>NW_026555105.1:20222500-25222500 GCF_021234165.1 Pteronotus mesoamericanus | reverse complement strand
ACCAAAGCTGGTCCAGCGACCAAAGCGGATAGAAGCGGGGGGAGAGGATTCTAACTTGACTACTGAGACTGAAAGTGGACACGGTTAGTACCGCTTGAATTCACCCCACTCGGATAACCTGCCCGTAACTTCTCAGAAAACGGTTTCAAACTTCTGAAACTGAAGCACCGGACCAGGATCAATCAAAGCACGTTATCAGCGTCCAGGACTGACTCTCCACAGGGCCCGCCACCCAACCCAGGGTTGCCCCTTCTCTTCGGTACGTACCAGGCTAGCGGCGCTCCCTGGTCCCCACTGGCCGCCCCGGGCCTCCGCGGCGGCACCCTCTCGGGTCGCGGGCCCGGGGGCCGCCTTCCCCGAGCCTGAGCAGTGGCCCCGCGGAACTGCCCCGGGCAGCCACTGGCTGAGCGCGGCCGGACGCAGCCACCAGCGTTCCGCCAGGCAGCCCAGGCAAATAGGTGCGGGCGGCAGCAGGGCCCCCAGGGCGCGACCCTTGCCCGGCCGCAACCCCGGAGCCCAAGCGGCTCTGCGCAGGGCACCCCACGAGCCACGCGCCACGCGCGAAGCCAGCATGGCCCTGCGGCCGTGCTGCGGCAATGAAGGCAGCAAGAGCTTAGCAGCCTGGGGCACCGACGAGCCACTTCTCTGTCGACTGCCCAAAACGTCCGAGAACCACGAACACTTCCATAATTGTTTTCAAACCCCAGAACGCTGTCCTTATACAGGGGGCCTGTAGCCGCCAAGGGCGGGCGGTCGACTTCGCGACGCTTTTGCGACACAGTCGCTGCTGGGCTTCCCAGCGCCCCCGGCGGCAGCGGGAGGCGCGTGCCGTTAAGCCCCTTGGCCTTTCGGGTAGTACGTAGTGTGTGTTGCCTGCGCCTCTGCTCCCGGCCGCGATGGAGTCCGTGGGGAGGGGAATAGAGAGAGGATCGAGCAGGGAGGGGTGAGTGACCGCGTGGTGGACTTGGCCGCGAAAGGGCAGGAGCCTTTTCGCGTCTGAGCCTGAAGTTCTCCCAAACTCGCGGCCTGCAGAACGGCCCTCTTCCGAGGTGTGCGTGGTGGCCTCGGGGCTCTCGTAGGAGGTTTAAATATTGGTGAAGTGGTCCAGAAGTGATCATTGCCAACTCCCAGCTCTCTTTACTCTTTTGAGTGTTGCACATGTCAAAAATATCAGATTTTACAAAATGTCAGTAACTACTAATTGTTTGCCTGAAAAGGATGTTCGCTGTAGCCAAGCAAGCTCGCGCTGTCCTCCCTCCCCCCACCTCCTCGCGTTGTGTGTGTGTGATGCTTAGCCCATTTAATCCTTCCAACAGCTCTAAGATAGGGTCCTTTGTTACATTTACACTTTTACAGATAAGAAAACCTAGGCTTGGAGAGCTTAAGAAGCTTACTGGCTCTGGCTGGGTAGCTCAGTTGGTTAGAACAATGTCCCCAATACACAGTCCTGGTCAGGGCACATACTGATATAAGAATCAACCAATGAATGCATAAATAAGTGGAACAACAAAAACCGATATTTCTCTATCCTTTCCTCTCTCTCTAAAATCAATAAAGAAACTTAGTAAACAGGTATCCAAAATAATAATTGTTAATTAACTGGTCAATATTACACATTAATTATTAACATAGTATATATAGTATACATTATACTTATTGATATATTACTGATATTTATTAACATTGCAATATTGCAGAACTGTTTTCTTATCAGTTCTGTGTCAAATTGAAATTGAATGTGTCTTACTGATGAAGGGGAGTTTAGTTTGCCAACCCCAAATATGCCTCTTTGGTCTATTATTTTAGGATGGATCATTGTAAGAAAAGGTAGATATTGGGAGAAATTCTGAAGGCCAAGTAGAAGTTACTTGTCCTGAAAAGACATTGACCTTTATAAGGGAAATCCCCATTTGTAAGTATTTCACACAGTGTACCAAGGCTGTCTTCACTATCAATGGGGAAGGCATGGACTTAAATGTACGTAACAATCTTACCCTTGTTTACAGTGCTTTTCCTGGTAACCTCTTGTAACTAACTCTCCACCTCCAACATCTTTTCTGTTGAGCAGAAGTGGTACTTAAGGTGATGGTTTCTGCCATTTTGGCAAGTTACTCAGTGTTCTTGGGTTTGTCCCTGGTACACATGAGGTAAACATGTTATAAAATTTAAATTTACTTTTCTCCATGCCAGTGTAAGAAATGCCTAAACCTGCAGAGAACTTTTATGAGTTTATTTGAGACAAACTGACAATAATTGCTGGGACGTAAAATCTCAATGGATTGAGAAAAAGTAACTGCACATATACTCCACTTCTTTAGCAGGACCCTTTCTCCTTTCTGTCCATCCACTCCCGTCCTCAATCATCAAGCCCTTAGGACATCAGATTCTGGTCAGCATCAAACTCCCTGTAAGAACAAGGCTCAGGTCTATTGACCACAGAAACAGTTTTGGTCAAACTAAAGGTAACATTACCTCAGTTTTATTACCACACCTGCATGAAATTAGAGTGACACCATGGTTAACATCAGGACCTGATGCAATGATTAACTACTCCCTACCCTGGCCCCAACCAATCAGTAAAGGCAAAAAAATTTTTCCTTTGTATAATCTCTCCCTTGTGGGCATTGGGGAGCTAGGTTTTAGTGTTTGCTTACCTGTGACTCTAGTATTGGTACCTTTTCCTTAAAATAAACTTTTACTTCCTTTGCTACAAACTCCTGTTTGCATCTTACTGGTCTTTGATGCACACAGGCAAATGGACTCCTTCAGTATAGTAATAAAAATGTTCTGGAGAATGGCAGTTTTGTAGCTTATTTTATACATTAGTGTGAAAGGAGATGTAAGGAGGGCTACATGAAATCAGTGGTAGATTAAGTGGCTGGGAAAAAGCAAAGCAGGGACATCTCCGTGATTGGATAAAAAGCAACATGGAGAAACATAAACTTTTACATTGGTTGGTACAGGTTAGTTACCATTTATAGCACATAGAGATGATCTTTAGGAAACAAGATAAAAATGAAGGGTTCTGTGGTTTCATTCTTTGATGCTGGTGGTTGTGCCTTGAGGGGTCTGAAAAAGAAAATTACCCTGACATTTCAAAGTAATATTAGATGCAAAAAGAAAATAGGCTCACTTAAGGTAAAGATTGACCTTTGTCAAGGAAGATACAGACTTAGGACATGACTACCAGCCATGACCAGCTTTTAGTTAGGAATTTTTTTATTCAGACCATTGTATGTGGTTACTTTTGGTCTCTGAGTTTGTAGGGCCCACCATGCAGTCCTTCCTTCCCCGAGTCTACCAGATTTAGTATGTGGCCCCCTTTGGTCCACATTCTGCTAATCTGTCTCATGTCAATTTGATTATTAGACTAACTAGAAGAACCTCGAAGGGTGGAATAAAAATTATTTTCCCTCCCCCACAGTTTCAGAGAGCCAGCCAGAAGAACTCCGCCAGCTCCCAGGACTGCTGCAGCTGAGAGATTGGTGACAAAAAGTCAGCAAGAGTCCCCAGTTAGGGAGTTCAATTGGTTAGAGTGTTGTCCTGATACACACAGGTTGCGGGTTTGATCCCCAGTCAGGGCATATGCAAGAATTAACCACTGAATGCATAAAAGTGGAACAACAAATTGAATGTCTCTGTCTATCTCTCTCATCAATAAATAAAGATTTTTTTAAAAAAAGATCAAGATAAGGATTATGGGACTGAATGAACTGATGAAAATGATTATAGTTTTTTTGCCTTTTTGAAAATAGTGCCAATTTTTTTCATTCTTGTTTTCCAGATATTTGCAACTTTGTTTCTCTTAAATGACCTATGACTCATAGCAATTTCCTAAGTTATACCTTTGTAAGCAGAATTGAAACATTTATCCTTTTCTCTCTACCAGATCCCTCCAGAATTCAAAAGATTTCAGTGAGTCAGTGAATAGTCTTATTTTTGTGGCCATATTGTTCTTTGCCTAAGTTCAATAAGAATCTATATTCCTTGTTAACAGAACACTATTGGAAACTGGTTAAATTACAAAGACTTTGTCTAGAATGTCACATTTGAGTAAGACATGCATAGGCTCAGATATGACCAGACAGCTCTAAGGAACTGAGACTGACTTTGGGAGCCATTAAAACTCTTAGAAAAATTGGCCTGGTATCAAAATGCTTGGCAACCTTATCAAGTGAATAAGAAAGGTCACTTCCTGGGAGGTGCAGGAACCTCAGGATAATTCAGAGACCCCAAGAAGCAAGGAATTAACCCAAACTAAAGGTTCTACAGGCAAAATCTGATGTTAAGTCCTTGGCTTGGCTTTCCTGGCCTCAGGGGACCTTTCTCCTTCCTCCTCACTTCTGCCCCTCGAGGGACATTTTAAAGTTCATTCTGAAGATTCCTTATGAAAAATTCCAGCAAAGCAGCTTTAAAAGAGCCTATATTGGGGAAAAATATAATAAAAACATTTTTTTAAAAAGAGCCTATATGATTAATTGCTATCCTTATTGTATTTATAGAAATAATCAGGCCAAGTTTATTGAAATAACGTATTTTGCAAATCTACTAGTCTTAATTTGACTATCTTTGGTAAAAATGAGGGTGATTTTGGAGAGAACCTATAATACACACAGATATTAAATTATAGTATGTGGGAGAACCTCTGAAAACCAAGAAGTTACTTTTAGTAAAAGGATGTTTACATGGGAAGATGTCACTAAGAAAGTGACATTTGAGGGGATGAGCCATGTGGCTATCTGGTGGAAGGGCATCTCAGATAAAACAACATGTGCAAAAGCTCTCAGGTAGGAATGTGCCTGACATGTTCCAATCCTAGAGGTCTGTGTCATCAGTGTCCTATCAGGATCTTCTGGACCAGGCACCATACAACAATTTGACCCAGACTTGTAGAGCCACAGTGTCACAAAGATGTTTGTACTGCAGCCTTGACCAGCCTTCTCTTGTTCTGAGTTCCCCTCAAAATTAGAAGTATTATGGGTTACATAATAAATGGGTCAGAGTAGCATATCTACTCTGTTGTATTTTGCTTCCAAAATCCAAAGAAGCAGGCCAAGTATTGAGTCTCAGAGTGGAAGGGGGTACCAATGTTCAGCAACATGACTTTTACTTCTCAGGGTATGTTCTGATATGCTCTAGACCATTGGACCCCAGGAGCTTCACTGAAGAGATAGGCCCCTGAATTTTTGTGGGGTTATCTCAAGTGGATGGTATGGATGACTTGCTAAGGCATCTAAGATATCCTAGGTCTGCTCACCTTTTTCCTATTAGCAAGACGTCACCAACGGATAGACCAGAATGGCATCTATAGGATGATGAGATGGTCCAAGACTTTGTACTCTAAACTGTAACAGTGAATTGGGGTTGTCATAGATCAAAGATAAGGCATTGAAGGAATACTGTTTTCCTTGGTGGGGAAAAGTAAAGTGATTTCAGTGTTCTTTCATTATTGTGATAGAGAAAATAACATTGCCAGATTTATAGCTGCATACTAAGTTCTAGGCTCTACGTTGATTTGCTTTAGTAAAAAGACTACATTTGGGATGGCAGGTGTAATCAGAGGACTTTAATATTCCACTGCTATTTTTCTAAGACATATCTTCTGTAATAGAGTTAAATAGTGCACTCCTTTACCTTCCAGAAGAATTGGCGGTAGTAATCCCTGTGATTCCTCCAGGAATGCAGCATTGCCCTTGGTTACTGCTTTGGCCCTCCCATCATAATATTTGGTCTTCCTACCATAATAGCCCTGATCCATGAATGAGGGAGCAAAGGAAATACAAGTTGATAAGTATGTTTATTCCAACTATGCATTCAGGAACTCAAGATAACTATAGGGTAGGGTCAGGGACCCATTGGGTCATTGATGGACTTAGGCCCAAACTCCATTTATTACCTGATCATCATAGCTCCATCCAATTTAGATCTATAGCGATACTCTTGAGTTTCCCAGGATTAGTGTGAGCTCATAGGCAAGATATGAAATTTTTGGTTTTATTTATAGGCTCAATCTATTTACATACGAATTTTAAGTTTCTAATTGGTGATGAGAGAATATTGTCTAATATTTTTACTTTTTGGAATTTTTTAAGGTTTATTTTATGGTTAACATTTGCGACTTCCACAGGTATTTGAAAACAAGGTGCGTTCTGTTTTCAGGGTGCAGACTTTGGTATTTATCAATTGATCTACCTCATTAATTATATTATTCACATCTTCTATAGCCTTAATTTTGTCCACTTGACTACTGTGAACTGAGAGAAGTGAACCAGTCTTCAAAGAATCAATGTGTTTCTGCTTCCTAGTATCTCCTGTAGTTCCTGCTTCCTAGTACTATCTTGTTCACAGCCATAATTATTATATAATTATTACTAACTTCTTCACCTAGCATTATAAATATCCTTTTTTGTTGAATGGGCTTTGTCCTGATATCCCTCTCTTTTTATATTAAGATCACACCCCTTTTTTCTTTTAAACCCCATTAGTTAGTAGATTTAATGGGAATAATCCAAAATGAAATTAAAAGGTGTAATATAGAATGGCTGAGGTTTGTATTGCCCCTGCCACTTTTAGAAAACAAATGAGAGTTTTATTTTCATTGAAGACAGTAAATCACAAACTGCAATCTAATGTTGGATGCAAGAACGGTGTTGCTTTGTCTTCTGATACTTTAGGAAACATGTGAATTAAAACTTTAGAAGGCCTATTCCTCCCTGAAGGTGTTTTATTGCTTATCCAATGCAGAGTGTTGTGCTTCAGCCTTAATAATATAACACTTGAGCAAACATGCGGCCTAGTAGGCACTCACTGGATGCCAAATTAAGGAAGATTTCCATGGCCATTATGACCTTGTCCTTGGTATTGTACCAGGGAGTAGGTGTCCCAGGCAATGCAGAACCCTAACATGCTGAAGATCAAGAAATTGGCCCCACTGAAAGTGCCAGACTAGTTCTGAGTCAGGAAGTTCATGAAGGTCCCCAGGGCCAAGGAGCCAAGATATTCTTGGACACAGCAGAAGGCAGTGACTGAGTCCTTGTTATACATGATGATGATGTGGCCCATGTACAGAGTATGCATCTACATGAATGAAGAGAAGGGAGGTTCCCAGCCAGGATCCACAGTCAGTTGGGTAAGAGAGCAAACAAGAGTGATGGAGTTAGGTGTCCCTGACAGCAGCTACCGCCTCATCTTTTTCTCTGGTGCATTGACCTTGAAAGCCAGGACCACAGTTTAACAGTTTTGGCCAAAACCGTGGTTAACAGCTGTAGTAAAAACAACTCCAAATGTTACTTGTTGAAGAATTCAGGTGGCTGTTGGGACAGCTGATGAAGAGTAAGGAGCAGAGGGAACAGAAGGTGGGGGCGATAAGCAGGACCCAGCTGAGGGTTCAATAATCAGTCCTGACGATTGGAGTGTCTCAGTGCTTCACAAAGAACCCAAGGACCACTTCTGTGACGACAGAGAAGCAAACAGCTGTGCAAGGCAGTTATCCCTAAGGAACATCACAACTTTTGGCAGGCAGTGATTTCTCTCATTGTTCAGAAACTGCCTTCCTGGACGCTCTATCCCATTGATCTATATCCTGGGCTCCGGCTTGGGCTGCGTGGTGGCACCAGAGACATACAGGGATAAACTGAGTTGTGTGGCTTCAGGGCGAGGGCTGGAGAGACAGCTGCAGGTGCTATCTCACCCTTTTTATTTGCATCTTTCTGGTACACCTTTGTCCTTACTTTTAGCTTTCTAACTCACTTTGTTTTAGGTGTATCTTGTGTATAGGAGTTTGTGGTCCCATCTGCCAGTCTTTTCATTTCAATAGGTGATTTTAACCCATTTGCATATATTATTTGGATTAAGTTTACTTCTTTCATGAATATGTTAGGCTCTTATTTTAAACTTTCATGATGTAATGTTTTCTTGATTTTTTTTTTTTTTGGTATATTTCTGTTCTAAAATTTGTACTTGGGATTTGTTTTATTCAGGTATAAGTTGGCAAAAGCAGAAAGACAACTAACTGCCTTCGAAAGAATTCACTGGTTACATTTCCCAGGGGAAGGGGCACACCAGCCACAAAGGGCCAGCCGCACGGGCGAGCAGCAAGGTCCATCAGGAGGCAGGATGGAAGGGGAAGCCTAGGCCTTATTGGTCTAGTGGTGGGAAGTTGTTAGGTGGGACATCACCATATTTGGCAAAGAAATGAAACATACATGTTGGGATTTGTGGTTGCAGGGTTTGTATCAACAAAGCTAGATCACAGAGCAGACATAAAAAAAAGTTTGGTCATTAGTTTGGCCTGTGATTAAATGGAGCCAAATAGATAAAACAGAATCATAGAGAGCACAGAAGAGTTTCTTCTGATAACTTAGGTTTATATCTTTTCCAAAACTTTATAATAGCCTTAACCTACAACCTTATAAACAATTTATTTTGTCCTTTGAACGATGATAAATTAGTCTTTCCTTTTTTCTCTCATGTCTGTTACTTCATTTTTATTGATATTTGTGTTGACTTGTGAAATCCACTGATTCCATTAATAGATTTTTATCAGTTTTAAATACCTTTTAAATCTCCATCCCAGCCTTTAAAGACAAAGATATCTCTATATTTACGCTATTATATACCTTCTCCCCTTCTTTAAAAATAAGGATTTAACATTTACATTTCGTTCTATGGAAATAATCCCCACATTTGTTTAGGTTTTGATCTTAGAGTTAAACATTCAACTATTCTCCAAGAATGGTTAACATTTTCTGAGTTCTTGTATGTTAGGAAGTGTTGGTTGGT
Source organism: Pteronotus mesoamericanus (assembly GCF_021234165.1). NCBI lineage: Eukaryota > Metazoa > Chordata > Mammalia > Chiroptera > Mormoopidae > Pteronotus > Pteronotus mesoamericanus. The sequence continues at coordinate 25,213,719 of NW_026555105.1, read as the reverse complement.
TTTTTTCAGCACCGGTACCATTTGAACTCTCCTAACATATGGGAAAGTCTGGCTTATTGGCCCTGCCTCCCTAAAGCAGAAACTGAAAAATTCCTGAGCATTCTGTGAAAGTAGCCTTCTTCAGTCAGGTGTCTTTGGATGAGATTCTGAGTTCAGAAACTTAAGGAGGCCCCATGAAGAATCCCTTGTTGTTCTTTTAGTGTGAGTAGGAGCACTCTTCCACCTTTATACAGGTTGTTTTCTCAGTGTTTCTGGCACACAAGTGGCATCAGTCAGCATAGAGGCAGCAGCACTTTCTTCTAGCAGGGAGGCCTGACCTGGAGTCTCTGGGCCACACTGGAAGAAGAGTTGTCTTGGGCCACACATTAAATACATTGCAACACCTATCAAAAAAAAATAAATAAAATCTCATAATGTTTTAAGTAAATTTACGATTTTGTGTTGGGCCTCATTCATAGCCATCCTGAGCCACATACGGCCCATGGGCCACAGGTTGGACACCCCTGCTTGTGCCGTGTGCTGGTAAGGCGGTAGTGGCTCTTCTTCAGACCTGTTCTAAAGCATGGTTATGGCAATGCTCCTCAAAGCCTATCCTTTTGGTTCACCAGCTTTCCAACAGTTGTGAGCTAACCAAAATTAAGAAAACTCCTTTTCTGGCTTCATCAAGTCAGTTTCTATTGTTTGCAACTGAGAGTCTGTAAACTACAGCTCATGGGCCAAATCTGACTCATTATTAAGTGATTTTTAAAAACTAAGACTATTTAGTATTTCTGATATGGGAAAATTTTATAAAATTCAAAATTCAGTGCCCATAAACCAAGTTTAATTGGAACACAGCCATGTTCATTCGTTTATGTATTACATGTGGCTACTTCAGTGCTACAATGCTGGAGCTGAGTATATGTGACAGAGTCCAAATGGCCCAGAAAGCCTATCTGGCCCTTTACAGAAAGTTTGTAGACTCCTTGTTAACAACTAAGAATCTGAGTGAAACATCTGGGTATGAAATTCTTCCTTAAAACATTTTGTAGGCATTTCTCCTTGTTTTAGTAAAGAATATTGGAGAAATGTCAGGACAGATATTTTTCTTCTTCAAAGTTGCTTATCTATGTGACTTCTCATTTAACACCTCTTTTATTTCTTGTGCTCCAGAAAGGTCCAGAGAAGCTTCCACTGCCAACCTATATGCCATATTCACACTATTGAAAACGTGAGATTTTACTTTGGGCTTCAAAAGGTGTGCAAAATATACCCTCAGAAATACTGTTGGTTCCTTCTAAAATCTTCAGCCACACGCATTAACTCTGCTTCCTCCTTGTGCAAAGCTGCCTGGTTCATCATCATTGCTTTTGGCAGCTCGTCCTAGTGTGTTGGGGCTTGGGTTTTGTTTCCTAGTTCACAGAAGTTGACTATATGTTTTTGTTCCTGAGTTTCCTTATTGCTTTTGAACTTCACAGGAGAGAAGGGGGAGAATACCTCCATATTGTTACTACAAACTCTGTAATGTTCTTATTCCATTTCTCTATTCTTAAATCAATTTACTTAACCATTTCAGTTAGGCTCTATACTGCTGTGTCCTTATTTGTAAGTGGTATAGTCACCCATTTTACATGTATCTACCTCATAGGGGTATGTGATCAAAACCTCTGCCACCTGCTACGCAAGAGCAGTAAATAAAGTCTTCGTTTTTACAAAGCTGGACAAGAGATGGTGGGTTGGGTCAGAATAGTGGAAATAGAAACAATAATAAGAGATCAGATTTCAGATAGTTTGAAGAATAGTGCTCAAAAGATTTGTTTTGATGGATATGGGGTAAGAGAAAGAAGACATAAAGATAGCCCCAAAATTTTTGGCATGAGAAACCAGCATGATAGTTACTAAACACTAAAATTTCAGAACACCATGGGCAAAAGGGAGACGCAAATGGAGAGGGAGGGGGAGTCATGTACCAAGAATAAACATGAGACTGGCTTTGGAATTCTAGACAGCCACACAGAAAACTAAAAAGTAATAGAGCAACATCTAAAATTCTGAGTGAAAATGATTTCCAAACTAAAACTCTTATGCCCAAACTATCAATCCAATGTTGAGGGTAGAATATGCCTTATGAACTCTTTCTCAGGAAGCTACTTAGAAGATGGGTTCCACCAGAAGAAGGGAGTAAAACAGGAAAGGAAGCGACAGACAGGAACCAGGAAATGGGAGAAAAGGAGAAGTCTCAAGATGACAGCTGCATAGTTCTGACTGGAAAAAGTCAAAGAACTCCAGGAGAGAGATTTCCAAGAAGTTAAAATAGACTACTTCGTTTGTTTGTATGTTCTGAGAAGAGACTTAATGCTTGTGGGGCCTTGGGGTCAAATTAGTGGTAGGTACATATAAAATTAAGTAGTTAAAAAACAAATTTTTAATTCCAGAGACAACAAAAAATACAAGAAAGGAAATGAATAATTCAAGTCATAATAATGTAAAGGCTAATTACAGATTTAACTAAAAATTGTGATATATTACTAAATTGGAAAGAAATGGGCAAGTGTGAATATATGTATGTAAAAGAGTTTAAGAGAACATTCTGACTCTATATAGTAAGAAGTTAATTTTTAAAACCGAAACTTAATTGGCAATACTGACATATACTTTAGAAAAATGGAGGTAAATAGGAATGTAGTTGAAACTGAGCAGAAAATTAGGGAATGTGGAAGTGAAGTACAGGTTTTAATATAAGCCACGCACAGCTATTTATATAAGTACATGTTTAGTAATAAAAAACCATCTTAAAAATGTTTCAGTAAGTAAGATGTTAAGCTAAATAAATAGAAAGTTAGTTTCAATTTATTTCTGAAAGATACAGATTCATTTTGTGTGTCAGAACTATTTAAACATTAAAAAGTGATTGTGTGGCGCATGCTCCCCCAGGCCGGAGGCTCAGGCACACGGGCTGCACTGTGGCGGGAGGCAGCAGTGGGGGGGTAAAAGGGTGACTTTGTGAATGCTTCCCCAAATGGACATTTGGTATGTGAAACTATGAAATATAAGAATAAAAAATCAAAAACAAAACTGTAAGTGATTTATAATATATATATTTTAACTTATTTTTAAACTATAAGAAGTAATAAAAATTAACAAATGAGTATCACTTTTTAAATTAGTTCACGCCTTTCCTATTATTACTTTTGGAATGTCATTTTTCAGAACAGCGTTTTTTTTCTGCATATTCTTCATTCTTGAGATGGCTTTAAATTGCTCATAAACCCAGGAGGTCCTAGTTTGGTAGTCCTTTTACACAGTTTGAAGCTGGTAAACCTTGGGGCCTTTTTTCAAGAGGTAACCTTGCTCATTTAGTGATCCAATAAAATTTTCAAAATCAGCAACCTGGAAGAAAACATAAAAAGAGTTAGCCCAAACTAACGAATTTTTAAAAAGAGCCAACTAAGTAATGTGCAAAAATACGGTTTTTAAAATTCCTCTGTCAAAACATAATATACAATTGTCAAGTTTCTTGGGCAAATAAAATTATATTTAACAGAGAAAACTGCCTATATATGAACTTTGGTTTCCATAATGCAAAGCTAATAAAAAATTAATACTCCAGTATGCAGATAATTTTATATATATATATCAGACAGACAGATTTGTTTGTTGTTCTACTTATTAATGCATTCATTTTGTTGACTGGTTTTTGTATGTGCCCTGACCAGGGATTAAAGCCACAACCTTGACATGCCGGGTTATCCTGTAACCAACTGAGCAATCCAACCAGTGCTGCAGAGAATCTTTTATATTTATTTTAGCTAAGAGTCTAAACAAAAATTAGACTAGCTTTTGAAATTAAGTGGGCAATTTTCCATTTCAACTGTCTTACATGGCAGCAAAGGGGAAGGATATTAAGAAGTACAAACTTCCAGTTATAAAGTAAGTCATGGGGATGTAATGTACATAGGGAATAGAGCCAATAATATAACTATGCAGGGTGACAGATGGTTACTAGGCTTATTGTGGTATGTAAATGTTGAATGAATATTGTATACCTGAAACTAATATAGTATGCAAATAATTAAAAATAAATTTAAAAATAAGTTAAAAAAATACAAACGTCCTATTACATCATTTCACTGAAACTTTTCAGTCGGTAGAGCAAGTGGAACCATGTCCATTTAACAAAGGAAGAAACTGTGGTTCAAAGACTTGCCCACAAGGGATTACCCACATGGAAACTGAGTTTTACTACAGTGCTTCCTCATGACTATCAAGATATGGAAAAGCCTTTTGAAAAGAGGTAGGTAAAGGTAAAAAAAATTTTAAAACTCTACACAGCTAATTTCATAGCTTAAATAAAGAAAACAAGCTTGTTTTTGTTTCACAAAATGCCTATTCCATTCTTTTACTCCAAATCTTTTGCTATTTAAAAATTTTATTATACACTAATAAACACCTGACATTATTGTAAGAAAAGATGTATTAAGTATTTATCATACCTGAATGTTTAGCTCTTTGGCAATCTGCCGAAGTTGATGAAATTGGAATAAGTTATTGTAAGTTCTTTCAGCAATGTTGTTGAGAGCAGAAATAAATCTTTTTGCTGCTGACCTGTTGCTCATTCCAGAACCGTGCTGGGATCGCTCAAAATCTAGGTTCCCAAATTCATCAGAGTAAGTCCCCAGCATGCTTAATGGGAGAAGAATAAAAACAGTTACGCAAGGTGGTGTGGCTGTAGAAATTTTTATCCCAGGCCTCCAGATTATAAGAAAAATGTGGAAGTAGCCATAAGGCCTCATGTAGCAGAGATTTAAACATGTAATATTTATTGAGTGTCCACTATGAAATTTACTATAGAATGGACTGGGGATAAAAATATTTTGGACAGTTAACACTTTTAAGAAACTTCTTAATTTGAAAAAAGGAATGCCTAAAAATATAAAGTTGAAAGACTGTAACAAATACCTGGGACATTTTTTTGATTCATGAAAAAAAATTTTAAACATACAAAATTTAGACTTCACTGGGTAAAGATGTGTTCCAGCTCCCTGTGCAGCATCTGGCAAATAAAAGGTGTTTAAAAGTACTCTAGGAATGAATTAGAAGGGTTCTGATGACTTGTAGTAAGGAACAGATACTAAAGAATATACCTATTACCTCCCGTTCTCTGCTGCTCCCTCATTTTCACAGCATCATCAAGGGAAGAAAATCGCACTTGACAATAAATTTTAACCAGAAGTCTGAAAACACCAGTTTGATATAATTAGCCATCCTCTCTAGTACAGCCCTATTGCCAATTCCTTCCCTGAATTCTGTGTCTGTATAGTGGGGCAGATATAATCTCACAGTCAAGCTCATAGGCAAAGATGGTATTTAATCAGGAATTAAATACAAACTGGTCACCCACTAAGCAGTGGGTTTAGAGTAGATGAACAAAACAGGTACAATCCATGTTTTTTTGTTGTTTTTTTTTTTACAATTTTATTTATTTTCTGAGAGGAAAAGGGATGGAGAAAGAGAGAGAGAAACACGATTGGTTGTCTCTTTTAAACACCCCAACCAGGGACCAAACTCACATGTGCCCTGACCAGAAATCAATCTGGTGACCTTTCGCTTTGCGGAACAATACTGAAACAACTAAGCCACACTGGCCAGGGCCAATCCCTGTTCTTAAAGAGCTCAAAGAAATGAGTTTAAAGGGTTACTAAAAACAGAGCTTCATCTGGTTTTCTAAAATAGGTAAGAGCCTACATGAAAGGGGATGAACTGCACACAAAGAGGAATATGTGTCATTCCAGTAAGACTGTATGTAATAAGTGGTAACAATAAGATAGATGAGTATATGTTTCCCCCTGCAATATAGTATCTTATTTAAGGCTTTTAAAAATAAATTTATTTTTAGAGAGGGAGGAAAAGAGGGAGAAAGAGGGAGAGAAACATCGATAGGCTGCCTAGCACTCATCCCCAACTGGGGACCTGGCCTGCAACCCAGCATGTTCCCTGACTAGGAATTGAACAGGCGACCTTTTGGTCTGCAGGCCAGTGCTCAATCCACTGAGCCACACCAGCCAGGGCAAGGCTTTAAAGATTAATTACTCTACCATATAATTTACCATATGCTTATTTCTCAGATAGTTGTCAAAAATGCTTTGGACTACATTAATTGTTAATATTTTCCTTAACTATATTTAGCATATGCTATCTCATTAAATTCTCCCAGCAATCCTATGACTTAGGGTCTATTCTTAGTCCCATTTTACAGGTGAAGAAACAAAGTCTAGAAAGGTTAACTGACTTGCCAAAAGTTACATAGCTATTGAATGGCACATCTGGGATCTGAATCTGAGCTACATGCTTCAGATATGAAGAAAGCTATGTAAAATATTTGAGCTACTAAAACAGAAAAAATTCAGTGATCTCTCATATTTAAAGGGTAGCTCTGAAAAAAAAAAAGTGGCTCTTCTCTTCTGTGTCCTAATATATTTCAATTTTAAGAGAAAGGTATGTGAACTGTTACCAAAAAAAATTGCATTTTTATAGCAATGTGTTCTGACAACTATGATGAACTGGATCACAGTTCAGATTTTTCTTATTTAGGATTATGTTTCCCAGTTAAAATGTAGTTTAACAGGTTCAAAATCACACTGAGGGCAAACATTCAAAAACTGAAGAGATGGGAACTCTGAAATGAAAGGGTTAACGAATGAAAGATGATTACGAAAGTCAACTTTACCATCAATGAAATGCATTAAATGAGGGCCTGCTGTGCACTAGGCATGACTCTGGGCCCTGGGAATACAGTGGTAAATGTGACACATAAGTTCCCTGCTTTCATAGAGTATAGACTAAGGACAGAAAACATTAACTATAAGAAAACAGATTATTCACAATCTAGTCTCAATGTGTTTAACTGGGTCTTAATCTCTAGCATGGAAATTGTGTCAGGTAATTCCAATCATTTAGGAATCAAATGATTTTCTTTTATCTGAAAATTTTTATAAAAGCTAATAAAAATTCTATTTAGGGAAACCAACTATCTCAAGACAAGTCAGGGAAACTGGTAATCTCATGTAGGTACTGTTTACACTTAATGACACCTCTTTTTGGGAGTCCAGAAGGAAACTGACAGCCTAAAACTAATTCAGATTTGCCAGCAAGACTACTTTGAGAAACAGTAGAAACAAATTCAACAAGGAAATGCCCAAAAGTTCCTCTTGATGAAAGAGTACATGCAAACAGTGTATGAACATGATTATTGAGACATGCAGAACTAATCATATGTAAGCAAAACAGTATTTTTCTTGAAAATTAAAGCATAATTTATCTTGCTAAAGTCTAAGCTCAGGTATAAGAACTAATTGGTGGTGTCCAGTGGATTTATTGTGGAGAAACACCAGATAGCTGCTTGAGGCAAAATCTGGGGCTGAGGCCTAGGGAAACTGAGGAAGGGTAAAGCCTCAAAAAGAGAATGTTAAGAGAGAGGGTGATCAGGGTAGTATGACCCTTGATTTGCTTGATAGCCCACATTCTATGAAGTGGAAATACCTGACATTTTCAGTAGAACCAGGCACCACAAGACCCAAAGGGCGAGAGATCGTTAAGAGGAAACCAGAAGTGGCAATCGTAGCCTAACACCAAAAGTGGGAAGGTTAAAGCACAAGATGCAGAAATAGAGATACACATTCTAGATTGTAAGTAAAGAGGCAACTTCTTGTCATTAAATAAGTCACGGTTGGTCCTTGTTTTAATTAAGAAGGTAGAATCCGTATTTTCTGGAATTTTGGTTAGGTTCAGTACTTACTTTTCTAATGAAAAAAAAAGGATCACTGTTAGGGTAATTTCAGGTTTCTTGCTGGTCTGGTCTCCTATCAGAAGTCAGGAAGGTGACTCGTATTTGTGGCCATTTCTTTATTTCATATGTGAGCCGCTGGCAGCATGTTTTATGAGAAAGGCTAGTAATTCCTTTACTATCTGGTTGCTTATAAATGGCAACCAGAGGGTCCTCAATACAATCAAGTCCACTGGAGAGGGAAGAAAGCCAGCTTGATAAAGTTTTCACCTGAAAGAGCCCTCAAACCCTAGTACTGAATCACATAAAAGAGAAAATTGATGGTTCAATACTGTATGATGCTAAACCAACAGGATATTTAGTCAGAGAAGATACTATGTTAGGAATTGTTTGAAAGGGATGTTTTTAGTGATTTTACTCATTGTGAGTCAGTTCTCTGTCACCAGGGATCATTAAGAGCTGTCAGTTCTCGAGTCTTTAGAGTTTTCAAAGACTTCAAGTTGTAACCTCACTGCTGCTAACAAATTCTGACACAATTAAAGACAAAGGTCCTCTTTGTCCATAGGCTCCCTATAGGGCAAGAAACAAATGGCAGGTTAAGGCCTAGACCTTCAAGGTGCCCTTCTACCCACACAGCATGCTTTTAAAGGCAGCATGAGGGAACAGAGTTGCCTCCAAGGACAGGCCAGTTTCAGCTGGGGAATGAAGAGACAACCAGGTAAGGTTTTTTTTCTCTATGAGGAAAGGAAGAAAAGGATCTGCAACTTAGAGCTACTGGAAAATTTAGATGTAAAGCATAAAAGACTAGACCCAAGAAATCCTTTGAAAAGGGTGATAATTTTGGAAGCTTCTGATCTGTGAAGTGAGATCTGCCAGTTTTTTAAGCCTTCAGGGTGTGACATGGGTCAGAGAAAGGGAGATCTGCTTAGTATCGTGTTAGTATCATCAAAGCTAGAGCTACTGGCCACAAATACAGCATTAGTTACCAAGTGTCCACTAATGTGCCAGAACCATACTTGTCACTTTATACAGCCTCGTTGCATGATGCCTCAGCACCATCCTTTGGTGTGTTCTACACAGAAGACTGAGAAGCAGAATCTAACTAGTTGTGAAAGCTCCAGGTCAGATTCTAAGGCCTGTGCTCTTCAGCTATGCTGTACCACTTTTACCCAGACCCAAAGGGGAATAACTAGGCAAAGTGACCTGGTTCTGACTCTAAGCAAGTCCCAGAATAGGGGCTCTTAGGGAGAAAACAAAAACACAACAGCACATTTACTTTTGAATTGCTTAACAAAATAATTTCATCCTTAAATAAATACGTATTTTGGCCTTGGAAAAGTAGATACCTAAAAAGAGCTAATTTCTAAATTATGATACATTCATACAATGGAATACCATGCAGTTGTAAAAAAAAAAAAATAGAAGGAAGCACTTTAGGTACTGATATGGAATGATCTCCAAAATGCATTGTAAATAAAAAACAATGCATGTGCTATGCTACCATTTCTCCATAAAAAGAAAAAAGAATACAAAGATACAGAGTTCTGATAGATATTTTGTATCTAAAAGTCACAGCACAAAAGATTTGTTGCTGCCACTAGGCCAAGAGAAGGAAAAACTAGGTAGCTAGTAAATAGGGTAGGAGGAAACTTTTTCCACTGTATACTTTTTGAACTTTGAAATTTTGAAGTTTATGAATGTGTGAGCCTATTACAAATTTTGAACTGAATGAAAAACCTACCTAAAATAATCAACTTTTACCTTTACTGATTAAAAAAAATCTGTATCTAAGGTAGACATATATGATCAGTTGAAATACCAATTTTTTTTCTTTTTTACCTTCTAAGAATCATGATCTACCAAATGATAAAATGCAAAGAATATAATTTAACACTATCTGTTAAAATTATAAAATACTTATTTATCCTTGGACCCAGAGATATCATTTCTGAGAATTTCTCATACAGGTATACACTTACCCACATATGTATTATCTTACAGAGATTACGCATTGTAACATTGTAAGAGGAAAAGAATGGAAAATATGTGTCTAGCAATGGGAGACTAGTTAAACTATGGCATACCTAAATAATAGAATACTATTTAGCTGTAAAAAAGAAGTTTCTGTGTCCTAAGAGGGGAAGATCTCTAGATATAATGTAAAATTTTTTTAAAAGGTACAAAATAGTGTAAGATATGCTATTTACAAACAAGAAATGGGTGTATTTTGGAGAGGAAGGGTGGATGGTAAACAAGATGGAAGGTGACCTTCCAAAATAAGTATTTTTGAAATGATTTTAGAACTGTGTGAATGTATTGCCTATTCAAAAAAAGGTTTTTTTGATATAGATTATTTACCCAGAGATATTTTATTTTTTTATCCTCACCAGAGGACATTTTTTTCCTTGTTTTTTTTTTTTTTCCCCCTTTTTTTAAGAGAGAAAGGGAGGGAAACATTGATGCAAGAGAGAAGGATTGGCTGGTTGCCTCCTGTACACCCTTAGACTGGGGATCACAAGCACCTGCACCTGGACCAGCTGAATCTGCAACCTAGGTATGTGCCCTGGCTGGGAATCGAACCTGTAACCTTCTGGTTAAGGGAGGACACTCCAACCATCTGAACCACCCTGGCCAGAGCTATCCAGAGATATTTTAAACCAAGAAAATACAGTTTGTTCAGAGTCAAATGTGATCCAATGGGCTAAGTTAAAAACAATTTTGCTTGACCTAATTAAAATCTATACTTGAGACGGAAAGATGACTGACATTTCATTTAAAATATTAAAAACTTTAATCTCACCTATATTTCATAATTTCAACTATATCCTCGGCATCTTCTTTGGTTGCTTGCTCTCTCAATTCCAATCTTGCTCGTGCCTTTGAAAGAAAACCACCATTTTCAGATATTATAGGTACATTTAACATTGTTTGAGGAGGTACAGTTATGTCTAAGCTTTCATTTATTCATTTGACACAAAAACTGGCTTTTAGAGAAGGGAGCTATCATACGAAAGTCAAAATTTTAGTGATTCAGAACAAAGTGATTTGAAAACTTGAGTATGAAAATAATCATTTAAAATATGGATTAGTACTTAAGCAGGACATATGCTAAAATATGGATTACAGCCCACTTTTATCTACTAACATTCTGAGGGTTCATTTCAGAAGATTTGATTATGAAATATACTTGGTTTTTTCTTGCCTTTTACTTTCCGGAGGTCATAACTAACCAATCAGTTAAAACAACAAAGAGTAGTTAACCAGATTTTAGAAGCAAAAAGCCCAGATTCCAGCCCAGCTAACTTTAACTGCCAGTGTTCTCTTAGCATGCAATACATAGCTGTGAATAGATATTATTGCTGCTAGAAAAAGGGGAAGTATCCTTATGGATCTGTCATCTATCAAAGCAGGTACTCAAGGTATTTGACACACTCCATGTTCTTTAAATACTCAACTTTAAATCCTAACATCCATGGTTAACCTAACCACTCTTCACACTACAAGAGTTTCCTAAGTATCATTTAAAAAACAACAAAAAACAGTTGCATGGTAAGCAACTGGTTCTATGCCTAGAAAGAAGTGGCTCTTCTTTGACTGGTATGTTAAAGATATGACCAAACCTTAAAAAAAAGAAAATCAATTTCTAATGTCTCCCGATAAAAAGAAAAACCAAATCAGTCATGCCGAGGATTGAGAGAAATCGTAGTATACTCCTCTGTCCCCATCATTATTTTATTGATTGATTTGAGAGAGAGAGAGAGAGAGAGAGAGAGAGAGAGAGAGAGACATCAACTTATTGTTCTACTCATTTATGCATTCATTGGTGGATTCTTGTATGTGCGCTAACTGGGGACTGAACCAGCAACCTTGGCGTACGGGGATGACACTCCACCAACTGAGCTACCTGGCCAGGGCCTATGTAGCCTTTCTTAAGCTAAGAAAACATAAACAAACAAACCTCTGTTAATCGAATCAAAGATTCCAGCTGCCTAGTAGTGATTGGTGAGCTATTTAACCGCTGGCTCTGTTTCCGGAGCACAAGGTAAAAGTCTTGAAGAATTTGAGCAGCTTCCACGGATAACCTTGGATAGACATACTGTCGAGCATAACCAATGTACTTTCTCAATAGCTGGTGGGGAATTGGATCTATTGTTTCTCCAGGAACCACCTGACGCGTGATAAAAAGGCCCAAGATTATAAGGATAAGTAACAACTAAAATCTTTCAGCTAAAATAACTTGTGTAGATAAATATAAAATTCAAAAAGACTCTCAAGCCAAACACACTGTTGTTCTAGTTCTTCATCTAATTAATGTAGATTATTTCAAACAAAGTTTATATAAATCCTAGTATTGTATTACAATGTAAAAGGTCTGGTATGAAAGTTTATATGCTACTGCTCTACAATATGCAACACACTGAGCTCTAACATTGAAACAGACGTGAACTGAATGATTAAGAAGAAACATTTGTACCTTTAGTCTTTCTGATAATGGTTTATCAGAAACCACTTCAAGTACAGAAGTATTTGAATCTTGACTATTCAGACGAGCTACAGTGGCGCTGCTAACAGTTCTCTGCTTTCCAGCTCTTATTGCAATTACATGTTCGGAGAGTAAGTGATCATGATCCTCATTTGGGGTGTCTAACAGGATAAAGACCAAATCAAATCTGGATAGCAGGGCACTCCCCATTCTAAAGAGGCATGAAAGAAAAAAGAAGCAATGATTGACATAAAAACAAACCAAAAACCTAGAAAACTTGTTTATTACTCAAGTTACACGTATAACTTAAAAAAGTTTCAGACTATAGAAACAATAGTTTTTGTATAATACACCCACCAACTCCGGAGACATAAGGCCATAGTACCCTTCAACATGTGCACAGCCTTTTATATGAGGGAGGACCCCCAAAAATGGAATTATATTTTGGAGGGCAGGCCCCCTGTACTACAGACTTCCCCCACTACATGAGTTTTCTAAGAACGCATCTGTATCAGGACACCAGCTGGCATTGTTGTGAGAGACTGTTCAGCTTCAGTGAATTTAGAGTCTCTTTCAATGGGTTTGCCCATTTCATGATGGATGATTTACAAGTGCACCTGCCCACACCATGCTGAGTGCTGAGCAGCTTTTGACCAAAAATGGCATGAACCCCGTGCCCCACCCTCCCTATTCACCCAGTCTTGTCCCAAGTGACTTTTTCCCCCCATGGATGAAAAAAGTCCTTAAAGGGGAACATTTTGCTCATGTGGAAGAGGTGAAACAAAAAACGGCAGAGCATTAAAAGGCATCAAAATCAACGAGTTCAAAAACTTTTCAGCGGTTGAAAAAAACGTCGTGATAGGTGTACTGAATCAAATGGAAAGTATTCTGAAGGTGACTGAAGCTTAAACATGTAAGACTAAATACATATTTTTTTATAAATGAATTCTGGGTGTTTTTTGGGGGGTACGGGGGGTAGTCTGCCTCATACATTCCTTCCTTTGGTAGGTTGAGGACATGGCCATTTCTGACCAGCCAAACCACTGAATTCTTTTCTATTTCAATTTTTATGCTAGAATGCTACATGACACATCAGAGGTATCTTGTTGAGTTCTTAATCTTTTATATCTGTTACCTCACTAACATATGGAGTCTCTCAAAGCATCTATGCCCATTTAGAAGCAAAAAGCCCATTTTTTTTCCTTAAAGAAGCATCTAATTAATCACTGTAATAAAAATGCGGTATTCTACTTAATCACCTCTGAACCCAGTGATCAGATAGCTCCTCTATCTGAGACAAGAAAACTGGAATCTAGAGTGATTAACAAATTTGACCAACATCCCAAAGCAAGTCTGTGGTACCACTAAAATGCAGAATTTTTGTCCCCTGGATCCTTGTTAAATAGGATCCTTCTGATCTTTCCAATATAGCCCTTTGTCATTTTAATAAACTGACTTCTTTGGTGGTGGTGTTGATACAAAAATACCCAGAATCTCAAAGTTCAATTATTTATCATGTAACGTTTCTATATGAGAGATGACATTAATAAACATTAGAAAATTAGCTTTATTTTCCCAAAAGAATTTAAGTTTCTAGTTTTTAATCCGAGGTATTCTTTTGTCTTTTTCTCCCTTTGCATCACTTACGTCTTATTTCCCCTCCCCATACATTTTGTGCAACCTATATAGAACAAATTAGAAGAGGAAGCATATACACATACAGATATAAACATTGTTTTTGGGAAAAAGTGAGATCATACCACATATATGAAGTATATCATGTCCTCTTTTCACTTAACAGTAAAGCAGAGATGTGTTCTATCAGTACTTACAAAGTTCCTTTCCTTCTCATAAGACACTGTACAATCTTATTATATAGTTTAACCAGTTCCCTATAAATGAGCATTGTAAGTTATTTTCAGTCTTTGGCAGTGATAAACAATGCTATAACACTCACCCTGTAAATATATCTTTGTGCACTTGTGTGACTTTTTTTTTTTTTGGGTGCAATTCCTAAAATAATTGGCAGGAACAAAAATGTGTACATTTATAATAGTGATAAACATGTCAAGTTGTCCTTCAAAATGCTAAATTCCCCATCTCTTTGCCAATAATGATTATTAATATTTAAAATGTTTGCCTATGGATGATATCAATAGTACTTCATTGTTTTAATTTGTAGTACTGAAACACATTTTTGTACATTTACTGGAAACTTGTAATGTCTATGAACTATCCATTATATCCTTGATTATCTTTTTTGTATTGATTTATAGGGATTCAATATATTAAAGGTATAAATATTTGAAGAGACTTACTTTAAATTTTCAGAAACTGTTTTGGCTTTATTGTAATGTCCTCCAACTGGATTTGCAGCAGCAATAATGGAAGTTCTTGCAGGGAGGCTACAAACCATGCCAGCCTTGGCAAGACTGATACTTTGCTGTTCCATGGCTTCTAGCAAAGCTTGATGTTGACTTCCCATCTTGTCAAATTCATCTATTCCACAAATACCTATAATCACAGTAAAATGATACAGAAAAAATTGTCCTTCAAAATCTTACAGAATGGAAATTATTCCAAAATGAGAGATATCCCCATTGTTTTCAGCAGTTAAAATTATAAAATGTCATACAACAGAGAACTTCTGATTATTTTACAGCAAATAAAACATTTAACTTTTTAAAAGTAAATTTTATTTTATTTTTTATTTTAGAGAGAAGTAAAGGGAGGGAGAGAAACATCGATGTGAATGAGAAACATCAACTGGTTGCTTTCTGTGCACACCCTGACTGGGGATGGAACCTGGAACCCAGACATGCACCCTGACCAGGAATCAAACAGGAGACCTTTCAGTCTGTGGAACAATGCCCAACCAACTAAGCCACACCGGCCAGGGCTTATTTAACTAACTTTTATGTAATATTTACTCATTCAGTATTTTCCACAGGGAAAGTACTATGCTGTGAGGGCTACAAAAATGAAAAACATATGAAAGCAACTCTTAAAAAAACTTAAAGGCTTAAATACAAACAGGGGAGATAAGATGCCATATTTTGCAGTGTGTAGTGTATACTTTTTTGCCCAAATTTTTGAGGGAAAAATAAGCATGCGCATTATATGTGGGTAGTACTAATTCCGTATCTATATAAATGTTTTTAATTCTTTTATTTATGCTTATATGTTAAAAGTGTAACTCTAGAAAGCAGTAACAATCTTTGTATACAAAAATAATACCCTGGAATACAATAATCAGTTTTGTTGAATTTACAACAAACTTGCAAGGAAAGCAGTTTTAGCCAATGATTCAAAAGAATGAAAGGAAGAGCAAGTGCTGTTATCCAGAGATGCCGACTGTTATCCACTTGATGAGATAGGTGACAACTTTTTTACCATTGGGTGAACAGCGTGACATTTCTTTTTGTACACTTCAGTGGGAGAAATTACTGGAAAATCCCTTGAAAATGTCAAAACGGTTTTCGTACACTGCAAGTTTTAAGCTAAAAGTTATTAAATATGCTAAAAAGCATGGCAACAGAGCTGCTGAGAGACACTTTGGGCCTCCTCCCACAGAGAGTGTCATCCGATTGTGGAGGCAACAGGAAGCAAAGCTTCTTCAGATGCCACGGCAGAAGAAGGCAATGCGAGGGAAGCCTCCAAAGTGGCCAGAGGTAGAGCAGGAGGTGAAGACCTGGATTCTGCAGCAGCATCAAACTGGGATCTCTGTTTCAACCAAGATGATACAAGAAGAAGGTAAAAGGATTGCACGAGAAAAAAACATTGATGATTTCTCGGGCACACCTAAATGGTGCTTTAACTTTATGAAAAGAGAAGGTTTGAGTATGAGGACACGAACAAAACTTGCCCAAAAACTTCCAGCAGTCTATGAAAATCAATTCTTGGAATTTCATTCTTATGTTATCAATCTTCGAAAGACTTACAACTTTGAGCTGTCCCAAATCGCCAATATGGATGAGGTCCCACTCACGTTTGATGTGCCATCCAACAGAACTGTGGACGTCAAAGGAGCAAAGACCATGGCTATTAAAACTAGTGGTCATGGGAAAACACATTTCACTGTTGTTCTAGCCTGTTGTGCAGATGGGACAAAGCTCCCACCTATGATCATCTTTAAAAGAAAAACGTTTCCAAAAGAAAAGATTCCAAGTGGGGTTATTGTCCATGTGCATGAAAAAGGATGGATGAATGAACAAGGCATGAAAATCTGGTTTAATAAAGTGTGGTCACAAAGGCCTGGAGGATTACTTAAAAAACCAGCTTTGCTTGTTTTTGATCACTTTAAAGCCCATATTACACAAAGCGCAAAAGCAATCGCAGCGGACTTGAAAACCCAACTTGCTGTGATACCTTGTGGGCTAACGAGCCAACTGCAACCTCTTCATGTGTCAGTAAATAAGCCCTTTAAGGCCCTGATAAAGAAAGAATGGACATCCTGGATGCAGTCAGCTGGTAATGACTTCACTCCTACAGGCAGGATCAAGGAGGCATCCATTGCCCAGGTTTGTGATTGGATCCTAAGAGCATGGAACAGTGTCAAGAAGGAAGTGGTTGTGAAATCGTTTAAAAAATGTGGCATCAGCAACGCTATGGATGGAACTGAGGACAATGAAATTTACTGGGATGAGGAAAGTAACTCTTCAGAAAACACTGGTAATGTAGAAATTGAAGATGACGATATTTCTGATATTGACAGCGACGAAGAGTTCTTAGCTTTCTATGATGCGTAAATATCGTAAATTTGTTATCAGTTCATAAAATTTCTTGTACCTTTTATCTGTTCTTGTATTTTGTAATTATTTGTTACATAAAATTTCTTGTACCATAATATGTTCAGAAATAAATGCTAAAATTCCTTTTTAATACAAAACAAGCATCTAAATATATGTAAATAATTGAATTAAAAAATTAAAACAAAAGATTTCTTTCCTGAAAGTTTGGGACAAAAAACGTGGGTGCTCATTATATACAGGAACACATTATACACAGCAAAATACAGTGTATACATATTTTTACAACTATAAAACATACGCATAATTATATAAAAAGAGTATTCTGGGGATGGTAGGAAGTTAAAAGAGGAAGGGAAATCTGGAAAGGTTTTAAGAAAAAGATGATTTTTAAGCTGGGTTTTTTGGGAAGCTTAATTTGGGTTTCTTAGGGCAGCAAAATTTGGAAAGAAAATCATGGGCTCTAAAGTCAAAAGATTAGAATGCAGTTCTCAGCAATACCAGGTCACTACCTGGTACAAGGTCAATACCAGTGACTGTACAATTGTAGGGATTCACTTAACCTCTTTAAACACAATGTGAAGACCTACCTCTGACTGAAGGCATTTTATGTGCTGGGTATATTATATCTAATCCACGTGTTACTGGGGACCCTCAAACATTATTACCTTATAATATTTTTTCTCCCTTTTTTCTATATATGAGAAACCTGTTAGGTGGTGCTATGGTTAAACTCCTCTTACCTACTCTATGAACAAGCAAGCATGCCAGCTCAGAGGTCAGTCCATGACTCTCTAAAACTGATGGTATTACTGGATATTCTCAAAATTACGAGTACAGTTCCTTAGGAGTGGGGACAGTGTAGAAACAAAGTCAGGTTGCTACCCTGATTGCCACTTTTCAAAGTTTTAAAGCAGGAGTGGGTAAACTTTTTCTCTACAGGGGCAGGTGTAAATACTTCACATTTTGCAAGCCTGTCACATATTCTTGGGTTTTTGGTTGTTCTTTACAACCCTTTAAAAATATAAAAACAATTTTTAGCTTATGGACTATACTAAAACAGGCTGAAGGCTGAATTGACCTGTGGACTAAAGTCGATGATCCTGGTTTTAAAGCACTGAATTTAAACTTCGAAAATTTTAAGCCTCTTTTCTTTGGTTACAATTGATTAATCTTGTTGTTTTAAAAAAAAACAAACTATATTACTGAAGAAGGGAAATATTATAAAACAGCCCTATTTCTCCTTTTTTCTCCTGTAAGTGTTCAGTAAAGCTGATAGCAGGATTCTGTATTCGTTTTTAGGATCTGAGCTCTGCTAACATTCCTTTGTATTTTAACTGTGCGACTTTTACCAACATAGTGTTTGGCCTAGCTATTTATATCTGGAAGAAAACACAGTAGTAGGCTGTTACCATTCCACATCTTAAATCCCATTGGCTATCTGTATAGTTAAATCCCACATCACGTACAACTTCTAATTAATGGAAAGTTTGATAGTTTTACAATGAGCATCCTCTTATTATTTTCTTCACCTGGTAACTTAGTGAAAATACTGTCACTTCTAATGAACAAATATTTATCAAATACCTTCTATATATCTGTACTATGTTCTACGTATGTGGGATATGGCACTAAAAACACAAAATTCTCTGCCCTTGTGAGGCTTACATTCTATTTGGTGTAGACAGGCAGACTATTAAAAAGTAAACCATATAGTATATTAGAAGGTAATAAGTGCTATAGAAAGAAAAGGGAGAGTTAGGGTAAGGAGAAAAAGATCTGCTGTTGGGAGTGGGGGTTATAATTTAAAATGTGGTATAAAAGTAAGGCCTTGTTGAGGTGGGAACATTTGAGCAAAAATTTGAGAGGGAAGGGAAAAGCCTTGCAGATATATCTGGTGTAAGAACATTCCATGCAAAGAGGAGCAAAACCAAAGGCCCTGATGCATAACTGTGATGTGCTTGGCATGCTGACGGTCATCAGGACAGCAAGGAGGCCGTTGTTGCTGGAGAAGGGGAAATAAGAGGAAAGTAGAAGGTAATGAGGCAGAAGAGGTGATGAAAGGCTAGAATATGAATGGTCCTGGGCCACTATCAATACTTGGGCTTTCACTGAGACAGGGGACCACTGCATGGTTTTGAACAGAAGAATAAAGTGATTTAAGCTTTAATGGGATCGCTCTGCCTTGTTAAGAATAGGAAGCGCAGGGGTAGTCACAGGCACACCAAGAGGAGATCATAGTAATAATCTATATCGGAGATGATGGTGTCTTGGATCAGGGCAGCAGCAGTGGAGAAGAGGCTGGATATTGGATAGTTGACCCTTGAACACAGGGATAAGGGTGCTGGACCCCCATGTCAGTCGGAAACCCACATAAAACTTTTAACTCCCCCAAAATTTAAATGCTAATAGCCTACTGTTCACCAGAAGCCTAACCAATAACATAAATAGTTGACTAACATCTTCTGTTATATACTGTAGTCTTACAGTGAAGTTAGATAAAAAATGTTACTCTTACAATAAAGTAAAGAGGGAAAACAGTACACTCCTGTAGGTATTTAGTGAAAAAATCTACATGTGGCTGCATAGAGGGGGCAAAGAAGGAAAATTGGGACAACTATAATATTAAACAATAAAATATTAAAAGAAATGAAAAAAATCCACATATAAATGGACTCATGCAGTTCATGTTTTTCAAGGGTCAACTGAATTTGGAAGGTAGAGCCAACAAGATTTGTTGACAGATTGGATGTGGGGTATGAGAAAAAGTCAAGGATGACTACCTTTTATGCTTTGAGCAAATGGAAGAATGGAATTGTCATTTACTGAATTTGGAAAGACTGTAAAAAAAAAAATCTGAAGGGAAAGATCAGGATTTTGGTTTTGGACATGTTAAGATTGAGAGAGTTGTAGAGATACTGCGTAGGCAATAAGAAATAAGTGCCTGGAGTTCAGGGGAGAAGAAATACTAATTTGGAAATTTTTCAGCACATATGTAAGTAAAACTATGAGAGTAGAGTAAGATCATCATGAAGGTAAACACAGACCAAGAAGAAAAGCAGAACAAAAATTAAGCACTCTGAGGTGCTAACCAGTTAAAGAGGTTGGAGAGATGAAGAACAAGTAAAGACTGAGAAAGAAAGGTGAAAAAAGAAGAAAACTAGAAAAGCGTAGTGTCCTGGAAACAAAGTTATGGAGAGGGCGGTGATCAGCTGTGTCAAACATGGCTCATGGGTACTGGGCTTAGAAACGAGGAGGTCACTGGCAAAATGCAAAGGGACGGATGACTTTCTGGAATCTGGGCACAGCCTGACAAATGCATAGGAACATGTTTTCCCAACAGGGTTAACACATCACAAAAATTTAGGTAACAAAGCTCTAGTGAAGATTTGTTCATGCTGAGCCCTCTAACTGGATTTCTTATAAATTATCAGTCAAATCCTGAAAAAAAAAAAAAAAAACACCATCCTAAAACCCTAATGAGATGGGTTAAAATACAGCAAAACTTCTAATTCTAAGGCAACTGGCTCTAAACTCTTATTCCAAGTCCTCTGAGAGCAAAAAATAACATTCACCTTCTTTTTAGTTCCAAGGCATCTAGAACTACTCTAAGTAATAGTAATGCATTCAACAAATATTTACTGTGCACCTATGCACTAGGCAATAGGAATGTGGTAGTCAATAAGATGCCCAATCCCGCCCCACCCTATAAAGCTTTAAAACAAATCATAAATGTGAAGAGTGGTATCAAATGGGAAGTGTTGGGGGCTATACCTCTTTAACATGATTTTTAATTTTTACATATAATTGTATCTGCTCCAAGATTCTGAATATGAATGACATTAAGTACCAGTTCCAATTCTGCAGTATTAATATAAATAAAAATGACAGTACTTTATTTCTAGTTAATTTTACTGGCACTCATTCTCAACTCACTGGTTGGGACAGTGCTGTCCAAATGCCTCTTGAACAGAATATAACAAAATTGACTGAAAAGGAAAAGACATTTTTTAAAAAGCCCAGAATTATTATCATCTTTGGTCTCTTACCTTGATCACCAAGTACCAGGGCACCAGCTTCCAAAGCAAAATCTCCTGAGGAACTATCTTTTGAGAGAGTTACAGTCAAACCCGAAGTGGTTGTGGTATTACCACAAACATATACACCGCGTGGAGCGACACTGCATACTGCCTGAGGAAACAAAAAATTTAAGAGAATCACCCAAAGGGAAATAATAGCTAAGAGTAATTGCTCGCAAATATTAGCTATATGCCAGGGAGTCTAAGAGCTTTCCCATACAATTTTCGCCATCCAGGTGGTAGGAAGGTACTACCACATCCCCATGCACTGATCAGGAACCATGCCTGCAGAGAGGGAGTAGCTCATACAGCTATGAAGGTGGGAAGTCAGGGTTCAATCACATCAAGGCAACCTGACTCTGATGTCTGTGGTCCTGTGAACACTACACAATTCCATTTTATTCTTCATTTTCAAGTTCAAACAGCAAAAATGTGAGCACCAGTTTTAATTTCAAGGGCTCTAATGTTTCTTTAAACATCAAGTAATAAAATGGTTCAATAATGCTTGCCTTCTGAGCAAATAATCTATGGCAGATCAAAAGAGTAGTCAGATAGCACAACAGTTAAAAGCATGGAACTCTCGTCAGGCAGGCCTGTTTCAATCCTGGCTCTACCAAGTCCTGGCTATGTGGCTCTCAGACCTCTCTGAGCTTCAGTTTCCTTGTGTTTTATCACATAATGTTCTGATGAATAAATGAGATTATGTATGTAAGGCACTTAACCTGGTATCTGGCACACAGTAAGGGTCCGATGCAAGGCCGCTATATATGGTTATGTACTGCTCAACTTCAGGAGACGGTGTTCACACTGTTATCCATGTCAGTGTGATCTGGACTTGTGGCGTGAACAACCCAAGGGACCCTACGGTGCCTAACTTATCAACAATAGCTATAATTATTTTTGTTACTTGTAATTCCTTATTTGTTATTCTTAAGAGTACAGCGGTTTACTAAGTGGTCAGAGGAAAAGAAGACTGAAAATACACAGTAACTGACTCATAACTGTTAGTGCTATCCTAATTTTTAAAAACCGTGGCTCAGTGGGACTAACAGACTTATATGCATTACCCTCCATTATTTACAACAGTTAATTTCCACTAATGTCACAACTTCTATTTTTAAACTGAGCTAGGGTTCTGTTTTGTTTTTCGGGTTTTTTGGTTTTTTTTTAACTCTTATCCAAGGACACTTTTTTCATTGCTTTCAGAGAGAGAGGAAAGGAGAAAGAGAGAGAAACATCAATGCAAGAGAGAAGCATTGATTGGCTGCCTCCCTTACACACCTGGACTGGACATCACACGTGCCAGGACCAGGGATCAAACCTGCAACTTAGGTATGTTCCCTGACCAGGAATCAAACCCATAACCTTTCAGTTACAAGACAACACTCCAACCAACTGAGCCACACAGGCCAGGGTGAGTCAGGGGTTTTAAAAGCATTACTCCCAGGTCTAAAAACACGAAAAACTGCCAGCATCATTTCTTGGTATTAAAACATTTTCAGTGCCATTTAATGTATTTTGGAACCATTATCTGCCAAAAACATAGTTTGTAAATTAAAAAGAGAGAAAAATGATACTTTATATACTGTAAACAAAATGTAGAAATTAAATGATTTATAGAGATGATCAGACACTGTGAGGGTTAAGTTAGGCTTCCATATATAATATGCTAATTCAAAATTCACACACATTCAATGCTACAAAGACAGAAAAGAAAGCTGTAACAACTTAGATGTGCCATGTGTTCCTTTTGTATTGATGTTCTGGCTAGGTACTCTGTGCCGGGCTGGTAGCAAGGGCTAAGTACAGAATTTTTTTTTTTTTTAATTTAGGCCCAGTTAGTCAAAAGTAACAAAATATGGCAACATGGATAAAATGTCAGATTAAAAATGAGAATGACTGGTTTAACACTTAACCATAAGAAATAAAGAATCATCTGATGTGAAGGACAGTGGGTTTACAGTGCAACAACCAGATCAAAGCCGTTCTCAATCCTCGCTGCACATCAGAATAATTTGTGGAGAGTTGTTCACATACAGATAATAGAACCCTAACCGAGAGACTCTTAATTCAGTCGGCCTGGGGCAGACCACAGTATTTTCAAAGAGCTACAAAGGTGATTCTAATATGTAGCTAGGGCTCCTAATCCCTGGACAAAGATTCAGTAGTCATAGGATTACAATTTACTAAAGTGCCAGGGAGCTCCTGGCCTAGTCACATTTTCCCACACAAGAGCACAGAGTGAGTATGAATAGAGGACATGGACATTCTTAAAGGATGTTATGGCTGGCTTACCAGGTGTCACTCCAAGAAAACCATAAGCGTTCTACCAAGCAATACCTTCCAGGGCCATGATAAGCCCCTGAAGAGAGGACTGCTAAACTCTGACAAAAAATTTCTTGGGGACCAACAACAGACTGGTCACAGAAGCTGCCTTGCTTTGGATTCAGAAGCAGTTGAAATGTATTCCAACAAAGCTCTTATCCTTTATCTGATTACTCTTAAAGCCCAGTATGCTATTTATGTAGCTGTGTGAAGAGAGAGTGGGTGACTCCACTTTACTTTCTTAAGCTATTCTGTCCATAGGTGAGGTCACAAAAAAAGACTAGCAAAGCAATGTTGGATACAAACAAAGGGGGTTAAGGAAATGGCTTATGTTTCACAATAGCTGGCGTCTCAACAGACCAGCATACCTATGCAACCTGTGCGACAGAAGACTGGCTCAATTTGAAAAGATGGTCAGATACAAGTTATATATTACTCACACAAAATCCAAGTCATTTATACCACCAGACAAGCTATATCCTCTGGAACACAAATACTACATCCTTTGAGCAAATTCATTTGTAAATTATTCCTGTGTTTGATAAGCAAAAGGTCAAATACTAAGTGATTATTTTCTACCTGTAGCATCTGACTCTTTCCCAAGCCTGGATCTCCAACAACAAGGACATGTGGGTCTCCCCGAATTGGAATTCTGTTTTTGTCATCTGCATATTTCTGGCTTCCTCCAAACAGTGCTAAAGCCAAACCTGCTTTCACAAGCTAAAGTGTGAAAAAAGGAAAAGTGAGAAAAACATAAAGATGACTAGCAAGTGAGGTGCTACTCTTTTATGTTTTACAACATTTGTTTGGGGGTTTTCTTGTAAAACATGATTGAACTATTTTCCTAAGAAAAGCAAGTCTAATCATATAAACTACTACAATGTAAAGGATTAAAAAGCAAAAACTAGAAAGCACATAAAATCAGAGCAATATCTTATAACTTGCTAAGTGAAGAAGACCTTGCAAGGCATTAATCCATTCTACACAAAACTAAGAAATATTTGTTAGTTTCTGCTTTAATGTTTAGTGTCCAGAATCAGTTTAAAAGCCCTTTCCTATTAACTCTAACTGGTAAGCAGCTTTCTCCTACAAGGGGCAGTAGTTTGCCTGTCATATCATTCATTTATGGAGAATAATGACTCGTATTAAAATATGAACAACTAAGTGGCCAACAGAAAATAGCTATTTTTTATAAAGTCTTTATATTTTATTTTTGTGAACTTTATATATTTTGAGCAAAGATGAAGAGAATACTTACTTCATGGCCAAAAATGACAGGGCAAAGCGAGCTGAAAAATAGAATTCAACTTATAAATTCTAACTTCCACTTCATTGACCTAGTAGAAGATCTACTTAAAAGTTTGCTTAACTTGATTTACATTGCATCCAAAAGAGACAAAAATACATAATTTACACCCGTGAAACAACTCAATAAATGTTATTCTACTACTCAATAAAGTTCTCAAAAATTCTTGGTTAATCTATAAAAGAGTGCTTAAAAATTGTGCCAGAGTAAGGGAGACAGGATACTTGTAAAGTATTTTAAAGTAACCAAATACACTATTGATCATTTAATGTTACTAGCCTTAAAAATGCACCATAATCATATCTCCCACTTTAGGATATGAATTATTTTGTATTTTATGTGAATAGACATCTTTAGACTTGTGTAGCCAAGTCACTGAAAGGAGACAAAAGGGTGAACTGTGAACTGCCTATATATATTTTAAGATAGGATAAATTTTTTTTCAGTTCAAGTCAAAGGATCAGAATAAGAGCATATATGAATATAAAGAAGTATATTTACATTTATCTATTGTGTAAAAAGGAACAAAAAAAATGGGGTAGAAGAGATACACTCAAAAGTAAACAAACTGTGACTCATTATCCCTTTTAATGTATGTAAACACGGATATTGGTGTCTTGCCATGTTCCCTTGGCACTCACTGTTCAGCATGATCCTGCATAACTGCTGGGTGGGGCTTCCTACCTCACACCTGCACCTGTCGAAGGGCTTTCTATGGCCTATGGCCGGCAGACACGCTGGGTGGGCTAGAAGCGCTGGGTTATCTAACATACCCAGGAGGAACCCCGAACCCAGGTCCTTGGTTGGAAAAACAATGAGTTCTACACAGTCTAGTGTCCCAGAGGCCTCAGAAGGATTAAGCCCTGGATGCTAGTAGTAGCCTGTTCATTAAGGCACCACACACTGACTGCCATCCTTTCTCACTTCCCCATCCCCCTACCAGTATATGCAGGGATCAAGTCCCAAATAAACTACATTTCTCAAATCATATCATTGCTTCTAAAGGAACTTAAACTAAAACATGACCGTCCAGTCTTTTCCATACTCTTTTCATGGTCTTCCAATTGTTCATCTGCCAAAGGTCAACAAACTTTTTTTAAAGGCCCAGAAAGTAAATATTTTCAATTCTACTATCTTGGTCAGAACTACTTAACTCGTTTGAAAGCAACTATCAACAAATATGGAAATGAATGGGTGAGGCTATGTTCTAATAACATTCTGTAGACAAAAACAAACACTCTGCATAGTTTGCCAACCCCTGCAAGATTAACAAAAGCATCTAGTTTTGATGTTGAAATCACAAACTTAGAACTAAAAGGCAAAAGCAAATTGTGGGAAGAATACCCTAGTTTTTCATTCTAACTCATCTTCTGTAAGTACTGTGTAAGGACCACTATATATGTGCATTTTTATTTATAACTGATGAGAGAAACCAAAGGGGTGACCCTCAGCCAGGCAGCTCCTCAGATCCTGCTGGAGACCACTCACCACACCATCACTTCCCACCCTCACCCTGGCTCAGCATTCTCTTCTCCCAGGGCGGCTGCAATGGCTGTCTATTCAGACAGGGTCTCTGAGAATTTAAGAACAAAGAACCCCTGAGGAACTCCATACATTTTTTAGTGAATTACTGTATTAATGGCAGAAAGAAAAAGTGTCAAATTCTCCTGGAGCCCAAAGCCTCATCAACTCTCTAATACACTGCATTTCAAACCTCAGTTCTTTCTCTCTCTTAGATTAATGGATTCTTCAGTCTCATTTTCCTCTATTTCTTCAAAATCATCCAAAAAATTGTCCAATAAGTATCAAAATAACAGCACTGTTAATTATGTTAAGTAACAAAATCTCATTTACTCTTCAGAACCTTCTGATACAAGTATTATTACTTCCATTTTAAGATAAAAATGAAGGAGGAATTAGGCAAAATGCTCCTGATCACACTGGAAATAAGTGGCTGAAGCAGGGTTCTGATTTAGGTTTATCTCCAAAAAAGAGCTCTTAACTACTAAAGTAAAAAATGCCTCTATTTCGCTTCTTCTCTACTTCATGACAATAAGAAGGAAATAAAAGATACCTAATATAAGTAATTTCTTTATGAATCTCTTAGTTTTTAAAAGTTAAAAAAAAAAAAGTACATACAACTAACTGAAATAACTCCAGAATTCACTGTCCCATCAGAATAAATAAGAAACTTGTGAGTACATTTTCCTTAGTGCTTAAACTGGAGAGCAGCAAACTCTTCTGTAGAAGACCAGACATTTATGAGCCATTTGTTCTCTGTCTCAACTCTGAACTCTTTTGAAAGAGTATGGCTGTGTCCCAATAAAAGTTTTGTTTATGGGCAGCAAAATCTGAATTTCATATAACTTTACATGTCATGACATACCCTCCTTTTGATTCTTTTTCAGCCATTAAAAAATGTAAAAATCATTCTTAGCTCATGCGTCAAACAAAAATGGGTGGTTAACTTGATTCAGCCCATGAACGTTAGTTTGCCAACAATTTTGACTAGTTTTGTGTTTCTTGTACCCAAGAATACCCCAACAAGCAAATACCTAATAAAATTTCAGAAAACATCATACATACTTGACAATGAGTTTAAACAGGTTTTCTTCAGCTTGAATCTCTTGGATAGCATAAAGTTCTTTAAGTGAGAACTCTAACAACGTTCCGTGCTTACACTCATCCTCAGAAGCCTTTGATTTCTGTCCTTTGCTGTTGCTAACAGAATTTGCTTCAATGTACAAAAGGAACATACATTTGTCATTCTTATTTCGAGAACCTGTAAATTTCAAAGTATGAAATGTAATACTTAGTATTTTCACTTTCCCTACAAATATTCAAGTAGAATGTACAAGAAGTGCACAAGGTTTTATTCATTTTACAAATAAAACCTTATTGCAGAAGGAAAGTTTCACCTATGTAAGAAACAAGGAACTCCTTAAATTAACAGAGATTCAGAAGTAGATTTAAAAAAGACAGATGCTGACAAATTACTGAGAAAAGAATTACACTGCACCTTCTTCAGCATTTGAGACTTTGACCACTCCAGTAACAGTCACCGTGTCTCCCGGAACACAGCTATCCACAAGATCATGAACAAGCTCACATTCTATTGTTCGTGGAATTCGACCTGCTTCTCGTTGATCATCAGACATCAACTCTTGGATTCTAAAAAAAGGTAAGCAATTTTCAGTGAGTACACACATTGACTCTGGGTTATTTCTTTTACATATTAACTATTTACATATTACATATCAGGGTCCATACAGTGCTAAGCTAGATAAAGGGCCAATGAGTTTTTTAAAAAGTTAGTTTAAAAAGTTCAGTGGTGTATCTAAAATTATTTCAGCAGTCTGCAGTTAAGGATGGGATGGCAGGATGAGCATGTACATTTGTCACCCTTCCTCCAAAATGTACACCAAAATTACAGTCACTAAAAGAGTAAAGAGAAGTTTTAGGGCATTGCAGAGGAGTCATCAACAAACAAGATACTGAAATCTTAGAAAACAGCACACTGGAAAGTATTGATGGACAAAACAAAATGATGTCCAGAATACACACAGGAAAAAGAAACAGTAAAGTGGGAGCCAATGTTTTATATCCTTAGGTGTGATTTCCTAGTATCAGAAGATCTCTGTTCAAATCCAATGAAAATATTGGTGTCAGATGACTACCAGACTTATTGGAGTGAGCACTTCGTAAAGTATATAGTGTCTAATCACTATGTTGTGCACCTGAAACAAATATAATATTGTATGCCAAATACAGTATTATAATACAATTACATTCTATGTAATTGACAAAGAAATTTTTTTAAAAAGTGGGAAAAATCCTCCCTGACTGGTGCGGCTCAGTGGATTGAGCACAAGACTGCGAATCAAAGGGTCACCAGTTCGATTCCCAGTCAGAGCACATGCCTGGGTTCTGGGTCAGGTCCTCAGTAGGGGCTTCTTGAGAGGCAACCACACATTGATGT
Organism: Pteronotus mesoamericanus; assembly: GCF_021234165.1. NCBI lineage: Eukaryota > Metazoa > Chordata > Mammalia > Chiroptera > Mormoopidae > Pteronotus > Pteronotus mesoamericanus. The sequence goes on along the minus strand of NW_026555105.1, from coordinate 25,185,037 downwards.
TTCTCTCCCTCGCTTTCTCCCTCCCTTCCCCTCTCAAAATATAAAATAAATAAAATCTTAAAAAAATAAAAATTATAAAAAAGTGGGGAAAATCCAATTAAAATATTTAAGGCCATTTTCTTTCTGTTGTTTTTACCTGAAAACAAAGAGACTTTGTTCAAATAATTAAATTACCCTGAATCTTCTATGCATATATCGTTCTGTGGCCCTTTAAGCACCTCTGAAGCCCTCATTACACTCTTCAGTGGTCAAAGCCCTACAGACATGGGCTGGAAAGCAGGCTTCTCCACTCACCAGGGAAACGATCATGCTCAGGAGTCTTAAACATTTCCTCTTTTATAAAATGCAGTGTTTGTAAATATCTCAGCATCGTGAACAATTATTACATTTGTTGGTCTTGGTTTTTACAGGGCAGAGGGGTAAAGCTAGGACAGGGCCTGGTAGCAATCCACAATTTACTGCACTTTCCCCTAGATTTTAGTTTTGTAAGACCATCACCTCCTGTTTCAGCCAGGTTTCCTGGAGAGCGTTCTAACTTCAAACGACCCATTATTTTATATTTAGGATGAAGTTATGAAACTATAATCAGAAAAATGGAATAAATTTTTGGATTAAACACTCTACCAAAATCTGACTTGTGGAAAAAAGCTTTTTCCCCCCAAATCCATAGTAAAATGCCTCATGGATAGTGAGAACATGAAATGAAACATGCCCATTTCTAAGACATTATTTTAAACTTTCAAATAAATATTATTTTGATCATAACTCATTATGGAATAAATTATACAGCTTTGATTATGGTCTACATCCATCCAATTCAATGAGTCAGATAAAAGAGAAATAAAATGAACTATTTCTCAATAGCAAAAGGACATACTTACACATCAGATCCTTTCTGTAATCTGATAGAGAACAAATTTTGAATAAAGATGGTTATTTCAACACATTAACTCCTAATCAAACTGTTTATTAGACACTTTATCACTGTATACAAGTTAAGAATCACAGTATAATTTGGAAAATTATAGACTTTGTTGAAAGTATGAGATATCTAAAATCTGCTTTTTAGAAAAGTGTGATTGCTTACTTAATTGACTGCCAGTCCATCGTCACTGTGAGAGGAGAGCTAGGGAGAGCTGTAAATGACTTCCCTCGACATGTAGGCTCAGGGCACTGCAACAAGATTTATTTACATTCAGATTTTTGATAAAGTACAATCACATCTCAAGTTAAAATATTTTATTTAGTATTGCTTTAAAAATGTTCCTCAGAATGTAAAATGCAGTAAGAGCTGCAATGATTTTCTATTTCCTTCTGCATTGATTCTGTATCACAAACTTTTGAGGTGCTTTTTCAGCTGGTCCCTCTTGACCACTGCTCTTATTCTTCTGCTGTGGGTGTGCAAGGCTCCTCACTTGCCTCTCACCCTAAACTTTATTCCTTCTTTGTACTCATGCAGTCTCCTGACCCCCGAGTGCCCCTTGCATACAGTCCCACATACTCAGCATCAATCTTCCCCTTTTGAAAGCCTTTCCTGGGTCGTCTTTAATCACCAGCTCTCCCATGTAGCCTCCTTTTGTACTTTTTGTATACCGTAATATTTATCATAACACACAGGCAGTCCTCAACATATGAGTAAGCTGTGTTTAAGCTTTCATAGGTCACTTGTTTGCTGATTGGGCTTTGAGGTACATTTATAAATTCAGAGATTCTGGCAGACTATATTTTGAAACATACTTGCAATAATAACTCCCCATGAGCCTTTCTACAACCTTGTCACTCCCCCATCAACAAATGGAGTCTAATTTCCCCTTCTTGGAATCTGGACAGGCTTGTGATTCACTCTGTAACCAGCAAAGTATGGTGGAAGTTAGGTCACCTGATTTCAGAGGCTAGCTCAAAAGGCAAAGCTGTTTCTGCCTGTCATTTGGAGTTCTGTCTCCTAAAGCAGTCAGCAGTAGTGTGAGCAGACTGTGTGTCCTGAGCTGTTGTACTATGTATGAGAAGTCAAAATCAGCCCACAGATGGAAAACTGCAGGGAGGAGAGATGGCTGGCCAGCCCCTAGCCACTCCATCATCCTTTGCTGTTCCAGCTCCAGCCACCATTTAACTTCAACAATTTGAGAAATCTAGAGCCAGAACTACCCAGCCAAGCAGTTCTTCCAAACTCCTGACCACAGAAACCATGAAAAATAATAAAATGATTGTTGTTATTGTGAGCCACTAAGTTTTAGGGCGATCTGTTTTGCAGCAATAGAGACTGGAACAGAGATCACCTGGAACAACCGTCTTTCTGGTCCTCTCAGTTCACTCAAGTTCAGACACACAGAGGACCTCTTCACACTATCAACTTTTCTTATGAATCAGCGTTACTACTCTCTATATTAAAGAGCACAGAAATATCCTGATCAAACACAGTTTACAGAAAATACCTGATTTATATGAGGATTTAATTTCTGGCTTCTGAGCTAAAGGCACTGCCTGAACCTTAAGTCCAAACAAATAGTAGATGACAACAGCTTATTAACACCACTGATTATTCAGAACCAATAGCTGAATCTAACATACCTTGTTCTTCCTGTAAGAGGAAGAAGCCTTAGGAATTTCAATTTGAGTAAAAGTATAATAAATGCTAAATTTATTAAAATCCAAGGATAGTAAAGGCATCTCTGGAAAAGAAGAATAGGTATGGCAAATCTAACTATTTCATCAAAAGTTTTAACAAGATTAATATAAATAAGATCATATGGAGTTGACACAGGACCAGTGAAATAAAACAGAATCACATGTCTACAAGAGCACAGTGTACTACAGAAGAAGCATTATCCATCAGTAGGAATGAACAGAGGGCTTAATTAATAACTGGTGACAACTAACTTTTTATCTAAAAGAATAAAATTAGATCCTTAGCATTTTGCCAGTGGTAAAATTAATTTCCAGATGTGTGAGAGATCTAAATATAAAAAACAAGGCTTAAAAGTATCTGGAGAAGCCCTAACTGCTGTGGCACAGTTGGTTGGACATCATCCTGCAAAACAAAAGGTTGCCAGTTCAATTCCTGGTCAGGGCACATGCCAAGGTTGCAGGTTCGATCCCCAGACAGGGCATGTACGAGAGGAAACTGATTGATGTTTCTCTCTCCCTTTTTCCTTCCCTTCCTCTCTCTAAAAATAAATAAAATATATTTTTAAAAAGTATTTGGAGAAAATGTAAGGAATATGTTTACAATGCTTGTGTGAGGAAGGCCTTCTTAAGCAGGGCATAAAATATAAAAGTTATAAAGAAAACCAGTGATCAATTTGATCATGTCAAAATGTAAAACTATACAACAAAAAATATACCACAAAGTTAAAAACAAACTAAAGACTGTATAAAAAATACCTGTAATATATATAACATTACATATTACAAAGAAAATATCTGTAATGTATATAAATCAATCATTAGTATCAGAAATTCATAAAGAACTATCAATAGTACTTTGGTCCCCCCGTACTTATGGTTTCGCTTTCTGCAGTTTCAGTTTTCTGTAGATATCCATGGGTTAACTGCACTCCGAAGATATGAAATAAAAAATTCCAGAAATAAACAATTTATAAGTTCCAAATTATGTGGTGTTCTGAGTAGCCTGATTGAAATCTTGCCTCATCCCATTCTGCCCCATCCAGAACGCAACTCATCCCTTTGCCCAGCAAATCCACACTGCATGTGCGCCCCGCCTTTTAGTCACTTAGTAGCTGTTTGGGTTATCAGATCAACTGTAACAGTATTTCCAGTGGTTGTATTGAAGTAACCCTTAATTTTATTTAAGTGGCGCCCAAAAGTGCAAGAATTGCCAGTGATGCTGGCAATTCTGATATGCCAGACAAGATGTGAAGTGCTTCCTTTAAGTGAAAAGGTATGTACATGCACCAAAAAACATAGTACGTACAGGGTTCAGTACTACCTGCCATTTCAGACATCCACTGGGGTCATGGAATGTATCTCCTGAAGATAAGGGGGGAGCTAATGTATAAACAGAAAAATGAATAGAAGCTATAAAGAGAAAATTCAGTAAAGAATAAAAATGAATAGCCAATAAAGATGTGAAAAGATGCTCAACAATAACAAAAATCATAGAAATTAATATTAAAAATGATACACCATTTTACACCCAACAAACTAGCAAACTAAAAAGCCTAATAATACCAAGTGTTAATAAAAACGTGGGGAAATGCTAATTGCTTAACATTACAAGTAGGGGTATAAACTGGAACCTAATAAAGTTAAAAATAAGCATATCCTATAATTGAGAAATTCCTCTGCTAAGAAGATATGTACAGGAATGTTCTCTACAGCATCATCTGGAATTGTAAAACACTGGAGGCACAAGTGCTCACCAAGAGAACAAATAATTAGTAGCTATTCATTTAATGGAATACTACCCAACGGTAAAAATGAAGGAATTAGATGTATATCAAGATAGGTAGAACTCCAAAATAAGCACATGAAAAGGAGATAGAAAAATGTTACTTCAGTATTATCACTTATGTAAATACACACAAGAAAATAAACCCTACATACATAGTCAGGTATGAGAATGCAGACTTGAAGAATGCATGCCAGTCTCAGAAAGTGGCTGCCTGGGAAGATGGAACGAAGTGGATGAACTGGGGAGAGGATCAGGGAAACTTGAATTTTAACTGTGATACTATTGTTGTTAAAAAAATTAAACTAAAATCACAAAATATTAATATTTGCCAACTCATAGTGTATATAGATATTACATTATTCTCTGCACTTTCCTATAGTTTTAAAAATCTACAGTTTAAAAAAATGTTAATAAAGAAAAAAGGAACACTTTCAACCACCAGAATAAAGAAAACTTGATGTGTGTACCTATTAAGTCAAAGTATAAAAATATGAACGGAAAGAATACACATTGACTTCCGGGTAATGATTGTCACTGGGAGTGGCACACGCAAGGGGCAAAACAGAGACACTAATTTTATCAATGCTTCATATCTTTAAAAATATATCTGGAGCTGTCAAAATGTAAATTCCGAAAGGTGGATAGAAGAATGTTTTATTTCTTTTTTGTGTGTGTGTACCCTGAAGTATTTCATAATTTAAAAACTGAAAAGAAAAATAAGCTCTGTATTCACAAACATCAGAAGTGTTTTCTATAAAATGATTTGCCTTCTTTACCAAGATAAATAGTTAAAGAACATGGTATCACCTTTGTGGGAAGATTATACTTTCCATCTGGAAGAGGAAAACTCTGAACTTCTCCACATGCAGCACAGAGAAAAGCCATCTTGGTGCAAAGGGGCTTTATGTTACTGACGCGAACCACTGTCCCTCTCAGAGCCACATATTTTCCATAATAATTTGCTCGGACATTCTTGAGTTGTGTCAAGGGCTCATAGTTGTATACCCTAAAAACAAAAACAGGAATGTATTTATCCATGAATTTACCATGGACAGAAAACTGAGGTTGTTTTCTGACATGGAAACCTGAGAAATTCCTTTTAGGAGCCACTATGGAATTCTCAAACCATTTTCATCTTTATATATATCAGAAATTTCACACAAATAAAATCAATCTAAAAAAAAACAACAAACTACATTTTCCATTTTCTTTTTGTCCCATTGGCTGTTCCCTACTGTAAAAGGGAAAAAAATGTCAAAAAGAAAGTCTGCAGATTTCAATAACTTTTGAGTTTCTAATTTCTCTTTCAAGAACTGTTAGGACATGTCTTCTATAAATTCTGGAAGAGAAAAACAAAACCCTGATGATTACCTTATTCACCTTTTAACAAGAAATTAAAATCTTACAAAACAATAAAGATGAATTAAAAAAGAACAATTCCTGTGTTCTGTGTCTAGTAGCAACCTGGTAATTTTAACAAAATATAATCACACCACTTAAGTGTATCACATGGATTATTAAATTTAAACAGGATGATCTTCATAAGTACACAATCAAATTCAACATTTACAAAAATCTGCAGGTTGGGAAATCAACTTATTTGGGCAGAAATGGTTTATTTCTGCCATGATATATTTGAGGAATTCTCAGTGGGTTTACTTAAGTGTGATAAATTGTAAGACAGCAAGAAACTCATACCCTTTGTACTGATTGATTGATTGATTTTTGCTTTATAAAATGAGGATCTCATTCTTAAACAGTCTTCGATGCCCAATTCTAAATATTTTAATGCCAGCAAATTTCTCACCTTGCATGAATATGTGGCACATTGACCATTGTTTCTCCATCTCTAGACAATCCCTCCTCGGCTTGTAATTCAGCTGCATGCCTTTCAAGGTCCTTAGTTAACACCTAAACAGGACAGACATTTACTTGAAAGTTGGAAAACCAAACATCATCTTGAAGTAGAACTCTTTTATAGAAAACATAAAGTTTATGAATATAAACAGTTCAGAACAGAACACTAACAGAACTCTTAACAGCCCTTTAAAACTCTGATATTTAATTATGACTACTTATTTTATATTGAATTGTGTTTTACCTGGAATTTTGCTGTGCATGGACTGGAAAACTCCAGAATCCTATCTGCTGCCTTCTGTCCTAACCAGACCTAATCTTAAAAATCCTTACGGTTGCCCCCAAAGCTATTATTTCCTGGATGGTTTATGGTGAGAAAATATTTTCTTTTTCTCCATATTCACTGATTAAGATAGAGGAAATAAACATGACTTCTGAAATACCCAATACCCACTCGCTTGGTATTGGACATTAAAATACTTCACATCTTCTTGCGTACAAAGCATTGCTGACAATGTAAGAAAAAAATGAGATGCATATATGCAGCTATAATTGTTATAAGGACCATAAATATCATGTAGAAATCTCATGCAAGTTTTGAAAAGGGGTTGTTAGAAAGGTTTCACAGTAAGACAACTGAGTTAGGCCCCCAAAATTTGGATATATAAGGAAAGAGGTATTCTATGCTGAATGGACAGAACATACAAGAGGCAGAGTATTTAGAAAGTTCTGAAAAAAGCTCAGTTTAGCTGGATGGTAGTGAATGAAGGAGAGTTGTGGGGGGAGGAAGATGAACCAGATCATGGAAAGCCTTCAATGCCATGTACAGGATTTGGATTTCATTTTGTAGATAGTCACCAAAGTTTCCACATGTTTTACCATGTATGCCAATAGTTTGTGAAAAATAATTAAGGCTAAACATAGAGCCAGTAACGATGAAAAAATGGTGGATTTAAGAGACATTGTAGAAATAGAAATGAAAGGACATACTGACTTGGATACCGAGAATTAATGAGCAAGGGGAGTCTGAAGACAACAGCCAAGGTTCCTAGTTCGGGTTACTAGCAACGTACACACCTTTGTAATGAATAGTGCCTTTACCTGGATACCCTTACTTCCTCTGCTCTATGTCCAGACCTAAATACCCCTTTAGACTCATCATAAACCATACCACCTCTACAAAATCTTCCTCTCAGCTATCCCCATTCCTTCACAATAGCTGAGAATCTTATCTCCATATCTAAATGCACCCAGCACTTTTCTCTGTCTGTCCTGACACTTACTACACTTTGCCTTGAAGCATTTATGTGTTTACCAGCCTAAAGAGTGTTTTTACATATGTTGTGACATCAGAACCTGAGAAAAACTCATTAGGCACAGCATGTATTATTATTTTCAACTTATATATGGGAACACTCAGGGAGAGTCACTTGAATCTAAATCTGAGCTGGGTCTTTTTGTTCAAAGTTCACAACTGATAACACCATGATGCCCTCTCTTATAGTCCCTATGAGATTATACAGCTCCTTGAAACAAGGGTTAATGTCCACACAATCTTTAATAGGATTAAACTAATTCAGATAAATTAGAAGTAAATGTTACATTTAAAGTAAGCTATTGTAGTGTGGGAATTGACTGTGGGGGAGGAGGGATGGGCAAGGGAGGGTAAAGGGGTGAAATTGGGACAGCTGTAATAGAATGACAATTTTAAAAATGATTTAAAAAAGAAATTAAAATTGTAAAAATTTAAATGTATTAATTTATTTAAAACCCGTTACATTTTAACAATAGTGTTATTAAAATATCTCTATTTTAATGAAAATAGCAATATTTAAAAATAAAAAATTCAGTGAGAATAACATTGTTCTATATTTTAAATCTCCTTTACTATCAGGCTTAATACAAGACAACTGGATTCTCTTAAAAAAAATAAAGTAAGTTGTTGTATATAGAATGAATGGTATCTTTCAGGGATTAGGACAGCAACCTTTTCGTTCTAGCTAATGTTTCTTTGAAAAACTAAGTATCTTTTACAAAACGTACTGTTACTATGAAATTCCTTTAAAATTTTGACAAGTCTCACAAAATAAATATTTACCTGATGTATTGCCAGACCCATGCAAGCCAAGGTTTTCTCAGGTGCATCTCTTAATTCATTTCCTATATTTGGTATCAACTTAGTTATTTCGTCATCTGTTGTCAGTTCTTTAAAATCTACCAAAATACTTCCCTTTCTTTCTATTTCGTCCTATAAAATATTAAGGTATGAAAATAATTGCTTTTTCAATGCTGATTATAACTGAGCATTCAATTACACTTTGCGAAAGCATATGTTTATATGGTGATAGTGTATACTATTAATTTTATAGCCAAGCATGGTTCCAATATTTAAAATATATTCACTTATTTATGCCTTTTTACAACCCTAGCAGTATTAATAATACTATCATCCTCAATTGATAGATGATAACCCCGAGGCACAGAGAAGGAAGGAAATTCAACAAAGTCCACATTGCAGGTAAGTGGCAGGGCTAAGAGCTGGACCAAGGCAATCTGGCTCCAGTGTCTATGATCACCTAGTACTTTAAATACATTATTCAGTAAGGTGACACAAAACTTGAATTAGTAGCTTTCTGTCATATAGAAATCTTACCTTATCATATAAATCAATACGCCTTGTAAAAAAATTTTCAAATGCTTGAATCTTCTCAATAAAAGGAGAGCTATCACTGTAAACTAATCAAATATGGTATTAGCACTAATAATCACATGTATACAAGCATAATTTTCATGAGATAAAAGAAACACAAGACACACAATAGATGACTTTTTCCTATTGTTTTGCCTTCTGAGTACATTTAGATAAGAAGTGGTATGAAATATATACTTAAGATTCTGCATCAAATTTAGGTTTACATAATCTGAAATGCAGATAGCAAGTATCTCTCTAAAAGCACCAATATTGCCCTGGCTGGTGTGGCTCAGTGTATTGGGTGTTGGCCTGTGAACCCAAGGGTCACTGGTTCGATTCTGATCGTGGCACATGCCTGGGTTGTGTGCTGGGTCCCTGGTTGGGGGCATATGAGAGGCAACCAGTCAGTGTATCTCTCGCACGCCAATATTTCCCTCTCTCTTCCCCCCTCCTTCCCTTCTCTCTAAAAATAAATAAATAAAATCTTAAAAAATAAAAGAAAGCACTAATATTTATGACAGATGCCTACTAGACTTACAGGGTGAGCACTTTGCAAGTTATATAAGTGTCAAATCACTATGTTATAAACCTGAAACTAATATGTCAATTATAACTGAAAAAAATTATAAAAAAATAAAACAGTAAAAGTACAATATCAGGGAATCTGTATTAAAATTTTGACACCTAATAGGACCTATTAGTTCAAACAGCTCACATAATAAAGCTTAAAACAAAAATGGTAGTAAAGCCAAAGGTAGACATATGAATTAAACTTATTCTGAAACAGAGCTGAAGACAGTTTTCGAAGTAAATTCTATTAGTCCCAATTGCCACCTGTCAAATCCCTTCCTAAGATCAGAGGGACAGCCTATCACTTGACTCTGTCCCCAAAACTGTAAAGCTTTTACACTCTAAAGTTCTATAAAGTTGTGTGTCTCTCACACAGAAACAGTAAATGAAATAATTTGAAATATATCTGCCTATATAAGAAAAAAAGACTACCAATACAAAAAAAAAAATTGTAAAGCACTTTGTTAATTCAAAAAAATGAATACTGAGTGTCTCTTATGGAGCAAGATCCTTGTCCTTAAGCTCTGCACAGTCCATTGCAGCAATTTTCACCTTTTTCATCTCATGGCACACAAACTAATTACTAAAATTCTGCAGTACACCAAAAAATATATTATATACATTTTTTGCTGATTTGACCAAAAACAATAGCTATAATTTTGATTCATACACACTGGATAGCTATTGTTGCATTGGCTGTTGTCATTTTTTCATTTGACAATCTAAGGGAAAACAGGTCAGTGCCTCTGACTAAATAGTCAGGTATTCCATGTTTTAAAAATCAGTATGGCACACCAGGGTGCCACAGCAAACCTGTTGAAAATGTTGACCTAGCAGGAAAAACCACTGATCAATCTATCTCATATTTCATGAGACATAACAAGCTAGATGCTGTAAGAGCACAGAAAAGACCATTCTCCAAACCTATATAGACAGATGTATGACATTAGCTGGTGTTCTTGATTATAAAAGGGAGATTCCTTAACTGTGTTTCTAAACAAACCTGTGTTGGTTATCAGCTATTGGTTCCAGCTTACCCTTCTATTTTCTGTCCTGTGACCTTATGATCAACATCTGCACACTGAATTTTCCAGACCACTTTGGGTTCTGCCAGTTGGAATCACTTTAGAGGTTCAAAGGTGGCAGCAAAGAAGAAAATAATTTACTCTTATTTCCAATTCTTTCCAGCATCTCTCCAGCTACAAGGCATAGCTACACAGTCCCAGCTTCCAATTTCAAGCATCAATTGTTACCAGCAGCAACCAGTTTAATTCGCCTCAGATGTCTAACCATAACTTTTCAGGGTGCCCTTCGGAGGTCAAAACAATAGTTTTGCTGTGGCTGCTCCTCTGAATTCCTAGGTTCTGGCAACCTCAGAACTTTTGTTCCCTCCGTCATAAGGATGGTTGCCGCTTCTTGAAGTTACTACTGGGGGCTTACCTCCATGCTCCCTTTTTGCTCTTTTAGTCTTCCATCTTTATAACCAATTCCCTGCATTTATTCTCCCCTTTGAAATAATTAGTGTGACTTCTGTGCTCCTGACCAATATAAAACCTAAACATGATAGTCTTGAAATATAGACATGATTTGTTCAGGTGAACTAATATTAAAGAAGGGAGTATATATCAGTAAGCAAAAGAATTGTGGGAATATGAAGTGTAGCATCCAAAGACAAGTCAAAAAATTATAATTTATGGTACTTTTTGCATTATTATTCTACCTTCGGAGAGATAAAGCTTCCAGCCTTTATATGGTATGAACTGATCTAATGTTGACTGTAGTAGCAAAGTCTGTGAGGTTTGTTCTGAAAACAAAACAAAACAGAAAACTAGGTTAGTAGAAACAGCAAACATTTTTTCCAATTTGCTTCTCCTACTAATAATGAGAACTTGACATGATATTAACAGTATCTAAATTACAGGCTTCAGTAAGAATTTTGGATATTTACATTCAAATACTACCTTAAAGGGTTAACATCAATAAAAGACAGACTGAAATTTTAAGTTCAACTGCTCTGTATGCCAGGCATGAATAGATTCCTTCATGAAAAAACAAAAACAAAAACAATCATTGACCTCCCCTACCAGAAGCATGTTTTCCTATTGTTTTACTAAAGTCAGGTTTGTGTCCTCTTTCTCTCCATTTTCCTGAGAAGTTCCCGCCACCTCTTCCTCTTTTCCAGCTTTGAAATCTTCCTCGTCCAAAACCTCTGCCTCTATACCCTCCATTCATGTCTTCTAAAAGAGAGATTAGGAAAGCCTTCATCAAAATTATAGGGAAAACAGTACTCCTAAAAATGCATTCACTAACAAATAAGTGAAAAATAATATAATGTAATTTAACAATAGTCAACAGGCTTGCAGCATTGTACACCATGATGTAAACCTGTTACTCTTCTAAGCTGCAGTTACTCTTCTAATCCTTTTTAGGGTATACTGTAGATGTTTAACCAAGTATAGTGGATGTTCATGAGATAAAAGTAAGAAAAGGTACTGTGCCTATTTTCAAGAAGCTCCAACAACAGAAATGAGAGCAAGACAGACAGTTAACTCTAAGACTTGTTTGCAGTTTTTTGAGACTTTATAGGGCAGCACTGGCTGAACATAATCCTGACCTGTGAGATGCTATGAATACATCATCATAGCTCTTTTATACAGTCAGTCCTGCAGTGTTACACCCACTTTTTTCAGAGATACAAGGATATTCTTATATAGGCATCTAAGGTAGACTTTTCTGGGGTAGCACAGGAGTGGAACAGGGTACGCACAAGGTCTGTCTGGAAGGTGTCCAGCCATGTAATATGAAAAATAGAGACATTTATTTAAGATGAAACACTGTACATAGGACAATAATGATGCCTCAATTCCCTTCAAAGTAGGCACCTTGGGTTCACACACAGTTCTCAAAATCGCCCCAGTTGCCCTGTCTTATTTTCCTGAATCTCGACAGTCTGAAACCTCTTCCCTTTTAAAAATGATTTTAGTTTCAGGAAGAAGCAAAAGTCATAGGGCACCAAATCTGGGCTGTGGGGGACTGAGTCACCTGGGGGATTTAATGCTTCACCAAAAACCTCTGCACGAGACGTGATGCATGAGCAGGTGCATTGTCATGATTAAGCTGCCAATCACCAGGTGCCCATAGCTGTGTCCTTGTGAATCATCCTAATAGTTTCTGTGGAGGAATATTCAAGTTAAACTCACAATCTGAAGCAGATTTATTGCTCTACTCAATCATTTTCAATGTGATGGCCACACAGTACACATGCTCACTCAATGGTGTCTACCATCCCCACTGACTAGTACAGTGAAGTCCTCATTGTTCACACTTGCACATTCCAGTTCATTCTCCTTGGCTGCCAGGTTACATCCACATGGGGTAAACCACTCTCATTATATTAACAACGGCTGGACTTTTTCCAGACAAACCTCATATATATGGGCCCAAATGGGAAAGATGTTAATTTTCCAGGAGACATCCGTAACTGTCTTAAAAGATAGGGGAAGCAAGATTAATTCTAGGTCAATACTGATTAAATGGGTTATTTGCTGTTTTTAGATAAATTTGTTGAAATCCAAGTTTTTGGAAAGCATATCCATATTTATTGTCATAATTTTTTGCTAACTATCCCTTCAGTTTTCTATTCTGTACATAGCAAGATACTCATTTTTATTAAACCTAAACCTATAAAGACAGTTCCTGGATGAGTACGAATAAATTGAAATACGACCCTTTTAAAAGTGGGTTTTAAAATAATTCATATAGGTAGAGCGCAGGGCATTTTTAGGGCAGCAAAACCATTGTTGCAATATTGCAATGTTGGATATGATATTACACATTTGTCACAACTCATGGGCCTGTACAACACAGTGAATCCTAATGTACACTATGGACTTTAGTTAATAATAATGTATTAATTTAGTCCATTAACTTCCATAAATTTATCACACTAATGCAGGATGTTAATGGGGGATTACGTATCGGAACTCTTTACACTTTGAACAGTTTTTTTGTAAATCTAAAACTGTTCTGAAAAAGTATTTTAAAAAATAGTTCATATCCTAAATATAAAATATATCCATATACAGTAGTGCGATTCAATAAAGAGCACGTATCTGAATCTTTCTTTAAATGGATCTAAGTAATAAGTTAATAACTACACAAGTTCACCATGGTAGGGCAAGACAGGACTTTGATAATCGTCTAGACATTACATTAAGAAACTAAAGGCCAAAGAAACTGATCAAAATCCCAAGTTTGGTGGCAGTACTGAGCTCAAAGCTTCCTCTTCAGACTCCCTAGCTGACCGCTCCGTCGATAACGCTACGTGCCATTTTTTTCTCTAATAAGATAACGGTGAAAATAACCAGTACAATTTGCAACACAAATGCAATAAGTATGACTGGAAAATGAGTAAAGGAACCATCATGGGCCTGCTGTGCTTCGTGAAATATCCTACTTCACTTACGTCTCCTCACGCTAAGTTCTTACAGGCAAAGGATAACGATCCCAAAGCCGTCCTACTTTCCACCGGGGCCGACTCCGGGATAGGAGCGGATCCGCCCAGCTGGTTCTCCCGGCCCTTCGGGTAGAAGCAAGGCGGGGCTGAGAGGAGACTTCGAGATCCTCAGGTGACCCCTGCCTAAGTCCCGCAGTTCCCTTCAGCTGCAGCTCTCTCGCCGTCCCCGCGCAGGACCCAGTCTAAGCTGCCAGAGTAACTCAGGGTCTTGTTTCTCCACTATGTGCCCGAAAGCTCGCGGGGAAATATGCAGCAGTTCAACTTATTGTACAGCCTTCTTCCAAGTTCTTTTTTGGCGCTGCTATGACGCAAGTTCCGTCCAAAGAGCAGAAAGACGGAAGGGGCGGGATGGAATGCAGCCAATCAAGGAGTTCGGTCAGAGGGAAGACCTGAGGCTTCCGGAAGCTGTCCGGAGGGTCTGACCGGAAAGCGGAAGCGGCGCTCAGCACGTGGGGGCGGTGTCGACGGGACGGTTCTGCGTCCTCTCCGTTTGTGGGAACTGACGCTGGCTGCCGCGACCGCTGAGGACGGGGGGCTGGGCATAGGGGGCTGGAGAAAAGCTGCGGAGTCGGGCGGCCCGCTGAGCGTCATGGAGTGTTCTGGAGAACAGTCGGGCCCGGAGCCACAGCTTCCCGGGGACCACCGCATCCGCGACGGAGACTTCGTGGTGCTGAAACGGGAAGATGTATTCAAAGCAGTGCAAGTTCAGAGGAGAAAGTGAGTCAGGTCGCTGATCTTAGGGTCCAATACCCCGTATTCTAGATGCTCTCTCCCGTCAGGTTTCCCACATACCCCTCTCATCAGGGTGTCATTTTTGGCTCTCTGGATCCTCAGCGTCCTCTCTAGTTATCTCCTCTCGGATCTCCCCACGGAGGGCTTTTCCCCCAGCATCCCATCCTCGGCCCTCTACTCTACTTTTCGTGTCTTTCTACAGAGACCCCCTTCCATGGTCTTATATTTGGCCCTCTGCTTCAACATCCTCCTCAGTCTTTCTGCTGAGAGTGTCTTTCCCATTCTTGACCCTGTAGTGCTCCGGTACTCCCCCCGCTCCACACATGGTTACCCCCACCCCCTGTACTGGGGTTCTAACACTAGGTTCTCAAGATCTCTTTTTTTTTTTTTCCTCACAGAACCTACTCTTTACTCTCTGCTCTTATCCTTGCTTCTCACCCGACCCCCTTCTCCCATAGACCCTCCTTCCTTACTCCTCTGCCAGGATCAGTTCCACAAAAACGAAACCTCTCCGACTTTATGTGATCTTCTGAGCGCTTCTCTCTACCTCAAAGGACTACTTGTCTACACTGAATAACTTCCCATAGAATGTGTGGTCACTTGAGGCTTCCAAATTTTACACCAGGCGATGGGAGTTTTTGGAAAAGTTAAATTGCCCAGAAGCAGTTTGCTTAAGTTCTCAGAACTTGAAATTAGGTTTGGTTTGTGAACCTGCTGATTAAATATCACTGATTTAGTATTAGAAAAGTGAGAGTTTTGATAACTTTAAGCAGGGGTGATGAGGTTCTTAAGTCTCAGGTGCTTATTAATGGTGAAAATGTATTGGGGTGTTTTGATTAATTATTTGAAAAGTAAAACCAAGCTTTCTTTTGAGGTGGCTTATTATTGTACTTTGGATAAAGGAGTAAGTTCAAGGCAGTGTCAGGAGAAGAGCTAGCAGACCATAAGTCTGGGTATTGTGAGACTTGGAATTTGTGGTAAGTGCTCAGTTCAGATGAACTGTTACTTCTTTGTGAATCAAACTGTTGCCTGGTATTTAAAGTGAAACGGGTGTCATGGAAAAATAATAACAGTCCCCAAAGCACCAAATGGTGACAACGAAGTTTCTTTGCACAAGCACCACTCCACTAAAGAAAGGAAAAAAATGCAAGGGGAGAGAGATTTGTTTTAGTTCAGAAATGCAGAATCTACACCAGCTTTTAAGCCTTTGTAAATTCCACATTGATAAAATTCATTTTGGTGGTTGAAATTAGAGAAATTCCGTAATATATATCTCATCATTACTGTATTTTATATTCTTTTTATTTTCTTAGAGGGGAAGGGAGGGAGAGAAACTTCAGTGGGGTTGACCCTCGTTCGCACCCTGATTGGGGACCAAACCTGAAACCCAGGCGTGTACCCTGACCAGGAATCCAACCTGCAACCTTGTGGTTTATGGAGTGACACCCAGCCAACTGAACCACACCGGCCAGGGCTGTATTTTGTATTCTTAAAACCAGTACTTTTCTTATTTTCAGCCTTTTTGATTAGAAAGGTGTGCTTGCTCCCAAGTACCTAAATTTTGGAAAGTGCCAGTAATAATTATTTAAACTTTTTAATTGAAGTATAGCATCATTAGATTGTAAGTTCGAGGAACTCAAAGTTACACAACTGTATAATGACTGTGCGGGTGAAACTGTTTTTTCTTTTTTTTTCATACTGTCCTTTTAAGTTGCCTAATTTTGCAGTGTGGTTGTTTGAGTGTGCTTCTTTAAAATGTGCTTAGATGAGAACTTTTTCAGTCCTGAGGAAGCAGTCAGCAACATCTTTATTTCTAAAAAGTACTCTTTAGAATTTTTAAAAATTTGGAAACACTTTTTATCACTTTCCTAGGCAGAAGACACAACATTAGTTTACATTTAGAAAATGACCCTCTGAGGTCAGCTACATCCCAGGCCAAATGTTCCCTTCCTTTACAGCTAGATTCATCTGGTTGAGCAGAAGCAGCCGTGGCTATCTAGAAGGAGATTGCAAATCCCCCCACCTTTTCCCGGTGAAGACTTGGCTCCACATCCTTCTGGCTGAGCCCCACTTTGCATACTAGGGCATTGACCTCCTATCAGGCCAATCAGTTTGAGTGACATACCCTCCTTTGCACATGAGACCAGAAGCCAGAGGGATAAACTCAACCCCAGCAAAGAACCAGTATTTCATTAGCACTGGATACTCAGAGAACTGGGAGGAGGTGCACATCTAGGCCAAGCTGAGTTTGAGCTTCTCTGCCAGGGTTTATGTCAGCAAATATTTTGAATATCATTTGTTGGGAACTGAAGACCCAGCAGAGAAAAGAGTTGGTTTTATCTGGATCACTTAGTATCTTGCAGAAATTCACTCAGATGATTCAAGTGAGATTTAATGAAGATGTGACACATACAAATAACATACAGAGGGGTGGCAAGGTTTAGGAAACTAGTAGAGACTGGAGTCTGGCAGTGAATGGTAGGAAACCTTTGGCAAGGGAGCCTGGGTGATGTGTCTTATACATTCTGTCATGGTCCGCCTCCTGGGGGACAGAGAAAGGAAGAGAAGGTGTGGGGTGGGGCATGAAAATTAACCAGCATGTGTCTTGCAGGAGTCGGAGTTCTATCAGTGTGAGCCAATCCTGAATCTAGGCAGGACGTCTGAGAGCCATTGGTCTTTGCTGGGTAGACTGTGTGGTACAGTGGAAAGAACCAGGCTTTGGGAGGCAGGCAGACTTGGATTTGAATCCCGGCTCCCACGTTTAAACTGTGAACCTTGGGAAGACACTTTTCCCTGAGCCTCAGATTGCTCATTTGGAAAGACCTGCGCCCCAGGATTGCTATGAACTAAATCAAAAAGTATGAAACACCTGGCAAATACTGCTTAGCCCCTGGCTGACCCTCAGTGGATGTTTGTTTTCTTAAGAAAGGAAAGGTTCTTGTTTTTTGTGGGATTTCAGTTTAAAATTGTAATAAGATGAAAATCTGGGTAATGGAATTTTGTTTGTAATAAACCACTTTCAATAAATGTTATTCTCACTGTCAAAAAATAAAATCTAGGTAATGGGAAAAACTAAAGTCACCTGGGCCTCAGCAGAGCGTTGGCAGTGTCAGGCACCATTTCCAAATGTGTATATTGTCAGTAGTGTTTATTTGTAAGTCTAATTAGCTTTTACTAGGTAATTTCAAAGAAAATGACCATTTAAGCTAGGGAATTCGTTAAATCCCTGTTATGTTAAAGATTGTTCAGTTTTGAGATTTTCTTTTGTGAGTTTCAAGGGGTGTGAGTGTGTGTCCAGTGACCTGGCATCCTTGGCCACCCTTTATGCTACTTAGGAAGTGTGCAGAGCTTGTGAGCTGGGACATCCTGTTAGACAGTGCTAATTGGAGTCAGACCTATGCCCCAGAAGAGGAATGTCTTGTCCTTGTTTCTTATTCCAAATTCAGTGTTTTGTGGCTTCCTTATTACTGTCTCTGCCCCAACCAGATTCTGTCTAGTTCATTTATCATTTCATGTTCAGAGATAATGCTGTACGTCATCCTTTGTGTGGACCAGTTTTGAAATAAACTAGAATGAATATATCTTTTCTATACTAAATGCAAATGAGATTCAACTAATTGATTGCATTTTATTCCCCAGAAAAGTAACTTTTGAAAAACAGTGGTTCTATCTGGATAACGTCATTGGCCATAGTTATGGAACCACATTTGAAGTGACCAGTGGAGGAAGTCTTCAGCCTACGAAGAAGAAGGAAGAGCCTGCTTCAGGTGCATACTTTGGTTGTATGAAATAGGTGCTCTTGAGCTCTCTAGTCAGAAACCTGTCAACCCTAATTAATTCTAATGTATTAGTCCAGGCTATCTCTAAAGAAATCTAAACTCATAATCTAAGAACTAAAGCTTAGTGGAATGAAGCATGGTTTGCCTTTGGCTTTGAGATACTTGGATCTGGCTCCAGCCCATCATCACTGACTCTTTGACCTTGGGCCAGGCATTTAATCCCATGAATCCTTGCTGCTTCAGTGTAAAAGCAGATGCAGAGCCTTTTCAGTACTCAGAGTTAAGGAACAGCTTTGAGGTAGGTAACATACTGGTTGGAGGTTAAGGCGGCTGGCTTTGAATTCAGTTGACTAGGTTTAAGATTCAGCTCCATTACTTGCTTTGTAACCTTGGGCAAGTTATTCTCTAAATCTTATCTCCTCATCTGTAAAATGGGACAATAAACATTTAATGCCTAGGCTGTAGAGAGTCATAGGAGATATATAGAAAGTTCTTAATAGTGCCTTGCTTATAATAAAGCCCCCATAATTTTAGCTATTATTATTAATTAAAATTAAGTACTTAAATATTTGTTAAAATGAATGTACTTAATATATTTTATTAAGAAAATAAATATCCTTAAATAATTATTAAAATTAAACAATTAAAACTGTTAAAATTCTGGTTCAAACAAGTTAGTTAAATACTTCTAACATCTATATTTTTATTAAGTACCAAATATGTTTCAGGCATGTTTAGTCATTATGATTATAGCAGTTCATGAAATGGATCATTTAATAAAATTTATTAGTGGAGCACTGACTGTCATGGCTCAGTGGACGGAGTGTTGGCCTGTGAGCCAAAAGGTTACTGGATCGATTCCTGGTGAGGGCACATACCTGGGTTGCAGGCCAGGTACCCAGTTGGGGGAGTGCGAGAGGCAACCAGTCATTGTTTCTCTCGCACATCAGTGCTTCCTCTCCCTGTCTTTCTCTTTCTCCTTCCCTTCCGCTCCCTAAAAACAAATAAATAAATTTAAAAAAAATTATTAGTGGGGAACACCAAAAATAATCTAGTAAAAAAGCAAACAGCATAATTTTAGATGGTGATGCATGCTATGAAGATGACAAAGCAGAGAGGTGTCCTAGAAGCTGATTAGATGAGGTGATATTTGGCTGCGATAATGAGCTCAGCTCAGATTGATGGAAAAGATGCAGCTACTCACATTGTCTTAAGAGCGTTGCAGACAGAGAGAACAGCAAGTACTGAAGCCCTGGGGTGTGGGCTTGTGCTTAGGGGCTTAGGAACAGAAACAAGGACAGTGTGGTTGAGAATGAGGGTCAAGAAATGAGGCCGGAAGAAGGTAGCCAAGGGCCAGAGCATACACACTTGCAGATCATCTTTGCATTGTATTCTAATTGCTACTGGAAGCCTCTTTGTGGTTTGGTGAATCAGAATAATGAGACGATTTGCATTTTAAACAGAACTCTGGTCCCCAGGTGGATTGTAGGGGACAAATGCAGGAGCAGGAAGATGAGTTAGAGACTTGTAGTCAGTGCAAGAAAGGATGATAGGCTGGGGTGGAACAGAAAGGCCAAATTTGCATGTACATTCCAGTGGAACTGGAAGGCCAAATTTGAGTGGCTGATGGGCTGGATGTGGATATGAACTTAGAAGAAGGAAGATTTTTAATAATTTCAGATCATAAATGTCATAAAGCAATTTCCTTCCTTAGAGACCAAAGAAGCGGGCACTGATAATCGAAATATAGTTGATGATGGGAAATCTCAGAAACTTACTCAAGATGACATAAAAGCTTTAAAGGACAAGGGCATTAAAGGAGAGGTAATATTAAAAGGATATTGTTTTGTTTTTGTTTGGTATTTAGGGAATTGCTTGGTTTTTAAAGCAGATTTTACCTGAGGTAAAATGTAAAAATACTGTATATTTGTTAGAAATAACTTGGAATGTACATGCAATTCAGTACGTCAAAAGTTTCATTTCTTATATGCAGAAATGTAAGTGAATGAAATTACTAATATTGTTAGCAAACGAAAATTTAATAACTTAGTGCATATTAGATCTTAACTTTATTTTCAGTAATGTTTTCAGCCAGTGTCTTCAGGAATGACAGTTTCCTTTACCTCTCTTCTTTCTTTGTTGTATATCCCTGTTAGTTTAGTTTAAACGGTGTTATAAAGTACTTGTATTTTAATACAAATTCTAGATAGAGTAAGAAACGACAGAATTCATCCATTTAAACTTCTGTGGAAAAGGAACTGGAGAATCAGACCTTTGGATACATTCTGGGGTAAGAAACCTTTGAAGTGATCTGTTCTGTGAAAATAAAATTTCAGGAAATCTGCTCCTTTTCTTATAGGAAATAGTTCAGCAATTAATTGAAAATAGTACAACATTCCGAGACAAGACAGAATTTGCTCAAGATAAATATATAAAAAAGAAGAAAAAGAAGTAAGTCTGTTTGAAAAAGATGGAAACATTAAATCTTTTTGTAGATTTAAAAAACATTATTAAAAATAAAATGTTTTTAAACCAGTATTTAAAAATTGGTGTTCTGTTTTTTTCTTCCCCCAGATATGAAGCCATCATTACTATTGTGAAGCCATCCACCCGCATTCTTTCAATTATGTATTATGCCAGAGAACCTGGAAAAATTAAGTACGCTTTGTTTCCTTTCAAAAGTATAATTGGGGGAGAATTTATTTTTAAGAAAGTCATGATTTTAAATAAAATGAAAAACTTGCTCACCTGCATAAAGTATTCTCCTACCCCATAAATTGTAAGTTCTTTTTCCTGTCGCTCCAAAGCAATCGATAATCTTATCAACATAATGTTTAATGTGACAAAACTTGAAAAATGATTAAAATTACAGACCTTGCTTTGCTAAGAATGAATGAATTGTTCTTTTTTTCTTAGCCACATGAGATATGATACACTAGCTCAGATGTTGACATTGGGAAATATTCATGCTGGCAATAAAATGATTGTAATGGAAACGTGTGCAGGCTTAGTACTGGGTGCAATGATGGAACGAATGGGAGGTAAGTTTTAACATTTTCAAATTCATGTTTTGAGTAAAGATCTAAAAAAATAAAAATTTCAATCTCATGGAAAGTGAGGTTGAATTACTGTGAGGTTATTGAAGTAACTTGGGCCTATGCAGCTCCAGTCCCTGGGACCTTTCTGCACAGTCTGCAACTCCCAGCCTGCCCTGTGTTGGCACCTCCAGATGACAGCTGTCCTTCCCTGCTTCAGTAGCAATGGGGGTGATTCTCAAGACTGTGGCTGGCTAAGACCTCCAGGGCAATGATTTCAGGAACCTCTTGTATAGCTAATGTTATTGGTGTGAATTGAGTGGGAAAAATACTAGGAATGTATTTACTGCTGGAAGATACAGTACAACCTGACTTGCCTGCCCTTTCTCTGACCCCATAGAAGCTAAGAACTTTTAACTGTCATGTCTGAAAATAATGTCATTGGACTGGGGGAAAGCTGAGAAACAGTCACCAATCATGTGACATCCAAATTTGCAAAATCAGAGTTTTACTATAGTGTCAGGTGGGAGTAAGCTTGTTTAAAACTTCCTGTGTCTCTGCTTTGGAATTACATCACATCCACTGGCAATATTCATAGACTCCAAACTCCTAGATGAGCTGCATCATCTCATCTGTCAGCCTCTGAACAGAGTCAAGTAGAGAGACATTCAGTCTTCTTACTGTGGAGGACCCTAAGGATTTGCAAAATCTAGAGTCATCTTCATCACGAGATACTTGTTTTTTTAATCTGTTCAGGTTTTGGTTCCATTATTCAGCTGTATCCTGGAGGTGGACCAGTTCGGGCAGCAACGACGTGTTTTGGATTTCCCAAATCTTTCTTCAGTAGTCTGTATGAATTCCCCCTCAACAAAGTGGACAGCCTCCTAAATGGAACATTCTCTGCCGAGATGTTATCTTCAGAGCCAAAAGACAGTGCTTCGGTTGAAGAAAGTAATGAAGCACTGGAGGAAAAACAGACTCCCGAACAGGAGAACGAAGACAGCATGGCAGAGGCCCCAGAGAACAACCACCCCAAAGAAGAGGAAACAGTGGAAATTATCTCTCCAGATCCAGAGTATAAGGAGCCTAAACAGAAAGGAAGCAAAAGGGATTATGTAAGAATGTTAAAGAGTCGCCCCTGCCCTCATAATACACCTCCCAGGACCTAAGTTAATTTCATTTAAGCACTAAGATTTGATTTGGCTTTGCAGCAACAGCTCCCAAAATAATAAATATCAAAACAGATGGAGAAAGTGTGTGTGGGTGCACACACATGTGATACAATCTCTGGGACGGAGCTTTATGATACAGAAACATTGTATATAGGTAGTGTAATCATTTTATAGCATACGGGCTTTCTCGTGTGTTTTCAGCTTCCTTATAAATGACCTCCTTCTGTTGCTTTAGTTTGAGTTGATAAACATTGTTGAAATGTTTTGAAAGACCAATGTTTCCATAAGCATGACTGAATGACCTCAGTACTTTGGTTTCTTATTTTTGAAGAATCAGGAAAAGCAGAGGAGACAAGAGGAGCAGAGGAAAAGACATTTAGAGGCTGCTGCTCTGCTGAGTGAAAGGAACGCAGATGGGTGCGTTGATGAAAGAATACGGGTGACATCTTGCTGTTCACGAGCTCTGCCTGAAACATATTAGTATTCTCTGCCTGTCTGCTTTGCTTCTGTGGGAGCAGACATGATGATTCTTGAGTTTTTAAAGAAAGGAGGCTGTATCTGGTAGAGGTAGGAAATTGTGCTGGTTTCAGAATTTTTAAAGAAATTTGAAATCTCTCCAATGATGGTGCATCAGCTGGCTCTGTGTAGTCCTTGCCTGCATGCAGGTGGTGGGGTGTTCAGCTTGGTGTGAAACTGGCTAATGTGAGGGTTAAGGAGACCTGACAGGGGAAGAGATTCAGGTGCCTGCAGAGCCAGCATCACTGTTGGATTCGTTTCCAGGTGATTTTTTTAATTGAACTTACTGGGGTGACATTGGTTAATAAAATTATACAGGTTTCACGTGTACTCCAGATGATTTTTTTTAATCAAGAATGTTAAATGCTACTTAGAGTTGCCAGGCACCTTGAGAGCTTATAATTCAGTCTGTGTTTCCTAGAAATGAATAGTTCATGATTTTATCTGGAATTTTTAGAATGTTGTATTTAAAGTTCTTCCTTGTATAAGTCATGCAAATAAACACATGATCATTTTAAATGTATTTTTAAAACCTATGCTCCATTTTGGGAGCAAAGAGAATAATATATCCAACATCTTTCTTGCAGTTTAATTGTAGCTAGTCGTTTCCACCCCACTCCACTGCTGCTGTCTTTGCTGGATTTCGTGGCCCCTTCAAGGCCGTTCGTGGTCTACTGTCAGTATAAAGAGGTAATACTAAAATGGAATAGAGGGGAATTCTTGTAGCCAAATGTTGATTCTCAAATTATGTCCCTAGAAGTAATTCTTAACAGAACTTTTTTATGCCTTCAGCCTCTGTTGGAATGCTACACAAAACTACGAGAAAGAGGAGGGGTCATCAACCTCAGGCTGTCTGAAACCTGGCTCAGAAATTACCAGGTACATGTTCCTACAGCCAGGCCCAGGAGCTGCTCTCCTGTGTCTCTGGCTCCCTGCAGTACTGCTGGAAGTTGCTAAATACAGATATCCCTATTTCTGTTTATAGAGATGAAACAGTCTCGTGCCTATAACTCAGAGAAAGTGTCCTGATCTTTCCTTACCCTTTTTTTCTCCTTTTGTGCCAGGGCTTATTACTGTGTGACTCCAATGCAGAAACATTTAAAATGCAAACCGTTGTGGTAGTGTTTACCCACTGCCTCAAGGTCACTGTGGAGGGAATAACTAATAATAGCAAAACCCCCAAGCCGAGAAAGTGATCCTCTCCTCTCTGCTGAGATGTCTGTGTAGCAAATTTTCAGTATTTACTGGTGGGCTCTGTGTCAGGTCAGGTCCTCTGGAAGGCATAGGTCAAGTGGAATTAGAAGTGTAATAGATTTATCGGGGGAAATGCCTTTGAAAGATAAGCAGGGAGGGAACAGGATTAGGCAGGCAGGGAAAGCAGGCAGACCCAGATGCAGGTCTGGTGCCTATGAAAGAGGAGGGTAACAGTATAGGGGAGGGAGAAACTGCTAGGGTCATGGGGAGCCCCAGAGCAAAGACTTCCTATTAAAGGAGCCTTGTTTTGGCCAGAAATGGTGCAGTCCTGGCAGCCATACCCAGTTATCAACTTGGAGCAGCCCATGGCCTCTCTGGGAGTAAAGGCTGGGACAGCTGCTGAAGGCCTTCTGCTGCTTGAAATCCTCATAGCAGTTCCCTCTTGGAGATCTGAGGGAGCGCCTCCATGCGGCCACCTCCATGCGGCCACAGGCCCTGCCCTGCTGCGTGGATGCCATGCATCGTACAGGACACTGCAGCCCTGGGTGATCCTGCCCTTGATGGCAGCCGTCTTATTTAGCTACAGTAGCAGGAAAGAGGTCTTGACAGAGTCAGCGGGCATTAGGAAAGGGAGCCTGTGAGTGTATGTCCAGTAGCTGCATTTCCAAGGACCCAAACTCCGCTGTTGGCCATGCAGTGCCCTGGAGCCAAGGGTAAGAAAGCTACTCACAGGCCCAGAGCACTACACAAACCGTTGGCTCATTTGCCACCCGAAAGTTGCTTCAGGTTTAA
This sequence comes from Pteronotus mesoamericanus, assembly GCF_021234165.1. NCBI lineage: Eukaryota > Metazoa > Chordata > Mammalia > Chiroptera > Mormoopidae > Pteronotus > Pteronotus mesoamericanus. The sequence continues at coordinate 25,159,771 of NW_026555105.1, read as the reverse complement.
GAGAATCAGCTTCTCTTTTTATTTTTATTTTTCAAAAGAAAGTCACTTAAACCAATTTGTCTAGTTTAATCAGCACTATCATTTCTAGGAAGGAGCTCCTTAATACTGGCCTGTTTAAATCTTCAAGAGAATCTGTCATTTAAATGCTGAATTCTGGCACGTGTATTGTTAAGCATGTTTTTTACCTGCTTAGGAAAACATGAGTGTCTATCTTTCTGTCCTGTGTAGGTTTTGCCAGATCGAAGTCATCCCAAACTACTGATGAGTGGAGGTGGGGGTTACCTTCTCTCAGGCTTCACTGTTGCCATGGAAAACCTTAAAGCAGACCCCAGTCTCAAATCCAACTCAAGCACTTTAGAATCACACAAGAATGAAGAGCCAGCAGCTAAAAAACGGAAATGCCCAGAGTCTGACTCTTAACCTTTGATGAGTTGCTTTGATTTTTGTTCTCAGGCATTATACAGTTAGTAATTAAATTTAAAAGTCATTACTAATTGGTTTTTCATATTCCAACATAAGATCATGTCTATACAACTGTTCCTGGGAAAAATAAGTATGTCTTTTGTTCACCACCAACACTGATGGGGTTTGGTTTGTCAAAACCTTGAGCCAAAATACCCACGCCTGGAGTATACTGTGGACTGAGATATGGCCAATTCTGTTTATTTTACAACAGTGCTCCAGGAACTTTCAGTACTCTGTGCAGATGTCTAGAATTTAGACATCTTAAAAATCTATTTATATAAGACTGTTTATGTGTTAAGCTAAGTGGGATAACACAACATAGCTAAAACTTGATGGGTACTTAAGGAATTTGTGGAAGAAATTTCCTTGTTCATTCTACTCTCTGTAACCTAAGCAATACGGATGTGTGAGTGTTAGATTTACAGTACCAAAAAATGTCCACCCCCTTCCCTACAGTGGAATAAACTATTTGAAATTCCAGATTTTCTTATTTTAATAGTTGATGACCTAGTAAAATCAAATATTTATTTTATTGCTTTCTGTTGTTGATAGGTGTAGTACAGTACTTTTTTTTGCATTAATTTACCAATCTTCTAAGAATGAATGAGGAGATTGGTCAATTAAATAAAGTGACTAGAATTTCGGTGTATGTTCAATTAAAGGAAACAAATGGTTTTTTCTCTCTCCACAGACTTACGGAGATAGATGTATACACATATATATGCACAGTAAGTCCTCATTTAACATTGTCTATAGATTCTGTAGCAGATCTTTAAGCAAAAAGATATATATCGAAACCAATTTTACCATAGGCTAGTACGTACAAACAAGAGTTAAGTTCTTATGGCATTTCATAAGTGTTATAATGAATGATAGTGAATGAATTGATGTTATTTGAGGATTTGCTGTATATGGATATTGGTACATAAACATACATATATATATTTGTATACACACACACACACACACACACACACACACACACGGAGACAGAATGCACTATCTCTATGAACTGTGACAAAGTTTAGTGCAGGGCTTAGACCAGTTATTGCATTAGTGTCACTCCTTGTCAAATGTATTTTAAAGTGCCTTTTTTGGTAATTATTAATGCTGGTTTTTTGACCTCTGGCATGATTAGGTGGTTAATCTTTCTAAGCTCCGAAAAAATATAATCAAATTATTTGGTCACCTGCTGCAGCCAGGAAAAGTGTTCAAAGTAAGTCAAGACTCTTGTCCATGAGTCTTGCTGTCTAAACACGCTCATCTGGTGTATTGTTCACATCATTATGATACAGAAGCAGATCTTCCAGTGAGGAGCATCTCAGAAAAAAAAAATTGCTTCTTCCTACTAGCATGTACTATTCTGATAATGGCCAATGTGATTACCAAGTACAGTTTTGATTCTTTTTTCTTAAAACAATTGCTTTTAAAGAATAAAAGTGTTTCCAACCGTGATCCTTTGGACTGACATTAATGATGCCGTCTGTGACACAGCGTTCACTGGCTTTCAGCCGACTGTGACATACGGTCTACGTAAGAAGACATGCCCTGATTGGCACCTCACTGAACTTGCCTCTGGAAACAGCCCTTGCAGTTTTCACCCACATACAACCAGTCAAGTTTGATCAAAGGGAACAGAACAGGTGCACAGATGGGGTTCAGTAGAGGCTGGTCTCCACTCATCACTGTTGTTGGAACCATCTCCTCCAGGGGACTCAGCCAGCTTCCGTGTCCCATCCCATCCCATTGAGGCGAGGGTCTGCCCTGCCAAGGCCCTGTGCGCCCACGAAGCTGCCCCTGGAGTTGACTCGTGGACAGATCTCACACCAGCATCTAGGTAACCCTAACCCTGATGAAGGTTTTCTCAATATAGTTTTCTTATTCATTAAGTACTGATGATTTAATTCAGTGGGTCGAAAACTGTGCACCAGGATCCCCTGGAGGGCTCATTAAACACAGATGGTTGGAGCCCCGTCCCCAAGTGTTTGATTCAGTAGGCTTGGGGTGGGCAAAAAGGACATTTCTAAGTTGCCAGGTGATGCTGGTGCTGCAGGCCAAAAAAACGACTTGTTGAGAAACTCCTACACCCACGTCGTGAGTGCAGCTAAATGCACAGTGTTTTTTGTCTTGTTGGTAAAGTGGGCATCCACCTTTGGAGCACGTAAATGGATAATTCTGTGACTTCTGGACGTCCAGCCACCACAAGAAGTACATGAAATATAATGGGGGCAGTCAGAAAGTAAAGAATCATTTTGTAATGTCCATCTTATTTCTTTAGTGGATTAAGGTATTGAGAATATATAGTGATGCCAATTAGGGTTTTTTAGCTTAGAGGTACACTAAAATTGTATGAAAAACATCTTTTTTTCCAGCTGTATTGTAATTGACATAACATGGCACAAGTTTAAGATGAACATGTATTGATTTGATATACATATATTACAAATTTATCACCATTGTAACATTAGCTAAAATGTCCATTCCGTGACATAATTACCACTTCTTGTGGTGAGAACATAAAAGATTTAGCAACTTTATATAATACAGTATTGTTAACCATAGTTACCATGATGTGTATTAGATCCCCTGAACTTACTAATTTTATGACAAAGTTTGTACCCTTGAACCAGTATCTCCCCATTTTCCCCACCACCACCCCCAAACCCTGGCAACCACCATTCTACTCTTTGTTTCTATGAGTTTAGTTTTTTTTAGACTACACATATGAATGACATACAGTATTTGTCTTTCACTTATTTCACTTAGCATAATGATAACCGTAAGGTCTATCCATGTTGTAAATGGTAGGATTTCTTTTTTTTTCTCATTGCTGTAAAATAAACCCATTGTGTGTGTTGCGTGTGTGTGTGTGTGTATTATATATACCTCACATCTTTATCCATTTATTTGGTGACATACTTAAGTTTCTACATTTTGCTATTGTGAAGAACGCTGCAGTGCACATGGGAGTACAGAGACCTTTTCAAAATAGGGGTTTCATTTCCTTCAGGTATATCCACAAAGCTCTACCTGTGTTTGCACCTCCCGCTACATTTTATGTTTTGATGTCACAATTTACATCTTATATCAAGTATCCATTAACAAAACTTTTTAGTTGCAGTTATTTTAACTCATCTTTTAACCTTTATACTAGAATTAGAGGATAAGTGAGACTATGGGGAATTTACATTTATCAATGAATTTTATACTGTCATATGTTTTCATGTTACTAAATGGTTAGCAGCTTTCATTTCAGCTTGAAGAACTCCCTTTAACATTTGTAAGGCTGGTCTAGCGGTGATGAATTCCTTCAGCTATCATTTGTTTGGTACCTACATATGTTTTATATGTCTGTTAAAATCGTCACTTGGTGAGCACCTTTATGACCGTTATTTTGAACTCTGTCAGGTAAATCACTATCTTTGTTTCAGTAAGATATGTTTCTGGAGATTTATCTTGTTCTTTTGTTTGGCACCTATTCCTCCATTTCTTCATTTTCCTTGACTCTGTGTCGGTGCCTGTGCTTTAGATGTAACAGCCACCTCTCCGGTCTGGACAGGTTGGTATCATGCATGAAATGAACTTCATCAGTCAGCCCAGTCTGAGCTCCTGGTTTGTCTCAAACTTTTGGGATTGCCCACGCTTCCATCTTTGGTCTTAGGGGTTCCTAAGTATTGAGGGTGTGCCAACACCAAGCCCTGCGTGTCCCAAAGGGGAGAACTGCTGTCAGCACCTGGATGCAGGCTGATTATAACCTCAATCCTCAAGTGGCAGCGGGGAAAATATTTAGTTAAGCCTCCTCCAGGGAAAAACTAGGAGATGGGCGTTTTGGAGAGCTCCCTTAACACTGAGCTGTGGAGAGAGTTGTACTGGTGTGTGCTTGTCCACTGTTGAGAACTGGTGCTTTGTTTGCTATATTCCTGTGTGTCTCATGAACACAAGCCCCGTTGACTTTCTGAGCTAGGAGTTCTGGGAAGCCATCCCTCACGTGAGAGTCTTAAAAGTTGTAGTGTAAGAAGAAGCTGAGAGTTAAGGGTCCCCTATCAATTGTCTGGCACTGGGCCAGGGGTGGAGTTTATGCCAAGAATGTGTCTCAGCCTTTTCTACCCACTTCAATATGGACATAGTCATCTGATGTGTAGAAATAACTTGGCTAGTTTCTAGATTTCTCTCAGAATGAATTGTTCCATGTACAGCTGTATACTCAGTGCATCCATGGGAGGAGGGAAGTTTAAGACACCCCCACAAATATACAAAATTTTGAAAAAGGCTAGGGTATTTGCATTTGTCTCAAAGCATTGGTTGTAAATATTGCAAGAGCAACACTAAATACTAAAAGGCATTTCCTAAAAATCTGATCATTTAAGATTTATGTTGTCCTAAGTCAGCAATTTTCAACCAATGTGCCGCAAGAATTTTTCAAACATGCAATACCTAACTATTTAGTCAGGGGCACTGACCTCTTCCCTTAGATTGTCAAATAAAAAAAAAGACAACAGCCAAAACAACAATAGCTGTCCTGTGTGAATGAATCAAAATTATACCTTTTTATTTGTCAGATAGGTAAAAATATATTTTTTTGGTGTGCCACAAAATTTTAGTAATTAGTTTATGTGTGCCATGAGATGAAAAACATTGAAAATTGCTGTTCTAAATGTTCCTGATTTGGGAATGTTTTTAAGTGCAGTTCTAGGAAGGATCTTTGAGTATCTAATTACTTTAAATATAATGTTGCCTCTATTTTTGTAAAATAGGTTACAGATTTTTTTTTCTTGGATTTAACTATGTAGCACAGGTCAGATGGCAAGAAACCTAACTCTCTGAATAGCTAGCTACTTAAAAAGCAACTGATAAACTGTTAATTCTTCCCATTAACATTTGTTGGGCACTTACTACTTTTTAACCCTTTATGAAAGTGGGCAAAATCTTTGAAGCATAGAAAATAATATCATACACCCTGCCCCTTCTTTGCCTCTTTCACAGTTCCATTGAAATACGGACTTTTGGCATTTGGCTGAGATTAAAACGAGACTAGAAAGATCCCTGACATTTAAGTTTCACACTTACATGTAACAAGGCGTTAAATAACATTTTTCAAAATGTGAATGGGCTCAATCTGTTTTAGTGTTGTCATTCTAAACCAAAAAATTTAAAAAGCAGAGAAATTAATCCAGAGGGTGGTGGGAAGGAGAGCAGAAATTTCTTAGCCTTTGGGGAGTTCTTTCCACAAGTGGGTAAAGTGGTCTCTCCCAGTTCTTTTCCATCACCTGTGAGTGGCACAAGGTAGCTAAAGCCATGTGGTGAAAGACTCAAGGAAGAGAAGAGGCAAAATAAGAAGAAATATGATTGATTTAAATCAGGGGTCAGCAGCCCTTGGCTGGTGTGGCTTAGTTGGTTGGAGCTTCGTCCCATAGACCGAAAGTTTGCAGATATGATTTTCCCAGTCAAGGCACGTACCCAAGTTGTAGGTTTGGGCCCTGGTTGAGGCAACTACAAGAAGGCAACCAGTCAATGTCTCTCTTTCACACTGATGTTTCTCTCCCTTCCTCTCTCCCTCCCTTCCTCTCTCTCTCTGAAAGCAATTAAGAATATGTCCTCAGATGAGGATAAAAAAAAAAAAATCAGAAATCAGCAAACTATAGCCCACAGGCCTAGTATGGCTCATTGCCAGGTCTTTGTATGGCCTGCAAGCTAAAAATGGTTTTTCCATTTTTTAAATAGTTGGTGGGGGAGCAAAAGAATATTTTTGTGACACATAGAAATTAAATGACATTCATATTGAAGTGCCCATAAATGAAGTTTTATTGGAACACAGCCATGTTTATTTTGTTTATGTATTGTCCCTGGCTGCTTTCGTTCTGTGACAGAGTCAAATAGTTGTGACGAAGACCATACGGCCCTCAAAGCCTAAAATATGTGCTGTCTATCTTTTTAAGAAAATATGTGCTGACCATGGATTCAAGTGACCCTTCTGGGTCCTCCAGACCTGCTGGCAGTGTCCAACATGGTTGACCCCTCTCCTTGCTGCAGTTTATCACTTGGCTTCTAGGACATCACTCTGCTGGTTTCCCTCCTGCCTTTCTGGCCTTTGTACCTCCATCTCTCATACTAGTTCCTCATCGCCTCTGAGATGAACGTTTAGAAAAACATTGGTGTACCCTAAGGGTCACCGGCTGCACCTTTTTCATTTTTTTGTCTTCTTTTTTCTACACTTGCTCCATCGGTAAAGGGATTTGGGAAATGATCAAAGAAAGAGATGTGACCATGAGGTGGCAGTAGCGCACACATGCTTTATTGTCTACTGGGTGACACCTGACAGGTCTTGAAGGTCGGGGGAGGAGAAGTCCATCACGGCAGGAACCTATCCAGAAGATACACCTTGGGTTTGCTACTGAGAAGGCGACGAGGGCAACGGAGCTCCCAGGGGGAGGGAGTCGGAGAGGTGCCTTTTGTGTTGGGCAATGTCACTCAGCAGTGTGGTGGGCAGTCGCTGGGTCTGAGAACTCTGAGGAGCAAACGTCACATTACTTATAAGGCTTGGGGTTTTATAGCTGCAAGACTATTTTACCAATGGCCAGCAGATGCCGGGTGTTGTTTAGGAGAGGTATGCAAAGCAGGTAGGCCCTAAATGGCTAAACATTTGCTCATTTGGACAATGTCTAAAATAAATGATGTGTAAAATGTGTGTGTGGCACTGGCAGGCTTTTGAGCTCACAGTTCTCAGCCTACAGTGAAGGAGATGACCCACCCAGGGGCCAATGCACAGAAGCTGTCTTCGGCTCATTTATATAACATGGGGTGATCTCCCCAGTGGGAAGGCTTTAAATACCATCTCTAGGATGATGACTCCCACACTGTCTTTAGCACAGACCTTTTCTTGAGCTCCAGGCCCATACACCCAACTCAACACTTCCAATTGTTGTCTAGTCACACATTAAACTTAACATACCCAACCTGAGCTGCCCAAGACAGTCCCTCCTGTAGTTTAACCACCTCTGTTCTCTGAGCCTGAAACCTTGGCATCATCCATGACTCCTGTCTTTCCCTCATGCCACACCAAATCCATCAGCTAGACGCAGAGTGTGACTGCTCCTCCCCACCGCCACTCACTGGCTTCTGCATTTCTGCCCTCATGTTCCCTATAGCCAGAGTGTTTTCATCATTAACTTGATAGATCTACCATTAACACATATTAATTAAAAGAGGAAATCGGTGGCCCTAGGTAGTCCTTGACTTCTTGAAGGAATGGTGGCATCTCCAGAGGTCCGAATTGCATTCTGCCAGGCACTACAGGTCCGGTGGGATTCTCTTGTTGTCACCCACATCCCTGATAGGTCATCTGTGCCTGCACACCCCCCTGCCCTGAAGTGTTTGCAAACTAAAATAAAAGCATATGCTAATGCGCGGGGCATTGGCAAGGTGGTGTGGGCCAGGAGGAAGCTGTGTGAACCAACGCCAAGCTTGGGTGCCATGCAGTGCTTTGCTCCATCTGCCAGCAGCTTCTCCATAGGAGCGATGCCCACTCTGTGTGTGTGCATATGTGTGTGAGATGGGAAAAAGAGAGAGAGACTAAGACTACCAGGCTGAAACTCTCTTGCAATTGTGACTGAAAGTTAATCTAAAAAGAATCCGGTTAAATTAACACAGACAATTATTGCTTTTATCAGGAGGAGGAGAGTCAGCCTTTCCTGGATGGTTATGAGCCATATATGATCCCCAGACTGATTTTTGCCACCTCCTGAAAACAGCTCTTAACCAGAACTGTCAAAACAGTAGAAATCAATCACATGGAAGCACACATTGGCGAGGAATGAAAAGACAGGTGACAGGAGGGAGAAGAGACTTGTCCAACTGCCATACTGTAAGAAGCTGCAGGCATAACAGTGGCAGCAGCCAACGTTTCCTGCACCATTGTGGTATAGAAGGCACTGCTCTGAGTCTTTTGCAAAAATTCCTATCATTCTCCTAACAACCAAATTAGACAATGGCCTTATTTTAATGATGAACCTGAGGTCCAGAGAGGGAAAGTAACTTGTCCAAAGTCATATAGCAACTTGGTAACAGAGTCAGTCCTGCCTCCTTACAGTAGAAAGCAGATAGGCCCTGAGGGCCCAGGGATCTTCCTGCACCAGCCCAGATGTTGTGATTCCCAATTTGGAGTTCTTCTCAATTATCCAGGCTTTCTCTTCTGCCCTAAAACTGACCATTGGCCAGATATTCCCAGGTCTCTTCAAATAACAGAATTTTTAATGCCTTTTTTTTTAGTGTGTGTGTCAAACAGGTTCTTCAAGCCTACTTAATCTTCCTCCAGCCTAGGGGAACAGATGTGTTTTCCTGATATCTTTCTCTTTACATTCTTCAAAGTTTTGCTTTTTTTTTCTTTTAACTATTGTGCATCCAAAGACCAATACATCCTAGTGCTGTTTTTTAAAATTCACTTTAAAGAATGGATTTGAAAATCCCATTCCTCTCTGTTAGCCCAAAGGAAGCAGAGAACATGAAGCTTTTTGGCTTCAGGTGAATCTTTTATTATTTTAAACAGATGCAAACATATTTTTTTAAGGATGGTAGCACAGTCATTGTCACAAGCATGTTAATTATATCGATTTTGCAGAGAAAGAATATGCTACAAGTCATGCTATTCTTATTTTCAATAGCATTCTGGCAAAAATTAAAGATATTTCTAATTGTCTCAAGCACTTAATGAATAGTAAATTCTACTTTCTGTCTTTGGGTAAATAAATGGCGTCTTTCAGTGAAGTGGGAAATAGGCGAAGCCTGTTTCTTAAAACTGCCCTTCACTCTAACAACCATCAGCCCCTTCAATTACCACTGAACTTCTCAGCTATTTTCTGTAGTTCCAAATCCATTGCAGCCAAGTTTTCAAGTTCTTTTTCCTGGAAAACACACACAGAAAAACAGAAGCATGAGGTCCCAGATTAGTTTATTTTGCTGTCGTTTAAGGCAGTATAAACGGAAAGGGGAATTTTCGATTTGCTAGAGGCTGACACCCTACACCACTGGGGAACTTGTCAGAAATGTAGATTCCTGGACTCCACCTGGATCACAAACTCTGAGGGCTAGGAATCCCTCATGATGCTGATGCACATTCAGATTTGAGAAGCACCTACAGAGTCAATATGAGGAAAAGGGAACATCTCTGTTCATCTTACCCCTCCCAGGTGTAAATTTCTGATTGTTACTGGCCACAAGCTAGCAAGTATAGACCAAAACAACTAATTTCTTTATCAGCTGTTCTTTCCTACCCGAGGAAATAGTGACGCAAAGTCAAATAACCAAGAGATGCCAGAGCACTGGTTGGTTGTCAACCTCGGCTGAACATTGAAACCTCCTGGGATCTTTAAAAAATTCCAATGCCCTGTCAGCACCCACTACCAAATGGAATCCCTGGGGGAGGCCTGGGTTCCAGACGGCAGTAGTTTTTCACGCTCTCCAGGTGACTGCAGTGTGCGGCCAAGGTTGAGAAGCGCTGCAGTAGGAGGTGGTGGGCAGGGACGTAGACAGCAGCTAGATATTAGGTGGAAGTCAAACCCAGGAGCTGCCTCCACTCTGTTAAGTAAGGGCACATTATCATGGTGATTAATTCCCACCAATGTCTCCCCATCAATTTCAGACAGCCTTGAACATGTTAACATTAACCATCCTAAGTTAATTTCAAACAAAATCCCCACACTGTACCTCTTCCTCTGTCAGCACTCCTGGGCGAGACCTGTCCTTTTCATTTTCCACAGCGTGGCGTGGGCTCAGCTGCTCCTCCGAGTCATAGAAGTCAGGATATTCAGCCGACTTCTTCCTGTAGTGAAGGAGCTGGTCCAGCTCGGCCACTCGGTCATACTGCCTTTTCAGATCTAGTTTGGGGACGAGGTTTCTCTTCTCATATCCCCAATTCACATCCTCCTCAAAGGGTTTTTTCTCCCACCAGTCATAGTTGTATTCTGGGAAGAAATTTTTCTCATTCAAGGTCAGGCCATTTCCCTCTCCACCCTCCAGAAAATTGTCATCTGGGTTATTTCTCTGAAAATGGCTGCTCTTCCACTGGGAAGGGGCATAGTATGGGTTAAGCAGCTCCCCTAGTCTCTTCCTCTTTTCAGTGGTGTGATAGGGAGCATACTGCTTGCCTTGAAGCCTAGCTGGTTCCCTATTCTCTTTAGTGTCTTGCAGGTCCTCCTGCTGTTGCCACACCCCGCGGGCTCCTTCCTCGCTGTTTTCTTCACCGTAGTTGAGGTAATTTCTGTCCTGCTCTTGCCACTCACCTTGCAGGTGCCTTTTTGCCTGGTCCATCTGGTTTCCTTGAACATGGTAGTGTCCTTCACCCAAGAATCGTTTCTCTTCATTGTCTGCAGGAGAGTAGGCACCGTGCTCCCCACTCCTAGCTCTGTGGCGGTATCCCCACTCTGGGTCCCGCTCTTCCTCACTCTCTTCACCATATCCACGTGCCATGTTGTCAAGCTCTGAGTCGGGGTGATTTCTCTTGTCCTCTTCCTCCTGGCTTTCATCACTGGGAGGCCTGGGAGCCCTGTACTTCTCACTTCCTCGGCCCCAATATCGTCCCCCCTCCAGGCTCTCGGGAGCCTGGACCCCTGTGTAACTCCTCACTTCTTCCCCATATTCGGGTTCTTCCTCTGAAGCCCTGTAGTGGGTGGGATAACGGTCCTTCTTGTCCCCTTCGCTGGCTAGGCCCACGTTTGACTCCTCAGATTGTTCACGGGGTTGTATCTGTGCCTCAGAGGGAGGGTTCCTTTCCTGAGAGGACCTGTCAGGCCTGCTCCACCCATGGTGATGTCGTGGCCTTGAGCGTCGTTTGTCCACCTCATGGCTGGCATCTTCCTCACTTTCCTCAGATTCTTCCTGGCTTCCAGGTTGGCGTTTAGACTCTTGGAGGTGTTTCTCCTGGTTCCTTGTCTCGTCTCTACTCTCTTGGCTACTCCTCTCCTGGCTGTGTGTCTTTTCCTCAGGGAGCTTGGCCAAGTGTGTATCGTATCTGGATACTACCTCCTCTTCTTTCTTAGCTGTAGCCTGGTTTCTTTTGTCATGAAAGGCATTTTGTGTCTCTCCTGGCTCTTCTAGGTGTTTCTCTTCACTGCCACCTTCCACATGCTCTCTTTTCTGATATTTCTCTCCATCCTCTTCCTCCCTGACTTCTTCCTCCCTGTCCTCTCCCTCACTCTTGTCAGAATGGAGTGTCTTTGCTTCTTTGGAGACTTGACTGTCAGAGGAATAGAGGCTCCTCTGGGGCTCGCCTGCTCCCTCTCGGCTGTGCCCACCGCCTTCTGTGTTGGCCACTGATGGGCTCTGTGTGTCCATCTCCCCTGGGACTCCCGCGTCCTCCCTACTGGAGGGCCTGTGGGCTTCTGAGGCATCAGCTGAGTCTCTTAACAATCTTACTTCAAACCTAGTGTTTTCATTTTTACTTTTCTCTTCATCTTTAACCTCTTTACCACCTGTAATAAAAATGTAAAAAGAGTAAGAATTACTTCAGGATTGCTTATGGTTCAACAAGCACCAGCCTCGGTGATTATTATAGATCCTAAGGACCCTGAAAATCACTTGAAAAATTTTTTAAGTTAATAAAGAATATACTCAGATTCCTTTCAAAAGCAAATGGTTTAAAAGCTCCTTGGCTATGTTTCAATCTAATAATAAACTCTCTGTATTTTTATTTTTTCAGAGTACCCAAACAGCATCTCTAATTGGTACTACTAATAATCAAATTGAAATACAAGTATAGGTTTATAAAATATTATAATTTGGGTGCTGGGTGGAGTGGGGCAAAGGGGAAAAATTGGGACAACTGTAATAGCATAATCAATTAAATGTAATTTTAAACAATAAAATATTATAATTTAGAATGAGAAGAAACCTTAGGATTTGTCTAGTTCAACCTCATTTTTTTGCAGACTAAGACCTTGAGACTCAGAGAGCTGTGATTTAGGACCATTCTTTCCATATTTGCTCTAAGTAGGGATGGAAAAGTGAACACTGTGGTCATAGCTCTAACTAGAATCCAGCTAAATAAAGTTAAATAGCCAAAATAAGAGATATCAGGATTCAAAGGGAAATTGAAAATTTTAAAATTATTAGTTTATCAGACTTTTGTTACCCAATCAACTGTGTAGACTCAACCTAGCAGTAAGCGATAATATAACTTAGTATTTTGTGATATAAAGGGGTGTATATTTCTCCCCTGAGAAAACTACACAGCAGGGGAAAGGCCATTTCTTCCTTCACTCAGGCCCCGGCTGTCCAACATGGTCTCAAAGTTGAGGATGGAGATCAGTATACTGAGTTATCTTTGTATTTCCATGAGTCAACTGTAGATGGTAATAATTGATATTTTAATTGAATGCTGTTTTCTCCCATCTTTTCCACATGTCAACAGCTCCTTTACTAAATCCTTGTCAGTTCAAGGACATGCCATGAAAGGAGATACGCAGTTAACACTGCCTGAGTTGTTAGCCGGGAGGTTTGGATTTCAACTCTTGTCACTGAATTCAGAGAGAATGCTTGAAGCCAAGGCTGCTCTGGGCCTACAGCTCTGGGTCTACAGCTCTGGGTCTACATCTGAGCTGTCCATTGTAGGGGCCATCAGCCCCTCATGACTATTTAGCACTTGAAATGTAGCTGGTCCAAACTGAGATGTGCTGTAAGTATAAGATATCCATCAGAGTTTTAAAACTTTGTATAAAGCAATACAAAATATCTCAATATTTAATATTGATTGGATATGGGAATGACTATTTTTAATGTATTGGATATATTTATCATAAATATACTGGATACATACAAATTATATATTAAATAATATATATTAGATACAATTAAATATATTATTAAAATTAATTTCACCTGTCTTTTTATCATTTTAATGTGGCTACTAGAAAATTTGAAATTAAATTTGTGATTCACATATTTTTATTAAATGGCTTTGATGAGTCATGTTGTACTGACATTTGCAAAATAGAAAAAAAAATGGTCTGTTTTGCAAAAGATGTCCAAGGGAATAGTGGAAGGTCTGTATCTCCCTGCTTAAAGCCCCACCTGCCATGATAACACTCTCCTGTTTTATGAGACAATTGAGATGTCCCTGAACTTTCATACCCAGGCACCTGAGGGCTGGCCTCTAACCAGCGCCTTTGCCTTTTCAGAGCCAGTGGTGGTATGTGCAGCGTTGAGGCTGGTGGGGCTGGCCTAGGAGGCCAGGTAAGCAGGGAGGCTTTGGCCAGATACTGACGTCATTCTGCGAGTCAGCTGAAATAGTGCCACCGATCAGGCAGGATCTCAGCTTCCCAGGGTAGAGGCTGTGTGGTCCCTTCCTACTGCCTGCTGGTCAGGAACAGAAGTATTTTTACCTTTGTGTGCTGCCTGTAGCAGCTTGTGCCTGAGGCTTAGCACTTCCTCCTAAATTTAGCTTTAAGCCCCCGCAGGTGAGATTAGAGGGGGACTGTGATTAGCAGCACAGTCATTGTCAATCTGTAAAACTAAGGCATAAGGCTCGTTCTTACTTTCAGCTACAAAGGGGAAAATGCTTGTTCCATCCCTATAATGCTGCAAGGATGATCAGATCAATCCAGTGAAGGAGATTCTTATACCTGTTAAGACACTGGACTACACATTCCCTAAGATCTCGTCAAGTCATAAACCAATGATTCTTTCCTACTCCCCAAACACTCATTTGCCCAATAAGTGTATGTTGGCTCCAGAGATGTGCTGGAGAGACTGACAATGGAGATGCAGAGGAACTAGGTGTGGGAGGGAGGCTGCAGGAAGGAGTCCATCCATCCAGTTGGCTGAAGGCTCCACCGCGCTTTGGATCAATTTAAGACATGTCAGCAAAGGAAACTAGAATAGGACATAAGTCACAAACTGGTAGCCCACAGGTGAATTGTTTGGCCTTAATAACATTTTTAATAAATTCTAATTCAGAAACAATACTCAAATGCCAGGAGATATGCTTAAAAATCCCAATTTCAACTTCTTTTAAAAAACAGTCCTAAGATCTGGTTACAGAGTCTGTATTTCTGTATTTCTCCACAGTAAGGCTGGAGCTGAGAGAGAGAGAGATCTGCTACTCCTTAAACAGAAACATGTGTCCTCCAGTTTGGGAGTCTCTTCCTGTCCTTCCTTATTCCTTTATGTTATCTGTTGGTCTGGCCCTGCCTGGCTTTTGAGTCTGCAGCCTCAGAGGGGCTCTTAAATCTTCCCAATCTGCATTTTATGACTCTCTGGATATGATGTCACCAGGGTCCTGATAGACTTGGGTCATTGTTTTTTACCAGTTTCCCTGGAGCTCTCACAAGAGACAGCAAAAGACCCCTTAGGGCTAAGAATCTGATCTTGGCAGGCAAGCAGAGCCCTATATTCAACAGCCCTTTCTAAGTAATCATGGTTCTTTGATGACCTAGTATGACAGACCTCAAACTTTTGCATCCATCTGGTAAACAAAGAAAAGAGAAGAAAGGCAGCAAAATGGGTATGCCCAAAAGAGTAGCCTTCAGTCCCTACCAGAAGACCTATTCTGCCCTCACCCATTCCCTGTAATGGCTGGAAAAGAAAGTTGGGGAGAAATTCAGTGAAAGTATGTATGTAGGCAGTGATGGAGAAGCTTTCAGCTCCCATGGGCCCATGGGGCCCCTACAAGCTTGAGCTCCCACATCTACTATGGTTACCCTGACACCGCCAATGGTGGATTGAGTCCCCCCGCCACCCCCTCCAGGCAACTCTTTTAGTCAGTTGCTAATACCTGCTTTTATTATTTATGCTTGAGGGTTCATGTGCAGCAAGAGCAAGAGCATTACCTTGCAATGAGAGGTTTTGAAGGTGAAAAGAAGAAAACTCCACTGTTTCTAGCCTGACTAAAAATTTAAAAACAGAGAAAAGTGTTGTGGGGAACACTTTTGTTTTGTTTTTATTTGTTTAAATCAGTTTGACTTCATGCATAAAAGAGACTGCATAGTTTTATAAAATTGATTTCTTAATATCCATTCCCAATGGTTATTGCTTATATCACTGTTCGAATTTTGTTTTCAACAGAAGCTGATTTGCATAGAGAAAACATCCCCATCTAGACTTAGAAGGTTATTGCTCTGACTCATTGAATGATCTGCTTTTACCCTCACCCTTTCCAGTTCTCAGGTCCAGAATTCTGGTACAATGTGGTAGCACCTCCCTTCAAATAAGCTCTGCATGAAAATGGCTTAATCAATATGTCATGTAAACAGGCCAGAAATATCCATGTCACCTTTCCCAGCTTCTAACTTGGAAGATCATCACTGTCAAGAGTAGAAGGCAAAAATAATAATAATAATTTTAAAATCTCCTTCTGTCCTTTCATCTTCCAACATTCCCAGAACACTCAACCCTCCTTCCTCCAATCACACACAAGCACTCCCCAGATCTCCCTGCACCCGAATGAAAGGTTGTCCTGAAAACCCAAATTCTGGAACCAAGGAATTTAAGAAATGATAGACATCTCAAAGACTATTCCCTCATTTTACTTTGAGGAAATAAACCCACGGAGGCAAGAGATATTCCCCATGGACACAAAGCTATAAAGTGGCAGAGTAGGGACTAGAAGCCATATCTTTCCATCTTCCCAGATACTAGTTGAGTCTGTATTTCCCTCACTAAGTTATATCTCTGGCTCATTTGAAGGTAAAGTGGAAGGTAAACTAGAGGGAGCAGGAGCAAGGGCCACTGGAGGAACAAAGATCTGCGGTGAGGAAACTTACTGTTTTTCAGGACTTGTCGGCACTCAGGGGTGATGGGTGGAGCGTTAGACTTCGACAGGGCATTAGAGAGGACCTCGATGATGCAGCGAGTCACCTGGAGGGAAACCCAAAAGCGGGTTGGCAAAGGCTGGTATCAGTGGGATGGCAGACTACTCAGCCCAGAGCGGCCGTCCAGAGAGGCTCGGCTACGTGACTGGTACTGATGCAGGATCCTTGGGGGGCAGGAATGTAGATTTACAGGACTGTAATGAAACTTCTAAGGCTTCTCCACAGAGCAATGCAAGAAAGAATTGGGCCAAGATCACACTGAGAAGAGAAATAAACACCCATTTCTGACAAGTTGGAAGGAAAGCGATGCGATGACACAGTTATCCTCACAGGCACTAAAACATCCAGGAAGGAGTTGAAAGCGCAGGGAAGGAGGAACATCCTTTGCCCCTATTCTCTCAGGGATGGAAATTTGGTTTTGTAAGACTATGACATCTTTTTTTTTATTTGTTTTCATTTTTTATTTTGTTTGGTTTGGTACAATAAGTGGGAAAATCTAGAGTTTAGATATACTAGTAAGTATAGATTCTAGACTTATATTTCAACTTACCATTTCATCATTGTGGCTCCTGTTATCCACTGGCATAGAACTGGCAGCTTTGAAAGAGAAAAAGAATGGGAAATGACCTCAGCTGATTTGGAAAGTGGTGTGAACCCAAACACAAAATCTTCCCCCACCCCACACATGCAACACCTGGAGAGAGGGGCAGAGTGAGAGCCGAACAGGGTCGAGGTAGCTGGGGATGATGGCCCAGGAGCTCTGTGCAGTGCATACAAACACACGCATAGCTATTTTCCCTAGAAATGTCTTAAACATGATTTGGAAATGAATGCTAAATTATATGCAGTATAAATCAAGTTTGGACCACAGAAAGGGGACATCTGGCGATACTGCTACTGTTTAGTTTCTTGATCTGGGAGCTTTCACACAGGTGTGCTCAATACATGAAAAATTCATTAAGCTGTTAACTGATGATCTGTACAGTTTTCTATATGTACATTATACTCAATGAAAAGTTTAAAATAAACCTAGTTTAAATGAAGCCAGGATGCCCTCGTCCATGCTTCTGCCCACCCAAAATGAGAAGAGATCTGTAACTCTGCCTATTCCTGTCCCCTCCCCCCAAAATCCTCCCCCAAACTCACTTCCTTTACAAAAACATGGTTGTGGCTATCTCACATAACAAATACCCCGTTTTTACCCCAGCTCTTTGCCTGAACAAGCTTGCTTATGCATCTGTATCAGTCAGTGCTGTCTACCATCCCCCATGATGTCTGCAGCCATGCAGAGAACATGGGAGGTATCTAAGTCTACCAGTAGAGCTGGTATCCGTAATACGTGCAAATAGGTGTTCAACAACTGTTTATGAGGATATTTAAGTTTAACAACTATTTATGAGGGCATTTAAAAAGAATTCATTTAAATTAAATTTCATGAGATTCTGCTTATTTTAAATCAGATGGAAGTACAAGGCCTTTCCAGAAAAAATCCAGCCATTGTTAATATAACAAGAATGGTGTGTGTGACATTGCTGTAACCTGGCAGCCAAGGAGAGTGGACTGGAATGTCCATGTGTGAACAATGATAACTTCAGTGTACTAGTCAGTGGCGGCAGTAAACACCATTGAGTGAGCGTGTGTACTGTGTAGCCACTGCATTCAAAATGATTGAGTAAGCAGAGCAACGAACAGGCATCAGATTTTGTGTTAAGCTTGAACATTCCTAGGAGGAAACTTCAGATGATTCAGAAGGCTGCAGCTATGGTAACTGGTGATTGGCACCTTCATCAGGACAACGCGCCCGCTCACACATCACGTGTCATGCAGAGTTTTTTTGTGAAACATCAAATCACATAGATGACTCAGCACCGCCCCCACCCCCAGCCCAGATTTTGTGCCCTGTGACTTCTGGCTTTTTCCAAAACTAAAATCACCTTTGAAGAGGAAGAGATTTCAGGCTGTTGATGAGATTCAGAAAAATACAACGGGGCAGCTGATGGCAACTGGGAGAACTGTATGAGGTCCCAGGTTGCCTACTTTGAAGGGGACTGAGGTATCATTGTCCTATGTATAATGTTTCTTGTATATTGTATCTTCTTCAATAAATGTCCTTATTTTTCATATTACATGGCTGGATGCTTTCTGGACAGACCTTGTATGTTTGTCTTTTTAAGAAATGCTCCAGGTGATTTTAATTTTCCAGTGCCTTCTTTTTTTTTCTTTCAAAGCTGTTTTACTGCTTTTATATATTCCCTTGACTTTGTGTTGTCTAAGCCTTTTCCACTGGACAAGCATAAAGCATTTATGTACATATAGGCTCATCACCTCAGTTCTCCTGGCACTGCCTGAAGGAGAAGCTCAGTGCAAAATATTCTAGGACCCTGAAACAAGAGAAGAGCTAGCTGAAGCAAGAGCAAAACGCTCAGACAAAGGAGATGTGAGCTACTCGAATGCAGCTTATTTATAACCAGCAACCTGACCTTTCCTCCCAAAATGTTTGTGCCCTAAGCCCCTTTAACCAACCCTCTCCAATTAATTACATATCATAAGGCTCAGCCTAGAAATACAAAACCTATTCCATTTATCCTCATTACTGAATTTTTCTTTTCTAAGCCTAGCCTTGGATCTACATCAATTGGTTCAGGAGGCCCAAAGTTATTCGGCATGTTAAAATGATTTGTAAAATGTTTATGAAGTGGCTCAACACAGTATAAAGTGGCTTAACAAGGTATGAAGACCCCATGTTCTTCCTGATATGTAGTTCAGACAAGATCCAGGTGGCCCAGGGTCCATTTGGCACCCGGGTCCACTACACTGGGCCATTATATTATACTCCAAATGGCTGTTATTTGGGAACAATCCCACTTTAGCACTTACTCTTTCCACCTGGAATCAGTGAAATCCTCTGGAAAGAAATAGCTGAGAGAATTCCTCCTGTGATAAACTGGAAGATGCCTTTTAAAAAAAATCTAGCTTTACTAAACTTCGGTATTGCTGCTACTTCCCTCTTTTTCACCCCCACAAATGTAAAATAGGCATTTTTAAAATTAATTACTGATATTACCAAAGTATTAACAGTCACTAGATTTGGAGGGAGAGAAATATTTTTCTTTTATTGCTCTAAATAGTTTGTAGCTCATATTTATTATTATAAAATAGTATTGTTTCTCTAATTGAAGCCCTTCAGAAATCTTTTGGTGGAAAGGAACTAGAGTCTCCTTGTAAAACTACATTGTACATTTTGATGAAATGTAAAAGTGCCATTGTATTTCTTCCAGCAGAATCTGTGACAACAAAACATGGTGATTCCCCTAAAGTAATTACCTTGTTTTTGTGTAAAGATTCAGGAGGTACAAAAGAAAAGCCAATGACTATGTTAAAATAAAGTAGTCAAATGGTAGAAAAAAATTGAAATAATATTGTACAATACATCTGAGAATAACATCCAAAGTATTAATATCTCATAAGGCTACCAAGGTGTCATACCAGAGTAAAAATACAGCTATAAAATAACAAGGTAAGCAGGTCTTTCTCAATGCAGAAACCATTTAACCTGGTATAATATGGCTATCATACAGCTACTGCACTCATATTAATTTTTAAAGTGCACAGTAGCTACTGTAGAAATGTGTAGGTTTCCTTCCAGAAGCTCTTAAGGATAGGAAATGAACCATATGGTTCCCTGAGTTTCTTCTCAGCCTCATGATTTTGCTAAATAACAAACTCTGCTTGAAGGTTACCATATCTTGTTTCCAGGTATTGGAAGAGGTGTGAATGGAAAATAACTGCAAATAGATACGGGGTTTCTTTCGGGGGTAATGAAAATGTGCTGAAATTTGACAGTAGTTATACAGTCTGTGAACATACTAAAATTACTAAATAATGCAGTTTAAAAGGCTGGGTTTTATAGTGTGTGAATCATAGCTCAATTTTAAAAAATTAATGAATATAATGTCTCCATTTTAGCTCATATTAAAATATGGACCTTTCTTAAAGTGTTCTTTTACATAAGAGAGCTATATGTATTTTACTACTACAGTTAAATAAGCTTCACAAATGTCCTGTTATTGTGGTCCATACTACAATGCATAGCACAGCTTTAGTCTCTTAAGCAATGCCTTTCTGAAGATATTTTTGACCAGAAAGACTCTAAATTATTCGTTTGGGTTTCTTTAATTAAATTGAGAACATTTATAGGCAATTTGTAAAAATGCAAACATTTTAGAAAATTTTGAATGTATGTAGCTTGCAATGAAATAAATTAACCACTGGCTTTCCTTTTGTCTTTTTACATTTTGGATCCAGTAATTGCTGTCAATAAAAACTTCCTATTCATGGATGACAATACCTCAAATCTAGTTAGAACCTCAATCTCAGATAAAAAATATTTTTCTATGAGTTCATTAAAACAGCCAAAAGAAACCTCCAGTTTAATCTGGTGGTGTTCTGTTCACTTCCCAATGGTCTCAACACTCCTAGTGACTTTACTTCGGCGCGCGCGTGCACACACACACACACACACACACACACACCTTTTTTTAAATCTCCAGAGCTAGTTTAAAGCTTAGTCCCACATTCTTCCACACATCAAGAAACACTGTCAAATATTTCACCCTGTTATATGTCAATTATAAAAAGACAAAAATTTCATTCTCCTAAATTGACTAAAACAATTTTTTACTACTCCAAGGATCTTTTTGTAGTTATTTTTAGAATCTATTTTTTCCTGGAATACAAAACTCAAAATATCTACTGCAGTTTCCATTCATAACTTTAAAATACATTAACATCCGTGTGAAATTACCTCTCTCCAAAATACAGAAAAATATTACATTAACCTTGTACATACATACACATGAACACACACACATACATATATTATATATGAACATGATAATAAAAAGGATGATATATACATGAAACATACTTTTATCTCATCATGTTTATATAATAACAACAAAGGGAAATATAGGGGTGCCAACTATATCATATTACATGCACTTCTCTCACTCCTTGGTTATCTGGTTTTAAAAAGTCAAACAAACACTTACATACAAATACAGAATACGACTGTAACAGTATCTCTCTAGATGGTACAGAGAGCCTGACTATTTACAAGTGAGCAAAACGTGCCTAGGAGGCACGGGCTCATGTTCTCCGTATCCACCGGAAAACTCAGAGGTGGAAAGACTGAGACTCCCCGGGTTGGGCGAGGAAGCCCTCTGGCTTTTTCCCACGTCAGACGGTGGAGCGGGAAGTTGAAGGAAAACACCCAGGGAAGAGAAGAAATTAAGAACCTCCAGCAAAAGAGAGAAACCTTCCACTCAACCCTCCTTCTCCCCCAGTATCCTCCAGCCAAGATTCCCGGGGGCCTCAGAGAGGACCGAGGCCGGCGCTGTCCGCGGTGCTGAACAACCCGCCGCGCCCACTCACCGGCCACCATCGCGGCTCCCAGGAAGCCGAGAAGCACAGCCGGCTGCATGGCCCGGGTCCCCGAATCTGCGCGGAGAAGAGGGTGGCAGCTGGACCAGTGAGGCGAGATGCGGATGTTAGGCGAGATGAAGATGCTCCAGGAAAGCAGTCGTGAGTCTTGGTGCCCGCGGTGTGGCGCAGGCACCCGTTCTTTTAAAGGGCAGGTCCCGGTCGCAGGGACGGGAGGGGGCGGGTACCCAGGAGGCGGCTCCCCCTCGCTCAGCCCTGACGTCACGAGGCGGCCCCGGGGGTGGCGGCTCAAGTAGGCGGCGATGTGCGCCAGTCCAGGCGACTGCCTGCGGCGGGTCTGGAATGCGGGTGGGGAGCAAGGTGGAGTGGAACGGTGAAGGGAGGTAACGCCAACCTGAGACCGGAGAGAGACGAGGTCCCACTTAGATTGCCCCAAATTTCTCCTCATCTTCGCCTGCCCTCGCCACTTCCAAGTCTAAAAAAGTGTGTTGGAGGCTGTGTACAGTGTGCGGGTCTGTTCAGACTATGTCCATGATTAAGTCTGTTTTGTGTCTCCATTACTCAAGGGAGGATAAGACTGCTAACAAGAGGGGAATAAACTGTAGTAAAAAAGGAAAAGGGAATGATGGCCTTTAAAACAAAAGGTGCATGGTCCGACTGGTGTGGCTCAGTGGGCTGGGCGCCTCCCTTCTTCCCACAAACTGGCAGGTCGCCGCTGGATTCCCGATCGGACCCAGGCCCGCGTTGGAGCCCGGCACCACCCCCACCCCCGCGCCCCCGGCTGGGGGCGTGGGAGAGGCAACCGACAGATATTTCTCTGGCACATGAATGTTTCTCTCCCTTTCTCCCTCCCTCCCTTCCCCTTTCTCTAAAAATAAATAAATAACAGCTTTAAAAATAAATAAAAACAAAAGATGCAGCTGGAAAATATGGAACCTGCTGATTTTTCAAACTTTTTGTCTTAAATATACCTACTCATGATCCATTCTTTCTTTCTATCTATCCGTCTATCCGTCTATCTATCTATCTATCTATCTATCTATCTATCTATCTATCTACCTGCCTACCATTCATGACCCACCTCCCCAACACACAACATACACACATGGTAAAAGTGAGAAAATCAGATGCTACAAAAGGTTTACTATAAATGTCTCTCCTTCACCTCTATCTCCCCAAATTCCCCAATTTCTCTCTGCAAAGTCAAAGATGACTTACCACATTCTGTTGTTAGGCTTAATGTATTTTGGGACAAATACAGCTGCAGCTTCTTTTGAATGGTTGCACAATATTATGTTAATTGTATACACTGGGATTTATTTAGTCCTCTTTCTGATGGGCATTTATCTAGGTTGTTATCTTTTGTTTTTTTATTACTCCTTTACAATGGAGCCATAGTCTCAGGAGCTGGGAATGGACTAAACTGCTTGTAGGATCTAGTACACCCCAAAAGCCCTGAGCATCCTCTTTGCTTAACATTTGAAATAGGAAATTACTTTATTATTATGTGTGAGAGGAAAGTGAAAACAACTTCCAGGATATTTTTGATGTGGGTTCTCTCAATCTAATGAGGAATCAGGAAAACAGCAGGCAAATGCTCTGCACAAAGAAGAAAATAATTCAGAAAGTTCTCTGGTAACACAGGCTTTGGAGAATCGAGGGAGCCTTCATTTGGGGTCTCTTTCCAGGAAGTCAGATGTCTGCATACACAGCTGAAAGGAGGTTTCAGTGTCTTTTTCCTGGAAATCAATGAAGCTCAAATTTTACTGTGCTGAGTGCATGACTACATCTTCCTGAAAAGGCTGGGAATTATTTCACTAAGACCACAGCCACAGAATATTTAAAAGAAGAGTCTTGAAAAGGATATTAGTGGGATAATTAGTGGGAAATTTGAATAAGATCTGTAGATTACATAATAAATATTGTATCAGTTTACTGTGATTATATGAGGATGTCCTTGTTTTAAGAACACACACATTGAAGTATCTAGATGTAAAAGGATGCTATGTATACAATTTATTTTTGAGTGTTTTAGAAAAATTTATAAAGATAAAGTTGGGGGAGGAGAAGAAAATACTAAGGCAAGCAGGGCAACATGGTAATATTTGGGAAACTAGGAGTGAAAGGTGTATGGAAATTTTTAATACTATTTTTGCATTGTTCCAAAATCTGATGTTATTTTTTAAATTTCTCTTAAAGGTTTTTAAGAAAGATTTTATTTATTTATGTTAGAGGGGAAAGGAAGGAGAGAGGAGAGAAACATCAATATGTGGCTGCCTCTTGCACGCCCTCTACTGGGGACCTGGCTCACAACCCAGGCATGTGCCCTGGCTGGGAATCAAACTGGCAACCCTTTGGTTCACAGGCTGGTGCTTGATCCACTGAGCCACACCAGCCAGGGCCAAATCTGATATTATTTTAGAAACATAACATTTAAGAAACATTTAAACTCCCTGAAAAGGGTCCGTTTAAAACCCTTGAAAGCAGTGTGTATAGAAAATGAAGGTGTTGCATGAGGGCCCTTCCTTAGGGAGTGGTCTGGGAGTTCTTCTTCTACTGCTGAAATTATATAAGGGTTCCAACTGCTCTTTTAAGTGCACTGATTGCCAACAGTAGTTTGAAATTGCCATCTAGAAACATCTGCATTCCAGTTTTCTAGCGATTTCCCTCTCTTCTTGTTCCCTTGAGAAACACAGGGTTAAAATGTTAACGTCATCTGTGGCTTCTCAGACTAGGCTTGGTCTGAGCTCATTACTCATCAAGAAAAGCCTTTTCATTATTGTGAGTTGGCCTGTAGCCATTTCCTATATTCAGACTCACCTTTCTTTTTTCTCATTATTTAATAAACATTTATTATCTTCTCTTCACACATTTAGCCCTCCATGGACCTGGAGGAAAAAAGCCTTTGGGAGGAACATTTCTCAGGAACTTTCTCAAAACAGGATGATGGAGGAAAATCAATATTTTTAGGAACTGCAGCTTAGAATAAACATGGTATGAGATAGAGGTATAGTCATTTTTTTAAACATATCACTACCTAATTATTCTGGGATTTTTTTTTAACTGAAAGAGTTCAGTTTCCCCACCTGCTCTGTTGTGTCTCTGAAAAAAAAACTTGGAGTCCACATGTGTGTGGATATGTTTCTGGACTCTTCCAGAATATTGATTCATTCCATTTTGTCTATTTGATTATCCTTGGAGTAATACCACTCGCTTTTTAATGTCTTAATATCTGATGGAAAATGTCTTCCCATGTTGTTTTTCTTCTTGAGGATATTGGTCATTCTCGGTCCTTTGCATTTCCATATAAATTTCAGAATCAGTTGTCAATTTCCCTGAAGAAACCTGTTAGGATTTTGAAAGGAATTGCATCAAATCTAGAAATTAATTTGGGAACAGGTGACATCTTTAATGCATGGACCAATTTGGGAACAGATGATATCTTTACAAGATTGAGCAAACTTGGCTTTTTGGTAGCTGATAATATTCTGGATATAATCTTATCTCATAGGAAGAACATGTCTCAGCAATGCTCTCAAAGAAGAGTTAAGGGGAAAATATATCTCCTTTAGGAATCAGAGTTCAGATTAACCATTATTTTGTGCAGTCTCCAGAAATAAGTTATCCATCAGAGTCCAGCCAGGAAAATGAAACCGCCGGAAGGAATTTAATACAGGAAATAATGGACAGGGATTAGAAAAGCTAAAATAGGGGAAGAGGAGGAAACCCAGAGATTAGTAACTGCAGGCAGCAGCTGCACCCCTGGGGAATGGAGAGATAATGGAAGGATGTGTCCTTACTGAAGCCCAGCAACATGGGCCATTTGCTAGGAGTGGAAACTTCTGCAGCCTAGAAAGGTGGGATTTAGGGCCAGCCATGGAGGAAGGCCAATCTGGTGGGAGCTGGAACCATGAAAGAGAAGCAGCCATTGCTAGAGATGCATCCCATCCTCCCAAGAAGAGAAAGAGAGATAAACACCTTGGCTGCTCCTTTCTTTCAGTGCCAGTGCCCGTCTCTTGGTGGCTGACCATACCTGGAATTGCCTGACAGGGAAGCCTGGGAAATAGTGTTTGCAAGGGCCAGTCCTGCCAGTCATGCCAAAGAGAGGAAGGAATCATCAGAAAGCAAACAAACAAATGACAGAAAATAAAAACTGCCTAGCAGTACAGGTACTGATATTAGATTTTCTTTCAAAATTCATTTCATTTGCATATGTAAATGGCTACAACAAATTACATGGTCAATCCTAAATTAATGACAAAAGAAAATACACTCCATCTACTCTAACAGAGGTCACCAGCCAGTGAGGGAATAAAAGTGGAAGAGGCGTAGGGTAGACTCCAGGTCTGTGGAGGACGGTGACAGAGTGTGGCACACCAGAAAAATGGCACAGCCTTGGCAACTGCTGCCTGCAGATGTCCGTCCACAGAATTCTCTGTGTTCTTCGCCAACAGGACAAACATCTTTCATTTGGGACTTCAAGGTTTTTGCCTAATAAAGAGGACCATGTCAACAAGTAATTTCCTTAGTAGTTTGGTCTTGGAATATATTTAGTACCTGATTTCTTTTTTTTTTTTTTTTTTTTTTTTTTTTTTTTTTTATCGTACCTGTTTCTTATGTCAGGTCAGATTCCGAATACACTTTGATGGGATTTAGAAATCACAAATCAAAACCTCATCTTAAAAGAAGATAGAAAGGAATTGTTTAATCCACTAAATTGCAAGTAATATAACTCCATGTAGCTTGCATGTAGATACATATTAACAAAAATTAACATTTCTCAAAAGAAGTCAAGAGCCAGAGCCAGAGCTTTAACCATTCAGGTATGACAAAGCAGGGCTGCTCCTCTTCATTTTGGAATTTGCAGAAAATCGGATGTGTTAGACTAACATATTCATTTATTTGTTTACATACTGGAGATACAGCAAGGAATGGATTTTGAAAACTATGTGGGATAACTATGGTTGGGTCTGATGATTTGATAAGACCAATCCTGACAAATCTATTCTAGTTAGCAACGTATCACATGGTAAGAATCTAGAATGGATAGAGAGTGCTCCTTGGTCTCTCATATATTCCTCCTCCTCCTCCTCCTCCTCCTGCGCCTCCGCCTCCTCCGCGCGCGCGCACACACAGATGCACACACACACACACCCCCATAGCAGTAGATGTTGCTGGTTTCCAGCCCACTTTCCTCATTCTTACCACTTTGGAGCACACTGGCTTGATTTTCAACCACCAAAACGTGCATTTCTTTGCCTGATGGCTTTCTCTGGTCACCAGAGCCAACAGAGTTATGCCAAAAGTACTGAGGAAGTAAGGTCCCCAGGAGCAGCCCTCACCCAAAGACTGTCAGGAGTTGGTATATAAATGCCTCAGATTCCCAAGTCCCTCTGAGATGTGTTCTTTTTTTAAAAATTGATTTTAGTGAGAGACAGATAGACAGACAGCAATTTGGTGTTACTTTTATTTATGAATCCATCAGTTGATTCTTGTATGTGTCCTGACTGTGATTGAACCTACAACTTTAGTGTATTGGGGTGGTGCTCCAACCAACTCAGCTACCTGGCCAGGGCTGGTGATGTGTGTTCTATATAGGCTCTGAGAGTTTCCCAATGGCACTGAGCTTTAGTTACCCACAGCAGAAACTTTAAAACAATTTTTTATTGTTATTCTATTACAGTTGTTCCAATTTTACCCCCTTTGCCCTCTTCCACCTAGCCCACCCCCCTGCTCCCACAATCCCCACACCGTTGTCCATATCCATGGGTCATTCATACATGATCTTTGACTTGTCCCTTCCTCTTCTTTCCACTGTTGTCCCCTTCCACTCTCCCCTCTGGCTGCTGTCAGCCTGTTTCATGTTCCCATGGCTCTGGTTCTATTTTGCTTGTTAGTTTATTTTGTTCATTAGATTTCTCTTATAAGTGAAATCATATGATATCTGTATTTCACCAACTGGCTTATTTCACTTAGCATACTAGTCACCAGTTCCATCCATTATGTCACAAAAGGTAGGAATTCCTTCTTTCTTCATTTCTGCCATGTAGTATTCCATTGTGTATATGTACCACAAGAAACTTTCTTTATGCAAATTCCTTATGGCTGCTTTTCCTTCTCCATCTCATTTCTTTATTTCTTGTTCTATTTTTACAATTATGTCTAAAATAAATTACTTTCAGTCAAATCTTTGTCTAAGTGTCTGATTCTGGGGAAAATTGAAATATGACATGCACATTTACAAACCTGTAACAGGCAGTTAAGTAGAATTTTTCTGTTTATGTCTGGTTTTGGCTGAGCCCCTACAGCTAGGGAATATGATTTTAGGAGCCCACCTGTTCCAAACACAAAAGTCAGTCTCTACAAGACTTACTAACATAGGGCTGAACTGGCAAGTGGCTCTCACTTGCAACATCTGTGTAAGATCAAATGCAAAGGGTCCGATTAGAGAAAGAATTTATTTAAAGAGAGTTTGTAGAGAACCCTGTACTGTTTCATGATGCTTCTTTCTAACTCTGCCAAATGAGAAGCCCCAAGAGAACAGCTCATAAAAAGTGAGGTAGTCTGCAGGAAAGAAGACTGACATCCCATTTCCTGGCGGGGGATTTGCTGAGCGGCAGAAACCCAAAGCCTCCCTGTAATGCTACTAGAGGAGAGTAGGAAGGAGACCATAGGACAATTTAATTTGTACTCCCAAGAGATCAAGAGTTAAGTGAAGAAAATGGTCAGCTGGAGCGGCCTGAAATGGGCAGAGAGTACAGTGGCTGGAGTGTCTGCATGTTCTTAGTTTTTCCCTGGGCCAAGTGGACTCCATGGAATGTTACTGGTCTCTAGTCACCCCAAAAGGTCTCTTCTTGATGGGGCAAGTGGACTCCTGGGATGTCCTAACAATGGCAGCTGAGAGACATTGTAAGAGGTAAGACAGCATTACCCTTGTCAGGACTGATGGGGTGAGGAGGTTGTCATGGAGAACTCTGAAGAATTGACAACTGTCTCCTGTGAAGAGGCAAGCCAGCCTCTAGAGGGTGCCATGGCAGAGGGCATGTAATATTCAAGAGGGAACTACAGAGGACCCTGGCAATAGTGACCTCTGATCCCTCCTCTGTCTTCTCTGATCCTTGACCTTGTTCCAGTCTAGAAGGAGCTGGAATGGGATGGGGATAGGTAGGAAAGAAACAAAGGAGCAAAAGAATGGGTCACACCTTCCATCTTCCCAATTACTTGTTTGGGGTCACACAGTAGCTGGGAGCTGGAAGAGCTTTGAATTGAGTGAAAAATAAAAGTTTGAACTGTTGTAATGGTCCAGAGTTCATGAAAGCCTAGTGTTTCTGCCTGAGATACTGTTCACGGATCAGGGAGGTTTGTCAGAACATGCTTGAAGGCACTGTGAGAGAAGACTGAAGCCATTTTCCGAGTGTGCCTTCCAGGTGCAACACACTCAAATGGTGCATGTGTAACACAGGATTGGAAAATGCTTACACATAAGAGTGCTGCAGATGAGAGGGAATGCTCTGATTGGAACAGAAATGTTGAGGAATCCTCAAAAGGTAAAAGCAGGTGGTTCAGACTGAAGGAGAAAAATCACAGCCCCTACAACAGGACTAAGGCAAAAGCTTGGAGGAGCTTTGGGATTCCTCCAAGCCCAGAAGCAGGAGGTAACCTGGGGGTAACTGTTGAGGAGTTTGCATGGAGTGCCTGGCGGAGGCACACGGGTGGCATGGCCTTCCCTTTCTCCAGAGCTTGTGTCAGGCAGTGGGTAGCAGAGATGGCAGGACCTTCATCCCGTTCGGTGGGGCTCTTAGTAGTGCTTCTTTCCACCCGTGATGCTCTGATGCCCCCAGCCTCTTTTCCCTCTTCCCCTGAAAAAGCCTTCTCTTGATGGCACTCTTCATAGAAATTTTTGCAAGTTGGTCTTGTCCCAAAATTTGTATTTCAAATTGTGGAATTTCCAGCACCAAGCCAGAAATGGCGGTCATGACCGTGAAATCACAACACAGGCAGGCCAACATGGCTGATACTGGAAATCAGAAGCTGATTCCCACTGGCCTTTCTCTTTGTGTTCCTCCTCAGGAGTCATTAAAAGTAACTTGGTCCTAGCTCTGTGATTCTGAGAGATCTGGTGGACTTTAAACTGTTTTTATCCCTGAGAGGAGGCATTTTTCTGTTGCTGCTGAATTTTTAATTATTTATGGTGAACATTAGAGCATAACAACTTCCAGGCAGGCCTCTCCTCAACAAAAATGTATTCTGTAGATGTAAACTCCAGGAAAACTCGATGTAGGCTAATTTCAGTTTTATACCTATGAATATTTTATTCCCCAATAATTCGTAATGGTCCGGGAGGAGCCATTATTGTTAAGTAACTATGCACAGTCTGAAACCTCCCAAGATGTAAGTGCCCATATTTTTGATGTGGGCAACAAAGACATGTAAATATGTAAGTGGGCCACTTCTCCTCTGTTTTATTAAGGAATCACTCTCTATTTCTCTTCCTCCACTAGCTGTCTTTTTTTTCTTTTACATTTACTCACAAAGCTGAGAAAAGAGCACCAAATAATATAATACTGCCAGATAAACATGGTGCTGCCTAAAATTGTAAGTTACCAATGGATGAGCCAGTCTCAACTCAAATACTTTTGTCTTTTAGAACACAAACCTGAGGTTCTAATAAGTATGAAAAGAAATGTTGAAAGACTTACTGAATTTGGTACTTTCTCCCCAGAAGTACAGTGAAGCCAGAATTCATAGCTAATTTAGGAAAGGAGAAAGTGGCATTGCAGGAATATGACCCAAGGGCAAAGTGGTGCCCCATGTCCTGTAGGCTAAAGCAGAAGCCTTGGGGTTTATCAGAGCCGAGTCTGCTGGGATAAGAGACAGCTTCTAGCTTATAGTAGAAGGAGTAAAGGGTCATCCAAAAAACCACTGAATCTATAGCCTAGGGAGAGATTGAAGAAAGCTTAGAGTATCAAGGGGGGAAGGGGAGAATAGGAGTTGCTGCAAGGAAATGGTTTAGTCACAAAAAAGTGAACCTGAATTAGCCCCATTCCTGAATTCACCCAA
Organism: Pteronotus mesoamericanus; assembly: GCF_021234165.1. NCBI lineage: Eukaryota > Metazoa > Chordata > Mammalia > Chiroptera > Mormoopidae > Pteronotus > Pteronotus mesoamericanus. The sequence continues at coordinate 25,129,007 of NW_026555105.1, read as the reverse complement.
GGACTCCATGAAATGAATAAACAACATTCTCCAAAAGCTAAAGCAATGGTTTGTTTGCATAATTATTCAGTGCTTTATTGTAATACTCTGAACACTGTTTTGACAGTGGCGATGCAGAGGGAGAAAGAAGACAGGAAGAGTGTGTAAGAAATAGAGTTTCATACATACGTGTTCTTATCCTCTGCTGTAGGTGAATCTACACACAGATATTCTTGGATGCTACTACTTCTTGAATTGAGATAAAGGGGCACATAGAAGGTCATGCAAGCCTTAGATCAGACATTGCAATGCCAAGTCAGGCAATGGTCCTCAATCCTCTCTTTTCTATAACCTCTATTCCATTTCTCTTGGTCCCTAAATCCAATCTCTGGTGTCTTCATAACACAAAGGAGAGAGAGGTTGGGCTACAGAGATAGAGGAGACCCAGGGAAGAGGGCTATGTGAAAATGAACACAAAAATTGTAGTGGTGCAACTGTAAGACAAGGAACTTCAAGGATTGCTGTCAACCATCAGACAGCAGGAAGGAGTGAGGAAGGGTTCCTCTATACAGGACCAGAGTGAGCATGGCCCTACTGACACCTGGATTTTGGACTTCTAGCTCCAGAACTGTGAGGGAATAGATGTCTCTTGTTTTAAGCCACTAAGGTTATGGCAATTTGTACTACAGCCCTAGAAAATTAATACAGAATTGCATGAATAAGGACAGTAAGAGGGGCATGTGTAAGGGATGTCTGAGGGACAGGAAAATAGCAACTGTTGTCATTTATTGAGGGTCTTTATATACCTCCTCCATTCCTATGCTTGCTGAATCATATACATCATTTCTGTTAATCCTTAAAACAATCTAATGAGGTAGGGTTCATTATTGGTCTATTATTCTCATTTTGAAGATAAGAACACCGGAGAAGTTAAGTGAATTGCTAAAGGTCATACAGCAATTAATAACAGAACTGAGACTTTAAATAAGCTGGTTTAAGTCTGGCTTTTAATGCTGACCTTCCGTTCCCTGGGGCACTCTGCCTCTCTGATGTTCTCTCCAAGGTGAGCAAGAACGATCTCAACAGCCTGAAATAATGGAGAGAGTGATAAGATGTTAAAATCCTCAATATCTACATACAGGAAGCAGGGCAAGGAGATTTTAGGACCTGAGTAGAGTCCAACGCCTTTTGCATTGCAAAGATCAACTTGAACTGGTAGAAAGATTCAGACATCATTAAGGAATGGAATTTCAAATAATCACAGACATGCTTAGAAAAATGCAAAAAGGGAACTGAAACATTTTATATGGAGGGAAACAACCATCACATTCAGAAGAGATCTAAGCAGCTGACGTATATGTTGGTTAGAACCGTTTCTTTTCTCCCCTCCAGCCTCCAAATGGTGCCTTTTATTTGGCGTCAAGTTCTGAAATTTAAGGAATAAAGACCTAGTTACTAGAATAGCATAGCAGTAATAGTCACATTGTATTCTACCCATTTGTACACATGAGATAAGCTTTGACTTAAAATAATTCCACGAGAGTTATAAGGGAAGGATCACATCAAACAATTGTGGTTATATTGCAATTCTATTTTGAATATGTTTAATTGATTAAAAGCTAATCACATTGTCCAAGATGATTAATGTAAAAATGTTCTAGGTTATATAATATTAGGTTTGCATTTGAATTTGTATATTGATAAGGATAGTCAACCAGTGATCTAATAAAAGAGAATATTGCTAACATAGGTGCAATATTTGAATGGGAGGGTAATTATAATGAATTCCTTATATCACCTTGTTTACAAAAACACAGTCTACATGTGAGATATAATTTTCTCATCTGCTTACTAAATTTATTAAATCAATTATTAAAAATTGCTGATATTTTGCCTATTTGTTTTTTTTACAAATTATTATTTTTAATTGTGATTGGTTAGACTCTTTTAATCTGTGATTTTAACTTTTGGGGTCTGACATGGGCCTAGCGACTGAAACTGGTTTCCATTGGGCCCATACCTACTACAAAGCCATGCTTATATTTCTCTGACTCTATATTCTCACCTTTGGGAAAATAGTAGCCTCAATCTTCCTTTGAGGTGTGACTGCACATGCAGGTGCACCTATGACAAGCAGACTAGCCCCACTGAAGCATCAACGCAGAGATTCTAAACCGGCCAAGTCTGGCTCTCAGGCGGGCTTTGTGAGGCTTGCACTGCTTGGTTGTTTTAAACATTTGAATTTGAATGTCCTTAGTTGAGGTTTGCATGCTCCTGATGGGCCACACTCAGTCACCACCAGTTTTATAGTCTTAACACTTAGCCCCCTTTCCACAGTTTATCCCCTATGTGGCCCCTGGGAGCATTTGCTTCTGTGATCCTTGGAAGGAACACCTTGGACTATTTTTACTACCTTTGCAGAAATGCTTCCATTGTCCTGATTATACTTCTAATCTCCACGGGAGACATATTAGCTCTTCACACCTCAGAATGAAATATTTGAGTTCCATCAGATTGTTGTTTTTCCTCAAGCCTAAAGTCAACTCAGAGAGTTTTGCTGGTGGGGACCGTGTTTCTTTGAAACTTAAACTAAGTAGGGGAAAGGGCAGGTTTAGTGGGATCAGGTAGAAAGAGGCTTTGGGTAGTCAGAGGGCAAGGCCAAGGGCTAGGCAGCACCAGCTGAGTTGCTGCTGAGTACTGTTTGCATGAGGGAATCCCTTCCCAGCATTTCTTGGAAGATTTTTATGCTCCTCAAATTCCAAGACCAATTAGTTGAGAAATTGTGCCAAGAAGAAAAAATATTACAATTCTTCTGTGAGAAATAAAGCTGAAAAACCAACTCAGAGACATTGCTGATTTAAAGTGACCCATGAAGAGATCCACTGATAAGCAAGATCAGGAAATGTTAACACTGGAGTTGAAGGTTTGCAGAAACATTCCTGGGAGCAGCACAGGAGACATTACCGAGATGGCAAAGTGCAACTGATTTCTGCTATTTGCAGCTGTTGCCACATTCTAAGTATGTGTTCATGGTCCTGTTTATTATGAGATACTCTCACAAACAAAATAAATATTAATAACTTTATACTTTTAAGACATACTTTATGCAGATACTAAGTGTGGTGTTCCAAGAACTAACTTTTGGCAGCAAAATAAGTCCATTAATTGGTGTTTTTGAATTGTTATTTTTGTATAATGCTGTTAACCTTGCTGGGTCAGATTTAAATGTTAGATTATTCAAAAACTACTTGGTCATGTTCACTGGACTTTTACAATGTTTGGATATTTGCTATAGGCTGCAGTTCTTTGTAACGATTACTAAACTGTATATTTCTTACTTATTAAAATATTTTAATCCATAATAATGAGTAAAGCATTTCTGACGTTTCACTTCCAAGTCCCAAAGATTCATATTTTTGGAGAATTTAGAAACATTGCAATGAGTGAAAATATAAAACAGTGAGTAAGAGTCTGTTTTGAAACCTTGCCTACAGCCAATCTTTTTCCTGGAGGAAAAATAGTGGTCCCTAAGAGGCACAGTTCTTACAGGGAGGCAAAGTTATTTAGTAAATGTCACCAAGTAACATTTGCTCTTGTTTTATCCTAATCTCCCATGTTCTCAATTTCATCAAAATGATCATTGTGCCTTTGTCATGACTGGACAAATCAGCTCATATGCCTAAGGAGACTTCAAAAAATGCAGCAACCGGAGCTGCTGTTTGGTCATGGAACCTGAGTTCTTTTGAACTACTCTGACGCTCAAAGAGCCCAGGGCAAAACAGCAGAATCTGTGGCTTCCCATGCGTCAACTGTATGTTTTCCAGCCCAGACCAGTTTAGATGGAACAAGATGTGATCAACGCATATCAAGTTCTCAAAGTGCAGTGATTGCTTTCCTGAGAAGAAATTACTCTTTATCACCATACCAGAGATAATTGGGTCTGCACCAGACGCCCTCTGGTTCTGGGAGGCTGGAGACGAAAGATAGGGCACGAATGACATTCATCAGGCACATGCTTCTCACTTCAATCCATGTCTTTTAAAGCCAGGACAAAGCCCACAAAAAGCTGATCCTCTTACTGTTTAGGGAGTGTGATCAACAATGATCATCTCTGTTTCCACTCACATTTTTGTGTGTGGCCAGAGGAGGGGAGAATTAAAATTAATATTAATTTTAGATTAAACAGGCCATTCATCCTAATATAAGAAACATTTTTGTATGTGGCTTCTAACATTGTGATTTATAATAAATATATATTTGCTCTTTGTCCCTGTTTCTGGCACAGGGCTCTTGGAATTTCTTAAGAGTGATAAAGGTGTTTGATATTCACAGCAGACCCCCTTTCAACCACACCTGAGTTCAGGATAAGAAGGTGACACTTGAAAAGCACCAAAAAAATGGGGGCTGGTTGTCAAGAGAACCAATTGTGTGACTGGAGGGCTGGAACTTTCAGTCCTAGCCCCCTGACCTCCAGGGAGGAGAGAGGGGCTAGAGGTCGAATAACTCACTAATGGCCAATGATTTAATCAATCATGTTTATATAATGAAGTCCCATAAAACCTCGAAAGGAGGGGATTTGGAGAGTTTCCAGGTTGGTGAACCTGAGTGCTTCCATATGCTGCTGTGCTGGGTGGCAATCTCCACAAAGACAGAAACTCCTTTGCTTACAACTTCGTACTAGGTATCTTCATCTGCTGTTGATTCTTATCCTTTGTAATAAATTGGTAATCTAGTGAATGAACTGATTTCCTGATTTCTCTGAGTCACTCTAGCAACTTAATCAAACCCATGAAGGGGTTGTGGGAACTTTTGATTTATAGTCTGTAGAAGCACAGGTAACAACCCGAATTTGGGATTGACTTCTGAAGTGGAGGACAGTCATATGCGACTGAACCTTCAACCTGCAGAATCTGATTCTCTCTCTAGGTAGATAGTGTCAGAATTGAGTTGAATTGTAGGACACCCAGCCGGTGTCCAAGAATTGCTTGGTGATGTGGGGGCCCTATACACACACCGTAATTGGGTGAACAGAATTGTCATGGCCAGAGGACAAGAGATTTAAAATTGAATTTTAATTTTAGATTAAATGGATGGCCTGTTCTGATTTAACAAACATGTTCTGAGCTGCTAATTAGGTATTTAGGTAGATGTAGATGTAAAGGTAGATGAGAGACATGTTGAAGTGAATGATGTGGTTGATGTAGATACTGTATATGATATAGATGTGGCTGTCAATGACATAGATGGAAATGCAAATGTAGATACTGTAGATCTAATCAGAGACATAGGTAGAGTAGATGTCAATATAGATGCAGATGTCCATGGCATAGCTGTAAACATGGAGGTAGGTGATGTGGATGATGTTGGTTAGGGTTTCTCAACCTCAGCACTATTGATAATTTGGCCTGGATAATTCTTTGTTGTCAGAGGCTGCCCTGTGCATTGTCCTAAATGCCTGTAGCACTCTCTCCACCCCAAGTTGTGACAATCAAAAATGTTTCTGGATGTTGCCAATGTCTCTTGGGTGCAAAGTTGGTTCATCTGGGAACCACTGATGTAGCCAACATAGATATTAATGTCGATAAAAGCATAGGTGTAGATGATGCAGATGGTGAACATGAAAATGTAGCTGTGGATGACATGGATATAAATAAACATAGATGTAAGTAAAGTATATGTAAATATATAGATGATGTAAGAGTAGATACAAATGACAGGGCTCTAAACATAGATATCAATGACATACTTGATATAGATAATGTAGATGTATAAATGTCAGTTTTGTAATCTGGGAAGGAAACTGAAGTTGTTAATAATGCAGATAACATAGGTTAGGTATAGTTGATTAAGTAGATATCTAATCTAGATAGATCAATATGGAAATAATTTCCCTAACTTGCATTTAAGTTCTTTGAAGGTGGGACCATGACTATATGAGGTCTGTTCAGAAAGTATCCAGCTATGTGTGATGAAAAAGGGATATTTATCAACGATACAAGATACAAGAAACATTGTACATAGAACAATGATGCCTCACTCCCCTTCAAAGTAGGCACCTTGGGACCACACACAGTTCTCCCAGTTGCCATCAGCTGCCCTGTAGTATTTTCCTGAATCTTATCGATGGTCTGAAATCTCTTCCCTTTCAAAGGTGATTTTAGTTTTGGAAAAAGCCAGAAGCCATAGGGTTCCAAATATGAGCTGTAGAGAGGCAGAGTCACATTGGTGATATGATGTTTTGCCAAAAAATTCTGCATGAGATGTGATGCATGAACAGGTGTGTTGTCCTGGTGAAGCTCTCCAATCACCAGTTGCCCACAGCTTCAGCCTTCTGAATCATCTGAATTGTTTCTGTGGAAGAATGTTCAAGCTTAACACAAAATTTGATGCAGATTCATTGCTCTACCTTCTCATTTTGAGTGTGACGGCCACATAGTGCACATGCTTACTCAACAGTGTCTACTGCCCCCACTGACTAGTACAGTGAAGTCATCATTGTTCATGCATGCGCATTCCAATCCACTCTCCTAGCTGCCAGGTTACATTGATGTCGTGCAAACCATTCTTGCTATATTAACAATTGTTGGACTTTTTCCAGACAGACCTTGTAAAAATGAATTTAATTATTGAAAAAGTTATATTAGGCCTTGGCCAGGTTCCTTGGTTGGTTAGAGCACTGTCCTGAAAAACTAAGGTTGTAGGTTTGATCCTGAACAAGGCACATACAAGAATCAACCAATGAATGCATCAATAAGGAGAACAATAAATATCTCTCCCTCTCTTTCTTTATCTCTCTCTGAAGTAGATATATTTTTTAAAAAGAAAGAAAATGTTAAATTAATAATAGGTGATATATAGATATGTCAAAAATTCTAAAACTGGTATACTGGAAAATGACTGGAATTCAGGATACAATGGGATAGATAAGCTATTCCACTGTGTACTGTCCCACCATTTCTCTCCAATACTGCAAGAAACTTCCATCAGGTGAACCTACATCTATTTTTGCCTCTCTTTACCTTGCACCCAACTTGCAAATCTTTTTAAGAAGTGAAAGATACATGAATGGCCAGGAAATTAAAGAATAGGGTCTAGCCTTATCAAATACAAAAATATTTTAACTCTATAGTAATTAAAGCAGTAATAAAATAGAAATAGACAAATCATAGAAAAAAGGTTCAGTCCATAAATAGATATGAATTCACATGGAAATTGAGTATATGATGAAGGTAGCATTTCAAATGCATAACAAAAATGTGAAATTTTTAGCAAAGGGTCTTAAAGCTTACTGGCTCCCCACACTGGGAGAGGAGAATAAAAAAGCCAGATTCCTCATCTCACTCCTGATATCAAAATAAATTCTAGGTGCTCTGAAGTAACAAAGGATGACATGGTAGTGACTGGGGTGGGCGTTTTAGACTGGGTGGTCCAAGAAAGACTGAAGAAGTGGCATTTGAGCTGGGAGCTGCAGGAGTCACAAGTACCAGCTGTGCCAAGTCTGCAGTGTCCAAAAGAGGCATAAGCATGAGTAAAATTAGTGCGAAACTCAGCCCAAAATGAGCTTGAATTGTCTGGACAGAAGGAAGTCCTATGGTTGGACACAGTATGCAGAGGGCAGAGTAGTAGATGATTTCAGAAGTAGACAAGCACCTTTCAAGCCAGGATGAGGAATTGAATTTTATTCTAAAGACAATGGGAAATGTTTTCTGGATTTCAAGCAAGATAATAACATATTCATGGAAATTGAGTATGTGTTAAGGGTAACATTTCAAAAATAATCATAAAAGTTGAACTCCTAAATACTAAATAAATGGTGAGATTCCCCACCTCACACTATACACAAAAATAGATTCCAGATTAATTAAAGATCTAAATGTAAAAAATAAGACTATAAAAGTTACAGATGACACTATTGGTGTTTTTATAATCTTTTCCTCTCTATTTTCATTCTCTCAGGTCACTTTGCAATGGCTGTCCCTCCACTTTCTTCTCCAAGGGAAACATCACTTTCCCTGTGTCAGAGAACTCATTGTTCAAGAGCAAGTTTACATTCAAAGGAAGAACATGTATGGTCTTTACATAATAAAAGCTCACCAAACTCATGATCCAGCAAATCTGAATGACAGTCTCTTTGGGAAAAATGATTATTTTTGTTCCAGAAGCTCATGGACCAGAGTCAGGCATGTTAGCCTGTTTGCAACCCACTGACCTTATTCTCTCATTGCTTTTTGAGGAGCATTGGTCTGAGCAAACCATTCTTCCATCTGCGTTTTTCTTTCTCTTGCCACTGCTGGCACCTGCTCCAAGGTTTCATCCCCTGAAAGTACCCCTCAGGGTTTTCCCAGTTGCCAGCCCCTCTGACACACTTACTACCATATTGGCCTTCTTAAATCCAGTCAGTACTGGATCTCATCCCATCCTCCACAGGAACCTCCCAGCTCCTTAACACCTACAGGGTGAAGCACAAACCCAGTTCGTGCTATTCTAACCTGGCTGTTCCTCTCCTCAGTCCTCGAACCTCATATCCAACTTCTATGGCCTCCAAAACATCCCATCTTTTCTCCAGCCCCCATGGTTCTACCCACCTACTCATTTATGCTTTAATCCCACACAGCAGGAACATCCTCTTACTATTAACATGTGTCCATCTGTCTTCCCAAAATAGATGGAAAGTTCTTGAAGGCCGGAGAGCTTACCTTACCCAGGCTAGGCACAGAATAGTGCTGGGTAAATACTGATCAGGAACCTGTTCTGTAGTCATATCACCTGTTCAGCCTCCTGGTGGAGCCAGCTTGACAAGTTCTTTCTCTTTCCTATAACTGAAGCCATGAATTTTAAACCAGGAACAAGGGATGGGGGCAGAGGTGGGTTTGTACGTTCTGAGAAACATTATGGCAAAAGGAAGAGTCCAGCTGTAGGTGTCAGAGGCAACAGTGCCACCATTAACAAGTGGGATGTTCAGTGAGGTTCATATAATTCCTCTGGGCTTCATTTCCTCCTGTAAAATGAGGACATTAGCAAAGCTCCAAGTCCCCTCAGGCTCAACCATTCTGTGCAAACCTCCATGAGGGCAGATTCAGGAAACTGATTTTCCAATTGACTGAGCTGTGTGGTGTTATTGCATGGAGAATTAAACTACTGTTCATCACAGTTCATTTCCTGAGTTTAGCCTATCAGCCAGTGTTTATTAAGCACCATTTACTCTGCAGTACCCTGGATTAAGTGTTGTAGAGACACAGAAGTGGTATCTCACAGGATCCTTGGCCTCAAGGAATTTATTATATAATCAGAATTTATTACATAATAAAAGCTCACCAAGCTCATGATCCAGCAAATTACTTTGCTTGTTTATCTAAGAGTTTTTTCTGTGAAATAGTTTTACTTGAACCATTACATAAAATCCCTGAGTGAACTATGTTTCTATGTGTCATTTCTATATTATTTGAAAAACACACACGTATACACTGTATGTTCAGATATAAATATATGCATTGAAAATGTATATCCTTAAAATATCTCCATCGACAGGCTGAGTTTTTTTTTAAACTTTTTAATAAACCAAAGGATGTACGTTTTCTTGATTAATAAATATTTTATCAACTATGCTACTACAGTTGTCCCAATTTTTCTCCCTTTGTCCCTTTCCACCCCGCCCCCCAGTCCCTCGACAATCCCCACACCATTGTTCATGTCCATGGGTCATGCACATAAGTTCTTTGGCTACTCCATTTTCTACCCTGTACTTTACAGCCCCATGGCTATTCTGTAACTATCAATTTGTACTTCTTAATCCCCTCACCTCTTTACCCGTTCCTCCACAGCCCCCTCCATCAAAACACTCTCCATATCCGTGATTCTGTCTCTGTTCTTCTTGTTTGCTTAGTTTGTTTTTTAGATTCAATTGTTGATAGATATGTATTCATTGCCACTTCAATTTTCATAGTTTTGATCTTTTTCTTAAATAAGTCTCTTTCACATTTCATATAATAATGGTTTGGTGATAATGAACTCCTTTAGTTTTTTCTTGCCTGGGAAGCTCTTTATCTGCCCTTAAATTCTAAATGATAGCTTTTTTGGGTAGAGCAATCTTGACGATAGGTCCCTGCTTTTCATGACTTTGAGTATTTCTTGCCAATCCCTTCTAGCCTGCAAAGTTTCATTTGAGAAATCAGCTAACAGTTTTATGGGGACTCCCCTGTAGGTAACTCTGCTTTTCTCTTGCTATTTTTAACATTCTCTTTGTCTTTAACCTTTGGCATTTTGAATATGATGGGTCTTAAAGTGGGCCTCTTTGCATCCATATTGTTTGGGACTCTTTATGCTCCTGGACTTGCATGTCTATTTCCTGCACCAAATTAGCAAAGTTTTTTTTCATTATTTTTTCAAATATATTTCCAATTCCTTTCTCTTTCTCAGGGTGTATATTTTAAAACTTTCATAACAGTAGTGAGAATTGTGCTACCTGCCCATCATCCAGCTTCAACAGCCATCAACTTTCTACCATTCTTTTTCATCATTCCCCCACCCTTCTTTCTGTGTGTGTGCTAAAGCATTGCTTGTTATCAGTAGTGAAGGGCCCTTATTTAATTTCCAATCAGTTATGGACCAATGCCAGCACACAACTCACACTATGCCACTCATAACTCACCATACAAGTTCAACGATGCCCAGGAAATCAATTAAAAATATACATGGCACTTGCTTTGAAATACATTAACAGATAAGATTGATTGATTGGTGGATAGATGGATAGACAAGAGAAAAACAAGTAGTGTTAATGGTAAAATCTAAGTGGTGGGTATAGAGGTCTTGTCTGTATTCATATACATATCACCCAGAGCAATTTGGATGTATTCATTAATGATCTGTTGATTAATTAGTCTACCACTTAAGAGCCAATAAAGTTATCTTCATATTCAAGTATGTTTTCTATTAAAAAAAGAGATTGCATTAGGAAAGTCTGTGGTGATTTAAAACTCCTACTTATAAATGTATGTGGGTAGATATTTAATGCACTTAAAACATATCCTGCATAGACGCATAATTCCCCAACATGTGAAAATTTTCCAACATGCAGAACACTTGATAAAAATGGATGAGGCCTGTCCAGAAGGTATCCAACCATGTAATATGAAAAATAAAGACATTTATTGAAGAAGATACAAGATACAAGAAACATTGTACAAAGGACAATGACGCCTCAATCCCCTTCAAAGTAAGCATCTGGTACCTTACACAGTTCTCCCAATAGCCATCAGCTGCACATTGTATTGTATTCTCCTAAATCTCACCAACAGTCTGAAATCTCTTCCCTATCAAAGGTGATTTTAGTTTTGGGAAAAGCCAGAAGTCTCAGGGTACCAAATCTGGGCAGTGGGGGGTCTGAGTCACCTGGGTGATTTGATGTTTTACTAAAAAACTCTGCACGAGACGTGATGCATGAGTGGGCATGTTGTGATTGTGCTGCCAATCACCAGTTGCTCATAGCTGCAACCTTCTGAATCATCCAAATAGTTTCTGCACAGGAATGTTCAAGCTTAACACAAAATTTTATGCAGATTCATTGCTCTACTCACTCAGTCATTTTGAATTTAATGACTACACAGTATACTTGCTCTCTCAATGGCGTCTACTGCCCCCACTGACTAGTACAGAGCAGTTGCCATTGTTCATGCATGCACATTCCAGTCTGCTCTCCTTGGATACTAGGTTACATTGACGTTGCACAAACCATTCTTGTTATATTACCAATGGCTGGGCTTTTTCTGGACAGACCTCTTATATTAAGTTTATCCTATGTAATATCTGTAAAAGCATAGATATAGTGTATTTTTCTGATATATTAAACTGAATACATAACAATGAAAAGAAACACTGTTTGCCCATATAAATTTTTGTGTACTGCCAGCAGTTTGAGAAACATTGGTCTGAGCAAAGCAGTCTCATCAGATTTCCAGATGAAGATCTCCACTCAGAAGATCTTCATATCTGGCTGTTCATATCTGTTGCTTGCACAGGTGGGTTCAATTTGTGAAAATCATCAAGACATTTACTTATAAAACACTTATCTGTATGATTATTATAATCCATTAAAAAGTTTTCAAAGTGAGTGTTAAAGTTTTCAAAGTATCACTGTATTGTTTTGTTCTAATAACATGTATTACATGTGCCCCTACATAGGTCATGCAAAGAAATAGACTAATGAGGTAAATAACAGTTACACAAACTTAAAACATGGTAGCAGTTCTGTTCTTTGGAGTTCTGATATTACTGCACGCAAATCCATCTCCCCCAAGACCTCTGAAAGGGCCCCAGGCGGCATTACTGGCCAGTGGAACCTTCATAGGATGATAAAATGTCAGTGAGGTGATCTGTAGGGCAGAATCAGAGAATAATGCCAAAGGCCAGTGCCTCGATATCCTTACCCCTTAGTCTCTATTAAAGGTGAACGGAGATAAATGGAAAATGCCATCCTGATCCCAGGAATATCTAATTAAGGCACGAGACTGCAGGCAATCAAATGTCTTGTACTGACCTGTCACAAGCACTTACTCAGACACAAACAAGAACACGCTACACTCTTTTTTAGCATCAGGTGATTCTGATTCTTGGGCTTGGAAATTCTCTGCTTTCAGAGCCTAACCACTGGCTCAGAGCCCACAGCACTGATGTTAATAAAGTTTACAGAATTATTAATACTAAAATCTCACTGCCAAATAGAAGCTGCCACTTCCGGGCATGGAGATTTAAATAGCTTGTATCTTTTGTCCTTTAAAAGCAGTATATAAAAATCCAGTTTCTTCCTGTTGGTAGCCATGGAAACTAATATCCAATATTTCAGTGACTGCATAATACTAAGAACTACAGCATTCTTCAAGGGCACCTATTAATTTACTTCACATTAAAAAACAATAAAACTAGTGACGTTAAAATTCTATCTGTAGATTTTCAATTATAAGCCCCACTGGTTTCACGACTGTTTGGGGGCCAGTTGAATAGGCGAGGCCCGTAGAGAAAGATTGCTGGTCAGAGGGAAATCGGGAGGTTTGTTTCTCGAGTGTCTCTCAGAGGCCTATTCATTTCCCGTTTCCTCCATTTAGGTCTCTTTCAAGTGGTGCCTCTGCACTTCAATGTGGAACTGTTTCTTACATCTCCTATTCCCAGAATTGGAAGCCTTAGTATGTAATTCCTGACCTTTAAAAGGCTTCTCTCTCCATCCAAGAATCCCCAACAGTCCCCAAGAGTCTGCCTATGAGGGCACATTCACTCTGAATGTACATGTTTAAGCTAACCGACTTGCATAATCCAGTTTCTGGAAAGCTTAGGGGATCTTATGCCAATTAAATTTCACCTGAAGTTTCTCCAAATCTAATTGCACCATGTTGCCAGTTTCTCTTGTTCCCCCCAAAACAAGGGATATAACCCTTTTCTGTCAATGCAGTTTGTCTGGATAACTGTCAAGGTAGGGGTTAGTGTGAGGCTTCCACTCACAGTTTCAGGGAGCTTAGTGCCAGGTGATGTCATCTACCAACTGAGTCTCCAGTGGGCGTTCAGAACACGGCCCTGGAGCAGAGCATCTGCCAGCACAACTCTGCACCGGTGAATTACAGCCCCAAGGAATATAGTCAATAATACTGTCTGATGTCAGATGGATTCCAAACTTATTGGGGGATCACTTCATAACATACATAAATGTCTAATCACTATGTTGTACACCTGAAGCTCCATCCAGCCTATCATAATTGAGCTTATGCATACTTTAATGGGTAGAGACAAGAGACTTTATTTTTTTCTTTAATTTGTGAATCTTAGCTGTTATTTTAGAAGGTCCAAATTTCCTTCTACTTTCAGTTAGTCTTACAAAATAGACATTTCTGGATTTGGAGAGGCAAGGGTATGACTAAGATGTGATGCACTGTTTTGGAAAGGTACTTAAATCTTTGTGTTATTCTGGTATATACGTTCTCAATCACATGGTTGCAGTTTGACAACATGGTATAATTCTTGTACTTGACTGAGCACAGAGCTTTATTCCCTTCAAAAAAATTCATCTTATGGAAACGTGTTCTCTTACGTCAGGTTCTCCCCAAGGTAGACTCCAAGTCAAGGATCCAGATACAAGAGATTTATTAAGAAAAAGCTTCTAGGCAAAGCCAGTGAGTGAGTGGGAGGACAGCCTAATTCAGAGCAAAGCTCTTGAGAGTCAGTTATGCCTCAGAGCATGTCCTTCTTTGAGACAAGAAAGCTGGGCTTTTGGACTCCCAAACCAGTCATTGGCCTCAGGCCAAGGCGAATGGTAGGTGGGAGTGTGGCTACAGGGGCTATAAAATTCCCAGGCACTGACGGCTCTCTCTGTGGGCTGAAGAGCCTCTAGTACATGGTCACAGATGCTAGCTGTTGACTGCAGAGGACTTGGCTGGGGCTGGCCACACAGAACTAGCAAGAGAGACCTGAGGGGACCTGGATGGTACACTAACAGCGTCACCACGGGGCTGCCCCCCGCCCTCCGCCATCCACATGGCCTGCTCTCAGCACCAGGTACCAGTTATAGGTCTTTCATCACATTCTGCCTCAAGAGGAAATGAATAACATCTTTGGAAAGTCCTGGGGTCGGCTTTTCATCATCCAGCGACACACGTTCTTCATCCAGTGGGTAGAAGCGGGTGTCCCTGGAATGCCTCTGTAATACTGAGCAGCCATCCCGGTTGAAAATGACCCGGGCCATTTGAAAACTGCGGAGGGCATACTTTTGGTTCTCCTGGTCCTTCAGTTCATCGATTTTCTGCGACAGGCACTGGCAGACGGATGCGGAGAGTGGATTTCCAGAGGTGGGCTGTGGACGGCCAAACATTTCATAGAATCTGTCCAGAGATTTCCGAAGCCCATCATCCTCTGCCTTGGTCTCTGGTTGGCCTTTAGCAGAAGGGTCAAGCCAGAAGTTCTCAGATGTCCAAGAATCATTTTGCGTAGTATTTAGGTTACTGGTGTCTGCAAGACAAACATATCCCCATACTCAAACATATACTCAGAAATACCAGCCAGCCAGCCAAGAGCAGATAATGTCTTTTTAACTCAACACACTTGTGGCTCCTGGATAACAGGCAATGGACCGACTCAGATGATTTCAGAGTCTGTTCCCACCATCCTGGGGTTATATCACTTGTTCGCCCAAAACAAGAACATCTTACTTTCATGTTTCAGGGGTTCCTAACCTGGGGGCCTTGTAAAGAAATTCAGGGTGGCTGTGAACTCGGATGAGAAAAATATCATATCTTTGTTTTTACTAACCTCTACCTAAAACCAAGCAGTTCCTTCCATGATGTATGTAGGCAATAAACCCATTAGCAGCAATACCTGTGCCCTTGTCACCAACATCACAGCTATTTTTCATATCACATTATAGTTGGTTGAAGATGTTTTGAAATATCATTTATGACTATCACTATGCCATGGACTGAACTGTGTTTCTCCAAAATTCATGTTAAAACCCTAATCCTTAAAGGAGATGGGGCTTTTAAGAAGTTACTGAGGTCAAATGAGGTCATAAAGGTGGGACCTCAACCTGATAAGACTGATGGCCTTATAAGAGGCAGCTCTCTCTCTTCCTGTGCAGGAACCAGGAAAGGCCGTGTGGGGACACAGCATGGCAGCATTCTGCAAGCCAGGAAGACAGCCCTCACTAGAACCCGATCATGCTAGCACCCTGATCTCGACTTCCAGGCTCCAGAACTGTGAGAAAATAAATTTCTTTTGTTTAAACCATTCAGTTTACGGTATTTTGTTATGGCAGTCCAAGTAGACTAAGGCAACTACTATGAAATTAGCACAGTTATTAGTCCTGACACTAGATCTTATTATTTAAGTGTTAAAGAACACACATTCACTATAATATCACACATTTGTCCTTTAAGTATTTTAACAATTACATTTCAATTTTTCCCTTGGTAATCCCAGATATTTTACTTCACGCAGTTAAAAACTTTACTCTGCAAAATGGCTCATGGGCTTCATCAGATGCCAAAGGGATCCATTGTACAAACACAGTAAAGACCCCTAATGCAACAGTTCTGGGCATTTACACAGTTCAGATTATTTCGTTCTCTACTCCCTACAACAACTCTATAGGCTTTTATCTCTAAATTAAAATCACCAACTTTATGTTTTTTAATGAAGGAGTAACAAACTAAGTGACTTAATATAATGGACAGTTCTTGATCTAACTTTCTGTACCTCTCTGAGCACCTTAATTCTTTTTTTAAAATAGTTTTTTAAACTAAACAAAACTAAGCAAACAACCAGAACAGGAACAGAATCAAAGATATGGAGATCATCTGGAGGCTTATCAGCTGGGAGGGGCAAGGGAGAGAATAGGGAAATGGTGCAGGGATTAAGAAGCATAATTGGTAGGAACAAAATAGACAGGGGGATGTTAAGAACAGCATAGGAAATGGAGAAGCCAAAGAACTTACATGCACAACCCATGGACATGAACTAACAGGGGGATTGCTGGAGGGAAGGGAGTACCAAGTAGAGGGGGGCAATGGGGGAAAATTGGGACTACTATAATAGCATAATCAATAAAATACACTTTAAAAAATTGGAAGAAAGGTTTTTAAAAAGATTTTATTTATTTTTTTTTTAGAGAGAGGGGAAGGGAGGGAGAAAGGGAGAGAAACATCAATGTGCAGTTGCCTCTCACACGCCCCCTACTGGAGACCTGGCCCGCAACCCAGACATGTGCCCCAGATGGGAGTCAAACCTGCAAATCTTGGTTTGCAGGCCAGCACTCAATCCACTGAGCCACACCAGCCAGGGTGTAAGTAATTTAATAATAGACAGTAAGAAACCAGAATTGGAGCCAAACCCTAGTTCTTGATCTAACTTTCTGTACCTCTCTGGGCACCCTAATTCTTAACATAGGAATCTCTTAAGTCTTTGAAACAAATAAATTTCTTATCATTGTGTACTAGAAAAGATTCACATAAATAATTTATAAGTTGCTGAATTCCTTATATAGCCACCAATTTTATGCTTTAATCTTTTGTATTTTAAATCAAAATAGTATATTTTCCTTGTTTTGCTCTGATATAAGCTGTAATTAATTACTAGTTTTAATTCTATACACCCACTCTCCATCCCTAGCTTAATCAGTAGTTATAATAAAAATATCTATACTTGCTAATGAAGAAAGTTGTGTGATGCAGTGGTTGGAGTTTTAGAAAGGAGCTGAAATTGAGAGTTTGACTCTAGTTTTGTTCCCAGCTAGATATGTCTCTTTGAACAAGCCAGACTACCTTTCTGAGTTTTTGTTTTTTCATCAAGAGAACAGGAGTTCTACTAAATGATCTCTCTTCTAGAATTTCTATGGTCATATAGGGAACAGAAAAGTATATGATCCAAAGCATTAGAACACCCAAAAAATATGGACACATGTTCTGTGAGATACATGCAGACTCACAGATGGACAAGCATTCATTGATTCAACACACAATTAGCCCAACAGCAAAGCACTTAGCCCACCTTGAAGAATGGCTCATGCCAGGCTGGTGAGAGAAAAGTACAAGATGAGCCTGGAACATCTTACTGTTCTAGAATGCTCACGGAATGATGGCAGCATGTTGGGAGAGAGGAACAGAGGCCAGCTCAAAAGGGATTCTCTTGGCCAAATCTGGAACAACTTCAGCATCAAAATAAATAATGAGAGCACAGATTATAACTGACTTATTAAAACAGAAAACCATGCATCCATAAAATAATTAAAAGCTTGAGAAGAACAGGATATTTACACGTCTCAGAGTACTTCCCCATATTTATTAGTCACAAAGGGGAAAAAGTCATGTTGATAGTGGAGAAGCCTGGCAAATACCTTAATCAAGTGATCTAGGTAGGCATCACCAGTAATGGGGATAAAACAAAATCAGGTGCTACCCGACCAGGTGCAACAGGACGATCCAGCATCTCTTCTCTAATAGTCCTGCCTAAGGTGCACATGACCTGAACCCAACTAACAGAAAGCGTCAGACAAAACCAAATTGAGGGACATTCTATAAAATGACTGGCCTGTACTTTTCAGAAGCACCAAGGTCATGAAAACCAAACAAAGACCAAATATCTGCTGATGATTGAAGTAGATTAAGGAGACATGACGACTAAATGATACGCATGATTTTCAACTACATCTTTTTGCTATAAAGAATGTTACGGGGACCACTTGAATGGGGGCTGAGGATTAGATGGCCGTGATTTTATCACTGTTAATTTCCTGATTTTG
This sequence comes from Pteronotus mesoamericanus, assembly GCF_021234165.1. Lineage (NCBI taxonomy): Eukaryota > Metazoa > Chordata > Mammalia > Chiroptera > Mormoopidae > Pteronotus > Pteronotus mesoamericanus. The sequence continues at coordinate 25,110,757 of NW_026555105.1, read as the reverse complement.
ATGGTTGCAATGGGTTATGTAGAAGGGTGTCCTTGCTTGTAGGAAAATCAAGGGTGGTGGGCATCAGGTTAACAGCTTACTCTCAAGTAATTCATGGAAAAAAGTTATTTGTATTGGACTTGCAAGTTTTCTATGAGTTTGAGATCATTGCAAGAAAGAAATTAAAACAAACCTCTGGAGGAATAATTGGAAAAACTTCCTTTGGTGGCCTACTATACTATTAAAACAAACAAACAAACAAACCAACCAAAAAAGCCTTAGCTCAGGGCTTGGCAAACAGTTCTTGCCTCACAGATGATGCTGCTGTTAGAGAGCCAAGGGAAGAAGGGAAGGGGCCCTGCGATGGCAGGATGAGAGGTCCCTGCCCACCTTCTTCCTCACAATGATCAAGTCCTGGGGTGGTCAGGCAGCAAGACAGGGGCTGAGCATGATCAAGGGGAGAATGAGGAGAGAAGGGAGATGCTCAGCAATAACACTGGGAAAACTGGAGATTTCTTGAAACTGCCCACCCAAGGCAACCATTTATACAGAATATTCCAAGTTGTGTTATTAAGTAACTGATCAATAGCTGATATGCAGGTTTTCAGTTTCCATCTGAGTTTCATTTTTAATATTTAATTTTTGAAATCAGGTGTCCTAAATTCAGTGTCCAAAAGAACCCAGAAAACTAGCCTGTCTTCTGTATTTTTTCATGCAAATGTCAAGCAGACTGCAGCTCATCTTCAAAGAAACCCTTCCTTCCCCTTTCCAAAAAGCAATAATAATATGGGTTGAGTCATTAGTCAGTTCTTTCAAACACTGCCTTCAGTTCATTTTAGTCTTTGATTTCCTTTTAAAATTTGTTTTACTAAACAACTACAAAGCCATCTCTTTAATCATATGGCTGGTGTGGCATTTTGGACATCACTGTTTTTTCACCAGCAAATAAAGCTAATTGCTTCTTTTTTTCTTGATGCACCTAAATGTGAACAGAAGGATGGATCTTTGATAACTCAGTCAGTTCCTGCTCAGTGGTACATTCTCACGCGTATATTCAAGCCCCATTTATTCTACCTGTTGATAGAACCCAGACTTGTAGGGCTCTCAGCTTGGGACTGTAATGTCTACTCTGGGGAGAGACTGGGGACATTTTTGTGTCAGTGATTGGAAAGGGCTACTTGTATTTAGTGGCTAGGATAAAGGATGTAAATATTCTACAATGCAGAATAGCAATTTTCAACCAGTGTGCTGCAAGAATTTTTAAAGCATGCAATACCTGACTATTTAGTCAGGGGCACTGGTCTCTTTTCCCCTGGATTGTCAAATATAAAAAAAGACCACATAGTTAGCATGACAATAGACATCTCATATGAATGAATCAAAATTATACCTATTTTTTTGTCAGATTGGCAAAAGGCAAAACATGTATTTTTTGGTGTGCTGCAGAATTTTAGGTATTAGTTTGTGTGTGTCATGAGATCACAAAAGTCGAAAATCACCCATGTAGAGGATAGTTTCATACAACAAAGAATCATCTTTGCCCTAAATTCCAGCAGTGCCCCTCACTCTCTCAGGAACTCTGGCTCAAAAGATGGATTCTGGAGGGAGTGGGAAGTGAATGCTGAATCCCACTGCCTGGTGATATGCTGATTTGCCCTGAGCTTCCCCTTGCTCTATGGGCTTTTTCCTGGTACCCATTTGCACTATGCATTCTTTCCTTCTCAGACTTTGAGATCTATTTCTCCCCCCTAAGCAAAGGCCCAAGTACCCATCCTAATCCTGGCATATTTAAATTGGATGGTACCTCTCTTTTTATTTCAATGGAAATAAAATTCCATCACAAATAAAATCTCTTTAGGAATTTTAGGACAAGAAGAAAAGGAGGGCGGGGCTTACTGTGGCTGCTTTTGCAGTACTCCTGCAGTCACCAACTCCCAGAACATCCGTTTGCTAATTTTTCTTTTGACCAGAGAGAGAAAACATACAGTATTTGAGATTCTTATAAACCTATTCTTCTATCTTTAGGAGTCAGAGATGCTAATTGGAGTTCAGTAACCTGAGACATAGTCAATTAGCATAGAACATTTGAGATTCATGGTTGTGTTCTGAGAGATGCGGGCCATTACCCTTCGGAAACCCAGATGTTTAATGGGGGTTTCTTCCAGAGAATCTTCATGGCCATTTCTGTGGTTGATAAATGCACAGCAGGATTTTATCTCTGTGAAACATTGCAGCCTTCAACTTTAGCAAGTTTCCTCTAAACGGACTTGATATTTAGAATTCTGTCTCCTTCTTGCATTAGCATCAATCACCGCCTACTCTGCCTTATTTGTCCAGTTTCTTTTACTAACAACTGCTAATTGGAGGGATCTGTGGTTTCAAGGCTGTACAGTATGGGAAGAATTCTATGACTTAATTAAAAAAATATAGAAAATTATCAGGACGTAAAGAAAGAGGGAATATGTGGCTTGTATAGTCTCCATCTATGTTGCTCAGAGGGGAAGCTGCCCCTTTCTCTGGGCACTGCCCAGCACACTTCTAAGACAAATCCTGCTGTCTTAGTTTGTCTGTCGGAGTTTGTATGGGTTCTCTGTGGCTCTAAAAAAATTCATGGACATAAGAAGAACAAGGTGAATTGGAGGGGGATGTCCGGATTATCAATGGTCACATTAGCACTCTTTGGCTGCAATGGCTCCTCTCCCTTATGCCAGCAGTCAGACTTCAGAGGTCTCACATGTTCTCTAGATGGATGACAGTACCATTTTTAGTCTATGAGGGGCTCTGGCCCATGGATCTGGTGGTCCTGCTCTCCTAGTCAGTGTCTTCCTGCTCCAGATCTCTTTCTTTTCCTTCACCTCCTCTTCTATTTCCCTCACTCCTGCCTTCCCATTCCATAAGAGGAGTGAACAGGATCAATGAGATTAAGCCCTATTTCCAGCCCTACAGGCTGCATGGAAGTCTGACTGGTGCTCACACCTCTGCATCATTGCCTTGAAAAAACCGACTTCTTTCTTATCCTTGAATGCATCAACAAAGTTCCCTCTTCAGAACCTTCGCGCTTGATGTTTCTGTGAGTGGAACATGATTTATCCACATATCTGTGTGATTGGTCCCTTCACCTCTTTCAGGTCTCTGCTTAGATGTTACCTTCTCAGTGAAGCCTTCTGTATCTGTCAGGATGGGCTAGGTTATGCTACCTAACAAACAAGCCCCAAATTGCAGGGTGTAAAACAACCAAAGATTTTTTTCTCCCATTTCCAGCTCTGTGTCATACTATGAGTAGATAGATCTGTATCATCCTTGTCCTTTTCCTGGAACCCAGGCTGATGGAGGCAGCGTTTCAACATTGCTTAGTGAATACAACAGAAGGAAAAGAGCATAGTGAAGCAGGCAGTGACTGAGAAAACTCTGTCACTATGTTTACATATCACTGGCCAACATTAAATCATATGGCCTAGACTGATTTCAAAGAATGAGAAAAATTCTCCTATAGGGAGATGCAGAGAATAATAGCGAATAATAATTCAATCTATCATTGCTTCCCTGAGCACACTACTTTAAATTACATTTTTCTCACTCCCCTAATACCCTGGCTGTCCGTATCTCCCTTGTTTGTCTTGTATTTCTTTATAAACCTAACAGCATCTAATAATATATATGATGTTTGTTTATTATCCATCTTCTACTTAAGGATTTTTGTCTCTCTTGTTACTTGTTGTATCCCCAGGGTCTAAAACAGTAACTAGAACATGGTGGATATATTTAAAAAATTTTGGTGCTTTGTTTTATTGATGAGTTTCATTTCAAAGGCATAATATATCTGTACTAGATGAAGACCTCTTATTGTATGTTCAATAAATCCATAGTACCATGCATTGAGTACATTTGTAGAATGCATAAATGAGTGAATGAAATCAAAGCTAATACACTTTTGAATGAGATATGTAAGCAACAAAAGCATTAGTAGCCAAATACATATCTATTCTCAACATCCATACTACTCAAGGATATTCCTAAAGACTGACAAGACTTAAAGCTTTTTTTAAGGACACTTAAAAAAATTTATGAAAACAATAAAAAGCAAGGAACTGCATACAGTATAAAGAAAGGTCATTTGAGGAACAAGAATTCATCTATCCAATATAGTGGCCACTAGCCACATGTTGCTGTTGAGCACTTGAAAAGTGGTTTGTCTGAATGAAGATGGAGGTGAAAAATTACACCAGATTGCCAAGACTTTTAATGAAAAAATAATATATATCTCACTAATAACTTTAAAATAATGGCTACAGGTTGAAATGATAAATGCTGGAGATATCAGGTTAAATAAACATATTAAAATTAATAGTTTCTTTTATGTTTTTAAACATAACTACCACAAACTTTAAATGAGGCTCCCATATTTCTTTTGGACAAGAGCTAGTCTAGACATTCTTTATAGCTGTGATTTAAGAAAGCTTTGGCTCCACAGTTATCTTCCTCAAGGTTTGTGTTAAAGTCCTGGAGATTAGTTGACATTCAAAAGGCAACTAGGATAATGAATCGCTCTACTGTGGGGTCCCACACTGGTTAGAGAAGCATGAGCTATCCATACCTGGCTGGTCAGTGCTGTGTTGCCCTGCCTTTGACTGCTACCCCTGGGGACCACTCTTGCAAGGAGGCAAGAACCAGCCTTCAAAAATGGCCCAGTTGTCTCTACCTTCAGACTAAATAATTATAAACCATCTACTACCCAAGGCACAGGGTTTGGTCAAGTGACAGACAGCCAAGGTTTAGGCTGTTGAGTAAAGCTGGGATGGTGGGTAATGCCAGGACTGGCAAGATGAGTCATCTCCAGAGAGCCAAAGCAGAGGGGGAAAGCTATACCAGTGGGGAGGGCCTGGAGGCGGTCCAAGGGCAGAGAATTCTTACGAGAGAGGAGATGCTGGGTTAGGCTGTGGAGGACTTGAGTGTACCATGGAGAAGCCAGGAAAACCTTTCTGATACTTTCCAGTTTTGGTTACTCCTTACTGTAAATGTACATTATCACTAGGGTGATGAGTACTCACTAGGGTGACTGGTAGGTTTGCCGAGAACAGCCCTGGTTTATGCCTATTATCCCAATTAAGCATTAACAGTACCGGGGAGCACTGGAGATCTTGCTTCCCAGCATGTTATCACTGGTTCATAAACTCTTATAAAATTCCTTAAAAAATATTAATACTATCCTCTTTCACTCTCATAAGGGCCCCAGGTCACAGGCTTCATTGCGTGTATACATGAATCATGATTACATTACATATGTAATCTGATGCTGGAGGAGTGGGGCAGGTAGACCTAGGTCAACAGTAAGAACGTCCCACCCCATAGCCCTATGTCCAGAAGGCTTAGTTTTGATGCCAAAAATAACCCCAGTCTGTGGTTTAAATAAGGTGTCCACAGTCTTTTGCTTATTTTGTGTTTTGCTGAACCTCCCACAGATTTGTTGCACCATACTCCAAGACAATCCTCCTTTCCTTTCCCACCTTTTATATGTGATGATACTTCTTCTACCCCCTGCTGTCTGAGAACCTTTGGCTTTCTGTCCTGTGATGAAAGGGCCTCTATTCATTCCATCCCATCAGCAACTCCCTTGATTCCTCTTTCTGGCTTTATCTGGCTACCTTCCCCCTGCTACACAATAACACCAGCTTTGGAGGGTTAAGACACCTTGCTTCCTATTTTATTAAAACCATAAAGCTAATGACAAAACAAAAAAAAGATTCAAATAAGCTTAAGCCTCCTTTTGCCTGATAGTAACCCTGCTGCTTTATACATTTTAGAATTTGCAAGTGTTCCTTTAGAGGGACAAAATCCCCATACTTACAAAAGGGGAGAGGGGAAAGGTATGATATCAAGATATTTAATCCAAATTAACACTTCAAAAGGATGTAAGGTCTGGTCAGGTGCTTCTGAAACCATAATCTCCGTCTGTGCTTGTTTACATCTGAGGCTAAAACTGAATGAATCACCCCCAGGGGAGGTGGCATATGCTGCCACCTTCATCCTAATGACTAACAGATGCAATGGACAGAGGACAGGGTCCTCTAAAATGCAACTGCTGAGAAAGAAAATGAATGCTAGAAAAAAACAGGTAAATGTGATCGCTGAACAGCCCTAAAATTCGGTGCCCAAGCCAATTTGTACTATCTGATTATAAACTCTCTTACTTTTACCTTGGCATATTATATTTTCCTTGGGAAATCTAAATGTTCTAAAATTTACAGGGAACTATAATAACCAAGTTTATAACACTCCAAATCAGCAATAAAGATATCTCATTTGCTTCTTTTTTCTTGTTAAAGAATGAAACATTTCAAATAAAGTTGACCACTTCTACATAGAAATTTACTCTTTCCAGCCTATTTTTATACCTTACATATTTATGTCTCCATAAGCAATAGTGTTGCTTTGTGTGCGGTGGTCATTGCAGTTTTAATTTCAGTATACAAGCCTTTGCTTTTTTCATTCAACTTTATGACTTTTTATGTATAGCCATTGTTGCAATATATGAATCTGCTTTATGGTATTCTAATATGGGAACATACTGCATTATTTTTCATCTATTCTCTTGCTGAGTTTTCCTGTTTCTCCACTGCTTTGCCAAACCCTGATACTGTCAGACGTTTCAAATGGTATCTTCTTATCTGGGTTCTCATTTCCCTGGTTACTTGTATACCTGAGCTGCTTTTCGTGTACTTATTGGCCATTTGGGTTTCCTATACTGTGAACTGCTTACTTACATTCTTTACCATTTTTCTATTGGGTTCTGTCTCTTTTCTCTCTTCTTTTTAATGGCCTACGAAATGAATTACAAAGAAAACAATGTCTGTGTCTGACTTTTCTTCACTTCACTCAGTCAAAAGGGGATTAAAAAGAATGCAAGAATGAAGTGAAAAATAGACTTCTTGAGAAGCCTCAAGATTTGTTTTGTTTTAATGGCAACTCTTCTCAAAGCCAAACCCCCGCACAGTGTCAGCTTATCATTTCCAAAAGGTGATACTGTGTTTCTACTCCATTTGGTAAAGAAGTCATACATCACCCCGGGTCCAGGGACAGGGAAAACATCTTGGTCTCATCCAGACAGGAAAACTAAGACAAAGGCCAAATCTGCAGAATCACGTGATGAAGGGACTGGCAAATAGAACTGGGAAAGGCTAATCTCATTGCTTTTCTTTTTCTTTCTTTCTTCCTTCTTTTCTTTCTTTCTTTCTTTCTTTCTTTCTTTCTTTCTTTCTTTCTTTCTTTCTTTCTTTCTTTCTTTCTTTCTTTCTTTCTTTCTTTCTTTCTTTCCTTTTCTTTTAATAATACGCTGTTACTTTAAAAAAGACTTTATTTATTTATTTATTTTTAGAGAGAGGGGACAGAAGGAAGAAAGAGAAGAAGGAAAACATTGATCGATTGCCTCTCGCATGCCCCCAACTGGGGACCTGGCCCCCAACCGAGGCATGTGCCCCCACTAGGAAGCAAACCGGTGACCTTTAGGTCCTCAGATGCTCACTCAATCCACTGAGCCACACCAGCCAAGGCTAATTTTCTTAATTAAAATGATCTTCATCTGGTTATCATTTGCCATCATTAGGACCAGTGATAGATTTGCATGTTGGCACTGATGAGCCAGGAAGGCGAGTTAAGAGCCTCCCTGGGCAATTCAGGTAGTAAATTTAGGAACCACAGACTTAGATCCTAAAAATGCTTAACAATCCTTTTCTTTACTATGAGATTGAGGCTAAGCCTGAGGCGAATTTTAACCGGCTTAGTTTTGCACTGTGAGCAGTGACCAGGTAAAGGATCAGAACCTGACCCTTTGCAGCAAGGAAAGCCATCGGGAATTATATGGTTCGACTCACTTTCTGGACCAGAACCTTACAGCTGGAGCTGGAACACGAACTATGACCCCCTGACCCCACCAAGCCCTAACAGAGGACAATGAGGCGAGGCTGTCAGACAAGGGGACCTGAGAGACAGTTCCCTTCAGCAGCCATTTGGAATTAGGAGCTTCACCGTCACCCTTAAAGCAATCATTTAAAATATTTCCCCTAAATGGTTTTTTACATTTCATTTTACACAGGAGGTCTCAGCAGATTTGTTTCCTATCCCAGCCTAGATAGTAAGGCATGCTTGTGAGCAGAAAAGGAAAAGCAAATGATTCAGATCTAGGTTGCTATGGCAACACTGCTATTTTTTTTTTTTATAGACTGTTTACTTCAGCAGAGTTAAGTTAAATATGAGCAGCTAATTAAGACGATGCTTGAAACTTTAACCTTAACCTTCACTGTAAGAAAAAGTAAGCAGTTTCAAAATGCTACTTGGAATGTTGCTGGAGACATATAGCAGGGAGATCATTCTTTGCTGGGAAAACAGAAACCTCATCCAGTTTCCTTGAAGAGGGATGGGGGCCTATTCACAATGTGGCCATATCCACAAGTCAATTATTTCTTCATTTTAAGATTTAGGAAGGAATGGAACAGACCTCCTATCAGAACAGAGCCCATTCCAGTGCTGACCTCAGCAGTAAGACTTTCTGGGAATGAGATAGGAGTCTGACATTTTTCTACACACAGTAAAATTTTTGTTAGATGCATGTTTGTGTAAATAGATTTCACTCCACATCAACTTGACGTTAAGTACATCTATGAAGTATCAGATTGAATTGCAAGCCAAGGCACCAGAATGTAAATATATAGCTGAGTGCTCCCCCTTTCAAATATTATGGGTGGGGGCAGGGGGCGGAGAAACTCTTATTTTAAAACTGCTGCCATTGCTGAGAGCGTGCTAGAGCCTCTTAGGAAGTATCTTCATTCCCTCTGGAAGTGCCCGTCTTCTGGGCATCCTCACTGGAGGCAAATCTCCATCCTCCAGGGGTAGAATTACCTTTTTTGGAAACTTACAAGAGGCATTAGGAGTGAAATCTGACTAATAATGTGGGTGATCAAGCAGGGTCATATGGCATGGGTAAAAAGCAAGGTTTGGAGTATAAATTCAGGTGTATAATGCTGTACACCTGAAACTAATATAATTATTGTATGTCAATTGTGATTGAAAAATAAAAATTATTTTTAAAAAGAAATATATATATATCAGAGTTTCTCTCCAAAAGGAAATTGCTTTTCTTATGTTTCACAAGTTGGTTCTAAAAGCAGTTCTCACAAAGGAGTTTCAAAACCAGTTCTGTGCAATGGCAGACAGCGTGGTTTCCAGGTGTATATACTTTCAAATTTGTTACCTTAAAGGACAGACCTAACATGGATTTAAGTTCTGCGCTTTGTAAAAAGGCTCATAGCTGTCGATCAGAAACTTGAATGCTTCTATCCTGATAGATGAGATGTCTGTGAGTGTCAACTTCGCAATTATAAGGCTTGGGTTTGAGTCCTAGCTTGGCCAGCCATTTATTGGCTATTTGACCTTGGGCAAGTTACTTAACCTCTCTGAATTCCCATGTCTTCACCTGTAAAATGAGGATAATAACAGCTCCTACTTCAAAGGACTGTTGTCAGGATTAAATGATCTATTAGCATAAAGCCTAGCACATCGTAGGTGCTCAATAAATAAAAGCTACCGTATAATTATTTCCATAGTGACAAGAGTAGTATTAGTATGTAAGAATTGTTACATGTAAGTATTAAGGTCTTTGTCATTTAACATCTGGGATTTTTAAAAGTGGATTGTAAATGCTCCTTTATGTCCACTATATAATGCTAGGTGCATATCATAAGGAAGGTCCAGGTGAACCAGCGTTCATTCCTGACTAGAAGGAACATCGTTTTTACCGATAGCTGCTACCCCATCCCGGCATCAGAGTGGATGGAATGAATCACAGTGAACGTTCCCCATCTCACAACAGCAGCAGGACTATGACTACAGAGAGGTCCCAAGTGTACGCTCTGCAAAGCAAACATGATCCCAGCGTGGGTGGAAACAGCAGGTGCCTCCATGTGTGGGAGTGGCAAGCACAGGAGCCCAGGCTGTGGAGCCCTGCAGCTGTCCCCCAACACGCCTCCCTGATGGCGACCAGCACCAGAGTGTAGGAGGGACCGAAATGACTCAGTCTCCAGGAAGCCTGATGGTGGTGGTGGTTTTTGGAAGTTGATGGAAACTATAAATCAAGCAAAGAGCTTTGGGAAAAAATTTAGGTGAGTAAATATATTGAAAAAGGAGAGATAGATTAAAAAAAAAGATTGGGAAATTAGGCAGAAAAGACCTAGGATTCACAAAAATGACTGCTGGCTGAGCCAGAATTGAAGTGCTGAGTTAAACTTAAACAGGTAAGATGAGACTGGAAAGAAAATGAGAACAGTTATAGGAGAGAACTTTTGACCTCCTTCCCTCTCCCTCTCTTCCCCAATTTACAGTTGAATCTGAAAAAGGGCAAAGCTTTCAGCTTTCTGTCCTGGACCAGAATCTTCAGAGAACATGGAATACTCAGAGAAAATGGAGAGCCCACAAACAGAATTTAAAATAGCATAATATGGTACAACCTATGCAGAAAAGGCCTATAACGAGCAGAGACATGAAAACTGGGACTGACAGAATGAGAGCAAATATGGGACATGAGGGGTTTAGGATGTATTTGTGTTGAAAGTGTTTCTAACATGGATTCTTAAAGGCTAGAAGTGGGTGCAAATATGGAATTGAATTTCCACCTTTATAAGGATACTTCTAGTAGGACTGCAGAAATAGTTATATATTTTTGACAAATGAATATGGTGTAGAGGATATTATAAAAATCCTCTCTGTTACCAAACTTCTAAAAATGCTGGATAAAATATTTGAAAAAATCTTTTAAAATCCATGACTGAGCTGGAATAAAGTAAATAAAATCCCAGGAGACCAAAAGCAAAATGAGAGCAGGCATTTCAAGAGGTAAGTAAATCCAGACCTAGCACATTGGCGTTAATGGCCACAGATGGGTCAGGACACAAGGTCTAGGGTCCTGGTAGGATGAGGTGCTCAACAGGAGATGACGGGGTAGAGCTGAGAGCCCTGAAGTACACCCTCTCGGAAAAGAACGGAGTAGGAAAAACATATGTGTCTTGCAAAGGGTGACAGTAAGAAAACTTGTTGGTCTTGGCTTTGGCTCTGCATGAAGAGAAACAAGGGAACATCTCTCCTAAGATTTAACCATAAACCAGATCTCATGTATGTTTGGGGTCTCAGCTGAGGTCTAAAAAACCTCAAAGCCAGGTATTTATTTTAATATGATTCCACGTTGATGTGCCCTCCTAGGTTTAGAGAAACCAAATGCAAATCCTCTTTAGAGAGGTGTGCTATCAATTCAAACCTCAAAAAAAACCCTACACATAAAGTTCCATTGAACATGAGCTCACAATAAAAACAACCCTCACAAAATACACACTGAAGCAAGACTTCTTCATTGTGAGTGAGAAAACAAAAACAGCCAGCACCAGAACAGGACTCACAGAAACATTAAATATTGTAGTTAATGGACACAGAATACAAAACAGATGTGCTTAATGTGTTAAAAAATTACAATAGGGAATAGAAAGTGTAAGCATGAATAAGAGACTACAAAAAGTGACAGGTAAATTAGAAAAAGAAACAAAAATAACTAGAAAAATGAAAAATTATAATAACGGGTAAAACAAGATTAGACACGATTGGGAAAAATATAGAAAATAGAAGTCAAATTTAAAGATATTATTCAGAATTTAACACAGGGAGACAAAGAGATGGATAAAACAAACAAACAAAAAAAATAAGAGACCTAAGTCGAAGTGAGATGGTTTACTGTGTATCAACTGGACAGATAATAGAAAGAACAGGGGAAAGCAATGCACAATAAATTAATGGGTAAGAATTTCCTAGAACTCATGAAAGCATGAATTCTCAAATTTAGCAATCACAGTGTTTTAAAAGCAGGATAGATAAAAAGAAACTCTATGGCCAGGCACAAGATAAAACTGCAGACTATCAAAGGCAAAAAATAAAAATCCTAAAACCACCCAACAAGAAAATACGGATTACCTATAAATGAATGATGATTAAGTTAACAGCGATCTCAATAGTCACAATGCAAGCAAGAAGGCAGTGGAAAAGTATCTTCAAAGTTAACTGAAAATAACAGCCAACCTAGGGTCACTCAAAAAACGGTGAGGAAATTAAGATATCAGTCTTTTAACTATCCATATCAACAGAATGATAAATGCCATAGCCAGATTGCCTTCACATCCAAAGCTCATTCTCTAAGAGTGCTTAAAATGGACAACATTCACTTTCCTTGGTTGATTTATGGAGATTTTGCCTGAGGACAGAGGAATGAGCTACACAGAGTTTTCATGTTTTTTATCCCTTTGATGATATGAATTGATTTAATTTACTACTTACGTACACAGCTATCTTTGAAAGAGTATCCCAATATTAGACTTTGATCCCAAATCACATGTGGTAATCTTAAAAGTATAGTTCATGCCCACGCTGCATTTTACTTCTGAAAGTTTCATTCGATAAGCAAATTACACAAAGTCATTCAAAATCAAAGTTGTCCTAATTGGTTTTCTAAAACATGCATATGCTCTTAATGTTTTGCACATGACATTCTCTCTCCATAATCAACCATTTCTAGTTACTTTTCAAATAATTACAAACTTTGTCTCCTAACTCAGGTCATGCCTGCTGCTCTGGCAGTCTCAGAATTGCAATACTAATTGTGCAGCCAATGGCCCACAGACTGAGGTATCTTCTCCAAATACTGTTTTGGGGGGAAAAAAGAATATAATAATTATTTTTTAATGATATTTACTCTCTTTGAAGATATCACCAAAAAAAAGCCATATAGCTTAGTTTTAATAAGATAGATAAACTCTCTTTTAACAAATAAACCATGCCAATGATAAGAAGATAAACAGAGTCAAAGATTATTACTCACAAAGTTATTACTGGTAACATTTATTACCTTATTGATATTTTGGAATTTTCTGTTATGTAAGGTCCCCCTTAAACCCATTCATTTCACATATAAAAGCACATTTCACATATGCTTTATTGCATAAACCTAGAAAGAAATACAAATTTGTAGGATACTATGAAGAAAAGAAGAGAAAGATGACCTAGTTATTCTGGTTATACTACATGACTAAATTTTTTGACCTCTGAATGACAAAACCTCAAATGAATTTGTAACTTTAGCTTCCTAAAAGGAGCCAAAAAAAACCCATGCACACAATAAATCTTTCATGTACATTTCTGTTTTTCTATATCTTGATCTGAGTAGTGGTTCATCAGGTATGTACATATAATCTTTCAGGTGGTAACACACAAGATTTGTGTACTTTGGCTAAAAATTGTATCTCAATTTAAGAAGTATCTACATACATACACACACTTCCTGTCTTCAACAAGTCTTGGATGTGGCATACAAATTAAGTTTTTTAAAAAAAATTCCAAGGGTTCTAATGTTCAGTTAGGTTGGTAACAACTACCCTAAGGCAGCTAGAACATGTCTTGATTAGAATAGACATTCTATAAATACTCATTTTAATTAATGGATGAATGAATGAACAGATCAACAAACTAACACACATCTGTGTTTTTCATGGTTGTAGGTGTGTCATTGAATATGGCCAGAAAAAGCCCTACAAATATTTTTTTAAAAAGTATGCCAGATAATGCTGTAAGTACTGTAAACACCTTATCTTATTAATCCTCACAACAACTCTGTGAGGTAAGTTGACTGTTCATGGTCTTTAGTTGCAGCCAACATAAATCATTTTGGCTACGTCAATAGAAAGAGAAGTATTAAAAAGTATAACACAGTTCACATTATTGTTGGGAGAGTTGCAGAAACAGGCTCTATGCTGAGCTTTTAGGAATTGCTACTCAAATCAATAAGCAGACCTGAACAGCCAAAGGGGCCACTGGCTCTATCACTATTTAGGAAACCAAAGAATTAGGAAGATGCTGCTACAGATGCTACACTTTCTGCTATAGTCTGGAAGTTTCCCAATCAGAAAGCTACATGCTGACTCAGGAAGCTATCACTTCAGTTGCTTGTTCCAGAACCATGCTGCCTCTGCCATTAAACACATCTGCTAAAAATGAATGTACCATGCCCCATTTCTCTCTTCCCACATAACCTAGGTCTACATTCAAAACTAATGGGAATGCATTTGATTAGCACCTAATTTACATCCAGAATTTAGCTGCAAGAGATTCTAGAAATGGAAATTTCCACCCGCTGTAAGACAACAAATCATGGTAGGAGGAGGCTGGAATAGGCACTGAGCGGGCTAGTTGATAAACTCCCAGATAATGAAACTGAGGCACAGAGACTAAGAAACTTAGTCAAAGACACACTGCTAGAAAGTGCCAGGGCCAGGATTCAAACTAAGGAAGCACTTCCCAAAGACTTATAAGGCATATTAAAGAATGGTAGAGTGCACAGGCAAGTTCCTGAGAGTGAGGTCTGCAGTCCTCACATAAAAATTTTTGTGCTCACAAAGAGCAACTTCCAATTTATTGTACTCATTAATCCTGACATTACCTCTAAAATTTTGAGTCTTGTCTCACAGTTTCTCATCTTCAAAATTCAAAAAGACATCATTAATTTATTTGATCATTTTATTTTTGGTCTAGAAAGTATTTGCAAGTGTTTTGGGTGATGTGAGGATTGAAAAAGATTCTATCACTAAGCAGTCACTGGAGATATCCACACCCAGGCTAAGATAAGCACCTCCAGCTCAAGTTCCTCACATTACTTCCATGGTACAAATTTCTAAAAGTATCTTACAGTTATTTTAGGACTTTCTAATAGAACATCTTCCTGATACCTCTTTTATCAAAAAGTTTGGGAAACTATTAGATACATTAGAATGATGGTTATTTAACCTCCGCTTAGAAACCTGGCCATTATTCAGCTCTTATGGCCTGGAAAGCTTGAGACTAAGGCTTGTATGTATCCTGTTATCTAAAATGGTATTTCCACATACTTTTAGTGTAGTTTGGTCTGTCTATCTATCTATCTATCTATCTATCTATCTATCTATCTATCTATGTCTATCCATCCACCCACCTACCAATCTCTCTATGAGAATCATCCAAATAGCAGAATAAAAACATTTATTGTATCCAGCCCAATTAAAAAATTGGCAAATGACCTGAACAGACACTTCTCCAAAGAGGAAATACAGGTGGCTAAAAGACATAGGAAAAGATGCTCAATGTCACTAATCATGAGAGAAATGCAAATTAAAACCACAATGAGATACTATCTCACACCTGTCAGAATGGCTATCATCAATAAGTCAACAAACAAGTGCTGAGGATGTGGAGAAAGGAGAACCCGTAATTTTACACTGTTGGTGGGAATGCAGACTGGTGCAGCCACTATAGAAAGCAGTATGGAGATACCTCAGAAAATTAAAAATGGATCTGCCTTTTGATCCAGCGACCCTACTTCTGGGACTATATCTGAAGGAACACAAAACACTAATTCAAAAGAACATAGCACCCCTAGTTCACTGCAGTGTTACTTACAGTAGCCAAGATACAGAAGCAGCCCAAATGGCCATCAATAGATGAGTGGATAAAGTAACTGGGAAATTTACACAATGGAATACTACATGCCCACAAAAAAGGAGAAATTTTTACCATCTGCAACAGTATAGACAGACCCGGAGGACATTACACTAAGTGAAATAAGCCAGTCAGAGAAAGACAAATACCATATGATTTCACTCATATGTGGAATCTAATGAACTAAACTAACAAGGAAAATGGGGATAGACTCATAGATGAGGAGGAGACGACAGTTCGTGGGGCAGCGAGGTTAGAGGATGGAAGGATTGAGCGAAAAAGGAAAAAGGACTCATGGACATGGACAACAGTGTGGTAACTGCTAGGGGGAGAGAGGTATAAGAGGACTAAAAGGTAATGTAAAAAAAATACAATAAAGATTAAATTTAAAAATAAATAAAATAAAAAAGAATTTGATCAGATTCACTTTTGTAATGTTTGAAGTAGGCAAAGGAATATAATATAGGTAAGCAAAATAAATGTATATTTAAATTAAATATATAAATTTATATAAATCATTAAAAAAAAGTTACTATATCCAAAATAAATATATCAGTAAGTACAGGCCAAGGTTCACATGAATGAGAAGGGTCAGTTCCAAACCATAGGATGGAAATGTTAAAAGTTCCCCAGAAAGGGGAATGTGTCTGCTATTTTTCAAAGACTATAATTTTGAACAGAGATCCTTCTGGGGTCAGGGGAAAGAGAAAATGCTTCATTTAACATGACCAGTTATAAACTGCAAATCTGCCAGTTTGGGAAGAGTAAATATTTGCTGAAGATTAAATGCATGGAAAAAGTACGCCATTAAATCTAAAGTAATTAAAAAGCTCAATTTAGTATCCCATGCGTCTCTCCATTTTTAATGAGCACACAGTCTCAACAATCAGGAGCCATAGTCCGGTCTATTTCCATGGTGCAGAAGAAAATGATAAATGTTTTCAGCATGACTTCCAACAAAAAGAGTCTGACTTAATTACTCCATGTACAAGTGAAAATAGATTTGATTCAACAAATGGGCCTGCCAGCCAAGGGTATCAGTCCTATGCTGGACTAAGTTTCATATTAATCAAATGTACATCAAATTGTACCAGTGACATGTGAACAGAAGAAACAGTGCTGAACACTTAAATTTTAATTCCTAATTAATTTTTGTTTATCAGCGTCATATATGCTCATAGCTTTTAAAAGTGAAATGAGGCTAAAAGTCTTCCAATGTACAGTGGTTCCATGCCTCCTCCATCCTTCTTCCCATATCTGAGTCTACATTTCAACTTGCCGTTTCTTCTGGTTTTTTAAATCTTATATGTCTAATTAATATAATTACATATGGTAATTTATCAGTTTTAGATGTTATACATTGATATCCCTAGGCTTCATATATGCACATTTGCCTTCCCCCATTCTCCATGGTCACATCAAATTTTTTATTAAATCAATATTCAGTGTTTATACTATTATAACTATATAAAGTTGATCACCACTAAACATACTAAAAGCATGTTTCCTTTAGTGTACAATATTATTGTTTCTGTGATTAATAGTTAGTTCTGCTTGCTTTGCTTTGTAACTATCTTTGTCTATATCCACAGCTCCAGGAGCCTCTCAGTGTACTTTTCTACATGACAAAATGATAGGACAAGCTCTAAATTCCCCAGCCCTCGTGGTCGCTTTCTTCTGAGAGCTCCAGATTGCTCTCCAGGCCTGTTTCACAGCCTTGACCTGGGTCTCCCCTCTGTTGCTCTATTGAATTTCTTATATTATTTCTATGATTTCCTCTGCCTCATATTATTTATTTATAAATTTTATTTATTTATTTTAGAGAGCGGGAGGAAGGGAAAGAGAGAGGCTTTAATTTGTTGTTCCACTTGTCGATGCATTCATTGGTTGACTCTCGTTTGTGCCCTGACCAAGGAATTGAACCCACAACCTTGGCACGTTGGGACAATGCTCTATCCAACTTGGCTACCCAGCCACGGCCTATTTATTTATTTACTTACTTATTTACTTATGATTTATTCTGCTCCATCTCTGTTTCTTTCAAGTTCTTCAGTTTTCATTAGTCTTGGTCTCTATATTTTCTGATATAGGATTTCCACAAATACCTGGTGGTCATTCGCTACAAGTTCATAATTTAAGGGTGAGGCATTAAAAAGCTAATTTGGAAGCTCTTGCTGTGGGTAGGGCTTGCAGACCAGTGGGCTTCATATAGGGTGACTGATAATCATTCAGGTTCTCCAGAGATGGCTCCTATCATCTCTGAACTGGCAAGAGAATGATGGATAAGTATGCTATTTTAGACAGGAAAGTCCAGAAAGTCCTCTTTGAAGAGGTGGCCTTTAACTGGAGCTCTAAATGCAATGAGGGAAAGAATGATGTAAATATCCGGGGCAGCCAGCTTCCAGGGAGAGGAAATGGCAAATGCAGAGTTGCTGAGTGTCTGACGGTGGAGTGAAGGTACAGTGACCACCGAGCTGTCAAGGTATCTCAAGAATGAAAAATGATTCATGCAATTCCATAAATTATAACCAAATTTATTGTAGGGCAAATTACTTACAAGGGGGAGGAGTGGTGTGAACAGGCAATGCAGCAGTCTGAGTGTGCGCAGCTAACCTCCACTACTAGACAGGTGTTACAGTGAATGTCTTATAGTGTATGTAAAGTGTTAAGTGACTAACAAGACAAAGAGACAAAGAATGTAGTGTGAGCCATGAATACCTCCTGGTGGTCTTGTAATGGATAAGCTTACAATTGATTTAATACCTAATTTAATATTTATCTCCTTTGCTGTGCCATTCAGGAATCTCTATGGTGACTGTGTAAGCTTACAGCACCCAGCTAATCACTAACCATAAGGCTCTGGTATGCTTGCTGGGAGTAGTTAGCTTAGTTGGAGTTCACAGCATGAAAACTTATACAGTAAAGAAATCAAGGAGGTACAAAGTTGGATCAGTCTTATTTACATCAACATCTATACACTGAGATGGAAACAGATTTAACAAGGATGAGGACCAGCTAAGAGGCCACTGCGGCCAAGGCAGAGTAAGCAAGGAGAGGACAGAAGGACCCACATGCATTTATAATTTATGGAAACAATTTCACGTGGACCTTGTCAGGGACATTAAAGAACCAAATATTAAAATATTAAATGTATTTGTAAAAGTGAATCTGAATCAAACTATGTCCTAAGGTGTTTCTTGCAGTGGAGTCATCGATTTGCTTTCCCACTAAAAGGAGGGAGAGGGTAGAAATCCATGAGACAAGTTGTTAGAAGAATTCCTTGATCAGAAATTTTAGCTTTGCGTTTTGTTGCTGTTTCCTGAAAATAACTTGGGAGATGCTCTTCTGTTTATCGACTGCTTTGATTCCTTGGATCCCACCCATTCTTTCACTTAAAGAAAAAAAGCCATTGTTACAGAGGTCCCTGTATTCTACAGCTGCCCTTTTGTAACAGCATTTTTCCTAAATAAATCAATAACAAAAAAGTGATTCTGAATGATTTCTACAGTATTTGACATCAGACAAAAACAATCACTATCATTTGCCTTTGTTTGGTTAATCAGGTTGGCTAACAGTTATGTGCAACTATCTATCCTTGTTCAACACTGTGAACAGTCTAAAAAATTTTTAAAATCTATAAAAATAAACACTTACACTAGAGACTCTCTTCAATAAGATACAGATCTGTACACACTTCTGAGCTAAATCAAAAGGAAGCAGCTCACGTTGCTGAGAAAAATAAAAAGTAAAAAAAAAAAAGGTTGCCAAGGCAACAAGAAAAAAATTAGACAGAAAATAGAGCTACCATCTCAAGCACCAGCACACTTGGAAGCTGAGTGTCTTCTGGCCCTACTTTGGAAGTTATATTTAACCTTCATTCAGTCATTTCAGGAGATGGGGCGAGAACTGAGAATCCGCAGCACAGAGGCCTTTGTCAAAGCTGGGCAACGGGGCAACTTGCTAGTAAAAAATCCTTTAAGAGGGTGGAAGTAAGCCCTCTGGTTCACAGGCTAAGGCATCAAAACCATTTTTCTTTATTTGAAATTATTCTGCAACTTTTCCTGTGTGACACAGTTTTAGAGAGAACCTCCATTTATGAGCTAGACAGGAAACAGTTACTGAGAGATTAGAAGGTCAAATAACTTACTGAATGGTTTCCAGATCCTTCTCCTTGAATTTCTGTAATTTCACAGAGTGACTCAGAGCTGACTTTAAAACACCATCTGTGCTCCTTCACCAGCCACCCTGCTAAAAGCCATGTCATTCGCATGCTACCAAACATGTCCTTGACTCTCTCCCCCTCAGCTTTCTCTACCTGGGGACTGCACTGTCCATGGGGACCCTGTGCTCATGCCCATTCTCTGTGAGGCCTCTTACTTTCCCAGGGAGAGCTGGCTGGCTGGCTGTCCCCTACCCAGGTCCTGCAGCACTTGCACTCAGTATACAGTAGTATTCAGTAGCATTTCCATCCTGCAGAAAGTTCGTGTGTGGCTGTTTTCTTATCCTCTGTGGCTTCAGAGAGGCAGGAGCCCTGTCCTATCTATCGTGGGACACCAGAGCCTGGCACAGCGCTGAGGTAACTGGTTTTAGTGAATGAGACAGACAGAATTGATGTACTGCTCTAGCTTTTAATGCAGAGGGACAATCCCAAGTCAGCATCGACACAATTAGCAGGAAGAATCTGGAAAGTTGGTGTGGGTTGAGGGAGGCAACTGTGTCTGGTCCCAGCTCCAGCCCTAGGTGGCTGTGAGATGACTAAACCTTTCCAAACTGTGTCTGCCGAATACCATCTGTGTCCTGTAGGAGGTAGCAGGTGTTCTTTTGAAAAGGGATTTGATTTTCCAATAAGCTCACGATGGTGGGGTTAAACACGCTAACTGGGTGTTTATACCGTCAGCCCACAGAACTGGAGGAGGCTGGAATCAAGTGCTGCAGGTGAAGTATTAATACTACTGAGCGCTTGAGAAATGCTAACTGCTGTTTCATTATCATTACTCTTCTTATCCATCTACACTCTGCAAGTTTTTCTCAGGGATTTTCATAGATTTCACAGACTGTACACGGCTCTTACTTAAAAAAAGTAAAGTTACCATATTTTACTAAAAGAATTAGTCAAATTAGAATGCAACCCAGCTGGATGAGTTTACAATATTAATTTTCCTGTATTATTATAGAAACAATCTCTTTCCTAGTTCTTCCTCTGCATAAAAGTCACACACTTTTAATTTCTCTAACAAATTTTTTTTTTAACTTTGGAAAGTTTAGTTGAAGAAAAGGACTCAGCGCATAAAGAACTGATCAGCTGGAGGCAGAAAGGCTCCACCATAAGCCCTCTCTCTGACAGGCAGCTCTGCCCCCAGCCTCCAGGAGAAGGCTCAGACATGAATGGTGGCTTTCCCAAACCGAGCACTGTCTTCCTGATAATGATGACATAAATATCACATCTTTAAACTCACCCTTAAGCAGGTGTCTGTATTCTAAGGGTCACAGCGTTGAAGGGAACCAAATGTAAATGCATGTGAAGCTTCATCTCCTCAATGCCAAAAACAGCAGGTGCATCTTAAATGAATGGGGTTCCAGGAGAGAGGAGTAGAGGGCCACTTCAGGTAGTCGAACACAGGCCAAGTGTTAGATAAAGTAGAAATGATGAAGATGTGAATCCAAACTGTACATCTTTTCTGGATAATTATATTCATATTCATATCATATTCATATTCATATTCTCTCTATTTCTCTCTCCCTCTGTCTCTGTCTGTGTCATGCATGCACAGAGGGAAAGGTACTCACTTTATATGGACTTTGTTCAGGACAGACAATCATTTATGGCAACATGGTTGAGCAGAGGCCTAGAGATAACGCAAAGGTCACAGGGCCCCCAACCAGAACAGAGGCAAACAAACAAAACAATGCACCCATTAAGGTATTTTAAAGGTCAAGAGATACAGTCTGCCAGTGTTACAGGGGTGATTTTTCTTCTGACCAATGAACAATCTCACTTAAATAAATATCATTTAAATATTTCAGGAGTCTAAAGACAAAGTAGGGGCGAAGCTCAAAGTAGCCTGGGGCGGGGGGGAAATGTCAAGGAGAGAAGCACAAGTGTCTACTTTAAGGCTATTTTAGGAGGAAAGCAAGAGTACAAACACTGTATGTTGTGTGCAGCCAGGAGCATGACAGGTCTGGAGCTCCGGGTTGTGACAAGGAAGACAGACACATCAGCCACACAGCTCTGGTGTCTGGACGGTGGCTACTGTATGGTTCCAGAAACTTCAAACATTGAAGAACAGCACAGCATTGGACAACCACCCAGAAATCTCTGCCTGAAGGGCAAATTTTCTGTTAAAAATCTCAGGCAGAGAACTGGGATTAACAGGATTTTAAGGTCTAAAACATGGTAACGTCAAAGACATCTGAAAGATCTCATCCTGCTTTCAAGAGGTGACTGAGAACAATAATAGCAGTCAATAGAATGGGTCTATCCTAGAGCAACTCTTGATTCTATCCTGGAAGAACTCTAAGTCTTCTTTAGTGATTTGGAATGTATACACCAGCCAAGCTAATCTAAAAAATTCAAGCAGTGGATAAGAGAAGCGTGAGTTACGTATCATATTATACTATTCTACAGCATGAAAGCCCAGGTCTTGCCCTGGCCAGGTAACTCAGTTGTTTAAAGCGTTGTCATGATACACCAAGGTTGTGGGTTTGATCACCAGTCAAGGTGCATACAAGAGTCAAACAATGAATGCATAAATAAGTGGAACAACAAATCAATGTTTCTCTCTCTCTCAAATCAATCAATAAATAAAAAATTTCGAAAGAAGAAAGCCCAGCTCTTAATCTAAGTTATGCCTTCACATCTGGAGAGTAAAGAAAACCAAGGTGGTATTACACAGAACTTCTACTCTATCCAAAAAGCCTTTAAAATTTGGAGAAGTTTCTCTCCTAGACTTGCTTCCATTATTCTTAAGAAAACAACAACAACAAGGTGATGGGGAAAGGATAGGGAAAGCAATGGCATTATAGGAAAAACAAAAGAAAATATAGGAAAATAGTAAAAGCTTCTGAGTGGAAGGATTATGGGTATTTATATTGTTTTTCTTTGTGCCTTTTTATATTTCCCAATCTTCTACAATAAATATGTAAACAAGAAAATTTTTAGAGGGAGGTGAAGAGAGAACAAAGGAATTAGAGAAATCAAACTGAGACAACTCAAAGGAAGCAACGCAGTGATTGCCACTGAAAAGCAAATGCTTGTTCTCCCTCAGGCGGAGCCTCTGTTCATTCCTATTTCTTCAAGGGCAATAGTCATTTGTCAAATATTTATTAAATGTCTACCCAATGCCTGATGCTGGATGGAGAAATAAGAGTGGGGCTGTTGGCCTTGATAAACTTGCGGTCAAGAAAGAATCAAAAGAAATAAATCCCCTAGAGTACTATTAACTGCTAGTCCATGTTCTGTTTTTGTTTTTCACAATGACTATAACCAGCGCTTATGGAGAACAGAGGTCAGGGTACCAAAAAGATTTCACTGAACTGAGAAACCAGAGCTGACCCCTAAGAGAAATGGGCGTTTGGATGAGCTTCCATCACTCTTCACAAAAAGATCGCAGCTAAGCTGAAGTGTCTCAGTGATCTCTTTCGGTAGGTAACATGGTTTGCTTAAAGAAAATGCAGCACTGTTTGCCCTTTAACCCTTAGTCAAAGTGGCATTGTAAACTTCTACCTTTTCTGAATCAGCTTGAAAATTATAACAATGTCCTGTATTCATATCAATATATTTTAAACTTTAAAAATTATAATATACATTTACGAAAGTGCCTAAATCATGGGTCTATTAATTAATTTTCACAAACTGAACATACTCAGTATAATCAGCACCCAGATCAAGATACAGAACAGCACCAGAGAACCCTAGAAGCCCTTCCAGTGCCCGCTTGAAGTTACTACCATTACCCTTCTGAAGGTTATTATTATTTTGACTTCCAATACGTAGGCTGCTTTGTTGTTTTTATACTGAATACAAATGGAATTACACAGCAGGTACTCTGGTATCTGACCTCTTTCACTCAGCCTTGTGAGACTCAGCCATTTCGTTGTGTAAGTAGCTGTTTGTTCATTTTCAACAATATACAGAATTCCATTGTATGAACACACAATCATTTATTTGTCCATTCTGCTAATTATAGGCATTGGATAGTTTCTAATTATCGCTGTTATAATTGGTGTGGCTATGGCTATTTCAGTGCGTGTCTTTCCATGAAAATATGGATTCATTTCTCTTAGGCATGTACCTGGGAATGGAACTGCTGGGTTATAGGGTATACAAATGTTCAGCTTTTAGAGATACTCTAAGTAGGTATAGATATAACAGCTTATCTGAGAATTAAGGGCCCATTTCTGCTTTTGCTTATTCCTAGCTCTAACAAGGGTAGGTGTCCTACATCACACCTGACCCAAACCTGGTCTTCTATCACCCAAGACTGAGAGCCCCCAGACCATTCTATTCTCATCTACCTTAAAAATATTATCTTCATAGACATTGCCTGTGCTTATTTTATTTTCCTCAAGAACAGGCCATAAACCAGAAGCAGGAGAAATTATACTGTAGTTAAAGGCAAATTATATTATAAAGGACAAGCTGTCTAGTAAAACACACTTATAACTACAATTGTCTTCAAAATAAACCAAATCATCCATATAAATCCAACCACTCACTGGTAAATTAATGAGAAATATGACAGTGTTGAGCTTTTAATTGCTTCTATTGCAAACCCCCCAAACTTAAACTTCAGTTATCAAGCAGAAAAGAGGCAATTAGTTTACAACAGATGCATCAGTGAAAGCCTGTTATAACACAGGCCCGGAGTTAATATTCCCCAAGTTTATGAAGTCCATCTGTCCAATTTTTCATGTTTTCACTTTAGATAATCCTATTTAATCCCTCCAAACTAACCAAATGAATTGCTTTTTGTTGTTTGGGGTTTTTTTTTTTACTGTTTTTTAAATTTTGTTTTGTTTTTCAGTCAGTATCTTTTTCTAATATCTTCGATGTATAAGCTTCATAAAAGCCCTGTTATCTCAAACCCCAAGTTTAATTTCCTTTCTTGAACATTTTTTTTCAGAATATTAAACCTCAGGAAAAAAGGCATATGAAAAGATGATTGAGCACTGGTAGGGCTTAGATAAATTAAGGCTTCCAGTCCATGTTGCTACTTCCTGTTTCTAAAAGTAAAATCTTTTTTTGAGGATATTAAACATCATTTCTGACCTTTAAAAAGAACTCCCTTTTATTCATCATAAAACCTGATTAGACTGTCACAATAGTGAATAATATAAAATGATGCCAATTTTTAATTATAAGACCTGACAATGCCTACTACACATTTTCAAAATTATTGAATAGGTCTGAAATGGTCCAAATAACAATCAAATATATTTTGTTTGGCACCTTCTATGAAAAAGAAAGGGGAAACAGAATCATTTCAGAAAAATAATTCCTCAAATATTATATTCCCCATGGCGACTGAAGGAAAAGGGAGTGTGTTCCTGCTCCCCCATGAGGGGAAGGGGCGGCTGCTCTGATGATGGGGGAGAGTGGAGTCCTGAAGAAGCGACTCAACCAGGCAGTGAGAGGGACTAGAGTGGCCTGGAAAGGACTCCATGGGCCTTTCCATGGCACCCAGAATCCCCACTCCGCCTGCCTCCTGAGGTTATGACATGTCACGTGGCATTGTGACCGATAATGTTTATTCGGTCAACAAATATTTCTGAAGGATCTATTAGGTATGATACACTGTTCTAAAGTCAAGAGACTGTGACATCACAGATATGGTTCCCCTTCTCATGGAAACAAAGATTTAGAAGAGAAGGTAAAACAAGGAAGAACTACACAGGTAAATTCTAATAAGTCATATATAGGGTACTCCCAGAGAATATGACAGCAAGTAAATCTGGCTGGGAGGGGAGGGTGTCAGAGGGTGGCTTCATTATGTACAACGTGCGATATAGTTAACTGGTGTTAAATATGCTGAATCCATGATCAAAATTAATACCATCTTTAGCCAGGTAAGTGATATTTATCATATTTTTCCATTATTCGTTTCAGTAGGACCTATTTTTTTTTGAGCACTTGTTTTTATTTCAGCCACGCAGAGGTGCCACAAAAGAATGCTGAGATAACAGTGAGCTGGATGTAATAGTACAATAAATCATCTCTTCTCTCTTAAAAAAATAAAAAAAGAATGCCAACCACTGGTGAGTGTGGCTCAGTGGATTGAGTGCTGGCCTGTGAACAGAAAGGTTGTTGGTTCGATTCCAAGTCAGGGCACATGCCTGGGTTGTGGGCCAGGTCCCCAGTTGGGGGTGTTCGAGAGGCAACTAATCACTGTATCTCTCCCACATCGATGATTCTATCCCTCTGTTTCTCCCTCCTTCCCCTCTCTCTAAAAATAAATAAAATCTTAAAAAAAAAAAAAAAGAAAGAACACCAAGATGAGTAGGGTGTGGGGTGTCCTTGAAGACAGAATGGTCTGGTCTACAGAAGAAGCGGTCCCACAGATAAGTCCTCAGACCACATGAAACGTAGCCTAATGAAGTACACACAGAGTCAGCTGTAAGGGACTCTAGCAGAAAGTAGAGAAGACAGCAGAGGACAAGGGTATTTGGGCTGGATTATATGTGTAGCACTTCTTTAGGCTGAGAAGGAGGGAAGGAAACTCCCTCCTGGAAAAAGGGAATGGTCACAAATAGTTGAAAAGAGGTGCAAAGATCATGGCATGTTGGATAAGCAGCCAGCAGACTGGCTGAGTGGCAGTGGCAGAGACCAGAATGGTGGGTATGAGGGCAGAGACAGAAAGGCCTGTAGGGCCAGGTGCCCTGGCCCTCTCTCTTGGAGTTGGGAACCACAAAGAGGCCTGGCAGGTGACACAAGGAGAGAGAAAGGTGCGGTTGGACTATTTACTCCCTTGGCTCCCTTCCTGGGAGGTTGCCATATGGCAACTGTAACCCCTGACAAGCTCACAGCTCTGGTCAGGCAGCCCACTCCACACAGCTATGTGAGCGCACTCCCGCGGGGTTTCTAGGCCCAACATTGTGCCTCCCCTTGGGGTTTCCTCCCAGCTGCTCACATTTGTGCATATTCTCCTTATTAAGCTTTTCTCAAATTACCTGGAGGACTGTGTTACCTGTTCCCTAACAGGAGCTGAACGAACATGGTCATGCAGGAGGGAAATCAGGGGGCTGATAAAGGCATCAGCGGCAAATGCAGAGAGGGAGAGGCGTATGGGAGAAGGAAAGGACTAGGGGATGGAAGATCATGATGTAGGTGAGTGGTGGGGTGATGGGGGACGTGGAATGACAGACTCAATACAGACCACAGCACTTATGTGAAACCTACAATGTGCCAGGCACTATCCACAGGCTTTAACATAAATCATTTAACTCTTACAGCTGCTTTTTGAGGCAGCCTATTTTACAGATGAGGAAACTGAGGCACAGAGATGGAGTGACTTGCTCAAGGCCCCAAGCGAGTAACTGGTGAAACTCAGGTTCAGACCCAGGGGAGCCCAGTGCCTGAGTCACGTTCTCAGCCTCTGTGCTAGTCTGACCCTCTGGCTGGGGCAGAAAAGGGGCCTTCAGAACTCAAGATCTTGCAGGTGGCAAGGCACTGGTGATGACATCTTTTGGGAAAGCCTTATACAAACTCTGCCTCAATGACAATGCAGAATTTTGTGCAGGTATCAGGAAGGCAGAAATCCTTTAAAAAATATTGTCCAAATAAATTAGTCAGTTCTGCTATAAAACCATAATTATGTTTCTACAAAACCTCGTATTATCAAAAACATAGCATATAGTGATTTCAATGTGGGAAAAGGATGATTGTGGTTACAGGAAGTTTATAAAACGAGATGATTTTTCTCCTGTAAGAGCTTAGACATTATATTTTATGTTGTTACCATCTAAAAGAGTTTAATTATATTTTTTATCATCTAAAAATACTAAATGGCTTGATCTGAGACCAACAAAGGTTAAAGCAAAAGCAAAACCTAAATGGCACAGAAATATAACCGGCAGCCAAGTTCATATCCACTGAGGGTAAAGAAAAGCGCTTGGCGCCAGTTGGCCTCTGCGGGCAGCCGCTTCCTCCTGCCAGGCTCAGGGCTCCCTCCGATGGTGCTCACATCACAACCCCCAGTGGCCCAGAAAATGCAAATCGGGCTTCCCACATAGTCAGAGGCATAATAACCAGGTTTCTTGCAGCAGATAAGATTGCAAAAACAACCGTGCTCTGGAAAATTAGGAGTGCTGGGGACATGTAACAGCAGAGCGCCTCCCATTACCGTTACTTTTTTTAAATGGCCTCTCACTATATTAACTCAGGCTATCTTCCTTTGGCCAGCACAGCCATGCCAATATATTCCTATTAGCATCAGAAATAACTTCCACAGCAATCACTTTCTTTCCTTAAGGAGAAAGAGAGAAGGTGAAAATGCTCCCTAGACGTGCTCATGTATTTTTCATTTGCACCATGGGCTGCCGATCATGCCAGCCCAGCCGATGTTGTAATGAGGAATCCAATAACGAGCTCCAGACATGTCAGCTGGGGCCTGTGGCCACACGGTGGGTGTTCGATAATAGCTACTGATGGTATTGACCTGCCTTACTCTGTTCATATCCTCAGGCTGGGTCCCATGCACAGTTAAAGATATAGAAAATGGTCCGTTTCTGCAGTTTTTCACTCAACGTCTAAGGCAGGTTGCCATGATCATATGTACACTCCGCTTTTTTGTGCAAGACAGGGCAGCTGACAGGTGACACTTATCAGTCAGTGATGTTCCACAGATTTATATTAACAGGAGCCAAGAAAAGTTGACACTACTGTGAATATTCTTTCAGGTTCAAACTGCTAATTTGCTTTAAAAAGAGTATATACCCTCTCTTTGGTTATAACAGCAGAGATCCCATAAAATATTTTGGAAGACACATGGTTTAGCTAAGCATACTGTCAATTTTGAAAACTTCTTATTTTCCTGATGCCTCAGCATCCCTGTAAATAGGCTGTGAGCACCTGCCAGGTCATCTTGGTGTGATAGGCTGGTCCCTGCTATAGTTCATTTCTCTTCTCGCCCTCCCCTGTGACCAAGAGACACTCAAATACACCAGTAAAATCCCCTCGTGCTTTTGCTTGTGTCCCCAACCTGACCCCAGCAGAGGCGCCTGCCCACAGGTACTGCCTTTCTCAGCTCAGCCCCTTGCTTGGTTGAGTCTGCTCCCTAAGTGTTCCTCCCATGTGCCTAGGATCTGTGAGCATAACAAATCCGTTCACTTCACATGCCTCTCTGAGTATAATTTCTGCAGCTGTATTGAAATCATCCTTAAAGATCCAAGGTGGGAGGCTCTTAATCCCCATTTACAACACACTAAGCCATCCAGTGGTTTTTAAAAGGAAGCTGAGGCCTCTGATGACCGTAAAGGCCAAGGTATGTTTATGGACCACAGTATGTAGTTGATCCACACCTTTAGATTTAAACAATGCAATCTGAACATTAGGATTTGGAAAGGTAACATAAATTTTAGGATCTTCATGTAAAATTGGTTAGACTCAAACTTCAATCCATATTGTAGAAAATTGGAGATTTCACCATAAATTTGCTCCATGGATACATGTTTCCATTAAAAATGGAACCTCGTGACAACTAATGAACTAACTTACTTGTACCAGTGTCTTAGATGCAAGTGTAAAGCAAAATATATGTGTTAACAAATGTGTATGTGTGTGTATTATTATTTATATATATATATATGTATCGTGGTTAATGAATGTATATTTCTACCATTTTCAAGTGATAGAGTTCAAGTTCTTGTTTATAAAAAAACAAATGGACCAATGATGTAGGAGAAAATTACCTTCCTAGATAGAACTATGTAATAGCAAGATTTATGGATATCACCAATAAAGGATTTGATCCTTTACATGAAATAAATTTTTTTAAAAAGCAACGTTTATCTTCTAAAGTCAAGGTTGGGGGCCAGCTGCCTACAGGAAGCAGGCATTCTGGTCTATTCCTCCAGCCTCTGACTATACTGAGGGGCCTGTGGTTCTCTAAATTCCCCAGTTCTGGTGGACATGGAGGTGAGGGTACATTACTTCCTGCTCCATTCTACTGCAGGTAGTAGCTCTGAGAGGGTTTTCCTTTTCTCCTTTGCATCACCCTATCTGTCCCCAAATATGATGTTCCCTTCTACGAGGTCCCAGTTGGGCAGCATTTGCCAGCCTCCCTGGCTGCCAAGTGTGGCCAGATGACTAAGTCCATAACAAAGCTGTGGTGGAGTGTGTGAGTGCAGATGGGGTGAGTGGAGGGGTGGGTGGGAGGCAGAGAGAAAGGCTGGAGTGGGTTAAAGAGAAACCGAGAAAGGAAGAGCGGAGAAAGTGTGTATCAACAAATTGGGCTCATCTTTCACAGCTGTTTGCTATAAAAAGGAACAGAAATGAAAGGAACAAAGAAATAGGGCAGTAGCCAAAGAGCAGTATAGAATCAAGCGAGGATTTCTTTTTTTTTTTCTTTTGAGATGGGAGATATTATAGCAAGTTTTATGTCACTAAGAATGAGCCAGCCAAAAGGAAGAAATCAGTAAGTCAGGAGAGAGGAGGTCATTGGAGGTGCGATGTCCATGAAGGAGGAGAGAAGAGTGGGGATTGCATACAAGCAGAGGGATCAGCCTTAAATAGAAGCACAGACAACTCATCCACTGTTACAGATGGGGGCATCGAGGCACAGAGGCAGGTGGGAGGGGGATGAGAAAGTTCTTTTTCTGTTGTTCTCAGTAAAATCAGAAGCAAGAAGCAAGGTTATATTGACCCTTGAGTGATCCTTAGAAGAGACAGAAACTAAGTGCCTTAGAACTGCCAATTGAGCCCATTCTTTTTCTCTCCCCTCCATTTTTTTTTGTGACTGACTGATTCGTTGTTATTATGGGGTCATATTCATGTCGTGAGTTGCCATTTAGTTTCACTAGAACAATATACTGCATAACATCAAATTAATGATGTTAATTTATTAGTTTTGTCGTTTTAGTTTTTGTTTCATCATTGTATAAGCACTGTAAGCCAAAGGTGCTTTTTGATCTTTAAGCATACAGTACACAGACAAAAATTAACTATGTGAGTAATAGGTGTGTTATTTATTTTGATCTTGGTTAAAAAAAAATATATATATATAAAATCACCATGTTGTACACTTTAAGCATCTACAATATTTTATGTCACTTATTTCTCAATAAAGCTGAAAATAAATGCCAAGCCCATTTCTAAGGAGAGAATCATTTAGCAGCCAGGAGGGAACAAAAGAAGGCAACTCTTTTGGGAATCAAGATTAGGCAGAGAAAAACACTAATCTTTTAATAATGCTTGAAAAACTAAAAACCTGCCCTGACTGGTGTGGCTCAGTGGACTGGGCATGGGCCTGCAAACCAAAAGGTCGCTGGTTCAATTCCTGGTCAGGGCACGTGCCCTGGTTGTGGCCCAGGTCCCAGTTGATGCACATGCAAGAGGCAACTGATTGATGTTTCTCTCACACACAGATGTTCTTCTCCCTCTCTTTCTCTCTAAAAATAAATAAAATCTTTTAAAAAATAAAATAAAAATTAAAAAAACTAAAAATTCTTCATCTGTTCACTCTCAATTTTCCTATGTACTCTTCCTGCTCAGTGATAAAAATAGGGAAAATAGGCTAAGGACATTTTCCAAGGACTCGTAGGTAACGATATGTGAATGGCCAATACGTGTGTGTGTGTGTGTGTGTGTGTGTGTGTGTGTGTGTGTATGGTTTCATCCACAGAGGCAGAAAGTAGAAGGGTGGTGACCAGGGAAGAGGAGAGTGGGGAGTTAGTGTTTAAGGGGTACAGAGTTTCAGTCTGGTAGGATAAAAAAGTTCTAGAGAGTTCTAGAGATGAATAGTGGAGACGGCTAGTGGTGATGACAACAATGTGAAGGTACTTAATGCCACTGAACTGTGCACTTTAAAGTGGTTAAAATGATAAATTTCATGTATTTTATTGGCAAAGAAATGCAAATTAAAACAACGAGATGACCCTTCGCGCCTGTACTGCACCCTCAGGGAGGACACACAGCGGCACGGACCCCTGTGGGACGAGTGAATGCGACCAGTCTCGGGACTCACTCTGAGGACTCAGCTCCCACGTCTTGAGGCTGTCCAGCAGGCCTGTGGAGTGGCCCATGTGAGAACAGAGGACTCCAGCCAAGAGTCACTTGAGTGAACCTTCTTGGGAGCAGATCTGCTAGCTCTAGTCAAGGCTTTGACTTGACTGCAACCTCATGAGAGACCCTGAGCCAGAACACCCAAGCTAAGCCACCCCTAGATTTCTGACCCCCAAAACTGTAAGAGCATGAGTGTTTGTTGCTTTAAGCCACTAAGTTTTGGGGATAATTTGTTATTATTCCCAAAAGACAACTAAGTTTACTATCCCTCAATATCTAGTATGTTAAAACCAAGTGTTTACCAAATTATATTTTAGAGGTTAAAAAAATGTTGGTCACAGACTTCCACATAATTTTAAGGCCCTTATTTAACATATTTATGATTGATGGATCCATAACTTTTAATTTTCTCAGTTGGTTAAACTTAGATAGTAAACGCCCTGGCCGAGTAGCTCAGTTGCTTAGTGTCGCCCATGTACACCAAGGTTGTGGGTTTGATCCATTCAGGGCACATGCAAGAATCAACCAATGAATGAACAAATAAGTGGAAAAACAAGTCAATATTTGCCTCCCCCAAATCAATAAATAAAAAAATAAAAAGGATAATAAAAGATTTTTCAAAGAACTACAAATTGCTGCTATAACATTCAACATGCAAGCATACTGTGAATTTCAAAGAATTGGAAAACTTCATTTTATGGGGCTGCGGGGGAGCCGCCTTCCCAGCAGGCTCCCTGTGCAATCTGCTGAAATCCTCGGTGTGGCTCTCAGTCAGCTCTGGATCTAGGACAATAATATGTCAGGCTCTCAGGTACAGCCTGGACGGCTCTGTTGTCCCTGGCCTCTTTCTCCAGAACACTATAAATCAAAGGCCGCAGCTACAGCTTAGACATGAAACCTGAAGATGAAAAGGAAATGAGACCAAAGGAGGCAGAGATGAAACCTCCCTCCTGTGAGACAGCGCAGCAGCTGGCTAAGCTGTCCTCTAACAACAGCCCACAGTAACGTTTCCCCTTCCTCCTTTCAGAGGCTTTACCTGGTCTTTCACAACTATTCTTTTTAAGCCTCCTCATGATAAACAGCTCTGGGTTTGCCTCATAAAAATATCACTGCAGGAGAATGTCTTCAAATTGGAACATTTCAGATGCTGGTTTCTAGGATTTTCTATCACTGAATGGTAAATCCAAGAGGGCAGAGACTGCATCTTGATCATGCTTCACCCTAGGAGCTAGCACTGTGCCTGGCACATAGTAGGTGCTCAGTGAGTATCTAATGAATAAATACACTGAATTTACTTTCCATCTCTGAAGGTCTGTCAATCAATCCAAGGGTATCTGTTGAGGGTCTATGGGTATAGCATGCTGCACAAAGCTGTAACGGCTGTGAAACTTAACTTGGCATATGCCTGATACACTTAGAAAGACTTTCAAGTCCTCATTGTGTATCCACTGGAATCTAGTAGTTCTTCGGGCATAAACCCAAATGTGTTTGTGATGCCAGTTATGTGATGTTTTAAATGTTTTATGTAGTTCCTATGGTGCCTGAAATTAATAAGCATTCATTGAGTACTTACTGTATGTGGTGAAGGCAAAGCAGTTATAAAGGTGAGCATTACAGTTCATAAGCAGAGTTTGGGACAGTAAATAACAGACAAAGGTAAGAGTATAGATTTTTTTTTTTCCTTGTAATGTTCTGTATTTTCAAGTCCTCCTTCAATTAGCATGTATTGGCTTTAAAATCAGAAGAAAATAAACGGTACCCATGAAGGAGTGGAATGAGGTGCAAAACATCAGGCAAGTCAGCAAAAATGGGTCAGGAAGCAGCAAGCCCTGATGGGAAACCATAATGAAAGAGCACAAGCTTTGTGCAGATCTAGGTCAAATCTCAACACTGCAGCGCATTAGCTCTTTCTCTGGGCAGATAACTTTGCCTCTCTGAGCCTCAGTTTCTTGATCTGTAAAACATGGATAACAGTTTCTTCTTTAGATACAGAAAGATTAAATGAGATAATACACAGAAGGCGCTCAGCACAGTGGTAGGGGGTAGTAAATAGTGGCTATTAGTTCAATATCTTATTAGGTGACAGAGAGTGATATCAGATGCAGCTCTTGGGGTTGTTAACAGCTACCACAAATTTCTCTCCTAATACACAGCTGTAAAGCTTTCCTCTACCCCATTCTTTTACCACCTTTTTTACTGTCTTCTCTTTTGCTCCACTGCTTTTGTCTCTGCCAGTGGTCACCAGTAACACATACTGGTGTGCTTAAGTCTGAAGATGGGATTTAGTTTAATGAGGAAAGGACCAGATCATGTGATCCATGGTTCCTGCCATCCTACCAACTCACTTTGTGATTTCAAGTCTCTTACTCTTGGCAACACTGTGACATCTAATCTATAAAATGGGGACAGGATCCCTGTATTTACTTACTACAGAAAAATACTGAGAGAAAAAAAAATCTAAATAAATAAGCCTCTAGCAATGACAAAGTAACTGGTGCCAGACTTGCCCTTCTGCTGTGAACAACTAGACAACAAAACAAATGTATGAAACAACTGTTTGCAGATATTGGACAGAGGTAGTAAAAGGATTTTGATCCCTGAGAGAAGAAGAACAGTAAGATGTCTATGATTGCCCCAACTTTCTGCCTAGAGGTATTTTGTGGTCCACAGTGCAAGGAGGGGGAATCCAAGCAGGGAACAGCTGTCTCCTCATTGAGGTACCTGGAATTTGCAAGGCAGAGTCCTGGAGAAGAAGGAGGGAGCTGCACAGAGAAAAAGCTCCAGGAATCAGCATGGGGGAAAGGCAGGACTGTCCTGTGCACTGTAGGATGTATAGTGGCATGCCTGCCTCCACCTCCTAGGTGCCAGTAGCACATCCGTAGCTGTGACAACAAAATGTCTCCAAGCATTGCCGGATATTCTCTGAAGGCAAATTCACCTTGGTTGAGAATTGCTGGTGAAGAGTAAATACTCAAGTTATCTGTACCAATGAGGAAGGATGGAGGTGATTGTTATAAGATACAGGATAACAGTAATTAGAAGAAAACGTGTCCTAGGCTAGAGCAGGAGCTGCCAAGGTCAACTGCACTGGGCCATTCTTGGGAGCAGAATGGGAGCCCCCTCAGGAGTAAGCTGGGCTGTGACACTGAAGCCTACCTCATGTGAAACAGGCAGTTTTTTCCTGCATGGACACTGCTAATCAGACGCCTGGCCATAAGGATGTGTCCATAAAGAGAAACAGAGATGTAACTGTGTACTCAGAGCAAATGAATCGAATTGTAGGTATCTATTTAAGGAGAGCCATATCTGTTAATACTATCAAGATTTACTCTAAACAGGGACTTCTGGCCAAAATAGAGGAGTAGTTAGATACACTTTGCCTCCTCACACAACCAAAAGAAGGACAATAACAAATTTAAAATAAAAAACCAGAACTGCCAGAAAATCAAACTGTATGGGAATCCAACAACCAAGGACTTAAAGAAGAAACATTCATCCAGGCTGGTAGGAAGGGCGACATCAGGCAGCCAGGGCAGAGAGGATGGGAGACAAGACAGTGGCTGGAGGACCAGGTGGGCGAGAGGGCAGCTGGTGGTCAGTCCCAAATCTGTGTGCAGGTAAACTGGAAGAAACAACAGGGGAGTGAGACAGACCACACAACCTGGGGTTCCAGTGCAGGAAAAGAAAGCCTCTAAACCTCTGGCTATAAAAGCTTGTGGTGGTTGCAGTGGCGGGAGAAACTCCCAGCCCCACAAGAGTGTTCACTGGAGAGGTTCACAGGGTCTTAGAACATATACAAACCCACCCACCTGGAAATCAGCACCAGAAGGGCCCAATTAGCTTGTGGGCAGTGGGGGAAGTGACTGAAAGCCAGCCGAGAGCCAGGCAAATGGCATTGTCCCTTCTCAGACCCCTCACCGACATACAGTGCCACAATGCAGCAACCTGGGGTGCCCTGCTCTGATGAACACCTAAGGCTCCACCCCTTACAACATAACAGGTGTGCCAAAACAAAGAAATATGGCTCAGATGAAAGAAGAGATCAAAATTCCATAAAAAGAACTAAGCAACAAAGATATAGCCAATCTATCAGATAGAGAGCAATCAGGATGCTCACAGAAATGGTTGAGTATGACTGCAAAATAGAGGAAAAAGTGAAGGCTATGCCAAGTGAAATAAAGCAAAATACACAGGGATCCAACAGTGAAGGGAAGGAAACTGGAACTCAAATCAACAATTTGGAGGAAAAGGAAAAAATAAACATTGAACCAGAACAGAATGAAGAAACAAGAATTCAAAAAAATGAGGAGAGGCTTAGGAACCTCTGGGACAACTTAAAATGTTCCAACATCTGAATCCTAGAGGTGACAGAAGGAGAAGAGGAAGAGCAAGAGATTGAAGACTTATTTGAAAAAATAATGAAAGAGAACTTCCCCATTCTGGCAAAGGGAATAGACTTCAAGGAAGTCCAGGAAGCTCAGAGAGTCCCAAAGAAGTTGGACTCAAGGAAGCACACACCAAGGCACATCATAATTACATTACCCAAGATTAAAGATGAGAGAATCTTCAAAGCAGCAAGAGAAAAGGAGACAGTTACTTACAAAGGAGTTCCCATAAGACTATCAGCTGATTTCTCAAAAGAAACCTTGCAGGCAAGAAGGGGCTGGAAAGAACTATTCAAAGTCATGAAAGGCAAGGACCTACATCCCGGATTACTCTATCCAGCAAAGCTATCATTTAGAGTGGAAGGGCAGATAAAGTGCTTCCCAGATAAGGTCAAGTTAAAGGAGTTCATCATCACCAAGCCCTTACTATATGAAATATTAAAGGGACTTGCCTAAGAAAAAGAAGAAGATCAAAATTATGAACAGTAAAATGACAATAAACTTATTAACTATCAATAACACAACCTAAAAAAAACCCCAAATAATAACAAACAAAGCAAACAACTAAAACAGGAACAGAATCACAGAAATGGAGATCACATGGAGGGAGATCATCAGGGAAGGGGAGGGGTAGAAGCGGGAAAAAGGTACAAGGAATAAGAAGCATAAATGGTAGGTACAAAATAGACAGGTGAAGGTTAAGAAATTAAGAAGGTTAAGAAGGTTAAGGTTAGTATAGGAAACGGAGAAGCCAAAGACCTTATGCGTATGACCCATGGACATGAGCTAGAGCAGTGTCGGGGGAATGCTGGTGGGGGAGAGGGTGCAGGATGGAGGGGAAAAAGGGGGAGAAAAAGTGGGACAACTGTAATAGCATAATCAATAAAATGTACTTAAAAATGATTTGCTATAAAAAGTAACTTTTCACTTTTAATTAAAGGAATTAAAATGTGTTGTCTATTTTGTACGAACATGTACATCCACATCCTTTCTACTGTTTAGTCAGGCATCTAGTTCTTTAGAGATTTTTTTTTAAAGCCATCATTTAATCACTTATGAACACGGTTTTAGAAAGAAAAATCCACCCCCAACATTTCTCACCTCCTTTTATGAAAAATTATTCTTTTTAGTTCCACCTCTGAAAGTACATCCTAATGATATGTGCCACTATGGCAACTCATTAAAAAAGCCACCCCCTTAAATGCCTTCCTGACATATAAATTGGATGTTCTAAAACACATATTTTACCATGAATTAATTCTTAGCAAATAATAAGATTAACCTAACTTAAACTGGTTTCTATAACACTGCCACCATCTATAAATACTTCTTGTACATTTTTAACAAAGTCTTTTGTTACTTAGTCATTAGGCTTAATCATAAACATTAACCACTATTTAAAATACAGCAATCTGGTTCTCAAGATATAATTCAACTAATGAGAATATTCACTCACCAATTGCATTTGGTAAGATATGTACAAGGGGAGCCACTACAAGATTGAGAGAGTAAAAAAGTGACTCAAAAAATCTCAAAAGTGAATCTCAAAAAAGTGAATGTTGATAAACATTCATCAACAGACATCATGCTAAATAAGTTATAGTTCAATGATAAAACAGAATACTATGCAAACACTAAAAATATGAAATCTGCATGTACTAACTTGGCAAGTTGCCTTGATATAGCATTAAGTGAAAAAAGCAAGATAGAAAATGGTATCTATGGTAAAACTCCATTTATATTTCTAAAAAAATAGAGATAACCCTGTTTGGTGTAGCTCAGTAAATTGGGTGTCATCCCGCAAACCAAAAGGCCGCAGGTTTGACTCTCAGTCAGAGCAGATGCCTGAATTGCAGGCTGGGCTTCCAGCTTGGGGCATGCAAAAGGCAACAGATTGATGTTTCTCTTGCACATAGATGTTTTTCTTCCTTTCTCCCTTCCTTCCCTCTTTAAAAATAAATAAAATATTTTATAAAATAAAAAATAAAAAATAGATACATGTGCTGTTTGTGTGTGTTTTATGTGTGTATGTATAGCTGTATGTATGTATATGTTTGTAATCGTGTAGAAAAATACCTAGAAAGATATACAAAAGTTATTTACACTGATTACATCTTGGAAGAAGCACTATGGAGACCCAGAACTTTTACATTTCACTTCATACCCTTCTAGCTATTTTTGAAAGAAAAAGGTGGCTTAATGTCTTTATCACAAGTATCATAACTATCGAACACACACCAAAGTGGAGACCTCCCCCAGAGGCTAGTTGTGGTACGTCTATAAACAGAACAAAGATATATCTTGGGTTATTCTCTCAAGCTCATTGCCTGAAATCACCAATGAATTCTAGGAAGCATGAATCCTGAGGTCTACCAAAGAAGGGCTATGTCCTCAAAAATGAAATCTAAGGAGTTCCTCTTTTTGAGCAATGCTAAATTAACTTTAGGGCTTGCAGCTTGCCAAATTGGGAACATCCCTCAAAATAGGACTCTGTAGCTTATGCAATTGCTGTGAATAACTGAGATGGGTACTATTTTCAGAAGTTAGAAGTTTATACTGTATTTCTGGATTAAAAAAAAAAAGGAAAATCATTGTGCCAATTTGTAATCAAAATTCAAGCACAATCAAATGCAGGCAAGAGCTGCCCTCAGCCAAGCACAAGAAAGGGACACAAGGCACAGGCCAGATGAGAAGGGCACAGCTCTGCAAGGGCTCTAGGTGACCATGGTGGGCCCTGTCCTGACCCACGGCTGCCAGCCAACTGATTTCTAAGCCAGTGTGTTCACGACACAGTGAGAACTTAAGGTAGAAAATTACAGGCAATTGTTACAAGGCCACTCACTTTCAGGTGCTAAAAGCAAGTCTTTTTGGTGGAAATATACAATACATGTCATTCTAGTAGACAAGATGGTGATAGAGGGTTGGCAGCCATCACTGCCTCCTCTCTGCATCTTCCCCGGCGCAGGATACTCTGTCCACATCCCCGGGGTGCACAGAAACAAAAACATGGGATGTAAACAAGGAATATTGGTATCTTAACTGATCAGTGTATCATGGGCAGGCAAGATGGCCAGGAAAGCCAACTCTCCCATCATTCTGCAGTGAAATGGTGATGTTGCATTTGTCCAGGGCCAGAAGCAGATGCCAGGAACCTCTCCAGCTCCTGGGACAAACCCGTGGACCTCTGTTCTACATCCATCAAAATTCAATTGTTTGGTTTCTTTTAGGCCTAAAACTAATCCCTTCCGGACATGGCAAATAGTTTATCAAAACCAGAGGCCTGATTGGGAAGTGTGGAAATGGACACAGGGCATTTATGGCAGATAATCTGCTTCCTCAAAGTAATACAGAAAAGTGTTAAATGCTTCTTAAGCTTCACAGCTATTGGATATATGATAAAAGAAAAGAGACAAGCAAATGTTCTACTTTTCCACAGGTAGGAAGGAGGTACAATTCATAAACCTATACATTATGGACCGTTAAACCTGATGCTTACACAGTGTGGAGGTGGAGACTGTCATTTGTGACAACTGTTGTGTATCCAATTCCAAGGGGCAGGTATCATTATCCCCATAAAACAGATGAAAAAACTGAGGCTCAGAGCTCCTTAACATGTCTAAGAACACTAAGTAAAAAGTGATAAAGCCCCTCAATCCCCAAAGGCTGTACTTTCTGCCCACTCAACAGAGAAAAGGAGGTCGCCAGGCCCAGCCGTCAGCCCTACCACTCTGGGCCCACTTCTGCCTGATGACAAACTTAGTAGAGTTCAAGCATTTACATTCCTATTTTGCTGTCTGCCCCATACCACCTACTTTCTACCCTTTCTAAGAAATTGAAAAATGTACCACTTGTATAGAAGCCTAATTTCTTAATTTAGAGAAATCAAAGGGGAGATTGGAGAACTGACTGATAAAGGAGAGTAAGAAATAGAAACACAATCATATTACTGTGGTTTCATGAGTGTTAGACCATGAGTTGGGCATTAAGGTACAGCTTTCCTAGATCAAGAAAATAGTCTTCTGGGAGGGAAAAAGGGCATTTGGGTTAGAATTTTTGTTTTTCCCCTAGCCGATCACTGTGGCATGTTGCCAGGCTTCCTGCTGCCTGGACTCCACCAAGATTTCCTGGGCAGGGCAAAGGCTCTTTTTCGCCTCCAGCGCACAGCCCGCTTTCCAGTAAACAAAGTGTCACGGAGTCTGAATATATAGAATCTCCTGGGTTGTTTCTTCCACCCCTGCTTTCAAACACTTCAAGTTTTCCAAGTCAACTTCCTGTTGCATCATCTCATGCAAAATTGAACAAGATCCTGCTTCTGAATGCCAGTTCTTGTCTGATACACCAGCACATCTTTCTATGCCAGTCACAAAGTGTAAAGTGGCACTGGCATACACGATTAGGTGACAGAAACAGCAGACAGACACCTTCAGCAAGTGCAGCTTCTGTAACGGAATTCTTGGGGTACACCTTGTGTTAGGCCATAATTGAAATGTTCTTGTACAATCACAAATCACTCTAAGAGAGTGAAAGAGTATAGGAAGGATGGGGCAGACACTGAACAAACAAAACTGGCCTGCAGGTTAAAGTCACATAAAAAACCTACCGGAGACTGAGTGGAAGTGTTTGTGTAGGTAGCTGAATATTAATAAAGGAAGGAAGCAAAGGGAATCAAACATTATCAAGCATAATCAACTAGGGAGCATAAGCTTGCTTATTAACCAGGAAGCTATAGCTTCACACACTCCAGGGGAATCACAGCATTGCCCCAGCAAGGGGATTAGCACCCCTCCCTTCCCCCATGTAGGGAACAGCCTGGCCTCTGTTCCCAGATTGGGGTGGGGGGAGGAGGAGGTAAGCACAAGCACAGAAGTCAAGATGGCGACCATAAGGGCCTGCCTGTGTAGCCTGGGGAAGGGATCAGATTGGATAAGGGACACAAAACCCTGGAAGACCTAGGAAATAGATTGGTTAGGGGGTGGACCCATCAAAAGCCCACAAAAGTTTGGGAGGTTGATTGGTTACTTTGAAGAAGCACTTGGTCCTTCCGAAGCCCACAATAATATAATCAGCCTAATAAAGAAGCGTGTGCACACGCTTGCACTTTCTCTCTCTCTCTCTCTGTCTGTCTGTCTCTCTCTCTCCCCCTCCCTCCCTCTCTCCCCCTCGTGCTCTCTCCCTCAGTAACGCTTTTTCTCTCCACAGCAATGATGTAACCCTAGCCGCTGCATGGCCAGGAGCTATGCAGACATCAAGCAGGGTCCAAGCTAAACCGAGGTACGGGATAGAGCAGTGCCAGCCAGCTGGAGGACAGCTGGAACTGGACTAATAAGCTCTGATATGAACTTAACTTTGGCATGGCACAGAATCTCTAGACATTGGCCCTATGTCTGGGCCCAAAAAAGACAAAGTTGGACTTTTTCCACAATGGGACAAATGGAGTTGAGACATTGGGAATCTGGGGGCAGCCTTGTATTTCTACCCAAAATAAATCCTACCATGCCACAACCTCCCAATTGCAGGTTTTTGGAATACTTTCCTTGCGTGCCCGTGAAAGAACAAAACTTCCATTGGCAAGAGAAACTAGATTCTTCTTTTCTTGCTCTATATTGTTTTGCATTAATTTAATTGATCCAGCTGTAGGAGCAGGCAGCTTCCTCTTTTGTTTAAGGAGGCAGGAGACAGGCTCCCAGCCCCCAAAGAGCAAGCCTACTACCATCTCTTCCTGTCATTCTTGTTTTATTCCTTTTAATGTTAAATTCTAGGTCTAGGATTTGGGGTAGCGGGTCCCCTGAAACCACACACCACATTTAAAGCCCTTTTTTCCTGAGCGAAGTTTTCATTCTTTCAATCAGATTCTCAAAGGGTTCTGCAGACAAAGAAGATGTGGACGAAAAAGGGGACCACGTTCTAAACCTGACAAGCTCAGAGGAGGCCCATGTGGCGGCCCTACAAACTCAGAAACCAAAGTAACCACATAGGATGGTCTGAAATTAAAACTTTCTTACTCATCCCCCCCAACCCTTTTTAAAAATCCTTATCCGAGGATATGTTTATTGATTTTAGAGAGAGAGGGAGGGAGAGAGATACATCCGTGGGAGAAAAAAACGTTTCAATCGGTTGCCTCCCATACATGTCCTGACTGGGGCTCAAACCTGTTATCATGATTACTATTTGTAGGTGACTTAAACTCCCTTTGTAATCACTTTTGTGCGTGACCTTTGCAGAGTACTTCCTGACGTTGAGAGATTTAGTATGATCTCTATGTTAATTCTTCCACCTAAGAACTTGTGGCCGCCTGTGCTAAAAGTACATTCTTAGCCCTGACCACTGTGGCTCAGTTGGTTGGGTATACAGCAAATTGAAAGGTCACGGGTTCAACTTCCAGTCAGGGCACATGTCTGGGTTGCGGATTTGGTCCTGGGTCAGGGCACTTAGGAAAGGCAATCGATCTATGTCTCTCACACTGATGTTTCTCTCCCTCTCTTTCTCCCTCCCTTCCCCTCTCTTTGAAAAGAAAACCTTTTTCTTTTTAAAGTATATTCTTAGCTTTGCTACCTATTTCAAAACATCTATCTTCAAAGGGCCCAAGCAAGTTTATCTCCTCCACATTTTTCTTATATCCTGTTTTCTGGAGATATCACATAACGTCTACAATAATTTGAACACTTCTAAGCTCAACAGATGTTATGACAAGGTGGATTTTCCAATATCTGCCACTGATAACACCTACTGGCTAAAAATACCTTGTGTCTATAGGAGGCTTTGAATTTCTTTCACTGCTTTCATAAATACTCTTTATTTTATTTATGCATTTATTTATTTATACCCCTATCTTCCCTCATCAAGGACTAAGGGTGCCTTTAAGGACACATAAAAGTGGATGAGACGGCATAAAATATAGAATCAAGGAAGAGAATACCCCCAAATCCCTGGGAATTAGGAAAGTAAGAGTATCTTTCCTGTTTCACAGAGAAGAAAACCAGGGAACAGAGCTAATAAATGACTTTTTAAAGCTATGTGGGTTAAAAACTAGAAATACCTGAGACTAAGTCAGCCCTAAAAAGGATATCCTGGGACTCTGGAGTATTGGGAAATAGGCTTAACAACAAAACAAACTAATGTCAAAGAGACCACCATCCAGGTTGGCAGAGCTGGTCAGAGACATGGAGATTCCTTCCAGGAGAAGTGGGAGGAGCCTGGAGGGGGGCGGCGCTGAGGGCAAACGGGGAACACTCATGCCAGG
Organism: Pteronotus mesoamericanus; assembly: GCF_021234165.1. Classification (NCBI taxonomy): domain Eukaryota; kingdom Metazoa; phylum Chordata; class Mammalia; order Chiroptera; family Mormoopidae; genus Pteronotus; species Pteronotus mesoamericanus. Next base: position 25,067,388 of record NW_026555105.1, on the reverse strand, counting down.
GATCAGGTGCTCACAAAGTGCCAGGCACCATCCTGAGAACGCTCTAAGCATCGCCTCATTTAATACTCAGCATGGTGCCTTATGATGCAGGTGCCAGCATTATTCAAATTTTGCAAGTGAGGAAAATGAGGCCTTGCCCAAAGTCATAGAGGGAGAATGTGGCAGATTTTGACCCAGGCAAGTCTGACTCCAGAGCCCTCTCCTTGCCTCTAGTATCTCCAGAGACCCAGAGCAGACAGAAGCCACCAATAGGAAAGCTGGGTCTAGAGGTCCAAGGACATCTTTTCAAAGTAGAGAGGGTAAGAGGGGCAGGCATGGTGGGCGGGTCAAGGAAGTTGCAAAGAAAAACGAGGACTTTGCTAAAAAACAAAGAAGTCGCCATCTAAATTCTCAGGCCTTTTATTTCAGTCTTAGCAGCTTGCAGGGAAGGAAAGCTTCCTTAAAGTGACCTCATAGGCGGTCAGCACACAAACTTTGTTTCCAAAGCCAATCTTAATAGTGAGATAGGATAATAGGATGATGATGATGGTGGGGATGATGATAATGATAATTTAAAAACCAGTGTTTGCTTTTTCCTGTGGTGAAGTTAGAGCTACCATTCAATTCAGGGAGTATTTACTGAGCACATACTACGGAACTGGCACTGTACTAGGCACAGTGATTTTGGACATAAGACTTTATAGAGAAGACTTTATGTAATTTCCACAGCACACCGAATATTTGTTGAACATCAAAAACATCTAAATTTTAAAAGATAGCACTTCCAGTTCTTCCATCTCTGGGCTGAAAGCGGGTATCAGTTCCCCCAGGCTCTTCCTATGTCAGTTCTCTAATGAATTGCTGTGGTTTGCACAGGGTCTCTCCCGCTCCCCGCATCTCCAGGAGCTGCTCGCACCAACCACAGCTCTTTGCTGTGCTCACTTCCAGCTGCGGCTTTTTCCTTCCCTCGGATCCCCGTGTGCCTGGGCCTTTGAAGGAGTCAGTAAAGCTTTCTGACAACTATTCCCACGTGTCCCCTCTTCAGGCCACTGACAGCATTGCACCTCTTGGCTGCATGGTGGAAGTGGGGCCATGCAGACAGTTCTGAGCAATGAGTTGTGAGTAGAAGTGATGCTTGATGCTTGTCACTTCCAGGAGGATCATTTAACTGCTGGTGCAAAACTCTCTGAAGTTCTCTTTTTCCCTCTACATGGCAGTGGCAATATTTGAGATGGTCCCTGGGTTACTAGCCATCCTGACAGCCCAAAATGAACATGCAGGTTGATTGAGAAGTAAACTGTATACTTTTAAATTGCTCAGATGCCCCAGCTGGTGTGGCTCAGTTGGTTGGAACATCATCCTATAAATGGAAAGACCACGGGTTTGATTCTCAGTTAGGGCATGTGCCTAGGTTGCGGGTTCATTCCCTGGTCAGGGTACCTACAAGGGGCAACTGATTGATGTTACTCTCCCTTTCTTTCTCCCTCCCTCCCCCTCCCTCTAAAATCAATAAGCACGTCCTTGGGTGAGAAATAAACAAACAAACAAACAAACAAACAAATAAATCCCTTAGATTCGGTGGTTGGTTGTTACCATGGTATAATGTAGCCTCTTCTGACAGACACAGGCTTTCAGTCCATAATGATAACACTTCTTCTTTTCCAGGACGTACACAGAGGAGATACAGAGAGACAGAGACAGAGACAGAGAGATAGAGATAGAGATAGAGATAGAGATAGAGATAGAGATAGAGATGAAGAGGGAGCTAGAGATATGTAGAGACATACATACAGATATGGAGACAGATATAATTCTCCTAGTCGTTTCTTTGAGTTCGAGGTGGAAGAGGATGTATGCCCCACCAGCCACCCTGATAATCCATGTATATAAGTGATTTAAATATAAAAGTAAATAGAAATTCAGGTTTAAGTGTCCTTAGAGAAATCTCATAATTTGAATTTGGAAATATAGGAATTAAATTTTTTAAAAATCTGTAAGATAAAAGGCACAAATGATGTCTTGAAGGATGAAAAGCAATGCACTCTATATGAACTAACAAGGTGGTATGGGAAGAACAGAACTATTGACATTTGGGGCCGGAATATTCTTGTGTCCTGCGCACTGTAGAATGTTTAGCATTCTCTTTGCCCTCTGCACGCCAGATACCAGTGATACCCGCAGCACTGCCCTCTACGTTGTTACGACACCCAATGATCCCAAACATCCCCTGGGGGACAAAATCACCTTCCTTTGAGAACTACTGCATTGGCTATAATCACAGCGAGATTTAAACCTTCTACAGAACTGTATTAACAATTTTCTTTCATAAGCTTGGTTTCTTCCTGCAAGGAATTCAGTAAAGAAGTGGAAGTCCAGACACAGTCCCGGTGGGCAGTACTCATTATAACAGCAGCAGTCGTAGTGACCCCAGCCTGTACTACGTGTACTAAACCCCGAGTGCTCCCTCAAGCCTCCTGACAACCTGGGAACACGCAAGACTATCATTCTCATTCTACAGATAAGGAAACTGAGCAAAGTGAAGTGTAGCAACTTGCCCAAAGTCAGAAAACTAGTAGGTATAGAAAAACCATGTCCAAGAATACGCAATGTGTCTTTTCACTATAATCAGAGAAATGCAAACTGAAACAAGAAATTATTTTTCTGCCTATGTTATTAGCAAATTTTTAAAAAAGTATACTAGTGTTAATTATGAGTCTTGTAAAAAGAGACTTTCATCCCTTTTCTTGAGAACAAACAAGAGTATATGTCCAAAATTTTTAATGTGATAAGGCCACTTTTCTTATAGGAATTTAGCTTGTAGAATAATTTAAAATTTATCAATTTTTCAATTCTATCACTTCCACTTGCTTTTTTAATAACTTGTATTTCTTCACTGAGGTTTTCCATTTTTTCATTTGCTTCAAGAGAATTGGTAATTGATTGTTGAAGCATTTTCATGGTTGTTCCTTTAAAATCATCAGGGAATTCCAACATTTGATTCAACACATTGGTGTCTGTGCTTTTTCATTCAAGCTGTGGTTTTCAGTTCTTGGTGCCAAGATAGGGGATCTTTGGCTGTCTCCTGAGCATTTTGTCTGTTATGTTTAGAGAATATTATGTTGAGAAAATTTTGGTCCTTTACTTTAGCCCACTAACACCCTGTTCAGGTTTGGCACACTGGTCACGCCTACTTTGGCGGGCCGTGGTTTCAATGACAGTGTAATGTTCAGGGCCTGTGCTGTTTATTTTGGTCTGCCTTGTTTGTCTGGTACAGCTGAGGCTCCCACAGGTCCTGCTGGGGTTGCCTGTGGACTGGCCTGGTCCATGGGTGTCTCTTGGTAGGGGAGGAAGATCTCAAACCCCCGGGGAGGTGGAGGCTTCTTGGGTGGGACTGCTTACCTAGGTGGGATCCCCTTTTCCAGGTGCCCCAGAGAATGTAGGTGGGGGAGGACAATCTCAGGCCCATGGGGACAAAGGCACTTCCCAGGCCAGGTCACTGTACATGTATTGGCAGAACCTCCTTGCTTGTGCCTCCTGGCTGCCAAAGTCTGGGTTAGCAGGAGATGAGAGTCTCAGAACATTTCCCCTGGCCACCTGCTATTATGAGTCTCCTAACAATTCCCTCTTTCTGGGTGCTGGGTTAGCCTGATGATATTGGATGGACAACAGGTCAACCCTGGGACAACAGGAGCCTACTAGGCCCCTTTTTGTTGCTGGATTTCAGGTCAGGATGCATGAGGTCCTGGTCACCTTATTCTGTTGCTAGGATATAAGACACCCTACCTCTGTGTTGTTCCTTCGGTCAGTTGGTTTGGGGCTCCAAACCAATTCATGTTCTTCTTACCCCTGCCAATCTTCTCCTTTGTTTGCTTCTTGCATTTCCAAGGTTTATTGTTGTACTTAGCAGAAAGAAATAGGTCTATGCCATCTTGTCAGAATAGAAATCCCAAAAGATTTTTAAAATTTCATTTACCCTCTAAGGCTACTATAATTTTATCTGATAACACAAATTTAAACCATTTGGTTTTTATCTTTTTTTTTAAAAAAAAAACAACACAACTTGTACTTGGCAAATGTACAGAGAAAAAACAGACATCATTCTTTATGTCTGCATTCTAGCCTGCAATCAATCTAGCAAGGTAAATGAAAAGGGGCCCTCAGGTTACAGATGCGCATACAGTAACTAGACCTAACATTGCTAGCCTTAAGACAAGTTAGCTTCTCAGATTTCAAGAGTAAAGTAATCTCTAACAACTTTAAGTCTGATACTCAGTAGGCACAAAATTCTGCAAAGAATGGATGACAAAAGCTTTAGACATCTGGTACATTTAAATTCGTAGTAAGGCCCAAGAATATGTAAAAAAAAAAAAGCCACTAGAGGGCAGTAGACTCAAACTATGCCCCATATCAAGAGCTTGCCAGGCATATCTCAAGGTTCTAGACCCAGAACAGCCGTGTAAGTGTCACTGTCTAAAAACATGGGATGTTATTTTAACTCATTCTCCTCCAAACTCTACTTCTAAAATGTCAATGGCTTGTGGGCAACTTCCCCATTTTTAAATTTATACTATGCCTAATATTCCCCAATGTTTTCCAAGAGTTGTTTGTAAAAGAAAATTCTGGACATAACTACTAAATATTATATATTGCATAGAAATGGGACTAAGTCTCTTCGTTTGTTTGTTTTTAAAATGTATTCAAATTCTCCACTCAGCTGCATTATTTTGTAAGCAAAAAAAAAAAAAAAAAGAAAAAGAAAGAACACCTCATATACTATAAAATGTGATAGGAATACAGTTTTCTTAAGGACATTGTTTTTTTTAAAAAAGCCTCAGGAGTATCCTTACTGTCATAAGCTCTCACACTATGATTAGAGAAACACTTGCTGAATAAATAACTTAAAGAATCATCTCCACTGGGAACATGCTTTCTTCTTGACGGGGAAATATAGTGATAATTTTCTACTGTCAGTAGCATTTTACTCCTCACAGATGTTCATTTCTCTGCTGTTTTTTTTTTTTTTAATTAAGGAAAAAAGCCAGGGGTTTTAGAAAGACCAGTTTAAGCTAAAAGGCTTTCCCAATGTGTTAAACCAACCTTATGTAAGAGTATATCCTATTTAACTTAGAAACTTTCTCATCCTATAATACACAAGATCAATCCCAGTTTAAATATGCAGATAAAGTTATAAACTGGTAATCAAAAGTACTGTGATACTTTATATCTATTTAAAAATCACATTAAATTTCACTTACATGTCTTTTTCATTTAGTCATTCAACCAGCGTTTACTGAGTACCAGGTAATGTACCCTTATTCTCTACTTGCATATGAGGGACTAGGTTTAGAAGGCAGCAGCTATAGGCACTGTGATTAGATGAAGCAGAGAACAAAACCTTAACCCTGACAGGCAAACAGGCATGAATTTAAAAACATTTACCATTAAAAGTTATGCTTCAATAAGCTGGGTCTTTTTAACATCAAACATGTTAGCAAAACCCAGCTCTGTCAAAACTTTCAGGGAACATGCTGGTCTGTAAAGGGCAGCCACTCAGCAGACAAAACACATGATTTACAACTTCAAAGGTCAAAGAGCCAAGAACAAGAAGAGTTCCCAGTCCAGATGAGAACATTTCTTCAGGATAGAAAAAACTATCAAGGGTTTCATTCATTCCGGCAAACAGATAAAATTCTTGACTTTTTTTTTTTTTTTCCTTCCCTTGGTTTTAACAAAAGAAGCTGAATCCTACCTGGTGTGAGAAATTTAACTGAGAAAGCAACGCCTTCTCTCTGATTAGCCTGCAGGTAGAGCTTCTTCAACAATGGGAAGATGTGAGGTTGAGAGGGGAACACAGTGGGCAGTGGACACAACACTGGTCGCTCCTTGAGAGGGTGCTGATACTGAAGGCACTCTGACTTAGCAGAAAGAAGCTAGCAGGGACTGAGAGAGATAACTGTATCTAAGACTTAGTGCTACTTAGTACTTACTCATATCTGGAAGTTTGCACTTCTTTCAAGTTCTGCCTTTGAAGTCAGTCTGACCCAGATTTTTAGATAACATATTAATACGTAACCTCTTTCTAAGGCTCTATTTCTTCATAGGTAACATGGTGATTATAATAGTATTTATTTCTTGGGGGTAGACGTGAGAATCAGAAGGAACAGTGCATATAAAATATGTAGCACAATGCCCGGAATGTGAGTGTACAATAAATGACAAACTATTAATCTTTCTGTCTTCACACTATGTATATAGTGTATAATTCATTGTGTATTATTTTCTTTATCCTAGAAACATGTAACAGTGAGTGATACTAGTGACAATATATATAAGGTCTGGCACAAATAACACCCCTTTTTAATCACAAAATCATAAGCATGTAATTCTGTAACATTACAATATCACACTCAAGCACACCATATATGACATTTTAGGTGAAATGTTCAAATTGCTGCCCATCTTGTGCAAGATATTCACGTAACTTACCAACCACACTCAAGCAAGTCTTACTTCTGCTGGACCCTGTATTTAACTATTTTAATCAAGCTGTTTTCTCATATTTTAAGAAGACACAGCTGAGTAACAAGTCGTGAGTGAATGTTCTCTTAGGGAAGCCCTTGAGGAGCGCTCTCGGGTCAGACCCTGTGGGCACTGCTGTTCACCTGGACTGAAGAGAGAAACGGCTGTAGGTGTGGCTCCCAAAAGGAACACAGCCTGTTTTTCAACTCTGTTGGGATTTGTTTTTAAAACTGTGACTGCCGGCAAAGTACAAAGTAGTAAACAAGTCTCTTCTCCCACAGCACGTGTCCCTGAAACTCCAAAGTGAGCAGTGACCAGAAATGCCACAGATGGCAAATAGCATGCTTGAGCCTTTAAAAATAATTCTACTCTTGAACTATTATCATCTCTAATGACTCTTGACCGTTATCTACTATTTAGCAGCCTAAAATAGAGAACTATATATTTTTGTTATTTTTTTAAAAAGGGACAGAAAAGTCACACTTAGGAGTAGTCTGTACAGAGGGCCTCCTAGGAAATAGGACTTGTCAGGTTATTCTGTGACCTTGGTGATTGTCTTCATTATCCGGGGGTTCAGTTTCCCCCTCTAGAAAATGAGACACCCAGGTGAGCTTGGTGGTTTTCAAACTCTTTTTGGCCCTGACATCCTTTCTTCCAATGAATGCTTACCTGGGAACCCCCACGGTAAGTGAGCTAACATGGATGGGCAAGTGTAGAGTTCACTACTTCTTCCCACTCCCAACCACAAAATCCCTAAACAGCTGTCTGAAGTACATTTTGAAAGCCACCGGCCCAGAAGTTATGCCTTTCATTAACTCTGTGGGCCTTAATTATATACACTGATGGTTTATCCTTCACTACTTGGGGCACACACTGTTTGTTGCCTTCCAACACTAGCAAGCACAGAGTTCAAAATCCCATTTTGGACCTGAAAATTAAGTTTAGATGGCTGAATCTACATAACTCAATCCAATTCAGAAAATGGTAGCAAATGCAGAGATGGAATGTCATGCAAAAATTCAGACTTTCCAAAAAAAAAACAAAACAAAACAAAACAAAACAAAAACAACCACCTGTCAACCTGATACGTGATAGGAAGCACCAGATTTTTGTTGTATTTTGTTCCTCAGAGACTTGGATCATCAATCTCCTTTCTCTTCCTCAGGATCTTAGGTTCAGTATAGAGGACGCTGGGTCGTTAACCACTAGGTCAGATATCATTTTAATGCACTTATTTAAAATAAAAAAAAGTCTTTTAATTCAACTTAAAAAGAAACTCCAATATGAAAGTTGTCTGTTTTGTGAGTTATTTTATTTCACTTTTAAATGTGTCATATTTTAGTCACTAAAACTTAAGGAGAAAAGATTAATCTTTGTACCCGAAGCTTAGCATTACTTTTTCATTAAAGAATTTTCATTAAAATGAGAAAGCATCCTTTTGAAGGGTTTGCCTGGTGTGTGCATTCACAAATTTATTCTGTATCTTCAAAGAATCACTTAAAAATATTATTGAAATGAACAATTTTCTACCTATTTTATTTCACTTTCTTTTCTTTCCTCTCAGTCATTTTTCTTTTCTTATCTTAAAATATATTTTTAATGCTAAAAAATATAAGGAGAATTAAATGTAATTGTCATTTAAGATGTAACTTAGGATATTTTCTATATCGTTAAGTATTTTTGTTGTAGTTTTATTATCCAAATTTTTATTTACTATCTGCATTAATTCTTGTTTACCACACTGTATTTTGAAACCTTTATTTTAAAAGTTTCTTATTGTAAACACTTGGATTTTGAATGCTCATAGAAATATATTTTTATTAAACAATTTTCTTTTTCTTCTAAAAAAGTCTTTAACATTATTTTCATGTCTAAACTATATCCTGACTCCTATTTAAAATGACAACAACATATTCATAATTATATAAATCCTATTTTGAGACTTCAGATTTAAGAGCTTATAATTTCTCATGATCATTAAAGAAAAAAATATATTCATCTCTTTTTTTCTTAAAGATAATTTTTTAAAAGATTTTATATATTTATTTTTAGAGATGAGAAGGGAAGGAGAAAAGGAGGGAGAGAAACATCAATGTGTGGTTGCCTCTCATGCATCCCCTACTGGGGCCCAGACCTGCAACCCAGGCATGTGCCCTGACTGGGAATAGAACCGGCAACCCTTTGATTTGCAGGCTGGCACTCAATCCATTGAGCCACATCAGCCAGGAATTCATCTACTCTTAAATATCAAATTTCTTAGATGAAATGCCTAAATACACAGGTTATAAAATGGCCTTTGAAGATTGGGATGTTGACAGATTCCAAAAGAAAAGTAAGAGGGCATTAAAGCACAATTTACTTTAGACAATAGCTAAAATAGACAAAAATCTAGGAGTCATCCTCAGCTTCTCTCTTTCTCTTAAACTTCCCATCCAGTCCATTGGCAAATCCTGTGAATTCTACCTTCAGAATAAGTCTAGGATCTGAACAATTTTTGCCATCTCCACTGCCACCACCCTGCTCCAAGCTGCTATCACCTGTCTTCTAGATCACTGTTACAGTCTCCTAACTGGATTTTTCCACACCTTCCCTTATCTTCCTACAATCCCTTCTCAGGACAGCATGATGTCTATCAGCCAGGGCCTTTAATAGTCAGAAACGTATTGTGTTTAACATTCTACGTACCGTATACATTCAACCAATTTGCCCAACACCTGATCTCAGAAGTTCAAGTCTGAGGAAAGGGCTGAGATGGTCCACCTCCGTACTGTAATGTCTAAGCACAACTCCAAGAAACTTTGTCCTGTATTAGAATATACGTTGGGTGCAATCACTTGCACTCAATGTATATTGAAGGACAAAGGCTTCAGAAGGCGCTGATGATATATGCCACGCGAGCAACCCAGAGTTCATCAAGCTATAGTAACGCTCACAGGACTGCGCCTCCAGGGACCCTCTGTGACCTGGCTTTTGAGAGGTTTATCCAAACCATTTGCCATTTCACTTGGGCTTTCCATTCTGTTTACTCTATGCTTTCCTTGAGTCCATAACAAAAAAGAAAGGGAACAAGTATCTTAGAGACAGGGAGTTTGAGTCCATCAACAACTATGTAGTCAGGACTACACTGATGGATTCAATTCAGCTGTCTCCAGAGTGGACTGGAGTTGACTCGGGGGGAAAGGGGCACATTTCAAGTTAGGAATAATGCAGCTCAGCTCTGGCATTAAGTCTGCCTCAGCCTAAAAACAGGCCCAACAGGTGTGGCAGGACTGTGTCATGAGCAGTTAGACACAAGCAGGGTCCTCTATTTACCTGGCATGCACGTGTACAGCCTTGCCACATGTTAAAATATCGCAGTGTTGCTGAACTGGCTGTCAAATATTTTGAACAAATACCCAAGACACCAGATAACACAGAGTCCTGAAAACAAGGCACTGGAGCTTTGACCGGAGTTGGCAGGAAGTAGACAATGAAATCTCAGAGGCACTTACTTAGAGGAATGGGATGGAAACAGTGTTTTCAGGAAGACCTTCTCGGGGTGTGAGCCTCCTTTCTGCCTTATCTCAGCAGGATGGGCATAGGGAGTGAGTTTCATAATCCTGCGCCTGGCTTAAGTGGCAAGTTGTTTACTCTACCAGTACGTCATGAGAAGTGGATAGCTGGTCGTTTAAGGACAGCTGAGCTCTGTTTATTTAGACAAATAACCCAGCCTCACCTACCTTTGGGTACCCAGACTGAAATGACTAATGACTAAGGCTTCTGAGTTTTTTTCTAATACTTTCAGATTGTTATCAACTCATTTGTTTCTTAAAAAGTACGTTTAAGTCTCATGTCCCTTACCACTAACATCCTCCTCCAGGGCATGAGCACATAGCTAAGGGCAGAGGAGTGTCCATTAGGTGTAGCTCCTGGTGAAGGTCACTGGCATCAAGCAAGAGAAGGCTTAGTCTAGTGAGTAGTGAGGTTGGAGGTCACATGCCCCAAAATGAGGAACAATTGTGAGAGGAAATAGAATGAAGGAGCACAGGCAACCCCTTCAAAAAGCCTGCCTGGGAAGAGCAGGTCAGTGATAGGCCCATAGCCAGAGGCAACTGCAATGTGAAATGCGGAATCCTTTACAAAAGTTAGGTTTAAGCCTGGGCCCATAGCCTTATAACCTGGCTGCCACCATCAGATATATAGGATGTTGGATGGCACTAGATCTGTGGCGAAGCATAAAGCTGCAAAGTGTACGATAAAGGATCATCAGCAGGAGTGGGCTGTTAGACACAGTAGGCGGGGGTGGGCCTCCCAGAGGGGCAGAGAGGCATGCTTGGTAGGGCCGAGGCCTAGGCCTGTGAGGTGGGTAGAGGGGGAAGAATGGTAGGAGGTGAGATCAAAGAGGGCATCAGGAAGGACTTGGGTTCTTTCCCTGAGTCAGATGAGAAGCCATGGGGTTTTTGTACCAAGGACTAATATGATTTGATTTATGTTTTAAAAGGAATCTTCTGGTTGCTGTCCTGAGAAGGGATTGTAGGAAGATAAGGGAAGGTGTGGAAAAATCCAGTTAGGAGACTGTAACAGTGATCTAGAAGACAGATGATAGCAGCTTGGAGCAGGGTGGTGGCAGTGGAGATGGCAAAAAGTTGCTCAGATCCTAGATTTATTCTGAAGGCAGAATTCACAGGATTTGCCAATGGACTGGATGGGAAGTTTAAGAGAAAGAGAGAAGCCGAGGATGACTCCTAGATTTTTGTCTAAGTGAACAGAAGGATGGAAGTACTTTTTTTGAAATGAGAATGCCTCAAATAATGTGTGTGTGTGTGTGTGTGTAGAAGGTGGAAGGGACTGGAGAAGGGGTAGATTGGGAACTTGGTTTAGGATGTATCAAATTTAAGAAGTCAGAGTAACTAAAAAAATTTTTTTTAATTATTTTTTAAATAAGAATTCTTATGGGAATCCAAGTGATGATGTCAAGTACACATGTGGTCTAAGTGTCAAGCTAAAGATCCAAGTTGGAGAGAGAAATGTGAGATTGAGCAAGATACTGAAGGCAAAGGTCCCCAGACTGGATAAGATTCAGGAAGTGAGTAATAATAGAGAAGAGATCTGAAGACTCAGCCCCAGGGCTCTCCAACATTAAAAAGCTGGAGAGACAAGAAGAAACCACCAAAGGAGACTGGGAACAAATTGACAATAAAGTAAGAAGAGAACCAGGAGAGGCTATTTCCCAGAAAGCGCAGTGGGGAAAGAATTCAAGACAGAAAAGGTCAACTGCATCAATGCTGCTGACAGAGCAAGAAGGATGAGGTTCGAGGAGTGTCTTGGACTTAACAATGTGGAGTGGGGGTCCGATGATACAGTAGACCGCCAGAGTGACAACCTTGAGCAGGTGAGAGAAGACAAGATCTAACGTAGAAGTGAAGGGTAAAACAGGGATTGATCTTCCACAGACACTAGAGGGAAGGGAGCTGGTGGACGTCGAGCAGGTGTAGCCATTCTTTTCTGATTGCTTCTGGTTTCTCAGTGAAACAGAAAATCAGCTCATCAGGTCACCAGCTAATCAGGTCATTGGAGAGAGGCTATAGGAAGAGGTCATGCAGGTTTGCAAAAGGAGGAGAAGGTACAAAATAGTCCTCCGGGGGGGCAGCAGAGTGAACACACTGGGAAAATGATGTGTGATGGAGGGTCAGCACGAAGGGTCCACTGAAGGTGAGAGGTCATAAATGTAACGAGAGCCTGGTCAGCATGGTAGTGTGTTGAGTGGCCCAGATGCTGTGAGGTTATAAAGAGTTGGACTTCCAAGAGTCTACCATGTGCCAGGTACCACGTGCCTCATACATATTCATTATCCTTCCCCACAACAAGGTACATGTTATTATCGCCATTTTATAAAGGAGGAAACCAAAACAGAGAGGCCAAGTGACTTGCCCAAGGTCAAACCACAGGAAGAAGCCAGACAATCTGACCCACTACCCCCACCAATACCACACAAAATGGCTGTCGTAGCATTTGAGTGCACCTTCCCACATTTAGACCTCTATAAGAATTTCTAATAGGACCTTTTTTTTGACATGAAATGTCTATATTATTAACATAACAAATACCTCCAGTATAAATATTTCAACATGCTTCTCATTTTTAGAACTGTCAACCAAATTTGAAAGAATGACAGTTGCTTTCCTACGGATTATTCATCCACTAGCTGATAAAAAATAAAAACTGAGTCTACGCTGAATTCTCTGGAGGAATAGAGCCAGGCTCTGAGTCCAGACCTGGGACATCCAGGTCTATATTAGGCAACGAACAGGGAAGACGAGAGCTTTACAACCAGAGATGGTCGCTATGTCAAGAAATTATCATTACGCTTAAATAACAGACTTTTGAGTAATTCAGTCAGAGAAACTTGTAGAAAAGTTGCTTCCTAAATCCAGAGTATTCTTCATATAAGGAATATTAAAGTCCTTATTACTATTACTTATAACACATAACTGGCCCCCATTGCTATTTTCTGAAGTTTCAAGAGAACAAAACCAAAAAAACAATTCTACTCTTTCCCTGTTGAACCAAGTGTTCTCCTGCCTCTTAATGTATTTGGATGGAGATCAGAAAGGGACTTAGACAAAAAAAAATAATAAAAGGCTTGCAGGAAACAGTTTGTTATGGTGGTTACTCCAGGGAGGCTATCTTTTAAAGTCTCTCCCCAGTTTTGTTTAAATAAGACATTTTTCTACCTGAGCCAATGAATCATTCAGCAGAGAAAAGAGAAACAAACTATGGCATACCTATATATACGTTAGGGTTTAGGGTTTTTGTTAATGTTAGTTTACTTTAAACTCTGCTTCTTACCTGGGTCCACTTCAGAAGAGGAAGGAATAGAAAAGGCTTCTACAGAACTAACAGCCTCACTGTGGGCCTCCTGGCTGGGTTCTTGCAGCATGTAATCTCTTATGTCACAAGCAGATGGCAGCTCCAAAGCATTGTTCTCTGACTGGCTGCCTGGAGTGGCTTCCTGAGTTGCCATAGTCCTGCCATGAAAAAAAAAAACAAAACAAAACAATCAACACAAAAGGCATTGCAAAGAGGAGCTTCCATTACAGGCAGTCATGATGTGAAGGGCTAAAATCCCAGAATCTTAAAGGCCAAAGCACACTACAACCAGAACAATGCATCTTTATTCCTTGTCTTTACTTTGGACCTAGTATTTGTTCACCATATTTCTTCAGCACAAGAAACAAATATTCTCATGACATAAATAAATCATTAATAATTCCAGCTGGAAAATAAGCTATGTGTCTGATAAGGAGGAAATACTGTGCAGCACTATTATCCAAAGCGTATAAGAATTCTTAATGAGAAGGGAAATTGTTCATGAGGTATTCAATGGGAAAAGATTTTAAAACAGTAGGTAAGGTTTGATCCTGATTTCGTAAAATAAAGTATCGTTTGTGGGATGTGTATGTTTGAAAAATATAGATTTATAGCTAGAAAAACCAAGTCTGGAAGAGTATATCCCAAATTAATTTCACTGGTAACTAATTCAGTGGCTTAGTTTCTGGGTAGTGAGAGTATAGGTGATTTCCATTTTCCTTTGCAGTCTACTCAAACACACATTCAGCCAGTTATCTAACACGCCAGGCCGGTGCCAGGCCCTGGAGATCCAAAGGTCAGTGTGATAGCTTTCCTTCAAGCTGCTCACAATTTGAGGTGACCCAAACGCAGAAATATACCATGTTAACAAATGACAAACCAGAGCAGAGCCCAGAAAGGGGCAGGCTTTCTGGAGGACGTTATCCCCAGTCATAAGGCCGGCCAGGCCATGGCCAAAGGACAGTGTAAACACCAGATGAACCAGCTTGAGCAACCACAAGTGGCATAGGGTGGCAGGAGTTTAAAGGAAGAGTCAAGGAAAAGTCATGCACTATGTAACGGGGAGGGACAAACCATGTGGTCTCTGCTGGGACCTTCTCCTCTTCCTGTGCCAGGCCTGGAAGGGACAGCAAGTCCTTGGATACACAAACTCTTTAACTGAACTCTGGAGATCCTGAAAGCAGCTTATTAGATTCAGTAGTGGGACATTTCTTATTAAAAATGAGTCTACATCCCGCTGGGTCTATATCCACCAGTGGGCTGGGGTCTCTAATGGGGAACTCTTTGCAGTGCATCCAACACCGCCCACCTCTCTGTAAAATAGCTGTGAACCTGGGGAGATCTGGGATCCTCTGCTACTCTCTGCATTGTATGTTGTTGTCATCAATAAATCTTAACATAGACAACGCCATACATCATGACTGTCATGGGCCACCAGGCACCATGCAGAGGAGTTACATGGTCAGATCTGCAGATGGATTTGCAGGCCTTGCACCTGGTGGCAGGCAATCTCAAAAGCAACAGGAATTCATTCACCTGCAGTGGTCCTCGTGAGAGTTTAAGAGCATGTGAACGAGGGCAGGGCACTATCGGTCAAGCGCAGGGGGCAGGTTAAGAACATATTTAGGAAGGAAAATAAGAGTAGAACTTAATAACTGAATAGATAAAGGGACTAATAAGAAACAGAGGGTCAATGAGGAGTGGCACCTGGGTTGTATTATCAAGTTAGAGAAGATAGGAAAAGGAAAGGAAATGGAGGAGGCAGTATTCCAAATTATGGAATATTATGCAAGTGTTAAAATGACAGTCAGAACATATTAAGTCTCAAAGTATGTTTCAATTAAGTATGTTCAATTGAAAGATGCAATTTCAGAATAACATGGACAGCATAATAATAAGAGTAGCTAACATTTATCAAGAGCTTGTTGGATGCCATGCATTGTACTAAGAGCTTTACCTGCAATAGCTCTATGAAGCAGGTAATCCAATTATTAGTCTCATTCACAGTCAGACAGTCAGACTCAGACACAGAGGCAAGTAGAGTTACTTGCCCACGGAAACCCTCCTAGAAAGTATCAAGCTAGGATGAACTCAGCACCAAGACCCCCCAGCCTCCAACGTCTGCAGAGCCTCCTTACTGGGACCTAGTCAGGCAGCACAGACAGCAGGTGGATGAAAACAAATCAACAGAGAGGCCTGGCAAGATCCTTCTTGTTGAGCACATTGAGTCACATGGTGTTGTGACATTTGATCTGGCAGAGACATTCGCCCTGGCAGAGAGTGAGCCAAGACATCAGCTGATTGCTTCTGAAAGGAGTTGAGTGATCAAGTACGTCCTGTCTTTTCACACATGTTACATTAGCCAACCAAGCCTGAAGTTTCAGCAAACACCTCTGCTGCAGGCTCTCGGTGGCTCCTCCTCCTCTCCTCATGCTACCAAACACCGCTCTGGAGCCTTCAGGAAGGGAACAAACAGGTCAATGAATGACATCGGCAGAGTCTGCGTGCCTGCAAAAGTGCCTTGAAATGAACCATCAACTGAAGGTGTCATTAGTGACATGAAACAAAAAGAATCCTTTTTGAAAACAAATAGCACACTGATACGATATTTATCTTTCCTTTTAGAGTCACTTATAGTAAATGTCAAATATATTCCAAACTAGGCATTTGAACAAATTTAAAAAAATGCCTACTGAAAGACTGAATCCTTTTATCATAAAATAAGTATCTGTGCATGTAAAACACATTATTTGGGACTCAGTGAATTTGTACAGGAGAAAGCAAGTAACAGGGTAGAGATGAAAAATGTCTTATTATGGTCTGAAACTACGTAAGCTGGCAAATAGAATACAGTGATTATCTTTTGCCCCAAACCTTTTGATATGGTTCAACTTCCTTCTCCAGAAATGCATATTTTCCTCTTTTAAAAGTGCTTAAATTATACAATCTAAATATTCTTTTCCAGTACTGGAGAGTATAAGATGCCTGAGAGTGCAGTCATAGAAGTTTCTTAGCATAGAAAAACTGCTCACCAAGAGAAAGCAGCCTTTCTTCCATTACTCTACCGATTCTTACACACCTAAAATACAAGTCAATCAGGGTCCACATAGAAGAGGTTTAAATTCATTTAATTTTTCTCAGTTAAGGCTTTTCTCTCCTAGTATTTTACATGAAAGTTTTCAAGCATAAAGTGGAAAGAATTATAGCCACTGCTTAGATTTCACAATTAACATTTTACTATGCCTTTCCTCATCACATAACTATCCAACTACCTGTCTCTATATCAATCTGTCAATTTATCTTATTTTTAAACATATTTCCATTTAAATTTCAATATAACGAAAACTTTCTGAGTTGGTGTGTGATATGATCAATTTGTACTTCCAAACCCTGTTAGCTGAAAGAAGCAGGGGACACAACCGGAAGCTCTGCAGAAATGTCTAGACATGTGCGGGGTCTCCAAAGTTGGAGAGACTCAGGTTTGAGCTGCTGCTGTCACTCTTTAGCAGGGTCACCTTGGGCAAGTCACTTAACCTCATTTTCCTCATCTGTAAAAATGGTTGAATGATTATGCTTGCTTACCTTACAGGATTGTCATAAGAATTATATGCTATTAAGGCATGAAGAATATTTATTACAGTAGTGTGCTCTAATGTCTAACTCTAATAAGTGAAAGAGTAATAATTAAAAAACAAATTATAGGCTCCTACTTTCCCAGCCCACTGCCGGTCCATCTGCTCCTTTATTTCCCATCCAGTAGCCACCCTGCTTCTTTCATCCTTATTCAGTATCTTCTATGGTCCACAATCTGATTAATACCCCAAACTTCCCTTCCCTGCCCATTCTGTCTTTTCATCACACCCTTTCGGCAAAAATCCAGCCTAGATGAATTCAACTCCTCAAGTGCTGATCGTAAGAGTCACGGAGTAGGGCAGAACTGGCTCACTCTAAAAGAATAAGCACCAACCTGGAATGAGCTACCTGGTCAAGTAAATCCTGAGACATTTATCTCCTAATTCCCTCTCTCCCCTGTCCTTGACTCTTCTTTTTTCCATGATTTTTTCTTTTAATTTTTTTTTTTTTATTTTTCAATCAGTTTATATTTCATATTATTTTGTATTAGTTTCATTTCCTTGACTCTTTTATGTTTTTTCCAGTCTTCTTCAACTCAGACCCTCCCCATCACTCACAACCTTCCCCCTCTTCTCAATAGAACATCTCACTTCCTAAGTGACAAAACAGAGTCCATCAGAGAGGAACTTCTTCAACTCTCCTGTCAAACAAAACAAAGCTGCCACATCTGCACACTGGGTCACCTCTCTTCACTTCTCTTTATAGCAGGGGCCAACCTGGGCCTTAGACCCCACTCTTTGGCTATGTCTGTAGCCTTCAGTGACAACAATGCCTTCTCCCACTCCTGTTCCACTGGACCATCACTTAGGTTTTTCAACATGCCCAAGTTGCTCCTGTTTTCAACAATACCTGGTATATAAGGGGATGTCCTTATTCTTTGAAAATGCCTCTCAATATATATTGGTAGGAGGATATGATGTCTACAACATAGTCTCAAATGGTTCTACATATGTATACATACACATACACACATATAAGTAAAGAGGAGAGAGCCTTGGGCTAAGCCTCAAGGAAGAACAACTGGAGATAGAAGTTGAGCTGCAAGATTCCTATATGTATATACATTAGCAGTAAATAATTAAAATGAAATTAAAAGAACAAAATTCCATTTATAATAGCATCAAAAAATAAAATATTTAGGAATATATTTAATAAAAATGTTTAAGACATATACACTGAAAACTACAAAATAAATGCGGAAGGAAACTGAAAATAAATTAATGGAAAGACAGCCTATGTTAATGTAATGAAAGACAATATTTTATTGCCCAAATTGATCTACAGATCAATGCAATTCTTCTCAAAATCTCAGTTGCCTATTTTTTTGGCAGACATTTGACAAAAAGTTTTCAAAAATTTATATGGAAATGCAAGAGACCCAGAATAGCCAAAACAATCTTGAAAAAGAAAAACAAAGCTGGAAGACTTATACTTTCCAATTTCAAAACTTACTGCAAAGCCACAATAATCAAAACTGTGTAGTACTGGCAAAAGATTAGACTTATAGATCAATGGAACAGAATTAAGAGTCCAGATGTAAAATCTTACATTTACAGTCAACTAATTTTTTTTCAAAATTGAAGTATAGTTGATATACAATATTATATTAGTTTCAGGTGTACAACATAGTGACTCAATACTTACATACCTTCTGAAATGATCACCACATTAAGTCTTGTAATCATCTGTAACCATACAAAGCTATTACAACATTACTGACTATATTCCCAATTCTTTATATTACATTGTGATGACTTATTTCATAACTAAAAAGTTTGTGTCTCTTAATTCCCTTCACCTATTTTTCTAATTCCCCATATTCTTCCCATCTTTGGCAGCCATCAGTTTATTCTCTGTATCTATGAGTCTGTTTTCATTCTGCTTTGTTTTAGATTCCACATACAACTGAAATCACATGGTATTTGTCGTTCTCCGACTTATTTCACTTAGCATAATACCCTCTAGATCCATCCACGCTGTCACAAATGGTAAGATTTCATTCTTTTTTATGGCTGAGTAATATTCCATTCTATATATGACAGGGGACCCCAAAAAACAGAATTATCTTCTGAAGGGCAGGCTCCTTGTAGGCTTCCCCCACTAGATGAGTGTTCTAGTAACACATCTGTATCAATGTACCATGTGGCATTGTTGTGAGAGGCTAAATTCAACTTCAGTGAATTTTTTTTTAATCCTCTTTCTATGTGTTTGCCCATTTCATTATGGGTGATTTATGAGCGTACCTGCCCACACCGCACTAAGTATTCAGCAGTTTTTGACCAAAAATGGAATGGCCCTCATGCCCCAACTCCCCATTCACCTGATCTCACCCTTAGTGACTTTTTCTTGTTTCCCCAGATGAAAAAAATCCTCAGAGGGAAATGTTTTGTTGATGTGGAAGAGGTGAAACACAAAATGGCAGAAGCACTAAAAGGCATCAGAATTGACAAGTTCAAAAACTGTTTTGAGCAGTGGAAAAAACATATCAATAGGTGTATTGCATCAAATGGAGAGTACTTTGAAGGTGACAGAAATTTAAACATGTAAGAATAAATACACAATTTTTAATAAATAAATTCTGGGTTTTTTTGGGGGGGTTCCTCCTTGTACATATCACATGTTCTTTATTTGTTCATCTATCAATGGACACTAAGATTGCTTTTGTATCTTGGCAATTATAAATAATGCTTCAATAAACATAGGATTTATCTTTTCAAATTAGTGTTTTTGTTTTCTTGAGATAAATACCCGTAAGTGAACTTGCTGAATTGTTAATTTTTTGAGGGACCGCCATACTGTTTTCCATAGTGGCTACACCATTTTATAGTCTCACCAACAGTGCATGAGGGTTCCCTTCTCTCCACATCCTCATCAGTACTTGTTATTTATTGTCTTTTTGATAACAGCCATTCTGACAGGTATGAGCTGATATCTGATTGAGGTTTTGATTTGCATTTCCCTGATGATCAGTGATGTTGCACATCTTTTCATGGGTCTGTTGGCCACCTGTATGTCTTTTGTGGAAAAATGTCTGTTCATCAACAGATTTTCCACTTGGTACCAATACAATTCTAAGGGGAAAGGACTGTCTTTTCAACACTGAGATAACTGGATATCCACATACATAAAAGCAAAATGGTGCAAACTCTTTGAAAAACAGTTTGGCAGTGTTCCAAAGGTTAAACAGAGTTACATTTTGTCCAGTTAATTCCACTTGTAGGTATATGCTCAAGAAATAAAAACATGTAAAGAAAAGAAAAACAAAAAACATGTGTTCACACAAAGCCTTACACAAATGTTCATAGAAGTTTTATCCAAAATACACAAAAAGTGAAAAGAATCCAAATGTCCATCGACGAATGGATGAATACAATTTGGCATACGTATATGTGAAATATTTTTCAGCAAAAAAAGGAATGAAGTTCTGTCACATGCTACAAGCACATACTTTGAAACCATTATCTAAAGGAAGAAGGGAAGCACACTCCTGCTAAAACACAAGATGACAGGCCCAAAATGGGATGGCTTATGCTAAGCCATGTCACCAAACTTTTAATAAGGCGAATTTTATTTGACATAAATTATATCTCAACAAGGCTGTTTTTTAAAAAAGAAAAATAAGAAGAAGACCCTAATCTCATCCACTGCCTGCAAACTCCCCGGATTCCCCAAAACCAAGGCTGCAGAAGCTGCGGAGCCCACAGGTTGGATGGAGGAGGGGGAGGATGGGCAGAAACTGTGCCAGGAGAAGCGGCCATAACTGAAGCGTCGTGGGGACCCCTTCCCAGCTCTCAGTCCAAAGGCATTTCTAAATCAACCCAGACAACCCGCCCAAAAAACTCGCCAATTACACTCACCATCCGGCAATAGCGGCAACGAAGAACCCGGAAGCGGGGACGCCATGTCTGGTATGGGAAAAGGCAGGTTTGAAACCATCTTTGCTGAGGGCAAGCAAGGGCAATGGAAGGTAGCTTCGGCCATCTTGGCTAAGGGCATTCGCCCAAAAAGCTTTCCCCAGGCACACGGCTAGTTTGGGCGAATTTTAGAGAAGGCTACTTGTTGAAAAGGGTTTGGTGGCCACTGAAAGAAACCTGAAAGCGATTTAAAGCTTTTAAAAATGTGAATGTCTACATTTTAAAAAAATATAAAAAGTAGAAGTTAACAAAGAGAATGAAAATATTTTAATACGTTGCAAGGAGGTAACTATACACCACTGCTAGAACTGCAGGACAACAGAGAAAAGACTGAGGGTTATTGTCCCATTTTGCCATGTTCTTGAAAGATCCCTGTACATGCACAGCTTCCTATAGATGCCTACGTTGGGATAGGACCCCATAAATTCCTTCACTTGAGGTTAATATTTTAAATAGCATAACCTGAGATTTGGCAAATCACATGCCAGATACTAAGAGCTAAGACACCATGGGAGATGTAGAGAACTTTAGAAGACAAATTTAAAGATGCAACAAGAAGTAAAACTTTCCTTCACATTCATACAAGCTCTAGCACAGCACTTGTAAATTTTACTTTCTCTTCCAGCTTTGTGCTATGAAAGAAAAATGGGCGATATGTTAAACCTGACAAGCTGGGGTGGGTGGTGGCACATGGCAGGCCTTACAAACTTGGTGACTGGAAATAACCATATAGAATGATCTGATTATAAATTCCTAACTCGGAGAACCATGGCAGGTAGTCACATATAGCCTATAGCTTAGTTAGTAAAGGTCAATCTTTACCTTAAGTGAGCTCTGTCCATTGTACTTATGCATTTAACAAACATACAGTGCCTTTCAAACACCAGAGTAATTTTCTTTTCTAGACCCCTCAGAAGCACAGCCTATGGCACCAGGGTACAAGACCATGAAACTCCTCGTTGTTTTCTTGTTCCCTGAATACTATCTCTACGTGCTGTAAATATTAAATGTTAACTATCTTGTACCCACCAATATAAAAGAAGTATGTGTTTCTCCATTTTCCACTTTGCTTTTTATTGAATTCTAGAGATCGCCCCATTTGCTTTCCCTCCCCCCCCACTTAATTGACCATCATGGATTTCATAACACTCTTTACCTCTTCTCTTTTGCTTTTAACATATAAAATAAGGTGCAAAACTGCTATGTCCTGGAACAGGAACATTTTATCAATCTATGAGATTTTGCTTCTGGGCATGTCTGCAAAATTTCAGCTCAAATGAACTGTTAAAAAACTTTCCTATAGCCTGGGCATTCTTTAGTTGACAGTGCATTAGCAGTCAAAGTGTATAATTTTGATTTTCACTTTTTTATGTGACATAAAAACTCCAAAGTAACAGAATAGTTTGTGATTAGAGAAAGTCTGGAATGAGATTAAATTACTCTCTTGGTTCAGAAAAATGACAAACTCAAATATAATTGAATGAAATTAATAATAATTATTATGCAACCATTAAAATGATAAAATATGTAACAAAAGAAGATCCTGGATCATGCATTGCAAATGAGTTTTTATACACTATAGTCCCTTTTGGCCTCTGTTTCTCAATCTGTCTTTATATTTCTTAAAGAGTACAGGTCACTTATTTTGTAGAATGTCTCTCAGTTTAAGTTTGTCTCCCGCTTCTACCTGGTTCTCAGTGACATTGAACATTGTTGACCACTCCTTCCCTCTGGAAAGCTCTGGTCCCTGGGTTTCCCTGATACCACCTTCTTCCGATTTTTCTCTTACCTCTCTCAAAAGCCCATATAAATCTTCTTTATATGCTCTTCTTTCTTTTCCATGTGAACCTGTCTCAGGGTTCTATCTTGAATCTTCTCTTCTGCCTTATGCAAACAATTCCCAAACCTCTAAGCCTAGTCTCCTCCTAAATTCAACTCAACATATCCCCCAGCCACCTTTAATTCAGCCTTCCCCCCACCTTCCAATCAACTTCTCCTACCTCAATGTCTTCTTTGTCCGAGAGTTGGCCCATTTAGTGGCCAAAGCCAGAAATTTTTCCTCCTCCTTTGTCCGCATGTAGCTATTTATCAATAATCAAATCCTTTCCTGCTGATTTGTTTCTCTTAAAGATCTATTAATTTATCTCTTAATTCTTTCCATCTTCACTGCAACTTTCTGAGTAGAGCCCACCAGTGTCTGCCAACTGGGTGATGACAGCTTCCCAATCCCCTGCAGCCAGAGTTTTCTTTATAAAATGAAGATTGAGAACACCACTCCCTGGCCTTCAAGCTAAAGGTCAAACTCCACCAGACTTAGAAGACTCCTACCCCATCTCCCATCACTATTTTCCAACCCTCTACCCATGTACTATTTTCTTTTCCTGAAATAACCCATGCTTGCTCTCTCTTGTGTCTGAGCTTTTTACCCACACAATGTTCTCGTCTAGAAGTGCCCTTCTCTCCCATTCTTTGGTCTCTCTCATCCTTCTTAGTGGATGAGCTTTATGGAACTATTCCAGGAAACATTCTCTGACTTGTCAAATATGAGTTAGTTGTCCCTCCGAGGAATGCTCAGATTCTTCCATTTCTCAAGTACTCTAAAATCCTTTTTCCTTTCTGTTTTTCCCCCAGTAGATTGTTGAGAGCATGAACCATATGTATTTCAAAGCCATAGTTCAGAGCCCAGCCCAGTGAGTGTAAGTGATCACAAAGTGCTGTTACATGAATGAATGGATGTCTCTTCCCATGTCTCCTCCAACTCCCCCCTCAACCTTTATACTCTTCAAGGTGTCTAAAAACCTGACTTCTTGTTCTGTTATCAGTGAAACAACCATTGGAGCCTTTTGTCACTGTCACTCTTTCTTTCAAAAACAAGTTTGTTTACTTATAAACTATTCTTACTTGTTCTCCTGTGGCTTTTCCATAGGTTTATCTTCCTGATGGGCTTTCTGGAGCAAATTTCTGAAGGCTGGAGTGACTTTCTAAGCCACAATGCATGCCTATGACCATCTTTTCTTACCATTTAGATTGGTCAGTGCACAAGAAATGAGAAGTAATTAAAATCATTATTAAAACAAAGTCATCAATAATTGGTATCTTAAATCTACACAGCCAACAAAACAAAAAGTTTATTGCATTTCAAAAGTGAAGTATAAGTTATTTTAGATCTCTTGATATTTTGAGACTGATTATTTAATGACTGTGTGAATTGGGTTATGCCACAATCTTATGAAACTCTTATATTTCATGGTTCATTTTTGTACCATCAGTTAAGTCAGCTACTTCAGCCAAATTTCTTTTAGCAGAAAGAAGTCACTTTAATGACATCTTGGGGGAGGGGGAGATTAGGGGGTGGAGAAATTGAGCAAAAACGAAAAAAGACTCATGTACATGGACAAGAGTATGGTGATTTCTGGGGAGAGAGAGGGATAAGGGGACTAAATAGTAATGGAAAAAATACAATAAAGATTAAATTTAAAAAAGAAGTCATTTTAGATGAAAGGCAAAAATAGCTCCTTTAAAGTCGGGGTGATGTTTGCAATCACCTTCTCTCTCTCTTTTGTCATTCTAAACCTTGATCTAAT
Source organism: Pteronotus mesoamericanus (assembly GCF_021234165.1). NCBI lineage: Eukaryota > Metazoa > Chordata > Mammalia > Chiroptera > Mormoopidae > Pteronotus > Pteronotus mesoamericanus. Next base: position 25,042,910 of record NW_026555105.1, on the reverse strand, counting down.
TGCTCTCACATCTGAGGATTTAGCTTCAAGAAAGAAAGAAAATCTCACAACAATTCAAGGGTTAGGTAATTGATGAATCTCAAGATATCATATAGCTTTTCATTCAAGCAATGTTTTAAAAAGATAATTAAACAATAAGTTGACAACCAAAGGGAAAACATCAGATAAACTAGAAGCTCTCTGACCAGACTGGAAGATCCATGAAGGTGGAGGAAAGGGTGTCATTTGCCTATGAATACCCAGGACCTAGACAGTGTCTTACTTAGTAACTTTTTGTATATTGTTGATGTAACAAATGTCTAAACCTGTAGAAAAATTTTGTGAGGGTTCATTTGAGCCAGGTTGATGACATTCCAAGAAGCAAGATCCCAATGCTCTGGTAAATAACAGTTTTTCAGTTTATTTTATACATTTGTGTTAACTAAACCAAAGTGGGGTCTGGCTGCTCACTGTCACCAAAAGACAACTCTGGAGGGAGAAGCGGGTGAAAAAGGAAGAGGGGGGACTTCCGGTCAAGATGGAGGTGTAGGCAAACACATTCTGCCTCCTTGCCCAACTATAGCAAAAATTACAACGAGACTACAAAATAAATATCAATGAGAATTGTCAGAAAATTGAGCTGTATGAAAGTCCAACAACCAAGGATTTAAAGAAGCTACATTCATCCAGACAGGTAGGATGGGTGGAGACACAGAGATGCACAGGGAAATGCTGAGAGGGGGAGAGACACAGAGAGGTAGGGAGAGGTGGGGAGACGCGGAGATGCAGAGTGGTGCCCAGACATGGAACACATGGTCCCACATCCACATGTGGTAGATAAAAATTGGGAAGGATATCCCAGGAGTGAGGGAGCTTATCCCCAGACCAGACCACCCAGTCAGGGTTCCAGCGCCAGGAAGATAAGACCCCATAACTTCTGGCTGTAAAAACTAGTGGGGATTAGGGCAGCAGAAGAACCTGCAAAATTCAAGAGACGACTCTTAAAGGGCCTACAGTGAACTTAGAACTCATGCAGACACACCTCCTCTGGGATTCAGCACCAGGACAACAGCTGGAAGAGAACCAGGGCCTTATGGAGAGAAAGTGAAGTGACTGGCAACAAGGCAAGTACTGGGACACAGCTTTTTCCTGGGCAAAACTCCAGAGGGCAGGCAGTGGCACTCTCCCCTCTCATACCCCTCCCCCACATAGAGCCACTTAGCAGTGACACAAGTCGCCTCGTCCTGGCAATTTCCTAAGGATCTGCCTCATACAGCTTACAGGTGTACTTTTCTACAATAAGCCATGATACTGAGACAGGGAGTCAAAGTAGCTCTACTTAATACACAGAAACAAACACAGGGATGCTGCCAAATTGAGGAAACAAAGATATGGCCCAAATTAAAGAACAGAACAAAAATCCAGTAAAAGAACTAAATAAAATGGAGATAAGCAATCTACCACATGCAGAGTTCAAAACACTGGTTATCAGGATGCTCCAGAAACTCATTTGGGTATTTCAATGGCATAAAGAAGATCCAGGCAGAAATGAATGTTACATTAAGTGAAATAAAGAAAAACCTACAGGAAACCAGAGGTGAAGGGGATGTAGTTTAAGAAAAAAGCATTCAATCAGAAAGCAAGAAGAAAAAAAGAATTAAAAAAAACAAGGATAGGCTAAGGAGCCTATAGGACATCTTTAAACATATGAACATCCAAATCATAGAGGTGCCGGAAGAAGAGGAAGGGCAAGAAATTGAAAACTTATTTGAAAAAATAATGAAAGAAAACTTCCCTAATTTGGTGAAGGAAATATACATAGCAGTCAAGGAAATACAGAGTCGCAAATAAGTTGGACCCAAAAGCAACCACACCAAGACATGTCATGATTAAAATGCCAAAGCCTAAAGATAAAGAAAGAATTTTAAAAGCAGCAAGAAAAAAGCAGAGAGTTACCTACAAAGAAGTTCCTGTAAAGATATCAGCTGATTTCTCAAAAGAAACTTTGCAGGCAAGAAGGGACTTGCAAGAAGTAGTCAAAGTGATGAAAAGCAAGGACCTGCAATCTAGATTACTCTATCCATTTAGCTATCATTTAGAATGGAAGGGCAGATAAAGTGCTTCCCAGACAAGGTAAAGCTAAAGGAGTTCATCATCACCAAACATTATTACCTGAAATGTTAAAGGGACTTATTTAAGAAAAAGAAGATCAAAACCATAAACATTAAAATGGCAATAAATTCACAACTATCAGTAATCGAATCCAAATAACAAACTAAGCAATCAAGCAGAACAGGAACAGAATCAGAGATATGGAGATCATTTGGAGGGTTATCAGTTGGGAGGGAGAAGAGAGAGAATGGGGGAAAAGACGCAGGGATTAAGAAGTACAAATTGGTAGGTACAAAATAGACAGGGGGATATTAAGAACAGTATAGGAAATGGAGTAGGCAAAGAACTTACACATGCAACCCATAGACATGATCTAAGGGGTGGGGGTTTGCTAGAGGGAAAGGGGGTACTGAGCAGAGGGGAGGATGGGGGAAAAATTGGGACAACTATAATAGCATAATCAATAAAATATACTTTAAAAAAAGTATCTTCCTCTCAAAAATGTAGCAATTGCTTTTTTTTCTTTTACATATCCACTTGTCTTTTTTTTTTTTTTTTAAAGATTTCATTTATTTTCAGAAATAGTTAAAGAGAGGAAGAGAAACACCAATCAGTTGTCTCTCACATGCCCCCAACTGGGGACCTGGCTTGCAACCCAGGCATGTGCCATGACTGGGAATTGAACCAGCAATCTTTCGGCTGGCAGGCCGGTGCTCAATCTACCAAGCCACACCAACCAGGGCTCCACTGTCTTATCAAGAGATGCTTTTGTGTGATATTTTCAGAAACAGTGTTTCAAGTATGTGGAGGGCTTGGTGGGACTTGCCAAGAACTATATATGGCTTTAACTGGCTTTATCAGTGGCTTTTGAGCATCCAAGTGATTTTGCTCTTACTATCTTTGACAATGACCTTCTAAAATAAGGAAATCAGATAGAACCATCTTATTACACTCCATGCTGGTTAGACCACAGGTTCAACTATGCAGAGCATGAAATTATTGACCTCCACTCCATCACTTACACCATGACCTATGGGAAGCCTATGGGGTACATTGAAGAGACCAGTGCAAGGTGTGGGCTGTCCTCATGCCTGCATTTCTCATCATTAGTTAAAGGTAGTATTCCCAACACATGAACTGGTTTCAGTCATTTGAACTCCAGTAAAAAGCAAAATACATTTACACTAATAAATCACAAAGTTTAATGTATGTTCCGAAAGTTCTCTTGAATGGTACAAGTCTTTGTTTTCTCTGGGAAGTGTATGTTTAAATGCTGGCAACTGGAAAGGTATTTCTAAGCATTACACAAAACCCAGTAGCTGTCAGGCAAAGAGTGAGGACTGACTACATAGAAGTATGAAATCTGTCCTGAATACATGCTGCAGCCACATATCAGTCAGGCAAGGAGCCAATATTCATACTATATAAAGAGATTCCAAGGGACCTGCTCTGGATGGATGTCCATGATCAGTTGTTTCACGGAACAACCAAAGTTCTAAGATAGATAGTTTCATAAATATGCATAGAGAAATTGGGTCAATATATGGCAAGTATCTCCCAGAGGTAGAATTGGGAGGGGCTGGATGAAGAGTGAATACTATTATTTTTTACTTTATACACATCTATACTGTTGGATATTTTAAAATTTATTTTTACAACTAACACATGTCACTTTTTTAATTCAAGATAATTGTAATGTACTAATGATAGCTAAGTATGGTAGAGTGCTCCAGACTGTGCTAACGGCATTAAAGACATGGGTTTCCTCATTTAATCTTTGCTATAATGCTATAAGTACTATTATTATGCCAGTTTTGCAGAAGAGGAAACTGAGGTACAGAGAATGTAGGTAACTTGTGACAGAGCTCGTAAGTAGCTGGTGAAAATATATTAAAATATGTAGACTACAAAGTATGCTATTATCCTAAAAAGAGCCACAGCTACTGTTCTTGAGGCAGGATAATAAGAAGCTAAGGAAATTCCTTGAAAAATGGAATAAGGGAAACTGAAAGGAAATAATCAAATAAGGGTCAAACAAGGCCAGACAATTTTAACAATTTACAGCCAACTAATGAATCACAAGTTTTTACCTTCCCTAACCAAGGACACAGGTACAAATTGTTTACATATGACTGAACTGGGGCAGACCAGAACATTTTTTAAAAATGAAACTAACCAGAAAATAACCCTGATCCTTCTATATACACATTTTGATTAATCAATATATTGAAGCCACAGCTGGGAAGCTAATGAATATTCTGTTAAGACCCTCCCCTAGGGTTCCCACTTGCTAAAGAAACATAAAAAGCCATAAGACAAAGGACCCAGAGGATGTTCTTTCTAGAGCACCATGCCTTTCTCCCTCAGGTGTGTATCTCTGCTCTCTTTATCCTAAACTCTAGAAGTCCCCATGAGACTTGCAACCAGGGGAGCAGCGGGCAGCATCAGCTCATCCTAGACTAACCTCCTGAACCTGTCTCCAAACCACTGCCCCTTCCCCCACCATTTTCTCTGACTTCCCAGTGAGCTAACAGCAGCTTTGTCTTGGCTCATTTCCGTCACTGTGACTTTTACTTCTCAGTGAGTTCTTTCAGTCCGGCATGGCCCACTTCTTTCCTATGATGCTTCTAAAAATCCAAACCAGCCCTGGCTGGTGTAGCTCAGTGGACTGAGTGCTGGCCTGTGAACCAAGAGGTCAGTAGTTCGATTCCCAGTCAGGGCAAATGCCTGGGTTGTGGGCCAGGTCCCTAGTTGTAGGTGTGCTAGAGGCAACCAATCAATGTCGCTCTCACACACTGATGTTCCTCTCCCTCTTTCTCCCTCCCTTTAAAAAAAAAAAAGCCATAGCAGCCCTGCTAATACTCTTTCTTGTTGCTTGATCTATCCTAAGCTCTTCTGTCATTTCACTGTCCCCAGCTGTAATAAACGTACTCTCAAAATCACCTGGATGTGTACTGTGAAATTCTTCCAGCATGAAGTTAAGAACCCACACACAACCACACCATGAGCCCACCTGAGGCAGAACCAACCACTGTGGGCCCACTCCCTGTCTGGTGATGTTTCTAGCATTAGAAAATAATTTGAAAGTAGGTTTTGATTCTAAAAAATTGAAAATAAGTTTTAATTTTAAAATATTGAAGTCATAAATTATTTTTTTTTAACATTATTAAAATAGAACAGACACGGTCCCATCCTGGATATCTGTGACCCAAATCCTTTGTATGTTTCAGAAGCTTCTCTCTTGTGTGCTATAAAAACTCCGTATCAGAGAGCCTCACTACTAAAGCGTCTCGTTTAAGGGTCTAGAGAGGGAAAATCACTAGCAAAAGCATAAATGAGGAGAAACATGTAACTACAAAGCTCAAATGCTCCAAGCTGATTGCTGTAGAAAATAAAACTGGGAAGACATCCCTTTTGTTGGGCTTACTGTCTTCAGCTGGCTCCCACCTTTGCTGTGGACGGCCAGACAGCCTCAGCAAAAGGGTAGAGCGCTCAGTGTATGTCAGCAGTGACACTCCAGGAGTCAGCGGCTGCCAGGTCCTGCTGTTCTTGTTTTACAAAAAGGAGGTAATAAAACTTATCTCTGCCAAGCGCCTGAGGGTGTGTGAACATGCTCTCCCTTTGCTATCAAAGTGACTGTCAGGGCTCACTCCCTGTTCCCTGAGCAAAGCAATTACCTAGTGTCCACTGATAAAATCAAGTTATAAATACCTGTTATCAGTAAGTCCTTGAGGCTGACTGAAATCCATGAGAAATCCAAGGAAGACAATGAGCCAGATGTTTCTCAAGATCCAAAGGGCAGAGCCAACTTCTTAAGATGATGAAATGGGAGGCTACCTATCAGGTCATTTGAACAACACAGGGTAGAAGAACATCCTACCCCAAATATCTTTGTCATGCATTGTACTTGAAGCTCCACCATTAGAAATGCATTCCTTTTAATCACTAGAATCCTCTTTTAGAATGAAAATATCTTCAAGTCAGCTTTCTCTCGATATGGACAGGGAATTCAAAGTTGGGTCCTTGGGAATAATGCCTACAAGCACCGCCTGCACCTTCCTCCTCCACCCCCACCCCAACCTTGAGTCAGGGGGTGAGTGTATTGCCCAGGAGAGACCCAGACCACCTTGCCTTGGACTCTGAGGTTCTAGACCTTCCTGGTGAGTAAGTCCCACATAAACAGGACGAGGCTAACAACCTACTTTCCAAGTGCAAGGAAACTTCAGGCTTTGGCTGGATTTCCTCTTGTGGATGAAAATGGGGTTTCCATCCACAAGAGGAGATGAGGAATAAATTCCTAACTGGGCAGGTAATTGTGGATTGCCACTCTCCTGGCATATGCTTACTTACTTAGTAAAAGGCTTATCTTTGCCTTAGGTAAGCCCCTTCTACCATTTTTCTGCATCTAGTTTAACACACCTTTGAAAGCCTCTCTTCAGACCTCTTCTAAAGCTTACCACCCTCAGGAAAGCACACATCTTGTTAATCATCCTATAATCCAATCCCCACCTTGCTTTCTCCCACCTTCATGTAATCTTCCTTAATTCCAAATGCATAGGAGAAACTACAAAATGTCATTTCTTGAAAGTGTCTTTCTTGGCCTGTTGAGATCTTGCTTCCAGGTATATCTCCTGTTTGGCTCAAACAAACTCATTAAAATTCTCGATAGTTCTTATGTCAACACTCTGAAGTCACCTCCCTCCTGACCTGGGAACATCAGTTTCCTAGCAGCCACCAAGCAAAGCAGACCTGTGACACACTTGCAACCTTTCTTCTGGTTTGAGCCCCTCTGGACCCACAGAATAGGGCTCCGGCAGTGCTTAGATGCAGACATGAGCTTTACAGGCAGAATACCTGGGAGGCTTTTTCTTCCTCTGAACCTCAGAAGACTGACTTTTTGCTTTTTCTTTGAAATTATATTGTCATTACAGATTATCTAATCTTTTTGGTGGAGAATGAATCAGAATTCTGCTCTGATTAAAGATCTCAAAATACTAAACAAGAATGCCTTTTTCCCTTTGAAAGGGAAAGAATTCACCGTGTCCATGTTTTTTTCTTTTAACATATAACTTATAATACACTAAGCTCCAACACTTAACTAAGGGTCATTCCTGTCAGCCCTGGGCATGAAGAGGTTTTTATAGAGAAAACTATTAATGTATATTTAACCTACAAACTGCATGGGACACGGAAAGAACCAGAAATTTGAAAATGGTTAGCTGTCTACCACACCCTCAATCAGTCAGCCGAGAGACAGGCACACCCGTGTACCACTCCTTCAGAGAATCACTCAGAGATTAGGAAGCATCAGGATTCTGAGGTCTGAATACTCACCTAACCTGGTTGCAAAAGGCAGTGACAGTGGGCTGAGGTGATGAGATAAATGTATCACTTGCCTTCTAACTGCTGTCCCTAAAATTCCTCAAAATCTTCTGAGTTTCTCTGTCTCTCTCTCTCTGTGTCTAACATTGCCCACCATTTCACTTTACAAATGTAATGAGTTAGACATAATATTTTCAATATAAATTCAACTGCTTCTTTCTGATCATGCCTTCATTTCCTCCCTCCTTTTAGATCTGTAGAAAAACTGTTCCCACAACGATAAAGTTGAATTAGAAGGAACTTTTTCCCCTCTTTCCCCAAGACAATAGAAAGTCAAATAACTCAGTTTTCAAGGACTGTCAGGGAAAAGTCACCCGTGGAGCAACAATGGCTCCTTTGTCAATTCACCCTCACCAACTGCACTGAGTCAACAGGGTATAATCTTTCGGTGGCAATTCCCTGGTCAGGACAGGCTCTTCTCCTCCATCATGATTATTTAAAATTTCCCTCCACTCCATCTTGGCTGCTAACTTGTTTCCTAATGCTTCCAAACACCCAACCCCATCCAGATCCAGACCATCTGCCTCTTTCTCTTCATTTAACACAGAAGTTGCTGAAAGTTCCTATTTGTCTTCTTATGCTCTGTCCTCAGTCCCAGCATGTTCACAGAACAGTCATGATCTACTGATCTTCCCTTCACTTATCCAGCTAATTGTTCCCTCTCAAATGGTTCTTTATATCTACATCCATATATTCATTCCTTTACCTGTTACACACACACACTATATATATAGCAAATATTTCCAAGTTTACCACTTGTCATTTGACTTTGTTCATAAATTTGTTTGCTTATTGTGTTTTTATCTATGCAAAAGTTTCTTCTTTTTAAAAAATCTCATTTATCAATATTTTATTGCATCTAGATTTTCAGGTACAAATACCTTTACCTATCCTCAAGATATAAAAGAATTCATATATTTTCTTCTAGAACTTGTATGATTTTATTTTCACATTTAGATATCTATTTTGAATTTATTATTTTATATACTGTGAGATACAGATACAGTTTTATAATTTCCACATGACTATTTAAGCATCTCAATACCATTTATTTAAAAGTCTTCCCTGACTAGGTATTTCAGTTGGTAAGAACGTTGCCAGATATGCCAAGGTTGAAGGCTTGATCCCTAGTCAGAGCACATATAAGAATCAACCAATGAATGCATAAATGAAGTGGAAAGCACATTAATATCCCCACCCTTCACTTCCTCTTTCTCTCTAAAATCAGTCAGTATCTTCCAGTTAACATGGCAGTGTCAGTAAACACAGCTCACCTCCTCGCACAACCACAACAAAATTACAACTAAACTATTTAAAAAAGCATTATTCAGAACTGTCAGAAATCAAGTTGAATGGAAGCCCTACAACTATAAAATTAAAGAAGACACCACATTGAGACTTGTAGGAGGGGTAGAGATGCAGAGTGGGCTGGTCCTACACCAACATGTGGCAGATAAAAATCAGGAGGGATTTCTCTGTCCAAATGAAAGAACAGAAGAAAACTCCAGAAAAGTAACTAAACAAAATGGAGACAAGCAATCTACTAGATGCAGAGTTCAAAACATTTGTTAAAAAGATGCTCGAGGAATTTAGTGAGGACCTCAATATCATAAAAAAACCAGGCTCCCAGGTCTAGGCAGGCCAGGGTTCCAGTGACAGAAAGATGCCTCTATAATTTCTGTAAAAACCAGCAGGGATTAAGGCTCTGGAAGACAGAAACTGCTGGAGTATAAGGTGGTTCCTCTTAAAAAGACCATGCACAGGCTTATTTGGACTCACTCCCCCTGAGCTCCAGTATGGGGGCAGCTCATTGAAAGGCAACAGAAACATACAGGGAGAAACTGAATTGTCTGGCATCAAGGCAAGAGTTGAGGCACATCTTTCTCCCAGACAGAACTGCTGGCAGAGGCCATTGTTCCTTTTCTGAGCCCTCCCCCAACAGAGCCACAAAGCCAGCCGGTCGATGCCATAACTTGACAACTCTAACTTGACTATTCTAACCTACTGTATACAATCCGGTCTTTAAAATTGTAGACATGTATGATCTTGGTTTAATGGGTTTTTAGAAGTGTTATTGTTTTTAAAAATGAAAAAAGAAGCAAATCTGCTAAACCCCATCAACCTGGCTCACATTGTTTGCCCCACCCAGGTGATTCTCTGAGGCCCTGCCCCGTCCAACTTTCAGGCCCAACCAAGCTGTTTCCAGTGGCTTTTCTATATGAAAGCTTGTCTTGGCCCATGCTTCAGATTTTCCTAAATTGCCTCAGACAAACAACATATGGCTTCAGCAAGTCCTGTACTTCTCGTTATGTAGCTCCAGGCCCAACACTAGCAGCAGCCAGCCTTGGTTCACAGCCTGGACATGCCTGGGCACCTCTAATCCCAGCACAAGCAGCAGATACCTGCAGATTACTTTATAAATTATGCTGTGTGACCCTGGACAGAATACAGTTGGTGACTGACGGTGGACATGCCAACAGCAATCAAGGCTAAACTACAACAGTAGGGTATACACAGCTCACATAGTGGGCACACCTGGAGTGCCCAGCTTGGGTGTTTAGGGAGGCTGTGCCACTGGAACCTACAGGACATCTACTACATTATATCATGCTACCAAGACAGGCAGTCATAGCAGCTCTACTTAATGTTTAGAAACAAGAATGGGGAGACTGCCAAAATGAGGAAACAAAGAAACATGGCCCAAATGAAAGAACAGAAGAAAACTCCAGAAAAATAACTAAACAAAATGGAGACAAGCAATCTACTAGATGCAGAGTTCAAAACATTTGTTAAAAAGATGCTCGAGGAATTTAGTGAGGACCTCAATATCATAAAAAAAAAAAAAATCCAGTCAGAAACGAATGATACACTAATTGAAATAAAGGACAATTTACAGGGAACAATAGCAGAGTGAATGAAGCTGGGAATCAAATCAGAGACTTGGAATATAAGGAAGCAAAAAACAATCAATCAGAACAGCAAAAAGAAAAAAGAATTTTAAAAAAAATGTGGATAGTGTTAGGAGCCTCTGGGACCACTTAAAGCATATCAACATTCACATCATGAAAGTATCAGAAGGAGAAGGGAGAGAGGACAAGAAATGGGAAACCTATTTGAAAAAAATAGTATCAAAAAACTTCCCTAACTCAGTGAAGGAAACAGACATACAAGTTGAGGAAACACAGAGAATCCCACGCAAGATGAACCCAAAGAAACCCACACCAAGACACAACATAATTAAAATGCCAAAGATAAGAGACAAAGAGAAAATCTTAAAAGCAGCAAGAGAAAAGCAGTTAGTTACCTACCTATAAAATTATCAGCTGATTTCTCAAAAGAAACTTTGTAGGCAAGAAGGGATTGGCAAGAAATATTCAAAGTGATTAAAAGCAAGGACCTGCAACCAAGATTACTCTACCCTGCAAAGCTATCATTTAGAATCAAAAGACAGATAAAGTTATTCCCAGACAAGAAAATGCTAAAGGAGCTCATCATCACCAAGTCAGTATTATATGAAATGTTAAAGGGTCTTCCTTAAGGAAATAATAAAAAATATGAAAAATAAAGTGGCAATAATTACATCTATCAATAATCTAAAAGGCAAAAATAAACAAATGAGCAGAACAAAACAGAATCATCGATACAAAGAACGTTTTGATGGTTGCCAGAAGGGAGGGGGTCAGGGACATGGGTGAAAAAGATGAAGGAATTAAGAAGAACAAATTGCATTGGAATCAAGATGGTGGAGGAGTGATTGGAAGTCACACTGACCTCCTCCCAGGACCAATCTGGAATTACAACTAAATTGTGGAGAGATCATCTGGAACAAACAACTGAACAATAGTAAGAGAGGAGTCTTATAACCTTGGACAGACGGAAGAATCAGCTTTAGCACAACCTAACTGGTAAGGAGTGCAGCAAAGACTTGAGAAGGCAGGCAGGGCGCCCACGGGCAGCAGCACCAGAAGGATATTGAAATGGCCAATTAGATCCCCCTAAGAGTAGGCTCTAAACCATAAGTGGGGATCTCCAGTGTACAGCACCAGAGCCCAAAAAGTGCACAGATAACAGCCATCTGTGAAAAGCATCAGGGTTGCTCTCAGCCAGAGATGGGCAGCTAGAGACACAAAGAGCCGTTTAAAAGACAAATGTATACATTTTTATTTGCAGCCACTTACCCTGGTCTCCGGCAAGGGTGGAGGTAGAGTGGGCTAGAGACGCCTGAGGAGGCTTTGGGGAGAGAACTGAGAGAGTAGCCCACGGGATCCTGCTGTTGACTCCTCCCCCATATGGCAGCAGCCATCTGGTTCAAGCAGACCACTCCCCTGAGTGGCAGCAGCATAGGAGGACCCAATAACCCGCTCCCAGAGTGACTCGGCCCTGCCCTGTGATGCCTCTAAACCAGCCTGCTTAGTGCAAAGACTAGATTAACAGCTGAAAGAGATAGCCACAGACAATAGATTCCTGGAAGTCTCGAACAGACTGCCTAAGGTCTCACAGGGTCAACATCTGATATCATCAGAGGCAGATCCAGAAAGAAAAAACAGTGAAGTGCACACCACAAAGTCAGGAAATCAAGACAGATCACTTTACGAAGCAGAAGCAAAAAATAAGAGTCTCACAAATAATGGGAAGACAAAGAAACACCCCCACCCCAGTCGAAGGGGAAAGAGGAATCCCCAGAAAGAGAACTAAATGAAATAGAGGCAAGTAAACTATCAGATACTGAGTTCAAAACAACGGTTCTAAGGAAGCTCAATGAGCTGAGAGAGCTCGGAGAGCACTACAAAAAACTACAGGGAAACTACGAGGAACGTACCGCAAACTGTATCAGCATGAGACAGGACATGCGAACTATGTCTCTTATATCAATAAGAGGCAAGAGGAAATGAAGAATACAGTTTCTGAATTGAAGAACACAGTAGAAGGAATCAAAAGCAGGCTGGATGAAGCAGAGGATCAAATCAGCGAGCTGGAGGATAAGGTAGAAAAAAGCTCCCAGAAAGAGCAAAAGAAAAAGAAAAAAGACTCAAAAAGAATGAAGAGGCATTTAGGGAAATGCAGGACAACCTGAAAGGTAATAACATCCGTATAATAGGGATACCAGAAGGAGAAGAAGAGGAGCAAGGGATAGAGAACCTGTTTGAAAAGGTCATGATGGAAAACTCCCTGATTTGAGGACAGGAAAAAAATAAATCACACAAGTCCAGGAAGCGCAGAGGGTCCCATTCAAGAGGGACCCCATGAGGCCCGCTCCAAGACACATCATCATTAAAATGGCAAATATCAAAGACAAACAGAGAATCCCAAAGGAAGCAAAGGAAAAAGAGGTAGTAACAGACAAGGGAGCCCCAACACGCCTAGCAGCTGACTTCTCAACAGAACCGCTGTAAGCCAGAAGGGAATGGCAAGAAACGTTCCAAGTCATGAAAGGCAAAGGCCTGCAAGCAAGACTGCTCTACCCAGAAAGGCTCTCCATTAAAATGGAAGGCGAAATGAGGAGCTTCTCAGACAAAAGAAGGCTAAAAGGGTACAGCTCCACCAAACCACTGTTGCAAACCATGTTAAAGGGACTGCTTTAAGAAGACGAAGAAAAAGAGCCTATGAATACCCAGTTCCTTTCACGGTCACCAATACTTGATATTACCAATATTTTTAATACTTATTAATCTGACTGTGACAATGATGTGTTATTTTAGTTGTTACTTTATTATTTGTTGAAACTAAACCTGTTTTTGTGCATTTCTTGCCTCTTTCTATTATTTTTAAAAAGCTTTAAGTGATTTTTAGTATTCTTTATCCATTTTTTGGTTGTTTGTAGAATTTTTTCCCCTAAAGAAAAACAACTATTAACCCTTTATTAGATGTTTTGCAAATACTTTCCAAGTCTATTACTTTTCTTTTAACTCTTTTATATGTATACTACTGTATAGTCTTAAATGTTTAATGTAGTCCTATTGTCAATAATTTACTTTAAACTTCTGGGTTTGAATATATTACTTCAGCGTAAGAAAAATATTACTTTGTATTTTCCCCTAAAACTCCTTAGATTTTACATAATGATTTTTATCACATCTGAGTATTTTTTGTATAATGTGTAAAATAGGGCTCTATATTTTTTTATTTCAAGTAATAGTGGTCCATGCACCTTATTTGTTGAGTAAGCCTTATTTTCCCCATTGATTTGAAATTTGAATTTAATCAAATATTACACTGTTAGATATATACATTTGTTTCTGCAATGCTCACTTTATTTCATTGACTACTTGATTATTTCTGTACTGGTGTCATGTTGTTTTAATTGCTGAGACTTTATAATGGATTTAAATTTTTTATATTTTATAATGGATTCTGACATTTAAAAAATAAATGAATAAAATAAGTCTGCATTTTATAAAAAATAAGAAAGAAAGAAAGGAAGGAAGAAAGAAAGAAAGGAAGGAAGGAAGGAAAGAAGGAAGGAAGGAAGGAAGGAAGGAAGGAAGGAAGGAAGGAAGGAAGGAAGGAAGAAACCCTTACATTTTGCGATAACATGGATAGAACTGGAGAATATTAGGCCAAGTGAAATTAGCCAGTTGGTGAAAGACAAATACCATATGATCTCACCTATAAGTGGAATCTATTCAACCAAATAAACCACAGGCATGGAAACATGGAGCAGACTGAAAGTGACCAGAAGGGATGGGGACGGAGGACAATGGTGGAAAGAAGGAGAAGGTACTAAACAAAGAACATGTATGAATGACCCATGGACATGGGCAACAGAGTGGGAACTGACTGTGGGAGAGGGGGGAGGGATGGGATGCATGGAGAGGGCAAAGGGGTAAAATTGAGACAACTGTAATAGAATAAACATGATTTAAAAATAAAAAATTAAAAAAAAAAAAAGAAAAGTAGTACCAGACAACGCATTGGTGTGCATGTATAGTCCCACCCAGGGAGACTATGATACATTGAATTTCCTGTGAAAATTCTTACCCTCTATAAACTCAAAGAATTATTTGCTTTGCAAGATCGTAGTCCAATTTTTCCCTTTTAGTAACCAATGAAATTACTCAAACCCATGCAAGGGTTGAGTAATATGTAAGAGAAAGTGGTTAGCCACCAGGAGCAGCTGGGAAATTGTAGGTACCTATGTGAACTTGGTTCCCAGATTATGGGTCAAAAAGGGATATGATCCTTATATTTGGCATTAGGCATCTTTACTATATATAGATTTATTTAGGCAATTTGAAAGCCACATTCATATTTTCTTAAAACTGTTTGGGTTTTCTTCAGAAAGCTGAAGTAAAAAAAAAAAGAAGTACAAATTAGTAGTTATAAAATAATCATGGGGCCCTGGCTGGTGTGGCTCAGTGGATTGAGTGCCAGCCTATAAACCAAAGGGTTGCTGGATCAATTCCCCATCAGGGGACATGCCTGGGTTGTAAACCAGGTCCCCAGTGGGGGACACTTGAGAGACAACCACACATTAATGTTTTCTCCCTCTCTTTCTCCCTCCCCTTCTCTCTAAAAATAAATAAATAAAATCTTAAAAAAGTCATGAGGATGCCAAGTACAGCATAGGGAATAGAGTAAGCAAAGAACATATATGCATGACCTATGGACATGGACAATGATGTGGGGATCACCTGAAGGAGTTGGTGAGGAGGCTGGGTGGAGGAGGGCAAAGAGGGAAAAATTTTGGGACAGCTGTAATAGCACAAACAATAAAATATAATTTAAAATATTTTAAAAATGCAGTGGAAATCTCAATTTTCCCTTAACTACTTTTAGTATTTTAGAAAGAAGTATTTATTTAGTATTTTATTTTCACAGTGCTGTTAATAACCATATCATCATATGTTACACATTTATGAATTCATTTCTTTGACATTGATAAAATACCTTCTATGTGCTTTGAAGTGATGGGCACCACGGAGACACAGAAATCAGTAAAGTGTAGGATATCCCATCAAGAATTTGACAATCCTGTGAAAGAGTGGAATATGAAAGCAACTAAAATCCTGAAAATAGAAGTGAGGCATCCATATTTTGCATACTTGGGACAACAATGTAATCTTTAAGATCTTTTTCTGAACTCATCACTGTAGTTTACATGGCTGGAATGAGAACTAGAATTTCCTCATTCTCAATATTCTAGTCATGAGATCAGATTTCATATTTGGCTGCCATCCTATGTTTCATAATCACATCTTTTTGAAAAACAAAATCTTATTTACTTGAAAATTTAAAGTGTAGAAAATTAGGACTTTGAAAGAAGAAAGAGATGATTTAAGTTTATTCATTTATTTACCAGGCCCAGAGGTACATGTTGGGATAAATGGAAACAAATGACTGATGCGGTCCTGTCCTCATGGATATCAAAAATAAATCTTCCCCTCTAGCCAGGTGGCTCAACTGGATACAACATTGTCCCAATACTTCAAGGTTGTGGGTTTGATCCCCATTCAGGACACATATAAGAATCAACCAATGAATGCTTCCATGAGTAGAACATCAAAATGATGTTTCTCTCTCTTTTTAAAAATTTAAAAATTTTTAAATTTTTAAATTCTCGATTTAAAAATCGCTTCAAAAAGAAAAAAAAAAACAAAAAATAAATCTGCCATGTAAATGTTAAATAAAATGCTAACTACAATTTTAAAATTTCCAAGAAGAGGCATATGGTACTGAGAGAGGATATATTGGGAGCATTTTTACTAGTTGGAGAGAGCATGATGAGTCTGGACTAGGGAAGGGAGCTGGACGGTGGCCTGGTAAAGGGGAGGCTCCTCAGGAGGCGTGAATACCAGAGGCACTGAAAGTCGACTTATTCAATGGAGCTCAGAGAACAAGGGGAAAGGAGTCTGATGTTAGAAGAGATGGGGGAGTCCTGACTGGCTTGACTTAGTGGGTTGGGCATCATCCCACAGACCAAAAGGTTGATGCTTCAATTCCTGATCAGGTCTGCATTTGGGGGTGTGCCCGAGATGATCAATGTTTCTCTCTCTCACTTTCTCCCTCCCTTCCCTTCTTTCTACAAATAAATAAAATAAAAAATATTTTTAAAAAATAACAGGGGAGGTGAATAGGGGTTAGACCATGTTACTATTTTGGCTTATCTTCAGAGTAAATGGAAAGCTGGTGAAGTGGATTGATTTCCGATAGATTCCTCTGGCTCCCAAGTGAAGAGTGGAAACAGGAGAGGTAAGAGTAGGAAGCAGGGAGACCAGTTTGTTGGCTATGGCAGGAATTCAGCTATGACTAGAGGGTAGCTCAGGTTAAGGTGTGCTGTAAGGAGAATGGCTGATGGAAGTAGTTTTTAGGAGGACTTGGCAATGGTTCGGATGTGGGATGTGGGGAGAGAGATATCAAAGATGACACTTGGGTTTCTACACCTGATGTTTGGTGATGTTATGCAGTGATATAAGACTACAAACCAGATTTGGGGATGAGAGTAAGATATAATGGGTCTTTCTAGAGTTCAGTTTTGAACATACTCACTTGAGATGCTTTTGAAATATCCAAGTGAAAATGCCATAAAAGGGGTTGAACGATTGGATCTGGATTCATTTACAAGTGAGTGGGACGTAGGTGGCTGTGAATGATCTGTCGGTTGGTTGGAACTGAAGCTGTAGGCAGGAATGAGATCACTAGAGAGAGTGAGGAGAGACAGATAAGTAGTGAGCCTCAGAATCACCAATACCAAATGCCCAGGCAGGGTAGCATGAGTTTGTATAGGAAACTGGCTAGACTTGCTAAGGAAGAAGAAGGAAAACCAGGAAATGGTAAAAACTGGAAAGCGAATCAGGAGAGCGTTTCAAAAAAAGAGTATTCAGTAATGTCAAAAGCTGCTGAGGGAAGACATGTATGAGGCCTGAAAACTGTGCATGGAGTTCAGTGCCATGGCGATGACGTGAGCTCAAAAGATGATGATGGAATAATCGGAATGAAAGCCAGATTGAAGGAAATTGAAGAGGGAATGGTAAGAAAATGGAAGCAGAGTATGGAAAACTCTTTTTGAAAAGTTTGTGAAGGAGAGGGAGGAACCAGAGTAAATGCTAAAGAAAAATGTAGGATTCTAATGAAAAGTGTTGTGTGTGTGTGTTTTTAATTGCAGACACATGAATAGAGAGAGCAAACAGGAAATCCATAAATACATTCAAATACACATGGGAATTTAGAATATAATAAAGGTGACATCTCAAATTTCTGGGGATGAGACTTTTAAAAAAACTATTTATTGATCGATTTGAGAGAGAAACATCAACTTGTTGTTCTATTTACTTATGCATTCATTGGTTGATTCCTGTATGTGCCCTGACTGGGGAAATCAAATCCACAACCTTGGTGTATCGGGGACGATGCTCTAACCAACAGAGCTACCCTGCCAGGGGTTTTTCAAAACCTGATTTTAGAGAGACAGAGGAACAGAGAAAGAAAGATTTGTTTTTCCACTTATATACACATTAATTAGTTGATTCCTTTTATTGATTGATTTGATTTGATTTAAAATATGTTCTCTTGTTTATGCTATTACTGTTGTCCCAGATTTTCCCTTTTTGTCCCCTTCTACCAAGCACTCCCACTCCCTCAGGCAATCCCCACATCATTGTTCATGTCCATGAGTCAAGTATACACATTCTTTGACTACTCTGTTCCCTGTGCTGCACCTTACATCCCCATAACCAGCATCTTGTACTTCTTCTTTAAACTTTATTTTTAGATAAAAAGGGGGTAAGAAAAGAGAAATAGAGAAACATGAATCGGTTGCCCTCTTGCACACCCCCCACTGGGGACATGGCCTGCAACCCAGGCATGTTCCATGACTGAGAATTGTTTTTCTTTAGGGAAAAAATTCTACAAACAACCAAAAAGTGGATAAAGAATACTAAAAATCACTTAAAGCTTTTTAAAAATAATAGAAAGAGGCAAGAAATGCACAAAAACAGGTTTAGTTTCAACAAATAATAAAGTAACAACTAAAATAACACATCATTGTCACAGTCAGATTAATAAGTATTAAAAATATTGGTAATATCAAGTATTGGTGACTGTGAAAGGAACTGGGTATTCATAGACTCTTTTTCTTCGTCTTCGTAAAGCAGTCCCTTTAACATGGTTTGCAACACTGGTTTGGTGGAGCTGTACCCTTTTAGCCTTCTTTTGTCTGAGAAGCTCCTCATTTCGCCTTCCATTTTAATGGAGAGCCTTTCTGGGTAGAGCAGTCTTGCTTGCAGGCCTTTGCCTTTCATGACTTGGAACGTTTCTTGCCATTCCCTTCTGGCTTACAGCGGTTCTGTTGAGAAGTCAGCTGCTAGGCGTGTTGGGGCTCCCTTGTCTGTTACTACCTCTTTTTCCTTTGCTTCCTTTGGGATTCTCTGTTTGTCTTTGATATTTGCCATTTTAATGATGATGTGTCTTGGAGCGGGCCTCATGGGGTCCCTCTTGAATGGGACCCTCTGCGCTTCCTGGACTTGTGTGATTTATTTTTTTCCTGTCCTCAAATCAGGGAGTTTTCCATCATGACCTTTTCAAACAGGTTCTCTATCCCTTGCTCCTCTTCTTCTCCTTCTGGTATCCCTATTATACGGATGTTATTACCTTTCAGGTTGTCCTGCATTTCCCTAAATGCCTCTTCATTCTTTTTGAGTCTTTTTTCTTTTTCTTTTGCTCTTTCTGGGAGCTTTTTTCTACCTTATCCTCCAGCTCGCTGATTTGATCCTCTGCTTCATCCAGCCTGCTTTTGATTCCTTCTACTGTGTTCTTCAATTCAGAAACTGTATTCTTCATTTCCTCTTGCCTCTTATTGATATAAGAGACATAGTTCGCATGTCCTGTCTCATGCTGATACAGTTTGCGGTACGTTCCTCGTAGTTTCCCTGTAGTTTTTTGTAGTGCTCTCTGAGCTCTCTGAGCTCATTGAGCTTCCTTAGAACCGTTGTTTTGAACTCAGTATCTGATAGTTTACTTGCCTCTATTTCATTTAGTTCTCTTTCTGGGGATTCCTCTTTCCCCTTCGACTGGGGTGGGGGTGTTTCTTTGTCTTCCCATTATTTGTGAGACTCTTATTTTTTGCTTCTGCTTCGTAAAGTGATCTGTCTTGATTTCCTGACTTTGTGGTGTGCACTTCACTGTTTTTTCTTTCTGGATCTGCCTCTGATGATATCAGATGTTGACCCTGTGAGACCTTAGGCAGTCTGTTCGAGACTTCCAGGAATCTATTGTCTGTGGCTGTCTCCTTCAGCTGTGAATCTGCCAATTTGTACTTCTTAATCCCTTCACCCTTTTTGCCCATCCCCCGATCCCTCCCCATCTGGCAACCATCAAAACATTCTCTGTTTTTATGATTCTGTTTCTTTCTGTTTGTTTGTTTTTTAGATTCAATTGTTAATAGATACGTGTTTATTGCCTGGAACCCCAGAAGTTTCTGTCTTTCACAGCCTCAATCCCTGCTGGTTTTTACAGCTAGAAGTATAGAGATTTATATTCCTGGCACTGGAACCCTAGGTGGGGGACCTAGTGTAGGGCTGGAACCCCTCATTCTTGAGATGTCCCTCCTAATTTTTATCCACCACACATGGGTGTGGGACCAGCCCATTCCGCATCTCTGCCCCTCCTACCAGTCTCGACGTAGGATTTTTTTTTTAATTCTGTAGTTGGAGAACTTCCTTTCAGCTTGATTTTTTTATGGTTCTGAATGATGATTGTTCTATAGTTTAGTTGTAATTTTGATGTGGTTGTGAGAAGGCAAGCTGTGTTTACCTATGTTGCCATCTTGACTGGAACTTTTTTACAGCAATTTAATCAGAAGTATAATGTAAGCAGAAGTGCCTCAAATATGATAAACTTTCAGTCAGAGGTTTAAACATGGAGAACTGATGTCAGGTCAAACCATAAAGTAGGTATTCAAAAAGAGGTTAGAGGGTGCTTAAACAGGCTTAAGGAAGACATGACAGAATATCAATGCAAGTGAGGCTTCCTAAGACACCAGTGAGTATGGAAAATTTAGAACTAATTTCAGTTATCTATAACAGAAAATTTACTTAAACATAATAGAAGATTTTTCTTTATGTAAATAAAGTCCAGAGGTGGCTGGTCTAGCATTGATATATTGGCTCCCTGATCATCTGGGACCAAGATACCTTTTATCTTGTTGCTTCGACATTTATACATATGGCTTCTCCTGATTGATCCATAATAGTTGCCTGGACTCAGTCTATTGTATCTGCATTCCAGCCAGGGAGAAACAGGAAGAGAGAAAGATGGCCACACTGAGCCCTATAAGGACACTCATATTTCATTTGTCAGAACTTAATCCCAGTGCCACTTCTAGCTTCAAGGGAAGCTTGGAAATGTAATCTTTGGGGGTTTTTAAGACAATATTTAAGTTTATTAAACAAAATTTTTAAAGTATTATAAAATGTTTAGGTTTCATCAGCTTCAAGGTTTATGTTGCTCCCAAATTTTACATATAACTGAATTTTCGAATCTGCTAACACCTGCTGAGTGGATTCCACTCTGGATTTTAAGGCATCAATTTCTTCTTGCAAATTTTTCTTTGTTTCTTCCAACATTTCTTGTGTTTCTTCTTGAAAATGGCTAATGAAAACATCATCAATTTTATAAGATACCATCAAGTGGTTGTCATCTGCAAGCATGATGTCCTTGCAAGCATCTTCTAAGTTTTGCAGTTGTTTCTTTTTTTACATCCATCTCTTTCTTCAACTCTGTGGTTCTACTTGTATTCCATGCAAATTTGTCTATCTTTTGTTGATCTTCAAGTGTAACATTGACATCTTCCACAGCTGCCTTCTTCATGTAGGCCACCATCTTGGGACTGGACCATGGTGCCTGGAAATGTAATCTTTGCTTAGGGAAGCCACATGTCCAGTTAAAAGTTAGGGAGAATGGGCCCTGGCAGGGTAGCTCAGTTGATTAGCATGTTGTCCCAATGCACCAAGGTTGCAGGTTTGATCTCCAGTCAGGGCACATACAAGAAGTAACCAATAAATGCATAAATAAGTGGAACAACAAATCGATGTTTCTCTCTTGTTCTCTCTTTCTCAAAAAATCAACAAGTTAAATTTAAAAGTTATGGAGAATGAATAACGAGGGTCAAATAACCATTTTTGTCTTACCACTTAGAAGCATTGAAAAGGGAGTTTGTGTTGCAGGGAATGAAATTTGGAGAAAAATTTGTGGGTTGAGACAGTCTTTGCATTTCTAGTCCTTACACACAGACTGCTGAGCACTACATGACTGAACAGGTAGTAGCAAAATGAGCGATTACCAAACCCAAGTGGATGTCAGCACCCCAGTTAATCCACACAGGTGCCTGGTCAGCTCCCTCCTCCACTTCTGTAGAGGCTGTTCTAAACCTTCATCACTTGTCCATAGCCACTGTCCTCCTGCCTCCCTGACCTCTGACACCCCAAAGAAATGGACACATTCAAGCAGGGGTACCTCAGCTTTTCATCACCATATCTACATCTTTTTTCCATTATCTCCCCTGCCAAACACCTATCCTCCAACGGTTTTTTGTTGTTGTTGTAGTTGTTTGTTTTTCTTTTCTTTTTCTTTTTCTTTCTTTTTCTTATTGTGCCCTTTCTCCTGGTTGAGATAAATCCTGCTTCTCAGGAACCAAGACTCAGTGATTATTATGACTTCTATATCATCTCTATCCCATCACTTTCTAAGAGAAGCTTCCCCTAAGAGAAAAAAAGTTCCAGCCCTCCTCAGCTATGCTTTTATATAGCTATTACCCCCCTCTCTCTATTTGCCTACACAGAACAAACTTCTAGGTAAAATAATCTACTTCCCTACCTCCCATTTACTCTTCAACCCATGGCAATCTTATTGCAACCTGACTTCTGGCCCCTATTGTCTACTGAAACCAGTCTGGTCGAGAGCCCTGATGACCTACTAATTGCCAAATCCAATGTTCTCTTTTTTCATCTTCATCTTTCCTAACACTTCCTGATACTTGACCCTGTTGATACTTTTCTTCTTCTGGAAATTCCTCTTATGGCCTCTTATGAGCCATATGCCTATTCCTTTTCCATTTTACTTTCAGCCTCTCTCTGGTGTTCCTGAATTTGTCCCAAGGCAATCTTGTCCCTTTTCACAACTTCAAATACCCCTTATGTGTTAATAACTCCCAAATATCAATCTCCAGTTTCAGATCAAAAACTTAAGTTACTTCCTGGACATTTCCACCAGGGTATTAATTTGCTTACAATTCCATGGGGAGCAATTTGGGCTGGACTCAATGAGGCAGCTCTGCTAATCTCACTAGAGTTCATGCATGCAGCTGCAGTCACCTGCTAGGTCATCTAGTGCTCAGTGGTTTATAATCACCTCACTCGAATATCTGGTGGGTGGTGCTGGCTTTTGGCTGGGGCACTACCGTTCCCTTTATATAGTTCACTAGACATACGCACATCATTGTCTCAGTGTTACAACTATGGCCAAAAGAGAGCAAGCCTCAGTGTGCAAGTGCATTTCAGGGCTCTGCTTGGATTGTTCTTGCTAATGTCTCATTGATCAAAGGAAATCACACAGCCAAGTCCCAATTCAAAGGGTGGAGAAATAAATTCTATTTCTTGATGACAGGAGCAGCAGAATCACACAGCAAAGAGTCATGCATACAATGATGGATGCTATTATTGCAAGTAGGCAATCTACCACAATGTCCTTCCCATTCCATACTTGTTTCTTCTCATATCTTTCCTATTATAGGGAATGGAGCCAGTGTCACCCCCACACTCAAGGCAGAGTCATTCTAGTCTGCTCCTTCCTCCTTTGCAGATACTGTAAGTGGCGGTGGTGGTGGGGGGGGCTTAATACCAATTCCCAACCTCTTTCTCTCTATTTCTGTATGGAAATGTTGATGATAAACACTTTCTCACACTATTTTGTGTAAGTAGTTATATGACATAGTTATGGCCAATAAGTAGAAGTTTATGAATGGTTTTGCAAAATCTTTTGCTTCTTTATTAAAAGGAACAGGCCCTGTCTTTCTTGCTTTTTCCTTCTGTCCCAAACACTGACACGATGTCTGGAGAGGCAGCAGCCATCTTGTGAGCATGAGGTAACAAATTTTAAATAAAGCCCAAGAGAATCGCAGAGACACCAACCTTGATATTGATGAACCACCGAACTGAAGGGAGCAGTTGTTCCAGTCTAGACTTCTTGTTATCAAAGAAAAAATAAACTCTTTGTTTAAGCCACTGTAAATTGTGATTTTTTTTTTTGTCACTTCAGTCAAAAGAATTTCTGATATACATTCATTCTCTAATCCAATCGGTCATCATATCCTATGCACTCTTTCTCCTAAGGTTTTCTCACCTGCACTTCTTTCCTTCTCTCCCTGCTCCTTCTGTTATTGGGGAGCAGCAGTACCCTGACGAAAGGCACCCTTTTTCTATCAGCCTACTTCAAATCATAAAATTCTCATTGTTGAGTTATGCTTTTGTTTAAGATATAATTTCCATAATCTAATTTTTTCTCTGACCTAATTCTGTTTTTTTGGTCAGGTTTTGAATCATTCAGAGACCTTCATTTCTTATCATTTAAAGTATTAATTACTTAGAATGGCCTCTGATGTTTCTTGATCTGGCCCTTGCATACCTCTCCATGATTCAGTAGGTCTAGCTGGAACCCAGGAATGTGTATTTCTGACAAGGTCTCTCATTATACTGGTGCTAATAATAGTGGGCAAAACTACCCTTTGAATAGCATTGGTAGAGTTCTTTTCCTTCAGAGTATTTGCCTCAGATTGTAATGGCAGATTCCTTCATTTAGTGATTCTCAAACATTAGTCTGTATCAGAATCCCCTGGGGGACTTGTTCAGACACAGAACAATGGCAGAGCCCAATCAGTAATGACTATGTTTCCAGTCTTTTTTCTGCACTTTTATAGTACATCTGTGCTTTAGCAGTGACATTCTGGAAATTATGTCTTAACAAAACTCTATAAGGAGAAATTTACGAATTACAACAGGCTAGTAGAAAGAGGATGTTTTTGGTCAGGGTACTGCTGCTCCCCAGTAGCAGCATCCATCACATGAGAAGCTGCCTGTGATCACCCACATGTTCGGGGAGCCCAACAGTAGAGACAGGGAAGGTGAGAATTCAGAACGTTGGCAGGCAGCAAGCAGAAGTTGTGGAGCTTGCAGAATTGGTGTCACAGTCTGTTCCTTCTCATGCATATTTGACTTCCTTCAACTCCCTCCTCCTGCCACATATCTCTAAATCTGGCATAGTTTGGTGAGTTTGCACTACTTCAGCTAGAGTAATTAGGAAACAAATTGTTCCATTTTAGGTTATCTTGGACCACAAACACATTGCTCAGTGTAGCAGCCAAGTCTTCAGGTCAGAGTTTATGAATACCAGCGGGTAGTTGAAGATTTGCTCATTCACCTGTGGGGAAATTAGTCAACATTGTGTTTCCAGGGCTGTAAGAAGGAAATTCTCACAGGAAGTGTAGTGGTACAGAACTTTCTGGTTCACTGAGAGTGTGAGTGTAATTTTATAATGCTTTCTGGATTAATTGACTCTTTAATAGTATGTTACAGAAGTTACTTGAGAGAACATTATGCTAAGTGAAATAAGCCAGAGAAAAAAAATTCTGTATGATCACTCATATGTGGAATCTAATGAGCAAACTGAACTAACAAGCAAAATAGAGACAAACTCATAAATAGAGAGCAAAATGACAGCTATGGAGGTGGGGGGCTTGGGTCAGGGGGTGGAGGGATCAAGCAAAAAGGAAAAGGAGCTCATGAACATGGACAACAGTGTGGTGATTGCAGGGGGAGGTGGGTGTAATGGAGATAAATGGTAATGGAAAAAAGACAATAAAAAATAAAAAATATATAAAAAGTGAAGTTATTTGAGCTAGTTCTACAAGTAAGGGAGAATGTATATTTATATTGGCATAACTCACAGACTAGGAGCCGGATGTAGGAGGGCTTTAGGAAGGGATGGATCCTGGAACAAGAAGACATTTTTCTTCTCTGATTCTCTGACTCATCCCCCTCTCCTCTGCCTATCTTTGTGTTTCCCCTGCCTCCCTCCCCACTCTCCCTCCCCATCCTGCAGGTTGGCTTTCTATGCTTCTCCTACACAAGTGATATACTATGACCCCGTGATGAATATCTTCTCTGTCTTAATACAAGATTCCAAATAAAGAGAATCTAATGGGTGCAGCCTGGATTCAGGCAGCTATGACTGGTTCCACCAAGACTGTGGGAGACCATCGTGAAGATGGTAGCAGTTCCCAAATACCATGCCATCTTAGATTGGATTCTCCAAGCAGCAGACCCTGAATCAATAATTCAAGTACTAGCTTATTTGGGAAGAAGCTGGAAGGACATAGATTCCCATTTCACTCTTCTTATTCCCTTTGCTCACCTGCTGGGGCTCTCTGCCACACTCTCAAGCCAGAAGGCCAGGAAGCCCACTGAGCCTATTGAAACAGTCCCTGTCAGGTCAGCCTCCTAGGGCACAGGGCAGGATGCAGAAGGGGCAGCAAGTAAGTCTGAAGGGATAAATGAAGACATGATTTGGACATTTCTCAAGAGAGTCATTATGTACATAAACTAATGCAGATATGGGAAAATAAATTATTCTACTTTTTACTTAAGTAATTATAGTGTTCAGGCATGCCCAACACTATTACTCATGAGATTTGAATAATCTAGTGACACTTGGCATTCATCACTATTTCATATGATCTGAGGTCAGAAATGTCAATAAATTTCTGGACAAATTTTAAGCATATTTTGATTGACATAAATATGATCCAGGCCTATCATAACAAACTTAGTTCAACTGTCAAATGCAATATATTTATGTTATACTCCATGTGAGCAGTTAGATCCTAAGCAGAAAGATATTTGACTTTAGAACAGCGACCTTAGATTTTGTTCATCTCCATAGTTTCTTTCTTTATTTTAAAAAATTTTATTTAAATCATTTTTTATTTTTCAATTTCAGTTGACATACAATATTATACTAATTTCATGTGCACAATCTAGTGATTAGACATTGTATAACTTACTAAATGGTGATTCTGATAAATCTTGTATCCATCTAACACCATATATAGTTATTGGAATATTATTGCCCATATTCCCTATGCTGTACTTCATATCCCAATAACTACTTTGTGACAACCAATTTTTACTTCTTAATCCCTTCACTTTTTCATCCATCATCCCAACCCCATCCCATCTGGCAACTGTCAAAATGTCCTCTGTATCTATGAGTCTATTTCTGTTCTGCTTTTTAGTTTACTTTGTTTTTTAGATTCAGTTGTTGATAGATACGTGTTTATTGCGATTTTGTTGTTCATATTCTTTTATTTTTTTTCTTCTTCTTCTTAAAGAAGGCCTTTTAACATTTCATGTAATACTGGTTTGATGGTGATGAACTCCTTTAGCTTTTTTCTTTTTAAATAAATTTTTATATACAATATATACAATACAATAGGGCAGTTGCCCCTTCCCTTTCCTTTTAAAAATGAAACAAATCCTTTAAGAAAATCTGCAAGTTGCAAGCTTGTAAACAGTGATGAAAGAGCCCTAGGCAGCCCTGGCTGGCCCTGGTTGGTAGCTCAGTTAGAGCATCATTCTGATAGGCTGAGGTTGCAGGTTCAGTCTCCAGTCAGGGCACATACAAAAATCAGCCAATGAATGCATAAATAAGTGGAACAACAAATTGATCTCTCCCTCTCTTTCTCTCTCCCCCTTCCCCTTCTCTCTCTCTCTACTCTTTCTCTCTCTCTCTCCCAAATCAAGTTTAAAAAGTGATGAAAGAAAAAGTGTATTCAAGAAATAAGTCAAAATCTTTCTAACATATACAGATTATTAGATCTATAAAGTGGAACTTATGACTACCCTAAGTACATCAGTGATCACAGTCTCTCTTCCCAGAAATTCATCTCAAGTGAAGGGAGCTGAAAGAACACCAGAAAAATTATTTCTACATTTCCCATCATACAAGTATAGGGACCCATCTCTTACCCTGTCAGTCTTGAATCCCCTCATCATCCCTGCCATCTTGTATGAGAAGCTCTGTATATGTTCTTTGATTCTAAATGGTAGCTTTGCTGGGTAGAGTAATCTTTGTTGCAGGTCCTTGCTTTTCATCACTTTGAGTATTTCTTGTCAATCTCTTTCGGTATGCAAAGTTTTTGTTGAGAAATCAGGTGACAGTCTAATGAGAACTCTTTTGAAGGTAACTAACTGTTATTCTCTTGCTGCTTTTAAAATCCTCTCTTTGTCTTTTATATTTTGTATTTTAATTATGATGTGTCTTGGTGTGGGCCTCTTTGGGTTCATCATGTTTGGGACTCTCTGTGCTTACTGGACTTGTATGTCTAGTTCCTTCATCATGTTAAGGAAGTTTTCTGTCATTATTTTTTCAAATATTGCTTTCAATGTCTAGCTCTCCCTCTTTCCTGCCCAGCACCCCCATTATGTGAATGTTGGCATGCTTGAAGTTGTACCAAAGGCCCTTTCAACTATCCTCATTTTTTTATTCTTTTTTCTTTTTGTTGTTCTTCCTTAAATTCCAAATTTTTGTTTTGATTCTTGGTTTAACCAACTGTACTGTTGATTCCCTGTAATATATTTTTCATTTCAGTTACTGTATCCTTCATTTATAACTGGTTCATTTTTCCAGTTGTCATGTCCTTTTTTATGCTGTTGAAGTTCTCTCTAAGTTCATCTACCCTTCCCCTAAGTTTATTGAGCATCCTTATAATCAGTATTTTGAACCCTCTGTCTGGCAGATGGCTTGGCTGGATTTTGTTTAGTTATTTTTCTGGAGTTTTATTCCGTTCTTTCATTTGGGACATGCTCCTTTGTCTCCCCACTTTGGCTGCCTCCCTGTGTTTGTTTCTATGTATTAGGGAGAGTTGCTATGTCTCCAGGGCTTGGTAGAGTGGCCTTATGTACTATGTGTTCTATAGGGTTCAGTGACACAGCCTCCCTGATCACCCATTCCAGGTGTGCTGCCCCCTGCTCCCCATGTGGGCTGTGTATACTCTCCTGTTCTTGACCTTGATTGGCACATCAATGGGAGAGATTTACTCCAGGCCAATCAGCTGCAAGGACGGGGTTTGACCACCAGCTACCATGGAGGATCAGCTGTGTAGGGATTCACCCCATAGAGCAGTACTTACTTCAGCAGGTCTCTGGTTCCCACTGAGCCCACCCCTTGAGTGTGTAGCTAGTGGAGGTGATTGGGTGGGGCTTCAATGTAGTCTGAAGTTGACCATTGGGTGCACTGGCTCTGGGACCTTCTGGAAGGAGCAGGCCAAAATCAGACACCAACTGTGTCCTAGATGAGGCCAACCTGGGAACCAAGGCTGGCTGCTGCTAGTGCTGGGCCTGGGGCCTCTTAGTCAGAGATACAGGGCAAAGCAAGGCCAGATGCTGCTTGTTTGAGGGATTTTAGGAAAGGATGAAGAATGAACCAAGACAGATTATTTGCATGGAAAGCCACTGGAAACAGCTTTGGAGGGCTTGCAATTTGGATGAGGCAGGGTCTCAGGGAATCACCAAGGCAGGGCTAACAATATTAGCCATGTCGATGGAGACTCATATATAGCACCTTCCTGCTGGCTGTGTGTGTGTGTGTGTGTGTGTGTGTGTGTGTGTGTGTGTGTGTGTGTGTTTTGGGATGAGTGGGGGCAGGTCTCAGGAAAGGAACAATGGCCTCTGCCAACACTTCTGTCTGGGAGAAAGCTGTCCCCCTCCAGCTCTCACCCTAATGCCCGACAATTTAGCTCCTTCCTGTATGTCCCTGGTGCCTTCTGAGTTGCTGTACCCCTCAGGAGTACATTTGAGCTCAGAGGGAGTAACTCCAAATAAGTCTGCCTGAGGGCCCTTTAAGAGGAATTACTTGGGACTACAGAAGTCTTCTGTCTCCCTCAGCCACAATCCTTGCTGGCTTTTACATCCAGAAGTTATGGGCACTTCTCTTCCAAGCACTGAAATCCTGGGATACAGGAGGCTAGTTTGGGCCTGGGACCCCTTGCTTCTCACGGGACACCTCTGCAGCCAAGGTATCCCTTCAGATTTTTGTCTGCCACAGGTGAGTGTGAGACCAGCCTGTTCTTTCTGCCTTTGGCCGTTCTGCTAGTCTCAGGTGACTTCCTCTTTAAATCCTTCGTTGTAAGACTTCCATTCAGCTAGATTTAAGGCCTTTCTGAATGGTGGTTGTTCTATAGTTTAGTTGTAATTTTGGTGTGGTTGTGGGAAGATACAAGTACCACATTTACCTATGCCACTATCTTGACTGGAAGCCTCTTCTACATAGTTTTATGTGTTGTTTTGGAAGTCACTATCCAGGCCTTTATTTAAACTCCTGTAAATCGATTCAGTTTGAATCCATAAAGATTTGTAAATCCTTCCCCAAGCAGCTTTCACTGAAAGCCTCATGTATATTCTGAAACAACAACAAAAATAAGTTGTTTGCATTAGTTCCCTGTTACTGCTGTAACAAACTAGTATAAACTCAGTGGCTTGAAATAACAGAAATTTATATTTTTTATAGTTTTGGATGTCAGCAATCTAAAGTAGGTCACCAGGACTGAATTCTTTCTGAAAGCTCTAGGGAAGAATCTGTTTCCTTAGCCTTTTTCAGCTTTGAAGGGCTGTTTGCATTTCTTGGCTTGTGGCCCCTTTCTCCAGGTTCTCTTGGGATACTCACTCTTAGGACCCAGCCACCTTGCTGTGAGAAGCCCAAGCAGAGCTATGAAGAGGCCACATGTTGGTTTTCCAGCCAACAGCCAGCAAGCACTGCCAAACCTGTGAGTAAGCAACTTCAGATCATGTCAACTTCAAGTTGTCTAGCTACTCCTTGCTTGAGTCTTTCCAGATGAGGCCTTAGGCATTGTGGAGCAGAAACAAGATATCCTCACAGTGTCCTTTCTAAATTCCTGATCCACAGGATCTGTAATCATAATAAAATTGTTGTTGTTTTATGTGACTGAGCTTGGCACAATTTGTGTTGCTACAATAGTAACTGGAATACTCAGGTCAATATAAATGTGGAAGGACACAGGCATTCTTGCCAGCAAACACAGGATGCTCAAATCTTACCATTTTTCCCCAGCTTGTTTCTTAAGAATGTCTCAACCCCATGAATCTAATCCAGAGCTGGTGTTTCCTTCCTCCTCCTTCAATGTAATTCAGCTTTTCTAATCAATACATGTGGCCAGACCTCAATGATTTAAAGATTTAATGAAACCTCATAGAACCTGGAAGCAAGTCCTGTTTAAAATGACAGACTTAGTTTCTTTCTTAAAATTTGTTTTTGTAAAGTGTGGTCAAGCCCTGGCTGGTGTGGTTCAGTGGACTGACCACGGCATGCAAATCAAAGGGTCACCCATTCAATTCCCAGTCAGAGCAGACGCCTGGGTTGCGAGGAGCAACCAATCGATGTATCTCTTGCACATCGATGTTTCTCTCCCTTTCTGCTTCCCTTCCTCTCTCTTCAAAAATAAATACAATTTTAAAAGCATAGTCAATGAAGAAACAAAACAAGAGGAAAAACCCTTTGTGGGGGGAATTGAGGTGGGGGAATAGAGGGTGGTCCGGATGACCAAGGTTGACAAGGAGGTTGCAAATGATAATTCATTTAATAGGAAAAAAACCCTTATTTTCACTTTTCTGAGTTTTTGCTATCCTTAGAATATCAGTGATGAGAGATTGGTTGGAATGAAGCCCTTTTCTGAGATAGTTTTCTCATCTATTTTCCTAAGTTAAATCTACCTTCAGCTCTGCCCACACTCCAAAAATATCCATAGACTCTGAGTTCAGGGAATAACTGTTTCCTGATAAAGTGTTTTGTGAGGTCAGTGATATGGAGAATGCTGTTCCCTATTTCACTCAACCAGTGTTTGTGTTTTCTCTGTGAGCAGAAGGGACAATAAATAGAGATGATGGTTGAGATGGGCATTTGTGAGGGGCAAACAAATGATTTAATAACACAAAAATAAATTCTGTGTGACTTAATTAAGTATCCAGTGCTGGCACCAAGGAATTTTCTCATTCCTCTGTATAGTCATTTAGAGAATAGAATACAAAACACTAATTCATGACAACATAGGCACCCCTACATTCATTGCAGCATTATTTACAATAGTCAGTATCTGGAAATTGCCCAAGTGCCCATCAGTAGGTGAGTGAATAAAAAGGCTTTGGTACATTTACGGAATGGAACACTACTTGGCCATGAAAAAGAAGAAAATCTGCCCTGGATGGTGTGGTTCAGTGGATTGAGTGTCAGCTTGTGAACCGAAAAGTCGCTGATTTGATTCCTGGTCAGGGCACATGCCTGGGTTATGGGCCAGGTCCCTGGTTGGGGATGTATGAGAGGGAACGAATCCATGTATCTTTTGCACATTGCTGTTTCTCTCCCTTTCTTTCTCCTTCTCTTCCCCTCTCTCTAAAATAAATAAATAAAATCTAAAAGAAAAAGAAGAAATTCTCACCTTTTGTGATTGCATGGATGGACCTGGAGAACATTATGCTAAGTGAAATAAGCCAGCCAGAGAAAGGCAAATACCATATGATCTCACTGATATGTGGAATCTAATAAACAAAATAATTTAACAAACAAAATAAAAACAGAAGCAAAGATACATAGAATAAACTGATAGCTGTCAGAGAGGAGGCGGAGTTGTGGGGCTGGGTAAGAAAAGGTGAAGGGATTAAGCAAAAAAATAGAGAGAGAGAGAGAGAGAGAGAGAGAGAGCAAGACATACAACAGTGTAATGATAGCCAGAGGGAAAGGGTGGTGAGAGGAGGTGAAAGTGGACAAAGAGGGGACAAATTGGGTTAGAAAGAGACTTTACTTTGGGTGATAAGCTCAAAATGCATTGCGCAGATGATGTTTTATTGAGTTGTACACTTGAAACCTGTATGGTTTTATTAACCAACGTCACCCCAATAAATTCAATTTTTTTTAAAAAAAGAATGACAAGTAGAGGGTTGGCTTATTTCATAATACCTCTGAAAAATTATATCAGATACTTATCTTTTTAAATGTCAGCTACTTACTCCTTCAATGTCACTGTTTTTTGATGGACAGTTTAAGAAAACCAAGGCTGGCTTACATGTGTGGATTGCAAGATACAGGCTATGATTTTCATAACACTTTATCAATACTTGACTTTATTTAAAAGCACAACTTACAGAAAGAGGAAACTGAAAAAGCACAGAGGATTGAAATCTTCTGACCTTCTCTAAACCACAGTATTGACACTTCACCTCTTCCCCCAGCCTACCATGGCAGACAGCACTTTGCAAATAGATGGAGTATTGTTTCACTACCTGAGCTACTGCTGCTGTTAATCAGCAAGAAAAAGGTGATAGCCTTTTTGATGATGACTAGGGACAGAAATAACCACTCCAGTAACACACTGACATCTCTAAGAATGCTTCAGATTGTGTCTCATTGATTCTATCCAAAGTAGGGGTCAGAACATCAGAATTATTAAATCAGTCCTTACAACTGTTATTAGGGGTAGGTACGGCTATTACATCCACATTTTAAAGACAAAGACACCGAGAAACAGATAGGTTAAGTACTTTGTTCAAGGTCACAGTGAATGGGAAAGTTGGGATTTTAACCCTGAACCCTGTCTCCAAAATCTATGCATTTAGCCATTATACAATGATGCTATTGTTTATATCCTTCTTTAGTTAAAAAAAAATTACCCAAAACAAAAATTTCAAGAGGCCAAATTGCTGGCACATTCTGGACTCACCTATCCATTAATTGGCAATTGAAAGCAAAAATTCTAATCTTTTGTTGTTAATTCTGACCCAAAGAGCATTAGGACATATTGTGTTGGAAAGGACATGTTTATGACTAACAGACGGCAGGATATGGTTTGCACAACATTTTCCAGTGAAGGAGTTGGTTTTCAGAAGTTGCCAAGGCTTCTAAAACAAAGCTTGGGACAATGTTTACACCGGAAATAGGCAGAGGGTGGGAAATGGCTAACTTCTCACAATCATCTGAGGCACACAGGGAAGACTTAACTAGTTGCTAACATACATTCCACCATTCCATCATCTCTCTCTGACCTTACATATCATCATCTTTGTGGTTGTGCATTTATTGCAAGGTCCAAGTGGGAAGTTTGAGATAATTATAGGAAATTCAAACGTTAATTGACTTATCTGCAGCATTTCCCTTGAAAATATCCACCAACTTCACTAACCAGCATACCCTGCACACACACACTGTGATAAATTGGTGGGGGTGGGGGAGGGAGTGGCATGGTTTTAATGTATTGCAGCTTCTCCCATCAAGAGATGGAGTTAATTTTTTTGGTGACTTGAATCTGAGCTAGGCTGTGTAACTCGCTCTGTCTGATGGGACATTAACACATGGGATGTAAGCACCTTGAAATATACGTTGCATTAGAGGTTACCTCTGGGGATGGAATCTCTTCTGCCATGATGTAGACAAGCCCAGGCTACCCTGCTGGATGATGAAGGACATGTGGCCAAGTCATCCTGTCATCCCGTCATCCCAGCTGTTATCAAACCAAGTGCCAGGCATGTGACATTTTCTATTTTCCCCAACCTCAAACCAAAGAGCCTATCAACCTTCAGACAATTGAATGAGACCATTCTTGATTGTCCATCCCCAACTTAGCAGGCCAGGCAGACAAAATACTCATTTAACCAGCAGAACTGTGAGCAAGTGAAATGGTTGCTGTTTAAGATGGTTTATAATATAGAAAAATTTAACCGATACCCATTCTTACCTATGCACATGTCTATTTGGGAATCTGCTTTTTCTCCTCCTTCCAACCTCCCCCCCGCCTTTTTCCTCATTTAGTCACTGTTGATTGGCTCAGGGGTAGTAATTGACACAAGTTTTGCCAATCAGATTCCATTTCTGGGATTTTTTAAACTGTACCCAAGAGTTTTCAAGATGTGGAACAGGATTTCATCATAGCCATGTTTCCTACCAAGTAGACAAGCTAGTCTGTAGTAAGTAAGAATGAAGTCAGCACAGAGAAGAAAGTAGAAATGAGAGATGGAAAGAAAACACCTACATGGCATTTAATACTTAAACCTCATCCCTGATACTCCCACAGTTGGATGAGTTAACTCTTCCTAGAGTTTCATGAGCCAAAAATGTCCACCTTTTCTCTAAGCAGTTTGAGTTAGGTTTCTATCACTAGTCCCCCAAAGAATCCTGATTAATATATGCTATTCATGTGCATATATACCTATTATTTATGCAATAAACAGATCGATGATTATTTCCATCCTTATGTTCAGAAGGACATTATCTATTTTGATTATCTATTGTTATAAAGCGAATCACTCCAAAGCTAACTGCTGAAAACAACCATTTTATTACATCTCATGGACCTGTTGGTTGACTTGGATAAGCTGGGTGGTTTTTCTGCTGGTTTCATTAGGGACCTCTCACGTTACTATAGTCAGATGGTGGCTGGGTGGAGTCATTTGAAGGCTCAGTTAGCTGGAACCTCCAAGATGGCTTCTTTTGTGACATGTCTGGCATCTCAGGGCTCCTCCAAATGGCTTTTGTCTCCACATGGCATCTTATTATCCAGGACCTGTCCACAGTTTCTCTCTTTCTAGAAGAATGGTTTGTATGGTGTCTCAGGGCTCCCTGAGCTTGTTCTTTGAGATTAACTGGCACTATGACCCCAGCTGGCAAGCCACACAGTATTACTTTCTCTGCATTCTATTGGTCAAACAAGACACAAGGTCATTCCAGTTTCTAGGAGACAGAATGAGGTTCAACTTCTTCATGATAAGAGCAGCAAAGAAAATACAGTCATTTTAACCTATAAGTATGTCTTCCTAATTTTAACAGATGTTATTTAAATTTCAATTTCTAGGTGTGTCATATTTGGAGACTCAAAGACTAAGAAAATCTAAACTTTAAAAAATGTTAAAGACCAATAAAAATAATTCTCCTGACAGCCTGGTATTTCCTTGCCTATGGGTTTTATTCTAGAACTGGCAGTTACTTGAAAAGGTTCTTTAGATCGTCTATTAAATATAATTTTCCAAAAGAGTGAGTTATTTGTATAATTACATGTTTAATGTTGGCCTTCCTCATTAGACTAAGAAGTCTGAGAAAGGAAGTACCATGTCCCATTGGCACACAGCGTCTCACATGCCCCAAGGCATAGTATCTGCACAGGATGAATGCTCCTTAAATACTTCTTACAAAAATGAATGCAGTGGTTCTTAACCAGTGGAAATTTTGGCCCAAGGCAGCAACTGGACTGATCTGGAAGACTGGAGACATTTTTGGCTGTCACAACTGGATGGAGTGTTGCTACTGGCATCTTGAAGGTAGAAGCCAGAGGAGCTGCTAAACATCCTACAATGCATAGGACTGCCCTTCACGGCAAAGAATTACCTGGCCCAAAATGTCAACAGAGCTAAGTTTAAGAAATCCTGAGTGAATGAATACAATGTAAAACTGACTGTGTTGCCACAGCCAAGCCTGTTGGGAGTCTAACAAGCCATAGATTTCCCAATCTTGTGTGCATTATTCAAGTTGATTACCCCGGGTTTCTAGCCCATAACACTGGCTCCACAGTGTAAGAGAAGCCAGGACTAGAAGCCCATGCCTACCCCTCACCAGCCAGCTCCTTCAGGGGTCCTCACTGTCCCTCTGCTCCAGCCTCAGAGTGTTATTTTAAATTGGATGTGCAGATACTTGGTACACTGGGCATCTGCCATTTGCCCCTTCAGGTCCAGTCTTGACATTTCTTCATTCTCTTCCATGCCCTAGGAGGCTGGCCTTTGTGGACTGCTTCAGCAGAGCCCTTCCCTTCAGCTTCCCTTTGGATTTACTCAAGAAGGGTGATGGCAGAAAGAAAGTAAGTCTGAAGAATGTATTTTCTTGCATTCCTCTCTGCTGGTTGCCAGAGATGGGCTGCATCCTTCTGCTGCAAGTCATAGCACACACCATGAGGCTGCCACCTTCTTGACCTGTAATGGCTACTGCCTGTTGACCAGGCCTAGGGGTCTGAGTGGCTCCCCAGTCTTGCTAGCTTCATTTCACTGCACCATCAATTGTGGTTTTCCGTACCTGCTCACATCTTTGTGAATAGTCTATGAAATTCTCCTTAGTAATCCCATTAGCGTGTATCATTAGGGTCTTTCTTTACAAGACTGCTTTATGCTTTACTTCAAGGAAGCCTTGACATCTGTTAAGACCTGTTGCCTTGCCTCATCCATTGGTTTTGATCATCTTGAATACCAGCACCAACCCTACGTAAGCTGACTGCACTATGCTCCTTTGGATAATGAATACTTTATGGCATTACGCCATCTTAAATTGAATCCTACAGTAAATCCCCCTTCCTTCCCTTAACTACCCACTCTTGCATCTCAGCACTCTGTGTCCCAGGATTAAGCATCTCAGCACTCCATGTCCCAGGATTAAACAAAACTTGGGCCTTCCATTTACCCAAATACATCATGCTACTGAAGCTGGCAAAAAATAGGAACCAATTGCTTGCTGAGTTGTGACATGTTGGCTCTGAATGAGCCATCCCTTCCTGACCCTTTGCCTAATTCTGAACAGGGCACCTGATGGTTGGAGTGAAGTCAGCTGCAGCGTTGCCAGGGATGACTGTCTGCCTGGCCTCTGCTCCCCTGCCTCTCTCTGCAGCATATAAATGATGTTATATTTGTTATAGTTGCTTTCACATTTGTCGTCCTTGTAGATCTCCAGCATTACCAGATGCTTTCTCTGGCATCTGAAGAAGTTATTCAGAGTAACCTAAGAAGGGAAAGGAAAAAAAAAAACCCAACTAATTTCTATAGCTATATGTCATATCTTGCATTAGCAATTACTGTAGGGAAATTATCTCAAAATTTAGCAGTTTAAAACAACCATTTTATTCTATTTTCCAAATAGGTCAGGATTTCAGGTAGAGCACAAGTGATTTGTTTCTGCCCTATGATGTCTGGAGTCTTGCCTGGGAAGACTTGAAGGCTGATGATGCCTTAACATCTGGGGCTGGAATTGTCAGACTTCTCCTATGGTAGCCCATGGCTCTAAGACTGAATGTTTCAGCAGACAAGGCAGAACCTGCATGTCCTTTTATGAACCAGCCTTTCTGCATCAACGAGTTCTTGGGGAGGGGGGGGTGTTGATTCCACCTGTAAGTGAGATCATATGGTATTTTTCTTTCTCTGTCTGATTTATTTCACTTAGCATAATGCCCTCCAGTTCCATTCATGCTGTCGTAAATGGCAGGATTTCCTTCTTTTTATGACCGAATGATATTCCTCTGTGTGTGTTTTTATCACATTTTTTTTTATCCATTTGTCCATTGATGGACACTTAGGTTGTTTCTATGTTTTAACTATTGTAAATAATGCTTCAGTGAACAAAAGGATACAAATACACTTTTGAGTTAGTATTTTCATTTCCTTCGGATAAATACCTCGAACTGAAATTGCTGGATCATGGTAGGTCTAATTTTAATATTTTGAAAAACCTGTATACTGCTTTTCATAGTGGCTGTACCAATTTGCAATCCCATTACAAGTGCATGAGGGCTCCCTTTCTCCACACCCTCATTAACATTTGTTACTGCTTGTCTTTTTTTATAACAGCCATTCTACCAGGTGTGAGGTGGCTTTGACTTGCATTTCCCTGACAATTAATGATGTTGAGCATCTTTTTTTTATATATATACCTGTTGGCCATCTGTATGTTTTCTTTGGGAAACTGTCTATTCAGATCCTCTGCCTATTTTTTAATCAGATTGTTGGTTTTTTCTTATTACTCTATTGTAGGAGCTTTAAAATACTTTTTAGATGTTAACACCTTATCAGATATATGATTCGCAAATACTTTCTCCCATGCAGTAGGTTGCCTTTTACTTTTGTTGATGATATCCTTGCTGTGCAGAAGCTCTTTAGTTTTCCTGAAGCTTCTTTATGACTGAAGGCTAGCAATACCTGAATGGCAAGCCTGATTGCCAGGACTGATGCCTTTAACAGAATTAACCAACAGGTAATATTGAACCACTTCTCATCCCAGAGGGCCAGGCACATACACACCATGAGTATTTTTCAAAGGTGATAGTACTCATATGGACAGTTATCCATGATTATAAGAACTGAGAAGAATCTGAGAACCTGAAACATAAAGGTAACATAGAAACAAATTTTACAGCCTTTTTGGAGCCACCGAGAGGGAAATTCTCTCTCTCCCTGAATGAGGGATCAGATCAAATGGGGAGGGGACTTGAGCAGCTGTGTCTGCCTTCATTTCCCATAATGATGTGAGTTTCTGATAATGTTTAAATATGTGGAAAATCATACTTTCTTACATGGTAAATCCTATTTGGATTACTTACATTTCTTTTCTTTGATATAAGAGATGAAAAAAGAACAAAATTTTCTAAGTTTTGCCTTTGTAATCAATTTTGTATCATTTTTAGTAGGCTGCTTAATATAAGGTCAGTGCACCTGCAACAACATGGAGACATCTTACAAGCATCATGTTAGCAAAAGAAGCCAGGCACGAAATGATGGCCTACACAACTGTTTCATTTATGTAAAATTTAAGAGCAGGCACAATTCATCAATGCTGATAAAAATTAAAA
Organism: Pteronotus mesoamericanus; assembly: GCF_021234165.1. NCBI lineage: Eukaryota > Metazoa > Chordata > Mammalia > Chiroptera > Mormoopidae > Pteronotus > Pteronotus mesoamericanus. The sequence goes on along the minus strand of NW_026555105.1, from coordinate 25,003,798 downwards.
TAGCCTCAGTTGTAACTCTCAAAAACTAACTTTCCAACAACAATTTGCCAGGGAGAACGTACTTTGAAATCTCAAACTCTGCCTTGTTTCAGAGGCTTTTAAGTAACTGTATTCAATTCCTCTACAGGTACACTCTGGGTTCCACGCAGGACTGGAGTCTTGCCCGTTGTCTCTGATGTGCTTGGTGAATATGGTGTTCTCTCTGGGACTCCTGGTAGTTGCAGATGTGTCTGTCCTCTGTTCCCCTCCTCACCTTTTCTCCAGGGCAGACCTAAGTCCAGGGTCTCTCCAACTCCAGCCTACCCCATGCTGCACTATGAACTGGCACCAACCAGGAACCAGAATATAACAACTGCCCCGTTAGATTCAAAGCACTGATTACTCAAACTATTGTTTCAGTTTGAGTTCTCCCAAAGCTGGCCCTGAAACAAAGACTTGGGTGTAGGTCACTTATTTGGGAGGTGGCTCCAGGAAGCTCAGTGAGAAGGGAGGAAAAAAAGCCCTGATAAGATAGATTAACAAGCAAGTTACAATTTGGGGCAACGTGGGCTCAATCCCAATGGGTACCCTCTGAGAAACTGCGTAGAACATGCCTCAGAAACATCACTCTGAGGAATGGGGAAGCTGAGGGCTTTATGCACTGTTATGGGCTGAATGTCTGTGTTTCCTCCTCTCAAGCTACCAATTCTCTGTTGAAGCCCTAACCCTGAGTGTGGTTGTGTTTGGAGATGGGACCTTTAAGGAAGTAATTAAGGTTAAACGAGGTCAGAAGGGCGGGGCCTTGATTTGATTAGTGCCATTATAAGCAAAGATATCAGAGCTCACTCCCGCACTCTCGCCCTCCTTCTCTGTGCACACTGGCTGAAGAAAGACCACATGGGAACATATCAAAAAGACAGCCATCGGCAAGTCAGAAAGAGAGCCCTAATGAGAAACTGAATTGTCTAGAACTTTGATCTTGGACTACAGCATCCAGAACTGTGAGAAAATTAATTTCCGTTTGTCTTTTGTAAGCTACACAGCCTGTGGTGATTTGTTATGACAGCCCAAGCAGACTAAGTTATGCTCTGCCTTTCATTCTCAATGATTGTTTGCCTTCGAGGGAATTGCAGGTGGCTGGAGGTGACACCTTGTGTCGGCTTGGACAGGACTTTTCACCTGGCCTACTGGTGAACTCAGAGGTAAGCAAAAGGAATCTGGCAAGTTCCCACAGTGTCTGCTATTTCAGCGTTTCCCATCTTACAGAAGACACTCCGGCATTGACTATCCTCATCCATAGGCCATTTTGTACGTGTTGAAGAATCAACTAGAAATAAATTTGCCCAATAAAATGGTATTGGCATTGTAAATTGTGATAGATATGACTAAATTATTCTCCCAAAGGCTTATATCAATTTGCATTCTACCTGCAATATCTGTTTCTCTGTGATCTTTCTGACACAGTTTATCAGATAGTTTCATTTTGGCAGCCTCATAAGTAGAACATAGAGTCTCCTGATTTTCATTTGTGAATTTTCTTTTAATAAGGAAATTATTACACTCCTTACACTAGAGTGTAAGACAAAGATGAAGGGTCAGGGAGGAAGTTTCCCTGCCTACTGGCAATCTCAGCTCATACATCAATTCTTCTGGGAGAGAAGGGTGACACCAGCAAACTCAAAATGTTGTGTCTTTGGCCTGGCTGGGGCAGGAAGGAAATTCCCTTAAGTATAATGCGGTCCAGGCATCACTTGATCTTAATGTTGGCCATTGTAACAATAGCAGCAGCAACAGAAACCAGCAGTAGTTACAAAGCATCAAAGGCTTTGGAGATGATTAAAGCCCAGGAAACCACAATGGGGAAGAGTATATACTACATAGTAGCAATGTTTGTGAGCTAACCTAAATTAACCCTGTCTACTCTCAGAAAAGGTGGAATCAGAGACAGAGAAAAACCATGCATTCTGTTACAATGTCCCTGTCTTTTTATCTCTGCATTGAGTCCATAGTTATTTTGCTAGGCCTCATAAAAGATACTATATCCATATGTCTCTAGAAGAGAGAAGGACCATAACATTCAAGCAGCTGAAAACATTATTTGCTGTCACCTCCACTAATTCCATAGACAAATCACAAATGGGATGACTGTGTGGAATGCTGGAGAGAAGTCACAAGGCCACGCTGGCCTTTTGGACAGAGCTGACACCAGATATCAGTGGCATTGTGAGCCTGCTGCCTGCTTATTCCTGGAAGTCTCTGCAGGATTGCCAGCCAGAGGTATCTTTTTCTTTCTGTCCCCTCCTCTCTGATGCAGAGTCTTTGTTCCATGCTGATCACATTACTGGGGTGTTCTATTTTAAGCTAACCTTGAATGACTTGAGTTCCTTTGCTCATACAGAATCAAATACAGTAATTGCTTTGCTTACAACAAGCCTGCTGATTTATCTGCTCCATCAATGGAACAGACTGTCAAAAGAACACCGACAGCATATGGAGGAAAAGCCGAAAAGACCCCTCTGTTGTTGGGAAACACAGCTACATCCCAACCAATGCACCACAGATGCCTGTGTCCCCCAAATTTACATGTGCTGTAGTTAAAAATAACTGCACATTTCCTTTTTCAATTTACTGAGTTGATTCCAGGAAAATATCACCTGACTGGAAGTAACTGCTATAAAGAAAGGAGTGAGTTACTTTTGCAGCTCAGCCACAAAAGGGGGTAGAATTCTCCCCGGTTCCCCAGAGCTTCCTCAACAGTGTTGGGACAACCTCTTCCTCCCTTTGACTTTTCCCTCTGTGTCTTATGAAGGTGATCCACTTGCCCACAGCCACTTAGCCAAGACGTTGGGTACAGATTATCAACACTAAAGAAGGGAACAAAGGCTTATTTAACTTCAAATCTTCCTTAGGTCTTGTAAAAGATTCAGGCTCTTAACATTTCTCATGTGGATTATTGCATCAGCTTCCTACCTGTCACTTGACCTGTCTCCTTTGTTTGGCTGTAAAGCCCCCACTTTATTCATTTTTGTTTCTCCAAATCCCAGGTGCTTCCAGGTACAAAGAAGGCACTTAGTGCTTCCTGAACAGAATGATACGTTGACTGCCTTTATACATTCATACCTGGGTAACTATAGTTCATACTTTATCATTGCTGAATCATTCCACGTTGTAGCTCAGCACAGAGCCTGAGTGAGCTCAGTGATCGCTTATCCAGTATCAGTGTCGGTAAAGCTGTGACACCTGAGCCTTACCCTACCTGAGGCTTAACACCTGCTTCTCCAGGACTCTCCATAGCCAGCCCCACTTTGGTGACTTCGCTCCCCACAAGCTTAGTCATTACAGTGCAATTCAACAAGATTTATTTTTTGTGCTTTCATAGAGATGTTAAAGAAAAGTATAGCAGCAATACCCACACCTTTATGCACTTCAGTTCACAACCTGCACAAAATAGTTCAACTCCAGCAAACTAGGAGACATTACAGCTGTGTCCTGGTCCACTCTGGGCATTCCTGCCTTCACAGGTAAACCACTCTCAAAACAGGTAAAAACACTATCTAATGTCATAGAACAAGAGATACAAGTATAACAAAGAAACAAAGACAGGAGAGCGAAACAATGGAATGAGGACATCTGAAAGTGAGAAAAATCTTACAAAGAAGGGATTGACCTGGAATTTAAAGGGGAAAGAAAACACGTGCTTTCTCCTTAAACCCAGAGATAGAAAATGTTTTTTTTTTAAAGCCATAACTGCAGAAAGTATTGTCCCTCTGTGATTTGGGAAGGTCACAATGAAAAGGGAAGAGGTTTCTTGAGTTTTAGATTCCAGGGCTCTCTGATATCATGGCTAGTTCTGAGATGCTTCTAGATCATGCAGCCGGCTGTACAGATGCTTCCTGGTTGGGTGACCTTGGGTGAGATGCTTTACCTTTGTATCTCTCTAATAACACCCACAAGTGTTCCAACAAAAAGAGAAAAGATGACAGTTCTTATAATAAAAAGAATGTTCTTTTTATTATAGGTGAATCAGCCTTGCTGTCTTAGCCTCTGGATTGGTCTGGGATAGGAATCTTCCAGATGTCCAGTGGTCTGTGTAATGGATGCCAGGTGATCTGAATAATGAATGCCAGGTGGTCTGGATACGTGAACATTCTTTTCTAAGTTCTTCAGAGGGTTATCTTTGAATTTATATATATTTCCCAGTATTGATGCACAACTAAAAAGTTCAAAAGTTTAAGTCCTCAGGCTAGTTAAAGTAAAAATCTATTCCGCAAGCTTCAGCCCATTTGCTTTGAACCAGTTTTGTCAGCTTGACTATACAGACTCCATTTTAAGTCAGCTTAGCTATACTGGTTTCATCCTGTTTTCTTCACTCATTCTTCAGAATCAATATCTGTAAAGGGCCTAAAATGATGCCTGGAGCATAGTAATTATACTATAATTATTATTTATCATTCCAACTTGTATTGTTGTTAGAACAATTCAGCAAAATAAAATCCCAGCTAATTGTTGGAAGGCATGCTTTCACATCAAATGGGACAAACAAATAAATAAATTAACAGATTACAGGAGAAAGCGTTTATCTTGTATGCATACAAGAGACAACAAAGGAAGTAGCTGGCTTGTCAAATGGTTAAAGTTAAAGGTTTATATACCTAACTTGGAAGGGGAAAAGGGTAGAGGAAAAGGCTTCTGTGGGAAAAACAAATAGGTTTCTTTTGGAAAGACCAATGGGTTTTTAGCAGGTAAATTTGTGGTAATGTTTGTCTATACAGGCCTTTCTGTCTTCTTTAGGGCCACAAAAGCACCCCTCCTGAGGAATTTATGGCAACCTCATTTCTCAGAAGTTCCTGGTGTTAGTCAGATAAGGGAAGATTGAGGAGGGTTTTTTTCTGTATCTGTTGAATCTCAAATGTCTTTGGCTTAAAATAATCTTTCTGCTAACTCTGGGGTTCCAAGTAGATCCCCACAAGGTATACACACATACTCAACATTAATGAATACTGCGAATAAGATGTTTTTGTTGTTGCCTGGCTGGGTTGAGCACTGGCCTGAGAACTGAAAGGTCACCAGTTCGATTCCTGGGCAGGGCAGATGCCTGGGTTGTGGGCCAGGTCCCTGGTTGAGGGTGTGTGAGAGATAACCAATTGATGTTTCTCTCATACATTGTTGTTTCTCTTCTTCTCTTTCTCTCTCCTTTCCCCTCTCTCTAAAAATAACTTTTAAAAATCTTTTAAAAAATCACAGTACGTGTCAAGTCAGACAGAGAGTGCTCTAAAGTCATGTTTGGTCATCTGAGATCATTAAGCAAGGCTAACAAAAACATAAAGTGTAAAAAATACCCCCCAAACCCAGTATTTTTCGAAGTATTTTTAAGGAAAAAGAGCAGGGCCTTGAAACTTTTGGTTCTTTTTATTTCTCCTTTTGCAAATTGACATTGTGGTTTTGGCTGGGTGGTGGAGAGTATGTGTCACCTGCAAGTGGCCCTGCCCACTGTGGGCAGGTAGGAGGGAATCTACTCCAAGGTGACTGCCTTTGGATTCTGAGAGACAAGTGGAAGGTGAATAGGTAAATAGGTCAAAGTGGCCTTTCTCTATCTCTCCCCATCTCTCTTTTCACCCTCCTTCTCTCCCTCTCTCATTCTCTCTCTCATGCTTAACTTTTCTGCTGCCCAGCCATCCTCATCAATGAAAACATCATCATCCTGTTTGCCCATGGCTGCCTCAGCCTCCTTACCTTCATCTTCATCCTCTTCCTCACCATCACCTTCTTCTTCTGCGTGTTGGTCAGCCTCCTGTTCCCAATTTCCCTCTTAAGCATTCACACTGGCAGGGGTGTCTCTCCCATGCGCTGCCTGCTCTACAGCTTCGTTTGGCTGGTGGCGCGTGCCTGGACCTGATGTAGTGGGTTCAAAGGAAGGGGCAGGGTCATCAAGGAACGTGTAGACAGGACCCATGGGCAAAGCCAAAGTGGGACAGGATGGAGGGCGGGAGGTGCGGGTGGGAGGGGCAGGGAAAAATAGTGGGGGGAAAATGGAGACAATTGTACTTGAACAACAATAAAAAAAGAAGAAGCATGACTTCGGATGTCTTCGGTGACTGCAGGAGTGGGACCCAGGGACATTACAAAAATGGCCTTTCAGAGCAGCTGGTCTAATACAACTATTTCTTAGGGACACACAGGTTGATATGATCACCAGACCTCACACCAGACTTATTCAGAATATTCATATATGAACTTCTTAATTAAGAGTTTTTAGGTCAGTGTTTTTGCCTTAAAGGCTGAGCCCATAAAGCCCAGGAAAGGAAGTCCAGTATCTGTAATGCAAAAGCAATGCTCCCTACTTCCAGGGAAGGCTGAAGGTTACCAAAGATGGGTGTGGGATGCAGTGCCTTGGAGAGACCGGACATGGGGGGCAGTGACATAGGGTGACAGGGATGCTCTGGTGTCCTGCCAGGCTCTCCTCTTCAGGACCAAGACACCCACCCCCTCAGCTACCAGAAGGGCTGGCCTCTGGTGGCTGCCTTGACCAAGACTACATGCCCTTCCTGGGGGTGGCCTGTGTCCAAAGTCTGGGTACCTCAATTCAAGACAACTCTGAAGGGCCACCCCAGTGCCAGAACCCCTGGTGGCATCAGTTAAGGCCTCTATAGTGATAGCATCAGAGCCCAACCTTCCCCTCTTGATGTCACTGGGAGGGAGCTCCAGTGGGGCTCAGAGTGCTCAACTCCATTCTTAGTTCTCTGCCAACACCTGGGAGAGAGGGTAAGATTCCATAAGAGAATGCCTGCATACCAGAGAGAGGTGATAAGAGTCTGCCTGAAGTCTGCGTCCTTGCCTTCTACCTGATCTCCCTGTAGGTCACTGATTAAATGATGTCCCCATTAGCCAAAAACAATGTATGAGCCCCCACCCTTCAAAAGTCATCAGGTATTTGTCACGTCTCCGACAAGGCCCTGGTGTCTTCCTTTGGGTTCATGTCTGCTGTCTTATGTGCCTTGGAGCACAGTCTTTCTTGGCACCTAAATGAATTCCCAGGGTTATTGCCAGAATTCAAATAAACAACCCTAACCTCGGCCTGAACTAAAGAAAAAAAAAGACAACCTCAAATAACCTTTTCTTCTCACTTTAGGTACACAGACCTTTTTTAGCACATGGCCCACTAAAAGTGTATCTTAAGATAGTTCTATTCCCTACCCACATATCCTGAGCTAGAACCTCATGGCTAGCCAAGAAGAACATGTCAGGGATAATCATTTATGTTAGGCGTTGACAGGCTTCATTAGTGGCAGATGACCTGTGTGACGTGGGTACCGGCCGAGTAAATGGATGCCAGCCAGTCAAAACAGATGCCTGTAAACAAGCTGTACTGGTCTGTACTGACATAGGTCGCTCTGCAGAGAACTGACTCATTAACTGTCTATAAATTATCAAAGATAAGTGCTATCTTAGTTGGGTTGCCTTCAAAAGCCAAGTCCGAGGGAAGGACGTAGGTGCAGGTAGTCTATTTGGTAGGTGATTCCAGGAAGCAGAAGGGAGGGAATGAGAAGAATGAGACAAGGCAGGGAGAAAAGACAACACAGGTGTACTAATGAGCTGGTTACCACTGTGGGCAACTGAGGCTCAGTCCGGCTGGCGCTAGGGAGGAAGCGCCTCAGAAGTGTTCCACCAGAGGATGGTGGTTGCGGCATTTTACCAGTGATCCCTCCCCCAACTAGATCAACATGGTTCCCTAGGGGTGTTAACTCCCTTACACTTTCAAGTTTCCTGATTGTGACTAAGGTATCTTCCACTACCTCAATGAAAGCAGAGTGTTGTTTCCATGTATGCTTTATGAAGGATGCTGGCAAAGTGTACGAACTGTCTACCAAAGGCGCAAGAAGTCAGCGTTGCAAACATGTGCCATAGCATATCACAAACGTCTGCTACAAATGCTTAATAAAAATATAAATGAAAGGCACCTAGATGGATGCGCACATCCCCTTAAATCTTTTTTTAAGATTTTACTTATTTTGCCCTGGCTGGTGTGACTCAGTGGATTGAGTGCCGGCCTGCGAAGCAAAGGGTCACCGGTTAGATTCCCAGTCAGGGCACATGCCTGGGTTTCAGGCCAGATCCCCAGTAGGGGGCACATGAGAGACAACCACACATGGATGTTTCTCTCTCTCTCTTTCTCCTTCTCTTCTCCTCTCTCTAAAAATAAATAAATAAAATCTAAGATTGTGTAATTGTGTTTGTTCTATGTGATATGCAGAACAATATAGCCCTTCAAAGATGTCACAATCCCTGGAATCTGTAAATATGTTAGATTATGTGGCAAAGGGGGAATTAGGGTTGTAGAAGAAATTAAGATCACCAGCCAGCTGATCTTGACATGGGAGATTATCCTGAATTATCTGCTGGGCCCAACATAATCACAAGGATCCTCATAAATGCGAGAGGAAAACAGAAGAACTCGAACCAGGAAGATAACAGCATGAATTGGATGTTACTGGCTTTGAAAGTGGGGAGTTTTCCATAGCGTTGCCTGGAAGAGATGCACTTTGCATCCACTAACATTTCATTAACCAGAACACAGTCCCCTGGCTCTGCCCAAGTGCGAGAAGGCTGGGAAATGTGGTCTATAGGTCCCAGGAGGAAAAGGAAAAGGATTTCAAGAGCAGCTGGGCATTTCAGCCTCATAAGCCTAGCTGTGAGATTCTTCCCTTTTTAATCTAACTGGAATTTATATTTATACCAATAGATTCACTGTGAACACAACCACTTATTTAAATAAGTCTGCTCAAATTCTGCTTTTGCAGAAAGAGCCATGAAGACCACTCTCTTTCTTTGTTAATGCTTTATTACAAGTCATACTCCTATAGAAAAAGTGTACGTGAACTTGGGTAGAAACAAAAGATGACCACCTTCACTTGAGCTCCTTAGACCTAGAGTACCGCATATCAATATTTTTAGTTCACAGTGCTTATCAAGAAAGAAGAGAAGGCACTGAGGGTGGAGAGAGTACTATCAGAAAACCTAAGGGATATTTTTTCCAAACCTCCCCCCCGAACACGCCCCCACAAATGGAGTATCCAGTTCAAAGGAAGCCTAGCCTGCCTCTGGCTCACAAAAGCTCATTGAGTGGTATTAAGTACATTCATACTATTGTGCCACCATCCCCACCATCCATCCTGTTACTCTTTTCATCCTGTAAAACTGGAACTCGGTACCAATTGAACAATAATTCTTCTTTCCCCACCAACCATACTTCCCCAGCCCTTGGCACCCACCATTCTACTTTCTGTCACTATGACTTTGACTACTCCAGGTACCTCATATATGTGAACTCAAATGACATTTGTTTTTTCGTAACTTGTTTATTTCACTTAGCATAAAGTCTTCGAGGTTTATGTGGCAGCATATCAGAATTTCCTACCTTATTAAAGCTGAATAATATTCAGTTGCGTGTATATAGCATAATTTGCTTATCCATTCATTTATCAATGGACTTTTGGATTGCTTTCACCTTTTGGCTATTGAGAATAATAATGCTATGAACAAAAGTGTACAAATATCTCTTTGAGAACTTGCCTTCAATTCTTTGGTATATATACCCAGAAATGGAATTGCTAGGTCATATTGTAATTCCACATTTAATTTTTTGGAAGAAACACCATACTATTTCCACAGTAAGTACCATTTTACATACCCACCAACACTGCATAAGGATTCCAATTTCTCTACTACTCCACCAACCCTTGTAATTTTCTTTTCTTTTTAATATAGTAGCTATACTAAATGGGTATAAAGTGGCATCTCATTGTGGTTTTGATGTACATTTCTCTAATGATTAGTGATGTTGAGCATCTTTTAATGTGTTTACTTCCCGTTTGTGTTTCTTCTTTGAGAAATGTCTATTCAGACCCTTTGCCCATTTTTGAATCAGGTTTTGTTGTTGTTGTTGAAGTTTAAGAACTTGTTGTGTATTCTGGATATTAATCCCTTATCAGAGATATGATCTGTGAATATTTTCTCCCATTCCATAGGTTGCTTTTTTGCTCTATTGATAGTGTTATCGATGCACAAACGTTTTTAAATTTTATGGAGTTCAGTTTGTCTATTTTTGCTTCTGCTTTCTGTGCCTTTGGTGTCATTTTTAAGAAATCTTTCTCAAATCCAATGTCATGAAGATTTTACCCAATGTTTTTCTTTGAAGAGCTCTGTTGTTTTAGCTTTTATGTTTAGATTTGATCCATTTTGAGTTAATTTTTGTATACGATGTTAGGTAAGTGTTCACCATCCTCTTTTAAAACGTCTAATTTAATTCTTGCAACAACCCAGTGAGCTAGGTATATATAATTCCCATCGTACAGAGAACACAAAGTGCAGCAAAGTTACTTGCCCAAGGAGAAACAACTAGCAAGGAGGTGGAATCAAGATTTAAACCCTGTTTGTCTGACTCCGGGCCCAACTCCACTAAACCCTTCACAACACTCTTTTGTGTGTTCTGGGGGTGTCTGTGTGCGTACTTGTTTTCCACTGGCGGTAAACCCTCACCACTCGCAGCAGGTGCTATAGGTGTTCCACCCATATCCTGTTGCCCCCGACCAGTTCCGTTCATGCCAGCCTCACTTCAACTGCCAGCACCTGCAACTTTTTGCCTGAGAGCTTTCTGCTCTGCATGCACACGTTACAGACCAGAACTGCCAGGAAATTAATTATGCCCCCAGGAGAAGCTCCCAGCCAATGATGATGGGTGTTAATCATCCTTTTGTACTTTTGTCCCTTGAATATGGTAGTTCTGAAGAATGGCCTATATTGCTTTCCAGGATCCTCAGAAGGATTAAGCTCCACTTAATCTACAAATGTTAACTTGCTTGATAATTCACCTTTATTGACTTTTATCATTTCCTTGTTTCATTTTCTCACTCCTCTACTGGTTTTTCCTGGGATTATCACCTAAAACAACTACTGGTCCTCAAGTTCTTGTCTTGGAGTTGGCTTCTGGGGGAATCTGACTTAAGACACTGCTCTTTCAAAACCCCACTCGGACTCCTCCTTTTCTGGGAAGTCTTTTCTGCTTTCATCAGCAGACGGCTCTTTCCTCCTCTGCCCACTGCTGGGGCACGCTCCTTGAAGATCACATCACGCAGATTGCTTTGCAGTGGTCAGTTTACAAGTTAGGTATAGGTTTTCTATCGCTTCTGTAACAGATTATCACATAGTAGCTAAAACAGCACCCAATTATTATCTCCCAGTTCTGCAGGTCAGAAGTCCAGGTACAGCATGGCTGAGCTAAGTCCTCTGCTTAAAGTCTCATGAAGCAGTAATCAAGGTGATGGATGGCCAGGCTTTGTTCCTTCCTGGAGGGCCTGAGAATGGATCAGCTTCCAAGCCCATCCAGGTTATTGGCTGAATTCAGTTTCCCGTAGCTATAGGACTGAGGTCCCAGCTTATTTTCTGGTCCTCCAAGGGCCAGTCTTTGCTTCTTCAAGACTTCCCGCATCACTTCTCTTGCTTTGTATGTGGCCCATCTAGCAAAATCAGGCCCAGCTGGAGAAAGTTTCTTAAAGGTTTATGTAATTAGATTAGGCCCAGATAATCCAGGATAATCTCCCTATTTTAAGGTTCTTAACCTTAATTCCACTTGCAAAGTCCTTTTTATCATGTGATATAACATAATTACATGTTCCAGGGATTAGAATGTGAATATCTTTGGGGATCATTTTGCTTGCCCCATCAGCCTTTCCCACTCTATCAGTTACCTATTTCTTCATAAAGAAATCACCCCAAAATTCGATGAGTTAAACCAGCGATCACTTTGTGTCCTCATGATTCTATGACTGGGGCTGGACTCAGCTTGGAATTTCTTCTGCTGGAGTCACTGGGGAAGCCAGCCTCAGATGCCTACTGCAGGAAGCCAGCCTTGAGAGCTTCGCTCTCTGCCCTCTCTCGCCTTCCCCATTTTCTCACTTGGGCTTCTTTAATCACTTCCCAGAGAAGGGCCTTGAACCCAAGTCTTTCTCATAGAGCTATTACCCTTCCAAATTAAACCTTTTCCTCATTATTCTTATTTACTTCCTGGGTTCATCTTCTTATGGTGTTTCTACCTAGTCCCAATCTATCTGAATGTATGTTACCTTTGCAAAATGTTTTCTGCTATTATTAAAAATACAACCAGACCCCACATCTGCCTCACTTGCTGGTCCACGCTCCAGGTCTTCCTATGATCAGAAATCAACCTTTCTAAGTAAATTTGTCTTGCTTCAGCCCTTTGTTTCCTCACAGTTTGAGAAAAATAGTCCAATTATCTAAATAAACTTCATGCTGAGGCTATAGATTTTCATTTCCTAATTTTCTCTACTACATTCTATAACTTCCTACTTTTTCCCAAACTCCTGATCTGAACTTGAAAGCACTGGTTGGTAACTAATTTCCATTCCTTGACAAAGAGAGTCCTGTTTACTTGCACAGCAAAAGAAACCATCAACTAAATAACAAGACAGCCCACAGAATGGGAGATCATAGTCACTGATAAGTGATATGTAACTTATCACTTATCACAGATGAATATGTTCATCTGATAAGAGGTTAATATCCAAAATTTATAAAGTATTTATAAATCTCAACACCAAAAAACCAAACAACCCAATTAAAAAAGGGGCAAAGGACCTGACTAGACACTTCTCCAAAGAGGACATATGAATGGCCAATAGATATATGAAATGATGTTCAACATCACTAATCATCAGAGAAATGCAAATTAAAACCACCATGAGATACCACCTCACACCTGTCAGAATGACTATCATCAATAAATCAACAAACAACAAGTGCTAGCAAGGATGTGGAGAAAGGAGAACCCTTTTGCACTGTTGCTGGGAATGCAGACTGGTGCAGCTACTGTAGAAAGCAGTATGGAGATACCTCAATTAAAATTAAAAATGGATGTGCCTTTTGACTCAGAGATCCTGCTTTTGGGACTATATCCAAAGGAACCCAATTCTAAAGAACGTAAGCACCCCTAAACTCACTGCAATGTTATTTACATTCGCCAAGACTTGGAAACAGCGTAAGTGTCCATCAGTAGATGAGTGGATAAAACAACTATTGGACATTTATGCAATGGAATACTACTTGGCCATAAAAAAGAAGAATGTTTTACCTTTTGTGACAGCATAGATGGACCTGGAGAATATTATGCTAAGTGCAATAAGCCAATCAGAGAAGACAAAAACCATATGATTTCACTCATATGTGGAATCAAATGGATAAATTGAACTAACAAGCAAAACAGAGACACACTCATAGATGGAGAGCAGATGACAGCTGGTAGAGAGGAGGTTATGGGATAGAGAGATTGAGCAAAAAGGAAAAAGGACCCATGCACACGGACAACAGTGTGGCAATTGCTGAGGGAAGTGGGGTATAAGAGGACTAAATGGTAATGTAAAAAATACAATAAAGATTAAATTAAAAAAAATTGTCCTGTGTACATTTTGAGTTTCCTGTTCTGTTATGTAAGAGTCCAGCAGCCACATTTCCTCCTTGTGCTGTGCAAGGAGGAACTAAAACTCACTTGGTAATTTACCTCGGCTGGCTGATAATTCCCTTCTTTTCTCATGTTATATCTCATAACTTTAGTTTATATCAGGCTGCATCTACAGACAACAATAAAGAACTGCAAAAATCTCAGGTGCACAGTCCTTCTGCATAGCCAGAGTCTAAATACATAATGTTCTCACTTTTCAGTAGAACCTAGGATCTGAAAACAAAACAAAAAACAACAACAAACCAATAAAAAAAGAGATTAGATTTGTGGTTACCAGAGTGGGAGATGGGTGTGGGGGAATTGGATGAAGGTTGTCAAAGGGTACAAACTTCCAGTTATAAGATACATAAGTACCAGGGATGTAATGTACAACATAGTGGTGATAGTTAACACTTCTGTATGGTACATATGAAAGTTGTTAAGAGAGTAGATCCTAAGAGTTCTCATTACAAGGATTTAAAAAAAAATCTCTTTCTTTTCTCTTGGTATCTGTATAAAATGATGGATGTTAACTAAACCTTTTATGGTAATCATTTCATGGTATACATAAGTCAAATTATCTTGCCATGCACCTTAAACTTACACAGTGTTGGATGTCTATTATGTCTCAAAAAACTGGATAAAAATAAATAAACACAGAATGTTAGAGTTTGAGGGGCCATGATTTACTTTCTACATTCAAAAAAAAAATTCTTGAGTGGTGGAATTATGGGTAATTTAATTTTTTTCTGTCTACTCTTCTATAGTTTCCAAATTTTTATGATAGCCATGTTTTACTTTCATAGGTAGAGAAAAAATAAGGAACTTATTTTTTAAAAATAATTATCTAATCTGTTTTTCCAATACTTTATCTCTTTTAAAATATCCTCCTTTAGACAAGCCAGCCACTTTCTTTCCAGATAGAAACCAAGGTCTGGAGTGCTTACCTGAGGCCATCAGGGGGTTTAGTGGTTGACTAGAGCCTCCAGTTCCTGGGAGGACCCTACATGTAGGCCTTGTCTTCATATGGAAACCCCAGAAGCTCACTCAGAGGCGTAGCTAATGGGGGAGGTGATCCCAGAAAAAACACCAGTGAAAGGAGCGGTGACAGGTGGAGACATGAGAAAAGAGGTGAATTATCAGCCAGTCGAGGTGAATTACCAAGTGAGCTGCCAGTCAGAGAAAAGGAGCTGTGTCCACAGGGGACCGGGGGACCTCTGGGAGCCAAGGCAGAGCACACCTCACTGCATTCCATTTCAGGGAGACGGAGCTGGGGTATGGAATGTGTCACCTCCTGTCGACATCAAGGACCACTCCCAGGGTCGTGACAATTCCTGAGTACTCTAGCCTGTCACATGGATGGGCAAAGTGGGCTCTGGCAGCTAGAAGTGGGTCCTGCTCACCGAAGGGGTCAGAGTGAGGGGACGTGGGGGAGCAACACCAACACCTACCACAGGTATAATAGGGAGGAAACAAAATTGTGAACTTGGAGAGGCACCCAGATGCCTGACTACCAAAACCATAAGCCTGCTCTGGAGGTCACAGGGCCCCAGATTTATCACCTGGGAAACCTTCATTTAGGTTAGCAGATCACCTCCAGGAAATTATTTGTGAGAAGCAGCACATTATTTCATGGCCTCAGGAACATCTATGTTAGTACGTATTCTTTGGTTACAAGTGACAAAATCCAATTTCCATCAGTGTAGACACAAAAGGGGGCGGGGGAACATCACTTCCTTATATAAGTAGGACAGGGTGTGAATTTTTCGCAATTCATCTATGAAATGAGCACAAATCTTGCAATTGGTCCGCCCAGATGAGATGCATTTTTAAAAATTTGCACTATCATCTTATACACTATCAGCAACCTAAAAATTCCCGGAAGAAGGGAGGGATGCTGGGCGCACAGATGAATAAATGTCCTCCTCACCATTGTGATGAACAAAGTAGCTGTCCCCTAACAGAAAATAGGGCTGTGAGGGAATGTTAACACTTGTGGGTAAAATTGTGAATTTATTGGAAAATAGTCTTTGCAGAGATAATCAATTTGAGATAAGGTCATGCTGGATGAGGATGAGCCTCATCTACCATGGCTGGTACCTTTTTAAGAAGAGAAGAGTCACAGACATTGGGAGAATGCCCTATAATGATGGAAACAGAAATTGGAGCACTGGGTTTACAAACCGAGGAATGCCCAGGATTGCTGGCAACTCCAGAAGCTTAAAGAAAGTCATGGAGCAGATTTTCCCATAGAGCTTTAAAGAGCGTGGCACTACTGATATCTTGATTCTGGACTGTAACCTTAGAGCTATGAGAGAATAAATGCTTGTTGCACACAGTTTGTTGTAATTTGTTTTGGCAGCAGTTTTTGATCTGAATGTTTGTGTCCCCCAGAATTTATGTTAAAATCCTAACCCACAAGGTGATGGAATGGAGCCTTTGGGAAATGCTTAGGTCATGAGGATGGAGCCCTCATGAATGGAATCAGTAACCTTATATAGAAGAGGTCTGAGAAAGCTCCCTTAACCTTTCAGCCCTGTGAGGACAGAAAAGAAAGTCATCTACAAACCATGAAGAAGGTTCCCACCAGACACTGAATCTGCTGGCACCTTGATCTCAGACTTCCCAGTCTCCAGAACTATGAGAAATAAATGTTATTTGTAAGCCAATCGGTCTGTGGTATTTTGATATAGCAGCCCACAAGTACTAAGACAGCAGCGCTAGGAAATTAATGCAGTGATTGGCTGCACACAGCTCTGGCGAGAAAGGAGGACCAAGCCCCTGACAGGACAAAGATATGTCAGCATGAGGACACTGGGCAACTAGGCATGAAAAAGAACAAATGCTGGGCCACCAAGGACAGGAAGCTGAGGTGAACGCTCACTCACACACCTTCCTCGTTGGGCTGTTTCCTAAGGCTGGCTGTCTCTGTGTAAGGAGCAACATTTTCTACCTAGGAAAAGGTAAAGAAAAGAAATGTGTCATCCCAATTTCTCTTTTAGGTGACTGTAGGTCTTCTCTTAGGTGGTTTTGACTGCTGTGATTATAAAAGGCAGCAAATATTCTCGAAAGGAATGGTATCATACCTTTCTTATAATTTCTATTGAGTCCATTATTAACAACTGATTAACCAATATGAGCTAAAGCATGGCAAAGGACACAGAAGACATGTAGAACATAGTCCTGTTCACA
This sequence comes from Pteronotus mesoamericanus, assembly GCF_021234165.1. Taxonomy (NCBI): domain Eukaryota; kingdom Metazoa; phylum Chordata; class Mammalia; order Chiroptera; family Mormoopidae; genus Pteronotus; species Pteronotus mesoamericanus. The sequence goes on along the minus strand of NW_026555105.1, from coordinate 24,987,117 downwards.
AATAACAAACTATGTTAAGAGATCAAAGAACAGCGGATGAAATAATAGTGAACCCTACATGATGGTAAAAGAAAAAATAGATACTCATCTTGGTCCTTGGTGTCTCTTGCTTGAATCACAGTCAATTACTTATTTCTCTGTATCCCTCTCCAGTAGATTTTATTATTGGCCTAAATATTTTATGCCTCCTTTATTCATGTCATTTTCTGAGTAAATTTGTAATTCCTACAAATGGATAGAGTCAAAGTCCCAATTCTTGGGTTCAGCCACATGACTGACTTTGGCTGTCGGAATATAAGAAGAAGTGACAGTGCATTGGCTGGTATCCAGGCCTCAAGCCATGTGTCTTTCTGCTCGCTTCTCTGCCATCAGAATAAAAAATATATATACATATGCAGGCTAGCCTATTCATTCCAGAGGAGGATGAGAGATATGTGGAGCTGAGTCAAGTCACCCCAGCTGAGCCAACCTAGATCAACTGACAATGAGACAACTCTCAGACTCATGAGCAAAATAAATAATTAGTGCTGTGTTCTATAGAGAGTGTGGGACTATTTGTTACACAATAATAGCTAACTAACACTCTGCTGGGTACAGCTGACTCTCATGCTCCTGTAGTGCTTATTGTACTTAGTTATCCACATGCCACATCTCTTCTATTGCACTGTGAAATTCCATCAGGAAGGTAATGGGGTTTTTCTTTTTTATTTTTCTTTTATATTATTCTTAGTACCTAACCTGTGCCTAACACACAGGGTACACTCACTATAAATGGTTGAATAAATGACTATGTGAAAGAATGAGTAAATGAATAGCATTTTCTGCATGGCTTTTGCTTTGAAAGTTATCCTTGAAGGTCCAAAAGATCTTGCTATGCAATCTATAAAACTTCTTTCAAATTTTAAACACTGTATAAAATGTTATATATTTGTCATATATTTATTAATGCATATATTGAAACAGTGTATAAAATAATCATCATAACAAGCATATCTACTGTTACAAACCTTTTACATCACCTCCAAAATAAAATGAACCAGCTAACATACAACTTACCCCCAAAAGAGAACAATTTCTTCAGGCATTGATTAATCAAAAAATATTTTTAAAAATATTCAGTACATAGGAAATCTTTATTTGAGCCAATAAGGAAAGAGACTTGATTGATCTGGATAATTGCTTTGCTCCAAGGAAAATGCCACTCATCGAGAGAGCCTATGTCCTTTTTCCAGACACCAGGTCTCTGTGGGAGCAGAACACAAACAACACCACAAAGGGGTCAGGCTAGGGCAGCAGGAGAGGATAAAGTAGTCAGGAGCAAAAATGCCCAGGACAACAAAACAACCTGTGTCTACCTAGGTAAACAGGTCAGAGATACGGAAGGATTGTACGATGAACTTTTTCTTAAATAAAAAACAGATTTTGACATAATACAGACACACTGTTATCTATTTTATAGATGGAAAAGTAAACTGCACAAGTTTCCTGAAATGAAAACACGAGACTGGCCTAAAGTTTTTTTAAGCAGATTTGCAACACTTTTGACAGCTGTTTGCCCTTCTTTTCCAGGCTGTTAAACTGGACTCCATCCATTACTAACTTTTAAACTGAAAAAATAATGTGGAAAGTTTGTAGTACAAGGAAATATCTGATGGTGAAAAAGGAATATGTCAAAGTATTGGCATTTCTGTTTCACAATTTTAGGGAGTTAATTTCCCTTTCATATAGCCTTGTATCTAATAATTTGCTTAATGCAAGTGAAAACAAAATTACTTCTGACGGAAAAAAGTCATAAACTTGTATTTCAATGAGATCAGATTCTCTGGTTGTTTTGTTTGGAGGTGGTAAAACAAAGAAAAGCAAAGAATATCAAGAATGCTGTAATGGAAACTGGATCTATTTCTCACCCCAAGCCTGAAATTCTCACTCTCCTTCCCCGAGGCAACCATTTACTGTTTCTAGAATATTATCCCTAAAATATTCCATGCACACATAAGCATTCCATATCTTTGAAATAGTTAAACAAATGCCAAATTTCTAACACCTGTTGTTTTACATCTTGTCTTTTTCATGTGGAAAAAATCTTGGAGCTCATTTTATAAGTTACTTGCATTTCAACAGAATCCCTCAAAAGTGACAAGAAAACATGGGAAACCAAGACTGTTTTAAGTTGTTTACTAGCAAAATAAATTAGCAAGCAGTCCTTCATGAAAGCACCCAGCATGTTCTCTGGCATTTGTGAGCTACGTGTATGGAAAACTCAATACAAGACTGTGAGAAACCAACTGAAGTTCTATATTGTAATGGCCGTTGACTGGAACATTAGCAGCATTAACATGTGCCTCATGATAATAATCGGTTTCATGACTTTCATGTCACTGTTGGGGATTTTGAGGAATAGGAAAGCGTGCTCTTTAGTGGGGAAATGCAAATTCAAATAACAATGAGCTATGATTTCAGAGCCATTAGATTAGCAAAGATTTCAAGTCTTAATAACATCACCTGTGGTGAGAGGGAATCAAAAACTGGCTTTCATACTTCATCTGTGGAAATAAATTTGAAATAATTACAACAGGGAGCAATTTTATAATACTTAGTAAAGTTAATACACACAAAATCTCAACTTAGCAAGCACACTTTCACATATATACTGAAGCAAGGTCCTTGCACAAGTGAGTTGGCCATGTGTACATAATAAGCCTGTTCAGCGCTTGTGATAGCAAAATGATGGAATACTAAAGGGGAAGTTAAAACAAATGTATGAATTAAAGCTACATTTTCCTTCAACATGGGTAAATATCAAAAGAAAACAATGGTAAATGAACAAAAGCAAGCTGCAAAAACATATGTAAAAATATGGCGCCATTTAAGTAAATTTGTAAAACCTATGAACAATGCTTTGCTTTGTGGTGGACACATATTCTCCAGCTGCCAGATCCACCTGCCAGCCTTCTCCAGCACACTCTGGCCCTGGGAGGCTTCGTGGACTTCATCTTCCAGCACTCTTCCGTTGGATTCATTTGGGTTCATCTGACAGGAGGCCCTAGTAGTAGTCTGAGGGGAGGAGAAAGGGAGTCTGAATATCATACCCTCTACCCCTTGCCAAGGCTGCATTTTTTGACAGAAGGCCGCAGCTGCTGTCAGGTAACCTGCACCTATGGCGACAGGTCTTTCTGGGTCTGGTCGCAGTTGTGGCTCTGTAGTGGGTATTTCCCTGTATCCCTCCAAGCTTAGGCATAATAATGACTCCATTCAGATGCCATCTCCCAAGTACTTCGCCATCCCTTGTGGAGCTCTGTTATCACAGCCTACACATTTGCAAGTAGAACCTTTAGTAGATGTTCTCTATTACCTGCCAAGGTCCTGAATGATGCACATATTTTTGTGGGGAGATTTAACACTAAGCCTGCTAATGCCATACACTCAGTTCAGGAGACTGGTTACCTCTGTGAAAAGAAGTATAATTGAAGAAGAAGGGAAGGAGGAGGAGAAGGCTTTAGCTGGATTTGCAAAGGTTTTTTTAAAAATAAATTTTTTAAAATCACAGACACTATTATTTAAAAATGGTTAAATCAATTAAATCTGGGTGGCTAATACATAGGTGTTATGTAATGTTTTGATTGAAATATTTCTGAAAATATTTTGTTATAATAACAAGCTTGAGATAGTGAAATTCTTTCCCATGCAGGGTGACACAAGAGTGTCATATGAGGCCCCAGGCACACTGCATCTGATAGAAAGTGCTTCTCCCTTGCCCTGATTGTTTCTTCACCAGCACTTCCTCAAAAGACCAACGATAATTCTGCATAATTGGGTGAGGCATTCCACTCTCTTTGCTTGGAAACTGTGTGGAAGGGCAGAAGTGCAATTAGAACTACAACACCTGAAGAAAGTGAGATAAAGTTGGCTCCCAGTCAACTCTCGAAGGCATTGTGGTAGGTGACAGCCAGTCAGGAGTGTCCAGCCCCCAGCCTGTGGGCTGCATGCTGCCCAGGACGGCTATGAATGCGGCCCAACACAAAACTGTAAATTTACTTAAAACCTTTTTTTTGGCTCATCAATTTTCGTTAATGTCTGTGTATTTATTGTGTGGCCCAAGACAGCCCCTCCTTCTCCAGTGGGCCCAGAGATGCCAAAATGTTGGACACCCCTGGACTAAACAGATCACTTGAGTCGTTCTATGTCTGCCAATTATTGTTAACCAAGGCTTCAACTCATTTGTTTCCATGTTGCTGAGGAAGTTGTTTACATCACCAAAATAGACAAAAACAGGGTTGAAAATTGCACAGTCATTCAACTTCCTTGAGAAAAATGTATTGCTCTAAATCTTGGAGCTTAGAGTCAAAGCCTGTATTGCCTTGCCTGTGCGTGTATGTGCATATGCGCACAAGGTTGTGATTTTAATGTTCTTAAATATTTTATTGCTTTCTGTGGTATTTATACCAGTTACACTTATTTTGGCAGCAAAGTAATCAAAATGAAGTGTAGGGTTGACAGGACAGGTCCCCTCGGCTCTTCTAGCCCCACCTAATGCCCTCCCTTCCCCCAAAATAAATGCTGTTATTAATGAGCTGTGTTCTCCTGGGCCATTTTCTATGCATGTGTGTGCATGTGTGTATAGAACTATTATCTTTACTATTAAAGCTTTAATACTCTTCTTGGTGTTCTACAGCTTACTGTCCTCATTTAATAATAGGTGTTCTAGTAATGTTTGATACATCTCTATGAGACAAGTAGAGTTAATTCTCATTTTTACAAAAACCTATTATTTTCCCCATTTTACAAATGGGAAAGCAGAAGTGTAGAAAGCTTATCTGAGCATAGACAGCTAGGAAATGCCAGCACCAGGATTGGAAGCCAAATGGACCAGTGTCAGAGCCCTCATTTGTTACCCCTGTGCTGTATTATCCTCGTCTTTTAAGACTTTGTCATGTCACTCCATGGAGGTCTTCCTATATCTCTTTAGGTGCTGCATGGTTCTCAATAGAATGGATGGTGTCTGGGCCATCTGGCTCTCGCCACTCACACCAAGTGCTTCTTAATGCAAGTGCTTAGAATTTCCACCTGAACTAACTCTAGGGCTAGGGGTGGGGGAAACAACTGCCCTCAGCCAGTGACTGATGGGGATTGGTGATAAATATCTGAGCTACCTGAATCCTCAGGTAGGACTAATCTGAGGTGTGTTCTTCATACTCTCCCAGAATTCCCAGTGATTGAGGCCCATCTGCCCATTCTTTACTAACACAGCCATGGCTTCCTTCCTTCTCCTATGTTGCTTCCCTAAGACCCTGAAGGAGCTTCCTGGGATCATCTCCCAAATAAACCACTTATATGCACATCCTTGTCTTTGGGTCTATTCCTTGGGAAGCCTGCAGCAATGCTCATACAATGCAGTCTCAGCATCTCAGCACCACCCAAACTGGGTGGGCACCTGCCTGCGCCAATTGGATTCTCTCTCCAGGATTCTCATATTGGAACAGACAGGATGTTGGTCAGTTTCTGCAGGAGCCTGGGGCTCTGACATATGACCTTGGGCGTGTTGCAAGGTCATAATATATCACATGTGTAGGAGAAGCAGAGAGAGCCAGTCTGAAAGGGGAGGGGGGAGAATGGTCAAGAGAATCAGAGATGAGAGATGGCTTCCTGCTGTAGCTTCCCTCCCTTCCTGAAGCCCTCCGACATCTGCTTCCTGGTCTATGAATTATGCCAATATAGAAAAAGGACACAATAAATTTCCTCTTTTCTCTCACACTAACTTAAATAACTTGTTACATACTACCAAACAATGGGTTAACACAGCAAATCATCACAATATTGAACTTGCCCTGGAAATCTGCGTTCCAAGACTCTCCTCCTCCCTACTCCCATTCTCTTCCCAGCCTAGTTCTCTGCTGGGACTCAGGAGGAGCAGAAGCTCTGCTATCAGACCTCTTCCTGTGACTGGCCTCATGGGAGGCCTGATCCTGCTGACGGGGGCCCCCAGGGAATTGGTGGGCTCTGCTGAAAGGGTATATTCGTGCTGAAGACCCCTCTCAGGCAGCAGCAGTCCTGTCTGCCCTCACTCAGCCTTTGCCAGACTCGAAGCCTGGGCTCCATCTGGGTGAAGTAGCTCCTTGCTAGACAATAACCGGTGTAGCCCTTGCTGTCAGCCCCTTGCTCTGTGCCCCTTCAAAAGGAGGCTGGGAGTCTTTTGAGGTTCTCTTCATGCCCTCAGCCTAAGGGACACAAGATGAGGAAAAAGCTCTCCCCACCCTCTCCTTCTGGGGCATGTTGCAGCGTGGGCACTGCTCGTCTAGTATAGGCTGCTTCCTCGGGCCCCGTTTCAGGAATTTTTATTCAAAAAGCACTACTGATCTCTAAGTTCACAAGCACCCCCAAATTCCAGGGGACATATGTCAATTCTCTCAAGAATCACAAATGCCCCAAACCGATCTGATAACCCCCCAAAACCTGTTCCTCCACGGCAAGGGTCCCCAACCCCGAGGGACACAGACCAGTACCAGTTCAAGGTCTGTTAGGAACCAGGTCGCATAGAATCACCACCTGAGTTCCACCTCCTGTCTCCTCCCCCTTCCCCATCAGTGGAAAAAATGTCTTCCCCAAAGCCATTGCCTGGTGCCAAAATAGTTCGGGACCGCTGCTCTGCAGGCTCTTCTCACCTCAGCTAATGGCAGGCAATTCTATCCTTCCAGCTCCTTGGGCCAAAACCCGTCTTCACTCCTCCTTTTTCCCTATTTTATATCCAATATGAGAGCAAACCTAGCTCTACCTTCAAGATATATCCAGAATCTTATCACTTCTCACCACCTTCCTGCTATCCTCATGTCTTGCTTGAATTACAGTAATATCCTCTTCCCACGTCTTCCTCCTTCCAGCTTGCTGCCTGTATTAGTAATCCATTGTTAATGAGAATGCCAAAGAAACAAGCACAAAACCTCCGTGGCATTCATCAGTGATGCATCTGGGGTTAACTGGGGATCAGCTAAGTGGCTCATATCCATGCCTGGGGGCCAGCTGGTTGGCTGACAGAGGTGGGTCATCTATGCTCCATGTATTTCTTAGCCACCAGTGAGTTTACCTGGACAAGTTCTCAGGATGGTGGCAGAGATGCAAGACAGCAGGTGGAAACCTGCAAGGCTCCTGAAGCCCGGGCTTAGAAGAGTTCTGCCATCACTTTCACCTTCTTCATTCAGCCAAAGCAAGTCATAGGGTCAAGCCTGGGTGAGGGGAGTCCTTACCAACTTTTATGGCTGAAACTAAATCAAGTGGCAGGGAAGTGCATTTTGCCTCATAAGAATAAACCCAGACATAAAAGAGTATACACAGTGGGAACCCATTTATTAGAAATTCTAGCCCTGGCTGGTGTGGCTTAGTGGATTGAGTGCCAGCCTGTGAACTAAAAGGTCACTTGTTCGTTTCCCAGTCAGGGCACGGGTTGCCAGCCAGGTCCCCCGTTGGGATTGTGGGAGAGGCAACCACACATTGATGTCTCTCTCCCTTTTTCTCCCTCCCTTCCCCCTCTCTAAAAATAAACATATAAAATTTAAAAAAAAAAATTCTAGAGAAGGCAAAACTGTATAGACATAAAACCAGTCAGTGATTGACTAAGGCTTGGGGTTGGGGAAGACGGCATGTCAGACCATTCTGGGGTGGTAAAAATGTTCTATATCTTGATTGCAGTGACAGTGAAAATCTTTGTTGAAGGCTAGAGCTCCATTTTACAAGGATGAGGGATATACTGTAGTTGGAGGGTGTTAGACGTCTTCCCGAAAACTAGGAATGTTTACAGATCTGCAGAGATAAGGCCTCTGAATAGGCTGGCTGCAAGTGTGAATGGGATTTGGGACCCCAGATGCTACACAGAGGCCTTGGCAAGGAGCCCCTACCTGAACCTGAGGGGAGGAGACACTGGAGGGGGATTATGAAACTCCACTTCTTCCAACTGATCAGGTGGCAAAATATTTGGACTGACGGGGTACCAGCATGGTTGGGTTCTGGTGAGAACTCTCTTCCTGGCTTGCAGATGGCTGTTTTCTCACTGTGTACTCACACGGCCTTTCCTTTGCACTTGTGTGTAGAGAGAGAAATCTCTCTTTCTCTTCTTATAAAGTCATCAAGTCTACAACATCAGGACTCTGCCCTTAATGACCTCATTTAAATTTGATTACCTCCTAAAAGCCCCATTTCCATATACAGTCACATTAGGAGTGAGGGCTTCAACATGTGAATATATGGGGTTGGGGGGGTGGGGGAGAGAGGTATTCCAGACCATAGCAAAGAATAAGCAGCCCCTCCTTGGTCTCAGCATGAAAATTTCAATTTAGTCACCACAGAACTTGCAAGTTATGAAGCAATAATAACTGGTGAGAGTCAAAGAAGACTTTCCAAAATTGGGATTCCCGTGGGACCATCAAGCCCAAGTGCACATTTTCTAAACCTTGAATCCAGCCAGATGTTCCCACGCTCAATGGCTTCCTATTGCTCTTAAGAAAACATACAGACTCTCTCTTTTTTTTTTAATTAATTGTCACTGGAGGATATAGTCATTGATTTTAGTGAGAGAAGAAGGGGAAAAGAGAGATAGAGAAAGAAATAACAATGTGGAGAGAAACATCAATTTGTTGCCCCCTGTACATACCCTGACCAGGGACTAAACACCATATGCCCTGGCTGAGAATCAAACCTGGGACCTTTCGGTGCACCAGATGACGCTCCAATCACTGAGCCACACCAGCCAGAGCAACATACAGACTCTTTATCACTGCTTTCTGAATCCCCCATTCTACCTCCCGGCATCTTCTCCTGTCACACGCTGATGCAGTCCCACTGAGATTTTCTTCCGTCCCAAGGGGCTCTCCTTCACCTTCGGGCCTGCGCCCATGTGGCTCCCTCTACCCAAAAGTCTTCTCTACCCAGTACCTCACATTTCATTCCCTCACCCTTGTTTTGGGCCTGCCAGCTCCTCTCACAGCTCCTCTCATCCTGGAGGTCTCAGATGAGAGGTCACTTCCTCCAGAAAACCTCAAACTAGGTTATACGCTTTTCATGTTCACTATAGGCCAAGGTAGAGAGAACAGTATCATGAAGCCCCATGCGCTCATCACTCAACTTTGTTGATGATGAAATATAATAAAAAAAAATACAGCTTCTTCTGCACAATCTGACCTCACTGTAAGGTTCTCCAAAAAAATTGACAATGTGCTTTAAAGGAACAGAAGGGGAAGGACGTGTGATGCTCCAGTTGGCAGCTCCAGGCTCCATCCAGCACAGCCTTTGAGGGCATCTCAGGAAGTTTATAATCTGTTGCATAAGTGTTTGTGCATGTGCACCCTGTGAGACATACTGTACAAAAGCTAGGTCTAAGTTTAGGTGAATTCCAAGATCTTCCCCCGCTAGATCCTCTAAAAATACCTTCTGTGTTACTTAGGAAATCTCTCTTGCTCCTGAACAGGAATATGATTTGATCTGACTCCAAAAGAAAAAAAAAAGTAGTACCATCTGAAAGAAAAAACGGGGCATCCTGGCTTGGTACCTCAGTTGGTTAGAACATCATTCTGGTATGCCAAGGTTGCAGGTTCGAGCCTGAGTCAGGGCATATACAAGAATCAACCAATGGCCCTGGCCAGTGTGGCTCAGTTGGTTGGAGTGTTGTCAAGTAACTGAAGGAGGTGCAGGTTCAATTCCTGGTAGGGACACATTCCTGGGTTGGGGGTTCTATATCTGGTCTGAGCGTGGATCCGCAGTCCGGCACGTGCAGGAGGCTGGGGGTCAATGTTTCTCTCTCATCGGTGTTTCTCTCTCTTCCTTCTTCTCTTCCTTCCTCTCCCTCTAAAAGCAATAGGAAGAAAAAAGGTCCTTGGGTGAGGATAAAAAAATAAAGAAAATAGAAATAAAGAAATACTTTTAAAAAAGAATCAACAAATGAATACGCAGCTTAGTGGAACAACATATTGATGTTTCTCTCTCCTCCTTCTCTCCCCCCGCCAAATCAATAAATAAAAATGAAAAACAAACAAACCCATAAATCAAAAATCAAAAAAACCCAGATCACTCATTGAGAGATATGGATGGGTAAGGAACTATCTGAAACTACTTCCCTTTTTAGAAGGTATGTAATCTCCCCTCTCCCCATTGCTGTGTTCGGCACTGAAAACACAGTGGAGAGGAGGCTTCACCATTGAAATTTGGTGAGTGTAGGAAGTGGGAGACAAATACAGGCAGCATTCTAAGTCCTGCTTTGTAACACAAAACATGTCAGAGAGAGAAATGCTGAAAAACAGAATAGGGGAGGATTTATATTTCCATGTTGGCAGTAGATCACATTCAGTCTTATTCAGTGAAGCAGCTTCAGTGGCTGTTGCCATGGGAACCAGACATGAGTAAGTAGTTTACTGAATGCAGCTTTCACGGGCTGACGTTCTAAAGCTGGGCCAGGGGTCCCCCCTCACTCCAGGTATTCTAAAGCTGCCAGGAGGTTTTCTTCTGATAGGTGTGTTTTTAATTTCACTATCTATGAAAACCCAAAACATCTGTGATAAAATGCTGCTAAAATGAACCTAATGGTTGTAGGATTTTGATTATCTTGTCAGGAATGAAATAATTCAGTGTACTTGCCAGAAGGAGACTATCAGCATAATTTTTATGTGTGTGCACGCTGAGTTTTGCATCACGATGTAGAAGGGATCATCTCACATTGTGAGATCACCAAGGCCTGATTTGCAGTCTTTTCTCTTTCCTGGCTGTGCTGATTCAGAAAAACATTCACCATTGTAGAGACTTCTTTGTAATCTTTCCAAGTTCTTCATTATTCCTCATTTGTTCAAATTGGATAATTCTCTGGTGAGAGCGTGGCCAGACAATTTGTCTCCCCAGCTACATGACAAAGTGTAGTGCCACTTGTTTCCTCGTCACGTTCAGCCCTCTAGTTACCAGTACTTACCCAACACACGTGGAAGGGCAGCTGACACTGAAATACTGTGTATCTGGGATTCTTTCCAGAAATACTCTGCAGTGGTCAGTGTGTAGAAATCCACGCACATCAAGCAGAAAGCAACAAGTTGGGGCAGTGCTGCCTAAGAGGCCAGTTTGCAGACCTGGGCTTTGTTTCTTAGAAGCCCTTAGAGTGACTGGTTTCCTTTCCCACAACTGCTTCATGATTCCTGGGATGCACTGCCCAGATTCCTTTCCCAGCCAGAAAGTCTGCTCAAAGTCTTGTCAGCTGACAGCTGAGTGCCTTTCCAGGAATTGCCTTCTCCTAAAAGGAGGCAGCTTCCATAGGGCCATGCATTCTCCTGGGCACCCCGCATACAATGTCTAGTTCACGAGATGAGGGGTATAAAGGCTCAGCCCCCTTACTCCCACCCATCTTACTCTGACTAAGATACCCCTGAAGGGTCATCCCAGCTCCAGAGGCCCCTGTAGAGTTGCCGAATGCTTGTTGAAATCCTTTGCAGCCCAGCTTCTCCCTCTGGTCAGCCCTGCTGCCTTCCTTTCCTTTCCATGGCTGCTACTCACAAGGGAACTCCCTAGTACATCCGTATATTAATGTTCATCTCAGAACCTGCTTCCCAGGGTAAAAATCTGCAACAACCCTGAACTTGCTTTGGGAAATTCCCTTCCCTATTTGGGTGTGATTTATTCCGTGCTCTGTCTCAGGCCCATGGCATTTGGAAAAAATCCATCCTTTCCTTATCCCCAGGTCCCATTGATTTCTGAATTCGGGCAATGAAACAATGAGAAGGGGTCTGAAGGCTCTGAAAAAGGAATCAGTTTTCTTCCTAGTTTTCCTAAAGATTCACCAAAGAGATGTTCTTTGTCACTGGACATGAACAAAGAAGCATGTAGCCTTTGAGTTGCTGACAGATGCCTTAAGGTGATGAGAGAAGCCTGCTGAGCCTAGAGCCAACATGTGAAAGTGGAGGTGAGAAATAATCACTAGATTTGAGCCACTGGCTCCAACTACACCTGTACCAGTCACATCTGAAGCCAGCCTACCTCAGGATTTATCAACCTGTGAACCAATACATTTACTTTATTTTCTAACTTCAAGTTCTGACGGTAAAATAGCATTGATGTTACTGGAACCTACTTCCTGGGGATGTTTTGGAGAATTAATTATCAATTCTTCCAGCACATCAGAAGTGCCCTACCAATGTTAGTAATCCATGTAGTTTTCAAACCCCATGGCTGATTTATATACTAGAAGACCATGCATTTCTTTTAAGCGTGGGCTCCTCAAAGTTACAAAGGTTTTTATTGGACAATATTTCAGACTTTCTTTCCCTATAGTATGAAGTTTCATCCAGAGCTGAGATTTTCAATTTTTAAGCAGTAACATTTTTGAAAACTGAAATCTCATGTGAAAACCACAGATATGTGTATGGTAATAATCAAAAAAATGTTCAGGGAAGCTGGTATGTGCCAGGTACTGTGCTTAACATTTTACTTATAGGCTCTATGTGCGTGTTTGTGTTATATATGAATTCACTGAAATCCCCCAACAGTCACGTGAGGTAAGCTCTAGTATTATCTCTATTGTAGTTTTCAGGAAACCTCTCCAATGCATTCATGATAGTACAGAGAGTCCTATGTGGAGCTTGACAACTTTGATTCTTGTATTTATTTTTATCCTCATCTGAGGGCATTTTTTCCTCCATTGGTTTGCGGGGGGTGGGGGGTGGGGGCGGGAGAGAGAGAGAGAGAGAGAGAGATGCAAGAGAGAAGCATCGATTGGTTGCCTCCTGCATGCACCTGAACCAGGGATTGAGCCTACAACCTAGGTATGTCCCCCGACCCGGAATTAAACCCACAGTCTTTTGGTTACAGGATGATTCTCCAACCGACTGAGTCACAACGTCCAGGACATTAACTCTTTATTTACTCTGGATAACAGATACTTTGACTGCAGCTTTGGGTCACAAGACTCTCTTTTTTTAAGCAGGAAATAGAATATTGTTAAGTGCAAATAGCCTAAAGTAATTACATACACACACAAATAATGTTTATTTCAGAGCTTCAGCGGGTCTTTGTGTAGCTGAGAGCAGTTGTTGAGAAATGCTGAGGCTCAGTCACAGACCTCTTTCATATTCCAAACAGGCCTGAGAAAACCATTTGAAAGGCGAAAAGGGAGAGCAAGGCCAATTAAAGAAAGAAATGAATAATACTACCTTATATAGAAATGTAAAATTTTATATTCATTGAAATAACTATGCAAATTATAGGGTGTGTTAGGAAAATGCTTTACTTCCTCTTTTTGGGTTTACCCTGCACAGTCTGAGAATTAACGTCTGTCTTTGGGAGGCTACATGGGTTTGTGTGTGTAGGAGCCTTCAGTTCCCTGATGGGCAACTAGGAAATGCAGAGTCCTATCTGCAATTACACGGATAGGGCTGAGCCAAAAAGAAAAAGGGAAATGGACTCATGGACAGGGACAACAGTGTGGTGATTACACTGGTAGGGAGATTGGGAGTTCAGGGTTAGGATTTAGGGATCCATGTCCACACTGGACTCTTTGAAGGGGCTTGGAATGCTAAAACCTTCGAGAACTGTCCTTATGCCCACACCCTCAAGGTGTTGCTCCAGACCAAATAAATGAGCTTCAGGGCCATGTATCACTCAGGGAAGGACCTGATGAGGACCCAGGTCCAAGTCTGATGGCAAGATACCTGGGTAGCAAGAAAGGAGAGGGGTATGGAATGAGAAGCCAGGAGCTCCCGTTTCGACACAACACTAGCCAGCAGGGTAACCTCAGGCGTTTCTCCTTGGCTTCTTGGAGCCTCAGACTTCTCTTCTTTAAAATGAGAGGTTTGGAAATTCCACAATGACAGATTCATTCTTTCGGCCTACGGTGTTTCTTCTTGACAAAATATACATTCATCTAAGAGCGTTGCCAGAAATCATAACCAGGCATTTAGGCTAAAGTGAGTTTATTCAAGAACAGGCTTTGATGGGAGATAAAAAGCACAGAAAGGGGAGGCTGGACAGGCCAGTGTACAGTTATGATTGGAGCTAATAAGGTATGGGAAGAAAAATGAACTTTTGACAGTGTCACCTTGTCAAGGGAAGAGGGTGGTAGAATATGTAGACATGTCACCACAGTAAAAGTTGAGTTTTACTATGTTTGTTCCACAGATAAACAATTGCTAGCAGTGCTGACTAAAACCTCCAAGTACAAAAGCATCACCCTGAGTTTCTTCTAGGGTGGGAATATGATTGTAAGGAATACTCTGAGCGGGAAAATTAATTCCTTTTTTCAGATCTCCCCTCTAAAATGTATGTCTTGTGATCGTTTTCTAATTAAGTCATTTATATATTGAGAATGTAGGAGAGTTCTGCTTTGTTTTATCAACTCTAAAATCAAAGGTTTGTCAATGATTTTTTTTTTTTAATAAGAGCTTTGGAGAAGATACTCCCAATGTCCCTCTTCTAGCTTTAAAATATTTTGGCTGTGTGTCATGCCTTAATTCCTGAAAGTGGAGGTGTCTGAAGGAGACCCAGCCCCATAGGGACCAATTAAAAGAAAAGGCACCATGCTCAGGGCTGGCCAATTTTGCTGACTCATTGAAATCAGAAATATATCCTGTCTGCATTTGTTGAGAAATAAAGGGAGAGCCACATTTTGTAGCTCGTGGCATCTTATAATTTCTTCCAGAAGTTCAGCAGACATTGTGAATTAGAGATCAAATTAATGTAAATTTCTACAAGGAAGTTAAGCTACAGCACTCGATATAAGCAATTCCCTTTAGAAGCAGCCAAGAAAATGGTCTTAACAGAAATAACATGCTTAGATGGTTTAGAACAATCTCTTTGCCCAATCATCTGATCCTTAGAGTTCAAAAAACAAAACAAAATGCTTCTCTCCATATCATTTTAATTTTTTAATTGGGTTCTGAATAAGGATTGTCTTTAAGTGGCAGGAGAAAATATTTTTAAAAAGGCATTTTAGCTCTGAAATAAGCTTTTTCCCCCACAGAAACAAATATGAACAACAAGGCACATTTCCTCTTTAAAGTTTCCTCAGGGACAGATGAGCCTGCGATCTTTGACCTTGTGGTATCTGGTGACACACTATTCTATGCACAAAAATCATTTTAGTTGTCTGAAGATTTATTAACACAGGTCTATTCCCTGAAAAATACACTCTTCCCAGAGAATTCTATCTATTCGCTCACTGTTTCATGATTTATTTTGAAGGATTTGACTTATTTTGAAGTGCTTGAAGCATTCCTTCAGGGGTAATTTGAATTCATCTCACAGAATCTAGGCTGCTTTGTGAGTTAGAATTTCAGGATCTGTAACTTGACAAAGGAGATTTATGGCTTTTATGAATGTTGGAAAATAGGAGCTTCAATGGGTTAAACTCCACTGAAAACTTGCTATTGATTTGTTCCCAACATTTAGAGATTTTTTAAAAGATTTTATGTATTTATTTTTAGAGAGAGGGGAAATGAGGGGGGGAGAGAGAGAGAGAGAAAGAAACATCAATGTAAGAGAGAAACATCCATCGGCTGCTTCTCACACGCACCCCTGACCGGGGACCAAACCCACAACTCAGGTTTGTGCCCTGACTGATGTCGAACCAGAGACCTTCTGCTTTGTGGGATTATGCCCAACCAACCAAGCCACACCAGTCAGGGCCATTTAGTGATTAATTCACAAAACCTAAGAGACGCTGTTAAGGTATTAGAACAGAATTCAGATTCCTGAATATGTTTTAACCAAGCGAATGGTAACTTCAAGTGTATCAAGTGGTCAGCTCAGTGTGTATGAGACTTGAAAGGATGTATTTTTTCAGTGTTATTTTCTATCAATTGAAGAATTTTAAGGTGCCAGATTCTAATCTGGAGTTTCTTTCATGCATTCATATACAAAATAACTTAAGTTTAGTTCAAACCTTTTTCTCTTATTCCATCAAAACAATGTCCATCTCACAGGAGTTTGGTCTTAGAAGAGGAAAAAAAGAGCAACAATAAATTCCAATGAGAAACACAGGAAATGAGACTTGTCGTGAGAAAATTCTTCCAGTCTTTGCATGTTAACTTGAGTGTAATAACTGTGTCATTGAGGGCCAACACTGGAAGAAAACAGGAACTGTTTAGCTAAACACTCTCCACTGAGGGGGTCTCAAGGATGTCTTTATTATTGGTTCCAGATGCTGATTTACCTTACCAATTTTTAGATATGGCTGCTATTGAGTGTGATTGGTCACTTCTTTCCCCTTTCAGGAAAGAAGTAGTTCATTGTTTTATGTTGTCTTTCATTTGTTTCCAATTTAACAAGTCTTAAAGTCTCTAGTTATCCTCATTTGTGGAAAAAATGGGCTGGCATTATAACTATGGGAATAACCATGCTGATGGAAAGGAAAAGGGAACTAAGAAGAGGATAAAGGGGATTACTTTAGATAGAATGGTCAGAAGAAACCTCTCCAAGTAAACAACAATTAAGCTAAAATCTGCCCCCTCAACAACAACAAAAAAAGAAAAAAGAGAGAGAGAGAGAGAGAAAGAACCAGCGTAAGAAGAGAATGGGAAGAGCCTCTATGAAAAAGAAACAGCATATGCAAAGGCCCCGAGGCTGGACAGGGCTGCTGTAGGAAGCCAAAGAGAGAGTGGTATAACATGAACTTAGGAAGGCATACAGGTCCTTTAGCAGCTTAGAGAGAATGCAAGTTTATGTTTAATTCAAGTTTATATTTAATCCTAAGTGTAGAGTAGAAATCCATTAAAGGATATTAAGTAGACTGCGGCGTAATCTGGTTTTTATTCTCAAATCCACCTATTTTCTGTGTAGATAATGGGTTGGATAGGGCAAGGAGATTGGGTGGTAATGGAGGTGGACAGGTTTCAAATGGGTTTTTGAGATAAAATCACCAGCACTTTTGATGAATTGGATGTAGAAAGCAAGAGAAAGACTGAATCAAGATATAATGAAGTTTCTTACTAGGGCAACTAAATGAAAGGTGGTACTATTTATAAGACAGGTAAGGCTTAGGGTGGGGCAATAGGTTTAGGAGGTGAGGAACCAAGAGTCCAGGAGACACACTGTGATATCTGTGAAATTCTGTAGTGAGAATATCAAGAAAGCATTTGAAACCTTGAGTTCCAGAAAGAGATCAAGGATGGAGATATTAATGTTGACATTGTTGGCATCTAAATGGTATCAAAGGCATGGGATTGGGTAAGATCATGCAGAAAGAACATAGAAAGACAAGAGACAAAATGCACAGGATTCCCAACATTTAGAGGTTGAATAGTGGATATAGAACTTACATAAATGGCAAGGAGGTGGCAAACAAAAAGAAAATGGTATCCCAGAGATCAGGAGGAATATTTCCAGAAACAATAGGATCAGTACTGCTTAGAAATCAGTAAATACAAAAACAACAGCAATAAATGTCCATCCAGTTGGGCAACAAGGAGGCCGTTGTTAACCATGATGAAAGCAGGTTTGACAAAATGGTGGGGGCACAGCCAGACCAGAGGGAAAAAGGAGGTGAAGAAGTAGAGACGGATGTAGAAGGCATTCTTCCAAGAAATTTGGCTCTGACGACAGCAGTCTAAAAAACCTTGTTTTCCTACACATTGTAAAGGAACAAAGCTCTAAGGTTCTTGTCATGTTACAGTCTGGTTTCCCTTCCTGTTTTGATTGCAAAGTTCTCTTTGCTTCAATTTTCAATTAGCACTAACGGGAAAATCACCTCCTTTCATCCCAGCATGAAACCTGGACATTATTGTCCTGTAAAGTAACTACTAATTACATTGGCAGAAGTAAACTTCCTGAAAGCCTGTGTCCTTGCTGAATAAAGATTTCATTTAGGTGACCCTGATTTCTTGTTAGAAGCTGAAAATATCTTTCCATGTTCATAAAACCAATTAATTATTCAGGAGAAATAGTCTCTTTATTGTTCAGCCAAGAAATTGAAAATGACCTTTTAAGGACAGGAGCAGCTTGTTTCCTACCATTAGTATAAGAATAACTTTGAGAGAAAAGGAACTGGTCGGTCATTCGTCTCGCTTCTGTGGCACCTCCTATCTTTGACAAGATGTGTGAGGAACTATCTGCTCTCAAGACTTTCCACCCCTTTCCCAGCTCCAGAACTTAAATCAGTGCTTCACTTTTCCTTAAAATGCTCCTGGCTCCGATATTACATACCTCTTTTGTCTCTTCTCTCCTCAGCATCACCCTTTCCTTGGCTTAACTACATTCAGTTGCCAAGATGGCCCCCAAGGATGTTCACCGCCCAGTATTCATGCCCTTGTGTCATCCCCCTTTTTCACTAAATAGGGTTGATCTCCGTGACCAGTAGGGTATTACAGAGATGATAGAGAATGACTTCCAAGGCTAGGTCACAAAAAGCATTGTGGCCTCTACCTTGCTCTCTCTTGCATTGCTTACTCTGGGAAAAGTCAGCCACTTTGTCATGAGAAAGATAAAGTAATGTGTGGAGAGGTCCTTGTGTAAAGAATCGGAAAGTTCCGGCCTATAACCAAAACTATGTGAGTGTACCACCTTGGAAATGGATCTTCCAGTCCCAGGCAAGCTTTCAGATGACCACAGGCCCAACTGACAGCTTCCTAAGAGACCTAGAGCCAGAACTGAGGCAGGAGACAGCGTGGCAAGAACTCTGAGGCTGCACTGCTGTTACTGGCCAGCTTCTAGCATCCTGGCTGCCAGGAAGGGCCTCTTGGTACTTAGGTAGAATGAACAGCAAATCAAGGCAAGGGAGGAGGAGGGAGACATGCCTTACCCATTAACTCAGCAGTCCTGAGACTGGTCCGATAATATTGCCAAGTGTCCCAACATTACAAGAAACACCATGTTAGTATGTGAGGGGGGAAGTCATTGAAATTTCATGTAGCATTTCCACTATCTGGGAAAAAAAGCCTTGAAACTGTGCTTTCACCCCAAGGCCTGAAATATGGGAAAGGGTCCACAGTGCCCAAAGAAGCCCATAAATAACTTTGGATAACTGCCCCAACTTTAATTAACTGCCTCCTGCCATGTATCTGTTCACAAGATGAACAAATGGAGTCGGGAGCAAGAGAAGGGTTCAGGCTAACAGTCCCACACATGTACCTAAGTTTCTGTAGTTACATTTCCCTAGGAAAGCTGGCACCATTTTAACCAGTCAATCAATACGTAACTTTTTTACTCCTATCTCGCCAACTACGTATGTCCTCAGAAAAAAGGATCCACCAGGCTTTTGGCCACCCAGGGACTTGCCACCCAAACCTTCAGCTGCCCTTACTTTTGCCGCCCTGCTTTTCCCTGAACCTATGCCTTTCACATCCACTCCCCACCTAAGCTAGGCCCGTTCTCTTCCATGGGAACAAATCACTAATAAACCCTGATTGCACACTAACAGATTTGCTGATCTGTAATTCTTTGTAGGCATTGGCAAGAAGAACCAGGTTCTCTCCCATCAACCAAACCACTCAGCTAAGCTGCTTCTAAATTCCTGACCCACAGAAACTATGATATAAAATGATTAATGTTTTACAACACTAACCTTTGGGATCTATAGCAATAAATAACTAATACATCTCTGAGATTAAATTACTGGGGGCAGCCCTGCAACTTTCTGAAGAGAATTTTTTTTTAACTCAAATCTGTAATGATAAATTTTAGAAAACAGAAAAAGTGATGTAGAAGGTTCAAGGCAGAGGATACGATGAAGATGTAATTTTTCTCTGTGTGTGTTTTTGAAAGCAGGAGAGGGCAGAAAATGCTAATATATGGTTAAGTAGGTCCTGATAGCCTGTCTTCTTCAAATCCAACTCCTTCTAACCTTGTGCTTCTTGTCAGAGCTTCTTTTCTTCCTTTACTTTAAAAAAAAAAATCATTGAAGTAGATGGTGGTAGATTTAAAATAGCCACTCTGGGGGAAGCCAGACACCATGTAAGATGTCTGACTATCTTCAGGCCACCATGCTGGGAGGAAGCCCAAGATAACCATCTGGAGAGGTACTTGAAAGGAGAGATGCCTGGCCAGCCCCCAGCTACTCCAGCCATCCCAACTGAAGTGCTAGACACGCACTTCAAGTGGAGAAGCCATCTTGGACATCTGGTCCCATCTGCCTTTCAGCCAACTCTGCCCCCACCCGCCTTCTAACTGCAACAACACAGGAAACCCTGAGCAAGAACCTCCCAGCTGAACCCAGCCAGCCAAGAGAACTGAAATAATAAAAAGGTTGTCTTAAGCCTCTAAGTTTTGGAGTGGTTTATCCTGCAGCAAAAATAATCAGAATAATGAAAAGGGAGTAGCACTGACATCCCAGGAGACAGCAGCCTCAGACTCGAGCTTTGTGCTTTCATCCCCCTTCCCACAGGAGTGCCCTTCACTTCACCCCACACCTTGGGTGTGAACTTCTTGCCTAAGGACTGGGAAGACTAACTAGTTTGAAAATGGAAAACCAAGAACCAGCAGATTCTTCTTGAAAAACCAAACAGTTTTTTATTTCAGAGGAGTTCATTGCAGAAGGAAAATGGTCAAGTTAGAAAAAACAGCTTACATGGATCCTACTGGTAAAACAGGAACTTAGGAAACTGTGAAATGTACAACTAAGAAAGGACAGTTGGCTGATGGAGTGACGATTATCCCAGTGCTGTAGAGAACTCTTCATTATGATTGTGTCTTTCTGATGAAACAGCTCCATCAACGCACGGGAGGCTACTGCCCAGAATTCCCGCAGGTCTCATAGATGATAACAAAAGCTCAGAAGCAGCTGCTCTGCGAGAGCTGGAGGAAGAAACTGGCTATACAGGTGATGTTGCTGAATGTTTTCCAGCTGTCTGTATGGATCCAGCCTTGTCAAACCGTACCACACACTTCATGACAGTAACTATTAATGGAGATGAGGCTGAAAATGCAAGACCTAAGCCAAAGCTAGGAGATGGAGAATTTGTGGAAGTAATTTCCTTACCTGATGAAGAGATTTGAAGCTCTGGTAGCTGAAGAACATCTGACAGTAGGTACTGGGGTCAATTCCTATGCTCTGGCGCCAAAACATGCAAACACGAAGCCATTTGAAGTGCCCTCCCTGAAATGTTAAGGCCAGAGGAGAGTAGCCGCGTTTCTGTAAATGAGGTCACCAGTCCTCCTTCACTAAGGCTTTGTATTCAGCTAAGTCTAATGGAGATTTGAAAATACCTTACTCATAAAATATAAACAACAAAGATTGCAAAAGAGGAAGAAACAGCACGAAAAGGGGATTTATCAGGACTTCCTGTCCAGGTTGGTAATCATTGATTTATAATAGAGCCATTTGTCTGGCTGTGCAACTTTCTCCAGCTCAGTTTCTCAGGTTCAGGATCAGAGGAATGAATAGTGGGGCTTATGCAAGATTATTACTTTGCCACATGGTATAAAGAGACATCAAACACCCAAGGAGTGATAAGTGAGTATTAATGAGACTGTGTTTGCTCTTAAAAGGAGAAAAGGAATCCAGAAAATAAAGGTATGGTTCCCAAAGTCTTGTTGTCTAGGCCAGTGTTGTGCAAAGAGTTAAACTGTTAAAAAAACATTTTTTTTAAAGCAAATGGTTGACCATTAACAGTTTTCTCTTCTGAATCCTTGGTCATATTGTTTCACCCACAATTTTGTATCTTCTGTTGTAATTATGTAGGTGGGCAGCTGGGTCTATTCCTGCTATGAGATGATGACATCCAGTAGGACAAGGGCCATCTTATCCTTTTGAACATCCCTATAGCCCCCTGCCCTACACTTCAAATAGGCTTTCAAGAAACATTTGTAGTGTTGCTAGGTATTTAATTTTTAAGATGTATCAGTGTAAGAATACCCAATCCTGTAGAGGATTTTTATAATAACTTATTTGAGCCAAACAGAGGATATTTGGCAACAAGATCACACACTGAGAAAAAATGCTTCAGAGAGCAGTTTGCAGTTTCTTTTACGTATTTGAGATTAAGGAGACAACTGTAAGGAAGATTACAGGAAGGTGGGAGAAAGCAAGGCTGGGATTGGATTACAGGGAAATTAAGATTATGTATTCTCTGGGGGGTGGTCACCTTTAGAAAGGAATCTGAAAGGAAGCATTTCAAAGGTGTGTTAACCTAGAGGCACAGAAACAATGGGCCGGACTTGCTTGAGGCAAAAATGAGGTTTAAAGAAGTTATATGCCTGGGGCCTCACGACCCACAATGACCTGCCCACTTAGGAATTTATTATCAGATCATTTTAGAGATTACTTTCCGTAGAATCTTTTTTTCATTCACAAAAGATACCTCAACATCCTCTTGTTGCTAACGTTTCTTTCTTAAAAAAAAAGATTTTATTTATTTATTTTTGGAGAGAGGGGAAAGAAGGGACAAAGAGAGCGAGAGAAACATTGATCATTTGCCTCTTTGATATCCCCAACCAGGGGCCCACAAACCCAGTGTGCCCTGACCAGGAATCCAACTGGTGACTTTTCCGTTTGTGAGATGATGCACAGCCAACTGAGCCGCACCAGTCGGAGCTTGTTAATGTTTCTTAATCATGAAACAGAGAGCTGGAGGTTTTCAAAACCACCTGAAATATACTTCCCATCACAGTCTTTGGTCACTTTGATCATTCCTGTTGATTAGGTCAACCTCTTCCTTCTTGAGGTAGCTCTTGACTTTGGTGAAGGCTTTCAATAGCAAATAATACAGACTCAGATGTTAAGTATACCATTTAATAATAAAAAAAAAATGCTCATTCTTCAGTGAGGTAGGAAAACGCAGGATTATTTTTTAAAAATATTTTATTTATTTATTTTTAGACAGAGGAGAAGGGAGGGAGAAAGAGGGAGAGAAACATCAGTGAGTGGTTGCCTCTTGCACACCCCTTACTGGGAGTCTGTCCTGCAACCGAGGCACCTGCTGGCACTCAATCCACTGAGCCACACCAGCCAGGGCCTCTCCCTTCCTCCCTTCCTCCCTTCCCTTCTTTCTTCTCTTTCTTCTTTTTCTTTTTTAAATATAAGACCTTGGCAGGGCCTCTGGCTGATAAGAAGACGGCATTTGAGAGATTAGAGGAAAAGCTTTGAAATTGAGTGTGCCTAAGCTTATCAAGTGAATGGCTCCTACTAACTAGATAGTCAAGAGTAAGGGGATTTATTTTCAAAATAGGAACAGGCTATTAAGAGTCAATAGATGGAGTGCCCTCCCTCTCGGAAGCAGGTCTGCACATTTCCCTTCCCCTCCTGGTCCCCCCAGGTGCCTCACCTCTGCCTTTCTCTCTCCTAAACTCCAAGGACCCTTCTTCTACTGCTATTAAGCTTTTTTCCTGAGCCTACGCAGCCCAACTGACTCACTTCTACTACCTCTGTAACTTTCTAAATAAACTTTCTATTATAATTTGAAAAAAAGAAAGAAAGAAAGGAGAGTCAATAGAACCCAAGTTTATTTTCTTCACTTGTACCACCCACTATTTTGAGGCTGTTCTCTTTGGAGAACAAAGTGTGACTTACTGCCAGGTGTTTCTATAGAAGCACCTCAAGGTTGCTTGATAAGTTACACACTCTACCACAACCACTCCCAAAACCAATAAAACAGGCCTGAACCCATTCTTGACTTGTAAGTAGCTATAATTTCACAAAACAAAAGTGCGAAAAGTGAAAGTAGATAGAGACCAAGATTTCAACCCATGATTGTGTTGACTGGGTGTGCAAATGTTTACAAAGCTGGGTTTTCAATTCCACTAAATATACAGAAACTTTGAAAAGATTTAGAGCAGAGACAATCAAATCTAAATACGTGATTACATCTGCCAAAACCTAAAAAATTAGGGATAGAAAATGCTGACTTTATTTTCCATATAGCTTGATAAAAGATTTTTAGATAAGTTAATATTTCCAAAATTAAAGCAGCTATAATTATCTAAACTCATTGCATCAAATAAATGGCTAGGATATTCTGTGAGTCTATCATGTAACTTGGAAAACTTATTTTTTGTCATTTTAAGAATGCTTTAAAGAGGGACCAATATTTCTTTTCTACATGAATTTTGTTCATGTTAGTAGCTTTTAATCTTTTTGTTTTAAAAGAGTGACATCTTGAAATTAAATGGGTAGATATTTATGTCCTAAGTACAATGCAGATAAATATCTTTGAAAGGTAAAATCCTTATTAAGTAAAATGAATTTTTAAAGTTATGAACCATTTAAATAAACTTTCACTTAATTGTCTTTTCATTTGTTTAATCAATGACATTTTTAAAATACATATATCACATTGCAATAGTTTCAATTTTAAGCTATGCATTCTAAGTTATTTATATTTTAATGTAAGTAACTATCCTTTTAGCAACTGAGACTGGAAATGAGAGGACATTTTTCACAAATAATCAAGTTGTATAGGATCTGCAAGCTCAAAAGAAACATTTGTGCAAGTGAAAAATGACATAGTATAATTTATTGCAGCCCAACTTCTACTTGCCTTGGGAAACTTGTAGGCTTTATCTCCGTATTTGTGACTGTCACATCCAGCTTTTACAGAAAAAATAATTTTTGGAGACAAATCACCCAGCTCACTTTTTCACAATGTCCTGGTGGATTGTAAATATGATTTTCTCTGCTGACTAGCTGTAGAAATGACATGCAGTTAAGTGATTTATTTAAGGTCTTCACAAATGTGATGTGAGAAAATATAAATGAAATTGGAACCAAAGATGTTGGATATGATCTTGATATTTGATATTTGCCTTCTTTGCAAGTATTTCCCAGCTATTGGTTTGCTTTCATGCATTATGTAAAAGCAACTGTACAACTGCAGGGTGTGTGTTATCAACTGGCTTGCAAGGAAGGAGATTTAAGCCCAAGATTGCAGCACCAGGTCATGTGAAGTGACTAAGGCTATGATTTTAGGTGCCTTGAAGTCTGGCTAGTGATTCACCATCTAGAGCTCCTAAAAATATATGATGTAACCCAAAAACATCAGGTGAGAGATAGATGCTAAAGGCCTGCAAAATGACATATTCTTTGAACATCACTCCTCTGTGGGAGGACTGTGGTGCACCGTGCTACTTAAGAGGCAGGTATCATCAGCATCCCCTGGGAGCTAGTTAGAAATACAGAATCTGTAGAAGTGACCTGCGAGGAGTCAGATTCCCTGTGTGAAGAAGTTTGAAATGTCATTCAGTGTTTAGTGCTCAGGTATGTAGTAAGTACTGTAGTGGGTTTTTTTCTTTTTGTTTGTTTGTTTGTTTTGGCGGAGGGAGGTGGTGGGGAGGTAAATGTGTAGCTATTTTAAAATATTTTGACATAATTTCACTTTTTTTGCATTTTTATCTGATGGCATTGTTTCTTATACTAAACCATTTTTCTGACTGAAAAACAAAGCAATACAGAATCTCAGTATCAGAATCAGAAACTGCACTTTAACAAGAACCCCCGACAACACCTTCAAGTAATTAAAGGATAACAAACTTTGAGAGGCACTGATCTAGCCCTAGATTCTAGAGCATCCCATAATTTTATTTGATTTCTGTAAACTATCCCACGACCCATGACACCTCTTTCCCTCTCTCTTCTACCCACTTCTCTTTTGTTTTATGCATGCCCTCCTCCTCCGCCTCTTCCTCCTTCTCCTCCCTTTCTTCTTCCTCTCCCACCTCTTCTTCTTCCTCTTTCTCTCTGTGTCTTTCTCCACATGCACACACACATACACAGATTATTATTTCTCCAAATCATTTGTAAGAAGTCTGTATCCATCGTACCCTGCACACACACACACACACACACACACACACACTTTTTATGTGGGGTAGCAGAGGATCACACAGTATTTTCTCAAACTTGTGATTTCATTTTTATGATTTCGGATATTATTTATATTGTTTATTTAATAAGATTCAAAGTTCGCCATATTAAAGAGCTGCACTTGTTCATAAATTCCACTCATAGAGTTTTGTTTCATTTTTTCTTTTATGCCTGCTTAAATACTCCATAACCTTTGGGAATAAATGGCCACATTTTAGCTTTCATTCTAGGCATCTGTGTGTAATTTTTTGACATGTCTGAAGGGAAAACTGATGAGGACTAACCACCATTTGGATTTGAGTATGGTATTTTTTTCTCCCAGATTTATTGGGATATAATTTACATATAACACTATTTAAGTTTAAGGTGTTCGATGTGTTGATTTGATACATTTGTGTATTGCAAAATGATTACCACCAAAGCATTAGCTAACACTTCCACCCCATCACATAATTACCATTTCTTTCTTATGGTGAGAACATTAAAGATTTACTTTCTTAGCAATTTTCCTTTTTAAAAAAAAAAGTTTTTAAATGACCTTTTAAACAGATAGGAAAAATAACCTTGAGGTACATTGTTTTCAGTTTCAAAGGAGGTCTAGAAAAAGCCTTGGGTACACGTGTTCCATCATCTGGAATTTTTCCACCTTCAAAGAGACCCAAAGTATCCAAATTCTCTTATCTATTTGAAAATACTAGATGGTATCCCCAGAGGAGTTTTAAAAGCATGCCTGAAGGTATCATCAAAGCTAAGATTAAATTTAAACTTATATACGTGCCATATACACTGTGCAAAAATATCACAAAGATACTCAAAGGAAATACTGTTCTGTTTCAGCAGTGGCTCCAGAAATAATCCAAAGAGGAGTTTTACACAATCTATTTTCTGAGTTTTACAGAGACTTTACCCTTCTGTGTTAGCCTCTTCACCTTCTGTGTTAGCACTGTGTCAACCTTAAAAGGGCACAGAAAAGGGCGTCTTAGCAACTTCCAGGGACAGTTATACCTTGGTACTCACTGGCTTCAGAACTCGTCAAACCCTGTACTCGTCGCATGTTGATGAGAAAAAAAGTGTTTCAGCACTAGGTGCTTGCTCAGGACTGGTCGCTGCACTTGCTAGAACTTGTATGAGTCATGATGCTGACCAGCAAGAGAAAGCCTTGGGTACACGTGTTCCATCGTCTGGATTTTCAGATGATGGAGCTTCATCTTCAGGTGAGGTGGAGGGAAGGGAGAAAGTCTACTGCACTGATAAAAGAAATGTGAGGTAAAGGGGTTGAAGTTCAAAACTTTGTGGAAAAACATCACCCAGACAATACTCTCACAAGCCCACATGTGGACATGTTTAATGAAGAATGTCACACTGCAGAAGCGTTTTGAAACACAGACAGAAACAAGTTTCTCTTGATAGGTTTTTAGTGAAACTCTCTAAATCTGAGTCTCCAACAGTGTTCAGTGAAGCCAAGAGACAGAAAAAAGAAGAAATCCCTGAGAAATCGTCTGAAACTGGCTTGGAAGAGGACTCCTCTTCCAGCGATTAACCCCTCTCCTCCTCCTCCTCCTCCTCCTCTACCTCGCCACCATCTCATTGTGTCAGGAACCCCTCTCAGTACAGATAAAGTGAAGTTAAATTTTATTTTATTTTTATATAATTAATTGCTTTTTAATCCATGTCTGTTTGGTTTTAAGGTTCCGTAATACAAAACAACCTCATTACAAAATATTAGCCCAGTAAAGTGTGAAAGTTTGGGGAATTTTCACAAATTATTTCTGATTACATTATTTCTTATGGGAAAATTTGTTGTGTACTTGTTGGTTTCAACACTTTTTCATGAGTTCCGGAACAAATTAACAATGAGTCCCAAGGTCCCACTCTATGTAATATTAGCTGTAATCACCATGCTGTACATTGGGTCCCCATGGACATTAGACCTTATAACCATGCCCTTTGACCCGTATCTCTGCACTTCCCTCACCCTCCAGGCCCCCCTAATCACTACTCTAATCTCCATTTCTACGAGTTCAAGTGCCTCCTACACTTAATAGTTCAGTGTATATTTCCTAAGAGCAAAGATCTTCTTTTATGTAATCACGATATAGTTATCACATTCAGAAACTTCACATTGATATGTATGTAATATCTAACCTACAGCCCATATTCAACTTCCAGCATTTGTCTCAAGATGTCCTTTCTAGTAATTTTTTTTTCTGATGTAGGATCCAGTCTAGGAGCACATGTTATGTTTAATTGTCATGTCTTTTTAGTCGCCTTTAATTGGAACACCTTCTCAGTTTTTCTCTGCCTTACAACAACAGCAACAAAAAAATGGAGTGACATTTTTGAAGAGTATAGGCTAATCTTTTTTCTTCATTCTTAGATTCAGATTATGTATATTTATATATATTTTCCTAGTTTTTATCATATGTTTTACTCTAATTGTTTTTAAATAAGCTTAGGTTCTCAATTTTAATATAGTCAAATTCATTAATAGTTTCTTGCATGTTGAGTACTTTTGTTTTCTTATTTTTTTACTTATACAGCAACATACATTTTATTTATTTATTTATTTTTGAAATCCTCACCTGAGGATATGTTTGGTAGTGGGGCGTGGGCGGGGGGGGGGGAAGGTATAGCAGAGAAAGAGAGAGAGAGAGAGAGAGAGAGAGAGAGAAACATCAATGGGAGAAAGAAACACGTATCTGTTGCCTGTGGTACAAGCCCTGGCCAGGGATCAAACCTCTAACCTAGGTATGTGCCTTGACCATGGATCAAACACACAAAGTTTTTACATAGGAGAAGAAGCCACAACCAACTGAGCCACTCAGCTAGGGTATATTTTATTTATTTTTTTAATTGAAATGTTTGGGGTGAAATTGGTTTATAAAACCATACAGGTCTTAAGTGTACAATGAAATAAAAAGTCATCTGCACACTATATTGTGTACCTGTCATCCCAAGCAAATTTCCTTTCCATCCTCTTTTTCCCCTCTTTGCCCATCTCCACCTATCCCCTACCCTCCTTTCCCTCTGGCGATCACCACACTGTTGTCTGTCTGTGTGCTGTGTATATATGTTTTTTTGGCTAATCCCTTCACCTTCTTTATCCAGTTTCCCAGTCTCCTTCCCTCTGACAGCTGGCAGTCTGTTCCATGTGTCCATGCCTTTGTTTCTGTTTTGTTTGTTAATTTATTTTGTTTATTAAATAAAACTGCATCCTGAGGACATAAAGATTCTATCCTATATTTTCTTCTAATGCTTATAAAATTTTGCTTTCGCATTTAAGTTCTTTGTCTCTGTGGCATTTATTTAGTGTATGATGAAGGAGGAATTCAACTACATAAGTCACATTTACAAAATTGTATAAATCAGAATTTATTTGCCAATAACATACTATATTCCTTAAGAAGAAAGAGATGTAATATAGTGAATTATGTGCATTCAAAAGTCTTGGGAACATTGGAGAAATAGGCTCTAGACTGGGCTTCAAAGAATGATTCTCAACAAACCAATGTGTTAATGTTGAAATGGCTCTAGATGTTAGACCTTGGTCCTTGAGTTTTGGCTAAAAATAATTCAGAGTCAAGACTCAAATACTAGCAAAAGTTCATTTAGAAAGTCACAGAGGGAGAAGAAGTGAGTCAGATGGTCTGTGTGAGATCAAGAAACAAGTTACAAAGGCAAAAGCAGAGCCCTTGGAGTTTAGGAGAAAGTAAGCAAAGGTATGTGCTTTGAGGGAAGAAATGGGGAGGAAAGGCGTAGGTGTGGGAGGGAGAGAGAGAGAGCACATGCCCAAAGCTTGGGAGTGCTTGGGAGAGAGAGAGAGACCTAGATCATATATTTTTGACTTGAATACTCCATGTGTTATTGTGCCCTTATGCCCTTGTTTTTTCTAAACTACAATTGGTGAATTTTAGAAGGCTCATGCAAGAAATGTTTTGATAGGATCGATGCTAAGGACTCAGTATACAAATTTCAAATTCTCAACTCCAATAAACTATGAAGTAAACTATGTTTATACCCAGGTTGGAATAGCCAAGAAGCTCTCTGCAACAGTCAACATAGTCTGCTCTTTAGGTATCAGCGTGGACTTGGGAAATGTAGAAAATTTGTGGGGCCAGACTCTCAACAGACAGGACTCAGCAAGGCCATGCTGGGCAGTGGACTCTTTGGAGTCTTGGGGAAGGGAATATGAGTATTTGTCAGAAAGAATGGGCCTAGTATTAGTTAATATTCTTGGGTTACAGGTAACAAAAAGGTGACTGACTCTCTTTACCTTATAAGAAAGGGAATATATTGAAATATAGTCATTGTGATACTGAAAGCCTGGTCAGACGGCTGGGAGCGGGCAGAAAGTGGGGAACACAAATCTTTGTCTCAGAGTTTGCTTTGGAGGAATACAAACTAAAATAATAGGAGAGAGAAATGCTATTGTTCCAAGCTGACACCGTTTCTCACTTTTGGATCAAATAGCTACGGCCAGGCAGGCGGGATCTCTTAGTAGTGAGCTGGCCAGCCTTCGCCCACACTTAGAGATAAGCACAGACTCCAAGCCATGAAGAACGGCTGCGAGCCCCACGCTCACTGCGACGGAGGCCTGAAGGAATTCTCAGTCTGTGAAAACTTACGTGAAAGGAGGCATTGGAGAGGAAAGAAGCTGATGTGGAATAGAAAGGAACTGAATCTCCTCCTTAGCAGAGCTTGTGGGTGTGATGTGTCTCAGATTCACGGGCTTCAGTGTGCTTAGGTTAGTGGTTATCAGACTGAGAAATTTTGATCCAACAAAGTAAATTTTTAAAAATTCGCGCCTAGATATAGGATTGCCAGGCTTTAATTTTGCCACATAGACCATTATAAAGTAAAAAAAAAAAAAATTCCTGTCATTTCAGTTTTAATGAATATTTTGGCCTTTAAAACATAAAAGTGAATGACATGTATAATAGGATAACTTTTTGAGGGATAAATTTGGCTTCATGGAAAACTTATGACATTTTCTTTGTTTCTCACTTTCCTTGTGGCTGGTAAAAATACACTGAGGAATCATCACTTGTTCCATATGGATTTTGGGTATTATACCTCTTCTTCTCAGGGTTATTTCTAATGGTTTTACAGGATAGAAAGAGAAACTCCCTCTGGAGAACAAAAAAGGAGAAAGTGAGGGAATTAGTGGAAGGGATGCGTAGAAACCACACTCCATTTTTCAGGATTATTTTCTCTTCTTCCCTCTACACATCTGCTCTGCATCTCTCTGTTTTCCCATTGCCTTCATCTGTTGACTCATCTTGGACTTGGCCTGATAATTTGCAACCTCCAGGCCTACATATATAGCACTTATTGAGGACTTCCTTCTCAGTGTCTGTTATGGGAGGAACCGTGTCCCTCAAAAAGATATGTTCACATTCTAACCTCCATATCTGTGAATATGACCTTAATTGGTAATAGGGTCTTTGCCGTTGTAACCAAGATGAGGTCATTAGGGTGGTCATCAATCCAGTATGACCGGTGTCCTAAGGGGAGAAGACACAGACACAGACATGCACAGAGGGAAGACAATGTGAGGGTGGAGGCAGAGATTGGAATGTTGCATCTACACATCAGGGAATGCCAGGGATTATTGGCAACACCAGAAGCTAAGAGAAAATCATGGAGCAGATTCTCTCTTTGCGCCTTCAGAAAGAGCATGGCTCTGTCAACACCTTGATTTTGCAATTTTTGTCTCCAGAACTATGACAGAATAAATTTCTATTGTGTTCAGCCACTAAGTTTGTGGTACTTTGTTGCAGGACTCCTAGTAAACTAATTCAGTATCCTGGCTGAATTTGCTGGGAGAAGCTGATTAGCTTCCTTCTGATCATGGGTCGAACCCTGGTCCAGTCAGAAGCCAGCCTAGTGTTCCTCCCAGCCTGGGCAACTAGGTGTGAGACAGTTTGACCTACATGTCTCATACAGGAAAGCTGGCAGGCTAAGACCCACTGGAGAAAGGCCAGTGAGTGTGGCCAGTGGATCAAAGACCTCTAGGAGAATGAAGATGCACCTTTACTTCCCCATTTGATTGAACTTGCACAATGAACTCCAATAGAAAGTTTCCCATTTCTTCCCTGGCTGGTGTGGCTCAGTTGGTTGGAGCATCATCTTGTGGACCTAAATCTCGTGGGTTTGGTGCCCAAGCAGAGCACATACCGAGGCTGAGGGTTGTGTATCCAGTCAGGACATGTATGAGAACGCGACTAATTGATGTTTCTGTCTCACATCTATGTTTCTCCCTCTCTCTCTTCCTTCCTCTCTCTCAAAAATTGATGGGGGAAAAAAATGTCCTTGGGTGACGATTAAAAAACCATTTCCCATTTCCTCAGCCGTAATGAGGGAGTCTTCATATGTTATCATGGAAGAAAAAGAAATTTTTCATGATTGAATACCAACCACTGAACTAATGTTGATCAATTCTGCCTTATTTTGGTAGAATATTTTAATTTCTTCATGCCAGGCATTCTTGCAAGACATGGTTCCAGAGAAGGAGAAACACATTTCGTTAATGAACTAGCTACTTCAAGGCTCAAGTATGCCAAACAAAATGGGCTATTCAGAAAATGATTAATCTGGGCATGCTCTCCTCCTGGGACACATCCTTGCCTTTCCCTTCCCCTTCTTCTCCCCCCACCAGGAACATTACCTTCACCTGTCTCTTTCCTAAGCACCATAAGCCATACTTACTCTTCTCTAACTTGTTTCTTAAGCCTATGCAGCCCAGCTGGCTCACTTCTACTACTTCGGTAACTTTCTAAATATCCTTTCTCTTACATTAAATTTTTTTTATTAATCTGTGCTCTTTATGGCAACGAAGGACAGGATAGACTTTTTTTTTAAAGCACACATCAGCATCTGAAGACATTTTGTGGGTTATATTGCGTTTCCTTAATCAGACTGAAAGAGCTGAAATGGGAAAAATCTATTTCTGGAGGGTTTTTGTTGTTGTTGTTAGATTGTGTTTTGCCATTCTTGTAATTCCTTCACATTCCAGCTGGGGAAATAGGCCTCAGGACATGCAGAGCCAAGCTATGAATCATTCCCCAAAAATAAATAATAAATTTTGAATTTGAGCCAGACCAGTAAATTCATTAACTTTCAGTCTGGGAGCTGTGGTGTGCCGGTGACTAGCCAAGAACCATCTCTCCAAGGGGAAAAGCCCTAGTTTGCAGTGTTTGCTGAATTTTGACTCCATGGCTAATTTCAAGTCACCAATCTAGGACAGTGAATTTGAGGTTGGAAGGAGGTGTGCACAGCTGACACTCAATCTGGCTTCTGCAGGCTATTGCTTAAGTGTCTGTCCTAATGGTCATACTTGACATCTGTAGAAAACTTTTAAAAAATTGTTTTCTTTATACCAGGTATTTTGCATAAGATCTCCTTAATGGTTCACATTCTTTTTTAAGCCTCACGCTTGATGAGGTAAACAGTATCTACATTTTATAGGCCATAAAATTGAGAGCCTAGGAAAATAGGTGGTATGTATAAAGCCAGGTAGTCGAGCTGAACTAGACAAGTGATTTAACCTGAATAGTCTCGGTTTCCTTTTCTGCAAAGTGGGTTATAATGGTATCTCAAAGATGGTTGCGAGGATTTAATTAGATAACGCATGTAAAATTCTTAGCACATTGCCGGGTATGTAGTTTTCTCCATTTCAAGTGCAATAAATATTCATTGTAGAACATTAGAAAGCATCGATATGCAAAAAAAGGAGAAAATTTAAAATACTTAAGACTGCTAACAATCTTGGTGCAGAATTCTGGTTCTGGCTTAATATGATTTATGAACAGCAGGCAGTCCAAGCCCATGAAGAACTTTTTTTCAGTAATGAAGCATTTGAGCAATTGTTGAATGCAATTCTGTTTGAATCATGAGGGAAGCTTAGGTTGCATATCGAGGTATTTAAATTACTTTTTAAAAATAAATTAGAGCAAGAATAATATGTCATGTTCTATGATATTCTTTCTGGAGTGGGAGTCCAAAGAAAGGAAATGCAATAAAGGCACAGGGCATTTAATAGCTATAATGGGACACCCACAGGGACATGTGGTATCTATAAATTACACCTCTCAAGAATGCTGCAAGAGAGACTGAGGGAGAACTGAGTTGGACAAATTCACAGTTAGGCCAGGAGAGCTAATGTGTTTCTTGCAAGCCCAGTCTGTTGTAAGTGCTCCCTGGTGCACTGTGTTGAGAAGGACAATGGGGCATGCCCTCTGGGGCAAGTGGTGGGGTGAAGGCAGGGGTGAGGAGAATGGAGAGGAATGGGCTGGGAGGGTGGCTGCAGAATTTGTGTGTGCGTTATGCCCACATTGAGCAGAGGAGAGGGAGCAGTGGTTTGTACGCTAAGTATAAGCTGTTTTTGGTATTTTGGTAGGTGATAGATCTCTATCTGATCTGACTTAAAAAATTTTCAGTGAAAAACCTTGCTTTCCGTATCCCACAATACCACGCGCTCTTTCTTTCCAGCTTGGGCCCGGCATAGTGGCTCCCGCAAAGAAGGGTGGCGAGAAGAAGAAGGGCCGTTCTGCCATCAGCAAGGTAGTGACCAGAGAGTACACCATCAACATCCATAAGCGCATCCATGGGGTGGGCTTCAAGAAGCGTGCCCCTCGGGCACTTAAAGAGATCCGGAAATTTGCCATGAAGGAGATGGGAACTCCAGATGTGCGCATTGACACCAGGCTCAACAAAGCTGTCTGGGCCAAAGGAATAAGGAATGTCCCATACCGTATCTGGGTGCGGTTGTCCAGAAAACGAAACGAGGATGAAGATTCACCAAACAAGCCCTATACGTTGGTCACCTATGTACCTGTCACCACTTTCAAAAATCTACGAACAGTTAATGTGGATGAGAACTAACTGCTGATTGTCAAATAAAAGTTATAAAACTGCATTTGAGGTTTGGTTTCCTGTTTCTAGTGGCGATGTAATGTGTTTGTATATCTTAAAGTACTTGCCAATTAAAGAATCATTTGGAAAGCTAAAAAAAAAAAATTTTTTTTCAGTGGAAACAAAAAGTGATACTTTTATCTTGAAATTTTCACATACTCTTGTTTTATTTGTGTTTCCTTTGCTACCATAATTTAGTATATCTAAGATGAGGTTATAGTTTAGTTTGATTGTATAAAAAAACGCTTTTCTATCATTCTCAGGCACAATTTAAAAATTAACATATATTGCCCTGGCTGGGTGGCTCATTTTGTTGGAGCATCATCCTGTGCACCAAAAAGTTGTGGGTTCAATCCCCCGTCGGGGGACGAACTGGAGGCAACCGACTGAAGTTTGTCTCTCACATCAATGTCTCTCTCTCTCTCTCTTTTTCTTTTCCTTCCTTTTTCTCTAAAAATCAATAAAACATATTCTCAGGTGATGATTAAAATTTTTTTAAATTAACATACAGTCACATGGGATATTTGAAAAATTTAGAAAGATGCAGAACAGCAACTTTACATATCCCCACTACATTTCCATGCATTCATTTAGCCTTTTAAAAAATGCTATACCAACATATACCTCCATAAATATATACATGTATCAACTTAGACTTTAAAAAACAAGTGGGACCATACTATACACTCTACCATTTGCTTTTTTAACTTGACAGTAGAATGTAGACATCTTTCCTAGTAGGTATACAAGGAGTAATCACATTCTTTTAGTGGATGTGTATTTCTGTGTAAATAAATGAGCTTCATTTATGCAACTATTGTCAAATATCACATTGAAGGATATTCACATTATTTTTACTTAAAATTTTTTTTGGCAATTTTAAGCTGTTACATGAATGTAACATAAATGTGTTACATGAATATTCTTGATGTATCTATGTGCCTATATTAGTATTTTTGTAAGTATATATTTCTAGACATACAATTTCTGGGTTTAAAAGCTATGCACACTTAAATTTTTCGTAGTTATGTCTTCAATATTCTTTTAAAAAGTGATATCGATGAATACCCTTAACATTAATGTACCAAATAATTCATTTCCTCACAGTCTCCCAAAACTGGGTGTTAGAAATCCTTGCTTTTATAATTACTAAGTTCCCGTGGTTTCCTCCTTGATAAGGACTCTTGGAAATTAGGAGACTGAAGTCCACATGGTGAAGCTATTTGTTCCTTTGACTGCTTGACCTGTAGTCAAAAAGGACCATTCCGGAGTCTGGGCAGGAAAAAAACTCATGCTTGCCCTGAGACTTGAGGTATCAGAGACTACACACAGTATAAGCCTGTGGTGGCAATAGAGTGACGTAGTGAGATGGCAGGCCCCCCATTTTGTCCTTTGTACTGGAAACAGAAGCAGAGGGGTTGCATCGCCAAGAAGAGTTTAGTGCTCAGCCTTGTGCTGTATTTAATCAATAGTGTGAGAATAAAGATTTGTGATTTTGAAATCCCTTCAAACTCTACTAAATATTAGAAGATCCTTCAAGTGACTGAGTCTAATTACAAGAGAAGGCGAGGTTTAGAAGTTAAGCCTTTATTTCTTCAGCCAACACAATTTATCAATTCCATTTTACAGGCATTATTCTAGATTTTGGGGTTTCAAATAGAAATAAGTTTCATGACTTCCATGAGTTTACAATGTGGTTGGGGAGGGTAGGGGAGACTGAGAACCAGAAACCAGTGCCTTCCACAGAATGCAGATTCCGTAATGTAGATGTGATGAACATTTGTCTTGCAAGTTTGCTCATGCAAATTGTTGTCCCACCCACAAAGGAAGAACTAAGGAGAAGGGAAAAGGATGTTTGTAAGAAAATGCTGCCAAAATGAGTTGCAGATCACTTGATTGCTTTTTGGAGTACATTTCACAGAGGTATATGAGTGGGTGACCAGTGGAGAAGGGTCTTCTAGAGCGGATCTTCTCAAACTTTGTATTTACGTGAATCTCTTAGAGATTCTGTTAAAATGCAGGTTCTGATTCAGCAGGTCTGGGATCAGGCCCAAAATTCAGCTATTCTAACAATCTCCAAGGTAATGCCAGTGCTGCTTATTCAAGGATCACACACTTGGCAAAGTTCTAGACTGAGGAGCCCTAAATCCTTGAGTATGCTTGGAAAGAAGGGGGTGTGTTGGGTCAGAGGTAGATGCAAGCCAGCTAAGGAATAATTGTCTAACTATAGAAAGTCAATGGCATGCTAAAAGAGAGGTGTGATTAACTAGGGGAGGTGGTGGAATCTAATGGGGAGAGGCAGACTATGGAGATCAAATCTTCTACCCACTTCCTTTCCTCTCTCCCCCTCCTTCTCATCATCATCATCTTGCATTTATGCAGTAAAAGTGGAGAATTACTTAAAGCAAGCAAAGGAAAAAATATTTCTCTAACTATAGATTCATAATGACAGGGGAACAGCCTTGGATGATAGGCTTAAGTGATTAATGCATGTGGAAGGCTGTAACTCAAGAGTTAAAGATTTCAGCCTTAGTTGATAGGTTTAAGTGACTAATGCACTGGAAAGCTGTTATTCCAGGAACTGGAATGCATGACCGCAAACCTCCAAAAGGTCAAAAATCAATTCAACCTTTGTACCCCAGCATCTGCCAGCCATGGAGATGGCTCTGAGCCACTGCTCTGGACTTCAACTTGTATCCAATTAACCTTTTTTCTAAACCCCTTACCTACCCTTCTATCCAATTAACCTTTTTCCATATTACTTTCCCATCCTTTCTTCTCCTTATAAAAAGGTCATTTTGAAATGAGATGTTAAGATGGTTTTTGAGGGTACATAACCTGCCTTCTCATATCACCAGCCATCTGAATAAAGCACTCATAAAGATTCAATCTTTGTCTCTACTTATTGGTTCTGGTAGTGACGGGCAGCATGAACACTGACTTTTTTGATTTCAATAGTATATGTTATGACATGATCTTGGTATACAGAACACAGATAGCATACACCAAATAGTATTTCAAAAGAGAGGTGAAAAGAGAGATCCTTGAGAAAAATCTTGGTTTGGCTGAGTTTGGCGTACTATGAAATCAGTGCTATTATGAAGACAAAATGATTTCTGGCTATTACAGGAGTCTTAGGTCTCCAAACTCCTTAAAATTTCCTAGATGAGTTTCGATCTCATACTAAAAAAAATTTGGGCTGCTGTGTCTGTGGAGTAGCCACCTCTGTCTCACTGCTTCACTAATATACTCTTTCACTTAAAAAAATTACAAAAAATTTTGGCTGTTTGCCTTACACAGTGAGTTCCCACTTTGGCCATAATTCTATGGTTTACACCATAAAATGGTGTTTTTACACAGCTTCTCTGGACTGTGATCTGGGACCTAAAATAAAATCACTGATTTTAAAGATTTTATTTATTGATTTTTAGAGAGAAGGGAAAGGAGGGAGAAAGAGAGGGAGAGACACATTGATGTGAGAGAGAAACATCAATTGTCTTCCTCTTGCATGTGCCCCAACTGGGGATAGAACCCACAACCTAGGTATGTGCTCTGACAGGAATCAAACTGGTGACCTTCGCCCTTGTGTAAGGTCGCCCAACCAACTGAAGCACATTGGTCATGGCATAATCACTGGTTTTAATGACATTTTATCAGACTGTGAAGCCATTTTTTTATAGAAGTTTTCTGTAATAAATTCACTACCTGCAACTTCTGTTTTCAAATCCAGTAAAGTAAACATCTCTAAAACAAACCAATAAGTTGAATTTATCAATGCTCATTTGTATATTTGGTTGGGTAATAAACAACTTGGGAGGTAGTTTCTATTTCTGATGGGGTTTGATTGACTACATACACTACAATTTGGTTCTCCAACCATGAATCAAAAATACAATATTTATGTTAAATAAGGGAAGACCATATATTCAGAATTCAAAAATGATGAGTAATTAGTTAAATCTGGAAAAAAGATAGTTTAGAATTCTAACTGCTGTCACTTTGGTTCTTGGGTTTTTCTTCTTTAGGAAAATATTTTGATTACTTCTATTTTTGTTGTCTTAGCATCTTTATGTATAGTCTACATTAATTAATTTCATGGTAACACTGATGAAACACAAATGATGTGGATAATCCCCACGCTCTTTCCATGCCCCTTGGGTTGGGACTTACATTTGTTCTTTTAGAAAAGATTGCAGTAAGGAAAATAGCCATGGTATGTACCTATTCTCATGAAAGGAAGACAAGGGTCCCTTTAACTCAGGAGGACAAAATAATCAGGAGTTTGTTTTGTTCTTCCAGAATCCAAACTCAGAAGCCTATCTGGCCCAGATAGGAATATGAAATATGTGATTGGTACAATAGATGAGTAACAGATTGGTGGGATCTGTGTTGGCTTAGCATATGCATTCAAAAATTAAGAAAAAAATCACTGTGTGAGCCATACTTCCACAGCTGTGGATCAGATAATTCATCGGACTAAATGTCATTGTTGATAACCAGAGGAGCACTTCTATAGGACAAGGTATTATGGGTGCACGAGGAGGCCATGCAGTGGAACTCACAGCAACTGAATCCGTGCTTCTCCAATGGGTACACGCAGTATTGTTTATTATTAAATAGTGACATCCAGAACTGACAGTTACTTGGTACTTTTCACTGAAATTTTCAGTGATTTCTATAAATTATGCTATGTACCAGGCATTATGCTGGGATGTAAAGATTAATAATAATATATAGTCTTTGCCCTTAGGGACTGATTATAAGAAGAAAAAATAGAGATAGAACAGATAAAAGCAACAAAGTGTTATTTCTCAGTCTCATTTTCATTTCATAGGTAAAATAATAAATGAATTGAGACAGTAGAAGAGAGAGCAGACTCACTGCCTCTTATCTCCTCATCTAAATCACTAGATCATTCACACAGTGAGTACACCATCATTGCCAAAAACCTCTGCCTTCCTGACTCCAGTCCCAGCTCTCTCTGGCCCACTGCCAGCCTGGTGTGAACAGCTGGGTTTTTGAGCCTGGTGTGTAATAACAATGCTGTCAGAAATCTTTTGTTAAGAGTAAGGATATGCCCTGAAAACAGCAGTTCATTCTGTAGACAGTCATCAATATTTTCACTAAAATCATAAAATGGTAGCCAGTCAATTACTGAACAATTTGAGCAGCAAAGGAAATTCCCTTGGGGAATTCACATTAATGCAGAATGTGTGAGACTGAGAGACAAAAAATAATAACAAACAGAACAGGCTAAAAAAAATGGCTCAGTTCAGTGTTTTCTGATATAACTTTTGTTTCTTAGTTTTACAAGGTCTTGATTCCTAAAGAGTCCAAAAGAAAGATACTTTTCAGAGTTGCAATTGTGTTAAACTATATGGGGGGGGATGATTTTTTCTTTGTTTTCTTTAAAGATTGTATTTATTTACTTTTAGAGAGAGGGGAATGGAGGGAGAAAGAGAGGGAGAGAAACATTAATGTGTGAGAGATACATCTATCTGTTTCTCTCACAAGCCCCCAACTGGGGGCCTGGCCGGCAACCCAGACATGTGCCCTGACTGGGAATTGAACAGGTGACTCTTTGGTTCACAGGCCAATGCTCAATCCACTGAGCCATACCTGCCAGGGCAGTGGTGATTTTTCTTTAGAGACTGCTTAATATCCAGTTTCACCAATATACTAGTACTTTACAAACAGTATCTCACTAGTCAGCATGTGTCTGTAGAATGCTGCACTAACTGAACATGAAAATTTGAACTAACATTTGTAGGGGGCTGGTGGTCAGCAGATGACTTCTTTAGAGATGAAAAGTTACATTTGATTTTCCCAATCAGTTATGAAAAATGGTTGTTCTACTGTTATTTTTTGCAGAGGAGACTCTATATAGTAACTGACAAATCTTTCTAGATTATTTCTCTATTAAATAAAAATTTTTTGAAGCTTTCCCTTTTTCATTTTATAGATTTAAAGCATAAGTAAGGAGCCCTGACCAGCATGGCTCAGTTGGTTGGGCATTGCTTCTCAAAGCAAAAGGTCACTGGTTCAATTCCCATTCAGGGCACATGCCTGGATTTCAGGTTCGGTCCCTGGTTGGGGGTGCATGTGAGAGGCAATGGATTGGGGTTTCTCTTTCACATCGATGTTTCTCTCTCTCCCTTCCCCCTCTCTAAAATAAATAAATAAATAAATAAATAAATAAATAAATAAATAAAATCTTTAAAAAATGGGTAAGGAAATCTAATGGGTAACTAACTCTAGACTCATTATCTGTCTACACAATTAGTTTAATTGCTACACTTCAGCGAGTTAAGATGAGTATTACCTTATTTCACCATTTTAAGGTCTTCCTTTTATAGTTTTAACATGTGAAATCACTGGTGGCCAGGCAGCGATCCTGACACACATGTCATCCTTTGGGCTTTCTTGAATGTGGTTGTTTTTCCTGGTGGCATGACTAAGGGCTATAAGGACCATTTGAAGATAGAGGAGTACTGGCTGTTGTCTGTAGACTTCCACTGAAAACTTCTCTTGGGGTCAGTGGATTGGAGAAAAATCCCAGAGATATTATTTGAGCACTTAAAATAATGCTTCATCAGCCCTGGTGGGTGTGGATCAGTGGATTG
Organism: Pteronotus mesoamericanus; assembly: GCF_021234165.1. NCBI lineage: Eukaryota > Metazoa > Chordata > Mammalia > Chiroptera > Mormoopidae > Pteronotus > Pteronotus mesoamericanus. Next base: position 24,945,843 of record NW_026555105.1, on the reverse strand, counting down.
AGTGTTGGCCTACGAAGCAAAGGGTTCCTGGTTCAATTTCCAGTCAGGGCACATGCCTGGGTTGTGGGTCAGGTCTCCAGTAGGGGGTGTGCGACAGGCAACCATACATTGATGTTTCTCCCCCTCTATCCCTCCTTTCCCCCTGTCTAAAAGTAAATAAATAAATTTAAAAAAATTAAATTAAATAAATTTTAAAAAATGCTGCATCACTAATGTTACTGGATAATGGGTTTAGAAAAACAAGAACTTTGCAGTGTTATGCAGGGTTGAACTATAAATGTGAAGCCCAAGAAATACTCAGTTTATTTCACTTGAGCTGAAAAAGGAATTCCCTTGGGGAATTCACATTCATGCAGAATGCACAAGACTGAGAGGCATTTGGAAAAACAAAGAATAATAACAACTGGAATTTTCTTTTGTATGCATGCATATATAAGCCCTGGCCAGGTAGCTCAGTTGGTTAGAGCACTGTCCTGTTACAGCAAGGTTGTGGATTTGATCCCTGGTCAGAGCACATACAAGAATCAACCAATGAAGATATAAGTGGAACAAGAAATTGATGCCTGCCTCTCTCTCTCTTTCTTTACAATCATTAAAAATTTAAAAAATATGATATAATACAATTTGTGTCTAAATAGGTATAAAGAATTCTTTCAGTAAGTAAAGTGAAACATTCTAGGTTATAAGAACGGATGATGGCAAAGTTTAAAGGGCAGTTCTTTTTTTATTTTAGTATTGTCTTACAACAGACTTCTTAGATTTGATGAAACTAGTAGTTCCTTCATAGAACTGAGGTTCAGAGAAGGCCTTGGGAAGGATGAAAGCATAGGGAGCAGCAGGTGCAGTGTTAGATGCTGGGTACCTTCTCAAACTTCCTCTCAAATAACCTGTGTTGTTTACATTCCCATTGTGCTGATGAAGAAAAAGGCCAAGGAAGACATCTTGATCCCGCCATTTGAATCTTTTCTGCTCCAGACGTTTTGATCCTATGATGCATTTGAGAGCTTGGAAAGTAAAACACCAGGAAAGCTGCAGCCAGTTTGAAGTTAGTTTAAAGGTTCACATTTGAGGCACCTAAATAGTTTTGGAAATCAGCAATTTAATTATTTTGTGTGTGTGTGTGTGTGTGTGTGTGTGAATTTTTATAACAGTTTCTTTGAGCCAAACTGATGACATATGCCAAGAAGCAGGATCTCAAAGCCTCTGGAAATCAGCAGTTTTCTTGGTTTCCTCCATATAAAATTGACCTTTATATGAAAGAAAAATCAATTGCAAAAACTGAACTATAACAATTATGTCATCTACATGAAGAATAAGTAGTGCATACTGCAATTTGGGAAATTGTTCATGGACTAATGCAGAGGAAATGAAAGTTATTTCATAGTACCTTTGGTACCTCTGGATAGTACCTTTGAGGAGCAGGGCCACTAGTGAGATAAATAAAATATGGAAAATTGATAGTGTTTTGAATCTGACAGTGGAGCAATTGTGGTATATCTTGGGAGAATATTTACAATATTTTAATGGAATGATCAAGAGATAAGTACAAATGGTCAACCTTTTATCCAACTCTTAATGAATATTTCTGGGAGAAGAATCAGTCCAAAACAAAGCTGGTGGCATCCTTTCATAGGATTTAGGGAAGGAGCACAGATTTGGTCCATCAACTCGACTTATGAACATTATTAGGCAAGTAATTGCTTGACTAAATGGTCATTACAGGAAAATAAAGATCTATAATAAACATTTAAAGGAAGCAAACTTGTATGAAAGAAATTCATCACTGTAGTATGACTAACAGCAGAGGAATGAAATAAACTCCAAGTTATTAGGAAATGTACAACAGCAGGCTTTAGCAAATAATGGTACACAGTTAGGAGGAAATTTTAATTCTTTAAGAAATGTGGACTTAATATGAGGACCACCAAAAAGCCCATTTTATCCTGTGCCTATTGCAAAGTAGTCACTTAATAATTATTTATTACCAGAATGGATGACATTGTCCGAAATGCCCTAGGATCTAATCAAAGTTCAGATATCAAACGTCATGAACAATCTGATTTATAAAACTGAAAGCTCTAAAGCAAGAGCTCATCTATTCCAAACACCTCCCCAGTGGGCTCATTCTAACCAATTTACAACTCAAGTTATCTCTATTATGCGTCCTTCAACATTCTCCACAGAAGTGGTTCTGTGGAGAGCAGGACCAATAAAATGGCGTTGGTCTGATTAAGGTAGCATAAAGTATATAAAACAAAGTGGAGTCACTTGTGCTAACTAAAATGGCTGTCAGTCAGCCATGAACTTTGGTTCAAGAGAAAAATTAACTAAGTCAGAGCAGACATGTCTGGCAAGGAGACACACTTAAGATTATCAGCACAGTGGTCAGAGTAGCTGTGTCTGCAGAGTGGGACCACTCATAGACAGGCTCCTGGGGAAATTCCACACTTGCCAGCAGGGGTATCAAACAGAACAGCCGTGTACCACTCATAGGATCCTGGGCAAGTTCCACACTTGATATCAGGGGTACCAAGACATTTATTGAAAAGACCCAGAAGGGTGGAGTATACCACTTTCAAGGTATAACTGAGGCAGGTTCCAGACCACTGCTTAGACTGCTGAGCTCCACACACCAGAACGCTGCTCCTTGCCATGCTGATCTCCCTTGGCTTCAGCTACTGGAGGATCTGCCCTGCTAGACTGAGGACTTTGCCTGCCCTGCTGCCTACCTGGCTCCAGGACAACTCCTTTGCCCACCATACTGTCTCCTGGACCTGCAGACTGAGATTCTGGAACTTGGGTTTGTTATCTCCCAGTTGATTGCTGTGTGTGTGTTATATTTCTCTTAAGATTGTTAGAGCGTGAGTAGGATATTATTTGTTGATGTTCTACTTTGAGTGAACCTCCATTCAATACAAGCTGAGTGAATAGTGCAGTTACTATGTGTGATTATTATCTATTCTTTGGTGCCTCCTGCTCAAACCCAGCTGCTAACCCAACAGCTGCCCAGCTGGCTTATAGGAAAGCCTATATCAAGATCAGACGCTTGTGACAGGTTCTTTTCTAATTTTCAGTATCTCATTGATTTTAATGAATCTGGTAACATAGTTTTCATGTTAGTAGTACTTAGATGCTGGAACTACAACAGTTTAAGTTAGGTAGGTACCCAGCAAATGCGGACCAGTTTTTCTGGGACCACCAAAAGAGAGGGAAAAAATTTGTTTTATGTTTGTGTTTTCTTCTTACTGGGGCCGATTTATTTTCCAGGAAATAGACGACGACAACTTTGGCAGCTTTTTTTAGCCTTCAGACAAATTCCTTCCAACTTTAATTTACATACAAATAACCTGGGGGTCCTGTTGCGGATTTGATTAGGCAAGTCTGCGAAGGTTCTGAGGCTGCAATTCAGACAGCTCCCAAGTGACACAGCTGGCTAGTACACCGTCCTTTGCATAGCCAAAGTTACAAACGTTTAACCACCTTATGTCGCTAATTCTCGCTTTCAACTTTAAATGTGATCAGAGTGTGCTTGTTGTTTAGTAACGAAAGTTTCCGAAAAACATCTGTTCTGCTAATATTCCTCACTTTCGAACGGGAACAAATGCAATTCAGAACTGCAGCTCCAGTCTTCAGACACTTGGGTGTTCTAAATACGTTTTGGGGACCAAGGTGCGCGTCTAGGATCACGAGCCGGGTCTTCTCTGTGCCGCCGCTCGCTGAGGCTTGGGGCCAGCGAAAAAAAGCGGATCCCCGAAGCCGGTAGGGGGGATACCCCGCAACCCTCGGCCGCTGCCTCGGCCACGTTCCAGGAACGCAGGGCCCGCCCCCTTGCGCGAGGCTGCCGATTGGCCGGGAGGGAGCCGGGCTTGACGTCAAGCCCCGCCCCGCCGTGTTGCCGGCCCCGCCTGGCGGTTTGGTCTGGAGCAGCTGAAACCGGTTTGAGCGCAGCCGCTTCCTGCCGCTGGGCGCCGCCGCGGGCCGCCTTGGGGAGCGCTGGAGAGGCGCGGCGGCCGGAACCCGGCAGCGCGGCCGGAGGCACTCATTCTCGGGCGCAGCGGCGTCGGCGGTGGGGATCCGCGGACCCGCGGGCTCGGCAGGTGAGGCGGGCAGCCGGGCGGGCGGGGGCCCAGGGCAAGGACCTGGGCGGCCGCTCACGTGGCAGCCGAGCTGTCAGGGCGGCCGCGCCGGGGGACGCGGCGGGGCGGGGGCCGCCGGGACCCGCGGCAGGGCCGAGGGGTGGGCAGTGCCCCCCACCCCGGACCGGGCACTGCGTGACAGGGAAACAGCGGCCTGGACGTTCCGCCGGTGGGTGGGTGGGTAGCGTCTGTTTATTCGACTTTTATTGTTTGCTGCCACGTTTCCGCTGGACTGTCTGTTGCTCAGTTCCCCTCCGAAAAATTTGTGAAGTAATACAGAGAGCGTAGGACCACCACGAGTAAACCAAGGACCAAGGAGCGAAGAGACAGAAATGCAGCTTAAGTTGTCTGTGTACCCTAACCCACAGCCTGTCCCTTGCCCATCACCGCTCTCTCCGTCTGTCCCTAAGTCGTATTGCTTTGACAACTGCTTATTTTCTGAAATCGCCTAACCGCGTGATCTGGGACATGCTTGGATAATTCATTTATTCCAAGAAACCAAAGTGCCTTCCTCTCCTAGGAAAAGGTTCCAGGAATAGACTTCAGTGTCCTCGATGCAGTTTTAAGACAGCAGCTCTCTTCTCTCCAAAGCTCTACTTTTTCCGAAGCTCTTCTGTTTGCCTTGATGAGTTCCGGGAGAAAGCCTTAATCGATTGGGTGCTTCATCAGCCCCCCGCCCCCCCTTACCCCGCTGCCCTGTTATAAAGGAAATCTGCCATGAATTCAGCCTTGAATTGTAGAGAATTCTTTCACCTTGAGGCAGCTGCTGAGTCTGATGTGGTACCGTCATAGGGGAACTGATGGAACCCAGCAGGATGTTTGGACCTGATGTTACCTCTGCTACCGTCACCTTCCCCATTTCTCCCCAGCTCCTGCTCAGTACTCTTCCCCTTCGTGTTTCTCCATCTTGCTACATTTCTGATAGTTGTGACTTAGCTAAAAAGTAAATTCAAGCTATCAGTACATTTTCCAACTCCTAATATTTTGGGTACAAATAAAACAAAATAAACATTAGGTAAAACTGCACATGGCCCTTTCCGTTCTTGGTTTAAGGACTAGGGAGAACCAGTATTCTAGCAAAATAACACTTAGGAAGGTTGGACTCAGAGAAATAAGGACCACAAAAGAAGTCCTACGGTGGCAGAGTGAGTAAAATTTATATGTACAAAAAGCAGATTGATAAATCAAATCTTTACAACTTAACCAGGAAAAATACATGAAATCTATATGCAAATAATATCACGATAACATGAAATGGAAAATATTTGGGAAAAAGACTTTACTGCAATGTTTGGAAAGTGATTAAGGAATTAACTTGGCTTAATGAAATCCAGAAATGCTTTCTTAATAAGAAATCCATTCATGTCTGCATACATTTGATTAAAATATTATCTCAAAGTACACTGGGGTCAGAGTAGTAAGGTCGTAATGATCCTCCACCAGAATGAACAGAAATTAACTCAGGAAAATGTACATATATTCCTTTCTTACAGCCAGTTATGAGACTCAAAGATACTGGAGTCTAGGAAAGAGCGAGAAGGACTAGAAACAGCTTTTTCTTTGAAAAAAATGGAAAGGAAACAGTGAGAGATGTTCTTTTTAGCTAGAGAAACACGTTTTAACTAAAAATATCTGACTTAAATTTAGCTCTAAACTAAATGTTCCTGTACCATAGTTGGCTTAAATCTCCCTTTTGTCCCCTAAGCTGCTGGTAAACTAGGAAGGTCATGTATTGAAATAGTCTCTTTGACAAACAGGAGAGTAAAATTTATTTTGCCAGGTAGTGTAAAATCAGAAATATTTTAAAATGTAAATAACGATGTCATATTTTGCTAATTGCTTGAGTATTCAAAAACTTAAAATAGTGCTAAACGCTGCTCAAAAATCTCAGATGAGAATACTGTTTAATATTTATCTTCAAAAAGCACAAAATGGAGGTTATATTTTAAAACAAAAGCAAACCAAAAACCTGTCTTAGGAAGCACAGTCTGTACATGAAGTAATAGGTGAGCTGGTTAAATTACGTACATAGTCAGCTAATGTATGCAGTGTTTTTCATCTTGTTTTATGTATCTTTGGAAGACCTTCCCAGTTCGAGTGTTGTTGTTGTTGTTGTTGTTGTTTTACTTGTTTGGATGAAAAGGAAGTGTTGGGTCTGTAAATTTTGCGTTCCACCACAGTACAGTATTTTACTTAGTCACCACTGTTTTGGTGATAGCTGGGTGCTTCAGCCCTGCACCAGAATTTTGGCCTCTGTCCATGATCAAGTAAACTGCTGAAGCAGCAGCTCCTCCAGCCTTTTATTTGGTATGGCATTAAATTAAGGGAGTAGGGTGGAAATTAAACAAAATTACATGACTTTTGGCAATCCAAGTGGAAGAGGATGCTTTGTTGACATTTGGGGAGGTTTTGTGGTGATATCCTTGTGCTTTTATTGCTTTGTATAGTAGTACATTTACTACAGCCGTGTCCAGCCGAGTTACTATAGCCACTCTCACAAGCAACTTAAGAATAAAAGTCTCAGTTTTAATAATCAGTTGATTTCCCTTTTATTAAATTGAATTTAGATAATTTTCTCATTTAATACAGTAGAAATTTAGAGGTAATTTTGAATCATTTGTTGAATTTAATGCAAAAGAATAGTTACATCTGATTTCTCTAAAATTGGTTAAAATAGTTATTTAAAATCAATCATATAATAGTTGAGTACTGTGTAATTATGTAGACAAGATTGTCTTTAGTTGACAACTGGGAGTAAACACTGGGTGAAAGTACAAGTCACAGGTTGAGATTGAGGTTGGTTATTCAGCAGTTTTACTGGATGATGTGTCTCAAAGTTAATTCAGTAACTTGAGCTTTTTTTTTTTTTTTTGCTAGCCTTAAGATTTCTTCTTGATATGTTATAAATGGAAGATTGCAGTGCTTCAATGAGAACCATTTCATTTATTATTTATTTATTAAAAAGAACTATTAAGATATTTGGATAATAATAGGTTATGGGGGGCGGTGTTTAGCAACCTAGGTAGTTTTTAGATTTAGGACATTCTTTGGTGGTGCTTGAACTGGCTGTATGTGCTTTAAATAGGTCACGTTTACTCTTAGAAAGTAGATTAAGGTATTTTAGAAATGATTTTGATCAAGGACAAGTTTTTCTCCAGTGCAGAATCTTGGGTTTTCTAACTGAAATAGTAGAGTTGCCAAACAGGGAAATCTTTATCCAAGTGACATTGGATAAATCACATTGACTGATGGTCTTGTTTATGTATATTCAACATTTACATTTGTAATTAATATAAATGGAATGGTACATAGCTTATAGCTAACATTGATCCTGGACTCTTGATCCCGGGAGCAGCCCCCTATGCATAGATATTAGAGATCGGGTTTCTCAGTCTCAGCACTATTGATGTTCGGAGCTGTAAAATTATGGGTGGAGAACTGTTCTCTGCATTCTGTGATGTTTAGCAGCATTCCTGGCCTCTGGCCGCTAGGTGCCAGGGGCATCACCCCCAATTATGGTAACCAAAAATGGCTCCTGATATTGCCAGATGCTCTTCGGAGGCAAAATTGCCTCGAGGGAGCATAGACCGATAGTTGCCAGATGGGAGGGGGAGTGGGGAGGTGGGTAAAAAAGGTGAAGGGATTAAGAAGTACAAATTGGTAGTCACAAAATACAGGAATGTAAAGCACAGCACAGGGAATATAGTCAATAATATTGTAATAACTACATATGGTACCAGGGAGGCACTAGACTTACTCATAAGTTACACGAATGTCTGTCTATAAGGCTGTATACCTGAAGTGAATATAATATTGAATATCCAGTGTAATTGAAAATTTTTTAAAAATTAGAAAATAATAAACTATGTTCACTTCATTTTTTTTTAAATGCCTCAAGTGAGAACTGCTACTAGGTCTGTCTACCTTGACTTACAGGCATGGTTAACTGTAGGTAGCGATGTTCATTAAATGCCCATTGCATAATAGTGCATGTTTTCACAGGGAGCCAAGGGAGAACAAAGGGGAAATAGAAAAATGAACTGTTAAAGCTTCTTTAGGACTTTTTAATATAAAATAACTTATAAAATAAATGCAAATAAACAGTTTAGTAAGTTAGCAGAAATGATGTAGAATAACAACATGATTGGAATTTTTTAAGGAACATTGGTGGATTGGGGTGCAGGAGTTTTTGGGGAGTACCAAAGAAGTTATGTAGCTACAATATATCTTTGTGTGACATATGTGTTCTTTCTATATTTAAATTATATAACCTTCTTGAGAATTGACATTGTATATTTTAAAAAGATATAATCTTTTAAATTTCCCTTAGATACTTAAGTTAGGGGACGGTAAACAAATTGCTTTGGCTGGGCAAACACCAAAGAAGTGAAAATTCAGAGACAAAAATGTGGATAAGTGATAAAAGACATCAGAGGCTTAGGGATTTAGACTTCTGTAAATAATTGAAGTGATTTCAAGAATATTGAGGAAGAATATTCTAAATGACATAAAATGTATTATTGGGAAGAGATTTAAAAGCCAAAATACAGGCAAGGAAGGGACATTAGGGTTTTAAATGAAGTTCAAACTTTAGGAAGAAAAGCATGTATGTCAGGTCAAATAGAATCAACAGGGTTTGATAATAGGTTGGAAAGCGAGACTCTGAATACAAGTTTGCAGAACTGGACTTGATGGTTTTAAGGAGAATAAAGAGAAAATCTGAAAAGAGGGACTTGTGGGGGAACGTTTTTGTTTGTCATTAGTTACTAATAAGTGTATTCTCAAACTTGTTGCAGACCATGACTAGTTTGTTTCAGTGGGTGATACTTTGTTCTTCGGTTCTTTCTTTGTTTTTAAAGTTGAAACCTTTTTATTAAAGTAAAAATCCTCTCTTGAGCCAAGCCATTTCTATCTATAGTTTTTTTTCTTCCACCATAACATGAGCCTGGTCAGGAAAGATAGGTTGAGTTCAGAACAGCTGCTTATCAGAAGAGAAAGTATGTGACAAAAGAATCTTGCATCCTTGAAAAAATTTTGAGGGACACACATGTTTTACAGTTTTTATGGTCCTTGCATTCTTCTGGAACAGTTTTGTAGCATTACAGGCCCTAAAACTTGCTAGGTACTAAGTAATTAAGTCTCTCTTTATAGGGTCTCTGAAATATTGCTCACAGTTAAGATTCATTTTGGGGCCATGACCAGGTAGCTCAGTTGGTTAGAGCATTGTCCTGATAAGCCAAGACTGCGGGTTTGATCCCCAGTCAGGGATCATGCAAACATCAACCAATGAATGCATAAATAATTGGAACAACAAGTCCACGTTTCTCTCTCTCTCTCTCCCCCCCTTCCTTCTCTAAAATTAAAAAAAAAAAAAAAGTTTTTGTTTTTGTGTAGCTATCTAGAGCTGGTATTTTCATATATTATAAATGACATCTTCTCTTTTTCTTCCTAGCACGACGTCCTAAAATAAATCCATCAGAATGACACCTTCTCAGGTTAACTTCGAAATAAGAGGAACTCTGTTACCAGGTATTGTAAATGAGCATTTTTTTAAATCTGGTTTATCTTAAATATGGAGTTGTTATTAGAGTGGGCCTAATTTTTAGGTGACAATGTCTTTATGGCTTGCCCGATACCAGAAAAGTGCTCAGAGCATAGTAAACTCAAGGAAAAAAACAAACAAAAAACCCCCTCATTTTCCAAGAAAGCTTCGATGTTATTTAACTTTACACATGACAAAGATAATTGAGCTATGCTTTTTAAGTAGCATGAAAATAAGGGAAATTTTACTAGTGTAAGAAGTTGGCAAAATATTTAGCTAACATTGTTTCCTACTTGTAAATTTTTATATTTAGCTTTATTGTATTTATTGTTGTCTATATAAGCAGTGTAAAATAATTTTATTTTTTTTATATTTATTGTTTTTACTGTGAAATAATCTTAATGTGAGTTAGCACAACAAAACAGTGTCACACCTGGGGTATATGCCTCCTTGTTTAATATAGTCTGGCTATACTCGCCAGTCCTTAAACCAAAGTGGTTCCTTCTCTAGAACCACTGGGACTTTCTCAAATTATTTCTTCTGCCCAGATCTGTGTGCCCTCCTTAATTCTCTTGACTGCAGCCTCCCACTTTCAGCTAAGGTTCCTGAGAAATTCAAGGTTTCAGGATTTAAGCACCTCTTACAGATTTTATAGAATTATCTGAGTAATTTTGTTTGTGGATAGATTATAAACTCTATGAAAAAATGTTACTTTGTCTTGTTCATGCTGAATTCCTGTAACCTCTCTCAACACCTGACTCACAGTGGAGGTAAATGTGTGTTCAAGGAATGAATGAATGATTGATTCACTCTATATATTTAGCATCTTTGTTTTAGGAACTATTACAGCAGTTGACAGAGTTGTGTGCGTAAGTGTAAATTCTTAGCCAAGATGATCTGGTACAGCTCCATCTCTGGGCAAGATTCTACAGATGGAAGATTGCTAGTTGGCTGAAGGGTTCACTCCCTTGGGTCGAGTGCTCACCTCCAGTCCTCTGTGCAGCCTTCTCTGTGAGAGAAGACGACAGAACTACATCATACCCATTTAGGGAGTTGTACAAAGGGAGTTTAGCTAGAAGGAGCTGGCTATGTCAGGCAAATAGACTGACCACACAGTTAGCTATAGAAGGATCATTTCGGCAAGAGGGAACTCTCATTCTCAAGGACTCAGGGGAAGATAATGGTGGATATGGATGCAGATGAATAGGTAGGTGGGAAAGAGAGAACATAGAGGGACAGGGAGGGGATGTTGGGGTGACCCGCACCACCCCCAATTCTCTCGCATTACCTTGATTTCCTTTCCAGAGGAGGAGGAAGTATTCTCTACTGAATGTTGAGCAAATAAGGGGTGCTGAGAGGGGTGAGGTTAGAGGGAACAAGTGAAAAAAATATGTGGGGGTGCTGTTTGCAAATTCCTTTAAAGTCTTTATAATCTTTTATAAATGCAAGCTAATTAAACAAAGAGATCTGTCTGTTCCAGTAAAGTTTCCCCCTTTCCCTTCATAGAAACCGTATTAAAGGCAGTCAGCAGAAAGACAAAGTACAATAACATTGCAGGAGAAGCGGCTGATATGCAGGAGCACTTGTAGGAGGAAGAGTGAATCACCAATTGATTGCCTAAGTTTTGCCTTCTCCATTTGGGGTACCTGTTCTTTCCAGAGCAAAGAGTAGCTGGTTTTGTATGGGGCTAAGAAATAACTGGCTCCATGGAAAAGTTTGAATAAGACTCTCCTTTCTAAAGTGGGTATAATGGGCCTGAATCAGTGATTTTATGGTAATCTGTATTTTGAGCTGGGATCAAAATCTATATTTTGAGCACAGCATATGCTTTAATATGCATAGCAATGTATACAGTGTTGGGAATGAATATTTGTGCCTTGTATTTAGCAATAGTGTTTATCTTTGAAAAAAAGTATGATAACCTAAGTTAATTGTAACTGGTTACTTTAAAGGATTTATGTATTTGAAATATTTTGATGTGAAATCTTCATACACAATTACCTTGTGCTTTATGCACATGTATTTAGAACTCCAAAAACTCCTGAGTGACTCTCATACCTAGAATTTTAGTTAAGTTTTACTGTCCAGGCTTATAAAATGTTCATGCAGGTGGCTAAACCAACTGTAATTCAGTTCTTAACAGAGTAGTGCCGAAAGCTGGAAACCAGGCTAGTCTCAGAAACTGGAGGAATTTCTCTTAAGGTTTATAATTTGGGCTCAGTTCATTATCTTTTTCATTATGAATTTTAATTATTTTAAATCAATATGTGTTGATATAAGTCAAGGACTTCTGCATATTTATATCCAGGAAGGTGTGGACTTCTGCTAAATAAATATATGTAAGTTTAGCCAATTTAGATGATAACTGTATGTTCGTTTGTTGATGAGAAGTGTTCTGATAAAACAATAGTCATTATTTTTATAAGGTATACTAGATTTTTCAATGTATTTTTCGAGGATTTTTGTTGTACATTGCTTCTGTCCTGGAAATGATCAATTAACTGTTTCTTTAGAATACTTATATGCATTTAGCGATTGCCCCTTTAAATTGGAAGCTGCCTTGAAGGTGGGGACTTTGGTTTGATCTCTTTGTCTTCTTGGTGCTTGTTATTGGGTCGATAAGTGGTTGAACCAATGAAGAAAAGTTTATCCCTCCACACCCTTCTTTGTCTTTGGCTTTGATTCTGTAGAGGTGGGTCAAGTTAATAACGCAGGTGCTAGTATGGTACCTGGGTTCAAACCCTTGTTTCCAGTGGGGGTCCTCCATCTCTGCTGAAGGGGACTCTGTCCAGTAGGACGAATGCAACTGACTGCTCTTTTCTCTTTCTCTAAAACTAAAACCTGAAACTCTCCTATTTATGCCATTGTAACTGGTGTTTTGTTCCTTTAGGAGAAGTTTTTGCAATTTGTGGAAGCTGTGATGCTTTGGGAAACTGGAATCCTCAAAATGCTGTGGCTCTTCGTCCAGAGAATGAGACAGGTGAAAGGTAAGCATGGAGATGTTAGGTTACAGAATGGTTGTGACATTCAGGTTATAAATTTGGGGACTTCTGAGATAGCTTGGTGTATTTTTCTTTTAATTTTAATTTTAATCAAAGTTACCATGTGTACATAGATGAGAAATGATAATTTTACAGAGTTTGCAGTGAGGAAAAAGTTAGCCTGTTTCTCAGTTCCTACCTCTCGGACAACCATTTTCAACTCTTAGTTGGTTCTTCTGGTACACATCTCAAAATAATAGGCTTATATTGCTATTCCTCTTTTTTTTAAAAAACCTTTTTTAGGCAGTATCTTTTGGTTTCTCAATACATGTTCTTGATAAAAGATTTAATTTTTGCTTTAGCCTATAAAATGTTTTTTTCAAATGTGTATAGTATTAACTAAAACTCGAGAGTGGAACACATGCTTATTTAGATATCTTAACTAATGTAATGAAATGAGTTCACTATGGAGATCAAATATAGCACTAAACTTAGCATGGGTGTATTGGTGCATTGGGCAGGGGAAGGGTGGATCTGGGTGCCGGTTTCAGTTCTGCAGTTAACTGTGATCTTGGACAGATATAGTATCTCTAGGCCTCGGTTACCTGGTCGGCACAGCAGTGGGGTTAGGATAGAATCAGTGAATGTCAACCAAGTGGATGCTTCTCCACTTGGGGTACTCGAATGTGTTATGGGTTATCTGGATCTATGCATTGCGGGTGGCAGGGGGAGAGTAAGGAGAAAGGAGGAGATTCTAAATATTATATAAATGCATGCAATACTCCTAGGGTAAAAAACACTAAACTTGTTGATTATGAAGTTCTAATTCTGTTTTCTTGTGGAGCAGTGCTACTAAAAATGCGGCATGTGGACCATGCTGCACAAAACTTTTCTTTTTTTTTTTTAATTAGTGCATGATATGAGAAACACAGGCATTTAGAAATGTTTATAGCAGTTTGACATGCTAGGCCATCCTTGAATGTCACTTCATCCTTGAATGTCTCATCCCGTTGAACTGAATATGGAGACCAGACATATCGGTGGGGTAAAACAAACAAGAAAACAAAAAGTGGGCCATTGCAGCAGATAGTTTGAGAAGCACTAATGGCAAAGCAAAGGAAAACAGCAAGAAAATAAGCCAAGGAAAAGAAAACAAAAATATATGTAGAACGCCCTTTTTGCTGTTTGTCATTAATGTGGCACATTTTCTCAGCCACAAGTCAAGTTCTACTGATAAATGATACTGGAGACACAGAGGAATGAGATCTTTATTTTTATTAAGTGGCTATTTTTACCTTGATTTCTGGATCAGCCACTCCTATGAAGTAAAACCTCATATCTTTCTGAACTTGTTCCTAAAACACTCCTTTGCTCTGAACTTTTGAGCTGTCCTGTCACCTTTCTTACGTCCATTTCATCCAGCCTCATCAAAGTGATGTGGACAGAAAAAGGTAACACTTAACTACTTAACTTATGGGACCAGCCATTTTTACATTGCTGATGTACACTGAAATATAATTGATTCATGTATGGCAGATAAACAGTGTTTCACAAGCAGAAGGGAAGTTAGGTGATACAAGATGATACAAAAGGCAAGCATTTGCTTGCCTTTGGATGCCAGCTTTGTATTTTAGAAATGAGTTTCTTTGGCATTTCAGTGTACAGTAGCAGAGATGGGAAATAAATTGCACCTTATACTTGGTAGAGTTTGCTTGGACTCCTGTGTTGAAAATGATTCTGGGGTCTCTGAGGGAAAAGTGGTAGGGGCACATAGGCCAAGCATTTGCTGTCCTTGCGTTATGGCAGTGATTCACAACCAATCAGACATCTAATGCCTGTGAAGTTTTGTCAAACTCCATTTTCCACCCCAGACCTATGAAACTAGAGTCTCCCAAGGTGGAGCCAGGGTATATGTATTTTGTTACTATCAGATTAATCTGATTGCGGAAGGTAGGACCATGGATAACAGTTGGTTGTGGATATTTCTTGGGAAGCACAGTTGAGTTAGAGTGAGGGTAATGCTCTAAAGCCTGTCCTGGCAGATCCAGGTGGGGAGCAGTGCTAGCCATCTGGTGTCAGGAAAGAACATTTGGAGCTGTTGTGTACTCACTGAACTGTTCATGTGGAATTAATGTTTGGGTAATGGTCTTTGACAGAGATTCTCAAACTTAAGGCTTTGTCATGAGTCACTTGTTAAGTTACAGATTGTTGGGCCTTACCTCCAGTTTCTAATTAAATAGATGTAGGAGTGGCCTGAGAATTTGCATTTCTAACAGGCCCCCAGGTGATACTGATGGTCCTGGGACCGTGATTTGGGTACTACTGGTCTGTATTTTGAAGCTAAAGATAAGTTCTAATCATGAATTGCAGTGATTTTTTTCATTGTTGAGTTAAAGTTTTAGAATAGCATAGTTAAGAAAGAGACATTGGATTGAAACAGGTAAGAGACACAAATACTTATTGCTTAGCTAGAGGAATAGCCAGGGGGTGGGCAGGATAGTTAGAACATGGAACAGTTGGGAACATGGGTATAACTAGACAGCTTTGGCCCCAAAGCCTCTTAGCAGCCATGTGACATCTCTAGCTAAGTTGAAAGTCTGACTCTGGCTTCCACCTCTGCTCTACTTGCTTTTTCTGTTTGGAATACTTCTGGCAGTTTTTATGGCTGGTCCCTTCCCATCATATACATCTCAACTCAGACAGTTCTTCCTCATTGAGGCCTCCTATTCAAAAACCTCCTCCAAAACTTCCTGTCACATCAAAAAGGTCAGAGAGCCCTTATTATGTATGTTGCTTGAATATTTGTCTACCCACACAGGAAAGCAATCTCTTTGAAGATGGGGCTCTTTTTGCTTCACTCATCAATGTATTCCCAGTGCCTGGCACAAATTAAGCCTAAAGTAAAATTTTGTTTAGGATTAAATAAGTGTTGTGGGTCATAGACCTTACTTGAGTGGTTTTATGAATTATAAAGTCTTTATGCATTTTACTGTGATACTGATGCTGCTGCTTTTAATTTTTTTTCCCCACACAGCATGTTATGGAAAGCAATCATTGTACTCAGTAGAGGAGTATCAGTTCAGTATCGCTACTTCAAAGGGTGCTTTTTAGAACCAAAGGTATGTTTTCTTCATCTAGTTTCCAGTTTCTTTAGCAGACTTCTTTCAAAAGCAACTGATTTATATTTGGAAGTATTAAAAGTAAAGTGATTTTGTTTTGATCAAATAAGGAAAGCAGAACTGTAGATTAATAACATTTTAGTACCAAAAAGCAAGGAAGTAACCACCTCAGATGCAGATGATGTCTGTTATGGAATTTTTAAAAGACTCATAGTAAGTATGTTGCAATATTGTCATTGTGAAATAGGTTATAATGATAAATAAATGTTCTTGATAGGTAGGTATGCATTTTCTGTAACTTTTGTAAACTAATTAGTAACCAGTTTCAGGGGTTTTTCTTTTTGTTTTTTGGTCCTTGTGTGGTATAAATAAATTTAGAGGCGTATATAGCCACCTTTAAGTGAGTAATTACTTTTAAAAATTATTTCACTGCAGCTGTCTCTTAATGGCTGCATTGTTTAACTTCTATCAAAACTGATGTCATTCCTCTTAGATTTTTTTTTCAACAAAGGTATTATTGATAGACCAGGATCTCTCCTGAAGGCCTTTGGAGTAGCTATTAAATCTAAATCTGCTTGCTTGTAATTTATTATTTTGGGATTGTTTTCATATTTAGAAAAAAAAGTTGATTCTTTTCCTCTTATTTTGAAGATACTTATTTGCTGAAAGGATTCTTTTCCTTCAGAGTTTTACCTTTGAGCACACTTGGGCTGCATGTAAACAAGGTTTAGGCAGCGGTCTAGGAATAAAACATAGATTAGAACTTTTAAAAAATTTTATTTCCCTTTGTGGTCATTGAATACTTGTTAAATATGAAAAATGCAAGCAGCCACTGTTGGCTCATTCTCTTAGCCACCATTATAAAAAAGAAAAAAACTGACAAACCCACTTCAGCTGTCTTTTGCACCTATTACGTTTCTTATTCCAAGAATATATTGTAAATACTCAGTAATTAAACTTAAATTACATTATGGTTGATCATTGTGTTGGCTTATCTTGACAGTAGTCTCACTTTGTGACTTAGGAAAAGATCATTTATTTATTGTAGGGGTTATGCATCATGGCATTGTTCTTCAGTATAAATTGAACAATTGTGCATAGATACTGAAAGCTTATTTTATGGGTCCTGATATGTGAAATTTGTAATATGTGAAATCAACTGAATTTTACTTAAAGGGCATTTGGACAAGAAAAATTATAATGAGTCCTTTGGGCATATTTTTTTTTAAAGTAAGACTATTGTCAACACAGGTTACATTAAGCCAACCTACAGTATTTCCCCATTTCATTGAAAATGTAACAAAAAGCAGCAAATCATTCTAAAAATGCCTTTTTAAAAAAATTGGCAAGAAGTCTTATAGTAAGAAACGAGTTTTTCCCCTTGTAATACTTGCAAAAGTTTACAGTATGTGTTGGTGAGTGTGTTTCTTTAAGTAGGTGCTCTGTATCGTGTACACATGTACCGTGTGATGCAGGGGCTGCCATGGTAAGTATGTTTTTCATGGAATAGAGTAAATAGCTACATAAAATCCCATGCATATGGCCAGAGGCCTTTTTCCCTCACATTCCAGCTTAAAGTGACACTTTTTTTTGTAAGTTGGTGGCGCTTTTTAAATGAAACTTAATTTTTAATAGAAATAATTATGAAACTTTGTCTCAATTTTGCAATGTCAAATGATAGAACAAATGTGCAAGGAATCTTAAATCAAGAAATGTAAATTATTGAAATATATATTTTATGAATATAAAGAATAATAGGAAAGCAAAGTAATTATGAAAGTATTAAAAAGCTGAAATGGGTAATAAGATTAATTTTACAGGGTCAAATTTTAGGAGGTGGTCTACCCAAGCACTTGCAGAGCCTAAGCTAAGAGTCTTGTCATCTTGTCACTTGACCTTTAGACTTCAGCTTCCTTATCTTTAAAATGAAGAGTTTGAACCATAAATTTCTTAGGTCCTTTCCATTGCTAATATTTTATTGTAAATAATATAAAATTTTACCATTCATATTCCCTTTTATATTTTGCTCCTTCTGGCATGTTCCTTTTAGTTTAGAAATTGAGTCTTGCAGTCCTTTTTCTCTTATTTTTTATAGCCACATGTTCTCATATACTTTGTAGAATTAGAATAAGGTATTAATATGTTGAATTTTAAGATAATTTTACAGGTGACAAATAAAAATATTAACTTATGTAAATATAGGAAATAAAGGTAGTAGATATCCCTGGAATGAAAAGATTGGCGTGAGCATACAGATAGTCCATTAATGTCACATCTTCACTAAAGTAATTTTTGAGTTAACATTCAATTTAAACATTTTCTAAATCCATGTCCACCCCTCCTGTGGCTAGAATAAAGATAGTTACCTTTACAGAAATGTTAGCCAATTTTTAATTATATTGTCTTTGAAATATTTCCTCCTTCTCAGTATAAATAACTTTATTTTTCAGTAATATATCTTTATTACTGTTTCTCATTTTTACAGGTGTTAACATTCACTCATAATTAGATTCATTACAAACTCTTACTTTTTTCTTAATCTCCCTTGATTTTTATTTAAATCTTTTAACAAAAGAATCAGTCATCTGTGAGAGGCAGATAGATGATTATTTATTTTTAGAATAGCCCATGGTGTTATTTTGTAGAGTAGTTTCTTGATATAATAAAAATCTTCTAAATGCTAAATATCCTCAGCTGTTAACTTCAAATTTGAACCACCTCATAGGTATCTGTCCACTTAGCTTTCTTTGCTTGACTCATTTCTAGGCAACCCTTTTTCATAATGGTCTTGTTAAAAATAGTGATTCTTAAATAACTATCATCTGGCCTATGACAGCATAGATAATAAAGTTCCTTAGAGAACCTTTTCCGTGCATATTTTTTTCCAAAATTGTGGAAGAAAACAACTAGTAAAATTTTAAAAGCTAACGTTTACATTTTTCATGATATTTAAAAGCAGTGAGATTACATGAGTATTTGCTTAGTGGTTCGTTAAAACAGAACAAAAACTCCAATTTAAATGTTAGATAATAATCTTGTTTACTTCTCTCAGTGTTATAGATGAGTGATTGTCCATACTGTTGAAGAAAGCAATCATTAAGATTTTTTGTTGTGTGTGGAAACATAGATGTATTTCATTTTTGTTAGTATGCATGTTTGGAAACATTACAGCAACTCTCTGATTTAAAATGTGCTAAATTGTGAAATACTATGATTCTACTAGTACTGCAAATGGAATACTTCTTGGACTGATACTGTCCCCCGCCCCCTCCCACCTCCCCTGCTCAAAGATCACTTCTCACCTGATTCTAAAATGCTTAAAATTGTGGCAGCATTTTACAGAATGGGACTGTTATTTTTTTCTAAGATCTTGAAGATTGTTTTTCATGGGATAGAGCTTTAAAAAGATTTCATGTTTTGGAGTCATTACTGAGATTTTTAATGTATCACTGCTCAGGTACTAAAATTTTTCTTTAAAGAACTTCAGTGAGCTAAAATTTAAGATGGCCTTCTAAAATTTAATAAAGTAGTCATAACAATTTAGGAAATACATTGTATTTTAAAACTTGATACTCCCCCCCCTCAATATTATAACACTTTGTGTACCAAACAACATGGATTTGTAGTGTGAACGCTAGTAGACACAGTTGTAAGTCATCTGCTGAATTAGTTGTAAGCAGTCTGTTGGACTGTTCCTCATATACCCATTCTGTTCAGGCCCAAATTGTTCTATGCTGGGAGCAGTGGCTTTGCAACTAAAACATATGAGGGTAGAGTTAATTAAAATTACTACTAAAATATATTCCCTATCTAATATTTAATCCACAGGGCTATTCTTACACGATTAACTGTGGATATTACAGTGAACACATGGTAAAGTTCCCAACACCTGAATTAAAACAAAAACAGAGCAAACTCTCTTTTTCCTCTACCCACGGTTTATCCTTGCTGATTACATTATATTCGTGGCACCCTTTCAAATCAGCTTTGATTAGTAACTTCTGTAAGAATTAGATTCATACCATCTTTGTAGTGAATTTTATTGTATTTATATTTTTTGGTAGGGGACGTAGGGGACATGGGAGGAGTGGAGGAAGAGAGTAGGTTAGTTTTTTTCAGACTGCTTATTATTGCTAAGAAACATCATTCTATTTTTAATGTACACATTTGCATCTCTTGAGGATTGGAAAGTTTGATGTTTAAAAAAATTTCAGAAAACTGTGACAGGAAAAAGTTTTAGTAAAAAAATAACTAGGTGACATAGGATTATATGCACCTCTTTCTTTTAGTTGTAATGAAAATTAAATTCACTATATTTTAATATGAACATTCTCACATTTAGGTTTTTAAAAACATCTACCCAAGCCTACCAATTCATAAGTAAACCTTTTTAACGAGGTATTTATCTGTAGAAAAGAAGCATTTCCTGTATTATCCCAGGATAAATTATTTGAATGAGCATGTAGTGCTATTTTAGTTTTCAAATTTTAAAACTTCGCAAGTCTTAAAAAAAGATTTTAATCTCTGGCTTTTTCAAGTGGCAGAATTATTTCGTGTTTAATAACCTAGTAATTTGCCACCTACTTATTTGTTGTTATTTGCACAATTATTAAATATAATCAACACTGAAATCCTGTAACATGTTATAGGAGAATATTTAATGCCATCTGAGGATGTACAATATTCTTAGAGAGGCGTTTATATTTTTCAGACTTATAAAGAGTGTATTTAATATATGCCTAGAAAAAGGCTTGAGGATTAGGTATGAAAATGTTGATAGTGATTAACCCTAAGTGGTGTGATAATGGTAACTTTGGTTTTTTGGGGTTTTTTTTTGCTGCTTTGTCTCTTACTACATTTGTTCAGAAGACATGTAAAGAGCAAAAAATTACAGTAACTTGTAAGGTTACAGTCAAAAATTTACTTTTATAATATATCACTGCTCAGGTCTTAAAATTTTTATTTTGGCACATAAGTGTAGTCTTTTTAAAAAAAATAATTAAAGGAAAATTAGGACGCATTTAATACTTCAGTCTCTTAGGTATATGCTGGAAATCTGTTTGTAGACTTATTCTTGTTTTTAAATTGGTGTAGATGTTAACAACATATAAAACTTTATTTTCTCTTTTATAAGAGAACTTGATAACGGGACAATACTAGGAGTTATCATATTGTATGAATTTATAAACTTGAAGGCATAGAAAGTAAAATTGGATGGTAGTCCCCCTTTTATCAGATTTGTTCTTCAAATTTACCCATGCATGTGTCTTTTTTCTTTAGGGTTTCCTGTGCCCTTTAGAAACATTGGTTACTGTGATATGAGAAATCTGGTGTTCTTCCTGTTACCTACTTACTATTCTTAAGTGTATATAGTAAAGAATTTTATTATGCCCTCAAGTTTCTTGAGTACCTTATGACAATTGATCTTAAAGTACTTGTTCCTACTATTCCTACAATCATAGAGTTTAGGCTTTTTTCAAACACTTTGAGAATTACTTAAGATGAGATACTTTATCCAGTTACACCCCATTGACTGCTAACTTACCAAACCTAAAGTATATTTGCAGTTAACTTTAACTTGGGACAGAATATCAGTTAAAGATTAAAATTTCATTGGAAAAAAATTGAGTGTCGTAGGCAGATTTCAGAATGGATTTAAATGGTTTTTACATGGCAGTTCATCTCATTTTTCTTTGTTTACTGTCTCATCCTCATTTTTTTCCAGCACTCATCAAGTTTTGTGACCTGGTACATTCCTGATTGGGGGCATATTATATTGATAATTAACAAAATGAATCTCTTGGTTTCATATTTAGTATAATCTTAGGCCACAAACATCTAATGGAGTCATGGGTAGAAAATAAGATATAAGAAATTATTGCAGACATTTAACTTTTAAATTGCAGACTATCGGTGGTCCATGTCAAGTCATAGTTCACAAGTGGGAGACTCATCTACAACCACGATCAATAACCCCTTTAGGTATGGGCATTAACTGCATCTGTTTGAGGCATATGCATAAAGTTACTAATATGCTGCACAAATGGCTTAGTGGGATTTAATAAATTTTTATCTAAAGTTTAAGGTCAGTTTTCACTTAGCATATCATGAATCTTACTTTCAAAACTAAATAGTTCTTAATTGCTTTTTTATTAAACTTTATTAGAAATGCTTGCCTAGTTATTTTTATTTTCTTGGGTTAGGTTAACTTATTGTAGAATATTTATTTTCATTTGGATAGTTACAAAGTTTATAAAATAACCTTCTTTGCTGAGTGAGCATCCTTGGCTTTGATTACCTGCTCAGAGAACTTTGAGGACTTTTGAGGAAAGAATTAATTCAAAACAAAGATTCATTTAAAAAAATTTTTATTAAAAAAATTATTTAAATTTTTTTAAATTGATCAGTTTTAGAGAGGAAAGGGGCTGGGAGAGAGAGGAACATGAATTTGTTGTTCCACTTACTTATACATTCATTGGTTGATTTTTGTATGTGCCCTGACCAGGAATCAAACATGCGACCTTGGTGTGTTGAGATGGTGCTCTAACCAACTGAGCTACCCTGTCAAGGCAAAAACAAAGATTCTTAAATTTTTAACTTTGAATAGTAAGAATAGAACAAGTTATTCTACTTCTTCTATGTGGTTTTTTAAACTAGTAAATACTTGAATAAACTTGTATGAATAAATTCAAATTTCTTATTTGTAGCAGACATATTTTCCTCCTAATTTACTTAAATACTTAGCTGACTATGTTAAAATTGATATTTGGATAGTTTGTTGTTTGTTTGTTTTTTTTACCCATGGCTGAATTTCCCACCACCTTTTTTTTAAAAAAAGATTTTATTTACTTTTAGAGAGAGGGGAGGGGATGGAGAAAGAGGGAGAGAAACATCAATGTGTGAGAGAGACATTGATCGGTTGCCTCTCACATACCCTCAACTGGGGACCTGGCCCACAACCCTGCCATGTGTCCTGACTAGGACACGAACCAGTGACCTTTTGGTTTGCAGGCTGGCGCGCAATGCACTGAGCCACAGCAGCCAGGCCAGTTTTGGGTTTTTTTAAACATTATTCAGTTTTCTTATGCCTACAAATGGCATTTCTCTTCCTACAAGTATTTTTAAATTTCCTTTTTCATACTAAGATTAAAAAATGAAGTTCATTTCATATACATTAAATTATTCACTTGGATTCATCTGTAAATCAACTCAATGCTAAGAATTGTATCTTTCAGTTTCTAGGGAAAATTAGAATGTAAAGATAATAAATGACTTTCTAGTTACCAGCTTAGAAAGTAGTGAGAGATTCTGCTTTACCCTATAGTAGAAACATCTTGTTTAAACAGCTATCTTATTCCATCCTCTCTATTGGATTTTCTTTTTCTATGTTTTAATCCTTTTTTATAGTGTATTTAGAATTTTTCTGATAGCGTGCGTTAGAGTTATATAGTTACATACTAAGGTTGGAAATTATTAGATACTGAATATTTAAAAATAATTTGCGTTTCGAAGCATCTTGCAGTTAAATATATTCATTATTGTGAGAAATGGGATGATTTTCTGGTGTTTTAAAAGAAAATTATACTTTTGGTAAAACAGAAGTACTAAACCTAAGAGCTGTGTGAAATCAATCAGAATCTTCATTGGGAACTATCACACATATTTGACAAATATTTCAGACTTATATTTAAAATAAACTAGGAGAGGAAAGAGTAGGGAATTAGTATGTTGCTCAGAGGGTGGGGCTTAATGGCTTATCTCATTTAGTTGAAATTTCTGTTAGGAGGGCATGTATGTGCTAGAACTTACTTTTTTGGTAGTTCCTCACAGCTCTGAGTATACAGGTAAGTTATGCTGTTTGTAAAGCTTTTAGCTGGCTGTAGAGGATAGTTGAGATTTGAGGAAAATTGCATTTTAGATAAGATCAGAATATGCATTACATAAGAATAAGCATTTTAATTGTGCCAAGACCTTTGGTTTGAAAAATGAGCTAGGAGATATTGTTGCCCAGCAACCTGTCAGTTTCACGCCATTGGTGGGTGTAGAAGTTTGTCCCAGTGCCTCTAGAGCACCTGTCTGAGGAATTTTCTTTCTCTTTCTTGTAGCATTGTGAATAATCACCAAGTATGTAAGAACTGTTATTGTTTGATAGCCTTCTTAAAAGGGAATTCTATATTGAGGGCTACAATAAATATGCTTATTCACTTTGGGCTGCTTTTAAATTTTAGATTTTATATTTTAAATGCTTAAGGTAGTTAATTTCTCAGTTGTTTATTCTATATACATCATGAATTTTAACTAGCTTTTCTATTTTCCTTCAATTCTAGAAAATGAAATTATTATTGATGATGGACAATTTGGAATCCACAGTAAGTTAGACTGAGTTTTCAAATTTTTTACTGATATGGTTGAGATGTTATACAACATTCATTAGAAACAAATAGCATCAGGGAATATTACAGAGTTGGATATTGAAAATAGAGGCTAAATCTAAGAAACAAATAACATTGTCTTAAATAATAGTTTCTAATATGTATAATTCTTATGCTTTAACATTTTATTATTTTTCTTTTTACTTGATTGGTGATTTCAGGTATTTGAGTTAATGTTAATATCATCACTTTTTAATGCTATTATTTTTGAAAATGATATTAACAGTTTTAAAATTTAAGGCGTGAAACATTCTTAAGCTAAATTTATGCATTTTGTATGATTATGTGTGCATTTACAGTAAAATCCAGATTAAGCAGAATGTTCTAGTAATTCTGGCTAGGTAACATTTAATTTGAAGTATATAAGAAAATCCTTTTACCTCTGAATATGTTGAAAATGTTATGCATTTGTATACTTCTGCTTCAGTAAACATTTTATCT
Source organism: Pteronotus mesoamericanus (assembly GCF_021234165.1). Classification (NCBI taxonomy): domain Eukaryota; kingdom Metazoa; phylum Chordata; class Mammalia; order Chiroptera; family Mormoopidae; genus Pteronotus; species Pteronotus mesoamericanus. The sequence continues at coordinate 24,921,192 of NW_026555105.1, read as the reverse complement.
TGAGAATTCAAGTTTTCAGTGATGTGAATTCTCACAGTGTATCAGCATTATCAGCATTATGCTAAACTGCATTTTCATTTTCAATACTTTACTGTAGGAGTCAAACAGTGTAAAGGGGTGGGCACAATGTGGGCTTGTGCTGACTGAACCAGAGATCAATTGCTGATAACCAATTTGCTTTCCTGTCTGAACAGGAAGGAACAGGTCTGAATGTCTTAGTTGTGGTTTTATTAGGGACACATATTTATACACTTTAGAAATGTACCTGCTTTGGCAATATTTGGATAGGAATTTGGATTTTATTTGTGGTTATTTATATTACATCATAAGGTAATCTAAAATACTTCAATAGCTTTAATGTTTATGGTTTTATAGTCCTCTTTGTTTACAAAAGATATTTATGCTACATGTTTTGGAGAGCTTTCTTTATGGAGGAATAGTTTTTCATTTTTTCAACTGTAATGTATGACATTATATATTTCTATTATTTTTTAATTAATTGGAATGCCAGTGGTTTGAAAACCATGAAGGTTTTAAGTATACAACTCAATAAAATATCATCTGCACACTGCATAGTTTGCCCATAGCCCCAAGCAAAGTGTGCTTCACTCTCCATTTTCCCCTTCTTTGCCCACCTCCATGTAGCTATCTCTATTATATGTTAATTACTATGAATGGTTAAAATGCATGGACATTTTTGTTGTTGTTGTTCTAAATCTAGCTCTAGTTAGCTGTTAGGATGGAAAGCCATATCTTCAACTTTTCCATTTCTGAAAACCATTTAAGAGATGATAGTAGCTTCTCTCTTGGGACTTCAAGATGGGAGAGGATTGAGTGGAAGTCACACTGACCTCCTCCCAGGACCAAACTGGAACTGCAACTAAACTGTGGAGAAATCACCTGGAAAACAATGGAACAATAGTCAGAGAGGAACCTTAAAACCTTGGACAGACAGAGGAATCGGCTTTAGCACAGTCTAACTGCTTCCATCTTGCTCAGGCCGATGACTCCCCTGAGCAGCAGCAGCATGAAAGGACACAATAGCCCTGCCCCAGGAGGCTTGACCCTAGCCAGGGTGGTGGGCAAGCCAACTGCCAAGTACTGAGTGGCAGTCACAGATAGTAGATCTCTGGATAAAGGGGAGGCAGAGTGGTCTAGAGATGCTTGAGGAAAGTCTGGAGATGGAGGCATTAGGGAGAGAACTGAGGGAGTAGCCAGGTGGGGATCCCAGTGCAGCTCCTCCCCCATATAGCAGCAGCCATCTGGCTGAGGCAGGATACTCCCCTGAGTGGCAGCAGCATGAAAGGACACAATAACCCCACCCACAGGAGAGATTCTGCCCTGCCCTGTGGTGCCTAACCCTGACTGTTGAAGGAAGAGTGACTAGATTAACAACCAGAGGAGACAGCCACAAACAGTAGTATCCTGGAAGTCTCTCAAAGACTGCGTAAGGTCAGACGGGGTCAACAGCTAACATCATCAGAGGCAGATCCAGACAGAAAAAGAAAGAAAAAAGTGGTCTCCTACCATAGAAGTTCACATCACAAAGTCAGGAAATCAAGACAGATCACTTTGAGAAGCAGGAACAAAAAAGAAGAGTCTCACAAATAATGGGAAGACAAAGAAACACCCCCACCCCAGTCGAAGGGGAAAGAGGAACCCCCAGAAAGAGAACTAAATGAAATAGAGGCAAGTAAACTATCAGATAGTGAGATCAAAACAATGGTTCTAAGGAAGCTCAGTGAGTTCAGTGAGCTCAGAGAGAACTACAAAAAACTACAGGGTAACTACGAGGAACGTACTGCAACTATATCAGCATGAGAACGGACATAGGAACTATCAATAAGAGACAAGAGGAAATGAAGAATACAATTTCTGAGTTGAAGAACACAGTAGAAGGAATCAAAAGCAGGCTAGATGAAGCAGAGGATCAAATCAGCGAGCTGGAGGATAAGGTAGAAAAAAGCTCCCAGAAAGAGCAAAAAAAAAATGAAAAAAGACTCAAAGAATGAAGAGGCATTTAGGGAAATGCAGGACAACCTGAAAGGTAATAACATCCGTATAATAGGGATACCAGAAGGAGAAGAAGAGGAGCAAGAGATAGAGAACCTGTTTGAAAAGGTCATGATGGAAAACTCCCTGATTTGAGGACAGAAAAAAAAAATCACACAAGTCCAGGAAGCGCAGAGGGTCCCATTCAAGAGGGACCCCATGAGGCCCGCTCCAAGACACATCATCATTAAAATGGCAAATATCAAAGACAAACAGAGAATCCCAAAGGAAGCAAAGGAAAAAGAGGTAGTAACAGACAAGGGAGCCCCAACACGCCTAGCAGCTGACTTCTCAACAGAACCACTATAAGCCAGAAGGGAATGGCAAGAAACGTTCCAAGTCATGAAAGGCAAAGGCCTGCAAGCAAGACTGCTCTACCCAGAAAGGCTCTCCATTAAAATGGAAGGTGAAATAAGGAGCTTCTCAGATAAAAGAAGGCTAAAAGGATACAGCTCCACCAAACCAGCGTTGCAAACCATGTTAAAGGGACTGCTTGAAGAAGATGAAGAAGAGTGAGAAAGAGAGGAACATGGGTACAAAGGGGAAAAATGAGTAAGTACCTATCAATAATAACTAAATGTAAATGGATTAAATGCCCCAATCAAAAGGCAAAGGATAGCTGAATGGAAAAGAAAACATGAGCCACACATATGCTGCCTACAAGAGACCCATCCACCTCAGAACAGAGGACCTGCAGTACAGACTGAAAGTAAAGGGATGGGAAAATATATTCCGATCAAATGGAGAAGAAAAAAAAAAAGCAGGGGTAGCAATACTTACATCTGACTAAATAGATTTCAAAACAAAGGCAATAAAAAGAGACCCAGAAGTACACTTGATAATACTTAAAGGAAGAATCCATCAAGAAGACATAAGCATTGTAAACCTGTATGCATCCAACATTGAAGCGCCCAAATATATAAGGAAAATCTTGGAGAACTTCAAGAATGATGTAGACAGTAACACACTGATAATAGGGGATTTTAACACCCCACTGTCAAAAATGGATAGATCTTCCAAACAAAACATCAACAAGGATATTGTGGAACTGAATGACGCATTAGATAAAATGGAATTAACTGACATATATAGAACTTTTCATCCCAAAGAAGCAAAATACACATTCTTTTCAATTGCGCACAAAACTTTTTCAAGACCACATGATAGGACACAAAACAAGCCTAAACAAATTCAGGAAAATTGATATTAACAAGCATTTTCTCAGACCGCAAGGGCTTGAAACTGGAAACCAACCTCAAGGATAAAAGTCAAAAACATTCAAACTCATGGAGACTGAATAACACGCTGTTAAACAATGAACGCTTCTGGAAACAAATGAAAACGAACACGTGACAGTCCGAAACCTAGGGGACACAGTGAAGGCAGTCATGAGAGGAAAGTTCATAGCAATACAGGCCTATCTTAAAAAGATAGAAACATTTCAAATAAACAACCCTACAGTTTCAAGAACTGGAGAAAGAACAACAAACAAAGCCTAGAGCAAGTAGAAGGAAGGAAATAATCGCGATCAGAGCAGAACTGAATGACACAGAGACTAAAAGAACAATTCAAAGGATCAACCAATCCAGGAGCTTGTTCTTTGAAAAGATAAACAGTCTACAAGCCTTTAAGCAGACCCATTAAGAAAAAAAGGGAGAAGACAAATAATATCAGAAATGAAAGAGGAGAAATAACAGCTGATACCACAGAAATACAAGGGACTGTAAGAAATTACTATGAACAATTATATGCCAAGAAATTTGAAAACCTCAATGAAATGGACAAATTTCTAGAAAAATATGACCTTCTAACACTGACTGAAGAAGCAGAAAGCCTGAACAGACCAGTAGTAGCTGGTGAAATTGAAGCAGTAATCAAAAAACTCCCAGCACACAAAACTCCTGGACTGGACGTTTTTCACAGGAGAATTTTACAAAACATTTAGGGAAGAGCTCACCCTATCCTCCTCAGACTATTCCAAAATGTCCAAAAGAGGGAAGACTCCCAAATTCTTTTTATGAGGCCAGCATCATCCTGATCCCAAAACCAGATAAAGACACAACAAAGAAAGAAAACTACAGGCCAATATCACTGGTGAACATAGACTCTAAAATCCTCAGCAAAATACTGGCAAACTGCACCCAGCAATACATTAAAAAGATTATCCACCATGATCAAGTGGGATTCATCTGAGGGATGTAAGGATGGTTCAATATTCGCAAACCAATAAACATAATACATCACATAAACAAAAGGGAAGACAAAAACCACATGATGATATCAGTAGATGAGGAAAAAGCATTTGATAAGGTATAGTACCCATTTATAATAAAAACACTCAGCTAAGTAGGAATAAAAGGGGCATACCTCAACATAATAAAGGCCATATATGAAAAACCTACAGCCAATGTCATACTCAACAGGCAGAAACTAAAAGCTTTTTCACTAAGATCAGGAACAAGACAAGGTTGTCCGCTTTCACCACTTCTTTTCAACATAGTATTGGAAGTCCTAGCCACAGCAGTCAGACAAGAAAAAGAAATAAAAGGCATCCAAATTGGAAAGGAGGAAGTAAAAGTATCATTGTTTGCAGCTGACATGATAATGTACATGGAAAACCCCATAGACTCCACCAAAAAAAAAACTACTCAACCTAGTAAGTGAATTTGGTAAAACAGCAGGATACAAAGTCAGTATTCAGAAATTGAAGGCATTTCTGTACACCAAAAATGAAATATCAGAAGCAGAAATCTGGATAAAAATCCCAGTTGCTATAGCAACAAGAAAAAGAAAGTACCTAGGAATAAACTTAACCAAGGAGGTAAAAGATCTGTATGTAAAAAACTATACAACACTGAAGAAAGAAATTAAGGAAGACATAAGTAAATGGAACCATATACCATGTTCATGGATTGGAATAATTAACATCATTAAAATGTCCATACTACCCCAAGCAATTTATAGATTCAGTGCAATTCCTATTAAAATACCAATGATGTAATTCACATAGAACAAACGTTTAAAAAATTTATGTGGAGCCATAAATGACCCCGAATAGCCACAGCAATTTTGAGAAAGAAAAACAAAGTAGGAGGGATCACAATACCTGACATCAAATTCTATTCTAAGGCCTCTGTAATCATAACAGTCTGGTACTGTCATAAGAACAGACACATAGATTAATGGAACAGAATAGAAAGGCCAGAAGTAAGCCCATGTCTCTGTGGTCAGTTAATATTCGGCAAAGGGAACAGAAACATAAAATGGAGTGAAAATAGTCTCTTCAGCAAATGGTGTTGGGAGAACTGAGCAGCTACATGGAAAATACTGAAATTCGACCACTCACTTACACCATACATAAAAATAAACTCAAGATGAATAAAAGACTTGAATATAAGTCGTGACGTCATTAAAGTCCTAGAGGAGAACATAGGCAGGAAACTCAGATATTCCACACAACAGTATTTTCACCAATAAGTCTCCTAGAGCAAGGGACATGAAAGAAAGAATAAACAAATGGTTCTTCATAGAAATAAGAAGCTTCTGCATGGCTCAAGAAAACATCAACAAAATGAAAAGGGGACCTACCATATGGGAAAATATATTTGCCAATGATACCTCAGACAGGGGTTTGATCTCCAAAATAAGAACTCACATGACTCCACTCCAGAAAGACAAACAGTCCAATTAAAAAATGGGCAAAGGACCTGAACAGACACTTTTCCAAGGAGGACATACACGGGCCCAGAGACATATGAAAGGATCCTCATCATCACTAGCCATCAGAGAAATGCAAATTAAAACCACAATGAGATACCACTTCACACTGGTCAAATGTCCATCATAAACAGATCAACAAACAACGGGTTCTGGTGAGGTTGTGGAGAAAAGGGAACCCTCTTACACTGTTGGTGAGAATGCAGACTGGTGAGGTCATTGTGGAAAACAGTTAGGCATTTCCTCAAAAAGGTAATATTGGAACTGCCTTTTGACCCAGCGATTCCACTGGTGGGATTATACCCTAAGAATCCCAAAACACCAATTCAGAAGAACGTATGCACCCCAATGTTCATAGCAGCACAATTTACAATAGCCAAGAGCTGGAAGCAACCTAAGTGCCCATCAGTAAATGAGTGGATCAAAAACTATGGTACATGTACACAATGGAATACTATGCAGCAGAAAGAAGGAAAGGCAGAGAGAGAGAGAGAGAGAGAGAGAGGACGGGTGGGAGGGAGGGAAGGAGGGAGGGAGGCAGGAAGGAAGGAAGGAAGGAGCGAGCGAGCAAGCGAGCTACTACCCTTTGCGACAGCATGGATGGAACTGGAGAGCATTATGCTAAGTGAAATAAGCCAGGTGGTGAAAGACAAGTATCATATGATCTCGCCTATGAGTGGAACCTAATCAACAAAACAAAAAAGGAAAATATAACCAGCAGCGTTGAAAGAAAAAAGAAACCAACAGAAACAAGAGGGAAGGAGGGAGATGGGTAATGGGGAAAGGAAGAGGAAGGGTCAAGTTAAGGAACATATATAAAGGACCTATGGACAAAGCCAAAGTGGGGAAGGATAGAGGAGGGAGGTGGGGGTGGGTAGGAGAGGGGAAGTGGTAGCAGGTAAATGGAGACAAATGTATTTGAACAATAGAGAGAGAGAGAGAGAGAGGAAGAAAGAAGGAAAGAGAAAGAAAGATAGTGGCTTCTCTTTATTTTTAAAATTTGCTCGTTATTATTAAACATTTTGAAGTTTTATTTAAGGAAAAACGTTTCTTGACTTTTTTGTTTGTTTTTTTAAGTCCTCTTGAAAAACTTAGAGCTAGAACAGTTCACAACTCTGTAGTATTATGAGAAGTGTATTACCTATTTTAGAAGGAAACTTTAACTTAAATAGTACTAGTACAATGTTATCACAGTCGTGCAATTTATGGTAGAATGTATAAATGTGAGAATACAGAATTGACTCTCAGTTTTATTCTTATCCTCTCACATTTCAATCCCCAGCACTATTGGTATAACTAGTTTCAGCCAAATAAATATCTCTTGGGGAGCATTGAAAGCTTAATAGTAATCTGTAACGGAACAACTGCAGTTTAGAAGCCATCTTGGAACACGTATGCTTTCTAAAATGGATTTGTATTACTTTGATAATGGATTTAGTAAGAATATTTTTGTTTACTTAAGTTCAACTGTGGCTATTGTTAACATTCATTTCACTTTTTTCCCTTTTATCATATAATAGTTATTTTTCAGTGACAAATTTAAAACTACTTATAGATTGGTCTTGGAGGGAAGTACTAGTGACATGTAACTTCAGTGTATTAAAATCTGAATGTGAACTAGAATTGTCAGCATGTTTTGTACTTACTGGATTATTTTAAAAATATGTGTAGTAATTATTGTTCTTTCTGTTACTTGCCAGATGGTGTTGAGACTTTGGATTCGGGATGGCTGACGTGTCAGACTGAAATAAGATTACGTTTGCATTATTCTGAAAAGCCTCCTGTCTCAATAACCAAGAAGAAATTTAAAAAATCTAGATTTAGGTATGACCATGTGTGTTTGTTATTTAGGCCATTTACTTTCACTAATGCTATAGATTTCTGGTGTTAGCCCTAAAGTGTATAAGCTGAGAAAAGGGCGGACTTATAATGTCTCATTTTCTAGTAACTATTGGGTCTTGTGATGGTGAACTGTTTCCCTGCCACAGATTGCTGCAGTTACATGTACTTACGTTAATCTTAATCTCTAAATTTGAAGCTAGAATAATTTGTTTTTTATGTAGATAAATGATTCCCAAGCTTATACATCGTGTAGTTTATACCATTTAAAATTCTTAGTGTAGCAATAAATCGCTTGTTTAAAATTGATATAAGGGAAATGATTTGGTGCTCAGTGAGGGCAGGATAGCACAGAGAAATGATTCTTGGAAATACCTTTCAGTGTCCTAAATTTTCAGGTAGCTTCAAAATGAAAACCTTTCCATGAAGAAAGATAGCAGTTATCATAGCAGTTCCATTAGTTACTTTTAATCCTACATTAATTTAAGAAACAGATGTCAAGCTTTGTGTGAATAGCTAAATAAATAATAAGTGTATTTTTCTCTAATGTCATCATGTATACCTTTGAGTGAACTGGCTTCTCAGTAACCCAGGCAGCTCTATCATTTGAATATTATTCATAGCAGTACTGCATGAAAATCCTTAAATGTTTTACCATAACTGCTTAAATATTGTAATACTTATTCTAGTCGTAAAACATAAGGGAAAGGGTGTGTAACACTTCATAGTTATTTGCATTGGCTGCTCTGAGAGTTAGTAAAGGGTTTTGGATGTACCCTGTCTCTGTGCATTTCTAGGCTTCTGCTTTGCTTCAGAAAAACCGAGGTTGTTGGACCAAATGGTTGATCTGCAAGATCCATTTGACTGCAAAGATTCTCTAAGCAGTTAGTAATATAATTGAATATTCTATCTACATGTTAAAAGAAGCAAATAATTTGTGTAACAGCTATAAAGTGCCTCATTAGCATAAGACCTCAAACTAAAGTAGCAGAAGATAAAGTCTTGGTTGGCTGGGCTTATTAGGATTATTTTCCTTGACTGTAATTAAGAAATTAATAGATATGAATGGTTGGGGTTCTGATTGGTTTGCAGATATATGCTGAGTCCTAGACTGTTCTTGTTTATAGAAATTATTTTGAATGTTAGCATATATATTATAGTGTTGCTTAGGCTTAAATTGGAATATTTTCATATAACTGTAGTTCATTGGTCTCTACAAATTAGTAACAGATTGTTATTAAAGTAATCATGCATAGCTAAAAACTGGTGTTTGTTCTTACCATCTTTTTCCCCCCCAAAATTTGTATTAGTGATAGAGTAAACTTTCATGGGGTAGGAAATAAACTTATCTACAAAGATATAAGGACTTTAAAATTTGAGCACCAGCTTACACATTTATTTTATTTCTATTTATTGATTTTAGAGACAGAGTGAGTGAGAGAAAGAAACAGAGAGACAGATAGACATCAATTTGGTATTCCACTTATATATGTATTCATTGGTTGTTTCTTGTATGTGCCCTGACCAGGAATCGAACCTACAACCTTGGTATATTGGGACAACACTCTAACCAGCTGAGTCACCCAGCCAGGGCAATATGCATTTTAAATAAACTGGACATGCTGTTTTATCTTATTACCATCAAATTTTAAACACAAGGTTCTCTTTCGGTTGACTCCAGTAAGTGGAAAGCAATGATAGGCTATAACATTTATGTAACATTTTGAAGAAAACCTTTAACAAATAAATTCTTTCATAGATCCCTTTAAATGTGAATTTTTTTTCTTTTTTAGTAGATGCAAACTGTTTTTGGACAGAACAGCCTTTTTATCTTCCGTGCCTTTTTTGCCTCTCACTTTACCATCCATTTGTGGTCTATTTATATATCCTAGTAGAGAATATTTCCTCCTTCAGTTTCACCAATAGAATCAGTTGTCTGGAACTATTCCTAAGAGCTTGGTTTATGAGAAGAGATGATTTTTGTTTGGGTTATTGAAGTGCTACTTTTGATTTTATAGTATGGCTACAGAAAAGTATTACTAATTGAATACTCTGTATAGATATCCCCTCTGGGGGACAGAATTATGTGGCTATGAGACAAGGCTCAGCAGTGGTTGGAGGCAGGAGGCCATGCAGAGAGAGCAGCACTAATGTAATTCCATTATTTGTACTATCAATCAGATCCCATTTAAATCTAAAATGAAAAGTTTTTGTAACTTAGTTGTTACTCTACACCAGCTATTTTCATCCGCTGTGCTACAAGAATTTTTAAAACATACGATACCTGACTAGTTAGGGGCACTGACCTATTTTCCCTTAAGTTGTCAAATAAAAAAATGACAGCAGCCAACACAATAATAGCTGTCCTGTGTGAAGGGAATCAAAATTACACCTATTTTTTTGGTCAGATTGGCAATAAATATATTTTTTTGGTGTGCCACAGAATTTTAGTAATTTGTTTATGTGTGCCTTGAGATGAAAAAGGTTGAAAATTGCTGCTCTATACACTAACATTGTTTCTTACATTAATAGTATTAAAAATTCTTTAAGTACTTTTCAATTGATGCAGGAAATATTCTAGAATTGATTACTTTTTGGCGTTACAAGTGCTCTGTGCATGTAATTGCCTTTCATAGGGAATAGACTAGTCTCCGTGGCCCTATGACTTGAGTAATTGGTCTTTATTTTCATTGTTGTGAGGTCTATAAGAGTTTTAGACTCTTGGTTTATTTTTTGGTTCATTTGTTTCATTTTTTTAAAAGTACATGTATGTAAATGCATACCAACACATAAAAAGATGCATATATACAAATATATATACTTAATTCAATGTTTTCCTTTAATGATATACTTTTCACAAAGTACCTGAGTTCATTGTGGTAAGGAACAGAGAAAGGGGAAAATTTTTAGTTTACAACCTCCAACTCTAATAGTCTTAATGCACACTAACAGAATATGGTTCAGTTTTGCATTTGTTTTATGTATATGCATTTGTTAAACTTCTCAAAAGAAATGGAGGTAGCCAGTTATAAATGGGATAATAGTAAATACCTTTTAGAGTCATTTAAAAAAAATTAATGAAGACAACCTTAGGCATAATGTGCTTTTTTCTCATTTTACTACTTTAAAGAAATATATGTAGGTAAAAACATCAGTATTTTATTAAATACAGCTAATACCTTAACCTGTAGCATGTGTAGTCTTTGTTTAGTACACAAAGTGAGACAAAAGTAGGCTTACAGTTATTTTTGTGGATAATAATACAATAATACATAAATAACAAAAAAAATGTTTTGCATACTCACAACTGTAAACCCACTTTTGTCCCACCCTGTATTACTTTTATTATTTGAAGATTTTTCATGTTCAGGGGGCACTTCTAAATTTTAGCATTTAGGTAACAATTTTATGATTTTTTCCTTCTGTTCCACTTGTTTGCATTTCATTATTTTTTTCCTCTCATTTAGGGTAAAGCTGACAATAGAAGGTCTGGAGGAAGATGATGATGATAGGGTGTCTCCCACTGTCCTTCACAAAATGTCCAATAGCCTGGAGATATCCTTAATAAGTGACAATGAGTTCAAGTGCAGGCATTCACAGCCGGAGTGTGGGTATGGCTTACAGCCTGATCGTTGGACAGAGTATAGCATACAGACAATGGAACCAGATAACCTGGAATTAATATTTGATTTTTTTGAGGTGAGTAGTTCTTTAACTTGAGGGGGTTGAGAAAGAATGCAGGCATAAGCTTATTTTTACATACGTTTTGATTTTTATTGTAGTCTAATTTGTGTAAACCTATGATTTATACTATGTTTTAGATGTTTAATCCTCCATCATTTTAGCTGGCTTAAAAAACTTTAAGAGTTGACAGACTCAAGTACTATTAAGAATATTAAGAGAACTTCCGCAGAATTGGTTTCAAATCAAAACTAGATGTCTTGATGTCTGTGTCTGTTCTAAATATAGAAGAATTATATCAAAGGGAGCCTCCATGGATCAATAGAGGGATGGGCAGGCTGCATAACTCTTATAGGCATCCTGATGTAACTAGCATGATTGAGTCTTCTTCATGACTGAAGTTTGTGGTTTATTGAGACATTGTAAGAATTCACTGTAACAGTGGACTCATTTTTGCAACTTTACTTGGTATTGTAAATATGTAATTAAAAAGAGATGGTATAAAAATTGTGCCAGGTTGTTCAGAATCTGTGCTGCCAACTTTGCAGAGCTACTTGTGACACTTATACTAAAGCTCTCTAGCTCGTTGGATGCTAAGATGCTCAACACAGATAATACTCGGCCCTCCCCTGAGGTCCTTGCTCTGTTGTGCTTGGCTTAGTAGTTATATGTACCACTTCCTTAGACTCTTGTTTCCTGACATATTCACTCCCATTTCCACTAGATTAAAGTTTAAATCTCTGAGGGTAGGGAATATGCCTTGGCTAGCAGTAGCAGCTAGCCACAGTTTTTTGAAAACAACAGAATTCAAAATGGTTTTAAATCCTTGAGTAACGTTTGTTGCACATAATTAAAATAACAGTCTTCGAATTGTTTAAATTTGATGATTGTTTTTGGCATGGCCTTTTTTTAAAAAAAAGATTTTATTTATTTACTTTCAGAGAAAGGGAAAAGGAGGGAGAAAATGAGGGACGGAAGCATCTGTGTGTGAGAAATACATTGGTTGCTTCTCACACATGTCCCCAGTGCCCCAAAACTGGGGACTTGGCCCACAACGCAGGCATGTGCCCTGACTAGGAATCGAACCAGCAACCCTTCAGTTTGCAGGGTTGCACTCAATCCACTGAGCCACACCAGCCAGGGCTAGCTAGGCATAGCCCTTGCAGTGGCTTTTTAGCTACCTTGCATTAGGTGGAATTCAAAGTTGTTTTTTTCCCTTCAAAAAAGTGAAAACACTTCAAGAAAATTATAATTGGTCTTACCTAAGTAATAAGACCTGTGGGATTTGTTATAAAAATATGAAGTTTTGGTTACAGAGTTTCTTTGTTCTTTAAGGAACTACCTTTTAATAATCTCTTGAACAGCTAACTTCCTTTTCACTTGGTTAGCAGTTTTGGAAATACTATTTTATTTATAAACTAGGCTGATAAAATACCCTTGGTAATGTCAAAGTATTTGATTCCCTGGAGAGCTCTCATCGCCCCTATATCATCTACATGGATACATTTTTAGAGAATATAATATACATTAAAAAGCTCATTACAAGTATATCTTAGTCTTTGAATATAAGCATTTACTTTCAGTCAGGGCTTTAAATTCACCTGATACATACTAGAGGATCAGAAGTGAAAGTCAGCAGAGTTATAATGAATGAAGTAACACATAAAGTTTTAAGTGTTATAAAATATTATGTACAAAAAAATTAGTTATTACCAAAAAAATGCTCTCTAAATCACATGCATATAAATTTGATTGTATTTCTTATTGATCTTCCTTCATAGAGTGTTTTGATCTTTAAATGGGAAGTATTGAAGTATAAGAACTTGGATTATTCTAAACCTCATTTTTTCAGGAAGATCTCAGTGAACATGTAGTTCAGGGTGATGCTCTTCCTGGACATGTGGGTACAGCCTGCCTCTTATCATCCACCATTGCTGAAAGTGGGAAGAGTGCTGGGATCCTTACTCTTCCTATTATGAGCAGAAATTCCAGAAAAACAATAGGCAGAGTGAGAGGTAAGCCTGGAGAAGCAAGGTGGCCCTTTACAAATAGGCAAAGTTAAAATTTTTATTAGACTCAAAATGAGCTTTTGAGAATTTTAAATATTAAATTAGTGATTTATTTTAGAATATTAACCAAAATAACAAGGATATATCTATTGAATTTTCTGGCAGCTTTACTTTGAATCAGTTTTGACTTGTTGATTTTTTTTCCTATTTGATAGAGATTGATAGATAGTTTGAGTGGTATTTAAATGTACTTGAGCTCATCACGGCCTTTTTAATTGTCTTTATTTTTGTCCCCCCCCCCCTTTTTTCCCTACAAAAGTTGACTATATAATTATTAAGCCATTACCAGGATACAGTTGTGACATGAAATCTTCATTTTCCAAGTACTGGAAGCCAAGAACACCACTGGATGTTGGACATCGAGGTGCAGGGAATTCTACAACAACTGCTCAGTAGGTTGAATGTTTGAGCAGTGTTAGCATTTGGCAGCTCAAACTTGATAATGTTAAATTGGTTTGACTGACAAAAGGTCAAATGATTCTTTTATTATTACCCTGCAATTTAAATTTAATTTGGTAATTGGGTTTTCCAATTCAAATTAAACTGACTCTCTTCTAAGATTCTTGTTAGTGTTTTTCATTGATAAGAGAGACATTAAAACTAGAAAGCCAGGCCCCAGAGAGGAGGAGGGTAGAGGAATGGGTGAAAAAGGTGAAGGGGAATAAGAGGTACAAACTTCCAGCCGTAAAATAAATAAGCCATGAGGATGTAGTTTACAGCACAGAGAATATCATCAATAATACTGTAATAACTTTGAGAGACAGTTACTAGACTAATTGTGGTGATCATGAGGTATGTAAATGTTGAATCACTGCGTTGTACACCCGAAACTATATAACTTTGTATGCCAACTGTACTTCATTAAATACATATTTTTTAAACAAATGAGAAAGCCAGGAGGAAAAGCTTAATGCCAAAAGAGTCAGCCTGATGACCTCAGTGTGTCTGTATTGCAGTCCTGACGTTTAGCATGTTTCCCTCTCCGGGTCTGTTTCCTCACCTGTTCTCAGTATAGTTTCCATACTTCCACCCTGTTGGAATGTCAGCTCTTTCCCATTCCCCCAGTCTGCCAGTATTAAGTCATGAGGCTTCATCACAAGAAGCAAGTTTCAGTGTCTCTTCTATTTCCTGCCATTGCAAAGGTTCTTTTTCTTTGTTGGTCACCTCACCTGGGGAAGTTGTGTTAGCATAGGATATGTCTATATTCAGCTCATAAATACAATTTTGAAATAAATGCACACACCAGCCAAGTGATGGTAATAGTCTTATTTTGGGACTGGAAAATTAGTCTCAATATAAAGATTAAGTGTTTCCATTATTGGAAATATAGCTGGCTTCTTTATCGTATTTGTTTTCTTTATCTTCTCTACAGTATATGATAACTACATTTCTATACATTTTCTCTTTCAGGCTTGCTAAAGTTCAAGAAAATACTATTGCTTCTTTAAGAAATGCTGCTAGTCATGTAAGTGAACCTCTTTTTATAACTTTGGACTGTTGGTCCAAAGGTAGAAAAGTGGAGAAATAATGGGTTGGTCTGGGGAGTCTTCTCCAGTCTGCATTAATAGGGTAAAAAGGGGAATATTTATGCTTCATCTGAACATGTTTCTAAGTGAAGTTTAAGTATCTCTAGACATTTGTATTTAGATTCATGGTGCAGTTGAGATAAAAACAATGGAATTATAAGCATCCTTTCAGTTTTTTGAAATAAACTTTGAGTGGTTGGGCAAGAAAAACGTTCCCCATTAAGCACTGGTTTTCATCAACTGAATAATGTGCTCATTCAGATACTCACTTTGGGAATAATGCTAATGGTAAATTTTTAACTCCTTTCATCCAATTATAAAGGGTTAAGAGTCTTTTTAGCTTTTAGTTTTTTTTGAGCAACTACAACTTGACTTTTTAAATTAAGAACCTGAGATTCCCTTCCCACCTCCCATTCCTCTGTAACTGATTAAAAAGTCTCATGTTCCAGAGTTAAACTAGGTGGAAAATGAAGGAACAATTCATTCTTGTACTTCCACTTTACTACAGTGTCCTCCACATACCTTTTTAAACTTTGCCTTTTTAAAAAGTTTAGTAAATAAACTTGAATCATCAGATGTTTAACTTTATCACTTATAAATGAGCAAACATCTATTCTAAGACATACTTTTTCATATTTTAACATCTCTAAAATTGGGATGAGTGTTACAACTTAGGCTTTTATCATGGTTTGATTGGCAGTGGTACTTTTTCCCTCTTAGTGATACATAAAATAATGATGCATTTTATCATAATTATTTATTTTAATATTTAAAAGCATTAATAATGGATAGTTTTGACTTGTGTTGAAAGGATGATATTAAATCTGTGGTGTCCTGTAGTTCATTATTTGGAACGAGTTTTAATTCATTGCAGCTAGCTAATCTAAATACTGTTTTATTAGCTGTAGACACATGAAGGATCCCTGTTAAAGAACTTGCAGAATCTCTGATTTTTAGAGAGATTTTCATTAAGCCTTTTCGTTTTGTATTCTAGTAAATTCCTTTTTAACTCATGTGGATCACATTTTAGAATATTTTATGTTACTAATGATTGGTTTGTTTTAATGTTAAAAACATATATTTGAAGAGGTTTTGGTCCGTTATTGTCTTAATTTCCTAAACTCACACATGAATTTTGGGATCACATTTTATCTTTCAGTAAAATTATCTTCATAAAGGATGAAGATCATGTCAAATTAAACATTTAAACTGGAAAACTATAATTTAATATGTTTAATCATTACAACTATTTGGCAGTGGTGCGGTTTGTTTTTTTTGGTAGAAATGGTTTGTGTTATCATCTTGTTTATGTAATAGAAGGAGTTAAGCTGCTTTCCTGCTTCAGAAGTCATCAGAGAGCTTGGCTCTTGCATTTTGCATCTGTTATCCATGTTTACTCAAAAGCTGGGCAAGGTTTGGAAATGTATCCACCCATTCTTAGTACTTCTCTGGGCCATCCAATGTAACAGAAAGCTCAGACCTTGTTTCCTTAGATCCCAGCTGCCTTTCTTGCAATGAACACACAAATTTGTATGTCAGGTAATGTTCTCAGCCTTTATTTGGATTAATTCATATATTAAAATGGGTCTGACTTTAAAAAATATACCCTTAACTCTAATTTTTGTCCTCCTTCCTTCTCTTTAGGCTTCTGTTAGGAAATTTATCGTGTGCATCATTCTTGCCCATTTCTGCTTTCTCCATCTTTTCAGAAGCAATTGTAGTTTCCTCTTTAATCTGGCTATTGAGGTTTTGCTATAAAAGGCTGTGGTGTTCTACTCAAATGTACAAAGGAGCAGAGCTAAGAGACTGCAGCTTATTCTCCTTCCCACCTCATCTTTAAGATACAGCTGTCCAGCCAATGTCTGCAGGGGCAACAAGGTGTGAGGTAGTAGCTCTGTGCTCCAGGCTCTTGTTCAGCTCCACTTCTACTAAGAGCAGTAGCAAAGGTGACATACCTGTGAAGGCTGACCCTACCACAGAGGGGCCCTAGGGCATGTTCAAGTGATCAGTGCCCATTTTTTGCTAGGAAAAAATTGCTCTGCTGTTGCAAAAAGGAATATACTTATAATGGTTTTAAGAGAAGAAATTACTTTTTAGGATAAAGTCTGAAGTGTAGCATTAAATCACGAAGAAGTTTTATGTTTTTGTATACAGTTCTGTGATTTTATAGTGAACAATAAATTTCTTATGTCCTTGTAGTTTGAAATGTATTGCGAGCCAGATGACATATTTCAAATACTTGTTTCCTTTGTTTCCATCAGGGTGCAGCCTTTGTAGAATTTGATGTACATCTTTCAAAAGATTTTGTGCCTGTGGTATATCATGACCTCACCTGTTGTTTGACTATGAAAAAGGTATGTTGAAATTCTTCCACTTAAAATAGATATGTAGATAGTTATTAAATAAAACTGACCAATTCATTTTCTTGGTGAGTTACTGCCAACTCTTGTTTCTCTCAAGCTCCAACAACATTGAGAGAGGAAGATTAATGTTCTAGAGTATTAGGGTCTCTGTATCACCAAACTGGCTTTATGATATTACCTAACAAAAAGACATTCTAGGTGGTTTCTTTACAGTCTGCTACTGTCTCTATATTGAGGCAGGAAAAGAAGCTATCAAAGTGTTCGTTTTCTAGGCTCCCTTCTCTTTCTGCTTCAAGCTTTTCCTCAAGTTAATATGATTTGGCTAAAGTGGGAAGGGACACAGTGAAAAATAAAATTGGGAAAGTACTTCGGAGCCATATAGCGGAGGACCTCCATAAAGGGGTTTAACAGACTTAGGAGCTAGGGAGCTATGAAAGACTTTAGAGCCAAGAAGGGAAATATTCAGAACTAATCTGTCAGGTTAATAATTTGATGCCTGATACAAGGTTAATAATTTGATATCTGATGTAAGGGGAATTTAAGAGGGCAGAGGGTAGAAGCAAGGGAATAGTAATGCAGACCAAAGGCAAGGCAAGCCTGAACTGGAGTAGAGAGAGTGAGAGTGGAGAGGAGGGCATGGCAGAGGAGAAAGTCCAAAGGAGATTTGAAAATGCATATAATTTCAAAAGTAATTATTGTGCCCTGGCTCAGTTGGTTGGACTGTTTTCCTGTAGCTTAAGGTTGTGGGCTCAGTTCCCAGTGAAGGCACATACCTGTTCCTGGGTGCTTATGGGAGGCAACTGATCGGTGCTTCCCTCTTGGATCGATGTTTCTATTTCTCTCTTCCTCCCTCTCTAAAAGCAAAGAAAAAGTGTCCTTGGGTGAGGATTAAAAAAAATTGTAATTGTTGTACAAATACAGTTGTGATAATTATATAGTGCCTAAACTTATTATATAAATTAACTAAGTATTATGAGGTACTACATATTATTTTCCATGGAGTTCATTTAAATTAAGGCTAGACTGCTAACACTTACAATACGGCACCAGACACTGCATGTTGTTTTAGTAGATGGCAAGGCATCTGGCTCTGCCTGCTAGTGGATTCTAATCAGTCATTTGGGTTTGGATTACTGTCATGTATAGAAAAGGACTCTTCCATTTATGTGAAACAATATTAGGAGAGTGAGGAAAGGAAACGTACCTTTAGATGACAGAAGTAGATGAAGTAGAATAACTTAATGGAAATAGAGCAGGTTTTTGCTGTGGGGAAACATTAGTGCAAAGTGAAACAAGAAGAATTGAGGGGGGAGTAGAAAGGATCTTACTAACCAAGGTAGAGGTTAATGAATCTAGTTCTAATTTCTAAAAATCTATTAGAGTTAATCGAAGAGTATTATTGATACCCCTTTTTCACCAGACTATATCGTGTTCCTTTTTCCTTTTTTAAAAAAAAATATATTTTCTTCTTTGTCTTGCTCTTAAATTGAATCTGGATGAGTTATTTGGGGAATGAAAGTAATGCATTGCATATATTTTTAGTTTTAATTTTTAAGCTGGTATTTTCCAATAAAGCAATAGTTCATAAGATTATGAAGTAAATATAGTTTCCTTTCCCCTTGGTTGCATTATTTCCTTACTCTTAATAGTTTCTTATGTATTCTCCCAGAAAAACTTTTATGTTCATATTGTATGTACGTGAATGACTATAAAAGTAATAGATTTTAGCCCTGGCTAGGTGGCTCAGTTGGTGGGAGCATTGTCCTGTACACCAAGTTTGTAGGTTGGATTTCCAATCAGGGTACATAACCTAGGTTGCAGGTTTAATCCCTGGTTGGGGTCCATACAGGAGCCAACCAATCATCGTTTCTCTCTCCCCCCGCCTCACACACTCTCTCTCTCTCAAATCAGTAAAAATATATCTTTGGGGTGAGGAGTTTTTTTTTAAAGTAATGGATTTTAGTATACAGGAATGTGCAAAAGTAGGTTCACAGTTGTGAGCATACAAAACAGTTTATTCGTGTATTATTTATTGTTGTATTATTTATTTGTATTACAATTGTAAACTTAACTTTTGCCTACCCCGGTATTTGTTGGATTGATGATTTATTGGCAGTACGTCAACTTACTTTATTAAGATAGACGTGTCGAAACAGTGTGACATTTGATATTGTATTAAAGTCTAATAACACAGATTTTCTCATGGGGAAAACATTTATGATAGCGTTCCTGTTAAGTATTACTGTTTATAGCTAAACAGACATTTTTAATGACAATTGATTTTTGTGTCTGTTTTTAACCAAACTTAAGTTTCAAAGGTTTAGAAGAGGTTAGAAACTTACTGACAGAAATTAGTTCTTACATAGTAGTTGCCTGCTGATTTCCTAGTCATGTGGCATAGTATGTGGCAGGTAAAATATACACAGGTTGACAGGAAATAGAGGAAATCCCTGTACTCTGACTTTGGTTTCAGCTTGTCTTCAGTGCCATAGCTTTCCATAGCTCGCTTCCAACTCTTTTTTTCTCCCAGGCACTACCACTTACATTAAAAACAAAAGCTAGGATTAAGAGCTGGGGGTGGTGTTAAGTAAGAAGGGCTCCTCTGCATGGGCTCACTGTAGTCACCAAACAGTTCTCATCATTCAGGAAATTAAAATATTAGGCCTGTCTAGGGTAAACTCATTAATAATTTGGGGCCTGTTTTTCTCTTTGTTTTTTATTTAGAAATTTGATGCTGATCCAGTGGAATTATTTGAAATCCCAGTAAAGGAATTAACATTTGACCAACTTCAGTTGTTAAAGGTAATGTAAAAATGTAAATTATCTTTTAATATTAAGACTATTTGTACCTGTCTATATGTAGTAATAATTCTCTATGCACATGGAAATAATATGTTCAGCATGCAGAGCGTATGCTTTGCTTTTCTGTTCTGTTAGGAAGAATGGGTTTGTGTTAATCCATCTGTTTCTTTGTTTTCTTAAACCTCATTGGTTTTTGCATACTTGATGGGGCTAGGCTATACATCTTTGGAGGCTGTAGGAGCTAGCCCTTCTCATCCATAATCTTAGGTTGCCCCTGGTCTGCTTTAGCCATTCTTTAATATAACTCACTACTTTACAATTGGCCTTTTGTGCTGTTGTTAGTTTTGTACTTTATGGGACTATCTAAGATCTTTGTATATTTTGTTATACCATGTAATTTTATATGATCCCTCTTTCTGTTCTCATTAGATACCTAAATAAATGGTTCGTTGGGTATAAACACTTTCCCGACTTAAGAATTTTTATATTCTTCCTTACTTGGGTATTTGATTATGATCTTATATGTATGTATGAACAAATAAAATATATTCTGTGGTTTAATACTTATTTTCATTAAACTTATTCTACATTTGATAACTTTCTCTAACTTGTGAGCTTTTCAAATTACAGTTCTTTATAAAACTACATATCTTTGTAAACTAAGGGTTTTTTAACAGTTGCATTTTGTGTGTGTTTTTTTAGCTTGCTCATGTGACTGCACTAAAATCTAAAGATCTAAAAGGTATGTACATACATGGAAACACCGTTTTCATTTCAGAGTTAGCATACATACAGTATTTCCTTATCCATTTTAACACTTGGTCATTTTAATGACTATAATACTGGGCTATCCAAATGTAATTTTATAAACATGAAAGGTTTACATATATTAATCTTCAAATGCATATATGTCTTGTATAGTAACCATGATTTTTTACTTCTGTGACTTTTTTCTTAGCTTGATGATCAAAGTTCTCTATAATTTTGTACCCTTCAGTCTTTCCAACTTTCTTCATATTACAAAACAGGAAATATGTCAAGCATAGAATCGGGCTCCAGAGCCTGGAGTTTGAATCCAGCTTTATCTAATATTTACCAGTTGTGACCATTGGCAGTTTACTTAACTATTCTGTGCCTCAGGTTCCTCAAAGCTTGTCCTTCTCACAAAATCCCTTTGTAATTCTACTTTACTTTCTACTTCCATGGAACTTAATGGCCTATGCCATTCATTTGAGGCTTAGTGTATCCTTTTGTTAACCCTTTATTTTTGTATGTGTCCTGTCTTTTCAACTAGATAATGTAAAGCTCTCAAGGGTGGGGAAAGTGTTTTTATTTTTTGTTATTCTATTACAGTTGTCCCAAGGGAAGATGTTTGTATATATTCTCTGAGCCATTTTTAGTATAGTACATACTCATTAGATGTTAATCTGCAGCTGTGATAGCAGATTACTTGGGACGCCTCTATGAAAAAATTGTAAAGGGCTTAAAGAGTCCAAAGATTATCTGAGAGCACAAATATTACTAATAGGCTTATAGATCTTTCATAACTGTTCATAGTAAAATGAATTTTACCTTTAATTTATTCAACTGGAAAATTTTACATGATTTTCTTTGAATTTGTAGTACATGGGCTTTTTTTTTTTTTTTTTTTTCCCAAAGAAAAGCTTGGTATTTTTTCTCTTTTGGAAAAAAATTCTTGTGTGTCTCAAGATGGAATGTTTTGGATTAAACCTAATGGTAACCAAAGCACATGAGTAGCTGTAGATTTCCTTAATATCTAACTTTTGAGCTGATTTTGATTTTAAATAGTCTAAGCAAGATAACATTAATTACATTGAGAAATAACAAGTCACTGCTTGTGACTATTTTTTAAAAAGTAATATTACAGTTTTTATAAGAAAACAATCACTGTTCAGGCTACATACTATGGTATTTCCATTAAATTTTGTGAACTAGTCTTCAAAATGGATGCTTATGTCAAACATTGGGGGTTTAATGGTTACAAATAAATACAAAAGCCTTCAAGCCTACATATGGAAGGATTTCATAACTTTAGCTTGTCTTATTTTGCCTTAAGAATTTAGGAAAAGATCTTAGTGATAAAATGGTATTTTACCTACTGAGCTTTTGTAATTTAAAATTTCAGAATCTGTGATTGAGGAAGAAAATTCTTTTTCTGAAAATCAGCCTTTTCCTTCTCTTAAGATGGTAAGTGCCTTAGGAAAACTAAAGCAAGGCTATCTCATTAATTTTGTTATGTCCAAATAATTAATTTTGTCTCTTAAATGAGCACCAAAAAGGTTGTGTCAAAGGCAGTATTAATATATACTTGTCATCACTTAACGCTTTTTACAGAAGATGTATTCTTATGTGGTGTATTTATGCTACCTTTTTTTAAAAAGAGTAACTTACCTGCTCAAATGAATTAAAAATCTTACCTCAACTGATCAATTTGGTAAGGATAGGAAATCCTAAATTCCTATATATAAGCAGGAAGTACCCTGAATTCTTAAAATGAGACACAGGTTTAAAGAATTTACTCTCAAAAGTAAAACAGAAACAAATGTGAAGATTTAAAAACTAAACACAAATCATACAGGAATCCATTTGACAGCATCAGGGAAGCCTACATGGACACCACTCTCCTTAGCATGCTGGTCTGCTTTTATCTTGCTCGCTTCATTTCCTAACTTCTACTCTCCTTCATAGTCTTGTCTTGGTGATGTCACCTATAATAGATTTCTTTGGCAAAAAATAGGTCATTTCAATTTATCACAATTATTTACCCTACAAAAAGGATGTCTGTACAGGAGACCTCCAACAATAAAAATAAACTTAAAAAAACAAAAATAAATAAAATACTGTATTCTGCTGTGTATAATGTGCTCCCTTGTATAATATGCACCCACATTTTTGGCCTAAACTTTCAGGAAAAAAATCTTTAATTTTAATTTTTTTATTAAATATTTTATTTATTTATATTTAGATACTTTTTTTGTATTATAAAGGAATTTTAAAGGAGTTACACTTTTAATGCATAAGCATAAATAGAAGAATTAAAAACATTTATATAGATGCCAAATTAGTACTACTCATTTATAATGCATACCCTTATTTTCCCTAAAAAATTTGGGTAAAAATGCATATTATACATGGCAAAATACAGTAAATGTTTATCATAAATTTATGCTAAAGGAAAGTCTATAGACTATTGTGTTAAGTGAGAGGAGTAAGGAACAACAGCAGTATGAGTACCATTTTATAAGAAATAAATAAACAGAACTATGAAAAAAATAAAACAGGCCTCGTCCTAGTGCATTTAAAACATGATTTGAATAATTTGTTAGATATTTATGAAGCCCAGTTAAGTAAAGTCATTTTTTTCTACTCCAAAATTCTGAAATCATTTGGTTCTTATAAATTTTGAGTTCTAGGCTTGTGATTTAAAAGAATGGAAAAACAGTTTTTAAAAAAACTGTGAAAGGTTTGACAATATTTCTTTTACCAAGTAAGTTAAACATACATACTCATTTATTCACTCACTTTGCCATCTCTATAATTGAATCACAGTGAAATTTTAAAACTAAAAAAAAGGCCAAATACAATCTCAGTAAAAAAGAGGATCTTTCTACAAATTTGATGTTTAGCAATTGCACCACTAATATATACTATTGTCCTTATTTTTCTAATTTTGCATTGGTCCAGTAAAAATGTGACAGGTATGTTAAGTAAATATTGTTAGCAATATCAGAGAAGAAAGTAAAAGCCCTACACAAAATTGAGTGAAAACTCTTTTAGGTCCATACTTTTCATGCAGCTAGTTAGTATAGACCCAGATCACAAGAATCCCATACTGATAAAATCAAATATCATATATATCGTATATGTTAAATGATTTCTAAAGTTTTGAAATAAATTGAAGTTAAATTATAATCTGTTTCAAATTCATTTTGCCCTGAGCATGTTTATGTATTTGCCTGGCCTTCATGTTTGAAGACTAATCAAGTCAGCTCCTTATAGGTTAATAACTAGGCTTCATATTTTCAATTTGATTTTCTAGTTACACTGCCAAAAGGGTTTTATTGCAATGTTTAGATAACTTAGTTAAAATAAGTTGACGCCTTATTATCTGTTCATTTATATACTCATTGCCTTGTTTATGAGCCTTGGCGTAATCATTTGGAGGCAACATCTTTTCAGGGAGTTATCAGCATAGTACTGTTAAGTGTCATCACCTTCGAAACAAGCCAGGAGCTGTTACAGGAGAAACTCAATTCTTCTTGCTGATGCAGTAAAGAATTACACAACAGCCAGTCTGTGAGCGTGCAAGCAGGGTTTATTAGTGACACCCTCGAGAAGGGACCTTGCCGAGGTGGAGGTGAAGGCATAGATTCAGGGCAGGCAGGGTCAGAGTGTCAAGAGCAAGGATGGCAAGAACCTCGGGTCCCTTTTTCTGAGGCCTTACATAGTTGACGGGATGCAGGTGAAGAAGTTACATACTGATTGGTGGGTGATGATGGAACCACCTTTGCCTGGGGGGTATATGACTACCCAAATGTAGGTATATGTGGGGGTCTGTTAGCCTGAATTCTTATCTTGCTCCAGACTACATTTGTTCATCTTGTTGTAAAGCAGATACGTGACAGAAGGCAGTTAAAGTTGAGGCAGCTACCCAAAGTTAGTTATGGGCTCTTTCTGTAAGCACTAAGGACCCCCTTGTGAAACAGATAATGACCAGAGGTAGGCAATTAACCAGAATTATTCTATGGATGGCTGCTTTGGGCACTGTGGACCCCCTCCACTTCCCCTTTTAGGCCTTTGGATGAATACACCATTTCAAAAGCTTGCCTTCCCAGATCGTGGAAGTGATTCATACAGAATTTCAAGGGCTCTTCTCCTCCTATGTTAGTACTGTGTTTCTTGTGATGCTGAAACACCTGGCAGTATTACTGGACCAGGCTCAAGACTGCTGAGTTAGTGGGTGAGACATGTCTCCCTCCTCCTCTCTGCCTTGGTTTACTATCTATCCTACCTAACAGAACTATGGTTTTTTAACCATATCTTAGTATAGTAGATTGACATACTTGAATGAAATTCAGAAAACATGGTAAATGTTTTTTTTTAAATACTTGAGGTCACCTAAATTATTACAGCTCACTTTCAATGTGTAGTAGTAGTAGTAAAGGTGAAAACAACTTTAGGTTAGGAATCCATCTTTGTGGTAGTAGTGATCAGGTATCACAGATACTGCCTAAGGCTATTAGTTTTGCTCTTTAATTTCATTTGACTCTTAATTAACTTCATCAACAGGGTGTTGGTTTGAGTATGAGAAAAGATACTGGCTTATGCTGATGGCACAAAACATTTTACCCTCTCTAGTGATATGTTTTCTTATGGATTGCTTTTTGTGTTAATACTGTTTTCCTTTTTTTCCCCTCTTATTCTACCATTCATCTCACCAAAAATAAAACAATTTACCACCAACAAACAAAACTCTAGGTGTTAGAGTCTTTGCCAGAAGATGTGGGGTTTAACATAGAAATAAAGTGGATCTGCCAACAAAGGGTGAGTAATTCTCTGTGTAACATGTTCTTCTTCCCCTGTTCCCCTATTTCTTTAAATGCATTCATTCCTATCTCTTTGTTTTAATGGATTAAGTGAAACTGAAAACTTATTGTGGCTTCTTCCAGTAAGCACAGTGCTTGTAGACCTTTTTAATAAAGCGTATTTTATACTAATATGTGAATTCTTAAAAGTAGTGATGAGTGTATTATAAGTAGAAATTTCCATTTACGTGTGTCTCATGCACATTTATATGGGTGGTTTCTGGGCATACTTGTACAGTAAACAGAGAACATGCTGGGCAGTCAAAACTCTCAACTCTGATTGGTTTTTGTTTTATCCTCCCATCTAAAAACATTTTAAATAATTTCCTAAGTGGTTTTCTGTTAAATGCTAGTAGCTAGTAATAATTAACCAGGAAAAGAAATTCCTGCAGATGTGTTTTAAATCACTCCCAGATTCAGTCATTCTTTTCTTAAATAATTATATATTGAAAAGTTACTAAGGGCCAGGCATTTTCTGGGTACTGGACAAAGCAGAACAAATCTTTGTCTTCCTGGAACTTATATTCTAGTCGAGGAGAACAACTATTGAATGTATCAGTTGGGGATGTTTGTCAAAGGATGGGATGCATGGTAAGAGGACCAGTTGGGACAGGGGGCATTAGACGTAGTTAATTCAGGTATCATGACTGGGCAGGCAAAACAATAACCTGGAATTCATTTCGGTCAGAATAATCATAACTGCCCTCCAGTCTTGCCCTCTAAAGTAAACCATTTATGATTAGGTAATTTTTAGTTTTCGGGCTTTTAGATTTGTCTTATTGAATAAATTCATTTTAATGAATATTTTAATTAAAATATTTAATATTTGAATATCAGCAGGACTCTTGGCATCTCAGTAATATTTCAGGGTACTTGATATGCCTAAGAGCCAAAGAATGAGCTAGTAATTCATAATTGCCATAGGGTTTTATGGTAATGAGTTAGCAAATGAAGGGGAGTATCTTTGTCCTAAAGTTTATGAAAAATATATTAAAATATTTTAAAAGTCATAGTAGATTGCAGATTTCCAGAGTTTTTGTTTTCATTTTGTTAACTTCTTAAAACAAAAGTCTATTGATGGTATCATTCCTTTGTTTGTAAGTGTCTCTATAACCAAATCATGATGGCTGCATTGTGGCTAAGTAGCTGTGTGGTGATGGGTAGGTCACTTCATCTCCTTAGGCCTTTCCTTTTCTCATCTATAAAATAAGAGTTGGACTAGATGTTCTCAAGATTTTTTCTATCACTGTGATTCTGGGGTATTTAATAGCTTTTGTTTATTTTTTTCTACATAGGATGGAATGTGGGATGGTAACTTATCAACATATTTTGACATGAATCTGTTTTTGGATATAATTTTAAAAACCGTGTTAGAAAATTCTGGGAAGAGGAGAATAGTGTTTTCTTCATTTGATGCAGATATTTGCACAATGTGAGTAATAATCATTTTTTTCCTCCTATACTCTTAGACTGTAGGTAGGACCGAGGGTACACAGATCATGATTGCAGGTGGGGAAGTGCCCAGACCTCACCCTCGCTCGGTCCTCTTAGTCAAGTCGAGTGCACTCTCACTCCCTCTGAGCACTGCCTGCTGGCATGCCCTCCACTCCTGTGAACTCTGCACCCAACTGGGCCCTAATGCCTCCTGCCCTGTGTTGCATGTGACATCTTCCTTCAAATTGTAGCCCCTGAAGGCTTTCTTGTTGCCCATTTCTGAGAATATTTTAGCTCTTGTTTAAATTTTTTGTATATTTTGACTGGAAGGCAATATGTGCATGTTAATGTTGGTTGTATCTCAGTAATGGGATTATGCTTTGGGGGGACTTGTTTTCTTAGTATTTTCTGAAGTTTCAACACAATATATTATAATTATCTCACCAATGAAAAGTATTTTAAAATTGTCTTTTTTTTTAGGGTTCGGCACAAGCAGAACAAATACCCCATATTATTTTTGACTCAAGGGAAGTCTGATATTTACCCTGAACTCATGGACCTCAGATCTCGAACAACTGCTATTGCAATGAGCTTTGCACAGTTTGAAAATCTACTGGTAAGCTATGTTTGAATTTCTTCATTTTAATTTTTTAAAAAAATGTTTTTAGAGCAATAGTAATAAAATTTTAAATAAAGTTACACATCTAATTGGTTAGTTTTGACCTATGTATAACAAACAGATAGTTCTACTTAAAAACGAGGGTATCGGATCTCAGAATCAAAAACACTAATAGGAACAAAAAATACATGTTTTCTTGCAGGCCTATGTTAAGTAAGTTTTGTAGTTTAGTTTTGTAGTTGAGTGGATTTTATGAATCCTCTAAAATGGCTAGACTGTAAACTTGCTTGATAAAATAAGTCAAGTAAGAAAAAATTGTAACATTTCCTTTCCTTGCCCACTCTTACTTTGGAGAGCACTGATCTAGAGTGTGACCATTTAGCATTTGCAGTTCAAAAGTTACTTCTTCATGAGTGACTTATTTTTCTTCCATTAGGGGATAAATGCACATACTGAAGACCTGCTCAGAAACCCATGCTACATTCAAGAGGCAAAAGCTAAGGGACTAGTCATATTCTGCTGGGGTGATGATACCAACGATCCCGAAAACAGGAGGAAGTTGAAGGAGTTGGGAGTTAATGGTCTAATTTATGATAGGTATTTGTTTTTCATGAGAAATTTTCATGATCTGTTAGGGAAAAAGTAGCTTTCATTTTATAATATTACAATGTTAAACTTAGTAAAAATTCTGTAGTTAAACCTGTGGTTTTCTTAACATTTGTCAGTGGAATTTTTCAAACTTTGGAATATACCACAATCACTTGGGAAGTTGGTTCAGGTGACTGGGCCCTAAGTAACCTGGGGCACAGGGGTGGCTGGCTGCCCCAGACTTTTTCTATGTCTACACCAACTTTTTTGCTGATCTTATCCAAATGCTGTGGCTCTTCATACCTTTATATATTCCTAAAATTTTTGTATCTCCAATTCAGACCTTTCTCCTGACTGCTAAACTTATATATCCAGCTATCAATATGTGTTCTTCCTGTAGACTTTGTGATTTCAATATAAATGACAGCTCTGTCTTTCCAGTGTCCCAGGCCAAATCCCTGGAGTCTTTCATGACTCTGTTCTTTATATCATATCCCATATCCCATCCAACAAAATCTAGTTGATTCTATCTTTAGATATATCCTGAAACATCTACTCACCTTGTTTACAACTGTCACTCTCCCTCAGGCTACCTCATTGTGAGTTATTAAAGGAGCCTGCTCACTGACCACGGCCTCTACCCGTACCTCCCTGCTCTGTTTGCAGCACTGCAGCCAGAGGGGGCCTGTTAAAGCTGAAGTCAGATCATGTTACTACTTAAAACTCTTCCCACCATTTTCTGTCACCTGGAGTAAAATTCCAGGTCCTTACCACCCACCCCTACCACATCAACCTCTCAGTAAAGCCTTTCCTGAATATCCTAATTCAGATAACAGTCTTCACTCACAGGACACTTCTGACTTTTCTCCACAGTATTTATCACCATCTGATATACAGTATTTTACTCCCCCCACCCCTGTTCTCCCCCTCCTCCCTATCCAAACTAAAGCTCCATAAAGGCACGACTCTGCCTGTTTTGTTCATTGCTTTATCTCCAGAGGTTAGAACAATGTGTGATAAAGATAAGAGTTAAAATGGTTGTTGAACAAGTCTTTTCTTTTTAATAAGCTCCCTGGGTGTTGATGATGTAAGTTTGAGAGTCACTAATCTGAGAAATGAGAAGGCTGCTATAAAGAAATGTGTGTAAAGAAATATGGGTAGAAAGCATGTCATTTACTCTGCTTGCTAATACTTGAGCAGCATCATGCAAAGAGTAAGTGGTGGAATCTTACCAGGGCTCCTTTAAAAAATACTTCCTTGGATTTAGTTCATATTACAGCTTGTCCTATAAAGTTATGCCACTTTCTTAATAAAACTTTTTTCCCCCCACTATTTTGTCTGAATGAGTCTGGTTTTAAAATTGCAGCCCAGATAATACCTGCCTTTCTTCTTAACTATTTTTGCTCTAAGCAGTATGTTTCATAGTTCTTTTTAATAGGCATTTCCAACTAATTAAAGGAAAAGTAAAATTTTAAATCAATTTGAAGGAAGTCTTTGCTTTAGCAAAATTTTGAAAAATATTCCTTTGTTTTGTTAAGGAAGAGGCAGGAATGATTGCAAATATTTTCAGGCAAGAAAATGTGAAGTAATATTACATACGACTTGGTAGGACACATACACACATGTTAGGCAGCCCCTTTTTCTCAAGGGCCTTACTTGGTTGGAGCCAGATACTGACTGACATGTAATGAAGAACAGGAAGATGCTCTGTGATCTAAAGGGCCCTAAAGAAAATGAGTTCTTTCTGACCTGGAGTCAGTAAGAATAATTTTAAAGAGAAAGCATTGACATGGATTTTGGGATGTAGTTAAGTGCTTTGACAGGATTTGCAGTTTAGGGAGAGGCTAGAGCATGAATCAGTGCATATCTTTTGAAGCTGTGGAGGATTCTGAATTCCTCAGCCCAACACTGGGCTCCTGCTAGGGTCTGATGACCAGTGAGGTGGATTGTGTTAGAGTTGGTTTTTACTATTGAAAGCTTTTTTTTTTATTTAATCAAATAAGAGCATATATATGTACATATAACTAACTATATATGTGCATATGCATGTATGTATATATGTACATATATAACTTTAAAATTATATTACATATAGTTTAAAAATTTAAATAGTTCAGTAAGACTTAAAGCTAAAGAATAAAAAGCAGCATTGCCTACACATACCTGTTTCATTGTCTCTAGCTGAGTTTTTAATACCCCAATTTTAGCTATTCCTTCTGGTACTTACATATTTATGCTATAATTTTTCATGATCAAATTTAGACATATAGAAGGTTTTGAATGATTAGTAACAGGCTTTCATTCATTTTACATCAGGGAAAACTGTGATGAGGATGAGTATTTTAGTTTATCAGAAACTAATTTGTTCTCTTCTTTTACAAAGGCTTTAACGGTAGATTTCCATTTCTTCATGGTTTTATGATATATTATCATATAAACTGGTACGTTTGATTTGCTGATAGTTGGAATTTTTGCATTTATGATAATGACTAAGATGGCCTTTAATTTATCTTTCTCCAAATGGCTTGATTTTGGTGTGGAAATAATACTTGCTTCATAGAGTGAATTGGCCAGTGTCCCCTCTTTTTATAAGAAATTAATATGCCTGCTTAAATAATTTTAAAAAATACAGTACAGACACCCAGATTTGAAGGACATTATCATTGCATTTTGAAGTCCCCTATGTCCCTCTTTCTAACTATTGCCTTACCTCCTCCCTCAGATATAATTACTTATCAAATTATTCTTTTTAAAATTTCTTCTAATTGTTTCTGTCACTAACCAATATACCATTTAGTTTTGCATGGCTTTAATCTTTATTTGTACTTTTGTTGCATGTAGCTATAATCCATCCATCTTCATGGCTGTATAATATTCATGGTTGTATGTTTCTACCATAACTTATCCTTCTCTTGGAGAACATTTTGGTGGTTGGGAAGTTTTTGCTATTACAATATTTGCTGTAAACATTGTCCTACAATACATGTGTAAAGCTCCTCTTGGGCAGTGATTTTCAAACCTTTTTGACCCCAACCCAATTAGAAATGAATTTACATTGCAACCCAGTACACACATAGATAAATATATCTACAAGCATTGTGGCCAGGCATAAAATTCCATGTTAGAAATCATTTCCTTTAGAATTTTCAAAGTATTTCTCCATTAACTTCACAATTCCAGTGTTGCTGTTGAGGAGCATAAACCACGTTGATTTCTGTTACCTCACATGTGTTTTCATGTTTCCTGTCAAGAAACTTGTAGAGCCTTCTTTTTGTCACCAGTTTTCTAAAATTTCAGAGATGGGTCTTATGGGTCTGGTTTCACCCACTGTGCTGAGCATTTGGTAGCCCATTAGCCTATTGAGACATGTCTTTGAAAATGTGAAAAACTACCTGAGTTATTTCTTCGATTTTTGTCCCTTCCATTTTTCTAGGTTTTATTGTTTTCTTTTATAGAAATCCTTTTGTTTCCATATTATACACTCTTGGCTGAGACTTCTAATACTTACCTTTTTTTCTATTTTCTATCTTTGTCATTTTGCTCCATTTTGAAAGATTTCTTCAGCCTTCTACCCATTCTGTCAAGGATTTCACATCTGCTATTGAGTTTTTAATTTCTAAGAACTGTCTCCCCCCCACCCCCCACACCCCCATCTCTTTTTTCTGTGTCTATAACATCCTATTTTCATTTGATGCTATTTCTCTGAAAGCATGAAGGACTTTTTGTTTGTTCTTTAGGAATTTTCTTTTCTTTTGCTCACTACCTTGCATGTTAAAAGTTTTCCTCATATGTTTGGAAATGTAAAATGCTTGTTGGAAGCTTGGAGTTTGTTAAGTTGGATTTCACTGTGGGTGATCTTAGTGGCCTGTTGGATCATACCCCTGATGTCACTAGATTACTAACTTTTCGGCTCTTCAGATTTCTCATGGAAGAATCTACATAAGCTACTTGCAGGAGTGTCCAACCTTTTGGTGTCTCTGCACCACACTGGAAGAACAAGAGTTGTCTTGGGTCGCACATTAAATACATTGTGACACGTAATCACACACACACACAAAAATCTCTATGTTTTAAGTAAATTTACGATTTTGTGTTGGACTGCGTTCATAGCCCATGGGCCGCAGGTTGGACACCCCTGATCCAGGTCTGGCTGCCAGGGTTCTTGGAGCTGAGTGAGTGGGGAGAGGTGGGGAGGGGAGGGCACGTCTCTGTGTGCAGCATCGGTTATATGTTTGCACTATCTCTTGATTCCCCTGGTGCTGGTGGAGGTTTTGTAAAATGTCCAAACCCTCACCTGGTCTTATTCTTGAAGAGATTTCCTGTTTAATTCTTGAAATAACCTTAGTGGGGTGGGGGGCAGCCGCCAGGGCAGGGAGTTAGCTTACTGCTGCACAAGGTATTCACCTGCCTGCCGTGCTTTAGGTCCTCTCCCTTTCACTTTCAGTTCTGGAGGAATTGGGTGCTGCTTTTAACTCAGCCTTTTCACTTTTTCCACTTCTGGCTTGTGATTTAGCCTTTTCTATTCTGCTAACTGAAACACTTTATTACTTACCCATCTATTTTCCAGCTTCCAAAACTTTGTTGCTGTGTCTGGTTTTTCCCATACTCCTGGATTTTTAATAAAGATTATATTTAGTATTTTTTAGAGAGAGGGAAAGGAAGGGAGGAAGAGAGGGAGGGAAATATTGATGTGCAAGAGAAACATCAGTTGGTTGCCTCTCACATGCCCCCAAATGGAACCCCAGCCTGCAACCCAGGCCTGTGCCCTGACTGGGAATCGACCAGGGATGCTGGCAACCTTTCAGGTTGTAGGATGATGCTCATCCCAGTAAGCCACACCTGTCAGGGTGTGTGTATATATATCCCTTTTCTTCATTTTTAACAGGATACACGGGGGGAAGTGAAGTTAAGATGCTTCTGTTCTGTCTGATTCCTTGACCCAGAGGTCACTTTTCATTCTCTTATTTATGTCTTTAATTAACAGGCATCTTTGTTTTATAATAGTCAAATATTTAATAGAGTCAATACATATTTTAATCTTGTTTATGAAATTTTTCCCCACTGTGACATCATAAAGCTTCTCTTGTAGTGCTTCATATAAGTTGCCTGGCTTTCACATTTAGAGTGAAAGGCGATCTTCTCTCTGCTGATCTGCAGTGGCAGTGCTGCCATGAGTACATGAGGCTTTTTCTGTGCTTTTGACTCTGGGTACGTCTGCCAGTACTACACAACTTCAGCATAGTTCTCACACGGATGGGAAGTTCTTACCTTGGTCTTTGTGCTTTGAAGTCAGAACTGGATATTAATTCCAGCTCTGCCTCTAAATAGCTTCCCATTTGTAAAATAAGACATTGCCAATTGATTGACTTGGAGAGAAGATACCGGAAAAATCACTAGTAAACTACAGATTTCATTTTCTCTTTTAGTTGCTTTCTAATCAGCTCTTTTGCATCAGGGAACAA
Organism: Pteronotus mesoamericanus; assembly: GCF_021234165.1. Lineage (NCBI taxonomy): Eukaryota > Metazoa > Chordata > Mammalia > Chiroptera > Mormoopidae > Pteronotus > Pteronotus mesoamericanus. The sequence goes on along the minus strand of NW_026555105.1, from coordinate 24,887,434 downwards.
GATTGGGGAGAAGAGAAATATTTTTATACAGAACTGATGCTTACATCTTAAAAACAAAAAGGCTTATTATATGGATGTTCTAGGCATTCAGTAAACAGATTCTTCTAAAAAGACTAAGTCAGACTGGTTTTAAGTAAATCATAAAATTACCCTATTTTATGTGTTTTGTGTTTGTTTCATCATAGGATATATGATTGGATGCCTGAACAGCCAAATATATTCCAAGTGGAGCAGTTGGAACGCCTGAAGCAAGAATTGCCAGAGCTTAAGAGTTGTTTGTGTCCCACTGCTAGCCGCTTTGTTCCCGCGTCTTTGTGTGGGGAGCCTGGTATCCACATGGATGCCAACAGCATTGATAATGTAGACAGTGCGTAGTTTTTATTGGACAGAGGCCGTATGGGGCATGCACCACTGTTCTGGGTATTTACTTCTCATCGTGCATTGTTTATCTATGCCTTTTAGGTTTCTCAGTCCAATGAAGCAATAATGAAGTATTCTACTGTTTCACTACAGTTCTTGCTAGAATTTCAAGTATGCTATTTAAATCATTTGGCCAGGTATAATTACCAGTCAGCCTCTTTACAATGAGAAAATTTACTGGTTGGTAAATAATTTAAACTAAATATGTATATGGATAATGATAAATGTCCATTAAAAGCATAGCACTTTGAAATTAACTGTATAAATCTCTCATATTTACTCTTAGAGTTTTTCATTCAATCAGGTCTGAAATTATTTAGCACTTGAGGAACATGACTATGCATAATTATACCTGACCATAGAAAAAATGAGTACCTCAAATGCATGCATTTGCACTGGTGATTCCAACTGCACAAATCTTTGTGCCATCTATGTATATATGTATTTTTTACATGGATTGACATGCACATAGACCATTTTCATTCAGTAAGAACCTTGAGGCTGCTGCCATTTTCCCATTTAACCAACCCAATGCCTGTGTAAAAAGCCTGGAGGTGATCCTTGAAAACTTGTTTCAAAAGTTGTGTTGCATAAATGTTAGTATTTCAAAATGCTGCAGGGTAATTTAATGTATAAAATACTAGAAGAAATATGTATTGCATACGTAGTAGAATAGATCATTATGTATAAATTCTATTCAATGCATGCTTTAGGTTTTAAGCATGAGATTGTACACGTTTACTTTAAGTCCTTGCATCTGTGGTGCTAGGTGAGTGTGAGAAGGTGTCAAGGACTGAAAATATTTTGTTGCCTAACAAAAAAAAAAGCCTGTAGGCATTTTAAATATGCTTATTTTAAGTCTCTCACTACCTATTACACACCATTGCTTTATGAGTTTGTTGTGTGTGTGCGTGCGTGTGTTGTACAGTAGTTTGATTTCCATGCAGAAAAATAAATGTCCTGAATTCTCGTATTGGTATTCTTTATTGGTTAATGTATATCATGCATGTAATTTATTTAGAAATGTAGAATATCTGACTAAATGTATATGCATGTTCTGAGGGTTGCGCTAAAGTTTCACTGAAAGCAGATTGTTTTGGCATAACTGTAATTTAAGAATGAGTGTTAAATAAAATACACAGATTTAGTTTCTTCATGGTAAAATGAAATTGCAGAAAGATGTTACTTTTGTGAAATTGGTTCTATAATATTTTGAGAAATTGGAATTTAGTGTCTATCCTAAAGGGATGGCTTATTTCCATTTACCTTTTACTGCATGTTCTTCATTAGACAGTTTATTCATGTATTGACATATTTTGGTAGTAGCTGAGAACCTCAGACTTGGAATTATACATTGCATCTTTTTAGTTTTTAAGCCAAGCAATGCAGTTTTGGTCAGATCTTGATTGTGTGAGGATAGGCTTTGAAGACCTATGGTATTGTGTTTGTAACACTGATATTTAATCAAAAATCATTTCAGAAATGGACTATTCTGCCAGGATTGTATTTTTTTTTCCACATTGAATGAGATTTTCCAACACTTTGGTGTGCATTAGGCACTTTTAGAAAACTCCTGAAAAAGAATTAGTTTTCTTCATTTGCAGACCTGTGCAATACAATTACCATTATCTTGTGGTAACTTGATTAGCCAAATGTATGCATTCTAGTCCTGTTTGTTGGCTCCTCCCTTACGCCTTTCAAGTTCCAGCTCCATTTTGAAAACATGCGGATCATAAAGGGAAAAAACGGAGGAAAAAGAGGAAAGGAGGTGGTGGGGGTGGGTTTCCTGAACGGTGTCATTTGCTGAGAAGGGTTTGCAGCTTCACTGCTCACTATCGTGTCTCTTCATGGCCTTATAAACCGGGTTTAGTAGGTGATTGAAGCAAGTAGTATCTCCCCGTTGTATAGGACTAAGTCCAGGCTTCCACATCACTTGCTTTTGCCTTTCACGCTCTACTGCAGCCACACCGTTCCTGTGCTAGGCCCTGACCACCTCATGCTCCCTGTCTGTAGCCACGTGGCCTGTGCACTTCCTCCTTGCCAAATTCATTTCTCCTTGAGCCATCGGCCTCTATTCCCCAAGCCTTTGCAAAACTCCTTCAGAAGGGATGAATTGATCTTTTGACTCTACAGTGGGTCACACCTTGATCATGCCGTGCATCACACAGTGCATCTAGGTGGACATAGCTGATTTTGTCTCATCTACCAGGATGTTGACTCCTCAAGGACTGAGACCTCGTCCTACTCACTCTTTATTTTCACAGTGAATGGAACATAGTAGAAAATATAAATTGAAATTATTGAGGTAATATAATTTATATCAAATGTCCTTTTGAATTAAGAGATTTAGTTATGTTTACTAAGAATGTAAACTTTGAATTGGTTTACATTTTGATAATTGGAAGTTTATTGATGTTAGAGGTATAATGTTATTTTATATTTTCTGGAAATTGAGTGAAATGTTTGATAAAATGCCGCCATTCTTTGTATTTCCTACTCTCTGGAATTATGTACTGTAACTGACTGGGTGTAAGTGTGAGGATACAGCTCATTTCTGTGTTGGTGGTGCCTGAGGGCTACCACAGCCGCCCTTTTACCTCACTCCCATTGCTCCTGTGATGCTGGTCGTCTCCCCTCCAAACCCCCTGCTTACGCCTACCTCAGCCCCGCTGTCGGTGTCTGAAATGCCTTCTCTGTCTTCCTTCAGTGTCCAGCTCAGGTGCCACCTACACCATAAAACCTTCCTCAGCTTTTAATCAGAATCATGATGCAAACAAATGCAGACAACCTCTAAATCTCACTACTTCATTTTGCAGCTGAAGTAATAAACCCAGAGATGTTAACTGACCATGGTGGGACTAGAACTGGGTTTTGTGACTACGCTGTGTTCAACTATGCTGCCTTCTGAATTCTTGTGGCATTTGTTAGCATACGCTTTCTTACAGAGCAACTTTTTATGTGCCTGTTATATTTCCCTAATAAGATTGTAAGCCCCTTAAGGGCAAGGACTTCTTTGCATTTCCAGCACTGCTGTAGTGTTCTATACTTAGTTGTGCACTAGATAAATAAATGGTGGTGGTAACAATCCTAGTTTCTTAATTCAGAATGTTTCACAGTACACATATAATTTTGTATGGCATGCCAGGCCATATTGTCTGGAGTGTGTACGTGCAAATGTGTGCATGTGTGTTTGCATGTTTACATGTGTAGTTCTCACTCTGCCCCGGTTGGTTGAGATCACATATTTGATGGGTTACTTTAAACCAACTTTCTACTTTATGCTGAATGAGGACAATTACGGGGATAAGGTATGGCTTTCCCCCAGGCCTGGTGGCCCCTCCCGGAGGCGGTGCGCCTAAATCCTACAGCTGGTGGCCTGACAGTGAAGAAAGTGCTACCTCGAGTAGGACTTGTGTGACCCGTGGGGTGGCTGTCTCATTAGTTCTGATGGACCATCATTGCCCTTTGTGCCTTGGTGCTTCACAGCTTGACTGCATTTTGACTTTCACGTTTTTCCTGGGTTGGTACTCAAGGTTGACAGTGGAGTGAGTCCTGTTAACTTGAATAGAACTGATTCACCCTTGCGTTTTAGGTTTGGATTATGTACTTTTGGTGTAGAAAGCACAGTATATTAGAAATACTGCATTATTTGGGGGTTCATGAGTGGAAATTCATTGAGAGATAATCTCTTAGTGTGTTTATGTAGTTTGAGAAGTAGATTTGAATGTTTAAAATGCAAGAGCGTGTGATTAAGACCATAGGAGTGTATTGGAGTTGAGGAGAGACCCTGGATTGGAACAGATGTCATGAACCTCTCAAGCTCTCAAAGAGTCGGGTAGAGGTCAGGGCTGTGAAGCCAGTTTGGGGCATAGCCTTCGTCGTCTTAGAGGCCAGGGTAGGGGTCGTGCTGTGTTCAGGGAAAGTGAAGCCATCCCAACAGTGAGGATACTTGAATGTCAGAGGCTTTGCATCCTTGTAGGAGACGAAAGTGTGTTAATGATTTTAAAGGAAAATGATATTAAAATAAAGATGTATTCTAAAATAGTGGAGAAAATATTAGTACAGGAATAAAAGAAGTACCGAGGTTAAATTTAATCCTCTACTAAATTGATCCATACATACCTCTCCCTATTTCCTTAGAAAACAAATGTGGATGGGAATGGGTCAACACTGACACTTGTTAATACAAACTACGTAATTTCACAGGAAGAAAACTAAAAGCCTAGTAAAAGTTCCATGGAATCCCATGGTTTTAAATGTATTTCTGTAGCCCAGACCACTCCCCAAGCTCCAGATTCATGCTTCCAGCTATCTGTCCATCTCCACTTACAGGTGTAATGGGTGTCTCACATTTAATGTACCTCAACTAAGCTCTTTCTCCATCTACTGCCTCCAGCCCACCTCCTTCTGTGTTCTACGACTCAGTAACCATACCTAGGAGTTGTCCATGATTTCACTCTCACTGAAAACTTGTAATTAGTGTAACTTTACATCGTGATATGTGATAGGTCAATTGCCCATTTGTTCTTTCCATTTAAAAACTTCCCCACTTTTTTTGTTTTGTTTAATAATATGAGACACACCAGGCATGAGAAAGTTCCTTTGGGATTTTGATCAGTGTTAAATTGATTTTCTAGATTAATATGTGCATAGGATTAATATTTTTAAAATATGAAGTCTTTCTATCCAGAACACAGTGTCTCCATTTATTCAGAATTTCTATGTCCTTCAGTAAAATATTTTTCCACTTAGGTGTTGTGTGCTTTTTAAGGTTTATTCCTTTAGCCCTGGCTGGTGTGGCTCTGTTGGATCGTCATCCCATAAACTGAAAGGTTGCTGGTCCAATTCCTGGTCAGGACACATGCCCAGGTTGCAGGTTCAGTCCCCCGTTGGGGTGCATGCAGGATGCAACAGATAGGTATTCTCTTCCCTCCTCCCCCCTTACCCTCTCAAATGAATAAGCATGTCCTCAGGTGAGGATTTAAAAGAAGTTCACTCCTTTAGTTTTAAAACTATTTCCCTAAAATTCCTATTACATTTTCTTAAATATGTTCTTCATCAATAATGAGCAGTTAATTTTTGTTTATTTCTACATTTGTTAATTTTTCTCTTTAGAGACAAATTCAATTATTCGAAATAGGTTTTTATTTAAGTTTGGGATTTTCTAGATGATTATTTTACCTGAAAATGCTTTTTCCTAATTTTTAATAACAGATCTTGTCTTATTTCACATAGGCATCCTTGTTTCTTTCCTGATTGTCATGGGAAATAAGTGTGATGGCTGCTGAAGGTTCTAGTAGATAGCCTTTATTAAATTAAGGGAATTTCCTTTTCTTATTTTGCTAAAGGATCGCTTCCTCTCTCCCCGCCACCAAGGGGTAGGTTTTGAATTTATCCAACAGGTTTTTGAAGATTTAGAAAATAATCATAGTTTTTCATTTATCCATTAATTTTAATGGAGTTAATGAGGTTAATATATTTTCTAACTTGAATTATCCTTCAATAACTGGTATAAAACCTATCTATGAATGCTTTGTAACACTGCTTTGCTAATTTGTTTAGAATTTATAATCTAGACTCAGTGAGATGACATAGTTTTTTAATGTAGTTATATCTAGTTTTAGAGACCGTTGGGTTAGTGTATTTTCTGTCTAGTGGTCCGGTTCATATAGTGTGAAAATCATCTGTGCACTGAAGGTTTGATAAACAGCTATAAAACTTTTTGCATATTTTTAAGTATTTTTTTACTGCCCTTACAGTTTCTTCTTTAGTTATAGTCTGTTCATGTTCCTACTTTGTCATTAAATTTATATTTCCTTGGGAAAATCATTCCAGTTTTTCAGGATTTAAAAAATATATGCATATGAAAGTATATGTTAAATTTAGTGAGTGCAAAAATCTTCCCTAGGTGTGACCACTTTTTTTGTTCTTAATATTTTCTATGGGTGAGGAGCTGCATTCTTGATTGTATTGCCAAAGATTGATTGATTATTTATTTTTAAGAGCTATGTGTTTACTATTACTGCTCTTCAGTTTTTAGAATTCTACCTAATTTGGATTATTTTGTGCCTTTTCTTGCTGCTTGAGTTGAATCTACCTCATTATTAAACACAATTCTGGTTCTGTAGCAGTGAGATAAGAGAGTTGACCTTGGAGTGTACTGTTTAAATGTTTAGTTTCTGGCTAGACTGATTGAACTGAATTTCCTCATATTGTAATTCACTAAAGCATAACCAAGATCAATTACTTGTTGAGGGCTTGGATAAGAGAATAAAGCAGCTTCTGTCTTCAACATGCTCATTATTTAGTTCGGGTAGTATATGTTTTTAAAAATGCAAGATTGTAGTAGTTGTCTTAAGAGTGATAGAAGAATTACCAAGTTATACCCCAGGGCTCATTTAGCAACACAGATCAGTCCTACCATCTGCATTTTAACTCAAATGGCTATGCTTTGGCCTGTTTTGTTTACTCTAATAGATATGTGATTTTAAGATGGGGTTCCTTGGCTAAAAGTATTTGAAATGCCTATTAGACATGTAAGTGGAAGAGTGTGTGTTGCATTTTGGGTGATTTTTCTCAGTATTGTCTTCCGGTTCACCTATTCACTCTTTACTATACTTTGTTCATTGCATTTTAAATATTAAAATAATATTTTTCATTTCCATGATTTCTAATTGTGTCCATCTGATTTTATTTCATTTCTTTTTATTAAATAATTTACAGTTCTTTTTTAATGGAAGTATAACTTTATATTCTACATTTGTTTCATTTAAACATTCTCAATATAATTTACTTTATCCTTTTTAGGCTCTTCTGCAATGCATTCCTGTTCAGATTTTGTTGATTTAATTGGCTATCTTAACATTGAGTTTCCTTGTGTATTTTGAAGTTTTACTATGCAAGATTATGTTTATGTTTCTTCCCTCTTTCAACCTCTCTGATGGTCTTGTGGTTGTTTCCTTTATGAGCTTCAGGACCTCAACCTAAATTCAGATATATGATTTTGCTTGATTTACCTGGTAATTAATGCCTATCAAGACACTGGGGATATTGCACCCCGCCCCAGAGTCACCAGGTGGCATCAGTTTGATTTCTGGTTCAAGCAGATTATGTTTGTGTATGTGCGTGTGCATGTACACACACACATAGATGTAAGTATGTGTGTATGTAGTATGTATGTATACATACATACACCTGCATAGATTGTATGTATAGTTGTATCTATGCATACATATCTCTCTCTCTCTCTCTCTCTCTCTCTCTCTCTCTCTCTCTCTCAAGATATATTGAATATATGTAGTTTTCTCTTTTTGTAGTCTGTTCATTTTTCCTGTGGAGCAAAGATTTGTTTTTGTTGTCATTATTTTTAGCATAAACTCACCGAGTGGTGATGCAGTGTCAAAAACCCCACCATCCCAGAGTAGTGTTGTAGGTTCTTCCTCCCCAGAGGGGCCCGGAATTAATATGTGTGTGATGGAGGTTTGTGGTTCTTCAGCTGCCCAGCACCCCACCACTTACTGTGGGGAGTAGCATTTCCTTTTTGACAATTCTGTCTCCCCTGTTGAGTACAGTCTTTGGGGAATGTAAAATAAAGTATACTCCTTTCCCCCAACCAAGAGTTGGGCGCCTGAACAAAGCCAAACCAACTGGACTCTAGACTCGCTCCTGGGTCGTTGCATTTTAATCAGAGCAACCGGAAGATAGAATAGGTGTTTAGACTGTTTACAGTACAGGGCAACTTCAGTGGATTCAGCCCATAGGATCTTCCCGATCCCTATTCTTTCTGACCTGGCTCTTTGCCCTTCTGTTCAATTCTGTGAGATCCCCTATGTTCTCCTAGTATTAGAGGCAGTTCTGTTGCTCACACCGAGGAAGACTTGACTGATAGAATATGTACTTTTACAGATGTATATGCATCTATAAGCAGGTCAACTTTCAAATATAATTTTTATATTCCATGCTTACACTCCAGCAGCTTGTATTTTATTCACACATGTATGTAGCATCAAACAAGAAGCATTCAATAAGTAATTCAAGTTGGTAGAAGCCCAGTCTTGGTATCTTTGTTTTCATCATTTTCTTGCTATTATTTTACCTCTCCTTTCTGCAAGACCAGCTCAGTGACTTGAAGACTTTTTGAATACCCCAGCCTATAGGGTGGTGCCCTTCTTCTCTCTCCCTCCCCGAATTCCCAGATTAGCTGACTATTATTGACCTGACAGTTGCTTGCCTAGTTACTTAATGCGTCTTGAGTCCAGGATATAAAGGGCAATTAGACATTGCTTTGATGTCAGGCTTGTTTCAGTGCTTGATACACATACACTTGCCTTCTGACTTTTAAGTGCCTATGATGTCATTATATTTATGCCGTTTGATCCAGTAAGTGAGCAAATCCCATGTTCACAAAGGAAATTTATTTTGTGACACAGCACCCAGCACCAGAGACAGTGAAGGAACCAGCTGCCTCAAAAGGAATTTGACTCCACTTGCACCTCAGAAACCTGCTTCCTGAGATTTGTAGCATCTATCTTCCCACCATCTCTCACTTCTTCCTCATGGCATGAAACTCTTCACATTGTCTATGCCAATCTTTCTTGTCTTCCTACCTCTCCCTGGCACTGGGAATCTTTGCTGCCCCTCCAGTGGCTGATGATTGGAGAGGGGACAGCATTGTCTACCTTGGATTAGCCAATGGGTGCCAACCAATGGCCTCCCCCCCGCCCCCATGGCTAGTTCTGTAACAGAACCACTGGATTCTATTGCTCTGGGTCCTATTGCCCACTGCCGATTAGAACCAAGACTTGCAGTGCCAGAGTCTTATGAAAAGGAAAGGAACTATTTATTTAAAAGTTACACTGAACAATGGTAGAATTCTCCCATTAAATCCCACCCTTTTTAGAAACAAAACACCCACAAATGCACAGTCCTGCCCTACCTTGCCAAATCAGGCCAGTTAGAGGTACTGTCTTTCAGGAAAAGAAATAGAAGACTGCAGCTTAGCTGGGCAGATTCCTGTCTGTATTATGGCTTCTTCCAGATGTCTATTCTCGGCTAGCTAGGCTCCTGCTTTTAACCCAAAACCGCATGCTGATGGTGGGCTGGGGGGGCATCCTTTTGCATTCTTTAAAACCATGTGGCCAAGACCACCTCTGCTCTCAAGCCTCATGGTTCAGAGAGCGAGAGAGGGTGGGAGAGAGCCTCTCATGGCTCTCCTACTCACCCCACATGGTCCAGAGCTCCCGCATGGCTGGGGGAGACTGGCTGCCCCACACCTGAGTTTAAATGCTGGCACGGATTTTCCTTTGTAATCCCATTTCTGACTCCTTCCACATTGGGTTACATCTGCCAGCACCCAGCTTTCTTCTCTCGTCCTCAGCTGCCATTGTCAGTCCAGGCAAGTGTGGCCCTGTGATGCAGAGCCAACCACCTTCCCGCTCTTGCACAGGCGCAGCAAGCCCCTCTGGCTACACTGCATCATCTCCCTGGTTCTGGGCAGGCACAGTTATTTAACATTACTAAAACATTCAATGGCCCTGCTCTGCCTCCCCCACCCCCCAAGTGATAGCTGTGGGGTTTTCTCCGTTTATGGGGGACCTCTAGCTCAACATGCCATTACAGTTCTGGCTCTTGAGCTGTCAGAATCTTTCCTGAGAGTTGTATATTAAAGAGACCAAGGACCTGTACATCTTCAACCAATAGAGCCTGGATCTGTGATCGCCAATCTGGCCCGATAGGTAGCCCCTAGGAATTCCTTGTTTATAGCATATGTAGCATACGTAGAGTACTGCGATTGAGTCTTCAAATCCATTAACTGACTTTGAGCAGGTGAAATAGGTGAAGAGGATTAAACATTTACTTGAAATAACAGAAAAACTTGAGAAAGCAAGAAAGCAATCTGCAAAAGACAAAACCAAAATTGAGGCCACAGCTATCCTGAAGAGTCTGCTCTTCCAGGAAATTAGAGACTAGATTTCAAAGGCCATGTGGAGGGATAGGAGATAATGTCTTTGGCCCATACAAGGTGGGAGAATGGAACTGAGACCCTACAAACAGCCAAAAGTTTGCAGTTTGAGTGAAAGGGTTATTTAGGGGGGAAAAAAGAAAAAGTAGCTACCAGCAAGTCACTATCTGTCTCGGGTCTCCTCAGGTTTAAGGGGTAGGAAAGTCTCCCCCAAAATTTCAAATCATAGGTCTAACCTCACACAGGTTCCAGATTTGAATTTATACTACCATGTGATCTAAAACAAAAAACAGACCCAGATTGAGAACGAATTTTCTAGTGCTTCCTGGTTAGTCACAGCCTGAGGCACCGAGCAGAAGCAAATGCAAATCCCACTTGGATGGAGTTACTCTCACCCAGGTCCCTGAGAAGTCCTTGAATGTGAGCCAAATTCACAATTTGGTACACAATAAAAAGTTGCCAAACAAACAAGCAAGCCACTGTGAGTGAGTCAGCAGAAAGGTCAAACAGCAAATCTGGGACCCCAAGGACTCCAGGCAGTAGGTTTACTCTCCAAGTTGGACCTGGAGGAGGTGAAACCCACAAGGCAGTGATGGCAGAGGCAGCAAACTGACCTGTGGCTAACACATCAGCTTCCGACTCCTTTGCTGGAAGGTGTGTGGGCTACATCCAATTGGCCTTCATGCGCAGGACCAACCTCTTGACTGCTTCATGGCCGTGACCCATTACATCCCCATCTCTCTTCCATATTGTCTTTTCCAATTCCCTTGGGCTGAATGGGCCATTTGCTTCCTCCTCTGTGTCTCCCTCCTAAGGTTCCCATATAGACATATACCTCAGCTGCTGGGAACTTTATCTCAGTTTTCATGTGTTCCCTCTATTAAACCATAAGCCCTTTTTTTTCTTCCAGATTTTATTCATTTATTTTTAGAGAGAGGGGAAGGGAGGGGAAAAAGGGAGAGTAACATTGATGTATGAGAGATACATTGATCAGCTGCCCTTCGCACACCCCAAACTGAGGACCTGGCCCACAACCCAGGCATGTGCCCTGACTGGGAATCAAGCCAGTGACTTTTCGGTTTGCAGGCCGGCGCTCAGTCCACTGAGCCACACCGGCCAGGGCGAGCCCGCAAGCTCTTTCAGCGCACACAAAATGGCTACTCTGACATTAGCACCGAGCGCTGGACTGGAAATAATGAACACACGGACTATTTAGTGAATGGGTGGATATTTAATAGCAGTAAGAGGAAATTGTTGCTTTGTTTATTAAGCATTTTATTCCCCTCAGTCGCCCAGTGAGGCAGGTACTGTCACTCCCACTGGCCTGAGAAGAGACTGCCGGTCACTCAGGAGAGAAGTAATGACCTCCTCAACCCCAGCGTAGCAGGAGTGGTGGGGGCAGGGGGAGGTTCAGACGTGAGGTGCTGAGCAGGAGAATCTGCTGGGCCGAGGTGGGCCCACGAGGGGAGGGAGAGGGACTCCCAGGTCTCTGGCTTGGGCCCTGAGTGGATGACATTGCCATGAGCTGACCGGAAGGATATAGTGATTTCCCTCCGGGGACTGTCTGGTTTTAAGTGTCTGGGGGTGCCCAAGGGGAAAGTCCCATTGGCAGCTGGTTATATTTGTCTAGAACTAAGCAGGATATCCGGGTAGATAATTTGAAGCCATCAGCATGTAGATCTGCCTGTCACTTGCCCTGCCACGCACATGTTTACACATGTAAGCCAGGAAAATTTTTTTTTATACAGAAATTCCACCAGTTAGTGGTTTATGAGAGTCATTAGCCTATTTTTAAAAGGAAAAAACTCTAGGACAAGGCTTCCATTGTAAGTGACATGGAATTCTGGAGCCAAAGGAACAATGTAAGTTCTATAGGTAAAAGCTTAGGGATACATTCCCGCCCCCCATCTTCAGAAATTTTGACTGACAACATATCAGAAACTCTGGAAAATCAGTAGTAAAGAAATAGGTGTAACTTTGAAAATCATTTGTCTACATCCTCTTTTTCTGGGAAATGCTGTAACATGAAGATTTCAATCCCATCAGTCATTTACATCTCAGTGTGGATTAATTTCCATGTGCAGGTATTGGAGCAAATGTTCTGAATGTTAAGGAAGGCAGGCAGGTCGTTTTGGAGCACAGGATACTCCAGAATATGGAGGCACAAGACAGCCTGGGGTGGGGGTGGGAACAAATAAAGGATGTGAAGGAGGATGGGAGAGGGTGCCACAGAGAAACTAAAACAGTGCTTAGCCTAGCGTGGCCCTGAACCAGGAAAGAGGCCAGCCTCTTGTGTTCCTCTCCCCTCTGGCCCAGACCGATAGTCTGTACCCTGGCGTTGAGCAGTGTTCAAGTCGGAGGGAGGGGCTGGCCTGGAACTCTCCATGCCTTTTAGAACATGCCCAATGGGTAAATGGTAGTCAAGTTCTAGGAATCAACTTGTAAGCGATCTTCAGCAACAGTTTCTTGTGTCGATTAGGGCCTCCATTTCAGATGACTGTCTGACTCCACTGACTTTCAGGAAGGCTGCTCTGAGCGGCAAGGACCAAGGCTTGGGGCGTGAGCGTGATGAAAGAATTCCAGGGTTGGAGTTGGGAGGGACGGAGGCCATGGCGATGGCGGAGGGAGAGAAGCCCAGGCTCCAGGTATGTTTTAAGGGCTCTGCCGGAAGTGCAGGAACCGAGCATCCCTCTCCCCCTTGGGGGAATCTTCGAGGACCCACTTACCAAACATAAGGAGGGGCCAGTTGGTCAGGGTGAACTCCAGGGTCCGCAAGCACCATCTTCCTCTCCAAAGTCATTTCACAGGTCACAAAAGTGTCTGGAGGTGTATCCAGAGATTTTATTGGTACCTTGAGTGGTGACACCTTTGGCTCAGGAGAAGTCTCAAAAACGTCTGTGCCTCTTGCAATTATTTTTACATTTGGGAGACATTAAGAAAAAAAGGAGCTGGTGCCTGGTGATGTTAAAAATGTAGAAGCAGCGACCCCCTCTGCGGTGGCCCGTGAGATGTGTCCTGTGATGGAGTAGGTCAAGCATGGGAAGGACTCAACCCCGCTGCTTCTGTTGCTGAGTCATCAGTTTCCCTGTGGGGTACTATTTGGGGTGCAGGGACTGCTCACGATTGTACATAGCCCAGAGACACCCGCAGCGTACCCTGAGTTTGACCGAGGCGTTGACGGTGCTGTGCTGGGCTCCAGAGCCTCAGCGGCAAGGATGTGGTGGCCCCTCATGAGGCTTCACATCAGCAGCATCAAGTGCATTGGACTCCTCGCTTCACTTGTGTGAACGTATCTGTCTGAGCCTCAGTCTCCTTGTCTGGAAAATGGGTAGTTGCCCCAAAGTGGCAGGCTATGGTGTGGTTATAGATATGTGTGCAGCATGTAGTCTAGTGCTAGACAGGTGTTTGGTCATTAGACATCATTGTTGTATTACCTGTTGGCGGGATGTGTTTAAGGCTGAGACTCAGGACGCTCCCATGGACCCCTCATGATGCCCTGCTGTAGAGAACCCTGAGGGGAACACAAGGCCACAGTGCTGCTCTGGCTCTAACCACAGTCTCTGCCAGTGCGGGGTCATGCCTGGGGCCAGCGTGCCCTGGGAAAAGAAGGGGGACTCCCTGAATAGCAGCCTCGACTTAGTCCCATACAAGTCTCCTTAAGCCAAACCAACCTATTTTTCAAGCCAGATTTCATCTGTGCTAAGGGAAAGTATCTGGTGCCAAGAATGATCAAAGGCCCACACGCAAAGCTCCCTCCTCCTCCACCTGCATCCCTGCCCAGTTCCTCGGCAGCTTCCCAAGAACCATGTGGCCTGCCTTTCCAGGCCAGTTTTGTCCCTGCCCCAGGGCACCGAGCAGTCTGCACAAGAGTAGGGATTTGTCTAGAAATTTCTGGTATCATCACTCCACCTATAGCACTTAGCACACTGCTTTGTGCTTTTGATTTATGTGCCCTTTGTTTTATTCTGTTTGGGCTGCTATAATAAAACACCAGCAACCCGGTGGCTTAAACAATGGAAATTGATTTCTCACAGTTCTGGAGGCTGGGAAGTTTGAGATCAGCGAGCTGCATGACCTGTTCCTGGGCCAGGCGCCCCTCCTGGCTTGCAGGGGGTCTCCTTCTCGCTGTGTCCTTGTATGTCCCTTCCTTGGTGTGTATGTGTGGAGGGAGAGTGCTTTTCTCTCTTCCTCTTCTTATTAAGGGCATAATCCCATTGCGAGGGCCCCACCCTCATGACCTCATCTAAACCTAATGACCCCCAAAGATCCCATCTCCTAATATATTGTGTTGGGGGTTAGGATTTCAACATATGGATTGGGCAGGTGGACACAATTCAGTCCTTGCCACCCTTCTCCTCACTAGGACAGAGCTTAACCCCAACACTTCATTCAGAGCCAGGCACTCATGAGACCCCAGTCAATACGTGCATGAATAAATAAAAGTGACCTAAATGTATAACTTTTCAGGTCTGTCTCCTATCTTCCAGAATGTTCTGCTTTTTCCCCCTTTCCCTCTGTTTCTGCCTATGTGGTTATGAGGCAGTCATGTTAAGAGGACAAACAAAACAAAAGCCAAGCATGAGATATGGGCATGCAGAAGGTTTCCAAAGCCTTAAAAGAAAGGAGCTATATCAACTCAGAGTAAAACTTTTCCGGTGTCTTTTTAAGCAAAGAGGTGACTAAAATCAGTTTCTAATGACCACAACTATAAGCCACAGGAAAGGCCAGATAATCCCTAAGGATCAGGCAGTATCAGGAGAAGCCCAGAATGTCACACAAGTCCCTCTGGACTGGCAGAAAATAGGTTTCAATAGGGGTAGGGCAGGGAATGAAAGAGACATGCATGGGACATCTTACTATGTCAAAAGCCAGGCAGGTGTCAAAGACTAAAGGACTGATGTCAAAGAAGACAGAACCAATCTGAAGGGACTTTCATTCACCTAAGGTTGAACAGTTTTAGCACCAAAACGGAGAGTGGACTGAAACATATAATGATACAAGAACAAAAAGAAACAATAACCCCTTGCATTTGTCACCACTAGATGTTGCCAGGGCACAATAGGTTCTCTTGACAATTGATAAATAAAGGGAGAGAATCAAACATTTATCATACCTTTTTCTTTATAAGGGAACATTTTTCTTTGTAGAAGAATTCCAGCTGGTAGAATCAAAAGGAATGATAGAATTTTAAAATTTACTGTCTTGTACCCTGACTGGTGTGGCTCAGTTGGTTGGAGCGTTGTCCCGTAAACTGAAAGGTGGTAGGTTTGATTCTGGGTCAGGGCACATGCCGTATTTTGCCATGTATAATATGCTCCCATGTACACTGTACAGCCATGTTTTTGGCCCAAACTTTCAGGGAAAAAAATCTTGCATTTTAATTTTTTATTCATTTATTTCTTTTCTTTCTTTCTTTCTTTCTTTCTTTCTTTCTTTCTTTCTTTCTTTCTTTCTCTTTCTTTCTATTTAGAAACAAAACTGATTATCATATTCCAGGGTATCATTTTGCATACAGATATCATTATTGCTTTATAGAGTTACACTTTTAATGCATAAGCATAAGAAAAAGAATTAAAAACATTTATATAGATATGAAATTAGTACTGCCCATGTATAATGTGCATCCTTATTTTCCCCTCAAAAATTTGGGCAAAAAAGTGCGCATTATACATGGCAAAGTACAGTACCTACATTGCAGGTTCGATCCCCAGTTGGGGTACATACGAGAGGCAACCAATCAATGTTTCTCTCTCACATTAATATTTCTTTCCCTCTCTCTGTCTCTCTGCCCTTCCCTTCTCTTTAAAATCAATGAGCATGTCCTGGAGTGAGGATTCAAAAAAAAAACTTTACTATCTTGCAAGCATTAATGAAACAATGAACTCAGGCAATAGTCACCATGACATGCTAGGGTCACAAGTAAAAACTGATGGGGAGTTTTATAATGGAGGGATCAGGTCAGTATCACCTGAGCCTGCAGGGCAGTGTTGGCATCACCAGAAGTATCCAGGAGCCATATAGATATCCATCCATCCATACCCCCAGGTGGAAAGCCATAGCAACTCCACAATACCTCCTCTCAATTCTTCTTGCCAAAAAAGCTGAATCTGAGCAAGCCTCTGGACCTGCCTTCCCATGTACAGGAAATATAAGGAACAGGAATATCGTGGGCCTTAGACATCTTAGGAGGCAAAAGCCAAACCAAGAGCATGGAGCATTCTAGAAGACAATTGATATACTCTAAGAAATCAATCACCTTAAAATAAAAAGAGAGTTAGGATTGCTACAGACTAAAAGAGACCTTAGGAGACACACAACCAAATGTGATGTATGGACCTTTTCAAACCTAATTCAAACAACACAACTATAATGACAACTTTTAGATAATTAGGGAAATGACTACAGACAAGTACTAGATGATAATAAATTATTGTTAACTTTATTGAATGTTCAATGGTGTGTGTTTTTCTTTCTTTTAAAAATATTTTTATCAGTAATAGAAGCATGCTAAAATCGTTCCAAGAGACATGACTTAGGATTTTGGATTGCTTTAAAATGATACAGTGCAAATAGAAGAGGGACTAGGTAAAGCAGCACTGGCAAAATGTTCATAATTGTGATCATTGTTGTCTCTGAGTGATGAGTATATATGGATTCATTATACTATTTTGCCCAATTTTGTATATGTTTGAAATTTTCTGTAACAAAAGGCTAAAGGAGACGGCAGAAAAAGTGTTCTGGGTCCTCGTTTCAATTCTGTCACTACCAGTTGTTAAGCTTTGAGCAAGTCAGTTTCCCTCCTGGGCTTTAGTTTCCTTATCAGCATATCAGTGCATTGAAATGACAAGCTTCCATTGTCTAAAGGCTGTGGTTCTTAATTCCCTCTTCAACTTGGAAGCCATTTTTACACGGCTTTCCACTTACGTCCATGCGGGGATGCCCTCTGAGCGCAGGCTGTACGGGAAGAGTGACAGGTCCAGGGGAGAGTGGAATGCAGAACCAGCCCATGGTTACACATGATAATCGGACTGAGTTTGTGTTTTGCTTCTGCTCATCAAGGAACAGCAAAAAGGCAGACAGAATCATTTGGTACAATTTCCTTTTTTTTTTTCCCCCCCAGGGTATGTTCTTGGTTCATTTCTGTGCAGGAAGCTCTATGTTGAGGATCTGGACAGAGCTACTTGTTCACCAGTTGGCCTGGTGCAAAGGGAATAACTTTCTTCAGTTGGAGTGATGAAGCCGGTTCAGCTCAAAACTCTATTACCCAACATTTGCTTTTTGTAACAAAATTCCAGATGCCTAGGAAAATGTTAGTAATGAGGCAGGAGGAACTTATGAGCACAGCTGGCAAAGGGAAGTTCTTAATGAGTAGCTGTAAGTTTTGAAGAAACACCAATCTGACTTCTGAACCTCTGTACTGTCTTTCAGCTGGTATGCATTCAGGGTAATATTAGACTGAGCTAAATGTCAATGGGATGATATATATATATATATATTTAAATTTATATATATATATTTTAAAAAAAGGTGCACCCTATAGGGAAATGACTGGATTGAGCTAGAATTCTTTGATGCTAGAATTCACATCCCATAGCTATAAATACAACCTAGATGCCAAAGACCCTCAGGTATATATCTTTACCCTCATCTCTCCTGTGAAGTGCAGACCCCTATAGCCAATTTCCTCTTCAAGGTCTCTACTTGGAGGTTTAGCAGGATCCTCAAACCTAACATATCCATCCCCATGTTAGCTCAGGACGTCCCCTCCTGCCACCATCCAGCATTCTACTTGCAGTCCTCCCTTTTCAATAAAAGGCAACTCCATGCTTCCAAACGCTCAGGCCAAATCTTAGAGTGACCTTTGATTCTCCTTTTACTCCCATGCCCTGTATCCAATCCATCAGCAAATCCTGTTAGATGCTTCCTTCAAAATATTTCTGTTTTCCCTGCCTCCTCCTTTAGCACAGTATGAACTGGGGTCTCTGACTAGAAATGGATCATCTCCTTGCCTCCAAAAAGTCACACAGTCTTGCCACCAGTTCTGCCTTGAGAAAAACAGGACTCTATGGCTTTTATCTCTGCTTCTTCC
This sequence comes from Pteronotus mesoamericanus, assembly GCF_021234165.1. Classification (NCBI taxonomy): domain Eukaryota; kingdom Metazoa; phylum Chordata; class Mammalia; order Chiroptera; family Mormoopidae; genus Pteronotus; species Pteronotus mesoamericanus. Next base: position 24,868,964 of record NW_026555105.1, on the reverse strand, counting down.
AGACGCCACAAGAATCTCAGGACTCCCGGGAGATCCCTTAGCCCGAGACACTTGTCCCCATACGACTGCGCATCTGCCTCTCTAATCCCGCCAACGCCCTAAGCCTTACTACCTCACCCAGCCTCCTGGAACACTCTGTCAGTTGTCAGCTGAGTGCTGTGTCCCTCACCTCTTATCTTAGTGTCCCCTACACTATCTTTCTCTAGCCAACCACTGCCCGAAAGACATGTAGTATGAGCCATATGTGTAATTCTAAGTTTTCTAGTAGTCACATTGAAATAAGTAGAAAAAAGCAGGTAAAATCAATCAATAGATCTGACATGCGAAAGTATGTTTACGCAACCCAACATATTTCAACATGTAAAAAGTAAAAAATATTAATGGGCTATTTTACATCTTTTCTTATGCTCTCTTTGAAATCTGGAGTGTATTTTACACCTAGAGCACATCTCAATTTAGGTTTTCAGTGGTTATTGTGAAATGTAATCCTACCAAAAAAATGAAGTTGTGTGTAACAGAAAAATATTTTATACTGCTTCAGTTTTTAAATTCACTGGAATTAAATTCAATTAAAAATTCTGTTCCTCAGCCGCACCTCAGCTGCATTTGAAGTGCTCAGTAGCTACACGTGGCTGGCAGCTGCCCTATCGAACTGTGAAAGGCTGAGTGAAACTTCACCTTTCCTGCTGCTCTCTCTACATGTGGGCATTTTCAGCATTTGTGTGTGTGTGTGTGTGCGTTTGTGTATATAGGCACCTGTGTGTCTTCCTTGCCAGCCATTGCTCCTTTTCTGGAACATTCTCTTTCCTCTGACTATTTCTCTGACCACCCTTGTGGTTACAGTCATCTACCAAAGCCTGGAGAGATTACTTTATTCCTTGAAGATTTTTCTTCCTGGTTCCTTGTTACTTCCTCTAACACTCTCCTGTCATGATCCTTGGTGATATCAATATCCTTGTAAATAATATTTTCAACACACTGGTCTCTCAGTTCTTCATCAAAGGCCTTGTCTCCTCAGCCCTTCCTTCCCGTGGCCATACCCCAGACCTGTCCTGTCCTATATCAACACTCTCTCATGCATCCGAGTGTCCTATCACTCTCTCTGGTACCTTCTTGTTAATAGCATCACAAGTTACAAAATATTCCTGATGGGAGAGAAAGAAGTCTACCTTCAGTTAGAGCAACAATTGACAACCTTTTTCACCTTCTGGCACACATAAACTACTAACACCCTGTGGCATACCAAAAAATATATTTTTTGTAGATCTGACAAAAAGTAGGCATAATAATACTACAAACTACCTACTCTTTTTGCTCCAAAGTGACTTTTTAAAAAAAATCAGATGCCTAGCCCTGACCAGAGAGCTCAGTTGGTTAGAGCGTCCTGGGGATACACCAAGGTTGCAGGTTCCATCCCCAGTGTGGACACATACAAGAACCAGCCAATGAATGAATACATAAATAAGTGGAACAACAAACTGATAGGTTTTTTTTTCTCTCTCTCTCTCCTCTCTTCCCACTCTCTCTAAAATCAATAAATAAAAAATTAAGGAAATAATCAGGTACCTATACTTGTATGTAGGGAATTCTGGTACCCAGGATTAACCAGTCCGATGGAACTTTATTATATGTGTCTGTGACCAATAAGATGCAACTCTATTCTATGACTTATATATTTATAGTGCAAGACAGGTCACTCACACTCACTGGCTATTGTGATGGCTGTTGTCATTATTTTCTTTGACAAGCTAAGGGGAAAGAGGTCAGTGCCCTTGACTAACTAGTCAGGTATTGCATACTTTAAAAATTCTTGAAGCATACGGGTTGGAAATCGCTGAGTTAAGAGTTACTGGTTCTAATCTTCTGCGATCACAAAGCCTACACATGAGCGCCACCTAGAGGAGACGTCGTGTACTGGGGGCGTGTTGAGAGACAAGCAGGCGGGCGTGCTCTTGAGTTTACCAGCTCCGTGCCATTAACCAAGGTTCTTAACAGCTCTAAATCTTACTTTTCCTGCCTTTAAAGTAAGAACAATAATAATGGCTACTCCAGCAGTTGCAATAAAATTTAATTCATAACACATGTAAGGCATTGCTAATGTGCCCACCATCGAGTTAAATTCTCAATAAATGAACAACAGCAGTAAGAAGACAGTGTCCAGCATAACCAGTCTCAAGCTATGAACACAAATGGAAAACTTGTGCGAAACAGATCTTTTTATTAAGCATCATTGATTTCTGGCTTCAGGTACAAAATACATATTCTACACCAAAAAGTGAAGAATTCTAATTACACGATCTGTCTTTATGCTTTGAATCTACCTCAAGAAATACTTTATGTGTTTACAACATGTAATTTGAGTTTTGTTATCATAAAAACATGTTTCGTCAAGAATTTTTAAGTAGGATTTTCAATGCTGGTAAGAGAATTGCTGGAAGACAGTTTAACTGCAACGTTTTCGCCTGGAAAAGGACCTTTAAACACTGTGTGCATGTGCTGCCATCTAGCGGTAGTTTGGAGGCAAGGTCTCTGATGTATTCTGGCCTAGTGAGGTGGTTGTGTGTTTGTTTGTTTGTTTGTTTGTTTGTTTTGTTCTTTTCTTTTTTACCGTTTCTGAGTTTGTAGTTTGACTGCGTGGCACTGGCTTTGTACTCCCTTCTGAGGCCTCCTCGACAATCCTAGCTCCCCTCCTGGTGTGTGGGTGGGTGTCATAACGGGACCCTTATGACATCACTGCCCCTCCCTTGGTTACTTGATTCTGGGAATTGCCGGTCAGCCTGCCCCAGCCCAGCTCCCAGGCTCAGTGTCTCCTCCAGTGACTTTCCTTCCTTCCTTCCAGCTCCTGCCTCCCTCTATCCCTGCCGCTCCCTTACATGTCCAGAGTGAAGTTAATTAAACGTCCCAACTTTGCCCTGGAAAGACATAAGTGATGTTCAAAGGGTAACACTGCCAAATGTTGGTAGCCCAGGTGTGCAGAAGCAATAAACAGAGAAACAGAGCCCCCAGGTGAGGGGCCAGGCCGTGGGAAGCCATAAAATGAAAGGTGAGGCATCAAAGCCTGGGTGTCTGGATCTGGGGAGTCAGGGTGGCAGCGACCTGGATTATAGGAAACCAGGGGCTCGGCAGCTTAAATTAAGGAACATGGGAGGAGGTGTGGCTGAGGAATGTTCCTGGGTCTTTCTTGGTGACCAGTGCTAGGACCATCCTGAGGAAGACACCTTGGGGCAGGTAGGAAGGGCTCTGACTATGGGAAGGGCTCTGAGAAGGGACCAGGCTGGTGGGGAAGTGGCTCTCCCAGTCCTTGTGGTGTGAGCAGAGGCCTGAGACTTGCAGGAGCACCATTAGTGGGTCAGCACTGGCTGATGGCCAGGAAAGGGGCTCCCTTCTTTTATTATCTATTTTTAAATTAAATTTATTTATTCACATGTGTGGAACAAATAACCTCGTAAGAGGTTTTATTTCAGGAAACACGATTTCCTACCCTAGCCTGTCCCCATTGTCTGCTCCTCAAAAAACCATTTTCTCCCCTTTGAGCGGAGCTGCAAACATGTTCTCTCCTAATCCCTTCCTGTCCTCATGTCCCCACAGTGCCAGCTCCAGGTCAAGGCGTCCTGCTGTCCCCCTTCTGTTCTGTGAGCAGTTAGATCTTGCCCTTGCTGCGTTCTACTTTTGGTGCAACAATTTGCATCTTTGCTCTAAGGCCACGATTTTCTGGTAAGCGTTCTCAGTAAAGCCTCATTTTCCTTTCCTTTCCTTTTCCATTCTTCTTTTCGTAGTGTTTTGTGCTTCTCTCTAGCTCTTTCTTCCATATTTGTGAATGAGGTACATTTTCCCCTGTGAGTTGTTAGCAGTAAGTTCTTCTGGAGGGGGATAGAACACTGCGGCCCCGGTTCTTATAAATTATTGTTGGAGCCAAGGTTTTGTGTTTGGGTGTTTTTCTCCATCTTAAAAAATGAAATGCAGCACCAACACAAAAGATGGTATAAACTGTGTATGTGAGGCAGACAGAGAACTGATCTCTGGCTCCCTCCCCTGCAGCTAATCCTCACCCCACAGACAGCCTGCGATGAGCTCCCCAGGCCCAGCCTGGAAAGCCACTATTTGGAGTTTTATGGATCTCCATCAGTTGCCTTTCTTTGTAGGTTGATTACAATTGTTTGTATTTGCCAAGATGCACTGAAGAGTTTTGCAGTCTTTTTACCCCATATTGTTTTTCAGGACTCCCTCTGTTGCTCTATGACCTTGTTTGTACTTTCTTGCATTTTGGAGCGGAGAGTGGTGGTTTTTTGAGCATTGTTACTGCTGTTAAGTATTCCGCCGTGATGGCTCTACCACAATTCATTTATTCGTTCTCCTGTCGGTGTGCAGTTGGATTGTTTTAGTTTTGCTTTCTTGAACAAAATGTACTGGTCTTCCGGGACACGTGCAAAGTTTTATCTAACAGTGGAATGGCAAGGCCAAAGGTGCACATTCCACTTGCTTGGATAAGGCTGAATTCTTTTCAAAAGTGGCTGGGACCAATCTCAGTGTAAATGAGTCTGTTCTATCCTGCTTCTTTACAAATACATTAAATTTTGCATTAACACTGATCCTTCATTTTTTACCCAGCTATCAGTGACATGTCATGTAAGCCGTTCACAAGAATAAGTCTCCCCTCCCTCCTTCAAAGTGTTTTCGGTTATAGCCATTTTCACCGCCCACTGTCACTCTATTTCTTTATTGCTGGTTTTCTCTCCCTCTTGCAATGTAAGTTCCAGGAGGCAAGCGTTTCATCTCCCTTTTCAGAGCTGTTCCTCGTTGTCTAGAACCATGGGAGACATATGGGTGCTCAATACATGTTAAATCATTGAATGAATAAAAACATGAAATAAATCAGATTACGGTAAAAATACATACCCTTAAATACATACAACCCTCAAATTACACAAGTGCTTGTCGAAAGGGCCAGCCTCAAACAGGAACCTGCAGGCCCTGGCTGGTGTGGCTCAGTTGGTTGGAACGTCATCCCAAAAACTGAAAGGCCACCAGTTCAATTCCCAATCAGGTCACACACCTGGGTTGTGGGCTCAGTTGTGGTGCATACAGGAGACAATTGATCAATATTTCCCTCACATCAATGTTTCTCTCCCTTTCTCTCTCCCTACTTTCCTGTCTCTCTAAAATCAATAAGCCTTTCCCTGTGTGAGGATTAAAAAGAAAGGAACCTGCAGAGTTATCTGGAGGGTGTTCTATTTCCCTCTCCCTTGCATGGGTGAAGTTCTCTGTTTATAGGCTCTTTTCTATCCATGGACCTACTTTTGGTCATTTCCTTTACTTTATCCCTTTCTACCCAATTTCCATTCCTCGTTTTATTCACAGGTAAATTTCTTGAGAAAACAACAGATTTTGAACATCTACAGCTCCAACCTATCTGCTACGAGTCCATCCCAGCCCTTCTTGCTGTGGTTACCGGCTCTCCGTTTGTCATTTGATCCTGAGCTTCTGGATGTGGTTCCTGCTCAGCCATCCTGTTCCTCCTGGCTCCTCTTTGCTCTAGGTCTCACTGGCACCACGTGCCCACAGCCCCATCTTAGCATGTTAGTTCCCCTACACACACACACACACTGGGTTCCCTGCCCGCCCCCCCCCCCCACCAGCAATGTCTTTGTTTAGGATCCTAGAAGCAGAGCTGGGTATGAGACATAGGAGCACACCACTCACTGGGACCGCTCCCAGGAGAAACTAAGGGAGTGGGCATGGGTTTGGGGCAAAACACCACCTGGGGGTGTGGTGAAATCTAGCCTCCTCTTGATCTTGAGGTGCTGTGTCCAGACAAGGGACCCAGCTTTTGTCTGCCTCATCCCAGGCCAGCCTTAATCCAAGAGGTTTTAAACCTCCTGATACTCCCTGAGCACCACAAAACAATTGTCTCAGGGGTGGGGGAAGTGAGGTCTTGGCAGCAGTAACTATGGGAACGCTCCCAGGTGGGCCTTGCGTGCAGCCAGGATGATAATCTCTATAGCGGGGCTCTAACCTTAAATTCTGGCCCAGAGACCCACGGAGATGACCCTTCCATTGGTACCAGCATTGGGGGAATCCTTATGCAAGGCCTCCACCTTGTGGCCTCGTGAGAGTCTTTGAGGGGTATCATGTGTGATTTCAAGGGCCTGCTTGATAGCAGAACTCCTGGCACCTGCCCTATCCTGGCACATGAATGATCGATCACAAGCAGAGTGTCAAACAAAGCCCCGTGGAGCTTTTGAGAAGGAAGGTGGGGTCTAAGGCTCCATCTCAGTGTGCGAGCATAGCAGGTTTTCTGTGGTAAATGGGGGTCACCAGGGACATGAACTTGAGCTGGTATCAGCTATGCTGTGTGTGCAGACGTCCAGAGACACTCGTGGGCACAGATGCATCTGGGCTCCCACCTGCCCACCTGCACACAGGTGCACAGCCTCCGCTGCCCAGAAGAGTGGTGCAGGTGGGGTCTCAGTTCAGAATAAGGGGCCTGGGACTGGAACTGCGGTGGGAATTTGCCACTGTCCTGGGTGCTTCATACGCAGGGGAAAGTGAGGCCTTTCCCCTCACAGCAGTGCCCCTCAGGCACAGGGACTGCTCTGGAGGGAGTGCTGAGCAAAGGCAGCCTTCCGACGTCATCTGCATCAGGGCCCTCCTGGCTCTCCAGGTGAGGCCGTTGGGCTGGAAATGCCCATCAGCTCTCCTCGGTCTCCAGTGTGCCTGCCTTCAAACTAGAGCTGCAAGATTGCCACCTGTTCTCGAGGCTGCTGGCCCAGACTGCAGACTTCGGACTCACCAGCTTCCCTAATCATGTGAGCCAAATTTTTTTTTTTAATCACAGATCTTTGTGTGTGTGTGTGTGTGTGTGTGTGTGTGTGTGTGTGTGTGTTTGTATTCCTATGCTGTTTTTCCGGTAAACCCTGACTAATGCAATACCCCCAGACAATCTATAGGTTCAACAGCATACCTTTCAAAACTTCTGCTGGCTTCTTTACAGAAATTAACAAGCTGATCCTAAAATTCATGCAGAAATGCAAGAGACCCAGAATAACCAAACAATCTTGGGAAAGAAGAACAAAGTTTCTGATTTCAAAACTTGAGTAATTAAAACACTCCGAGACTGGCAGGAAGGATAGAAGTACACATCAATGGAGTAGAACTGAGAGTACAGAAATAAACCCTTTTATTTACAGTGAGTTGCTTTTCAAGAGAGGTGCCAAACAATTCCATAGGGAAAGGACAGCCTTTTCAATAAGTTGTGGTGGAACAACTGGACAGCCACAGGTGATATAACAAAGTTGGATCCCTATCTCACACCATGTGCAAGAATCGATTTAAAATCTATCAGACTTCAATGTAAGAGCTAAACTTTAAAACTTTTAAAAGACAAAGCAGTAAATCTTTGTGACTTTGGATTAGGCAATATTTTATTAGATAGAACACCAAAACTCACGTGACTAAAGAAACAAAATGAATGTCATCAACATTTAAAATTTTGTGCTTCAAAAACATCACTCACATGTTTTTGTGAAAGTGAAAGGACAATTCACAGAATAGATGTAAATACTTGCAAATTATACATCTGATAAGAGACTTTCATCAATATTCCATAAGGAACTCTTACAACTCAACAGAAGGACAAAAAACCTGATTTAATATGAGCAAAGGAAAAAGAGGCTCAACCATTAATCGCTAGGGAAATGCAAATGAAAGCCACAATGAGATACCAACTCACACCTGTTGGGAAAAATGGAATAGTCACATGTTGCTGGTGAGAATGCAAAATGATACAGGCACTTTGAAAAACTGGCTGAACCCTGGCTGGTGTGGCTCAGGAGGTTGAGTCCTGAACTGCAAACCAAAAGGACACAGGTTCGATTCTCGGTCAGGTCACATATGGGGGGGTTGCAGGCCAGGTCCTCAGCTGCAGACATTCAAGAGGCAACCGATTGATGTTTCTCTCACACACTGCTGTTTCTCCCCTCTGTTTCTCTTTTCCCCTCCCTCTAAATAAATAAATAAATAAATAAAATCTTTAAAATAAATAGAAAGAAAAACAGATTGACAGTTCCTCAAAAGTTGACCATAGAATTCCATTTGACCCAGAAATTCCAGTCTCAGGTATATAGTGAAGAGAAATGAAAACATATATAGACCCCCAAACTTTACACACAGGTTCATAGCAAATTTGTTCATACGGACATACACTGGAAACAGTTCAAATGTCCATCCACTGATGAATGGTTAAACAAAATGTGGTTTATGCATATAATGGGATATCTTTTAGCAACAACATAATAAAGTTCTGATATATGATTCAACAAGTAAAAACTTTGAAAACATACTATCTGAGAGAATATAGTCACAAAAGACCACATACTGTATGGGTTTCATTTACATGAAATGTCCATATTGGCTAATTTATTAGGACAAAGTTAATGAGTCCTGGGGGTTGTGGGGAATGGGGATGGCCATTGGTGGGCACAGAACTTTCCTTTGGGGGTCATAAAAATATTCTAAACTTAGGTTGTCCTGATGGACGAACAACTCTGTCAATACTAAAAACTAGTGTGCATTTTAAAAGGGTGAACTGTACAGTATGTATTTTATATCTCAATAAAACACTTTTTAAAAAGTGAGACGGTAGAAGTGACCCTAAGTGCCTATGGTCGAGTCCCCTGCATTCCCCACCCAGCCTCCCCTCTCCGGTCTGACATCCATCTGTCAGACCCTCCTGGCTCTGAGGTCATCTCTGTTCCCCAGGTAACTGGTGACCACCTAGTTGGTCATCAGTGGGTCAGGGAGGGCCTACTTCTCAGCCAATCAGGGTCATCGGCAGTTGGTTCCTTGGAGACAGAATCCGTTAAACCGACAAAGCCTCCGTCGGACCCTTCGGTGTCTCAGTGAGTGAGGGCTGTGTGCCGGGCCAGGCTCGGTCAGTCAGGAGGGCAGCTGCTGGAATGTTCCCAGTCAGGTAAGTGGCAAATGATCGGCGGGTCAGGCCACACAGGGACAAAGTGGGAGCCTGCTCGAGGGTCCTGGAGAAGTACAAACCCCTGGTGGCTCATGGGCAGGCAGGGGAGCTCGTGAGGGTGGAGAAGGTCACCATCTGCCTGGTAAGAGGTGACAGTACCCAGCAGGACACCCCTCGTGGCTCAGGAGGTCCCCCAGAGGCTGCAGTGGCTCTTGTGGCCTGAGGGCAGGCCTCTGTCAGAGCAGACTGGGGACAGGCTGGGGACCTGGGAGGAGGGAGGAGGACCTCTGGCCACAGGGATTAGGGGAGGTCCCCGGATCTGAGCTGTCGAGCTGAGAGGGGCGCCTGTCGCCAGGGGAGCGGGAAAGGCCCCCGCCACGGTTGCTGCTGGAGGTCGAGGTCTGAACCTGGACTTTGGTTTTCCCCAGTCCCTGCTGGGGCACAGATGAAGGCGCCACGGCGCGCAGTCTGGTCGGGGGTGGGGGGACCCCCGGGGCCGAGCCGGGTCGGACTTGAGTGCGCTGGCCGGCCGACCTCCAGCACCTGTGCTTGGAGGCTGTGCTGCTGGGGCCTTCAGGCACCCAGGCCTCATCCCAGTTCTGACGTGACGACAAAGCCACCTCCTGCGGGTGAGGTCACCCCTTGTGCGTCTGTTTCCCTGTATTTTAACGCCAGGAACAGCCCCTCCGAAGGGTGAACGTGGGCACTCCTTCCGCTCCCGAAGCTGCCCCGGGGGAACGGACCCCCCCCCCCTGCCTCCCCCCCCCCACCCCGCGCGGACCCACCCACAGCCCCAGGGCTGGGCTGCGCCCCCCGCAGGACGGCGCCTCCTCCCTAACAGCTCGAGGGCCATCGCCTCTGGGTGTCCGGCAGAGTCATTGATGTTCACACAGCCTCCCAATGCTTCTGTTCCTCTCCTGGGGGTCGGCCAGATGCCCAGCTGTGTTTGTTTTTAAGTAACCAGAGAAAGAAGAGACACATAGAAAATGTTACTACTTGTATAATTTTCCTTTGAAAGAAAAACCAACACAGTGTTTGGAAGGGAAACACCTCCCTGCAGCTCCAGGAACTCCGGTGACCAGAGAGGCGGAGTTTGAGGATCTCTGGGTTAAGAACGGGGTCTGGGAGGGACGAGGCTCCGTGGGTGCAGGAAAGGGATGGAGATGAGGACCCGGGCCAAGGTCTGGTTCTAGATGTTCCCTCTGTCCCACCCTCGCACCGGCCCTGGATGGATGGCGGTAAAGGTGCTCAGCCCGCTCTTGAAGTGGCTCCAGCGGTCCACACAGAGGACATGGGTCCCCGGTGTTGGAAAGTGTGGGCTCTGAGCCACATGACTCGGTTCCAACACCAGCTCCCTCATTACGAACCCTGTGGCCTTGGGCACCTACGGCACCTCTCTAGGTTTCCACTCCCTCACCTGTAAGCGGGGCTGATGATCGCAACAGGCTGAGAGCACTGCCTGGCCTCTCGGAACGCCATCCATGTCAGAGGTGATAAAAATTAAGCAGCACAAGAGTCCCATAAGCAGGGCAGACATGTGTCGATCCGGGGGAGCCTGGGTGCCACCCTGGGACGTGGCGCTATTGGGCTCTGTCCTCTGTGCGCAGAGGTCCCATTGGAATGCCTTTGGGCAGAGTTGGGAGGATGAGGGGACCACAGCCCCAACCAGGATGGCAGGGGCCCCTTGGCTCCTGGGCGCAGCGGTGCAGTGCCCAGCGCCACAGCCTCCGGGGCCCATGAAGATAGTCTCCTGAGCTCATCAGAAGAATCACCTGAGCCCGTGGGTGAAGGGAAGGTGTTGCCGAGCAAGTACCCACAAACACAGGACACATGCAGAGAAGGGACACCCTGAGACAGGCCCACATTCAGACCTTACTCCCCTCCCTGCAGCCCAGAGTGACATATGGTGGCGGTCCTGCCTGCTGCATCTCCAGGGGGAATGTCGCCCCACCCCGCCCTGGTCAAAACATCCCTCCGTGGCCAGAATGAGCTCGTAGAGCTGGACAACGATGTGTGTGTGTAGAGGGGGGTGGGCAGGAAGGTCAGGGAGGGAAACCACCTACAAATGCCTTAGAGGGAGACTGGGACCCCAAGAGCAAATAAAGGGACAGGATAGCGCAGAGTGAGGGGTCAGCCTATGAAAAAGTGGCTCACACACCAGCTCCATCACAGTACCATGGAATAGTTCAATGGAAATGCGGCCACATGCTAAGAACGAGGCTCGCACATGCTGAACATCTAAGCGAATATTACCTGTTCCCATGTGAGCTTCCCAAGAAGAGGACTATCTCATTTTTTCTCTCTAGCAATCAGCTGGGACGCCTGGCAGTGCCAGCCCTCCCGGCCTATGACCCCCTCCCTCTGGGGCTGCAGCCTCAGAGCTTGGCTACGGGAGTGGCGGGCGGGGCAGGAGCGTGGGCCCAGCACCCTCGCCCAACACGTCTCGGCTCAGCACAGACGGGCAGAGGCCCGACTCCACAATGGTAGCGGCAGAGACCAAGGTTGAAAGAAGAGCCCAAGACACACACACTAGACCAGGGACTGAGCAGCTCAAGGGAGGCGATGGGAATGAAAAATCAGGGACCACTTCAACACTCTCAGAGGGTCCCCCAGGCTCCCCTACACAGCCTTCTCCTCTGAGGGTCTTTATGGACAGGTAAGGCCTGAAGCACTCACCTGGGCTCCCCAGGGGTGAGGATGGGCAGCTCTTTTTGCTCTAGGGACCAATTTTCCCATCCAAAAGACCCAATGGCCCCCATCCCAGGCTGCCACAGGATGCGCAGCCTTGCCCGGCCCATGTGGCCTGGACCCTGCAGTTCAGATAACAGGAATATGGTCACTTACGTGACTGCCCCTTAGGGGACCACCGTCGTGGACATAAAAGGAAACTTCTAGTAACCCTTTCAGTGTGATATTATTTTGTTATAATCTTCATATGTTTGAAAAACCAAATTATAAGAAGAGAGTGAAGGAATTGCAACCGTAGCCGTCAGCAGGTGGGCCTCAGAGCCGAGCACGTTCCCTCTGCCGATCCTGCCGCAGCTGGTGCCTGCTGTGCTGCAGGCATCCGGTGGTCAGACCCCCAGAGGGACCGTCAGGGAGCCCCTGCACCCACCTACCTCTGCCCGAGCCACGGCATTGGCCACCCTGCCCAGGGAGGGGAGGAAACAGGGCTGGGACAGACGCCTGCTCTCTCATGACCCGCCTTGTCCATCGTAGCCTCTCCTTTTGAACAGAAAATGAGCAAAGCAGAGAAAGACCCAGAGCACCGGCAGAGCCAGGAGGGATCACGGAGGCTCTTGATCCCTTCTGGTTTTGTTTTTCTTTTTTCCATTAACAGGTGTTGATTTGTTTGGATGCCAATGGAGCTAAAGGAGGTGGAAGCATGACTGGCTCCCCCTCCCACCTGGGACCCACACCGCCTGTGGCCTCAGGTTCAGGCACCAGCGCTGAGGGGGGCCGTGGGTGCCCACACCACCTCCCGCCTGGAACAGGACATGACTGGAGACCCTGGGAAGATTGTGCACCTTCCAGCTTCCCCTGGAAACTTCTGCCCCGCAGGCTTCTCCGTGCTGCCACCCTGGGCCTAATTTCTGCCTGGAAGAGGCCTGAACTCAGAGAGAAACCTGGAACCTGCACGCAGCCCCTGCTGGTCAGGCTGCGTCCACTCTGAGCACCCGGGCCTCGGCCTGTTCTTCCTGCTCCTGAGCAGTAAGACTCAGGCAGAGTGTGAGACTGGGCGGAGAGCAGGCGCCACGAAGTGCCAAGACACACGATTTATGAGAAAGTGCCCTTCAGAGGCTGAGTTCCAAGGCCAGCTGGGCCACCTGCTGGCCACGTGCTCTGGGCAAGTTTAATTAACGGCTTGGCGCCTTTGCCGTCGTCCTCAGTGCGGTGATGCCAAGAGAACAGGCTGCGCTGACAAGCTGGGGGCCTCTACCGATCTCTGTGCACAGGCCGGGGGCAGCACGCGGGCTCTCCGTGAGGGCGGCTGCTCCTCACAGTGTGCTGCCGGGGAGGCTGAGGCAGGGCGGCCTCTCAGAGGCTGCCCTCCTTGTGTCCCTCCTGCCTCAGTCCAGGGTCCAAGTGAGCAAAGGTCCCCGGCTCTCTGCAGTAGCCGCCCTGCTGGGCGTGGTCAGCACCCTCCGGACTCGCCAAGTCAGGGTGCTTTTGCCGTGGCCTGCGCGCCCAGCTCCGAGGGAGACTCAGCAGGTGAGGTTCTTGGTGTGACTCTGGTTTTGATGACAGGCGGCCCAAGTATGGGATGCGTTTCATTTGCTTTACTCAAGGTATCATCAGTCACCTGGAGATAAAGTGGAGGCCCGTCCTCAAAGCCATGTTCAGTTGAAGCCCGTCTATGTCGTCGCAAGGGGACAAGGTCTTTGTGGCTGGAACTTGACTGGGCTGGCGGGGCTCTGGGCTGTGTCGGTCTTGGCCCAGCAGGGAATCCGGGTGGGAGGACCTCTCTCTGGAAGGGTTTCATGACCAGATCATCCTGGAGCTGGTGTCATTGGGTTTGGTCACCGATGCGTTTCCGTGCTGGGCCATGACTTTCCGTCCGCTTTCTCGGGTCTCTTCCACTCTTCTTTTGGGCTCCTTTGCTGGTCGTTCCCAGCGCCTTACAGAATGACCACGTCCCCGCGGCTCAGCCCCACTGCTCAGCTGAAGCTCGCCTCCCGCCACTCTTTGTTTTCTGAAGTCTGCATCTTTGGCTGTGCCGATGTTCCTTACTGGTTTGTCCTTTTCCCACCATCTGATAGTATCTCCCTGTTTGTCTTTTGGTGACCTTTTTCAGCTTCTGCTAAATCCATTGTCGATCTGCCGATAGTGTCTTTGTATGGAGATCGCTAGAAGGAAGAAAGGACGGTCCTGGGCGCTCTGAGCCTTCAGACCAGCCTGGCCAGGCCTGAGAACCTCTGGTGGTGTAGCCAATCCCCATCCAAGCCTGTCCTCTCCACCTGTAGCTTTGCAACGAGAGAGGTCTTCTATGTTCATGGTGAACTTTGATATTCCTTAGCTCCAATGGATTCGAGTCTAAACTGGCTTAGGCACTTCCACCTGAAGAATCGTTTTCTCATGCCCTCTCACGTTTCTCCATGAGCAACGGGCCCCATTCATTTTACTTACTGGTTTTTCAATTCTTTCCAGCATCTTGCCGACTAGGGAGTTTCACTGACTAAGCAATTGTCATCCAAGGTTGAAAGAGTGACTTGACTCTGGGACTTGACTCTCTCCTGAAGACAGCGCATAGCTCCTGTGTCAGGGTTGAGTCTCGCCCTGAGGCTCCACCTGCCGCCTGCCTCTTCCCCATGGTGTCTGGTTTTCCTGAAGCGGCCATTCCCTGCCTGGCTCTCCAGGTCTCCCAGTGCTCAGGGGACTCCAGATGGACTCAGCAGCGCACTCACATTTGCAGGGTGTTGGAAACAAACGTGTCAGAAAAAGGGCGGGGGCTGCAGAGTGCTTTCCTGTGCCCAGGCTTCTCTCCGCCTTGCCCCCGGGCCTAGCGCAAGGATTTGATCTCCTCTCAGGGGCCCCGGTCAACAGCCAGCTCCTACTCTGAGTCCATCTCAGGGAGAGCTTTGTTCCCGCTCCCCTTCCCTCCCTCGGTGACATCCACACACAGCTCCCAGGACCTTCCAGGGTCTGTAAGCCCGCGCTGCAGACGGAACCACGCTCACCCCCAGTCTTCCCTGTCTTCCCTGGGTCTGTCTCACTCCATTTCACCTGCCCGCCGTTCCCTACGACCGGGAAGTGTCCCACACTTGAGAGGTTAAACGACAAAGTGGGCTCAGAGAGGGCTGTCTTCTCAAGACCACATGGAGGTGGCCCTGTGGTCAGCTCTAGAACCCAGGGCTCACCCGCGCGGGGCCGTCTTCTCTCTCAGGCATCCCTCCCGTCCAGGAGTCTGGCGAAGTGGAATGAGGAGGCAGCCCCAGAAGGGCTGTGGCGCCCTGCCACCTCCTAAGCCCCGCCTAGTGTCGAGGAGCTGAGGTGTCCGTGGTGATGGTAAATCAGCCTCTTCCGGTACTGTCCCGTCCCCTCTCATCGGATTCCATGCCGAATATCCGGAGGCGATCGACAGAATCAGAAGGAATGGAGCTGGAGGTGATGGCCAGACCCCGGCAGCGGCAGCTTGGGGTCCCAGTGGGCTGGGGGCTCAGAGGCTCCGAGTTCAGGGGGCTTCGGTCCCAGGGAGCAGAGCAGCGGTGGCCAGGGGAACGGGGGAGTTGGGGTCGATGTTTGCCGAGGAACGAGTCTAGGCGTGGGTTAGAGAATCCTGACGTTCAGGAGGCCCAGCCCGCAGAGCGAGGACTGGCTGGAGGGAAGACTGGGTGCTGGAAGGTGGCGGAGAACAGGGCGGCCACGTGGCTCAGCAGGGGGAACGGGCTGCCGGGCCCTGGAGGCCCCGTCCCTGCCACAGGGCCAGGGCCAGGGGCCAGCGGTAGGAATAGGTGCTTTTTATCATTTTAAAAAACATGACCATTTATATTCACTTGGTTTTGAGCATGAAATTGCTCTTTAATGAATACTTTATTTACACTCTACCTGCGCCAAGTAGAAAGTATTTACAGCAATTTGAGTTGTTTTTCCCCTGAGCTTTACCAGTTTTTTGTAAATTTTATTTTATGCTTCTGCCCTCATATCTTTTTCCTGAGCCATTGTATTTCTATAATTGCTTCTTGTATAGACATGATTGATTCATTCAGCTTTCTAATCGGACTGAAATTTTCAATTTTAACTTGCTTTGTGGACTCACTTATTTAGTGAGTTTTCTTTCTCAGCCATTTTTTCTTTTCCTTTCTTTACTTAGTAATTTTGATCAATTCTTGTGCTCATTCCTTTTTGATAACTTATATTTTCTACCTGTCTTTTTAAGAACTTAATTTGGGACAGCCTTGGGCTGTGTCAAAGGTTCTTATATATCTTATTATTTAAGGTTTTTGCATGTAGTTATTTCTTAGTTTAAATAAAATGAAATAATCCATTATAAGTGGTAGAGTATATAAATTTTATATGTCATGTATAGAGAATACTAATAAATACTAATACACTGATCTCTCAGCTTAAGAAATGGAACCCTACCATTATCTCTGAGGTCTTCTGTGTGCTCCCCCAAAATCTCCCCCTTCTCCCTGAAGGTAACCACTATCCTGAATTTTGTTTGTTGATCAACTTCTTTTCTTTATAGAAATTTTTTACAGTTGTTTTTATGCTTAAAAAATTAAATACTTCTACATGTTCTTGAAAGTATTTATAAATATTTACATAGTGTGTCTGTTGTAGTTAGCTGTTACCCAATGATGATGTCTAACAATCCCAAAAGTTAGTAGCATAAAATAGTAACAGTTACCCCTCATTCATGCATCTAAGGGTTGGTTGGGTTTGACAGAGCTAGGTTCAGCTGGTTTGTAGTTTGGGTCCAGACCTGCTCCATGTGTCTCCTAATTTCCTAAGACCTGTGTATATTTAAGGAATTCTCTTTCCATGGTGAAAGGCAGGGGCACAAGAGAGCAAGCCCACTGTGCAAGTGTATTTTTAGCATTAGCTTATGTCATGCTCACCAACATCCTAATGGCTAAAGCAAGTCAGATGGGTTAGCTTGAAACCCAGAGGTGGGGAGTTCCCCTCTGGCCTCATGAGGACTTGGGGAGGGTGTGGATCTGCAATACAACAGATGGAGGCTATAACTCAGTCTACCACATGATGCAATCATATTTGTTACATAATTCCATCTAAAAGCGTGTAGCTGTACCCTATCCATTTTAACTCATGGGTAGAATTCCTCTGTAATGAACGTAGTTTACTTCTCCTTGTTTCACTTTATGGACATTTTCATTTTGCTAACGCAAACAAGGCTGTTTTGAACATGCTTGTACGTGTCTCCTGGGGCAGGTGTGTGAGAATTGCTTAAGATGAAATTATAGAAAAATGACCAAAACTCTGAAATAAAAGCAAAAAGAGGACCACCTGACCTTTAAATAGCATTCTAAGAGCATTTTCATTAAGCCCTTTGGAGATGATCCAACTCTGTCAGGGAGTTGACTTTATGGACTTATTAACAATTTATAGATCTAGTTTTATAACTCAAATGGGGGCATCAGTGCAATTACTTAGCACATGTGATGGAACGGCCTCGGTTACCAAGAACTCTCAGCGGGGTATATGAAAGGTAAAGCGGGGTGTGGGTATGCTGGAGAATGGCCCACTCTTGGCATCTTGGCACCCTTGCACATACACGCACAGCCTCGCTGGCAAAGGCTTGAATCACAGGTACTCTGACTCCTGGCAGAACACTCTGTGGCCCCCCTGCAACACGGGAGGATGGGAGCAGCTCTGAGGGCCATTTCCCACTTACCTCCCTCTGTTCCCTAGAGACTGCCATTGCCTCCTGGGTTCTGATAAGGTGTGAGGCTTCCCCCTCAGACTATACAGCTGCTGAGCTGCACTCCAGCACCGGCTTGTCAGCAGTGGGAACCCCCCAGCCTATTCCAGTCACCTGGCCCCTTTCATTTCAGCGTCTGTTGCTTGTGTGTGACAAGGATACGTGGAGCTAGCACCATTGGCTATTCTTTCTTCCTTTCACTGTTCATGTATGTAATAAACCAGCTGAATCTAAAAGTAGTTTTTGTGTCTTTACTGACCAAATCAACTATGTCTTGCCCTCTTTTTTTTTTTTTTTTGGTGTATGCTTGACAGACAGATGGAAGTCCCTGCGATTTTCCCTCCCTACAGAGAGCAAACCAGAAGCAAATGGCATCAATAGGGAAATTATACAGATGAATGCCACAGTCCAGGAGTTGAAAGAAGCAGGAATGGTGACACCCGCTACGTTTAACTCACCAGGCTGGCCTGTGCAGAGTTCAGATCCGTGACTGTGGGCTCTCATCAATTTAATCAGATAAGGGCTCTAATCGCAGCTGTAGGCTCACATATAAAAACTGGAGCAGATTAACATGACCCCTGGAACCTGGTATGCAGCTTCCGATCAGGCTAAACGCCTTTTTCTTCATATTAACTTGCACAAACCACAAAAAGTTTGCTTTTACTCCCAGCATTGCCGCAGGGCTAGGTCTATTCTGTCCTCTGCAATAGTATAGTTTACAGAGATACTGATTTCTTGGCATTCCACAAAACATACCACTGGTCTGCTATATTGAAGACGATATCATGGTTGAATTTGGTGAGCAGAAAGTAGCAAGCACTTCAGTTACCTCTACTAAGACATATGTGAACCACTTGTGGAAGATCTAGCCCATGAAAATCCAGGGGTTTGTCCCCTGAGTGTAGTTTCTGGGGGTTCACTAGTCTGTAGCATGTAGAGAGATCTTCCGAGGCAAAAGACCAGTTTCTGTACGTTGTACCACCGATTATGAACAAAGGGATATAACTCTTGGTAGGCCTTTTTGGATTTGGCAGGTGACATATATCACAGTTGACACTCTACAGAAACAGTCATGAGGATGCCAGTTTCAAATGGGATCACAGAAAGAGGAGGAGGTGTGGTTAGTTCAGGCTGTAATAAAAGCTTCTCCGTAACTTGGTCCAGTGATATGCAAAGCATCTGTGGCAAATAGAGTTGATGTAGGGTGTTTCTCACAAGCACAAATGGGAGAACAACAGCTTGATTTCTGGGATTTTTGAGAATATCCATAACGCCTTCTGAAGATAACTATTCTTTTGAGAATAGCGTCTGGCTTGCTACAGGACATTTGAAGATACTGAAAGCCTAACTATTGGACATGAGGTAATCTTGTGTCCTGAGCGTCCCATCATGAATACAACTAGCCATAAGGTTGGACGTGTGCAGAAGTATTTATCATCAAATGGAAATGGTATCTAAGAGTTCAAGTTTGAATAAGTCGGGAAGATATAAATAGATTGCACGAGCAGGCGTTCAGACTCCTTTGACATGAACTCCTATTGCATTGTGTCTCCTCTCCTTCAACCTACACCCATGGCCTCATGAAGTGCTCCTCATAATCAGCTGACTGAAGAAAACCCTTCAACCTGGATCTGCACTGGCAACACGCAAAATCAACCAGCGGCAGCACTACAGGGGTGGTCCTGCAGTAGAAAAAATCCGCCTTCCTTGCCTGTGATGCTTCTGCCAGCAACACCATCTGTGACCTCGCAGGATGCCTTACCCACTGTCAGCAATCCACCCTCTGTTGTGTCTGATCAAGGAGCTCATTTCACAGCAAGGGATGTTTAGCAATGGCTCACACCCATGCAATTAACTCTTCTTACCACCACCCCATCACCTGGAAGTGGTTGGACTCATTGAAAGGTGGAAAGGCTTAGCTTCAGGAAGGGCATCAGCTGGAAGAGAACACTTGATAAGAATGGTTTCTGTTCTACCTGATGTAGTATATGCTTTGAATCGTAGACCATTAGGTAGTGTGATCTCTCCAACAGCCAGACTATGTTGGTCTGTAAATCAGGGGTAGAACTGGGTGTCGCTCCTTTGACAGTTCCAGCTAATAACCCACTTGCAGAACTTTTGCATGTTGTCCCAGCAACTTAGAGTTTTGTAAATTTATAGGGTTAGTCCCCAAAGGTAATGTCAGGGGGGATAGTGATAATTTCATTGAACTGAAAATGAGACTTTACCTTAATATTTTAGACTCGTTATTCAATTAATCCAGCAGATAAAAAGGCATTGCTTTACTGTCTAGTGTGATTGATCCTAATTTCCAAAGGTTCCTGAGGTTGCGGCTACCCAGTGGGGGCACGGAGGGCTGTGTTAGGAGCCCAGAAGATTTGGTGGCAACCTCCTTGTGTTTCCAGGGTGAATTGTAAAGGTTAACAGAAAACTACTGCAACTAAAATGTGACAGGATGTTTGAGGACTCACGTCCTTTGGAAGTAGGGATTTGGGTCACTTCAGTAGACACAGAGTTGAAACTAATTGAAGTGCTGCCGCAGAGTTCAATTATGACCTCATAACAAACCCCAGAAACAAGTGTGATAGTAGCTCTGTATATTTTTTTCTTTGCTTGTAGTATGTAGGTGTTTTGATAACTATGTACCATTTTGATGTTTTTCTCTCCTTCCATTATTTTATATACAAATCACTGAGGTTGAATTTTCTAACTTAGTCTTCAGGGAAGAGAATATTTAGTGAAACCATGATGAATTTTGAGGAATAGTAATATAGTCAGCAACGAATACAATGACCATTGGAACTGTGTATCTCATTTTGGAGTGAGCGTGAAAACATATGCAGATATATGAAGACAGCTAGCTATGTTTTGTTTGGTGGAAATATAGAGCTGTTACATTGTTTTATTTAAGTTCTCATATGTGTGGAGGGTGCACATGGAAACTAGGAGTCAAAAGTCTGGATGATCATCCCCTTGCTTTCTCTTTGAGGGTGAATTTAAGGGGCCAAGTCTGTTTTAGACTTTTCTTAATCTCTCATAGCAAATTTCAAGAAATATGTCACCATGTTGACTCACGAATTATTCAAAACAAGTAAAAGATTTAGAAATGCAATTTTTCATGTGCAGTCTTGGGAGTGTGGGAGTTGCGCACATGGGTAACACAGGAGAAATAAGAAAGAAGCAGATGCACCAACCATGATGTCCTTTTCAGAAGTGAGCATTTTGAGTCAATTATTTGAAGAATCGCTGTAGCTGCACCAAGCAGAGAGGTGAGCAGGGAGGCAGAGGACAGAGGAAGAGGGCCACTCCCACACAATACCCTTTGGCCCACTCCCCCCCCCTTTAAAAATCCTATTTCTCTTCCAGCGCTCAGCTCGGATATCCCTCCCCAGGAATGCCACACTGATTTCAATGGTCTTGATGCACCTCTTCTCTGAAATCCCACCTGTGTGCTCACCATCTGTGGTTAGTCAATTGCTTCCTTTTTTGATTCATCCAATGAACAGTGACCTTCTAAAGAAAAGGAATAAGAACAGTCTTACCTTTGTTTTTCATCATCAATACCTGGCACATGGGAACAAAGAAGACATTTATATATGTCTGAGTAGTAAATAATTTCAGAGGTACAGCAGGGGACAAAATGTCCTTGCCAAGTGGTCATCAAACTGCACCTTTGCAGCCCTGGCCAAGTGGCTCAGTTGGTTGGAGCATTGTCCTGTGCACCAAAAAGCTGCGGTTCAATTCCCGGTCAGGGCACATACCTAGGTTTCAGGTTCAATCCCTGGTGGAGACGCGTAAAAGAGGCAACTGATGTTCCTCTCTCTCCCTCCCTTCCTCTCTCTCTAAAATCAATAAACATATCCTTGGATGAGGACTAAAACAAAAAACTGCATCTTTGCACAGCAGTTCTTGCAGTTCTTGGGGATTTCCCGAGGTGGGCACCGGTGAAGGAAGCCATGAACCTGCCCTTTAGGCATCTGAGTGATGATGTAATCCTTGGAGGCTGCTCCTAAGTAACTGAGGTCCAGGAAGCATTGCTGGTGCCAGCAGATGCGGTCCTGCTTCCCAGACCTCTCCCCCAAACCACCGCAACCTCTCTGCTAGAATTTTCAAAGTATGGTCTTTGTGGGTCCCTCATCAGATGGATTTAAGGGACATATGTCCTCTGAGCCCATCTTCAAAATGACGCTGCGATGAGCTTACTCCTTTTGGCCCTGAGAGGGCGCATTTCTCACCGCACTGTGGTCCAGGAAACTCATGGTGCCCTCCCTGTCCTGCTCATCTGGGCTTTGAAGCAGCCCTGATAACCACAGGCAGATGCGAACATTCAGGGGCTGATGAACAGGAGTGAAAACGGGAGCCTGGAGGCAGGGGGATCTTTAAAGAAATCCAAGAGCAAGACCAAAACGAGGAGAGACGCTGGAGGCCGGCGGGCAACACCTGAAGACATACCCACGAGAGAGCCGGGAGGTGAGGGACGGCTGTACATCCTCAGCGGAGCCGGAGTACAGAAGCCCCATCTGTGCTGTCCCTGCGTCGGGGTCCCCCTCTGGCCGCTGCCATTCGCACGGTGCAGCCAGCCCCGCTGGGTCCACCGTCTTGTGTGCTGACCCTGCAGGGGACCTCGAGCGCCCGCCTGCAGCCTGACCGAGGAGACGGACAGGGGAGGAAGTCGAAGTCCTCGTTCGCGTTAGCGGAGGGTGAGATGGGTCGGGATGAAGGGGGCCCGGAGAACTAGCAAGACTCGCAGCACCTTCTCTCCGTGCCCAGAGTCTCCCTTTGGGCTCAGGCCCTGGCGACCAAACCCTCCCCCTCTGTTCCCTCTGCCAATCGCCGCTCTGCAGGGGCAGGGGTCACAATGGGGCCCTGTGACGTCCCTGCAGCCAACCCCTACCATTCCTTCCTGTGAAACGTCCCTGGAGCCGTCCCTGCCCCACTCCCCGTCCCAGAGGGACCCGTCCAGCCGCAGTCCTTTCTTCTCTTATCTCCCCCTCATTCCATCCAACGCCCGTCTGTGCGGTGCCACCCAGGGGTGTCCCAAGTGTGCAGGAGGAAAAAAGTCGGGGCTCAGAAAGGGGACATTCTCTTTCACTTCACAGTCTCAGGTCGAAGCCCACAAGTCCTTGACCCCTGAGCGGTCAGAGCAGCAGGCTGCCCGCGGACCTGCTGCTGTGGGGCAGCAGGAGGCCATGAGCCCTGCAGGAGGCCGGCCCGTAGGAACGGGGGCGGGGCGGAGAGTTTCCCGGCCCCCGCTCATCTCACCCGCCCCTTGAGCAGCTGACCTGCCATTTTAAAGCACTTCCAGCTCTGGATGCTTGGAGTTTCCATGGTGATGGAAAACGAGGCTCTACTGCCCGTCTACCTTTGCCCCCAATTTAACTTTTGTCACCAAGAGTGATGGTCCAGACATGCAGGTGTGATGAGCAGGGACCCGGAGAAGTAGAGTCGAAGGTGGGAACGTGGCCCGAGGAAGGGGAGAGGTGTGGCTCTCTGGTCCAGGACTCCCCGGGCTTGGGGCAGAAGTGACTGGGAGTAGCTGGGTTGGGGAGTTTCTATGATCCAGCTCCTCTGAGAAGCAAATGCCAAAAACAGATTAAATTTATGAGGATGTTATTAGGGAACGTGTCTGTTTGAAAAGAACAGGAGGGAGCTATGAAAAGCTGGGTGAGTCGTCAGACCCCCAGGTGAGTCTCACGGCCCAAGGTGGGGTCAAGAGGGCAAGATGCAGGGGAGCACCCTGGACTGTGACTCAGTCTAAGTAGAGTTCCACGGAGCCTGCCTGGAGTCTTTGAAACAAGGCCAGTCAACAAGTTTTGGCTGCCCCAGCAAGCAGGCTGCCTTGGATCTCGCTGCATTCAGTCGCTGGAGGGAAGCTGCTGGCTTGGCACAAAAGCCCATGAGGACATGAAATGCAACAGCCAGGCTCAGACACCTATGCTCTCATAGGAGGAGGCAGGCATAGGAACTCTGGTGCAGAGATTGGGGACCGCAGAAGGAAGCATGGCTGAGAGAGCCCAGAGGTTCCTATATCCCCAGTGTCCAAAGCTACAGCCAGCCTAGGCAACACCTACTAGTGTTCTGGAAAGTTCTAGTTCAAGGGAACATGACAATACTTTCTGGTGGGATTGCTCTAGAATGAATAGGCAGGTGGGGTCTGGGCCTCCTGGGACCCAGTCATTGAGTAATAGGAAAGCGACTGTTAATCTTTTTTAAAAAACCCAAACTATACATTCACATGGAAGCAATGAATCAACCATCCAATAACACCTAAAAGGCTCTCTTTCAAAAAACAACTCTGTCTGTCCCTCTTTCCTTGTTGCCTTCAGAAACCATCATCTTTTCTGTGAGCCAGTCGCAAAGATCCCTTACCCCTCGCACGCAGGCTGGCCACCCCGGCTGTTGTGGGAGCACTTAGATCTAAGCACGAGGGTTGCATTGACAATTTTTTTTTTTTTTTTTGCAGCAACTTAACGATTACATTTTGACACAACCTAGTTTTCCATGTATATCTTATAGCAAGTTACATAACAATTTTGTCATACGTTGCCAGTTTTCTTAGGAATTGATATTCCTTATGTTAAAACCCTGATAAAATACATCTCAACCTTTTGGAAAGTTGGAATGCCTGACTGGATTTATTTTACTAAAATTTATGAAAGCCTCCTTTAGGATAAGAAAAACTAGAGGTGTCAGATTGTTTGTGGCGCTCACTTTTCCACACTCAGCGAGGTCCGTCACTTTCACTTCTCACTCCCTGTGAGTGCTGTCCCGCGGCCATGCCTATGCTCTAAGCCACTACCATTTTTAGGAAAGACTTCGTACAATTTTTCTCACTACCCAGTATGAGGAGGACCCATCCGATTTCTGAATAAGGCTTTTTTTTTTTTTTTGGTAATTCAATACTTAGTTTGGATATTAAATGCATTATTGCATAGAAATGCTCTCACGAACCTGCTTGGTCAACTCTGACATATTTCTGAATGATTTTAATCCCACGACACTTCATTTGTTTAAAATTGAGAGAATACAGACTTCAGATATGTAAAAAAATCCAATTTAATCGAAGCACAGATAAGTGAGGTTTACTTTAACTATACTTTGTAATAGAATGAAATTTAATCGAAAGTATTTTTTCATCCTGAAGCCACTATGTTTCGACTCAAGATATGTAAGGAGCTTGTGATACAGTCCTCTCCCCTGTGAATAATTGAGGAACTTGAATCACAAGGACAAGGTGGTAAAGAAGTGTTCGAAGAGTCATAAGACTTTTTCTCTTCACCTTCCCTCTGTATCAGCACCTAATTTGGGTTGACCTCTCAGTACGGTGTAGAGCACATACCAGATATTTGACATGTATTTGAGGAATTATTTCAGACATACATTAATTAGGATTGTAATCATGTTTTAGAAAAACTGTGATATTTCATTGCTTTGTAACATCATTAATATTACTTCATAAGTTTTTAAAAATTACATGTGACTGCTCAGAAATATCCCTCTTTTTCTGTCAATGCATTATGTCTCTTTTGCCTTAGCAGAATAACTGTGATTTGTTAAAGGCAAGTACAAAATAACATTATTTCTATCCTTCCTACAGCAGTGTGTTACACAAGTTAATGAACATTTGCTGATGGGTAGGTGGTTATTCTCTATGTGTCCATATGTTTTGTTGGGGTTTTTTTAGGTGAAAGAAACCAATTCTATTTAAGAAAGGAAAACCTCTTTGTTCACCAGGAATCAAGGGCAAGTCCATTGTCTACCTTAATTTATTATTATAATTGGAACTCCCAGCATGGTGCCGAATGGGTGAGAGGTAATCAAAAACTTTCTGAATAAATCATAAATGAATGAAAGGTGATATTTCAAATAAACAGCAATAAAAAGAATAGATAATTACATATATAAATCCTAAATGACGAGCTATCATCGGTGCTAATAAAATATTTTTTAATGTCACTTGCTCTACAGAATAATAGGGAAACTCTGGGCTGGGCCAAAGCCCTGTCCATCCACCTAAGGCCCCATAGCAGTAGTAGGAGGAGGTGGCTTGTGGGTCACAACTGGAACATGCCAGAAGCTCTGGGTTTGTGGACCCCCGTTTGCCTTGTGACCTTATCATTTCATGTCTCTTCCTCCTCCGGATTTGTCAGTCCTCAGTTGTGTCTGAGGGGCTTCTGGCTCTGCCTGTGCATTGTTGCTATCAAGTATGATGAATTTGGGCTTTGTCTTGTTGATGCTTAACAGTAGATTCTTGGGTACCTGGGTGCTTCGAGCCGGTGCTGACCTGTGGGCCCAGAGGAGTAGTAATATGAAGGCAATCAGAATTTGTCAGAGGTACAGAAGAAGATATTGTCCTTCCCTTTAAAATTAAAAACCTACATCACAAAGTGTTTGCTATTTATTGAGTCTTGGGCCAGATAGCAATTTATTGGCTCCCAGTTCCTAATTCATACTTCCATATCTGCTGTGTGATGAATGGGATTCTTTTCAGCAGTTGTCCTTGACTGTGAGCACAATGTCCAGTTTATTACTAGAGGGCGCTAGAGGAGCATTGCTGGTTCTGGAAGAGCAAAAACTGGTCACTGGTATGGGCGTGTCCTGGGTACCCTCTCTCATCTCCACCCTATAGAGTTCTCTTTACATCTTATCATTTTATCATAGCTTAATCTTTTTAAATTATATTTTATTGATTATGCTATTACAGTTGTCCTGATTTTTCCCCTTTGCCCCCCACCACCCAGCAACCCCCATGCCCTCAGGTAATCCCCCCATCATTGTTCACGTCCATGGGTCATGTGTATAAGTTCTTTGGCTTCTCCATTTCCCATACTGTACTTTACATCCTCACGGCTATTCTGTAACTGCCTATTTGTACTTCTGATCCCCTCACCTCTTTACCCATTCCCTCCCAGACCCCTCCCATCTGGCAAACATCAAAATGCTCTCCATATCCATAATGCTGTCTCTGTTCTTCTTATTTGCTTAGTTTGTTTTTTAGATTCTGTAGTTGATAGATGTGTTTATTGCCATTTTATTGTTCATTGTTTTGATCTTCTTTTTCTTAAATCCCCTTAACATTTCATGTATTAAAGGTTTGGTGATGACAAACTCTTCTAGTTTTTCTTGTCTGGGAAGTTCTTTATTTGCCCTTCTATTCTAAATGATAGCCTTGCAGGGTAGAGCAATCTTGGGTATAGGTCCCTGCTTTTCATCACTTTGCCAACCCCTTGTAGCCTGCAAAGTTTCTTTTGAGAAATCAGCTGACCATCTTATGGGAACTCCCCTGTAAGTAACTAACTTCTTTTCTCTTGCTGCCTTTAAGATTGTCTCTTTATCTTTAAGCTTTGGTATTTTAATTATGATATGTCTTGGAGTGGGCCTCTTTGCATCCATCTTGTTTGAGACTTTCTGTGCTTCCTGGATTTGCATGTCTATTTTCTTCACCGAATTAGAGAAGTTTTCTTTCATTATTTTTTCAAATAGAGTTCCAATTTCTTGCTCTTTCTCTTCTCCTTCAGGCATCCCTGTGCTGTGAATGCTGGACCTCTTGAAATTGTCCCAGAGGCTGCTTGTATATCCTCATTTTTTTTTTTGCATTCTTTTTTCTTCTTGTTGTTCTGATTGGTTGTTTTCTGTTTCCTTATGTTCCAAATCATTGATTTGATTCTCAGCTTCATCTATTTTACTGTTGTTACCCTATAAATTGTTTTCATTTCAATTAGTGAATCCTTCATTTTTGATTGAATCTTTTATGCTGTTAAGGTCTTTCTTCAGTAAGCTCCTTGAGCATCCTTATAACTAGTGTTTAGAACTCTGCATCTGATAGATTTTTTATCTCCATTTACCTCTTTTTCTGGAGTTTTTGTATATGTTCTTTCACTTGGGCCATGTTTCTTTGTTTCCTAATTTTGGGAGTCTCCTTGTACTTGTTTTTATGTATTAGGTAGAGCTGCTTTCACTCTGTGTCTTGGTACTGTGGCATAATGTAGTAGGTGTCCTGTAGGTTCCAGTGGTACAGCCTCCCCTATCACACACATTGGGTACTCAAGGTATACCTTTTGTGTGGGCTGAGGATACCTTCCTCTTGTAGTTGAGCCTTGGTTGTTGTTGGCAGGTCAATGAGAGGGATTTACCCAGACCAGTCAGCTGCAAGGATTGGCTGTGGTCACTGACCACCAACCTCCGCCATCCATGGAAGATCAGCCATGCAAGGCAGGGTGATAATTCTCCAATGTGGTCTGTAGTGGTCTGTTGGATGTGCTGGCCCTGGGGTTTCCCGGGTGGTGTTTTCCTGGCCCACACCAATGTCAGCCCCCACCTGTGTTTTGCCTGGGTCACCCTTCTTGAGTCACAAAGCAATCTGAGATGGCTGCTACTTGGACTGGTTTGGAGACTCCCAGGTGAAGCCAAGCTGTGAAACTAGGCTGGCTGCTGTTATGGCCAGGCCTGGGGCTCTCTGAGGCCAGCTATTACATATCTGATAGGATTTAGGAAGTTGTAAAGCATGAACCAAGACCAACCATACATATGAAAAAGCAGCCTGGGTGGGCCTGTAAGTTGGGTGGGGTAGAATCTTTGGGGATCCCCAAGGCAGGTCAAATAGTGTTAGCCAAGTTGACGGAGTCTCAGATATGGCACAAGCTTGCCAGCTCTGTAGGGGGAGGGTTTAGGAAAGGGACAATGTCCTCTGCCCACCTTGATGCCAGACACTTTACTTTCTTGCTATATACCACTGGTGTCTTTCAAGCTGCTACCCCAGTGCTGGAGCTCAGAGGGAGTGAGTCTGAGTAGATCAGCCTATGTGTGGGTTCTTTAAGAGGAACTGCATTGTGCTCCAGCAGTTTCTTCCACTGACTCAGTCTCCACTTGTTTGTGAAGCTGGAAGTTGTGGGGACTTATCTTCCTGGCACTGGGACCCTGGGCTGGGGGCCTGGTGTGGGGCTGGGACTCCTCACTCCTGAGTTATCCCTCCCAAATTTTTATCTACCACACATGGGTGAGAGACCAGCCCATTCTGAGTCTGTGCCTCTCCCACCAGTGTGGAGGTATGTGGTTTCTTTAATTCTGTAGTTGTCAGACTTCATTCAACTTGATTTATGATGGTTCTGAGCGATGCTTGTTCGATATTTTAGTTGTTATTATGATGTGGTTGTGTGAAGAGGTGAGCCATGTCTGCCTATGCTGCCATCTTGACTGGATTAATTAATCTTTGTATTAAACTTCCATTATTTAAATTACTGTGTGATATCTGACTCCTGATTGAATGCAGACTGATAGAAGCATTTACTATATGCTTAGCTCTTTTATAAGCATGTTACAAGCATATTCTTATTTCTCCCTATAACCTTGTGATGCAGGTGGTTCTGTAGGTCCCATTTTTAGATGAGGAAAGTGATGGCCATTAATATCTAGTAACATGACAGAGAATAAACTGAAATATGTGAGATGCTTGTAAGACAACCAAGTGAAGATCTCAAGAAGGCAGTTGGATGAATAAATCTAGGATCACGAGAGTAGTCAGGGCAGGAGATAGAGGTCTGGGAGTCGTCAGTGTCTAGGCAAGGATCAGAGTCTATGATCATGAATCTGTACATTAATCCAAAGTCTTCTATGCCACCATTGAGCAGCCAAAATAGAAGAATCCCCCACTTCAGGTTTTTGATGCTTTTAAAAAGCATATCTTCTTAAAAATATTTAGTAAAGCTTATTATTACTGTGCAAACCTGAACACAATATCAGCTACAAGAGAAGAATTGTGCCTGGATGTTAGCTGGGTGATCAAAATCCAAGCCAGAATGCCCTATGTTTTCCACCAGGGAATGAGAACCACTACTAAAGAATGTGCTTGACCTACTGTCACAACACCAGCTCCATTTTCAGCACAGGCCCAAGAATAAGAGATGGCATCATTCTCAGTGCTCAGAGAACCAGCACAGCCATGTGGGAGGAAGGTGGTTAAGGGCAGAAGTATTAGTGAGCAGAGGGAGACTGGGAATCATCTTTTAGATCCAATTTCTCACCTCAATTTTTCTTTGCCAACAGCAAGCATTTTAGAGCCAATTTATACTGTAAAGGCAGGGGACCCATAGATGATGTTTGAGCTGGTGAGGGCTCAGGTGGAGCTGAGCTTGAGGGAAGCCTGGATATCAATGTGGAATGGAGGCCTGGAGGAAGAGGGGAAGGCTGCTTCACCTCTGGAGAGTGGGTGGTCGCTGAGGGAAGGACTTGTGGCTGACTGACTTCTCGAGTTTGGATGATACCCCATAAATATCCACTGATGTGTCTTTGGTAGAACAGAATGGAAAAGTAAGATGAGACAAGATTGGATAGAAGTGAACTAAAAATCTAAGCATGAGGGTGACATGGGGCACATGGGTAGATATAAGAATGGAGAGGAGAAGTCTGGCGGATTCCAGAGGAAGAAAGAGCAAAACTGAATCAAAAGTCTCTTTCATTCCCTCTCCGCTCAAACAACAGCCAGGCCACAGATGTGATTCTACCTTTGCCACTGAAGATACCAGCAGAGGGATCTATCTCATCCACTCATCCATTTTCAAATAGTCTACAATTAAAACTGAAATGTTTAACCAAAGAATAAGTGGAAGAGGGGCCAAAACTGTATAGAGTGAGCACAGAAGAAGCTCAACAATGCAGAATTGCAGGAGGAGCTTCCAAAACTCACCCCTCCAAGAAGAGAGAGTTGCCAAACCAAACCACGCCCCTTCCGTGCAAGATGGTGCATAGGGTGCACAGGTCTGGTTGAATGTCCCCGAACCTGGTTGCCTCCTAAGGGAGAGGAGAAGAGCCCAGGGAGGCTCCCCAGGCAAGCCAGGAAGCAGTCTGTCTGATGGAGAAAAAGTGAGAGCAGCTTACTCTTGTGCCTGTCACTCTGGAACTGGTGGTGTGTATTGGTCCAGCACGTTTGGAAAAATAATCTGACCTTATCTTAAATGTGGGTATCTCCTGTGAACCAGCAATTCTACTCCTAGATATACAAAAATATCATTCTCAAATTGCTAAAAACAAATTTTCATAAAAATTAATGATGAGTCATGTTAAGATTCTGACACTCTAATGATGAAAGAAGCATAGTGCAAAAGTAATTCAATGATGACATGAGTTTTTTAATATTATGTATGGAAAAAGAAATACTAAAATAAAATTGCTAAATTCAGTGCAAAACTGATTATTGTCTCACAGAACAATAGTACTGTAGCACTTGGTGTTATCTCCTTTGCTGAATACTTAAAAAATCAACACACATAACCAGTTTTCTACAAGTTAACCTTTAACATTAGAGCCCCAATAAATGTCAAAAGTCAACAAAATTTTATTCTATGGTAGTCAGATGACCTTTAAATAGACTTAATAAAATGTCACACACACACAATACAATCACCTTTTTGCTTTACTTCAAAATTTTGAATAATTATGCTAATTAATTACATAATCCATAACAATTCTTGCACCCCTGACCCCAGCCACATTTGCAAGATTTTTCAGAAACACTGTTATCGTCATAAGCAAAATCTAGGAGCCACTCATATTAAGAGAGCAATAGAAAAATAATCTTGACCATGAAATACTCCATGAGAGTGAATAAACTACAGTTGCATATGCCAACATGGAAAAATTCCACAATGTAATTTTGACATTATTTGACTTTTGTCTAAGCAATATGTATTGTTTTAGCCAATATATTAGTGGACATGACCCATCTAAAGCAAAAATGAATTCGCACATTTGGTCTTGTTCTCTTGTGCTTCCTTTTCCATCCGAAGAGTACACCTTAGGGAGCCATAGCTCCAAATAGACTAGACAGATGTGGGCCAGATCTGGTCAGAGCCTGGATCCTGAATCCAACCCCAGCGAAGCTCCACTGACCCCCAAAATAAATGCTTATTGTGACATCCCATTGAGCTTTGGTATGGTTTGTTTTGTTGCATTATTGAGTAATAGCTACATAAAACAGACTAAAATCATTTATATGAAAGTTCTAGGACATGCAGATGCAAGAATCCTGTGAGTATACTGAAAAAGCTGTGGTAAAACTAAAAAGAAAAACAAGAGACTAATAAGCATAAAATTCAGGATAGTGATTACCAGGGATGTGA
The DNA here is from genome assembly GCF_021234165.1 of Pteronotus mesoamericanus. NCBI lineage: Eukaryota > Metazoa > Chordata > Mammalia > Chiroptera > Mormoopidae > Pteronotus > Pteronotus mesoamericanus. Next base: position 24,837,499 of record NW_026555105.1, on the reverse strand, counting down.
GGGAGAGATGATGTCTGACGGCACGCAGAAGACCTCAAGGATGATGGTAGTTCATGTCTCAGGCTGAGAGGTGGGCACACAGTTCATTTATTAGTTCTCACTATAGCTTACTATACATATTATAAAGTCTCCTGTATACACTATATATTTGTTTCCTTCATATGGATAAAAGTAACCACATACAAAACCTTGAAATACAATAAAGTATATTAGAGCCTGGAACACAGCCCACACACAAAAAAGTAAAAATATTGAGTTCCAATATTCAAATATGAGCTATTAAAAAAGGATGATCATATAATGTAATCAAAGATGGGGAGACAACAAAAAGGAGAACAAGAAACTCATCATCACAAGTGAAAAATGCTGTCACAAGGCCAGTGAAAAAGTAGGACCAAACATTTCAAATTATGGAGTTAAGGAAGTCACCACGTCTAGAAGCAAGAGGCAAAGGTAGAGATACAGGAGAATATAGACGAAATATTAGGGGTAAAGGATGAGATGAAAAGAGAGCGAAAAGAGAGGGAAAAAGCAGAAAGGTCAAATTACCAACAATGCTTTGCTCTGACAGCCCACAGTGGTGGGAGGAAGAAGGGGATTTCTTTGGGTGCCATGTAGAGTTACTTGCCTCTTCAAAATATATGTACTTGTCACCTGGATTTTAAAGAAAAGATAAAAAGCACCTATTCCTACCGCTGGCCCCTGGCCCTGGCCCTGTGGCAGGGACGGGGCCTCCAGGGCCTGGCAGCCCGTTCCCCCTGCTGAGCCACGTGGCCGCCCTGTTCTCCGCCACCTTCCAGCACCCAGTCTTCCCTCCAGCCAGTCCTCGCTCTGCGGGCTGGGCCTCCTGAACGTCAGGATTCTCTAACCCACGCCTAGACTCGTTCCTCGGCAAACATCGATCCCAACTCCCCCGTTCCCCTGGCCACCGCTGCTCTGCTCCCAGGGACCGAAGCGCCCTGAACTCGGAGCCTCTGAGCCCCCAGCCCACTGGGACCCCAAGCTGCCGCTGCCGGGGTCTGGCCATCACCTCCAGCTCCATTCCTTCTGATTCTGTCGATCGCCTCCGGATATTCGGCATGGAATCCGATGAGAGGGGACAGGACAGTACCGGAAGAGGCTGATTTACCATCACCACGGACACCTCAGCTCCTCGACACTGGGTGGGGCTTAGGAGGCGGCAGGACGCCACAGCCCTTCTGGGGCTGCCTCCTCATTCCGCTTCGCCAGACTCCTGGACGGGAGGGATGCGTGAGAGAGAAGACGGCCCCGCGCGGGTGAGCCCTGGGTTCTAGAGCTGACCACAGGGCCACCTCCATGTGGTCTTGAGAAGACAGCCCTCTCTGAGCCCACTTTGTCGTTTAACCTCTCAAGTGTGGGACACTTCCCGGTCGTAGGGAACGGCGGGCAGGTGAAATGGAGTGAGACAGACCCAGGGAAGACAGGGAAGACTGGGGGTGGGCGCGGTTCCGTCTGCAGCGCGGGCTTACAGACCCTGGAAGGTCCTGGGAGCTGTGTGTGGATGTCACCGAGGGAGGGAAGGGGAGCGGGAACGAAGCTCTCCCTGAGATGGACTCAGAGTAGGAGCTGGCTGTTGACCGGGGCCCCTGAGAGGAGATCAAATCCTTGCGCTAGGCCCGGGGGCAAGGCGGAGAGAAGCCTGGGCACAGGAAAGCACTCTGCAGCCCCCGCCCTTTTTCTGACACGTTTGTTTCCAACACCCTGCAAATGTGAGTGCGCTGCTGAGTCCATCTGGAGTCCCCTGAGCACTGGGAGACCTGGAGAGCCAGGCAGGGAATGGCCGCTTCAGGAAAACCAGACACCATGGGGAAGAGGCAGGCGGCAGGTGGAGCCTCAGGGCGAGACTCAACCCTGACACAGGAGCTATGCGCTGTCTTCAGGAGAGAGTCAAGTCCCAGAGTCAAGTCACTCTTTCAACCTTGGATGACAATTGCTTAGTCAGTGAAACTCCCTAGTCGGCAAGGTGCTGGAAAGAATTGAAAAACCAGTAAGTAAAATGAATGGGGCCCGTTGCTCATGGAGAAACGTGAGAGGGCATGAGAAAACGATTCTTCAGGTGGAAGTGCCTAAGCCAGTTTAGACTCGAATCCATTGGAGCTAAGGAATATCAAAGTTCACCATGAACATAGAAGACCTCTCTCGTTGTAAAGCTACAGGTGGAGAGGACAGGCTTGGATGGGGATTGGCCACACCACCAGAGGTTCTCAGGCCTGGCCAGGCTGGTCTGAAGGCTCAGAGCGCCCAGGACCGTCCTTTCTTCCTTCTAGCGATCTCCATAGAAAGACACTATCGGCAGATCGACAATGGATTTAGCAGAAGCTGAAAAAGGTCACCAAAAGACAAACAGGGAGATACTATCAGATGGTGGGAAAAGGACAAACCAGTAAGGAACATCGGCACAGCCAAAGATGCAGACTTCAGAAAACAAAGAGTGGCGGGAGGCGAGCTTCAGCTGGCAGCGGGGCTGAGCCGCGGGGACGTGGTCATTCTGTAAGGCGCTGGGAACGACCAGCAAAGGAGCCCAAAAGAAGAGTGGAAGAGACCCGAGAAAGCGGACGGAAAGTCATGGCCCAGCACGGAAACGCATCGGTGACCAAACCCAATGACACCAGCTCCAGGATGATCTGGTCATGAAACCCTTCCAGAGAGAGGTCCTCCCACCCGGATTCCCTGCTGGGCCAAGACCGACACAGCCTAGAGCCCCGCCAGCACAGTCAAGTTCCAGCGAAAAAGACCTTGTCCCCTTGCGACGACATAGACGGGCTTCAACTGAACATGGCTTTGAGGACGGGCCTCCACTTTATCTCCAGGTGACTGATGATACCTTGAGTAAAACAAATGAAACTCATCCCATACTTGGGCCTCCTGTCATCAAAACCAAAGAGGCACACCAAGAACCTCACCTGCTGAGTCTCCCTCGGAGCTGGGCCCGCAGGCCACGGCAAAAGAACGCTGACTTGGCGAGTCCAGAGGGCGCTGACCACACCGAGCAGGGCGGCTACTGCAGAGAGCCCGGGACCTTTGCCTGCTTGGACCCTGGACTGAGGCAGGAGGGACACAAGGAGGGCAGCCTCTGAGAGGCCGCCCTGCCTCAGTCTCCCCGGCAGCAAACTGTGAGGAGCAGCCGCCCTCACGGAGAGCCCGCGTGCTGCCCCCGGCCTGTGCACAGAGATCGGTAGAGGCCCCCAGCTTGTCAGCGCAGCCTGTTCTCTTGGCATCACCGCACTGAGGACGACGGCACAGGCGCCAAGCCGTTAATTAAACTTGCCCAGAGCATGTGGCCAGCAGGTGGCCCAGCTGGCCTTGGAACTCAGCCTCTGAAGGGCACTTTCTCATAAATCGTGTGTCTTGGCACTTCGTGGCGCCTGCTCTCCGCCCAGTCTCACACTCTGCCTGAGTCTTACTGCTCAGGAGCAGGAAGAGCAGGCCGAGGCCCGGGTGCTCAGAGTGGACGCAGCCTGACCAACAGCGGCTGTGTGCAGGTTCCAGGTTTCTCTCTGAGTTCAGGCCTCTTCCAGGCAGAAATTAGGCCCAGGGTGGCAGCACGGAGAACCCTGCGGGGCAGAAGTTTCCAGGGGAAGCTGGAAGGTGCACAATCTTCCCAGGGTCTCCAGTCCTGTCCTGTTCCAGGCGGGAGGTGGTGTGGGCACCCACGGCCCCCCTCAGCGCTGGTGCCTGAACCTGAGGCCACAGGCGGTGTGGGTCCCAGGTGGGAGGGGGAGCCAGTCATGCTTCCACCTCCTTTAGCTCCATTGGCATCCAAACAAATCAACACCTGTTAATGGAAAAAAGAAAAACAAAACCAGAAGGGATCAAGAGCCTCCGTGATCCCTCCTGGCTCTGCCGGTGCTCTGGGTCTTTCTCTGCTTTGCTCATTTTCTGTTCAAAAGGAGAGGCTACGATGGACAAGGCGGGTCATGAGAGAGCAGGCGTCTGTCCCAGCCCTGTTTCCTCCCCTCCCTGGGCAGAGTGGCCAATGCCGTGGCTCGGGCAGAGGTAGGTGGGTGCAGGGGCTCCCTGACGGTCCCTCTGGGGGTCTGACCACCGGATGCCTGCAGCACAGCAGGCACCAGCTGCGGCAGGATCGGCAGAGGGAACGTGCTCGGCTCTGAGGCCCACCTGCTGACGGCTACGGTTGCAATTCCTTCACTCTCTTCTTATAATTTGGTTTTTCAAACATATGAAGATGATAACAAAATAATATCACACTGAAAGGGTTACTAGAAGTTTCATTTTATGTCCACGACGGTGGTCCCCTAAGGGGCAGTCACGTAAGTGACCATATTCCTGTTATCTGAACTGCAGGGTCCAGGCCACGTGGGCCGGGCAAGGCTGCGCATCCTGTGGCAGCCTGGGATGGGGGCCATTGGGTCTTTTGGATGGGAAAATTGGTCCCTAGAGCAAAAAGAGCTGCCCATCCTCACCCCTGGGGAGCCCAGGTGAGTGCTTCAGGCCTTACCTGTCCATAAAGACCCTCAGAGGAGCGGGCTGTGCAGGGGAGCCTGGGGGACCCTCTGAGAGTGTTGAAGTGGTCCCTGATTTTTCATTCCCATCGCCTCCCTTGAGCTGCTCAGTCCCTGGTCTAGTGTGTGTGTCTTGGGCTCTTCTTTCAACCTTGGTCTCTGCCGCTACCATTGTGGAGTCGGGCCTCTGCCCGTCTGTGCTGAGCCGAGACGTGTTGGGCGAGGGTGCTGGGCCCACGCTCCTGCCCCGCCCGCCACTCCCGTAGCCAAGCTCTGAGGCTGCAGCCCCAGAGGGAGGGGGTCATAGGCCGGGAGGGCTGGCACTGCCAGGCGTCCCAGCTGATTGCTAGAGAGAAAAAATGAGATAGTCCTCTTCTTGGGAAGCTCACATGGGAACAGGTAATATTCGCTTAGATGTCCAGCATGTGCGAGCCTCGTTCTTAGCATGTGGCCGCATTCCATTGAACTATTCCATGGTACTGTGATGGAGCTGGTGTGTGAGCCACTTTTTCATAGGCTGACCCCTCACTCTGCGCTATCCTGTCCCTTTATTTGCTCTTGGGGTCCCAGTCTCCCTCTAAGGCATTTGTAGGTGGTTTCCCTTCCTGGCCTTCCTGCCCACCCCCCTCTACACACACACATCGCTGTCAGCTCTACGAGCTCATTGTGGCCACGGAGGGATGTTTTGACCTGGGCGGGGTGGGGGGACATTTCCCCTGGAGATGCAGCAGGCAGGACCGCCACCATATGCCACTCCGGGCTGCAGGGAGGGGAGTAAGGTCTGAATGTGGGCCTGTCTCAGGGTGTCCCTTCTCTGCATGTGTCCTGTGTTTGTGGGTACTTGCTCGGCAACACCTTCCCTTCACCCACGGGCTCAGGTGATTCTTCTGATGAGCTCAGGAGACTATCTTCATGGGCCCCGGAGGCTGTGGCGCTGGGCACTGCACCGCTGCGCCCAGGAGCCAAGGGGCCCCTGCCATCCTGGTTGGGGCTGTGGTCCCTTCATCCTCCCAACTCTGTCCAAAGGCATTCCAATGGGACCTCTGCGCACAGAGGACAGAGCCCAATAGCGCCACGTCCCAGGGTGGCACCCAGGCTCCCCCGGATCGACATGTGTCTGCCCTGCTTATGGGACTCTTGTGCTGCTTAATTTTTATCACCTCTGACATGGACGGCCTTCCGAGAGGCCAGGCAGTGCTCTCAGCCTGTTGCGATCATCAGCCCCGCTTACAGGTGAGGGAGTGGAAACCTAGAGAGGTGCCATAGGTGCCCAAGGCCACAGGGTTCGTAATGAGGGAGCTGGTGTTGGAACCGAGTCATGTGGCTCAGAGCCCACACTTTCCAACACCGGGGGCCCGTGCCCTCTGTGTGGACCGCTGGAGCCACTTCAAGAGCGGGGTGAGCCCCTTTACCGCCATCCATCCGGGGCGGGTGCGAGGGTGAGACAGAGGGGACATCTAGAACCAGACCTTGGCCCGGGTCCTCATCTCCATCCCTTTCCTGCACCCACGGAGCCTCGTCCCTCCCAGACCCCGTTCTTAACCCAGAGATCCTCAAACTCCGCCTCTCTGGTCACCGCAGTTCCTGGAGCTGCAGGGAGGTGTTTCCCTTCCAAACACTGTGTTGGTTTTTCTTTCAAAGGAAAATTATACAAGTAGTAACATTTTCTGTGTGTCTCTTCTTTCTCTGGTTACTTAAAAACAAACACAGCTGGGCATCTGGCCGACCCCCAGGAGAGGAACAGAAGCGTTGGGAGGCTGTGTGAACATCAGTGACTCTGCCGGACACCCAGAGGCGATGGCACTGGAGCTGTTAGGGAGGAGGCGCCGTCCTGCGGGGGGCGCAGCCCAGCCCTGGGGCTGTGGGTGGGTCCGCGCGGGGTGGGGGGTGGAAGCCGGGGGGGCGGGGGGGTCTGTTCCCCCGGGGCACCTTCGGGAGCGGAAGGAGTGCCCACGTTCACCCTTCGGAGGGGCTGTTCCTGGCGTTAAAATACAGGGAAACAGACGCACAAGGGGTGACCTCACCCGCAGGAGGTGGCTTTGTCGTCACGTCAGAACTGGGATGAGGCCTGGGTGCCTGAAGGCCCCAGCAGCACAGCCTCCAAGCACAGGTGCTGGAGGTCGGCCGGCCAGCGCACTGAAGTCCGAACGGGCTCGGCCCCGGGGGTCCCCCCACCCCCGACCAGACTGCGCTCCGTGGCGCCTTCATCTGTGCCCCAGCAGGGACTGGGGAAAACCAAAGTCCAGGTTCAGACCTCGACCTCCAGCAGCAACCGTGGCGGGTGCTTTTCCCGCTCCCCCGGCGACAGGCGCCCCTCTCAGCTCGACAGCTCAGATCTGGGGACCTCCCCTAATCCCTGTGGCCAGAGGTCCTCCTCCCTCCTCCCAGGTCCCCAGCTTGTCCCCAGTCTGCTCTGACAGAGGCCTGCCCTCAGGCCACAAGAGCCACTGCAGCCTCTGGGGGACCTCCTGAGCCCCGAGGGGTGTCCTGCTGGGTACTGTCACCTCTTACCAGGCAGATGGTGACCTTCTCCACCCTCACGAGCTCCCCTGCCTGCCCATGAGCCACCAGGGGTTTGTACTTCTCCAGGACCCTCGAGCAGGCTCCCACTTTGTCCCTGTGTGGCCTGACCTGCCGATCATTTGCCACTTACCTGACTGGGAACATTCCAGCAGCTGCCCTCCTGACTGACCGAGCCTGGCCCGGCACACAGCCGTCACTCACTGAGACACCGAAGGGTCCGACGGAGGCTTTGTCGGTTTAACGGATTCTGTCTCCAAGGAACCAACTGCCGATGACCCTGATTGGCTGAGAAGTAGGCCCTCCCTGACCCACGGATGACCAACTAGGTGGTCACCAGTTACCTGGGGAACAGAGATGACCTCAGAGCCAGGAGGGCCTGACAGATGGATGTCAGACCAGAGAGGGGAGGCTGGTTGGGTAATGCAGTGGGGCAATGTCCAAAGGCTCAGCCACTGTCTCAACTCAAGGTCCTGTCAGGCTCAACTCTGCAGGGCCTGAAAATATATTGATTCCTGTAGAGAGTACGCATAGTAGCTATCTAGCAAGAAGTCAGGAGCCATCTCTCCAAGGTGACCCTTTGGGAAGGTCAGAAAGGTGCCAGAATAAAACTAGACAAATCTCATTTTGCCACTATTCCCATAAGTCAAGGGTGTATTGGAGGAGTGCCACCTTAGGGAATGCCAAGGATTAGAAAGAATTGTGTCCTTCAAAATGTATATTTTGAAGCCCTAACCCCCAGTGTAATGATATTTGGAATTGGGGCCTTTGGGAGGTGATTAGTTTAAATAAGGTCACGAAGATGGAGCCTTCACAATAGGATTGGTCCCCTTATGAGAAGAGACATTAGCTTCTTCTCTGTCTTCCTTATATGAGAATACAATGAAAAGATGGTTGTCCACAAATCAGGAAGAGAATTTTCACCATAAACTGAGCCCCTACCAGACCTTGATCTTGAATTTTCCAGCCTCCTGAACTGTGAAGAATAAACTTCTGTTGCTTGAGCTATCTAGTCTTTGGTGTTTTTTTTACAGCAACCTGAGCAGGCTAAAAACTGACTTTTCTTATGTGTGGTGAAAATTAGGGAACTGTGTTTTTCCCCTACTAATACACTCTAATTCTTGAGCTACCAATTAGCTTTGGTCATGCATTGTGGATTTCAGTAATTAATCCATATAGATTTAAGGTGTTTCAAATAATTTGGCAATACTTATTATTAAATAATAGCTCTCATTTGCTGAAGCCCTGGGTTAAGGGTTTAGTAGGCATTATCCCACGAGAGCTTTGCAATCATCCTATGAAGCAGTTCTGTACTACACCCATTTAGCAGAAGGGGAAATTGAGCCCCAGAGAGGTGAGGGGATTTGCCCAAGTTGACCCAGCTGGAGAGATCTGGAGCCAAGACAAGAATCAGGACTGCTGGCTTCAGAGACCACCGGGCCATATTCCGCCTCTCCTCCGCATAGAAACTAGATGCTTATTGCTAATAACTGTGCCTTGTTCCCTGAGCAAATAGGTCCACTGAACAAGAGATTAGTGACAGTCTTTCCCAAATATCCTCTGCTTTGGCCTCCCCTGGTTAGAGGCTCAGGGACTGGCCCAACTCTCTCCTGGAAAGTGGGCATGAAGGGGTAATTTTGATTTGGAGAGCAACTAGGACTGTCGAGACTAAAGAGAGAGGACAGAGAGCAAGGATCCAAGAGAAGGGAAGAGAGAGAGGAATTGGTCACGCCCCTCCCCTCATCAAGAAAGTCTGTTTCTCTTTGAGAAGTCAGACTTGGCTTTCCCAGAAAGGCTTTCCCGATGTCTGTGGATGACACTCGTTCCTTTTTCTCTTCTGTATCCCTCAGCCCTTTGCTGCCTTTTGGCCAGTTTTGGCCGCTCTGGCTCTGAGTCTTGGTCAGCTTGCATGCCTGTGTCACCCAGTAAAGGTTCCATTCCTTAAGTGCCCAAACAAGGCCGCCTACTAGCCTCCCACAGCTCCAGTCACGGTGCCAAAAACAATACTGGCCTGGAGTCAGTTATTCCAGGGATGCGGTAAGAAGTAAATGTGTATTGTGCATAGTGGACACGGGGGCACATTAATAAAGGAGGCCATGTTCCCAAAGGAGCAATGAAATGAATGCTTTTCATTTCAGAGGAATTAGAATGGTTGCTACACAGTTAGCCACCAGAGGGCGCTCCGGGCAAGAGGATCCCGAAGCTGCTCTTCAACCCCTTTCTTTTTATCTTTCCCCAAACTCCGCAGTCAGTGCTGTCTGGTAGATAGGGGAACGTAAGTCCCAAGCGGCTTGCCAGAGTTTCAGGGCATGGGCGTTTGCAGTCTGCTGGTATTTCCCCTGCAGGAGCAGAGGCCAAGAATATCACCGAATCGATGGCACATGGTTTGCTGGATGAAGAGTAAAACCGGATAAAGACAATGCAGTTAGAGCTGGTCCTTGGTTTGCAAATGTCTGGAAGTGTCACATTAAGAAAATCATTCTCTGCTCTGGGCCTGGTTTCCCTATCTTAAAGGGCTGGGCTCAAGTTCCTGCCTGTCATGGGATGTCATCTGCTCTTCTAACACTCCTTGCTAAGTGCCCTGCAATTTAGTCCACGTGGGAGCTTAATCCTGGGCTTTCTGCCTCAGTTAGGGAACCTCAGTCAGGGAAACCAGCACTTACTGCAGTAGGAACTGCCAATGTCCTGGACATTCCCCCACATTCTTCCTAAGATGAGCCCTGAACAGCCAGAAGAGGGAGACATTCGGAAAAGCCAAAGCAGCCTGCAGCGTTGTTCAGAAGTGAGCTTAGACGAGTATATGCTGAAGGAAACTACTCCATGCCAGTTCCTCTAAGCCACAAACATGACGGCAGAGGACAGCGGACTCATTCTTGTGTATAAGGGTAAAGCAATGCACAACTGAATGCAGCGCCATTCAGGGTCGAGGAGCCTTGGGAGGGAGACAAGGAAGGATGGGGTAAGAGAATGGGCTGTTTCTGTCACATGTGATTTCATAAGAGAAACGGATGGGTTTCAAGCACCTGTGGCAAAATATCAACTCCGATAAATCTGATTGGTTCTTACATTGTTTGCTGTAATCCTCTTTATATTTGGCCTATTTTCTAAATTGTAAAGAAAAAAATGATTTAAAGTAATTTTTAAAATAACAGAGAGCCCACCAGCCCCTCAGGAACTATCTTAATCTAGGGTAGTGGTTGTTTTGCTTTGTTTTTTTTTTCCTCTAGCAGAACTTCCCATAGGTGAAGACTTGTATTCATAACATATCTTAGATTTCCCACACCAGGAGGGGACTCCACTTGGGATCTAACCAGTCCTGCGGGGCCTTTGTCTGTCACATCTATAAAATGGCGGGGGGGGGGGGTTGTCCTATCTATGTTATCAAGTTGTAACACACATTAAATGAGATATTTGTGAAAACCGCTTGAAAATAAAAATACAAGCAAGTAAATAATTATTTACTTGCCAAGCTGTGAGTCTCAAGATCTCATATATTGGCAACATGAGCATCAACAACAACAGAAGAAATGCAAGGAGCATGAACAAAGCAGTATAAAGGGAAAGGAAAACTTACTGATGAGAGTTGAGACCTCCAAGGAAATAGTTGCTTTTCCTAAATCCCAACTTGAGGCCTACCTTTCAAAATAATGAAAATCATTTTGTGAAAAATGATCCTAGTGGTCACCGTAATTAGAATTAAGAATAGTATATATCTCACCACAGTGAGTCAACAGATTTCCTATGAAAGCCCCAGGGCTTCAGTGTTCAGAGTTTAAATAATGAGCATAGAGACACCACCAAAGAAATGCTTATTAAGTATCAGTATAAATAAACTGGAAGAGAAAGAGAAAAACACCGAGCTGCTGCTGCAGTGTTCCACAGACCCTGGGGGACCGGCACGACTTGGACAGTTTCTTGAGAACCGGTTAAACCCAGGAGGTGCACACTTTCTGGGATTGGAATAAATCCGCTTCTATTCCAAAATCCTGGTACTACTTAAGAAAATCCAAACGTATCAATAGAAGCTTTGCAGGAGAATTGTCAACGATATAAAAGTGCACAGAGACCGTCTGATAGTTGAAGCCAGGAGCAGCAAAAAGCAAAATGTACAGTCGGTGGCAGTGAACTAGCCCCTCCCAGCTCCTCTCCTTGGACCTGTCCTCTGCTCAGGGCCTCCTGTTTCTCTCACCTCATACCATGCTTACGGATCAGGCTTCTCTGCTGCTCTCACAATGTTCTGAATATAATCAATTTATCTGCACCATGCTGTTGTAGGCTTAAGGTGATGACTCTTTCAGAGGGAGCCCAGAATTCAGAGGCTGCTTGGGAAGGGCGGCATGGTGAGGTACAAGGGGTTTTCTATGACACAGCCCTGGATTTGAGCCCTAATCTCTACATGTGGTCGTCATTCTCCATGACAGCTCACAGTTTGTCCCACTTCCTGGTATACATGCTCTGGCTAGTTCCCTGGGATACTGAATCATGCCTGGCCCTGGGTGACCAATAGAATATGATGGAAGTGACAGTGACAATGGAGGAATTCTGAGACTAGGTCACAAAAGGCTTTGCAGGTTCTGCCTTGACCTCTTACATCCCTGTCTCTGAGGAAGCCAACCACCACTCTGGGAGGACACTCCGGCCACTCTGTAGAGAGGCCCACAAGGAGAAGAACCAAGGCCTCCTGCCAATAACCAGCATCATACCAGCCTTGTAGGTGAACCTTCTTGGAAATGGAGCCTCGAGCCCCAGTTGACATTTGACTGCAACGTCATGAGGGACCTTGAATTTGAACTGCCCAGGTGAGCTGCTTCTGAATTACTGGAACCATGAGAGATAAATGATTGTTGTTTCTTTAAATCCTAAATTCAGTGGCAATATGATACATAGCTATATTAGTAAGAATTTAACCTTTCTAAGTATTGAGAGTATCCAGACTGATATTCAGTCGAGAGACACCTGTACAGCTACATCAATTGTTAAACTATTTAACTTTGTAAAGAGTCCTGTCCTTCACAAAGCAAGCCTCAGTAAATTCAGGAAAATTGAAATAATACCAAACTTTTTCTCAGACCACAAGGCCTTGAAACTCAAAATCAACCTCAAAGAGAAACTTCAAAAACTTGCAAACTCATGGAGACTGAACAGTACACTATTAAACAATGAATGGGTCAATAATGAGATAAGAGAAGAAATCACAAAATTTCTGGAAACAAATGAAAATGAACAGACAACTGTCCAAAACCTATGGGACACAGCAAAGGCAGTCCTGAGAGGGAAGTTCATAGCAATACAGGCTTACCTTAAAAAGATAGAAACATTTCAAATAAAAGACCTAACACTACAACTTCAAGAACTGGAGACACAACAACAAATAAATCCCAGAGCAAGTAGAAGGAAGGAAATAGTCAAGATTAGAGCAGAACTGAATGACATAGAGACAAAAAGAACAATTCAGAGGATCAACCAATCCAGAAGCTGGTTCTTTGAAAAGATTAATAAAGTTGACAAGCCTTTAAGCAGACTCATCAAGAAAAAAAGGGAGAGGACCCAAATTAATAATATCAGAAATGGAAGAGGAGAAATAACCACTGATACCACAGAAATACAAATGATCATCAGAAACTATTATGAACAATTATATGCCAAGAAATTTGAAAATCTTGATGAAATGGACAAATTTTTAGAAAAGTATAATCTTCCAACACTGAAGGAGGAAGAAACAGAAAGCTTGAACAGACCGATAACAGCTGGGGAAATTGAAGCAGCAATCAAGAAACTCCCAGCACACAAAAGCCCAGGGCCAGACGGTTTCCCAGGAGAATTTTACAAAACATTTAAGGAAGAGCTAACCCCTGTCCTTCTCAGACTATTCCAAAAAATCCAAGAGGAGGGAAGACTCCCAGACTCCTTCTATGAGGCCAGCATCACCCTGATCCCAAAACCAGATAAAGACCCTACAAAGAAAGAAAACTACAGGCCAATTTCGCTGATGAACATAGATGCTAAAATCCTCAACAAAATATTGGCAAACCGCATCCAGCAATACATTCAAAAGATTATCCATCATGATCAAGTGGGATTCATCCCAGGGATGCAGGGATGGTTCAATATACGCAAATCAGTAAACGTGATACATCACATAAATCAAAGAAAAGACAAAAACCACATGATCATCTCGATAGATGCAGAAAAAGCATTTGACAAGGTACAGCACCCATTTATGATCAAAACACTCAGCAAAATGGGAATAAATGGGGCATTCCTCAACGTAATAAAGGCCATATTTGAAAAACCTACAGCCAATATCATACTTAACGGGCAAAAACTGAAAGCTTTCCCACTAAGATCGGGAACACGACAAGGATGTCCGCTCTCACCGCTTCTTTTCAACATCGTATTGGAAGTCCTAGCCACAGCGGTCAGACAAGAGAAAGAGATAAAAGGCATCCAAATAGGAAAGGAGGAAGTAAAACTATCATTGTTTGCAGATGACATGATAGTGTACATAGAGAACCCTGTAGACTCTACCAAAAAACTCCTCAACCTAATAAGTGAATTTGGCAAAACAGCAGGATACAAAGTCAACATTCAGAAATCAAAGGCGTTTTTGTACACCAGCAATGCAATAGAAGAAGAAGAAATCAGAAAAAATATACCATTCGATATAGCACGAAAAAAGATAAAGTACCTAGGGATAAATTTAACCAAAGACACAAAAGACCTGTATGCAGAAAACTATACAACATTGAAAAAAGAAATTAAGGAAGACACAAATAAATGGAAGCATATACCATGCTCATGGATTGGAAGAATTAATATCCTCAAAATGTCCATACTACCCAAAGCAATTTATAGATTCAACGCAATCCCTATTAAGATACCACTGACGTATTTCACAGAAATAGAACAGACATTTAAAAAATTTATATGGAACCATAAACGACCCCGAATAGCCACAGCAATTTTGAGAAAGAAACACAAAGTAGGAGGGATCACAATACCGGACGTCAAACTCTACTACAAAGCCACCATACTCAAAACAATCTGGTACTGGCACAAGAACAGACCCATAGACCAGTGGAACAGAATAGAAAGCCCAGAAATAAGCCCAGGTCTCTATGGACATCTAATATTTGACAAAGGGGGCAGAAGCATAAAATGGAGCAACAACAGCCTCTTCAACAAATGGTGTTGGGAGAGCTGGACGGCTACATGCAAAAAATTGAAATTGGATCATCAGCTGACACCATACACAAAAATAAACTCAAGATGGATAAAAGACTTAAATATAAGTCGCAACACCATCAAAGTCCTAGAGGAGAACATTGGCAGGAAACTCTCAGATATCCCACGCAGCAATTTTTTCACTGATATGTCTCCTAAAGCAAGGGACATAAAGGAAAGAATAAACAAGTGGGACCTCATAAAAATAAGAAGCTTCTGCACGGCTAAAGAAAACATCAGCAAAATGAAAAGGGAGCCAACCGTTTGGGAAAATATATTTGCTAATGATACATCAGATAGAGGTTTGATCTCCAAGATATACAAAGAACTCACTCGACTCCAAGTCAGTGACAAGAAGAAGACAAACGATCTCCAAGAAGACAAACGATCCAATAAAAAATGGGCAAAGGACCTGGGCAGATGCTTTTCTAAGGAGGAGATACAGAGGGCCCAGAGGCATTTGAAAGGATGCTCTGCATCACTAGCCATCAGAGAAATGCAGATCAAAACCACCATGAGGTACCACCTCACACCGGTCAGAATGGCCATCATAAACAGATCCACAAACAACAGGTGCTGGTGAGGCTGTGGAGAAAAGGGAACCCTAGTCCACTGTTGGTGGGAATGCAGACTGGTGCAGCCACTATGGAAAGCAGTGTGGAATTTCCTCAGAAAGCTGAAAATGGAACTGCCTTTTGATCCAGTGATTCCCCTGCTGGGACTATACCCTGAGAACACCAAAACGCCAATACAAAAGAACCTATGCACCCCAATGTTCATAGCAGCACAATTTACAATAGCCAAGTGTTGGAAGCAACCTAAATGCCCATCAGTAGATGACTGGATCAAAAAATTATGGTACATATACACAATGGAATACTACGCAGCAGAAAGAAAAAAGAAATACTAAACTTTGCGACAGTATGGATGGAACTGGAGAGCATCATGCTAAGCGAAATAAGCCAGGGGGCGAAAGACAAATACCATATGATCTCACCTATAAGCGGAACCTAACCAACAATGCAAAGAAGCAAGGAAAATATGACCAGCAACACTGAAAGGAAAAGAAATCAACAGAGACAAGAGGGAAGGGGGGGCAGGGAAAGGGAAGGGAAGGGGAAAGTCAAGGAACATATAGCAAGGACTCATGGACAAAACCAAAGGGGAAGAGCTGAGGGAGGGAAGGTGGGAGGGGACAAGGGAAAGAGGTGGGGGGAAGACAGAGACAAATGTATTTAAAAAGTAAATAAATTAATAAAAAAGAAAAAAAAAGAAGAAAAAAAAAGAGTCCTGTCCTTGAATTAATGTGACCTTGGATTGCTAGTTCCCAAGGTCCTTTGCAAAGGCAAATCAAATCATCTTCAGAGAAAGGCCTTGGCCTCAAATTACTTCACCAAATATTTTACAAATACTATGTCTAGTACGCACCCAAAGAGAAGAATTTCTTAGGCACCCAGAAAACATTATTCACTTATGGCCTATGTGTTGAAAAAATTAAGCATATGATCATAATGGATTCAGTGTGTATTGGGAAGAGAGAAGCCAAAGTTGGGGGTGGAAGAGGTGAGCCTAACAAGAGAGGAAAGAGGCTTTTGTTGCTTCCCCAGATAGAGATGAGCTCTGGGAATGGCAGAGAGCAAACCCCTCTCCTTGCTGTTTCCCAGAGGATAGCTGGACTTTAAGTGGGGTAGCCAGGGAGCTTAGGTTCTCGTATACCTCAAAAATGCCATCTCCAAGCTTGGCTGGAGATTGGCAAAGTTGCTTCTTCAAGGCAGTCCACATAAAGGACACATGAAAGAAACCAAAGTGTTTAGAAGGCCAAGGCATCCTTACCTGAGTGATCTAGACTACATGGAACCCAGAGACTCCTAGAAAACATGAGGGAAGAGAAATTCTTCTCCATCCAAGAGGGTGAAGACTTGGAAAAGCACCTCAGTTGCAGAGAAAAAGTACTGGTGATTTTTTGCATCAAATAATATAAAATAAAATTAAAACCCACTGTAGGATATTAGCAAGATCTGTGACAAGTCCCTCATTTTATGGATGAGGAAATTAAGAACCAGTGGAATAGGAAGTGAGCCCTAGTGTGCTGCCCACACTGTGTGTGGTTTTTCCCTACATGCCTCTGCCCTGGTGGAAGTTGTCAAATATTATTTCTACCTTACTCTCAAATATTGGTGCCTTAAATTTTACAGGCCATCTGGCACTTCTTTCCCAATAAGCTAATATTGGCCCACCCAAAGTGAGAACCTCAATATGACATCATTTCTAGTGTTCCCTTATTTTCTTTCTCAACCAAAATTCCAACACCCACTTCTTTTTCTAGGCAGAAATCAACAAAAGGTCTTTCTTCTCACTCAGCCAACTAACTCTTCATGTCATACTGTTTTCAGTAGTACCACCTAGAATGTCTTGTTCCTCTGTGCCTTTGTTAAAAGCTTTATACACTTACATACACTGACAAGTAGGAGCTTCCATCTTCTTATTTACGAAACGATTTCGATTAGCGATTCCCAGTGGAGCAGATGATGGGGTCAGAATTTGCCGAGGGCTCCCAGCCCCTGAGGGGATAAGCTGTCTGTCCCTGGGGATGTTTGAGCAGGGGCTTAGTGAACCTTGCAAGTCAGAAGGTTGGTCCCAATTACTTTGAAGATTCCTTCCAGCTTCATCATTTATAAATAAAACCTTTTAAAAAGATCCTCACCCAAGGATATGTTTATTTATTTTTAGAGAGAGAGGAAGTGGGGAGGGGGGAGAGAGAGAGAGCAGAGACATCACTGTGCGAGAGAAATATCAATCAGCATCCTCCTGTACACACTACAACAAGGAATTGAGCCCACAACCAACCAACCAACCAACCGAGCCACCCGGCCAGGATTAAATAAAACCTTTTGATTTCTCATCATCCCTGGGTGTGCCCTCTGTCTTACCAACTGCCTCTCTGCCTCCATTCACAGTGATTGTTGTTCCCAAATCCTCTCACCTCCCTGGCATGGCAGCCTCTGGAGAGACCTCGTTTGTTTTTCTTTTTTTTCAGAAACATTTTAAAAAAATTTTAAATTACAGTTTACATTCGATCTTATTTTGTATTAGTTTCAATAGTGGGTAGTCAAGCATATACTTTACAAGGTGTTCCCCCTGATATTTCTAGTGCCCACCTGGCACCATACATAGTTATTACAGTGCTGTTGACTGTAACCTGGTGCTGTACTTACATCCCCATGACTATTTGGTACCTACCCGTCTGTACTTCTCATTCCCTTCACGTCTTTCATCCAGTCTCCCAACCCCCCTTTCCTCTAAACCATCAGTCTACTCTCTGTATCCATGAGTCTGTTTCTATTTTGTATGTTTATATTGTTCTTTCGATTCCACATATATTGAAATCACTTGGTATTTGCAAAGAGACCTAGCTTTCAATTCCAACTTGATCGCCACCAACGAGCTATGAAAGGAAACCTGAGCAAATTCACTGACTCCTCTGAACCGCTGTCTCCTCCTTTCTCCCTGCATCATGGAGCTGCTCTGGGGAAGAGTGGTCCTGAATACTGAGGACCAGCCCAGCACCCAGCACAAAGTTCCTCAGAAAACAGGAGCCTCTGTAGCCTGGTCACCCTGTCTCAGGATCAGTGATTCACAAGTCCTACCTCAACCTCCTGGAAGGCAGGGTTCACATCTTCTTTATCTGTGTCCCCTCCTCCACCCCCAGGTCAGAGCCTCGTGGCCAGTAGGCGTTCTGTTAACTCATTACTGAAACATTACTGAGCTACAGAAGCAAGTGCTGTGGGTACAGAGTGGCTCACACAAGGTTTTACACTCTTAAGGAAGTTACGTCTTAGCAAAGTGAGTTAAAAACACAGACAACAAACACTGAGTTCTTCAAGCTGAGCTATAATGTTCAGCTCTCCTGGGCGACTACTGCTGCTTTAGAATATGTCAAAATAATTGACCCGGATGGACAAAAAGTCATCAAATGTGGGAGCACATCAATTAAGGGGTATTTCTTTCCCATAGGGTCTTTAAGAGCTTAGAGAGAAATAGAAGCCATAGTAAAATAATAGTGAATATACTGCTGCAATTAAATGTGATTTTCCACAACTTAAGTATTACTTTCAGATAGTGTCAAATTAAAGCATTTCAGAAGATAGCTGAAAAAAGACTTTTCTTATCTAAGTGAAATGCTGGCACAGGAGAAACTGCCGAAGAGAAACTGCCAGGTGCTGTTTTATGTGCTCAATGTGTTGGTGTCTAATATCACCTCGGTTTCTCTGAATTCTACATTGTCTGCAAAATTGCCACTTCATGAAACTGCCTCAGAAATTCCCTCTTAAACGATGCAGGTAGCTATCAGTCGCATCCTGCCTGGTGTGCATTTTAGAAACGTAGAAATGAAGAAAACCTTTAATTAACCTTGAATTTCCTGCATTTTTCAGAAAAAAAAAATGCTTGTTAATCAAAGAAACCAGAGGGATGATATTTCTTTTTTGTTTTTGCTTGGTTTTAAAAAATATTTTACTTATTTATTTTTAGAGAGAAGGGAAGGGAGGGAGAAAGAGAGAGAGGGGAACATCAATGTGAGAGAAACATTGATCAGTTGCCTCTCACATGCCCTCAGCTGGGGACCTGACCTGCAACCCAAGCATGTGCCCTGGCCTGGAATCCAACCAGTGACTTTTCTTTTTGAGGGAGGATGCCCAACCCACTGAGCCATACCAGTCAGGGTTAGAGGGATGATGTTTTAAAATTATGTGTAAAGTATCTTCTTGTTTAAATTGTTAAAAACTAAAAATTCCTGAAGTTTGACTTTTCCTATTCATGATATATGCCCTAAATTCTTAACATAATTTGGTTTTAGTTTAGACAACAGTCTCTTACCAATTAAGGTTGAGTAGAGATGGAGACGGAGACAGAGACAGAGACAGGGACAGGGACAGGGACAGAGACAGAGATGGAGATAGAAACGGCGAGTTGGGGCGAGAGCAGTGTACATCCACAGAGGGAGGGTTCGGCCTGAGGCTCAACAAATCAGTGTGGTTTGTTCCAGGTGAAATCAAGACTTGTGTGGTTGAAGCTCCTAAACTTTATGTCTTAGAAAATAATGCATACATTAAAAACAGAGGTAGAATGGAGAAATTTTTTCTAGATGGCAGGAGCCAAGATGAATTACAGTTGATAGATTGCATGAACCATATTGGACAAACTTGATAAAAATAGGTCAAAAACATGTAGACTATTGAAAGCTTATTGATGATAATTTATGTTAGATCTCTTATTTATTAAAATTTTAATGTTTTATTTTTTTCTACAACTTGTTTAATTATAAGCAAGTGAAGTGTGTATATATCTACATATATAATTATATGAAGTTCCTTTATTATTGATATAACATGCAGATATCTGTTTATTGGTTTAAAAAATTACAATGCCAACCTCACTGAAGTGGCTGGGGGCAAATGCTGACCTAAGAAATGGGAAATGAGTGACGTCTGAAACATTGAGAGTGAAAGGGACTGCACATAAGCTCTGTAATCTAGTTGAGAAAGTTATTTTCCTAGGGACTACTGGTTAACAACACTCATACCGCTTACACATGTGTATTAAAGGAGAACAATTAAGCAAATAGGTGGCAAATGGTGGGAGCCAGATTTCTCATTTTCAGAGTGAACATTACAGATAAGCAAGGGGGTTAGGGGGCTGGAATGATCCAAGTAGTAATAGAATTGGAGATATCAGCACAAAGTCATGGTTAGATTAATACAGATAAAAGGGTTGCATCTAGAATTATGTGTGTGTGTGTGTGTGTGTGTGTGTGTGTGTGTGTGTGTGTATTTCTATAAACACATAGTTCTTTGTTAGGTAAAGTGAAAGTACCTAAAAAAGAAAACGACCTGCTGTAGCAACTCACACACAGAGCTCCCTGCACTTGGCTTCTAATGCTATTCTCCAGTAAAGAAAATAAGGCTTCTTGTAGAAATGGCTGATTCTAGGACTGAGGTAGGAAATACATGAGATGAGCCTGCGGCATCTTGTAATGCCAGAAAGTAAGGAAGTGCTACAAAACAAGCAAAACCAGACCAGAACAAAAAACCATTAATGGGACTATGTCAAAGGGACACAGGAACCAAGTAAAAGATCTCTCAGTGCAAAGATGGAACAATATGAGCAACAAAAGAAAAACATAATATTGGATTATAATAAAGACTATAACATAAATATCCATGGGTCCATACTAATATAAATAAATTATTGAATGAATAAATGAATAAGGGGAGAAGAGGCAACGCAGAGGAATTACAAAGAACTTATGCAGACACATTGCCCTCAAGGAGGGGAGCATAAATTCCCACTCCTTAAGTGTGGGCTGTACCTAGTGACCTTCTTCCAAAGATCACAATATGGAAAGGAGGCAGGAGATGTGAGAGTGACTTTACAGTGGAGGGATCTGACAGACACTACACCAGGCATGCGATCAAGGTTAGTATCAACAGTGAAATTCACATTGATAGTAAGTTCCCCTTGTATGATGTGATGAAAATGGCACTTTACCTACATATTTTCCCTCCCCCAACACATAAACAAATTCCAGTAGAGAGGCAGCCTACAAAATAAGTGACCAGTATGTGAAAACTGTCAGAGTAGCAAAAACAATTGGGAAGTCTGAGAAAATGCCAAGAGGAACCTAAGAACACTAAATGATGACTGAATGCAACCTGGTATCCAGATGGAATTTGAGAGCAGAAACAGGACATTAGGTAAAAACTAAGATAATATGAATAAAGCATGGACTTTAGCTAATATTAATGTATCGATAATGGTTCATTAATTGTGACAAACATACTATAGCAATGTAAGATTTAGCCACAGGGGGAAACTGGGTACCGGTATTATCTTCTCAGTTTTTTTATGTCTAAATCTTTCCTGGAGAAGAGTTTACTTTTTTAAAAAAAATCAAACAAAAGTGATATGTATTATAGGCTAGATACAAATTCAAGTCTATGGAAGTTCACAGGAAGACTATCATTATTGTTGATTTGTCTTATTGATAGCAAATGCATTTAATTGTCTGAAAAAATTTTTCAATTGATTTACTTTAAAAACTTTTCATTCTCTAAGTATAATCTACCCAATAGGAAAAACATAAGAATAATTGATAACATTTTCCAGCATTTCAATAAACATCTTATATCTACAAATTTGTGTAGTCCTTACAGGAACTCTATCAGTGTTGATGTGCTATTAATATACCCCCTTTAAAGATGAGGAAATTGTGGTTTAGTGAGATTTAATGACTTGCCCAAGTTCAGACAGTTAGTAAGTCATGAACAATGATTTGAACTTGGGAAGTATGAATGTTGCACAGAGTCTCAACCTTATGCTGCACCCACCAACATTAATAGCTAAAAATGACCTTTGTTTTAGACAAGTTGATTTGTAGACTATTTTTCAGGCAGAAATTTAAGATCAGAGGCTGTTTACTATTGGATATCCCGTGAATTGTGATTTAAAACTCATAAAACTTGCAAGGAAAAAAAACCCATGTGAGTAAAAATTCTTTCCAAACTAGAATTTGACATACTGTTGGAACAGATTATTGAACTTAAAACATCAGGTTCTTCCTTAAAAACTATTTCTACTTATCAAAAGATCTTCTTCAACACAAGTGAACATTATGCCGAAAGCACTGACTTCTTGTAAAAGAAGAATTTGAACAAAAACATTTTTTTCCCAATAAGGACATGGACTTCTCACCATTCACTCTTCCTCTGGTATGGGTGAAATTAGATTACGATATAATGACATTTCAGAGGAGCTGCTACCATCTTTGACCAAAAAAGACTCTGTCTAGCAAATGGTCTTTTTCATAATGTGAATGTGACTTTCAGACCAAGATGGTCTCATCAATAGGTTAGCTTAAGGAAATTAAGAACTTAATTTTTAACAAATTTAATGTATCTTTTTTAAGGTAAAGCCATCATGAACTTAATGGAGCATGGCAAGACCTGAGGAAGATGAAAGGACCCAATAAATTGTGCCTGAAAGTCTATAATTATAGAAGAAACTTGAGCCCTACCCCTGTGGCTATACTAGTGTGAATGGAAAGGAATCCTGGGCTCCAGTTCTGGGCCCCATGTGTTGATTCTTCAGCGTTGGTTACAGGAGGGTGCTTTACATGGTTGGTGCTGGATTTCCTTGGGTCTAATGTCACCATATTATCAGATCTGGTCCTTATCTTTCACTCTCTCCTCTTTGAGCCCTGCTTTGGCTGTTGCTCTTTTTCCATTTTGTTCACAGGGAGAATGCTGAAAAACACAGGATGTAAAGTTCATTCTACTTTCATTCAGATTCTACTTGGCAGACAGTTGACAGCTATGTTGAAGATGAGAAGACATATGGAATGGGTCATGGTTGGCAGTGGGTCATTAAGCCACTGTTACAGAAGTTAGGTATGTCCATGGAGGATGAGGCTACCAAGACTTCTTCACATACCAGGAGTACCAAGTGCTTTTCTCACACTTTTCTGGATAGTTCCATGGGGGGATGGTAAGGATGAAAGTTCTGATGGAAGCCGCAGCTTGAAAGGGTACCTGGCAAGTCCCAGAGAGAGGACTGTGTCTGAAGCCTCTGCACCCAACATTTCAATGCATAACATGAAAATCCAGGTGAGAGCAGTAATTCTCTTAGTACCAAGTCTATTTTCATTTCAAGCCAGTGTATCATTGTTCATACTTAGTGAGATGAGTGCCAAGAGAGGAGAGCAAGAGTCTCATGGAAGTTCTTTATAAGACTTTGCTCCTTTCTTTTTCTTCTTCTTCTTTTTCTTTTTTTCTTTGTTTTTTTTTCTTTTCTCCCCTTTATTCTCCTCCACCCTGCACCACCCCCCATCCCAGAACTCCCCTCCCATTAGTTTATGTCCATGGGTGATACATATAAGTTCTTTGGTTTCTCCATTTCCTATACTATTCTTAAACTCTCCCTGCCTATTTTGTACCTACTATTTATGGTGCTTATTCCTTGCACTTTCCCCCCCATTCTTCACCCTCCTCTCTAATTTCCATTTCTATGATTCTGTTCCTGTTCTAGTTGTTTGCTTAGTTAATTTATTTTTTAAGGTTCAGTTGTTGATAGTTGTGTTTGTTGTCATATTACTGTTCATAGTTTTTGGTCTTCTTTTTCTTAGATAAGTCCCTTTAACATTTCATATAATAAGGACTTGGTGATGATGAACTCCTTTAGCTTTACCTTGTCTGGGAAGCACTTTATCTCCCTTCCATTCTAAATGATAGCTTTGCTGATAGAGTAATCTAGTAATCTTGGATGTAGGGCCTTGCCTTTCATGACTTTGAATAGTTCTTTCCAGCCCCTTCTTGCCTGCAAGATTTCTTTTGAGAAATCAGCTGATAGTCTTATGGGAACTCCTTTGTAAGTAACTGTCTCCTTTTCTCTTGCTGCTTTGAAGGTTCTCTTCTTATCTTTAATCTTGGGCAATGTAATTATGATGTGCCTTGGTGTGTACTTCCTTGGATCCAACTTCTTTGGGACTCTCTGAGCTTCCTGGATCTCCTAGAAGTCTATGTCCTTGGCCAGATTGGGGAAGTTCTCCTTCATTATTTTTTCAAATAATTTTTCAATTTCTTGCTCTTCCTTGTCTCCTTCTGACACCCATAGGATTTGGATGTCAGAATGTTTAAAGTTGTCCCAGAGGTTCCTAATCTCTCATTTTGTTGAATTTTTGTTTCTTAATTCTGTTCTGGTTGAATGTTTCTCTCTTCTTTCTGCTCCCAATAGTTGATTTGAGTCCCGGTTTCCTTCTTTTTACTGTTGGTTCCCTATATATTTTTCTTTATTTCACTTTGTGTAGCCTTCATTTTTTCCTCCATTTTGTGACCATACTCAGCCAACTCAGTGAGCATCCAGATTACCAGTGTTTTGAACTGTGCATCTGATAGGCTGGCTATCTGTTCATCACTTAGTTCTACTTTTGGAGCTTTGATCTGTTCTTTCATTTGGGCCATATTTCTTTGTCTCAGCACACCAAGACTTTGATCCTTTTACCTTTAGCAAGATGTGTCATCTCCTGGTCCCAGCAAGTAGAGATAACAGTCCTACCCTGCCTTGTTCATGAGTGTGTGGTAAGAATCACAGCCTGGACTGCCCTCTTCCTCACACAGCTGTCAGCGACCCTTACTCAAGTTGCCCAATCTGCTCTACTTTTTTTAAAAAAAGATTTTATTTATTTATTTTTAGATAGAGGGGAAGGAAGGGGGGAAAAAAGGAGAGAAACATCAATGTGTGGTTGCCTCTCATGTGTCCCCTACTGGGGATCAGGCCTGCAACCCAGGCATGTGCCCCAACTGGGAATCAAACCAGTGACCCTTTGGTTTGCAGGCTGGCACTCAATCCACTGAGCCACACCAGCTAGGGCCCCACCCTGCTCTACTTTTATCTGGTGTTTTTAAATACAATTGTGGGAAAAGCTAAATGCTTAGATAGTCTGCAAATGCCAGGAAGTTGAAGATTCTATAAAGGCATCTCGGAAAATCAGGAAAGGAAGCACAAGCCTAATTCCTATTCTGTGTTTCCCTAGCCTCCAGCAAAGCCTCCCTTTGTATTAGAGAGGCCCATTGTAGATATATGTGTACTGCCAACAGCAAGACACAGCTCGGGCACACTGACCAGCAAATGGTTCAACTCTGTGTGTACCAGCCAAGGGCCAATGTGGCAGAGGGTAGCTTCTGTTGGTGTCTTATGTCAGAGTCACAGATGCAAGATAACTGTGGGATGCTAGGAATTCATGGTACAGTTCCACCCAAAGAAACTTGAGATATCTACAGTCTTCTCTGCTGTCCCCTCAAAGCTCTGAACCTAAACTGTTTATGTAAGTTCCCTGAGTCATCAATTCCCATTTGTAGAATGGGCATGTTATCTAGCTCACAGGGTTGCTTTGAAAATAGGGTCTGCCCACTCTGGTACTTGGAGCCTAAGTCCTCAGTGCTTCTGTACTTTTAGCCTTACCCCTGTCTTAATCCATTTGGACCGCTATAACAAAAATACCTTTAACTGGGTGACTTATAAATGACAGAAATGTGTTTTTCACAGTTCTGGAGGCTGGAAGTCTGAGGCCCTCTTCTGGTTTGCAGATGGTTGACTTGTATCCTCGTGTCGCAGAAAGGGAGTGAACTAGCTCTCTGGCTTTTCTTATGAGGGTACCAGTCCCCTTCATGTGGGTCCTATCCTCATGGCCAAATTACTTCTCAAAGTCTCTACTTCTAAATGCTAGCATATGGGAGATTATATTTCAACATATGAATTTATTTTGGGGGGGATGAGCATTCAATCCATAATACCTCACACTGCGAGATGAACACTTTGGAATAGACTAGCGCTAAGACCCAGCTCCTCCTGCAGTGTTATGAGCATTTTCTGATGTTAACTCTCTGTCTTCAGTTTCAAAACTGAGTTCTTCTAAGTCATAAAATAATCAGTCAAAAATGTTATGGGCTATAAAGAAGTTGGCAGAAGAGTGATTTGGAGACTGTTCTTGACAGTGACTGGTGTGATCTGGGTTGTCCTGGAGACTCGGAGCCTCTATTAGACAAGAATAATAATACCAATCCTCAGGCAAGGTGGCTTGTGTAGTAATCATATAGCATCTATTAAAGTACTGCATTGATAATGGAATGGTTGCATAGCCAAAGGCACACAATCTGTGTAGAAAAAACATTCAGAAACAATGAGGGGCGACTTTTCATTGGGAAGAAAAATAGGGTGATTGGAGGACAGTTGTGTGGCTTGGGACAAAGTCAAGATGAGGAATCTAGAGCACATCCATACAAAAATGAGCACAATGGCCCTGCATGGAGATTCTGCTCTCCGAGGGCGGAGTGTCCTTGGAGGCTCCTCTTCAGGAGACGGGAAGGTAGATTGTTCACTTACCACCAAATTATCCTTTGCTCCTCAGATTCTGCAAAATGGACAGACCCACAAACCAGGAATTGCTTTTCTTTTGTGTTTAACTCAATTTTCTATGTGGAAGCTGAGATCGAGAATTATTTCACATTTATAATATAATTCAGTTAAAGAAGAGCAGAGAAATATTCAGGAAAAAAACCCTGGAGGTGGAACTAGCTTAGTGTCTCTCTTGTCTGTGGACAGAATTGGGATTCCTAACATGGTTTTGGTCCAGTAAGTGCCTCCAGAAGATTTTTTATCAACGAAGTTCTGTGTTGGAGGAGCAGCTGTGGTACAGAGTTTATACCCTCTACACCATCTCCTCACTGCATTGCACATTTTCACTGCACCTTTCTTTTAACAGCTGTATTGTTTTGTTTTGTTTTGTTTTGTTTTGGGCCTGCAAATATACTAGGATTTTTGTCTTTTCCCCTTGGTAAAGGAAAGAAATGTAACATCCTGTTGTAGAATGGGGTTAGAACAACTTACTCCAGATATCTCTAAAAGAAGCCTGTGTCAAAGATCAAGCCATGAATACAGAACTAAATGGGAAGCTGCAGGTTAATTGTGCATTAGCCCCCAGAGATTCATATGGAGGGAGTTTCCTGAGTAAAGCAGCTTGTCCAGGCAAAGTGACACCTTTCTATCAATAAGGAAACAATTCTGACTCACATCAGAGGGATCATGCTACAACATGACCCTTTCTCTCATTTGTCAAGAAGAATCAAGGAAGTCGAGAGGGGCATTTTGAGAACTAACTGGGAATCTTAGAAAGCAGTGGAATATTCTCTGATTATGTTAGGAACAGGCTCTTAAAAAATATTTTTAATAAGAAAAAGAATTCAGCAGAAATGACTTGATATTTAGTAGCCCCAAAGCATTTATTTTGGGTATATGTCCTTGAGTGGTTTTTATTTAAATGAGTTTAAGATAAATATGAATATCCTGTTCCTCTGGGAACTCAGTCAAAGCCAGGTTGATTAAGAAGTATGGTAATTAAGAACAGGTAGCTGTTGCAGATAAAACTAGCTAATTATACTTCAGCATTTATATTTCCTTAAGTTTTGCTCTAATGGTGATTTTTACATGTCCATGATGTATGTAGATGTAGTAATTTATGCTTAAGCCTCAAACTGTGATTATTAAATGTGATAATTTGCTCTTTTAATATTTGCAGTTTCTATTTTTAAAGTTCAATAAAATGTACAATATCCCTTTGGCAACATGAAATTTGCTTAATAAAAACCTAGCTGTTTCTGCATATGTCCCTACTGGTTACACAGGAGTGATTTGCCCGAATTTCAAGCACATCAGAGTTGAAAAGAATGGTTAGCATAGGCAGCTAGATATTAATCAGACATTGTTGAGCTCAGTGGGTTGCAGAGCTGAATCGGACACTGGGCCTGCTTGCTTTATTCACTAGGAATTCAGAGTGTCTCACACTTCCCAGGGCACTGCATGTGACCCCCACAGATTACTGGGAGGAAGAACAGAACAGTAAAGGGGAACGTAAACACATGGGCAGTCGAAGACAAGATGGTGACCGCAGAGGCCTGTCTGTGTAGCCTGGGGAAACCATTGGATTGGATAAGGGACACAGAACCATGGAAGATCTAGGAAATGAATTGGTTAGGGGGGGGACCCAGCACAAGCCTGAGAAAGATTGAGAAGTTGATTGGTTAGTTTGAAAGAGTGCCAGGTCCTTCTCATGCTCAAGATAATATAATTTGAGCCTAACAAAGACAAAGACCCTTTCTCTCTCTCCCTCAGTAACATGCATTTACCCCGTGTGTTTGCATGTTCTCTCTCCATTGTCACGTGGCCCTAGCAACTACCTGGGCCCCTCAGCAGACAGCATGGGGCTGGGCAAAGCACCAGCCAGGAACAGACTAAACTAGCTGATTGGGAGAGACATAGACTGAACCAATGGTGCAAAGTGTCTGGATACTGGCCCTATTTCTGGGCCTGATGAAAACAAAGCTGAGCTTTTTCTGTTGCAGGAATAAAAGAGATGAGACATTGGAAAACTGGGGGCAGCCTTCTATTTCCAATCAAATAAATCTTACCCACAACCTCCTGTATGTGGGTCCCCTGGAATGCTTTCCTTGTGATCCTGTGAAAGAACCCCATTTGACCAGCAAAAGAATTAATTTTGTGATTCTCAACCCAATTATTGTTGCGACTTCACTGCATGTGCACAGTGGAACAGTAGCTTGAAGTCACTGCGTTCTTTCTACAGAAAATATACTATTGAAAGGAGATAGAACTGGACCTATAAGAAATGCAGGTATTTAGGACAGAATATGGTTAGGACAGCCAAGAAATTCCAAAGGCTCCACACCTCTATTTTGGTGACAGACACTAGGATAAGCAGTTTGTGCAGAAGAAGATCAAAAGCACTTGGGTAGAGCCCCAAGAGGCCCAGGTTTAGGGACCAGCATTGACGTTGCCCAAGGTTACCTCCAAGAAGAAGTAATGCGTTGCAGGTGACAGTGCCTGGACTACAGAGGGAATGTGTTCCAGACACTGTTCTCCCATACCCCTTTGTTGCCTTAGGCAGATAGTGTGAAGATTTAGTTTCTTCATTGCTAAGACACTGGCTATTCTACCTCCTCTGCCTCTTACAGAGTTGCTGTGAGGACCAGCTGGGTTCAGGGGGACTGAGCATGTATAAGGCAGGGCCGATGTCTTCTAAGACTTTTGCATTCTCCCCTCACAGCTTTTATGGAACTGTATGGTAGCTCTTTGATGACACAAACTGAATGCAATAAAGGCACACAATATAGAAAACTAGAAAGTTATTAAGTGTAAGACCACCTTTCTGGTTCAGATTAATGGGAAGAGGCTTAGTTCTAATCGCCTTCCTCAAAACAGGTAACATTGCTTAAACTCAGTGATATGGTAAAGGTGGCTCCTACCAGCTGTGTATCTGCCCCCAATTCCATATTCAAAGCTGTTGGAGTTGGTAGCTTGAAATTGGTCTGGCCATGCTGGACATATTTACACCATGGAAATTGGCAAATGCTACTGTGATATTGCGATATAATGAAAAATACAGTTTGGTCTTTATTCCTAGTTCCTGGCACAGAACTTCTAAAACCTTTGGAATTTTTGAGTGATAGAGGTGAGAGGAGAATCTTTTGTTATTGACCTTTTAATCATACTTGAATTTATTATGCTAATGAGTTGACTCTTAGAGGGCCCCTAGATAGTTTCAGGATGGGTGCTCGTTGCCAGATGAACCCAAACTATTAGAGAGTTGGAAGTTTCAGCCTGACCTCTGATCTTTAAGGAGGGAAAGAGGGGCTGGGGGCTGAGTTAATCATCAATGGCCAATGAGTTCATCAATCATGCATACATGATGGAACCTCTATACAAACCCTAAATGATAGGGTTTGGGGAGCTTCTAGGTTGGTGAACACATGTGCATGCCAGAAGGGTGGTGCACCTCAAACTTCACAGAATCTCCTATGACCAGCACCCTTCCAGATCTCTATCTGGTTGTTCATTTGTATTCTTTATAATATACTATACAATAAACCAAAAATAATAAGTAAAGTTTTCCTCTGAATTCTGTGAGTCATTATAGCAAATTATCAAACCTGAGGGGGGGATCATGGGAACCAACCATTTGTAACTTAGTTGGACAGAGTGTGGGTAACCTAGGGATGTACCACCTATGATTGGCATCTGAATCAGGGGGAAGGCAATCTCCGAAACTCATCCCTTAACTTTTGGGGTCCATGCTAACTTCGAGTAGTTAGTGTCATAATTGAATCAAGTTGTAGGATATCTAGTTGGTGTCCACAGAGGGCTGGAGGATTGTGTGGTGTGGAAAATTTATAAATTTGATATCAGAAGTATTCTGTGGGTAGAAACAGATCATGGTAGAAGGTACATATCAGGGTTTTTACAAAAATTTTTAGAAAGCTAATTATTATATCTTTACTGGCCTACCACTACTTAGACTTTTTTCTGTGCTTATGAATAATTGTGGTTATGTTTATAGACTGGGAGAACCATGAACTTGATGGTTTGGGGGGCTCTGGAGTGAGCTAAAATCCAAAAGAAAAGTTCCCTAATTTACTTATAAATGCATCTACACCTCTTCTTCTATCAGCAGTGCTAAGACAGGCATGATCTTACATCCATCTCCATGAAGTCACCCTGTGTAGAGTTGGGGAGGTCTGGGTTCAAGTTCTTTCTCAGCTGTTACTGGCTGTGTGACCTTTGGCAAATGACCTGGTTTATCTAATCCACAGAATGTTTATATATAAACAGACATAAACACCTATATCATAGACTTGTTAAAATTAAATAAGATATTGTATGTAAAACATTTATCATAGGGCCTGACCCATAGTGAACTCTAAAAAAAGGTCAGCTGTCAGTCAAATTGTCATTATGATCACCACCCTCTTCATCAGGAGTGGGCTATGGGTAGTCATGATGATTCACACCTACCTGTGGAGAAACCTTCTAAGGTCACAGTTTGTTGATCCACTCTTCATTTCATCTTCATAAATCCTTGATAATCTTGGATTCTTTCTCTATTGGACCCAAGAAATCTCTTTACTCTCCTTTATCCCAAGGGAAAAAAAACTAATAATACAACCAGGTTCAAACAACATGTCAAGTATTAGCATTCATAGGTTCAAATATATCACCCACTTAAATTTAAAACCACCGTATCTGTCACTGGAGTTATAAATATATTGAGAAATATGTAAAAGGAACAAAAAGTAGGAGGCCAAAATATTATGTCATGACTAAGACAGAGGATGTAGTTTCGTGCAAGAATTAAATGATCCTACTTAATAAAACTCCAGAATTGGACAGACTTGATTCCCTGTCCCAAGCAGTGCCACATGAAAGCTCACACCAGAGGAGAGACAGAGACACATGAGCTCCTAGTTACAGCCAAAAGGAAGGGAGAAAGCCAACCAGAGCATGTTCAGATCAATCTTCCAGCACTTAATGGTCATAGAATTTACTCAACCTCCTGGAGATTGGATGGATGGATGGATGGATGGATGGATGGATGGATGGATGGAGTTCTTTCTTAAATATGACACTTTCTGTCTTCTTACCTCTTTGGCACTTGAAGGAGGAAGAACAAAAATTGATTATGCAACCAAGTTGATGCAATTTGCACATATGTTAATTCACACTTCTGAGAAAATAAAAAGGTTGCAAGGGCTTCAGTTCTTTGCAGGAACCCTTTCATTCATTTATTTTTGAAAGTTCTCAATGAGAAATGCCTGTGTGTTCTGTTCAGTGCTCACACTGGAGACATAATCCCTCAGCCTAGGGAGTCCGTAGTTGGATGGAATAAACAAGAGTATAAACCCATTATCACAAGACCAAGTGGTAGATACAGTTGTGAAATATGACAAAATAGCTATGGAAAAATACTCTATCTGAAAAGACTTTGCAAGGGAACTAAGGATGAGGAGGCCTTTGCCTGTGAGACCTTTATATATCTATGAATGGATAGTGATAAGAGGATTCATACCAACATCTCTCCATAACTTTACTGGAAGTTGTGGGGGAAGGTTCCCTTTAATATCACTTTTACCTTAATTTTCAGCCCCATATCTTAGTTGGTTCATCTTAACATAGCCAGTTTGGGACATACTAACACTCTCCACTCTATGGTTGACTCATGTGTTAACTCATATTTCCATATTATTTGAATGAAAAGTGAACATTTTAGAAAAATCACAACTGGTCAGTGAAACTTCTATTTTGCTTACACTGTACCTTCCAAAGTGGTCCCCACCCTTAGCTCATTGGAATCCCCTATTTCACCAACGACACTGGCAGAGTTGACTCATCTATTTGCAACTCATGGGTGTCACTTTGCACAGTCCCAGGGACACCATTCGCATTGTAGTTTGTGTTGTTCTCAGTGCACGTTCCTTCTTCTTTGCCTCCCTTCTGCCACTCAAACCCACTTCCCAGAGCCCCCATGCTGCCCTTCTGTCCTCATGCAAGGTGTCCCCATGACCCCTAACCCTACCAGCGCCCTATATTCCATATCTATTCTGGGAAAACCTATCTGCTGTCCCATTCCTTAGGATCCAGTTCTCTGTAAGAGATGATTAGTGCACGATGATGGGTTAGTGAGTTATTTATTACAAGTTAGCCTTCGGTGGTATTGTGATTTATAATAAGAAATATCTATTTGATCTTCCTCTTGTTCCTGGCACAGACCTACTAAAACTCTTGGGATTTGCTAAGTAGTAAGAGCAATTAGTCTTTTATTATTCATAAAACACACTTTTTAACCTCACCTGAGTTTATATGAGGTGACTTTAGGAAAGCCCCTAAGGATGGGGGCTGGTTGCCAGGGAAACCAACCAGTGATTAGAGGGTTGGAACTTTCAGCCTCAAGCGACCTCCACTTGAGGGAGGAAGAGGGGTCGTAGTTGAATTAATCACCAGTGGCCAATGCTTCAGTCACTCACGCTTACATAATGAAGCCTCCGTAAAAATCCTCAAACTAGGAAGTTTGGAGAGCTCCCAGGTTGGTGAACATGTGGAGATACTGGGAGACTGGAGTACCTGGAGGAGGCAGGGAAGCTCCAGACTCCACATACTTTGCCCTATGCATCTCTTCCACCTGGCTGTTTTTGAGTTATATCTTATTATAATAAATGGGTGATCTAGTAAATAAACTGTTTTTCTGAGTTCTGTGAGCTGCTCTAGCAACTTACTGAACTCAGGGAGGGTTGTAGGAACCTCTGATTTCCAGCCCAGTAAGTCAGAAGTATGGGTCTCAATCTGGCACTTGTGATTGTTCGAAATGGGAGCAGTCTTGTTGGGCTGAGCCCTTCACCAGTCAGATCTGACACTAACTCCAAGTAGTAGACAGTGTCAAAACTGAATTGAGTTGCAGGACACCAGCTGGTATCTGCAGAGAATTTGGAGAGCTGCTTGGTGTGGAAAAACCCACACACTTGGAGTCCAGAAGTATTCTGTGAATAGAGAGAACAGAGAAGAGCTTTTGCCCCTTACTCTTCACTATTCATTTACTGATGTTTTACTTGGGTCTGGGGGATGGGGTGGGGAGGACTGGATTTTAACCCAGAGAAATGCGTGGGGCTGGAAATTCTAGGTCAGGAATCAGCAACCTGGGCAGTAGTGGTGGGAGGGCCATTTTTTGGCAGGCCGGTATTTCAGACATCTGTAGCCTCCTATTCCACATACCCACAGAGAGGCTGCCTCTTTGCACAAAGCAATAACCTCAAGTCTTTTAGGACGAGTTCTCACTAATGGCAGGATACTGGTTTCAGCCAGACCAGGCATTTTACAGGATTAGTTATTGTTTGGTTCTGTTTCTTAGTAGGTAAAAGTGAATCTGCCTGGTATTTGCAGAATATGAGTATAAATACATATGGAATGACAGAGAGATTTTATATAATATATAAAAGTAGTTCAAAGTCTGGTGGAAGCATAATAGAGTGACATGATTTTATCTGGCTTTAAAATTGGACTTAATTGTTTATTTGTGCTGAGTTTGGATTGCGGGGAAATAAAGACTTGGATACTCATCCAAGTCTTCTGTGTATTACAGCAAAAGGGTTTTTTTCCCCCTCTCTTCTTTTTCTTCCTTTCTATTTGCAAACAGATTGAAATTTTATACTAAGGAAGCTCTTAAATGATCTAATTTCCAGTCATTACATTTCTCCAATTATATACTAAGAATAGATCTGGGTTGTTTTTTTTTTTATGCTCTAGCTTTAAATGAATATATCCCAAAAGCTTATGATGAAAAAAATCAGAGACTCCTGCCCCAAGTTCTGCTCCCCAGAAATTTCTAAGCATTTAATTCTTTTCATCTTTTTTCCTAGTTGTTTTCTACAATTTTCTAAGTAATGTACTTAGGCCATAATTTTATTACTTACCAGATTTTAAAAACCTCAACTTTCTACTGTGCTAGATGAGGAGTTAGCTTTATAAACTCCTAATCCCTTCTTATCAAGGTGGTTATATTCATATTTTATTTTAAACTACTAGTCACCACTTACATTATCATGACTTTTTAAATGTTTGTGACAAAGGACTTAGTGGGTTGTGAAAACATTCCTTTTCTTTAACAAAGTGGTTACAACCATCCCTTTGGGTGGGTGTCAGGGACTTAGCTGATGTAGACACCGTCTCAATAAGAAAAACCCTTAACTGTGAAGGACATGCCAAGGGGTCTGGGCACCACCCCAAGTGCTGACCTCATTGCTATTGCTGTGATCACCAGTCTGTATGCCGAGGTCGGAGAAAGCTTGGCCTCTCAGTAGATGCCCAGAGAAACACTTTCTCTGTGTGTGTTGCCTTTGCTCCAGCTATGGGCCACAGGAGCATGGTGCATCCCCTTAGATGGGCGTGGCTTTTGGAGTCTTGAAGACCAGGATTTACATCATTGTAGTAGACAGAATAAGACATCTGTGATGGTTAACTTTATGTGTCAACTTGACTGGCCTAAGGAATGCCCAGGTAGCTGGTAAAACATTGTTTCTGAGTACATCTGTGAGGGTGTTTCCAAAAGAGATTAGCACTTGGATCTGTAGACTGGTAAAAAAAGATCACTCTCACTAATGTGGGTAGGCACTACCCAATGCATTGAGGGCTCAATATAACAAAAGGAGGAGGAAGGGCAAAGTTGTTCTCGGTACCTGATCTGGGCTTTTCCTGCCCTCGGACAACAGCGCTCCTGGTTGTCTGGCCTTCAGACTCGGACCAGGACTTATTACACTGGACCCTTGATCCTTAAGCCTTTGGAGTTGGACTAGGACTTATATCATTGATTCCCATGGTTTTCAGGCCTTCAGACTTGGATTGAATTACACTACTGGCTTTCCTGGTTCTCCAGTTTGCGGATAGCTGCAGCAGATCATGGAATTTCTCAGTTTCCATAACTGTGTGAGCCAATTCCTATAATAAAAGTAAACAAACAACAAACAAATCCTATTGATTCTTTTTCTTTGAATAATCCTGGCTAATGTGTCCCAAAGTCCATGCCCTGATCTCTGGAATCTGCAAATATGTTACCTTACAGAGCTAAAGAGACTTTGTAGATGTGACTAAGGATCTGGAGGTGGGAGATTATCCTGAATTATCCAGGTGGGCCCGATGTGATCTCCAAGGTCCTTAGAAGAAAAGAGGGGCAGGAGAATCAGAGAAATAGAAGTATGATGATGGGATCAGATATTGGAGTGATAATGCTTTGAAAATGAAGCTACAAGTCAAGAAACACAGATGGCATCTATAAGGTAGAAAAGACAAGACAACAAATTCTCTCCTAGAGCCTCCAGAAAGAACTCAGCCCTGCCAACACCTTAATTTTAGGACTTCTGACTTCCCAAACTGTAAGGTAATAAATTTGTGTTGTTTTAAGCCATAAATTTGTGGTAATTTGCAGCAATAGGCAACTAATAAAATCTAAGTTCCCTGTATGGCCATGGGGGGTCAACTCACCTCTCTCCTCTGAGCTTCTATGAAACAGGGACAACAAAGACTCACTTCCTCCTGGACCAGACTCTAGTCAGGCTACTCGGAACCTTCTTCTTGACTAAGCCCAGTCATTGGCCAGCTGATCCCAATTTTAGTAAAGAATCCAGTTGAACCAAGTTTTAGCAAGAATCGTACTACATGAGTTTAGTGAGAATCTCCCTTAATATGTATTAAGGTTCCTCTTAATAATTGTCTACCCACAGATTCTCTTACCCTTCCCATCAGCTATAAATCCCCAGCATGGGAGTGAGGGGAGGATGCGATGGGGAGCTGATCTCTGCTGCTTTATGGGGCAGTGAGGGGTCAGCTAGGAGGCTCTGAGACCACTGCAGTTGGGGCGGAGGGCAATTATGGTTCCGACCCAGGTTTGAATTCAGGGGGGAGGCAGTGAAATAACACAAAGGTTGAAAAAGAAAAACAATATATTGGAAGGCTTTTTCTGGTGGGTGAAGACTCTGCTAGGACACCAAGGAGAAGGAAGAACTGAGGGTGGCTCCAATGTGAATGCACAGCTCTCCAGTTCATTTGACCTGGAGCCATTTCAGGGAAGGCTAATGAGCACGTTCCTGGGCAGTGAGGCCCTCCTGAGTGCCAGGCACTCTGCTCTGCATTGTACATGTTTATTCCACTTGATCTTCTCCAAATCTTCATTTCACAGATGAAGAAACTATCAAGTGGAGTCAGTCAGAGCTTAACTATAATGCCACTCTGCCTGCCTTTAGAATTGAAATGATAAAAAGTGCCCAGGCTGCTGCTCCCTGGTCCATCCTAGAAGATAAAGGTGTCTACATTGCTGTAGAGGAAGGATTTGGGCAGCCAGCATGAACTTCAGCTGGAGAGGCCCGTGCTGCTTATGGTTGTCAGGCTGCGCATATCTTCAGGGAGAAATCGTGACAGCCATCATGAGCCTTGTCAAGTTATTGAAAGGACCCATAAAAATAGTTTCAGAGCCCTAGTAGGGAGGGAGGGGGTGGGGGCGGGCAGCTAGAGCATCGTCTATGCATGGAGGGGTTGCTGGTTTTTATCCCCAGTTGGGGCATGTAGTGGTGGCAACCAAATGATGTTTCTCTCTCTCCCTCTCTCTTCCTCTCTCTCTAAAGTCAATGGAAACATGTCCTCAGGTGAGGAATAATAATAATAATAATAATGAAAGTTATTCTTTTAAAAAATAGCTTCAGATCAGTCACCAGGGAGTGTCAGAGACTGGTTGAATAGACAGTGTGACTTCCACCATCAGAGAGGGAAGTGGGGAAGGACAGCCGGACCAATTCAGCTTTCTTGTCAGGAAGTTTCCAGATTAAAGAGCTAACAGAGATAGAGCACAGTTTCAAAATAGGATTGCAAGACACACTCAGGCACAAAGCACAGTTATCTGTGATATGGGGTATGAAAAGTCCAGTTACATTTACTGTGCTTACCTTCAAGTTAGGAAGTTTTATTGCAGGTAAAATATTTGATTCTTCTGCTTATAGATTTTTTTTTTACACTAGAGCAACTTTGTAAATAAGCACTTGCCAAGGGCAAATAATATAAAAAATTGTACTTATGGAATCTCCTGTGTCTCCTCCTATATTAGTCAGGATTTGATCAGAGAAGTAGAACCACTAGGATGGACATCTAGTAGGAGATTCAATATAGGCTCATATGCAACTGTGGGAGCAGGTGAAACACAGTGGCCTCTGTGGGAGAGGCCACTGCTTCAGCACCTGCCACAGCAAGGAGGAATGATGAAAGAAACAAGAGGCAAAATAAGGGAGGGAGGCGGGAAGAGAAGGATAAAGGGCAGACATAGAAACTGTCTTGCCCTGACCCTTTCACAAAGACCAGGGACCAGAATGTTTCAGTTGGCAAGGCCTGGGCCATGTGGCCACCTGGGACCTGGGAGACATGCTCCACCCCATCCGAACCACAGAGCTGAGCCTGAGTTGGGGCATTCCCCATGGAAAATGGAGGTGCTGCTACCAGAGGAGGCAGATGGGCGAGGGACAGGAAAAAACATGGGATGCCAACTTGTCTCATCCTTTTGCTGAATCAGGTGATAAATAAAGGCAGATTTTTATTTACCAGGTTTACCTGATGTTAGGTTTCAGTGAGTGTAAGGACTACAAATAAATAGGCCCAGACTCTCAATAGCATTGTAGGGGACTCTCTCAGCTTACTCTGTCCTGCCACCCGCCTGTTCTTTACTTACTCCCTCTCACTGCCTATATTTCCTCCTTTGCTTCCTTCTGCTCTCTTCCCTCTTTATTTTCCTGTTACATTTTCTTTATTCCCACCCCTCTCCTTCTGCCTTCCCCTCCAGCTCCTTCTCCTGCCCTTATTCCCTTCTCTGCTTCTCCCTCTTTTGCCCAGGTTCTGTGCTGTCTAAGGCAAAGGGTTGAAGAGTTTCAAAAGCCTGTTACTTCTGTGACCTCATGTTTGCAGTGTGTGAGTATGAATAAAACTCAGTAAATACACATGTTCTGATTGCAAACACGTGGCTCAGCTGAGCTCCGTAACATCCCCCAAGAGCTACAGCAGAATCCCAACTGTCCTGTGTGCAGGAAGGACTCTTCCCAGTGAAATGTAATGTGGAGCCCAGTAACCGGCCCTCCATGCTGTGGGGAGCACAACGAAGCACAGGGCAGGAGTTCTGTCTTCAAAGTCATTGCCACCCAATGAGCCAAGACCTATAGATTGGGTGACCATGCATCCCAGTTTGCCCAGAACCACCCTAGTTTTCACCTATTGTTCTTGCATAATTATTAATAACACCTCTATTCCCTCTAAAAGCATCCAGGTGCAGATGATAAATTTTACATTCACCTTCCATCTGTAAGAAACATTAACAACAGCCCGGAGTGGCCATGGTGGAAAGAGCCTATGTTAGAAGACTGAGTTCTTGTTCTAACTCAGCCACTAACTTGGGGAGATTTTGGACAAGTCCCCTCAGTTCTCTAGGCCTCATTGAAAATGAGAGGTTGGAACTGGAGTCTTTCTTCACTGATTCATTGGATCATTCATTCATTCATTCATTCATTTGACAAATAGTGAGCTTCCTTCCATTGTTTTTTGGTGTTCTTGTTCAAAATCTTTTGTGCCGTTTATTTGAAAAGATGTTGAGCTTGTTTCCAAGCACAATTTTTGCAAGTTGTTCAGGTCCCAAACCTGTTAAGATTCACATCTTTCACAGATACAGAATTTAAGTTTACAAATGTCCTGGAAGGTGTCTTCCTAAGTGGTGGGCCATGCAGGAGACCCCTGCTAACTGCTGTTTCTGCCTTCCTTGGGCTCTCTGAGTAGTGTCCCCTCCACTGGGCTTGATCCTGTCCAGAGGATGGCAGCCCCTGACTTGTGTTCACCACTGGGAGCCTGGTGCCAACTGAGCAGGTGTTTCCTGTCTTTCTTATAAGGCACCATATATATCACGTGATCTAGGGAGCCATTAGTCAATTATCAAAGGGGCACCCGGCTGCGGGGAGAACATGTGCTTTGTCAGGCTGGCATTTCTACAATGGATGCTTTTGGCAAATTAGCCTTTAGTGCAGAAGAAGGTGCAGGGAGGGAGCTCCCTTCTTTCATCAGTTCAGTAGCCAATAATCTAACGTCTATTTCTGGAAACAGGAAATGAACAAAAGTGTCTGAAAACCATCAGTACAATTTAGGTTGAATTTTAGGAGAACCATGAACATGTTTAAATGGGACTGAAATGAATAAAAAATTCACTAAAACTTATGATCTTAAGTCCTTAGCTCATAAAACTTCATATAAAAAGAACAATTCCATCTTGGGCTGACTCATCAAGGGGTCAAGAGGCTCCTGATGCTGCTCCAGCTACATAAGCTGCAATAGGCAGGAGAGGGTCCCGTGGTTACAGATACAGCTTGATAAACAGCAGTGTTATGAAGGAAGAGGAAGTGCAGTTGACCCATGAGTGCTCTTTGAGACCCTGTCCAGTCCGCACAGACTGCAGAGTAGCTGCCTGGTACTTAAACTTATCTGGGACATCTCGCTGGTTTAGAGGGAAGAGCTATATAACCTTGAAACTTTCCACAACCACATAAAATGGTTTGTTCTGTGCTTTGGCACACTCAGCCATCTAGTTGGTTCTAATTCTGTTAATAATCCTCCATTTTCAATAACTCTTTTGGCATCAACTATGACAAGATCCACTTTCTCCATGATATAGCCAACAGCAGCATCCAGGACCACGATGACAGGGACATTGAGTTGACAGAGGGCTTTGGCCATTTTCTTACCAGATAAATCAGGCTGTGACCCTGTAACTACACACTGAAATGCTTCTTGGGTGCCACAGTGCTTCCAGGACCCTCAGGACCACTCTGGAGTAAGCATGAGTTAATATTCTCCCCCTGCCTTAGGTGAAAGTATGGCACAGATCTGCAATTTTACTTCTTGACCGTGGTATTCTCCTGAGAAAAAGCTCTCCTTGCTCAGTTGTGAGCTTTTTACATTGGAGAAATCAGAGTGTTCTGAGGAGTTAAGGTTGATGAAGTTCAGGAAGTCCCTCCGCCTCCCAGGACATGGCCACGGAGGAGTCCACGCCACACAGGGTTTGTAGGGCTCTGGTGAGATTCACTCTCAGGCCCTAGATTCTTCCCCCTTTCTCACTTCAAGAACTCCAGCAAAGTCCGTATGGCAGCCACTGCTGAGGCCACATCAGGATCTTCTGTTATCTGAGACTTAAAGTATTCAATAACATCCATGGTGCCCTCCCAGCCTTGAGCCCGAGGGGTCCGGAGCCGCCGGTGCTGACTGGATGAGTCCCTCCACCTCAACGGCTCAGAGCCGCAGAGACTGACAGCTCATGGCGCCCCTACGACGCTATTTTTAAGAAATTAAAAACAGCAACAAAAAAATCCTCACCCAAGGATATATTCCTTGATTTTACAGAGAAAGAGGAAGGAACAGAGAGAGAGAGAGAGAGACATCGATGTGAGAGAAAAACATCGATGAGTTGTCTCCCATACGTTCCCTACAGGGGATCAAACCTGCAACCTAAGAATGTGCCCTGATAGGGGATCAAACTCTCAAGCCTTTCATGTACAGGGCAATGCTCCAACCAACTGAGCCACCCAACTGGGTGGATGACATAGTAAGAAGCTACTATTTTTTACCTCTTCTAATTTGGGCAAATTTAGATGATGATGTGAGCATCCGAGCTTCTCCTTGCTTTTGTCTGCTCAATGGAATTCTGACATGGTCCGCTAGGTAGGTCTCTCAGAAGGGTTTGCTAGACTGGTCTTGGGGAAGAATGGGCAAGGAGAGAAAGAAACAGGACAACTAATGGGGGTGATGGGAGGAGGAGCTGTTTGGGGGGAGCTGTGGAAGAAAAGGGAGTCAGCACCCATGGGGTACTGACGGCAGCTGACAGCAGAAGGAAAAGGAATTGGAAGAAGTATTGCCAAAGACTTAGGTCTCTTTTATGGCATTTAAGAAATACCAGGGAAGAATTTGGATATTTATACATTGCTTTTGGTTGCTTTGACTTTGTTCATTAGACTGAGCCATACAGGTGCTGGAGAAACAAAGAAGAATAATGTTTAATGTGTTTCTTTAGGAGCCTTTGGTGTAGCAAGGGTGGCATTTTCTCAAATCCTTCCAGCTTGAGGAATCCGTGGCCAATGAGACAAAGACAGAAGAGATGGCTGGAGGAATGTAGTGGGAACCAAATGGGTCATGGAAAAAATGGGACAGACTGGAAGAAATACGTTCCTTCTCCCATACTTGGGTAGATTGAAACAGAGCACTTTGTAGGGATGAATTATCTCTTTCCCATCCTCAGAGTGCTCATGAGGTCAATCACAGTGCTTCATCCCCACCCCTCTCCTCTGCCAATCATAAACCTCACCACAC
Organism: Pteronotus mesoamericanus; assembly: GCF_021234165.1. Classification (NCBI taxonomy): domain Eukaryota; kingdom Metazoa; phylum Chordata; class Mammalia; order Chiroptera; family Mormoopidae; genus Pteronotus; species Pteronotus mesoamericanus. Next base: position 24,795,956 of record NW_026555105.1, on the reverse strand, counting down.
ACTATCCTGTCTTCATAACAGTGGCAGGGCCAAGTGGCTCTCCTGGCAACTTCTAAAGCATTGCTCATATAGCATTTTCCACTTCAGCACGTAGGGAGGATAAACAGACACTATTTCCATTATCCCTTTAAAAATTATTTGGCCATGGAAAAAGGTAACTAACAGACCACAACATTGTCCTTTTTATCACTGCATTTAAACTGAAATAAGTGAGGCCATATAATCACCTCTAAAGCCTCTGCTTGCATCACGTTAGTTCACAGACCATTAGCCAAAGTAAGTCATAAGGCCAAGGCCAAAATCAGTGGGGTGGGGAAGTGCATTCCACCTCAGACAGGAGAGGAGAAAAGGAGTATTTGTTGCCCAATAAAACAGTCTCCCAAGAGGGGAAGGTGTGAAGTGCGGACACTAGGACTGTTAATGAAGCCATTCACAAAGAGCCAGCTGAGAGCCCATGTGTTTTTACCAAAAAGACATTGCTAAGCCCCTGGCCTGTGCCAGGCACTGCACTTGATACTAGGGAAACAATTTATGAATAATTAAGATGCAGTTCCTAATGGCCAAAATATCACCAAATCACATGGTCCTTAAAAATAAAGAGGTGATTCAAATGGGAGCAGGGGAGGAGTGTTTCTAATTCTTTCTTCACTGCTGGGTGGCAGCCACCAACACTTTTGGCCCCTTCCAGGTGTCAGCTGCTTCCCAGGGCCAGGGAATGAGGCCTCTGGATGCCAAGGAAGTGCTCCCCACGAGATACATGTGGCAATTAAGCCATCCGCCACTGTAGAAGCTTGCACTCTGGTTGTGCTTCTCTCCAACAGAAAATGAATGAAATTACAGGGAAGGTTCCTGCCCCCCAGCCCTGCACTGCTATCCGTGCCAGAAATGCAGCAGTGATTTTTCTAAAGAGCTAACTGCCAATTTTAACAGAGCAAGTTTGAAAATCTGTGCATGGATTTTGCTCAAGAGAAGGGGCCTGGCCTGGTTCACATTGCAGAGCCTGGTGGATGTCCCAGGAGAAGCATGTCACAGCCCCTGAATCCGTGGAGATGTCTCCCTTTATAGTGACCCTGCATATGAGACAATTCCTTCCTCCTTCACCTTCCAGCACAACCTGAACCTTCCACCCTCCCCCACCAGGCACCTAAGTGGATCCTGGGGGCCTCCTTCCAAGGACAGACCACACCTGAGGTGTGTACTCCCCTGAGCTTAAGGAATAGCCAAGAGCTGCTGCTAGGAGGGGTCTGGAAGGAGCTTGGACCGAAGGCTGGAGTATTCAGGCACATGGCAGCAAGTTTCCCATTGGTGTGGAATGCAGCCGAGAGTGGAAGGGAAGGAGAATAAGTGGGGGTCACAAGTTAAGAGGTCTCTTATCTAGGCACCAGTATGTTTTGGCTCAGAAATCCAAGGAATACAAGAATTCTGACATTGAACCTGGCCCTCCAAGTGACTCTAGAGATATACAGAAGATAAAACATTTTATTTACAGTCTGTTAGCTTGATTTATAACTTTAAGTATTAAGACTAACAGTTTGAGGGCCTCTATTTGTGTTCTTTCTCCAAGCCTCACAAATGTCCAAAGCAGGCCTGTAATTATACTAGGGACACGGAAGGAGCAGATCAGTGCCCATTTGGGTGTCCCCCTGGGTATCTGTGATGAGAAATCACAGGGGCATCTCCCAAAGCAGTGAGCATTTTAGGTCGGACTTGTTAACTCTGGGTCAAATTTTAGGCAGCTGCCAGCTTGAGATTAATCTTCCAATGCTCTCTCCAGCCCAAATTACATTTACTCATTTATTTTTTTTTATAAGCATGGTTTTCCAACCCCAGAATTTCATCTGAACAATACTGTGTACCTCATTCATTGATTTCAAATTTCCTGTACCTTCAAAATGACACAAAATCACCAGCATGGATCACTTTTTTATTAACAATAGGAGACAAGGAAAATTGAAGCAAAGATTTATTAGACACAAGAAGCCTTTACTCAAAGAACAAAAAATGAAAATGATGAGAGTGGGATTCCTGGGGATCAGAGGAGGAGGGGGCCGGTCTGGGGAAGGGCATACTGCAGGAGAAGCCTAAGAATCTCAATAGAGTCCCTTTTCTTATTTTTAATTTTTAATATATTTTATTGATTATGCTATTGCAGTTGTCCCATTTTTTTTCTCCCCTTTATCCCCCTCTGCCCTGCATCACTCCTCCCACCAGCATCCTCCCCCCTTAGTTCATGTCCATGGGTCGTACATATAAGTTCTTTGGCTTCTCCATTTCCTACACTATTCTTAACCTCCCCCTGTCTATTTTGTACCTATTACTTATGCTTCTTATTCCCTGTACCTTTCCCCCTATTCTCCCCTCACTCCCTTCTGACCTTCATTTCCATTATTCTATTCCTGTTCTTGCTGTTTGCTTAGTTTGTTTATGTTTTTGTTTTCTTTAGGTTCAATTGTTGTTAGTTTGTTGTCATGTTATTGCTCATAGTTTTTGATCTTCTTTTTCTTAGATAAGTCCCTTTAACATTTCATATAATAAGGACTTGGTGATGATGAACTCCTTTAACTTGACCTTCTCTGGGAAGCACTTTATCTGCCCTTAAATGATAGCTTTGCTGGATAGAGTAATCTTGGATGTAGGTCCTTTTCTTTCATGACTTTGAATGTTATTTCCAGGCCCTTCTTGCCTGAAAGGTTTCTTTTGAGAAATCAGCTGATAGTCTTATGGGAACTCCTTTATAGGTAACCATCTCCGTTTCTCTTGCTGCTTTTAACATTCTCTCCTTATCTTTAGTCTTGGGTAATGTAATTATGCTGTGCTTCAGTGTGTGCTTCCTTGGGTCCAACTTCTTTGGGACCCTCTGGGTTTCCTGGATCTCCTGGAAGTCTATTTCCTTGGCCGGATTTGGGACATTTTCCTTCATTATTTTTTCAAATAAGTTTTCAATTTCTTGCTCTTCTTCTTCTCCTTCTGGCACCTCTGTGATTAGGATCTTGGAACATTTAAAGTTGTCCCAGAGGTTCCTGAGCCTCTCTTCATTTTTTTTGAATTCTTGTTTCTTCATTCTGTTCTGGATGAATGTTTATTTCTTCCTTCTGCTCCCAATTGTGGATTTGAGTCCCAGTTTCCTTCCCTTTACTGTTGGTTCCCTGTATATTTTTCTTCATTTCACTTTGGATAGCCTTCACTTTTTCCTCCATTTTGCGACCATATTCCACCATTTCTGTGAACATCCTGATGACCAGTGTTTTGAACTGTGCGTCTGTTAGGTTGACTATCTCTTCATCTCTTAGTTCTGCTTTTGGAGCTTTGATCTGTTCTTTCATTTGGGCCATATTTCTTTGTCTCAGCAAGTCTGTTACATTGGGAGGGACAGAGCCTTAGGTATTTGCCAGGAAGAAGCAACCTAGTTCGCTGTATGTGGGGGAGGGGTCAGAGCGGGAACAGTGCCACTTGCTGGGCTTACGGCTGGCTTTCAGTCACTTCCCATGCTACCCACAAGCAAATTGTGCCCTTCTGGTGCTGACTCCTGGGTGCATGGGTTTGTGTACGTTCTAGGACCCCATGGGTCTCTCCAACAAACTCTCCCATGAGACTGGGTGTTTCTCCCGTTGCTGCCACCCCACAGGATTTTACAGCCAGAGATTTTAAGGCTTTCTTTTCCATGCTGGAACCCTAGCCTGTCTTGCTCCTCAGCTGTTCCTCATGGTTTATCTGCACACAAATGTGGGATGGCCCAGACCACCAGCCACAGCCTTGCCAGCCCAGACCTCTAGCCTCAGCCTTGCTGCATGTCCTCTCTACCCTGGCTGCCCATCTCTGCCTCTCCCACTAGTCTGGATGAATGTTTCTTCTTTAACTTCTTGTTGTCAGACTTCCATACAGTTCTATTTTTTGGCAGTTCTGGTTAATTTTTGTTTTTAAATTTGTTGTTTTTCTTCTTTTGGTTGTGCAAGGAGGCAAAGTGTATCTACCTATGTTTCCATCTTGGCCAGAAGCTGCCCAATAGAGTCCTTTTAAAAAGCCTTATTCTATTTTGACTCATAGAAGACTTAAATATTGAAATGGTAAATTAATAAAATCAAATATAAAACTACCAAGAGTAAAAGCACTGATGAACCAAGGCTAAGTGTTTCTGGATAGGGATCCAAGGGAAGTATTGTCTAAGGCAGATGTACACTTAGCACAAAGTAAAGGCAAGACATGAACAACTGCTCCATGACCACCTATCCATGAACTTTTGCTAACCAAGGTGTGTGCCTCAGACTTGCAGAATCAGCATCAACTGAGAGGTACTAGAAATGCTGAATCTTAAGCCTCATCTCCGACCTGCCAAATCAGAATCTGCCCTCTAACAATATCCACAGTGATTCCCATGCACATTAAAATATGAGAAAGCTGCCCTCAATCCTTTGAGATTTTTGTTTTTCAGCTCTGACTGCATTGTGCAAACTATAAAAATAGTCTGACTACAGGCTATAAAAATAACAGCCATTGAATGGAAAGCACCCCTCCCACTTTCCCTCACTATTTTACCCATTACCCTGTCAATATCTTTACTGCACCTCTAACCCCACTGCCTAGAATCCTGGACCCCTGGGCAGTAAGGTGGAGGTATTCTAGAGAGCAGGGCAGAGGGTCTGTCCTGAGGGCTTTTTGTCAGGCTGATAAGTCAGTCTGATCCCTGACTGTCTACCACAGAAATGGACACCCTGTACCCCCATCATTACATTCTTTCTGATCCTACGACCCTCCCTGTAATGAGGAAATCTCACATTGCAATCATCCAACAACTTCTAACAAGGCAGAAGAGATGACCAAAGCAGCAGCAATACTATCGGAAGATTCAGATACCTTCATGCCACAGAAAATTTTAAGAAAGATGCCCCTGATTTGAGCTCAGTTCAAAAGTCCTTGGAACAGTAAAGAATGCCTATTTTTGCTCCAGGGAAATTTCACTCAAAAAAAAAAAAAGACACCTCTATTCTAAATCTCATTTAGCTCATATTTTAAGTTACCTTTTCCCTATAGCTATTGCAGAAATGGCCACCCAATTTCAAATTTATAACATTAGTTTTGTATTATTTGTTTCTTTCTAATTAATACATCTTTGCCATATGTGTATATTTTGTTTTATTTTTATCATCAATTTTTATAATTTTGTGAAATCAATGGAGTCCAGAAACTGAACTCTAGTTTATAAAACTTTGTGCCTCTAGGAGATAAAGGTTTGATTTATGAAGTCTTGATCTGCAGCCATGGTTTGGGAATTTAATTAACTCATAAGTCAGGTGAATTGTGTTTCCTCTCCTAGCCCAGAGCCAGTCCCCGCATAGGCAGAGGGCACTGAGAGTGAATAGTGCTCTGAAGGGACCCCACATGCAAGCAGTGGGCCATCTGGGAAAGTGCCAAAGCCCTGTATCAGGACTGCAAGTTCTAGGGTCTGAGGCCACCTTTTTTTTTAACTTTAAATAATTTTTATTTTTCAATTACAGTTGACATACAATATTATATTAATATCAGATGTGCAACCCAGTGATTAGACATTATATAACTTGCTAAATGATCATCCCAATAACTTTTTAATAGCTATGTCTCCCCTCCATTTCATTATTTCTAGGATGAAGATATTGGTCAATGCAGTTACTAAGTAATGAGATTATCGATGTGAAGTGTTCATCACAGCACCTGGCACTTAAAAAATGTACAGTAAGTATCAGCTATTAGCCACCCTCCCCAGAGGGTCAAAAGCCATGTTTAAAAGAGAAAACAGGTTTCCCTGCTGCCAGGCACAATCCTGTACAAATACTCCCTTACAGAACTGAAATCTTGCATCACAGGTCTTGACAAAGTAGAACACTTTGCCTCATTCTTCTTCAGAAGTGACCAATGACAGATGGCCTCTAGGTGTCCCTTGGCCAAACCAAACACCCAGGCTGCCACTTGTTCTGTGTTGTCATGCAAGTGCCTTCTGGGGATTACAGAAAATTTGATGGAAGAGCTCTGGATGGAAGAGCTGTAGCTTCCCTGGATGGGACTTCATGGTTTTTGGCAGGAAGCAAACAAAACCTTTTCCCTATGACTGGATCAACACATATCTCACTATCAAATGCCCCCTGGGGCACCTGTATTCTAAAATGGTCTGCCCACAGTTTCTGGGATGTTAATCTCACTGAGGATGTATCCTCAATGTCTCCTTGCAGTGGACTCCACATGAATCGTATGGTAACCAAGTATCTGGGCTTCATTTTCCAGCTGCCTCTACTGAGACGGAAAGCATCCTGAGAAGCAGTAAGGGAGCCTTTGGGGAGCTGGAATGTTCCATATCTCAATTTGGGTGGTGGTCACATAAGTGAGTCCATTTGCAAAAAACATTTATTGAGCTCTGCACTTAAAAAATACATATTTCATCAGCTATACTGTATATATGTTAATAACTCAAACAAAAAAAATTAAAGAAAAATAAGGAGACCTAGAAAAGCTGTGAAAATCACCAGGCAGCATGAAAACACCCAAAACAAGGGCAGACTATCAGACAGAAGCTTCAGAAATTTGAGTGCTAATCACAGGAACTCTGGAGCTTTGTTTTTGGCTTTATTTTTGATTTTCATGGATTCGGCTTTTGACCTTAATTGAAAGCCAATGGCAAAGTTAACAACAAAGAGAGAGGAGCTTGTTGCTTCTCTGACAACTTGTTCCAATGAGACACTGAAAACGGTTCCTCTCCATACTTGAGTAATCCCCACCAAATTACTTCAAGAAGAGCTGTGGCATCACAGCCTCCAGGAGTTCTGATGAATTCAGAATCAGAAATCATTAGGACTTGAACAGCTACTTAAGCATTTTCTGTTAGAAGTCCTTTACCCCACACACAAATGGTGGGTTATAAATTATTTATGGACCCAATTAGGGATGTAATTGGAATAATCTGGCTGGTTGCCATAGCACTAATGCATCTAAAGTTTGCTTCTTTCAGTTAAACTTTTTTTCTGCTTTCTGTTACATCTCCTAATATCCTAACCTGCATTCTAGAGGTCAGTGAAAAATGTTCATGATTCTTTCAAAAATGTGTATAAAATTCAGCTTTAGTAAGGAGTCATTGACTATCAATGAGTTATCTCTGCTTCTTCATCTTCTCACAAGTATTAGCAAAAAGCACTGAGCTCAAATCACTTATGAAGAAATGGCTTCGATATGTTTATGGAGCCTCCTTCCTCCCTCCCTTTCAGGACTTTCATGTCACTTTTAACTGTCCTCATGGACTGTCTTGCTGTGAACTTTGTGAGATGTGCCAGTCCCTTGCAATGATATCCCTTGATTTAATTTAGCTTGGGTTTGGGTTTGTTTGCAACAAACTGTCCCTATGACAGAGTGAGTTTAAAAGTAATTTGTCCCATTTAAAACTCAAGTTGCTTCCCTGGCTGGATGGCTCAGTTGGTTGGAAGTTGTCCCATACACCAAAGGGTTGTCTGTTGGACCCCAGTTAGGGCACATATGAAAGAAAACCCATTGATGTTTCTCTTACCTGGATGTCTCTCTCTCTCTCTCTCTCTCTCTCTCTCTCTTCTTTCTCTAAAAATCAATAAACATATCCTCAGGTGAGATTTAAAAAAAAACAACAAACCTCAAGCTCTTTCATCTTTTTAATGCTCATTCCCATACTGACACATTCAATGGTCCCATGCTGACCTTAACTACTAGCACACCTGCCTACTCAGGGACATCTTAACCCATGGGGATTTTAATCATCATTGCTAGGATGCACCTCTCTTTGTCTGGATCCTTCTTTTCCATGAATTTCCTATAATTCTTGTTACCTGCATGGTTGGCTTCATCAAGCCCCACCTGGCTCCGCAGGGAGGAGTTGCTAAGAGGGACCATGTCTGTGGTAAAGGACTGGGAAAAGTGTGCTGGCCTCTCCCACAGCTCCCCACAAAGGGCCATTTCCTTGGTCTGGCCCTCAGGCTGCCAGCTCAGAAATTTGATCTTCTCATTTTCCCATAGGTGATGAGATTTAGGAATGTGCATGCCTACACAGTCCAGGGAGGGGCTGACTTCTCAGGACAGAATGCTACCACATTTATTTGGTCTTTGCAGCCTAGAAACATGTGAAGCCCAAATGCCCCCTGGGGACCTTGTGCCTAGATCAAGGCACTTGGTCTGGATAAGAGGAAGGCTGCCTGGTACTGGGCTGGGAGGGTCTTTGCAGCCATCTTTGGAAAGGGATACTAGTTATGCATGGTACATCTCTTCTATGGATAGTGCCAGCCCCTGTCTCGAGCTGTGCTTCTTTTATGCCCCCATCTCTATCCAAATTTATCAATCCAGGCTGGTTAATACACCTATTCTTTAAAAGTGTTAATAATGTTGTGGTGGATGCTGGAATTCACTTCCCAGAACCAACCACCACAGAATCAAGACACTCAATCCCCCAGCTACTGAAGTGTTACCTGCTGAGGGCTCACAGTTCAGTCCCTCCTTGGGAAGCTGCTTTGCCCAAGGTCATACTCCTTCCCTAGGGATATCAAGCATCCAATGACTGGTCCATGCAGAAGTATAAAAGCCCAATCTTTCACCTCAACTCACACTGAAGGGCCTGCTGGCTCCAGAGCCACCCATGAGATTGGCTGAGGCCTTTATTACAGCTGTGTCACTAGCCAACTTCTCCACCCTGTCCTCTTCACTCCTTCATAGGTGTCAATCTTCCAGCACACAAATTCTTGGAGTCTGTTTCAAGTACATCATGACCTAAGAAAAATGCCATTCTGATTTCAAGCCTAAAGGACTATAAGCTGACTTTTCTATGTCTTCACTTGGTCAGCATGGGTGCATTTAGAAACTGTTGTTAACTGTTGTTTCATCTTTTCACAGTCTTTGGGAGCACCCCTCGATGTTGGCTCCGGCATATGTCCAGAAGCCCTATCTGTATTTCAAGTGTTATATCTCCTTACTTATGTAACCTTAAACCAAGTTATTAACTTCTCTGTGCCTCAGATTCATCATCGATAGGATAGAGTTCAAAAGAACTTCCTCATACAGACACAATTTTGAATGAGATAGCAACAAGACAAGTGGTAGGCAGTGCATGTGTTTGTCCTATAAGTGAATGAATGAGTAGTATTAACAGTGTTAAGCAGATAAGACAGCCAGTTCTCCTTGTGGGACTGGAATCAAAAGGCTTGAGCCTCAGCTTGCTCTTAGGCATTTATTGATTCACATACTCACTCATGCATTTCTTAATTCATTCACTCATTCATTCAACAAATATTGTTTGAGCACAATGCTTGATGAACCACACAAGGAAAACACAATTCTTATTCTCAAATATAGTTGGGAAGCAGTAATCATACATTCTTAACACATTTTTACATTTACCAAATATTTTATATGTATTATCTCATTAATCTTTTTAACAATTTAATGAGGTCAGGACTATTATTTACATTTTCAGATGCAGTTAAATAATTTTCTCAAGACCTTGCAGGAAGAGGTTGTATATGGAAACCACAGTTTGGAATATAGGTCCAGAGGGCTTTCCATGACCAAGCTCCAGACAAACAGATGTAAAAAATTAACGAGTGTGTGGTTAAGTGCCAAGTGATTGAGCCAAAAAACATTTCAGGCAGGCAGACAATAAGTGGTAAGAGAGTTATATAAGGGATGGATTTCAACATTTGTCCTGCCTTCCTGCCATGACTATAGTGGAAACCACCCAGTTGTGATATTCTTTCCCTGCAGTGCCCAGACTTCCCTTTCTCAACAACCAAGATGAACTCTGAAATCTTGATTCATCTTTTAAAATGAATACACCTCCATATTTTTAGCTTTTCCCACAAATTATTCTGGCATTCTAGTTAGAAAGCCTATAATCTTTAAAAATATGCAAAAACCATTGATAGTAATAAAAGGTAAAGGCCAAATCTGAGAGGTTTAAATAAGGTCAAGAGATAGTTTTGGTGGAGTCTTTGATAGAAGGTGGTGGTTACAGAATATAATGTTTCAAGTAGCCATTTCAGAAGTCACGATGTAGGGTTTCACCATGGGACTGGATGTCCAAGTTGACATGCAGAAGTCTTTGGGCATGATTAAATTAAGAAAGTAAAGATCCAGGGTGGTAGATGATTCATTCATATGGGAGTGGAAATCATCCAAAATGAAGCAAATGTTGAAGGGAAAAGACCATGATGACAAAACACCACTTCTTTGGCAAATAAGAGAAAGTGATGAGGATGGTAGTGAATTATAACAATGAGGAAGCAGTGAGAGGAAATCAAGTGATCCTCAAAGGAACAAGGGCCTTCTAGGAGAAATGGTTAGTATGTGGAGATGGGAATTGAGAAGAACCTCAACTCTACCTCATGGCCCTAAAGAACTTGTGCTGTGTGAGGGAAAAAGAAAGAAATAAAATCCAGCCTCTGCTTAATAGAACTATCAGGAGAAAAAAAGAGTCCTTGAGAGAGAGCCTATTTAAGTCCAGAAAGAAGGAATGGTTTGAGGCCTTGATGACAGGAAGTTTCTTGGTATACCAGAGGGCAGGAGGAAGGCTATGGGATAGTGAGGGCATTTGGAGGTGTGTCTTTAGGACAGAACTGGAACCAGGACACTGGCCTTTTGGAGACCAGAATGTGGTTCAGGAACTGAAATGCCATTTGGGTACTCCTGCACTATTTTGTTTCTCCCTAGCTGGTTGTACATACTCATAGCTTTCAACCTGGATGTTTCACCATTATGATCATTCCAGGCCAATTTATCCGTGCTTTGTCCTTTGCTACTACTAAGTGCTCTGCCCCTTCCCTCTGCTTCTTGTCTCCTTTTGTCTAAATGATTTTCTGCTTCTGCTCCCTGCTGTCAACTGCTCATTATGTCTCCCTCTCTTATTAAAATGTCCCCCAAAGAAGCGCTCTGATGAGTTGAGCTAGTCAGCATCCAGTGTGGGCTTATAAGGGGTTTGAGGAATTTGGGGATGATTGAAGATAAAGATATGACCACAAGAGGCAGTAATATACATAGAGCTTCACTGGGCAGCTCTTGGGCATGGTTGCATGAGAACACATTTTTCTCATAGCAGGCTTTCTATCCAGAGGCTTATGGTGCAGGAACCACCATCTAGAAAGAGAGAAAGATAAGGGAAGTCTCAGGGAGAGAGGATTGGCAAGGAGGCTTACTTGTCTGGGTGATGTCACTCAGCAGCATGGTGGGAGTCTCTGGATTAGAGAGCTGTGAGGGACAGGAGCAGTTTTGGGGTCTTATAACCATAAGGCTCTGTCCTATCAATTGTCAGTAGATGCTGGCTGTAGTTTCACAGGGTATGAAAAGCAGGAGAACCTTAAATGTCTAAAAACCTGCTCATCTGGGCTATTTTTAAAATAATTTAAAATTGAGTTTAATGCCTGTGGGCTTTTGGGTGAAGGAGTCTCTGACTGCTGTGAAGACATAAACAACCTGAAGGCCAATACACAGAGGCCATTTTGGCTCACTTATAAAACAGGGCTGCTTTCATGCCAGGCCTCTCTTATGTCTCTGGCCAGCCTGTAGAATGGTTGTGTATCTGAACAAAAATAGAGGGTCAGCTGCCTATTGCCACAAAAGTCAAACTCATGAGACAGGTGCTGGTGCAAAAAGAAAGGGGTTTTATTCAGGTGTGTGTGATCTGGGAAAATGGTGGACTCCTGTCTCAAAGCCCATCTCCTCAACAAGACCAAGACAAAAGGCAGTGTCCAGAGTTTCTGCTCCAATTTAAAGTACAGTTCTTTGGAGCCTGCAGGTGGCTGCTAAGCGGTCATAGTCCTCATCCAGGTAGTTTAACTTATTCCTGGCTGTTCTCCATTTCAGGCTCCCTCCTACAGCCTATGTGTGGACCCTGCATGACCATGGTCCATGCGGCTGTTAAGGCTGAAAAGTCGTGTATTCCTAGGAGAGCACATGAATGCACTGGCAAAGGCATTGCCAAGCGAGAAAGAGAGAGCAATAGGCTCCCTCCTGGAGGCTATGGGCCTCTGCTAAGGGCACATGGCCTATGAAGAGCATGAGCCAGAGTCCTATGCCAGTGCAGGTCACAAGCCAGAGTGTTTCTTTGTTCCCCTGGGATTATATTAGCTTGGGTGCAGAATGGACCAGGTGCTTTCTAAAAATGATCAATCAACTTACCAAACTTTGGCACACTTCAGGTGGGTCCACCACCTCCAAACCAATTCTTTCTTTCCCCAGGCTAGACTGTCAGGCCTCTTTGGTCCAGTAACTCCCCTTGTGCCATTTTGACTGCTATGGTGCATGTGCCTGCCTTCCTGTGGTTGCACCGCCAATCTAGTACTGGAAGGGAGGGAGAGCTTTTTTATGTCCAATTATCTTACTAGCTTTTCACTCTTGGGTCCTATCCATTGAGATTTCTAGCTTTCCATGCACTCAATGTAAGAACCTCTCCCTGTTGTTGCCATCTTGGCCAACTGGGGAGACTGTGTGGTACTCTGGACAGATGGTCTACCAATAACAGATCTGGTACCCAGTACTGCTCTAATCAGCTGAGATCAGAGTGGGACAGCTGATGTCCTGGATGTGACATCTCAGAAAGCAGTTGCAAGTTTGACAGACCTCAGACACTCTTTGTTTTGAAATCCCAGAAAGCCTTGTATTCCTTATGATCTTTGCCTGTTCCATTCACTCATGAACAAAGTTAAATGCCATTTCTTACATGTTGCCTTTTCCCCTGACACCTGCTCACCATTGCCCCCACCTTAGCATTCAATTTAATCAGTTGCCTCTCACGTGCACTCCAACCAGGGACCAGGCCTGCATCCCAAGTGTGTGCTCTGACCAGGAATCAAACTGGTGACCTTTCCCTTTGTGGGATGATATCAGCCAACTGAGCCACAACAGTCAGAGCTAGATAGGGTTGTTTTGGTTTTTTTTTTAATATCATTTCATCTCATCTATGAAACTGCAAAGTATGAACTGCCAGAGTCACTCCTATGTCCCCAGGATATCTCAGAGTTCCTGGTACAAAGATACTTGGTAAGAAGCTGCTAAACAGATTGCTTTTAGAAAAAGATTAAGAAGGATCCACAGAGAAAGTGGTGCCAGAACAGTACTTTGGATGACTGTGTAGAAGTGACCCAGGAGATGAAATGGTGGATTTCAGAGAAGGAGAAAACAGCTTGGATAAAAGCCCAGGGGTATGAAACATGACATGATTGAAAAACCATGTACAAGTACTAAGTAGCTTGGGGTGAGAGTGGAAGTGGATGGTCACCAGAGGCTTCGAAGAATAATATCATCTGGGTGGATGGAGTCAGACCTTTGGTTTTGGCAGCATCTCAGATTCATTAATCCCAGGCAGGCCGAATTGCACTAACAAAGCTAGTTTAATAAAAAGGTATAAAACCAGAATGCCAATTTCTTAATTAACAAGAAGTATAAATGCCAGACAGAACAGAATGCTTGTGTCAACATGACCAGTACATTCTCTCCTTATATTAGAAGAATTCATATGTGAAGCCAATTTATAAACATAATCGATTTGGTAAGGATGAGATTGAGGCAAGTGCATTGGGATTTGAATGCTTAATGATATCAGGCCCTGATCAGGGACTCAATAGGAAACAGAAGGCACACTCAAATCAGGTAACTTGGGGAGCAGCACAATACCACCATTACTACCTGTAGGCCAGAAGGAATGGGGGATGGGAATGGCAATTGGAAGTCAGAGGGAAAGAGTTGTAGGAGAAGCCACAGTGCAGAAGCTGTGTTATTAAGTCAGGACAGTGAGCATGGGGTGGAGTTAGAAGAATCAACAATCCAACCTCACTCTACTCTCTCCCTCTGATCTCCTGACTATGTTCTCTATTAACTAATTCCAATGCATAGCCAGAGGACAAGGGGACCCATGGGTTCAATTTATTCAGGCCAGCCTCCCAAGGCTACAGCTGGGTAGAGAAGCCAACTGAGAATAACCTGAACATCCTATTTACCCAACAGAGATGCATCTGTGACAAGAAGTGAACAGTCATTCTGAAAGAGACTCAAACCAAAATTGCTGGCTCTCTCTCACAAACTCACTTTTCTATCATCTGCAAATGGTATTGTACCTCCCCACCCCTTGTGAACAACATTTTCTTCATAGACCTTCTTTAGACATGGACATGACCTTCACTCTCTCTGAGTTTGGTCTGGCTCATATAGATAGGTTTTGTTTACTCTTGCTGTTAGTGCTCTGAGAAATACTTTATCTTTGAGGAAGTTTCATATATATCATTCTCAATGATTATGGGTTGATATTTATAATTTAACTGTCAGAGAGTTCTGGAGTGCCTTACTGCACCTGCTCCCACTCTAATGACCTTGAATTAAATTTTATAGGAATTGGGGAGGGGGGTTGTTAATGGAAGCAACTGAGTGGCAAGGCATTTGAGATAAGCCAGCTAGGAAATCATTGCAGTGGTGATGGGAACGGAGAGAAAAAGGTGGTTTTAAAAACTATTCAAGAAGCAGGGCTGCCAAGACTTAGAAATATAAGAGTGAGAACACGATGTATAGAAGAAAACGAATCTTGTTTTGGAGGGTGAATTTTGAGAGGCCTGAAGGACAGCCCCAAAAAAACTTTCTCAAAAGCTGTTCTTATTCATTGTTTAGACTCTGCAGTGCTTCACAATCTCTGGTTAGTGCAAATTCAAAGTTAACCTTTCAGCACCACAGTTGAGAACAGCTCCAATCAGAGTTCTCACGGAGTCTCCCTTGAGAGTCAAGGTGCTGAACAACTGTTTGGAGGACCGTATCTATATCCTTCAGTACATTAAGGAGTGTGGTTGTTCAACTGCATTGATTCCTTGACCTTTTTTTTACTGGCACAAGTTAACTGGTTCTTCTACCTTGAGGTTTACTTTGGGGATAACTCCTTTTTATCTGCAAAATTTCCTATGCAAACTATCTTGAAGGTCCTGTGATTATCCAAATATGCCAACTAAGTTCCTTTGAAAACTGGGAGTTTTATAATTTCCACATATGTGAGTGTGTGATTCTCACTAGGAAAGTTCCGGGGGGGCGGGTAACATATGTTCTTCATCTTCAAGGAGCCTATAAAATCTAATTGAATGGACAAGACATTCACAAACTGAAGTGGTAATTATATAAAGCAACACTAACATTCTGAGGAGGGGGAGACCACCTTTAGGGATGGCTTAAAAGAAGATGCTTCTAGAACATGTAGAATTCAGATATGCTGGGAAGCTCAGGAAGGACAAGCATTCTAGGTAAAGGGAAGGACCTCAGCAAAAGTATGGAAATAGGGATGTTCTATGTCTTGAGGTATGGGAGGGTAAAGAGTGTCAGTAAGTAGACATCTATAATTAGGTCATTGAATAAATATGGTAATTATAGGAATCAAAATTTGATGATGTCCATGGACTTTGGTTTCTCTCACCCTAAATCTGATTCCAAGAAAAACAAAAAACAAAAACATTAAGCCTAGTACTGAAAGAGCTTAAGGGAGGGATTTTGAGATCACTTTATTTTTTATTAAAAATATTATGAGGACCTGCTGAATAAGGCTTCATGGACACAAAGATAAATGTAATTGAGTATTTTCGTATTTCTCTAACCCATTTGATTACAAAAATACTTTTGTAAGTAGATAGAAAGGAGAAGGTATGTACAAGTGTTCAGAGGAGAGAGATGAGCATGGAAAGTTTAAATGGCTTAACTAAGTCCATGAGGTTATTTAGGGACAGAGTCAATACCATCATCCGGGTCTCTTTTTTCCCACTGGGGTGTGATTGACCCCAAACTTCACAAGCAACCATGAGCCTTTCTAGAGAGGAATGGGTGGCCAAAAAGTAAGAAATGGTTTCTACTAAACACCAATAGGTCATATCGAGTGCCTACTATGGTAAGAGGTGTGGGATTCAGGTGTGAACAAAGGATACCATGGTCCTGGCATCATAGGGTTTGGTTTAGACTTTAGCCTAATGTAGGATTCTGTATTAATTGTTAATCCATACAGTGGTAGACTCTTGCAAAGTCTGACACATGTGTTCTACATAGTTAGGGCATGCTGGGATATGGGACAGTCACAGAAGCTGATGTCTACCTCTTTCCTGCTTGGCTCTTTGCAATCAGCCAGTTTGGAGAGACCTCCCCAGAGATGGCATCAAACCTTACACTCTAATTGGCTTGATCAACCATACAGACATCTAAAGAGATATGTTCCCCAAGTGAATTGATGCCATGTTTAAAGAAGGTTGGACATATGGGATTCCCTTCTCTTAGGTCTAGAGTCAATTGGTGATTGTGCAGGAGATGTAATTGATCCCTCAGGATTCTCCATGCTTTTGTAACTCAGTCCTATTATCCACTGCTTGCTTTTTTTGCCATTTAATTAGCACAATCAATCAAGAGTAGTCAAGGACATTAAAGTGAGGAAGCCATGGTATCCATTTCAGCACAAGCTTTGGCAGTGCCACCACCAAATCCTTTGAATCACAATGCATAGGCAGAACTGTTAGCTACATGATTTCTTGAAATGACTTTTAGTAGAGGAGTATATTAAAGCAGAAACCATGTCATATTCTTCTTGCTTACCCCAGAACCAATATTTTGTTTCATTAGTAAATTTTTTTAAAATAATAATGAGAAAGTGATGAGAACACCTAGTAAGAATTGTCTGAGCAAATTACAGAATTTAGGAATCCGCAATCTGAGATCTAACCTACCACTTCAAATTTAAAAGAACCTTTCTTATTGGCTCACCTTTATATTAGTCAAGATAGAGCTATGCTCCTATTTCTTAATAAATTTTTCTAGAAACACATGCACCCTTGAATTATTGAATTATTTACATAAGTGCCTCACTAGATTAAATATGCAAACGTCCTAAATCTAATATTTTCCTTAGGTATATTTTCTCCCACCATGGATGTGACCAAAACAAATTGTTATGCAGACACAGAGAATTTTAGAACTAGAATGGATCGCTAGTCTCAACTTCCATTTCTAGTAAGTTACCTGGTTAAACACTCTAAAATGATTTTTAAGAAATTTTCCCTTTGATTTTTTTTTTAACATACCTTAATCTGTCTCTGGGCATGGAGACAGAAAAGGGAGTCAATGTACTGAGTTTAGGGCATCTCTAATTCCTTGTCTTCAGGCTGCTGTCTCTTTACCAACTCATATGATCCCTTAAACAAAATAGATTTTTTCATAAGCATCTTTAAAAACTGCAGAGTTCTTCTGCGGAAGTCAAGACAGGTAGTGTTATCTGAGTTCCTCTAGCAACCTAGTTATTAGAACCCAATTCAAAATGAAAGTCTAGCAAGAGTGGCTCAGGTAACTGAGTTGCTCTTATTTGTTGTTCATGGTTTTATTGTCACTCAGAGCAGGAGATTGGAGCTCAAGGAAGGGAGATGCTAGTAGAATAAACTCACAAACTTAGGTTTTCTGTCCAACAACTCTATATTGCCTGTAGATTCAGGGTGTAAATTATTGTAAAAAGAAAAAAGAGAGAGAAAGATTACTGTTAATATATCAACCAGTAGATCACTGATATTTTGTTTTGGTTTGGTTTACCAGCAAAAGGTTCCCTCTCAGCTGGCCCCTAGGCTGGGAAATTTAGAAGAAGAAGATGGTTAGAACGTTGGTTTTTAACCTTGGCTGTGTATTACATTCACTTGGAGAAACATTTTAATCCCCTGTGCCCAGGCTGCATCCCAGATCCATTAATCAGAGTCTCTGGGGGTGGGACCAGGCATCAGTATTTTTTAAAGCCTCCCAAGAGATTCTAAATGTATAACCAAATTTGAAAACTACTGTCATCAAAACCTACTGATTCCTAGGTCCTATTATAAACATTCAGATGAAGATAAGTCCCAGCTGGTGAGGCTCAGTGGACTGAGCACTGGCCTGTGAATCAAGTATCACTTGTTCGATTCCCAGTCAGGGCACATGCCTGGGTTGCGGGCCAGGTCCCCAGTAGGGGGCGTGTGAGAGGTAACCACACATTGATGTTCCTTTCCCTCTCTGTCTCCCTCTGTCCCCCTTTCTAAAACATATATAAAATCTTTTTTAAAAAAAGAAAAGAAAATGATCTGGGGTACAGCCTGGGCACCGGGATTCCTACAGGCTTCCCAGGTGATTTCAATGGAGTAGCCAGGCTAAGAACCACTGGTTTAGAGAAGAGTGAGCAATGCAGTGGCTGTATAAAATGAAAGACGTTCTATATGTTGTGAGCACACCTTGTCCATGTTATTCACCTCCCTTTCTCCCAGCCAGGAGAAAATAACTATGCATTAAGAACAGTAATTTTGCATAGAGCTTTTCCTTATCAAGCTATTGAGAGAGAGCTTTGAAACGTAATTGAGGAAGCGGGTAAATAATTCTACTATGTATATCTTCTGAGGATTTCCAAGAAACTACCGCTAGCAATATAGGCTATATGTGAGTTTTAAGCTCCTGGGGAAAAGGGAAAAGTTTCTACCCAGAGTAGAGGTGTTAAAAGCCTCTCAACCTGTTCTTCCTATGTAGGGACTTTGAGGTCCTGTACCTGGCAGAGACCAGATACCTCTAGTTCACATCAGAGGCCACTAGAAGCTGCAGAATTAGTAAGACCCAAGTTGGGGTAGGATCATAATGCTTCCTGCTGGAAGGGAAAGAAGAGTTTGAATCTTCAGGGAGGATGAGAAGACAGAAAGGTAGAAGAGAAACTGCCAGGAAAAAAAAGGGTCGTGCATCTCTGTTGGGCACCTGGGAGTAGAGAGGCCAGGTGAGTGATCAACTTAGTGACATATCAATATTGAAGTTGGTTCCAAACTCTGTTACGGGAAAATCACAACCAAAGAGCCACAAAGCTGACACTTGGGGCAAGGCTTTCAGGCCTTTCCCCCACTTTGTTCCATTTATCTATGTATTCATTGGTTGCTTCCCGCATGTGCCTTGATTGGGGATCGACCCCCACAATGTTGGTGTATCAGGATGCTGCTCCAACCAACTAGACTACCTAGCCAGAGCCCTCCTTCTTCTCTGAATAGAAGCAAAGCCCTGGAGACCTATTGAGCAAAGGAAAATGTTTGAGTCAGTACTTGGATGTCATCGGAAAGCTGCAGGATTTCACACAGGGCAGGAGGAAGAAAACCTGCTGTAGTTATATTTGTTGTTTCTTCTCAACCTGCATAGCTTATGAGGCCAAAACACAGAACAAAAATTCTTTTTTCAATGCCCCAAATACCTGTTTTCAAGCATAAAGTGAAAGTGTGATACTTGAGTGTAAATAATGCTTTTTTGTGTTCTCTCTGAGATAGCATGTGGCCAGAGGAGGCCTTTCATACAAGCCCCTTTTTCTCCCTGCCCTGCTCAGTCAGTTGGTTTGGCCTTGGGCCCAGGTGGCATTCTTGGTGGGCAGGGCCTCAGTCTTTGGAATGGTGAGATGGTGATGTGGCAAAGAAGACTAAGAGAGGTGGCTGGCATTATGATGAGATGAGAGTTGTGCCATAACTCACTTTAAATAATACTCTCATCCTGGACTTCTTTACTGACGTGTGTTCAAAGCCAGTCGTTAGCTAACACCATGGACATCGAAGACACTGTTCTACCCTCTCACCTGCTCTCCCCAACATTACTCATTAGGCAGCATGATTTTCAGGACTTTCCTTCCCCTTTTGATTAGCTTGTTATCTGCCTTTGAAGCGAAGCCCTCATTATTGAATTCCCAGATGGGAGAAGAAGCCTACCCATTGCCAGCATAATCTGTCCCTTGGGGAATCCTTTCCTTTCCATCAGAAAGGGGCAAACGTTTGGCTACTGTCCAGCCTAGGGCTTTACAATTCCACTTTGATAAAGCCTTGAAGAGTTTCTCTCCCTCTCTCCCCCCGCCCCCCCGCACCTCCTTTCTCAATCACAAGCATTTCAGGGCTAATTACACTGATTTAATGCACCTGGCTTTCTCTTACACTGAAAAACCTCAATGGGACAGAAAATAACTCTGATCAGCATTTATCGGAGAGCCAGAGAATCAATGGTGCAAGTCAGTTTCCTGGCATATGCTAGGTCAAAGGGAGCAGTAGTCACCCTCAGCCCCAGAGAGAGTTTCTACCTTCTAGTGCTAAAGGGTCATAAATCATTCTGAGAGTCTTAGTGCTCAGGCATTTGTGGGCTCTAACACGTGAGGGTCTTCATTCCTCAGTTAGCAATAATGGATTATAAGCTGGTGTCATCTCTGTGGGAGGCCACAGAGAACAGTGGTTAAAAGAATGGACTCTAAAGCCAGACAGCCCTGGGTTCAAACACTATCTCCACTGCTGACTGTATAGGATTTAAGATAAAGTAATTACTCTTTCTAAGCTTTAGTTTCTTCAGCTGAAAGGCAAGGGGACCCGTACCTAGTGCGTAAAGCAGTAGTTCTCAACTTCGGCCTGTATTAGAGCCCCTTGAGTCTCACTCCCAGGGAAGCTGACAGGATTAGTAAGGCCTGCAGCAGAGGATTAAAAGGCTCCACACCCTCCCACCTTCGCCACCACCAGGTGCAGTTAGGATGGAGTCCTGTGGGTTTATTGTGAGTCTGGATCAAGGCGGTGCATATAAAGCTTTTCTACTCTAAGTGTGGTCTGTGGACCTACAGAGTCAGCATTAACAAAGAATTTACTTGCTTGAAATATAGACTCTCAGGCCCCATCCAGACCTGCTGAATAAGGTGATTGGTATATTTTAACAAGATTCCCAGGTAATTGATGTGAATATCCCAGCCTCAGAAGCACTGGCATAAAGCACTTAGCTTTAGCCTGGCCCAGGCAAGGCAGTGGCAGTGTAACTATTACTAATGTAAATGCAGGGCATGAATTCATAGTGTATTAGATGGAGAGCCTGCTTGGAATAAGAGGCTCTGACTGGAGCCTGACAATTTCCTGGCTCTAGAGCCTTAGCTTTTCTGAGCCTTTTTTCCCTCAACTCTACAAAGGGAAGAATCACAACGGCCAGCACCCCCTCTCACTTGTTGAAGGGCTGTCGAGATGAGTCAATGAAAATAAATCTGCTCATAAACTGTCCAACTTCATCATAATGAAAGGACAAAGAGCTGCTAATAGGGCAGTCTTGTCACTTTCCCCCTTTCCTAGTGCACCAAAAGAACCCTAAAACCAAAGCCTCATTCCCCCACCTTCTCTTCAGGAAGAGTCTTTCATCCTGGAAGAGGACTAAGTTGATCTATGTATGTAAAGAAGTGGCAAGAGAGAAGAGATAAGAGGGGCAGTCCAATGGTGTTGAGACTGGGGTGGCATGGAGATGCCTCCAAACAATGAACATGTAAAGAAAGTAAGTAGGAGAAGCAAGGCTTTTCTGGAGATGTGGTGTATTTAGAGCTCTTTCATACAGATTGGATTTTGTTGTTGCTGATTTTACTAGACTCTAATTTCTGGAATGGAACATTACTCAGAGGTTTGACTACAAGAGTCCCACGGTTTGATTCATGCAATGACATCTGTGAGTGCCCACCAGTCAAAGACGACCAGATACATTCTGTAGTCAAAGATAAAATTAGATTTTCTGGGCTCAGTACAGCAAAAAAGGATACATACCCAAGGAATCATAGAGGAATCATGGGGCACCCCAGTAGGAGTGAGCTGGGAGGAGTTTGCACTTGGAATTTATAACAAGGGCTTAAGAAAGCAGGGCCAGTTCACGAGTGGGCTGCTTTTCACCTTCTGAGGTTGTTATGGACTTTGCTGCCTATCAGAGTATGGATCATTCTTTTCCTGGCTCATGTTCATTACAGGCTTGGTTCATTCATCAAAATAAAATCGTTTTTCAGAGTACAAATGTAATATCATCAGCTTTTCTTTTCTAATTTGTTATGATAGTCCTGATAAATCACGTTTTAGGAGAAGGGTCTTCTCAAGGTGTCTAGGACATCACTGCAATTTATTTTGATCACTTTCTCTATGTAACTATCTATCATAGAAGATTTATGATAGGCTTTTAATACTTCCCCATTGGAGTCGCTTTGGTAAATTGTATTTTTCTAGAAATGTATTAATTTCATTAAGATTCTCTAATGCATTTACTTAGAGTTGAGCAAAGGAGCTTCTTAATGGTTTTTTAAAATTTCCTGTTTTGATGGTTTTTCCCTTTAACATTAATGTTATGTTTGTTTGCTTCTCTTTTTTACTAATTAGGTTTGCAGTTTGTCTGTTTTATTGATTTTTTTAAAGTATATTTTATTGAATATGCTATTATAGTTGTCCCATTCTTTTCTTCCCTTTATCCACCCTTGCCCTACACCCCTGTCCTACCAGCATTCTCTGCCACCTTAGCTCATGTCCATATAAGTTCTTTGGCTTCTCCCTTTCCTATACTATTCTTAACCTCTCCCTATCTATTTTGTACCTACCAATTATGCTTCTTATTCCCTGAACCATTTCTCCCTTTCTCCCTCCACCCCTCCCTGCTAATAACCTCCATGTGATCTCCATTTCTGTGATTCTGTTCCTGTTTTAGTTGTTTGCTTAGTTTGTTTTTGTTTTGTTTTTAGGTTGTTTTGATAGTTGTGATAGTTTGTTGTCATTTTACTGCTCATAGTTTTGATCTTCTTTTTCTTAGATAAGCCCCTCTAACATTTTAGTTTTCAGGCTGGCACTCAACCCACTGAGCCACACCAGCCAGGGTTATAATGTTTTATATAATAAGGGGGTGGTGATGAGAAAATTCTTTAACTTGACCTTATCTGGGAAGCACTTTATATGCCCTTCCACTCTAAATGATAGCTTTTCTGGATAATCTTGAATGTAGGTCCTTGCCTTTCATGACTTTGAATACGTCTTGCCAGCCCCTTCTTGTCTGCAAGGTTTCTTTTGAGAAATCAGCTGATAGTCTTACGGGAATTCCTTTGTAGGTAAGTCTCTCCTTTTCTCTTGCTGCTTTGAAGATTCTCTCCCTATCTTTAATCTTGGGTAATATAATTATGATGTGTCTTGGTGTGTTCTTCCTTGAGTCCAACTTCTTTGGGATTCTCTGGGCTTCCTGGGTCCCCTGGAAGTCTATTTCCTTTGCAGGATCAGGGACGTTTTCCTTCATTATTTGTTCAAGTAAATTTTCAATTTCTTGCTCTTCCTCTTCTCTTTCTGGCACCCATATGATTCAGATGTTGGAACATTTAAAGTTGTCCCAGAGGTTCCTAAGTCTCTTTTCATTTTTTTTTTTTTAATTCTTGTTTCTTCAATCTGTTCCATTGAATGTTTATCTCTTCCTTCTGCTCCCAATCATTGATTTGAGTCCCAGTTTCCTTTCCTTCACTGTTGGTTCCCTGTGTATTTTACTTTATTTCACTTTGCCATTGCCTTCACTTTTTCCTCTATTTTATGTCCATATTCAATCATTTCTGAGCATCCTGATTATCAGTGTTTTCAACTCTGCCTCTGATAGGTTGGTTATCTCCTCATCACTTAGTTCTTTTTCTGGAGTTTTTATCTTGTCTTTCATTTGGGCCATATTTCTTTGTCTCAGCATGCCTGTTATATTTTAAGGAGAGGAGCCTAAGTATTCACCAGGGTGGGGCAACCCACTTCACTGAGTTGTGGCACTGTATGTGGAGGAGGAGTCAAAGAGGGAAAAATGTCTCTTGGTCAAGTTTTGCCCCACTTTCAGTCACTTCTCCCCCTTCCAACAAGCAAATTGGGTCCTTCTGGTACTGATCTCCTGGTGGATTGGTTTGTGTATGTTCTAGGACCTTGTGGGTCTCTCTAACAAACAACCCTGTGAAGCTAGGAGTTTCTCCTGCTGCCGCAACCCCCATAGATTTTTACAACCAAAGGTTTTGAGGTTTTAGTTTCCTGTGCTGAAATCCTGGGTTGTGCAGTCTGTCTTGCTCCCCAGTTGTTCCTCCTGGCTTATCTGCCATGAATGTGGGGCCTCGTGGTCTGCCAGCCACTGCCTCACCCACCTGGTCCATCACCATGCCAAGTGTCCTCTCTGCCCACCCCTTTCTGACCCTCCTACCAGTCTGGATGAATGTTTCTTCTTTAACTCCTTGGTTGTCAGACTTCCATAAGTTCAGTTTTCTGGCAATTCTGAGGGGTTTTTTGTTTGTTTTTAAATTGGTTGTTGTCCTTGTTTTGGTTGTGTGAGGAGACAAAGTGTATCTACCTATACCTTCATCTTGGCCAGAAGTCCTGATTTTTTTTTTAAAGAACCAGTTTTTCTTAATTTATTTCTGCTTTCATCCTTATTAATTTCTTCAGTCTGCTTTTTCTGGCTTATTTTTTGTTCTTCTTCTGTGTAAACTTGGTTACTCAATTCATTTCTTTAAATTTTTACTGATATAGTTATATAAATATATTTTTCCAAGAAATTCTAGTTTTATTTAGTATTTCTTCCTTGACTGAAGCATTTAACAGTGGGTTTTTAAATTTCCAAGTAGGAAATTTGATAATTAATTTATAACATTTTGATCAGATTGCAGTTCTTTAGAATTTCTTGACTTTTTTTGTGGCCTAAGATGTGCCCACTCTTTGTGAATGTTCCATGTAGAGTGGAAAGTTATGTTTTTCATTATTGACGTTGAGTTAGACATTTGTAAGATCTATTTGTTATGTTGCATAAATCTTCCACGCTCTTACTGATTTCCCCATAGTATGATGTGTTTGGAATTGAACAAGTTGTGTTAAGAGTTTTCTACTGTCAGGATAATTTTCTTTTCTCCTCACATTTCTTCTAGTTTTTGCTTTATGGAAGTTGTTAAAGTAGCATTTGGTACTTAAATAGTAATAACAATTATATATTTATAAAGACTTTAGCCTTATAAAGTATCCTTTGCTCTTTTTTAAATGCTTTTGGGGTCCTTTGGCCAGAACAATAGAGCCAGGAAGCCAGAGCTGGCACCCCAGGGACAGAGCAGTCGCCATGGCCAAGTGACTGGCTCAGTTCATTGTGATGGGAGCACAGGTGGTGGGCAAGGTCTTCACCCGGCCTCTGCGGCAGGAGTTTGCAGCCACCTGGACACAAGTCTGCAGCCTCCTGTAACCTCTCTGGCCTCAGCCTCCACGAGGCACAACAGATTCTCAGCATCTCCAAACTGAACTCCAAGAAATCCAGAAGCTTCCCCTGCCTCTGCAACCCAGGGACTGCACAACCCTCACTGTCTCCCCTTCTCTGCAAAACTATGAACACCTATTTAAAGTGAATGGTAAAGCCGTAGGCGATTCTTAATACCTGCAGTGAAAGGTGGTCAGAGCAAAGAAGGCCTTGAGGAGGAGCTCAGAACCCTGGCCCAGGAGGACAGAGAGATAAAGCAGAGGCCCTCAAACATGACCACTTGTTATAGCTCGGTATTCAATGTCTTTTCCACAACTTAAAATACTTTTGGGTCTTAGTTATTCCTTGTCAGATATCAAGATTAAGACCTCTACCTTCTGAGGGAGGGGGTAATGGGGAAAAGAAGGGAAAGGGCCAAATCAAGGAACATGTATAAAGAGCCCATGGAGACAGACAAAGTGGGGAAGGATTGAGGGTGGGAAGTGGGGATGGGTGGAGGAGGAGTAAGGGGTGGGGGGGAAAGGGAGACAAATGTATCTCAACAATAAAAAAAATGTTTTTTTAAAGTCACAAAACAGAAAAAAAAAAGACCTCCACCTTCTTTTAATTTGCATATGCCTGATAGATTTTTGTCCATCCTTTTATTTTTACCCATTTGAATCTTTTTGTTTTGTCTTATATACAAAATATTGTTAATTTAATTTGTTGTTCAATTAGAAAATCTTTTTGATTACATTTATTAACATAATTAATATATTTGAACTCAAGTTTTATATTGTTTTAGTATGTATATTTAAATATTTGTGCCTTTTTAAAAATATTTTATTTATTTATTTTTTAGAGAGGGGAACAGAGAGAGAAAGAGAAGGAGAGAAATATCAATGTGTGGTTGGCTCTCTGTGGTTGCCCTACTAGGGACCTGTCCTGCAACCCAAGCATGTGCCCTGACTGGGAATTGAACCGGCAACCCTCTGGTTTGCAGGTTGGTGCTCAATATACTGAACCACGCCAGCCAGGACTGTGTCTTAAATATAGTCTTTATATGGTTTACTTTATCTGCTCTCTCTTTGGGAGAGTATAAATTTTGCAATTTTGAAAAGTGTGCATTATTGTTCTAATGTTTACCTTTATATTATTATCTTTATGCAATACTATTAACCCCCTCTTTTTTTACTATTGTCTATTGGTTTTCTATTATGAGCAATACTGAAATTATTTAATAATCTCATTTTCCCCATCCCCTTTCTCTCTTCCAGTGTTTGATTTCAGGTACTTTTTTTTTAACTTCCAATTAATACCCATAAGGCAAGTAGTATGTTTATTTTATTCTCAGTATGTATATATTTCCTCAAGACCCCTTATTTTTTATAGTTGAACTATATTTACACTGTTAGGTAATCTAGCCATTACATACTATTCTACCTTTAGTCTTAGTTCCACAGGTGAATGAATATATGTTTAATGTTCATCACCAATCCTTATGTCTATAATTCCTTCAATCATTTTGGTTGTATAAGCCCATTCTATAGTAGATTCCTCAAAAATGGCTGAAGGGAACTATGCTTTCTGAGTTCTTACATGTTTGTAAGTTTGTTTGGAGCCTTTGGAACTTAAAGGTAATTTTGACTGAATGTAAAATTTGGGCTCATATTGTCTTTCCTTGACTATCTCAGCTATATTATTTCATTGTTTTTAGGCATTAAGAATTGCATCAAAAATCTAATGGCAGTATTATTTTCTTTCTTTCTTTATAAGTGACTTGATCTTTTTGCCTGGATGTCCAGGGTTGTTTTTCTTTTTTCTTTTTGTTTTTTTAGTTTTGGCCATTCTAGGTTGATTTTTCTATGTTCATGATGTATCCACTCAATATTTAGTTTCTTACAAATTTTCTTGAGTTATAGTTTTAGTATTTGTCTATTCCATTGTATTGGATTTCTACTTTGGGGCTTCCTATTGTGCATATGTTGAATCATTTTTGCTTGTCTTCAATATCTATCACTTTCTCCTGAATCCTTCTTATCTTTTTATTTATTTTAAAGATTTTCTTCCTTTGCAATTTTTCTCTTAAACCATTATCTATGGTAATTTTTTAGTCTTGGGTTCCTTCTAGTTTAGTCTTTAAGCTTCAAAAATATTTTTTCTATTTTTAATTTGCACTTTGTTTTGTCCCTTTCTTTTCAAAACTTTCTTTTGTTATGTCATGTATTTTCTGAGTTTTTCTAACTTTGATTTATGCTTTTATCATTTCATTATTTCCTTTAGCTTGTTTTAAAATATAGTTACAAGTGTTATCTTCTTTTGAGCATGTATTTCTGGCACACCTTTGTTGCTTATGAAAGCATTATTCTGTTCCACATTCTCTTCTTTCCTTATAGTAATTTTTCATAAGAGTCAAACTTAGTTCTTTTCTGTGGTTCATTTTCAAAAGTGATTGAGTTGTCTCTTAAGAGGAAAAGATAGGCCAGGATAGTTTTTATCACTTCACAACACTAAAGCTTGCTTTTCTGTTGTCTTTGTCATAAATTTGGTCTCACTCTGAGAGAGATATGGCTGCCTCTCCCCTCCACCACTTTTATCTAGTCCTTCTCTTTCTTTTGCTCCTATCACCCCTGTTCTGATCAATTTAGATTCTATTGCCAGTGTTTTTTCTCAGCACAGACTTTCCCTGACAGAGAGTCTAAAGAAAGCATCTGAGCCTAAGGGTCAGTCTTGCAGAGAAGTGACAATTGGGGCCAAGATGGTGGAGAACTGGACAACACAGGCATGAAGCTAGAAGGAGCCCTACAGTACACCTAGAAAAATAGGAGAAAAGACCCACATCCCATGTCTGGGGAGAGGAAAAATGGGGAGGCCAGGGGCCCAGGGCAAATAGGACAGAATATCCCTGCATGTTTTGGGTGACTGAGGTCATTTCGTGAGCCCAGTCCCTACCTCCTTCTCCCTCAAAACACAGTTCTCCCTCTTTCCCTCCAGAAACCCACTCTATACCTCTTTAGATATACTTCTTCTCAAAGAAGAGAAGTTGGGTGAAGGGGCACTTTTGAACACAGAACATGCCACAAATGTACCGGTAAATGCCCTTAAAGACAGTGGTGTACGTTTTACTTATTTAAATGTATATTAAAATCATACTGTGTCCCAAGCACTGCCTAGGTGCCACAGATTCAACCTTTGATAAGATAATTGTCTAGAAGAAGATAAAATACTTTTGTAGTTTTAGAAACAATTCTTTTTCAAAAAATGCAAATAAAAGCATATCTATTTAGTGAACAACTAATATATGACAGGCATATATATACATCATCTCTTTTAATAATCCTCAACAGTCCTGAAAACCAGATAATATTATTCATATTTTGTCACTCATAATGGGTTCAGAGAGGTTAATTAACCAATCCTAGACCATAGTAGGTAGCAGAGCCTGAATTTCAAAGCCAGATCTGTCTGATTCTAGAATCTGTCCTTCTGCCATTTCATCAATTTGCTTCCCCACTGGTCAACATAAAATAATATTGGATAATAACTACACGAACTTTACCTCATTAGCATCCTTAGTTAACTATCTGGACTAACTGAGCTAAAACCAGTAAATTACAAAATACCCTAAAAATGGGGTTAGGGAGATGGTGGGTATTTTTGAAAGTTGTTTTGCCAAAGCCGACATTAAATGACCAGCCTGAGGTTATTGTTCCATTGCTTTCCCTCTCCCTGACCTTGCACTGAAAATGGCTAAAAGCCTTCCTCCCCTTCATTATGCAGGAGCAGCCACCATGGAGAGCTGTGTTCTAATGCTTATTCTTTGCTGCTATAATAGGCTTGAAAAGAATAAAATAAAACTATACCTACACATGAAAAGCCCACAGTTGCGCGGAAAGAGTCTGACTGGTTTCTTACTATCAGATTTTTTCACAACCTTGCTGCTTTTGTTATCTTACTGCCACTTAGTAAAGATTGACAGTGAAAATAACTCCCCAAAATAAAAAATATTGAAGATTGATGCCATGGGGAGAAAATTGCCCCAATTCCATATAAGCAGAGGAAGATTAACACCAGGTACAGGTACCAAGTTGAAAAGTCCAACAGGCTGCTGTTAGAAACCTAAAAATGCTTTCAAAATAAGAAGTCATATTCTGGGGCTGTTCTAAAACAATTTAATGATGGTGAGAAATAGCTCCAAGAGCCTAGGCACTGAGGGGCTGGGTGCCCATGAGAAGGGAGTTATTAATAATACTAATATTTTAAAATATTAGAGGCTTGCTAGGTGATGCAGTCTGGAAGCCCTGACACTTGTTCAGAATACTGAACCCCCCAAAGCCATTCATCTGACCACTCACTCTAGGCTCTGATGATATATAATATGACTTAAACTGTTCTGTATTTCTTCCAAATGTGCATTACTCAACAGGGCTTTATTTTCTGATTCTTTTGTTTCCTCCAGGCATCTACACACTATTCCAATGCCCTTCATTTATGTGCTTTTACCCGCACAGTCCCACTTCTCCTGGGGCAAGAGGACTTTGTAGGGGGCCACTTTGAGTGGCATTGGTGACTGTAGTCTCGCACAAGCTGGGCCTGGGAGAGGCTCCAGAAGCCTTGGCCGGAACACTGAAAACACGGTTGACAGGCAGGACTCGATAACAGCTCCGAGGGCCCCCGGGGGAAATCAGGCCTGAAAGTAAATGACACTCCTTGAAGCACGCTTTGTTTCTCCCTCAAGCTCTGTTAATCTTATACCAGATAACAAGTTTAAGGCTGGGAAGGAAACTTACAAAATTCCTGGACCTTGACCCAAATCCCACTTGGAGCCATTATGTTTACTCATCTCAGACCCAAGCAATTCGATGTGTTCCTGCCATTGTCTTCTTTAAACATCACCTACTCCCTGTAAACTTAAGATACTGATGCAATTAGATTACCTCTACATTCTTGCTACCTATCCCCCTCTGGTAACTCTCTCAATAAAAGCCATTGAGCAGAGGGACTCCAGACATTCTCCTTGAGAGAGAATCACCTCCTTCTCTCCTTGAAAGGCAAAGTGTCTGGAACAACTCGTTTTTCCAACTGCAGCGAATCTAGGGACTTTGTGGGCCAAGTCCCCCATAGGACTTGGTTAAGGAAACTGCATCTATCTAACAACTGTCCAAGGTGAAGCAAAATGGTTTCAGATTACTGGAATGCTTGGCAAAAAAAAAATGCACATGATGGAACAATCTTATGGTAACAGATTAGACCCCTCCTGCGTGTAACACTCCATACTACCTGCATATATAATACAGGTATTATATAGCTATTTACCTGCATCTTTACTTTTCACACTTTATAATAACAAAAGCTATTAGCTATTGTGCATGTAATATGTATCAGGCTTTTTTTAAGCATTTACATCTTGTTATATTGACTAATATAGTTCTAATACATATGTTTAAAGACAATAGGACACTCCTGGAAAGAATGAATTACCATTTATTGAATAAATCACCTGTTAATGTACATTCATTATGTTTCAAACATTTCCCCCCCTAAAAAGTTTACAGTGTATTACCAGTAAAAATATCCTAGTAGTGGAGTTTCTAGTGTGAAAGGCATGTATACTTTGAATTTTAACTATATCTTTTTACCCTGTTCACTGAGGTGGGGACAGAGGGTCTTGTCCCATCCAGCAGCTCCTGTGACCTTCTGTAGACATGACTTCCAGAGCTCCACCACATTATGCAAAAGTGCAGTGAGCAGACACACAGACAGGAGAAAATGTGGTACCTTCCAGCCTAGTAACGCCTAAGGCTACGCCAGCCAGGACCCTGCACAGAAGGACCTCATTCTCAGACCTGCATCTCCTCATACACAGCCCAAATTCACTGCAGAATATGGACCTCAAGACCAGGGGGGACCAAATAAGTCACAACTCAATTCAGTGGTGATGATGAATCCTAAAAAATAACCCTGTGAAGATAGATATATCGACCACAGATACTGCCATGAACAATTTGGTGTTGTCCAAAGCTTCCAAGATGTACCTTCTAGACAATGCATTGAGCGTTCTCCAGGACTCCATGAAACAAAAGCTTTAACAATGTTGACATGTCAGACACTCTACCTAGTGCAGAAACAGTTATCTGATTCTGAAGGACATGCAGCAGGCATGAGGATCTGGATAGTAGTTCATTCTAGCCAGAGACTGGAAAACAAGGTGGCAAGAGCAGCTGAGGAGCCCTTCAATGATGGCTCCTACGAGAAGCCCCAAATTACACAAGACCACAGAGAAAAAGAACTCCCCATCCCAGGAGGGACTACTCAGCAGCTATGTATTCCCCAAGAAGGCTGAGGGGACCACAGAAGCACTACTGTGGTAGAAGTTTGGCTTCCCCAGACAGAATCCTAACATCTACCTCCTGATCCAAAAGATGAAGATGCTTAATGCACTCACCTCCAACATGCCTCAAGCTGCTTGACAAGGTGGACCTACTTCCCATGGAGTTAAGCAGAACTAAGAAGATGTGAGCCTGATGGAGACGAAGCCTAAATCCCAGGCACCCCATGCCCTATAGACTAGTCATGGCCGTTGAATTCTAACACATTGTGGACTAGACTTGTTGGGTGATGTTCCTGTTATCTTTTACTATATTTAAAACTAAAAACTTAGTAGTTCAAAAGAGCAACAGCCATTATGCTCATGAATCTGCCATTTAGACAGGGCTTGACAGGTGCAGTTCATCTCTTCTTAGTGGGATATCAGCAACTAGACCAGGGCAGAGTATCCGCTTTGAAGATGGCTCGTGAAATAGACTGACAAGAAGGCACCAGCT
Organism: Pteronotus mesoamericanus; assembly: GCF_021234165.1. NCBI lineage: Eukaryota > Metazoa > Chordata > Mammalia > Chiroptera > Mormoopidae > Pteronotus > Pteronotus mesoamericanus. Next base: position 24,764,157 of record NW_026555105.1, on the reverse strand, counting down.
GTCAGCTGGGAGCTCAGCCAGGGTTGGCATCCTGGGGCTTCAGTCCCTTTCCGTGTGGGCTTTTCTACAGGTCTTGTTAAGCTTCCTCACGTGGCATCTGGGTCTCAGAGTGGAGTGAGTGTTCTGAGAAGCTAAAGCTTTCCTATTACCTTGGCTCAGGAGTTCCAGAACATGACTGCACAGCATTCCTTAGGACAAAACAACCACTAGGCCTGGACTTAAGGGGAGGAGAATTGGCAGCTGCCTCACAATGGGAGGAGTATGAGCGTTCACTGCCATCTCCAACCTACCAGTGGTGGGACCTGCATCTGGCTGTGTAGTCTTCTAGAAGAAGCCTCAGGTGTGTTTAAGCTCTGTGTCATCATGCGTCATCAGCAGAAAGCTATGCTCACTCAGGAGGGAACACTGGGTGATGATATCAGTGCAGACAGACTTTGAAACCCACGTTCACCAATTTATCATTTGAGCTGTATCTATTCACTGTCCCATACCCTTACAAATCCTCATAAACATTATTTTCATGTACATACTTTTTAAGGGCTTAATGCCCAAGAGGTCAGAGAATCACTCTAATCTAAACTGAATACATTATAGCAGAAACTTGGAACAATTAGTGGACTCATGCAAGGAGTTCACAAAATTCTTGTGGGATTTTACAAATTTAATAACCTAATGGTTTAATATTTTCACTAGCATAGAATGTAGCTATAATTAAAAACAATCTGGGAATTATCTTTATCCATCCAGTAAGGACTTCAGTTCCACTGGTTACATGACATCAACTTCCTCTCTACTCACAGCAGTCACTGTTCATTTGCACAGCATCTGAGATTAGGATGTCTCATGTGCCGTGTAAGGCATTAATTTTAACAAAATTATTTTTGGAAATTATGTATGGATTATTTCTATGGAACTTGCAAACCCAAGTTAATAAAATTTAGATATGCACAGGGATTTCATGAAGCACTCTCTCTAGTTCATCTTCCTTATTCACACGCACATACCCTAAAAGCATAATTATATATTTCTCTTTAATGAAAAAAAGTCCCACTGAAATGAGATAGAGGAGACCGCATTCAGGTCCTTTGTAGGTGGACAAACGAAAGAGCTGGAGCAGCTATGACATCTCCAACCGGTTTCCCATTTGGGCCCTTGTCTGCACTGAGTTCCTCCAACAGAGACACACACGGGCCCTGCCATGGAAGCAGCTTTGGCCTCTGAGACATGCCCAAAGAGCATTCTAAGTCTTAAAAAAAAAAACTGACTTGATTTCTAGAGGATAAAGCATGGACCTACAATTGCAGAATTGTTAATTTATAAAAATCACATCTACCCTTGTCTAGAGAAATCAGTAGGTTTTAGAAATGAGAAAAGAATCCCTTTGCAACCTGGAGAACACTACAAAATTTCTGAAACTCTTGCTTGGCTCTTTTCCTTAATGCCATTACTACCTCCTGCCCCCTAGTTCACCCCATCAGGAAATGTCTTCAGGTCACCTTCTGCTTTCTTAGCTGTCTCTGTATCTCTATAGGTGGCCCCAAGCAACAGTAGAACAGAATACTACTATTTTTTTTCTGAATCTAATATGTTCCAGGAAATCAGTTATTGGGCATCATTTTCCCCTTTTTAAATAGTTTAATTTGATTGTTTGATTTCTTTTCTTTGTGTCATAAAGACAAAAGAAGAAACACAGATATATGAGGGGGGAACCCCCAAAAACTGAAATTATCTTCTGCAGGGTAGGACCCTTGTAATACAGGCCTACCCCACTAGGTGAGTGTTCTAGGAACACATCTGTATCAGTGTACCAACTGGCATTGTTGTGAGAGGCTGCATTTGGCTTACTGAAATTTTTTTTGAAGACTCTGTCAACACATTTGCCCATTTCACAATGGGTGATTTACAAGCGCACCTGCCCACACTGCGCTGAGTGTTCAGCAGTTTTTGACCCAAAACGGCATGACTCTTGTACCCCACCCTCCCTATTCACCTGATCTCACCCCAAGCAACTACTTTTTGTTTCTACAGATGATAAAAGTCTTCAAAGGGAAATGTTTTGCCAATGTGGATGAGGTGAAACAAAAAATGGCAGAAGCACTAAAAGGCATCAAAATCAATGAGTTCAAAACTGTTCTGAGCAGTGGAAAAATGTCTCAATGCATATATCAAATGAAAAGTCAAGGTGACTGAAATTTAAACATGTAAGAATAAATACACAATTTTTTATAGATAAATTCCATTTTTGGGGGGTCCCCCCTCATATTCTGAAGTTAAATAAAAGTACAATAAAGTCACCATAAGTGGCATAATGATTTCTTCTGTTTGTAAGTTTTAAAACATTGTTTCTGAAGTTGATTGTGCATGTGCTAATTCTTCTAACCCCACTTCAGTTCACTTTGACTGTTTCTACAGAAACTTTCCTCAGGCCAGTTTTCCTTGTGTGCCTCTTGGGGTGTGCAGGTGACAAAGGAAACTGCATTCAGGACCCCCTTCCCACCTCAACTGTAGACCCCTGACTTACAGCCCCCTAACCTGGTCCCAGGCTGCGCAGGCTCCTCACAGGAGGCCCTGGCCGCTGTGCATCTGGCCCTTTGTTAGGGTGACAGCGACGTAATTGCATGTTTCTTTTCTCATTGAAGTACAATTGTTGGCATTCTGCAGGAGCTGTTTGCTGTATAATGTACCATCTGGTCCTCTGTGATAAGGAAATAATCGATTATTTTGAAGACTCTTAACTCATCACGTCTGCAGCATTGAATGAAGAAAGAGGGACCTAAATTTGCATGATAGCCCTACTTTCACTAAAATGAAGTAAGTGGTGGCAGCTTCAGGAAGCCAAAGTTCCTTTGTAATTAATTTACTTTTTCACAAACACTAATGAAGTGATTACTATATACCAGGCACTGTTCTAAGGGCTTTACAAGCATTAGCTCATTTATTCTCAGCACAGTCCCATCTATACTGCAGAGGAGCGGGGAAGGAGGGTCTTAGGAAAGTTCTGATTGTTGATCAGGGTGCTGGTTACCTGAGCATGTTCAGTTTGTGAAAATGTGTCAACTGAACCCTTGTAGTGTATATGCTTATGTATGTTATTCTTCAAAAGAATTAAAACAAAAAATCCCGTGTATTAGATGCTATTATTTTTACCCTTTTACAGAAGGGAAGACTGAGACTTGGAGCCTGCTTTTGGTCACATAGCTCAAAAATTGGAATTGGAAGCCAGACAGTCCCCAGCTGGACTCCAAGCTCTTACTGTCCCTCTGTGTATGGTGTGAGGAAGGCAGGAATGCAGGCAGCATGGGGAGCTCTCCGCAGGGCAGGAGAGCACTCAGTGGTACAGATGTGATAGATTACCATGAGACAGGTAATAAATTGGTCAGAAGAGGCCCCAGGGAGAGCAGCAGATGTCAGGTAACTGGGACTTCTACACTGGAGCCTTTGACTCACCAGATCCTTCCCTCTCCTTTGTCCATGTTGACTTTTGGTAAAATGAGACTAAAGACAATTAGATCAAGTTGACCTAGAGAGTACTGAGGCAGATACCCACACTCACAACTCTATCCATTTCCATCCAGCTCAGAAAAAGCCCCACGACTCACCCAAGGAGGGAAAAATACTAATAAAGAGAACTTCCAAGGCATATCCTGGGATTACTAAGAGCTGAGAGCAGCTTCTTCTACCCTCTCTGGCTTATCTTCAGATATGGATTATTCTCTATATAACCATTTCATCTTCATCAACAATAACAGCAATGGCATTGAGGTCATGCTATGTGCCAGAAATTTGACTTGTGTTTAAAAAAAAAAAAAAGAAAGAAAAAAGACTGAAAGCAGAGTATCTCCTTCACCATGCACTTAGGAGCACTTAGGAGCTAAAGCCCAAACCAACAGCAGTTACAGCACTGCAAAAGAAGTTCTTTTTTCTAAAAATGTAATCTTTATTGTATTTTTCCCATTACCATTTAGTCCTCTTATACACCCCTCCCCCCCCAGCAATCACCACTCTGTTTATGTCCATGAGTCCTTTTTGCTCAGTCCCTCCACCCCTTAGTCTCCTTCCCGCCACCCCCAGCTATCATCCTGCTCTCCAACTATGAGTCTGTTCCCGTTTTCCTTGTTGGTTCAGCTTGTTCATTAGACTCCACAAGGAGTGAAATCGCAAAGTAAGTTCTTATCAAGAGAGTCCATCTGAGCAGAGATGGGCCTGTTAGACAAAGAAGGCTCCGAAGCCACAATACACTGGACGCCCATGCAGGAGCTTACTCTCTTCTGCTGACTCTGAGATGAAGATTCAAGTGCAAATAGTCCATTTGGGAAGTGGTCCCAGGATGTGAGGAAATGAGACTGAGAAGGAAAGGGGGTCAACACAGGTAGAATGAAGGTGCCCCCTGTGGGCACCTGGAGCTTGTCCCACTGGGGGCTCTGGGGGACTGCACAAAACACCGGAGTTGTCCATCATCCTGTCACAGGTGGGCACAGGTAACCAGATTCTTGGGGATTGCAGACAAAAAAAATTGAACCGAACACGCAGAGTTTATAGCAGAAAGTGAGAAGAAGCAGATTTATTAAGCCACACAGAACGTGGGAGCAGGCCAACTCTGAGCAGAGCAGAGCAGAGCAGAGCTGAGCCTAACAGCAGCAGCAGCAGCAGCCCTGAAACTCAGGGGCTAGAGGGCTTTTATTCCTTAGGGTGGGTCTCCCATGATTTCCTTGACTGGTCACTGGGAAGGGGGTCCCACAATGCTACTTTATTATAATGCTATTATAATAAATGAAGCAGGGGTCAGGTAGCATCTTCTGCACAGGTGCATTCCTGATTCACTAGGATTCAATGCTTTTCCAGATGCAGAAACTACCAGTCTTAGAACAGGATCTCTGCCCTTTATCCATGTTCTTTATCTTAGCCCTGGGGCACCTCTGGAGTTTCCTCCTTCCCGACTATCTCCCGCCTCAATCCCACTGAGGACTAACGACCACACTATGAACAGCCCTGCCATAGACCAAAAGCGTGCTCTAGCAGGCAGAGAGCCACATGCTTGCAGAAGAAAACTCATGGAGCAAAGCAACAGCGAGTGCTGATGGGCCGTGTGTGGACAGCCACTGACATTCTCAGCTGCATCTTTAAACCCTAAAGGCCATCTGGACGTTACAGCCGTCTGAGTCTTGTTTAATGATCTAGACATCGTGTTTTGACTCCCTCTTATACTTCCTGTTCTGGGTGGGTCCAACCCTTCAGGTAAAGCGAGGCCTGAAAGCCAGGCCGGCAGCTGACAGGGGGGCTCTGAACCCTGCCTCAGAGCTATATTCTCTAAGTATAAATTCAGCTGGAAAAAGTAAAGTCAGCTTTCCCTCGAGCATGCTGACTCAAGATAGATAACCCTTTAATACATGACATATTCCTGCCCATTCTAAGTCTGTCCCTGAAGTACATCCCTCTCAAACCCTCCCAATGGCTGGCAGCCACTGTTCACTTCATTTGCATGTTATTTTCCTCCTCACCATTCTACTGACATTGTTGGGGCTTAGGGCAGTGGCCAGAAAATATCCCACAATGACATAGTGATTATTTCAAATTAAAATCACTTGAGAAGCAGCAGGAGTGGGAGTCGCTTGCTCACTGTCCTCTGTCTCTTTAACTGCAGGAAGTAAATCTCCATGCGAAAGGTGCCCCCCTGCCACAGAAGGGCTGACAAGCAATCCAGTTAATGAAGACTCAGACTTCTTGCCAGAGAGAATCCAGAGCTGAGAAGCCTATGTAAACAAACCCTTGTTAATTTTACTAATTTACTGCCCTCAGCCTACCTTCTACTTAAATCCTTATGAACTATGTGCCCCCAAAACCTATGCTCCTTTGTCTTGTCAAATCCCCACATATGTATGTTTCTTTATGACAACAATATGTAAATAAATGGCCTTCTCCCCTTCTCTCCTGGAGAATTACTCTTTTAATTCTCCCCTGTAAACATAACAAAACATGTTATTATTCTCCCAATATTCTGCCTTATGCCAGTTTTATTAGTAGCCCAACCACAAGAACTCAAGAAGCATGGAAGGGGAATTCCTTCTCCCCTGCACCATAAAGGCAGCTCTCTACAGAGAGGGCATATGTAACAGGGTCCAGAAATCTAAGAGTGGGGCATGAATCAGGGGGCTACAACCAAGATCTGCCTCAGAGAAAAAAATTCTGGTTAACCTGCAAATTCAAAGAACCAGAACACCCCTCACTACTGAGATTCAGGTTGTTCCTCAACTGGAGAGGAGACATTCAGGCTGGCACACACATGCCATGGCGTACTGACAGCGCAGCCGAGAAGCGTCTCAGATGCGAGTGCACAACGTGAAAGGATCCAGGCTCACCACAGTCTGTGTGGTCCATTTATATTGCATTCTTGAAAAGACAAAACTATGGGGACAGGAAACAGATCAATGGTTCTCAGAGGTTAGAGAAGGAGGGAACCGGTGACCACACACCAGGGCCAGCTTCGGGAAGAGTGGCCTGAGGGCTGCGTGCTCGGAAAGGCCCCAGGCTTCCTTGAATGCTCTATTGTTACTGTCTTGAAACTTTTCACCATTTTATCTTTGAATGGGTGTTTTGTGAGTGAAGTCTGGTGGATCAGTGGGGTATGCCTGTGAGCAGAAAAGATACATACAATATTCTTGTAATGGGGCACAGACAGGGCCTCCAAAGGGTATTTGTAACGGGGTCCAGAAATTGGGGTGTCCAAGAAAAATATATTCTCCCCATCACAAAACAGGCCGCCATGGGGGATGGAAGACCTGGAGCAGGGCCACTGAGAGTTACTTTGTGTATCAGTAACAGGCCATCTTCTCACTTGAAGTGGAGCAGGGCCGGTGAGAGTCATTTTGCATGTCGGTAACAGGATAACTTCATTCCTCCTGTGCAAAGAGGGTTATTTTACATCTCAACAAGGCTAACCAGGAAGGTCTGAAAAACTTTTAATACAGAAAGTAACTGAGAGAGGAAGGAGGAGGGACAGGGCCCGAGGGAGAGACAAAGGGACACAGACTCTGGGGAACAATGTGAAGACCACACGAGAAGAGGGGAGAAAGGACTCTTGCTAGTGGGCCATGAGACGGTGCCACATGGTTATGGATTAAGAGCTGGAGATCGCGGCAATGCAACGGATGGTGCTGAGACCCGCGAGAGGCCTGCCTAGCCGAGCCCCAGACTTCCGTTCTTTTTCTCCTGAAGGATGGTGCCCCTGGCTGGCCTGACTGGGCAAAGGGGGGAAGGCAGGACTGTGTGTATTGGTGGGTGTTTTAAATGGTGGGAGCTTTAAAGGGATTTTGAGATTTAAGAGTGACATTTAGCCATAAATCAAACCTGTATAACTTTTGAATAAATAGGTCCTTTCCTTTTCACCAAACTGCCATTGAGAACTATAATTCCAAGGGCAGCAGGCAAAGGACCTACAACCAAGGGACCCGGGGGAAAGGGGGGAGTCGTTGTTTCAGTAGTAGCATCTGGACACACCGCCCCCTCACGGGTCCATTGTTGGGTAACATTCTTACCCACCACCAGCCCTTGCTGCCCTATACACTAGAATGTTCACGATGTCTTGTGAGCACAAACCCTAGGGTCCACGATGTCATGGGAGAACAGCGAGACTCAAAGAGAGTATAAGGAAAGTATGCAAAAGAACCGACCGGCTCCACAAGGTCTTGGTAGAAAGTGTGTGCCTCAGGAAGTGGAATAAAAACAACTGAGTTAGCTTCATGCAGCCTTCCATCATTCTAGTGAGAATGGAGGACATATATATCCACAAGCTATGAAATACAAACAGGATAACTTCCGTGATTCACCTACCGTTAAATGCTCTTATAGTTACCTTTAAAACTAGCATTACACAGTATAAAAAGGAACAATAACATTTATGGCCAGTAATGCAAATTTTTAATTTTTCTTTACTTAGAACATTGAATAGCAAATACAAAAACACCATGACAAGTCAAAACAAAAAGCAGAAGAAATAGGAAAGTTTATAAAGTACTATCTTTACTGGCCCTTTCTTCCTGCATTTTCATGGGGCCCCCAAAATTGTGGAGCTGGCCCTGATTGCAAAGCAGCACTGGGGAGTTTGGGGATGTGATGGACTCATTTTATATCTTGACTGTGCCTACAGTCATGAAAATGGGTGAGTTTTACTGTATATAAAGTATACCTTAACTTTTTTTAATCTTCACTGAGAACATTTTTTTTCATTGCTTTTAGAGAGAGATAAAGAGAGAAACATTGATGTGGGAGAGAAACACCAATTGGTTGCCTCTCATAGGCTCTCCAACTGTGGATTGAACGTGCAACCTAGGTATGTGCCCTGACTGGGAATTGAACCTGTAACCTTACAGTGTATGGGACAATGTTCCAACCAACTGAGCCACACTGGCCAGGGCTACCTTAAATTTTGTTTAATGGGAAATTTTTTTTAATAGTAAGATCTGATTGTACAGCCTTTTATGGCTTTTAGAGTTAAATCCAGTGAGCCTGCTTTTGAATTTGAAATCCTTAGAAAATGTTGCCCCGTATAACAAAATAATGGCAAAGTGATGGGTTCTGAATGGCTGAACACCCCTTAAGCTTTCGGAGAATCATGCTAACCGAAATCTGCCTCCTCAGGATCCCTGCCCAGCTTTGCTTGATTGTCCTCAGGCAGAGCTGGCTGGTGAAGACCATCTTCTCCCAAGAGCACAGCACCCTTTGGACAGAGGGACACAGGGGAGGCTCATTGCAGTGGAGACGGTCTGCTCACAGCTTGATGCCTGGAAGCTTTATGGGACATTCCTCCTGCAGGGGAGGCCAGTGTTCTTTCAAAACTATGTGGGGGGACCCTCAAGGGCCTTCCTGTCCTCTCAAGACCTCCTTATTTAGTCTCAACTCTGGTCCCCCAAGTCTCCTGTTAGACACATTTGAACCTGAAGAGCAAGACTCAGTCTGCTCATTGCCTTTCAGGATGGGGCAGAGGCTCTGAAGGGTGGAGTAACCTGCCTTTGTCTCATGCTGTCCTCAAGCCCAGAGGCCCATTTCTTCCCAGGTATCTTTAAAGGCTCTCAACCAGCTGGCGAATCTCCCCAATATGATGTGTTCTTGGCAACATTTGTCCGAAGAGGGGATGAATACCTCAGTCACAGTGGCTCTCAATAGTTAAGTCTTTATCTCATTCCCTCCCTTCTATGCTGGAGGATCCTGGGCTCAAACTTTGGCAAGTTTGGGAAGTTACTTGCCAAACATCATATGCTTGCCGCAGAGCGAGCCCCGAATTTGAATCAAGGCCTGAGTGACACGCCCAGCCCCAATGCACACACATCCCCACCCCGGCAGTCGTCAAGGCCGCAGCGCATCATCAGTGTGTCCACTGGTCCATTCTTTTTTTTTTTTTTTTTTCTCTGCAAGTTTCACCCAACTGATAAGAGACTCAGAAAGTCTGGAAGAAAATCTCAGCTCTATGAAGAGGAAAAGGCACTTACCTTAGAAAGCCTTCAAGGGTGAGCAATGACCACCCTGGGAGGACCGGACTGGCATCATCTGATTGGCTACTTGGCTCCCTCAGATCCAAGTGCATCTTATGTGAGCTCAGAGGAAACCCAGGCATGCATGGGGTCTCTGGTGGCTTCCTGGGAGAGGGGGACCCCAGCAGGATGGGCTGCACTAATGGGAGGGAAGGGGTAGGGAAGAAGCAGAAGACTACTCACAAATCCCAGGTGGGTTACATGCTACACTCTTCTTTCCTTTTAATGAGCCTTGCCTTTCTCTATCCTGACCCTGCCCAGTTTCCACCAACTGTGTGGGTATGTTTCTATCAGTGGAGGCCATGGTTGAGAACTCAGTCTCCTGTGTTTTAGGAAGATGTTTTTGCCCAAGATATTCATGAGCAACTGAGCAATGGAAAGATAAAAAAGCAAAATGAAAAAGCCAAATTAAATGCCAGCTTGGAGAGGAAGAGTCGATTCTCCCCCTTCCCTCCATGCCTCTATCAGTGTCCTACCACAGAGGCAGCTTCCAAAGCCAGGCATCCTGAGGTCAGTGGAGCTCCTCAGCCATGGAGGAAAGGTCACCCAGGGAGGTGGCCAGTCTGCCATATGGGTGTGGAGCACTCACCTGGTGTGGGCACTGGGTGCCCAGAGAAAAGTTGGGCAGGGTAGTTGAGTGGGGCCTAGAATGTCCAACAGATAATAACAAATAGGCTAGAAAGCCAAGCTCGGGCCAGGTAATGAATGTCAGGATGCTTCCTAAAAATGAGTGTTCTCTATCCAGCTCCAATCACCTTTGTGAATGATCATAAGACCTATGTTCAGAATCTTGGTTGTCCTCCCCCTAGGACAACAGGCTGGAGCCAGGGTCTGGGTTGGAATGCAGCACCCCAGCCTCTCATGCTCTACCCCACTTCTTATCAAAGTGGAGCGCCCCACCTCCACACTGCCCTTTGACTGACCTCACACCTCCTACTTGCTCTGAAGTAAGTGGAAAAGTCAGGAGACCCAACTTTGAGCCTTGCTGCCCTTTGGCACCTAATTGAGAAGCATGCCTCCCAGATGTGTAAGTATGCTGTAAAGGCGGCCCCTTCTCCCCACTCCTTTTGTGTATGTGTGTATGTGTGTGTGTGTGTGTGTGTGTTCATCTGCTAATTAGACTGAAATCACCAAGGACAGATTAGTTAAACTCTCTCTTTAGTATTTCATCAAATCATTTCCTTTTCACCCCTGTGGGTTGAGAGTCCAGCATAGAGGAGATAGAAGAAAAACAAAAGTTTTACCTGTTTCACCCTTACCCCCACCATCATTTCTTAAGTGATTACATTATTGGTAGAGAATGAGCACCTCCCATTTCACTGTATTTGTGATATTGAATTCCTATGGAGCAAACTGGCCTTTCTGAAAGGCCATTTGGGGTCATGTTTCAGAAGCTTTGGAAAGGTGCAAATCCTTTGGCTCAGCAAGTTTTTAAAGAATTTATTGTAAGAAAATAATTATTAGACTATATGAGTTATATGAGAAATGTAACTATAGGAATGTCAGCTATTGTAGAAAAAAATGGACATACCATTTGAAACCTACATCTGTAAACAGATGCAGAAGAAAAAAGACTTTAAAGTATAAACACAAATATGTTAGCAGTATTAGCACAGGATGAAGAAATTTTAATTTTCCTCTTCTCATTTGTCAGTATTTCCTAAATTTTATATAGTGACTGATGTTATTTGGTTTATTATCTACAGATTTCCTTTTTAATCTGTAATTCCTAGGGTGTGAATTTTCCTGCTGTTGAATCTGATGATTTATTCCCAGCAGTTTATATCCTAACCACCTGATTTCCATCCTCTCTGCACACTCCGTCCACAAATATATGTTGACTACTTACCACTGGAGTTAGAATATCTTCTGGGGCAGCTGGCAAGGGCAAGAAACTGAATATTAATTTTATTTAATTTGTTAAATTTAAAAATTGATGCTATAATCAGTTATGAGAAGTCTTTGCCTAACTTTGGCACTTTTTCAACTATAAATTTTATGAAATCTAAACACAGATTAAACATTTCTGATGAAAATCAAGCACCTAAATCAAACTTTGCAGTTAGACTTATTGTGGTGATCACTTTTAAGGTGTATAGATGTTGAATCACTATGTTGTACACCTGAAACTAATATAAATATGATATGACAATTATAATACATTTTTAAAAATAATAAAAACAAATTCAAATATGCAGTCAATGTAAAATACACACTTATCTCAAACACATTGCAGAAACAAAGAATTTAAAATATCTCAGTATTAAGTTTATTGTTTTTCATTTTTTGCTTTCTTTTTGTTTTAATTTATTGTTGTTCAGTTACAGTTGCCCTGCCTTTTTCCCCATTGCTCACTCCTACCCTGTCCCCCTGACTCCCACAGTCAATCCCCCGCATTGTCCGTGCCCATGAGTCCTCTGTTCGTGTCCCTTTGCTTTCCCCTTCCCCTTCTTTCCCCCATTATCCCCTTCTCCCTTCCCCTCTGGTCACTGTCAGATTGTTCTCCACTTTCAAGTCTCTGGTTCTATTTTGCTCTTTTGTTTGTTTTGTTGATTCGGTTCCACTTATAGGTGAGATCATATGGTATTTGTCTTTTACCCCCTGGCCTATTTCACTTAGCATAATGCTCTCCAGTTCCATCCATGCTGTGGCGAAGGGTAGGAGCTCCTTCTTTCTTTCTGCTGTGTAGTATTCCACTGGGTACGTGTGCCACAGTTTTTTGATTCACTCATTTACTGATGGGCGCTTAGGCTGCTTCCAGCACTTGGCTATTGTAAACAATGCTGCTGTGAACAGTGGGGTGCACAGGTTCTTTTGAATTAGTGATTCAGGATTCTTAGGGTATAGTCCAGCAGTGGAATTGCTGGGTCAAAAGACAGTTCCATCTTTAGTTTTTTGAGGTAGTTCCACACTGTTTTCCATAGTGGCTGCACCAGTCTGCATTCCCACCAACAGTGTACTAGGGTTCACTTTTCTCTACAACCTCACCAGCACTTGCTGTTTGTTGATTTATTAATCATGACCTCAGTATTAAATTTTATATTGACTACATGTTGAAATGATATTTTGCATATATTGAATGGAATAAAATTTATTATTAAAATTAATTTCACTTGTTTTTTTAAGTGACTAATAAAAAATGTAGTCACATATGTGACTCATTACATTTCCCTTGGGCAATGCTGGTCTTGAGAACTGTGGGAAGATCAAGTATTACAGCATCAAGAGACAGACACTTAAATTTGCCAAGAGTAAATCTCATGTCATGTGTTTTATCACAATAAAAATGTCAGGCACTTATTTTTTTAAATCTGCTAATAATCCATTCTTTTGTTATTGACATTTTTATAGAACAAAACTTGTAACGAAAGGGTGAGTCACAAGGTTTTGGAAAAGGTACCAGGGATCAGTTCTGCTTCTCGCATTTGTATCTCCTCTGGCAAGTTTTTTAACCACTCTGTTCAATTTCTTCATCTGTAAAATAGAGATCAAAGAATGTCCCTCACAGGAACATAAGTGAGGATTGAATAGGTAAAGTGCTGATATACAGGTAACAGTTAGTTATTATTTCAGTTACCTTGGCATGCTCTAAAAATACGTTCCTAATTGTATTTTTACTATTTCCATATTGATTTTTATTCTCATGTGAAATTCTCCGCTTAATATGTGTTTGGATTAATAAGCACTCTCAAGAGCTCTTTCTATTCTCTTGAATTCATCCTTTAAGCCCTCACAACAGAATTTCCCATAATTGCTAATTGGCTTTAATTTAATATGCCTACATAGACACACATTCTAAAAAATAGCTTTGTGTTTGATTTTTGTTTCTCTTGGTACACTTACGTGCCTTTGTTGTGGACTGCGAGTTAATACGTCACAGGAGCACCAGAAGCCTGAGCTGCAATTAGGTGAAAACTTGGGTAGGGTCTTTAGCAATGCATCATCTGTATATTGCATTCTGAGTTTAAAAAATATGGAATGCTTCACAAATTTGTGTGTCATCCTTGTGCAGCGGCCATGCTAATTTCTGTAACATTCCAATTTTAGTATATGTGCTGCCAGATTTTATGTGTGCCATTAATTTTTTTTGAAAGTAAGTTTTTATAAGGACAACTACCCTCTAGAGGGCTATGAGTCAGAAAATAAGAACACCTGAGTCATCATCCAATTTGATAAACTCTGGAAGTTAAAAATGTGTGGTGAGGGAAGAAGGTGAACTTGTCCCATCAGTCAGAAACATCTGGGTCACACTTAGCATGCACGTGCCAGATCCATGTGCCAGACCCACGTGCCCCTTTCCTGGACTCTGAAGACCTGAAATCCAAATGGGGCTCAGCAGAGCCTCCACCAAGTACCATCCCTGCATTCCAGACCAGTTTGAGGCCACTGGTCTTCAATTTTTTTTTAATTGTAAACTTATTATACAATTTTGAATAACTGTGTCTCCCCCACACAAATATTATCAAGTTGACATCTAAATATTTTCATCATAACTTTAAATGTTAAAAAACAAAAACAAAAACAAAAAAACACCCTGAGGTAATTTCTGGCATATTGGACTAAATGGATATTTGAATAAAAATGTTAACTCCCTTTATAACCAATAACCTTCATTCATCCAGAGCACACTTGCCTTTTCTGCTTCCCCCTCCCAAACTGTCCATTGATTAAAACACCACTTGCCACCCTAAAAATAAGAGCACTGGCTGGTATGGCTCAGTGGACTCAGCACCGGCCGGTGAACCAAAGGGTCGGCGGTTCAATTCCCAGTCAGGGCACATGCCTGGGCTGCAGGCCAGGTCCCTGGTAGGAGATGTGCAAGAGGCAACCACACATTGATGTTTCTCTCCTTCTCTTCCTCCCTTCCCCTTCTCTGAAAATAAATAAGTAAAATACTTTAAAAAGAAAAAAGAGCTCACCTAGCTCCACCAAGATACCTCACAGAAAATAACTAAACACCTGCATAAACATTTGTTTATCTTTTCTTTATCAGCCACCAAACTTTGTGTTTCTAACTGATTCACTGATCTTGGCTTACACTCAGTAAACAACCCCAAAATGTATTGTACAATGGATAATGGACTCTCACTGATGCTAGCCCAAAACTATTACGTAAATGAAACCCCAACACAAGACCTGGCGTTGGTATGCAGTGCCCATTCAACTTATTGCCCACTTTTCTGTTTAGGTGTCCAACTTTTTCTTATCAATGTATTGAAGTTCTTTATGTATTCTGAATATTAGTCCTTTGACAGACATAAATATTACACATATCTTTTCCTACTTTGTGGCTTGCCTTTTTACCCTTTGTATATAGTCTTTTGGTGAACAGATATTCTGGATTTCAATGTAGTCCAATCTTTCAATGTATAACCTGTTTAAGAAAGTTTTTCTAATCCCAAGGTTATAAAGATATTCTCCTATATTTTTTCCTAAAAATTGTATTGCTTTACCTTTCACACTTACCTCTTCCATCCACCTAAAACTGATTTTTGTGTAAGGTAGGGAAGGTAAAATATAATTTCTTGGTACCTGAGTGTGGTGGTTGAAGTCAACGCCTACTGCTACGTGTGATTGCCAGCCATAGAACTGAGGCGGACGTGGCGCTCCGGCCCTCCCTTGAGCCATCAGGTGTACTTTGGGTGCTTCAGAACTAGAACAAGAATAGAGGGACTCTGAGAGTTTTTCTTTATGGGCCAATTCCTTGGAGAACTGATATTTTGGAACTGACTTATTTGTCTTTATTTCCCAGTTTCTCAGAAGAAAAACCGAGTGTTATCTGAGCATAAGAGCCAGAAAAGAAAAACCCCTCAATAGCGGAACTCAACCTCTCCCCAGATGGTTGCCCCACTCTGTGCATATAAGCTTTAAATCAGTAAGAGCAGTCTCCTTCAGGAAACAATTTTGTGACCATCAGTGGCCAGTGCAACAAAGGCGGCCACACCTCAACCCTAAGTTATTTCTATGAAGACGGTCAAGCCTCACAGATCTTTTCATCTCTACAACGCACCCAACACCCAACATATATATATGACAACATTAGGGAGTTGATGAAGGAGTAGGAGGGGCTCTGGCTTGTGAACCAGAAGACATCATTTCTAGTTCTGAGACCTGGGCAAGTCACTTAACATCCCTGAGCTTTGGTTTTTCTTAACTGTGAAATGAAGTGTTGGGGTGGGCAGTCTCCATGGCCCCTTCAATACTGTATGATTCCATGAGATTTGAAATGGCACTGAAATCAAGCGTGAGGACAAATGTTTCTAAAGTAGAAATTAGGCTTTTGGGAACCCCACCCCCAAGTGTTGTGTGTTTCGATGATTGTTCCTCAAGCCAGCGGTAACTTCCTATATACAATTAAAAAAATAAAATCTGAGAGCCACAAAGGAACTCCCAATTTATCTTTTCCTTTTGATGATGAAGAAACACAGAGCCAGAGTCATCATGAACTAATTCTCAGTTGATTCTAAGTCCTTCCACTCTCCTTCTGTTGCTCTTAGAACTAAGCCAGCTGGCTTTATTAAACTGCATTTTCCAAATGGGTAAATTGGATGATGAAAATATCACATTTATAGTTCTCTAGCTGTGCTTTGGCATTTAATAAAAGGAAAGAAAGATGTGAACTATGGTGTTTTGTCTTTCTTTTTACTTTTGTACCCACATTATTCAGGAAATGCCAGAGAGCATTTGCTTTGTGTTCTCCATAGCACCACCTAGACAAGGGCAAGAAAAATAGACCCCTTCCCCTGCCCAGACTTGGAACCCGCCAAAGGGTTGCAGACCATTTCCCCAAAGGCAGACTTAGTGTGAAAAGGTTCATCTCATCATCTTTTCCTGGTGAAAGCTTTGGTGCGATGCTGAGAGCTATGCCAGAGCATTTTCCTTCAGTTGTACTCCAGAGAGATAGGAATCATGGTCAGAAATTGGCCACATATGCTTCTGAATTTCCAAGAGTGAAACTGAGTGGTCTTACTGCAGGGGACATTGATTTCCATCTTAAACAATCAAGGGAACAAATTTTCTCAACTCATTGAGCAGAGCCACAGTATTGGTTTCCTATTATTCCATAACAAATAACTACAAATGAAGTGGCTTAAAACAATGCACATTTATTCTTTTATAGTTCTGGAGGTCAATAGTCTGAAGGGAGCCTTATAAGGCTAAAATCAAGGCGTCACTACAGTTATGTTCCTTCTGGATTCTTCAGGGAAAAATGTTTTGCGGTGTTTTCTGGCTTCTAGAGGCCTCCTGCTTCCCTTCATTCATGGTCTCTTCCTCCATTTTCAAAGTGCATCACTCCAGTCTCTGCTTCCACCATCCCATCTCCTTCTAACTCTTGACCTCTTTCTTCTTATAGGAACCCTTGTGGTTACATTGGGCCCACCTGGATTAGGCAGGATAATCTCTCCATCTCAACATCTTTAACTTAGTCACAACAGCGAAGTCCTTTTTGCCATGTAAGGCTAAAGTATCTATATATTCCAGGGATTAGGGTTTGTTTCTACTTCCAGCCAATATGCAGGCATAGGTAAATATACTTTGCCTTCTCGCACAACAGAAGAAGGACAACAAACTTAAAAACAAAAAATAACCAGAACTGTCAGAATATCGAACTCTGTGGAAGCCCAACAACCAAGAAATTAAAGAAACAGTCATCCAGACCAGTAGGAGGGATGGAGACAGGCAGCCTTGGCGGAGAGGACACACAGCGGGGCAGAAGCTGGAGGAACCTGTAGGCAAGGTGATGGCTGGCGGACCAAGCGGTCCCACATTTGCATGTGAAAAAGCCAGGAGGAACAGCTGGGGAGCAAGACAGACTGTGCAACCCAGGGGTCCAGTGTGGGAAAAGAAAGCTTCAGAACCCTGCACTGTAAAAACCTGTGGGAGATATGGCAGCAGGAGAAACTCCCAGCCTCATAGGAGAGTTTGTTGGCGTGACCCACAGGGTCCTAGACCGTACACAAACCCACCCACCTGGGAATCAGCACCAAAAGGGCCCAATTTGCTTGTGGGTAGCGGGGGAAGTGACCAAAAGCCTGCCGAGAGCAGAACAAGCAGCATTGTTCCCTCTTGGACCCCTCTCCCATATACAGGGCCACAACGCAGTGACCTGGGTTGCCCCACCCTGGCAAATACCTAAGGCTCCGCCACTCCCAACCTAACAGGCACTCTGAGACAAAGAAATATGGCCCAAATGAAAGAACAGATCAAAGCTCCAAAAGCAGAACTAGGTGATGAACAGGTAGCCAATCTATCAGATATATAGTTCAAAACACTGGTAATCTAGATGTTCACTGAATTGGTTGAGTATGGTCGCAAAATGGAGAAAAAAGTGAAGGCTATGCAAAGTGAAACAAAGAAAAAGACACAGGGAAGCAACAGTAAAAGGGAAGGAAACCGGGACTCAAATCAACAATTGGGAGCAGACGGAAAAGATACACGTTCAACCAGAACAGAATGAAGAAACTAGAATTCAAAAAAATGAGAGATTAGGAACCTCTGGGACAATTTTAAAGATTCCAACATCTGAATCCTAGGGGTGCCAGAAGGAGAAGAACAGCAAGAAATTGAAAACTTATTTGAAAAAGTAATCAAGGAGAACTCCCCCAAGCTGGCCAAGGAAATAGACTTCCAGGAGATCCAGGAAGCTCAGAAAGTCCCAAAGAAGTTGGACCAAGGAAGCACACACCAAGGCACATCATAATTACATTAACCAAGATTAAAGATAAGGAGAGAATCTTCAAAGCAGCAAGAGAAAAGGAGACAATACCCACAAAGGAGTTCCCGTAAGACTATCAGCTGATTGCTCAAAAGAAACCTTGCAGGCAAGAAGGGGCTGGAAAGAAGTATTCAAAGTCATGAAAGACAAGGCCCTACATCCAAGATTACTCTATACAGCAAAGCTATCAGTTAGAATGGAAGGGCAGATAAAACTGCTGCCCAGAGAAGGTCAAGTTAAAGGAGTTCATCATCACCAAGCCTTTATTATATGAAACATCAAAGGGCCTTATCTAAGAAAAAGAAGATATAAAACTATGAACAGTAAAATGACAACAAACTCACAACTACCAACAACTGAACCTAAATAAAACAAAAAACAATCTAAGCAAACAACTAGAACAGGAACAGAATCACAAAATGGAGATCAGAAGGGAGGGGGAATGGGGAGAATGTGGGAAAAGGTACAGAGAATAAGCAGCATAAATAGTAAATACGAAATAGACAGGGGGAGGTTAAGAATAGTATAGGAAATGGAGAAGCCAAAGAACTTATATGTATGACCCATGGACATGAAATAAGTGCAGGGAACGCTGGTGGCAGGCAGGGTACAGGGCAGAGGGGAAAAAAGGCGGGGGGGGGGGGGCGGGAATGGGACAACTGTAACAGCATAATCAATAAAATATATATTTAAAAAAAAGTTTCCAGGGATTAGGACATGAACATCTTTGAGGTGGCAGGGACAGGTTATTCTGTCTACCCCACCCACTAGACTCAATGTTTAGAGGAGAAGAAAATATGCCACAGAAAGTCATTACCTCTACTCACCTGCTTTGGAAAGTTACCCACTTCTCTCTTAGCTCGCGTTTGCCCAGCTATACAATGAGGTGGCGGTAGAAGCTGTTTCTAAGTCTCTTCTAATTCCAACACACTGTGGTTTTAGAACCTTGCTGCTGGGACAGTGGCCACTAGCCACTGAAGACTTGAAATATGGCTAGTGCTATGTGTTGGAATGATAATATTTTGAATATGTTAGTTTAAATAAGAGATGATATAGAAATTATCTTAAGTTTCTTTTCTTATTTTTTTAATATGGCTACTAGAAATTTTTTAATTACATGCATGGCCCGCCTTGAATTTTCATTGAACAGCACTGTCGTGGACCACCTGGAGCAACACGTGTGATAGGAATCTGCACTGAGGCGTCCTGGGAATGGGTATGTAGCCCAAGGACAGCAGGCCCACGGCATGCGGGAAGCGCTCCCCTTCCGCTCCTGTGACAGCACTCCCCAGCCTCACTCTTTCCACCATACCAGGCTTTGGCCCCAGGACCCTCGTACCACACAGTGTCATGGGAGGCCACGAGCGATTGATCAGAGTTTGCCCTGGTACGAAGTGTGACTCACTTTGTTGTAACTAACAGAAAACCCAATCCAAGGAAAACTGTTGGCTCATGTTACAAGGATTCAGGGTGGATTTGGCTTCAAGTACACATCGATTAGGACTTCTCCTTTCTCTTGGCCCCCTGCCTTCTTCTATGTCAGCTTCATTCTCATGTTTCACATGAGGGTCCCTAACTACTCCAGGCCCTTATTATCATGACACCAAATCTCTTAGTAGAGGTTTCCTTGGAGCGGACACTGTGTTTCTTGAATCCATGCTTTGCACATGAAGTTCCATCTGACTGGAACATGGTCCCCACACCAGCTATTCCCTGGTCTTCTCCAACTTAAACCCACTCATCCTGCCACTCCTTGCTTAGAGGAAATTTTTCAGAAGCTTTTCTCTGTCACCCTGGACTAGCTTTAAATCCTTGTTTTATACCTCTCATCACCCTACATTTCTCCCTTATTTTGATTTATTTATTATCTGTCTTCAGCACCACAAGGGTAGTGACAGCATTGTTTACTGGCAAATCCCCAACTTCTAGCTAGGTGGCTGGCAAGAACATAGCTCTCAAAATCTCATGCACTGAATTGTATAAGTAGAGAAAAATGGACAGAGGGAGAAAATCCACAGTCGACAGAAGGGATCCAGTCTGAATACGCTACAGTGGGGAAAAGAAAAAAACAAAAAAACATTTGAGGAGCCAGGATTGGAACACTCCAGTCTTCCATTGTGAGCCCATCCCAGTTCTGAGAGTGGCTTCCTTCTACTTTAGGCATTTGGGGCTCCCATCACTTGCTCCAAGACCAGCTCCCTGCTGGGCTTTCAGCTTGTCCATGGGAAAAGCCCAGGAAGACCGGTTCACAGACTGAGTCCAGCCAAGCGCCCTCATTAGCCAGGTGCACAGCGTTGGGGAGGCCACTCAGCGTCTGTGGGCTTCACTTCACCGATCTGTCAAAGAAGCAGATCACACAAAAGGACCTCATGTGTTCCTTCAGTCTCAGATCCCAGGAATCTAATTTGGACAGAGTGGTGTCAGGGTCTTGCATTAAACCTCAATCTGGTTAATACAAATAAAGCCAAGCCTCACAATACTCAAAAGGAGACATTATTCTTTCTTCAAATACCTTGGAAGTTATAACAGCGGAGGGCTCCACCATGCCATTTGGGGTTTGAATAAATGTTGATTATGTTGGTATGTTTTCCTATTTCACCTTCTTTTCTGATTACTTATCTAAAATGCAGGTTAGGTCATACATATGTAATAAGTATTTGTGCTTCTTGGAGAGAGGCTGTAATGATTTGTAAATGTTTTCGTTTGAGTATACCACATGCCTTAGAGGTTCATCTGACTCAATACAATTGCTTCTTCAAGAAGCTCTGCCTGTGTGTTTACTGCATAGGCTTACGGAGAACAAATAATCACACAGAATTCCAGACATGATTTAAGAGGGGCCACTAGCAAAACATGGTAAGATCACTATTTCAGAAAAACCTGGTGAAATTGTTCATGGATCAAGAAAATAAATTTTGAGATGTAACTGAGAGAGGAAGGAGGAGAGACAGGGCCTGCGGGAGAAACAATGGGACACAGACTCTGGGGAAATATGGAGAGGCCACGCGGGAAGAAGAGGGGAGAAAGGGCTCTTGCTCGTGGGCCATGAGAAGGTGCCACATGGTTTTGGATTAAAATCTGGAGATCACAGCGACGCAGTGGATGGTGCTGAGAACCTCAAGAGGCCTGCCTAGCCGAGCCCCAGACTTCTGTTCTTTTTCTTCTGAAGGACGGTACCCATGACTAGCCTGACTGGCCTAACTAAGCAAAGAGGGGAAGGCAGGACTGTGTGTGTTGGTGGGTGTTTTTAAATAGTAGGTGTTTTGAAGGGATTTTGAGTTTTAAGGCTGACATTTAGCCATTAATCAAACCTGTATAACTTTTGAATAAATAGTTTCTTTCCTTAAAAAAAAAAAAGAAAATAAACTTTATTGCAAAACTTTACTGAGGAACATTAGCAAGCTATATTTTAGAACACTTTATAAACTGCAAATCATTTTCCAGTGTCAACACTCTGTCCCAAGTGAGGTTTTGGAGATTAATTCAGACAACCATGTTGTCACTAACGTTCCTGATCCCATGCGTTGAAAACAAGAGATTGGACCAAAACCCCAAGTTACAGGCTATAAAAAAATATGCAGTAAGAAAATCAATCAGGGCTCAACATTTTACAACACCCACAAGTATTTTTCAAATTTTCTATGGAAATATAATAACATAGATATATAAAAGTGCATAAATGGTAAGTGCAACGAGATGCATTATTGACAAAATGAACGCACCAGTTTCCTGAGCATTCGGTGCAAGAAACAGAACATTACCAGCTTCCTGAAAGCCCCCTTGTGCCTCCTTCCACTTCTCCCTCAAAGGTGACTTCTGAATGAGGTGAGAGAGTAAGGCACCTGAAAAGGTACATGTACGCCAAAAATGGCAAGATAAGTAAAATTGGGACTGGAAAGAGTGAGGGAGCAGGCTGGAGTGGGGAGGAAGGTGGAGTACCTTGGGCAAAGACTGACTTCTCACGGCACTGATTCCTTTTGCCTGTGTTTGTACTTTACATCAGTGGAATCATGCAACACATGCTCTTTTGTGCCTGGCTTCTGTCATTCAACATTTAGTCTGTAGCTATAAATCATTCATTCACATTATTACATCTCAGTGTGTGAATATACCTCAATTTGTTTATGTATTATGCTATTGTGGGTTTTTGGGTTCTTTTCAGTTTGAAATGATCACAAGCAGAACTGTCCCACTGGTATTTCTATCAACTGGAGTCATTTGTACAGTAGTTGTGAAGATGAGGGAGTCAGCGGAATAAAACCAATGAACCAACACAATGGTTCTCAAGTGCAGCCATGCAGCAGCCTCTCCTCATGGCTTCTGAAAGTACAAATCGCTGGATCCCACCCCAAAGGTGTCTGATTCAGTAGGTTTTTCGTGAAGCCTGGGAAGTGGCATTTCTAACACATTGCTGGGTGATGCTGAAGCTGGTCCAAGGACCACACGTGGAGAACCACTGAACTGGAGATAGTCGTAAAGCTTTCCCTCCACAGGACCAGTGCCAGACGGAGGGCACCGTCAGTAGGCAGCAATCCCTGACGTCCAACACATTTTCCAAATTGGTCCAACTGTATGCAGCTCTTACACAGAAAATTATTTCTTCCCTTCATGGGGAGAAGAAGATCTTTCAGGTTGCAAAAAACAGAAACCCACTCAGCTTCCCTCAAATGATTCTGTTTTCATAAAGAGAAACAGGGAGTAAGAAGGCCAGGAAATAATACCAGCAGCCACCCTGTTAGGCCTTATGTAGCCGTGCTTAACAAACTTATTGAGCAAATGACCTACCTGGAGATCTTGTGAAAATGCAGATCTTAAGTAAGGAGGTCAAGGATAAGGTCGAACATCCTGCATTTCTAATGAGCTCCCCCAGGATGTTGTTGCTTCTGGTCCGCAGACTGATAAGACTGTGGAGAACGGAGCATCTTTCATCCCAGGTGCGGAATCTGCAGCTGTGCTGGGTATCCACGGGCAGCTCTGAGGACCTGAAAGCAACTCAGGAAGACTTCTCATCTCAGACTCAGCACCTCCATTTTGGCTTTTCTCCATAGATTCTCCCCGAGGCTCCTGTGCCAACGCCAGTGGTTTCTCCTGCCTTGAGCTTGTGCCCACTCCCTTCTCTCCAATTATGTACCTCTCACCTATCTCCTGATCATTGTTTCTATATGTTACATTCAAATTGTCCAGAAGAGAAGATCTGACTAGCCTAGAACGTAGTCTTTCCTATACAGGATGCTCCTGTTAGGCAAGGTTCTTCCACTTCAAAGGCCAGAGAATACCTACCTGTGGGTCAAAGGCACCAGTTATTGGCCTCATTAGTAGTAGCCTGAGAAACAGGGACATGGGTTACAAAAAATGATCACCTCATCGGTGGGTCTCAGCCTTGGCTGCACATTAGCATTACCCAACAGAAAGGAGGAGGCATTCAAAAAATACCCAGCCTAAAGCCAACACCATAGAAAGTCTATTGGTCTAGTAGCAGGGGGGTGGGTGTGGGCCTTAGTATCATCTATGAGCTCCCCAGGTATTTTTAAATACCACCCTGCACTGAGTCACTCACTATACTATGTTCCTGAGGCTGCTGTAACAAAAGTTCCCACAAACTGGCTTAAAAGAGCAGACATTTATTCTCTCACAGTTCTGGAGACAAGAAATTCAAAATCAAGGTCTTGACCAGGCCCAGCTCCCTCTGAAGCCTCTAGAGGAAGAAGCTTCCCTGCCTCCCCCAGCTTGTGGTAACTCCAGGCATTCCTCAGCTTGTGGCAGCGGAACTCCAATCCCTGCGTCCATCTGCACAGGACGGGCTGCCCTCTGTGCGTGTGTCTATATCCAAACTTCCCTCTTCTTATAAGAACACCAGTTTTATTGGATGAATAGCCACTCTAATCACTTAATCTCAACTTCATTATATCTGTAAAGATTCTATGTCCAAATAAGGTGACATCCACAAGTATCAGAAGTTAGCAGACAATCAACCCATAACACTGACCTCTGTATAGGAACCTTTCAGAAGCGGGTTACAGTTTAGGCGGACATGCTGAGAGTGTTCTGCAGGGGGGCGTGCAGGTGACAGTCACCTTGCCTGACCTGTCCTTCCCACATTCTCTCCCACCCACCCAAAATAAAGCCACCTTAGAAATAGGTAGTTTAAATTTTCCCACCCAAATTTGAGAGCACCCACCCTGACCCCAACACTCAAGAAAATAAAACCCATACCCTTGGTGTCTACATTTGGAAGGTGGTTGGCCCTGCCAGCCTAATTTATTCTCAGACCTATTTACAAAATTGCAGAGAGAGAGCATTTTGTTATCATATAATTAGCATCACATAACTTAGAAGAAAATCACAACTCTTCAAAATACCAAAGTAGATCAAGCTAAAACAAAATTTTTATGATGAGCAAAACCTTTCAGTTTCATCAGGCTAGTTCTATAAATGAATGGTTTTATGATTTTGCAGGAATTATGGGCTCCATCTATTAATGGAAAGATACAGATGTGGAGAGCTTCTTAAAATGTCACTGACTTTTTTGCACCCTGACATTGAAGACATTTGCAAATTATCTGAGAAGTGTAAAATTGTTCCAATAGTCCCTGAAAACTGAATCAATAATACTTCAAATGTAAATACAATTACTACCTCCCCCGACTCTTGCTACTCACCAGTTATGTAAGTAGTGGCCCAGAACTGATCCCAAGTGATTTTGGTTTAGAGCTGCTGGGGCCACAAGATTTCTCAGTTGCCACAGAAATCACATTTTCAAGACAAAAGCAAGTTTCTAGCTGTGGCATTGGCCAAACAACACACTCAAGATGTTTAATGGTCACTAAGCAACCTAGTCCAGCGTACTTGACATTGCATTTCGAAAGACCTTAGAACATGGTGGTTCTCTGAGCACACCCTGCAGTCAGTCAGTCCTGGGCTCCAATCCCGGCTTAGCTAACCGCTGTGTGCGGCCAGCGTCCTGGCTGGAAACTGAGAATCATACTCCCTCCCTCATTACATTGTTTTGAGCATAAACTAAAACAACAAATTAAAGTACTTAGCACAGAGGCTGCCACACAATAGAGATTCAATAAATATTAGCTATTAATGGCTATCATTTCTGAAATAACAGTCACCATTTGCTCACATAATTTATATCAGCATATGTTCAGTGTATTATCCAAGAATGCCCAAGTTCGCCATCCTTTCCCCCTGAACCCAAGTTCTGTTTTCCTCTCCATGGTGAGTTTCCAACACTTTTTCATGTATCAGGATCAACCAACCAACATGCTGTAAATTACCTGCACTTGCTGGGACCTTGAGCAATACAACGGAACAGAAGACACCATCCTGGCTTCAGGGGGTTTATAATTTTGTATGACCAGAGAACTGAGTATATCCAGTTAGGGATCAAAAGAGGTTTCATGGAAGAGGAGTTATTTAAGCTGGACGTTGAAGGTACGGGGTAGAGGGCTTGGTGGTAAGTGCATTTCAGACAGAGGAAACAGCATAAGCAAAGGTGTAGATTTCAGAAAGCAGAAACAACATAAACTCAAAGAAAAGTAGAAGGAATATTTTTTTTAAAAAAACAACAGAGAAAATGGTGCAAAAATACTGCTGAAGAGAGAAGGGTAGAGAATTTCTTAGCATTGAATAAAGACAGGAGTACATAAATTAAAATATTCTGATAAGAGCTCAGTAAAATAAGCCTAGTACTTTTTAAAAGATTGTATTCATTTACTTTTAGACAGAGGGGAAGGGAAGGAGAAAGAAAGGGAGAGAAACATCAATGTATGAGAGAAACCTCGATTGTTTGCCTCTCACACACCCCTAAACAGGGACCTGGTCCCCAACCCAGGCATGTGCCCTGACCGGGAATTAAACCTGCAGCCTTTCGCCACTTCCGCCATCTTCCTAGCTCTCAGTCAGACCGGCTAGGAGATGATTCTGGAAGTCACAGCACCGTGGCCGCCCAAGGAGAACCTCAAGTTCAGTTCACACTCGTGCTGGTTGGTGACCGTGGGACTGGGGAAACCGCATTCATGAAAACGCCATCTGACGGGTGAATTTGAGAAGAAGTGTGCAGCCGCCCTGGGCGTGGAGGTCCACCCAGGGCGTTCCACAGCCACGGAGGGCCCGTCAAGTTCAATGTGTGGGATGCGGCGAGCCAGGAGAAGTCCGGCGGCCTGCGACGGCTAGACAATCCAAGCCCAGTGTGCCATTATAATGTCTGATGTCACTTCGAGAGTTACTTACAAGAATGGGCCTAACTGCCACAGAGGCCTGGTGCGAGGGTGTGAAAACATCTCCATCATCTTGTGGGCAACAAAGTGGATATTAAGGGCAGGAAAGTTAAAACAAAATCAATTCCACCAAAAGGAGAATCTGCAGTATTACGACATTTCTGCCCAAAGTAACTACAACTTTGAAAAGCCTTCCTCTGACTTGCTAGAAAACGAATTGGAGACCCTAACTTGGAGTTTGTCGCCGTGCCTGCTCCTGCCCCACCGGAGGTGGTCATGGACCCGGCGTTGGCAGCGCAGTGTGAGCGGGACCCCGACATCGCTCAGACCAGCCCTCCCCCGGATGAGGGCCATGACGGCCTGTGAGGACGGGAAGCTGGAGCCCGGCGTCCGACGTCTAGTTTTGTAGACGCCGGTCCTGTGGTGTCGGTGGTGCAGCGGGCCTGCCGCTTCATTATCTAGCTAAGCAGAGCCTGTGCTTGATCTTTGGGTGCAGAAAGAGATGAATGGGCTTCGGAGCGACTCTGGCAGTTTAAAAATACCTTCACTTGTTGGACCTGCGTATTTCGCTGTTTTGGAACCCAGTTGTTTCCTTACTGAGTTTCAACTCTAAGACTGTTGCAGCCGCACCACAATATCCGGTGGTGAAACCTTGTCTGTTACCGTCATTCCCGTTCCTTTTCATTTAGAATCAGAATAAAGTTGTACTTCAAATATGAAAAAGAAAAACAACCCTGCAACCTTTCGGCATGCAGGACAACTCCCGACCCACTGAGCCATACCAGTCAGGACTGGTGTTTTTGTTTTTTTTTTTTTAATTCACACCTGTCAAAAGGATACCTTATGGGTGGATCACTTGGCTTCCATGTCAATGAAAGCCAGAAAATGGGCTAGCTATAAGAATGTGCATTGCAATTAATCATCGACACTTAAACGACATTTGCAGCCCTGGGCTCCTCCAAGGGCTTGTTAAAAATAAAAAATTGTAAAAAGATCAAGACAGAATCCAAAATCAATCAGAGTGGAAAGTAGGTTTGCTACAAAGGACATAGGTTTTTCTTTAGCAACTTAGCTACAGAAGTCACATAAGTAATAATTATCTTTAGAGTGCTGAAGAAAAATAATTTTAAAACAAATTGTACAAATGGCTCAATCCTTGAGCATTTGATTCTTCGCCAATTCTTGATGACTTTCTTTTCTTGTCAGAGAGGAAATCAATAGCATACTATCATTTTTATTTTAAAACCACATCCAAATGTTACAGTACACTATAAAGAATACTTTGGAACTAAATTCAACCAGACTGGATACAAATCCATTCTCGGTTTCCTCCCAGGATGAAAGACTTGACCATCCAGCCTTTAAGGGTCATGTTCTTGTTGACTTTACGTCCAACAAAATTCTGAGTGTGGTCTTCCAGGAGAATCCTCCATAATGTTTGTCTTCTTTCAATCCAGGTATGCAGATCCACCTGAAAGAGCCGCCAAATGTTGACTGCCATTCCAGTATGTACTCGCCTTGACCAGGTGGCTCAATTGGTTGGAGTGTTGTCCTGTGCATCAAAAATGTTGTGGGTTCAGTCCCTGGCCGGGGCTCATATAGGAGGCAACTGATGGATGTTTCTCTCTCTCTCTCCTAGCCCCCCTCACCATCTTCTTCTCTCTCTAAAAATCAATAAACATGTCCTTGGGTGAGGATTTTTTTTTAATAAATAAATAAGTAAATTTAGAAAGACTAGGAAAAGAAATAGATGCAATATATTGACACAACTCTTCTACCCTTGAGCTTTCATTGAAAGTGCAGAAAATACCACCTCACTGATATGAAACAATTATTTCATTTTTTTAAAAAAAGTATGCTTCGGTGTATTATTTTAAGATTGCATTGAATTGTTTCTTCTTAATTTGCCTACACTCAGTGATCCTTTTCAGTAACAGCATCCAACAAATGACTCACAAATGAAAAAAATGGGAAACTACAGACCCAAAGAAGGAAGTCTGAACTCCTTAACGGACCAGGAGGCGAGACTGCCTGTGGTCTGTTCCCTGTCCATCTCTTCCGGGTCACCTTTCACTGTGCCGTCTGCCTCACCCTACTCTCCAGCATCACCAAATCGCCTGCAGTTTCCAGAATGCTCCATGCTGCTTCACACCTCCACTCCAACAGTCTCAAGAGAAACTGTCTTCTCCTTTCCTATCCATTTCCTCCCCTCCTTTGGGCTATCAACTCATCATCCAAAACCAGTTCAGAGTCACCCCTACCCCCAACTAGTTTTGTTAACATGCAAAACCTGATGAATTTCTTTTCTTGTCAGAGAAAGAAAGCAATAGCATACTGTTATCTGTATTTTAAAACCACATCCAAATATTAAAGTAGAATATGGAGAATACTCTGGGACTGAATTCAGACCTGGATTTCATCAGTTCAGGGCCACAGCTGTTCATACCAGGAGCTACGGGGTTGGGCAGTGAGCACAAATCGGTGGTAGTTCCCCATTTTGGGAAAGTCACCCCAAGACCCTACAATGTGTGGGGAGAGAAAAAATTCACCACCCGGGGCTCAGAGACCCAGCTGGGTCTTCCCTTGGAAACAACCATAGGAGACAGGAAATTTTTAAGTTCTCAGTTTCAGGTCTTTCTTTAGGAATAATGTTGAAAAGTGATGCATGCCTGGCCAACATGGAATATGTGAGCCCAAGAGGGGCCAGGCAAAATTTCATAGGACAGTATCCATTTCCTGTTTCCTGACTGAATGCAGGATGAGTAATTTCAGAAGTGCAGGGATTGATGAGTGATAATGACAGTTCCCATGTCCCCTGTGGCTTCGCAGAGGAACACACAAAGCACCAAAGCAGCGTGAAGCCAAAACAGTCCCAGAAAGGGCAGTAGAAGGAAGAGCAGGGCACTTCCTGTGGCAGAACTGATTTCAAAAGCCAAAGTGAGCACCCAGGCCTGATGGTGTGCACATGGTGAAGTCTTTAAGCAGAAAGATGCCCCCGGGCAGGATAGGCAAGTCTCCTGGAGTGCTCCCTTCCCCTGGCCTCCTCAGGGACTTGTGTCCAATGATTTCCTGGCATGCAGTACAAGAAAACCTCTGAGGTTTTTTTGCTCTTGTTTTTGTTTTTTGGCCTAAAAGCAAGCTCAAAAAATTCATACCATGATGGAGAATGAAAATTTATCTTTTCAGTGTTAATGCAAACATCCAAAACATTTTCTCCATTTTTTTACCCTGAAAGTTCAAACCTATTATAATTCAAAAGACTGGAGCAATGAACAACCATATACCATTTACCCAGAATCACCAGTCATTAATATCATGTCACATTTGCTTGTTTCTTGCTGAAACTAATGGAAAGTAAGTTGCAGATATCATGACAGTTGACCCTGAAATATTTAGTTTTGTCTCTTCTAAGAGTATTCTACACAGCAATGATACCATTAACACACCTTAGAAAGTTAATATCAATTTAATAATATTTAATATACAGTCCATATTTAAGTTTTCCAAGATCATCCCACCAATACCCTTACAGATTCTTTTTCAATCCAGAATCCATTCTAGGATCACATACTGCATTTGATTTTCATGTTTCCTTTTTTTAAAAAAAAAATTATTTATTCTTAGAGAGAGGGGAAAGGAGGGAGAAATAGAGAGATAGAGACATCAATGTGTGGTTGCCCCTCATGTGCCCCTCCACCAGGTGCCTGGCCTGCAACCCAGGCATGTGTCCTGACTGGGAATCGAACCAGCAACCCTTTGCTCTGCAGTCCAGCACTCAATCCACTAAGTCACACAGCCAGGGCTGATTTTCATGTTTCTTTAATCTTCTTTCATCTAGAATAATTCCCCTGTCACTCTTTGTCTTACATGATATTGGCATTTTGAAGTGTCCAAATCATATATATTTTGTACAATGTACCTAAACAGCATTTGTGTGGCTTTTTCCCTCATAACAAAATTCAGTTTATGCATTTTTGGCACAACCACAGAAACAAGGTTCTGCCCATCTCAGTGCATCAAATCAGAGGTCATCTGGTGTCCCTTTGTCCTATGGTTGAAAATGTTAAAGATTGACCCCTTGCCCTCTAGATAACTCTGTTGTAAAGCTATCTTTCCTCCTTTAAAATTAACAAGTAGACTGAAGGCTGATACTTCAAGGCTGAAGTCTAGAAGAAGAGCAAATCCTGAAAGTGGAGTGAAAACCCATGATTCATCAACAACTCTGTGAAAAAAGAAAATTAACACAGGAATGTTGGGAAGGAAAGTAAGTGATTCCCTCTTACACCACTTTACACACACTCTCTCTCTCTCTCTCTCTCTCTCTCTCTCTCTCTCTCTCAGAATTCTTGGAGTTGTTGGGAAGAGGAATAATGGAATACCCAAGGTTTATGGGATAAGGGTTTGAGCCATTCTATTTTCAACTTAAAGGAAAAGGTAACCCAGAATGCTGGAAGAATTGGTGACATTGAGGTGACAGACATCTTGGTGCATTGCTTGCAGTAATGAAACCAATTTATTCTACAGTCCCCTATAGCTATGCCCTTTGGTAGTGTTCTCTCAACTAGGCTATGTGACTTGCTTTGGCCAATGAAACAGTAGCAGACAACACAAGCACAGACTGAAAAAGCTCTTGCTTGCACATTGGGACTTGGCCTGCTGCTGTTCTTGGAACCTTGAAACTACCGTGTGAGTGAGGCCAGGCTAGCCTGGTGGAGGGTGAAAGGGAGTTCCCATGTGGGAGTTCCCACATGGCCCACTCACTTCTGTCACGCAGTCTATAGCTAGAACACCAGCAGACATAGGAGGGAAACCATCCAAGACCAGCTAGTCTACATCTACCTGGCAAGGTAACCTCGGGACACATGAACAGGCCCAGTGGAGATGAGTCAGGCCTGGCCAAGATCAGCAGAACTGACAGCTGACTCATGGACTCATGAGAAATAACGATTAGTTCTTGTTTTAAGTCACTAAACTTTGGGACAATTGTTATGCAGCGAAAGTTAACTGATATACTTTGGAATCACTTTAATTCACGAAGTCATTCATGATATGAACTATACCTTGTTTTTTTAAAAAAAAATGAGACCCTTTTTCATCAATTATAACCTTTTCAAAAAAATTCGCACTGAATCTTTATTAAAACTCCCAAAAAAACTTAAAATGATTTTAGCAAATTCTAAATTCAGTTGAACTCAAAATCAATATCTTGTACATTTCCAGACACACTTACTTTAGTATAAGATAGACACGTGCAGATGAAGAATACATTGGAACATTCTAAATGCATTGTTAACACAAACACACTGTTCAGTAGAAATGCTAAGCCTCAATAAAGGCCAATCAATCTAATCTCAAGGAGTAAATTTTTTGAAAATGTTTAAACTAACAATAAAATTCCACAGAGTGCTCAGACTTTACTGCATATTAGAATCATCTGAAGAAGATTTTAAAAATCCTAATACCCAGGCCACACTCTAGACCAGTTAAGTCAGAATCCCTGGTGTAGACCCTAGTATCAATATTTTCTTTATAGCTCCTGTGGGTGATTTCAGTGCACAGCCAAGACTGAGGGGCAGACCCACTGAATGTGCTTGTTTCTAAGTGTATCAACAGATGCAAGTCATTCTTCAGTCTGGGTAATGGAGAAGAACACATTCACTAATACATGTTCTATGATACCCTTTACAAAAACATCAAAAGGCATATTCCTTCATCTCCATTTTCTACTCTTAACAATTTCATAATCTAGGGAGGGTAATGTAAAATGAGCGCTCTGACACTCAACCTTCACAATTATCCAGTAATGCTTAATTAAATTTTTCTCTTCTTGAGCATATCCTGAATTCTGGAAAGTTATCCAAATGACCCAGAAGGTGTCCAGCTGTTTAATTAGAGGATTAAATCTGTAATGGTGTTCTCAATAGCCTTCATTACTCTGAGGATCCCTTTTTCTGTCTCTACCTGCCTGGCAGAAAACACTTTTAAATCTCTTTGGAAGACTATTTTTGGCTTGCTCTCCTGAGTTCCTTGACCCCTACATCCTAAAAATTTTATGGTTCAACCATGGGACTCCTAAATCATGTGCACAAAAAGTCATTGCATCTACACTGTGACTTTCTTATAAGGGTATTGTGTTGCTCAGGGATTTGTCTACATTTTACAACCTGGCTCCTACAAGTCCTCTCCAGCTTTTGAAGCCAAGGACCTGTACAATGAGCCAAATAGTTTTTCTCCCTAGACTTTTAAAACCTTCCAAGCACTGCTGAACTGTTTGTTGCCTGAATCATGTCACACCTACAGCATAAGACATGTTGTGTAACTCAATATTCTCTAAATAGGAAGGTAACACCAGGATGATGGGGTTAGCAGACATACAGAAACTTCATCAACCTCCTGCTCCAGAAAGGGCTAATTAAACCAATTATGCCCAAGTCGTACATGTGACCATCCTCATGATTGCCTCATCCAGTCCAGAGCTGGTATTGACCACCTTGAATTGAATCAATTTGGGGTTATTTGGAGGCAGAAAATAGGCAACAAAATCTGAAACAGAAAACCAGGAAAATTCCCAATGTCTCAAAGAATAATCTAAGGTCAATTATAAATAGGTTGACCTCCAACTACAAGAGAAGAAAATGCTCTGTTATTTCACAGAGGCCAATGGAATGACATTTTGAAATGTGTGCCCAGATATATTGGGTCTAATGGGATGGTGAGGAGCTGAGGAAGGGCCATCAGTGGCAGCTGAGGTCAAAGGGAATTTGAAAATTTCATGTCACCAAAGGGCAGAAAAGTGAAGCCTGTGAATGATGGCCCAGCAGGAGTCTGCTCTGCAGGGAGAAAAGGGGACCAGGGAATTCCTGACCCAGCCTGGAGTCTTGTCAAATATAGGCGAGAGTGGGAAATGGGAAGGCAAAACAGATACAGAGGAGACCGGAGGCTTTCTCGAAATACAGATGTGTTTTTATGTCTAATATGAGAACACTGTTGACAGTTACAAGCGGAATTCAGAAAACCATGAGCCAGTTTATGGGAGTGGGTTCAAAGAGAGTTCCAAAAGGAAAAATCTGATTGCTTTCTCTGAGCCGGGTCCCCTGGTTTGATAGGGGCCCAGAGCGGCACACCAGACCTGGCCTCACACCCGCTCCCTCCCCCCGCAGACACAATCCCGAACCATTCCAGGTGCTTCCACATGCCTAGAATAAAAACCTAAACAACTTCTATTCCTTTCTTTAATAAACCATTTGTTTTTCGGCGGTAAGTCTCAAAAAATTATCTTATATTTCACTGTCACAGAATGATACAAATTGAGGCCAGATGATCTCTATTTTTTTTTCCTTTGCTTTCCAGAGGAACATACTCATCAACTTTGACCTAATCATGTTCTCTATGTTTACAAGCAAAAATTATTGTTTCTTCATGGAATATGCCAGTGCAAAGCACCTCCAGCCTCACTGTAACATGACCTGCCTGAAAGAGGTAGGGAGGAAAGTCCTAGAGCTGTTTCTGTTCCTGGGGTGGCGAGTCTCTCGACCCAACCATGGGCTTGGGAGAAACCATGTGACTCTGCCTGCTCCATCCCAGTCACAGCTGAGTGGACCAGCAGTGGGTGGGGCAGCCGTGTATTGTGGTGTAGGTTGTGCCCTGCACAACGGAAGGAGGAGGTGGGCACAAGTGAAGCCTGTGTGCCCTGGTTCAGGGCTGCATATGCCTGGAGGAAGGATGCTTTTCCAAATTACACAAACGCACCCTGTGGGCCAGTGGCCACCCAGGCAGATGCCCAACCCAAGCTGAGTCAGTTAAATGCTCTTTCTCGCCTAGGCATATAGGATTGGCAGGCTCTAAAGCTGAGAGGTCAGATGGTACTGGGTCTGAGACAGGGAGAGAGAAGAACAGAGAGAGAGAAGAGGACACAGAAAACCAGGCAGAGTCCCCAGAATATGGAGACATTAGCCTCTGATGACCCTGCAGCTGAGGTCCAGGACCACCAAGAGCTCTGACTTGGGTTCCATGACACGTGCCTGGCTCTCTGCTGCAGGTTACCTTCTCAGCATGAGCTGGTTCAAGTTGCAACGAGTGATGCTTGACTGAGGCAAAGACCTTGTGAAAAGTTGCTCCCCAGGTGACTTTGAGTTAAATCATCTTGAGTCCTGTGCCCAGTCAGAATAACTTTCCCTAACATTTCTCTACCGATGGGGCCCCCTTACTAAGGAAGGTCCACCAGTGTGTTTAGCTTTCTAATAGCCTAACAATTGGTTAAGAGCCATCTGCTCAAATAGAAAGCTTTTCACCACTTAACCATTTGAGCAGATTGTCCTTTACCAATTGTTTGGCTAGTAGAAAACATATGTGCAAAACTATCCGATTGGTTTAATTCATTCCCCAATAAGCTCTTCAAAAACACTGAATGTATCAAAAAGAAGTATTTTTGCTTACATAGTACCAAATATCTGGACAATTTATTGTTTTTGTTTTGTTTGTATCTATTCTTTGTTAGACAGGTAATCCAAGTCTTCCCTGCATCAATTTAAAAATAAAAACAAATTAAAAGCTCATTTATAATTTTACCACCTGTAGATAATCGCTGTTAACACATTACAGTATCTTTTTCTGAGATTTTTTTCACATATATAAAATAATCTGGAGTATAAACAGCTTTCTGTTACAGAACATTGACTTCTTAAAGGGCCATCCTGATTTGGTGTGCCATTTTTATTCATAACAGTTTTGTGTTTTTTTAAAGATTTTATTTATTTATTTTTAGAGAGGGGAAGGGAGGGAAAAAGAGAGGGAAACATCAATATGTGGTTGCTTCTTGCACACCCCCCACTGGGGACCTGGCCCACAACCCAGGCATGTGCCCTAGACTGGGAATCGAACCAGTGACCCTTTGGTTTGCAGTCCGGCACTCAATCCACTGAGCCACACCAGCCAGGCTATTCATAACAGTTTTTACAGTGAGGCTGAAAGAGGTTACAGGAAGAAAAACTATAACTAGAGGAACTTATTTAGCCACCATCAGGCACAATGAAGGCACTGTTTTGGCATTTGAGGTGGGTGTAAAGATGGTAGACTCTAGTTAAACTCATGGAACTAGAAAGTAGAAAAATGGTGTGTGCCAAGGGCTGGAGGGGGAGGATTAGTGTTTAATGGGTACAGACTGTAGTTTTACAAGCTGGAAAAGTTCTAGAGATCCGTTGTACAACAATGTAAATACACCTAATATGACTGAACTGTATACTTAAAATGGTTAAGATGGTAAATTTAAGGTTATATGTTTTATATATATTATAAGTTATGTGTATATATGTGTGTATATATGATAGACTTTCATTCACTAGTTCTGGAAGTTGCCACACTTCTTTTGCCTAAACCAGTCCAATTGCAAACTGGCTCACCTTCGAGTGTTAACTGCTGTTTGAAAACAAAAAGTAGAAAATAGTTGGTCCATCACAAACACTTTCTACCTCAAGAAAAACAACAATCACTAATTCAAGGCATAAGGTAAAAGCCGCCCTCCAGCTCTGGGAAACTCAAGCTCACCAGATGGGCCTCAGAAAGGTCACGGTGTTAACCAGCTTTGGAAGGTCCACGGAAGTAAATGGGGAGAGGTTGACTTTAGTACTCTGTGCAATTTAATATCCAGAGACACAGATTGAATTAGCTGGCCTTACGTAACAGGACAGTTGCAGTCTGAACCCCAACTTTGCCTTTTACAAGGCAAATATGGCATCCTATGGGAATGGACACACCATGGGAATCAAGCAACAAGAATAAAGGAAGGCCTTTGCCATTAACAAAGCAACGGTGAGGGGAATGCAACTAGAAGGAAGAGGATGGCTCCTGCTGGGCCTTCAGACATGGACAATGTCAGTGGCGGGCTCCGCACTCCTTCACATCTTACCTTTCTAGGGAAGTATAAACATGAACATTTACAATATCCCATCCAGCTGTCTCTTGTCTGCCTCTTCCTCTTTCTTTCACTCTAACCTCTTCTCCAGATGGCGGTCTTTCAGTTGAGAGACTGGATCTCAGCAAACACTGACTGCATGTCTGCATGGGACCTCCTTCAAGCCCTACTCCTGCTTTTGCCGGGGGGAAGCCGAGTGGCCCCTGCTGGTCCTGCCCACAGGCTAATCCTCATAATTCCCGACAAAGGGTTCCTAGTGGGACAGGGACAGTGTTATGTGGTGAAGAGTGCAGGTGTGTTAAGATGGGGCATGAAACACGTGTGCTATCGTGACTGTCACAGCCCTCCTGACTGCTACTTTCTTCACCCACCATTACTTCAAGTGAAGGCCAACGGCCCGTGGATGCCTTTGTTTAGGGACATCTTTATTCTCTCCTACTGAGAATGTTTGTGATGGGAGCAGTAAGATTTTGGAGTTTCAGGTTTCTCTATTCCCAGTTCATGACAAAGTGATATGAATGCCAAAAATGTGCCGCCCGTTGGACCACACGAATTTCTGAGCCTGAGAGCCACTCCAGCACCTCACAGCTGACATCTTTATGAAAGCATTTTCAGACTAAATACTAGATGGCTTCTGTTTAAAAAAGATACATGTGCATGATTCAGGCCATGTACAGGGTACAGCAGATCCCTAAAGAACGTTTCATTCAACGTCTTTCAATGTCATTTCATTATAACATTGACAAGGTGCCATAGGAGTTTAACTCTTGTTCATATCAATTAGCCTATGGTAAAATTGCTTTTGTTAAATATCGTTCTGCTTAAAGTCACAGACCCTGTAATAAAGCTAAGTGAGGACTCACTGGATATAGTTTCTCAAAATCTACTTCCAGTTCCCTGAATAAGCTGTGCCTTCAGATAAGCTGCTATCTCTCCCCTTCCCCCTCTTTGCCCCCACTTATCTACACTCCAAGCTGCATCTTTCAAAAGCTTACACTGGCTAGCAAACTGTATTACTTGGAGCTGGTACTCAAAAAAGCATGTTGAATTTGTCACTGATTTTTTTTTCTTCCCAGTTCCTGTGTGTTTTTAAGTGGCATATTCAACTGAATTAAATATAAGGGGGAAAAGGCCCTAACTGAAATTTTTATTAAAAAAAAGAAAAAAGAAAGAAAAGTATTCACGCAATCTTGGCTGATGCAAGAGGTTACAAGTAAGAAAACAAAATGCCATTCTGCAGGGAAGATGCTGTGCTGTGCTGTAGCAGACGCAGGAAGGCCCACGTCTTACAGTCAGTGATTTTCCATTTTTATTTTTGTGCTATTTTTTGTGGGAATGCTAATAAAAAATGAATGCTTGAAGAAGACAGGAAAATTTTATTGATTTATGGAATAAGAATCTTGGGGATTGACTGTGGGGGTGGGGTGGGCAGGGCAGGGGAGAGCCATGAGGGAAAATTGGGACAACTTTAATAGAACAACAATTTAAAAAAAAAAAAAAAAGAAAAGAATCTACCAGCATAGGGCCCAGGCATGCATATTTTGAGAAAGGTCTTGATACACACTCCCATTTGAGAACCGCCATGACAGCTAGAATGATACCGGGCCATCTGGGCTGGAATGCTCATGGCTCCCAGTAGCAAGCTCGGGTGCTGGCCATCTTGTTCACTCTTCTCCTGTTTTGTCCAGCTCTTTCTTCAATACCACACTCCCCACAAGGCTGGCAGAGTACATAAGAGCAAAAGCATGTGTGATGAATCCTGACCACGGCCCGGCCCGTCTCTCCCTTGCCTTAGGAAACCACAATTCTCAAGTGAAGGAGAAAGTCTGGAATTTGGAGCCTGAATTAAATCCCAGCTCTGCCACCCACAGGCCTTGAGACATTTGGAACTTAACCTCTCTGAGCCTATTCTCTCCTTCATGAAAATACAGGGATCCATTAGCAAGAGATCCATGTATTTTCTCTGGGTAAATTTAGCCAAAAAGGGAAATTATTGAGGCAATGAGGTGGCTCACAGAATCAGAGCAGCAGCTGAAGGCACAGGACAGGAAGAGCTGGGATCCAAGAAGTGGGTGCTAATTGTGGTAGATCGCATTGTCTGGCCCAATTCCTCACTCCTCTCTGTATCCGTGTCCTTTTGCCTTGTAACTTTGAGATACTCTCCCAAGGTGGGTATGATAACTTGTGCCAATCTGTGACTCTGTACTCAGCCATGTTACTTGTCAATGGAATGTTAGTAGATGTGATGCAAGAAGAAGCTTAGAGTAGTTTTGCACATTCAGTCTTGCTTGCTCTTGCACCTCTGCCATCACCGTGAGAAAGGCACACTCATACGAACCTGCTGGAGGATGAGACACATGAAGAACAGGGCCAGCTGAGAATTAAAGTCCACCCATGCAAATCAATGCCCATGTAGCAAATGTTCTCAGTGCTCTCCCTCAGACACACACACACTCACCATCACTATTTCACTGCAGGTCTTCCAACGGACAGAATGGGCATCTCTTTGCCTGAGGACAAGATCAGATTCTCTGATCACAAGATTCTGCTCTGCCTATGGGTAGGGCTGCTGGACAGATTGAGGATCAGCACCCCTCAGACAGTTCCCAGATGACTGAGCTCTCTCACGCCCTCTGCTGGTAGAGTTCTGGGGTGCTTGCCCCACACTCTGACCCAGACTTTCCCAGTACAGTGAAGTGCCATCTGCCCACAGTGGTAAATTGCCACTTGCCTGATTTCACATTCTTCATTGGCTGCCTTCCCTTTCCAGTCCCTTTTTTTTTTTTTATGTCGGTAACATTATTTCTTGGGATCACCTTTCCAGTAAACTTGGTGCACTCACATCTTTGTCTCAAGATTTCATTTTAGAGGAACCCAAAATAAGACAGCCTTCTTCACCTTGGGGCAAAAACCACAGTCACATTCCTTTTAATATTCTAATTATATAATTCAGAGTTCTATGTCATCCATAGTAAAATGTCTTTCCTCCCTCCCCTGCCTTCTCCCATAGGGAGTCCAAGCATCCCCAAAGCTAGTCTTGTTTGCATTTGAATGTATATAATTAAGTCCAGAAAACAGGGGTTGCCTCTAATGGACCAGATTGTGGAGGGAGGGCAGAGGATGAATTTAAGTTTTGACTTTCTACATTAGTGAATTTGTTCTAAACGCTTCCGAACCTCACCTCAGGTGAGATACCCAAAGAAGGAGTTTTGCATTCTTTCCTGAACTCAGATAGAGACAGCCTGTGAGTACCTGGATAGAGGAACTTTACCTAGAGCAGGAAGCACCAGAAAAACTGAAGGTCACATAAATCTATATCTGCATACCTCCCAATAAAACTAAACACTACCCAAACTCAACCAAATGTACCTTTGGATTTGAAAGCCTTCAATCTTATTAGCGTAGAATGAATGACAGTGCAGTCATGTCATTCATCTGTCCTTCCGAGAACAAGGTCATTACCACCAACTGGATTTCACTCACTGAACTCTCCATTATCAAGTCCAGCTTTGACTCCATTGATGACCTGCTTCTTACATGGACTTTGCTCACTCGACCCACCTTCTCCCTATCACTGCCTCCTCCTGAGGACTCTGGAAACTTTCTGAAACAGTATTAAAAACAATCGCAACCCTCTCTGGTGTGGCTCAGTTGGTTAGGCATCATCCTGCAAAGAAAAAGGTCACGAGTTCCATCCCGATCCCCTGTCAGGCACAGGCCTGGGTTGCAGGGTCAGTCCCCAGTTAGGGCATGTAGGAGAGACCACTGATGGATGTTTCTCTCTCACATTGATGCTTCTCTCCCACTCTTTCTCTGCCCCCACTTCCCCTCACTCTAAAATAAATAAATAAAATCTTGAAAAGCAATCACATATTTCTGACCAAAAATCTAGCTTTCGTGTAAGTCACCATGTCCTTGCGTCTTCCCCTATAGACAGAGAGTGTGGCTGGCAGGCACCTATCCTGATGCCTCATCTCCCCCTGGGCTGTCATCTTCCTGTCCCTGCCCCAGAGACATGTGAAAACGAGAGCGGGAAAAATAGTCTGTCTGGGTCAGATGAGCCAACCAGTGAGTCTTACAGAGCCACTCCCAGAATCCCGTGGAAGCCAGATGGACTGAATGAGAAAGAAGCCAGTGCCAGTCCACCTCGAACCATTAATTATGCTCCACATTTTTCAACTATAATTCATAGAGCTTAATTACATTTACTTTCAAAGTAATTAAAGAGCTTACCTAACTATGTGTCTACAGTCGATAACGGTTCATTTTTAATTTGATTATTAATTACTACAGGAGAAACACACAGACCACAGAAAAATAAGTTGTAACTTTCCCAGGAAGAGTGCCCCTCCCTACCATACTTTTAATGACTAAGAGGGCACCCGGCATTCAGAAATGAGGTGTGAGAGGACAGCATCCCTGAGAAATCATGCTTTTGAATATTGTTTTCTTTGGTCTCAACAGATATTTGATTGTTGATACAAATGCAGTCTCTGAAGTCACCTCTACCAAAGACTGCTAACTGTGAAAGTGAAAAATGGTTAGACTACTATGAAGTTCAATGTGGCAATATCTACACAAATTGCAAATCCTTTTATGAGTTGAGCAGTACTGCTTCTAGGAATTTGTCATTCAAATATATTTGTACATATACAAAAAGATGTTATATACAGAGTTATTCATTGAAGAACTATTAATTTTACATTATAGCACTATGTATGACACTGTATTTGCTAAAATTTGGGAAACAATCCAATTTGTAATTTAACAGGCATGTTTTGAAAATATTAAACCAACGTGTCTAGCAATAAAGACATTTTTTTACAAACTTGTAGTATATCCACACAATGGACCATTCTACAATTACAAAAGAAAGAACAAGGAAGTGGCCCATATTTTGATATCAAAACTTCTTAAAAAGGAATAAATGAGATATATCATTGTTCTTGCAAAAGAAATACTAGAAGAATATATAGGAGAAGAATACAAGGGGGCAACAGGAACAAAATATATAGGGATGAGGTGAGGGTGATATTCCTCAATGTATAATTTTGTTTTATTTTTGTATCATGTGAATTTATTATTGAGTCAAAAAATTTTATAGTTACATAGTATTTCATAAATGACATTTTTATCATATTTTAATCAAGTTGTGAGAAATTCAGGTTGTTTCCCATTCCTTGTTGTACTAAACAATGCTGCAATCAACATCCTTGGAATAAGTTCTTTATCTGCTTCAATTATTTTTTATAGGATAAGCTGATAAAAATATAAATTCTGCATTAAAGAATGTAAACTTTCAAGGCTTTTCATACGTATTGACAAATCAAGCTCCAGAAAATCTGTACCCATTTTTTATAGACTTTATTTTTCAGAGCAGTTTTAGGATCACCGCAAAATTGAGTGAAAGGTATAGAGATTCCTAATGTCCCCTATCCCCCCGACACACACACATAGCCCCCCCCCCCATTTTCAACATCCTTCACCAGAGTGGTATATTTGTACAGTTAATGAACCCATACTAATATATCGCTATCACTCTAAGTCCATAGTTTACACTAGGACTCACTCTTGGTGTTGTATATCCTATAGGTTTGAACAAATGTGTAATGAATGACATGTATCAACCATAATCACATCACATAGAGTAGTTTCACTGCTCTAAAAATCCTCTGTGCTCCACCTATTCTTCCGCCCCACTAATCTCTGGCCACCACCAATCTTTCTAGTGTATCCATAGTTTTGTCTTTTCTAGAATGTCATATAGTTGGAATCATACCGTATGTGGCCTTTTCAGATTGCCTCCTTTCACTTAGAAAGAGGATCTGAAAAGACATTTTTTCCCAAAGACGATAGGAATGGCCAAAAACCATCAGGGAAATGCAAATGAAAACCACAATGAGATATCACCTCACACCTGTCAGAATGTCTGGTATCAAAAAGACAAGTAAAAATAACTATTGGTGAGGATCTGGAGAAAAGACAACTCAATTGCATGGGACGGTAAATTGGTGTGCCCACTATGGAAACAGAATGGAGGTTCCTCAAAAAATTAAAAACAAATACTATCCTACTTGTGTGTATGTGTCTAAAGGAAATAAAATCAGTATCTTGAAGACATATCTGCATTCCATGTTTATTGTAGCATTATTCACAATACCGAAGACATGGAAACAACGTAAGTGTGGATATTATGCAATGGTATCTGTGTGTGTGTACATACATATATATACACACACATATAACTTCAGCCATAAAATGTCATATACACACATAGTGGAATATTATCCAACCATAAAAAGGATATCCTGCATTTGGGACAACATAGACAGAACTTGAGGGCATTTTGGTGATGAAATAAGTCAAACAGAAAAAGACAAATACTGTATGATCTCACTTATATGTGGGATCTTTAAAAAAGCCAAACTCATAGAATCACAAAGTTGAATGGTGGTTGCCAGGAGGTGGGGGTGGGTTGTATGAAGGAAATGGAGAGGTGTTGGTCAAAGGGCACAAACTTCCCTTATTCACAAGACGAATACGTTCTGGGGATCTAGTTAATGTACAGCATCATGACTATATAGTTAACAATACTGTACTGTATACTTGAAAGTTGCTAAGTGATCAGATCTTAAAAGTTCTCACCACACACGAAAAATCATAATTATGCTTGGTGATGGATGTGTTGACTGACCTTATTGTAGTGATCATTTCACAATGTATATGTGTATCAAATTATCAAGTTGTATACCTTAAATTTATATAATGTTATATGTCAATTATATCTCAATAAAGCTGGGGAAAAAATTTTTTTAAAGGGAGAAGGATGGTGTGGTTCATTCCACACAAGGTGGGAAAGGCAAAAATCAGAGAATGTCACCACCCAAAGGATTTCAGGAATTTTAAGTTGGTGTCCCAGTAGACTGTGCTCATTCTGAGATATGCCGTCTTTGGCCAGCACAGGTTTTGCTGTTGTTTTAACTAAGCCCACAGAGTATTAAGTTCTGAGATTCCAGACTCCCTGGAAAAATGGGAAGATCTGACAAAGCTGAGTCCACATTCCAAGCTGACAATAATTGGCTGGACCTCTGCTCTTTCCAGTTACCAGTCATTAGAATGAGCAGCTCTTTATAGATTTTAATCCCCACGCTCAATGTGTAAGGAAATCAAGGACCAGAGAGGTTAAGAAAGTTGCCTAAAACCAAAGCCTGTTGGAAGCAAAGTGAAGGGCTCCGGAATCTCCCGACAGGCGGAAGCCCAGCGGGGAAGGTCTTTGAATGGCCAAGGAATGCGGCAGCGGTGGGCACCGCAGGGTTTTGGTGAGGACTTCAGGGCCAAAGCTTTGAGCACGGCACGCTACCCCTGGCCCCCAGCTTCCTCCGACAGAGCCTCCTCCTCCACCACCACCCCCGCAC
This sequence comes from Pteronotus mesoamericanus, assembly GCF_021234165.1. NCBI lineage: Eukaryota > Metazoa > Chordata > Mammalia > Chiroptera > Mormoopidae > Pteronotus > Pteronotus mesoamericanus. Next base: position 24,720,367 of record NW_026555105.1, on the reverse strand, counting down.
AAAGCTCACTCTGCGCTCTTTGGAGTCTCCCCAGCACGAGCTCTCGGGCACGATGGAATGCACCCCGGCTCCTCCCAAAGGATTCACCTTGTTAGGGGGAACGAACTCTGGCCATGGGCTCCGGCTTAAGACTGGACGCTGAGCTCCTGCACGGGCCACACCCCGCCGCAGTGGGACGCGAGAGCCTTACAGGTTTCTCCAAATCGCATGAGCTAAACCCGGCTACTGCGTTCTCACTGGCATTAGGGTGCGAAGGCGCAGAAGCCTCTGCAAGGGGCCGACCCCACCGACTGTAAATCCCCGCCGACGCGGCCATAGCTCCGGGCGCCGGCTCCAGGAGCGCACCAAGGGCGGGAGCCCAGCGCCCTTGTTCCGCTTCGGCTAGGAGAGGGCGGGGGAGCCCGGGGCGGAGCTGGGGGCGGGGCGTGGCGCATCAGTCTGGGTACCTGACCTGCAGAGCTTTGAAGGCGGAGCGCCAAATCCAGCTGGAAGACTGAGGCCGGGACGCTCCCGGGAAGCGCGCTGGGGCAAGGAAAAAGAGGGACACCCCCAACGCAGAACCTTTGCAAGTGCAAATCCGGGCCCCCCGGGCGGGAACTGAGCGGACCAGGTCGCTGAGCACGTGGGGAGGAGGCGCCGAGGCAGATAAGTGCTGAGGTCGGAGCGGTCTAAAGCTCCATCGATGGGGTGGCAGGCGTCTCCAGGGTTGGGGGCGCAGATGCTCACTTCTTCTGGGGGGGGGCGAATTGGGGCTGCTTTGCTTCCCACCTCTCTCCGGATGCGCGCGTGATGGCTCGAAGTAGAGGAGTTGGTGCGGGAAGAGCCCCCCAACCCACCGACCTGCTAAAACCCGGCAGACGGTGGCAAGCTGGGACTTGGGAGTGTGAGCGCGGGTGAAGGATGCCCTCGGGTGTTGGGCTGGCGGGCAAGCGCCAAATTGCAGGGAAGGGCGTGCGCAGGGATGCACCTTCTTGAAAGAACAGAAAAAGGGAAGCGTTTCTGGGAAAATTCCCGCTCACCGTATCTACCCCTACCTTCAGATTTCTTCCCACCCTGAGGCTCCGCACACTTTGCTTTTCGAGCCCGAATTTCTGACTTGATTCTCGCTTCTGCCAGGGCGGAGCCTTTGGGGACCAAGCGGTCCCGAGGAGTGGTTAATCGGGGGAGGGTGGGAGAGGGCACCTGGAGCGAGTTGGTCAAGGCAGGGAGTGCATCCTGTAGACATGGGGCTGGGATCTGCCCAGCCTGATGCACGCCCCCTCCTCTGGAGTCCTGGGACTGGAGAGCCGTGGAGCGTAGCTGCCAGGAAGGCGGGACTCCTGCTTCTCTGTCGTGAGCTGAGCACTGCCTTCGGGTATTGGGCCTCCCGTGAGTCCGAGAGGCAACCCGGAGGGAGGACGCCCGGGCTGCGAACGCCGCTGACACTTGAACCCCCCCCATTTCGGAAGGGTTTACCTCCCAAGTTTGGAGTGTCCCTGTCACCCTCTGTCCCCACCTGCTGGGGCAGTTCCTGTCCCTGGTTCTCCCCCTCCTCACACAGGGCCTGGCCATACCTCCTGCCCAGTTTGGTACACTTCTTTCTACCAGCGTCCCACGTCCCCAATTTGGAGTCATTCCCAAGTGTGTCAAGGGAGAGGCGAGCAGGGGGTTCACCGCTGGATGACTGGGACTTCCATTCCTGGTGCTGGGGGCCCGGGTTATTTTCCCGACCCCTCCAACGCCTGGAACCCAATGGCACCCTGTCTCCTGAGGGCGCAGGCTTTATTTCCTCTCCTGGGGGCATCTTGAAGATATGAAGGACGTAGGCAATGAGAACAGTTCAGTCCACAGGCCCTCCTGGGTCCTCACTGACACTTCCTGCTCTTTGCGGGGCTGTTTTCAGGGCCTCCACTTTCAGAGGACACAGACCTTGGTGACAGGTCATAGTGCTTCCCAGTCAGGGCTGATTCTGGAAAGGGAACTGGGGGCCTAGTAGAGGGGACAAGGGAGGCAAGGAGGGGAAGCAGACAAAGGATTTCTTTCTAAAGCTGGTTCTCAGAGTGCAGGGTAGCAGCAGAATGCCCTTCAACCCGCAGCCTCCTCCACCTGTGGAATCCTGGTTGGGATCCTCATTCATTCAGTCAATATATTCCTATCCAGTCCCCACTATGTGCCAGGCCGTGGGCTGGGCAGCAGAATTTGGTTTACAGGAAAATTGGGATGCAGAGAACATAGTTCACTATCCCAAGATGACTCACCTTGTCCATGTGAAGATGGATTTGGTGATTTGCAAGTCCATGGTTTGGCCAGGACAAAGGGAGCCATGCCCTGCTTTGGAGGAAAGACCTTGCTATATCCCGGTCCTTTGTCTCCTTGTCCCTGGGTAATGAAGGGTGCAACATTTTCACTGCCATAAATGCCTGGCTAGCTGCCGGGAGCCTTGGAAAACTTCCAGAAGACCCCTGTGAAGGCTGCTGGGGAAGGGGGTGAGTGCTGACTAGACAGTCAAAAGGTCCTTGCCCCTGGTAAAAAGGCAAATACACCCTTTCTTCTTGAGTGTCTCTGAAGAGTCCAGTCCATCCTATGCCCAGTCCCTACTGGTAACCCAAGAGCCAGGTGAGGATTTCCCAATTTCTAGATCTCGTGTCTCCTCTCCCCTGTACCCTGGTTATCTCTATCTGGGTAAATACCAGGCCTAGTTGGCCTACACCTGGGGGTATTCTCCTGCATGTTGTCTACTGGTTTTCTCTCCTTCCAGGATTCAAGATGGCATGCTGACTCTCCCCGAAGATGTGGGCAGGGTGCTGGGCTCACTGACCTCGTGAGAGCAGGTCTAGACCCCCAGATCAGAGCACTCAGACCCTGAGATTTCTACCCGCCACTCCACCTGCAAGCTTCACCATGGCCACCCAGAATGGAAACACTAGTTCTGCACCCAACTTCAATGCACCCCAAGATCATGCCTCCTCCTTCCCCTTCAACTTCAGTTATAGTGATTACGACCTCCCTCTGGATGAGGATGAGGACATGACCAAGACTCGAACCTTCTTCGCAGCCAAGATCATCATCGGTGTGGCACTAGCAGGCATCATGCTGGTTTGCGGCATTGGCAACTTTGTCTTTATTGCTGCTCTCGCCCGCTACAAAAAGCTGCGCAACCTCACCAATCTGCTCATTGCTAACCTGGCCATCTCTGACTTCCTGGTGGCCACTGTCTGCTGCCCCTTCGAGATGGACTACTATGTGGTACGCCAGCTCTCCTGGGAGCACGGCCATGTGCTCTGTGCCTCTGTCAACTACCTGCGTACTGTGTCACTCTACGTCTCCACCAATGCTCTGCTGGCCATTGCTATTGACAGGTGAGGCTGTTGGGAAGGGGTAAAGATGGAGGCTGGGCCAGGCTGCCCCTTTCCTCACTTCAGCTCTGACTGTTGGCATTGTTTCAGATCTGAATCTGAAACAGGGCAAGAGGAGACCTGGTTTCTCTAGTTGTGGCTCATGTTCTTCCAAATGTGAGCAAGAGTGAGGCTCCTGAGCCCTTCAGCTCTGGGCCATGCCCCCAGGTACCACATCTGCTTCAGATATAGGCATGTCACATGACCAGTGGCCTCAACTGCAAAAGCAAAAGCAGAAAGTTTAGGCAGCTTACTGCTTAGAAGCCACATGAAAGTTAACCAGGGCAGCTTCCAGTCCAGATAATATGTACCCAGTTTTTCTGTAACCACTACCCAGACCAAGATATAGAACATTTTCATCACCCAGAAAACTTTCTCATGCCTCTTACCTGACAATCCTCCCATCAAACACAACCCTGATCTGATTTCTATCATCATAGTTCAGTTTTGCCTGTTCTTTAACTTCATAAAAATGGAATCATACAAGAGGTACTCTTGTTTCTGGTGTCTTTGTTGCACAACTGAGTTTAAAATCAGACAGCAGGGCTTGTTTGCAGAAAAGAAGGAAGAACAAGCTTCCTTTGCTTTTTTGTATGCATCCATATGCTCATTTGCATATATTTGAATAAGATGTTCTGGAAGTCCTTCCTATGTTATGGATTTATAAAGTAAAATTTCTAGTAGCATCTTATGATAAACCTGACACATTTTATTTATGTGAAGAGTTGTAGGCCAGCAATGCCTCTGTTTGAGGGGAGCAATTGGTGTCACATCCTCTTGGTTCACCATTGTGAGCTGTGCTGAGCCTCATTTTGATAATGTGTTTTTTACTTATTTTTATATACATTTTATTGATTATACTATTACAGTTGTCCCATTTTTTTTCTCCCTTTTATTCCTCTCCACCCTGCACCAGCCCTCCCCCAGCACTCCTCCCCAACCTTAGTTCATGTCCATGGGTTGTGTGTGTAAGTTCTTTGGCTTCTCCATTTTGTATACTATTCTTAACCTCCCCTGTCCATTTTGTACCTACTATTTATGCTGCTTATTCCCTGTATCTTTTTCTCCATTCTTCCCCTCCCCTCTAATCTCCATTTCTGTGATTCTGTTCCTGTTCTAGTTGTTTGCTTACTTTGTTTTTGGTGGTTTTTTTTTTTAGGTTCAGTTGTTGATAGTTGTGAGTTTATTGTCATTTTACTGTTTATAGTTTTGATCTTCTTTTTCTTAGATAGGTCCCTTGAACATATCATATAATAAGGGTTTGGTGATGGTGAACTCCTTTAGCTTTACCTTATCTGGGAAGCACTTTATCTGCCCTTCCATTCCAAATGATAGCTTTGCTGGATGTAGGTCCTTTTCTTTCATGACTTTGAATACTTCTTTCCAGCCCCTTCTTGCCTGCAAGGTTTCTTTTGAGAAATCAGCTGATAGTCTTATGGGAACTCCTTTGTAAGTGACTGTCTCCTTTTCTCTTGTTGCTTTGAAGGTTCTCTTCTTATCTTTAATCTTGGGCAATGTAATTATGATGTGCCTTGGTGTGTGCTTCCTTGGGTCCAACTTCTTTGGGACCCTCTGAGCTTCCTGGATCTCCTAGAAGTCTGTTTCTTTGTCCAGCTTGGGGAAGTTCTCCTTGATTACTTTTTCAAATTAGTTTTCAATTTCTTGCTCTTCCTCTTCTCCTTCTGGCACCCCTATGATTAGGATGTTGGAACATTTAAAGTTGTCCCAGAGGTTCCTAATCTCTCTTTTTTTTTTTTTTTGAATTCTTGTTTCTTCATTCTGTTCTGGTTAAATGTTTCTCTTCCTTCTGCTTCAAATCTTTTATTTGAGTCCAGGTTTTCTTCCTTTTACTGTTAGTTCCCTGTATATTTTTCTTTATTTCACTTTGCATAGACTTCACTTATTACTCCATTTTGCAACCATACTCAACCAATTCAGGAATATCCAGATTACCAGTGTTTTGAGTTGTCCATCTGATAGTTTGGCTATCTGTTCATCACTTAGTTCTATTTTTGGAGCTTTGATCTGTTCTTTCATTTGGGCCATATTTCTTTGTCTCAGAGTGCCTGTTAGGTTGGGAGTGGCGGAGCCTTAGGTATTTGCCAGGGTGGGGCAACCCAGGTCGCTGTGTTGTGATGCTGTATGTGGGGGAGTGGTCCAGGAGGGAATAATGCCACTTGCTAGGATCCCGCTGGCTTTCAGTAACTCTCCTTCCCCCACTACCCACAAGCAAATTGGGCTCTTCTGGTGCATATTCCTGGGTAGGTGAATTTGTGTACATTCTAGGACCCAGTAGGCCTCTCCGCCAGACTCTCCTGTGAGACTGGGAGTTTCTCCTGCTGCCACAACCCCCACAGGTTTTTGCCTCCAGAGGTTTTGAGCCTTTCTTTTCCCTACCGCACTGAACCCCTGGATTGCTCAGTCTGTGTCGCTGCCCAGCTGTTCCTCCTGATTTATCTGCATGTGAATGTGGGACCACCTGGTCCACCACCACCGCCTTGCCATATGTCATCTCCACCCCAGCTGCCCGTCTCTGCCCCTCCTACCAGTCCGGATGAATGTTTCTTCTTTAGCTTCTTGGTTGTCAGACTTCCATACAGTTCAATTTTCTGGCAGTTATGGTTATTTTTTGTTTTTAAATTTGTTTTTCTTTTGGTTGTGCGAGGAGGCAAAGTGTATCTACCTACACCTCCATCTTGACAGAAAGTCTGATACTGTGTTTTTCAATGATCCTTTTTCCCTTTTGTCTCCTTTCAATCCTTTTGTCTTTCTTTAGTTCTCAGTGCTATTTAGATTTGTTGTCCTTTTAATCAAACCAGTTGATTACTGTTTATTTTTTATAACTTATGCATGCATAAGAGACATCTTTTCTTTAACAAAATTCCTGCAGGAAAAACAATTTTGTTATTGCAGCTCTGAGGTTCTCCAGTCCTGAAACCAGTGTTTATGAAATGTACCCATCAATGAACTGCAAAACCCCCAGGGCTATCATTTAATACAGTGATACAAAGTCAGATTCCTGGGCCCCACCCAGCCCTGCTGAATGGGAATTCCTGGGGTAGGCCTCACGAATCTGCATTTTTATCCAATTTTCTGTGATTCTGATATTCATTGAAATGACAGTTATAATGGTCCTCACCTCATTTGTCCCACTGAAATCTTTTTTGTCTTTAAAATATAGTTTTTTATGTAACAGGATTTTCTTAGGAAGCAACCATCCTGTTACAACACAAAGAGTGGTTTTTTGTTTTGTTTCAGTTTTTATCTCAAACCAGCTCTGCCCCAGTCAGCTTCCCAGCTCTGCTCCAGTCAGCAGCTCCACCATTCTCCCAGTCACCCAAGCAGGAAAAATTACCATCACTCTTTGCCTTTCTTCGTGTCCCACACCCACCCAACCACCCACCCGTTCTGTGCAGCACTACAGCAAGTCCTGGCAACTGTCCCTCCAACCCCATCTCTTAGCAAGCCACAGCTGGACCATCATAATGCTCCTCTAACATGTCTCTTTACCCTCCTCCTAACTGTCCCCTGAAATTCATGCTTATTCACCTTAAGCATCAGAATATCATTATTGATGATTCTTCTTAAAATACTTCATTGCTTACAGACTGCCAAAAATTTCAGTGCCTAACAGAATACATGCTAAATCCTGAGTCTAACATTCCAGAGTCTTTATAATCTGTTGCCATCTTGTCTTTGCAATCTCATACCATGTATGGAGATACATATCTGTATGTCTTTTCCGAAGAACATTGTATTTTAAGGGAATAACCATGTCTCCTATCTTTCTGTCTCTACAGTGCTCAGCACAGAACTTTATACCTGTGTCTTAGTTTAGTGTACTCGCAAAATAGACTCTGAGACAAGGATTCATGTGCAGGTAGCATGCAGGAAGCACCTATAGGGACATGGAAAATGAGGCAGGCAAGGAAAAGCAGTCAATATTGTCTGTGTTATTGAACAAGTTTTCACTGTGGGCACCTGATGCTTATTTCAGCTAAGCAACTTTTGGAATCAGTGTAAATCACCTCAGAATTCTCGCAGGAGTGGCAGGTGGAAGGAAGCTCGGGTATTTATACACCAACTCTCAAGTCATTGGTGAGGGCTGCTTGGAAAATTCCATGCAGGTAGCCAAGAAGACTGGAAGCCAGAGAAAAACTTTAGACAAAAAAATGCAGGAGTTGGCAGGTGAAAGTAAACAGTTGTGCATGTAAGTGATACAAGAGCAAAGGGACATGTGAGGCGCACCAACAGCATCTGCTATAAACTGGTAAGTCCACAACAGATTGCAGGTCTTGCTGTATGTGCCCAACCTATGTAATGGAAGCATAAAGTAGTAGAAGATATAATCCTTGACCTCAGGGAGGTTTTCTTTCCACAAAAAATAGAATAATCAAGTGATAGGCAAGAGTAACTTGGAGGAAGGCGTGATCATTACATTAGTGATATAGTCTGGGAATGCTCCATGAAGAAGATGTTGATATCCATATGTGCTATCCTGACCACCTCCTACTCACCCCATTAATGAAGCAGGATTCTCCCACTCTAAATAATACAAGATGGTTGAACACACAACACCTGACCCTGGGCAGATGAGAGCAACAGCTGTTAATTTGTCTCATATATCACAGCCCAGGAAAGGAGGACACTGCACACCAAGCTCTCAGGAATAGAATGAGGCAGCAGAGGCTGTGGGCAGCAGGCTTTATAATGACAAGAGGATGGGGTGGTGCTTGGTTCCCACAGGAGGATGTGATTGGCTTGTTTGAACAATTTTGTCAACTGGAAGGGAGATGAAACCAATTAGGTTAGGGATTGGAGGTACAGCTGGTTCAGTTGATAGGGGAACTAGCAGAGCAGAAAGCCTTTTCCTGGGTGGAATGGTGTATCTGGGAAGAATAGGAAACTTATGGCTAAGATTTTAGAGCACTGTGAGGCTCAAAGATTTCAAGGTAACTCATGGAATTGCAGGCCTTACAATATAGGAGCCTAATAAATAGCACCCCTCTTTTTCATTTAGGTTTTAAAGCAACTAAAAATAAGGCAAAAGAATAAGATGGATGGCCAAACTCACTTTGTTGTGGTGACGCTGGTGTTGAATAATGAGGCTTTTATCTGTGGGCATGGGGACCGCTGCATACTCAGAATTAGATAAACCTGCAAACTCTGACACAGGCGGGGTGGGAAAGGCACAGGTTTCCCTGTGCATTTCAGTTTACCCCCTTGGTAAATATGCCTGTCCTACTATGCATAAATATCAGAAGGGCTACCTACTGCCATTTCTGGATGCCACACCCAGAAAAAGAACAAGGTTCAAGGGCCTGGAAGAGAAATTATTTCAAGTCATAGAGATGCTAGAAGGAGAGCGTTAACCTCAAGAAACACATCTAAGCAGATGCTTGGTAACAAAGACCTTGCAGGACCTTGCTTTATGGTGTCAAGGTGACTTTACCCACCTTCTCATCAGAGCTTCTGAAAGCCCAAGGAGATGGGTGTGAAAGCTTTGTATCAGAAGCCTGGATTCTGGTCCCTACACCAACTGAGCTTGGGAAAATCATTTACTTCTTATTAGATTCCTTAGATTCCAACCCAAGCCTACCCTTACCCCGCTGCTATGTAATGCAGAATGATACCCATGGTTGGGGGTGGGGGGAGAGAGCCGTAGTCCACTACATTGAGAAAGGCCTCCACCTCTCTCTGAGGTCCACTGCTCTTCTTTCATCTCTAACCCATGAGATATTTATAATGAAAAATTTTCAGAGTATTATTTTCTTGGTTAAAATGGCAAGATTGAAAACCAAGATGGTATCCATTGGACTTATAAAAATAATAGGCCACATGTACTTACTGAATACCTACCACATGCCAAGTCTTTTACAAACATTATCATATTTTGTGTTCACAGAAGCCCTGCAAGGTAGGTGTCATTTTATCCCATGTTGCAGTTGAGGAAACATGTCTCAGTGAGACTGAGTGATTCATTCCGGACCCCAAAGCCAATCAGGAGAAAAGCTGGGATTCATTCCACTTGTTTGACACAAGTTCTATACCATTTCCCTCTAAACCATTCCACTCCTCCAAATGCCAAATAATATTGCTAAAATAAGATGAAGCTTGTTGAAGCTAGATTAATAGGTACATGGGGACTCATTGTGACATTTTGCTTTTGCATGTGCTTGTGGTGTTAGAAATTAATAATGTTCTCAAGCACAGATTATATTGATGGCTTCCCTCCTCCACCAGATATCTCGCTATCGTTCACCCCTTGAAACCACGGATGAATTATCTCACGGCTTCCTTCCTGATCGCTTTGGTCTGGATGGTGTCCATTCTTATCGCCATCCCATCTGCCTACTTTGCAACAGAAACGGTCCTCTTTATTGTTAAAAAACAGGAAAAGATCTTCTGCGGCCAGATCTGGCCAGTGGACCAACAGCTCTACTATAAGTCCTATTTCCTCTTCATCTTCGGCATCGAGTTTGTGGGCCCGGTGGTCACCATGACCCTGTGCTACGCCAGGATCTCACGGGAACTCTGGTTCAAGGAAGTTCCTGGTTTCCAGACGGAGCAGATCCGGAAGCGGCTGCGCTGTCGCCGGAAGACGGTTCTGGTGCTCATGTGCATCCTCACGGCCTACGTGCTGTGCTGGGCGCCCTTCTACGGCTTCACCATCGTGCGCGACTTTTTCCCCACTGTGTTTGTTAAGGAGAAGCACTACCTCACGGCTTTCTACATAGTGGAGTGCATCGCCATGAGCAACAGCATGATCAACACCGTGTGCTTTGTGATCGTCAAGAACAACACCATGAAGTACTTCAAGAAGATGATGGAGCTCCACTGGCGTCCTTCCCACCAGGGCAGCAAGTCCAGTGCAGAACTCGTCCTCAGAAACAGCGGCATGCCGGCCACAGAAGAGGTGGACTGTATCAGGCTGAAGTGACCCTCTGGTGTTTCACAATTGAAAATGCAAAAGCCAGTACATAGAGCAAAACTTACCAATAGCCAAGTTTACGAGCTGCATATGGAAAGGGCAACTGTGTTCATGCCTCACTGCCCTCAAGTTGCTGGATGATTCTCAGCCATAACGTGAGACCATACACAAACCACAGCAGCTGACCTTTACTGGTATCTGCTCTGCACCCGCTGTATGCACAACCACACCAATAAGACAGAAGTAACAGCAAATGACATTGAACATCTGTGTGCAAACCCACCAATGAGAGTAGACAAGGGCAACAAGAGCTGACATTTATTGATTGCCTACTGTGTAAATTTTTTAAATAACAAAATAGCAGAAGTTATTGGAATCACCGAGCTGTATCTAGATATATAGATGGTCAGATGCAGAACACAGTGGTTATCTGGACTCACTCTCCATCCTCCCTCATTCTGTATCTCATAAGTGCAGGAATGTCCAAAGGCAATAAAATAAGGCACTTAGACATGATGAAAATGTAAAAACAAGTTTGTCAGTGTACAGGGTTTACAGCCTCGTGGGATGAGAATTCATGCCATCACATTGAGCTTTCCCACTCAGCTCATACTACCTCCCTAGGACATTCTCTAGGATTCTGGCAGCCAGGAAAGAATTTTTCTCAGCTGGACCATTGGTTATCTACAGTGATGTAATTTCAAAGGAAAGAACCAAAATATCTTTTCCACTGATGATCGAAAGCTCACCATTGTTTTGTGTAAAACACATAATCTTGAAACAAGGACCACATTTAGTTCCTGATACCTTGATATAAAGTATTTCATGGCTCTAGTTTTGGGGAGAAGGGGGCACAGAAAGGGGTGGAACTTGCCATTGGCAATGAACATAATCTGTGTGGCCATTTTGCTAAGGCCTGAACCACTTTTCTAAAACAAATCCTGTTTTATAAAATGAGCTCTACTTGGAAAGTGCTTTTCAACTCTATGAGTAATAAGAATGGATTAATGATATTGAATGGTGTGTCTGGACAATAAGCCATCCACTGCGGCTTATTATGGAGATACACCCCCACTTTTTCATTCCTGTTTGGACCTGAGTACCCTGAACTCTTCCCAGTGTAGCCCATCTACACTGGGGCAATAAAGCAATTCTTGTTCTGGGTTATAATCTGGAAGAGTCAACCTCAGAGTCTCAGTGGTGCCCAGGCTTTCAGCATCCCCATGGTCCTAGAAGTGTTGAAAACCTTCCCTGCATGTTAGGCACCCCAAGGCTGCATAATCTGTTGTATTATTATACATATGTGGTTATTGTGTGTGTTTTTCCTAATTTCTTTCTGGTTCATTTTGAAGCAGAGACTGACTATACAAATGGTACCTGGTTTGGGATTGGCTCATTTGCATTTGGAAAACTTTTATTTTTCTATAGAGAAAGGGTTATTTAGTTGTTTGTATATATGTTTTTAAAATTATTTTTGTTTACTAAACAGTGAGGTTTCAATCAACATTTTCTTCCATCACCACTTAGCACATACCTTCAAGTTTAGCCAAAACCAAATGGTTTTACATTCTGATTTCACAAAATTACACACTGCATTTTAAAGTCAAGCAAATAACTATTTGTGGTTATCTGCATTTTAAAAAATATAACAATAATAGTATTTGTATTTATTACCTCCTTCCTGCCTCTTCTAATAAGTAGATTCTTTATAGCAGACTGTGTACCAATTGTGTCTGTTAACAGAATTCATACCCTTTTTCCTTTTGATCCTGAAATGTATGATTCTCTCTTCATTTAAATGTAACTGAAACAATTTTTGTAGATATCAGTGTGTATTTCTGATTTTACAGAAAATAAAAGTGCTATGTCATTATCAAATAAAGTAATTAACATATGGAATCATTTTTAGGCTCAATAGCACAGGTATATTACTATCAAAATGAAGAAATGTCAGAAAAAATTGTTCAACTTCATATAACAGCTGTTTAAATATTAGTTTATAGATTATCAAGCATATTCATACATATATTTATGTACAACATCTCTTTTGATTCATTCAATTAACCTATGAAGTTGGAATTGCCATCCTCATTTACAAATAAGGAAACAGGCTCTGAAAGGCAATAATTACTGCTCTATGTCCCCATAGTCAGTAACTGGTAGGGCTAGACATTGAACCTCTCCTCAAAGCAAGTTCAAATTGATTTTTTTTAAATGACTGTTGCAAAATTTCCACATTTATGTTAAAACAACTTATGCAATCTTATGCTCAAACAGTGTTTGAGCATTTTGTCCACTAACCTTTAATATAAATCAGTATATTTAGATATAAATGAAATAATAGCTATCTAACAGTTCAACACTGAAACAGAAAAGGAACTTGTTGAGGGCATTTTTAGAACAGTATCAACTCAAACCAGCACCAGCCTTGTCTTGGTTACATCCTTCAAGCTTACAAGCCCAGGAGAGTATTCATGAATGCAAATAAGCAGAGAACCACTACTCTGTGCACATGTTACCCCTTCATTCTGAAATTATCTTGTTTGTTTAATGAAAACTGTCTTTTGCATGGAAACTGTTTGTTCATCTTACTAATATTAAGATAATAAATTAATTGCACTTGTGTTCAACTTTTTCTTCTCAAGACTAATTAATGGTAAGCTTAAGATACTTTTAATATGTTAAAATATATAAACATTTACACATACTATTATATATTGAAAATTTAATCTCATTTGACAAAATAGATCCATTTTCTCAGTCAGAATAAAAGAAGTCTTTGTGGTGAAGCTATTAGAGATTTTTCTTTCAGCATCCAACATCTAAAATAAGTTGATTCTCAAACTGACAAAAATTAAAAGGTGGTTTTAAGCCCTTCAGGCACAAAAACCAATTGCAGATGTATGAGGGAGAATGTGACACATGGGAAGTGATTAGAAAACTTAAAGTGGATTCTTTTTCTAGGGGGAAATGATAGCTTTGAAACATCTCTTCAATGTAACCATCATCTTTCCCTTGGGCTCAAGAACACACACACACACCCCACTGGGACCCCAGAACCCTTCCCAAAAAAAACAACATTGTAAGGGCATATAACTCAACTCACTCTTAGGCTGGGAAGATCTGAATTTCAAATGAGGGAATGACTTACTTAATGATGCACAGTTAATTACTTGATGGAGCCAAAACAGTGCCCTAAGGTCTCACTCTGGTTCAGTAAAGTGAACTCAGTAACTGCCTTCCTTTGAGTCCAAAGGAAGGGTGCCTCTTTCAGAATGCTTAAAGAGCCCTGACCAGTGTGGTGCAGTTGATCAGGCATCATCCCGTAAAGCGAAAGTTGGCCAGTTTGATTCCTAGCTGGGGATTCCTAGTCAGGGCACATGCCTAAATTGTGGATTTGGTCCCAGGTTGGGGCACGTGGGAGAGGCAACCGATTGATGTTTCTCTCTCTCCCTGCCTTCTGCTATCTCTAAAAAATAATTAATTTTTTAAAAATTTTAAAGAATACTTAAAGGGCCATTTAAGCTGGTTTCTGACCATGTGAGGAGAATCTTTTTTTAAATTGTATTTTATCAATTATGCTATTACAGTTCTCCCATTTTTTTCCCTTTGCTGCCCTCCATCCAGCACCCCTACTCCCCCTGGATGTAACTGTGTGTTACATCCCCATGACTATTCTGTAACCACCGATTTGTACTCCTTAATACTCTCACCTCTTCACCTGTTCCCCTCCAACCCCCTCCCATCTGGCAACCATCAAAACACTCTGTATCCATGATTCTATCTCTGTTCTACTTGTTTGCTTAGTTTGTCTTTTAGATTCAATTATTGGCAGATATATATTTATTGCAATTTTAATGTTCATAATTTTGATCTTTTTCTCTTAACTAAGTCCCTTTAACATTTCATATAATAATGGTTTGGTGATGATGAACTCCTTTAGTTTTTTCTTGTCTGGGAAGCTCTTCATCTGACCTTCAATTCTAAATTATATCTTTGCTGGGTAGAGCAATCTTGGCTATAGGTCCCTGCTTTTCATGATTTTGCCAACCCCTTCTAACCCGCAAAGTTTCTTCTGAGAAATCAGCTGATAGTCTTATGGGAACTCCCCTGTAAGTAACTAACTGCTTTTCTCTTGCTGCTTTTAAAAGTCTCTCTTTATCTTTAACCTTTGGTCTTTTAATTATGATGTGTCTTGGAGTGGGTGTCTGCATCCATCCTGTTTGGGACTCTGTGCTTCCTGGATTTACATGCCTATTTCCTTCACCAAATTAGGGAAGTTTTCTCTCATTTTTTTCAAAGAGATTTCCAGTTTCTTGCTCTTTCTCTTCTCCTTTGGTTATCCCTATTATGTCAATGTTGGAACACTTGAATTGTCCCAGAGGCTGCTTAATTAGATTTTTTTTTTCTTGTTCTGATTAGTTGTTTTGGATTTTTTTTTCTTGTTCTCATTAGTTGTTTTGTGGTTCCTTATGTTCCAAATCATTGATCTGATTCCCAGCTTCACCCACTCTACTGTTATTTCCCTGTAAATTGTTCTTTTTTAAAAAAGTTTTTATTTATTTTATTTTTAGAGAGAGGGAAAGGGAGAAAGAGAGGGAGGGAAACATCCTTGTGTGGTTGCCTCTCATGTGCTCCCTACTGGGGACCTGGCCCTCAACCCAGGCATGTGTCTTGACTTGGAAGCAAACCAGCGACCCTTTAGTGCACAGGCCGGAGCTCAATCCACTGAGCCACACCAGCCAGGGCATCCCTGTAAATTGTTCTTTATTTCAATTAGTGAATCCTTCGTTTCTGACTGGATCTTTTTTATGCTACTGAGGTCCTCACTAAGTTCCTTGAGCAGCCAATATTATAACCAATGTTTTGAACTCTGAATGTGGTAGATTGTTTATCTCCATTTTGTTTAGTTCTCCTTCTGGAGTTTTTACCTGTTCTTTCATTTGGGTCATATTTTGGGGTTTTGGTTTATTTGTTTGTTTGTTTGTTTGTTTTGTCTCTTCCTTTTGGCAAACTCCTTGTATTTGTTTCTATGTATTTGGTAGAGCTGCTATGACTCCCTGTCTTGGTAGCATGGCCTAATGTAGTAAGAGTCCTGTAGGGCCCAGTGACATAGTCTCCCCTATCACTCAAGCTGGGTACTCAAGGTGTGCCCATCACCCATCACATGGGCTGAGTATACCCTCCTCTTGTAGTTGAGCCTTGGTTGCTGTTGGCAGGTCAATGGGAGAGATTTACCTAGGCCAGTCAGCTGCAAGGACCCACTGACCACCAACCTCTGCCATCCATGGAGGGTCAGCTATGCAGGGTCAGAGTAGTGGTTCTCCAACATGGTCTGTAGTTCCCCACTGGGTACACAGGCCCTGGGGTTTCCCAGGTGGTACAGGCCAAAGTCAGCCTCCACCTGTGTTTTACCCGAGGCCACCCTGCCTGAGCTATAAAGCAATTTGAGATGGCTGCTACTTGTAGTGGACTTGGAGATACCCAGGTAAAGCCAACCTGTGAATCTAGTGCTGTGCCAGTGGCCACTTAGCAAGAGGTATGGGTGCTGGGGGCTCACTTAGGCTGGCTGTGGCTTATATGAAAGGAATTAGGAAGCTGAAAGCGTGAGCCAAGACCGGCCATTCATATTGAAAAGCCACTGTTAACAGCTATAAATTGGGTGGGATAGAGCCTCAGGGGTTCTCTATGTTAGGCAAACAGTGTTAGCCAGGTTGATGGAGTCTCAGATATGGCACCCACCTGCTGGCTCTACGACACTGTTGGGGGAAGATTCAGAAAAGGGATAATGGTCTCTGCCTGCCTTTCTCTCTGGGAGAAAGCTGTCCCCTAGCTTTTTCTTTGATGCCAGACACTTCAGTTCCTCCCTGTAAGCCACTGGTACCTTTCAAGCTGCTCCCCCAGTGCTGGAGTTCAGAGGGAGGGAGTCTAAGTCTACGTGTGGGTCCATTAAGAGGAGTTGCTTGGGACTCAAGAAGTTTCTTCCACCAACTCAATCCCTGCTGGTTTTTTGCAGCCAGAAATATAGATACTTATCTTCCTGGCACTGGGAATCTAGGCTCAGGGTCTTAGTATGGGACTGGGACTCCTCACTCCTGAGATATCCCTCCCAAATTTTTATCCTCTATCCATGGATGTAGGACCAACCCATTCCGCATCTCCACCCCTCCTACCAGTCTGGATCGATGTGGTTTCTGTAGTTGTCAGACCTCCATTCACATTGATTTCTGACAGTTCTGAGTGATGGTTGTTCTATAATATAGTTGTAATTTTGATGCAGTTGTGCAAGGAGGTGAGCCATGTTTACCTATGCCGTCACCTTAAAAGGTTTGTGGGAGAATCTTAAGCTGCATGAAATATACCTTCTCTCCCTCTGGCAAGCAAAGAGTGTACATCCCGTCCAAGGAACATCATAACCCAGCTCCATGATTCCAGAGAAACCAGAGAGAATTACACCAGAACTAATCCAATGTTCCTGCTTCTTCCCTAGTGAGAAAAATGCCTCCATTGCTGGAGGTCTAAACACATTTTATTTGAATGTACAGGGAGCTATGTGAAAGTGATGCTGGAGCCATATGGGATGGTGTATTTTGATGAGAGGTGACCCTGGCCCCAAGAAATTCAGGTAGTGGGAGAAGGGTCTGCTCACATCCAAAAACAAAACAGAGCTGAAGCCACAGAAGACAGAGTGGAATCTTAACACACATTACTATGCTGACCTCCAGTAGAGGTCATTCCTCATGACTTGCAAGACCGAATGCCTGCTGGTCACCAGGTCAGCCTCTCCACTTAGATCCACCAACCAGGCACACATCACCTCCTAGTGTTGCTTGGACCACTTTCTCCTTTACAAATATTCAAAGAGATCCAAAAACAGTACAGTTTTTCTAAGAGATAAATTAGTATGAAAAAAGTGGCCTTTTCTTCATATATAATAAATTGACGAGAGGCGAGGAATTCATTGGAACTTATATTTATATCACTTATATTTCTAAGTAATGACTGAACAGGGAAGTAGACAGAGGGGTTGCCTCCAAGAAGCAGAAGGTCAGCCCCTGGAACAGAGGACCTTATAGGCACAAAGTATTGTGTGCTTTTGTTGACATCCTTTTATGACATGAGTCACAGGCTGGGATGAAAGAGGTCCTCTCCAGGAATCTCATCTAATGCTGACCTTGGGGGGATGCCAGCTCGGATCCAGCTCCCAGGCAAGATCCTGACATAATCCTTTGACCAAACTCTGCTGCAGTGGTGGTCCAGTGTGTAGAAAAGGGTGTCCCACCTATTCATCTGGTCTCTGTACTGGCCAATGTAGAAGAGCAAGGATGATGGAGATTCAAGCCTGAATCTCAAGGTGATTCTTGAAATAATATATGATTGATTCTATGTCAAAGTTGAGATACTGCAAGTGCAAAAATGGAGGAAATTTAGAAGACAGATTCCTTTCAGCCATGGGGATCAGAGAAGGTTTAGGATGGGATAGTTAGACTCTTGGAAGATAGAGAATGGTGGAGAGAAGGTATCCAGGCTAAGAGAATAGAATGAGCAAAGACATAGAAGAGGGGAAATGAGATGGAATATAAGTGGAATAGCAAATCATTTGGTCTGACAAGCACAAAGAATGCAGTTGTTAAGGGAAGAACAGACTGAGGCTACACACTGAAGATCAGGATAAAGAAAGAGGCTGGGTGTGGGGATAGATTGAAAGAGCCTGGGATTCACAATCACGTAGAATTGGGGTCAAATAGTAAGTCTTATTTAACCATGTGAATTTGGAAAGATAGCTTATCCAAGCCTTAGTTCCTTCTATGTAAAATAATATTAATAGTATTTACATCATAGGATTATATGTGAATTGAATATATATCTTAGAAAAATGCCCAGTACATTATAAGCAGTCAACAGATACTGTTATTTTTAGAATGATTAATTCTGGGAACAGGATTTCTCATAGAAGAGTTCAGAACACTGTGTCATGTCCATGAATATAATATTTAGGGATTATCAAATCAGAATATTTTTATTTTCTGTAATCCCAATTCCCTGATATCTTGGAATCCCTATACTACCTGGCCAGATCAAACCATAAGATTTTTTCCATAGTGTAAAGAAGAAGCCCTTCCACCTTACAGCTGAGCCAGGAAGTTCAACGACCCTCAAGAAGAAAACTATAATATAAGGAGAGTCCCTTCCATGAAGGAAGGAGAAAATAGACCTCATCCCTTACAGTTCCAATGTTGGTAGAAAAGAAAGAAACAAGTTACTTGAAGACCAGATGCATTTGTCCTTGCTTTCTTCTTCAGGGGCTAAATCCAGGTGTTGGAGGTAGGGATACTGTAGGAGCATCAAGGGTAGAGGGAAGTCTAGGATCATGGAGGAGGGAAGTACCAATGAATTCCTTCCCCAGGTTCACTGGGGGAAGACCCAGACATCTAAGAGAAGCTTCCATATGGTTCAGAGATATGGTGAGCAGCAGATGGAGAAACAGCAAAATAAAGGAATTTGAGGCAGTGCCTTGACAGCCACTCAGCAGTCAGGGATCCATAAATTTTTATATACCCCACTTGGGGGCCACAAATGGATGGACAGAAGCTTGGGGTTAAATCAAAGAGGCCATCACATGTGGGGCCTTTGCAATCAGGAACAAGTATCCAGAACCATAGGCTACCAAAAGCTAGATGGGACCCAGTATTCCTCAGCAGTCCATCCTGCGATAGAGCCAGCAAGGATGCAGAATCAATGTAACAGTGCATGGTTCTGAGTCTTCCTTCTTACCTCCTCCAACATGAAGTCATGGGAAGCTCCACCACGTTGAGAAAGAGTGGTGAGAAGGGACTGAAATCCAAAAGATTTCATTTGTCAAAAAGTGAATGATTTAAACTAAAAGGAATCTATCAATATTTAAGTTCAAAAAGACTATATATCATTAATAGCTAAGTTTAAGTTTGCTTCTCTACCTCCCAATGAGACAAAGGCTTATGAAGCTTTGATCAAAGAGAGAGAAGTCAAGAAGCTATGTACATCCAAGTGTAGTGTCAGCCAACGTTGCACAGATAACAATGATGAAGAGGCAGCAGAAGATTAGGGACTGAGTTGGGGAGAAAAAAGAAAGAGAAGCTGTCACACTGGAAACACATGATAGAAATGGAAATTGCCACACTGGATCCAGATCCATGTCTTCTTGACTAGCACTCAAAGCAATAAGCGTGTGTGTCTTCAACATGGACAGTACAGAAAAGTACAGTTGATATAGCATATAGTAGCCCTTGATATTGACAGCTTTGATATCTGTGACTTTGTTCATAAGCAATCACAAAGATTCATGATGTAATCATTTGTTATTTTGAGAGGCAGAAGTTTCCATCTTGCACACAAATGACTAGGCCTTGCCAACCACATGGCAATCCCGTTTCAGTGCGACTTTCTTGTTCTTTACTCAACATTGTATATTCAGTTGCTCTCATGAAATAAAAAAAGACCATGTTTCTTAGTAAAATTTTTAAAAATTGCCCCCTAAAAGGAAGTCAATGGTTTTCTGGCATTGAAAGCTGGTGTTGGTATTGAAAGTGAAGAAAGAAATGAAGGTATTAGTATATGAGAAGTTAAGAAGAATCCATTAAGAAAATGATAGTTCTCAACCAAAGAATAGAGGTTTGGATAAATTTAGACTATAATGACATCTTTGTTACTTTAACCTATGGTATGAATGAATGGAATGTAAGCTTTATACAGAAGAGATTCATAAAGCTTTCAGCAAATGCTCAAGTCTGTGAAAAAATTACATTTTATGGAAGATATTACATGCCATTGTGCTAGGTGTATAACTGAGGATACCCAAAAGTCTAGAATGGGTCCTTCATGAATGTCAAGGGTTTATCTTTTCTACATTTTAGTGAAACTTCTGAGACCTCCTCTCAAGAGCTCCTTGTGGGAAGATGGAGAAATAGAAACAAAATAACATTTTAATTAGGAATATTGATTCATGACTGATTGAAAGAATAGTGATTAAAATATGTGTCAATTTAAAGACTTTTAATCACACTTGACTAAATGTAGAGAAGGCAAGGCTACTAAGGGCCTGGACCATGAAGGGGACAGCAAACACTTGGATGAGTTCCTCATCATTTGAGTTGTTTGGGCTACATCAGCTAATAGGAACATTCACAAAAGGCTTCAAGTGTGGTTTGCCTTACTCACCCAGATAGTGTGCCTGAGGCCATGCATTTGTATTTTGTTTTAGCAAATGGTCATTGTAGTATTTAGAGGCTGCTGTAGATGAACTCTGGGAATTAGTTGTCCTCCTCCTCCTTCTTCTCCTCATTATCATCACCATTAACCATCCACAAAGAGTTGTGGGAATGTCAAGAAGAAGAACTGGAAAATTGGGAGATCCCCAGCTGACCCAACAAAGCACTGTTTTCACAATATTTCTGTTTTATAATTAGGCCACTGCTTTCAGATCTCTGAGAATCATTTCATGTAGGGGCAACCCAGCTTCAGTTCTTATTATATCTTAAAATTCTTATTCTTTAATATAATTCTTTATATGAGTCTCATTGTAGCATCACAAAAACACATTATGCTGATGTTTCTCAGATTACTCCATCTGAGCCTGACTTTTTTGCTCTAAGCAGTGTTTTAGCTTAAAACATCACTTAATGCTGGGTTATAAACACACTGAAGTGGCTCTGAGTAAGTCTTCTACTCCCCAGTGCTGTAAATTGAATAATGACCCCCCAAACCCATTACTTGACTGAACCTAATCTCCAGAACCTGCCAGTATGTCATCTTATGGCAAAAGGAAGTTTGCTTGTGTGATTAAGTTAAGCATCTTGAGAGGAAGAGATAATCTTGCATCATCTGGGGTAAACCAAATGTCATCACTAAGATCCTTATAAAAAGGCAAGAGGGACCAAGTCTGAAAAATGGAGATGTGAGGTTGGAATGATATACTCTGAAGATGGAAGAAGAGACCACAAACCAAGCAATGCAGATGCTTCTAAAAACTGAAAAGGGCAACAAAACAAATTCTCCCCTGGAGTCTCCAGAATGAACACAACCTCATCAACACCCTGATTTTAACTTCCTAACTTCATTTTTTTTTCCACTTCTGGCCCCTAGAACTGTAAGAGAATAAATCTGTGTTGTTTTAAACCACTACTTTTTTGTCAATTTGTCACAGTAGTGATAGGAAACGGATACAACAGGAACCAATTCCATTGCTATCTTTGAGGATCAATGAGGAAGCACTTGGGTCCTCACAAACTACATGCCTCTGATGGATGTTTACTCTCCTGTGGACATCAGCAAGGTCAAGCATAGGATGTGGCTTCCCAGGAAGGTATATAACAGGCGGTCCAGAAAGAGACAGGCAGTATTGCCTGTTAAGGCAATAAAAGCAGGGGAACAAAGTCCAGGCGTCAGACAGTAAACTCAGCCCCAGTGAACAGCACTGATGTGCTCAGCTCCTAGGTCAGCGATGCTCCATCTCCATCTTTGGTTCTTCTGATTTTCAGGTCAACAAGGTGTGGGAATTGTTTGCCACAGAAAGAGATTAAAGGCCATAGGGAAATCCTTCCTAGGCTGAAATCAAAGCAGAACTAACTGCCTGAATTCCCTCCCACCTAGCCCCACCTTCAGACTGATCAGGCCATGAAGTATCAGAAAACACATCCAGAAGCCAAGTACTTGCTTCTACATCCTTCACCTTCACAGGATCTCCTCTTACATAATAAATCCAGGCTGACTCCTCCCTGGAAATTTAGGAATTCCTAAACTGGAGTGGTTCACCCACACCCTCCCCATTATCGACTATCCTCTTAACATCTTGGCACCTTTTTTAAAAGAAGAAACAAAAGGTGGAATTAAATCAGAGGAAAGGGCAGGAAATAAGAAAGCACCTATACCACCACCTTTTCAGTTGCCAGATTCTATGAGGCTTGACACGCGAAAGCATGTTTAAACCTCTATGGCATTCACTTCATTGTTCAACATGGTTAAATCTCCCCACCCCTGCCCTGCCTGGAAACCCTGATGAGGAGTGAGATCATGGGCAGAATGACACATGAGCTGTTATCGGGGCTCCCTTGCGAATAGCTGTTGGAAGCACAAGGCACTTAACTTCATGCAATCATTGTTCAAAGAATAAGTTTACAGGGTATTTTTAAAGAAATATTTTTTTATAATATACAGCCTCTTTTCTTTTTGCAGTCAATTCTCATCATTCTTGGATTCTCTACTTGTTAGTTCTCTTACAGGCTAAAATTTATTTGTAATCCCAAATCAGTATTCATGGCACTTTCATGGTCATCTGTGGACATGAACAGAGCAGGGAAAATGTTGAGTGACCCAAAGCACATGTTCCCAGCTGGGGTCCAACAAGCTGCTGCTCTCTGCCTTCTTGCTTGAGGTCTCACACTACAAACAAGTGTCCTTTTCATGTTTTATGTAGTGCTACGTTTTTTGAATTTTTATGTTTTTTGTTGGTGGTTTCACTGTTTAAATGACAACTGAAGGGTTGTCCAGTGTTCCTAAATGCAAGAAGAGGGGAAAAAAACACATCTGTTAGGTAAACTTTATTGAGGCTTTATTGAGTTGTAGTGCTGTTGGCCATGAGTTCGGTGTTAACAAATCAACAGTGTATTTTAAGAAAGTGTCTTTAAGCAGTAACATGCATTAAACAATGTTATAGTTGAGAAAAATGTTGTGACCAGAGGCTCAAAGAAACCTAGCCCTGTAATTCCTCTTAGAGCAATGGTTCAATATATTCAACAATTCAGTTTTGCAGCAACTTTATAGAACCTGACTGCTGTGAATAATGAGAATTGACTATAATCTCCTGAGCTGAAACCTTGTTTGTCACAAGATGTAACGTAAAGTGCTAGTTGAATAAAACCATGGAGTTCAGGGTTTGAATTGGTCAAATTGCCACTTCTGGCAGCATCCCTCCTCCCCGACCTTCCTACCCAAGTCTGCCACTTTAATACAAATTGAAACTCCTTGGAGAGGCAGATCTGCAATGAAAGCATGCACATTTAACCAAACCACAGCCCACACTTTCTGGGGACCACATGTCTAGGAGAGTGGTCTTGTTTTTCTCCTCATTAAATAAACAAAAAACTGAACTTGAAAACTACAGCTCACCTGTTCTATAGCATTATTATGGAAAAGGAAGAAGAAAACCACAGCTTTGCCATCCCAGAGAGGACAGGAGAGTAGCCCTTGGCTGAGACTTGAATTGAGCGTCAATGTGGCAATTTCAGAGCCTTTCAAAGCCAGTCTTTGCAGAGCTGAGGGAATCGTTATTAAGAGGTGGTGCTTCTATTTTCTTAGTTTATTTTGATCATTAGATTCCATGTATGAGTGAAATCATGTAGTACTTGCCTTATTTTGACTGGCTTATTTCACTTAACATAATGCTCTCCAGGTTCATCCACCAGCTGTGAGAGGAGAGATGGTTATGGGGCTGGGTGAAAAAGGTGAAGAGATTAAGAAGGAAAAAAAACCTCATAGACTCAGACTGTAACAGTATAGTGATTACCAGAGGGAAAGTGGGGGTGAGGGGAGGCAGACGCCAGTAAAGGGGGATAAATGTTGATGGAAGGAGACTTGACTTAGGGTGGTGAACACGCGATGCAATGTACAGATGATGTATTATAGAATCTTACACCTGAAACCTATATAACTTTATTAACCAATGTCAGCCCAATAAATTCAATAAAAAAGGGGAAAAAGGAGGTAGTGCTATTTCTTACTCCGAGTAGATGCACGAACATACTCTGAAGGCGGAAGTTGAGACAAAAGGAAAGAATCTGATCTTCCACATTAAAATGTGAAGTTTAACTCCACTAAGAAGATGTGGTTTTTAAAATTATGTGATGTGGCCCTGGCTGGTGTGGGTCATTGGGTTTAGTGCCAGTATGAGAACTGAAAGGTCCCAGGTTACATTCCTGGTCAGGGGCCAGGTCCCCAGCTTGGGGTGTATGAGAAGAAACGAATTTCTGTTTCTCTCACACATTGATGCTTCTCTCCTTTTCTTTCTCCCTCCCTTCCCCTCTCTCTAAAAATAAATAAATAAAATATTCTAAAAATTATGTGGTATGAAGGAAAACATTATTCTGCCCCTTTTGGGTTTTAACAGTCTCTGACAATTATCATTTGTCTTTGAAGAGAGAAAAAAGAGGAGAGAAGGAGGAAGGAAAGGAGGGAGGGAGGGAGGAAAGGGGGGGAAGAGAGAGATGGAGAGAGAGAGAGAATACATGGTCACATGCCTTTCCACCTGATTCAACAGCTCCTCACCCTAAAACGTGAAGGATGAAGGGGTGTGCCTGCAAAATATACCGGTGAGGAAAAGATGGAAAGAAGAACTCGCCCTGGGCTGTCCCTGTAAAAACCAGGATTTCTAAAGCCACCCCTCACTGCAGGTCACTCTCATGAATGGAGTTTCTCAGCACCAGGGAAAGTACTGCCAAGGGAGAGGGGCAAATCCTGGGTAAGGCAGATTCCTTGGGAGAACAATGGAGATACTAAAGAAGTGGGTAGGAATCCCATTATGAGAATTAGAGAGCAGTTGGTACTTCATTTGAAAGCAAGAACAAGGTGCTAATATCTGCTGTTATTCCTTCCATTCAACTGGTACTAGAAGCCAACATAAGACAAGGGGGGGGAATATAAGAATTAGAAAAGAAGAATGTTATTGCCATTATCTGCAAAGGATATGATTGTCTCCATAGAAAATCCAAAAGACTCTTGTAAAAAAGTAATAGAACTGAGAAGAGAGCGCAGCAAGGTAGTTGGCTACAAGATTCAGAAACAAGAATCAATAGCAAACTTGACCAGTTTATTTCAAAATTCAGGCCAAGACACCTTTTTGAAGAAATGACTTATTCTACCAGAGAACAAGAATTATTATAAAGCTATAGTAATTAAAAGAGGGGATATTCAAGGATGGGATAAATAAGTAGGTCAGTGAAACAGAATATAAAGCTCCAGATATAGATGCATGTATATATGGAAATTGGCAAAATCAAGTTTCCTCCAAAATGTGGAAATCAAGGCTCAAGGGCTGATTTAATCTTAGTTATAGAGAAATAAAATGAGACTTTTACATACTTGACTTTCTTTTTTATTTTTACTGAAAATTTACACCTCCTATGTCCTCTTACATTCTAATGTGGAGGTGTTGAAAGGAATAAGGAGACAAGACAGGAAAGGGAAAAAGGAGTGTCCCTACCCCTTCAGCCTTGCACTAATGCCTGGAGAGAGACAGCAACATCAGGGTCAGGGGGAGAGTCAGGTGTCCCCGCATTCCTGAACCACCAGAGGAAAGGGGGCAGAGGTGGAAACCTCAGGGAGGACTGAAGAGAAACTCCCCTGACACTAGGCCAGGAGGCTGGCAGGTTGACTCCTGAGTGACTCTACTCAAGTAATATATTTTACTACCTGTGTAGTATAATACAGAATTCCTCTACTACAGGTAACACACCGCAACTCACTTCCTAAACATATTCTTCAATGGCCATTCCTGTGTCAGAGACACTGCTTTCAAGTGTCTTTATCTTAATAATCCTTCCCCTCTGCTACCAGCGCTAAAGAGCAAGCCAAAGCTGCATATCTCATGAGCTACGAATCTGGCATCACATGTTTATCACCAGCAGATTTGTGTCATTTCTGCCTGGCCCTGGTCTCATCCTTACTCAGGCTCCTCTAAGACCATGAGTGGAGCCTTGAACCTCCCTGCCTTCATCCACGTTACCTTCTGCAGTTTGTAGGACAGAACTTGCTCTCTTGTGGCTCTTAGGCTGTTGTCTGACTCTGGTCTCATATCTAGCTCTAGGCTCCCTGCCCCATTGGGACTGAGCCCTGCTGGAGGCAGAAGGATTCCCCAGAGTGAAGATGCAGCTCCACCCACAATGTGAATATCTCCACTGCCCAAAGACCCCTGCCTCCTCCCCTCACCAGAAGACTTTCTCCCAGGTTTCAGACCAGTATAAATAACCTGTAATTTAGACCCTTGTGACCCAGCTTTACTATTGACCTTAATCCCTGGGTCCTGCCCTCCCCGTGTCTTCTTCCCCCTCCAACCTACACCCCTGTTACCTAAGGGAAAAAAAAATCCCACTTAAATTAGTATCTTTGGTGTCTTTACTCTTCTCCACATGCCAGTTAAGGTGTTAGTAGGAATGAGCTCCACTGGGCTGGTTCAAAAACGAAGTCATTAATGAAGGAGCTATTTATAGAGGTGTGGGTGAGACTAAGGAAACCACCAAAAAGTGATTGGGCTCCCAGACCCAGCAGCAGAGGGCAGCTTTACCATCCTCAGGACTGCATAGCAAAGGAAGGAAATGGTGACACAGGAGAATCTGGGGCCACTGTGGAGGGGATGCTCCTGGACAGATGGAGCCACTGTCAAAGCAGGGGCAAGGGTAGATATCTTGACCCCTCCCTCCTGCTGCCCTCCAGTCTCAGGTGCCTTCCATTGGTCAAACCAGACCAGAATCCAACTGACATGTGAGCTTCCAAAAAATTCCATCCATAAGGTCCATCACGAGGCACAGAGCAAGGCAGAAAAGGACAGAGAATCAATCCAGCGTGGGCAAACAAAACAAACAGCCTACGCCTTTCATGTCACACTCCTCATGTCTCCTGTAACCACGACAGCTTCAGCTCTATCACACTCAGACTTGGACTTTCCTGGTCTCCTGACAAGAGGCCTCCTTTAAGGATTAGTTTCTCTTAAGTCCTTCACAAGGTGTCCACTTGGCAGTGACCATGGCATCATGGCTCCCACAATACTATTCCAACCACCCAGCCACCAGTGAGACCAAAACTCTGACTTTCTCCCACTACTGGGGGTGGCAAAGCTGTGGTACTTCTCTGATGTCAGGAATTACAGTGAACTTATGGAGAAAGGACAGGGAGGGAGCTCCCACCCAGGAACTCCAGTGGACGTGCAGGCAGATGGGACAGAGGCAAAAGGGAGAAAGGTCATAGAGCTAAAAAGCCCAAGCCAGGACCCTGAGGAGGGAGATGATTCCTCCCGCTCTTCCATGGGGACCCAAAGAACAGAACGGCTCAGGCAGGCCTGATAAGGGCTACAGCCAAGATCATGTAACAGTGCCCATTCCAAGTACACAGCCTTTATTCTGCTCAGACCTGGGACAGATTCCAGCACTTACATGGACACACAGATTTATCCTGCACTGACTTACTATGCATTTCTCTACCTGCTTCTGGTATTCTTAGTTTCTTTTCCCCTTTATTTCTAGGTTTATTTATGTCATCCCATCACTTTTTATTGTCACTTAGTCCCAGTGCTGTTCTTCACCAACTTTTAGTGACTTTTAAAAATATGGTTGCCATAACAACTCTTTAGAAATCACAGGTCGGCTGCATTATTTAGCAGTTGGCATGTCCCACCTTGGAACGACATCCTAGTAAAACTGAGGGTG
Organism: Pteronotus mesoamericanus; assembly: GCF_021234165.1. Classification (NCBI taxonomy): domain Eukaryota; kingdom Metazoa; phylum Chordata; class Mammalia; order Chiroptera; family Mormoopidae; genus Pteronotus; species Pteronotus mesoamericanus. The sequence continues at coordinate 24,692,612 of NW_026555105.1, read as the reverse complement.
TGGGTTTCTATTTTACGGTAACATTGAGATTTAGGGACCAGAAACAATACATTTACCACTGGCAGGCAAGCACATACATTAGCTCATTTAACCCTTTGGCTACCCTCTGAGGTATGAACCCCGACGAGTCGCATTTTATAGATGAAGAAACTAAGACTCAGAGAGCAGCAGTAATTTGCCCCAGTTTATGCTGCTGTTGAGGGTCAAAAGTGAGACAGGAACCCAGAACTGTCTGGGTCTAAAACATGTGCCCTTAACTAGTACATCGAGAGTCAGCCATGTAAATCACTTCAAAGATCCACAAGTGAAGACACAGCCATGGGAGATTATGATGCCAGCCTCCAGAATGCTCTCGGCATCCACCCTTCTCCCCCACCAGAGGTCTAGGGTCTCTAGATGACAGTTCTGCTTCTGGGCCACGGCTGGGTGAATCTGATGGTCCCCTCATTATCTTCCTTCCTGAGAACCTGGAGTGTTAATGAGAATGTCCTTCCTGGGTTCAAACACTGGGTCATCCGCCTTCTCAATCAGACCAGAGTCTGACCCTGAGACCAGAGTTCATGTGTAAGTGGTTAATTAAGAAATAATAAGTTCCTTAATAAAATAGATAATTAATTAGGGGGAACCAGTACGAGGGTGGGGGAAGCAGGATATGAAAAGGAAAGGAACCAGGTAGAGGGCATTTCAAGTGAGGCTGCAGGCTTAGCCGGATCCCATGGGGAGCTCTGGGGCATATATTACACCTCAGACTTTGTCCATCCTGAGGAGCCAAACCTCTTTACTCCCATGTCTGTCCTTGGCTAGGAAAGGAGGAGCTTGGGGAAACGGCATGGAATTCACAGACCCTTCTAGCTCTCAGCGGGGCAAGGTGGCTCCACTGCCCAAGACAATCTTCCCAAAGGTACAGGTGCCAGTATCCGCAGCAGCTGGGCATGCACATGGAGCACTGGGCAGAGGGACCTCCAGGAATCTGGGCAGTGCACAGTGTCCACAACACACACCAGCTCCTCTGCTAATACCAAGAGCCAGTCGTGTTCTACTTCAGGGTGACAGATATCTCGACCTTCCTGACGCTCTCACTGACTTCCAGGCAGCTCAGAGGATGTACTTCTTTGCGTTCAAGCCCTAGCACAAACTTTGTCCACCCTCTCTCAGCTAGTTGTCTCTTTGTCCTGCCAAATGTCCATGATCCTAGAATTAGGGACAAAAGCAGCATTCCAGGGATGCACTTTTTCTCTCCTATTGCAGTCATTTTTCTGGCTTCCCCACAGATTCTGTTAAGATCTGCCTCACCTCGTCACCTTATGTTTCAGAAAAAGAATGAACGAATGAATAGCCAGCGCTGCTAGGAGCAGCCTCCCAGAGGGAGCCACCTGAGCCCCGGGCAGTTCGGACGGGAACTGGGCCCTGGTGGCTGGTCTTTTGAGGCTCAACTCAATAGTCTGCCATTGTGTCTTTTGTTCCCTTTTGCCAGCCTGCTATATTTCAGGGACAGAGAAAAAAACCTTTGTTTTCTTCAGGAAGTGAGGAGGCATAGGGACAGGGTCATTCCAAAAGAAGTAAACTGAGACAGAAATGGGGCAGGGTCCCCAACTGCTCCTCATCCACCCCCTGTCATTGTCAGTACAGGACTCACTTGTACACTACAAAATCAAACAACGATGGCAGTTAACACTTCCCAAGCCATTTCCTGCAATATCTAGGGTAGTTTGGGATCTCTCATCCATCCCTCAATACACACACACACCGAGCCCTGACTAGGTACAGAGGGGGCAAGTGACCAAATGCCCTTGCCCCAGTTGCCCTCTGAAGCTAAATCCATGTGTGATGTTTGAATGGCCCATGGAAACCCCAGCTCCCTCATTTTCCAAATAAAGAATTCAGTCCTAGAAAAGCAAACTGTCCTGCGCAAAGTCACTGAAGCTGTTGGTGGCAGACCATGGTCTAACACCCAGATCTCCTGGTCCCTAGTATAAGGTCCTCACAATGGCCATCCACCCCTCCGTGAGGGTTAGTTGTGGAGAGTCAACAGCAGGGTCCAGCGGGGTGAGGAGAAGATTTGTAGGGGAAGAAGCTCTGAAAACCTGACAGATGAGTCTCCTGGTCTTTCTCAGGCCAGAGCCCTTCCCAGGTAGTGTTGCCAGACTTACAAATTAAAATACAAGATTCTCAGTGAAATTTCAGATAAACAATGAACAATGTATTGGAAAAACATTGCAACTCTCTCCGGCAACCCCATTCCCAAGGTTTGGATGGGGAGTGGAAACACCATACTGCCAAGGACCCTTCCATAGTGTCAGGCCCTCAGTGCTCTGACTCCTGCAAACCAGGTCTAGATTCAGTTCCGGTCTGAAGTCAACAGGACATTAGAGAGCAAGTAGGAAAGTCAGAGAGCTATCAGTCAGAAAAGACAGATTCCAATCCCTGGAACCCACACTCCACCCCTTTGCTATCTGAATTCCTCAGAGGGTGAAAATTAGGCTTGTCATGCTGAAAGATCTACTCATCGTGGATACCCCTCTAATAAAGATGCCAAGATTACCCTGTAACTGGGTTAATGCTCCACACATATTTCCTGAATGAATGAATTAATGAATGAATGAGTGAATGAGCGAGCCAGGGCCAGAGTTGGGTGTCAGGAAACCCAGCTTCTAAGAGACAGTGTCTCCATCTTGAACTGATACCCCCTCTGTCTTTCCTGGCCTGAGTCATCTTTCAGGGCTCAGTGGAATCACTCCTCCATCAAAAACAAAGCAAGCTCTTGGATGTCAGGGACCTTGTTCGCTCATTTAGGACCCCCAGGGCCTACCTCAATGCTAGACACAAAGTGGGAAGCCAATTAAAAGTTGAGTGAATGAAAATGAACAAATGAGCAGAGGAGGTTCTGACCACAAGGACCTCAGGAGTCCAGGAAACTATAAACTTTCTGGACTTTGAAGTACACAATGGTAGGAGCTATGATCACCAATCTCAAATTCAGTCATTCATTCACTATTAAATAGGTTGAGATGGTTGAAGTCCAAACAAGGAAAAGCTTTCTTTATTAATTTTCTTTCAAAATTGCTTGGTCCCTATCCCTAGAGAACACCTCAAGCTAATCAACCACTTTAAATAATAAGAGCAGCCAGGCCAGGCCAGATGGCTCAGTTGGCTGAAGCATCATCCCATGCACCAAAAGGGTTGTGGGTTTGATTCCTGGTTGGGGCATGTACAGGAAGCAACCACTTGACATTTCTCTCTCATATCAATGTCTCTCTCTCTCTTTCTCTCTCTCTCTCTCTCTCTCCCCGCCCTCCTCTCCACCACCCTTCCTCTCTTCCTAAAATCAATAAACATATCTTTGGATGAGAATTAAAAAATAATAATAAATAAATGAATGAATAAATAAAGAATAAGAACACCCTCATTTTAAAACTGACTCATTGTTCAGCCATTGAAAAGGCAAGTCCAGTCTAGTCCAAGTCAAAACTCCAATCTCACACAATTCTAAGCATCAATTCTCCCTTCAGCTCCTACCTAGACTGTAGCTTGAGGCCTTGCAATGAGGAAAGGGGCTGTGAACTGTTCTGCCCTTCCTTCATGTCTTCTTTTCTATGGGACAAAGCAGGAGAAGGAGGGATTAGGAGAAATAGGAAGCAAGAATGTACTTAGCTAGTGCAGTCTGTGATTCTCCCTTGGCTGTCTCTACATGTCTCTTCTGTACATAACATGCTCTCAGCCTTGCTCTGTGTGGGGTGCACTGGCAGGTCGTTTGGAGGTGTCTCAACACGACCTCCATACTGTTTAGTTCTCTGAATTCAGGTATTCTCTGCATAACCCACATGCTTCTTCCTTTCTGATTCTTGCCTCCTCAGTTTATCTCAGACCCTCTCTCTGCATGAGTCCTCACCTCTTGGGCAAACTCCCATTAAAAGTGCTCTAACTTTGTACCCCCTTTCCCAGCCTTGCTTCCCCAAATACTGGGAGTGCCATCTGCCTGTTGATGTCCATGCTCCTCACCCTGCCATCATAGTCATTGCCAACAAACATTCCACCTTTAGCCTGACCTCGTAAGATGTGGGTTTCAATTCCCGTTTCCCTTAACTCCCCCAGGTCCAGGCTCTCCCGAGAGTTCTCACCGCCTTCCTTCCCTGTGGCTATACCAAGATGGGACTACAGGATTCTGCATCCCAACAAGCCACCAGGGCGGGGGAGTGTGGGAGGACCATAGACAGAGGAGAGGAAACACCACAGCAGCCCCTACTAGACTGAGCTCTCCTTTCCCAAGGACCCTCCCATAATCATTTCAAATAGTCTTCCCATAAAGACTGGATGTAGGAGAAGGGATTGATGGCCATTGAAGTCTAATATTTTCTAGTAATTCTGGCATAGGTGCGTATAGCATTTCTCTTTGGAATAGGGGTAAACACATCTTGCATGGTCCATCCTAACACCTCTCTTTGGGAACTTTCACCTACTATCCTCATCTTTAGAGCTTCATCAAAATTCTGTGACATCAGGAAAAGCAGCTTCAATCTCCTGTTAAAGTCCATTTATTCACTTACTTATCTATTTATTTATTCAAAGCATTGTTAGAGAGTCCATTATTGAGTGTAGCAGTGGGAGACCTAACTTGAGGAATCTAGATGGAGGATCTCACTGGGAGAGGACATCTGCTTCCAAGACCAAACTAACTCCACTCTTACGATGTTTGTTTGCACCAGGCCTTTCACAATGCTTTCAGGGCCTCACTCTGTGCACAGCCTTTAGTTACACAAAAGGCAACCACTCCTTGCCTAGGCATTTAGTGGGCCAGTAATTCTAAGATGTAAACAAAACCTCCCCTGTCCGTCTTCTCCCACTGTACCTGTGTCCTGTGCCCAGCTGGTGGACCTCCCACCCTTACTGCACTAAACAATACTGTGATGCCACGAAGCACCTCCTCGTTCCCACCCACCCTCAACCCAGGAATGTAGATATGCACCTTAAGCGAAACATGGGGTGGGTGGGGTTGGGAGTGGGGCAGGAAATTTTAAATTGCCTGAGTTTAAATTTGAAATGACTAAAACATCTTCAATAACTAAATGTGCCTACAAATTACTGGATTGTTTTGTGTACTCAGGTGGAAAGGAGGTTGTCTTGGTTCAATATACCCCAGAAGCAGACTCTGAGGCAAAGATTTAAGTACAAGTGGCTTATTTGGGAAGTAATCTCCAAAGAGACTGGTAAGGAAGTGGGGAAGTAAGACAGTGAAGGGAGAGCAACCCCTAAAGAGTGTGTTTATGAGCAGATTACTGATGTGGACAACTGGGGCTCAACCTGAGATGTGTCTGGAAGCCTGTGTAGAGCATGCCTTGGAGCTCTAACCCACCACCAGTGGGAATAAAGAAAGCTGGGTCAGTTATTGGTTAAGTCAGTTTTCTGGTCCTTCCAGCCTTCCCTACCCATGGCAAGTGGCCGGAGAAACCCCTGGGGAAAGAGGTGCAGTTGGAGGCCATGGGGTGAGCTGCCTAGGGGATCTGTGGCGCCCTCAACAGTGTCTGCTGCAGAGGCTCCAGAGGACTATGTTTGCTTTTAGAAAACAAGGGAAATTCTAGTTTTGCATGCCTGAGTTCTGTGGCCTTGAAATCTGGCTTTAGCTATACAGCAAAACTGAGTAGAAAATACAGAGAATTTCCACATACCCCCACCTCCACACATACTCAGCCTCCATCATTATCAACATCCCACAGCAGAGCAGTGCATTTTTTACAATTGATGAATCGACATTGATACATCATTATTACCCAAAGTCCATAGGTCACATTAGGGTTCACTGTCGGTGTTGTATATTCTATAGATTTGAACAAATGTATGATGACATGTATTCACCATTGTGGTATCATACAGACTAGTTTCACTGCCCTAAAAATCATCTGTGCTCTGTGTATTCATCTCTTCCTCCCCCAAAACTCTGGCAACCACTGATCTTTTTACTATCTCCATAGTTTTGCCTTTTCCAGAATGTTTTATAGTTAGAATTAAATAGTGTGTAGCTTTTCAGATTGTCTTCTTAGTAATATGCATTGAAGTTTTCTCCATGTCTTTTTGTGACTTGATAATTCACCTTTTAGGGCTGAATAATATTCCATTGTCTAGATGTACCACAGTTTTTATTATCCATTCACCTACTCAAGGACATCCTGGTTGCTTTCAAATTTTGGCAGTTATGGATAAAGCTGTTGTAAACATCTGTATGCAGATTTTTCTGAGACATAAGTTTCCAGCTCCTTTTGGTAAATATCAAGGAACTCAACTGCTGGATTATATGCTAAGACTATGTTTAGTTTTGTAAGAAGCTGCTTAACTGTCTTCCAAAGCAAATGCACCGTTTTGCATCCTTCTCAGCAGTGAATAAAAGTTCCTGTGGCTCCACATTCTTGCCAACATTTAGGGTTAGTGTTTTAGATCTTGGCCACTTCGATAGGTGTATAGTAGCATTTAAATTAATATTATAATAATTTTTAAAAATTAAATTTTAGTGCAATTACAATTTTTTAAAAAATATTTCTTGACATTAAATATCCCCCCTAAGGGAAAGACAAAGTTGGACTTCACATAAAAATGAAATGTAAGAAGTGCACCATAAGCCCGAGAGATCTGTGGAAAGGGGCAGGAAGCATCCCCTCCCTTCCCTGGAGCTGGCTCCACCTTTGGCCTCATCCCCCCATCATCCTCTCCCCTATCTTTCCCTCCTCCCACTGCCACTCAGAGGTTAACCGTTATAGAATGCTCACCGTGTGCCAGACTCAACAGACATTTGATATCATGATTATATTATATCCCAAAAGGTCCCAAAATATTTGAAATCACCTTTAAGTAGATACTGAATGTATTTTAAGTGGAGTTCGGAAAGGAGATGGCTCCATAAGGAGATAGTGAAGCCAGATGCCATGGGAAGACCATGCAGGGTAGACTATTTATCAACATGATTCCATTCCAGAACCCTCCGTTGTTTGTGGGCATTAAATTACTGAGGCTGCTGAATTTGATCCGCTAGGAAGTAGGCAGTGTTCATACAGACATTCACGTGCTGTCAAGGAAATTTTCCAGGCTTGTGACTCCCAAAGCCTGGAGAGTTCAGTGATAGGTGAGTGGGGCTAATTCACCAGCTCCCCAAATGGAGTTGTGCATGAGTGTGCACAGTATGGGGAACGGGAGCAAGCTTAGAGAAACCTTTAGCTTATTAACTCTTTCAATTTTAAAAATGAGTGTAAAGAAACTCAAGGATGTATACATGGATGTACACATACACAGGGTTCTGCGGCAATTACTTTATAAAAATGGGATCACATAACGCATGTTTTGCTACACTCAGTTTTCTCACTCAACAGTACTTGGGAAAATATCCCCCAGTCATCTGTGCAACGCTGACAAACACCCTTTAATGACTGCACGGTACTCCGTAGCGTGACTATGCCATGTTCAAGCATGCCTCTGTTTGTGGCATTTTTATTCCTTGTTTTCTTTTGGCACAACAAACAATGTTGTAATAAACATCTCTGTACTAATATCCTTTGTACGAACGGGGGATTTTAGTTCCTGGGATAGGTTTCTAGAAGGGTGTGAGACAAAGGTAGATGTATCTTTAATTTTTTGTTTCTTTTTATTCAGAAATAATAGTAAAGTATGCAATTCTTAAGTGCATGGCTCAATAAATTTTTAAGGGCACATTTATATATTTTTAAATGGTGATACATGTTGCCAGATTGCTGTTTATAAGTCACATTATACCCCACAATGAGTGAATGTAAGGAATGTCCTCCCATCTCTGCTAGTGATTTTTTCCCAATAAGTTGGGTATAAAGTGATATTCATTGTTATTTTAATGTCTATAAATGGAATCATATATATGTAAGTTCTTAGGATTGGTTTTTTGCACTTGGCATAAATTTCTGGAGAGTCATCCAGGTTGTTGTATGTATGATCATCCCTTTCTGGGCCGAGGAGTTAGTATTCCGTGGTGTGGGTGCACCATGGCTTGTTTAACCTTTCATCCACTGAAGACTATTTGGGTTGTTTCCAGTTTGGGACTATTACAAATAAAGCTACTATGAATATCTGGGCACAGGTCCTTGTGTGAGCCTGTTTTCATTTCTCTGAGACAAATGCCCAGGAGTGCCATTGCTGGGTCATATCGTAGTTGCCTGTTTACATTTTAAGAAACTACCAAACTATTTTCCAGGGTGGTTATGACACTTTATATTCCCAACAATATTATACAACTGGTCTAGTTTTTCTGAATCCTCACCAGTATTTGGTGTTATCACAATTTATTTTAAGCATTCTGATAAGTGTATAGTGATATCGCATTGTGGCTTAGGCATGACTTGAGAGTAGGAATCCCAAGCTGTCATGGGCTCATGCAGCTTGTCCCCCCTCCAGCTCTGCACTCACATGGGCCCCTAAGCCAGGCCAGGGATACACTCTGCTCCATACAGCATGGTGGCCAGGAATTGCAGGTGCTTGTCTTGTGTCTGCTGGGGACTGGGGGCTGCTGCCCTTCCTTAACAACTTCTTTCTCCTACGTACTTGGAGATGAGGCCGATCACACTTGTTACCCTTCCAGCACCATAGCTCCTTCAAGATTAAACGAAGTGAAAATCTCGAAGATATGTTATACATTTCCCTACTTCTCAACATTTTATTGAGGACTCAAGATCACTCATGTGCTTATCCATGCCACAAATATTTGTTGTGACTTTTTATACAAAACTGAGGATTTACTGTGAAGCATGGTGTAATATGATGGTTAAGATTACACTGGAATGCCAATGGAAAACATGTTGCTTAGGTCTAAGCCTCAATACTCACCTTCTAGCTTATGGCCTTGGAAAAAGTACCTAGCTTCTCAGTGACTCAGTTTCCCCATGGCTCATGGGATTGTTCCAAGGATTAAACTGGGATAATTCTTATGAAGAGCTTAGCACAGTGCCTGGCCCATAGAGAGACTCAATAAACTGACTACTATAATGACCATTTTGGGGTGCTCAATCTATGCAATGCACAACTCTAGCAGGTTTATTTAAATTATGTCTTTTAATTCTCACAGTAGTCCCATGGAGTAAATGACAAATTTTTGTTAAAAATGGAATTGAATCTTGTAGAAGCTCTACTTCGTGATGGATATTGTGTTAGGTGAAGCAAAGAGGGGGAATAAGACATCCTCAGTGCTGATGAGTTTGTGGAAGAGACAGAGAGAGAACAGATCAGTAATCATCCAGAGTGACAGGTGAGTGGTAGTGAAAGTGTAAAGCACAATGTCTATTAAGGGGTCACAGAGCCATTTATCAACCAATCCATCCCTTCCTTCTCATGCAACAACTCCCAAACACATCTTAGGTTTCCATGGACCTGTGCTTCTGTTTCTGGCGCTTCTACAATAGTATGTTCCATCAGTCTAGTTTTCTCTCTTTCTGGCTATTTCACGCTGCCTTAATGACTCCAACCATTTGATAAGTCTTGACATCTAGCAGAGAAGCACCTCACCACTACCTTGTTCTTTCAAAAGTGTCTTGGCTCTTCTTGGCTCTTTACTCTTCCATATAAATTTTCAAATCAGCTTGTTGGGTTCCAAGATAACTTTATTGGAATTTTTTTCAGAAGTACATTGTATTTATGCTCAATTCTGGGGAAAAAAAATTACATCTTGATGACATTGCATTTTCCTAGTCATAAACTTGGCATTTCTCTGCATTATTTAACTATTCATTAATACCTTTCAATAAAATGTATCATTTTTTCAATAATGTCTTGCTTTCACAAGTGAAAATTCTGAATTTACTTGAGAGCCTCCTTATGTTAATTTCCAAAGTGCTCATGTAGTTAACATTGATTTTCATTAATAATTGGCTGTTGCTTTAGGACTTCAAGAAGAACTCTTCAGTCTAAATTCTCATCAGTGAGAAGCAAAGGCTGAGAAGAAACATCATCCCCAAGAGGTTTTTAATTAGTTAATGTTCTCATTCACTTCTTCAAGGGGAAAAGAAAATACTCACTGCTTAGGCAGTGCTCCAGGATTTAAATAGGTTTTCAAAAGTTATATTTTTTCAATTGTCCAGCAGACACTTAAACTCCATGTGCTTAGCTCCATGCTGGAGGCTACCAGGGAACAGGTGGGAAACATAATATATTGTAGTTGGTCCCTGTTCTCCTAGAATTTACAATGTCCCTAAAGAGACAAGTCATTATTGAGTCATTCTAAATTCCATAGTCTAGAACTTCAAGTGTCCCAACTACTGATTTCAGTTTGTTTTTCCCATTTGGCCCAAGACAACATGATGACAATGCCTGAAAATATGGTTTCTCTTTATTCCCACAATATACTTTCAAAAAAATGTCATCTGCACCCCTTTTTTATAGAAAAATGTTTCCCCTTCTTTCTCATCCCCCCCTTTGTAGGAAAGGAGCTGAGGGGCCCCTCAATTCAATTCACTGATGAATTTTCTTTCCCTTAACATGTGTGAGTTTCTTGTGTTATTTAGGTAATATTTCTACTGTAAGCCTTTATTTCCAATTGGGGAATCAAAGACTTTGTTTGCTATTAAAGGAATTTTGTGTCAGTATTTCAGGAGATAGTTTTTGGAGGAAAGAGTTTAACTAAAGGGAAAAGAGGACTTGAAATCTAGTGACCATGTACAGCCCTGAAGAAAAAAAGACTAAAATTGCCCCACTTGTACTGATAAAAATAATAAGCCTAGAGTATCAGATAAAAGAAGAGGGGTATATATCCCGTCTTGAGAGTCTGTATCAATTTAGGATAAATTTTTGTGTTGCTACAAAATATGCCATTGGGGTTTTTATAGAAATTGTACTGAATGTGTACATTGTTTTGGGTAATATTGACACCTCAACAATATTAAGGTTTGCAATCCATGAACACAAGGAATCTCCTTCTATTGATTTCTTCTTTTTTAATTTCTTTGAATAATGTTTTTGCAGTTTTCCGCATAGAAGTCTTTGACCTCCTTGGTTAGATTTATTCCTAAGTATTTTATTCCTTTTAATGCTGTCATAACTGGAATTGTCTTCTTTATTTTCTTTTTGAGTTGTTCATTGTTTTCCCCAAATTTTTATAGTATTTTTATAGTGTATTGTTTTTCCAATTTTTTAAAGATTCTATTGATTTATTTTTAGAGAGAAGGAAAGGGAAGAGGAAAGAGAGGGAGAGAACATCAGTGCGTGAGAGAGAAACATCGATTGATTGCCTCTTGCACACCCCCAACTGGGGACCTGCATGTGCCCTGATGGAGAACCTAACCAGTGACCTTTTGGTTCACAGGCTGGTGCTCAACCCAGGTCTGTTTTTCCAAATTTTTATTTTAAGTAAAGCAGAAGAAAGTTCATAGATAATCCACTTACATTTCTTTTATTGATAAAATAACAATGGAAACTTTCAAAATGTTCCTATTTTATTCAAAAAAAATTTTGCTTTTCTTCAATGCTGAAACATCATTTTCACTTTGATAGTATAGATTGTGTTTTCATTAATTTTTTATTTATTATGAAAATTTTAAAACATACAGAAAACTAGGTGGGAGGATAGTGCAATGATCTGCCAGCTACTCAATACCTAGACATAATCATTCTTAATATTATGCCAGACTTGCTTCATGTAAATTCTTACCAAAATATTTAAATAAATTACAGAAAGTGACATTATCTCATATGCTTTTATATGCATCTCTAAGAGCAAGGACTTTTCCTCTGTAACCATTATACAATGATTATACCTAAAAAAATAAACAATAATCCTTTTATATCACCTACTACCCAAACCATATTCAGATTTCCCCAACTGTCACCAAAATGTCTTTTATAGTTGGTCTGTCTGGGCCAAGAACCATGGAAGGACCATACATTTGTTGCATTTGGTTAGTAGGTCTCTCAACTCCGTCTTAGCCCAAAGGCAGCTGGACAGCTCTAAGTTCAGGAATGTATCTGGACAAGGCTGTGTTAGCCTGGGGAGACAGAGAGGAGGGACATAGAAAACTGTGTTCATGGCTAAGAACACAGGGACCTGTAGTAATACTGCACGTCGTAAACTCCAAGACTGATGAGGTGTTCCTGGCTCTAGTGCAGAACTATGTCTGTAAGTCTGGAGCCAGGGAGACAGGCTTCCAGAAGGTCTGGGAATCCTCACTCAATGAGATGTTGTCATATGACACTGTACCTCTGGGAGAAAATTTAATACACAAGTTTACATCTCTTTGTGGCTCAGTTCATGCTCCTAATGTCTTTGCTGTGAACTCTGACTATGCCAACTTCTCTCCCCATCCATGAGATAAGTGAACCTTGTTTTACCCATCCATGTTTGTTTCTTGGTTTTCTGCCAGTCTGAGCCCTCTAATATCATTTGTCAATTCTATTGATTTTCATTTATCTTTCCAGAAGAGGCTCCCAAATTTGAAACATTTGTCTCGTTTAAAAAAAATCAACAACAACTGTGTAATTCATCTTTAAGTTAGAAGGTCTTTTACAAACTTTGCCAGCAAACAACCCGTGAACTCTTGCGCAGCCAAATGATTTTCCTGCTCACCCTTTAAAAAATGTCCTTAGGCAGTGAGCTCTGTGCCTGAAGCGTTTCTGGCTTTCACCCCTCTGCTGCCACACCCTGCCTCTGAAACAACTGTGGATGCATCTGTTACAGGATGCGCAATGCCCTCACCCCATAATCCCCTCTGTTCTCCTCTCAAATCAAAGCGGATCATTCTCGGAGGCTACACTGTTTTTTATTTTTGCTTTTCATCAAACACTGATATTTTCAAAAAGTCATTAGTATTGAGATTATTACCTGATGAAGTTCACCTTTCCTTTCATGGCTAATTTGAAATAGCTCTTGCATTTTATATCTGACAGAGTCCAATAAGCGCTGTAAGCTGGAATACGTTAGGGACATCTATCTGTACTTGTATCAAACTACTGCAAATTTCCCACCTGTGTACTTTGCCTTAATATTTTCCAAATCTTTAGAAATATTTTCTAGGTATCTCCCACATATTTTCTGACCAAAGACTATATTTTAATTTTGCTACCAGATTTTTCCATACATTCTTTCAATCATACCTATTCCAATAGGATAAGACAATATTTTTAATCCTCATCCAAAGATATGTTTATTGATTTTAGAGAGAGAGGAAGTGAGAGAGACAGAAACATCAATGTGAGAAAGACACATCAATTGGTTACCTCCCACCCATATGCGCCCCGACTGGGGATCGCACCTGCAACTTAGGTATGCGCCCTCACTGGTGATTGAACCTGACGCTTTTTGATGTAGAGAATGACACTCCAACCAACTGAGCCATCCAGCCAGCGCAGATGAGACAGTGTTTTACACAATGGGATGTAGTGTTTTATCTTTTACTTTTAAATAAGAAATACAAAAATAAGCTTTCTAAGTATTTGTTATTAAATTTAATGAAATTTTGTCAAGTATTGGATCAGGTCTCCCATGACTTCAAAAACAAAACAATGAAGAAGTACAGAATATTGGATTAGGGCCCACCTACTTCAGTGTAACCTCATTGTGATTACATCTACAGCAACCCTTTTTCCAAGTAAAGTCATCTCCTAGGTTCCAAGGGTTAGAACTTTAATGTATCTTTTTGGGGGGCAGAGCTCAGCCTATCACAGAGCTCCAAATATTTGCAGGAGGAATGACTACAGACCCTCCCGGCTTCAACATCCTATATGTCTAGACATGAGATGAACAATGTGAAATGCTATTAAAGCAAGAAGCTACACACATAAGAGCACAATGGTTAACCCCTGTTACTGCGTGTGGACAATGTTGACTGGAGATACCATCCTGACCCCTGGCTCTGCCTTCAGATTTGCCTTCATTTGGACCCAAACAGACTGGGTTCTGCCTACTGTTAAATCAAAGTGTGTAGCCCTGGCTGGTGCAGCTCAGTGGAATGAGCACCAGCCTGCAAACCAAAAGTTCACTGGTTCGATTCCCAGTCCGGGCACGTGCCTGGGTTACAGTCCAGGTCCCCAGTAGGGGGCAGGTGAGAGGCAACCGATCCATGTATCTCTCACACATTAATGTTTTTCCCCCTCTTTTTCTGCCTCCCTTCCATGCTTTCTAAATAGTAAATTCCCTTCTCTCTAAATAGTAAAAATCTTTTTTTAAAAAATCAAAATGTGTACTTGCACCCTCTAGCAGAAGAGTGCTCTGTTTGAAGGCATTTCTTCCCACCTGTAGAAATAATTGATGTTTATAATAACAGCCCGGTGACACTGTGCAGTCAGCGGGTATCTTCGGAATCATCAAAGAACAAATAGATTATCCTCCGCGGAGTATTCCTGTTAAGTGCATTCAAGTGATTTCTTTGAAATTCACAATCTCAGGGTAAGTCCCTTAACAGCAGAGGCCGAGACAGGATTTGGATGCATACGGTCTTTTCTGGGTGACTGTCAGGTGAAGGGGAGTGAGAGAAGCAAGAGGGGGCAGAGCATCAGCCCAGGGAGCTCCGAAGTGTGAACTGCACCACAGAGTTCGTCCTTCCTTAAGACAAAAGGTTGGCCCTTTGTACGCCCATATCAGTCAGTCATTAGCTGGGGGCTGCCAGAGGAGAGGGGGCATAACTCCTCTAGCAAGGAAGATCCTGGACAAGGAAAACTCTGCACAGAAGGGGGCAACTGAGAGCCATTAGCCACCAACACTCACAGCAGCTTAGAGATGCTTACGTAGGCTGATAAAGGGGATCTGGCATCCTGCACAGCGGGTGAAGTGTGTGTGGAAGAGAAAGGATGAGGGCCTGGCTCTAGTCACTGTTGTGGGCTGAATTGTGTCTCCCCCACCATCACCAAATTCCTGCATTGAAGTCTTAAACCCCAATACCTCAGAATGTGACTGGAGTTAACACAGAGTCTTTAAAGAAGTAATTAAGGTTAAATGAAGCCTTTAGGTGGGGTTTGATCCAATGCAACTGGTACCCTTAAAAGAGAAGATTAGGACACAGCCATACAGAGGGAAGGCCACATGAGGACACAGAGGGAAGAAGGCCATCTACAAGCCAAGGAGAGAGGCTTCGAAATAAACCTACCCTGCTGACACTTTGAACTTGGTCTTCCAGCCTCCAGAACTGTGAGAAAATAAATTTCTGTTGTCTAAGCTGCCCAGTCTGTTGTATGTTCTTATGGCAAACTAACACAATCACCTGGATTCAGTAGCTCTCCAAATACCAGGATGTCTGTTAGCCTGGAAAATGCATCTTCCAATCCTGCTAGAAAGCCTTGACTTTGGTATTTCACTATCCCCAATATCCAGAGGCCACCAATAAAAACAAATTCAAGTAATGCTCTACATTTGTGGAAACACGCTTACATTCAGGCATCTCATTAGTATTTCACACACCCATACGGGGGTGGCTTACACAGTTGGGAAGCAGGCTTTGTTTTGCTAAGAATTATAAATGTGAGAGTTCCTGCATTAGGGTGGTTAGAATAACAGTGGGAGAGAAAAGCTATTAGATGAGGCGTGCTTATTATCTTTTGTTTATAGAACATCTTCACTCTGTAATGATATTGGGGAGATTAAAATGTCATTGATGAAAAAAGGCTTTGTAACAACACAGCCTTACTCAGAGATTCGCTGATGGCTGAATTATGATGAAGAAGTAATAACTCAAATAGTTATTGATTTCTGCTATGTTGTGTGAGGAAAAACATATGTCAGTCTGATATCACCATCTTCTAAACAATTGACAATGAGTTGCCATTCAGTAAGGAAGTGCTATAGGTTTGGGGACATGTCACTGTTCATGGAAATAAAGCTAATTCTTCATTACCCTTTCCATAGTGAGAACAAAGGACTGAGAAGACTAAAATTCCCACAAATATCATTTCGATTCTTTTCCTCTCCCTTCCCCAGATCCTTGAATCAAATACCAATATTGCCTCCCCAGAGTTTCCCCAGTTTTTATGTCCTCTGTCTGTTGACCAGTGGAAATATTGATGAAGAGGAGAGGTGGCAGGCTCCAGAGGCGACAGGAGAGAAGAGGGAGATGCACATCACAAACCAGTCCCTTCAATTCTCATCTCACCCTAAGTCTGAGCTTCACAGCTTGATTGGGGCCAGTGGCTCAATGGCTGGTATTCAGCCCTCAGTAGCGTCAGCAACAAGCGTTTTCCTGATCTTTCAGTCCTATTCACGGGTCTTTATGAGAAGCTCTCTGTCTGAGGCGCTGTTCACCATTACCCAGACGTAAACCCTGCAACTGCTCGGAACCTTCTCCCTTAACTCAGTGGGTGTTTGGGGGACCATTTGGCTCCCCAGGTCACATCTGACAGTGTATGGAGACATTATTGGTTGTCAGTATTGCGGTGTACTGTGATTTACTACTAGTATCTAGAGTACAGAGGACAGGGGTGTTGCTAAATAGCCTACAATGCACAGGACACCTCCCCCCCAAAAACAGAATTATGAGAACCGAAATAGCGGTAGAGCTGAAGGTGAGAAGCCCTGTTCCAGCTATTCTTCATGAGAAACCCCCTGCTCCACCATTTTACTCTGCCTTGACCTACCACATCCATCTATGCCTCTATCCATCCGGTCTATAAATACCCACCAGGCATTTTATCTGTGTTTGAAACTGTACCATTTGCTTTCAAACACACATGGAATAAGAATGATCAAAGTTTTAATCTGTAGATTGGTACATAATAAAAGCACTAATTCAGAGAGTAGATTTTACGTGTAGATAGAACGCTGAGTGTGATAGACAGTGGGCCGGTGGGATGGCTGCTCAGCACAGTGTTGGCTGAGCTCCCCCAGGCACCACAGGCAGCTCATGATCCTCGGCCTCACCCGCGTGTCTGCCAGGTGGCTGGCCGTTGCCCAGGACAATAAAGGACCCTTTTTCAGAGCATGTGTTGCCCATCCTTCAGTGAGTTCATTCACCCAGTGGTGGTTGTAGGGTTCTCAAGAGCACCAAGAAAGGGCAAGCTTCATTGTGCAACCACTTTTCAAGGCTCGGTTTGCAATGCACGGCAAGTAATGTGGCCAAGCCCAGTTTTAAGAGGTGAGAAATAGACTCCACCTCTTGATGGGAAGACGTACAGTCACATTGCCAAGTGGAGAGGATACAAGGAGAGGAAAAATTGGAGCTATTTTTGCAATCAATCCACAGAGAGTTACTCATTAATCTTCTTTCTGGTTCCTCTCCAAGAGCAAATACTGGGTTCTTGCCATTGGTTTGGTTAAAAACCATTTCTCACTTTCACCTTACTTAAACCTCATGCCGGTCCCATGTGGGTCAACCAAGCAAGTCTGGTATTTTTTTAAGGTTGTTGTTGTTTTACTTTAGAAATGTAAAACTTGAGGCTCAGCAAGATGGAGTTCTAGCTCAACCTTGAACACTAGTAAGTTAGAGTATTCCTTAATAATGATCCTCATTTGCTGAGTGACAACTAGATGTCAGGCACTGGGCTATGGACTATCTTAATTCTCAAAACAACCCTCTCCTGGATACTATTTTACAGGTGGGTAAAGTGAAGTTCAGAGAGGTTAAGTAACTTGCTCAAAGTCACACAGCATGTAGGGCTGAGCCTAACCTAGGACTTAAATCCAGATTTTTCTGGATTTGTCAATGTAACAGGGTTGTTGTGAAATCTGGCTGAGCTTTCCTTGGAGCACTAGGTGGCTCCACCTTTGTGATACAGCAGGACAATACTGTATTTAGCCGAGACCATCTCTGAACTGAAAGACATTTCCCCTGCCACCTAACTTGATACACAGGACAATGAAGAGCAACATCCACTACAAGCATGGCCAGTGATGTGGTCTGACAGGACTTCAGGGCACACTGCTATTTCTTCATGGGGATGGACAGTCAAGGTGAGAAGCCTAGGTCTCAGGTCTACTGACCTTTTAACACCAACCCAGCCTTTGACCAGTACCCGAGCTTGGGTGGAGTATGTTAGTATGAATGATAGGGCCACATCTGAGATGGAAGGAGAAGAAGCTGGGCCCTGGCTGCTGTAGTTCAGTGGACTGAGCATCACTTGTGAACCAAAAAGTTGCTGGTTCAAGGCAACAGATCGATGTTTCCCTCCCTCTTTTTCTCCCTCCTTTCCCCTCTCTCTAAAAAATGAATGAAATCTTTAAAAAAAAAAATTTTTTTTTGCCCTAGCTGCTGTGGCTCAGCGGATTGAGCGCCAGCCTACAAACAAAAGGGTCGCTGGTTCGATTCCCAGTACAGGGCACATGGCTGGATTGCAGGCCAGGTGCCCGGCAGGCGGCACACAAAATGCAACCACACATTGATGTTCCTCTCCCTGCCTTCCCCTCTCTAAAAACAAATAAATTTTTTAAATTCAAAAAAATTTTTTTTAAAAAGAAGCAGCTAGGAGAAGGAGTTGTTTTGCTCAAACTTCATATCAGGACTCATAGAAACAAGAGGAAAGGCAAAATTCTTTCTTAATATAGTTTTCTATTTATAAAAAGAATATGATCAATGTAAAACACTGTGAAAACACAAATAGTATCTTTCCAAAAATTCCAAATCACCCCTATTTCCAATGTACCGATTATGAATATGGTCATGTCTATATATTCCCTGTGTTTTTATACATGATTTGTATGTGTAAGTAATTTATATGTGTGTATAATACAAGCATGTGTCATGTGTATGGGAGTGATTTACAAATGAATTGATATCTGCCTATGTAATTTATCAAAACGAGGACTTCCTTTCTGCTTTGCAGCCTGCAATCTATTGTCAGCATTTACCCCTGTAAGTCAATATTCTCTAGAACATCACTGTAAAAAGAGCTGTGATATAATCCATCATATTGTCACACCTCGATCATCTAGCTGGATCTCAGTGTCTATTGGATGTTTATGTGAACAGACTTGCAATTTGTTGAGGTTTTTGGGGGGACTGGGGAGTCCCTTGATCTTTGAGACAAAAGGTTGGTCTGGAGTGGCCGGCTGCAGATAAGGATTGAAAAGGAAGGTAAAGCCCCTCTGGTTTCCGCCCCCTCCCTATTCCTTCTTCTCCCTCCACTGGCACAGGGTCCCACAGTCCTTGAGTTAATTAGAAATGCTTAGGGGAGCACAGAGTAATGGCTGCACTTACGTCCCTCAGGGCTCCCTAGAGCGTGATGCTGCATGGGGTTGTGGAATGCATTATTTATTTTCAAATCTACCTTGCCTTTGGCAGGCAATTCAGCATTTTCACAGTCTGCCCATGCTACTCATCTAGTTAAGGACATGGAGTCTCACATTTATATGCTAGTCAAGAAAAATGATAACTTCGAGTGTATGCTTGAGGCTGATTGGCAATTTGAATCTATATGTCAGTTTTTAAAATAATAAGATCTAGAGTCCTCATCCTTTCTCTTTTATAGAAATTCCAGGAAGAAGGAACATTATTTTCTTGTACAATTTGTCTGTACCTCAGCTTGTCGTCATTCATGAGGCAACAGAGAGTCTGTCTTGCCCCGAATGCTCTGTGTATAAACATCAATTTTCAGCTGTGGCTTTGAACCTTCTTCATGTACCTTGAACTCACTTCATCTCATAGTATCAGATGTAATGAGGAAAACACATTTTTTAACTGCTTGCACTTTGAATAACAGCTCAAACTGAGAGAAGTAAGCACAAGGTGCGGGGTGAGAGCTATTCTATTTAGCCACGCATCTTGATAGGTGGATTTGGTAAAGAAGGTAAAAGTTACAGCAGACATAACTCAGGTGATAAAGATGAGGATAAAGACCAACTAATTTACTCTGCATAATAACTTGAAAGTTGCCTGCTGGACCCTGGGGGTGGGGGGGAAATACAAAACAGTAGAGACTGGAAGAGGAAGAGAGACAAGAGGGGTGCTAGCAGGGCGGTGGAAGGAAGGGGTCATAGCTGGAACACATCAACGCACAGCAGATGTAAGGCATTTTTTTTCCTCAACTCACCTTTCCTACTTAGTGCTTCCATTAACTCACAGGGCAACTTTGTGCAAATTAGGAAAAGATGCCTCCTCTAGACTGGATGTAGATCCCTCATGTCTGAATGTGTCCAGACTGGGTACAACTCCTTGCTGAGTGAAGGACCAGGACAATGGAGCTGTTTTACATGGTGGCCCCCATTACACATCATCCTTGTGTAACATGCAGTGCCCTAGTACCAGCAGGCTGAGCCACGTGGCCAGGTGTCAGTAAACGAAAGCCAGCCAATTATCTCCACGCCGTAGGCATGAAATCCTGGGAGAGATCTGCCACCCCCAGCACATATTTTCTGCAGGAGTTGCATGGGCTAGTACAAGCTGGCTATTTAAAAGAACAGAATATGTCCTAACTGGTATGGCTCAGTTGGTCAAGCGTTGTTCCACAAAACGCAACATCGCCGGTTCAGTTCTGGGTCAGGGCATAGGTCTGGGTTGCGGGTTGGGTCCCCAGCCTGGGTGCGTATGAGAGACACAACCAGTTGATCTTCCTCTTCCTCTTTTTCTCTCCCTTCCCCTCTCTCTAAAAATAAGTAAATAAAATCTTTTAAAAGAACAGAATACTTGAATGGAATATCAGGAGTTAGTGAAATATTTTGGAGATGGGACTACCATGAAAATTCTTTTGCTGTTGTGTAGAAGTTGTGAGACTCTGAAACCATGAAACTGACACAGTGACAATGACATCCTTTGCATCAAGCTTGGATAGACTGTCTGCATACCTTCCCAGTCACCCCCTCAGATCCAACAACCCCTGTCTTCCCTAAAGCCTGTTGTAGCTGATTAGGTCAGAGCCTCACTGCCATATCCCCTTGGCCCTCCCCATTCCCAGAATGCATGTCCTCCTTTAGCTTGCAACTCATTGCTTGAGAGCTACCTCTCCTGCAGAAATGTTCTCAGCACCCCCGTGCAATGGGCGGGCTGTGTGGAAGGATTTGATGCCCCCAGATGCTCTCCTCAACCAGTGTCAAAGCAGGCTGGAGGAGTTCGTCACATCTGGGTGAAGACAACTCTGAGGAATGTGTTCACAGTCTCCCAAGCTTCTGCAGGGGGATTAAACACTAGTGGCCCCCAGAAGCAACCCGGTCATTAATACACACTTCCTTGTCTCACCTCTGTACAGCATGGCAGGTTTGTCCTCATTCCAAATAAACTTCTTTTTCTCCCTGCCTACTCCTAGAGAACCCCAACCTAAAGTAGCTGCTTAAAGGATTAGCTGAGTTGGTTCTTTCATTAAGTCGTCAATTTTAGTTCTTCAGACTGCAGTGTAGACAGGAAGTAATTTTCACAAAGGCATTTAACATATGCAAATAACATTCAAATCAATTTCACTCAGTGGGCAGACTAAGGACTGTTATTTCTGCAAACCTAATTATGCTGACACCCACCAAATGCCACAAAAAGAGAGACTGTCAAAACAAAGGTAACAGAAACAAACGCAGTGAAGCAAGAAACCCTGGCCGGGTTTATCAGCTCCCAGATGAGTAAGACTTTGCTATGGGAAGTTCTGATTTCCAAAATGGGGAGAGGGAAAGGGAGCGATGTTTCAGATGTTTCTTCTCCGAAGCTCCCAGTTATGTTCCCAGTCCCTCGAATCTCTCCACATCTCCACAACAACCTCTGTCCTGTACTAAGTACTGAGATTCTTAGAGGAAACAGTGGCATCCTATCCACCTGTTGGGCAAGGCTCACATCTAAGACTTGTTCTTGATTCCTCTTTCCCTCACCCATCCCACATCCAGTTCATCAGTAAACTGCATTGCTCCTGAATCTAAACTACATCCCTGGGGTCCCATGCCTCTCACTTTCCAGCCCGCCCACCCTGGTCCAAGCTGCCATCAGCAACCCCACCTGGATTACCACACTAGCCTCTTACCTGGTCATGTTTGCTTCTGGGAGCTGTTTGGGTAGTCTGTGTCTTTCTAGAAAAATATCCATTTTACTCATCCATCTGGAATTTATTTTTTTGGTACAATGCGAGGTACGTTTTTCACATTGATATCCAGTTAATGCAGCACGTTTATGGAAAAGGACACCTTTTCCCCACTGCAACATCACCTCTGTCACAAATCAAGGGACCAGATATGGCAAGTCTGTTTCCCACTCTTAATTCTTTCCCTTTACCAGTTTTATAGTTACTTCCTACACTGCTACTTGGTTCATCTTTATGCAACTGGTGTTTAATGTCAATGGCACAATTTATTTAGAAAAGGCAGGATAAACGCTTGATTCTTTCTCTTTGTGTACTAGTTTTAGAAATAGATTTGGTTCACCAGCATCCTCCAATGTGATCAATTGAATTTTTTTAACTATCATTATGAATTCGTGTATTTAAATGTAATTAATATGTTGCAATCAACTGCAGTTATTATTTTTATTGATGTTTAAAATGCTCCATCCTGGGGAGCCTCTTTTTGGCTCTGAGGCATTTCGATATGACCCTCCCATTTTTTTGTAAGTTTCTTGCTCTTTGGTATGTTTGCAACAAGAGATAGAACAGATAGAAAGCCCGTGGTCAGATGAAAATTCCACAAGGTTGACTGTTAACTACAAGAATTCAGTGCGGGCAGCTGCTTAGGTACAACAAATACATCCAGGGCAGGAAGGACCAAAGCCAAGAGTAGCTCCCCACCCCCAATGGGACCCTCTCAGAGATGATGAAAAGGCAAAGCACGCAGATCAGAAAGAAAAGGGGGCAGGGGACACCTGCAATAATAGTAGAAGGTATTCATGAAATTTTACTTCGTGCCAGAAGCCAGTCTAAGCTTTAATCTTCACAACCATATCCTCACTTTACAGAGAAGGAAACTGAAATGCAAGAAGGTTAAATTACTTGCCCATAGCCACAAGGTCACACAGCTGGTAAACGATGGCGTCAGGAGTTGAACTCAGGTGCTCTGCCAATCAAAATGGAGGACTAACCATTCCCCCTTCTTGGATTGGTTAAGGATGACTTTAGAGGGGGTTCCAGAAGCAGGTGGGAGTCTGGACAAAGCCATGACATGCTCAGCAGTATTTCAGTGTGAATTTTAGTTCCAGCTGGCCTTGGGGCGCCCTAGGTAAGCTATAACCTCCGTTCCCCTCATTCGCTCCCCAAGAGCACTTCATTCTCTGTTCCCCAGCTTCAGTGTCCAGCTCGGCCATGCCCCCACTGGAGTTTGTGCCAGATCCTCCCCCTGCATCCCAGAAATTCATCTCTCTGACCAAGGTGATAATATTACAAATAGAAGTCTCTAGTGAGTGATTAGTAGGCGCTAGGTGCTGGACAAGTGCTTTGCATATTTTCTTAATTATCTCCATTTTATGGAAGAGGAGGCTGAGTGGCTATTTTGTTCAAGGTCACAAAGCTGGTGAATGTTGGGTCAGAATTCCACCCAGATGTGTCTCATTCCAAGGCCCGGCACTTGTGAGCCACTGCTGCCCTCTGCTGGGCATGGGGCAGTACTGCCACGTTGTACCGGGCACCACATTTTTACACCACAGCCTCCAGCTCTGCTTGCTAAAGGATATCATCTACGGGGGAGGGACGGGGCAGGTAGAGGGAGTTCTGGTCCCAAAGTCACGCAGAGCCCCCTCAAATTGCACCAGTAAAAGCAATATATATTATTTTTCTGTGAAGAACATTATTGGTATAATTGGTGAAATTTGAATGTTTACTTACTAGTAAAGGAGCTTCAGGACTACAACTTTTAAACAATTCAGAAAAAGTGTGTGTGTGTGTGTGTAGAGAGAGAGAGAAAGATAATAAATATAGAAAATGTTACATTTGGAGAATTTGAGTGAAGTATGTAGGGAATTCTTTATACTGTAATTTCTCTGTAAGTCTGAAATTATTCCAAATAAAAGGTAAAAAAATTACACCTTCAGGAAGCCACCCACAGCAGCTATCCTGGGATTTTCCCTGGTAACCGATGGAGTTCGTAGGGAACTACAAATTTATTATTTGCTCCTCTCCTCGGCTCCTCTTCATGACAAAAATCATGACAGCCATGGTAGGTAGGGAGTATGGGGACCCTTGAGACAACAGGAGGAAAAAGCTACCTCTTGAGCAGTAGCTATTAGGGGTCTTCCCTGAAGGGCCCTGGGGGTGCCCCCTCCAATGCACACACCAATTCACAACTGCAATCAATGATAGGGGACCCCAAAAGGATAAGCTTGTGTGTGTCTGGACATTGGTCAGCATTGTGAAGGGGCTGGCAGGCATTTCTTGCGAGAGAGAGTGAGGAGAGTAAGATGGGGAGTTTGGGAGAAGGCTGGGTGGCGCAGGGAGGAGCTAGTTGGTGGCATGTGAGAAACAGTATGTTTGTCCAGCAAAGAAGAGCAGACTCAGTCTATGAGATGCAAGAAGACAAGGTGAGCTCTGGGTGGAGGTGCTGGGAGGCACACATTGCTCCACACTGTGGCTCGGAGTGTAGAACATCCTTCCAATGATTACACCGAACGCAACGTGAGGCGCTTCCAGGGGACCCTCCAGCAGAGGGCGCCACCCACTTGCAGGGGTGGAGGTGTCCGAGAGGAGATAGACTCTCCCGGCAGGGAGTCCCACCCCGACAGATGCAGATATGATTGGTCTGCGCTGCTGCCAGGGCACTGAGATTGTTTAAAGTTCCTCAGGTGATTCTAATGTACAGCCAAGTTTGACAGTCATGACAAAGAATGTTCTCCCTTTAAGGATCTTTGAATCTCAGAGACTTTGGGATCACGTGAACAAGGCCAGAGGGCCCATCTTTGCTGCAAGAACTTCAATTGCCTTGGTCAAGTGGTTTATCCTGAACGTAGTCGCCGTCTGATGGATGTTTTGACCCTAAAACCGTGGTGAGGTTTCTTACTAAAAATTGAGAACAAGCATTAAGAAAAGTGGCTCCACAGTTTTACTCACTCCATTTGAGAGCTCCCTGGATTTTTGTTGCTTTTGGAACCAGCCATACCCTTTGGTAAATACGGGGATGTGATGGGTTTTTATTTAGTACTTCCTGGCCAGGCCATTCTGGGGCTTCACGCATCTTGCCTTGTTTCCCTCTCCCACCTTCCCCCAAGAGACCAAAAAGGTAACGATGCCCTTCCTCCTCCAGGAAATAACACCCAGGCCTCTAGGATTCTGCCCCTCCCTCCCAGGAGGAAGTTAGCAGCTGTCAGGTGGGAGAGGGGCCACCTAAAGACACATTCCATTCAAGCTGGCATCCTGTCCGAGAACTGGGTTGTCTGAGGCTCCCTGAAGAAAACAAGACAATCTCATTGAACGGAAGAAGGGCGTGGCCCCAGCTGGGAAACAATAGACTCCGGAGTCCGGAATGATGGAGGGCTTGGCTGCAGACTTACCTCTTCTCCATCAGTGATCTTATCCCATATCATGGCTCTCCTGCAGAAGAGCACCCACACCCTGGCCATGCCCCTTGACTGGACATCCCCGCGTGGATGTTACGCAGGCATGTCAGACCTACTGTGTCCAAAACCAAACTCCTGGCCTTCCCTCCCTGTTCCACCTCCCACCCCAAACCTGTCCTCCCACAGCCGCCTTCAGCTCAGAAAAATGGCACTGCCGTTCTTCCAGTCACCCGGGACAGCGACGTCACAGCCATCCTCACTCCTCGTTGTCTCTCCCACGCTGCATAGAATCCTCCAGCAAATTCTGACAATCTGATGATTTCTCACTGCGCCACCCTAATGGAGCCCCCATCCTTTCTTGCCTGGATTTTTGCTGCCCACCCCCCTGTCTCTGTCTCCCTGCTTCCACCCTTGTCCCTCTGAAATCTATTCTTAGCACAGCAACGAAGTGACTCTTTGAAAAGAAGCATTAGATCAAATCACCCCTTGGCTCTAAACTCTCCAATAGCTTCTCATCTTGCTCAGAGTAAAAGCCAGTGGCCTTGACCCTGTGTAATTACCCACTCTCCCCTGCACCTCATTTCCCACCGCTGCCCTTGTCTACTCACGTGCTTCAACCACCATTGCAGTTCCTTGAAAACACAGAGGTCTTCACACTTGCTGTTTGCCTGCCTGGAACTCCCACCCCCACATCCTTCAAATGTGTCCGTTTGCCCAAACATCACCATTCAGCAAGGCCCTTCCTGATCGCCCCCTTTAAAATTGCACTCCCCAGCAGCACTCCCTGTTCCCCTCCTGGTTACATTTTCTCCGTCTGACTTGCTTTTCACATGTTGCCACCCTCTCCTAAAACGGGCTCCATGAAGCAGGGACTCTGTTGGCTTTATTTGTTTGCTGCATTTCCAGGCCCAGATGGGGACAAGCAGAGAACAAGAGCTCCACAGCATCTGCTGAATGCACGAAGATGGTCAAGGGCCTCAGGTGCAAGGTCACCACCTGCTGCAGGTGGCTGTGAGGGCGCCGAGGGAAGGCGGGGCCTGATACCACTGACGGGGCCTCCTAGCAGGGAGCATGTGCACCTTGCAGGCTGGATGAGAACCTTCAGCAGATAGAGCCCCTGGTTCCTGGTACAACAAAAGAAAACCAGGCAGCCAGAGAAAATGACTAACGTTGGGGCCCTCATCAACCTTGAAACCTGTGGCTTGGAGTCAGATTTTGTTGGATATAGGAAAGGAAGTAAATGCAGCGTTTTTTGCACTTTTGAGTGTTAGGAAACCAGTCATTCCACAAGTGCCACCATTTTAGGGTCCCTGCGGTCCAGAAAGGCAGAAGCCCGTCTGAAAGGCGAAAGGTCCGGAGGTCCTACTGGCCCATGCATGGGCCTGGGCTGGGCAGGGCCCGTTGTCACAGGATGTCAGACTCGGGGCTCCTCCAGCCGCCCACCAGGGCCCACAGTCTCAGCGGAGTCCTGAGGCGGGGAGCACAGGGGCCTCCCAGAGCAGGTGCCACGGATGGCGGACCTGGCGCCGGCAGGGGTTCGGCGGGCTGCGGGGAGCCGGGAGGGAGGGGAGGAGAAAATCGGGCAGAGGAAGCAGCACGTGTGAAGCCAGGAGACCACAGCACCTGGCACAGGGAAAGATGCGCACGCAGTGTGGCCGTGAGAGGGCCGACCCTGACTGTGGGTTGGAGGGAGGGCCCGCGGAACCTCATTAACAAAGCTGAACTTTGACCTAAGGCCACCAGAAGCATCTAGCAGAGAAAGCTCACCCCAGCTATAACAAAGGGAGTGGTTTAGCAGAATGGCCAGAGGGAAGGTGGAAGGGGCTGGCCTTGGTTACAGGTGAGCTCACTCCTACTGACGGGCTTAGGTAAAAGAAGAGGTACAGGGGGTGGGGGTACGGAACATGGGTTGGGGTGGGTGTGGGTAAAGGGCCAGGTTTGGGTTTGCCCATGCGAAGTCCACGTGAAGAGGCCTTGTCGGTACGTGAGGGCTGGAGACGTGGACCTGAAATTGTGACAGTGAGTGTGGTCACTGCGGCCCTCAGAGTGCGTGAGAACACCCAGGAGAGGGCGCGGGGGTGCGAGCGCCTCGGGCAGAATGCCTCCACCCAAGGGCCAGGCTGGAGCAGAAATGCTCTGACGGGTGCCTGAGGAGGGGCAGCCTGGGAAGCAGGAGGAAAGCCAGGAGGGCAGGTGGCGAAGGCCGGGCGGCATCCTGGGAAGCGACGCTGGTCCCACACAACCAAGCCCCCACCTCACGCCACGTCAGCACTCTGCCCACCAGGAAGCACACGGGATCTAGAATTTAATAGATGTTTATTTGTGTAATAGGAACATTCAGGTATATAAACACGGTAAATATTTTCCAATGTATAGTCCATCATGTTCTGACACTGCAGTGGAAAAGAATCTACATGTACTGTCCAACACTGATCAGACGGTGCACAGGGGAGTCTGCTGTGGCACAAACACATGGATCTAGTGAAACAAGTCACGTACGGGGCACAGCAGCTACACAATTCCCCGAACTCCCTTTCTGGGCTGGTGTTCCTTGGCACAAAGCCAGCAAACCCAGGCTGTGAACCTAACGGAAGTGAGACGTAAGTGTTCCATCCTATCAGCAAACAGTTTCACTTGGCACAGAATCACCAGATGCCTCAACCCCGCTGAACCCTCTGAGCACTGCATAGAGGGAAGCCCTCAAGAGGCTGCAAAGGGCTCGGCCCTGCCCAACGCCCGGGAAACCCCCGCAGCGGCACTGTCGGGGCCTTCGCCCCCACTGGGAGACTTTTTTTTTCTCTGCAGACGAGAAGCTGCCTGGGTTCTTTAGATGCAGTGATGAGGGAGGAAGTGCCAGGCCCAACAAACGTGGAGTCCAGGACAAGAGGACAAGCCCAGGACCAGCCCGTCACAGCAGCTGCTTCCCGAACACCTCTGCAACCATGCTCTCCTGATTCCTGCCACAATTGCGGCTTCATTAATTAAGTGAAGGGGCGAGGCCAGTTAACACAGTGGGCCTCTGGATCTGGTCTTCCTTCTCTGCCAGCTCCCAGGAACACTTCTCGGTCAAGCCGGTAATTCCACATTATTACTCCATTGGCTTGAATTTCACGGGTCTTTGTCAACACCATTCCTTCAAAGGGAAGAATCCCCCACCTCACACACACACCCTCCCTAACTCCCTGTCTCCCTTCAGAAAACTAAATGAAATATTTTTCACTCAAGTGCCTGTTCTCCCTTCATTCATGAAATCACGCACGTGATCCTCTGCTAACCTGCGATCCAACAACACACCCACGTCATCTATCCTCAGTGGTCACCTGCTTCTACCCTTAAATACTATTAAGAAAGCATGAAACACAAGGCCCTGACTTGTTACACTGCAAGGGTGCGGGCAGGGCTTTCAGGCTCCCTTCCCCTGTGTTATAATCTGCTCTGGAGGTACTTTCTCTTTCCCTTACTCTTCGTGGCCCATGGCCGCTTATGCAGGGCACTGCTGTAGGTTCCTGAGCTGTGTGCCCTTGGCCAGAGGGGGAAATGGGGTCCTGAGGGAATCAGAGACACCGTCACCCACAGAGCGGAGGCACCACCGGCAAGAAGACAAGAACGAGGCCCTTTCCCATGGAAAATCTATACCAAGAGCAGCAGGAAGTGAGGACGGCTTCAGGCAAACCATGGCCGCTAAGTGTGGGGGGTTTCAAAACATCCTCTTGTCTTCATTCCTTTTGTCAGGCCAACCTTCTGGAACAAGTGCAAAGTAGGTGGGTGTTGAAGCTGGACTGCTTCTCTCAGCAGCTCAGTGGGCCGCTTTCCAGACCTTGGACGCCCAGGCTGCGTGCAGGGCAGGTGGCGGTGGAGTGGCTGAGAACCCAGTCTCTGGCACTACAGCAACTTCCTATGTGCCTGGCCCATATCAAGCACTATTACTATTGCTGCAATTATTATTAATAAGTACACTGCTAGTAACTTACTGGCTGGAGAAGAAAAATGAAAAGAGCCTCAGCAGTTAGGCATTTGGTGGAGACGGTAGGAAAGGAGACAGGGTTTTTAAATAGCCAAGTGGACTTAAAACCCACTGGCCATAAACTCCTGGCTCTCAGATATTCTGTCCTCTATTCACAGAAATCATCCACATGTTCTAAAAACCCCAACATTTTAGCATCCAAAGTATACCTCCCACACTGCCTGTGAAAACACGGTCCACATACAAACAGGTAAAAAACTTAATCAAGAGGCAGCCCCAGGTAAGAGCAACAGCCTCTACCCACCTGAGAGCCCAGGTAAACAACGTCTTGGCTGGTCAACCTGAAGGAGGCAGGGACTGGAGCAGTGCTGGGAGCAACAAAAAGATGGGGACGCTTTCAAATGATACAGGTGGTTGGCCGCGGGGACGCTGTTACTGAGAACGGGGCCACCTTCTGTAGGGCACGTGGATGAGCAGAACCTAGGACCAGGAGGTGAGCCCAGATGAAGACTTTAAACCAGGCTCTTTCATCGCCCCTTTGTCCAAACGCCAGCACTCTCTCTAGGTCGTGCCACAAGCCCTACCCCCTCCAAATAAAGGAAAGCAAGTCAGGAAGTGGAAGCTGTTCATTTCTGTAAAAACTGGAAGCTGGGCAACTGTGTGGCAAGTGACAAGGGGAAAAGAAGTTTGTTTTGACTGACACAAGGACAGAATGAGGCCCTGCCCAGGAATCAGCCCCTTTCTTTGCAGTCCAGTGGCTGAGAACCCAGTCTCTGACATCACAGCGACTTAGGTTCAAATTACCAGCTCAGCGCAACAAAAATAACTACCACTTATTGAGCACCCACTATGTGTCAAGCACTGTGAGAAATGCTTAACAAGCATTCTCTCTTAAAATCTCCACAATCCCACAAGGGAGGTGCTGTTATCAGGCCCAGCTGGGCCAGAGTTGCACTTAGTAGCCTGCCCAGACGTAGGGCTGTTTGGACCCAACCTCTGGCTTCGGAACCACTGTGCGCAGCCCATCCCGTCGCCTCAGCGATGGTTTGTTCCGGCTGCTCCTTCGGAGCCCCTGCTGCAGGCAGCACCAGGGGCTGCCCACCCGTGGCTTACTGTCTCGTGATGTGTCCACGACAGGCACCTGGATCCTCCCCTTAGCCTTTCCTCCCCCCCCCCCGACTTTGGAAGAACAGGAACCCTGAACACAAGTGACATCACCCCTCCCCACTCCACCCTTTTCTCAGCACATAATTACAAGGTGGGCACAGATGTGAGTTACTACAAAAAACAAAGGGCAATGGTGACGCAGAAACAAGTTTCAGCAATGACAGACCACGTTTGGTAGAGTAATGGAAATCTACTTCCTTACAAAACTGACCTTGGGCAGGCTGCTCAGGGAACAAGGCCACTGCGTAGTTTTCCGAGCAGGGACGCTCTTTGCCTGGAGTGGTTCACGTGCTCCTCCGACCCACCCATCACCTCATGGTGCTCTCGGACCTGCCCAGAACTCGTTGACACTCGAAAGAGCTAAACTCCAGGATCCATTCAAATCGGCCTCCAGCCCACTCAGCAACTAGCTTAGACTCAAGTCACAGGGTTTGCTTAGTCTCCCTTAAAGCATATTTTTGGAATCTACTTGCATAACATAAGTCAACTTATAGGCTAAGAAGCCCAGTAGAAAAAGATAAATACCATTAAAGGAGTTTCAAAAGTCCACTTGTATAAGGTTAAAAGTTACATTTTGCCCCTTCTGAAAATGACACTAGTTTCAAATATACATTGTAGAACTGTACAGCACTAAGAGTAAATGTTTTAAATACAGTTATACTACAGCTACTAAAATGTTCAGAATAGAAACAGACCAAAAATAATAAATATAAGTAAGGCCCAGGCTGCCTTAGAGGGTTCTACATTCAGGAGGAAAACATGTGTACTTTCATCATGCTGAGGTGGCATGCACACACAAGGGGGAAAGACATGGGTGTCCTGTGAGAGGGGACAAGTAGAAATCACCAGGGAGGATGCCAGGCTCAGCTCCCTGCAGAAGGGCCCTGGCTTCTGGAACGCCCTTGTCCATGAGCTCCTTTATCTCACTGCTTAGGAGCAAACAGCAACTTACGCTCCAACCTGGCAGACAGGTCAGGCCTCCTAAGCTTGAGGGAAGGAATGGTGCAAAATTTCAGAAGCTCTTACTCCACCTTTGCAAAGGCAAGTGGGGCTGGGGACAATCCAGTCCTTGTCCTGGTGGGCAGACGGAAAGACGGAGACTCAACTCCACCACATGACCCTGGAGAAGCTCTCTCCCGACTCTGCCCCTCAGCTTCCGCACTGGCAAAGTGCTCATGACTCTCACCTGTGGCACCTTGGCAGGTTGTTGTGAGAATGTATAGGATTCAAACTGTAAACAAAACAAAAATCTCTAAATCAGAACTGCGTAACAGCTATGAATACCAAACAAGTGGGAAACAGAAAGGCAAACATGGAAGTGAGAAACCGAATCCATGACAAGGGAGGGCACACAGTGTCATTCACGTTTTATTTCTCTCTCACACACACAAAATGGACACGAAGTTAAGTTACACCATTAAGATCTGCACAGGTATATGTTAAAATAGTCTCTTGAATCTTATCTGAATGGTGAAGTAACATCTATAAATGGGAGAAAGAAAAACACTGGGCTACAAAGACACAAGGGAGCATTGCTCTCTAGACTATACTCCACTGGGATACACTCTTATTTCACCAGAAAGAATGTGGAGAAACCCCCCAAAAAATAAAGTCCAGGCTGACTCTCTGGCCTTCTTGCTGGTAGCTCCGGCGAGCAACCACATTCAGCTTCCGCAGACCCCCCAGGATCCTCAGACGCCTCTATCAGCGACCACATCCACAAGGGAATGTGCCAGGCACCCTGATCCAAGCGCAGCCCTCCTTGCGAGGGGCTCTCTGCTGCTGGGCTCCAGCTGCCGCTCCCTGCTCCCAAGGACCCCACCATAGGCCCACAATGAGGCACCACAAGACAAATGAGACTTTCTGTCTCTGGTTCAGGAGAATAAGTTCATTCTTCAGTGAGAAAACTAGAGTCATTACTAATCACCTCCACTGTTTAATTCATTGCTGAGATGCTGCCTCATCTTAAGGACAAACATTTAGAAAGGGCCCGACACCACTTGCTTTTCGGGTGCCCAGGACATGACTCACTACCCATAGCTGCCTCTGGAGACATGACTTGCTCAGCCAGAATCACGGAATACTGGAATTAGAAGACAACTCAGAAAACAAGGACCCAGTGAGGGATGTGCCAGTCCCATCCAGGGTCCACAGCCAGGACTGAAACCCTGTGCAAAAACACATTTTGTTTTTGGGGGACTTGAACCTGAAAAAGAAGAGCTATGTGCTAAAGTGGAAGTAAAAGTTCAGAATAAAGAAGCTGCTTCAATGCTACAGGCATGTGGAAAGTCATGCGGTGTCTGTGAGCTGAAATGCCGAGGGGTCTGCCCTGTGCTGGACGCTCCAGTGATCTGGGCTGAGTGTGAGCTTTCGGGGAGGCAGAAAGGCTCAGTCAAACAGAAACAAAACAAACTACCACCAGGCCAGGTACTAAAGGAAGCTATTACACCCTCATTTGGCAATGAGAACCACCATGGCATGGAATAATTAAACCCATTTGGACATCAAGTTCTCTCTCCTGTACCCCTTTCCCAAAGTCAACTTCACTCTTATAATTAAGAAGGGAAACAAAATAAATCACAGTTCTGTTTTGTTTTTTTTAAAAAAAGAAAGGTCCCCCAGTAAAATACAAAGTACATTTAACTTGTCACATTATATAAAAAGTGTGCATTTAATCTTCAGAATAGTCGAACCTCTAATCAGGTTGGGTTTTCCAAAGTTTTAAGCAGGATTCTATGGTTTCAGTGAAGAAGTCATGGTACAGTTGAAATCACTATAGGAAATAAGTGATTTTTAAAACACATACACAATACACATTTGCCTTAGGAGTAATATATATACAACACAGCAGCTACATGGGTGGGTGGTCAGGCGAGGGGCACAAACAAGAAGCTCTCTGCTCCCTGCCCAGTGGGAAAGCCCCCAGAAAGGATTCAGCAGCAACCAGTCCATAGCACAAACGTGAACACCATCATCCCTGAAGATAAAGTTAGCTGGACCGCCCTCCAGGAGCCATCAGAGCCTAAACATGTGGGAAGGGGTTTGGTTACAGTACATTCTACTGTATATACTTGAAGTCTTACAGTGTGGTGTTTTTTTTTGTCTGTTTGTTTTACCAGACTATTATAAATAATTTTTTGAGCTTTCTCAAGAAAATTTTTCAGTCTGTGATGAAGTTAGGTGACTCCATATCATAAAGCAGAGCTCATGTTCCCCGGGATTTTATGTGGACAGAATGCTGTCTGATAAATAAGCCTTTGTCCCCGCAGCCGACAGAAGGCAAACCCCGTGGGGCTCCAAGGCGGGATTACAGAGCAGCTCAGGGCAAAGCTCTCCAGCAGCAAAGACACTGAAGCCGTGTACCCCTTCCCTGCTGGGGAAAGGGGCAGTACGAAGACAGGTGCGGGGGACCCTGAGCCCGTCAGACCCAGTGAACAGCCACTCTCTAATCGAGCCCGGTTCCACTGAGGAGACCCAGACCCAGGGCCAAGCAGCCACTGCTGAGCTGGGCAGCACCATCCTCCAGGGTTTTAAAACTTCTGTTTAAAAAACCCAAATGGTTTTACCCCCATGACTTCCTTCCAACTCAAAGCTGTAGTTTACTTGTAACCCCAAATCATAAGCACATAGACTGAATGTACAGAATTTTCTTAACACCTGCAGATAAAAAACACTCTACCAAAAAGTTAAAAAAGAAAAAGACAGTGAGTTGAAGCCTTGTCATTGTCTAAGTCACACCAGCGGGGCTTGCCTGGGAGCCCTGTCCCCTCGCTCTGGCCTGCTCTGACTCCTGGCCCTGCGTGGCGCCTGCTAGTTCTCCAGGGCATCTGTCAGCATCCCCTTCTCGGTCAGGTGAGACTTGAGTGTGTTGAAGATGTGGAGCTGCTGATCTGGCCGCAAGGTCATGAACTGCTGAATCAGCTTGCTTGGGTTCGGGCCCCTGGAAGAGAATGTGACAAAATGGCACTGATGGGGGCCCACCAATTTCTAGGGCCTGACTATCCAAGTGGTTGCTCCCACCTCTGGATTCCCTACGAACAGAGTGCAGAGCGGCCTTGGGAAACCTGTAGATAAACAGTAGCAGCGGAAAACTGCATTTATAATTGGGATGCTTTTCGCTGAAACTGAGATGTAGCTAAACTCCTAGAATTCCGCCCTATTTAAAATTCTTCCAACTTGGTTCAGGTGGAAAGGCACTGTACCTGATAAAACTGGCGATGTACACATTGACGAAGGTGGCCATCAGATACTGGCAGTCAAAGCGATCCATGATGCCCCCGTGGCCAGGAATCGTATTGGCAAAGTCCTGTTAGAGGCAGCAGAGGGACTGGTGGGCCGGGGCTCAGCCAAGGTCAAACCCTGGCCTACGGCCCCACCTCAATGCCCAGCTACTGTCCCGAGTCGCTGAGGGAAACCAAGTGAGAAGCAAGCATTGATTCAAATGCTGAGGCTATACCAGGACATGATCTTATTAAATTACAAAATGGTTTTTTAAAGAAAGATGTAAGATATTAACAAATACACAGAAATTCCAACTACTAAGTTTTCTTGGAAACACTGCCCTTTTTTTAACCTACCTACATCCTGCGCATGGGTGAAGAGCACACAGTAAGGGCCTAGGACTTTGACGGAGGTGGTGGCTGACAGGGTGGGGCAGGAGGAGGGAGGCGGAAGGCAGGCAAAGAGGGGCCTGGCGGGGAGACAATGGGAGGGACAGAGAAGAGGGTTCTCCTACTTTGATTTTAAAGGCTCGTTTGAATCCACTTGCAAAGAACCCTCCAAAGGGGCCGATGAGTGAGGCAAAGGTCGAGAGGGCAATGCTGTGAATCTGGAAAGGGTACATCCGGACGATTTTCTGAGGAGAATATATGAAGTAAAAGTCAAGATGCCAACAGGCACAGCCTTATTACATGTTAACATATATAACTCTTTATTCAACTACCTATATTCCCCGCACCCCTCCAAAAAAGAACATAATTAGTAAGAAGACTGATTTTTTTTTTTTAACTTCTGTTCTGGTTGAAGTTTATGAAGAAACTCCAGCCTTACACAGATATGTCACTGAAAAAAGGAAGAGTATTTCAGTACTGTCTTTTCAGATAATTGTGGGTATTTTTGACAATACACAAGAACTTGATAAGTGGCAGTCCTTAAAAATTTGGTGCAATGTGAAATCTGAAATTCTATTAATGAAACTTTTATACTCTTAAGTTAAAATCCACTGGTCTATCGGGCACTTTGAATGTATGTTTTTGCCCATGCATGACTGTATAACCCCATGCACTGGCCATTCAGAAAATACTGGTTTCCTGAGTTACGTCAACCTTCCAAAGGTAGACGCACTTAGCTCTAAAATGTCAAAACATCACATATTAAAATTACCACAGATCTCATCAGAAAATTCTTTAAATATTAGGAAGCTATCAAGCTCACAAAAGGAACACTTTCTAAAATTCTTCTTTCCCATGAAAGCCATATTTTATCATTGTTAACAATTACTGTGAGCTGTTTTCCTTGAAGTGACAGGCTCACTTCATCCATTTAAGAAAAACACCTGTCAATTATCCAAGCCTAAAACACTATAGTTTGTCAGTTCTTTTCAAGTAAAATTATATTTCTATAAAAAAGCAGCTAGGTCAGCTCCTAAGGAAGTGCCCACATGCTTTCCCTTTGGATAATCAAATACCTCCAAACTTAGTTCAGCAGAAATGTTTTATGCACTTTTCGTTTTGGTACAAAGAGTTTTAGAAAGGGGTGTATTCAAGGGCCAAGATTTAATAAAATTAATAATTTTACTATTTTGCCAAAGACACTCTTAAGAAGAACCGGCTCAGTTTTTACTGCAAGCGTGTGGCTCAGAGAACCCAGTGACTTGGTCCTCTTTGGCACCAGCCCCTCACCCATGCTGGGTCGCCAGCAGGTTGACCCACGGCTGCTTTTGTCAACAAAGTGAACAAGGCAAATAATGTCACTGTATTATTATGAAAATAGATGTGACCTCGCAGACCCCCTGAAAGGATCTCAGGGTCCCCCAGGGATCCAAAAGCACGCTTTGAGAATCACTCGTCCTAATGATTTGAAGAAAGAAGTCAAGTCTCCTCCTGTTCCCGCCATGAACTGACTAGAACACTCTCCCTCACCCTGGGGCCCACAGCTTTGGGGACAGGACGGTGCTTTTATGAGAGAAGGCAGTGTGGGGAGGGGGCTGTCCCTTGCAGTCACCATCCCACTGAGGTCAGATCGCTCCGTGGCGGTGACACATACCCAGCCAATGGCCGACTGGATCACCTCAGGAATGTTATACTCATGCAGGCGAAACAGGTCCGAGGGCTCACAGTCCACAGTGAAGCTGTTGGTGTCGTTGTTGTACTCCACGGGGCAGACAAAGCATCTGTACCCAGACATCACATAGGACAGCTGAGAATGAAGAATAGATAGGCAAAGGTGACAAGTTCCGCCATCCTGCCTGGGCAGCAGACACCTGGTTTGGTCCCGTGCTTACAGTGCCTACCCTCTAACCGCAAGCACGCACTGAATCAGAGGCTTAGGTTCCACCACATGTGTACTTTGCCTGAACTGGGGCGGGGGCGGAGGACAGTGCCCAGCCCACTGCGGTCGCACACATACCCGCCCAGACACCCATGCCCTGAACGAATCCAGGAAAGACCTGAGAAATGTGGTGAAAAAACTGTAAGAAATTTCTCCCCACTTGGGGGTGCTATAGTCAATTTTCTCAGGATCTCGGGAGGCAGGAACTGAGGAAATGGTACAAGGAGAGGCTGACAGCCAGGAGGAAGGAGGCTGAAGAGCAGCAAGGTAAGGAAGCTGGGCACTTAAGGGCAGACGGACAGCACTGCAAAAGGGAGACTGGTGCAGGGTCAGAGCAGGGAATGGTGCTCTTGAAAGGGCTGGGAGATCATCCAGTTGTGGCCAGGCACACAAAGGAGAAAATCTGGGCTGAGCAGTGTATCTCACCCCTCCCCTTACTCTCCGATGCCAATCATGCTGACCTTGAAATATCAAATGCCAGGACAAGAATGCGGCCTGCTGGGTGTTGCATGCCTCGGCATGAGAAGCACAAGGTGCGCACGGCCCCTGCTCCTCAACTGCCAAGACTCTGTTTGAAAACTGGCGGACGGAGGACAGCTGGAGCTGCCCGTGCCAGTTACAGAGCATGCCACGCTGGTGCCCTTCTTCAGGGCAAGGTCCCATCCAGGAGGACACAGTCCTTGGCCTTGGGACACATGTTCTCTAGCCCTGGACAGGCTTGGAAGATGGGTGTGGGGCCTCTGGCACTCCCCCACCCAGCCAGGACCTACCAGGAGGCCAAACAGCACAGTAGCAAAGAAGCCCCCAATGAAGCCTTCCCAGGTCTTCTTCGGTGATAGCTGTGGGCAGAGAACAAGTCCTTAGCAAAGGGTATGTTGAGATCTCTGACTTTGGGAACACTGAGTACGTCTTAAAAAAACCTCACTATGTTAACCACCTCACCTTCTAAAATACCCCATGCTTGGTTTTCTGGTTCCCTGCCTGATTCCCCTCAGTTTATTTCCTGTTTCAAG
Source organism: Pteronotus mesoamericanus (assembly GCF_021234165.1). Classification (NCBI taxonomy): domain Eukaryota; kingdom Metazoa; phylum Chordata; class Mammalia; order Chiroptera; family Mormoopidae; genus Pteronotus; species Pteronotus mesoamericanus. The sequence continues at coordinate 24,654,627 of NW_026555105.1, read as the reverse complement.
TAGTCATTTAAGTCATTTAATTATATTATAAAACAGCATACTAACTAAACAGCAATACTCAAATTCAGATCAAATCCCCCAAAATGTATTTACAGAGTTTATAAAAATGTTTTCCTTATTCACTCTTTTTTCCCCGTGGGTAACTGTCAGGGTTTTCCTTTGGTTTTTTCTCCTAAAATTTAGTATCAGCCATTCTCAGGGACGACATGAAAGATACGTACTAGCTAGATCTCCTCTGTCTCCCAAGCTGATCTACTCGCGTTGAAAGCATCCCCCTTCCCGCATGGTGATGTTTCATGTTAGGATTATCCATTTACCTTGATGAGAGGGGTCCGACCAAAGAAGAAGCCAAACATATAGGCCATGATGTCATTACAGATAACGCAAGAAATGGGGACAATGAACCTACAAAATAAACCAAAGGATCAACTCTCCCATGATAATACCTTAAAAGACCACAGTATAATACCATTCATGAATTCTAGTACCAAAATAACTCATAGAGTATTTGTTACCCATTGAGAAATAACTTTTAAAAAAATAAAATAAAATACCGACCGAGCCATTCCTAGTACCTGGCACAGGGCAGGCATTCAAATGTTTACTGAATGACTACTGAATACATGAAAGTAGCATGCTGTAAGATGTCATTTGTTCTTTTGTCACTATAAAGCAATTATCTACACAACAGTACAAATTTAAACTGTAAAGGAAAGGAAAAAAAAGTTTCCCTTGTTTCTCCTATTCCTATCTCCATTTCCCAAAACAGCCACTTTTAATCATTTCTGGTTTTTCTCCTAGTAGTTGCCTCCCTAATTCTAGTAAGTGATATATTTTGTCTATTTCATAATTTACCTACTTTCTTTTAAACTGTGTATTACTTACTATAAGCTCTATCTAGCAAGCCCTGCCGTTCTCTAGGACTACCCAGTGGGCAAAACCACCATCCACACACACAGCTCGATGTCTTCTCTGCCTCCCCCTGCTGGTCTGGTCATGCCCATCATAAGATTGGGGCCGCTTCCACACTTGTACCATCACCCTCCTCTTCCTCACTCTCTATTCTCTGACAGTCACATTTTAAAAATTTCCTCTATTTCAGATTTAAAGTTCTTCAATTTCCTGGCCCATCAACTATAGGCAAATTTTTTAAGTATATTTCATTGATTATGCTATCACAGTTTTCTCATTTTTTTCTCCCCTTTATCTCCCTCCACCCTATACCCCGCTTCCCTCCAGCATTCCCCACTCCCCGCCTTAGTTCATGTCCATGGGTTGTACATATAAGTTCTGTGGCTTCTCAACCTCCTATACTATTCTTAACTTCCTCGTCTATTTTGTACCTACCAAGTATGCCTTTTATTCCCTGTACCTTTTCCCCCCATTCTCCCCCTCCCCCTCCCCGCTGATACTCTCCATGTGATCTCCATTTCTGTGATTCTGTTCCTGTTCTAATTGTTCTAATTGTTCCCTTAGTCTTGTTTTTGTTTTTTAAGTTCAGTTGTTGATAGTTGTGAGTTTGTTGTCATTTTACTGTTCATAGTTTTGATCTTCTTTTTCTTAGATAAGTCCCTTTAACATTTCATGTAATAAGGGCTTGGTGATGATGAACTCCTTTAGCTTTACCTTATCTGGGGAGCACTTTATCTGCCCTTCAATTCTAAATGATCACTTTGCCAGACAGAGTAATCTTGGATGTAGGTCCTTGCCTTTCATGACTTTGAATACTTAAAGGCAAAATTTTGACTTGCTGTTTGTTATGGGGATTTAGAGGATCAGTATTCAACCAACCCCCCCAAAATATTTACTCTGTAGAGGCTTCTAGCACATACTCTCTGCTCTAAAACTATAAGTCTTGTAGGTTGAATCTGAAAACCAGCACCTAGAGATTTTAACATTACTCACTGTAGAAGCAAGTGATATATCTGGTCATTAAGATGAGGACTTAGCATGTATCACTCACTGTTAAGAGACACCTAACAGAAACTCTGAAAGAAAGAAGGAGCTGTATGCTTCCCAGTCCATTATAATTGTTATAACCATAATAATGCCTGTAACATTTATATGAGCTAGTCTCTGTTCTAAGCACTTCACATGTATTTACTAATTTATTCCTCAGGAGGTGGGGAGTACTGTACCCTCATTATGAGATCTGGAAACAAAAGCACAGTCTGGGGTCTTACCCAGAATACCTTAGTACCTCTCTTCTATACACTAGGATAGGCTATACCTCTTCATTACGACCATCCAACTTCTTCAATCAGTCTGATGATTTCTATCTATGCTGACAGATTTCTTGTTGAAACCACTACATTTCTGGAATAAAATCTACTAAGTAACAGAACAGTCATGCGCAGCCTAACTATGAGGATAGCATTCTGAGGAAAGTGTTGTTAGGTGACTGAGTCCTTATATGAGCACCAGAGTGCACTTACACAAACCTAGACAATATAGCCTGCTACACACCTAGGGTATTGCTCTGTAGGGGCGGAAAAATAATTTTGCCTCTACCCTTCTAAGCTCTTGGCTGACACATTCCTGTAATAAAAGACAGATTCGTAGGAGAAAAACAAATAGAAGTTTAAAACCATATATACCTGAAAAACTGAGTAACTGGCCAAAATGGCTGAAACTACCAAGTTAAATACCACCTTCAGCTGAAGACAAAAGAAACTCTCCCTAAGTGGGGGGAGAGTTGGTTATAGGAAGTTCGCAGGGAAAGTGAAGTAAACACGGGTATGGTTGTTATGCAGATTTAAGTCCTTTCTCTTCTATATTGACAATAGTTTGTAGAAATAGGTCATCCACCTCTTCCAGTACAGCAAGGAGACACTTACATATGGAGATTTCCCATTCAAATGTAAACGTATTTACAAAGGGTAACTGCTACTTGGTTTTCAGAGCTTGTCCCAAGTCTGTTATTTCTTAAAATTAATTGGCCTACAATAACGCTTGTGCCAACAAGAGGTATTTTGGGGTAAGAAAGTTCTGTTCCCCTACAGCTCCTAGGCTACAAATCTGTACAGTATGCTACTGTACTAAATGCTGTGGGCAATTATAAGTATTTGTGTAATGCATCACACTACGACTTCACTAGGTGACAAGAATTTGTCAGCTCCATTGGGACCACCATAGTATGCGGTCTGTCATTGATCAAAGCTGTTCTTAAGTGGCACGTGACTGTATACATTCTTTTGACACATTGCCAGACTCCACTTGCTAACAGTTTATTTAGAACGGTTTATCTATAACCATAAAAGAAATTAGTTTATCATTCTTGTCTCTCCCTGTGCTTATCAGCTTTAGTGTTAAGGGTTAGATAAAACTTAGCTATTTCCTTTGGTCCTTTCTTTTTCCAGGTGTGGATTCCCACACAATTTTTAATTCTTCTACAGTTACTTATCTATTAAATTTTCTTCTTGATGACATTTAATAGTTTATATTTTGCCAGGAAATCATAGAAATTTCCTCTAGGATTTCAAATTTGTTGCCATACAGAACTGTCTCTGATTCTTTAAATATCCCTGTACCTATTAGTCTAGAACCATGGTCCTCAAACTGTAGGCCCTGAACAGCAACACCATTATCACCTGGGAATGCACTAGTAATTCAAGTTCGCAAGTCCCACCCCAGACTCCCTGAAGCAGAAACTCGGGGCTAGGGCCCAGAAATCTGTGTTGTAACCAGCGCTACACAGCATTCTGATGTAGCGCAAGGTGACAACCATTGGCTCAGGAGGCAAGGGACGCGTGCGTGAGAAACACGCACAAACTAAAAGGGAAAATTCCCTCCCTGTCATCACTCACCAGATCATTCCTTCAAAGAGGTTGTGGATAACAAGATGTGACTGGGTGACAACAATCAGCAACGTTACATGGGTCCAACCAAACTGCAAAAGAAGAAAAACAATCAACTTTTATCAGTGTGCCTTGAAGGGCACCAGCCAATACCAAATAGAAAATTGCCGAGAAACAGGTAGGAAAGATATCTGCTTCTGTAGATATGTTTCTTATTAGAAGTGACAAGGTACAGAACAGGCCTACGGGAGAAACTCTGTCCCCAGCTACAGTCCCCATAAATGCTCAGGACCACGTGGTTCACTAGTGAGTAAGTTCTTCTGTGCTCTGAAACCCTGGCTACTTCCAAGTATTCATTGAGTGCCTGAGGTGCTCAGAGAGGAAACATGATCAATTTGGAAAAGTGATATAGGATAGGACAATGCCTGCGGCCTTGAGGCAGAACAGTAAGAAACTAGGAAACTCTTTAGCAAGTGGAATGAGGGAAACTGAGACAAATAGTTAAACAAGGTGCTAAGAAATTGCAAGATCTTGTCTTCCCTAACCAAGAACACTTCGGAGCAAATGGTTTATACCTCTCCTCCTCAACAGAGTGAGTAGCTTAAATCACCCAAGTCAAGGAGATAGATAACAGAGACCCAGATGGTGCTACCAGTGCCCACCAAGCCCAAGAACGAATAAAGTCAAAAGAACAAATAAAAAGATTTAAAAAAGAAATAGAGCCAGACCAATCCGAGATAAAAGTAAAACAGTGAAGCTGACCAGAAAATGATCCCAAACTCCCCCATACACTCATTTTGATGCATCAGCACATTAAAGGACATACTTGGAAAGCTGTTGAATATTCTTTTGACACCCTCCCAAAACCTTCCCTAAAATTCCCACCTACAGAAAAAAGATAACTCTTAAGACAAAGAACCAAGTGTGTGCTCTCCCTTGAGTATGCCTGCACCCCTTCTTTCTTCAGGCATGTGCTTTTGCTTTCTTTCTTCTAAGCTCTAAAGGTCCCCAGGAGACTCGCAATGAGGAGGGCAGCAGGCAACAGCCGCTTGTCCCAGGCTAACCCCCTGAACCTGTCTCCAAGGGCCCTCCTTTTATCTCTGTAAATTGTTTCCTTGGTCTGTGTAGCTCATCGTGACTCATTTCTATTACTGTGACTTCCTTTCCTGAGTCCACGCAGCCCAGCATGGCTCACTTCTGCCACTTCAGTTACTGTGCTTTCCTTTCTTACATCAAGGCAGCCTCGCCTAGGCTCACTCCTGTTGCTATGATCTTGCCTCTTCTACCCTAAACCCTTCCTTTGTTTCACTGGCCCCAGGCTTTAATAAACATACTCTCCAAATCACCTGCCCTTGTGTCATGATATCTTTCCTACATGAAGTCAAGAATGCACACATTCCAGACCAGCCTGGGGCAGTCCTGCCTTAGTCCTGGTCCCTTTCTGGTGACAGCGCCACCTTGAGCCTTACTTGAAGCCCACTTTCTTCAGGGCCTAGTGGAGGGATCGCTTAGGGTGTAAATTAAGTAACAGTGATTGGATCTAAGTGGATATACAGCTGCCAAACTTGAACAGGCTCCCTTCCTTCATGGTCTGGGTTCCAGAAACATACATAACAGACTGCACTCCAGAGTTTGGATTTTCCACAGAAAAGATGAGAGATTTATTGAGTTTCAGCAGAACTTCATTTAAGCCAAGAATCCTGAGAGAGAGACAGAGACAGAGACAGAGATAGAGACACACTTCCCTTACCATGTAGAACTGCAGGCGGTAATGCTTCTTGACCAGACTCAATACAAACATGCAGAATCCTGATTCAAGGAGGGAGAAGAAAGGGCAAAATAAATCACATTCTGCATTTACCTTTGTCCTAGCCACTTCCTTTGGCTGTGTACATCATCGTGATTATGATCCTTTGGCTAATTTCCTGGAAGCAGTTAACCAGTGCATAACCCCAAACCCCAGGTAGTGGAGCAGGGAGGAAGGCATGGACTCGCTCTTCAGATTGTAATCAGAAGGGAAAAAATGACTCCGTCAAGACAATGAAAGGAAGGCACTGTCTTTAAATCTTGCAGACTACACTCAATTTAGGCTGTTGTTCACCAGATAAGAATATTTTAACCCTAGAGCACGGGTCAACAAACAACAGTCAGGCCGCTGCCAGATTTTATAACTAAAATTTTATTGTAACACAGCTATGCCCATTTGTTTACATATTGTCTGTGGTTGCTTTTGTGTTACTAGAGCAGATTGGGGAGTTGCAACAGGGACCCTGGGCCCCCAAAGCCTAAAATACTTATTATCTGGACTTTCAAGGAACAGTTTGCCAACTCCTGTTCCAGTGAAGAGGCCTGGTAGAAGGGGGATCCACCAGGTGCGGGGTAGAAGCCACCCCTACCTCCCTCACAGACGCATATGATGGCAAAAAAATACCTGCAGCCCCTGCCCCTTCTCCAGGAAGGGAAAGAACTTTTACCCCTAAGTGTGGTAGGCCCCTCAAACACAGTTCTGCCCAGCAGAGAGCATGTCGCTGTCCCAGATACCTCTGACTCCCACTGGGGGGCTGCTTTCAGGGTCTGAGGCATGCCCTCTGAATATCCTCAACATCTGCAAACCCCTTAGCAGTGGATTTTATATTTTAATACCCAGATGTCATTCACAGAGCTGATCAAAAATAGGTCAGACAAATTTAGGTCAGAACAACTTTCTCATGTGCCCCAAACTAGCTTTAAATTAGGCAAATATGAAAAACACTAACATTATCAGAACTAGTGTGTAGTCTGAACTGAGTTTAGACTGACAAGTACTTTACTGTTTGTCAAGTTTTAATGTATATGATTTAATCCTCACAGTAAGTGCCCAGTTTTAGCTCTAGATTACAAAAGAGCTTACTGAGACTCAGAGAGATTAAGCTCCCAGCCCCTGGGAAGTCACAGAGTCCTTTTAAATCCAAATCAGTAAAATTTCCACTAGATTGCATTGTCCTTCAAGGCGGTCTTCTAAGAAGATGCTCCTAAAGATGGCTGCCTGTTTTTAAACCTAAGTTATAAGAACAGGTGGTTTCTGTTTCCATCACAGCACAGATTCTCTGCCAACAGGAGAGTCAGGGCAGGGCCATGCTGTGCTGCCCTCCAACACAGGCTGGAACACAGGGACAGGTGGCACCGGCTGCGGTCCCCCACACCCACAGAGCCCCAGAGCCTCGCTTCTCTTAGCAAAGAGCTGCTACAGCTCAAGTAACGCAGCGCCCTCGGCTCTGCTCCCCTCGTGGTCAGAGGTGACATCATCAACACTTTACAGTAACCAAGGAATTCCCCAACTCCTACTCAGCAGACATACAAAACAGGACACATAAGAACTAGTGAGCCATTCAACGCATACCTATTAGGTAGAGAGTAAAGGAAATGAACCGGTGGTATTTGCTGAGAATCCGCAAAGGCTCCTCTCTCTGGACCAAAGTGAAGAAGTAATCTGTCACCGTTTCACCGTAGAAGAAATAATTTACACACAGTAAAAAGTACCTGTAAATGGAGACAAGTCATTGCCGCGGGGAGCACGTGCGGCCTGTCCTTTACAGCGAGGCTGTCAGGAAACCCCGAGGAAAGGACCAGAACAGCAGTCCCCCACCCTCGAGACCCCCATGGTCCCTGTTCTCCAGTGACACTGTAGGTGAGAAGTTTATCTAGAAACTTGTGGCAGCTGTCATTCACCCTCCATTTATCACAAACGCAGGATTTAGTTTTTGCCCCTTTTGTAGAGTTTCTGTACCTAACCTAAGAACGCTCAAACCGTAAGATAGTGCTCCAAAACGTGCCTCATCCTGCTTCCCAGTCTTGTTTCCACTCTCCCCGGCAGGAACCCTTCGTGCCCACCAGGGAGGCTCACCCAGCTTTGCCACCTGTCTGCTTTGCTCCTGTCCCTTCTCTGCCTGGGGCATCCTCTTCACTTACCTTTCTTCACTCACTGTTCAAATATCAGTTTCTTCATAAAACCTTGCCTGACGTAACACGATACCTGCCTCCCTGGCATTCACTTCTATAGCACGTCAGCCAGTCTCTGTTATTCTAGGAAGATTCCAGACTTTTGGTAACTACTAACGACTCTTCCAAGGCCAGCATGTAGTCTGGCCTACAAAGCACTTGGGTTTCATAGGTGCCATGCAGGTTCATAGCCATCACTCCCCTCCCGCCCATCACCACGGTAAATATCTACCACAAAACACCTGTCACCCAAGTCTATTAAGGGTGCCTATGGGGCTGCAGAGCTTACCAGCTGAGGGTCCTGAACCAGGGTAGGTCATAGGAGTGGTAGACATTGTAGCCAATAGTAATAATCTCATGGAAACACTTTATCTGAACACACATCACCTGCAGGACACACAAGAATAAGAATGCTGGAGAGCTCCCCAGTTCTTATGATCTTTGGAAACAGAAACAAATCATGGGCTTTCAAGAAAAACCACTGTAAGAAAAATGGCAGTCCTACAGCGATTCATCTCTCTTCTCTCTCACACCCCACCCCCCGTGGCAATATAGCCTTTTATAACAGAATAGATCCAGTTTCTCACAAAGAACACACAGGCTCCTAGAGGGGGTGGGGGAGGGCTGGATGGAGGGGAACAAAGAGGGAAAAACTGGGACAATCATAATAGCATAAACAATAAAATATTTTTTGAAACAAAACAACAAATACATGCTCCTGAAGTTTCAATTAACTCTTTATTCTAGAACTTCCCAGGACTCAATCGACTTCTTTCCCTTTTGACTATGAATACAAATACCTGGAAAGCCCCAACTGCTGTGCTCAGCGGTCAGTTGTTGGTCATCTGACCTGCCCGTGACAGTGGGAAGACTGAGAGGGGGCACTGTGGACTGGGAGTTCTTAAGGAAAGGCCGAAGCCTATGAGTAAGGCCCCAGGAAAACAACAAACAAAACCAAGAATCAACAGGACAGCAGGGGTCACAGTGTAATCAAACAGTTGAAATAATAAAATCAAATTTTAAAATGGAGAGGCATCTTTAACCACATACAACTGGCCTGACCCAACATCCCTCTACCTGGCTGCTAAAAAGAGAGCAGTCACAGATATTGTAAGAAAGAAATGCTCTGTGGAGCCTGGACCCCAAATGATTCCCAGAACTAACCCAGCACCCAGCACTTCAGATCCTGCATGAAAAACCGAAGGCCAAACTAAAAGAACACGCAACGGCACTTACAATGATCATTAAAACCATTGGTCCCAGGTAAATGATGACGAAGAAAAATGCAATCATGGCCAAAGTCAGGATGCCTCTCACCCACCAGTTCTTCCATCTAAGTTAGAGAGGGAAGGAGAAAATGCATTAGGAGCCCAGAGAGAACGGAAGCACAAACCCAGGGGGGACGGCTGTTCCCGGGAGGAGAGGGCCTGGGGTCAGTCCTTTCCAGGAGCATCTCCTTCACTGGGACAGAGGAACTAGCCACATGCTGGCGGGAGCAGGGCCACTACAGGCGATGCCTCATCCACACCCAACACAGTGGACGTTCCAAGGCCCAAGGCCTACAGAAGAATACACCAGCGTTATGTCTTAATGAAGGAACCAGGCAAAAATCCCAAGGGAAATGCAGTGCCCTCTACTTCAGTATCTACTTGAATGGTTTCTACAGCTGTCTCTACGGGGCGGGGGGCCCTGGGAATGAACCTTACAAACATATTTCCTTCAGCAGAACCCTACGTTGCCCTACTCCTGCACTGTTATGGTGATAGCAATATTAAAAAGTGATAATAACAGCTATTACAAATACACACCTGGCACCCTTATAAGGACTTTACATGTATTAAGACATTCAGCCCTCAACACTCTCAGTTTTTACAGATGAGGAGCTGGAGGCCCTGGTCATACAGTTATGAAGCGGTTAAGCTGGGACTTCAATCCTGGGGGCCTGGCTCCAGAACCCATACCCCTAACCACTGCTCAATACAATCTTTCAAAGGGACATGTATGGGAGGCACACAAAGAAACACTTACAGATGTTTTGGGGCCTTACAGTTTGTGTTTTTAATCTACCCACATAGCTGGCATTGGAGAGACTAGAGTTTCAAGGGACCAGAATTCCAACCCTGGAATCACCCAAGTTAAGATGGTTCTCAGTTCTTCCAGGAGACCTTTTAAATGTCCACAATGGACGTGCGCGGGAGAGGGGGCACTAAACGTTAAACTGGAAACGTGGGCTCCTCTGTGAAAAGCAGTCCCTCCATCAGTCACAAAGCCCAGGGACCATTTCCCCACATATGCTGGGTCAGCGACCTTGCCCACCACCACCCCTCTGCCCACCCTTTCCTCCTCCTTGGACAGCCCCTTCCAGCCCAGCCTAGAGCACCCTTCAACTGCCAGACCCCTCCAGGCTGTGCCCGCGGTTGCTGCTAAGATGAGCAGGGCACGGGCACTGCAGTCAATGCCAGTGGGCAGGCATGTCCCACACGCTTTGACAGGAATAGACTCCCACCACGAGACCATGAAGGGCCTGGGTCTTCCATGGCACTTGGACATGCCAACAAGGCCCCCAACAAGCACCTGCATCATTAAGCCAGGTTACCTTGAAGACAAGTTGGAGAGGGCCCTGTTGAGGACCTCTGGGGTATCGTCCACAGAGGTTACGAGGGGGGTAGCTTCCGCTCGGCTCTCACTGTCCGATGCAGTCTCTCCGTCTACCTTTGCTTCTGGCTCCGGCTCCTACAGAGCAGAAAAACAGAAGAGGAAAAGGTCAAAATGTTGAGCAGGATACTGAGAAGTATATGCTGTTTATAGGAGATCTGTGGGAAAAGACCCAAACTGGGCCTGAAGAACTGGCAGAGTCAGGTGACAATAACAGATGGGACGCACAGCGATCCTGACACTCATCTGACATGTGCCAAGGTGGCCCGCTCTCTACTGCAAGAGAGACATGCATCGGCACCTCGGGAGGATGAGCAGCAGCCTCGATCTACTAAACCCCCACTGCCAGACAGAGGAGCGGGGCAGGGAACAGTTCAGAAGAGGGAGAGGGGCTCCTTTGTAGCCAAAGAATGCACATGGGAGCTGTGGCCAGGTTTCATCTGGGCCCCATTCCTGATCCTACTACTCAGAGCTTTTATTTCTTAAGGGAATTTAAAATAATTGCTGTGAGAAGACATGGAAATCACATCACGTAGAACTAGACAGTAACATAGAACTAGATGGTAACAATACTACTAGTATTTATATAGCCCTTCAAGTTTTTAGAGCATTTCCCCCATACCTGTGAACCTCAGAGCACTTCTGGGAAGAAAGAAACACAAGATCCCGTGGTACAAATGAAGATACAGGCTCTGAGAAGCTCCATGGCTGGCCCCAAATCGCCTATTCACCCAGGTCTTATAATTTGCATTTGTTCATCACCACATTTCCTTTTATTTAAGCATCCTGGAACCCATTTTGTTTTTTCAGTAAGAAATTCAAAATGAAGTAAACTAGATATAGCAAAAGGATGTTTTACCACATCTTCAAGGATTTCATTATATATATGGGCAAACATATTTAAGTTGAACTAACAATTTAAATTTCCCTAATTAATAAATATACAAAATAGAGCACTATTTCATATGTTTACTGTCCATTTGATTATTTTCCTTTGCAAAGTGTCTATCAAGTCACCGGCCAGTTTTTCTACTGAGTTTTTTGCCTTCCTTTTTATTTATTTATTTAATTGCTTTTAGAGAAAAAGGGAGAGACAGAAACACTGATGTGAGAAACACAGTTCAGCTGTCTCTTGTATGTGCTCAGACTATGGATTGTATGCATCCGGACCAGGGATCGAACCCACAGCATAGGTTATGTGCCCTGACTGGGAACTGACCCTACAGTCTTTCAGTTACAGGATGACACTCCCACCGAACCACACCAGTCGGGGTGCATTTCCTTTTTACTGATTTGTAGAAATTTCTTATTCATCCCAGAATTAAGTACTTTGTGTCACTGATCCGTCTGTTCTCCCAGCCTTCCCTGACCCTGCTCCCACCCCAGTCATTCCCTCTAACACTCAGACCGTCTCCCTCTCGCACTGGCCCATGATGGGGGCTTAGAAGGAGATCTTTTGTAATTGTCTGTTGCTCCCTAAAACTAGGAACCGAGACCCCTTGTTCTCATGACATCCCCATGCCTGGCACACTGCAAAATACTTACTAATGGACGGAAGGATGGAAGGAGGAAGCAAGGAGTTAATTCCAGGCATGGTAAAGAGATGCCTAGCCCCTGCCCTCATGGAAACAGCAATTTCTAAATTACATCACAAATTACTGTGATAACACCGCTAAACAAAAGATCTTTAGTACGAGATTGCTCATACAAAAGGCAACTGGGTTTGATAAAGGACGTAAAGAGGTAGTCTTGTCAACCGGATCTCGGGGAAAGAGCTATAGCTTCTGATGACGGGGTTGCTGCTCCCTACTCTGCCACAGCTGAGCCTGGTGGCTCTGGAGAAGTCACACAAGTGCCTCTGTGCTTTAGTGTCCTTACCTTATAAACAGGCTCTCCTGACCTGTGAGGGTTCACTGAAGACATACAACCAAACCCACCCAAGGCTATGTCCCATTCCACCACCCTGAGAAGTTCCAAAACAGAGTAACACCTCCAAAATCATCCCTTTCCAGTTAGATGGAATGAAGAGGAGGCATTCAGAACAGCTTTCCATTCTTTATCTTAACATTATCACCCACACCCCATCTGTAACATTCAGTAGTAATATGAGGTAAGGATTCTGACCCCTAAACTGAGGGTCTTCAACAGGAAAGCACCAGGGCCCCCGGAAGCCTCCCGACAGAGGCTTTCCGCCAGCACCTAGAAGCCACAGGGGCTGAGCTTGAGCACAGCAGACAAGAAGTCATGCGCCTGTGTACGTCACACACATGCACACACGCACGCACACTGAAGCCCCAGCAGAAGGTTATTTTTAACTCACCCATCCTGTTGTCAAGGAGACTCAGAAAGGCTGCTGGTTCCCCAGGGCAGGAAGGAGCCGGGGAGGGGCAGGAGCTCTGGCTCCGTACTAACTCCCCTCCCGCCTCCTGACCTTCCCGGCCCTTTTATAAATGTTAGTCCAGCACTGTCTCCTGCACTATCACCAACTGTGACTCCTCCCCTCCCTTGCTAGGATGGGGTGAGGTGAAGAGAGGTATCTTGAGGCGGAAAGTAGTAGATGGAGGACTGTTGCATCGACCCTGTAGCTGCTGTCATTACCAAGGGGTCAAAGGGCCTGTGATGAACAACTAGGAATTTAAGTAAATGCTCTGAAAGAACAAGCCTGAAGGGGAGATTCGCTTCCTAGGTTTTACCTGCCTGTAAGCAAGTAACTCCAGGGTCCCAGGCCTCACCCCAGGCCTCTGAGAAAGAGCTCTTTTCTGGAGGCTCCGTTTGAACAGGAAACCAGCACCCACACAGACAACCATTCTCCCGCCAGCAGGAAGGCAAATTCCTGTGCAAGGGAAAGAAAGGGCACAGCCTCAGACGTGGATGGGGAGGGGGCGAGTCAGCCAGCACTCTAGGCTCCTGACCCTCCCCTCAGCTGTGGCACTGCCCCAGCCAAGTGTCACAGGAGAGCTGGCCAAGGGAACAGAAACGTAAAAGAACCTGGAGAGGCCTACCGCATTCTGGCTCCTCCCCACCCCATGGGCGAAGGCCTTGCAACATGGGTCGCTAATACCTGAGTAGAAGAGGCCAAGTGTCGGTGTGGCTTCCAAAGCGGGCCCAGAAGGAAGCAAGGACCTGGAGCCAACTTCTCACCCAGAAGAAAAGTCCGTCGGAAGCCTAGCCTTAACAGGCATTCCCTTCCTAACAGGCTTCTACCCTAAAGACCTAATCCTCGAAGCCGAACCAAGAGTCAAGGGTGCCAAGCACATTCACTGGTTTGTTCCTCAAGGGAAGGCAAGACAGGCCAATGGGAAGGAAGGCTTTCTGCAGAAGGAGGCAGCGGCCAGTCAGGGAGGGCAAGGCCCAGGGCCCAGTTCTCTTGCTCTTATGCTCGGCACAGGCCTCCATTCCCTGGTCTTCCCAGTGGGGAAAGAATCCCCCATCTTGATGGTTGTTGGGATGATCAAATGCAAGATCAATGAATGACTGTAAAAACTAAAAAGGGACTGAATAGCAACACCCTCCGCCCCTCAGTCCCCTCACCATGGTGCACAGGACAGCAGCACAAGAACCTTAAACACCCACCCCAGGCAACCCGGGTACCTTCCCCAACGAGGCTGGAGCAGGGAAAGCATGGTGGCCATCAGGCCTTGCTGAGGCCCATGTGCTGACCGATTACGTGCGCTCGGCATCTGCCCGCCTTGCCTTCTCTTTCACACCTGCAATACATCCAATAGGCAGCCCCAAATCAAAACGGATCCACTTCCCACAGCTACCGTGGAGATGGAGGTCTGAAACACAAATACAGCAGTACATACTAGTACTCTCTGAAGTGGGATGTGTGTAAAGCAATCCACTGAAGTGTGGGAGAAAACAGAGAGCACTTATTTCTGTTTATCTTGTTCATGTTTTTTTTCCTGTGCATGCTCTATAATGGGCCTATCAGTACATATATAGAACTTAGCTTGTGCAAGCTGGGACACATGGTAAAACGACACATACATGTCAGCAGCCATGTGCGTCTCATTTCCCATTGCACCCAGCAGTGCCTGGAACATAACAAGCACTCAAAGATTTGCTGAAATAAGATAATTAATTCTACTGGACCCACCATGCACCAGTGTCCAGATTGCACTGAAGGTACAACAGAACCCACTCTGATTTCCAGCTCACATGCCAAGACCCACACCATGGCCTTCACAGTGGCCCTCAAACCAGGACCAGACCAGTGCCCATTCCCACCCCGCTCCCTGCTGAGTGCTGGGTCTGAGGAACCGGCTCAGTTCTGGAACCAGCAAAGGGCAGCAGGGAATGGCTGCCTTGCTGCTTCAAACTGTCTCAGCCCAGCCTCCACGCATGACCTCCTTCTATTCTGCCTCCTTTTCCTCCCTCCCTCCCTGCTTTTTCTCCCTCCCTCCCTCCTTTTCATCCCAAGGGCCCAGGTAAGACACTAAGTGGCACAGACCTCCTCTCTCAGACTCTATCTTAATCACCACCCATCCTCCCCCACTCCCTTAGCCATTTCCCAGGGGGGCTGTGTTGCTGGTGTAAACAGGAAATACAAGTGGTACTTTAAAAGGAAGAGAAAGCTCTGTCTGATGTGGCTCAGTAGACTGAGTGCCGGCCTGCAAACCAAAAGGTCATGATTTCGATTCCCGGTCAGAGCACATGCCTGGTTGCAGCGCAGGCCCCCAGCTGGGGGTGTGCAAGAGGCAACTGATTGATGTCTCTCACACAACAGCATTTCTCTTCCTCTCTTTCTCCCTCCCTTCCTCTCTCTGTAAATAAATAAAGTGTTTAAAACAAAAAAAGAAAAGAAGAGAAAAAAGCTCCCTCAGAGGCTTTCTTCCTGCTGATTCACTTAGATCCTACAGGGAAAGGCAGAAGCACCGAAGGTGCTGGACACATGGAGTCTCCTGGGTACCAAGAGCTCAGGTAGGATATGTCTTCATTTTTGGAGAGATTCATGTCCCAAAAGCTTCCCCTACCAGCCTTCCAGGGCCCCTCTCTCAGCCACAGCTGCCCGAAAGCCAACACCAGCACCGACCTGGGGCTGAGAACAGCACCGAAGCCTTCCTTCAACAGAGGAAAGGAAAGGCAACAAGGGACGACCAGAGGAGCAGCAGGGCAGGAGGGCAAGTTCCTTATGGCCAAGGCCTAGCATTTGCTGGCCGGCGGAGAGGCCCGGCTCAGTCTGAAACAGCACTTGCAGAACCCACTTACAGGGCCTTCTCACGGTGGGAAATCCTCCCCCATCCCATTCCTTCTCAGTCCTCAGGCGTTCCTGAGGCCTGCCTTGGGCTTACAATAGCTTGCTGGGCAGCCTCTCTTTGAGGCTCCTTTTGGGCCACCGGTTGGTAGCAGGGGCCCACTCTCCAACCTCAGCATTTTTCAAAACTCCACAGTGACACCCACAAGTGGTAATGGTTAGAGATGAACCCAAAAAAGTGTGGCTGTGGCCAGGCTGGACAGGAGCGCTGGGCATTGTGTCAACTGGGCTCCAAGCAGATGGGACTCATCCCACCCCAAACGCCACTTCTTTATCTGATGCCAATTCAGTTTGATACCTTGCTAGAGAAAATGTATTCACATTCTGTTCATGTTTGCCTAACAGGACCTAACAGCTATGAAAAAGAAAATACGTGGTATCATTCACTAGGTTTTTTTTCTCTTTTTCATTTTCAAGGCAATTTCATTAAAAGGTAGTACAGTAAGTCCTCACTTACGTTGTCAATAAATTCTTGGAACTGCAGAGAAAGGACATATAAAGAAACCAATTTCACCATAGGCTAATGAATATAAACAAGAGTTAAGTTCCTACAGTACCTCTTCTCATCAATGCCGTAAGGAAAACCACGAAGCAGCGTCATTCGAGGACCTGCTGTACTCCATGCCCTGGCTGGTTACACTCCGGCTGGTTACGCCCCTGACAGCTCTGTCCTTTCATACTGACACTGCATTCAAACTGTCAGTGTCATTTACTGAGTGACTCCATACCTTAACACAGACTGTTTTGCGCTGCTTTAGATGCAAATTATAATCCTTGTCCTGGAGGAAGTCGTTCAGGCTGAGCCTAACCTTTCCGCTAAATATCCACTTGCATCTTCTTAATCAAGGCCTGTGGCAGCTGACAGGGAACTGATTCCTCCACTTACAGGCACATCTCCCGGATAGAAATTACTGGTTTCTTCTTAATAGGAGTGTCAGGGACCTACATATCACTCTCGCTGGAAAAGCCAAGTAGGTGTGTATGTGCAGTGTTAGGAATAGCAAAAGAAATATTTCTAGCTTTTTCTAATGCTGACTCCCTTTGACAAGTTCAGCTGTCTGAACAAAGGATCGAATAGGAGGCGCCCTATTCTGAAAGTTTAGAATCATCCCCAATATGGCCCTACCCTGCACTCCAAAAGCCTCCCATAATGAGATTTACAGAAAATGCGTTCAGCTCCTACAGATGGACCACTGCACTTAAAGTACTTCCACAGGTAACTGCACTCCACACCAAGGAGCTCCAGAGAAAGGACGCAAAGGACGAGAAGAGCTCGTGGGAGACCCGCCTTTTCAAAACCTAACTCAGGATATGAACCATTTCACTTCCAGACAGTTAAGAGGGCACTTTCCATAATCTAATTTAGGTTTCAAACTCATCAAATGTAAGAACTGCCCTATTCTTATTTGTTTACTTTGAATCTTTGCCTTGAATCTGGTAAAAGCTCAGAGTATGTTTTTAATCCCATTGAATTTTAATTCATATTGTCAATCTTTATCTACAAGACCTAGAATAATGGGTGCCACCACTATTAGTGTGGGGAAGACAACCCTAGAGCTATAGTTATACAAATGCAACTAATAACTAAAAGGGCTATGATTTCAACCCATCCCAAAGGTTCAAATGATTGAGGGGAGGGGAGCCCCAGGGGGCACCCATAAAGCCCAGGGTGGCTATGAGCTGTACTTCCAGACAGCAACGAACGTGTTGCCAGGAATAATGACTAAAGAGGGATAGTGAAACCTTTTAGAGCCCTAAATGGTTCCATCCTGCACATTTTCACTCTTTGCCCCTGAATAATGGGAAATGCTCCACGCAGAGTCACACATCCGTCCTTCGAGGCAATCGGACTGCCTATTGGAAAGCCCCTTCCAAAGCTAACATTTTAAGATGCTATTCTCATGCTAAGAAACACCTCCATTATTCTTCTTGCTAACATCACTATCACCTGAAATTATTACACGTTTGTCTCTGATATGTAATAATTATGTTTCGCTTCCCCTGCTGAAACATAAACTCCATGTAGAAGCTACATCTGTTTATCACTGCTATATTCCCATGGCCTGTAATGCTGCCTGGCATATAGAAGATCCTCCATAAATGTTTCTTCACAGAAGGAGGAAGGGAGAGAAGACAATAGGTTAAAGAATAACTAAGGAATTATCCTCTTCTCAGTCTGTAAGTTAAAATGGCAGGTGTGGCTCAGTGGGTTGGATGTAATCAAACCATAAAAGGTCACCAGTGCAACACCCAATCAGGGCACATGCCTGGGATAGGGGCCAGGTCCCAGGCTGGGGGCATGCGAGAGGCAACTGATCAATGTTCCTCTCTCACATCAACATCAGATGTTTCTCTCCCTCTCTTTCTCCCTCTCTTCTCCTCTCTCGCTAAATTTAAATAAAGTTGTTTTTTTTTTTTAAGTGACAGGCATAAACATCACACCACAACAGCCAGCCACTGTGCACAAAAATCCCCATCTTACCATGTTTACACAGATTTGCAGGTTCCATGGGTGGAAGGAAAGTGGAAGTCATAAGCAGGAGCCACCAAACATGCAGAATAAAGGTGAGTAGTAGTATAAGAAGAAAATTTCAAAAATCTCAAAGAGCTGCTGCCTGCTTTTCCTCCACCACTCTTGCCAAAAGGATACACAGGCATACCTCAGAGATATCACAGGTTTGGTTCCAGACCACTGCAATAAAGCAAATATCTCAATGAAGCAAGGCATACCTGTACCTGCATCTTGCCACTTTGGCTTCTAGAAGCTGAGTTCCCTGACAAGGTGGTTTCTGCTCCAAGCAAAGACAGCCAGGTACATTAACCAAAAAGGAAGTAACTCATCATCTCAATAACAAATGCAACAGTAACAGCCACTCAGTCTTTACACTGTGAACAAGATGGCTGTTGTCTCTACCCAACTCTTATCTCAGCTGAGGGTTGAGGTCAATGAACAGAATAAACTTTAACACCTCAGTTATTTGATGTTAAAAAAAAAAAAAAAAAAAAAAAAAAAACCACACACACACACAAAAACACCCTGCTAATCCACAGTGAAATTTCTAAAAAAACAAACAAACAAAAGTCAGCTGCTTCATCTATTATTTTTTAAATGGCTTTCTTTTAAATGTTTGGGGTAGCAAATCTTCTACCCAAAGATTACTGTAAATCTCTACAACAAGGGCACTTTAACAGGACTTTGTCCTATATTTCCTTTGTTAAAACACAAAATTCAAGTGAGTAAATTTTAAAGAGCTTATTGGCTTTATTCAATGACTCATGAATTAGGTAATATCTAATCCAGCAGACAGAAAGGAGCTCCAAGAGGCTGTACAAAATGAAACTTCTACAGATAAAAGGGAGAGGAGCAAGGAAGTGAGGCTGGGCAAATAAAAAAGCAGGCAGGCCGACTGTTTCAAGGTCACTTTCCATGAGGGGATGGCAGAGCCTATTAGGCAAATTACCTAACAAGTGCTCATCAAGCAATTCCTGGCTGACTAGTTGAAGATTCTGTTTCTGGGAGAGCAAAAAACTGTTAAATCAAGTCTCAGTTTGGTGACGTGGGGCCTGGCATAAGTGAGACATTTGGGACCTGTTGCCTTGTTTTTGACATCTTGTATCTCCGCTGCCATTCCACCTGCGCAGGCCTTAGGAGCTAATGGATGAAGCAGCTGTCTGCCCCAATAATACAGGCCCTGTGCTTTAGTGCTCAGGTTTGAATCCTAGAGTTTATCCTCCCTTACTCTCACGCCACTGGCCATTAGCATGCCTGTCTTTCCAAGCTGTCTCTCTCTCAAGAGAACTAGCAAGGGAGGAGAGCTCAGAAGGTCAAGCCTCTTAGAATTAGGCCTACGCTAAAAATGGACAGATCCAGAACAGTTCACAAGTTCACAGCTGAAGAGTCCTCAGGCCCAGCGCCCAATCAAGGACCTCGAGGGTAGACTGGCACAGCAGCCTCAACTGTTCTCCGAGCATTTGCTCGGAGAGGTCCTGGCTAGAAGCGATGGCCTCGCAACCAGAAAAGCTGGAAAATGACAGGACAGCTCAGCACGTATGCCCTGCAGGCAGGTATTCTGGAGCCTAAGGGAGGCATGGTATGGGAAGAAATCCACCCACAGGTTTCTACTGGCAGGGAAGTCAGCAAAGTACTTTACTGCACAGTGAGGAAGGGCACTGGGCACACGCAGTCCAAGCCATTTGTCACACCTGATTGCCATCCATGTCCCGGCAGAGTTTCATTTTAGGAAAGGGACGAGGGAGGTGACAAAGGATGAATGCCATTAAAAGCCTCCAAACCACACAACCTCCAGAGCAATGGACACGGCTCATATTCACAAAAACACAAACAAAAAACATCCTCAGTACTTAATGGTAATATTGGAATTCACTAAAGCTACATTAATAATGAATATCAATCCTGCGAACACAGCATGGAGTGAAAAACTAGACAGAAAAACAAAAAAGGCTGCAACTGACTTTCCAAAGAAGCAAGACACTCTACCTCAGGGAGAAGAATGTCTCAGGCATGAGAAAAGGGGGAACCAGTACTAGCTGATTTCTTTGGAAGAAATCGTAACACATCTGGGCCTTGGTTTATCATCTATAAAACAGAAACAAATCCCATCCCAAGGGTACTGGAGAGATAAAATAAGTCTGTGTTTTTCAAGATGTGGGTTGAGACCTAGTGGTTCCTGAAATCAATTCAGTAAATCACAATCGGTAAGGAATAGAATAAAATTTGATGGCAGAAGTCAGGCTAGTGGCAGCTACCCCGAGAGAGGAACTAATTAGACAAAATCACTAGGGAGCCTTCCAGGTACTGGTGATGTTTTGTCTGATGAGGGGGTGGCGGCGCAGGCTGCAGAGATATGCTTATTTTATGAACCATCACAACACTATATAGTTATTATATGGACGCATTTCCATATGTGCACTACACTTCAATAAAAGTCTACATAAAAAGCAGAACAGGAATCAAACAGAAAACTTTTAATGTATCACAGATAGTGCAATTATTGCTTCATGAAACTTTTGCTTTGAAGTGATTAATATATGCAACCTTGTATTGGGCCACAATGTAAAATGTATTTACTCCTGTGGATCAAGGTCCAAAAAAGCCTGAAAGGCCTGAAACAACACAGAGAAATATGTTGTAAACTAAGTGGCCATACAAATGTTGGTTCTTGTGGGGGTGGGAGCAGGAATAAGGGGGAGACATGGCATGGTTAGCCTTTCACAGATAAAAACTAAAACATAAAAACACAGCAACTGTGTGCTACAAAAGCATTCAAAATGACATGCTTCTTCTCCATTATCCTATTTATATCTGAGATTTACCCATACTTAGGTTTCCTCATTTTGAAGGCTTTTTCTCTTTCCACAATCCTCAGGAAGAGAAAATACACCAACCAATAAGGTAAAACTTCTGCCTGAAGACTTACTCTCCAGTTCAAAGAAATTAGTAAGGACGCTAATTTCCAAACTAGCAATGAAACTGAAGACAAACAGGAAATGCTGCCTGAGCCAAAAACCACAGCACATTAGCATTTAAATGGCTACAATCTGTCCAAAAAAAAAGGTCCTCAAAGTTATTAAACAATAGGTGGGATGTAAAGATGAAAGATTAAGAGAAAAGACTTGGAGTTCGATGGTCTCCGAGTTACATTTCAGCACAGAGAAAGAAAGAAGTTAAACAGAAATGTACTGATATGAATTGTTGCTGTTGACGTATATTTTAAAAGAGCATTCACTGCATTTTAAATTTTAGTAAATTTAATTTTGAATTTAGTAAATTTAGTTAATTTAATACATTTTAGGTTTTAATTTTGAGTAAAACTTTTAATTTTACTTATTTTATCTACTAGCCTATATAGCAATAGTCATTATTATGTTTAGTATTTAAATTTTTATGAATTTAAGTTTTTTCTTAATCTTCACCTGAAGATGTGTTTATTGATTTGAAAGAGAAGGGCAGGTGGAGAGATGTAGGGGGTAGGGGGAAGGGGACTTGGGGGGGCACGACATTGCCTTCCATACACACCCCCTACCAGGGACTGAATCACCTTTTTGGTATATGGGACAATGCTTCAACCAACTGTGCCACCCAGCCAGGGCATATGAATTAAGTTTGTATTTGACATTCTGTAGTGTGTCCAAACTTTGTGCATCTGAACCATTTAGTTTTAATTACTGTCTTTACAACTTCATAAAGTCTTTTTAACATAAACACTTTTTAACGAAATGGTGGGATTGATACTAAGCACATCATGTTAATGGCGCATGGTACTTCAATACTAAAAATAAATACTGACATGCCGATAATTTTCATTTTGCTCCTCAACTCTAGTTGCTAAGCTCAACAAATTCTTCCTGCAACCAGAGGCCTGTTTTTCACTGCCCAGCCGGCTGCTAATCTTCACAGCTGCCTTAGCACCACTCAACCTTCTGACAACCTTATATGCTGCAAACAGCCAAGACTGCCCGTGACCAGGAGTTTATGACCATCTCAGCAGGAGAGCTGTGCTTTCTAGCTCTGCCTCCTTTATTCCCCCGGGACAGTCAGGTTTGCCACCTGTCAGGAACCCCCATGACAGATCAACATGTCTTTAGTGAACTGCGTGAAATCCAGGCCAAGGAGCCCAACTCCAGAGAATGCACACCCGGAGGAGAGAAAGCACTTATCAAGGATTTGAACAGCCGGTTTCCACTGAGGCCTGGAGAAGGGAAGGAGATGAAGAAATGGGGGGCAGGAATCGAGAAGATGCCACACGGGTGCTGGGGGCTAAGCTGGACCTCAGGGTATAAGGGCTCCGGGCAGTGCAGGCCTCATATTACAGCAGCCGGCAGGGCCTGCCCAAGACCAGGAGCCAGGGTGGTAGAATGGCTCGAGGAAAAGCATGCACGTCAGGGTCGGCTCGAGGTTCCAATTCTAAGTTGAATTTCAGGCCTTGTTGCTCATACCTGTAAATAGGAGCCAATACTTCTGATAATCCAGCAAGTCCTCATACAGAAATGCATACAAGGGGCCAGCTGGTCGCTGCAAGGTCAGGCCTCATAATAACATCACAACCCTGCCCTAAGGCTATCCTCTAGGCTATGACAGCATGTCTGTGAAAAAATGGATAATAATTTTCTAAAAATCCCTTCAGAACAATACCGAAGTTTAGATCTCTCAAGTTCTTTAACAATTAAAAAAGCTTAACAATCAATAATAAAAATGTGAACATGCCAACAGAAATACTAGCAAAAAAGACAATTTGCCAAATACAAATAACCTGTATTTTAATTTCACAATATTCAATGACATAAAAAAATAAAATGGCCATGAGAAACTGTTTTTCTCATATCAAATTGAATGGGTAAATGAAAAGAATATGCAATATGGACCAGGGTTAGAGAAAACTAGAACACTCATATAGTACACACGGAAAGATAAATTAGCACCACCTTTCTGAAAGGTCATTTGGAAATTTGTATGAATAGCCTTTAAATGATTCATACCTCCTTTGATCTAGTCATCCCATGTCTAGAAAATACCCTTAGTGAATATTTTGAGAAACATATAATTTATATGAGGATGTTCGTTACAGGATTATTTGTACAAAGAAACATCCTATTACGACCAACAATAGAAGATTCTGCCCTGATCTACTTAACAAAGGTAGGGAGGAATACCAAGCAGACATTTTAAAACCTTAGGAATAATGCCCTGGCTGGTGTGGCTCAGGGAACTGAGCGCAGGCCTGCAAACCAAAGGGTTGCCGGTTGGATTCCCAGTCAGGGCACATGCCTGGGTTGCAGGCCAGGGTCCCAGTGGGGGGCACACAAGAGGTAACCATGCATTGATGTTTCTTTTCCTCTCTTTCTACCACCTTTCCCCACTCTAAGAATAAATAAAATTTTTTAAAAAAGAAGTAAAGTTGTTTTGCTAGAACAATGCACAGATGTCATCTTTCTACATCTGTTGTGCTGATAAGCAGTCAGCAGCGCCTTAGGGGCTCAACCCCCAACCCCTTCCTTCCCACCCTCTTACAGCTTCTGTAAGAACACATGGAGAAGCAACGATGGCAGGGGAGTATTTAAAAAATGAATACTGAGAGTTTATGAGCATCATTTGAGAGTTTTGGTTTGGGCAAGGTGACTCTTCCTAACCTAACAACTCTCTGAAGAGCCCTGGGGCATTCGCTGCTTTCTTGGTGAGGCACTCCTGGAAGACAGTGGTGATAAACCTCACAGCTGGCCCTGTGCAAGAGACAGCCCACCTAGCGACACTGGCATCTGTTATCATTCCCTAGCAACGTACTCCAAATCAGCTGTAGGCTGGACCCTGACTCTTCACCTATTTTAACTCATATAAAAAGGTGCACCTCATATTAAATTTGGACTTTATTTCTCTCACCTCCCTTTACCTAGAACAACAGTGTTATTAATCTTGCATTTGTTTAGAGTATGTTACTTCTTTATTTTATTTATTAAGAGATATTATCCTATATACTACTGGCTTGTGAAATTATAATTTCCACAGCAAACCTGCGCTAAATAAATAAATTGCTGGCAAAGATAACTCAGTCTCTGAGCATAACTTTTGCTGTTTCCCAATATATGTAAAAATAAAACAAAAAAGATGCCTTTACTGGCTTCCCCCTAAACTCTCTGGCATGGCCCTTAAGGCCCTCCCATCACACTTGGAGATCCCTGCCTCCTTCTCTCGCTACCCTCCCAGGCACATTTCTGCTCCTGCAGTTCAAATGTTCACCCCCAACGAGCCCCTTCCTCCGCCCCTGCCCAGGCGGTATTCAATCATACGAGAGGCCTGGATTGAGTCATGCAGATGAATACACAGGGCACCATGACATTCTCCAAACAACCAGAACAGCCACCCCAAGGTCTGCTTCCACTACCACCACCACGTTACTCATACTGGCATAGCCTCTTTTACTGTCACTTCACTTGACTGCACTTCACAAGTGTGGCATTTTTTACAAATTGAAGGCAAGACTTCCCACCAGCGAAAAGATCAGACTCTCTTTACTGCAATACTCACTTTATTGCAGAGGTCTGGAATAACCACAGTGACTCTGAAGTACGTCTATACTGAATTCAACAAAGCCAAGATATTAGAGGTCAACGAAGGCTGGAAATTCTGTGCCAAATTTCCTGAAAAGAAAGGGCCCTGAAAAAAATCTCATACCATCCTAGTTTCCACCTCCTTTTTGACCAACCTTGATGCTAAAAGTTTTTGTTTCCTCAACTTCAAATGGGGGCTCATTTTAGTGTTTCAGATTATTTTATAACCAATGGGAAATATAAGAGTCATGTGCTACAACACCAAACTCAATACTTGAGGCAATTCTTCCTGAGATCGAGGAAATAAGATAATCCAACAGAGCTACCAGGACTCAAGTGGAACCCTCTGGAACAATGAGATGTCACTTGTCTAGTGAAAAGTCCCTCAGAGAATGGTATCTCTGAAAGAAATAGTTCTTTCTCAAAAGTTCTCAAAATAGCTATTCCCCTGTGGCATCTTTTCAACAGATCACTATGTGCAAATTGAAAAATATCTGTACAGAGAATTCTGTGGAACAGACAGGAGACAGAAATGCCAGCTGTTCAAGAGAAAACTAGGTATTTGGCTGATATCCTTGTGAAAAAACAAACCTCATGCGGACCTTGCTCTCCCAAAATTACAGGAGGGTTACTGACACAGCACAGACTGGATTTTAGTGGGAAATTCTATTAGAAGTAGCCAAAGATAAGCAATTAAGGGGGTCCCTGGGCATCTACGAGCACCCTCACCTTCAAAGCAGAATCGCACACTATAAACCCACAGTGGAAGGGAATAAAGAAGATTTATGATGTACGCCGTCAGAGTTATTAAGCCTGTGGAAAAAACTGGCCAAAGGCAATCAGAACTCTGGCTGGCCAGCCAGTCTCCCTGCAACATAATGGGATTATTTTTCACTTATCTTTCAGTGACTTTTTTCCACCAAGGACCTGTTATTTTGAAGACTGCATTTATTAATAACTGATTTGCTTCTCCATAGAGAACTGTCACGTTGCACTAAGAGCCTAACCTCCTTAGGCCCCTCAGGCAGGAGGACACCTGGGTTTCAATGCCAGCCCTAACAGT
Source organism: Pteronotus mesoamericanus (assembly GCF_021234165.1). NCBI lineage: Eukaryota > Metazoa > Chordata > Mammalia > Chiroptera > Mormoopidae > Pteronotus > Pteronotus mesoamericanus. The sequence goes on along the minus strand of NW_026555105.1, from coordinate 24,628,814 downwards.
AGCTGTGCCATCGCCAGCAAGTTACTGCTCCGACAGCTGGGTAACAGGCATTTCTGTTGCAATGGTTGGAAGAAGATGCACATGCAATAACGACTTTTATCCAAAGTCATCTTGTTAAGTAAAGCAGCATCATTTCTGACTATCTAAAACAGATCATTTCCAGGCAATTTTGTAAGAATTCCAGATCTTCTTTTTAGGTAACAATTACTCCTCTGTCCTATAGAGATCAAAAAATATAAATCTGATGATAAGAAACATGGTGCTGAAGGCCTGGTTTTTCCTCTACTTTCATAAAAGTGGTGCTGGACATACTTGTGTGCTATGGGATGCAGGGAGTTCCCCACATGTTATTTGTTTGCTGAATGATCCTCACACCAAAAGATCCTTGAGGCCTGCGTCTTGAGGGTTTTCCGACTGAAGAGCAGACAGCTGCCTGTGCTCAACCCCCAACCCCTTCCTTCCCACCCTCAAACATGCAAAACTGTTCCCTTTCACTTTCTGTCTGTCTGTGAATCAGCCACCTGCCAGCACTGGAGCAGACCCTCAACCACCATAACTCGTCTCCTCTACTCCCCACCCTCATCTTCCTCCAGCTTTTCTTCTTCATTGCTTGGTAGCTCTCCTGTCAATTTTTAACAGGCACCTTCAGGCCTGTGGAAGTGCTTAGAGGTACCTGGTTGTCCCAACATCCATCCTCCTTTTCCTCCATTGTAATAGGTGCCCCAATGCTTCGCCGGGCACATGGCCACCTATATGGAACATGTCCTAGCTTCCCTGGCAGTCAGAGGAAGCCATGTGACAGTGTTTTGGCCAATGGGACATAAGCAGAAATAGAGACAGCATATTCTAGGAATTGTCCTTCCAGGAAAGGAGTAGGCCTCCTTTTTTCTCTCCCCCTTCTTCCTGTTTTCTGAAATATGAATGTGATGGTTGGAATTCCAGCAGCCATACTGTACTAGAGATAGAAGTCACACAATCAGGATGGTAGAACAGCAAGATCGAAGAAAACTAAATCCTTGACACTGAAGTTGATGGAATGCTGACCTCCAGACTTCTTTTACACAAGGGAGATATACTTCTATCTTGTTTAAATCACTATCATTTTTGGTTTTTGGTCATATCCAGTTAACAGGGGAGCAACTATGTTTTGGTATTTTAGATTTTGCTGTAATGTTTAAAGAAATACATTATAAAACACACAGTACTAGTTATTTTGTAAGATAACAGAAACTAAAAAACATGAGTAAGAGCTCAGAAAAATCCATACAAATGGCAAATGTATGTATAAAGGTTTACTGTTCAAAAAAAAGGTTAGGCCCCATCACCTTCCATGAAATGATTATTGAGCCATTGTGGGAAATTACGTAGGCAGGATAAAACCATATCTACTCCTCGTTCCACTTGACATCTCTCTGGCACTTGATACTGACCTTTTATTTTTTCTCAAAAATTTATTCTTTCAGGCTTTGGTATGATAGCACACCACCCGCTCTTGACTCTTTCATTGTTCTCCTACCCCGTCTCTTCTCCTCCTCCGGCCACCTCAAATCAAATATGGTCACTTTCCAGGCTAAGCCTCAACTCTTGCTCTTCTTTTCTTTTCTTTTCTTTTTTTTTTTTTTTTTTTTGGTCTTCTTAATGTCAACAGCAGAAGCCTGGAATTCACATGTGTCATCAACCAAGAGGAACCATTTTTATCTCACCCCCCCACCCCCCACCCCCAGCCCACACAAAACAACAAAAGTGTAGCAACCTCCTGCTTCTAATGTTGTAAGATGAGGGAAGTCTCTCAAAACTCAAAACTTCCTATTGAAGAGGGCAGACAGAGCCCATGCCCTTTAACCTCAATATCCTACTGAAATGAATGTCAGAGAGTATGGTAAGGATTAAAACCATGGCCTTAGACAGAAATGGTAGGGGACAGGGAGCATCTGTGGACGTAAGATTTCAACAGATTTCTGGATGACCAAGATGAATGAAATAAAACAGAAAATGCAGCCAAGAGGATACACCTGAGGAGGGCTCCGGGGAAGCGGCAGCCCTCCGCTCTGATGCCCTGCAGAAGCTCTGCACTGAGATCTGACCTATAGGATGGCAGGTGAGGTTTGGGAGGTTCTGCCCCCCACCTACTCGGCCTAAAATGAAGGCTGCCAGACAACAGGCTCCATTTAAGCACACAGAGGTCTGTCAAATTCCCAGTGTCAAAATTTATAACAAAGACCTTAATCAAGACAGGAATCTGGAGGACCTGTAAGAGGAACTCCCACACTGTGTGTCGGTCAAGCCCTACAGGAAAAATTCTATGATTATAACAGCCATCCCTTTAACTTCCTCTCACCCTTCTTAAGAACTTCCTTCTTGGTCTGGCACACTTGCCTGCACGGCTGCAGGTACTAGACTGCAATCCTTTAATTTGCCTGAACAAATCCTTTTTTGGCTGATGAATACCTAGTAGACTTTATTTACAGTTAACATCAGTCAGGAGAGGGGCGAGCCGAGACACTGCTGTGTGTCTCCCCATTCTTCCTTGTCTGAGTGGGAAAGTTTATTTGAGGTATCCTGCCCCACCCCCTCATACTGTCCCTCTTCCACAATTGTACTGGGAGGGGAGACAATGACAGGTAATCCTTTTAGTACAGGGTCACCAGACCCAATGAGGAGACTACCGGACATCAAGCTATGCAAGCTTGCCAGTTCAGGAAGCTCTATACCGCCAACAAAATAAAGGTGACTCAGTGAGTCTGACAATCCACCACTGGATGTTAGATTTTAATGAAACTAGACGACAGTATTCCTAATATGGGCCCGCTCATTAAGGTGACCACATAATGTATCCTCCAAATGGGGACCCTAATGAGCAAAAGAGTGTCACCCTACTCATCACCCACCTACTCCACACCCATTATCATTGACCTCTTCAACCCTTCTCTTCCTTGGTAATACCGTTCTTTAAAGCAACAGTTCTTGAATTCTTTGATCTCAGGACCTCTTATTACTGATTACCTCAATAGTTATTTACGTAAGTTCTGTCTATTGATATTTGCCATTATTAGAAACTAAAACTTGGGAAATTTCTAAAATATGAAAATATGCAAGTATGGTGGTTCCTCAAAAAATTCAACATAGAATTACCATATGATCCAGCAATTCCACTCCTGGATATAAACCCAAAATAACTGAAAGCAGATACTCCAACAAATATTTGTACACTCATGTTCATAGAATTATTTGCAATTTGGGTTGTTTGCAGTTTGGAGCCACTACAAAGAAGACCACTTTCAATATTCTAGTAGTTGTCTAAACATATGTACAGATTTATCCTGGGTAATCACCTAGGAATGGAAATATTAAATCATAAGATTTGTGTAAATTTAGCTTTAGTAAATATTGCCAGCTTTCTAAAATGCTTGTACCAATTTATACTCCATAAGCAGTGTGTGAAAGTTACATTTGCTCCATCATACTTGCCAATCCTTAGTATTTTCAGTCTTTTTAATTTTAGCCACTCAGGTAAGTATGTAGTGGTATCTTATTGTGGGTTTTAACTTGCATTTCTCTGATGACTAATGGTGTTGGGAGCATTTTCATATATTTATTGACCATCTTGAAGTACTCATTTTTCTATTGAGTTGTCTTTTTTATAAATTTATTTTGTAGGAATTCTTTATAGATTCTGGATATGAGTCCTGTTTCAGATATATTTTTTATAAGTATCTTCTCATTGTCTGTGACCTTCCTTTTCACTCTCTTAATAGTTCAAGAAGCAGAAGCTTTAATGTAGCTCAACTTACTATCTCCTTTATAGTGCTTTTTAAAAATAGAAACTTTTAAACATTGCTATACCATTATTACACCTAAAAAATTAACAATTCCTTTATAGTAAGTATTTAAATTTACTCAGTAATTTAAATTTTCTCTTTATAGCAGTTTTGAGTGGATGGATCCAAATGAGGTCAGAAATCATTAATATGCCTTAAGTCTTTTAATCTGTGGATTTTTTTTAAAGACTTTTATTTTTTGACAGAGGGGAAGAAAGGGAGAGAAACATCAACATGTGGTTGCCTCTCACACCCCTTACTGGGGACCCTGCCTGCAACCCAGGCATATGCCCTGACTGGGAATCAAACTGCTGACCCTTTGGTTTGCAGGCCAGCGCTCAATCCACTGAGCCACACCAGCCAGGGCTAATCTGTAGATTTTATTCTCCATGTCGATCACTCCCCTCTCTTCCTTTTTCTTCCCCCAAGTTGGGAAGGAGGGTGACTTCTTAACATTTATTTTCTAAAGCAATCAGATCATTTGTCCAGTGGTGTTTTTCAATGTATTCTTCTGTTTCTTGCATTTTCTATAAACCAGTACTTAGAGCTAGAGTCTTGATCGGGCTCAAATATGATTTTGGGGCAAGATGCATGCATTAGTAGTATTGTCCATCCAGAGATACATAGTATCTACTGGTCCCTCTGATGGAAGCATCGCTAATGGTTACTACCTCATTCTATTAACTCAAAGAAAATTGAAAATATTTATAGTCTATCACTCCTTTTCCATTTATCCTGTAGGGAAACTTCTCCCAAAGCTTTAGTTTACTTGGTTTGGCCAATGTCCTCTAAATGGAAGCTGGCTTTACTGTTTATCTCTGTGGTTCTGCTTTTATAGAGCTTTTGACTTTTATAAAGTTTGTTTTCTTCCAGCTTATCAATATATTGAAAAAAGTATTTTAGTTTTATTTTAGCAAACATTTTTTAGTTACTTTTAGTGGAGAGTTAATTAGGATGTTCATTTCATTATACTGCTGGAAACATTCGTCCTATACTCTTCTGTAAGTTATTTAAATAAAGTGTGATCGTAAAATTTTTTTTTCATCTTCCAAGGAAATATATTTGGATTTTAATACAAGTGTTCAAAAGCCATAATAGAAGGGCAATTTTTATGTTTTTAAAAGGTTAATGGCTTTTCTATACATATGCAAGTTTTCCTACAACATTCAATCTTCAAAATCCATTTCTTCAAGATCCATTTTAGATATCACCGCTTTCTTATGAAGGCTTCCCTATTCAGGCAGTGGCCATATATTCATATTTGTACATGGGGACTCACTGTAATTAAAAGCACCCACTGTTCTTTCTTAACAGAGTTTTCATGCCCTGCTTGGACAGTAAATTTTATGGTCACCCACCAATCCTAGAAATTAGAAAATTAGAATTGAAATTAATCTTTATTTTTTCTCTTTTTATTTATTTTTTTTATTGTCCAAATATATTTGTCTCCATTTTCCCACCCCACCCCCTACCTCGCACCCTCAGTCCTTCCCCACTTTGCCTCTGCCCATGGGTCCTTGACCTTAAAATTTTTTAAAAGAGAGAAACTTCTCCTAATAAACTTTTTGGTTATTCTAAGGCAGCAGTTTTCAAACTTTTTCAGCTAATGACATACATAAACTAATTACTAAAACTCTATGGAACACCAAAAAAGATATTTTTTTGCCAACATGACAGAAAGTTATAACTGATTAATTCACACTGAACAGCTATTATTGTGTTGGCTGTTGTCAGTTTTTTTATTTGACAATCTAAGAGAATAGAGATCAATGTCCCTGACTAAGAGTCAGTTACTGCATGTTTTAAAAATTCTTGCAGCACACCAGTTGAAAATCACTGTTCTAAAGTAAAGTTTCTATAGGAAAAGCATGATAGTATCTCAAAACCATCCCATTCGAAGTCCAATTGTTCAAATGAGAAAACTAGGGCAAATTAGTGGTGGAGCCAAGGTTATAAACCAAGCAGTCCAAATCCTAGCCTGTGCTGGTAACCACTAGGCCACAATGCCTAAGATCAAGAAACAAGTCAATACTCAGTATTCCTTTGTGAGGAAGGAGAAACCACATACAAAGACAGACCCTCTGGCTGTTATGGTGGCCACAAATTTACTGAGGAAAGGAAATATGTCATTTGTATCAAAAGCTGAAACAATGTATATCCCTTTCTGAGTCCATAATTCTAAACATAGAACTTATCTAAGGATATCATGCATGTGCAGAAGTTTTTCATTTTTTTTTTTTTTTAACAAGGATATTTTCTGCAACCTGCTTACAACAGGAAAAAAAACCCAAAAGCTTAAATAGCCCTGGCTGGTGTGGCACAGTGGATTGAGCACCGACCTGCAAACCAAAGGGTCTCTCCAGTTCAATTCCCAGTCAGGGGACATGCCAGGGTCATGGGCCAGGTCAGGTCCCCAGTAGGGGTCACACAAGAGGCAACTACACTGATGTTTACTCTCCCTTTCTCCCTCCCTTCCCCTGTGTCTAAAATAAATAAATAAAAACCTTAAAAAAAACACAAACAACAAAACTTAAATACCTGACTTGTTCAATAAGTTAAGGTATGGCCAAACAGCGAAATGAACTAAAGCCATTAAAAATGATGCTGGGTTAGAATTTTTAAAGAACTTAACAATATTTAAGGCCATATTCTTAAGTTAAAAGAAATTGAGTCATGCGCTCGCTTGCATGGCTCAGTGGACTGAGCGCTGGCCTGCAAACCAAAGGGTTGCCGGTTTGATTCCCAGTCAGGGCACATGTCTGGGTTGTGGGCCAGGTCCCCGGTGGGGGAGCATGCGAGAGGCAACCACACATCAATGTTTCTCTCTCCCTCCCTTTCTCCATCCCTTCCCCTCTAAAAGTAAATAAATAAAATCTCTTTTAAAAATTGAGTCATAAAACAGTAATACACATAGTACAGGAATGTGCAGTGTGTATAAAAAGCAAGCATACACACCAAAACATTAAAGTAGTTATCTCTGAGTAGCAGGATTAAGGAGATTTCTTTTTGGTGTTTCTACATACAAGAATATCTTTTATAATTTAAAAAAATGTGAAACAGCGTTCACAAAGAAATTAATGAACATTAACCATTTGGGAAAATGCTTCCGACAGCATAAAAAGGCGAGTCATCAGATCATGCATGGTAGCCACCGTTACAGCCATGTGCAGCAATATGCACGGGAGAGGTACTCTTTTGAACAACGGCCGTTTCTCTGAATGATGGGACTGTTAGTGGATTTCATACTCATATATATACATTTTTTGTGATTTCTACAATACTAGTCTGATAAAGTACTGAGATAAGGAAGATCGAAAATGAATGTTGACAAAATAAGATTTAAATAGACAGAGGTAGGGAGACGGGTGACAAGAAAAGAGCACATCCTGGGGGTTAGAAATAGCAAGGGCCAAGATCCATGCCACAGAGGCACCAAAGCAAGAGGAGGGGACTGGTTAAGAGAGAGGGTTATAAAGGACCTAGATTAAGAGATCTGATAAAGGGGCCGGAATTCTTCCATGCCCCACCCCCACCCCCGTAACTCACAGGATGGTTTTAGAGCTGCTAGAAAATACAAAGTACAGATGGACTAGAAGAGGCTAAGAAAAATCCTAAATGGAGGGCATTCAATTAGAAAGGTTTACCACAGTGTAGGCATCAATTCCTGACCTACGGGAAATACTTAAGAGCAAGAGATAAGGAATTCAGGTAACACCCGTTAAAACCTATGCCCTGGGCTGGGTGAGGGAGCAGAGACACAGGGACTAATGGATTTCAAGCTGCAGTAACTCTGACATCTGATTCTACTTGCAGAGGAGACAGGAAGAGGAGGGTCAACATCCAGAATGAGAGAAGTCAGGCTTGAGACAAAGTTTACACTGACTGAGAGCAGGCATCTAAGAATGTCCTGAAAACCACCAAATCCACAGGACAAGCAAAACACAGATGTGGGGTCCTGGCCGGATAGCTCAATTGGTTGGAGCATCATCTGCATGTACAAAGACTGTGGGTTCAATCCCTGGTCACTGAATCGATCAGAAGCGACCACTGAATGCATAGATAGGTGGAACAACAGATCTCTCACACTCTCACTCTCTCTAGTCAATAAATAATTTTTTAATTTTATAAGACACAGATGTGGAGATGAGGCTTTGAGAGACACCCACTGAGGGATCCAGGGTCAATGACAGATATCCTTACATCAGAAACCCAGATACAGAGAGTGTTACCAGTAAATCCTAGGTCTCAAGGGCTCTTTCAAAAACAGCAGTCTTCACAGAGAAATCCAGCACAAAGGTCAACAAACCAAAAGAACATCTGATTTTGGAAGGACAGGTCAGGTCCTTCCCGCATGGACAGCAGTTGTTCATAAGCACCACAACCTGGAACAAGGGGGGCTGCCTCTGGGAAGAAATAGGGAGAAGAGAAGGATGTGCTCACAGTGTACCCTTTGTGTCTATCAAATTCTGAACCATACATTGCCTAGTCAGAACAACGTTAAAAAGTTCAGCTTTCCTTGAAAGGTCACTCAACTTAGCGGGCCCTATGCCATCCCCACTGTTGTAGCAAATAGCATGAGAGCAAAGATCAGGGACTGGCAGGGTGAGCTGCCTAACCGGGACCAGGTCTGCCCTCGTTGGCACTGCCCCACCACCCCAACCAGGCAACCATCACGTGGCAAGGCTTGGAAGGCCAGAACTCTGCCCAATGCCAGGAATAAATTAGTATTCTTCCAACGAGACCCTGGCAAAATTAATAATTAATCATCAGGGTCTCTCTGTCTCTTTTCCAAACCAGAAGCAGTATGACACCGGGAAGGCTGTACTTTCTTACCCCCGGCAGCCTCCAGCACCACTCGCAACGGCCTGGGCCGTCACAGCCCTCGAACAGGTTAAGAAGCATGTGCAGGAGAGCCGCTCTGCATGCCCTCTGGGACACTAACAAGTTCAACACACTCCCGCTATGTAGATCCTGGGGAAGAAGGAAGAGTGTACAAATCAGAAATATTGATGCTCACACTTTTATAAATGGTTTAAAGAATGATTATTTGCACTATGAAATTAGTTACAAGTTTCATTTCAAAGATTTCCCAGATGCATTCAAGTTAAAGGATTTCTTCAAAACAATGGGGAAAGAATGATTATTTGAAGATAAAATTGGTATAAAATTCTGAATATTTTCCTTGTAATATCCAAGTGGCTGCTCTTAGGGATGGACTTCAAAATATATAATCACCAGGCATCCAATATCCCGGAAAACTGAACCTAATCAACTGTTTCTACAGGGGGGGAAAAAAAAAAGGTTTCTCAGAATCTCCACATTCAGTATATGGGAATTTATTTTTATATACTTGACATTTTAAAGATCTTTTTTGCTATTTTTTAATTTTTGTAGCCACATTAAAAAAAGGTGCTATTTTTACATTTTTTCCTATCAATCAATGCAAAAGCTTTAAAAGTCTGTAGACTAATTCTGTACCCTTGAAAGCAGCATTACGCAACATAATTAGGAAAGAAACAAGAAAAAGCATGAAAAGCTTCATACTATTAACCATTCTGCATCTAACCAACTGTGTGATATTGGGTAAGTAAACTCTTTGGACTATGGTATCCATTTTTATAAAATAATGACCTCTAGGATCCCTTCTAATTTTAACATCTAATTAGTGCAATTTAATATTTTTGAAAGGCATAAATTTTTCTAAGAAAAAAATCGCAAATTTGTGCAAACACAAAACATTTTAAACAAAATTAGCTTTTTTAAAAGACTAATTTTAACTATTCATTAATTGGAGAGTCACTGAGTCTTTAAAATAAAATTACACTGTTTGATCAACATAAATTAAGAAGCTTAAGCCCTGGCTGAGTAGTTCAGTTGGGTTAGTAAACTAACCTGATATGCCAAGGTTGCAGGTTCAATCCCTGGTTCGGGCACATATAAGAATCAACCAATGAATGCATAAATAAGTAGAACAATAAATCGATGTTTCTTTCTTTTCTCTCTCTGCCCCCCTCCCTCACTCCCTTCCAATGAAACTTAAAATGGTGGGTTATATGACAAATCAATCTTTCACTGCTTCTCCCTATGTTTAAGTCTGAGAACCATAGTTAAGATTCACTGATTTTTCAATACCAAAGTATTTGTCAATGAAGAAAAAATATTTTTGAGAGAAACAAAGCATTTCTCCTATATCTGAAGTAGCTATAGCTCTTAAAAAAAGATTTTATTTTAGTAGTTCACTCTTAAAAGTATATCAGAAAGCCATTTCTAATTATTCACCACTGTGCTAACAATATATTATAGCTAATGCTATGGAGGGAAGATAATTGAATACAGCGATGTTCCTTCTACAGCTTAAGCTTGACTGTGATTCTGAGCACTGAAAAACTCAGCTAGAAAATGAACTGAAAAGATAGGTCACAGAAGGCCAAGCTCTGTCCATAATACTTTCCTTAAAAGGTGATGAATAGGAAAAGACTACTCCAAACATTTATAACTTAAAGATTTAATCATCTTCCAAGAGCAGAAGGTAAATATTAAAGTTTTTTTCCTATAAAACTATGTTTCAACCAGAAACAGCTAACATGATTACAATGTGACTATTCATGCCCAATCTATGTAACATCCATACTCATTTAATCCACACAAATATTCTCTGATGCACATGCTGTTTTATCGCCCCACTTTAGATGGAAAAACTAAGGATTTATCCAAGTTTAGTGATTAGCTCAAAGTTATACAGCTCTTCAGATGCAGAACCCAGGCTCAAGATGGACCTGATTCTTAAGTTCCTGCTTTAAACCACTGTCTTTAAAGTTTAAGCTCCCCTTTGTAAATAATGTCACTATTCCCTCCTGATACTGGTTTCCTCAATCTAGAAGGGAGGCCTTGAAAGGAGTAAAGCTCTAATTTAAATAGCTCTCCAGCATCTAAGTACAGCAGAAAACTCTGAACCTTCACGCTACCCTCTAAAACAAAGTACCCTGAAATGCCAACCCAATCATAAATTTTAAGATGCTAATCTTTTGACCCATGCTTCATCTCCATTCCTAAATTACGCTGTAAAACATGGTTGGGAAGGAAGAGGATCATTCCTGAAGTTTAAACTCCAAGTTCCTTAGTTTGGCAATAATACTGTGCTTCGCGACTTTAAAATTATAAGCTTGGTTCCCAGAGGAAAACATTTCCTTTATTAGCAACTAACTGGCTATGAAAATTCCATTCTATGATGCTAAATATAACAAAATACTTTCTGACTTTTATAATAAACACATTCTCCAGATTATTTTGAAACTAATGATTGTCTGCTTATTTACAAGACAATTTTGCCACAGCAGTTAAGCAACTGTAACATTTTAAAGAATCTTTCAAATTTGTTTCAGTTCTTTTAATAAATTGACCTGATACTGTTTTCTGAATTCTTCCATAAAATAAGCAAATTTCCATTTCACAATTTATTTCCCTAAAAAGATATTCTTTTTTAGTTATTTCTAATTTTCTCAGGTTCTAACTAGAACATTGGCAAAGCTAAAATCATGAAAGTAGGTTTTTCAACCTATAAAATAAATCAGTATTTTTTTAAAACTCTACAATATACATTCACCAAAGGCAAATAAAGCATTTCACCATTCTTAAATCTCATGCATGATAAATCAGAAATACAGTGATGGGATGAGGGGCTTGTTCAGAACTAATGGACTATATCAGGCTTTTAACAGAATACAGTAGCTGCTGTGTTTCAGGAAGTAGCATGCACTTAGTGGACCTCACAACCCCCAAGCATTCTGTCATTGTGTAAGTGGTTTAAGTGCAGTTGTAAAAAATTAAGGCACCTTTAGCTGGACAGCTCCTCATGTCCTACCTAAAATATGGGATGAGAAAGTATTTAGGAATCATTTGGCACTTTTTCTTTTCTCTTTTCTTCTCTTCTCTCTCTCTCTCTCTCTCTCTCTCTCTCTCTCTTTTTTTAAAGAGATCTTTGTGGGGTTTGGGGAAGGGTTTGTTTTTGCTTTTTTACTTTATTGAATTTATTGGGGTGACACAGGCCATAACTTTTTCTCTGGGAGATGAGTCCAAGGAGTTTTGGATGGGGAGGATAAAAACTTTGTTTCACTTTGTAATCTAGTGGGGGTATTCTGTGTGTATGGTTTTGTTCTGTTTTTACCAGTAAATATGTCTAATTATTACGATTAATTAGCTTTTTAAAAATACAGCACATTAGCTCTCATACCTTCTTTTTTCTCCCTCTTCTCATAGAGTCCCATTAACAAGTCTGACCCTTAAACGGGGCTCTGTACACTTCAAACATCTGAATACTCACCAACAGGAAGGGGACAGAGTTCTTCCAGGCCCAACCAGGGTATTTAATAGGAAGATCAGAAATTGCTAGATCACTTGTCTTTGCAAGCAACTCCTAAACTTGCACAGAAGCCCTAAATTTTCTCCAAAATATATTCTAAAAATCAGTATGAAGAATTCTCCTTGGATGATCCACTGTCAAAATCAACAACAAAGAGTTGTTTAAAACCCAAAACATTCTTTCACCTAAAACATCCCCCCTGATATAATTGCTCTGTTTACACCCCTTCACCAAATCTTGGACTTCCCTCCTTCCTGATGTTTCCCTAATATTGCTTTCCTCCAGTTATCAAAACCTGCAAGCAACATAGGTGGGTGCTGTAGGCCTGGAATATGGCAACAGGGATTGATGGGAACAGCTGTTCCTCTCAGCTCCAGCCAAATGTAAATAAGGTGGGAACATGATGGCAGATCTTCCAACTATACAATATAAGCAAGAAATTCACACTGTTAGGAGAAATCTTGTTTTTAAAGCAACATGTGGACCAAAGAAAACATCTGCAGGTCACCAGTTACCAATCCCCCGGTTAATCAGATTCTTTCACTCTGGTCCAGGCTCCCTCAGTCCATTCTACATACCACTCCAGAACAATTTACCGACTACAGTGCTCCTAAACACTAACTCCAGGCTCGAAATAGTACCATGAAGTCCGAACCCTTATGCTGTCATTCAACATCCACAGTATCACAACCACGCTCCCTTCACCTTCCTCAACTCCCCTACACAAACCCTTCCCTTCAACGAAAAGAGTCTACCCCCCATCACTGACCCCCCCCACCCAGCTGCATCCCCGCCAAGATGGCCTCTTTTTTTACCTCCTCTACCCCATCAATGCCCACACTTGGAGGAGAAAACAAGCCCATTTATTTGGAGTATCCTTTCCAACACCTGCTGACTACGTGAGTCAAGAGATCGCTCTGCTTAATGCCAACGGATTTCACTTTCAAGAAGGGATTTAAATCTCCTACAAGACAAATCCCAAGGCCTTGTCTTGATGCACCCCGCCAAAAAATGTAGAGGGGTGCGGAAAGCCTAAGTCGGGCACAGAGGAGTCCAGTTGCCCGTCCGAGAAGACCCTGCGGGGTATCGACGTCTTCACACCTAGGAAGGCCTCGGGAGGTGGGGGACTGAAGGGTGACCCCTAACCAGCCCTGCGAGGCAAGCAGCGGTGCGCACCCCCGCGCGCTCCTTCCTGCGCCGCCGAGATACCACCCCCAATCGGACCCCAGAGCTTCGTCCCCCAGCACCCCGACTTGTTGACCCCTGACACGCGCTCCGCGGAGGTCCCGCAACCAAGGACCCTCGCGATGCCCAGGCCCGGGGCCGCGGTCGGCTGCCACAAAGGGTCAAAGAGCTAGACGATCCCATCGCGCGTGCCCCACGCGGACCTCCGGGAGGCGCCGCTGCCCTGTCTGCGCCCACCCGCAGGCCACCGCTACCTTGTCCTCGGGCGGTGCGTCCGGCTCGCGGACCGCCCTAAGCCTTAGCTCGTTCATGCTGGAGACTCGCGGGCGACGTCGCCGCGGACGAGCAGCGGAGCCGCCGAAGCAGGCAGCTCAGCGCGGGCGCGCACGGACTCCGCTCGGACGGCCCCGCCCAGCTTGAGCAGCGCACAGCCCCGCAGCAGCTCGCAGGCCCCAGCGCAGCCCCGCCGCCAGCCCTGAAACTTGGCCCCGCCCAGCGCCACCACCGCCCTTTCACCGGGGCGGAGCACCGTGGGCCTCCAGCTCCGGCCCGCTCGCTCCCCCTCTCGGCAGGGCCTGGGAGCGAGCGCGCACGCGCAAAGCCACCACGAGCGACCCACCAATGGCGCGAATCCGCCAGGGAGACGGGGCAGCGGGGGCGGGGCAGAGTAGGTAGGCTAGCGTCGGCCGCAAAGTGAGGGGGCGGGAAAAGGCGTGCGTTTCTGAAGGATAGCCAATGAAAGCTCCGACCATACCGCGGATGGCCCGCGCTGACACGCTAGGACTTTGTACCTGACACGGGCTAAGTACTTGTTGAGTGGATTGACATTTTCTCCTAAAGGAAATGAGTTCACCAAGTTCTCATAGCTAGAAAGTGCCCACTAAGAATTAGAACACATCTGTTTCTTACCGAAGACCACACTAACCTATGTTTCCCAAACATCGCCTTCGGCGGTTCTCATTCGCTGTCTCGTGATATAAAACATTTATGAAATGAGGTCCCTTCCCTTAAGCGTACTGTAATTTAACAAGGAAAGAAACTTGCACACACACACGAGTTGCAGTTTCGTATAAGCAATTTTATCTGAACTGTGGGTTTTGGGGAAAATGGAGAGAATTCTGAGAAGGGCATTATATCTTCTTGATTTCTATAAGAGTGTATTTCCAAGTTCCTGTAACAGTGTTTCACAGTGAGCGTAAAATAGGTGTAGAGAACACTGAACTCAGGGTATGCTTTGTTTCGTGTTAACAAAATTGCACAAATACTTGCGTTTTGTTTTGTTTTTTTTTTTTGAGATAGACCACTCTCTTCAGGCCAAAATTTATTTACAGAAAGCTTTGCTTTTGTGTTTTGTCTTTGTTTTAATGTTATTTGTAAAAGTAAATACCTTGCTGATGCTAATTTTAAAACTTTCAATCTGTTGAGGACTGGTCACCATTTCAACTGTTCAGTGGGCACTTCTTGATCTAAACACTAGACACCTGTTGGGTAAATTAAACAAGGTTTATTGTCTAAAGAACCTAGCTCTGGCTAGATAGATCCAGGTAACACAATTGGTTAGAGCAGCATCCTGATATGCCAAGGTTGTGGGTTCAATACCCAGTAGGGCACATAGAAGAATCAATCAATGAATGCACAAAGAGTAGAACAACAAATTGACTTTTCTCTCTCTCCTTTCTTCTCTCTCTAAAATCAATAAATGAAATTCTACCAATAATAACTTTTTGAAAAGGCCCTGGTCAAGTGGCTCAATTGGTTGGAGCATTGTCCACTTGTAGAGCACCAGAACTCTGCGACTTCAATTCCTGGTCAGCACACATACCTAGGTTGCAGGTATGATCCCCAGTTGGGGTGCATACTGGAGGCAACCAATCAATATCTGTCTCTTTCTCTCTCTCACCTCCTCCCTCCTTCCCTTCTTTTCTTTTTTACCACTATATATAGCTCGTTCATGCTGGAGACTCGATATATATATATCACTCTGTGTGTGTGTGTATATATATATGTGTGTGTGTATATATATATATATATATGTGTGTGTATATATATATTTTTTTAAATCCCAGGGTGAGGATTTAAAAAACAAAAACAAAAAGACCTAGAAGGACATGGACACAGAGAGCACCACAAAGTCATCCTCACTTTCAGGTACACAATTGTGCAAGGTCACATCTGAGTAAGCCTCACATCAGTCCTTTCATACCCAGCCTAAAACAAAGGAGATTGGAGAGCCAGTGCATGTAGATCAGAGTTTCAGAATGCACAATATGATTGCTATGCATGTATTGATTCATTGATTCTTGTATTTGTCCTGACCAGGAATCGAACCCATAACTTTGGCATATGGGATGACACTCTAACCAACCAGTCAGGGCCAGAGCAAAGACTTCTTTTGATAACTTTCCCTTGCATTTATAGAGGGCTTCCAAAGTGCTATAAAACATCACCCCTGCCTCCCTTTGCAACCTCACTTTGCACTACTCTGCTCATTATTTGGTGTGTTCCAGATACATCAGTCTGAGTTCTATTATATGTAAGTTACATCTCAGTAAAACAGGGAAACACCTTCCCCTGAAAAAACTTTGAATTCTAAAACTAACTACTATCTCAACACCTTTTAAGCATCTTGTCCTTCTTAATCATGCCATTCTTTTCAGCCCAGAATACTCTTTCTTTCGCTCTCCAAACCGGCATCTCCAGTAAAATGCTACTTCCTTGGAGAGGTCTTCTTGACTATAGGTCATAGCCATTCATATGTCCCCATTTCAACTACATGGAAGTTTAACTGCCATTTTAAATGCCTTTAAATCCATTACACTTTGGCTTGCCATTAAACCTAAATGTTATTAAGTAAGTAAAAAGTACAAAAACAGCAGTGGAGTACACATTTGTTATTAGTGAAGCAAATGTTCCTTACTGGAGCAATGAACACATTCCACATTTTGCAAAGGAACAGAGATTCTGTAAGTTCTAAAAAAGGAAAATACAAGTAGATGAAGCAATTATGTTTGATATTAAGATGTATGCAAAAGGATAACTGACCATACATAAAGCTAGAAAGTGTTATTATCAAAATTTACAAATGGGAAACCATCAACAAAATGAAAAGGTAACATAATAAATGGGAGAAAAGAATACAAATCATGTACCTGATAAAGGACTACTATCCAACATATATATTGTGTAAAGCAGCGGTTCCCAACCTTTTTGGAACCAGGACAGGTTTTTTCTGGAGTGGGGGCGGGGGGTGGGCAGGGGTCTGGAGGCAGAGCTAAGGCGGAGCTTCACTTGTACACCCCTTGCTGTGGACCGAGCGGGGAAGGGCGGAGCTTCACTTGTTCACCCCTTGCTGTGGACCGAGCGGGGAAGGGGGCGGAGACAGGAGGCGGAGGTCAGACGAGCTTCCCTCGCCCTCGGTTACTAACGTGCCAGGACCGGTACCGGTCTGTGGCCCATGGGTTGGGGAACCCTGGTGTAGAGAACTCATACGATTCAATAGCCGAAAAAAAAAAAAATCCAATTAAAAACGGACATAAGGTCAGAATAGACATTTTCCAAAGGAATACAGTTGGCTAATAGGCACACGAACGGATGCTAAACGTCATTATTCAGCAACGAAATACAAATCAAAGCCTTAATGCGACCTCACACCTGTTAGAATGGCTATTATAAAAAAGACAAGTAATGAGTGTCGATGAGGGCATGGAGAAAAGGGAACCCTTGTGCACTGCTGGTGAGAATGTAAATTGGTGCAGCCACTATGAGAAACAATAAGGAATTTCCTGAAAAAAATTAAAAGTAGAACTACCAAATGATTCAGCAATTCTACTTCCGGGTATTTACCCAAAGAAAACAAAAACATTAATTCAAAATGATATATGTACCCCTCTTTTCACTGCAGCATTATTTACAACAGCTAAGATAAAGAAACACACTGAATGTCCATTAATGGATGACTGGATAAAGAAGATACAGTATATATGTACAGTGTAATAGTAGTCAGCCATAAAAATGAGTGACAGCCCTGGCTGGGGTCACTCAGTGGATTGAGTGCCGGCCTGAGAACCGAAAGGTCGCCAGTTTGATTTCCAATCAGGGCACATGCCCGGGTTGCGGGCCAGGTTCCCCGTTGGGAACATGCAACAGGCAACCGATCCATGTATCTCTTGCATACCAATGTTTCTCTCTTCCCTCTCTTTCTCCCTCCCGTCTCCTCTCTCTAAAAATAAATAAAATCTTTAAAATAAATAAAAAGAGTTGTCACCTTTTTCCAGGCTCTTTGTAGCCTGAAGAGAACTGCTTTAAGTGTGCACTTTATTTTTGCTGTTGTGGAAGTGACACGTTCCTAAAAGTCAAAAGATAAAAAGGTGTACATTTATAAAACAAAATTAGCTTCCATGTTGTCACCTTTTTTGTGACAACATGGATGGACCTCAGGGGTGTTATGCTAAGTGAATAAGTCAGACACAGAAAGACAAACACTGTATGATCTCTCTTATATGTGGGACCAAACACACAAAAAAATCAAGGTCATGGATTCGAGAGAACCGATTTATAGTTGCCAGAGGCAATGGGGAAGAGAGTTAAGGGTGGAAATTGGTGTGTATTGTTCTTTGTTTTTTATGTTTTTAATTTAAATAAATTGAATTTTTTAACATAAAAAACAATTATAAATGGGTGACAGAGCCTTGAAACAATAGACACACAATAGAGTACCACTGAGAATGCTGCATTATCAGAATCCTTGACAAGAGAAAATGAAATGACACAGAAAAACAGTATCAGCAACTGAGTGGAAAATTAAGTGTAGAGAAATACTAGGAATGCCTTCATTAGTTAATTTTGTTTTCATGTATATATTTTTAAATATAGACTGTCTCTATTCTTACTTTTTTTTTTATCCTCACCCAAGGACATGCTTATTGATTTTAGAGAGAGGGGAAGGGAGGGAGAAAGAGGGAAACATTGATGTGAGAGGGCAACATGGTTACTTTTCATATGCCCTGTAACTAGACACCAAACCTGCAACCCAGGCATGTGCCCTAACCAGGGAATCAAGCTGGTGACCTTTTGGTTTATGGGACGACACGTCAACCAACTAAGCCACACCAACCAGGGCTTTATTCCTATTTTTATATTTGTGTATATTCATATTTATTATGTCTATATTAATGTATGAGCAGGAGTAATATATGATACAAATATTTTTAAAAGTTTGGCGTTTTTTTCTTTCATGTGCTACATAAAATGAGAGCACATCTCACAGTTGATGGTATTCCTCTTAAATTCAGTGCAATAGATGTATCTAATAGAAATGCCAGAGGAAGAGACTAGAGTAGGAAAAAGGCAGTATTTGAAGCTGTAATGGTTGAGAATATTCTAGACTTGCTGAAATGCATGAATCTCCTGATTCAGGAACACAAAATTTCCTGAACATGATAAATAAAGCTAAATCCATACCTGGATACATAAAAAAAAAAAACCCTAAAGAATTCTACAGTCCAAGATAGGATACCAAATGCAACTAAATGGAAATGCCGTAATGAATGCAAAAGAGAAATAGCAAAGCCAGAAGAAAAATAAACAATGGGAAAATGGTTAATATATAAAGTGCTCCTTTTAATCAATAAAAATGTTTAATGGAAAAATATAAACACTCAATGGTCAAGAAGTATGTGAAAAATGTCCAACCTATAACATTTTTTAATTATGCAAATTGAAATTTTCACACAAAATGAGCACTGATTTAATATTGAGATTGCTAATATCTATTGTTAAAAAAAATCAGAAGAAATGGATACGCTCATAGTCTTAGCTGGAATGTAAATTGCAGTCTTTAACAGCTCCATTGAGTAACGTTAATCAAATATTTAATGATATGCTCTTCCACCCAGCAATGCTAGTTCAAGGAGTTGATCTGACAAGAATCACCTAAGTGCCCAAAGGTGTTTGTAATCACAAGAAATTGGTAAATTAGATTACAAATGCAAGATACGGGCTACCTCATTGCTTTGATTTGTTGGGCTCCACAGATGTGTCGGCTTTTACAAAAAGAAGGCAAGACCCCCCACAAGCAAAAAGGTGACAACTCTCTTTTTATCTTTGTGCCTTTATTGCGTGGTCTGGAAGGAACCTCATTATCTTCGAGGTATGCCTGTGTTACGCCTTTTTAAAATTACGAAAAAAGGCACCTATGTAGAAAACGTGTACATGGCATAAAGCTAAATATATTTTATTAAGTACATTGCCTAAGTGTTAGCGGTATGAATCCATTTTTTTTTTCTAAAACGTGTATTTGCATGGAGAAAAAAGCTTAGAAACCTGTATAAACAAGATTGGCAGGAGCTTGGCGTGTGTGTAGGGGGTGTGTTAAGATGATGGTGGAAGCTAATTTTGTTTTATAAATGTACACCTCTTTATCTTTTGATTTTTAGGAACGTGTCACTTCCACAACAGCAAAAATAAAGTGCACACTTAAAGCAGTTCTCTTCAGGCTACAAGGCGGCTTTCCCTCCAAATAGTCTAGATTTGTGCTTTATTTTCACTCTCGGGGCTGGCAACTTTCTATTCCCGAAGCGGAAGACTGAGGAGGTACCGCAAACGTGGAGCTCGTTGACCCCAGGCCTGCAGCTCACTACTGCCCGGACTTGTCCGGCGTTCAGACTGCGGGATGTGACGAAAAGTGTGACAGTTCTGCCAGAAGCCGTTCCGCCCGCCCCCGAAGGCTCAGCGTTCCTACCTCTCTCTCGGCCCTCATAACCCAATGGATGTTCGCGGGGGGCGGGCCTAGCGCGGATAAAGCACAGGATTGGCCCTGGCACTCCGCCCAGGTATGGGCGGGGCAGCGTGGTGACGTCTTGTTACGGAGCGTAGGGACCGAGAGCTCGGGCTCGCAGTTGCTTCGCTGTTACTTGGTTCCCGGTCGAACGCCGTGGTGGTCTTCCTGTATCTCAGGCGCTGCCTGCTCGCTCTCATTCTGTGAAGCGCAAGGGTATACCTCCTTCTTCCCGTCGTCTCTAGCTGCGTCATTGCCATTCCGCCACCATGTTCGAAGCGCGCCTGATCCAGGGCTCCATCCTGAAAAAGGTGCTCGAGGCGCTTAAGGATCTCATCAATGAGGCCTGCTGGGACATCAGCTCGAGCGGCGTGAACCTGCAGAGCATGGATTCGTCCCACGTGTCTTTGGTGCAGCTCACGCTGCGCTCGGAGGGCTTCGACACGTACCGCTGCGACCGCAACCTGGCCATGGGTGTGAACCTCACCAGGTAAGCCCGGGGGCGGTGGGCAACCAGGCCCTGGTCCCCTCACTCCCAATCCCGGCTCTTGGCGGGAGTTCCTCCGAGCCGGGCCCTCATTGGCTAGTGTGGGCCACCGCGCCTTCTCATTGGCCTGCTATGCAGGGGGCGGGACTCAGCGGAGCGCGCGCTTCCAAAAGCCCGCGCTAGTGGCGGCGCGAACCGACTCTTTCCGCGCCAAAGTGACAAAGCGGGTGGTGGCGGGAAAATGACAGGCTTCGCCGGGCTACTAGGAAAACACACAGAGCTCTGTTGATCATTAGGTGCCGGCAGCCTTGGATGAGAAACCTTGGTCATGGATGCCTTTACCCGCTTTATGGTGTTCCCCACTTTTGTTTCCTTTTTATTACGAAGTTGCAGTGAGCACCTTTTTGGACTTGAGGGAATATTTATCCAGGGCAGTAGCTTTCAACTTTTTGACCACTATCTAATAGATAAACATGTTTAAATTTTAAAAAGCTTATGGGAAATAGTTTCCCATGGTACATGCCTTGTCTTTTAATAGGTATAACAGATCGTTTTTAATAGTCATCGCGGTCCAATAATTTACTCGGTCAGTAAAAAGATTTGCAATTCAGAAAATACTGCTTTTTGTTGTCCTGATAGCTAAGGTTGGAGATTCGAGCTCCAGTCAAGGCACATACAAGGAACAACCAATGAATGCATAACTAAGTGGAACAACAAATTGATCTCTCAAATCAATTTCAAAACCTTAAAGAAGATACTGCTCTTTTATTTATCTTCAGAAGTGGAATTGCTGGTGGAGTGAGCATTTTTGTTTAAGTACTTAATGCCAGATTACATGCCAGAATGGCCGGACCACTTTACACATCCCCCCTGTAGCAGGTTTATCTAACTTGACAATTCATCAGACAGCCTAATGGTTAAAAATGGTAATTCCTTGTTTTAATTGCTTAGAAATCTAACAGTCTTCAGAAGATAGTGTCATTTTTAAACCCCGTGTCTTCTTTTCTAGCATGTCCAAAATACTAAAATGTGCTGGCAACGAAGACATCATTACCCTAAGGGCTGAAGATAATGCGGACACATTGGCACTAGTATTCGAAGCCCCAAGTAGGTTATACTCTTCTACTGAGTTGTGCTGAAGAAAATTAAAATGCAGCGTCAATAATGTTTGTGATGCTGATAAAATTCACTTCATTGTTATAAGTTAACATGCTTTTATTCAATAACATTTGCTTTCTTTTGATAGATCAAGAAAAGGTTTCAGACTATGAAATGAAGTTAATGGATTTAGATGTTGAGCAACTTGGAATTCCAGTGAGTATCAGTTTCTGATTGAGTTTACTGTACTTGATAGTTACCTATGATATGTTAAACTGCAGTACTCTAAAAATTGGATCTTTCATTGGTTGACTTTATTGTTGTCAAGTACATATTTACATTTCCATATACCTCCATGCATCTTTTTCTTATCTTTAGAATGCTTGCTTTTTTATTGTAGATTTTAGAGCAATGGTGGCAGAAATTTATTCGATTAAGTTTATCAGCATTAAAGGAGAGAAGTAATGTTGGCATGTTTAAAATGCCTGCTATCATATTCTTTTCTTTCGGAAAGCAGGTGAGCCTGCTTGCCCATCAGAGTTCTATACCATACTCAAATGTACTCTTGATTTAGCCCTGGAGGGTGATTTTGGGGACACTTTAGTTCCCTGGATTATACTGTTCAAGGTTTAAATTTGCTTTCTTAGTGTGATTATTCTTATAACATACTTGTTTTAGATCTCCATTTATTTTTTTGAATGGTTGGGGTGTAAGTCACACAATAGGATATTTCAACATAATCAGAAATCTTAAAATTCTGAGTTCTCATTTAGATGCTGATTTTTCAGAAAGTGAGGGTACCTGCCAAATCTTCAATTTTCAGCAACTAATATTTAAGTGTTTTGTTTTGTTTTATAGGAACAAGAGTATAGCTGTGTGGTAAAGATGCCTTCTGGTGAATTTGCACGTATATGCCGAGATCTCAGTCATATCGGAGACGCTGTTGTAATTTCCTGTGCAAAAGATGGAGTGAAATTTTCTGCAAGTGGGGAACTTGGAAATGGAAATATTAAGTTGTCACAAACAAGTAACGTTGATAAAGAAGAGGAAGCTGTAAGTAGTTTTAAAGTAAACAAACTACTTTGAAGAGAATTTTAACACTGCTTAATATTAGGTTATGTCTGTTTGGGCTGTTATAACAAAGTATCATAAACTGGTGGCTTATAAGCAATGGAAATTTATTTCTTTTATAAGGGCATAATCCTATTCATGAAGGCCCCACCTCTGAATACCAGCACATTGGGGATTCAGTTTTAACATGAATGGGAAGAACAACACAAAACATTCAGTCTGTAGCAAGATAATTACTAAACATTGCAGAAAACTCTAAGGAAAAATTAGACAAAATTGCATTACTATAATTTGTGGGCAGGGAAGGCAAGTTTGGTGGTTTCTTTATAAATCACAGAACAGTATGTTTGTGTATCACACCCACACATACTTTTAGGATTGGATTGGGAAGCTAGGTGTCTAACCTTTAGCTTTCTAGAGATGTTTACTCCGCTTTTATCAAATAACTGAGCAAAGGACACCTCAACAGAAGGATCTAGTTAGGGGTAAAAATCTAGCTGTTAGGAGCTCTAGTTAATCCACATTTACCCAAAAACTAACACTAATTCCAAAATATCCTTAAATTAAGGTTTTTCCTGTAATCAAGCAGTTGTATGTTTTGCTTTGTTTTGTTTAGATTCTTAGAATATTTTAAAACTAATATTTGGTAATTGCACTAAAATAAGACTTCCTAGCCAGTGAACATCAGTTGACTCTCTAAAACAAGAACAATTAAAAAGCCTAACCTCACAGGATTGTTAGGATTAAATATAGTAATAGTCAATGTGCTTAATACAGTATCTGGCATACTGTAAGTTTATAGTAATTGGATATTTTCTTGTCCCTTGCTTGAGTAGTCAACCCACAGTTTAAATGAAAATAAACTCAATTTTTTTTCATTTTGAATGCCCAACAGTAAAGCTAACAATACTTAAGAAAATTTTGATTTTCATTACTAATTTATTTCACATTTATTCTATGTAAAATACTGTCACACTAAATGAACATATTGTGTACACAGGCAAGATAAGCTCATAACCATAATTCTAATGCACAGTATGGTAATGTACTTTCACATATTCTCTCTGCAATGTGAATTTAATATCTGTTATGGATTCTTCAATATTAGCTGGAATATTCTGTAGATGTTTCAAATAAAGACTTTATTTTTCTATTTTTTAAGGGAGGAAGAAAGAGAGGGAGAGAAACATTGATGTGTGATAGATACATCAATTGGTTGCCTCTTGTGCGTCCCTAGCTGGGCACTTGGCATGTGCCCTGACTGGGAATTGAACTGGTGACCTTTCTGTCACAGGCTGGCACTCAACCCACTGAGCTACACCAGCCAGGGCCAAATACAGACTTCTTAAAAATTATATTAACAACAAAAGCCTAGGGGCTAATTCCAGCTTTTATCTGTCTCCTAAATTACACTTCACTTTCTATCCAGCTTCAATTTTTAAAAAAATCACTGACAGTTGTGTGTGTGTGTGTGTGTAATCTCTATGTATGTATATGTGTTTATACAGATAGATTTTAGAGAGCGGGGGAGGAGGGAAGAGAGAGACATTGATTTGTTGTTCCACTTACTTATTCATTCATTGGTTGATGCTTGAATGTGCCCTGATCTGGGATCAAACTTGCAACTTTGGCATATTGGGGCAACACTCTTAACTAAGAGTACTACCTAGTGAGGGGCATCCATAAATATTTCAGTATTGCTCGAAGTATAAAGTTTACCATATCCAAGAAAATTATGCAGTATTAAAGAATTTCTCAGTGTTCCTGCTTCCTTGGTCACGTCAGGACCGTTTGAATCAAAATTTTAAGAAGTTTCATACATTGCACTGCAGTTGGTTGATATAACCCTTAAATTTCTGTCAATCAATTGGTTCTCTTCAGTTTGTTTTTGCCTCTCCATTACCGTTTCACATTTTGAAGAAACTAGGTCATTAGTCATTACCCAAAGTCTAGATTTTGCCAGTTGCGTCCCTTATGTCAGTTTGTTCCTCTACCCTGTATTTCCTATAAACTAGTGGCTCTTGAGGCTTGATGCTATTCAGGTTTTTTGTTTTGGGGGTGGGAGAGCAAGAATACATAATACATGGTGATGTGTACCCCTAGTAGGAGTCATGAGGTATCTGAATACCATTCTGTGATTTTAGCACCCATAATAGTAATGTCTAGATTAAGTCATTAGATTTTGCATAGTCATAATATATTATATAGTTCGTTATTCATTTATTAGTTGGTTTACTTACTAGAAATGTTTTCATAAAGAGAAGCTCTTATCACATAATTTGGTTACCTGGGATTTGGTTCATATATGGAAAGGCAGGCTGAATACTTGATTCTTTTGCTTATTAACCTGTTTTCAAAATTAGTTTTGTAGCACCCTCCAAAGTAATCAATAAAGGTTTTTTTTTTTAATGCATATTATAAACTAACAGGTTGTAACTTGATGTTTTTCAATATTAGGGATCTTTTGTTTTCTCCCTTAGGTTACCATAGAGATGAATGAGCCAGTTCAGCTAACTTTTGCACTGAGGTATCTGAACTTCTTTACAAAAGCTACTCCACTCTCTCCGACAGTAACACTCAGTATGTCTGCAGATGTACCCCTTGGTAAGATAATTAATTTATTGAATCTTGTTTTTTAGGTAGTGCATGTCATACATCTCAGTAATTAACTGTGTTCCTGTTTTCTTTCAGTTGTAGAGTATAAAATTGCTGATATGGGACATTTAAAGTACTATCTGGCTCCCAAGATCGAGGATGAAGAAGGATCTTAGGCATTTCCAATGTCCAAGGAAAAAAAAACTAAGCTCTTTGAGAACTGCTTCTGAGATTCCAACATGTCCTTAAAAGTCTCTTCTGTTACCAAATTTTTATACCTGAGTACATATGTAGATAATGTTCTCTGTAAATAACCTATTTTTTTCTCTCATTCTCTACAATTTAAAAGATAGCCTCAATTCAAATCTGGTCTTATTAACCTAGAACTACTTCTGCCTTATCTAGAAATACTCTTTAGGATTTTTATAACAAAGGGTTTTAACTATTAGTGCAGTTTTAAGAATTGTTTTCAATCTAAATAAAAGTTACTTGAATTTCAAACATCACAGGACAGTGCCTTCATTTTTGAACCAAGACAGTTGAAAGTATGCTAGCAAATTCACAGCTAATGCTATCTTGTGTAAATGTTTTCTCCCCTGCCCCACAGTCTAGAGCAGCCAGGTATAAATACATTAGGGCCATGAAAAGTGCTTCATGCAGTAGGTGACAAGATATTTAGGAGGATTCATTTGCCAAACTTATTTTTGTATTCTTGAGCTCAAGAATGGAACAGAAGAATACAACAAATTCTATGTATTTCATTACTTTGTCGTTCTGTTGGCAAAACCTATACTTCAAAGTTGTGTGGGCTTTATAAGACTAGCATTGTTACAGGGCAGTGTTTCGTTGGCCTAGGGATCCTTTTACAAGAATCTTTGATGTTTTACTAGGCCTGATAGAGCCCAAGGAATATGTGCAACAGCAACAACAAAAAATCTTCAGTATAAACAGCCTTATTTGGGACTTGATCCCTTAAAGGGTGAAGATGGCTTAAATCCCATGGATGGTGGAATCAACCAAGAGAAAAGGCCCAGCAGTTGTGAAACAAAAGCTGTTTAAACGTTCCCAGTTGTGCTACGAGGTCACAAATTGGCATTTTACATACTAAGAATTGCTTTATTACAGTTGATTTTCCCATTGCGTTTTGTGTTTGGTGGAGTGAATGATTAGTTTCTTTGTTATACTGGGATTGAGTTCTAGTTACTGTACTTTAGAAATCACTGTATCCACTGGGTAACTTTTCATTACCTTCTGTGAGCCTGGGAGGAAGGAGATGGGCAGGAAAGGAGCCTGATGGAATTTTGGGGGTAATGAAAATACTTCATCTAGACTGGTGATGGTTCCAAGACTGCATTTGTTAAGCCTCACCCAATTGTACTTTATTGTATGTAAATTATACCTTAATAAATCTTACTTTAAAAAAGCTTTACGTGCCCAGACCGGCTAGCTCGGTTGAACGGTGTGCAGGCGCACGCAGAGGTGTGGGTTTCGGAGGGGTGCCGTTCGGGAGACAACCGATGAATGCATAGGTGGGCGAAGCGATGCGTTGCTGTTGCTGTTGCCCTCATTTATTTTTGAGTCGCACGCGGCAAAATGTCCCATGTGGGTGGCCCTCTTAACTGGGCAAGGCCTGGGGTTAAGGAGAGGGAAAGAAGCACAAGAGTGGCCATTCTAAAGCGTAATTAGGGGTAATGGCTGGCAAAGACCACCGCGTGGCCCCGTGTAAGGCTGGCTGCCCTGAGCAATAGATCTGGCAGCTCTGGCACTACTGGACCTCCGATGGGCTCGGCTTCCACTTCCTGGGGGGCGCTACTAGGCTCCCTACACTGCCGAGGAATCGGGAAAACTGCCGGATTGTCCACGGCCGGACTGTGACCCGAGGCGGATGGACACCCTACAGACCTAACCACCCCTGCGAGGGTGGCTGGCGACAGGCCTGGGCGCCTCCCGAGAGTCCCGGTTTCCCCGGGGGCGCCCGAACTAACGCAGGGTTGTGAAAAGACCTTTCCGGAAAAGCAGGACCGAAGGCGTCGCTCCCAGTGATGCCACTTTCGTTATGTCGCCTTCCTTCACGCAATTTCCGGCAGTGAGCTGGTCCGGGCCGGGTGGGGAGGGTGGCAGTTAGGCGAGGAATGTCATGAGCGTCTCTGTTTCCAACGGTGAACTAGCTGTCTGCGGCACGGGCTACTCGGCACGGAGCTCCGGTAAGGGGTGCAAAAAGCAGGGCGGGCGCAGGAGTGGCGCTTCAGACTCATGGCGTGGCAGGGACTACGCTCCCCGCCAAAGTCAAGCCCCGAGACCTCCGGGTGTAGTGTTATCCCACCTCGGCAAGGCTGGCCTTTTCCCAGAAACCGGTCTTGTTTGTTCTAGGTCTAAATTCGCGTCGGTTCTTTCTTCTTTTCCTGGCACGGTCTGGAGGAAGGCAGGAAACTAGCGTATGTGCTGGCGCGTAGTTCCAGGCACTGTGCTAAGTGATGCTGATTCTTTTAAAATTTTTGCAACATTCAGGTGCAGGGGGAATTTGGAAGTTGCAGTGGAGCTGGAAAAAGAGCCTGTTGGAACTTTTAGAACATTGATTTCCGTACTTTCCCCTCTTTTAGAATTCTTATACCTTGCCACCAATAAGCTTTCCCCTCCATTCTCCCTCATGCCCTGCGCTGTTTTGTTTTGTGCGAGTATATGAATAGTTACTGGCGGAGCCCACAAACTTTTTTTAAAAAAAGACTAATACAAATCAGAGGTGATTAAATGCCGTCATACACCCCCTCATATAGGTAGTTTGGACTTTAAGTTTTATAAAATTAAATTTATATTATCATGTCATCGGATCGCAACATCTGAAAACTTAATATTTGCACTGACTGGTGTGGCTCAGTGGGCTGGGCGTCGACTGGCAAACGGAAAGGTCGTGGGGTTTGATTCCAGGTCAGGGCACTTGCCTGCGTTACGGGCCAGTTTCTCGGTTGCGGACGTGAGAGGCAACCGATGGATGTTTCTCCTCTCTCTCTCTTCCGCCTCTCTAAAAATACTTAAATAAATTTAAAACACACACACACACACACACACTAGTATTTGACTCAGTTTAATCTAACCCTTTAAAAAAAAAAATAGGCCAAATGGAGTCACTTTTGCTAAGCTACGTCAACAAAAACTTAATAACTAACCTAATTGCAGGATCAGCCTCCTATTTCTGCCTATAAAAACCTTCCAATTTCTATAACTCCTCAGCACTCCCTTTCAGTTGCTAGATGGGATGCTGCCTGATTCATTAATGAAATAATAAAGCCAATTAGATTTTCAAATTTACTTAGTTGAATTTTGTTCTTTAACACCTTTTAGGATGGCATATAAGTTAGCGTATTCTTTTTTTCCATACTTGACATCTGCACCATTAATTATTAAAAAGGGACATGAGCATTTAGCACCAATTCCTTTGTGTTACTAGTTATTTTAGGTTGAATGCAGGCCATTCAAAACACCTCATTAATATATGGGATTGAGTCCACCTAACCAGCACTAACTGCAGTTATAATGGTGATTATTGGTAAAATGTTATACTAGCAGAAAACCATTCTTTCTTTTTGTGTGTATGTTGCCCTTACTGAAATACTTAGTTTTCTCTTTTAAAAGATACGTTTCACTTTCAGAAATCAAACAGCTTCATGATCAAAATAGATTTACTTCATTTATACAACTGGTTTTATGGATGAAAAAGTACACAAAATATTTTTAATTTTAAATCATTTTTAATCTTTCAATTATAGTTGACATACATTATATTGTTTGAGGTGTACAGCCCAGTGATTAGAAATTACATAATATACTACGTAATGGTAATAAATCTTGCACCTATCTGACATACATAGTTATTGAAATATTATTGACTATATTCCCTGTGCTGTACTTTACATCCACATGACTGTTCTCTAACAGCAATTTGTATTAATACTACTTAATCGCTTCACCTTTTTCATCCATCCCCCAGCCCCCCTCCCATCTGGCAACTGTCAAAATGTTCTTTGTACCTATGACTATAAATCTTTCTGTTCTGCTTGTTTATTTTGTTTTTGAGATTCAATTGTTAATATGTATTTATTGCCATTTTATGCTCACATTTTTATTCATATTTTTTATCTTTTTTTCTTCTTAAGACCCTTTAACATGTCATATAATAGTGGTTTGGTGGTGAAATCCTTTAGCTTTTTCTTGTCTGGGAAGCTCTTTATCTGTCCTTTAATTCTAAATAATAGGTTTTCTGGATAGAATAATGTTGGTAGTAGGTCCTTGCTTTTCATCCCTTTGAATATATCTTGCTAATCCCTCTGGCCTGCAAAATTTCTGTTGAGAAATCAGCTGACAGTTTTATGGGAGTGTTCTTGTAGGTAACTGCTTTTCTCTTGCTGCTTTTTAGATTCTTTTTGTCTTTAACCTTTGGCATTTTAATTATGATGTGTCTTGGTGTGAGCCTCTTTGGGTTTATCTGGTTTGGAACTCTGCACTACCTGAACTTGTATGTCTATTTCCTTCAAGTCAGGGAAGTTTTCTGTCATTTTTTTCAAATAGGTTTTCGATTTCTTGCTCTCTGCCCCTTCCAGCACCATGTGAATGTTGTTGCACTTGAAGTTGTCCCAGAGGCTCCTTACACTATCTTCATTGTTTTGGATTCTTTTTTCTTTTTGTTGCTGTGATTGGGGTTGTTTTTTGTTTTTTGTTTGTTTGGTTTTCGGGGGGGTTGCTTTTAAATTACAAGTCACTGATTTGATTTTTGGCTTCACCCACTCTACTGTTGATTTCCTGTAAATTATTTGTTTCAGTTAGTGTATTCTTCATTTCTGACTGGTTCTTTTTATGCTATTGAAATTCCCAGTAAGTTCATTGAGCATCCTTATAACCAGTGTTTTGACCTCTGCATCTAGTTGATTACTTGTCTCCGCTTTGTTTAGTTTCTTTTTTCTGGCGGTTTATTCTGTCCTTTCATTTTGGCTATATTTCTTTGTCTCCTCATTTTGGCAGCCTCCCTGTGTTTGTTTCTATGTATTAGGTAGAGCTGCTATGTCTTCCAGGCTTGGTATGGTGACCTAATGTAGTACGTGTCCTGTAGGGTCCAATGGCACAGCCTCCTCAATCACCCAAACTAAGCACTCAAAGTGTAACCCTCATGTGGGCTATGTACACCCTCCTCTTTAGTTGAGCCTTGATTGCTCTTGGCAAGTCAATGGGAGGGATTTATCCCCAGGCTGATCAGTTGTGAGGACTGGCTGTGACCACCAATCACCAAAGAAAGATCAGCTGTGCAGGGCCCCCCGCCCCCACAGAGCAGGCCTCTGGTGCCCACCAAGTCTGCCCCTGGAGTGTGTCACTTGTGGAGGTGGCTGGGTGGTGATGCTTCAACATGGCCTGAAGCTGTCTCTTGGGTGCACAGGCTCTGGGGCCTCCTGGGAGGTGTAAGCCAAGGTCAGTCACTGTCTGTGTTCTGCCTGGTGCGACCCAGCATGAGCTACAAAGAGATGTGCAGGTGGCCACTACATGTGCTGGGTCGGAGGTGCCCAGGTGAGGCCAAGCTGTGAACCAACGCCTGTGAATCCATTGGGGAAATAGGTAAAATGTTGATATGAATGTTATTCCCCACCTCTCCCTCCTTTCTCCCTGGCAAATAAGAGAATCACTTGAGTACCTGCTCCTTTTGCTTATCTCGGAAGCAGGAACAAGAGACAAAGAGTACTATGGAGTTTGGTGTCAGATAGACTTGGATTTAAATCGGCACTTTTTACCCTATGTGACTTTGGAAAAATTAAGAGGCAGGGTAACGTTGGTGGCAAGATAAACATGAGTTCTGAATCTTGGCCATTGTCTTGACTCTCTACCAGGACAAACTAGAGTGGATATGTAATGGGAATATGTTCACTTTGTCAAAAGAATTCAGGTTCTAAGAGCAGTGGAGCCTAAACTGCCAGTTGCTAGTATGTCCTCACAGCCCAGAACTCCAATACACTGCATCTGAGAGGTCTAAATTCATTGGCTATGAAACGTCATTGTTGCTTGCAGATGATTACAGTTTTCCTTGTTTTTAGCCTGTAGCTGTGTCAGCGTGTATGATGCCATCTCGTACTAACCTGGCTACTGGAATACCCAGTAGTAAAGTAAAATACTCAAGACTCTCCAGCACGGATGATGGCTACATTGACCTTCAGGTAAGTGCAGAAGAGAGCTGATGAGAGCGGCTGGCTCTGCTCCTGATGAATTAGCAGGCAGACCTTGCAGACAGAGGGTTTGCTAAGTATCCCTGGGGATTAGAGGGAGCAGCAAGAAAGAAACCCAGGTCCTTTCAGCTGTAGCCTGCAGAAGGAGGGACCTTGGTGGAGCTGTTTCAAACCAATGGAAATGCTGTTCCTTTTTAAGAATTTTTAGTTGTAACACCAGAGCCCAATAATTGCACATTTTATTTAGTTTATCTGAAAAATAATCAGATTGTGTTGTGTTAAGTAGAGTTTTCTAAAGAACTATGTCATTGGTTTGTTTACAATTTAGTCAAAGCCAGTTCATCTTTTAAGGGAGAAACTAACTGCTAAAGCCAACACATTGTGGAATTCTTCCTTTTTTCCTGATGTCATGAGATCCAATTTATTAAAGGTATTCTTTGTGACAAACAGTAAGTAAAATAGAGTATTTATTAAGTTTGTATTCTACCCTAATCACTTTTTAGAAAATACTTAATGATGTAGAATGTCCTTTTGCCCATTTCTTCTTAGAACAGAATATTTTAGGTAGAATCAGGGCCAAGAAGGAAGTAGCAGGAAGGCATCCTTTTAAATATAAACAAATCAATTATTCTTTGTACTCTTTGGATGTGCACTTGAAGGACAGAGATTTTTTTTTTTAAGTGCATCTGGAAAAATTCTAGCCAGTTAGGTCAGATATAGCCATGATCCAAACCTTAGAAAGATTGTTTTTGAATCTTAACCTTGAATTGAACTTGTTAATAAGGCAGGTAACTTGCTCCATAGGGCAGGCAACTAATGCTTTAAAAAAAGCTGTTTCTAAAACTTTTGACTGTATGGTGACTTAACTTTGAAAGTCAGAAGCCACTTATTTTCTTTACTTCTCCAGAGTAAGATGTTCAGTCTTGAATCCGTGTAGATTAGCACCGCCTTCCATGGGCCAGGCACTTAATGAATACATGTCTAATCAATGAATAACCATTAAGTGTCTTTTTATTTGTAGGAAAATAGTTTTTTATGGTCTGTGGAATGAAACTAAAACTAGAAAGAATAACATTCTGCTGGGACTCATTGATAGAGCAGTAAACTAAAGCTTTGTCTCCTGCCTGTTCCTTTCCTTTCCGTCCCAGAGCTGCACTGGGTAGTAGGACTTACTTCAAGACATATGGAGCATTCAGATTAGTTCATATTTTCCTCCCTGCTTTAAAGTGTCTGCGCCCTGGTATTGTCATAATGCTCTTCCTTGTCTGTTTTTTTCTCTTCCAGTTTAAGAAGAGCCCTCCTAAGATCCCGTATAAGGCCATTGCGCTTGCTACAGTGCTGTTTTTGATTGGCACCTTTCTCATTATCATAGGCTCCCTCCTGCTGGCAGGCTATATCAGCAAAGGGGTAAGCTGAGGGTTTCTGGGAATTTGCCAGGAGATTTAAAATGTGAACCAGGGCTCTATTGTTTGATAATCGTATCTAGTACAGCAGATTCCAGCAGGAAGAAGAAAGGGGTTTTGGGTTCTTTTTTTTAAGACTTTGTTCTGTGATTACAAAACATAAGTTTCTTCCTTTGAACAACAAACTTCTCCCACAGTTCCTCAGAGGTGGGTGGTGTCAGGTCAGCAAATTTTCCCTCTGAGATGTTGGGCGTTTTCCTTACTCTCACAGTTTGGAACAGCAAAGCTAAGCCTAGAATCGAGGACTTCTGAATGATAAAGGCTGTAAATGGGGTAGTTTGCTGTTGTGGCTTTGCAGTGCTACAGATGTACTAGTCTGTTTTGGGGGAGAAGCAGTGAGCCTTGTGAAAGTCTGGGACCACTGACCAAGCCAGGACTTTTGGCGCATGAATCAGAGCCTTCTTATATTGGGCTTGGTCGCAGTTCCTGCTAAGCTTCAATATGGTACTTTAGAAACCTGAAGTGGTGTTTGGTGGTTCTTGGGCTCTATCTAGACATTTAAACAACGTCTGAGTTGTTTTGAACTAGTACTGATCATAATTCATGTTCTTCAACACACATCAGGTCAGGGGATCTGTGGGCATTATTTTTGGACTTGGCAATACTAGCAATATCACAGTAAAATGGCTGTATATGGGTTTTAAGAAATATATCTAATTTGCCTTACATCCTTAGCTATCTAAAACAATTAGATGGTGACCAGATGCTTACTTGGTGTGCATTCTAAGTTTGAACACCCAACTTCAGGGCTGTGCCTTTGGTTAGCTTTCATTGCATTATGGAGGATAAATCCCAAGGGTATTGTAAGGAGTCTATTAATGATATTATAGCTTTTGACTTTTGGCTGAGAGGAGGCGAAGGTGCAACTTTCTTTGGTCATCCTGAATCTGGGTTCATCTGACACCAGCCGTCTCCCCCATGCCACCGAAGTTTGACCCCAACAAAATCAAAGTCCTATGTCTGAGGTGCACCAGTAGGGTAGTTGGTGCCACGTCTGCCCTGGTCCCCAAGATTGGCCCCCTGGGTCTGTCTCCAAAAAAAAGTTGGTGATGAAATCATCGAAGCAACCCGTGGCTTGAAGGGTCTGAGGATTACAGTGAAACTGACTATTCAGAAGAGACAGGCCCAGATTAAAGTAGTGCCTTCTGCCTCTGTATTAATCATCAAAGAACCACCACGAGATAGAAAGAAGCAAAAAAACATTAAGCACAGTGGCAGTATCACTTTTGATGAGATTGTCAACATTGCCCGACAGATGGGGCACCGATCTTCAGCTAGAGAACTCTCTGGAACCATTAAAGAGCCCGGGAACTGCCCAATCTGTGGGCTGCAATGGCGATGGCCGCCACCCTCCTGACATCACAGATGACATCAACAGCGCTGCTGTGAAACGCCCCGCTAGTGAAGACCTACAAAGGAAAATATTTCAATTAAAGATCATTTGACAACCAAAAAATATATAAAAATTGAAAGTGGAGGTGAGATCCACATGCAACAATACCATTTTATTTTGTGTGGTTTATAAAGACTACTCAATAAATAAGAATAAGATGTTAATTTTTTAAAAATCTCTAAGCCCTGGCAGGTTGGCTTAGTTGATTGGAACATTGTCCCGTACACCAAAAAGCTGCAGGTTCAACTTCTGGTCAGAGCACATACCTAGGTTGCAAGTTTGATCCCCAGTTGGGGTGCATACAGAAGGCAACCAATTGATATATCTCACTCACATTGGTGTTTCTCTCTCCCTCTTTTCCTCCATTCATCTCTCCTAAAATCAGTAATCATATATTTAGGTGAGGATTAACAAAAAAAGAAGAAGAAAATCAGTAATAGGTTGTCGCAGGGAGCACTGCGGTGGAGTGCGGGACTCCTGGATCTGAGGGTTACCGCCTGGCGCCAGCTGAGGAGGGAGCGAGGCTCTGAATCCTGCAGATTCATTGTCCCGGGGTTGTCACGGATGGGGGAATAAACACGAGATGGCGCAAACACTTCTCTGTTTGCCAGGAGAGGAGACATGGCTCTTTAGGGGAGAGAAGGCCCCAAACCCCCTGTCCAAAGGCTTTTATTGAGAGCCAAGGGCACAGAGGTATGCAGCAAAGCTCATCAATCAATGTCAAAAGGCTATGTTTACAGAAAACAAATAGAGATCATGGATAACAATTAGAGGAACACAGGACATCTGCCTCAGGTCAGGGTCTATGAATAATGTAAATCTCCTTCCCAGTATGAGCCCATTATCATCACTTTTGAGGGAAGAACAAAGCATGCTTAGAGGAACTGACTTCTAGGCCTGATTGTCCCCGGGAATTGACCAACCCAGTTTAGGGCTGTACCTGCCTTTAATATTGTTTCAAACCTAAGCCAGGCAGGCAGGGCAGAGCCACCAAGAAGTAAGGAGGCTTCTTTCAGATGAAATGAGGGTTCCGGCCAAGTCGAAGGTGAGCCGAGGTGTGCAGGCCTTTTTTGCCCTTTCTCCGTGTCCCCCAAGTCCTTGTCCTGCTGCTAATACTGGCCAATGTCTGGCTTAGGTTGTCCCTCCTCGTGAGAGAACTTACCCATCATCAACAAGTGACTATCACAGGGCCAACCAGGGTGATGTGAGAGGACAGGTTTCACCTCCTCAGGGGCCTGTTTTTCCAAGGCCTCCTTGAATATTTCCAGCCTTGGGGCCTTCTTGCCTGTCGGCCGGGCTACAGTCCCTGAAACCAGACAGGGCGTTTCCCAACAATAGGTTTTCTTTTGTTTTTTGGTTTGGGTTTTTTTTTTTTACTTTTTATTACAGATAATTCAAGCAAAACAGAAGCAGCTGAAATATTACAATGAACCCCTATGTGTCCACCGTGCAGCATCAACAGTTACAAACATTTATTTAATCTATCCGCCTCAACTTTTTTCCTGTGTATTAAAGCAGACACCAGATTTACATTTTGCTGGTAATTCTTTTTTTCTTTTTTCTTTTTTTTTTAATCCTCACCCAAGGACATTCTTATTGATTTTAGAGAGAGGGGAAGGGAGGGAGAAAGAAAGGGAGAAAAACATCGATGTGATAAAGAAACATCAGTCAGTTGCCTCTCTCATGCGCCCTAACTGGGATTGAACAAACATACAACCCAGGCATATGCTCCAACCAGGAATTGAACCTGCAGCCTTTTGGTTTATGGGACCATGCTCCAACCAACTGAGCCACACCAGCCAGGGCTTGCTGGTGAATTCTTAAGTGTGCATCTTTAGTATGCATCTCTAACAGTTTTTACATAAATCTTGGGATGCTGTCTTAATATTATTTACCTTATTCTATTTCTCATATTTCTTGCAAACTGTTAGATTTAGGGACTTCCTTCGATTTGGATTTAATTTAGTTTAATTTTGTTTTAGAAAGAATATTTCATAAGAAGCGCCACGTATTTACTGTAGCACATTGATTCTCAAACTTCAGTGTCAATCAGCATTACCTTGTAGGTTTGTTAGCACACAGATCTCTTGCTCTCATTCCCAGAGATTCTAGCTGTAGGTCTGGCAGGGGCATGAGAATTTGCATTTCTTAATAAGTTCCCAGGAAATGCTGGTGGTCTAAGGACCACATTTTGATAACATTGCCATAGCATTACATTAGGAGACACATGGTTGTCCTAGTTTTTAGTGGATATTAAGATTGATTCCGGGGTTCAAGTGTTTTCAGCTAAATTCACTTATTATGAACTTCTCCATCACTCTTTACACTTATGAGTCAGTTTTATCATTTTCTGCATTTATCGGATGAAATTCTTCTATAAAGAACCTTCTCAAATTTGCTCTTTGGTTACCCTGAAATCCAGTGTGTATATAGTGAAGGTAGGAAACATGTTTGATTATTTCTCTATTTTAACTTTTATATAAATATATCTAGCAACCTCAACAAATGACCACAGAATTATTAGTATCATTATAAACTCATCATTTTTAAAGTATTTTTGCTTTAATTAGTTTTAGTTTTTATACTTTTAACATATAAATCATCCCAAATTGGGTCAGTTAGGAGCCCATTCAGTTCACTCCTGTGTCGTTTAAACCTGACCTGTGTAGCCTTTGATAGCTTCTTGCTTCCTGGTGCAGCAGGTTACCCATTTCCTGCCCTCTAGCTTGTCAACAGCCCTTATCTCTAAGGAGCCCTGATTTAGAGGTCTCCCAAACTGGGCATTAATGGTGCTCATTGCTAGTGGTTTTCATTGTTCCTAGATCTTTTCAGAGACAGAATCAGGAAATAGGTATCTTTTAGAAAACATGGGAAAATAATATAGAGATACCACATAGATATAAAAATACAGATATTTCTAATGCAAATTTAAGATTAGAATTCTTTGTATATGTATGTCTATCCTAGTGATATTTGTATAATTACTTGCCTTACTCTGCATATAATTGCTTCAAAATAACAGTAACTGTATTAAATGCCAAATATAGGAAGGCTGAATGCACCATAAGTTTTCTTTGCAATTCTTTGAATCCTTAGAATATGACTATTAGGGATGTAGTGAAATCTTGTTAAAGATAAAAGGAGAAAAGGAGAAAATGTAAAAGAAGGTAACAGAGAAAGCACCAAGCAAGTCCAATTGTGAGAGCTGTAGACTTTATTCTTTCTGATTTTCAAATAGTCCATCTTTGGCCCAAAGGAGCCCCTTTAAGTTCTCTTTCCTTGTGTTTAAGCTCATGTTTATTGAGTCATTGTGTGCCAGCTGGGGCCACTTGCTTTACATGTATTACCTCATTGAGTTTTCACAATGACCATATGGAGTAAATACTGCTTCTCTTTCTGTTTGTGAATGAAGCAGCCAAAATTGTATTGATTAGATAACTCATCAGTATACTTTATGTAAATAGCCCTATTAAAAGGAGATTTATAGGTTGAGTTTAAATCTTTGGATGAGGGAACTCTTCCTAAACTTAAAAACAATGGGAAAAGTCACAAAGAAAAAGGAGGATAAGTTTAACTATAAAACATTTAAAATTGCATGTATAAAACCAAGACAGACAAAGCAGTTTTGTAAAGGTGAATTCATTCAGCACATTTATTGAGCCTCTCTTATATGTCGGGCACAGCTGGGGATACAGGGATGAACAAAGTCCCTATCCTAATGGAATTCTCCCAAAAGTTGAAGCCCTACTGATAAAGAGATTAAACACTATTCCTCCGTCTTTGACCTATGAATCATGCTCATGGGAATATACACTAAAGAAATAATCTGAAATGGCAAGGAAAACACTGAAATTTAGTGTGGTATTCTGTACAGTCACAAAAAATGAGAGACAACTAAAATATCCAACCGTCCAGGGTGGTGGGATGGGATTAAGTAAAATTACAAAACATTACAGTGGAATGCTACATACCATTAGGTGATATCTATTGGTTTTGGCCTGGCACAGCATGACCCGTGGCCATGTGGTCCATGCCATTGCTGCAGCCCCTGTGGAGGTGTCTGCAACAAGATGAAGCTCATCATTTTGGACCTCTACTCTCAGGTCAGGGTGTGGGCTGCCAAATACATCAGGAACTGCATCATCAGGTTTAATCCAGGACCAGACAAGCACTTCACCCGGTGGCTCCCCACTGGGAGCACCCCACCTGGCTGCTGCAAGAAGCCAATTGAGTACTGTAAGAATGGAGACCTGTGTTTCAAATACGTGAAGACTGCCAACGTGGGCAAGTACGTGGATCTTCCCTGAGACCACCCAGAGAGTTACCACTCCTTTATGTGGAAAAACTTCTTTAAACACACTGACACTCATCCAGAAAACATCAACATTCTGGATGGTAATGCTGCTGACCTACAGGCTGAAACTGACGCCTTCAAAGAAAAGATCAAGGATATAGATGGGATTGAGCAGTTTATTAGAGGCATCAACCCCGATGGACATGTTGCCTTCAATGAGCTGGTCTCTAGCCTGGTGTCCGGGACCCATACGAAGACGCTGGACATAAACACCATGCTGGCCAGTGCTAGGTTCTTCAATGGACATCTCGCAAGGGTGCCCACTGTGGCCCTGACGGTGGGTGTGGGCACTGTCATGGATGCTAAGAGAGGACGATCCTCATCACAGGAGCTCACAAGGCATTAGTACAAAGCCATCGAGGAGGGAAAGTGAACCATGTGTGGACTGTGTCATGTCTGCCCTCCAGCCCCATCCCTGCACTGCGATTGTGTGTGATGAGGATGCCACCCTGGAGCTGAAAGTGAAGACCGTCAAGTATTTCAAAGGTTTCCTGCTTGTTCATAACAAGTTGGTAGACCCCTTGTACACTGTCCAAGAGAAAGAAACAGAGAAAAAACAGTCTTCTAAGAAACCACACTGTGATTAGCCTGTGCTAATCCTTGTGTCGAATGGCTCATCGAGACAGGCAGGTCTTTCTGGAACTTGTCTTTAGGACAGATTTGTGTTTCTTTAATCCACGCTGATTACTCCAGATAAATGGGTGAACTAATATGCAGCATAGAGCCTAGTTGTAGAGTTTAGCTACAGGAGAAATGACTTGTTTGTAACTAACTCTTAATCAGAAAAAATATTCTAGGAGGTTTTAGCTTTGTTCGGCCTCTGACACTGTTCACATGTGCAACACACTCCTGTCAGGAATTTCTGTCATTATGCGTAGATTCTCAGTTGGGGGGAGTATTTGACAAAATGTCTTTGAAGAGGTTTGAGAGCCCCTCTTGAGCAGGCCTGCCCCGTACTTGAGAATCACTGCTCCAGATTAAGGCACAAGCTCTGAATGTCTTATATGAGCATAAGGAGGCAGTCTCTCTGGTCACTAACAAGTGCCAGGGAAAGAGAACTGCCCCATTTCTTTTATTCTCAGTTGGCCTTTCCATGAACTCTGAAGACTCCTTCGGGGAAGATTTGGGAGGGTAACACTAAAGAGAAGGCTTTGCTGACAAACTCAGAACTTCAAGAGGCCCAAGCAATGTTAAAATCCTCTCCCTAGGGACCCTCCAGCACCAGAAGGAAGGTAGAAACCCTTTTCCCACCAGAGGCCTATGTTTTTGTTCCAAGGTCTCACTGTGGCTCCCCCTTTTACACATTCATTAAAAGTAGAAGGTCCACTGGGGCAACAGGCACTGGCATGATTTCAGAATGGTATTCAGCCAGGGCGACGGGGCTGGAGCAAGCAGCTCAGTTAGGAGTTTAGTCATACAACACATGAGTGACATGTTCTGCTTCCCTAGGAGTTGAGTGTTAAGACAACATACAAATGCTTCTAAAGTTGCCTTTCTCCAAATAAAATACCCCACCCTTCTAACCCTCTCAGGTTCTTGTGGCATGCTCTGATGTTTCCAGAATATCAGGAAATGCAACCCTCTTGTCCCTTTATCTTTCATCCCTGTTCACAATATGAGTCTATTTCTCTGCCTGCTTTTACTTTCTTAAGCCTCCTTCTCTTTGTTTCAAGTGGCTGCTGCCTGGCACAGGCCTCTAAGTTCTGTGTTTGGTACCAGCATTTTGCCTTTAGCTTTTATACGTTGTTGTGCTGTCAATCTGTTTTAAGCTAATAGATCATGGGCTTGTTTATGGTGTGATATTTTCTGTTAAATCCAATATTTAAAAAAAAAAATTATAACACTGGCCAGGTGGCTCATTTGGTTGCAACATTGTCCTGATACACCAAGGTTATGGGTTCAATCCCTGGTCAGGGCACATACAGGAATCAACCAAAGGATGCATATAATAATATATGTGGCACAAATCAATGTTTCTCTCTCCCTTCTCTCCCTCTCTAAAAATCAATAAATAAAAAAATTTAAAAATCCATTACATTAGTTTCAGGTGTACAACATAATGATTCAATATTTGTAAATAGTGCAAAATATCACCACAATAAGTCTAGTTAACACCCGTCATCACTCATAATTATACATTTTTTATGTGATGAGAATTTTTAAGATCTACTCCCTCATCCACTTTTAAATATACAGTACAGCATTCTTAACTGTAGTCATCATGCTCTACATCTCCAGGATTTATTTATTGCATAACTGGAATTTTGTACCTTTGAACACTTCACCCATTTCTCCCACCTCTGTACCCTACAGTGAAAAGCTTTTAGTAATATTTTGCCAATATCTTGTTATAAGACACAAAAAACAAGGCACAGAGTGTGTTCACAACCAAAAACGTTATATAAGTAGTAAAACAAGCTAAAATATCTTTGGATGAACATGGATAATTTATTATCTTTATAATTTTTAGTACTTTGCAAGTTTTTAAAAAAAAATGTATTGATTGTAGAAAGAGGAAAGAAGAGAGAGAAACGTTGACTTGTTCCATTTATTTATGCATTTATTGTTGCTTCTTGTGTGTGCCCTGACCAACCGGGTATCAAACCTGCAAACCTTGGCGTATCGGGATGACACTCTAACCAACTGAGCTACCCTGCT
This sequence comes from Pteronotus mesoamericanus, assembly GCF_021234165.1. Lineage (NCBI taxonomy): Eukaryota > Metazoa > Chordata > Mammalia > Chiroptera > Mormoopidae > Pteronotus > Pteronotus mesoamericanus. The sequence continues at coordinate 24,587,358 of NW_026555105.1, read as the reverse complement.
AGGGCATTACTTTGCAGTTTTCCTACAATTGATAATCAGGAGAAAAAAAGATGTAAACCTTTGCCCTAGGTAGTGTATTACCCAAAGAAAATACTCCGAAAAGTGTAAGGTACTGATCTGCAGATTGGATCCGTGTGTTATTTTAAAATTTGTAACTTGTGTAGTACTAATGCGTTTGCCTCTTTCTTCCACTAGGGGGCAGACCGGGCCGTTCCTGTCCTAATCATTGGCATCCTAGTGTTCCTGCCAGGATTCTACCACCTGCGCATCGCCTACTATGCATCCAAAGGCTACCGGGGTTACTCCTACGATGACATTCCAGACTTTGATGACTAAGCTCAGCTTTGAGATATTGAGCAGTTTGGCTAAACTATGGCTAAAAGCTGAGGAATTCTGCAGTTTGCAGATGTTTAACAATAGTCAGGTTTAATGGGTCCATCCTCAAGACTTAACGGAGCTTACAGTTAGCTAATTAGGGCATGCTCTATTTTTCATCTCCTGGCCCCGACAAAAAGCCAACAAGCTTTTCTGCAGGAACATGCCTGTATCATGGAAGAATAGCAATGTTAATTGTATGGAAAAATGGGAGGTTATTCTGTAGTAGAAAGTGCTGCTGCTACCACCCTTTTTGGAGTTGAACATTTCTTTTGAATAGTCTGTATTGTCAATTTGTTCTTGTGGCAAATGGAAGAATGCAATATGTGAAATTTACTACTAAGTAGTTTATTTTGAAAACAAGTATCTTATCCCCTATGCTCTAACTTCATGTTCTAGTGGAAGACCTTGGCAAAATCAAATATTAGCGTGGATGCATCTGTAATATTAAGAACAATCAGGAATTTTTTTAAACCTCAGAGCAAGTTTTCAAAATATAAACACTTTCTCTGTTCACCACTCCTTGGCCAGCTCTGGTCTGATTCACCGATAAGTTGGGCACTGTATAATTTGGGTAATTCTGTCCCTTAAATATTAAGATGCTCTGTATATCTTGCCTTTAAGGACTGGACCTACGGCTGTTTTCTAAGGAAAAATGTAGATAAGTGGTTGTTCAGAGTTTTTAACCACATTGTTAGCACCTTGTGTTACGATGTCATTCTGCTGAAAGTCACAAGATTTGGTCTGTATCCTTAGGAGACTACATTGCCTTAGTTTGATTCTGTTTCCTAGCTTGCAAAAAGTGACATGTTAAAAAAAAAATTAAAATGTCAAAATCTAAATCCTACACTTAAATGAGTTAACTTTAAACATATTTCAGGAAAGATTTTAATGATTATATGGTATCATAGATGCCAATAGCCAGGACAACTTTCATTTTTAGGTAACTGGCATTGCAGTTCAGAGTGCTTTCAGTCAAGCTTTTACCCTGAGGTTGTGGATTGATCAACTAGAGGCCTGGAAATGCTATTAGCTCTGATTTAGAGGGTCGTGGGTAGAGCAAGTTAACGGGGGAAAATGTGTTCAGCTTTGGGTGTGTTAAGTTTTAGATGTTTGTTCTACATCTAAGTGGAGCTGTTGGCTAGGCAATTGCAATGTGCAAGTTTGGAGCTCAGGAAGGGAGTCTAGGGACAGGTAGAAAGTTGAGTCAGTGTTGTGACAGTATCTAAGCACAATGAGCCTGGATGAGAGCTCCCATGGAGTGAATGCGCATGGGAAAAAAACACTAGGACTCAGAAAATGAGGGACAAAGACGGTGGGTGACCTGAAGCAGCCTCCGAGGTTAGGTACATTTGTTAATGAGAGGATAGGCTGGGGAGTCAGTAGTCTAATTAAAGTCCAAGGGCCTTGGCAGTGAAGATGTAAGGAAATATATAAAGCTTTATTCCAGCCTGTGTTTGCAAAGAAAAGCTCAGGCAAGGTTTTGGTCAAACCAGATTACTTGGTCCTTTTTTTCCTTTTTTAAAAAGACTTTATTTTTAGAGAGAGGGGAAAGGAGGGAGAAAGAGGGAGAGAAACATCAATGTGTGGTTTCCTCTTATGTGCTCCCAACTGGGGACCCAGCCTGCAACCCAAACATGTGCCCTGACCGGGAATCGAACCCTTGGTTCACAGGCTGGCGTTCAATTCATTGAGCCACACCAGCCAAGGCTACTTGGTCCTTTTTATAAGGGTAATCTTGCTAGTGGTAAAGGGGTGGCAGGATGGAACAGAGGGCTATAAAATGAAAAGTAAGCATTTGGCTGAGTAAACATTTGCCCCCCCCAGCCCATTCCCCAAGGTTCTCTAATTAAGTTTCTTGTATACCCTCCCCACCCTTCCTGAAATATTCTGTGTGTGTGTCTCCTTAAAAAAAAACAAACTTGGGCTCTCATTGTATAGTTCTATAATTTTGGTTTTTTCCCTGTTCTGTTTTGTATATCTTTCCATCTCCACAGATCAGCCACATTTTCTAAAATAAGTTATAGGTACAGTTTTTCATGCTGTGCATGTAGTGACGGGGTCCTAAGAGCAGAGACCATAAATGTGAGACGCCTAGAGCAGGAATCCTCTCTTGGATGTCCCCTGACAAACGGCCCTTGCTGTTCTATTTGAATATTCAGACTCATAATGTCAGTGCATTTGGATTGTTACAAGAGTATTCTTTATTAAGTCAAAATTCGGAATCCCCGTAACTATGCATTGACAGCAATTGTATCTTCTAGTGCTTTATGGAAAATATCTAGACCTCCATAATCACAGTGAATGTTTCTTTAACCCTTTGCCCAATTTTGTGTCAAGCACTTTCATTATGTATTCTACTTCATTTTAGTCCTTGGGTAAACCCCAAGTTGGGTAAAATTCTTAAGCAATAGGTTGGATATTTACAACTGAAATTTAGGAAAAGCCTGGATTTACTCTTACCAGGTGTGAAAGCCAAATACCTTTAGGGGCTGAGCAGGTGAGGAAGTGGGAGGGGGGTATGGACTGTAGTAGGGACGAATGTATATTTTACCTAAAAGTGGCCTTCTTCCCCTTTCCGACCCCCTGGCCTTTATAGTGTTGGTCAAACCATGTGCCCTAGCCTGGTAAGGGTTTTCTTATTTGCAACAACTATTACGCCACTCAAGTCTGAAAGTCCTCCCCAGTTACATCAGCTGTTCTGCACATGATGGGAAGTCCACACCCACTGCCTCTGGATGAACTTCACCAGCTCAATGTGCCAGAAGCATATTGACTGCTTCCTTTCTACCAGGAATCATCAGGTGCTAAAGGTACAACGTGAAAAGATAGGGTTTGGTTAGTGAGGAGCAGAGTTTGCAAACTAGTGGCCACAGACATTGACCTGCATTTTGTTTTTAAAAAATAGGAAGATTCACATGATCTTGATTTTTGGCTTTTCTTTGATACTGAGGGGCTACAATCAACTGGAGCAAGGTGGTAAAGCAGCTTTATCTTAGCAGAATTCTCTGGTTCACTGTGGTTCCCACCACTGCTTAGTTACTTTCCTACCCAGCCTGCTAATTGTCTGCACTGAAGGCAAACAGTGTCTGAGGGCCCACAGAGTCTAGCACAGTGCTTGTGGTCACTTAGGTTTATTGAGTAAAGAACCAAAATCCAGAGTGTATTTCCATCCCAGGATGCTTTGCTTCAGGGTGTGCACAGATGGGCTGGTACCATTTGATTCAGATTTTCCTAAATGATCCTCTTATATCACCTGACTGGCAGTCTAGCTACTCTTTAGAGTTGGCGCTACCCAGTGAGTCAAGTCCAATGAGCCCAGTTCAGAACCGTCTGTGAGTTCCCTCTGAGGTCAGGTGATGTCCCTGCCAGCTGGCACCAAAGGACCTGTTACGGGTGTGGTAAGGGAAGCCTGTAGAGGGACAATCATAGCTTTGACTTTCTGCTGGCCTTCAAAGACTCATAAACCAAATCAAACTACCTTAGTTACCTTGCTCTGTCATCTAAATTCCCATCCTGAGGCTTCTCTCCTAGATTCAGCCCCAGACTCCTGACCTCACAGGTGTGTAGTTCGATCATGGTTTAGTGCCGTGGTGGGAAGGCACAGACTACTTCGTATTAGCTACGAGGTGTTAGGCAAATTACCCCCGGAGCCTGAGGTATCTTATTAAATGGGGTAAACCTCACGGGGTAATTGTGAGGATTAAATAAAACAACATGGGAGAGCGCTTCACTGACACGTAGTAAGTACCACTAAGTGGAGGCTGTCCTTTGAGAAAGTGAAGGTCACATTTTGACCTCAAGGAGTAGTGCCTGGAGTGAAGCTTAAGAGGAGGGGAGAGCCCATCAGTTATTCGCAAGTCCAACCTGAAGAGCCTGCTGTTTCATGGTGAAATTACCCCAGAGCTAGGAGCCCGAACGCGCATGGCAGTCAGCTGCAGCCAAGGCAGGGCTCCCATCCTTGACAGAAACACCTGCTGGGAGAAATGAGCGCGCCAGCCCCTGGGCTTCCCCCTCTGCTATGCAATTGGGCCCGGGAGCTGTGTGCTCCAGTCGTCCTCTGGAATAAGGGGGGATCAGGAAGGACTAAAGTGCTCCATTGTAGCGAACGTGTGGGCCACGGAGGCCCCTGCCCCAGGAGACCCTGCAGGGAAGGTCTTGAAGAGGAGGTGATGCAGCAGGAGCTCCATCAAACCAGCTCTCCCTGCACCTTGTTCCCTCCCTGTTGTCCCCACAGTCCCCATTTTTACCTTGTTCTGCGCTTCCTCTCAGTCTTGCCCCTTGCTTTTCAAAATGTGGTCTGTGGACCAACGGCATCAACATCACCGGGGAGTTCCTTAGAAACGCAGAATCTTGGGCCTGCCCCAGCTCTGCTAAATCAGAGCCTGCACTTGAACAAGACCTTGGGAGGCGGTGGAGGGGGGCCCAGGGGGCGGGCTCCATTGTGTGTCAGTGTCTGAGAAGCACTGGTCTGGGGTACCCTGGACCTCCTAGTCCATTTTCTCACTTCGAGACTGGATCTCCTGGCTATGTCCATGGTCGGAGGTGGGAGGCACCCAGAAGGTATCGCCCCTCCTCCATCCACCTGTACTCTCCAGCTAAAATAGTAACTCTCAAGGTCTTGAGGACGTGTCACAGTAATGGCAAGGAAAAAATGCAAGGAGCTCTATGAAGATCTTTTTTGTGCGTAGTGAGAAATCAAAACAGATGCCCCACCAGAGAGGAAGGGCCACGGCAGGACTGGAAACACACTTTGGTGCTCTGAAGGCCAGGGGAAGGAAACAATGTGACATTTACGACCCAGTGAAAGGCAGGATATCTTTTCTGTTGGTTTCTGTGGGAGGCAAGCCTGGTGGCTTAGGAGTTGAGCTCGAACACTGGAGGTAGGTGCTGGCTTCCCTCCTTGTCTGACTCTGATGCCTCCTGTTGCTCATTCCTCTCATTAACTTTAGAAGAGCCAGCTCGAAAATACTCCAGCCTGAAGGATCAAGTTTCTTAGCCAAGATGCGAATCCTTCAAGAGGGTTTTCTATAGAATCAATATCTGCAGAGTTTGCACTGAGATCACCACCCATATGACCAATATCCCCCTGCAACTGAAAAGATGACAGCAGCAGAATCACCAACACAGCTTAGGAGAGTGTGTGGCCTGGTGGAGCTGAGAAAATGGCATGCACCAGGTGAGAGGGGTGACCATGACAAGCTGGGGTAGGTCAAATCTCTCTGGACAAAGCCACAGACTCCTGTCCCTGTAGCTCCGATCTGAACATTTTAACACTGACGAAGGATTTGCTGAGAGTTCAAGCTGCCCCTTCACGAGGTTGTCAGAAAATGCCAAGGATTTTCCCCATATGATGGTGAATGAAACCGCAGTGAGACCAGAGGACCCGTGGATGATGTTGGCCCAAGATCAAGGACTCCTGCTCATGCTGAATGCTGACTGGAAATAAATCTTCTATTGTATTTCGCTCCCAGGTGTTTTCATCCCACCTCCAGTAAGGGACCAGGGAGTTTTCCCTCTCCTTTGGTCTTATCTCATCCATTGGCAATAAAAGGAGTTAATTTGTCAAAGGACAGAGATTAGGGTTTTGCAATTTAGAAAAACAAAGCAGGCACAAAATCTATAAAGTCACATAGCATGCTGGCAGTGTGGACCTACGTTTACTTACAAAGGCCCAGGTCACCGAAACTTGATACTTAAGAGCAGTTTGGGGGCAAACTATCTCTTTATTAAAACAAATCAACTTAAACATTAACCCAGAGAGTAGACCACAGAGCTTTGAAAGCAGCCCGATCTTGATACAACGAGGTCCTCCACATGTCCTAACTGTTATCAGGCACAGCTGTAATCTAACCTTGGTTTTATGTCTAAACTTTGATTTTAATTGACCTGTTAATTCACCTTGAACTCACTTTAAAGTTCATCCATGCAACACTTTTTTGGGCACTTACTATAGACAGAGCACTTTGCTAAGTATCAAAAAGGAAACATTCACTTGCTCCAGAAATTTGTAACTTACGTGCGGAGATTACGGAGAAAGAGCCATACTGAACTAGCTAAACAAATGCAGTAAGTAATGTTAAATGAGTAATTTAGAAAAGTGTTGCTCTCCTGAGTGGACTGGAGAGGAGAAGAGGATTAGCAGGTGCTGGAAAGGTCTGGCTGAGACAGGGCGGGTGGGAGGGGAACTTGGGTGGGCCCCAAACTGGGGTGCTGTGGTCTGGGCCGCCCCCCCACCCCCCGCCCCAGGGTGGGCACTGAGAGCTGAAGATTAAGGTTGCCTCGGTGACACAGGACTCGGTTGTGACCAGCTAAAGAATGAAGAGTTATGGTAGTTTTCTTTTTAAATTCTGTTTTATTTTTCTCAAAATTATCAATGCATATACTTTTAAAAAGTCAGTTCCACCAGACTCGTTATGAAAACCAATAGTTCTCTGCAACCCCTCCTCCCTCACTCTTCGAAAGACAACCACCAATTCTTCCAGCTGAATCTTTTAGTATTGACTTCAATATTTCCACATGTGATATTTATAGTAACGCTTCACAGTTTTTCGGTATTTGGCCCAGGCAATGGGCTTTCTCCAGCAGGAGATGGAGATTTTTTTTCTGTCCCCTCTCGTCCCCCATCATAGTCACATACTGGCAGCTCCTCCATTCTCTCCGTAGAACTGTGTCATTTTAATTGGATCAATACTCAGCATTTGAGTTGGCATTACTCAGCATTTATATAAACCGTATTTCCAGCTAAACCAGACGTATACCATGACTGACTTCTCACTTGCGGCACAACTTTTAGTGTTCCCTGGAACGACCGATATTATTTTGTTTGTATGATTTTCTGTGTACCAGTCGGTAATTCAGACTGCGGCCATTGCTCTACCTCCCAGTATTCCACCCGGTTCACCTCGAGGAACCCTCTCCAGGGCCTGCTCCCCTGCTCTCTCCTTGTCCCCGAGAAGGGAGGGTATGACTGCCGTGCCTTCAGGCTCCCTGTGGGACATCTATGGAGGTGTCTGGTGCCACTCTGCAGGTTTTTCATTTTGCTATTATTTTTCTCTGGATGCTTGTAGGAGTTTCTTCAGTGTTCTGAAATTTCACAATGACATGTCTTATTGTTGCCCTGTTTTAATTTAGCACCGATTGTCCATTTTGCCAGGGGCTCTGGGCCCTTTCAGTCTGGAAACATGTCTTTTAGTGTTAGGGATTTTCTGAAATTCATGTCTGTGATAATTTCCTTTACTCAAATATCTCTGTTTTCTATAACCTGAAGTGGTTTTTTTTTTTTAGATCTTGGTCCTATATTTTCTCTCATATTTTCCACATTTTTGTCTTTCTTCCATATATTATCTTTTTGATCTTTATGGAAGTTTTCCTCAGCTTTATCTTCCAACTCTTCTGCTGTAGCTTTTGTTGTTGTTTTGTTTAGCTATCATAGTTTTAATATTCACAGGTTGTTCTAGGTGGTTTTTTTATACTAACAAATTCTTATTCTGTGGCCATAACATCTTAATATATACCCTTTTCTACATAAAATATTCACACATCAGCCTAGTAGTCATAGTGATCCTTTTAAAATATATCATGTCATTTCTCTCAAAATTCCACAGTGGCTTCACATCTGACTCATATTAAAAGCCTGCGTTCTTGCGGCGGTCAGCAGGGCTCAACATGCTCTCTCTTTCTCCTGCCTCCCTGTCATTGGCTGCTCTACCTCTGCTCACTCTGCTCCAGCCACACCAGCCTCCTCAGTGTTCCTTGACTTCTCCAGGAACCACTCCCACCTTAGGGCCTTGGCTTTAGCTCTTCCTTCTGCCTAGAATCCCTCGTTCCTTCAAACCTTTGCTCAAATCACATCTCATTAAAGCCTCTCCTGGCCCCTGTGTTTAATACTGCAGCCTGCCCACACTTTCATCCCTAGTGTCCCTATTTCTGGTCTCCCTTCTCCTGCTCAACTCTCCTGTAGCAATTGTCACTTTCTAACTCACTACCTAATTTTATTTATTACCTGTATTCATTGTTTTCTGTACCATTCCACTCCCTCGCCCCACCCCAGTAGGAGTATCAGCTTAGGTGCTCTCTCCCGCCTAGGAGCATTCCTACACCCTTCTTCCCTTTCAGACATGCATCTCCTAAACGCAAAGGGTCCCCACGAGACATGCAACCAGGGAAGCAGCAAGCAGTAGCAGATTGTCCCCAAGCTAACCCCCCCAAACCTGTCCCCAAGGTCCCTTCTCTCTGACTTCCCAGTGAGCCGAAGCACCCCTTCCTGTGCTCTCCTGCGGCTGCTTCTGTCCTAAGCCTTTCCTTGCTTCACTGTCTCCAGCTTTAATAAACATACTCTTAAAATATTTTTTTAAAAAACCTTATAAACAGACAACAGGATCACGATGATCAGAGGAAAAGAGGGGATAAATGTTGATGGAAAGAGACTTAAATTGGGGTGATGAACACACAATATAATATACAGATGCTATATTAAGAGTTGTACCGCTGATACCTATACAATTCTATTAACCAATGTCACCCCATCGTTAATGTTGGTGTAATGTTAATAAAACATTAATCAGCTCATAAGGGCAGACATCTCTCTTTTGTATACTGATGTTTCTAGCACCTTTGAACCATGCTTGGCACCTGGGGCACCAATAATCTTTGTTGAGTGAAAGGATGAATGAATGAATCCCTGAGGATAGTTAGGATTTGTTTTTAAAGTTTCCTTCTCCCTTTATGTCTTCTTTTATTCTGTGTTGCTTTTTCTATTTCTTTGCTCTAACCTTTATCTTTCAGGTGATCCTTGACTGTCAGCTCCTGTTAAAGAGTGAAAATACAAAACAGAGCGGAGCTCTGAGCCTGTGGAATGGCCTTGTTGACTGAGGGATTATCTGTGGGACACTGCCCAGGCCATTCATTAGAGAAAGTTACCCATGGTCAGTAACTGTAGCTCTGTCCCCGAGGCTGGTCTTCCCCAGACAGGGCCGCCACCAACATCTGGGAACCGGGCTGATGAAGAAGGCTGCGAGTCTCAACACTCAGTGTGTAGACTTTTACTTAATCCCCATTCTCAGTGTGGTACTCCCACCTCAATTGTAAGTGGTATTTCCCATCTTTCTCAGTTCAAACGCCAATTTCAAAACACTGTCCAACACACAGACTTTGAGGATTCTCCCAGAATGGGAATGGTCGTTGTCCTGTTGCTCAGTGTTGGGGAGGAGAGGTAGGGTGTAACTCATTTTACTTACTATTGAAGTATAGTATGCATATAGAAAAATACACAAATCAAAAGCTTGGTGTCTTCTTATACAGTAAATACAAAAAAAGATCTAACTCTTAAATTAACTTTTAGCCAATCCACTCACACATATTTCACCCCTACCCCCACTTTCAGAGGTTTCCTGAGTTTCCTGAGTTTTGGTGGCGGAGTGGGGAGGGGGGTTGTATGTTATAATATCACATTGCTTCTATACTTCTCCTCTGCAACCAGGGTTCATCATTCTCTAGTATTTTGGAGTAAGGTCAGGGTGGGGAGGGTCTGCCCAGTCTACTTGTCACTGAGCAGATGAATTGCTCTTCTGGGGCTGCCCAGGTCCTACAGTCTGTATCAGTCCTGGGTGAAAGGGTCCTAACTGTCAATGTCACAGCAAAGCGATACACAGTGGTTTTTTTTTCTCTTTGCATCTGTGCCACCAATAGGGTGGAAAGATGAGTCATGATTTCAGTGTCTGAGCCCTGATCTTGTTCTCTTGCCTCACCCAGTCCTTGTCTTTGGCCCTGTTTTCATATATCCCCTTTCTGCTCTCCTGCATAGATCCCCCTACAGGCTGGTACCCATGTTCCCTTCTCCCCCAAGCCCTTTCAGGTCTAGACTCTGCTGAGTTCCCACCACCCAAATTTAAATGACTTCGTATCATCAAAAGTGTCATTCCACTTGCTGCTTGACCTTCAATGACCAGTGCCCTCTCTCAGCTGTTAGACCTGGTTCTCGGCCTTTTGCTCACACTTCTGCTCATCTAGCCAAGACAGGAGACCCCAGCACTACTTTAGTAATTGACTTATGTCTCAAAAGTACTCAATACGTTTACTAAGTTAAATTGCTCTTGGGGTTCTTAGGAAGCCCCTGGAATATGCAGGGCCAGACCTGGAAAAGATTAGGCCCTGAGTTCAAAGCCTTGTGAATTATTGGCAGTCTGGAATGAGGGCAGAAGGCAACAGATCAAGGCATGGTTTTCTGTGATCCATGAAGGAGAAAGCTGCATGTCAAAATCTCTCTGGACATAGCCAAGACTGTGAGAGTGTCCGTGGTCATGAGGGGTCAGCCCAGGGTTTTCCTGCTACCTGGTCACTTTCTAGGCTTTGAAAATTAATAATTTAATTTATTTAAATATGGAATTGTATTAAGATTAAAGACCCCCCTATAACACTTTGCCATTGTATTCTTCCAGGAAAAAAAAATACATAAATAAAAATATACATAGATACTTTTTAAACCCCCTTTATTGTGAAATATAATACTATACAGAAAAGTGCATAAAACATAAACAAAAGCAAAAAAATGGCTTAACTAATTATCATAAAAGTGAAAACTCAAGGAAGCACCTCTCAAGACATGGGCAATTTGGAGAGATGGGGCAACATGGGTGGTATGGTAGGAGGTGACAAAGCATATGTGGCCCGAGAACAGGCTGACTTCTTTATGGTGGGGAGGGGAGCCTAAGGAGAGAATGTAGGCAGGTACGAGCTTGGAGAGTCCTCCATGCCATGGAAGAGGGTGTAGCCCACTGGGGCTCCAGCCCTTCTCTTCACTGGCCACTCATTCTCTAAATCTAGTAAACAGGTCCAGAGAAAGTATGACTTTTCTTCTCTAAGATTCGAAGATTAGAACAGAAAACCCCAGTCTTTGATCAAGCCTGTGAAACCCCTGAAACAGGAGAAAAACAGACTCCTCTGGGTAAAGATGAGAAGAAGCACTTGGCTCGTGAAAAGATTCAGGAACACAAAAGAAAATGGAGCAGGAGAACTGGAGGAGAGTTGCTTCCAGTACAGGTACAGGGGAAACTTGTACAAAAAAATGATTCGTATTCGTGATGAGGTTGGAGAGGATATTGGATCAGGCCACCTGGAGTCTGAGAACACTGCTTTCAGATGAAATTTAGGATTCAGGGGTAGACACTCAGAAGAGATTATTAGGTACAACATTATCTGAAAATCTAAAGCATGAGAAAAGTTTAGAAGCATCACTATTCATTTTATAAACCTAGTATAATCCCCGTATTAAAACTTGTCCAAATGAATGTTTTATTTTGTTTTTAATCCTCACTCAAGGACATGCTTATTGATTTTACAGAGAGGAGAAGGGAGACAGAAAGGGAGAGAAACAACAATGCAAGAGAGAAACATCAGTTGGTTGCCTCCCCTTCCAGGGACCGAACCTGCAACCTGAAAACATGTGCCCTGACCTGGGATGGAACCCATGACTTCTCAGTTTACGGGACAATGCCCCGATGAACTGAGCCACCCTGGCAAGGGCTCCAAATGAATGTTTTTAAAAAGCACACACCAGATTCACTTATGAATACTGATCTTAAAATTGTAAATAAATTGTAAAATCCAATACAGTTATGAATTAAGTACAGGCCAAGTCAAAGGTATATTAAGAAAACCTGTTGTGTATCTTATTAAGTTAAAGGAGAAAAATTATATGATCCTCTTGATAGATGCCAAAAAGACATTAGATAAAATTCAACATCTATTCCTGATTTAATAACAAAACGAATTAAATTTCTGTAGCCAACTTCATACAGATAGATCTTAACATTAAAAAAAAGAAGAATCAATAGCAAATGCCATAGAGTAAAATACCAGATGGATTTCCATTAAAATCAGCAAAAGCTTTGGTAAAGGTGCTCCCTAGCATTCATCATTCTTATTAAACAAAGCAAAAACAGACATCACTCTCAGTTCACAGATTCAAGTTTAGGAAAAGTAAGGCATTCCAATTTTTTCTGCTCTTTAAAATAATTCCACTGAATTTCAATCATGGCTCATCATTCTATTAGGTGATTGAAATGGACTCTGTCATTATGAGTGTTCCTCTCCTCCCAGTTTGCCATCTCTGTTGGAGAAGGCAGTCCAATAGTTTCAAGGCCTTCAGGGAGGGGAAGCATCTGGCTATTTTATGTCCATACCAGCATTTTCTGAGATGCACTGTTTTGTCTAGACCTCAGAGGTTGGTCCATACAGGTAGCTGCAGTGTTGTCCCTTATTTTCAGTGACACATTTTCTTAAGGTCTCTTTCGGCTCCTTCTGCACCCTATTTGGGCACATGAGAGCATGACGTGGCCCTTGTGCCTGCCTCGTGGGAGCGTCCAAAGTTCTTCACTACCTTTGGGTTTCTTCTGGACACTTACTAACTTATTCTGCTGTTCCCTGGCCCACGATGGGGTGTGTGGGAAATGTGTGGGCTGTCTCCAATCCAGCTGTCCAGCTCTGTCTATCATAGTCTTTTCATTTCTCAAAGAAATGATAGGATCTTGCTGCTTCCCAGACTCTACTTAGAAAAAGGGCATGAGTCCCTTCTGATTCCAGTTTCCCAGTCTGTCAAGGATATCACTGGTTCTCCTGCTGGCAGCTTTCCCCTCCCATCCCCCACCCCCATTTATGGCAATGCTCCAGCTTGGGGGAAGGGGCACAGGAGGCAGGGATAAGCTGAAATTTTCAACCAGCTTGCTTCCTTCTAACTCTTCTCTTTTCTCTAAATCCAGAGGCTTTTAGTTAATCTAAAGAAACACTAAACCAAAGCACATTAACTTTAAAAGTTAACCTAAAGATCAAACAATCTGTGATGAAGATCCTTTTGTTTTACTTTCAATCGTCATGGATCAACATTTTTGGTCTATATACTGCTCAATGAGATGAGTCTACCAATCACGCATTTGGATATTGTGGCAACATCAATTTGCTATGAAAGTGTCAAATTCTTGCTCTCAATATCTGTACTTAACTCATGGGCCAGTGACAAAGAGCTCAGGGATCAGCAGTGGTCCAGAGGTGACACTTACTAACCTGACATAAAGGCTCAATTGTTTCCTCATCTGCTCTTCTAAATCTGACGAAGACCTCCAAAACTAAAACCGCCAAGAACTTACCTTTCTTGCCCTGTGCATTCTTCTGCGTCATCCCTTCCTTAAGCAAGCATGCACAGAATACTCCAGCTGCTGCCAGACTGGACAGAAGTGGTCTTGCAGTCAAAGAAAATAGTGGAAATGAAAACTGTAACAATTAACACAGCAGGTTTCACTCTTGCTGCAGAAATGAGAAGTTAAAATTGTTTTTTTTTTTAAAAGGAAGAGAGTGAGAGACTAATTATAATTTGTAAGTAAATAGAAATTATCTACCAAAAAAACCAAGAGATTTCTAATAACAGAGTTCAGCTAGATGAATAGTAACAAAGTCAAGAGCCCTTCTACTCTACTAGAATAATGATTAGAAAACAAAATAAAATAAGGATCTCATTCATAATAAGTATGAAACAAAAGACTTAGAGATCAAATTTCTAAGTTACTGAATAAATTTGAATAAAATCACAAAACTTCACTGAGACAACTTAAAAGATTTTATCAAACTAGTAAGTCTCATATTGCAAAGAGATGGAAATTTGCCTATGAATACGATCCCATTCTAATCAAAATCACAAAGGAGAGATGTGGAGAACTTGATGAAGTGATTCTCTCAAATCAATCTAGAAATTAAAAGGATAATAATAGCCAGAAAACATTTCAAGAGACAATCTTGAAGGGGTACTTACCCTCTCTGATATTAAATGGCATTATAAAGCTACAGAAATTAAAACAGGGCAATTCTATACAGGCCTTCAAAGGGAAATCAGTGGAACAGAAAACTACCCCAAAGGAGGCCTAAATATCAATAAAAATTTAGCATATGATAGATGGGCAATTAAAATCACTGGAGAAAGGATGGGTAGCTTAATAATAAGTGGCATGAGAACAACTGATTAACAAAAGTGCCCAGTTCTCCTGGGCTTCCCGTTTACATTGTACTTCCTCATCCCTTCAAGCCGGATGTGGCAGATGACTTGCACTGGCAGAGTGAAATGAATTTGAGTGATATGTCACATCTGAGAAGAAACTGTAAGAGACAGAAAAAGGAACTGGGCTCTTGTACTGCCATTCCAGTCTTTGGCTACTGACTAGGGGAAGGGGAACTTCAAAACTTCCAAATATTTCCAGCCCCCAAGCAGTCCGGTAGGCTTCCTGTGTCCAAGGGCAGTCTTCTGAAGGTCGCTGGTGTCAGCAACCTTTTGACAAAGAGCTAGTCAAAGGTGGGCCTTCAACAGAGCCCACTGCAGGGCAGGCGTGCTGTGAAAGCTGGTGCCAGATAGGCAGGCCCAAGAGCCCGGCAGGGGGCAAGCATTGTACCTTGAAGGGGGAGCTGCTGCTAGAAGTGCCACACAAAAGAGTAGGCGGCAGGTGTAGCACAAGGAACACTCCGCCATGGGCCAGGGGGAAGGTAGTCGTGGAAATGAGAAGAGCAAATGTGGTATCGAGGGGGACAAGGAAGCCCTTTACCAGCTTCCCCCATCTTGGTGTGTCAGCCCCCTACAACCCAAGCCTCAGACGGACCTTGTGCTCACCTGTCTCTGAGGTGGGAGCCTGCCCATCCAGGGCCTGTGAGCTGCTCTTCACTTACGCCTCAGGGCAGTCACTGGTGCCCGGCTTCAGCCTGAACCTGGCTCCAGTTCTATCTCTTCAGCAGCGCCCTGGAGCCTACAGTCTGAGCCACTCAGCCAAGGCCCAAGGAAGGAAGCAGAAGGCCCTCTAAGCCGGCTCCATCTGAGTGCTCTGCCTCTATCATCCAGGGGTGTCCAACCTGTGCCCCTCAGGCCTCATGTGGCCCAGGATGGCTATGAATGTGGCCCAACACAAAATCATAAGTACACTTAAAACCTTTTTTTGGCTCATCATTTTCGTTAGTGTTTGTGTATTTAATGTGTGGCCCAAAACAACTCTTCTTCTTTCAGTGTGGCCCAGAGATGCCACAAGTTTGGATGCACCTGGCAATAGTTGCTATCAGCACTGTGTCCAGATCTTCTTGCTGGGTATGTGCACCCAAACCTGAGCACTTCCCATTCTTTCCCTCGCCCATGACTTTCCTGGGAGGACTGCCATGGAGCTCCTGGAGCTGTTCTGTAAACACTGGACTTTACATTCCCCAGGCAGCCCTTAATTAATCAGCGATAGTATGGGAAAAGGAAAATCTGGTTCTCTTGTCTGGAGGCAAGATAACGCTGAGGTATAACTGAAACTAACACAGACAAGTGCATTATTTAAAATTATTGTAATTACTTAAAATTTTAAGATCACTTACCATTGTTTTAATAATTTCTCTGTGTGCTAAAAAGAACAGCTATTTTTTCAAGTGGAGCATGCAGTCCATCTTGAGCTACATATTTCATGCTTGTGGTACTCAAAATACTAGAGACGGATTCCTTCCACCCCAGATTCTCATCTCAGATTAGTCAATCAGGCCATTCCTGGTTTGCAGGAATGTGGGTGGCATTAAGGAACTGAGATAGTGACCCCTGGTTGACAGCCAGCAAGGAACAAGTCCTCAGTCCTACAACACCTAGGAACAGAATTTCACTGATACTTTAAGCAGCTTGGAAGAGGCCAGTAGAAGCTCCAGAGAGGATTGTAGCCCCGCTTACACCTTGATTCCAACCTTGTGAGATCCCAAGCAGAAGACCCAGCCCAGCCTGCCCAGATATCTGATTACAGATGACAACAAAGTGCTCTTCTAAGCTGCTAAGTTTCCGGTAATTTTTACACAACAACAGACAACTAGTAAAGGCCTCTTTTAAACTTATCTTAGTCCTCTCATATGGTTAGCAATAACTTTTTTTAAAAGATTTTTATTTAATTATTTTTTAGAGAGGGGAAGAGAGTGAGAAAGAAAGGGAGAGAAACATCAATGCAAGAGAGAAACATGGACCAGTCACCTCCCACAAGTACAGCCAAGACAAACCCGCAACTGACCTCTCCCTCTGTGGGACCACGCTCAACCGAGTCACATTGGTCAGGGCAGTTAGCAATAATTTTTGATGCTTTGAAAGTTGTTTATAATGAGATCAATCCACTTAATTATGGACCTATTTGGGTGCTATCAATTATTTAAAGGATGTGCCAAAGGTTATGAAAACAATGCATGTAAAAAGCTTTTTTGGATCAGGAACACCCACCAAGAATCACTACTGTATTCCTGAAACAGCTTGACTGAAAACTGGATATTTTCATCATGGGCTGTCATTTATCAGTAGTAAACTATTACATAGAACTAAAACATGAATAGGTACCTTATTAGCTGTTTGGGACCAAGGCATAGCTTTGACATTTCCCAGGGTATTCAATGTCCCCTTTTCCTGACGCTAGAAGCCCTCTATTTGCCTCAACACTTTAACTAGATGGGTGATAACTGAATCTATTTGTTAGTCTAAAGCCTTTCCTAAAAACTGTTTATACTTTCTCTATACCTTTTTTTTTTTTTCTGCAAGAAAATAACCTTCCTTTTGGACAAATGATGTAACATCATTTCAGGAAAAGTAGGCTATATTAAAAAAGCAAAAAAGAAAAACATCTACTTGCAACCTCACCATACCTAGGTAAATAAGCTCTCATAAATAAAAAAACACCTTTTTTATATTTTTCTGTATATCTCTTTTTCTAAATGAACATAGAGGTGTTTATAGTCATCTTGTGAGACAGAGAGAGATATATCACTATATAAATCTATATATCCGTATGTGTATATTCACATCCTTTTCTCCATTTCCCTCTCTACATATGCCCGTTCCCATGTCTGCGTCTGTCTGTGTATATGTGCGCCCTTAACTTGCCCCTGCTCTGCAGTGAGCCACCCAGAGCCCAGTGATGCACACTTCCGGAACCGAGACGGTCTCTGATGGCTGGAGTCAAAGATACTCCCACTTTCAAGTTTTACTGTCATTTCTGAGGCATCTAATGATATGATGGTCTGACTCTTGAGTACCTCCCTGACAACCACTTAGTCCCATTCTCCTGAAAATGGAGCATCGTCAGCTCCTAGCAAAAAAGGAAAAGCAAACAATCAAAAAATCCCATACATCTTCTGAAATGGCTTTTTCTCTTCCTTTGCCACACTTGCTCCAGAGCAACCAACAACAATAACAACAAAGAAAACCATCCAGGGCAAAAATCCTTTTATGCAGATATTTGTTGAGTCTTCTCCCACTCACTAATTAAATACTGCTTTCCACCTGGATGAGTGGAACAACTGTAGTGGAAGAGTGCCACCTGTCACCTGCCACAGCCCTCAGCTCACCTAAAACAGGAACGTGGCAGAGTAGGGGAACTGGACTGCGCTCTCACAGTGAGATTTCAGGTGATCAAGATCTTTAGGTTCTTTTCCTTCCTTGTATCACTTCCCCACTTTCAGTGGGAGCACCTAGTAGCTTTAAACAGGGGCTCAGATTTGTATTATTTGCATCTGGGGACACTAAAAGTGGGAGCAGGAGATTGGAAGCAGAGAGGTCAGTGGGTAGATGAATAAGTTCATGTGCACAAGAGGTGGAGAGAGCTGACCCAGGCCAGTAATGTTCTGTCTGAGCCCAGAAACATTCAAGGCATAAACCAGTGAATCCCAGATGTGAGTAGAAGGAAGGCTGTTCTTTGGGTATGTTTGGGGTTTGGGTATTGACGTTTTTGTTTTTAAAGAAATGCTCTTTTATGTGCTTCCTGGCCTTGCCTTTTCTGGGACTCTCCTGAACTCTAGGAGGACAAAGAAGCATTTCACATCCTTCATCAGGGAAGGCAATGTCTGCCAAGAAGAGTGACACCACCCTCGCTGGCCAGTGGAACGGCCCAAGGCCAGTCGCAGCGCAGTCAGGAGGTCTGCCAGTGTGGTGATGTGGCAATGATGTGTCACCTACTTGGTTTACTGCCCATGACTGGTCTAACTATTCCTGGGCAGGGCTGTGAGGTTTCCCAATCTGGACGCTTGTGGGTGTATGTGCAGAATAAAGCTGGGGGTGAAGGCAGAGCTGGGGGTGAGGTCCGAGACTGAGCAGAATGCCAAAGCTGGCAAACTTGGCAGGCTCTTTCCACCTGATGGTGGCCCCTCTCCCCCCTTGCTCTGTCCTCACAGGGGCAGGGGTTCTCAGTGCGGCCCACCCGCCATCAGCGTGCTGCCCATTTCCAGTGCAGCTTCAAGCTGACCTACAGTTGTGGTATCTGGAAGGGCAGGGGCATGACCTGTACCCCACATAACTGGTGAGTCACAGTCATGTTTGTCCAGTCTGTGGGCTGCTCACTTCCTCTCTGTGCCAGAGTTTTGCCCCAGATCCCAGTCATTAGACAGGCCCTGGGCTCTAACTTGAGTCCAGTTGTTCCAGAAGCATCCCCACGTGTGTCCAGGGAAACTGGAAAGCTGCTGGTATTAAGGGGCCTCTGTGCTGGCCTCGTGGCCTCCCCTAGGCCCAGGCAAACAGGTTGTTCCCACTGACACTCCTCTGTCCCCTCATCTCTAAGAGATCATCAGAGCAACTCTGCTGCCTGTAGCAAGAAGAGCCATTGGTAACAACAACAGCAAAGGGAGGTGGATCATGAAAATCAAAGAAGTAGAGAATCCTTTGTTCCAGTCCCCCAGAAGCACCAGCCTCGTTGCTCCTGACAGCTGGTCCACCCCTCGGCCAGTATCTGAGCCCATCATGCTCCCTTCCTAACGCAGGTCATCGATCTTATTCCTGCGTCATCCCAGTTTCTTAGGAAATTATTCTTTATAGTGAAACCAGACTTGCTTTCCTATAATATTTTCCATCTTTTCACAGGTTTATTGGGTATTTGAATTTCATGCACAAATATTATGCCTACTTGTCCACATTTTTAAATTTATTGCTATGAAGTTGTGCCTAGTATTTTTTTCTGTTAATATCTGTACATTGTTCTTATTGGAAATGAGATTGGGTTGTTCACAAAGTCTGTTTAGTTTTTTTCCACAAAATAAATGACACATTTTCCACTTTCACCAATAACTTTATTTACTGGGATATTTTGAGTATGTTGGCTATCTCCCACTATTGGCTTCTAGTGGGTAGAGGCCGGGGGTGCTGCTAAGCATCTTCCAATGCATAAGACAGCCCCACAGCAAAGAATTATTTAGCCAAAATGTCAATTGTACCAAGAAACTTCACAAACCACTTTTGACACGTTCTATCAGTGACGGCACCATTTCCACACACTGCACAAATCTTTTTTGTGTGTTTCAGTTGAGTTTTTACCTTTCTGGAAATAATAAAGCACAATACACCAAAAATGTTGCACATTTTCTTCCATCTTTAATATTAAAATAGCTGCACAAAAATTTACCAGTTTGGATAAGTTTTCTTTAAATGAACACTGATGTGAGTTGTTGATAGTAGTGAGTTTGTTGTCATTTTACTGTTCATAGCTTTGATCTTCTTTTTCTTAGGTAAATCCCTTTAACATTTCATATAATAAGGCCTTGGTGATGATGAACTCCTTTAACTTGGCCTTATCTGGGAAGCATTTTATCTGCCCTTCTGTTCTAAAAGATAGCTTTACTGGATAGAGTAATCTTGGATGTAGGGCCTTACCTTTCATGACTTTGAATACTTCTTTCCAGCCCCTTCTTGCCTACAAGGTTTCTTTGGAAAAATCAGCTGATAGTCTCATGGGAACTCCTTTGTAAGTAACTGTCTCCTAACTGTCTTCTTTTCTCTTGATGCTTTTAAGATCCTCTCCTTATCTTACTCTTGGGTAACGTAATTATGATGTGCCTTGGTGTGTGTTTCCTTGGATCCAACTTCTTTGGGACTCTCTGAGCTTCCTGGATCTCCTGGAAGTCCATTTCTTTGGCCAGATTGGGGAAGTTCTCCTTCATTATTTTTTAAAGTAAGTTTTCAATTTCTTGCTCTTCCTTTTCTCCTCCTGGCACCCCTAGGATTCAGATGTTGTAATGTTTAAAGTTGGCCCAGAGGTTCCTAAGCCTCTCCTCATTTTCTTGAATTCTTCTTTCTTCATTCTGTTCTGGTTGAACATTTATCTCTTCCTTCTGCTCCCAATCATTGATCTGAGTCCTGGTTTCCTTCCCTTCACTGTTGGTTCCCTCTGTCATTTTCTTTGTTTCACTTTGCATAACCTTCATTTTTTCCTCCTTTTTGTGACCATACTCAACCAATTCAGGGAGCATCCAGATTACCAGTGTTTTGAACTGTGCCTCTGATAGGTTGGCTATCTGTTCATCACTTAGTTCTATTTTTGGAGCTTTGATCTGTTCTTTCATTTGGGCCATATTTCTTTGTCTCAGCATGCCTGTTTTGTTGGAAGGGACAGAGTCTAGGTTATTTGCCACGGTGGGGCAACCCAGGTCGTTGTGTTGTGATGCTGTGTGGGAGAGGGGACCGAGAGGGAACAATGCCACTTGCTGGGCTCTTGGCAGGCTTTCAGTCACTTCCCCCGCTACCCGCAAGCAAATTGGGCCCTTCTGGTGCTGATTCTTGGGTAGGGGGTTTCTATACATTCTAGGACCCCCTGGGCCTAACCGACTCTCCTGTGAGGCGAGGAATTTCTCCTACAACCATAACCCGCACAGATTTTTACAGCCAGAGGTTCTGAGGCTTTCTTTTCCTGCACTGGAACCCTGGATTGCATAGTCTGTCTCGCTCCCCAGCTGTTCCTCAGTTTATCTGCACACAAATGTGGGACTGCCCGGTCCTCCAGCCACTGCCTTGGCAAGCATCCTCTCTGCCCTGGCTGCCTGTCTCTGCCTCTCCTACCAGCCTGAATGAATGTTTTTTCTTTAGCTCCTTGGTTGTCAGACTTCTATACAGTTCTATTTTCTGGCAGTTCTGGTTATTTTTTGTTTAAATTTGTTGTTGTCCTCCTTTTGCTTATGCGAGGAAGCAAAGTGTATATACGTATGCCTCTATCGTGGCCAGAAGTGTGATAACACTTTTTGAAAAATGTCCATTTTAGCCCTGGCTGGGTGGCTCAGTTGATTGGAGCATTGTCCCATACCCCAAAGTTTGCATGTTCAAGTCCCAGACAGATCACATACCTAGGCTGTGGGTTTGATTTCTGGTTGGGAAGTATATGGGAGGCAACCGATCGATGTTTCTCTCTCTCACATCAATGTTTCTTTCACTCCTTTCTTTCCCTTCCTCTCTCTCTAAAATCAATAAAAAAACAGCCTGGTTGGTGTGGCTCAGTGGATTGAGCACTGGCCTGCAAACCAAAGGGTCACTGGCCAATTCCCAATCAGGGCACATGCATGGGTTGCAGGCCAGATCCCTAGTAAGGCGTGTGTGAGAGGCAACCACATACTGATGCTTCTCTCCCCCTCTTTCTCCCTCCCTTCCCCTCAGCCTAAAAAATAAATAAATAAAATATTTTTAAAAAATAAAATAAAAATTTAACAACAACATATCCTCAGGTGAGGATTAAAAAAATGATAATGAAAAATTGTCCATTTTATTGTTTTTCCTTTGATGAATTAGCATTTGGTTTGATTGGGCAAATTTATAATTGGGTTTTGGTTTTGTTTTATTTATTTCTGCTTTTATCTTTAGTAATTTCTGCTTAGATTTCCTCTGGATTTACTTTGCTATTCACTTGCAATTTTTTAAAAAAAAGATTTTATTTATTTATTTTTTGGCAGAGGGAAAGGGAGAAAGAAAGGGAGAGAAACATCAGTATGTGGTTGCCACTCACACATCAACTGGGGAACTGGCCTGCAACCCAGGCATGTGCTCTGACTGGGA
The DNA here is from genome assembly GCF_021234165.1 of Pteronotus mesoamericanus. Taxonomy (NCBI): domain Eukaryota; kingdom Metazoa; phylum Chordata; class Mammalia; order Chiroptera; family Mormoopidae; genus Pteronotus; species Pteronotus mesoamericanus. The sequence goes on along the minus strand of NW_026555105.1, from coordinate 24,565,157 downwards.
ATCAAACTGTGACCCTTTGGTTCACAGGCCAGTGCTCAAGCCACTGAGCCACACCAGCCAGGGCAAGTTTCTTAGGTTTAAAAAAATTCACCTCAGGTTAGTCTTTCTTGTTTTATTATCAGTGCACCTGTGGATATGGACTGATGTGTAGCTCTCTAATAATTATTGTCTGTCTCTAAATACTTTGTAATTTGTTTTTTATTTTCTTTTGAAACCAAATATCATTTAGAAAACTTTTATGAAAATTTTCAAGTTAGCCCTGATCCATGGGCTCAATTGGTTGGGCATTGTCCCACAAAACAAGAGGTCAATGGTTCAATTTCTGGTCAGGACACATGCCTGGGATGCAGGTTCACAGGAGAGGGAAGCAATCAATATTTCGCTCTCACATTGATGTTTCTTTTCCTTTCTTTCTTCCCCCCTTCCCTTCTCTCTCTAAAAATAAATAAATAAAACTTTAAAAAATTTTGAAGTTAAGAAGTTTTTGGTTAAATTTTTGTTATTAATTTTAAATTCTATTTCTTTGTGGTGAAAGAATACAGTTTGTATAACTTTTTTTGTATTGAGACAGGAAAGGAATATCTGCCTGAAGCTCAATAATACATAAGAAAGATGTGGCCTCACTATCTGGGGGTTTATATCTGGAAATATTTGAAAAAAAAACCTTCAGTGTCCCTCCTTAGCAAACTAATGAAGTCAACACAATGCTCATCAGACTGCAGGGAGCTGGGCTCCTCCTCTCTTTTGCCGTGGAGATGGTACTTTTCTTTACATATTTCAAAGATGGCTTTGTCTTTTTCATTGCCCAGACCATAAATTAAAGCCCCAAGCCAGTACTTCCCATACTGTGTTCTATGGAGCACCAGTTCTATAGATATTAATAGGTGATGTACAGGAGGGTTTGGTTTGGGGACTGCTGAATTCAACAGAACTGACTACCATTGGCATCTCAGAGCCTTGGTATTTTTTAGTGCATTGATTGACTTGATAAAAGGAGGGAAACGCTCAGTTATGTTTCTCAAACTAATGTGGAATGCAAGCCTTCTGTGGGACACAAGGTCAATGTTCCAAAAACAGAGACTGTATGCTATGCAGCCCAACGCCCTATTTTCAAAGTCTTCTATGATGTTGTTTGTCTCGGTCAAATTTTATTTAGTTCAATGGTTAAGGTCATTCCTTCGTTCCACCCTCTCAGTGTGCTTGTATCTTGAATCTATAATCCAGAGTTTCTGCCATTCCTCTGGTATTCTTAATGTTGCAGATCAGATCAGCCTGCCAACTGTGTTCTGTGATGCACAGATAAGGATTTAGATAGGACAGGACCAAGGACAGAGCCTTGCAGTGGGCCTCAGGAATCGGGAAGACATACATTTCATCCATGGAATGACTATGATAGTAGAAGCTGCCTAAGCTAGCACTTGTCAAACTTTCTTGTACAGATGGATCACCTGGGAATATTGCTAAAATCCAGAATCTGATTCAATGAGTTTGAAGTTGGGTCTGAAATTGTGCATTTGCAACAAGCTCCCTGATTCTACCAGTCCTAGGACTATGTTTTGAGTACAAGGTATTAGAACATGGTGTTGAGAAGGAATCAGAGGCAACATTTCTGCTCAGTGAGAGAGCGTGTCATGATCCATTAGCAGTGTCTACCATGGGCAGAGGAGCATGAATATGTGCCATCTTTGCCTTACAAGTCTCTGTTGAAAAGGATTCAAGACAATAAAGAAAAAAATAAGTTATTCACAACATAGAATGTTATGCAAGCATGAAAATAGATCTATCTATTCTAGATGACATAAATTCCAAGATATAATGTTATATTATTTAAAAGGCAAGGCTGGAGTATAAACTATACACACTGTCCCATTTGCGTGAAATAATCTTATACTCTGACATTATCAAGAGTTGATAAAGCTGTAGAAAATGAGAACATTCTTACACTGCTGGTGAGAATATAAACAGGTACAATTACTTTGGAACACTGGCATTATTACTATAGTTGAAGGTACTGTACTCTATAACCCAGTGATTCTCTGGGTATGCACATGAGAGAAACGCATGCATTTCTCCACCAACATTCATGGACAAGAATATTCACAGCAGCACTTCTATGTAATAGTCCCAAACTGAAAATGACTCAAATGTCCCTCAAGAGGAAAACAGATAAATTATGGTAAGTTCATAATGAAATACTACACAATAATAGAAATGACAAAATGATGATTCTATGTGGTTGAATATCACAGAAAAAATGTTGATTGAAAAGAGTGAGACACAAAAAAAGAATACCTGTATGATTCTACTCCGTATATTTCAAAACCAGGAAAAGATAAATTATATCATTTAGGGATAGAAATGCAGGTGCCTTAAAGCTTTTTTTCTTTAAGGCAAGGAAATAACTATCAGAAGAGTAAGAATTATAGGCATCTAAAAAATGAGGTTATTATGACCAGGGAGGGAACTTTGGGGAGGCATCTTCTCATTTCCTTCCTTCACCTAGGTGTTGGTTAGATTTTTATTAAACTCCACACACAAGGTTTAAATTTTTTTTCTATATGCTAACTTAACACATGCTATATATGACTAGCTCATGTGTATAAATATGTGTGATTGTCGTGGAGAACTTTTAGAAGGAGACACAGGAATCTGGTGATCATGATTACCTTATAACGGAGAACTGGGGTCCTGGCTGATGTGGCTCAGTGGACTGATCACTGGCCTGTGAACTGAAAGGTTGCCTGTTCAATTCCCAGTCAGGGCAGATGTCTGGGTTGCGGGCCAGGTTCCCAGTTGGGGGCCTTGTGAGAGGCAACCGATATCTCACACACTGATGTTTCTCTCCCTCTCTTTCCCCCTCCTTTCCCCTCTCTCTAAAAGTAAACAAATAAAATCTTTAAAAAACAAAGAGCCCTGGCTGGTGTGGTTCAGTGGATTGAGTGCCAGCCTGCAAACCAAGTGGTTGCTGGTTCAACTCCCAGTCTAGGGCACATGTCTGGGTTGCGGCCAGGCCCCTGGTAGGGGGCAGGCAGGAGGCAACTATACACTGATGTTTCTCTCCCTCTCTTTCTCCTTTCCTTCTCTCTCTAAAAAGAAAATGAATGGAATCTTAAAAAAAAAAAAAAAAGAAACTTTAAAAAAAAAAGAAAGAACTGGGAATTAGAGTATCCCAATGACATGTTTACTTTTCATTTTACTTTTTAGTTCAGTTTGAATGTCTTTACCAGCTCTATTAAAAATAGTTCATTGAAAACCAGTATCTCTCATTGCCTGCCTGTCTCCTAGCTCCACAAATTAAAAAAAAAAAAATCATTCTACTTATACATGGAAACTTTAATAGACGTTATTTCATCTAATTCCCCTCATGTCTTCATGTAGGGCAGGATTCCATTTCCCATTAAAGTCAGGCATAACCATGTGACTTGATCATGCTAACGAAACATGAATGGAGGTGACCGGTCTCACATCTGGGGAGAAGAGTGAACAGTCAGTGCGTATCCCCCATCTTCCTTTCCCTCTATGGTGGTAACCAGTGGTGTGACAGGTGGGAAAGCCCCCGTTAACTTAGGTTTCTTAATTGCAGTGTACATGTAACGTGAGTAAAAAATAAACTTGTATAGTTTTGAGCCACTTCAATTTTGGCATAATTTGTTATTGTAGCATTACCTAACTTATAATGACTAAAACAGAGCCCTTGTTTTTCCAAGCACACAGTTTTATGAGGGCTTGAGCTCCAAGGTCATTTCCCCCTTCATGACCATACTCACACACCTACCTTTTAAGCTTTTTTTCTCTAGGGCAAGATAAATGGCCGTAAGTGATCATGGTGAGTTTTTAGGTATCCAAAAGATGAAAGTCAGATTCCTCTGAAGCTTAAAGAAATCCAATGGATGGTCATCTGCAGAAAGGACTGTCTTACACATTTTCCCATAAGTCAACGCTTCAGTGAGGAGTATGTCTCCTTATGTAGAGGAAGAGAGTGGTGGTTAGAAGAGGAACAAAAGATGCTAATGAGACCTACTTAGTCATGAAGGGATTTTTTTTTTCTTTCTTAGTTCCTCTGCATCTCTTTTTCCATAACACAGAGGGCTGGTGGTAGTGAGGTCTCTCAGTGTGTCTTACAGACCTAAAAATCTCCCACCTCAGTATTTTTCAAACTTACCAGATGATTATTAAAAATAAATTCCAACCTTAGCGGGTGTGGATCAGTGAATTGAGTGCTGGCTTGCGAACCAAAGGTTTGCCAGTTCGATTTCAAGTCGGGGCAAATGCCTGGGTGGCAGGCCAGTAGATTCCCAGTAGGGAACATGGGAAAAACAACCACGCATTGATGTTTCTCTCCCGTTTCTCCTTTAATCCCCTCTCTCTAAAAATAAATACATAAATAAATAAATAAATAAATAAATAAATAAATAATCTTTTTAAAAAAATAAATAAATTCCTGGAACTTACTTTGTTTTTTGTTTATTTGTTGTTGTTGTTGTTTTGGTGCAGAGGGGAGCATAAATGCAGTCCCCCACTACCACAAAGTATGTAGTTGAGTTTCCCGCGCTTGGGGAAATTGCAGGGGTAGCACAACCCCTGCAATGGGTGCAGTGGATAAGCCTGGTCCTGGGGAAAACCACCTTCATAATCAAAGGATCTCCCCCTGCCAGGTAAGTAGGGAACCTACTTTGAACCCGGTGTTCGAAAAGCAGTAAACAGGAAAAATCAATAGGCTTCAGAAAAATAAAACTGGAAAAGGGGAATGACTTTGAGGAGACTCAGAAAGAGCCTAACTGGAAACGGATACATGATGCACCAGCAGCTCTACTTGTGTTACCCATCGTTTTCCTGGCTGTAAACTTGAGCAGCTTAAAAAAGAAAAGCGATCTTTCCTGAGCACCTGGCTTAATTTATTCATGCCCAGTGAGGCCCTCCAGCAGTTTTCAATAGAAGAAGCTTAAGTATATTATACTAATATTAAATGCAACCACATAAAACAAAGACGAGGAATACATTTTTAAAATAATTTCTTAATTTGTGGATGAAATGTCATGATATACAGCCTTTGTTTTACAATAATTCAGTGGGGGAAGAGTATATATAAAACAGGATTGGCCATGAATTAATAATTGTTAGAGATGAATAATGGGGGCTCATTAACTTATTCTCTTCATTTAAGGACAAAAACCTTACTCCTTTTATCTATTCAAATGATTCTAATCATTTACTGAGAACTGTCTTTTAAAGGAAATGACCATAAAATTTGATGATGTAATTTCTAAGTAATTTTCACTAAAATTGTCCATCACTAAACATAACTGCAAAAAGCACATTAAAAAAAAGACCTAACCTCATTCTACACTTCCCTCCCATACACCTCTGTACTTTAGTTGAAGTAAAGAGGAATTAATAAGGAAAAACAGTTATTTAAATACTAAGTTTAAAAAATATTCATAGATTAATATCAACACAACATGAACAGTAAGCATTGCTGTTGTAGTTGAACCTACACTATACAGCAGTTGGGTCAAATACCCAGCGCCGGCTGGTGTGGCTCAGTTGGTTGAAGCATTGTACCATAACCAAAGGGTTGTAGGTTCATTTTTCAGTCAGGGCACATGCCCAGGTTGTGGGCTCAATCCTCAGCTGGGGTGTGTGCAGGAGGTGGCTGATCGGGCTCAGTGTTTCTCTCTTTCTCTCCATTTGATGTTTCTCTTTCTCTCTGTCCCTTCCCTTCTGTCTCAAATGAGAATAAAATAAAACTTTATAAAAAGAAAGAAAGAAAGTTTACACCTTGGGTAACTCTATTTCTCTAAATGTTAAGTGATATAAATATTTTATCTTTTTTCATTGAATCCTAATAAAAGTGTGACATACAATTGAGTGTATAAACACTCAAGTATTCATTTTTAATCTTTTTTTAATTGATTTTCTTTTTTAAAAAAGAAAAAGAAGCCCTGGCTGGTGTGGCTCAGTGGATGAGCACCAGCCTGTGAACCAAAGGGTCATCAGTTCAATTCCCAATCAGGCCACATGCCTGGGTTGTGGGCCAGGTCCCCAGCAGGGGATGCGCAAGAGGCAACCACATACTGATGCTTCTATCCTTCTCTTTCTCGCTCCTTTCTCCTCTGTCTAAAAATAAATAAATAAAAACTTTTAAAAAAGGAAGAAGGAGAGAGAGAAACATCGATTTGCTACTCCACTTACTTATGCATTCATTGGTTGATTCTTATATGTGTCCTGATGGGAGATCAAACCCTCAACCTTGGCATATTGGGATGATGTTCTAACCCAGGGATGTCCAACCTGTGGCCCAGGATGGCTGTGAATGTGGCCCAAAACAAAATTGTAAATTTACTTAAAACATGATGAGATATTCTTTTGGAAACAATAGAGTGAAAGAAGCTGAGAATCATATCAATGATTTGGAACATAAGGGAATGAAAAACCAACCAAACAGAACAAGAAGGAAAAAAAGGAATCCCTAAAACAGGATAGTATAAGCAGCCTCTAGCAGAACTTTAAGAGGTCCAACTTTCACATCATAAGGGTGCCAGAAGGAGAAGAAAAAAAGCAAGAAATTGGAAATCTATCTGAAAAAATAATGAAAGAAAACTTTCCTAATTTGGTAAAGTAAATAGACATACAAGTCCAGGAATCACAGAGTCCCAAACAAGATGGATGCAAAGAGACCCACTCCAAGACACATCACAATTATGAGGCCAAAGGTTAAAGATAGAGAATCTTAAAAGCAGCAAAAGAAGTTAGTTACCTACGGGGGAGTTCCCGTAAGACAGTCAGCTGATTTCTCGAAAGAAACTTTGCAGGCTAGAAGGGCTTGGAAAGAAATATTCAAAATCATGAACAGCAGGGACTTAGAGCGAATATTATTCTGCCCAGCAAAGCTATCATTTAGAAACAGAGGGCAGAGAAAGAGCTTCCCCGTCAAGAAAAAACTAAAGGAGTTCATCATCACCAAACCATTATTATATGAAATGTTAAAAGGACTTACTTAAGGAAAAGAAGATCAAAACCATGAACAATAAAATGGCAAAAAATACAAATCTATCAAATGGGGAAAAGTTGATGTTCATGTTACTTGTCACTGCCAGAAACAGTATGTGGAGACAAAGATTACATCTTTATGGGCTCTTTATTCAAATGCCAGGAATCTGAGAAGAGGGTAGGTTAAAAAACCTAACATCTCATTTCAAACTGATTATTTTTTAAGGAGAAAAAAGCGTAGGTAAAGGGGTTGGGAAAAAGGTTAACTGGATAAGAGTCGCAGTCCTGCAGAGATTTTCCTAGTATTTCTTTATCTGTTTATCAAATTCTTTATCTGCCTTACAACTTCCTCCCTGGAACACAATGGCTCTGATACCATCTCCAATTCCCTTGCAGACCCCCTGGGGCAGAAAGGTTGAATTGCTTGTGGTCAGACATTCCAGTTCCTAGAATAGCTTTACACAGGCATTAATCACTTAACCCTATCAACTACAGCTAAAATCTTTAACTCTTGAGTTCCCTTATCAACCCCAGTCTCTCAAGACCATGCTGTCAAGGTGAAGATGTACGTGGGGCTGGAGTCATCTGAAGTCTGGACAGGGCTGGAGGATCCACTTTCTAGAATCACATGGCTATTGGCACAAGGCCTCAGTTCCTCAGCACAGGACAGCTGGCTTCCTCCAGAATGAGTAATCAAAGATGACACAGTGCTTTCCCTCTAGGGGGCACACCCATGCCTTTCCGGTCCCCCTCTTCTTACTCCCAGGTGTATTACCTCTGCCTTGCTCTCTCCTGAACTCCAAGGACCCATCTGCTACCTCTGTAACTTTCTCTCTAAGTAAACTTTCTCTTATATTGTGGAAAAACAAAAACAAAGGTAACACAAGCCAAGCTGCAAAGACCATTCGTCATCATTTCTATTATCCATTACACAGATTACCCCCCCCCACCCCTTTCAGTGCGGGAGGGGACTGCCTGGGGCTAAAATATCAGGAGGCAGGGACCGCTGTGGATCATTTTGGAGACTGAATACCATATCACATAAACAAAAATATGAGTGAACATGTTTGTAGCACTTATTTTGAGCTAGGCACTGTACTAACGTATTAATACATTTCATTCTTCCTATAGCTGTATAAGGTAAATATTTTTGCAGGGGGGGTGGGTAGAGAGTAAAGTTTTTATTCACTCTCCAAGAAAGAAGAGGGGCGTGGTGTGCAGAGATATACAAGCACTGAGGGGTGGGGGCTTTGACCTTTTATCGGATTATAATTGGGTTAAAAGAGTGGGAGGAGGTTGCTGCTATGTCGCCCCTGGGCTGTTGGGGTGTTGTAACATGAGGCTGCAATTTGTCCCAATGTTGTCTTCTGCCTGTGGCTATAGATAGTTCTGTTCTTCCTTTCCAATCATTTCCAGTCCTGGTGGCACAGGCTCAAAAAAATGGCAGTCATGTTTAACAAGGTCCTAGGCCTGCTAGGCACATGGTGCCATGATAGCAAATGGTGCAGACTTTGTTCTTTCATTCTCCCTTCTGGCTTTAAATGGATTTTTTAATGACCCGTCCTGGTTCTGATTCTGGGGAGTAGGGAAGAGGTTCTCTTCTTCTGAAACTACTTCAGGCAGGCTTAGGGGTGTAGAGCTGTCCCTCAGACATGGGGCCCAGATAGGAGTCATTAAGGAAAAGGTGGGGGGATTGGGCAGCCCAAAAAGTGAGAGTTATGGCCAGAGGCCATATGTGGAGGGAATCGCGAGAGCCTGGATGCCCTTTTGAATGAAGGATACGAGATATTTGAGGAGACATGGCCTAAAAACAAGAATAAAGAAAAAGGCTGCTCTTGGTCCTAGGAAGGGAATCAGCCAGGAACACCAAGACCAGATATTGGCCTTAAAACAAACAAACAAGGGAAATTCCAAAATTCCCAAAAGGAAAAGATAGAGTAGTAGGTAAATTCTGTATGGCTGACACTGCATCAGTAGTTCTCAATGATTCCAAGTCAAAGGATGTGAAAAATAAAATGAAACATTAACTTAGAAGAAAACTAGAAAAGCTAGGATTCAATCAGTTTGTAGATGACAATTGTACATTGTGACTTCCACTGAAATACAATTTCTCTCCCCAAATCACCCTCCTTTTATTAAGAGACTTGCATATAAGTCCAGTTTCAATTTAGCCTGATTATTTGCATTAACACATTAAGAATAGTAATTGATCATATAGGCTCTTTTAAATCTGCTTTGCTGGAATTTTACAAAGAACCTTCAAATTGAGCTTTAATCAGCCTCTCAGGGCAAAGAAGTCAAGACACATAGTTGCCATCTGGTTTTGCCTGAAATACCTAAAATCTTGGGTGGATTTCTTAGGTTCTTGAGGTCCCCAAAATGTCATGAGCTTCCTTCCTTGCCATCTTTTAGGAAAGCAACCTTCGTTTCTTACCTGGAAACATTACCATGAACCATGTGACCAAAGCAAGGTACCAGGCCATTTCTCCAAGGAGCTCTTATTGGCTTCAAAAGTCAATCTTAGTTCCTTAAGGCTTTTTGGTGACATTAGAGTCCAGGCACAACTCTTTTGATTATGACATTCCAGACAAAGACTTGGTTAATAAAACCACATTTGGAAACTGGTGCTATTATAAAGAGAACAGATTCTTATTGGGTTTATGCAAATGAACATATTATCATGAAAATAATACTCATTAAGAATTGCCAAATTCTAGAGGAATTAGGTAGGAAGAGAAATGGAAATGTTTCAATATTCTTTTGCGGGTATAACTTACAGATTGTTCTAGGGGTAACAACATGTTTTCTTATATCAATCACTGGCCATGAAAATGGGTGAGGAAGAGGCTGTCTGCAGAATTGGGAGAGATGGAGGATTAGAACCCTCTCTCCAAACCTCACAGAGACAAGGTTAGAGGGTTAGCCCAGGGGGAGCGTCTGCTGCCCACTGCTCCTCTAGTCTCAAGTTTCAGGAGGCCAGAGGAGAGGGAGAAATAGAGAACGTTCCATGTACAGGCCACCAAAATGTTAGGGTGGTTGGTGACACGAGCTGTGAAAGAATTCACAAAGAAAAGAAAGTGTAGATAGTGAAGTTTTTATTCTACTCTCCAAGAAAGGAGAGGGGCATGGTGTGGGGAGATACATCAACCAATGTAAATCGCTCTAATTGTTATTTACACATCAAGAAATTGAAGCACAAAGAAGTTCAGCTACTGGCCCAAGGCTCCACAGATAGTAGGCATGGAGGTGTAACAGGGAATAAGGGAGGCTCCCCAATTCGGGAAGTTCACCCACTAACCTGGCTGGAGGAAGGGGAAGCGGAGCAGGGCCATGGAGTTACTTTGCATATCTAAAAAACTTGGCCACTGTTTTAGTAATGTTAAATAGCTATACCTGCTGGGAGCCAGGAAGATGGGTGTGACTCTAACCCACAATACATGTAGCCGGAGGGGCTTGCTGTGCGCACACAAGCAGCTTGGAGGCAGTTCCTACATCAAGGGGAGGTGCCTGCCTGGACTAACAATGATGGCAGCCGAGGAAGGAAGAAGAGACCAGACTACTGGCAGGTGTAACCCAGTGTGAGAGGAGTCGGAAATGGGGTTACAGAGAAAGATCTGCACCAGGATTTAAACATAGTCATGGGGGTAGCCAGGCTTGTTCTTTCAGCCATACTAGAGCTCTGGACCATGTGGGAGGGAAATTAGGGGAACCATGGTGTTACGGAAAGCCAGACTCAAGACACGATTCAGGGAACGGAGTAAGCCTTTATTCACACGCGCGGGCTCAGAGGAGGCAGTCTCCAAATTCTGAGCCCCGAATCGGGGTTAGATAGGGGTTTATAAGCCCTAGCATTCCGGCGGGAAACGGATGGGCTTCCCAGGTGGGGGAAGGGATTGGCATTCAGGTGGGAGATTGATGAGATTGATGTGCTACCCAGGCGGGGGAAGGGATGTGAAAACGGGCTACAGGAACAGATAAGCAATGATTAACAGTTAACCTGGGAGGGGTCTCTGGCTAGGCTGCTCCTCTTAAGTCATCTTGCCCTTATCAATGGGAGGCTCTCTCTCTCACATGCTCTTGACCACAACACAGCTTATAAAGGAGCAGAAAAGCCCAGCAAGTGGCATTGTTCCCTCTAAGACCCCTCCTACACACACAGCAACATAACACAGCAACCTGGGTTGCCCCACCCTAGTGGAAACCCAAGGCTCTGTCCCTCCCAAAACAACAGACCATGCTGAGACAAAGAAATGTGGCCCAAATGAAAGAACAGTTCAAAGCTCCAAATATAGAACTAAGTGATGAACAGATAGCCAACCTATTAGAGGCACAGTTCAAAACACTGGTAATCTGGATGCTCCCTGAATTGGTTGAGTATGGTCACAAAAAGGAGGAAAAAATGAAGGTTATGCAAAGTGAAACAAAGAAAATGACAGAGGGAACCAACAGTGAAGGGAAGGAAACCAGGACTCAAATCAATGATTGGGAGCAGAAGGAAGAGATAAATGTTCAACCAGAACAGAATGAAGAAAGAAGAATTCAAGAAAATGAGGAGAGGCTTAGGAACCTCTGGGCCAACTTTAAACATTACAACATCCGAATCAAGGGGATGCCAGAAGGAGAAGAGGAAGAGCAGGAAATTGAAAACTTACTTGAAAAAATAATAAAGGAGAACTTCCCCAATCTGACCAAGGAAACAGACTTCCAGGAGATCCAGAAAACTCAGAATCCCAAAGAAGTTGTATAAGGGGTCATATCCAGGGCCTCCCAAAAAGGTAACGGGGTCCAGAAATTGGGTGTCCAAGAAAAATATATTCTTCCCACCCCAAGGCAAGTCGCCATGGAGGATGGGAGCCTCAAGCAGAGACTTTGAGAGTTTGTGTATCAGTAACAGGCCAGCTTCTTACCTGAAGTGGAGCAGGGTTATTAAGAGTCATTTTGCATGTTGATAACAGGATAGCTTCATTTCTCATATGCAAAGAGGGTTATTTTACATCTCAACAAGGCTAACCAAGAAGGTTTGAAAGACTTAATGCAGAATGTAATTGGGAGGGAAAGAGGAGAGACAGGGTCCTGAGGGGGAGACAAAGGGACACAGACTCCGGGGAACAATGTGAAGACCACACAGGAAAAGAGGAGAAAGGACTCTTGCTAGTGGACCATGAGAAGCTGCCACATGGTTTTGGATTCAGAACTGAAGATCAGGGCAACGCAGAGGATGGTGCTGAGAACTGTGAGAGGCCTGCTTAGCCGAGCCCCGGGCTTCTGTTCTTTTTCTTCTGAAGGACAGTACCCCTGACTGGCCTGACTGAGCAAAAGTGGGGAAGGCAGAATGGTGTGCGTTGGTGGGTGTTTTAAAGGGATTTTGAAATTTAAGATTGACATTTAACCATTAATCGAACCTGTATAACTTTGTAATAATAGTTCCTTTCCTTTTCACCAAACTCTGCCATTCAGAGACATAATTCCAAGGGCAGCGGGCAAAGGACCTACAACCGAGGGACCCCGGTGAAGGGGGGGTCGTTGTTTCGATAATAGCATCTGGGCAACCCCTCCTAACGGGTGCCTTTGTTCGATAACAGTTGGACCCAAGGAAGCACACATCAAGACACATCATAATTACATTACCCAAGATTAAAGATAAGGAAAGAACTTTCAAAGCAGCAAGAGAAAAGGAGACAGTTATCTACAAAGGAGTTCCATAAGACTATCAGCTGATTTCTCCAAAGAAACCTTGCAGGCAAGAAGGGGCTGACAGGAAGTATTCAAAGTCATGAAAGGCAAGGCCCTACATCCAAGATGACTGTATCCAGCAGAGCTATCCTTTAGAATTGAAGGGCAGATACAGTGCTTCCCAGAGACAGTCAAGTTAAAGGAGTTCATCATCAAGGCCTTATCACATGAAATGTTAAAGGGACTCACCTAAGAAAAAGAAGAAGATCAAAAACTATGAACAGTAAAATGACAACAAACTCACTACTATCAACAACTGAACCAAAAACAAGAACAAAACAAACTAAGTAAACAACTAGAACAGGAACAGAATCAAAAATGGAGATCAGAGGAGAGGGGAGGGGGAAGAATGGGGGAAATGGTACATGGAATAAGCAGCGTAAATAGTAGGGACAAAATAGACAGGGAGAGGTTAAAAATAGTTTAGGAAATGGAGACGCCAAAGAACGTATATGTATGACCCATGGGCATGAACTCGGGAGGGAATGCTGAGCAGAGGGGCAGTTCAGGATGGAGGGGAATAAAGGAGAGGAAAAAAATGGGACAACTGTCCCATTATACTGATTTTTATACCGATTTTTTATTGATTATACTGATTTTTATAATCAATAAAGAATATTTATTAAAAAAAGATTATGAGTTTTAAAATGAACAATCAGTTAAAAAAAAATCAAGGGAGAAGCACAAAGCTACAGTACAATGCAAGGTTTACAAAAGCAGAGAAAAAAACAAAAACCAAACCCATGCCTAAAGGATAATCTGTGAAGAGAGCAAGAAGGGAAACAGGGTAGAAAGTCTTGCTAGAGGCAGCTGAGGAGGCAGTTAAAGAGGGTTTTGTGAAAGAGACGTGGCCACATAGCAAGCTTGGCAAAGTCAGGGGAGGCGTACATATCAGAGACCTAAAGTAACCACATAGGATGGTCTGCAAATAAAACTTTTTACTAAAAGCAAGTCAGGGTGAGCAGTCATTGTCTTAGGCTAGAATCTTCCCTGACAAAGTCAATCTTTACCTTAACTGAGCCTGTTTATTGTCTTTTTGCATCAATGATAACATGCCTTTGGAAAGTAAAGAGAACTTTCCAAATCCCTGGTCACAACCAGCACATCAGAGCAGAGACCACAAACCTCCTTATTGTTATTATTTTTTTTTAATTTATTTTTTTATTGTTCAAGTACAGTTGTCTCCATTTCTGCCACCACTTTAATTGTTGACTGTTAACCATCCTGGACCCACCTATGTAAAAGAAGCATGTGTCTATTATTTTACTTTTCTATCCAATCCCAGACATTGCCCTGCTTTGCTTTCTCCTGTCTCCCTAATCTATCACCAGACTATTTCATGTAGCCTACTTACATCTCTTTTGATTGTAATACATAAAATAAGGTGCAAAACTGCCATTTTTTGGAGTATTTCCTCCATCTTCTGAGGTCTTGCTTCCCAGCAATTGGCCTCAGTTTTGGCTGAAATAAACTCACAAAAATTCTCTACAGGTTCAAATTTCTCTTACATTGACGTTTTTAGGACACTTCAAGCTCTTAGCCTGTCCTAAAATAGATAGGAAAGCTTCAGGAACCCTTCTCATGTGCTGCCTCCATTCTCCGTGGCTCCAGTCCCCTACCTGGGCCTCTTTCTTCCTCCTCAGGAGGCCTGGGACAGAGTTCTTTTGAACACTGGTTCTCACAGTGGGGTCCTTGAACCAGCAGCATCTCATCACTGAAGCTTGTTAGAATGCAGAGTCTCAGGCCTCACCTTGGGCCCACTGACTACATTTTAGCATCTGCATTTTAACAAGATCCCAGGAGATGTGGGTGTACAGTAATGTTGACAAAGTGCTGCTTTACAAGAAATAGCACATTTCTTCCTTTGATTTTTAATTTGACATATTTTAAATATTCATAGAAGTATAAGAATAATGCAGCAAATGCTTAGGAACCTACAACTCAGATTTTACAACTGTTAGCATTTTGACAAATTTACTTCATATCTACCTTTTTTCCTTAAAACATTAGAGATGTACCTGCCTGGTGTGGCTCTGTGCCTTGAGCACTGGTCTGCGAATTAAAAAGGTCGCTGGTTCGATTCTCTGTCAGGGCACATGCCTGCGTTGCAGGCCAGGTCCCCAGTTAGGGACGTGTGAGAGGCAACCGATCAGCATGTCTCTGGCATGTTTTTCTCCCTCTCTTTCTCACTCCGTTCCTCGCTCTCTAAAAGTAAATAAATAAAACCTTAAAAAAAAAAAAAACATTAGAGGTGTAGTTTCTTCTCATCCCTATAGCCCCCTCAGTTTTTTTTCCTTCCCTGGAGGTAGCTGCTGCCATGATGTTGGTATGTTTCCTTCCTTTTATTTGCATCTTTACTACAAATGATAGAATCCATAAACACAGAATTGTTTTGTGTCATTTCATGTTATATCAATAGTATCATTTCCTATGGATCTTTTTGTAACTTGCCTTTTTAAAGCAACATTGAATGTTAAAGATTTACTCATGTTGATGTATACAGGCTGAGTTCCCTCATTTTAACAGCTGTATAGAATTCCTTTGGTTGCATTTTATAAACTGTATTAATCAGTTCCTTTTTTGAGTGACAAGCTGTTCCCAATTTTTTTGCTGTTACAACAATGAAAAAAGCTGAAATGGACATTTTAGGTCTCCAAGGCACACATGTGAGAGCTTCACAACTGCAAATATCTAGAAGAGGGTTTTCAGTTACCCTATATTTAGATTTATTGGATATTGTCAACTGCTTTCCAAAATGGTTGAGCCGTTTCACTTCTGCCAACCATGTGCAAGTTTTCTTCTATTTTCAAATCTTCGTTCACATTTGATTGTGTTGGTGTTTTAAATACTGTGGGCTGGCTAACCAAATACCCATTCTAACCCTTTCTGTGTGGCTTTCTCCTATGAGAGATATTGGAAAACTAATATTGATGTAAGAACATCCAGCCCTGTAGAGAAATTTTATGAGTTTATTTGAGCCGAACTGATTACAGTCAGCAGGAAGCAGGATCTCAAGTGCTTCCAAGAAATGACAACGTGCAGTTTATTTTATGCATTTGGAATTAAGGAGCGAACACAGGGAAGATTACTTGAAGGTGGGAGAAACGAAGGTAGGGACTGGATTACAGTATGCTTAACAAGATTATGTGTTCCATTGAGGACGGTTAGGCTTCCACCTCCTAGGAGTCTGAAAAAGAGGATTACTGCGGCAGTTTCAAGGATGTAACCTAGATGCACAAGAACAATGGGCAGGGCTTGCCTAAAAACCTTTCACTAAAGAAGGCATAGGCCTGGGGCGTGACTACCCACCACGCCCTGCCAAGTTAGGAATTTCTGATCAGATCATCCTGTGAGGTTACTTTCAATTTGATTTATTATATCACCCCTTGTTTTGACCTGGGGTAACCATGTAACAGTTCTGGACACTGTCTCGCTTATGTTTTATTAAAGAAAAAATTAGAAATAAAATTGGCCAAATATCAATGTTTGTTACGAATTGATGGTACATACTCATATATGAACATCGAGTTATATCATTTTCTGATGTTTGAAATACTTTGTACAGCAAAAGTTGGCCAGAAGGATTTTAAAGCTTTTGCTTTTCTGACCAAGACAATCAGTGCATTCGATTTGATCTTTCTTCCCTGATTCTGGCTTTAAAACTTGGGGAGATGCCGGGAGGCTTATCAGCTACTTTGCAATCATGTGGTTGAGCTACTGAACTGAAGCCCACAGTCACCTCCAGACTTCTCCAGACTTTTTGTTTTGTGAGAAAAAGAATCTGGTGTCTGTGAGTCATTGTTATGTAGATCTTCTGCTACTTGTCGCCTAATGGTTAAAATAGCCAGGCTTGCTAATTCTGTCAATCTAATGGATATAAATGGTTATCTCCTCATTTTAATATGCATTTTCCTCCTTTCTAAAGAAGATGAGCTTCATTTTATATGTTACATGTTTTATATGTTTATATGTTTATTGGTCAAAGAAATCATTCCTTTGCCTCTTTTCTTTTTTTGGGTTGTGTGTTGTTTTGATGGGGGGCTCATGTTGGAAAAATTTTAGCTACAGGCAAGAGCTAATATCCTTAGTAATCAATGTATGTAAAAAGCTATTGTTTCAGGAACTGAAGATATGATCCACGTTGACTCCAGGAGACCAGAAGCAGTTCCACCTTTGTGCCTCAGGAGGTCTCAAGCAATCAAGACGCATTCTGAGCCTTTGTACTCCAGGGTGAGACGCCCACTGTCCTGGACACCGATAAAGACACCCCCTCCCCCCGGGGCACAGATGAAAGAATGCTGCAGGTTTTTATCTGATTAACCTTCTCCCTGAAATCCAATCCCCCTGCCTACACTTTTCTTCGCCTTATAAGAAAGATCGGTTGAAAATAGAATTTAAGATTATCTGTTAGGGTACAAACCCACTGTCTTCTCAGATCACCTGCCATCTGAATAAAACACCTGTAAAGATTCAGTCCCTGTCTCGGCTTATTGGGTCTGGTAGGTGACAGCACGAACACCAGCTTTTCTGGTTTCATTTTCCTCCTTATTTGTAGGTTTAAAAAAGATTTTGAACACCAATTATTACTCAATTAAATACATTTCAAATTGTATCTCCCAAGTGTAATTTCTCTTTTTCTGGTTTTATTGAGAAATAATGAACATACACTGTATAAATTTAAAGCATGGTGGTTTGATTTACCCATATTGTGAAATGATTACCACAATAAGTTCAGCTAATATAAAACTAATTATAAACATAATTCAGATGTTCTGCTAACGTATACATGATCCTCCAAGCTTGCTCTCCTTCCTGGGAGCAGGGCCACGTCTCTTCTCCCTCGTAGGCGTGCATCTTCTAAACTGTAAGTGTCTCCAAGAGACTTGCAGCCAGGGGAGCGATAGGCAGTGGCAGGCTGTCCTGGGCCAACCCCCGGAGCCTGTCTCCAAGGCCCTCTTTGACTTTGCAGTGAGCCTGTTGCTTGCTTCTTTTATCCTAAACTCATTCTTGTTTCACTGTCTGGAGCTTTAATAAGCATATTCTCAAAATAAAATAGGAAAAGAAAAAGAGATAACCCTCCAATATTTTCTTTTGAAAGTTTTACTTTTAATATTTCTTTTCGATTAATTTTAAGTGTTCAAACCACTTGGAATTTGTTTTGAGAGTGGTATGAGCTAGGGGTCTGATTGGTGCTTTTTCTATCTGGCTTACCAATGGTCCCAGTCACATTTATTGAAGAGCCCACTCCGTTTTCTATATATTTATAACTTGGCTCTTTCATGTACTGTGGTACATAGCCTCTTAATGGACCCTCAGTAATCTTGCCTTCTGATAGTCAGGCTATTGTACAGCACAGCTCTCTCCCGTGTATGGACTAGACATAGTGACTCACTTTGAATGAATGGACTATGGTAGTAGTGGGGCTATGTCTCTTTTGATTTTAGACTATTATAAAAAGAGTATGTCTTCCATCCTGGGTTTTTAGGCTCTCTCACTTTCCATATCACTCTCTCTGGGGTACACCAGCAGCCATGTTGTGTAAGCAGCGCCATCTTTGGACAGCCCGTATAGTGAAAAACTGAGGACTCTTGCCAATGACCAGGAGGGTGAGTTTGAAAGTGGATTTTCCTCCTTTCATATTACTGCAGCCTTGGCCAACAACTTGCCTGCAACCTCATGAGAGACCTTGAGTCAGAACCACTCTGCCACTCCTCGACCTCTAATCCCCAGAAAGTGTGTGAAATAATAAGTGTTTGTTGTTTTCATCTGCTAGACTTTGAAATAACTTGTTATACAGCATTACCCAACTAGTAATTCCATATTATAAAATTCTCCAGGATTTTCCCTGAAGATCCTGAAGTTATAATATCTGCAGATAATGACAGGTTTTGGTTTTGTCTTCTTTTCTTTCCAAGGCTTTCACTTTTCTTCTTTTTCTTTAAATATTTCTTTTTTTGTGAACAAAACTACGGACAGAGGACATCCTTGTTTCTGTCTTTAAAGAGAATACTTTGAACAATTCACTACTAAGAATGAGAGTCAGTTTTGTTTTTAGTAAAACTCTTAACCAAAAATGGGTGAAAGGAATTCTCTTCTGTTTCTAGTGTGTTAAGTATGCCCTATCCATATCTTAGACCATTCGAGGTGACTGGGCCCACATTCAAATGCCTACGCTGTGTCTCCAGGCCTGAGGCCTCCCCAGGCCCTTTCAAAATCTAGGAAGACTGCTCTCCGCAGTGAAGGGAAAGCTGGCTGTGCTAGGGAGTCAGAGCTCCAGGATCCGTTCTCAAGTGATGACTTTCTCTAGGCAAATGGAATGTGGATCCCCCAGCTCCCTCCCGAACTCTGGTGGAATAATTGTGAGGGTCTGCTTCTGAGGAAACCCAAACAAGAAGTGGAAGTGTTTTCATAAAATGGTTACTGAATTTGAAGTTATCATTTGTTTGTTTCTGAATTCATGGAGATTTCCATTGGTTTTTGCTTCTTTTTTGCAGCTGAGTAAATTATATTGCTATTTTCTAATGGTCTAATGAATGACATCCTTGTCTTCCTGAGATAAACACTGCTTGGTAGTTTGTCTTCAGTGTGGTTTCAATAACATTGCTGCAATTGTTTAGCTAATGGTTTACTCATAATCATTACATCTATATTAGTGAAACTGAGCTATCAGTTTTCTTCTTTTGCTGTCCTTTCTTGTTTGGGATCAGTGTTACACTATCAGTAGCTACTGTCTAGCCTCTTATAAATTACTGAAGCTTGTTTCTTAGTTTGAGGAACACAGAGATTTTCTGTTCCTTGAAGGTGATAAACGTGTCTGTGAGGACAACTGGATTTGGTGCAGTGATCTGTGACTAAAATTTCTTATTCTAATTCAGTTTCTTTATTTTTTAAGATTTTATTTATTTTTTAGAGAGAGGGAAAGGAGAGAGGAGAGGGAGAGAGACATCAGTGTGCGAGAGAAATATGAATCGGTTGGCTCTTGCCAGTCCCCAGCTGGAGACCTGGCCTGCAACCCAGGCATGTGCCCTTTGGTCTGCAGGTTGGTACGCAGTCCACTGAGCCACACCAACCAGGGTATGAAATTCAATTTATTTAATGTTTAATAAGTCTGAGTTTTTTATTTCATGAACAATTTTTGGTAGTTGTTATCTTTCCAGGTAATTTTCTACTTTGTCATCTTCCAAACATATAGTTTAACATAAGGAGTTCAAAGCTTTGATGGAGAGCTGCTCATCTGTCCTGCCCGGTCAGTGTTGGGAAGACAGGGAAAAGGGCAAAGAAAAAAGATGCTTTTATGAGCCCCAAACTCAAAAAGACATAGGGGAGAAGCTGGTCATTTCTTAAATACTAGTTACACTCATTAAAGACTTTTCATTGTAACTTTAAAAAGCTCATTAAATAGCAAAGGTCCTCAGGGCAGACAGGAGCACTAAGGGTGATTTCAGGCAAAGGTCATACCAAGTGCGCAGAGCAGAGGTTTTCCTGGCTGGGCTGGGAGATAAGGCAGGACACTCACTTGGCAGAGGCCAAGGCCATGTGATGGAGGCCTGGAAGCCAGGTCAAGGAGGTAGAATTGTACCTTGCAGGTACCTGGTCTTCCACCCTTGGCCAAATACAGCATTTTGGAGAGAATTACAGGGCAGGGGAGGAGGAAAAGACACAGACATTTTCTAGCTACCTTTTTTTTCTTTTGTGCACCCTTCCCGAAATTACTGCTTTCTGGGTTGATGCTTGGAGTGGACCCAGCAAGCTCCTAGTCCATTTCCCTGCTCCAAAAATCTATTGAATGTGTCATCTTCAGATAGAGGATGTACCAGATATTATACTGATAAGAACAGATAGTACACTTGATCTTAGCCAAAAGGCTAAGAAGCGATTCTTGCTCCTTTTTAGCCCTGTTTTAAAAGATTGCTTGCGGGTAGAGGAGAGGTAAGGACAAGGAGAGGCAGTAGGAACAGAGTCCCCAGAGGAGCTGAGGCTGAAATATACCAGGGTGTGGAAAGCCTGCAGTTAAGTGGAGACTTTGGCTTGGGTGTTCAGAGGAAAGGCTGTAAATGTGTCATTGAACCAGAATATCCAGTGGGTTTGGGAAATCCAGGACTTGGCAGCTGTGAGACCTCTAGCAAATTACTTAATCCCCAAAGCCTTAGAATACCAGAACGTGGCCTCTGATTTTTCCGTTGAGTTCTGTGGATTTTTAAATTCCCATGGCTTGGCCATGGGATCTGGGGATCAGCTGGGTGGGGGGAAACTTAGGGCTGCATTTCCCAAAGGCAGCTCTTCAACCTCCATAGCACCCCTGTTCTATCTCACTTGTATACTGTGCACTGGGGATCCAAGCAATAGCACTGTGTTTGGGAAACCAAAAGATTCTGTAGTTGAAAAAATTAAATAGCAAAACGGAACTGCCATGGGTATTTCACAAACAATGGCATTTTTTAAACAGGAATCTTACTTAGCATTCTAAAAAAATAAAGGCATAATAATGTGCAAGATTAATTGGGGAGGGGAGGGACTACACCTTTGCTCCTCAAGGAATGGTCTGTAGACCAAGAACATCAGCATCACGTGGAAGTTTGTAAGAAAGGCACGCTCTGGAACTGCACTCAGATCTGCTGAATCAGAATTAGTATTTTTTTAAAAAGATTTTATTTATTTATTTTTAGAGAGAGGGAAAGGGAAGGAGAAAGAGAATAGAGAGAAACAACAATGTATGAGAGAAACATCAATGTATGAGAGGGACATCCGTTGGTTGCCTCTCACACACCACCAACCAGGGACCTGGCCTGCAACCCATGTATGTGTCCTGACTGGGAATTGAACCAGTGACCTTTCAGTTTGTGGGATGATGCCCAAACCACTGAGCCACATTAGTCAGGGCAGAATTAACATTTCAACTTTAAGCAGTTCAGAAATACTTCAGTGAGTGCCCAAATACTTAATGAGGGCCCAAATGAGGAGTTTCAAATTCAGTCACCTGCTAGGACTAGGGAGGAGCCATAAATAAATGAGGGGTCTACTGTGGGGGGCTGGCAAGTGGCAGAAAGACCTCACCCCTGCCCCCTGTTGGGGTGAGACCCTCAGCTCCAGCCCTGAAGACTGCGGTCATGCCAGAACAGAGGCATTGCCAGGACTTCTGATTTTTCAAGAGAAGCATGAAATCCAGATTCTAATGTAAAATCTCCCAACTTTTAAATCTTGACAATGACATTTTTTTCCCCAGCATCCAAAATCTTTTTAATAACAAGGTAGGATCTGGGGTTACCTTTCATAGAGGCTCTGGCCTGTCAGCCTCTAGCGGCCTTGAACTTTTGGCCTTGGGAGGTAGCTAGGGTTTGGTGTGGTTGGGGGGGATTCCTTAGGACTTGCAGAAATGCTTGTATACCTCTCAGCTCTTTTAAGGACCAGAAAGCAGGACTGTGCCAGAGTCTTTGGGAGAGTCCAGGGACAGTTTGGCCACCTTCTACCTGCGCGTGTCGTTGATTATAGTCCCACAAACACAGTGGTTTTGCCTGTCTTCTGGATCATCTGGAAAAGGGACAGAGGCAGCCAGCTGGCGCTAGTCATGAACAAACTCTTCAGCATCACATTTTGAAGGTGGAGTTGGTTCACCTGGCTAGAAACCTGTCACAGCTCCTGTGCTCCTTGCACCGAACCTTTTGGTCTTTGAGGTGGAGGAGGTAGACTCCCATGTTGGCGCCTCCTTCTTCACCAGCTCAGGAAATTGAAAACCAATTTTTAAAATTGTGCTTAACTCTGAGATAAAGATTTGGGTGCAAGTGGTTTGAGAAGTGAACTTGGGAAACACTAAGTAGGGAGTGAGGAAGTGAGAGAGGGAAAGGAAGACAGCTAGGAATTGGTCATTCATCCCAACAATTACTACTGTGGGCACCTGGAGCCAAATCCCGCTGAGAAGCACTGGGAACCAGCAAAGAACTCGTACCCTTCAGTTATCCCACCAGAAAAAGAAGGATGGGTGCGAAGTCGGGATGTTAAGATACCCCTTCCTGGGAGTCTTGGGTGGGGCCAGCTCCTGGGTGGCAGTCACTATCCTTGCAGGGCCTGTGGCGAGTGCTTCCAGCACCTTCCCCATCGGTCAGGGTCTTGGGCATGGAACCACACTGGCGGGCAGGTGAGTCTGTAGGAGCACACTGAGAAGGTAAGGTCCAAGGGATGCAAACATTTAACCTTCCCAACAATCTTGAGACAGGTACTAGCTATGAGACTTTAGGCAAATTACCCTTCCTGAGCTTCAGTGTCTTCATTTGTTACATAGAGACAGTAATTGTGCCTACCTCATAGGTTTGCTGTGAGGGTTAAGAGTAACAGTTGTAAAGTTTGGGGAACAGTCAGTACCTTCATCACAGTAAAATGCTCAATAAATGTTACTACTACTATTATTTTTCACTATTATCATAATTGACCCATTTCATAGGTGAGGTATCTGATGCCCAGAGAGGAAGACTTGGTAGTTGAAAAAATTAAATAATAGAAAGGAACTGTGATAGATATTTCACCTCTTCCAAGCTCACATAGCAGGGTTTTACCAGTCTGGTGGGATGGTAGAAGGCTATGTTTTTTTCATGTCTGCCCCCACTGCCATAGCATTAATTTATCAACCTCACCCAGACTTTTTCATTACCTTCTAAGTAGTCTTCTTTCCAAGCATCTCATTTCCCACCTCCCTACCCTCTGCACTTAGTGGCTGTGAGCTTTGTAAGAAATATCTTAAATGCCTACATGGGATGTTATGGACATTGTCAGTGTCTCCCCTTCTCCCCCATCCCAGATGCCCCAGGGTCCCATTGACCATTTTTGAAAAAATTAATTTAGTAGCTTTCTTGGAAAAACAATAAGGCAAAAAAAAAAAAAAAAAAGAAAAGAAACCCTGAAAATATATATAGTTTTGTTTTGTTTTTATGTGACTTTATTTTACCTGAAGGAGTTCACACTCCTCTCATTACCATTGGTTATTTTTGCACATCACTCTCCTGGCTTCTCTGTGCTTTTGCTTCCAGTGACATACATTTACATTCTCTTTAGAAGACTGTTCTATGTCTCTTTGGGCCACTGGAACTGCTCTGCCTAAAAGCACAGAGAGGATAGGAGCTTATTTCTATTTTTTTCTTAAACTCTTTTTTTAAAAAAAAATTTTATCTATTTGATTTTAGAGAGAGGGAAAGTGGGGAGAAAGAAAAAGAAACATTGATGTGAGAGAGAAGCATTGATCTTGCAGGCACCCTGACTGGGGACCGAAACCACAGCCCAGGCATGTGCCCTGACCAGGAACTGAACCAGTGACTTTTTGCTTTGCAGAATGGTGCCCAACCAACTAAGCCACACCAGTCAGAGCTGGGGCTTATTTCTTGACTGACGAGTGCTGGAGTATGAACACCCAGCTCCTATGTTTTGAGCAGGAACCAACTTGGAGGTACAATTTATGCTCCAGAACTCCCCTATGGAATCAGGCTGAAGCCTAAAATCAACCCTCTCTTAGGTTCTGCTCTTTTCTTACTAGTTTCTCTTGGGAGCCTCTCCTTCTCTGAGATCCGCTTCTGGGAAATCTGTTCAAAGGCAAAGGAGTTCCCATAAGACTATCAGCTGATTTCTCAAAAGAAACCTCACAGGCAAGAGGGAACTGGAAAGAAGTATTCAAAGTCATGAAAGGCAAGCACCTACATCCAAGATTACTCTATCCAGCAAAGCTATCAGTTAGAATGGAAGGGCAGATAAAGTGCTTCCCAGGTAAGGTAAAGCTAAAGGAGTTCACCATCACCAAGCCCTGATTATATGAAACGTTAAAGGGACATATCTAAGAAAAAGAAGATCAAAACTATGAACAGTAAAATGAAAACAAACTCACAACTATCAACACCTGAACCTAAAAAACAAAAACAAAAAAAAACTAAGTAAACAATTAGAACTGGAGCAGAATCACAGAAATGAAGATCACATGGAGGGAGATCAGTGGGGAGGAAGAGGGAGAGGGGGAAGAATGGGGGGAAAGGTACAGGGAATAAGAAGTGTAATTGGTAGGTACAAAATAGGCAGGGGGATGTAAAAAACAGTACAGGAAATGGAGACGCCAAACAACTTTTATGTATGACCCATGGACATGAACTAAGGTGGGGAGGAGTACTGGTGAGAGAGGGGATGCAGGGCAGAGGAGGGTTAAGGGGGGAAAAATGGGACAACTGTAATAGCCAATCAATGAAATATGCTTTAAAAAAATAAAAGTAAAAAAAGAAAGAGACATTGGGTCCTAGAGAATGACATACCCAGCTCTCAGGAATTCGGTCTGACTTCTTTCTTTAGTATCGTGGTGTTTGGGAATGAACTACGCATATATTAGTCTTGTGGATTGCCTGGAGAAGAGAAAATTTGACACCAAGGGAGGCATCACAGTGTAGACCAGCCAAAAGACTCAGAGTTTGGTGCATGGGACTAAACTGAGTGCTCTGGAAAAGCAGGTTAGAAGAATTGACCAAAGAGAGAAAGATAATGTGGAGATTTAAGCATATGTTCTTTGCCAAAACATCAAAACTTCAAATCTGACAATGATACTAAGATTCACTTGTAATCCTACCATATATAGATAATTACTATTGATATTGATATTTTACTGTATCCCTGTTAGTTACATATTACTGTACGACAAGTAATCTCAAAAAGTAGAGGCCTAAAACAACAATACACATTTATTAACTCACTTAGTTTTGGTAGGTAAGGAATTCCCAGAGCAGCTTAGCTGGGTGGTTCAGGCTCAGGGTCTCAGGAGCCTGCAGTCAGCTGAAGGTCTGACTGGGACTGAAATATTCTTTTCCAAGATGATGTACTCACACCACCTGTTGGCAGGAGTTCTCAGGTTCTTGCCTCACGAACCTCTCCATAGGGCTCCTTGAGCATCTTCGAGACATGGCTGCTAGCTTCCCCCAAAGCAAGTGATTCACGAGAGGGCAAGATATGAGATAAAATATTTTTTATAATGTAGCCTCAGAATTCACGCACTGTCATTTTCGCAATATTCTTTGATTACACACGTCAGCCCTATTCATTGTGGAACGCAACTATCAGTACCCTGTAAAACCATTGGTCTACCTGTTAAACATTCGAAAGAGTATGACTAATAGGCAGTAAGGATCATTGGGGGCCATTTTGGAGGCTGGCTATGACAATCCCCTTCCTCTTATTTTCTCACCCATCTACTGTTTCTCTCTTTTCCTCACACATTATCTTGTGAAGGAAATAACACTGGTTGACCACCCAACAGTCATTTCCTTTTTCTTCTTGTTAACAGAACACCAGTTAATTCAGGTCTCATTACTCAGTATTCTTAGTGGCAGACAACATAATCTAATCCAGAAGAAAGGTGTATAATCACAGAACCATTGGTGCAGCTGAAGAAACACGAGCTATGCTAGGGGTGTGTAAATTACTGCCAGCAGGCTTGCTACCAATTTTTACATAAAGTTTTATGGGTACACAGCCACAGCCATTTATTTACATGTTGCCTGTGGCTGTTTTCATACTGTAATGCAGATCTAGTTGTGACAGAGACTATGCATCCCACAAAGCTGAAAATGTTTACTACCTGACCTTTTAAAAAAAAAAAGTCAAGATACGCAGCCATTATGGAAAATAGTATGGAGGTTCCTCAAAAAATTAGAAATAGAATTACCATATGATCCAGCCATCTCACTTCTGGGTATACATCCAAAAGAATTCAAAGCAGGATCTTGAAAAGAATTTGCACACCCATGTTCATTGCAACATTATTCACAATAGCCAAGGAGTAGAAGAAAACTCAATGTTTTTAGATAAATAAATAGATAAAGAAAGTGTGGTATATACATAAAATGAAATGCTATGTAGCCTTCGAATAAAAGGGAGTCTTGTCACATGCTACAACACTGGTGAACCTTGAGGACATGCTAAGTGAAATAAGGCGGGCACAAAAGGACAACTACTGTATGATTCCATCAATATGAAGCCTCTCAAGTAGTAGAAATCATAGGAACATAAGATAGAAAATTAGTTGCCAGGGTGGGAGGGAGGAAGAATTCATGTTTTTTCTTCCTCACATTTATTGCAACTTTATTTTTTTAATGTTTCTTGGGCATTTTAAATTATATTTTATTGATTATGATATTAGAGTTGTCCTTATTTTTCCCCCTTAGCTCCCCTCCACCCAGCACCCCCCACTCCCTCAGGCAATCCCCCCACCCTTGTTCATGTCCACAGTCCTGTGTGTAATTTCTTTGGCTACATATACTGTACTGTACACCCCCATGGCTATTCTGTAACTACCTATTTGTACTTCTTAATCCCTTCACATCTCACCTATTCTCTCACATGCCCCTCTCATCTCTTTATCTTTAACCTTTGGCATTTTAATTACGATGTGTCTTAGAGTGGGCCTCTTTGTGTCCATCGTGTTTGGGACTTTCCGTACTTCCTGGTCTTGCATGTCTATTTCCCTCACCAAATTAGGGAACTTTTCTTTCATTGTTTTTTCAAATAGATTTCCAATTTCTTGCTCTTTCTCTTCTTCTTCTGGCACCTCTACGATGAGAATGTTAGATTGCTTAAAGTTGTCCTACAGGTTGCTTTCACTGCCCTCATTTTTTTGTTATTGTTGTTGTTGATTCTCTTTTCTTCTTCTGGTTCTGATCGATTGTTTTTTGCTTTCTTATGTTCCAAATCACTGATTTGACTCTCGGCTTTATCCACTCCACTATTGTTTCTCTGTAAATTGTTCTTTATTTCGAGTAGTGTATCCTTTGTTTCTAACTAGATATTTTTTATGCTGTTATGGTCCTCACTAAGTTCCTTGAACATCCTTATAACCAGTATTTTGAACTCTGCATCTGATAGATTGCTCATCTCCATTTGTTTAGCTCTTTTTCTGGGGTTTTGATCTGTTCTTTCAGTTGGGCCATGTTTCTTTGTCTCCTCATTTTGGCAGCCTCCCCATGTTTGTTTCTATGAACTAGGTAGAGCTGCTTTAACTCAGTGTCTTGGTAGTGCGGCCTGATGTGGTAGGTGTCCTGCAGAGTCCAGTCGCACAGCCTCCCCTCTCACCCAAGCTGAGTCCTTAGGTGCACCCTTCGTGTGGGCTGTGAATTAGGGTTTATTGACCCTAATTAGGGTGAATTAATGGGTAGAGTTGCAGTTTTGCAACATGAAAAAGTTCTAGAGATCTGTTTTACAGCAATGTGAATACACTTAACATTACAAATTGTACTCTTAAAAGTTTTTAAGGTTGCCCTGACCAGTGTGGCTTAGTTGTCTGGGTGTCATCGTACAACCAATCCATGTTTCTCATATTGATGTTTCTCTTGCTCTCTTTTCCCCTCCTTTTCCCTCTATCTAAAAGCAAGTAAATAAAATCTTTTTAAAAAGTGGTTAAGGTCATAAATGTAATATTATGTGGTTTTTTTTTTTAAACCACAACAAACAAAGAAGTCATAGGATCATACCCTACACCGCACTGAAAACTGTAATGCCAAAGGGCCCTGTTGCCCCTGCCCACGGTCAGAATGTTGCAAGACAGGAAACTACTGCCACAGCAGCCACCAGAACCCCGGAACCCCAACCCCTGTGCCACATTTATACTAGGAGGGTGGTGTTCCTGGAGTCTTAGCCTCTCCTCTCTGCGACTCAGGTTTCATTCATAAGCTCACATGAGCATTTTGATGGGTGGAGATGTCTTTAGCTTCCAGCCTTCTCAGACCAGGAAGATATGCTAGAAAACTAATCCCAAGATCAACCGTGACTGTCTATCAGCCTCCCCCTGGTCATGTGCCAAAGTTCAGATATTCCCAATTCAAGGGTAAATACTGAATAGTCTAAGTTAATGGTTTTCAAGCGTTATATTAACCTGGAGGGTTTATTAAAACACAGGTTCCTGGGCCCCACCCCCAGAGTTTCTAAGTTAGAAAATCAGGGTGGGACTAAAGATTTGTATTTAAAAAAAAATTCCCAGGTAATGGTGATGGCTTAAGGACCACCCTTTGAGAACCACTGTTCTGAGCCAATATTTCCTGATCCTTTTACACATTGCTCATCTAGATAAGTGGAAGCTGGGGCTTAGGAAGGAACAGGCTTCAGGTACACTTAGCATATTTGAGGGCTTTGGGGACCAATAACTTGACCTACCTGTAAACCACTCAGAACACAGGCAAACCTTATCAGTGACTGGTTCAAGGTGGGCTCATGGACCCCTTTTGCTTCAGCTGAGCTGAGACATGAAGTTTTGATGATGGACATTGGGGAAGAGTTTCTTGCTCATAAAAAGATGCATGGAAAAATAGTCCCTCTTCTTCACTGGGGCATTACCCTGAATGCACATTACACCTGGACCCATGGAGCCATCTTGCAACCATGATTGATGGTAGGGAGGTTGATATGTTGATGGGATAGGAGGGAAAGATGAAAAGAACTTGAGACCTTAAGGGTGTCATCAAACCTAAACCCACCTTACCTCTGGGCTTCTTGTTAGCAGACAGAACACATTTTTCTTACTTCCTTATATACTTATTCCTTCCACATAAATAGCATCTGATATTCCTTATTATTTTCAGCCAAAAGTAATCTATTTTATGTACATTTTAATCTGCTTTTGACTTAGATTTTATGAATACTTTTTCCTGTTATTTAATATTTTTCTACATTATCAAATAAAAACGTCTGCATAGCACTTGTGCTGAAATGTATTTAACAGGGGTTACTCGACACATAGGAGATTTCCAATATTTTATTATTACAAAGTATGCTGTGATAGACATCCATGTCCATAAATCTTTGCATACATCTATAATGATTTCCCGAAGATAAACTTCTCTGGGTAGATTTCTTTTTTTTTTTCAATTACACTTTACATTCAGTATTATTTTGTATTTGTTTTAGGTATACAGGATAGGGGTTAGACAATTATATACTTTACAAAGTGTTTCCCCCTGATATTTCTAGTACCCACCTGGCACCATTCATACTTACTACAATATCATTGACTATATTTCCTATGCTGTACTTTATATCCCATGACTATTTTGTAAATTCTGAGCTGTATTTTTCAATCCCTTCACCTTTTTTTTTTAATCCTCAACCAAAAACATGCTTATTGATTTTAGAGAGAAGAGAAAGCAGGGAGAGAGAAATGGAGAGATACATCGATGTGAGAGAGAAACATTGATTGGTTGTCCCGACAGGAGGTCAAACCCGCAGTCTTGGTGTATCAGGATGATGCTCTAATCAACTGAGTTACCTGGCCAGGGCCAAAACAAACTTTTATTAACTAAAGCATCTGCTCTTTGTATTGTCCTGCAATGATCTTTTAAAGCCCCCAAGGCACCTCACCTCATCCCCAGCTCAAGATGTCTTACATACCCATGTTCTCTTTCTATCTCTGAACCTCTCCTGCATGTGGGTTCTCTTCTCATGTATGCAGGATTCCCATACGTATGTATGTATTAAAATTGGTTATTTTCTCTTGCTAACCTCTCTTATGTCTAATTTGATTATTGGTTCAGCCAGACCTTGAAGGTAGAGAAAAGTTTGTTCCTCCCCCACACCACAAACACAATTATGTTTTTTATTTGCTGGCAATTTATTACATGCCATTTCATGTCTTAGAACACAGGTCCACTGAGCACCTGGAGCCCCATCAAATACTAGATATACAATGATTTCTTTTCTGTTCCCTTATACTTTCCAGTATGCAAGCTCAATGGGGGCAGGTGAGATGATTTTTTTTATCCATCATTTTGTCATTGGTGTCTACACCTTCTCCTGCTACATAGCATGTGACCAGGGAAGAGTGGCTGTGCTAACATCAGATGAGTGAGTGGTGCAGCCAACAGTTTGGGCCCAAAGACCTAAATTCCAAGTGACCTTACATAACTGGAGATCTTATCTAAAACGAAGGAAATGACATTTAATACAGACAGAATACAAACAAAGTCTAGGGGAAGTCTGAGAATGTGATATGGCTTGAAACAGATTGCAGGCTCAGTCCTACAACTAGATTAGGCCTCTTATACTAATACCTTGTGTTTGTAAAGCACTATGAAAACATTTGCAGAAAGCACGTTCAAAGTAATTATATCATTTGATCCTCACACCCCCATAAGGTGTAGATGAGGCAGACAGAATTATTTTGAGTTTGCATATTAGGAGAACTACTGGCAGGTTGGTTAAATGAGTTCTCCAAGGTCACCCGGCAAGGCAGAGATGGGGCAGTGTACCCTGTGCCTTTCCTCCAAGGCTGCATGATACATTTGTTCTAGGACCAAAGAAATACTCAAAATTAAACTTTCACATCCAGCAGTATATACATGCATCTAAAATGCACTTTCCTGGAGACAATTACTTGGATCAGTTCACCTCCTGGGGCCTGACCCTCTGTCCCAGGGTCCGTTCTAGACAGGGGCTTTATCCCACTGCTGGAGATAGGCCATATCATTTAAAATAGGGAGCACCCACCCTGACCAGGTGGCTCAGTAGGTTAAAGCATTGTTCAGATAAGCCAAGGTTATGAGTTCGATTGCTGGTCAGGGAACATGCAATAATTAACCAATGAATCCATAAGGAAGAAGAACAGCAAATCAATGTTTCTCTCTCTCTCTCCCCCTACCTTCCTTTTTCTCTCTAAAATCAATCAATTAAAAAATTAAAAAAATAAAACATGGAACACCCAGTTTACTGAACATAAACTTGTTCATTGAATTTTTTTCCTAAGTCTATTTGCATTTAATAAAATTATTTTATACTATACATATAGAAACATGCACCTATCATAAGTGTGCATATTAATGAAATGTCACAAAGTAACATAATATGCCCGGGTGCTTGGCACCCAGATTAAGGCATAGACAATGACCAGCTCCTCAGAAGACCCCGTGGACCTCTCTCTCCTTAGTCATACCCCTCAACATAGTCACAGCATCTTGAATTCTAATAGCTGGGATTAGTTTTGCTTCTTTTCTACTTTGTATAGTTACTGATGCAATGTTTCTTTTTTCCCTCAAACACTAAGTGTGCCCATGAGGTTCTAGGTTGAAATGCCTCCTTTATTGAATAAAGCTCCATTTCTTTACTCTGGTATTTAAGGCCTTTTGTGTTTTGCTTCTAATCTATGCTTCCTCCTTGGCTTCCAATTTTCCAGGAACTTGGGAGTTAATTCTGTGTCTTTCTTTTCCTTCTCATTTCACTCTCTATCTGTAGTCAGGCCATGTTGGTTCAGTCCGACAGCTGAAATTATTAAATTTTTACTGAGTATTTACTACGTGGCAGGCACTACATGAAGAGCTCTTCAATCAAGATCTCTGCCCTGGAGGAGCTGATAATTAATAAGGCAATTAGTGAGGCAGGACAGTGAGACAGAGAAACAAATAGTTTCAATATACAGTCATACCTCTGTACTCATTTGGCTTCAGAACTCGTCAGCTTCAGAACTCATCAAACCCTGTATTTGTCACATTTTGATTAGAGAGAAAAATGTTTCAGCACTCAGCACTTGCTTGAGACTTCTCGCACTTGCTAGAACTCGTATGAGTCATGATACTGCCCTGCAAGAGAAAATGCTTCAGTCAGGGGCTTGCTCAGTACTCATTGGTTTCAGCACTGGTCAGGAGTTCTGGAAGGAGTTAAAGACAAGTACTAAGGCATCACTGTAATTTCATTCTAAATATTAGAAAGTGCCCAGGATATACTCGCCCCAGGCTAGGAGTTTGGGGGAGGTTTCCCGGAGAAGCCAAGGGGAGACATAAAGGATTGGTAAGAATGATCCAAAAGAAAGGTTAAGGTGATTGGGCAGAAGAAACAATGAAGCCCCTGAAGAGCTTTGAGGGGAATGGACAAAGCCACCCTCTCTCTGTCCCCAACACCTGCATTTGAAGGGGGCAGGACAAAGAGGGGTGTGAGAAGGAGACAGAAAAAAACAGGGTCAGAGAAGTAGAACTAGTGGGAAATGCAACCATAATGCCAAGGGAGGAGACCTTTCCCCATGCAAATACACTGTCAACTGTGCCAAATGCCTCCAGAAAGTTCCAGTAAGATGCTACAGAAAAGATCCCCTGGATTGTGCAAAAGGCTAATACACCTAGGCGGTTTCAGAGGAAGACAAGGGACAGAAGCCAGATGGCCAAGGGGTAAAGGGAGGAGAGACAGGAAGAGACAGAGACTGAAGCAGAGCTGCGAAGGGAAGACAGGTGCAAGAACTGGGGCAGGAGGGGGAATACAGTTTTCAGGAAGGTGTGGTGAGAAGGAGGATAACGGAAGGAGAGAGATTAAGGGAGGGAGGTCTCACATGGATCGTGAGCCCAGAGGGGTGTGGAGAAGGCAGGTGGTGCAGAGGGAATGCACCTCTCACAAACGGTCTGCAGAAAGCAGGAAGCACGTAGGGGGAAATGGATGTACAGGGAATTTGAGGTTATTTATTGGGAGGGGGGATAAGAGATGACCCTGAATTGTACACTTAAAAATGGTTAAAATGGTAAATTTTATGTTATGTATCTTTTACCAGAATAAAAAAAGAATGTAATGCTGATACATGCTACAACATGATTGAATCTTAGAAACAATGCCAAGTGAAAAAAGCCAGTCACACATGACCAGGTATTACATTATTCTCTTTAGAAAGTGGCATTTCCCTTAATACCAAGAGATGGTATGTGGATGAAGCTCTTTCCCTCTGTTCCAAGCACTTTCTCAGAAGAATGACCTTAAGATTAGCATCATTTTGCTCTCTTCTATCTTTAAGGATCTATTAAAAGTTAGCCAGGTGTGGTGGCTCATGCCTGTAGTCCCAGCTACTGGGGAGACTGAGGCAGGAGGGTTGCTTGAGCCCAGGAGTTCTGGGCTGCAGTGCGCTATGCCGATAGGGTGTCTGTGATTAGTTTGGCATTAATAATGGTGACCTCCCTGGAGCGGAGGTGGCAGGGGCTGGGGGTGGGTTGGGGGATACTAGGTTGCCTAAGGAGGGGTGAACCAGCCCAGGTTGGAAAAATTGTGTTGGTTCTCTGTTATCCTGTAGAGACAACCCAAAGTGAGGGGAGTTATTATGATTTAGATACAGGGTCAGCAAACTCTGGCTCACAGCCTTTTTTTGGTAGAGGCTAAGGATGGTTTTAACACATGAACATTTGCAATCAATCTGATGATAAGAGACACTAACTTTGAAGTCCAATTAAGCAAAATCTAATCCCTCTCCCAATTCAATTTTTAAAAAATTAGTGGCCCTGTATTACCAAAATATTATACTCAATTATTATTATAATGTTATAAATTTCATCAATATAAATTTGTGGAAATTTGTTTTCTCTAATTCTGTATGTACCTATACGATGTCCGTGATTTTGCCTCTTGGCTCACAAAGCCTAAAATATTCACTATCTGACCCTCCATAAGAAATGTTTGTGGACCTCAGTCCTAGACTCCAGAGAGATACTGGAAATAAATATTGTAAAGAAAAGCACTATGTGAAGATGGAGTAAGCCATAAGCTACAACTATCTCTCAAAAATAACATAGCCTGGAAACGACAGAAATTTCAACCAAATTATCCAGGTCAAGAAATGATCTTGATATATTCTGCTGATTTATTTTAGAGAAATTAAGGTAGGGAGGAAAAAACCCTATTCATATCAGCTGTAATAGAAATGAAAAAGATATAAAATGAATAGGAAAATCTTCAAGTATTTTTTGACTTGATGACAATGATAAAATAATCATATAAAAGGAAGGACATTGATTGATCACTTACATATTTTTAATTTTTTAATCCTCGCCTGAGGATATGTTTATTGATTTTTAGAAAGAGGGATGAAAAGAGAGAGAATAAAACATTGATGTGAGGGAGAACCATTGATCCTGCACTCACCCTGACGGGGGATGAAACCCATGACCTACGAATGTGCCCTGACTGGGGGTCGGGGTGGGGGGGAGGAAGCAAACCCGCCACCTTTTGGTGTGTGGGAAAACACTCCAACCCACTGGGCGACCCAGCCAGGGCAAACACTTACGTATTAAAGAACTGAATGGGCACTTTATACAAATGATCTCATGTAAACCTTACAACCTTGCAAGCAAGGTTGAAGCCAGGGTCATCCCCTGACACCATAAAAAGTAATATTTTGTCTGGAAAAAAAAGAGAAGCAGTTGCAGACTAGACAGTGAAGGGAAATGTAGT
The DNA here is from genome assembly GCF_021234165.1 of Pteronotus mesoamericanus. Taxonomy (NCBI): domain Eukaryota; kingdom Metazoa; phylum Chordata; class Mammalia; order Chiroptera; family Mormoopidae; genus Pteronotus; species Pteronotus mesoamericanus. Next base: position 24,530,246 of record NW_026555105.1, on the reverse strand, counting down.
CTTGAGAAATAACCCATGTTCTGTTTCTTTTTACCCCATTATTAGGTAGACTGGGAGGACCTGAAGGCTTTCCAGAAGGGGTGTGTGGTGGTCAGTTCTGTGTTTTGGGAAGATAACAAGAATGGCTGTGGGAGATAATTCTTGAGGCCAAGAGTCCAGAGAGGAGCTTTTTCAACAATCCAAGGGAGAGAAAGTAAGAGTCTGTGACAGTGAATGTGAAGAAGAGAACTTCAGGCACACTTCCCTGCTCCAGTTGGTCATAGGTGACAGACTGGACATGGAGGCTGGGGGACAAGCAGTCAAAGTCGACTTCAAAAGTTTCTGGTGGCAAAATGAGAGAATCCAGATAAGAAACAAGCCTGTAGGAGGAGAATAATGAGTTGAGTAGTGGAGATGACGTACTGAAAATTCTTGGATACTATCCAGAGGAGTTTGCCTAGAGGACAATTGGGAATGTGTGTCTAGAAGTTCAGAGAGAGATTTGGGAACCACAAGAAAATGGCTAACCTTCAGAGGAGGTTTGAGAAGGATAGAGGAGGAGAAAAGATGGAAAGAAAGGAGATAAGGAAAACTAACATTTCTAAAGGTGAGCACAGGCAACTCACACCTCTGAGAGGAAAGCGGGAGAAGTGTAGGACAGTAAGCAAGACCCAGTGATGTCACTAGGAAAGAGTTTCAAGAAGGAAGGAGGAGTTGCCCTGACCAATGTGGCTCAGTTTGTTGTACATCTTCCTGAAAAGTGAAAAGTTGCAGGTTCAATTACCAGTCAGAGCATATGCCTGGGTTTCAGGTTTGGTCCCCTGTCAGGGTGCGTATGAGAAGCAATTGATCAATGTTTTTCTCTCACATTGATGTTTCTCTCCCTCTCTCCCTCCTTCCTCTTTCTCAAAATAAATTTTAAAAATAAAAAAAAAAGGAAGGAGAAGTCAATGGAATGTTACAGAGCCATCAAAGAAGAAAAGGACCTTAAACAGGCAATTGGATTCGGCAGTTAGAAGGTCACTATTGACGTCTGAGAGCGCAGGGAGTAACGGAGAGGAGGGTGAAGGAAAAGAGGCATGAAGGCCAAATGCTGGGACCTGGGACAATGGAATTTGTTTGTTTGGTTGGTTGGTTAGAGAAAGTCTCTAATACCTGTGGAGGGAGAAGGAGACACTGAAGACTGAAGATGCAACAGTTAGCTCCCAACTTCTACTTGGCTGAGCAGGCACATAGCACTAAAAAAAAAAAAAAAAAAAAAAAAAAAAAAGTTTGGCTGGAAATCCCTCAGTGCTGTAGCAGCATGGTGGGGATGTTAGTTGTTGTACAGGGCAGTGTGAATTTTTCTCTAGGTGCCAGTCCCAGAATCTTCATCTCTTACAGTGTCCATTTTCGATGGGGACCAAAACACCTGGCTTTCCAGTGTGTATTGAATTTTACCAGCCAACTCTTACATATATATTTTAAAAGATTTTATTAATTTATTTTTAGAGAGCTGGGAAAGGAGGGAGAAAGAGAAGGAGAGAAACATTTAATGCAAGACAAACATCGATTGGTTGCCTCTTGCATGTGCCCGGACGGGGAGTCCCACCAGCGACGTTTTGGTTTGCAGGATGATGCCCAACCCACTGAGCCACACCAGTGAGGGCAAGCCGACTCATATTTTACTAATACACGTCATTAGAAACGTAAATGGGATGACGTATTATTGATTCTCAAAGACACAGACCTACACTTCCCTATTTTATAAAATTCCCACTGTTGCCGGTCACATAAACACTGAGATGTGTGATATCTGTAACATGAAGTCCCTCAGGCTGTAAAACTGGCAGGAAACTCTGATGATAAAATCTGCTCCTCCCCATGTGAGGTCAGACACCGTCTACATCCTTTGGCTCTCTCAAGAGTTGCTCGGGAACTAGTCAGTTATGATTGGGTTGCAATAGCAACCACACAGTGGTTTCAAGATGGAAGGTGCTATGACAGTGCTAATTATTAGTGTTTTTTGGAGGATGCGCGCTATGTATTTAGACAGTGTCCTACAGTGGCTTGCTGAGTGTGATCCCCAGAGAGCCACAGCATTTGCATCATCTGGGAATGCAAATTTTGGAGCTTCGTTCCAGACCTCCGCATCAGCAGACCTGGGGGGTGGGCCCAGTCGTCTGCATCTTAATAAAACACTCTAGGTGAGGCTAGGCTGCGCTAAAGGTCCAGGGCGCCGGTTATCGCCGCAGCCTTTCCGCTCAGCGGCATCACTTGGGGTATTTTAGAAACGCAGCATCTCCGACTGCAGAGCCAGCACCGAATTAGAACCTGCATTTAAGCACGATCCCCAGGGCATTCTAGTATGAGACCCCCTCGGTCTATATGACCGTGTCGGCGTAATGTAACGAGGACCTCTTCGCCTGTAAGCTAAAAAACCTGGCGGCTTAACTAGAGAAAAGGTGAAATTTTCTTAAAATATCCAACCCACTAACCCCAATGCCCCGCAAACTGCTTGATCTTCACCGAGCGCTGACAGAGCTCCCTGTGAAGCAGGGTAAAAAGGGGACACCAGGAGGGGGAGACTTCGAGAGAGCGCTCTGCATTCCAGGTGGGTCCCCAGGAGCAGGTGTGACGGTAAGGGACGAAAAGGGGGCATAGTTCCCACTCAGGGGAGGGAAATAAAAGGAAAGTGGGGGCGCGCAGAGAGCCCGGCGGGAGGTGGTGGGGGCGAGAGATCCGGGATGCCTGGTGGCGCGTTCCATGCTGAAGGGGCAGCCTCTCCCTTCGCGGGGGAGGCCGGAGGGCTGGGGTCCTGGGCGGGGAGGGAGGTGGGCCCCAGGCCGGCGCGGGGGCGGGCGGCCTCGCGGCTCCCCGCCCCCGGCCCGCCCCTCCGCGGCGCCATTTTGCAGGCGGCTGTCGCGGGGACTAGAGGCAGAAACGGCGGCGTCGGCAGCGGGCACTGCGTTGCGGAGGCGCGGCGGCAGGACGCGAGCCCAGCGAGCTGCAGCCAGGTGAGAGCAGGGCCGCCGCGCCCCTCACCCAACCCGCAGGGCTGCGCTTGCCCGGCTGGACCGCGAGGTCCCCGCTGAGTCCACGAGGCCGGCCTGGCACGGCCCCCGCGGGCTGTCACCAGCCCCCGGCGCGGCCTGCGCGCCCCAAACCCGGCCCGTCGCCGTGGGGCCCGTGGATGCCTGGCGACCTCTAGTCCCCGCCGGGCCTGGCCGGGGCCCTGGACGCTTACCGCTACCCGCCGCGAGCCCCACAGCGCGCTGTGGCCCTCAGGCCGCGCCGCGGGGAGGCAAGTGGGGTCCCCCCGGGACTAGGTTTGCCACCGCCGCCGCCTCCGCCCCGGCCCTCGGCCCGCGTGACCTGGGGTCGTATTCCGCTCGCTCCTCCGCAGGAGGTGCGTGAGGGCACCACGGCCCCCTCCTGCCCCCGGAATTCAGGGCCATCAAGAGGAGCGGCGAACGGCGGGGGTTGGAGGGTGCCGCCTTTTTCATTTTTGCTTTCTTCTCTTCTACAAAGGCTGCGCCAAGTAATTTTAGAAGCAGCTGCTCCGACCCCAGGCCCTTTCCCTATGGCTTGTACCCCGGGGGTCACCGGTTCCCCTTGTTGCCACCGTGCTGGGAATAGAAACTGACATTTTCGAGTGTGGCTAGTTTAGGGCGCAGAATTTTCTCCTTCCTTTGACTTTATATGCCCCCTTGGATGGATAGCTGACAGGAACTGGGCCTGCAGGGGGTTTTAAGCATGACTGATATGAAATTCTTGATTATCGGGGCAAAGGGTAAATGAGGGCAGCTGCAGGTTGAAGAAAGTCACTCGTAAGGGATTTCTGGGTTCCGTGGCGTTAGCAGTAGCTGCTGCTTGTATTCTGGCAGTGCTGGGAGACAGGAAGTGAAGATGCTGTCTCTGCTGACATTTGGGTCATCCAGCGCAGAGAAGGCCGAGGATGTGCGAGGAGTGGGACCGGGAGTCCCGAGACAGTGTGGTTTGAGCTGTCATTAGTTGGCCATGTGACCTCCCTCCGCCAGTTTCTTCCTCTTTAAAGCCGCAGGCTGGAACCTGGAGTGTCTGGAGCATTTTTATTTTGTTTTTGCATTTGAATGCTGTTAGGCAGGGGGCCTCACCATTTCCAGTTGTCTGCACCTGCCCTTCACCTTCTCTCTTGACTTTCCGTGCCTGGCTCCTTGAAGGTGTTTGATTCTGGTGAGATTTATAAAGGGCTTTTCAGCTCCGAATTCCTGTATTGGGTTATGGTAGACTCTATCAGGGTCACTTGTGAACCTATCACGACCGGTCTCTTTTAACTTCAAAACTTAATAGCTTTTGGGCACTGACCTGTTAAAAGGCCGGCAGTGGACTTGCACAGTGTAAGCCCTCAAGGCACACCCGCTAGTTAAAAGGAGGCAAGTGGGTGTGCCCAGCACATTACCTCTTTCACTGGGCAGCCTGCGCGTGAGCTGTCTGCTTTGTAGACTGTTTCCTTTGCCAAGATGGTTTCTTTTCTTTGAATACTAGAGCAGTTTTCTTTTGGTTTCTTTGCTTGGATTGGGGAGTGATTTTTTTTCTTTTTTTAAAGAAATTAGGTATTTCAAGAAGTTTTCATATTGACAACTTTTTTTATTTTAGATGGTTCAGTGGCAGGTGTATTTTCTGACTGTGACACAGGTAATTAAGCTGAGGTTTAATGTCTGTTAAGGTGTTTCAAAAATGCTCAGGAAAGTAGCTGTCTGGAATACTGGAGAGGGTTTTGCCAGGTGTCATGCTTCGCTCCCTAGCCTGTTTGTGTGGCAAAGTCTAGTGGACTTAGCATTGCAGAAATGAATTAGGTGGCCCAGGAGTAAGCTCATGTAGCCTTCCGTCAGTCTGTACACTAATTTGGTGCCGGGTGCTGTTGATCAAATCATTGTTGATAAAACCCAGTCTTTTTTTTTTCCCTTAAGATTTTATTTATTTATTTTTAGAGAGAGGGAAAAGGAGGGAGAAAGAGGAAAAGAAACATCGATATGCGAGAGATAATTGGTTGCCTCTCACAAGCCTCCAACTGGGGACCAGGCCAGCAACCCAGGCATGTGCTCTGATTGGGAATCAAAGCAGCGACCTTTTGGTTCTCAGGCCAGTGCTCAATCCACTGAGCCACAGCAGCCAGGGCAAAATCCATCCTTTTGGCCTCAAGGAGCCTAAGGTCTAGTCTGTTGGATTTTGGAAATTCTGAGTTGGCTATTGCCATCTTCTTCAGTGTCTCTAAAGACAAACCTGGGAACCATGCAGCACTGGTAGCTTAAGGAATTTTCCAGCTTTGGTTAAGGGAATTAAAAGTCAGCAGTTATAATTTGCAGTTATATAGTGTTTTATACTTGTTAATGAAAGCTTTTTAAAAACGTATATTTACTTAATCCTTTTCAGCTTTTTAAAATGGAAACATTTTACAATTCTTTCTTGACCTGTTTCCAGGCCTTGCCTGTAAAACTCCCAACACGCTAATCCCAAAGCCGGATAACCTCATTAATTCATTTTCACTCCCCGCTGTTCTTCCAGTTATTCTCTCTCCTCCAAGGGCTACATGTCTGGGCTTTCTTTCATTCTTTTGCTAGGGAACATTCCTTCTCCAGGGTAAGCTGTACATTGCCACCATGGGTTTTAAACAAGTCCTTCATGTGCTTTATGGCAGTCTCTTCATTTTCTCCCTGGCTTTGCGATTTCCAGCCTGTTGTTTCGTCACAGGTTCTAGATTGTTGGCTCTCCAGTAATTAAGGTCTGCTTCCAGCTTATACTTTTCATAGGCCTTTCACACATTCAGTGCATTTAATGAGACGCTGCTGTGTGACTGGCAGTGTTTTTGGTGCTCGGATGTGCATGGAGACTCCCTGCCCACATAGAGCTCACACACTGATGGGGAGGCAGACAATAAGACTTTGTGTTCTGAAGTAGACTCTGGCAGCATTGGTGGTATTAAGTGTTGGGATGGGAGCTGAACTTTTAGGAATGGTTAGGCGGGGAAGGCCTGAGTCATTGTGGAGGAAGTGAGTTCCCTGTTAGGAAACAAGCAAATGCAAAAGCCCTGAGGCAGGAGGAAGACAGCATTTATTTTGGAGGTCAGAGACAATGGGAGTTGGGTCATGCGAGGCCATGTGGCACATGGTAAAGGCCTGTGGATTTTACTTTGAGAGGGGGGTGGGGGCCATTGGAGGGTTTTGAGTTAGAGGAAGGAGGTGGACTGATTTAGCTTTTATCAGGGACATGCTGATTGTTGCTGTGTGAGAACAGACTGAAGGCAGGGAGGGCAGGGTAGGTAGCAAGACTGCCAGCTAGTGCTGGGCTGAGGGTGGCGAGTCAGACTGGGGAGATTGGGGATTGAGGATGGGGAGGTGTAGTAATCAGTGATCTTCTGAGGTGAGTCTGAGGATATTGCTGATGGACTAGATCTGAGAGGCGAGTCTGGGGACAATGCCAAGGTTTCTGACCTGAGCATCTAGAACAAAAGCAGCCATTAACTCGGATGCCTGTGGAGTAGTTTTAGGGCATGGTAAGCTGTCACACCAAACTGACATACCCAAATGCAGTGGTAAAGGAGAGGGCTGATGTGTTGGGGAGGTCCTTTTCCAGGGACAGGTAAGTCTTGGGAATGTCTTATTATCCTTTTGTCTTAATTTTTGCCTCTGGCCTCAGGCAAGTCCCTGACCTTGGGTCTAAGTGTGGCTTCTAAGGCTTTACTCCAAGGAGAGTTCTACCTACTTATTTATTAACTATTTCTTGTACTGTTTGGTGGTACATGTTATGCAGGCCTAGAATCTAAAGATAACACAAAAATCAGAAATCTGAATTTATCAAAAATGACCCTTGACCAGTTCCTAAATCCCATGAAGTGTGAGACATGATTTGCATATACACTCTATAAAGAAATACCTAAGTATTCAAGTAAAATGAATGCAGTAGTGAACAGGGGGTATAATTTCATAGAGGATCCTATTTAGTGTTCTCACTGTGTGAACTTTTCATCAACTTGAGATTGTATCTCACAGCTTCTTTCTATTTGCCATTATTTTGACTCGAATTTTTCCTTATTCATTGTTTTCTATCTGCAGCCTCAATTAGTTATTTTTTTTAAAGATTTTTAATTATTTAATTTACTTTTAGAGAAAGGGGAAGACTGAGAAAGAGAGGGAGAGAAACATCGATTGGTTGCCTATTTTACTCCCCCAACCGGGGACCTGGCTGGGAACTGAACCCATGACCTCTCAGTGCACAGATCGGCAGTCCACTGAGCCACATCAGCCAGGGCTCAATGAATTCTTAAGTGGGGAGGGACCTCTGCCTGGTCACCCCAAACCATGGCTTTCTCTGGTCAGTGGTCAGGAAAGCCTTCTTCATTCATGGGCTCTTTCCATAGGTACCTCCCAAAGTAGCTGATCTCTCAGGCTTTCTTGTTTCAGTTGTTCTGCAGCTCAGTAAGGGCCTGGTAACAGCTCATCCAACTAGAAGGCCACCTCTCTCTTTCATATGTATGTGAATCTTATAGAGTTGAGTCCTTTCATCTTCTAAGTTGAATGTGAGAGCAGTTTAAAAGATGCACTTTTTCTCCATAGGAACCTTTCCAATACAGGGACCTGTATTAGTCAATACAGGGGACCTGAAAAGACTAGACAACTCTATATGATAGGGCCAATGCAATAATGATGGCCACAGTGGGCATCAGTTATGTGCTGGGCAGTTGAGGTCATCATCATTTGTCCTGACAATCTGCAGGCAATCTGGTTCTGGTTTGTATTTTATCAGTGGAGGAACAGAGCTTGGTTAACTTCTCTAAGTTAACTCCTGGGTCTTGAATTCTGCTCTTAATGCTCCAGTAATTCATGGAGCCCTCAATGATAGAACACTATTCTTAGGTCTTGTCTGGGTTTTTAAGTTCTTGCTGGCAGAGATGCTAGCATTTTTAGGTGGGCACCAGGTGGTCTGCTGGCACTTCTTGTGTTCACTGAAGTCCTTTAATCACAGCACCTCTGTGGAGTAGTCATTACTATTCCCATTTTACAGCTGAGGATGCTGAGGTTTGGTGAGAGGGCAGTCTCTTGCCCAAGACCATAGTGCCACCAAGTGGCGGAGTCAGAGTTTGACTCTAGGCAGGTCTGATTGTCAAGCCCCGTTAGACTTGAATCATGCTGTCTGAGCCTTTCTGTTCTAGGATACTTTTCAAAGACTTGAGACTGAAGGTAGTGGTTGGGCTGGGCAAACAGGGAATGGAATTCCAGATGGAAGGAACCGCATGAGCAGAGGTGGAGAGGCATGTGAGAGTTGTTGACTATGTCAGGCTGCTTGGAAGCGAGGCTGAGGATGTGGTGAGTGGAAAGAGTATACAGAGTGTAAAGGTCCTTTGAGGCTATATTGTGGGGCTTGAATTTTATCTGGAATGCCACAGAAAGATTTCTTGAGAGGATTGTGACCTGTTAAGGTGTGGGTTGTAGAAAACTCTCCGGGACTGCTGGAGGGGTATATTGGGAGGAGGCTGAGGGCTGAAAGAGAGCAGGACTCCTCTCTCTGCCTTCCTCTTATCCCATCTGTTGTTCATTCTTGGCTACGGTGTTTGCCTCTCTGCACCCTAGCTTGAGTCCTTTGTTCCCTTACTTAGTTCCCCCATTTGTTCTTCAGGAACCTTCCACAGCCTTCCTCCCTAACACATTCACCTCTTTCACATTGCCTTTCTTTGAGGTAGCTTTTCTTTGTTCAGGCAAACACACACCACCAGCTTTAATTCAACCCACCTTAACTTTTCCATTCTGGACTGTCACTTCACAGAGGTCTCAGCATTATGACTCCTTGGCTGGTCTTCTCCCCATTTCTGATGGAAAGCACTGCTGGAAACTCAATTTCTCACACATTCTACTGAAGTTGGGATTTCAGCCTCAAATGTGGTTTGGCTTTCTTGTCCCCTTTGCAATGCAGGCTCAAATCTTTTTCTGTCTCCATAGGCAAATCACTGGTGAGGGGTACATACCTCTTCCTTGTCTCATGATAGGTATCAGAGGAGAGTTTCTTATTCAGGTCTGGGGTGGGGCCTGGTAATTTGCATTTCCAACCAGTTCCCAGGTGATGAGGATGCTGCTGTTGAGAGAACTCCCAGCACCTGTTATTGTAAATCAAGTTTTATTGGAACACAGCTGTGCTCATTCAAGAGCTCATTTGACCTGCCAGCCTAAAATATTTGCTATCTGGCCCTTTATAGAAAAAGTTTGCTTAAAAAAAAAACTGTTTATGCTTGCTTCATGGTAGTATATGTGATCAGTGCTTTATTATCAAAAGCTCTTCATATATTAAGACATTGCTTCACAAATTATTCCACAGAAGTATACTTTGGGGGAATATATGCATAGTTTGAAGGGTCAGGGAGTGTAATAAGAATGCCACCTCTTTTGTCTTCTGTTTTATCTAAAAATAATGTAAATTTCAAAATTCTATTCCAGAAACATCACTGCTTGGTTTAATATGAGACATTTTTCTTTCTTACCCTTCGCATAAAGTTGGTGCTATGAGATATGTTGTATTTGATCCTGCTTTCACTGTTTTTGAGAATATGTTATTAAGATTTGCATTTTTGGTAATGAGTTACAACTACTTGTTCTATGCTTTGAATTCAAATCTGTCAGTCTTTGTTTTTCTTGCCTTCTCTACCCCAATATTTTATAAATATTCTCCTATATTTTCTCTTGGTTTTTAAAAAATATTTGTCTACAATCAATCTATGTGTATATGAAGTAAGGATTATTTTATTCTCTTTTTATTCCAGCACCATTTATTCATTGTCATCTTTTTTAAAAAAAGATTTTATTTATATATTTTTAGAGAAGGGAAAGGAGGGAGAATAGGAGAGAAACATGATGTGTGAGAGAAACAGCGATCAGTTGCCTATCTCATGCCCCCAACTGGGGATCTAGCCTGCAACCCAGGCATGTGCCCTGCCTGGGAATCGAACAGGCAACCCTTTGGTTCGCAGGCCAGCATTCAGTCCACTGAGCCACACCAGCCAGGGCTCAAAATGACTTTTAATGTGTCATTTCATTAAATGTTTAAGTTACCTTGGAGACTCTTGTGATCTTTATAATGTTGAATTGTTTGGTTACAAATAAACTATTTGATTTATGCAGGTCTTTCATGTCTCTCATTTTTCTGGATTTTTCTTAATATATGATCTACAGGTTACTTATTTATTGCTGTTTATTTTAAAATATTTGCTACTTAGAATGAGATTATTTCCACTTGCTCCTTCCTTCCTGCCACATATACTGTTTCCTAACTTTATGTACAAAGAAGGTATACAGCTGGCAGTCTACCTTATAATTGACCACCTGTATTATTCAAGGTAGTTATGCTAACAAAATCTGTATCTTAACAAAATAAAAATTTATTTCTTGCTCATATTTTTCTAGGTGGTTCCTCCCGTAAGTGGTGAGTTGGTGAACTAGGCTCCTTCTGTCTTGTAACACAACTGATTGTGTCCTCTAAGTTCGCCATGGAACTTTGTGCTGGAAGGTGTTTTTAGGTTCCAAGATTGGAAGTAGTTGTATTTTCCTCAGTCTCTTTGCCGCATCCCAGATGCAAGGGGAGTGGGAAACTGAGTCATGTATGTGTGTCCATGAGGAAAATGAAATATCATTGTCTGCTATGCCACCTAACTAAACTGTTATTCTTGTTTTTCAGTTGATTCTCCTGAGTTTCTTAGTAATCATACTAGCTGCAAATGTTCATTTTGGGTTTTTTCTTATAGTTATACATTTCTTTTTCGTATTAAGTTGTAGAGTACTTACAGAACAGTTTCAAGTGTGACAATGGTTCTCTTGCTCTCAATTTTTATTGGAATACAATATGGTATATAATCTTTAATGATATTAAAGAAGTACCCTATTTTCAATATCTTTTTCACTAAATTACAGTACTATACATGATGTTTTTGAATGAACAAACTTTGACATTTGACCCTGGCATTTTGTATAACACAAATTCTTGGTAACATTTTTCCTTGTTATTGTGGTGATTTTCCAAATAAGTCCAGTTTCTCTGCTGACTTTAGGATGATTTTAAATTTCTTGCCAGGAGGAACTATAGAAGTTTTATATCGTTCTTTCAGGTTCATCCAAGGGCTTCTGTTTTCTAACCATGCTATCAAGTTGTGCAGGCTCAGGCATTTTTTTGTGTCAGGGATTCTTAACCCTCAGCTTTTGAAAGTGTTCTGTCCCTCAGAAGTGTTGTGGGTTCTTTCTCTTTATTTTTTAATCCCTGTGAAAATAAACTGAATACAGAAGCTGTATCGATTTTGCCCTTTTTGTTACGGTTCTTTTTTTTTTTACACCTGCTTCTTGGATACCCAGCGTGAGTTCAGGCCCTGTGGTTTTAGGCTGCCCACCCTGCAACTTGCATTTTCCCCTGTTTTGGATGATCGCTGCAGCAGAGGGTGGTGTTTCTACCTGCATCTTTTTGGTTCCCAGTTGGATCTGCTGTTGATAATACCAGCAGGGACCCCGAATGTGGTGGAAGCAGGAAGCTCCTCTTTATCTCTCAGACGCCCTGGGCGGTGCATAGGATAGGGAATCTTACTACTTCACTTGACCAGTAACAAATGGACATGGGGTCCAATTCACTTTTTCTAGTGTTTAGTTCAGTGTCTAGGTTGACACTCCAAAGTGGGTTCAATTTTTTTTCAATTTCTATTTTCGATTCTGAGATCTTATGCCATTGCTTTGTTTCTCGAATAGGTATTGTTTAACCCCTAAAATATATTTCCTAGGGTTTGTTTTGGCTCACTTTTCAGTGAAACACACACACACCCACACACACCCCCCCCACACCCAACCCCCCCCTGCCCCCCCCACCCCCACCCCCCCACCCCGCCCCGTGTGTGTGTCTTTAAAAAAGTTCTACAAAATTCACACATAACCTTATAAGCTGTGTATTCTGGTATTTTGTTTTCCTATTTCATGAAAAACTTACAGTAGCTGTGATGCCTTCAATTGATTTGGTGATCTGGTCATGAAATGCATGGTTCTGAGGTAAAGCATTTGAGATGGAGAGGTTATTTATTTATCTATCCCCAGGTAACCTTAAAAAGAAAAAAGCTTTATTGAGATCATTCACGTACCATAAAATCCACCCTTTTGAATACATTTCAGTTGTTTTTAGTATATTCACTGAGTTCTATAATCATCACACTAATTTCAGAAGGTTTTTTATCACCCCTGAAACAAAGCCCATGCTACTAGCGGTCCTTCCTTATTCTTGCCTCCCCTCAGCCTCTCACGATCACAGCTGTCTAGTATTTCTATGGATATGCATTGTCTGATCATTTCATATAAATAGAATTGGTATATGTTACTTTTATTGATTGGCTTTTTTACCTAGCATGTATTTATGACTTATCCATGTTGTAGTATGTAACAATACCACATTTTGTTTAGCCACCAATCAGTTGATAGACATTTGGGTTGTTTTACGTTTTATCTATTATGAATAATGCTGCTATGAACATTCATGTGTATGTTTTTCTGTGATCATGTTTTTACTTCTCTTGGGTAAATATCAAGGAGTGGAATTACTGGGTTATATGGAAATTCTGTGTTTACCATTTTGGGGAACTGTTAATCTTTTCCAAAGTTATGCATCAGTAATATATGATGATCCCAATTTCTCTACATCCTCATCAACAGGTGTTATTGTCTGTCTTTTTGAGTATAGCCATCCCAATGGATGTGAAGTGGTATCTCACTGAGGTTTTTATTTGTAGTTCCCCAATGACTAATAAGGTAGAGCATTTTTTCATTGCTATTGGCTATTGTATGTTTTTGGAGAAATGTCTACTGTATGTTTTTGGAGAAATGTCTACACAAAGCCTTTGCCCATTTTTTAATTGTGTTATCTGTTTATTGTTGAGTTGTAGGGTTTCTTAATATATTTTTCATACCAGTTTCTTATCTGATACATAATTTGCAAGTAATTTTCCCCATTCCCCATTTTACGGGTTGTCTTTTACTTTCCAATGTCCTTTGAAACACAAAAGCTTTAAATTCTGATGCAGTTCCATTTATCTATATATATTTTTTGTTGCTTGTGCTTTTAATGTCATAGCTAAAAATCCATTGCTTAAGCCAAGGTCACAAAGATTTACCCTTATGTTTCTTCTAAGAGTTTTTATAGTTTTATCTCTTAGATTTTGGTCTTTGATCTATTTTGAGTTAATTTTTTATATGTGGTGTGAGTTGGGCAGGGTGGGGGAGTCCTAACTTTATTCCCGTACTGTGGATTTCCAGGTATCTCAGCATCATTTGTTGAAAAGACTGTTCTTTACTCTTGTCAGAAACCATATGATTGCAATCCTAAATGTTAAGGTTTATTTCTGGATTCTCCATTCTTTTTCATTGATCTATTTGTTGATTCTTACGCCAGTAACTACAGTGTCTTAATTACTATAGCTTTGTATTAAGCTTTGAAGCTGGAAAGTGTTAGTCCTCCAGTTTTTTTTTTTTTATTTTTCAAGATTGTTTTGGCTATTCTGGGTCCTTTGCATTTCCATTTGAATTTTAGAATCAGTTTGTCAATTATTGCCAGAAAGGCAGATGGGATTTTGATAGTGATTGCATTGAATCTGTAGATCAACCTGGGTAGTATTGCCAAGAATTACATGTTTTGGGTTTGTTTTTTGTTTTTTTTAAATTTTTAGAGGAAAGGGAAGGAGGAAGAGAGGGAGAAACATCATTGTGTGGGTGCCTCTCACATGCCCTCTACTGGGCACCTGGCCCACAACCCAGACATATGCCCTGACTGGGAATTGAACCAATGACCCTTTGGTTCTCAGGCCGGTGCTCGGGCCACTGAGCCACAGCATCCAGGGCATAAACCTGTATTTTTTACTTAGCAATGTATATTAGGCATATGACTGAATCATTAACTAGCCCTTTAAAACATGGTTTTAAACAGCTCATTCGTGCTGAATGCATCATGTTTTATTTGACAAATCCTTCTATTGTTGGGCATTTAGTTATGCTGTATTGAACATAATGCAATAGTGAACAGCCCTGTACGGGTATCTATGTGCATTTTTCTGATTACTACTTTAGACTACGTATTTGGAAGGGACATCATTTGCATTTTTAAGGCTTTGACACATATGTAACCTACATGCAAGATACTTCATCCAGGTTAATACACTGGCAATTATACTACATTTAAACTTCTTTAAACTCCTTTCCCCTCCCTCCCTCCCTCCCTCAGTTAGGCTGAAGAATAGAATTGTGTTTATTTTGCCTTTTAAAATTATTTATTTTTAGAGAGAGGGAGAGAAACATCTATGTAAGAAACACTGATCAGTTGCCTCTTGTACTTGGACCCCAACTGGGGACGGAATCCACAACCTAGGCCTGTGCCCTGACTGGGAATCGAACCAGAGACCTTTTGTTTTGCTGGGACAGTGCCCCACCAGCTGAGCCACCTGGTCAGTGCTTGCTTTTTTTTTTTTTTTTTTTTTTTTTTGGATAACTAGAAACACTTTTTAATGAGATTTTGGCCATTTATACTCATATTTTCTTTGTCTTATTCATGTTCTTTACCAGTTTTTCTAGTTTTATATTTATCTTTTTCCTGGTGATTTATAGTAGTAGTTCTTTTTATATCAGGGATAGTGATACTTAATAAGTGATATAAGTATTTTCTCTACTTTGTTTTATAATTTTATGATGTATTTGAGAACTAAGATGTATTTGTAGGTCATTTTTCTTTGAGTTTAGCTTTCAAAATAAAAATCTCATATTTTAAACTTTAAAGTTTCAAAGGAAACAATTTTCTAAGAAATGAATAAAAGTCTTATCAGAACTTGATTGTGTAAAATTTTTTTTAGATTTCAGATGTTTGACTATTAAAATATGCCTGGAATAATCAGCTGCCGCCTTTGACTTAAGAAAACAGTAACATTTGAACTTGAAGCGTTTTCACATCATGATCCCAGTAAACAGGAACTTTAAATGGGATGGCCTGGAAGTTGGGTGCTCATTCCAAACAATCAGAAAGGGATGTTAGGTGTCATTTACAAGCTTTCCTCTCAAATTTTAGGCTTGGATCCTTTCGGCGTTTAGTGCTTTTTCCTTTGGGCACATATGATTTCTTTTTTGGGTTGATAGAGCTCTTGTGCATTAATTTCTTTTGCTCCAGTAGAATTAAAAAACAAAAGTTTGCATTCAACGGAGAATAGCTTTTAGTGCTTCTGTATTTCTAAACCCTTTGTGTTCTTTCTCCCACACACCTTTATGAGCGCCCTCCTCAGGTAGGGTGCTGGGTCAGGCCCCTGGTGCGCCTGCCTGGAGCTCTGGTGTGTCCGCCTCCAGGTCTTCCCTGGTTCTGAGTTTGAAGTTCTGACATCTAGTCACTTTCATCTAATTATTATCTAAACATGATCACTCCCAGATAACTTGGAAAGGTTTTGGAAGTTTTGGGGTGAGCATACTTAAAATAGGCCCCTCAGCTTACTTAGTTGTCCTCAACTAGTGCTTGTTCACATGCTAAGGCTCAGTTTGTTGAATTTCTTTCTTTGATAATTTGTCAGTTTTACCAGAAGGAATAGGGAAGGATTCCCACTTCCATTTCTTACTAGAAACGTTAGGGAATAATTGGCCTGTGAATTTGTCTGAGCTTAGAACCTTTTTTGAGCATAGTTGTTTGCTTTTATAACGTTTTAGAATTAAAATGTTACCTGTTCAGGCTTTCAAAAAATGGTTTTCCTAAAAAACTGCCCATTTCACCAACTTTGCAAATCCTTTAAAAAGTACAAACTTAATGTAAAAGCATGACAAGTACATAGCATTTGTGTTTTTCCTTGTTTTCAGAAGATGTTCTTCGCGATATTTAGCAAGTATCATTTAAATTTTCCCTGAAAAGGTTTTGTTTTTAAAATCAGGATTAGGTGTTTTGTCTGACTTTTTTGCATCTAGTGAATTGATATAATGATACATCCTTCCTGTTTCTGAAGTGTTAACATCGCTTTTTAAGGAAAGGGTAAAATACAAAGATGACAAATCTATATTATCCCCACCTCTCAAATTTTTTAGGAAGTGTTTTTTCTCTATGGCATAAAAATTTAGGAACCACTGCCTATAGTACTTTTGAAAATCCCAACTAATAAACAGCAGAACTGTGAACAGTTTCTTCGGAGTTCAGGGTGGCCTTTCTGGGGGAAAGTTAGGTGGTGCATCCTTATGGTCCAAGGGAAGTTTCCTCCAACTTGCTCAGGGACCCTGGGCTTTGATCTTAGCCTTGTGTGCAAAGGGCAGGTTTTCATGTTTCAGAGTGCGGTGGAACATTTGAAGGGGAACGGTGTTCCAGTGGCACTGTGGCATCAGTTCAAGGATGGTCACTGATAACCCAGCTTGTTTTTGTTGAGTGACCCTTCGTGCTTAATTCTTTTCTCGAAAATATATTTGTGTTTATCCAGTATTAGAACTTTTTTATTTTTACAAACATTTTTGTTATTTTTTTACATGTATATCATTTATTTATTTACTCAGCAAATATATAACACCTAATATATGCAAGGTATTTTCCATTCCCAATCTATTCTTTTGTTTTTTTTTCACTTTTGGAAAATTGTTGTTCAAGTACAGTTGTCTCCATTTTCCTGCCACCACTAGAATTTCTGACTCAGTTCTATGTTTTGGTCTGCAGTAGTAGTTCAGTGCAGTTAGAAAGCAAAGCTAGTCTTAGCAATTACTCATCTTACCAATCAGCTTTAAAAGATACTTTCTAAAAATACATTTTCATAGAGTCAATGACTTTTACTTATCCTGTCAGAATTTTTCTATGATTTATAGCTAAAATGACATTTGGTTAATTTGCAGCTTTGCCTTCATGGAACCTTCTGAAAAATTTACATTTTTACTTCTTTAAAGGATTTACAAAGGAAGCGTAAATGTGTTGAAAAATAATTCTAACTTGTCCGAATTGTATAAAGCAAATTTCAAAGTCACACCAGCCCTTATACCTCCTAGACTTTAAGGTGGTTTGATGTTTATCCTTTCTAATCCTCTCCTGTGTCCACAAATATGTACTGTATAGTTATACTTTTAATAAAAGTGGGATTATACTATACATATTGTACAACTTGTGTTTTCAGAAAAAAAAATATGATTACAGTTTACTTAACAGAAAATAAGCTTCTCTTTGAAAGCTTTTTGTTACTTTTTTCATGTTCTTTCCATTATTTCTAATCTTCAGTGATGGATATCGCTTTTGTGCCTCCCTTCTGACTGTATATTTTTAATAAACATAGCCTAAAATAGATTGATGGTTAGGAAAATTTTATTTTGGGGAACAAATTGCTGCCTTTTTTTTTTTTTTTTTTTGCTTGCACACAAAAATATCTTTTAGAAAGAGGAAAGCAGAATTTCTCCATTCATATTCTAATCACTCAAAATGAGTAGTAATATTTTTTTGTCCCAAACAGTAAATACTGATGTTTAGTTTCTAAAATTAAGAAACAGCCCTGGATGGTGTGGCTCAGTGGATTGAATGCCAGCCTGCGAACCAAAAGGTCGCCAGTTCGATTCCCAGTGTAGGGCACGTGCCTGGGTTGCAGGCCAGGTCCCCAGTGCAGGGCACGCAAGATGCAACTGCACATTGACGATTCTCTCCCTCTCTTTCTCCCTCCCTTCCCTTCCCTTCCCCCAAAATAAATAAATAAATATATATATATATATATTTTTTTTAAACAAACCAAAAAACATAACAGAATCACTGGAGTTTCATCTGATGGCATTTAGTACCTACTTACCTTGCGGCCATTGGTGAATGGTGATGCTAAGTCACCCAAAACAAGCACTGGAGGTGAAAGATTCACAGCATAAATATTTTTTAATGAGAAACTGTCATTACCTTGTTCTATTTACTTTGTAATGGGAAAGCAAGGCTCGTGATGCCTGGCTGGCTGTTCCAAAGACAGCTGCTGGAGTCAGGCTCTGTTTCTTTCTCTTTAAATTGTGAAATATATGCGTAGGTGCCAGTGTGTACAAACAGGTTCATTTCATAAACATAAAAAGGAACTTGAGTACCTAGTGATACAGAATGTGATGCAGCATTTTTGGAAGCACCCTCCAATATATTAATACATTTTAAAGAGGTTTTAAAAGAAGGTGGTTTTTGAATAATTAAATCTTCGCTTTTCCCACAGATGTACTACCTTTAAGTTCATTCTAGCAGTGGCACTGGAGGCAATGTAGAGTTAAAACTGGGGTGCATGCTCTGCTGTCATAGTCCTGATGGACTCTGACACCTGCACGGTCACATACATCTCTTTAGTATATTTTATTGATTATGCTATTACAATTGTCCCATTTTTTTCCTCCCTTTTATCCTCCTCCACCCTGCACTCCCCTCCCTCCAGCACTCTCCTCCCCTTCTGTCCATGGGTTATACAGATAAGTTCTTTGTCTTCTCTGTTTCCTATACCATTCTTAACCTCCCCCTGTCTATTTTGTACCTACCAATTATGCTTCTTATTCCCCGTACCTTTTCCCTTGTTCTCCCCCTTCCCTCTCCCCACTGATAACTCGCCATTTGATCTCCGTTTCTGTGATTCTCCTACTGTTCTAGTTCTTTGCTTAGTTTCTTTTTGTTTTTGTTTTTGCTTTTTAGGTTCAGTTGTTGATAGTGGTGAGTTTGTTGTCATTTTACGGATAATAATTTTGATTTTTTCCCCCTTAGATAAGTCCCTTTAACATTTCATATAATAAGGCCTTGGTGATGATGAACTCCTTTAACTTGACCTTATCTGGGAAGCATTTTATTTGCCCTTCTGTTCTAAATGATAGCTTAGCTGGATAGAGTAATCTTGGACGTAGGTCCTTGCCTTTTATGATTTTGAATATTTCTTTCCAGCCCCTTTTTGCCTGCAAGGTTTCTTTTGAGAAATTACCTGATAGCCTTATGGGAACTTCTTTGTAGATAACTGTCTTCTTTTCTCTTCCTGCTTTTGAGATTCTCCCCTTATCTTTAATCTTGTGTAATTTAATTATGATGTGTCTTGGTGTGTTCCTTTGGTCCAACTTCTTTGGGACTCTCTGAGCTTCCTGGACCTTCAGGTCTCTTTCCTCCTCCAGAATGGGGAAGTTTTCCTTCATTATTTTTTCAAATAAGTTTTCAGTTTCTTGTTTTTCCTCTTCCCCTTCTGGTGCCCCTGTGACTTGAATGTTGTAACATTTAAAGTTGTCCCAGAGGTTCCTAAGCTTCTCCTCATTTTTTTTGAATTCTTGTTTTCTTTAGTCTGTGAATGGTTGAATGTTTATTTCTTCCTTCTGTTCCAAATTGTTGATTTGAGTCCTGGTTTCCTTCCTTTGGTCTTGGTTCCCTGTATATTTTTCTGTATTTCACTTTGTATAGCTTTCACTTCTTCCTTTATTTTGCGTCCAAACTCAATCCTTTCTGTGAACATCCTGATTACCAGTGTTTTAAACTCTGCTTCTGCTAGGTTGACTCTATCCTCATTGTTTAGTTCTTTTTCTGGAGTTTTGATCTGTTCTTTCATTTGGGCCTGTTTCTTTGTCTTGGTGTACCTGTTATGTTGTAAGGGGCAGAGCCTTAGGTATTCGCCAGGGTGGGGCAACCCAGATCGCCGCATTGTGGTGCTGTATGTGGGAAGAGGTCCAACAGGGAACAATGCCAATTGCTCAGTTCTCACCTGCTTTCAATCACTTCCCCTGCTACCCACCAGCGAATTGGGCTCTTCTGGTGCTGATTCCTGTGTAGGTGGGTTTGTGTGTTTTCTAGGACGCTGTGGGTCTCTCCAACAAACACTCCTGTGAGCCTAGGAGTTTCTCCCGCTGCAGCAACCCTCACAGGTTTTTACAGCAAGAGGTTTAGAGGCTTTATTTCCCTGCGCTGGAACCTTGGGTTGTGTGGTCTGTCTTGCTCCCCAGTTGTTCCTCCAGGTTTATCCACACACACATGTGGGGCTGCCTGGTTCGCCAGCCACTGCCTCACCTGCACGGTCCACCAACTGCAGCCTTACCACGTGTCCTCTCCACCCCTCTTAACCAGTCTGGACTAATGTTTCTTCTTTAATTCCTTGGTTGTAGGACTTCCTTACAGGTCGGTTTTCTGGCAGTTCTGGTAGTCTTTTATTTTTAAATTGGTTGTTGTCCTTCTTTTGGTTATGTGAAGAAGCAAAGTGTACCTACATACGCTTCCATCTTAGCCAGAAGTCACTACATCTCTTTTAAGTTCCTGGACCTTGACCGGGAGGCCTCATTCCACTTGGGTTTCTTAACTGTAAAGTGTGGGACCAGTGGTTCCCAATGGTTTAGGTGAAAATGAAATTACGCATGTACAAAGCATAGCACAATGCCTGGCATATAGATCAAAAGAAGACCTTAAAAAGTTATTTTTTTAAAAAAAAATCGAGGCCTCCCTGTGGTAGAGAATATGGAATTTAAAAATTGTCAAAGCAGAAAGGCCAGCTGAGTGAAAACTTGCTTTTTCCAGGTGTTGTAAAGCACCATCTTTAAAATATGTTGTGCAAGTGGAGAGTTGATTTTTAAGGGACCAAAGGTGTAGTCTGGAATCCTTCCCATGGGCTGGGCCTTGGAGATGTTCATTAGAAGTGAAGAAGTAACAGAGTTCTAGGAGTGAGAATTGGATGCCATTCATGCAGCTTGCCTCCTGCTAGATTTACTATTAATCTTTATTTATCATTTGTTTTTCTCTAGCTAGGTCTTGACTCTGCTAACCGGGACTCTTCGTGTGGCTTTAAGCTTGGACCTGGACAGCACAAGGAAATGGAGCTCAGCTGCATGTAACAGAAAGCATATGGACAGGTCCACGTCCTGGCATTTAGGTGCGTCTGAAATACAATCTTTCTCGTACTGCATTTCTTAACAGAGCTGTGCCAACAGCTTGTAGCCTTGTAGTGTTAGAATTTCTTTGTGTTTAACCTCACCGTTTGTGCATGGCAACATCATAAATACTATTCTGGGAATAATTGTTAGGGTAATGCCAATGAGAAGGTAATGGACTTCTTTAGGTCACATTCCACATAGATTAAACTAGAAAATAAACAGGCCCAATCTTGCCACTTACATTATTTACAAGGTAAAAGGTAAATATTTTCATTTTACATGCTTTTGTCTTACTTTTATCAGCAAACATTTGTGTATCTACTGCGTTTGGTGCTCTCAGTCAGGGTTACAGGTATGAACCTTGGGTGTAAAAACACTTCAGACACATTCCTTTACTCTTTTTCAAGCATTCCGCAATTTAAGTAGCAAGACTAAGCACATATAAATTACCAATGAGCATTCCTTTTAAAAAATTTGTTCCTTCTATCCTCCTCTCCTGCATCCCAAAACTTGATGAGTATTCTGGTTATTTAAATTTTTTTCTATTTGAAACAATATTATGCTTCTATATTATGTAGTATTTGAAACAATACTACAGTAAAGTTTCTTGTACATATTTTGTCCATAGTGAATTCCTGGAAGTCAAATTGTTGGGCACAGAGCATAAGCTTTTTCAGGTTTTAAATTTTGATAGATCTTGGCAAAATGTTTTACAGAGAAACTGCAATAACTTGCACTCTTACTGATAAACATTTTCTCATTTTGTCTTGTCAAAACTAAGTATTCAGTATAGTGGTTGTAAAACACCATTAATAGTATTTTTAATTTACATAAAATAAAATTCACTGCTTAGGCGTACAGCCATAAGAGCTTTCACTAATGCTTGGGGGGATCATTTCTTGTAAAAAATATTTACTTTTCATCTTCCAATGAAGTCTGCTTGCTATTTATTTATTTATTTTAAAGATTTTATTTTTAGAGAGAGTGGGAGGGAGAGGAAGAGAAACATTGATTGGTTCCCTCTTGTACACGCCCGGATTGGCGATTAAATCCGCAACCCAGGCCTGTGCCCTGATCAGGGTTTGAACCTGTAACCTCTAGTTTTGCAGGACAACACCCAACCAATTAGCCACGCTGGTCAGGGAAAGTCTGTGCTTGCTATTTAAAAAAATAAATAGAACTGGGGAAATTCCAAAAAGTAGGAAGAAGAAAATATCGTTGATCTCACCCCCTAATGACACCACTGTGAACATTTTTGCATATTTCTTTTAGTTTTTTTGTTTTCTATGTGTAGCCTTTTTTCTAAAGCCATCCTCCTCATCAAATTGTGTTCCATTCTTAAAGTAGTATATATTAATGGTGAGAGAAGTGAAAGGAAAACAATTCTATATGGGGATACCTGCAAAATAAATAGTCTCCCAACTCGATTTCACTTATCACCCTTATATTTCAATTTACAAATTTTTCTCTGCTCTTTTGTTTCACAGAGCTTTTCTCTCTCACATCTCTGGTGGTCTTTGGTGGTCACTTGCCAAATGTACATCCCATGACCAGCTCAAATTCAACATGTCCAGACTTTGGTCATTGCTTGTCTCGTCAAGCCAATTTCCTTATTTATTTCTGAAGAGGATACTCTTGTTCTTTTCCTAGAGGTCATCTTTGAAACCAGGTCTTTGATTTGTTTTTTTCCTTTGATATCACTCCCTCTGTCCATGCCTTTTCCTCTTTGTCAGTTCCATCATTGCCAGTTGCCAAGATCCTTGTACATGGATTAACACAGTAGCTTCTCAATCTTCAGTTTATCCAGTAGTGGGTTCTTTCTGCTCTTATCACATTCCTAGAAACTCAGGTTTCCTAAAGTTGTGTTGCATTTACATTGGACTTTTGAGAGTCCTTTGAACCCTGCAAGGGTTTTTTTCCTTCCACCTCCCACAGTGTGCTGTGGATAGGCTGTTTTAATTTTCCCTCCCCTCCCCTCCCCTCCCCCCCCCCCCCCCCCCTCCCCTCCCCTCCCCTCCCCTCTCCTCTCTCTCTGATTTTATTTACTTTAGAGGGGAAGGGAGGGGGAAAGAGAGGGAGAGAAACATCAATGTGCAGTTGCTTCTTGTGCACTTGTGCACCTCCTACTGGGGACCTCGCCCGCAACCCAGGCTTGTGCCCTTGACTGGGAGTCAAACCTGCAACCCTTCGTTCACAGGCTAGCACTCAATCCACTGAGCCACACAAGCCAGGACTATTTTCATGTCCTAAATACTCACCATACTCCCGCCTACCTCTGGACTCCGTGGTGGCCTTCCATTTGGGATTCTGCATCCTTTGAGCCTGACCTTGGGTTTCACTTCCCCAAAGTCATTTCTGAACATTTCAAGCCCAGTTGAGTTCCTTTTTCTCTGAGCTGTCATGTACAGTTCATTAATTATCATATTTCTGTAATTTACTAGTTCTCCTAGTCTGTCCACTTAGATGGTAACTTGCTTCACGTGTATGCCGTTTCCACCTCAGTGTCCCGACTCTGGCAGTGCACGAAACTGGCTGAATGATTGGTTTATTCCAATTTTCCTCCAGTCAGTTTTCTTTGACACTGTCAGTATAGGTCCCAACATATTAAGCTCTTACTAAACAGAAAAGCCTTGCTAGTTAGTACCTTTTATATTTGTTATCAAGAGCATATAGAGGATAGTTCTCTGCCTGGCTATACATAGCTGAGAACACCAGCTCTGCCCAGTGTCTCGACCCTGGAGACCAGGGTGCCTGGTTCTGATTCAGACTCATTTTAGAAGTTGATGCACGGATGTGGAGGAACTCAAATATAAACTGGATCGAAAACTTTAAGGAGGGAGGGGAAATTTCTATTTTATTAGCAGCTGATTTCTGAGAGGCTGTCTGGTAATTCTGCTGTTTTTGTTTTACAGACCATGTGCTGTTGACATCAGTGTCCCAGTTTCTCATTACTAAACATGTTATAAAAATGTTGTGTTTATAGTTGGATCAGTAACAACAAAAGAATAAAATATTTCTTCGGTAGTTTAAAAACCCTATGTAAACACTGACTACAGAGCTTATATAAGGTGAGGAAGGAAGGGTTGTGTAACAGTTACATGAAAATGCTTCCAAGCGTATTAGAACAACTCTACCCTTTACGTTTATATATGTTGTATTAAGATCGGATGTTTATAAATTGTCTTGAGTTTGTGTTTGACTTTCTGTTTGGTGTGGGAAAATCTCCTTAATAACTCTGTCATTTCTTCTATGATAATTCTTTTTATGCACAGGTTTTACTTTGTTTTAGGTTTGCCTACAGAACTAGAACCTGCAGTTTGGTAGTTATAAAGGCCCTCTGAATCTGAGTAGTGTTTATTCCCCTTGCATGGACTTTAGTTTTCTAAGTGCTGGTTTTGACCTCCAAGGGAAGAGCTCCGACTCCCCTTATGATCTTCCAGTTTGCACTTGTCAGCACGTGGACTTTTACTTTGGCCTTTCTCACACCTGGCTTCCTCCTGCCTCCTCCCAGTGTTGGGATTTGAGAAATCTATGGCACCGGCTCTCCTCCAGTGTGTGGCTGCACAGCCACTTTAGTAGGATAATAATGTCGGTATGTTTTGATGTTGGGCTAAGATACATGGCCTTGCCTGTGTCGTATGTGTTTTTCTGAAGTCAGCGTATCAGAACAAACATGTTCTTGGATGGAGTGTGATCATGATTACCATGGTTGTATACTCTGAAATACCATTTACTTTTCTCTTTTTCTGGTGGCCGCTATTGTTGGACCAGTGCTGTCCAGTATAATTATAGTGGGAGTCACCTATGTGATTTTCTAGTAGCTATATTAAGTAAAGGTAAAAAGAAGCAGTTAAAATAATTTTTAGTAATATATTTTATAACCTAATATAAAAAACATTATCACTTCAAGCAATCAATATAAAAATCATTAATGATATATACAACCCCCCCCCCCCCCCAGTAATAACTCTTTGAAGTCTGATATGTATTTTATACTATGGCACGTGTCATTTGAACTGATCTGATTTCAAGTACTCAGTAGTCACATAGAGCTGGTGGCACAGCTCAAGGCCCACATTGCTTTATCTGCTGCTGAGTAATATGTTCATAAGCTTTTCGTTTTTGGGGTATAATGTAAGCCACTTCCATTCACAGACTGGTAATAATATATACTCATAGTCGAATGATGCTTCTATCAGCTTCCCCTTTCTCATTTTTTTTCTTGCCAAATTGAGAGATTTCTCATTGCCTGAAAATGTTTCTGAACAAGTTCAACAAGTAAATGTATTGATAGGCAGTCTTTCTAGATATTACTTCATTTATTCCCTGGCTTGAGAAGAAAAAGTACTAACATTTAAAATAAATACTTACGTATATATAAAATTTTTTAAAAATTAATTTTCTCTTTTGCCCAAGGATCACAGATATATCTTGTAGCTTATAATTGTTGAAATGTTAACATTGAGAGTCCAAGGAATATTTTTCATATTTTTTAAAATAAAGAATGAATGACCTAGGAAAATGTGAAGTACAGCTCTTGTAAGATTAAAAATGGCCTTTGGAAGAGTTGAAAATAAAAGGATGTGAGGAAATACAGGTAAATCAAGAATCCTTGAACGCGGTTTGCAGAACATTAAGAGTGCTTACCTTCTGACCGCAACTTTGGTTGGTTTCCTTAGTTACTCAGGTGTCAGCAGCAAGTCCTCAGAAATAAGGGACTTAAGTATCTAGTTACAGGGAAATGCTGACCCCACCTCCCCACCCTGCTGATGTTTAGGGGAACACAGTGGCATGATGTGTTTTTTCAGCACAGGTTTTGAGTGCCATGTAGACTCCTAGTTTGTCTTGTCTGCATATTTGTTTCAGTATTGTTCTTAGGCAATGACTTAGGGTTTAGAGATTAAAGTGGTATACATCATCTCTAAGTTGTTGGCTCTTCCAGCCTCCAAACCCTCCAATCCCTCACATGATCTTTTCCAGGGAGTTTTACTTCCAGTTCATGTCAGCTCTCCTGCGCCTTGTCATCTTCCAGGTGACTGTTTTGGGATCTTGAGCTTGGAGAGTCTCCTCTCTCTACACATCCTATCTTCCCTAGTTCTCATTTCTTCTCCAGTGGTCCTTATTCCTTAGGCACTAGTGTTCTCTGGCTTCCTCTTGCCTCCCTCATCCTGTTTAATTGCTGTGGACTTTAAAGGGAGTCATGTGACTATCATCTTAATCAGCATCTCTATTTCTTCACTCTGGCCCTATAATTTGCCAACCTTCCTAAGTGGCACAGTCCTACTTAATTCCGCCGCCCCCCCCTTCCAGTTGCACTCTGCTGGAGAGAAACCAGACACCCAGGTGACTTTCTTTTCTACACATTTACAAGTTCTAGGCTTAGCTGGACCCTTGCCTTTTTTCTTTCCCCTCTTTATGTTATTCTTTTTACTCATTCTTTCCCCAGTCTCATCCTCAGCCTCCGTCCTCTCTACCGTGATTTCCACTCCTTAGATCATTAAGAAAATAAGTCATCAGATAACGGCTCCCTCAACTTCCTGCCCGGTTACCTCATCAAGTATTGAGAAATAGGAACTATTTGTGCATGTTTCTACCCACTTGATTCCACAGAGGATATGACACAGTCACAAGAGATGGTCATGAGGAACTGTTGTAGACTGTAAATGTTTTCCTACCAAGGTTACAGGAGAACTGCTGATTGCTCCCTGTGTCATAGTTAGAACTTCTCATCTCTGGTTTATGAAGGTTTATGAAGATAAGTTTGTGTCTTAGAATTGGTACAACCCTTGGAGAAGGGCAGGTTAAATCATCTCTCAAGAAAGTCATTGCTCGCCCTTGGTACAGTTAGGGCTGGAATGTGCATCGTGGCCTTGTCTTAAGTATTGAAGTAAAAATACTGTAGGTAGATACATATTTTTTTGTAATCAAAGTTGATATGGGTGTACATGAGGACAGACATGGAGAGTTAAGTCTCCTCCCTCTATCTTATCCTAGTCCCCTCTCTGGAGGCAACCGCTTTTACCAGTTTGTATGTATGTGTTTTGTGTATTCTTCCAGAGATTGTCTTGAAGTTTGTTTATAATTGTGAAAATTCAAATGAGAATAGAATGACAAGGAAATGAGAGAATGAATGCTCATACGCCAGATAACCAGGTCTAATAAATCTAACATACTGTTTTTGCTTTAGGATTTTTTTTAAAAAATAAAACATTTTAGATATCCTCTTTGCTAATCTCATTTCCCTCGTTCTCTCTCCTAGGGGTAACTTTTTTACTTTTGTATTATTACATGTCTGTATATCCAGAAACTCACAAACAATATTGCCTGCATGATTTATGATTTATGATTTAAAACCTTAAAAGATCTCCTGTGATGTGTGTTCTGTGGCCTATTTGCTCAGTCAGGAATGTATTTTCAAGCCATATTGACCCAAGTGGCTAGAGTACCTTGTTTTAACTGCTTTTTTATTTCACTGTTTAAACATACTAGAATTTATTTATACATTCTATTGATGTGCTAGTTGTATACTGTTAAAAATGGGGTGGAATAGGCTAAGCAGTCCTGGACCACAGTGCACACATGTCTTCAACATGCTAGGTGTTACCAAATTGTTTTCCTAAGTATTCGAGCCTATTTACATTTCTGACAACAGAATGGGAAATCTTCTGTTTATCCACGGCCTTGTCAACACTTGGTATTAATTGAGCTCTTTTATTCTGGCCTTACCTAACAGGTGTGGAATGGTGCTTTATTTTAAAAGTGCTATGTCATAGTTTGCTTATTCACTAGTTAAAGGTTGTTCAAGTGTTTTTTCCAGATTTTTGCTATTGTTAGTAAAGCCATATAAATATTTAGTTACAGATTTTTATTTAAACATAGTTTTCAATTCTCTGGGTAGATACCCTGGAGTAATATTACTGGGTCTTGTGGTAAGTGTATGTTTTAACATTATAAGAAACAGCCAACTTTTTTCAAAGTGGTCATGCCATTTTACACACCCACCAGGAGTGTATGATGGTTCCAGTTGCTGTGTCTTTTAACACACTTGGTATTGTCATAGCAGTTTTTTTTAGTCATTCTAATAGGTATGACACATTTTTATAACCCAAAAAATTAAAAATTGATTCTATTTTAAAATGATCTAAAGTCAGTGATATATATATATTTTTTTACTTTCCTTGGTCTTGAATGATCTTTTTACCCCCTTCAATTCAAAATCAGAGCACTGTTAGGGTAACCAAATAATGCTAAAGAGGTAATATATTGCAGCATAACATTTCCAGGCTGCTGCTAGAAAATTTGGTACATGTATTTTTCCTGCTACCATTAAGCCATGGAATCTGTTTCTTTATTCATTCATTCATTCCTTTATTTTTAGAGAGGGGGAAAGGAGGGAGAAATAGAGGGAAAGGAACATGAATGTGCGAGAGGAACATCGGTTGGTTGCCTCTTACACATCTCTGCTGGGGACTCAGCCTGCAACCCAGGCCTGTGCTCTGACTGGGAATCAAACCAGCAACCTTTTGGTCCGCAGGCCAGTGCTCAATCCACAGAGCCACATCAACCAGGTGGAATCTTTGATTTACTGGTTGGATTTTTTTGTTTTATTTCTGGAAAATATATATTAAAATTTTACAGCAAAAGGGTAATCGAGTCCACATTTTAATGACATCATCCACCTATTTGTGTAATTATTGCACCTCCCCACCCCCAGGCTTTCAATAAGATTTAATTTGAGTTTACTTGTTCCATTACTAAAAACAAGTGCAAAAACCACAGACATAGGCCAACACCATTATTTTACAGTGCAAGACACTTAAGGCCCACTGGGTAATGACTTTCCTGCATTTACATCACCATGCATGGTCTATAGTGCAGGCTCCTGGATTTCCAGTGCAGTGCGGCATTTCTACTGTCCCTTGTATTTTGCCTGGTGCTGACCAGGATACCCTGTAATGTGTATCTTAAGTTTGAAGGTTGCTGTTCCCAATGGATTTACTTTCAGAGTTGGATAAGCCTATTTGTACTTTCATTGCTAAATTCTGGCCAGTGCTGTCAGTACACATTCTGCCTTGTGCTTTGAGTTTATGAATGAATGGCCATCCTTTAAGGGTCTCCCAGAGAGGCCAATTTAATGAGGCTTTGATAGTCAAGGTGAGCAGTGAATTTATTCATCTTACCCAGATGTTTACCCTTTATTACGATCCTTCTATTTGAAGGAAAATAACATTCAGCTATGTTAGAAATATGTACTTATCCATTTCCTTTTGAAAATTTAGTAACTAGTGTTATTCCAAATGTGTTGTCTTACCAGATATTCCCTCCTTTTTTCTTACTGCTTCAACATTACAGTGGGAAGAGGGAAAAGAGAGGGCATGCTAATTTTTAGTTGCATTCCATTGGCCAAAACTTAGTCACATGGCCATATCTAGCTGCAAGGGAGTCTGGGAAATGTTGCTGGAAGTTAGTTCGTCATGTACCAAATTAAAATCAAGGGTTTGTGTTATGTTAATTCTTCTTTTAAAAAAGGATTTTATTTATTTTTAAAGAGAGGTGAAGGGAGGGAGGGAGAGTAAAAGAGAGAGACATTAAGTGCGAGAGAAACATCAGTGGGTTGCCTCTTGCAAGCCCCCTACTGGATACCTAGCCTGCCACCCCGGCATATGCCCTGACCTGTGATTGAAACCAGTGACCTTGTGGTTTTCAGGAGTATGCCCAACCACTGAGTCACACCAGTGAGGGCTATTACGTTAATTCTTAGTTGAATGAGAGAAAACCCTTCAAGATTTCTAGTGGTCTCTTAATACTTGTGTTAATGAAATAAAGTTGCCATGGGAATCAAAACAATGCATAGTCAGAAATAAGTTGGATATGAAAGGAAAATGTATTCTAATTCTACTTTTTAGTGCTTATAGAATTTATTCCCCCTGGCCCCACCAGGTTGGTTTATCACAGTAGTTTTTGTTCATCCAATAATCCTTCATCTTTTTGATGCCCCTACTGTTATGAAACATTTATTTGGAAAGGCAGAAATAGATAATCACCAAATGTGTAAGGTTTTTTTCCTTTTTTAAAAAATATAGTTTAGATTTTCTCCTTGAAGGGAAAACATAGATCAGAGATTACATTAATCAAATTTGATATTTTCAAATGCTTATTTCTGAAGAATTAAACTTTTTTCTGTATTTAGCCAAATTTAGTATTTTAGTTGTTTTACCTTATTTTTTTCTCCTAAATTTACTCACCTTATATAGGTACTAAGAATTGAGTTACTGCTAGTTTTGCTTCCCAGTACAATAAGAGGGACAAAACTAAAACTTGGAAAATCAGATGAACACAAAAAACAATTATAATGTCATTTTACAGAGAAAACAACTGTAAACTATGTGGTGCAATACTGTCTTCTTTCTGAGCACACTTGCACATGTATGTATACAGTATTTTAGAAAGGAGGCAGCATGTGAATTTATGCTGCTATACAGGATGGTTTTTCTATATTCACTTTGTAACTGGCTACTTTTCTGAAGTATCTTACTCTGATGCTTCTTTTTTTAAAGAAAAACTCATTTTCTAAGTAGACAGACCTATTACCTTTGAATAATTCTTTTATCTCCTCATTTCCATTATTTGAACTTTAAAATCTTTTGCTTATTGTATTAGAACTTCCAGAATGGTTTTTTATAATGGAGGCCCTCAGGTTCTCTTCTGTTTCTGGCTGAAATGGGCCCACTCCAGGTTTTTCAGTGTATAGTATCTCTTTAGCTATTGGCATGAGATAGGGATTCTATTTTTTTCCTTAAATTAAATCTTTTAAAAGATCTTCCTAGAAAAAGATTTAATTTAATTTATTTATTGTTATGGATTCCTTTTTTTAACTTTTTAATAAAGATTTTACTTATTTTTAGAGAGAGGGGAAGGGAGGGAGAGAGAGAAAGAAACATCAGTGTGTGGTTGCCTCTTGCATGCCCGCTACTGGGGACCTGGCCCATAACCCAGGCATGTGCCCTAACTGGGAATTGACCCAGCAACTCTTTGGTCCTCAGACTGGCATGTAATCCACTGAGCCACACCACCCAAGGCAGATAGGGATTCTTTTTGAGGACATTTTCCTGCTATGTCGGAATGTACTAAATGTACTAAAGGTTTTATTCAAAAAACTGGTGTTGAGCTTTATCATATGCATTTTTGGTTTTCATTGATTTTACATTTTTTTCTTTTTTCTTGTAGCAAAGGAACACCAAACCAGGGAGCTGCTTAAGTGTTCATGGTATTCAAAAAAAAAACAAAAAACAAAAAACCACCTTATGGACTAGCAGATATGGGCATGCCATTTATTACTCACATTACAGGGCAGTGCACCGATGGCAGCAGATTGGTGCAAGACAGACCGCACCTTCTCTAGTTTGAGGCTCATTATAAGGGGTCTCGGACAAAGGAGGCCCCTACACATGACTCTAAACTACCTTACCTCAGTGTGTAAAGGTCAAGAAGCAGTTATAGGACAAGTAGCTGTTCCCAAAAGGAGAAAAGGAGGGAGCTACAATCTATTCCCAAAACAATACACATTCCTTTGGCCAGTGGCTGTCAGACCAGCCCTCAGGCATGGGATGGGTGAGGGACATGTCCATTGACCCCACAGTACACCCCAACACTGCTCTTCCACCTCAACATTGCTCTTTCACTTCACATTCTTTGTGTTAATTCTTCTGATAGGGGGCCAGTGTGGTGAGCATATTGGCACATTGCATCCATATACCACAGATACAGTAAAGGCTATGCCCCAAGACTAAAAGTGTAAGACAGAGACCAAAGAGACCTAGGAAAAGAGAATACCACCAATAGTTTGTAGCAGTCAGTACCATAATATTCTTGCACAGCGTTACTTGCATCCACCCCATGAGTTGCACAGTTTCATTTGTAGTCCCGTTTCTATGTTTAATTCATAAGGGTATGGGCTATTGTACTTCTACCTGTTATGTTGACATCCACCCCGCACCGTCCCAAACTGCATATGTGAGCTATGGCTTGGTGCAGTTACTCTGCTTTCTCACCATGGAAAATACCTTCTCATGTGTCTGAAGAAGGGGTCAGAAGCCTTCCAGCCTTGCAAGACAGTCCCAGTGTGTCTGGTTTGCAGGGTGAGTCCATCATGGCAGGCTGGCAGAGGCCACGATATGGAACTCTGTCTAGATTGAACAGTCTGAATGGTTGTTCAAGGTGGCCAGTATTCCTGCTCATTGGGGGAAGGTGTTGCAGAATGCAACCAGACAACCCCTAAGAATTTGACAGAGAAACCAGATAAACAAGGTCGTAGTATACATTCTAAGAAAACAAAGAACACAAAAGTTAATGAACGCAGCAAATCATAAACCAATTTCCGAGTCTGCAAGAGTGTCAGATGAGAAGACTTCCAAATACAAGGCTTTTGCTGGAATGAAATTAAGCAGTGACAACCTGATAGATCCTCTTTATCTGTAATTTAAGTGTCTCTGGTGGGTCGATATGCATCAGCAGTTCTCAATAATTCCAAGTCAAAGGATGAAGGAAAAATAAACACGAGTGTGAAAGAACACTGGAGAAATTCAGAGTTCAGTCTACTTTATAGGTGAGAAATAAAGTTTTACAGACAGCTCACTGAATTAAAATCTACTTTCCATAATTGTGTGTAACAGATTGTATTGAAACATAATTTTTCTAAAATCGCCCTCATTTTTATCAAAAGAGCCAAATCAAAACCAATTCATTTACTGTATTAAGTCCACTTTCAGTTTGGCCTGATTATTTGCATAGGCACAGCAGAAATAGCAATTGATTATATAGGCTTTCTTAAATCTGTTTTACTTTGCTGGGACATTATGAGGAATTTCTAGATTTAGCTTTAACTAGCTCTGGTTTGGGAAGCTAAGCCACACAGTTGCCATCCGGCTTTGTCTGCAGTACCTGCATATTTGGGTGAGTTTCTCAAGTTCGTGAGGTCCTCAAACTGTTTTGAGGTTCTTCCCTTACTGTCTTTTTAGGAAGCTAACCTTCACTTCCTACCTGGAAAGACTGCCATGAACCATGGGATCAAGCAAGGTACCAGACCATTTCTCCAAGGGGCTTTTGTTGGCTTCAAAAGTCAATCTCAGTTCCTTAAGACTTTATCGTAACCATCAGAGTCCCAGCATGCCTTATTCAGGCATGGCATTCCAGTCAAAGTCGGTTAATAAAATCACAGTTGGAAACTGTCTTTACATGTTCTGTTATGAAGGAATCAAATTCCTATTGGATTTATGCAAACAAACATATTGCCATAGGAAGAATAATAACCCATTAAGAGTGAATAAATTCCAGCTCTGGCTGGTGGGGCTTAGTGGATTGAGTGCTGGCCTTTAAACAAAAGGGCCGCTGGTTTAATTCCCAGTCAGGGCACATGCCTGGGTTGTGGGCCAGGTCCCCAGTAGGGGGCATGCAAGAGGCAACCACACATTGATGTTTCTCACTCTCCCTCCTTTCGTCTCTAAAAATAAAATCTTTAAAAGTGAAAAAATTCCAGAGGAATCAGGAGAACCAGTGTTGCTTATGAAAGCATACTTTACTAAGTGCTTTAAGAAACAAAATTTTCTCATGTCTGAAAAACATAATTAAAAATTAGCAATATTTTTCAACAAAAAGTTATAAAAGCCACAATTTTCTCCAGTTTATTATGTCCCATAATTAATTTCTCTTTATCCTGAATATCTGCAAGCACCTCTATAAATCCAGTCATTTCACAGACCTCCAGCAATCATCACTCAGTTCAAAGATCCGAAAATGCATTCTCAGAAGTATGCAGGTCAGAATCTTCTCATGAACCCCTCCCAAGACATAATGTATTTTTCCAAATGCATTAGAGCAAAACAATGACTGTAAATGACAAGACTTAAAATGACACGATTACAGAGTAGAATGCAGTTGACAATGGAATATGCTTTTCTGCAACAACATCTTAAGATAACTAAAAATACAAATGAAAGTACATCAGAACTTAATGTAATCTCTAGAACATAAATGTATGTGTATACAAATAGAACATGCTTATCATTTCTTTATTTGACAAAACTTTCCATGTACTTTAAGCATATTAAATAGGCCTAATTAGTTCCAAAACTCCTGTTACAAAAGTGGAAGAAAAGTCCTTGAGGTATTTCAGGGGTCCATTGGAATAAGTCAGTCATTTCTCAGTTTTAAAGTCTCTTAAAATTTAAACTTTGGGAAGGCTGTCACATAAACAAAAGACTATAACAAACTTTTGGTAAGAATACTTTTTTTTATAGTAATAACTTCAAAAGACATTACTTACACTTAAAACTGGTTTTCACATCAAATAATTTGTCCAGATCACACGATCCTGTTTAATTTATATAAGTATTTCTTTATTTAGGCCAATAAAATACTACACCCTAGTTGTAACATCCAGAGGCAGAAAACACATCACATGTAACTCACAAACATATCTTGTAAAGACCATATACATAAGGACTACACATAATTTGACTTACTAATTTAGGTAAAGAACAAGATGTTCTGATTTGCTCATCTTTTTGCTTTTCCCCTCCACACAATATTTCTGCAACTTTCCTAGACCTTTTTAACTCATCCAGAAATCAGAATAATCTACTTTTAACTTTATTCAAACATATTGCCATAATTTACACCTTTTATTATTAAAGCTATATATTTTTTCCTAACTTAGAAGTAATTAGCATTCTTTAGATTGACAAATTTATGAATACATTTCAGAAATCTTACCCCATTTACTAGACCTTTAGCAAAACGATTTTTAATTAGTCTAAAATTCAAACTAAGCCGCTCCTTTCCAAAACAAAAACAAAGTCTAAAACAAAGGCAAAATTTCAAGAAGAGATTCGGACTAGATTTAGAATCTCATCTCCTTATTTTTCTAACTTAAGCTCACCTTCTCTAACTGCCATACATTTGCTTCAGCTACTTTCTTTTCCCCCATGCAGGTCCCGTGCAAGGCCTGCGGGAATGTTGGGGGTGCCCCCTCAGTACTGGTGCACCACCTTGGGATGCCCCCTGGTATTTCCAGGGTTACCTCCTGGCTTCCCCCCACCCATCATGTTATCACATGCAGTCCACCCAACAGGGGCATTTTCTGGAATATCCTCTTGGTGATGCCAGTTGTAGCACAGGAGCCCCAACCAGGGAGCTGCATAAGTGTTCATGATACTCCCGAAAAGACCCACCTGGTGGACTAGCTGATGTGGACATGCCGTTGTAGGGGAGTGCACTGATGGCGGCAGGTTGGCGCGAGAGAGACTGCACCTCCTCCAGTCTGTGGCTCATTATAAGGGGTCCCAGACAAAGGAGGCACATGTCCTACACGTGACTCTATATTACCTCAGTGTGTAAAGGTCAGGAAGCAGTCACTGGACAAGAGGCTGCCACCAAAAGGAGATGAGGGAGCTATAGTCCATTCCCAAAATAATACACATTCTTTCAGGCCAGTGGCCACCTGACCAGCCCTCAGTCCTGGGATAGGGAAGGGGCATGTCCGTTGACCCACACTATGTTGATGTGAGTTGTAATACACACTAGCTTTTTTCCTTCTTGTGCTTTGTCAATTGGAAGCAGGATTATGCTAGATTTCTGAAATGATTGACAAGATTTTTGTCCTTTTTCAGTGCTTTAGAACTGTCCAAATAGCATAGGAAGTAACTGTTCTCTAAGACTTGGAAATGTTTGCTTGGGAAGCCACCTGGACCCTGTGTGGTTTGAACGGAAAGCCTCTATGCCTCACAGCCTTGGGAGGTTTAAGAGCACCGTTGGATGAATTTATCAAATTTATCAATTTTGTTGCTTATTTCCTAGCTAATTTGTCTCTTTAATTTCTTTTTACTTTTGCCCTGGCTGTGTAGCTCAGTTGGCTAGAGCATCATCCTGATATAGCAAGGTTGCAGGCAACCAGTGAATGCATAAATAAGTGGAACAACAAATCGATGTTTCTGTCTCAAATCAATTAAAAAATTTTTCTTTTCACTTTCTTTAGGGTATTTTGTTGTGTATTCTTTCTGTTTAATTCTAAGTATATTTTACAGTTTCAATTCCACCTTTGACCCAACAG
This sequence comes from Pteronotus mesoamericanus, assembly GCF_021234165.1. Taxonomy (NCBI): domain Eukaryota; kingdom Metazoa; phylum Chordata; class Mammalia; order Chiroptera; family Mormoopidae; genus Pteronotus; species Pteronotus mesoamericanus. Next base: position 24,494,318 of record NW_026555105.1, on the reverse strand, counting down.
TTGTTACTTGGGAGAAGGGCTTAAAATCATGTCGTTAGGCTGTATTGGTTGATAATTTTTTTTCTTTTTGGCATTATGGTCAGACAATGAGAAATACAAATATTCCTTTATTTTGGAGCTGAAATTTTCATTTGGCATGAAGGTCACTTTCCACAAATGCTCTTTAGTCATTGAAAACAGCTCTGTTTTCTATAAGGTGCAAAGTTTGATACCTATTATGTTCACCATATTCATTAATTGGTCAGATTCTCTGATGGATGTAAAATAAAATTAACATGGAGATCAAGTCCGTGCTCATACCCTTCTTGCTCCTCATGTCATTGGAGACAGGTATATTTATGAACTGTTGGTCATTTCTTTTATATTGCCAACCATTATGGTCCTTATTTCAATGAAATATAATGTTCAGAACATAAAAATTGACTTATTTCGGTTGCGAATTTGTACTTTTAGTAATATAAAATGACCATCTTTTCCCCATCTCATACTTTCTGGCAGGAATTCATTTTGTCTGACACTGAAAAAATAATAGTAAAGCAGTGTTAATGTTGCTTTAGCTTTTATTTAATGATTTTGTGGAGGGAGAGAAAGAAACATTGTTTGTCATTCCCCTTATTTATGTATTCCTTGGTTGCTGCTCCTTTTATGTGCCCTGACAGGGTGGTTGAACCTGCAGCCGTGGAGTATCGGGACAGGTCCCTAAGCAGCTGAGCTACCTGGCCAGGGCATGTTGCTTTATGTTTATTTCACGTTGTGAAAAGTTGGCCTTTGGGTATTTATTTTTTGATACATCTGAGAATATTTTTAATAAAATGAACTAATTTACAAGTTTATTTTATTCTGTAGTTTTTTAAATTCTAATAGTGGTTTTCTTTAAGTAAAAAACATTTTTTTTTTATTATTAACTTCTTGTTTTAAGTTAAAAAAAAAATCAAAAGCTGTTTCTCCTGTTGTGAGTACTAAGATCTAATGATGTTTTTTCATTCTTATCTATTTGGGAGAAAGGCTTTAGCATCTTATTCCCTGTCTTCAATCTTTATTAATGTATTCTTTCTTGATCTGCCTTATTTTGAATTATCAATTTTCCATTACATAGCATATGCTTACAGAATAGTTTGACACATGCATTCAGTTTTATAACTAGGTTAGGTTCCATATTTAATTTTGTCCTGATCTTGGGGGTTTTAGGTAGCATACATTATTTTTAGCTTTGTATATTAGTAGCCCTTCTGAATCTTGCCTCTTGTGTGGTTGGAATAAGGCCTCAGTCCCACCCCGCCCCCCCTCCTTTTTCTTTCTCAGCCCGTGCATATCTGACATTGCAGTTTTTGGCTTTCCCACATGAAGGCCAACTTGTCTGGGTATAAAATTTTTGGGGAAAACCTTTTTCTCAGTTCTCTATAGATCAACATTTTCTGTTGACTTCTGGCATTTAATTCTGCCTTGGAAAATCCTGGGGCTCATCTTAACTATCGCTGCTATTTAAGTAAACCAGACATTATATCCTTTTCCCTGAGTATTTCTATGACTTTTTTCATGACTATAACTATTTTCAATAGTTAAATTATTTTGCCAGGATATATCCAATTACAGGTTTATCCTCTGGTTTTGTGTGAATCTGATGTGCCCCTGTAATCTCTATACTTAGATTTTTCTTAATCTCTGAATAGTTTTTTTTTTTATTCTATGCCTTTGTATCTTTGTGTTCCATTTGTTCTTTATAACAAAGTTTTATTGAAATATAATTCATATACCATAAAGTTCTCCCATTTAAGGTGTGCAGTTCAGTGGCTTCTAGTAAACAGACTTGTGCAAACATCGCCATGATCAAGTTTTAGAACATTTTCTTTGTCCCATAGAGAAATTACAGACCATTAACAGTCACTCCCCATGCCAGTCCCCCATTTCCACCCCAGCCCCAGGCCAACACTAATCTGCTCTTTGTCTCTATAGATTTGCCTATTCTGGGCATTTTATAATATAGATGTACTCATACAACATGATTGGCTTCTTGCTTGTTTGTCTGTTTAAGTCTAGTTAAGAAACACCGATTATTCATATCTTGGCTTTGCTTTTTGCTTTTTTCCCCTCCAGGGTTCTCATCTCTGAACTGGTACTGCCTTTCTGGCAGTACTGGAGTTTCTCAAGCTTTTCCTCTACCTTTCAGCTCTCTTCTGTTTTCTGTAGTTTTACTTCTCTTTATTGCTTCTAAGTTTGTTTCCTTTCAATTAATTTTTCCCCACCCCAGTTTATTGTCTCTTGGTTTCGGTCCCATTTTCTTTATCTAATTGTCTGATATTGTTTCCTTTAAAAAAAAAACAACAAACAATTGTTTTGTTATTTATTCTTTTCTCCTTTGTTCTAAATTGAAATTATCTTTTCATTTCTGCAGTAGAACCTTTCTTAGGTTAGTGATTTTGCAGAACATCTTCAGTATAGTTTTAGTGTTCAGAATATAGAAGCTCAGAAGTTTTTTTCATAGGCTACATGCTGGGTTTTTCCTCTCAGCTCCCTTAGGAACAAGGGGTGTTCTGGTCTGCCTGGGCATGTTGGCCCTATGGGTTGGGTGTGTCATGTGTGACCTGTGTTTGGGGCACTTGTGAATCTCCTCCCTGCACAGTTAAAGCACTTGGCTTTCAGCCTTCTCTCCAGCTTCTCCTCCAGTCAAGTCGCATCTTCCTGTTTATGCTCACTGCTGATTTCCTTAAGTTTATTCATGAATAAATAACACTTAGAGCTCCCTGTCTCTTGGAGTTGTCCTGGTTCTTCTTCTGCCTTTATTTCCTGCGACCTCATCTTCCAAGATATGCATTGCTGCTGGTAGGTGCCTCTTCTGCCTGGCTGTTCCTCATTGATCCTTGTCCCTGTCTGGATTTGGAAGTGCGCTCTGATGTTGGGGAGATAGCGACAGGGATTTGTCCTCAGAGCACATCCCAAGGGGCAGAGATGCCCTCTCCCAGGTTTCTGGCAGGCTTTGGCCTTGAGTCAGGACCAGAAAGGGCAAAAGTCTGACTGCAGATGTGGCTTCTTCCCTCTTACTGCTACTAGATTGTCAGTGTGTGTTTGCCTTTCTCTGTGCCTACATGGGCACTTGCCCTTTTCATTGGGGCCTCTGTCGCTGGTACCTGTATACCAGATGCCATGTCCAATTGGGATTTCAGTGATTTGTTGGCATTTCCTGTCATGTAATAGATCTCATACCTTGAGATTTATTTTTAATCTCTGGAAGCCTTTGAGCTTTGAGCTTTGCAAACACTTGTCTTTGGGCCGCCAATTGGGGAAATGAAAAATTATCACGGAGTAAAATTAATCCCCCTTTTCACTGAAGCTGAAACCAGTGTGGGTGGACTTGTTTGTCTGAACAGAAGGATTTGGAAAGATAGGTTTTAATTTCCCTTATTTGTGTGAGTTTGAGAAATGTAATCCCAGCAGTTGTTTGGTTTCCACAATAGAATATCCAGCTTGCCCGTAGAGACGTAGCTAGAGGCATGCAGTAACCATTTGTAACCAGGTGGTGGCTGTTGTGTAACACAAATAGATAACATTTCTGACTGGCGTGGTTATACAATTTTGGCAAGCCTGTGGGTTATAAAAGCTGAAATTCCTTCAGCACCTGAAGTGTCTCATGCTGAACGTTACAAAGATCCTAGCCTCGCACAGACGCCAGCACAACATTAATGGGTAGGGTGCTGATTAAAGAATATTTTCATGGATAGGGTATGATTTTGCTCTGCAGGTAAGACCATTTCTTGGTACTTAAGCCCTGCTTTGGGGAATTAGTGTTTTTTTGTCTGTTTCTGTGTGTGCATCTGTGACAATGTGTGCTCCTGTCCAGGACCATGTGTCTGTTTTTTTGCAAATATGTGGTTATATGTGTGTGTGTCTGTGAGGTGGGTAAGGAGCCTCTGGCTCAGGTTTGCCCAGCTGGGTTAGCAGAAAATTTCCAGTCTTTCTTGGTGCTGTCAGATGTTATTTAAATATTAATAACTGAACTTTAACGTTTATTCACCTCTTAGAAAGCCATGCCCCTCATTAAATATGGGAGAAAGAGTGATGATTAACACCTGACCTACAACAGTTAAAAATGTCAAAATCAGTGGTTTTCAGGTGCTCATTTACCTTGTTTTCAGCGTGAGGTCCAGTTCTGGGACTTCCAATGTTTGGTGTTCTTGTTTATGTTTTGTTTTATGCAAAATTTTAAGGGTTGGAGGAAAAGCAGGAAGGAACATAGATTAAACAGACTTGATGGAGAGCCTGAAGTCTCTTATAGCTGAATACTACTATTTTTAATCCTTTTAAGGTTTTGGGATTATAAAAATGTCAGGTTCACACAGCAAAAAAAGCAATACATCTGTGGCACAGGACTTTTAAGTTGCCATAGGGCCAACATGCCCAGGCAGACCAGGACACCCCTTGTTCCTAAGGGAGCTGAGAGGAAAAACCCAGCATGTAGCCTATGAAAAAAACTTCTGAGCTTCTATATTCTGAACACTAAAACTATACTGAAGATGTTCTGCAGTCTCTGTATTGGATGGATACATAGATGTGTGGGTATATTTATATGTACACATATATACAATTTGTGTACACATATGTGCATATACACAAATTATATATACACATATGTACATATATAAATTAAGAGGAACGTGCTTCTTTGCAGGAAAAAATATGTATAACATTCAGGTGTGGGAAGTGTAGTGACAGGGAAAAGATTATTTTGATCACTGTATTTGGTGTTAATCTGGAGAATAATTACACTGTTATAGCCCCAAGTAATGGCAGTGCACTCTTTTCCATCAGGTAATCCAGCAGGGTAGGTGAAATTTCAGTACTCCCCTTTCCTTATCTTGGGAGAGTTGGCAAGGAGGAGATGGAACTCTTGGTAGACTAGACTAGCGGGCAGTGAGGTTGGGGAGAAAAAGGATGTTGCAGAACAGATTTGCAAATGGAATTTCTTCCAGGCGATAGATAGCAGGTGGTTGGAGAATTAAGTAAATGTGCCAAAGTCCAGCAAAACTGAGCAGATGTATTGGGTAGTTAGGAAAAAAAGGGAAAGATGGAGCTAGACCTCTCCCTGCAGGGGACAGAAAGAAGTTTGGCTTTGGCACTTGGGGCAGAGGAAAGGATGAGAACATGCTAAAGAGAAATGGTATGGTCTGAATAATAATTCAGAAAGAGGGCTGATAGTACATTGAACTTGAGATGTGGAATGAGCGATTATTTGAAAGGATTTTCCCCAGCACATGGACGGCAGTGGCAACAGTAGCTCGAGGTGACCAAGGAGCCATCAGCCCTGCTGATAGGAGGGTGGAGCTGGGGCAGTACAGAGGGGAGCTCAGGTTAGCAGGGCACAGCCACCTTCTGGAAGTTACCGTAGCACCCAAGGCTGTCCTTGTCCTGGAAAGGGGGAGGGGGCATCAAATACCAAGGGTCATTGGTGATATGGAAGAGGAGAAAGCTTGTTTCTTTCCATTCCCTGACAGTAAATGGGGACTTCCCTTGGCTTCCTCCAGCATGACCTTTAGACTTGACCCTCAGTCCTTATCTGGCTGCTCATCTTCAGACTCTGGTTCTGCTGGTGTTGTAAGGGAACAAGAGCAGATTCCACGCTCTCAAAATAATTGCTATGTTTGCCACTTGTTCTTGGGTTTTGTCCAAGAGTAAATCAGCCTTTCTGTCTCCACAGTGTTCTAAACCATGGAGATAATAACCACCCTTCCCATAATTTTGATAAGGGTTACATGAAGTCATGTTTGTATCTTGACTATGATAGGCAGTTTTTATGTTGTCATTAAAGTTCCATATAAAATAAGCTTTTCAGTGGCCTCTGTAATAACTGATCAGTACATTAAAAATAGTGCTTAAATGAAAAAAAAAATCATTTGCACAAAAAGTGATGTCACAGTAGAAATAAATTCAGTAAAACACAACTTGATTCTGCTTGAGTTTTCTCAAATATACCTTTATATTTTAATCTGGCCTATAGGCTAGGCCTTTTGCATCACTACTTCTCCCTCGCCCCTCTCGTGTCCCAGCCACATGATTTCCTTTAATAAATCTGGAGAACGGGGTTTAGGTTTCGTTTCAGCTATTATATGACTAACTGGCCCAAGGGAAAAATGTTTAGGTTTCCTCCAAATATTTGAATGTCTTTTCTGTGATGGACACCGTTCCTTTCTTATTCTACACCTGCCTGGTTGGGGAGCTGGACAAAGAAGCTATGAGCCATGGAAACATGGAAGAATGGCAGTTAACCCAGGAATGCTTCTAGGAGGAGGAGGCTTCTGGAGCTAAGAACCAGACACTGCAGGTCCATGTGGTCCCAGTGGATGGTACCTGGGGCAAGAGAGACATGATGAGGATGATGAGTCTTAAGGTATTGTCATAATTTTATTTAAGTAAAGTTTGGGGAAGAAATTTCTACTGGATGATACCAAATTCAGCATCTCCTACCTACAACAAATGAGAAAAACTAAGATCACTGGTGACTTTGTATTTTAAAGTCCCCAAACCAACAAGATGTCAGCTGCTTTAAAAATGTTCTTTTTTAATTTACGGACTTTTAGAGGAGAAGGGAGGGAGAAAGAGAGTGAGAGAAACATTAATGTGAGTACATCAGTCGGTTGCCTCTCGCATGCCCTCACTGGGGACCTGGCCTGCAATCCAGACATGTGCCCTGTCTGTGAATGGAACCAATGACCTTTAGGTTTGCAGGCTGGCACTCAGTCCACTGAGCCACACCAGCCAGGGCAGTGTCAGCTACTTTCACCTTTTACTGTACACTTGACTATCTTTCTCCTAACTGTGTAGTCGATGAGTCTTCTCATCTACATAAATTGGCCATTGCTTTTCATTACTTAGCCTGTTTGTAAAGTGACATCAGTAAACAACCTTTTGGCTGGATTTAAGTGCTTCTTTAGAATTTAGAGTTTAGTTTGGGAATAGAGTTTATTCTGTACCAAGGGCTTTTAGGACCAAGTCTAGAAGAAACTGAAGAGGTCTTCTGTAGGCAGGGTGTGTGTATTCTTTAACATTTGTTTTATCACCTGTGCATTTCATCTTGTGCACTATAAAATATTTACTTTTAATTAGGAATTATCATCCCCACCCACCTCACCCCATGGATGGTTCAGTAATATTTGCCATGTCTATCCCGCAACTGTGTGTCTTCTCTGGCCCATGGTTGAGGTCCCTGACTCCATTTTTAGGTGATTCTTAAGTAGCACAGCATTATTTGCCCACGAGCCCTTCTTTTTCCACCTTCAGAGCAGGGTTGTTGCTATAGGGCAAGTGAGTCTTAGTGACAGGAACCACTGATTCTTCTTGTATTTGCATTAGTTTTCTAGGTAGTATTCATTTAGTGCCATCTATTTGGGGTAAATGTGTATCATTAACATTTACTGAGTATTTACTCTGTGCTAAGAGCTGGGAATATACAGATGAATTATACACAGGGGGACTCTACCCTTCAGGAGGACTCTTAGTGATCAATTCATTCAGCTGTTGAGTGCTTTGGACTAGGAAATACTAGGTGCTGATGATGGAAGGGCACGTTTTCTTAGGATTAGGTTATGCTTCCAAGAAACACAGAAGGTCTTGACATTTAATTCAGGAGCAGCTCATCCCTTAAATTCCTCTTTAACTAGACCCATCACACTTCCAAGTCAGGTGAGCCCTGGGGGTGTGGTCTCTAAAGGACTGTTCCTCTGGGGTTCTCAGTGGGCGGTTATTGAGATGGAACTTGCCGCCAACCCTAGGTTCCCCTTCAGAATCCAGGTTTTATCTGGCTTTTATTTTTTAATTTTCTTCCTCTTAAGAGAGAATGAGTCCACAAACCAAGACAGTGACAGAAGGATGACACAGTTTATGGGGTACAAAGGAGGTTTTCCTGATTGCAGTCATTGAGGTGGTTTCGTTCGGGGCTCTATAAATTTTATTTTTTTAATCCTCATTCGAGGATATGTTTTATTGATTTGAGAAAGGAAGGGAGGGAGAAAGAGACAAACATCTCTGTGAGAGAGAAACACCAATTGGTTGCCTCCAGCAGGTAGCCTGATTGGAGATTGAACCTAAAACCTTTTGGTTTATGGAGATGACCCTGTAACCAACTGAACCACCCAGTCAGGGTGGGACTTGATAGATTTTCAAGAAAGCCACCCTGAGGCCATGATTCTGGATACTCATTCCATTGTTGCAGAGAGGGGATAGTATAATGTTTATTTTGTTATTAGTGTCAATTACCTTTTACTACTTTGGCAAGTAGTAGTAGTAGTAGTAGTAGTAGTAGTAGTAGTCGTCGGCTGAAACACTCAATTTGGGTATGTGTCCTGAGCAGGAATTGAACCTGTGACCTGTTGGTCTATGGGACAATGCTCCAACCAACTGAGCCACATTGGCCAGGGCCACTTTGGCAAATTATTTTATGGGTAGGTTAGTTTAAGCTCAGCAAATAACCTGATTTAGATTGGATACTTGGAATATGCCTCTTATATCATTGGGCAGAACATTAGTTAAAGTGACTTTTAGGCTTCATTTGACTGACCCATAGTACAAAGCATTTTACCTTGAAACTGGGTTACCCTTGTGAGATGTCCTCTGAAGCCGTTTTTGTTTTGTTAAATTTTATTATTTTAAAAATTCTGGTTGAGATCCACTAAACCAAGTTTATGGCTCACTAGTGGTCAGTGACATGCAGTTTGAAAAACAAGAACAAGTTCTTGAGAGTGTTTTGGAAAAGGCTGGAGGAGGGTGGGGTGTTTTTTTTTCTTCTAGTTACATAGTATAAGCATAACCGCCATCACAAGATCAAACAATAGCTATGCCTTAGAAGTTCATTCATTGCTACTGAAATGGAATAATGATAGAGCTAGGATCACTGTCATAGGCTAAACTCCCTAAAACAGGACCCAATGTATTGGGTTGGCCAAGAAGTCCAAATGTTTTTTTTCTGTAAAATAAAAGACACATTTTTCATTTTCACCAATAACTCTATTGGTTTGGGTATTTTGAGTATGTTGGCTATCTCCTGCTATTGGCTTCTAGTGGGTAGAGGCCAGGGATGCTGCTAAACATCTTCCAGTGCATGAGACAGCCCCATAGCAAAGAACTTTTCTTGAAATAATGAAGCATAATATGTCAAAAATGTTGCATATCTTCTTCATCTTCAGTATCAAAATGGCTGCACAAAAATTCACCAATTCTGATAAGTTTTTTAAATACATGCTCAGCCCTGGCTGGTGTGGCTCAGTGGATTGAGTGCCTGCTTGCGAACCAAAGAGTTGCAGCTTCAATTCCCAGTCTAGGGCACAAGCCTGGGTTGCAAGCCAGGTCCCCAGTAGGGGGTGCACAAGAGGCAACCACACATTGGTGTTTCTCTCACACTCTTTCTCTCTTCTTTCCCCTCTCTCTAAAAATAAAATTTTTAAATGCATGCTCATATGACAGCTGTCACAGTACAATATAAAAATTATTATAAATGCAGTTAAAGACAACTAAGCATTATTAGAGCCATTATATGGAAAAAACTAAATGAACTTTTTGGACAACCTAATATTAGGCAGTCATTTAAGTAAGTACATTTTAAAGGAAGTAGATCATATACAAATTGCAGATATTTGTTCCAGTAGTCTTTTTTTTGGCATGAGGTTGAAAGCATTTAGGTCAAATGTTAGCATTGAACAGGATTTAATGGAGCAGCCAAAGTTCAACTATAATCTCCTAATGATGGGATTTAAGCAGAGAGCCACAAATTGGCTTTTAAAATGTGCATTATCATTGAACCTGACCGCTCTGAAAGCTCTTGTTTGGGTCTTGGTAAGGACCGAACTACCATTTGGCAAGTAGAGGTTGTGAGTTTCTTTATCCTGAAGTCTTCCTTCTCAGTCATACTCTCATCTGTCTCAGTAAATTTATAGAAGCAGTGAAAATAGTTTAGCTGTCTCTTACCCCCAGGATATAGGTGTGGGTGATCTAAGGACCACCAGCATTAGAACACTTGTTAACTATGTAGGTTTCCTGGGTTCCAACACAGGCCCATGGAATCAGACTGTGGGGGAGGGGATATTTTTTAAAATTCCTTTTTTTCCTTCAAAAATTGATTTAAGTATATTTTATATACAGTAAGTGGATACACATACAAATGGAGCCATCAGAATCACAACCATGATACCAACAGGTCTTTCACTATAAAGATTCTTTCTCTGCCTTCGGAGGCCCTCCCTTCCTTCCCTCAGTCACCACTACTCTGCTTCCTGTCTGTAGCTTAAGGAATCAAGCCTTGTGACTGGCATCTTTCAACATAACATTTGTGTGATTCCTCCATGTTATGTACATCTGTACTTGCTTCTTTTTTATTACTGAGTATTTTTCATGTGGACCCAACATGTTTTGTATATCCATTCACTCATTAATGAACCTTTGGATATTTTGAGTGTTGGGCTGTTATAATAAAGATAACTTTGAACATTTGACTACAAGTATTTGTGTGGAAGACATCTACATTTTGAATAAGCTTCGCAAGTGAGCCTTAGGCATATGAACCACTGATTCTTATGGTCTCTAGTCTTTTCTTATTCTTCTTGCAAAATTTGCATTGATGTTTTCTATGTAGTATTCATTTAATGCCATCTATTTGGGGTAATGTGTATCTTATTAACATTTCCTATCCTATGCTAAGAGCTGGGAATATAAAGATGAATTGTACTCAGGGGGCCTCTACCCTTTGGGAGGACTCTTAGTGATTAATTCATTCAGTTGAGTGCTTAGGACTAGGGACTATTAGATGCTGATGATGGGAAGGAACTTTTTTTTAGGATTAGGTTATGCTTCCAAGAAACAAACAAGTGTTGGCATTTAATTCAGGAGCAGCTCAGCCCTTAATTCCTCTTTAACTAGGCCCATCATACTTCCAAATCAGGTAGCCATGGTCAGCCACAGTGGGGGAGTTGACACATTTCTGGACAGGGGACAAATGGTCAGACAGAAAACTTTATTTTGATCACTGGCTGAATAGCTGATGAAATAAGTGGTAATTAAAAGCTGTTATTCTGCATTTGTGTATGATTATTGGTGGCTGGAGAGCTGGTGGCTTAGTTTAGGGAACTGAAAGTTTGTTAAAGATCTGAGTATTTTACTTTTCTGCTTACAGCAGAATTTCCCAAATAGCTGTTTTTCACTCTGCCAGGCTTACATTTATTTAGAGGTTGTCTTCTTCTTCCTCGTCGTCCTCCTCCTCCTCCTCTTCTTCCTCCTCCTCCTCCTCCTCTTCTTCCTCTTCCTCCTCCCCCTCCTCCTCCTTCTTTCTTTCTTTCTTTTTTTAAAGACGGCAGTGATTTCCTGCTTGCTCTAAGGTAGTGATTTTTAACCATGTCTACTGGAGAGCTTTAAAATGTGCTGAGGCTACAGAGACCTATTCTGTCAGACAGTCTGGGTGGGGACCTAAGCAGTGGTATTTTTAAAGTTCTTAGGTGGTTTCAACATGGAAGCAAAATTGAAGGCCACTTCTTTAGGGCAGGGCAGCCTTGGTTATAGGTACACCTCCTTTATTGTCGGTTCCCCTCTTTACCTGCTGCTGCGTTTAATTTACAAAACCTTGGCTTTTCTCAATTCTTTTTCAACAATGAAAGTTATTTTACAACTTAAGCCATGAGGACTTTATTCCACACTGCCCTGTAACTAGAGAGCTGCGTCCTGACCACAAAACACAAACAACTGAACTGCTTTGTTGTTTGTCATATTGTTAAGGGGAACCAAACCACTCCTCTATTTCTGGATGGTGGGGACGAACTGGGATGCTGATGTGTGCATCGTTAGGCTCTGGAGGTAGCAAGTGAGCATATCTTTCATTCTTAAGTAATAATGTTAGAAAATACAGAGGAGTAAAAAGAAGAAAATAAATGCTTTGCTATTCCACTGATCACCATTTTTAGTTAATATTTTGGGATGTGTGTGTATGTGTCCATGCACACTCACTTTCACATACAGAGGGAGTTAATGCTGTATGTACTGTTTTCTTCGTTGTATAAATTACCTTTAATTCAGCCCTGACTGGTGTGATTCAGCTGGTTGGGTGTCCTGTAAAGTGAAGTGTTGCAGGTTTGATTTCCCGTCAGGGCATGTGCCTGGGTTGCTGGTTCAGCCCCTAGATAGAGTATGTATGGGAAGCAATCTATTGATGTTTCTCTGTCTCTCTCTCCCCCTCCCTTCCTCTCTGTCTAAATAAATAAATAAATTCTTCAAAAAAAAAACAAAAACCAAACACCTTTAATTCTTCACTCATTGCCCCATTTCAAAAATTCGTATCTTTTATTATTATGACAATAACATTTAACCTGAGATCTACCCTCTTAAATTTTTAAATGTACAATACAGTATAGTTAACTGTAGGAACAATGTTTTACAGCAGATCTCTAGAACTTAATCATCTTGCCTAATAAATGTTATACCTGTTGAGTACCAACTCCCCGTTTCCTCCTCCTCCTCCAGCCCTTGGCAACCACTGTTCTGTTCTCTGCTTCTGTGAGTTGGACTGTTTTAGATAATTCATATAGTATTTGTCCTTCTGCCCTGGCTGGTGTGGCTCAGTGGATTGAGCACCAGCCTGTGAACCGAAGGGTTTCCGGTTCGATTCCCAGTCAGGTCACATGCCTGGGTGTGAGCCAGGTCCCCAGTAAGGGGCGTGCAAGAGGCAACCACACATTAATGTTTCTCTGCCTCTCTTTCTCCCTTCTTTCCCCTCTCTCTGAAAAGAAATAAAATCTTAAAAAAGAAAAAAATATATATATATATTTATATATCCTTCTATGACTGGCTTATTCCACTTAATATAATTTTGTACATTTTATTTTTTAATCTATTTTCTTATATAACATAGGGTGAACATCTTTCCATGTCAGTAATTATTTCTGTGCCATCTTTTTAATGGCTACATTGTAATATTCCTTTGTAAAAATGAAAATACTTCATTTTTATATACTTTGATTTAAAACAAGGAACAAACATATTGTCATTTGTTCTTGGGGGTGATTGAAGATTAGAAGCTTGTAAATTTTACCCATTTTTATATTAAGAATTTTTGTTTTCTGTTTATTGATTTGTAAGAGCTCTTGAAATAGTAAAGATACCAAGCCTTATCTTATGTATAATATATATTTTTTAATTTTGTGTTATTTTTCTTCATGGAGAAATCTAAAATTTTTTTTTTAAGACTTTATTTATTTTTAGAGAGAGTGGAGGGAGAAAGAGAGGGAGAGAAACATCTGTGTGAGAGAAACACCGACTGGCTGCCTCTTGCATGCTCCCAGCTGGGAACCTGGCCCCTAACCCAGGCTTGTGCCCTGACTGGGAATCAAACTGGCGACCTTTCGGTTCACAGGCCGGAGCTCAATCTGCTGAGCCACACCAGCCAGGGCTAAAAATTTTTTATACTACAAAATGTATTAGCTTCTGGTCATTTTCATCTTTAATGATATGCTCAGAAAGGAGCCCTCCACCCTAACATTATATAATAATTTAGTGGCTGTATTATTGTTATTTTTAAAATAATGAACTGGTTGTCTTGGCATGCTGTAGTGAAAAATCAATACTTTGTCTTATGATTTGAATGAAGTACCTCCCATATCATATATTCACTGGTTTGTGAGTTTTCTGATCTTTTTGTGCCTATATTGAACTCTTCTGTTTATTACAATTTTATGTTAGTGTCCCTATCTGATAGCTCTGTTCTTTTTCTTTTTTCAAATATTTGTGGCTACTCTTACTTATTCTTCCACAGAAATTTTAGCAAGATTTTTTTCCTCCTCTTTTGGGATATGAATTGTAAAACTTATTTTGTAAAATTTATAAAATTGATAAACATTGTATTTATGGGAAAATGTATACATTTATAGGTTTCTTATTCAATAATATAGTCTCTCTGATATAAAAACCTCTTTTATGCTCCTAGTAATAGTTCATTCAGAAATGCCATGTACATTTTTTAAATGTATTATGTATTTAGCTGTTATTGTCATTTTAAACAGAATTTCTGCATCCTTTAACTTTTCTGTAAATATCTCATGTTTTGTGGACCACATGGCTCCTGTCATTTGTTCTTCCTCCTTGTTGTTTACAAACCCTTAAAAATGGAAAAGCCATTCTTAGCTGGGGACCATACAAAACCAGGCAAGGCAGTGGTTTGCCATCTTCTGATCTAGATGCTTATTGCTGGCATCGGGAAAATGATTTCATCAACATTGAAGGAGGATTGCTCATCTGTTTTCTACCTAGCCATTTATGTACAGATTCTCTCAGATTTTCCTGTCTTTTGATATGGTTATAATTTGGTCTTTTCCTTTCAAACACTTCTCTCATCTGTCAGTCAAATGATATCCAGCAATGTCGGCACCATGCCTTGTTTCTAACATTAATGTGTTTATTGCATCGCAGATATGGTTGATGTTGGCTGTTAATTTTCTTTCCCAATCCAGTGAGAGTATTAAGCAAGAATGATTGCTACATTATACCAGCTACCTTTATTTTTTAAGCACCATTCATTCATTCCACAAATTTTGAGGAGACTTTAATACAGGTGTCAAGTTTGGCATTGGGAGCTGGGGGGTCTATATATAGGCTGTAGATATATATCTGTATATCTTGTTCTGCAGCTGTCTGGCTGGGCCAGCAGACATGGTCTTGCTGTTATAACCACCTTCATGGTTCCCAGACACCACAATGAGGAGTGCTGCACTGATCAGAGGAAGCACTGATGGGAGTTACCCCCAGGGAAAGGGTGCTGATTTTGGAAGGACTGCTTGTGCAGGAGCCTGAGGGCTAGAAGAGGACCCGATACCTTCAGGACCTGAAAGACAGAAATGACAGCACAGTACAGCCAAGCTTCACACAGTGACCCTGTAGCCCTGCCTAGGAATTTGAGTGTCTCTTCTCAGGCTAACTGGTACACCTTCAAAGGGCGTGATAGTTTCTGTAGCATGGTTGTGCTGGCAGCATTATGGACAAGTGGTACATCCATTAAGGTGGAATAAGAAAATGACAAGAGGCTGTTGTACCACTGATGAGGTGACAGCTTGTGCTGTGGAATGACCATATTGCACAAATTTAGGAGCTCTGGGTCTGCGGAGGGCGGCTTTAGCAGTCGCCTCTCAGAGCTCCCTGAAGAGTCACATGGAGGGCAGGAACCAACTGCACAGCAGGTCAGGTAGAGACAGTGCTTACAGGCCAGCTGGCCTGGGCTGTATTCTTCTAGGAAGGTTGGCTGTAAATTGAGCATAATTTAATGTATTGTTTGTGTAAACATTGTTAGGACAGGAGTACTGATTAAAGTGAATCTTCAACTGCTTACAGCTGTGCATCCTTTGGCACGTTAACTTCTCTGAAACTCAGTTTCCACTTTTGTAGTGTTAGTGTGCAAATCAGGCAATACTCTGCTTACTAGGGGGAAATAATTCCACTTGCATAATCGGAGTGAAGAGATGTGTTTGGCACACATAGGTGTTTAGCTGGAAAACTGTTATTATTCTCATGTCTTCATCATTTTAATTGTTGGCCAACCTGAGCTTTCATCCCTTCGCCCCTCCTTTCCCACGTGCCTTAAGGTTAGGGCCAAGATAGCAGTGACCTTGCTTATTTTCCTTTCCCAAGGAGTAAGAAGAGGGTGATGGGGGACTGTGAGTGACTTGCCCCCTGTGTTAGACTCCCTGGGGGGTCTTGCCTTTTGTTTTAACAAATTCTAACACATACCCTAAACTCCAGTCCCCTTCTAGCTTATCTTTTGCTGTGCTTGCCTCTGAGCCTTGGCATGTCCCCATACAAGAGTTCAGCCTGAATGAAACACTCTGATCTCCAGTTAGTGGGCGGTTTCTGCCCTTGAAGTTATCTTTATCACTCCTGAGTACTTGTCTGTGGAATGCTCTGTCATTGTGGGACTTCCAAATTTGTTCAGTGTTCACTGTCTTCTCCCCTCCTTCCTCCTTTTCTTCCCTCCGTTTTTTGTAGCCAACAAGGGTGTCCATCTTTCCCAGGCTTTGTAGCCATCTGCCCCGAGCCCTTCTCAGAACATCCGGCCCTGCACTTTCTTGGGTCGTCTCCCCTCTTGTGTTCATTTGGGTTTTCAGGACACTCTATGGGTGCTGCTGTGTAAGAGATGGGCAAAGGGAGTGGGTGGGTTCCCCCAGTAGAGCTTGTAAGGGTTAGTTAAATGCCTGGTAGAGAAAACTGTACAGACCATTTGGTGGAAAGAGGTCTTGTCAGGATAGAGCTTGTCCTTTGTGCCTGGTGATGGGGACAGTGGGGAGGGATGTCCCTGTCCAAAACAAACACAAGGATAGTATGAACCTGGGAGTCCTCATTCCCCTGAAGTGGGCGTGGGTAAGTGCGGGCAGGAAAGCTCTGCTGGCATGCAGAAGGCGGTGGGGCTGGATGGCTCAAAGAGCTTGCTGGTGTCTCTGACTGTGACTTGCATGGCATGTGGTCTTGTGAAAATTCAGCAGTGTTGCACCATCTTTTTTGCCTTTCATATCTGTTGGAAAACATAAACTCCTGGCTGTCAAGGTGATGGTCTGTCGGGGCTGCTTCAGGCAGATCTTTTTACATATGTTCATTGTCATGCTCCCCGAGATGTGGGGAGGTTTTGTGTGGCAGTGTCTAGATCAAGATGTATATTGTGTTTTTAAAAAGTGTAAAACACTTTTATTAAAAATGTAAGGAAAAGGTTAATTCTAAGTAAACATACACCATCTCTGTCAGGGCTACAAGTAGAGGCTTAGGATTTTCTAAGTGATGTTTATAACTTCCCTTTTGAGTATAGAAAGTCCCCACTTTTATTCAGTATATTGAATACTGCATAGTAATGTGGGTCTTCATATCCCTTACATGCAGCAGGAAAAAAAAAAGGAAAAAAATATAATGATCCACTTGTCCCTGTTCTTGAAACAAGAAAATTATTTTCAAAGTCGCTCAACTAGGGTAAGCCCCATAGACTTATTCTTTATGAGTATTTCTCAATTTGGGGATATATGTGACCCTGCTTCTCAAACTGGTGTGTGTTTCCCTTGGGGGGCATAATCTTGTGCTGGGGACCTACATGGCACATTTGGGATGCCATTTTGGGGGAGGAGGAAATAAAGTGTTTATATTTAATATAGTATTTCTCTCCATGGTGGTGTTACTCAGTTAATATAAAGACTTTTTAAAACATTAAATCTCTCCTCCATTTCAGTGTTAATATAAAGTGTTTGTTTATTTTTTATATTAAATCTTTTCTCCATTCCAGGCAAGAGTTTCCTCCTTCCAATTCATGTGCTTTGTGAATTTTGATACTGTGAAATATTACTTACGCAAATTTCAGCCAACTTATTTGACCCTCTTCCTAACTAGCAAATATAAATTATAGGCTGCATTTTCATTGCATTACCAGTTGTGAAAAAAAAACATTTTCATTTAACATATATACCTGTACATCAGTTTATTCCACTTAAAAGGGAAACAAATAAGAATATAAAATTATCCTATTTACTGTTCCTTGGGAACTTTCAGACACCAAAGCTCAGTTTTTAATCTCAATAGCACAAATGTTTTCAGGACGAGGTTTTATTCAGGAGGCTCTTCAAAGTCACATCCGCCCATTTCTCTTTCATGCATATATCCCCAAATAAGCACAGATGCCTGGAATGCAGAGAACCAGACCTAATGAGAGAGATTGTACCTCCAACTTCTACTGCTTCAACAGGCAGCACCAAAAGCAGTGAAATGAGGATTTAAGAACAGTTGTGTTGAAACTGGGGTTATGATGTTGGGACCTTGAAGTGGCTAGAACTTGAGCACTAAAGGTTTCAAAGAAACAATGCATGTATAATTCTGACTTGAAATCCTTCCCAGAGCTCTGAATGCTGAGGCTGAGAGGTTCTCTGTGACATCGCCTCCCAGGAAGCAGCCATTACAGGGATGACCAAGGAAGGAAATATGTTTAAATCAGCCGCTCACAGTCTGCACTGTTGATATTTTGGGCCAGATAATTGTTCATTGTGGCATCCGTTCTGTACACTGTAGGATGTTTAGCAGCACCCCTGGCCACTGCGTGTTAGATGTCAGTCATTCACCCCCAATTGTGGTGACCAAAATGTCTCCAGACATTGCCACATGTCCCTGGAGGGAGAAATCACTCCTGGTTGAGAGCCCGTGCTTTAAACAGACATGGGTATGATATGACCAAGAATGTAAAATGTACATGAACGTTTAATCCAAAAGAGCCACTTCAAAAAAAATAGATGTGTGCACCCAGCTCTTCTATTGCATTGAGGCGGAACTTAATGTTCTGGCAACTATTTTATTTTTCCTTTTTACCCTCCAACTCTTGAACTCTCAAATTCGGTATAATTCTTTCTCTTATTTGTTTATATTTCAAATTTTACTGCTTTATCAAAGTACTTGTCGATTGACAAGAGTCCTTAACAGAACTCCTTGAACATCAGGAGGCTTCCTACTTCTCTATTTCTAACCTTGCAGGCATGTCTCTACATTCGCTGGACAGCTTGGCCAGGTTTCTTCATTCTTAGTGGGAAATTAATTGGTACTAAGATCTGACATCATTCTAATCACAGTGCCAATGAATGTTCTCGGTCCTTTCTCACCCCTACCTGCTGGGTTGTTTTTATCCCCCTATAAACATTTAGGCACACCTAGGGCTAGACATGTTTTATTGTACATGTGCCAACCCTTGCAGGCATCTTTTGTGCCTTTTATTTTTGAGGCCAAATTCTCTAAATGCTTGTTAATCATTGGGTGGGGCTCTTTTATTAATCCAGTCATACTTCTGTTGTTTGAAATACAGAGGTTTTAATTTTCTTCTTCATCTAAACTTGACGGCATAAATTTCAGTAATTTCCAGCTTTTGACTTTCGTTCAGGTTTTCTCTTAGCTTGAAGCATTGCACTTTTCCTTGTTAAATAATATCAGATTCCCTGAGGTTCTCTGAGCATATTAGGTCCCTCTTGGATCTAGTAGTGTTGATCTCTTCCCCCTCCTTCCTTACCCTCTTAATCTCTCACTATTTTACTTCCCATTTTACAGGGTGGGGGACTAGGGGGGCACACTTGGATTTCTTTTTTATGTTTATGTTGTTTTTTGATCAGTATTGAATGTTTTGTCTCTGTTTTTTGTGTGGCCTTCCAATCCTTTTAAAGCTTATCTTGTCACCTACCTGAAATTCTGTGTGGCTACTCAATCCTAGATTGGTTTTATCTCCTCTTTAATGCTTTGAGTGCCCTCCCCTGCCTTTAATTGGGCACCTACAGGGAATTTAGAATTAATATCAAGGCAGTCATAGTAAATTGGCTATAACTGCACTGTGTAGTGTGGTTGCCATTAGCCCCAGGTGGCTAGTGAAATTGAAATTAAAATTAGACACAATAAAAGTTGACCTTCTTTCTTACACTAGTCGCATCTCAAGTGCTCTCAAGTGCTCGGTAGCCTTTGGCAAGTGACAATCACATTGGACAAGGCAGATGTAGAACATTTCCATCACTGCAGAAAGTTTTATTGGATAGTCCTGGGCTATAAGATACAGACCATAATACACATAAAAATACATATTTTTTAATCCCTAGTATTCTGATATTTTTGTTGAGATATGATCCTCCTTTCCAGGGGATATTCAGAATCACTGAGTAACTGTAAGTGCAGAGGGGTAGGGACTCGAAAAGTAATTAAGCAGTATGATTTTGGATGTTTGGGTATAATTTTTCCGTGAAGAAAATGTGATGACCATGGGTCCTGTGTTGTGTGCTTGAGGTGATTTGGCTTTTTCTTTTTCTAGGTGCTAAGAGATGGTGCTTATGGGGCTCATCTCTGCCTGAGAATAAGGTGCTCCAGGTGCTGGAATAGCCAAATCTGATCCTGGGCTCCCTGCTTGAACAAGCCTTCACTTTCAGTCACTCCAATCCAACAACGAAACGACACATTTTCTCTTAATGATGGGTATTGGTAAGAACACTACGTCCAAATCCATGGAGGCTGGGAGTTCAACCGAAGGCAAATATGAAGAGGAAGCGAAGCACCCCACTTTCTTCACCCTTCCGGTAACAGCATTCCCTGTCTTCCTTCCTTCTTGAGTCACTCTAAAATAATTTCTGTATTGAATCAACATAGGATTAGCTTTAACACTCATGTTTTCAGTGCAGGTTAAGGCACTTGAAAATCAAATGCTTTTCATGGAGCCACCTTCTGGAGTCCTGGTGGCTGTCTGGTTTTGGCCTTGCTCTCTGCCTGGAGTCACCTGACGGGATTAACTTCAGGAAGGAAGCATGCATTGCTGTGAATGTTGTAAAGCTGGCCCAGTACTTCCTCTATACTGGAGGATGTTGAAGGCTTAATTTTATCTCCAAAAATCTGTTCTTTTGAAATAGCCTGTAACCCGACTTCAGACTTGTGTTCCAATCTGGGAGACTGAATGAATGACTTATTGTTTGGAACCCAAATGTCCATGTTTTGCATTATGGTAGCAGTGTCCAAGACGGAGGTAGATTTACCTGGACAAATATTAGTCAGATAAGGCTGATGACACACATTCATTATATTCAGTGTTAATATTTTTCCAGATGTAGGATTATGACTTGATGTGCATAAAGTTACCTGAAGTGTAGGTTTAAAAAAGAAAACCACTCTTTAGAGAGAACTTACATCAAAGTGTTTTTCTCTTCATGTTGGAAATGAGATTATTGGCAAAGATGTCATTCCAGGATTCCTTAAAATATGGTTCTGGAATTTGTCTCACTGAGGCATTACTCCATAAGAAAAGAAAAAAGGGAATGTGACATCTTTAAGTACATTGGTTGACCTCACTCACATTCACATTTTGATTTTTACCCTCTTAATTCACAGAAACATGTTCTGCTGAATTTATGACTGACATTACTGTTTTCTTTCTTTATATAAAGTGAATTTTGAAAGTGGATTTTCTGTTGTATTGAAGACTTATGGTCGATTCAGGCTTTCTAGAGGAAGAGGCAAGTCATTTGTTCACGTTTAAATTAGATCATCTTTGAAAAGTGAACAGTAATGTTTCATGCCTGGATATTGACTTGTCTCTACCATACTGATGAGGTGTCGAGGCCGGGTGGGCTAACAGAGGGGATGTGTAGGGAGTGGTCGCTGAGGTAGGAGGAGAACCAAGGAAGCTCCATCCAGCCAGTGACGAAGGCATTGTGAGAGTGAGCTGGGTGAGGAATAAAGATGGACTGTTGGATTTAGCCAGGGCTGGGTCTTTTTGCCAGGTGACTGCGGAAGGACCACAGTTGAGGTTTGTGCGAGAGTGATTGTAGTGATGCTGCATGGGCCCTAGGTGGGGAAAAGGAGGTCCTTGAAGCCGATGTGTAGGATCTGTGTCTTCAGACTGTAAAAAGGCATTTGGGTCAAGGGTTTGGGAGACCTGCTGGGTCAAGAAAGTGGGGTCTTTGAGGGTATCTAGGAAGAAAGACAAGCAATGAAGAGCAGGGTAGCTTTGAGAGTGGTGGTAAAGGGGTAGATTGACCCGATTTGGTGTTGGGTTGGATGTGGGTTGTGAGGTACAACAGAAGTCAAGAAGGGCTTGAGACTGGGTACCTGGGTGTATGGTGGCACCCGGTGATGGAAATAAGAAATGCACAAACAAAACACAGGGTGCTCTTTTGGTTTGTTTTTAAGCTGGTACTGAGAAGTAATGAATTGATAGAACATAAAATTAAAGGTTCTGCTTTTTCATGATACTTTGTGTCCATTTAGTCAGGAAAACACGGATTCTTTTGCCCCTGAGGAGTCTTCCCTCTTGTCTTCTCTTGGCCAGGAAGCAGATTTCTTGCTTTTTTTGCTGAGAAAGACCAGCTGAAATCAAATGTGAACACTGTTTACATTGGCATCTTCTAGCACAGAAAATAATTTTCCAATTTATCTATTAGAAAGAGGTTTGTAAAGCAGGTATGTGCAGGCATGATTTAATTTAATTCCTTTCTTTCTGTGAGATGAGAGCTTGAATCTATTGCATAATGGTCATGGTTTAGGGTAGGGGATGCTCTTGATAGAGTCAAACAGCCAAGATGAACAGCTTTTCTTTTAAAACGTGTAAGTTGAGAAATTTTTTTTTAAAGAATTATGCCAATGTATGTTTTCAGATAAAAACGTTGAAAAGATGGGATGCAAATGAAGGTTTTTACGCATGGTAAGAGGTTCCTTTCCTTACCTCTTCTTTCTTTCAAGAGTTTTTGACCTTAAAAAGTAATTTTTTTCTGCACTGATTTTGAGGTTACACATGGTTGCTTATATTGCAGCTTGCTTTTAATTTGGATCGAGTTTTGATAGTTTTACTGAAATGCAGATGTGGTTATACTAAAAGCCCATCTAATGGGACATGAATAACTTGGTATAAGTGTTCATAAATGACAGAGCTGCTGCAGTTACTTCCTAGAGTAGGTTTACAACGTTGATCCACATTTCAGCTGATAATTTCTTAGCTATAATCACAAGCTCTTGGTCCTGGAAATGGTCTTCAAGGACATCTTACTCATTCTGCCCATATTCAGTGCTTGCTTTGTGCTCCAGACTGTACCAGACTTGGCAGGTACACAACAGACGTGGTTGCCCAAGCTTCTTGCCTTCCCCACCCTGTAAGGCACACTCTCAGCATCGTCTCTGCTGCCACTGCTTTCTTGGGGTCATTTCTTGTCTAGATCACTATGACAGCCTCTAGATGGTCTTCCTGGCTTTCAGCCTTATTTCTTTACAACCCCTGACTGTCATTTCTGCCTGTGTCTTTTGCATTCCTAGACTCCTTAAGACTTCCTCTACTAGGTATAGGTGCCTGCTGAACCACTGACCTCTAAATTATCCATTCACTCCTAACCTGTGTTCACCTAAGCTAGGTAGGCAGGCTCCTGACCTTTAATGATTAGAGGAAAGATATTTCAGATAGATTTCTTACAATGGAAACATAATCTGTTGGAGAAATAGCTAATTTCCTGTTGGGATTTGATAAAGTAGTCCAGGAAGAAGATAGGGTATGGGAGGCTGTATGGTAATAGTAATTACCCAGTGGTTTCTGCTGCCTCTTAATTTTACATGTTTTAAAGCATCCATATTTCATTGTACATGTGTGGTATCAGAATCAAATGGAAATAGCAAGAAAAGTGATGTGTCCTGTCTCTATATCTTTTTAGTAGTCTGCATATATATCTTTCCTGTCATTGCCTTATTATTGGTATATAACTTCATTTGCAAAAGAAATACATTTACTACGTAAAATTTAGAAAACATAGAATGCTGGAATAAGGAAAAAATCCAAATCATTTAAAATCCTGTCAGCCAGAAAAACAACTTTCTTATATTTTGGTATATTTCTTTCAAGAGATGAAACAAGTCGTATTTTTTTTAAGGTGAGCTTTGGAAGGCTCTGCAAAGAGACATTTCAAAGGTGTGTTAACCTCGATGCACAGAAACAATGGACAGGGCTTGCTTAAGGCAAAGATAAACCTCTTTCTAGGGAAGTTATATGCCCAGGGAGTGACTACCCACCATGACCTGCCTAGTTGGGAATTTATGATCCTATCCCACTGTGAGGTTACTTTCTGTACAACCCCTTTTCCACCTACAGCTTTCATTAGGACCTTGGGTTATTTCTAGTTCATTAATGTAATAAATGATAACCTAGTGTGTGTAATCTTATTGCAATAGTTTATATTTCCAGCAGCTCTGAGAGAAGACCTCCCAATCAGTACTAGATACTAGATTTAAAAAGCAGCAAATTAGTACATGAAAGACTGGTATCTAATTGCTTTAGTTTTGCATTTTAATAAGTCAGAACACTTTCATTCCTGTGTTCCTTGGCCATTTATATTCTTTCTTTTGTTAGTCTCTATCTTCCTTACTACCCTCCTCCCCATTTATTCTGTTGAGCAGTACTGATAATCAGAAGTGCCACAGAACTATTAGAAGTTACAATTGCAGAGGAAATCCCTGTATCACATAGCAGTTTGAGGGGAGGCCTGTAGCAGTGCCAGCTTTGACAGAGCTGTGCCTGTCATTATCCATGGCCCCGGGCTCCATCTATGGAGAGCAGCTTCTTGTTGTGGGCTTACCTTTGGGGCCTTAAGTGAAAGCCTCAATTTACAGTACCTCCATACCTGTGCAAACCTGGGCACTTATTCATGCTTGGAATTGCAGGATGTTCGAGAAGTAAATGAGATCATACATATCAATACCAGATCAGATACACAGTAGGCAACTAATCAGTGTTTGTCTCACTTCCCTCCTGCGTCTTCACCATGGCCCTGGAACCAGAGAACAGTGATACAGAAGGGCAGGGAGGGATCTGAAAAGGACCTCATGCCATGACTGTTGTACAGATGTGATGGGCTGTGGGAAACAGTCCTGCCTGACTCACCTGGGAGACTTCTTCCAGGGCTAACAAGTATGTGGGCCATAGAGGGTGGGGACCAAATATGGAGCAATTATTTACATATTTTTTAAATCCTCAGTCAGGATCCTGGAGGAAAGAGCTTAAGGCCTGGAGTGAGATCTCAGTGCAAATGTGGCTCAGACCCTGAGAGGAATTACTTAAGCTTTCTGGCCATTAGTTTTCTTCATCTGTAAAAAGGGACTAAACATAACGTCTGTCTCAGGCTTGTTACAGGGATTGAATGAAGAAATATATGTAAATTTGAGGACTTCTGGCCAATATGGTGGTTTAGGTAGATACACTTTGCCTCCTTGCACAACCAAAAGAAGGACAGCAACAAATTTAAAAACTTTAAAAAAAATAAAGAATTTAAAAAAAATAACCAGAAGTGCTAGAAAATTGAACTGTATGGAAGTTCGACAACCAAGGAGCTAAAGAAGAAACATTTGTCCAGACTGGTAGGAGGGGCAGAGACAGACAGCTGGAGCAGAGAGGATGTGCAGCAAGGCAGAGGTTGGAGGACCTGCTGGGCGAGGCAGCGACTGGTGGACTGGGTGGTCCCACATTTGCATGTGGCTAAACCAGGAGGAACAGCTGGGTAGACAGACCACACAACCCTGGGTTCCACCGTGGGAAAAGAAAGCCTCCAACCTCTGGCTGTAAAAACCTGGGGGGGATGTGGCAGCAGGAGAAACTCCCAGCATCACAAGAGAGTTCGTTGGAGAGATCCACAGGATCCCAGAACTACGCAAACCCACCCACCTGGGAATTAGCACCAGAAGGGCCCAATTTACCTTTAGGTAGCAGGGGAAGTGACTGAAAGCCAGCTGAGAGCCCAGCAAGCAGCATTGTTCCCTCTTGGACTCCTCCCCACACACACGGCCACAACGCAGTGACCTGGGTTGCCCTGCCCTGGAGAATACCTAGGGATCTGCCCCTTACAATGTAACAGGCTGCTGAGACAAAGAAATATGGCCCAAATGAAAGAACAGATCGAAGCTCTAGAAATAGAACTAATTGACGAGGAGATAGCCAGCCTATCAGAGGCACAGTTCAAAACACCTGCTGATCAGGATGCCCATATAAATGGTTGAGTATGGTTGCAAAATGGAGGAAAAAGTGAAGGCTATGCAAAATAATAAAGAAAAATATACAGGTATCCAACAGTGAAGGTAAGGAAACCAGGGCTCAGATCAGTGATTGGGAGAAGGAAGAGATAAACATTAAACCAGAACAGAATGAAGAAACGAGAATTTTAAAAAAATGAGGAGAGGCTTAGGAACCTCCGGGACACATTCCAACATCTGACTCATAGGGGTGCCAGAAGGAGAAGAGGAAGAGCAAAAATTTGAAAATTTATTTGAAAAAGCAATGAATGAAAACTCCCCCAATCTGGCCAGGGACATAGACTTCCAGGAGATCCAGGAAGCTCAGAGAGTCCCAAAGAATTTGGACTCAAGGGAGCACACACCAAGGCACATCATAATTACATTACCCAAGATTAAAGATAAGGAGAGGATCTTAAAAGCAGCAAGAGAAAAGAAGACAGTTACCTACGAAGGAGTTTGCAAAAGAAGACTTTCCGCTGATTTCTCAAAAGAAACCTTGCAGGTAAGAGGTATTCAAAATCAAGAAAGAAAAGGACCTATATCCAAGATTACTCTATCCAGCAAAGCTATCATTTAGAGTGGAAGGGCAGATAAAGTGCTTCCCAGATAAGATAAAGCTAAAGGAGTTCAATGTCACCAAGCCCTTACTATATGAAATATTGAAAGAACTTATCTATGAAAAAGAAGATCAAAAACTGTGAACAGTAAAGTGACAACAAACTCACAACTCTCAACAACTGAACCTAAAAAACAAAAACAAAAAACAAACTAAGGAAACAACTAGAACACGAACAGAATCCTGTTAACAGGAGATAAGAGGGGAGGGCGTGGGAGAAGTGAGGGAAAGGTACAGGGAATAAGAAGCATAAATAATAGATACAAAATAGACAGGGGTAGGTTAAGAATAGTATAGGAAATGGAGAAACCAAAGAAGTTATATGTACGACCCATGGGCATGAACTAAGTGGGAGGGAATGCTGGTGGCAGGCAGGGTGCAGGGTGGAAGGAAATAAAGGGGAGGAAAGAATGGGACAACTGTAATAGCATAATCAATAAAAAGTATGTATAAATTAAAAAACAATGTGTATTTGTCTCTTTAAAAAATATATGTAAATTTATGAACATGGTAACTGGCACATGTGAAATGTACAGTAAATAAGAGAATAAGTAGAAACTAGTGGTTAGTTTAGCTACATTTGAAGATGTTTTGACAAAACTTCCTGACCAAAACATTGGGAGTCACACTGAGGTGGGAGAGAATCTTTTTTTCCCCCTTCATTCCCTCTCCTTGAAGGAACTTCTTGTGGCTGTATTCATAGAAACCAAAAAAGAAAGAGATGCAGATAAAAGGGGCTCTGCTGTCATGCTTTGTACGGCGGTGTGAGGGTCTGGAGAAGGGTCCCACACGGTACATGGTTGTAAGGTAGAAAGCATACTTCTGCAGTCCTTACATGTGTCTGCTTAAATGGGCTGGTACTTTTGCAGACTCTTCTGTAACCTGCTTCATTGCATTTAACTAGACATCCTGGATCTCTTTCCCAGAGGGTTCGAATGTATTTTCCTCATCCTCCTCAGCAGCAGCCTGGTATTTAACGTACAGAATGTATCATAATTTTGTTAATTGTTCCTTGAATGGAGTTCTAGCTTTACATTTTTATTTCTTTTAAACACTAGGTAATACATTAATATAATTGAAAATTTAAGAATACAAAAGGTATAGAGCGAAAAGCCCCCTGTGTGGCCTTGTACACATCAATTCTCCACACACACCACTTTTCAGAAATGGCTGTGACTTGTAAACAAATATAATACACATCTAAATGTCTATGTCTGTAGCTCTGCATCACTAATACACAGAGTGGGGCAAAAGTAGGTTTATAGTTGTATGTAAAACAGTTTATTCTTATATAATATTGTATTATTTTACCTATGAACAACTGTAAACCGACTTTTGTCCAACCCCTATAGTGTATAATGTTCTGCACATCCCCTATCAAAACACAGAGTGCCCTACTGTAATGCAGGGCCTCCAAACTGGGGAGCCCCTACCCCAGGGTTCACGATGTTCTTGGGGGGAAAACCACCCAGAGGACGAGCAGATGTGGACATGCTATTTATCACTCACATTATGGGGGAGTGCACAGAGATGGCAGCGGGTCAGTGGGAGAGAGACTGCACCCCGCTGTGCCCAAGACTTGTTTTAAGGAGTCCCAGACAAAGGAGGCACGTGTCCTAGGAAGGACTCTAAACTACATTACCTCAGTGTGTAAAGGTCAAGGAGCAGTCACTGGACAGGAAGCCACTCGGAAAAGGTGATAAGAAGGAATTTACAATCTATTTCCAAAACAATAGACCTTCCTTCTGGCCTGGCTTCTGACTAGCCCTCTGTGATAGGAGAGGGAAAGGCCCTGTATTGACGCCACACCTAAACAAGGTCTTTCTGGAAAAGGTCCAGCCATTGTTAATATAACAAGAATGGTTTGCTCGATATCGATGTAACCTAGCAGCAAAGGAAGGAGACTGGAATGCACATGGGTGAACAAGGACGACTTCACTGAACCTAGCCAGTGAGGGCAGTAGATGCCCTTGAATGAGCATGTGTACTGTGTGGCCATTGCATTCAAAATGACTGAGCAAGTAGAGCAATGAATCTGTATCCAATTTTACATTAAGCTTGAACATTTCTCTGTGGAAACTATTTGAATGATTCAGAAGGCTTTCGGAGACGATGCAATGAATGCAGCGCAAATAAAAGGGTGGTACAAATGCTTCAAAGAGATCAAGAATCTGTTGAAAGTGACCCACATTCTGGAAAGCCTGCAACAAACAGAAACCTGAGAATGCTGAATGTGTACGTATTGCAATCAACAAAGCTTAGCAACTGAGTGCAAGAAGTGTGAGCTGACATGGGGATTCCAAAAACTACTGTGCCTGAGATTTTGACTCAAGACCTTGGCATGAAATGTGTCATGGCAAAATTTGTTTTGCAGCTTCTGTTACCAGTGCAGAAGGAACATTGTGCTGTAGTTCCTAATGACTTGAATCACTACCAATGAACCAGATTTCCTCAAGAAGGTTATATTTGGAGGTGAATCGTTGATCCACAACTATGATCCAGAAACAGGCCCAGTCATCCCAGTGGAAGCCGCCTGGTTCTCCACGCCTGAAGAAGGTGCGGCAAAGTCGCAGCAAGATCAAGACAATGTTAATTAACTGTGTTTTTTGACTGGGAAGGTGTTGTCCATTGCGAGTGCACCCCTCCAGGCCAAACAATTAATAAGGACTACTACTTCAGTATTCTTCATTGGTTGAAAGATGCAATACGATGAAAATGGCCACAGTATGGGCAACTGGTGATTGGCAGCTTAATCACGACAGGGCGCCTACTCATGCATCGCATCTCGTGTGGAGTTTTTGGCAAAACATGAGATAACCCAAGACTCAGCACCCCGCCACCCCGCCCCGCGCGCGCCCCCCCCCCGCCCCCGGCCCAGATTTCTCTCTCTGCGACTTCTGGCTTTTCCCAAAACTAAAATCACCTTTGAAAGGGAAGAGACTTCAGACAATCAATTAGGTTCAGGAAAATACAGTGGAGCAGCTGATGGCGATTGGGAGAACTGTGTGAGGTCCCAAGGTGTCTACTTTGAAGGGGACTGAGGTATCATGGTCCTGTGTACAGTGTTTCTTATCTCGTATTTTCAATAAATGTCTCTTTTTCATAGTACATGGCTGGATATTTTTCTGGATAGACCTTGTATACTGCAGAGCATCTATGGTATAAATGTACCATAATTGATTTAGATATTCCCATTTGATAGATACCTAGATTGTTTCCAACATATTGCTGTTACAAATAGCAGTGAATAACCTTTCACGTAGGTCTTTTCACTCAGATGTAAGAAAAGGATAAGTTTCCAGGAATGGGACTGTTGGAGCAGAGGGTGTACCTTGTTAGGTTGAGGGGCACGACGAAGTGCCCTCTGTTGAGATCATTTCATTCTCATCAACAACACATGAGTGCCTGTTTTCCTACAGGCTTGCCAGTGGAACATAGGTGGGACTGGTGTCTTGGCCAATTTAGTAAATGGAAAAAGTTTTCTGTTGCAGTTTGTTTCTTTCTTTTTCTTTTTTCTTTTTGTTATTTATTTGTTTATTTTTAAACAGAGGGAAGGGAGGGAGAAAGAAACATCAATATGTAGCCTCTCACGTGTCCACTACTGGGGTTTTGGCCTACAACCCAGGCATGGGTCCTAATTCGGAATTGAACCAATGACCCTTTGGTTTGCAGGTCAGTGAGCAATCCACTGAGCCACACCAGCCAGGGCTCTGTTGTAGTTTTAATTTGCATCCTTATATGAGTGAGGTTGAGTCTCTTTTCAAATATTCAGGAGCCATTTATTTCCTTGTTTTCCTGTTGGACTGTTGATTTTGTTTCTTGTTCCTTATATTTTCTTTACTTATCAGAAACTTACCTGTCATATATAATGTGTTACCACCTAGAAAGAATGGAAGATGATGACTCTCTTTTGGATGGGGTGCTGGAACAGGCTGGGTACCCTAGGGATTGGTTTTGGAATCAGTTTATGGATGGGGCTTCATAGGGATATCTAGTTAGGCTCTTGCAGACGTGGCCTAGAAAGGAAGATGTTTGGTGAAGTGGCCAGCTCAGTGCCCGGCATGAATCTGTGTTCAGCAAACGTTAGCTCTCACCATCACCGTCATCATGGGATGTGTAGAAGGAGGAGCACAAAATGGGTTTTACAGTGTGGGCGTGCGACAGGCACATCAACCCACCCCGCCCTTCAGGATAGCGGCCAGGAATGGGGAGAGGGGCGATATCTTCTGGCTTGTTTCAAAGGGCAAGTTGTGCTGGGGAATGTGTGGGACACGCCTGGAACTCTGAAGGTGCTCTGGCTGCTACAGCCCTGGGAGCCCTCTAGGCTGAAGAAGAGGCTGGCTGAGGAGTACAGGTAAGGAATGCCGTGCTTTGCAGGATTGGCTGAGCTTTTGAGTGCAGTATTGGTTGCCCCCGAGGTTTTGCTTTCGTGTGGCCATGGGGCGGGGGTGCCATGGGGGCTGCTATATTTGAAGAGGGAAAGAAAACATGATTAAGGTGGGCTGTCGCCACCCACTTTAGGGTTGCGTCTGTTATGTTAGATCTATCAGCTACATCTTTTGGGGTGTCATGTAAGACTGACAAGCTCTGTAGGTTTAGCATATGTTGTACTCACTTTGATTTTTTTTAATGGTAGTTAATTTTGAAATTTCAGGTAATAATGAAGGCAGGTGGCAGATTTTTATGTTCATTAAAAGGACTTGGGTTAAAGGCTAGGAAACAATTTTTTTTTTTTTTCCTGCAAGACTTACTTTATTTATGGGGCAGGGGGAGAGACAGGGAAGCAGATGGATTTTCCTACAACAAGGCTTCTGCTTGGAGAGAGCGATGAGTCTCAACATTTTATCCCTATCATCGGGGGGAGGCAGTTATGATTGACAGTGATGATGCCCAAGCCCATATGAGAGCTCATCTGAGGCAGGTTTCCTAGGCTGCAGTCCACCCCACCCCTTTTTTATTTACGTTTTTTTAAAATTTTGTTTTTAAATCATGTTTATTCTATGACAATTGTCTCAGTTTTTCCCCTCTTTGCCCTCCTCCATCCATCCCACCCAGCCCCCCTCTCCCACAGTCAATTCCCACTCTGTTGTCCATGTCCGTGGGTCATTCATTCTTGTTCTTTATTTAGTTCCTTCTCCTTTTCACCCTTGTCCTCCTTCCACATCCCCTCTGGTCACTTTCAGTCTGCTCCCTGTTTCTATGCCTGTGGTTTATTTTGTTCGTTAGTTTATTTTGTTGAATAGATTCCACTTATAGATGAGGTCATATGGTGTTTGTCTTTCACCGACTGGCTTATTTCACTTAGTTTAATATTCTCCAGTTCCATCCTTGTTGCCGCAAAAGGTAGGAGTTCCTTCCTTCTTTCTTTTTTTAATTAAATGTAGATTTTTATTTATTTACTTTTTAAATGTCAAAATCCAGTATAAAATGTTAAAAAATTTAAATCCATTATAAAGTCTCAGCAATCATGACACCAGTTAGGTTGTGCTAAAGCCGATTCTTCTGTCTGTCTGAGATTAAAAGGCTCCTCTCTTGCTCTTGTACAGTTGTTCGTTCCAGGTGATTTCTCCACAATTTAGTTGTAATTCCTGGTTGGTCCTGGGAGGAGGTCAGTGTGACATCCACTCAGTCCTCAGTCATCTTGATTCTCTCCAGAAACATTAATTTTGATATCTATAGTTCTAATTTAAAACGCATTTTAATTGTAGATATGGAGGAAATTGCATGTGTGTGTGTGTGTGTGTGTGTGGGTGTGTGTGTGTGTAGGGAGGTTAAGAATAATAGCGTGTTACCTTTTTACTAAAGAATAGAAAGTAGTCAATTTGAGGAACTTTATTACTACTATGAAAATTATTGTTTTAGTGTGAAATGGTTCACTTAGCTACCAGACACATGACAGTGGTAGGTGAACTATATCAGATCTCAAATAGATGATAGTTGAGTTCTGAACCCTCTGATCAGAGGCACGAGGTTTCCCAGGTACTTGTACCCTTCACCTTACAGGTATCCACAGCCACAGATTCACTATAGCTTCTGTTTAACACAGACTTATTCTACTGCCAGTTCAATTGGCATCGTTACGATATTGACATTCAGCATGGCACTCCTTCACTGTGTGCTCCTGTCCTCCTGTTCCCTGTACACTTGACCATTTTAGGATTACTCTTCAGAAACACATACTTAAAGCATTATTGTCTTAGCTTAGAAATAAAGGAATAAGTATAGTGCAAAGACATTATATTTATTGAGCAATAGACACGTTCCCGTATCCAAAGGCAACAGCCCTGCATTTTGGAGACAAGTAAAATTAACTGGACAAATTTAGGCAGAGAAAACCTTTCATAACTGATTGAGTGATTGTACAATATTAGTTTTGGGGGGGGGATTTAAATCTGGAAGTCTGGTTTCAAATAATTTTGAAGGCGAGAAAGGACATCTTGTTCCTAAAGGATTTTTAAATAATATATTTTAATACAAACTTCATAAGTTCTGAGAAGATGTCAAGATTCCCCTTTGTTATCTGTGATGCTATTAATGACACAAAAGAAAATCCATTTTTATTAAGATTAGGAAGCTTTCCAAGACATGTTTTATTTCCCAGTTGAAATAATATTTAGAGGTTCAAAAATGTGAAGCTTTGATAGTGTCAGGGACATTTTTTTAATCCTTTTCTCTTTAAAAAAAATCAACACCTTTTTTGAAAAACTGATTTTAACGTTAGATTTTTAAAATTAAATTTTGTTTTTTAAAAAATAGGCCATCAAAATAGCTAATTTGATAAACCAAAAGAAAAATAGTAGTAAACTATTGTCTTACTCCCTGGTGCCCTGTTGCATCCTGAGTTCAGTCAGTGGGTACCATTAACCTGGCCCCCACCCCAGGTGGCCCAGGGAGGTGGTGTGGGCAAAACTGCATCCTCGTTGCCTGGGAAGAGCAGGTGCTCAAGGGTTTGTTGAATGAGTATGTGAGCCCTGTCCTAGCCTGGGGAGTACCTGCATTTTATAATTAATTAAAAGTACTTAATTAAGTACTTATTTAAGTGTCTATGTGAATGGAAGTCACAGGAAGAGAGGGAGTCGCCAAAGTCTCCTCTTTGGAGCACATATACAGATTAAAAAGTTGGCCTTGGCTGGTGTGGCTCAGTGGATTGAGCACCAGCCTGTGAAGCAAAGGGTTGCTGGTTTGATTCCCAGTCAGGACACCTGCCTGGGTTGCAGGCCAGGTCCCTAGCAGGGGTGCACAAGACACAACCACGCATTGATGTTTTTCTCCCTCCCTTCCCCTCTAAAAATAAATAAATATATTTTTTTAAAAAATTTGTTTTAAGGTGAAACTTACACAAAATTGACCATTTAAAAGTGAACAATTCAGTGATTTGGAACACATTCACAATGTTGTGCAACTGTCACCTCTGTCTAGTTCCCAAACATTTTCATCGTTCTGAAAGAAAACCCTAATCTCATGAGGCTCCCTGCAGCAACCAGAGAGGAATGTGGGTGAAGGTATTAGTTTTAGCTAGGGTAGGATGTTAAATCAGATCTGGCTTTCTTGATATGTAGAAACTAAACATTGTTGTTTTAAGACAGTTCATTCTGAGTGTATGTATCTCTTGGCCTCCGGGTGGGTTGAGTGCTGCTGTGATATGACTTGGATCATGGTTCTAATAGTAAATTAGAGTTTCGTATTGTGGACTTGAACTTGGCTAGAACATGTATCCCGCTGGCCCCTAGTTTTACAGGCCAACAAACTCCCCAAACCCAGTTGCCTTGGGTAAAAAGCTATAGCATGTCTTTGAGTTAGTTTTAAAAGGGGCTCTTTGTTTGATATAAGAAAATTTGCCCTGTAAGAATTATATAGCACTTATTGAGATCTTTGGCATACTTTAACACTAGCTTCAGTAGAACCCCAGTAGATTGGGGTTGTAATCTCTGCGAATTTGAATGAGAAATTAAAATTTTCTCTGGCCTGATTTCTTCAACTACAAAAATAAGTGGATTAGATCCCCCTGGACCTCCTCAATCTAAGCTGTAATGCTTGGATCTTTAGTCTTTTTAATTCCTTCCTGTTATAAAAATTAATTGTCCTCATTAGTGAAAATTACCAACATATATAAAGGGAGAAAGAAGTTAAA
This sequence comes from Pteronotus mesoamericanus, assembly GCF_021234165.1. Lineage (NCBI taxonomy): Eukaryota > Metazoa > Chordata > Mammalia > Chiroptera > Mormoopidae > Pteronotus > Pteronotus mesoamericanus. The sequence continues at coordinate 24,460,044 of NW_026555105.1, read as the reverse complement.
AATGGCCCAGCCACGGTTAATATTTTGGTGTACACCTTTTTTATTATCTGTTTAAAAAAACAATATACAAATAACATGGAACTGGTTATAAAAGATCCAAATACTAAAAAGAATGGTTGGAAATGAAAAATGAAAGATGCACATCCTTACCCCTTGCCCCTTGGGCAGCCTTCGTATTGGTTTGTGACCTTTCTGGTTCCTTTACCAAGCATCTGGACAAGGAAGTTATTAAAATTTTATTTTATTTTTAGCACAGTTGGGACAATTCTAGGCTTATTGTTTGTGACACTTTGTTTTACAGTATTTCTTGGAGTTCTTTCCTTGTCAGTATATCAGTTTTATTCTTTCTTTAATGGCTGAATATTATTTGCAAAATGGATATAGCATAATTTAACAATGTCTTTTTGATGAACATTTAGGTTGTTTCCAAGTATTCAGCATTTTGAATATGCTGCAACCATCAACCTTGAAAATGCATACCATTTGCATGAATATTTTTAAAAAAAATAGGATTTTATACGAGTATAATTGCTGGTCCTAGAAAGTGCGTATTTTAAGTAAATCCCAGTGCTAAGTTACCCCTCACAGTGGCCGTTCCCCCAAGACCATAATCTCTCTGGTAACTTAGAGTAGCTTTGCTCTCACACCCTGGTTAACACCAGGCTCTCCTTTAAAAATTTTTCCCTAATTTATTTTTTAAAAAAGGAAAATTTAATTGTCATTTGCATAATTTTAAATGAGATTGAATAGCATTTTGCGTGTTTTGTTGGATAACCTAATTTTTATTCTGTAAATGTATATACTTCTACTCTGTGTCCATTTCCTTTGGATTGTTTGTGTTACACATTTGCAGGTGTTTTTTTAAATATAAAATTCTTAAATTTTCTAATATTTTTTTCACCTGCAAAGTGTAGCAAAACATTTTTTTTAAGGATACATTTTGCAGGTATTCTTTATGAAGTTCTGATGCTGATTTCTTTATGTGTTGCACTGTATTTTCTCTTATGCTATCATTCATCTTTTACTTCTCTTTATTGTAGTTTTCAATACCAGAATTTAAATATTTTTATACTGTCTTTTTTTCTGTCTTAAAAATGTAGTTGTGCTGTTATTCATATGTACAATTATTTTCAGTATTATTTTTCAAGACAGGCAGCCAGGACCGAAAGCCACTGTGTTGTGGCTCATCAGGGCAGGCATAAAAAGGGGGTCTTCACTGTGTTAGGAGAACATAGTACGTGAGGGCTGTGACTAGCACATTTATTTCCTCCTGTAGGGATGGCACGTTGGAAGCCCTTACCTTTACTTGGAAAGGGAGCTTCATCAAGGCAGTTTGTCATGCCTTTCAGCAGCTCAGATGTAGCAGCTTTGGCTCCTCAGCCAAGTTTCCCTTTCCCTGGAGGGCACTGGGGTTCCATTCCTTGTAGTGTTTTTGGATGTTCCATTCCTGGTCTTGCTGAGCTGATCCTCCTGTTCATGCAGCCTCACTCTTTTCGACATGTGATAATGTTTCTCCTTTATCAAAAACACATGCATGGTCACTGATAACAACACACATTTGTTGGGAGTTTTCATTTAAGTAAGATCAAAACTTGGCTAATTTGATAGGGAAGAAATGCACAGTTTTTGTCTCTTATGAAGATTACAAAAGACTTTGGTGGGGGGAGGGATTGGGGAATGTTTCTGTGCAGCAGAGAGATGTATCATGAAACAGCCTCTAAATGGAGTGTTCCTTTTCAGGTGGTGATGAACGGAGGTGCCACGTCCACCAGTGAACAGGACAATGAAGACACAGAGCTCATGGCAATCTATACAACAGAAAACGGCATCGCAGAGAAGGTACCCACTTCTTATCATGCCCCTACTTTCCAGTCTCTGCTGTCCCAGGTTCTGTACAGGATATGTGTCCGTCATCTGGGGGTTTGTCTCTACCTGCCTGAGTGGGTGTGGGTATTCTCTTTATAATGGAAATAGAGATGATGAGGAATAGAAGTTACTAAGTTTTTAATTGTCTTAATGACAATTAAGCTGGGACCCATAGAGAGGCCCTTACCTATATATTTTTAACAGCCTCAGCCAGCATGCCAGAAGCGGTTAAGAGTCTGGGTTTGGGTGCCAACCTGACTCAGACCCTGAAGGAATTTAACTGTGGGCATCAGTTGCCTCATCTCTAAAATGGAAGTAAACACATCAACATTTGTCTTAGGGTTGTTGTGAGGATTAAATGAAGTAAAATATGTAAAGTTACTAGCATTGTGTCTCATACAGACTGTGTGTGCAGTGGCTAAGAGAATGAGAGAAAACAGTAGATGGTTTAAGTTGATTATGACAATGCCTTTAATGAAGCTCAGACGAAAACAATGGAAATCACTCACTGAAGTGGGAGAATCTTCTTTTGCCTCATACCATTTCCTTGATAGGTCAGTCTCTGTGACTATATTCCTAGAGGCCAGGAAAGAGCTGCCCAAAAAAGAAAGCCCAGATGCCTGGATTTCTTTTGCCCTTGTATCTGCCACTGTGCCTAACACATGTGAAAAGTTTGACAATGTGGCACCTTCAGATTGCATTGCAGCCCTAAGACTTTTCAATTTCATTTGATTTTTATTTGATAGACTTTAAAAATAAATTTTACTTTTTTGGTAAAAATTACTAATTTGATCAACTTATACGAAGAGGCATTGTATTCTAGTACCACTATATTTTACTGTAGACAGTGGATACTGTATATTCTAGTCACAGATCACTAAGAAGCTGACACATGCAAATATAGTACCCAGCTTGGGTATTAATACAGCAAGTTTACAGTGTAAAATGTAAACTTTTATCATTTATTAAAATGATAAAGAACAGGAATTATATTGGAATTTTTGAATAATCAAATTTTTATGTATATGTGTTGTTTCTTTTTAAAATTTCTAGTCTGTGAGATGAAAATTTCATTTTTGATTGTGTTGACCAATATTACTATTATTTGGTAAGCTGTTATAAATTAGACTAATTAGAGTCATGCTGGTGTGTTGAAATTCCTGTGGTGTTGGATTCCAAACTGCTCCTCAGAGTGCAGAGGTGAGAGCAGCCACAGTCAGAATGCAGTCTGATGCCGGCAGCTGATAGCTGAGACACAGCCTGCAACAGGGCTGGACCTGTGTGGGGGCCACTGGGTGGCTTGCTTGGGTCTCAGCATCCACGTGGCTCAACGTCTTGTAACAAAGTGCTTCTGAATTCATAGACTTGCTGGGTTGCATCCAGTGCTCAAGTACTGGGTCCTTAATCACAGAGTTACCAAAATTTCCAAGCTGTAGGCTCTAATAATTTTGGGACTTCCTCCTCTATTAATCCAGAAATGATGGCTGTCTTTTGAAATGAGTAGTGAGGCGCATTAACACTTTGGGGCTTTTTAACATCTGCAGCTGTGCCTTTTACTGATGATGGTACTGTGTTGGAAAGAAAAACATCTAGCACATTTATGCTGGGCATTTATTTACCTGTATAGGTGAACTTTTCACTGTCTAAACACTGGTACATTTGCACTTCCCTAAATACTAGTGAGCTAGAATATCGTCATATTTTATTGGCCATTTGGGACTTATATTATTTTGCATCTTTGTGATTCTGTTCCTGTTCTAGTTGTTTGCTTAGTTTGTTTTTGCTTTAGGTTCAGTTTTTGATAGTTGTCATTTTACTGTTCATAGTTTTGATCTTCCTCCTTTTCTTCTGTAAGTCCCTTTAACATTTCATATAATAAGGGCTTGGTGATGATGAACTCCTTTAACTTTCCCTTATCTGGGGTACACTTTATTTGCCCTGCTATTCTAAATAATAGCTTTGCTGGGTAGAGTAATCTTGGGTGTAGGGCCTTTTCTTTCATGACTTTGAATACTTCTTTCCAGCCCCTTCTTGCCTGCAAGGTGTTTTGAGAAATGAGCTGATAGTCTTATGAGAACTCCTTTGTAGGTAACTGTCTCCTTTTCTTTGCTACTTTGAAGATTCTCTCCTTATCTTTAATCCTGGGTAATATAATTGTGATGTGCCTCAGTGTGTGCTTCCTTGGGACTCTCTGAGCCTCCTGGATCTCCTGGAAGTCTATTTCCTTGGCCAGATTGGGGGAGTTTTCCTTCATTGTTTTTTCAAATAAAGTTTCAATTTCTTGCTCTTCCTCTTCTCCTTCTGGCACCCCTATGATTCAGATGTTGGAATGTGTCCCCAGAGGTTCCTAAGCCTCTCCTAATTTTTAAAAATTCTTGTTTCTTCATTCTGTTCCGGTTGAATGTTTATTTCTTCCTTCTCCTCCCAATTGTTGATCTGAGTCCTGGTTTCCTTCCCTTCACTGTTGGTTCCCTGTATATTTTTCATTATTCACTTTACATAGCCTTTACTTTTTCTTCCAGTTGGGCATCTTTTTGTTGCTTAGTTCTTTTTTTTGAGTTTTGATCTGTTCTTTCATTTGGGCCATATTTCTTTGTCTCAGTGCACCTGTTATGTTGTAAGGGGCGGAGATGTAGGTATTCGCCAGGGCAGGGCAACCCAGGTTGCTGTACTGTGGTGCTGCCTGTAGGGGAGGGCCAGAGAGGGAACAATGCCACTTGCTCAACTCTCAGTTGCTTCTCCCGCTACCCACAAGCAAATTGGGCCCTTCGTGTGCTGATTCCTGGGTGGATGGGTTTGTGTACATTCTAGGACCCTGTGGGTCTCTCCAGTGAACACTCCTGTGAGGCTGGGAATTTCTCCCTCTACCGCATCCCCCACAGGTTTTTACAGCCAGAGATTTTGAGTCTTTCTTTTCCTGTGCTGGAACACTGGGTTGTGTGGTCTGTCTCACTCCCCTGTTGTTCCTCTTGGTTTATCTGCACACAAATGTGGGACTGCCAGCCATTGTTTTGCCTGCCCGGTCCTCCAGCCACTGCCGTGCGTCACGTCCTCTCTGCCCTGGCTGCCCATCTCCACCCCTCCTGCCAATCTGGATGAATGTTTTTTCTTTAACTGCTTGGTTGTTGGACTTCTGTATAGTTCAATTTTCTGGCACTTCTGATTGCTTTTTGTTTTTAAATTTGTTGTCCTTATTTTGGTTATGCGAGGAGGCAGAGTACCTATGCTTCTGTCTTGGCTGTAAGTTATTCTGGTGTGTGTTTTTTAATGTCATTAAAAAAATATTAATGGCTAAACAACCTCATAGTTAAATAGAAATGTTAAAGTGAAAAGCCAAAGTCCTCATTCTCCCCGCTCCCAACTATAACCCAATAACCACAAATAATAGGTTGGCTTTCTTCCTCCTAGGCATTTCCATCATACAGATACTTTCTTGACTTTTGCTTTATTTTTTTTTAACATAAATGAGATTATATTCTGGATATCATTCTGCAACCTACTTTTTAAAGACTTTATTCATTTCTTTTTAGAGAGAGGGGAAAAGAGGGAGAAAGGAGGGAGGGAAACATCAATGTGCAAGGAAAACATCAATTGGTTGTCTCTTGCATGTCCTCAGCCGAGGACCTGGCCTGCAGCCCAGGCATGTGCCCTGACCAGGAATCGAACCTGTGATCTTTTGGTTCGCAGGCCCTTGCTCAATCTACTGAGCCACACCAGCCAGGGCTGCAACTTAACTTTTTAAATGTAGCTATATATTGTCAACATTTTCCCAGGTTAGTATATATATATATATATCTCTAGCCTATTCTTTTTAGCCGTAGTGGTGTTCCATTTATTTAAATAACCCTTTAATTACTGGACATCAGCAATAAGGACACTGTTTATCTCTTGCAAAAAGGCTATAACAAACATTTTCATACATGTTTTTGCAACTTTTCTGTTTCCTTAGGAGCAAAACAGCTCCATTTTTGTCCCATATTCGAGTAAGAGCTGCAGTTGGATATGTCCATTGGTCTGGCATTCACTGAGCCAGTTTCCATTTTTTCCTATTGAAAGACTTCTGGGTTCTTTAGTTACACAGGTAATTGTGGTTTGAAATTCAAAACAACAGTATGCCTTTCCTAATTCTCCTGTGAAATTGTGCCACCTACTTTGAACTGCTCTTGACAAGATCATAGATAATATATGTAAAGTACAAAAACGAGGTACGTGGACCTTGGTTCAGCAACCTCAGTACTTGAGTTATGGCTAATAAAGAATTCAGAGCCAGTACTCAAACTGTGAGAGAAAGTTTATTTAGAAAGTCATAGAGGTAGAAGTTCACATAGAAGAAATGGGCTCAGGAAGCAAGTTATAGCAAAAGAAGCGCCTTTGGAGCTTAGGAGACAGAGAGACAAGGAAAAGGCGCCTGAAGTCGGGTGCCAGCTTGCTCCCTAGTGAGAGCGGTCTGGGGCTTATGTTATTCTGAAGTCAGTTTTGGTGAAGTATTTTTTTTCTAAAAATTGATTGATTCTAATTCTCAAGTTAATCTATGTAAAACTGGACAGAATAGATTTTTAAATTCTTTTAATTAGTTTATTTTTGTGATTAGTTCCACTTTGAATATGTTTATACTTTTCCCTTCCACATTGTCCCATTTTTTATCTCCCTGGATTAGCTAGTTTTTTTTTTAATCTAAAAGAACTAAATTTTAGATTTATTAGCTTTCTAAATAACTTTTCCTATGTTCTAATGTATCTAATTCTCTTTTTTTCTTTATTCCTTTTTATTTCCTTTTTTTTCTAATATTTTCCAATATATGTTTTGTTTTATATTTTTGTTTTAAGTGCAAAGGCTATGAAATTTCCACTGAGCACTTCTTTAACTATATCTAATGGACTTTAATATGTAATTTACTTTTTATTCCAGTTTTCTAGTCTGCTACTTGAGATTGTATTTCTTTTTTTTCCTTTTGGCCATTAGGGAGCACATTTTAAAATTTCCAGGTGGAGGGAGGGTTTGATTGTTCATTTTAGTAATTTCTAGCTTTATTGCATTTTGACCAGAAAATATTACCTATATTATTATTATTATTTGGAATGTATTAAAAATGTTTTTTATGGTTGAATTTTTGTGAGTGTTCAAGCTTGTTAGAAGTAGGCTCTCTGCCCCAGCCTACCTGCTGAATCAGGTTCTGCACTTTCATACATTTCCTATGTGGTTCTCATGTTCACTGAAGTTAGAGATGTAACTCTGTAGTAGTTTTCAAGAGAAGAGCTGGCTCATGGGAATAAATTCCTATCTAAAACTAACTGTAGCATATAGGCTTGAAGGTTGTAGTTAGTTGCTGCTCTCCCATTTTCTGGTAATTGAATGTGGCTGTGACGAAATCAGGCCAGTCTTTTTTTCCCCCTTCTTATCAGTATCTTGACCTTTTTGCCTGTCTTACAGATTCTTTGTTTATCTTTGATATTCAGTAACTTTACTTAGATATGTTTTGATGCTGACCATTCTGGGTCAGGTTTTTCTGGCGTTTTTAATATTTAGTGTCAAAGTTCCTGTTACTTTAGGAAATCTATCTTGAATATATCTCTGTTTTTTGTTCCAGTCTATTCTTACAATTTTCTTATTTGAGGGCTCCAAGTATGCATATTTTGGATCATCTTTGCTTTCTTTCTGTAGCTATCACTTTCTCTAGTGTTTTTTTCTATTTTTCTTTTGTGCTCTTATAACTTTCATTTTTCTTTTACTTTTTTTTAAAAAAAAGATTTATTTATTTTCAGAGAGAGGAGAAGGGAAGGAGAGAGATTGATGTGCGAGAGAAACACCAATCGGCTGCCTCTTGCACTCTCCGAACTGGAGACCTGCCCCACAACCCAGACATGTGCCCTGATTAGGAATCTTAACCCTTGACCAAATTTTGGTTCACAGGCCAGGCGTTCAGTCCACTGAGCCATACCAGCCAGAGCTTTTTCCTTTCACTTCTGTCCAAATTCTGTCAACTCATGTTTTATTTCTCTTTGTCTTTAAGTTGCTGATACAAGTCTTAATACACTTGATTATTTTACTGAGTTTTTAAGATATCTGAATCTTTTTTATTAAGTCACTAAATACCTGGTGGGTCTTTCTAATTTGTAAACATGTCTTTTATTCCTTGGAAATTTTCTTGTTTCTTTGATTAATTCCTCTGTGTGTGTGTGTGTGTGTGTGTGTATTTTATTCTGACTTAAAAACTTGTTATTTCTTATACATATTTGTCATTTTAGGAGATGATATTTTTACTTTTAACCCTTCTGTTGGTTTTTTTTCTATCTTGTTTTTAGTTTTTAAGACATTTTGCTATTTGTTTTTGCTTTTATTTACTGATTAGAGCTTTTTAAAAATGACATTTCTTTTCTCCAAGGCTCAAAGTATTTTTATTTTTGTCAAGATACAGGTTTCTTTTTTTATTTTTAACATGTTTTCTTCACAGCACATTGGCCCTATTTCCTCTGTTTCTTTGCCTTGTATTTTTGGAGCCTTTCTTTCTCCCAGGTTTGTGAAGCAATAGAAAAATATGATTATATGGTGGTTGTATGTGTGTGAAGTTTGTCTCCTGGTGGGAGTCGCCACTGAATTCCCAGATGGAAAGCTGTCTTGTCACTGTGGGGGTCTAGCTATCAGTATATTGTCTCTGGAGCTGATCACAGTTCCTGCAGAAAAGAATCTTCTGGTCTCTTTCTGTATGGATAAGCCTAGTTTCTGGGACTTGGATCCTGGCATTCTGGACGCAGATGAGGATCCCACCAGTCACGTTTGCATTTAACCCCACATAGTATTTCCGAGTCTGATGTCTTTATGGCTCATATTCTTTAACCATACATTGTTGTATCTTGAAGGATGGGAATAGCAGTAGGCAACAGGATGTCAGATTGGCTTGTGGAATTAAAACCTGTCCTCTTCCCATCCTCATTCCATCTTGTGCCTCCATCTAAGGCTCAGAATAGAACCTTTCTGAGCTTCTGTTTGTCAGTCAGCTCAATTCTTCACACTTTCCTTCTACAAGCACCCTGGTTGTCTATTCTTTCCCTCTCCCTTGTGGGTTACAACTCATGCAAATGCTTTAAAAATTACACGTGTGTTAATCTCGTTTCTTTCTCATGTTCTCTTATGTCCTTGCAGATTTGTATCATATTTATTCCTTCTCTGTGTTTTTAGGAGTTAAAGGAAATGATATATAGTGGCCAATTTACCATTTTTAACTGGAAGTCAAAAGCAGGTTCTTTGAAAAGATTGATGAAATTGGTCTTTGATGTACCCGATTAAGGAAAAAATGAGAAAGTGCAGATACACATTGACAATGTGAAAGGAGATATAAGAAAAATATATAAGAGAACATTAGCCACATGCCAAGGTTGAGGGTTTGATCCCCACTCAGGATACATACAAGAATCAACCAGTGAATGTATAAATAAGTGGAACAGCAAATCAATGTCTGTCTGTCTGTCTGTCTGTCTCTTCTCCTCCTCCCTCTCCCTTCCTCTCTCTCTAAAATCAATAAACAAATACAAATAAGAGAATGTTAACTGTGACTTTATGATAATCAATTTGAAACTCCATGACAGAAGTTGACAGGCTTCCTGCAAGGCAGATCTGGCCTGAAACTTGTTCTGATAAATAAAGTGTTATTGGAATACAGCCATGCTCACTGGTTTACATATTATCTAAGTCTCTTCTGCACTGCAGTGGCAGAGTTGAGCAGTTGTGACGGAATCATTATGGCCCACAAAGCCTGAAGTATTTACTATATAGCCTCTTACAGAAAGAGTTTGCGCATTTCTGCTCTAGAAGAGATTATTTCCTAGAGAAAAAGAGACTGCAAGCGACCACAAAAGTGCTGTACTAGATAACCATTTAAGAGATTGAAAAGGTTATTAGTGATCTTAATAAGGCTCCAGCCAGACAGCTGAGTTATGAGTTCACTACTCTTTGAAGGACAGGTAATTTCCTTCTTGTTTAGATTATTTCAGACTATAGAAAAAGGTGGAAAAGTCTCCTAATGACATTATTAAACTATTTATGTAGTCATCTTTTAAAAAAACCTTGCTCTTAGAAGTTATTGGTACTGCAATTTTTAAAATAGTTTGTGTTGTTAATGCAGTGATAATTGCTGTGGTACCATAGCTTCCAATGACCAGACACACTGCGGTCTCAATGAGCAGGAGCAGCATTTGTCTGACAGTTAATTGATCCCCTTGACTGCATGGCTCCCTACTCAGTGTCATCTTTATACTATTTGTGGATATTTACATTAGCCCCATTTCTGTGTTGTAGTACCACGCTCATTACTAGGAAAACTTGAGAGGGTGGAGAGAGAGAGGAAGAGAGAGAGAGAGAGAGAGAGAGAGAGTGAGAGTGTGTATTTGTATACGTACATGTACACCTCTTAATCTTAGCCTGCCAGGCCTGAAAGGACAAATACAGTCTTTTCATTTCTGTTTATCAAAACAGTAGAATCATTAGAATAGTATTGCTTATAATAGTATTGTAACAGGTTGTACTAATCTAATTGTAGTGTTACTGCACTTTCAGATATTTCTTTCTTTTACTTCGTGAGCAGTAACACTCCCTGCTTGGAGACTGTAGGTAATGTGATGGTGTTGAATTGTCCCTTGTATAGCAAGTCTAATATGATATAGTTGTATCATGTCAGCAAAATGACCAACTGAGTTTAGGGATTTCTAAATCAGGCTCAGTGATTTGCTGGGACTCAATTCAGAAAAGCTGTTACACTCATAGTTATAGCGTATTTCACAGAAAGGATTCAGATTAAAATAACTGGAAAAAGGTACCCAGGGAAGGGCCCAGGAGACACCAGCACAAGCTTTCAGTTGTCCTCTTCTGGTGGAGTTGTGTGGATAGTGCCTGGTTTTCCCCAAACAATGTGCGACAGCACTCAAGGAGTGTTGCCAGCCAGGGAAGCTCACTGGGGCCCTGGTATCTGGGGTTTTACTGCGGATCAGCCCTGTGGGTATGGCCGACCACTGTGTGGCTGACCTCAGTGTCCTTGTGCCTCCAGAGGTCAAACTGATACCATGTAGCCCGAGGCCACCACCATAGATCGCATTGTTAGCATAAACTATGTTTGGGGCAATCCAAGGCTCCAGGTAAACAAACACTCTCTTAAGAAGCAGGATGTTCCTAGAGATCAGAGATTATCTTCTAGGTGCCAGGCAAGGCCAAACCTTTCTCCGAAATGAACAGCGTTTGGACGTGCCAGACCTGCAGAATTCTTTATTGCACATCACATATATCAAATTCCTTATACCTGTGTACTTTTTCTATTAATAAACTCTTAAGAGATACACCTAATCCATTTTAATCTACTCAACACTATGAATCTCCCGTTATCCATTTTCTGAATGAAAGAAAAAGTTCTCCCAGAAAGATCATATTCAAGTCACTTTTGGAGTAGCTCTATCAAAGCTTACATCAGACATTCACCTTTAGGCTTCAGAGGGTGAGCCTGAATTGCATCACTTCTTTTGCTCCAGGGTGTTTGGCCCCTAAATTCCCGTTACCAGGTGCATGGGAAATCGAGTAATAAACACGTGGAGTCAGAATCTCTTTGTGGACCAGATCCATCTGATAAGAGGGCACAAATTGGGCTAGATACGATCAAGGGCCAGAATATTATTATCTTTATCTGGGAATGAGACTATAACTTAAAGTGGTCTTTGTGAAGATTTTGGCTCAGAAAGCATGCAACACCTAACATTTAAAAACAAAAAAATCTTTAGCCCTGGCAGGTGTGGCTCAGTGGATTGAGCACTGGCCTGTGAACCAAAGGGTCGCAGGGTTCGATTCCCAGTCAGGGCACATACCTGGGTTGCAGGCGAGGTCCTCAGTAGGGGGCGTGTGAGATGTAACTGCACATTGATGTTTCTCTCCCTCTCTTTCTCCCTCCCTTTCCCTCTCTCTAGAAATAAATAAAAATCTAAAAAAAATTAAAATCTTTAGTAGTGGTTGAAGGAAAAAAGAAAGAAAATTGCCCCCCTAAACTATAAATGCATTTTTAATCTTGTTTTAGGTAAAATGTGAGGTCACAAATTTGTATCCTTTTGAAGTTTGCTCTTTTCACTTACCATTGTGTCTGAGCAGCAAGCAGTGTCTTGGTAGAGGAATTTAGGACTCTATATTTAGGCATGAAGTTCTTTCTCCTTGCAGGGATGGGGTGGGGTGGGAGTGGTAGATTAGTGCTTTCTGTTTGAAAGTGGCTAGTATTTTATTTTATTTCTTTATTCTGGCACCACCCAAGGACTGCCCAAGCCAGGGTATTACTTTGTGATCTCAACCTGGGAGCACCTTCTGCATGCAGGTGGTCCCCAGGCTTGGAGAAAATCTTTGAGCAAGCTGAGTGCTCTTGGAGATGAGTTGATGGCAGCAGATACTAGACCCTCAAACTCTGAAGATTGGAGTGGCCCACTGAGCCAATGTGCTTGAGCATTGTGTCAAAGGTAGCCAAGGCTTAATTTTCTGGAAAAGTAGCAGCCACTTTTTAAAGTTGTTTTTCAGTAAAGAACCTGTACTGAGCAGAGCTAACTTTAGTTTTTGTCTTATTAAACAACTCCTTTGTCCCTCTTGCTCACAGAGCTCTCTGGCCGAGACGTTGGATAGCACTGGCAGTCTAGACCCCCAGAGATCAGACATGATTTACACCATAGAAGATGTTCCTCCCTGGTACCTGTGCATATTTCTGGGGCTGCAGGTAAGATGATTCCTTTAGGATGTAACCACCGGCAGATGCTCCTATTCTCTGGATGTTTTTTAAATGCAGTTTTGATTTTTATTTATTGATGTCTTTATTGTAAATTACTCTTCTAAGAATGATGAATGGAAATTGTCAACATCAATTTCATTAATAGTGAAAGGAAGAAAAGAACAGAATGAGTAAATTAACCAGGGAATGAAGGAAGGAAAATATTCAGGGAATACGCAAAAGAAGTGACATGGAAGGAAGGACAAAAGATTGTAGAGCTATGGAAAGAAGGAAGAATAGAGAGAGGAGAAAAGTAAAAGAGTAGAGAAAGGAAGAACTAGTTTTCATCTCATTCGTGGCTTAGTGAACCAATCTATAATCATAGTCAGCTCTGTCATGAAATATGGGTGACACTGAGAAATGCCTTGTTGGCCAAGACATAAATGGCAGGTTTCAGTCTTATTTTTAAAGGAAGGCAGACTTTGCCATAGTAACAGTGGCTTTGTCTGCTGCATTTTCCGGTTGGAGCAGAGTGGGGAAGCTGCCAGGGGAGGGGAATGGGGCTGGGCTGGGGGGCTGGGCTGGGGGGCTGGGCTGGGGGGCTGGGGGGGAAGCCACACAGGGTGACAAGCCTTCGCGGGGCTCTTACATCTCTGGTACTTTCCCCCATCCCTCAGCACCTTTCTCCCACTAAATGACTGAAGTGGGGCTTTAGGAGAAAGGGGACACGACGGGAAGCTGCTTTCCTGGACCCCACATTGCTGGCCTGTGTTTTTCTTGGTTGTTTTAGCCTGGACTCTGTTCTCAGATCCGACTTTTCATTCTTCCTTTTTTAAGTTTGGAGGATCAATTCAATCCTGGGGTATATCAGATGCCGAGAAAGTCAGTCTCATTGCCCAGACAAGTTTATTCACTTGGAGGTGAGACTGTACCTGCCCTGACAGCTGATGCTTTGGTCCAGATTTCCAAACCTTGCCTTTGCCCCACTGGCCTGAATAATGTATCAGTACTTGGCATCCTGGACTGAACGGTGTCTAATAAAGGAGGAGTCACAACCAAAGGAGCTGACAGATAATTTTCCTTGGGTTGAACATTCTGAAACAGATTCAGGAAGCTAAACTTTTTGAAATGTTCATATTATAGATGTTTCTAGAAGAAGTCTTCTTTGGGCAAATGGGATTGGGAAACCCTGCACACATTATGCCCTTCTTGGCAATACAGTCTTCTTAAGCTTGTGAGCAGCTCTGAAATGTTCTGGATGATGATTTTCTGTTTCCTGCACAAAACACCTATTAGTGTTGTAAAAGTTGGGCTTTATGGACTGCAAGCAGCACATTTTGGGAAACAGGGGGCAAAGAAGAGGAAGTATTGGGAAGAAAACCAGGGCTTGCAGAACAGAAGTGGGTACCAAACAAGCAAGCCTCTGAGAGGACAGGAAGTGAGCAGTGGATGCTGGGAATGTCCTACTGGGGCTGCAAAGAATGCAGGTGGAGGCCCCCAAGGGAAGAATGGGGTGGGCTTTTCCGGAGCATTCCTACAGCTCCTTTATGCCCTTAATCCTTCCCTGATTGTTGTCAAAAAATGCCAGCCTGTAGAAAATAGTGGAAAACACCCTGTTCGATGAAACTTGTGTTAAGTTTAATCTTCAGACCTGAGAGAATTCTTTTGAAAAAGTTGACTGGCCCTGGCCGGGCAGCTCAATTGGTTAGAGTATTGTCCCTATACGCCAAGGTTGCAGGTTTGACCCCCGTTCAGGGCACATACAAGAATTAACCAATGAATGCATAAATAAGCGGAACAACAGGTTGATGTTTCTCTCTCTCAAAATCAGTTTACAAAAAAGAATACAGATGTAAAGTCTTACATAAAATGTTGGCAAATCAAATTGTGGAAAAGAAAGATACAGCAAGACTAGAGTTTGTTTCAAGAATGGTACAGTACAAAATAATTTATGTTAACGGATCAGAGGAACAGGACCTATGATTTTAGCAATTGATGCTGAAAAGGAACAATATAGGTAATGGAGTAGCCAAAGAACTTACATGTATGACCCATGGATATGAACTAAGAGGGGTCTTGCCAGAGGGAATGGGGGGGTGCCAGGTGGAGGGGGCCACAAGGAGAAAATTGGGACAGCTGTGATAGCATAATCAATACAAAATACTTAAAAAACATAAGTGGATGATCCCAGTAAGAATTGTATAAGTAATATATCACCAGTGCTTATATTAAGTACTTCCTTTATGCTGGCCTAGATTCATGTGAGTATTAAGTAATAACACAAGCGAGTAATAAGACAAGTAAATGTAATGGAAAGGAGAAATGCTGAAAAAGAATATGATTTGGTATGTGATACAAGTGTGTACTTAAAACAAAGAGTATTTTTCATGTTAGCTATTTTTTTAAAACAATGGAGGAGTGAGTTAGGATGAAATCAGAAAAAATGCGCGGAAGGTTAACTCCTTCCCCTTGTGTCTCCCTGTCACACACAGCACTACCTGACTTGCTTCAGTGGTACGATCGCAGTGCCCTTCCTGCTGGCCGATGCCATGTGTGTGGGGTATGACCAGTGGGCCACCAGCCAGCTCATTGGGACCATTTTCTTTTGTGTGGGAATCACAACTTTGCTGCAGACAACGTTTGGATGCAGGTGAGACTGGGGTACTAAATGTGGATGCTGAAGCCCCTGTGAGGAAGGCATTGAACAATTTACCTAGGGCTGCTTGGAAGGACGGACAGGGCCAGGCGTGGGGATGGAGCAGGGGATTGTTCTAGTGAGCCTTGACCTCACCCAACCCCCACCATGTTTCTTTTCTTCTTTTGGTGGATGGCACCATCTCCCACCCAACTGTGCAGGCTGGAAAGTCTTAACTTTTAGCTCCTTCCATTCCTCCAGCCACAGGGCAAGCTCACTCTCCAGTACACACTCCTGTCCACATTCCTTTAGTTCAGACCTGGATTGTTCCACTAGGTTCCTAGTTGGTTTCCTTGCCTGCAGGGCCGCTCTCCTTTCCCACTCCGCACCTTCCCCCAGTGCTATCTTTCCAACATTGGCACCTTCCTTGGAGCTGCCAGGCTGCAGCCCTGCTCCCTGTTTAAAACCAGAAGTTCCCACTTTTTAAGCTTCTCTGTTGCTCTCTGTGCCACTGCCCTTCCATCCCCGCCTCTGACCCCTGCTGTCCCCTTCCCAGCACTCACCCTGGGGTGGGCTGCTGCCCAAGCAGCCCTGCTGTGTCACCCTCCTATGCTTGTGCTCCCCAGCAACCCCGCACACCCTGCTCATCCTGCCCGCCTGCCTTGTCCCTCCCCCTTTGGGAAGCATCGCCGTTGCCTTTGTTCTCTCTGAGTTCCCACTCATGCATCTTGTGTACATTATTCTAATGTGGCTCCTATTTTACGGTGTCCTTTTTTTGTTTTTGTGTCCTTTCCCACTGGATTGTGCTCCCCTCCTTGATGCCAGGGCTCTGACTTGTCATCTTTGCATCTCTGCCCCCACTTGAGGTGGGTGAGAAGCTGGCAGAGGAGGGAAGAAAGCCTATCTTTCCTGCCTCCTCCTGCAGGCTTGCTTTGTTTTCTCCTGTCCCCTCTTCCACTGTCTTCCTACTGCAGCCTCTTCCTGTACCCCAGGGCTCTGCATATAGGCCTGTCCTCAGGGGTGGGGCCGCTGAGTAAGCTTACAAGTTCTAGTTCTGTCTCTTGCATCAGGAGAGATAATCTGTGAAAGGGCTTTGCCCTGCCTGCTCAGGGATCAAATAAATAGATAAAGTGATTGGGAAAGAGGGATCGTTAGGGTGGGACAGTGCAGGAAGGAAGTGCCGACGTAGCCAAAAGTAGTATTTATTCCACATACCACAGCCATAGCGTGGCAGATGGCCTGTGCATTTGTTTTATGGTTTGAGGGCAGGGCAGTTCAGCATTTAGGCTTAAAGCAGCAGAAGAAAAAGCTTTTCATATTCAGCTTTCATGATTTCTGAGATGGATTTTCAGACTTTTCCAACTCTAGGTGGTTTATAGAATTGTGTGTGAGTTCTATATGCCTTTTTGTGTATTTACTGGCCACCGGCTAACTACTTTACGCTCCATTCCACTGGGACCTAAAAACCAACCGTGGTCTGTGCTGGTGAGGAGGGGGCCCTTTTTTTGAGGAAGCTGAGTCAGCTGCAGGTCTAGCTCAAAGGAAGAAAGTGTAGGCATCCTCACCTGTGGGGAGAGGCTAGGCCATCACCTGTCCTCATTTCACATGGGCACCTTGCTGTTCCTGGACACTTGTTTAATTCCATAAAAATAATCAGAATTGATAGGGAAACAGTGAAGGGGTCTTATGCCGCTGCAGACATGGGCATGAACTCACACTACCAGCTGTGAGATGTCGCCATGGGACAGCTGCTCCTTTGGAAGCACGTTTCCCACGGGCTGGGCTGAGGCCACACACAGCGTGTCTGGTGCAGCCTGGACTGCAGACCCTCTTCCTTTCCTGCACATCTGCCCTGGCACCAGAGTGGCTCCTTTCCTCTGCAGACTATGCCTGCTTTGAAATGGAGGTTGTGGGCCCCGGCCCCAGCCGTGCGACTTCCGTGGCGTTAGCGCTTCCCAGAGCTGCTGTCCGCAGCTGGGTGGGCGATCCGTGCCATGCCTGCTTCTTTCCCCTTCTGTTCCCCTCCCTTTCCTTTCTTCTTCCCTTTAACCTTGATCTCTTGCACTTTGCTGTCAACTTTGTCTTCACTGAGTTTCCTTGAGTGAGGTTTGAACGTTCCCATTTCCATTGGATTTGTGATGCCAGTCCCAGCCACCCTTTGGGCTTTTTCCAGGAATTAGTACAAAGCCTTGAAAATCCCGAGAGATCAGGGCAGGGGTGTTAGCCAGCTTGCAGCGCTCTCGCCTCTCTGGCTGTGGGGAGGATTCAGCCGCTGTTTCACCTTGGCTGCCTCTGCCTTTCCCAACAGAGCAGCTCCCAGTTTCCCAGTGCCCCCCACCCCACCCTGTCAACCCTGGGTGTCAGTGCAGAGCTGGGGATGAGAGAGAGCCCTCCGGCACCCGCTCCTTGCCTGCCGAGCTGACCTTCGCTGGCCTTCCCTGAGGTGTGGCAGGCTCTGCGTTGGGGGTCGCCTCCAGCCTTCTGCTTCAGGTGCCTCTTGGAGGCATCACCCTGAGCTCTCCAGCAAAAGACAAAGCTGTAGGTGGGGTGGCCATCACAAGCCCATTGTAGATGCATAGAATCTTTCTTTGCTGAGTAAAGGTAGGGTTTTGGCTGAAAGTATCATTGTAGCTGGTGATGTTACCTGCCCTGAGGCGACAGCTTTCCTGTCTTCCATCCCCTTGGGTTCTGTGGGCCTGTATGGGTTGTGTGCTCACTGAGTTCAGGGACCACTGCAGGATACTTCAAGGTCTCAAGTGCAGGCTTTTAACTCAACTATTGACAAAGTTTAGAAGGACTGAGGGGCACGATGCTTAGATTGAGATGGGGAGACAGGTTTCCTCCACATTCTCTTTCTTTATATGTAATTTTTGTGGGGTGTATGTGCATTTTTTTTTTGAAAGACTTGAAAGTGAAGTTGCAGACATCATGCTGGTTTACCCCTAAAAATCTCCTAAGAATGAGCGTTTCCTATGTAACTATTTACAACAGTCACTTACCATATTATCTAATATACAGTCCATGTTTAATTTCCTAAGTTGTCCTTAAAATACCTTTTATGGGTAGTCCCTCCACCTCCCTGAACCAATATCCAGTCAAGTTCATGTGGTGCATTTGTTTGTTGCGTCTCTCTGGTGTCACTAAACAGCCCCCACTTTTCCCTCCATATCACCCCCTTTTAGAGAGTCCAGTTGCCTGTTGAGTACTCTGTGGTCTGAATCAGTCTGATTGTGTCTTCATGGTGGTATTTGATTTGTGCTACAACCCTTCCTCCCTTATTTGTCCTAAACTGTTAGATAGGGCTAGAGGAATGGTTGATTCAGGGTGAAAATTTTGCAAGAATTACTGTATAGGTGACTTGACATTCTGTCATGTCAAGCTGGCACATAGGAGCAAGTCATGGGGTTTTCCCACCAAAATAAAAAAAATTGCTGTTCATTTAACTTAAATTTTTAGATAGTACACAGTAGAACAAGAGTAGGTTTACAGTTGTGAGTACAAGAAACAAAGTTTATTCTGACATTATTTATTAATTATTGTATATTCCATATGAACAACTGTAACCCTGTTTTGACTCCACCCTGTATATTAAATGGGGGCCAGTGGGAACCTGGAAGTAACGACCCTGGAGGAGGGGGCTTTGCCTCACTCCCCTCACCTGCTGTGTTGGGGGCGGGGGCACTTTGACTGTGGAAGTGGCATTGTTATCGTTCCACCATTTTCATATGACTTCGGGCGAGCGACCTGATCTTTCAGAGGCTCCTTCTGATTCATCCTGGGCGCTTGTCTGCACTCGCCTGTGGCTGCTCATTATTTTAGTAAGCCTCCAAGGGGGAAGCAGAGGGGTTGCAGTGGGCTGGGGCTGGGACACCTTGGGGAGCAGCTGGACTTGGATGAGCATGGCAGGTGGTTGGATGTGCTCCATGGCCACACAGCCATCAGCTTTGCTACTTCAACCCTAGCTTTCCTGGGTGGTCTTTCCCTTTCTGTTAACACAGTTTCTCTGTTAATATTTCTGATGCTTCTGGGACTAGGAGGCTGGCTGAGTCTTTGGAGTATATGTGGGTTAATGAATTTAGTTCTTTTTTAAAATTTTTAAAAAATTTTATTTTTATTCATTCACACTGGACAGCTATTGTTGTGTTGGCTTTTGTCTTTATTTATATTTTTTAAATTTATTTTTAGAGAGGGGAAGGGAGGGAGAAAGAGAGGGAGAGAAACATCAATGTGTGGTTACATCTCACACGCCGCCTACTGGGGGCCTGGTCTGCAACCCAGGCATGTGCCCTGACTGGGAATCGAACTGGTGACCCTTTGGTTCGCAGGCTGGCGTTCAATCCACTGAGCCACACCAGCCAGGGGTGAATTTAGTTCTTTACAGTCTTCTTTCTTTGACCGTCACATCTCATCCCGCACATTCCCACAGCTCTGAATGGCTCTTTTTTCTCCTCATGGCCTGTTGCCTCTCCCCTCTTAGCCTTCCTTGTCAGCCAGGTGACTGTTGTGGCAAAAGCTGTGCAGGGATAGGCCTAGAGGACAGAGCTTCTCACCAAATACCAGGGGGAAAGTCTTTCCTAAATTTTGTGGGTTTAAAAAAAAAAAAACCCATTTAATATAACTCAGTATTTAAGGAATGTGTTGTCATCCTCCTCCCATTTCCATTCCCAGAAAGACACTTAACTTTATAGACATAATTTAAATCATATCTATTGAGGGGTAATTGACATACAATAAAATCTACCCCTTTTTACATGAGTTTTTACCCATGTGTTCAGCCATCCAACCACCACCAACAGAACATTGCCACACCCCTAGGAGTTCTTTCATGCCTCTCTGTGACTGATTAGATCTTTATGTAATAAAAGTACTTTAGTCTACCGGCCCTTGACCTGAAATAGTGATGCTATCATGTTGGAAAAGGAGTTATCGGAATCCTGCCCAGCTAGCCCTCCGGAGTTCCTGTGCAGCTGTCTGGACAAAGCCTGTTGCTGTGAGCTATGGCTCTGGAGGGGCCCGCCGCCAGCCGCCAGCCGGCTGCCTCCTTCCCGCCCAGGTTCCCTAGGGATCATTCTAATTGAGAGTGCTGACCAGAATAGGTCATATAACTTTTAGAATTTATCTGTAAAACAGGGATAACGTGAACTTGAAGATAATGGTTACACTTGCTTTTAGCTGAGTTTTCTTTGAATCAACCCAAAATGAATTAGAGACCCAAATGCAAAAATCATGAAAACTCTGTAAGTACTAGAATGAAATGAGTGAATTTCCTTTCTAATTAGAATGAGGTTTTAAACTTTTAAAAAAATTGTTTATTTACTTTTTTATTTTTAGAGAGGGAGAGAAACATTGATCAGTTGCCTCTTGTATGTGTATGCCCCCCAGCTGGGGACCAAACCTGCAACCCAGGCCTGTGCCCTGACCTGGAATTGACCCATCGACCTTTTGGTTTGTGGGGTGACACCCAACCCACTGAGCTATACTAGTCAGGGCAAATTTTAAACTTTTAAACTAGTACTCAAACTCTAGGAACAATTAAAGGATGGTCAATGTAATGACATTAAATGTAAGAACACTTTTTAAAACTTTGCAATGTGAAAATACTCCATAAACAAACAAAAATGGCGGACTAGCCAGTTACGTTCTTTGCTCTCCTGGCGTTCGAGGCCCCCGTGGGACTGTATCATGACAAAGGTGCTTATCTGCTCAGAATTCTTCTTACTAACATCTAGTGACACTATTAACTTTAAAAACTTTCATTTGCAAAAATCCACCACCTCGTCACATTTTTAAGATATACTATCTCGTAGTAGACAAAGATGTTTAACTTTCTGTAGAGTGACAAGCAGTAAATATTTTAGGCTCTGTGCTCTCTGTTATGAGTGGCTGACTATCCCATTACAACTTAAAAACAGCTGTCAACACCTCGTAAACAGATGAGGGTGGCTGTGTCCCAGTAAATCTTTACTCATAAAAACAGGTAATTTGCTAGACTTGGCTCATTCATGGGCCTGTTTGCCAACCCCTGGTATAAAGAAGGGCAAAGTTTAATTTGTTTCCTCTCCACTTGTCGGTACAAAATAAAAGAGCTGGCAGTCTTGTCTGCCTGGGGAGCCTGGGGACCTGAGGTTTAGGTACTCATGTGAGTGAGGTTCAGAGAGAAGAGCCCTAGTACTGACGAGCATTACACTGGGGAAGCGCCTGAAAAAGCCACTTTATCAGATGAGAATACCAAGTGCTTTATCATGTTTAGTCTTTCTCGTGGAAAATTGGCTTGGTTGCTTGTTTAGGGAACCTCTGGTTTAATGAAGTCACTTGCTCTTGTTGCAACTTTGCCTAAGGATAATTCAGTCATCCTGCTGACTTTTGCCTCCAGTAATAGAGACCACACTTAACTGCTGAGGTACTGACCGCTGCTTCCTGTAAAGCGGCTGCTTATCTTTCAGACAGTGCTGCCCGTGGCAGGCGGTATGTGCCTGGACACAGAACATGTAAGCCAGCATGTGCAGCTTTTCCCATTCCCCTTGGGAGACTGGGGCAGCACAGGTGGGAATTTTCTGTTGTCACCCACTTCTCAAAGGAACCCCAGGTCCTGGTTGTTTGAAAGTAAAGTGAGCTGCCTTGCATCAGGGCTCTCAGGGCCTCTGGTAGGGGTGAAGCCATAATATTCTTGTCCTGAAAGGTGTCCCAGCAGTGGTCAAGTGCAGACTGAGTTTGAGTATCGTTCATGTCCCCTGGAGTAGAGCCCAGAGCCAGTCTTCACTGTCCCACATCCATTGTGTCACCCAGGCAGTGTTATCCATAGTGTTCCCAAGGATGAGATCTCTAAGTACAGTCCATGTTGCATTGTCTGAGGATCTATTGCTTGAAATATGAAACAAGAGCAAAACAGATGCTGTTCGGCCCTTTGACATGGCATCCATTTCTAACTAAATGCTGATCCCCTTTTTATCCATTCTGTACATTTCTGAAATATTGTGCTTAAGAAATTGGTCTAAATCAAACAGCGTTTTCCCCTTCGATATACTACATTCCCACGTCAGGTGACCTTCACTTTTGACAGTGTTTCGCTCTGGGTCTGCCCCTCCCCACCCCCGTCCCCCTGCCCAACAGGTAATTCTAATCACAAATGGATGGTTGGTGGAGGGCATGCCCGCGTGACCAGTGGCACACCTGGTCTATACAGTGCCGCTTGCAACTGTGCCTTAAAGCCATCAGCCTGCCTACTCTTAGCTGATTTCATTGCACGATTAAAATAGCCAAGAAAACAAGGAATCTCGACTCTTATCTGGCTCAGAATGATGTATGCCGACTCTGCACTTCTAAAGCAGCTGGATATCCTTCAGCCAGAGCCACTCTGTTTCTCAGCCCAGTTGCTGTTTCAGTCAGGGCAGGGCATGCCCTCCGCTTGGGGAGGGCGTGCTGAGGTCCCGACCCACTGGCCAGGGCACTCATGCAAAGCTGGCTGCTTCATGATATTTAAGAAGGATCTGGACATCTGGGAGTTCCCAGCCCCTGCAAACAGGAGCCGATTTTATATTTTACCCTGAAACTATATTAAAAATAGGGATAAAGTTCTTGTGTTAACCCATAAAGCCATCTTAATACAACTGTAGCTGAAATGTTTTACAAATGTAAACATTTACAAAATGTTTTACAGTGGCAACATTGAATTTGAGTCGCTCAAGTGTTCCATGAAGTTAATAGGAAGTATCTAAAATATAGTTGAATGATGGCATCTAAATATCTCTGCATTTAGTTGGAGATTTGTGGGCAGGAGATTTTATGGAGAATCTGCAAGTTTTCTGGGACCTTTAAAAATAAGGTTTAGAATACTTGAGTCTTTATGATTAAGGAGAATATTATATCACTGTTGATTTGTAACTTACAGCTTTCCTTTTTCTCAATAGATCTAGATCACTAATGTGATTTTAATGCTTATCCTCTGTGATTTAGGGCAGTTTTGATGTATAAAATGGAACAATAGAGGACGATACATTTTTTCCCCGTGATAACTGATAAGAATTTGAAATGGAGGAGGAGAAGGTGGGTGGTGAATTGGAAGACATAGACTGATGTTTAATGAGGAACTTAGAAGCTCAGCAGGAAAGGGAGGCTCCCAAATGCCCAATATCCCCAAGGGGAAAAAGGTGGTGATTGTCAGGGACATGTGCTGGTGCTAATTACAGGGCTACCCCGGGGCCCATCCTAAGGCTGTCTGGGGGAAGAGCAGCAGGAGGGGAGGACAGAGAAGCCAGAGGCCCTGGCTGCTAGCAGAGATCTTTGCAGACCAGGGTTCTTTCTTCCAGGTGGGCCTGCGTTTACTCATATGCTGTTTGTCTATGGAAAGACTGTTAAGCTGTCAAATAGTGAACTACCTCGGTAGTTCCTGATGCCGTGATCATGGTTTTGGTCTCGTTTCTTTTAGGTTACCCCTGTTTCAGGCCAGTGCTTTTGCATTTCTGGCCCCTGCTCGAGCCATCCTGTCTTTAGATAAATGGAAATGTAACACAACAGGTAATTGCAGTTATTTCCACATATGTCATTGGGGTCCTTTAACACAGGTGATAAAAGGGAGGACTGGACATGCTGCCCTGGGTAACGTTAAATCCTTTCTGGAATCAGGCACAGAACACACAAACCAACAAACAGCTCAGAACGCTCCAATCTGTGGATCAAGTTTCTGTCTCTCTCTCTATCTACCTGTTCATCCCTAACTCCAGAGCAAGTAAGGACCAGAAGGGACCACATTTCTCTATGCTAATGAAATTGATAAGTATGGGAACAAAGAGAAAAATATTTGTGCTATTTTTCTGCCTCTTTCTTTCAGTGGATTTTATGAACCACCAGTAATCACTCTCTTTGCTGCGTCAGCATCCCTTCTCTGAAACATCTCTGCTTTTTAAGGATCTGGTTGCTTTGGTTTTCTGAAAATTACTTTCATCCCCCTCCCCTCCTCAGTGATTGTAAAGATCCTTAAGTTATCCGATAAGGTCAGAAAAAGATAAAATAAGGGATTTGAGAAAACCAGACCTGTAGTACTCTCAAAATATTGTTCCGTTTTTAGGTTCTAGGAGCAAAGTTTTCGAGCTTTCATTTCCTTCCTTGCTCCTAGGAGTTACTTTGTGGCCATAGATTGATTTGGGACTGGAGAAGGCCCTCTGTTTTATCTAGGTTTTTAAAACCGTAGGCAACCTCGCTATTGGGCATTTTAGTCAGCTGCTTGCAAGCGTTGGTCTTTGTGTGAGGCTGGCACTGGCTATGTGCATCACCAGTTCAGTCAGCTTTTGACAAGCTGGGAGCTCTCAGTCAATGAAAAAATTTGGTTAAATTAGCTTTGAGGAATCCACCTTTCAGTATGGTAAGCCATACTGTTGAAATTCAGGCATGGGCATTATTTATACAAATATACTTAAAACAGGGAGGAAATTCTTTTTAAAAAGTGAAATGAATGTGTCCTGGAAACATCATTGTCACTCCAAGAAAAATTTTATCTTTGTTTTTGTTTTCAAGATGTTTCAGTTGCCAACGGAACAGCAGAACTGTTACACACGGAGCACATCTGGTATCCCCGGATACGCGAGGTAAAAGATGAGCATTGCCTGCTCGTGGCTTCTTTGTGTTTCCTCTCAGCTTCAGTGTTGGTTGTGCCCAGGAAATTGCAGTTGCTTGCACCAAGCCCTCCTTTTCTTTTCAGCTACTTGTTTATTTCTGTCGTTAAACATGTCATTAAATCTAGATGACATCACTGTGAAATAAGGCATGCAGAAATGCATTGTGCAGCCAGAAAGTATTGTTTCTCACTCTTTTTTTTTTTTTAACTCTTTTTATTGTTGGCACTGTTACAGATAGTCCCCTTCCCCCTTCTTCCCACTTCCACCCAACCCCTGCCCTGTAGTTTCTCACTTTTCATTTCCCTCCTCCCCTCCTGACGCACCCACAGACCTGCACACTCGCGCTCCCCACGCGTAACCAGCCGAGGGGCATGGCTCCTTTGGAAGGCGCTACAGAGGCTTGTCAACAGGCAGCAGAACTATTCATTCCAGCCAAAGTGTTTGCCTACATTTGTGAAAAGAATTAAAGGATAATTGTCTACACAGAGTCCTTGAACAGAGCAGGTCGTGGGAATCCTTAGACATGAACAGTGGCTGACAGTTTATCTAGATAAATTTAAAATCTATAAGATATTCACCATTAGTTCAGAGTCAGTCCAACCGTTTTGTACAATAAAAACATTCCTTCAGAATTTTTGTCAGTAACACTGTCTTTTACATGTCCTGCAAGGGCCCACTTTTTAAAGTCAAGAACTGCAGTGTCCCTTTGAAGCTAGTTTTGAATGTCTTGTGTCTTAAATGGGAATTATAAATTACGCCTGTCTCATTTATCAGTGGAAAAGGCAAGTTGGCTTCGCATTAGGTGCACATTTCTATCATATTCTTATTTCAGTCAAGTTATCCTTAAGCTTGCTAGGCCCCAGTCACACCCGTGAATTGGCACACTTACTGTAACTTGATGTGTTGCAGAATTACCAGTTACGATTGTAGGCGGCATTGCAGTTTGTGACATATAAGCAGCTTATTCTCATGTCTGTACCCTCTCTCATTCCAGATCCAGGGGGCCATCATCATGTCCTCACTGATAGAAGTGGTCATTGGCTTCCTGGGCCTGCCCGGCGCTCTGCTAAAATACATCGGGCCCCTGACCATTACACCCACCGTGGCCCTCATTGGCCTCTCTGGTTTCCAGGCGGCGGGAGAGAGAGCGGGGAAGCACTGGGGCATCGCCATGCTGTAAGTGTGCTGAGACCACTCGGCTGTGGACAGTAAAACTCCCTTCTTCCCACACCCAGGGCCAGCCCCTTGGAACACATTCGAACCTTAGAAGATAAGTTTTATTTTTTTCTTTTAAGTCAGAATAGTCTGACAGTTTAAATTTTATTTACTTTGTGCCAGAGAACTATTGACAGGGCTTTTAGAGCCAGAGGTTGGGAAGTGACTTGCGGTCAAGGCACGCCAAAGACAGACCTGGCAGCGATGCGTAGAGGAAGGGCTGCAGGGGCTCAAACTTTGGGAAAAGGGAGGATGGTGGTTCCATTAGCTCTTCACTTTTGAGGTCATGCCAGGTCTCCTGTGCATGAAATGAAATACCTAGAAACTGAATCTTTTAGATGAGACTCAAATATAACACCGAGCCTGGCAGGAGGCAATGCTGCAGGAGGCTTTCTTGGCATCAAAGGAGACATGGCTCTTCGGGCCACGGGGAGCTCTGCACGCCTGCGGGCGGCCAGAGTCCTGCTCGTCATTGCTGGTCTTTTTGCACAGAACGTTAAGCCTATTAAAAATGTCACCTACCCATTTAAGTAATGTCAGTAAAGACATCCAAGGCTTTGATAATAGTGTAAGACTGATTATTAATTAGAACCTCAGCATTCTGTATACTACAAACAGAACCCTCTTTCCCTTGTGTGTCTATAGAGCATATATGAGTTGACCATATAATAAGAAAATGGTTCAAAGACTGGAGTTTTACCAGCCGGTAGAATTTCTAAAACAAATTAGTAATACAAGAGGGTTTACAGTTGTTTTTTTATTGCTTTGTGAAATATTCTGCAATTATTCCGCAACAGGAAGTACTTATTGAGTCTGCATCAGTGCTGTACATAACATTGTACATACTGTAAATTAAAGTACGTATCAGTGTTGTCCCCACTCACAAAGCCAAGGCACAAAGATGCACAGTTAGCTCCCCAGGATCACACAGACAGAACTGGCTGGGATGGCTCTCAAAATCCAAATAGCCTGAGTAGAACTTAACCCATAATGTTTAATCCTGCCTCTCTGTTTTAGAACGTGGTGTACCAATACAGTGAATGCTTGCATAATTGTAACGCATATATCATTAAAAATGTATGTGAAAATACCTAGGATTATTCTTAATTTTCTCTTTTCACTGAAGGTTGGCCAATACACTCCACACCAGGTTTGGTGTGTAGAAGGTATATAAGAATGCTCATTCTCCCCAGCTGGTGTGACTCAGTGGATTGAGTGCCGGCCTGAGAATCAAAAGGTTGCTGGTTTGATTCCCCATATAGGGCACATGCCTGGGATGCAGGCCAGGTCCCCAGCGGGGGGCGTGTGGAATGCAACTACATATTGATATTTCTCTCCCTTTGTTTCTCCCTCTCTTCCCCTGTCTAAAAATAAATAAACAAAATCTTAAAAAAAAAAAAAAAGGAATGCTCATTCAGTGAAATACATCTAGTTCCAAAAAGGAGAAATTGTATTTAGCATCATACAGTTAATTTAGAAATCAATGACAAAAAAAGTGAACGAACCCCCCCAAATGGCCTAGAACCTTAAAAAAAACAAAAGTTACAAATAACTTGCAGTCAGAGGTATTTATAACTTATTTATTAAAACTTTAGAATTGCTGGTAGTTTTTTTGTTTGTTTGTTTTTTAAGAGAGGGAAAGGGGAGGAGAGGTTGGGAGAGAAACATCCATGTGTGAAAAAAATGTCTATTTGTTGCCTCTCGCACATCCCTACCCAGGGACCTGGCCTATAGCCCAGGCATGTGCCCTAACTGGAATCAAACCAGCCACCTTTCTGTCTGTGGGACAACACCCAAACCATGGAGCCACACCAGTCAGGGCAGGATTGCTGATCATTTAGAGAATGATGATTGTAATGGCACTGAGCACATTTTACAGAGCAGTCAGAGTTGTTCTTGAGAAGATTCATAACCTTAAAGGCAAATAAAGCACATGAAGAGAGCTATCTTCAGAAACTAGAGAAACAGGATAAAAATGAGCCTAGTGAACCTGGGGGAAAGAATTAATAAGGGCAGAAAAAATATGAAACACATAGAGGTGATAATTCTAAAAGGTGCTCGTTTGGAGAATAATGCATAGAGTCCTGACAAGGCTATTAGATGAGAAGGCCATGCACACACAGGTAAAGGGATAAGACCACAGATCCACAGAGGGTAAGTTCAATCGATGCTCCCTGCCCCTGAATTAAAAAAAATAAAATAAAATAAAATGGGTGGTTTTCCAGAAAAGTATAAATAAGCAAAATTAACTCCTCCTCACTGTAATGTGTAACTGCTGGGGCTCCTCAGAACTTGGTCCTGGGTCACCTTCTCTCCACGTGCTTTTCTCTCCTAGAGCATCTCGTCCCTGGCATCAGCAGACAGCTGTAATGTTGGGGACTTCCATGCAAACCTGTAGCCCAGACAGCTGAACACCAGACTTAGAGCTCCAACCCCTGCCTTGTCCTCTCCTTTTGCCGTTCCACTAAACATCTCAAACTTTAATGGAAAACAGTTCCAAAGATTTGATTCCCTGTTTGCTGCCTCAACCAGCTCCTTTTCCTTTTCTGCCACTTTTCAGTCAACGGCATGATCATGCACCTAATTGCTTAAACCAGAAACCCCACAGTAGTCCTTGATTGTTTGCTTTCCCTTGTTTCCCGTGGACAAACCATTCTTCTGTCCTACCTTCAGAACATCCGCTGGGTCTGTGCTTTGGGTGGTTAGAACCAGCGCCAGTGATTGCTTCTGAACTGGTCTTCAACTTCTCTTCTGCTTCCTTCCTCTCCATTTTCAGTGCTCTAAGATGCTTGGCTGTTATCTCTTCAAAGCCTCCTCTTCTACCTCTTCCTCTTATAACTCCAATGAGACACATGCTAGAATTCTAGAAGCTGCTAAGTCTTTTTGCTGTCATGTTGCCTGAAACATCAGCCCCATGCCCCTTGTTGTTTGTTTACACCTCATGCTGGATACTCAGAGCTTTTTAGCACTGGACTTTCAAGTTTTCAGAAGTGGGAAATGATCTTGAATTATTTCATAGATGCCTTTGTTCTTCCATTCCTGCTCATCTCTTTCTGGACTTCTCAAACTCTTCCTTTACTTATCTCTCCTGTTTTCCATCTTTCATCTTTTTTCTGTATTCATAGGAATTTTCCTCAGCTTTATCTTAAATCCTTCTGCCAAGCTTTTTATTTCTGCCCTCCTATTTGTTTAAAAGATTTTATTTATTTATCTTTAGAGTGAGAAAAAGGGAGGGAGAAAGAGAGGGAGAGAAACATCAATGTGTGGGAGATACATCGATCTTCTGCCTCGCACACCTGCAACTGAGGACCTGGCCCACAACCCAGGCATGTGCTCTGACTGGGAATTGAACCAACGACCTTTTGGTTCACAGGTTGGCACTCATTCCACTGAGCCACACCGGCCAGGGCCTGTCTTATAGTTTTTAATTGCCAAGAGCTCATCTTTTTACTTGGGGTGTTGGTTCAGTGAGGGCAGGCCTCAGCACCCCCAAGCACCTGGCTCACCATCCGTCACAGTAGGCAGTTAGTAAGCATGTTGTAACTAAGTGAGGGGAGGACCGGAGTCAGGGTTTGGGGCTGCGTACACCTATGACCAAGGGAAAAGACAAGAGTATTGTCAAAAGACTTTCATCTCTAAAAGAAGCCCTGGACTTCAGTGGTTAGACAGTGAGTGAGTGAATGCATCTTCAAGGAAGACAGAATTTCTGTACTTTTTAAACTGTTTTGGAGCTTTGGAAAAGAAGGGAAAGGTCTCAGTCAGCTTTATCTTAATGGCAAATATTGACAGAGCTAATGCAAAAGGGTGAGTGTGGTCAACTTTTTCCTTCCAGGAAATGTGGAAAACTCTGAGCTGAGTTCAGTTATGTTTAGGTAGCATACAAAGTTCAGCATCTTTCTCTACTGAAAGGCTCCTTGAACTCTTTTAAAACTCAAGTGTGCAGAAGACTTCCGAAAAGGACCTTTGTATCCAGTTCTTTACACACCTGTATTTTTAAGCTGTAAACATGGGAAGACTGTTCTTTGGAACATGGTTTGGAAAAAGGCTGCTACAATGCAATAAAATAACAATGAATTTTGTGTTATTTCAGGAGCTCAAAGATGGTTATTAGGAAATTTATTAATGAAATCCATTATGGGTCTCTGTGGATTTTATTAATAAAAACTGTGGCTTAAAAAAAAATGAAATTCAACCATATATCCATGCCACAAACTCTTAGCAACATGGGAATAGAAAAAGCTTTTATGAGTAAGATTTTAATGAAAATGCCTCATTCTCTAATTGTAAAAGAATTAAATCAGGCCTGCCTATTCTAATCAGAAACCAAGGTAAACATGTTAATTAATACCAGTATCACTTAAAGTTACCTGAACGTGTTAACCAATGCCCAAGACAAGAAAATAAAGTAATTTGGAACAATACCAGAAGGGTCAGGGAGAAATTAAGTTACAATCGAGAGCTTAATAGCAATACTGTGGTCCTGGGACAGGAATGACTTTGGTAGAGTAGCACAGGAGGGATAGAAATAGCAGCAAGAAAAATTCATATTTAACATGTGATATATGAAATCAGTGGGAAATGGAAGAATTCTGTAGGAAAAATTAGATAATTATTTGCAAAAAGTTAGATTCCTAGTTTATAACAGATTATATTTCAGTTAAGACAGTGTAGAAAATAAAACTATGAAAAGCATTAGGAGAAAGCCTACATAAACATTTAATCATAAGACAGGAAAGACCTTGCCGTGGCCAGGCAACTCAGTTGCTTGGAATATCATCCCTTACACCAAAGAGGTTGGTTCGATCCTCGGTCAGGGCACACATGAAGGGAGGACCCCAAAAATAGCATTTATTTATAAAAAATTGTGTATTCTTACATGCTTAAACTTCAGTCCTCTGCAAAGTACTGTCCATTTGATGTAATACACCTATCGAGACTTTTTTCCATTGCACACAATTTTTGAACTCACTGATTTTGATGCCTGTTAGTGCTTCTGCCATTTTTTGTTTCACCCCTTCCACATTGACAAAACATTTCCTTTTGAGAACTTTTTTTCTTCTGGGGAAACAAAAGTCTCACAGGGCAAGGTTGGGTGAATAGGGAGGGTGGGGTATGGGGGTCATGCCATTTTTGGTTAAAAACTGCTGAACCATCAGCGCGGTGTGGGCAGGTGTGCTGTAAATCAGCCATCACAAAATGGGCAAACACGTTGAAAGAGAGTTCAAAAAAAAATTCACTGAAGCCGAAAGCAGCCTCTTACAGCAATGCCAGCTGGTGCACTGGTACAGAAGGGTTCCTAGAGTACTCACCTATTTGGGGAGCCTGTACTACAATGGGGCCGCCTTCCAGAAGATAATCCCAGTTTTTGGGGGGTGTCCCTCCTTTGTACCTAGGTTGCTAGTTTGATCCCCAGTTAGGGTGCATAGGGTACATATGCCGCTCCCCTCTCTAAAAATCAATACACATCTCCTCAGGTGAGGGTTAAAAAAACAAACGAGAAGATCTTAAAGCAGATAATTGAAAAGAGAAAGATCGATGGATTTTACTTCTGATGCACTTAAAACTATCAACCAACCACTGAAACTAAATTATGAATGAATCTGGGAAAAGATTTATAGCAAATTGATGAGAAAGGCTAATGTCTCCAATTCATAGTATTTCATTAATTAGAGAGTCCCAGTGGAGTAATGGACGAAGGATATATGAGCAGTCATATAACAATAAAAGGAAATATAAATAGCCAATTAATATTTGAGAAGGGGTACCCTCCCCACCCAGTTATCAAAGTGCATATTCATAGGGATTCCCACAGCAGTGAGGGTAGCGGTGGTGGGTCAGGTTGTGAAGTCACTCCAGTAGAACTGGCATTTAGAGACACATTCTTAGGGGAGGGTAAATGTGGTGACATTTCTAACTCCATGCTTAGGTCCTTGATGGGAACTGTGTTTTTCTTGTCAGAACTTTTTGTTTACTTTTCTTAGGGATCATTTCAAACCTATGCAAAAGTAGAATAGTACACCAAGCCCTCCTGTAGGTCCTGGAACACTCAAGAGAAATCTCGTTTTATCTATATCCCTGAAAACATTTAAATTCTAACCATTTGAAGTTTAACAGTAATTAAGCAGGGAAGTCTAAAGTAAAGTAATCCCCATCCTCAAAAAAAATATGCTCATGGTTAAGCAGTAAAAATTTAATATTCTTTCATATTTCTTCTTTAGGCATAAGTACAAACATGTACATACACAGCTTTGCCATTATATTATTTTAAAATTTGACTTTTACCCCAACATTTATTGTTGGGCTCACCTTTCCAAGGCAGTGTGTTTAGATGTATTTCAATCTTTGTAAAATTGCACTATGTTAAATAGTATGAAATAGTTTATAATTTATTAAGCCATTCCCCAGTTGATACTCATGAATGTTGTTTAAAATATTTACTGCTGCAAACAATGCTGAACTGAGTAATTCATATGTAATGAATGAATATTAAATGATAATGAGATTTTTTAAATTAATAAAATTGGCAGAGATTTAAAGGTATGATAAGTGCTACAGAGAGTAGCAAGTACATGTTCTTGGCCCCTGTACATTTACCCAACCTTTCTCTACATATTTGGCAGTTTGTTTCAGAAGCTTTTAAGTAAGTTACTTACTGTTTGATAGATCTGTGATAGACCTAGGAACTTATCATCGGGAGATACTCAGGCAGGTGCCAGGGACCAGGGACCGGCAGTGCTTCACGGTTTCTGTTGCTCCCAGTGTCGCACTGTATGGGAATTGTTAGGATGTGCTACGTCTGTAGGACGGAATGCGGAGCCGCCAGTAAGATGCTGGTGCAGATCTCCACCTGTCGAGGTCATGGCATTAATAGGGGCTACAAGCTGGTTGGGAAGCGGCATGTAAAGCGCAATTACACTTTGGGTCAGATGATGACCTGTTTGTGCTCCGAGGGCAAGGATGACGACAGGCAGTCTTGTCTCCCTCTCTAATCCCAGGATGACCCATAAAAATCCCAAGAGTGGGAGCTGTTTGGAATCACAGACCAGAGTGCTGCAGGGTTGTCGCCAGTGGTAGGATGATGAGTTAGTTGATCTTGAGGATTTTGTCTTTTTTTGCTTCTCTTTCTTCTATAATTTTCCTGCATTTTAGTATGTATTTCTTGAATATTTGTAAGGTAAAAGAAAGGTCAGCCAGCAAGCCATATGTAAATATGAAGTGGAAAGAGCTAGTTAGCTGTGGTGGACAGAACCCTGGTCTGAGGATCTGGGCCTCAGATCCTTGTCCCTTTTCTGCTCAGCCAAAGTGTGTAAACCTTGGCACATCCCCCATCTCCTGCCTCTTCTGTGGGACTGCCTGCCCCACCTGCCCCACAGACAGCTCATATTGCCATGTATAATGCATTCCCATGTATCGTGCGCACCCACATTTTGGGCCCAAACTTTCAGGAGAAAATTTGTTTTAATTTTTTAATTCAATTATTTATTTATTTATATTTAGATACTTGTTTATTTGTATTATAAAGAAATTTTAGCATTTGTTTTTGAACACATTATGGTACAAGAAATTTTACGTAACAGTAATCACAAAACACAAGAACAGATACAAAGTACAAGAAATTTTAAAAAGAATTAAAAACATTTATATAGATAGGGAAGTAGCAGTACCCATGTATAATGCACATCCTTATTTTTCCCTCAAAAATTTGGGCAAAAATGTGTGCATTATACACAGCAAAATATGGTATATTTGAGGGTGAACATGAATTTGAAACAGATGGATATTAGAGTGGGAAGAAAATGAAGTGCTCATCTGCCCAGCCCACTCACTTAATTTGTGCTGCCAGAGTTGGGCCTGATACCTGGATGTCCTTCCCTGAGTTTTGTGTATATCCCTCATTCATTTTTAAATGTGCTTGGAAAAGTGACCGTCACAGACCACGTGTAATTGTCAGGTGGGTTGTCACCTGAAATAATGATAATAATAGAAGACTTGGGGTCTTTTTGGATCTCAGAGTGTTTACTTTAAAATAAATCAATTGGCATTTTTATCCATATTTTATTGATTGTGCTATTACAGTTGCACCAATTTTTTCCCCTTTGCCCCCTCCCATTCATACCCCCTTCCCTCCAGCAATCCCCTCTCCCCCCCAGTTTCATGTCCATGGATCGTGCATATACGTTCTTTGGCTTCTCCATTTCCTATACTGTTCTTAACGCCCCCCTGTCTATTTTGTACCAACCATTTATGCTGCTTATTCCCTGCACCTTTGTCCTCATTCTCCCCCTTCCCCCTCTGACCTGATAACCTCCAAATGGTATCTGTCTCTATGATTCTGTTCCTGTTATGGCTGTTTGCTTAGGTGTTTCTTTTTTAATTTTATTTCAGTTGATAGTTGTGAAGTTGTTGCCCTTTTAATGTTCATAGTTTTGATCTTCTTTTCTTAGATAAGTCCCTTTAACATTTCTTGTAATAATGGCTTGGTGATAATGAACTCCTTTAGCTTTACCTTGTCTGAGAAGCACTTTATCTGCCCTTCAGTCCAAATGATAGCTTTGCTGGATAGAGTAATCTAGGTTGTAGGTCCTTGCTTTTCATCACTTTGAATACTTCTTACCAGTCTCTTCTTGCCTGCAGTTTCTTTAGAGAAATCCGCTGATAGTCTTATGGGAACTCCATTGTAGGTAACTCTCTTTTTCTCCTGCTGCTTTTAAGATTCTTTATCTCTGACCTTTGGCATTTTAATAATGATGTATCTTGGTGTGGTCCCCTTTGGGTCCAACTTGTTTGCAACTCTCTGTGCCTCCTGGACTTGTATGTCTATTTCCATTGCCAAATTAGGGAAGTTTTCTTTCTTTTTTTTTTTTTTCCAAGTAAGTTTTCAATTATTTTCTCTTCCTCTTCTCCTTCTGGCATCCCTATGATTCAGATGTTGGCACATTTGAAGATGTCCCAGAGTCTTTTTATACTGTCCTCATTTTTTTTTGAATTCTTGTTTCTTCTTTCTGTTCTGGTTGATCGTTTATTTCTTCCTTATGTTTCAAATTGTTGATTTGAATCCTGGCTTCCTTCCCTTCACTGTTGGTTCCCTATAGATTTTTTTTTATTTCACTTCATGAAACCTTCATTTCTTCCTTTATGTTGTTGCTATGCTCAGTGAGTTCTTTGAGCATCCTGATCCACCAGTGTTTTGAACTCTGCAACTTCTAGGTTAGTTATCTCTATTTTGTTTGGTTCTTTTTCTAGGGTTTTGTTCAGTTCTTTCATTTGGGCCATATTTCTTTGTCTCCTCAATTCGGCGGCCTCCCTGTGTTTGTTTCTGTGTATCAGGTAGAGCTGCTTTTGCTCCCTGTCTTAGTAGTGTGGCCTTTTGCAGAAAAGGCACCTGTAAACTGTGTGGGACAGTTGCTTAGGTAATGAAGCAACCTGCTTCACTGCTTTGTGTCTCTGTGTGGGGGATGGGCTCCGAGAGGGGGCTCTGCTGCTGCCTGGCCTGTGGAGATTGCTCGGCACTGACCCCGTTTCCAGTCACTTCACCCACTCCCCGTATATGACTCGTGCCTTTCCACGTGTGGCCCTGGTGCTAAACCCCAGAGTGGGTGGGTTTGTGCATGTTCTAAGACTGTGCAGGCCCTTTGAAGTGGAGATTCCTGAAAATCCAGCAGTTTCTTCTGCCACCTCAATCCCCACTGATTTTTATAGCCACAAGTTATGAGAGTTTATCTTCCCGTTGTTGGAACCCTGTGTTGTGCGGTCTGGCCTGGGGTTGGGATCACTGTCTTCTACCAAGGTATCCCTCTTGATTTTTATCCACCACACGGGAATGTGGGACTGCCTGTGTCCATTCTGCTGCCGCCTCTCCTCGCCATACCACATTTCCTCATCTCTGTCCATTTCCTCGTCTCCACCCCTCCTACCCATCAGGATGAATGTGACTTCTTTGAATCCCTGGTTGTCGGACTTCCTACAGTTTGATTTTCTGGCAGTTCTGGGTGTTGTTTTGAGATTTAGTTGTAATCCTTTCTGTGGTTGCGTGAGGAGGTAAAGCGTGTCAGCTACACTTCCACATTTACCAGAAGTTCAATAGCATTTTTTAAGACATGAAAATTTGATGTTGGTCTATGTTTAAATCAGTTTTAGTCTCTCTCATTGTTACGCTGTTTTTGTTATTGTTGGTGAACTTCATCATCCCAGGGAAATTGGAATCACTTGAGCACTGTGCGTGTTTTTAACCTTGAACTGGTACTGACTTTGTGGTGGGGCAGAGACCCCCGTCACCAGGCCAGCAAAGCGCCCGAGAGGTGGGGAGGCAGTGGAGCAGCACAGGCCTGTTCTCCAGCTGGCCGCAGTCTGCACTTCATTAGGCATGTGACAGTGAAACTGCACTTGACCTGCTGTCAGTGGAGCTGATAATTCCTTCTCAGCAGTTGGAACTGTGCCTGGGAACAATTAGGCTTAGCTTTGACAGAGAATCCACTCTTCTGCCAATTCTACCTTCAGTTGTAAGTGAAAGAGTGTGTCCCAATGGGTGATGAAACACATCATTGTATGCCTTTCTTGTTTCAGCAATGGGAGTCCATCCCACATCCGCCACACTCGGCACTGAACTGATGAGGATGTGTCAGATCCTGCTTCAGGGAAGTCACCTGCCATCACTGCCTGCTGTAGCCCTTGCTGCAGCTGGGTCAGAAGTGTAGGCTCAGGGTAAAGGGACTTCAGAGCCAGCCCAGACATCCCAGCCCTTAGGACCCATGTTGCAAAGTGGTTTGGAGTCCAGACTGTAGGGCTAGCCCTCTGGCCCACTCACCCTGCAAACTCTAGCTACATGATCTTGGACCACAGGCTGTTTCTCTAAAGTGGATGATCACAGAAGCCACTGCGAAGGCCGAGGTGATGGGTGGGAAGACCTTCATGTAATGTGTGACACACAAACCTCAGGGATGTTATTGGTGTTGTATTCTGCTGTATATACCTTTCTTAAATATTGAAGCTTTTTGCTTTTTAAAAGTAATTTAAGCTCTTTATAAGTAAATCAAAAAATATAGAAAAGTAGAAGAAAGTTGCGTATTATATCACCACTTGAGGCCAATTCCTGTGAGCATTTTGGATCCCATCTTTACCGTTTGCACATATATGTGTGCGTATGTGTGATGTGTGTACACGTGCACTTGTGCAGTAGTTGCTTGTTTTTGGTTAATTTGTAGTTGTAACTATACAGTGCTCTATGTTGTATCTGGCAGCTTGTCTTTTTCTCTTACAGAGCATGGCTTTTCCCATCAGTGTGTATATCCTTTGGGTTTTCTTATTCTATTACGGGAAGTTTAGCCAAAACATTTATATTATGGTAACTTTCATTTCTGCATCAAGAAGTGCTAAGAAAAAAAGTTCTAATATTTTTTGCAAAAATGGCATTTACAAAAGATATGATTTCCCAGGTAATAGTTAAGAGGACTAGCAGCTTTCTAGAGAAGTGAGTTGAACACATGCGACCACTTTGCCATTAAAGCTTTGAGTAATATTTTAAAATGCAGACAAACAGCTTTTAAACTTGTTTATTTTCTTTTTCTCCTCAGGACAATTTTCCTAGTATTACTGTTTTCTCAATATGCCAGAAATGTTAAATTTCCTCTCCCAATTTACAAATCCAAGAAAGGATGGACTGCCTACAAGTTGCAGCTTTTCAAAATGTTCCCTGTAAGTAGTTATATTTTTTTCTCCTGACCATATTGCCCTTAGTTCATTATGTAAAGTGTTTACCGGGGGTTGGGGGGGGGAACTATGTTTATGTCGTGCCATTGGGGTACTAAGGACCACCCAAATTGTTATGGATTTCAAGTTAAAGTGGTAGAAGCTTCTGATTCTGAAATCCTTTGGGGGTGATAGACTAATCCTGGGACTGGGAGAGCTCTGCAGGCACCTTGCCCATTTTCTGTGTTTTACTAGCCAGACTTAGGGTTAAAGTAACTTTAGCTGCATAAAACTGCTCTCCCTAAATGTGATTCCATTCAGGGAATAGGTTTTCAGCAGATCTGTTACGGGTTATTTGAGTGCAGCACTGACAGTGGTGGGTTCTGTGGTGTGGTACTGAGGCTGCAGAAAGGCATGTGTTTTGCCAGCAACCACCACCCCCGTAGCCTGACAGACTTTTTTTTTGGACCACTTCAGATCATCCTGGCCATCCTTGTGTCCTGGCTGCTCTGCTTCATCTTCACAGTGACAGATGTCTTCCCTCCTGACAGTGCAAAGTATGGCTTCTATGCTCGGACAGATGCCAGGCAGGGTGTGCTGCTGGTCGCCCCGTGGTTTAAGGTTCCGTACCCATGTAAGTATTCCAGGGGCCAGAGCAAGCAGGAGCTCACAGGGGCAACTTAGAGGAGCTGGAGGTTGGCAGAGGGCCCTGCGGCAGGAAGAGCCTTCTTTGTCCCAGCAGGTCTTACTATCCTGGTCATTAGAGCATTCGACCCCTAAAGAAGGGAGACGCTATCACTGGAGGGCCATAATTAACACACAGAGACAAACCAGCTCCCCTCACAGATCAACCGGTTGGTTCTTACTGGTTCCACTAGGGTGACATCCTGGACAAGAGGTTTCTTCTGGGGTTTGAGGTCTAGTGCTAGGATTTAAGGGCAGCTGCTTAGGAACACAAACAGAGCTACTGAGGGCCCAAGCACCCGGCTTGAGTGGGAGGGGTCCGAAGATTAGCAAGCAAACTGCTGAAGCATGATGAATTTGTATAATCCTTTAGTGGGGAGCTATAATCTCTCTTTAAATTTGGTCACAGCTATCAGAGGTAAACTGACACTCACAAATGGATGGAAGGTGGATCTTAAGATATGAGTGTTGGATAAGTCTTGGTAAGGTGATGGGGGAAGCAGTCCCCAGTGAGGTATCATTTTGATTCACATTGACCACCTTCTAGACTCTTCCCCCAAAGTGACTCGTGTGAACCTAGTCGTTATTGATGCTTGCTGGTTCTGTTGTGAGGACTCTGTTCTGGCATTTGGGGTTTTAATTAGAACTGAAACCTGAGCTTAGTAAGGCTGTGCTAATTTATTCCCCTGTTTAGTGATCACACCTTCACATTTTATAATGACAAGGAGAAAAAGCAGGAAAAACCAAGAATATTAAGATTGGGCCCGAGACAACTGTTGTAAGCATGTTAAATGATGGTGACATTGGCAGTTGTCCCTTCTGTTCCTGACACATTTACAAACACTTTAAAAAGTGTATCTTTCTACAGAACACTCTCATCACACCATATGGTCTATGTATGTGTTTATGTATACCTCTTCTTTTGTCAAAAAAGTGCATAGTTCATAAGTATACATATAATTTGAAACAAAATGAGAATAAAGGTCAATTGTTGGAGCAGTCAGGAGGCGGTCTGGGAGAGCAGGCTAGAGGAAGCCCCCCAGCACAAGCCAGGTGGCCCCCCGCCTGTGCGGGCGGCTCCTGAGAGGAGCACACGTGGAAACGCCGAGGGCCGCCTGGGAAGCAGCTGTGCCGCTGCCGAGACAGCGCTGTCCGGCTCCTGCTCGTGACAGCCCTTCACTGCCGTGAGCCGCTCTGTTGCCAAAGCGCCCCTGGGAAAAGCTGCCCCAGAAACCAGGAGGGTGTAGTGTGTTCAGTACTCCGATTACTGGGCTTAAATTGGAGATTGGTTTTCAAGTATGTTTTTGTCTTTAGCACACTAAGAGGTACCTGGATTGGTTGTTGAAATACAGATTTCGGGCCCAAAATGTCAACAGTGCTGAGGTTGAATAATACTGCTGTAAAGTGACAACACAATTTAAGGTTGTAGTTAAAGGGGAAGATGAAATAACGGTAAACAGAGAAGGTGGGAGGCAGCAAGGTTTTAAATGTACATATAATATGAAGAAAATGGGGTCCAAAATTTAGAAGATTACAGATTTAAAATGTTGGAATAGATGGAATAAAGATTTTATAAATCAAAATTAAGGACTTCAAGCACAATGGGGAAAATAATAGAAAACAGTAGGAATAAAGAGACTAGGGAAGTAAAAGTATCTGAAAATTAGTAAATGGCAAACTAAAATAAGAATCCCTCCCCTAAATCCATACACTAGAATGAAGCCACCACGTGACATCAGCAGTAAGATAACCACAGAAAAGATTATTTAGAAAATACAAAATGCTGCTTGATAAGAAATCATCTGCATGAGAAAAATTTATTCCAAACCCACCCAGAGATGAGATGTTGACCAAACCTGTTGCTGGGGGACATAGAACTCATGTGAGCCATTGTCTGGACACACATTTTGACCCTCTGACCGTGGGCCTCTCTGTCCTCTGTCTGCTCCCGCGGGGTAAAGTAGCCCCGGGTGGGAGCAGCTCTGTCTTCATATGCACTCAAGGCCAATGAGTATTCTGCTCCTCTTCGTGTGTCACCTTTTTCTTCCCAAACCTGAGGCTGCTCCCCTTTAGCTATGAGACAGACGCCAAGCGCCTCTAGGTAGCACATGGAGCCCTTCCCCAGCCTGCCCTCCCCATGCCACACTTGCCCGCTGCTGAGCGCTGGCCCGTTGCTGTGTGCTTGGTTCCGCCCTTCTGCTGATGCTCGGTCTGTTGCCCGTCCAGAACGCCCTGTCCACTCCTCTCCTGCTCTCCAGACCCTCCCTGCGCAGGGACTCTCCTTTTCCTGACCCTGATTTGTACTCACTGTGACCCACTTTGGGTTGCCTTCCTTAGATGCCTCACCATTACACTGTTCCTAGGTCATCATTCAGTGTCTGTTCCCCACCTACCTTGATGACCCCCCCACAGGAGACCATTTTATCTATCCATCTTTTTTTTTCCACTGTACTTTTTAAAACTAATGTTCAGGGGAAGAAGGTCTAGGTACTTTATCAAAGACATCTATTTACTCTAACAATGAACGTCCCTCATGCTATTTTTATTAAATAAGGTCTATGGCTTTGAAAGTCCAAAAGAGATTTTTTTCTTTAAAGATGTGTCTAATGAAGAATTAACTAAATCCAGATACTCAAAATGAAGCTGCTTGGGGACCCTGCTTTCTTAAAGGAAACTATTTAATTTTCCATTACATGGTTCACTAAATAAAAAAACATAAAAGTGCTGCTATAACAGGAGAGAAGGGTTATCTATACCTTGTGCCACACATTACTATTGGGGTTTAAGTTTAGCTAGTGACTTTTCACTGCTTTTTTATTTAATTCCACTCCCAGAGCAAGGGCACCAGCAGTTTGTACCACACTTTGCACTGTAGGGTAAAAATCCTCATACAAATTTCTATCTCGACATAGCAGGCTGTGTAAATTGTAATTTAGACACTGGCTTTGAAGCAGGAAGAGAAAGACCAGCCTCTTTCTGGCATGCAGTTTCTTTTAAATTAGGACGTAGAGCAGACAAGTCCTGGTTATAGCTATTTTCATCTGACTGAGGAACCATTTCTAGGCATCTCGCCATTGGTGATGAAGGTTTAAAATAAAGTATCCATGAGCTTTAAAATCGGAGTTGATCTTGAAAAGTCCTCAGACATTCTGAATGACTTGGTGTATAGAAACTTTTGCCTGCCCCTCTAAGAAAGTGATGATTTCACCTTTGTCATCCTTCTGTAGTTCAGTGGGGACTGCCCACCATCTCTGCAGCTGGTGTCATTGGCATGCTCAGTGCTGTTGTCGCCAGTATTATCGAGTCTATCGGAGACTACTACGCCTGTGCAAGGCTGTCCTGTGCACCACCGCCTCCCATCCATGCAATAAACAGGTACGTTCCTGAGATAGCCAGTTTTCCATCGGGCCCAGCACCTTATTACTTTGCTCTGGTGTGTGTGATCTTGGAGAAGAAACGGAGTTTCAGCCCGGAGGCAGCCACGCATCAGAGCTCTTCATTGGCCATTTGTCTTTGGACAAGTCACTGTCCGCATTTTGCTCATTTGTAACACCAAGCAGAATTTCTCACCCTTTCTTTCTCACAGTGACAGTCACAGAAGACATTCTTTGAGGCCACTCTAAGACCTTAAACTCACCAAAACACATACCAGACACTGCTGTTGTTTTTTGCTTGGTTTGGGGTCATGGATGTATGTCCCCTTTACTTATATTATCTTTTTAAGATTTTATTTATTTTTAGAGAGAGGGGAAGGAGGGAGAAAGAGCGGGAGAGAAACATCAATGTGAGAGAGAAATATCGCTCAGTTGCCTCTTGCACGTGCCTCGACTGGGGATTGAACCTGCCACCCCGGCACGTGCCCCAACTGGGGATCGAACCAGCAATCCTTCTCCTTGCAGGATGACACCCTACCAACTGAGCCACACCTGTTAGGGCCATCCCCTTTATTCTTGTTTCCCCAACTGTTCTAAGGGGTAGATGCTGTGTCATCTATTCACAAGTGTAATTTATATAAATAGAGAGGTAAAGGCAGGCATAAATGAAATCTGTAGGATCTAGAGGTATTAAACTGTGGTGTTTAGGTTCCCAGCACACCTGGTCTTTAGTTTCTGGATGCCAGGAGTGAATTGTACTCTGTGGAGTCTGCAGAGAAGATAAAATTATCCAGATCACTCCCACGACCTCATTCCCACCCAGCTGCTGCCCCTCCAAAAGGAACTGCACGTGATGAGATCCAATGGACTGGTTTCTTAGCATTTCTTGCATTGGTTCTGTTAAGGTTTATAGTCAAGGTTTTATATCTTTCTTCAGTTGAGCTGTTGCACATGATTAAATTACATGTATGTTGATTCTTTGTAAAAAGTGTCAGCGTTTACAGAATTACAAAGCATGTCCTTCGTGATGAAACTGTATATTAATAGCAAAGGAATCAAATCATTAGACAGTCCATGTTTGTCCTAGATCCCAACAAATGGCTCTGTGTTTCTGGCTTACATCCTTTAATTTGGAGTGCCATTTAAAAACTGTGCCCATGCGTGGTTCGCAGAGGTGCTTTTCAAAGTTGAAGGAGCGCGGAGGTCTGGAGTGGGGCCTGCGACTCTGCGTTGCTGACCCCGCCCAAGGCGTGTGGCGGTTACAGATCTGTGGACCAGGCCTTTGGGCCACAACCATTTAGAGCATATTTTAGAGTGTTGCCCCATTGAATGAATGTTCTTTTTGCCCCATTCCTTTACATTTTAGGGGGATTTTCGTGGAGGGTCTCTCCTGTGTTCTCGATGGCATATTTGGTACTGGGAATGGCTCTACTTCATCCAGTCCCAACATTGGAGTTTTGGGAATTACGAAGGTACAAACATTTTTCTAATTAAATGGTTGGGCCGCTAAGCGTTGATCCATTTCATTAATTGGTCTGACCACCTGAGTTCCACAAGGAAGGCCTTCAATTCTGAGATCATTTTCTCCCTCAATGACTTTTTTTTTGTCGATGGGTGTCCGGAGTGCTGG
Organism: Pteronotus mesoamericanus; assembly: GCF_021234165.1. Taxonomy (NCBI): domain Eukaryota; kingdom Metazoa; phylum Chordata; class Mammalia; order Chiroptera; family Mormoopidae; genus Pteronotus; species Pteronotus mesoamericanus. The sequence continues at coordinate 24,416,627 of NW_026555105.1, read as the reverse complement.
TGGAGGTCTCTGCCCCCTTGAGGGGCCTAGGGAGGCAGGCATTCTGGTGCTAGGGTTCCTTCCTGCATTCTACAGTTTTATTAGGCACCCTGACCATATGCCAGCCTGCTGTTTCAGGCGCTTGCGATACATCAGTGCATAAAAAAGAAAAATATCCCCATCACTGTGGAGTTTACATTCTAGCCAGGGAAGACAAATAATAAGCAGTAAGCATTTTAAATATGGCAGAAACACGGGGCAGAGATGGGAGGTGGGGAGTGAAGGGTGAGTGTTGAATGAGGTGGCCAGGCTAAGTCCAGCTGAGAAGATGTCCTAGGGCCAAGGTCGGAAGGAGTCGAGGGAGGGAGCAACGCAGATTGCCTAGGGAGTGGGCATTCGGGCGCGGGGGCTGCCAGTGCAAAGCCCTATCATGGTAGCAGGCTGGCATGTCGTAGATCAGCAAGGAGGCCAGTGGGGGGCAGGTGAGAGCAGATGAAGTCCTCTAGGTAACGGCAGACCAGGTCACAGGCCCTGGGGGCAGCCAGAGACTGAGTGGAGGGGGCTGCCCCAGGAGGAGACTGTTTGATCTGGTTTGGTTTTGCTTTAGTTTTAAGGATGACTTTGGCTGCTATAATGAGAGTAGACCCTGGCAGGTGGGGGAGGAGGAAACAGAAGACCCGCAAGGAGATGGCATTAGTTCTAGATGAGAGATGATACCACCTGTTACAGAAAAAAAGTGTGATCTTTCAGTAAAGAATTAACATGGTTTTCAAACCATAGCAGCAGAACCCTTCTTTTTTACATATCAGTTGTAAAGTGAGTGGATTAGATCAGCGATGCAAGTCACTCAGGTTGAACAGGGCCTGACCCGTTACCTCCTCTCCTCACCCACGTTCAAAGACAGACATGTGACCCCGGGGCTGCCCCACCTCACATTTCAGCCTCTGTAAGAAGGCGCTTGCTTCTAGGCCTTTCAAATTTATTACTAACACGTAACCTTTATATCCCAATCATTTAGGGCAGCAATTTTCAACCTTTTTCATCTTGTGGCACACATAAACTAATTACTAAAATTCTGCAACACACAAAAAAATGTATTTCACCAATCTGAACCCCCCCCCCCCCCCCCCGAAAAAAGCCAGGCATAATTTTGATTCACCAGATGGCTATTGTTGTGTTTGCTGTTGTCATTTTTTAATTTGACAACCTAAGGGAATAGAGGTCAGTGCCTCTGACAATATAATTAAGTATTGCATGTTTTAAAAAATACTTCCGGCACACTGGTTGAATGAAAATCGCTGGCCTAGGCCAAAGCTTGCTGTTTGCCAGGGTTTCAGTAACGCAGCTCAGCCCCTGGCCTTTGTATACCGTGCAGGTAGAGACTATTAGACTGGGCTCACCATCCTGGACAGCCTCCATGGGTCACAGGTCTCCCTCACCTGAGCCCTGTGTTCTGAGATCTTGGGTGTAAGCTGGAGCCTTCTAGAACTGTTTCACCTCTGTGAAATTAGAAACCCTCCCCCAGCTCTCTTAGATTCTATAGCCAGATAAGAAGAAACCAAACACTAAGTTTGGTTAATCTTTGCTGTAAATCCAGGTGAGAAGAAGCAGGGCACACACAGCGCATGCCTAAAGTTGGTTTTCCTATCAGTTGTCGGTGCCAGCACAGAGCTCAGCCTCGTGTGTGCAGATGGCTCCACCTGCTGCCTGTTACTACTGGCACAGGGTATGTGAGGGCTGCCTGATGGGCAGTGCCTCCGGCCCCTTGCGTCCCGTTGCTGCCCGTGGTGAGAACCGGATGCTGAGCAACACAGAGTGGGCCATAAGCCTCTCACTCTTCAACAGTGTGCTGTGTGAACCTGTGGGCATTCAACTAATCTGAAATAATAACATCAACGTAAAATTGTTGTAGATGGAGGGACTCTGAGGGGAAGAGAGTTTAATAAGCTGGGTCCCTCTCTGAACCCCTTTGGAACACACCAGGAGCAGAGCCACTGTAGGCAGTAAGTGGTGCTGCTCATTGAGGTTGCCTTCTAAAACAGAACTGAGATGGTCTGGGGAATAATTATCTTTATTACAGTTTGAATGGTACCAGCTTATTCTGAAAGGCAACCGGCCAGTGCTTTCCAATGAGCTAAATTGATTTTTTGTTTGAATCCCTTTGGATCCCTTTCCCCAGGCAAAGGCTGTATCCTTTCGGGGACATTGTCATCCCTGAAATCAGTTTTCATTGCCTTGTGTAGATGATATAATACAGCCATCTACACAGCTGCCTTGGGTGGGGAGGTGGGACTTGCAGCAGAAATTTCTCTGTGGCCTGGGCCATGCAGCTGGTGGGAGACTCTGTCCAGAAGAAAGGAGGCATGAGTTATGGGCTGTGTTCTGCCTCGTCCAGCCGAAGGATGTGGGGCAGGTAGCTTTTCTGAATAGAACTGAGGTCTGAAATCTGACAATTCTAGAGGTAGATCTGTACTGCCCAATATGGTAGTCGGTAGCCACATGTGACTATGTAAGTTTAAATTAGTTAAAACGAAAAATTCCTCAGTCACACTAGCCACATTTCAGGATCTCAGTGGTCACTTGTGGCTAGTGGCTGCCATAGAACAGCACATATATGGGATGTTCTCATCAGTGCAGAAAATCCAGTCTAATGGCTCTGGTCTGGGCCATTGTATCAGAATTCCAGGGCACGTGGAGAGCGGGTGATCTATGGCTCTTCCAAAGAATCTGCCTCACATTTCCTAACCATTCTAATATTTGCTATTCTGTATCCAGTTATGGCACTCTACATCCATGGAAATTCTAAACTCTTAATCAGTAGCTGAGGCTGCTTACCCTGTTGTGTTTTGAAGTTCTAAGGGGTCAGACTGCACGTGCAGGACTTCTCTGCTGAGTGTGTACCAATGTCTGTCCCACAGAGAGGGACAGACATGGGGGAAGTGACCGCTTTGGGTTACAGCCCTGGCTCCATCACTTTTTCCCAATGTGACATCATCTCTCTGAGTCTCCATGCCCTTGTCAACAAGAGAGCATACAAGACATTGGGATTACTAACTTGATGTGAGGCACTTAGCAGAGTCCAGCATGTAGGGGGTACCCAGTAAGCTGTGGCTGTCATCTTCATATGATATTGTTGAATGAACTGGAAAAGAGTTTGGAGGCTTTGGCTAGAAATAAATGATAAAGATTTATTCAGGGGACTTAAAGTTTGCAAAATGGGGATACAGCTAAACAAAACCCAGAAGCTTTCTGAAGAAGACAGGAAAGTTAAGAGTTCTTACAGTAAAAAGTACAGTCTTGGGAATTGTCAGTCCTGTATTCTTAGCCCCACGATTGGTCCAAGACGGTTATCAGTCAGATGTCCAGAGGTCAGAAAGATAGGTACCAGAAGGTGTAGTCACACCTGACGATCGGGATAATGGATGTCAGGTGGTCTGAATACGAGTCCTTCAGGGGGTAATCAGAGGGTTATCTGGAGGTCTGCTATATGTCCAGATGTATATCCAGGCATTGACGCCGGACTGAAAAGTTCAAAAAGTTCCCAGGCTAATTAGAACAAGAATAGAATCATTTCCTCTTGCCTCAACCAGCTTGATTTTGGTAATTTAGCAGGTCACTGTAGTGACTGCATTTTAGCCCTTAATCCTATTCCTCAATATTTAGCTGTAAGTTTATCTCTATAGACAGTAAGCACCATGTCCCTGCCTGTAGTATCTCAATGGTGGTGTCCAGAGGAAGGTCCTGTCTTCTCTGCTGCATTCCACACTGTTGAAAGCCTTTGGAAATGATGGCCCTAGAAGCAGAGCCAAAGTTCAGAAAAGGAGGTCAGTAGGGAAGGGGGCAGCGGGAAAGGAGACACAAAGGCTCCATGTCTGCACTGGAAGGCAGGCTTTTTAGAGCTGTGTTTGGAGCTGTATATCATAGGCACTCAGTTAGTATTTGTTGAACACAAGAATGGCCTCATTGCTGCTTGTGTTTTTTTTCTTGTTTTTTTTTTTTTTTTCTTTTTTTGCAGCATCAAAGGCAGATCAGCCTCCCGAACCTGGTTTTCATGCAGGGTTTATTGTTTCAGGCACCCCTGGGGACTGCCGGCCCTCCGGCTGCACACCTAACAGGGCTGCCTGGCCCTGCTGGCAGGCGGTCTTTGTACAGGGGGCTCCCTGTGACTGTGTGCTCTTCCTCCTATGAACCCTTAGTCGTTCCTCAAGACCGCTTCCGGGACCCCTCCTGAGCTCTTCAGTTTTCCTTCCCACTGAGCTCCTATACAGAGTAACAATCTCAAAAGCACAAGAATTTCATCATAAGCTTGTGACTTATTCATCTTTGCATCTGCTTCCCACGCCCCAGTCTAATAAGTGCTAGTCACATAGTAGGTCCTTACAAATGTTTGCTAAAAATGAGCCATTTTTAAATGAAAGTCTTCCTTATCACATAATACAGCCAAGCATAGTCCATTTTTACTGGATCTGGCAGTTTCCTGGCCCTGTTCACTGCTTCCCTGCCCTTGGTGCTATGTGGGAGGAGCCATGGATGGAAGCAGTAGAGCCTGGGCACCAGGCTAAGGCGGCAGATCTGCACCTTACCCTGTCTAGCCGGGTGGCAATCTGCACAGTGAGATTTGACTGTGGTTCCTAATCAACTCATCCTTGGGTCCCTAGAGAAGCTGTTGAAAGGATGCTCTAGACCAGTCGTGTCCAGTAGAACACTGTGCAGTGGTGGTACTTGTGCAGTCTCACGTGGGAGCCACCAGCCACAGGTGCCTGCAGAGCACTTGTAATGAGACGAGTGCAACCAAGGGACTGATCTTAAATTTCATTTCACTTTAATTAACTTAAGTGTAAGTAGTCATCCTCTCCCCCCTGAAAGTCATACGTAAAGCCCTGTGGACACTCTCCCAGACATTCTGGAACCTCTTTGATGTTCTCTGGGTGTTTTCCTGGGAAAGGCAGCACAAAGTAGTAGCCAGAATGCAGGATTCTTGAACCCAGTGCCAGCTTCACCTCCCAGTAACTGGGTGCCGTGGGCTAGATGGAAGCTTCTAGAAGGCAGGTCAGGTTTAACAGAAAACGTTGAGACCACATTGAAGTGATGAGTGGTGCTGCCGAAGCCCAGAGTGGGGCGGTGGAGCGGGGGACAGGAACGCAGCCGGAGTCAAGGAAGGCTTTGCAGAGGAGGTTGCATTTGGGTAGTATTTTGAGGGATGTGTCTGGGAACCAGCCAGAAGGGGGATGTGGAAAAGGGTGTTTCAGACAGACAGGTCTGGGTCTGCCTGGTACCCTGAGGGACAGGCAGCAAGACGGGGGCGGGGCAGGGCAGGGAGCTCACCAGTGAGCTTGGCTCCCTTGGGAAGAGCCCGAGAAGTATGTTTTAATTCACGAGCAGCAGGGGACTTATGTAGGGGACTGACCTCCCAAATCAGTATGTTAGAACAGCCCTTCTGCCACAGGATACATGGACCAAGGAAAGGCCAGAGGCAGCAGGCCCAGCTGGGAAGCTAACAAATAGCCTGATGCTTGCCAGGTGCTATGCAAACTATTTTATACATCTTATTTAATACTTAAAGCAAAACTACAAGGTTTAGAGTTATAAGGATGGAGATCCTGCAACTCAGACAGGTTAAGTAGCTGGCCAGGTCTCATGAGTAGAGGTGGCATGCAGATGCCAGCCAGGCATCAGGGCCCGAGAATTCTGCATCTTGTCTTTTAAGCTGTGCCACCTCTAACAGGAAAGATACCGTGAGGAGAGGAGGTTCCAGAAACATTTGGGGGTTTTGTCTGAATGGGGTACAGGGAAGATGGAGTTACTGAGGCTGAAGTGCTTTGGGGTGAGTTAAGTTGGTAAGTGCAAGGTAATGCCAGAAACCCAGAAGAGAAACAGATGCAAAAGGTAGCTTTTGCATTTTGCATTTGAGACACTAGAAGGTCATCCCAGCTGGTGACTGCGGGCATTAGAAACCCAGGACCTGAGTGCAGGAGCAGGTCCGCACTGAGGTGGCAGCATCCAGGGTTCAGAGAAACAAAGATTGAGTCCTGGCCATGCCCCGTTTTCCCCCCAAGTCAAGTGGGGGAGAAGGGGACCAAGGGGAATGAGAAAGGTGATGGGAATCTTTCTACTCTGGGTGCTTTAGAGTAATTTATAGTAATTGTGCATTGAGATCAGTCCTCATTATGAAATTAGACTGATTCTTCTTAACTAAAAATTTTACAAGTAATCTAGATTTTGAATGAGGGTTTTGTCACATTTGCCCCAAGGGGCCTGGAGCATTCGTGTCGAACTGAACCCCGGTCTCTGCCTCTGGTGTGTCCTGCAGGTCGGCAGTCGCCGGGTGATACAGTACGGGGCCGCCCTCATGCTCGCCTTGGGCACGGTCGGGAAGTTCAGTGCCCTCTTCGCCTCCCTTCCGGATCCTGTGCTTGGAGCGCTCTTCTGTACTCTCTTTGGTAAAATTCCATTTTCCTTTCAGGCTCCTTTTGTTTCTTCCCATTTGCTAATTTTTCATAGGGATTATAGTTTTTGTGCTAAATCTCTTCAGTAAGGTTGGAGGAAACAATTTGTATTTTAAAATGCAAAAGGATAGGCCTTCAAAACATAAAACCCTACATCATTGAGTTGAATTTATGTTCAAGGTACAACCAAAAGTAAAATATTTGGTGTGGGGAAAATAAGATGAAATGTAATCTATTTAACTGGTTTTTAACTGATTTAACTCAACCTATCTTACCTTCTGAATATTACCTTCTGAAAAACAGACCATTTTTACAATGGGACTCTATTTGGTCTCTGTGCCATTTAGTTGTTGTAATCAGGGACCAGATATTTAGGTAGATTTCCCAGTTTAGCAGAAATGTTTGCCTAGAGGCTTCAAGGAGGAACTAATATCCTTAGGTTTTTGCCTGGTCTAAAGAAAGCCAATCAACAGTGTGATGCTTATGTCCCTGAATAAGCCCAACTGCCCAGGTGGTCCCCTCAGGACACCCTCGTGCTGCGTGCGAGCGCGCCCCCCCCCCCCCGCCCCGGCCCCCCCACCCCCTTCCTATCACTGCGCTGGTCTCCTGACTTATTTCTGATGGGATAGAGAAGGACACTGCAGGGGGGCTGCCTTCGTCCACTGTGAGTCACCTGTCATCGATGAGCTCATCCCTGTGAGTTACTGGAACTTGCTGTCTGGTGTTTTCTCCCCAGGAATGATCACAGCTGTTGGACTCTCTAACCTGCAGTTCATTGATTTAAATTCTTCCCGGAACCTCTTCGTGCTTGGATTTTCGATCTTCTTTGGGCTCGTTCTTCCAAGTTACCTCCGACAGAACCCTCTTGTCACAGGTAGGGAACATGGGCCTTGAATCTCGGGGGATAGTTAGAACCATAGCCACCAATTTCCAAACAGCACATCACCAGTCAGAGAGGATTTGGAACTCCAGGGCCAGGGATTGTCTTGGCAAATGCTCATCTGTGTATTTCATTTGAATCTCACTCTGCTGCAGTTTATCTGGAAGCCCTTTGCGCTTCCCACATGAGCTGGGGTGAGTATGTAACTAATGTGCGTGTTAAGGTCTCCCTCTCCTCTCACACCGGGACCTTCTCCTCTGGGAGAATGCCTCTAAACCATTGTAAAACCATATGATTTCCCTGTATTAGAAGGTATAACTCCTTGAAACTCTATAGACTTTGAAATACTCTATAGACTTTGAAATACAGGGATTATAACTACTTAGAATTCAAGACTAACCTTTCAGACCCCCTCTTTTAATTTTAATTTCCCAATGTCATGAAGAGTGAATAAAGGGGAACCATCTTAAGAAATAGCTATTGCTGCCAACATTTATGTAGAATTGGGGGCCATTTTTTTAGGTGAAATGCACATAATATAAAATTCACCATTTTAAAATTCAGTGGCATTTTAGTACTTTCACAATGTGTTGTAACCACTACCTCACATCTAGTTTTTAACAATCTCATCACCCAAAAATAAACTCCATGAGCATTAAGAAGTTATTCCCTATTGTTCCTCTTCTCCTAACCCTGGCATCCACCAGTCTGCTTTCTGTTTTTATGAATTTAGCTATTCTGTATATTTCATATAACCAGAATCCCGTAATGTGTGACTTTTTGTGTCTGGCTTCTTTCACTTAGTGTAATGTTTACAAGATTCATCCATGATATAGCATGTATAAGTATTTCCTTTTTATAGCTAAGTAATATTCTATTATATGTATATACCAAATCTGTTTTTCCATTTATTCATTGATGGACATACAAGTTGTTGGCACCTTTTTAACTGTCTGGTGCTATTATGAAAATTGATGTGCAGCACAATCAGTTTTTCTTTAAATTTTTTGTTAATTATTCAAATATATTTGTCTCCATTTTCCAACCACCACTTGCCCCTGTCCCATCCACCCCCACCTCCCACCCTCAATCCTTCCTCACTTTGGCTTTGTCCATGAGTCCTTTACACATGTCCCTTGATTTGACCCTTCCCCTTCTTTTCCCCATTACCCCCCTACCTCCTTCACTCTTATTTCTGTCAGTTTGTTTTTTATTTCAGTGTTGCTGGTTATATTTTTCTTGCTTGTTTGTTTTGTTGATTAGGTTCCACTTATAGGTGAGATCACATTGTATTTGTCTTTCACTGCCTGGTTTATTTCGCTTATGATGCTCTCCAGTTCCATCCATGCTTTCACAAAGGGTAGTAGCTTGCTCTTTCTTCCTGCTGTTTAGTATTCCATTGTGTAAATGTACCATAGTTTTTTGATCCACTCATTTATTGATGGGCACTTGAGTTGCTTCCAGCACTTCGCTGTTGTATGTTGTGCTATGAACATTGGGGTGCATAGATTCTTTTGAATTGGTTTTTCAGGATTCTTAGGGTATAATCCCAGCAGTGTAATCACTGGGTCAAAAGGCAGTTCCATTTTTAGCTTTTTGAGGAAATTCCAAACTGTTTCCCACAGTGGCTGCACCAGTCTGCATTCCCACCAGTGGTGTACTAGGGTTCCCTTTTCTCCACATCCTTGCCAGCACTTGTTTGTTGATTTGTTTATGATGGCCATTCTGACTGATGTGAAGTGGTATCTCATTGTGGTTTTAATTTGCATTTCTCTGATGACTAGTGATGCTGTGCATACTTTCTTATGTCTCTGGGCCCTGTGTATGTCCTCGTTGGAGAAGTGTATGTTCAGGTCCTTTGCCCATTTTTTAATTGAATTGTTTGTCTTCCTGGAGTGGAGCTGTGTGAGCTCTCTCTATATTTTATAGATCAAACCCTTGTCTGAAGTTTCATTGGCAAATACATATTCCCATACAGTCTGTTCACTTTTCATTTTGCTGACATTTTTTTTAGCTGTGCAGAAGCTTATTTTGATGAGTATGACATCAGCACAGAAATAATCAAGTAGATCAATGAAATAAAATGAGCATTCTAGAAACAAAAGTATATCTAACAATGTAATAAATGATTAAGTAGATATTTCAAATCAATGGCGAAAATAAGGCTTATTCAGCAAATAAAGTGCATGGACCACTGTCACTTGAAATAAAAGAAATATAGAGCCCTATTTCACATATTATACAAAAAATATTCAGGTGAGTTAAAAATCAATATGTAAAATCTAAGGAGTTTTAGGAGAAAATACAAAATAATATTTTTCTTACCCTAAAGTAAAATATTCAAACCCAGAAGCTAGAAAGTAAAATATTGATAATATGACTATATTAAACATTTAAGACTATACAGTAATATACTTATAAAAAAGTTAAAGGACAAGTAATAGAATAGGAAAATATCTGCAACATGTCTACAAAAAAGTTAATAGGGCTTTTTAGAGAAAAATTCTACAAGTATTTAATTAAAAAATAAAAAATGAATAAAGAATACCAAAAAGTCACTTAAAGCTTTTTTAAAAAAATAATAGAAATAGGCAAGAAATATATAAAAACAGGTTTAGTTTCAACCAACAATAAAGTAACAATTAATACATCAGTGTCATAATCAGATTAATAAGTATTAAAAATATTGGTAATATTAAGTATTGGTAACTGTGAAAGGAACTGGGTATTCTTAGACTATTTTTCTTCATCTTCTTAAAGCAGTCCCTTTAGCATATCTTGCAATGCTGGTTTGGTGGAGGTATATTCTTTTAGCCTTTTTCTATCAATTTTCTTCTATTATGAAAATTGATGTGCGGTACAATTTTTCTTTAAATTTATTTTTAAATTACAGTTTACACATTCAGTACAATCAGTTTTCATTCGCGGTAGTCACGTTCCTGGCCCGTTGCTCCTGGGGGAAGACGGCCGCCAGCACCACAGCTGATGCCTGGACGAAGCTCCTCTAAGACGTGTCTTCTCCATGAGGCACATCACGGCCTTATTGCATTGAGGAGCACTTGACAGCCCTTCAGCACCACACGTGGGGGCCATTTCAATCAGTGAAATCACCAAGGAAAAAGGCACAGAAATGCGAAAAAAGTGATACTGAATAGACTGCTAAAAGAACACTTGTTTACAGTATGAGCTGAAACAAGAAGGCAGAGTGTCATCTTGTTTGACCTCAGCTGGGAACATGCGTGTTGGCTGACTCAGGTTTTTCACTGCTCGGTGCATGTCCCTGAATGACTGAGAGCACCATGAGTATTCACTTGTGGGTTTACAAATAAGTTTTAGTGTATAGGCAAATTTACAGATCCAGAATTTGCCAGTAATGAGGATTGACTGTATTGGTTGAGTAACTTTTTTGGGGGGGTGGATATATGCCTGGGAGCAAAGTTGCTGGTTTATAGGTTTTAAATAGAGAATGTATGTGAACTTCTCTAATAGCAAGGAGATTCTTGGTGCTTTTGACATTTTTGTATATCACATTCATGTGAAGACATTTTTATAAATTCTGTTGTTTGTAATTAAAAGCTAAGCACAAATTAGTAACTCAGGATTCTGAAAACTTTTGTTTGCAGATACTGCAAGTATTTTTGTTGTCTTCATAGTCACTTTGTAGTTTTTTCTGCCTTACAGTCATCTTTTATATTAATTTCTCTTTATCTGCAAACAACATTCCTTAATGGCTTCATATTTTATTATAGGTGACTTTATTAGATTTATTGTCTATGCACCATTGTTAGGAATTTGACTTTATTGGGTATTCATTCTAGTTTAAATGATTACTACACATTCACCACAGGAATGTACACTTGCATGCACTGCGTTGACTGGCATTTAGTGCCCACCCCAGCGCCCCTTCCCAAGGCAAGGGCAGGCCTGTCCAGGCTGGCAGTGACCCTATCGCTATGTTCTGTTTTTAGGGATAACAGGAATTGATCAAGTGTTGAACGTTCTTCTCACAACTGCAATGTTTGTAGGAGGCTGTGTGGCTTTTATTTTGGATAACACCATTCCAGGTATGTTTTATATATCACACGTGCTTATTGCTTATGTGTTACTTTTCTGCCAAATAAGAAGGAATAAGAGTGAGTCAGTTCATAGTCATCACTGGTTAAAACTTGTCTTTTCTAAAATGATTAAGATGACACTTCTAGCTTTCTTTTATGAATCAGTTTTTTGCTAATAAACTTACTGGGTGGTTTTTCTCTTGCTGAGTTACTTTTCAGAGAAAGCAGGCAAATACCTTGCATAGGGTGGAATGGCAGTGGGGTGCCTTGGGCACATGCCAGCCTCCCTCCTCTCCTTGCACAGCCTTGCCCAGTGCCCTGCAGTTTGGTTCCACTGACTTGTTCACAGCCTCTCTGAGCCAGCTAGTAATAGCCTCTGGCACGGCTCCTGCTTAGGGAGCCTGTCTTTTAAATGAGTCCTTCCTAAGGCAGCCGCCAGCTAAAACTGAACGCCAGGGAGCATGGTGGGCACGGGCTCCGGGATCAGTGGGTGAGCAAGGGGAGGAGGCAGCACTTCTCCAACACCCATAACTCTTATTTCTCAGCTAGGTAATGCCAAGTGCTGGGTGACGGAGTAGGATGTGTTGTGGGCTTTGCCTTTTCGCCTTCCCGGCTTCCCACAGGAGGCTGCTGTGTACCTCTGTTGAATACCACAGATACACTGGTAGATTCATCTCCCATCAAGGAAGGGTGATGCTTCCTATTGTGCTTGAAGGTTTTATTGAGATTTTCCTCTCCCAATCAAGAGGTTGCTGGGGAAACCGGGGATGAACACTTCTGGTAGAAGGAATGACAGCACAAATAAGTGGAAGGTGTTCGATTTATGGGGGTCAATAACTAATACCCTCTTTTTCTCTTAAGTCAGAACTAATTGAAGGAGAGGCATAGGAGTTCGAGAGATGGAAGTTCAAGTTAGCTGTGTTACTGAAACACCAGTGTCAGGGGGCGGGGTGGAAGTCTTAGCTTAGACGTGAAGAGATAATGAGGATCTTAAATATTGCACCGTAGACTCAAGCTCATCACCCAGGCTCAGGCACAGAAGTATATTATTAGGTGTCCTATTGCAGCTACGGTTGGGTGCCAGTGCTCATGCCTGCACCAGGAAGATTTGTGAAAAAAGTCCAGGAGTTGCTGAGAGATCTTTATCCCTGACTTATCTGTCAGGGTACAGAGTAGCACAGTGTTACACCAGTGGAGGTTCATCCTCACGGGAGCATAGCACGTGGGGAATACATGACAAGTGCAATACACTCACACAACACACACACTAAATTAGAGATAAAACTTGGTATGTCTGGTTTGGCGGGGGTGGTTTGCCAAAACCAGTTGATGACGGCATTGTATATGGTATAACAAGTAGTCTGGGCCCCATTTTGCACGATCAGATTTGCACTTTAGAGAGCAGGTTTTGTTGTTGTTGTTTGTACAGTGTTGAGAACAGATTTGGGGTAGGGGTGGTGAGACGGAAGACTTGACAGCCAGTTAAGAAACTGATATAATGACCATGGAAAGCAATGACATGGCCTGGGCCAGACCTCAACAATAAAAATTAGGACTATGCATCCTGTGGAAGGACAGGGAGGAGGCAAAGGCATCAGGAGATCATTTAAATGTGGAGCAAAAGGAACAAAGATGGGTTAACGATTCTTAGATTTCTTGCCCAGGCGCCTGGATGGCTGAAGTGCCATCAAGTGTGCTTCGCTGTATTACCGGCTGGTTCCACCTATGGGACAGCCTGTTGGACTCTCAGTTCTTGGTAGAACTGTTAAACTAAACATTCCATTGTTTTGTTTTGATCTGTGTGTCTTCCATAGGGACTCCAGAGGAAAGAGGAATCCGGAAATGGAAGAAGGGAGTGGGCAAAGGGAGCAAGTCGCTCGATGGCATGGAATCCTACGATTTGCCGTTTGGCATGAACATTATTAAAAAGTACAGATGCTTCAGCTACTTACCCATCAGCCCAACCTTTGTGGGCTACACATGGAAAGGCCTTGGGAAGAGCGCAAACAGCCGGAGTTCAGACGAGGACTCACAGGCCACGGTATAGCTGTAGCTTGCCCTGTGGCTTGGCCGCAGTGAGGCATGAGTCTGTAGTTCCTTGCTGAGTAACAAGCAGTAACATATATGTTTGTATATCTGCATTTACATTCTGCACCCCAGAGCTAAGACAGATTGCAAATAGCTTTTTTTGTTGTGGGTGGTGATTGTGTCTAATATGGTGTCTCACCTATCTCCTTATTTAAGCCCTGACCCCTTGCCCTTGAGAGCGTCCACTGCTGGCTGTGGTCACTGAACTTGAAGTTCCTGTCCTCCGGTGGGAGTAGATGTTTGAAATCCACAGCGATTCTTTGTTTTCAGTCCCCCTTGCCCCACTCCGTGCTAGCTTTCTTACAAGCCACCTCCAGGGACTGGGGGCTTTCTGTCCTGGAAGCACCTGGACCTGCTTGGTTTTTTATAGATTAAAAAAAAATTTTTTTTTTTTTTTTTTGATTTGATCTTGGCCTGAACCTCAGAGACCTTCTGTGGTCAAGGGGCACCAGTGTCCTCGCATTGTCACAACTGGTCAAATGTGATTCTGTGTTCCCTGATACTCATGTATAGGAGGAGGCTGTTGACCTGATTGAGAACAGTGGCATGGCTGCCCTCCGGCCTGATCTGTGCGTGGGTAAGGTCTGTGCGCAGAGGATCAGAATGGAAATTTGTCTAGGGGGTTGCAGGGGAAGGGAAAGTACCTGGAAGGCAGTATCTGATTCTCAGCTGCTCTGTCTCGGTGCCACCCTGGCCCAGGCTGGGCCAGCACATTGCACACTGGCCTCTTTTTCACTAGTAGCTGAGACACTCTATCTGGCACTTCTCACTCCTGGTGGTGTGACGGGTATAGAGTGCCTCGCAGGGGCACCAGCCAGATGTTTATGGGAGTCTTGACTCTCTTGTCACGTGGATGTCAGTTTTTGTCATGTGTATATAAATACAAGATTTTATTCCTATTTAACATTACTGACTATAGCAGATTTTTGAAATTAGTGTATTTCCACGTGACCCTCTTACCTTGCATCCTTATTACTTGTGTCCCACCCACTCCCTTCCAGTTAAAGAAAGAACCAGCATTTGTAAAGCTGTGGACACCATCAGGGAAGCTTGTTGTCATGGCTTTTGAAGGCCAGTAACCATTGTTGTGGTTGTGTTTTGTATTGCTTGATACCATGAAAGTGTAAATACTGTAATGCTTAATCTATTTATCAAAACTGACTACTGGACCAGAGCCCAGAAACAGTGGGTTATGTTACACATGAATTTGTTTTGTGAAGAAGGGAAGCCGGGGCAGGTAACAAACAGCTTCCTTAATTGAGTGGTCAGGCACGCTGGCACATTCATCACTGCAATTCTGTTACAAGTCATTTCTGGCAATTAAGGCTTAAGGAGACTGTCTGTGGGTTGCCGTGTTGCATGTCCACTGGGTCTTGATTTTGCAGAGGGGAAGATTAGACCCCCTGGCCAAATGCTGCTGTTCTCACTTAAGTTATTGCAGAAGATGGTGGTGAGAAAGGCAGCCAGCATGTCCCTGTGTTGAGTTCTGATTAAATAACACTAAATTCTTTCTGGGGGAAAAATAAAAAGACTTCTGTTGAATTTGGTTTGAAGTTTTTCAGCCAAAGGAAAACATTGAGGCATAAAGTAGTGACCTTGCTTCGCGAGGCCATGCTTCCCAAGTGCTCGATGGCCTGGCTGAGCCTTGGGTGGCAGGGGGCGTTGCTGTCTCCCAACAGCAGCACGTGGTTCTGGTTCTCAGCGGCCTCTGTCCGCAGCGCACCTTCCCCGCCTCCGAGGCCACCTCCGCTTCCCCACACTGGGATGTCTTCGGCGTTGTTGTGTCACTGCAGCTCCTTGACTCCTGGAAAGTTTGGGGCTTCAAGGCTTGTTCTGGCAAGAACACTTCAGAGTCACTTCATTGTTTTGCCAAGAGCTTATTGCAGATTAAGTAAAGAATTCAGATTGTATTAATTTTGTATGTTACCTTTTTTTGAAGTGTATTTGATGCTAGTTTCTTTCGAAGCACACTGGGTAATGAGTTTCATCCTTTTAATTTGGTAAGCCCTTGAGGCTGACAGCCCTCTGAATTGCTCTCAGTTCTTTCTATTTGTATTTTTGCTCAGCATCTACAATTTCTCAGCTTTGAAAAATGGGGAAGACTATTACACATCCCAAAGATCTGCAGTATTCTAGCTCTGTAGGTGAGCAGAAGGACCAAATACCCAAATAAAAGCATCTGAACCATCAGTAATTCAGAAACAAACAAGTTCCCCTCAACTTAACTTGACTGCACACCTTCTGCCCAGTAGGTAGCACTCAGGGTATGTGCTTCAAGTGTCCAGAAACCCACTCACTTCAGAAACCCCTCCTTGGGTTAGGTTTTATTGGGAGGCTTCAAATCTGCCAGTCCGGAGGATGTCTGCAAGCATTCATGTGTGGAGGGAAGAGCTGTACCCACGTCACCTGTTGCAAAGAGGGTTTTTGCCCTCCTTGTTCCATTGGGGCCAACTTAGCGTCTCTGTCCAAGGGAGGGAGTCGGGGTTGGGGACAGGAGGTGGGGAGGAAAGAGGGGAGCCTAACTAGAGGCCCCATTGAGTCTGGTACTTTCTGCAGAGCCTGTGAAATTCACCTTTGTTTGAGTGATTGGAGCCTCAGGTTAACTAATAAATCTTGCACTTGCAGCCACACCAACCATTTTAGGAAGAGGTCCTTCTGCTAGCAAATATGTAACAGCATGAGCCTAATTGAACGGAAATGTATTCTGCTTCTTGGGTTTAAGCACATGAATTGCAGGGGAGGTTTGGGGAGCGCAGTGGCCTTGCATGGTCTGTCCTTGTGAACCTCACACTTGCGCTAGTGGCCAGCCCTGCTGGGGCCACACACTTGCTTGCTTTGTTTGGCCAATAGAATGTTTTAAAATATTTTATATGTAAATGTCCTTGGGCAGGGCATTTAGTCTCCAATTTCCAGTGACAACCTACCCACATCATCGCCTTTACGTGAGCCATCCTGATGTGATAAGTAAGTAGTAAGTATCCGTAAGAACAGTGGATGCTGCCACATCGAAGAGGGGGTGGGTAATGGAGGTCCCACCACCGGTTTTGATAAAAATATCAAATATGGTTCACAGAATAATGGGAAGTAGCTCCAGTCTTTGTAAGCAATTTTCTTTCTCATTCTCATTAGGAAATTAAGCTTAAGATTCATTGGTACTGAATCTTTCTTGCGAGGGTGTCAAATGTTAACTTGTAGTGAGTTTCTTGTGCTTGATCAGAACAAGATAAGTGGCTTAACCAGGTCAGCTAGAATGAAGCATTGTGGGTCCTGATGGTTTCTCATTTTCATGGTAGCAGATTCATACACAGGATTTACTTTATACTGTAGATTACTGACTTTCATGATAACAACTTGGTTTATGCATGAATATTGCAGTATTTCCATATAGTAAAATAACATTTCTACCCAGGATAATAGTCACAGTTTTCCAGGGAGGGAATGATATAATTTTCATGACAATGTCATGTGATGATAGAATTTCTCCATTGATGAATCTTTAGTATGTGTGTATACTTTATTTACCCATGCATATATTTTATGACTATGAGCTAAGTTGTTATTACTTTAATTCATGTCCCTGCTGAAATATTGGTACTAGCAACTTAGATTTGAAGTTGGCAAGTATAATCTTCCTTAACATTGATGCCACAAAGAGTGCCCAGGCCAGATAGAAGGTGAATGAGGAGCTGGGGCGGGAAGCTCATTCCGGAACTTGTCTGACGCGAGGAGAGGCAGTATCCTGCAGACTACTGTGCTTGGGGAGTGCGGTCGGCTGCAAACAGCAGGCCAGGCCTGGCATGACTGTCACCAGATGCCCATTTTGTGTGCTCAGTCACACCTCCTGGACACCATGGTTGTGTGAATGTCTGAGCATTGGCAGAGCCCAGGTCTCCAGGAAGTTGCTCCTTGGCTTTGGAGAAGGGCCTGGATTTTCTCATGCTGCATGTGTTGTGCTCTGTTCCCTTATGACTTGGACACGGAGAACAGGACAGCCCCCCCACCCTCCTACCCCACCTAAAGTCACAGCCCAAGCAGTGCAAGAAGACCACCCATTTTTGCCAGCGTTCAGTTTCCGCCCCACGGACCCAGAAAGCACATTAGTGCTGGGGGTACCTTATCAGCAGCCTCACACACATTCCTGTCCTTCTAGGTTGTTCTTGACTATGCCTCGTCATCATTCTACATAAGCAACTTCCAGCGTCCTTAGAATTGCTGTGTGTTTCCTGGCGTTTAGGACCCCCTTACCAGCGTAGCCATCTCACTGACAGTTCAAATTAACAGCCTTTTTTTGTTCGTTCACAGCAACTTTTGTTTGACACATTAATAAATTTATGACTGTTCTTAAAACAGTGGGGGTGCCTATATTTTCCTTGAGTTTTTGTGACTGACTTTGGCTATGTACCTTTTTGGGATTTTGTTTGTTTTTTTATTTTGCATACCGAGGGTATTTTGGGTGGGATTGTTTTTTGAGATGTGTAATTCTTTTATGGAGTTTTTAAAAAGAATTTTCATATTGTTTTTCTAACATGGCTTCATTAAACGTTTAAGTATTTTAAAAATATGTAATATTTGGACCAGATGTTGTGAATAATAGTAGAGATAAAGCTATTTTATTCTGTATTTTTAAAACTGTTCCGTACAAATAAAAGCTCTCCTGGACGCAGTTCTGCTGTTCACTTGCCTTCTTTGGCTGGTTTTCGAGAAACTTGTCATTAAAGTTATCACCTGGTGGAGGGAAATCGACTAATAAAAATTTCAGTTCAACCCTAGCCAATGTGGCTCAATTGAAGTGTCATCCTGTAAACTGAAAGGTCATGGGTTCAATTCCCAGTCAGGGCACATGCCTGGGTTGCGGGTTTGGTCCGCAGTCGGCGTGCACACAAGAGGCAACCGATCAGTATTGCACTCTCACATTGATGTTTCTCTCCCTCTCCCTCCCTCCCTCCTCTGTGAAATCAATAAGCATGTCCTCAGGTAAGGATAAAAAAATAATTCAGTTGATTAAGTTCACAGACATCGTTGTCAGGTACCTGCAAGATGCCTGGGGAACCATGATGGGCTCCTTGGAGGTTGCCTAAGGGGGTTCTAAGACCTCAGGACGCCCTGAGGCTGGACTTTAGAGTGAAATTGAGTCTTACTAAGGCAGTGACACCTAGAGACGGGATCTTTTAGGGACTGGTGACCAGAAAGGCTGTCTGCCCACACAGTGGAATCAAAAGCTCCGAGAGCAGCCTTGGTGGCTTCAGGCCCACTGAGTATTTAGATGAGCAGGAAATGCCGCCAAGCCCGAGAGCAGTCTGTGCCAGATCAGTAGGAGGCGTGGCTCCCCCTAGGTTGTGGAGGTGGCTCCCGAGGTGCTTCTGTGTACTTCTCAGTTCAGGGAAAACTTAGAGCCTCCCCCATTCCCACCCGCGCCCCTGATTCATCTCTGGCACTTTGGGCCACCAGTGACCACGGTAGCTACTCCCATAACCCCTATATCCTGACCTGTGAGCTGTTGCTAGACAACCAGTCAGTCACACAGTGAAATGCTTACATTATGTTTATATACATGAAAATATATGTGTGAAGTATTTTTTAAAATAAAAAGAATACCCACGTTCCCACCCCCAGCTGGGACAACAGCAATAGCTGGGGCATGACCGATACTTCAGGCACCACCTCCCCCGTGGGCCTCTCTCCTGTTGCATCCCCGTCCCTCACCAAGAGAGAACCACTGCCTGGATTTGGGGATTATTCTTCCCTTGCTTTTCTCTGCAGTTTTGCTCTATATACATATCCCTAAACAATTTACTATGAGTTTTTAGTTTTGCATGTTTTTGAACATTATGGAAAGGGCATGGTACAGTGTGTATTGTCAGATTTCACTCACTGTTGGGATTCATGTTGCTTCCTACCTAGAATGTACTTCATCCATCTTCACTGGTGGGTAGTAAAATTTAAGATTCACAAAGAAATATTCTGAAAGCTTCCAGAGGGAATGAGCAGAAGCAAGGCCTAAAGAGTTGGAACCAGTAGGCGCCAGATTTTCCAGCAGCAACACTGTCTGCAGAGTTACACATTCAAGGACTGAATGGAAAGAACGCTGAACTTAGAATTTTTTGTCCGGCTCCTCGAAGACCCCTACTTACATACTTTGAGGGAAGTACTTAAATAGGAGAAGCAAACCTAGGAAGTGTCATAGGAGATAACTGAGGGACAAGTGAGCAAGAGATAATCTTGATAAACCTGGTATCTTGGTCCATCTGTCTGCTATCACAGAGAACCATAGATTGGGTGGCTTAAAATAGTAAACATTTCTCACAGTTTCGGAGGCTGGAAGTCAAGGCACCAGCATATTTGGTGTCTGGTGAGGACTCCCTTCCTGGTTCATAGATGGCCATCTTCTCGAGGTGTCTTCACAGGGCGGAAGAGGTCAAGGATCCATCTCTTAGGACCCCTTTTATGAGGACTAAACCCATTGATGAGGACACTGACCTCATGCAAAAATCACCCTCCAAAGTGTCCACCTCCAGATTCTGTCACATTTGGGATTAGGTTTCAATATGAATCCTGGGGAACACAGTCTGTAGGACCTGGTCATTCAAAAAGGGAGGGCCGAAGGAAAGGAAAAAACCCATAATCTCAAATTACAATTCAAGGCTGTATTACCTTGGTTGTGGGGAAAGAGGAGACCTACAGAGGTGAAGCGGGAAGTGGGCCCAAGTGGACCAAACTTGCCAACTAAAAGACTGTTAGACCAGATGGCAGGACAAAATCCCGAGAGATGCTGTTTTCAACACTGGTGTTCAAGGTGCGGCTGTGATTGGGGAAGGCTGCAACAGGTACATTCAGGAGCTGACAGAGTCTTAAAAACATTTCAAAGCTTTATAAAGTTTTCTAAGCAAGTTGACAGTTATTTTATGTGTGTTGAATCTAATGCTAAAATATCTGGCTTGTACTTTAATTTTAGTAAAAGAAGCTTCCAGAATTTTATGAATTTATTATTTTAAAAATATTTTACAAAAAACGTCTTAGAGCCTAAAATGGATTGGGAAAAATGAAAACAACTGATCGTTTACCACAAATGGGTTTAGGAGCCCTGGTTCAGATAAGGATAAGTAAATTGAAAGTAAAAGGATGGGGGAAAAAAATCACATGGGCAAATACTAATTATCTATTGTATTATTTTCAGACAAAATATGTTGTAAGACAAAGAACATTGTTAATGATGAGCTCATGAGGTATTGATACACAAGTTCAATTTTTAAAGAAGAGTCAATTTTTAAACCCATGTACACAATCAGACAGCCTCAAATTTTATGCACTAGAAATGGCTAGAACTATAGGAAAAAATTGATAAATCTACCTGCCAGGAGGAGATTCCTATACTTCCCTTTTGATGTCAGGCAGGCAAAAACTAAAGGTTTAGAAGTGACCAAAAGGCATGTTTAGAACTCTGCATCCAAAAATTAGAGAATACACATTCTTTTGAAGCACTCAGAATGTTTCTAAAAGCTGTTGTTTTAGGCATTAAAGCAAGCTCAAAAAATTTTTAGAAAAGTATCGTATGGAACGTGTTCCCTACGTATACATAATTAAGTTGGAAATTAAAAACAAATTTAAAAATCTGCATATTTGGATGTATAAAATATGACTAAATAACTCACAGGCTAAAGAAACCAATAATAGAAACGTTCTTTAAGGAAGGTTCTTGCTTGTCCTCTGTCGGTTCTGTTCACACCTTCCGCAATTCTGATTTTGTGTTTACACCGCATTTCGTAGTTCTCTTAAGTTTCCCGCAGTTTCACTCACACTCTTTTCTCACTTCCTCTAAGATCTGGGAGAATTTCCTGAGCAATAATCTAAGTCATGGACTGGGTTTCCTACAATACTAAACCTCTTGCTCATGTCTTACAGTGCAATTTTTAAACAATTTACTTAGGCCATTTTCAAACACACACAGAAGCAGAATAGTGCAATAACCCCCCATGTGCCCATCACCCAGCCTAGTAAATCAGCTCCTGGCCAATCTTGTTTCATCTTCACCCCTCAACTTTGCCATTCCTGGTGATCAAATCCCTGATATCTTGCTTCATCTGTAGGTATTTCAGTAGTTACTACGAAAAGACAGGTTTTAAAAAACCAATTCCCAGATCTTAAAAATTTGACAGTATTTATGCAACATGATCAGTTATCTAGTGTTCAAATTTCCAATTGTCTCATAAATGCTTAAAATAGGATTCACATACTGTTCACACTTTGCCACTGGTATTGGTTGGTAAGTCTCTTTCTCTCTCTCTCTCTCCTTTGCAGTTTGTTGAGCAATTTACTTGATCTGCATCTTCCTACAGGAGATGCTCGTCCTTTGCATGAATCTGGGGTGGGGAAGCACTGCTTTGTAAGTGGCTGTGTGACCTTTTCCATCAGGGAGCTCGTGGTCTCTCCTTTTGCAGTGCTTACAGCCATGGATGCTCAATTCCCAGATCCAGCAGTTTCTTAGGGGACGTTGCATTTGTAAATCGGGCTTTGTAATTGTGTTTCAAATCACAGCCTCCCACAATGAGATCTTTTCAAAGATGCAATACTTCCAATTTCCACTGAAAATATTTCTTAGGGGTTTACCTAAAAGTATTCTCCCATTTTGTAGGTTTGTTTCATTGAGGAGTGTTTCTTCCAATTCCTCGGAATAAAAACCCTTCTTTTGGACTACTGAATCTTTTCACACTTTTGGTGATTCTGGGTTTTTTTTCTGACTGCTTATACTAAAAAGAAAGAGGCTTGTGTTTGTTCAACAGTAAGATTTGCTGTGGATCTGATTCAATACTTTTCCCCAAATCTCATGAGTTGGAATTAAAATCCTTTAGGCCTTCTGAGTTGGCCTCTTCTTGGACTTTCTTCAGTTTGGTTCCATCTGTATCCATTTACCAGATTCCTGTTTATTTAGAAATAACTCACCATAGATATTCTTCTAGCATTTCAATTGCATTACAAATACCTTCATAGTTATGTGAATGTGTGCTTAAAAGAAATTAGTGGAAATGTATTCCTGAAACTTTGGTCATTATCTTTGGGGAATGGGGTTACAGGTTACATTTACTCCTTTTTTCCTATCTTTTTATTTTTCTGTGTTTTCTAACTACTTTAAATACAAATTACTTACATAAATGTGTTTTCAAAGAAGATGAGAATTATATTATAAATATTCAGTAATACTGCAGTTTAAAAAATAGGGAAGTACCTTTTCTTCTCTAATACTAATATAAAACATTGTACTTCCTCAAATTATACTTGACATTAAAAATAACAGTTGTAACCAAATATATCTCAGTAAAAATGTGAAAGTGCTAGAACTACCTCCCCCCCGTTTTGTTCTGTGCAGGAAGGATTTGCCTAATAAATGACATAGCTTGGTGGGTGAAATTTTTCATCGCATTCCATGGGGGTGAGAGGTGGGGAGGGGCCTGGGGCAACACAGGGGGAATGAATGCCTCTCAGATGGTGGGGTTTATGTTTATGGATCATAAACATAATCAAATCGACATTATAAATCGAATGGATTATAGGGGTTAAGATTATGAGCCTCATAAGCTGGGCTCCATCCCGCCTCAGGTCTGCCCTAGCCCCCATAGGCACAGACGATTATGTTCACAGGAGACGCAATCACAGTGCTTGTGCTTTAACCGGAGGCATTGGCCAGACCAGAGCTGACGCTTAGGTGTGTCAGTCTGCCTCTAGGCTGTGCCCAGAAGTCTATAGTGACCACCCCGCACTGCTGCCCACCTCCCAACACACATGCCAAAGAGACAAAATTTGTCAGAACCCCCGTCTTCCAAACACTACAGAGATGGTGAGCCTCAAAATCCCAATGTGTATCACCTATGAAGCCATTGACTTTGGAGACTAAAGATGCCAGAGGGTCTTTGTGTGTCTCTGTGTGTGTGTGTGTGTACACATGTATATGCACACATATAAACACATGTGCCATTTATTTGTTTTGTTATGTTTTACCTCTTGGGCAGTAAGCGATCCACTGTAGCCTTGGGAAAATTGTGGGAATGAGTTTGAAGTAGGAAGAATGTCCTTCAGAGAGCTCCTGCTAGGAATAAACTTCTTGCCCAACAGAACAATAAAATTATTTTACCTCAGGTAGCATTCTAACTTTTTTTATTGGGGTTCACTGGTTAGATAAGAGCTTGGCAGGCAGACACACCCAAGCTCAGACCGCGGAAAGCCCTCTTCCCACTGCAGCAGAGGCCACAAAGGGTCCCCCGGGTCTCCCATTCTTCCAAGGTCATGGAATTTTAGAAAGGTGCAAGACTACACTTCGCAGCCTTGCTTGCAGTTGAGTGTGATCAATGAACAGTAAACAAGGCTAAATAAAGGTGCAACTTCTGGCTTGTGAGTTTTTTGGTTTTTGGTTTTTTTTAAGGGGCGGGGAAGGGAAGAAACAGAGGGAAACGCCAATGTGCGAGAGATCCATTGAATGGTTGCCTCTTGCATGCCCCCGACTGGAGACCTGGCCGCATGTGTCCTGACTGGCATGTGCCCTGACTGGCAATCCAACCCAGGCATGTGCCCTGACTGGCAATCCAACCAACGACCTTTCTGTTTGCAGGCTGGCACTCAATCCACCGAGCCTCACCAGCCAGGTGCCTGGGTTGTGTTCTTAAAGGGTAGAGGTTTACCTTCATGCTCGCTTTTTCTTCTCCCTCCCTGTTGCTGAAAGGTAGAGGTGGTGGCCAACTGATTTGGTCCATTTAGATAAGGGCAGCACTTGGAAGGGGAGGGAAATATGAATGAAAGAGCCTGAACTCCGGATGACAGAGAGCAGCCCAGACTTTGATGTGAGAGAGAAATATACTTATTTAAACATTATACCTGGGTCTTGTTGTAGCAGCCAAAACTATCTCCTAACTATTAGAGATTTTGTGGATCAAAAACAACCTAAAATTAGACTAGCAATTCATATGCTTCAACCTATCAATTGACCAGCTATATAGGCTTCAGCGTGTTACTTAACCTCTGGTTCTCTGTTTTCTTCTCTATAAACTGGAGGTAATACTTACCCAGAGCATTCGAATGGATTATAGGGGTTAAGATTATGAGCCTCAAAAGCTGGGCTCCATCCCGCCTCAGGTCTGCCCTAGTCCCCATAGGCACAGATGATTATGTTTACAGGAGCCGCAATCACAGTGCTTGTGCTTTAACCGGAAGCATCGACCAGACCAGAGCTGACGCTTAGGTGTGTCAGTCTGTAGAGTGGAGGGCCTCACCTCTAGTTCCTCTTTGTCCTCTGGACTACCAAATCCTAGGGGCCCAGAATTTTCAAAGAACTTTTGTGGGAGGTTAACCTCAACTCCCTCTGCGAAGGGGACTCAGATGTCTACACACATGTGAGGTGGACTAGGATGGGGTGTCAGGTGGGATAGCGTGCTGGCCTACATTCAAAGCCAGGTGTTCAGGGGGGAACAAAGAAGAGAGAAAGAAACCCATTATTGCTTTAGTTTTTGTCTCTACTGATAATTTGAAACTGTCAAAGTAATAGGTGCTTATTGTGAAAAGTGAAATCAATACAAAGATGTGAAAACTGAAAACTGTCCCCTCGCCCACTCCTTCCACAGTGATCTCCTTGTTCCACAAACTTACACAATCATAAATACACATATACAAGGGTTGTGCTTGTCTGTTTATTTTTATTGAAATAGAATAGTAGCATACTACACTTTGTAACTTGCTTGTTTTCACTTTACAGTATAGTGTCAGCATGCCTACAGAGGGGAAGGTACAGATATACCTTTTCTCAATATTTTATTCACTGAGATACAATTTAACATAAACAAGATCTCATACACACTGATTTCTTTCATGCATTTTTAAAAAAATTTTCTGTTTGCTTGCTTCTCACTTTCATTTCCCTCTCTCTCTGCATTGTTCTACTAATCTGTTAGCTACTTGCTTTGTGTCATTTATATGTTTCTCCATATTCATATAACCATGTAAATATCTGTCATCTATCTACCAGTTATGATCTATCTACCTGTACATGTACATATGCATTAATACCACACACACATATTTATTTGTGTTTTGTCATTCTTTGCTCTACAAAAAAATGGATCACCTTGTACACACTTTCCTGTACCTTGTATTGTTCTCTCAACAATATCTTGTGGAAATCCCTACAAGTCAGCCAGCATTACTCTAATTCATTTTTTCATAATTTTTTTTCCCTGAGGATTCACCATAGCTTACTCAAGGCTGAGGGATATTGGTATTTTCCCTTCTTAGCCATCACATATCTACAACAAACATGTTTATATATGTTTTAACAAATTGTTTTAACAAATGATAAAATACATCCCCAGGAGTGAAATTTCTGGGCTAAAAAGTACATATATTTTAAATTTTAAGAGATGTTACCAGCCCCTGGCTGGTGTGGCTCAGTGGATTGAGTGCTGGCCTGCAAACCAAAGGGTTGCCATTTTGATTCCCAGTCAGGGCACACGCCTGGGTTGCAGGCCAGGCCCCATTTGGGGGTGCATGAGAGACAACCACACATTGGTGTTTCTCTTCCTCTCTTTTTCCCTCCTTTCCCCTCTCTCTATAAACAGATAAATAAAATCTTTTTTTTCTAAAGAGATGTTACCAGATTGTTTTCCAAAAAGCTATAATAGTTCTATTTCCAACAGCAAAGTATGAGTATACGTTATCCCTTTCCTCATCCCTGCATCTCTGCCAGCAATGAGTTTATCTTCCTTTAAATTTTTACCATTCTAAAAATAAAATAGCATGATATCTTGTACTTTAATTTACCTTTTCTTGATCACTAACATATTAGAGCAGCTTTTTTATATTCCTCAGCCATTTTGAATTGTCTGTTCATATAGTTTACTTGTTTTTCTTTTAGGTTGTTTATCTTTTATTTTGTGAGAGTTCTTTGTGTATTATAGATATTTTAACTCTTCACCTGTATTGCAATTTTTTCCCAAATGTATTTGTCTTACTAATCTTTGCAAGAATTACCAGAAACAAAGCCAATGGACAAATTTTGGGAAGAAACTTTGCAGTACAGATATAGAGTTAAATATCCACAATATATAAAGAGCTCTTAGTAATGTTTATATATTTAACTAAGTCTGTGTCTGCAGGGAGAGTGTGTTCCCTTCTTTTGGCTAAGAGAGTCTCCAAACTCCAGGAAGTCCAAGGTTTTACTCTTGATTTTTATTTAGTTTTTTCCATTTAAATGTTTAATGCTTCTGGAATTTATTTTTATGCTTGGTTATTCTATTAATCTATTTACCCTTATTACAACAATTAAGGCAAATCTAGGCCTATTGTCCTTTTCCTTATTTTTCTTTTGTTTTTCTGAGGTTTTATTTTATTTAAAAAAAAAACCAAAAAACAACTACACTGTTTTATTACTATCAGCAGGAGTAGCCTGCATGGGGTGGTTGGTGTGCTGGGCTCAGCATATTATGGATGGGCAGTGAGGGAATGATGATTGGGTAGCTGGAAAAATGAGGGTGTGTTTGGAGGCCAAGGCTTCCTCAGATTTGCTTCTGGGAATAGGTAGGCACGATGAAGAAGTCACCACAAGCTATGGCCATTCTGCTAAGAAATCCTTGGAAATCTAGCTTCCCGTCACAAGGCTGAGGTCGCATTTCTGCGTCATGTGGTCAAGGACATCAGGATCCTTCTGGCTCTTGATGAAGACAGCCAGCTCTGTTTTCATGAAGCTTAATATTTGTTCTTGGAGAGACTGCAATGTTACCACCTTTTCCAGCATACAATCAGGGACTCAACACAAGATCAGTCTCTCTAGGTCTAGAGACTCTTGTCTTGGAGTTGGACTGGAAGCTGTGACTGGGGAGCAAGGCAGAGAGCACTAGGTGGGCCTCAGGCATTTACTCTTTGTTAATATTACATTAATCATGGCGTATCCACTCCCTAAGAATCCCTGTTAAGACTCAAATTACATTGTTTATACAGTTTCCCATAAACTATGTGATATATCCTTATATTTATTCAAACCTCCGAAAAGATTTTATAGGTTTCTTCATATGGGTCTCATATCTCATTATATTTATTCATAACAATTTAATAGTTTTGTTGCTATTTTCCATGGAATTTTTAAATTTGATATCTATTTATTTACATGTATTGTGCAGACCAGATAGTAACTCTTATGTGAGGTCTGTCCAGAAAAAGCCCAGCCATTGTTAACATAATGAGAATGGTTTGCATGACATCAATGTAACCTGGCAGCCAAGGAGAGTGGACTGGAATGTGCATGCATGAACAATGATGACTTCACTGTACTAGTCAGTGAGAGCGATAGATGCTGTTGAGTGAGCCTGGGTATTGTGTGGCCATTGCGTTCAAAATGACTGAGTGAGTAGAGCAACAAATCTACATCAAATTTTGCATTAGCCCTGGCTGCCATGGCTCAGGGGATTGAGTACCAGTTTGCAGATGGGAAGGTTGCCGGTTCGATTCCCAGTCAAGGCACATGCCTGGGTTGCAGGCCAGGACCTCTGTTGGGGGTATGCAAGAGGCAACCAATCAATGTGTCTCTCACACATCAGTATTTCTCTCCATCTCTCCCTCCGCCCCCCGCTAAAAAGAAATACATAAAAATTTAAAAATATTTTGTGTTAAGTTTGAATATTCCTCTGCAGAAACTATTCAGATAATTCAGAAGGCTGCAGCTATGGGCAACTGGTGATTGGCAGCTTTACCATGACCACATGCCCACCTATGCATCATGTCACATGCAGAGTTTTTTGTTGAAACATCAAATCACTCAGGTGACTCAGCCTCACTACAGCCCAGATTTGGCACCCTGAGACTTCTGGCTTTTCCCAAAACTAAAACAATCTTTGAAAGTGAGGAGATTTTAGACCATTGACAAGATTCAGGACAATACAATGGAGCAGCTGATGGAGACTGGAAGAACTCTGTGAGGTCCCAAGGTGCCTATTTTAAAGGAGACTGAGGCATCAATATCCTATGTACAATGTTTCTTGTATCTTGTATCTTGTTCAATAAATATCTCCATTTTTCATATTACATGGCTGGATACATTCTGGACAGAATATTTCTTGCCCAATGTTCCAATCTTTTTTTTTTTTCTGGCCAAACTAGAGTTCCAAAGCAATGTTGAATAGTAATGATGATGGTGGGCATCCTTGTTTAGTTGCTGATTTAGGCTGAGTGTCCATTTAGACAACTTTCTATTGGGTGATGGTAAAGAGTTTTAATTACCTATTTAGGAAATTTGCAATTTTACTTAGCATTTTAATTAAGAAGTGACTGATGATTTTATAAAATAAATTTTCAGCATTTAGTATATAACCTTTCCTTTAATTTATTGTAATGAATTATATTGTCAGAGTGCCTGATTTTGACCAGATTTTCTTTCCTGGAACATATGACACATAATCACAGTGTCACACTCCAGGTACATGGCCAGGTTCTACTTGCTAACAACCATCAAGGATTTTTATAGCCCTGTTCATAAGGGCAGTTCATTATAGTTTTCTGTTTTTGTACTGCCATGTGAGAATTGAGTGTTCAAGTGATTTTGGCTTCATAAAATAAGTTAGAAAGCTTTATATTGCTTTTCATGGTCTAAGATAACTTAAATAACATTGAAATCATTCCCGCTTTAGAAATAAATAGAACATGGTTATGAACGCATCTTGTTCTGCCATCTTTTTTTCAGTGGTAGATCTTTAAGCACTGGTTTCTTTAGTTATAATTATTTTGTCTATTCAAATTTCAACCTTTTGAGTCAATTTTGCTAGAAAATTATCTGTTTTCTCTAAGTTTCAAATGTACCTAGATAGAGAGTTGGGTAAGTATTATTTGATAATTTTTATTTTACATTTTTCTGTATTTTCTTTATTTATTAATCAATTTTTATTTATTAATTTCCTGTTCCTATTTTCTTTTGTTTTATTTTTTTGCTCTTTTTCTGAATTTAAAAAATTAATTACTGTATTTCTTTATATTTTTTATTTAATAATGAAATTTTAAGGCTATACATTCTATATTTTCCTCTGAATACAGTTTATGCTGTTAATAGGTTTTATATATTCCTCCCAATTTTTTCATTATACTATTATTGTTTTGCTCGCATTCTCGTGTCATCCTTTTTAAAATAGTTTTTTATTGTATTTTTTCCATTATCATTTATCCCCCTTATACTCTCTTCAACCTCCACTCACCCCCTCCCACCTACCCTGCAATCACCACACTGTTGTCTGGGTCCATGAGTTCTTTTTTAATTTTTGCTTGATCCCACCTCCCTATCCCCCCCACCAGAGCTGTCAGTGTGCTCTCCATCTATGAGTCTGTATCTGTTTGCTTGTTAGTTCAGTTTGTTCATTAGATTCCACACATGAGTGAAATCATATGGTAATTGTCTTTCTCTGACTGGCTTATTTCACATAGCACAATGTTCTCCCCGTCTATCCATGCTATCACAAAGGGTAAAATTTTCTTCATTTTTACGGCTCAGTAGTATTCCATTGTGTAAATATATCATAGCTGTTTTAGCCACTCATCTATTGATGGACACATGGGCTGCTTCCAAATTTTGCCTATTGTAAATAATGCTGCAATGAACATAGGGGTGCATATATTCTTTCAAATTAGTATTTTGGGTTATTCAGAAAAATTCCCGGAAGTGGAATCAGTGAGTTGAAAGGGAGTTCCATTTTTAATTTTTGAGGAAACTCCATACTGTTCTCTACAGTGCCTGCAACAATCTGCATTCTTACAAACAGTGCAGAAGGGTTCCCGTTTCTCCACAACCTCACCAGCACTTGCTGTTTATTGATTTATTGATTGATGATAGCTATTCTGACAGGTGTGAGGTGATATCTCATTGCAGTTTTAATTTACATTTCTTTGATGATTAGTGACATTGACCATCTTTTCATATGTCTATTAGCCACCTCTATGTCCTCTCTGGAGAAGTGTCTATTCGTGTCCTTTGTCCATTTTTTAATTGGATTTTTTTTTTTTGGTGTTGAGTTTTATCATTTCTTTATCAGTTTTGGAGATATTAACCCCTTATCAGATGTACCAGGTGAATATGTTCTCCCATTCAGTGGGTTGTCTTTTCATTTTGTGCATGGTTTCCTGTGCTGTGCAAAAACTTTTTAGCTTGATGTAGTCCAGTTTATTTTTTCTTTGTTTCCTTTCCCTGGGGAGATATATCTGATAAAATATTACTATGAGCAATGTCTGAGATTTTACTATGTTTCCTTCTGGGATTTTTATGATTTTGAGTCTAATATTTAAGTCTTTAACCCATTTTGAATGTATTCTTGTGTGTGGCATAAAAAGGTGGTCTAGATTCATTCTTCTGCACATATCTGTCCAATTTTCCCAACATCATTTGCTAAATAAACTATGGTTAGCCCATTGTATGTTTGTGCCTCCTCTGTCTAATGTTAATTGACTATAAAGGCATGTGTTTATTTCTGGGCTTTCTATTCTGTTCCATTGATCTATGTATCTGTTTTTCTGCCAGTGCTATGCTCCTTTGATTACTATGGCCTTATAGCATAGTTTGATATTGGGTAACATGATTCCTCCAACTTTGTTCTTTCTCAAGATTACTGTTGCTATTGGGTCTTTTGTGGTTCCATGTAAGTTTTTGGAATATCTGTTCTAGTTCTGTGAAATATGTCATTAGTATCTTGATAGGAATTGTGTTGAATCTATAGATTGCTTTGGGAAGTATGATATTTTAATGCTATTAATTCTTCCTATCCATGAAAATGGTATATGTTTACACTTATTTATATCTTCTTCAATTTCTTTCTTCAGTGTCTTATAATTTTCTGAGCACAGGTCTTTCTATTCTTGGTTACATTTATTCCTAGGTATTTTATTCTTTTTGAAGCAACTGTGAATAGAATTGTTTTCTTAATTTCCCTTTCTGATAGTTCATTATTAGCATATAAAAATGCAACTGATTTCTGGATATTAGTTTTGTATCCTGCCACTTGGCTGAATCCATTTATCAGTTCTAGTAGTTTCTTGGTGGGATCTTTATGGTTCCCTGCGTACAGTATTATGTCACTGGCAAGTAAGGACAATTTCACCTTACCAGCAATGAACCTGGGGGAAAGCCAGCTAAAGTCTCGAAGCATCCAGAGACCCAAATGAGCCTGCAAGCCCTCTGTTAGGTTTAATCATGGAGTTTCCAGCTTTATTCAGCAGGGCTTAAGATCCACAGAGTCAAGTGAGATGGATTCCTGTGGGTGGGGCTATTGCTTTCCCCCAGGCTGATGTTGAGTGGAGGGGAGTGCTCTGCTCAAGAAAGATGGCTTCTGCAGTATGGGGAATGACTGAGCACAGGGACCCTACAGCTGACTCTTCATCTCTCTCCCCAGAGCCACCAATCTCAGACTCTCCTCATGTGGCTCTAGTCCACTCTGCCCTTCTCTCTGTTGAAGCTGAGGGTAAGTGGCTGCCAATAGGTTTTGATATGAATTGTTCTCTTCATTGCTTTCTAGATGCTTCCTAATTGCTCATTTGATTTCCTTGGATATCTAGAAATTGGTTCTTTAATTTCTAAGTAGTAAAGTTTTTCATTACTTAATTATTTATTGCTATTTTTATTGAATTGTGATTAGAAAATGTAGTCAAATGTATGATTAATTTGTACAAATGTCATATAATATATGCATATTCTAGGTGATTTCTGGTCAAGATGGTGGTGTAGGCAGACATGGCTCGCCTCTTCGCACAACCACAACAAGATTACAACTAAAATATAAAACAACCATCACTCAGAACTGACAGAAATTGAGTGGAATGGAAGTCTGACAGCCATGGAATTAAACAAACCACACCCAACCAAAGTGGTAGGAAGGGTGCAGATGTGGAACAGGCTGGTCCTACATCCACATGTGGTGGCTAAAAATTAAAGAGGGATATCTCAGGAGTAAGGAGTCCCAGCTCCACACTAGGCTCCTTATCCCAGGGCTCCAGTGCCAGGAGGATAAGTCCCCACAACTTCTGGCTTCAAAAACCAGTGGGGACAGAGTTGGTGGAAGAAACTCCTGGAACCCCAAGCAGTTCTTCTTGAAGAACCCACACACAGACTCACCTACTCAGACTGAACTCCCTCTGGACTTCGCTGCTGGGGAGGCAGTTTGAGGAGCACTAGTGCCATGCATGGGGAGGCTGAAGTGTATGGCATCAAGGTAAGCAGAGGCCATTGTCCCTTTTCATGGCCCTCCCCACACAAAGCTGGCAGACTGGCGCTCTACCTAAGATTCCATCAACCTGGTTAACACTGTTTGACCTGTCTTTGAGATCCCCAGAGACTCTACCTCACCCAGCTTACAGACCCACCCAAACTACTTTGCCATATGAATGGCTGGTCTTGGCTCATGCTTCACAACTTCTTAAATGCTCTCAAACAAGCAGCAGCTGGCCTCAGTGAGCCCCAGGCCCAGAACTATCAGCCTAGCCTGGAACTAGCAGCCTAGATTTACAGCTTGGATTCACCTGGAAATCTCCAAGCTCAGCATAAGTAGCAGCCATCTCAGATTGCTTTACAACTCAGGCAGGATGGACCCAAGCAAAATACAGGTGGGGGCTGACCTTGGCCTATACCACCTGGGAAACCCAAGGGCCAGTGCACCCAGCGGACAGCTACAGACCACATCAGAGAACCACCACCCTGTCCCTGCACAGCTGATCCGCCACAGAGGGTCGAGGTTGGTGGTTAGTGGTCATAACCAATCCTTCCAGCTGTCTGACCTGGGTAAATCCCTCCCGTTGATCTGCCAACAGTAACCAAGGCTCAACTACAAGAGGAGGGTGTACTCAGCCCACATGAAGGGTGCCCTTCAAGTACCCACCTTGGGTGAGAGGGGAGGCTGTGCCACTGGGCCCTAAAGGACACCTACTACATTAGGCAACACTACCAAGATGCAGAGTCAAAGCAGTTCTACCTAGTACCTAGAAACAAATACAGGGAGGCTGCCAAAATGAGGAGACAAAGAAGCATGGCCCAAGTAAAACAACAGATCCAAACTCCAGAAAAAGAACTAAGTGAAATGGAGGTAAGCAATCTATCAATTGTGGAGTTCAAAACACTGGTTATAAGGATGCTCAAGGAACTCACTGGGTACTTCAAGAGCATAAAAAAGACTCAGGCAGAAATGAAGTATACACTAATTGAAATAAAGAACAATTTACAGGAAAACAACAGTAGAGTGGATAAAGCTAAGAATAAAGTCAATGATATGGAAAGTAAGAAAGAAAAAACAACCAATCAGAAAAAGAAGAAAAGAGAATTTTAAAAAATGAGAATAGTGTAAGCAGCCTGTGGGACAGCTTTAAGTAATCCAACATTCACTTCATAGGGGTTCCAGAAGAAGTAGAGAAAGAGCAAGAAATTGGAAATCTACTTGAAAAAATAATGAAAGAAAGCTTCCCTAATTTGGTGAAGAAAATAGTCATGTAAGTCTAGGAAGCACAGAGACTCCCAAACAAGATGGATGCAAAGAGGCCCACTCAAAGACACGTAATTAAAATGCCAAAGGTTAAAGACAAAGAGGTGAGAGGGGGATATGAGAGAATGAGTGAGAGATGAGGGCATTAAGAAGTACAAATAGTTATTTACAGAATAGCCATGGAGATGTAAAGTACAGTATAGGAAAGGGAGTAGCCAAAGAACTTAGATGCATGACCCAGGGACACAAACAAGGGTGGGAGAATTGCCTGAGGGAGTAGGGGGTCCTGGGTGAAGAGGGGCAAAGAGGAAAAAATCAAGACAACTCTAATAGCAAAATCAATAAAATATAATTAAAAATATATATATTCTACTCAAAGGATTTAAGTATGTTGATTGTATTATACAGTTACTCTTTCACCTTTATTTTACATTTATTAGACATGTCAAAAATGTTGTATTTAAGTCTTTGACAATAAACTTAAAAAAAAATTCTCACCTGAGTACATGCTTATTAATTTTCGAGAGCGGGGGAAGGGAGGGAGAGAAACATCTATGTGAGAAAAAAACATCCATCAATTGCCTCTCATGTGTGCCCTGACTAGGGATTGAACCCACAAGCTTTTGGTTTATGGGATGATGCTCCAATCAACTGAGACACACTGGCCAGGGCTGTGACAATGAACTTTTAAATGGAATTATCCTTTCATTTCTAATACTTTCTGCTTTATGTGTTTAGTTTCATGTTGTTTGGTGCTTACATGTTTACAGCTGTTATATATTCTCTATAAACTGTGACTTTTATCATGATGAATTCCCTTATCCTTTTTAGTTCTTTTTTTACATGTTCATAGCAGTTATATATTAGAATCATACTTTATTCCTTTTAATTGTTGAATAGTAATCAATTATTTAACTTGTCTATCAGCTGTTTATAGACATTTGGGTTGTTTTCAATTTGGGACTATTATAAATAAAGATGTGAAGAACTTTTTTACACACATCTGTGTACAAAAATATGCATTTCTCTTGAGTGAATACTTAGGAGGGCAATGGCTGTGTCATATGATAAATGTATGCTGAACCTTTTAAGAAACTGAAAAATAACTGAAAAATTATTTTCCAAATTGGACATTTTTACATTTCCAGTAGCAGGGGATAAGGGTTCCGGTTCCTGCACATCTTCACCAACATTTGGTACAGCCCATTCCTAACCATTCCAGTGGGAGGGTCTCTAATCTCACTGTGGTTTTAATGACTAATGATGTGGAGAAACTTTCTTTTTTTTCTTTTTTAGTTCTTTTAATTTTAAATGTGATGTTTAATATAAAAATTATCAAACTTACTCTATTAGTAGTAGTATTTTTATCTAATCAGTATCTCTTTACCCATCTCTTTACTGGCATTCTTTATCATTACATATACTGTATTATCATATTCTGTACATATATTATCATATACTCTTTCCTGTATACAGTATATCAGTAATTTTTACATTTTAACTCTGACATTTATTTTATTGAGATAATCTATTCTATGTGAATTTACTATATTAACTGATAATCTTGATTATATTCGTTTTTCATTTTACTTATTACTTACTTTGTTGTATCTATTTTACCTTTTTAAGGTGACCATTTATCTTTAAAATTTTTAATTTTTTTAAATTACAATTTAAATTTGATATTATTTTGCATTAACTTCAGGTATACAGCACAGTGGTTAAACAATCACTTTACAAAGTGTGTTCACCCCCTTTTTTCACTACACCCACCTGATACCATACATAATTATTACAATATAATTGACTATATTTCCCATGCTGTACTTTACATCCCCATGATTATTTTTTAACTACCAAGCTGTACTTCTCAATCCCTTCACATTTTTCACCCAGTTCCTCAACCCCTCTCCCCTCTGGCACCATCAGTCTGTTCTCTGTATCTATTGGTCTATTTCAGTTTTGTTTGTTCATTTATATTGTTGTTTAGATTCTACATATAAGTGAGATCATACAGTACGACTGACTTCTTTCACTTAGGATAATACCCTTTAGGTCCATCCATGCTATCTCAAATGGTAAGATTTAATTCTTTTTTATGGCCAAGTAATATTCCATTATATATGTGTACCACAGCTTTTTTATCCACTCACCTATTGATGGTCATTTAGGTTGTTTCCATAGCTTGGCTATTGTAAATAATGCTGCAATAAACATTGGAGTGCATATATTCTTTCAAATTAATGTTTTGGGTTTCTTTGGACATATACCCAGAAAGGAAATATTGGGTCAAAAGACAATTCCAATTTTTTTATTTTTGAAGAAAGCTTCATACTGTTTTCCACAGTGGCTGTACCAATCTGCATTTCCACCTGTATAGTGCATGAGGGTTCCCTTTTCTTCACATCTTCATTAATACTTGTTTGTTGATTTATTGACAATAGCCATTCTGACAGGTATGAGGTGGTATCTCATTCTGGTTTTATTTATTTTTTTAATTGTCTCATTGTGATTTTAATTTGCATTTCTCTGATGACTAGTGACTTTGAACATTTTTCATATCTCTTTTGGCCATTTCTATGTCTTCTTTGGAGAAATGTCTATTCAGGTTTTTTGTCAATTTTTAAATTGAGGTGTTTTTTTTTCTTTTTGAGGTTCAGTTTTATGAGTTCTTTACAAATTTGGATATTAACCCCTTATCAGATGTATTATGGACAAATATATTCTCCCATTCAGTGGGTTGTTTTTTTCATTTTGTTGATGATTTTAAAAATGTTTGTTAATTTGATGATATTGTTTTACTTTCTTCATCTACCTCCCCTTTCTCTGCCAGTTAGGTAGGGAATATCATTGAATTTTCCCCTGATTTCATAATTTAAAAATGTAATTATATTATGAAAACAGGACACCAACCATTCCTTTCACTACCACATCCTCTCTTCTAAGTTGAGAAAAACATAATATTCTCATTTCCCTATGTTCCCAGATGAGACAGTTAGAAAGATTTCATTTCTGAACCCCCATCTGTAGCCCTATAACTCCTAAGTTTTGCAGAGATAGTTAATGCATATGAATTTCTTTTGCAAAGTTTCTTCTATTTATAAATGCTTACTTAACATTTATGCTATATAATTTCACAGTGTTTTATTCTGTTAGATTTACAGTGTACATTTTTAAAAGTCCATGCTCACCAATGCTTCTTCTTTTCTTAACCTTCTCTCAACTTAACAACTATACTCTTTCCCAACATCCCCAGTAGGATTGAGCCCTAATTGTCCTCAGTGGTAACGTGGTCCACATGACCCATGTTGGTGCCCTTCACTTCCCCACTTCCTACCTCCCAGCTAAGCAACTTGCACTTGAATCTATGTCTTGGGGTCTTCATTTGAGGGAACTCAGACTGACACCCACCCACAGTCTTCACAGAAAGTAACAAGTGCCCCCTCCTAGAGGTGTAAA
Organism: Pteronotus mesoamericanus; assembly: GCF_021234165.1. Taxonomy (NCBI): domain Eukaryota; kingdom Metazoa; phylum Chordata; class Mammalia; order Chiroptera; family Mormoopidae; genus Pteronotus; species Pteronotus mesoamericanus. The sequence continues at coordinate 24,379,252 of NW_026555105.1, read as the reverse complement.
AATTGGGAGTTCCATAGTACTCTGAAGCTTCTACAAAGAATTTTCATAAAACAAACAAACAATAACAACAAACATTTTCCAAGAAGAGTTCAACAATTTCTGTAAGCCTCTCTGAACTTCTTTGAGTGAGAATTTCCTCTCATGTGACAGCATGGTGACGCTTGAATTTAGTTAGATGGGGTCTGATGTCTTTAGGGGTTTGTGTCAGAATGTGGGGCTGGAAGAAAGAGGACAGATTTCTCATGGTGTCACAGATTACGGCCACAAGCAAAGCCTTTGATAAGCCAATGACTTGCCACTCTAAACCCTTACCCAGGCCTTGTAGTCAAGTTCCGGACCCTAAAGCCAGCTGCTTACTTGGCATCCCCACATGATGGCTCTCAAACTGAAGGCATCGCCTTCTCTCTCCATGAAATATACCTCTGCTGCAGCCTATTGCACTCACTCATGTTTCCTCCTACTTTATCACTCCCATATCCAATCTGTTACCCAACCCTGTGCATCCTGCCTTACCACCATCTCCTGAATCCATCCTGTTCTCTGCACATTCACTGTTACCTGCTGTCACACTGATTAGTGTTACTGTTACTACTGGTAACACTGACAAGGGATCATGTATCACTTTTCTCAATTCTCCACCCACCTGGAATTCATACCCTTTGACATATGACTCTAGTTCTTCCCACTACAGGTGGAGTGTACTTCCCTATGCCTTGACCTAAGGCTCCGTCATGTGACCTATTTTAGCCAATGAGATGTTTCGAAGACTTGAAATGTGCTGGTGTGGGGAGGCTTGCTCTCTTGTGCCTCATCCATCTCTCATTCATCACCATGAGGAAAAGGTTCCCTGGCTAGCCCACTGTTCTCTGGAAGAAGAGAGAATGAAGAGTAGTGCTTAATTTCTGCAGCATGAGGCAGAGCTATCCCAACTGTCCCCAAAATAAGTGTTTTCAACCCTGAGTTTGTGGGCTGTTTGTTACACAGCAACATTGTGGCAATAGCTACACAATGATGTACACAATCACATGGGCTACAGACGTGTGGCGATGACACACATCTGTAGCCCATGTGATTACAATTTTGATCACAATAACCTCAACTTTCATAATAACCTCTTACCTGGTTTACATGTTTTAATCTCACCCCTTGCTAATCCAGTCTCTAAACAATAGCCACTGTGATATTTTTATTTGTAAATCAGATCACACATTTTCTCAGTTTAAAAGCCTTTCATGGCAAAGGAGGTCCTGGGTGATTTAGACTTCCACTCATCCCTGGTGCAGAAACTACCTGGTCCTGGGCCTTGCAGTTTTGTTTTTCTCTGCTTCTAGACTCGAGCTCTCTGCTACAACGATGCTTCTCCAGATGCTCTGTCAGGCCAAGAACCATCCAAGCACGGTCTCCCTCTTTGTGTTTATTGGAGCCAGAGGTACTGGAGCAGAGCTTGTATATCCTGTGCCTGGCATGGTGGCACATGTGTTGTCTGTTGGGACAAAAAAATAACCCAGAACCCTGGAAGAAACTGGATTCCAATGATCAGTACAAGTTCTACTCAGTGAATATAAATTACAGAAAACTGAAGAAAGAAGGTCTAGACTTTTAAATGAAATGTTTCCCAATAAACCTGCTTAGAATAAAGGTCTTCTGGAAGCCATCAGCACAATTTTTTCACTTAACCAAGATATATTTCAAATGCATGAAATCAGGTGGTATATTTTGTTGGGGTTTACACTGATAAACAAATATATCAAAAAAATTTTAAAGTCTTCAATGGCATCCCAGTACAATTTTTTTAAAGATAAAGTAAGGCACTTTTAATTAAAGGGTTTAAGTGTGCAGATCACAAAATGATAAACAAAAGACAGGTGCCTTTATCATATAAAGAAGGAATGCAATAAAAATTGGGACCAAAGAAATCTTATACTATCACTTCTACAAATATGGTTTTTAAAAACAGCATTCAGAAACAATGCTAAGTTTATTTGAGTGCATTTGGAATATTAAATAAAACTAGCATTAGAGAAAGCTCTCAATTTATGCTACACCCAGGTCTCTGTTTGGGACTCTATGGGAGCTTGTACTGTGTCAACTAAGCTAAGCTGGAGTTACACTTCCCAGAATTCCCTTCACTGTACAGGTCCAGATCAGGGTGGGCCACAAGAGAAACTTGTGCAAGATTTGGAAAGGGACATCAAACAGCAGCAACAGATGTTACTCTTGGAAAATGGGTGAAGGGTCCAGCTATTCCCGTCCTGTTCCCCGATATGCCAGATGGACTCATCAGTGGGTGGGGCCAGTCAGGCCACCAGCTCCTTGTGCTGGTGCTGGATTCCCTGCACATGCAGCTCTGAGGTGAGTGTGCTGGCTTCTGCAGGTGACACCCACAGACTATGAAAGACAGATGCAAGCTCTGGCTTGTCCTAGTGGGTTCTGCTATGTCTTTGTGGGTTCCCATTCGTCCTTTCTGTCCCCTACTTTGCATCCAGCTTTTCTTTTCAGTCTACACTGGCTAACCCAGGTTTACCACTGAACACACAGGCAACAGCGTTTTGTAGATTTCTTCATTGTTTCCTCTGCTTTGTGCTTCTGGTTTGTGACTTTTTTCTCATGTCCAACAGTCTTCTTCCAGATGTTACCTCACCAGCTTCTCCCACAAGGCCATACGGTCTAATTGCAATAATAAATGCATTATAAGGGCATCCCATTGCTATATGAATGCAACCCCAAACTCCTCACCATGGCCTACACCCTAAGGCATGACCTGACCTCTCAAGCCTCACCTTGTGCCATCTCCCCACTCCCTCCTCCCTGCTTCCTTGGCACTATTTCTCCAGAACAAGAACCAGTTGGCTGGATGTTGGAAGTTACACTCTCTGTTTAGTCACTTAGCTACTTCAAGATGGCCTGGGTCTGGGGAGGAAGAGGTTAAGGTTGTTGGAAGGCCTGGACAGCCCAGGCCTGTTCTCAATCAGGGGCACAGCAGGAAGGCGAGCTGCTTGCTGGGCCGCGGAAGTCTCCATAGCAAAGCGATTAGGTAGAGTGTGGGAGAGAACATGCTGAACTTTCATCTCTGTGCACGGAGAGGGTAGGGTGGGCCTGGGCCAGGAAAACGGGGCAGTCAAGGCCTCAAAGTGGTGACACTGAACACTGTCTTTGCAACTGCAGAGATCTGGCCAGCTCCGGGCAGAGCGTCAGGGTCTCACAAAGCCTGGAAGAGGCTGAAGGACCAGTCTCGCTGGCTTGGCTGTCCTGCCCTCCCCTTCTTGGCTCCTTCCAGAAGTTTCTTGGCCCAGGAAAAGTATCTGTTCTCCAAAAACTTCCCCCAGCTGGCTCCTCTCAGTTGGCTGCGTCTCCATGAGAGAGGTGGTGTTGGCTCCCCCTCCAGCCCTGCAGTTTGGACAGCCTCCACATGTAAGGAGGGGCAGGACAGCTGTGTTCCTTAAACACCCCAGGAACCGGGGACCTCAACTGGTCTTGAGATTTGTTTTTTGGCTGCAAAAGTGGAACATAAAACCCCTCTCACCTCCCACCTTCTGTTCCAGCTACACTGGACCACACGCTATTCTCTGACGTGGACAGGCTTTTCATGGCTTTGAACTTGCTGTGGCTCTGCCTGGAATGTCCTTCTCCATGTAAGGCACTGCTGCTCAGTCTTTAAGACACAGAGGTCACCTCCTTCCTGAGGGCTCTCCTAACACATCTAGTCCTGTCTTCTTAGGCGCTTCCATGCAGTATCTGAAACTATTAAAACAAGAGGTCTCCACCATTAGCACACGCACAGAGTACCTGGCCATCTTGTTAAACTTGAACATGGCCTGAGAACTGGTTCTGTATTTATAGTCAGCTCCTAGGTGATGTCAATGCTGCTGGCCCATGGAACACACTCTAAGCAGCAAAGATTTAAATCATTCTCTCACTCTCTTGAGTTTTTAAGTCAAATACTCTGATGTGCTACACATGAAACTTTTAAAAAAAATTCTAACTAATTTCTACTCTCTACCTTCATTTGGCTAGAAGCAGAAAACATTTTGGTTAATTTTTGGTAAACTTAGTCATTTCAGGTTAAGTTCGGTTACCTCTGAAATGTTCCTTTCTGCCAGCCCATCTCCTTCTCCCCGAGGTGAAGGTCTCACCTTAGTTTTGCTGCTGCTGCTGGTGGTAGTGGTGCTGGTGGTGGTAGGTTTATGGAATTTCTTGGCAGTCGGAGGGCAGGCATCTAGCGCTGCGTGGTTGTCATGCTGGTTCTGGGTATAGCATCCTGCCGCCCCGGCTCCCTCAAGATCTCTGAGTTCCGGTGTAGTGTCTGACGTGGCTCAGACCACTGCCATTTTGTGGGTCCTCTTGTCCCAGCTGTGGGACACCCTTAAGTCCCTCAGCTTTCTCCCATCTGGCTTCCGTGCCCTTCTCTGGGGTATGGAAATGTTGGCTGTCTCCCACACCTTCTGTGGCCCTCAGGGGCTTTCTGGGTCTGCTTAGGTCCCTCCCCTCCTGAAGATGCCCTAGGGAGCCAGCATGCATCGAGGTACCAGGTTACTCCAAGTGCCTAATTGAAACTGGCATAGTCCCTCTCCAATTTCAGATCCAAAACTTTCCTGAAATCTGAGGGTCTTATTGTCCACTACCATCCCTCTGAATATAAACCTATAGAGGAGGCAGCCTGCTGGACCATCCAGAAATCTCTACCAGCATCTAACTGACTTGCTTCACTATCTTCCTCTATCCCATAGGACTATCTTTTTAAATTTTTAACTAGTTAATATATGCATATGAAGCAAATAATTCAAATAGTACAAAAGAGCACTCCAATTACCATATAATTTATTTAATCTTCTTGCCTTAAGACAATGTTTATTGACTCTCCACCACAAATGATGACAAAATCATCCCTTTACTTTATCCCACCTCTTTCCCTCCCCTCCCTCCCCTCCCCTCCCCTCCCCTCCCCTCCCCTCCCCTCCCCTCCGCTTCTTCCCTGAGTTTTGGTTTGTTATTACTATTATTAGTTCCAGCACTTTATTTCTCCATGGGGATGAATGAATGTGTTGATATGAAACAAATCTTTGTGCAAGACTGTTGAGCACTTAGCAGTTTGCTCCTTCTCTTTGATTTCCAACACACAAAATGACATTAGTGCTGCACAAGTTTTAAAATCACCAGTGATGCAGGCACCAACTCTGGCTGAAAATCACTGTCTCGTGGGTACATTAACAAATTTATACCTTTATCACCTGGGCTATTTGCTTGAAACATACTTTTTCATTCTCTTCCTATAAAAAATGAAGAAATCAGGATACTTAACAAATTCCTACCTTCATTGGTTTTGTAATTTCTGCATCATAAGGGTTGATAATATTTATGTTGTGTTTTAACCATAACTTCAATTTTTATCTTAACCCCAAACATAAATGTATTCAGTGCCCACTTTGGTGCTTTTGCCTCTGTTTATCTGTTCTTTTGTTTACTAAACTTGGTCTTTTACTATTTTCTTCAAGATGGCTGAGTTTCTGTAATTTTGAAAATGTTTGTATGTTTTATATTTGAATTATAGTTTGTGATGACATATAGTTCCTGGGTCATGTTTTCTTTCTCTGAGGATACACATGGTTCTGTTTTTATAGCCATTTATGACATTATCTCTTAACTTTGAATGTTGCTGTGCTGAAGTTTTTAACCAGCCTGATTTTTTTTTTTAATGGGTGATCTGACCTTTCTTCTGGATAACTATTGGAATCTTTATCCTTGCAAGGTGATAATGTTAATATCATATGTCAGTGTTCGTTGGCCTATTCCTTCAGCAATTCAGTTAATGAATGTTTACTAGGGGCTCCTACGCATTATTTTAAGCATTAGGGCCATGATAGTAAACAAAAGGAGCAAAAATACCCATCCCCATAGCTCATGGAACTTATATTCAGATGAAAGACTTAGGAAAAAAAGCTATATTTATTCTCTCAGAACATGGTGTCCTCTTTCAATCTATAAACTCGAGTTCTTTTGTTTTAGGAAAGTTTTTAAAATTTATATAGTTGAATGTCAATTATACATACATTGGATTTCCTTGGTCTTTGTTCTGTACCTATTATTTCTTATTTTTATTTTCAAATTCATTGTTATCCTGCATGTTATTGTGTTTATTTTTCTGAAATCTCTCTTTCATATTTTTAGCTGAATTTTCCCTAGTGTTTTGCTGCTTCATTAGATATTTAATTTCTGTGATGATTTATTTTCTCTTTCACTTCATTCCTGAGCTCTGCTAATTTATATTTCTTTCCTTTCCCATGTCTTGGAATTTTTTCTCATGTACTTGTAAGTTTTCTTTGAATTATTGTTAATAGGTGATTTTTAAAAATGAAGTTATTGAATTCATAAAAAAAGTCCTTGGTCTCAATATTTATTTATCCAAGACAAAGCCTCTCTTAAGTGTTAGCAAGAAGTCTTTCTCTGGCTCATTGGAAGCTGTGAACAACGTGCAGGTGTGTGTATGTGTGTGCGTGGCATGGTGGTTTAGCCTTTCCTATGTTAAACAGAGACTGCAGAGCCAGTAACCTCCCACAGACTTTCATTTATTCTGTGGTTTTGCTGCAGTGTGTCCTATGTTTATACATTTTTTTCGTTCAGCACCCATCTCCTCTGCCACTCCTTCCTGTCACATGGGTTCAGGAAGGCTCTTCTCCTGAAGTCAGGCGTGTGTGTGTGTATGTATGTGTGTCTGTGAGTGTGTGATTAATACTTAAACATATTACCTCACCACAGCAATATATATTTACTTCTTTCATTACCGTATGGTGACTTGATCGGGCTTTTTTTCCTAAGTGTTAAGAACACGTCTGGCTTGGTTCATGTTTATGAAATGTGTGTTGAATGAATCAGGTAGTGACAGAGACCTCAACGTCATAATGAAAGGGAAAATGTGGATGTGGTGTAGGAGGGAAAGACAGGGGAGAGGAGGCAGGGCCCAAGGCCAACTTCTGCTGGCCTCCAGCTTTGCCCAGAGTTGGTGGGCACTGCCTGTCACTGAAAAGATTCCAAGGTGAGACTCCCATTGCTTCCAGTGCTCAGCCCTGTACAGATGGCAAAGAAGCAGTAGCCCTCTCCTTACCCCCACCTCAGGTGTCTATACCCGCACCAATGCCAGCCTCAGGTTCCCAATTTGGTTTCAAGTTTTTATTGAAGCTAGCAGTCTGAGTGAGGATCCGCAAGCATCATCCCCTACATGGGCCTGGCTGCTGAGGAAGCAGAAGACATGAGGGTTAAGAGAGGGACTGGTGATGGACTTTCTGGGTTCATATCCCAGCTCTGGCATCTGCTGGCTGTGATCTTTGCAAAGTTAGCCACTCTGTGCCACTCTGTTTTCTCATCTGTAAAATTAAGAAAAAATTAGTAGCTCTTTCAGGGTTGTATGAAAACTAAATGAGTTAATGTTTATAACCTGGCAAATAATGTGATAGGATTTATTTTTTCATTTCCTTCATTCATCACGTATGTGTTGAGACTCACAGTGTAATAGATGGAGAAGGATTTGAACTAATACATAAGAAACTATCCTGGCCTTTGAGCTAGTTGCCCTGAGTAAGTGCTCATGGTAGGTGTGTTTTGAAATAGTGCTGTGAGAGCACCGAGGAAGTGATGGGGTGAGTGGGGAAAGGCATTTCAGGGAGGACTCCTCAGTAGAGGTAGCACTTGAGCCAAGTTTTGGAGGATGAGCAGGCATCAAGAGCAGCTCCCAATGTGGAAGGCTTATGGCAGCGTTCTAGTTAACCAGGGCCCTGGGGTGATGCACCTGATGTTATATTTGAGTGGATCTTACTTAGATTGTATGTTTAAATTGGGGGACTGAAGGGTAGAGGGCACTGCTGAAGGTTAGTAAAGTCTTCCCATGCCATCTTTGCACTGTCATGGAAAAAATAGTCCAGCAGATAGGGAAGGTAAGGGCATCTCAAGAGAAGAGAATGCCTGAGCATGCGCAAAGGTACACAAACACATGGCACATTTAAGAAACCGACCATCTGAGGTGTCTCAGAAATGCCTAGGGGCCTGGGTCCCACGGAGAATACTTGGCCATGAGGCTGGGCTGCCAAAGATGTAAGGGCCAACAAGTAGGAGAACACTTTCCTCCTCTGTCCACCCCGTCCCTCTCTGAGAAACTGACGCATCTCACGTTCCAGCCCCACCATACTACTGGCCACACAGGGGATGGGTCCCAGAGATTGAGAGAGTTGATGGTGGATGCAAGATCTCTAGACTTTGGGATCAAGGCTGTCCTCTGGGTGGGAGCTGGTACAGATATGAAGAGAGAAGGCAATACAAGAAGGAGGAAAGAAGAGAATGATGTAGCATGAGAGAGAGAGAGAGAGAGAGAGAGAATTCTGTAGGTCATACTCTATGCCAGCGATTTTCAACCTTTTTCATCACATGGCACACATAAACTAATTACTAAAATACTGTGGCACACAAAATACTATATATTTTGCCAACCTCACAAAAAATAGGTATAATTTTGATTCATTCATACCAGACAACTATTGTTGTGTTGGCTGTTGTCATTTTTTAAAATTTGACAATCTAAGTGAAAAGAGGTCAGTGCTCTTGACTAAATAGTCAGGTATTTCATGTTTTAAAAATTCTTGTGTCACACCAGCTGAAAATCACTGCTCTAGCCCATCTTGGACTTGGCTTTTTTATTTCCCATGAGTTATTCCAGAAACTCTTGATTCTTTCAAATCTAACTCTCTTTACTTAGGCTGGCTTAAATGGCTTCTGCTTCTTGTATCCAAATGGTGTAATGAGTTGATTTCTCTAAGTTTCAACTTTTCAGCCCACCAAATGATGTTGTTGGATGAGATTCTGCCTAATAATTTTTTGGCTCCATGATTATTTTTATTATCTTTCCCTATGCCTACCATAACACCTTGCACACCATACCTATCTAGTAAATATCTATCAATATAATTTTGAATGTACACTCAATTTATGTTATGAGAGGATAATAACACTTTCAGATTAAGTAATTACTATTTCGATACAACAAGAAATGGAAGAGGAACTTTGATGGAATGTAACCTTGGGGTAAAAGAAATTTGAATAGATTTCTAGAAAAATTAAATAAAACCTCCTATCTAATTTGAAACACAGTTTTGTTACCAAATTCTGTTTATAAGCCCTTTGTTTAGATGGATAGCTGCCCAGAAAGTTTAGCCTTGAGGCGCTCTACCAAATACTTTTTGTGAAAAGAGATCTATTGGCTGGAAGTGAATGAGTCAAGGCCATGTACTTCGGGTCTTCTGCCCTGCTTTTTCCTTTTACCAGTCCATGTCTATCCTTTAACTGGAGGAAGAAAAATCTAGTAAAATAGGTCTCCTGTTTGGGGCCTGAGACTCACCCACTTGAACCTACTTAGGTACCAATGGTATGAGAGCTTTAATCCACCCTCCCATCTCCAAGGGTGAACTCACATACTCTCTAACATAAATATTTTAGATGCTGTGGAAATTTCTTAGTGGTAGATAAAGTGGATTCTTTTATTTTGATTTTTTTAAATTTAAATAATTTTTTATTTTTCAATTACAGTTGACATACATTATATTAGTTTCAGGTGTACATCCCAGTGATTAGACATTATATAACTTACCTAATGATCATCCTGATAAATATTGTACCCATCTGACACTATATATAGTTCCTAGAATATCATTGACTGTATTCCCTATGCTGTATTTTACATCCCCGTGACTATTCTGTAACAACAAATTAATACTTCTTAATTCCTTCACATTTTTCACCCATTCCCCCAACACCCCTCCCATCTGGTAATTGTGAAAAAGTTCTCCGTACCTATGAGTCTGTTTCTGTTTTGTGTTTATTTTGTTTTTTAGATTAAATTGTTGAGCCCTGACTGGTGTGGATCAGTGGATTGAGCACCAGCCTGTGAACCAAAGGGTCGCCGGTTTGATTCCCAGTGCAGGGCACATGCCTGGGTTGCAGGCCTGGTCCCCGGTAGGGGGTGTGCAAGATGTGACCGCACAGCGATGTTTCTCTCCCTCTCTTTCTCCCTTCCTTCCCCTCTCTAAAGATAAATAAATAAAATCTTTTTAAAAAATTGTAGATGGATATATATTTGTTTCCATTTTATTGTTCATATTTTTAAATTACTTTTCTTCTTAAAAAAGACCCTTTAACATTTCGTGTAATACTGGTTTGATGGTGACGAACTCCTTTAGATTTTTCTTGTCTGGGAAGCTCTTTACTTGTTCTTCAATTCTAAATGATAACTCTGCTAAGTAGAGTAGCCTTGGTTGTAGGTCCTTGCTTTTCATCATTTTGAAAACTTTGTGCCAATCCCTTCTGGCCTGCAAAGCTTGTGTTGAGAAATCAGCTGACAGCCTTATGGGAGCTCGTTTGTAGGTAACTAACTGCTTTTCTCTTTCTGCTTTTAAGATTCTTTGTCTTTAACCTCTTGCATTTTTCATTTGATCTTAGCCAAAAGGCTGAGAAGCAATTAACCTTTTGCATATTAATTATATTTCTTGGTGTGGGACTCTTTGGGTTTATCTTGTTTGGGATTCCCTCTGTTTCCTGGACTTGTATGCTCTTTCCTTCACCAAGTTAAAGTTTTCTGTCATTTTTTTTTCAAATAAGATTTTAATTTCTCGCTCTCTCTCTTTTCCTTCTGGCACCTCCATGATGTGAATGTTGGTATGCTTGAAATTGTTCCAGAGGCTCCTTACACTATTCTCATTTTATTTTTATTTTTTTGGATTTTTTTTCTTTTTTCTGTTCTGATCAGGTGTTTTTTTCTTCCTTATATTCCAAATCACTGATTTGATTCTCAGCTTCGTCTACTCTATTGTTGGTTCCCTGTAAATTATTCTTAATTTCAGTTAGTATATGTTTTTTTCATTTCTGACTGGTTCTTTTCTATGGTTTCCATGTCCTTTTTTATGCTGTTACGTTCTCACTAAGTTCATTGTGCATTCTTATAACCAGTGTTGTGAATTCTGCATCTAGCAGATTATACTTGTCTTCATTTTGTTGAGTTCTTTTTCTGGAGTTTTGTTCTGTTCTCTCATTTGGGACAAGTTTCTTTTTATCCTCATTTTGGCAGCCTCCCTGTGTTTGTTTTTATGTATGATATAGAGCTGCTACACTTCCTGTGCTTTGTAGAATGGCCTTAGGTAGAAGGGGTTCTGTAGGGTCCAGTGGCATTCTGTAGGGTCCAGTTCCACTGGTAACCTCCCTGATCACCCAAGCTTGGCACTCCAGGTGTGTCCCCATCCCTGTGTGGGCTGTGTACGCCCTCATGTTGTAGTTTAGCCTTGATTACTGTTAGCACATCAATGGGAGAGATTTACTCCCAGGCTGATCATTTGCAAGAACTGGCTGTGCCCACCAATCACTGGGGAGGATCAGGTGTGCAAGGAACCACCTCACAGAGCAGAACTTGCTTCAGTGGGGCTCTGGTACCCACTGAGTCCACCCCTTGATTATGTCACTTATGGAGGTGGTTGGGAGATGCTTCAATACAGTTCTAAAGCTGTTTACCATGTGTGCTGTCTCTGGGGCCTCCTGGGAGGTGTGGGCCAAGGTCACCTGCTGCCTGTGTTCTCCCTGGGGCTTCCTGACATGAGCTACATATTGATCTGCAGATGGCTTCTACTTGTGCTAGGCTTGGGGACACTTAGCAAGAGGTACAGGACACCCTGAGGCCAGATGTTGCTTGTTTGAAAGATATCAAGAAAGTTTGAAGCATAAGCCAACATAGGACATTCATATGGAAGAGCCCTGGAAACAGCTTTGGTGGGCTTACAGTTGGGTAGGGTGGAGTCTCAGGGAATCACCAGGGCAGGGTGAACAATGTGAGCCAAGCTGATGGAGGCTCTGATGTGGTACCTGTCTATTGACTCTGTGGGGTTCAGGGGTCTCAGAAAAGGAACAATGGCCTCTGCCAGAACTTTTGTCTGACAGGAAGTTGCCATCCACCCCGCCCTCCTCCCTCGCCACCCACACTAGCTCTACTCTGACACCAGACAATTCAATACCTTATGGTATGTCCCTGGTGCTTTTTGAGCTGCTACCCCAGCACTGGAGCTCAGAGGGAGTGGTTCCAAGTAAGTCGATGCATGGGCCCTTTAAGAGGAACTGTTTGGGACTTCAGAAGCCCTCTGTCTCACTCAGCCACAATCCCCACTGGTTTTAACAGTTATGGGGACTTCTCTTCCCAGCACTGGAGCCCCGGTCTGGGGGGCTGGTGTGGGGCTGGGATCCCTCAATCCTCAGGGGGCACCTCTGCAGCTGTGATATCCCTGTCAATTTTTATCTGTCACACATGGATGTGGGACCAGTGTGGACTCTTTTAATTAAGAAACTCCTTTTCCATGAAAGATAAACTAGAGTTCAGTGACAGAATCTTTGTTACTCAAATTTCCCTCGGTCTCTCCATTTTATGAGAACAAATGTGGTCACATTAACAGACATAAATATAAATTTCATGAGCTCACTGAGACCTCAGCAGTCTGAAAATACCTCTTTACTGCTTTGGGAGGTGGGGGTGTGTTAGGGTGTGGTTCCCAGAGGCATCTCTCAGAAGCCCCTGAATAAATCCAGGAGATTCCAGGGTTGTGTCCACCAATACCCATTCATGTCAGCTTGTTAGGTTTCTGTTTTTCTTTGTATTAAAGGTTTTTGTTTTTTCATATGTTTCTTTCTATCCCCCCAGTTTTATTAAGATATAATTGACATATAACATTACATAAGTTTAAGGTGAACAACATGATGACTTTGATATACATATATACTATGAAATGACTACCTCATCCATCACCTCACATAGTTACCATTTTTTTAACCTGTTAAGTTCTTTAACAGTCAGCTACTGCTCTATAACAAGCTGTTACAAATCTTAGTGGCTTAAAATGACAACCATCTACTTAGCTTGTGCTTTCTTTTTTTGGCTGGTATTTGGGCCAGACTCAGCTGAGCTCCCTCGTGTGTTGGTGGTCAGCTTTGGGTTGGGTTGGGTCTATCACATGTCTGGGGCCTTGGCTCTGGGCCATGTGATCTTTCATTCTCCAGAAGGCCAGTTCAGGCTTATTTACATAGAAGAGCCAAGTTTCAGTAGAAAGAGTAGAAGAATGTAAAGCTTCTTGAGGCCCAGGCTCTAAAAAGGCACATGACCTCTGCCACATTCTATTAGCCATAGCAAGTCGCAACGTCAACTTAGATTCAAGGTGGGAAAATAGACACCACCTCTTTGTGGGAGGAACTGCAAAGTGTATGCAGGGAGGGGAATAATTATGACCATTTTGGCAATTTATTGACTACTTTTGGGTCACCTTGTCAACATACCAAGCCCTTGAAACAGAGAAGCTGAGTGTTGGCATGTCAGAGTCCCAGTGGCAGATCTTACTTGAGCTTCCTTATTTCTCTATAACTCGTTAGATCTTCTATGCAGATTCTCTCCCCTTGTATAGAAGGGGAAAATAAAGGAGTCTGATGCAATAATATAAACAGTCCCACTGGTAACCTTAGATTAAAAACTCTCAGAGTTATTCCTTCATTCCCTAGCTCTCTCTAACATGACTCTTTGGAGGGGGGAGGTTCTGTCTTAACGTTTTCTTGTGCTGGCATGCAAAGATGCCTCTGGGTCCCCCTGGTTCCCCAGCACAGGGCCTGCTCCAGACCATCCCTTGAAAGCAGAATGATCAGGGCCCCATTATTGAGGGTCTGCCTGGCACCTGTTGCTCATGCCTGCAGCTTGTGTGCCTCATGGTCTGGATGCTCCACGCTCCTTCGAAGTTCTGCAGTGCTCCCTAGCCTCCTTTGGGACTTGGGCCTCACCAATGTTCCTTCTGAGTTCCCATCCTGTCCTCTTCCCAACCCTTGACCTAGCCTCCAGGGTCAACCTGTCCAATCCATGCTGGATCCTAGAGCCAATGATCTGTGTGTTCTCTGTCTCATCCCCTCAGCCCAATTCTCTTTGCAACATAGACGTGAAGGGCAGCTCCACGCACATTAACTAGTCCCATCTCAAGTGCCAATGACAACAGCTCCTGCTTTTCTGCTTCAGATGTTTCCCTGAGGCCAAAGATGTCCAGACAGCCAGCCTCCATGTCCAGAAGAGGAAAGCATTCCCAGGGAGTAATCCTTAGCCTGTGGGGGATGAGTCAGCGGATAAATGCCCAAGCCCCCCGCCTCCACAAACTTCAGAGAGCACAGTTCTGAGGCTCATTTTACACAGTTCCTCAGAGAGTCCCTAGAGGGTCCCCAGAGGGATGGAGCCCTAGTTGCATATCCTTTATTAACGTCTTCTCCTTGCCTGGCTCAGTCTCTTGCTTTCTAAAATCAACTCTTAAGTAAATGATCTGCACCCATGTCCTTGTCTCAGGTTCTGCTTTTGAGGGAACCCAAAGATGGTACCTATGGAAGGTCTGTGCTTCACAGTCTAGTTTCATTCTGAAGCCCCTGGTCATTGGGAGCAAGTGGGAACTTTTGCATCATGTCTAGGCTATGCACGAATCCTGAAGTGACCATAGGAAGCTAAACCCAGGCCCTCCCTCTGTGTAGCCATGGTGATCCACTACATTAATTTAAGTGAGGCTGCCCCCTCTCCTTGGTTAGTACCTGAGAACAGGAGAGAGCAGCCGGTGTGGCAGTCTTCTCTCTTCTATCCTCCAGAACTCCCTTCATCCTTTGATATATAGCCTCACTTTGGTCGAAGGTTAGAAGCTGGGTAGATGTGGCATTTCCGGCTGTCTGTGTCCCCTGCTTCCTCCCTTCTCTTAGAATCAATCCATTGGGAATAGAAGAGTGGGCTTTGGGCGCCCACTTCTTCTCTGTATATCTTATTTCTCCTTAGGCATAAAGTAGAACTCAGATCTACTGGCAAAACTGCCTCCTGAGATGTTATAGGGGGATATAAAGGAATTTGGAAAATCATTTTCTGTCTGACCATGCTTGACATTCCTGCCACTGTTCTGCTAAAGAGACAAGGGAAGTTGGCTGTGGGACTCCATGCTCATCAGTGACGTCCTTGCTCCCAAAGCTTGTGCAGTGCCAATAGCGTCGCCACTAGCCACCCTATGTGGCTATTGAGCAATTGAAACGTGACTAGTGTAACTGAATTTTAAGTTTATGTAATCTTAGTTAGAACTTAAATGAAAGAACACTCCATTCAATTATTGGGAAACTTTTAAGCAAGTTGTTTGGAACAATTTGGGTATGTGAATGTATTTTTCAAGTTTTTAATAAAACCTAAATACAGATCAAGTATTTTTGATGAAAATTTAACATCCAAATTGAGATGTGTGTAAACCCACACCTGATTTTAGTTTTGGTAGAAAAATAGAATATAAAATATCTAATGAATAATTTATATTGTTTACTGATTGAAATGGTAATGTTTTAGATATTTTGATTTAAATACAATATATTAAAATTAATTTCATTTATTTGTTTTTACTACTTGTAATGTGGCACAGAATAAAGTATACCTGTGGTTTGTTTGCACTGCATTTCTATCGAAGGACTGGGTGTAGGCAATGCTTGTATGCTGCTTCCCTGAGGCCATCTGCCTCCTGATCCAGTCCCTGGGGGTGGAAGGCTGCAAGAAGCAGCTTTTGAGGGGGTGGGGCTTTAATAAACCACTTTGCAAAATATTGTCCCTGTTGCAATTGTATTGTCCTTATACTGCCTTGAAGGATAAGGGCCTATCCCTTTCTCTCCTGTGACTCCTGTATAAGGAAGTTGATGAAAAGAAAGAGGTTTTCTGTTGTCTTAAACGAATCAATCAATTTATTCACCACCATGGAGAGTACAAGTGAAGAGGAGTGGACTTTATATTAAGCAGAGAGTATGGGTAGGGTTCCTGGCAGTTTTGTTTGGACAAGGTAAGCCCGTCCCTGGCCCCAGTTGATTGGGCATGGGATGGGCATCTGACCCAAGCTGGGCCAATGACCTGCTCTTCTGGGAAACTGGACTAGAGACTAAGGAATTCAAGCTTCACTTGGCTGCTTTCTTCAGCAGGGGAGCTCCAAGGCGCAGTGATGGAAGCAATTGCCAGCCTTTGTCATGTATCTGGGGTGTTAGGAAAGGCCAGTCTGTGATGTAGGGGAAGAGCTGGCCTGTGTTACTGGAAGCCCTCCAGGCTCTGGTTTGCCTCTTACTGAACTTTTCCTGCAGTTGTGACCCTGAGACTACAGAGAAACCTCGATGTCCTCAGAATACATTCCTCTGAGGGTGCTCATGTTACCTGCAAAGGAAAGAAGCTTAACTAATACACAGTAGTGACTCGAGGTGGGAATTCAAGGGAGAGCTTTGTGTTTATAGCTCTAGGGGAAAGAACCAGATGATTTTTTTTTTCTACAGAAAAAGCTGGTCAGTGGCCTCCTTGTTCCTGGGTAGCTGACACAGTTTTCAGTACCATCCTACAGCTGCTTTGGGTTCAAAAGACTTTTGTGACTGGCCTAGGAAGCAGATCACCATGTATAATATTTTCTTTTTTTTTTTTTTTAAACTTTTAAAAATTGTTGTTCAGTTACAGCTGCCCCACTCCCTGCCCCTTTTGCCCTCCCCTGCCCCTCCCCCTCCACAATCAATCCCCACCCCATTGTCCATGCCTATGGGTCCTTTATACCGTTCCTTGACTTGCCCCTTCCCCTTCTTTCCCCAGTATCTCCTTCCCCCCTCCCCTCTGGTCACTGTCAGTTTGTTCTTTATTTCCATGTTATAATATTGTTTCTAAGGGAAACACATTCCAAGATCCAAACAATGAATTTAGTAAAGAATGTTTGGCTTCCTGGAAGGATGAGCTGATCCTGCTGTATCCTGGGGGTTGGCTACCCATTTACTGTTAGGTCCCCTTCTCTTTGGCTGGGGACTGGCTTTTCAGAATTGGGGTATGTATGTAAAGGGAGAATTTTGATGACAGGGAGGGAACAGATAAACTCCCACCCCCGCCCCCGCTCGCAGCTGGGGTGCTCTAAGGCTTCGTGCTCACTGAGAGCCCCCTCGAGGTCCAGGGGTGAATAAGAGGGGGAAGTGAGAGGTGGACAAAGACTCTTAGCCTCCTTCACATTACTGTCACGTCTGCCAGCCCGCTGCTAAGTCGAAGGGGCCTGGCTTAGCTCTTGCTCAGCTCAACCCGTTTTTGGAATAAGCCTGCTTTTGAGGGGGAAAAACATCCTACGCCCACTGCCTGAGAAATTCGGGGCGCTCGAGGAGGGCTCCCCGGGGCAGAGTGACTGTTCCCTGGGAATGGCTGTCACAGCGCGGGGCGAGCCGAGGTGCTTGGGCCAGGACTCCATCCTTCCCCGAGTGGGCAGAGAGAATGGAGCGAGGGGAGCCAGTTCATCCTCCTCACCCTCGGACTCTTATCCCCTCTCCGCATTCACTCCCCCTACCCCCCCCCCCCCCCCCCCCAACGCACCGCAGCCCGGAGAGGCGCTGACAGCCCGAGCCCTGACTCAAAGGCGGGGAGGTAGGGGACACGCAGCCACAGCATTGTCTGGGAGGGAGGGGAGAAGCTCCGCCCCCCCGGGGGGAGGGGAAAGAGGGGGAGGGCGGGAGAGGAGGGGAGGAAGAAAGGCGAGGGAAGAGGGGTGTGGGGAGAGATGGAGAGCTCGAGAACGAGGGGGAGGGAGGACGATCAGACTGGATAGGGGAAGATAAAGCCTTTGGGGCGGGCAAGAGGGGGAGGAGGGGTGGAGGGGGAGCGAGGAGGGCGGGGCGTCCGACCCCCAGTCGCCCGGCCGCCCACAACCCTGCCCGCTCGGATTTGATCCCGACCCTCCGACCGCTGACCCAGGCGCGGGCTGGAGCAGCTCCCCACCCCCGACTGGGCACCCCTCTTCCCAACTCCACGGTCTCCGCCACGCGCGCGAGATGCAGCCGTCTCGGAACGCAGGCAAGGCGCAAGGCGCGCGGCGCGCGGCGCGGGGCGCGGGGCGCGGGGCGCGGGGCAAGGCTGCAGGCGCGGCGTGCGGGACGCAAGGTGCAGGGCGCCTGGCGGGCCTCTCTCCCCTGCCCCTCTTCCGCCTCTCCGAAAGTTTTCCCGCATAGTCCTGTGCTCGGTCCAGGCCAGCCCCTCAGTCCTCGCCTGCCCCTGGTCTCCTCCCTTCTACCCCAGTCGCGGGAGGTTCGCGGGGATGCGGACCCTCCAGGGGCTGCGTGGGCTTGGAGCCCCAGCCCACCCGCCTTCCGGCCGGAGAAAGTTGTGGCTGCGAGCCCGTCCTCCCTCCCCGAGCCTTGGGGGTTCTGCCTTCTCTCCGCTTCAAGGGCGGTGGCTGGAAGACTCCCCTACCTCATCCCCGGGGTCCCGGGGACTCCCTGGCGAGGTAGAGCAGGTCGGCAGGTGTAGGGATGGCAGACCCCAACAGCCCCGGTGACCACCCAGACTTCAATCCTGTCCTTTCCTCCCTGCCCAACGGACAGTTCCTTAGAGGTGGGTTCCAGCCACCCCCACCCCAACCGCGGCCCCACTCAGGCCCCCTCTGCCTTCATGAGGGCGTAGAGTACTCGGGGGCAGGGCTAGTCCTCGGGGCACTTCCCCTTTACGGTCTTCCCGCCCGCCTCCGGGGCTGGTGCTTGAGGTCGGTGGAGACCTCGGCTTTTTGTGCTCTACGCCCGAGAGCGGCAGGTGCCTTG
Organism: Pteronotus mesoamericanus; assembly: GCF_021234165.1. Lineage (NCBI taxonomy): Eukaryota > Metazoa > Chordata > Mammalia > Chiroptera > Mormoopidae > Pteronotus > Pteronotus mesoamericanus. The sequence continues at coordinate 24,360,616 of NW_026555105.1, read as the reverse complement.
GGCGGACCCCAGCCACTTCTGTATTTCGAGCGCCTGCTTTGCATTCGGCTTCTAAGCAGGGAGAGCCCTGGGGACAGCAGAGAGAAGCAGTGGCCTGACAGAGAAACTGAGGGTTCCATCTTGCCCAGAATTGCTCTCTGGGTCCTCGGTTCCTCACAGTACCTTTGCACCTGCGTGACAGGAGGAACTGAGCACAAGGCTTCTCAACGCTGCCGCGCGCTTTCTTCCCAGGTGACCGGAATCCGGGTCTCTAGAACGTGTTCTCCCAGAGGACCGAGGCTGTGTCTAGAGTGGCCAAGTTTACAGTGAGTACCTTACATATAATGAATGAATGTTTGAACCCCTAAGCTGACAAGTAACAATTTGTCCTGGAGCGGGACTCAGTTCCTGCCACAGTTGATCTTGGTACAATGGAAGGAAAGAATTAGAAACAATGATTGTTTTAAACAGCTGCCTGTGAGCCAGAGCCAGGGGCCTCTTTCCAGAGCATCTGGATGAGGAATCTGGGGTTGGAATTATGTTACTTATCAATCCACATTTACTTACCGGGAACTTTTTCTGTGGCGGTCTGAAAAGTGAAAGGCACTTCATGACTAAGATCCATTGGGTTGCTCTAAGAGAGTTCATCTCTTTAGCTTGTGTCCAAATGCTGTGTCCTAGAGACTAAGTGTGGAGTTGGCCTGGGAGGTGCCCATTTGGGATCAGACCCTGGAGTGGGGCCATGAGTCTGGGCACCGGCTGTGCTTTCTCCTCTAGACAGGCCCGCTGATGCAGGGTGGGGAGGTGTGGATAAAGAGGGCCTCAAATGATGGCTGGGTTCAGAGCTGTGGGGTAGTTTTGGAAAGAGGATAGTTCTTGCTCTGAGAGAAGGAGGCATAGCAAGCAGCCTGCAGGGACACCTAGGAGTCTGGACTGTATAGTTCGGGTTTCCCTGTGCTGGGGAGGGTGGAGGTGAGTCCCACTCCTCCTTCAGAAGATGGGAGAGCAGAGATTGAGTACTGGGGAGACCGGGTAATCTTTGGGGTGCAGTGCATACAGGACCCATGCTCGTCTGTCCTTGTTTATGTGTTGGTGAAATCAGTTAGAATGATGAGGAGCACCTTAGGGGAGCCCGGCTGGGAGGAAGCCAGGGGACCTGGGGCCCTCACGCATGCCCTTCTCCTAGGGAGGGTGGGAGTGTACTTTCTACCCCTGGCTGAATGGGCCAGGGCATATGCAGCACCTGCACCTGCTGCACCTCCAGCTGGCAGCATCCCCACCTTCCTGAGGGTGGTCTCTCTCTGCCCTTGCGCTCCAGAGCTCACCTCTGCATTTCTGCATGGCTTCTACTTGGGAGTTCAGGCATTCTCTCCAGTTTGTGTTATCTTAGGAGTTAGGAGTGGTAGGCGACCCTATACCTTGTTTTCCATCCCTCAGTCCTCCTCAGTGTCTGATGTACTGGCCCAACTGGGACTTACCAGTCATCCGCTGGTTCTGCTTTGATTTCTTGGTCTATTTCCTGGTGCCCCAGAGCCAAGCTTTGTGTCTGCTCTCTGTGAGTGAACTGCTGAGGAATGGCCGAGAGAATGGACTAGAGAGATGCCCAGGACCACAAAGCTTGGCATCTCTGCCAGAGTGCCAAGGGCTGGACTGTGGAACTTGCCAGAGAAAGGTCCTGTCGCCAAAGCACAAGAGGACCTTGGCTTGATTATGGCTTTCAGTTCTAAGATACTTCAGCAGGAAATGTGCTCACTGCGAGGTGGGGTGCAGGATCAGGACCAGATTGCCAGAGAATCCCATGGGGAGGACGGGATGCAAACTGGGAGATCCGAGAGCAATTCTGGGACTTGACCACGTCTTCTTCTTCTCTCCCCCAGAGCGAAAAACTGGGCAGTTCTCCTCCGTGCACTGGGCATAATACAAGACATCCAGTCTGTCTTTAAGACCTAGTTGCTGAGAACTCCTACAGCTGGGTTTATAAAACCAGGACTGCAGGCCCCTCCCACCACTGTTCACAATAGGGTCCAGTGATTTACCCCAATGACACCCTGTCCTATTTAAACACCTCCCTGCCTCTTCGGAAGAATTTTAAATAAATCCTTAAGGTTGGGTGAGCTCCCACAGACTTGTGATTGTGGTTTCATCTATTTGGCCTGCTTGTAAGTTCCCAAGGAGGATGTCTAGGGGGAGGGGATAGGGCAGGAGGCACGAGGAAAGCAGGGCACGATAAGCAGGGACGGCCTTCAGACCTGGCCGGCTGGACAGCCAGGGGGTCATTTTTGGTCATCCCTGGGATGGCAGACTCTAAAGCCTGTAATCACAGGTTGATGCAGCTGCTTGGGATGACAGCTTGAGGCTGCAGAACGCCTGTGCAAGGCGACTGTGGCTGAACCAGAGGGGACAGTCTCTCACACGAGAAGCAGGCAGGAAGGGCGTTTGGCTCATTCCCAGGGGATGAGCAAAGTAACTTCGAAGGGCTTTTTTTAATACTTCTATTGCAAGTTGGCAAAAAGATACCTGTGCTCCCCTTGGACAAGTCAACCCAAAGTGACTTGACAAAGTAGGTTTACTTTACCAGCACGGCGCTTTACCCAGAACTGGCACTCAGTTAAGTGTTTGTTTGATTAGTGGCTCATTTCTTTAAGGGTAATGAAAATAGTATTGAATTTGGAGTTTGAATTGTATTCTTCCATTTTCTAGCTGCGTGGCATTGAGCAATGTCAGCACCCTCCCCATGTTCTTTTGGCTTCAACCAATGGCTGATGGGAGAAGGTGCATAAATACTTCAGCTCCCTCACCTCTTTGTTGAGGTGATTTCGGGGCATGTTCCGTGCTGTCTCAGAGGTACCTGGCTTCTTTCATTGGCTGCCTTCCCTTCCCCGTTCACTCTCCCACTGCCTTCCCTGGCACCTGAACCCTTATCTCAGGGTCAGCTTCTGGGGACACCACCCTGAGAGAAGCTTTAGTCCATAATTAAAAAGTCATTTGATGTCTCTTGAGTTTCTGTTTCCCCAGTTGTAAGATGGAAATGATAACGATCTCACAGGGATATTGTCCTGTGTGCTCAGCCCAGGGCCTGGCAGACAGAAAGCATTCAGGCAAACATGTGCTGGCTCACTGATTAGTATAGAAGGGACTGTGATGAGTTTAGGAGTGAAAATTATGATGGACCGTTGGGATTTATAATGCTGTCTTCAGGTCATGTGAGGAAACTGAGGTCACTTGCTCATGGTTTTTACATCTAGATTGTGACCTGTGATGTGTAACAGCTGGTTCTGCTGGGAGGAAGAGGCCTTGTTTTGTGGCATTTGCTAGTCTCTTCTGTGAAAACATACCCACCATGGCAGATTTCAAACTGCTAACGTGGCATTACTCAATATGGGAGTTGGGACGAGCTGTGTTGCGTCAGCTCTTGAAGCCAGCAGGAACCAGCCTGAGCACACATCTGGTTGTGTCTGAGCTGCGATGGGACCTCCGATCTTGACTTCCAATTTTGTACACAGGAAAGAGCATAAAAATTATACTAGGTGTCAAAATTTGGGGTGTGTTCAACACTGCCCTAAGCTGGCTGATTCACTGTATGTGAGGTACTTCAGGATTCATTTAAAGATTTTTGAAATGTTTACGCTATGAGTCTTTCTGGGCCCCAGTTTCCCTATCTCCAGGCAAGGGGTTAGATGACTCCACTAGTCCTGTCCAGCCCTTGGTCTTTTTAGCAAGAGTCCATTGCATTCTCCCCCTGTCCACACAAGAACAAAACCGTTAACAAAATAAAACCCTTCATGCATCCACAACTTACCTTGTCCACTATAGGACACCCAGCACTGGACCATCCTAGCACTTTGCTGTAGTCTCTCTGGCGGCACATGGATCCAGGAGGCATTAACCCAGTAAAATTCCTCCTTCCTTGGGTACCAGTTTCACTTCATGCCACAGGCATGGTGTGTCCCCAGAGGAAGCAGGGGAGTGAGGAGGAGGGGATGATTTCTCATGGAAAGGACAATCCTTCCTTCCCTGAACCACTGTGCAATGCCATAGACACCCAAGTGGAATCCAGGATAAGTCCACATGGGGAAACAGACTTTTTTAATATGACAGAATACAACATCCCTGCTGCATTTTTTGTTTTGTTTTGTTTTTTTGTTGACAATCTTCCTAAGGGAGTCCCTGACTCAGCAATTCCACCTGGAGGATTTCTTACCCTAAGGATATAGTTGGACAAGTACAGAAGAATATGTGCACAGGGATGTCCTTTGCAGTATTATTTATAATAATAACCACTGCAACAAAACAATGGAGACTAAATGTCCACTAATAGTAAACTTGTTCATTACGGTATATCTATATACTTTGGAATACCATGTGGCTACAAAAAATATAGGATAAAGATGTTTATCTATTAACATGGTAAAATAGATATTTCTAAAGAGCAGGTTACCAAACAGTATGCTATTTTTATAAAATATATCATTCATTTATATTTGCCCCTGGAAGAATACATGGCAAAATATTAACTAGTGATTATCTCTGAGAGGTAGAGTCCAGGGAGATTTTGATCTTAATCTTTTTTACATTAAATATTTTTATATTTAATTATGGTAAAATACACATAATATAAAATGTACCCTTCTAATCATTTTATTCTTGTATGTGTCCCAACAGGGGATTGAACACACAACTTTGGCATGTTGGGACAAAGCTCTAAGCAACTTAGTGGCTGTCTCAGTTTTTTGGGGCCGCTAGAACAAAATACCACAGACTGAGTGACTTGTAAACAACAGAAGTTTATTTCTCACAATTCTGGAGGCTAGAGGTCAAGATAGGGTGTCAGCAGGGTCTGGCAAAGGCCCTCTTCCAGACCGCAGACTTCTCATTATATTCTTACATGGTGGAAGGGGATAAAGGGCTCCGTGGGATCTCTTTAATAAGGGCACTAATCCCATTCATGAGGGCTCCACCCTCATGCCCTAGTCACCCCTCAAAGGCCCCACCTCCTAACATAATTGGCTGTCCATATTTGTGTGTTCCGCATCCATGGATTCAACCAACTGTGAATGTGAAGTACTCAGATGTGGGGGTGGGGTGGGGAAATGTTACCTTATTTCTGATGTGCTCTATGTAGTTAGGCCTACAATAGTTGTGTCTGTACAGAACATTATTCTCTAAACAATACCATATAACAACTATTTATATAACATTTATATTGGATTATAAATAATCTAAAGATGATTTAAAGTATATGGTAGAATATGTGTAGGTTATATGCAAATACTAGGTCATTTTATATATGGGATTTGAGCATCCAAGGATTTTGGTGTCCATGATGGTCCTGGAACCCGTCCTCTGAAGATACCAAGGAATGAGTATACCATCACGTTGGGGGTTAAGACTTCAACACAGGAGTTTTGGGAGGATGTCGAACATTCAGATCATAGCTTTAGCATTAAATGCATTCACAATGTTGTACAACCATCACCACTATGCATTTCCAGAACTTTTCAATCATTCCAGACAGAAACTCAGTACCCGTTGCACTAACTTTCCACTCCCCCCATTCCCTAACCTCTGCCCTCAGCCGCTGGTGGCTTCTCTTTACTTACTGTCCATGTGAATTGGCTGAGTCTAGGTACCTCACAGAAGTGGAATCATATTTTTTTTGTGGATCATAATCTTTTTGATTACCTATATTTAAAAAAATGTTTGTTTTACTTGTGTAATAAAAAGAAAAGGAAAGAGAAAGCCTGGGAGAGAGTTGTGGTATTTGGTCTCTGGTGGTTTCGCTTCAGTCAGTCAGGGTCACAGGGCCTGACCTCCGTCTCAGTGGGGCAGGACAAAGGCGGGCAGCCAGGGGTTGACAAGCAGCCCTGCCGGCCTAGAGGTGACCTCAGTTGTGTCTTGCCGGTCGCTGGCAGCTGGGCCGTGAGCCCCAGGCCCACTGCTGCCAAACTGTCTCGTCCCAGGGTCTTCTGTGTGTGGCAGTGGGATAGAGAGGGTGGGCTTGGGGTTCCCAGCTGTTCTGCCCGGGGTGAGATCCAACAAGGTGAAGTGGGTGGTTGACACCATCTTCCCTGAAGAATGAGAACAAGAGCCTTGGCCTTTCTATTTCGAGCATCCTTTTGTGTGTTTCAGACTCTGCTAAATAGCCACATGGTGGCTGAGGGTATGGCTGCTGAATGTGTGCACAGGCAGGGTTGGCCTGGCCGGGGTGGGCGGAGGACCTTCGCTGGTGTGGTCCAAGAGGCCCCAAGTGCTGCAGGGAGATAGGTGGTAGCCTCAGATTATGGGTGTTCTCTTCCTGAAGCTCCGTATAGGATCTTACAGTTGACCATAGGGTTATTTGGGACAAGGACTGCTTTCTGTGCATGTGATTGTTTGTATATGTGACAGAGTAATCAGACATGTGGTGCAGTGGCGTGGGAAAAGCAGAAGAGGTTATATGTGCGTTTCAGGTCAAGTCTGAGGTGAGAGGAGGTTGGGAATCTTCTGGACCCAGAACTGGGAAACCAGGTCATGTGGCTGTATTCAGGGGTCATGGAGTGGGTCAAGTGGCTTTGCTCTAGGGTGCCTAGTCCTGTGGAAAATGCTTCAAGTTCCTCATTAAGTGAGCTCCCAGCAGGGCCTGCCTGCCACTGCACAGAGCTGAGGAGAGAATGTAGGTCTGGGAGGGGCACCTATATCCACTGGGTTCTCCAGGACTTTCTTTACCCAGCTCTGCCTGTTTTCTGTCTGCCTAGTAAGAGGCTGCTTTTTTTGCTGCCAGAAAGTTGGGGAACTGAAGAGAGTTTACAGAGATGGCCTCTGAAGGCCATTTTGAGGAAAAGTTCTGTTTTTCATGGTGCTGGTTTTCTGTTAGAGTTAGTCATCTGGGTGTATGTGGTTTTGTGGAAAACTTCCCCTCAGCTTCCTGGAGATGTTCTGGAAACCCCTGGACATGCTATCTGAGGGGGTAAGAGATCTGCTGTGTGAGGGTGAATTTCCCTGTGCAGGGTGTAAATGAGGTTAAAGGCAGGGTGGATGTCAGATGCCCCATAATGGCTGTGCCAGGGGAGGGCTCAGCACACGGGGACCCTTCCGTCCCTCTCCCCTCTGGACTGCCTCTCAAGTACAAGGAACCTCCCCTCTGGGGGTGGAGGAGGCCAGCGATCCTGGCTCTGGGTTTCCAGTTCTGGCCCCAGGGAGCAAGGAAGGGAAACCCCAAGATCTCTGCACACAAAGAGTGTGAAGCTATTGCACCAAAAAAGGAAGAACTGTTGGGGTTCCCCGAGGAAGGGGATGTGAGATCAGAGATGAGTCTCATAGAAACCACTCAGTAAACAGGAACTGTGGCCAGGAAGAAATCTGTGCTTGTAGGAGAAGGGGCAGTGGAGGTGGCCCCTCCTCACCTGCCCGGATAGGTCAGCAGGTCCCTGCGGAGCGAGCTAAGACATGAACCCACAGATGGCCAGTTGGGGTTCCGGAGCACATGGGGTGATACAGGCTTCAGGGTCTCCCTGGGGCTCCACTTAAATCCTGTAGTTGCTGGCCTGGAGGAAAGATTAATTTGCCCTTCCCCAGTTAGGACATGGAATTACCCTAAAAAATACGCCTCAGTTTTGAGAAATGCAGGTCAAGGAATGCTTTGTCTTATTTGCCTTATTAGGGCCAGAAGCTGCCTCCACCAACTTCCCATTCTGTCCTCTGAGTTACACGGAATTTCCCACTTTGTTGGCTTTCAGCCTGTGAGGGGTACACCTTGCCAGCGTCCCTTTGGTTGCAGGTGATGTAGGTGCTGCTTTAGGGAGGCAGATGTGACCGTGCCCTTCCCTCGGGATCCATAGATATTAGAGGGTCAGCTTTCTAGATCTTGGTTTCTCTGGACCAGAGTCTAAATTGTACACACACACACACACACACACACACACTCCAAACATGTCCCTCACATACCCATACTTAGACACACACACACAGCTTTTTCTGTCTGGAGTTTTTACTTCCTTTATGCCTTTTTTTTTTTTTTGGTCTCACTCAAACACCCCAATTCTCTGATATGAGGCTGAGGGCCTTTAGTTTTTCTTCTAACATTCATCCAGGTCAAAAGCTTGTTGGGACTCCTCTATAAACAAGTAGTTGTTCATCTGGGCCTGTGAGATGATTGTTTGGGTAGTTGTCAGGAGCGGCTTCCCAGGTCACTTACCTGGCCACCCCTCCTATCCTGCTGGCGTGGGAGTTGGAAGCAGGCCTTCCCGGAGGAGTCCCGGGACCATTTCCTCAGATCTTTCCAATCCTACTGAGAATTCAGACCCATGTGCAGAAAACCTGAGCTGCAATGGGGGACCTGAGCAGGAGCCGCCCTGGGAAAGAGGAGGGGCTTTGCAGACCAAGCTGGTGGGGGCAACCCAGCTTGGCCACCTGTTGAATCTCAGTTCCTCATCTGGTACGTGAGCCAGGCTGGGGCTGCCTTTTGAACGGAGAGTGAGGTTTCCTGTTAGCAGGGACCTTGTATCTGTCATCAGTCAGGTTTCCAGGCTTTTTCTGGATCAGGGGACAGGTAGTTTGTGGGTCCCATGATTGTCAGGGGTAGCTTGTTCTTTAGGCAGAGGATGAGACATTTCTGAGGTGCATGGCTCTGCAACACTGTGAGAGCTCTAGTCTCTGCATAAGTGTCTCCATCTCTGGCCCCTGAAGGGTCTGCTTTCCCTACAGCTTGTCCATTAGGCCAGCCACTCACACACTCACCTCCCTTCCCTGGGACCCCCAGGGCTGCGGTGGCCGGCCACGGAAGCTGGCCGCACCTGCCTGTCCTGCACGGAGCCCGCGTGTCCAGTGCTTAGCAGGGGCACTGTGGAAGGAGTTCATGGCATGGGTTCATGTCAGCTCTGTGACCTGGCATAAGTCGCCCAACCTCTGGGACCTTCTGTTTCCTCACCTGTGAAGTGGTAAAATTAAAGCCTTCCCCATGGGTTCCTGCAAAGTGTAAGATGAAAACTTCTAGAGTCTCATTACCAGCAGCACCAGCATCAATTGGGAGCTGGTTAGAAATGTGCATTCTCAGGCCTCACTCCAGAAGTACAGAAACAGAAACTGGGAGAAGGGGTTGTCAGAATCTGTATTTTAAAGAGCACTTTGGGGGATTCTGATACTCTCTGAAGTGTGAGAACCACTCTGGAAAATGGCTGGGTCAGGTGCTTTTTAGCTGAGAGCTCTTCCTCTTCATCTTAAGAGAAGCTGTAGTAAATTGCGGTCTGCTTTGCAACTTCACATTCCTGGGTTGGCACCCCAGCTTTACCCCTTCCTGGCTCTGTGTTTTGGCAAGTTATTTCAATTCCTTGTGCCTTGTGTCACCTACAAAATGAGGGTGTTGGGGTTTCTTTCTTTCTTCCTGTGCTGGTTGTAGGGATTAAATTGAGTCAAAGCAGGTAATAATAGCTGTAGTAAGTCGCCATTTGTGGTAGCTTTCTATTACTCAAACTTGTTGTCTTTTTATGAGCACAATAATAATACTGTGATTGTTCTGCTTCTGATTTTTTTTGGGGGGTGGGGGGTAGGTATCCAGGGCCTCCTGCAACTAGTCTTCTGCCAGTGCTCTTGAGCTAAGCCCTTTCCTAGAAGCCCTTACCTGCCTCCAGGTAAGTGCCATCTCTTTTCAGGCGGGGCAAGCCAACTTTTTCCACATGTCCTTTTCCTCCCTCTTCTATGATACTTAACATTCTTTGGGGGTAAGGAGGGGCAAAGTCTTTTTTTCATAAAAAAAGTAAAGCCAAGAAAGTTCAGGGAAAGCACCTAATGTTCCCTTTGGTGGCGTTTGATGCTTAGACCCTTTCTGGAGTAGAGTGATTGGGAGAGCTGTGTGGGTGGGGCAGGGCGGGGCAGCCCGGACCCCAGGGCAGGCAAGGGGCTGGCGGTCCATTTCAGGAAGTGAGGGCTCAGGGATCAGTGGGCTGAATGGTCCCAGAGAGGACACGGGACTGGCCAATAAGTGGGCCTTTCATTGGATGGAGCCTGCAGGAAGGAGGCAAAGTGTGCCCTGTTTCCTTCCAGGGCAGCCCACATTTTGCCCATGCCCAGGACAGGCTCAGGTTCGGAAATCAGGAGGTGGAATCTCTTGTAATCTCTAGATCTTGGCAGGGCTCCAGGCCCCAGCTCAAGTCTCACTCCTCGTGTGGCGCAATAGGGCTGGGGTTTCCTGTTTGCCATCTGCACTTCCTCCTGTCTCTGTACCAGGGGGCTGAGCTACAGAGGGGCCAGAGCTCTCTCCTCTGTCAAAGCTGCTTGGCTGTAAAGCAGAGTCCTTCAGGAGACACAAGGGACAGCCTTTAACTGTAGTATGAAGCACTGTCAGATAACTTTTTTCTCCAACCCAGGAGATCCAAATTGTCCCCAGAAGGCAGGGCAGTGTTCAGTGAAGAGGTGGGGACAGACCCCTAAAGAGGAAGTTGCAGGCCTCGAGCAAGCATTTCCTTTGCATCTGGGGCCCAGGCTGGCTTCCTGGCTTCTGTGGTGTGGTGCCTTGCTTTGCATGATGGGCCCTTTGGTTGGCTCTGTGCCTGTGTACCCTGGCCCTCTGGGATGCTCCACAATTGTCCCCTTACCCTTTTGAAATATTAGTGTATGTGTATGTGCGTGTGTGTTGGGGGGTGGGGGGCTGCGCTAAAGACAAAAATTTTGCTTTTGCAAAATTCTATTTTCTCCATTCTTGAAAAGCTGCTGTGAGAGGCATTTGTTGGTGTCCTCAATCTCTATTCTTGTCAGATTTCACGCTGCTTCCCAGTTCTGGTTGTACATTGGCAACCTCCTGGGGAGGCTTTTAAAATGATCATGCCCGGGCCCTGCTCAGAGAGTCTGATACAGTTGGTCTGAGTTACGGCTTGGATGTCAGGAATTTTAAATCAACCTCTCTCACCACCCCTCCCTCCCCCACTCTGGGAGAGTCTGAAGACCATCTGGAATTAGGACCTCTGAGGTGAAGTGTGGTGTCTCAAGGTCAGCTGTTCCTCCTTCCCTCTTGGGTTTTGGCTGAGGCCCTGCCCAGTGTGCAGCCCTCTCCTCAGTCAGGGGGAGGCTCTGTGGGGGGGATTTTTTTTGTGGAAAGCCCTCCCCTCCTCAAGCCTGCCTCTTTTCCTAGCTATACTTTCTTAGACAGTGGGCCTGCCTGTGTCCTATAGATCAGCCTTCGTCCCCTACCTTCCATCCTATGCTGGGAGCAGAGGTAGGAGTGGGGAGGGGCCTGGCTCCTGCTATACAACCAGGAAGACAGTTAAGGAGACCAAACACAAATAAATCACCGAAGGTGGGCGGCGGGGTGGGGGTCAGTGCTTCATCTCACCTTGGACTTTTCTGCCAGGTTTTGCCCCCCTCTTCTCTTGGGACTTGGCAATTGATAATTCAGCTGAGAGACACTTTGTCTCCAGGCTAGACCTGTATAGCAGTTAGCCCAAGAGCCATGGACGCTCTGACATCCGATTAACCACCCTGGGTTGTCGGGACTCCTTGACAGAAAGGGAGTGAGGGCACTGGAGCTTGGAGGAACCAACAGCCAGGAACAGAGGACATTCTACTCTGTTTGGAGCGAGCTTTGGATGACTTTTCCCACCTGCCTGAGCTTGAGGATTTGATAGTTACCCGCTCCACAGGAAGCTAAGCTGGTGAATTTCACTTATTTGGGAGGCCTGGAGCAGGAGGCTGGAAACACCTGTGAGTGGGAGGGGCTGTGAAAAGGAACAGGAAGGGATCCTTCCTGCAACAACTTCAGGATTTTGAGTGGTCCAGAGCTTGGGCAAGTCTGTCCCCATTCCTCCAGCTCAGCCCAGCTCTGCACCTGATGGCCCTATGTGGGCAGCTATTTCCTCCCAGCCTGAGGGTGAGTAGGAGAGGGTGACGAAGCCAAGAGCTGCTTCACGCCCAGACATGGGGCAGGTGTAGTGGACGATGCTGGTCCCCAAGAGGATCCCCTTTGTCTATTGTGTGTTATGGGTATTAACTGTGGAGGGGTCTTAGCCGTTTGCTAGTCCTGAGAATTGCTCTTACAGGGGAATGCCTGGGATCTCAGGCCCTCCTTTGAGGCGTGGCCTGTAGTCAATGACTGACTAGCTCAGAGGTAAAAAAAACCAGGCCTGCTCGGCTCGAGGTGTGACAGCTCTGTGGAGTTAGTCACAGCCTGCAGCTCCCTGGGGATCAGGCTGTGGCTGGACTCCAGCTGAGCTCACTTCGCTCCCAGTCCTGCTTCCCTCACTGCCTTAGTGGGCTTCTCCTGAAACCTTCCCTCAGTGAATCCCGTGCACAAGATTCCACATTTTGGGCTGTGCTTCTAGGAATCCCCTGACCTAAGACCTCAGGTTAGCTGTTCCTTGGGCCGGCTGTTGAATGCCTCCCCCTCCCCCGAAGAAATAATGATAAGGAGAATATTTGAGGAGAGAGTTTTTTTAAATTGACTTCAGAGAGAGAGGAGGGGGAGAGAGAGAGAAACATCAATGTGAGAGAGACATATCAATCAGTTGTCTCCTGTACACACCCACACCACACCTTGACCAGGATCAAACCTGCAACTTATGTATGCCCTGACCAGAAATAGAACCCATAACTTTTTGGTGTACGGGGTGATGCTCCAACCTACTGACCTATCTGGCCAGGGCAAGGGCCATGAATTTTTAATAGTGACAGAGAAGGCAGAAGAGTTGCAACCAGCCTGCAGAGCGAATCCCTGTCTCCAAGGCTGCAGATATTGGCAGGCACCATCGGAGGAAGTGCACTGCGCATACCAGCCCCATCAGCGGCTTCCTCCAACTCTTCCTCAAGTGAGAAACAATACTCTGTTTAAGGAGTGTGGGACTGAACTCTAAACTTCCGGTCCATTGTCAGCTCGGCTGCTGGGCTTGCCTTAAAGTGAATGTAAATTTATCTGGCTTTTCTTTTTCTGTTTCCTCCCCGCAGCTGGCAGGAGGTAGCCAGTGATTTGTGGCGATGGTTAGCAAGTTTGTGAAGAGAGATGCAGATGTTGCCCTTGAGGCAGACAAAGGAGGTGTTTGGTTGGGTCATAGAATCAATCATCAGTCATTTCAGTTCAACAATGTGATAGGTGATATATTTTCCTAACACTTTTATCCCAGGAAATGAAAAAGTAAGAGAAAAGATGAGGAGAAGTCAAGCTGGAGACAAAGACTGGGCCACATGAGTCAGTAGATTAGATTTATAGCAATGGCTTTGGTAAGATCACCCAACAGGTTGAGAGTAGCCATGAGTTTGAAGAATCCTCACATTTGGGCCATCAGACTACTTGATTTATATCTGTAACTGCGAAAAGAGTTTGTCCACCGTGCGCTGGGTCTCTGTGACTATGGCCAGATGGTCTCCAATATAAGGAGAGATGAGACACCTTGGTTAGCCTAAGAACAGAAAGAGAAGAACAGAGCTATACATTTTGCACTTCACAGTGTACACTCATCTGTTGTTTTAAGCTTTACAGACAGGCCTACAACCCTCAGTGGAGCTATGACCCTTCAGAATAATTTTAAGTAAAAGCTAAATTCTAATATATCTAGTATGTTATGATTTGCTGTTGGCTTTGTATCAATTGGTAAGTAAAAATACAGTGATGAGAAAGATTTCATATGTTATTAGCTCTTTGTATTTATTTTTCTGTGAATTATCTGTTCATGTCCTCTGACCAGTTTTTAGGGAGTGTAGAATCTTTTTCTTATTGATTTATTAAAGCCCTGTACATATTAAGGACATTAGCCTTTTTTCATATGTATTGTAAATATTTTTCCACAACTTGTCATTTGCCTTTTGACTTTGGGTAGGGTAAGTTTTTTTCCTAAACAGAAATTTAAAATTTTTACAGATTGTTATCAATTTTTTTATTATGCCGTCTGGGTTTTGGGTCTTTTTTTCCTCCACCCCTGCATGTTCTTCCCCTTTGGCAACCATCAGCTTGTTCTCTGTAGCTATGGGTCTGTTTCTGTTTTGTTTCATTTATTCATTTGTTTTATTTTTTTAGAGTCCACTTATAAGTGAAATCACATGTTGTTTGTCTTTCTCTGACTTTTTTCATTTAGCATAATGCCCTTTAGGTCCATCCATGTTGTTGCAAATGGCAAGATTTCATTCTTTTTTATGAGTAATATTCCATTATATATGCCAATCATATCTTTATCCACTCATCTATTGATGGATGTCTCTTGACTGTTCTGTATCTTGGCTATTGTAAGTAATGCTGCAGTGAGCATAGGGCTACATATATCTTTTTAAATTAGTAGTTGTTCCCCCTCACCCCGATGTATACCCAGAAGTGAAATTGTTGGGTTGAATGGCAGCTTTATTTTTAATTTTGTGAGGAACTTCCATAGTGTTTTTGTAGTGGCTGCACCAATTTACAACCCCACTAAGAATGCATGAAGGTTCTCTTTTCTCTACATCCTCACCAGTACTTGCTGTTTGTTGATTTATTGATGATAGCCATTCTGACAGGTATGAGAGGATATCTCATTGTTGTTTTACTTTGCATTTTCCCGATGATTAATAATGTTGAGCATCTTTTCATATGGCAATTGGCCATTTGTATGTACTCTCTGGAGAAATGTCTATTCAGGTCCTTGGCTCATTTTAAAGTGGAATATTTGTGGGTTTTTTGCTATTGAATGATATGAGTTCCTTATATTTTGTATATTATACTGTGGCTGGTGTGGCTCAGTGGATTGAGTGCAGGCCTGCAAACCAAAGGGACACCAGTTCGATTCCCAGTCAGGGCACATGGCCAGGTCCCCAGTAGGGGGTGCACGAGAGGCAGCCACACATTGATGTCTCTCTTTCCCGTTCTCTAAAAATAAATAAATAAAATCTTAAAAAAATATATTTTGTATGTTAATCACTTATGCCATATATGGCGTGCAAGTATTTTCTCCTATTCTATAGATTGCTTTTTCATTTTCCTGATTGTTTCTTTTGCTGTACAGAAGTTTTCTAGTTTGTTGTAGCCTCACTTATTTCTGCTTTTGTTGCTTGTGCTTTTGGTATTATATCTGAAAAATTGTTGCCAAGATCAATGCCAAAAAGGTTTTTCTTTATATTTTCTTTAAGAATGTTTTTGATTTCAGGTTTTACATTTAAGTCTAATCTACTTCAATTTTTATAAGTGGTGTAAAATAAAGGCTCAGTTTCATTCTTTTGCATGTTGAGTATCTAGTCTTTTCTAATGTTAAGAGACTTTTGTTTCCCCATTGAGTATATATGCATGGGTTTATTTGTGAACTCTTAATTCTGCTCCACTGGTCTATGTGCCAGTATCATACTGCTTTGGTTACTACAGCTTTGTAGTATAGTTTGAAATCAGGAAGTTTGATGCCTCCAGATTTGTTCGTTTTTGTCAGGATTGCTTTGCTTATTTGAGGTCTGTTGTGGTTCCATACAAAGTTTAGGATTTTTCTCTATTTCTATGAAAAATGCCTTTGGAATTTTGATAGGAATTGTATTGGATCTAGAGATAGCTTTGGGTAATATTGACATTTTAACAATATTCTTCTTTCTGATCCATGAACATGTGATATCTTCTCATTTATTTTTGTCTTCAGTTTCTTTCATCAGTTATATAAGTTTAAATGTATAGATATTTCAACTCCTTGATTAAATTTATTCCTAAGTATTTTATTATTTCTGATGCCATTGTAAGTGGAATTATTTTCTTTATTTCTTTTTCAGATAGTTTGTTGTTAGTGTATAAGTACGCTACTGATTTTGTATGCTGCGACTCTACTGAATTTGTTGATTAAGCCTAACAGTTTTTTTGGTGTAGTCTTTAGGATTTTTTACATACAAGATCATATCATCTATGAGCAGAGACAGTTTTAGTTCTTCCTTACTGATTTGGATGCCTTTTACTTATTTTTGTGGCCTGATTGCTCTGGTGAAGATGAGAATAGGTACTCTTATCTGATTCCTGATCTTAGAGGAAAAGCTGTCAGTTTTTATCATTGAGTTTGATGTTAGCTCTGGGCTTGTCATATCTGGTTTTTATTATGTAGAAGTACATTCTTTCTATATTGAATATGTTGGAATTTTTATCATGAAAGATGTTGAATTTTATCATATGCCTTTTTAGCATCTATTGAGATGATCGAATAATTTTTATCTTTCATTTGATTAATGTGATGTATCACATTTATTGACTTGAGTATGTTAAACCATTCTTACATTCCTGAGATAAATCCCATTGATCATGTAATATGATCCATTTAATGCACTGTTGAATTTAGTTTGGCAGTATTTTGTTGAGAATTTTTGCATTTATATTCATCAGGTGTATTGACCTATAGTTTTCTTTCTTTCTTTTTTTATAGCGCTCTTACCTGGCTTTGGTATCGGGGTAATACTGGTATAGTGAAATGAGTTTGGGAGTGTTCTCTCCTCTTTAATTTTTTGGAAGGGTCTGAGAATGATTGGCCTCAGTTCTTCTTTAAATGTTGGGTAGTATTCACCAATGAAACAATCTGGGCCTGGGCTTTTCTTTTTGGGAGGTTTTTAATTACTGATTCAATTTTACTTATTGTTGGTCTGTTCAGTTTTTCTGTTTTTTTCACAATTTAGTCTTGGTAGGTTGTACATTTTTAGGGATTTATCTATTTTTTTTCCAGGTTATTTAGTTTGTTGGTGTATAAGTTAATGGTTTGACAATTTTGTTTATCTTTTCAGAAACAAGCTCTTAGTTTCATTGATCTTTCCTATTTTGCTGTTCTGGTCTCTGTTTCATTTATTTCTGCTCTGCTCTTTGTTATTTTCTTGTGCTAATTTTGGGCTTAGTTTGTTTCTCTTTTTCTAGTTCCTTGATGTATAAAATTAGGTTGTTTATTTGGGACATTTATTTTTTATTACTGTATTATTTATTGCTATAAACTTTCCTCTTAGAACTGCTTTTTCTGTATCTCACAACTTTTGGTATGTTGTGTTTCAGTTTTTTGTTTCAAGATATTTTTGATTTCCCTTTTGATTTCTTCTAAGATGGATTGTTGAATGGCTAGAGGCATGTATAGATGGACAGATATGTGATGAAAGTAAATGTTAAGAGTATTCTACCATGGCTACCCATTGTCTTATTTCTGCAACTTTATGTTGGCAACCCTTTAACTAGACGAAGAAAAGAAGAGAAACAACTCAAATAAATAAAATCAGAAATGAAAGAGGAAACATTAAAGATATCAGTTTATGTTTGAAAATTCTCATAATAAAATAAATTTCTGGTAATGCCATTACCCAGAAACAGCCAGCCTTTCCTTCATTTATACACATATATGCATATACCAGGGGTTCTCAAATGGTGCAATTTAGCTCCCAGGGACGCATAGTAATGTCTGGAGACATTTTTGATTGTCATGACAGGGGAGGTACAGCTGTTGGCATCTAGTGGGTGGAGGCTTGGGATGCTGCTAAACATCCCCCAATGCACAGGACAGCAAAGAATGATCTAGTCCCAAAGGTCAATAGTGCTGAAGTTGAGAAATCTTGACATCTATATGTATATATATAGACATGTATGAGACTGTATACACACACACACAGAGCAGGCTCAAATAATGTGTTTCATTCAATGGCATTCTATTGTAATGTTGATGAAATGCCTTAGGCACTTACCTCTTGTTTATATAAATTAACCTATGGTAAAATTGTTACATTATACATCGTTTTGCTTAAAGTCACAGAACCTGTC
This sequence comes from Pteronotus mesoamericanus, assembly GCF_021234165.1. Taxonomy (NCBI): domain Eukaryota; kingdom Metazoa; phylum Chordata; class Mammalia; order Chiroptera; family Mormoopidae; genus Pteronotus; species Pteronotus mesoamericanus. Next base: position 24,342,966 of record NW_026555105.1, on the reverse strand, counting down.
GGTAAAGCTGAGGACTGACTGTGTGTGTGTTAATGTATATGTAATTGAATATATGAACATATATTTATTCAAATAAATGTATACATATGCATATTTTATGCTTACATATATTTTAAACATTAGTAGACTCGTAGGTTTGTAACCTGTATTTTCATAATGTATCATCATTTTTCCAGTAATTGCCTTCACAATATCATATTTTAATGGTGATTATAGATGTATATGCTGCAATTTATTGAGCCCAGCATTATCTGGGCATTTTTAGATTATTTACCAATCTTTAATATTCCTCAGTAGAGTCTGAGCTCCCCCTGTCAGATGAATCTCTATTCTGTATTGTGAAGGTTTCTTCAGGGAAGACTCGCTGGTTGTCCTTGGAAACAAGCGAGGTGTCAACATTCTCTGTGGCTCGGGCACTTGTTCTGGGGCTGTCCAAGGGTTGTCATCTTTCCTTTGGGTGCTTTTTTTTTCTGAGGCTGTGGCAAGCAGAGGTGGCAGCCAGCAGTGTAGCTTGTCATTAGTCCTGGGTCACCATTGGGCTGCCTCAGCTATGGATCTGGAAAAGGCACAGAGAACCACGTGCCCCTGGTCCCTTGGCCCAAATTCTGCTGATTTCTAAGGACACAACCTGACTCTAACTTTTGTCTTCTTCTTTCAAATATAGGTCTCTCCTTCTGATGAAAAGAGAAAGGAAGAATGGACTACAGCCACCAAACGTCCCTAGTCCCATGTGGAAAAGATAAATACATTTCCAAGTAAGACTTTTTGCTGTTGTGTTGTGCGTCCCCCGTGGCCAGTCCTGTGTGGATGGAAGCCATGGGCAGAGATGCTTCCTTTGTACACAGGAGAGCTGGGGCTCTTTCTTATGTGTGAGAAAGAGCTAAGTAAGCAGCTAAGTGTGGACTAGTAGGAGCATCAGCAAGGTTGCTGCTCTAGAAAACAAGTCCCCAGAGCTTGGCCATAGAGAGTGAAGTAAAGGGGGCCTTTAAGATATAGAACTTTTGAAAGCTCAGAAGAGATGGTGTCCTGGAGGACTTCCAGGAGGAGGAGTTTGCAGTGGCTGCTCAATGTTGTGTCTGTGGTGTCTCCTGGGGGAGTCTCAGCTGAGCTGAGTGCCTGTGCTGCTGTGGGTCTGGCTAAAATAGGCACAGGCCCCGCCCCCCCCCGCCCCCCCCAGCAGGAGGAGACCCTGTCATTGCTTTATAGGCACTAAAATCTCTTGAAGTCAGCTTTTTGGTCATGTGACAGGGCTGAGCCAAAAGAGACTCTTTTGAATTATAAGTTTCAGGATGTATTTTTATATCCAGCACAGGGATTTACGCATACTGGATGCTCTCTGTCTTAACTAAATGTTTAATTTTTCTGAGTCCAAATTGTATTAATTATTTTAGACACCCTTGGTCATCTACAGACACACAGTTGTGTGAGATATGGGTCATTCTTATGGCTTCATGGGTGGATTTCCCCAGGGGCTTCTACTAACCAGTAATTTTACCTCCTAGTTTCACATCTGTGTGTTCAAAAGTACCAAATGGTTTTTGTTTTAGGATATTTAGTGTCACATCTTTTACTAGGTCATTTCGGCTTGTGTAGAATTACTCCACTTCTTCGGGGTTTAGCTTTTTTGGAGCTTCTTAGAATTTCCAACCAGCTTTGATCTCTGGCACTTCCTCAAACATCCCTATTGAGTGGCTGGATTTAGAAGAACCAAACTCCATTGCCCCTTTTTGGGAACAGGCAAAAGCACACTGCAGCCTCCTCGAGCTTCTCTCCCTCCAAGACCTCATGCACTAGCACACATTTGTAAACAAAACTTGATCAGACTATTCTCAGGTTTGACGAGGGCTTACCCTGATCACAACGGGCATGTAGCATCTCTCTCCCATGTTTAGTAGAGCCGTGTCCCAGAGGAATGCCTGGAAGCCAGTATTTAGCAGCTAAGAAGGCCTGGTACCAGCCTTCAGAGGGGGCTTGAAAGTTAAAAAAAAAAAATTTTTAGTAAGTGAAAGGCACCCAGGATAGAATAAGACAAAAGCACCCAGAATAGAATATCACCAGGGCCCAGACCCCCTCATGCCCACTTCTGGTCACTACTCCCCAAGGAGACCCCCTATCCTGAATTCTGACACCCATTTCAAACTTTATATACTGTATTTAGCCATGTGTAATGCACACCCGCATTTTTTGGCCCAAGCTTTCAGAGAAAAAAATCTTTCATTTTAATTTTTTAAATTCAATTATTTATATATTTATATTTAGATACTTGTGGGGTTTTTTTTTTTGTATTATAAAGGAATTTTAGCATTTATTTATGAACATATTATGGCACAAGAAATTTTATGTAACAAACAACTACAGAACACAAGAACAGATACAAGATATTTCAGGTATTACCCATGTATAATGTGCATCCTTATTCTTCCCTCAAATTTTTGGGCAAAAAAGTGTTCATAGTACATGGCGAATTACGGTGAATGGAATCAGACAGCAGCTGATCTTTTGTGTCTAGCTTTTACTCAATATAATATCTGAGATTCATCTATGTTGTATGTAGTTTATTCTTATTCTCATTGCCATATAATATTTCATTGTGTGACTATTTATATAGCTGCCTTTATTCATCCATTCCACTGTTGATGGGAGTTTGTAAGTTTTTAAACACATGATAAGGTCATGTCCATGAAACATAAGTCAGTGGAACCAGAACTGTCCTTTTTTTTCTCAAAAACCTAGAAGTTTCTGAGCTTTTCTGAGTGAAACAAGTCGGTAGGGATCGTCCTCTCCTGACTTCCAGCATGCATGAGGGAGGGAAGGCTGAGAGGCAGGACAAACCCTGTCTGTGGGCTCTCAAGTGTGGTTGCCTCTGTGAATCTGTGACTTAAGTAAGGACTGCTTATATAGCTTGGATTTGAGGAGTGTTGTCAGAGCTGCCAGCCTTCATCAGCACACAAGGCAGCCTTGGTTTTCTAGAGTTGCTCTTCACCTTCAGTCTGTTCTGGGTGGTGTTTACTCTTGATCCTGGGTGAAGATGGTGATGGGGGTGGCATAGGATGCCATGTGTGTGCATGTACACACGTGTGGACAAGCTCCCAGACTGGGGTGACTGAGGGCCAGGTTAGAGGTGAGAAAAGAGGGAACAACTGCATTATAAGTGGCTTCAGCTAAGACTGTTATACCTCTTGTATTTTCTTCCCCTAAGGAATGAACTTCTTCTGCATTTGAAGACCTACAACTTGTACTATGAAGGCCAGAATTTGCAGCTCCGACACCGTGAGGTGAGGAGTTCCCAGGGGAGGGCTCTGAGGCTCACTCACTGGAAGGCCAGCCCAGTCTTTGTCTCCATCTGTCCGGGGTCTGAGGGGCCCTGTGTACTCTGTCCCTGTCCTCCTGCCACAGTGAGTTGCTTCTTTAGCATATTAACAAGAGATCCTGATGTTCTTTGGAAGGAGACCCCGGGTCCAAAGTTGTTCCAGAAAGGGCAAGCTCTTCTATTCCAGAGACAGCCCTTGGATTTGTGACTGCACTAGCCCCAGCCTCACAGAGGGGGGCCCTCCAAAGGGAGGCTTCTGTGAAATGACCCTTCCAGATGGCTCGCAATTTTAGCAATTCTGGAAACTTCCTAGTCCTCTATGTTTACATATTTCAGCCCATGTCTTATTGTTGCAGCAACCTGGGTAAATCACCTAAGCTCTGCTGGTACCCCTCACTTTTCTCCACAACTGCAGTGGCCTTCTGAGGGTGCCTTCTTGGAATACCATTTGTTAGTCATCTGTCTTTTCCCAGCCCCCATCCTGCATCTAAGCTTACTCATCCTGTATCCATTTCTGTAAAGCCTGTTATCAGATAGATGGGAGTTATATAGGAGCCTGGCAGAGTAATTTATACTCAAGTGTCCTTGACTGATAAGAAGGTATGTATAATACCCTTCTTATGTGTAAACACATTTTCAGGTTATTAAGATAGGGTGATTTAAACCATAGAAAAAGATATCAGATGGTAGAATTTCAGCTACTAAGGCAGGCTGTTGGGGATAGTATGTAGATGGAGTGGCCTTTTCTTTGTCCCTCAAACAAGTCAACTTAGGCAAAGCCCTACTTTGGGTTAGATTCTGTCCTAGAAGAATGGAATGTAAAGCAGTGGTAGCGGCCTTGACCACCAAGAAGGCCATATATGCAGTTGGTACTTAAATAAAGCCCTTCTCCCCAAGATCCACAAATGTCCTAATGTTGCTCAGATCCTCTCCTCTGTTCTTTTATTCCCCCTCCTTCTCTAAGGATGATCTGCGGCTCTGGTTAGTTGTCTACGGGTCAGGTATCATTTTCACCCATGGGGCTTGTCCTGAGGATGTATCCATGGCTCAGATCTGACATCTGTGGGCCCTGCCCAAAAAAGATTTTTCTGAGGCTTGGCAAAGAAAGCCTGAACCTTTTAGGCATTGATGTCAAAGCTTCTACTTATTAGTGGCTGGGCCATTAACAAGACTTTTGTCCTTAAACAGCTTTTTTGGGGTGTGTCCTATAGAAGAAATTCTCAAAATGCTTGGTGATTAAAGAGTTTTATGGTCATATAGGCGATCCATTTCTCTGGATTATGCAAATGCCCTTAGAAGGTTTTCACATAACTTCTTATTAGTGAATCACCCTTGACTATAAATTTGGAATTCTTGCCAGATTTGTTCACGTCTTGGGTAGTCATAATATAGCACATTAGCTCATTATAGGCTCTGGAAGTTCTGCTGTTAAGAAATCTGATTAACATCTCCCAACTCACGATGACTTAACACCCCTTTTAAGGTAACAACTGATTGCTAGAGGATTCTGTATTCTCTATTTGGCTAGGTATTCTGTATATTCCGTAGAATAAACTTGGGTAAATATTACTTTAAATCTCCTTCACCCAGCAGGTCACATTGCTAAACATATGCTGTAGCTAAAGACATCATTTTCCACAGGAGGGGAAAATAGCTAATTCTGTTAGTAAGGCCAGTCTTACTTTAAGAAATATATTCTTCTCTCTTTAGAGTCATTAGTGTAAAAAAACACTGAATTATTATATTTTGCACATGTGTACTTGAATTGCGAGGCAACTTGTGTGCTGGCCTGCGAGGTCACCTTCATGGCCTCAGGGTAGTTTACAGTGGGGAGCGTCTCGGAGCTGGGGTGTGAATATAACTCAGCTGCGCCCTGCCAGGACCCATTCAGGATGCTGTCACTGGTCCCCCAGCATGGTACGCCCTTCTGCTGGGCTTTTCTTCTGGACTTACCACACCATTTGCTTTGTGGCAGGAAGAAGATGAGTTCATTGTGGAGGGGCTGCTGAACATCTCCTGGGGGCTGCGCCGGCCCATCCGTCTGCAGATGCAGGATGACAACGAGCGCATTCGCCCCCCTCCCTCCTCTTCCTCCTGGCACTCTGGCTGTAACTTGGGGGCTCAGGGGTAAGTAAAGACTAGGGTTTTCTAGGGTGTCTGAGAGTTCTGTTTGTTCTTGAGCGGGTAGACGGCACCTTCTCCCAGCCAGCCTTGCCCCCAGCTCCTGTTCCTACCTCCTTCACGGCCCACCTGCTGTGCTTTGGGATGAGGGGAAGGGGGCAGGCGTTGGTGTGATCAGGCTTCTACACCTGTCACCACAATTACTGAGTGACAATCGGAATGAGGAGAGGAGATGCTGAGTCAGAGAGAAGCACCAAAGCCTGGTAAGCAGTGTGTTCTGCTTCATGGAGAGTTCCCAAGTCTCTGAGAGGCATTGGTGGCCACCAGCCAGGCCCAGCCCGCATGCAGGTTTCTGACAGGACACCTGATGTCCCAACATCCTCCCCACTGGGACCACCGCATAGAGAGATCCCGCTCTGGAGACATTTAGGGCTCGAACCTTCAGACCGGAGCTTTCCATGTTTGGGCAAACCTGGAAGAGGAAAAGGAATATCAGACCCCGTCCAAGCCAGCCAAATGGAGTATGTAGTGGTGTGATAGTCAGAGCCTGGGAGGTGCTCTCTTCTGAGTCCCCACTGGACAATCTGTGAAGGCTGAGCCTGTTCCTCCCTCCCTCTGCCAAATGAGTAGCTGAGTGCATCTAGTAAGGCACGCCCTCCCTACTGTCTTTCTGGGACTTCAGTTTTTAAGGTCAAGTGACTAGCCTGTTTCATCTTGAAACTTGCTGATGCTGACTGCCTTCTGACCAGAGCACGGGTTGAGCATGTCAACCTCTCTGCCAAGACCACAGTGATGATAGTTTTTCTATTTTAAATGAGATCCAAGCCGTCTCTGTTGGCCACATTAGACATTTTGTTAAACTCCACAGCCAAAGCTATCTTTCTCTAAAGTTGAGAGGAACCTATACTGTGGCCAAGCCCTGGAGCTGATCTGGTTGTTTTCCAAGAGAATTTAAGGAGGAAAGTCTTTGCGCATCCCATCAAATTCTGAAATGTCTGGCCACGGCTCTGCAGTTTCATCTGTTTTTGCTGTTCTTCACACTCTGCTCTGCATGCAGCACTCTTACTGGACTTGATTTCCAGTGCGCCAAATTCTTTCCACAGCCCCACCCGACACCCAGGCTAGGTTACATTCCATTCCCTAAGTGAGATGATTTTTGAAATTTCATTAGACCTCGTGGCCTTTTTCTGGGCCTGCTGAAGGGTCCTTCACTCTGCACACTTGTTTCTTTTCCCTTCCCTGAAGCATCAAGCTATTGGTTGGTTCTTGAAACCTGCAAATACTGAGTATTCAGAATGTAAATAACGTCATTCCAGATGCCTGCTGTAATACAGTGAATGCCTGGACCACTGTGTTAAGAAGGATGCTGAGACCAGTTTCTGCTTCAAGAAGAAAGAGGACTTTGGAGAAAGAAGGAGTGGGTGCTGAGTGTTGACCACTCCTGAGAGGCTCTGACTAGTTCCATTCTGGGGCCAGAAGTCCATAGGTTATACTACAATAGGAAGTTCCTTTAGGTTTTCCATTTTAATTGTCTTCCCTTAAAATTATCATCCCTTACATGAGTCCTATCTATCTACTGGGTTCCAGCAAGCTCATGCTCTTCTCACCATGGGATGGTCCTAATGGTTAAATATGGTTCTCATTTCTGGCCAAATCCTATGTTAATTTCAGGTACATTTCTTTGAACTGTGTCCAGTGCCCTTTTCAACTTTGAGGAGTAATATTTGCCAGTTATCATGGCAACAGCAGGTCTCAGCTCACACTGCCAGCCTGAGGCTCTTTCTCAGGGTGGTTCATGAACACTACTCAGTCCCTGTAACCCCAAGAATGCTGTCATCAGCACCCCTTCTAAAGCCACCCTGGCCCTTGTGGCAGCTCACCTATTACTTTCCATTCCTCTTAGATGCCGAAGCAGTTTCTGAGTTATTTCTCCAACAGAAGTGGATCAGAACTGGAACGTTGTCCCGAGAGATAAATGACCATTATTGGGGATTTCCAAATAAGCTATAGAAGCGACACATGCTTAGAAATTCAGTGCAGGCAACACATGGGTTTTGTTCTTCGCTGTTTTTCATCCTGGCCTTGATGAATTGGGTGCTTATGTGGCTGCAGCTGCTGGGAATGAGCAGCTTCTCTCTCCCGACCTCCCCTCCTCACCCAGTGCTCAGCCTGGAGCTGGTCTAGCCTCATGGGACACTCAGCACAGCCCATCCAAATCCTTAATCCCCAGCCTGGCACAAGCAAAGTGCTCCCTGTACAGAAACAGCGTGGGGTGGGAGTGAGGGTATCTCCCCATAGGGGCTGAGCCAGCCTCTCTTTTGTCTGTTTTCTGCCCCCAGCACCATCCTGAAGCCCCTCACCATGCCCAACATTCAGATCACAGAGGTGGACACTCCAGCTGAGAGTGACCAGACATCAAGCCCCACAGGTACATGCATGGTGGGAGGACCCTCCAGTTTGGGGCCAGCTGTATGAAGACAGATGCGATAGATGTTATAAATGGTTATTTATTTTCTGAATAAGTAAAATCCACATGACTCAAGATTCAAAACTATTTAAAAGAATATAAAGTTTTCCATTTAATCTACCATATTTTACTGTGCATAATGCGCACTTTTTGCCCAAATTTTTGAGGGAAGTATAAGGATGCACATTATACGTGGGTACTACCTGAAATACTTGTATCTGTTCTTGCGTTTTGTAATTATTTGTTACATAAAATTTCTTGTACCATAATATGTTCAAAAATAAATGCTAGAATTCCTTTATAATACAAAAAACAAGCATTTAAATATAAATAAATAAATAAATAATTGAATTAAAAATTTAAATGAAATCTTTTTTTTCCTGAGAGTTTGGGCCAGAAAAGTAGGTATACATTATACATGACAAAATATGGTACCCATATTACACAGCTCCCTCCATAGAAGCAACCTAAAGGCATTCCTCCTGAGATATTCTTTGCAAACATAAGCAAATACACACCCACAAACCTTTATAGTTGGATGTCATTTCTTTTCTTCCCCCTTTATATAAGTGGTAGCATTTGCACATCTCTGTTTCTATTTATCAGTTTATCTTGAGGGTTGTTCCATATAAATCCATAAAGAACTTCTGCAGTCTTCACAGCTCTGCAGTATTCCATTGTGTGGAAAAATGACCACTTCTGTAATCATCCCCTACTGATTGATTTTTAAGTCATTTCTAGTCTTTTGCTATGACTAACAAGGTTGCAGTCAGTGGCCTTGTTGATGTGTCATTTCACACATTTGCCAGTGTTTGCAGGATTCTTTCAGGTGGAATTTCTGGGTCTGAGGCTTCGTACATTTGTAATTTTGATAGATAATCAGCTTGCAATATCTTGAAAGTTTTTGTATCTTGCTTATCCTCTGCCAGACACCGCTCTAAGTACTTTATATGAATTAACTCAGTTAAACCCTCACAACAGTCCCGTGAGGTGAGTGCTATTATTATCCCCATCTCACAGATGAGGAAACTGAGGCAAGAGAGGTTAGTGTTCTATAGTAATGGTAGAGTTGGATTTGAATCTGGTAGTATGGCTCTGAAGTCTGTGCGTCACTGTATTGCTTCTCCGTAAAGTTTGCATTGTGTCTTTTCCCCGAGCAGGAAATACCGATTTTATAAAATATGTTTTTGGGGAGGTGGTAGGTGCCGTAGCACTGGCCACCAAGAGGGTACCATGTGCCAACTGCCACATGCTGGGTCCAGGCAGACAGCTCCTTTTCCCCCTCCCTCTCAGACTCCAAGGGCCTGAAGCCCCTGCAGGAAGATACCCCGCAGCTGATGCGCACACGCAGTGACGTTGGGGTGCGTCGCCGGGGCAATGTGAGGACACCCAGCGACCAGCGGCGAATCAGACGCCACCGCTTCTCCATCAATGGCCATTTCTACAACCACAAGGTAGAGGGCACAGAGTGGTAGGGGGTGGAGGGCAGCCTGAAGGCGGGCCAAGCCTCTTCCTAAGCAGCCACCTCTTCAGGGCTACAGACACCTGGGAAGCCAAGTGTTTGCTGTTAAGTCTTTGAGTTGCGGGTGGGTGGCTGGCTCTGTGAGGAGCAAGGGATCCCAAGTCAGGAGACTCCCTAGGTGGTGGGTGAGATGACCCCACAGACACCCCTCGCTGGATATGAGCAAACCCCTGTGTTACTCTCTTCCTGCACCGTGTGCCTCTCAGCTGCTGTGTGGTCTGACTTTTCCATGAGCCAAGGGCAGCACCCCCAGCAGAACTGTGAGGCTCAGGTGAAGGGGCATCAGGACCCCACCTGTTCCACCCCAATTAGCTGACTCTCCCTTCCTCCTGCTTCCTGGTTCAAATCTGGCCTCAGAAGCAGATACATCATGGGAATGTGGTCAGAGTCCTCTTCATGTTGAAGTCGCAGTGGGAAGGACTTTGTATGTGTTTTATTGGGAGAGAGGGCCTCCCTTATTTAGTCTTCTTCCCCCTCCCCAACCCTGCCGCTTGGAATCCTCAGACTCCTCGAGCACCTGAATTAGCCAAAGCTGAGGGCTCTTCGTTGACGTCAAAGCCCAGTGCGTGCCATGTTATGCAAAGGCAGTCAGGGAGCATGGCTTGGGTGTGATTGTCCCTGTGCCCTTTACCCCAGGTAACAGGGTGGGATTCCTGGGTTTTAGATCCCGTGCTTGTCCCCACTTCTGCCCTGAGCTGGACCCCTCTATTGACAGACGTCAGTGTTTACCCCGGCCTACGGCTCTGTCACCAACGTCCGCATCAACAGCACCATGACCACCCCGCAGGTCCTCAAACTGCTGCTCAACAAATTTAAGGCAAGTACCCTCTGCTGGTTGGCCTCAGACGGGCAGCACGAGTGTCTTGGGGGTCCCAGAGGTATAGAGGAGGGGGCTGTGGAGGGTGTGTGGTGAGGGGGCACCAGGCTGAAGTTTGGGTTCTTCAGACCCCAGGCATCAGCATCCCATGGGAACGGGCTAGAAAAGCAGCCTCTCAGGCCCCTCCCCTGAATCAGACTGGCTGAGTCCGAAGCTTGGAGGAGAGGCCAGGGCACCTGCTCAGCAAGGGATGCAGGGAATTCCTGTGCCACAGAAGCCTGGGTAGCACCAGCCCACGGTGCTTTATGGGCCCCTGGAAGGACTGCGGGCCTGACAACCAGTTTTGGGGTCCTGTGCACAGATCAGTTTCGGGACCACAGCTGGGGAACCTCCTTTGAAAATGGACCTTCAATAGATGTGCACGTTATAGTGCAGGAGTGTTTTAAAAGTCTTGTCACTCTATATGTTTCTCACAATCCCCTTACTATGTCTGTGGGAGACTGGGTATTCTTATTTTAGTGGACGGCGGTGTCACCAAGGGGTCTAAGGGCACAGGCTCTGGGTTCATGTCTCCATTCGTCACCTACTAGCTGGTTGCAGGAGTTGGACAAGTTATTTAATCTCCCTGTGCTTCTGCTTCCTCATCTGTAAAATGAGGATAGCAACACCCTATTAGGGGGTTGTATTTGGGGAATTAAAATGTAAGGTGTGTAGAAACACCTCGCCCAGCCCAATAAATGTTAGCCCCTATCTGTTATTATTGATAACATAACCTGCTGCCCCATTTCCCTATCACTTCTGAGAGCTGCAAGTAAATAGCCCTCCCCTGAAAAAGCCCAAAATCTATTTAGCTTTGCAGTGATAAGGCAGGAATGGCTCAAAGTTCAGATGTGTAATGCCTGCTTTCAGCAAGCATCTTTTGCTCCTGATTCAGATAGAGAATTCGGCGGAGGAGTTTGCTTTGTACGTGGTCCATACCAGCGGTGGTAAGTCTGAAGAACACAGTGTGCTTTTAAGACTTTTAATTAACTCAAAATAGCAAGTTAAATAAAAACCATACACACACAAAACTACCCTCTCCGTCATTTGCTTCTTGTTTATCATTTGGAAACTTTCAAATGCTGTTTGCCTCCAAAACTGGTGGAGTGTGATGTGTGGTCAGTAAACAAACCCTGAAACCTAACTGACTATTAAAAAAGGAACTGGATTTTCTCAAGAGACAGATAAAACCAATTCATCCATTGTAGCATCTTCCAACGGGTCTGAGGCCTGGCAGTATTGTTGGGGAGGGAGGAGGGGGAACACTTGCTTTGGGCCGCACCTATTGAATTGTTCATTTGCAAACCAGTCTCCTGACTTGTATGGCCACATATCCTAAGGTGCCTGGTTCATTTGGGTCCCTGAGTTGAACCCTACTTATGATAACAAAGTCCTCACGCCAAGCTCAGGGCTGCCTCTGGCTGTGTGTGGTTGCAGAAAAACAGAAGCTGAAGAACACCGATTATCCGCTGATTGCCCGAATCCTCCAGGGCCCGTGTGAGCAGGTCTCCAAAGTGTTCCTTATGGAGAAGGACCAGGTGGAGGAAGTCACCTATGATGTGAGTCCTTTTTGAGTCGATGGACTGGCCTCAGGAGAGTGGGGTTTTGTTTGGGTTACCTGACTTTTTGGTCAAGGACCATTCCCCATTTTGTTGCCATTCCTCAATGCAAGATTTTTCTGAAGTAGTAATGGCCATGGGGCCAGAAGAATGAGTGTGGAGATTAGGTTGAGGATGTGCCTCTTGCAAGTCGTTGGAGGAATGTCCAGGCACAAAGTGACTTCCAAAGAGGTAGTAAATATCTTGAGCTTTTCTGGGGTACTATAAGACAGCCGAGAAGTTTCTGCAAACTCCCTCTTAGCAACATCAAGAAGTATATTAGTCAGTTTTTGTTGTAGTAAGACACATCCCCAAATCTTAGCAGCTGATAGCAGCAAACATTTACTTTTTGTTCAGGATTCTGCAGGCTGGTAGCAGCAGCTCTGCTCTAGGCTGGGGATTGAGGGTCTTCATTGCATGTCTTATTCAGAGACCCAGGCTCAAGGGGCCGTGGCTTCCTGGGGTACGCTTTTCATTGTAGATGGCTGGAGTGCAAGAGGCCAGGCCAAACTGTGTGAGCCCATTTAAAGCTTCTACTCAAATTTGCTGTATGTCATGTCCATAACATTCCATTGACCAAAGCAAGTCTCATAGTCAAGTCCAACACGAAGAGGGTGGAGAAATATACTTCTCCCATGGAGAAGGGTAGATAGAGTAGGCTGGGGACTCTGGTGGAGAAGGAAGGAACAGTTGTTTAACTTCAGCTCACCTGGGAGCCACCCCACCCCCACAGCCTGTCAGGATCAAGTTCACGTTGGGATGACTGTTTGAGACCTCAGACACAGTCATCATTCTGAGTCATGGTGCCTTAAATTCTCTTAGGGGAGAACAGAGAGGTATATGAACTATCAGGGGTTCAGGTGTTTGTCTGCATCATGGAATCAGGACCAAGTGCTGTTCCATGTCTGACATCACCTCAGCAAGGACTGGATACATGAGATGAAGAATGAGAGGTAATGACATAAGTGTCATATAAATGAAGGGATCTTCACTGCAGACTCCATGCCAGCCTTGGGAAGAATGAGGCTTGCCTCCTGCCTTTAAGGAAATCCTGGATTAATGCAGAAATAGATTTCCTGAGGCTTTGTGCCTTCCATGAGAGACACACACCAGAAGGCATTGGAATAATTCTGGGAAGGAACATGCATCCCAGACTTACTTCTTCCTCCCCAGGTGGCCCAGTATATAAAGTTTGAGATGCCTGTCCTGAAAAGCTTCATTCAGAAGCTCCAGGAGGAGGAAGATCGGGAAGTAAAGAAGCTGATGCGCAAGTAAGCCGGGCCCCCAGCTGGCTGGTTGGGTTTCTGCTGGGGCCTCCGTGAGACACTGTCTGTCCAGGTGCCTTGCACGGTGCCGGGCAGCCACGTGGGTCTGGGTCTCAGGGGCCTTCTTCAGGGGCCTTCCCATCGGTGAATCCACATCCCAGATGGGGACACAAAACTTCAGCATCTTTGGTCTCTCTGCGTCTCACGTCAGCTTCTCATTTTGATGTGAGACATGAAAATGTCCTGGGCACTTTAGGAAGGTTGTCTCAGCAGTGGCATGTAGTCTGAGCAGCCTACCTCTGAGGTCCTTTCCTCGCACCCTTTTCCTCTTTTTAACATTTCTCTGGTGGAAATGGCATTTGGGTTGGCAAACCCAATAAAACTTTTCTCTGGAGAGGATTTTATTATTTTTATTTTTGCTATACATAGTCATAAAGTAGAACAATTGATTGATTTTTTTTTGCCACTACAGAATAAAGCCAATGCTGTATTTGCTGTATCAATGATAATAACTAGTATGATAGCAGTTGACACTTAGTGAACACTTACTATGTGCCAAACTTTAAAAACAGCTTTTGTTGTGCAGCACAAAGCCCTGAACATAAGGAATATCCCCTGTAGCCACGCCCAGGGGTGCCCACTCCAGTGTTTGCATCGCCATAGTTCAGGAGAGGGGTGGGGGTACTCCACTCACCAATGAGCCATGGACCTCCCTGCCTGATAGTTGCTATGGTATCTTCTGCAAAATGCAGGAACTGACATTAGGTTGAACGACATTTCTGTAAGCACCCCCATAATGGTCAAATAATAGTAATTTCACATGGTCTAGCCCAGGTGAAGATAATTCTTATTGTGCATGAAAGTTCCAGGGGTGTCCAGCCTTTTGGTATCTCTAGGCCACACTGGAAGAAGAAGAGCTGTCTTGGGCCACACATTAAATACATAAATACTAATGAAAACTGATGAACAAAAAAGAGGTTTTAAGGAAATGTATGGTTTTGTGTTGGGCCACACTCACGGCCATCCTAGGCCACATGCAGCCTGTGGACCACGGGTTGGACACCCCTGGTACGCATAGTGCCTTGGACATAGTAAGCACTCAGTTAATGGGACTCTTATTATTGCTTCTGTTATTTCACCCTCTTGTCCTCCTTAGCCAGACTTTCTAATTAAAGTAAAATAATCCAGTTTGGAGTTAGCCTCTTCAGCCCTTCTTATTCTGTTGTGGAAATGAACACAGCAGCCAAGTAGCTATAGTGGGCCAATGGCAGAAGCAAAGGGACAGAACAGTCACCCACACTGTGATCTAGGCTGAGAAGTAGGGTCGCAAGGAGGTGTGTGTTGCCTTCTCTTCTCCACCGCAGCTGTTTCTGTCCCCAGGTACACTGTGCTCCGGCTAATGATTCGGCAGAGGCTGGAGGAGATAGCCGAGACCCCAGAAACAATCTGAGCCACAAGAAGGAGGGGATCCAGACACCACAAAGGCTACATTGACACAAGAAGACCCACAGGAAGCCGAGTGCCTTCGTTCCACAGAAGCATTTAAAAACCTCTTCCGCTCCTGGATGGAGAAGCCAGAAGAAAGCTCCCCATCCTTGAATCCCTGCTCTTCTTTCTTTCATTCACAAACACTTTTGCTTTTTTGTTATTAGGAGGACCCAAAATGTGTATCTGTGAGCACACACACGTCCACACATGTGTGCACACATATACATGTCCATGTGCCTACACGACATATTCACATGCATTTAAGTTCCAAGCAACCAGCACAAGTGCCCTGAGGCTGGCGGATGGGCTACTCATGGGCAGGAAAATCAGGGGAGGCACCAAGCTGAGGGGTTTTAGGCTGGAGAAAAATGTCTCTCCTCAAGTGCCTGGGAGCAGCCACACATATCTGCCCATGTTCAGAAGGGTCAGGGGGCTCAGCGAGCTCCCATTTGGGGTGTTGATATTAGTAGAGATTCTCCCTGTATGTCCAGAAGGATCTGTGACCATGAGACTCTTGGAAATGAACGAAATGACAGCCCCATGCACTTGGGGCAGGTCTCATGGAAAGAGAAAGATAAACCAGCAGTGGGGTGGATGCAATAAGCCCATGTTTTTACACTGGAAACTTTGGTTTTAAATAACAAAGAGGTATGTGGTGATCTCTGCGGATGCCTGTAAAGAATGGATTCTGCCTCTGTCTTCACCTCCGTGGCCCCCTCTAGGAGACAGGCGGGGGCCTGATGTTTCCTGCAGCAGGCCAAGCTGCTGACCCCAATGCTTCGATGCCTCCTTGGGTTGCAGGAAGGATCTCATGAAACAGGCCTCCCTGGTTTGCACATGGCACTGACTGGCTAGTGTGACCTAGGTCTGGGCTTGTTCTGGCGTGGAGGCCAGAAAGCGTGCCTCCTTAGGGAAGCGCAGCGGCTCCTTGCAGACATGACAGGTGCCTGTGGGCACAGCCCATTTTCACATCAGCAAGGGGTCTTTCTGCACTTGAAGCGGCACTTCTGTGTGTTTTATTCAAGGCTTTATTCTTTCCAAGACTGGATTCTTGCAAGTCGCCCTTGCCTTGTGGAAGTGGACTCCCAAGAACGAGGGCTTGACTGAGTGTGGGGTTCAGGGAAGCACTCTGGGCTGCCCTGTGAAGGTGCAGAGGGAGGATGGAGCTTCTCTTTCAGCTTCTCTGAGCAGCCACCCCGGTGATCCTTAGAGCAGACCCCAGTCAGGGGACAAGAACAGGGACAGTCTGTCCCCTGTAGCCCCCATCAGAAAGATTGCCAGGCAGCTGACATCCATGTGACTGGTACTATTTGAAGAGGGACGGGCCCGTGCTTGGAGCAGAGTGCCTGGCTGTCGAGATCCACCAAGCAAGGTCAGGAGCTCTTGACAGCAGATTCCTGTGAGCCTTGTTGGGGACGGGACGCTCCCCATCTCTTCTCCACCTCTTCTCTAAGAATGGTTTGAAGAGCTGGCCAGTTGAAGAAAGGAGAACCATTGATTGGTACCTGCAAGGAAGGTAGATCTTCGCAGTAGACCTGTTCCTGCCCCAGGCACCCTCCCACTCCCTTCCCACTGCTGTGGCCTTTGTGGCCTCTTTAGATGGCTCACAGCTGTGGTCTTATTGTTGACTTTTAAAAAGGTGGCATGCTGCCACCTGGCATTTTTCCAGGGGTCTCAGCAAGCCTACCTCTTCTGTGAGGACAGCACCAACAGCCCAGTGGGGAAATCCGGAGGGCCTTAGTCTCAATCAAACACCTTGGTGGGCTTTGCAAAATGCACAGACTTGGGGGGGGGGGGAAGGGTGGAGGGGAAGCTTCCTTTGTTACCGGTGGGAAAGAGCAGTGCATAAGTGCAAACATGCTTCCTGAGTTCTGCGTTCGAGGAAACGGCTTGGAAAACTTCTCTTCCAGTTATTTTTATGTTGAATGCTCAAAGCCTTCACCCCAATAATTCTCCTTAAGAGGGCCAGGGAGAAGAATTTCCACTAAGCAAAGACTAACCTCTAACTTCTATTGGACAGCTCCTTCTGTTTGTAAAATTCCCCTGTAATTTGCACTAGCACCAGGATAGTGTTAAATGTGGAAATGTAAAATGTCAGGTTTGTCAGATCACTTTCTAAGAAAGTGCTAAGGTAGACTTGGCTCTTTAAAGATGGGGAGTTGGGATGGAAATGAGGGGAAACGTATTTTACACAATGCGCATTCCATTTAATGCAGGCCACACATTCCCATCTTGGCCCACCCTGTTTAGAGACCATTTCTCACATCCTAATAACCCAATCAGGATTTTTGGAAAAGTTTTTTGAAACAGCAGCAGGTGAAATAGACACTTCTCCATGGTGTGGAGCTGGATTTTCTCATTGGTATCAGATGGGCCTGCAGCTTTAAACTTGTCAACTGATTTGTGTGGGTTTATGTAATTGTGTGCAATGAACCTGAAATCATGTGAAGAACAAAGGCCAATTTATAGGCTTTTTCCCTAACTTGTGAAAAGCAGTTAGAGCCAAAACTTTCTTTTGCCAGGGGCTTATGTTACGAGGTGATCAAATGAAGAAAAACCTGAGTCCATCTGGCTGGAAAGGGTGTCCTTTCCCCCAGGTGATGGTGGAATTAAGCACAAGATCACATTCTCTGTGATCGCATTAGTGGGAAGGGGATGAGTTAAACGGGCAGGGTTACCTGGGGGAGGGACGGAAAGCACAAAGGGTGGGTGAGGCTGTGCGAGCTGGGGAGGCCTGTGCCGCTGGTCTCCCGGCTGGACAGACTTTAACTAGGAGTTGAGATTGAGGCATGAGGGTCTCAGATTAGCCACCCATCCAGGGGAAGCTGCTGAGACCAGAGGTTGAGGTTTTGGTCTGAGACTTCAGGGAGGAGTATTTTCAGCCTTCTCCCTACTAGAAGAAATAGCAACAACAACAACAACAAAAAACCAGTAACAGCCTATACTCTTCTTTTGGAAATCTCCAGATAAAGACACTATCTACATCAGTGTAGATAAGACTGGCAATGACAAAAAAAATAACTGTTCTCCAGTGCAAAAACGTCTTGGTAGGAACTCTTCTGCAGAGTTGGGTGGTTATTTCCGTGTCAGAAGGGTGGAATGGGCCACGGGAGGGCAAGAACCTCTTTCTAAGAAAGATCTCTCTTAAAAAGAAAAAAAGTTATTTCAAAGCTCTGGGCATGGAGAACATGGTGTCATACATGCATCTCCAAAGACAGACATTTCTGTCTGAACAAGGGAATTTCAGAGTCTTAAGTGACCACACCATGATGTGGGGGCTGGGATAGGAGACAGATGAGATTTCAAGCCCCGCAGAGGCAGCAGTGTGAATTTTTGGGAATCTACTTAAATTGTTTTACACAAAGTCTTGCTTGAATCAGATGAGATAGGAAAATGATCTATTGAGGTAGAAATAAAAAGAATGTGTCAGCCTTTCTTTCGGATGTAATTTAAAGCGGTTACCCTATCACAGGAGGTTACAGCGCCTCCTGTGTTTTAACCGAGCAC
This sequence comes from Pteronotus mesoamericanus, assembly GCF_021234165.1. Classification (NCBI taxonomy): domain Eukaryota; kingdom Metazoa; phylum Chordata; class Mammalia; order Chiroptera; family Mormoopidae; genus Pteronotus; species Pteronotus mesoamericanus. Next base: position 24,324,832 of record NW_026555105.1, on the reverse strand, counting down.
AAGACATGGACATGCTGTGAAGGGAAAGCTTCCATCGACTTTTGAGTCTTCTAGGCAGATCACAATCCTGTTTCACAGGCTGATGGCTTCTGGTGTGTTTTTGCTAGAGTTTCCTAAGGGTTTCCCCACTTATTTTAGTTTTGTGAAGTGTTCCTTTTTTTAATTATAACTTGACTTTTAGCAATGGTACATGACCTGGTTCAATGTTTGGTTCTGAACTTACAAATGTATGCGTTTAGATATTGTAACATAATTTGACAAGGCTTCATAGAGAGCCGTGAATTTCTGTAACATTTTGATATGTTTTAATGCATCTGACTTAGATCTTGTTGAATAAAGCACTTTTCAAAGAGAAGTCTTCGGTGGATGGCTCCGTGTGTGTCCGCTGGGTGGGGAGCTCTGCATTATAGGAAGTTGAAGGATAGGAATGTGCAAGTACACCCAGAAGAAGAGTTGATTTCCTTGGCCTAGAGTTTATGGTTGGTTTTTTTTTTTAAGATTTTATTTATTTATTTTTAGAGAGAGGGAGAGAAACATCAATATGTGGCTGCTTCCCACGTGTCCCCCCACCGGGGACCCGACCTGCAACCCAGGCACACGCCCTAGACTGGGAATCGAACCTGCAACCCTTTGATCTGCAGGCCGGTGCCCAATCCACTGAGACACACCAGCCAGGGCTAGAGTTTATGGTTTGAATGGGCTCACACTTGGCTGTAATACTCCAAATAAGTGAAATAAGAATGCCCCTGTATAAGTCTTGAGTTCATGCCCTGGTGGAAACAGCTGGGAACCACCATCCAATGAGGCTGGATTTTTGTCCTGACTTGTTGAGATGAACTCACTGAACCTTTACATAGGACTTGGTTTACTCACCTATAAAATAGCCAAGCGGGTATGGGAACCTGGGCTTGCCTCTGTCGGAAGCAGTCTCCTAGGGGTGACCAAGTGTAAGACCTGTCAACTTGGCGAGGCCATGGTACCTGGGTATTTAGTCAAACACTAGTCTAGATGTTTTTGTGAAGGTATTTTTAAAGATGAGACTCAATATTTAAATCAGTAGACTTGTGAGTAAAGCAGGTTCGCCTCCACAATGTTGAAGACCTTGGAGTAAAAGACTGATTTCCCCAAGGGAGAGGGGATTCTACCTACAGCCTGCCTTTGGACTTGAGCTGCAGCATCAGCTCTTCCCTGGGTCTCCAGCCTGCCGGACTACCCTGTGGTATGAGCCAATTCCTTAAGCTTAATCTCTATGTATACACGTCGTATTCATTCTCTGATTAACACAGAGGGGTTATGTGGTTAATCCAACACATTTGAATATGTGACTGACAGTTGTCTTCTTAGGAAACTGGTCATGGAACATAAATGATGACCAATGTAATATGATCTCTAGAAAAAGGTAACAAAGAAGACAAATATTTTAACAATGCCCTCAAATGATGCTTATATGGTTTTCTTTTTAAAGAGAAAAGTTTGGATAAATCACTACTCTCTTTAAGTGTTGTTTTAATTTCCTATATTTAGAGTTTTCACTTCAAGCAATTGCTTTGTAGTTGCTGAGTTAACAAAGCTGGGAGAAACCAATGGGCAGACGGTTGGCACTTCCAAAGCAGCGAGGCTTTTGTACCATATGGCATGGAGGTGTAGATGTCTACGTGGGTGACATGGACAAAATATGACCAATGGTCTGTTTGGGGGCCCCATTGAGACCCCAACTCAAGCAGTGAGTCATGTAGAAGTTAGGGTGCCTACAACCATCCAAGAATGCTAATAGCCTTCTGCCAAAGGAAGCAGCAGTTCTTGGCTTGCTTTAAGGGGACAGATTTCATGAAATAATTTTGTGTTGCTTATTTTAGGTAATAAAATTTTGACTGAGTTGAGTTCTCTGTGAGCACCAGACTTTACTGTGAAGTTTTGAATACATTTGAATAGGTTTGGCTGAGATTCTTAGATGCAAGCAAACCTACTGAAAGTTGAATTTGGGTAAAATTGACATTACTCATTTTTAAAACCATGCAATATAAAAATTGTTATCTATGATTTAAGTGTATGTTATATAAATATGTAAGGTAACTTTATATAAGTATATACTTTATAAGTAAGTTAACTTTAAAAGTTTCAAAACTACAGGCCCACCGGTAGGGGCTGTAAATCCAAGTTTGGCCAGGACAATTCTGGTTCCATCTGTTGTTGTAGTGTCATTATCAACGGCAGCCCTTGCTGCTCTCAAAATGTACCAGGGATGATGGATATGGTCCCCTACACACTGACCAAAAGCAGCTAATCATAGTTTTCATATGTGAGGTTTTTAAGATGAAGCCATAAGTTGGAAAAAGTTCAAGTTTTATAAAGTATAAAACTTTATAATGGTTAGAAAGTCATTTAAATTTTAGGATCTCTAAACACATGCTTCGATGGAAAGAAAATATATTTTATATGCCAGATGTTTTGATAATGCCGATTTAAATGTTCTTGCATTAGAAATCCATATTTTTTAGTGGAATTATAAAACTGGACACATTAGCATTAATTTGTGACTTTTGACTGTCACCCTGTCCATGCCTGCAGAACCATCTAAGGATCAATGGCATTGAGGCTTGGGCCTTTTACAACATCCTCTACCGAGAGAAATCTGGGTTCCCAGGAGGGTAGCTGGTGCCAGATCTGGGGCATAAGGAACAGGACAGCATGGGTATGTTTTGCCAATGGAAAGTCATTATGCATCAGAGACGTCTGGGGTGTAATTTCAGGGACAAACTGCTGATGAGAACTCCCACGCACAGCAGACATTGAATGTGTGGGATTATGAAAAGCCTGGAATTTAAAATGACCTCAAGGAAAGATTCGAAAGGTAAAGGTCATATGTATAGAAATGTAATGTATTGTTCACTTAAATTGTTCAGGTTCCTCAGCCAAATTTTGGCAATAAAACGAGTTGTCACAAAAATCAATTTAAGTTGTTTGTCTAAAAGCCTTTATGCTAACCAAGCAAAAAAAAAAAAAAAAGAAAAAAAGAAAAGATTATAACATCCATGACTCATTAAAAGAAACCAACAAATAAAAGTTGAATTTAAAATGGTCATCATAATCTAGAGGGAAATTATTAGAAATACTAAATAAATTTTGTAAGGTTGGCAAAAACAATGTGAATATATACACATTAATTTTATTTCTATGTATCAGCAATAAAATTAGATTTGAAAATAAAATTTAGAAATGGAAAGGCATACCTCATGTATGGACTGCAAAGATAGTAGCTCTCCCCAAACTGATGTAAGTAATCCTAATAAAAAGCCAAGTTAGGTATGCCTCAATTATTAAAATAAGAAGAGCCAAGTAAGACTTTTTCTTCTTTTCTTCTTGTTGTGATAAGGCTATAGGTAAAATAAAAAATATAATCATAAATATTATTCAGCCATTAAAAGTACAATATAAGTTCATTTAAAAACTTAGAAAACACCTGAGACTAGAGCCCCACCCTGGCAGCTGGCGCCCTGGTGTGCTCCAGTCCTCGGAGAGAACCTGCTGGTCATGAGTCACTGACGAGGGCAGTCAGTGCCCCCGGTTAGTGCCCAGATCAGAAACATGGCAAAAAAAAACAAAAACAAAAAACTTAGAAAATATTATTATTAAAGTGAATAAAATAGCCTGCTCAGTAGGACTACAGAACTGTGTATAAAAAAAGCCTATGAAAAAAGTTACCTTGGAATGTGGGGAATGGCATTTTTTTTATGTCTGTACCTGGCTTTCTTTTTTTTATGTTTCTCCATTGGCTTTTGGATTCCAATTCCCTGCTTAGTACATCCAAAAATATTGAAGGTCCAAAAGCACACATATGTGCAAAAACACAAACAATCCTAAGATTAAAGCTAGACAGGACCTTATCTCACTGGTGAATGGGGTCGGTTTTCTCCAGCTAAATAGCATCAACATCCCTGTTTTAATAGGAGGCCCAACACGCAATTGAAATGTAGTCCTCATGTCCCAAACCATGTGTGTGTGCATATAATATACACACATGTCACACACGTGCGCGCACACACCAGAATGGGAGGATCACATCCATAGGCCCAGGGCCTTCGAGAATACCAGTCACCCTGATGTCTTTCACTGTGAGAAATTGGGGAATTCCTTGTGTTTAGGCTCAGTCACCCCAGACACTAAACCCCCTTTCTAAATGTATTCTCAATGCCTTCAGGCACTGGACAAACAGAAGTTTTCAAAAGGAGAAAAAAAATGCCTATCATAAATTCTGGAAACCTGTTAGCCAGAATATGTTGTCAAACTGTCCAACTTTGTTTCTTACTGATGCAGTGCCGGCAAGGCTACCCAAGGCCTGTATGGAAGATTCTGGATGTGTGCTTCACCCTACCTGGGCACACAGGACTCCCACTATTTCCCTGTTCTACCATTAAGAAAAAAACCCAAATGTATTTGTTTAGTATATTCATCACAGGGACACAACCAGAGACAATTTAAAAAACAGAAACAGAACAGAAATGACACCACAGCTTAAGATACCGAGTCCAACAGAAATTAAGGGGAAAACAGAACATCTAAGGGCAAATGGAGACAACACAAGGTGGGAGGCGGGACCGCCCGGGTCGGGGCTCTCAGCTGGAGAACTGCTTTGAGTCTGTTTCTTGCAGGTATTTCTTAAAGGCTGTGAGCTTTTGTCAGAGCTCAGCAGGCTGTGTTTTCAAAACACCACAAATAACCTTAAGAAAGTTAAGATATAATTAAAAAGCTCTAAATCACACCAAATGCTAAATGACCTTAAACAGTTCTAAATAACTCTAAAGCCTAAGAAGTTTAAAACCTAAATCCTTAACACCAATAATTATGCTAAATGATCCTGAGTGAATTTTAAAAATCCTATACAGCAATAAAAGATCCTAAGTGGTCATAAAAGATCCTGAATGATCTTTAATGGCTCCTAATACTCCCAGGGATGCTAAACCTTAAATGAACCTACTCTAATCCTAAAACACCCACATGATATTCAGTGATCCCAAATGACCTTGAGACTTTAAGAGAGTGTTAAGTCCTTATCCAGCCTACTTATACCTAAATGGTCTCTCCCCACCTGCTCCTGGGACCCCATTGCCTCCGGCCTCCTCAACAGTCACTGTGCTTCACACTTTAGCCTGCTGTTCTTCAGACACGCCAGACTTTGCGGTCACCATTCTCTCTTTCTGGAACATTCTTCCCCCAGCACATCACATGCTTGGCTCCTTTTTGATTCAGGTCTCAATACAACCCTTGCTTCCTAGTGAGGCTTTTCCTGAGGCTTTTCGCCACCTCAATTAGCTGCCCTGCTGCCAGTTACTCTCTGCTTCTAGTCCCTTTAGAGCACTTCTCACTGTCTGAATATATTTGTTGATTTATCTATCTCTTCCACTAAAACCCATGAGAGTAACCCCAACTCCTGGAGTAGGACCTGACCTTTGGCAGGTACCTCTTGTGGAATCAACAAATGAATATCCAGATGTATCCTAAACATGAAGATCTCAAAATGCCAAGAACACCAAAGCTGATGACCACAAGGTCTTGACCCAAGAGTCTCAAAATCTTTATTCCTGTAATCCCCAATAAAATGACCTCGGATCGTCGCAACCTATCGAATGGGCCCTAAATCACTCCAAATGCTTCTAAACCCTTTGTGATCCTGAAATGGTCTGACTTTAAACAATCTTAAAGATCCTGAAGAGGCATAAATTACTCAAAATGACTTTAAGCCCTAAATGATCTTCAATGATACTAAGTCATGTCAAATGATACTAATCATCCTTAAAAAGCTCTAAGCAACCCCAAGAGAACCTGAATCTTCTAAGTCTCTTAAAGACTTTATTTTTGAATCTTAAACCATTTTAACTCCAAAAGTGAATATCCTGAATGGGGAAAAAAAAAAAAAAAAAACCCGCTGAATTCTAATGACTCTAAAGAACCCAATCATGTCAATGACCCAGTGGTTAATGTGCCTGACAACCCTAAAGCCCTAATGGTGGAAAATTATCCCAGATGACCTCAAACCCTCCTAGGACAGAGAGATTCTTGGGAGGAAGTTGTCTTATTAAAACGTTGACTCAGTTTCAGCAGATTTGGCTTGAGACACTGCCTTACTATCCAACTCCCATGGATGTTGATGTTGCAGGTCCACATACCACACTTTGAACAGCAAGGCTAGAAGGTATGTAAACCCAAGTGACCCAAAAATATCCTAAGAGAACTAAAACTACCCTCTATTCTAAAATGTTCTCAAAGGTCCTAAACAAAACTAAATCCTAAATCCTTAACAACCATAAACATCCTCAAGTTTCTGAAATGATGCTTAAAACTCTAAGCCCCAAATTATCCCACATGACCCTAAACTAACTCAAACAAGTCTAACTGCCCTTAAGGATCACAAGAGATTGCAAAAGATTATAAATGTTGCATCTCCCTAAAGTGCCTTAAAAATTCAAATTTACTTAATTTACTTTAAATAACTCTAAACTTCAACAGTCCAAGAGAACTTTAAAGACCCAAGAGATCCTAAATACACCTAAGATCCCAGACTCCCTAAACAATTCAATTAGATCCAAAATTATTCTAAATCCAAGTTGACCTTAAATATTTCAATGGAGCCTGGATCCAATGAGCCTGACTTTCCCAGTCTCAATGACACGAATGCCAACAACTCCAATGAACTTGACATTAATGACCCAGCCATCTTAAACCATAACAGGCAATGGAGCAGGCACCCTGTTGGTGGCCTGTGCTGACCCTAATTACCCCACACCCCAGTGACTCAACGTTTATGCTCCAAAGAGCAGGGCTCTGTTTATATGCCTTTAACCCTGAACCAGAGAAGCTATTTATGCTGAACCGGAAGCCCATGAGTTCCCTACAAAAATGGGTGATTCCCCCTGCCCCCACTGACACTGCCAACCTTAAAGTCTAATTACCATGAACTGATGCCCCTGGACTCTAAACTCAGGAAAGGAGATTGGAGCAGCCCCACGTACACCCTGATGAGAGCCTTACCCTACACCCATCCCTTTAATGATGGGGTGCCTTCACTCTAACAATCCTAATGGCATGAGAACAGTGACAGAGATTACCCAGAGGCTTACCTGCACCTAAATTGGACTTGGATCCTCAGAGGCATAACCCTAATAATCCACACCTTAAACCCTACCCTTGAATAACAATAAAGCTGTATTAAAATAGCCCAATCTTGGCAGCAGCTCTGATTATTCTGGTGTGGAACACCATACAGCCTCCCCACAACATTCCTTGCTAATTTAGCTCCACGTGCACGCCCATCATCTGAGGAGCTGGTTACAAAATAAGGTCAAGTGATATTCCTTAAAGGTTTACTCCACTTTTGATCTGGGGCCCCAAAATCACCTGAGGACTGTGCACCATATTTCCCTTGTCCAATGTAATCACTGAAATTCATCCTGAATTAAGATGAAAATAATGCAGATTCTAGGCTTTCTAAGACCAAATTTAAGCTGCCTTTAATGTCATGAAGTTGTTTTTTAGGCCAATGTGACATTCAGCATGTTGTAGGAAAAAAAAAATTCCCCAAAATGCCATGTAATGGACAAGCCAGGTGCAAGGATCCATACAGAATATTATAAGTGAATACTGCTGAGTATCCTGGCGTTAACTTCTTTATCCCTCCAAGGAAAATGTTCCCAAAATGCATCCTCTGCAAATTCAAGATCTGTAATACTTTCTTGGACATATTGAAAGATAATGATTTGATTTCAATGAATTACATAGAGGAGCTTAAAGTCCTGGTAATAAATATTTGTCTCACAGTGCACTATAATTTCTTTACTCAGAATCTGTGGAGAAAGTAAAGTCCATAGACCTAGCACAAAATCAATTCAACTAACTGAAAGTTGGTGTCAAGAAATAATGTTGAATGAAAACAACTAGTTGGTAGAAGGTACAGACAGGACGTTATTTAAGGGTCACATACACCCACATACACAAATACTCCCTATATTAACATAGAGAAAAAGGTTGGAGTGATACACAATTGTTAAAGGTTACCTTTTGCCTAGGATGGGCAGTGGTGGTGGTGCCTTTTCCTGGGATGGACTAACTTCTTTTAAAACACAGTTTCCCTTTTCTTCAGCGATACACATGCACACAGTTCACACAGTCAATGAGCCTGTCTCTCCTGTTGCTTCTGGGCCGCACTCCCATCCCTCCCCCCAGCACTGAAGGCATGCAGCCGATTCTGTGTTGGCTTCCGGTTTATCTGTAAGTAACACATTGATGTCGCCCTTTCTGATTTGCTAATCCAGGGTCTTGTTTTTCTTTATCTCCTTCCCCACCTTCTTGTGCCAATCATAATTTTTGGTTGGATCCCTGTCCAGCCTTTACATTATATTACAAATGCTTCGTAAAATCAAGCTGTGTACTGTACTGTAATTATTTTACCTCTTTTAGTTAAGGCAGGGCTGACCCCGGACTCCCCAGCTCTTAGCACTTTCACTTCTCAGTGATTATTCCCTCCTTCTCAGCCATTTTAAGGCCACCCTATGCTTTTGAATACTTTCCAAAGCAATTAGTGAACTGTGGAAGCTTTGCTTCTTTCCCCCTATCATTCATTTAACACTGGAAACAATAAAGATCTCAGAGACAAGAAAGAGGGCGTGTCTGGAGGACAGTGTGTTCCAAAGGAGGAGCCACTTGGTAATTCAGGAGGCCAGGCCCTCCTCTGTGTAAACTTTAAAAGCATGCTGAAATTGCCTCTCTACTTTCTTGCTCCCTGCCCAAATAATTGTTCCAACTTGTCTTACCTTGGGTGAGTCTCTGTTCTCAGATGATGGCAGGTGTCTCCATCTCAGATATTTCACTTGGCTTTTCCTTCTCTAAGGGGTCCAGGCACTTGGGTATTTGGGGGCAGCTTTGAGTTGCTTTCCTTCATTCTTTTCAGTGCACACAGCTGTTGACCCAAAGATACCCACCAGGCAGAAATAATGAGTGAAGACATTTTGGGGACACACTGCTGAGTTTTCAGCCACCTGCCCATATGAGAGAAACACTTTGCCCTATAGATTCGGGGTTTAATTTATGCTCCATGTGGACCAACCTGGCATCTGTTCCCTGGAACACTGGGCTTCCTTAGGCTGCGACCACAGGTTGGCCTGTGGTCTCATAGGAGGGAGCACTACAGAGCTAAGGCCAGTGGTTGGGCAGTGCCCTCCCTGCTGATGGCATTTGGTCTCGTCTCTTTTCTTCTGACTCCTGTTTCGGTTGTGTTTTGGGGGCTCATTTTGGGGGCATATATTGATGCCCACTTACTAAATACCCCAAGCCTTGGGGCCCTCCATATGAGCCTGGCTTTTCCTGACTTCTATGTCCTGCTCATTCCCTGCTGTTTTTTCTACCTGTGGCCACAATGTCCTCCCTGAACAACCTGGATTCCAGTTGTCCACCCACTTAGCATATTCCTACCACCAGTCCTCCGATAGCTGCTTCCTTTTCCCTTTTCCTTGGGTTCTGCCTGGGGGTGTCCTTGGGTCCATCAGGTTGGGGAGTCTATCCTTCCTCCATCTGGTCCCCCAATGGCTTCCAACTGCACTTATAATGAACTTCTATACAGTCTTCAACGCCCTCATCATCAGCCCCTGGCTACCTTCCCCACCTCATTTCACCTACCCACCTTCCTGCTCCTTTTGCTCACATCTGCCTCCCCACACCCTCAACACATTCTCAACTTGGGCCTTTTGAATACATAGTTTATCTTCCTGCCAAGTCCTGCAGGAAGAGACACCAGCTATTTTGCCACAGCTACCTCATTCTTATTTTTCAAGTCTTAGCTCAAAGGTCCCTTCTGTAAGGAGGCCATCCCAATCACCCTAGCAATGCCCTCTTCCCCAGGCAGTCACTCTTCGTTATTTAAAAAAGTTTATTATTGAGATAAAATCTATACAGTGAAATGCACCTTTCTTAAGTATACAGTGTGGAGAATTTGACAAATGCCTACATCAGTGTGGCAATTCCCCAATCAAGAATCAACCCTTCCTCAGTGCCTTGTTATCCCATTGCCTTGTTTCATCAAATTTACTCAGCTCTGCTCAACACTGTCTTGTTTATTTGTTTGTTTTATGTTTCCTCTTCTACAATGGAGGCCCCCATAAAAACAGAGATCTTGTTTGTCTTCCTCATTGCTGTTTCCCTCATGCTCAAGGTGTCCTTCTTGGTTGCACTGAATAAATAAATGAACGGCCTTTCCATTTGTATGAGCATGTTGCCCTTGACTTACATGCTGCAAACTCACCCAAAGGATTCTGTGGGGTTAGGCAGTGCCCTCTCCTTGGTGGAAGGGGATTCAAGATGCAGGTAGCCCTTGAGGTGAGTAACACTCTTAATACTTCCGCCTTCGAGGGAACGTTGTCAGAGTTCTTCCTTTTACTTGGAGCTTGGCTTCACGACCTCCCCCTCCGCACCTGCCCATACGAGAACGCCACCTTGGAAAGTCATGGCCGGAGAGGTCAAACTCAGCCCAAAAGTCAGTGTCATTCATGTTAACCTTGGAACGTTCCAGTGAAGAATGAGTGCGTGAGCTAGAGTTTGTGTGTGTGAAGGGCCCCTTCTAAAATCGCCTTCTGTTTACGTAAAATGTCCTGAGATATACTCCTCCCTGACGCCATGGAGAAGGTCTTTACAAACCTATCTCCAGGAGGTGGTAGGTGCGGAGGCTGAGGACGAGGTATTGTCCCATGTTGGTAACTTCTAGCCTTGTGACTGAGAATTTTACAGTTACCGTCCCACCTCCATATTAGCTGAGTGCCACAACCTTACTCCACATCCCAGGCGCAGTCTTCAGAAGGACTGGGGGTCAAGAAATACAGGGCCATTTTTAAAACTGATGGTTTATGAGAATGTCAAAAGCAAACTCTGCAGAAGACCTTGTTCCAGACGTTCAGGTTCCTCCTGAATCCTGGCAGGTTGGCCTCTCTACCATCTGAGTCCGTGGTTTAGGGCGCCCTCTGGTGGTTGAGACGCTGTGCTACTTCCCCTTTCTTACCTCTTCTGAGCAACGGAAGGCCTCCACAGCGGGGTGGGAAAAGACTACATCAATTTTAATAGAAATAATTGAATTTTTAAAATCTTAAAAATAGTGACATTTTGACCTTAGTGGCTTGTGTATTACATTGCATAAAGTAAAGGGAAGAGGTGCCTGGAGGACGTATAAGAGCCTCTTGCCTTGGAGTAGCTGCCGGTGACGCCTTCGCTGGGCTCAGTGATTTGTACATGACGTTTTTGACACATCCTTGGTGTGCTTTGATGATTCTGAGCCAGGCTGTTCAGGTTCCCATCCTTGTTCCACTGATGTGAGCCCTGGGTTACTCTCCGCCCTCTTCTATTTCATCAACAGGTTAATGGGGGAAATATTAAGACCCACATCATGGAGCTGCTGCAGGCATTAAATGCTTTGAGAACGTTTAGAAAAGCGCCTTGGTGGGGACTATGTGAGTGTCAACAACTATTATTTATTTCTACTTAGACTAAAATCCTCACAAAAACTCTAAGAAGCTTAACAATTACCACAAAAATATAGGTAAAAAAGTAATGTAAGTGCAAGAGGTAGAGAAGATAGACCACTCAAACTAATGTACTTTTAAATGTATTTAAAAGTACATTTCTACAATTTATAAATAAATGTCAGCACATATTAAGGATGCTCCCTGAGCAGGTGTCCAATCTGAAAAGCTTGAGGGCCACCGGTTCTGAACCCAGATGGGGACCAGTGATCCCTAGTAGAGGTTTGGGCTTTACCCTGTGCATCTCCCTGGATTTGCTTAGTTGTCCTTTGGGTTGTCATGGGCCTCAGTGTTACATTTCATGTGGGGACACTGAAGTATGGAAAGGTCAACACCCTTGTACAAAGTTACAGGGTGTGTCCACAGCTAGGCAGGGCCTCTTCTATGCAAATGCTGCTGGTTTTCACATGCTCCTGGATGCTTTCCATGACATTAAACCTCTTGTCCATTCCATTCTCCTTCGAGGCTCCAGGGGAAGACCATTGGCCTTTATAACTCGCCTCTGTCTACCTTCTGTTCCCCCCTTCCTCCTGTCTCAAAAGGATAAGCGGGTTTGGGACAAAGGAAGTTTAAGAGGGGGCCCTCCTCTGAACTTTATTGGGTCTGCCATGTCCAAGGCAGAGAGAATGCCCTGCATTGTCTATGTCCTCGTCAGGGCTATTTCCTGGGCTTTTTCTGCCATTCCGGACCACAGGGTGGCTGTTGTTATTCTCAGACATATTGGCTGAGACGGAAGGTTGAGAAGGGGTTGAGAATGAGCTTCCCACATGATGAAGGGAGAGGAGTAAGAGCAAAGCTCCTGAGGCTGGTGAGAACTTGTGTTTTGGAGCTGACAGGAGGCTTGAGTGGCAGAAACAGAGTTAGTCAGGAAAAGAGGGGGCAAGGTGAAGTTAGAGAGTGGTACAAAGCTTTTGAGGTCAAAGGAGTTTGGATTTTATTCTTGGTACAAAAAGAAGCTTTTAAAAGGGGAAAGAGAGAGAGAGAGGTGTCTTATCTTTTTAATAGACCATCCTTGTTCCTGTGTGAACAGAGACAGGAATACCAGCTAGGAGCCTGCTGTAGACACCCAGATGAGATGATGGCAGCCAGAACGAGGCGGTGGCAGTGGCGGTGCTGAGGAATGAGTGGATTAATAACGCATTTTTAGAATAGATATTATAAGACCAAGACTTCTGGTTTGGGGTATGATGAAAACTACCATCAACTACCAATTTCCCTCCCCGCAAAATTATTCCTGGGAACCTAGAGGAGAGAGAGGAAGGGAGATGATGGGCATGCATGTGGCATTTGAATGTGGATGCAGAAGTAATAGTGGCCTGTCGTCACTAATATTAGTTGACTGCTTCCTATGTCCCAGGCACTGCCCTGAGCCCTTGGCTTTCTCACACCAACCCCTTGAGGCAGGTCATTATTTACACTTTACAGATGAGGAAACAGACACTACAAGGATCAGTGACTTACTCAAGGGCATGCACAGCTGGTAAGAGGAGCTGAGGGATCTGGGATTCAGCATAGCCTCTGTGTTGGCCATGCCCCAGGGGAGGATCCCCAGAAAACGGCGTTGGAGTTGCCTTTTTAAGGTGTTCGGAGGTCCCTCACGCAGGTCTGAGCAATGGCCCCTGTACACTCCGGCGCCATGGCTTGACTACCTGGACCATCAGGGCCCCTGAGTACCTCATGTGTGGCCTCTTGTTATAAACCACTCAGGATCCCTGTATCCCCAGCCTCAGCCCAAGTTGCAGACTCATCTTTGCTCCCATCTCTGGATGATGGCTAATTCACTTGAGAAACCTCTTTCTTGGTTAACAATGTTAACACACAAGGGTTTGTTTTCTTGTATTTTTCCTTTTTTAAAGATTTTACTTATTTTAGTAAGAGGGAAAGGAAGGGAGAAAGAGAGGGAAAGAAACATTGGTCGGTTGACTCTTTTATGCGCCCTGACCAGGGATCGAACCCACAACCCAGGTACACACCCTATGGGGAATCTAATCTTGAGCCCTCATTTTGCAGGATGACGCCCAACCGAGACACACCACTCAGGGCTTTTGTATTTGTTTTTTGCTTTTTAACATTTGTTTTAAATACACATTGAAAAGTTCAGATCTTTAAAACTCTGCTTTAAGCCCTTTTGAGATTTGAAAGTCAGATTCCAGATTGGAGCCTGGTTTGGTGGTGACAACATGGGGCTCTCATGGGCTTTGAGGCAAATTGCAGGCAGAGCCTTATTCTCACCCCGGTGGCTCCCAGCCTGGCGTGATGAGCGCCTTGGCCAGCTGTAAATGCTCCCCAGGCAACCTCTGATTTTCTTCTGGTTCTTTGTTCACCCGGTTTCCCTTCCTGCCTGCTCCCATTCTTCCCACCAGCAGGAAGAGATGACGAAAACCGGGGCCAAAGCTTCCTTCAGCTGGCCGCACGGAGTCCTGGACACCGCTGAGCCTTGCAGAGAACAATGGAGCTGTGGCGCTCGGGAGAGCCTGTGGGTCTGCTTCCTCTGGACCATCTTCATCCTTACCTGCCATTTTTGCTGACTGAAGCTGTTACCATTCATTCTCATGGACCACTGCCTGTAGGGAGTACTTTGGCGGGGGGCCAAGGGCTGAGCTTCCCCTGCATCATGACAGTGTAAGGACAGTGCACTAAAAAAGGTAGAGAAGTCCATGAACTTGCTTTCTCAGCTTCTATATGGCTCCCTGGTCCCTTATTTCCTAAGTGAGAGGGCAGAGCTTAAGGAAAAGCCAGCTTTTGCTTTTTTCTCACGTGTCCATGGACCTTTCTAAGGTCCCTGGCTATAGGCTCTCAGCCGAGCCTGGAGGCCACTGCGGAGGCTCCGTCTTCCCCTGCCCAAGTTGTTTCCTGTTGGTGGCTACTGTGAACAGAGCGCCGGTGAACATTCTTGTGTCTTTTGGCAGACCTGACGCTCCTTTCTATGGATCTCCACCGAGGACTGGAACTGAAGTCTGCAGGAATTCAGGCTCAGTTAGGCTTTCTGAAAGGCAGAGGGAGAGTCAGTATTGGTTCAGAGCTGGATAAGCTGCTGCTCCTGAACCCCAGCGGCCCCAGCCCCATCTGTCCAGTCAGTGCCTGAGGAAGATGCCCCAAGAAAGCAGGTGCTTCCTTCAGAGCTGCAGCAAGCGCTTCTCAGTGAAACAGTCCAGTCCACCCCCTCAGCCAGGCTGGGCCAAGGTCTCATGTGAACCAGAAATGCCTAGATGAGAGAGGGAGGGGCCCTGGGTGTTCTCTTGCCTGAAGAAAATTGGGGTAAATAGAAACATAGAGGAAAATCAGGGGCTGAGCAGGGAGCAGGACTGTTTAAATAACCCATAAGCAGAAAACATGACTGCAGGTCCCAGGATTTCCGAAGCGTTTGGTGGGACACCTGGAGCCGGGAATGCCCTTCTTACGTGTCTTGCTTTGGGAGGGAGGTGTATTACGATGATGCAGAGCTAGGAGGGTGCGCGCCCGCTCCACCCTGTCCCTGCATGAGGACCACGACCTCCAGGTGAAGACTCCAGCAGCAAGAAATGACCTTCCAACTTTGTTGATGAAAACTATAAAAATACTAAAATTTATTAAAAGGAGGCAAGAAGATGCGGAAGTTAAAGTGCGGCCTTTGAAGTCAGACTAACTGCCTGGGTCCCCTGCTTACTAGCAATCGTGACTGGTCCCTAAGCCTCAGCCTCCACTTCTATAAAACAAGGATGATTACGGGGCCCACCTGATAGGCATGAGAGTTAAGGCAACCACAGGTAACTTCCTGAAACAGGGCCTGGCACATACTAATCACTCAATAAAGTGCTCACATATGTTTTTGAAATGAGGGATGAGATAGAAACATTTTCTCGTGGTACTGGTGAAGCAATATTAAACATGCCCATGCTAGGAGCGGCTTGCTTGCATGATCTCACCGACACATTCAGTAGCCAGAACAGCTTGAAGGTGTGACTTTTCGGACAAAATAACATGATTTTAGTTTCTGTAGACTCAGTAATAGCAGTCCTTAAGAAACCTGCACTGTGGTGCAAATGGTTAAACATGGAGGATTTGACTCTTTCCCGACCTTAGATAATTCTTTTCACTCATCAGAGAAAGAAATCTATAGTCCATTTTAAAATCATATTTACAAGAGATTTCCAAGCACTCCAATGGAATAGGAAGAAGTTTTTTCTTGGACTTGAGGCATCAGAGGGAATTAGCAACTCACTTGTTTCTGGGGATGGGGGTGGGGAAACTAGAGAGGTTGGTAAAAGGGCACAAACTTTTAGCTAGAAAGTGGATAAGATCTGAGGAGGTAATATAAAACCACGGTGATGAGAGTTGACAACACTATTGTATAACTGAATTTTGCTACGAAAGTAGGATTTAAATGTTCTTACTAAAATAAAAAGATAAATAGGTGAGGTGAGGGGTATGTTAATTAACTACATGGGGAATCCTTTCACAATGTGTACATGTATCAAATTACCACTATGTACACTTTAAGTGTCTTATTTTATATGACAATCATACCTCAGTAAAGCTGGGGAAAAGTAAGCCAGCTTGATACAATATTCAGCATTCCTACTTTTGGACGGCGGCCATGCCCGCCACTGCACCGCCAACGCTGCTCTAGCATTCCTACTTTTGCGTGTGACAGGCCAAAAGAAAAAAAAAAAAACTTGCTGACTCAGATCTGATAACGCTGTAAGGAAGCTCCACAGTTTCGGGCCCACGTTTGATTCAAATATCCAGAACTGACTGGCAGAGGTTGCCGCCTTTCCAAACAACCTAGGAAGTGAATTAGGATTTTCTGATTTGCCAGACATGAATGGTAAGAGCAGAATCCAGCTGGACACGGGACCTGAGGAATGGCTCAAGCCATCTTCAATTTATTCTTGAATTTATTGGGGCGATACTGGTTAATTAAATTACATAGGCTTCAAATGTACAGTTCTATTATACACCATCTGTATATTGTACTGTGTGTTCCTCATCCCGAGTCAAGTCTCCCTCTGTCACGATTTCTCTCTCCTATACTCTCTTCTACCTCCCCCTCCTCCCCTCTGGTAATTAACCATGCTGTTGTCTGTGAGGTGGTCTTCTTCTCTTTTTTTTTTGCTTAATCCCTTCATCTTTTTTACCCAGCCCCCGAAGTCCCCTCCACTCTAAAAGCTGTCAGTCTGTTCTATGTATCTTTGACTCTGTTTCAATTTTGTTTGTTTATTTATTGATTTTTTTCCTTAAAAGAATAGCCATAATTTTATTGTAAAGGTCTTAGTATACTAGGATGCTTCTGTTTTCTAATTAATAGCCTAAATATATACATAGAATATATCAAGTTGGCTTTTATCAGTTCTACTACCAGATTTTATCAATTCAGTATTTATTAAGCAATATCCTTTGAAGTATACTTGTTTGTCAGGGAATTTTAACATTTCTGTGCATTGGTTTGCTATATTTTTTAATATTCTTTTTTAAAGGATATTTTATTCTCTATACTATTACACTTGTCCCATTTTTTCCCTCCCCTTTATTCTCGCCACCCTACACCTCTCCTCCTACCAGGGTTCCCTTCCCCCCCTTTTTCATGTCCATGGGTCATATATGTAAGTTCTTTGGCTTCTCCATTTCCTATGCTGTTCTTAACCTCCCCCGGTCTATCTTGTACCTACCAATTATGCTGCTTATTCCCTGCACCTTTTCCCCAATTCTCCCCCTTCCCCCAGCCCCTCTCCGCTGATAGCCATCTGCATGATCTCCATTCCTGTGATTCTGTTCTTCTAGTCATTTACTTACTTTGTTTTTGTTTTAGGTTCAGTGGTTGATAGTTGTGAGTTTGTTGCAATTTTACTGTTCATAGTTTTTTATCTTTTTCTTAGATAAGTCCCTTTAACATTTCATGTAATAAGGGGTTGGTGATGATGCACTCCTTGAACTTTGCCTTATCTGGGAAATAGTTTATCTGCCCTTCCACTCTAAATGATAGCTTTGCTGGATAGAATAATTTTGGATGTAGGTCCTTGCCTTTCATGACTTTGAACACTTCTTGCCAGCCCTTTCTTGCCTTCAAGATTTCTTTAGAGAAATCAACTGATAGTCTTATGGGAACTCCTTTGTAGGTAACTGTCTCCTTTTTTCTTACTGCTTTTAAGATTCTCTCCATACCTTTAATCTTGGGTAACTTAATTATGATGTGCCTTGGTGTGTGCTTCCTTGGGTCCAACTTCTTTGGGATGCTCTGAGCTTCCTGGAAGTCTATTTCCTTTGCCAGATTGGGGAAGTTCTCCTTCATTATTTTTTCAAATAAGTTTTCAATTTCTTGCTCTTTTTCTTCTCTTTCTGGAACCCATAGCTCAGATGTTGGGACGTTTAAAGTTCTTCCATAGGTTCCTAAGCCTCTCTTCATGTTTTCGAATTCTTGTTTCTTCATTCTGTTCCAGTTGAAAGCTTATTTCTTCCTTCTGCTTGAAATCATTGATTTGAGTTCTGGTTTCCTTCCCATCATTATTGGTTCCTTGTATATTTTTCTTTATTTCACTTTGTATAGCCTTCATTTTTTCCTTTATTTTGCCACCACAGTCAACCAATTCAGTGAACATCCTGATTATCAGTGTTTTGAACTCTGCATTTGATAGGTTGGCCATCTCTTTGTCGCTTAGTTCTTTTTTTTTTTAGTTTTGATCTGCTCTTTCATTTGGGCCATATTTCTTTGTCCCAGTGTACCTGTTATGTTGTAAGGGGCAGATCCTTAGGTATTTGCCAGGGTGAGGCAACTCACGTGTCTGCATTGTGGTGCTGTATGTTGGGGAGGGGTCAGCGAGGGAATAACATCGCTTGCTTGGCTCTCGGCCGGCTTTCAGTCACTTCCCCAGCTACCTACAAGCAAATTGAGCCCTTCTGGTACTGATTCCCAAATGGATGGGTGGGTTTGTGTACATTCTAGGACCCTGTGGGTCTCTCCAACAAACACTCCTGTGAAGCTGGGAGTTTCTCTCACTGCTGCAACAGGTTTTTAGAGCCCGAGGTTTTGAAACTTTCTTTTCCTGCACTTGAACCCTGGGTTGTGCGGTCTGTCTCACTCCCCAGCTGTTCCTCACGGTTTATCTGTTCGAAAATGTGGGACTGCCCAGACCACCAGCTGCCTCCTCGCCTGCCTAGTCCTCCAGCAGCCGCCTTGCTGCTTGTCCTCTCTGCCCCAGCTGCCTGTCTCTGCCCCTCCTACTGGTCTGGATGAATGTTTCTTCTTTAGCTCCTTGGTTTTCAGACTTCCATACAGTTCAATTTCCTGCCAGTTCTGGTTATTTTTTGTTTTTAAATTTGTTATTGTCCTTCTTTTGGTTGTGTGAAGAAGTGTATCTACCTGTGCCTCCATCTTGGCCAGAAGTCCTGTTTGTTTATTCTGTTCATTAGGCCCCACATATAAGTGAAATCATATGGTACTTGTCTTTCTCTAACTGGCTTCTTTCGCTTAGCATAATACTCTCCAGGTCCTTCGATGCTGTCCTGAAAGATAAGATTTCCTCCTTTTTATGGCCATACAGTATTCCATTATGTAAATATACCACTGCTCTTTTATCCACTCATCTAGTGATGAGGATTTGGGCTGCTTCCAAATCTTGGCTATTGTAAACAATGCTGCAATGAAATAGGGGTGCATATATTCTTTCAAATTAGTGTTTGGCATTTCTTTGGATATATTCCCCGAAGTGAAATGGTTGGGTCATAAGGCAGTTCCTTTTCATAGCATCAGAGATAGAAACCAGCAGGAAAGATTACCTTTGGGAAAAGAGCCTAATGTGTGTTTCTGCACTGCCCCCTGCTGGCTGATGCTGGAACATTGATTCTTCCTAGAAGACCTAATAGGATGCCATATTGCTGCTTTTGGGAGGCAGGGGGCTTCTCAAAGCAAGTGTTGAGCTAGAGGCAGTTGGAGTTGGCTGAGACCCTCCCATCAATGAAGGCCAGACCTGGAAAGTGGGTTTGAACAGCAGCAGATGAACTTCTCTAAGACATATCAGAGCTGGTTAGTGCTTCCAAGACAAAGACGTAGGATCATGGTAGAAGGAAAGAGATTCAGGGACAGTGGAATTCAGGAGTCAGCCAGGTAGAGAGGTGCTGAGTACCCCATCCTGAGGGCTCCAGTCCCAGCAGGTAGGCTGGGGCAGCTGCTGTGTAGAAGAACACAAGGTGACCGAAACACATCATTGCATTTGGAGTTACCCTCAGTACACAATGGAAGATGCACGTGTAAATGAATAACTATGTCACAAAGTGATGAGGAGGCAAGTTATTTTACCCAGAATCTTTAGACAGATCTCCTGGAGGTCATGTCTGAGCTGGTCCTTAGGCATGAGCAGGAATTCTGGAGGGAGTGGGGAAGGGCTTGGGAGGGTATGGCAACAAGGTAAGGCTGTAGGGTGTGTTGGGAATTATGGAAGGTGAGCTTGGAGAACAAGACAGGGCCGGTTATAAAGGACCACCTGCAGTTTGCTAAGTGTCATGACTTTCTGTGCATGGCAGAACGCTCTTAAAGGATTTGGAATTGATGTGGAGGACCCTCAGAAACAGAGAACAGTAGATGCAAAATAGACCACAGGGATCAACTTATTCTGCTTTCCTTGTAGAATTAGAAAGATTTACAACCTGGATTGTTTCTGATACATCTGAAAGATGTTCTCACAGACGTACTATATCTCTTGTCAACAATTTTGTTCTTTGCCTTTTTTATGGTGCAGGTAATCTCTGTAGTACTCAGGCTTTTGCTAGAGTGGGAAGGCAAAGATGATCATCCTAGATTATTTTGAGCCACATATATAATGATGCTGTACCACTGATGGAGATATAAGGAGCTTTTTTAAGAGACCCAGGAATTCCACCCTTCAGTGCTTCCCTCTTACCTACTCCCTTGCTCCTCAACGTGTGGCCCATGGACCAGCAGTGCCGGCGTTGCCTTGTTAGAACTGCTGAATCTCAGGCTGCCCCAAACCTGCCAAAGCCGAACATGACTTAACCAAGATCCCCAGGGAATGCATGTGCTGTTAAAGCTTGAGAAGTGCTGCCCTATTGGATGCAGGACCAACAGAGGGAAAGATTGTTGCTGGTCTTGCCCTGTCTGTTCTCCAGCCGCATGACATCACTCTCCTCCGTATGACCCCATGTCCCTGCTGGGCTGAACCACTTGCAGCTCTTTGAATGTCCCTGGATCTTTTTCTTTCCTTCAGTGATACTGCCCTTCCCCTGTCTTCTCCTGCATTCATCCTTTCAGACTTGCCCTCTCTGGAAAACCTTTCCTGCCAGGGCCCGTGGCTGGCATAGCATTCTCCCACCCTACACGCTTGTTATCCGTGTCTTCTCCATCACACTGCAGGCACCTTGAAGGCCAAGGTGGTTTCTCATTCACTGTGGTATCTGCAAAGCATGTGGACAGTCAAGCATGTCATAGAAAGCCCATAAAGATTTATTGCTAACTGATGTTGAACTCCAGCAGCAGCCCCAGGTGCTATCTCTGCTCTGTCCTTGGCTCTTCACGGGACCCAAGTACTGCTGGGCATCCACCAAGTCACTGTCTGTGGGGTGAGAGATCTGCAGGACGACATTCGATCCAGCTACAGCCCCCTACTTGACAGGACCTCAGCTCTGATTGGGGAGGGCTCTACAAATTGTCTATGGAGTGATTGAATGTGCATAAAAGCTTACAAAGTAAACAGTCAAATTAGTTGTGCTGGGTCTGTCATGCAGGCTCCCAAGAGGATTGTGTACCTCGCCTTCAACTTCACAGTCAGCCACATCACGCTAGTGACTTGAAATTGGGCAGGTGTATTAATCATGAGCCTTATTTTTCTGTATCTTGCGATGTTTTGACATCTTCAAAAATCTTTCTGGCTGGGAAGACACTATCCATCTCAGGGCCAGCCAATATTTAGAGAGCAAAGAGCTCAGCTGGGAGCCTGCCTTAGATATGCAAATGCACCAGTGCAGAGCTGACCTCCAATATGAGGCCCGCCACCCAACGGGGCAACAGCCCTCTATTTTAAAGGGCCAGATACCAGAAAACCAGAGACTGCCACTGTAGCCCAAAGGCTGCTGAAATGACTCAAACTAGCCAATCCTGCACTGTTTATCTTGCCTTGCCCTCCCCATGGAAAGCCCAACAAAGGTTTCTGGCCCAGGCTCCCTGTGGGTTCCTTGTGTGGCCTCCTGCATGACTTGCCATACCTCCCATTTCTAGGGGTCTGAATAACAAATTTTTCTTTAAGTTGAGCTCTTTGTGTCATCATCCAGTCACCTTTATAAATTAAGACCTGGGTGCATAATGCCAGGTCACTATTTATATCATAAAAATTGGCAAATTGTGCCAATCAGGGCTCCCCTCACCCACTTACCGCACCCAGAGAGCTGTTAAACCAGCACACTAGCACACCGCTGCATATGTGCGCACACAATTATACCACCAGAATGCAAACATCCTCATGGCAGGCAGTTGCCTTCCTTGTCCACTGTTACTGCTCCAGCAAGGAGTAGAGCAACACACATGAGAAACTTAATATGAGTTTGTTGAATGAAGGCATGAATGAGCCCACAAAATGCCCAAGATGAGACAAAGGACATTAGCTAAAATGCTGCACTCAAGTTAGTAGCTGAAATAGTGTCCCGAGGAAAAACTGTTTGTAATTCTAAGTAAAGCCATCTGCTAAGGCAGAGGGGCAATGACCTTGCAATAGAGATGTGGGGCCCCACAGAAAGGCTCCGGCCCTGCCTGGGGGGAGAGTCTGGAACCTGAACTTCTGGAAAAATCTGTCTGCACAGGTCAGCATCCTCCATTTAAGAGGGAACAGGTTTGCAGACACACTAAGTCTGAGGTTCCATGACGGTCCTTTTAGCCTCTGCTTTTGTGACAATGAACCCAGAAGAGCCCTTTAACTTTGGGTGGGTGGGAGGCCCTCTATTTTTTGGCTATGCCACGTGGGCCGAAAGCTGAGAAAAACCCACCAATCTTTGCCTCCCACTCCCCTGTGTTTTTTCCCAGGGGTGCAGAACTGCTGAGGGGGTTTGGCTTAGGCTCAGGGAGGAATAAATGACCTTTAAGAGATGCTAAAAGGGTTCTGGACACAATTTTAATGTATGTGGGGTTTTCCCCACACATCCAAGCCATTCTCTGACACCAACTGATTGCCCTGTTATTCAATTCTATTCTGACACTATCTACCTAGATATAGCATCTTATTCCCCAGGTTAAGGGCTCAAGGTCTTTCAAGACTTCCTGCTTCTCAGGCACCAATCCCAAGTCCAGGGAAAGATATAGATCTGAGCTCCCAATAACCTCCTCTTTGGGCTCCATTACTAGAGTGGCTCACAGAAATCAGAGAAACATTTACTTATATATTATTGGCTTATTATAAAAGGATATAACTCAGGAATAGCCAGATGGGAGAGATGCACACAACAAGGTATGGGGAAAGGGCATGGAGCTTCCATGCTCTCTCTGAGTGCATCACTCTCCCCAAATATTCACCTGTTCACCAACCAGAAACTCCCCAAAGTCAATTTTTGCAGATTTGTATGATGACTTCAGTGCATAGGTATGATTGATTAAATCATTGGCCATTGATGATTAACACAATCTCTTACTCCTCTCTTCTCCCTGGAAATCAGTGGATGAGACTGGAAGTCCCAACCCTCTCTTCTCAGTTGATTCCCCTGGCAAACGTCTCCCATCCTTAAGTGCTTCTCAAAAGTCACCTCATTAATATAAACCCAGTAGTATTGGCAAGGGGCTTGTTATGAATAGCAAGACACTCATTTCACTTTTACGGCTCTACAATGATTTCAGGAACTGAAGACAAGAGACCAAATATTATAGCAAAAGATTCTCCCATCGCTCTTATTTAGCTCAGGAAATTCAAAGGGGTTTGGGAGCTGTGAACCAGGGGCCATGGGTGAAGGCCAGATATATATGAGAAATATATTTTGGTCATCTGAATGGCCAAATATATATTTCTTATGAATCACAGTATCACAGATGCCATATGCTCCTTTATTTTGTTCTTGATTGCTAAGTAGCCCTTAGTTAAAATAGCCAATTAAAAACATTAGAAACCTTAATTATGGATTTGGAAATTCAAGTACAACACAACTGATTGGGTCTTGCTTAGCCAGGACTGTACTCTGGACCTTTCCCTCTGTTCGGCCCTTGACAATCTCTCTCTTTGTTGTTACTTGAGCCCAGAGCCCTCGGGGCATAACGCCCACCCTTGTTGGATGCTGCAGTTACCCCTGATGAGCCTAAATGAGTAATCATCTCTGAGGGTGGGCTTCTCCTATGCACCTCTCCCCATAACTTCCCGCCCTGGCCCACCTCCCTCCATCCAGGGAGACCAGCTGTGTCAGGTGCTCTGGCCCTGACCTGTCTAGCCACCTCCCTCGAGTTCCTCTCTGGCCCTCTGCCAATTTCCTTTCACAATTTATGGCCAAGCCTGTCAGAGTTAAAACAATCTGTATTGTTTTAAGAAGGGCACACTTTCCGACAAAAATATTTGCATTAAAATAAGACCCGGGAATTCCAAGGATAGACTGGATGAGTGGGGGGATGGAGATAAGAAATTCAGACCAGTGTAGAGGGAAGCACCTTGGGGATGCAGTGACACTTACGTACTGGAGAATAAGTTCTTTGGGGGGGTCAGCTCTGGGCTGGGTGCAAGCATCAGGAAGGCTTCTTTAGAAGGGTGTGGTCAGTGCATGGGACCTATTTCAGTATGAAGCCTCCCATGAAGGTTCGGAAGGGGTTCAGCTCAGGGCCCCCCAAGATGTATTACTTTGGCATGTGGATTGTTTTTAACTGAAGGCAATTGAGACCCTGTGGGCTCAAGACAAACTTGTATCTCTCCCTTAAAGACTTTAAATTTGGGGTCTTGCCCATAATAAGAGCTATTACCAGCAATAACTTTCTTTAAAAATATATTTTATGAATTATGCTGTTACAGTTGTCCTAATTTTCCCCCCTTTGCCTCCTTCCGCCCAGTACCTCCCTTCTCTCCAGCAATGCCCCCTGCCCCTTAGTTCACGTCCAGGGGTTGTGCGTATAAATTCTTTGGCTTCTCCATTTCCTATACTATTCTTAACCTTCTCTCGTCTATTTTGTACCTGCCAATTATGCTTCTTAATCCCCGCACCTTTTCCCCCATTCTCCCTCTTCCCCCTCCCAGCTGATACCCCCCTAAATGATCTCCATATCTATGATTCTGTTCCTGTTCTGGTTGTTTGTTTAATTTGCTTTTTTAAGATTCAGTTGTTGATAGTTGTGAATGTGTTACCATTTTAATGTTTATAGTTTTAATCTTCTTTTTCTTAAATAAATCCCTTTAACATTTCATGTAAAAATGGCTTGGTGATGATGAGCTCCTTTAGCTTTACCTTGTCTGGAAAGCACTTTATCTGCCCTTCCATTAGAAATGATAGCATTGCTGGATAGAGTTATCTAGGTTGTAGGTCCTTGCTTTTCATCACTTTGAACACTTCTTGCCAGTCTCTTCTTTCCTGCAAAGTTTCTTTTGAGAAATCAGCTGACAGTCTTATGGGAACTCCTTTGTAGGTAACTCTCTGCTTTTCTCTTGCTGCTGTGATGTGTCTTGGTGTGGCCTTTTTGGGTCCAACTTGTTCGGGACTCTCTGTGCTTCCTCGACTTATAGGTCTATTTCCTTCACCAAATTAGAGAAGTTTTCATTATTTTTTTCAAATAAGTTTTCAATTACTTGCTCTTACTCTTCTCCTTCTGGCATTCCTATGATTCGGATGTTCATATGTTGAAGATGTCCCAGAGGGTCCTTATACTATCCTCACTTTTTTGAATTCTGTTTCTTCTTGTTTTTCTGGTTGAATGCTTATTTCTTCCTTTTGTTTCAAATCATTGATTTAAATCCTGGCTTCCTCCTCTCCATTTATGGTTCCCTGTAGATTTTCCTTTATTTCACTTTGTGTAACCTTCCTTACTTCCTTTGTTTTTGCCATACTCAGTGAGTTCTTTGAGCATCTTGATCATCAGTGTTTTGAACTCTGCAGCTGATAGGTTGGTCATCTCTGTTTCATTTCGTTTTTTTTTTCTGGGGTTTTGTTCTGTTCTTTCATATGAGCGATATTTCTTTGTCTCCTCAATTTGGCAGCCTCCCCGTGTTTGTTTCTGTGTATTAGGTAGAGCTGCTTTGGCTCCCTTAGTAGTGCGGCCTATTGTAGAAAAGGCATCTGTAAACTGTGTGGGGCGGAGCCTTAGATAATCACCAGGGTGGGGCAACCCACTTCACCGCTTTGTGGCTCTGTGTGGGGAGAGGGCTTGGAGAGGGGATAATGCTGACTGGCTTCTGGAGGTTTGCCCAGCACTTGCCCCATTTCCAATTACTTCACCCACTTCCAGTATGTGACTGGCGCCCTTCCAGCTATTGCCTTGGTGGTTGATTCTCAGAGTGGATGAGTTTGTGTGTGTTCTAAGTCCATGCAGGCCCTCTAAATGGAGTCTCCCAAAAATCTGGCAGTTTCTTTCACTACCCCAATGCCCACTGGTTCTTACAGCCTGAGTTATGGGGATTTATCATCCTGGTGCCGGAACCCTGAACTATGTGGTCTGGCCTGAGGCTGGGATCTCTTGCTCCCAAGGTATCCCTCCTGATTTTTATCTACCATACGTGAATGTGGGACTATCTGTTCCACTACTGCTGCTGCCTCTTCCTGCCACAGCTCCATGCCTCTCTGGTCATCTCCGAGAGTCTGCCCCTCCTGCCTGTCTGCATGAATGTGGTTTCTTTAAGTCCTTGGTTGACAGACTTCCATACAGCTTGATTTTCTGATGGCTCTGGGTGTTACTTGTTTTGAGATCTAGTTGTAGTTCTTTCTACAGTGGCATGAGGAGGTAAAGCGTGTCTACCTATACCTCCCTCTTGATTGGAAGTCCCAGAAATGACTTTTTATCACCTATCTTATCTATAGGGCAGGGCAAACATCTAATTACTGAACATCTGCTCTTATCATCCTGCAAATGAATTTTCTCCTCTCTGAGGTTCTAAGGCACCCTACCTTACCATTAGCTTAGGATGTCATATATACATCATTTGCATATACTCTTTCTCTCTCTCAGCCTCTTATGTATATGGGATCTCTGACTTTCTTATGCATGTGGGGTTCCTATACATACAAATGTAATTAAATTTGGTTATATTCGCTTTGTTAATCTAATCTGTCACATGTAGATTTAATTATGAGACGAGTCAGAAGAACTTAGAAGGATAGAGTAAAATTTCTTCCTCCCCCACAACTCCCATTTGCCAAAGGAAACATGCTGAGTTTGCTTTTCTGAAGCAGGCTTTCAGTGGTCTGGGATGGGCCTAGAGATGCCTGAGAGACACAGTACCTTATTCCCATTTTTCAAGAAATGTCTGATTTCTTCCCATTTTGCAGGTACATATCTTTCCAAGTAGCATGGGAGTTTGACTCCCTTCTCTTTCACCAGGGAATATGGTACCCAACTGAGAACAGGTGTTCTGCCAGCAGTGAGGCTGAGAGAAAAATGAGCACTGTGCTGTGTCTGATGGCACAGTCTTGGGGTAGAGGGAGCAAACACACAGCTGCTGGCATGAGCTAGGCTTGCCAGAGGTCTGCTCTTCAACAGAGCCATGTCTGAGCTTTCAGTTGGGGAAATTGAAACTTGTCATGATGTCATATCCATGTGTCTTCTCGATCACTCATCCAACATGTGTGGTCTGCCAGTGCGTTATCACTGCCCACATGTGGGCACATGGATCCTGCTGTCAGCATTTCCGTTGATACCCTGGCAGACTCTGGAATGTGCCATGCAGCAACATGTGGACACCTTAGGGTGTCTCTGTCCAGCCACATGCAACACATGAAGAAACAGCATTGGGTGGAGATGTAAGATGTGACCGAACTGCAGGTACGAAAGATCAGGGGTCCCTGACCTAATGGCCCACTGCTCCAGTTCAGTCACTTTTTATCAGAAAGCCTGAGGTAGTGTGGGCAGCTCAAGAAAAGCTAGTGACCACTACCTGGGACACATCTCAATAGGACCAGAGGGTGGGATGTCTAATTGTTACCAGGCACATCCTAAGCAAGGTAGGGTACAAGGAGCTCCAGGGAGATGCTCGTTCAGGGGCAGCGTGGGCTACTTTAACCAAGTGCGCTTGATGCCTGTTCCTTTTGGGCTTTATGACTGGCAAGTACTTGTGTGTGTAATTTTACTAAAGAGTCACTAGAAAACGAAACTTGATGTTTCCCCTGGCCATTGGGGATTGTGGGGTTGTTCAAATACATCGCCCTCTGATCAGGAAGCCTGCACACACACTGCCTGCTCTCCAGACTTCTCATCCAGATGTTTTGGGCCAGAGACCAGATTAAGAGTGGGAATTGCTCACAGTTTTAGGATTTTCAAGTGGTCCTGTGGTCAGAAGTTACTTGGAAAGTGTTAGATGTGTAATCTGCAAAGGGGAGAAGATGCTCAAGCAGCACTTGTGGAAAAGGCAGCTTCTCATACTTAAATGACGTAACAGCTCTTATAAGTTAATGCCACACTCTGCAGGTGGCAAAGGGAATTGCTCTACCCATGTGAACATAATCTAGTCATGTTGAGAAAAATCTAAATTAGACTCAGTTTTGTTCCAGAAATTCTGCCTGCATAAATCTATTCCACAGAAATAAAAGTAACAGATTACAAGGTTGAATGAACAAGGATGTTTATTGTTTGCAGCGGTTAAAAACTCACAAAAACCTGAAGGTCCAACAATTAGGAAATGATTAAATTAGCAGGATCCAACTGTACTATGGAATATTATGCAACAATATAAAAAGACAAGTTAGCTAACTAGCTAGCTGTTGAACTGGAAAGAGGTTCATGATACAGTGTTAAGTTACAGAGGCAAATTGCAGAGAAATAAATGTGATATGTATGATTATAGTATTTTTTAAAAAAGTAATCAAACAAAAAACTCCATTATATATCTGAGCACAATGAAAGTGCAGAGAAGGCAGGAAGGAGGGAGGATGGGTTGAGGAAGGTAGAGGGGGAAGCAAGAACAAAAAAAATCATAGGAAAAAATGAAGAAAGCATACAATAACATTGAGGAAAAAATAGAACATAAGTGCTCACCTATATAATTATTGCAAGTATGTACATTTGTATATGCCAATGGATAACGGCTGGGAAGTTATAGGAAAAAATAAATATGCTGACTTAATCAGATGTTAGGACTGGCGGCAATGTTTTGTTTGGATATCTGTTGTAATTTTAATGTCACAATAAACAGTTTTTAAAAAGTCAACACTCAGAAGGAATGAGAAAGTGATGGTTGGTGGAATTATTCACATTTAAAATGACTCTATCAAGAATAATTCAGAAGCTCCTTACAATGTCTTGCATGTAGAAGGTACTTGGCATGCCTTTGCTAAAATGAAAGACCAGACTCACATAGCTTTGACTTGACCTCATAATTTGTAAACATGAGCTAAGATGTTCAAGCACATACAGTCTCAATTAAAAGCTCCACAAATAAAATTTGCATCTGAGTCGCCATGTACAAATTTACCTCATGCCCCACCTAAATCTGGTTTCTGGAACTATTAAAGAAATGAGAAATGACAAGCAATTTTAGAAAATGCACTACATCATTGGCTAAATGTTTTCATATCAGAAATGAAGTCATTTTGCTTATGTGGCTATGTGTGCCCTTGTAATTAAACCCAGAAGAGCCAGAACCTGAAATTTCAACATCAGTTTATAAGCATTTGTTCTTTCTGTATATATTGGTATGGTTATTACTCAGAAAATAAAAATTAAAAATTGACATGTAAGAAATAACCCCCCTAAGACCTGTACTTTAACTTTTTTCTGTGAAAGAATTCAACAGGCCACTGGAAGCAGGTGGTGAGAGAGGTGCTGGCAGCATGAGAACCAAGACCATGGGGTGGGGCACCCTCTGTCTCCCCGTGGGTGGCCCCAGGGCAGGCTGCTTCCTGGGCTGCCCTGCCCCCAAGTCCTCCAGCCTCTTTCTATGTTCGATCCTTCCAAATGTATCCTTGAGAAGAACACTGATAACAGTGGAGGCTCAGAACAAGAGGTACGATTATCAACATTCATGTTTTAAAATACTTCAGATAAATTGTCTGACAATGCACTTTTTTCTCTCACAGACTCTCTTTATAGGAGACTTGATAATATTCAGAAGCTGTTATCGCCAAATGTTGTTCAACAACTCCTGTGAATCTCTGAGTTTACCCAAGAGGGTCCATGGGGGCATCTTAGAGCATTAGAGTCATTATTTTTATTTAAGTGTACTTATATATTGTAATATTTATTTTTAACTAAAATTAAATAATATTTTTGTAATATATATTTTAACTAATAATAAACAGATAAAAAGTGATGTATCTATTCTTGCTTAGGGTATGGATGAATTATTTTTATTTTATTTTTCAATTACAGTTTATGTTCAGTATTATTTTGTATTAGTTTCAGGTGTAAAGCATCATTGTCATGGTTAGACAATCATGGACTTTACAATAATTGGTCCCCCCAATATTTCAAGCACCCCCCAGCACCGTGCATAGTTATTACAATATTATTGACTCTATTTCCTCTGTGGTAAGACATGTATGGATTGTTTATTAGATCTCCCTAAAGACACTGTTTCCTTTTGGCTACAAGGAATTATCTTTCTGCAGTGCTAGGTAGTTCACAACAATGATGGCCTACGCCTAAAGTGGTGGTAGAAATACTGCTCGAGATCGTGTGGAGTCCCTGAGTAAAGGAAGCGTATATAAAAGATGCTTGCATGCATGTACCTACAAACATGCACAGAGTTAGGAGAACATTACAAAGCAGGCATGTCATTTAAAATTATTTCCTTAAATACATGGACTGTTTCAGAGATGGGAACTGCAAACACGTATCCTTCTCGTGAAAAAAAATCTCGTGCCACAGAAACATGCTGCTGCGGCTCCGATCTGCTCTAAGAATCAGCGTGGCGATATTTCCTTACAAGATAATTTCCAGGCCTTTGTCTCGTTCTATTTCTGTTTTAGTTTAATACCTTTATTATATTTTAGTTTACTTAGAAGTATTAAATAAAGCCTCTCTGTAACAAAGGTGTCAAGATACATGACCACCGGCTCAGGTCTTTTCATATTTCTAAAAATGAAATTTCCATAGTTTCAACAGAGATATTTGTTTGGACTTGGCCTTGAGAGCCATCAGGGATCACAGGGCAGCTCTGGGATTGGACAGAGCGGGCATTCTGGGGTTAGACAAGTGAGGGGTGAGTTCCGGTTCTGCCACTTTGTAGCTACTTCACCTCTCCGAGCCTCGGTGCCATGGAGGGAGTAACACCCACCTCTGAGGGTTGTGGGGAAGTATTGTGAAGTGCATGGCACAGTCCCTAGTGTGTTGTTTTATCTGTTCACCAAACATTTATTGTGAAGCACAGTGTGCCACGCGCTCCGCAGGAGCAAAGGATGCAGTGATGAGCACACACCCTCCGGTAGAGCCTGCAGGGATGGATACGTGAACAATCAAATTCAAGCAGATACCCAAGTAGACACCTAGGAGTGCTATTTGAAGCGCTGAAGAATCACTGCTCTTTGGTACCTTCAGAACATGTGTGGGTTGGGTACTGGGGGAAGAGAACTGGGATAACTCTGGTTTGCTAGCCTGCTCATCTACCTGGCTGCCTGCCTGCTTTCAAGCTTATTTCACAATGAACCAAATGAAAACCAGCAGGCAGAGCATCACAGTTTGGTCCATGGTAACCCGAAGTCCTGCTCCCTTTTCTATCCAAAAGTCACAGTGTTTGACAGAGCAGAGCTCCTGGATCAGCCGCCACAGGATCTGCTGGTGAAGCTTGTTGTCCTGTTTCTCTTGGAACAGCTCTTCCTGGTTTGCAGCCTGGGTGGTGTTGATGCAGTTGGTGACAAACTTCTCCTTGGTCACGTTGGCCTCGGAGCAGCCATTGTAGTGGATCCCGTCGGGGAACTGCCAATAGTTGGCCTCGTAGTACCTGTTGCCCTCAGGTCCGAAGTCGATATCCAGCTTCCGGCCTTCCTTGATGAAGGCCCCGGGGTGCATCTGCACCTTCATCCTTTGGGCCTCTGTGACCTGGGAGGTACTGGGCAAGGCCTTCCTGTTCCATTTGATTCTATGCCTTATGCCTCTTGCCTTGATGGAGGCGAGCTGGCTGAAGAGCAGGACACAGACAATGGCCAGCTGACATCCACCCAGGTGTTTCCTCATTGTGTCAGAATCTGCAACAGCAAAGGATGGGGCAGTTCACTCTCCACTGGGGTTCCCAGTTCCCCTGCCCCCTCCCATGTGTGGATTTTAAACAAGGAATGGCATCCTTGCCCCGTTTACATTTTCCCAGAAGCATAATTGTTTTCCCATGCTTGCACTGCACAGTGTTAAGTCAGTACCAAGTTTCTTGCTTTCGCCTGGAACTATATCCGTTCAGGGCGGTGACCCTGGTTTTCTCAGACAGATAAGAAGCTGCAACTGGCAATTATAGAGCCTTTGAATGTACATGGGAAAATAAAATGAGTAATGACTTAATACATACAGGCTTTCTTTGGTACTCCCAAGTCTTTCAAATCAAGGGGTCTCTGGGAGGCAAATACAGTACAAAAGTTGGAATCAGAGGCT
This sequence comes from Pteronotus mesoamericanus, assembly GCF_021234165.1. Taxonomy (NCBI): domain Eukaryota; kingdom Metazoa; phylum Chordata; class Mammalia; order Chiroptera; family Mormoopidae; genus Pteronotus; species Pteronotus mesoamericanus. Next base: position 24,292,618 of record NW_026555105.1, on the reverse strand, counting down.
CCTGGGCATAGACTGTAATTTAAAAAAAAAATAAATCTGTTAACCAATGTTAACACATAAAATGAATCTATATATTGCTAGTCAGAGCAGCTTACAAGAAGCATAAGCTATGTTTTTAATCTTCCCTTTTTCTTCTCTACTGCTCTGAGCTGGTACTGTCTTGGGCACATTCTGCCATCCATTCTAAGAATGTCACTGGCTGCTGATTGTGCGGGGCCTTTAAGGTAGAGGGAGGGAGAGGGAGAGAAGAGAAGAGACGGGTTTGGGGAGAGAGACGGGACGGGAGTGGAGGCAGGGCCCCCCCCCCGCCTCTCCCTATGCGCAGGAGCGATCCTTGTGTGTTTCACCTCTAGGGACAGTGTGACCCCATGAGCCTCCCCCAGCTAGTGTCTTACTACACCCTTACTATGTGCCAGCCACTGACATTGTCTAACTTACTTCTTACATGGGGTAGGCATAAAATTACCCCCATTTTATACAAGTTGTCCTGGGAATCCGAGATGGGAGGTGAGTAGCCAGAGCTGCACAATGACATGTTCTGACGTTACCCCACCCCCCGCCCCCGCCCCGCGTGCCCCGCTGCCGTCCTGGGCTGCAGTGGCGGGGGGGGGGGGGCAGTGCTCAAATTTCGTGCTTTTGACGACCTGGACACGAAGGGCGGCCTGACAGACACTAAGCTGAGCAAAGAGCAGAGCTCAAGAGGCATTTGAAAGGCAATGAGATGACGGGGAGGACAGGAGGGCCTGGGGGAGCATTGAGGTGAGCCTCGGGCTGCCGATGGCTCAGGAATATCCTCCCCTTCCAGCCCCTCAGTCTGGTAGTTTGTCACATCTGGCTCCTGAAACTACAATAGCTATTGTGGAAACCTACTTCCCAAGGTCAGTTGTTCAGGGCATTCCAGCCCCTGGACCTTGGTGCGGATCAGGGATACAGGAAGTTACTATAGCGGAGCGTGCTTAGGCTGTCTCCTAGATAAGATTCACTGTGCGCCCATAACCGCCAGAGCTGGCGGAGCTTGAACAGTTAGCATGCTTAGCCCCTAGCACACCCTCCATCATCCCCTTGCAGTATGCCTAAAAGCGATCCGTAAACTTCTGTTAAAATGTTCAACTCTAGTGAGACGCTGGTTCTCATGTAGAAAAACAGGCAAAATGCATCCTAAGTGTATTTCTAATCTCCTCTGGCACCTGCAAAGAGGCCTCTGCTAACTTTGTTCATGTGCAGGCATCACCTGGGCTCTGCCCCAGGGTGGGCATGAACGTGCCCAGCAGCAGCCTGCACACCCAGGCTTTCAGCGTCCCCACCCTCCCTGCTCCCGAATCCCCAGTGAGCTCAGGGCAGCTTTCTCCAAATTGATTCAAGCCAACATTCATTAACCCCCCAAACAGGGGCCACAGCCCATGGCATCAGCCCTTGCTCCTTGGTGGGAGCAATCTTAAATAAGAAGAACAACATCAACTACAGGTGCATCAAATTAAACAAAAGCAAAGAGATCCTGAGAAAGAAATTCATCATTCTAAGCAAGGGCTTAAAAGCAAGAGAAAATCCCAACCAGCCAACCCTAAATAGCATTTGATTATAGCATCAAAACATAAACACGCAGCACCTAGGATGAGTGAACATTCTCACAATGTATCCCATCCCAGGAGATGGGAGTTAAGTACTTATTGTATGGTTTGCAGTCTGATTAGAAATGAGCAACCCCGGCTACAGAAATAGAGTGCATGCACAAACTCTGCCTCCCCACCTACCTTGGGCTCTCTCTGGAGGTGTGCCTTTCAAGCCACAGCTGCACTGTCCTCAAGCACACACTCTTGGCAGCCAGGCCTGCCCAGCTATGTAGGAGCACAGAGGGAGTGGTATTCCTGCCTCTCTCCAAATATGGCAGCCTCCCCTCCCTGGCAGGACCAATCAGGTGTCCCCTGGCGCTCCTTTGTCTTGAGAAGGATGGAGCTTCTCATCACTTTTTACTAATAAGCATCACGTGAAGATCTTGAGGAAGTTCAGCAAAACTTGAGAGGTGCCTTTTATTTTAATTATGTATTTATTTACTTACTACTGCCAGTGTATTTTATAAAGGATACAAGTAAGCAGCCAGATGAAGAGGTGTAGAGGACAAGGTCTGGAAACATTCCAAGTGTAGGAGCTGCTGAAGAGTTTGGGGTGCTCCACCCTCCTGGAATGTGGATGAGTTCTCCAACCTGGAAGCTCTCTGAATCCCACTGTGCTAAGAACTGAGGATAAAAACCAAGTAGTATAACAAGATGCTCTTATAGTCCCTACCACTCAGGAAGTGACAAGCTTTTAGAAGCGTTGTGCAAGGAATTGAGGACTAAAGATCAAACACATATTTCTTATCTCATGACAACTTCACAGATGGATGAATGGATGGATGGATGCATCTATCCAAAGAGTTCAGTTAGGACTATTTTTTAAGACTAGTATTTTTAGAGGTGCCCTTTAGGACAGAAATGAGAAGTGTTAGAAGAAAAAATGCTTTCCCATCAGTATTTACAACAGAGGGTGGTTTAAAAGGCCTTGCTGGATATGCATACTGTCCTGCACCCTAAGACCAGCCCCAGAGAGCAGAGGGGACTTTGCTGGGCACACTTTGTGGGAAGGATGAGGTCAGAAAGATGGCAAGTGCTCAGATGGATCATGTGCTGGGCAGTCTGAACCCACAGGGAGTGAGGGGTCCCGCTTCCATTAGGTGGTGGGAAAAGCAGAGCAAATGGTGGGTGGAAATCCAAATTGGAGCATCTGCTGCACTTTGGGCTGCTGGGGCATGTGGGAGAGCTTGAACCATTGAATTTGTTGAAAAGTCAACAAGTTGAAGATCTGTGGCAACCCGAGGGACAAAGAGAGGGAGATGAAACTAACCCTGTTTAAAGATGGCGAGGCTAAGGGTGGGTTTCTTCAGTGCCTCTGTCTCTACAGGAAGCCCAGCGTAGCTGGAAGGGAGCTAGAGAATCAGTCACTCCTGGCACAAGGGACCATGCATAGTAATTGCGTGACCACTCCTTATACAAAAGGGTCTTGCTCAAGTGTCCCCGTTACAACCATTACTGCAACTCAAAATCAAAAGTGAGTTGTGGAGGTGTTTGGAGTGAGATTTGCCTGTAAATAAAATATTATCACCATCCTGAATGTGACCACAGCTCTGTTCTCCAGACTAGCTTCAAAGTCTTTTTGTGAACCAAATTAAACGATTGCTTCCACAATGACCAGCAGATGGCGCTAGAAGAGCTTACAAAGACTTGGTCCTGGAAGTAGGAACCCGGCAGCTAATTCAAAGCTTCAGTGCTCCAGTTGGATTTGAGGCCTCCGGTAGGACCTTTTTTCCTCTTCTGCCTTTACTTTTAAATTTTATTTCATCTTACTCTTCCCAAAAAAACCCTTTACTATTTTTATCTCAAATCATAGACTCTTGGTCTTGTGAACACACACACAGACACAGTAGTGCAGATTTAGAGTAAACTTTGCAAAATGGAAAAGAAAAAGAAAAGAAATCTCTTACTATTTCACTTTTCAGAGACAAGTGTCCGTACAATTTTGTTCATTGCATAGATGCTTAGCATCATAAGTAGGGTTTGGGCTGTTCAGAGCTGGAAAGAATTCAGAATCCTCTGGTCCAGCTCCTTCACACTGTGAGATCATGGGACCCAGATAGGCCCAAGGCCACCCAGCCAGGCAAGCAGTGCTGTCCCTGCCGGCCCATTGCTCTGTTCTGAACTGCGTGTACTGTTCACCCTGCTTGTCCCCATCTGGTACCATCACTTCCAGGCCGCCTCCCTCCCTTTCTTTCATCCCTTTCTGAGCAGGACTTTGCCCAGGGCATGGGAGGAGGTTGGTTTAGAGCTGATGAGGCTGCAGATTCTTCTTGTCAGGGAACAAAAGGCTGTTCTCAGAGGCTCAGAGGAGTGTGGAAAACTGAAAATGTTCAAAGAGGGGAGGAGCTCTGGAAGCTGCAAACAAGGCAAGAAAACTGTTCAGCAGATGCAGAGAGTGCAGAACTTCTCCAATCCCTCCTGCAAAGATAAACAAACAGCCAAGGAATTAGTGTGAGGACATTCGTATCTTTAAAGGAGCTGCGAGGCTAGGGCCCAGTGAATTGTGTCTTCTGGTATCGACAATTATATTAGGAATGTAATTTGATGTTGATCATGTTTGTGAAAACAGGGAGAATGAGACTGATTCCGCAGGGATGGGTATTCCATGATGAAAAGAATAATGATATATTTCACATGAATGTATGAACAATAGGAAATTATGTGGATTTACAAAAAAAAAAAAAAACCAACAGGGAAAGACTGAGGTCTAGAATGCATGAGTGGGTCATTATATAGCATTTCCTAATTTGATTAGATCTTCAGCCTTTGGGGAGCATTTATAAATAAATACAGTGATTGTTAAACTACAATGCCAAACTATACCCAGACGGGCTGGTGTGTGGGAAGGTCTCCCACCATATCTTGACTTTTTGAAGATTAATCAAGAGTCTGTCATGTGCCTGGGACCATGCTGTGCCAAGGAAGGCAGAGCACAGGGGTGGATAACCCAGCTAAAGGAGCTCCTGGCCTAATGGTAGAGAAATAATTGAAATGTGTTTTGGAAAATAATAAAATGCTTATAGAAAGCTGTGTAGCTGTCTAAACAGCCATACTCAATTTTTTTCAAAAAAAAAGCTACACACATCCTAAGTGTGCAGCATTATGTATTTTTACAAACTGAACACCCTCATGTAGCCGGCATCCAGATTAAGAAACCAAATGTGACAGCACCCCAAAGGCTCCGTATGTCACCGTTGAGCCATTGTCCCCTCTCCTGTATTGTTCGGGCTCTTTCCACCATGGGTTAGTTTTGCCTGTTTTTGTACATAAATGGAGTTACATGGAACAAAATCTTTTGTGTGTCTTCCTCAAATTACATCTGTGAGATTTCCCCACATTGTGTATAGTTGTAGATTGTTCATTCCATTGTAAGACTATCCCACAACTGACATCTCCGCTTCCCTGTTAGTGGGCTTATGGGTGATTTCTGGCACAAACACAGCTGCTGTGAACACTCTTGCATGTGCCTTTCAGGGGATGTATGATTGCTTTTCTGTTGGATGTGCTCTCCAAGAGGTAGTCTTGCTGGCTCATAGAATATGGATACATTCAGCTTTCATAATCTGAGAATTTTGATTATTGCTGTGTGCAAATCTCAAATGCCACCATCTTCTACAGCATGCCCACCCTTCTCTTCCCAGGCACTGATCACAGCATTCGATACACCTATTGTTCACACGTCCAGTTGAGCTCACAGAAGTTGAAGGACTGTGTTTCATTTGTGCCAGTTTGCCCTCCACCTAGCCCAGTGTCTAGAATCTAGATACATCCAGATTTTCCTTTATCTTTTTCTTTTTTATCAGTGACCTGTTGAGGATGATGCTGTCACAGCTACACATGGATCAAAGATGCCAAGGTGGACTTTGCATCAGAGGGCAGGCTCAACATGGCAAGTGGCAGGAGGTCAGGATATATAAAAGCAGCAGGGGAAATTTAACAGGGATAAATGCAACAGTTTTACAATTAGTTAAAAAGAAAAATTGGTCAAGACCTGCCATGGTGGTGGTTGCAATTGTGTGGCATACAGTTGTCTAGAGGTGTCATGTCAGCCCATAGGGCGATCACTTCTTGGAAAAGCAGATGCTGAGGTCATTGTGGGATCATTTTCTTTTCAGTTCTCTGCCTGCACTGCTCAGCCCCAGCTGGTGTTGGGAGACCAGCTGTAGGACGTTGATTCAAGTCAAACGGTAGGATGGAGTGGGGGGAGGGGGAAGGGAGGTGAGTGAAGATTGGAAAGTGAGACATTTCCTCATAGTTTATCAGGAACCACTGAAGGCAGTGACTCATCTGCGGTGTCACTGACTGTTCGTGAAATAGGATGGTTGTAATTGAGAAGATAGAGAGCCATTGGAGATTTAGAGCAGGAGTAATGGGGTGAATGTTGTGATTTCAGTTGATTCAGAAGGAGTAGACTGAGAGAGGGCAGACCCCAAGAAGGGCAGAGATGTCAGACTTGGCCACTGGTTGAAGTTTCTTGTTCAACCTCTCTCCACTTTTCTCATCATCTCTGATTTGTTTTAAAAATCCTAATTAACCTGATCATTTGATCTGTGGGTTTCTTCTCTCCCTAATATACAAGAAAATGTCCAAGAGGAGAAAGGCCTACCCTAGGGTGTGGTTACCGGTACTAGGTGAGAAGGGCCAGCTACTGTGTTAGAGGCACCGACACCTTCATTAGCCATGGTGGTCTTCATTCCAGGGGAAGCCCTGGGGACGCTGCAAAGAGAGCTGGTGCCAACCAGAGACCCAGGTTCTAATCACCACCCTGCTATTCTCTGCCAAGAGTGACTTAATTTCTTATCTGTTAGAGGAGAGCTTAGCCTTCTTTGTCATGTAGCTGTTCTCTGTCTCAGACAATAAATGGTCTACTTACGGGGCATCTTTGGGGGAGGCAGAAGTGCACACTAAGAATCCGTTTTCACAGCTGGACAGGAGGTATCATGCCCCTGACTACTCATAAGTCTTATCAAACGTTGCTTGGCACTGTTGGAATCAAAGACATCAATACAAATGCTTCCCCCAAGATATTATAAGGGGAAGTAAGCTAAGGTCTAAAAGCTGCTTTAAGTACACATTAATTACTGGTCTTTCAGAATTACTAATGAAGGATTTACCATTGTGACGACAACTAGCAAAGGCTGAAGGGGTTCTTGCCAGAGGCTGGGCCTGTGATGGCTTCAGCCAGGAGAAAGATTGGAGCATCAAGACAGATCACAGGTGATGGGGGAAGTAGTGATCAAATCCTAGTAGTGATCAAATGGCCCCTCGGTACTGCCATACTGAGAATTGCAGGATAAGGTCGCTTCTTGATACTGAAGTCTGCAGGGACGAGATCTGGCAGCAGATGGGAAAGGAGGACCAAGCTTTTAAAGAAATGCTTTTATTGAAATATACCTAACATGCAGAAAAGTGCACATACTGTAAGTACACAACTAAATACATTTTTACAAACTGAACAAATTTATGTAATGAGCAGAATATTTTAAACCCTCATGCCTGTGCCCCACCCACCCAAAGGATATCTACTATCTTGAATTCTAATGCCCAGGCAAGTTGCACCTGCTTTTGCTTTTTATACAAATAGAATCATGCAATATGTGTTGTTTTGTGGCTCGCTTCTCTGGTTCACCGTTATGTTTGTGAGCTTCATCAATATTGTTGCCTAGAGGTGTTATTTTTCAGCTCTCATTCCTGTACAAATAGACCACATTTATTTATTGATTCATCACTTGATGAACATTTGGGTTGTTCCTTGTTTGGAGCTATTATGAACATAGTTGCTATGAAAATTCTATTTTAAAAAAATCTCCACCTGAGGACATGCTTATTGATTTTAGAGAGAAGGGAAGGGAGGAAGAGAGAGAAGGAAACATCGATGTGAGAGAGAAACATCTACTGGTTGCCTCTCGTACCTGCCCTGACTGGGGACCAAACTTGCAACCTGGGTATGTGCCCTGACTGGGAATCAAACGCATGACCTTTTGGTTGATGGGATGATGTTCCAACCAACTGAGCCACACTGGCCAGGGCACTATGAAAATTCTCATGTACAACTCTTGGTGAACATAAGCTCTCACTTCTATTGGGCAGATGCTCAGGAGTGGAAATGCTGGGTCAGTGGACAGGCATCTGTTTAGCTTTAATAAAAACTGCTGAAGTTTCCCAAAGTTGTTCAATCAACTTAGATTCAGCTGTGTGAGAGCGCTCCAGTGTTCACCACGAACCTGCTGCATGCTGGCCCCTCGGTACTGCAGACTTTTTTTACTTTTTAAATAAACAATGACAATAGTTTGCTAAGTTATAGTAAAGCTAAGAACAAATCATAAAGATTAGGGGAAATTAGGCCCAACTTTGTCCCACTCGTTGCAGGGGTGCTTAACCTGGAAGGGGGGTGTCCACGGACAGAATTTTGAGAGATTCCTGAACTTGGGTAAGAAAAATATCATCACATCATTATTTCCACTCACCTCTACCTGAAGTACAGCCTTTTCTGCATGAAGAATGCTGGCAGCAGACACAGTAGCATTAACTGTACCTGTGACCATAACCCACTAGTATCACAGGTGTTTTCAGGTCACATCACAGGCATGTGGCCAACTCTCACAGTTGGCCAAAGATGGAGGGGGCTCCCAGGACACGGGGTTTGTGAAGGTTAAAATGGGAATATATGGGGCAAAGCAGAACAAGTTGGTCATTCCAATTCCAGGTGGTATCCCTTACACTTGTCATTATGAAATTATGGTAGTTAGTAGGTCACCGAGTCTCAGTGAGTTTTTAAATATTTAATCAGTGTAAAACGTGTTTTGCTAACTATATTTTAGCATTTGGTTTCCTGTGTAACTTCTGTATTTTATTTTTTGTATTTAAATACATTATTCTGATCCCTCTGCCGGCATCCGCAAACGTGTCCCGGCGCGCGGGGCCAGCCAGCCGGAGGGCGGCGCTGCCTGAGGCCTGAGCCTCCGGCGGACGGCGAGCCAGTGCGCGTGCGCGGCGGCCTCCCGGGCGAGCGGGAGCGGGGCGCCAGGCGGGGCCCAGCCCCGGCTGCGGCGGGACCTGGAGCAGCCGCAGCCGCAGCGCGGCTGATAGAGCAGGAAGCTACGACGGCCTGACCTTCGCTGTGAAGGCGGTGACAGAGCTCAATGAACTTCTTTCCAATGAAACCTCTCTCCGTGGCCTTCAAGAATGTGGTTGGTGCCAGGCGATCTTTCTGGAAGGTCAGCAGCAGCATTGGGCAGAAAATCGTGGCCGAAGGAAATAAAAAGAACTTAGAGAAAATGAATGAAAGCTTACCGGGAGAAGAGTGAGAAGGAGCTGGGGACAGTGTGCAGCAATGACTAGTTCCTGATGAAAAACTGCAATGATTTCCAATATGAGAGCAAGGTATTTTTGCCTGAAAATGAAAGGCGATTACTGCCGCAACTTGGCAGAAATAGCGTCTAGGGAGAAGAAAATCACCTTACTTCTGGTTGAAGCTTCTAAGCTGGCCGTTAACGCAGGAGGTCCAAGCCAGAGAGCTATACTTGTGTTTGTGAAATTCTGGTAAAAAACGGCCGAGGTCGGGGGCCAGCAGACGTGGACATGCCGTTTATTACTCACAGCACAGGGGAGGGCACCGACGGGGGCAGATTCGGCGAAAGAAGCCGCACCCCACGTCCAGCCTCGGTGCTGCTTACAGGGTTGTTGGGGCCCGGGGCGGGGGGCGGGGGGAGGAGCGTAGCATGTGAAAATTCTACGTTTTTGTGATAAACACAGGAGCCTTGAGACACAGGGGCCTTGAGAGGGCTGGGACATCCAGATACAGACTGTTCTCGTTTCTTGTGACTGATGGCCAGGCAGCTGCCTGTTCTGAGGTTGTGGAGGGCCATGTCCTGAGCGACCCTACAGCGGCATACAAGCAAGGCTTTGAAATCAACAAAGAGCACATTCTTCTCCGAGTCCTGCCTCCTAGCCAAAGAAGCCCTCCATGATGCCATAGCTGAGTGGACACACCACATGAGGATTCCTATAAGCACTCCACGCTCATCATGCAGTTGCGACACAACCTCACCCTCTGAGCAGGCGACCAGCAGAATAAAGAAGCAGGAGAAGCCAACTGAAAAGCTTTCGGGTCCCTGGCACTTCCTTCACTTGCCACCCGATCGTCACTGATTCTTCCTCGCAACAATCACTAAATATCTAGTGTTAAACCTCTCTATACTGAGAACACAGCTACTCAGATCTGCTCCCCTGCCCCTGGAAAGCAACTTCAGATAAATCTTTGTCGGCATCGCGGGATTGATGGCTGCTCTGAGCCCAAAGGAGCTCCTTTTCAAATTGTGCAGACAACTGCTTTCTGAATGAGACATTTTATTATGCCTGTTGATCTTTGTGAAATCCCTGTGAAAGCAATGGGGAGGTTTAGGAAGGAGAATTAGCTGAAACAGGCTACAACGATATTTAAATGATCCATTTAAAATGAGCCTAGTGTTTTGTTAAGGAGTACATCCTGTGCATGCAGAAGTGAATTCATCCCTCCCACCTTTCTTCAGCTAATGGAAAACTGTTAAGGGAAGCTGATAAAGAGACCATTTGCTCCTCTCCATCAGCTCTATAATAAACTGTTAACGTGAGGTTTCAGTTGCGCCTTGTTTTGCCTCTTTAAATTATGACATGCACAAACTTCTTTTCAATGCAGCGCTTCTGAGGTTTCGATATGTGTAACTTTCTTGGTTTGGGTTGTGATTAAGAGTCACGGATTTATTGTTTGTAGCTTTTTGGCTATTGTCCTGTGAACCCTGACAGTGCTGTGTGCGCCAGCCCATGTCAGCCAACATGGGTCATTATGAAATGCCAGATTTCTAAATTAAGTGTTTTGGAAGTCAGAGGGTAAATAAGCGCTACTTTGGGGATTAAAAAAAACACACACACAACAAAACAAAACATTATTCTGAACAGGGCCCATAGTCTTCACTGGACTCACAAAAGGGTCCATGGCAGAGAAAGGCGTTTCTGCTAGGTCTTGATAAATAGACAGGAGTTTTTCCAGTGGAAAAGAGGTAGGGAAGACATTCCAGGAGGAGGAAAGAGCATGAGAAGAGGAATAGTGGCATCTTAGGGTTGCCTCTAAGGACAATAAGGTAAAGATTCATCACATGTTGTAAGATACCCTTTAAAATGAGACTTGGGGAAATGATGATGGTAAGCTGTAACAGGTAATATTTGTGATCCATGCAACAGCCCCTTGGCTCAGCGTGTGTAATGGCACGTACCAGGCAAGGATTGCCAGAGGGTAGCAGAGGTCCCGATCGTGGCGGCAGTCTACAGAGATGACTGCCTGGAGGGGAGACGGTGAGGCCAGTTCTTGGAGGGAAGCGAGGAGGGGCAGGGCGCGCCAGTGGAAGAATGGACTGCCATTGAGAGGGCTGTGGAGAGGAAGGAGGAAGAGAGGGGGCAGCCGACACCTTTGGTGTTCTGGATTTCTTTCACAACGCTTTGGGTCCTGCAAATTTTTCCATCTAACTCGGCTTTGTGGCCCAGGAGGAAGGGCTAACGCTTACTGAACAACCGCAGTCTCCTTTCTAGCCCTGGATACTGATCACCCCTGGGGGTGGGGGTCAATTCATTCTTATGTCTCTAGTTGCAATCGACAGACCACATTTTCCTCCACCCTTGTCCCTTCACTTTAGCTGCCATATGGAAACATTTTGGATTTTCCAACTGTACTTGAACCAATGCCCCTGTCCCAGCTTCTCTGATCTCCTGACCTCAAGTGCAAGTGATACGTAGGTGTGAGATGACACACAGGGAAGGAGGATCAGGTATAAACTCCTGAGGGAAAACCAGATGCAAGGAAACCAATGGAGAGAGAGCCAAAACATCACGAGTGCTATTCAGATGGGGAGTCCAGCTCTTAAAGGGTCCAGCGAGGCCTCTGAACAGGGCAAGCAGGTCAAGGTGCGTAAGACAGGAACGCAATTATGGGCAGTTCGGAAGCTAAGGCACAAATGAAGGCCTCCACTTTTCAAGGCTTGGTGTTCTCACTGCTTACTCTTGACAAAGACTTTACTCATAGCAGGCAAGGGTGTGTCCTTACTGGGTCTGTGAAACTTTGCTGTAAGGTGGAGAAGGAACAAGCGGTTTCCTCTGCTGGGCAGATTAAGAAATGGGAAGAAATGCCTTCTTTGCGGCAAGGGGTAAAGTTTCCACCAGGTGGATGAAAGTTGTTGAAATAGTCCCTATGAGAGTAACTTGCAATCTACTCGGCTTGTCACAAAAACTGGTACATGAAGCAGTGTCCCAGAACTTTCATGCATTCTTTCACTGATCAAAGCTCCATAGCTTTTTTTGAGGAACCTCTGGTATTTAATGCTGAGTAAAGAGAGCTGACCTTCTGCCATATATAGGTAACAGGTTTGTTTACTTGGTAACAATTCCATCAGCTCTTGATACCAGCTGGTCTTCTAGAATAACATATCGCAAGACAGGCAAGCAGGTTTAAACTCAGTGGTTAAATACAGGGGTGGGCAAAGTAGGTTTATAGTTGTAATGCAAATAAATAATATCATAATTAACAAATAATAATAACAAGAACAAGCTCTGTGTTTTGTGTACTCACAACTGTAAAACTACTTTTGCCCACCCCTGTATTGCTGTGCTCACCTTTTTAAAAGCCAAGAGCATCATATTACATTTTCCAGCTTTCACTGATTTAGGTTTGGCTCTGTAGACGGTGAAAGACATCAGGCCAAGTGTTTATAAACACAGTGGACGCGAGGCTATCTGTGCTTCTGTACATTTTCCTGGAACACCTGTGAGAAAAACAAGTGGGCAGAAATGTTTTTATAACAAATTAAATCTCAAACAATGCCTAAACCTCCCTCTTACCCTCTCATCGCTTCTATTATTAGGTAGGTAATTCTACCTTTAAAAAAAAAGAAAAAGCTTCATTGAGATACAATTCATATATCATGAGATTCACCATTTCAAAGGGTGCAATTCAGTGATATTTAGTATATTTATAAAGTCCTTCATTAATTACCACTATCTAATTCCAGAATATCTTTATCACACCAGAAAGAAACCACATATCCATAAGCAGTCACTTCTCATTCCTCCACCTCTCTCCACTCCCAGGCAACCACGAATCTACTTTCTGTCTGTACGGCCTAACCTGGGCATTTCCTTTAAAGTAAATCATACAATATTTACCTTTTTGTGTCTGGCCTTTCATTGAGCATCATGTTTTCAAAGTTCATCCACATTGTAGCATGGATGAGAACTTCACCCAGTCTCTTTATGCTTGAATAATACTGTATGGTCTACACTCTTCACCCTAGAGGACACACCTGCTCTTCCATTTAAGGTTGTGGTTTTATTATTGCATGCTAGAAGATGCTGAATAAAATACTTCCCTTGTCCACTTCCTCTTCAGGTGATCATATCAAAATCAACATGGCAGTTTTCAGTGGGCATTTTCCATAACTAGAATGAACAGAGCCAAACAGCCTGTTCTGGTTTATTCTTTGAGTTCATTTCCTAGCATGTTCTGGGGAAGGTAGCAGCTGAAGCTGGTGGGTATCAGAAGTGCAGCAGTCCCAGTGGGCCCCTTCCATGGCTGGCCCCCAAAACCTTGCTCCTAAAATTCTCAAAGCTAAGAATGATCTGACAGACTTTATAGGATGTGGTGGGGACCAGGGCTTGACTGAGCATGTAGTCATTTTTTTCATTCATCAGAGGGCAAAATAAAAGGACATTTCAGACATGCAGGAGAATGGGAAATAGGGCATTGGCTAGAAAAAGAAAATACAGCCTCCTTCCTCATTGGGTTCTCTGGTCTGTGAGTAATGGGTAAGGCCACCTAGCACACAGTTGGGAGGGTCTGAAATCTCGGGGGCTCTTCTTGTTCATTGGAGTTAGAGTTTCGGGAAGGTGAGCTGGGGCCATAGAGAAACCTGAGTGGACACATTCCATGTGTGGGTGTGTGGGCAGCTACTGTGAACAGAGTGATGGGCATGCCTAGCATTCAGAATTTGGCAGCAATGTAGGATAGGAGCCTGCCAGCCTTCTGAGTCACCCACAGAATTACAGCTAACAGTCAGTTTTATGTTAATTATCTCAATCAGTATAACTCAAAGCCAGGTGTGTCTGCACTCTATTTGTGTGTAGGAGGCACATTATCTGGTTTAGGGTTTTAGATCTTCCTAAGTATGAGCCAAAATAAACAAACTTGGTCGATCAAGACGCTCTTCATTTTGCAGCAGCCATGGAGGTGTGGTGGCTGGATTTCAGGTGCTGGGCGCAGAATGGAAGCAGTTCTGTTTGCTCCCCACTAGGCACTGCAGTAGGCACCCCTGACAATCCCAAGTGGAGGGATGGGCAGTGGGTTAGCCTTTTGAGGACACAAAGTAATCCAGATGATGGCATTTTTTATTACGGGAATCCTGGCAGAGTGTGAGTGTGGGGCCCCCACAAGGCATTCAGTCCTGGAGTGCCTCTGAACTCTGTTGAGCGACACTGCCACGCTGCCGCACGTTTCTAGGAAGATGGTATTATGGGCTGAATTATGTCCTCACAAAGTTCTTAGGTTGAAGCCCTAGTCCTTGATCCCTCAAAATGACTCTATTTGGAGATTAGGGCTTGAAGGGTTCAAGTTAAAATGAGGCTGTTAGGATGGGCCTTAATCCAGTATGAGTGGGATTCTTATAAAAAGATTAGGACTCAGAGACGTGTAGAGGGAAGAGACCATGTGAAGATGCAGGGGAGAAGACGGCCATTTACAAGCCCAGGAGAGAGGCATCAGAAGAAGAAACCAACCCTGCCAACACCTTGATCTTGGATTTCCAGCCTCCGGTGAGAAAATAAATTTTTGTTGTTTAAGCTACCCAGTCTGTGGAACTTTGTTATGGCAGCACTAACAAACTAAGAGAAGGTATAATCAGCAAGGTAGGCAATGCAAATGGGGTACTTACTGTAAGCTTCTCTGAAGTCACTGGTTCAAGTAAGGGTGCTAAGGGGTAGAGTTACTGAAAACCGCTATCTTCGCCCAATACAAAGTTTAAGATAATGACTCTGTGTTTGTTTATTGCCAGTTTTTAGAGAGGGAGGGAGGGAAGACAGGGGCAGATCTGCCAGGACAGTCAGGGGGCCATGCTTTGGTGGCTACAACAGCAGACTCCACAGAAGACGGTCATCTCAGCTCCTGTTTAATTGTAGTTGGATATTAAACATTTATAAACTTTTTATACAACAAAACAAGTACATGCAAAGTTACAAATATAGAAAATATAAAGTACATGCATATTTCAAAGACCACTTTGGATCCTTATACAAAACTATTCAGTGCACATTGTAAGCCCAAGGACCACACAAAAGGGTTTCCCACGTATTACGTATTTAGTACCTTACAAAAACAGGTAATGCATCAGATACTTCAGATGTTAACTGTTCTAACCAAAATTTGTTTGTCATGTGCACTATATGTATATACATATATTTTCGTTTACATAGAATACACACACAGTGCAAGCCAATAACATTGCAGAATAGAAACATAGATCTGCTGGGTGACAATATTGAACAATCCAAGGAGTAATCTTACCTTATTTAAATAACAGGAACAAAATTTCTTTTTCCACTCTAAATGGATCATGCTCCTGTCATCTCCAGCCTAGCATTTTTTCTTTTTTTTAGATTCCCTATTCTTCCATTCAAAAGCCAATTACAGAGACAAAGGACTCAACCTAATTCTAGTTTTTGACAATCATGAGACAGCTCTGAAGAAATGCAAGCATTTCTTTGTACACTAATCATTTTCTTCATTACATAATCTTCTGATACTGGTGTTTTTTGCAGCTGCAGCTTCCTCTATGTCAAAATCTCATAGCTTTACTCAATGTCAAAATCATTTCTATTTCCAGGTAAATGAGCAAAGGAGATTTGTTCTTGGTGTCCAGAAGATAAATTAATCTTTAACTACTTTAATCATCTACAGTTTATGTTACTAAATAAAGGAATGCCACATGTAGGTACCCTCCAAGGGCACCACTCCCAAATGTTGGACATTTTTAGCCCCAGAAGCCTTTCATATTATGTTAGTTATGTTCATTCCCTATGAAAATGCCCTCTACCCAGAGATCTAATGTTGCATGAATATTTACTCTCAATGCAATAGCTGCTGTGTAGCCTGTACTGCAAGATGCAAAACATTGTCACAGTTCCCTGCAGAGACAGGGCACACATTCTCCAGCAGGCTGAGCCTGGGCCTGGGAGCTAAGGATTTCTAGTTTTGCTTTTTTGAATGAGCATCCTTCCAAATTTGGCAGAAATGCTGTTTGAACTGGCAAATGCAGTCAGGTTTTCTTAAAATGAATGAGAAAAATGTGTCCAAATTGCTACAAAATCACTGCTAACTAAGATGGAGCATTAGTGTACTGAGCTCTAGTGGGGCAAAGAGCCAGGGGTATGTAGGCAAAGGTATTCGAAGACTGTTTTGAGATTATTTAGCCTCAGTCTGTTGCACTAGCCAAAAAATAAGCCTAGATCACAGAATGATTATGTGCTGTTACACCCTTACCAGCCCAGCACTTGCACTGGTCCATGAAGGACTCAATCAAATGGGCTTGACTACACAGCCTGCCAGGCCTGCTCTGCATTTCCCTGTGCCATCGGGGCCAAGGGGATTAGCCTACGGGTGACAAAGGGAGAAGCAAGAATGAGACACTGCCACTACAGGGCTGCAAGTAGATAACCCCTCCCCCAACCCGGTAAAAGATGAGGATGATGGAAACAGAAAGCGGCCCTCATCCCACGATTAGGAAAATGAGGAAAGAGAGGAGGAGGATCACAGGAGGGGAGGAGAAAAGGATCATGCTCGCCCCTCTTTGGTAAGCCTGGTACTCTTTCTGGTACTGGATGGTGCACATCTCCTCCACCACACGCTGCATTATCTTGACGTCAGTCTCAGTGAAGTTCTCCCCCTTGGTGGTGGTGGTGACCGTGTGCTCCTTGACCGTGATGTTGACGCAGTCACGCACGAAGTTGTTCTGGTTGCTGTATTGATCCACAGGCCTGTAGTACACTTGGTCGGGGAAACGGTGCATGTTTTCACGATAGTAACGGTCCTCATAGTCATTGCCAAAATGTATGAGCGGCCTGCTCATTGCACTCCCCAGCATATAGCCGCCCAGGCCCCCCACCACGGCCCCAGCCGCGGCAGCTCCTGCCACATGCTTCATGTTGGTTTTGGGTTTACTGGGCTTGCCACCATAGGGCTGTCCCCAGCCTCCGCCACCATGGGGCTGACCCCAGCCGCCACCATGGGGCTGACCCCAGCCACCACCATGGGGCTGACCCCAGCCGCCACCATGGGGCTGACCCCAACCGCCACCATGGGGCTGACCCCAGCCGCCACCATGGGGCTGACCCCAGCCGCCACCACCCTGGGGTGGGTAGCGGTTGCCTCCAGGACTTCCTTGCCCTGGGTATCGGCTCCCGCCACTGCTGCCTCCTCCTCCAGGCTTCGGTCGCTTCTTGCAGAGGCCCACGTCACTCCATGTGGCCACAAAGAGAACCAGGATCCAGCCGCCTACATGGCTTTTCACCATGATGACTTATCTGCAAAATGAAGAAGGTGTCAGTGTTCTATGTCTCTGCCGAAACCACTTAACTTTTGCTGCATAACAAACGAATGCAGAGCAGTGGCATCAGCACCTTGGTCAAAAATGCTCTTCACTCTGCGCTTCACCTTTGCAGCACTTATGACAGAAGTAACCATTAAGTAAAGGGTTAACACAATGCTTCTTCTCTAAGGACAAACTGACCTTAAGATAATTTCTGGCTGTTCCCTGGAAACTTGATAAGGGTGGAATGCCAGCAACATTGCTTATAAATAACCTGATTTATAAACTGCAACTAGACTGAGAGAACCTACAAACATTTGGTGGGTTTGCCATTAGTCTGGACTTTAGATCAGTGATCCTTGTACCCGGCACATCCTTGTGGGTAGCCTGGAAGCTGTGTCCATCAGGCTGTTATAAGGCACAGTGGATCATGTGAAGCCTGAGGCTTCTATGCCAATGGGAACCTGTTACCCACTAATATGAGTATCATGCCCTTAAACCTGAGCAGTCACTGTGGGGCCTGGGGGTGGAGACATGCTCCCAGCTGCTGGGCGGACCACTCAATGACCCTGGTGGGCCCCCTATGGAAGTCTTGTGAGACTAATGTCTAGTTAGGATGACTCCCAGGTGGGTGCTGCTGTAATGAAATAACTTTGCAAATAGTTGGTTTTTGTCTTCTCTCCTCTGTGAGAGTATAAGAAGGAAAGAAGTCTCTTGCTTGCTGCTACTTCCTTAGGGGCTAGAGCAGTACCTGGCACAGCGCAGGTACACAATACGTATCTGTTAAGTGAAGGAACAAATATCCCCCGAACATATAAATGCCATCAAGAATTTTCTCAAAGGAATATATTTTTTTTTCTGAAACAAGAAACATGCTGGATTTTGCAAGACCACTTGTAAATTAATTTTCCTCTTTAGAGATGAACAGACAGATGGAGCTCCTTAAAATGGGGTAAATATGGCTGTGTTCACAAGATTTGCAGTCACTCATTGCCTGAGTTTTAGTTCTGCATGTAATGGTTTATGAGTGACTTATTTTCTTCTAATTTTTGGTACAAAAGAAACATGTCTTACATAAAAAGGCTTAGGAAAAAACAAACAACCCAAATATCCTGGATGATAATTTATGCCCCTTTGCAGAATGTATATTCATTCGTCCAGTTAAAAATCTCACTTCAGACTAAAGATCTCATTTATCCTGGATGCTCGGGTCCAAGGGCAGAGCTCAGAAGCACATAGTAGAATGACTATTAAATAATTTCTATCCCAAGTCAAAGGATATGCTCTAACTTATCATTAGATACCATAAAACCAAAAATGGCATATGCTGCAATGCTGATGTTAATCTTTACCCTAGCACTGTTTATCTTCAAATAAAAGTGGCATCAAGTACTAGAAAACTATTTTTCATAACCTACAGAGCTAAAGACTAAATTGGATAACATTTCAAAGAAAAAGAAGGATGAAACAAATAAGTGAATTAACATCCTGTTTATGTTTTTACTATCATTGAAATGTCTTAGAGGTCATAAGGAAATAAAAGTACATTTGGCCCTGGCTTGTGTGGCTCAGTGGACTGAGCACCAGCCTGCAAACTAAAGGGTCTCTGGTTTGATTTCCAGTCAGGGCACATGCCTGGGTTGCATGGGCCAGGTCCCCAGTAGGGGGCGTGTGAGAGTCAACCACATATTGATGTTTCTCTCCTCTTTCCCTCCCTTCCCATCTAAAAAAAATAAAATCTTTAAAAAAAAAAAAAGTACACTTGAAAGTTATGAGCCAAGTTAAACTGCTCAGATCATACCAATTTAGGATTTTTGGAGGCTCTTTGGGGTAGGGGTCCACGGGGCAGGGTGCCGGGACATGCTGACCAGCCTCATCCTTGCCCCCACGTCTCCTGGCCGTCCAGTCTTCCACAGGCCCCTCTTCTGATCCACTCTGCATTGCTCAGGTCACCCAGCCTCTGGCCTCCACGCTGCTCACCTTTCTGTGCAAACACTCCAGGGAACTAAACTAGGGAATTGTCACCCTCAGTCAATAACTCCTAAGCCAAAGGGGTTTTATGTCCATAAACTATTTCATTTACCTTAATGAGCCAAACCCAGCCAACACCCTGGAGCGATTCTTGAATTTTCTCATTCTCACAGCACACATTGATTCTATCAGCAAACCTTATCGGTCTTTCTGGAAAACAAATCCTAACTCCTGAAACCCGTTGCATTTTCCAGCACTACCATCCTAGTGGAACACTTCTCCATCTCTCGTGACTCCAGCCAGCTGGAGTCTTTAAGGAGCCTCCAGCCAGGCTCCCTGCTTCTGCCCAGGCCCCATTGTGTGTTCTCCACTCAACAGCCTGAGAGAGCCTTTTCAAAGGTCACACCATGTCACTCCTTCAAGCTCAGGATACAACCCAAAGTCCTGACCATGCCAGGCAGGCTCCATATGACCTTCCCACTGCTCCTCCTACCTCGGGACCCTTGTCCTTGCTGCTTCCTGGGCCTGGAAGGCTCTTCCTTCCAGTTCCTCAGACTAGTGGCTCTAGTCTGCTCTGACATCACCTCAATATGGCATCCACACCGCTCTACAAAAATCAGCCCTCTGCTGTATACCCTTCCCAGCAAGTAGAATGCTACTTGACATCTATTATTTATTGTTTATTATTCATCTTCTCCAGCACAGGAGTATTGTTTTGTGCACAGCAGTATCCCTAGTGCCTAGAGGCAGTGACCAACTCATAGACTTGCAACATAAATGCGGATTGAACGGATGAGCATCAAATTATCTATGATAAAGCAAAAGAATGAACCAAGCTAACAAATAGATATCTAGAGTGAACCATATTTATAAATTTACAAAACATTCTTTTCTGCAATGGCCAACTGTCTACTATCTTTAGTGCAGTAAAATAACATTTACTTCATGTGCCAACCATGAATGAAGGAGTTACCTGAAACGGCTGAGGCGGGAGACAGAGGAGGCTGCAAGGGGAGGAACACTGAGTCTGGTATTGATCATGCCTTGTTCGAGGTTGCAACAGTTACAGCTCAATATGCTCAACGAGGCAGATGAGCAAGGTGATGACACGGCATAGTAAAAGAGACACAGAGAGGAACTTGGTCCTCAGAAAGCCAGACACAAAAGGTCGATGACAGGTGGTGAGAGGACTGGCAGGTCTGGAGACCACAGGGGGTTTCATGGAAGTGAAGCCTCAATGTGTGGTGGAGAGGCGGGCGGAGGGTAAGTGATAAAGGGCCTCATAAGGAACGTGAGCAGCATCCTGACTGCCTGGGAGAGCTTACGCCTGCTGTTCCTGTGCTAATATTAATAGTGCCCCTCTTCTTAAGAGTGTCCTGGTTTACATATTAGGTTATACGGTCAGCCTAATTACAAGGCATGCCAAGTGGTCCAAACTTTCAGTGGGAAACCACTGAAAAGTTTGGGGTTTTCTTTCAGAGAGAACATTGTGGAGGATGGGTTGGAGGTTGTAGGGGGCAAGTGACTGGAAGTGCAGAAACTAGTTGGAAGGGTACCACAGTGATCAAGGTGGAAGAAGATGGGGGCCCTGACTGGGGAATGAAGGGTGATGGATGGTTTGATTTAGAAGGTGGCTTCTGGAGGGCTTGGCATTTGACGTGGAAGGTGAGAAATTGGAAGAATTGAGGTTTCTGCATTGGGCAGCTGTGTGGACAGAATGCGGAAGGTAGAACAGGTCTGAAGGAAGATTAGTGAGGGGTTTGGCTTTGGCATTGCTGTTATCAACCTATGTGTGGGGCAAGAGATACCAGTAGGCAGCTTGGTGAGTCTAGAGTTGAAGAATGACCATGGACTAGAGACACGGGCAATAGGGAACCAGAGCCATGGCATCTGTTGCAGATCAGTACTTTACAACTGACTGCTGAATAAAGTTGGATAGAATAGAATGTTCTATATATTATTATGTTCATACTACTGATACATTCATAGACTATATTAAGATTAGATCTTTTTAAAATCAGTTGAGAACAAACGCAACATTTAATTATGAAAGCCTTAAAAATAACAACTACATTTTAAAGGAGAGAATCATTTCTAAAGGCAAGAGGGACTCAAAACTTACATGAGAACTTGGTGAATCTCTTTCTGTTTGTGATAAAATAAGGAAGCTCTTATAGTATTTAATCCAAATCTCTTACTCTGCAAATGAAACCAAGATTCAAAAAGGTCAACTGACATATCCTTGATTACAACTTATTATATATGACTTTGTTTTATGAATTAAAAACCTGTGTGTGACAGGTTGCCTTTCTATTAAAATATAAATTACAGATATTGACTTTAGAATTAACTCATTCAACAAATATTTATGGAATAAGTACTATGTGCCAATTTTTAAAGAAACAGAAAACTTGAACTGATTACTGACCACAGAAAGAATGGAGTTCTTTCCCTCACTAACTGCTTGAATATCAGCCGCCATCATGAACAATGCAGGAACTACCTGCACCAACAACAGAGTGACTATACAGACCAGGAAGTTCATGACCAACAGGCTACTTTAGTGGAAACAAATGGTTATTGACATCCTTCACCCGGGGATGGCAACAATACCTCAGGCAGAAATTTGAGAAAAACTAGCCAAAATGTATAAGACCACACCAGATGTCATCTTGGTGCTTGGATTCAGAACCCATTTTGGTGGTGGCAAGACAACTGGCTTTGGCGTGATTCATGAACCGAATGAAGAAAGGCAGGGGGACTGCGAAGGCCGGCGCCAGCGCCAGCAGAAAGTGAGCTGGAGACTGGGCAACAGGAGTACAGACGCCGCAGCGACTTTATCTGTGATGACTGGGTGGGTTTTTCAGGAGAGGATTAATAAACTAGGAACTTTCATGTGTCAAAAAATGAAGAAAAATGTCAAAAATTACATATGATTACTTATTGATTCATGCAATAAATATGTCTTAAGTGTTTCCTATGGTTCTAGCTCTGAGGAGCTGAGGACAGAAGGTGCAGAAGATATTTGGCTTAGTGGGTTCAAGGACCAAAAAGGAGATGTACCTGGAGCTGACGAGACAGAGGACAGCAGGTGGCCCAATGGGACCGGGGTGGGTGAGGGCCAGCTCACAGGGCCTCAAACCCGATCATTTCCATTTCACTCAGAATGCAGTGGGGGAGCATTAAAGGGCCTTAGGAAAGTGACATATTAGGGCTGTTTTCTAAAAAAGATCACCCTGATTGTTGTGTAAAGAAGAAAATCAGGAGGTAAGAAAGGAAACGGCAAGACCAGTTGGGACACAGTTGAAGGAAGATGGTGGTGTGGCCTGGAATGGTACCGAAGCTGCTGAGGAGCTATCAATAAATGGGATATATTCTGCAGAAAGAACCAGTTTAGACTTGCTCACAGAGTGGGTGGAGGAGTGCTGGTTAACCAGATTTGTGTTTTCTGTGACCAGGCCAATGGTGATAATGCCATCTACCAAAGCAGGGGAAACGGGTGGAGGGCCATGCTTGGGAGGGAAAACCAAGAGTTTTCGTTTGGACATATTAATTTTGCTATATCTATGAGACACTGTGCGAGTATCAACTTAGGCATTGTTAAAAGACTGGAACTTAGAAAAGATAAGCATTTGGGCGTCTTCACCTGAGAAGTAGTGTTAATAGCCAATGGGATAAAGGTCAAGAATTGCACCCCAGTTTTCGAGTGCAGCAATCTTAGTCACCCAACCTCCAGCAATATGGGTGTCAAAGTCCAAAAGAAAATACTACCAAATGCATTTTAACATTTTCGTAAAAGAAGAATACACTGTGACCGATAAGGCTTATTTAAAGAATACAAAGGTGGCTCAAAATCGGGAAATCTATTAATAGGTTAGGGGAAAAAAAAAATAAGATTCTTTGCAAATGCTGAAAAGTTTTCAATTAAAATCAACATCCATTCCTGATTTTTTAAGTTGAAGCTGTTAGATAATTTCTACAGAATTAGAAGGTAGTCCCTTTTCATCATGAAGAATCACTACCACAAACATATAGCCCACACCCTATCTTAATTTAAAAAAGACAGGTATACCCACTAAAGTAATGAACAAGACAAGAAGGCAAGCAATCACTTTACTATCGATTGTTATGGAAGTTCTAACTAAGTATGATTTTCTCCCTAGAACATCAACTAAAACCATCTCAAAATACATCAGTAGCAGTTTTTGAAACCAATAGATAACAAAACAGTCCCTAAATTAATTGGAATTAGAAGATTTAGCATGGGAAAAATCATTCTACTCATAATAGCAATAAAAAATTTAAAATGTCTGGGAATTAATCTAAAAATAAGTAGTATTTATATGAAGAATGTGATTAAATTTTAATGAGGGACATAATGGAAGACTGGAAAAAAGAGAAAGACATACATCTTTAGTTGGGAAAACCAACACTGAAAGATACCCATTTATTTGGAAATAATCCATAAAGTCAACACAATTTTAGTCAGGATTCAAAGGGGATTTTAAAGAACATGAGAAAATCATACTCAAAATTAAGAGGACGAAAGAAACTTGAACAGGAAGAAAACCTAGGGCACACTCGGCATGCCAGGTGTTAGAAGGCCGGGCAAAGCTACGATAAATAAGATCACGTGGCATTGACAAACGAGCAGAATGGGAGGGCAATGGAACTGCAGAAGGTAAAAAAAGGCCCCGAAGTTACCCTAATAGGTCTGTACCTATTCCCACGTATACATGGGCACTGAGGCAGGGCTGGTAGAAACTCACCCAGTGGTTGTATGCCGGAGGCTACGCTTCTGATACTCAGAACATGTTATAGCTTGAAACTTAATTAAATTGGGAAGTGGCACCAAACAGCCTCTAACACTCCCCACCTCCCTGAGGAAATTTCCTGAACTAAGTAGAACTCATTTGTCATACCGTAGTCCCCCCGATCCGTGGGGATACAGTCCAAGGCCCCCCTAGTGGATGCCTTAAACATTGGCTATCACCAAACCCTATATATACCATTTTTCCCTATACATACATACCTTTGGTAAAGTTTAATTTATAAATTAGGCACAGTAAGAGATTAATAACAACTAATAATAAAACAGAGCAATTACAATAATATAGTGTAATAAAAGTTATGTGAATGTGGCCTTTCTCTTCTCTCAAAATCTTTTTATACTGTATTCACCCTTATGATGGGAGATGGATGATACAAGGCCTAAGTGATAAGATGAAATGAGGTGTTCAAAATGGTGTTCAAATTAAAACTTATGAATTGGTTATTTCACGGGTTTTCCATTTAATATTTTCAGACTGAGGCTGACCACGGGCAACTGAAACTGCAAAAAGCAAAACTGCAGCAGATAAGAACGAACTGCTGTATTTTATTTATTTGTTTTGAGGTCACTGCCCTTTACAGAATTTCATACAAGCTTTAAAAAATTTTGCAAAACATGTTGGGGTGATGGGTTTTCACTGCTATTCTGAGGCCCAGTTTTAGACTGAACAGGTGGAAGGGCCCCCAACCTGATCAATCCTCAGAATTGCTTGAAGAGGTTTTAAAAAGCGACATTTGCTGGAGCCTCTCCCAGACAGCAGCCTAGGAGTATCTAGGGATGGGATTTGGTTAATTTATAACACTTCCCAGGGAATTGCACTTCTAGCCAGGCTTCAGAGCTTGGTCCTCAGAAACCCAACATTTAACAACATTATAATGCTTTTCATAAAGGGCACACGTACCTCCCTTGATGTGATCACACAGTACTATGATAGTAATAAGTAGAATACAAGGAGAAAAAAGATGAACAAACTGAGAAAAAAATTATCCCCTTTTAAGAACTGCTACACACACCATTTGCTCAAGGATAAATTTATAATGCTGTAGCCATCACCTCATTAGACACAGGCACATTCTGAATGTTTAATATGTGGCAGTTCACAGCTGACAGAGTTGCCTTGGAAGAGGAAATAAGATATGAAAAGGGAGAATGGAATAGGTAAGTTAAAACTACAGCGTAGTAAACCTTCCCCTCATTAAAACCTTCCCGTCAGTTGGTTGACAGTCACCTTCCGTGTTAATTTGGTGCAGAAGTGTGTATGTTATTATATTTTTTAAATGGTTGCTTTGTTATATAATTCAGCATGATTCTAGAGAAAACTGTGGCCCTTTCTAGATCAAGATCTAGTTGATTTTCTAGATAGAAGATCAAGTTGATTTTCTAGAGAATGGGTGATGCAATAGGTGTGAGGTACACATAAAGGCCTCCGAACCAGGCACTTGTGATCATAGCCTTTCCAGAACCTTATTTTCTGAGACAACTGGGAACTTTCAACCATCACAAGACCGGAGAGATTCCAGAGGGTACATACCTCTGTCGTGGCTCAGCTACGCTGGATCTGTGCCTCCAGGAAGGCGATGCTTCGGCTTGGCTGAAATTGTTGTTTTCAAATATATTCAGGAGTCCCTAAAAACAAAAAGGAAAAAAACCTAGGCTTGATCAATAAATCTAAGATATATTCCTTGAAATAAAAGCTTAATATATAAGTTTCTAAGCCACTAATAAATCTGTTCCAGAACAAAATGGAAAATATTTGGAAAAAGGAATGAGGTCAACTAAAAAAGCAAATGTGACATTGAGCTTGCTCTCTTTCAGATTGAGTCTATTTCACTTAAAAATTACATGATTTAGAAAAGTAATACATCAACAGAAAATTAAAATAACCTATAATTTCTATTAAAACTTTCTTGTTTTTGCCTTTCTTTTCAGATTTTTCACATATGCATTCATTATGAGTAAGTAGATACAGTTTAGTAACCTGCATTTGGACCTGTCAGTTTTTTCCCATGTATCACCGGCTCTAAATTATGACTTTGGATGATTACATAAGGTCCTTTCAGTTAATATGCCATGATTTCTTAGCTACTGCTCTGCTGTTAGCACATTTCAGGATGTTTCCCAGTTGGTTCTAATTTTAGGTCATTCTGATAGGGGGCTCAAATGTTGGAAAAATTTTAGTTTCTGGTAGTAGCTAATAAGCTTAGTAATCAATGTATGTAAAAAGTTATTGTTTCAGGAACTGATGGTATGACCCACCTTGACTCCAGGAGACCAAAAGCAGTTTCACCTTTGTGCCTCAGGAGGTCTCAAGCAATCAAGATGGTTTATCTTAGCCAATGTACTCCCAGGATGAGACACCCACCTGCCCAGGACACAGATAAAGACCACCACCCAGGGCACAGATAAAGACAAGGCAGATGAAAGAATGCTGCAGCTTTTTATCTGATTAACTTTTTCCCTGAAATCCAATCCCCTTACCTACACTTTTTTTTTCCTTATAAGATCACCGGCCATCTGAATAAAGCTCCCAAAATGATTCATTCCCTGTCTCTGCTTATTGGGTCTGGTAGGTGACAGGCAGCATGAACGCCGGCTTTTCCAGTTTCAGTTCTGCCCCAAATTTGTGCCTGCATAAGGCTTTCCCCCACCCCCCCTCCTTGTTCAGTCCTTCCATTGCAAGTAAATTCTCAGGAATGGGATTTCTGTGTGACGGCTTTTAACTTCTTAATGCATGGACTGATTGTTTTACAAAAAGTCTGTACTGATTCACAACACCCCCAGTTGGGTGTGACTAGGAAAAAGATACATTGGTATATATACTTCAGTATATACCAATGGTCAGTTTTACATAGATGGCTAAAGTTAGTCTTTAACAAATTGTAGAAGTAGGTATCATTTCCTCTTATTTTATGAATGGACAAAAGGAGGATGAGGAAAATAGGTAACCGGTCCAAAGTCATGAAATTAGTTGCAGAAATATCTTTCTAATTCCAAAGCCCTGCCACCTCCCCAGACAACTGGAATACGCAAATTTCAGGGGTTGCTGTTGCTGTTATTGTTGTCGTTTACGGATGTAAAATGATAATCCAGGTTTGCTTTAATTTGCATTTTAGTCTGTAAATGATTAATCATTTCACCATTTATCTACCATAATCTTGATATTTTCCTTTCACAAGTACAAAAAACTTGTTAGTTATAAATAATACACAAATCACATCATAGCTCTGCTTCCTTTCCCTTTCCATTTTAGTTCTTTTTCATTGTAAGAGCTCCTCAGTGTTTCTGAAGGTAAAAGTGTTCTTCTCACTGATCTTTTTTCCAAATCTGAGCGAGTTTATTTTTCCAGAAGTCTGATATTTTTATTCAGTTTTCTGTTTCCACTTTTTCTGATAATTTGATTTGTAAACATGTTTAATCCTATGCTACCTGAGGCTTTTCTCAAGGAAAGAGAAACCTCACATTACAAGGAGGATCACCATGATCGGAACGGTGAAATTGCATTCTGTTGTGTATGAATCTGGAAATGAGGAAACGAAAAATAGAAAGCAGTGGCTTTGGGATGGTTACGGTGGATGTGATGGCGATGGGTTTACGATTAAAATAATCTGTTGGCTATAGCTACTGCGAACGGCATGTGGAAAAAAGCGACAAAGGGGCAGTATTGACAGCTTTCTCCCCGCTGTTTACTAAACGATCGTGAAGGCACCTCCTACACAGTTGGAGAAGGACGGTTCTCCGCGGGGCGCCGTCCGTCCCGGATCCCTTCCCTCAGAGCCCCCTAGATGGTCGAATTCTCTCCTTTCGAAGGAACAAGAAAGAAGTGAAAAGCGAAGGCTGCCGGTCTGCTGGGCGCGCAGGAGACCCTCTGTCCCCGAGGGCCCAGGCGTCCCGGAGCCGCGAATGGAGGGGCAGGGCCGCCCCAAGACCCCTCCCCGCTGAGGCCCCAGGGTGGTGCAGTCCGTCTCGCGGTTGCCAGAGCCCCAAGGGCCGCGGCCTCCCCAGGGACCGCCTAGGCCCGAAGGATGGCGGGCAGGACCGCTTGTCCGGAGGTCGAAGGCTGCTGGGGGCCCCCTCCCTAGAGCATCTGGAAGGACGGGGGCTGGCCAAAGGGCATCCCTGCCCCCGACTGGGCCTCTGCCCGCTGGCTCAGAGGGTGGCCAGCTGGCGCTGAGCCAGGAGTCTCGAGGCCCCCAGGGCCTCTCCCCGGTTCTCCTTGCGCAGCGCCCCAGCGGAGCCCGCTGCAGCCCTTCTCGGATGCCCTGGCCACTTTAGCGCGGGGTGATCGCGCCCACTTCCCGCGACCCGCAGCCCCTCTGGCCGAGACTCACCCATCCCGCTCCCCCCGCGGATATGCACGTGGGTGTGTGTGGGGTAGGGGCAGCAGTCAGCCACCGGGGTACGACCGACGTCCCTCCCGAGGCGACTCGGCCAGCGCCCCTGACCCCCGCCCCATTCCGAATAAAAGGAGCTTTCCCAAACAGAAAGGCACAACCCAGCTGCGTCGTCGAAAACCAAAGAGCACACCGGCAGGCCCCACGCGCCAAGATTCCCCAGTTAAGACCGCTTCCCCTTCCCACTGTCAAGGTCGGCCTCTGGGTGCCGGGTTCTCACTCTCGGTCCCCTCGGCGCGCCCCCGCACCCCAGTTGTCAGGACCCCAGCGCCCGATCCACGCTGGGAGTTCCAAGGGCTACAAGGTTGTTTACCTACCTCGATCAGAGAAGAAGCTCGCAGCGCCGCGGCAGCTAGCGACTGGCGCGGAGAGCTGGCGACTCGCTGGAGCTAGGAGGAGGTGCCAGGGGCGGGGAGAAGAGGCGGTAGCACTCGCGAGCGGAGGTCGGCGTGCGGACCAATCACCACGCCACCTCGCGCACACCCTGGCGCGCTAAGGGCCCACCTCACGGGTCTTCTGGGAAGGTGTTTCTCCTCCAAGCAGGGGCCGAGTATCTGAGTCACCGTGGAAAAAACGAATTGGAATTCGCTTAAACATTTGTGTCAGTTGATACCTCTTCCGGTGTCATCACACCCTGACGTTGCTCCTGGACTGTAAAAATCACCTGTAAAGGGAAATTCCGCCCAAAGACCTAACTCTCTTGTTATATAAAGGAATATTCGAGAAAATAGAACGCTAAGGGATGAGAAAGCAATTTTGGAACTTTGGTCACCAGAAATTTCTGAAGAGGAAAAATTTTTGCTACCCTGGATTGAGATGAATATTTATAAATTTCCATATAAGTAATTAAAATGAAGGGCTTAGGAAGCACTGTAGCCATCACCTGTTCCTTCATTTACTAAGTTTCTGCTCCTTATGCAAAAGAGGGGATTTAGATTATGATATTCACGAATGAGAAAAAATATACTCCATTAGACAAGTCCATTCTGTACATTACAGAATGGTGTATTCTTGCTCATTATCCTGATAAGGAATTAGAGGTTTGTCTCATGTAAAGGAAGACCAGGGACAAAGTGATAGGACAGGCGGTAGGGTTGTATGGACCATATAAATTGTTATCCAGATTGGGGGGGTTTGAGAGTGAAAGAGCACCAAAATTAAGCCAAGTCAAAGGGCATAAACCGACACTGCCCTAGGAAAAATGAGACAACTAGTCTTCTCATTATGGGCAAAAGTTTCCACAAATCTTGAAATGGCATTTGGATTAAACACTTGTATCCCAGAGCCATCGCTCGAAGTGGGAGGGGACAAGTGGTGAGGGTGGAGAGAAGCCAGGAGAATTGCACAGAATGAGGCCAAACAGCTGCTGGTGGTATTTATATGAGTGTGGGTGGAGGCCTGAAAGATCTGGGGAGGCAAGTGAGTGGTCTGGTTGAACCTTCACTGGAGGGAGATGATTGAATAACAGAATACTGGATAGTGGCTGCTTAGAAACGATCACTGGGCAGCGATGGCGCCCCGCCTTCTAGCCATTATTGTTGTCATGATCATGTTGACAGTACTTTTAGTCTCACCTTCTTTCCTCAGAGCTGCCTTATTGGGAGGTGAGTTGGGGGCAGTGTAGCACCTCCGAGTGAAGCTGGAGTGGGTGACTAGGTCAGACCAGGTAACGTGCTGGCTTCCCCCTGGCGGAAGGGGCTCTTTAAAGTTTGGTTAAGAGACGCTGAACTCAGCTTTTTATCAAAAGAATCCTATGTCTACTGGCTGAATGCCCTGCTTCCTCTACCACAAACCCCCACCACCAACCCCCAACCCCCGCCCCCCAATCAGGAAAAGGCTCAAGAGGCAGAGGATTTCTAAAAGGGAGGGATGAAGGAATGAAAAGGGATAGCCTATGTCCTGTCCTGGCTATTGCTGCTATGTAGCAACTACCCACAAATAACCTACATTTTATTATGCCTGTGGATTGTTTAGGCCAGGGAGTCAGACAGGCACAGCTGGGACTTGACTCTGCCCCATGACATCTGAAGACTCAAAACCTGAGGTGACCTGAGAGCTGAGGGCTGGAATCATTTGAAGTCTCTTTCACTTGTATGACAGATACCTGGACTTGAGGATTAGCTGTGCTGATCAGAATGCCTCCACATGGCTTCTCCATGCGGCCTGGCTTCTCCCCTGCATGGCTATCTCAGGTTTGATGGATTTCTTACGTGGCTTATTAGGACTCCAAGTGTGAGTTTCAGCAGACAAAATGAAAGTTACATCGCTACTTCTCACCTCTTCTGAGAAATCAACCTCACTTCCACTGTTTGCTATTGACTAAAGTAGTCATATGATCATCCAATTTAAGGGTAGCGGGACATAGATTGCATCTCTCAGTAGGAGTACCACAGAATTAGTGGCTCTATTTTTAAAGGACTTAGAGGGAGGGAGAAAGAGGGAGAGAAACATCAATCTGCTGTCTCT
Organism: Pteronotus mesoamericanus; assembly: GCF_021234165.1. Taxonomy (NCBI): domain Eukaryota; kingdom Metazoa; phylum Chordata; class Mammalia; order Chiroptera; family Mormoopidae; genus Pteronotus; species Pteronotus mesoamericanus. The sequence continues at coordinate 24,261,750 of NW_026555105.1, read as the reverse complement.
CGTATGTGGCCTGACCAGTGACTAGCCCGCATCCCAGGCATATGCCCTGACTGGGAATTGACCCTGCGACCTTTCACTTTGCAGTACAGGACGATGCCCAGCCAACTGAGCCACACTGGTCAAGGTGAATTTGTGGCCTTTTTAAATAAACAGCCATATTAGGGTTAGCGGTCTGGCCTATAGACTCTTAGGGGGTTTCATTGATGTTATGGACAGCATCAGGGTGGGCAGCCCACAAGGGGAGCTTTTGCAAATGGCCCTACATCATTCCTTATCCCAGCCCTATTTACAACTGCCTCTCTATTCACCACAATCACCATAGTATAAACAAGGCCATTTTCTGGACTACTGGAGTAGGGATGAAGCTTTGTCCTCTGGGGCCTTTTTGGATCAGCAGTTCCTAATCGCAGTGTGTGTCACCGGAAGGACTGGATAAAACACAGATTGCTGGGCCCCACCCCAGAGGGTCTGGCTCAGTCTGGGGTGGGGTCCAAGAATCTCCATTTGTAAAAGGTTCCTAGAGGCTACTGAACCACACTTTGAATGGGAGGAAGAGCTACCTGCAAGAGAGACTGAGAAGTGATGGCCAGTGGGGTAGGAGGGAAAACAAGAGGGTTCCAGAAGCTGAGAGAAGAAAGTGTTTCAAGAAGGTGGGAGTCAACTGCTGAGAGACCAAATCCAGACAGGAAAGAGCTCACTGGATTTGGTGACATGGAGGTCGCTAAGGGCACTTGATGGGAGTAGTTTCAATAGAGTTGCTGCAGATAGAGACGAAGTCCAGGGTTTTGGTGGTTCCAAACAGCGAACTGAACGATTACATAAACAGGGTTAGGTGAAGCATGCAATGTTCATTGAGAAAAGAACATTCCCCAAGATGTGGAAGTGAGCTATTCTTTGGTAACAGAAAATGTTCTCTTCCCCCCAAAAGATGCAGGTTTTATAGGGGGTGGGCTTTTTCTGAATCCCTTTATTTCATGGGCTTTTTATTGGTTATGAGTGAGGGGTAAATTCTTGTTTTGCCGGCTTTTTACTGTGCATGAATGACTGGTTATATAACCTCTAAGTTTCTGCTCATGTACTTTCCCATAATTCCTTTTGATTGCCCTCTTGGGATAAAACAGCAATGCTAATTTATTATAATAGCATGATAACTAAGTGGGATAAAACAGAAGTTAACTACAGCAACAGCAAAGGTGCACAGGTGTGGTCTCTAGCTAGGTGCTGTAAGGCATTTCTTGATAACCAGGATGCTGGCTGACGACAGCAGAATAGCACGATGTCTCAGGATTTCCTCATTTCCTAATCTATCTCCTGCCTCAAGTGATGGCGACAGATATGAATTGAAGAGGGAACGAAAGGTGAAGGAGTAGAGATAACTTTTCTGAGTTTTACCCTGAGGGGAGCAGAGTATTGGGCAGTAGTTGGAGGAGAGAGTAGGCGAAAGAGAGGCTATTCTGACCTCTCTAACAATGAGGAGCCTCTTCAGGGTGGGTCGCTTCGATGGGATATTCATGTTCTCAAAGACCTCATTCCTTCCCTCTGTCCACTCTGCCCTCCCAGGCTGGGGTCTGATGGCTGCAACAATCTGAGGTACCATGCCAGAAATCACTACACACAGAGGAAGACAGCCAGCTTGTGTTTGTGCTCTTCACTCTTAGGAGTGAAGAACATTTTCTCTAAAGGTGTGTGCTCGTGAATTTAAAGAGAATACGCTGCTGCCACGGTACAGGGGGGCTCGTGTCTGTCCACTCTTTAACGTTTCCTTGATGGTTAGACTCCAAGGTCTGGGATTAATGTTATGTGAAAGGGCTCTGACCACACTTTGGGCTGCGGTCATGCAGGCCACTTGTTTCTGCTTTAACTGTCATCTTGAGGCTCCACTCAAGCTGTTTCATCAGCCCCAAATTTCTTCACCCTACCTCTCTTCCGTGGGATTCTTGCTCAGGTGGGTCTTCCTCTGTGAAATCTTTCCATATTGTCCCACCAAAACTCAACCATCTCACGCCTGCTCCGGCAGTAACTGGCTTGTACCATCCAGCCCCATTTGGCCAGCCCCGTTATTTATCAGTCAGTCTCTAACTGGGTTGTAAATCCCTGGGAGGAGAGCCGCAGGGCTTTGCAGATGGTAGGTGTCCAGGAAAATCAGTTGAAGATGTCCTTGCTGAGTGTGGTTACCTCCTCCAGCCTTTCGTTTTGCTCTTGTTCCTAACTGCCCCATGGCTCCATCAGAATTTTTCCTTCTCTCTGTGTGTCTAGTTACGTGTGAGGCATCCCAGCTCCCTCTGTAACCACAACCAAATGTTCGGCGTCGTCTAGAACCTTTGCCACACTGGGGTCCTTCACTTGCTTTATTCTGTGTCACAGGTTCTATGGCACAAACTGTTTGATTTTGTTAGCATTCTTTTGTCTCCCACCCAGGCTTGGCTTCTGACTTGTTCCATTGTTCTGGAAACTGGAGCCATCCTGTATTTCAACTGGAAGTTCCTGCAGCATTAGTAATTTTTTTTGTCTTTGACTAAAATGATTCTAACACCAAATTTCAACATGGGTTTGTGTGGTTTCCGCCACTATTGAACAGTGCTCCAACGCTAGTTGGGTGTCCTATAATTCAACTCAATTCTGACATCAGATTCCACAGGTTAAAGGTTCAGTATCACAAGACTTTGCTCTCCCTTCATCCCCCACTTCAGATGCCATTTGCGAGCTCAGGCTGTCACCTGCGCTTTCACCTGGGCTTCTGACCAACTGCTATAGATCAGAGGTTTCATTAACCCCCTCCTGGGTTTGAATAATTTGGTAGAGTGACTCATGTAACTCATAGCAACATGTTACTTACTGAATCAGTGGTTCATTATAAAAGGATATAACCCAGGAACAACCAGGTGAAAGAGATGCATAGGGCCAGGTATGGGGAAAGGGTTCGGAGCTTCCAAGCTCTTTTCAGGCATGTCTCTCTCTCCAAATCTCCATGTGTTCACCAACCCAGGAGCTCTCTGAACCAACCTCCAGTTTCCTCCCTGGAAATTAGGGGGTGGAACTGAAAGTTCTGGCCTTCTATTCATAGTTGGTTTCCTCAGCAACCAGCTCCCATCCTTAGGGGCTTTCTAAAAGTCATGTCATGAATACAAACCCCCTTGTAAGAGAAAGGGGTTTGTTCTGAATAATGAGACATCTATTTCCCCTCTATGCCTCTGAAATGATTTCAACAAATGAGGACAAGAGACCAAAGTGTTATAATAAAAGATGCATTGACCTTGTCGTACAGGAAATCCCAAGAGTTTTGGGAGCTGTGAGCTAGGACCCATGGATGAAGACCAAATAGATATGAGAAATATATTTTGGCCATCTGAATGATCAAATATACATTTCCTATAAATCATAATATCGCACAGGTGAATAGTCAGCAGCCACCCACAACCCCTACTTGGCATGTACAGCTACTTTCTTTCTTTTTACATTGATTCTGCATAAAGCATATCAGATACAGCCTAGGGAGGGGCTTTTCCTTTCATACTTTATTAGACCCAAATTAATAGCAATACATGATGCACCTAACAGCTTTAGCATATGGTTCAACACCTGGTAGAAGAAATATCACTCATTATCCTCTCTTTGCTTCAGAATCTGATATTTTTACTGTCTATGTAAGAAAGGGCCAAACCTGTAGAGAATCTTTATGAGTTTGCCTGAGCCGAACTGATGACAATTGGTGGGAAGCAAAATCTCAATGGATGGAATAAATGCTCTGGAGAATGGCAGATTTTGAGCTTATTTTATGCACTAAAACAGGTATTTTCAATCTTTTTTCACTTTATAGCACACACAAACTAATTACTAAAATTCTGAGACACACCAAAAATATATTTCTTGCCAAGCTGACAGAAAAATAGGTATAATTTTGATTCATTCACACCAGATGTCTGCTGTTATGTTGGCAGTTGTCATTTTTTATTTGACAATCTAAGGAAAAAGAGGTCAGTGCCCCAGAGTAGTAGTCAGGTATTGCATGTTTTAAAAATGTTTGCAACACACTTTTTGCAGCACATCAGTTGAAAATTGCTGCATTAGAATAAAAGGAGAAGATGTAAGGAGATTTACAAAATTCATTAATGGTAGATTAAAGAGGCTGGAGAAAGCCAGATTGGGAAATCTCTGGGTTTGGATAAAAAGGCAAAATAGAGAAACACATACTTCTTTTACGTTGGTGGTTACAGGATAGTTAATTAACATGTATAGCACATAGAGATGGTATTCAGGGAACAAGATAACAAAGAAGGAGTTCCATGATCTCATGCTCTCATGGAGGCAATTGTGCCCCGAAGGGTCTGGAGAAGCTTACTCTGAAATTTCAAAGGTATGTTATTTTAGATGCAAAAAGATAACAGACAGGCTCACTTAAGGTAAAGGTTGACCTTTGTCAAGGAAGAGACAGGCCTTGGACATGACTACCCACCATGAATGTTCAGACCATTCTATGTGGTTACTTTCAGTCTCTGAGTTTGTAAGACCACCGTGCTGGCCCCCCTTGAGCTTGTCAGGTTTAGTATGTGGCCCCTTTTTTGTCCACATTACTCCTCCTTCCAGATTAATTTTATAATTGTGTTGAATTCCAAGAAACTCATGGTTAGGATTTTTCTTTTCTTTCCTTTTTCTTTTTTTTTTATCGGAATGGCATGGCAATCATGAATGTCTGAAGGGCTGACATCACTATGTGCTACAGACTAAATGTGTTAGTGTCCCCCCCACCCCAATTCATATATTCAAGCCCTTATCCCCAATATAATGGTATTTAGAAGTGGGACCTTCTGGGAAGAGATTAGGTCACAGTGACAGAGCCCTCATGAATGAGATTAGCAACCACTGGAAGTGAGATTGTTGATCACTCCCCAGGGAAGTGAGGACACACCAAGAAGGCAAATCAGGAAGACAGCTCTCACCAGGGATTGGATTGGCCAGCACCTTGACCTTGGACCTCCCAGCCTCCAGGACTGTGAGAAACAAATTTCTGTTGTTGAAACCGCCCAGTCTGGGGTGTTTTATTACAACAGCCTGAGCTGACTAAGACATTATGTAAAATACATTGCTTCCAAATCAGGAAAATACGAATCTGTTTACTCAGGTATTTCTGTGTACCTTCCACTAGAGTCATGGCAGATGCTGTTGATGCTTTGTCCTATGTCCGTTTGGCCCACCTAAGTTCACCTGTACAGGTTTTCAGAGGACTTAAACCTTCCCACCTCAAAACCTGCATCTCTCTTCTATGCCTAAAGTCTTTCTCTGGCACCATGTCAGCTTTGCCTTGCCTTCAACAAGAGCAACCCCCAAATGTGGGAAGTTGGGGCTCCTGGGCCAATCCACACTACTGGAAGCTGTGAGTCGGTGGGCCAGTGTTTCAGCCTCCCCATCTTGTGTTTGGATGACCTGAGCTGTGCTCCCTTCACCTTCCAGAAGGTTCCCATTGATGTAGCCCCAGTAGCCTACAGTGGTAGCTGCCTTCCTTTTTCTGGCTTTTCTCCCTTCCCTGTCTCATGTTTCCCACTTCTTTATTTGCTTTCTAAAATCACCTCCCAAGGAAACCACCTGAGTCTCAGTGTCAACTTTTGGTGGACCACAAACGAAGACTACAAGTTTCGCAGTTTTCCTCTTGGCAAGTTGTTGTGAAAGGCTTGTCATTGATGTGTTTGCATTGTCCTCATCATGAGCTTTGCAGTTGTAAGGCACCACTTGCTCCAGTGTGGTAAGATGTGTGGCAGGGGCCTGGTCCCTGAAGAGACCCTTTGGGTTGTAGAGGGGAGACCATGACCCTGGCGGCAAATGCCATTTTGACTCCGGCTGAGACAATAACAGCTCTCTTTCTCTTCTGTAACCTGCTTCGTGCCAAAAGCCCTGTAGAATCCTTCCTACTTAAGCCAAGCATAAAAGGACTGCAAGATTGTGATTCAGGGCCCACACTTTGTGAGGTTACTCCACCGGGCCCGCGTGCGTTAATAAAGTTTACCTTCCTTTTGCTACTCCTGGTGTTGACTGAGTCCTTTCCTGATCTGCCGCAACAGGGTTTCACGAACACTCCTGGCTCTGGCTGCTCGAAGTCACTCTGGTGGAAGGTACCTGACAGTCAGAATGTAGCTGGTGAACTCGCTACAAGAGTGAAAGTGTTTGAATGTCGTTTTCCTGAAGCTGTTCTGGGAAATGGTACAGTGTAGAGAGTCTGGCATTTTGTTTCTGTTTGTCTTTGCTAAGAACCCCCTTGTCTTGTTTTTAAAATATATTCTGTACTGAGGTCACTCTTCTCTGAGAGCAAGACTTTCTTCTCAGCTGTAGCCTAAGAAGCTAGCCCCCTGGCCCTATGCTTGCTTCTTTCTGTCCAGTTCTATGAGTCCTCATGGCTATAGGTTTAATTTCTGTGCATCTGCCCTACTCGGGGAAAGGCATGTGTGAGAGGGAAGGGCTGCGGTGGGTTGGCTCAGCCTCAGCCCGAGCTGTGTCCTGCTCCAGATCACAGTTGGGTCAGTCAAGGTCCTGACACCCCAGTGGGTGATGCCTGCTAAGAGCCCCCAGGGAGAAAGCTTGTCTAAGGGGGAGAAATGTCAACCAGACAAGCTTGGCCTGGTAGCACAGACAATTTGTCTCTTGCGTTTGTCTCTCTTGGCTGGGGGTGCTATGAACAGTAAAATGGAAAGTAGTTTTACCACATGAAACTTAAAAGTCTTTGGGATTCTAGCGAAACAGAAAAGGAGGAAGAACGGGTATTCTTCCTTTTGCTTGAGGCACTGTGGGGCTGTGCATTTGCAGGCATACCACAGCTTCCAGAACCTCAGCAGCAGTGACGGCAGGGGCCGTGGAGGAGGCCCTGTTCTCACCGCCCTGGAGCCTGAGAAAGGAATTCAGTAATCACGAATACGCATGAACATACTTGCTGTATTCCTGAAATCCTTAGGCCGACTAAAGGTGCTTTGCAGGGGACTAGATCCTGTATTAGTAGACAAGGAACACAGATGTTTCCCAAATCTATCTTTAATGCTCCAACTTTTTTTTTTAAAGAAAGATTTTATTTATTTTCAGACAAAAGGGAAGGGAGGGAGAAAGAAGGAGAGAAACATCGATGTGTGAGAGAAACATCGATTGGTTGCCTCTTGCATATACCCCCGTCTGGGGACCTGGCCTGCAACACAGACATGTGCCCTGACTGGGAATCGAACCAGCCACCCTCTGATTTGCAGGCTGGCACTCAAGCCACTGAGCCACCCCAATCAGGTCAGTGCCCCAATTTTTAACTCACATTCAAGACTGTCAGCTCTTTACTTGTCTAAGTGGGGACAATAAAAACAAAGAGGCATTTATAAAGGAAGCATATTTCCTCATCTGTTTTCTCCCCCTACCTCTGCTAATAAAAACACTTTGCTGTCATCACACTGAGCTTATTTTCAACAACATTATGTGTGGCTTTTGCTCTTGATGGGTTTCTGAAAATTTGCATTGTAATTCAAGATATTTTTGAAATAAAAGTGTGAAAATATGTCAAAATGGTATTACCTTTTCAAACATTTTGTAGGGCACATCATCCCTGAATATATTTTGTAGGGCCATATTCTCAGGTATTGGGTTTACACGTTTCAGTCACTGTTCATGCCACTCCTAGACCAATGCCAGCACCCTGTGCTTCACCAGGACACCGGCAGCCACCCCTCTGCCTTCCCCCTCCGCTGGAACTTTCTTTTTGCTTTGAGTATTGCCAGCCAGGGTCAGTTTCTGGGCCTGCTGCTCTGAGCACACTGTTCTTTTCCTCAAAGCCCATGGTGTGACTCACACACATTACAATGCTAACTCTCCCAAATTCTATTCTCGAACTTGTTCTCAGAAATTCTGTGTACTCATCCTGTGGTATTTTCTTGAAAGGTACATAAAGATTTGAATTGTTTTAATCTTCTGATGGACTGTGATTTTATGCCAAGACTAAGCTGAGAACAAGATTGGCTTTTTTTTATTTTTAAAGAACTTTAAATTTTATTTTTCAATTACAGTTTATATTCAATATTATTTTGTATTAGTTTCAGGCATACAGAGCTGTTAGACAATCATACACTTTACAAAGCGTGCCCCTGATATTTGCAGTATCCGCCTAGCATGATAGATAGTTATTGCTATATTATTTACTATAGTCCCTATTTTGTAATTACATCACCGTGACCATTTTGTGATTACCAATTTGTACTTCTCAATCCCTTCACCTTTTCCACCCAGCCCCAGCCAAACCCCCTCTCCTCTGGCAACTGTCAGTCTGTTCTCTGTGTCTATGTATTTGTTAGGACTGGCTTAATATCAGCTGTAATTGCTTGACTCGGGCAAAAATGGAAAATGCCAGAAAAATTTTAAATGAGTGACATCTGGAAAAAAAGTTAACAGCATAAAGTAGAAGCAAAATTGAATGGCAAATTAACAATTTGAATATAAAAATAGTTGGAAGTGATGTCAGAGCCCATACTCAGTAGCGTTTGTTTTTCATTCTATTGAATAAACTAAATGAGTCAAACCAGGATTGGAAATGCTGCATTTAAAGCAATCTAAAAAGTCATTCTAAAAATTCTGGTATATACTTGATCGTATTTTGCTTCTGGGTTTTCTGCCTGGGAGCAGCGCCGTGAGACTGAAAAAGGAGGGTGAGCCCTGGGGCAGGAGGGACCTGGAGTCTCACGGGTTAGGAGGGAGTCACAAACTCTCCTTTGTGTTAAATGCGGTCAGGTTCACACCGATTTGAGTCATAACTTAGGGAAGGAGACTTGTGCATGAGAGTGGAATGTCATCCCTGTGGCTCAAACTCAAATCCGAACCTCCACGTTTTTGGCAATGGTCTGTTTGAGATGGCAAAGAGGTCCCATTTAACCCTCCTGTAGCAATACTGCAGGATAGTCTTTAGCATTCCAGATGTTGAAAAGTGGAGTTTGTCCCCACAAGTCTTAAAGATTTGGGTGGTGGAGGTGGAGGTTCTGGACTACTACATATCAACATTTGCTTTTATTCTTTGTTAGTACCTCTGGATGATACGAAGTTAAGATGGAGTATTAGTGAACAAGGAAAAGAAACACACAACTCAGCAGAGCTCCAGTGAAAGAGGGTTTGTTATAATGAAACAATAGATGACAATACCCACAAAGGAAGCAGCCAGACCTCCTGCAGCAGCATTTAGAACAGTTACTTCTTCTCCCCCCTCTTTTTTTTTAAAAAAAAAATTATGATCATAGATTTTAAAATAATTTCTAATAATTAAAATTTTCTTGTAAAAGCAATAATGCTGTCTGTATACCCAGAGAAAATAGAATTTTTATAGAGGAGATAAGCATAAAGAAAATAAAAATGATAATTCTACCCCTTTCAAATTACTTTTACATGTACGTATATTTTATATATACCCAAATATAGTCATAATTTTTGAACTAGTAACCTCTCCCCTGCTCCATATAACAACATACCAGCATTATGAAACAACATTTGTCATAGCATTCCATTATGTGGCAAGAAGAACAATCTCGTAGCTAAATAAGTTGCTAGGGATAGAACATGCACAAAGGGTCAGCACTTTTTTTAGCTGTTTAAGCATGCAGCCAGAGTGGTTTTTACCAATTTACACTCCCAGTAAGGTCTGAATCTCCCAGCCTAGTATTACGTTTTTTCTAATCATTGCCCATTTGATCAGTGAAGTGATATTTAATTATTTTAATTAATGATTAAATTTTGTTGATTGTTATGAAATTAAAATGTGAAATCCTGGTTTTTATATAGACCCTCAAGAGACAAACGGAGGAGGATGCCTTTCCTAAACTCTTTTAAGACATTGTGTTGTTGGTCCCTTGGTTCTGTTTTCTTTTTCTTACTTGTTAGGGAATCCAGCTACTCCTGTTACTGAATTTACCTCCTATGTTTCTGGTAACCTCTGTGAATGCTGTTGTATTTACCTGGAATATTCTAAAGATATTTCCTTTGCAGGTGAGCCAGAGAAATATGTGGAATTTCACAGAAAAAGTGGAAAATGTAGAAAGTTGAGAATTTTTTTTCTGATCAGAACTTGTGTGTGAAATTGTTTTCATTCTGTGGACTCTGAAAAAGAAGATAACTATCAGGAAGGACTCCTGGTGGTTAACTGGGCTCAAATTTAAAAACCGAGCCTAGCAGCCACTTCTACATAGGGAGCTTCTGACAGACACCACACTTCAGGGGGAAGCCTGCAAGGCACTGCCTGCCCCATGCCCTGAACTGCGTGCCCACGCGGTGCTCCTGCAATCTGAGTCAGCCCTTTTTAAAAAATTACTGGAGTTGTACCTCAACCAATAGGACTGAGGCTTTCCCTGTCCAAACAAAGTTGTGCAGATACATCCAGAGTCTTCACTGACAAATCAGAGAGGTTCCATTCTGTCCAATCAGGACAGTGCTTTTTTGGATCAATCAAACTGTGAGGACTTGAAGTTCCCGTCCTCCTTTGCAGAGAAGACCAGCGCAGAGCAGAGTCGAGGAGACTGGCACGGAGCGGGGCGCCGCAGAGCTGAGCTGGGTGGGGCGCCGCAGAGCTGTCTAGCTGCAGCGGGGCCTGGCTCCAGAGCCACTTCTCCCCAGGGTCGCCTCGCCCCAGGGCTGCCTGACAGCAATGCTGTTCCACGGCGCTGCTGCTTCATAATTGAGCTGAAGCGCTATTGAGCTGTTCCACAGCAGTGGTGGATCACGGAATACAATTTCTCTCTTCACCGCACCCTAAACTGGGAATTCCTGTTTCTGTGTTGAATTGACACCGATCATCGACCATTGGTTGACAGTTATCTCTTTTCTTTTATATTACAAACTCCACAAAGATAACACTCATATTATTCCTCTTTCTGTCCTCAGGAATGTATTAGGCAACTTTATAAATTTTAAAAAGTCATTTTGTTTTAATTTAACTTCCCATTTCTACCAAAGTTATTACAGAGTCAAACAGTGTCACTTCCTAACTCTGAGGAAGTTAGCAGTCTTCTGCCAACCTCTCTCTCCTAGAAGCAAATCCTTCTTTTAGCTAATTATTTTTGTTATTTATCCCTATATTCCAAATAGCACACTTCCATTGATAGCCCTTGATCTTTCAGTTATAAACATTGTCTTCTTCTTATAGAAGATAGACATTTAGCCCTGGCTGGTGTGGCTCAGAGGACTGAGTGCTGGCCTATGGGCCAAAGGGTCGCCGGTTCAGTTCCCTGTCAGGGCACATTGACTGGGCTGGGAACTGGTCCCGGGGTGAGAGGGGAGGCCACACAATAGGCAACCACACATTGATGTTTCTCTCCCTTCCTTCCTCTCTGTCTAAAAACGAATAAACAAATCTTAAAGAATCTAAATAATTATTTTTAAAAAAAGTATCTTTGTCCTTCCCACATCCATCTTTACTCTTTCTGACCCCACCCTATCATTCCAATGAAGATATATTATAATTTTATATAGATCAATATCTAGAGTTAACATTGCCATGATCTGAAAATACTACTCACAACTGAGTCACGTAATAAACTATGATTTTTTTTTCCTGTTTAACTTTTGTTTTCCTAGAGTTAATAATTGCTTTGTTGTTGTTTGCTTCTGTTTCTGGCATTATGAATCCAACCCAAACTCTTCTTGAATTGTCTAAATCTGTCAATGCACTTAGGTGCGTCTGGAACTCATTTCCTTCTTCCTTAAAAAGGAAGTTTTTTAACTTCCCCCGCAGTTTTCCGCAGTTTTCTGACTGCTCCTGTCACAGAGCCATCGTCTTGAGATCTCCCTTTGCCTCTCCCATGCTGGGTCTCCTCTTTTTGGAGCCCCTTGCCTTCCCCTTGGTTTATGCTCTCATTTTCGTGGGGTACATGGTAAGGACAAATAAAAATTAAAAATAGAAGGCTAATCCTTTCTATTGAAAATGAGGGACTTTCTTTTTAAAAATTTCTTCTATTATGTGTATGTAAACCTCTTTACAAACTAAATAAATCTCTGGTCAGCTTTATGACCCAAGGACGTTTTCGCAAATACTTCTCTTTGAAACATAAATATCAAGGGAGATAGCATTCCTATCTCCCAGTTTCTGTGGGAGGGGAGGAACCTAACTTCTATGGGTGTCACTCTAAGCTGCAAAATGAGCTCCTGTCATAAAGATAGGACAGCTTAATTTTTCCTTTGGGTAAGCTAATTAGTACACATAGATATCCAGCCCAATTACCAGGTGAATTGGAGACGAACTTTGTGTGACAAGTGGTGCTGTGAAGTGCTCTTGTAACGGGGCACAACCAGGGCCCCCCCAAAGGGTATTTGTAACGGGGTCCAGAAATTGGAGTGTCCAAGAAAAATATATTCTCCTCACCCCAAGGCAGGCTGCCATGGAGGATGGGAGCCTCAAGCAGGGCCACTGAGAACTACTTTGTGTATCAGTAACAGGCCAGCTCCTTACCTGAAGTGGAGCAGGGCCATTGAGAGTCATTTTGCATGTTGATAACAGGATAGCTTCAATCCTCATATGCAAAGAGGGTTGTTTTACATCTCAACAAGGCTAACCAGGAAGGTCTGAAAAACTTTTAATACAGAATGTAACTGAGAGAGGGAGTGGGAGAGACAGTGCCTGAGGGAGAAGACAGAAGTACACAGACTCTGGGGAACAGTGTGAAGACCACGCTGGAAGAAAGAGGGGAGAAAGGACTCTTGCTAGTGGGCCATGAGAAGGTGCCACATGGTTGTGGATTAAGAGTTGGAGATCATGGCAATGCAGCAGGTGGTGCTGGGAACTGTGAGAGGCCTGCCTAGCCGAACCCCGGACTTCTGTTCTTTCTCTTCTGAAGGATGGTACCCCTGATTGGCCTGACTGGGCAAAAGGCGTAAGGCAGGACTGTGTGTGTTGGTGGGTGTTTTAAAGGGATTTTGATATTTAAGAGTGACATTTAGCCATTAATCAAACCTGTGTAACTTTTGAATAAATAGTTCCTTTCCTTTTCACCAAACTGCCATTCAGAGCCATAATTCCAAGGGCTGCGGGCAAAGGACCTACAACCAAGGGACCCCAGGGAAGGCGGGGTATCATTGTTTCGGTAATAGCATCTGGGCAACCCCCCGCCCCGGTTCCATTAGTTCGGTAACACTCCTGAGGACTAATTGTGTTTATCTTGAAAACATGTATATAACAATTTGTATCTCCTCAGCTACAGAAAAGAGTAAGATTTTTTTTTTTTCCCTATCTTTGCAGTCTCTTAGTGGATTGCCTGTAATACACATTACATTTTGGTTTAAGGCTCATTCAACACTACCTTTGTGGAGAGGTTTTCTAGGTGGAGAGAAGATTCTGTTTTTCATTATATTTCAACAACATTCACTAGGTATTTCCTGGGATGTGGAAGCTTGGAGGTAAATTTTCTGAGTTATTGCATTTCTGAAAATTTTTATCCTAACCTCAAACTTAATTTTTAGTTTTACTAGATATAGAATTCTAGGTTAGATATATCTTTTTCCTTCAGAATTTGGTAGGCATTGATTGTTCTTATTGTCTCTAGTTTCCAGAGTTGCTGTTGGGAATTCCGAAACCATTCTGATATCTGGTCTCCCCTAAGGGACCTGTTCTCCCTCTGGAAGCTTGTAGAATGTTCTCTCCATCTCCATTGTTCTTAAATTCCCACAGTAATGTGCTTCGGGGTGAGTCAATTTCTTTCTTTGTGTTGAGTACTCACAATCTCAAAACTCAATTCAGTTCTGAGAAATCTAAATCTGCTTAAATTGTTTCTTTGATAATTTTTTCCCCTCTAGTTCCTCTGGGGGTTTTTCCCCCTCTTTTTTTAATGAGTGCCGATTAATTAGACATCGGGCCTCCTAGGCTGCTGTTTTTTTGTTTTTGTTTTTTAATCTTTCCCCCCATGCTTTCCATTTGCGTTTTTCCCTTTACCTTTTGGAGGTTTCCTCAACTTTATCCTGCATTTCTTCTCTTTTGTGCCTAAGATTTGTTGTCATGATTCTAACCGCTAAGAATTCTTTTTGTTCTCTGGAACAAAGCTCTCCATAGCATTCTATTATCATTTTAAGTATAGTATCTCCCAAAGAGTAGTAACGATAACATTATTTAAAGTTGTTTTTATCCTTGCACAGTTTCAGTTTCCTCCAAGAGTTACTTTGAGTCTGTTTTGGATCTTTCATGGAAAATTCTGCCTGGCTGTCTGTTCACATTTAAAGTGAGCACTCAAGAGCTGACTAGAAGCTCTGAATGCACTTTAGGTACTGGCGGGTAAATTTCAGCTGGCTGAGTCCTTTTACTGGAAACCTTTTTCAGTTTCACGTTTGGTTGGTGGCAGGCATTCTGGGAACTGAATAAGAACTAAGTCTGGGTGAGGGCTGTCTCAGCATTCAGAAGGCCCACATTTGCACAACTCTTTTGTTATCAGTGTGGCAGCCTTGTTTTCCACTGACTTGGGTGTCTCTTAACAGACCCTCCAGTCTCCCTCTTCAGGAAATACATGTCCGCCTTCTGCAGGGGAGATGTCAGTGGCTTAGGTAAACAGGGTAGGGAGGACAAAAGATCTGACCACTTCTTGAATAGTATTTCAACCAGTTCTCTTTACTTTCAGTTTTTGTTTTGTCTCCATTCCCAGGGGGACTGAGTGTCTCCAATTTCTCAGCCTTTGGAGACTCAACAGTGTAAACAGGGTAGGCTTTCTGCTTCCCCAATGTAAGCTGAGGATTCGATTTAGGATCAAAGACTTTGTGTACTTCTCATCCATCTGCTTTCTAGTTTCCAAAATGCTGTTCTGTGGTCTCCTCTCCCAATCACCCTGTTTGCCTGTTCATGCTTCACGCTGCCGATTTGACCTGACTGTGCTGCTCATGCAGTCCTTCGGCCGAGCTCTTCCCGGGGCTTCTGCAGCACCGCATTCCTGGTCCTCATCTCTCAGGGGCCCCTGTCCCTCTCTGGCTGCCCTCCTCTCTACTGGACATGGTCGTGTGCCCAGGACTACAGCCAAGGCTGCTGTTTACTTTCTCCAAGTTGTCTCATCTAGACTCATGGCATTAAACAATACAGTACTTCCATTTGCTGGTGACACCCAAATGCACAGCTCTAGCATGGCTGTTCGTCTCTAGATGCTGTGGGGCTGTGTATGCGGCCTTGCTCCAGAGGGGAGCTTGTACTTTTGAACATTTGCCAGTCAGGCGCAGATGGGGCAAAACAGGTGGCCCGAAGACGACATATGTCCTTTGATGTGTGAATTCTCATAAAATTATTGTGTGAGATAGAGATTTTAAGAAAATCCTCATTCTCTGAGGTTCCTTCTTCCACCCTCCACATAATTATGACTCAGTTTCTGGTCAAGCCCTGCCGAAGTGCTGGAGAGATGGGTGGGGACGCCATACCCCGGGTGTTACTCTAACATCTGGGGAGAGTCTGTGGCCCCTGGTTTCTTGTCACATGAGATGATCCCCAGTTGAGGAGACAAACTACACAAAAGAACATTTCTGTGGCCCCTGGCTACTTCTGAACTCGGGAGGAGGATAAAAATGAGGTTGCTTGGGAGGGAGGGGCTCCCGCTCACCCCCTCCTCTGCCCATGAGTTCTGAGAAGTGGGGTTTGTTCCTTCATCTGGGGGCTCTCCTGGGCCCTCTTTCTTGCCCTCCCCAGCCCTTTCACACAACCTCTCAGGCCTGCCTTTTACTCTTGGTCCCTGAGTAGTGTTGGAGCAAAACTAATGGCTACAAGGAAATAATTAAGAACCGAAGTTTACATGTTTGAAATTCAGACCCAGCAGAGCTACCCATTTTGACTCAGAATCATTTCACTTTTGCAAAAGGGATCCTTTAAGGCAAATATTTATATGGAGTGAAGGGGGGGCAGCGGGGGGGGGGGGGGGATAGTGAGGTCAAAGGGAAGAGGGAGGGGAAAATAGGAAATTCCTTGGGGATTAAGGAATAATTTTACATAGCATAATTAGGGTTAGAGACATTAGCTTTCTGAATGAAAAAATGCATGTTTGTCAAGCCCAAATTGCAAGCTGAGACCCCTTCTGCCACCAAAACACCAAACTTCTACAGTTTGAGCTGCGAAGGTAGAGGGGAACCTGCAGCAGCAGCAGCCACCTCCCAGTATCCTGCACTGCAGGAGACCAGATGGTGAAAACTGGGAAACAGGTATAAGGCGGTGGGTGCTAAGGTAAGGGCTTGATGAGGCTGTGGGGCCTCTGTAGGAAATGAGAGTGAAGGGAGTGATGCCTACAGGTTCAGTGGAGAAGCTATGCCTGCAAATAACCAGGTAAAAAGCAGCGTGTGATGGCCTTGCTACTCAGACCATGGTCCACGGACCAGCATCATCAGCATCACTTAGGAGCAGGTTAGAAATGCAGAGTCCCCAGCCCAACCCGGACCACATTGGCATTTGCACTTTATCAAGATCTTCAGATGATTCATGTGGACATTGAAGTTTGAGAAATGCTGTCTTAAGGGCTTCCGAATGAAGTGCTGTTGGGCACTGTAACGCAGGAGCTCCACACCGGGGAGCCGTGCTGTGTTCGGTGATAATTCTGTTATAACCACCTGGAGGCCCAGCAGACTTGGACAAGCTATTACTCACATTACAGGGAAGTGCACCAAAGACGGTGGGTGGAGGAGAGAGACCGCCTGTCTCCAGCCTTGGTGTTACTTATCAGGTTAGGGAGGAAGCAGTGGCAGTGTGTGTGGGGTCGGGAGGAGCGGCAGTAGTGTGTGTAAGTGCTACCAGTTGTGATAAACACAGGGGGAGGGGCCTTGAGAAGTCTGGGAGGCCAGATACAGGATGTTTTCCTTGCTCCTCATGGCAGCTGGCCAGGCAGCCACCTGTTCTCTGAAGTCGTGGAGTGACCACGTCCTGAGCTACCCAATAGGCACTCAGGGGAGCGTGGGTATCCAATGTTTGTAAGCTTCTGAAGATACTCTTTTCATGCCTTGAAGGGGTCTGTATGTTGTTAAATTATACAATAGTTGATCACAGAGATCTAAGGAGCATGTTGCTGGGCACCGCTGTTCTAGGGTGGACTCAAAGTTTGGACCAGATGCTCCTCGCGTTCCCCTTCAGCACCAAGGTTTTGTGCTTCTGTACAATAACCCTCCTCATTCACATATCTTTGGCTACTTTTCCTAGTATTTCTTTTGGGCAAATTCTTACAAGTGAGCACACTTAAAATTTTAGTAGATATTGCCAAACTTCTGAACAAAAAAGAATATCCACTTGTCTTTCTGCTACCAGTATTGAGAATACATGTTCTCCACTCTTTTGCCGTTATTTTTTATTAATCACTTAAATTTTGACATTTGGACACATAAAATCATTTAATCATAACTTAAATTTATATTAGTGGAAGATTGAACTTCTTTTTATATTTAGTGGTCATTTGTATTTGTAATCTGTAATTAATCTCTTCATATACTTTTCTAATTTTTTAATGAGGTATTTTTTCCATTATTGATTTGCATCAACTTTTTGTATGTTAGAAAGTTAATTTTGGTCTCTTTTATGTGTTACAGATTTTTTTTTTTATTTAATGCAAGACATGCATATCTTGACTATATTGAAATTTAAAATTGTTACATAGTCGTATCTATTTATCTTGCCCTTTGCGGCTTCTAGGATTCATGTTCATATTTAGGAAAGCCTTTCTCTGCTCCTAGCTTGTAAAAATATGTGTACTCATGAAAACAGTGCTTTTCATTTGTGTTTTAAAGATCTAATGCTTTGCTTCATGTAAAAGAAGTTTTGAGAAAAAGAAAAGAAGAATTTACTCTGTTTTCTCCCAATGGTTAACAGATTTTCTCATATAACAGATTTTCCCCAGTGGTTTGAAATGTCGCTTTTAAATAATATACTGAATTCTCATATGCACTTGAGTTTAGTTCTGTACTATTTATTCCATTTATCTGAAAGCTAATTCCATGTTGTTTTCTTTTAAGTAATTATTAGCATAGCTTTACAGTTTATTTTAATATCTGGCAGGGCTAACCCACTTATATTGCCTTTTTCTCCCCAATCCCACCCCAAAATTGCCTGGGCTCTTCTCATATGTTTATTCTGGTAGACAATAATAATACTGCTAACATTTACACACTACTCGATGCCAGGTGCTATTACAAATACTTTCCATGTGTTAACTAATTTAATTTTTTATTATAAGAACTTTTATAAATTTCATTTTACATATGAAGAAACAGATACAGAGATGGTTGAGCAACTTGCTGTTTTAATTGGGATTGCATTTAAGACAATCTGTGTTGGGGAGGATTGACTTTTTTAACAACATTATGTCTTCCCATGATAAGTGAGATAAAGCTGCTTCATTGGCTTAATTGGAGGAGTGACTGCGACAGCCCCTGACAGAGCCTAGCAAGGGCTTGGGCCGTAATTACGAAAAGAAGGAGGTCATTAGACTGGTACGGTCTAGTTCCAAATAGCGGTGACCTACATAGGCACGCTAAAATCTAAGCCCACAAATGCCTGAAGATTATGAAATCAAACACTAAAGACAGCAAATCGCAAACAGCCGGTTGTGTTTCAAGCTACAGCCAATCAGTAATTCCCTTACTTTGATTTTGCCTTTTCTCTATATATCCCTCCTCTAGCTCACATCGTTTGAGTGCTCCTAACAACTTCCGATTTGGCATTGCCTCCCAATTTTTTTTGCTCAAATGAGCTCTTAAAAAATGTTTAATATGCCTCAGCTTATCTTTTAATAACTATTAATACTACTATTTATTAAAATATTTTATGTTTCTCAGATTTTTTTAATAGTTACTTTTCTCTGGATCATGTATATTTCTTATCAAGAATTTGTCCATATAAATGATGTTTGTTTTTATCGCTCTTCTACACAGGATATTTTCTGTCATTGTATTTTAAACTGGTTTTTGTTTGAGTACAGAAAAGCATTTGGTTTTTGCATGTTCATTTTATACCCTGTCACTTGATTAAGTTCTCTCATTGTTTCTAAAACATTTTTTCAGTTGATTCTTTCAAATTCTAGGAATGCAATCATAACATTCACGAATTATAATGAGGACCTCCTTCCTTGTGTATCGCGCTTGTCATTTTGACCTCTTCTCTAATTGGACTGAGGCTTTGAGAACCCTGGTGAGTAAAGCGGTGAGAATGGCCACCCTTGCTTTTCCCTGCATCTAATGGGAGCTGTTTCTAGGGCAGCATCACGAAGCACAGTGCAGTGGGATGTGTTGTGGGAAATGTGCATCTTTTGCCGTTACTAAAGATTAAAAAAAACAGGAACGGATATTGGATTTCATCAAATACTATTTTTTGTTTATTCCTTTATTAACACATGCTTTTTAATACATTTCCAAGTATTGAGCCAATTAACAAATAGTGTGCTATTACTTTAACGACTGCTGGATTAGTTTGCTGATATTTAACTGGGAAATGTGTTTCAGTATTGCTAAGGGTGCCTGAGTTGCAGAGTTCATTTCCTATACTGTCTTTGGCGGGTTTCATTGCGGATATTTTGCTGCAAGAGACTACTTAGCATGAAAAAGAATGAATTCACTCTTGGCACTGACAGGGCTGACATTTCTTTGTGGTTATGTCTTTCACAGCTTTCTACACTTCTGTGGTTATTGGTCTGTTTTCAGTTTTGAGTCAATTTCTCTTGAAGAAGAGATCATCTATGTTCTCATCGAAAACCATTCATATTGAAGAAGATTCGAAGTAGTTAGGAGTGGTGCATAGTATTCTTATAATTGTTTGATTTTCTTGTTTATCGTTTATTTCTCCTTGTTATTTTAATTTCGTATATTTGTGCTTCCTCCTGTTTTGATGATTAAGTTAGCTAGGAGTTCTTCTTTAACAGCAACTAAATTTTGGGTTTACTTGTGGTTCTTTTTTCTCTTTTCAAATTAATGTCTAACTTTTATGATTTTATGACTTTCTCCAAATCTTGTAGTTTTTTTCTTCAGTCATCTTTAAGTTTATTGCCTAATTTATTTTTATTCTTTCTGTTAGAAATGAAAGCTCTAGATGTAGTCTATAGATTTTTGATATGTAATATTTTTATTTTCTAGGTAACATGAAAATGAAGCATTTGCTCTTTTTTCTTCATTGAGGTATTCCTTACATACTGTAAACTACCAACTTTAATTCCATAGTTTTGATGAACTTTGGTAATTGTACATATTTGTGTAAACACCACCACAATCAACCAATAGAACAGACTTTTATCCTAAGAAGTTTCCTTGAGCACTCTGCCCCATCCTTGCCGGTTCCCCAGTCCCAGGCGATCACTGATCTGCTATCACTGATCTGCTATCACGAGTTTATCCTTTTTAAGACTTTCATGTCAATGGAATCACGCAGTACATACTCTTTTGTTTTTGACTTACCATACTGTCTTTGAGATTTATCCGCATTGTTGCTGTCTTTTAATATTTCATTCCTTTTTGCTAAATAGTGTTGAGATCCTGTAAAACCTGATTACTTAGCCCTGGCTGGGTAGCTCAGTTGGTTAGAGGACCGTCTCAATTTAAAAAACAAACACACAACCTGGTACTTGGGAACCCAAGAGGGATTTGGAACATGAAATGAATGCATTAGGTTGTCTTCTGTGTGGAGTGCAGCATAAGCTCTCCCTTCATTCTCCCCACAAAATCTCATCTATAATCTATTGCTTACCAAAGCTCTGCAGAGCATTTACTTTTTGGTAAGTCAACAAGGTACTGAGTTTTGCTTTCAAATGGGTGTGAGGTGAAGACAGTCAGTTTCCTGGAATGTAACACCTTGCTCTTTCTTTGGTTTTCTTCATTTTGCTCTGTGGCCTATATTTTATTTTACCTTTTGTCCTCTTTCTCATTAGTTTGGAAAAAAAAAAAAAGAGTCTGGTTTTAGTTCCACTAATGGTTATTTGTATATTCTAAATAACATCTTAAATCTCCTTTAGTTTATCAAGTTTAGTGAAGGGGAGCTGAATACGCCACCCCAAATGAGGCACTTTAGCATGTGGATTATTTTGAGATAAGGCAATAGAGACCCAGCAGACTCAGGAAAATTTTTACCTCTCTTTTAACTGCCTTCAATGAGTTTAGATAGGGTGCCTGTCCCCAAGAAAGAGCTATTATCAAAAATAATCATTTTATCTGACAGTCTTACCTACCTGGCAGGGCAAACATCAGATAACCAAGCTTCTGCTCTTAGCTCCCTGTGAGTGGCCCCCCTCTCTTGTAGCATGTGTTCCATTCCCGAGCTCAGGATGGCGTATGGGCCTCGATTGCCTGACTGCCTTTGAGTCTCATGTCTTTGTGGATACTCATATATATATGAAATTAAATTTGCTTCCCTCCTGTTAATCTGTCTTTTGTCAATTTAATTATTGGACCAGTCAAAGAATCTGCTTTATGTGTTCAAGGAATAACACAGAGAACAATGAACCAAGGCAGCGAGTCAAAAGGTGAGGTCAAATATTAAGGGGTAAGGGAAAGGGCCGGGTCAGATTTCAAGGTCCAGAGCATGCAGAACTAATCTAAGGATTTTTTGGCTTCAACTCTGAAAGAGACAGGAAACTATTGGAGGATTTTGAACAGAGCAGCAACATGATAGGACTTGTGTTCAGAAAGAATAGAATGATTGCTGTGTGGTGAGTAGACTGTGGGGGTGGGGTGGGGGAGCAAAGGAGGAGCGAAATGATGGTGGTTTGAACTGGGGTAAAAGTGTTAGACGTGGAGAGAAGTTGTAGGATTCTGGGTATAGCGATTAAAGTATAACCGACAGGAATGACAGAGGCATTAGATTTAGTGTTAAAGAAAACAGTGAGTTAACAATGACCACAAGGAGTTTTGGTCTGGACACTTATGGAAGATGTTGCCATTTTTTATCTCAGAGACACTAAAGGAGGCACCAGTTTTGGGGACGGTGGGGGACGATGATTCGGAAGTTCAGGTTTGGAGCTCTTACATCTGAAATGTTCATTAGAAACCCTGGTAGAGGTGTCGGGTAGTCGGGTAGAGGAACATGTCTGGAGTTTAGAGGGGAAGTCCAGTCTGGGGATCTAAACATGGATATTGTCAGCATGCAGATAGATGGTATTTATAGTCCTGAGACTGGATGAGGCCACCTATGGGGTGAGTATCTGGATTGAGTCCTGGGGAAGACTGGGGGTCAGGGAGATGAGTAGCAGCCTGGAAAGGAGTGACCGATGAGTAGGCAAAAAACAGCAGGCAGATTCCAACACTAAGCGCAAGGATGTTTCGGGAAGCTGGGAGAGATCAACTGTGCCAAATGCCACTGAGAAGTAGAGTGAATGAGGTCTGAGAAATGCCTGTTGGCCTTGACAACACAGCCTTGGCTACTGGAGACCTAGATAAGGTCTGTTCGGGAGGAGTGGTGGGGCCCAGTCTGACTGCAGCTGGTTCATGAGAGGACGGGAGAGGAGCGGCGGAGGCGTCATGGACGTCTCCTGAGGGGCTTCCTTGTAAAGAGGGTCAGAGGAGTGGGGCAGTGGCTGGGGAAAAGGGATAGATGTAGGGTCTAGGAGGGTTTCTCTTATCAGAATGTTTGTACACTGATGAGGATAATAATGATGTATGAGAGAGAGGAATGTCTTTGCGTAACTGAGAAGGAAAGAGATGGGGCATATAGAAAGGGAGGCTGGTCTTTGCTAGGAGTGTGGACAGTTGATTCCAACTCATAGCAAAGGAGACAGAACACATGCCCAGGCAGAAGCAGGCTGGCAGCATATGGAATGATTCTTCTATTTACTTCTACTTTTTCTCTGAAATGGACACAAGGTCCTCAGGTGCCACTGCAAAGGGTTGACTTGACTCTCAGTGAATTGACTTCTGGCAAATTGACCCAGAGCCCCCTAGAACCAGCTCTTGGGTGGATTTATTAGTTTACATACTTTCATTTTATTAGTCATGAGTTGCTATGTTTGTCTTTACTAATTTCTCCAATCAATCAATCATTTATTTATTTATTTATTTATTTGAGAGAGGGGAAGGGAGGGAGAAAGAGAGAGAGAGAGAGAGAGAGAGAGACATCAATGTATGGTTGCGTTTTGCACAACCCCACCAGGGACCTGGCCTGCAACCTGGGAATGTGCCCTGACTGGGAATCAAACTGGCAACCCATGTGTTCTTAGGTCGGCACTCAATCCACTGAGCCACACCAGCCAGGATGTGGCTGCCTTCATGGACGTTTTCTGAGACTGAGAGTTCTTTTAATCCAAATATTCAGATTTGTTATTTTTTTTCCTGTCTTGGGACAGTTTCCCTCAGTTATGCCTTTGCTCATTCTAGTCTAATTGTTCTTGCTTCTCACTTGGGAACCCTCTATTCTTAGGTTTTGATCTCTGATCTCTGTACTTTTATACCTATCATCTTTCTCATCTTTTTCATCTCTTTGTTTTTTTATAAGATTTTATTTATTTTTAAAGAGATGGGAAGGGAGGAAGAAGGAGAGGGAGGGAAACATGGGTGTGAGGGAGAAACATGGATCGGTTGTCTCCCATACACGCCTGAATCAGGGATCAAACCTGTGACCTAGGTATGTGCTGTGACCCGTAATTGAACCTGCAAACTTTTGGTGTACAGGACAATGGTCCAACGAACTGAGCCATCCAGCCAGGGCAGTAAGTTGTTCTTTGCCCCTGTAGATGAGACCTTTGTTAGGAATAAGAGTCTGGGCAAGTTTGGAGATGCTTCCTCTTCTCCCATCCAGACTAGAGGGGACCTTTCTCAGATTATACCTGTGGGAACATGATGGGGTTTCTGGGGTGACAGCCTATGTAAGCAAGATTCCCCCACCCCACAACTGCAGGCACTCAATAGAGTGTCTTACTCTTACACAGGTCTGCACTCAGATGCCTGCAGTTCATAAAAAAATAATGATTTAACTGCTCCTACAAGCTTGTTGAGTCTAATGATTTCTAGTCCACGTAAGCAAATATTTCTGGGTACATCAGTCTCTCCAGAGTTCAGGACAATACTTTGCCTGTGACCTCAGTTTTCTGATGGGTCCAAGAAGAGTCCATTGTTTTCCATTTGTCTAGCTTTTTCTTGAACGGATAAGTATGACGTCTAAGCTCTTTACATGTTGGAACTTGGTGTTTGTTTTTTTTCTTTTAGTTGCCTGAAGAGATGACTAATCGTGCACTTGGAGGCTAGAGAGCTTTGTGTGCTTGCTTCGCAGGCTGAAAGCCCTGTGTGCGGTGAGTTATACCCAAGTTCTAACCTCAACTTCTTCAGCCATGGACTCTGTCTGCTTTTTTCTCTCATATAAGTATTGAAATATTAATCAGCAGGTGAGAGTTGGAGTAAACCAGGGCTGGGCTTTTGCCAGATGAGAAAGGGGCAGAGAGTTGAAGGTATACGCAAGGGAGTGATTATAATGGTGAATCACAAAATCTAAGTTTAGTAAGTAGGGGAATGAGGGATGGTGAAAAACAGACAAACCTGTTGTCAGTCCTGGTTTCCCTATGTAGCTATTTCTCTGCTCAGAATTATTAATGACTTCTCATTACTGATTTAATATTTTCAATAAAAATTGACAACTATTTTGAGACACATATCAAGGAGGCAAATATCTTAACATTATACTAAAAAATAGGTGATTCTGAAATGAGTCTGGACTCCTCAATTGACCAATCAAAAGTCTCTGCAATGGGCCCTGGTTGGCGTGGCTCAGTGGATTGAGCACTAGCCTGAGAACCAAAGGATCGTCAGTTCGATTCCCAGTCAGAGCACGTGCCTGGGTTGCCGGCCAGGTCCCCAGTAGGGGGTGCACGAGAGGAAACCACACATTGATATTTCTCTCCCTCTCTGTCTCCCTCCCTTCCCCTCTCTCTAAAAATAAATAAGTGAAAACTTTTTTTTTTAAAAAAAGTCTCTCTCTGGCTGGTGTGGCTCAGTGGATTGAGTACAGGCCTGCAAACCAAAGAGTCACCGGTTCGATTCCCAGTCAAGGCACATGCCATGTCCCCAGTTGGGGGTGTATGAGAGGCAAACAGACGCTGATGTTTCTCTCCCTCCTTTTCCCTCTCTCTAAAAATAAACACATAAAATAAAATCTTTTTTTTGTTTTTAAAGTCTCTGCAATGGGATGCAAGTCCACTTTTTGGTCTTAAACAAATCCAGTGTGAATCCACCATCATTTCATGAACATGCTTCCCCTTTCTCCCTCCTCTGCATCTTTGCAAGCGGATGACGTTCTCTTTGGAAAGCTTACCTGTGTGACCTCCCTCAACAAAATTCAGTCATCACCCTGAAGGCAGAGCTCAAATGAGGATGACAGGAAGCCCTCCTGATATCTTTAGCAGCAAGTGGTCTTTTCTCCTCTCAACTGTTCGCATGGCACATATCACACACTGATACTTCTCTCACCTCTTCCAGCAGGCAGCATGGATATTTTTCTCTCTGCCTGTGTAGCAGTGTGCCTGTCCTTTATATAAAGCACTAAAGAAAGCCCTTGAGGGGAAAAAAGGGAATTTAAAGAACAAAGTTGGAACCAGATGGTTAAAATCAGCCACTGCCTTGAGTTTTCTGGTTGCCATGGACACGGTATTCTCCATTGTTTCTATGGTGAACCCACACTCTGAGGTAGTGGAAACATAAATGGAAACGCATGCCACATTCATGGATTGGAAGTTTCATTATTAAAATGTCAATAGTTCTTAGAGCTAGAACTCTAAGAAAGGCTAGAGATGGGACTGGATGTGACTCACTTCATATTTCAGTGAAAGGGGAGGGCAGGTATGAGGAGGACAGACAAATGGGAAGAAGACTAAAAATGAGTGGGTAGCTTTCAAATGGCTTCCCTCCCCCAACAAACACTCCAGTTTAAGTTAGTTTAAATCTTGTTTTAGAGCTGTTCCATCCATTCCTGTTTAGACTGCAATATAATTCTCTCCACCATGTGATGCCCTCCTCACCACCCTACAATCGTGGCACCTCTTAAAATGACTAAATGGATTCTGAAAGTGAGGGGAAATGAACTCAACAATAAGGGGATAGGATCCCATGCTAGAAATTTCAGTGAATGTGTGCTACCTTCGTACGTATAGTATAACACAGAAAAGGAGACTGGGGTAGGCTCTCTGCTCCCCTTCCTGGTAAATGGATGAGACTCAGATGGAATCCTTGAACTCATGATAAAGCTTGGAGGCAAGGATGTTGGGGGCAAATGCAAGGCTTTCAAATCTGGTCTGCCTTTTTCTTAGCATTTATAGAATAGGCTTTAGTCAGCATAAAGCAGTGACCTTGGGAAAGAGGTAGGGTATGGTCTCAGCTGGAACCTGGCATAGCAAACCACCTGAATTTGCCAGACTGCCAAGTGTAAAAACAGTCTTCACATGTGACTACTTTCACTTCTGACACCAATGATAAATTTGAGGGTTCCCCTAAACCACCCTCAAGTTCTATAATTTATTAGAAACACCCGTAGAACTCGCTGCACTGATGGTAATAGATAACTGCAGGGAAAGGATACAGATTGAAATCAGCCAAGGGAAGAAACGCAGAGGGTAGAGTCCAAGAGGGTTCCAAATGTGAAGCTTCTGTTGTCCTCTCCCTGTGGAATCACGTGGCCCTGCCGGTATCAATGTGTGACAATACAGAGTATTGCTAATCAGAAAAGTTCACCAGAGCTTCAACGTCCAGAATTTTTATTGAGACAATTAAATAAGCAGGATTGATGGATTGATTGCCCATGTGGTTGAACTCAGCCTCTGGTCAACTGCTACTGTGTACCCCAAAGCACTCACGCTAAACCACTTGGCTGGTCTTTCCAGCATGGTCAGTTCTTATCCTAAGACTTTTGGGTGTGACAGCCTCCACCTTAAACAGACACTTCCATCAATACGGAGTAGATTACCTCCGAAAGCCAAGGCAAAAGCCAGAACTCATTTTGGGCAAGACCAGATTTTTTCCTATATGGCCACATAAGTTAGAAACAGAGTTCTAGGGATGGTGGTTTTTCCCACCAGAGAAAAAAATCCCTTGGCAGGAGAGTGTATGAGTCTGGCTTTCTTCTTTCTCCTGCCAGGTTATTGGATTGTAAAACTGCAAGTTTCTATCAACTGGCCCTCAAGCCTAAGAACTGAGAGAAAGATACTCGTATCAAAGGGTCCCATAGTGAGGAAAAATGCTTTCTTTATCCACAACCCAGGATTAAATTGACTGTTTCTTGTTCAAAAGTTATTTAAAAGAAACAAGCTAATATGGTAGCTAAGAAAATATTTTATAGCTAAGAGATAGAGAGTCAAGATATAGAGGGGAAAGTTCTTTGGAAAAATATATAATTCAAGAAGGAGCACCCTGGTTGGGTGGCTTGGTTAATTGGAGCATTGTCCCGTACACTAAAAGGTTGTGGGTTCGATTCCCTGTCAGGGCACATACCTAGGTTGCAGGTTCGAACCCCATTCGGGGTGCACAAGGAATGCAACCAGTTGATGCCTCTCTCTCTCTCATCCTCTCTCTCTATAAATCAATAAACAAATCCTCAGCAGAAGATTAAAAAAGGAAGCAAGTTCTAGAGAGCACACATAATGTATTCTTGACAATAGTTAAGGTGAGGATTCAAGGTAAGAGATGAATCATGGGTGATAGTGCAGGACAGATGACAAAGTAGGTGGATGGCAAATAGTCATAAATGGGGGTTAAAAGATAAAGAGTTTAGTTGTACAATTTAAATCTTCAAAAATTAGTAAAGGAGAATCAAACCTGCATAAAATCAAATCAGTGATGTAGAGAGAAAACTTGAGGAAGTTTCCCGGAATATGGAGGAAAAAGAGTAGGATGAAAAACATGAGAGAAAGTGGACATTAGAGAAGAGGAAAGAGGTCCAACATTAGAAACTTAGTGAAAAAGAGTAGCCACAATGCTCAGGGCTATCAGGTGACAAAAGAGAAGAAACTTTCTTGATCCAAGGAAAAAATGTAACACAGGAGCCCTGGCCAGTGTGGCTTTATTGGTTGGAACATCACCCCATAGTTGAACGGTTATGGCTTTGATTCCCAATCAGGGCACATACCTGGGTTGTGGGTTCAATCCCTGCTTGGGGCACATATGGGAGGCAACTAATGGGTGCTTCTCTCTCGCATGAATGTTTCTCGTTTCCTCTCTCTCTAAAAACATTGAAAAAAAAAATGTTTTCAGGTGAGAATTAAAATAAAAAAAAACAGCACAGGAAAAATAAAAATTAAAAAAATATGTCCATCCTCTTCAAGATGGCCCCCAAGGATTTTTGCCTGTTGATATTCACATTGTATCAGAGTAGGTCTGTGTGACCAATGGAATATGGCAGGAATGGGAGTCTATCACTTCAGAAATTAATTTATAAACATCCTGTAGCTCTCTGTCTTGGCTGTTCTCTCTCAGATCACTCTCTCTGGAGGAATCAAGCTGCAATATGATGAGCAGCCCTATGGAGAGGCCCACAAGGGGAGGACCTAAGGTCCTGTACCGACAGCCATGTGAGGACCCGCCCGCCCCAGCAAACCTTCAGACGGCCAGAGTCCCAGCCGACATCTGGACTGTCACTTTCTTGACAGACCCTGAGCCAGACCTATCCAGTTAAGTCCCTACCGCAGTTCTAGAGAGATAATAAATGTCCCTTGTTTTAAGGTGCTAAGTTTTGGGGTGATTTGGTATGGAGCCATAGATAACTGATGCGGCCATGGAGTAGAGGAGGGTGATGGGGAAATTAAGAAATAGCCGGAACAAGAGAGAAAATCTAAGAAGTTAGAACATGTTTAAATGCTAACAGAAGGCTTCAATAGCCAAGTTAAAGGTTGGGGATCCAGTATGGAGGAGGGAATGTGTAATAGCATGAGGTTCCTGAGGAGGGGGTGGGGTGGGATGCAGGGGCTGGCGTAGGAATTGGCTTTCAATAGGAGCAGGGCACTTTTTTTTAAGGGTCTCACACTCAGATACTTATTTGTCTGTCCACAGAGGCATTTGAGTTTGAGATCGCATGGGAGGAGCAAACCTCTGACGAGCTTAACTGAGAAAATGCAAATAACATTAATAATAAAAAAATGGATATTATCGACGATACAGATGAGATCCAAACCACTGTAAGCAAAATGATGCACAACTCAAAGATGAAGAATTTGAAAATTCTGAGGAGACTTTTTTTCTAAAACAATTATTAATTGCCAGATCTGTTTGACAGAATAGAAAAGTCAGACTAACAGCCACAGGAGAAGTGGAAACAGCTGCCAGAGAGTTATATCAAAAAAAGGTATTGGACACATATGGTTTCGCAGATTATTTAAATTAAACTCTAAAGTTGCCTTGTCCAGTATAATAAGAGACAAGTCATATGTGGCCATTTAAATCTAAATTAAAGTTAAATAAAATTTAACATTTCTCAGGTGCATTAGCCACTTTTCAAGCACTCGATAGCCTCAGGTGGCTAGTGACGGCCATATTGGACAGCACTGATATAAAACATTTCTGTCACAGCAAAAACTTTTATGGGTCAGTCTGAAGGAGTAGATCATTTTTCTCTTGTATTACCTGTTTTCAGGCATATAAAAAAGCTATGAACCTCCCATTTTATTTTGTGGAACTATAATAACTTTGATGCTGAAACACAGCTAAGATACATCATAAAAGTTAAAAACCAAGCTTCTATATAAACAGATGCAGACATTCTGAATAAATCTCTGGTACTTCCAATGGAGACCCTCACTCATAAATAACCCAACACTGACATTCTGGAAGTGCGAGGATATTTTAGTAACAGGAAATCCATTAATGGACTTGAATACATCAGTAGAGAAAAGGAGAAAAACATTATTTTCCTCATGGGTATAAAATAAGTGTTTGATTAAAAATTTAACAGTCATTTCTGAATAAACAGACAAGAAAGAATTTCATTTAGTGTGCTAAAAATAACATTCTTTGATATCAACATCATGCCAAACCTCATCCTAAACAGCCCAACTAATTCTTAATGATAAAGTACTACAGACATTTCAACTGAGGAATGAGACAAGACCAAACGTGTTATCATTTCTATCATTTAATATCGCTCTAGAAATTTCAGTTTGCAATAATATGAGTAAGAGGTATAAATAAATGAAAGGCAGAGAGAATGTTTATCATAATTTTTAAAGACAATGTGGATAATTACCTAGAAAAAGTCCAAGAGAATCAATTATAAAGTCATAAGAGAGTTCAGTGTGATGGTTAATTTTATGAGATAATTGACTGGCCTAAGAGATGCCCCAATAGCTGGTAAAACCTTAATTCTGGGTGTGTCTGTGAGGGTGTTTCTGGAAGAGATTATCATTTATTTCACCAAAGAGTAGAAGATCCACTCCTCACTGGTGTGGGTGGGCATCGCCCATTCCCTTGGGAGTCTGAATGAAACAAACAAGAAGGCAAAGGGATTGAGTAAAAAAAAGTGCAAAGGGCTCATGGACATGGACAACCCTGTGGTGAGTGTTGGGGGGAGTGGGGATAAGGGTATAAGTGGTAACAAAAAAAAAATACAATAAAGTCTAAGTTAAAAAAAGACAAAGGGCACATTTTTTCTCTTTTCTTGAGTTGTGAAGTCCATCTTCTGCTCACAGACATCTGAGCCCCTGGCGAGACAGGACAGCGAGAAGCCAGGAAAATCCCTTGACGAGCGGAACTGAGACAAAATAATTAAACAAAGCCAAACAATTTGAGCGGTTTACAGCCAGCTAATGAATCACAAAGTTTTATCTTTCTTAACCAAGGACATTTAGGAGCAAATGTTTTACACATTCCAGACTGTCCTAGGGCAGGCAGGCCTCAGTCCTGGTCCCTCTCCATAACGTTCTTTAAAAGTAAAACTAACCAGAAAAATAACCCTGATCCCTTTATACGCACATTTTGACGAATCAGCACATTGAAGGACACACCCGAAGAGCTGATGAATACTCTGTTAAGACCCTCCCCTGAGGCTTCCGCTGCGATTCCTGCAGGCCAAAGAAAGATAAAAAGCCTCAAGACAATCCAGGGCTCGCTCTACCTCCCAGAAGCTCACCTGAACCTTTCCCTCCCCCCACTTCTTCCCCCATTGCTTTTCCCATAGGCACTGTCCCCAGCTTTAACAAACTAAATTTCCTTGAGCTCTCCCTGGAGCACACCCACCCCTTGTATCTCTGTTCTCCTCCTGAGCTTTGTGGGACCCCGGAGACTTGCATGCAGGGGAGCAGTGGGCAGCAACAGTCGTCCCGGGCTGACCCCCAGAGCCTGTCTTTTTCTCTGACTTCCCAGTGAGCTCACTTCTGCCACTGTGACTTTTATTTCTCAGTGAGCCAAAGCAGCCCCGCCTAGGCTCTCCACTGTTGCTTCCAGCTTAAGCCCTTCCTTTGTTTCACTCTCCCCAGCTTTGATAAACCTACTCTGAAAATCACCTGGACTTCTGTTGTGAAATCTTTCCTACTTGAAGTCAAGAACCCACACGCTACTGAGGCAGACCCGCTCTGGGTCCAGACCCTTCCTGGTAACAGTGGTTCTCTTGATAAGGGCGAGATGACTTAAGAGGAGCAGCCTAGCCAGAGACCCCTCCCAGGTTAACTGTTAATCATTGCTTATCTGTTCCTGTAGCCCGTTTTCACATCCCTTCCCCCGCCAGGGTAGCACATCAATCTCATCAATCTCCCACCGGAATGCTAATCCCTTCCCCCACCTGGGAAGCCCATCTGTTTCCCGCCGGAATGCTAGGGCTTATAAACCCCTATCTAACCCCGATTCGGGGCTCAGAATTTGGAGACTGCCTCCTCTGAGCCCGCGCGTGTGAATAAAGGCTTACTCCGTTCCCTGAATCGTGTCTTGAGTCTGGCTTTCCGTAACACTCTGGCCTTCAAACCCTGGGACTTACACCAGAGGCTCTCGGTTCTCAGGCCTTCCAACTTCCACTAAATTATGCCACCAGCTTTCGTGGTGCTCCAGCTTACTGCAGACTGAGACTTCTTGGCCTCCATAACCATGTGAACCAATTCCTGTAGGAAATCTCCACTTATCCCGCTCTATATAGCCTACTGGTTCTGTTTCTCAGGAGAACGCTGACTAATACATTCAGTGATGCCTCAGAAAAGTAAAACAGCCCCTGACAGCCAGGATAGGCATTCTCCTGTTAAACAGAAATAGGTTATTTCATTTGAGACAAGGCCACTCTGAGACTTTGATGGATCAAGACAAAATGTAAATCTCTCCTTAATCATGTCTGAACCCAGACAAAAACATATACATCTTTTAAAACACAAAAATGGCCAACCAGCCTCTGTTTAGGCTAAGAGCTGTGACTGCTTCTTCTCCTCATATTATCCTCTTGGCTTCTAAGTAGGAAAGATTCAAATACCTGACCACAAAACTGCCTGTTTCCAGACAGCATCCAGTCCTGAGCAAAGCCCTGCTTCCTTGAGTCTTCCCCAAAATTACCTCATACAACCCCACTTCTGTCAGTCCTCTATAACACCTTCCTACACCCCAGGGATCTTGCTGTGTGTATTCCCTCATTAAATTAGCAATAAACCCAGTTTGGTAAACTACAATTGTGTTCCTGGAGGTTTAGGTTGGTGGGCATTGACAGGTGACTATTAAAGAGAAAACCACAGGCAAAAAATGGTGTCATTTGTGCTGAAGCCATGACATCAAACCTAGATTTAATACCTGACCTAATTGCTCTCCTAGAAATAGAATCTTAATCAACCAATCTGAAATTTTCTCGTCAATATGGATGAGGTATTTTACCACGTGGGTCCTCTACATCCCATCCCCTAAAAAAGAGGCAATCTGCATGATAAAAAACCCTTTCTGCTCCTTTCCTTCCAAAAGATGTTTTGGTCTGAAAACAATCCTTTCTTTTCTTTTGTTAATAGTTCTCTTGTTCCCCTGCTTCTACTTCTAAAAACATTCCATTTTGTACAATCCCCTCCAGCACGCTCCTAGTTGCTAGATGGGATGCTGCTAGATTAATAAATCATGTAGTAAAGCCATTAGATTTTCAAGTACTTGGTTGAATTTTGTTCTTGGACAGAACTAACAAGGGTATAGGAAGTAGGATGCAGAGCTGAAAGAATCCTCCATATTGTCAGTGTTCTCCAGCTCACAGGGAGCTCATGCCTGCTCCCAAATGGATGAAACTGGGGAGGTGGCAGAGAAGGTCATGAGTAAAGATGCTGTTCCAGATGGTGATGGGGAGGGGGAACTCAAGAGTTAAAATTTTTTAGTTTTAGTTATAGTTAATAGGCTTAGTGATTATTTCATGTAGAAAGCTGTTGTTCCAGGAACTGGAATGCATGACCAAACCTAATCTGATTCCAGGATGCCTGCAAACAATTCAACCTTTGTGCTCTAGGAGGACTGCAAATGATCAAGATGGTATCCGAGCCATTGTTCTTCAGGGAGAGAACATCTGCTGACCAGGAGTAGGTAAGTAATCACTGGTCAGCAGATGAGGGGATGCTGGAAAAATCAGTGGACTGCAACTTTTATCTGATTAACCTTTTTCCCTGAATTCCAAACACCTTATTTACCTTTTTCTTCTCCGTATGAAAAGGTTGGTTTGAGATGAGATGTTAAGACAGTTTTTACGGTACATCAGCTGCTGTCTTCTCAGATCACTGGCATCTGAATAAAGCACCATAAAGATTGAATCCTTGTCTCTATTTATTGTGACAGGCAGCATGAATGCTGACTTTTCTGGTTTCAGTGGGACAACCCTATCCACTTCTTCTGTCAGTTCAGATGCCTTTCTGCTCTGGACCAGCAAAGCATCACATGGTGTGTTTGGTCTTCTTGGAGTCTGGCCTTGATGTAGCCATTGACAATGTTTACCCAAGCCCTGTGCTCCTGGAAAACAGTGATGGTTAAAAAATCCTCCCACTTTTTGTGTTTGGTGCTTACTATAAAGGACCACCCTTCCCATAAGATTTAGATAAGACTCCTGGATGCCCCCTTTTGCTTACCTTTAGATTCTTGTTCTTAGTGTTAACAGACAAAGGCAGTGAGTTTGACGCCCACTGCTAGAGGAACCAAAAGCCTGAGGCATCATGTTTTTGCAAAGAAAAAGAGATTTATTCTTGGGCTGGCCAAAAGTGGAGGTGAGAAATAATGCTCAACAAAAGCTTGGAATCAGTTTTAAGAGGTGAGGACAGGGAGCAGTTATACGTACTTATTAATTTTAATTCAGGGGATCTGATTGGGTAGTCTTGGAAGTAAGCCATCTAAGGTTAGGAATGTGGAAGAGGTGAGACAGAACAAAGGAATTCCAATCTGGCCAAGTTTATCAGACCTACATTTAGCAGTGACCAAATTTGGTCCCTGCACTGACCTCTTTGCTTCTCATTGGGCTCCAGGTAGTAAAAGTAGCATCTCTACTACTTGAGTTCTGTGAATTTTGGTTCCATTGTGCTCTCAAGGTCATTTTAGGGTTATTTAGCTATTAACTGAGCCTGTTTAAGCTTCTGGAACCAGTCTGATCTGGCTTGGTTTTGTGGTCTCTGGAGTGCTTTGATGAGGCCCGTAGTTATCTCCCAAAAGACACTTAAAACAAGAAAAAAACTGTTGGTTCATTTCCAACGTTAGTGTTCATTTGCTTTCTAAATGATTGGCTGACCTGCTTGTTCCCACTCATCAATTAGAAAAAAATGCATGTTAACCAAACGTTGGTTATGATTCTCCTTCTCTCAAGTCCCTGAAATTTGGCCCAGGATCAGCCCCTCCTCAAAGGTCCCTTCTGATGTAACCACAGAAGCAGCTCAAAACGTTTAATGAGATACTGAATTGCTTTTCATAGAGAGCAGACCAAGACTGCATGTCATGCAGACCTGGCAGGCGCAGAAGGGAAAACTTTTGAAACCAGGGAACCGGCCCACAGGCCTGGCTGCCTGCCCCCATGAAAGTCAGTACTCATGAGACGAATATGGTGAATAAGGAAAGAGTTTCATTCAGGTGCTTGCGGAACCAAAGTCTTGCCTTCTCCATCCCCCCACCCCTGCCGCAGAACCAATGAACAATGACATAACCAGATTTTGAACACTGGAACATTTTGAAAAGCCAAGAATCTGTTGTCCAAGAAATTCTGGTGGTAATGCTTCTTTATCATAAATGGCCATGTTTCAAAGTCCTTCAATTAACATTCACCCCACCAGCACTTCTGAATACCTGGTCTGATCCTTAAAAATCCTTAACCTAGTCCAGCAAGCAAGATGGATCTGAAGCACCATTAGGTGTTTCATCTTCTCAGTTGGTGCCTTCTTGATCAATAAACCTTTCCTGGGACTTCTGGTCAAGATGGTGGTGTAGGCAGACATAGCTTGCCTCTTCATGCAACCACAACAAAATTAACAACTAAAATATAGAACGACCATTGCTCAAAACCAACAAATTAACTTAGATGGAAGTCTGACAATTACAGAATTAAAGAAACCACATCCATACAGACTGGTAGGAGGGGCACAGACATGGAACAGGCTGGTCCCACATCCACGTGTGGTGGATAAATATTTGGGATGGATATCTTAGGAACAAGGAGTTCCAGCCCCACACCAGGACCCCAGCCCAGGGTTCCAGTGCCAGGAAGATAAGTCACCACAACTTCTGGCTGCAAAAATCAGTGGGAACTGAGTCAGTGGAAGAAACTCCTGGGGCCCCAAGCAATTCCTCTTAAAGAACCCACACACAGACTCATCTACTCAGACTCTCACTCTGGGCTCCAATGTCAGGGAGTCAGTGTGAGGGGCACCAGTGATGTCAAGGGCGAGGCTGAGGTGTCTGGCATCAAGGCGAGCAGAGGCCATTGTCCCTTTTCTGCCCCCACCCCCCAAACCTGGAAGACTGGTGCCCTATCTAGGATTCCATCAACCTGGCTAACACTGTTTGACCTGCCTTGGAGATCCCCAGAGACTCTACCCCACCCAACTTTGGGGCCCACCCAGGCTGCTTTTCCATATGAATGGTTGGTCTTGGTTCATGCTCCACAACTTCCTAAATCCTCTCCAACAAGCAGCAGCTGGCCTCAGTGAGCCCTAGGCCTGGAACTAGCAGCCTAGACTCACAGCTGGGCTCCTCCTAAAAATCTCCAAGCCCAGCACAAGTAGCAGCCATCTCAGATTGCTTTATAACTTAAGCAGGGTGGCCCCAGGCAAAACACAAGTGTGGGCTGAACTTAGCCTGCACCACCCAGGGCCAGAACACCCAGTAGACAGCCACAGACTATGTCGGAGCTATACCACCCTGTCCCTACCCTGCTGATTCTCCACAGAGGGTAGAGTTCGTGGTCAGTGGTCACAGCCAATCCTTGCAGCTGACTGGCTTGGCTAAATCCCTCCCACTGACCTGCTGACAACAACCAAATCTCAGCTACAAGAGGAGGGTGTACTCAGCCCATATCAAAGGTACCCACCTTGAGTACCCAGCTTGAGTGAGAGGGGAGACTGTGCAACTGGACCCTACAGGACACCCACTGCTTTGGGCCACACTACCAAAACACAAGAGTTAAAGCAGCTCTACCTAATACATAGAAACAAACACAGGGAGGCTGCCAAAATGAGGAGACAAAGAAACATGGCCCAAATGAAAGAACAGAACAAAACTCTAGAAAAAGAGCTAAAGGAAATGGAGATAAACAATGTATCAGATGCAGAGTTTAAAACACTGATGATAAGGATACTCAAGGATCTTAGTGAGGACCTTAACAGCATAAAAGAGATCAAATCAGAAATGAAGGATACTCTAATTGAAATAAAGAAAAATTTACAGGGAAACAACAATGAAGTGGATGAAGCCAAGAATCAAATCAATGATTTGGGACACAAAACAACCAATTAGAACAACTAGAAGAAAAGAGGATCCAAAAAAATGAGGATTGTGTAAACAACTTGAAGGACAGCTTTAAGCAATTCTACATTTGCTTCATAGGGGTGCCAGAAGGAGAAGAGAAAGTGCAAGAAATTGAAAATGTATTTGAAAAAATAATGAAGGAAAATTTCCCTAATTTGGTGAAGAAAATACACACGCAGGTCTAGGAAGCACAGAAAGTCCCAAACAAGATGGATACAAAGAGGACCAGCCCAAGACACATCATAATTAAAATGTTAAAGGTTAAAAAGGAAGAGGGGGTGTGTGTGTGCGGGGGAGAATGGGTGAGAGGTGAGGGAATTAAGAAGTACAAATAGGTAGTTACAGAATAGCCATGAGGGTGTAAAGTACAGCATAGGAAAGGGAGCAGCCAAAGAACTTATACACATGACCCATGGACACGAATGAGAGCGGGGAGGGCAGGGGGCTGCCTGAGGGAGTGGGGGATGCTGGGTAGAGGGGAGCAAAAGGGGAAAAATCAGGACAACTGTAATAGCATAATCAATAAATATAATTTAAAAAATAAATACATAGACCTTTCTTTACTCTGCCCTGGCTGGTGTGGCTCAGTGGATTGAGAGCTGGCCTGGTCACTAGTTTGATTCCTGGTCAGGGTACATGCCTGGGTTGTAGGCTGGGTCTGCAACTGGGGGTGTGCAAGAGGCAACCAGTCAAAGTTTCTCTCACACATAAATGTTTCTCTCTCCTTCTTTTTCTCCCTCCCCTATCTCTAAGAATGAATAAATAAAATCTAAAAAAAAACCCCAAAACAAAAAAACTTCCATTACTCTAAACTCTGATATTCTGAATTTTGGCCTTTTGAAACATCAGGTATATGAACTTGGGTTCAGTATCACTGAGAACAGGCTGGCCTTAGGGTACAATATCTGATCCAATCATGCCACTTTCTTTCATTCTATGTCCCCACATCTGGCTCTTTATAGTGTGGTTTACTTCTCCCTGTGAAAGAAAACTCCTTTTTGCCTAAACCTCGAGACACTTACAGATCTCATGGTCAAAGATAGCCTCAGTTGCAATAGGCCCTTTCCCTTCCCTTCAGTATTCCTGTTGAAAAAAATCTCTCCTTACTATGCAAAGATTTGTTTTTCACTCGACACCATAGAAACATGCAAGAAAACAAAACCGAAGTAAATGTCCAAATTTCACTCAGGTATAAGGAGAAGAGACAGTGTGAATACCCACCCACCAAAAGGAGTCCCTGAACCCAATGCGTTGCTAAAATGGGGCACCTCTACGGATGAAACCAGTAGCAGCAACAGCCCAGGGGGGAGAGGTGTGGGATGTGGGATGAAAAGCACCGCACTGCAAGGCGAAAGCAAACAGGGCGTCATCTCCACAAACCCAGCTCTAACTGCTGTCAGGAAAAATGATAAAGCATGCTGAATAAAAAAAGGGTCCATTCTATATAAGCTTAAATCTAGAAAAAATAATTTCTTTTGTTCTAGGAGACAAGCTTTGTTGTTGTAAAATATGTGTAAGATTTCCTTGGTTTGCTAGTTTTCTTGGGAACAACATGTTTTGTGCGTGTTTTTACTTCCAGCCCTGCATTTTTAAGCTCGCGGTGTTTTGGTGAACAAAAGCAAGACTCTAATTTGGTTTGACAATTACGCAGAACAGAATGCCAGCAATTTGGATAAATGGATTGTCCACCCGGAAGAGGATTATTAAAAGGCATAAAACTTTATTACCATTAAGAAAAAACAGGCTGATAGTTATGCTTATTAAGGATAATTATAGCATTTAAACTTAAGAGCATAAATTGGTGAAGTGGGTAATTTAACCTGGCAGACATCAAAATTATATTTAAATATCAGAAAAAGGAGATAAAACACGCAGAGTTGGTTGGTGGATAAGGTCAAGACTTTTTGAACACCTTTCCAAGGCTTGTAAAAAAATTTTTTTCATTTCTTACTCCCTTTCCTGTTTTGAGTTAGGTTTGCCTGTGGATTATGTCTTCTGGAGAAATTGAGGACTGTTTCTACTCGAGTGTGATTATAGTCACTTTGGTTTATTGTCATCCACTGTGAATATCTGAACTCCATAGCCACTCCAATTCCATGTGTCTTCTTCCTGTAGATGAGTACAATGGGGAGGAATTAAGTGACTGCAGCTATTTCCTTCGTCTCTGGGTCATAGAGCTTGTGCTTCTGAAAACTGATCAAATAAAGAAC
This sequence comes from Pteronotus mesoamericanus, assembly GCF_021234165.1. NCBI lineage: Eukaryota > Metazoa > Chordata > Mammalia > Chiroptera > Mormoopidae > Pteronotus > Pteronotus mesoamericanus. The sequence continues at coordinate 24,222,748 of NW_026555105.1, read as the reverse complement.
TACTTGTCTAAGCAGCACTGACACTTGCTTTGAGAAACAAACTGCAAGGCCTTACAGTAGCTGAGCCTCGTTTTTCTCATATGTAACATGAGGAGTTTGAATTAGATACTTGTTTAAGACAGAGAATCCCTAAGCAGTAATCGAGGACTATGAGCCAGAGTCAACACATAATTATTGGTAATTAGACTTAGCCATGATCAAGCTCTTCCCTTCTGGTCTCAAGTTAGTCAAAATCTACCCATCTCTCTGATCTCAACACATGTCATTTTCTCAGGGTTGCAGTTTTACATACTGTCATAGGTTTATTTTATTAATGTCTTGGCTCCACTAGCCTTTGAACTCCACATAAGTAGGGATATTGCTGGGTTTTGCTCCCCTTACTTCCCCTGTTACTAGCATGTGCTTGGCCTATAATATGTGCTCAATGAATAGATATTGAATACTGAATGAATGAGAAGATAAGAGGTCTAGGGGGAGATTGATAAAGGAGGTCCCTAATAGTGCAAACATAGGAACAACCAGATTGGAGAACCTGTTACTAGGGTTTTGGGGTTGCTCCCGTTCAATGGCTGTAGTAGAAAGAGCTTTTCCTCAGCTCTGTCCTACACTTCTCACCCCTCGCCCTTCAAGGTCATCAATTTAGAATGTACTCACTGACATCAGCATAACTCTGGTGGTGATTTCGGTCCCCTAACCTTACTCCAGAATCTCTAAGCTTTAGAACATCTCCAACTTCAAAAACAAACTTTCATCATTATTTCCAGGCATATCCCTTAGGAATTAAGATGCTGTTTTCTCTCTTCAACTATTTATTATAAAACACTTGAAACCTATAGAAAAGTTGAATAGTCTAGGAATATCCTTCAGCTAGATTTAGTAATTATAAACACTTGGGCGATTTGTTTATACCCCTCTTTTTATATACATATTTTCTTTCTTTTCCTTAACCAATTGAAAATAAGTTATAGACTTGGGATATTTTGTCTCCTAAGAACAAAACAAATTCTCCTACATAACTACAATACAGCTATCACAGCCAAGATATTTGACATCAATTCCAAAGTCTAACATACATGTATATTTAAATTTCTACACATCTCAACAATGTCCATTACAGTTTGATTTCTTTATGTTTTGTGTTTTAGTCCAGAATCTAAGAAAAGATCATGTATTACATTTAGTTGTCATGTCTATTTATTCTCCTTTAATCCAGAACCTGTTGGTTTAGTCTTTTTAAAGACTGAACATTTTTGGAAGGTCCAAGCTATCTGTCTCATTGAATGCCCAAGCCCTTATTGATTGTTACGTTAGCAGTTGAAACCCGGCAATTTTTCAAATTCTTCCATTCTTTCTGTATTATTTAGCTGGCATTCTTCTGTAAAGAATTACTTTCCTTAGAACCTTTTGTATTCCCTTCTATCTCCTCTGTCATCTTCATCTTCTTTGGATAATTAGTATGCTTTCTTTTTTAATTCAATGTTTTAGGACATACTACTGTGCTCATTTATTTATTGTTGATGCTTGAATGGTCCCAAATTTGTCTGGTTGGAGCCTTCTTAAACTGGGTCTCATATCCTTTTGATATGACCCTACTTATATCATGTCCTCACTTTCTGGTGCAAATTGTTCTGGTATCACCTTGATCTTGCCCACACCCAGCCCTGGAATTCGGCCGTTTCTCCATGTATCCTTGGGTCCTTTTAACGGAGAATGGCATTTAGAAACCAAGAATTGTGTACTAGGTATGCGCATTGGTGTCTATTTGTTTTGATATATAAAGTGTATAAACAATTTATAAACATTTCAAAATATGAGCAATGTCTGTTTATATGTAGAATTTTATAACTTAAGTCACAGATAGAAAACTAAGAAATACGAAAACATTTTGCCCTGTTTTTTCATCTCTCTTTTCTTAGTTACCTGTTTCTCTAGGCAATTGCAATCTGATAAACTCAATCATATTAAGTTATGAATCATTTATAAGACCAAACATGTTACATAAATTTGTATTTTATATTCCAACTTGAATCCCTTTTTCATGGTTATATGCACATTTGACTTTTGGGGATTTAGATGTCATCACTATATATTGGGGAGATCTGAGAAGGACCCAGAGAACCTCTCCTGGTTCCAATCTGATTTTTGGGATGGGCTCAGGGGATGGGAACACTTAGAGAAATATCCTGCTTTCAGACTCACTGGCCAAGAGCTGGAATTTAGCTTCTGCCCTTGCTTTGCCTGTCTCAGCTGGAGACAGGGACTTGCCATCACATGCAGAAGAGCCCTGTGCCTTTGGAGTCTCATCCATAAATGGAATCCATCATTCCTGCCCTCCACTGCCAACTTTACCTCATTCCCAGAACAACAGGAAGATCACGCCACTTAATGCTCTGAGCTCTTCAAAGAGAGAAGCACTTTCATCAGAGTGCAATTTAAATCAGCTCAAGGCAGAAACATCCTGGTGGGGGAGAGGAGAGAGAGAGGATGGTTAGATAGATACATGATAGATGAGAGATAGATAGATAGATAGGGTTGGATGTTGTCAGAATCAGGGTTTTTTAGTCCTTTTGAACTTTTCTTTTCCCTTTCCTTGTGCCTTCTACTCTCCTCCTTCTCAAATCTTCATCCTGCAAAGTGATCTTTACAGAGAAGGCCTTGTATTGTTTTCCAGAGCTGGAGTTCATGTGTGACACTCTATAGCTTGGGGCACAAGCTATTTACTCTCTGGGCCCAAGAAGCATGCTTAACCGTTGGCTCTGCAGTGACATGCTAGTCTGTCTTCTGTCTTAGTTATTGCCAACATAATGCTGCATAGCATACCTCCCCATAGCTCAGTGGCTTGGCACAACAGCCATTTACTTCTCACCCCTGGGTCTGAGGATCTATGCAATTTGGCTGTGAGGCTGGAGTCCAGGCTCTGGGCAAAGGTTGCATCCAGGTCTGCTCTGCGTTTTCCATTCTCTTTGGATCTGTGGTTACCTGGGGTGTGTTCTCCTTTCTCATGGTGAAGTTCAGAAGCTCCCAGAGGGACAAACAGAAATACATGAGGCCTCCTAAGGCCCAGGCCCAGAGCTGGCACTCTGTCATGTCTGTTCACACTCCACAGAGAATGCCGGTCACATGGCCAAATCTAAAATCAGTGGGGAAGGAATGGGTGTGACTATTTGTTGAATAATCATTCAAGCTCTCACAACCATCAAAAGTCTCTGGCACTGTAATACTAATACTTTCCATCTGTAGCATGGGAGGAACATCATCAGTTTAATTCTAAGGGAGGCAGTGGGATGATTAACAGTCAGTCAGGGCCACAATAGGTACAACGGGGAAGTCAGCATGACTGCAAGAAGCTATGAGAAACAGAAAAATGCCATTTGAAGATTTTTTGTTCTCCAGTTCTGTTCAGACCTGAACTCTGAAGGATGGGGAGGGGGCAATTTTTGCATCCCAAATTCATTATGTATCGATAGCTCCTTGCTCTATAGAACATAACTGCCCAAAGTTTAAGGGTAAGTCTCCTTTGCTGACGATAGTTGACAAAACCAATCTGTCCAGAGATGAGGTCGGGGGTGGGGTGGTGGAGTCTTCAGGGTTTTCTTAGAGAGATTTGAAAACAAACTTTTGTTTTCCTCTATATGAAAGCACTCAAGAAGGGTTCTCCAGCAAATTGGGGAGAGAAAGGGAAGCTTAGAACTTCAGTTCTTGTTACAGAAAGATGCCTGTTGCCTCGAGGTTGAGAAGAGAAGCAGGTGCTTTAACCACTTTTAGACAAGTCAGACATCTTAGGGCATCCATCTTGGAAGAACCACAATTGTTTGGACAGTGTGTGTGTGTGTGTGTGTGTGAGAGAGAGAGAGAGAGAGAGAGAGATGAGGAAATGAACGTGAATTCATGGAATGGCGTGTTGGAGGCAAACGTACTGTCACAGGAGAGAATTGATGAAAGCTCCATGCTCATGGTGTTCTTTTTCCCTCTGCTTTGGCATATGCTGGCTTTAGTGACTGCATACCATTTGCCATCTTTTCCCAGAGAACAGCTGTCCTGTGTCTCTGGAGAGAAAAGTGAGATGTGGGCTTAGCAACTGCCTTCCTCCTCTGAGTCTGGTTTTGCAGCCTAATCAGAAATCCCATCCTGTTCACCCTCCTCTTTTGGACTGAAGGAAAACTCCAATTTTGTTGGGTTTTGTGGAAGAAGATGTCACCCTCAAATGTGACAAATATCACACTGCATCACTGTTAATTTCCCCAACAGTTTGAGTAGGTGGACTCTTCCGACAGTGCTGGGCAGAGAAGAGGTGTTAACCTCAGATCTGATATAAGCAAACTCGGAAAGAATGTACACAAGCCAACAGGGTCACGTGTAGGCCACATGGGCACAAACTCCTGTTCTTTGGAAGCCTCTTTGCCCAGCATGTTCTCAGCAGGATGTTGGTTCTTTTGTCCATAACTGTCCTTTGAGTTCCCTGAGTACACAGCTTAGCTGCCTCCAGGTGTGGGCTGGTGGGAGACATCTCATCAATGCATTGTCTTCCACTATTTATCAAAAGCCTGGCTGAAAAAAATAGTTGAGGAAGGACTAGCAAGAGGATGTCTGGGCTGGTCCTTTTCCCAGTTTCTCTCTGATTAGGTCCAAGAGCCATGTTCCGAGTCTGACCTGTTACAGACCCCAGGAGGGCTCTTCCCAAACTTCATTCCATGCAACTCCAATGTTCCTCCCCATCCCGTGATGCCTTAAAAAACAGCCCAAGAAACTCATATCCTAGTTTTCCTAATTGGTATCTAGAGACACATGATTAAATATAGGTTTTATGTATTTGAAACCACAATTTCATGGGTGGTATTGTGTGCTTTCATCAGGAAGTCCGTAATTCTGGTTGTCCCATTTTCTTTTTTCCCCTTTCTTTTCCTTTCCTTTTCCTCCCACCCTTCTCCCTCCCCTCCTCCCTGTCTCCCTGTCTCCTTCTTTCCTTTCTCTCTCTCTCTCTTTCTTTCTATGGCCATTGCCTAAGATTTATGTACGAATTTAAAATCTATTTTGACTGCTCCATGCAGACAGGTTTGGAGGGGGCAAGAATGAAAATTGAAAAGGCTCTTGTAGTCATCTGATGAAGGAGGTGGTGGTAGAGATCAGATGAATTTGAGATGTGTGAAGGCAGAATTGACAGGACTTAGGGATGGGTTGGATGTGGAGAGTTAGGGAAAGGAAGGAGCCAGAGAGGACCCCTAACTTCTGATCTCGGTAACTGGCTAGATGATGATGCTATTTCTTCAGATGACTGGGGAAGGACCTGGTGTGAATGTAAAATAAAGAATCCTGTTTGCATGCTCTTTTGAATGCTATTTAGGATATCTCAGTGGAGGTGATGAGGAAGCAGTTGGATTTGCATGTAGAGCCCAGAGGAGAGTTGAGGTCCACAAGAGAACATTTGGGAGACTTTAGCACAGATGGTGTTTAAAACCATGGGGTTATGAAATCACCTGGGGGAAATGGGGACATAGAAGGGAAGAGATTCCAGGATAGAGTCGTCTGAAGGAACCACAGCATGTGGAGGGCAGGAGGAGCCAGAGAGCCAGGAGATACCGATGAGGATGATGGTCTAATAATGAGCGCTCAACCAGGGGAAAAAGTGTCGAGAAGTCAAATGACGTGGGGACAGAGAAATGACCACTGGCCATTGTATTTGGCAACAGGGAGACCATAGTGCGCTTGCTCAGAGCACCTCCTGTGGTCTGATGACACAGAAGCCAGACTGCAAGGAGGTCAAAGAGAGGAAGTGGGAACAGCATATGTAAACAACCATAATTCTGGTTTTCTCTTTTTCTTTTCTTTCTTTCTATTTTTTTTTTATGACCATTGCCTAGATTGATGTTTGAATTTAAAGCTTATTTTGACTGTTCCATGGAAAGAGGAGCAAGGAGGTAGACACAGTGTGTGTAAACTACACTTCAGAGAAGTTTGACCATGAAGAGGAATGAAGAGTATTATATTCCTTCCTAGTAATTGACCTCTTTTTATTGTGTGAGAATGAAGAGTTAGTCTTACTTAACTGGGCTTTATTCTCACATTTGGCTACTAGAATGCAGCACTAAATTTGTGGCTAACCCATGACAAGAGTTTAGGATTTTACAGTGTGCACTTTTCAACCCTGAGTCAATTTTATATCCCTGCTCCTGATTTTCATTCTCTTTTGACTCCTACTTTAACTAAGTCTTCTTGTTGATTTTATACACCATGTTAAGATGCTTTAAATATTTTCCAGAGAGGCCTGAAAATTTAATTACTTTATGAGCTTGAAAGCCTGCATGACAAGAGATCATAACATAAGTGGCAGGAAGAGAGGGAGGCTAAAACTAGCGAAGAATGTGAGGAAGAAGTAGGGGAGGAAGCAGGTGATGCTGATGCCGCTGGTTCAAGAACCTTACTTTGAGTAGCCATTAAGGGCTGCCCGCAAGAACATTTTTGCCACCACCAGGGGCTGCCTACAAGACAACACACCGAGCTCCTCAGGATTTCTCAAATGGGCCTTAATCTCAGCTGATTGACCATAATCATCTGGGAGAAATGAAAGCCACCAAAGTTAATCTGTGAGCCCACTTGAGTTTGTAAAAGTCTATTCTGAATTAGAAGAGACAGACTTATTTTTGAGAACTACATAACTTCCTAATCTTGTTTACTTAAAATTATCTTGGGTTCCCTGGTTAGATTTGCATCAGTAGCCTGTACCTTGAGTATTTTCCTTCCTTTAAGGAATCACATGCTTGACACTATTAATCTTTTTGTGCTGGGTGTTGTTAACCAGTTGCTTCAAAGGATCTTCCAGCTAAGAATTGCTTGGTGTTTGGGTAGCTGTGAGGGTTAGCTCATTGATTATGCAGAGATTCAGGCAGCATGATAACTGGCAAAGCCTCAGATAAAAGAATGACAAAGTTTGACAGTGACAAGCTTTGGGGTTAGGCACTCCATTTCTAGAGGTAGGACTGACTCAGGCAGGCCAGAGCCCCCAGGAGATGTCCTCCTAAAATGAGTGGTGGCTGCTTTCCCCCATCACCTACTCTAGCATCCACTGGTCCCAACTCTGTCTGGAGAGGGCTGTGTAATTTCCTCTGTCCCCCTTAGGCAGAGTCTCACCTTGTTAAAGCAGTTTGGCTCCAGGAGGATCTGTAAATTAATCTGTAGGCTGTGTCACCATGGCAACGTATTTAAGTATCTCAAATGCCAGGAGCCCAGCAGGTCAGGATTTGAAAAACTGCTTTACCCAGTGCCCTAGCTAGTGATCAACAAAGGATTATGTTGTAGAACACAGGGCAGACAGGTTGGTTTCAGAGCAAAGAAAGTTTAGGGACCTAATACCCAGTTCTCTTTCTGAAGGACTGAGATTCCCTGAAAGGGTTTAGGGATCAGCAGCCTCCTTCTGGCCTCCCAGGGACACAAAGAGAAATCCAAAGAGACTGGAGAGTGTGCACGTGCATACATCCCCTGCAGAGCAGCTGGGGAGGGGAGGGGGATGTGGGGGGAGGAGAGGGAGGCTCAAACTAGTGAAGAACATACATGAGAAGTAGGGGAGGAAGCAGGGTTCTCCTCTCCCCTCCCCACTGCCCTTTTCCCCCTCCTTTCTTTTTTCCTTCCCCCCTCATCCTTCAGGAATTTTTGGGAGGATCCAAAGATGCAAAGAATTGATTCATCCACCTCAATTCCTGGATATGCACTTATCCATGCAGGGCCTCTCCCTTGTTTCATTTCATTTTTCCTCCTCATCCCTGACTCCACAAACACTTCTCTTCCCATTATTGGTGTTTTGTATTTGGTTTCCTAGAAGCAGAGCTTGAGACAGAGATTCTTGTTCAGTGGTTTATCAAGGGGCAGCTCTCAGGAAAGCCTGGTTAGGTAAGCATGCTAAGGAAGGTGCTGAGGGAAAAACATGGATTCAGATGATGTCTAGCTTCTGCTTGATCCCATGGGACGTTCCGGAGCATGAATGGCATCACAGAATGTTGCTTTCTCTCCTCTATTCTTCTTACTTTATTTGGAGGCAAGGGGGCAGACCTGTGTGCTCTGGGGGGTTCAGGGTGACCCAAGAGCTCTCCTCAGCAGAGGGCAATTCTCCAAGGAAGGGGGCCATCGTGCAACATTAGCAGCCAGTACTCAGTGCAGTTGGGGCTGGAGGAAGGTGGAACTCCACAGGGTAAAGGAACTGGGTAGGATGCCAAGGGCTACAGCAGGTAATTAATCCATGTCCTTGGGAGTGTGTGTCTGTTTATTACTGCAAAATATTTAGTGTTCATTCAAAACACATTTGTTGACCCCCCTGCTCTGTGTCCAGTGCTCTGTTAAGAGCATGATTCTAATAGTTGTTATGAAAACAGACAGGCTGACTCCCCTTAAGTCGAAAAAATAGATATTAAGTAACTATTCATACAAATGTGGTAAGTGCTGAGAAGAGGTTCAGGAGTGACAAGAGATCATAACATAACGCCAGATGCATGCTGGGGTGGAAAGAAAGGCCCCCTTGAAGACAGGTATTTATGCCTGGGAGCAAGAGATGGGTTGTCCTTTACCAAACGGAAAATGGGAAGGCAGATGCTCCATGCAGAGGAAAAAGCATGTGCAAAGTCCTGAGGTAGAAAAGAGCTCTGTGGCCCTGGCCAGTACTGCCCAGTTGGTTGGAGCATCATCCCATAAACTGAAAGGTCATAGGTTGGATTCCTGGTCAGCGCCCATGCCTGGGTTGTGGGTTTGGTCCCTGGTTGGGGTACATGCAGGAGGCAGTCAATCGATGTTTCTCTCTCTCCCTCTTTCCCTTCCTTCCCCTCTCAAAAGTCAGTTTAAAAGAAAAAAGAAGATAGAAAAGAAAGAAAAAGGCTCTGTGAGTTCAGAGAATAGAAAAAGCTCAGCATCGCTGGCGCACAGTGAACAGTGGAAGAAGGGAACACACAGCACAGGGTGACCGGTCATGTTGAAGACTTAGGGTCATCATTGAAGCTCAGTGGAAATCCATTGAAGGGGTTCAAGAAGGTAGGAGCACGATCTTTATGGCAGCTCAGGGGAGGTGGCCCATTTGGAGAAGGCAGCTGAGGGGCTCATGGGAGAATTCCAGAGAGAGATACTCATGACTTGAACTAGAGAGGGAGCAATTAGACATGAGGAGATGCAGCAGGGCAATAGACTCTAGAAGAAGTAGCCACACATTTTGCTGCTGACTTTGGTGTATGGGGTGAGGAAAAGGCAGGCCTGGAGGTCAATGCCCCTGTGGATGTAGGTGCCACTTTCTGAAGGGGAGATGTTGGCAGGCAGTTGGGAGGATGCGTTGAGAGCTCAAGGGATTGGACTGTGCTGGAAATTAAAGTCTGGTGGGCATCAGCACATAGATGATACTTGCAACCAAGGGACAAAGCATAGCTGGGGGGTGGGGTGGGGGAAAGGGTGACAAGGTCCAGTCCAAGGCTGAGGAGGGACAACTGGCAAAGTTGCAGAAGGAGAAACCGGACAGGCTGCAAGAATACAAAACTGTAGCAGCAGTGAACCTATTAGAGGAGCTTCATCAGACCCACCTGCGGATGTGGCCCCAGGAGAGCGCCGTGGAGCGGTGTGGGCCACAGGTAGCTTTCCAGGGGTGAAGCCAGGCTGGGAAATGACCGAATGCAGTGATGCAGATAACTCATTTAAATAAATGTGGTTATTTGTGAAGAGAAAGGGAAGCTTCAGGATTGGGAATCAAGGAAAAGATTGTTTAAGATGGGGGAGATGTTTTAATGCCAGGAAGGAGCTGGTTTATGGGGAGAAGATGAGTGTTTGGGAGAGTGAGGGGTTAATTGCTAGAGGAAAGTCTGCAGGGGTGGGAGGCAGACCATTGTGTCCATTATTTGGCCAATGTTGGGCACATCCATATGGGGGTCCCATTCTAGGGAAGGCAATGAAGAAGCAGTTGGAGCATTTAAAGTGGCATCCAGGCCCGAGACTAGGATGGCTGCCCTCTCGCCCTCCGCATGGCCCTCTGGGTTCTCAGTCCTGTTCTTCCCTGGTGACCTTGGGCAAAATGTCGTCACTGCCAGCTAATCCCTAGGCCCACTGCCCCCATCCTGCACCCTCTGCCCCTCCCAGGGCACAGCCTCCTCAGGCTGCCCTCAGCTGCCTGCTGTCAGGATGGCTGGTCCAAAATAACTCTCCTCTAAGTTTTCCCTCTTTCCTGTCAAATTAAAAAAACAAATAAATCTGCACTTGGTAAGGAGGGACCTTATTGGAAAGGAATATGAAGAGAGGGAAAGGTACTATCATTGCAAGTGCAGGGGAGCTAGGCGGATGGGTTAGTAGCAACAGGGAAAGTGCCAGACCCTAAGAACTGCTTGTCTCGAGGTTCGGTAAAGAGGAGTTTTCTTTTAAAGGGAGAAGGCTAGAAAGAGCAGGGTGTGAGGACTTGGGATGAAGGGTGAGATAGGACAGTAGATCAGAGGATGTTTATCCTGGAGCCAGCCTGTTCTCAAGAGGGACTATTGAGGAGAGGCTGTGTGCTGGCTCAGGCTGATCCTGGGCCCAGTTCAGGGACATGAGGGAAGGAAATAACCTTAACCAAGTTTGGTTAACAAGCATTTTGCTCCAATTGATCAGTGGGGGCAAGCAGTTCAGCCCATCATTTATGAGGCAAATGAGGCAAAAATGGGAATCTGGAGAGTCTGTGTCTGGCTCTAAGTAAACAATGTGGGGACCCATGAGTCCTATCTCAGTCCTATGGGGGAAGGTTGGTTCTTTCCAGTAAGTCCCTTCCAGAACACAAAAGGGTAGGAGGATTTCTTAACCACCACTGCTTTCCAGGAGCCCAGGGCTCAGGTAAAGTTCAACATTGTCCCCCCTTAGCCCTGCTCTCTCCATTAAAAATCCTCATTGCTTAGAGCAGCAGATTTGTGCTAGATGTTAGAAAATCTCTCTCTCCATTTATAACCTCTCAAAAGTGTGGAGCTGCTATTCAAAACTTGCTTAGACTTTCCTGCCCTATGTGAGGTTTGAGGAACAGCAGCCTCTCCTGGGGTTTATTAGAACCGTCCAGCTTCCAGGTCAACTGTGAGCCAGTGGGGGCTTTGGAGGGTGGATGTCACTTCTGCAGGCCCCTGCTGCCCCAGCCCTGTGCCTCTGAAGGTGGGACGTTGGTTCCACAGGGAACCTGGCTCTCGGGGGATCAATGTCCCCAGCCCGGCTATGGGCACTGGGCCATCTTCCCCTCCCTGTCCCACTTAGGCCCGCTCAGTTGCTAAGTTAGGGTTGGAAAGGGCTGGGCCGTCAGTGTACCGCACGCTCTGCTGCCTTACAGCCAACTCCTATCACAGCTGCCTGCACTGAAGGGCGAAGCAGCGGACCCGCCCCTAAACCAACAGTGGCTTCAGCAGAGAACACTCCTTTTTAGTGCCATTAATTTTATAAAAGAGGTATTGTAGGCAGAAAGGTTCTAACAACCCCTTTAGATGATTTGGGGCTTCTACTTGCTGTGGAAGGTGGGAACAGAGAATGGAGAGAGGCCGGTTGGAGCACGCCCATTCCCGGCCTCGGATAAGAGAGGCCTTTGAAGCTGCAAGTATCAGATAGCTTTGATCCTTCTAGGGCCAGAGATAAAGACAAGAGGAGGGAGATGTTATTCGTGTTATTATTTATACTTAATGTAACTTATATTTGGGGCTTCTTTTCTAAAGCATTTATGTGTAATTTTACTTCTCATAGCATCACTTCTGGGCAGAAAGTAAAGGCTTTAAGTGGCTCTGGAAATTATCACTTTTCTCCAAGTTAGAGTGCTCATTAAGCCAGGCCTAATGGGAACATGTATTCTCTTGACAGTATAGCTTTTATGGGAAATTATATCTTCAGCTTCTAGTCTTCAGTGACCAGGATGGTGGTTTTTGAAAGATTTTTTTTATCATTTTCCTCTATTGAAAGCTTATATAATATATGGAAAATGTATGGGTGGGAGTCACAGGGAGCTTGGAAAAGAGAACAGTGCTTCAGGGAGGTGGTACAAAGCAGTTTTGCCAGAGGGTCTACACTAGGAGCAGTGATTAAAACACAAAATGTGATCTATGGAGGACCAGTGGAGTGCTGGCTTTCAAACCTGAGTGTTCATCAGCATATGTCCTGGGGGACTTAAAAAATTTTTTTTTTATTGTTCAAATACATCTGTCTCCATTTTCCTGCCACCACTTTCCCCTGCCCCTCCCCGACACCTCCCTCCCTCCCTCATCCTTCCCCACTTTGGCTTTGTCCATGGGTCCTTTACGCATGTTCCTTGATTTGACCCTTCCCCCTTTTTTTTCCCATTACCCCCTCCTTCCTTCCCTCTCATTACTGTAGGTTTCTTTTTTCTTTTAATGTTGCTGGTTATATTTTCCTTGCTTGTTTGTTTTGTTGATTAGGTTCCACTAATAGGTGAAATCATATGGTATTTGTCTTTTACCATCTGGCTTATTTCACTTAGCATAAATGCTCTCCAGTTCCATCCATGCTGTCACGAAGGGTAGGAGCTCTCTCTTTCTTCCTTCTTTCCTCCCACCCTCCTTCCCTCCCTCCGTTTCCTCCTCTCTTCCTTCCTTCCTTCCTTCCTTCCTTCCTTCCTTCCTTCCTTCCTTCCTTCCTTCCTTCTGCATAGCATTCCATTGTATAAATGTACCATAGTTTTTTTATCCACTCATTTACCGATGGCCACTTAGGTTGCTTCTGGTACTTGGCTATTATAAATTGTGCTGCTATGAACATTAGGGTTCATAGGCTCTTTTGATTTGGTGTTTTGGGATTTTGGGGCTATAATCCCAGCAGTGGAATCACTGGGTCAAAAGGCAGTTCCATTTTTAGCTTTTTGAGGAAATTCCAAACTGTTTTCCACGGTGGTTGCACCAGTCTGCATTCTCACCAACAGTGTACTAGGGTTCCCTTTTCTCCACAACCTCACCAGCACTTGTTTATTGATTTGTTTATGATGGCCATTTTAACTGGTGTGAAGTGGTATCTCATTGTGGTTTAATTTGCATTTCTCCGATGGCTAATGATAATGAGTATCCCTGCGTATGTCCCTGGGCCCTGTGTATGTCCTCCTTGGAGAAGTGTCTGTTCAGGTCCCTTGCCCATTTTTTAATTGGATTGTTTGCCTTCCTGGAGTGGAGTTTTGTGAGTTCTTTATATATTTTGGAGATCAAACCCCTGTCTGAGGTATCATTGGCAAATATATTTTCTCATATGGTTGGTTCCCTTTTCATTTTGCTGATGTTTTTACCAGTGCAGAAGCTTCTTATTTTGATGAAGTCCCATTTGTTTATTCTTTCCTTTATGTCCCTTGTTCTAGGGGATGTATCGGTGAAAATATTGCTGTGTGGGATAACTGAGTTTCCTGCATATGTTCTCCTCTAGGGCTTTTATGGTGTCATGACTTATATTTAAGTCTTTTATCCATCTTGAGTTTATTTTTATGTATGGTGTAAGTGGGTGGTTGAATTTCAATTTTTTGCATGTAGCTGTCCAGCTCTCCCAGCACCATTTGTTGAAGAGGTTACTTTTATTCAATTTTATCCTTCTTCCCCCTTTATTGAATATTAATTGACCATAGAGACATGGGTTTATTTATGGCCTCTCTATTCTGTTCCATTGATCTATGTGTCTGTTCTTATGCCAGTACCAGACTGTTTTGATTACAGCGGCCTTGTAATATAGTTTGACGTCAGGTATTGTGATCCCTCCTTTGTACTTCTTTCTCAAAATTGCTGTGGCTATTTGGGGTCGTTTGTGGTTCTATATAATTTTTTTAAATGTTAGTTCTATGTCTGTGAAATATGTCATCGGTATTTCAATAGGGATTGTGTTAAATGTATAAATTGCTTTGGATAGTATGGACATTTTGATGATGTTAATTCTTCCAATCCATCAACATGGTATATGCTTCCATTTATTTATGTCTCCCTTAATTTCCTTCTTCAGTGTTGTATAGTTTTCTGTGTAAAGGTCTTTTACCTCCTTGGTTAGGTTTATTCTTAGGTACTTTATTTTTATTGTTGCTATAGCAAATGGGATTTTTTTCCTGATTTTTGATTCTGCTATTTCATTGTTGGTGTACAAAAATGCCTTTGATTTCAAAATATTGACTTTGTATCCTGATGTTTTGCTAAATTCACTTATTAGGTTGAGTAGTTTTTTTTTGTGGAGTCTATGGGGTTTTCTATGTACACTATTATATCATATGCAAACAAAGATAGTTTTACTTCCTCCTTTCCAATTTGGATGCCTTTTATTTCTTCTTCTTGTCTGATTGCTGTGGCTAGGACTTCCAGTATTATGTTGAATGGAAGTGATGAAAGTGGACATCCTTGTCTTGTTCCTGATCTTTGTGGGAAAGCTTTTAGTTTTTGCTGGTTGAATATGATGTTGGGTGTAGGTTTTTCATATATGGCCTTTATTGTGTTGAGGTATGCCTTCTTTACTCCCATTTGCTGAGTGTTTTTATCATAAATGGGTGCTGTACCTTATCAAATGCTTTTTCCGCATCTATTGATATGATCATGTGATTTTTGTCTTTCCTTTTGCTTATGTGATGTATTACATTTATTGATTTGCAAATATGGAACCATCCTTGTATCCCTTGGATGAATCCCATGTGATCATGGTGGATGATCTTTTTAATATATTGCTAGATGCAGTTTGCCAATATTTTGTTGAGAATTTTAGTGTCTGTGTTCATCAGCAATATTGGCCTGTAGTTTTCTTTCTTTGTTGTATCTTTATCTGGTTTTGGGATTAGGATGATGCTGGCCTCACAAAAAGAGCTTGGGGATCTTCCCTCTTCTTGGATTTTTTGGAATAATCTGAGAAGGACAGGCATTAGCTCTTCCTTAAAAGTTTTGTAAAATTCTCCTGTGAAACCATCTGGTCCAGGGCTTTTGTGTGCTAAGTTTTTTGATTACTGCTTCAATTGCACCAGCTATTATCGGTCTATTCAGGCTTTCTGCTTCTTCTTCATTCAATGTTGGAAGGTTATATTTTCCTAGATATTTGTCCATTTCATCAAGGTTTTCAAATTTCTTGGCATATAATTGTTCATAGTAATTTCTTACAATCCTTTGCATTTCTGTGATATCAGTTGTTATTTCTCCTCTTTCATTTCTGATATTATTTATTTGGGTCTTTTCCCCCTTTTTTGATGACTCTGCTTAACGGCTTGTCAATTTTGTTTATCTTTTCAAAGAATCTGCTCCTGTATTTGTTGATCCTTTGAATTGTTCTTCTAGTCTCTATGTCATTCAATTCTGCTCTGATCTTGATTATTTCCTTCCTTCTACTTGCTCTGGGCTTTGTTTGTTGTTGTTTCTCCAGTTCTTGAAGCTGTAGGGTTAGGTCGTTTATTTGAAATGCTTTTCTCTTTTTTAGGTAGGTCTGTATTGCTATGAACTTCCATCTCAGGATGGTCTTCTCCGTGTCCCATAGCTTTTGGACTGCTGTGTGTTCATTTTCATTTGTTTCCAGAAATTTTTTGATTTCTTCTTTGATCGCATTATTGACCCATTCATTGTTTAGTAGTGTGCCGTTCAGTTTCCATGAGTTTGAATGTTTTTGAGTTTTTTCCTTGAGGTTGGTTTCCAGTTTCAAGCCCTTGTGGTCTGAGAAAATGCTTGTTATGATTTCAATTTTCCTGAATTTTTTGAGGCTTGTTTTGTGTTCTATCATGTGGTCTACCTTTTAAAATATTCCATATGCATTTGAAAAGAATGTATATTTTACTTCTTTGGGATGAAAGGTTCTATATATGTTAGTTACATCCACTTGATATAATGCGTCATTCAGTTCCACAATATCTTTGTTGATTTGTTTTTTAGAAGATCTATCCATTTTTGACAGTGGGGTGTTAAAACCCCCTACTATCAGTGTGTCGCTGTCAATACATCTTTCTTGAAGTCCTCCAAGATTTTCTTATATATTTGGGTGCTCCTATGTTGGGTGCATATAGGTATACAATGTTTATGTCTTCTTGATGGATTCTTCTTTGAGTATTATAAAGTGTCCTTCTGGGTTTCTTTTTATGGCGTTTGTTTTGAAATCTATTTTGTCTGATATGAGTATTACTACCCCTGCTTTTTTTCCCCTGTCCCTTTGTTTGGAATATTTTTTTCTATCCTTTTACTTCCAGTCCATGTAGGTCTTTTTGAGGTGGGTCTCTTGTAGGCAGCATATGTGTGAATCTTGTTTTCTTATCCATTCAGCTATCCTATGTGTTTTGATTGGGACATCAAATCCATTTACATTTAAAGTTATTATTGATAGGTACTTATTCATTTTTTCCCTTTGCACCTGTGCTCCTCTCTTTCTCAGTCTTTTTCTTCATCTTCTTAATGTAGTCCCTTTAGCATATCTTGCAGTACTGGTTTGGTGGAGGTGTATTCTTTTAGCCTTCTTTTGTCTGGGAAACTCCTTATTTTGCCTTCCATTTTAATTGAGAGCCTTGCTGGGTAGAGCAGTCTTGGTTGCAGGTCTTTGCTTTTCATGACTTGGAATATTTCTTGCCATTCCCTTCTGGCTTGTAATGTTTCTGTTGAGAAGTCAGCTGCTAGTCATATCGGGGCTCCTTTGGATATTACCTGTTTCTCCCTTGCTGACCTTAGAATTCTCTGTTTGTCTTTGATATTTGCCATTTTAATTATGAGGTGTCTTGGAGTGGGCCTCATTTGGTTCCTCTTGAATGGGACCCTCTGTGCTCCCTGGACTTGTGTGAATTTTTCTGTCTTCCAACTAGGGAGGTTTTCCATCATTACCTTTTCAAATGGGTTCTCTATCCCTTGCTCCTCTTCTTCTCCTTCTGGTATCCCTATTTTATGGATATTATTACGTTTCAGGTTGTCCCGCATTTACCTCAATGCTTCTTCATTCTTACTGAGTCTTTTTTCATTCTCTTGCTCTTTCTGGGAGCTTTTTTCTACCTTGTCCTCCAGCTCGCTGATTTGTTCCTCTGCTTCATCCAGCCTGCTTTTGATTTCTTCTACTGTGTTCTTCAATTCAGAAATTGTATTCTTCATTTCCTCTTGTCTCCTATTGTTAGTTTCTACGTCCTTTTTCATACTGATATAGTTTGCAGTACATGCCTCGTAGTTTCCCTGTAGTATTTTGTAGTTCTCTCTGAGCTTACTGAGCTCACTCAGCTTCCTTAGAACCATTGTTTTGAACTCAATATTTGATAGTTTACTTGCGTCTATTTCATTTAGTTCTCTTTCTGAGGATTCTTCTTTTCCCTTCGATTGGGGGGGCATTTCTCTGTCTCCCCATTATTTGTGAGACTTTTCTTTTTTGCTTCTGTTTCTTAAATTGATCTGTCTTGACTTCCTGATTTTGTGGTGTGAACTTCTATGGTAGGAGACCACTCGTTTTTTTCTCTCTCTGGATCTGCCTCTGATGATGTCAGATGTTGACCCTGTCTGCCCTTAGGCAGTCTGTTTGAGACTTCCAGGAGTCTACTCTCTGTGGTTGTCTCCTCCAGTTGTTAATCTAGTCACTCTGCACTCAGCAACCAGGTTTAGGAAGCACAGGGTGAGGCAAAGTCCCTCCTGTGGGCGGCGTTATTGTACCCTTCCACACGGTTGCCACTCAGGGGAGTGGTCTGCCTAAGCAAGATGGCTGCTGCCATATGGGGGATAAGTCAGCATCCCACTGGCTACCCTCTCAGTTCTCTCTCCAAAGCCTCCTTCCCCAGTCTCTCCTCAGGCATCTCCAGCCCACTCCATCTCCACCTTTGTCGGAGACCAGGCTAAGTGGCTGCAAATAAAAAATTTATGTGCTGGCCCTTTAAAAGGCTCTTTGTGTCTCCAGCCACCCAATTCTGGCAGAGAGCAACCCTGCTGCTTTTCACAGCTTGTTGTTATCTGTGTACTTTTTTGGCTCTGGTGCTGTAGGCTGGAGATCCCCATCTATGGGTTAGACTCTGCTCTTCTCAGAGTGATCCAACTGGCTATTTCAATATCCATCTGGTGCTGCTGCCTGTGGGCACCTTGCCTGCCTTCCCGCGTCTCTACCACACTCCTTACCAGTTAGGTTGTGCTAATGCTGATTCTTCTGTCTGTCTGAGGTTATAAGACTCCTCTCTTGCTATTGTTCAGTTGTTTGTTCCAGGTGATTTCTCCACAATTTAGGTGTAATTACAGATTGGTCCTGGGAAGAGGTCAGTGTGACTTCCATTCATTTCTCAGCCATCTTGATTTCTCCTTGCCCTTCAATTCTAAATGCTAGCTTTTCTGGGTAGAGCAATCTTGGCTGTAGGTCCCTGCCTTCATAACTTTGAATGTTTCTTGCTAATCCCTTCTAGCCTGCAAAGTTTCTTTTGAGAAATCAGCTGACAGTCTTATTTTTATTATCAAAGGACATACTCTGTCTGATTTCATGTCTCTTACTCTTGTTAAGGTTAGTTTTTAACCCAGGATGTCATCTGTGAATATTCTAGAGGCACTTGATAACCATGTGTTATTCATTGAATAACACTGTTATTCATTAAAGTGTTTTATAAAAGTAAATTAAATCCTTTGGTTGAAGGTGTTGTTCAGTTTTCCTATGTCTTTGTGGGTTTTCTCTCTAGTAGTTCTATCAGTTACTGAGAGGACAGTGTTGAAGTCTCCAACTGTAATAGTGGATTTCTCAATTTCTCCTTTCAGCTCTATCAGTTTTTGCTTTGTGTATTTCGAAGATCTGCTTTTTTGGATGTGTGCATATACATGAAGGATTGCTTTCTCTTTTGGTGGACTGCGCATTTATAATTATGCAATGTTCCTTTCTGTCCCTAATAATTTTCTTTGCTCTGAAGACTATTTTGATATTAATGCAGTCACTTCTTCTTTTCAAAAGTTAATGTTTACATGATGTATCCTTTTCTATCTTTTTACTTTCAACTTACCTATGTTATTATGTTTGAAGTGACCACATGTAATTGGATCATTTTTTTAATCCACTCTGCTGATCTCTGTCTTTTAATTGGTGTATTTAGACAACTTACATTTAAACAAATTATTGGTATGTTAGATTTAATTTGTTTACTGCTTGTTCCCTATGTTTCTTGTTATCCTATTATCTTCCTCCTGCTTTTCTATGGTTATTTGAACATTTTTTAGAGTTTTGTTTTGATTTATTTATCATTTTTAATAGTATATTACTTTGTATAGTTTTCTTAGTAGTTGCTCTGGCTATTCTTGCATACCTATATGTAAGTCATCCCAGCCAACAAGTATCAATTTTTACCACTGTGAGTGAAATGTAGAAGTATGACTTTCTTTTAATACTTTACCCTCCACACTCCAAAAGTTTTGTCTTAAATGTCTTCTCTGTATACACGTCCGCTGGTGCTATTGCATTTGCTTCAATAATAAAATATAATTAAAGAAAGTCATGAGTTGAAGAATAGTCTGTTATGTTTACTTCTACTTTTTTTAATTTTCTTATTTTCTTTCTGAAATTTCCAGCCTTTTATTATTATTTTTTCTGCTTTCAGAGCTTCCACTAGCCATTCTTTAAAAATAGATTTGCTAGAAACCAATTTTTTTAAGTTCCTATTTGCATGAGAATGTCTTTATTTCTTCTTCATTGTGGAAAACAGTTTTCCCCTATGTAGGATTGGTGGTTGCCAGGTCTTTCATTCAGGATTTGAAGAACGTGCCTCTTCCTTCTGCACTCCATGGTTTCTGAAGAAAAACCTGCTCAAATCAGAGTTCCTTTACAGGTGATATGTTGTTTCTCTCCTGCTGTTTCTAATATTTTTCTTTCTTTGTCTTAAGTTTTCAGAAGTTTAATTATGATGTATTTTGGTGTGAATTTGATTTGGTTTATCTTATTTGACATTTGCTGAGCTTCTTGTACCTGCAATTTTATATTTTTAGTTGAATTTAGGAAATTATTTCTTTGAATAGTTTTTGCAGTCCCGTGTTCTATCTTCTCTCCTGGGACTTTAATGATGTGAATGATGGATCTTGTTATTGCCCCACAGATCCCTGAAGTTCCGTTAACTTTTTTCAGTCTATTTTATCTTCATTGTTCAGATGGAATATATTCTTGATTTGTCATCAAGTTCACCGATTCTATCTTTGTCAATCCCCACTCTACTGTTGAGCCCATCCAGTAAGTTTTTTAAATTTTGATTATTGTATTTCTGAGTTCTGTAATTTCATTTGACTCTTTTTATAGCTTCTATTTCTTTTCTGAGATTTTATTTTTTTATTTGTTTCAAGGGAATTTGTAATTCATTGTTGAAGTGTTTTAATTGTGACTACTTTAAAATCCTTAGCAGTTAACTCCATATTTGGTTCTTCTTAGTATTAACATTTGTTGTTTGTTTTTTAAATTGCTGTTTTCCTGGTTTCTGGTGTCATGGGTAAGTTTTTTTTAAAATTGTCCTAGATATTTTGATTTTTAAGTTAGGAGAATCTTAATCCTAAATCTTTTTTTGTGAGCAGTCATGTGCAGTCACCCTGGTTTGGTTTGGTGTATAGTTCCTGGTTTACTTTTATGGGCATTTGTATCAATGACAGTTTAGTTTTCTGAGCACTGTGGATCCTATTTTTATCTGCTTTGTTCTTCTGGTGTTGCTGGGACTCCTGCTCAATCTCACCTGGCCACCTCTAGGGAGGAAGCACTTCCATGGAATCCCTGGTGTTGCATCACTACCTCGCCACTGTAAGCATGGAGATGCAGAGCTCTGGTGGAACAGGCTGCATCCAGTGGCTATGGTTGTGGACTTGGTCTTGTTGGACCTAATTGTCGCCCAGGTCTCTGTGGGCTCCCCCCTTCCCCAGAGTGCAGGCTTTTCTTGGTGTGTATTGTCTATGTCCCTTAGTGGTTCTGAGTTACAGCCCTCTCCTGTGCCCAACATGGAAGTACATGGGAGATAAAAAGAACCCAGTGGACTCACCATGTTGTGGTTCCTCAAGTCTTGAGGCTTCCAGCAGTCTGCCTTCTCTCTTCCACTTTCTGAGTCCTTTTAATCATTGTCGGTTGAATACTTTCCAGAATATTTAGCTGTATTTAGAGGGGAGAAGCAGGGGAAAGTGATTCTAAGTCATCTTCTGGAATTGAAAGCTGGAATTTGGTGACTTAGATGTATAAAAAAAATCCCAGGAAAATGAGTAATCCCTAAATTTATTTTGTTTTGGTAAACAAAATATTTCAAAACATGGAGACTAACAGAGAGAAATAACAAGAAATCTATAGTTGGTGTGATGGGTTAAATTGTATACCCCCATCTCCCCAAAATATATTGATTCCCTAATCTTCGTACCTCAAGATGAAACCTTATTTGGAAACAGGGCCATTTAAGATGTAATTAAACTATGATGAGGTCATACTAGAGTAGGCTGGATCCCTAATCCAAAATGACTGGCATCCTCATGAAAAGAAGGAAATTTGGACACCGACACAGAGGGAAGACAAGCTGCATGAAGAGACTGTTGGTAAAAATAGGGCATAGAGATTGGAATGATGCATCTATAAACCAAGGAACCCCAAGGATTGCCAGCTATCACAGAAGCATGAAACAGATTCTCCCTCAAAAGGACCAGCCTTACTGACACCTTGACTGTGGACTTCTGTCCTCCAGAACTGTGAAAGAACAAATCTCTGTTGTTTTAAGCCACTCAGTTTGTAATACACTATTATGGCAGCCTTAGGAAATCAATGCAGTTGGGAACTAGTGACCTAGTATGCTCAGACACTATGGATTTAGACAAAAATACAGACTTGAAGTCAAAACCCACCATGTAGGTAAAAGTTCTTACAGTGGGACAGAGAATTAAATAGCAAGACTGGGGGGTGTGGCTGCTGACCTGAGGGAGTCCAAGAAGGCCAGGCTACAGGGACCTAGTGCCCAGACACCATGGGCATTTCCCTGTAACTATCATGGACTAGGAACACACATCTTCTTTCAGTTTGGTGGGCAAATTGTAATCCCCATAGATTCTTGTACAACCCTCAAAGTCTTGAGGTCTCCCCTGCCAAATGGTTGGGATGGAATTTTCCACCATTTGACGTCATCAATACCTCAGTGTGGGGTTATAGCTTAAGACAACTATTTCCTCAGGTAAGATGATTCACTTGGACCAACTTTGCTCCCTCAGCTCCCATCCTGTTTTGGAAAGTAGCTTCAAAGGAAGAAATAGGACAGGAAAAAATATCTCCCTTAACCACCATCAAAACCAGAAGAGTATGTCTTTTCATTATCCTTCACATTTTTTCACAAATACTTTCACTTTGAATCCTCACTTTAGTAATGAATATGCCCAGAAGTTTGGGGACCTTTCAGGTCCACTCTTGGTTGACAAGTGAGGATCTCTCACAGTTGTATTATTTTTCCTGATTAAAAGAGTCAAATGAATAAATCACAGATATTCTTAAAGTTGCTACAAAACCAGGGCATTTTTGGAGTCTAATTTGGAGAGAGGAATTCAACAACACAGCCTCTACTTTGATGTTAAGATTTGCTTGTAATTTGGATCTGATTTGGGAATTTTCAAGGCCATCTAGGGCAGACAGAAGAAAGTATTTAATGACCGCCTACTGTATACCAGGCTCCATGCTGGGTACTTTTCACTGAAATCACATCTGTTACCCTGTAGTCCTATGACAGAAAGATACAAAGGAATCATTAAACAGAAAATATCTACTTAGACTACAATGATCCAAACGTAATTGGAAAAACACATGGTATTTCCTTCTCATACTAGAAACCCAGAGCCCACTTTGTTGGAGTCTAATGAAATGAGCCCTTTTTTGGGGAAATGCAGTGATGCTGGGGGTCTCGTAGGCAAGAATAAAATCCTAGCTCTGTTTAGATCTTTCATTCCATATAATGGATTCCTCAAGCCCTGCCAGCCTGCAGAGCCACCCAGCCCTGAGAGGCTTGTTTTCCAGACAGAGTTCCATTGTATTCAACACTGTCATCTTCTTGCCAAAAGTCCTACAAACTGCATCTTGAACAACACCCCTGGTTTCAGCCCCTGAGTCTGACCACACTCCAGAACTTGGAGTTGGGAAACATGGGATGAGGGCATCTTCTGAAGTTGCCTGATTCAGGACTGATGCGTTGAGACCACACAGCCCATTAAATAGCCAAAAAAGGTGAAGGGATAAGAAGTACAAATGGTAGTACCAAAATAGTCACGGGGTGTAAAATACAACATAGAGAATATAGTCAATAATGTAATAATTATGTATAGTGTCAGGTGGGTACTTGAAATATCGGGGGATTACTTTGTAAAGTATGATTGTCTAACCATGATGCTGTACATTTGAAACTAATATAAAATAATCCTGAATGTAAATTGTAGTTAAAAATTTTAAACATACACTAAAAAAATAAAATAAAATAAATGGACACTCGGCTTTGCTTCCTCCTTTGGGATTAAGCAACACCATGTCGTTTCTTAACAGACCTCCGAGTGTTGTGCTAGCTGCCCAGGTGGCCAGCTCGCAAACCCCACGTACTTCCAGGGAAGTGGGCAGGTCATGACTCATGCCTGGTTGGCTCTCAGGGTCATTGTGTGATTATCTGAAGGATGATGGTAAGACTTGGCGAGCTGGCCTGGGTGAGGTCATCTGCTGAGATTAAATGCTCAGCAAGCACCCTCCAGTGGTTGTTATAGTAGGCGAGGCTCTGCGGCTTCTCAAAAAACAGTTTCTATTTATATGTCCCCAGTCTTCCAGCTTTATTTGTGGGAGCTGCTGGTAAGCAGCAGAGGGGCTCTCATCTGAAAAATCCCAGCGGCTGCCTGGGTCTGGCTCGCTCCTGCAACAGTCCCCTCCCCACCCCTCTCCTTTGTTCCCCCCACTCCAATTGGTAGAAGTATAAGATTTGAGGCTTTGCGTAATCTTCTCCTTCTCCTCTCTTTCTTTCTCTTTCTCTTTCCCTCTGTCCGTCTCTGTCTCTCTGTCTCTCTCTCTCTGTAAAAAACCTCAACCTGAATTAGTCTCTGGAGTGACTGAGTCATTGAAATCTCAACAGGGGAATTTTAGGTCCTTGTGAATCAAATTCTACTAATATTAACCTGGGCGGGTGTGGTACACTCACCACAGGTGCACTGGGCATCTGCTCTGCCCGCCCCACCCAGATACATCATCCCAAACCAGCACCAGGATGTCTCCTACTCAGTTCCCCCAGGTTGTGTAATTGTCTAAATATAAAATTCAGATCCCCCAGCCAGGCATTCAAACTCATCCACTCCCTTGGACTCCTCCCCAAAGGTGACTTACTTTTCCAAATGTCTTTCCCACTTATTCCTTATTGTAAAAATCACATTGCTTTCTCGAAAGTTCTTAGAGATGTGTTAATTGCCAGATCCCAAATACTGTCCTAGAAACATCTGCACAGCCTGCCACTGGGCACCTGCCCAGCAGTCCTGCTTTCCTAAACGCCTCCCTTCTTTGCTTCCCACTCTACCCCTCTCTGCTGGTTTCTTTTTAAACACCAGCTCCACTCTATTTATCTCTTTCTCTAGCACCTCTTCCTTCTTTTGTCCATTTAGCTCAGATTTCATAATAATTACAATGATACTATTATAATTATTATAATACCATTGCTTGGGCTCCACCCTGGAACTGGGCATTATAATTGGGGCTTTACAAACACTAACTGATTTAATTCTCTTAACTCCTCTGCATGGTAAGTTCCATTGTCATTCTGTTTACAGATTAAGGAATTGAGGCACAGAGAGATCCAGTAATCTACCCAAAGTCACACAACTAGTTAGTGGCAGAGCAGGGCTTAAACTCAGGTCTGACACTGTACCCAATAATATTCATTACCAGAATGAAAACTGTCCTTACCTTCTTTTCCCTCCTCTCTCCTTCTCTCCTAAGGCTTCTTTTCCTCTTTTCCCTTCCTTTCTCCCCCTTCCCTCCCCTCCCTCTCCATTTGCAACCCCCATTCCTTTGGGAATCTCAGTGGACCTTGGAGATTTTGCTCTCCTGCCTGAGTGACCGCTCCTCAAAACCCAACCTTGTTGAAGTTAGAAACATCCAAACCTGTAAAGAATTTTTGTAAGAGTTTATTTGAGCCAAATTGATGACATATGCCAGGGAGAAAGAGTTAAAATGATTTGGAGAATAACAGTTTTGCAGCTTCTTTTATTCATTTGGCATTAAGGACGGAATGTGCATGGAGGTAGGAGAAAGCAAGGTGGGAATTGGATTACTGGATAGTTAACAAGGGCACGTGCTTTCTTGAGGGTGGTTGTCCCTTATTTCAAAGGTGTGTTAACTTAGATGCAGAGGAACAATGGTCAGAGCCTGCTAAGGCAAAGATAAACCTTTTACTAAAAAGTTTTATGCCTAGGCCATGACTACCCCATGACCTGCCTAGTTAGGAATTTATAATCAGCTCACCCTGTGAGTTACTTCCATGGACCCCAGTTTTGGTCCACAGCCTGCAGCATTCACCTCTTTCTTAAGTTCTAAGTGCACCCCCACGTGTGTACCTCCTTGATGGCCGTCTCCTCCCTCATGAGCCCTTCTAGTCACTTAGACTTCAGGCCTCACTTTCCTTTGGGCCAGCCCCTGACACCTCTGCTCCCCCAAACCAGACAGAGCCTTCACCTCCCCACTCAATGGCTCTAGAGACTTCCCTCTCCTCCAGTCTCACCTTCATCTGGCTGGGTCAGGCAATTTCACCTATTTCCATTACTCTCAGGCCTTTGGGTTTAGAGCCCCCTGTTTCCCCAACACCATCTAAACTTCCATAGGGGTGTCAAATTATTTTTCATGAGCTCAAATTCAGTTAATAAACACTAACTCTAACATTACACTCAATGCCAAAGCTGATTTTATAAAAACGCATTTTACTAGGTTTTTTTTAAAAAAAATTATTTATTTATTTTCAGAGCAGGGGGAAAGGAAGGAGGGAAATATCAATGTGTGGTTGCCTCTCGCGCGCCCTCTGCTGGGGAATCTGGTCTGCAACCCAGGTGTGTGCCCTGATTGGAAATCGAACTGGTTACTCTTTGGTTCCCAGGCAGCACTCAGTCCACTGAGCCACACTAGCCAGGGCACCAAGGCTAATTTTAAGGGCTTTACCCACTTGGTCCCCACAATAACTCTAGGATATTAATAATATTATTATCCACATTTAGCAGATGGGAAACTGATGAAGCTCAGAGAGGCATCCTAATTTGTTCTAGATTATACACCTAATGGGTGGCAGGGCTGGGACTTGAATCCAGGCAGTCCAACTCATAACCACCACATTTCACTGCCTCATGTACACTCTTGCTCAAAAGCATTCGGTGGCTCCTCACCGCCCATGAAGTGCAGCACAAACTGCTTTAAGGACCTCTATGAACTAGTCTCAATTTACCAGTCCAGCATCAGATCCTCTGACCACCATTTCTGCTTCCAACACTTCAACCAAAATACCCTCCTTGCTGCCCACCACACCGCTCCCTGAGAGTTTCCACCTTTGGCATTTGTTAACACCAGCTCTGAGCCGAGGATGTTCATCCCCCCACTCCCTACCCCCGTCTCCATAGCCAAACCATGCTCACCTGCTTTATTCTCCTCCCACGTGGGCAGGAGCCCCTCTACCTCCTCTGAACTTCCTGTTTCCCCTCCTGCCCTTGCCCCATGGTTTCAGGCACTCCGCCCTCTGCATGACAGTTGCTTCTTTTCCTGAGTGAGCTCTGCCATTAGATTCTGGGATATAGGAGTTAATCTGGGGCTTCTGTGCATCCCCTTGTGCACATACTTTGTGTTGTCTACATACCTGGAACCCAGGCAGCAAATGACCAATCAGAGTTGGCCTTAGGAATGTTATCTGTATCACTTCACTGTATCCATTGAGGTGGTTCTTATAAACAACAACAATGAAAGAACATGTATTGGTGAGAAGGTAGAGAAATTGGAAGACTTGTGCATTGCTGGTGGAAATGTAAAATGGTACAGCTGCTGGAGAAAATGGTATGGCAGTTTCTCAAACATTAAAAAGAGAATTTCCATTTGATCCAGTAATAATTCCATTTCTAGGTTTATATTCATAAGAATTGAAAGCAGGGACTCAAAGAGATATTTGTACACTCATAATCATAGCAGCATTATTTACAAGAGTCAAAAGGCAGTGTTACCATACGGGTCTGGGCCCTGAAAGGGTCTGCCTAGGGCCCGCTGGTAGGTAGTGTGTGGTTTCTTGATGTTGTATAGGAACGATTTCACAGCATGAGTTCAGATGACTTTGAGAGGATGTTTATTAAAGCTGGGGACAGCGAAACAAAGGAAAGGCTGAAGGTAGAAGGAGCAACAGGAGAGAGAATGTCAGGCAAAAAGGGGGCCTTGGAGACAGGGTCAGGGGCTTAGCCCAGGATGTGCTGCCACTACTAATACTTCCCTCATTTCAAGTCTCATAAGGTTCGTTAGAGTTTAGGAGAGAAAACAGCAGAAATACAAAATGTAGGCTTGCTCTAGCGAGAGCATGCTATGGATCGAGAATGTTGGTTAAAGCAGGAGACAGCGACTGTGGGGGAAGAAGCCGAGCAAGGGAAAGGTGCTGGCGCGCTCCCGGGAGGGAGCGTGAGCGTACCTTGTATCCTTGTCTGGAGGTGTTTTTGGCCAACCTAGCAGAGGTCTCATGGGAGGGCCTTAACAGAATATTCATCAGCTCTTTAGGTGCATCCTTTAATATATTGATTCATCAAAATGTGCATAAAGTGGAGTCAGGTTATTTTCTGGTTAGTTTCATCATTAAAGGATGTCATCAAAAACGTCATTGAAGAGAGACCAGGACCGAGGCTGTTCTGTCCCAGGACGATCTGAAATGTGTAAACCATTTGCTCCTGAGTGTCCTTGGTTAGGGAAGATAAAACCTTGTGATTCATTAGCTGGCAGTGAATTGCTCAAATTGTTTGGCCTTGTTTAACTATTTTGTCTCAGTTTCCCTTATTCCACTTACCAAGTAATTTCTTTAGCTTCTCACTGTCTAGTCTTAGTAAATGCAACAAATATCTATTGCTGGATGAGTGGATAAAAAAAATTGTGGTGTATTCATACAATGGAATCTTATTCACCCTTAAAAAACAGCCCTGGCTGGTGTGGCTCAGTGGGTTGAGTGCTGGCCTATAAACCAAAGAGTCACTGGTTTGATTCCCAGTCAGGGTGCATGCCTGGGCCTGCAGGCCAGGTCCCCCATAGGGGACACGTGAGAGGCAACCACACATTAATGCTTCTCCTCCTTTCTTCCTCCCTTTCTCCCCCTCTTTCTAAAAATAAGTAAGTAAAATCTTTTTTTAAAAAAGGAAATTATGATACATGTTACAAATAGGTGAACCTAAGTGAAATAAGTCAGTTACAAAAGGACAAATATTGTATGGTTCTACTTCTATAAGGTACCTAGAGTAGTCAAATTCATAAAGACATAAAGTAGAATAATGGTCTCCAAAGGCTGGAGAAGGGGGAATGTGGAGTTATTGTTTAATGAGAGCAGTTGCAGTTTTTCAAGATTAAAAGTGTTCTGTGGGTGGATGGTGGTAATGGTTGCACTACAATATAAATGGCCTTAATGCCACTGAATTGTACACTCAAAAATGGTTAAAATGGTAAATTTTACATTACATATATACTGCCACAATTAGGAAAAAAAGAGAATGTTATCTTGACAGCAGATTGCATTGGAGTGGGGGGGCTGGGGAAGAAACACCACCAGGGGGTGCTGCGCACATTTCCAGGCAGCATGAACGGGCTAGGCCGTACCTGTGATCCGTGATAGCGGTTACAGACGGTAGAGCAAAAAGACAAGGATTTGAGCGAGCATCCACCATTTCCTAGCCTTGGAGACTCGGACAAGTCATTTAACCTTTCTGTTCTTCATCTGTAAAATGAGTCATCCCAGTAAGAAATATTTAGCTCAGTGCTAGGCACAGAGCAAGGGCTTAGCGAGTGGTAGCTCTTAGCCCCTCTGCATAGTCAAGGGCTAGGTCGCTCCAAGTATGGGTGGAGGGCCAGCCGCAGGAGCAACATCACCTGGGAGGTTTAGAAATGGACATTTCTAAGTCCTGCCCCCAACCTGCTGTATCAGAATCTCCAGGAGTGGAGTACAGGAATCTGTTTTAACAAGCCTTCCATGTGATTCTTTTTCCCTAATTTAAGTCTGAGGGAAAAAACCAAAGAGTCTAGGCTTATCAATAGCTGGTTCATTTAGACTATTCTTCCAAGATCCAAACTTACCAAAGGGAAGGCTGTGGCCCCCACAGTAAAACTGGACACAAACGTGGTTTTGTTTTAATTCTTCTGCCGGCTGGCTGTGTGGTGGGCGACTTCTCAGTGCAGCGAGAGGAGGACTGACTAGTGGAGCAGTGTGCACGTGACACAAGCGGAGGGTTCCTGCAATGTGCCAAGCACTCAAGCGAATCGATTGTCCCCACTGGGAGGAGAGAGACAGAGATAAAGTGTCCATTCCCCCTTTATCTCAGAGAGTGAGAGCTGCGATACGGTCTTCTTGCCTGAGAAGGACAGAAGGCTGAGAAGGACAGAAATAACAAGCCGACAACATTGGACACGGGTGCAGGCCTGGGAAAGTCGGCTCAGCGGGGTGATATACCTGAGATGCATGTTGCCTTTTGAAGGAGCACCCTGTCCTCACAACCTCCCTCGTTCAGGGACGTATACCTGGTAGAACAAGAAGGCCTGATAGTAAAGACACCGAGTTCACGCCTCCGTGTCTCGAGAAAGAATCTGTTACAGCTGCTCTTGTCTCCAGCGGCTGGAGATGCTGAGACAGTAGGAAGCAGGTTACTTAGGAACAGGCACAAGACTCCAGATCCTACAAACCCTGCTCATTTAAAGCAAGGGGTGTGTAGCCCACTAAGGAAGGCTTAGAGGCAGGTCTGTAGTTACTGGAGGAGGGTCAAGTATCCAGATCAGACCACCGGGACTGAGGGGCTCCTGGAGGGACAGCTCTGTCCTCTAGCCTGGGGTCCTCCAAATGCTGGGGGAAGGCCTGCCGCTTTCTCCTGGCTAGACTGTGATGGACTTATCCATAATTTCCAAGATATTTTCTTCTTTTTAGAGCCTGGAATGTGGTGTCAGAAAACCCTGTTTTAGAATCTAAACACATAAATGGTGAACTGGGTAAGTGACATCCGGTAGGCCTTTCAAGCTTCTTTTTCATCTTTCTCTTGCCCAATACTTTTTTTTTTTTCAGAGAGCTGGGAATATTGATTTTCATATGCTTATGTGTGTGTACACATGTGTGTGTGTGAACAGTCCTGGCCTCCTCAGCTTAGAAACCAACGGCTTGTGCCCACATGTTGCAAGTGTCAGGGCCTCTAGAAATCTCTAAAAACCATCATCCAAACTCAGGGAAGGCTTAAATTCCCACTTCCTGGATCCCTGGCCAACCATAACACAGTAAACATCGTGACAATTGTTACACCATCACCATCTCCACCGCCGGCACCTGCCTCCCCTGCCTCCATCGTCCTACTCAACCATCGCCACCCACGGTACCGTTGCCCCTTCTGGACCTACCACCTCACCACTCCCCGTACCCCCTCCCTGCCACCGTACTTGTCACCATCATTACAAATACCACGGCCATCGCCACCGCCATCACGACCGTCATCAGCACCATCCCCTCACTACCGCCATACCACCTCCACCGTTACCACGACGGTCGCCGTCGCCATTGCCACCGTCACCGCCGCCGCCACCATCACCACCATCAACACCCCCCATTTCCACGCCCCCCATTACTATTACCACCGTGCACTCAAGCAGTCACCAAACACCCGGCCTCTCCTTTGTGCCAGACACTGCTGTGGGCACTTGGGATACATCACTGAACAAAAGAGACAATGCCCCTATAAAGCTTACATTCTAGGGAGGGGGATATGCTGGGAACACAATGAACCATAAACAGAATAAAAAGTTAAATGATCTGATATGTTGGACTTGATAAATGGTAGGAAAATAGGAGGAGCGTGCATGGTAACGGGGTTTGGGAGCGGGAGGCGAGTGGACAGGCTGCATTTTCATATAGGGTGGTCCCTGGCAGCATCTGTGTGAAGATGAGAAGGAGGAAGGGGAGTCAGCTGTTCCAAATCATACCATTTACTGAGAGCTTACTATGTGTTTTGTATACAGCCACAAATTTATAGACAGGCCTCTGAGGAAGGCTGAGATGGTGAGGATTAAATCCTTGAACAGTATTTTAACTCAGACTCCAATCAGGTTAACGTAACTACAGGAAGGCCTTGCCCAAGTTACTTTTGCAATGCTGTCCCCTTGTGTTGAGTAAAAGCAGTGCCGTCAACGTATTCCAAAAAACGGTCCAAAATTCAAGAGCCCACGGCTTTCATCTTGGGGAAGAATTCCTTACATACTCCCAAACATCAACATAGTAAATGTCCCAAGATATACAAAAAATATTGTTTTAAATCTCGAAAGCTAACATGGGTAAGACCAATGTAAAATAATCTCACAATTGGCAAACATCTAAATAAAATTTTATTTCATTAATTATAATTATTGTATGTATAACCATATTTGTATAGTTTTCTATAAACACAGTTTATACCTTGGATACAAGGAAAATAATTATCATTATGATCACATTAAGGAGAAAACTCAGAGAGGGCTGCATTTTTAATGAGAATTGAGGGAACTACCACTTATTGAGCATTTACTGTGTATCAGACAGTGATTTCCATTAACTTCCAATTAAAATTTTCAGTATTCTATGGAGGAAGTATTATATCCATTTTATCAATGAGTTACCTGAGATTCATGCAATGAGAATTTGAAGATCCTATAGCTTGGTAGATGTGTATTGAACTAAGGTTTATCTAGTCCCAAACCTAAAGTTCTGATAAAATAAATGTGATGGGTTCTTTCTTAACCAGATAGAAAGTGTGCACTTTATACCAGGAATCAATTTGCTACTCACCATCGAGTAAAAAGAAATAGCTGCGCACATCGTTACCAGATAAACTGCATGCATTTCAACCCAGGCCTGAGCATTAGGCTTCATGGGAAAACATGGGAAGAAGCCTTGTTCAAGTTAAGGAGGAGACAGGTCATCCATCAGGATCATATTTAATGTTCTTCTAGAGGTCAATGCAGTTAGATAAGAGAGTTATTTTAAGAATTAAAAAATTTGAAAGTAGGCAGTGAAATCATCAATATTTTAGAAATGGTATATAATTGTATAACCAGAAAACCCAAGGACATCAAATGAAAATATATGTAGAGAGACAATAAAGTAGCAGTTACAAAATTAACAAACAGAACAAAATAGCCTCCAAATAGTAACTAGTTAGAAGATATACTAGAAGAAGAAGCCCCATTTACCACATCAATTAAAAAAGATGAAAGGTAGAGGCTACATGTAATGTGAAAGAACTATCTGAACAAGTGTACAAAATGCTTCTTGGAGGTACAGAGAAGATTTGAACAAATGGAAATGCAGACCATGTTCCTCAAGAGGAAAACTTGACAAATTAATTTATAAATTTAAGATGACTGCAATAAAGAGCTTTGGGGGTAGTGGATTAAATTAACTGATTTCAAAGTTCATGTGAAAAAATAAACATATAAGAATAGCTAGGAAACTGCTGGAAATAATGAAGGAAAGAATAACTTTACCAAATATAAAAATATACTACAAAATCATAATTAATTAAGCAGATTAGTCAGACCAATGGAATTTGAAAAAGAAATTCAATATAATAGACCCATACATATGGAAAATGACCATTTAATAAAGATAAGGTTTCAAATGAAAAAGTGAATATCATTCAAATCATGGCATTTGGGAAATTAGGAGGCCATCTGAAGACAAGTGAATTGGAGCTATACGTCCCTTCTTATCAAAGTAAATCCTAGATGTTTCAGACTTAAATCTAAAAAGGGAAACCCGTAAAAGTGCTCGAAGCAACAGCAAGATCTTTTATAGCCTGTCTTAGTCCATTTGGGCTGGTAAAACAAAATACCAGAGATTAGGTGGCTTATGAACAACAACAGTTTATTTCTCATAGTTTTGGAGGCCAGGAGGCCCACAGTCATGGCACTGGCGATTTGGTGTCTGGTGAGCTGTCTTCACTGTGTCCTCACTTGTCAGAAGTAGCTTGTGGTGTCTCATTTGTTTGTGTCTCGTTTGTTTGTTTGTTCAATAGCATCATTTTATTTTATTCAACTCCCAAACTCTGGACTGCTGAACTTAGGTATTTTTTCTTTCTTTCTAGCTTTTTAATTTTAACTTTTTTACTTGTCGAATTAACTTTTTTATAATTTTTTTTTCTACTGCAGTTGAAACTCAGATGTACGGCATAGTGGTTAGACATTTACATAGTTTACAAAGTGATTCCCTGGTGAGTGTAGTATTGTGGGGTCTCTTTAATAATGGCACTCAATCCCATCCATAGGGCTCCACCCTCATGGCCCCATCACTTCCCCAAAACCCCCTAATAGCATTACATTGGGGCTTAGGATTTCAACATGTGAATTTGGACCAGGGGACACACAAATGTTCAGTCCATTGTAGAACCCAAAGTGACAAAGGCCTTTCCAAATATGATATAAAACCTGGAAGCCATAAAAAAAAAAAAAAAGACTGACAAAGTCCAGTCACAAGAGATAAGTGAGAAGCAAAAGAGAGAACTAAACATGGGGGCCAAGCATGAAAGAGGAGGACTCAGTCAGCACAGTGTGCAGGCGCGCAGCCAATTTCATGTTGCACACAATCAAGAGAGGGTCATCCGAAATGTGGGTAAAACCTGGTAGACAGAAACTGAGCGTTAACATGCAGAGGGGTTGTTATCTAAAATTTTTTGGTTAGAGAGGAACTCCTCATCACCAAAAAAACCATCCTTCTAATTGGCAAATGTCATTAAGTGTTGTTCCATCTCTTACAATAATGGAAAACAGCCAAAGAGGAGAAATGAGCTAAACTGTTATTAAAAGCCTAAGAGGCAAGGCTGTGGATCAGAGCACACAGAGAATATTAAGACAGAACCTTTGCATGCAGCGGGAAATTACAAAGAACAGAAAGACCGAGCAAACCACTTAGATCAACGCACTTGCATTAAGAACTGCCATAAAATAGATTATAACATTGCTAACTCTCTATTAGGGAAATAAACGTGAAAGTAAACAGCAGGGGAGCGTCAGAAGCCAGGCAAGAAACCCAGAGCTGGGCAATCAAACTCTTTCTCTGGGCCTTTCCAACCTGGAGCAGAACCAACGCAGCCTTTTCTTGCCAGGCTAACCCTGAGGAGAGGGCAGCTGGCAGCCACTACGGTCGTCTTGCTGAGAAAAGCACATGAGAAATGGTGAGGATGACATCCAGACGTAGAGATGAAGTAGCCAGGCTGATGGTGTCTGAGCTCTCCCTCTTGGAGTTTGTCACACTAGGGAACAGCTCTCCCTTCTGGACCTAAGCTTCTGCAGCTAAGTATCTCGCTTCTGTAATCTAACAGAAGTCAGAAAGGAGAAAAATAGCAAAAAGGAAACAGGTAAATATAAAACACAAGTAAAGGTAGAAATAAGCCCATTATGATGGTAATCATAATAAAAATAAACAGGCGACTGCTAGTTAACAGTCATCTAATTTATATATACAGAGATTTTCAGATTAGAGCAAAGGCAACAACTACATAAATGAAGTCCAGCTCTATGCTGTGTATGAGCAACATACATTAATCAAAGGACACTAAAAGGATAAAATGAAAGGGAGAAAGACCAAACAAATACTAATAATAAGAAAAAAGATGGTGCACAAGAACTAATATCAAAGAGAATAGTATTTAAAAAGGAAAGTAGTAAAAAAGACAAAGAGGGATATTGCATATTGATTGGAGAAACAGTTCATAAAGAAGAAAGAGCACATGAATCTTTATGCTCTTTGAAGTACAATCTCAAAGTACAGAAAGTGATACATAAATAACACAGTTGCAAAGAGAAATAGACACAGAATCAGAAACAGAGAATTTAGGTCTCATGTCTCAGAACAGATTAGAAGGAGAGATTAAATAGTTTAGAAGGAGAATTTAAGTAGATTAAAAGGAAATAGGATGAACAATGAATGAATGAATAAAATCAGGATGAGGCTTCTCATACATTTGCACTAAAATGTGGAGGTGGAGGGTGAGGGGAGAGGGAGAGACAAATTTTTGACTCTATAGAGAGCACACACTTCTTTTTAAGTCCACATAGAATCCTTCCCAAAAGTGACTGTATATTAGGCCACAAAAGAAATTTTT
This sequence comes from Pteronotus mesoamericanus, assembly GCF_021234165.1. Lineage (NCBI taxonomy): Eukaryota > Metazoa > Chordata > Mammalia > Chiroptera > Mormoopidae > Pteronotus > Pteronotus mesoamericanus. The sequence continues at coordinate 24,187,544 of NW_026555105.1, read as the reverse complement.
AATAGATTGTAAAGAATTCTTTTACAGTCTACATTTTTCTGATCACAGTGAAATAAAATTAAAAAACAATTCAGGGGTTAAAACAGAAGACATAATAGAAAACCTGAATATATTTAGAATTAAGCAGTAACACTGATTTTACTTTTATGAGATGAAACTGTAAGTTGGTCCTTAGAGGTAAATTTTTTATTCTAAAATAAACTTGTTAGAAAACAATAAATAATAAAAAAGCAAAAACATCCATTGTTTAGAAATTTCAACAAAATCCAAGATGATTCATGTGTGAGAAAGAAAAGCACTCTGAACAAGCAAAATATTTTTAAAGTAATATTTTAAAAATTTAGTGTATGTGTTTATGGTATACAATGTGTAAGATACACATGTAAAATAAAATACACATACATCATACACACAAGTGTATGATAACAAATTTATCTTTTTAAAAAAAAATCGTATTTTATATACTCACAGCTGCTTAGCAGTCTTGCTCCTGGTTGATTCCTGAACCAGAAGCCTATTTTAATGCAACTTATGGCTGTCCCTGGTATAAACAATAAGTAAGCTTTGGATATTCCATTTTTATGTATGCTTTACAATACTTGGGCTGGTCAAATGTGAAGATTAGTTGGATATGTGAAAAGAAATGAAATGACCTGGCAAATCTTTATCTAAAGAGCATCCGGTTAACTGCAGCAGAGTACCGATTTCTCATGTTCATTTCAGAGTTTCTTCTGAAGGTTACTTGTAAGGTTACAAGTAACTGGCTCCCATATGGACTGCACATACGTAGCACTTTGAATTTACTAAAATATTTCTTTATAATGGTCCTCATTTTATGCCAGTGTATATATGGTAAACTTCAATTTGTGTCACAGCTGAGTTCAGGAAGAAGCTGCATAAAAACTAAATTTATATCAATTTAATGCCATTACCCCATTATAATTTCAGATGCTTTGATTTCATTTTTGAAGCCTTTCAGTAAAAGATGGAAACAGCCAATAACACTGTAGCTACAAAAATCTATTTAAACAGCTAATAGTCCATCTGAAGCTTTTCAATTGCTTTAAGTTCATTTTTAATGGAACCCTTTCCTAATATCTGTATTTATAACTCAACACTCACTAGGCCACATTCATTAAACCCTTCCCCATACAAAAAAATTATCCTTCTAATTATGGTCACACAATCCTGTTATCAAACAGACTCTTTCATGTTATGCATAATGAAGTGCATGTGAGTGCAATGTGGTGAGCTAAGCTCGCTGTGTGTTCCTACGTGCCCAGGGGATGAGCAGAAAAATAGACAATTCCCCATTTTTTGGTGGATATTATTTTTTTTTCAGTTTATGTTTGTGGGTTTGAAGAAATCTCTCCTGTCAAATCCTTTTTTCTTCCTTCCTTCCTTCCTTCCTTCCTTCCTTCCTTCCTTCCTTCCTTCCTTTCCTTCTTCTCCTTCTCCTTCTCCTTCTCCTTCTCCTTCTCCTTCTCCTTCTTCTTCTTCTTCTTCTTCTTCTTCTTCTTCTTCTTCTTCTTCTTCTTCTTCTTCTTTGCTCTAATGGTTTACATTCTGAGAGTGCTGGGGAAGAAGTGAACCATTCCAACAACAGAAGTCCTAGCCAAAGCAAAAAGACTGTGGATCAGGGTTACTGTAGAGTAGATTCCTGCACTGGGGGGAGATGGATTAGCCAAACTAAAATTGTGTGAGTCCAGGCAAGGGATGGGTGTCAGGCCTGGAGAGGTGGTGAGAAGCTCCGAGCTCAGGGCCAGGCCTTGGGCAGGGGCCAGGGGTCAGAGTGGAGCCTTGGTACCCTGTATACAAGGCCTCCAAGCGCCTCAGGTAACAATAATCGTATTAATAATAGAGCACTTGAGTGCCCACTATGTCTCAGACACCTGTCTAAGGGCCTTGCGTGTTTTCTTGGGTTAGGCCCCCTGAAGCACCCCTGAGAGGGATATTCACATGAAAAGTAATGGGAAGCAGGCCTAGAGGGAGCCTTCAGGCCAGTGAGGAAATAGGATTGAGCAGGAAAGGAGACAGACAAGAGTGATGAATCAAGCTGGAGTGTTTGTTCTCCTGTTTCCCATCTCTCCGTTGTTACTTGAGCTCTGCCATTGGGGGCTGTGAAGGTTAATATTATGTCAACTTGACTGGGTCACAGGGTGCCTAGATTTTGGTCAGACATTATTCTGGTGTTTCTGTGAAGGTGTTTTTGGATAAGCCTAACATTTGAATTTATAGATTGAGTAAAGCAGATTGTCTTCCCTAATGTGGGTGGGCATCGCCCCATCAGTTGAAGTCCTGAAAAAATAAAAGGCTGACTCTCCTTAGAGAAGAGGGAACCCCTCTTGCCTGATTGCATTTGTGCTGGAACATTGGTTAGTTTTTGCCCTGCCTTCTGATTGACACTGTAACATCAGTTCTGGGTCCCAGGCCTTTGTGCTCATACTGAACTATACCATCAACTCCCCTGCATCTCCAGCTTGCTGACTGCAGATCTTGGAACTCATCAGTCTCCAGAACCACATGATTCAATTTCTTGTTATCTATCTATCTATCTATCTATCTATCTATCTATCTATCTATCTCTCCATTCATTCTATTGGTTCTGTTTCTCTGGAAGACCTTGACTAATAAAGAGGCAAGTAAATTCTCTGATTCTCCTGCACTTTCAGTCTGTTGCATGTGGGCTGGGTAGGTTCCAGTGGCTTGAACAAGCTTGGTAACAATGAGAAGCAGGTGCTGGCTGTGGGTAGTGAAGACAAGGAGGGAATCAAGAAACTATGAGGAGCACCGGTCTGCTACACGTGTCATAACTCATTTACTGTACAAATTTGTGACATAGGTACTACAGTGATCCCCAATCCACAGATGAGGGAGCTGAGGTACCTAGAGGGTAATCAGTGACACCAGCTCAGACTTAGTGAGCATCAGAGCCTAAGCAACCAGTGACACTGACTCAGACTTAGTGTCAGCGCTGGGATTCAGATCCAGGCGAGACTGACTCTGGAAGAACACGTCAAATATCCTGTTAAACTACTGGTAAAGGGAGAAATAATCAGTCATTAGCACCCCAGAGAGACTTTGCTAATTCAAGAGTGGGATGGCCTAGAACAAAAGAAGGAGGATGACGAGGGAAAAGGGGGTGGGCAGGGAACAGATGTTTGTAAAGGGAGGAAGCGTGTGAACATGTCTGCCGCGCCGGCCAGAGCGTTCTCCAGTGTAAGCTGCAGCGGGGGATGATCTCTGCAGATAAAGCCATCTTTCTCCTGACCATCAAACACCTTGCTGAGGATGCTGTTGAGTGAGTGGAGTGCCCAGCGTGGCCGCGAGAGGGCGCGCCAACCTCGGGTACCAACGCGATCGCATTAACCGAGGGAAGATCGGGAGACCTGGCTGTCCCCTCCAGGTTGTCTCGGGGAAAGGAGCGCCCAGGGAGGGGTTTGCTCAGAGCCTGCCAGCTCCGTCTCACCTTAGACTCCCTCCCCTAGCAACTGTATAGCTCCCCACCCCTTTCATCTAGGGCAACCCTCCTCCCTGTCCCCCACCTTCTCCCACCTTCTCCCACCTCCCATATCTCATTGCAAATTCTGACAGTAACAGGGCAAGGAATTGGCCTTCTTGGGGACCGGAAATATAAATCCGGACAAATACATTCAGAAGGCAGTCTCTTCAATTTTAACCTGGGGCCATGCTTCTATTTGCTTTGGATTGAGTGCAATTTTTTTTTTTTTTTAAGGGGCGGGGGAAATGGTGAAATAAAGGCATTAAAGGCAAGTTTTGTGGCTCACCTTCTTCACACATCAGGTGGTTCCCTCTGCGGGCAATACTGTTCCCCAACTATGTGAAGCAAGCCCATCCGGAGGACCACCTCCGCCTGCAGGAGGACCCTCTAAATGTCCGCGCAGTCAGGGCTCCCGGCCTGCCTGCCCGTGGCACTGTCATCCGTCAGCGGGACAATGCCCTGGAAAAACATCTGGCAGGGCCTGGATCCTGTCTGTTCCCCAGATCCAGACCCCTTGCTGCGGAGGGGCCCCCTCACGTGCCCCTCTGCCCTAGCAGCTAACCAAGGCCTCAAGCTCACTATTTCCGGATTAAGAATGGCTCTTTTTAGCCCCACTCAGAAAATGAAGCTACTTGGAGCAGGGAAGGTCAGTTACTCACCTGGAATTCTAGAGCATTCGTTGTTGTTGTTGAACAGATTTCACTTATAGGCGAGATCATATGGTATCTGTCTTTGACCGGCTGGCTTCTTTCACTCTGCATAATATTCTCCAGTTCTATCCATGTTGTCGCAAAAAGTAGTTCCTTCTTTCTTTTTTTAAAAAATGCAGATTGATTTTATTTATTTTTTAAATGTCAAAATCCATTATAAAATACTAAAAAATGTAAATCCATTATAAAGTCTTAGCAATTAAAACAACATGACACCAGCACAGAAATAATCAGGTAGATCAATGAAATAAAATGATCATTCTAGTAACAAATGTATATATCTGGCTAACAATGTAATAGATGATTAAACTGATATTTCAAATCAATAGGGAAAATAAACCTTATTCAACAAATAAGGTACATGGACCACTATTACTTGAAATAAAACAAATATAAAGCCCTATTTTACAAATTATACAAAAAATGTTTAGGTAAGTTAAAAATCAGTATGTAAAATCTAAGGAGTTTTAGGAGAAAATGCAAAATAACATTTTTCTTACCCTGAAGTAAAATATTCAAACCTAGAAGCTAGAAAGTAAAATACTGACAATATGACTATAGTAAACATTTAAGACTATATAGTAATATACATATAAGAAAAGTTAAAGGGCAAGTAATAGAATAGGAAAGTATTTGCAACACATCTAAGCTTTTTTTAGGGAGATATTCTACAAACATTTAGTCAAAAAATGGATAAAGAATACCAAAAAGTCATTTAAAGCTTTTTAAAAAAATAATAGAAATAGTCAAGAAATATACAAAAACAGGTCTAGTTTCAACAAGTAATAAAGTAACAAAGTACATCATTGTCACAATCAAATTAATAAGTATTAAATATATTAGTAATATCAAGTATTGGTGACTGTGAAAGGAACTGGGTATTCTTAGACTATTTTTCTTCATCTTCTTAAAGCAGTCCCTTTAGCATATCTTGCAATGCTGGTTTGGTGGAGGTGTATTATTTCAGCCTTCTTTTGTCTGGGGAACTTATTTTGCCTTCCATTTTAATTGAGAGACTTGCTGGGTAGAGCAGTCTTGGTTGCAGGCCTTTGCTTTTTATGACTTGGAATATTTCTTGCCATTCCCTTCTGGCTTGTAGTATTTCTGTTGAGAAGTCAGCTGCTAGCCATATCAGGGCTCCGTTATATGTTACTACCTCTTTCTCCCTTGCTGCCTTTAGGATTCTCTCTTTGTTTTTGATATTTGCCATTTTAATTATGAGGTGTCTTGGAGTGAGCCTCACTGGGTTCCTCTTGAATGGGACCCTCAGTGCTCCCTGGACTTGTGTGACTTTTTCTCTCCTCCAATTAGGGAGGTTTTCCATCATTACTTTTTCAAACAGGTTCTCTATCCCTTCCTCCTCCTCTTCTTCTTTTGGTATCCCTATTATATAGGTATTATTACATTTCAGTTTATCCTGCATTTCCCTAAATGCCTCTTCATCCCTTTTGAGTCTTTTTCCATTTTCTTGCTCTTTCTGGGAGCTTTCTTCTACCTTGTCCTCCAGCTCGCTGATTCAATCATCTGCTTCATCTAGCCTGCTTTGGATTCCTTCCACTGTGTTCTTCAATTCAGAAATTGTATTCTTCATTTTCTCTTGTCTCTTATTGATAGTTTCTACACCCTTTTTCATGATGATATTGTTTGCAGTACATGCCTTGTAGTTTCCCTGTAGTTTTTGGTAGTTTTCTCTGAGCTCACTGAGCTCATTCAGCTTCCTTAGAACCATTGTTTTGAATTCAATATCTAATAGTTTACTTGCCTCTATTTCATTTATTTCTGTTTATGGAGATTCCTCCTTTCCCTTCGACTGGGCAGTGTTTCTTTTTCTTCCCATTATTTGTTAGACTCTTATTTTTGCTTCTGATCCTTAAATTGATCTGTCTTGATTTCCTGACTTTGTGGTGTGAATGTCTATGGTAGGAGACCGCTTTTTTTTTTTTCTTTCTGGATCTGCCTCTGATGTCAGATGTTGACCCTGTGTGACCTTAGGCAGCCTGTTCGAGACTTCCAGGAATCTAGTGTCTGTGGCTGTCTCCTCCAGTTGTTAATCTAGTCACTCTGCACTCAGCAGTCAGGCTTAGGCACCATAGGGTGGGGCAGAGTCCCTCCTGGGGATGGGGTTATTAGGTTCTCTCATGTTGCTGCCACTCAGGGGTGTGGTCTGCCTGAACCAGATGCTGCCGCCATATGAGGAATGAGTCAGCACTGGGATCCCGCCAGCTACTCTCTCCAATCTCTCCCCAAAGCCCCTATCTCCAGTCCCTCCTGAGGTGCCTGTAGACCACTTGGTGCTCCCTTAAGCCAGGGATCTAGTAGCTGTGGCTGCCACTCTGTTCTCAGCAGTCAGGCTTTAGCACCACCAAGCCAGGGCAGAGTCCCTCCTGAGGTCAGGTCTATTGTGTCCTCTCATACTGTCACCGCTCAGGGGAGTGGTCTGCCTGAGCAAGATGGCTGCTGCCATATGGGGAATGAGTCAGCACCGGGATCCCACTGGCCACCCTCTCAGTTCTCTCCCCAAAGCCTCCTCCAGTCTCTCCTCAGGCATCTCTAGACAACTCTGCCCACCCCACCACCCTTTGTCGGAGACCAGGGTAAGTGGCTGCAAATAAAAATTCATGCTTTGACCCTTTAAAGAGTTCTTTGCATTTCCAGACTCCTGTCTCTGTCAGAGAATAACCCTGCCACTTTTTGCAGCTGGCTGTTACCTGTGTACTTTTTGGGCTCTGGTGCTATAAGCTGGAGATCCCCTCTTATGATTTAGACCCTGCTCTTCTCAGGGGGATCCGACTGGCCATTTCAATATCCTTCCGGTGTTGCCATCTATGGGCACCCTGCCCACCTTCTCGAGTCTCTACCACACTCCTTACCAGTTAGGTTGTGCTAAAGCTGATTCTTCTGTCTGTCTGAGGTTATAAGGTTCCTCTCTCACTATTGTTTAATTGTTTGTTACAGGTGATTTCTCCACAATTTAGTTGTAATTCCATATTGGTCCTGGTAGGAGGTCAGTGTGACTTCCACTCACTCTTCTGCCATCTTGATTTTCCTCTCTAGAGCCTTTTTGATCTTGACTTTTAGGTCAGAGATGGCTGCAGGTGGGCCCTTGGGGGAGGGTCTTGCAACAGATTGCACCCTTTGGTAAAGTGGGGGAGGGAAAAGGTAAGGGAGATTAATGTCCCTTCCAGGCACTCAGCTGGCTCCTGGAGTGAGTGTTTATAAGACAGTAATAAGGTCACATGGGGAAACTGAGTCACAGGATGGGAGATTGCCCTAGCCAGGGTCACATATGTAATCAAACGTAATTCAGGTACAAACAAATTGATTGGACCAATAGGCAGCTGTGTGGCTTTGGACAACGAGGTTTACTCTGTGGAAGCCTCCATTTCTCCATATGTAAAATGGTGACATTATGTAATGTGTGGTGTGATATGGGGTGTGTCTGTGCGCGCCCGCGTGCATGCGAAGCCAATAACATATGTGCTCAGACCTGCCTCTGCCTCTGCTCTGACCCAGCCAGTCACCTTAAGGACCTCAGTTTTCCTATACAGAAATGGAAGAACAACAGTTCTGATGAACAAAGAGCATTTATCCCCAAAATGAAAGAGTTGCTTATTATAAAAAAAAATTTAAACATTTTATACATATCTATAGTAAACTTTAGGAAATATATGATCATCTCAATACTGTAGATTCTGAACAAAACCAATTGCAATTCCATTATCAGTACTAAGGGGAAACTCAAGATAAACCAGGAGCAGAGTAATACTCTACAAGATCATAAAAATGCTTACATTAACAGTCAACACCATTTTTTACATTTAAACAATAAAGGCAACTAAAATAAGCAAAACCAGAGTGCAGGATCTTTTTTAATTTGATGATCTGAAAGTAATATGTAATAAGTAACATGTAAAAAGTAATAAGTAATACATTAGAAATAAGATTTTTTAATGGAAAGGAGGAAAGATTTTTTAAAAACACTGTCATTGTCATTATTGAAGATGTTATGATTCTGTATCAGAAAATAAAAATCTTGTATTGCAAATGCTATGTTAAAAATGAAATAGTAAAGAAAGTGGTTGGATACAAAAGAAATATACTACAAAAAATGTTTTCAATGTGCCAATAATTATGAACTGGAAAGTAAAAAAAGAAAATTTCTGTTTACAAAAATAAGATATGAAAGACCTAAGACTAAAAGTTAAACAAAAATGTGTGACAACACCATGAGGAAAAAAATTAAAAGTTTCACTGAGAAGCTTAAAGACAAAATTTACTAAGTAAAAACATCAAATCATGGTGCTGGATAGCAAACTGAAAAATACGACGATATAGATTCTTTTCTAAATGACTTGTAATTTTAAAATAGTTCTAATGAAAAAAATTTCAATGGGATTCCTATTGGAAATAAATGAAATCATTCCCAACTTCTGTGTTATGTGAAAGAACAAACAAGTAAGAACTTTTTTTTTTTTTTTTAATGAGGGCAAACTTGCTCTGCAAGATTAAAACATATTACAAAGCTATAGTGAATAGAACAGTGTGAATCTGGATTAAGACTGCTGGACCAGTCTTACCAGTTATAGCAAAAAATATAACTCCAGAAATAAAGTTAATATTCTGTAGATTGACTTGTGAAAGTGATGATCTTCAATCAGTTTTGACTTATAAAAACATTGATTTCATAGGTCCAATCTAATATATAATGCAAAGATTATCTCACTGTATTTTTTTTAAAGACTTTATTTTCATAGAGGGGAAGGGATGGGGAAGAGAAGAAGAGAAGTATCAATGTGTGGTCACCTCTCACTGCCCCCCATCACCCCTGCCAACTGGGGACCTGGTGCATAACCTAGGCATATGCCTGAGAATGGGAATTGAACCAGTGACCCTCTGGTTCGCAGGCCGGCACTCAGTCCACTGAGCCACACCAGCTAGGGCTATCTCACTGTATTTTCACAGGTGCTGTTAATATCCTCATTTTATAGAAGAGGACACTGAAACACAGCAAGGTTAAGTGACTTTCCAGTAATTACATAGCCAGTGGGTTGTGGAGCTAGGATTTAAATCCAGACGACCTGACTCCACAACCTACACTCTTCAGCACAATGCTGGACCTGAAGGTACATGATGCAAATTGGTAGGAAGAAATGGGTGTTCACTATGTATTAAAACAATCAAGATGGGTCCTTACTCACTAGGCCATAAAAATAGGTGATAACTATATTAAATGTAAAAATCAAAGGGATAAAACATTAGGAAAAAAAATACAGATGAATAATAAATTGCACTCAAATGATAAAGTCCTTTCTTAGCATAAAAATGAAATAATTACAAGGGAAAGAATGACAGATAAAATTGTACATCAAAAATCTTCAAAACAAAATTTTAAAAGCTAGCAATGGATAAACTAGAATGACAAAATACTAAAATGGAAGTTTCAATTGAGGTCCCCAAATGATAGAAACTATATTGCCAAGTGGGACATGGGGCCATCAGAATTTGAAAAGGGATGTGAGGAAAAGGCATCTGTAGCAGACTTGACAGACAGTTAATGTCCTTAACATGTTAAGAATAAAACATTAACAATCCAGTATAAATAGTGGCAAATACAGAAATGTGCAAATTACAGATGAGAAATATACATGGCCAATAAACATATTTAAAAAGCTCGTTCACATTACCAATCATAGAAATAGAAATAAAAATGGAGATAATTTTGTCTATAAAACTGGCAAAACTTTTTTAAATAATCAATTTTGTTGCTAGTGCTGGAGAAGTGAGAGGCATTTCACTCACTTCTGGTGAGCATGGAGTTTGAAGATCTAATTGGCTTTATTAAGCAATTCATGAATCAACAACATTCCATCTAGTAACAAGAAGGGCACTCCTATTATTGCATTCTTATGTGAAACATACATAGTCATTACAAATAGTTTTAAGTAGAAGTTAGTAATATGGAAAAACACAGTATGACATCAAAGAGAAGAAAACAGTATGTTGACTGTCTTAGATCCCATTTTTGCAATATATTATATATTATCTCTGAAAATTAATCTTTTCTTCATTTTTTATTGATCTTTATGCATGGAAAAAGACTAGAAAACCCTTATTTATGTTTGTGTATGAAAATATGAGCATGTAGACAAATGTGGAAGGTTATGAAGTAGGTTGTCTCAACATGGGTCACTTTAGAGGAGGCTGCAATGTGAGTGGAGTCGGGGGACAGGAAAGGAGAGGGAGAAAACAAAAACCAAAAACAAAAAAATACTATTAAAATCTAAAAAACAATAATAAACTATGGTTCCATTATTCTGCCTGGAGTGGCGTGGCGTGTGGTGTGCTGTATCCTGCTCTCCGCTCTGTTTCCCTTTCTGAGGGGGCCAAGGAGCAGTGGGAATAGGGGAGACACTCAGGGGTCTCAGGTTTTGTTGGGACCACTGACTAGTAGTCTGGTGAAACCTATGGAGCCTTTTCAGAATTGTATCTTTAAAAAATAAAATACTTAGAATTGTAAAGGATACCAATTACACTGAAGCACAGCTATCAAAATACTTTTACAAAATCCAAATTGGTGACATAGTAATGCATGTGCATTTTTATTCACATATTAAACAACCTCATCCAGTGGCCAGGGTGTCTATGATTTTGAAGAGCTGTCTGAATGTAAGTCACATTTTGATGTATCCGTCCCAGCTGTCATGTGGCTTATAACTAATTGTGATTTCTCTTGGTGACAAAGTCATGGATTCTGCTATCACTCCTGGGGCTTGTTGAAAACATACAAATGAAAGAAATGCTCCATTTCAGTTGGATAGCAGTGAAAATAAAATAGGATTATTTTTCTACCCAAAATTATAGATTCCTTGAAAAATTATAGATTCCTTGAATCCTGCAGGACCCATGGGCCCTGAATTCAGCATCTCTAGCTATTGTGAACCCAGGATCTCAGCCACTCATCCCAGTTCCTGCAGGCCACCAGAAGTCTGCCTGCTAAGAAGTTTGTTTTTTAATCCATAGGAAACAGCACAAATATTTGTGTTCAAGACTCCTGGAGAGAGAAGGATCAGGCCGTGCTGTGAATCGTGCCTTCCTTGGCTGCACCAGAAAGAGCAGAAGCATCAGACATTGGAAGTTCTCATATAGACCTGGATGTACATATGTGTCCTAAATCCCAACCCTTATTACTGTCCTCGGATTCACAGTCAGCTATTCCCTTAGGGCATCTTAGGTGCCACCTAGTCCCACACTGTCAAGATGGCGCTCGTGGTTCCTCCCATGACTTGGGAGCCAGAGGCTCCCTCCCCACAGAGCCCACTGCCAACCCTCCGGGCTGTCCTCACTGTCCTTCAGTGCTTCTGCTCTTCAGAGTCCTGTTTTTCTCATATGCCTTTTAACTCGTGTCTGCTTTTTACCAAAGGATTATGAGACCTACCTGTAATTTTATTTTCCTCCATCACCTTCTGTGATGCAGTGATGAATAATCCTTTCAAAGGGACCACAGTGATTCTCTGACACCTCTCTCACTAGACATAAAACATGTTTATCTGCCATCAGGGCCACCTGCTATGTCTCTTACATCCTCACTGTGGTGAATGCCTTGAATTCTGTGTAGTCTGAGATTAGGTTTGCTATCCATGCTCTTTTTGTGTTTTCCTGATAAATCTGGGTTCTTTTTCTTCACATTTATTTTTAACAACTTTGTTTTAGGTTTGTCTCTTGAAAACAGCATATAATTAGAGTTTCTGTTTCAACCCAATAATTTGAGAGTCCTTCTTTCAAGATATTTTTTATTTTTTTCTTGTGACATAAATCCAAGTTTCCTAATGAAAATACAGATAAACAAAAAGAAGAAAATGAACATCACCCAGTTTTCACTACTCAGAAGTAACCAACATTTCCTGAACTTGGCATGCATCTTTCTCTTTGATTTTATTAACTCCCCTGCAAGTTTCTGATACATTTCTGAATTACATACATTCATTTTACTGTTTGGCTTGGAGAGGCAAGGATCTCTTGGTATGGTAGGAAGGGCTTTGGAAAGCTGGAAAGGGGCAGCTTACCTTTTGATCTCAGTCTCTTCCTTCTATGTGGCTCTCCTTACCCTCGTACTAAAATTGCCCACAGTCCTCACTTTTCCGTGGAACTTGCAGGCATTTAAGACAACTGCTCAGCAATTCCACCAGTAGTTGTAACTACTCCTGACACTCTGGGTGGTTCACAAAGACTTCTACATAAAGAGAGAGACCTGAGCTAAATGGTACTTAGAAGTCTTTAAAACTACTTATATCATAGCCGGTTTGCTTTCAGAATTAGTTTACTTTGATTGTACCAAGACCTAACCAATAGATTAATTGTCTATTCATTCATTAACAACTGTTTATGGAACACCTGCCATGTGCTTGGTCCCTCTATCCCTCAAGAGGCTTTCATATTTTGACATAATTCAGTAATCACAAAAATCAACAGATAATTTGTATCAGATACCTCATGAAGCCCACCTCACACCCTCTTTGCAAACATTTTTTCACTAGCTATTGCTGTAGCAACCAACTGCACACTGGTGGGATCACGGCACCTTTTCTCAGCTACACTGTGAATCACTTGCTTTCTACCCCTGGGTTCCCCTGCCACTACAATGAAGGAACATGAAGGATCCCATTCTGGTGCATGTGCCAACATGAAGAGGGTGGAAGCTAATACCCTTTTAAGAGAACTCTTGCCCAATAGGGTCTAGGAGCCACTTTAATTGCTCAGTTCTTTGTCTCGTAGGTGGACACTTTTGAAGTGCATTGTACATGGCTCCTCAGAGAGACACTAGCAGATCAAGACCCCGTTGTTCTCAGTAATGACAAATTCACGAACACACTTTAAACAGACTAGACTTTCCCTCCTGCCATGACTCCTCCTTCCCAGCACCCAACTCCTGCTCCTTAGGCTCCCTCCCCCAAAAAACTCTCTAAGCCCTCTGCTTTCTAGGGGACCACAGTCTAAGACTCAGTTACAAATAATTAGCGCTTTTAAGGAAAAATATGAGATGTTAAGGAAGCTTCTATAAGGGACCTGACCTGGTCTGGACTATCCCTGAAGGCATCCGCAAGGAAATGACATTGAGACCCAGGCGGGACTCATACACGAGTTGAGATGCGCTGGTGGTGAAGCCCTGCTCTGGGCCAAGAGAGCCACTTCTCCCTTCACTTTATTGCCCATTTTCTTGGGTTCAGCTTTTCTAATTCTTTTCTTATGGATTGGAACGACCATCAGGACTGTTACATTCAGTTAAATCTATACACTGCTTTATTACTTCTACTTTTTTACCTTTCATTTTTTAGAATTTTCATTTTTTCATAGCCAGTTTGGGCCTCGGCCCAAACTATGATCTCTTACCTCCTTGTATATGGCAAGTGTAGTTATTATTTTTTTTTTATCTGTGTCTAATATATTTGTCATGGGCACATCTTTTGGTCTTTTTCTCCTGTCTGTGGTTTTGTTTTGTTTGTTTGTTTTTCATTCATGTTGTTGTGTCTTCTTTTTTACATGATTATTTTTAAAACTGACAGCTAGCCATTGTTCAGGAGAAATTATGGAAATAATTTGAGGACTAGGACAATGTTACCTTCATTTGGAGGAATTTATGTTTTCTTCCGGCAGGTGATGGGGGCCTAGCAATGTGAGGCTACCTTAGTCCAATTTTAGGGACTGGGATGGCTCACAGCCAGGCTCTGTCACAGAGGCCGGCCTACCTCCAGCTCACCCTTACCCTCAGACTCTTAATCGAAAGTTAGAGTTTTCCCTCTTACTGGGATATGAACGTCAGTTTTTGTCTTTTTAACCCTTTGGAGCTAAAAACCCTGATCAGATGGTTTTCTGACAGTCTTTTTCAGAATTGGCACTCTTCTCCAGAGAAAACACCCTCTTTGAGTTTTTTCTTCTCCTGGATCTTGACCTCGTAATTTTTCACTAACCTATCAGCTTATTTGTGCCTTTCATCTGATGATTTTTGTCCAGTTTTCCAGTCATTCTCAGTGGGATGGTTTGTCCAGTTTACCTAGCGTACCACTGAGGTAGCCACTTTCAACTTTTTAGCTATTCCTCCCGGTATAAACTTCCTTTTTTCTAAATAATTTGCTCACATTGCTTTTAACATTTTAAGAAACGATATATTGTCTCTTTTTCATAACTGTCCCCTCCAATTTTACTTATTCAAACTTCTAAATATAGTTATGCAAAAAAAAATGATTAAACTAAGTGTTTAGAGATTAATCTGCCCATTCAGATAATGTTCATTGCTCAACCAAATAATAAACTCTTAATGTTTTCTCTCTTGTGCAACTTTTTTTCTCTGAAGTTAATAATTGCCTCATTTCAAACTTTGTTTATTTTTTACTATGACTGCTAAGTATTTTTCCTCTCCATGCCTTACCAAATCTGTGAAATATCTAGACAGCAGCCAGTGAGGCAGGAAAACATCCCCCAGAATAGTATGATATCCTGGAGGCCAAATGCAGCCAGTATTTCAAGAAAAAGAGGATGATCAGTCATATTACATGCTATTAACAGGTCAAGTGAGGTGAGGACTTAATTGACCAATGTGATTTGGCAACTTGGAAGTCATTGGTGACCCAGGCAAACAAGAATAGAGTGGTAGGGACAAGTGATTGGAAGGGGTCCAATCAGAATGGAGGACATGAGAACAAAGGAAGAAAAGTCATACACTATGATTTTCTTAAAAAGTTATTTTTTATCTAATTGTGCAAAAAACCAAAATTTAAGAAATTTAGCTCTAAATGAAGCAGAGAAATGTGGTGGTTATTGAAGAAGGGGACTTGTGGTAGTCAGCTTTCAGGACAGCTCCCAGTGGTCTTCACCTCCTGGTATTCACACTCTTCTCAAATGTTGTATCTGAGTTGGTGTGTGACACCAATAGCATGTGGCAGAAGTGATGGTGTGTTGCTTTTAAGTTAGGTTATAAAAGACTATGGCTTCTTTTTCAGGTGCTCTCTTGCTTTTCCTCTCTCTTGGGTCTCTCATTCTGAGAAACAAGTGCTGTGTGGTCGGTGACCCTTTGGAGAGGCCCACATGACAAGGAACTGAAGCCTCCAACCAACTGCCAGTGAGGAACTGAAGCCTACCAATAACCAGGCAAGTGAACTTGGAGGCAGATTCTCCGGTGTCAGCTGGATCTTGAGACAACCTGGCCAACACCTTGACTAGAGAGCTAGAAAATTAAACTCCAAGTGGACATACATGGGACTAAATTCAAGACTTTGAGGTAGATTCCTTGAGAGGCAGAGGCCTGACCCACTATGGTGCAGCCATCACCTCCATACTGGCAAGGTTTAAGAGCAGGGCTCTGTGGGGGTCTGTGAGGAAAGAAATGCTAGCAGTGGCCTGGAAGTCTCAGGGAAGAGCAGCTGTGGCCGAGCTTACTATCGAATAGTACAGCCTCCCAAATAGTTGCCCCTTAAAATAAGCGGGCTTCTATAGCTCTGAGCTGTAACACTAGATGTATAGTGGTGATTCAGTATGTGTCAGGAAAAATCAATGGCAGAAAAGGCAAGATCAGTCCAACAGACACCAGGGAGAACTCTCTCATGGCTTGCAAGCTGAAGTCTGTGTTTGTGCCTTTTGGAATGTGTAAGCCCTGGGGTTCCTTTACGAGCCGGATCGGGGGGGCGGAGCTCAAGGAGTGCTATTCTGGTCTCCCTACCAATCTGGAGGAGTTGGTTCTAAATTAGTTCAAGAAATTTAAAATAATCCTTCTATCCCTTGTGTGTAGAGACGTTTACACTGTTACACATGGAACTATTGAGCTGAAACAAGCATGATTCAGGCCTTGTGTTTAGGAGACAACTCACCTTACCCTCAGAATAGATTCTGTTTCTGTCCCTTTCACTCTTTGTGTGCAGCCTTTGATCCCCGCCCAACCCAGTTTCTGTCCTGTAGAGGACTGTGTTAGAAACTTGGCAAATGCAGCACTCTGACATAAATATTACAGACATAACAGTTTTCTCTAGGGCTATATTATCAACAGGAAACATTAGATTGAGGGATGGTCATTGAAATAGTTCATCTAGGCTTCCAAATTTCTTCTGTGAAATGCAGTTGGGTTGGTACAGTAGTTTCCTCCAGTTTAGGGGACTGCCAGGTCATGGGAGAAGCTGAAGGTAATGGGTGGGGCCTCTAATACCTCAACTATGTCATCCTGAAACCCCAGAATCACATTATCTGATATGATTGCAAAACTGCATTTAGGAATCTGCACCACCTTATTATAATTTCCAAGGACTGGTACAATGTTTTCACTCTGCCACTGGTGCCTTTTGGGACAAGAATCAGAGAAGTACAGTCATATTGTGCCTATGTAACAAAAACCAGCCTGTGAACAAGCAAATGAATTTGAGATCTAGGAGACCCTGAGCCCAGCAGGCCTGTCTAGGTATTATTCATCCTCTGAGTATGACTGTTGGGGGTAGGTGAGGTCAGGACGTTCTTAGTCATACTGGTCCTGGTGTAAGATGGTTTTGCTTTCTCAGATGTTAGAAGCTGCCTGCCATGGATGGCCCCTTTAATGCTACCCTTTGATGATGTCCTTTGACTGATTATTCCCACTGCTCCCTTGACTTCTGGTTTTCCAGTGGTTCACCCCGCTGTTAAGGTCTTTTTGCCTTCTGGCAGAAATGCTCTTCTTAAGCAGTTTTCTTGAAAATAACCCCAGGCCAACATTCTTATCTTCTGTAGCAGTAGTGGCCCCAAATTTTCACATCTACCTTTATTCATGCCTTTTGCAATTCTCCAGGGGTGGATTCCACATCCATAGCCTTTGAATCTGACTGGGCTTTGTTACTTGCTTTTGCCAATAAAATACAGTGGAGGTGATGGTGTGTCAGTTTTTCACTTAAGCCTTAAAAGGCTGTACTACTTTTCTATTGTTATGTAACAAAAGATTACACACTCAGAGGCTAAAAGAAAATCCACTTGTTATCTCACACTTCTGTGGGCCAGAAGTCTGGGCATGGCTGATTCCTCTCTCCGGAACTCACAAAGGTAGAATTAAGGGGTCAGCCAGGCTGAGTGAATAGCTGGAAAATATTCTCTTCCAAGCTCATTCAGGATGTTAGCTGAATTTAGTTCCTTGTGGTTGTAAGACTGAGGTCACTGTTTCCTTGCTGGCTTTCAACCAGGAGCTGTTCTCTTGTCTGAGAGGCCATCTGTATTCTTTCCCACATGACCCTCTCCATCTTCAAATCAACAATGGCGTGTTATGTCCTTCTGATGTTTTGAATCTGATTTTTTCTGCAGCTACTAGCTGGAGAAAACATTCTGCTTTTAAAGTATTCATATGGCTAGATTAAGCCCACCCACATAGTCCTCCTTTTGATGAACCTGAAGTAAACTTGTTGGGAAAGGTAGTCTCATATGCAGTCTTTGATCCTCCACTTAGCTGCCTAGGGATGCGCTTTGTGCCTGGAGCATTTTCTTAACAAGAAACAAAGAACCCACACAACTCATGTGGGAATATTGTTCCTTGTTTAATGCACAACAAGTTCTCCTTTATTTTTCTTAAATGCCACTGATTTATCTGTCCTCTTTGGGGGTTGGATGGGGTTCCCTTCTCTGTGGCACAAGAGGAGTGAACGTAGGTGAATTGCCCTGCATTGGCTGCTATAAGAGAACTGCTGGCCATGGGGGACTGACACTCACTACTGAAGGTGATCTTTCTCTGTCTGGTTTGTATGTAAGTGAAGTGTGGTTCTATCCAGCACTTGACTGCAGGGACTCTGCTCTGGAGATACAATGAGCAGAAGTGTTTGGACTTCTATTCCTGGTGTTTGACATAGTAATGATCTTGGTTGAAGTCCTCCCCTGAGATTGGTAATTGATGCGTGGTATTCTGCTCCCCTGGAATTAATAACTAGTGCATAGTATTCTGCTTAACACCACTGATTAACAACCTTAGTTACCTCTGCAAAATTCCTTTTGCTAGGTATTGTTACATAATCAGGTGTGTGCTCTCTCATCATAGTCACAATATCAAAGATAAGAATGGGAAAACTTGGGAGACGTTTTTAGAATTCTGTGTACCATAATCCACCTTCTGGCTCTTAAAAATTCATATCACTTCCTATGCAAAAGATATTTGACCTTCTGAGCACCTGAAAGTCTCATTCCACTGTAGCATAAACTCAAATCTATAATCTCATCTAAATTTCACAAGCTCAAGTCCAAATTTTTGTAACCTAAATTAGATGATGAGAAGGCTCTTGGGTCACAATTCCTCTCCATCTGTGGACCTCTGAAACTAAGGTGACAAGTTATTTGCCCTGAGTTCTCCCAACATATGATGGTGAGATTGACATGGAATAATAGTTGTAGACATTTTGGTTAGAAGGGGCTGGTGCAGTGGGAAATGGGAGGTAAAATCAAAGTCACAAATGCAAAGCAGCTTTGAAATCCAGCCAGGAAAACTAGAGTTCCTTGGTTAGGTTTCAAGTCCTGGGAATAATTCCCTGTGGCCCTTGACTCCGCCCTCTGGTCTCTCAGTGGTACCTTTTAGGCTCTTTGTTCTGCTCTGTGAGTCATCCCTCATTTTTCATGAAAGATAACACAATTTGAAGCTGAGCAGTTTGAAAATCTTTTATTTTTTACCTTCTCTGTCCATTTCAATCCCAGATGGTAATTTTCTGTTGATACATTGTTCTCGGAAACTTTGTAGGTCTCCTGTGGATGTCACAAGGGTTCATTACACATGAGCCAAATTCTAAGGTATTTTCAAGACAGTATCTCCTCTACTTTTTTCTGCTGTGGTGGCTTAAAGACAATGATTTTAAGTTTCTTAGAGGCCGTTGCATTTGATTAAGATCTATGTGAAACACGTTTACTTCATTGGAAGAATTGTTTGTGTTATTACACTGATGTTTTGATTTCATCCTTTTACACTAATGAGATTTGTATGAAATCTGAGATTTCAGCACAAGGTGATACAGTCACACACTCAGACTTTTCTTTATGTTACACTTTCAACATCTATTTTGAATTTATAACATCTTTTGATATCTGAAGAGGCTGAGAGTTTACAAAATCATTCTGGCTTCTTTTTAACAGTTTTCCTCTCAATTTATCCATCTCTGCTTGCATTTTACTATAAGCAACAAGAAGAAACCAGGCAGCATCTACAACACTTTGCATGGGAATCTTCTTAGCTAAATATGCAAGCTTATTACTTACAAGTTATGCTTCCACATGACTATAGGACACAATTTTGGCATGTATTTTGCCCCTATGTAACAAGAATCTTCCTTTCTCCCATTTCAAATAACATGCTACTTTCATTTCAGCCTTCAGAATCAGCATTCTTAAAGTCAGTATTTCTGCTAACAATCTTCTCATGGTTTAGGATTTCTCTACCAAATACTTCTACTCTCTTAAAACCTGGATCTGTCTCCTATAAACAAGACTATTCTAGCCTGCAAGATAATGAGATCATGTGAAAGACAGATGAATTGTTTATCTGAGGCCATTATAAATCATCCAAGTCACAGCAAACTCATCAGCTGACTGTAGATGCATGGACAAACCCAGCCAAAATCAGCCACGCCCAGCACAGGCTAGAAGGACATTCCAGGTGGCTCATTAACTTGTGAGCCAAATAAATACTTATCACCCTAATACCACTAAGGTTTTGTGGTTATTTGTTATACAGCATTATTTTTCAGTAGATAACTGATATACAAGGGACTTGCATTTAGTCACTGGGATTTGTGTGCATTTGACCTACTCTTAGAAGAGAGAGCATTCAGTTCCAAAAATAGAAAAAAAACCCCTTTCTTTCTCCCCTCCCCTTTTCTCTTTCCTCTCTCTCTCTCTCTTCTAGCTTAGGCTACCTTTTCAGTCCTGTTCCCTGTAATTGCAGGGATACACATCAGGTCTGCAAGTAGTCATATTGAAGAAACTCTTATTTGGCTTGGATAAAGAGAAAAGGGCCCCCATCCTTTCCCCTTTGGGGGGAAAACTATGTGATACACATTTGTAAGAAAGTCTACACTCAAACCTGTTCCCCTTTCCCAACAATCCAGTACTCTTTTATTTGTGCCCTTTAGAGTCTTGACAGAACCTTTTAAAACACACGTTTATCTGGCAACTTATTTTGGAATGTATTATGATATGTGAATGGACAGTTTCATTTTAATACCTTGTTACATTTAATTTTATTAATGTCTGTTTCCTCCTCTACAAGACTACTTCTGTAAAGCTGAAGCTCCTCTTGCTCATGGCTCTAACATCAGCACCAAGGACAGTGCCAGGCACACGCTGCTTCACAAACAGTTTTGATAAATCAAAATGAATGAACTTGTTTGACCTAATGTCATGAATAAGAATTCATAAATTACCTATATTTCTCTTTTATAGAGCATAGATTTTGTCACTTTTCAACAAATATTTTATCACTTTTGTGGATTACCATATTAAGATCCCAGTTGACTTTCACACTGAAGGCATTGTTGCCTGGGAGAGAACACACTCAGGTAAGTTTTACATAAGAGCAAAACCTTTTCTGACAAGGTTTCTATGAAAACTCTTCAACATCAAAACAAAAGAGCAAAAAAAAGAATGTGGTCTTTTCTTTTAGCCAATGTGGCTAAAAGAATTTTAGCAGACATTACCAACATCTGTATTTTATTGTCCCTACTTGTCTATATGAAGGGTCAACTCTGGCTACTCTCTATTAGAATACTTTTTATGAGACTATCCAGAGGATCTGCAATGAAGTTCCTTTGGTTCTAATTTTAAGTCAGCCAAAATAAAATGTCTTACTCACCAGGCTGTTCATGGGAACATTCATGCATTCATAAATTATGGATGGGCTGTAAAGGCCGTGAATGTTCCTTGGAAGCTCTTTTAGTATCTCTCTAGATAAGAAATGAATCCAGATTCTACATCTTTTCATTTATTACCATTACTCATTATTATTCAAATTACATAGCATGATTCATGTCCAGAGATCAAGATATCAGAAGGATTTTAAGGGCAAACTATAAAAATGAGAGTGAGGAAAGGAAGGGAGACAGACAAGAACCAAGAATTTAGGATCAGTGAGCTCTTTCTTTCAATGGCTGTTTTTTATATGCTGATAAATTGAGACTCTGACTGAATTAGTAAACATTACCTGTGAAGTAACAGACTAAAATGTAATCCATTTTGACATAATCAAAGCTTCAAGACTAAAGGATAATATTCTATGGAAGGCATTTAAGATATGAACAACCAGTAGCTAGGGGAGGAATGTGGTGGTCCTGGACATTCAAAAATTATCTTCAGTAGGTAGGGTATTTTTCCACACAGGGGCTGAAAGATCATAAAAGGAGTAGATAATACTTTTTAATGTGACAGTTCATATTATTCAGGAAATATTTACTCTACTTTCACTTCTAATTATGGGCAGAGCATACCCCCTACCCCTCATTGACAGTGAGTTTGGCCAGATAACTTGTTCTGGCCAATGGGATGCTAGCAAACATGATGCAAACAGAGGCTTGAAATGTGCTTTCAAGTTTGGGCTTGGCCTCTTGAGCTTCAGCTACAGACACTTAAAAAATATGCCCTGGCTCATTCCCTTGTCCAAGGAAGGTGAGAGACACATGGAGCTACCTAGATCTTATCACAGCTTGGAGCTGGGCCCAATTGATATCACCCTAGATTAGCTGAGCTGAGTGTATTACAATAAATACTTGCTGTTTTAATCTACTGAGTTTTGGAGTGGTATTATACAATAGAGAATTTGGCTGTGTTGTGTTCCCCATTGCTGGGAGGGAGCCTCTATATCCTTGGAATTTCCTGAGTAATAGAAGAACATTTCTTATTCATGGTGGGCCTTCTGGATCACACCCAAATTTATGCTAATGAAATGACTCCGAATGGGGGCCAGTCACTCTAGAAAGACCAACTATGTGATTAGAAGATTGAAGTTTTGAGCTATGTGATATCAGTCCAACCTCCTGGGAGAGAGATTCAGCTAAATAACATGACAGATGATTTAATCAATCATGCCTGCTTAACAAAATTCCAATAAAAATTCTGAACACTGGAGCTCAGAGAGCTTCCCTGTTTGGTGATACACATCAGTATGCCAGTAGGCTGATGCACCCAGAGAACACAGAAGTTTCATGTTTGGGACCCTGTCAGATCCCTATGTATCTCTTCTTTGGGCTAATCCTGATTTGTATCTTTTGTAATAAAGCTACAATAATAAGTATAGTGTTTTCCAAAGTTCTGTTAATCTTTCTAGCAAATTATTAAAACTGAGGAAGTAGTGGGAATTGCTGAATTTGTAGCCAGTTGGTCAGAAGGGTGGATGGCCTGAGAACCCTGTAACTGTGGCTGGTGTCTGAAATTAGGGTAGTCTTGTGGAGGGCTGTACCCTTAAATCTGTGAGAATTAACCCAGCTCTGGAAAGTTAGCATGAAAATTGCATTTCAGGTCATTTGTTACACATCAATACCTGACTGGTATACCGTATGTGTGTGGAATGATCAAATAAAAAAAATATATAAGTATTTACAAACTCTAAGTGCAAATGTAAGGAAGTGTTGTTAGCAAACCATAAGTATATGTGACTATGTCCTCATAAGCAAGACAGTCTAGTGATTCTTCAAGGTTTGGTTTATCTGATAACTTTCCTCATGATGTCTTCTCTAACTCCCTACTTTTTTATTGGTGGTGCTCTTATAGATCTACTTCCTGCCTCAGTGATGGTTATATTCATGCCTGTATCTCATCCCTATGTGAAATTGTGACTCTCTTGAAGTCAAGAGCTGTGATTGACATCACATCCCAGAGCATTTTCTGGTACATCTAAGAGAGCTCCTGACAATCTTATGATGACTGATAGGCACGAGCATGGAGCCTGAGCTTGTCTCCAACCCTTTTGAGCTGGCTAGAACCCAACCATTCATTCATCATAATTCATTCATTAATCAACTAATAGTATCCACTACATGCCAGGCATTGTTTCAGGTACTTGGGATACAACAGTCCCTGATCTCTTAGAGCTTTTATTCAGGCCAGAAAGATGCATAGTAAACTAAAATGATGTCTTAATATGTCAGATGGTGCCAAGAGCCATGTGGAGTGGTTATTTTCATTAAAATGGTGTAGAAAATTGCCTCTGAGTATATGGCCTTTGAGCAAAGACCTGAAGGAAGTAAAGGCGTAAGTCATGTAGATATCTGGGAGAATATGGTTCCAGGCAGAGTGAACAATAATAGCAGAGACCCAGAGGTGTGAGTGTGTTTGGAGCATGTGAGGATCAGCAAGGAGGCTGGTATAGGTGGGGCGAAATTAGTGATGGAGAGATAGGCTGGAATTCAAATTAGAAAGCTCTGAGGTTAGAGTAGAAAGGGCAGATAACTCAAGTCAAAGAAAAAAAATATTGGCTTTGACTCTTTTTTGGATTTTTTTAATACCTCCATCTCCTTTCTATTCCTGGAAATTCCCATTGTCTCAGGTAGAAGTCTCCACATTAGCCTCAGCCTCTGATAATCCAGTCCCAGACAAGACCAGCAGGGCCAGTCTTGGCCCCTTATGAGATGGGAAGCAGATAAACATGAACTGTGTATCAAGATAGATAATATTAATATTCCTCCCAGTAATCTTGTTTTTTCATATTTGAGGAAGTAGAGGTTAAAGAGTTTATTAATTAGGGTTCCATCAGGAAACATATGGTATGCTCATGTTATATAATTGGTAGGAGTCTGGCTTCTTTATAAAGGAATGGTATGGGTTAATGAAGCCAAAAAGAGTAGTGAGGCACCAAGGACTGGCAAGTAGAGAACGTTGTTACTTACCTTAGACTAAAGGGGCAAAGGAAGAGATGTTTGCTATAGCTGCAGGAGAGACTGCACAGAAAACACTCTTGGCTTTAGTAGAAGGAACAGCAAACTCAGAGAGACCCTGCAAGGAGGGAGCCCAGGATATAATTACCCTGACACATTCTCCTTCCTTCCTCTGATCTCTTGCTGGTGTTTCCCATTGGGTGAACACCCTGAAACCAGCGGGTCAAAGAGCCCACTGCGGTGTCCTTACTTGTTGGCCTCAAAGAGCTAGGTAGAGTAAGTGGTCCTAGCAGCAAACGAAGCATAGCCAGTAACTCCCCTAACATCACTCAGGTGGTCTGGTTGAATTCACATCTAGTTCTGTATGACTCCATGCTCCCCATGACTACACTGTGTTCTCTTCTATAGCATTTGCTGTTTAAAAAAATATTGTTATTGTTATTTTATTAAAGTTGTCTCATGCCCCCCTTTGCCATCCTCCCAGCCCACCCCACCCTGCTCCCACAGTCAATCCCCACAATGTTGTCCATGTCCATGGGTTGGTGGGAAGCAGACTGATGCAGCCACTGTGGAAACAATATGGAATTTCCTCAGAAAACTAAAAATTGAACTGTTTTTGGCCCAGTGATTCCACCACTGGGAGCATTTGCTATTTCTATTTGACCATTTCTTGATTCTGGTATTGTATGATACTGTCATACATGTCCCTCACTGGAAACCTATGTTAGACTATAAATTACTGGAAGAATAGGATTGTTGTTCATATATCTACATCCCTGGAGTATTAAGCTGGTGTCTCCCACATTTTGGAAGTGTACAAATGCATTCACAATCAAGATTCAAAGAAATATGCAGTGGGACTTCCAGTAAAGATGGTAGCATAGGTAAATACAGCTCACCTCCCTGCACAACCAAATCAAAATTACAACTAAAATATAGAACAACCATCACTCAGAACCATCAGAAATCGAGTTGAATAGAAGTCTGACAACTACAGAATTAAAGAAACCACATCCATCCAGATTAGTAAGAGGGGCAAAGATACAGAATGGGCTGGTACCACAACCATGTGTAGTGGATAAAAGTTTGGGAGGTATATCCTGGGAACAAGGAGTCCCAATCCCACATCAGGTCTCTCAGCCCAAGGTTCTAGTGCCAGGAAGAGAAGTCCCCATGACTTTTGGCTGCAAAAACCAGCAGAAATTGAATCGGTGGAAGGAACTTCTGGAGTCCTAAGCAATTCCCCTTAAAGAACCTGCACACGGATTTACTCAGACTCACTCCCTCTGAGCTCCAGCAATGTGGTAGCAGCTGAAAAGGCACCAGTGGTATACAGGGAGGAACTGAAGTGTCTGGCATCAAAGCAGGAGCTGAGGGTCAGCCTTCTTCCAGACAGAAAGATGGGCAGAGGACATTGTCCCTTTTCTGAGCTCTCCCATACAGAGCCGCAGAGCTGGCAGGCAGGTGCCATATCTGAGACTTATCAACTTGGCTAACTGTTTGCCCTGCCCTGGAAATACCCTCAGGCTCTGTCACACCCAACTTACCAGCCCACCCAAACTTTTAACCGTGAATTCTCCATTTAAATGGCTGGTCTTGGCTCATGCTTCACAACTTCTTAAATCCTATCAAATCAACAACAGCTAGACTCAGTAAGCCCTCAGCCCCTGTACCTCTTGCTAAGTGACCCCAGGCCCGTTACTAGGGGCAGCCAGCCTAGATTCACAGCTTAGCTTTTCTTGGGAACCTCCAAGCCCAGCACAAGTAGTAGCCATCTCAGATTGCTTTATAGCTCATGCAGGGTAGCCACAGGCAGAACACAGGTGGGGGATGACCTTGGTCTGCACCATCCAGGTAACCCCAGGGCCTGTGCACCCAGTGGTCAGCTACAGACCACATCAGTGCACTACCACCCTACTCTTGCACAGCTGATCCTCCATGGAGGGAAAATGTTGGTGATCAATGGTAACAGCCAGTCCTCGAGGCTGATTGGCCTGAGTAAGTCCCTCCCATTGACTTGCCAAGAGCAGTGAAGACTCAACTACAAGGGGAGGGTATACTCAGCCCACAGGAAAGATGCACCTTAAGTACACAGCTTGGGTAAGAAGGGAGGCTGTGCCACTGGACTCTACAGGGCACCTACTACATTAGGCCACACTACCAACACAGGGAATCATAGCAGCTCTACATAATACATACAAACAAACACAGGGAGGCTGCCAAAATGAGGAGACAAAGAAAAACCATCCAAATGAAAGATCAAAACTACAGAAAAAGAGCTAAATGAAATGGAGGTAAGCAATCTATCAGATGCAGAGTTCAAAACACTTGATATGAGGATGCTGAAGGAACTTAGTGAGGACCTCAACAGCATAAAAAAGATCCAGTCAGAAATGAAGAATATACTAGTTGAAATAAAGAACAATTTTCTGGGAAACAACAGTAAAGTGGATGAAGCTGAGAATCAAATGAATGATTTGGAACATAAGGAATCAAAAAAACAATCAGTCAGAACAAGAAAAAAGAATCCAAATAAATGAGGACAATGTAAGCAGCCTCTGGGACAACTTCAAGCATTCCAACATTCACATCGTAGGGGTGCCAGAAGGAGAATAGAAAGATCAAGGAATTGGAAATCTATTTGAATAAAATGATGAAAGAAAACTTCCCTAATTTCGTGAACTAAATAGACATGCAAGTCTAGGAAACACAGAGTCCCAAACAAGGTGAGTGCAAAGAGGCCCATGCCAAGACCCATCATAAATTAAAATACCAAAGGTTAAAGATAAAGAGAGAATCTTAAAAGCAGCAGGAGAAAAGAAGTTAGTTACCTACAGAGGAATTCCCATAAGATCATCAGCTGATTTCTCAAAAGAAACTTTTCTGACCAGATGAAACTGGCAAGAAGTATTCAAAATCATGAAAAGCAGGAACCTATATGCAAGATTGTTCTACCCAGCAAAGATATCATTTACAATGAAAGGGCAGATAAAGAGCTTCCCAGCCAAGAAAAAACTAAAGGAGTTCATCATCGCTAAACCATTATTAAATGAAATGTTAAGGAGACTTACTTAAGAAAAAGAATATCAAAACTATAAACACTAAAATGGCCATAAATACATATCTATCAACAATTGAATCTACAAAACAAACTAAGCAAACAAGAACAGAGACAGAATCACAGATATGGAGAGCGTATTGATGGCAGCCAGATGGAAGGATGGTGTGGGAGAATGGATGAAGAGGTGAGGGGATTAAGAAGTACAAATAGGTAGTTACAGAATAGCCATGGTGATGTAAAACACAGAATAGGAAACGGAGTAGCCAAAGAACTTATAAGCATGACACATTGACATGAACACTTGTGTGGGGATTGCCTGAGGGATTGCAGGTTGCAGGGTGGAGATGGGCAAAGGGGGCATAATTGGGACAACTGTAATAGCATAATCAATAAAATATAAGTAAAAGTAAAACAATGAAATAGAAAAAATAAAGAAATATGCAGGAGGGGTGGGGGTATAAAGGGAATAAGTGGTAATGGAAAAATTACAATAAAAAATAAAACGTTGACATTTATTGCCATAAACCTTAAGGAAAGTGAGCAATTAACCTAGTTAGCTGGAATGATCCGAGAAGTCTCATGGAAGACAGGCCAGGGCCTGCGGAGTGGTGGGATTGGGATAAAAGAACAATAAAGGAAGCCATTCGAGGCAGGGGGACAAGGGCAAGGAGGGGCAGATGGCAGACATTCCAGAAAGGTGCTGTGGTGAGAGGGGCTTTTTGATAGAAGAACAGAGAGGTGATGCTGAGGAAGAGGAGTCAGGGTCCGGTAAGCTGCCTGTGGACTTCTGGCTTACAGACAGAAAGTCTGCCCCCGGAGAGGCAGATGTTTGGAATTTATGGGAAGTTATTGCTAGCCAGGTCCACCCTGAGTCAAAGTAACAGCACAGAAACTGAGAAATGCAGTCCAGATCAATGAATCTTTATGATGTTGTACAATTTGTTCAACTTCTTTTTCTAAATTCACTGGCTATTTGGGCATACGTATTTTTACAATGTAATCCAGTTTCCCACAGGTCACCTATAACATTTTAAGAAAAAACAATACGGGATGGAACACCAAGTTTTTTAGGAAATTGAATGAACATACGAATATAATTAAAATGAACAATAATAAGTTTATATGAGCATAAATAAAATAATAGTTTGATGTGTTACTTATGGAATGTAAGTATATGTGAGCAAAGCAAAATGAATGTCCCTAGGCTATGTTTCTTGGTTCCTTCTTTTTAAAAAATATATATATTTTATTGATTATGCTATTACAGTTGTCCCTTTTTTCCTCCCTTTTATTCCCCTCTGCCCTGCGCGCCACCCTTCCACCAGCATTCCCCTCCTCTCTTCCCTGCTTAGTACATGTCCATGGGTCATACATATAAGTTCTTTGGCTTCTCCATTTCCTATAATATTCTTAATCTCCCCCATCTATTCTGTACCTACTATTTATGCTTCCTATTCCGGTACCTTTCCCCCCATTCTCCCCCACCCCTCCCCTCTGATCTTCATTTCTGTGATTCTGTTCCTGTTCTAGTTGTTTGTTTAGTTTGTTTTTGTTTTTGTTTTCTTTTTAAGGTTCAGTTATTGATAGTTGTGACTTTGTTGTCATTTTAATGTTCATAGTTTTTGATCTTCTTCTTAGTTAAGTCCCTTTAACATTTCATATAATAAGGACTTGGTGATGATGAACTCCTTTAACTTCACTTTATCTGCAAAGCACTTTATATGTCCTTCCATTCTAAATGATAGCTTTGCTGGATAGAGTAATCTTGGATGTAGGTCCTTGCTTTTCATGACTTTGAATACTTCTTTCCAGTCCCTTCTTGCCTGCAACATTTCTTTTAAGAAATCAGCTCATAGTCTTATGGACACTCCTTTGTAGGTAACTGTCTTCTTTTCTCTTGCTGCTTTTAAGATCCTCTCCTTATCTTTAATGTTGAGCAATATAATTATGATGTGCCTTGGTGTGTGCTTCCTTGGGTCCAACTTCTTTGGGATGCTCTGAGCTTCCTGGATCTCCTGGAAGTCTATTTCCTTGGCCAGATTGGGGAAATTCTCCATTATTTGTTCAAATAAGTTTTCAGTTTCTTGCTATTCCTCTTCTCCTTCTGGAACTCCATGATTCAGATGTTGGAACATTTAAGTTGTCCCAGAGGTTCCTAAGCCTCTCTTCATTTTTCTGAATTCTTGCTTCTTCTTTCTGTTCTGGTTGAATGTTTACCTCTTTCTTTTGCTCCAAATCATTGATTTGAGTCTGGTTTCCTTCCCGTTACTGTTGGTTCCCTGTAAAGTTTTCTTTATTTCACTTTGCCTAGCCTTTACTTTTTCCTCCATTTTGCAACCACACTCAACCATTTTTGTGAGCATCCTGATTACAAGTGTTTTGAACTATGCATCTGATAGATTGGCTATCTGTTCATCGCTTAGTTCTATTTTTGGAGGTTTGATCTGTTCTTTCATTTGGTCTGAAGGGGGTACCCCATCCCACAGATTCCCCCTGGGTTTCCATGGATGAAAGAGAGTGTCGTTCCAGACACTCTCAGTGTGCCAGGAAAAGGGGGTGGTGATTCCCTCTAGGGGAAAATACCCTGAGCCCTTCTCTTGAAGTGGCTTTTATTGAGAACAATATGTGCAGGGGTCTACAGCATGCATGCAAAGCTCATCAATCAATGTCAAAAGGCTATGATTGAAGTACCGTACAGATTTGCCCCAGGTCAGGGTCTGGTAGATAGGGTGGCACCCATTTGACCCTGAAACCTGGGAAACTGATTACATTCTCTGCTTGGATCCCAAACATCGGTACTCATTAACTCAAGGGCATTCTTAGCAAAGTAAGTGTCATAGGATTTAATGCATTCCTTTTCCAGACCCAGTTGTCCCCAGGAGCCGCCTGGTCCAGTTTAGGGCTGTATCTGCCTTTAGTATTGTTTCACTGACCTGGTCAGGCAGCTGGGCAGAGCAGCCAAGAGATAAGGAGACTTGTTTCAGATAGAATGAGGACTCCAGCCATGACAAAGCTAAAGGGTGAGGGTCTTTTGCCCCTTCTCCATGTCCCCCAAGTCCTTCCCTGAAGGCCCCTATGTGACTGTGCCTGTCTTAGGTTGCCTCTGCCATTGAGGGGTCTTACCCATCATTGACTAACCAACCATCCTCTGGGGCCAAGCAGGCTGATGTGAGGGAGGCAGGGGCTGTGCCCCTGCCAGGGGGACAGGTTTTGTCTCTTCAGTGGCCTATTTTCCCAAGGCCTCCTTGCTCAGCTCCAGCCTTGGGGCCCTCTCACCTGTCAGTGAGGCTACAGTCCCTGAAACTAGGCAGGACAGTTCCCAACATTGGGCCATATTTCTTTGTCTTGGCATGCCTGTTATGTTGGAGGGGACAGAGCCTTAGGTATTCGCCAGGGTGGGCCAACCCAGGTCATTGACTGTGGCACTGTATGTTGGTGAGGGGTCCAAGAGGGAAAAATTCTGCTTGCTCAGTTCTCCACTGGCTTTCAGTCACTTCCCCTGTTATGCACAAGCAAATTTGGCCCTTCTGGTGCTGTTTCCTGGGTGGGTAGGTTTGTGCATGTTTTAGGACCCTGTGGTCTCTCCAACAAACTCTCCTGTGAGACTGGGAGTTTCTCCCACTGCTGCAACCCCCACAAGTGTTTACAGTCAGAGGTTTTGAGGCTATATTTTCCTGCACCTGAACCCTGTGTTGCACAGTCAGTCTCACTCCCCAGCTGTTCCTCCTGGTTTATCTGCACACAAATGTGGGACCGCCCGGTTGTTGGCCAGCCACTGCCTCACCTGCTGGGTTCTCCAGCCGCCTTCTTGCAGCATGTCCTCTCCACCCAGGCTGTCCATCTCTGCCCCTCCTACTGGTCTGGATGAATGTTTTCTCTTTAACTCCATGCCTGTTGGCCTTTCATACAGTTTGATTTTCTGGCAGTTCTGTTTATTTTGTTCTTAAATTTGTTTTTGTCCTTCTTTTGGTTATGTGAGGAGGCAAAGTATCTACCTACATGTCCATCTTGGCCGGAAGTTTCGCTTTCCCTTCTGTTTCAGATTTTGGGTGAGAGAGCTGAGGCCAGAGGAAACTGCATTGCGTTCTGCTTAATTTCTTCATCAATAACTTTGATGGACTTGCCAGTCCTTGCAAACACAGATGAATTGGCTTGTCTTTGAATTTTTCATTGCATTACTATGCTCCCAATCAATATGTGAATCTCTACAGTCCTCTTGCCCTTGGAGAAGGATGCATCAGAAGACATTTGTATTCTGACTGTTGCCTTATTTTATTTTCTGG
Organism: Pteronotus mesoamericanus; assembly: GCF_021234165.1. NCBI lineage: Eukaryota > Metazoa > Chordata > Mammalia > Chiroptera > Mormoopidae > Pteronotus > Pteronotus mesoamericanus. The sequence continues at coordinate 24,156,156 of NW_026555105.1, read as the reverse complement.
GAGATAAATTGAGAGCCAGGGCTTGCTGTCTTCCAACAAGCCACTTTCATTGTGGATCTTATCATGCGTCTTTGTTATGTACCCTTATCACAGTGCAACTGCTCTTTCTGCTTAAAAAGCAGCCAGAAGTGTCCTGTCGTGTGTGTGTGAAGATATACAGTTTGCCTTTGGTGGTCTTTTGCCTTATACTTTGATATCCTACAACCTTCTGGGGCTTTTGCCCTCTCCACAACACCTACCTTGCTTTCTCTCTGTCTATTAATTGCTAACTGGCATTGCTGCAGGTGTTAATAATGGATTGCAGCTTTTTGTGTTGAATCTCGTGAGGATGTTTACATGTTAATAAGGTGCTCATGGAGACCATAAATAATCGTGCTCCAATAGTTAGCTAACAGGCTATATGACAAGCAATAGAGATATACTTTGGGATCAGAGTATCCCTTACATGACATCATGTAGGGAGGTCCTTTTCTTCCACGCATAGGAAGACCTCAGTGTGGTGAACGTTATGGTAGATTGCTTGGCCTATGTTCCAACCCCACCTATCAAACAGAGGCAAGGAAGCCAGAAACTATCATTTCTACATTCTCTTGGAGCTGGAGTTCCAGCTATGTTTAGACTCCACCAATCAGATGAACTTGTGAAAAACTTTGATTTGGAACTGAGTGATATGGGGATGCAAGAACAGTGTGAAAAGTCTCTTTTGCTAGTAGGGATTGTGACTTAATTTTGGAGCAGTCTTATAGCAGTGGGTGATAACTTTCCTTGTCATGTCAAGGTGGTATGCTCAGTCAATAAGCAGCAGTGGTAGAATCTCCTAACATATCAGTTGCTGCAATAGGCCTAATTGGTTCTCTATAAACACATCCTTGATGCTCTATGATTTCTAACAATTTTGGAAGCACCTAATTCCCTGCAGCAAATCCCTTTCTGGTGATGCTAACTAAAATGGATTCTTTTGCATGTAACCAAACTCAAATCAATTCAGTAAATGGTAGAAATGGCTACAGGCAAGAGATTTTCATGTCAATGGGAATCTGGGATTGACTGTCTGCCCTGGTTGGATCTGAAGACAATTAAACACCATTGCACATTTTTAAGTTGACATCTAAATGTTGCATTTTTTTTTATTAGAGACTGAAATAAGACAAATAAAATAAAAGGATATAATTTCTCGCATATTGTAAACACTGTATTGAGATTTCAAAATATAACGATTTTAGCACTTTTTAAAATGTATCCACTGAAATCTAGCTACCTTGGAGATTTATTACCTTCAATTATCCAGTTTTAAAAGTACAATCTTCTTTAGCAGAAATTTTACAATGTTTATATTTTCTCTTTAATTTGTATTTCTATTTCACATCCACTATAAATTGTCTTAATAGAATTATTTAATGCTCAAACAACTTCACTGTTAACCCTAATATACTTCACTACCAAAAAATTAGTTTATAAAATAAACTTTTAATTGTTTTTATATTCTGTGATCATAGAAGTCCTCAAATTTCAGCATTTCCTTATGAATTGTTATTATTACAATTATTAATGAGATATATTTAATTGTAACACTTAAATATATTATATATTAAATAAGTAATTATTAAACATAAAATTAATACACTAATGGAAATATTTCTCTCAATAAAATGAATTAAGCGAGGTTTTTTCATCTAAATTACTTTTTCCTAAAATGAAACAGTTTCAACATCAGTTATATTTTCATTTTTATATATGTAACCACTGAAAACTGTATTCACATAAATGAGCAGATGGGAATGTACAGTTTTTTTAAAATAGCAATTTCATTTAATTCTTTTCCTTGCAAGAGTTTAAGTAGAAAAATTGCTGGGTTGTAAGATAAATGTATTTTCTTTTTTTGGGGGTGTTGACTCCTACACATCCTTCAATATCACTACCAACTCAGAGACTTCTTTGCCATGCCAGACAAGACCAAGTCTCCACATTACAATATTCTAAGCCCAATATATTTCTCTTTCATCATAGTTACTCTAATTGTAACTATATATCAATTTAAGTGTTTATGCTATTGTGCTTTTGATTATCCTGACTCATTAAATTCTTTTAACTCCATCCCAAATAAAATATTACTTAAAAAAATTTTTAATTGAATTTACTGAGGTAACATTGGTTAATAAAATTATATAGGTTTCAGTTGTACAGTTCTATAATACAACATCTGTATATTGTATTGTGCATTTACTACCCCAAGTCAAGTCTCCTTCCATCACTATTTACCCTTTTTTCTACCTCCCCCCAACCCTCTTTCCCTCTGGTAATCATCATACTGTTGTCTGTGTCTATGAGGGTTTTTTTCCCTTTAATTTCTTCACTTTTTTCACCAAGGCACCCAACCCCCTCTCCTCTATCTGTAAGTCCTCTTCTATTTTGTTTGTTTATTTATTTTGTTCCTTAGGTTTCATATATGAGTGAATCCACATAGCATTTGTCTTTCTCTAACTGGCTTAGTCCAGGTCTATACGTGTTGTCACAAAAAGTAAGATTTCCTTCTTTTTAATGGCTGAGTAGTATTCCATTGTCTAAATATACCATGGGCTATTGTAAATAATGCTGCAATGAATACAGGGGTGCATACATTCTTTCAAATTAGTTTTGGGTTTATTTAGATATATACCCAGAAGTGGAATCACTAGGTCATAAGGCAGTTCCATTTTGAATTTTTTGAGGAAACTCCATACTGTTTTCCACAGTGACTGCTCCAACCTGCATTCCCACTAAAAGTGCACATGGGTTCCCTTTCTCCACAGCCTTGCCAAAACTTGTTTGTTAATTTATTGATGATAGCCATTCTGGCAGGTGTGAGGTGACCTCTCATTGTAGTTTTAATTTGCATTTCTCTGATGATTAGTGACATTAAACATCTTTTTATATGTCTAATGGCCATCTGTATGTCTTCTTTAAAGAAGCATCTACTCGGTTCCTTTGCTCATTTTTAAGTGGATTGTTTGTTTGTTTGGTGTTGAGTTGTGTAAGTTCTTTATAAATTTTGGATAACAAAATAAAATTTTTCTTAAAATTATTTTAGTGATTGTTGTATACTCTAGTGGTTTTCCTTCAATTATTTAAAATGAAAAAAGGAGAAAACCCATCATTTGCAAATGGAAAGAAAACATTTTTTGCCTAGTCATCAGATTTATTCCCTTCCTCAATTTCTGGGAAATCTACCCAAAAGGCTTTACTAAAACTTATAAATGACCATTACTTATAGCAATTTCTTTTTCACTTAAATAAACTATATTTAACTTCATAATACAGAAAGCTTTGGGAGAATAAAAATTATTCTTAATTTCAATACATTTTCATCAATACTTTTTTTGGCATACTTTTATCTTAATCATGTGATTTAAATACCTTCTTATCAAAATCTTAGAGCTGCAGATTAAACTTATTCAGTTTATGGAAAATGCCTGCCATATATCCTAATCAGAAAACCAGTGCTCATGATCAAATTAAAGAGCCAAGTCAGACCAGTTTCTGTCAGAAATACTCTAACTTAATTTTTCAATTCAAATAAGCACATTATTATGCAGTTCTGTGACAGCCATTCAGCTTCAGAGATCTATAAAAGCAAGACAGAGAAATAAGGTAAAGCATGGAGCCTCCCTGGGAGCTTGCCACCTGGGGTCCCCACCTTCAACAACTCTTCCAGGCTATTTGTTTCATGTTCGTGGCACTTTCCATCCCTTACCACTTCACCAAGAGTCAGAGAGTACAAGCAATGAAGTCATTATCACAACTCTTCCCACTTTACAATCTATGAGGACATCTCAACCCAGGCCAGATTGCTGTTTTAAATGTCATAGTCACCCCTTAATAGATGTATTCGTAAGACAAAAAGGATTAGTGTTTCTATGCCTTGGATTAAAGAGGCTTCCAAATATAAATATTTAAATTTGTACCTTTGATTAATGCCCTAAAGATTTTTAGATCTTGGGTCAATGTTTGTACATGGATGTGATGCTATGACTTTCTCTTGAAAAGCAGTTGAAGATCAGTTTTGAAAGGGGAGGTAGAAATGGAAAACCAATACAACACCCCAAGCTCAGGAAAATTAATTTCAGGAAAGTATTTATGGGAAATAATAATCTGGCAGTTGATTTTCTTAAAACTATCTGTATCTTAGAGAGAGTGGTAGGTATCCCTCAGTTTTAAATATGCTGACATGGGATTTTGTTGTCTGCAAATGGAATCTGATCAATGGGAAGTATTCAGAAACTGATTTGCAATATTGTATACACTGTTGGGTCATTTTCACAGGGTACAGATTATTGGTCAGGATATAAACAAGGAAGGAAAGAACTCTGCTGATCTCAACAGTGACCAGAGGGAGAGGGGAGAGGGATAAAAGGAGAAGGGGAAAGGTCTAGTCAAGGAACAGATATAAATGATACATGAACAACAGGGTAGGGATTGATTGTGGGAACAGGGGTTGGGTGGGTTAGGGGAGAGCAATGGGGTAAAATTGGGACAACTGTAATAGAACAACACTAAAAGTAAATAAATAAAAAATAAAAAATACTACTATTAAATAAATAAATAAAAATACCTATATCTATCTATCTGCTGTTCTCTTCTTATCTTCCAATCTGAATACTTTGTACATTGATAGTTTTTTAATACTCCCATTATCTCCATCCCAGACATCCTAGAAGCTGATGGTCTTATGAATATCCTACTGATCCTGCAGGTGACCCTGTATTCTGGTTTTGTACTCAAGTGGTTCCTCGGCTGCTCACTCTGATCCTTACATGTATATAGTAGGTGCTACATAAATATTTAGAATCAGAGAATGTCAAAGCTGAATGAAACTTGAGCCATTACCTAATCTCATGATCTTGGTGAGCAGAGGAGGAAACTGAGGTGCTGAACAGGGAAGTAATTTGTCAGAGGTGACAGTACTTGTTAAGGTATGTTGACCTATCATGATTTTTCTCAGACTCAATTTCTCTAAAATTTTACTTCTTAAAGTTCCCAAAATAGAGTGTCTCTGTGAAATAGTAATACCCCAATTACAGACAAATATCTTGTTTTGATACACTATCTTGAGGATAGTGGTGTCCCTTGTTCAGAAGTTACAGCCACGTGATTTTTAGCTCTAGCATGGTTCAGGGCAGAATGTAGGGACAGTAATAGAAAAAGGACTAATTAGGGTCAGAGATAAGATAGGTAAAGTACAGCTTTCTACAGTATCTGGCTCCAAATAGGAGAGGAAAATATTGAGTTGAATGCATAATTAACAGTGGAAATTACTTGGTGCAACAGATGTGTTCCAGAAACTTTGCATATTGGGTTTTAGGAACCAATTCTTTAAGAGTTGGCAAGAGCCATTTAGAAGAATGATGCAATAGATAATTTTTAAAAGTGAAAGACTATAGGTGCTGTTCAGTGGTGGACAGAATTGGACCCAAAGAAGAGTGACAATGTGCTCTGAAGTGGTGGGCCAGGTCGTGGAGGTTCTGGGAGGTGACAGAGCAGTTTGTGCAAACAGTCTGGTCATAGGTGGAGATAAGAACACTGGACAGAATGGGGAGTGTGAGGCCATCACAGAGCATACCCATTGGTAGGAAGATGGTTAGATTTGGGTAGTCTTTTAGCAGAATTCAGCAGGGTTCAAATGCAGTATGGCATTGGGGTGAAGGACGAAAAGCTGCCAAATCTCAAGACATGGAAGAAATTGGAGTAGAAGCAGGTTATTAAGGGAGCAGTCCCATCAAATAATAAAAACAAAATCCAGTTACAGAAATAAGATAAGATATTGTTATGAAGACAGTGTGGCAAAGCAGGCAGGGTGCTGGCTATGTAGTCAGAAGATCTAGGTACAAATGCTCACTCTGCTAATGACCAGCTATGTAATTGGGTAGATGGGTGACAAAGAATGGCTTCAATTCTTCACCCCACACTATATTCTCATCCTTTGTAATGTATCTTTGCAGCTCTTCCCATTGGGAGGAGAAATCTATTTTTCTGCCCTCTGAATCTGAGCTGGCCTTGTACCATGCCATGGCAAAAGAATGGGGCGGAAGTGTGATGTTGTGCCAGCTCTAGCCTATAACTCAAGAGGTCTTGATACTTTTTTAGTAAGTCCTATCTAGATGCCATGTCACCAAACTTGAGCTGACCTACAGGAATTGAGATGAGCCAACCTACTTGTGCTACCTGAAGCCCCAGATGTGTGAGGGAGCCCAGTTAAGACCAGCAAATCTGATGTGTAGCTGATTCCAGATGCTGGACATGCAAGACCAGAACCACCCAGCTGAGTCCAGACTGAATTGCTGATCTATAGAATTATGAGCCAAATAAATGGCTGTTTTTTGATCTACTAGATTTGGAGTGGTTTATTATACCCAAATAGATAACTAAAATAGTGATCCTGGGAAAGTTAGCTAGCTACTTTATGCCTCAGTTTCCCCTATGTGAAACACAGATGATAACAGTACCTGCCTCATAGAGTTATTATGAAGATCCAATGAGTAAATGCCTAAAAGTATTGGAAATGCCACTTGAAACTACAAAGTGCTCAATAAATATTATTGGTATTATTGTTACTACTACTGCTACTACTACTAGACTTGAGGCATGGGAGGGGTTGCAGAGTATAGTGTGGGGACACAAGGGGGTCTTTAAGTTCTCTCAAGTGTATTATGCCAAGAGCCAGCACAGAGCTGGCTTAGTGAACGCACTTATGGGGAACAGGGGCTAAGCAGAAAGCCAGCCTGGCTTTGTAATGAGTAGCTATTCCTATTGATAAAGTTTGCAAATCTAGATTTCTGTGCCTCAAGTTTTTGAAGACTGGGCTTGACTGTATTAATATATTGTAATAATATAAAACTGTATGGTATTATTACATTGCCTGTATTAAAACTGAGCTTGTCTATTATTTCTATGTTCTAATGTAGAACCTGGATAAACCTATTCTTTTGTAAGGATTTTGAGAACTCCAGCCCTCTCTGAGGCCATAAAACCTATTTTAAAAAAATCTGAAGGCTGTTTAGGTACTAATTGTGCTTGAACTATTTTTAATAAACCATTTTTGTTCTGCTTATAATTTTCCATCAGCTGATAGCTTTACACATACAAAATGAAGTACAATTCATCTTGCCAGACTAAAATATCCATCTAGCACTGAATGGATTTTAATCCAAAGCAAGAAATTAATTGTCATAGCCTGGTAATTACCAAGTCAGGATAGGATTTCATTAAAATTGCTTTTGGGTGGAATCATGCATGACTCCATCTAATTTAAAATTTTTTGGGCTTGGCTTCTGATTTATGGGTCAACTGTAAAAGGCTGCTGCAGAATTTTATGCCAGCTCTTGTCCAGGTGAAATCTTGCCCTCCATTTAGGTAATTAATGGAAGACACTAAAACTCAGGTCTGGCTAAACTTCTTTGTTATTAGTTGCTTCCAGAGATTGAAATGAGATTCTTGATTGGGGAACTTGAAACAGACCCAGAAACTTCAACTTTCTCATTGCCAGGCACAATTTTTAAAGCTTCAGTCACTTGAACTGGACAAATAAGCACTACAGGGGTGTTGTGATCAGTCCGGTAGCCAACATCAGGAGTGGCAATAGATCCTGAAGAACCATGATGTAGTTTATGACAACTGGATTTCTCCATGCTCTGGTTTATATTTCTTTAGCATCTTCTTATGTGGCCATGTTTTATCCTTCCCATTTAAGATAATTTATTTATTTATTTTTAGAGCGGGGAAGGGAGGGGGGAAGAGAGGGAGAGAAACATCAATGTGTGGTTGCATCTCATACTGGGGACCTGGCCTGAAACCCAGGCATGTGCCCTGCACCGGGAATTGAACCAGCAACCCTTTGGTTCACAGGCCGGCATTCAATCCACTGAGCGACACCAGCCAGGGCTTATCTCTACCGTTTAAATGAGACAAACTCCAACAGCGGCATCTATGACTTTTATATTACACCAGTTATTTTGAAACTGTTACTGGTTCTAAAACTTTTAGTGTGCAAAAGACTAAAGTATTTTCTTAAAAAGTATATTACTGGCTGCATGTTTGATTTGGTAGGTCTAGGGTGAGGATCTGGAACTGAAATATTTAATAGGCTCCCAGATGATTCTGATGCAGGTACACTAAAGATCACTCTTTCAAGACATCACTCCAGGCACAGATTCCTTAAGGTTCTGTGTGTCTGTGCAAGGAGAGGATAGACTGTTATCAGTCTATCCCTCTGTGGGCTGTAAGGCCCACAGAATAGCTGCAGCAACACCTTGTACACAGTAGTGTCCAGTATAAGTGATTCTCTATTCCTCACTGGTGCTACAGTTCAAGCTCAACCAGATGGAATTCAGGTAGTCACTAGTTTATGCCATATAAGTTGGGGGTATATTAGTGCACAGACAAATGCTAGTTCTTTGAGTAGAGTAAGAAAATTGATAAACCCTTAGCAACATTAATCAAGAAAAAAAGAGAGAGATGGCACAAATACCAATACTAGGAATTTTTTTAAAGGATATCACTACAGAGATAGTAGATATCATGTATTAAGTATTTTTTTTTATTTCCTGTATTTTCTGGTATTTTTGAGATCTGGGGCCTTGCTGCTCCTAAGGAGTCTGCCCCACCCAGTGTTAGCCTCGAGATAGTAAAGGACTGGCCCACATGTTTGCCAAGCTCTCACCTGCCATGTCATTTCCCTGCCCTTGTCACCCCAGGGCCAGGTAGCAGGCAATGGGTTCAGGGAGCAGCCCCTATATTCTGGAGCACGCTGACTGCTCAAACTAGCCAATCCCAAACCTGCTTAGCCTGCTTCACTCATTCGTTCCTGCAAAAACCATGATAAAGACTTTTGCCCACATTTTCCAGTCCCTGTCTTCTGACCAATCCTGACACTTCCTCAGGTAGCCCTGAATGGTATGCTGGACCTCCTGCCTCTAGGGCACTATGAATAAAAGCTTCCTCTGTGACAGTCAGTTCCATGTCTGCATGTCTCATCTACTCAATTAAAACGAAGCCCAGGTACATTTTACAACATATCAAAAATAATAATAAAAGGATATCACAAACAAGTTCATGATGCAAATAAGTTTGAAGATTGAGATAAATAGGCAAATTCTGAGAAAAACACAATTTATGAACACAAGAAGAAATAAAAAAATCTGAACATCCTACATCAAGTTAAAGAAGTTGAATTTATGACTAAAAAGCCTTACTATAGAAAAACTCCAGGCCCAGATGGTTTCACTCTTGAATTCCTCCAATTTATTTTTTATCTTTAAAAAAATTTCAACAGATTTTTAAGATCATAGTTTAAGAGATGACTTTTATTTAATTTTCTATTGCCATTATTTGAGGTAGTAATATCTATGAAAATAAAAAATTAAAGCAAAATTGTATTATTAAGTAATAATTAGTGAAAATAATACATTATTGACTTTATATTTTGTTATAACAGAGACATAAGTATGGTCATTTAATTAAACATTTTTAATTTACATAGATTTAGATAAATTTTCCACTCTTAATTAGATTAGTAAAATATAGTCTTAACATCCATGTGAATATGAAAATATCTTCCCTAAACCCATAGATTAAATCCTCATCCAAGGACATTTTCTCATGGCAAAGAGAGTCAGGGAAGGAGAGAGAGAGGGAAAAAGAAATCAATGTGAGAGAGAAACATCCATCAGTTGCCTGCTTGTACAGGCCTCAACCACAGATGGAACCCACAACCTGGGTGTGTGCCCTGACTGGGAATCAAACCTGAGACCTTTCGGTCCACAGGATGATGCTCTAAGTACTGATGAGCCACACCAGCCAGGGCAGCCCATAGATTAATTTTTAGGTTAAAGGAAAGTCTTTGCTCAAATACATTGATTGTGTATTTCATTTTAAATAGTCATTGAAATTTTTAATAGACTTTATAGGCTTAGATTCACAACAAAATTGACTGGAAAGTATAAAACTTTTCATATACCTAACCCAATGCATGCACAGCCTCTCCATTATCAACATCTACAGTTGTTGAACCTGCATTAACACATCATTCTCACCCAAAATTCATACTTTACATTAGGGTTTACTGTAGGTGTTAAACATGGATTTTTATAGAAGTTACACTGCCCTAAAAATCTTCTGTGCTCTTCCTATTTATCCCTCTCTCACACGTAATCCCTGGCAACTACTGATCTTTTCTGTGATCTCCATAGTTTTGCCCTTTTGAGAATGTCATATAGTTGGAATCATAGAGTGTGTAGCCTTTTCACATTGGCTTCTTTCTCTTAGTCACATTCACTTTAAGTTATTCCACATCTTTTTGTGGCTTGATATCTCATTTCTTTTTAGAGCTGAATAATATTGCATTGTCTGGAGAAAGATAAGTACCATACGATCTTACTTACATGTAGAATCTAAAGAACAAAATAGACAAATGAAATAGAAACAGATTCATAGATACAGAAAACAGAATGACAGCTGTTAGAGGGGATGGGGTTGGGGGACTGGGTGAAAAAGGTGAAGAGATTAAGAAGTACAAATTGGTAATTAGAGAGTAGTCACAGAGATGTAAATTATAGCACAGGAAATATAGTCAATAATATTGTGATAACTATGTTTGGGGTCAGGTGGGTACTTGAAATATTGGGGGGACCACTCTATAAAACAAATGATTGTTTAACCACTATGCTGTACATTGAAACTAATACAGAATAATATTGAATGTAAACTGTAAATGAAAATAAAGAAATTCCATTGTCTTGATGTACCACAGTTTATCCATCACCTACTAAAAGATATCTTGGTTGCTTTCAAATTTTGGCCATTACGAACAAAGCTGTTATAAACATCTGTGTGCAAATTTTTATGTGGAAATAAATTTAAACTCATTTGGGTAAATAACAAAGGGAGCAATTACTGTCTAATATAGTAAGAGTGTTTGGCTCTGTAAGAAAATGCCAAATTGTTTTCCAAAGTGTCTGTATCATTTTGCATTTCCAATAGCAATGAAAAAGAATTCCTCTTGCTCCACATCTTCAACATTTTGTGTTGTTAGTACTTTGGATTTGAGCAATTACTTGGATTTGGATTTGAGAAATTTTTAAGAAAAATTTCTTTATTTTTAGAGAGGGGAAGGGAGAGAGAAAGAGAGGGAGAGAAACATCGATCAGTTGCCTCTTACACAGTGCCAACTGGGGACCTGGTCGGCAATCCAGACATGTGCTCTGACTGGAAATTGGCCCAGCGATCTTTCAGTTTGTAGTACAATGCTCAACACACTAAGCCATGCCAGTCAGGGCGGGGGCATTTTAACAGGTGTATGGTGACATCTAATTATTGTTTAAATTTGCAATTTCCTAATGACATGTGATGTTACAATGCTCATTATTTTAAAATAAACTACTTATGTTCATTTTCTCAATTATTGCTTAAAAATCTATGGAATATCCCTATTAAATACCAGTACCATTAAAAGCCTTATGATCTCAACTGTATTGTGTTAGCCATGTAGGTGCTTCTAATTGGAAGAAATTTTAATTTATATAATTATCAATTAACTAACTTTTTTTCAAATGTTATTAACACACTAATTCATATATATGTTGCATGACCCATATACGTATAGTGTGCTATGTGTGTATGTAATAATATTGTAAAGCAATGCTCATAATGTTTGCCTTGATTGACACTTAGAATAATTGTTTTTAAAATAAACTTTTAATTTCAAAATAGTTTTAGATTTACAGAAAAGTTTCAAAGATAGTATACTCCGCCCCAGTTTCCCCAATTGTTAAGTTTTTACACTAGTATTTGATACATTATTATTAACTAAAGTCTATATTATTCTTATTTCCTTGGTTTTTACTTGTATATATATGTATGTGTGTGTTTGGGTTTTTTTGGTCCCAGAATCACAATTAGCATACCATATTAATATCTTCTAGATTGTGACAGCTTCTCAGATTTCAGTTCAAGGAGTGCTTGTCAAATATTTTGTGGAATGTACTTCAATTGGAATTTGTTTTATATATTTCTCATGATTATATTGGCGTTCTGGCCTATTGGGAGGAAGATCACACAGGTAAAGTGCCCTTTTCACTAATTCCTATCAAGGATATATGCTATCTATATGACATCATTGAAGATGCTAAGCTTAGTCCCCTGGCTGAGGTGGTATTTGTCAGGTTTCTCCACTGTAAAGCTATTCTGCCTCATTTGGGAGGAAGTCACTATGTGAAAGCCACACTTTTAAAGGCTGGAGAGTTATGTTCCATCTCCTTTAAAGGAGAGGATCTACACAAATTATTTGGAATTCTTCTCTACCATTTGTTTTTTCAGTCACTTATTTGTTTGGAGTCATGGATATTTATTTCATATTTTGGGTTATAATCCAATATTAACTTACTTATTTTGTTGCTCAAATTGTTCTAGCTTCCTCCAAATGTTTTAAAAAAATATTTTTTAAATTTATTTTTATAGAGAGAGGAAGGGAGGGAGAAATAGAGGGAGAAAAATAGCTATGTGAGAGAGAAACATTGATCGGTCACCTCTTGAACACACCTCGACAGGGAAATGAACCTGCAACCGAGGCACGTGCCCTGGCTGGGATTCAAACTAGTGACCTTTCACTTTGCAGGACAATGTCCAACTAACCAAACCACACTGGTCAGGGCCCTCTGAATTAGCCAAATGTAAACATGTCCCACGTTATTTAATGAGGACAGACTAGCCTTCATACCAAACATATATGACAAAGATGTTAAGAGAGAGAAATAGAAGGAGGGAAGGGCACAATCTCTGTCATGAACACAGAGGTCAGGTTTGGAGGATTTAATTTTGGAGAATTTTAAAGATCACGGAATTTTGAAGCAAGACAAGTGACCTCCAGATAGTGACAGTTGTCCTTTAAGTAACAGCTTTAGGCTTGATATTAGGCTACATTTGATAATGAGCATCTGATCTTAGGAGACCAACTGACCATGAGTTACAAACAATCCATCATGTATGGGTACTGTTTTATGCAATTCACCACAAAGGAAGGTTGTTCTGTCATGAAGGGGAAAAGGTATGAGCAAGATCACGCCTCAGGAGGTCCTGAAGGTGCAGGTTAGTTTTAGGAGTTGGTGGCTGATAATGTCTCTCAAAACCCCTGTTCCTGCTACTCTGCCGCCCTCCCTCAATTTGCACTTGGACACAAAGGAAGGAGTCTTAGGATTTGTTAACTGAAGAAGCAGAAATCGCATTATTTACAGGTGGCTGTGCACAATATATCATAGGTTACTGTGGTATTAGATCCCCACTCAGAGGTAGCAGTGAAGGATAATAAAGAATGGGAAATCTTCCTGTGCACATAACTGAGATTATGGGGAAAAGTGCATTTGAGGTATGTGGTATAATTATATAATGTTGGATGGGAGTATTTGTGAAATTCTGTGGGTGGGAATGTGGGCAAATGAACAGCCAGAGAAAACAATGTCATGGACATCTACAGCTTCTATCTACTCTGCATTTTTTTTTTTTTGGAGAATTACTCCCCAAACATTCTCTTCTGATAGAACAGCTCATCAGAGGATAACTTCCACCCCTGCCCTACTGATCACAGAAATGAGCACATGCCCAAACTGGGGCAATCAAGTTCTGTCCCTTGGGAACATATCTCTGAGTGGGAATACACAGGGAGGGAAGATGGTTGGTTCTGAGTTATATGAAGACAATTCTGTAATGATTAAGTCTGTGAATTTTTATCTATGAGATCCCTGGTTGTAGACTTCCAGCAGCTGGTTTGTTCAGCTCTTCCTTCAGTTCTGTAAACTACCAAGCATCCTTCCAGTTAGATTTGGTTTAGATAACTTACTCCAAACAACCTGAACTCACACAAAACTTTAAAGTTCCTGGAGTGCTAAACTCAAAATTGCCTGTATAATAGCTTACCTGAGCCCTGTTTCTAAATAATTTTAGGTTTATTTTCCACAGCTTATATTAATTTATCTGAAGAAAAAGGAAGTTAATGCCAATAGGAAATTAAACTAAGTATCTGCTCTTTCAAGTTAAACAGGAGAGAAATTCATTAAAGAACTAAAAGACCGAAACATTGGCATGGAATTAACTATTGATACAAATTGATTAAGCTTTAAAATGCTGAAGTCTTCAAAGATGGAAAGTGACATGATAAAAGAGGGATAAATGAAACAAGGTTATTTGGCATCAGTTTTTCTGAATCATTCCTAGGAGGAAGCATGCGAAGTAAAGGAAGCCAGATACAAAACCCACACATCATATGATTGCAAGTTGTCTGGTTTGAGGATGTTAACTTTCCTTATGTGTAAAATGGGAACTGTAACACCTATCTCAAAGGGTTATTATATCAGCAAACGTATGCTAAGTGCCCAGCGGGATGACTGGCATAGGAAAGCACGGGAGTAAAGGTGATGATAATGTTGGTGTCACCATCTGACACAGGACTAAACTCAGTAGACGCTTTGAAAAGACATTTGGACAACTTAATTTTTAGCTCCAGGGAATTTTATGGTGGGCTACAATCCTGGGACACTTCTGAACCAAAACTGTGATTCTAGATGTTGTTGGGCAAGCTGAGAAACACTTTCTAATTTCCTGATCTGAGTGTCCTGCCAGTGCTGCACTCTGATGAGATGCTATACAGCCTCTTCCACGGAGTGACAGCTGCCACCAAACTGACTTACAAAAACCTTGTTAGAGAAATGAAAAAGTAACACAATGTCCCAAGAAGATTTAAATCTGATCTTCTGGAAAACTCAGTTTGGGGTTTCTCTCTTCCTCTGGCATTTTGTTCTATGGAACTTTTCTACCCTTTTACCCAAATTTAAACAGCACAGTTTTATGGAGCAATTGGCCTGCAGAAGACCTCTCAAGAGAACAGTTTGTGAGTCAAAGCAGTGGAGCCCTGCTTGCAATGGTAACTTAATCTCTGAAAGACAATATCCCTAAAAGACAATCAGTTTTGCTTTTCTCTGGGTCTGGTTGGAGTAGGTACTTTAATGGGCTTTCTGCATCATCACAAGCCTCTTGACACAATAAATGCCCATCCAAAAAAGTTCATGGCACTCAGGGACGTGGTGTAGGCATGCAAAGAGGTCAGTTTTCACAATCAACAAAGATCCACGATACTTGAAAATGGCTATTCTTCAATTTGAAGGAGGAAGAGGAGAAAGGGGAGGAGGAGGAGAAGGGGAGAAGGAGAAAAAGGGGGGAGGGGGAGGAGGAGGAGGATAAAGAGAAGAAATGAAAGGTCTCAGTAAGGAAAAGTTGAACCAGAGCATGCTAAAGAGAATGAGATGTTGGGAAGTGTCAGGAGCCCCACGTCTGAGCAAGCTCTGAACCTGCCTCACTGTGTGATCTTGAATGCGTCCCTTTAGCTCACTCTGATCTCACTTCCTCCTAATAAAATGAAGGATTTCAGCTTTGTTATCTCCAAGGCCCTTCTGTTTCCAACTTTTATATTTTTTACACTGTGACTCAGAAACTTGCAATAATAACCTGTTGCTAAAGTAGACTAGAGTTGTGAAAGCATGTTCACATCCTTAATTTAATGTAATCGTGGCTCCAAATTTCTGATGTCATTAGGACTGACTTGGATGTTTGATCATTTGAGAGACAAGAAAGACACTGAGAACTGGAGGGTTTCCCAAGGTCATAGCTACTAAATGGAAGAATGGTAACCAGATGCCCAGTTGGTCAAGTCAATTCTAAGACACAAAAAATCAATAGCCTTGTTGCTAATAAAACCCTTGATGTTTGCTTCTTGAAATATCATATTTTTGGTTCCTCATTCACTTTCCCATTGAACAGACTGAACATCAGGAAAGAAAAAAAAACAAGATAAATTATAAATATCTGGACATTTCCAATGTCAGTTCAGTTTCAAAGCCTTTGCAGTATTATTCAGATTTGCCCTGTGTACGTGCCACCCAGTGTCCAGTCTGTGAGCTGCACTGGAGCCTATCGTGTAGTTCAATTCTCAGAGTCTATAGTATGCTGTTTAGGATTAGATCCACCCACATGTGGCATAGAGATGAGTCCAAGAGTCCATAAAAATATGGGAGATTACTTTCCCAAGCTTCTCTCTCTCTGTGATTTCCCTGGTACTTTCTGGTTGCCTGATGATCCCCTTTTTGGCTCCCCAGCCAGAAAGATGGGGCTTTATTTAATCTCCTCTATTATTTAGTTGGCCAAAAATCTGTATTTTTTTTCTGTAAAATAAAAGACACGCTTTTCATTTTTACCAATAACTTTGTTGATTTAGATATTTTGAGTATGTTGGCTCTCCCTCATGTGGTATAACATAGATAGTTCTCTCACAGATATCTCATAGATAGTTCAGTTAATGTCTCAATTTAATCACTATCAACTTCAATTGGTCTACCCAATTGTGGAGCATTGTCTAGCGAGAAATCTCCAGCACAGAACTTCACAAACCACTTTTGACATATTTGATCAGTCACAGCACCTTCTCCATGTACTGTACAAATGGTTGTCGGGGGCGGGGGGGTTGCAGTTCAGTTTTTTTTTATACCTTTCTTGAAATAATAAGGCATAAGATGCTGAAAATGTTGCATATTTTCTCCCATTTCAATATTAAAATAACTATACAAAAATTCACCAATTTGGTAAGTTTTTTTAAATGCATGCTGTTATGACAGCTGTCACAATACAATCTAACAAAATTGTTTCAAATGAAGTTAAAGACAACTAAGCACTACTAGAACCATCTTACAGAAAAAAATGTATACTTTTTGGCCAACCCAATACAGGCTTCCTGCAAGTGGGCCTCTTTCTGGGGCCAAATGGTGGAAGGATAGAGAAAGGATAAAGGCAGTGGAGGGTTCCCCACCTATTACAGACCACAGGGCCTTCGACTGGAAAGGAAGGTTACCCTTTGTTAGAGTTTCAGTCCCTTTACCGTCCCGTTGTTACAAGTGTCATGGCTGCCACCACCATGGATCCATGGTGCTTGGATCCTTGCTTGTGACAGAATGGTGCAAAACAACAGCAGCAGCAACAACAACAGAGGATTTCCCCACTGTCTCTAAGTGCTGAGAGACATGTCCCCTTCCTCTACCAAGAGCTAGAGGGCTTTTCCTGAATCTCTCTCTGTTGCCACCAGCGCCCAGCCCAGGGTATCAGGCTGCACTGCTTCAGACCGGGGCACACTGGAGGAGAAAATAGTAGCCTCACTGCCAGTTTGGGTTTATTTCAAATGCTGATCTTCCCCATCAGCCTGCTACTATTCACTTTCTAAAGTCTTCCAATAGTTGCTTTATGAATTCTGTCCAGATTTTGTAGCTGTATTCAGTGGCAGGGACATGGTATGAGTTTACTGTCTCGCCTAGACCCATGAAAGATACATTTTAATTTTATTTTTTTGTTTCAGTAAACATTTGCATTTTCAATCAGAGGCATATTGGACCGCAAAGCTACTTTACTTGTGTTTATACACATTCCCTCTTACAGTACACACTTCGTGCCCAACCCCATGAGGTGGCCAGCGAAGAGGGTGGGAATCCCCAGAGAACTGGGCAGGATTCCTCTAAGGAGGGGTCAGAAACCTTTTTTTTTTTTTTTTTAAAGGACCTGATCATAAATATTTTAGGCTTTGTAAGCCAAACAAATTGCGTTTTAACTACTCAACTGTTCCAATGCCCTTTGCAAAAATGCATGGTGGGCTGGATTTGGCCTGTGGTTTGTAGTTTGCTGACCCCTAATCTGAGAGGTCAGTTTCAGTTGACAACTGCAGTTACCTTTTTCTGTAGCGAATTCCTTTCATTTTTTTCCAGTTTTTACTACCCTAGAGCATGGATTTCTATCCTGGGAGTTCATGATCTATGAAAAGAAAAAAATTATTTTTACTTTCATTAACCTATAACTAAAATTTAGCATTTATTTTTATGGTGAATGTAGACAAAAAAAAAAAGTAACGTTAACAGTACCTGTGACTTTACCACCAACAGAAACTACTATAACTATCATGTTATAGTTCTTGTGGATGTTCCAAAATATTGTTTATGCTCATCACTCTTTTAAAGTCATGGAATTTTCACCCACTACTATACCTTGTTGTTTTGTGCATTAAAAAAAAAAGATTACATATTATACCATAGAAGTGATGGCTCAGTCAATCCTAGGGTCCTAAGCTCTTGCTTTTTAGTTTTAAAAATAAGTTATTAAGGGGATATCACACAACATTAAATTTAACTGTTTTAAAGTGAGCAATTCAGTGGTTTTTAGTACATTCTCAATATTGTAAACCACCACCTGTATCTAGTTCCAAAATAATTCATAACTTAAAGTAAAAGTCCTTACCCATTAAGCAGTTTCTCCCTGTTTCTATGGATTTATCTATTCTGGATATTTCATATAAATGGAATCATATAATATATGATGTTTTATATCTGGCTCCTTTCACTAGGCTTAATATTTTGGAGGTTCATTCACAGTGTAGCATATATAAGTACTTTATTTCCTTTTATGACTGAATAATATTCCATTGCATGTATATACATGAATTTGTTTATCTAGTCATTCATTGATGGACATTTGCCTTATTTCTACCTTTTAGCTATTGTGAATAGTGTTGGCATAAACACTATTGTGTGTACATGTACACGTACTTGTTTGAGTACCTGTTTTTAATTTACTTAGACATATACCTAGGAGTGAAATTGCAGATATTTCAGGGTTGTATTGAAGTTTTATGCTTAACTTCTTGGGGAACTACCAAACTGTTTTCCTCAGTGTCTGAACAGTTTTGTATTCACACCAGCAATGTATAAGGGTTCCAATTTCTCTAAACTCATGCCAACACTTTTTATTTAAATCCTAACCTGAGAACATTTTTTTTCATTGCTTTTAGAGAGAAAGGGAGAGAGAGAAACATCGATGTGAGAGAAAAACATGGATTGGTTGCCTCCCATACACACACCAGGGAATCATACATCAGAGCTGCAACCTGAGTATTGTACCCTGACAAGGAATTGAACTGCAACCCTTCAGTTATAGGACGATGCTTCAAACAACTGAGCTACACTGGCCAGGGCCAATTATAGCTATCCTACTGGATGTGAAGTGCTACCTCATCATAGTCTTTATTTGTACTTCCCTAGTAACTAATGATGTTGAGTATCTTTTTCATGTTGGCTATTTGTTTGTCTTCTTTGGAAAAATATGAGGTCTGTCCAGAAAGTATCCATCCACGAAGTATGACAAATAGAGACACTCATTGAAAAAGATACAAGATACAAGAAACATTGTACACCAGACAATGATGCCTCAGTTCCCTTCAGAGTAGGCACCCTGGGACCTCACACAGTTCTCCCATCAGCTGCCTCGTATTTTCCTGAATCTCATCGATGCTCTGAAATCTCTTTTCTTTCAGAAAGTGATTTTAGTTTTGGGATAAGCTGAAAATCTCAGGGCGCCAAGTCTGGGCTTTAGAGGGGCTGAGTCACCTGGGTGATTTGATGTTTTGCCAAAAATCTCTGCACAAGACATGATGCATGAGTGGGCATGATGTTGTGATGAAGCTGCCGATCACCATCTAGCCATAGCTGTGGCCTACCTAATCATCTGAAGAGTTTCCATGAAAGAGTGTTCAAGCTTAGCTCAAAATGTGATGCAGATTCATTGTTCTACTCACTCAGTCATTAAGAATGTGAAAGCCACACAGTACACATGCTCACTCAACCGCATCTACTGCCCCCACTGACTAGTAGAATGAAGTCGTCATTGTTCACCCATCTGCATTCTAGTCCACTCTCCTTGGCTGCCAGCTTATACCAATGCTGTGCAAACCATTCTCATTATATTAACAATGACTAGATTTTTTTCTGGACAGATCTCATATATTTAAGTCCTTTGCCAATTTTTAAATGAGGTTGCATGGTTTTTGTTGTGTTGTAAGAATTCTGTATAGAGTCTGCACACTAAACTCATAAGATATGATTTGCAAATATCTTCTACCATTCAATAGGTTGTCTTTATTATTTTCTGAAGATGCCCTTTGATGTGCAAAAGTTTGTAATTTTGATGAAGTGCAATTTATCTAAATATTTTATTTTGTTGCTTATGCTTTTAGTATCATATCTAAGAATCTGTTGCCAAATCCCATGTCATCAAAATTTACTCATATATTTTCTTCTAAGAATTTTATAGTTCTAGCCTTTAAGTTTATGTCTTTGATCCATTTTGAATTAAAAATTTAGTAAAAGCCCAGCTTCATTCTTTTGCATGAGGATATCTAGTTTTCCCAGTGGCATTTGTTGAAAAGAATGTCCTCTTCACATGGATTATCTTTGCACCCTTGTGGAAAATCAATTGACCACATACGTGAGGAATTATTTCTCAGCTCTTCTGGTTTTCCCTTGTGCTAGTATCACATGGTTTTTGATTACTGGAGCTTTGTAATAGGTTTTGAAATCTGCATGTGCGCATTTCTAACTTTGTTGTTCCAGTTCAAGTTTGTTTTAGCTATTTGGAGCCCCTTGCCACTCCATACGATTTTTAAGTTTCGCTTTTCCATTTCTTAAAAAAAAAGCCATTAAGATTTTGATTGGGATTACATTGAATCTGTTGATCTCTTCGGGTAGTACTGACATCTGAATAATATTAACTCTTTGAATCCATGAATATGAGATGCTTTTCCATGTATTTAGGTCTCCTTTAATTTCTTTCAGTATTGTTTTATTGTATTCAGTGTACAAGTCATTCACCTCCTCGGTTGCTCTTTTAATTTCCCCTCTAGATTGTCTATTGATGGTATATCCAAACACAAATGATTTTTTGGGTGTTGATCTTGTACTTTGTAACTCTGCTAACTTTATTATCTCTTTTGGCTTTTTTTGTAGACTTGGAATTTTCTATACATAGGATTGTGTCATCTCTAAGTAAAGCTAGTTTATTTTTTTCTTTTCCAATATGAATTCCTCTTTTTTTCTTGCATGATTGCTCTGGCTAGGAGTTCTAGTATCACAGTGAATAGAGGTGGTGAAAGCAGGCATCCTTGTCTTGTTCCTGTTGTTTGTCCATGATTTCACCCCATATCTCTTGTTTGAAGAGTCCTCAGCCCCAGGATAGCTGGTTTCCTAGAAAGAGGATAGCAACTTCCTCTGAAATTAAGCTTTTGGAACCACACAGGTTTCCTGCACCTTAAAATAAGGAACTTCTTTGTCTTTATAGAGCCCAACCATGCCTATTCCTGATAGTCAGAGAGAAAATAGACAGAACCTACAAACTAGGTTGTGTTTTAGCTATTGAAAATAAGACCCGTAGATAAAAATGTAGATAAAATTCTTTAACTTTAATCCTATCAAGAGTTTCCCATTTGTAATCGTGGAACTGAGCATCCTAAGGTAGTGGCTATCCAAGTTCCCATGACTGAGAGAACTGAACCTGAACTTCATCCTTCAGGTTTCAGCTTAGCCCTGAATCCATGATCTAGAAACTCCCCACGCATGGTTCCAGGAGAGCCTGCCTTCCCTTCACTTTCTTTCCTCTGGTGCCCATTTGCCAAGGTATCCATGAGTTTTCTGCCAACTACTGGCATAGATAAGGTCTTAGTTGTCTCTGATATTTTTTGCTTTTCTGGTGGCTACTTCCAGGTGCTGCCTGTTTTCTGTGAAACAAAACCCTGCCTGCCTCAACGGCCACCAAAATTGACCAACTAGGAAAAGCAAGGGACCTGGGGGGCTGGGCCCCCTCTCTTTCTTGGCAGTACAGATGCAAGCCCTATGGAGGGCAATGTTGGCCCCATTTGCAGATTCTTAAACTACACCAAGTCCTTTGCTGCCCTTGGAAACATTCCAGGGCCAAGTGGGGACCTGGATGCCAACACAGGGCCATCCGGTAGTCAACCAGGTCCTGTTCCCTGCCTCATGTAGATATTTCTTCCTTAAATAAAATAAAGTAAAATGAAACATGTGCTATAGTGCAATGCAAACAATACCAGAAATCTTGAGCGTGAAAGATTATGTTTTTCTGTGCATTTCTAAAAGGTAGATCCAAATCCCCTGTAGCTAAGGAGAGCTTGCCTGCAGCACTCTGAGTCCATCAAGAATTTGGCATGGGTGGCATGCAGTCATCACAGGCCCTGCCTTCAGAGGGTCCTGATTAGGTCCCCAACATGCTATTTACTGTCCAGCTAGCTGGATGGTCTTCAGCTTGTTTTCCTCCTTGTTATAGAGGGATAATGATAGCACATATTCTACAGGGTGGCTTCTGTGATTGGATGAGAAGCAACGTGCTTACCTCCCTCTTTGGCACAAGGTAACTTTCAGTAATGTGGGGCCGTGAATAAGTCGAGGAGGCCTCTGAGCCTTGATGAACACAATGGTAAAAAATACAACTCTGAAAATAAAAAAGGGTCTCTATTAGAGTCCCTACAGGCTCCGCCAGGCTCCTGTGCTCCTGTGAACTCTGCGGAAGCCAAGGAGGCTGGCAAGCTTCCTTGTCCAGGCTGACTGTTTCTCTCATCTGCCCCCATGGCTGTTACTCTTCTTTCCTTTCCTGCTGGGTCTTCTGCTCCCAACAGAGGCCCCTCTTACTTTGAGCTGGGGCCGGTGCCAGTCCATGTGCAGGCAGCTTCCTCCCCTCGTCTGAACAAAATTTAACATTATGATCTTTTGACCCAAGATGCAAGAAGTCATTGCCTAGCTGAGGTTTTGTGGAGATCCTGCCTTGTGCTCATGGAGTGCTTTTCCAGTCTTCTAGAAAATTAAGTCTTCTTGACTCCTTTTCTAATCTTTACTCCCCCTGCCATTGGTTAAGGCCAGGAGCCTTAATTTGGAGCTCCAAGAAAGTCTGGGAATAGAATTTATGGGGATTGTTGACTAACATAGGGAAAATTACAACTTAATTTTCACTAACGTATGGTGAATTTCGTATGTCCTTCCATTATAAAGTAGTCAACATAGTCTAATGGAATGAGTAATACTGTGATTTTTTTCACCAATACAATTATCAGATACTTCACGTGCCAGTGATAGATTGTTTATGTTCATCATGACTTCAAAATTAGGGTTGTTATTAGACCCACAAATAGATCTTGTATTTAATACAGTTACTCAGAGCACTGGTTTGTGGACTGGTACCAGCCCATGTATCATTACAGGTTCATGACAAGGGAATATAAATTAAAATTAAATTAAATAATTTTGAATAACAACAGAAAAATTTGGTGTTTTTTGAATAAATAATAAAAGTTAGGGTTTGTATTTCAAACTCTCTTTTATTTCACATTTTTATTATATTTTATAAAAGTTGTTAGTCCAAGATAGAATGGAAAAATACATTGGTCCTTTCCCACGGATAGTGTGAATAGCATGATTTAACACATTAACAAGGAAACATACATTAAAAAACATTTTGATAACTGTATTTCAACAAAATTGGCTTCTTTTATATTTTTATACCATCTTATTTAAAACATCATTCTAAGGTAGGACCATGTAGCTTTGCCAGGAGGCCAAATAAATCCATGACACAAAAAGGGTCAGAAATGCCTGAGTAAGAGCTCTGGGGCCCCTCCACCCCCATAGGTTTTCACCTAAGTCTCAGAGTAGAGACAGGCTTATCCCTCATCCAAGCCCTGGCATAGGAGTGAACACCCTTCTCCCCCATCTCCTGGCCTTGATGAATGGCCAGTTTGTCCCGGGATTTCAGTTCCCTCCCATCCTTTCCTTGGCACCAGGATTTAGAGCCCAGCCAGATTTCCCACTCTTAATCTGTAGATGGATCTCCTATCTTCCTAGGCTCATCATTATGCTTATTATCATTACCATCATTAACATTTGTTACATCTTGCTATGTGCCAGACACTGAATCTAAATAATTTTTTAATTAATTTTTATTTGAACCTAAATAATTTTATTTAATTCTCTAATAGTTCTTATGAGACACATGCCATTACTATGCTATTCTTTTTTTCTATTGGGAAGGTTGTATAGCATGAAGATTAAGATCTCAGGTTCTGGAGTCAGAGGACCTCGGTTCAAACCTCTCTCCATAATTGCCCATGGGACTATTGGCCTGTTACTTAAACTTCCTAAGCTTCAATTTCATCATTTATAAATAAAGATAATGCAGTGTATACTAAGAACCTAGGAGTCCTAATTGAAGTGGAAAAGAAAGGAAAGGAGGGCAATAAGAAGGCTAGATATGGTTACAGAAAGATCTTTTCTACAAATAAACGGTTTATTTGGCTACAAGTTATGGGAAATTAAAATCCATGAATGATTACAAAAGAATTGGTTTGAATCAGTATTGAAACTTTGGTCCACAAAGTCATGAGAAATACATGGGATCCAATTTCCAGTATTTCCTGCTTCAAGGTCTGGGCAGCCATGTTCTAAAGTAGTCACATAACCTTGGGCATGGAAATCTGGGGAACGTGTGTAAGTGGAAGTCTGGTGGAGCCAGACCTCTGTTACCCAGTTCTCCCACAGAGTCACTCCTCTTCGGTTCTCATATTGGCTTTGTATGCTGTTGGAAGCCTTGGAACAGAAGGCGCTCTCTCCCCCACAGCTGTGTCTTGTTCTTGCTTGCTGGGCTCTGCTGGGACAGATTGGAGGACATCTCCCACCTACCCACACTATAAGTGGCCAGGGAGATGGGATTTGGGGACAGAAAGTAGCCGTCTCTCCTAACCTTCTCACTTCCGCTTGCGTATGTGACTGTGCATGCACATGCGTGCACACGCACACAAGGGTGTAATGCTTGTACAGACTTGAGATATATGAAAAGTGTCCATGTCTTTTCTCCAAATACCTATATAAAAATTGCATAGCTTTAGAAATAAGAAAACAGAAAAATACACCCAGAAAACATGGTACTTACCAATCTAGAAGTTCCAATTTGTAGGTTGGGTTCCAAAGGTATGTTTCAGTTTTGATGGTTAGAAACTCCCATTGAAATTTTTCTTAGTAGTAATATTCCTAATGGCAGTTGTGTCCTCATAAAAGTCTATTTTACTCAATGTGGCTGAAATACTGCACATTCACAATAGAAACACAAAGTTAAACTGTTTCAATATCCGTAAACGGAGCACCAAATTCTAACATTGAGTATGAGCAAGACTCTTTTTTTCTTGAATATTGCTGGTTGATAACAAGAAAACTCATTAGAGGAGGAAAAGAAGATTGATAAAAAATGTGTAATATCTGGATACCAGTAGATAGCATTAAACACTTTAATTTTTCTTGAAGTGTAGCCCAAGCATTACTCATCTCAACCTTGATTAAGGTTGTTTTTAGCTCACATTTAGACCACAGAGAGTGGGGGAGAGCACAACAGAGGAAATAAAGGGAGCAAAGAAGAGAAGAACAAGGAGGAGTCAGGAATGTTTGCAGATGGCTTATAAATGAGAAATGTGTTGGCTGGTGTAAAATTAATTAATTGTGAATGGGAAAAGGCAACAGAAAAGGGAATATTTAGAAAGAAATAGAAAGCCAGGCAGGTCTTTGTACCAGCTTCCTTCTTGACTGCTGTCTGGGGTGGGAGGGGATAGTGCAGAGGGTAGGGGGATTTCAGAGTGGGTAGAGGGAGGGAGGACTGTATGAGAACTAAATTTTGCCAGTATAAGTCTTTGGAAGGTCTGACATTTCTAATTCAGGATGTACTTATCTTTGCCTTATCTATAATAACCATTATCAAGTGATTATAAAATTGAATGTTTTTGTGATATCTCATTCTGTTGACATTTCAACTGTCTAGAGCTTGACATTGACATCACCAGCAAGTTACAGCTCTGGATCTGAGGTACATTCCCCCACCCTTCCCCTGGGTCAATGTGTTCCATGACTTCATGCATATATACAAATGACCTTCCATTGGGCATCACAAATCCTGTTGATCCACACCAAATTCTGTCTCTAATTGAGTTATTGATTCCTTACACCCCTGAGAAATCTGATTAAATACATGCTGTCTCTCTGCTGCAGCAGTAACAAAGAGGACAGAAGAATTTTGTGAATGGAGATATTTATCTCATCGAGACATGGCAATTCAATAGAAATGGTTATCAGATGAGTCATCCTTGATTCACCCTCTATGAATGGAAAATTCAGCTGTACAAGGAAGTCTCTGGCCTTTGTTCTCAAGTCTGGAACATGTCTCCAATGATAGCTTGTTGCCTAGAGAATCAAGATTATAATAGTTGGGTTCCTGACTAAAAATCTCAGGAAGAGATTGTCCAAAAGGCATGTTACGAATGCCGACAACAAAGTCAAGTGCATGAAAGCCTTCCAATAAATGTTTGTTGAGTGAACCAACTTATGAGAGAACAGGTCAGTGAGGAAGAGAGAGGAGTTGAGGATTACTCTTAATTTTCTGGCTTGTGGGACAGTGCTAAGTAGGGATAGCATTAACTAAGTGGATATATAAGAGGAGAAAGTCTAGAGGATAGGTTATATCAATATATGTGGTGAGTTCAGGTTTGAACCTGTTGAATTGAGAGGTCCGTGGGATATCCAGGTGGAGATCTGGATGTTTGTTGTGTGAAGCATACATTATGAAAAGAAAAAGCCCTGGCTTATGTAAAGGGAACTTTGTCACAATTAATTTTTCTTTCTTTCCTTGTACTCATTCATTTTTTCTTTCCAACTTTTCTACTTTCTTTTCACAAACATCTCTGCATTGTCTGTCATTTGCAAGCTTTGCTATAGGCACTGACTATATATGAAAAGAAACAGTTTTAACTCACTCATTTAATAAATATTTTCTTGAACACTTACTATGTGCCAGCCACTGTCCTAGTTGTTACACTGGTCAGTATGCTAGTGTGCCAAACAAACACAGTCCTTCTTCAGAAAGAAGTTTCAGTCATTTAAATTACAAGACAAAAACTCATAAAACAAGTAAATAACTGTTCAGGACCACTGATTGTTCTTTATCCCCTACGCAGGACATGTATACATTAAGTGATTATTCCAAAATCAAATAAGTGATTATCTAAAAATTAAACAAATATTTGCTATTGAAAATGGATTCCAGCAGGAATCATTTGGGTCATCTTTATTTTGATTTTTCTTGCCATATTGAGGCTTTAAGAATATATACTTTTAAATGGCTCTGCAGCGAGCTCCTTTATCTGAAGTATCAACTGTGGAAAACAAATCCCACAGGATTTCCAAAGTCTCAGATACAAAGATGAGACTGAAAGTTTTGAAAGGGTCTCTTAGTAATGGAAATGCTAATGACTACTGGAGTCCATTACTTTAATTGCTGTATTTTTGCAAATCTGAGATGATCTCATTCAATCCATCAAACACGGCTTTACATATCCAAGGGAGCAAAAATTTGAAAACAACAAAATTAATTCAGTTATTTTGTTTTCAATTCTAATTCTGAATGTCATAACAGCAAACAGAAACATTTTTTAAAATCTTAAAAAGAAATAACAAATTAAAACCACAATGTACATTCACTAAAGTATAGAATGACTAAAATAAAAAGTCAGAAATTATCAAAGGTTGGCAAAGATGTGGGCATTGTCCCTAATCCCTACTGGAATTGTCATCTATTTTAGGTGGGAGCAAAAACTGGTGCAAATGCTTTGAAAAACTGTATTACACTCTCTTATAAAGTTAAACCTAACTACCCTAAGATTCCTAGGTATATGTCCAACAGAAATTAGTACATATTTTCACCAAAGCCATCTACAAAAATGTCTATAGCAGCATGGTGCATAATACACTAAACTAGAACAACCCAAGTATTCATCAACAGAATAGATGAACAAACTGGGATATTTCCATACTACTATATACTGCTTACTCAGGAATGGAAAATAACACAGTACTGCTACATTCAACAACAAGGACTGGTGTTTAACAAAAAGAAACCAGATACAAAAGAGTGCATGCTGCATAATTTCATTTCTATAAAATGCAAGTACAGGCAGAAGCAACTGATGATGAGAGAAGTTAGAATAGCGGTTATCTTTGTAGGACATTGAGAGGATGTGGCACCTTTTGGGGCGCTGCGGATGTTCTAGATCTAGATCTGGGTGATGGGTCACACAGGTATAGACACAGACAAATTCCCTGAGCTGCATATTTAAAGCTTGTAAACTTTACTGCACGTAAGCTATCCCTTATTTTTAAAAATTTAAAATGAATAAAACACAAGTAATTTGGCCCATTGTGGTTCACACTTAGTCCCTCACTGAGCACAGCCACAGGAGTCAGGATTCCCCCAATTTGAGGGATTCTTGAAGGTCCCATCACCCTGCTACAACACTGACCACCAAATACCTATGTAGTGCTATCTAACTCACCAAATAGTCTGTGGATAACACGACATGGTGGGCACCGCATAGCACAGACCCCTCACCTACTTACCTTTTTCCACTCTGTTTCACATTCAATCCCAGTGTCAACCCTGGTCTGCCATTCCTGCTCCTTCTCTTTCTCCACTTAACCTCCACCCCCACCATATATGACAGTGGAAGCGGGGAGGGAATTTTTGACCTGGGCACATTCCACAGTGCAGAAGCAATGCCGCAAGTAAGTAGACTTCTAGACTACTGCCTGGAAAAGCCCTGGTTAGGATCATCCCTCTAAGTTAAACCAGAGAAAAGAGGGTTCCTCTCCATGATGTCACAATAAACACTTCCGTTTTCCAAAAAGCTATAATCTTTTCCTCTGGCCAGTACATGTTAGCACTGGAAAGCAGACTTAGCTATTGGTTATTCTTATTACTTTTAAACAGAGGGTCTTTAAATGCATGAGATGATAGGCAGGTGATTTTCAAAAGGAACAATGATATAAAACAAGATGATAAAAGCCTACAGAAGGTGATTGCTAGCAATTAATTAAAGCCCATGATCCACATTCAGAGTCCAGGGGGTAATCAATGTCAAGGGAAACAGAGCGTGAGTGACTGGTGGGCGGGGCAGTGGCAGGAAAAGTGAGTGACTGGAGAAAATGATACAATGAGGTCATCTCAGGGATGTACTCTCTTGCTTGGATAAAACAGACATTTTTCAAGGACAGCAGATGTGAGCACTGCACAGAAAGTGTGAAATGTGTTCCCTTCGCACGTGAGCTGGGCTCCTGCCCTGGGGAATACTAGCACTGCTTCCCTGTGCTTTGGCCTGGACATTCAGTCTTACTTGGTGACCACATGGTCCCAGGGTTGTATTAAAGTCTATGTTTGAGGGACTTATGGCCCTGGGTAGCAAAGTTTGCCCACCATTTCATATGACAGCGTTCTGTTTGGAGGCACCTACAATCCCACTTTGGTCTCAATAAGTCTACTGTGTTGGTTGGCAAAAGACAGCCACCTCCTGATCAAAGGAACAAGGCTGTTCCCATCCCATGCTTGCTTACACCAAGTAGAAGCTTCAAGTATACTACTTGGGCCTCTTTTCCTATTGTTTTCCAAGCACCACAACATCACGGGCTTTCATAGAGAGGAAAAACATAATCTAGGGAAGAACAGAATGAGAAGACTCCACCTTCTAGTTCCATACATATCATCATCTGATCACTTCTTAGCCTTTTGGCTAAGATCAAATGTACCATACCTGTTCTTATCAGTTTAACATCTAACACATCCTCTATCCAAGGACAACATATTAAATGGATTTTGGGCCCTGGCTGGGTGGCTCAGTTGTTTGGAGAGTCATCCCATAAACCAAAATGTTGAGGGTTCAATCCCTGGTTGGGGTGCATATAGGAGTCAACCAATCAATGTTTCTCACATCGATGTTTCTCCCTCTCTTATTCTTCCTTTCTCTCTAAAATTGATAAACATTTTTTTTTAAATGAAAATAAATGGGTTTTTGAAACAGGGGAGATGGAATAGGAGCTTACTTTGCATCAACCCAGTATTGCAGGACCTTCAGGAACACTGCACCTCTTTGGAGACATTTCATTATCTGGCTGTGAAGCATTCTCTGAAAATTCTCTGAACATCAGCATCATCTATAACAAGGCTTTGGGGGAGGACAGAAACAATCAAGGTAGGTCTTGATCAAACCCAGCGAGACTTGATCCCAGTTCCCAGTCCTCCCTGTTCTACACCTGTGGTATAACATAGGATAGATCTTTATTCCTGAGTCCTAGCACAGAGCTTCAAAAACTCTTAGAATTCCTCGTGAAATAAGAGTGTTTATTATGTTAATGAGGCAATCAGGGTGGGCCCCTTGCTGGTCAAGAGAAACGTGATTTTCCCATTGGAATTTTCAGTCACTCTACCTCCAGGGTGGGGGCAGGGGGTGGCGCTGGAAATGGAGTTTAATCACCTGACCAATGATTCAGTCAATTGTGCTTATGTAATGAAGCTTCAATAAAATCTCTGGACATTGAAGCTTGGAGAAGCTTCCTAGTTGGTAAACACCACATTGATATGCAGGGAGAGTGATGCCCCTGATTCCATTGGGGGAGGGCATGGAAGATCTGCATCCAAGACCCTTCCAGACCTTGCCCTATATATATCCTTCATAATAAAAGTGCAGTCATAACTATAACACTTTCACTGAGTTCCTTTCCAATTTCTAGCTTGTCAGTTGACCTGGTACCCGTCCCAATGCCCCTTCCTTTGTCTCACCGCTAAGTGTCCTCTTCTGAGTGTTCGGACCTCTTTTCTTCACTTTTGTGATCTGCAGCCAACAACACTGAAAATGCCAAACACCTAGTGAGCTTTTACTCTGTGCCAGGCCTTTACACCTCTCTCTCTTATATGCATGCAGCCGCATATGGGGGACATTACTACTGTCCCTGCAGTGCAAACAAGGAAGCTGTGGCTCAGAAAGGAAGTCATTTGCTCAAGGTCATGGAAGTTAATAAGTGGCAGGGCCTGCTGGCTCCACACCTGTGCCCTTCCATGCACAACACTGCATCCTAGACAGAAATTCTCTCCCTCTTCTGTCGTTCCCTGTGACCCCTGCCCCCTCAATCCCACACAGAAACCTTACCCTGTCACACTTCACCACTCTTTCAATAAATATTTGTTAACTTTTACTTGATTTCAAGTGTATTTATTTAAGAACTGGAGGCCTTGAACAGCAGGAGCAAAGCAGAGACCAATGAGACAAACTTTGCTCTGCTCTGCGGAGTCTGGAGAATCTGTTAGTTTTCCTACTGACCTTGTTAGCTAAGGTTAAATCTTGTTAGCTTTGGAAATCCTACGCTAGCCCAAAGGCAGAGGAGATGACCCCAGGCAGCTGGGAGGGATCACGATTCTAATTCCAAGGGAGGAAAATGGCTCCTCAAGCTGATTGCTAGTGGTTGTGGGCTCGACAATTGTTATTTTAATCAATTTCCCAGCGTTCAGAGTACCAGACTGCAGCCTTCTAAGTGTGGAGGGAAATTAAACACATAAATCATTTAATCGCCCTCCCTCCACCCCCTCAGAATATACAAGGTACTATGGAGGATTGCATCAATAATTAGTCCAAGGAGGAAGCGTGATCCCCATCCATCTGATTTAAAGGCAAAGTTCCTACAACTTCTCTCTTATTTTCTACCTCTATTACCAGCTGCTCGCAGTAGGTGACTAAACTCACCAGACTTCCTATGAAAGGGACTTAAATAGCACACTCCTTATCAGATTTAATTACATTCTTTCCTTTCCTTATACAAGTCTGTCATTTTTAAATCACCTACAGCAAAAAATAGACACCTAAATGTTAAAAACTATGTCTTGGGACAGAAAAGGGGAAATTTTGGTTTCTAGAAGAGCCCTTTATAATTCTTCTTTTAACTTAAAAAGACACTATTATTTTCTCTGAAGGCAAGTTGAGAATATATTGTCTTTTTTTTTTTGAGGTTTAAGCGGATTATTTAATTTTTTTTCATTTTTAAAATTTTGGTAAAATATATATAATATGAAGTTTGTCATTGTAATCATTTTAATTGTACAATTCAGTGGCATTAATCACATTCACAATGTTTTGTGAATCATCACCACTATCTACAATATTCTCATTTTTTTTAATTATCTCAACTAGAAATTCTGTAACCCCTAAGCAATAATTTGCATTTCCTCTGTCCCCTGCCACTAGTAACCACCACTTTACTTTCTGTATATGATTTTGTATATTACAGATATTTCATGTAAGTGGAATCATACAATATATTTTTTTAAAGATTTTATTTATTTATTTCTAGAGAGAGGGGAAAGGAGGGAGAATGAGAGGGAGAGAAACATCAATGTTTGGTTGGCACTTGCATGACCCCCACTGGGGACCTGGCCCACAACCCAGGTATGTGCCCTGACTGGGAATCAAACTGGCAACTCTTTTGTTCTCAGGCTGGCACTCAATCTACTGAGCCACACATTCCAGGGAATCATACAATATTTTCTTTTGTGTTTGGTTTATTTCACTTAGCATAATGTTTTTAGGGTTCATCCATGTTGTAGTAAGTATTAGAACTTTATTCCTTTTCATGGGTGAATAATTCTGTTGTACGTATATGCCATATTCTGTTAATGCATTCATCTGTTGATGGCACTTGGGTTGTTTCCACCTTTTGGCTATTGTGAATAATTCTATTAATATTTGCATATAACTGTTTGAATTCATGTTTTAATTCTTTTGGATATATACCTAGGAGTGGAATTCATACTTTTTTTTACGAGAGTGCAGGCCTGCATGGGTCTATACTTGTTCAGCCATAAGATGTTCATGTTTATGTGTCTGCCAAGCCCTCTTTCCTCTGTTCATTCCTCTTCACCCCACCTTTCCCTAGAGTTAACTAGTCTTTAATGATCGGTCTTTAATTGAAAAAAAAATGTCTATTTAGTTAAGTTGCTAAGAGTTGGGAATTTATCTGTTAACAGCAGCTAGTATTATCTTATTAACATGTTTCTCACTTTAGGATTTTTACAAATATGATAGACAAAAATTGTTACTTTGTTTTAATTTGCAATTCCCTGGATGCTAATGAGATGAGACATGTCTTTCTTTTTTTTTTTTTTTTTTTGTCACAGGTACTTTATATATGAACTGTCTTAATCTATAATTCTATAATAATCTAGTAAATTAGTTATTACAATAACCATTTGAGGATAAAACTTTACTCTGGGTCCCATTGCTAGGAAGTGATGAAAGCAAAATTTTAACCCTGATCTGAAGTGGGTGATAAGCAGGGTTTTGGGCAAAGTAAACATTATATTCAATACATTAGTTTTCAAATTTTTATTTTTAATCATGAAATCCTGTTTCCAAAGGAAATTTAATGGAGAGGAAGAAGAAAGAGGAGGAGGAAGAGGAAGAGGAGAAAAAAGGAAAGGAGAGGGAGAGGAAGGAGAAGAAAGGAAAAAGGGGGTAAGGGAAGAAGAAGGAGAAGAAGGTGGAAAGCATAAGAGTCAAGGTCCTAGGCTGCAGGGAAACCAGGCCTTCCTATAGACAGAATCCTTATTAAGTTCTACATCATTCATTCACTCAAAAAATATTTATGAACATTGCTTATGTTCTAGCTACTACTCTAGCTACTTGGGAAACAACAGTATATAAGAGAAAATTTCTACCCCCATGCAGAGCTGTTCTGTTGCACAACTCCAGGAAGCACCATTCACTTTGTCTTATATGTGAATGGTACCACCTGGAGCTCTGCAGTGCGGTGGTGTTGACCCATGAGCCTTACCTTCCAGGGGAGAAGACAGATAACAGCAAATGCGTAAGACAAAAAAGTATAGATGATGATCTACTGAGGTTTGACTTCCAGCCAAGATGGAAGCATAGGTAAATACACTTTGCCTCCTCACACAACCAAAAGAAGGACAACAACAAATTTAAAAACAAAAAATAACCAGAACTGCCAGAAAATCGAACTGTATGGAAGTCCGACAACAAAGGAGTTAAAGAAGAAACATTCATCGAGACTCATAGGAGGGGCGGAGCTGGACAGCTGGGGTGGAAAGGCTGCTCAGCAAGGCAGCAGTTGGTAGATCAGGCGGTCCCACATATGCATGTAGATAAACCACTGGAGGAACAGCTGGGGAAAGAGACAGACCACACAATCCAAGGTTCCAGTGCAGGAAAAGAAAGCCTCAAAACCTCTGGAGGTAAAAACCTGTGGGGGTTGCAGCAGCAGGAGAAACTTTCAGCCTCACAGAAGAGCCCGTTGGAGAGACCCATGGGGTCCTAGAATGTACACAAACCCACTCATCCAGGAATTGGCACTAGAAGGGGCCAGTTTGCTTGTGGGTAGTGGGGGAAGTGACTGAAAACCGGCGAGGAGCCAAGCAACCGCCATCGTTCCCTCTTGGACCCCTCCCCCACATACAGTGTCGCAACTCAGTGACTTGGGTTGCCCTACCCTGGCGAATATTTAAGGCTCTGCCCCTTCCAACGTAACAGGCAAGCTGAGACAAAGAAACATGGCCTAAATGAAAGAATAGATCAAAGCTCCAAAAGTAGAACTAAGCGATGAACATATAGCCAGCCCATCAGATGCACAGTTCAAAACACTGGTAATCTGGATGCTCACTGAATTGGTTGAGTATGGTCGCAAAATAGAGGAAAAAGCAAAGGCAATGCAAAGTGAAATAAAGAAAAATATACAGGGAACCAACAGTAAAGAGAAGGAAACTGGGACTCAAATCAACAATTGGGAGAAGAAGGAGGAAGTAAATATTCAACCAGAACAGAATGAAGAAATAAGAATTCAAAAAAATTAGGAGAGGCTTAGGAACCTCCGGGACAACTAAACATTCCAACATCTAAATCATAGGGGTGCCAGAAGGAGAAGAGGAAGAGCAAGAAATCAAAAACTTATTTGAATAAAAATAATGAAGGAGAACTTCCTCAATCTGGCCAAGGAAATAGACTTCCAGGAGATCCAGGAAGCTCAGAGCATCCCAAAGAAGTTGGATCCAAGGAAGCACACACCAAGGGACATCATAATTACATTACCCAAGATTAAAGATAAGGAGAGAATCTTAAAAGCAGCGAGAGAAAAGGAGACAGTTACCTACAAAGAAGTTTTCATAAGGCTGTCAGCTGACTGCTCAAAAGAAACCTTGGAGGCAAGAAGGGGCTAACAAGAAATTCTCAAAGTCATGAAAAGCAAGGACCTGCATCCAAGATTACTTTATCCAGCAAAACTGTCACTTATAATGGAAGGGCAGATCAAATGCTTCCCAAATAAGATAAAGTTAAAGGAGTTCATCATCACCAAGCCCTTATCATATGAAATGTTAAAGGGACTTATTTAAGAAAAGGAAGATCAAAAACTATGAACAGTAAAACAAAGGGGAGGGGGAGAGAAAAGAATGGGAAAAAGGTACAAGGAATAAGCAGTATAAATAGTAAGTACAAAATAGGCAGGGGGAAGTTAAGAATAGTATAGGAAATGGTGAAGCCAAAGAACTTACATGTTCAACCCATGGACATGAACTAAGGGGAAGAAGAATGCTCGGGGGTGGGGTGGTGTAGGGTAGAGGGGAATAAAGGGGAGAAAAAAATGGGACAACTGTAATGGTATAATCAATAAAAAATATATTAAGAAAAGTATAGATGAGGTATAGAATGTCACCAGGTGCTACATCAGTGCTATGAAAAAAAAAGAGTGACACAAGGGTCTTCCTGTTTATCCTGACTATCAAAAACCCAGTGAACAGTGGACACATAATGAACCATCAGTGAGCAACGATTGAGTTTTCTGAGAGTGCCTTGCATCTCAGTGTTTGCTGGACATTGGCTCCTCTGGACTCCCACAAACATTAATTATAACTAGTGCAATATTTTTTAGTTGCAGCTGAAACTACCCAGAGAGCTTTTTAAAATACTTATGTCTATTGGGGGAATCACTTCCTAAGTTATATAAATGTCTACCCCAAGCTGTACACCTGGAAGTAATATTCAATGTTAACTGTAATTCAAAAAAATTTAAAACAAAATACTGACACCTAGGTTTCACCCCAAGGATTCTGATTTAATTGGTCTGGGGTATTGCCTGGGCATTGGGATTTTGTAAAATCTCGCATCTTCTGAAAGATCCTGGCATTAGAGAATAGGAGCAGGATTTAGGCTTATCTCTCATGCGAGGTTTTCTCTTGGGCTTTCCCCTCCAAACACGTGCAGAATCAGGGAACAGTTTGCAGAAAGGTTGACGTGGTTCTGCTGTGACATTTGGTTTTGTGATGACTCAGTTTGCTAAGTCACCAGTCACTTGACAAGCATTGATTGGAGCAGAGCTATCCAAAAGCTCTGTTTGCAGGTGGCAAGTTCCCCTCTTGCTGTCTACCTTGCACCCCCACCATCTGCTTACATGTAAGATTGACATGTTTTCCTCCTCTGTATTGTGACAATGGCTTTTTCCATATCATGGAATATAAGAGTTTGTTGCAGTCACCCATTCTTTGTGATCCTATTCTGTCACTGCTACTTACTAGATGCATGATCCTGAGAAGTTTATGGAACCCCTCTGTCCTTTACTCCTTCATCCATAAAATGGGAATAAGAATGTCTACCTGGAATCAAAACCACGAGGAAGGATTAAACAACGCTGAAATGGAAAGCATGTAGCAGAATGCCTGGCACATAGGCTTTACAAATATTAGTCCTCCTCCGCACTACCCCTAAAATAATTACTAGAGTTGTGCATAGAATTTTCCAAAAATTCCCAAGGAGAAAAGCCAGTGACTTGCTAGATCCTGTATTTCTAATCCCACCCAAAGTCCTCAATCTGTGATCCAAGGCCATGTCATTCTTCTCTGACTTGCCTCCAGGTTTACCTAGGGCCTGTTTGGATAGACCTTTTAGAACAGGTGCTAACAGGGTAGATATTGATAGAATGTTGTCTTGGTGTAGATGGTATGAAGGTGTGAGATGGTATGATGGGGCAGTGAGCAGCCAGGTGGGTATACTGAATTTAAGCCTTCATCCACTGAATGGATTCAGCCTTGTGATGCAGGGCAAATTATGTCTTGTGTCTGAGTCAGAGTGTGAGTGGAGTGGGATTGGTGCCTCTATGATTTTAGCTACTTTCCCCTGGCTTTAGTAGATGGGAGGTTATTGCAGGAGGTCCTAACCGCACAAGGGATGATAGTTCACAGGTCTTAGTCAATGGATCAGCTCTTTTTACCTCTGTTCCGAACTCTGTAATCAGAGTTGCAAAGCTAAATCCCAAGATTCTGTCTTTTCTCTGATAGCTTCTCTTACCAAATGGAAAGGTGGGCAGATTTTTTTTTTTTAATTGGGAAAAGGGTAGGAGGAATGTGAAAATATCTAGTCCATCCTTTAGCATTCCTCTCCACATCCTTATTCATTTGTTATATATGGTCCTCAAGTCCATGTAGCAAAGGCTGTGGGTCCCCAAAACCAAGCCATTACTACAGTACCCACTTTTCCAAGCTAAGGAACACCTATAAGGCCCTGAAAAACCCACCCCTTTCCTTGTAAATGTATCACTCTCCTTAAGGTCAGGGAATACTGCTTCTGCCTCTAGCACCTTCCCTTCATGGGGTCCAGATATCACTGCATCTGTCAGTTGTCAAGACTCTGTGGAATGAGGCTATGGCTTTTCTGTAGTCTCCTTATATATGGAGTTTCCTTTCATGGTTTTTGGTTGTTTTTGTTCATTTTAATGTTTTAGGAGAGAGAGTTTGGCAAAGGTCTTCTCATGACACCACCCTTCCCTGGGGCCTTTTTTTTTTTTTTTTTTTTAAAGTAAGCTAAACAAACATCCAATTTCTGCACAAGATTTCATCTCAAATGTCTTAGATTTTTATGATATCATGGTATTGGATCTTAAAATTATTTCTGTAGAACTTAGGACTCCTGTGTT
Source organism: Pteronotus mesoamericanus (assembly GCF_021234165.1). Classification (NCBI taxonomy): domain Eukaryota; kingdom Metazoa; phylum Chordata; class Mammalia; order Chiroptera; family Mormoopidae; genus Pteronotus; species Pteronotus mesoamericanus. The sequence continues at coordinate 24,118,384 of NW_026555105.1, read as the reverse complement.
TTCAAGTAACAGAAACCATTTGCAGCTAGTTTCATCAGAAACAGAGGTTTAACTTCAGGACTACAAAGGTGTGTGAAAAACCCAAAGGCAGGAAAAGAGTAGATAAGGCCAAGACCAGGAGCTAGAATGCTGTAGAAAGCTAAAAAGTCTTTTCCTCAGCCTCACATCCTGGCTTCCGTTTTTTATTTCTCATGGTAGGCTTTCACCCAGACCAAAGTGGACTCTATTTGGGAATGGCTGTTATAGGCCTTTCTTGGGTCAAGTGCATAGCTCTGGTCTAGTCAATTGTAACCATTAGGGCCACATGGTGTGAGTATGACTGCTCTATGGCAAATGTAAAGGAGGGATCTTCCATTTCTATAAGACAGTTGAAAGACTTACTATAATTATTGTGGCCTTTCTTCATTGATTTGTGGAGGAAGAATAATGCTCCCCCATCAATTTGATGGCTTGAATTGGAATTATGTGGATATAACTGATTACATTTTCCAAAGGTGGCCCCATAATGTATTCCATCCCCACATCTCTACACTGTGACGTGGGCACTCCTCTCAGTAAGTGATGGGGGTCCATATCTCTTCCCTTAAACCTGAGTGGACTTTTGTGGCTACCCAACCAGCACAATACAGTAGAAACAAAGCTAGGTCACTTCCAACGGTAGATCATAAAATCTCCATCCACTACTGCCCATTCTGTTGGAACACTCACACTTGAAACCCAGCCACCAAACTGTGAGGAAGCCCAAGAAGTCTCATTGACAGGACACACATAGGTATTCTGATCAACAGGTGATGTCCCAACCAAAATCCAATGTCAACTGTCAGACATGTGAGTGAAGTGAGCCTTCAGATGATTACAGCCCCCAGCTGTTGAGTCACCCCAACCTTTAAAACATTCTGGCTGATACCACATGGAGCAGAGATGAGCCCCGTCCAAATTACAGATTCACAAACAAAATAAATCATTGTTATTTAAGGCATTAATTTGGGTGGTGGATTATTACCTAACAGATAGTATATACATACTATATATATACCTTTTTTAATACTATTTACTCATCTAAGAACCAATCCACAGTGTTGCTGGTTGAATGGGATTCTGCTAGAGGAAGATTTCATTCCTTGGATGCCAGTACATATCTCAGAGGAGAAATTGAAATTTGTACTTAGGCATCAGGAAGGACTGTTTGTCAAACATTCACTCCTTTTCCCACCCACTGTGGAAGAAGTGCTTCCCTGCCCTTCCTTGACTGTGGACCAAATGAGTATGGACCAATGGAATATAGGTGGAAGTGACAGTTTTCCGGATCTGAGCCTAGGCTCTAAGCAACATGGCAAACTTCCACTTGTCCTCTTAGTGCCTGCCATCCACCAAAGATAGGAAGAACATGTCTAAGTCATTACTGCTCCTTCAGCTTCAGTACCAGAATGGAAACACATAAAAGACCTTGGTCAGACCTGAAGCCTGAGGCCATCTGAGCTCAGCTGATCCCAGGCAACACACACATATGAGTGAGAAGCAAGTGTTTATGACTGTGAGCCACTGATCTTGGGGTTGTTTGCTTCTGCAGCAGTGGCAGACTGACTCAGAAGGCAGCTGGAGCGAATCTTTTTATTTATTTTTTTTGGAGTGAATCTTTATGTCAAAGAGCATGTCATTTGGATGAGCACATATTTAATAATCAAACTGAGTCCCAGTTTTGCTTCTGGAGAACTGTGTGACTTTAAGAGATTTACTTAACATCTCTGAGCCTCAATTTTCTCTTCTTAGAACATGGACAATGAAATCTATCTCACAGGATGTTGGGAGGATTAAGTGATATGATGTTTGCAAGTTAAGTACCCAGCACATGGCAGGCAAAGCTGAAATATATATTCCCTCTTCTTCACTTCATTTCTTTTGGTATTCTGATGGGCCTCAAAGTCTAAGGGAGGCATTTCTAGGAAGGAATTTTAAGATGATGGCCACCAGTCCAGGATGTATGACAGAATCCAAGAATCCCTCAAGTCAATTTAGCTCTGGTGGAATCACAGCCTTCTCTGGAATTTTTCTTGTTTTCTTATGAGTATTCTGCTTATGTCCCTGAGGAATTAGCTTTTTTTTTTTTTTTTTCATGTTTCCGGCTATGTGAGCATGATGAGGGAACTAAGAGCGGGGGATTTTTGTTCCCAAGTGGGCCAGGGTGTGACAGAGGAGCATCCCACCCCTAGGGGCAGCAGTCTGATAGCACAAGAGACTCTAAGGGGACAACTGAAACTCAACTTTCCCATCAGAAAAATGTCTTCACATTATACATGACATATGTATATGTCAACACACACACATATATGTCTACACACACACACACACACACACACATGGATATGTGATATCAGTCAAGGTCCAGTCAGGAAAGTAGAACCACTAGGAATGTTATGAAATAAGAGATTTTTGTTGAAATTAAACCTACACAAAGGTGGGACAAGCTTAGGAAGTAAAGGCCCAGGAAGAGAAGTTGAAAAGTTGAGGGAAATTTTTCACCAGCCCTCTTGGAGCACTGGAGCGGGAGGACACACTGGAGCTTGCAGGGGCAGTGGGGAAGCCAGTCGGGCATGCCAGCTGCCAGAGCAGGGCTGCAAAGGAGCAGTGGAGAGTCTGGGAGGCTGCTGCCTCTCCTAGCGTCTGAGGGCGGAGCACTGTCTGGGAGGGAGGACCTGGGGATGCTATGGGTCAGCAGGGCCCGAGGTGGGAGGAAGATCTGGACACTGAGTAGGGAAGAGTTATGACAATGTAGAACTTGTCAGCACTTTTGTGCCCATTGTTGTCACTATATCTGACAATGATGGTTTTCACAGAATAAAGCCTGCTGATATACTCCTTCTTTGTATATTTCATGCAGACTTCTCTTTCAGCCCTGTATCACTGAAAGAGGGAGATTCTGGAAAGCAGCTCCAGTGTAGCCCAGTTGACAGAGCACAAAATTGCTGTATATATGTGTTTAATTATAAAATGCACACGTGTACCTGAACTTGCTGAAACAAATTCAACTAAAATCATGTGGTATGAAATAAAAGAGGAAAGTTATATTTCTATTTCCATCTTGGGGTAGCAACTTAAGTCTTTGTTTCTTCTTTGCATATCTACAACATATATATGTGCATTCATTGTTATACATGTATAGATTATATACATTTACATACTTTCCATATATAAAAATTAGACTATAAATATTCTTTTGCAACTTTACTGTTCAATAAATATCTTGTAGACTCTTTTCCATGTTGGTTCATAGAGATCTACCTACTTCTTTGGTTATATAGACAATAGCATAGCATTGTGTATGTGATTTGGAGACTTAGTATTTTCTATGTTTCTTTAGTGCAAACAATGATTTATTTAATATGAGACATATATGAGCTGGTACACAATATCTATAAACTATATTCCTAGAGGTAAAATGTCATTTAAAATCTTGCATTTAATGTCTCTACATAACTGTCCACCCCACGAGTTTGTACTAATCAGTATGTCTATCAATTGTGTATATTTATTATTTTTGTTAATTTTCTGTTATTTGTGTGTTTTGTTTAAGTGCACTTTCTAATACATTATTTATTTTTTTATAGTGATTTGTTGAGTGTTAAATAAAGTGTGTATATATTCTCATCTGATTATCTTTTAACTTCCTTTGTGGTGTATTTTTAGTTTTATGTATGAGGGGGGACCCAAAAAATCCTGGATTTTATTTATAAAAAATTGTGTATTTATTCTTACATGTTTAAACCTCAGTCACCTTCAAAGTACTATCTATTTGATGCAATATACCTATTGAGACATTTTTTCCATTGCTCAAAACAGTTTTTGAACTCGCCAATTTCGATGCCTATTAGTGCTGCCGCTGTTTTTTGTTTCATCTCTTCCACATTGGCAAACATTTCCCTTTGAGGACTGTTTTCATCTGGGGAAACAAAAAGTAGTAGCTTAGGGTGAGATTGGGTGAACAGGGAAGGTGGGGCATGACAATCATGCCATTTTTGGACAAAACTGGTGAACACTCAGTGCAGCGTGGGCAGGTGTACTTGTAAATCACCTGTCATGAAAAGGGCAAAAACATTGAAAGAGTCCTCAAAAAAATTCACTGAAGCTGAATGCAGTCTCTCATAACAACGCCAGCTGGTGCATGGACTCAGAAGGGTTCCCAGAACACTCACCTAGCAGGGGAAGTCTGTACTATAAGGGGCCCACCCTAAAAAGATAACTCCAGATCTTTCTGCAGGAGTTTCTCCTCGTATTTAATCTCCTTTATGCTTTATAGACTTAATGACATACTTAGAACTTCTGCACTCCAGGATTGTAAAACTTTCACTTATATATTTTTCTGGTTCTTTGATTTTGTTTCATATTTAGATCTTTAAGCCATTTGGAACTTATTGTTATGTTTGAATGTATAGTATAGAACTTAACTTTGCCCCAAAGAGGCCTGGCCTTTGGCATCAGCTTCTAGAAGGTAATCCCTAAATCCTTGAATGTCATGCCTGATAGCAGTGTCTTGTTTTGGCTGGGAGCCTGGGGTCAGACTGTATAGTCTAACAGTATGAGTTATGGTAGAGGCTCGACAGGCCTTAGAGCAGGGACTGGCCACACCACAAAGACCAACCAGGCGATTTACGGTGGGGGCTTTGGGTCACGTGGTATCAGCTAACCTAGAGACTTAAATTAACCACATAGGTAATCAATCAATCATGTCTATGTAATGGAGCCCCCATAAAATCTCTAACACCAAGATTTGAGTGAGCTTTGCTGGTTGGCAATACTCTGGGTTACTGTCACACATTGATACTGAAAAATTAGTGCATCCTGACTCCACATGGAGAGGTCAGTGGACACCCTGCATTTGTTACTTCTCCAGATCCCACCCTATGTGCTTCTTTCTTTGACTGATTATAGTCTGTTTTCTTTCCTTGTGATAAACTGTAGCATGGATATAATAGCTTCTATAAGTCCTACTAGACCCAAACTGAGGGTGAATCACCCAAACTCACAACTGCTGTCAAAAGTGAGGATGCTCTTGTATGGACTAATTTTTCAGTTGGCTAAACTCTTGCAGCAAGATAAGTAGGACTTCAGCACTTTTTCTCTCTTTTTTCTAATGAACGGCCAATGTTTTCAACTCCTCTCTCCTGTCACTGACCTGGAAGAAGAGCACAATTATATACTAAACTCAAGGATTTGTTTGGAAGTGAAATATTGTTCTGTTAAACATGAGACTAAACTGTTAAAGGAAGTTTGGGACTGAGTTGAGATCCACAGGATGTGGCTTTAAGGTGCTTCTTGGGACCGTGTTGAAATCAGCACTGTTCCGGGGGAATGAGTAAGGATCCAAGAGACACTGTTTCTATACCTGTGTCTCCCTCCAGCCCTGTCCCCATAGCCATTGTCATAGGTTTCATGCTCTTGCTGCCCCAGCAGGCCACCAGCTGTCATACAAATGCATCCTTGAGTGGCTGCTGGTGGACTCCTTTGGATATCATCATGGAACCATCACAATGTAGAGGACCCATCTAAGAGTCTTTGTTTTACTGCATGTGTCAGTGTCCTTTCCATAGTCTCCAATTCCCAGATTTGTCCCCTCCTGGGATATTTATGGAGTGATAAGAATTGCCTCCACAGAACCCCCCCCCTTCCAAAAGGGACTTCACATGGGGTTCTTGGTTGTGTCCTCATTGGAGACATAGGCTCAGCAACCCTAGAATTCACCTCAGGCAGTGGCCAAGTTTTTCCCACAATTCTATTGTTTTGTTTTGATATTTAATCAAAAGCGCATTATGCATAATTGCACAAGAATCATCTTGAAGCTAGGGAGTCACTTCTCCTAGAGTAGAAAGTCATGGGAGAGAACAGCTTTTCTGACCCATCTTGTTTGTATTCTGAAAGGCCTTGCCCAGCTCCTCTGATGGACGTTGTTCTTCCTTTCTCTCTTTTCTTTCTCCTAGCCATGAGGATAACACATTTATGAACTCCTCTTTCCTCCTTCCTCAAAAGGCCAATTCATTTTTCTGTCCATAAAAAACACATTCCAAAGAGGGCAGACTCCAAAAATCTAGAAATATTCCTTTTTCAGCTTCTTTTTTCCTTCTGAACCTTGGGCTTCAGGCACCTACATTCTTGGTCCCAAATTTTCACATGTCAAGGTTGTGCTCAAAAATGGACAGCTATTCCATACACACCACACTCTGGAGCCCCTGCCATAGTGGTAGAAGAACACAGCCAAGCACTCCAAATAGCTTGAGTGGACACCTGAAACACTGATAAACATAATAGAACAAAATGTAATTTAGCAGAGAAAGCAAAACTCTGGAATTGTGCTGTCCAATATGGAAGCCATTACCATACATGGTTATTGAAAATGAAATTAATTGACTTCCGGTCAAATGGCAGCATGGTAAACATGGCTTGCCTCCTTGCACAACCACTTCAAAATTACAACTAAAATATAGATCAACCAACACTTGGAACTGTCAGAAATTGAGTTGAGTGAAAGTCTGGCAACTACATAATTAAAGAAACCACATCCATCCAGACTGGTAGGAGGGGCAGAGACACAGAATGGTCTGTTCCCACACCCACATGAATAAAAATTCACGAGGGATATCTTGGAAGCAAGAATTCCCAGCACCTCAGGTTTCCAGTGCCAGGAAGATAAGTCCCCATAATTTCTGGCTTCAAAAACTAGAGGGAATTGAGTTGGTGGAAGAAACTTCTGCAGTCCCAAGCAGTTCCTCTTAAAGAACCCACACATGGACTTACTCAGACTCACTCCCTCTTAGCTCCAGCACTGGGGTAGCAGCTTAAAAGGCACCAGTGGAATACGAGGAGAAACCGAAGGGTCTGGCATCAAGGCAAGAGCTGGGGGACAGCTTTCTCCCAGGCAGAAATATGGGTGGAGGCCATTGACCCTTTTCTAAACCCTCCCCCAACAGAGCCATAGAGCTGGCACACTGGTAACATATCTGAGACTCCATCAACCTGGCTAACACTGTCTTCCCCACCCTGGAGATTCCCAGAGAGTCTTTCCCACCCAATTTAAGGGTCCCACCAAGCTGCTTTTCCATATGAATGGTCTTGGCTTATGCTTCACAACTTACTAAATCCTCTCAAACAAGCAACAGATGGCCTCAGTGAGCCCCAGCCCCTTTACCTCTTGCTAAGTGGCCCTAGGCCCAGCACTAGCAGCAACCAGCCTAGATTCACAGTTTGGCTTCACCTGGGAATCTCCAAGCCCAGCACAATTAGCAGATATCTCAGATTGCTTTATAGCTCAGGCAGGGTGGCCCCAGGCAGAACACAGGTTGGTGCTGACCTTGGCCTGCACCACTTGGGAAACCCCAGAGCCTGTGCATCCAGTGGACAGCTACAGGCCACATCAGAGCACCACCACTCTGCCCCTGCACAGCTGATCCTCCATGGAGGGTGGAGGTTGGTGGTCAGTGGTCATAGCCAGTCCTTGCTGCTGACTGGCCTGGGTAAATCCCTCCCATTGTCTTGCCAACAGCAACCAAGGCTCAGCTACGAGGGGAGGGTATACTCAGTCCACATGAAAGGTGCACCTCAAGTAACCAGCTTGGGTGATAGGGGAGGCTGTGCCACTGGACAGTACCAAACAGCTATTACATTAGACCATGCTATCAAGACGCAAAACAAAGTAGCTCTACCTAATACAAAGAAACAAACACAGGGATTCTGCCAAAATAAACAAAGAAACATGGCCCAAATGAGAGAACATATCAAAACTCCAGAAAAAGAACTAAATAAAATGGAGTTAAGCAAACTATCAAATGCAGAGTGCAAAACACTGGTTATAAGGATGCTCAAGGAACAAAGTGAGGACCTCAACAGCATAAAGTAGATCCAGTCAGAAATGAAGGATATAATAATTGAAATAAAGAACAATTTACAGGGAAACAATAGTAGAGTGGATGAAGCTGAGAATCAAATCAATGATTTGGAACAAAAGAAAAAAAAACCCAAACAATCACAGCAAGAAGAAAAAAGAATCCAGAAAAAGGAGGATAGTATAAGCAGCCTCTGGGACAACTTCAAGCAGTCAAACATTTGCATCATAGGGGTGCTAGAGAGAGATGAGAAAGAGCAAGGAATTGGAAATTTATTTGAAAAAATAATGAAAGAAAGCTTCCCTAATTTGGTGAAGAAGATAGACATGCAAGTCCAGGAGGCACAGAGAGTTCCAAACAAGTGGATGCAAAGAGGCCCACTCCAAGACACAACATAATTAATATGCCAAAGGTTAAAGATAAAGACAGAAACTAAAAAGCAGCAAAAGAACTTAGTTACCTACAGGGGATTTCCCCTAAGACTGTCAGCTGATTTCTCAAAAGAAACTTTTCCGGCTAGATGGGACTGGTAATAAATATTCAAAGTCATGAAAAGCAGGGAGCTACAGACAAGATTGCTCTATGCAGCAGAGATATCATTTATTTTTAAAAAACATTTTATTTATGTATTTTTCAGAGAGATGAGAAGGGGGGAGAGAGGGAGATAAACATTGATGTGGGAGAGATACTTTGATTGGTTGCCTCTCCCATGCCCCCAGTAGGGGACCTGGCCTGCAACCCAAGCATGTGCCATGACGGGGAATCGAACCAGCAACTTTTTGTGTGTGCAGGCTGGCACTCAGTCCACTAAGCCACACTGCCAGAGCCAAATATATCATTTAGAATCAAAAGTCAGATAAAAAGCTTCCCAGACAAGAAAAAACTAAAGGAGTTTATCATCACCAAACCATTATTATATGAAATGTTAAAGGGAATTATTTAAGAAAAAGAAGATCAAAACTATGAACAGTAAAATGGCAACAAATATATATTTATCAACAATTAAATCTAAAAAGCAAGCTAAGCAAACAAGAAAAACAGAGCTGGAATCATGAATATGGAGAACGTTTTGATGGTAAGCACATGGGAGGGGGCTGTGGGGGTATGAGTGAAGAGGTGAGGGGATTAGGAAGTACAAATTGATAGTTACAGACTAGCCATGGGGATGTAAAACACAGAATAGGAAACGGAGTAGCCAAAGAATGTATACGCATGACCCATGGACATGAACAATGGTGTGGGGATTGCCTGAGGGAGTAGGAGGTGCTAGATGCAGGGGGCAAATGGGGAAAAATTGGGACAACTGTAATAACAATCAATAAAATATAATTAAAAAATAAAATAATGTGAAATTAATTGAAAAAATTTTAAGTGAATAATTCAGATCTTTAGTTGCATTATCCACTTTTAAAGTGCTCAAAGGCCACATGTGGCTGGTGGTTCCCACATTGGGCAACACAGGTATAGAATATTTCCAGTCCTGCAGAAAGCTCTGTGGAACAGCACTGCCCTCCAATAAGCCCTTCTGAGCTTGCCTGGAAACATGGATTCTACCTTTACTGGGTGACTTTGGGGACACACTTGCTCCTTTTTGTGGCTCCCACTGTCCCTATGTCCACCGAGTTTCTGTCCTCTCTATGGTCGTAAGTGTTGTTTCACTGGTGTGTCCCAAGCCACATATTTTGATAGAGCATTTGATTTTCAAATTCCCAGTGGGAATTTACAGTTTGATTCTCGATAGACTTGATAGAAATGAGAATGAGTGCTGTCAGTTGCAAGCAGTGAAAACCCAGCAGCTTTCAATGAAGATACATGTGATATGTGATAGAAGAAAGAGTCCAGGCATTCTTCAAGGAGCATGTTGATTTTCCTATTTAGTAAATTACCATATGAATACAGAGGAGGCTAAGAAAATAAATGTTCTAGCACTAAATCTTTTTATTAGCAGAAGTTGTGTACATGTCTTTCTACCACAAATTGGTGCCAGGAGAAATATCTGTGGGTGGCAAGAGCAGGCTGTCACTTCTGCAAGTGATTCTCTCATCTGGACTTCCTCATCCTGCTCCTTTTTGTAGGCCATTGATATAGCGTGATGACATTTTTATTTCGTTGCCTGGAAGTTCCCAGATGTTCTCATTCTTGGGTTTCCTCCCCTGGGGTGCAAGTGGTAATGTTTCAGAGCTTCTGCAGCAAGAGCAGGGCTTCTCCCTGCATCCACTCTATGACCAGTGACCGCCACAATCTTGCTTTTCACTTGCTTCTCTCTGCAGTGTTATTAGCATCTCTTGAAAATACACCAGAGCAACCATAACAGTTGTCCAAGAAGCTGGCAAAAGAACAAGTAAAAACAAAATAAGTGCCCCTTGAAAACAAGCAAAGTCTTCAACTATGCATTCATTTAACTCCTAAAGCTGTTACCTCAGCCAGTGGAATTCCTGCTATGTGACCTTGGCTTACGAGAATTCCACCCAAACTGGCAGAGAACAGGAAGCCATCCCCTCCTGGAAATGTCTTAGCTGGATGCTGTGGACATCCACGTGCTGCCATGGGAAGGGGGTGGCCAAGGATGCTCAGGAGCAGTGTGTGAAGTCTGCAGGAGGCAGCTGGGAGGGCAGAAGAAACCCAGGGTGAGCAGTTGGGAGGAGCAGGTCCTGTCCTGGCACTATCACTTCTGCAACATGACCCAGGCAGTGCCTTAGCCTCTCTCAGCCTCAGGAGGAAATGGAGGTCACCCTCAGGGCTCTGGCAACCTCACAGAACAGTGAAGCTGAAACGAGGAGCACACATACTTGTAAACATCATTTATCGGGCATATGCTGTTGAGAAGCACCACCTTTTCCCCTCTGGTTCCCAGAACAGGTCTGAAGGATACATGAGAACCCCACACCTGACAGAATGTTCCTCCTAAAGTGCTCATTTCATGATTTAAGCCAGCTCTGCCTTCTTTATTGCCATGCAGGTAAATACAGTTACTCCAGTACTTACACATTAACCATTATCTCCAGTTGTGGGATGAAGGCTCTGGTTAATATTTTTTTAATTGGGGGTCAGAATTAGCAAGGGGGTATCGCGTCGTTTCCCCTGTGATAATGTAATTCATGAATAGTCCTGATTCTTCACCTCTCCCACAATTTTTGCCACATAACTCTTCAGTGTGTCTCACTAACCAGGTGAGGTCTGTTTCTTCACCGTATGGAGGTGGGCTCAACTATGAGACTTGTTTTGGCCAACAGAGAGTGGCAGAGGTGAGAGTGACACCTTCAAGCCCAGATCTCAAGGGGCCCTGCCCAAAGCAGAGATATTTGCCCCAACTGTCCTAGCCAAGGCCAGCCTTTACCAGCTGCCCATGAGTCCCAGACCCATGAGTGAGCCCTGCCAAGGCCACCTGAGCAGCCTAGCTGACCCCAAAAGCAGGAGTGATAAATGCCACTGAGGCTGTGTGGCCATTTGTCATGCAGCATATTATGGCAATACATAACTGAATAAACCGAGAGTATGTCCCAGGGGAAACAGAATTTGGTAGCTTTTCTAGAAAAAAAGATATGACCTTCAAAGTGGCATTCTCTTTCTACCACTGCAAGATTTTAATTCTCAGAAATGGTCATTGACTCTACCTTAGGCCCAGCCTTGCTCAGACTCGACCAGCCCTTTTCCTGGTCTAGCAGAACTTGGAGAGCCCTATAGCACTAGTTCAATGATTCAGAGGTTCAACCTCAAGGCTGCTTTGCTGCAGGAAGTGTTCTGTTCTCATCTCCTTCCTTGTAACCCAAGCCCTGTTCTGTTCTCAGACTCACAGTTGTGACCCTGATTCCAGGGTCCACATTGTCTTCACTCCTTTGGGTTACTGAAGCCCTACTGCCAAAATCTGGTTTCTGAGGTGGAAGCGCCACATACTGCCCATTGTTGTGGTTACACAGCTAGCATGTAAGTGGTAATGAGAACAATGAAAACTGTTTGCTTGTCACTGTATTAGGCCCATGCGTTTTCCACCTATTATCTTGGACTACCTTTGCTCTATAAATTATTCTTCACTTTCATGCCTGGTTTCTGTCTCCACTATGCCCCAAATGAGGATCATGACACCATCCCACTTGGCAGGAGTGATTTTTTTTTTGTCTTAAGTCTCATCCTACTACCAATTCAAACCTTTTTATGACAGAAAAAAGGAACATAAGGAGAGTTTGGCTGTTAGGGACAGCTACTAGGACACCAACAGTTCCAGGGAGAGATGGTGTCAGCTCCAGGCCATGTGGCTTCTTGCAATAAATACTGGCTTAGAAGAAAAAATTATGAGACCCCTGGTTCCATCAAAGGCTAGTAACTACCTTAGCAGCTGGACAGTGATTCTATTTTAACCAAATTTAATAGAATAGAGAGAAATTAGGGCAGAACCTCCCTAATACAGAGAATATTATGTACGGCTGAAAAAAATGAGGGGTCCACAGTCAGACCATATTGAGTATACTAGGCTGAACAATTAAACATTCTTCTTGGTTGCAGTTCTTTCTCCTTGGAACTTTTATAAGTGATTACGCATCGTCAAACTCCAAAAGGGAGGTTTCTGAAATGCATCTATCTCAGGATTCTTTACCACAGTCTCTCAAGGGTCACTGGGAAGCATGGACGTAGAGAAGAAGTTTGAGGCCAGCAAGGACAAAGAGGGCCTCTGCAATGGTCTGTGCAGAGCAACCCCGGAGAGAACTCGGGCTCTGGAGGTGCCAAGGACAAGGCGGAGCAGAGCTGACATGCCGCTCATCCTGGAGACACTTGGGAACTCCAGGACGCCTTCCTATCACCAGGACTTGCAGCCTCTTTGTGCTCTGAAGAGATAGGCAAAACCTGAAGACAGTTCTAGAAAGACAGAGGCTTCCTCTTGCTGAGGAGTGGATCCAACTCAAACCTCTCTTAGAACAGAAGCGGAAGCATCTGTGCCAGGAACCATCCCCAAAAGGAAGAGTTTGTAATCTCCTCCCTCCTACCGAGCCTCAAAAATCAAGTCCATTTTTGTTACCTGCTAAAACCTAGGATTAAAAAAATCTATATCCTATAAGTTCTTTGGAGCTGTACCATCTGCCATGCCTTAATATTTCTTTTGATCTTTTTGTTTTCTCAGCTTAGAACTTTTATGATGGAGAATTCTCTTCTATCCTATTTTTTTTAAACTTTCCTAGAGATGTTTATTTAGATATTTATTTATTTACAGTCCTTTATGAAACTTAAGGACATACACGTTCTCTATAGATAGATAGAGAAACATGTAATGTGTTGTTCAAGTGGGGATACTTTTGAAAAAAGGGGGGACACTGTTAATAACTAGCTTAGAACAACCTGTTGAAACCAAGACTGTCCCAGGCAAACTACAATGTATGATCTCCCTGCTCATGGGTATATAAAAATCTGTGTAGCATAGGAGTTTTGATACCATATGTCAGGCATTCATGAGGCTATAGATATGAGGGACTAGGGAGAAAAGTCACGTTCCTGACACAGAGGGACTTTGGGAGTGATGGTGCCGGGAATCCAGAAATAGGAAATGACTCTGGCCACTATGGCCTGTAAATTGTTACAGTCCTGGAAAGATTGACTTGGGAGAACATGGGAGATAATATTAAAATGCAGAGTGAGGGCTATGTTTCTGTAAGTTTGGGAGAAAGTTTATGTCTTTGAATTAGGCTCAAGTTTACCAACAACAGAAGCTCGCCTTCTGCTGAAAGTGATTCTTAGATGTGCTCTAGGGCTCCCCAGACACCAAAGGCAGGTGAGGAGTGATTGGGCCTATTATGCAGCCTCCCTGTAACAACCGACCAGAGCTGAGAGGGATGGATGGGGCCAGGGTGCAGAAGGCATGCTCTGCCATGCACTGGCTGGCACATATTTCTCTGAGGCTGCCAGTGATGATAGCAGGCAACAATCCTTAATCCGAACAAATTATGGAGAAGGGCAGCTTGTGAAATTTGGAAAGATGGGAAGCTTTATTGTTCTCAGCCATAAACTGCACTCCTAATTAATGTCGAAGGAGTTGGTGCCAAGTAATAATGAAAGAGAAAGAATAACTTGTGATTATAATTTGTGTGTTGTTTTCAATTAGGTCCTGAGTGGTTTGAAGAAAGTTTTCTTTTAATGTCATTTTACTGATTATAAAAATAATAAAATCATTATAGAAATCACAGAAAAATATTAAAGAGTAATCAGCCACAATTTTACCTCCCATAGTGTATTCAGGTTTTTAAATCTTGTCTTTTTCGCTCAATAGCATGTTAAATATTTTCCTCTGTCATTAATCACTCTGTGGAAAGCCTTTTAATAAGTGCATATTATTTCCTTGTGTGAATTTGCCATAATTTATTTGCCCTATCCCCTATCACTGGACTTTTATATTTTCAATTTTTATACAATAAATAAATAGCATTGTGCTGTCACCTGAAACTACCGTAAAATAATATTGAATACCAAATGAGGTTGAAAAATTAAATATAAGATAGGGTAAAAGCAGGTTTACAGTTGTTCATATAGAAAATAATAAATAATAATACAAAGATAAACTTTCATGTATTCACAACTGTGAACCTATTTAATACTTTTGCCCCACCCTGTAAATAAATAAATAACACTGCAATGAACGTCCTTGCAGCTAAATCTTCCTATATAATCCTGAATGCTTCCTTATCATAGACTCTAGATCATGTGGTTATTGGGGCATAAGGTATGAACATTTTAAGACCCTTAACGTGTATCACCAGGTTGCTTCAATAATAAAGGTTTTGACCAACTTACCTCCCACCTCCAGTGTTAGAGAGGGCCTCTTGCCCTGTCCCCACCATCAATGGAACAAAATAACATTGTTTCATTATAACTTTTTAAATGATGATTGTGATATAATGAAGAACATATCTGGTCTTTATCCCTGGTTCATAGCACAAAGCTTCAAAATCCCTTGGTATTTCCTGAGTGATGGGGTGCCTTTGTTATGCTAATGAAGTAACTCAGGTTGGGTCCCTAAATGGTATCAGGAATGGGGCTGATCACCAGGAAGACCAATCCCATGATTAGAGGGTTGGAACTTTGAGTCTTTCGGACTTCAGGGAATGCTGGGGGCTGGGGATTGAGTTTCAAGAAGTAGCCAATCATTTAATCAATCAAGCCCACATAGTAAAGCCCAGGAAAAAACTTTGATTGCTGAACAACCAGTTGTGGGTAAAATATAATAATAATTTTTGATCAGTGAAATTTTTTTCATGGTTACACTGGGCAGATAGTTACTGCACACCCTCTATGTGCCAAGAAAGGTGCTAGATGCTGGTAATTCCGTTTGGAGCAAAATGAAGCCAATCTTCGCAGTGCTTGTGGGTGTTAAGTCTGGTGAGGGCGGAGACATTAATCAAAAAAGCACCTGTCATATAAAATTGTACAAAAGGGAGGTGTAGGTGTTATGAGATCATTCAATAGGAAGAGAAGTCAGGGGAGGCTTTCTTGAGGAAGTGATATAACTCACCTCTGAAGAAAGAGAAAGACTTAACTAGGAGAAGAGGGCATGCGAGAATCGCTCCAGGTGGAGAGAACAGCCCATGCAAAGGGTAGAGTGCTGGGCTGCTGGGCTCGGAGTCCAGGCACAAGGGGCATCCTATTTAGGATGAATTGAAGTGCTTAAGGGAAAGGCTTCTGTCTGTTTAAATGAATTAATCAAAGGAGCTCTTTATATATTTTGGATATTAATCCCTTATTGGACATATCATTTAAAAATATCCTCCCATTCAGTAGGTTTAAAAAAAAAAAAGCTTTTTAGTTTGATGTAGTCCCATTTGTTTATTTTAGCTTTTGTTGTCTTTTCCCTAGGAGACATGTCTAAAAAAGTTTTGATGAGATCGATATCAAAGAGTTTATCACCTATGTGTTTCCTTCTAGGAGTCAGCTGTAATTGAAAGATACATTGAAAAAAAAGAAAAGAAAGGGGACGGTGGTGAGGGAAAGGATTATGTAGACCATCCATGGGGTGCGGAGTGCTGGGCCAGCCACTCAAAGAAATGGGGCAGCTGGCATCCACAGATGCCAACATAACAGTGCAAACAAAAAACAATAAACCTTCAGAGTTAAAAGACTGTCAAGGCTCCTGTTGGTGGTTAAAACTTTATCTTCTCCTTAATACTTCTTCCAATCAGTTATTTGCAAGGTTAAGAGTGTATATGTTTTAAAACGAAACAAAACCAAAAAATAAATATGATAAGCTTGTTTTCAAAGCCCATGCCTCATCTCTGGCATATTGTCATGCCCAGAGCATCTGATAGCAACTACCCAACATGTATTTCCTTGTGAGGTGTTAGTTCACCTTCACAGGGCTAGCCTGCTCCCTTCTCTTCCTTCAGTCTTGGGAAATGCATGTGTTATGGTAAGATATCGGGATTATAACAGTTGGTTTTCAGAAAGGAAACCTCATTTCTCCCTCTTACCATAGAAAATACTGGAATTTATTAGAGAACTTTAAAAACTGGGAAGTTTTCTTTTAAGTTTAAGGGAAGTCAAGTTTATTAAACACTCTTAGGAAAATCATATTTGTTCTGATGTTTGAAATCCAAGAACCTCTGGCAAGGGAGAATAAGGAGCCCTGTCTGCATTCACAGGTGCTCCTGTTGATTTGAAAGAGAAAACAGCTGGTAGGTTCATACTCTCAGGACAACTCAAGAGGGCGTCTAACACAGGGACTTGAGTAGGTGCTCAATGAATAAATAATAATACAATAAGTCCTCACTTAACATTATTTTTTCCTTTTTTTAATATATTGTATTGATTATGCTTTTACAGTCATCCCATTTTTTTCCCTCCCCTTTATTCCCCTCCACCCTACAACATCCTACCCTCCAGCATTGCCCCCCACCTTAGTTCATGTCCACGGGTTGAACATATTCTTTGGTTTCTCCATTTCCTACACTATTCTTAAATTCCCTCTGCCTATTTTGTACCTACTATTTATGCTGCTTTGCTGCTTATTCCCTGTACCTTTTCCTCCATTCTTCCCCCTCCCCCGCCCCGCTGTTTTACTGTTCATAGTTTTTGATCTTCTTTTTCTTAGATAAGTCCCTTTAACATTTCATACAATAAGGACTTGGTGATGATGAACTCTTTTAACTTTCCCTTATCTGGGAAGCACTTTATCTGCCCTTCCATTATAAACGATACTTTGCTGGAAAGAGGAATCTTGGATGTACGTCCTTATCTTTCATAACTTGGAATACTTCTTGCCAGCCCCTTCTTGCCTGCAAGGTTTCTTTTGAGAAATCAGCTGATAGTCTTATGGGAACTTCTTGGTAGGTAACTGTCTCCTTTTCTCTTGCCGCTTTTAAGATCCTCTCCTTATCTTTAATCTTGGGTAATGTGATATGATGTGCCTTGGTGTGTGCTTCCTTGAGTTCAACTTCTTTGGGGCTCTCTGAGCTTCCCAGATCTCCTGGAAGTTCATTTCCTTCACCAGATCCAGGAAGTTCCCCTTCGTTAGTTTTTCCAAATAAGTCTTCAATTTCTTGCTCTTCCTCTTTTTCTTCTAGCACTTGTATGATTTCGATGTTGGATCGCTTAAAGTTGTCCCAGAGGTTCCTAAGCCTATCCTTATTTTTTTTTGAATTCTTATTTCTTCATTCTGTTCTGGTTGAAAGTTTATCTCTTCCTTCTGCTCCTAACCTTTGACTTGAGTCCCAGTTTCCTTCCCTTTACTGTTGATTCCCTGTATATTTTTCTTTATTTCAATTTGCATAGCCTTCACTTTTTCCTCCATTTTGAGACCATACTCAGCCATACTCAGTGAGCATCCAGATTACCAGTGTTTTGAACTGTGCATCTGATAGGTTGGCTATCTATTCATCGCTTAGTTCTGTTTTTGGAGTTTTGATCTGTTCTTTCATTTGGGCCATATTTCTTTGTCTTGGCACACCTTGGAAATCATTTTAAGGGGCAGAAACTTAGGTATTTGCCAGGGCGGGGCTACCCAGGTTGCTGAGTTGTGATGCTGTGTGTTAGGGAGTGGTGCGAGAGAGAACAATGCTGCTTACTTGGCTCTCGGCAGGCTTTCAGTCACTTCCCCCACTACCTACAATCAAATTGCGCCCTTCTGGTGCTGATCCCTGGGCGGGTGGGTTTGTGTACATTCTAGGACCCTGTGGGTCTCCCCAACAGACTCTCCTGTGAGGTTGGGGGTTTCTCCTGCCACTGCAACTCCCACAGGTTTTTACCTCCAGAGGTTTTGAGGCTTTCTTTTCCTGCACTAGAACCCTGGGTTTCATGGTCTGTCTCACTCCCCAGCTGTTCCTTTGGTTTATCTGCATGCAAATGTGGGACCACCCAGTCCTCCAGCTGCTGCCTTGCTGTGCATCCTCTCTGCCTCGGCTGCCCGTCTCCACCCCTCCTGCCAGCCTGGATGAATGTTTCTTCTTTAGCTCCTTGGTTGTTAGATTTCCATACAGTTCAATTTTCTGGCAGTTCTGGTTATTTTGTATATTTGTTGTTGTCCTTCTTTTGGTTGTGCAAGGAGGCAAAGTGTGTCTACCTACTCCTCCATCTTGGCCAGAAGTCCCTCACTTAACATTATTGAAAGGTTCTTGGAACTGCAATGAAAAGACATATCATGAAACCAATCTTACCATAAGCTAATTAATATGAACAAGAGTTACGTTCCTACAGCTTTTGTTATAACATCTCATCAATGTTATAACAAAACCATCTGGAAAGAAACTATGTTGTTCTAGGGCCTACTGTAATTGATTCTGAATATGAAAATTAGTTCTTGTTCTACTGGGACTTCCCACTGAATTTAGCATCCAACCAGGTCAGGGCCTTGACGTTTATAAAATTGATCCAAGAAATAGAAATTTTCACCAGTGTTTTGTAAGATGAAGGTAAGATTTTATTGGGGTGGTAAGAAAGAGAGGTAATATAAGGTAATACAAGATGAAGGTAAGATTTTATTGGGGTGGTAAGAAAGAGAGGAACCCCCTGTGGTTTAAAGCAGAGATAGTCATGACACTTCCCCCTGCTAAGACAGAAGCAGCCTCAGAATCTTTCTCATACACCATACTCTGAAACAACCATTTCAATTAGTTGAACAGAGTTGGTATGCCAGGTGAAAGGTATTTGTAATCTCTTCTTCAAGGTATTCAGATCATCCAATTAACAAGGCAACAAACAAATTGTCAATGAATAAATAATAATTATCTTTGTAAGCAAATAAGGAATCCAGCACTGCAGTCTCTCAATTACTGGATATCCACATTAATATAATCCTTATGAATAGCTGTAGTTTTTGTTTTTGTTTTTGCTTTAAGTACCTAAGCAGTTGTAATTGTATATGGGTAAAAATGAAGTGAGACTCAACAGTCTGACTGTGAGTGTTCTATCCACTTTCTCTGAGTACCATGGCAAGCTCGTACTCACAGACACATGTTAACATCAAGGTCAGGATTGGTGGAGATAATACAGTGAGGGCATAAGGGAGAAAGAACAGGGATCAGGGCCTGAAGTGATCCTAGAATAGACTACAGAGTCAGAAATGATGCCCACATGGTTGCCTAAGACTTCAGAAAACAGCCATGGCCACAAGAGTTATTAGCATTAATAACTCATTTTTAGAGCAACCTATCATGGGCCAGGCTCTCACTTAGATATCACAACCATTGTGTAGGGTGGATTTTATTCCCTTCCTTTGGCCCATGAACAAAGTGAGGTTCAGAGAACTGAGCATCATGCACAGGATTACACATCCCATAAGTGAATTTGACTCAATGAGAGCAGGCTCCGAAGAAAGATCTGTAAATAACCACACCAGACTGCTTAGATGTAGCAGGCATGTGGCCCCAAAGTAGATACTAGGAGGCTAGACACAAGGATAAACATTCTAAGAAAAGCCAGAGATTGGACAACAGAGGGGACAAGATGTTCACTAATCCTGCTGCTTAAGTTTTGCTTTTTTATTTACCTAATACTATTAAAATAACAGTATGCATTAGTTAACCGCTTTATTTAGAGCTGGCTAAATATGGAGATTCAAGAGCTAACAGGGTGTGAAATAAAAAAGACTATCTGAGTATAATATGGCACCTACTTTGACCTTCCATATGCCTCTGTGTGAGCCACAGGCTTACAGCTCACGTTGTAGTCTCAAGATGACAATACTGTCCTCACCTGGGTGCTTATTAGAAATTCAGAGTCTCAGTATCACCACAGACCTACCGAATCAGAATCTGCTCTCCAACATGATTCTAAGATGATTCATGTGAACATCAAGGTTGTAGAAGCTGTGGGACACAAACTGGAAGGAAAGATGGGATGTTAACTATCAGAAGAACCAACCACACTCAGAAAAAAAGACAAAAAAGTGGGTTTTTTCCTCAGAATTTAAACAAAGGGCAATATAAAGTTTAGCTCAGGGAGATAATTTTTTTCGTGGTAAAATTAGAAGCCGAATCTGTTCATTTGAAAGAGGATAAAAAAGACTGAAGACCTATAAGAGTCATCATCACATCTGGCGGGCACGATATTAGGATGAGCTAATAGTTCACTATCCCTTCGTTCTCATGAACGAACATGAACGTTGAACAAGGCTCAATGGCTTCAGGATAGTTTTCTTCATTTGTGACATCCCAAACCCAAGGAATGTATGTTAAGGATAAAACCCTTATGATTTTTCGCATATATGGTATATAAAACAAAAAAAGTAACAAACGAACAAAACAAACAAACTCACAGACACAGACATCAGAATGGTGATTACCAGAGGGGAAGGGGGTGAGGGAAGGGTGACATGTGTAAGGGGGTCAAATACATGGTGACAGAAGGAAACTAGACTTTGGTGGTGAGTACAATAGAGTATACAGATATTGAATTGTAGTGTTGTACACATGAAGTTATATAATGTTATTAACCAACGTTACCTCAACAAATTCAATTTTAAAAAAACTTTGAAATGTACAAATGAAT
Organism: Pteronotus mesoamericanus; assembly: GCF_021234165.1. Lineage (NCBI taxonomy): Eukaryota > Metazoa > Chordata > Mammalia > Chiroptera > Mormoopidae > Pteronotus > Pteronotus mesoamericanus. Next base: position 24,097,556 of record NW_026555105.1, on the reverse strand, counting down.
TATAAAATGATGGCTTGAGGACGGGGGTGGGAGAGTTGTAGAGATGGGGACAGAGGAGAGAGAGAGCACCTGGCCCAGGCCAGAGAAACGGAGGGAAGGAAGGCTCTAGAATGGGCAGGGTTTAGGGAGCTGACTCCAACTGTGGACCTCTGGCGTTTCTGTTGTCACTCTGCCCAGTGACATTAAATTTCAGCAATCCACAAACACAACTCTCAGAGATAAAAATAAAGAATAATTTTGTTAGCCAGGAAGAAGTCACCACCTAGTCTTTTCAAAAATGGACATAGCTCTATTATTTTCTTTTCTGATCATGAAAGTTAATACCTATTGCAAAGGAATAAAGAAAATGGAGAAAAAGTGTGAAATAGAAAATGAAATCACTTCAAACTCTAGACAGAGAGAACTATATTGATATTATACACACATATGCACACACATGTATGTAGACACACACGTGTGCAGTTTTATATCCCTAGTACCATATAAAACACTGTTCCAATGCTGGGCTTCGGGAATGTAATACTTTGTGCTGGTACTCAAGGGATGGATGGTTGAGATGGTCCTCTCTAGTTTGAGGGCTACATGAAGTAAACACAGGTAATAAATATTCATCTTAAAAATTTTTTTAAAGCATTTTAATTAAAAGTCTTGATGTTGAAATATTAATATTCCTCCTGTGAAATTCATCTAGAGCAAGATAAATTTATACAGCTAAAAAAATAGAAAAAGAAAACAACAAACTGGCAAGTCAACCTAGACTTGTATAACTGGAATCTATAACCATCTTGTATTTGCCCTAATCCTGCCAACTCTGAGAGAAATAGGAGTCCAGAAGAAGGGTCATGGGAGCGACCTTGCCCGCATGGCCTCAGGGAAACTGCTCTCAGGTCTGCGTCTCCCGTGGCCACAGCACTGAGCTGTCAAAGACTGTAGTCAGACACTTCTGACACATTCCAGGGTGACAGGCGAGCCCACTTAAGCTGATCCTCTAGGGACCCCTGGGGCCTCCTCAGAAGCCCCGGTCTGGAGCTGCCCCTCCTGCCTCCAGGTCATGGCTGGGCTCCCTGCCTCACAGACGGAAGGCAGTCACTGGACACACGGATTGAAGGAGAATGAAAGTTTGCTTTGAGCCCCCACTGCTTGCCAAATGTGGACAAAGCAGCTGTGGCATTGCTCAGGCACCAAGCTTCTCTCCTGGGTCTGGGCCCTGAGGCCTTCCCCACTCAGAGCCCCCACCTCGGGGCTTTTCTCTCTTCCCCTGGAGTTGAACCCAAGACTGTCTCACCCTTGCCTGGTGCTGGCAGCCCCTTCCTTCTTCAGATCTGGTGTTCATACTTCTGACCCTGCTCTGGCGTTTGCTTTGTCCCTACACTGCTTTCTTTGCTTGAGATTTGGCGTCAGCACCCTCACGCCAGCCCTCCCAAGGTCAGACGTCTGGTGGCTCTGAGAGCTTTCAGCCAGAGGGTCCCCTCCTTTCTCAGCAGCCTCCACATTTCAGGTTCAGTTTCCTTAGGTCAAGGATTTGACTCCCTCTCCCTCTTTTAAGTTGCAAAACCAACACATCTGCAACATCAGGAAAGGTGTTGATTCAATGGCATGGGAGAAAAGTGAAGGTTGTTTTCATGACACCCAAGGGACAGAAAAAGAGGGTGCAAATTCCTTCCTGTGGAACCCCCCAACCCACTACAAAAAAAATGGTTGACAAGGTGGCATTTGCTCATCAGAGGATAAAATCAGTGGGGGGAAAAATACTACCTTCAGTGTCACTTTCCTGTGTTATGAGAACTAGATGAGAGATGCCCCTTTAGGGAAAAAAATGTTTTATAAAGTTCTTGGTCACCTTCCCAGTTTCTTTTTAAAAAACAAACACAATCTTACCCAATGGCAAACACATACACACACACACACTTAATTTGAGTTGACTCTAACCAATCCAGACACATTGGTTACCAGTTCCCTTGGGGACAGAGTGGGAACTTAGAACCCATCTGCTCCTTCTTTAGTAAAAAATAATCAAACTGAATATTATAGGTGAGATTGGCAAGTGGTGGCCAACTCACAGGGCTCATTGGCAGAAGAGAAACTTGGCAAACAAGAAAGGAAAAGACAATAATTGAGCTCTGGGTATTATAAGCATCTGGATTTGGCTTTCTGTGGACTGCAAACAAGCAGTCAATTTGGTTGAAAATTCGAAGGAGCCGTTATGTGTCAAGTTTTCCCAAAAGTCCCTGGATGTGTGTAAAGGTTTACTTCTTCTTTTGGCTGATTTGGTGTGATTCGCGCAGTCATCACATGTTCCTTCTGTGAATCTATGGGTCTGAAAGTCAACCTGATACCATTCTCGCCTTCTCCTGAGGAAAAGGTAATAGCTTAAACGTAGGTTTCGCATGTTCTTCAGAATGGTCCTCTGAGGAATCCAATTGGAAAAACAGTTATGTGGGAGATGAGGTGAGGTCCCCAAAGTCGCTGAGAGGGTGGAGGAGCTGCAGCTGCCTCCAGGTTGTGCTCTTTCTACAAATCACCCAGCCTTGTTGATCTTGCTGTACAGACATGCTGTGGCTCCATGGTTTGCCCTTCCCTGTAATAGCTGACACTTGAATAACTGACTCAAAACCTGGTTGTTGTGCTGTCCAGAGTGGTCTTGACAGATGGGTCATCTTCATTTTTTGCATCACATCGTTTTGTCCTTAGCATTCCATGGTTAAGCTTAACTGCTTGAATTTGTGCTTTGGGTAGACTAATATTGATCATTCCTTTAACAAATACTGGGAACTATGAACCCAACTGAACTGAAAATCAGGGACTGTGCCAGACACTGGGGAACTAAAAAGCGTTCAAAATCTCCCAGCTGCCACAAAGAGTCATTATAAAGAGAGACACAGAGTTGCAACATCACAGAGAAGCCTGGAATTATAAGCCAAGATGGGTGCTATGAAGGAAAGAAACAGGGTGCTATGAGGGCCTATGATGGCAGGCTGGCATGGTCTACTCAGAGTCAGGAAGACTTCCCTGAAAGCTGACATGTGAGCTGAGATCTCAAGGGTGAGAAGGGGTCAAGAAGACAAGAAAGGGATGTGCATCTGGTGTAGGCCAGTGTGGAAACAGCCTGGTGGATAGTAAAGGTTGGGCTGGGTCACCTTTGAGATCTCTTCTTGTGTCATGACAAAGACAGACCTGTGTTATGTCAGGAGCTCATCTGAAATAGGAGAGAGCAAGCTGAGCCTCCAGGTCTCAGAGTAGCCTGCTAAAGCAACAAGCTGGGAATCAGTGAGTGAACACATGGCATAAGCAAGAGGCTTAAACAGGGGAAAGTGTCCACTCCTCCTGTTCCATGTTCCCTCCTGGAATGGCGCACTGGTTGAGCGTCAGATGGATGAGCACAGAGTGGGGACTGGTCTTCTCCCTGTTGAGGGATCCCAGACAAAAGACTCAGCAAAACCCTCTTATGGGCCCTGGCGTGGGGAGGAAGGATGAACGGGGAGGGCTGGGAGTAGGCAAGCACTGAGGACTGAGTGGGGAAGGCGTCTTCAAGGCTTCCCCCTCCTCCCTCACATGGAAGCTCAGCAGAAGCCTGAAGACGGCCTCTGCCTGGGGCCTCAGATAAAGCAGCCTGGGATTGAAGGCATAGGAAGTAGGGATGCAAATATGTGAAAGAAGTGGCCAGCCAGGGGATCCTGAGACCTTGGCTGCACTCCCCCCCCCCAGCAACTGCCTTGGCTGTGCACCCAGGATGGCATGGGGAGGCCTGCCAGGTAAGCCTTTGTAATAGCCTATGATCAGTTCTGGAAAATCACACACAGGTTTTTAACCAGGAGCCAGACTCCTCAAGTTATATGTCTCTTGCTGTCAAGGATTCTACCCTATTCCAGAAGAAAGATTTAAGCTTAGAGCAAAGGTGACAGAGATGGAGAAGGCGAGCTCCCTGCTTCACTATGTGCTGAGCCTCTGTTATGAGTTATTACGATGGTTAAGTGTGGGGCAGAGAGAAGGGCTGAAAACACAGGTATGTCCTGCCTGCAGAGTTTCCAGGTGAAGGGCCTCTGCAGACATTACACACAAGTACATACACATTTAAAACTGGAAGTGATTTCCATGCTTCTAGAGACTAGGGTGTTATGGGAAAAATAAATAATAAAAGGGGGACTTAATTTAGATTCAGGGAAATAGCAGTAGAGAAAGTTCTTTCCAAGAAAATGAGGTTTCTTCCAATAAGTTCTTTCAGAGAAAATGAGGTTTCAGGTTAAGTTCCTTCCAAGAAAATGACAGAGAGTAGGAATTAACCCAGGAGGAAGAGAGGGAGTGAAGTTTCAGGCAGAGAGGACAACAAGGACAGAGACCAGGTGAGGGGTTTGTGTTTGACCCTAAGAGCGGAACATGATCAATTGTGAAAGATTTGGAGGGGAAGGAGAGGAAGAGAAAGGGAATAGGAAAAAGGGGAGTGAGAAAAAGAGAGAAGCATGTGGCTGGAAAGGAAATGAGAGAAAAGGCTTGAGAAGCGTCAAGCACTAGGTGTCATCCCTGAAGGCCTTGAGTGAAGTTGAAGGGGACTGGGAGATTTGGGGATGAGAGAGCTGCATCCTGTAAGGACAGCCCTGTGGGGAATGCCCACGTTCCCAGAGCTGGCTGGAGGCTGGGATTCCGGGCAGAGGTGGGGGGAAGCATAGGCCAGCCCCTGAGAAACTTGCTCATCTTCTGAGCTGGAAGTCAGGACAACAATTTGGGCTCCCTGCCAGGAGCTCCCAGCAGCTCAAGGTTCAGAGACAGTGAGAGAAGTCCCTGTGGCTCTGCCAAACACAGACCTCATGTCCCTACCCCCAGGGAGTCTGAGACCAGATGCCTGCAGCACGCACAGCTTCCCACCCAGGCGCTGGGTCTGCAGATGAACTAGAGCCCACTCATTTAGAGTCTGAGCTCACAGGCTAGTTCACTGCCATTTAGTGTAGTTAGTACCAGAACTACAGATTTCACTTTACAATAATTAAAATCCCTTATTTTACAAATAAGGACTTGATCAAAAGCTATTATGAAAAATTATCCAAAACTTGGAAATTAGACTAAAGAATGACTGTGTGTCTTCTCAATGTCACAGTGAAGTCTTTCCTAGCAAGATCTCCTGGGGTCTTTTTAGGGGGATGCATCCTTGCCGGACTTGGTGTTTACTGTGGCAGCCAGCTGACTGAAGGACAGGTATGTCCTGTGGCGCTCTCCTGTGTCTGCTCTCCTGCTCCGCCACCTAGCATTTCACTGCCACCTGACGCCACAAGCCTGAACCTTCCATTGAAGCTCTCTGAAGGATTTTTGCCCCTTTACATTAGGCCTTATTTCTGTTCCAATGCTTGATGTCAACTTTAATTATTGTTTGGACTACTCAGCTAAAAGAATCTATTTGTTGCCCAAAAGGTAATTATGAGAATGAAATCAGTTCCCTAAAGACATATTTACGTGAATCTCTTTATAAGGGCTACAAGGAAAGGAATGATACTTCTTTTTGCATGCAGAAGAAAAAGTGGAAAGACATAATGAAACATGCCTCACACCAACTTCACAGCTGTGGATCTGCCGAAGACCATTCATTTGAAGCAGCCACAGAGAGCAGATAGAAAGGAGAGAGAAATAATTTCCCTAGGCACAGGAGGGAATTGGAGGTGAAATTTAATTTGAGTGAGCTTTATTTTCATCAAATTGATTGATCTGGGGAATGAATTGAGCAAATTGGCCATTGGCTTGGGGGAACCTCATTTCCAACTATGCTTCCAAGACTTCTGGCGGCAAATCAATGCAGTGAATTCTGGCCGAAATCCAGCCAGCTAACCACCTGGATACGTTGGTGTCATTGTTGGGGGTTTGACTGAATCATTGACTGAATTCAGAGAATTTTTTGGTGTAGAACACCAATGTAGCTCATTGAAAATGACAGTTTTTAGCCCCCTAGAGTTGAACTGACAAGATTTTGGGATGTGGTATGGCCAAAACTACAGCCATGGTCATACCCTCTCTGGGTCTAGTTTCTTCATCGATAAACTGGGAATAGATATATCCACCTTGCTTCCCTGGCGTGATAATGACAGATCATAGTAGGAGAAAAGAATGACACTTCACACTACACGAGGATGTAACAGGAACTCAGTAACTACATTGAAAGCTCCCATTTGATAGAGGAGAGAGGGAAACCTGCAGTAGCCAGGGGCTCACAGTAGCAACGAGACCCTCCCAGGCAGGCCTTGGAAAGACTCCACCCTGCGGGTGCCGTTTTTCCCCAAGGCCCCGTCTGCAGTGAGCGCTGGGGAGGATGCTGTTCTTGGGGGAGAATATAGCTTTCATAGAACTTAACCCACTAGTGCAAGTTCGAGACCTCAGTGTACAGTCACATCCTTTTAAGTCCAGATTCATTGTTTTTCTAACGATTCCTTCAAAAATATTGCAGGAACACTTTTGTTCCTTCCAGTTGGTTCCATGTGCCAGAAATAATGCCCTATATCCTTTCCCAAGCATATTCCTCAAGTCTGCTTTATTTGCTTTCAAACCCATACCTCTCTTTTTCTTTTTTCTTTTTCTCAGTGTAATAATAGGCCTATATTGAGACTGACTGAAGCAATAGGTCTGAGCCAGCAGCATTTTTGGTCTGACATTTGCCACATGTCTAAGTTCTTTTGGTTTACCAATAAGTTCTAATGAAATTGTGCTGTTCAAAGCTTTTTTTTTTCTTTTTTCTTTTAATGACCTTATTTCTTAAATCTAGGGTCCAGAAGCAATAGGTCTTTCTAGCACCGTAAGGCCCTTAGTCTCTGAACTTTCTCTATTCCTTTCACCCTTTGTTTATAAACCAGACAAACTTGCTTGAGCTCCCCCCTTTCTTCCAGTACTGTAGTATTCTTCCAAACCCAGCAGTGGCCAATGCACACTATTGCTCTGGATTATTGCAACAACTTCTTTAGACCAACAGATTCAACAAGCACATGGTCTGCCTTCCAGGTCATTTCAGGTTTCATTTTAATGAGTGTTTTGCCATCTCACGACTGCTGCCTGATTCATTCAGTGCCGCACAATTTTAGTCTCGAATACGGCAGTATTCCACTTCATGGAACACATTTTTGTGCTTGGTTGTTTAGGGTAAACTGTGATAACAAACAGACTCAAACATGTAACGGCTCTACACTTGAACATTTATTTCTCACTCATAGAATAGTTCAGGGGGATTCCAGATCAGCAGGGAGGTGGTATGTGTGTGTGTTTCTGCTTCACATAGTCATTTTAAGAACTTACATTTCATAAGAGATTGCATGGCACCATCCCATTATCCCATCAGTTGGTAGGAACAACATCACGGGGGGAGATTGCTGGAGGGAAAGGGGGTACTGGCAAAGGGGGCAAAGTGGAGAAAATTGAGACAACTTTAATAGCATAATCAATAAAATATATTTAAAAAATAATCAAAATAGTCATGATTTGTCTGTACTTCTGGATTACCTTGAAGAAAAGAAAGACATGAATCTCAGATGATTTAGAAACACACACACACACCCCTCATTTTTTTTCTGGGAAGGTAGCCAAAACCTTTCAGTTTTTGTGCTCATATGGCCCGAGAAGATGGGTAAGGGTCTTGATGAAAACATTGTTTTATAATCAAACGATGAAATTAGATTCATCTTTTTACATACAATCTTGCATGTCACAAAGTCCCTTCTTATCTTTCAAGTGCAGAGACTTGATCAAATGCTTAATCACCTGCCATTTAACCACTTGGATTTCCTTCCCAGAAACCTCCTCTCCATCACCGCTCATTTTTCTAATCCCTCAGATGTTTTCCGAAGATAAGAATTGCCTCCTTCTCTCATTCCAGAAAGCTCCCCAAAGACTTCCCTCCATCTTTGCGTCCCCCTGGACCCTTCCTGAGATCAAAGAGCACCAGAATGCACAAGCTCCCCAATGTCCACTCTGGAAACATTTCTCTTCAGTGTTGGATTTCACCGCCACAATTGTTATTAAGAGACAAGTTGGCAGAGATATGGGGCATGTGTCCACAGCTGTGCTGCCAAAGTGACAGCTCATTCTTCTAGCTGATTTTTTTACTGTAGACAAAGTATCTAGAAATGGCTTAGGCATCACATTATTGTCAAAATTCTTGTGTAAACAGCTGACACATTCTTTTTCAATGACAGTTTATGAAAAACAGCAGAATATTATGTGCTAGATACATAGTGCATGGATGCATATAAACATATGTCTGGAGGTAATTTCCGATGATGGAGAAGCACCCTGTTCCATAAGGGAACTGTCTAAAGTGAGGGAACAAAATTACTAATGTAGTCCATGTGGACACAGTTTCTCTGTTCAATTATATTTTACCTGTTTTACTATGCTACCCCAGAGATATTTCTGCCAAGCCTTAGCATTTCAAGATGTTGTCCCACAGCATTGTCTCACCTTCTCCTCCTGTAGACCCATGGGGCCGCCATTCCTTCACATGGTACAAACGAAGTGTCTCAGAAAGGGGCACTATGGCAGACATTGCTTGCTATTTACAAAAATCAAGTTTTTTTCTTCTTGGGCATACATCTAGACTACATTTCCCAGCCTCTTCTGTAGTTACTGTGGCTATGTGACTGAGTTCTAGCCAATGGAAGGGGATCTGAAGTGATGTGTGCCACTTCCTGTCCTGCACCATAAAAACCTCCAAACCTGCAGCTGGTAGGGACAACACCACCATTTTTTTAAAATTCTTTTTTTTTCTTGCTATTTTGGCTGAATTCTTATTTCTTCCTTATGTTTGAAATTATTGATTTGAATCCTGGCTTTCCTACCCTCCACTGATGGTTCCCTGTAGATTTTTCTTTATTTCACTTAATGTAAACTTTATGTCTTCCTTTACATTGTTGCCATACTCAGTGAGTTCTTTGAGCATCCTGATCACTAGTGTTTTGAACTCTGCATCTGATAGGCTGGATCTCTGTTTTGTTTAGTTTCTTTCCTGAGTTTCTTTCATTTGGGCCATATTTCTTTGTCTTCCTCTATTTGTCAGCCTCCCTGTGTTTGTTTCTGTGTATTAGGTAAAATACACAGAGCTTCTTTGACTCCCTGTTTAGTAGTGTGCCTATTATAGAAAAGGCACCTGTAAATTGTGAGGGGTGGAGACTTAGGTAATCTCAAGACAGGGCAACCCTCTTCACTGCTTTTTGGCTCTGTTTGCGGGGAGGGTTCAGAGAGAGGACGCTGCTGCTTCCTGAATTCTGGAGTGATTCTTTATTTTCAAATGAAAGTAAAGTATGTACCTTTAGTCTTACACTATGTTTCTTCAGTCTAAATATGAGCATAGTGTCTGTGTGAGTAAGAAGTAATTATCCTGCAAAAAAATAAAGTAGATGGATCAGATCAGTATTCAAAGAGTTGTGATTGCTTATGTTAGTACTACAGTTACTGGTGATAATAGTATTTATGTTATTATAACTATTAATTGCTGTATTAGTGTTAGTAGAAATGAACAATCTCCAAGAGTAGGTCAACCCTACGATTTATGATTCTGTGTTATTTATATTGAATTGCCCCATAGAATAATATATCACATCTCAAAGCACTTTGTTTAGATTTATGCACATTCATTCACACTTTTACTCAGATTTATAAGATGTGATGGTGTTTTAGGTGGAAGGGACAGCCCATGCAATGGCCTGGAGGTAGAAATTAGTCTGAGATGGCTAGGGGACTCCTGTGGGATTGGTCCTGCCAGTCATTTTCTCACCTTGGGTCCTTGCTTGAGAATAGCTTTGGGGAGCAGTTCAGCAGTGCCCTGTGTGGGCCTTTTCTGAAGCCTAAGTGTGGAGATGTCTCAGTCAATGTAGGACTCTGCATGAGACAGTGGGGTGTCATCTGGGCCAAACCCAATGCTACATGGGGGTGTGCTCAGAAATGTGCAGCCTTCTAGCATATAAATGTTTTGCCCTCTTTATGAACAATCAAAAAAGCCAGCCTTTCCTTGGTGAATGCAATTTATGCTGTCAGCTAACCTATGTAACACCTTCACCAAAACTCATAATTCTATGAGCAACTCAGAATCTTGATCAAAAAAGTACTAGAAAAATAAGTAGGAATGGCTGCTGCCTCTTTAAAGCATAAAGCCTTGTTCTGTGTTTCTAAACAATGTTCCACACCTGTGTGCTCCTAGGTGCAGAATTTCATGGACTTATACATGTGCACATTTCCCTACTATGGTGAGAGTTCTCTGATTTTCATAATATTCACAAAGGGGTCATGATCCTAGAAAATTAAGGAACACTGGTTTGGTACAGAGGCTGTGCATGAACAAACTTTAGTTATATCATGCTGGTCTCCCACCCCTCTGCTTCATCCCTGCCTTTTTAAAAGGGCCCAGATCTTGTCCTCCACTCTGGCTAAGACTGCATAGCACAACCTTCCACCCTTTTTTCCCTCCTTCTCTGATCTTAAAAGTCGCCACGCCTGATCTCCCTTTTGATTCATTAGCATGGCCAAAGTTACAAATCTGCATTCACAGGGACCAAATCAACCCTTTCAACTACTTTTTTTTTTTTACTGTTGTTCTAGCACAGTTTTCTCTATTTCCCCCCCACCGTTCTCCCCTGCCCCACCCGTTCCCATCTCTCACCCTCAATCCTATGGGAGACACTTCCCATTGTTTCCCCCATTTTCCCCCCTCCTTCTTCCCCCTCTGGTTATTAAGTTTGTTCTTTATTTCAGTGTTCTGATTATATTTTGCTTGTTTGTTTGTTTCATTGATTAGGTTCCACTTATAGGTGAAATCATATGGTATTTTTCATTTACTCCCTGGCCTATTTCACTTAGCATAATGCTCTCCAGTTCCATCCATGCTGTCACGAAGGGTAGGAGCTCCTTCTTTCTTTCTGCTGCGTAGTATTCTATTGTGTAAATGTACCATAGATTTTTGATCCGCTCATTTACTGATGGGCACTTATGTTGCTTCCAGCACTTGGCTATTGTAAATTGTACTTCTCTGAATATTGGGTTGCACAGGTTCTTTTTGAATTGGTGTTTTGTGATTCTTAGGGTGTAATTCCAGCCGTGGAATTGCTAGGTCAAAAGGCAGTTCCATTTTTAGTTTTCTGAGGAAATAATTCCAAACTGTTTACCACAGTGGCTGCACCAGTCTGCATTCCCACCAACAGTATACTAGGGTTCCCTTTTCTCCACACCCTTGTCAGCATTTGTTGTTTGTTGATTTGTTTATGATGGCCATTCTGACCAGTGTGAAGTGGTATCTCATTGTGGTTTTAATTTGCATCTCTCTGATGGCTAGTGATGCTGAGCATTCTTTCATATGTCTCTGGGCCTCCTATATGTTCTTCTTGGAGACGTGTCTGTTCAGGTCAAGGGTTTGATATCCAAATATATAAATGGCTTACATGACTCCACTCCAGGAAGACAAACGATTCAACTACTTTAGATTGCTCCCATCTCTATATCACTTAAACTATGTGCTCTGTCAATAAAATATTGACATTTCAATATTCTGCTGGGATTTAATAGATACCAAGCCTGGCTCACTTCTTCATCCCCTCAGTGATAATCCCAGCAACACTTTTACAAATATTACCTGCCCCGCTACCATTAATACCAAGCATTTGTAATTATAACCACAATACCCTGTGCTATAAAATACAGTTTTGTTTCTACATAATTCCAGACATGCTCTTTCCTTTGAGCCTTACAATATTGCTAGAAGAAGGCATGAATTGTGCTCCCCATTTTTTTCAGAGATGAGATGACAGAGCTCAGCCTGAAGAGTTAAGTGGCCGACATGCAGTCCTGGGTATGTTAGAACACAATCAAGAATAGAACAGAGATCTAAATTTCTCTTCCTGCTTCCTGCCACACTACACCTTTCTGTACATTTCTTGATGAGGAGTCAGATTTTATTTTAAGCTACTCCAAGGCCCTTAACTAGCATCTTGTTTTAATTATGCCACTTGCTTACTGAATTTATTGTGGTTGCCATGAGGGGATTTGACCGCTTAAGTCATTCTGAAGGAAAATGCTGAAACTGGGACCTAATTAGATTGGCTAAAGTTAAATTGAGCATAACCACATGTGAATTTTTTAAATGTTTCTATTAGGCAAATAGAGCTCACTCTTAACCCTGCCCATTACAGCTACTCATCCTCTCCTATTGTCTATATATATATATATATATATATATATATATATATATATATATATATATAATCCTCACCTGAGAATGTGCTTAATGATTTTTAGACAGGGGAAGGGAAGGAGAGAGACAGAGGGAGAGAAATATTGATGTGAGAAAGAAACATCAATCCGTTGCCTCTCGTATTCACCCTACCTGGAGACTGAACCTGCATCCTAGGCATGTGCCCTGACTAGAACTTGAACCCATGACCCTTCAGTTTACAGAACAATGCTCCAACCAACTGAGCCACACTGGCCAGGGCTTGATATTTTTTTATATCCTTCCTTTTCCCTTTTGTTTGCCTGCTCTGCTGGAAGGTCAGTAATCTTATGGTGTGAAAATGCTGGATTTACTTTATTTAACACACAAGAGCAGAGTCTTTGTACCTCTGCATCCTCTCCAGTCTCCTACTACCCCTGCACACAAAACTGAACTGAGACACAAGGCAAAGATTAAATGGTCTGGAATGTAGATTAAGAGCTGTGTGGGTAACCCAGCACTGGTCCGGAGGGAGGATGAGAAATAATCCCCAGTGTTGAATCCAAACTCAAAGTGTCCACAACTCTATGGAACACTTGGACTGATGGAGATAACAAAGCCCCTTCTTGAATGTGATTACTGTCAAACAATCTTTGCCTATTTAATCATGTTCTGCTGGTTATAAGTCTGTCCAGGATAATGTCAAGTAGGAGCTAAAAAGAAGGTAGGTCATTGGTAATAGTGTAGAGTGTAGACAGTCTTATGGATGATTCATACCAAATAACTTTGTGGACCAGCCAGAGTTAGAAGTTGGCAGATTAGTGCTTTCACATGTGCAGGGTGATGCCATTTACTATGCAAGAAAGTTGGTGGGCTGAGGAATAAGATGAAGGCTGTAGAGGCCTGTTCACCTCAGAAACTCTTTCATTTTAAAAGATTCCCACTCTGGAGGACATATAGTCTGGGGAGAAATACTGTAAAAAGAAGAGGGATTACACTGAAGGGAACCAGCCCTGTGGGAAGGGTAGCAGATACTAGAACCCTGGTTTGGGCTGCCAGACCTGAGTCCTAGGGATAGATAGGGCAGCTCAGGGTCAGGAGGATAGAGTCTTCACTCTGGAATTTGCCAAAGGGATCTCAGATGAGTTAAAGCAAGCTAAAATAGTCTGGGCATTGCTAACTGCAATATTTCTAGCAAGCTAAGTATAGATTGGTCACCCTCCTGAATCTCTGATGTCTCTGTTAATAACCAGTCCCATTGCCTCTGGGCAAACCAATGGAGCCATTAACTGTGACTTGACCATTTACAGAGATTCCGATTTAAGTAGGGAAAACTACCAGGGCCATAGTTTATCTTTTGGTACAATTGAAAAGGAAAGTCCTATGAGGGTGTTAGTCAGGTTATTTATTATACTAGATGACCTATTCAGAAATTTCTCAAAAACTCAAATAAGAAGAAATATTCTGTCAAACCAGGGTAGAAGAAGCTCAAATGGTTTAAGCTGATGGTGTTTTTTTGGGTGAAATTTGCCTCCAAATCTTTAATGAAATGAGCAAATATGTTTTTCACTCTTTAAGCCAACTCAAGAAATATTTCTTAGCAACCTACTCTGTACAAAGCATAGCATTCTATGAAAAGAATTTCAGTAAAATTCTGCAGTGGGGAATGTAGGGTGGAGGAAGCCCAAACACCGTGTTGGTATCTTTCCATTTGTGGTTGTTCCTTTTCAACTTGCCAAATCAGGGAGAAGCTGGAATTTGACACAAAAACAAAAACATGTTGAAACCTACTATGGCATTCTCCGTCCCTGTTTCCTAAAATGCTGCAGCTCTGGTGGGACAAATGACACGCCAACCTAGCTTCTCTTGTTCCTAAGCTACTTAGCCACATTTGGAAGATCCACTTATTTCTTCAGTAGCCTAAAATCAAGTAGCTCAAAAGACTGCATACTAGTGGCTATCGGAAATAATTCAACAGGGAGAAGCTTAGATAGTAGAAGAACTCAATATTCGGAAGTTTTCCACTCAGCAAATGGACATTGAATAAACCAAATATTTACTTTATGATGGAAAGAGAATTTATCTGCTAGGTAATCTCAGCAATGTGAAAGCACACCCAGCATTTCTCAACAGTGACTGCCCCCCACCGCGGCCCCCAAGAAATTACAAAGTTGATGAAGTTTGCCTTTAGGAATTTCAGCCTTATCCTTTGCTCCATCCCTTACATCCAGGTGCGCTGCTTTCAGCTTAACAGCACACGGTCCTCGAATACTTGTCTGTCAAAAACTGCTCTTTAATGTGAGTCTTCTGTAACTACTACTACTCTCCACCTTCCACTCCAAATTCAACCAGCGACCGAATATGTCAGTTTTCTAGCTCAATTCTCCTGTGCTAAGAGACTTGGAGAACATAATCTTTAATATACTGTTGCTTTGAATTTCATTGAAAATGTTTTACATCCCAGAAGAGTCAACTTTGACTAATGTTCCACATGCATTCTGCAGTTGTTGAATGCAGTGTTGTGCTAAAATCTCCACTATAATTATGGATTTGCCTAGTTCTCTTTAGTGCTCTCAATATTCCTTTATATATCTTGAAGCTATGTTATTTTGTACATGGAAACTTAGAATTGTTTTATATTTCTGGTGTTCATCCATTTATTATTATGGAATAGTCCTCTTTATCTTTGGTAATTCTCTTGTCTTAAAAATCTACCTTGCAGGGCAATTATATACCTAGATCTTCTAGTTTTTATTTAAGATATACATCATTATATATAATAGACTTTTACTTTTAGCCTTTCTTCATCTTTACATCTAAGGTATGATTATTGTAAGCAGTAAATAGCTTTGGGTTTGTTTGTTTGTTTGTTTTTTAACCTAGTCTTGCAATCATTGTCTTTTGATTGGAATATTATCCATATATTTATATTTAACATTATACTTAAGTTTAAATGTGCTATTCCACAATTTGTTTTCTATTTAGCTCACCTCTATTTGTTCTTTTTTCTGTTTTTCTTGCCATTTTCTGATCACATTGAAATATTATTATTTTATTATAATAGTTTTTGTGATTCCATTTTTCTCCCTCTCCTTATGTCATCTTTGGCTATATTTTATCGTTATCCTCAAAATAACATCATTTATTCTTACCTTAGAGTCTAATATACCTTAGTATTTTACCACTCTTGGGACAATTCAAGGACCTTAGGGCACTTTTATTCCACTTACCCCTCCTGTATTCTATTTTATTAATCAGGTTTTCAAAAATATTTGTACTTATTTTTTATTTTTATTACAAATTTTTTTAGGATATCACATTCTTTTAAAAATACTTTATATATTTATTTTTGGAGAGGGGAAGAGAGGGAGAGAAACATCAATGTGAGAGAGAAACATTGATCAGCTTCCTCTCATATGCACCCCAACTAGGGACCAAATCCGCAGTCCAGGCATGTGCCCTGACTGGGGATTGAACAGAGGACCTTTTGCTTTGTGGGACAAATCCCCACCAACTGAGCCACACCAGTCAGGGCAGGATATCACATTCTTTTATGTGCTTATATTTACTTTCTTTTCCTATTATTTGGCATATAATTTAAAGTAATTTTTAAAAAGATTTTTGTTATGTTTTCTGAGCCTCTCAATGTATAAAATGTGCTGTTTCTTGTCTTCCCACATAAATAACAACTTCTCTGAATATAGTAAGTGGCATTTACAAACTTTAACCTTTAGAGATAATATGGTTTTGTTTTTAACCATAAAACTTAAAAGAGTTCTTCTTAATTGTAGTTTATATATTTGCTAGCTATTTTGTTTGTTTGTCTAGTTGGGGGTCTCTTCTCATTGAATTTACCTGCTACAGTTCTCTATTTATTTATTTGTGCCTTCTAAGTGACAAGTTCTATGGCAAGGATACAACAGTGGAGGATAAAATTACTGTTTTCAAGGAGTGTAAAGGAGTATACTTGGGGGAGAGATAAATACACTCATTACAATTTAGTGGGTTAAAACCATGATATGGGGAAGATAGGGCAGTGTGAGATCACAGAAGAAGGACATGAAACCCAGATGGGGATCTCAGGTAATTTTTTCTGGAGGAAGTTTAAGATCTTTTTCTAAGCCATAATAACTTATGGACATGATTGTTATTATTATTACTTATAAATCTAGCCTCTGTCTCTCAGGCAGGAACCATTATCTTAATTGTGACAAATACATCTTTGTGCCCATGGCTGGCACCCCATCCAGTTAACCTGAGAGATCCTGTCTTCTCAGCCCTTAGCCCAAAGGGAGTATATCCAAGTTATTCCTGCAGATGGAGTTGTAATTTAATATGACTTGTGACAATTGGTGACTGGAAGATTATTTTTATGGTCCCAGTACCTCCAGCTGACTATAGTGTCAGGGATTTTGAACAGTGGAGTATCAACTTCATGTTTCAAAGGTTTGCTGAAACACATTTCTTTGGCTTGATCATGCAAAGTGTGATAAATGCCTTGTATAACATCTTCAAATACTCTTCGAGCCATCCAAGCATGACTTCTTAGTTTGTACATTTCTCACCTTTCACCCCCCCCACCCCCGCAATTTGTGTTTACAAAGATTGATTAGGCTATAGCAAATCATAAAAAAATATTGTTTATCTTAATTTGGATTTTCCCAGAAGAAGATAAGGTTTCAAGTGCAAATAATGACTTCAGAAGGGGAATGGGACAGTTAGATAGGGAAGGATGGCAGCCAATAAAGTGGGGTTTATTAGGACAGCTACCTCAATGGGCAAGTAGCGCTTCACCCCAACGAGGAGCTCACCCAAGGAGCATGAGATCTGGGGTATTTATACAGTCATTGGTTGAGGGCTGCCTCCAAGAGGAGTTGCACTTGCAGCTGATCTGCGATGGAGGTGGGCAGAGGAGCCCCCAGGACACCTGGAAGAAAGCCCTCACACAGAGGGATGCAGATACTGGCAGCTGGGAGTGGGCTGGGGTTCTCTGAAATGGGGAGCTTGAAGGATATGGATCAGGCCCATGTTAATTCTGGTTCATCATGTTCTTTCCCCAACATATACCAGTGTTCATAGAATAAGTACTTTAAAAAAAAATCCCACTTTTGGATCCTTGAGTAAGAAACATGTTTGAATTGCTCAGGCTACATCATCTCTGCCCTCTGTCTGAACCATACAGAAATTCAGAGGTAATTCAAGATAGTCCCTGGGGCCATCTTTTCTTAGCCAGTCTGCTTCGGCCCCTGAGCTAACTAATTTTACTGCCTTCTGCATGGCCCATTTCCAACCAAACAGTCTGAGGGAGAAAATTCATTCTTTTCATGGATGGAAACAATTATTGAGCAGCTTTTCTACACCAGGCACCACATACTGCTCCCAGCAGGACAGTCAAACCCAGTATAGTCTTATCTCTTTGTGTTCTTTCATCATTTACAAATGACCTTCTCACTCCTACAGATTCCTATTGCAACAAATCCACAGTCATGAGCACTCACACCATTACTGTTATGTCTAACTGTGGGTTCTATCCTTAGAATTTCCTTACAGCAATTCCTCAAACTGTTATATTTGCCCTCATGAAATATGGCATTATGGCACAAAGGATTGGAACAACAAAATGAATAGAGTTCATGATTATTTCCAAGTTTCCATTATAAAATTTTATTTGTTTCACAAAATATATTGTATTTGCATTGTAAGATGTGTCTTCTTCTAAATGACCATAAAGTTTTTTTGAATGATAAAAATCTAAAAGAGTCAGCCACAAGAAAATTAAAAAGTCATACATCAGAAAGATGAGTATAAGCAATCCATATACTCAAAGTATAACATAACTAGAAACTAGTAACAAAAGATAAAATAAATTTCTGCATACTTTTTTTGAATAACTATTGGATTAAAGAGAAAATCAAGGAAATGAAGGCAGCTATTTGAAAAATAATGAGGATCAGAATAATTCATATTAAAAATTATAGGATATTCATAAAGTTGTTCTCAAGTAATCTGTAGTAATAAACATATTTTTTAAAAGTTAAAGTAAGAAGATACTTCTTTCAACTTGAAAAAATGAAGGAAAGAAAAAAGAAGCCAAGGAAGCAAAAAGAAATAACTTAAAATCAAAAAAGTAAAAAATAAATCAACTAGCAACAGAAAAGTGATGGCATGACTAGATGATGAATCCCAGGAAAGTGTTTTTAAAAGAATCAGGGAAATGGACCAGCTGCTGGGAAAATCTAATTTAAAAAATTCCGTAATCAAAATGGAAAAGAAAATAAAAGAAATAGAATTTATATAGAAGTTTTAAAAAGTGTAATATGTAAAACGTATACTTGATTTTTAATAAATTTCATCATTGAAATAGAGATTTTTAAAGAAATTTAAATGGCCCGAATTAATTAACTCAGTAGGAATTATGTGGTTAAATCACTTAAAAAAAGAAATTGAGAAAGTTGTTAAAGAATTATCACTTCAATCTGGTCAAAATGGTCGAGTAGGTGAAACACTATGCTCACTTCCTCCCCTGACCACATCAAAATTACAATATAATTATAGAACAATCAACCTGGAAAATCATCTGAAGACCAGTGGAACGTAAGTCCTGTAACTAAGGACATAAAGGAGTCACATGGCAATTGGTAGGAGGGGTGGAGATGTAAAATGGTCTGGCCCCACTTCCCCCTGTGATAGTTGAGAATGGGGAGGGATATCCTAGATGCAGAGGTGCTCCCTTAGAATCAAGGGGTCCCAGCTCCACATCAAACTCCATAGCCCAGAGCACCTATACAAAAAGGGGCCCCCACAATATCAGGCTGTGAAAATCAGCAGGGATTTCATTTGTCTGGGTAAGATGGAAGGCTGCTGGAAACCCAGGTGTCCTCTTAATGGGCCCCTGCACAGGCTCAGTTGCCTGCAGGCAATCATCCTTGGCTCCAGTGGAGAGACGGTGGCTACAGATGTGGGGTGGAGTGCTGGAGACAGACAGGGAGAAATTGAGTTACATGGCTTCTGGGTGAAGGCTGGAGAGACAGCTGCCATTGTCCTTGTGTTGAGCCTTCCTCCCACACAGCCAAATCTGAACCTGCATGAACACCATTCCGCCCACCCTGGTGACTCCCTGAGACACTGCCTCAGGTTCTTTTAGTGGCTGAGCCTTACAGGAAGCCAGCAGGCAGCAAGAGACCTCAGGGTGCCCTTTTTCTGAGTGATCGTAGGTCCATACTGGTGACAATTGGCCTCAGTTGGCAGTGTAGTCTCTCCCACACACCTCCAGGCCCAACCCAGACAGCTACCAACCACAGATCATTTTGTAGCTCCTACCAGATAGCAGTAGGCTGGTCACAGGCAGTAATTGACCTTGGGCTCCACTAGTGCCCCTAGCCAGAGGCCCCAGAACCAACACACCTGGTGGCTGGCTTCAGACCACAACAGAGCACCACCCAATTAGCTCCACAAGTGGCACACGCAATCAAGTGGCTCAGGCTGAATGGCTATGAATATTGGCCATGACCACAGTGTACATGTTGTTATGCAGGGGCTAACTCCATGGAGCAGGATTTGCTCCAGCAGGATCCAGTGCCTGCTGAAATCAGCCTTTGAAATCAGTAATATAATTACTTTAAATTATATGCCAAATAATAGGAAAAGAAAGCAAATATAAGCACATAGGCTGCTTTCAGCAGGCGAAGTAAAGAAGTAAAGTAAATAGACATGTAAAGTAAATAGACATGCAAATCCAGAAAGCACAGAGGGTGCCAAACAAGATGATCTCAAAATGTCTACACCAAAACACATCATAATTACAATGGCAAAGGTTAAAGACAAACGGAGAATCTTAAAAGCAGCAAGAGAAAGGCAGTTAGTTACCAGCAAGAGAGCTCCCCTTAGACTCTCAGCTGATTTCTCAACAGAAACTTTGCAAGTCAGAAGGGAATGACATGAAATATTCAAAGTGATAAAAAGCAAGAACCTATAACAAAGACTACTCTATTCAGCATGGCTATCTTTTAAAATTGAAGGAGATATAAAGAGCTTCCCAACGGGAAAAAGTTTAAGAAACTTATCACCACCAAACAAGTATTACAAGAAATGTTAAAGGATCTTCTTAAAGAAGAAGGAAAAAAAAAGAACATAAATATGAATAATAAAATGGCAATAATTATGTACCTATCAATAATCACTTTAAATGTAAATGAATTAAGTGCTCCAATCAAAAGACAGAGGGTAGCTGAATGGATAAGAAGTCAAGACCCTTACATATGCTGTCTCCAAGAGACCCACTTCAGATTGAAACACACACACAGACTGAAAGTAAAAAGAAGGAAAAAGGTATTTCATGCAAATACAAATGAAATAAAGCTGGAACAGCAATACTTAAATAATAACCAATAGACCTTAAAACAAAACTATAATAAGACACAAAGAAGGACATTTCATAATGATAAAGGGATCAATCCAACAAGAGGATATAACTCTTATAAACATTTATAAACCCAACATAGGAACACCTAAATATATTAAAGCAAATATTGACATACATAAAGGGAGAGATCAACAGTAATACAGTCATATCAGAGACTGTAACATCACATTGTAGGCAATGGATAGATATTCCAGAAAAAAAATCAATAAGGAAACAATGGCCTTAAATGATACATTAGAACAGATGGATTTAATTGATATTTTTAAGAGCATTCCATCTCAAAGCAGCAGAATGTACATTCTTTTCAAATGCACATGGAACCAGCATTATTTACAATAGCCAAGACATGGAAACAACCTAACTGACTATCAACGGACAATTGGATAAAGAAATGTGATACATCTATACACTGAAATATTTTTCAGTCCATAAAAAAGAATGAAACCTTACCATTTGTGACAACATGGATGGAACTAGAGAGTATTATGCTAAGTGAAATAAATCAGACAGAGAAAGACAAATACAATATGTTTTTACTTATATGTGGAATCTAAAGAAAACAAACAGCAAAATAGAAACAGACTCATAGATACAGGGAACATGCTGATGGTTGTCATATTGGAGGGGTTGGGGGACTGGGTGAGAACGTGAAGAGGTTAAGAAGTACAAATTGACAGTTACAAAATAATCAAGGGATATAAAGTACAGTAGAGGGAAAACAGTCAATAATATTCTAATAACTATGTTTGATGCCAGGTGGTTCCTAGACTTATTGGAAGGATCACTTCATAAATTATGCACCATGCTGTGCACCTGAAACTAATACAAAATAATATTGAATGTCAGTTGTAATTAAAAGATAAAAAAGAAAAATCTTCTCAATCCCACACAAGCTCACTATATATTAAACCATTATAAAGCAATAGTAATTAAAACAGTTCTTTTCTGGGGAAGGAATGAACACAGTGTGGGAGCTAGAATTCTTAGCCAGCAAGTAACAGGAAAACCTGCTTTAAATGGGTTAAAACATTAAGGAAATTTGCTGTGTAGGAGCTAGAATTCTTAGCCAGCAAGTAACAGGAAAACCTGCTTTAAATGGGTTAAAACATTAAGGAAATTTGCTGTATTATACAACCAGAAGTCCACAGGTGGTGGCTCCAAGCGCAGTATAATCAGTGCCTCAAGTGTCATCAAGGAGCCTGGTGCTGAGGTCTCCCCTTGGCATCCTGGCTGTGATGCCTTTGCACTTAGCCTAGCCCTTGTGTGGTCACAAAGTAATGCCAGCAGGTTCAAGCATCCAGACATGTCAAGACCTGGAGAAAGGAAGAGGTTCCATCTATCTTCCTTGGGTCTCCTTTTAAGAGTGAGAAACCTTTTCCCATACCAACAGATATTGCCTCACATTGCAATGGCCAGCATTGGGGTCACAAGTCCATCCCAAAAATAACCAGCAAGAGAATATATTGACCATGATTACATATCACAGCCATTGGGTAGTCAATTATTCGATCCAATAGACACGTTCTTAGAATAGAGAACCCATGTCTATGTTGCATGTCTTACAAGCACTTTAAACTTTCCCTCATATGAGTTTTACATATTTCTTGTTAAATTTATATTTAGATGTTTATATGTTCTGTTTCTAGTATAAACAAAATTATGTCTGTAATATTTTCTAATTCATTGCTGTTGTTATATATGAAAGCTATAGATTTCTACATATGTATTTTTATAGCTTAGTTATTTACTGAAGCCTATTTTTGTTCATTGAGGTTTTCAGCTAATTTTCCTTGGTTTTTCCATGTTAAGTCATGCCATCTACAAGGAGTGATAATTTATCCTTCTCTTTCCTAAAGATTCTACCCAAAGTATCTTTCTTTTGTCCAAAAGCAGTAGCTAGTACTTCCAGTACAATCCTAAATGAAAGTGGGCATCCTTACCGTGTCCTAATTTTAGTATTTATTAATTTATTTTTTAAAAAGTCTTTTAAATTTCAAAATGAGTTAAATGCCTTTTTAGCATCAAGATGTTAAAAAAAATTTCTCCTAAAATTATTCATCCATTAAAATATTAAACCATTTTGAATTTCTGGAATGAATCCTTCTTGGTTATGCTACTATTCTCTTATTAAACTGCTTGGTTCTAATTGCTGTTGTTGTGTTTAAAACTTTAGTATGTTTACAAGTGAGATTGATGTGTAGTTTTTCTTTTCTTGTACAATTTATTCTAGGTTTTGGTGTCAGTGTTCTAGTCACTTTATAAAAATAATTTCTTCTTCTTTCCTTATGTCCTGAATAGGTTCAAACAGCCTTATAATGATCAATCCTTATGTGAATTCTTATGTAATCTGGACCAATACATACATTCTGTGAGGTGATGGAGACGTATTCTTTAAAATTTTTCTCTATTTCTTTAACAAAAATTGATCCATATGATTTTGGTCCATAAGGTCTTTGTGTTTCTTTAGATGGGTTTTAATGAATTATATTCTCCACAAAAATCACTTATTTCATCCAAGTTTTAAAATTTCATTTGTATTTATGTGTTTAAAATCTACTTGTATAGAATTGTGCAAATAGTCTGATTTTGAAAAAAATGTACTATTTTGCTGGGCTTATTTCTGTTTTACCCTTTCTTATTTTGTGTTTGTGCTTCCTCCATTTTTGTTTGATTAAATTATTTGCTTGTCAATCTATTTTACTGATTTTTTTTTCTTTTAAGAGAAATAGACTTTATTAACTCTACTGTTTTTTTTAACTCACTGATTTCTGCTTTTATCATTATGAAGTCCTTCTTTTATGTTATTTGGTGTTTTTCCCTAAGTTTTTAGTTGAATATTTAATGCACTGATGGTTTTGTTTTACTTTTCTTAACATAAATATTGAAGGCTAAGATTTTTCTCTGTTCTACCCTGTTTTGGACCCATAGTTCTAGTGTTTATTTTAATTATTATTATTTGGAAATAATGAGTGTCAATGTCAAGCTACTATAACAAAATGTCATAAACTGAGTGGTATATCAACAGTAGAACTATATTCCTCACAGTTCTTGAGTCTAGAAATCTGAGGCCAGGGTGCCAGAATGGTTGGGTTTGCAGATGGCTGACTTCTTGTATCCCCACATAGCTCTCCTTGGGCTAGCTTTCTGGCTTCTTATATTAAGGGTACTAAATCCATTCATGAGAGGTCCATCCTCATGATCTAATTACATCTGAAAGACCCCACCTTTCAAATACTATCTCACTGGGGATTAGATTTTAAATATGAATTTCGAAAGGACACAAACATTCAGTCCATAGCAATAGTTAAACATGTATACACTTGCAAATCCCTTGGATATTTTATAAAATGCAGACCCTGACTTAGTACGTCTGATGCATCTGAGATTCTGCATTTCTAACAAGGCCAAAGGGATACAGATGCTTTTGTCTACAGACATATATGAATAGCAAGAGTTTAAAATAAGTTTTTTAAATTGTTCGGGTTTTTTTTAATGTTACTGATTTCTAGTTTTATTGTAATGTGATCAGAAAATGCTGTCTGTATTTTTTCTGCTTCTTGGAGTTTATTAAGTTTTTCTTAGTAAAATACAGGGTCAATTATCATGAGTGATTATGAGTACTTGTCAAGTAAATATACTGCTTAGGATAAAGAATTTCATCTATATCGATATACTTTATTGGTTATTTTATTTATGTTTTTATATCTTTAGTTAATTTTTCCTCACTTGATCTATATTGGACCGATATTAGAGAATGAAATCTATTGTTAGTGTGTTTTTCTTAATATATTGTCACTATTTTGGGTTTAATTGTATTCTGTTTTCACATTATTATGCTTATATAAATATTAATCACAACTTAGCATTGTGATATTACAGCGACACTTCTTACTTTTTGTTTTTTCTGAGGTTGATAATTGCCTTGCTTTTAATTTGCTTAGACTTCTTTTTACCTTTTGCTAACTCACCCTACATCTTCCCATAGCTTCTCAAAATGTTTTTCCAGAAGATCAATCACATCAAGTAACACGTAGTTTCTATTTTTTTCTTGGAGGTTTGCCCCATTGGAACCTCCATTGTTCTTTTCTCTGAGTTGGTAACACATTAGGCCTGATGAGCAGCTGTAATGCTGAGACTTCTCATTACTGTCATTTTGAAATTCCCTCTGCCTTTCTCCTGTGTTGGAGTCTTTGCTTCTTGGATCTCATCTCTTTCTGTCTTGATTTATTCTCTCAGTTTGATGGAGAATAGTCTGAGCCTTGATCAAGTGGAAAAACATAGAATCTGGCTTCTAGTGCTTGGGAACTCAGCTGGTGGGCTCTGGAAAATAAAATGACATCATTAAATTGCAATAGTAAACAACTTGTCTACGAGAGGGTGAGAGCATGATGTGTATGGACTATTTAACTCAGGTTATTCAGAAAAGCAAAAACATTTGGGAAACTACATTGTCCTCATAGATGGCTTTTATCTAGGGCTTTTTCACCTCCAGAATCAGCCCTGTGTCAATTTTTTGGTGTGTTTAGTCCAACACTAGGCTTCTCATGGTCACAGCTGGACTTCTTGGGTTGTGTGCCAGCTTGTCAGAGCCCTGGGCTACAGAGGCTTTTGCAAGAATCTGTGACTGTTTGATTAGCGTGATACCTGAGAAGAAACAGCCTTGCTCTGCTGTTAAATTGCCGAATTGTCTTTTGGGTGCTTCTGCAGGCAAGCAGACAGCCTTATTCTCTTTGGAAACTGCCAACAAACATGGATGTTTCCATCAACTGACACTGAAATTCCACATCCCTTTCCCAAGCAAAGTTCCTGGGCCATTATTTAGACATTTATTTGAGCTTATTTGGATAGTGTCCCCAGATTTTAAAAAAGTTGAGTCATCATCCTTAGGAAGTTGATTTATTGCTTAAATCCAACTTGGACAAACTGGGCCCCCAGAAAGAAAGTGTCAATGTGAGTGAAATGAAGAAAGTGTCAGGACAGAGCAAACACTCCAGCAGTGTAAAGTACAGGGTGAAGATAAGGAGAGAGCATGGAACTTCCATAAGATATCAAGGAGTTGCTTAATAGGCCAAAGTTAGAGAGACTTTGCAGTAAATACTGTTGAAATAAAGTGTGGGCTGGCCCTGCCCTCTGAAGTGCCCATGGAATGTGGAGCGGCTTGACCCTACTGAAAGAATTCACACACAGGGATTTGGAATGTGACCCACAATCACTCACTAGAGGATCAGGGGTGAAAGGGCATAGTTCGTCCATTTCAAGAATTAACAAACTAGGAGGAAAAACAGACAAGTTAGCATATACGATTCGATGAAACCAGTGCTACAAGAAAGAAGTTCCTTTTGACTGAGAG
Organism: Pteronotus mesoamericanus; assembly: GCF_021234165.1. Taxonomy (NCBI): domain Eukaryota; kingdom Metazoa; phylum Chordata; class Mammalia; order Chiroptera; family Mormoopidae; genus Pteronotus; species Pteronotus mesoamericanus. The sequence continues at coordinate 24,071,624 of NW_026555105.1, read as the reverse complement.
ATCAAGGAAGACTTCACAGCAGAGGTAGCATCTAAATTGAACCTCGAAGAAAGACTAAAAATTAGTGAGAAAACGGGACAAGAGGCATTCACAGCTGAAGAAAACATTAGTCCAAAAACTGAAGTGTGAAAGGGCCTCTCTAATTTGGTGAACTGCTAGTGGTCTGATATACCTGGAGTTAGGAAGGCAGGAAATGAGAACAAGAAAAAAGTTGGAGAAAAAAGTAAAGAGGACAATCCTTCAAGAACCCTGAATTCCATTTCCAGAGCCTTCAATTTAAGGACACATGGAGTTTCTGACTGTTTTTTGAGGGACTTAATGGCATTATCAGATTTGTGTTTTAGAAAGAGCTTTCTGCAAAAAGTTTGAAGAAAGAAAGAGTAGGAGGCAAGAAGTCCACTTAGGAAGGCAGGACCATGGAATAGGTACATTCACAACAAACTCCTAAGAGATGTTGAGGCCTCTGGTCCTTGGACTGTACTTTGAATAGCAGCAAGCTGTAGACTGTAATCAAATAACCAAGGAAAACTGAAAAGGTGACTTGGTGGAAAGGCAGAGGGGCAAGGAATTGTGAAATTTTATGCTAAAGTAAAATGTATCTCTCAGAGAAACATAAGAAAGGGCAAAGGCCAAGGCAAGGGACTCTCAAACTTGGCTGAACTAATTTGGAATCACCTGAGGCTCTCTAAACACTACTGGTGGCTGGACCCCACTCCAAGAGATTCTGATGTAAGATGTAAGAGATTCTGCTCTTGGGTGCCACCAGGGCCTCAGGAGGTATACAAGTTCTCCAGGTGATTCTGGTGGACAGCCAGGACTTGAGAACAATAAGTTAGTTCTTGTCATGTGTAAATTACTGATAGTTGTTAATATTGGTGTTTTGAAATAATTATTGAAATTATGTTTTCCAAACAACTGTCAGAGTCAAGCATATAAACTGGTACCATTTTATTCTCTCAACATTAGATAAGACCTTCATTCTTTTTCTCTTTTTTTTGTTAATGTAATCTGGGGTTTGTATTTAAATTATAGTTACTATACTATTTTTAATATTAGAGCACTTTCTTTCCAAGAATATTTAGTCTTTTTATTGAATTCCAGAAACAGATGTACAATCTTTAGGTTTTACTTTTCATGGTTTCTATGTCACCAATATTCTTTTTACCATGTTTTTTTTTTCAATTTTATGTTTTTTATCTAGGAAGTACCTAAATGTAAGACATTTGTTTTAAAGAAGGCTGACATATTTTGTGAATCCTTGTGTGATAGTTAATGTTATGTGTCAAGCTGACTAAGCTGTGAGGCCCAGTTGTTTGGTCAAATACTAGTCTAGATGCTGCTGTGAAGGTATTCTGTAGATGTGATTAATATATACAATCAGCAGATGTTAAGTAAAACAAATTATTCTCCATCATGTGGGTGGGCCTCATCCAATCAGTTGAAGGCTATAAGAGGGGAAACTAAGGTTCCTCCAAGAAAAAGGAACTCTGCCTCAAGGCTGTAACACAGACATCCTGCTTGAGTTTCCAGTTTGCCAGCCTGCTACAAATTGCAGATTTGCCAGGCCCCACAATGTCATGGGCCAATTCCTTAAAATAAACGCTGAGTGATACACCTTGCTTGCCCCAGCCATGTCTTTTTATAGCTATTAAATATGAACAACGTGGTTGAGTAAAAAAATTCGTGGGCCACAACTTTCAACCTTTGTGAATGTCTAACCTTTGGTGTTGGAGGACAGTGGTAAAGCATCCTGGAATTTGCTCTTTTTGTGGGTAATCTGTTATTTAGGCCTGGAGACTTATAGAATTTTTTTCCTCTAAGAGTTAAAAGTTTTTGCCAAGAAGTCTTTAATTTGGGGCATTTTCCATTCATATTCTTTGGAACTCAAGTGAGCCTCTTCAATATGCAATACTTGGATCTGTCTTTAAGGAAATTTTTTTCCACTAATGTATTTCCTTGATTCCAAGATGATGTCAATTGAAAGAGTCCATCAGCAACTAGTTTTTTTGGGAGGAGGATGGGGAAAATGGCTGGAAAATTATAAGATATAAGATGCATCTTAATATCAGGAAGACTGAAATGGGGGGGCAAATTATAACTGAGAAAATGTGAAAAATTGTTTTTAGCTTCATTTGATTTGGTCTTTCCTTTAGGATTTCCCTTGCTTGGCTTTTTCATCCTCCATCCTCTGTTTCTATTTTTTTCTTGTTTGTTATTTTCACCTCATTGTCTCCTTTCTGTTTTCTTAGATTTGCACATTGTATCAGTTATTTGCGTATATCATTAAGTAAGCTCTTTACTACCTTCAAACATAATTTTAAGTTCAGCTTTTGTAGAATTGTTAAAATGATTTAAATCCTTCTCAGTGTTACACGTATCCACTATTCGTACCCAAATGTCTTTGCATAATTGCCTATAATCTCTTCATGATTTTTGTCCCAATACTCAGAAGCCCTGTCTTTATGCATGCTTCTGAGAATACCACACAGTTTCTGGAATTTTCTTCAGGATACTGCCAGTGATCATTTTCAGAACTAGGCTTGTTCCCTGCCTCTTCTAGGTATGCTACTCCCTTTTCTCAATTATGTTCTATTTTTTTTATAGGCCCTCTCTTCCCATTTTCCTGACTGCTTAATTCCTTCTTTACCCACAGGCAATCTGCATGTTTCTCCGACAGTTTATTTCTTTGCAAGTTCAGTCCCCTCTCAGAACCACAGCTGGAGCAAGGTTGACGTGTAGACTCCTGGTCAAATTCTCCATTTCCAGTAGCCTCTCACTCCAAGTAACTCCCTCTTCCACAGCCTCCCACCCTCCTACTTCCATCATTTGGCCTCCAGATGTCTGAGGCGATATCTACAAGCAAAGCACTTGCCTCAGAATGCATTGCCCTCAGGGCTCCTCCTCACTTTGTCCAAAAGGCCCCTACCACTGGACTCAAAGTGATACTCCAGAAAGTAAAAAATGGCTCTGACAGCTGGCAGCTAGCATCTAACAGCTAGGCTGAAGCAAAGTGTTCCCAGATGAACATAAACAGCATTCCCAGAACATAAACAAAAATCAGACAAGGCCTCCCTGAGACCATGCCTGAAATAAGGCAGAGACAAGGCCGCACCGCAGTCGCAAAAAGAAATCTTTTATTCTTTCTTTTCTTGCTGATAGGAGCCACCGCTGCTTCTTTACCAATGACAGCTCTCCAGCACCACTGCAACCCTCCCACCAACTAGATAAAAATTACCAAGACAGTCAATCATCGAAGTACCTGCACTTTCTGACGGGTTCCCAGCCTCCACTTCCTGACAGACCCAATCCAAAACTGATTCCCAGCTTCCTTCAGCCTCCCTAAGGATCACTCAGTACAAACCCTACAACTATAATAAAGGCCTCATAACAAGACGTCCCCTCGGCCCCCTTGTGTGCTCTCTCTCTTGCTGCAGCAGCTAAATAAACCTAAGCTTGTCTGACCACAGGTATGTTCCTGGTAGTCTTTGGCTGGTGAGCTTCAACATCCTGAAACACAGTCACTTTTTCAGCGATTATAAGCAAACTGTTGTGCAGTTTTGGATATTTTTTGTTACTAAGGGCTAAATACCGGTAATCAACCTCCTGGTAATTTGGTGTGTTGCTAGACTATTCTGAGGATTCCGATTTGGGGTTCTTCTCTGAAATACGGCTCCCACATGGATAATTGCCGAGTTCTGCCCTTGTGTGCTGAGAAGCAGTCTTTGATGTTTGCATCATCAGTTTCGGGAGTGACTAAGAGTTAGCTGGCTCTGCTTCAGAGGCAGCCAGGCGACCTGTTGGCTGGGGTGCCCCAATTCCCTTTCACCTCCTCCATCCTCCAGTAGGCTACCCAGGCCTGTTCCCACTCCCTCTCTATTCATTCTATTGTCCAAAGCAAATCCCAAGACTAGTCCCCTATTCCAAACGGGTGAAGACTACAAAGTGACAGGGCAAGAGTCACAAATACAGGGTGGCCGATAATTAAAGCCATCAATGCTATTATTTGACCTCGAAGTGTTTTGTCTGTAAAATAGAGAAAATAATACCTACCCAGAGTTTTCTCATGAATATATATATATATATATATATATATATATATATATATATATATATAAAATGGGATAACATATGTAAAATGTAGAGACTATTGCCCAGTACCCAGTGGATACTTTATAAATGTTTGACTATTATTATTATCTTCAGTGGGTCGCAGTTTCCTAGTAAGGTCCTTCTTGCTTTATAGTTATATATTTTCCTTGGTTTTATTTAATTATCTATCTGTATTTGTGGTTGCTTGGTTAACCCTATAGTAGAGAGTGATGAACATTTTCATCAATAATGCTTGGGCTATTTTCCACAGTCATAGTTTAAGATAATATGCATTTGGACTTGCATAAAATCATCCATTTTCTCATTGCTAAAACAGATGTATGTGTAATTTCACTTGAATTTTCTTGCTCAGTGTCCCTTTGTTAGATGTGCTGCCCCTGACCTTGTATTATTTGAGTATCTTCCAACAAAATCTCAAGGTATGTGTAATTACTGGATTATTTTTAAGTGCCTAAAGCATAATTTTAGAATGTAAAATCTGATAAAAGGATAAATGGCAACTCTGGATTTTTCTTTCCTCTCTAATGCTTGATGGAGTTCTCTCCACTGGCAAGTGAGATTGGAAGAAATAGATTGACCAAAGGTTCTTGTGAAAGGCAGCCCTTAAAATTGTACAGTGCACTACCTGAGTGATTATACACAATATCCCTGGTCCTGTGAGTGTAAGTAAGCTTTGGTCAAAAAAGCAAAAGCCATACACTAAGAGCAACCTTGAATGGACGCTCACGGTGCTGTACTGCCGAGGAGTTCATTTCACTGGTTGTTTTCATAACGTGCAGCAAATGCAGCTAGCACAGGATTTTCAGGGCGAGCCAGCAATCATGCAGAGACCCAAACACCTTTTAGATCACTTGCCTCTTATTAGGATTTGCTTGCATCTCACAGAGCCTGGTCAGCTCCAGCAAGCTTTCTTACACTTGCCTCCTGTGATTCTCACCGGGGCCCGCAGGGTGATAACAGACACGCCAGACTGAACGGCACGGATGGACAAGGTCAGGCAGTAGCATGTTTATTTCTCCAACTCAGACCCCAGGCCCACACAATGCCCACTCACTATATTCTCTCTTTTTAAAAACTGAGAAAAGGAAGGAGGGGGATAAAGCACAGCAATGAGATTAACAGCGGTCTATTTCTAAAGATAAAACTGCTGTTTGGGGACTGGTGAAAGGCAGCCCTTAAAATTGTACAGTGGTGGGATGCAAGTATTAAATCTCCCAAAACAAGTCACTTGGAGTTACTGTTTAGGAAGATGAAAACCCTTTTAAATTGGTTTTTACATAGAGTGCTTTCCTTCAACCTTATATAACTGCACAAAATGACTAGACACTTTGGACTATACATTTTTTCAGTCTTTCCCAAATGAAATCACCTTTGGTAGAGAACCAAGCATGGAAAATTTCAGCTCTCAAGAATGACTCTGTAAAATTATGGAGCAATTTATAAAAAGTTGTGGGAAGAAAATGTGCATGTAGTCAGAGGTAGTAACACTGGTTGGTCTGACATGGTTGAAGAATAAGCTGTTTTGAACAAATACATTTGTATATAATAAAACATTATCTATTTTTGTTTTGCATTGAAATTTATCAATGTTTTTATTGTTAACTTTAAAATAATGCAGTGTAAGTATTTTTAGGAGAACAGTTACATGAATTTGGGGACCACAATCTCATGTTTAATATTTTTGTCATACAATGGAAAAGAAATATTGGTGGTAGAATTCTAGAGATTTGGAATCTTTTAAAAAATACATGTGATAGAAATGTTTAGATCTTCTTTATATTACCTAAAATAATGAGATGAATTAAAAAAAAAGTTTCTTCTTTAAAAAAATTAGAACCATACTGATAAATGTAGAAAATAAAACTGCATATGGCCAACTTCCAGAAATAAACAGTTACTATTTGTTTTTATCCTTAGCTTCTGTGTGTTTGTGTGTGTTTTCAGACGAAATTTCAGTTATTCTTGCAAAAATAGGATTATACTTGTCAAATTATTTTACAACTTCCTTTTCACTTAATAATATGTTGCCTGATATCAGACTTTAACATTGGTTCCAAATAAAACCAGGTCCCAAAACTATGTACTTTTCCCCACAACTGTGGATGTCACATTTTATGCTCTTTGATGAGCTCAACTGATCATTTTATTTTGCTATATTGATCTCTGTCTGTAATTCCACCAGGAGTAAAGTACTTAAATTACTGGATTTTTAGGATAAATGAAATTTTCATAACTCCTATTGTTTTTTTTCTTGGCTACTTTTTCCCCTGATATTCGTCTAACAGTTTTTAAATCATTTTATTGAGGTGTAAAGAAAAAATTTTGTTTGGAGAGGTGTTAAATGTATAGGTTAATTTGGGGAGAACTGGCATCTTTACAACCATTTTCCTCCCATTGCCACAACATTATATAGCTCTTCATTTATTAAATTTTCCTTTAAATCCTTTGGCAGTTTTCTAGATATATTCTTATATAGAGGCCAGCTGCTTGAGTGTACTTGCTCTGGATTATTTAGCATTTTGCTTCTCTTTAAAGTGAAATGCTTTCATTATATTTTCTTTGATTTTTAGGTAATGTATGTGTGTATTTTTGGAAGAATATATGAGGGCTTAGTTCCCTCTCCTGATCGTCAGTCCCACACTCCCCAGGAGCAAAAACTTTAAGTTTACTTGCAGCTTTTGTGGTGCTAAACTCTATAAATCAAAAAATTAAAAATGCTTTTTAAATGCTTGATATATCAACTTGGGACTATGTTTATTAATCAACACTGCCATTTTTATATTCTTTTAGGCTCTCAATATTTGATAAATGTATTACTTACAGCTTATGAATCATTTAAGCCTCCTCTTCTGTTAAATGCCTGTATCATTTCTTCTCCCCACCCCCACCCACCTTTCTTATTGATCATAGAACTTCTTTATACATTTTAGATTCTAATCCTTTCTAGCTTATATGAGTTGCAAATATCTTATCCTATCTTTTAGTCATTTTTTTTTATTCGACAGTGTTTTTTAATGGAAAGAATCTCTTGGTTTTAATATAGATGAATTCATCTGTCTTTTCGATAAATGTTTGTGTTTTCTTTGTGATATTTTAATTTAAGAAAGTCTTATCTATTCCCAGATCATAATTTTTTCCCCATACTGCTTATAAGAGGTGCACAGTTTACTTTTTCACAACTACAGTTTTATTCCACTTGGAAGTGATTTTTGCGTATGGTATGGGGGTAGAAATCCAATTTTATACCTTCCACAGGGAAAGATTTTTCCATATTTAGGAATTCAAACTTTATCCACCACTCTCTGGTCGTCACTGTGGGCATGAATGAGATTCCAAATTACTGCGGGTCTCCTTCTCAGTTCTATGTTCTGATCTTTGTTTGGCATCTTTATCCCCAAACCAACATCGCCCTATCTTTATTACTATAGTCCCGAAATCAATCTTGATACTTAGTATAGCAATCTCCCTACCTTATTTTTCTTCAGGGAAATGTAGGTTGTGTTTTGCTCTTTTTTTTCCATATAAATTTTAGAATTATCAAATTCCTTGAATTAAAATTGCATCAAATTCATAGAAGAATTTGTGGAGAATTTTTGTCACAACATTAAGTCTTTCTATTCATAAACGTGACATGCTCTCCATTTATTTAGGTTAATATGATAATATTTTTCAATAAAGTTTTATACTTCCTTCAGACTTTTTGCACATCATTTGTTAGATCTTTTCCTAGATGTTGTTGCTTTCATTATTGGCATCTTTAGTATTTTTACTACATATCCAGAACCTTTCCAAATACTCTTCTTATTTCTAATAGTCTAGAATCTGAAGATACTTTTATTTTTTCAACATAGACAATTTTATTTTATTTTTATTTAATGTTAGAAATCAATACATCTTTTAAAAGCTTCTGATGTTTTTTTCCTTCTGGACAAATAAGTGGGAAGAGCATCAGTATTAACCTATTTGAATTTTAATCACTATCCTTAAAATAGTCAAAGAGTTCTTAGGACACAGAGAAACTAAATTTGGATGCATTTGTAATAAATAGTTTAACAACTTATGTGTCTTATTAGGATCTTTTAATGGAATGTTTTGAAAGCAGTCATAATTCACTGTAGAGATAAATCAGAAAAAGAAAACAAACTTTTGAACGGCATGCTATAATGACCTGGGCAAAACTGATTATCAACTAGTTATAATTAGCACATGCCACGGATTTAGAAATTAAGTTTTCTGCTATAAACTTTTAATATTTTGTCAGACATGAGAAAATTCTAAATGTTCTATCAATCGCATTCATCTCCCCATATAGTCAATTTTATTTAAAACAAGAGAACAGGTATTTCTCTTCGGATTTTCATGGTCATCAGTGTAAAGTAAAACGAAGCAACTCAGTAGAAATGGTTTATTACCATATTATTTTAGAAAGGTTTATTCCTCAAAATGTACTAAAAAGAAAATGTCCACATCACGGGAATGATCAACCTGAATGGCTTTCTCTGCATTCAGCTTCGTTTCTCCCCATTCTTCCTGAGTCATCAAGAGAGGCCAGGGTCTCATCTGTGTCACTTGCAAAATGAGCAAGGTCCTCTCAAACGGAATGTATTTCTCATGATATATCATCATCTTCTTGAAAATTTAGACTTTTAATAGCTTGTTTCATCTTTTCCCCAACAGTTGTGTTCTCCTCTTCCTAGCAGCTTTTTTATTTTCATATTCTTTCTTTATTTTCAATGTAGAAAATGTTCTTAATTTGTTCCCCATTGATACTAGGAGTGTTTTTCAGGGGTTATGGAAAAACTCCATCTGCTGTTTTTTCCTCGATGACCATTCCAGGGGTGAGAGCTGAACTGAAATCTGTAAAATCATTCTATGGGATAAATTGCTGCTGCCTGTGACCTGGAAGGCACAGGGGTGCTCTTGCTTCCATTCGTTATAAAAAGGCCACTATTTTGTTCAGCTTTAGCAGTTAACAACAGAAGTTCAATTGTCTTTTTGTTCTCAATTATACTCACTGCTCGGGCTATCTGATCTTTCTTTGGTTCATGCAACCTGGAAGTAATTTCGTCAGTCACTTTCTCCTGAGAATTGTCTACTGTGATCTCATACAGGCCTTTATAGTTCATTTCTAGTCTGTTCCCTAGTATGTCTTTGACAGGTCATTTCTGTTTGGGATGACCTTGCCCATTTTCCTCTTCTTTTGGGCGTGTTTTGTTACGACCGTGCATGTATTCATCTAGCTCTTTGTCTAATTCTTTTGTACATTCTTGAGACTCACGTTTAACTTTCTGAGCAAGCAAATAATTGTAGGTCTCAGACTGCCTGCTTTTGTTAAGATACCAAGTTCAATTCCTAAGATACCAAGTTCAGTGGCCACAGCATCTCGATTCTTCTCCTGCAGCACCGCACCCCATATATTGTTAAGCTTTTTCCCTCTAGCAAAAGGCAGCTTCTGGTTGTTCTGGCCAAACTGAAAAGGCTCTGGTTTGAGAGCAGGGTTAAAATGTTTCTGTCGCTTGTGTTTCCAAAGAGAGTTATCATCTGAATCAGAAAAACTCTCTTCCCTTGAGTCCACACTTTTAACAGTCCGATAATGTGATACTGGCGCACAGGCTGCTGCCGTACCCGGGTAGGGCCTCACTGCACTGTCCCCACCTACAGCTTTCGGCACCTGCAGCTGCCTGTCACCGGGTGTGACAATGGTGTGGGAATCTGAGTCGGAAAGCTGCCAGTCTTCCATGTCACCTGCCTCCTGCACCAAGTTCCCGTGGCACAAGGAGTCAGGTTGGACAATTTTAAGTATAATGTTTTGTTTCTACTATTCCAGTTGTTATACTTTCAGTTTACTTTTCTTGAGTTAATTCACTGGCTTTACTATACTATTAATACTATACTATACTATAGTGAATTAATACTATATTGAATATAAGAGAAGAAATAGGACTTTCTTTTTTTGCCATTTTGGATATGTTATTTTTTTTTTAAATCAGGTTAAGAAATTTCCTAGTTTGCTTAGAGCTTGTAATAATGAATCGATGTGTAATTTTATCAAATATCTTTTTTTTTTTGCATCTATTGAGATGATCACATGGTCTTTATCTCTTAATTTGTTAAAGAATTTCCTAATGTTCAATCTTATATTCCTGGGGTAAGACCAAACTGGTCATAACATTTCCTTGAATTTGGCTTGATAACTTTTTGTTTAAGATTTTGCAAGTAAGTTCACAGATGAATTTGGTCAATGTTTCTTGCTTAACTGTCTTTCCCTGTTTGTGTATCAAAGTTATACTCACATTGTAAAATTAATTGGGAAGTGTTCCCTATTTTTCTAGTATCTAAAAGAGTTTGGAATAAGGTTGGAATTATTTATTACTTGAATGCTTGTTAAAACTTAGCTTTCAAAGTACCAGAGCCTAGTATATTCTTAGAGGAAAATTATAAACTGCTAATTCAATTTTTTCAAGGGTTAGTTATACAGTACTGAAATCTTCTATTACCTCTCTAGTTAATTTTGTTAAATGGTATTTTTAAAGGAATTTATCTATTTCATATCTGTTTTCTACTTTATTATTTAAAAAATTAGTCCTGGACTTCTGGTAAAGATGGCGGAGTAGGTAGACATGGCTTACCACTTTGCACAACCACATCAAAATTAGAACTAAAATATAGAACAACCATCACTCAGAACTGTCAGATCAAGTTGGCTGGAGGTCTGACAACTATGGAATTAAAGAAACCACATCCATCCAGACTGGTAGGAGGGGCTCAGACATGAATCAGGCTGGCCCCACACCCACATGTGGTGGATAAAAATTCAGGAGGGATATCTTGGGAGAGAGAAGTCCCAGCCCCATACCACACCCCCTAGCCCAGGGTTCTAGTGACAAGAAGATAAGTCTCTAAAATTGATGACTACAAAAACCAGCAGGGATTGACTCAGTGGGAGAACCTTCTGAAGCCCCAAATAGTTCCTCTTAAAGAATCCACACAGACTGACCTACACAGACTCACTCCCTCTGGGCTCCAGCAGTGGGGTAGCAGCTTAAAAGACACCAGTGGCATCCAGGGAGAAACTGAAGTGTCTGGCATCAAGGCAAGCAGAGGCCATTGTCCCTTTTCTATATCCTCCCCCCACCAGAGCCACAAAGCCAGCAAGCTGATGCCATATCTGAGACTCTATCAACATGGTTAACACTGTTTGGCTCACCCTGGAGATCCCCAGACATTCTGCCTCACCCAACTTACAGGCTTACCCAAGCATCCTTTCGATATGAATGCCTGGTCTCAGCTCATACTGCACAATTTCCTAACTGCTCTCAAACAAGCAACAGCTGGCCTCAGTGAGCTCCAGGCCTGGCACTCACAGCCAGGAGCCAGCCTAGATTCACAGCTTGGCTTCACCTGGGAATCTCCAAGCCCAGCCCAAGTAGCAGACATCTCAGATTGTTTTATAACTCAGGCGGGGTGACCTTGGGCAAAACACAGGTGGAGGCTGACCTTGGCCTGCACCAACCTGAAAACCCAGGGCCAGCATAACCAGTGGCCAGCTACAGACCACGATGGAGCACTACCACCCTGCCCATACACAGCTGATCCTCCACAGAGGGTGGAGGTTGTTGGTAAGTGGTCATAGCCAACACTTGCAGCTAACTGGCTTGGGTAAATCCATCCCATTGACCTGCCTACAGCAACCAAGGCACAACTATAAGAGGAGGGTGTACTCAGTCCACATGAAAGGTACACCGTGAGTACCCAGCTTGGGTAATAAGGGAGGCTGTGCCACTGGATCCTACATGATACCTACTACATCAGGCTGTGCTACCAAGACACAGAGTCAAAGAAGCTCTACCTAATACATAGAAACAAACACAGGGAGGCTACCAAAACAAGGAAACAAAGAAACATGGCCCAAATGAGAGAACAGATCAAAACTCCAGAAAAAGAGCTAAGTGAAATGGAGATAAGCAGTTTATCAGATGCAGAGTTCAAAACACTGGTTACAAGGCTGCTCAAGGATCTTAGTTAGGACTTCAGCAGCATGAAAAAGATCCAGTCAGAAACAAAGGATACACTAATTGAAATAAAGAACAGTTTACAGGCAAACAACAATAGAGTGGATGAAGCTGAGAGTCAAATCAATGATTTGGAACATAAGGAAGGAAAAAACAGCCAATCAGAACAAGAAGAAAAAAGAATTTAAAAAAATGGTGATAGCATAAGCAGCCTCTGAGAAAACTTGAAGAGGTCCAACATTCACATCATGGGGTGCCAGAAGAAGAAAAAGAGCAAGAAATTGGAAATCTATGTGAAAAAATAATGAAAGAAAACTTCCTTAATTTGGTGAAGGAAATAGACATGCAAGTCCAGGAGGCACAGAGAGTCCCAAACAAGATAGGTGCAAAGAGGCCCACTCCCAGACATATCATAATTAAAATGCCAAAGGATAAAGATAAAGAGAGAATCTTAAAAGCAGCAAGAGAAAAGAAGTTAGTCACCTACAGAGGAATTCCCATAAGACTGTCAGCTGATTTCTCAAAAGGAATTTTGCAGGCTAGAAGAGATGGACAAGAAATATTCAAAGTAGGGTCTTACAGCCAAGATTGCTCTACCAAGCAAAGATATCATTTAGAATGGAAGGGCAGATAAAGAGCATCCCAGACAAGAAAAAACTAAAGGAGTTCATCATCACCAAACCATTTTTATATGAAATGTTGAAGGGACTAATTTAAGAAAAAGAAGATCAAAACTATGAACAATAAAATAGCATTAAATACATACCTATCAACAATTGAAACTAAAAAGCAAACTAAGCAAACAAGAAAAACAGAGATGGAATCATGGAAGCAGAGAATTTTGATGGCTGCCAGATGGGCCAGGGGTGTGAGGGAATGGGTGAAGGGGTGAGGGGATTAAGAAGTACAAATAGGTAGTCACAGAATAGCCATGGGCATGTAAAGTACAGTATGGGAAAATGGAGTAGCCAAAGAATTTACATGCATGACCCATAGACATGAAAAATGGTGGGGGGGTTGCTTGAGGGAGTGGGAGGTGCTGGGTGGAGGGGGCAAAGGTGAAAAAATCAAGACAACTCTAATAGCATAATCAATAAAACTTTTTAAAAGTCTTAATAAACTGTTCCTTCGTTTTTAATTTTCCTACAACTGTAAATTTTCCCTTTCTTTCTATTATTTAATTTTGTTATTTGCCAGAAGTTTGACAATATTTTTAAAGAACCAACTTTAGCTTTGTTAATGCTTTTTATTGTATATTTTCTAGATAATGAATTTCAGTTTTTACATTGTTTCCTTCCTTCTGTTCCTTTGGGTTTATTTTGCTGTTCTTGGTAATTCTTAAGTTGCAAGCTAAGTTAATGAAGTCCTTTTCTAGTATAAGTATTTAAAATATTAACTTTGGCCCTGGCCAGGTGACTCAGTTGTTTGGAGCGTCATCCTGTACACCAGAAGGTTGACAGTTGAATCCCCAGTTGGGGCACCTACGGAAGGCAACTGTTTGACGTTTCTCTCATATTGATGTTTCTCTCTATTTCTCTCTCTCTCCTCCTCCCTCTGTCTCTAAAATCAATTAAAAACATATCCACAGGTGAGGATTAAGAAACAATAAAAATAAAATATTAACTTTCATTAAGTGTATCTCTTTAACTATAACTACAAATTTTGATATATTTTGATTTTAGTACAATTTTTAAAAAAATCTCTTCTAATTGCCATCATAACTTCTTCTTTGCTCTATACGTTTACATATTTCATTTAGAAACATTTAAAAATATGCAAACGCAGGAGAATGAAAGGAGAGGCACACACCAAGTTCTGAACACATAGCCTCTTCACTTTCTCAGAACAATAGACCCAGGGCTTGATACTGCTGGTAACTCCCAAGACCAAGGGACATAGTGACACTGAGAGGAAGGAAGGACAGAAATAGAAGATTGAGGTTTAAAATATGTTGATTAACTTTGATGCCAATTCTGCCAATGAATATTTGAGCCCACCCTCTTACTTGTAAAGGAAAATAGTAATAATTTCCAAGTATCTTTTTATATGTATCTTTTAGCCACTATATTGTCCCTGAGCAGTGGGAATTTTTATTCTCTTTTTTACAGGTAAGAAAAACACCATGCTTTAAAACATTATGTGATTATAATTGTATAGTAAAGAATTCAGCACTACTCAAAGGGAGGCTTAGACTTTGCTATACACTAGAGCAAAGATAATTTTTTCAACAAATGGTGCTGGAACAACTTGGCATCCATATAAAAAAAAATGAATCTATACACAGACCCTCCACCCTTCACAAAATTAACTTTAAATGATCACAAAACTAACTGTGAAATGCAAAATTAAACAACTCCTAGAAAAATAACAAAAGAGAAAATCGAGATGATTTTGGTTTTGGCAAAGTTTTAGATATAACACCAAGGCTTTATCTGTAAAAGAAAGAACTGATAAGCTGGATTTCATTAAAATTAAATTTTTATGCTTTGTGAAAGATACTGTCAAGAGAATAAGAAGATAAGCCACAGACTAAGAGAAAATATTTGCAAATGACATATCTGATAAAGTACTGTTACCCAAAATATACAAAGAATTTTTGAAGCTCAATAATTTATTTATTTATTTATTTATTTATTTATTTATTTATCTTCACCCAAGGATATTTTTTCATTGCCTTTAGAGAAAGGGGAAGGGAGAGAGAGAAACATCAATGCAAGAGAGAACCATTGATTGGTTGCCTCCCATACACACCTGCATTGGGGATCAAACCCACAGCCTAGGTGTGTGCCCTGATCCAGAATTGAGCCCACAGTCTTTCAGTTACAGGATGGCATTCCAACCAACTGAGCCACAGTGGCCAGCTGAAATTCTACAATTTAGGACCAACAACTCGATTAAAAATTGGGCAAACATTAACAGGCACCTCACCAAAGATATACAGATAGCAAATAAACATATGAAAAGATACTCCACATCATATGTCAACAGGGAAATGCAAATAAAAACAACAATGACATATCATTGTACACCTATAAGAATGGCCAAAATCTAGAACACTAACACCAAATCCTGGTGAGAATGTGGAACAACAGGAATTCTCACTCACTGCTGGTGGGGATACAAAATCGTATAGCCAATTTGGAAGACAGATGGTAGTTTCTTACAAAACTAAATATTCTTCCCATATGATCCAGTAATCATGCTCCTTAGTGTTTACCCAAAGAAGGTGAATACTTAAGTACACACAAAAAACTTGCACATAGATAATTGATTACAGCAGCTTTATTCAAAAATTGCCCACACATGGAAGCAACCAAGATGTCCTTCAGTAAGTGAATGGATGAATAAAGTGTGCTACATCCAAACAATGGAATATCATTCAGTACCAAAAAGAAATGAGCTATCAAGCCATGAAAAGACATGGAAGAAATTTAAATGCATATTACTAGTGACAGAAACCTATCTGAAAAGTTACATATTGTTTGATTTCAACTATGTGATATTCCGGGAAAAATAGAACTATGGAGACGTTAAAAGGTCAGTGGTTGCCAGAGATTATAGGAGAGAGAGGATGAATAAACAGAGCACAGAGGATTTTTAAGGCAGTAAAACTACTCTGTGATACCATAATGGGTATCTATATGTCATTACACATTTGTCAAAACCATAGAAGTACAACACCAAGAGTGCAAAGGACTCTGAATGACAATAATGCGTCAATGTAAGCTCATCATCAATGTAGGTAATATGCAAGCACCTTCCTGGTACAAGATTTTGATAGTTGGGGAGGCTGTGAGTATGTGGGGGCAGGAGGTATATGGGAAATCTCTGTATCTTTCACTCAATTGTGCTGTGCTATGAACCTAAAACTGCTCTAAAAAATAAAATCTATTAAAACACACACACAAATACACACACTGGACAGATCTCCTTCTAAGGTCTGCCTCTCAGAGGCCCATCCCTTCTGAGACCACAAAAGAGGCAATTTTCAAACCTAAACAAAGAAGTCAGGAGCTCTCTGGCTGGATTCTCCCCCGCTGCCCGTCCCCCACCACCACTGAACAACACCACCAAAAAGCCTTTCCTGGCCTCTTGTTTAGTTCTAAAAACCTTGCATGTGAGCATCTCGCATTCCACAGAACATCTGCTGAGATGCAAAGGCCCCAGGGAGGGAACCTCAGGGGCATGACCCCTCTGTGTGCATGAGTTGGGCCGAGCCTCTTCTGAGAGCAGGAAGCAGGGAGAGAGACACAGACCTGAAGAGGCGCTTCAGACCCAGGACACACAGCACCCAGCACGGTAAACCAACTCACCAAGGCTAATTCTCCAGGCCTCAGCTCGCCACTGCTCCAGGATAAGGCACTGATCTCCAGGTCTCAGACCTGCACATTTACACTGGCTTTCTGTGCAAATGCTTCGTTCTTATGGGGTAATTGCAGGCAGCATGCCAGCCAGTGCAGGGTCAAGTTTGGGGAATGCACAGTCTTTTTGTGATTTTAAAGCCACACTCCATTAAGGACTGTCTACTCCGCTCATGTATATCTGGTTCCAAACATGAATCCTCCCTCCGCTCCAGCCACAACTCCACCACACTGTGAGGCCACACTGTCATTAACAGTGAGAAGGCTGGGAAAAGTTATCAAAGTCACTGGCAGGAAGAAGGGGGTCATTGGTTAGGGGGGAAAAGACAAATAAGAAAGAAAATGGGCCTTTCTTGCGGTAAATTCCATTGGAAGGGATTTGAGGAGCAAATCCAGAACCCTGTGGAGCTCATTCCTTGTGCATTGTGGTGAGACCAGCTGCTGTCCCCAGCCCTCTACTTTGAGTTGGCCTGCAGACTTGTTTGTTCTGGCTCAGAACCCCCAGCCCATTTTGCCAGCCGCCCCCAAGTCTGAACAGGCAGAGCTGAGTGTGGGCACGAGTTCTATCTTTGGAAGTTCTTCCTCTCTTTCTCTCTCACCACTAAAAATAAGCCATCCCAGCTGTCAAATGTGGCTTGCAAAAGACTCTCCCAGTGACCCCACTCCTACAACCAAGGAACATAGAGATGATCTACTGAGTGTGACATGGCTCCTTGGCCACTGCCTTATTCTCTGCTCCTGTAACCCACTTCTCTCCATCCAAGACTTCTTGGAAACACTTGACTTCAGGAAAAAGTCATGAAATTATTAAGCCATGTGTGATGTGAAATGACAAAGATAGCCCTTTGTTGTCACCTAGAATTAGGGGTTCAAAAATATGAGTGACTAGGGAAAAATAAAAAGCCAGAGTCAGTGGGAAACACCAGGACAGTCTTTTCTCTAGGAACAAGAAAAAAGGAACAAGGGCCATTATAACTGGGAAAGAAAAAAAGGAAAACAATTCACTGTGACCTTGAATCGTGCTCATGAGTGATGACTTCTTCCTGTGGTCAACCATTCTAAAACTACTTGAGTGGATGTGATTCATTTCTGCAAACTCGTCTAACCTGAGCTTTTAATTTTAGACCAGGGATCCAAGTTAAATATTTCATGTGTGCAGGCCAAAAATAGAAGTTGAGGAAAAAAGAAAGGAAGGAAGAAAACCCTTTATTAGACAAATTATAATGCATATTCTACCAAAATTCATGGAGTGCCCATGATAAATTGGGCACTGTGCTCCAGAGAGTTCTATGTTCACTAACAGCCCCCACCCCACCATGCTCTTCCAATGCATGCCATCTTGGGCTCCATATTCTCTGCAAGGAGACTATTGATTCACTTATCCATGCAAAGTTGTCCTGAATGGAGTTACCTTTCCTAAAAGACCTTTTGGCCCTGTGATGTCTAATTCCAATTCTTAAAATGATACAGCCCCCAGCTGGGCTGAATAAGAGAGATATGAGGAACAGCAGCTGCATGTGGCTATCTGAAAATCCTACCTAGGAAGAGCTGGGCAGCATATTCCAGCCCATCTCTCTGAGGGAGCTTGTCCAAGATTCTGTCTGCCATGATGTGATAGTATTCTCTCCTGCCCTGCCTACTGTGGACTCCCATGTTCCGAAAAATCCTCTTTTCTCCTCCCAGTCCTGACTCTGAGAGCAGCCCGAAGTGTGATTTGAGAGGATGTGGCACCTCATGGGGTAGGGATGCCTTTCTTCAAACCTCTTGATTCCATGTCCACATTGGGACACTTCTGGGGAAATGACAACTCCACACACGGTCTCTCCACAATTGGGAAAGAATGACACTTGGACTCTGACCTCCCAGAACCCACTCCCAGTTCCAGAGGCTCTAGTCCTAACTGCTGGGGCTTGATGAAGTCCCAGTACTTCACATTAAATCCAGCCTCATTTGATCTTGGGTAGCGTCATTGCGGGGCATTGTGTTGGACCATAGCCTCCATGGAAGAACAACCCCTCACTTCTCCTTGCCTGCCCAGGGACAAGAAAGACAAATGCTGGGAAATGCCATTTCCACCCTGGTACCAGGTTACTTCCTGATCCTAAAAGGCTCCACTGGAATCAGGTCCTGCTCAGCCCCCAGAGCAAAATGCTGCAGCAAGCCTCCTGCAAACTGACTGTTGTTACCGAGGCCAGACAGGTTTCTCAGTGACTGTTTTTACCTACTCACTCACTTGGGGTTTTAGACAACTTCCATGGTCAGGACAATCTTCTTACAGCCTACCACCCACAGCCTATAAATCCCACTGAATTTCAGATTCTACTTATAGTGTGGGCTCAGTCCTAGAAAAGACAATTGTTCATTAAACCCATACGGATGTCCCCACACCTGTCTGAGGCCAGTGAGCAGGAAGTACAAAGGAAAGAAACAGTTTGGTTGGCAGTCACCAGCTGTCAACTCTTCTGGGTGGGCAGAGATGTGAACTGAGAACTTTTGGAAGTAATCCAGGGTAAGATCCAGGTGGCTGCTCAGGGCTCCATACATAAATCGTGTCTGGGAACAGTAAGAAAAAGGCATGAGGGGAGAGAATTCTTTAATTTTACTCCCACGATATGCTAGGAGCTATATTTATCTCTAAAAACAGCCCCTTTTATTTATTTAGTTATTTATTTATTTATTTATTGTATTTGTTCCCATGACTATTTATCCTGCTTATACCTTCTTCCACCTCCACCCACCCACCCCACAATCGCCACACTGTCTGATGTGTCCACTAGTCTTTTTCTTTTTTGGCTCAATCCCTCCACCTGCCCAACTGACCTCCCCCAGCCCACCCTCCACCCCAGAGCTGTCAGCCCGCATTCTATCTATGAGTCTGCCTCTATTTTAAAACAGCCTTCCTTTATACCCATGAGAAAACTAACCCTCAAAGAGTCAATAATTTGCCAATGGAGCCAAGTGGTGGATCCAGGTTTAAAGACTGGTGTATGTGCCACGACAAGATGTGTGCGATGCATGAGCTCATAGTGAAGACTCAGAAAAGCTGTGGATATGCCCAGCTTTGTCTCAAGGACTTAAAACCTCCCTTTGAAAAGAGAGGTTTATCTGGGACATTAACTAGCAGTTTAGGTGTCATAGCCTCGTGGTCATTCCATCATGTGAGATGAAACACGTGGGATGGCATTTCAAACCATGACAGATGAGTGCAGTTGGAGCCTCTATTATCTCTCCACATTGGGAGCCCCTGTCACCTTGCTGAGCACATGGGGAGGCCCTTGCCCCCATGACACTTCTGAGGCTAAACTACACATCTCTGGGGCCTGTGGAGACATCTATAACTAAACAGGCTTGTCCTGAGTCAAAGCATTTGAGGCTCTTCCAATCATGCCTCTCATCCCTATTAAGTTTGGAGTCCATAAAAAAGCAACTCTCCCCCTTATTCTCTCTTATCTTTCTTCTCCTCCTGAATTCCCTAAATAATTCTTCATCCCATCCATTCTGGTTACTCCTCTGGAACCTTCTGTCCATTGTAAGCAACACTCCCCTATGTCTTAAACTACCTGAAGGGATGCTCCCCACAGATCCTAAATCCTCCCCAGTCTTCAGTGAGGGGCTTCTCTTTTTCTCACACCTACACACCCTTGGACTATTCTCCTGACCCCCTTCAGTCCTCGGCCATTAAGTAGAAACACCCCCTCTGATGCCTTCATCCCCCAGGTCTACCACTCTCTGCTGCTCCTCCAGTTAACTTCATCCACCACCTCCTGGCTCTGCCCTCACTCTCTGACCACTTGGCCTTGAGTCCATAGTTCCATCTCTCCACACAGTTTCCTCACATTATCTGGGAGATCCTTTTCCTTGCTCTCTCACTTCTACTTTCTCTCAGACTTTCACTTTCAGAACCAAGCCCTGAATCTTCACTCCACTCCAATCTTAAACACCAACATCCTGTGTACTGGTACTTGATGAACTGTCCTCCATCTCTGACTCCCACCACTTGTCTTCTTCCACCTCATAGAGGCCCCATCCCTTAGCATACCCTCTCTCATATACCTGTTTATCAGCTGATTCCTGGCCTTTATTCTTTGTGTCACCAGACTGAACATTTTTGTTGAATTGTTCTATAAGCAAAACCCTCAATTTCCTTGCATACTCATTCTTCTGCCTCACCTGTCCTGCAAAGTGCCCATCCAGGATGAAGACTCAAAGCCATTTTCTCCATTTATGATGCCAAAGGTTGCTGGAGAAAACTAATTACTACAAATTCAAACTCTCCATACTCAGGTGCCCCAAATTAAGCAATTCTGTTACTTACCCTTGTCCCACTGTTCTCAGTAACTATTTAACCTTTTTTGTCATCATGAAATCTCTACTCACCTCTTTCCCTCACTTCTCACTCTCAGCAAATAAACCTGCCTTCTATGTTATGGAGAAAAAATAGGTCATGAGGCAAGAACCCCAACTTTCTGCACTTGCTTCCTTACACCCTTGTCTACATCCCCAGCCATCCTCCCTCACCTATACAAGGCCAGGCCCTTGACCCAGTCATCCTCTTTCTCTTACATTTTCTACTTGTCTTTCTCTACTGACAACTTCTTCTCAGACTCTAAACAAGCTGACATCTTAAGCAATGTTTATTTCAAATTGCCTTCTGTCTGCTCAGTAATCTCCCTCCTTTCCTATTCATCCACACCTTCCAAAAGATTTGTTACTGCTTTATGCACAAAACAGACTCAAACTCACCCCAATTATCCTCCCAATAAAGTTGCATATTACCTCTATTCAGTCTTAATCTTGTTGGATTTATTGCATCTTTAGTACTCCTTCCTTCCTGGAATGCTCTATTTCTTTCCCTTACATTTCACTGCATTACTCTGCTGTCTTTCTGGCCTTGCCTTCTCTGTTTTGGGGGGTTTATCTTCCCTTGTGTGCCCCTTGAAGATCAATCTATACCCACTGCTTTTGATCTCCTGCAACGACCTTATCTTTTTTTAGTTCTAACCACCTCCCATTTGCTGATAATATCCAGATCCATTCCTTCAGTCCTGACCCTCATCAACTCACAGAAAACTCACAGTCATTGAACATTTCCATTTGGATGTCCCATGGGCACCATGAATTTAACAGATTTTAAATGGCTCTCATTCTTCCCTACCTGCAATTGCTCCTTGTTCTGAAGTGTCTGTCTCAATTGGTGGCCCCGCTACATCCCATTTAACAAATGAGAAACTCAAGGGTCATCACTGAGACTAATATTCACAAGTCTCTACATCTATTTCTTTGACTCTACTGAATTAACTTCCTCAAATACATTCTACTAAGCAGTAACATGAATGTGTTTAAAAATGTATTAGATTTTCAAATGTAGCAGTTACCTCCCTGGTATGCTAAATAAGTCTCACATCCTCAACCGGAAAAAGTGCAAAATAATGCTTTTCAAGATGAAATTATGTGGTTTCTTTTTAAATGTAAAGAGGAGATCAAACCCAAAAGAAGCAACATTCAAAGTTTCATCCAAGATACAAAAAAAAATGGTCACACAATTACCAAAGATTTGATAAAACTAGATGTCAAGTTATTCACAAATATGATGCTCACAAAGGGAGTACAATGAGGTTTTACTAAATGTCACTTTGGGTATCACTTTGGCATTTAATGTGAAAGGTGAATATCTCTCACCTGTGTGAGTGCCAGCTGACATTTTGTTTTTCTGTTGGTATCAATACAACAGGGTACACACAGAGCATAAATCTGCCCCTTGAAAGCACATCACATCTACGTATGCGGGAGATGGCTTAAATAGTGCTCATTCCCTTTACCCCTGGAAATCCAAGCTATAAGAGGAGAGATTTTACATACAGTAAATGATTATTTTGAAAGCCATGATATTGACTAGAATCAGTCAAGTGTATAGCAAGACAAGGCATGGCCACACGAAGAATGCCCTTGAATGGCTGGCCTTGACTGAGTGGTGAGTTAGAGTCTCCTTGTCTGTACTTCCGTAAGTCCCATGCACAACTCTATCATTACCTTCATCACACCAAATTAGAATTCTCTGTGTTTATTCTTTATTAGATGGTAAGCTTTTGGAGGTTGATTCGTTGACCGGCATACAGTAGGTGCTCAATAATAATTGCTGAATGAATGAATAAACACATCAATCAATCAAGACTGGAATTAAAGAGAATTAAAAGCAAGATTTGCATATTTCCTCAGAAGCTGAAAACTGGAGGTGTTTTTCACACTTCCCTGGGTAACATTTCGCATGTCATGTCCTTATCTCCCATAGAGAATTTAAATCATAGCATATTGGGAGAAAATGATGATCAAAGTGAGTGGACTCTCATATGGACACAAATAATTCACTAGAAACAGAACTCAGGCAGCCAGCTCACATCCTGAATAAGGCAGCCGTGAAAAGGGCATGCAGGTTCCTGGGGAAGTTTCTTTCAGTACCTGAACCTGCTTCTGAGCAGAGTTCTAGATAAAAAAAAGAAGGAATTCAGTCCAGGTTCAACATTATTGCCAATATTACACCAAACGCTTTGAGTTCTACCCATACCTCAGAAGCTACCTCTTCAGAAGTGGTATCTTCTCCCTCTGTCTAATCACTCTTCCTTTCCATTCACATTAACATTACACTGGGCTGGCAGGTATTCAATGAGATAGATGGGGTTATAATAGGGCCACAATATTTTTACCACTTGCTACTGTCTAAGAAATTTTTTTCTTAATTGCTTCTTGTGGGGTCCTCCCTTAAAGGACAGTTGTATTGAATTAAGAGGTTTTTTTTCCCTTTTCCCCCTCCCCATTGTGCCTAGCATAGGGCAGGTATCCTGGGTTGGGTTCTCCAGAAGTGTTCCCCTGAGATGGTAGTACATGAGCACACATCTTATTAAGGAAGCAGTCTCAGTACCCCTTTTGCTGTGTTGCATTGGGCCATATAATTGGATAAGCCTTCAGTCCCTCAAAACCCACTAGTCTCAGACTAGAGTTTGGGCCATTTGTCTCAGATCTTGAGCATTTTGCTTGGGAGTCATCACTTCCCTCTAACATTTAATAGACAAAGAATATTTAGAGCCAGAAAGAGCTCAGGAGATCATGTAGTCAACCAGCTTCTCGTTTTATGAGTAAAGCCTCTTCTACACTGGGGCATTTTGAAGTGGTTCATAGAATGAACTATTACACTTTCATCTTAAGAAAAATTTTCCCGACAACACAAACCACTATAGATACCCTCATGAAGGCCTGGGGCACACTGAGGACAGGAGGAGGAAGGGGACACGGCACAGGGAGGTATGCAGAGAACATGCATAAGACAAAGTTTTACATGCTGGTGGAACATTTTCCTTAAGAAGCTTTGTGGTTTAACTTTTACAGCTTAGGTCTATGATTCCTCTAGAATTAATTTTTGTATAAGGTATGAGGTAGAAGTTGATGTTCATTTTTTCCATATACATATATAGTTGTTCCAGGGTTATTTATTGAAAAGAATTTCCATTTCCCATTGAGTTGCTTTCCTGTCTTTGTTGAAAATTAAATAACTATACAAGTGAGAGTCTATTTTGAGCTTTTCTTCTATTCCATAGATTGCTTTGTCAATCCTTGTAGCAGTACCACCCAGTCTTGATTATTGTAGCTTCATAGTTAGTCTTGAAGTCGTGTAGTGTAAGTTCTCCACTTTGTCCTTCTCTTTCAAAATTGCTTTCATATTCTAGGACATCTAAATTTTAATTTCCATTTTAAAATCAGCGTGTTGATTTCTGGAAGGAGAAATAAGCCTACTGCGATTATAACTGAATGATGCAGCATTTCTGTGAGCATGTCAAAGCTCCTGCTCCTCATTTTCAGCCATGCATTCAGTTAATGGTGAAACTGAGACCTAAAGGAAATCATGCGACTTGCCTGGCAACACCAAGTATGTCTGGATAGCAGTGGTTCCAGGTATCCCAGCTCCCAACCTGTTTACTTGATTCCTTCTAGCATGTTGTCCAACAAATACTCAGAATTGTCTAACATGTGAGCCAACACCCGCAGGGATATGAAACTGCAGCTGACAAAAGCCTCAGTCAGATCCACCTTCTCTATCCACTGAATAGTTTTTCTATAGGGAAAAAAAATGCCATTAGTTTTCAAAATGACAAAGTCTTATCTTGCCTCCATAGTATTCCATCTTCTTCAGGTGTCCTGACTGGCTTCTTTCTTGAAATATATTTTCTTTCAGACTTTCCAGGACCAAAAAGCAGAACCTGGCTGCTCATTCTGATGTCCACTGGAGGAGGTCAGCACATGAGAGAACAAGGGGCTATGCCTTCAAATTTCACTTACAAGTGAACCTATTTGGGAGAGGAGTGTGTCTTGGACACTTCAAGGAGGCTGCAAACAGGAAAACCTCTCAGTATTTAGATTGCAGGCTGAGTACTGATGTGCATTGATTCAAACTTTTAATTATCGCCCTCAGGGACCACCCAGTTTACTTAAATAATTAGGACAAAAACCAAACAAACCAAACTGTCATATGGAGACATGTCCCTTCCTGCAGGAAATCTTAGAGTCTTTGATTGATAGATCTGCCTGTGGCTCCCAAGAAGGAGCATAGCATGTAGAATTTCCCAAACTTAACTGACTATAGAACTAACCTAATAGAATGTTATTACTTGTATTCTTTTTCAGGAAACTTGACATCCGTGAGTGACAAATAGACGTCTCTTTTGATAACTTCCATAGGCTGAACACTTGTTTATATTCATGAAATAATCTGTCTTAATACTTTGAACAGAAGTAACTCACAATATTACCTCCACTCAGTGCTACCTAAAGGCCCACGATGACCCTTAATTGTTGTGGATTTAGATGATACTCTCCTAAAAGCCTGTGTCCCTTAACATCAAACATTTACTTGAAGGCATACAATAATAGTATATCAAAGACGTCCTAGATATATAGACATATGCCCTATATCCTAACTAGAAATGATCTAAGCTAGAGCAGAAACTAGATCATGAAGGATGAAAGAGGCCTTTGCTGAAGAACCCAGGGACAGTGTGTTTGGGAGATCATAAGGTCATCTACTGAGGAAGACGTAGGTTAGGGACTTCAAAGCTGAGCCCAAGAGAAGAACTACATTTTATGTTATCTGGAGGCTGGAAGAAGAGACCCTTTCTTTTTTGGTGTTGAATTTTTAATTCTTTATTAATATTGAATATTAGCCTCTCATCAGATGTATCATTGGTGAATATGTTCTTCCATTCAGTGGATTGTCTTTTCATTTTGTTGATGGTTTCTTTTACTGTGCAAAAACTTTTTTGTTTGATGTAGTCCCGTTTGTTTTTTTCCTATTGTTTTTCTTGCCCAAGGAGATATATCAGAAAAATATTACTACAAGAAATGTCCAAGATTTTACTGCCTCTGTTTTCTTCTAGGATTTTTATGGTTTTGAGTGTGACATTTAAGTCTTTAATCCATTTTGAATTTATTTTTGTGTATGGTGTAGAGTGGTCTAATTTTATTTTATTTTTTATACATGTCTGTTCAATTTTCCCAATATCATTTATTGAATAGACTATTTTTACTTCAATATATGTCGTTGCCTCCTTTGTCAAGTATTAATTGACCATAAAGGTGTGGGTTTATTTCTGGGACTTCTATTCTGTTTCATTGATCTGTATGTCTGCTTTACATCAGTACCATGCTATTTTGATCACTATGGCCTTGTAGTATAGTTTGAGATCAGGTAGTGTGTTTTCTCCAACTTTGTTCTTCTTCCTTAAAATTGCTGTGGCTATTTGGGGTCTTTTGTATAAATTTTAATTTTTGGAATTTTTTCTAGTTCTGTGAAATATGCCATTGATATCTTGATAAGAATTGCATTGAATCTATAGGTTGTTTTGTGTAGTATGGACATTTTAATGATGCTAATTCTTCCTATCCATGAACACAGTATATGTTTCTACTTATCTGTATCTTCTTCAATTTCTTTCCTCAGTATGTTATAATTTTCCAAGTACAGGTGTTTTACAACCTTCGTTAAATTTATTCCTAGGTATTTTTATGTAATCATAAATGGCATTGTTTTCTTAGGTTTCCTTTCTGGCAGTTCATTATGGGTGTATAAAAATGCAAACTTTTTTGAATTTCTGAATTTTTTTTTTTGTATGCTGCTGCACTACTGAATTCATTAATCAATTCTAATTTCTTGGTATAATCTTTAGAGCTCCCTATAAAAAGTATCGTATCATCTGCCTTAAATTTATTCTATACCTTGCTTGCCCCCAGCACTGAACTTTTAAGAAAGTCCTATTGGGATCCAGTCAAGTAAGAGGTAAAAAATGTTTAGCAAGAATAACTGATGCTCAAATTTTATTTGAGGCCTAAGAGAAATACAAGCCAAACTTATTGGGCTAAAAAGATCTTCAGAGGAAGCTGAGCTCTCTGGAGTCCCCATCTGTTCACCCCCACAGCCTTGTTTGAAACTGTCCACAACTCTGCTCCACTAGCCCTGCCCTGGCGCATGGCCTTCCTTCTAGTGCCAGAACATCCCTCATTTGTGTTAACTCCAGCAAGGAACAAGTTGAACTCAAAGTCTATAATTCCACTCGACAACCCATCAGGATATTAAGGTCTTTATTTGGAAACTACCCCAGATCTAAAAAGGTGCCAAGATCTGTTAACTTTCCCTAAGACCAGGACACCCAGTCTGGGCTCTCTACCCTGGGAAAGCAGCTTGGGTTTTACACGTGGTACTTTCATCGGAGTCATACATCCTCAATTCCTTCAGCCAACCTGATCTCCCTCTGAAGAAAATCATTTTTGGGTGTCTGAGCAGCTAACCCAGACACTAAGAACTCCCTTTACTAAGAGAACCACTTCCAGGGAGCCCTCCCTGATTATCCCGCCCCACAGTATTCCCCTCTCAAAACCCTTGCAAAATGTACTGGGCCCAGTTGTGTTTTAGGCATTGACCTTTATCCCAACTCCTCATCTTTAGTGTGGGCATGTGGGGAGGAGAAGCAATTCACTCTAGACTACGAATGGCATATATATGGCACTATTAACCCCACTCCTCACATCTTGCCTGTGACAGAGAGTATTAATCAATCACTTGCTTTTTTCTGAGCTCTGATATGGTCTTAAAGTTCTCCTGCATAGTAAATGATAAGAGTTGGAATCTAAGATGAAGTACATTTTTCATCCCTGTTCTAGAAATTAGAGTGTGCTCTAGGAATCCACCACAAAAAACATACAGGTTATATGGTAGTTTCATGGAGAGAGAGATTGTTTTAATCATTAACTTAATTCATCAGATATTTATTGAGCATTTACTCTATGGCAGGCACTGCTCAGCAGAAAAAGGTAGAAACACCACGTGAATACAGAATAGGGGCAATCAAATAAGGTTGGGAGGTGGGGTCAGAGGAGGTTTCCTAGGGCAGGGAGAAATTTTTTTTAAAGAAGAAACAAGAAAAGAAACTAAATAAATCTGGAAGCATAGCAGACAGTAAGAACAATTTATGTAAAGACACAGATGTACAAGAGCTACCCAGGAGTTTTGATGACTAAAGTAAAGAACATCAGATAAAAACAACAGGAAATGAGTTTTTTATGTGTATTTCTCAGAACACTAATGTCAAAAATATAATTGGGGAGTGTTTAAAAAGATTCATGATGCTGTGTATGTGGAAAGGCTTTGCAGATGGGGGCATGCCCTAAAACAGAGCTACTCAGAGTGTGGTCTGTGGACCTGCAGCAACCTCTGGGAGCTTGTTAGAGATGCACATTGTTAGGCCCCACCTCTAACCCACCGAATCAGAAACTCTGAGGAGGAAGACTGCAGATCTGGGGTTTAGCATGCCCTATAGGGGATTTGGATTTCAGAAGAGCTGCTCCACTGTAACAGTCAATGCTATTATAATCATTGACAGTCCTTCGGGGACGTTTACCAGTCCACACTGGACACAGCATTTCCCTCACTGCACTCAGCCTCAGCACCTCCTGATTTCCCTGACTCCATCCATGCCGGTGCCACCCAGGGTTTCAGACTCCACATTTGATTTCCCACCCAACACACTGCCTGACATACCCCATCTGCCCTCACACCCTGGGAGCTTGTTAGTCTGACTAATAACCTGAAGCCATGAGACATAGGTAAAAGGTCAAGTGACAAAGTGGACACAGTGAAGGAGATCATGTTAACCTATTCAGCCAGATGGACCTTTTTTTCCCTCAACCTCCCTCTGGACAAGTGTGGAGGGCCCCATCTCTAAGCTGGCCTACTTGGGTTCACATCCTGGCTCCTCCTCTCTCTTGCTGTGTGATTTGGTGTGAGTTACTTAAGATCTCTGTGCTCGGTTCCCTCAAACCCTCAGCTATAAAAGAGAGATTAAAATGGTACTTATTTCATAGGGTTGGTATGGGGATGAATGAGTTAATATAGATAAACTACTTTATTTTTTTTAATTTTTATTTTTTGTTAAAATACATTTGTCTCCACCTTCCCATCACCACTTTAGATAAAGTACTTTAAATAGGGCCTGGCTTATTAATATTACTATTATTTATTATCAGCATTATAGTATTCACCTACTGAAACAGTCCCCTGTCCTTCAGTTTCTCTTCACTGCTCTTGGCCTTGCAACCTGAGCCACTGGACATTGTGAACATGGCAGTCTCATATTGAACACATCATTCATCCCTTTCAAAAGCCTCCATAGCTCCTCTCCCTCAACATTATTATTGATTTAACCCCCACCCCCTTTTTAAAGTAATGGAACCCTTTGCTTCTAATAGACTCTTATAGATAATAGTGTATCAGTTTTGATTGAAGTCAGGGAATGGGAAGGCCCTTCCAGCACCTTCCTTGCCCCCAAGAGAGATCCTCATGGAACTCTGGGATCTAAGGAATCCATCACAGGAAATTCTGGCCCATGAAACCCAAACAGCAATCAAATTGCCCATTTACTCCAAGATCACAGATTCTTCCTCTGGAAGGAGAATTGCCATGTGCAATTGTACCTTGTATCTTTGCTTGAGCTGCTTACCTGGTCCACCCACCCAGATGGCTTCAATCTGAACTGTCCACTTAACTGGCAGGTCTCACCCTGTTGTGCACCCTCCTTGTCAGCCCAGCCCGGAGGGACCACTCCTTCCTCTTGACCCTGGTCTCACTTGTACTTTGTCAGACACCCTCCCACAGGCAGGGAACAAAAGACCCTGGGGAACCCTGAGAACAGAGAAGCCCAAGAGGAGTTATTTGCAACTCAGAATGTTCTGGCCAGCTGCCCAGGCTTTGTTCCGACTTCTGATGTTCTTTAGAATCTTCTCATTACATCACTAACACAATTAAGCACTAGTTTCTTCCTCTCTTTTTTAATAACTTTTATTGTGTTTCCTGATTATAAAAGTAATATATTTGAAGAAATATGTAAAATACAGAAAATTATAAGAAAGAAAATAAAGATATACTATAATGCCTCCATACAGAAACAGGCATTGTTAATACTTTGGTATGTTCCCTCTGAGTATTTTTATACAAATACGTTCACATTTATTCTTACTAGTTGGATCATAACTACATAACTATAAGTTATATGTCACTGAAAAGTCTTCAAAAACAAAGCTTTTAATAGCATAATAATATTCCTTCAATTTGGCATATAGTTATTCAATAAACAATAATAACTAACATTTATTGAGTACTTAGGTACGCAGACCTTGTGTTTGGTGCTGATATATACAGTAATGAACAGACAAGTCTTTGCCCCCAAGAAGCCAACAGTCCATAATGAGATGCGGACTTTTAACAAATGAATGTGAAAATAAAATTACATATTATAAATTAATTATATTAGGTATAATAAGGAAAGAGAAAAGTATGTTCTGAGAAAGCTTAGTAGAGAGAAACTATAACCAATATTGCAAGTACAGGTAAAGGCTCCCTGAGGAAGTGATATTTCATTTGAGACCCAAAGATAAATAAAAATTAGCAAGAAGAGTGGGAAGGAAAATAACTCAGACTATGTCAAGCTTTGTTGCGTTAATGCTGATACCAATCATAATCAAAATCTTAGTGGCTTACCATACTTACTTCTCTCTCTCACAAGTCTTGAATTTGGCTAGGGTCTGGGTTATCTTGGCTGGGCTCGGCTGGGCTCGGCTGGGCTTGGCTCCAGGCTGCAGGTTGGTTACGGTGCTGCTCTAAGTGCCTCCCTCAGAGCCAAACAGCTATGGGCACATGCTCTTCTCATAGTGGATCATAGCGATAGAAGAAGCCAAGACAAACTTCTCAGCACATTTAAAGCCTCTGCTAGCATCAGGTTGGTTAATATTAATCAGCCAAAGCTCAGGTGTGAGGACTGAAAATCGTGCCCTCTCTCCTCCATGGAGAGGTTCCCCAAGGGCATGGGTGGAAACTTATTACAGGGAAAGAGTGAAGAGTTGAGAGCAATAATACAGTTCACCTCATGGAACAAAAGAAAAGGCATGGACAAAGACTCAGAGTCAGAAAAGAACTAGGAGGAAGACCACCATGGCTTAAACATCCAGAAAGGGGAGAGGAGCCATAAATTGTGACATTAGAGAAGCAGTGAGACGTTTTTGTAGACTGTTCAAAAGGGAATTTAACATTTATTATCACTGTATTAAAAAGTCCAGCTGAGAGTTTCTAAACAAGAGAGTGATGAGGCAGGTGATGTAGGTAGGCTCATGGAATACCATTTCTACTGAAATACTCAATTTCCGTGCCTTCCTCTAGTCAATGAGATAAAAACATATCTCATTAAAAGAATTTTTGGGAAATTTTGGGATTTCCTAATAAAAAAGAAACTAAATTTTGGCAGATTTTATACTTTTCCCTTTCCTAACTTCCATTCTGGAACATAAATATGAGGTCTAGAGGCACAATAGTCATATTGTGACCATAAGGACAAAAGGTTAATATAAAAATAGCAGAGCAGAAATGTAGAAAGTAGCTGAGTGCTTCATAACATTGTTCAGCTTCTGCATCAGCTCTGAAATGCCTATGTTGAGAATTCTTCTCATATGAGAAAAAATAAGCCTCTTTTTTTTCCTTAAGGCACCATACATTGAATTTTCTTTTACTTACCCCTGAATAAATTCAACAGTGATACAAATGATGTGATCCAATGTATGCTCTACAATAATATGAGTATTGTTTTGTAAGAATGAATTTTATGATGTAGGAAAGAGGAAAAGCAAGATCAGTTAGGGGACTGTTGCAATAATTCAGGAGAAGATAAAGGTGTATTGGCTGCGGTGGAGATAGAGATTAATGGATAGAATTGAGAAACATTTTTTTAAGGAATAATTGACTTGGTGATGGATTAGATGCATGTCAGGGAGAGGAGGGCAAGTAGGCAGAATGATGAGAACAAGAAGATTCTATGTCCTAATACCTGGGACTGTGAATATGATGAGATACCATACCCGTGACTATGGCCAAAGGGTTTTGCTTGTGCAATTGGGGTTTGTATTAATTTCCTACGGCTACATAATAAAGAAACACAAACAGGCTTAAAACAACAGAAAATCCCCAAATCAAGGTATCAGCAGGGCTATGCTCTGTCTCCTAGCTTCTGCTGTGACCAGCAATCCTTGACATTCCTTGGCTCACACCAGTGTAACTTCAGTTCCTGCCTCTGTCATCATGCAGCTGTCTTTCCTCAGTGCTTCTGTCTCTACATGGCATTCTCCTGTATCTTTTTGTCTCCATGTGTCTTCTTATTAGGAAACCTTACTCGCTTAACCTCATCTTGATTATATCTGCAAAGACCCTATTTCCATATAAAATCACATTCACAGATACCAGGGATTAGGGCTTGAACATATTGTTTGGGGAGACACAATTCAACCCCAACAGGGTTACTGGTAGGATGATCCTAAAATAGGGAGATGATTCTGTATTATCTTGTTGGGCCCATTGTAACTACAGGGACCCTTAGAAGTAGAGAACTTTTTCTTGGTGGAGTCAGAGAGACTCAACATCAAGGGAAGGTAGACATTCCAAGCATGAGAAAGTTTCCACATGCTATTGCTAATTCTGAGATGTAGTCATGTGCAAGGAACAAAGAGAGGCTTCCAGGAGCTAAGGATAGTATCTGGATGCCAGCCAGCAAGGAAATGGGGACCTCAGTCCTACAACCAAAAGGAACTGGATTCTTCCAACAACATGAATGGACTTAGAAGTATACATATACTTCCTCAGAGCCACCAGAAAGGAACTCAGTCCTGACAACGCCTTGATTTTGGTCTTGTGAGACCTGGAGCAGAGAAAGCAGCTGAGCCCTTCTGTGCCAACTTATGACTCGCAGAAACTGTGAGATGATACTAAATTTGTGGTAATTTCTTAAGCAGCAATAGAAAACAACTACATAGAGAGTATAAAGAATAGCTCCCAGGTTTTTGTTTTGAGCTGGGTGGCTGGCGTTGTCTTTACTTTGGTTAGGAAAACCTGACAAGAAGCAGCTGAAGTGGGACTCAGCATTGAGGACATTGGCATCTGAGAGTCTGAGGAGAAAGCTTTCTGAAGATGGCCCATCCATCGCTGGACTCATGGGCCTGGGATATAGAAGAGGTCAGGGATAGAGTTTTAAATGTGGGAGCCACGGCTTAGAGACAGTATTTGCAGACATGGAACCACAGTGACCACCTGCAGGAAGGGAAGACAGAGAGGCCAGGGCTGAGCTGGGGAAGCTTCCCAGCTAGCTGGAGGGTGAGGAGGGAGAAAAGTGGACCAATAAAAAACTGGAAGAAGTGGCCTCACAGAAAGGAGAGGTCAATGTGGTGCATGATACTGAGACATCTAGTAAAATGAGGACTCAAAAATATTCATTTCAGTTTTTTTATAAGATAAACATATACCCATTACGTGAACCAGCAATCCCATTTCTTGGTTTCCACCCAGAGAAATGAAAACCTATGTTCACACAAAAGCTTGTATGCAAATATTTATAGCAGCTTTATTTGTAATCAGCCAAACATGGAAACAACTCAAATGTTCTTCAACAGGTGAATAAACAAACTCTGGTTCGTCTGTACAATGAAATACTACTCAGTCACGAAAAAGAACAAGCTATTGTAATACCAACAATCTGGATCAAAAGGCTTGTACCCTATGAATCCATTGATGTGATATTCTCAGAAAGACAAAACTACAGGTGCAGAAGGCAGATCAGTTGTTGCCAGGGGATGAGAGAAAGGATAATTACCAAGGAGTACCACGAGGAATTTGGGGGGGGAGGATGAAACCATGTTTTATCTTAACTATTGTGGTGATGGTTACATGATTCCATGTGTCTGTTCAAACAGAACCGTACACTTAATAGAGTTAATTTAACTTTAATTTTTAAAATGAAGGGAAAATATAAATTTAAAATGCCCAGTGAATCTAGTCACATGGAAGTCAGTGGTGACTCAGAAGAGCTTTTTAGGGAGTGATGGCTCAGGAAACCAGCCTGAAAAGGCACATGAGTGAGTAGAATATGAAGAAGTAAAGACGCAGAGAACAGACACCTGGACATGAAAGGGAGGAGGGGTGGGCAGGAGCTGAAGGAGAGGACAGGGTCAAGGAAAGGGCACTTTTAACCTGAGGAGTTGAGGGTTGAGTTGACCAGAATCCTTGGTTTGTGGCCCACTTTTATCATCAGTTTGTGCAAGACCCATCTTTTGTCATTGCCTTTGAGTCTCTGACTCCTGAGGCTCCCATCTCAATGATTTTGATTCATGTCCTTGACTATATACGTTTGCATCTTTGTAGAATATGAAATGTTAGCCTATTTTTATTTGTGCTTTTCATTTATATAAACAACATCGTGCAATTGGCTTCATTCTGTGTCTCTTTTCTTTCACTCAACACTCAAAAACAAAACAAAAAAAAAGATCTGTTTTCATGGTTATATGAGGGGGGACCCAAAAAAATGGAATTACCTTCTGGAAGGTGGGGTCCTTGTAGCACAGGCTTCCCCCGCTAGATGACTGTTCTAGGAAACCATCTGTATCAGTGTACTAGCTGGCATTATTGCATTTGGCTTCAGTGAGTTTTTTTTGAAGACTCTTTCAGTGCATTTGCCCATGGCAGAAGATTTACACTTACGAGCACACCTGCCCACACCACGTTGAGTGTTCACCAGTTTTTGACCCAAAACAGCATGACCTGTGTGCCCCACCCTCCCTATTCACCAGATCTCACCCCAAGCACATTTTCTCTTGCTCATTGCTCTGAGAGCTGTGCAGTATTCTTTTTTTTTTTTTAATTTTGACCCGAGGATACGTTTATTGATTTTAGAGAGTGAGGAAAGGAGAGAAAAACACTGATGTAAGAGAGAAACAAAAATCGGTTTGCTTCCCATATGCACCCCAACCTGGAATCAAACACACAACGTAGGTATGTGCCCTGGCCAGGAACTGAACCTACAAACTTTTGGTGGACAGAAAATGAATAGGATGATGCTCTAACCAACTGAACCACCCAGCCAGGGCTATGTAGTATTCTGTAGTGAGTGTTCTCTATACTGTCCATTCTCTGGTATACACTAGAGGTTGCCTCCAGCTTCTCTGATGGACATCTCCATGCATGTCCCCTTATGGACCAAGAGACGATGTCCTTGTAATATGTCTCCAAGAGTAAGATCACTGAGTTGGAGTGTTCTAAATCTCAGTCATAACTATCAGACCTTGTCTTGGATGACTCTACCCATGTACACTGCTACCAACAGTACAAGGGCACTAAGAGAGGGACCAGTTTTTCCTTACAGAAGTTGGAGACAGATGGGGCCATTCCTTCCTCCACTCCTCAAGTTCCACAGAGAGGCAATTTCCACTCCCCAGGAGAGAAATGGACTTGAAGACTGCTTCTTCTCTCTCTGCTTTCCACTCCCAGAAGTGGTAGGTGTGGCTGATAGGTTTTGTGAGCACAAACAGAGCTAATATGTGAGGCCCAGGATCTCCTGGGTTTTCTCCTCTTGGGATCTCCACACAGGTGATGGGTCTCCAGGACTTCTGCCCTCCATGTGGTCCTCTTACAAGAGCCAATGCTGCCAGGCAGCAGGAGGTCTACAGCTCTGTTATCATGGGGATGAAATATCAAGAAACCCAATTTGTCAAAACTTCATCCTCAAGTATAACTGCAATAATCAAGCTGATATTTTGATTCCTCCTTGTCCGAACCCTGTGGTCATCTCCCAATTGGCATCAAAGTCAGAGAGATGTGGTGGAAAAGGGTGTGATTTATTATTAACTTAACCCCCAAAACATTGGTGCAAATGCCTGAAACCTTGAGAAATGGGTGCAAGTTCAAGCATTTGGGCTCAAAGTGAGGCTTTGGGCTCACCTAAGACTAGGTCTCACAACTCTAGACTTTGACAGACACAGCAGAGCCTATACTGTGCTCAAGCTGCACCTCAGCTCTCAGGTGATTGGGTCTCTAGAAGAGGGAACTGTTTTTTTCTCTTCTTCCAACATTAATAAAATTGAGGCCCAGAGAAATCTAACATAGGAGAGAGGACATGTTTTCAGGAATGACTTTCCCAGAGAGACCCTAGATTCAAGAAAAAAATTGAATTGAGGGGCCTCAATTTGTTAAAGCAGAAGGTAGAGACTCTTTAGTAAAGTAAGTGAGGAAGCAGCCTTTTCCCAGTGCTTACAGATGGCATGTGCAGATTTGAAAGGGCCCTGACAATAGTATGTGGAACAGGTGGAATATCACTAGGGACCCTCAGGGATGTGCCCAGAAAACATGGGGAACTCAAATACATGAGAGGGCACAGGAGAGGTGACGCATGCTAAGCAGAGCTAGGAAGAGCAATAGTAGTAACATCTTGGTCATATAGCTGGGATTATCTAATTCACAGGGGAGAAGATGAACAGGACTTGCTTAAACAATTGACTTGATATATCCATGGTGGTTTGTACTGGGTCAACTTGGCTAAACCGGGAACTTTATTTCCCAGAATCTCCTTCCTTATATGGTTCCAGTTTAAAGCTAGCCAGAGAAAACTGTGTGTTCAATGAGATGGCAGGAGTTAAGTAGTGGGCATTGGTCACTGAAGGTTTTCATAATCACGTGTAGAGACAACCAGACATGGGGTGCCAGAAGGTTCCAGATTGTTCTTACATTTCCCATTCAACTTCCAGCTCTTCAACCTGATTGCTGGTCCTGATGACCAACAGTGACTATAGGATCACTGTCCCCCACGCCTTGCAGATGCTTGGCTGCAGACCCACAGAGGCGGGGGCTCCCCAGAGGCAGAATTTCCCTTAGACACTCCATGAGCTACCTCTTCACGGTTCTACTATGACAGTTGGACATGCTTGACTTCTCAAACTGACCAGCCGGCGGTTCTTTCTCTGGTTCCTCAGCTCTCCTTCTGGATCTTTACTTTTCCAGATCTTCCCACTATTATTTGAGAGTTAATTCTTATTTTTTTAAAAAAGCACATCTCATAACCATAACACTCATAAGTGACTCTCTTCCTCTCTCCCAAATTTGGGGGAACTTAGCCAGACAGAATCGACAAGAATATGGAGGTAAACCTAAGTTGAAATAAACAGGGATGGGGGAGAAATGACAAAGAAGTCATTATTTCCACCAAACACTGCTGGCCATACATGTGGAGTAGGACAGGGATCAAGTTAAAAAACAGGTCAAATTGCCCAAAGCTTATCCAAGACTGAAAAAAAGGCAGAGGGAGATGAACACTGAAGGTTCATGTGAATGTTGCAGTGCTGCGGAGAGCCAAGTGGTGGAAGAAAGATTTATTAGTGCCACCCAAGTGGCATACACTCAAGGCTCTGGAAGAAATAAGATGACAGAGTACTGGTCTTTATCAGGTCCCTGGTGCCTCAGGACTCAATGTACTGCTGGTACCTCTAGGCATGGAATCTCAAGAGTGTCTCCAGCTGAAGCAAATGTGAGAACAAGGGGACATCCTTCCCTTGAGGCAGGCTTTATGGACTTGAGAAATTCAATATGGCTCCTCCCAAGAGGTGTTGGATACTGTGTCTCTAAAAAGAGCCCTTACTCAGTTCATATCTGGGT
Source organism: Pteronotus mesoamericanus (assembly GCF_021234165.1). Classification (NCBI taxonomy): domain Eukaryota; kingdom Metazoa; phylum Chordata; class Mammalia; order Chiroptera; family Mormoopidae; genus Pteronotus; species Pteronotus mesoamericanus. The sequence goes on along the minus strand of NW_026555105.1, from coordinate 24,034,092 downwards.
GCCAGAAGCATAAAATTCATAGGGGATTTCAAAATAAAGCAGTTTTCTATCTGTTAAGGTGTTAAAGAGGAACATTTCGATCTACCATGGTGACTATCAATATCAGTTTCATATGTTTTAAACTTCTGCTGAAAAATGAGAGTCTCTGAAAAGTTACCCCCTGTCAGAGAAGAGAGTATGTAGCAATGGATCTTTCCCAGAGGTGTGGGGTTTAAGGTTGGAATCCCCTAAAAGGAGAGCCTGAGACAAGGATTTTGGTGAAGGCAGTTTTTTTGGGAGGAGATGGTTCTAGGAAACACCAATAAGAGAGGGAGAAAGTGAGGTAAGGAGGAAGGAAAATGAACAAATGGGTGTTGCTATGGGCAACTGAGACTCAAACCTGTTGGGGTCCCTCTGAGGAACTGAGTGTGTCCCACTCGAGCAACAGGGAAGCTGTGTTGTTTATACACCCTGTCCATCCTTTCATTGAAGGCACTATTTCTGGGGTTTCAGCTCACCAGCATTTCTGAGCACACCCCCACACCCAGAGAATGCCCTTGGTTGGAGGATCTTTAGGGTTCGTAGGGGGAAACCATCAACATCATGGTCATGGTGAGTGCTGAGGAGATGCAGAGAAAGCACCAACAGCATCTACTACATTGGGAAACAGAGTGCCCTAGTTAGCCTCTTGATGGGAAGTCTCTCCCAGCTGAGCATAGTTCTGGTGACTCTTAACTGGCATAGCCTGAAGAGCTGGAAGCAAGGTTTTTCTCCCTCCTCTCTCTTTCTCTTTCTCTCTCTCTCTCTCTCTCTCTCTCTCTCTCTCTCTCTCTCTCTCTCTCTCTCTCTCTGACACTGCTGAGTCAAAGCTACATTTCAACAATGAAAACGTACATTGGGATTAGTGTAAATAATGAGCTCTGCTTGAGATAACTACATCTGGGGCTTTTCCATTGTATTTCTGAGTCTCATGGGTGAGCATATACTATTAGTGCTATGATAGTCTCATGTGTCTTCTTAATTCTCTTCTCTATAAAATCTGAGGCACTAGCCTTGGGGTTGGATGAATCAACTTGGACATCCTGAAGGAATTGTGCCCAATCCAGTGACAGACACCAAACTGTGGCTGCAGAAGGACTTAGACTGTATCCAGGCACATGAGTGAGAACCCACAGTTGAGGTCACAGGGGTAACATTAACCAGAGTGATTTGGAATTTTAATTTTTGTGAAGTTCTTAATTTTTATTTTCAATATCTTAGACTAAATGTACAAGCAAACATTTGAGTATCTGATAGAGGGAGGTTGAATTGAATCCTATTATTCAAGTTGATGACAGTTTCCTATCATCACCATTATTGTATTATAATTTTTTAATCTAACATTTGAGCTCATTACATGACCTCAACTGAGCCATTTTGTACAATGAGGCACCATCTGAGATGGGAACACAGAAGGGAGTGAACTGTCAGGATAAGATGTAGGTCTTAGAGTTGATTTAGTTAATGTGCAGTGCTGATGCATGCAAAGCCTTTGGGGAAAGAGCAAAATTGCCCACCTTAGTGTCTCATAAGATTTGAAGATTCTTTTGATGTCAGGATACAACAATGACACTCAGGGAGATGAAAGGCAGAACTCTTTGTTACAGCTCCAAATGAAAGGCTCCAGGAAAGGTTCACACAGGGTGTTGCACCCATGGCCAGGGAAATAGCAAGCTTGAGCCATAGGGAGCAGCATACGTATGAAAAGCAGTTGGGTTTAGCTCAATTTCTTCAGCTCTCTGTAAACTGGCTCTTTGGAGTAATTTCTTGGGCTCCGGAGCATATGGGCTCTCCATACTTCTCTGAGAGCTGTCCCTGGGGCAATGAGGGCTGGTACATAGTGACCTGGAGTATGAGAGCCAGTAAAGGAAGTGACTGGATGTGTGAACGTAATTAGCTGCTCAGAAAAGCAGAATTGACCAACCTCTAGCTGGGGATTCAAAAACAGTCAGGACAGGTAAAATGAACAAAAAACAACCACCAAAATCTGTATTACACTTTGGTCTCAAGACAATGAAAAAAATAGTGGATGGTATTTAGAAGGGACCACAGGACTGCGGCATTGAGTGCCCCTAATAGACTGTTCCTCTGCTCCCCTGAGGGGGTGGTCACAGCCCTGATTGACTGTAAGTTTAGAGCCAGCAAAAAGGGACAAAAATTGGGTGTGTTAGAGGGTGCCATCTGCCCCCTGCTTTTCTGCCTTCACCCTAAGATGGGTCCTCGAGCTTGTGAAGAGACCAGCATGTTCTTGGGAATAAGTCTTCCTCCCTCCTCTCTGCTCCAACTCCTTTCTCTCTAGGAGAGGAGGAAGGACTAATAAGTTGTAAGTCTAGGAAGATGACTGGGATGCAGGTGGCTCACTCCTCTGCCCCTGGTTTCTGCCCAGGTGTTTCCTCCTTCATTTGGTGAGCTCTCCCAGGAAGCCTCTGCCCCTAAGGTTAAGAAGGCCTACACCTGTATGTGTAAACAAATAGATAAATCTGTCTAATTCAGTGGTGAAACAAGAGGAAGCCCACTGTAGCTTAAACCAGTTGGGCTTTACCACTAATACAACTTATTTTGTACTTTGATCTCCATTTGCGTGACTCCTGTAATACTTCTCCCTTGCTCAGAATTCTGATGCTGGTGAAGATATGATTAATAACCATTTGTGTAGGCATGCCCATCAACCATTTTCCTCTGTGCCTCTGTGCTACCCCTCCCTCAGGAGACAGAAACCATTCCCTCTCCTCTTGAATCTGGCCTGGTCTTGTGACTTGCTTTGATATTAAGCAGAAGTGAAAATCTAAGATTTTTGAGCCCAACCCTGAAGATGCCTTGTAATTTCTGATTTTGCTCAGAGAGAAAGTCACTATGTGCAGAGTCAATGCGGTGGTGCTAGACAAAAAGATCAAGTGAAAAGAGAGAGGTATTGGTGGGCGAGACACCACATGGAAAGAATGGTCACATGGAAAAGAACTAAGGCCTCAGAACATAAGAGAGCCCATGAGAAGAGAGAGGCACAGCTACCCCAGCCAAGCCCCAGCTGACCGAATGTCCCCAGCTGAGGTATCAGGTATGTGAATAAGACTACTCTGTCCCAGTTGAGTAGTGCCAGCTGATATCACGTGGAGCAGACACAAGCCATCCCTTACTGAGCCCTGCCCACATTCCTGAGCGATACAATGGCTGTTGTTTAAGCTATTAACGTTTGGAGTGGCGTGCCACACAGAGAGATAACTAAAACTGCCTGTACTCCCAACAATGGTATACTGGAGTTGCCTGGGTACTGATAAGGATGTTACATTAGAAGGGAGGATTAAAGACATAGAACAGAAAGTACATGGGGGCCCGAGCCCATGAAGAGGGGGTGGCCTTAGACAAAGAGGAGATGGAGAAGGTGGTGAGGTAAGACTGTAGATTTGGTGGTTGCAGGTCAGAAGTTTCATTATCATGGTGTTGGTTTCCTCAGTGATATTTGAGATGAAATCATCAGCTAAATGGGAGTTGGAGATGCAGTTTGAGGACTGAAAGGGAGCTGTAAAGTGGTCATCTTGGATGACTGGAAGACAGTTCAGCAGGAAAACATGTTTGATCCCTGAGCAGTGTTGAATGTCCATTTGTGGTAGTCAGTCGTGAAATGGACATGGATCTACCTGTTAAACTAATGTTCATCTGCTGGGCTACGATGATGGAGGGGGCCCAGGTGATGATGGCTCCCTACCCTGGTGGACACTGCAATCACATGGATGGCTTTTAAATATCCCCAATGACTCTCTCATAGGCAAAAAACCAGAACTGATGCTAGCATCTAATCCTTGGAATTCCTGCTTTAATTGGTCTAGGATAAAGCCTGTGCATTAAATTTAGAGGTGTCTTTCAACCAGTCTCAGGCCAGGTCTGACAGTTACAGCCATGCTGGCTGCACACTGCATCATTTCAGAAGCCTCCATTCATGTAGTTTACAGTGGGAATAGTTTCCCATAAATTTGTGCCGTGCACAACCTTCAAAATTGTACATGGTGGGCTGGTACACCCAGCCTTGTTCTGTTTGTACAGCTCTTCTTTGACTTTCTCAACCACTTTTCCTCATTCCTCTCTTACCCCTTGACTACTCCTTCTCATGTCTTTCAATTTACACATTATCCCTGAGGAAGCTAATCAGTTCCCAATCTTCCCCATATCTCCCAAACCTTCCATATTCATGAGTTACAGTTCCAAATCTCCTAAAGTTTGCTTCCCATGCATCCTTCAGGTATCTCAAGCCCAAACTCACTGACCCTCTTCCTTTCATATTTTCTCTCCTTGTTCAAGCCACTGTTACCTGTCCAGGTACTTAGCTGAGAAACACCGGTCTTCTTTGGCTCCATTCCTCTTACCACTCTGCTGCCACCTGCCCCTCAGAACCTCATTGGTTTGGGCTCGGACACTTACAGTTGTTCCCAAACTGTCCACCCTCTCCCTCTACATATCCTCCACCTTACACTGGGGCTTGTCTTCTGAAACATATATTGAATACTTCTACTCTTACTCTTCAAACTAAAAATCTTTAGTGGTTCCAAATGTTTGCAGGATGAAGTGCAAGCCCTTACCTTGGCATTTAAGGTCTTAGACCCAAACCTATCCTCCTAGGACCACATGCTGCCCACTGACTCCCCATCCACTTTATACCCTAACATACCATCATACCCACACTCATGTTTTTATGTCTTTTCCCATGTGCTGTGGACTGAATATTCATGTCCCTCCAAAATGCTATTCCCAATGTGAAGGTATTTGGAGACAGAGCCTTTGGGAGATAATTAGGTCATGAGGGTGAAGTCCACATTATGGAAATAATATCCTTATAAGAAAACACTGGTAAGAGATTCCTCTCCTCTCTCCTCTTTCCCCCTTTCCCCTATGAAAAGCTACATCAAGAAGATGACTATCAGCAAACTAAGAAGAGAGCTCTCACCTGACACTGGACCTGCAGCACCTTCATCATGGATTTTCCAATTCCAGGAACTGTGAGAAATTATTATTTGTTGTTTAAGCCACTAAGTCTATGGTATTTTTTTTTATTTTAGCAACCTGAAGTGACTGAGACACCATGAAGTTCCATTTGTCTGAATGCTCATTCCATTTCTTCCACACCCATTTCTAGACACTCTTTAAAGCCCAGTTCATATCTAGCCCTCTTCATGCCCTCTTCTTACAGCACAAAGTTATTTTATCTCTATTTCTTCTGACCACACTGTAAATTTCTTTCCATCTCTATACGTCATTGATCTTCAAAGGGAGAATTCTTCTTGTATCTCCAGGGCCAAGAACAGTGCATGACCCTTTATTAGGTGGTCAATAAATGAAGGAATGGATACTCTGCCAGTAAGAGGAAGCAAAGGTGAACTTGCTTCACAGGGGTTGGAATAGATGCATTTACTTGGCATGCCCAATGCAATTACAGGTCTTGGGTGATTTAAAGGCTGTTTCTGCAGGAGCCAATAAATCTTTGATGAAGGCCTTGTCATCCAGTGTAATTGTCCAGCTTGTCTTTGGCTGTTTAAATGCACTGGGCAATACCACCTGAGACTCTGAGAATCCCATAGACAAGACTACACAGAAGGGAATAGTTGGACATGAGGAAAGAGGGATAAGGCCATCTGTGGAGCCTTGGGACAGGCTCCCATGGGAGAGGGATCCACATGGACTGAGTCTGGCCTAGGAACTCAGGGATCAGACAGGTTGAATGTTGCAGCTTGCATTAATTGTCTCAATTCTTACCCCTCCCTGTATCCACGTTACTTTGCCATATAACTTAGGAGAGTACATTTTTCTACCTGTAAGCTTTGTATTTGGTCACATGACTTTTCTTGGACAGTAGAAAGAGAAACAAGTGGCAGATGAGTCTAGTCCTTTAGAGGCTTTACCTGTTTCTGTTTGCTCTCTTATACCTTTGCTATCACCAAGAGAATAAGATTCCTAGGCAAGGCCACTGTTCCCAGGAAGAGGATAAGAAAGATGCATGAGCAATGAGCATTTATTTTGGAATTCCATGAGGTGTTGTGATTTTTGTTTTGCAGTGTATTATGGCTCTTGCTTCCATGAGGGACAATTACCCAGATCAACCAGAAACACAATGGGTGCAAAGGGCAAAGGCAGAATTGTGTCAAAGAGAACTGAAAAATGTTATCATCAGGCATGGAACATGCCTTCTCGGGCCCAGTAAACAGGGAGTAGGGAAGCCAGGTGAGAAGGCACACAACCCGTGGAGTACTCTCCAGGGTAGGAAGCAGGGGCAGAATTAGAAGGAATTTTCCTTTCATTGGCTCTGTGCTGTCTGTCTGTAGTTTTTTCTTATTGATGCCTGTGTGTAGAAGTCTAAGCATCCCTCCCCTACACTCCCATCAGGTATCAAGAGAGCTGGGGAACAGGAGAGTTGGGCCCGAGTTGCAGATTTTCTGCAAACTCTCTGGATGACTCAGGTAGGTCATTACTCCTCTCTAAGCCTCAGTTTCCTCACTAATAAAGTAGGGCATTGCACAAATTCCTTCATCATTCAGGATGGGCAAGATTATGCAGAAGTAAAAACCTTCCTCCTCAAACATCAGTCATTTGAAAAACAAACCAAAAAAAAGTGTGTTTTAGATTTATTGGTGGTGCCCTCACTAAAGGCCTAGGGTGACAGCATTGTAATGCCCTGAATTGCTGCCAGCCACCGAAGTAGAGGAAGAAGAGAAAGGGGGCAAGTCATGCACTGGCTCTTACAGCTTCTGCCTGGAGGGGACATGTTTTTGCCCACTTTTCATGGGCCAAGGCGTGCCCATGACCAATTTAACTTCAGACAGGCATGGAATTGCAATTTTACCCTCTTCCTGGAAGGAGAAAAACATGGAACATTTGCAAACAGCCCTCATGATGACTATGCTCTGCATATAACTTGACTTTTTTTATATTTTAAAATATTACTGTCCCTTCATCTACTTCTCCTACAATGTGGCTTCTCATTCTGTGTATTGACTGAAGTCACCTGGTCTGAGATTTACATTAAAATGGCTTGAATCCTCATCCTTCTTCCCTGGGATAAGTCCAGGGTTCTACCATCATTTTGTGAATCCCTGACCACCCCAGGACCACCAGCAGCCAGTCTTGCCTCACTTGTCTGTCACTTGCAATGGCTTTGTCCTCCTTCCTGCTCCATTCTGACATGAAATCAATCTTTCTTTCCTGGATTTCTTCTAAATTTACTTACACAAAACATCTATGTGCAAAGCAGACTTTGCTAAAGATGTAGACACTGAGGAGACCTACGTCACAGAAACACATACAACCTAAAGATCAGACATTCCTGTTCTTCAGAGTCTTTGGGTCATCCTGCCTCTGGGGACTTGTCTCCAGGCTTTGCTCTGGGTGGGAGGTGGGGGGTGGCTCCTTGCCATGTGGTATCCCCACTCTTGCCAGCTCCTACCCACTCTTCAATATGGACAGTAACAGCTCTTCACTCTCTGCTTGGCCCCAGGCATATATCTTCACAGAAAGACATTCAAAGTGTCTACTAAACAAAGCACTAAACTGCAGGTCTTGAGCAACTCAGAAGCCCTGGCAGAGGCTCTGAAATTCCAGTCCCCACACTCAGCCTAGACCCCACCGTGAGTAGAAGGGAGCAATATAGAGATTTATTTGTCCACTGATGAGGGCACCGCTGCCTTCCCATTGTCCCAACCCTTAAAAGGGAGAAGCGGCTAACGTCAGTTTTGGTTTTAAATAACTTTCTTTCTGTTAAATACAGGCACACTTGTTTTATGAAGCGCTCTTGCATGCACGCCAGGTCCCATGCCCCACCACCAACACATGGGGATGGTACTATGTTCATCTTCATTTTACTGATGAGGAAACTGAGACTTGTGAGGACAAGCCTTATGCCCAGGGCCTCCACACAGCTTACACAAGGGACACACACCAGGTCTATGGGAAAAAATCTCCCTTTCTTCTCTGTCAAACTGCATCTCTCTGACCTCCTGTGTTTTACAGCAAAGGACCTTCTGCTTAAAATAGTTCAAGAGCAGCTGTGAAAAGTTGCCTGAAGGGGTGTTTACTGCTATCATTGCCTTTTATCTTGATTTTGAAGTTCATTTTTAAGTCACCAAAGGGGATGGGCCTCTCCATGTGCCAAGCTCTGTTGTCTGAACTGAGGGGAAGAGATGAAGAGATGGACATGCTCTTGCATTTGAGCCCACTGGGTTTCCTGCTGTGTCAGAAGCACAACTTTCTGCTGCCAACAGACCCCTGTGAAGGAGCCTACCTAGTCCCCCTGAAAATGTCAGGGGAGAGATGGGGGGGGGTGCTAAGGATTGGGTGTGGAGAGGGCTCTTTATAATTGCTTAAAGAAGAGTTTGCCAAGATTTAATTGTCCATGTGAGTAGTTAATAAATGTTCCCTTACATTTTTCCCTTCTTCCCCAAGAAATTTCTGCCTCACTCTACTGCAAAGCTTGATGGTTCCTCAGTCCTGGCATTGGATGGGTTATTCTCCAGCCTGATTGTGTAGAGATAATGTCCTCTGGTGCACTTCACACGCCTATACTCTTACCTCATTCACTCTCAACAGCCAACAGTCCCTGTATGGAAGAATAGATATAAATACCCCCATTTTACAGATGGGAAAACTGAGTCCCAGGGAAGTTAAGGATTCCCCTTAGATCTTCCAACTTCTTGGTAACCGGTGAAACTAGTCCCCAAATCACTTGCTATCCAGTCCTGGAATGCTTCTGGACCCCAGTGTTGCCTCATCAGACCCCAGGCCACCAGGATGTAGCAACCCTCAGAAGCCCCAACAACTGCAATAGACACCACACTCAGAATCAGGCGCCAAGAGCTCCCCATTCCTTTAGCAGGATCTCATTAATAGGGGCAGGATTTTATTTCCCTCCATGGAAATTTGGGACTGGCAACAGTTTTAACACAAGTAATGTTATTCTCTACTTTTTTTTAAAGGGCATAATACTTATCATTGTAAAATAGTGGTGTTTTGTTTCTGAGGAATTGCCTTGCAGAAGCAAGAAGATGGAGATTTATTATCCCACCGGTCTAAGATTTGAGTTTCAGGTCCTGTGCATCACAGAGAGCCAGAAAAATAATGATCTACCTATGAATGAGGACAAAAAATCTCAGCCTGTTGATTCTCCCGAAGCCATATGAGGAAACAGAAATAAATTCACTAATGAGTGATTGGAACATGAATCTGTGCCAAGCTTGGGCATAAGCCTGGATTCCCATGCCCCTGGCAGCACAGGGGAAAAAAGAAAAACAAATACTTTATGTTTACACATTAAAAGACACAATTCTAATGACTCATTGCTTAAAGAAAAATTCAACATGAAAACCATAAAATTTTTAGGAATGATGAATGTGAAAGAAGGCAAAACTCGTGGGGTGCCCTAAAAATGGTGCCTGAAAGAGGAGGCATCTGTTAGACGGGGGACTCCTGAGCGACTCTTTGTTATGTTTATCTGTTCTCTTTATCAAACAGTAAAAATATATTTATGTCTTTTCCTCTCCATTTTGGAAATTTTCCTGAAACTTCTAGTGCATCTATTGATTTTTTTTATTTGCCAATTACATATTTAATTAATGAGAAGTTCTTTCTTATTCTCTGTTCCATTTTATAAAAACTTATCCTTATTTTATGGATGCTATGTCTTGTCAAATAGATCTGTTCATTGTAAGGGTGTTATGTAATTCATTTTGTTCACTAAATTATTTTTTCCCTCAGGAGTCTGATATGAATGAAAATGTATTTCTCAATTACCTACAATTTACCAGGCCTTGCTCCAGGCACATTAGGAAATAAAACAAAGGGTTTCTGCCCCTATAGAGCTTATGTTATAGTTGGGAGAGAATGAAAATAAACCCATAAACAAATAAATAAGTTTTGTATTGATAACAGCTATGAAAACTGAGAAATAAGTGTAAAAACTGGTCTGGAAACTATAAGCTCGATAGAGCTTGGTTAACAGCCACAGGGAATAATCACCCAGGATTCACAGAGAGATAAACCAATGGAAATATGACAAGAGAGCCTGGGCATAAACGGGATGGATTAAGAAGCTGCAACATATGCTCAGTAGGAATTTCAGAAGGAAAAGACTGAATAAAGGAGAGTCAAATTTGAAAGGTAATAGTTAAAATGTTTAAAGAAATGAAACAGATATTAAGCTTCAGATAGGACAAAAAGTCCTAAGCAGTGAGGGGATAAACAAACCTTACATAATTATAGTACAAGTACGGTTGGTTACACCTTACCAATAATTCTAATACAGTCTCAAAATCAGAAAATTGACATATTGGTAAAATGTGTGTGTATGTACCATTTTATCACATGTGTAGGTTTGTTAACCACATTGCATCCAAGATATAAAACTATCCTATTGTCAGAAAGATACCACTCTATGCTACACCTAGGCATTTCATGCTATAACTGAAGAACACCAAAAGAAAATAGTAAGGGCTACTAGAAGTGAATAAGGTAGATTCCCTATAAAGAAACTAACTTCTCACCATTTGTTATGGATGCCACAAGAGAAAGGAATAATATATTCAAGGTGCAGAAGGAAAAGGATGCTATGACCAGCTAAGCCTTCATTCAAAAGTGAGCAAATAAAATATATTCTCAGACACACTAAGGTTGAAAAAAGAAGAGTTACTAGAAGCATTCTTCAGTAAGAGTGAAAATAAGCTCAGAGAGAAGAAACAAGATGTAAGAAAAAGGGGTTTAAAATTTGCTCAAAATATGTTCATAGCCCAGGCTGGTGTGGCTCAGTGGATTGAGTGCTGACCTGCAAACCAAAGGGTCACTGGTTCGATTCCCAGTCAGGCCACATACCTGGGTTGAGGGCCAGGTCCCCAGTGAGGGGCATGTGAGAGGCAACCACACATTGATGTCTCTCTATCTCCTTCTCTCTCCCTCCCTTCCCCTTTCTCTAAAAATAAATAAATAAAATCTTTTTAAAAAGTTCATAAATCTAAAAAGAAAATAGATTATATAGTAATAACTATTTTATGTTTAAAAACAGAGTGGAACCTAATTATGAGACAGAAATAACATACAAGATGGAGAGGGGAGAGGAGGAGCATTCAGAGATAGTTGCCTTATTAAGGGCAAGAAGAGAGATTGATTTGGCTTTACATTGTGTAAGAAAAGTATAAAGTAACTATAGTTAAATAAACAGTAACATTTAATCACCAGTATGTTATCTACTGCCCAATATATTGCCACACACTGATCCACTTGCATTAAGGAATGAATAATATCCTATGTAGTTTAAAATAAGAAAATATTGTATAATTTTTTTTTGTTTTCCAGTAATTAAAATATCCCTTTCAGATGTGAGTGTAGGTGCCAATTGTCTTTTCTTGAGAACTCTTCTTCATTCAGAGGTGAGATCCTTCCTAAGTTTTTACTTTATTAAAGGATGGCAACAGGAGATAATTACAGTTTTATCATTTTATGTTTGTCTCCCAAATGTCTTTTAAATTTTCACATGGAAGGTGGACAACAAGAAGATAATCTTTGAGGCTTAGCAACCAGTTCCTAGTTCTGAACTGGAAACACCTGACAGGGCTGCATTGTTTCTGACAAGCTCAGTTCACACCGTTTTGAATGATCTGGGCACCCCTTGGGTTAATAAACAGCCCACCATTCTTCAGAAGGAGCCCTTAAAACACGAAGCTTCGCTCTCTCCTGGTGGGCAGTAAATTTTCTATTCAGTTTGTTTTACCTAGGGAAAAAACCCCACAGTTCTAGGAATTATCATTTTTAGTGCCACTGTCATGGTGGGTGTTAATTGAGGCCCACCAGGCGACCACTGACCACTACACTGGGCGGGCGAGGGAAGGACAGCTGCTCTCAGGGTCCTGCTCGCAGGCCCAGCCTTGGAAGAGCAGGTCCAAGGAGCTTGGCACTGGGCGACGGTGGGAATGCATTCCCAACCTCCAGAATGGTTTTATTTTTAAATCATTAGGCACAAATTCTCTGGTGTGTTCCCAGCGTGCTCTTAAAACACTTAGGGAAAACTAAGTAGAAATTAGTGGATTTCCTCTTATCAGAAGATACAATGAGCTTTTAAAAGCTAATTTCATTACTACTAAAAAATAGACTTCTTTAACATGGAATGCAGGATCATAGACTCCAGTGTCCCCAGGGCCTAGACAGGTGCTAGGACTATGCAGCAGAACCAGGTGTCAGACAATGGCTCCGTCCTTCGGGATGTGAGCAATAAGCTAAGGTCAGTTGTCACCTACAGCCAGCATCTAGGGATCTGAGCATCTGGGGTCTGAAATAGGCCCCCTACCACAGGCACTCCAGTTGCTGGAATCCCTGCCCTTTTCATTATATCTGAACATTCTCTTCAAAAGTTTTTGTTTGAGGAGAGACAAGGGGAAGGCAAGGGTGGTGGTAGATGATCTGTTGAAAGTGTTAGAATGGTGCATTTTAACAGAGACAGAATGGCAACCACAGTTTTGTCTTAATGGAGGGATTTTAGACATGTAGCAGATACTGTGAGAAGTAGACAACTTCTGCTGGTTGGCGGGGGTGGAGGAGGCCCATCTTGAGCTGGTTGTGCACTCTGCTTAAGCTAGTTCCAAAGTGTGGCTGGAAGGAAATAGGTTTTATAATGTTTCTCAAACATGAACATGCGCAAAAATTACCTGGAGGACTTGTAAAAACAGATTCTTAGGCCTCACCTACAGAGACTGGAAATGGGCAGGACTGGGGTGGGGTCTATGATTTGCATTTCTAACAGGTTTGCTGATGACATGGTCCAGGAACCACATCCTGAGGAGCCCTAGAATAATGGATTTAGGAAGATGCTCACAACTGAATAACCTTGGGTCATCTGTTTAATGGACTCACTGTGCTGTCTCTTTTCTCCTGACCTCCCTTGGCAAGAGTCTCACATACAGCAGGTCCTTGAATAATAGTTTTTGTTCAATATCGTTTTGTTCTAACGTTGATGAGAAAGAAAAATTGATTCCTGGCTGTAGCCAATGTCTGTGTGGAGTTGGCCCAAACTTCCCCATGATTGTGTGGGATTTTTCTGGGAACACCAGGTTCCTCCCCCACCCTAAGATGTGCCCCTTGGGTGAACTGGCATGTCTACACTGTCCCAGTCTGAGTGAGTATGGGGGGGTGTGTGTGTGTGTGTGGCCCTGCAATGGAAGGGTGTCCTGTCCAGGGCGGGTCCCTGCCTTGTACCCTGGCTGCCGGAATAGGCTCTGAACTGGACTAAGCAGGTTGGAAAGTAATGCTCTTACTTGCTTTTATTTATCTTTCTTAAATGTATGTGTAACACATTATTTCAATGTTTAATATTAGAAGTGTTTTAGGGGTTTTTATTTAGAAATATGCCATAGGAACTTAACTGACTTATGTCAGTTATCTCAGGGTAAAATTGGTGTGTTATGGGAACAAAAAAGGGGACTACATGGCAGACCTGACAAGTTCAGTGACCAAAAGTAACCACACAGGATGGTCTGATCATAGATTCCTAACAGGGCAGGTCAGGGTGGGTAGTCATGTCCCAGGCCTATAGCTTCCTCAGCAAAGGTTAGTCTTTACCTTAAGTGAGCCCTGTGCATTGTTCTTATGCATCCAGGGTAACTCGCCTTTGAAATATCAGAGTAGTTCTATGGCCATACCACCCTGAACACGCCCGATCTTACCTGAAATATCAAAGTAATTTTCTTTCCTGACTCCTCCAAGGCACAATCTCTGGCACCAGAGCACATGAAACTCCATTGTTATTTCATTGCCCAAATATCATCTCTATTTGCTGAAAATGTTTATTATTAACTAACCTGTACCCACCAATGTAAAAGAAATATATATCTCTCTATTTTACTTTTTATCCAAGTGCTAGAGATTTCCCCACTTTGCCTTCTCCCACCTCTTTAATCTATCATTAATGGTTTTCATGTAATGTTCCTTATGTTTTCTCCTTTGCTTCTAAATGTAAAAAAAGAACTGCAAAACTGCCATTCTCTGGGGCATTTTCTCAATTCATTGAGACTTTTGCTTCCCGGTTGGCCCTCAGATTTGGCTCAAAATTTTTCTATAGGTTTGGACTTTTCTTTTGTTGACAGTTATCTGTTGTTTCACTTCAAGTCAAAGGTTCAAGTCAAGAACCTATTGATGACGTTAAGTGATGACTTCCTGTATTTGATTCCAGGCAAGCGGAGAAGAGGGAAGAAGATAGAATGGAGGGAGGGAGGGGACACCACCACATTCCGTTCTAAATTGATTAGCAACTTTCACTGCAGGGAGCAGATGGCCCAGCTGAGGCCTATCTACAAAATAAGTGAGGTCAGGGGTCATGTCTCTGCGGAAAGCTTGTTACCACCAGTAGCTTCAACCAGAAAGATCAGGCTCTTATTCAAAAATATTTTAAGCCTTCTTTTGAAAAAACGAAACAAAACAAAACAAAACTGTTGGCAAGCCAAAGAAAAGACAGAATGTCTTCTTGTTTTTAAGAAGTCACCATGTTCTCTCAGAGAGCTGGGAAAGAAGAAACATCCTAACAGTAAACCCCTACAAACAACAAAACTGTGAATTGAATGAGGGACTGTACGGTGGCAGGCCTGGGCAGTGGGGAGACTCAGTTCCTGCCCTGGAGTGGATGTCCGTCAGGAGAGAGAACCACTCCCCAGTAAAGAGTAGATGATGGCAAAAGGTGTGGGACTTGAACCTTAAGGAGGTGTAGTGGTGTTAGGAGGTGTTAGCCAGACCCATCCTTCGGGGCCAAGGTACTCATTCCCTCAGCTGCCAGGCTTGTGAATTGATGAGAGCTCACAACTGAGTGCCTCCCTGGGTACTGTATTAGGTCCAAGGGGTCTAGCTCCCCAAAGGTTACAACCCTCTCTGGGGACAGCCATCCATAAACTTATCAATGCAGGCTTTCAAAGGCTGGATCCCTGGTGATGGTTAGTTTTATGTGTCAGACTGGCTGGGTCAGGTGCCAGATTTTGGGTCAGATATTATTCTGAATGTTCCTGTGAAGGTGTTTTTTTTTTCTTTTATGATATTAATATTTAAGTTGATGAACTTTGAGTAAAGCACATTGCTTTCCATAATTTGGGTGCGCTTCATCCATTCCATTGGAGGCCCTACCAGAACAAGGACTGGCCTCCCCTGAGCAAGGAGGAATTCTGCCACCACAGCACCTTTGGAGTCAAACTGCAACAATTCCCTGAGTCTCCAGCTGCCAGACTACCCCATCAGATTTTGGACTTACCAGTCTCCACAACTATGCACAGTCTCTCCAAAAGTGAGGACCCAGCAGAACATATAAGCCCTTACGGCCAGAGAACCTGGCTTGTTTTGGAGCAACAGTGTCATTATATTGTTTCTTAATTAGCTGTAGCTCAGAGGCTCCAGACATTTGCTTTATGTCAAAGCTACAGGCATTTTAAGACTTCCATTGAAACAGCATGACCTTCAGTTTCTCTGGCTTAGTAGGCTGCTCAGATGCCTACAGTGGTCCATCAGGTGATCAGAGGAAAATTTGGATACAAAGCCTTCCTTTCTACCCTGAGCTCATCCTGGGACATTTCTCCATTCTAGACCAATGGGAGGCATTTCCGTCACTGCCTTTGTTTCCTCTGGTTTGAATTTCACTTTCTCTACATCCATTTCATTAAAAAAAAAGTTGCAGTGTTATCAGGTAGATACCGGAAGAGCCAGAGCTCAACCATCCTACTGCACAGTGAAGCCTGAGGAATCACAAAAGAAGTATTGATCCTTGGAGAACCACACATCTTCACCTCTGGCCACAGCTTGCTCTTTCTGTGAACTCTGTTTATCTTCAAACAATGAAGGCAGGACTATGCATGCACCATTCGATCTAGTTTCAACCCCCTTGATGGAGACAGTAGGCATAGATAGCATCACCTATACATGGTGCCAAGCAAGGACAGGAGATTCATGCCCTGGTGGCAAAATCATGATCCCTAACAGAGGAATACAGTGGGGAATGGGGAAAGACCGGTGGGTGGGGTGAGGCATAACAACTCTGTTTCTTAGAACTCTCTGTCCCACCTTGACCATTCAGCTTGGAGGATAGGCCCCTAGTATAGGATTGCGCCCACTGTTTGGCCACTTACTTGTGTGCAGCTCTCAATGCTCATGCTCTGTCTGCCTCTCCTCACCCTGACCACTTCAGCTGCCAGCTTCTGAAGCTCTTTGCTGGAAGGTTCTTCTGCGCACCAGGCCGGCTCTGCTCTTGTGCGCACACTTGGGTGCGGGAGCATCTATACCCCTCCCCTAGGAGAAGTACTCATCCAGTGCTGAAGGGGGGACACACGTACACCAGCTCCCTCGTTCCAGCGAGTTACCTGTGAGACACGGTTCTATGTAGAACCCAGAGTTCTCAGTGAGTCTGAGCTCCAGTTGTGCACAGTGGTAACTGGCTGACAACTCATCTGTATTTGATGCCTGTACTTCCCTGTCTCACTTCTCCAATCATCTGCCAGTGTTTTCTGGGATCACCTCTCAGATAGCTCCTTGCAGTGAAATCCTTCTCCTATGTATATATTTCTAGTTTCTTCCTATTGTCCTTAGGATGAACTCCAAACCCCTCCAGCTGACACAAACAAACAGTTCCTTCTATGTTCGCAGTCTCACCCTTCTGTCTCATCACTTGGCTCTTGGTCTTCACCCTCTACTCATCCTAAACTTTTAGAGTTTTGAGGGTGCCAGGCTCACTGACACCTCTGGGCCTTCACAGACTTGCTGAGTTGCCCCTGACCTTCCTCTTAGTCACACAAATTCCACATCTTCCACATCTCAGGAGGACTCCTTCAACTCCTACACTGTTAAGGACTGCTCACTATACCTGCCCGCCTCTGCTCTCCCTTTCACATAGTCAATTAGAAATATTTTCTGGTTTCAGAGGGGAAAGGGGGCAGTTTTTCCCCACTTCTCTCATAGTTTTGGGAGGTTTGCTCTCATCCTCATTTGAGAATCAAAAAACCCACACACACACTTCTAATCTCTTAGACTCTCCCTACTGAGATACAACTCTGTATAAAAGGTATCATTCCATTTTTGCTGCATAAATTCCCCCCTTCCTTTTAAGAAATAAAAAACTTAGTAGCTTAAAACAACAATGATTTATTATTGCTCCCAACTCTGTGGGCCAGCTGGGTGGTTCTGCTGATCCGGGCTGAGCTCAGATGCTCACGCATCTGTCATCAGTTGTGTGCTGGGAATGGCTTTCATGATTTTGGCTGGGTTCTCTCACCCCTCTGGGACCTGGTCCCGATCCTCTGTTCTCTCATCCTCCATCAGGCAAGCCTGAGCTTGTTCAAAGGGTAGCGGCAGACTTCCAATAGTGGAGTGCAGGTGCACAAGGCTTCTGGAGGCTTAGGCTGGAAATGGCATGACATCATCTCCAGTGCTCTCTATTGGCCAAAGCACGTCACAAATCCAGCCCACATTCAAGGGAAGAGGAAAGAGACTACATCTATTGATGGGAAGAGCAACAAAGTCACACTGCAAAGGGTATGGTAGAGAATTAGGGCCATTTCTACAAACAATTTATGGAGTTTAGAATGTTCAGGTGTTTAGAATATCCATTGGAGGCTCATTTTGCTAGAGTGAGTCATTGTGACAAAAGGCTATGTTGGCCTATCTCTCACCATCCATTGTTCTCTAATTAGCTGGCAATAGGTCTGAGTCTGGCTGGGTGAGGAAGGCTGGGATTTTTTCTGCACAGATAGGTCCCAAGGCCTACATCTAGAAAGAAAGAGAAGTAGAATCTATTTGCCTTCAAATCTCATTCAGTTTCTCCAATCTATCTGATACCAGAGAGTCTGAATTTTGTAAACACTTGGGTATTCCCCAGACATTGATAAACCTTCAGTTTTCATGCATTATGACCTTCCATCATCAAACCCAGACAGGGTGATTCTTGGGCTCATACCCCCAAATATTATTAGTTATTTATCATTTGTCTTACCGCTTTTATAACGGAGGGACTATGCCAGACTTGGCTACCACTAGACCCCCAGTATCTAGCACAGGGTGGGTGCTCAAGAAATCTGTTAACTAATGAACATATTTGGCCAGAAATGCATCCACCAATTTTATTTTCCTTCTTAATGGTGACACGCTGACAAATATTGGAGGCAAAATGGTCCAGCCTACTGGAAATAAAAGCCATACCTTTCTACTGCCAGAAATTCTTTACAAAGCTTTGCTTGCCAGAGAACCCTGTGTGGGAGTTTTCTACAAAGCAATAAATAATAATTTACACCCACCCTCCACAAGCACATTTCATTTATTGGCTAAATATAAACAGGGAACAGCACACTTCTTGGGGGAGGCCCACGCTATTCCTCTCCGCCTCCCCTGGAAGGGGTTGTGCCCCTAGTCCTCCTGCCTCCTCCTTTTCCAGAAACAGACCTAGTGGGACCAATCACACAGGTCCTGGGGTTAAAGGAGGACTGATCTGTCAACTACCAACAGATTGTTGCCTTATCTCATCCAGCAGATAACATCATTCCTTAACACAGAGAAAGACTATATTTCAGAGAATCCTTCAGGGTTGGCTCAAATTCCAAGTCCCCAGAAATTAAGCAAAGCTGAAAATTAGCATTTCCCACAAGACAACACTGCTACACAGTGAGGGGAAAACTCCTGAGACTTTGGTGGCCACTCCTCTCCTGTCACCTCCTGAAAGCTCCTCCTCTGTCGTTTCAAGCTTCGGATTTTCAGATTTATCTTCAGGGAATTTCCCCATGAGCACTGCTCTCCTCATGTGGGGAAAGCACCCTGTGTACCGCCTGGCCTGCAACTTTGACACATGACCCTTGGGGTTGGTGGAAAGTGTGTCTCCCACCAGTCTTTAAGAACAGAAACCATGTTTCATTTACTTTGGATTCCCAGAACCTAATGTATAGCAGGCCCTCCATAAACATGTTCTGAATGAGTGAGTGAATGAATGAATGAATGAATGAATACTCTGTCTCATCTTCTTTGTATCCATTACACTCTTTACCCATTATAACAAGTCTACAAATAGGAATGTTTACCCCATTGTACCTTCTGATATTGTAATATTGTGATTTATTATATATATACATATTTGGTCCTTCAGGGCTGATATATATTTCTCAGATATATTTGGTCTTCATCTACAGTTCCTGCAGGGCTCCCAAACTCCTTGTAATTTCTTAAGTGATGAGAGCAACAGTGGTATCTCCTGTTATGTTAATGAAGTGACTTTGGACCCCACCCAAAGGGGCAGGTAGTTGTCAATGAAGCCAACCAGGTGATTAGAGAATTGGAACTTTCAGTCCCATCCCCAGATTTCTAGGCCAATTACAAATGGCCAATGACTTGGTCAATCATAACTATGTAATAAAGCCTCCCAAAAAACCAAAAAATGACAGTCCATCAGCCTTTTTCATTTCATATGAGACCTTGTCCTAGGTATCTCTTCATTAGGCTATTAATTTGTACCATTTAATGTCCTTCTCAGTGAATCAGAGCTCTAGTAAGTAAATGAGGTTTCTTGAGTTCTGTGAGCCGTTCTCACAAAATAATCTAGCCTTAAGAAGGGATTGTAGGGACCTCTGATTTATAGCCTGTCAATCACAAGCACAGGTAACAGTCTGAGCTTGCAACTGGCTTCTGAAGTGGAAGGTGGTTTTGTGAGACTGAATCCTTTACTCGTGGGATCTGATTCTAGTGTCAGGACACCTCTTGGTGTCAGAGAATTGCCTGCTGGTGTGAATAAGCCTCCACCTCCATGCATATATGAAGTGGATCTGGGAACACTTTAATATTCCTATTATATTAAAGGAAAAATTGAGATCAAAGACATTAAACAATTTGTGCAAGTAAATGACAGAATCAGGATCTGAACCCCGAGGAGTCTGACTTCAAAACCCATCCATTCCCATCCCGAAAGAAATCTTCAAGCTGATTAAAAGTTTTATGGCCCCAAATCCTACTCAGTAGACTATCTTCTTCGAGTATTGCTTTACTACAGGATCACCTGAATATCTCTATTGGCAAGGCTTGAAAGAAGATGGGAGAAATGGAAAAGATGGGGAAGGGTATGAATGGTGAGAAGTAGGACTAAGTTCTCTCACTTCTTGTAATGGTGTTCTATAATGAAAGTCTTGAGTGAAGCTTAAAAGAGAGTTAATTGTTGAAGCACACGCAGCCACTCTGGCCAATTATTTGATCCTATTCAGTGTTCAGAGGAGGCAAGACTTCTAGAGAAATGAAGATACACCGATGGAGGAATTTGGGAGTAAAATGAATCCCAAACACTTTCTGAGATCCCAAAAAACACATACTATAAGGAAAATTATTGAATAAAAAGATGTCCCCAGTTTCAAATCACTTAGCTTGTACCCTCACTTCTTAGTCACCTCCCTTTTAAAAAATTTTTAAACATGAAATACAAAATTTCTTTTAAAGTACATTTTACTCCTGTTTACTAATTAATCCTTTTAATATGCATTAATATTTGGGGGCTTTTATTGCATATTTTCACATTGAAATCTTGAGAGCATGAGCCAAAATATTGAAGAATGACATGACCTAGTGCAGACAAAGCAAATTCCTGACATTCTGCTGCCACTTTTCTTCCCACGCCCATGGCAGACATTTCTAATTGATCAGCATTGAACTTGGATGAGATCTCAGCACCAATGTCAGCACATTGCTTTAGGCAGACTCTAATAATCTGCCAAAATATCATACCATACAAGCCATCCTGCCATTCTTGGCTGTGAAATACTTGTTGACTTAGGAATTAGGGTCCCTGTGTTCTAGCCCCACCCTTTCTGTCTAATGGTCGTATGAATAAAGACAAGTAATTTACCCTCTGGCATCACTGTTTTCATACATAAAATGGAGTTTATAATATCTGTATCAAAATTGGTTCAGGGAAATAGATGGCCCCAAACTGCAAGAATAACAGGAAAAAATACACAGTGTTGAACAGGTCTATAACAACCTGGAAAATGAGACTGACATCATTTGATTAAAAATTTAACTAGAAAGTTGATAATAGTATCAAATCTATGAAAGATAAAAGGATTGAAAGCAATGTAAACCAAAAACACAGGCAGGAAGAAAAACAACAACACTCTATAGAAGTGGCAGTTTAAGGGAGCTCCGAGCCAAGAATAAATAGATGCAAGGAGTGAGCAAGGGTTCTCAAGCATTTGCTAACGTGATTATTTTGGGGAAGGGTGTGTATGAGCTCCTAGAGCTACCATAAGTACCACGAATTGGATGACTTAAAAAACACAAATGTTTTGCCTCACAATTCTGAAAGTTAAAAGTCCCAGATCAAGGTATTGGCAAGGTTGGTTCCTCCTGAGACCAGTGAGGAAGAATTTGTTCTGTGTCTCTTCCCCAGCTTCTGGTGATTTGCCAGCAATCTTTGCTATTCACCGACTTGTAGAAACATCACCATGCCTTTGTCTTCATGTGACACGTCTATGTCTAAATTTCCCCTTTGTACAAGGACGCCAGTCATATTGGATTAAGGCCCACCCTAATGACATCATCTTTAACTAATAACATCTGCAATGACTATATTTCCAAATAAGGTCACATTCTGAGGTACTGGTGGTTAGGACTTCAACATATGAATTCAGGGTGGACATAATTCAACCCATAACAGAAAGCTGTAGTCAGAGCCACTCAATAATTAGATCCTCTTTTTCTCCCTGTCTGTGCTAAGTAGTAGGAACAGAGCACCTACTCCTGCACCAAAGTAGGAAATTATATTGAAATACACAAGAGCCAGAGGAAGCACAAAGCGCAGGTGGATATCTACCCTTCAGAGTGATGGGTATGCCTCACTGCCATGAAACAAACTTTTAGCAGAACCCACCCAGAAGTGAATCTTGTCTTCCCCTTTTTCACAATCACCAATGGAAACATATTAACCGCAGAAATGATGTTAGAAAATCAAAACCAGTCACTTAATTATAACAATAATATGGATCAAGACAGTCAGTATTTATTCCAAGCATGTAAGAGTGTTTCAAAAATTGAAAATCTATTAATATAATTATATAACATACTAAGGATAGGAAACAGTCTATAAATATCTCAACAGATGCATGTGATCAATAACATTACTCATCCCAGTTTTGCATCCTTCCCTTTTTGCTATGTGACCTTGAGTTTCTTTCTCCACAGTAGGATATACCTCCCCAACATTCATTGTTGTTGAGCTTGACCATGTGACTTGCTTTAACCAATGAGAACTGGGCAAAAGTGGAAGTGTTCCAAGACTAGATCTTATTGGTTATCATTTGTTTCTGCTTTTCCCCTCTTACACTTCTGCTATCACCATATATGAACATACCCTTGCTAGATCACTGGTCCAGGAAAAATAACAGGCATTTGAAACAGTCTTAGATTTGTCCTGAAGCTTAGAACAAAGTCACAGCCAAGCTGGATTAGCCAAACCCTAGTCAACCCATAAATGTGTGAGTGAGAAATATAGTTATTGTACTAATCCATTGAGTATAGGGGTGGTTGTTAAACAATATTATCATGGCAATAGCTTACTGATACAATGCAAAAAAAAGGGTCTTTGGTAGAATTTAACACTGGTCTTTGATTTCAAACACACTCCCCACACATTATTGCACAACTACCTGCAAACTGATAAGCTAATAATAGAAAAAGATTTCTCAGTCTAATAATAATAATAATAATAACAATAATATAAAAACGCTATAAGAAACCTGAAACTGGCATCATACTGAATGATAAAACATTAGAAACAGTCACATAAAAGTCAGGAAAAAGGCAAAAATGCTAACCTTCAGGGATATTTTGCAATAAAACATCCTAGACAATGAATAAAATGAGGGGGAAAAAAGAGATATAAATACTGGAAGAAAAGAGAGACAGATGTCCTCTTTACAACAATACAATTGTTCATCTAAAAAATATAAGTCAACCAAAAACTAAATAGGAATTCAGTAAATGACCAGATGCAAGATCAATACATGAAATTCTGAATCTTTCTTCCACATGAACAAAAACCAAATGGAAAATTACAAAGTACAATGTTAAAAATAAAAACAACTTATAATAGTAACCAAAAAGGGGAGTAAAATCAGTGATCACCTAGGAATAACCCTAAGAAGAAATGCGCAAGATGTTTTGAAGAAAAGGAACATGCTGTAGCATAAAAAGACCTATAGAGATGGAGAGGCACGTGGGGGCCCAACCCGCAGCTGAGAAGCCAGGGCAGCCAGATTTCCCAGAGCCCACAGATGCATAGACCCAACACTGGTGGAAGTTCTTTCCCAAATTGACCTCTGTATACAGTTGACTCCCAGCAAAAGTCCCAAACTGATATTTCTATTTTAGAGAAACTGACAAGCTTCTTCTGAAATATATGTGAAGGAAAAAATGCATGTAAAATGACAAAGTAATGACTATATTAAGGAGGGGAAAAGGAGTCACAAATATCCCAAGACATTTTTTAAATTAATTATACTTCTCTAGTAAAAAATAAAGACAAAATAAAGATGTCCAAATAAAATGAGCTCAGAGTATGTGCTACCACAGACCCTCGTTGAAAGAACTTCTCACTGTCATACTTCTGAAATAAGAAACAGGATCTCTGGAGAAAGGTCTGAGACACAAGAAGGAATAGAGCTCAGGGAGAATGAAATAAATATGTAAGAAATTGATGTATAAAGTAATAATATGAATGCCTGTGTTGTGTGCCAAATAAAATACAGAACTAAAATTTTGAACAAAAATTACAAATAAGTTGGGAGTTCAGATAGCAGGGTTAAGTGCTCAAATATTACTGTATTGCTCAGAAGGAATGTAAAATTTTTTATTAACTTGAGATTTTATTGAGTTAAATATGCATGTTCAAATTTTTATAACGAAGATAAAAGAATAGAGTGGAGCATAAAACTTCAAAACTGAGAAGAAGAAAAAATGGAATAAGGGGCAGTACAAACCTCTCCAAACCCAAAAGTTGACAAGAGGAGAATAAAAAAGAAAAAGTGAAATAAGTAAAATAAAATGGTAGGAAAATTCAATTACATAAATAATAACAAGTGAATGTAAAGTAAAAATCTCTTATTAAAAACAAAACTGACCCTGACTGGTGTGGCTCAGTTGGTTGGGCATCGTCCTGCGAAGTGAAAATTCACCAGTTCAATTTCTGGTCAGGGCACATGCCTAGGTTGCAGGTTCGGTCCCCGGTTGGGTCACATAGAAGAGGAAACCAAGCAATGTTTCTCTATCATGTCAAAGTTTCTCTCCCTCTCTTTCTCTCTCTTTTTCCCTCTCTCTAAAAATAAATAAAATCTTTTTTAAAAAAACGATTCTTTTCCAATCTAACTACATATTATTTACAACAAATACATAAGGCACAGAAATATTAGCAGGAAAAGGATAGAAATAAGTGTCCCAGGCAAACAGCAACTACAGAAAGTTAGCATTGCTCTATTAATACAAAACCCAATATAGTTCAAGGCAGATAATCTTACTGGAAATAGATGGGCTTAGTGTGTTTTGATGCAAGGCTAATTTCAGCCAAAAGATGAAATTATTCTAAATTTGTGTGCTTTTATAACACGGCTTTAAAGGGGGCGTGATTGTGGTGCTGACATCACATTGTCTCACCCACCTTTGACCTCAGCCTCAGCTGTAGTAGACACCTCTGTGCAAGCTCTGATTCACATTGTCAGTGTCCTACCCCAAAGCCAACCCCCACTCCACCCCCTCCACTTCGATGCCTTGGGGCTTTGAAAGAGCCTCGCAGTCTTCTCATCCTGTGGGCAAGTGCAGTCCAGATATATGGGAGAGTTGAGGCCCCTGAAAATAATCCCTGAGCAGCAGGTGTCAAGAAGTAAGGGATAAGTGCTCCTACCTCCTGCTCTTTGGATGGACTGCTCTAGAAGATTTCTCTGTGTTTATTGGGGGTCCTAGAAGAATGAAGCCCCATTACCCATAAGGGCAGCCTTACTAACAACTTTATATGGCTTTTCCTCCTTCCTTAATGCACCTCCTACCTCCCCAAGTCCTCCTTCCTTGGACTACCTCCTGCACCCAAGGGTGTTTTAGGCTCTGCTTTCAGGGAACCCAGGCAGGCAGCACAGATGAGGGTTTTAGGGAGTGTTTCTGAGGATGTGGAACACAGCCCAGGGAAGTTTGGATGGGGCCTGGGAAGAGGCATGAAGGCGGTCAGAGCATGCACCGGAGCCTAGGCCCTGGGGAGCAGGCCTCAAACAGCTGGGAAACAGGGGAAGTCAGAGGATATATGGGAAAAGGAAGGACCCCAGAAAAAGAGAAAGGCCACGAAGACCGCCCTGGCATCCACCCCTCCTGTCAACTCTGGTTTCCCTGAGGCCCAGGCATTTGGCAGAAATTCTCACCCACCCTCTTTTTGGCTCTCACCCCACCTCGCATTCCAGCAAAAGCTCAAGTCTGGTGCAAAAATGCAATCCTCATTTTTGGGCACAGGTATCACAAAATCAGAGGACTCCTCTAAAAACCTTGTTATGTTTTGATTTGTTGAAAAAAATAGCTAGAGTCCCTTTACAGCCAACATAAACTAACAGCTCTCCTAAGGAGAAACCCCAGCCACACCCCTCCTGCACCCCTTCCCCATGTCTCTCAAGCAGCCTGCAAGAGAGAAAGGTCTTGGGCAGAGAAGCCTGAGTTCAGTCCAAGCTGAGGAGGCCTCCAGGCTTGGTGACCTCGGCATAGCCACTGGCCCTCGGCCACAATTCCCCAGCTGTGTAGTGGGAATAAGACAATATAGGCCCTTTCCTATTCCGCAGGTTTTGTGTTAAGGCACATGGTCCTGGAGCTTAAAAGCAAAGTGCTCCATGGCGGACCTCCGTGTGTGTGCTGAGTAGGTGAATTTTCCAATTCAAAAAATAGTGATTGGTGCCCACATGGTGTTCTGTTGTGTGCTAGGCATTGTGGGAAATTCAAACGACCAAGGAGGCCAACCAAGAGTCCAACGTGTCTTCTCTTTTCACCTAAACAATTACCTGGATTCTCCCCAACCTCCATCTTTTCATCCTTTTCTCTATCTCTAACCTGCATCCTAGCCTCCATCTCACTCCTGCCCCAGATTTCATTCTACATTTCTTCCCATCCATGTTTCCCTCTGTGGCTCTAACTTCTTCCCCTTCAACACTCTCATGTTTTTCTAATTCTGGAGAAAAGTTCATCTTTCTCTTTTCTTTGTTGAGTCTCTTCCCAACAGAGTCATCCAAGCTGTACTTTCAGCTCTTGATTCAATCCAGACCAAGAAATAGTAAACTTTTTCTCTAAATAGTCAGATAGTTAATATTTTATGCTCTTCAGGCTATTTGGTCTCTGTCACAACTGCTCAACTCTAGCACTGTAGCAGTAACAGGTAATTCATAAACACATGTGCCTGTCTGTGTTCCAATACAACTTTATTTATAAACACAGGCTGGATTTGGCCCACAGGCTGCATGGTTTGCAGACTCCTGATCTAGGCAGTGCTTTTTAAGTGTTAACATGCATACAAAGCATCTGGGAATCTTGTTAAAATGCAGTCTCTGATTCAGTAGGTCTGAAGTAGGGCCCAGTAGTCTGCATTTCTAACACTTCCCCAGGTGATGTTAATGTTGCTGGTCTCAGGAAGAAAGCTTTTGATGGCTTCTGTGACAGGCACAGCTGACTCGACCACCATTCCAAGGCGCTTATTTTTTGCTGCCTTTCAATATAGAGGCTAGAAAAGCCTACTAAACCCTTTCTCATCTTCCCTGGTATCCAGGGTGGCCATGTGAACTAGTTCCAGGCTAGACAATGAGAGCAAAATGCTGAAGGTTTGAAGAGGCTCATAAATTGCACATTTCTCCCCATCCTGAGCTCTCAGCAATTTGCGAATTAAGACAAAGGAATTACATTTAGTTACCCTCCTTGTTACTTACAAAGACTAAGCACTAGAGAGTACAGTTTATTATGAAATAGGCCAGTTAACAGAATTGTAGAAAAAGGCAGACTCATGTACCCCAGATTGACTAGGACAGGTCTCCCCATCTGGATGGATGAGGCTAATATTTACGGTCCAAAGGAGCAGAGGAGAACTGGTACCTGCAGACAGGCTGTATTCTTAGAGGAAAATAAAATTACTGAATTAAGTAAGCCCAGTCTATTCTTCCCAAATTTAGCAACTAATCACATCATTCCTTCTGCTCTGGGATAGGGTAAATAAAAGGGCAGAGAGAAGCAGGAAGTGCATCATAAGGAAGGGAACCATTTCAAGTAGGACAGTCATATCACTCTTGCTTCCTTTTTGTTCTTTTACCATACTGGGCTTAACTATTAAATCTTTAGTCAGGAGAGATGCGCAGTTTGATAGGAAAGTCCCACACCTGGCTTTATGAGACTGTAACAACCATTGTTTTGCCTTTGGCATTTTCCTAGGAACATCAGTAGGCAATTTCCATTTTTCTCCCACAAGGGTCTAAAATGTGTGAAAAGAAAACATTAACTAAGCCCCAAGGTTATTCTGGACACAGGGCCAAAAATTTATCTTTTATTCTTTTTATTGCCTAAGTTACATGTAGCCCTGTGGTTCACATAACTAATCAGAGTTCTTGAATTTATTCAGTAAATATTTAATGAGCATCTGCTTTGTTCCAAGCAGGTTCTGCATGCTGAAGATACAACAGTAAACAAGGAGGGAAACAACCCCAGTGAGAAGGTTCTTATAGAAGAGACAAATGGTGGCTTGGACCAGAATGATAGCAGTGGAGGAGATGAGAAAAGGTTGAATTCTGGATAAATTTTCAAGATAGGACCAACAGGATTTTTTAGGCAGGTTAGGTATGAGAAAGAAAAGAATTAAGGATTCCATGGTTATTCTTACACTGAGGTTAAATGATAGTATTAAGATACTTGATCTTAGAGGCTTCCAAAATGACAGAGTGAGGAGCTTGGCAAACTCTTTCACAGTAAAACAATAAATGGCAAATTTTTTTTAAAAAAATCAGTTTCTAGATTTATCCTAAAGATGTACAGTAAGTAAGGAAACATTTATTGAAGAAAATCTATGAAATCTCAGTAAGAACAAAAGAGTCTGTGGTATTTGACCTATGATCTTCTCCTTCCTCCTCCCCTAGATCCATGTTGTGGAAACTCTACTCCAGGCAAATATGGCCAAGAAGACAAAACTCTCTTTTCCCTTAGTTCCCAATCTATGGCTATAGTTTCACTCTGGGAAGGACAAGACTCCAGTGTTTCTTATGTTCCTCCAGCACCATGTGGGAGAACCTCTACTCTAGTTGGGTGTGAATGAAAGAATTAAGGCTTTCTTCCCCCACCCAGGCTCTATTTGTATGGTAGAAGCTCTATTCCAGCTGTGAAAGGCTGAACTTAACTGAGGTCCCAATTATTCCTGCTACACCTCAGTTCATCAGGTAGAAGTTCCATGCTGACAGGGGAAAACTAAGAAGACAAGAAACATAGTAAGAGTGTCACTCCAGGAGAAATGGGCCACTGTCCGCATTTCAGGCCCTGTGCTGTGGTGCAAAGATTCTTCCCACCAGAAGAGATAGGCCATAAGGATGGCCTTCACAGCACTGCCTGAAGGGAGGTACTTTATTTGGAAGAGAATATGGAAAATTCCATGTCTGAGGGTATTGTTCAAAACAAGAAGACCTTGGTAAAGGGTAATTGAGAAGTTACTGGTAGCTCCATGATATTGGTGATAACAAGTGGCAGAATAACAGGAAATTTAACAGAAAGAAACAGGGTAAAATAGAGCCAAGAAGAACACTCCTAGGATCACAGTTTGCCCTAGGGGAAGGGAGTGATGAAAGCTATGACCATGTGGTAGTCTTTGTGCACTTGGGAACAATCAGACCTGGACATGGGTCAGACTTACAAGCATTCTCCCAAACCGCACACAGATTAATCAACAAAGAGCAGAAGTGTCATGGGCACAAGGAGTTTAAGCACAACCCCTGATGAAATAAGCTAAACAATAAGCTACTCTGACCCAGGGGAACTCCTAGGAAGGTAGGATTAAAAATAAAACTACACATATCCCTAGAATCTTGACAAATGCATGTAAGACAAGGCTGTACTGTTTCAGAGTAATAAATAAGGAAATTTCAAGTTACGGTCAAAATATAAATTCCCTGGACTGTGATAGTAATCTCTAAGCTACACACATAAACCAAAGGAGGAGGAGGAGGAGGAGGAGGAGGAGGAGGAGGAGGAGGAGGAGGAGGAGGAGGAAGAAGAAGAAGAAGAAGAAGAAGAAGAAGAAGAAGAAGAAGAAGAAAGGAGAAGGAGAGTCATCTAACTGGCTAAAGGAGCCTAAGACCAACCTTTGACCATTAAGTAGCTTTTGTGGATTCAAGGATGACTCCTAAGTAGCCAGAAAAGCAAATCTGAGCAGTGACATCAGAGGTAAGGAAAATAGACTTCACAAAATTAGGTCAGCAAAGCCACTAAGGAAATAAAACAATCAAACATACAACAACAATATCAACTTCAGAGGAAGAGAGAAGTAAGTATCCAGAGTTGCTACAACCTGTTATCTAAAATACCAACTTTTCCAGAAAAAAATATATTAGGCATTAAAAGAAGCAGGAAAGTATCACCTATACATAGGAGGAAAAGCAACTGAAAAATAGAAACAACCTTTGAAAAGCCCTAGATGGTAGACATAGCAGACAAAGACTCCAAAGTAGCTATTATAAATATGTTAAAAGAATTGAAAATGCTTCATATCTAAAGAACTAATGGAAGGTAAGATGAAAAAAAAAATACCTCACCAAATATAAGACACCAATAAAGAAATAGAAATTTCTAAATAGAACCAAATGGAAATTATGAAGGTGAAAAGTACAATGACCAAAATTAAAAATTCACTAGAGGGGCTAAACAATATATTTGAGCTGGAAAAATAATCTGAGGACTTTAAGACAGATCAATAGACATTATGTAATCTGAAGAACAGAGAGGGAAAAAGTAAAGAAAAATTAACAGAGCATCAGAGAAATGTAGAACACCAATAAGTGGATCTGCATACAGAGAGGAGAAAGGAGTAGAGAAAACATTTTTTTTTAAAGTGGCTAAGTGCTTACAAAATTTAATCTACACATCTAAGAAGCTCAATGAACTCCCTGTAAGAAAATTTAAGAGAGATTTATACCCCAGGTATATCATAATAAAACTGTTGAAAGCCAAATATAAAGAGAAAATATTGAAAATAGTAATAAAAAGCTGGCTCATTATCTGTCACTAAGATTAACAGCTGACTTCACATCAGAAACAATGGAGGACATAAAGACAGTGGAATGACATATTCAAAGTGCTGAAAGTTAAAAACTGTCAACCGAGAATCTTATGTTCAGCAAAACTGTCTCGCAAAAAAAGAAAAAGAAAGAAAGAAAGCAGTTCCCAGATAAACAAAAGCTGAGAGAATTTATTGACAACAGACTTTCCTTATAAGAAATACTAAAGGAAATTTTTCAGGCTGAAGCTAGTGACTTTAGACCATAATTTAAATCCATACTAAAAAACAAAGAACACCAGTAAAGGTAATTGTGTAATTAATTATAAAAGACTATATAATGGCATATTTCTTGCCCTATCTTTCTTTAACTGATATAAAGAATGATTGCATAAAACAATATGTATATAATTGTATTATTGGACCTGTGAAGAAGAGAAATGTAGTCTTTGACAATAACAGCAAAATCAGGTGGTTAGGAACAAAAATACACTGGGGTAAAGAAATTAATTAAACTAGATGGTGACTGGAATTCATCTGGTTAAATTAAAACCAGAAATGGAAAATAAGGAGGGTACATGTAACAAACTTTAAAATACACATTTATTTTCCTTCTCTTAGCATCTATGAAGGACATACAGTTATATAAATTAATAATTATAGCAATGTATTTCTGGGTTTGTAACATATGTAAATATAGTATTTATAACATTAATATAATAAATAGTGCCCTGACCTGTGTAGTTCAGTTGGTTGGGCATCATCCCACAAATCAAAAGTTGCCAATTCAATTCCCAGTAAGGGCACATGCCTGGGCTGCAGGCCCAGTCTCCAGTCAGAGCATGTGCTAGGGACAGGTGATCAGTGTTTTTCTCATACATTAATGTTCCTCTCTCTCTCTTCCCCTATCTCTAAGAATAAATAAATAAAATCTTTAAAACATATATTTTTAAAAATAAAATACAATAAAAAGGGAAAGGGTTTGGAGCTATACAAGATAAAAGTTTCTGAATTAATTGGAATTATGCTAGTAAAATCTGAAGTAGATTTAATAACTAAGCTTATATTGTAAGCCCTAGAGCAAGTACTATCTCCCCATCTTCCCCATGGGGGAAGCCTGTGGTAACCACTTTCTGTTTCTATGAATTCAAATTTTCCCCCCAACATTTCATATATAAGTGAGATCATACAATATTTGTCTTTCTCTGTCAGGCTAATTTCACAGTAGGGAAAGAATAGTCTCTTCAACAAATGGTACTGAGACCATTGGAATCCACATGCCAAGAAATGTATTTGGACCCCTACCTCACATCATACACAAAAATTAACATGAAATGGATCATAGACCTAAATGTAAGAGCTAAATGTTAAGAGCTGCAAATAAATGTGCCACCAACACAGTGAAAGGACAATCCACAGAATGGGGGAAAACATTAGCAAATCGTATATCTGATAAGGAACTTATATCAGAATACATGTAGAACACCTCAAGAATTAAAAGACAACTCAATTTTTAAATGGCCAAGTGATTTGAAAAAATTTTTCTCCAAAGAAGCTATATAATTGGACAATAAGCACATTAAATATTAGTCAAAAATCATTAAGCATTAGAAAAATGCAAATCAAAACTATAAGATATACCACTTCACATCCACCAGGATAGCCATAATTAAAAAGACAGGCAGTAACAAGTATTGGCAAAGATGAGAAGAATCTGGAATTCTTGCACATTCTTAAAGGGAAATTTTATATGGTGCAGCCACTTGGGAAACAGTTTAACTGTTCCTCAGAATGTGAAACATAGAGTTGCTGTATCCTTCAACAGTTCTACCCCAGGTATAAAGTCAAGAGAAATGAAAATATACATCCATACAAAAACTCATTAATGAATTGTCAAAGCAGCATTACTCATAACATTCAAAAAGTGGAATACCTTAAATATCCATCAACTGATTAATGGATAAACAAAATATGGTATACCCAAACAATGGAGCATTGTTCAGCTGCAAAAACGAATT
This sequence comes from Pteronotus mesoamericanus, assembly GCF_021234165.1. Lineage (NCBI taxonomy): Eukaryota > Metazoa > Chordata > Mammalia > Chiroptera > Mormoopidae > Pteronotus > Pteronotus mesoamericanus. The sequence goes on along the minus strand of NW_026555105.1, from coordinate 24,001,797 downwards.
AAGTATGATACATGCTACAACATGGATGAACCTTGAAAAAATACTAAGTGGAAAATGCCTGTCATAAAATACCACATATTGTATGATTCTTTATATGAAATGTCCAGAATAGGCAAATCTATAAAGACAGAGGTAAATTGATGGTTGCCTTGGACTTGGGGGAGGTTGTGGGGAAATGGAAAATGACTGCTAATGAGTATGGAGTTTCTTTCAGAGGTGACATATATGACCTAAACTTACATTGTGTGGAAGGTTGCACAACCTTGTGAATTTAAATGTGTGAAATTGAGAGAAAGATGGCGGAGGAGTGAAAGGGAGTCACGCTGACCTCCTCCCAAAACCAAACTGGAATTGCAACTAAATAATGGAGTAATCACCTGGAAAACAGTGGAGCGATAGTGGGAGAGGAGCCTTGGTGCCGCGGACAGTGGATTCGACTCTCACACATCCCAACGGGTGAGAATTGCGGTGGAGGCTCGAGAGGGTGGGCTGGGTGCGCACGGGCACTGGCACCAGAGGGACATTGAAACGGCCAGTTAGCGTCCCCCCGAGAAGAACGGGGTCTGAATCATAAACAGGAACCCCTAAACTACAGCAGCTAAAGCCGAGAAAATACAGACAAAACGCAACCCCAAAAAGCTTAGGGGCGCTCTCTGCCAGAGACAGGTGGCTGGGGATGCAAAAAGACATTTAAAGGGCAAACGCAAAAGTTGCAGCGGCAGCCACCCTCCTTGATCGCTGGGTACAGGCGGCAGCAGGGTGGGCTGGTGCCTGGGAAAAGACTGGTGAGGAAAACTTTGTGAAGAGAACTGACACTGCGGCCGGTGGAGCCCGGGTGATAACGCACTTCCCACTCTGCAGCTACCATCTCGCTCAGGCATAAGGGAATCAATTAACCTGCCTTTTGTGCGCTCCGCACACAGCTTGTACGCCTGTGAGCTATGGGGCTGAGTGCAGACTGGCTGGGAGAGCCTTGAGGAGAGACTGGAGACGGAGGCATTGGGGAAAGAACGGGAGGAGGAACCGGGGAGTCCCAACTCCCTCCCCGTTCGGTAGTCTCCATTGTGGGCTGGAAAGGCGCGACCCCAAAGAGGCAGAAGCGGGGCGCGCATGAACCAGACTGCCTGCGATTGAAACGCAGGCCGCACAGGGGTTGGATCCTCGGCCGAAGGGGTCACAGAACTGCCCAGAGGCCCCTGAGGGGAGACTAGAAACGGAGGCATTGGGGAAAGAACGGGAGGAAGAACCGGGGAGTCCTGACTCCTTCTCCTTGCCGAAGTCTCCATTGCGCGGGAAGAGGCCACACCCCCAAAGAGCCAAAAGCCGAAAAGCAAACATAGACACCCCCAAAACACCCAGAGCAGGCGCGCACACTTGCGCCGAGTGACTGGCGAGGGTTGGCGAGCGTGTGTGTGACCCACGCGGGCTGGCGAACGCTTGCGCCTGCCGGCAAGGCCTCACACAGACTGGCACCCATGCGGCCTGCGAGGGATTGCACAGAGGGGCAAGGGCAGGCGTAAATTGACCTACCCGCCGTGATTGCGGAGCGGCCCACAAAATAAGTAGAGCTGCCCAGAGTCCCTGGAAGAGAGACCAGAAACAGGATTAACCGGAGAGTCCTAGAGCTGATTTCCTCCCATTTCCGTAGTCCCCATTTGGCGAGGGCAAGCAACGCACCCAAAGAGCCAAAAGCGGGGAAAACACACAATAGAAGACCCTAAACTGACCAGTGCCGCGAAGCTCGCGTGCCAGGGAGGCCAGATGAGTATGGGAGGTCGCGAATAAGCCCCCTGGTCTGGGGCAAACACATGCGAGCCCAGGCAGGTGGGGGACCCTGCCGCGCTGGGAACGCGCTCAAGGAGCTCTCGTGAGAGCGCAGAGAGATCCCAAAAAATAGCCCAGCCCTGACCAAAGGGGTCACAGAGCTGCTCCAAGCAGGAGTCAGACACAGGCATTAGACTCCTGAAAGGCTCAAACAAACAACCCAAGGCCCTATAGGGTCAACAACTGACATCATCAGAGGCAAGCCCAGAAAGAAAAGTAAAAGACAAAAATACTTAACAGACTCTCACAAAAATGGGAAGAAAAAGAAGTCCCCCCCAAATGAGTGGAAAAGGGGACTCCCCACAGAGAGAGCTCAATGAAATAGAGGCAAGGGAACTATCAGATATGGAATTTAAAACAATGGTTCTAAGGAAGCTCAATGAGCTCAGCCAGCTCAAAGATAACTATGAGAAACTGCAGAGAAACTATCAGGATCTTACAGCAAACTATATCAGCCTGGAAAAGGACATAGAAACTATCAAGAAGACACAAGAGGATATGAAGAATACCATTTCTGAATTGAAGAACACGGTAGAAGGAATCCAAAGCAGGCTGGATGAAGCTGAGGATCGAATCAGTGAGATGGAAGACAAGGTAGAAAAAAGCTCCCAGAAAGAACAAGAAATGGAAAAACGGCTCAAAAAGAATGAAGAAGCATTGAGGGAAATGCAGGACAACCTGAAACGCAATAATATCCGTATAATAGGGATACCAGAAGGAGAAGAAGAGGAGCAAGGAATAGAGAACCTCCTCGAAACAGTAATGATGGAAAATTTCCCTAATTTGAGGAGAGAAAGGCTCTCATGGATCCAGGAGGCACAGAGGACCCCACTCAAGAAGGACCCAAGGAGGTCCACTCCAAGACACATCATCATTAAAATGGCAAATGTCAAAGACAAAGAGAGAATCCTCAAGGCAGCAAGGGAGAAGGAGAAAGTAACATACAAGGGGGCCCCGATACGCCTAGGAGCTGACTTCTCAACAGAAACACTACAAGCCAGAAGGGAATGGCAACAAATATTCCAAGCCATGAAAAGCAAGGGCCTACAGCCAAGGCTGCTCTACCCAGCTAGGCTCTCCATTAAAATAGAAGGAGAAAGACGGAGTTTCCCAGACAAAAGAAAGCTAAAAGAATACATCTCTACCAAACCAGCACTCCAAGATATGCTAAGGGGACTGGTTTAAGCAGATGAAGGAAAAGAATGAGACAGAGAGGAACACAAGTACAAAGAGAAAAGATGAGTAAGTTTCTATCAGTAATATCTCTCAATGTGAATGGACTAAATGCCCCAATCAAAAGACACAGGGTAGCTGAATGGATAAGAAAACATGACCCACACATATGCTGCCTACAAGAGACCCACCTCAGAGCAAAAGACCTACACAGATTGAAAGTAAAGGGATGGAAAATAATATTCCAAGCAAATGGACATGAGAAAAAGGCTGGCGTTGCCATACTTGTATCAGACAAAGTAGATTTCAAAGCAAAGGCCATAAAGAGAGACCCAGACGGGCACTTTATCATACTTAAAGGAAGAATCTATCAAGAAGACATCAACATTGTAAACTTATATGCTCCCAATATAGGAGCCCCCAAGTTTATAAGGAAATTGTTGGATGACTTCAAAAAAGATATAGATAGCAACACACTGATAGTAGGGGATTTCAACACCCCACTGTCAAAAATGGACAGATCTTCCAAACAAAACATTAATAAACATATCGTGGTGCTGAATGACACACTGAATCAAAGAGACTTAACTGACATATATAGAACCTTACATCCCAAAGAAGAAAAATACACATTCTTTTCAAATGCTCATGGCAGTTTTTCAAAGATAGACCACATGATAGGACACAAAGCAAGCCTCAGTAAATTCAGGAAAATTGAAATAATACCAAACTTTTTCTCAGACCACAAGGCCTTGAAACTCGAAATCAAACTCAAAGAGAAACTTCAAAAACTTGGAAACTCATGGAGACTGAACAGTACACTATTAAACAATGAATGGGTCAATAATGAGATAAGAGAAGAAATCAAAAAATTTCTGGAAACAAATGAAAATGAACAAACAACTGTCCAAAACCTATGGGACACAGCAAAGGCAGTCCTGAGAGGGAAGTTCATAGCAATACAGGCTTACCTTAAAAAGATAGAAACATTTCAAATAAAAGACCTAACACTACAACTTGAAGAACTGGAGAAACAACAACAAATAAATCCCAGAGCAAGTAGAAGGAAGGAAATAGTCAAGATTAGAGCAGAACTGAATGACATAGAGACAAAAAGAACAATTCAGAGGATCAACCAATCCAGAAGCTGGTTCTTTGAAAAGATTCATAAAGTTGACAAGCCTTTAAGCAGACTCATCAAGAAAAAAAGGGAGAGGACCCAAATTAATAATATCAGAAATGAAAGAGGAGAAATAACAACTGATACCACAGAAATACAAATGATTATCAGAAACTATTATGAACAATTATATGCCAAGAAATTTGAAAATCTTGATGAAATGGACAAATTTTTAGAAAAGTATAATCTTCCAACACTGAAGGAGGAAGAAACAGAAAGCTTGAACAGACCGATAACAGTTGGGGAAATTGAAGCAGTAATCAAGAAACTCCCAGCACACAAAAGCCCAGGGCCAGACGGTTTCCCAGGAGAATTTTACAAAACATTTAAGGAAGAGCTAACCCCTGTCCTTCTCAGACTATTCCAAAAAATCCAAGAGGAGGGAAGACTCCCAGACTCCTATGAGGCCAGCCTCACCCTGATCCCAAAACTAGATAAAGACCCTACAAAGAAAGAAAACTACAGGCCAATTTCGCTGATGAACATAGATGCTAAAATCCTCAACAAAATGTTGGCAAATCGCATCCAGCAATACATTCAAAAGATTATCCATCATGATCAAGTGGGATTCATCCCAGGGATGCAGGGATGGTTCAATATTCACAAATCAGTAAACGTGACACACCACATAAATCAAAGAACAAAAACCACATGATCATCTCGATAGATGCAGAAAAAGCATTTGACAAGGTACAGCACCCATTTATGATCAAAACACTCAGCAAAATGGGAATCAATGGGGCATTCCTCAACGTAATAAAGGCCATATATGAAAAACCTACAGCCAATATCATACTCAACGGGCAAAAACTGAAAGCTTTCCCACTAAGATCGGGAACACGACAAGGATGTCCGCTCTCACCGCTTCTTTTCAACATCGTATTGGAAGTCCTAGCCACAGCGGTCAGACAAGAGAAAGAGATAAAAGGCATCCAAATAGGAAAGGAGGAAGTAAAACTATCATTGTTTGCAGATGACATGATAGTGTACATAGAGAACCCTGTAGACTCTACCAAAAAACTCCTCAACCTAATAAGTGAATTTGGCAAAACAGCAGGATACAAAGTCAACATTCAGAAATCAAAGGCGTTTTTGTACACCAGCAATGCAATAGAAGAAGAAGAAATTAGGAAAAATATACCATTTGATATAGCACGAAAAAAGATAAAGTACCTAGGGATAAATTTAACCAAAGACACAAAAGACCTGTATGCAGAAAACTATACAACATTGAAAAAAGAAATTAAGGAAGACACAAATAAATGGAAGCATATACCGTGCACATGGATTGGAAGAATTAATATCCTTAAAATGTCCATACTACCAAAAGCAATTTATAGATTCAACGCAATCCCTATTAAGATACCACTGACGTATTTCACAGAAATAGAACAGACATTTCAAAAATTTATATGGAACCATAAACGACCTCGAATAGCCGCAGCAATTTTGAGAAAGAAACACAAAGTAGGAGGGATCACAATACCGGACATCAAACTCTACTACAAAGCCACTATACTCAAAACAATCTGGTACTGGCACAAGAACAGACCCATAGACCAGTGGAACGGAATAGAAAGCCCAGAAATAAGCCCAGGTCTCTATGGACATCTAATATTTGACCAAGGGGGCAGAAGCATAAAATGGAGCCATAATAGCCTCTTCAACAAATGGTGTTGGGAGAGTTGGACGGGTACATGCAAAAAATTGAAATGGGATCATCAGCTGACACCATACACAAAAATAAACTCAAGATGGATAAAAGACTTAAATATAAGTCGCAACACCATCAAAGTCCTAGAGGAGAACATTGGCAAGAAACTCTCAGATATCCCATGCAGCAATTTTTTCACTGATATGTCTCCTAAAGCAAGGGACATAAAGGAAAAAATAAACAAGTGGGACCTCATCAAAATAAGAAGCTTCTGCACGGCTAAAGAAAACATCAGCAAAATGAAAAGGGAGCCAACCGTATGGGAAAATATATTTGCTAATGATACATCAGATAGAGGTTTGATCTCCAAGATATACAAAGAACTCACTCGACTTTACTCCAAGAAGATAAACGATCCAATCAAAAAATGGGCAAAGGACCTGGGCAGATGCTTTTCTAAGGAGGAGATACAGAGGGCCCAGAGGCATTTGAAAGGATGCTCTGCATCACTAGTCATCAGAGAAATGCAGATCAAAACCACCATGAGGTACCACCTCACACCGGTCAGAATGGCCATCATAAACAGATCCACAAACAACAGGTGCTGGCGAGGCTGCGGAGAAAAGGGAACCCTAGTCCACTGTTGGTGGGAATGCAGACTGGTGCAGCCACTATGGAAAGCAGTGTGGAATTTCCTCGGAAAGCTGAAAATGGAACTGCCTTTTGATCCAGCGATTCCCCTGCTGGGACTATACCCTGAGAACACCAAAACGCCAATACAAAAGAACCTATGCACCCCCATGTTCATAGCAGCACAATTTACAATAGCCAAGTGTTGGAAGCAACCTAAATGCCCATCAGTAGATGACTGGATCAAAAAATTATGGTACATATACACAATGGAATACTATGCAGCAGAAAGAAAAAAAGAAGTACTAAACTTTGCGACAGCATGGATGGAACTGGAGAGCATCATGCTAAGCGAAATAAGCCAGGGGGCGAAAGACAAATACCATATGATCTCACCTATAAGCGGAACCTAACCAACAATGCAAAGAAGCAAGGAAAATATGACCAGCAATACTGAAAGGAAAAGAAATCAACAGAGACAAGAGGGAAGGGGGGGGCAGGGAAAGGGAAGGGAAGGGGAAAGTCAAGGAACATATAGCAAGGACTCATGCACAAAACCAAAGGGGAAGAGCTGAGGGAGGGAAGGTGGGAAGGGGCAAGGGAAAGAGGTGGGGGGAAGGCAGAGACAAATGTATTTAAAAAGTAAATAAATTAATTAAAAAAGTAAAATAAAAATAAATAAATAAATGTGTGAAATTTATGGTACATGTATTCTATCTTAGTAAAGATGTTTTTATATATTAACATTTAGATAATCTAATAATTAAATACATAGACATTCCAGTAGTAAAGTACTAATGTATACTGAGGCTCCAAATTTGAAAATAAACCCACTTTCCTCAAATATTAACTCTATACAACTCTGGCCTCATTCTGAATTCCAGCCTACATTTGCTACTTCCTATAGGGTTCCCCACTTAGATTTCCTCAGGATAGGTTTATTGGACCCTCTGGATAGTTTTTCCCCCAAAACTATTTTTATCTGCTCCTGATGGTTCCCTTCATAAATACTTTGTTTTAAAAACCATCTACTCTTACTTTTGACTGTCACTAAACTTCTCCACTTTCTTGCCTTTGCTCATGTTGTTCTACTTTACACATCATTTCTCCTTGTCCATGAATGTCTGAATTCCTCATCAGGCTCCTCCAAGAAGCTTCTCCCAAGCTGGTAGCAGCATCCCCTTATTTTAAACTATTTTCACACTGTCATACACCAGTCATGCCATAGATATTGCCTATCAAATATTATAACTTTCTCTGTGCATTATGCATGTTTTGCTACCTCTAATCTCATTCTTCACCCTGTCTCCTCTCTTTCTTCAGTATTGCATCCAGTCTCTGTTATGAGATTTTTAAGGTTGTAGTCTGTGCTTCACATGTAACTCTGAGCTCCTAGAACTGCACCAGGCACTTAGTAGGTATTCAATAAATGTTCATGGAAAAAAAGGAGGGAGGGAAAAAGAGAAGGCACGATTCCTTGCTTTAAGGAACTTAGGATCTCAAGTAGAAGCTGGACATAAATTATTCTAATACAAGACAGGATGAAGTAAGTAGAACAACAAATATGTCCCCACGTGCTATGAAACACAAAGGTGACATTTAACACAACTGAGAGGAACTAGAAGAAGCTACTAACTGGGGTGGTATTTTAAAATATGGATTTGGTATGAAGAGCATTCCAGGTTGAGGAAATATTCTTCAACAAATACTCAAGTAGAAAGTGTCAAACACATTTGCAAGAAGTGAACTGTGGGATATGATTGGTGAGTAGGGTGCATGCTTGCATGAAAGGAGAGGGGTTCTGCATTTGTAGATAGGCCTTAAATACTATGTTAGAGGCAGATCATAGAGAGCGTACAATTCCAGGCGAGAGAATTAGAGCTTTATTTTGTAGGCTGTGAATAGCCCTGAAGATCTTTAGTTGAGAAATAAAAGAGCTCAGAGGTTAAAGGTGGCCGAAGGGCAATTTCCTATAAAGCAAAGCAAACTGTTTCAATGAATTATCAGCTGCTGATTTACCTGATTTGCAACCCAGGATATTTGGCTGTGGGTTCCTCAAGAAATGGGGGATGATTAATTTTTAAAGAGACATAAGAGAATTCAGCTCACTTTTTAAAACATAAAAACCTCTATTTTCTTAAAGTACATCTAAGATTAAAGAATCCAGGGTAAGTTTCTGTTTGGATAATGTTTATTTTGGTACCTTGAAAACTTGGAGGTTATTTAGAAACTCAGTTACAACTTGCCTTTAAACAAAACCACCCTTGGGAATGGTGGGTTTGAGCTGATCTCAATATATTAACTTGACATTATGAAGCAGTTATGCTGCATGTTCAAAGGGCTGATTAAATCTTAAAGTGAGCAAAGAACAGGCGCCGAAAGCACACACTTTGTTTAATTGGCTCCCTCAATAGAAGAAACAAAGGGGAAAAAACAGCAACATAAATGGAGGGCTATTTTTATTGTTGTTTAAAAGGAGGCCTCTTCTGTGTCACATAGAAAAATCTAGCATCAGCTCCCATGGCTTTTCTTCAAGACAGTGGATACACAGAGAAAAGCACAAATCAACAGTCAGGGCTAGAAGTAAACTGAGGCTCCGAACCACATATAAGGAAGGCAGTTGGGAGGACAAAGAGTTCCATTAAACTTTAAATTGCTGGAGCAATTAACCATTGTATATGCCTATAGACACATACACAATTTTTTAAACTGACTTTAACAGTTTTAACCCATATGGCAGAGGTATTTATTCTTTACTGATAATAATCAACCTCCATATTTCCCAGCTCCATGTTAGTTAGGCGGAGGCCATATGAGTAGTTCTGGCCAAGGGGCCGAGAGCAGAAATGATGTAAGTTACCTGTGGTCTGAGGCATTTAGGAGCTAGAGTCCTCCCTCCATCCTTTCTCTTTTCTTGTTACAGCTGTCTTGGAAGTCCTGTGTGCTAGGTCAATCAGCTGAGAGGTGGTGGAGTATATCAACCTAAGTTCCTGAGTAAGAAGTACCACAGTATAGCCTAGTCTTTTCCAACTAATTCATCCCCAATATCCACCCTTTCTTCCATTGTGTTAGATCTCCTAACTTTTGGCTGGACACATGGCTACGCAAAATGAAAACTGTATTTCTCAACCTTCCCAGTGGCTGGAAGAGATAATATGTTTAAAATCCAGCCAATGGAATGTAAGTGGAGAAGCAGTAACATATATTTTGCTCTTCTTCTTTGTCCTCTTCTTTATCCAGTGACCTGGCATATAGATGCTGCCATCTTGGATAAGAGGTCAAGGCCACAAGAGAACAGCAATAGTAGAAGAAGCCAAAGTCCCTAATAGCACGGAGCACCATACCAACTGTGGACAGCCTGCCCAAGTGTTTATGTGAGCGAGAAATAAATTTATAACTTGTTTAAGCCATTGTGGTTTCCAGAATCTTTTATATATTCAGTTGTTTGATGATGTCAACCAAATGTATATCTGGTGGATTATCTTGGTTCTTTACTTCTTCTGCAAATGTCTTAGAAATGAGTGGTAAAGAAGGCTAAATCAGCACCAGACTGCTTAGAGAGTAGATAGTTTACGCAGATCATGCAGGTTGCCTAGGAGAGCTTGACAATCTTTCAAGCAAAAAGATACTGAAATAAGTAGAGAATATTTGAGCATGTATGCATATTTAGCAACAGAGGGGAGTCGCTGATTTACCTAGGAGGAAGAGGCTATAATTGTTAATAACAACTTAGAATCCATTTCCCTTCCTCTTCTTAACCCCTAAGGTCAACTTCTGACAAGAAAAAAGCCAATTTTTTTGCCCTGATTTGACTTCATTTTTACATTTTTAGGTTTCCCACTTAGAAGATGGAATTCTATCCTCATTTTGATTGAAACTCATTGTTATTTATTTTCCAGGTTTTCATCCATTCCTTACTTTTCCCCTTCATGAAAAATGGTGCCTTCCACATAGTAAAGTCTGAAGTCATTTTTTTGTGTCCATTCTATTCTCATAATCCATTGTTTGATACTAACAAGCCTGCTCTTCCATGGCAGAGAATGACCCCTGTAACTAGTGAATGACTCTTAAAAGGAAAGCCCCATGATGTCAGGGATTTTTATTTGTGTATCTCTAGTACCTAGAAAAGTACCTTGCATTTCATAGGAATTCTATAAATATTTGCTGATTTTAATATCTGATAGCCTTCTCTGCTTAACCTCACCACCAGCCTACTATTTATTTCTGAGCTTCATCAGCTTATGTATGTTTAACATACAGAAATATGCTACATGGTCAACTGCCAGAGTCTACAAAAAAAATAAATATTGTACTTAAATAAACTAATAGTCATATTTTTAGAGTAAGCTTTATATACTTAATTTTAAACAATGGATAAATTAAAACATGAGCTTATTGTAAACCACAAAAGCCTTGAAAATATGATATTTCTAGGTATGTAAGTTAGCTCTCTCTAGAGTCATGCTTCAATAAAAACCACCTCCCAAATGTAGTGACATATAATAATAAGCATTGATTTTCAGGCTACAGGCCAGACACAGATCTGCTCTACTGTCCAGTAGCAATCCATGGAATGTTCTTCTCATGGTCAAAGGCAGTAGCACAGACTGCAACTTTAATTGAGCAAGCACATTTCAAGCCTCTGCTTGTGTCCTGTGGGCTGACATCCCATTGGCCAAAGCAAGTCACATGATTATGCTCAAAGTCAAGGGGTTAAGGAGTACATGTTGTCCACCATGAAGTCCTATGATGGAGGTGAATATATAAAATATGAAATGGAGAATTGAGACCAATGATTCGTCTATCACACTAGGTTTGAAAAATATCAAATGTAAAATGCCATTTTCTGATACCAGACAACTCAAAGGGGTAGAAATAGGAGACATCTTTAATAATATTAACAATAAAAAAATAAATTTTTTTAAACATTGCAAATTGTCACAAGAAAGGAAAGGAAAGCACATGGGATCAGTTCATTTTCTTTTATCCAAATCTCGAAAGTTCCTATGTCTGGAGAACATTCTTCTCTTTAAGAATGAACAACACGTATTGGGTAAAGGTGATAGAGATGCACCTTGGATTCACAAGCTCCCCCAAGCCTACCATGTTCCAGACCCCAGTCCTAACTCCATCCTTGCCCAAAGCTTTTAACTCTTCCCTTTGGGGAATCCTCTCAGTTCTGCAGGTCAATAATAGGAGTAAATGGCAGGAAAATAAGTTAACTCAAGAAATTTTATTTACTGTCTTTATCTTCATAGGGATGATGGTCTCATGTTGGATTTTAAAAAAGTGCCATGAATGCCAGAAGGAAGGATTGGAACTATGGAGGGCAGGGAATATCAGGTACTCCCCAGACTCCCATGTATAGCATGAGACCTTTGACATCTGACCCAACAAGTGGTCCTCAGTCTTGGTGGTCACTGACTTCCTACTGTCTTCATTCTAGGGACCCTTAACCTGGGGTCCTCGGACTGAATGTGGATAGAATTTAGGGGATCCTTGAACTTAGGTGGGAAAAAGTTAATTAATGTTTAACTAAACTAGTATTTAGTTAACTAACATTTAGTAGCCCTTCAATTATGAATGTAAGTAACAAACCACAGTCATTTTAACAATACCTATGAATTGTCACCAATAGAAATCACACATTTTTTATCACATGATATGTGTAGATATCTTTGGACATATCATATGTTCAGCAATACTTCAAAATGCACTAGTTATTAGATCCACTGCTAGATCTGGTTCTTTAATGTGTCATACTCCATCACAAATTTGTTTTTCTAATATTTGATAACTGTATTTATAATTTAAGTTTTTGTTTTGTGCACATAAAAACAATATACTCAGATAAGTCCTTAGGCTTCACCAGACTATCAACTGGGTCACTGAACAAAGAAAATGAAGAACTTCTCCCTAGGGTCTCCTTTCAGGGGTGATTTCTTAAATCCTCAGGAGATGCCGGTGTTGTACCCAAAACTGTCCTAGACATGTCAGATTAGTTCATTCCTTTTTATCCATATCTCAGACCCTTCCCGTTTTGATCCCTCTGACTGTCTTCTGCAGAAACTCTCTCAACCCCACTTGTTTCTTTTTCTGTTGTATAGTTCCTAGAAATTCTATAAATATCTCTTCTTATAATTCCTTTATCACATCATACTCTCCAACTACCAGGTAAGGTCAAGGTAAATTTAACCTAGAAATGTCTCCCTATTTAATTATTAAATTTTCCTTCTAATCATGTTACCTCTCTTACACCATCTCTAGGGAAGAGAATTTCACCCCACTCCCTTTCTTGCAATTCTTACCTTAGCAGCTATTGCCTGGTATGGACATGAAAGCTTTCTTTCATGAGGTTGGTTCTGCCTTCCTTCCAGATCCATTTTAAGACAGTTTCCATGCCCTGCCCAGAGAATCTTTCCTCCTCTGTACCAAGCAGCCATTGATTCCTCTGCTTTGGCAAAGACCTGCCTGGTCTCCAAACTTTGCCTCATCCTTATCCCCTCTTCAGGTCACTCCCAGTGTGTGGGGTCACATTGAGATAGTGATTCATCAAGTATCTGTCACATGCCACACAAGTCCAGACTGTGCTCATTTCACTGTGAATATGTCATATCTGTCTGGGCAAAGATGGCTTAGTTTTACAGGTGCCTCATTGATTACCAACAAACTAACCATTTATTGATTCACTTTACATTTAGGATCTTGCACAAAATGATCATATCTAGTCATATTTTTTCATCACTATCTGTTATGATCTGGATGTTTGTGTCCCCTCAAAATTCAGATGTTAAAATCCTAACCCCAAGGTGATGTTATTAAAAGTGGTGCTTTGGAGAGGTGATCAGGTCCTAAGAATAGAGTTGTCATGAATGGGGTTAATTCCCTTTTAACGAGGCCTCAGAAGGATCTTTCACCCTCTTCTACCAGATGAGGACACCAGGAAAAGTCAGCAGTCTACAACGCACAAAAGGGCCTTCTTCACCAGAACCCTACTCTGCTGGTGCCCTGATCTTGGACTTTCAGCCTCTAAACTGTAAGAAATAAATTTCTGTTTTTTATAAGCTTCCCAGTCTATGGTATTTTGTTACAGCAGCCCAAGTGGAGTAAGATACTATCTGTAATGGATATTATGATGTTACACTAGGTTTCCCATCAGAACTTATTGTCTCAGCTGGTGAGAGTACTTCTGGCTGATTGCCCTGAGCTGTTGTGTCTCCCTGGAAACTACCCTTGTCTGAAAACAGCTACCTCACCCAAGAAGACAGTCCACATTCAATGACTGGTCATTGGGAGAACATAAAGGCTCAGAATACTCCCTGCAACATGAGACAACTATGAAGGGCCATCCGCCTAGGGTCAGCTGAGGCCTTTGTTGAGACTACCTTGTAGCCCAGCTTCTTCCAGTGCCAAATTTGCTTCCTTCCCTTCCTTAGAGTTTGATCCCCAGATCTCCATATGCTAGATCCATATGCTAAACCTCATCTCAGAGTCGGCTTCTGGAAGACCCCAAACACTCCCTCACCCCATTCCAGGGCCCTAACCCCACCAGACCTTAAATATTCCACTCTCTGATCTCCTTTTTACTGTCACACCTCCACTACCCTCCACAGGGCTTGGCACAGAGGAGCGATTTAATAAATGTTTAATAAATTGAATTTAATCTGCAAATTTGACGAGTCTACCAGCAGTACCCTCCTCCAAGTCTCTAATAAGAATTGCGGCAGTCTGTAGGCAGTTTGCCAAAAGGTTGAGCTAAACAACTTACTGCTTAAAGAACCAGCTAGTAGTGCTCTCTGAGAGAAGTTAAGGGTCCTAGCAGGTATCTAAGGCCACACAACCAAGCACCAGAAGGCCAGTGCTGAGAATCTTCTGGCCTGGGATCCTTGTCACTCTGGATTCCACCCAAGTCCAATCGAGACCCAGCTTGTAATAGAAAAATGAGCACCCAGCCCAAAGCACTGTTCTTGTTCTGTGCAGAGGGACTTCTCCCTAAGGCTGGCCTTAACTTTTAACTGTACTTTGCTTTATCATTAAAACTAGTTTGTAATTTTGCTATTATTTTTGAACCATCTTATAGTAGCTATTGGTGTAGGTCCTATGAGGTCAAATATTGCCTATTTCATCTACCCAGCCTGAGATTATTCTCTTAGCTTCATTTTTAAACATAAACATTTATTGTTAGTATATCTAAATTGTCCTAAAACTTTGCTTTTCTATAAATTAACCTATACCTTTTATTATTTCACCACTTCATCCTTTATATTCTTTTTATTTTTCCTCAACTTGCCATTTTCTTGAGTAGCATATCCTTTGAAGATGGCTTTAGATCACAAGGGCATTTACTGTCACACCACAAAGAACTGAGCTCTCCCCAGAACACTGGAGGACTGCTAGGAATGTTGCAATGTGGTCTCTTCTTTAGGGAGGGATTGTGTCTCCCTTTTGTCTACCTGTGTCAGGTATTGCAATTAAGAAAAGATATAATATAGGGGCGGGCAAAAGTAGGTTTACAGTTGTGAGTATGCAAAACACAGTTCATTCTTGTATTATTATTTTGTTATGTATTTACTTGTATTTTTCTATAAGAACAACTGTAAACCCACTTTTGCCCACCCTTAATCCATGTGCTTGAAGTTAGGGCTTGCACTCTAGGGTAGTGGTTCAACCTTAGCTGCACATAAGAAACACCTGTAAACTTTTTTAAATACAAGTAACCAGCCATTCTCCATTATAGGAGAATCTTGGAGTGGAGATCAAGCATTAACATTTTTAAGCTCCCCAGGTAATTGCAATAGCAGTAACCTTGAAAACCACTGGTCTATGACTTTGCTATTCAAAATATGGTTCATGGACCTGCAGCACCAGCATTACCTGGGAGCTCATTACAGACGCAGAAGCTTAGGCCCCACTGCAGTCTTGCTGAACTAGAATGTGCATTTAGCAAGATGCCTCCAGAGGATCTGTGTGCACACTGAAGTTTGAGAAGCAGTAGTTTAAAACGCACTTTGATGGTTTTTCCATTTTAACTTTCTTTAAAAAAAAACAAAAAACCTTTGATCTGAAGGTTTGAAGATTCCATATCAAATATTTGCAGGTTTAATCATTTCTATTTTCTTTTTGATTCACCCCATCAATAATAGATGCTAATTTGACTAATTCGTGATAAAATGTCCCTTTCCCAGGTTGGCAAAATTGTTTCTAATGAAGGAGATGGAGAGCGTTGAATTTCTCAGAGGTCTGCTTGAGGAGAGCATTATGCCTGCGCACCTGCAGGAACCCTCTGAGACGGAGCAGAGCATGAGTGGGTGGGACTGTCAGCAAGAGCCAGAACTTGCGTAAAGGAGGAAAAGCTCTCTGCTAAAACAAGGAAGGAGTTGGTTCCTGAGAGGGGAAAGGGGGTGGGGAAGAGGGGGGAGAGAGAGAGAAGAGGGGAGAGGCAGGGGCAGAGAGAAGAGCTTTCAAGATCAGCTGACGTTCCATAACCCCTCACACTTTCCTAGAGTAATAAACCTATGGGTGTGAGAGGAACTTGAGGGGGAAAAAACAGTGAAAGGTCTGAGTGTATCTGGGTTGGAACATGAGCACAGAGTAAAGCCTTGATGTTTGGATGCAGAGACTGTTACAGAACAAATGGACCCGTGCTGGGCGCGGGGCGGGTGGCGGTTGCCCAGATGCTATTACCAACACAACACCCCCTTCACCAGGGTTCCTCGGTTGTAGGTCCTTTGCCCGCGGCCCTTGGAATTATGGCTCTGAATGGCAGAGTTTGGTGAAAAGGAAAGGAACTATTTATTCAAAAGTTATACAGGTTTGATTAATGGCTAAATGTCACTCTTAAATCTTAAAATCCCTTTAAAACAATCACCAGCACACACACCATTCTGCCTTCCCCACTTTTGCTCAGTCAGCCCAGTCAGGGGTACTGTCCTTCAGAAGAAAAAGAACAGAAGTCCGGGGCTCGGCTAGGCAAGCCTCTCGCGAGTCTCAGCACCATCCACTGCGTCGCCGCGATCTCCAGCTCTTAATCCATAACCCTGTGGCACCTTCTCATGGCCCACTAGCAAGAGTCCTTTCTCCCCTCTTTCTTCCCACATGGTCTTCACACGGTTCCCCAGCGTCTGCGTCTCTTTGTCTCTCTTGCAGGCCCCTGCCTCTCATCCTCCTCTCCCAGTTACATTCTGTATTAAGTCTTTTAAACCTTCCTGATTAACTTTGGTGATATGCAAAATAACCTTCTTTGCATGTGAGGAATGAAGCTATCCTGTTATTGACATGCAAAATGACTCTCAGGGGCCCTCCTCAAGGCTCCCATCCCCCTTGGCGGCCTGCCCTGGGGTGGGGGGAATATATTTTTCTTGGACATCCCATTTTCTGGACCCTGTTAAAAATACCCTTTGGGGGACCCTGGCTGTGCCCCATTACAAGACTAGGACCAAGGGGACCATGAGGAAGGTGGTCCTCTAGGATCCACAGAAATCACACAGGGAATGCTTTGGACCATTCGAGTCCATGACACTGGGGAGTTGAGTTCAGTTTATTTTGATCTGTAGGGGCAGAAAGGCCTTAGTTGAGCACTGGGTTTAATGCCTTGCTTCCCCCTACATTGCTGGAGAGAGGATAGGTCCCCATACTGACAAGGGCTGCCTGAAACTGAAGGCTTGAGTTGGGCTTATTTCAGAAAAGCAGGTAATTCCTCCACCCCACTCCACCTCCCCACCACCAACACACACCCTGCTGAAACCCCTATTCCCATGTGATATTTTCAAACATACTGCTAATTCCCAGTGATCCCTGAGGACGGTGAGAGTTCTGCCACATCTGACCCCAGGATCCCTAAAAGCAGGTGCCGTGTTTGCTTTTAATGCCTTGGCAAAGGGGCGCCAGGGCCTCTAGCTATGGACAGAATGCTTTGCTGGGAAGGGTTGAGTTCCTTCCTCCAAGTGGGAGGCCCCAAGGCTGGGACTTGTTCCCTCTCTTTGGGATCAAGTTGGACAATCTCTACCACGTTTGTACCTCCACCAAGCTTTTACGCTCAACCAAACTGAGCTTTGCTGCAGGGTTTGGTAGGAAGCAAGGAAGCTTTTTCCGTCCTCCTTCTCTCAGCAGGACTCAGAACAAGCCTGGCCTTCATACCCAGCATGCTTCTCTTTAGACTGGTCATGTTTTGGCCAAAACACGTCTTCAGCAAGCTCACCATTCTGGTGCCAGAGAGGGTGTTTATAAAAATTGTCCAGATGCTTATTTCTGTCTTTCAAAAACTGCTTTCTGTCTGATCCAGGTTATAAATTTGTGCCAGAACTCTGAGTCTTGAAAAACTGTAAAGAATATTTATCAACATCACCCAGAAGTTTTCCCCTTTAACCACCCACTTTCAAAACCCTGAACAATTATGCTATTGCAGATTGCTGGATGTGGTCAATACAGAGAGTTTCTTTCTTTTCTTTTTACTTTTGTGCCTTTCTTAATTATGGGAAAAAGAAAATATTACCATTTTAAGTATACAGTTCATTAGCAGGTTTTGAATGGGCATCAAATTGGAATCATTGGCTAATTTTCAACAACTGCCTGCTTTGTTGCATCCCTCTAATTTCTAATCTCATTTTTGCTTATAGGACAATGACCAGAATGATTCTTTCCAATAAAGTTTGTCTTCTTATCTGGCTTAGGCTTCCTGCTGTTTTGTCGGTGTGTCTAGCCAGGCAAGGCTGACTGGCAGCTCATGCCCCAACCCCCCAAAATTTGTGCAGCTCAGAGAATTGTTCATTTGTCTTTGGTTCTCTCTCTCTCTCTCTCTCTCTCTCTCTCTCTCTCTCAGGCCTGAGCTCATGTGATTTCTGATTCCATCTCAATAGTTGTAATATTAAGTAGAAAAGGAAAGAAAAATATCCTTGGTAGGAAACAGCATGTGGCAGAACACAGAGGCCGCAAACTACAGATTGAATGCTCAAGCCACACTGTTTGGAATGGGACATAAAAGAACTTTGAAACATGAACCTGAGGAGAGGAAACAGCATTCAAATGAAGGTGCCAGAATAAGAGAAGTAGGTGTTGTCCTGAAGAATTTGGGGAGCCATAGTAGGTGTAAGAGCTGTGGAAGTTAGTCTAAGTAAGTAAGGTGTTGTTCATAAAGAAGATCAGCTGTGGTTTGAGTTTCAGACCTTCTTGTTCTAGCCTCTGCCATTACCACAGAAGATAAGGCACCCAGAGAGCTGGTGGGTGAGACCCAGCCAAAAACAACCCAGAGAGGCTGGTTTGTGACTGGGAGTGTAAAAGGAGGAAGATCTCTAGGGAGAGCAAGATCCAGACATAGGGAGATAGAGACAATGGGAAAGCAAGTCCCAAAAAGGGACATCCAGCTAAAGAACTACCTTGGGTGATGGAGCAGATATTTCTCAGCACCCACCTACCTCTCCACACTGAAGGCTGCTCCCAGAAATACCTGCCATTCACTGACTGTGGGCTTTTCTGACTGAGGGGGCCCACTCAGTCTACCCATAGGACAAGCCATAAGTGCTTGACAATTAATTAGTCCAACGGTAGCCCTCTGTCCATAATGGACAGGAGTGGTGGATAAACACCTCCCTCACCACACAGGCAGGACGAGTCTGAGGTGCATGTCCTATACCACCTCCCAAAGTTCTCCACGGGGGCTGAGCCCCAGTTGCCCACATGGGAACTGACTCAGTGGCACTGTCCTCATTGGCTCCCTTCCTTTCCCTGTCTATTCTAGTTTCCTTCGCCTCCCAACTAAATTATTCACACCCTAATCCTTATCTCTGGCCTCTCTCCAGGGAGCCCAACCCATAGCCCATAGCCCAACTATTACTATGAGAACATAGACACTCTGAACCCCTGCAGGAACCCCCCAACAAGCTTCCAGAGCCTTCCAGCTTCCCCCTTAGTGTATAACCAGAGCCACTAGAAGTGCACTCACAGTGTTCAGCACTGGGTCCTGGGGCCTCCTCTTCCTCCTAGTTCTTCACTGTGTTTTTCCTGCCCTGATTAACGCACTCTGGGGAGGAGATGGACACAGAGGCCCCCCGCAGAGGCAAGACACCGTGACGTAAGCCCTGCCTCTTCAACCGTGGCCATGGAAGAAATCAAAGCTGAGCGAGGGCCGGGGGGATCTGGAGCCCCTTCCCACCCTGCTCCAGGGAGGACAGCACAGATGTGGACAGTGAGAGCCTCCCACTGCTGGGAGCAGGTAGCGTCCTCTTACTAACTTGTCATGACGCCAAGATTATTTAGTTTTTCTTCATCAGACTGGAGTCTTTGAGAACTTTGAGGGTGGTCTGTCTGCCACAGCAGCGCTCTGCTAGGGCAGAGAGGAAAGAATTTGTTACTTTAATCTGAGTGGAGAACCAGAGCAACACGGATGCTGCTCGTGACAGCACTGTGGTCTCCCACCTCCCAGGCAGCCTCAAAAAGATGAATGGCCAGCGTCCGCTCATTAACTTAATTTGTTGCTGAGAAAAAACCCTCATGGGCTATTAGGCTGTTCTCACATCGTGGAGAATTGGTGCTGACTTCAGGGGCTTATGGGAAATTAGTACAGTGAGAGGAGACCTGTCTAGATGCCAGATCAGTGAGTGGGACGCAGCTGCTAAAACGAGTCTCAGTCCCTCTCAGAAGGAGCTGGGCCCAGCAACTGGGTCTGAGCAACTGCTTTTGTTGTCATCGGGGCTGCAGACCCTTGGAGGAGGCTCGACTATTCATTCAACTCAGCTCCTCACACTGGGAGGCTGACTCCTCAGCTTCCATCAGGAATTATGTCAGAGAGTCCCCTGACTGCCATCACAGTGACCCCTTGGCTGGCGTGCTGCCTCTCAGTCCCTTCCCTGCCACTCTCAAGGGGCCCCAGGCATGTTCCTGGATCTCCTTCAAGCCTCACAAGGCCCAGGGGAGGCTGGATGAGGGGCAGACAGAGAAATCTCAGGGCCTCTCAGTATAAGTGATCTTCATTGCTGTTTCTACAGGCCTCTCTTGGTGGTGCAGGCCACTCTCGAACGAAGGTCCTGCCTCCTCTCCAGGCAAGCAGCAGGGTGCTCTCCTCTGCCTGCAGTTTCCAAGCCTATCTCATCAGCCACTCATCCCCCACTCCATGGATTTTGATTTAGAAGGGGGCCAAGGAGCAGGCCTCCAGGTCTTATTCCTTCCCCAACCCATAGTTCCTTTTTCTGAACCCAGAGAGTGTCCCTGTCTCCTTCACGCCCACCATATGACATATAACCTGCAAGGCCCCATGCCATGACATTGAGTGGGACAGCACTGAGCTTTCCTAATATTTAAAGAGAAGCTTTGGGGAATTCAGAAAGCCCTTTTGTGTCTCAACAAAGCCCAGCTCTGGCAAGCACAGATCTTTGCCTTCCAGATCCTCATACTGAAAGCGTTTTCCTGAAAACTCGTATGGAATATGAAAAACTAAAAACTGACTCCTTGTCTTCCTCTGGGTTCTGCCTTCACCCATGAATCATAATGAGTGGAGGCTCGGAGAGAGCAAAATCTATCAACTACAAGGATTGCATCCGTGTGTGCAAACAGTTAACATCAGATCTGAGCTGATGCGGGCCTGCCCAAGAATGACCTCGGTTTCTTTCTTTTCATTGCCTGTTTCCTGGGAACTACACAATAAATATGACACATTGCAAGTAGGCTTGCAGGCCCTGGGCTCACCTGACTCACACAGTAGAAAGAGCTCACAGAGAGCAAAAGCTGTGGTTTCTGTGTCAAGGTGACCCTCAGGGCACCTTGGCTCCCCACTGTGGCAGCCCATGCATACCCCATGTGGAGACACTGCAGAGGCCAAAGAAGCTGTGTACTTGGGGAGCTGATGACTCTCTGGATAAGGAAAAGTTGAGTATCCTGTATCTCCTTTCCTTTATCCTTCCAGAGAGAGAGAGAGAGAGAGAGAGAGAGAGAGAGAGAGAGATGAGAGATTGAGACTGATTTTAAGGAACTGGCTCATGCTATTATAGAGGAACGGTGAATCCAAAATCAGATGTGGGAGGCCAGCAGGCTGGAGACTCAGGGAATAGCTACAGTTTGACTCCAAAGGCGGCCTGCTGGCAGAATTTCTTCTTGCTCAGGGGAGGTCTATTAAGGCCGTCTTTGTTCTATAAAGGCCTTCAAGTGATTGGATGAGGCCCACCTACATGGAGAGCAATGTACTTTACTCAAAGTCCACTGATTTAAATGTTAATCTCATCCAAAAAACGTTTTTACTGAAATATTCAGAATAATGTTCAATCAAATATCTGGGCACCATGGCCCAGCCAAATTGACTTATAGAATTAACCACTGTACTCAGTAAGTACAGTAAACATAAAGCAATTGCATCTCCTGAATTTGACTGCCAACTTGAGTCAAAACCATAATCTTCACTTATAACCACCACTGTCTAAGTACAATCCCTGCTGGTTCTCTAAGTGCTGAGCTACTGCAAGGGTCTGTGAGAGGCACAGTAGCACAAGAGGAGGCCATTTCTTCCCCACCTGACCACTGGCATTACAGACCTGCCTGTAACTATGCAGGAAGCCTTTTCCTACGCTTTTCCTGGATGGAAGCTCCCAGGAGAAAGTCCTGCGGCTCTTGTTTTCCTTGTAGACCACACACGGCCAGGCCTCAGGATGAGCACCCAGCATCTTGCTGACTGCCCTGGCTGGCCTGGTCTATGAAGGGCCCTGGCAGAAGATACAACTGCTACTTGCTGAGAAGACAGCAAATCTCTCATTGTGGTCATAAAAATGAACATACCCTCTCACAATGCTCAGCGCTTTACAGTTTGCAAAGCACTTTCACATTCATTACCGATTTGATCTTTCCCAGAGAATCTGAGAAAAGTCTTGGTTGCTGCCTCAGGAAGTCAATGATGGAGTGTTTCAGATCTCCCTTGCTGCCTGGTCCAGAGGCTGCCCTGATGCACTATGCTTGTTCAAGCTGGCATGGAAACATGGGAGATCATGCTGAGGTTCAAAGATCACAACCTTGAAGGCTCCCTCCAGTCCCTAACCTCAAAGAAGTCTCAGGCTGCCAGCCTACTCTTGAGAGTACAGAAGCCATGCCCCAGTGCTCACCTGTCACTGTCCCCAAAAGGCCAGGATGTCTGATGCAGCTTATAACCCTGAGAAATGAACATAGCTCGTATTATCAAGAAAGCCAGCAAACAGACCCTGGAAATTACAGCAGTCGTTCAGCCTCTCAGGTGGCAAGACAGCGTCTGGAAAGCCTGATGTTTCCATCTGTTGAGCCCCATCAGGACAAAATGGAGGTAACACAGACACAACTATCATTTATGTGTGTCGTGCAACTGTGCACAAAAATGTATGTGTGAGTTTGTGAGTGTAAGTGAGCATGAGTGTGTGTGTGTATAAATATGTATGTGGCTAAGTATGTATAAATTTTGCGTGCATGTGTATGCATGTGCATATGGGCCCCAAAAGGCCAACTTCAACTATCCCTGGGATTTGAAAACCCAACTGGAATTACTGATAAATAAAGTAGTGGGCCTTGTCAAGGGCTTGCCAAGGTGAACCCTGTGGTCTCTGCCCACAGAGAGCAACCATCCTGTAGAGGAAGTGGACACACACAAATAACTCAGATCCTGGGAAGCTTGGGGACTGTTTTAGCTCAAAACCAGAGGTAGGGAGATTGAAGAACTTCCACAGGCTGTGTATGTGACCCCAGGCTTGCTCCAGAGCAAGAGGGATGTGGGAGAAGTTGTCCTGCCCTCTAGAGGCCTCAGACAACTGCTGGACGAGCCCCTGAGAGAGCAAACAGGACAGTGATCAGGAGCACCAAAGGGTCTCAACCAAGTGCTGCCTGAGAGGGAAGGAGACTCTGTGAGAGCTTGGGGAAACAAGGACGTGGCTGGCTGTAAGGGCTGGCCAGCAGCGGTCCACGAGGGGTAGGTTGCCAGGGTGTGGGGATGGGGCTCAGCTTCTCGGCCCCCAGCTCTGTGCTTTCCATCAGTAACAGCCTAGCAGGAAACACTATAAGCCCAGAGGCAGGTCTACCCCTAACATTTGGAGACAAGAGTACAAAGGGAGGCCCCCACTTGCAGCCACACCCCTCTCACACCACGCATGGCTCCACCCATGCCCATGTGTGGACCACAGAGCCTTCAAGCCCAAGCTCTGTCCATAATCACCACCACCCTTCCTTGGGGACGCTCACCTATGGCACGGTCTTACCTTGGGAGGACAGACACAGAGAAGATGCCCTCTTAGGGCTCAGAAATGGGCTGAGGCCACTTCAAGAAGGAATTCTGAAGTCCTGCTTCCCCTGAGTATGGCCTGGGGGCAAGAGAGGTAACAGGGTGGAAAGTCCTGGGGGCAGGTTTCTGTGGCATAATTCAGGTGAGGAATGGGAAGGTCTTCTGAAGCAAGACTGTTCCAAATGTGATCCACAAAGCTGTGTCAGCCCAAGAGACATTTGTTATGAGCCCATGACAAAGTTAGCACAGAAACTGAGTAAGCATTTAGGAACTTTAAAGCAATTTGACCACCTCATTTTATGTCTTTTGAATCTAATAAAAAACACTTGGACTTTATGATGTGCTTTTCTTTTTTTAAACATTTTATTTTTCCAGTAATTCGTCTGTATTGTATTTTACAAAAGCATCGATCCACAACAGATTGGAAAATTCAAAATCCATCCCTTCAGCACAAATAGTTTGAGAAGCTCTGCTCTAAAACACTTAACAAGGTCAGAGGCCCACCTTCCCAGATAGAAAGGGAACTTCCCAGAGGCATGCCTGGGGAACATGTCGCCCTAACCCCACTGGATGTTCAGAGCCTTGCCCTGATTAGCTAGTTCCCCACAGCAAGGGCAGTAGGGCATGTGTCCTAGGCCCTCCCAAAAGGACTGCCTGGGACACAGAGGGGCTAGGAAGAACCACTGAAGAGGGCATCTACACTTTACACAGAGGCTCCTATGCCTGAGTCTCTGCTGAGCCACTTGCCAGCTAGGCAAATGTGACCAAAGCATCTGTCATCTCTGAGCCCCAGTTTTCTCACCTGTGAAATGGTATCAGGACTAAACAGGATAACACCTATAAAGCATTCAACCCCACATTATGAGGCCATATGAGCTGGGAGCTCAGAATTGGCCTTTTCTCTCTGTGCTCATACCCAGAATGCGAGGACAGACACCAGATGGGGAGCAGACATCAAGAGACCAGACCCCACCTCACATGCCCTCCACCTGCAAACCTACCCTCTGGTGGCCCTCAGTCCTGCCAGCCTCCTGGATCCCAAAAGCCATAGGGCCTACTCAGCAACTCTGCAGGGAGCACTCCCACCCAGTGGGAGTTTGGCTCACTTCCTAGGGTCCTGTGAGACACAAGAGAAGCAGAAAAAGTTAGCAAGTACCTAGGATCCTGCTGGGAATATGGATATTTAATGTTTCCCATACGGTGAGCTTGAAAGCAACAAATACTAGAAATATTACTCAGCCCCCACAAGGCCCCATACCCAGAAATGGAGAGAAGGCATTGAACTGGCATGAGCAATAGAATTGGAGATCAGGGGCCTAGCTCTGACTACATGGCTTCATACGCTGTGTGACTTCAGGCTCATCCTATGTAGGATTTGTCTTGGGCCAGGTTTCTCAGAAGCAGAGGCTGAGGCAGGGATTCAGATGTACATGGGTTATTGGGGGGAGTGGGGAGTTTGGGGTGAGAGAGAGTAAGGAATGCAGGTCAGGGCAGGGCAGGGGAAGGAGCTGGGCAGGGGTATGTTTTTAGCTGGAGTCTAGTGTCAGCCTGATCCCATGTGGAGCTCTGGGGCATGAATGACATAGCAAAGTTGTCCCTCCCAAAAGGAAGGAGGCTGAGCTGTCATATCCCCAAATCAGTAAGCCACTAACTAAATAATGCCCCCAGGTGTGCTCATACTCTCCCAGGCTTCTTCCACACGGCAGCGCCCATCAGCCAGAGCCAGTCTCCCAGAGAAGGTCCCAGGGGTGAGCTGTTAGGAGCCAATGCCTGCAGCTACTAGGGATGGATCTGGTGGCCTGGTCACCAATAGCATTCACTACAGGGTTGTTGTAGCAAAATCCCTCTCCCCTCCTCACCCACACTGAACCCTCATGGGACTCCAAGAGAATGTGTGACTTCCATCACAGCCCAAGTACCACCCTCCATGGCCAATCTAGGAAGGGTCAAAGGAGCTTGGTATCTGGTGGGTGTGAGTGTGGGAACAGTTTATAGAAATTTATGAAAAGCAAAACACAAGCTTCTCCCCTGGGAAAGTAACAGGGAAACACTCAGTTCCAGCTGAAAGAAAAGTTTTTGAAGCAAGGAAGTTTATTTAGAGCATAACCAAGCCCCTGAATCAACAAACCGTGGCCTTATCTCCGAGTATGTGGGTCATTCTGTCTCTCTCTGCTCTGCTGACCACTCTTGGCCAGGCTGGGCCTTAGGGCAGAGGTCTCAGGCCCAAGGTGGCTGAGGAGGCTGAAGAACAGGGCCCTGGGGACAGGGCCTTGTGTCTTGCCGTGTGCTGAGAGCCAAGGATAGGAACTACGAGGTGCCAGGGAGTAAGATGTTGCAGGCTGCCCCACTGGCTTTTATTTTTAAAACTCCTTATCATTTCTCTGGAGATTATTACAAAAAGAAAGAAAGAAAACTGCCTAGAGCTGAGTGATGAAGGAGGCCCAGGCTGTGGGCCACTATCATCTTTCCGTGTCCTCTGGGGCCCTCACCCACACGTCATTGCTCTGTGAGGACAGAGAAACCATATACTCTGCTAGTTTTCAGGAGGATTTTAGGCCTGGAAAAAATGCAGATGGGACTCCTTATAGCGAACCTTATATATTTTTTACAAGTTGGATGAACTCAAACCGTAAATTCAG
The DNA here is from genome assembly GCF_021234165.1 of Pteronotus mesoamericanus. Lineage (NCBI taxonomy): Eukaryota > Metazoa > Chordata > Mammalia > Chiroptera > Mormoopidae > Pteronotus > Pteronotus mesoamericanus. Next base: position 23,975,482 of record NW_026555105.1, on the reverse strand, counting down.
GGTAATTATTCCATTTTCTGAAGGACTTGCTGTTTGACAAAAGGACCAGATATTCATCCTCTCATGGAATGAAAACAAGAGCATCATATTGGACATTAGAGACTACTAAACTAGTCTACTTTTTGGAGCCTACCTTGGGGCCTAAAGCAAGGGTCTCAGTTGGTAGCAGCATGGAGGGACAACATTTGCAAGGCACCTGGGCTCCACACGTGGCCCGTCCCCAAGGACAAATTTAGTGAACTCTGGCAAGGGCCCTCTGCCTACCACCCCTTGCAAGTCTGCTCCCTAACTACCCTCTCCAGGGCTGTACCCTCTCCTTGGACTTGCCATCTTGCTGACAGGGAAGAATCCTTCAATTTTATTTGGATTTCCCCAAAGCAAACCCTAAGAAAAAATTCTAGAGCAAGCAGTCCATAGCAAAATTAAAATATTTTATAGATAATATACAAATATTTAAAACAATGGTCCAATCCCACCTCTTGAAGGGAAAGATTCGTTGTCGAGAATAAAGCAGGGAAGAGTGAGGGCAGTGAAGGCAGAAGTCACTTTGGTGCAAGAGAAACAGCACAAGATTAACAAGCTGGAGGCCTGGGTTCTAGTTTAGGCTCTACCATTGGAATTTGATTCTCTTTCTGGGCTTCAATATCTTTGTGGTGAAATGAACCCATCAAATGGGAACCAGTTGATCTTTCAGTATTCGGCAAGTGTACCTATTAGCCAGGAATCAGCTGCAGAAAATGGATACTTGAACTATATTAAGCAAAAACAGATTTAATATAAGAAACTAGGCACTGAGGAAATTTTGGGGAAGGTTGAAAGAGCCATGACACCCAAATCAGCACAGGAAAACTAGCTTAGCAGGTGAGCTGTTTCCTATGCCATTTGCAGAGAGACGCATCACCTCACTGGTGACAAAGGTCCCAGGACCCCTGTGCAATCACTTGTTAGAATAAGGCCACACTCTCTAGACTTCCACCAACAAAACATGGAGTTATGAGCTCTGCCTCTGGGGCCCTCACCCACACGTCATTGCTCTGTGAGGACAGAGAGACCATATACTCTGCTAGTTTTCAGGAGGATTTTAGGCCTGGAAAAAATGCAGATGGGACTCCTTATAGCGAACCTTATATATTTTTTATAAGTTGGATGAACTCAAACCGTAAATTCAGGGTAATTATTCCATTTTCTGAAGGACAAATTAGTGAATAGCCATTGGAATGCACTGCAGGACAACCCAGTGTCTCCATGGCCAAAGCTGGCTCTCCAGTAGGACCAGTGGAAGCAGCATAAAGTTGGCCTTGGTCTCAACCTTGTTCAGATCCTTAGCTTTAGGGGTCTGGGAAATGTAGATTTTGCTTTTCCAGCCCCTCCTGAAAGCAGACTAGAAGAAAGTTGGCATGGAAGATGAATCCAGTGCAGTATGTTCATCCCCAGTGCTTTGTGCCAGGCAGTGTGCAGGACACCCGAGATTCAAAAAGGTCCTGGACGCACCCCTGTCCCCAAGGAGCTTATAGCCTCTCTGTGTAATCTAAAAGTGAAGTCTACTTGTGCTGTTACCAGTTAAAAGTCAATACGGAATAATGGAGGGGAACATGGGAAGGAAAGAGCCCAAAGAAGGAATGGAGGGAGTTGTCCTGAGAATGACATGAAGTTCAGAGAGAAAAACTAGCTTGGGTCACTCTTCAAAGGTCAGTGAGGGAGAGAGGCAATCTTATAGGAAGGAAGAGCAGAAACAAAGGCAAGGGCACAGATGGATAAGGAGTAATTTGAGACACATAGCTGTGTGATATGCAGGGTGAAGGCAGAAGGGGAGACAGGGGCAGGGGTGGGGTGGCGGGTGGTCTGCTGCAGAGACGGAGAGGGGTACAGTCTTTCAAGCCATGCAGAAGACCTTAGGAGGTCCATGGGACACTCGTGAAAGATTTTAAATAGGAAAGAACTACAGACATGGTCAGATAGCTGTCAGGAACCCGGTAAAGGGAACCCAGAAATCCAGAAGACAAGACCAGGAGATTCTAGAGAGAGAGACTAAGGGAAGAGGGGCAGGAATGAAGAGTGCACACAACCATAAGGAACTGAGGCCATGCAGGACGCTTCCGGCCAAAAGCTCTCCAAGCACAGCCGCTTTTAGTGGCTCATGTAGCTGGATCGGGGTGAGAGGCCACATATAAAAAGGCAGTTGCCAGTGCAGTCTCTCACTGAGCAAGAATAACCTCAGTGATTTCTCCCTTTATGGAACCCCTGCCTTACCCAAAATGGACAGGAAGTTCTAAAGGTGAGGAAAGAATCAGGAAAGAGAGAGGGAAGGAAGGCAAGAAGAGAAGCACAGAATCAAAAAATCTATAACTACGTGTGTTCCCAAACACACTGACTTGCATCAGCACACAGTCTCAGCTCAGAACCCAGCCCATGCGCCTTCTTTGAGAGCTGACTGCAGCCCCTCGAATCATAAATGGTTGCCTGTGACCTCTTGGACTTGCACAGATACCTTTATCAGTGACTTTCAGCCCTAGTTTTTGGGAAGCTTGTTTCTATCTATGAAAAAAGTAACCATTCCTCCCTCTTCCATCTCCTCCCCTATTGCTCCCTTTGCCTTTCCTTAAAAAACACTTCTCTCAGCACACAGGAGAAAGTGTGCGCTCTCTAGAAGTAGCATCCAAGATGGAGACTGGATGCACATTATCTCTTGGAGGAGGGATCTCCGGAGAATTGGTATGAGGGAGGCAAAAAGAGCAGAGGACATTGATGAGTAAGATGTGGTCTCAGCTGGAGTCCAGGAGAATTCTGGGCATGAACGGCACTATGGAGTGGATCCACCTTGAGACAAGAGGGCTAGTCTTTGGTACCCACATGTCAATCATTGGCTGAATGCTACCCTTCCCCAGCAGGGGACATATAACCTCCCTGATGAGGCGGATCTCATCCAGCTAAGGGCAATTCTTGAAAGAAGGAGCCCTTGTGAGCCTTTAGCAGCCAAAACAACAGCTGCACAGCAACAGGAAAATGGCACTCCTTCCTGGAAAAGGGAATCTGGGCAGGCCACCAACAGCCTCCAGTGAGCAGGGGAAATGCTCATTTTGTCAAGCCCACTGCACTGGATCCTTTTTTCTTTACCATGCCTCTGTCTTCCAGCAGACTCCCTATAGAAACCAAACGAGGCCTGACCTTAATGTGATCAAGTGAAGAGCAGAAGTGGTCCCACAGTTCTCTTTCACATAGCCAGGGGTATGCCATGATTCCAAGCAGGTCTTCTGGGACACAACTTCTCCCAGCTCCCACCCTCTGTCTGAGTCCAGACCCCAGGAACCCACACTGCCTCTCCACCATGGCAGCTGCTTTGCAGCCAAGTTCAGTGGACTTGCTCCGTGCTCTCACTGGCACTCAGCTAGGCTGGGGAGATGTTGCTCCCAAGCTGAGAGAGCTCTTTCAGAGTGCTTTTGCATGAGCATAGTTGTCTGGCTCAGCTGCACAGTAACTACATGAGCTGCTTCTCCAGCCCAGGGTATGATATAGAGTACCTCCTTTCACATTGCCTTAATTACTCATTCCATTTCTACTAGTAGAAGTCCAACATCTCTCTCTCCCAAACAGGCTCTTCCTTGCAAATTTTCTAAGAACCTTGGAGTATGACTCAGTTTGAAGAAGGTCCATTCTTGTTTCCAAATGCCAACCAGAAAGAGAATTAGAGTCCCATGAATTTCTGGGGCTATGACTTCTTGTTTTTTGTCGGTGTCCAAGACTGGGCCTATGCATCCTTGTCCACAGCCGATGGACTCCCCTGATACAGATGCAGCGATGGCCCTATTTGGGATCTGAGGCTACAGCTCTCTAGAAGTAGCATCCAAGATGGAGATTGTAAACTGTTGGTTTACAGCCTAGGCTCACCAATCATATCACAGAGCTGACCACTGTGACTGGGGGCTCCCAGCCCCATGTACATTGGGCCACCATGAGTTCTCTCTCACAGACCCCTTGGTCTTCATGTTGCGCAGCATCCTCAGACTAGTAAATTCTACTTCCGGAACCTCCTTCCTCTTCCCAGACCCTGGATTTGGTCCACACCAACAGATTTCCCTGACTTTGAGTCTCCAGAAATAGAATTGAAATCTTTGTCCTTTTTCTCACAAAAGTTCCTAGGACCCTTTTGCAAATAAGTTGTTTTCATCACCTAGAGCTCTGTATATCAGGAGGAAGATTTCCCTCAACCTCACAAAACAAGACTAGTGTCATACCCTCTGTGGTCATCTTCCATGCTGTCCAATAAACATTCTGGTTCTCTTTCTGGAACAAAATAAAGTTGCACTTCCCTGCCCCCTTGTGGTAGGGGTTGGGCCATGTGATCAGTTCTGGCCAATGAAATGTAATGTAAGTGACACTTATCACCAGGGCTGGCTACATAATTTACAGGGCCCAGTGCAAAATGGAAATGCAGGAGGTGAGAGGGGAGGTCCCTTGTTTAAAAATTATTACTAATTTCAAAATGGCAACAGCAGAGCATTAAACCAAGCGTAGAGCCCTTCTGAGCTTGTGGCCTTGTACAAATGCACCAACTGCATTTTTTGGTGGTGTTGTTAGAGAGCAGGGAAGGAAGGGAGACAGAGGGAATGAGACATCAATGTGAGAGAGAAACATTGATTGGTTGCCTCTCATACATGCCCCAACTGGGGACCAAACCCACAACCCAGGCATGTGCCCTGACTGGGAATTGAACCAGCTACCTTTCACTTTGCAGGACAACACCCAACCAGGTGAGTGCATTTCCATGAAGCTGACTTTGCATGTCACTTCTGGGTGGGAGCATTTAATTACCTGTATGACATACCCCAAAGATCTGTGTTTTCTTCCAACAAAAAGACTAGCAACATTTGATATTGTGACTGCTCCATCAACCTAGGTCCCTAAGAGCTACCTTGAGCAGAGCCCCTCCCCATCCCACCCGTGTTAGACATGTAGCACAGCAGCAAATAAGCCTTTGTTGTTGGCCTTGTTTGTTATTGCAACGTAAAGTATCTCATTTTGATAGAAGCACACCCTAACCCAAGACAATAGGTTCCTACTTGCCAAATATTTACCCCAATTACACAGTTTGTTGTTGTTGTTGTTTTTACCCTTACTAGGGTTAAGAAAATAACTGTCTGCCTCATCCTGTCAGTCTAATGAACAGCTAGCTTCTCTAGATAAAAATCTGTACTTGGTATTGAACCACTTTAACTTTAGTACTCAGTACAATGTCTGACCCACTATAAGCTCTCAGTAATTAATTCTAGACATGTTAAATATGTTGAAGTTTTCTATTAAAAATCAGTCTTTGGACTCTTGTTGCACCCTACATTAGAATCCCAATGCAAAGGGTCCAAAACAAAAAAGTGTTTTCATTCACATAACTGGAAGTACAGAGGTGGGGTAAGCTCTGGCTCCACCTCCCAGAGATTCCTTCAGCTCTGTCCTCCTCTGAGAGGGCTTTGTTCTCAGGCCAGCATCTCAAGGTGGCAAAATGGCAGCCAGCAGCAATGGGGAATTGGGCTTCTTTGTTCAAAGTCTGGAGAACAAACGTTTCATTTGACCATAAAAGTTCTTCTCTTTAGCTTCATCAAAATAAGCTAGGGTATATCTCCAATTCTGGACCAATAACAATTGCTAGGGGAATGCCAAGTGCTGATTGTTTCATTCATCAACATTTATTGAGCGTTTATTGAGTGTGGGGCATTATAAATTCTGTGATTGCAGGAGCTTAAATTGGGCTTCTGCGCACACGTATTAAGAGAGGTAGTTTAGGCTTGCTCCTCACTTCCCATCCGTAGCTGGGGCTTGGGTATGCTCTCTTTACTTGCGTGGATTCAGAGGGGTGGGAGAGGGGGTTACAAGCACAATGGTGGAGTTCTGCCATGAAATGGAAAGGAGAGTGGATATTGGGTGAACAACAGACAAACAGTGCCTATTTTACCCCTTTTTCTAAAGAGATTTATTTAGAAGCATGTAAACACCTAAACTGTTTTTTCCCCAAAACTTGCTAACCAGCGCTTTTAGAACAAAGCCAAACTCCTCTCCTTAACAGGTGCTCACCCTTCACCCCCAACTGCCACCAGCCAAGTCCTTGAGACACCTACGCCCTTCCTCCTTTTCTTTCTGCTTCGTCCCTAAACAACCTCCACAGACCTTTTACTTCCTTCAAGGTTTGGCCACAATATCAGCCTCAAGGTCCAGGGCCCCTTCCCTCCATTTCCAGAGGGGCCATTTACTGATCTCAGTAATGATTTCAAATAAAAAAACCAATACCCACTCATTATAGAAAATTTTAAAAGACATAGCAGATGAATGAATAAAAATAATCATTCCCTGTCAATAAACATTTTTACCTATATTCTTCTAGTATTATTTCTATGAATTTTTACATAGTTAAGATCATGGGACATATCTAATTTTATGTTTTGACTTTTACCCTTATGTAATATTTATCCAATATAGCATTTCCCATATTTTTACAAAATAGTTATAATGTTGTGTTGGCCAGAAAGTTCATTTGGTTTTTTTTTCCATAAAATGATTCTAGCAGCACTTAGTTGTCTTTAATTCCAGTTGAAACAATTTTGTTAGATTATATTATGACAACTGTCATATCAGTCCACATTTTTTAAAAACTTACCAAAATTCGTGAATTTTTGTGTATACATTTTAATAAAATATGCAACATTTTCAGCATGTTATGCTTTATTATTTCAAGAAAGGTAAAAACAAAACCAAAAAGCAAAAATAGAAAAAGATTTGTGCAGTATGGAGAAGGTGCTGTGACTGATCGAATGTGTCAAAAGTGGTTTGCAAAGTTTTGTCCTGGAGATTCCTCTCTGGACGATGCTCCACGATTGGGTAGAGCAGCTAAGTTGGTAGCGATCAGATCAAGACATTATTTGACAAGAATCAATGCTTTACCATGCAGGAGATAGCCAACTCAAAATATCCAAATCAATAAAGTTATTGGTGAATATGAAAAATGTGTCTTTCATTTTATGGAAAAAACCACGCGGACTTTTTGGCCAACCCAATACTTTATAACTTAATGATAATCTATCCTCAGTCTATCCATTATTTGATCTTTCCCTTTCTGTTGAACATTTAATTTGTTTCTAGTTTGTTGCTGTTATGATGCTGATAAACATTTTCATGCAAGAGCCTTTTTCATTATCAAATTGTCTCCTTGCAATATATCCCCAGATATAGAATTACTGAATCACTAGGTATAACATTTTTATACCTTTTCCTACATATTGTGAAAATATTGCAAAATAAGTAGCACTATTGAAACTCCCATTTGCAGTTTATGAGAGAGTCTGTTTAACTGCATGCATCAGCTTCTTATTGCTGCTGTAACAAATTACCATAAATTTGGGGGCCTAAATCAACACAAATTTATTCTCTTACAGTTCTGGAGGTCAGAAGACCAAAATGAGTTTCAATGGAATAAAGTCAAAGTGTTAGCAGGGATGGTACCCTCTGGAAGCTCTAGGGGGAAATTCATTTCTTTGCCTTGCCTAGCTTTGGGAGGTCACTTACATTTTTGACTTGTGACCCCTTCTTTGAATCCTCCAATCTCTTGCTTCCATCATCACATCTCTTACTACTCCTCTGCAGACACATCTCCTTCTGCCTTCCCTTTATAAGGACACTTGTGATTACATTTAAGACCCACTTAGATAACTCAAAATCCTTAACTTAATCACATCTACAGCGTCCCTTTTGTGCTATAAGGTAACATTCAAACCCTCCTTATAAAGGGATATCTTTAGAGGCCATTATTGAGACTACTACACCACATAGATCCTTTCAGTGTCAGGTATTCCTAGTTTTCCTTTATTTTGGACGAATTTGATGGATGGGACATTAAGATATCAATGATAAGTAAATTTTCATTTTATTATTTTTGCCACTTAAATTTTCTCCTTTATGACTTGTTTGCTCACTTATGTGTCTACTGAGATATTAATATTATACCTAACAAATTTAAACTGCTTTTTATATAATGAGAACATCAACCTTCGCTTTGTGGTGTGTATTACAAGTATTTTTCTCCCAGTTGATTCATTGGTTATATTAATGTTTGTGTGTTTTCAGCAGCTATTTTTTTCTTTTCTATCTCTTTGGCAATTTATTTTTTAATGCACCTAAGAGTAAGATTTATCTTGTTGGAGGTACATTTCTATAAGTTTCAGCAAATGCAGAGTTAATAAATTTTCCTTTCTCTTGATTGTGCTGATGTTTACACTCTTCTATAACTACTTTGATTTTTGTTTAATTATGGTAGAATGGGAGTAGGGTGGACTACAGACAGAAACTTTAAATGTTATCTAATAAAATTTTTAACTTTTATGATTTCTTCCAACTCTTTTAACCTTATTAAGTATTCCCCACCTAGAGATTATTTCATGCTTTTATTGTTTTTATATTATATTTGATTCTTATATCCATTTAAATTTATTTTAGTACACAGTAAGATGAGACTCTAAATTGATTTTTTGTTCAAGTTGCTAAACTATTATTCCAGGACCATTTAATGAATAATCCATTTCTTCCCTACTGTTCTGTAAGTCTACCCCAGGGAGACATTTAAAGGTACAATTTCAGGAGGCTAAATAAACTCTTGCAGTTTTTCTTAAACTGTATTTTCTTGGCCTAAAATACAAAAGAAATCTTTGCTAAGTCAAGTATCTTTACTATTAATTTTTAACATGTCCTGGATTTCCATGTCAAAAATAAATTAGAAGTATTTGGTTTTTTGAAGTCATCATTTCTTTTTTCAGCTACAGAGTAGAGCTAAGTAAAAAGTAACAAATTTAGCCAACCAACCAGTGGTTATCCATGGAATCTCAACTTCTGTGTAAAATTTTTAAATTGGTGATAGATGGTGTGTATATATGCATGTGTGTGTGTTGTTTGCTTAAGCCCTTGTTCCTCAAAGTGTGGTCCCCCAGCCACCAGCATCAGCCTCCACTGGGAGCTTTTAGAAAGTCAGGACCTCAGGCCCCTGCCAATTCACAGAATGGGAATGTGCATTCTAACAAGAGGCACATTAAGGTCTGAGAAGCACTGGCTTCCGCATGGCCTTACTGCTGGACTTGACAAGAGCTCCCATTTTGATAAATTCTGTCTGCAGAGCAAAGCCTTTTAATCATAGCAAAGGAACAGAGACCCAACCAGGTAACTCCATTCAGGGGACCAAGAGGCCCTGAGGCAACTCCAGGGACTGCGTGGTGGCCCCGTGCTCTTCGCAATCTGAGGAGCTCCCCAGCCACCACTTTTGTTTTCCACCATGAATGTGTCTCAGCACTTGTTTGGTCTCCACTTCTTTTTTATCTTCCTAATACATACTGGCTTGTACTTTCCATAACTTTTTGGTAAAATTCCAAAAAGAAATTATCTGATTGCCCTGATTATTTCTTTCACTCTGTTAAGAACTTGACACAGAGGCTCCGTCACGGTCAGTCTACATACTGTCTACCCTTGGGTCTCCTGAGGGCCCACGCCAGGTGGTCACATCCCTTATCAGCATGGGTGATACAGTATTGTCACACATTTTCTTCTCATACTTAAAAAGATAGCACTGTGGTCTATCACAGCATGAGATGTGAGTTCTTTCCCCAGGGATGGAAATGAATTCGTTAAAAACTCTCCTAAAAGCACTTTTGTGTGTGATTGGTAGAGACTTAACTGTATCTATGAGTAAGGGGTCATTGAGTACTTAGGAAACTGTGAATGTACTATCCCACCCATAAATCAGAATCACACTCTTGAGCACAACCATCAATCATTTGCACACTAAACCAACCGGATATAAACTTTTCACGTACTTTCTTTCCCCTGGCATTTTTCTCTCAGCCCTGCGTGTTTGATTCTAAGAGCCAGTCCCTGGGCTGTCCTGCCTTTACATGTAGGCAAATATCTCTGCCACAACAAGCTGCTTCCATATCAAGGACACAAGAATGAGCTTTCCAGATGGCTGGGGAGGGCAGAAGCTGCTCCCACAATCCAACTTCCAAGGGCTCATATCAAGCCTGAACTTTGTTCTTTCCAAGCCAGCATTCGGGAGTCATTTTGGCCAAATAGGACACAATGATTAGTGACCATTTACTGAGCACCTGTCAAGCTGAGGGAGAGAAGGGAGGAGATCCAGTCCACACTCTTGAAGGACTAATCATCTGCTAAGACCATAAAGCCAACCCACAATACAGGGAAGTGCAATTATAGACAATTATGGGCTTTTACGTAAAGGTAGTAAGAAAGGAGAGACCACACAGTCTAGTCAGTGTTTACCTTAACATTGCAATGTTCACAAGTAAACTGACAAAGTCTAATCTACTAACTAACTCATTTTTTTGTACATTTATTCATTCATTCAGCAAATATATTGAGCACTCAGTCACTTAATCCTCATGATAATGAGAGGCAGATACAATTATTCTCATTTTATAGATAAGGAAACTGAAACCTGAAAAGACAAAAGGACTTGTCCAAGGCCATACAACTCACAGGTGGTAGAGCTGGGATTCAGACTCAGGTTTGTTGGCTGATTCCCGAGCTCCTTCCCTCAGCCATTGTACCATTGACACCTAGCCCTTACCCTGGGCTAGGATTCAAAATAGCAGGAGAGGAGGGTAGTCCTGGAAGGAAATGGGGTAAGAAAGCCTGCTGTTAGAAAAAGAGGAGATATTTTCTCCAGACAAGAGAAACAGTGAGTGCCAAAAGGATGATAAGAGCCACAGCTAAACTACTTTTTTCCTTTCTTTTCTTTGTATTGAATTTATTGGGGTGACACTTGTTAACAAAATTATACATGTTTCAGATGCCAAATTCCACAACACATCATCTGTACACTGTATTGTGTGCTCAGCACCCCAATTCAAGTCTCCTTCCATCACCATTTCCTTTTGTTTTTAAGTGATGAAGAAAACAATGGCTCACAGAATAACTGAAAGGAATAAAACAATTCTCTCTCTCTCTCTCTCTCTCCCCCCCCCGCCCCCCGCCCCACCCTCCCCGTCTCTCTCCCTCTCTCTCCTCTGTTTCTCCTTAATGTTGGCTTCTCTCTGAGCAGATCTTCCTGTCTTCATGGGTCAATGGCAATAAGGTCACAGGTGTGACCTCCGCCTTACATCATCTTACATCCTCCTCACACCAGAAATCCCAGAAGAAAAGCTTTACTGTCCCAAACGCTTCAACAAATATCTCAGACCAGCCTGAGTTATTTTCCCATGCCTGATAGGAGCCACGGAGATAAAATAAGCTGGTTTAAAAGCCCAGATTTTGCACCCACCCCAGAGTCTTAGAAGTTGGAGTTAACTCCACAATAACAGACAAGTTGAGAAATCGAAGGTCTATAAAGGGATAGAGATTTGCTCAAACTCACACAGCCCTTGTGTACAATCAATAAGAAAACAACGGACAAACCAACAGAAAAATGGGAAAAGTTTTGAACAAACACTTTATCAAAAGGACACCTAAATGTTCAATAAACATATGAAATAGTGCCTAACTTCACTAGTCACAAGAAAATTAGCAAACTAAAACCACAATGTTGGGGGGAGGGATTAAGGAGTACAGAGTTCCAGTTTAAAAATAAAATCACAGGGATGTAATGTACAGTATAAGGAATAGAATCAGTAATATTGTGATACCTACATACAGTGACAGGTGGCTATTAGATTTATTGTGATGGCCACTTTGTAAAGTACATAAATGTTGAATCACTATGTTGTATATCTGAAACTAATATACTATTGTATGTCAACTAGAATTAAAATAGATTTTAAAAAACATAATGTAATATTATTACGCAACCATCAAGATGGTTAAGATAAAAAAGACAAAAAACACCAAGTATTGGGAAGAATAAGGAACAATTGGAAATCCCATACATTGCCAGTAAGAGTAAGGTTAATGGAAACATTTTAGAAAACTACTTGGTAGTATCTACAAATACAAAAAAGATGCCTATCCTGTGGCCCAGCAAGCCCAGTCTTTGGTATATGAGTAATAGAAATGCAAACATATATCCGTCAAGATATGCACAAGAACATCAAAGGAGTTTTATTCACAATAGCTAAAGACTGGAAAAAATTTACATGTCCAGCATAACAGAATGAATAAATTAAACCTTGATATGGTCACAAAATGGACTACTATACAGCAATGAAAATGACCTGTGGCTACATACAACATGGGTAGATCTTACACCTAATATTGAGGGAAAGCTGTCAGACATAAAAAGAACGTGCACTGAATGATTTCATTTACATGAATTTCAAGAACCTACAAAATGAATCTGAGTTATTAGCAATCAGGATAGTAGTTACCTTGAGAATGCAGTGTCTGGAAAGAGAGTGCAGGACATAGGCTCTTGAAGTGCTTATCACATTCTGTTTCTCTAACTAGGTGCTGGTTACATGAGTGAGTCAGTGTATGAAAATTCACCAAGAAGTACATTTTGTCCATTTTTTTTTTGGAATGTATGATATAGTTCAATTTTTTTATTTTAATAAAAGACAAAAAAAATTATCCATCCCCTGAACAAAAGAACTGGCAACAATAAAACCAAGGCCTTTATCTCCCAGTCAGAAGGTCACCAAACGAATTGGTCAGCACACCTTCAGGATCTCCTTTAACCAGCCCCAACCAAAGCTAATTGCTCCAATGGTGAAGTCTGTTAGAATGGAGTCCCCTCCTGGCCAGTTTGCTAAGGCGGCTTTCCATCCTGACTTGAATCATTCCTGTAAGCCTGTTCTGCCCTCCCTGCCCTGGGTGGGCGGTGGCTGCTAGTGTTCCAGCCTCTTTTTTTTTTTTTTACCAGCTCTTTCTCTTCTGGAATTTCTTTGGGCCAAGTGTTCTTTGAGTCTTTGGCTGGTCTTGCTGAGCCCTTTCCAATCCTGTTTAATTCCTCCAGTGCCTTTTTATTCCTGATATATCATCTCCTTTCTTCCTGCAGTGAACATCCACAGCTGGTTCCCCAGCCCACCCTTACGTCTCAGCCTGAGGGCAGTCTCTGACCAGGGGAGGGTGCCCCCGAGCGCAAGGCAGACCAGAAGTGCCCGCTGAGGACAGGAACTGGTAGGAAAGTCCCAGCTTCCCTACTCTTCAGGGGGACAGTCCTGAGGCCTGGTCCGTACATTCGCTCAGAGACCCCCATCAGCATGAAGCCCCAGTTGCCCACCCGCCCATTAGTGCACTCTGCATTGATGTTTTCTCCCTTCCCGATCTCACTTCCCACTCCTCATAGTGATTCCTGGGGTTACCTCCAAACAAACCCCTTGAATCTAAATTGTTCTCAGAGTGAAGTTACTACATATGGTGCATGAAGCTCAAATATGAGAACTGCCTGGGAGTAGAACTATTTAATAACCTCTCTTCTGGACCTCAGGAGAGTGACTGGCAGGATTTAAGAACAGGTTAATGGGGGCTGAAGGCAGAGAACACAAAGAGGGATTGTCAACTATTTTCTTTTCTTTTTTCTTTTTCTCTTTTTTTTTTTAATACTAAGAACAACGCAAAACCTATTCATAAATTACCATGTTAAGGGACAAGTGTCTTAAATAGAACTTGTCCTGGGCACCAAATCAGAGTGTTCACTGAAGTAGAGTATAAATTGCCAGACGGAGACATAGCACCTGTCTTGTTTCTGTCCCTCCTCAGACCCCATCCTGCCCCCAACCCCGGCCCCCACCCCCATTTTGGCAGTCTGCTTGGTTCCCTTGTACCCTGTCTGTAGCCACACTCCTCTCTGCCCCACAGTCTGCCAACACCGACCACTCCCTCTCTGGGGACCCACACTCAATGGTCTCATTGGAGAAGGTCTGAGAGCCAGGACATGTAGGTCTGACCTACCAGCTGCAAGACTTGGAAGGAGACACTGACAGTACCCCATTCACAACCCTGTCCTTATCCCACATCTAGCATCTCACATCCAGGTGCCAGCACCCACTCTCTGGCCACCAGAGTCTACTTTGTCACCTGCAATACAGCCTGGTGACGCCAAAGGCCCCTGGGATTAGCTCTCAACAATCACTGAGGAGCTGGTGGATGAATATGCATTTCCCTCTCCCTCAGAAGGGGACCACCCGGAGGGATGTGCTCTACAGGGTTCCCAGGTGGGACAGAGCCCCAGCTGCTCCCAGTAGTTAAGTGAATTGAAAACACTCCAGTCTCACTTCCTGCTACCCAGCCAGTGTTTCCTGGGATCACCTCTCTAAGGAAAGTATTTGCATTCATATCCTCACCTGAGTGCCAGCTTCTTGCGGGATCCCAATTTAAGATAATAGTGGTCAGGTCCCCTCTCCTCTCAGAGTCCCTAGACCAGGGTATAATATCTCCTGTCCTCTCAAATGAGGGTGCATGAGACAAGATGAGGCTCATTAAACACTTGAACCCAGTAGGAGAACAATCAGTACTCAGTGACGATGATGAAAGGCAAAAGCTCAACAAGGGAACATAACAGCTACTGTTTCTCAAGTGTTTTGTACAAGTCAGGGATTTGTTCATCTCATTTGAGCTGGGTGACCATCCAGGAAGGTAGGATTTATTATCTCAATTCACAGATGAAGATATTGATGTTCAGAGAGCTCAAGGTCACAAAGTGTGGAGCTGGGACTTAAATCCCATTTGACCCCAAACTCTATTGTCATACCCCTAAGCAAAACTGTCTTTCTAAATGCAAAATCATCCTCTTTATATCCAACATTGGTTGTATACTGAGTTTGGGGAAAAAGACCTTTTCCTACTTTTCTACCTTGGAAACTCCTCTTTGCCTTCAACATTCAGCTCAGGCTTCAGTTGATCGTGGAAGCACTGTCTGCCCCACTCCAAACACAAGGCTGGGCTAAAATGGCTGGGCTAAAATGTTTAGGGCCCCACTGGACCCCAAGCATGTGCTGCAGACCCTTCTATGACTCTCCAATTACTTAGGCACCCACCTCTCACCTCCCCGCGCTACTCAAAATCTTAAGCCAAGAGCAGAACTTGCCTGAAACACAGGACATAGGGTCTCTCCCTCAGAAAGATTTCAGGAAGGTTTCCAACAACATGTGCCAAAGGCCTGTGACCCCTCAGGATACCACACAGCAAGAATAATAATAATAATAAATCAATAAACCAAATTGACTATCATGAGGACACAAGGTCTCTCTGCACAACTCAGCCAGAAGAACAAAAGAAAGTAACATTTAGCCAACATGCCCCTTAGCTTTTCTGGGCCTCTGTTTTCTCATCTGGTCCAAATGGCCTCCACAGCCTTCCACCTTTGACAATGGGTAACTTTAGGGATGTCTCAGTGCCTGTATGGCATCTCAGGAAGACAAGAGAGTGTAAGATCCCTTCTAGGGACTTACACTAAAATCAGGAAGGCAAGGCTCTCAGACACGGCCCAAACAATAGAGGCCCAATTGGTGCCCAGATGGTTCAGACTGGAGGAAGTGAGAAAGGAGAAGAGAATAAGTCAGAATCATTGCCTATCTTCCCCTAAGATGAGAATTTTTATGAACATAGTTTATTAACCATGTTTCTGGGTAGGGGGTGAGTGGACTGATACTGATAGAAGGCAAGGAAGTGGGAGTAGGAAGAGGAGAGGGCCAGACAAGGGTGATACCAACCTAAGTGTCAGAAGAGTAACTTTGGATCAATACTTCAGAGGGTCACATCCCAGAGTCATCCTAATTAGGGACAGAACAGCTGGAATATTGATACCTTCACACCTGCCAGTCATTACTTAGAGAAGCCCCCAAAGTGCAAGATCCCAAGTTATTCTCTGAATGCAAGTGGGCTTCTGCACAAAGGAGCCTGGGAAATGTAGTTTTCTATGACCTAGGGAAGATCAGGGACAAGAGCCTGAGTTTGGTCTGCAAGAAAACCAACAACAGGCTTGTCTGGTGACTTAGGAGACTCAGTCTTAGAGTCATAATGCTTAAAGTTTGGTGCCCAATTTCTATATCATGTTTTTAAAAGATACTCAGAGTTATCCAACGAGTTCTAAGAATTTCCTAAAATTAGAACCTGATTGCATATGACTGTGAGGTTTCAAGGTAAGTGTCACCCTCCGCAACAGGACAGTTGGCTCAGCCAGGTGGTGTGCTCCCGGGAAGTTCGGGCCCTGGATTTTCAGTTCTCTGAAGTCCCCAAGGCCTGGCTTCTTGCCAGTGAAAAGGAGACGAGGACACAGTGCTTCATACAGTCAGGAGATGTGGTGATTAAGAAGAAAAACCAAGGTTGCCTCTATGGTGGCAGAAATGTAGGTTTTGCGAAAGTTTTTCTAAAAATTGTGAAAACCAAAGAAATGTCTGAGTTTCCTCTCAGTTTTTCGAAGCATCAGTCTCCAAAGTATCCCACTGTTTCCACACTAACAGCATTCTGGGATGAGAAGAGCTGGGGTGGGAGGTGGGGGTCCAGGGGAGCAAATTCAGGACTGGCTGTAATCGCTGCACAGAATTAGGTCCTGTCTTTCAAAGAGTTAGCCATGGAGAGTGGCAGCAGCGTACAGGTGAGAGGCAGGCACTCCAGCATGTCCACGGGGTCTCTGATCTCTGCCCCTGCAGGATCCCCCATCTAATGCCTTCAAGCAAACCAGGACCCCTTTTGTTCACCTCTAAACCTTGCTCAGCCAGAAGTTCTGGTGCACCTTTAGGGTTTTTTCCCATCTCCACTCCCCTGTATACCCCATCCTAAGTCCTCAGAGGTCCCAAAGCTGTCATGCCTTTTGTAACATATCCTCACCCAATGCTGCTCATTGACAATTGGCCAGGCCTCTAAGCAGGTCTTTCCCCCCGCCCCCACCATGAAAACTCAATGGCCCAAGACATCATGAGCTGTAAACTCTCTTACACTGAAATGTTTGGGAGTAACAGTGTCTTTATATGTTTCTCCTTCCAATGTTACCTGGAGATGCAAGAACTAAGCCAAGGAAAATAGGTGTCAATTGCAAGAGTTTGAGCATGTGACAGGCCAATAAGAGAGACTGTTTGGGGTGAGGAAGCCCCTCTGGAGTTGTCAGCCACCAGAGCTAGTGGTGCTAGAACTGGAAGAGTATAGGAAGTACAGCTTCCTTTATAATCTTCCGCAAGCTCTCCACACACAAAGTGGATGCTCCCTTGGGATCCAGGCCCATTAAGCTGTGGAGGCTGAATGAGAGAACTCTGTAGTAGGGAAGGCAGAATGGGGACCAGATGTCAGACATCTGTGCCAGCTGATTAACTGGTAATCAGTGTGACGATTCCCTTTCCTCAGTTCTTTCTGACTTTTTATTCAGATTAAAATCAAGTAAAGACCAGTTGCAGGAATGTTTCTTTGTGATCCCAGAGAAGGCAAGTCCTTCTAAGTAAATAGCCAGAAAAAAATTATTACTTTCATGTTCTGCTTGCAAGCCAAATGAATATCTGGGTTCTGAATGCTTCTTCATTTAAGATGAAAAAAGGCACAGAGAATCTAAACCTTGAATCATAAGCCATAACTGTGAGAAGACACCTGAAATCAGGCAATGAGGCTCCTTGGACTAGTTTGAAATGGCTGATATTACTGTCTAATCTATTACCATCGGAGGTACCAAGGTTCAGTGCCTTCCTCAGCCCCATCACTTCCATCCTAAAAGAGTCTCCCTGTGTATCGTGATCATCTTGATGAATTTCATCAACTTCTTCCCCTCCCTAATGACCAACGTCATCAGCAATGACATCAGTTATCTCCCCCATACCACCAAACATTCTAGTTCAGCGCAGTATCCTCTTATCTGGGCAACTTCTCCAGCCTATCCTTTCAGGTACAGCTGGTTGCTCCTTCCTCCGGGCCCCAAAAAGGCATGCCTCTGTGGGGTTTATTCATGGGCCTGTCTTCTCAACAGGCTGTGAGCTTCTCAGGCACTGAGCTGATTTTCAATCTTTGTCTCTCTAGCACCCAGCAAGTGCCTAGAAGATAGCAGGGTTTTAAATTTACTTATGCAATAAGAGACTGAGAAGACATTTCAGCAACATGGAGCTTATATCTGCCTTCAACTTCCACTTGTCCTGTCTACACAGCTCTAAGTGAATGCATCCTTTATTCCCAACTCTACCCCCCAACTCCCCACTCTATCTGCTGTCTCAGACAAATGAGTACTTATGTGGCCTTTTCTGTACCTTCCCACTCCCAGCAAGTGGCCGATTTAATGTACAGTCTGTCTGGTTATTAGAATAGAAAGAACAACTGCAGAAGGTATTTGAGAGTAAACACCAACAAGGCTCTATAGCAAACTGGAAATAGGAAAAGGAGATGAGGGGGGAGCTAGGTGACCCAAGGGTGCTGCTGACATTGACAGGACAGTCAAAGGAGGCCTGAGGACAAGATGGGGGAAGGGGTGAGTTCATTTGAGCACAAGTTGACTTTAGGAGGTCAGCATTATTCAGGGGGAGATTTCCAACTGGACAGTAGAAATACGCAACATGATGAACCCAAGATAAGTGGTTTGCCCCGAGCTGGGCATGTAGGATTTGAACTCACCCATACTGAGATGAAAATTAAAACCATACAATACTCTCCATTTCAGTTCCAAGGACAAGAGAGTGGACCAAGGAAAGCAGTAGGCCCAAGACTAGACCTTGGAAGCGCTATCATATATTGGGGCAGGACAGGGGGTTGAGGACCCCAGGAATAAGTTGAATAACTGTGTCATATTACAGCATGAAGCAAAAGGGAAAGTCAGTAATACTGATCCTGTTTTTATTTAAATTTTTATATTTTATTCATTATTTTAAAAAAATATTTCATTAAAATGTTACTTATCTTGAGAGACAAGATAGAATATAACAGTCCAGCAACATCCTTCGGAGTAGACCTGAGGCAGCTGAGCCCTGCGGACAGAGTCCAAGTGCTGCGCCCCACCAGCCTGGATTCAAATCCTGGTTCCAACGCCTCTTAGGTGCCTTATCTCAGGCCAGAGGTCATGACACCCCTACGGTGTCATCATCTGAAAAATAACTCCTTCCTGGCATAGTCATCACAGTGCCTGCCCTACATCGGTGATTCCAGAAGGTTTGTCCCCACCCCGGAGCACTTCCGGTGGTGAGGAGGAAACTGAAGAGGCTGGACCAAGAGGAGCAACAGTGGGAGGGAGGAGTCCCAGGAGGGGAGATAGGAGGTGCAGGCCAGAAACCCGGCTGGAACTTCCCCACATCTGACAGATGAACAGAGCCCAGCAGAAATGGGACATTCTGTCCACAGTTCATATTTTATATATTGCTTTACACTCTATTTTTTAATATCTATGACTTCCCTCCGTTTGGGGGGACAGTGAGGGGGCGGGCAGTGGAGAATCAAAACCTTCACTTCCACAAGGCCAGGTGCTCAGAGGGGCTGGAGCCTGGCCGCTCTCTGACCCAGTCCACTCTCCCACCCCGGTCCTCCGGAAGCAGCAGAAGCAGCATCACAGTCCCTTTGATCAGAGACCTCGTGGTGACAAGCCACAGCCGCTCTAACGAGGCTCCCAGAGGACTGCGGAGAGGCCTGGTAGGGGAGGGGCGCTCTGCCATCATTTCCTTCCCGACTGGCTCTTTTCAGAAGCGTGGAGCTCCCCAGAAGTTTTTCCTTGGTGGAACATGTCCATGTTTGGTGTCTGCCCAAAGGAGAATCTCTATGGAAAGTTTGAGAAAGATTCCCTCTGGCTGGGGATGTGAAAAAAGCCTGAGCCTTTCCCATTTGGAAAAAAAAGGAAAGAACATACTTGAGATGTGGTTATTTTTGTCTCAGATTCAGAAGGCACAGGCTTGAAGAGTGCTCACTGGGCCGGCGTTCCCATCCCTCTGCTGGTAACAGAGAATGGAATGGACCACACAGAGGTGAGGCCAACCCCAGAATGCTCGTGTCTGTTCTCAAGAATTTGTCTCTTTTTTTTTTCTTTTAGTAGAAATAGCCTACAAATAATACAGTGCACAAATCTTAATAACCTTATCTATACAGCTTGATGAATTTTTACAGAGGTATATAACCACATAACTAACCCTCACATCAAGATATAAAACTCTTCCAGTACCCCGAAGGCTTCCTCATGCCCCCTCCCAGCC
Organism: Pteronotus mesoamericanus; assembly: GCF_021234165.1. Taxonomy (NCBI): domain Eukaryota; kingdom Metazoa; phylum Chordata; class Mammalia; order Chiroptera; family Mormoopidae; genus Pteronotus; species Pteronotus mesoamericanus. The sequence continues at coordinate 23,955,425 of NW_026555105.1, read as the reverse complement.
AATACTTACCCACAAAACTAACTGATTAGTTTTGCTCATTCTTAAATTCCTTACAAATGGAATCACACAGTATGTATGCCTGACATCTTTTCTCATTTGTTCAACATAATGTCTGTGAGATTCATTCATGTGGTCACATGTTGTATTAGTTTGCTAGGGCTGCCACAGCAAAATTCCACAGATTGGGCGGTTTAAGCAACAAAAATGCATTTTCTCCTAGTGCTGGAGGCTGCAAGCCTAATGAGATCAAGGTGTCAGCAGGGTTGGTTTCTTCTGAGGTTCCCCTCCTTGGCTTGTAGGTGGCTGTCCTCTCCCCATGTCTTCACATGGTGTGTGTCTGTGTCCTATTTTCCTCTTCTTGTAAGGACGCCAGTCATATTGGATTCGGAGCCACCCAAACGACTACATTTTATCTTGACTGCCTCTTTAAAGGTCCTATCTTCAGATACAACCACATAAAGTACTGGGGCTAGGACTTCAACATATAAATGTGGGGAGGGGGAGATAATTCAGCCCATAATACACGTAATATTGATTTGTTCTTTGTTTTGTTTTTTATTAAATTTAGTGAGGTGACATCGGTTAATAAAATTACATAGATTTCAAGGGTACAATTTTATAACACATCATCTGTATAATGCATTTTGTGTTCACCACTGAAAGTCAAATCTCCTTCCATGACCATATATTTAACCTCCATTCACTCTTTACTACCTTTCTCCAAACCCCTTTTACCTCTGGCAACTGCCATACTATTGTGTCCATGAGTTTTTGTTTGTCTGTTTTCTTGTTTGTTTTGAGTTTTATATCCCACATATGAGTGAGACCATATGGTTCTTGACTTTTTCCATCTGAGTTACTGTCACTTAGCACAATGTCCTCAAAATCCATCCATGTTGTTGCAAATGGCAGTATTTCATCTTCTCTTATGGCTGAGTAATATTCCATCATATATATTTACCACATCTTCTTTACTCAGTTATCTATTAAAGAAAATTTGGTTGTTTCCATTTCTTGGCCATCATGAACAATGCTGTAATGAGGTTTGTTCTTTTTTCTTAATTGCTGAATTGTATTCCAGTGTGTTACTACTATAATTTATTTATTCATTCTCTTATCAATAGACAAGATTGTCTGATGTTTTCCCGCTGACAGTTCTGGCCGGCCTCCTGCGAGGGGAATCCTTAGAGTCTCTCACATCCAGGCCCTGCTGGGAAGCACCTCAGAGAAGACCCTTCAAAACGTAGCCATCACCCTGAAGGTCATGGATTCAGGATCGACCCTCCACTGCTCAGTTTCCTCCCTCGCCCCGCCTACCCTCAGACCTGGAAATTCCCATAGAGCATCATTCCCTGGGTTACAGCATCATCTTTCCCAGTGCCTTCAAACTTCCACAGACTGTCTAGACCTGAGGGGAACAGGGCAACAACCTTGACTTATCCAGATACCCAAATGCAAGTCTGGTTCCACAGAACCAGCAGTACCAAGACCTGTTTGGAAAAATACAGAAGCCATACAATAATGATTGATACATACAACAATATAAAAATTAAAACAGTTTGAGGAATAAACAACACCATGAAGAGTATTAAAAGAAAAACAGCAAACTGGGGGTAAAATTTGCAACACACTTGTCAGAGGGCTGACTTTCCAGATTCACGAAAAACAGAAAGTTGTGCAAAGCAGAAAGGACGTAACAATCCATAGGAAAATGGAGGAAAGATTAAAAACAGGAGGTTACAAAAGAAGAAATGCAGGTGTCCGATACATTATACATAAGAAAAAATGCTTTACCTTAATCAGAAATAAGTAAATTTAAAATAAACCAAGATATCTTTTTAAATGATTGTACTGTCAGGAGTGCAAACTTTTAACCAGAGACTTTTGATGACAGTTTAGGGGAGCAGGCGTGCATGTGCACTGTTTGTGGCCGTGTACATGGATGGAGCCCTTCCGGAGGACAATTTGGCAGCACCACCGAATTTTACAACTCATATAGCATTTGATCCACCTGTTCCACTGTTAGCAAATTAACCTTCAGATCAGATATACTGACAAATGTGGCCAGCATATATAAGATGTTCATTACAGCTCTTGTTTGAAAAAGAAAAAAACAAAAAACAAACCTGAAAGCAATCTAAATTTCAACCAATAGGGAAATGAGCAATAAACTGCAGTATATATGTTGTAATGGAATACTCCATGCCTGTAACAAGGAAAGAATTAGGCAGACCTGTAAGTAATAATAGAAATAAGTCTCCAAGATATATTAAGAAGAATGCAATTCACTAAATAATAAGTGGACCTTTTTATAAATTAAAAACTCAAGAGGGTAAATTAAAAACTTGAGAACTACAAATACTCAGAAATGTGTAAGGGTGGCTTAAATAATAAAAATGTTTAATTATTTAACATAACAGGCAACCTGAAAACTGGGAGTCCAGGGTTAGTAACAAAGTCAAGGACGTGTCTTTCTGTTCCTCCATCCCCAGGCTGTTTGATACCTAATTGTTACACTCTGTTACCAGGTGGCTACCTCTGCTTTGGGCACCATATCCACATTAAAGGCAAGAAGAAAGTAGAAGACTTAATGCCAATGTACACTCTTCTCATATCTGTCTCTTATAACCATGTGACTCGCCTACCACCACCCAGTTGCAAGGGTCTCTGGGAAAGGGAGTATCTAGCAAAAGGAAAAAAAAAAGGAACAGATTACCATGATTGGCTTAGTCAACCGTGATTTGTCTTCAGAGGCTGAGCAAACCACCACCTTAAACAAACTCCTCAACAGGGATTATCTGGGTGATAATCCATATTTTATTACAATAACAATCAGTTATTTTAAGCCTAATTGTAAAAATATTTAAAATGAATAGGTGGATAGACCATCAGATAGGCTAGAGGCACAGCAATCTGGTTGGCTTCACTGAGTGCTAAGGATAGATGATAACCCCTATGTTAGTGACTCCAGGTGGGGGCAATTTAGAGGATCTGCCATGAGAGAAGATCAAACAGCAATTCTCAGAAGAGCACAGTCTGCTTAAGTTCTCAGATCTCTCCCATAGGGCTACTGATGAGACCCAAAATTTAACAATAGCCTGATCTTTTTTGAAGACAGAAGTTAGACCCTTGTCTCCTTCAGAGGGCTGGGGACTCCCCTCAGAGCCCAGGACCATCACCCTCCACCCACCCGCCCCCATAAATTGCATTGTCCAAGGTGCTGACTCAGTCAAATTCTACTAAGTCCAAGCTACTGACTAATGCCCCCTGCTGGAGAAAGAAGTGATCTCACAAAATGCTCCGAATCAGAGTAGGACCTGGGTCCTTGTAAAGCCCTTGTACTTTGTAGAGAGTCTCTTCATTTTAACAGTACTCAGTTCCCTCATATGTCAAATGGAGTAACTGGATCCTTAATATCAAAAGCCCCTTCTAGGTCTGAAGACAGCACTTCTAAACAGATGTTCCCCCTCTTCCAGAGCCTCTGTGAAATTCACTCTCAGAGATTCCACAAGTGCAACACACCTGGATTCAGATCCCAGCTCCTCCAGCTCTATAACTTAGAGCAAGTTATTTAACCCCTCTGAATTAACTTATTCATCTAAATAACAGGAAAAAAGTGATGCTTCCCAGGTGAGAAGGCTCACCTGGTTTCTACTGTAGCTCAACCTGCGTTGTCTGGGCTCCCAAGTGTCCTCCGTGTTAGCAAACCTAATAGGTCCTCTTTCATCCTTATCATCTGACATTGCCCCCGTGTGTTCCTCTCCTCCTTGAAGCTCCTCCTTTCCCGTCTTTGACCCCAACCTCTCCTGATTTTCTCCTTCAACTGAAATCACTGTTTCTCATTCTCTCTTATGGCATTTTTTTCCTATCACCTTTTAAATTCCAATGTTTTTAAGCACATAAAAAGATGTTCAATCCCACTCACAATAGAAGGAATGCGAATTAAAACAATGAGAGATCATGTTTCACCCATCAGATTAACAAAACATTACGAGTTTGGCAACAGTCTGTGGGCAATGCAGTAGGGAAACAGGCCCTCTTGTGCTTTGTAGAAGTGTGAACCCCTTTGGAGGGCAGTTTGTCACAATCAAAATGTTAAATGTATAAGAGGATTTAATCCAGCAATTCTGTTTCCGAGAATTTATACTAGAGACAAAACTACTAGACATAAACCTAATGTCCATTTTCTCCTTCTTTACAATAGAACCTGGTTTCTTTGTTGGCAGTGCAATGAGCCAAAGTAAAAGACATTTCCCAGCCTCCCTAAGACAGGGATGGTTGCCTGATGAAGGCCTGGCTAATGAGATGTAAGAAAAAAAATTGTAAGGCTTACAGGAAATCCCCTGAACAGAATAACAAACTCAGCTGATGATATACTCTCTTCCCCGTTGTTGTCTTCCTTCCTGCCTCCCACCTGGAATGCGGACATGGTGGCTGGATTGGGAGCGGCCACCTTGAAACCATAAGAAAAAGGTTGTGGGGACTTTGCCATGATGTGATATCATCAAGCCACTAAACTAATGCCAGCATTTGCCTACCACAGATTTCTCCGAACATCAGAAAAAGTAAACCTCTAGTGTTTGAATCTCTGTTGTGTGAGTTTTCTCTTATATGTAGCCAAAGTTAATCCCTAAATGATGTTTGTACATATGAAGATATTTTGGTAGTGTTGTTTATATAGCAAAAGCCTAGAAACATACGGAATTCCCACTTGTAAGGAAATTATGGGACATGCATATGATGATATACTATGAAACTGTAAAAGAATGAGAGCGATTTTTAGTACTAAAGGGAATAATCACCAAGACATTTAGTTACATTTTGAAAGAAAGATGTAGAAAGGTAAACATAATGTGTTAACATTTATATAAAATTGCTTTCTACTAGGCTTAGAACATTTCCAGAGCACATAAGAAATTGGTGTGCCTCTGAAGATCAGGTTAGCTAGGGATCAGGAATGAGGGAGGACTCGCCATTCACGATATACCCTCTGGTACTGTTTGAATGTTCACCATGTGCATATTTTATCTTCCCAACAAGTCAATTAGTGTTGTACTCCTTTATCAAAAGGAGAGAGAAGAATAGGGAAAGCCAATGATTTCTCTGACATTCTTTTCCCTTTGTTATTTTCACTGAAAAACCCCATCCCATGGCTTCTACTACCACATATATGTTAATGAGCCCAAACCGGGATATTCGATCGTGAGCCCAGAGCTAATGAATGCCACAGTTACCTGTCTGACCATCCTCTGGACGTCACCACATGGAGTCGCACAGGCACCCAAATTCAGCATGTGCTAACCTGCAACCTGCCCCTTGACCTGCGGCCTCAATAAAGTGCTGCAGCCTTCAGCCAGGCATGCCCACTCAGGGACCCTGCCACCTGAAAGGAGGACTCCCTCTAAGTCCTGCTTTCTGCCCTCTGTCTCAACACCCCGCCCCCTTCCATCTGGTTTCCTTGGTCTCCCTAGAGATCCTGCACTAGTCAGAACAGCCCACAAGCTTAGCAAGATGCCCAAGCCGTCAGTAGGGGGCCCCTTCCTTGCCCCTTGGTAGCATGCACCACTTCCATCCTTTCTTGTTCACTGTCCTTCCTCTTAGACTAAAATTCCTGCTTCTCTGTCTTTCTCTTCTAAATTCCTTGAATTGCTGGCAGGGTCTGAAACCAGGGCTCACTCCTCCACAATTGCACCAGCTAAAAGACGTGGCCATCACCTCGCCCTCCACATCCAATCACGTTCCATCCATTCGACTTCCCCACTAACACCCAAATTCTTCACATCTCTTCATCTCTGAAGCCCCTGTCCTAACCCAGGTCTTGTCACTTCTCCCCCACATCATAGCCACGGTCCTTAACAGGACTTCCTAAGTCCAACTTGGCCCCTCTGACACTGGTGTCAGAATGGAATATATAAAAAAGTAATCTTGTCATGTCATCCACCAAATAAGTAAATAATGATAAATAAGTATTGTAAAGGTTCATGTTGTATTCAAACCTATCACAGGCCCTGGGCCTCCAGAAGGTCCCCCCACCCCTGCCTCACACCTCCGAACCTGCCTCAAAGCCTTGGCCTCGTCACATTATACTTCCTCAAAAATGTCAATGCTTCTAGTCTCTGTGCCTGCATACACATTCCTTTTGTACATGGAACACTGCCACCATTTAGCAACAGCATCCTTTCATTTTCCTTTTCATTATAGTCTTGAAACTTAGCTCAAAGGTTACCTCCTCCAGGAAGCCACCCATAACATCCAGCCCGACAAAGGGTTAGGATCTCCACCTCGGGACTGGGTGCTCTTGCAGGGAGGGGTCATGTCCCATTTTACTTATATCCCTGGTGTCTAGAAAAGTTCCTACCACGTGGAAGGCTTTCAGTAAATGTTTGTTGAATGATCGAATGAATGAATGAGTTCTTGCTGGAATAAAATGAGACATGTGTGAATCACCTGATACCATGCCAGGTAGGTACGTGGTATCCACCCAACAAACTAACTTGCATTTCTTCCTTCCACTCTCCCGTGTCTCAGTTTCCCCCAGTCTTTCCAGCCCTTGGGTACTGGATCCCCTTGACAGATGAGTATGCTGCTGGTACTTGGTCCCGTCTGATTTTGATAGACATCCCCCCCATGTTGCTTGCTCAGTGACCCCAGAAGTCCCCAGAGGGCCTCACCCCTCTGCTATCTTCACCACATCACATCTGCCATATGTTTCCACCTTTGCCCCAGCCCCACCTCCAGGACCCACAGAGTCAGTGTCCAGGCTCACAGGACAGCACAGGTGACCCTGCCCAAGGCGCTGCCTCAATGCTCCTCAACTTCTGCTCACAGACCCTCACCCACCAGGCTCAGCCAGTGACGGTTACCCCAGACCACCTGCGCTCTCCTTCCTGGCTTCCACTCCCCTGAGCAGGCCCCGTGCTCTCACGCCCACTGTGGGGCTCCCTCACTGCCCCTGCCGTCCCCAGCAGGAGCGGCCCATCGGCTCCAGGCACCTCCTTCCCCTCCTTCGTCTCCGGGACTCTGGGGCTCACCCAGACCTCCCTGAGCCATTTCTGCCTCTCAGGCCTGGCCTCAGCTCCTGGGGCCCGACTGCACAGCTGGGAGCTGGGGCCCGACAGCCGCCAAGAGGCCAGAATGCACATAGTTTATTCCCATCGCTGCTTCCCTCCAAATCTGAACTGTGACCAAGAGAAAAAAAGAAAAAGAAAAACAGGAGAGAGAGACGAAAACCATAGGAACAGGACGTCCTTTTCTGTTGCCTCTCCAGTTCTGTCAGGGGCTTCGTCCAAAAGAGGCTTTAATTGGTCAAACTATGTGTTTTTCACTGAAATGAAATGCCATAAATGAAATATGATTCACATTTGGCACAGCGAGCGGGGGAGAGGGACCTCGCCTTTGTAAGAACCTTCAAAAAAATTGGGGAGCACCCAGCACCCCCACAATCCCCAGGGGGACAATGACACATCCCCAGGGGCGTCCTAGAGTCTGTGCCCTGTGTCAGGCCACAATGGCCAGTACCATCTGCCCTCACTTCCCGGCTGGACGCCCAGTGCTGACCTCACACAGGCTGCCTGTACCCCGAGTGTGGGGCGTGGGGATTGGGGACGCTGCAGTCTGGAATCTTGAGGGCCAATAAAACAGAGGAGACCAGGAGGAAACATCCATCCCCCAAGGAGAGGAGGCACCCAGAGGTCAATGCAGGCTGCAGGGACAGGAGCAGCAGCCTCTGTTCTGCCCGCACCTGCTCCCTTCTCCCATCTCACTCCACGCTTGACAGTATTCCATTTAGATCATGATGTGGAGTCCCTCCAAATGGGGAAGAGGCCCCTGTCTACTGGGAGATAAGAGTTAAAGACAAGAGATGTCAAAATGATAAAAAAAATAGTCAATTCGGTGCATGTCACAAACTCAGAACCACTCCCTCCAGGAAATTCAGGAGCTCCCAGATAAACTCACCACTTCACCCAAACCTACCCCAACTGAGGCCTGCAGTTTCACCATGGGATGTCCACTTTGCTGACTCGAGGTCTGAAAACCCAGGGGAAGGGACCTATCAGTTCTCTAGAAGGTTTCAATGAGAAGAGTAGGGAGTGACAAGGAGGACACTGGAAATCCACTGTATGTGTGTGATGACAGGCAGGAGGAGGGAGAGAAGGAAGGCAGAGAGGTAGGTGGGAAAAAGGCGGAGGAAGGAAAGCTCCAAAGAAGCAGAAAGGAGAAGCTGGGGGCCACAGCCCCATCAACCCATCTTCCCAGCAGGTTACAGAAACCCAGGGTGGACCAGGACAGCCCAGAAAGCCATCCTGAAGGACACGGGATTTGAAGCATCCTCCAAAGGAAGGTCAAAGGAAAACAAACATCTCAGGTTGACAACTTGGGCCAAGGCAAGAGGAAGCACTGTCCCAAGAAGACTCCAGCAAAAATGAGTGCATTTCACCCGAGCTGAGAGAGGCCCAGGGGGGTGTTCTCTGGCAAGCAGTTTGTTACCTCTATGAGCATAAAGAGCTGGATCCCAGAGCAGAGAACAGGGGGAGGGAGTTCTCCTGGGGATGAGGAGGATGCAAATGGTGGGCCAAGGGGAGGGAGAGACCAGCAAGTTGAAGCCTAGACAAGTGAGCCAGGGGCCAAGAAGCAGAAATGTACCCAGAGGCCAAGGGGAACTATTAGAAAGGTTGGAATGGCAGAGCAGGGAAGCAGAAGGGACCCTGAAGACCAAGTGTGCCCACCTCACAGCTGTGCCCGGCACCAGCCCTAACGGATGAGCAGGCGAAGTGCCCTGCAGGATTCTTGGTGCGCCTGGTGTCTTCAGACCCCTGCAAAGTCCCGGGACTACTTCTAATCGCGTCAGGGTCTCTGTCTCAGTCTGGCATCCAATCCCGTGATGTTTGCTTTGCTCCTCAGAACCTGATTTTCTGAACCTTAACTGGCCCTACCCAAGCAAACGTTTAAAGCAGGGGTGTCCGCCTTTTGGGGTCTCTGGGCCACACATTAAATACACGAACACTAATGAAAACTGATGAGCAAATAAAAGGTTTTAAGTAAATTTATGACTTTGTGTTGGGCCACATTCACAGCCATCCTGGGCTGCATGCAGCCCACAGGCCGTGGGATGGACACCCTCATAGTTGTCTCTGCCCCAGCCTCTTGCCATGCACTCCTCACCAGGCAGCATGCGCTCCCTCTCCCTCTCCCTCTCCTTCTTCCTGTCCCTCTCTCTCTCTCTCTCTCTCTCTCTCTCTCTCTCTCTCTCACACACACACACACACACACACACACACACACAGAATCCCGTCCTCCAATATGGAAAGAGCCCCAGACAAGAAATACAGGTCTGATCAGAGCTGAAGACAAACTGACACCTACCTCTGGGCCTCTATGTCCTCCATGAGGAAAATGGGAGCCATAACCCCAGCCTTGCCAATGTCTCTTGGCACTTTAGGATGGAACGAGGTAAATGCATAAGAAAGCTCTTTGGGAACTTTCGAATGTTGTGAAGGTTTATTATGATTATTATTCATGTCTGATTTTGCCGCCTCTGTGGAGCCCAGCTCAAGTTTGTGCCTACGCGATGCCAAAACAACCAGTCAAATCCATCAAAAAGTCACTCAATTGAGTGGGAAAAAATGCAGGCAACTCTGTTGTGTGCTATCGAAAAATAAAGCCACCAGCATATCACTGGTGCTTTTGAGAACATGCAGTAGGTTGTTCTAGACCTGTTTTTTATTTTTTCTAGGGCTTATACCTCCTATGAACCAAAATAAAAATGACAATGGAAAAAAATCAAGCCCCTCAATTGTTTCCAAGGATTGCATATGGCCTCAAGATGCCAGGCCATACAGGGAGGAAGGAGAGACAGAAAATCTGGTAGGGAAGGGCCACCTTTTGTCACTCTTGAGCCCCTTGCTCATAGCAAGTCTTGGGCCAGTGGGCTGTCTTCTGTTGGCAAGGTCACCTTCTCCACCTGAGAAGCAGCTCTGGAAGGTCCCCACATGGGTGAGGGGGGAAGAAGGAGATACCTGGAGAGTCAGCCAAATCAACAAAGGCTAAAGGAGCCTGGCCCTGACCACAGGGGCTGGCGCCCAACAGAGAGAGACCAGGGGTAGGAGGGCTTGGCAGGGAGAGAAGATTCTGAGATAAGGACATGTTTTTAAAATATAAATATCCCAGGAGGGTTGTTTTAGAGTAGCAAGTAACTCAAGCCAGTTTGTTTTGCTTCATGTGAGCAATTCCACTAAGCATTTTGCAGGGGGCGGTGGGGAATGAAATCTAATTTTTAAGATGAGGCTTGGCTATCATCCATGAGTGTTATTTACACAGGCTTCTCCAGCATACCATTCTCATCGGGAGGTATCGGCCTCTAAAATGAAGTTTCTGGATGGAAATGATGATATATGTGAGTGATAAACGAAGTCGAGTTCTGAATGTAATTCTACCAGTTAACAAGTCCTTCCTGAGCTTCCATGTGTTTCCCAATCCCTTGCTAGAGGCAGGTGGGAGGTGAGGGACAGTGAAGGAGGAGCAAGTATGAGAAGGACTGAACGAGGTCTATGCCATAGGGTGATAGGAGTCGAGAGCCAAGTGTGGGCTAGAGCTGTCCCCACAGACAAAATAGGTTTTGAGAGAATGTTTGGAAGGACATTTGGGGAAACAGTCAAGTGTCTCTATCTAAATATATATCTTGATGATTATTAGCATATTGTTTAAAATGAGACTGGAAAGATGATTGATGTAGTAGATGCTGTCAGTGTTCTACCTGCATACCCTTAAGACCACCTATTTCATAACTTCCACCCGCCAGCACCTGCAACTCTTTTCTTAGGGGCTCCTTTGGGCTGTTGGAGCTCTTCCTGTACCAGTAGGAACAGGCTATAGCGACAAGGAATTAATATCCACCTGAGCAGCGATACTGATGACTGATGGGAATGAACATGTAGATACCCCACCTCCCTCACCCCACTGTGGGATAACTCAGGTTCCTGTTCTTCCACAGTCTCACAGAGCTCCCTGGGGGACTAGGCCCCTGTTGCCCACAGCAGTAACTGGTTTGACAACTCACCTTCTCATCTCTGTCTCACTTCCCCACTCTTTAGTGTTTTCTGGGATCACCTCCCAAATAAACTACTTGAATCCTTACCTCAGAGTTTACTTCTTGGGATGCTCCAACTGAAATTATACATATATTCTTATATGTATTATCATACTTTTCATTTCAATTCCATATTTTTATCCTATTTAATCTTCCAGCAGCCCAAGGACATAGGAATTGTTTTCATTTTTCAGATGATGGAATAGAGACCCTGAAAGTTAAGGTAACCAGCTGCAGATCACATAACTAGTTGCTGGCATATCCTGGGTTGTGTTTAACACCCTATTTTCTGACTCTCGGTCGGAATCTCTCTCCACCACATACCACTGCCACTGGTCATCCCATGTCTAAGGAAACACTGCACAATAACGTGGGCCTAAAGTTCACTTGGCAGTATCCTTGCAGGAGGAGTATATGAAATGATACATTTCCTAAGACTTTGCATATCTAGCTGCAAGTAATATCCTGTTACCTTTACATACGAACAACTTAGTGCAGCCAAGAATTCTTGAGTCACAATCTTAGAATTCTGATGCCAAAGTAGTAGGAATTATCTATGGGTATTAATAAAGGCATAACATTTGTTATTGGGAAATATGGGTAAACAAAGATAAACCATTTATTTTTTTTACTGAAGTAATGGGCTTTAAAAATGTCAAAAGGAAGGGTATAGTCTATGTAACTTTGCAAGCAAACATCTATCTTTCAAAACATGTCCATCACAGTCTCCCAAGACAATGATAGACATAACACCTGCTTCAGAAATGACACAGTAGCATTTACCCCACTTTCTTTAACAGGGAGAAATTAGTCCAGACTGAATTACTTTTCTCAGTATACCCAAAATACAAATCTTCACCAGGCTACATTGGAACATCAGGTGTTCACTCAGACTGGGACAATGGAGACACACCGGTTCACCTAAAATGCACATCTTAGGGATGGGAGCGGAAACAGGAGTACACAGAGAAAACCCAAACAGACACGGAGAGAAGGTGCACACTCCACACAGACAGGGGCCCCAGTCGGGAATCAATTTTTTTTCTCAGTGGTATTACAATCTATAATCCTTAGGTCTGCTAATAAGCTAACCTTAAAACAAGAATATTCTTTGTTAAGCAACAAGGATTTATTTCTCACAGTTGTGGAGGCGGAAAGTCCAAGCGAGATCAAAGCGCTGGCAGAAGCAGTGTCTGGTGAGAGCCCACTTCTGGCTTGTAGACAGCTGCTTTCTGGCTGTCTCCGCACGTAGCTGACAGAGATGGAGGAAGCAAACTCTTTCATGTCTCTTCTTATAAGGGCACTGTCCCACCCTGAGGGCTCTACCTCATGAACTAATTACCTCCCAACAGCCCCATCTCCAAATACTACCACATTGGGGATTAGAGTTTCAACATATAAATTTGAGAGTAACCAAACATTCTGTCCTTAGCATCAAGTAAGCCAAAAGCTAACTTTTTTTAAATGGTTAACCATAAGGGGAAAGAGAGATGGAATGGATTTTTGGAGTCCCATGTTTCGTATAATTTTTTTAAAAAAATAAGTTAGTGCAAAAAGGAATAAAAACATCTCTAGATTATACTTCTGGCCAAGAGGGAGGCATAGGTAGATACACTTTGCCTCCTCGCACAACCAGAAGAAGGACAACAACAAATTTAAAAACAGAAAATATCCAGAACTACCAGAAAAATCGAACTGTATGGAAGCCTGACAACCAAGGAGTTAAAGAAGAAACATTCATCTGGGCTGGTAGGAGAGGTAGAGACAGGCAGCCAGAGTGGAGAGGATGTGTGGCAAGGTGGCAGCTGGCACACAAGGCAGTCCCACATTTGCATGCAGATAAACCAGTAGGAACAGCTGGGGAAAGAAACAGACTGAGCAATCCAGGGCTCCAGTGCAGAAAGAGAAAGCCTCAAAACCTCTGGCTGTAAAAATCTGTGGGGGTCGCAGTGGCGGGATAAATTCCCAGCCTCATAGGAGAGTTTGTTGTAGAGACTCACAGGGTCCTAGAACATACACAAACTCACCCACCTGGGAATCAGCACCAGAAGGGCCCAATTTGCTTGTGGGTAGTGGAGGAAATGACTGAAAGCTGGTGGAGAGCTGAGCAAGTGGCATTGTTCCCTCTCGACCCCTCCCCCACAGACAACATCACAACTCAGTGACTTGGGTTGCCCTGCCCTGGTGAATATCTAAGGCTCCACCCCTTCCAACATTACAGGTGTGCTGAGACAAAGATGTATGGCCCAAATGAAAGAACAGATCAAAGCCCCAAAAATAGAATTAAGTGATGAACATATAGCCAGCCTATCAGGTGCACAGTTCAAAACACCGATAATCAGAATGTTCAAGAAATGGTTGAGTACGGTTGCAAAATGGGTGAAAAGTGAAGGCTATGCAAAGTGAAATAAAATATATATATATACAGGGAATCAACAGTAAAGGGGAGGAAACTGGGACTCAAATCAACGATTGGGAGCAGAAGGGAGAGGTAAACAGTAAACCAGAACAGAATGAAGAAACAAGAATTCAAAAAAATGAGAGGCTTAGGAACCTCTGGGACAACTTCAAACGTTCCACCATCCGAGGCATAGGGGTGCCAGAAGGCTAAGAGGAAGAGAAAGAAATTGAAAACTTATTTGAACAAATAATGAAGGAGAACTTCCCCAACCTGGCCAAGGAAATAGACTTCCAGGAGATCCAGGAAGCTCACAGAGTCCCAAAGAAGTGGAACCCAAGGAAGCACACACCAAGGTACATCATAATTACATTACCCAAGATTAAAGGTAAGGAGAGAATCTTAAAAGCAGCAAGAGAAAAGGAGACAGTTACCTACAAAGGAGTTCCCATAAGACTACAGCTGATTTCTCAAAAGAAACCTTGCAGGCAAGAATGGGCTGGAAAGAAGTATTCAAAGTCATGAAAGCCAAGGACCTACATCCAAGATTACTCTATCCAGCAAAGCTATCATTTAGACTGGAAGGGCAGAGAAAGTGCTTCCCAGATCAGGTAAAGTTAAAGGAGTGCATCATCACCGAGCCATTATTACATGAAACGTTAAAGGGACTTATCTAAGAAAAAGAAGATCAAAACTATGAACAGTAAAATGACAACAAACTCACAACTATCAACAACTGAACCTAAAGAAAACAAATACAAAAAAAAATTAAGCAAACAACTAGAACAGGAACAGAATCACAGAAATGGAGATTAGAGGGAGAAGGGGGGAAAAGTTACAAGGAGTAAGAAGCATAAATAGTAAGTACAATATAGACAGGGGGAGGCTAAGAATAGTATAGAAAATGGAAAAGCCAAAGAACTTATATGTACAACCCATGGACATGAACTAAGGACAGTGGGGGGGATGCTAGTGGGAGGGGGGTGCAGGGCAGAGGGGAATAAAGGGGAGAAAAAATGGGACAGCTGTAATAGCATAATCAATACAATGTATTTTTAAAAGAGCATCTCTAAAAGTTAAAGAAAAAAAAAACCTGGGCCAAATGAGCCAATTTTATATAAAGTTAATGGAATAACCATACGAAGGATAATAATTTCTAGTGACTCAGAAACAGCATTTTGACCATGCTTCCCTAGTGAGTTATATTTTAAGGACAAAATGAACCAAAAAGAAGTCTTCAAGTGTACACAGTAGTCTTATTGTTGACAATACAGTTAGTATGTTTCCTGTTACTGCTTTAACAAATAACCATAAATTTGGTGCTTTAAAAAAAACACAATTTTATAATCTTATACCTCTGTAGGTCAGAAATCTGAAATGGGTCTCACTGGGTTAAAATCAAGGTGTCAGCAGGGTTAAGTTGTGTCCACTGCTGAAGGCTCTAGGAAAGAATCTGTTTCCTTGCCTTTCCCAGCTTCTAGAGGCTGCCTGTATTCCTTGGCTTGTGGGCCCCTTCCATCTTCAAACCTTGCAATGGCCACTCTAATTTTTCTACCATCATCCTGGTTTTAATCCTTCTGCCTCCCTTATCCCCATTTGAGGACCCTTGTGATTACATTGGGCACACTGGGATAATGGAGGATACTCCCCTTGCCCAGGACTAGGCAATGAAGGCAATGAAAGAGGTCCAGATGCCCACTGGGAGTCTCCAATGAGACAGGAGTGGGGCAATTCTGTTTCTTAACCCAGGTGATGATTACACAGGTGATTTTACTTTATGAAAATTCAGGAAGCTGTTTACTTATCATCTGTGCATTTTTCTCTGCATACATTATACTTTAATAAAAAGTTTACTTGAAAATATTTCATTGTGTGGAATATTTGAAATTAGACACAGACACTTTCCTGCATCTATCGGTCGCCCCCAGCTCCCTCTCTAGCGGCAGCTCCCTCTCTAGCTGCAGCTCATGCCCTCTAATCCTCATTCTTTATGCTTCTAACCTCACTAGCCTTCATTTGGTGCCAGGAATGCCAAGCTTTTTCTGGACTGAGGCTTTCCTGTATGCTTATCTTCTGCCTGAGGTGAGTGTATCTGCTCCCAATGGACCTGGTATATCTAAAACTCCAGTCCAGTTGAAATGGCACCCACTCAGAGAGGCCTGTCCTCACCCCTTGACCTAAACTGCCCTGCCCCCTCCAAGATCTTGTCACAGTGTCCTGCATGTGCCCTTCATTGCACTAGATTCATTGCACTTTAGTTTTTATCATCTATATGATAGACTATAAGATCCATGAAAGTCAAGGCCATATCTTACTCAACATCTTATCCCCAGTGACCAATAAAGTGATCTATAAATAATGTACATGTGTAATACATATTTGTGGAGTGAATAAATGAAGAAATGAAAGGCAATGCTCAACCCAAGAGTGCAACAGTGTAGCCACACAGTAAGTGAGGTTTTGTTGGCAGAATCTTGTGGCCCCCGTGCAATCACCCTAGATAATCAGTAAATGGAGACTTGGAAGTATAGTTACTCCTAGAGCCAATCTTTTAAGCAGAAGGAAATGCATTCAACAGCATGATGAAAGGAACAATGCCCCTATCATTGCTGCCATCTCCTCACCCCTACCAGCCTGAGAGATCTGTGGTGTCACAGCATCTTCATTCCTAACACAATGGCACAGAGATAGTTCTGCCTTGTCAGAGGATGTGATTGTCAAAGCCTCTTTGTGTGCAAGTGTGATGATGCTTTTCTCAAACAGCAGGAAGAGACTGCAGGCTATAATTTCTCCCTAACCCCCTATTATCAAAGCCATGTCACTTTCTCCCAAAATATACCTAAAATTACTCCCCCAAAGGTACCAGGTACAGCTGAGGAAGCTCTCTTAATGCTAAAGGAGACATTAAGAAAGTAGGAAGAGCTTAAATCAGAGATGGGACCAACATCACTGAATCAGCCCTTCATTGGTACCCTTCCCTCAGAAAGAAGGTTCTGGTCAACCCCCTTCCTTCCCCGCCCTGACCAGTCACCTGCCTACAGCCCAGTCTTGCTCTCACCACCTGAGTACACTTCATCACAGTCTGATCCTCACCCTGCCCACAACCTGACCCTTACTCTATCGACAGCCTGATCTCTCAGCCTGGCCTCAGATGGAGCCCTTAATCCCAGGCACAAACAGTCTGGTCCTTGCATGAACATCTTATTTCCTTATCCAGATTGTGAACTTTCTGGGGCAAGACACCAATAAATCCTCAGAGACTGAATATACAAACATAGAATGGCCAGACCATATATGACAATAAAACTATGTCCCACGATCTGTAGCCACCAGCCCAGGAGGCCAAACACCTACATCAATGAGCCCAGAATGGTCAGGAATTAGTCGATGACTTCCATTTTCTTTATTTTTTGCACCTGCTTCCAACTCAGGCCTAATCAGAGAAAGGCAAATATGCTCCCCAAACCCCAGCCCTGCCTCTTCCCCCTTATCCTTCCAACTGTTTCCCTTTTACCCTCCTCTTCCCCTGTCCAGCCTCTACCCTTTCCCAACAACTTCTAAGATCCTTAAATGCCAGCTGCCTCTAAAGATATATCCTTTCCATGAGTCATACATGCCAAAAAACTGTAGAATGCAACCCTTGGACAAGAGCTGAATTAATAACTATAACTTAGGATTTCCTTAAACCCAACAAAACCAGCAACTATTCATAGAAGAATTTAGAATTCTTTAGACTACATATGATCCAGGGTTACCTGACCTATATCAATTTTACATATGCTGCTCAGAACAGCTAGAAATTGATGAGGGTGACCGTCTATAGATGCTAAATCCTAGATTACAAAAGCCAATTGAACTGACCTGGATTCCTCTTTCCACAATAAACCTGAAGATCAAAACAGGCCCAAAAGTAGGGCAAAACCTCCCAATGGCCATACCCAGAACATTTCTAATAAAAATCTACTGGGCCATAATTCAATCCTGCAAAAGAAGAAAAGCTAAGCTACAGTGCCCCATTGTTTAGTCAAACTCTTGCCTAGATGTGGCTGTGAAGGTCTTTGTAGATGTGATTAAATAAAGATTACCCTCTATAATGTGGATGGGTTTTATCCAATCAGCTGAAGGCTTTAGGAGCACAAACTGTAGTTTACCAAACAAGAAGGAATTCTGCCTCAAGACTGTAACATAAAAATCCTACCCGAGTTTCCAGCTTGCTGGCCTGCCCCAAAGATTTCAGACTCAAGACTTCAGTTTCAACTGTTACCTGAATTTCCAGCCTGTCCTATAGATTTTGGAGTTGCCATTCCCCACAATTGAGTTAGCCAATTTTTTAAAATTTAAATTTAAATATAAAAAATATGTATACAAACAAATATCTCCCATTGATTCTGTTTCTCTGAATAGCCTCTTAAACAGCCTGGCAGATAAAACAGCTGGATGGCCCACTTCCCAGCTGACTACCTTTATTAACAAGGGCAAGTGTATACATTGGTTTAAAAAAAATCATTTTATTTTACAAAAGAAAAACGAAGTCAGAGAAAGGTCTCTCAATTTAGGACAATGAGGGTGCTTCAAGGATGAAAAAGGTACTCAATATCCTGCCTTACCCATAAACATCAAAGGTGGACTAACTATAAATATAGATGGTCACCCTCATCAATTTCTGATAGATATGGGTGCTACGATTTCTACAATAAACACTGCTTTCTTCAGTTTCTTCCTCAGAGTAAACATAAAACACAGGTAATAGATATTCCAATAGCTCACAAAATTTCCCTGTCTCCCAGCTCATACCGGTAACCCTTGGGCTTGTGACTGAAACTTTTTCCTTCTCGTTCTGTGATATCCCCCTTGAAAATTAAATATGAAAAGACTTACTTTGCAAAAGTACAGTAGCCATCCCTTAGCCAAGGTTTCAATTACTTGTGGTCAACTATGGTCCAAAAATATTAAATGAGTGTAGTCCCAGCAGGGGAATCACTGGATCAAAAGGTAGTTCCATTTTCAGTTTTTTGAGGAAATTCCACACTGCTTTCCACAATGGCTGCACCAGTCTGCATTCCCACCAACAGTGGACTAGAGTTCCCTTTTCTCCACAGCCTCGACAGCACCTGTTGTTTGTTGATCTGTTTATGATGGCCATTCTGACCGGTGTGAGGTGGTACCTCATGGTGGTTTTGATCTGCATTTCTCTGATGGCTAGTGATGCCGAGCATCCTTTCAAATGTCTCTGGGCCCTCTGTATCTCTTCCTTGGAAAAGCGTCTGCCCAGGTCCTTTACCCATTTTTTGATTGGATCGTTTGTCCTCTTGGAGTGGAGTCAAGTGAGTTCTTTATATATTTTGGAGATCAAACCTCTATCTGATGTATCATTAGCAAATATATTTTTCCATATGGCTGGCTCCTTGTTCATTTTGCTGATGTTTTCTTTAGCCGTGCAGAAGCTTCTTATTTTGATGAAGTCCCACTTGTCTATTCTTTCCTTTATGTCCCTTTAGGAGACATATCGGTGAAAAATTGCTGCGTGGGATATCTGAGAGTGTCCTGCCAATGTTCTCCTCTAGGACTTTTATGGTGTTGTAACTTATATTTAAGTCTTTTATCCATCTCGAGTTTATTTTTGTCAGCTGGGATCAGCTGATGATCAAATTTCAATTTTTTGCATGTAGCTGTCCAGCTCTCCCAACACCATTTGTTGAAGAGGCTATTATTACTCCACTTTATGCTTTTGCCCACTTTGTCAAATATTAGTTGCCCATATAGACCTGGGCTTATTTCAGGGCTTTCTATACTGTTCCATTGGTCTATGGATCTGTTCTTGTGCCGGTACCAGATTGTTTTAAGTAAAGTGGCTTTTTAAGATAGTTTGATGTCCAGTATTGTGATCCCTCCTACTTTGTTTTTCTTTCTCAAAATTGCTGGGGCTATTCGGGGTCATTTATGGTTCCATATAAATTTTTGAAATGTCTGTTCTATTTCTGTGAAATACATCATTGGTATCTTAATAGGGATTGCATTGAATCTATAAATTGCTTTGGGTAGTATGGACATTTTGATGGTATTAATTCTTCCAGTCCATGAGCACAGTATATGCCTCCATTCCCAAACGCCAATTCAAAAGAACCTATGCACCCCAATGTTCATAGCAGCACAACCTACAGTAGCCAAGTGTTGGAAGCAACCTAAATGCCCATCAGTAGATGATTGGGTCAAAAAATTATGGTACATTTACACAATGGAATGCTACGCAGCAGAAAGAAAAAAAGAACTACTACACTTCGCGATAGCATGGATGGAACTAAAGAGCATTATGCTAAGCAAAATAAGCCAGGGGGTGAAAGACAAATACCATGTGATCTCACCTATAAGCAGAACCTAACCAACAAAACAAAGATGCAAGGAAAATAAGACCAGCAACACTGAAAGGAAAAGACACCAACAGAGACAAGAGGGAAGGAGGGAGCGGTGGGTGGGGGAAAAGGAAGGGAAGGGGCAAGTCAAGGAACATATAGCAAGGACTCATGGACAAAGCCAAAGTGGGGAAGGATTGAGGGAGGGAGAGGGGGCAGGGGAAAGTGGTGGGGGGAAGGCAGAGACAAATGTATTTGGAAAAATAAATAAATTAGTTATTAAAAAAATATTAAATGAAGATTTCCAGAAATAAACAATCCATAAGTTTTAAGTTGTGTGCCATCCTGAGGAGCAAGATGAAATCTCTCAAGTCCTGCTCTGTCCAGCCCAGGACGTGAATCATTCCTTTGTCCAGCGTCTCCCTGCCTGTCATTAATCACTTAGTCACCAGCTGGGTTATCAGATGACTGTCCAGTTTCACAGCACTTGTGTTCCAGTCTCCTTTATTTTACTTAATAATGGCCCCTGAGTAAAAGAGTCATGATGCTGGCAATTTGGGTATGCCAAAAAGAAGCCTTCAAGTGCTTCCTTTAAGTGAAAAGGTGAAAGTTCTTGACTTAAAAAAAAAAAACAAAAAAACCATATGCTAAAGTTGCTAAGATCTTCATAAAGTAAGAATAAATCTCTGTGAAATTGTGAAGAAGGAGCAAGAAAATTGTGCTACTTTTGTTGTGGCACCTCATACTGTAAAAGATATGGCTACAGTGCATGATAAGTGCTTAGTTAATATGGGAAAGGCATTAAATTTGTGGGTGGAGGACAAGAACAAAAATCATGTTCCGAATGACAGCAACATGTTGTGCCAGAAAGCATGGAGCCTATATGAAAACTTCAGCAAAAGACCTCCTGAAACCAGTGACACCAAGCAATTTACTACAAGTAAGGGACAGCTACACAGATTCAGGAATAGATTTGGACTGAAAAATATAAAGATAGCTGGAGAAGCTGTATCTGCCAATAAAGACACTGCTGCCACAATTTCAGCCATCCACAGGGGGGCTTGGGACATTTCCTCTGTGGATAAGTGGCAGGGAGACTACTGTAATTTGAATATACACCAGGGAGTCTATTTATTCAGGTTCCGAAGGACTTTT
Organism: Pteronotus mesoamericanus; assembly: GCF_021234165.1. Taxonomy (NCBI): domain Eukaryota; kingdom Metazoa; phylum Chordata; class Mammalia; order Chiroptera; family Mormoopidae; genus Pteronotus; species Pteronotus mesoamericanus. Next base: position 23,934,436 of record NW_026555105.1, on the reverse strand, counting down.
CTATCATGATCAAGTTGTATGTGCTGTGATAAACCGTCACTTTCTCCATTATATTTGATGTATACATCAGAAAATGATCTTGACACCATCTGTGACGCTCTAAAGGAAATGCTTTGACACATCATTGTGCAAACTATGCAATCGCAACCAAGGTATAGTAGTTTCCTGTTGGTGCTGTAACAAATTAACGCAAACCGGTGGCTTAAAATAACAGGAATTTATTCTCTCACAGTTCTGAGGCCAGAAGTCCAAAATTCAGGGTGTCAGTAGGGCCACATTCTCTCCGAAGGCCCTAGGGAAGAATTCATTCCTTGCCTCTTCCAGCTTCTGGTGGCTGCTAGCAACCCTTGACATTCTTTGGCTTGTAGTTACATCACTTCAGTCTCTGTCTCTGTCTTCACGTCGCTTTCTCCTCTGTGTGTCTGTGTCTCATCTCCCTCGGGCTCACTCATAAAAATACTTATCAATGAATCCAGGGTCCACCTGGATAATCCAGGATCCTATCCTCATCTCTAGATCTTTAACTTAACTACATCTGCAGAGACTCTTTTTCTAAATAATGTAACATTCACAGGTTCCAGAGATGAGCACATAGACATACTTTTTGTGGGATGATCATTCAACCCACTACACGAGGTTATAATCCTAACTAAACCACCAATGAACAGATCTCTGGAGTGATTCAAAGAAGTCATTATAATACCAACATTTAGCCTCTGGTTTTGAAAATAGAATATGGGAAAAAATCTGGTTGTGACATTTATTCATGTAATCTCTGTCACTCTCAAGGTCGTCAGTTGGTGAAACCAAATGATTTCAAAGGATATTAGCTGAGTGAGTCATCATTGCTCCTCTGCTATGGATGAAGAGACCCAGAGCAGCTTTCTTCCCCAAAGAGAGCACGCTTAGGCACCTGCAGTGTCTGTGGTCACTTTCCTTCAAGGCCTGAGGCCCTAGACAACAACCCAAGGGGAGAACTATAAGCACATGTTAGGCACATTCTGACACTGGGGTTCTCTTAATCCCATTTTCGGAGCAAGGGCATGTAGCCCTCAAACCCAGCTTGCTGTAGGTGTCTCTCAGAAGTTCTCCTCCTAGAAGAAAGGTAGTCACTTCTACCCTAGACAGACCAGGTTTGCTAGAATGTGTAAAAGCCATCCCCAGTCATCTCCTGCAAAAGTCTGATGCTCTGGGACAGAGATAGAGATTCTAACCTTCAGTGACACTGAGAGGTACACAGTCCTTCATGCTTTCATTCATTCATTCATATCTTTTATTGATTCATACTTTCATCCTAAAGTTGCTAAGATCTTCATAAAGTAAGAAACATTCACTGAGCAACTTCAAGAGGCCAGCACTTCACCAGCCCCTGAGCCCAAAAAACAAAATGCCATAGTCACTGAAAAACCCGAAGTGGTCACTATCTCCAGGTACCCCAGGTAAACGACAGAATTACAAAATACTACTCTACAGAGGAATAAATCAAAGACAAGGGGACCCAAATAAGGAGGTAAGTGGGATTCCTGCAGACTACGTAATGAACTCACAGAGGAGAGAAAAGAAGAACTGGTAGGATCTCAAGGATAAGGCATGAAGAACACTAAAGTCTGGGAGGCCAGCCTCACCACCTAATGTTTTTCCTGGGACATGAATTTTTTTGCTTCCTCCATCTTTCCATTCCTCTAGGGAATCATTCAAAGTAAATCCTCCTTTCTTCACTGTCTTCTCCAGAGATTGAATCTTGGCTCAGGAGAAAGGAAATGGAAAATGGCTTTGGGCCATCTCATTTGTGAGCTGAAAGGCGGACATCCCAGCAGGAGCTGTCTCAGCCTCCCTAATTGGGATTGGAGTCATGCAACCCTGCCTGGCCTCGCAAGTTGATTATAAGCCACTTCCTCTGAGTTGACTGACTTATTTTAATTCTGTGTTAGGAAATCTCCCTCATTAGCATTTGCTGCTCCTTTTGGGGGTCAGAGAATTTGTCAGGTTAGCAAAGTTTATCCCTAGAACTTTCTTATCTTTATTTTCATTACCACAGAATATCCCTATGGAACATCTTCCCCACTCGTCCCAGTTCCCTACGTCATGATAATCAGATCTCGGGGCTGGAGGAGATAGCAACCTAGTATGTCACCTCTACTAGGAGGTAAAGGAATTTGTGATGTAATGAAAAACACTGGTTCTCGGAATTAAAAGACCCCGATTATAAGGGTGGAATTTCAGGCACTAATGGAAGAAGGTAAGCGATTCCCATTGGCACCGGGTGGATTCTACTACAGAGGGATTGTTTACTCTCCATGAAGATTAAAGCAAGGCTAGTTGAGTCTCTGCTGCCCACCTTAATTCTCCTTTTGCATTCGCAGAGCTGAGTGAGTTGGAGTTGCCATTGTTACCAGCTGGAAATACGCATGTTGAGCCTGATCTGGAAGGTATCTGCTGGGCCCAGATAGAATGTTAGCTGGAAGTTCATAGCGGTCAATCTGTATGGTCTTTTCACAATCCATCCATCAGGCATTGCCTAACTAATGCCCAGGTCGAGTCTCCCTGGGACCTTTGCTCTCCTGCAGCATGCACAGGCTGGATGGCCATCTAATCTACACCCCTTTTTTCTTGGACACTTGGCTGAACCACGTTTCCCCCTTGCATCTAAGTGGGGGCAGGACTTAGACAGAGGTATTGTGCTTGCCTCCTGAAATGTTTATGTAATCTTCCACACTCCGCCTTTGTTCTTCAGGCCTTTGAATGTAGACAAACTGGAGGAGGATTCCAGGGCCCTGGAGAATTCCTAGGCTCTAGGGCACAGTGAAGTCACACATTAGAAGGAGTTTAGATCCCTAAGTTGTCCTTACCATGGAGCTCCGTCCATGAAAGCTGCCCAACCACGTACATTCACATTGGATGTTGAGTAAATGAGAAACAAAGTTTCATTGGTCTAAACCACAGAAATTGGAAGGGGGAGGATAGTATAGCTTTTAACTTACTGTAACTAATCTCTGTCCCACTCTGAGAGTTTTTCCATCCTAGTGGATCTTCCAGATTTGTTCAATGTCCTGCTTCCCAGCTTATTTCCTCCCCTGAAGAAAAAAAAAAAAAAAAAAAAAAAGAATATCTCTTAGGAGCAGAAGCAAACAGTTGCAAAGCAAACAGTCACCCAAGGGTCCCCCGAGCAGTGGGCTGCTTGCTAGGCTCTGAGTAAGAATATCATTCCATTGACGCCTATCCCCAGCCTCTACTGTTTCTACTATGATGCGAAATGTAGTCAATAACTTCTAACTGCATTAATTTTAGGCAAAGATTAGCATAAATAATCAAATCATAAGTTGACCTCAAGTGCCCTGCATTGAGGCTGGGGTGGGGGGACTACAAAGAATCCCCTTCCTGCAGAAACAAGGTCCTTCCCTGAGACGTGGCCAGTCCTGAGCACTGCTCTGCTGTCCTGATGGTGGGAGAGGGTAGCACTGGACACTCAGCCCCTTCTCCAGTGCTCCTGCTGAGTACAGTATGAATCGGGAGTAAAAGACACAATTAGGGGGATCAGCAAGGCTTTGGTTGTAGGTCAGGTTGTAGCCGGGGTAGGGTCACCACAGTAAGCTTAAAGGCCAGACTAGGGCTACAGATCCCTTTGCAACTGAAAAGAGAATGGAAGTCCATGTGCTTCATAAGGACTGACCCCAGAAAGTGGCAACATTAGCTGTGTTTGCCAGTGACATGCATGATCTTGTACCCTTTCAGGCTCCACTGCTATTCAGAGATAGGGAGTTACTGGGAGAGATGGGATTTGGATTTTCTTTGATTATTTAATTGAAGATAATCTCTAGGACCCAGATAGTAAATGCAGAGAAAGCTTTTGTCCAGAGCGATGGAAAAGCTCCCTTCCTAACTCTTCTTGGTAGCACTCCCTGCCACTTGAATGTGGGCCTGGGGGTGGCAGGGACTTTGCTTTATTCAACGTCATATCCCCAGTGCCAGGAGCAGTTCCTGGTATAAGCTGGTGCTTCGTTAACTTGAATGAATAATAAAAGTTCCCCGGGCTTGGTAGCACGGAAGGGAACTGGGGGTTGACCGGCTCATCCCCACAGATGGGCTGTCTGTCAGGAAAGCAGTCTCCAGCGTTCTTTTTCATGCAGTATTCCGACTCTGAAAGTGACAACCAGCTGCACCATCTTCACCAGAGAGGAGCAGGTCCAGACCCCCTCAGGTGCTTCAAGGGCCCCCTTAGTGTCCCTTCAAGCCTCCTCTCTTGGGGCTGGAACTCAGGTTTATCAGCCTAGGGGCTAACTCAGTTGTAGGATGAACCTTTCCTTTTTCTTTATTCCCACCCTAAAGGGGTCTCAGGAGGGAGAGGAGATAAACACAGGGGTTTAGTTTTTCGTCTCAAGTAGAAGCCATGGCACTGGATCACAAAGAACCCAAGGGCCAGCAGGTCTCCGGGGTTCATCTTGCTTTTATTTCACCTCTGGTAAATTATCAAAGACCCCTGTAAAGATAAAAGATGTAATGGGGAAACTTGGGGAGGGCCTCGGAAGAGCTTTTTCTAAACTATGATTATAACAGCTTTGGCTTCCTGGGCTGGGGAAGAGGGTATGGGAACCAGGGGGTTACCCATCTCTTAACATTTTGTGCTTTTTCTCCAAAGCACTTTGTCATCTAGGACTCGCAGGCATCTTGCCTGTATCATCCACAGCCAGTGGGTACCAAGGTTGTGAGTTCTCCACTTCCTCCTTGACACCTCTCCAAACAGGCTCTAGTCTCCCTGGCATGGCACAAGCCTTCCTCATCCTGCATATATTCAGCGGTGCTATCCTCCCTGCAATTCCTCCTTCCCCTGCCGCCTAGAGCGTTCAGCATGGTGCCCACATGACAGCAGCCTGGCTAGTATTTTCTTTGCATCTCTCCCTACCCAGTCCTACCAAGTCAGCAAGAGGCCCCTCAAACCCTCCCCTGCACCTGGGTCCGCCGTTCATACCCGCTCCACACCCCTTCTGCCCTCTGTCCTCCCTGTTCAAACCTTGCCCTTACCAACTCCATTCCGCTAACAAACACAGACACTGCTCTGGAGACTTCCCAAATATTAACTCATTTAACCCTGATGCCATTAAGTAGACACTACTCTCGTCCTCAATTTACAAATGAGGAACTGAGGCACAAAGAAGTCAAACGGCGAATATGGGGCGGAGCCTAGATTTGGAGCCAGGCTGTCTGCACCCTTCCCCCTTAATCATCCCCCCAAGTGCCCTTTCCCATCCTCCAGTTCTTAAACCCTCCCTCCCCAGAAGGAGGCCACTTATTTAGTGTGGCAAAAAAGTTTTATTCCAACAACTGATAATGGAGTCAAGTAACAGTGCAGAAGTTAGTATATGCAAACCGATGTATCGTGATCAAGCTCCAAGGTCTGTCACCATATAGTCTCTTGTTCCTCCGCCATCCCAAGCCAGGACAGGCATTTGACCCCATCCGGGGCTTTCTCCTCGCCACCGCACTGGACAGAGGTGATTAAGACCCTCCCCTGGCCAGTGGCCTGAGAAGAGGAAGGAGGTGCGACAGATCCATCCAGGCAGTCCCAGGAGGCGACTCGCAGCGCCATTGCGCGGTCCTGTCCGCAGTCCGCAGATCCCGGGCGCTTGCTGCTCTCTGGCGGCCGGAGCCGGGAGCCCGGGGACCCGGGAATCGCGCCTTCTATACTGTGCGCACCCAAGGGCACCACCAGCAAGTGACCGAGAGGCTGAGGAAAGGGCGGGAGGAAGGAGGACACAGCTGAGGGGAGAGAGCGGGGGCCGGGGAGAGGCGCGGGAAGGCATCCGGGAGCGGACCAGAAGGAGAAAGGGCGGGCGTGGGCACCCGCGGCGAGGCTGGAGTAGCTGCCGCGAAGCTGGAGTGCGCGGCAGCACCCCACATCCTTCGGACTCCGAAAGCCCGTTTCCCAGGAGCGCAAAACCCCTGCCCCTGGTGAGTGTGGCGTCACCTTCCCCCCGCACAGGCCGCCCCCTCTCCTTCCCGGCGCTGCCCCTCCTCCGTCCCGCCCCCAGCGCCCAGTCGCGAGCGCCGCAGTGGCCGCCGCCTGCACCGCCCGGGCGGGGAGCCGCCACTTCCCCGCTCGCCTAGGCACACTCAGAGAGCGAGGCGCGCCCGCGACCCGGCTCTTCCATCCGACTCCACGCCGGCCTCGGAGAGCCCCGGCCGCTCCCCCTGCCGCTTCGCTCCGCTCGCGACCAGCCGCGCTCCTCGTCAAGGGAACTTGGGCAGGACTCCGACGGTACCGGCGCACGGGGCTGGACCAGAGCCCTGCGGCTATGCCCGGTGCCCCCCTCCCTGACAGTCACTTGTCCTGCGTCCGGGCCCGGCCCCCGACGGCCGCGCGTTGAGATGACTTTCCGCGATCTACTGAGCGTCAGTTTCGAGGGACCCCGCCCGGACAGCAGCACCGCGGGTCCAAGTGCGGGCGGTGGTGGGGGCGGTGCGGGAGGCCCGGCCGCTTCGGAGGGCCCGGCGGTGGGCAGCGTGCCGGGGGCTGCGGGCGGCGGCGGCGTGGTAGGCGCGGGCAGTGGCGAGGACAACCGAAGCTCCGCCGGAGAGCCGGGGGCCGCGGGCGCGGGCGGCGAGGTGAACGGCACGGCGGCCGTCGGGGGTCTGGTGGTGAGCGCGCAGGGCGTGGGCGTGGGCGTCTTCCTGGCCGCCTTCATCCTCCTGGCTGTGGTGGGCAACCTGCTTGTCATCCTCTCGGTGGCCTGCAACCGCCACCTGCAGACAGTCACCAACTACTTCATTGTGAACCTGGCCGTGGCCGACCTGCTGTTGAGCACCACGGTGCTGCCCTTCTCGGCCACAATGGAGGTTCTGGGCTTCTGGGCCTTCGGCCGGGCCTTCTGCGACGTGTGGGCCGCCGTGGACGTGCTGTGCTGCACCGCCTCCATCCTCAGCCTCTGCACCATCTCAGTGGACCGGTACGTGGGCGTGCGCCATTCCCTCAAGTACCCCGCGATCATGACCGAGCGCAAGGCGGCCGCCATCCTGGCGATGCTCTGGGCCGTAGCCCTCGTGGTGTCCGTGGGGCCGCTGCTGGGCTGGAAAGAGCCGGTGCCCCCTGATGAGCGCTTCTGCAGCATCACCGAGGAGGTGGGCTACGCCGTCTTCTCCTCCGTGTGCTCCTTCTACCTGCCCATGGCCGTCATCATAGTCATGTACTGCCGCGTGTACGTGGTAGCGCGCAGCACCACGCGTAGCCTCGAGGCAGGCGTCAAGCGGGAGCGGGGCAAGGCCTCCGACGTGGTGCTGCGCATCCACTGTCGCGGCGCCACCTCAGGTACAGACGGGGCGCGCCAGGGGATGCGCAGCGCCAAGGGCCACACCTTTCGCAGCTCGCTGTCGGTACGCCTGCTCAAGTTCTCCCGCGAGAAGAAGGCGGCCAAGACGCTGGCCATCGTCGTGGGAGTCTTCGTGCTCTGCTGGTTCCCGTTCTTCTTCGTCCTGCCACTTGGTGAGTGACGCCTCTCCCACCAGCCCCTTCCCTTCTTCCCTGAGCCTGTGGCTGTGCCTTCTCGGCACCCAGGCTTGGAGAGCCTCCCAGGTGGAGAGTGGCTCTCCACCTGAACATGGAAGGTGGACTTTGCAACCTCCCTGGTCTCTTAGACGCGTGGCTCCGCTTTGTGGGGGACAAAGGAGAGGCTCTTCGTGCTTACAGGATTTGTTTTACAGGCTTCTGACTTTTCTGTCCTTCCCCCTTCTTCATTGCCACTACAAGCCTGAGCTTGTTTTACACTCTGGGCCCCGCTACATACAAAGGGGTCGTGGAAACCTGTGCAGCCATCTGCCCATAGCATGGGGTCAATAGTGTATGTGCTCATGTACATATGAACACACACATGCCCCCAGATATCCGTCAACTCCCAGAAGTGGGCTCACAGAGAGGGTGGACCTGGATTCATTCATGAGCAGTAAGCCCTGGCCAGCCACCATGTGCTGCCAGCAGGCACCAGAAGCCCCCCGCCTTCCCCAGCACTCCTTCAGCTTGGAAGCTGGCCCCACTGGGAGACCCTCCCCAGCTGGTAACTGAATGCCCTGGGCTTCTAATTTCTGCAGTCTCCTCTTGGAATTGGGGGAGGGGCTGTGTGTGTGTAAGAAGGAAGGGAAAGGGGCAAATTATCAAATGGAAGGTTAATGTTGTTCTATTGCCATTTCTTAAATTTACTGAGTCCTTCAGCCCTTCCGGAAAACTCTCCTATGTCCTCCACAAGGGTCCCTGCAGTCCCGGGAGGTGGGCAGCTGTTCTCGGGGGCTTCCTCCCACACCAGAGGGCCTCCCTGGAAGCCTTGGGGCTGGGTCAGCACAGGGAAGAGAAGAACGGCATTTCTGGGGACAAATTTGTCCTGAGTCATTTCACCCATGGCTGCAACCTCAGCAGGCCCAAGCTGGGGCCTCCCCTGCCTTTCCCAGTCCTGCTGCTTCCACACTCTGCAGCTGAGTCAGGAAAGGGTCCTGCTCCAGGCCCTCTCCACACCACAGCCAGAGTGACCTTTATAAATTATAAATTAGAGCATCACTATCTACAAAAGCCCCTCAATGCTTTCCCCACTGCCCTGGGAAAAAAATCCAAACTCTCCACCATGGCCTATGAGAGGGTGACCTTCAAATTTATTGTTGTCCAAACCAAAATGAAACACTAGGAATATTTATGCTTGAACCGCAGGCATGAACCAGGACAGCAGGGACAAACACGGACCCGTGGTCTTCCTCTTTGCCCGTACCTCTCATGGTCTTGCATTCGCTCTTCCCTCTGTCTGCCCTGCCCACCCCAACCCCTCCCGGCTAACTTCCGACCTTTTAGATCTCGGCATAAATGTCCCCTCTTCCGCAATCATATCCGTGCGTTGCTTGGTTTGGTGTCTGACTTCTCCCGCTGGCCCAGAAGCGCTCTGCAAGAGCGGGGCTGTGCTTGCTCGGTCATCACTGAATCCGCAGCACCCAGCACACTGCCTGACACATGAAGAGCAATAGACCTCAGCAGCATGGACCACAGGCTCTGGCACCAGATGGCCTGGATTCAAATCCCAGCTCCAGTGCTTACTAGCTGTGTAACTTCCGGTAAACCCCAGAACTTGTCTGTGCCTCTGTTTCCTCATCTATAAAATAGGGACAGTGGTGACGGTTATAATGACGACCTAAAGGGGAGTTATAAGATTTCAGTGAGATTTGTGTGACTAGAACTGTGGCCCATGGTGAGTGCCATGTGAGCTGTTGCTTTTCTAGTAAATGCTCAATACAAGATAAGAAATGAATAAATCACCAACTTGACAATCACCCATCCAGAGGCTGTTGTAGGGGTGGGGGGGTTAGGGGGGGTAGGAGGAGGTAAATGGCCCCCTTTAGAAACCCACCGCCACCCAGTATTTAGAATCCCCCCAAGCCCAATACCCAGGCTCCTTTCCCTGCCAACCAACTCCTGCTCTGGCCTTGCCCGGCTTGTGCCCAGTCATCCCAGGTGCCCTCCCCTTCCCCTGCCCCTTGGTCCACACCAGCCCCGTGCAGGAAATAAACAACCTGCGTGTAGAATGCCACCTCCCTTTATGGCCTTTTAACTTCTTTTAAAATTTTCAGTTACAGAATAATGCATAGATAAGAAGAAAATAATATAGCAAGTGCCCATGTACCTGTAATCACCCATATTGAACAGATGTTCACATTTTGCCATATCTGCCTCAGATCCCTTTTTCTCTCTTTTCAAAGAAACAGCACACAGCCTCAACTAAGCTCCTTTTCCCTGTCCTGTTTTGCTCCCTCCCTCGGGAAAGGTAAATCTGGTATTTATCACTCCCACACATTTATATTCTTCCCACAAACATCTGTATCTGTAATAACACTATACTGTTTTGTGTGTCTTTAGGATATATGTAAATCACACCATGCCTTGTGTATCAATCTTCAATTTGCCTTTTACACCCAAAGTTGTGTTGTTGAGCTTTATCCATATCCATGCTGGCTCATTTTAGCAGCAGTATGGTGTTGTTTGAGAGCGTTCCACAGTGTGTTGATGCAGTGTCCTGCTGAGTGTTCTGTGTTTCTAATTTCTCACTGTTACAATCAACACTGCAAAAGGCTACTGTTTTCTGAGGTCTAGATCATGTGACCCCTCTTCCAGGAAATCATTCCTAAATTTCCATGGCCTTTGCCCCCGGTTGGTACACACTGCTCTTTCTCTGCTGCTCCTCACACGTGGCGTGGGGAACCCAGGGGGTTGGAGGCAGGTATCCCTGTCCCCTCCTTCCTACTGGTCCGTGCTGTGCCCGGCCTCCCTGGGCACCTCACTGAGTCCCAGAGCAGAGCCCACGGCTGCTGGTGGGGCTGAACTGGGTGGATTCTGGCAATAGCAAACAAACAGGACAGAGGCCAAGCAAGGACACAGAATATTCCAATTGCCATGATGCGGTTCAGAGGGCAGGTCGACAGAGAGAACAGGACAGAGCCTGAGTTAGGGAAAAGGGTGGCCTGAGGGCTATGCAGGAGGGACAGGGCCAGGAGGATCTGACACTTCCCAGCACTGGGCCCAGGCCTGGGGGCAAGTAGGCACCATTGAAGGAACAGGGAGCATTCTGAGCAGCAGCTTTGGGTGGGGGCGGGGATATGGCATCCAAGGTAGCATCTTGGCAGGAGGTGCCAGTTTGTGGTAGGGGCAGAGGGCATTGGGAACTGAGGTAAAGGGGGCAAGGATGGAAGCGGTTGCAGAAGCCGGAGTGTGGGGTACAGCCTCCCAGAAAGAGGATGGGGGGAGCAAAGAAAAGGGAGAGTCTGGGGACAGGGCCTGGGGGAGCTCCCACTTTGAAGACATCGGGAGGAGGCAGAGAAGCAGGAAGCCAGGAGTGACCCCTTTCAGCTCCCAGGCTCAGGTCCCTACACCGGGTATGAGGAGCAGCAGAGATGAAGGGGTTAAGAAAGATCAGTGGTTGCCAGCAAGGGCTACAGGCCATGGGAACAAAGGCATTTAGTAGGGCCATAACCCAGGGGTTGTGAAACAGACCCGGGATGCTCCTCACCCACACCTCCAGACCCAAGACCAAGTGGAAGCTGCAGGCACAGCTGCAGTAGTGACATAGCCAGTGAGTGGCCCCAGCAGCCCAGAGAGCACTGAGGGCCTTAGGAAGGGAACCTGGGGTCCCAGAGGGACCTTGGCACAGGAGATGGTTGACTGCCATCTATAAACCTGGAATGCTGTGGTTCAGGCCAGAGCAGCAGCAGAGAGAGGTACTGCAGGGGTGTCCTGAACCATGGGGACTCTGAGGGCCCAGGTCAATGGCCAGGAGAGATTGGGGCACATACACCAGGCATCTAAAGTCTTGAGGGGCCCAAAGAAGGGCTAGGGGTCATCCCCCACACTGCAAGCTGCCCCCTTTCCCTGTAGGGAGCGACTGTAGGGCATGTGGCAGGCAGTCAGAGGGTCAGCTCCATGAACTTGAGACATCACATGTCTGACCATGTGACTTCGGGCAGCAAGCCCAAAAAGGGCAGCACCTGCCTTTCCAGGACACCTGGGGAGCTACATAAGGACATGAGAAATACCACTCACTCCCGTGAGAGGGCGCCCACCCACCTGGACGTCCATGCCGATGCCCAGCTGTGCTGCCTGCTCCGTGTAGAGCGACTGCACATCCCAGTTGGCCCAGGACAGTCCTGGTTGTGCATGTTGACCCACAGGGTTATACATGTTGACTACTAGCAGTGTCCCCTTTCACTCTCAGAGATGAAACTCTGGACAATGGAGTATATGGTCACCAGTCCTGGGAGGAGGGGTTCTTGGCAGCCCTGCCCATGACAGATATGTGCCTCCTGCCCGCACCCCAGCAAGCGGGAGCAGGACTGAGTGCCCGAGAAAATCACACGACATGATGTAAAGGTCCCTTCTTACAAGGATCCTTTAGCTCAATGTCCAGAAGAGCCCAAACTTGCAGAGTGCGTATGGGGAGGGGTAGCAGGTAGGACCTGCTGCCTGTGGGCTTCCATGGAGGAGCCCCCAAAAGTGGGGCATGGCAGGGGTGCAGACGACAGGAAACACATCTGATGAAAGCTTCTGCCCATGACATTTAGTGCAAGGGTCCTCTCGCCCGCAGCCTTTTGGTATAGAAATGCCAGCCACCCTCCCTGCAGGCAAGAAAGAGGGGGACAGAGGGACTGCAGGAGCACGGCCCCAGGCAGGCACGTACCCTTGTGCAGAGAGCTCCCTTCCTCTCCCAGGTGCCTCCAGAGGCCCCATTTCTGCTGATGGTCTCATGGCCCCAGCACCTCCCTGTCTGACTTTGACCTGCCCGGCGAGTACCCCCAGCCGGGCTCAGAGGTGGGCCCATCTACACACACACACACACACACACACACACACAGTTCTGCCCCCTGTCATTCCTAGCGGCCACAGACAGATGCCCGGCTTGCACTTTCAGCTCCCTTTTTTGGGCAGGTCATCGAGCCTCACTGGTCTCCTAGTCAGCTTCTGAATGTGCAGAATGTGGCAGTCACACAAAGCAAACTCAGAGACTCAGAGCCCATGGCTCCTCCCAGATATGCCTCCAGGTATGTAAACTACCAGGAGGCTCTCATATGGGAAGTCCTGGGACACACGGGGACTCTAGCCATGTGTGAGCCATACGTGGGGCTCCCTCCTGTACTGTCAGCCTAGGTCCCATGATATTGCAGGTGCCTCCCTGACCACCTCCAGACTTAGTTAGGTGCTCCTTTGTGCTCCAAACACTCTGCCATACCTTTATCACAGTTCACTGTCAATATTCTTACACATACCATCAAGTGTGAGGGCAGAGAAAACTGTACATATGTAGGCATAGAAGAGTGGAGGTATTTGTGGGTCACCCTGTGGTTTGGGAGACCTGGCATGTAGAATCTATGAGAATACAGGTCATGAGGTAAAGCAAGATGTCATAAACCAAATAGATAAATAAATCAAGGTGTATTCATTGAGTGGACTACTTATTGTACACCTAGGAAAATAACAAACCTTATGGCCACAGCAACATGGATGAGTTTCATGGACACTATACTGGGCAAAATAAACCAGGTCTGAAATTAAAAGCTAACGTATTATATGACTCTATATATGTGACATTCAAAAACAGGCAAAGCTCATCAATGGTGATAAAAAATCAGGATGGTGGTTACATGTGTAAGAGAGAGAGAGAGGTGGGTGGTATTAACTGGAAGAGAGTGAAAAGAAAGATTCCAAAGGGTCAAAAATATTCTTTCTTGATCTGGGCGATAACTACATTGATATAAGCATATGCAAAGTCATCAAGCCATATTGTTAAGATGTATGCACTTTACAAACTTATTCCTTAATGAAGAGAAAGAAAGTGGGAGGAGGCAAGAGGAGGCTGTGAGCCATGCTGAGGAGTTGGTGTCCATACTGAAAGCACACTTTGACAGCCAGCTTTGAAGGGTAGATTCAGCATGTGTCTGCAGAGTGCTGGCCAACTGCCAAAGGACCGATCTCCACAGGCTCCCTGTGGTCATGCAGGGGTCTCAGGTAGGGGTCTACAGACAAGGGGAGAGATATGGGGTGCTTCAGGTCCTCAGTAATGCCTATTCTATTCTCTCCCTTGTCCCAAAAGCTTGAAGAAGGGGCTGGAATTATATCTCCTATCTGTGCCTGGTGGCATCTGGCACACAGTAGGTGCTCAGTCACTGTGCATAGAGGGAGGAAGTGACAGGACCTATGGCCTCTTCACATCCTGCAATGACAAGAATCTAAACGACAAAGCACAGCCCTCCTTATTTTTTTATTTTATTTTATTGTGTTAAGAACGGAAAATGAAATCTCTCAACAAATTTTTAAGTGTCCAACACAGTATTGTTAACTAGGCATGATGTTGTACAGCAGATCTCTAGAACTTACTTGTTTTGTTTAAGTGAAACTTTATGCTTATTGATGAGCAATTCCCCTCTTCTCCTCCTCCCAGCCCCTCTTAGATTCTATGAATTTGACTTCAGGCATACCTCATTTTATAGTGCTTCGCCTTTGTGCTTCACAGACGTTGTGGTTTTTACAAATTGAAGGCAAGACCCTCCACCAGCATAAAGATCACATCTCGTTTTATTGCAGTGTTCTGGAACCAAACCCACAATGTCTCTGAGGTATGCCTGTATTTCAGATTCCTCATTTAAGTAGAATCAAGCAGTCCTCCTGTGACTGGCTTACTGCACTTAGGGTTAAGCCCTCTAGATAAAGCCAACCATCCTTACTAGTGGTGCATTGGGGATGGGCCCCCATTTATGTAACCTAAAAAAAAATTGTTTAAACAAAGCAGCTAACATTTACTGAGTGCTTACTATGAATAAGAAATGATCTAGGGTTAGGGTTTTTCCCATTTTTTAAATCATGGATAGTTTCAAACACATACTAAGTAGTCAGAACAGTATGACGACTCCCTGAGACCTGGGCCCCAGCTACAACAGCTGTCAGTCCAAGGCCAGTCTTGGTTCATCTTGACCCCAACCTACTTTCCTGCACTGCAGATTATTTTGAAGAAAATCCAGACATCATATAAGTTCATCTATAAATTCTTCAGTATGTATTTCAGAAAATAAGGACTTTTAAAAATAACCATAATCCATTATAACACAAAAATAATTGTTTACATCATTAAATATCTACCTAGTATTCAAATGTTGCCTATTGCCTCAAATTTTTAGTTTGTTTGAATCAGGATCCAAAAAAGGTACATACATTGCTTGTGGTTGATTTGCATCCTAGGTCTCCTTAATTGATAAGACTCTCCTTAGCCCACAGTCTGGGGGTTTTCATCCCCATAGTGCCATTTAATGTGTTCCTCTGTTCCCTGTACTTCCTGTAAACTGGTTTGATCAGATTCAGGTTCAGTGTCTTGGGCAAGCCTTTTTTTTCTTTTTTTGGTAATATTAAGATCAGTCTGGAGTTTAGGTGCCATCCGCCTGATCCATCCATTATAAAGTGTCCCACCAGCCTTTCACCTGCTGGTGTTAGCAGCCATTAACCATGGCTCTCTTTATATCACTGGGACTTAAAGTGGTGATAGCTGAATTCTGTCATCCCTTGTACAGTTGTTCACTAAAATTCTAAAAAGAATTCACCACTACCTGATTTTTCTTTGTTTTTGTGGGGGGTTTTTTTGTTTTTGCTTTTGTTTTTTTGATTATTTGAAATAGAGTCTGTACAGGAAAAGCTGATGGACCTCAACCTTGACTAGACCTTCAACTCCCTATCCTTACTTTGTCCTCTGGTTAGTTAGGCCTCCCTCCCCAGCTACTTCCATGACCCATCACTTCATCTTTTCTTGCCACCTCAAATTCCCTCACCTCTACCCACTTCTGTGAGCCCTAAACCTTGAATCTGACCATTCTTTCATGTGGAACACGCTAGTGTGCTAGTAAATATTTAACAACTGGCTCTCGAATGGGGGCTAATGTGTAGCACCTGCCCATTTCCATGGTGTAAATATTCCCACTGTGATCAATTTCAAGCTCCCGAAGAGACATCAGGTGGCTTGCCAAGTTCCTCAAATTTTAACAATCAGTTCTTGTGAGCCAGGGCAAACCAGTGTCTAGCTGAGCCCTAGCTAAAGAAAAATCACATTTTCCATAGGCAGACTTCCTCCTCAGGGCAGACTCAGGGTGTCCCTGGAAGTCCTACACGTTCCCTTTTGGCCCTAAGTCTCTCTCAACACCTTTCTGTCCTAAGGGATCTCTATTTGTTCCTGTTCAGCCCTCACTGTTTTCCACCTCTCCTCTGCCCACACACACAGCATGTAGATGTATCCCGAGCTTCCCTTAAAAATGATTCACCCTCAACTCCGGGGCTCCTTCACCCTCACTCCGTCCCCATCTTCTCACTGTAATCTTCCCTCCTTTTTACAGACTTGGCAAGAATATCCTGTGCTACTTACTTCTTTTAAAAATATTTTGATAGTAGTCTTTCTTTTAATTTATTGATTTTTTTTTTGAAAGAGAAACTTTGATTGTTTTTTGTTGTCCCACTTATTTATTCATTGGTTGATTCTTGTATGTGCCCTGACCAGAAATTGAACCTGCAACTTTGGCCTATCAGAACAATGCTCTAACCAACTGAGCTACCCAGCCAGGGCCTATTTTTATATTAATCTTAATCCTAAATGTCAGAACTTGGACTGAAACCCAAGCCCTCTGGCTCCAGAGTCCCTGTTGCTTCCTGCCAGGGTCAGAGGTCAGGCTGGGGCCAGGGTTCAGGTCAGTTGGCAGCCATATTTTAAGCTTTAAATCTCACTGAACTTCTCAGCCCCTCCACTCATCCCCCAGGCTCAGTTTCATGCTCCCTCTTGCCTCAGATCCTGGCCACAACGGGGTCCTGAGCATTGCCATAGGACAGAGTCACTTCCTGTGTGACCTGATCTTCTCACAGACCCCAGAAGACCCCCAGAGCTCTTGAGCCCATCCCTCAAGGGAAAGTCTCTGCCTGGCCCCACCTGAACCTTTGCTTCATGAGCTATATTCCCCCCAAAAAGCTCTCCTGCGAATGCTGGGGGATTTGTTTGCCCTTGCTTTGCGGGTGGTGACCCAGCCCAACAGGTTTCCTGGGCCTCTGAGAGCCGGTACTAGGGCCCCATAGGCAATGCCTGGCAGTTGAGTGCTGGGACTCCCAGACAGAGTGGCCACTGCCTGGGGATCTTCTCTCCTCCGGCATAAGCACTGGTCTGCTCAGGCCCAGGAGCATTTATCAGTGCAGTCCCAGAGCTGCAAGGCTCACGCTCTGATCAGGTCCAGCTCAGCTGAGCACAGGAGCCCGTTGGCAGGGAGTTCAGCCTTGGGCACTCAGAGCTTGGGGTATGGCCACTCCAAGGCCACAGATCAGGAAATAATGAGTTAAGAAATGGAAACAATGAGTAGAAAGTTGGGGGAGAAAAGAGGGAAGGTGGAAAGGGGCGGGAAAAGGATTGAAGGGAAATGTGTGAGGCCCAGAGTAGGACTCAGGACAGGCCTGTGTCTCATCTTCCTCCCTTGGGCTCCACCAGTCAGCCTCTGTGCCTCTAGGAACTGCCCCTCACGCCCCACTAATGACGGAGGGAATAGGAGGGGGGGGAAGGCTGATGTGGCCTGATATTTCATAGTTGGCTGTAAGTTTTGAATAAGGCTGGCTGTGAATTCTGACTTTCTGCCAAGAAAGAACAAGTTCCCTTCTGGCGGGGCCAAAACAATGCTGTTAATCACACAGTCCGCCCCTTGGCTTCAGAGCTGTCACTCCTCAGTGAGGCTTGGCCACATTGGTCACCATAAGCCATTCCCATTTCTTAGAAGAGGGGACTAGACTGTGATGACCCAGGCTGTAAATACTCACCTCCCCCGGGCCCAACCTCACAGGCTGCTTTCCTAGTTTCCCCAACAATCTGTAGGCCAAACTGGCCCAGACAACATGCCAGCGAGTAGGCTTACCTGCTAATACAGGAGAGGCCCTGCCACTTCTGACCAGCAATGCCTGCCCGCCCTGCACATTAGATTAGACTCCTGACAAAGGAATCCCAATAGAGGGAGTAGGGGAAGGCAGGTGGGAGCAAGCTTGATGGAGATTCACCTGAGAGAATAGAGTCAAGGAGCAGAGTGAAGCAACCACTTCCTTCCTGCATCCTTACCACTGCTCCTTACTGGCAGGTAAATTCGGCCGCTGCCCTGCTTCAAAATGCCTGTTGAGTAGGGAGAAGTGGACACAGACTGCACACTCGTGCCCTGCCTTTCCCAGCTGTAGGCAGAATTGGTACTGTGATGAAGGCATAATCCCACCATTGTAGGTTGGGAAGCAAGCAAAATGGCTTGAAGAACTGGCCTTGAGTGCCTTGGGTCCCGTTTGTAGATGCAGAGCCTGAGACAGGGGTTCTTTTGCAAGTGATGGACTGAGGGCAGCTCTCAGGAAGCACCTGCGAGGCAGGGAGGGAAGTATGCTAGGGCAGGAAAGGGCTAACCCAGGCTATGGTCTCAAAATCTGGCATCAGCCTGGTCCCACCAGAGCCCTGGAGCAAGATCAACAGCACAGAACTGTACCACCTGGAGACAAGGGATCTGGCCTTTTCTGTCCCACATCAGCCGATAGCCCTGGCTGTGAGCTGCTCCTTGGTGGAGAGGTGTCGTCTCCCAGTTGAGGCAGCTCCCATTGGTTGAGGGCAGTTCTTCAGAAAAGAGGCCACTGTGAGCCCTAACAGCCAACATTCACAGGAGCTGGAGGCCGGGGGCCTGGGCAGAGCACCAACAGCATCTACTTTGAACCTTAGAGGTGACTTTTGAACAAAGACTTGAAGGAGGGGAAGAACATAGGCAGGGAGCTTGGTGCTCCTCTTAGGAGGTGGGGGTCTGTTTGGTTCTCTCCTGAGATGCAGGTCCTACAAACAGGCAACAGACCAGCCTTAATGAGTATTCTGGGTAGATACGCATGCGCAGTAGCCAAATCCAATGTGGCAGGCCCCACGAAGCACCCTGAGGCCCTGCAGAAGGCCAGTAAGTGCCACCTAGCCTGCTGGAGGCAGAAGATGTGCTCAAAGAATACACAGTCCAGAAACTACTACTACCTCCCCAGATGCTCAGGGGAGTGGGGTTAATCAGAGAAACACTCCTTGAGAAGGTAGTTCTAGGGCCAAGTCTGAAGCCGGGGAAGCCACCTGCTATGGAGAGAGGAGGGCCATCCTGGCCTGGCCAGCATGCGAAAGCCCACGGCTGGGGCTGGGGCAGCTACCAGAGGAATAAAGCACGTGTGTGTGGCTCCTAACCACCGGGATCCCTGGAAGACCAAAGTTCTATTTCTATCTTAATATGATGCTACAGGAAGGCCAAGGACTTTAGGGCTAGACTGACTCAAGTTCAAGCTTGACCCTGCCCCTTGCCCTCTGGAGATAACTAAACCTTTCTGCAGAGTGGGATGGCAGTGCCATGAAAATGAAATGGGAAGTACACACAGGGCCCCCCATGGAGCCTTGTAGGTGCTGAACACGAAAAAGCATTAGCTCCCATTTCCTTCCTTCTCACTTCAGAGGCCACCAACCCAAACAGCACTTATTCATTCATTCAGCAAATATTTTATAGCCCATGCTCCGGCCCAGGCTGGGATGAGAAGAACAATTAATCCCATCCCTGCCTTCAAGAAAGCTGAAGTCTAGTGGAACCGATAGAGCAATCGTATACTTTATTAATTAAAGTAGATGCATTCATGAAAAGGTACCTAACCCAGGCTTGGTCAAGGAGGATGCCTGACCCAAAGCTGGGGGGGCGGGGGAGGGAGGAAGCAGAAAGCACCGTGGGAGCAGTAGGGATTAAACAGGAAGGCAGAAGGGGGCCGGCGCTGTGAGAAGACCTGCTTGTGGCTTCATGTGGCCTAATTTGGAGGGAGTTAAGGTGAAGACAGCATTGGGTCCTAAAAAGCCTTGGATGCAACACAAGAAAGTTTGGACTTATTCCTCAGAGCTACTGGAAGCCACTTACAGTTTCAGAGGGGAAAAGAGAAAAGCCATTTCTTTTTTTTTTTTTTCTTCTTTTTTTAAGAAAAAGCCTCCAGCGTCTGTGTGGGAAGTGGAGAGGACAGGGGACCAAGGGTGGCTTGCAAACAAAATGAGATGCCAGACTCAGCAAAGGCTTCAGGAATGATGTGACGGGAGGGACTCTACTGGAGACAAAGTTGAATGTACTGGATGTGGTGGCCAGTTGGACACGTAAGAGTAGAGAAGAGGGGCTCGTTCGGCAAACTCAGCAAGTGTTGAGTACCTACTGTATCCTCGGTGTGCTCATGAGGTCTTGCGGGTGATAGGAGGACAGCGCCAGGAAGGCAAACACAAATCCTGGCCCAGGGAGTGTGGGGAGGAAATGATGGCCACAGTGAAGAATACCTCACATAGATCAGGAGAAGGTGGTGAGTGCTGTGAACAGCAGTAGAGCCCGTTGAGCAGAATGGGGAGCAGGGGGGTAGGGGGAGGACATTGCAATTTTAAATGGGAAGTGAGGAAGACCTTACTGCCTTTACAAGACTCTTCTTATAAGGGCACTCCTACATCTAGCAGTGGGGACATGGAGAAGAAGCGGCGGAGGAAATTGACACAGAGTAAAAAATCCAAGAGAGCGGCACCCTGGAAACCACAGTGAGGTGATGTGTCCAGAATGTACAGGAGAAGTGTCTTCAGGTTGGGGGCCTGTGTGGGTTGGGGCTGTGGGGCAAAGCAGTCGAGTTAAAAGCAGGTATGGAAGAGGAGACAGCAGGTGTGGATGGAAAGGGTGGAGAGACTGAGGGCACAGCTGTGACAGAAACAAGCTCACAGGTGACTGATGGCTCGAGGGCACCAAACACAACTAGGGCATGGGCCTTGGCAGGGGAAGAACTCCTTTCTTACAAGGAAGAAGAGAGGAAGGTTTGAGTGAGTCTCCAACTTCTTTGGCTTCTGTTTTCTCCATGAAACAGGAGGTGAAGTCAAATGCTCTGGAGAAGGGGTGGCCACAAGGCTTGTATAGGAGCCAAGGGTCAAAGGAGCTGGTGCGGGAATAAGGAAGAGCTGGGACTGATGGTAGCTGGGACCAGGGTGATTACAGGGGATGGCGCACAATGGGGGGATTCTGGGACCCGTAGGAGTTGGCGATGATGGGACGCAGGATGCAATAGAAAGAGGGGTCAGAATGTATGGTGCACCCATGATGGGCCAAGCATGCTGTGAAGAGCTTACCATTTAAAGCTAAGAGAGACAGGAAACTTAGAAGTGAGTAGATATGCCGGCGGAGGGGAGAGTACAACTAACTCTGCTCTCATGGGAGGGGGTGGTGTGAGGAAGGCTTCCAGGAGGCAGTGCCACAGAGGTGGCACCACCAGGTAAAGGAAAGTGGAAGGGCATCCAGAATGATCATGTGCAAAAGCCCAAAGGCACAACTGAGGTGCCCACTGTGGCCAGAGGGAAGTCAGTGTGGCCACTTATCTGATGCGCATAAGCACAAAAGTCAGACTGCAGAGAGAAGCAGGAACCACAAGAGAAAGGAGAGCAGGGAGGTGATTCTGGGCTCCTGGACGGAGAGGTGGGAAGGTGGGGGACGGCATCCCATGAGAGCCTCTGGTTCCATTGCTGGCTGCCAAGATTACGTAGCACGGCTGGTCTTCATGCCTACAAGAAAGGCTGTGGGCAAAGTGGCAGTGGGAGAGGGAGCCAGCCCAGGGCAGAAAAGGGGACTGCCAGGTACAGAGAGAGAATAGCCTTGTCTCAGAGCTCATAGCTTCCCATTGAGGCTTTCCTGCATCTGAGCTACAGGAGCTGGCAAACGTGTGTGCTGGGCAGCTGGGGAGGGATGAGGAGGCAAGGCAGGTAGGACAGCTGGTCGACCCAAGTAGCCATAACTTGGAGTGGCTGGGGGAGGAGGAAGCTGAGAGTGGCTGAGAAGGAGCTTGTCTGCTGATACCCCCACAGCAGAGTAGCATGGTAGGGACATGCCTATAAGCCAAGTGCCCATGCTCAGGAGTCTCAGGACAGTTCTTCACCTCATCTGTGACACGCAAAGCAAAGGGAAGTGCCTGCCCATGGCCCTGTCTGGCCCAGAGGTCCTTGCAAGAGGCTGTACGCCGATGAGAAAAGGGGTTGGGGAGGGGGGCAGGGAGACTGAGGCAGAGTGCAGGGAGGCACAGGGGAGACTACATGTAGCACTCTAAGCAGACCTAGTTGTGAGACTCAGAACTGCCATCTATGAAGGGAACAAGAAACGTCTCTTGGGAAATACTGCTTGTGGAAGCTGAAGCCCAAAGCACAAATGTCTGTATTTTCCAGGCAAGATGTCTGTGTACAGTGGGCAGAGAACAAATAAAGTTGTGGCAGATGCTGTTGGTGCCTCACCACCCCCCCCCAGACCTTCAGTGCACTAGTGGGCTAACTTCCGTCCAAGCACCTCCTTTGTCTCTCTGCCCAGGGGCCCTCTCTGCCCACCAAAATCCTCCCTGTCCACCCACACAGCAGGAAGGAGGCGTGGAAAATCAACCAATGACTTATGGGAGTGGGTGTATAGGTACCCCACCTTCCTCACCCCACAGGATGGGGGTGGGAAATAACTCCAAGGTTCCCATTCTCTACTGTCTTCCAGAATCTCAAGAAATTCCATAACACCTTTTATCAGCTTTCTTCTCTTCCTTATCTCTTTTTCCCACTCCACTACTGGTGTTTCATTTACCTTTCTAATTAACAACTTGAATTTGAATTCTTATCTCAGAGTCTGCTTCTGGGAGAGCCCCAAGTAAGACAGAACATCAGCAGGACACAGTAGGAAAATTGGAGGGTTGAAAGGCTGGTTGAATGCCAGCTCCATGTGTGTATGGAAATCCCAGCAGGCAGCAGGCTTCCACACAGGTTGGTTGAGAATAAATTAGAATACTGATGGTTACAACCAGGCCCAGGTCATAAGATGTGCCATGTCACCCACCAATCCAAATCAAAACCACATTGTTATCAATGCCCTTTGGCCGGCTTCAGGCTTGTCACTGAAAGCATAGTCCGCTGATTTGTCATCCTGGGCTAAATATAAAAAACTGTGGCCTGAGTCAGACAGTTATTTTCAGCACTCTGCCTTACTTTGCAACCATTGAGGGATGCTGTTCGGAGGGCTTCTTTTCTGGAGGTTGAGGTCAACCCCAGTGGACCCTACATTCCAGGGACAACAACCCAACTCCTCTCCCAGGGGTTATCATCTCCTCAACACACCCTGGTGGATGTGCCAGCCTCCCCCAAACCTCCCTGGTCCAGGCGTCTGTTTCTGGCCACTCTCCAGAGTTGGGAAATGAGTCCCTTCCAGGCCCACGGTCTCCTCTCTCAAAAGCCGCAGAAACAGGGAGAAGAGTGAATAACAGCAGTATTTATTAAGAACTTAAGTTCTAGGCCCTGAAATTTAGGAATCTTCACAAAACCCGTGCCAGGGAAATAATATTGTCTGTATTTGACCGAAAAAGATAGTGAGACTTAGCTAGTCAAATAACTTGCTCAGGGTTCTGTGACCATGGTTTGAAAGGCCTGTGCCGCACAATGCTCGGGAACTTTCCCTCCCTCCACAGTGTCTCTTCACGCCTGGAATCCTCTGTATGGTGAGAAGTGTGTGCTAGGCAAGGGCCCCAGGTTCAAGACGGGGGCATGGTGCCTCAGCCCCCTCAGTAGGGGACCCTGCTCTTATTTCTTTTGGGGGAAGGGAAAGAGAGAGCAGGCGCCATGATTTGTCAAGGACACCTACTCCTGGTCTGCTCAGCCTCTTGGGCGCCAGCAGCTTCTGCCGCAATGGGACACTCCTGCCACCTACCCTCTACTCCTGCTGCCACTGAGGATGAGTAAGGCTGAGACAGTGGCCTTCGCTTCCTGGATCATGCCTTTGCATTTTGTCAGGTACTTTTTGGAGACATGACTCTTCGGGTCCATGGTGGAGATGCCAGAGGAGAGGTTTATAGGAAGGTCTTCCTGTCACAGCTCAGACCCCAGTGCCCCCACCCTGTCCTGCCTGGCGCTGCTCCCCCAAAGCCATCACAGAAGCCTTCCTTGACTGCTCCCACTGAGACAGCGCCGCTGTCCTGAATTCCAACAGCCATGGCCATTGTTTCTGGAAATTTAATTGCAGGCCATATCTCTCACCTGATTAAAAATATCCATGGCTTCTGACCACAAAATAAAAGCCAAACTTCCCAGAATCTAAGGCTCTTCTGTTCCAGTGACATTTTCTGAGTGGATCCGAAGTGACAGTCCCAGGCCCCAGGCTTGGTACTCTCTTGCCCATCCGTCCTTTCCACTCCCACGCCCGCGGCCCTGACTACCCTGGCTGGTTCCTGCCCATTCTCTGAGACCCCCGACAGGTCCCCACCCCACAGGTTGAGCACCACCACACCCGCGTACCAATGCTATTTGATCCACATCACTCACAAGGGAGCAGGGCGACGTTTGATGGGAGCTCAGCGCGGTGCCTGGTATGAGGAAAGCCTTGCTCCACACTGTCAGGGGTTCTCATCCTTTTTGCGCTGGGAACTATTCAAGAGCTCTTCTCTGAGTCACGCTTTCAAATGCACTAAATAAAATACGAAGGACTGCAAGTAAAACTGATTGTATGGAACCCCTTGCCAAAATATTTTTAAATGAAATTTGTGACGTGGTAATAAATGTGCTTCTATGTTAAGACATGAAATAAGATCTAGAGGTGCTTTCCAATGGCCATCATCTCCAAATAGTGAGGAGCAGAGCCAATATTTCAAAACAACTGCAACAACTGTAAGTGATAGAAAAAAATCTGCAGGACCAGCTAATATTAGGTTGAGCCTTAGGAAACTGCCAGTGTTGCACCAGTTTTGAGCTATAAAAACTAATTCATATAGTTTTGCCCAATTCTACTTCGGTTTGTTGCCTACCCCGGTCATGGAGGGAAATGCTCAATTTCAGGTAGTTGTGAGAAAAACTGAAAATGACTCTTTTTCCCCATCCAAGTTCATGGACCCCCTCGAATTATATCAGGGACCCATTTGGGAGGGATACCGTGAGAATCCCTAGTTGATCATTCAGCCAGGGCCCCTGGAGGTCGCGGGGAGGGTTGCCCCTTGGCGCCCAGGGACTTCCTGAGCCTCCTTCCTCCCGGGCTGTCTCTCTAACCCACCTGGGTCTCTGCTCCCTGCAGGTTCCCTGTTCCCGCAGCTGAAGCCCTCGGAAGGCGTCTTCAAGGTAATCTTCTGGCTCGGCTACTTCAACAGCTGCGTAAACCCGCTCATCTACCCCTGCTCCAGTCGCGAGTTCAAGCGCGCCTTCCTGCGTCTCCTGCGCTGCCAGTGCCGGCGTCGCCGGCGCCGGCGCCCCCTCTGGCGCGTCTACGGTCACCACTGGCGGGCCTCGACCAGCGGGCCACGCCCCGACTGCGTCCCCGGCCCGGGTGCCGCGCTCCCCGGAGCCCCCTTGGCCCTCACCGAGCTCTCAGCCTCAGACTCCCCAGGCATGCCTGAGGTGCAGGCTCCCGCCGCCGGCTGCGGAAAGCAGCCCTGCGCTTTTCTCGAGTGGAGGCTGCCTGGGCCCTTCCGGAGACCCACCACCCATCTGCGAGCGAAAGTCTCCAGCCTGTCGCACAAGATCCGCGCCGGGAGCGCTCCACGCACTGAGGCCACGAGCGCCCTGCGCTCGGAGGTGGAGGCTGTGTCCCTTGGCGTCCCCCACGATGGCGCGGAGGGCGCCACCTGTCAGGCCTACGAACTGGCAGACGACAGCAACCTCCGGGAGACTGATATTTAAGGCATCCCCCAGCTAGGCCGGGGGTTGGGGTGTGCTGGCGAGGCGGACAAGCTGGGGTGAGGGCGAGGATGTGGGGAGGGAGGCTGGCTGTTTTCAAGACCCATGAAGGTCAGGGACTCAAAACTGAGGCGGGGGTGGTGCCCTGGAAGGGTAGAATTTTATGGGCCCTACGTGGCTACAGTTGCCCAAGCTCCTCCTTTCAGAAGGAGCGGTTGTGGAGCCCGCGGAGCCATTTGCTCCAAATCTGTCTGAGAAACACTGCCCCACTCATGCCTTGAACCCTGGACAGACAGCCGCAAGTGTGGCCAGGCAGGCCGGTCCCTCCCTTCGGGAGAAAGGGGCGCGGAGGCCCAGCACGGCTGCGCCACTTGCCTCCCTAGGGAAAAGTCATTGGGACCAGGACTGTTCAATGAACACCGTTTCGCCTAACTGCCAACGGGAGGAACCTTGAGGACCTGTCACAGCCACCCGCAGCTTTGGTGGCCGATTGGACGGTGTTTTACATGCCTGTTGAATTTACCCGTGGACCCACTCTCCCCTGGCGGAACTCCATGCGCACCGCTTCACCTGGCCCTGCCCCTCATTACGACGTCCCCAAGGGCCTTACTGTTTACACTCTGTACATGGCTCGTTGTGCCTGTGCCCGTCACCTCTCGCTGGGATCCGGAGCCGTCAAATGGGGAGAAATTTATTTGTCATTTTGAGACATATTTATTGGTAAGAGTACTTCTATTTTGTCCAAACTGTGCAAACTGTCCCTCTTTAGCTTACAACCTATAAAGAACTACTTTTTTTTTTTCTAAAATCTTTCAAATACTAAAGGCCCACGACAGAATAGAGTGGGTGTTCATTCACCTTTCTAGTTTCAACTTAACTGTCTCTTTAATAGATGGCTGCTGTCCCTTGGGACTTGTAGTCTGACCAAAGGACTCTGGAGGGGTAGAGGAGAGGTCGTTGACTTAAAATTCGCGCGATTAGTCTTGGGAACCAAACAGTAATCACAAGCTCGAATTTTCACTTTGTCAGTCTCCTCAGATGTACCTGTGACCCTCTGAGGGCCTCAGTGGGGAAGGCAGACATCAGTTAAATGGGTGAAACATCACAAGAAAAAATATGCAAATCCAAGTAGGCAGGTGTACATGGTGAGTGAGAGAACACCTCCCTAGAACCCCTGCTTGTTAGCTCTGAGTAAAATGTCCAATGCATCATATTCCCAAGAGACTGCAAGTAATTCAGTCTTTAGCTGGATAATATCAACCACATGCACCCAACCAGCCTGCCAGTGAGGACTGGGCCCAGTGGGCCCTTGGAAGGAAAGCTGGTTAGACGATCCCCTAGGGAGTCTGGAGCGGGAGGTGTTCTGAAAGTGGAAGATCCAGCTGCTAGAGCCAACATGGACCAGTATTTTAAGCCAAAAGTTTCCATCCTGTATTGGGAAAGTTGTCTGTTTGAAAGGTCACCACAATTTCAGACCCCTTACTCGCTTGCCATTTTACAAGGCAAAAAGGCAGCGAATACCAGGGCTTAGGAACTGACATTTCACGCTGTAGGACTATAGCAGGTTCTGGACTTTCAGGCCTGGCATCCCCCCAAAGGCACAGGAAGGGTGGTTTTAGGTGGGTGCTGGCAGCATACTGCACACCCCAAGAGGACCCTACTTTGCAATACATTGGCCACCTTAAAGCTGAATTTAATGGGGTCTCCCAGAGGTGGGGTTGTTGGTCCAATCAGGTCAGCAATGGGGTCGACCCCAGTATCAGAGGACTGAACATTGGGCTCCCGGGCAGGGGAGGGTCCCTGAGCAGGGTGATTTTTAGTTACCCCATGCCAGAGAAGTTGACCCCTAGGAGGCCAACAGTGGGGGCAAGGCAGCAAGGTGGGGAGGGAGTCTTCAGGAGGATTTTTTAAGTCGGAGAGGGGACCTCCTTGCCCCCATAACAATAGGCACAGAGGCAGGTGGTACACGCAGCTCGCCCAGTACTTTCTGTTGGCATGATGATCAATCAGCAACACATGTCAGATGTTCAGTCCTCAGGCCCCATCTCCTGGACAGCAGGTCCTCTGCACACAACTCCCTCCCACACACCAGGTGCCGAGACTGCAGGAGATGGGAGAGGGCGGCAGAGCACCCAGAGAGCCCATGCCACAGCAGAGGCCTCAGGGACCCGGCTCTAATCATCAATAAAGCACTGAGTTGCTGAGCTTGGTCTCAGGACATGCCAAAAAGTTGCAGAGGGACCAAGAGGAACGGAGAGCATTGCAACAGCCCTTCTGGAAGAGGAAGCCTCTTGCAAGTGATTTGGGGACATTTGGGAGAAGTGCATTCACTGCACCATTCCCTGGGTCCTCTGGTGTCCCACCCCCGAGCCTGGCCCACACAAGTCATTAAAGACTGTCCTTAAAGTGCACATGAAAAATGGTGCTACTGTCTCCAGGAAGCTCCTGTGAAATGCCAAGGTGATTGGGGGAACAGGGGAGACTCAGCACCCATCAAAATAGGAATAGGAGTTCCTTCGCACAATCCTCAAGAAATGAGGAAGTTTGTTAGTGAGAAGGGCATGGTCCTGTGAGATGTGACAGAGAAAAAGAAAGTCTCCAAAGACACTGGCATTTGTCCAATTGCCCCTCCCCCTCAGAAAGCTTCGTTCCTGCTTCCCACCCCAAACCTCTAGCTCTGGTCCACCCTCCCTCTCAAGCTGGGCTCTTGCCACCCATCTTGCCTTGCTTCCCACACTCTTCAGGACCTCTGTCCCCCACATTCCACAGGGCTACTTTTGCAAGTCACCTGGGACCTTTCATTTCCCTAATCTCCTCCCATCATCTGTCTCTGCTGCTCTCCTCACTGGTGGCCACTCCTGCTTCCTGAAATGTTCCCCTCCTGCCCAAGCCACGCCCCTGGGACCTCTTCTGGTCCCCTGACCGCACTCTCTCTGACTCCTGCGCAGGCGCCTTTCTCTGTCCTTAAATGTCCCCCAGGGTTTTCTCCCTCCTTTTCTCAACCCTCCATGCAATCTCAGCCACTCCAAATCATCTCTCATACATAAATGGCCCCCAAGAGTCTGTCTCAAGCTCCAGATGTTGTGTCTGGATGACCCCAAACACCCCAAACGCAAGCCCACTCACCTTCCTCAAAGCCATCTCATCTACTCCCTGCAGGCACAGCAAGGCCACTGGTGCTGGGGCTTCCGGCTCCCCAAGGCCCTGAGCCTGCCTGTCTTTTTCATGCTTTGTCATCTTCCCGAGACCTCCCTCCCAGGTCCCCTGCCCAGAACTAATCCCTGAGCATGCATGCCTCAGTCTTCCTGGTAGCTCACACCAAAATCGCCCTGGCTTACAGTCCAATGTTAGAATCCATGCCTGTGTCCTTCAGGGAGTGGGCTATCGGTCCCCAGGGCTGCTCAGGACTGGTGTGAGTGCTCATTAAATACTGGATCTATGGATCCATTCACCCTTTCCTGGAACCCTGCACCTTTGTCCACCTGGTAGCTGGCTTAACTTCACCATTTTTTGTGAGACCCTCACCTCATCTGGTCCCATAAATCCTCAAGGAGCTGGAGCCGAAGTCCTCCCCCAAGCAGAGAGCCGGCTGCACCCTGGAACTCTGTAGGAACACCTGCTCCATGTGCCTTCCAGCCCACCTAACCCTCCCACCTGGAGCCCCACCTCCCAGCAAGCCTCTCCCCACCACCGCTGGTCCAGGTGCTGACAGGCACCAAGGAAAGGTTGGGACCTTGGTGGCTTTCCCCTCAGTGACCTGTCAGAGCTCTGACTCCTCAGTGCCCTCCTGACCCTGTTTCTATTCCCATCCTATTACACCCCCAGGGGGTTACATATTCACCATCCACTTGGAAAGAATTTCTTTCTTCCTTTTTCTCTCTTTTTTTATTCCTTTGGCTTTGGGAAGCACAAAACCAGATGCTTGTAAAGGCTAAACCAGTCCCGCAGGCTCTCTGCTCAGAATAACTCTCTGGGGAGCCTGGTGGATCCAGCTGGTACTGGGAGTGGGGTCTTTGGGAGGGAGTGCTGCAGTCTCCTGCTGCTCTGGGCTGGCATTTCTTCCCTTTCCCCACCGACCCCTTGGCAGAAGCAGGGAAACAAAAGGAGTGCTGGATAGGACCCCAGCCTACATTCTCAAATTGCTTTGGTCTGGGGGAGAATGAAGTGGACATTGCAGGAAGAATTTGGAGTCAAGGAGAAATCTGGAAACTGGGGCCATGACAGGCTGAGCTCTCAGAGCCAAGAGCCAGAATGACGGACGCACCGGAGGCCACGCCAGGGACCTCACCCTGACATTTGTAGAAGTTCTTCTGTTACCAGCAGAGTTAGAAGTTAGACCTTGGTCTTTGAGCTTGGCTAAGAAAGAATTCAGAGCCAAGAACTCAAATACAAATGAAAGTTTATTTAGAAAGTCACCGAGGTAAAAGAAGTGGCCATGTGGACTCAGGGAACAAGTTACAGAGGCAGAAGAAGGATCGTGGGAGCTTAGGAGAAGGAAATGTAAAGGTAATGCACCTGAGAGAAGAGGAGAAAGGCGAGGAGAGAAAGAGAGCATTAGGTACCTTGTCTTAAGAGTTTTTAAAGGCAAGAATTTTAGGAGAGGTCCCAGAAGAGGATCTCAATAGACTATTCATCAGCTTTCCAAGGGTGTCCTTCAGGGTCTTGATTGGTCAGCACAGGGTCAGGGGGTCATTAGTCATTGCATCTGATCCTGATGTCAGCCATGTGTGGTGTTGCTTGCTCTGGTTTTGCTGATTTTCTGGGCCTGGAGCTGAAACACAACTGAGGCCTGGATGTCTTCTCTAGTTTGTCCAAAACTCTGTCTCTGTGGTCGAAAGACCCAGGATTTATTCCTAAGATTATCTGATAAGGGTCAGATCCTCACTGTTCTGAGGCCCCAGTGCTGAAGGGAGTGGTCATATAAGGGCTTGTATGGGAGTCACATCAGGCTATTATGTGGTTCTCTTGTTCCTCCATTAAAGGGTCTAAACCACACGACTAGTGATATGCCAGGGGAGGCAGGGTCACTCTGGGGTAAGGTCCTAGCCTATAACACTTGCTTTCCCAGGTTTGCCCATTACTAGGTACCTGGGACTTTCTTCTCTAGTGACATTCCATACCTAGCCTATCGTTTCTGCTCTGCTCATGCCTGTCTAACTGCCTACCATATCACTTCCAAGGCTCTCCATTCACATGACTCCACCATGCTGTCTGTCACCTCTTTCTGTCCTGTCAGAAACCAAAGGAGTCCCAGAGCCCATTCCTGAGAGAGACTCTGATGGGCCTCACTCATCTTTTGAACAAAGCCAAATAGGCTGGTCACTGACCATCCTATGAATTGGCTAATTTGGGGACAAATCTGAATAGCTGGTCAGGCAGATGAGAACAGGACAGATCATGTGGCACAAAACACAGCTGTCTGGGTGCTAGTATCTGTGGATGGAGTGATTTTCCTAGACGGGGCAGAGGAGGGGCAGGTAATGACTGGCATCTCTAGCACACTGGATCTGTTGAGAATGCAGCTGCAAGTCATCAGTAAGTTGATCAATAGCTGCTTAAACATGGGTTATTAAACATGAAGAGGGATGTGTCTTGGAGACAGGCAGGATACACAGGGAGGTGGAGCTCTGGCCTGGGAACTGAGCCCCGTGCCTGGTACACTCCCTCTGCCCATCTGAAAGGCTCATGCTTCAATCCCTGCCTTTGGTAGTCCGAGCAGACCAGGCAGAGCAGGGGAGTATGAAATGAAGGAGGTGACGGCAGCCGAAGTTCACTGGGCTGTGTAAACCACAGCAGGACTCTAGGTTTCCTCCCGAGTGAGGTGGCCCCATAAGAGGGCCTGAGGAGAGAAGTAACAGGACCTGACCTTGGGTGAACAGGGCCACTCTGGCTTTTGTTGGGGCGGGGGTGGGGGGAAAGGGAGAGAGACCAGAGGGGAAGCAGGAGACCAGCTTGAGGGTGACAACCACAATAATCCAGGCAAGAAATTATGGACATTTGGCCATTGGCCATGGGGATGGAGATAAATGATGAGGAGAAGTAGATTCTGGGGATTTTGAAGATGGCATTTCCATGGGACACACCCATACTCATCATTCCCAATCTACCATCAAGACCCGCCTGCTTTGTTAGGAGCCCTTAACACATCAGGAAAGGTTTTGTTTTTTTTTTTCCTCCTGCCCCTCTTTCATCTCCCCCTAAATTTAGGCATTTCCTAAAGTTCTATTTGGTTTCTTATCTCCTTTTTTTTAATCTCTTTCTTCCAATGCCACCTATAGGAGCATCCATGTCCCAAATCTACATTTCCAGCCCCAACACTGTCTTCACTATTTCATATTTACTGTGGTAGAACCTATAAGGTTGACTCTCATTGTCTCTACACAAATTTTCTCCTGACTCCAATATTGAAGCTTGTACACACTGTTGGTATAGGAAAGATTTGATTTAAATCGCAGATAGATACTTCCTGCCTTAAGGTGACATCCTACCAAGCCCGTTAGAAGACCCTTCCCCTTTAAAACAGCAATGAAGACCTAAAAAGAGGATAGAAATTCAAAAGAGGTCAGAAAAATAAGGATGTCGGTTAACCGTTTACAAACAGTGGGGTCTCCAGAACTGAGGAAGCTGCATGAAAGACAGACTCAGGGGCCCTGCCAGAGCTTTGCCTCCACATTAAAAGCTCTACCCTTTCCCCCGCATATCCCCCACTCTCCACCCCTAACTCCAAGAAGAGCCTTCCCAGTCATCTGATCACTAGCCACTGTCCTACTGCCCAACAGCTGCTCTCTGAGTAGCTGAGGACACAGTAATCATCCCCCACCCTCCCAGGTCCCTGCAGGAACTTTCTACCTGCTCGCTGGACTGTCCAGGCTTGTGGGTCTGAGGTCAGAAGGGACCTTGAGAGCAGGGCGTATCAGGATAGTTCTCAGGTGCTCCATTTGATGGAAAAAGAATAGACAGCAGCTCTGAATTTTTAGAATAAAATTTTTCCTCATTAGCTGAGAACTGGGCAGTAGGGAGTAGAAGATTTTTCCTCAGTCTGGGAGGACAGAACTAAAAGAATGCCCACTGGTTTCTGCCTCCTTCAGCTCCTTGAGTGAGAGTCAAGCCATGACATGTATCCTCCAGGGACCTGAATTCCATGGCCCATTCCGGCAAGGCCCCTTTGCAGGGAATGAGCCACCCTTGAATTCTGGGTGGCTTCCTTGTCTATGGGTCCATTGTTCACTCTATCACTAATGTCTAGAAATGTCCCTTTTGGGCTGGATGACTCCCCCAAGCAGAGGTGTATCAGTCAGCCATTGTCGTGATAATGCCTCAAAACAAGCCACCCCCAAATTCACAGGTTACAGGAGCAAGCATTTGTTCCCTTGCTTATGTGCCTGTCTGCAGGTCCTAGGTTTAGTTTCAGGCTTCTATAGGCTCAATCAGATCTATTCCCCTTCTCTCTATATTCTCCCTGAAACGTCAGCTATCAAAGGCGTGTTATTATCGTGAAAAATAGCAAGTACACGAGATGTTAAGCATGTTTAAAGTTTCTGTTCATACTGCATCACGACTTTTCACATTCCACTGGCCAAAACAAGTGAGACGACCAAGCTCAAAGTCAGTGGGCTAGGATACTATACTCCGCTCCGAGAAGGAGAGGGAAGTTACTGAATATTTGCTGAGTAATCTTTTAGTCTAGCTCGGAAAACTGGGTTAGGACTTCAACATATGAATTGGGGGAGGGGGCATAATTCAGCTCATAACAACCCTTTTAATGGGAGGAGATGCAAGGTCACAAGGCAAAGGATGAGGTCACAGGAAGGAGGGAAGAACCGAGGTCACTTTTGCCATCACCTACCATAAGGGGCAACAATAACCTAGCTCTTGCCCTGAGCTAGACCAAGTACTGGTCCAGACTGGACTACCCACTCCTATGGCCCGGAACAAGGGCCCCCTACCCTGCCAAGCCTCAGGTTTCCTCCTCTGTCACTGGGGCTGTGCTTACACCTGTTTTGTAAGAATCAAATGAGATTCTGTCTGTGAAGATTAGAGGGAGCTCTAAGAAGAGACTATGGTTTTCTAAGCTAAATAAGGGTGTCATTCATACATATAGAGGCAATACACAGATGTTTGCAAACATGCATGAACTCTTCTTTGAAAAAGGACCCCCTGACAGAGCCCAGTCAATGCAAATACAATGAAAAACAACAAATCTGAAACAAAAAGGGGATATAACTAAAGTCACAAAAGAGAATATGCACTTGAACAATTTTAGGCCAGTAAATGTTTAAATCAACACACCAAAAAAGCCAATTTTCTAATAAAATATAAATTGCCAAAATTGCATCTCACCCCCAAAAGTAGAAAATCTTAACAGAGCATTAACCATAAAAGAAATTAAAACAATAATCAAAGGTGTACTTCCAAAAAATTGCTTAAGTCCAGCGAGTTTTAAAAATAAGTTCTTTAAATCTCCAGGAAACAGATAATTAACATTTTGTACATACTTTCTCAATGTATATAGTAAAAATATATAAAACTACCCAAACTGTTTTTAAAAGCCCAAGAGGGAGGGGTAAAAGCCCTGGAAAGTCCAGGGGGGGGAAAAATCTTAGGTCACTTGTGAACATAGATGCAAAAGCCTAAGTAAGCATACGCACATGAAATCCAGCAGCAAGACCAGTGTAGTAGATTAGTATCAACAAAACATTCACTGCCCCAACCCGCTGGATACTTTTTGAAAGAAGATTATATGCCTATTCACTGGTGTCAAGCTCAGGCACTGGCTTGACTTGGCAAATGAAATGTGGCTGGAAGTGACACATGCTACGTCTGATTAGGACCATGAAGATGTTCCAAATCTCTCTTTTCCATCTACCATAAGATGCTCCATCAATGTGGGCCCTAGAATTAAGAGAACATAAAATCAGTTCTCTGGGTTCATGTGAGATGAACAAGAAATAAACTTCTGTTGTAATTTGCTAAGATTTGGGGGTTGTCTGTTAACACAGCAGAACTTAGCCTAAGCTGACTGATACAACAAGGCAAAGACTGTCCCCAAAATACAAGAAAAACATGAGAAATTTTATCAGTGTAATTAACACATTGACAAGAGGAGAAAAATCCTATGATCATCTAATAGATGCATAAAACACACTTGATAACATTCTATATTCATTGATAATAAAACATTCACAAACTAATACAGAAGGAAATTTCTTTAACCTGATGAAAGGTATCCAGAAACAGTGCAAACAGGATACTTACTAGAAAAATGTTATAAACATTTCCATTAAATCAGGAATAAGGCTATAATCCTCATATCATTCTTTTATTCAGCATTGTACCATAGTCATACTTAAGGCAATAAGAAAAAGAAAAAAAGAAACAACAGGCATATTAACACTAAGGAAACTTTACTATAAAACTTTGCAGGTAATGTGATCTACCTAGAAGACCCAAGAAAAATTAATGATAAATAATCCAAACTAATAAAAGAGTTTGCGAGTTAGCCACATCTAAATCAAAAACTTAATTATTCTATTCCCTAGCAATTATCACTAAATGCCATGCTAAGTCAGTGGGGAAAGGTCAGATCAACCAACAAGCAACATTAGGATGACCAGCCAACAATGCGGAATAGCATACACCTGGATCCCTGCCTCCTACCACAAGTCTACGATGGCTCTGAATAGATAAAATAAAACTTTAAGAATTAGTTTAGAACATAGAATACCATCTTTATTACTTGGGATGAAAAACAAGGAGAACCTGAGAAAATGTTACAACCAAGAAGGAACAAACCTAAGGAAACATGATAACTATATGTAACATGGTATCCTGGGTGGAATTCTGAAACAGAAAAAGGACATTAGGTAAAAACTAAGGAAAT
This sequence comes from Pteronotus mesoamericanus, assembly GCF_021234165.1. NCBI lineage: Eukaryota > Metazoa > Chordata > Mammalia > Chiroptera > Mormoopidae > Pteronotus > Pteronotus mesoamericanus. The sequence continues at coordinate 23,899,327 of NW_026555105.1, read as the reverse complement.
ATGAATAAACTATGGACTTTAGTTAATAATAATTTTCCAATATTGGTTCATTAGTTGTAACAAATGTACTGTATTAAGATGTTAATAATAGGGAAAATGAGAGGGACTCTATATACTTATTTTTCCTGTATGTCTAAAGTCTGTTGGTGCAAAAAAAAAAAAACTGATAGAACTGAAAGAATAAATAAACAAGTACACAATTATAGATGGACACTTCAACACTATTCTCTTACGAGTTGGTATTACTAGACAGAAAATCAGCATGGATATAGAAGAAATCAGTAACACCATCAACCAACAGGATCTAATCACTATCTACACAACACTCTACTCAACAACAGCAGAATACACACCTTGTGCGAGCACCATCATTCATATGCCAAGATAGACCATATCCGGGCCACAAAAGAAACATCAACAAATTTATTTATTTTTCTTTTATTATTATTTTATTTTTTTATTGTTCAAATACATGTGTCTCCACCTTTCCCCCACCACTTCCCCCTGCCCCGCTCCCCCACCTCCCTCGCTCAGTCCTTCCCCACTTTGGCTTTGTCCAGGGGTCCTTTATACATGTTCCTTGATTTGACCCTTCCCTTCCCTTTCCCCGCCCCACCTTCCCTCTTGATTCTGTTGGTTTCTTTTTTGTTTCAGTGTTGCTGGTTATATTTTCCTTGCTTGTTTGTTTTATTGGTTAGGTTCCACTTATAGGTGAGATCATACGGTATTTGTCTTTCACCCCCTGGCTTATTTCACTTAGCATAATACTCTCTAGTTTCATCCATGCTGTTGCAAAGGGCAGTAGCTCTTTCTTTCTTTCTGCTGCACAGTATTCCATTGTGTAAAATAAACATCAACAAATTTAAAAGAATTGAAATCATACATTCAAATTTCATTTGGGAAACAAAATAAGTTCACAATCCTTATTTATTTATTTATTTATTTAGTGAACTTATTTATTAAAGCATAATGAAACTTTTATAGCACAGAAGCTGGCATGCAAAAGGAAATCACTAAAAGTCTGGTGAATGAATAAATGAATGAATGAGCAAACTATCTTACCTTGGGGGCCAAAGCCTGCTTGTATCATTAAAAATGAAAAAAAAATGATACTCTAAAATAATATACCACCTTATTTTATTCATTTACTTAATATTAATTAAAGGTACTTCCTGTGATTTACTGTTTTATTGTCCTTTTTTTCTTAATTCAGAAAAGTTCACAGAATCCTGAAAACGTTCTCCCTGAAGCAAGAGAGCTGTAGTTCAATATGGCCAACAGATGGCGCCAGAAGACGTGGTTCAGCCCATGAGGTTATTCTTGCTCAGAGACCCTGGAGTCAGGGCAGCTTCTCCCAACCTGTCCCAGGCATGGTGAAAGGGGGAGCCAGCCCAGCCCTTCCCGTGTCTCCCTCTGCAACCTAAGACTGCCCCCCAACAACAGCGAGGATGAGGAGGGTGAGGATGCAGAGAATGCCAGAGAACGTGTAGAAAATGCCAGTGTGAAGCTTGACTATGAGGCAAGGGAAAGAGGTAACAAGAGGGGGGTGAGTCATGGGAAAGACATGAACACATTGAAATGAGGATGGAAAGGATGTCCTAGAGAGAAGGGGAGAGGAATGGATGAGACAAGTCCCTGAGTTTGGGACATGGGATGCACACATGGAGGGCCACACACTTCGTTTGTGTGGGCTTGAGGGGAGACTAAAAGGACTGGTGTGAAGGCCAGCTGTTTGTAGACTTGGCGAGGAAGTTGCCTCCAGTTGGTTTCTGTAAAACGTCTGTGACACAGGAGTCCAGGTTGCCTGTTGACAGTGAAGAGGCAGGAGAGTCAGAGGTGGACCAGGGAAACCCAGGCAGGCTGCCAGCCAGCACCGGGCATGGGTACAGGAGTTGGCACCATTTGGTTTGACTTCTTTCTTCACTTGTTCATTCATTCTGCAAATATTTGATAACCTACTACTATACCAGGTACTATTTTGGACACTGCATCTTACATTTTCAGGGGTGTGAGGTACAGACAAGTAAGTAAACATATAAATAAACAATGACAAAAGGAAAAGAGCTATGAAGAAACAGGCAAGGGGAGGGACAGAGTACGGGACATGCCGTAAAAATGGGGTGATTAGAGAAGTCTTCCCATAGAAGCGATAGCTGCGTAGATATCTGAACACAGTGAGGGAAAAAGACTTGCAAATATCTGGGAACAAGCATTCCAGATAAAGGGGACAACCAGGGCCAAGGGAAGGGGGCAGGAAGTGGGAGCCAAGGGACAGATCACATAGGGCATTGGAAATCACCTTTTATGCTCCATGTGGTGAGAGTCATTGGAAACCAGGGAAGCACATGACTGGGTTCATATTTTTAAAGGATCACACTGGCTGCTGTGTGGAGACCAGGCTAAGGGGCGAATGTGGGAGAAGAACACCATGCAGGAGGCTACAGCAGGCATCGATGGCAGAGATGAAAGCAACGGGGGAGAACGTTTCAAGTGATCAGATTCAGGATGTGTCTTATAGGCAGAGGCAGCATTTGCTGATGGCAGATCTGGTGATCAGATATAGAGTATGAAAGGAGAGGAAGGGTCAATGTCTCAGGTGTTTGTCCTGAGCCAGTGCTGGGGCCGCTTACTCAAATCGAGTAGAGTAGATTAGGGAAGGAGTAGATCCAGAGTTCTGATTTGGAGATCTTAAGTCCATGGGAAGTTCCTGTAGGTGGTGTTGTGTTTGCTCTGCTTAGCTGTGTTTTGGGCCAGCAGGTGTGGCTTCGTGTTTTTCTCCAGCTGTTTCTGATGGTGACTCAGCCATAACTGTGGAGAAAGCAGACAATGGATCCATGACTGGGCTTCAACAGCCCAAATGGCACAAAGTTAGGATATTGGAAAGAGATAAAATTAAATGATACATAATTGAAACCCTAGAACCAATTTTAGTCAGGACTAATGAAATTAACCTAACACTAGTTATAAAAGCCTAACCCAAGCTAATTAAGCAAAAGGGGAACTAATGACTCGTATACCTAGAAAGGGCACTGAGTAGCCCAGAAATGGGAAGGAAAAGCTATAAGATGTCTGGTGTCAATCATGGACTTGAACAAGGCATGGGCAGATGACTGTGTGACCCCATGTGCCCCACATATAAGAGGAGGAAGGTAACAGAACCAAGACAAAAAGTAGTAATGAGCTCTGCAGTGAAATGCAAGGAAACACCCAATCCAACAGATCAAAATCACTCAAATACTGAGCTCACTGAAATAAAATATGCCTGACATGATTCCCTGACAGAGATCCAGGTTTTGAACACTCCTGCAAAATCGGTGTTCAACAACCACCCCTAGAACCATGGGATGTGAGAACGGCCTTTGTACCCATCATCTCCAGTGAAGCAGGGCTGTGACCGGCCCTTTCTTTCTTATATGAAATAGCTACTATGAGTTTAGCTGTCCCAGATGCCACCTTGGTAGGGCCACAGATCTTTCTGTTTGTTGACATTTGATTATCCTACACAAATCACAAGTAGCCTCCACGAACAGCCCAGCCAGTCATTATGAGAAAGCATGGCCTCATGTAAACACCACTATTATGTCTAGCAGACCATTCATTAGACAGGCATGTCTCTAGAACTGAACCAGCAGCCTACCTCGCTCTGCGCCTTGGGGTTACCCATGAACTCATCCTGACAGGCCCAAGTGAATGCAGAGTGACTCAAACCAGAGACGCTTACTCCTACATTTGTGGGCAAGACAGACATTCCGAGTGTCTCCCAAGAAGTGGGAGCTAACATACTGCTTACCTGTCCAGTAGCAGCAAAGGTAAAAAGAGATAGTACCTGCCAAGTACTCCAGGCCTCTTGAGGGGACATTTCTGAGGCTTCCACAAAACCACAACTGAACGCCTTGCCCGAGGAGTCACTGATGCCAACAGCACAAGAAACAATGCAAACAATTCTACCTAGAATCCAGTGCCAGGAAAAAACTTTCCTCTCAAGTGACCTTCTGCAGGTGATAGGAATTGGATAGCAGTTGTTGGTGTGGGTGTCAGACTGAGCATGCCACATTTTCCACCCCTGATCGAGTCCTTTGGGCTTCAATCAATGTCAAGGCTACTTCAAAAATAGTCCCAGCAAGCAACTCATGCTGTGTTCCTGGTACATGTAGTCTCTCCTTGCTTCTGAATGACGCTTGCTTTTCTTTATCTGCTTTCAATCTGCTTTTGAAGCTGAAACTCCTAAGTGCTACCCACATTACGCAATTACTTGGCATGGTGGCAGTGCATTGAAGGGCTGGCTGCTTTAGCAAACTCTCCAGGGCCACCCTTCCTGCACCTGTCCCCACCTGGGTCCCCGAAGGTCTGCCCACCCCCATCCCAGGGTTGCTCCCTTCCCCTTGAGGGGGCACAGCTGCACACATGTCCTGGGAACCCGGATTTCCTCAGCTGTGAAACAAACCCCACCTCCTTTATGCACTGCAGATGCCCAGATGAGGGGATGCAGGCGGGGGGTCTGGTAAATGGTGGCATCCTATGTAAATGCAGGCCAATCCGTATCACTGGAGAGGCAGCAAGGCATAATAAGTAGGTCGTTCCTCCCTTTACCTACTCTCGTGACACTCATCATCTCTGTTGCAAGGAATAAACTCACTGGGCCAACACAACCCTATATTTTGGGATGGGAAGGTCAGGGGAAAGGCACCCTCAGGATCTTTTTTAAACTTTTTAAACTGAGTATATCATACACACAGAAAATTACCTTCAGATAAAAAGTTATCTTCAGCATATAACCCACTGCATTTATACCAATGTATATATCCATGCTATCCATGTAAGCACAACCTGGGTCAAGATATGAACCATTTCTTTAACCCAGAAATTACCGCCACACTCCCTCCCAGGCACTACCCTATCCCCTCATCTCTAACACCATACATTAATTTTGCACGTTCCTGAACTTCATATAAGAGAAAATATATGGTATAACCATGCATACCTCATAGGAGATACTGAAGTTTGATTCCAAACCACCACAATAAAGCGAACAGTGCAATAAAACGAGTCATAATCTTTTTGCTGGTGGAGGGCTTGCCTTCAATTTGTGAAAACTTAACATAAAGCACAATGAAGTGGAGCTCAATACAAGGTTATGCCTATAGCCTTCTTTCACTCCACATAATATTTTTGAGATTAATAGATGTCGCAAATATTAACTCATTTTGTTTTATTGGTATGTTAGTATTCCACTGTATGGATGTACTGGTTTATCCATTCTACTGATGGACATCTGAGCTGTTTCCAGTTTTTAGCTATTACAAACTGTGCTGTTATGAACACTCTAGTACGTATTTTTGGTGGGCACATGCACTCATTTCCCTGGGGTGAGTATACACAGGAGTGGAAATGCTGGTGGGCATGTGACCAGCTTTAGTGGAATCTGCCACCTGGTCTCTCAGTATCACTGTGCCCATTCCATTCTTTCCAGCAATGACCCAGTTTGGGGGATTTTTTTGTTTTGGGGGTGGCACAAACCTCTTCTTTTTATTGTGCAATACAATGAGCCTGCACTGTGGAGTCAGAGAGACTGCAGTTCAAGTCTCAGCATCACCACATACCTGAGCAACATTGGGTGTCACCTAACCCTGGGTTACTTAACTCTGGGAGGTTTTGTTCCCCCAAGGGGATAAGCCGCCTTCCCCAGCCTGAGTTGTCATCCACATCCAGTCAAAAGTGCGAAGTGCCAGCATTTACAACTGACATCTTGCCTGGCAGGTGGTCAGCACAAAGCAAATATTCTCCTTTCCTCTGGCCCACACCTGAAGCTTCTGACCCGCAGTCCCCTGATAAACAGTTCAGGCCTTTTCCTCCTCATGGAGTCCTTGAAAATCCCCCGCCTGTGATCCTGAGACTACTAATGACTTTCTTCCCCATTACTTATGGGATGGGCCGCTTCCGTCCATCCCTTCACAGTTAGTGGGGGAAATCCAGGGTGTGGGGAGAGTTCACGCCAGATCAGTGCCTCCCAAGGTGAAGTTAATGGTGCTTCCCACAAAGTAACTTGGGGCCAATAAGGAGACAGGTCCAAATTTACATTGTCTGTTTAAGTAATTATGGAAAGAGCTCCAAGATACGTTATCTTAACTAAAACAAGCAAAATGAGGACAAGATGGATAGTTTGTCACTTTTGTATGAAAAGGACAGAGAAGGATATATTTTTATTGACTCATATCTAGAAATGGATACACAAGACTCCCACCATGGGGCTGCAGGAGCGGCAATGGTCCTGCAGACCCGTCTCTGGGGAGGTGTTTTGGTGCAGCCTTTTATGAATTTTGAGCTTAAATAACCACATCGGTAGATCCTCTATTCAAAATTTTTTTAAGTATATACTTATATATCTTCAAGATATGCATCAAGTGAGTATAAATTCCCAACATAAACCCCACAAAGCTCTCTGGTGGATCAACCCTGGTGAAGCAAGACGCCTGTTAGGTGTGTGCACGCAGGTGAGTACGCATGCAGGCGGGTGCAGGCAGGCATGTGTATAGGCGCATTTGCATGCTGGGTGGTCCCATCATAACCTGAGGCAAGGGGGGAGAGGATGTAGAGTCATATCAGATGCAGTGCCCTAAATTCCCAAGCAGGAGACCCAACCTAAGCTCATACAGTTAGACTAGGGGGCCCACCTGGCTTTTCAAAACTTCCTCTACCACCCACCCCCTCAACTCTAAAGAATTCCAACTCCATCAGTAGAAATCTTGAGTTTAAGAAAGAATGATTAAATGTCCTTTCAGGCTCAACGCATGTGTGTGTCAATGTGATTGTGTGTAGGTGGAAGGGTTTGAGATAATGTACCTGTGTAGGAGTGTATATGTGTGTATGTGGGTAAATATATGTAAGGGGTGTGCTTGTGTGTGTGTACGTGTATGTTTTCATTCAGCAAAAAGAGCAGAAGAGACAACCCTCCAAAAAGGGGTAAGCTCTTGAAACACAGCAGAGGGACACTTAGGGATAACCCCTTGCTCAAAAAATGGTCAGACTATCCACTTTCCCAAAGTCAACAGCAGCCACGGCAAGGGTCTGACCCAGGGCCCGAAGGCCAGGTGATAATGATTAATAATTAACACCGGGAGTTTGGCTTGGATCCACAACAGGTGTCCCCTCCTCTGGAATTCACCTTTCACTCCATGTGGCCACGTCACTCAATTAGGCTATTAAAAGTCCAGCAACAGGCCAGCAGGCAGCCCCAGGCCTGTCCTGAAGGAGCTGGTGCTGGGCAGTGGGGGCCCTTATCCTTGAGGGGCCTCTGCAGCAGGAAGGCAACCCCCCACAAACAGAAGGGGGTGAGGAGACATCTCTTCCAGGCAAGGCAAGCACCTGCCTTTCTGGGGACACAGCCAGGCCACAGCTCCCCCTACCACCCTCTCAAAGGGACTATAATGAAAACACACATACACGTGAAACTGAGAAAAACAGAAGAGAGAAGCTGAGGAGCACGGGAAGGACAAGCCTCTTTTATTATCCCAAAATGCAAAGTATTGAAGGCACTTACAATAACAAGGCAGGAGGGGAGGGAAGAGGAGGGGAAGGGAGGCATGGGAGGTCAGAGGTCAGAGCACAGAGGTAAATCAATAGGCCCACCTTAGTCACCACCCGGCATGGAGGAAAGGAAAAGCTACAGGGCCAGGTCTAAAGCCAGTCAGGGTGTCTAGCTCTACAAAAGATACAAATCCATTCTACAGAGGATTAGGAAATTAGGAACACATGGCATCAAGGGGCAGGGTTGGCAGTCACGAGTTAGTGGTTCTTTATGGAACACGCTCAGCAGGAACGAAGGCCCTCAGGTCCCCTGCTGGAAGAGGTCTCTGTACATCTCGATGAGACGAGCAGCTTCACGCTGTCCAGAGAGTAGAGCACCATGCGTGGTAGAGTAGTACTTGCGGTGGGTGGCCTCGCCCGAGAACAGCACCTGCATGGGCTGGGCAGGGGATGGGGAAGTGAGGGTGGAGGAGCAAGAGAGGCCAAGAGGCTACCTGTCTGCCCCAGAAACCCCTATCCAGACTACAAGTCAGAGGACTGAGCAGGCATCTGAGATGCAGGTATTGCTGCTTCCACAGGATGAAGAGTTGCCCACCCCACCTAGCCATCTTCCCCTGCTTCTGCCCCAACACCAGGCCTCAGTTCTGTCTGCTCTGAGGCTTTTAGGAGTCCTGGCTCTGCAGTCTTAGAGGCTCATTTTGCCTCTTTAGCAGTGAACTCAGGGAAAGCAGTTTAACCTCCCTAAGCCTTGGTGTTCTCATCTGCAAAATGGCTTTATACCACCTGCTTCCGAGGGTGGTTGGAGGATTAAGTGAAATAACGTATCTAAAGCACTTAGAACCTGGAAGAACATAAGCACTCGATAAAGTTAGGCGGTAATTTAACAAACCTTTATGGAGCCCCTGTTAGGATCCAGGGACTGTTCTGGGCACTTGGAAGATAAAAGGTGACCAGGCTGCTGCTCTGAGGAGCTTCCTTGCTGGTGGGGAAGCCAGACACGAAACCCAATTATTAACGGTGTCATATGTGACGTGATGGGTGTTTGGGTGAGATGCTGAGAGCCCAGAAAAGAGGTTCATGGTGGGGGGGGAACACACAAAGCTTCCCAGAGGACAGGACCTTGGGCTGCTTCTTGGAAGACACTAGATAAATAGGCAAAGGACGTTTCAGAAAGAAGTAGGGGCAAAAATGCACCAAAGCAGGCCTTGCTCAGGGGACAGTGACAATTTTGGTACAGCCAGGTCTCAACCTCAAGAACGCAGGCTGTCTAGCTGGAGTCCAGGCAAAGCACAAGTGCTCGCATTTCGAGCTTGAGTTTGGACTTTATCTCAAGGCATCTCAAACTGGATGTGCGAAGGCACCATCGGGGGGCCCTGGCAGGACTGGAGTGGGCTGAGAGTCTGCATTTCTAACACGCTCCCACGTGATGCTGGAGCTGCTGGTCCACGGACCACCCACTTTGAGTAGTGAGGCTTTAACCCACCAAAAAGGAGCACACAGAGGCAGTAAAACCGAAAGAGGGAACTCGCATTATGACAAGAGAGCAAGCTGCCTACTCCCACGTCCATTTTCCTTTCTCCTCAGTAACAAAGCCCTGATTTTTAATGGGGTCCACTGCCATCCAGAATAAAAACGATGTATCCCAGCCCCTCCCACAGCTGGAATAGTTATGTGACTGAGTTCTGGCCAATCAGCTTCCAGCGTATTGCTGCTTAGAGACACTGATTCAGCCCCAGGGGTCCCCTTCCTTCCAGCATAAAATGCGAGTGTGAGCGCCCGGCTCTGCATCCCTCTCCGACCACAAGGAGGCAGGGTGCTAATGAAAAGAGGTCCTGCTACCTACTCTGGATTTTCCGTGGTGTGATACAAGTAACTCTGTCCTGTTTAAGCCACGGTTGTTCTCGTTTTGTTTTGCTTTTTAGGAGGATGGCTGTAGCAACAGAGAGGGACTTTCCCGCTCTCCGCCTGAGCACAGCCGGGCAGGCGCAATGCACCCTGCTGGCTGTTGGCTCCATATTGGCAGGTGGAGAGAGGTTGTTGGAAGCACCAATTCCACACACACACAAAAGTTTTAAATGAAATTTTGTTGGGGTTTTAACATTTATTGTATGTACATGCTTGCAGGGAGGGACTCAAAATCCACTTTATGGGGGCAGAAATATGTTTCTCTCCCATATTATTTACTATATAGTTGATATAATTTGGGGAGGATAAGTACTCTCAATTTTATATTCTAAAACAAACCATGAGGGCAAAAAGTGAAAACACACTGGGAAAACGTACTTCCACTGAATTGATGCTGTCCAGTAGAGCTTTCCATGATGAGAGGAATGTTCTAGGGCTCCATAACCTCACATGGTAGCCACCAGCCACATGTGGCTATTGAATCCGAAATGTGGTGGCGCAACCAAGGAACTATAATTTTGATTTATTAATTTCTATTTTAATTAATTCACTTAAATGAAATGTGACTAATGGCTATTAATTGGACAGCACAGCACTAAGTGGCTCAGTTTTTATAACCTCAAGGTAGTGTTTAACATCTCAATCGGATTCCATTTTTTCTTCCAGATGTTAAGTGCACAATTTCCTTTTTCCTCTTCCATTATAGGAGATACTCCATCGCTGTCTCATCTTCGTACCCCTCGGTGAATACGACCATTCTCCCTCCACCCCCAGGGCAAACATGCTGCAGATATGCACTCCCACCCCTCCTGGACCCTCCCTCACCCAAACCCCCACCGACGGAGCTCGCCCACACTCACCGCTGTCTTGGAGCTCTCTGTGTATGGCAGGGGCTTGGCCAGCTTCTCCACATCTGCCCCTGTCGAGCCCACCTGCGTGTACGAATAGGAGCCTCGGAAATAGGGGTTGCTGCCCCAGGCCGAGCGCAGGATTCGCCGAGGTTTGGGAATGTTGGGGTTCCCTGTTGGAGAATCAGAAGAGTCAAGGTGGAAGAGGATAAGAAAGGGCCACACACAGAAGAGGCCCAGGACAGAGCACGCCCACCCATGCTCCCAAGAGGGCCAGGCTGCCGTCAGGAGGCAGGCAGGGTGGGGAGGAGGGAGGCTGAGCTTCAGGCTGTGTGCCCCTCACGTCTCCTGGTGACCCCAACAAAACACCTCATCTCCCTGGGCCTCAATTTTCCTATCTGAAAAACATTCTAGATAATCATGTTTCCTTCCAGCTTCAGGGGTTCTTGTGGGGCTTTCCCGGGAGAGTGGATGAAAGCTGTTCAACCAAAAGAATCCAACAATAAAACAAAAATCCATCTCTTGGCAAGGCAATGAGTAGATATGGGCAATCTGAGGTTTTGTGGTGACATCTCAGTCATTACCATCAGCCCTTAGGGAGAAGAAACACAGAGCCCATGGTTTTGAGTGTCTCGAGCTCCAGACAGGCGAGAGGCCACAATTTAGGAGCCTGAGGGGGAGTCGTGGCACCCGGTGGCAGCTCTCCCAGCAGCCATGCCACCCCAGTTTCATAATCTGTGCAGAGGAGAGCTACCACCCGGTTCAGGGGATTCAGAGGGTCTGGCAGAGGATGGCGGGTGGCTGGAGGGAGGCGGGTGGAAAGGCGCAGCGGTGGCGCAGGGCCGCACCTGTGAACTGCCGCAGCATCTCCGTGCATATCTCGGCCACCGCCTCATCGTCGCACTTCTCCATGACAAGGGCCTCCTCCCCGCAGATCCAGCCACTCAGCACGTGGCCGTAGCGCTCCGGCGGGTACAGGACGTCGAAGCCACAGATCTTGCGGTACCACAGCTCGGGAGGGTAGGTGAGGGGGCGGCTCTCCGCCTCATCCTCCCACACAAATTGTAGGCTATTGCACTCGGGGCCCCAAAAGGGCTCCTCAAATTCCAGAAAGATCTTGTCGGTGGTGCCGATGCCCAGGCGGTGGATGGCAGCCACCTTCTCAGTGGGCAGGCCCGGCCGGAAGAAGCTGGCGTGCTGCTTCTTGAGCACGCCCAGCGACACGGTCACGATCACATGGTCCGCCGGGATCACCTCGCAGTCCTCGCACTCCACTAGCACGGGCCACTGCTCGTCCTCATCCCGCCCATCTCCCCGGGGCTCCCCTCCACCCTGGCCACCCTCCCCGGCGTTGTGATTGTGGTCACCCTGGCTCCGGGGCTCAATCTCAGGACCCCGGGGGCGGCCCGAGGCCTGGTCCCAGTGCACGCAGCGGACGGGTTTCCCCAGCTGGATGACGTGGGCCGGGATGCCCTCGGCCAGCAGCTCCACAACCCGCATGAAGCCTGAGGGGATGATGTGGTGGGCGCCAGGGATCTCCGTCCACTCCCCAAAGGCGCTCAGGGACACCTCGTCCATGCTGTGCGAACTACTCTCACAGCTCTCCACCTGTGGAAAGAGTCAGAGAGAAGCCAGATGACTCCCAGGGCTGGGCAGCTGTCAGAGCTTGACCTCAGAAGAGTGCACCCTCCTCGGACCCAGATTCCCTGGTATGGTCTTCCTCACTCTGGCACCTATACTCAAATAAGCTCCCACGCGGATAAAGATACCTTCAGGTACTGCTGGATCATGGCGAGCTTCAGGCGCTTGGTGTCCTCCGTGTCGTCAGGGTCGTCCCTGATGCGGTTGCGCACCTCATCCCGGGTGAACACCCCCACGCTGTTCTGACTCTCAGCATTGACTGGTTTACCATGCCGGAAGAACTCCTGGGTCAAGTTATAGACCTGCCAGGAAGACCCGAGGAGACTGAAAACATACTCCTCCATCTCACCTCCATCTCAGACCCAAGGGCCCCAGTGCTTCTCAGATGCACCCAGATACACCAAGCCCACGTCCCCCCCTCCCTTGGTGCATCACTGTGGTGCTCAATGCTGCACTGAGATTCAGCGGGGTCATAGTTTAAGGATGGCAAGCTCCCTTGGCAACCGGCTTCCTCCAGGCGCCACCCTCGAAGGCCACCTGGGTCTATGAGGGAGGGAGGATGGGCCCTGGAGACTCTGTTGCTGGGACCTCGCTTAGCAAAGTGAAATGCCTGGTGCCTGTACAGTTCGTAGAAAAGGAACCACCCCTCATGGGCTTTACGTGGCCAAGGGGACTACCACTTTAGAATTCAGATCTGCACATATTTCCCTTTTCCAAGAACCAAATGCACAAACCCCTTCCCTGCCACGTGTGCCCAAGCATATCGGCTCTGCTCTCTCCCAAGAGGGCAGTCTGGAGTGGTGGCCTGGCCAGTGTGTTTGGTTTTGTTTTTGTTCTTTTTAATCCTCACTGAGGACATTTTTTCATTGCTTTTAGGGAGAGAGAAAAGGGGGTTGGCGGAGAGAAACATTGACGTGAGAGAAGATTGATCAGCTGCGTCTCATACACACCCCCACCGATGACTGAACCCGCAACCAGGGTATGTGCTCTGACCAGAAATCGAACCTGCAACGTTTCAGTCTACAGGACAACACTCCAACCAACTGAGCCACACCGGCCAGGGCCTGGCCAGTGTTTTGAGAAAGAGGGAGCAGAAGGGGCTCCGAAGACTGATCTCCCAGCAGATGCTGCCTGGCCCTGCTCAGATCCACACAAGGTGCTCCCTTTACTGTAGGACTCAGACTCAGGTAAAAAAGGCGGCTGTGGAGGGGCAGGGCATGCGGAGGGCAGGGAGGCCGCGGTGTGCCAGAGAACGGAAATGCATTCCATAGGCACATGTTGTCAAGAACTTCAGCCCACATCTCATTAACAGAAAAAAAATGAATGCCCCTTTAGGTAGGTCCCACTGCCTTCCCTCCTGCCTGGTATATCACCCCCACCAAACACTGGGCAGATCTTCCTGAGAAAAGAGCCCAGGATCAGACACGGGATTCCCCAAAAGGCAAGGTCCAAGCTCCAACATTCATTGACCAATGTCTACTGGGCTCTTTGCCAGACAAGTTGTCACAGTGAACCAGCTAGACATAGTCCTGAACCTCTGCCCTCACTCATGTTGGAGAGACATCATAAAACGTGCTATGACTGGAAAGAGCCCAGGGGTTGTGAGACTGACCCAGACAGCCTTGGACTGTCAGGAGAGAGCCAGGTTGGCAGTGGGAAGGAGTGGAAAAGTGCTTCAGGCCAAAAGAACAGCATACTCAGAAATGAAAGAGAGGGAGAGGGGAGAGAGAGAATGTAAGATGCACTGTATTCAGAGTGGTTCAGTGTTGCTGATGTGAGCAGCGAGGGAAGGGAAAGTTGCAGGAGATGACTTTGGAAAGGCAGGCAAGAACCGGAGCATGAAGGACTAAGGTCTTGTCAAGGACTCTGGGCTTTATCCAAGGCCCTGGTATTACTGAAGGGTTGTGAGCATGACCACATGCCCACTCTCCCTCCCAGAACACTGGCAAATGCAGGCTCCTTGGCCAAACATCTGTGGCCGGTGCCGATTAATGGTGTGTTTCCCTTCCTACAGCATACAGTCATGGGAATGACGTCCGCCCTCTAACCCAGTCCTGGCATAAACCGTGGAGCTGCAGAGTGGAGGAAGGAAGGTGGCATTGACCACCCCCAACCATTCCACTCAAGAGAAAGTCCACCATATGAGATAGAAAAGTGAATTAACCATGTCTCTGAAGCATAAAATATAAAGAAGGAAATGAGTTAAATTGTTTATTTTTCCTCCTTTTAGTCACAAGATGCTTATGTTGACTAGACACCAAAATGCCTAGCTGAGGAGTAAGAAATTGAGTTCACCTACATGACTCTCTGGGTCAATCACCAACAAAAACAGACTTAACTAGACATGGGTTTTTCATATGGGTACAGTCTCCAGACCTGGGTTAAACAATATCTTCCCAACATGACCCAAAGGAAATGGGAAGAGCCTATTTACAGCTAATACCCCAATTCTTATTACACACTTTTCATCAGAATCTCATTTAATCCTCATGACACTGTGTAGTAACTATAACTCTGTCCATTTTACAGATGAGGAAAGTAAGGCTCAGAGAGGCTAAGTAACTTGCCCAAGATTATACAGCTAATAAACGGTAGAACTGGTATTTGAATCAAGGTAGTCTTGCTCCAGAGAGTAAGCCCTATGATAGTATTGCAGCTCATTTATTTGTTCACAAATACAATGCATTCAAATGAGAAGCCCTTCAAAGTCATCACCTTTGGAGGAAGGCTGCCTATTTGTTATGAAACCACCCTCGGGCAGGGCTTCACATGCTTAGAGCACACTTCTTAAGAATGGCCTCCAGCACTGGTGAACGGTCACACAAGGAAATCTATCTCTGGACTTAATGGTTAACACCTTTTCCCTCAGACCCAAGGCATCACCACCCAGACTGATCCATCTTACTTTCTACAACTCACACTCTTGTATTTCAAAAATCAAACCCACAGGCAGAAGTCTACGATGATCTACATTTAAAAGAACAAGTAAGTCATGGACCCTGAAGGTCATTCTCAAGAGATATCCAAGCTCGAAACACTCACAATAACCTGAGAATCAAAGCATTATTGATTCCCAGTAGACGAAGAAGTTCCATATTGAAGAATACTAGTCCTTCTCTACTCGTTAATAATTCAGTCTCTTTGCACATGGGTGAAAACACACAATTCCATGGGATTGTACACAACATACCTTGCAGGTGCACACACACTAAGCCAGTCCCAGTAAGCAGAGCTTACCCCAAAACCAGGGCCATTTCTCCATTCCTACACCCAAGAGACATAGAAAATGTAAAACTGGTGTTTTCTGGACAACTTGTAGACCTGGAGTAAAAGATCTTTATACTGTAAATGGCAAGGTATTAGAGGGCAGGGCCTACATGTTACCTTGCTCATCCAGTGCAGTTCATAGCACCACTGAAAGATACTAAAAATATTAATATATTTTTTAAAATCTGAATAAAACAAGGGTATATGCCACGTCTATCCAACACTGTACTGGCAATACTGGCCAATGCAATAAGGCAAGGAAAATAAATAGTCAGGCTGTGCTGTCCAAACCGTAGCCACTAGACACCTGCAGCAATTTAAATTAAATTAAATTAAATTAAATGTTTACTTACTCAGTTTACTAGCTACATTTCAAGAGCCACATGTGGCTAGTGACTACAATACTGGATAGTACAGGTATAAAACATCTCCGTTATTGTGGAACGTTCTATTAGACAATGCTGGTCTGAGGATTAGAAAGGAAAAAAAACAAAATTCTCATTTTTTGTATAGAATTATACACATAACATTCCAAAACATTATTAGAATATAAATTAATATAACATATTAATAGATATACTATTAGGTTTAAAATAATAATTTACCAAGGAGGCTAAAGCCAATATATAAAAATCAGTTATAGTTCTATATACAAGGAACAACTAGAAAAGTTTTTTTAAATTACCACTTAGAAAAGTACCCACAGCAATAACAAGCATCACCTAAATATCTAGCAATAAATCTAATAAAAGATGTTTATGGTCTTTCTGGAGAAATTTTTAATCATGTGTACCAATAATCTCTTATCTAGTAGTTCCCCACTCATCATCATTCTATCCACAAATTGTCCTGATGTTTCAAATGCAGGGCCCAGAGAGTGTGCAAGGACATGACCAAGATCTTAGAAGGCCCCAGCAGGTCACTTGACTCCCTCCACACTGCCAAGGTGCTCCCTGCGCCCATACTCTATGCCTAGCTGCCCTGCTAACACCTCACCTCGTTGTATAAATCGCTGAATTCCTCAACCACGTCCTTGGGGATCCTGCGGCCACGGTTGGTAAGGTAGCAAGCCACGCCATTCTTGGAGTAGAGGCTGATGCGGCCCACACTGCGCTCCCCATCAGTTGTCTCTTCCAGAAGGCCATTGGCTTCTGCTAGATGATAGATGGGATTCCCCTGGGAGCCATGGATCCAGGTGGCTCCCAGCTCAAAGGTGGTGTGTCCTGATGATGACAACAATAGGCTCTTAGGGGGGCAGAAACTTCTTCAGAGAGGGCTAGAACACTGCCTCAGCCTCCTTCCTCCAGGAGGAACATTCCATTCCCACAATAGAGCAGGACGAGGGTTAAGGTACCCCTCTAGCAACAAACCAAAGTTTTAGTGAATGGATTACACTTTATAGCTGAGATAACTTCCACCCTGAATGACTCGGTGATTTGCCCCAGAGTCAATGCACCAGAATAATTAGAAGTGGGCAAACCAGAGGGCACCAAAAGCTGAGAACCCAGTGCCCTGTCTCTAGTGGGTTCCTGGTGGGCTTTCGGGGCATTTATTACTAATCCTTCTTTAGAGCCTCAGGCTTGGGGCTCTCCAAAGAATCTTCCCTGGTTTGAGCTTCCAACAGGAGCAGAAGAGGGCCAGCATGCTGGAGACCCCAGTAAACCCCAGGGCACAGTAGGGAGCTCCAAGTCACACAGTCACTGGGAAGTGATGTCCAGGCATGAGATAGCCTTCCTGGCTCCAAACACTCAGCAAAGCAGGAGCAAGGAGAGCGCAGCAAGGAGAGCACAGCAAGGTTAGTGAGAGTCCCACACCTCTCCCCAGGGTCTGCCAGGAGGTGGGGCAGCCCAGAGCAGGCCCCAACCTGAGGATATTTCCTGCCCTCTCCCACGTGCTCCTCTGCCTGTGTCATCCTTGCTACAACCCTGCATCCAAAGGATACTAGTTACTATCTCCAGATCTGCATACGCCGTCCCCCAGTGTCCTTAGGGCCTCTCACTCTTGACCCCTCCTCTTACTGCTGAGATTCACAGCTACCATCTCACACTGCAACAAGTCCAACTGCAGCCTGGGCTTTCAGCCCTGGTGTCTGTGTACACAACACACGCATGTATGACCTTGCCTAGACATGTCCGTCCCTCTCCTGGCAAGTCTGCCTTAGTGTTCCTCACATGTCTCATTGCACAAGTACTGCCTCAGCCTTCTCACGACTACCCAACTCCCCCATCCCTTGAGACCCACTCACCTCCCTCCCCTGGGTAAGGCTTCCTGCTGAATTGTCCATCCTCTTCCTCCTCGACACCTATACCATCATTTCACTAAATAGCACGTCTCCGTGGTCAGCTACCACTGAAACTGGGCTATTTGTCCTCACGTGTTCTGCTTCTCTGTGAGACCCAAATGTCTTCTCAAAACTCAAAAACCGCAAAGGCAGCAGCTCCTTCTCTAAGATTCCAGGCCAGCCAATCAGGTGTAAAGCAAAGAATCCCATGATTCCCTGCTGGCTGTCCCCAGGTTTCCAAGTCCCTTGGATGGCACCTTCATCCTTACTGCTGACACTCTCCTGTGTGTGTTATGCGTGCCAGGCGAAGATGGGCACAACTTCACGTGCACCATCCCGTAAATGCTGTAGGGGGAGACTCCTAGCATGATCAGTGTCTGAAAGAAGAGAGAAGGCCCCCATCTATCTTCAACTTCTGCTTATTCTAAGCCTGACCACCTATTTCTCTCGCCCCATCCATCAAAAATAGACACACGGGATCTGGGTGGCCTTGCTGCCCATGAGGGAACAGACACAAAATCCTATGGTCGATGCAGCCCACAGTGCATGGTTCCTCCCTGCTCAACCTCTCAATGGTCAGAGCCCCTGGCTGGGAAACCCTGGCCTCCAGCTGCATTTCAGGCAATTCCCCATCTTCTAGGACCCCTGGCATGTCTCCCACTCTTGCAGTAAGTCTCATCCTGGCTCCTTTCTCCAGAGTCTTCATTACTCTGCAACCGGACAAACCCTCTTCCCAGACAATCCTAAGACCTGCCCATCCCCCACAGGGAGGATCCCCTCCCACCTCTACTGCCCTGAGCTTCTATTGTCCCAGTTAACTTTCAGTCATGATATACTAATTCACACTCAAAAGATAATGACTAATAGAAGCCTAGAGAAGTCCCCTTCTTGTGAAATAGATACTGGTTCATCCACTACCAAGAGAGCTTCATTCTGGCTATCCTCTCCCTCCTAAGCACTGTGAATCCCTGGTCATGTCCCAAAAATGGAGGCCAGAGCCCTACCCTGCCTACCTCAGAGGGTTACTGAGCGGGGCAAAGGAAGCTTATGGAAAGCATCCAGGGAACATGCATGATGGAAAACGTACTTCAGAGAAGAAGCTCAAGTAATGAGGTTTCATGCAGGGTCGAGGCACTGGGGACACGGGGTGGCACTCACCGAGTTTCACGCTCTCCACGCGGCCTCCGATGCGGCTAGAAGCCTCAAGCACAGTGACATCCGTGAAGCCCTGTTCCAGAAGTGCTTTGGCTGCAGCCAGGCCAGCCAAGCCGGCGCCGATCACCACCACACGAGGCTGTCCCCTTCTCCGTAGGCCACGACTGAGAGGGTCATCCGCACTGTCGCCACTGGATTCACAACTTTGCATACCGTCCGCACTCGCCTCCTAGAAACCTGCAGGGAGAGGGGGTGTCACAGCTCATCTCTGATGCCTTCACTCCCCTCCTGCCCTAAGGGGCACGCATGGGCTCTGCCCTCAAGGGGAGACCTTGAACCCTCCCTGTCCTCCTCGAGGCCCTGGAAATAAGAGCCATCTCCAAAGGATGGAGGAGGGAAGAGGAGAAACACAGAAGGAGAAAGGGAGAAACGGATGCATTATGGGCCCCCACCAGCAAGCCGCAGAGCTGGGGGCCCAGTTTGAGCCCCTGAAAGCCATCAATCCCGTCCAAAACCTGTCAGGCATTACTCTTTCCCCAAGGCTGAGAGACAAGAGCCAGCCAGGAAGGGGATGACCAAGAAGGCCAAAGTCAAGAAAAACTGACTCTGGCACTGCTGACCCTGGACCGGCTGGGCCCAGCACAGCTGCTGCGGTTCAGCTCTCACCAGCCCGCGGATGCTCACATCAACCCCAGATACTTACACACACGGCACTGGACCCTCTACTCTCCCTTCCTTGCGTAGCTCTTCCCTGGCACTCTCTCTTCCTTGCCCCTTCTCTTCTCCTCTGGCTTTCTGTTGGTCTTTCACAGCCTCAATGAGGTGGCAATTTGGTGGGCAGGACATAGTATTGCCCTCCCCCCCAGAAATGCCACAAGGCCAGTATTGGATGAGCCTCTGCTATTCCGGGTAGACCTCTGGTTGTTTTCCCCAGCCATCCAGCCCCTTAGCCACCGCAAAGCAGCAAAGAGCCCAGGAAACAGTGGACCGTGAGGACCCGTGGCACCAGAGGCCAGACATCAAATTGACAGTTACACTAAGCCAGCTTGCTCAGAGACGCCAGGCTAGGGAGCTGATGGCAAGGAGGCCAAGGGGGTCCCTGAATTTGGCCCAAGGGCTGGGAGAGGCCACCCTTCTGTTCTCAGAGTGACCACAAAGCTCTGAAGGTGTCCCTGGGTCTCCCCAGGAGGCCACTCAGCTCTGATTCTGTCCCTGTTCCTTTCCTGACCCAAGCAACTTGATTCCAGTTGCCTTGGCTGAGATTTCAGGAGCAGAAGCTGCAGGTTCTAACAGCACCCAGGACCTAACAACAGGGAGCAAACATGGGTTGAAGGTGCTTGCTGGGTGGCAGATGGAGGAGGGGGGGTATCGGAAACACTCTCTCCCATACATAATATGGCATATTCCACCAAAGAGCGATGCTAAAGAATGTTCGTAGCAGGTTTATTCACAATAGCCAAAGCCCAGAAACAGCCCAGAGGTCAATCCACAGGACAATGGAGAAATTTATTGTGCTATGTATAACATCCATGCATGTGAATAATTCTCAGCAATAATGTCAACATTACATTGAGCAAAATAAATGAGAGATAAAAGAGTTCATACTCTATGATTCCATTCACTTGAAGTTCAGGAAGAGGTCAAATCAATCTGTGATGACAGAAGACAGATGGGGGAGACTGAAATGGATCAGGAGGGAACTTTCTGGGGTGGAAGAATATATATCTTGGTCTGGATGGTGGTTACAATGTACATATAAGGATCGACAGAGTTGGACATTTAGCATTCATGCCATTCACTGCATTGTGTGTATATATATATATCTCAGTAACCATTCAGATACTCATTCCTGGCTCCCTATAAAAAATAAAAGCTGGCACACGGACTTCCTTCTCCACACACCTCAAGGTCTAGTAAAGGGGTCTTTTTCTCAAAATGCTCAGGCTGAGAAGCTGCTCCTTACGCCTCCCCCATCCACTCCACCAGCCCACGCCACACCTGGGCATGGGCTGTCCCCAAATGCCCTCCAAAGGCCCCAGGCCCAGGTCAACTCAGTGCAGAAATGATCCCCCAGAAGGCCAGAAGGTGGTGCCCAAGGCCCAGAGCTCCAAGGAGGGGCTCAGCAACTCAGACTCGTGCCAGCTCCCCCCCACCCCCCCACCGCCCACCCACGCCAGGGCTGCCGGTATCTCGGCTTTCCCAGTCCCCCTCCCTCCTCCCTCAGTCCTTCTATTCCTCCACCACCCCCTACTTCCCGCCACCCTCTCCTGATGTTCCCTCCATCCAGCCAGGAGGGGGTCAGGGCTGGCTGGAGTCCTTTCCTCCACTCCCTCTTCCCTCCCCCAGGTTCTCCTGAAGGGAAGTAAATCTTAGAGGTGAGGGTGTGGCTGCCTGCACCCCCTCCAGGACAGCCGGCAGGTCTGTAAACACACAGCGGGGGAGTGCTCAGCTGCTGCTGATGCCACCACTGTGGGGCACCCAGTGATGACAAGATAGGATGTGGCTCTGCTGCCTTCCCTGCTCCCACATCCCAGCTCCCCAGGGCTGGGGGCGGGGGCACGGTTCTTCCTACTTGCTTGTTTCTGGGCCTCCGTCCCCAGCTCCAGCCCTAGGCCACCCCGCCCCCCACAAAAGATAAAAAAAAAACCTCTTTTATACAATAAAGGGGTGGGATCAATGCAGAGGTTCTCAGATCTTATTGATGGAACCTCTTCTCTAAAGGCTCCTATGGGGTCCAGAGCGTGGTTGGGATAAAACTGGGGGACCTGCTCCCCCGAAGTCTCATCACAGGACCCCCCCCTCAGACTCCCTAGGGCACTACACCTAAAATCCCAGGTCTAAATGAGTAGCTACCTTGGGACGCAGGTCTAGGGAAAGAATGCTTGGGGCAGCAGCACCTTTCCAGCCAGTTACCTGAAATTCCTTCCCTCTGAAGTGCCAGGCTTGTCCTCACTACATTGTTGTGACTGCCAAAGAAGGTCCTAGTGGATGTCACAAGATGGACATCATTTTCATGATTTTCTCCTGTGTGAAAATCACTTGTAAAGCTCTGTAGCTAAATTATGAGCACACTGTCTTTGGGACCAGGTTCGGGAATGGATTGTGGGAAATGCAGGCAGGCAGCTGGCCTTTAAGCTGAACACAGAAAGAGCCCTGGCTGGCGTGGCTCAGTTTGTTGGACCGTCATCCAGTATACCAAAAGAATGAGGGTTCAATTCCCGGTCAGGGTGCATGCCTAGGTTGCAGGTTCGATCCCCATTAGGGCAGACTACCAGAAGCAGCCAATCGATAGTTTCGATGGTTCTCTTTTTCTCCCCAACCAAAACAAAAGCAATGAAAAAAATGTCCTTGGGTGAGGATAATAAATACATAAACAAATAAATGTTTAAAATGAACACAGAAAGAATCCTGAGTTCCCGAGTATCAAAGACCTTGAATTCTGACAGGCATCATATATGGGGTGCACAGTAGAAACAGGTAAGTGGTGCCATATAGGTCCCCTGCACCCCTGACTCTCACAGCTAATTCCCAATGGGCCTGTCAACCCCTGGGACCCCAAGGAGTCAGAGAGGCCACTCACACAGCCCGCAGAGGGCAGAGAGATAGGGAGTCAATGCCCCATTGCCCATATCGGTCTTTGATGCCAACACACCCCAGGGTCCAAACTGAAAGGGAGAGAGAAAACCATGTGCAGTGGACACCTACTGTGTGCTGGGCCTTCAGCTAAATGCTGAACTGGACCTGCAGGTGCTCTGTTATCTGATTGGGGGTAGGGGAAGCAACTTGTTTTCCACTGGCTTCTGTCATCTTTCCCTTTCAAATTATGTTTTAGTTTTATGAGAAAATGCCTTATTGAGGAAGACGAACCACTCAATCCTCCTCGGTGCCTGCCTGCCCTTCTGCAGGCTTGGAGGAATAAATAAATAAATAAATAAATAGCATCCGCTCCACGATCTGTATGCACAGGAGAAACAGGACACCCTGTACTTTTCGAGCAGATAAAGGAGAGAGGAAAAAAGTGCTGGCTCAGCCAGGCAGGGAGGAGGAGGAGGAGGAGGAGGAGGAGGAGGAGGAGGAGTGGTGGGGAGGAGAGAGGCAGGAGGCACAGGGCAACAGCACTTGCCTTCTTGTTCCTGCTTCCACGGCAAAATAGGGTGGGAGCCTGGGGACCCCATGTCCCCAGGCAGGCCAAGCCTGGTAAGCTTCAAGAAATCAGGCCAGATTCTGCACGAAAGTCTCACTGCCATTCAAGATGCCCCAGTGCTCCCCCTCCCCCCGTCCTTCTTCCCATTCTGGCCTGCGGGCCACCACGCCCCCTGCCACCCAGAGCCAACAGTGCCCTGACTGACCTGCCCAAGAGGCCAAACTGGAAAGAAGGCAGCAGGAGGAGACAGGGAAGAAAAACCCTGTCCCATGGCAGGGTCACCAAACAAGGATGGATAGGAACAGGCACTAGCCGCCAAGCATGTGTCCACTTCCCCATGCCACCCCCTTCTCTCAATATCCTCACCAGTTTCATTTGTCTCCCTGAGATTTACCCTCCAAGAACTGCCTCCTAATTGTCAAATACTAGAGACGTGTTTTAGTCCTAGCCTCCCACATCTGACCCTACCCGTCCTCTTTTGGAAATGCCCAGAACTGAGCTGGGGACACTGCACATCTCCTTACACGTTCCCCATGGCGGTTAAAACCACTGGAGCACCAAGCGCTCTCAGGCTCAAAACTGAAGGCGTCCTTCATGGAAGACCTGCCCTATCCATCGGGTCAACCCATGTCAACCCCACAGCCCAAATAACTGTTGCGTCTACCTTCAACTTCCCCAGCAGCCGCCTGCCTCCTCCACCTGAACCACATTCTTGCAGAATTGCTCAGCCACCCCCTCAAAGACAAGCATGGCCAGGCCTCTCATGGATGAGGAACAAAACCTAGCCACTCATTGAGCACCGACAATGTACCAGGCGTGAGGAAGGCCATAGCCCTTGACCCTCTGGTCCGAGCAGACCTTTCTGGGCTTTAGTTTTCACTCACACCCCTCAAACATATACACATACCCCACCTTCACCAAAGCCTTGAGCATCCTCAGTGCAGTCCAGCTTCCGAAGTCCTGTGGGAAACATCCCTGCCTCTCACATCAGCGAAGCTGGCTCTCGGTTCTCTCATATGCACACATCTCTCTTGGGCAGGGCGCTGTGGTTGTGCAGCTGTGTGGCTGCATGGTTGTCTGTTACTTGAACCACCAGCAAGGCCTAGTTCACTGATGTTTCCTAAAGCAACAGACATCCTGGAAATGTGAGTTTCTTACACAGGTTCTGCACTGCGACCACCACCACCTGGCCCCGGCCTATTCTCAAAGCATGGGCATCTCCTCCCCAGGAAATCCTGCTGCCCGTGATTCCAGGGTGAGACTGCAGCCCCACACTCACTGAGCAGGGCCACGGTCCCAGGCTAGCCTGACGACCCCTCCCCAAGCCTCGGAGTCAACTGCAAGGAGGGTCAGTAGCCCAGCTCAGCACAGGGTGCCCCTTCCTTCTCGGTGTTGGAGTCCACTTCTCCCTCCCCCAGCAGTGGCCGCTACAACAAAGGGCCAGTTTCCCAGGTGCCCTTCCAAATTCCCCCCTCGCAAGAAACAAAAGATGTCTATACTTCCTTGGCTCCCCTCTGGACACAGGCTCCTCCCAAATGTGTCTTCTTCCTGTCCTTTCCTCACGGTCACCCAAGTGAAAGACCCAGAAAAGAGCATGGCCAAGGCAGGTGGCCCACATGCTCGCCCCTTAGGGCCTAGCCTCCACCAGCTGAAGCCCTCCAAAACAAGCCTTGCCCTTCCAACCAGCAGGCTCCTCCTCTCCTCTAAGCCCCGTGATTGCTCCTGTGGGCCCTCCCAGAGCTCTGGGGGCCACCTGCACCCCTCCCCAACCAACCTTGGGGAATTCCGAGTCTCTCCTCCCAACCAATACTCCCAGTGCTTAAGGGCAGCAGCCCTACCTCAGTTTCCCTGGAGGGACCCAGGCTTCCAACAGTAGGGGAGGGGCAGGGGGCTTTCAAGGGAAATCTCTTTGGACTGCCTGGCAGGTCTTGGGAGGGATTTGGATTCTCAAGGGGCCCCCCAGACAATGCAATTATTCTTCAGATGTAAAAACACCCAGAAATCCCAGACCAGCTGCTTTGCACAGCGGCCCGGACAAAGGGGCTCTGTGTCTGCCTGCAAGGCTCCTCCCACCCCTCAGCCCCAGGAAGGGGCTGGGCCTGAACTCCTCCCAGCCAGACCCTCCCCGGTCCTCCTCACCCAGGCCGGCCAGCCAGGAAGTGAAACAGCCAGGAGAGCTGGGCCTGGCTTGGCCAGTGACTGATGGCAGGGCCGGGGGAGGGTCAGATACAGGACAGGGACAGCCTGTGAGCCCAGGAGACTCGAGGGAAGGGAGGAAACACTGGCCTGGAAGCCCAGAGGCTCAGGTCCCAGCTCAGTCTCTCCGTGGCCAGGTAACCCCTTTTCTGGTTCCCACCTGGCCAACACATCTGAACTCACCCATGGATCCCGCACATCTGTACCCCGCCTCCTGGACACACTGGTCTAAGTCCCATCAGATGTTTAACTGCCTCCTTTAGTCTTCATGTTTTCCCGTCTGTAAAATGCGGACAGGTACAGCTACCTGGTGGGACTGCAAGGGCCACCTTAGAGAGAGAAGGAGGTGGGGGAAGGTCCCAAAGAGACTAATACAGAGGTGGGAGCCACCTCTCCTTGGCCCCAGAGCTTCATTTCAGTTGAGAAACCCCAGCCTTCACATGAGCTCGGACCCTGCCTCAGCCTCGGCCCTGACCCTAAGACCAGACTGGACCTTGAGCCTGACCTCAATCAGTCTCAATACTGTCTCAACCTCCAATACTGTCTCAACCCACCCAGCTCAGGGGGTAGGGGCAGGTATCAGAGACAGGGACCATTAGCCAACTCCAAGCTCATAAAGGGGAGAAGGCGTGGGTGCCTCATTCCCCAGAGCCCTCCTACCGGCAGCCCTCCCTCACAGGCCGAGGTGAGGAAGGGCTCTGGGGGGGTCACCCGTCATCCTCCATGGCACTTAAACTTCTCTCCTAGCACAAGGATCTCTTCCCCACAACCAGATGTGAAAGTCCCTAAAAGCACAACTTTAAAAGCCTTTGAAAGCCTTTTCAGAAGCGGGGAGCCGGCACTACAGGGAGAGAGGCAGCCCTAGTCTGGGTGTTCAAGGGGTCAGAGCCAACGTCATGGCCCGGACAAGCACTGGCGGCAGGGGTGGTGCCATTCTTGGAGAGGTGAGCACTCTAGGTCAGCCTCTATCTCCCATGATGTTCTGCAAGGCGAGAGAGACTCAGGTGGATTGTTCAAGGGACCCCAGCTTATAGCCGCCTGCAGGAACAGACCCTAAAGACCACCTGTCTCTGGCTAGAAGCCTTGTTGCGGATGCAGGGGAAGCGGACACAGAAAGAAGCCCAAGAAAGGGTAGGGAGTTTCTGACAGGCACAACGCTCAGCCGGCAGCCTCGAAGACTGCGCAGCCGGAAAGAAAAACAGGCGGAGATGCGCCAGGACGGAGCCTGGGACTGAATTTCTATCCCCGTACCTATCCCCAAACATCTTTACCGCAAACTCCGTCCTAGAGATCCCACCTCCAGCAAAAACAAGTGGATCACGCTCTGACAATAGATCAGATCAAGTGCTGACCTTGAAGGCTTCTGAACATCTGTGAAGCTCTCAAAATCTGGGCCAGCCCCGTAGCTCAGCTTCCATCTCCAACCCCAGCTCTTCACACCTTATGCCCTCGCTTCCCACCTTCATGGGTGTCTACCTGCAGACGTCGTGTCTGGCAAGGTAGGGAGTCACCTTTCTGGCAGCAGGGCCCACAGTCTTCTACTCAGATCCCAGATTTTAAGAGACGCCGGCAAACCCCATTCTCCCTTAGCCCAGAGAGAAGTCAGGGTCTTATATGATGACTATGCCGTCCCTGGGCAGGCCTAGAGGAAATGAAATTGCCCAATCACTTCTGCTCCTAACCACTGTGGCCTCTGGGGAGTTCATTGGTTTGAACCTCGGTTTCCCCATCTGTAAAGTGGGAGTAATCCTACCCTGAGCAAGGCCAGCACTGACCCCAGACCCTATTAGTCAGCCTCCTATGTCCCACAAAACAGTCCGAAAGGCACAGGTTTCACCGTGGCTCCCTTAAGCAACGCTTAGGATGAGGCCCCGCAGTCTGGTTTCCCTCCCTGTAAGCAGAACCTGACACTCCAACGCAAGATCCCTCTCCAGAAAGTCAGCAACCACAGAATTGCAAGAGACCACAGAGCTGGTCACTATCTTAGTTGCCTATGTTATTGCAAAATTGCCCTTGGGCACGGCATACCAGGCCGTGGGCAGGAAAGGGCAGATGGGAGAGGGTGCTCAGTCACTCACTTCCCTGGAAGGAAGTTCTAAAAGAGCTGAACCTAGAGAGAAAACCAGCCTCAAAACCAAGGCACCATGTTCTGAAGCACCCAAGTCACCATGGCCCTTGAGGAATCTCAGACATACACAAACATAATCATGAAAACATGCTTTGCTATGTTTCACTTGATGACACAACTTAATAAATAGTCCCCTCCTTTGGGGACACCTTCTCAAGCCACGGTTTTCATACAAGCTCTGGGGTCTGATCCCTTGTTGAATACCAGTGGTTCGCATCTCAACACGTATCAGACGAGTGACCTGAGCTTTAGTCTCCTCATCAGGAGAGTGGGGATAAAAGGGTACTTGCCTCACAGGGTTGAGCTTGACAATGCAAAGTGCTTAGCCCACAGCCAGGCATGAAGCACCAATGGTTCTTACATTCGTATTCCCACAGGGCCAAGTCTGCACACCAAGGGGGCGGCCACAGGCAGGCCTGGGCCAGGACACCAGATGTGGTGGGGGCAGGGCGAAGTCCGGCCAACAGAGAGGTCACAGGCCCTACTGCGTGATGGTTCCATGACCTCCAGGCCTCAGAGAAAACCACCCTACCCTGCATTGGCGCTGCTATGATCTGATGACAGGGGAAGCACAGAGGATCAAAAGAGAACCACCCTCCCACCCCACCCCCAACTTACTGGGGACATTTGGCCCTCCCAGGCAAGGTCTGTGAGGCTGCACGTGTAATGACAGAACCATCTGTGTGGTCATGTCATCAGCCTCGAAGATGGCCCTCAAGGATCCTTGCCTCCTAGTACTTGTGCCCTAATCTAGCCTCCTCCCAAACTTACCTGTGTGACCAACAGGATATTGTAGAAATGACAGAGTGTGGCTTCTGAAACTAGGTCATAAACACATCGTGCAAGTACCATATGATTTCACTTATATGTGGAATCTAATGCACAAAATGCACTAACAAACAAAACAGGAAAAGACTCGTAGATACAAAGTGACAGACAGCTGTCAAAGGGAAGTGGGGCTGAAAGGGCTGGGTGGAAAAGTGAAGGGATTAAGGGAAAAAAACTCAGACACAGACAACAGTATGCTGACTACCACAGGGAGAGAGGGATGGGGGAGGGAAAAGAGGGTTAAGAGAGGATGTGACGAAAGAAGAAGACTTGACTTGGGGTGGTAAACATACAATACAACATACAGATAAAATATTATAGAATTGTACACCTGAAACCTGTTTAATTTTATTAACCAATGTCACCCCAATACAGTCAATAAATTAAATAAATAAATAAAAACACATTGTGGCTTCCACCTTGCTCCTTGGACTGCTTCCTCAAGAAGCCAGTCACCACGTCCTGAGGCCAGGAAAGCAACCGTATGGAAAGGCCCCTGAGTCCAGGAACTGAGTCCCCCTACCAACAGCCAAACCATGTTGCCAAGCACGTGGGTAAACCACCGTAGAAGCGAAGCCTCCAGCCCCAGTCAAGCCTTCAGATGACTGCAGCCCCAGGCACGTCATGACCGCTGCCTTCTCAGAGGCCTTGAGCCAGCAACACCCAACAAAACCACTCCCAAGTTTCTTACCCACAGAAAGTAGGAGGACAATGTTTACTGCTGTTTTACGCTACTACATTTGGGGGTGGTTTGTTACACAGCAAGAGGTAAATGACAGAGTCATCCATTGTTTCTCCCAGGGAACCCCCCAGGGTAGGGACCCTAGGCAAACTCCCCATTCCACTCAGGGCCACAGCTCCCTATTTTCTGAAATTCAGGGCTAGGGTGGAGTGAGCAGAGAGCCTGGCCTAGGCCCTACCACTTAGAAGGCCCAGGAGATAGGAGCTCCTTCCCAGCCAGTGCATTGGACTAATATAGAGATTTGTATAAGAGACTGATACCCAGCCACCACGCTGGGTCATCCAGATCAGACTGTTTGGGGTTGGGGTCCCAGCATATATATATATTTTTAAGGGGCCTACATGATGCTAACGCATAGCCAAGGTTGAGAATCACTGCTCTACAGCAGCCTCCAGGCCAGCCCAGAGACACCACGTCTGCCTGTGCAGAACAGGAGGAGGCAGAAAGAACAGCAAGCCAGGCAGTGCCCAAGATCCACCCCCCTGCCCCCAGCTTAAGCTGACAGCCTCCCTGTATTCCCACTCCACATTGCAGCTGCTCAGCTCCCTAAGCCCTGTTTATTCCAAGTCCATAATGCACCTCAAGCTAGACAGGGCCCACCTCTGCTCCTGGGGACTGCTCCCTTCAAGAGGACCCATGGTGCAGGATGGGGTCTAGCTCTGAGTGATCTGGGGGAAGATTCTGTTCCTTCAACCGAAAAGCGAGAATCACCACCACACTTGCTCTGCTCTCTAAGGGGTCCTAGGCTCCTGCTTAGACATCTTCAGAAAGATTTATGTGCTTTGTCTCTCCCAAGGCACAGCCCTGGGGAGAACACGGCAATGGATTAAACAAACAGGTACACAGTTAACTCACCAGGTCAGCAGGCAGTGATAAGAATTTGATAAGGATTGTAACGAAGAAGGTGGGAGAGGCACCCAATAACCCAACAGCGGCAGGGAGAGAGCCCGGGGAAGATTTCTAGGCGAGACAGAAGGCGCTCCAGGCAGGGGCCTTGTCCGTGCAGAGGCTCCGAGGTGGGCACCGCACTGCTTGTCAGATCCGTTCTCAGCGCTGCTTCTCCCTCCGTCCGGGGATCACCGTGCAAACCCCAGCCGCACTTTCTTCAGGTGGCCACTCGCCTGACCTTCCTCTGCAGCTGCAGCAGCCCCCACCCAAGCCACATGCAGGCGTGGGGGGCTTTCCCTGAGCCTCACCAAGTCAGTCAGACACACATAAGCTGACCCCCGTGGGGGCACCCAAGAGAAAGGGCAGAGTGGCCCCAGCTCCCCAGGTGGCACAAGACCCCACAGGCCCTAGAGTATGGAGAGCAGCCCCTCCCCCAGCCCCACCTTATCAGGCATCACCTGCAGCCCCCACCGTCCAGGGAAAGTGGGAGGAGGTGGGCAGAATGGTCACACAGTCACTCGGCGACAGCACAGGCACTGCAGCGCCATTGGCGAGGAGTCTGGGTGCGCGCATCCTGGGGGTCTCCCCTTAGCCACAGTTTTTCCTTTCCCAGGTTTCAGTTACCCACGGTCCACTAGGATCCAAAAATATTAAACAAAAATTTCCAGAAATAAACAATTCCTAGGTTTTAAAGTGTGTGTCGTTCTGAGTAGCATGATGGAAACCTCACTCCATCCCACCCCACCCGGCCTGGGTGTGAATCATCCCTTTGTCCGGCCGGTCCACATGCAGTACAATAAGATACTTGACAGGGAGAAAGACCGCATTCACGTAACTTCTATTACAGTGCATTGTTATCATTATTCTCTTTTATTATAAGTTATTGTTAAGCTTACTCTGCCTAATTTATAAATTAATCGCTACCATAGTATGTATATGTACAAAAAAACAGTGTATATAGGGTTTGGTACTATCCACAGTTTCAGGCAAACACCGGGGGGGTCTTGGAACATATCCCT
The DNA here is from genome assembly GCF_021234165.1 of Pteronotus mesoamericanus. Taxonomy (NCBI): domain Eukaryota; kingdom Metazoa; phylum Chordata; class Mammalia; order Chiroptera; family Mormoopidae; genus Pteronotus; species Pteronotus mesoamericanus. The sequence goes on along the minus strand of NW_026555105.1, from coordinate 23,868,761 downwards.
GTGGAAAAGGGGGGACTATTGCACACTTAAAAATAGTTAAAATGGTAAGTTGTATGTTACGTATATTTTACCACAATAAAAACAACGAGAACAAGTTTAGCGAGCACTACTTTGTGCCAGGCACTTGGGATATAGCAACAGCCAGAAGCCTCCCCTTCGAGGATCTAACAGAACAGGGGTAACAGGTGCCACAAGAAAGGAAAATCAAGGTGAAGGGAGAGATAGCTGCTCTGTGTGGGGAGGTCAGGGAGCCTCTCTGGTGAGGGGACAATGGAGCAAAGGAAGTGACAGGCAGGACGGGATTAGAGGGTAAAAGTGCTATGGTGACCTCCTGGGAACTTGCTGAATGACAGGATGTGGGGATGAGGGCAAGGGCTGGGTCAGGATGACTTGGGTGACCAGTCATGACTCTGCAGGGACAAACACTGACATGTTCTGGGTCCACTGGTTACCCCCTCCCTGCTTGACAACAAGCCCGTGGGGTAAGAAAGATGAGAAACTGTGGCCAAATAACTTGCTGCAAGACCTACAGGTGGGAGGAAGGCCCGTATGGTTTAATTCCAGAACCCAATTCTCTCCTCAAGGGTCTCACCAGCGTTGAGAATGCTTGTCCAGGCCGCCGCGACCTCCCACTGCAGGGCCCACCTCATCCCCGAACACACAGCCCCGAGCCCCTCTCCCAGCCCCGCTTCATCGGGCACCCCCTGCAGGCACCACGCTGACCAGCCCCTGGGTTAGCGGCCCCACACAGAGACCCACCCAATCTGCACCAGGGGCACTTGAAGCCTGAGAGGTGTGAGCTGGCAGATGAAGAGGTGGCTTCCCTGCCAGGTTTCTCCTGCCAGGAGCTGCAGCCCCATGGTTCTGGGGTGAAGGAAGACTGCCCAGTCAGCACTTTCCACTGACTCTTTCAAAACCACTGACAAAAACTGAGGCTTGTGAGACAAGCGCAAGCCCGGGCGTAGTTCCCCCTGTCTGGCCCCTCGTGACTCTGCACAAAGCCTGACTGTGCTTCAGCGCCAGCCCCCAGGAGGAGGGGGGTCTAAAAAGGGGTTCTCCAGCAAGCCCATCCTCTGTCCAAAGCCACAGGGTCCCCACTCTGCCCAGCCTGGGACCTGTGCTCTCTGCCTCCAAAGAGACACTGCAGCCCCATTGGCAGAACAGAGTGTTCAAGGCTTGCTGGGTCCAGGCAGCATTTGTGGGGAGGGGGTCCCCCTTCACTGTGAACTCTTTTCCCACAAAGCTCCCTTTCCTATGGTCCCCACTCAGCACAGTTAATCACACAATGAAGGTGGCATGCATGATCACAAAGTGAAAGAAAAACATCCCCCCAAAATCCAACCAGCAGATGAACCACACAAGCAAACCCCTATTTATGGAATCCTTCGTGGGCCAGGCCCCGTGAAGGGCACTCTCCATTCACGGCATCATTTAATGCTCCCCAACGCCTGGGTGCCTGTTTTTCAGATGGGGGAGCAGGCTCAGAGAGGTTCGCAGATGTGATGGAGGCCACCCAGATAAAGTGAGGGCAGAGCAGGGCTTGACAACACTGAGCTCACCTCTGCCCATTGCCTGCTCGGTTCTCAGGCCCTCGTCAGCACCGCCCGCCAGGTCGCAGGCCTGAGGACAGCCCCCAGCCTGGCCCTTCTCCTGTCTCACCCCTCCCCACAGACTGACACTGTACACGTTGTGCCAGGCCCTTGGGGCTGCCCGGCAGGAGTCGTCCCCGAGCCTGGCAGCTCAACCTGGCTGCAGTGCCAACACTTAGGACTACCAGGGGGAGGCCACCTGCCTCCTGCCCAGGGCGATGGTGGGGTGGGCTTCGGGCCATTCGAGCCTCCCTGCCCCAGAGGGACTGGCTCAAGGCTTGCCAGGTACCGCGTTATGCCAGGCCACAGCCCTTTGTCCTAATTTTCATCCTCCAAAAACAGGGACAGGGATGCTGGTCTAATAGATGTGCCTGTGTGTGTATGTGTGTGTGTGTGTGAAACCACAAAGTTCGAAGAGCAACTAACTTATACTTCTCTTATAGACAGTCACCTCCTCTCTCAATGGCCCAAGATGTTTGCTACCTGGTAGCTAGAGGGTAGTGTAACTGCTCTTCTAACAAGTCCTAACACAGGACCACAAGAGCCCAATAAAGGGCTCTCCCTAAGTTTGACCCCAAAGCAGGATCCCAGCAAGAACTGAAACCAGTCTGAAAAGCCAATGATCTTTGTTTCAAAATGCACACATGGGCCCTGAGCCCATGATTTAATCAATAAAACACCTACGGACTTAAGACAGTGAGCCTGGACAATAAAGATATTCTTCAAGTCCTTTTGTTGTGTTCAAAGAGAGACTTAATAATTCACCAGCTTTTGAAATCAAGAAATGCTTTTTCTTACAATCCTAACATCATCCTTATCACTACTTTTCACTGAGCACGTCTGAGGTACAGAGCGCAGTGCTAAGCATGTCACGTGGAATGTAGCAGTGAAGTCTCAAGTCAATATCCCCATTCTACAGAGGTGGAAACTGAGGTCCAGGGAGGCTCCACACCTGCCATCTGACATAAGGCACTCCAAAATTCACTTAGGCCCTGGCTGGATAGCTCAGGTGGCAAGAGTGTTGACCTGATACACCAAGATAGCAGGTTCAATCCCTGGTCAGGGCACATACAAGACTCAACCAATGAATGCATAAATAAGTGGACCAACAAATCAATCTTTCTCTTTCTCTCTGTCTCTCCCCTCCAATCTTCCTCTCTCTCCTCCACTCAAATCAATAAATTTTAGAAAGAAAGAAAGAAAGAAAGAAAGAAAGAAAGAAAGAAAGAAAGAAAGAAAGAAAGAAAGAAAGAAGGAGGGAGGGAGGGAGGGAAAGAAAAGCAAACAAAATTCACTAGTAAAATACTAAGGCTTGGGCTTTACTCTTCTTTAAAACCAAGGAATGAGTCAAGTTTATTGTCTTGAGTTAGTTTTTCAAATTAAGCCAAAAGTTTTCTGTTAATTGTGTATGATTTTTTAAATTAGTTTTCAATAAAAAAGAGAGAGTAAAAGGGATCTGTATGCTTAACATTTGAAGGCCTCATTTAAAAATCTTTCTCAAAAAATGTTTGTCACTAGTGGTCCTGAGTGTCTCTGCTTAAGTCATCTTAAAATCTAGCTGACTCTAGGTCTAGTTTTTTGCTAGTCCAAAAGCACCCATCAGGCGCTGCTCCCTGGGGTCAGGAATTCAGGAAGGTGGCCTGGCTTGGGGTGGGGGGAGGGGGTCTGGTTGTGGTTGGGAGGCGTGGCTGAAGTTTTGGGGACAGGCTCCGAGGGGTCTGAGGTGAAGAACGGGCAGCAGACCCGATGTCCAAGAACCTGGGTTGGAGACCCAGGCGTATCATCTGCTGGGACTGTTTCCATCTCCCTCTCTCTGTGCAATGGGCTAAGAGCTCCGGTCTCATGAAGCCGTGAGGGGAGGACAGGCACTGTGGGTGTGCCAGGGCCTGGCACAAAGTTGGCAGAGGGTGGCTAGGTTCTTTGTTCTGTTTTCTAATAAATTACCACTCATTTCCAAGTACTCCTTTTCCTGGGCTTCAATCACACCCCCCTCCACAGCCCGCTCCGAGAAGTAGCTAGGGCATCAAGGGACCTGGACTGGGGTGTCGGCGGTGCTGCGCTCCCCCCGGCAAGCCGCCCTGCTCTGGCTGAACCCAAATGCTTTTCTTCCTCCCCTCTCCTCCCAGCATGTTTAGCGAGAGCAGGAAAAGCCCCCGGGGCTGCCTGTTTGAGGGAGAAAGAGAAGGGCAAAGCAGGACAGGAGGTGTAGCTGGGCTGGGCAAGCAAGCTCACCGAGCATCCTCTGCCAGGGCCCTCCTGTCTGCCGAACTTTGCACCATTAAAGCAGCTCCTCCCGGGTCACTGTTTGAAATGCCACACCCCATCACCCCCACCTGAGCTGCTGAACAAAGACTCCTCACAGTTCAGAGGAAATGAGTTGTGGCAAAGGGGCAAGGCAGAGAGGCCTCACTGACCACCCCCACTAACCACAGGCGGGGAGGAGGAGAAGGGAGCAAGGGCCCTGGAACTCCCCATCCTCCCTTCCTGCACTTGCAACACCCCTTCCAGGATGGCAACAGGATGAGATTCTCAAACTTTTGGGAAAAATGACTCAGAGCTCTGAGAATCTGACGATAAAGGTCTTATAAGCAACGTGACCCTTCCCCATGCTCTGCATTGTGAAGGGGCATAGCTATTCAGTGGAGAAGCCAAATGTTGGGAGGGGGAAGTGTCCTGCCCTTTCAACCTGCCATCACACCCCTGCCACGTTTCTCACTAAAACTCTGCTCTGACCAAACCACTGTCCGGCTCAACAACCTTCAACAGCTCCCCATGGCCTAATGAATGAAGGCGCGTGTATGGCACCTCCTCCCTGCCCTCAGCTCTCTCTCCTGTGCCAAGCCACCGATCCTGACTCCCACTCAGACTAGTTCCCAGAAACCGAAGTGGCCTGTGAAATCTCCTCATCCTGCCCCAATCTACCCATCCTGCTGGCCACTCCTTTTGGAAGTCAGTCCCAGCTGCCCTCGCCCTCATTCTTTCTTCTAGGCTACGGACGATCGCTCCTCTGGTCTAATCAGGACCTCAGGCCAAGCCTCGCCATGCTCGCTGCTGCCCTTTGTGCCTCTCACTTCCCTGACCGCTGTCCCCTTCCCTGGGTCCCTCCTGGAGACGCTCACTGCAGCCATGCCAATCGCACTAAGAGCAGCAAACTTGTATTCAATTATCACAACAACTCGATGAGGGAAATCTTGTTATTCCCACAGCACAAATGAGAAAACTGAGGCACCAAGAGGTTCAGCCACTTGCCCAGAGGTCCCAACCCCACCTCTGAGATGAACCGCAGGAAGGAAACTTCTAGAGCGAGGAGATAGCAGGGGAGGTGGGGTGGGAGGCACTCCCAGAACCCCAAAGACCCAGGCCTGGCTATCATGGGGTCCTAGGCACCAGACAGGTCATCCAGGCCTCTTTGTCTGCCGCCCAGGGAAGCAGAGCTGTTGCCATGGGAACCCAGAGCTGGCCCTGGGCCCCGGTCCCCTCCAGGCCGACCCTCCCTCCGCAGTGCCCCGTTTCTTCCACTGACTGTCAAATGGCTCCCGTCCCACCGAGTCCACCTCCCCCAGGCAGTTACCCTTCCATCCTTCCATCCCTCTCCGGCACTTCTGGACTCGGGCACTACCCACGTCTGTAGTCTTTCATGAGCAGCAGCACATTTCCACATCAGCCCTTCCCACCTGGTCAGTTTTCCCAGTCAACGGGGTATTATTAGGAAGTCCTCCAAAAAAAGATTTCCATGGTCAAATTATTTTGGGAAACACCAAACGATTTCTTTTCTGCAGGACTTGTCAGAACCTTTAATTCCCTTAAAAAGCATTCTGAACCTCCCACATGGTGGTGGACTAAAGTTGCCAGTTTCTACCCTTACTTGTCCGCTGAACTCCTGAAGTTTCTCAGAACAGTCTTTGAGAAATGCCACCCCCTGCCACCCCCTCAGAACAGCCTAGCAAAGCAGAGGGCACACAGGCAGGCACTGGGCCCTACAGTCCTTTCAGGAGGTGTGGGGACATTTGGAGAATTCAGCCTGAGAGCCACTCTTGGCATTGCCCAGGGCCACAGAACCTTCCCCCCTTCCTTCGAGTGAGGTGACTGACTACCCTCCTGCCAGGGTCTGAAGAACCTCACCTGACCAGCGTCCTCAGATATCGCATCCCATGCCACGCTGAGTCCAGAAAACAAAGGGCCTTGAGGGACCCCCAAAGCACACTGGACAGTTCTGCTATGCAAACTGCTCATTCTACTCTATGATTAGCATGCAAGTTTTAATATTAAACCAAAATTAAAATGTATTCAGCTGCCATTCTTGGAAGAAGCCGTGCCCCACCCAACAAACCCTGCGATCCTCTCCCCTGCCTCCCAGGGAGAGAACAGAATCCCTCAATTTACAGGAAACTAAGGCCTCAAGAGGGGAGCAGACACTTGCCTGTAGTGGCCCAGCCAGGGGCACAGCAGAGAGAAGCATCTAGGCCTCCCCACTTCCAGGTGCACCCGGAAGGGGACCCCGTGACAGAAGACCTCGGATAGCAGTGGCTCATGTAACCATCGGTGGTGCCTACAAGGACTCACGCAGGCAGGGTAAGGGACGCTGCACCTCCTGCGGGGGATGGCTCAGCAGCTGGGAAGATTCTGGGGGCCTTTAGAAGATGTTGTCTGCGGCTGAAGTCATCTGTTTCCCCAATCTCCTTGGGCCAACTCTGGATGAAGGAAGAATGTTCACCCCAGATTGGCTACCCACAGGGTTCGTCTGTGGGTAAAGATAAGATGCCTACACGCTGCCTGCGCGTCACCCTGCCCTAGGGCCGTCACCTAAGACACCCTCTTGTGGTCTTGGGAGCTCCTCACTGCCAGACACCCTGGCAATCAGGCCTGCTTCCTGGCCTGACACCCAAGACCCTAAAGACCCCTCACCCAGCCCCACCTGTCGATGCCCTGCATCTCGTACCTTTGCACTCTCCCCTCTGCCCTGCCTCCACCTCAGCCCCCACACAGGCAGTCCCCACACCTCCCAGCACAGTCCACAGGAACCTGGACGTTTCCCCTTTACCTGTTCCAAGTCTCACCTGACCTGCACCCACCCCTCCACCTGCCTGGCCCAAGTCCTCAATCTCAACCCCTAGCTACACAACAATGGCCCATGGACCTGCTGCATCACACCACCCAGGGGACTGTTAGAAAGGCAGAATCTCAGGCCCCACCGTAGACCTGCTGAATTAGAACCTACGTTTTACTACACTTCCCAGGTGATCCACTGTCTGTTGGAGTTTCAGATGCGCTTTTACAGACCACTGTTCTAATCAAGTCATTGCACTCGGGACCTATAACCTTCAGTGGCTCCCCAGGGTGCCTAGTGAACAAGTCCAGACTCAGCAGCTTGGCGCTCAAGACCTTCTTCAACCTGCCTTCGTCCCACTTCTCCAGGCTTGGGCTCTCCTTCCACATTAGAAATGCCATCCATTCTCTGTTGGCCAAAGCCACTCAGGACTTCAGGACCCTATAAACACATTGCATCCCCAAGGAAGCTGGTCTGAAGTGCAACTCACTTTATCAGACCTGGCATGGCTCACTCTCATTGCCTGGAGAGTGGGAATGCCGTCCTGTGTTCCCACGGGCTGCAAGCACTGGACTCGGGCATGGGAGGCATCAAATGATGCCCGAAGGTAACAAAGCCCCACATCCAGTTGTCAAGAAGTCCGCCCTCAGCTCCTGCCTGCCAGCCTCTGGCTCTAACCACCACTTTCACCTCAATCTAGCAGACATGGACTTGGGCGGCATGGATAAGCCTCCCGCATACTCCCTGCCAAAGAAAGGGCACTCCCCCGAAGCAGCAGCAATGTGCTTGCTCTGTGCCTCAGTGCCCCAAAATGCAGAAGAGAATGTCACCAACCCCGCCTCCCTCTTTTCCTGGCGGCCTTGCAGAATCTGCCAAGATAGATGAGCCTCTAGACTGTTGTGAGGTAGAGCTTAAACTCTGGGGCTCAGACACTGGAGCAAAGAGACCCCATCCCTGGGTGGTCAGCAAATCCCTGCCTGGCCGGCCAGCCAGCCAAGCCCCTGGGAGGCCAAGTCACCTGCCCAGAGGCATCCTTTCATGACCAAACAGGAAAGCCACACAGGACAGGGCTGCCACACCCTCCTGCCGGCTCCCTCCTTCCTGGCCCAGTTCCTCAGGGCCGGTGTCCCGTGGGAAGTCCTCCTCCATACCGGCTCTGCACAAAGACACTCAAACCTGTAACCTTAAGCAGTTCCCAGCTTCTACCACCCCTGAGGAGGAAAGGAAAAAAGCCTCTCTAATCCCATTTTACAGACAGGCAAAAAGAGCTAAGGTCAGGCCCAACAATGAAGTGCATTAAGCTCTTTTCTGTTCCCATTTCTGTTCACGCAGCTCAGAGCCTGCGTTCAACCCAGCCCGACTCAGACCCCCACCCCGGTTTCCCAAGGCCAAGTCCAAAGCTCTGCCTCACAACATTTTAGATGGAATCCAAAACAGATGCATTTAACCGCAGAGCCCCTACCTGACCTCCCCGGGCTCCCCAGAGACGGATGAAGAGGGCACTGGGGCAATGCTAAACCCAGAGGGGTGACGGTCTAATGGTGGCATCGCAAGCAGGAAGCTGTTTTTGCACCAAAAAAAGTTGACACCCCCAGCACCCTAAAATCCCAGTGTGTATGATGCCCAACCATTCAGCCTGGGCCTGAGCTCCTCCTGGAAGAAAAGGCGTGACATGCAGCAGAGAAGAGAACCTCACTGAGCGAGGATCCCTTCTACCTTCACGGTTATGATTTCTTTCCCACCTCACCAGTCCCCAAGACATGCAGCCTGCATGTCACCTGCAAGTCTGGGAAAACCACTTGTTTGCTAAGACCTTCAGCTGGTGACTCCCTGAGATGCATGAGAGAAGTAGCAGAGGGGGTAGCTTAGAGCATACATTCTGGAGCAAGGTTGCCTGGGTTCAAATCCTTATTCTGACACTATTGCGTCATATGACTGTGCCTCAACCTTCCCATCTGTTAAATGGAATAAGACCTACCTTATAGAGCTGCTGAGAAGACTAAAGGAGTTAATATTTGCAAAGTCGTTAGAACATTACCTGACACATAGGTAGGGTAGCAGGGCCCTGGCCCAGCCTCTTGGCCTCTGCCTGATCTCCCACCCAGGATGCCCTCCTTGCCCACCCATCCCAAGGCAAGGCCTTTCTCAGGCATGCCAGCCCGACTCTAGATCTGGACCCCTGCCCCCGGGCCCAGCACCCACTCACAGTATCACCTTGGCCCATCACCAGTCTGCCTGTCCAGGCCCGAGCTCCCCTCCCTCCCGGGGCTGAGGCCTCTGGCTCTTGGCCCTCCATTCTGGGAGCACCAGTCACACAACTCAATTCTCAACTGGCTCCTCTGTGCAACGAGGAGAGCTGTGGGTGGAAGGAGAGGGTCTAATAGAGAGACCCCTGCAACCCCAGTTTGTTCTATACTTTCAACTCCTTGCCCTCCAGGGATGGGCACCCGTCAATCACCCAAGGCAGTAGCCTGAAATAAATTCCCAGCCGCCCAGACCACTCCAGTCTCCTGAGTTAGAGAACACACACACCCCTCTGCTAACCCAGCCTGGATTTCCAACAAAGAGGGCAAAGGAAGTCAATTTACCCCCAACCTACAGCGCCCCACACTGACTCCACATCCCTCAGAGTCCCCAGTCTCCCCATAAACATATAGGCCTTCTTTCGAGACACTTGTACCTTCTCTACTTCCCTTTTTCACATCCCACTGGCCCCTCAGATTCTTGCAGCCATTTATTTGCACAGCTTCTTTTGTGGAAAGAAAATCAAAATCTGTGGAGTTACTTGAGGTTTAAAGGGGGCTCCTGTGCTAACTGCAAAACCCACCTCTCTCTGCCTAGCCCAGCCCTGACCTTCCATCTGGCTCAAGGTTTCCTGAGCAGCAACTATGGTGTGCCAGGCACTGTGGAGATGCCCCAGATACAGCAGTATCAGTCAAGGTTCCAGCCAGACAAAGTAAAAAGATAATTGTAACAAATGGTTACAGACTGTGACAAATATAATGAGGAAAGTGAAACAGGAGCTATGATGAATTATGGCGTGGGGAGGGGCCCTCAACCAAGACTGGGGAGGCATTTGAGAAAGGCAGACTTACACCGAGACCTAAAAAATAAGAAAGAGCCAAGCCAGCCCAGAAGAAAACCCAGGAAGAACACTCCAGACAGAGAGAACTGTACAAGCAGAGACTCTAGGGCAGAAAAAGCCTTGGGATGTTCAAGGGCAAAGTGATTCAGGTGTGGCTAACAGAAAGAATACAAAGGGACAAGATAAGGCTGGGGAATGTCAGAGGAGGCCAGAGCAGGAAGGGTCTCGTTAGCCAAGGGGGAAGCTTTGAAATTTTATTCCAAGTGCAACAGGGGACTCTGGAGGGTTTTAGAGAACAAGATTATCTGTCCAATGCCATAACCACCCTGAACCCACCCACCGGGATCTCATCTGATCTCAGAAGCTAAGCAGGGTCAGGCCGGGTTAGTACTTGGATGGGAGAATGAGATTATCTGATCAATATGTTTCTAAATACTCTCTGTTAAAAGATGTTAGAGGAGAGCAAGTGAGGACTTGGGAAACAGGTAGCAACTCCTGCAACACTCAGGCCAGATAGAAAAGATGGCTTGGCCTGGGGCAGTAGGCTACTGTGGTGGCGGTGAAGGCAGATCCTGAGATAGATTTTGCAGAAAGAACCAAAAGGATTTGCTGTTGGACTGGGTGTGGGGAGGGAAGCAAAGGGAGGAGTTGATGCCACCTGGCTTCCTGTCTTTAAGGCTTGGGGGGTGGGGGGGTTTAGATGGCAAGGTCTGTGGAGGATTTGGGGACTGTAGTCAGCCAGGGTTCTGCCTCGTCCATATGAAGTTTTTCATGCTCTGACACAGCCAGGACACCGTAACTCATCACATGGGCGCCTAGAGATAAAGTGTGCTACTGAAAATCATGAGAATGAAAACAATGTACATTTAAAATCCGCATGTCTGTAAGTTAATGCTTGATTTTAAAAGTCCTAAGAAAGAATAAGAGCTTTGGGGAAAGGGGGTTTTATAAATAGAAGGGAGTCAGGGGAGAAAAGGGGGCTGAGGACAGAGCCCCAAGATCCTCCAACACTCAAAGCTGAGTGAAGCTGTCCCCAAAGATGACTGAGGAAGGGCTAGCCAGGGAATGGGGAGAAAACCAAGAGAAGCCAAGAGGGATAATTGGTCCTAGAAGGAGAAAATGATCCACGAGGCCAAGGGACATCAAGGAAGACCTACTTGTGGGGGTGTGGAAATCACTGGAGACATTTGGGGGAGGGGGGAGGGCAAGGGCACAGGGGCAGTTTTAGTGAAGTAGTGGGACAGCAGCCAGGTCAGGTGGGCTGAGGAACCAAAGCAATGTGCTCCAGAGGGGCAGGGAGGCACAGAGAGCTCTCTGGAGAAGCTTTGCTGCAAGAAGTGAGTCTGTTGCTGATGGAGAATGAGAGATGAAGGCAAAAGGGAAACTGTGAAATGTGGGGTGGGGTGGAGGAAGGTGCCAAAGCATGAATGAACACCGTATGAATGATCGGGGAAAGAAGCCACTTCTAACATTGGAGAGAGGGAAGTAATGGAAGAATGGGGGTCAGGGAGCAGAGCACCTTAGAGCCCAAGTGGAGGCATAGGCCTGTGGCAGGAACTGGGATGCTTCATGCCCCTTGCAAGACAGAAAGGGAAGGGAAGAGGGGGAAGGCCGCAGAATACAAATGGGGACCTTCACTGCACATACTTTCAGACGGCACGCCTACCCATCCCTCCATTCGTGCCCACTCCAATGACCCACGGGGCACCTGCCCTGTTTGGCTGCTTGGACAAGCGGCACTCCCGTGGACTGGCATGGGATGTGCCACCACCAGCAGGTTCTGCAAACAACCTGTGGACATCTTACCATACATGTCACCCACAGGGCTTACCTCATCAGGCCGTGTCCTTTCCCCGTGCAAGCTCGGAGGGGGTCCACGGGCCCCTTACAGGCCACTGAAGCCCCAGCCCCCACCCCAGGACAGAGGCCTCCCTCAGCCCCTCCCCCAAAGTGAACCCTCCAACACTCTACCCCTTTCGGAGCCTGGCTCTCGCCAAGCCCGGCGCAGCCGGTGAGCTCCTAGTCGGCCGATCGGAAAGAGCTGCTCCCCACCCTGTCCAGCGTCCCTCGATGAGACCACCCGGACGCCCGCAGGGAGGGCGGCCCAGCGTCTCGCCTTGTCCCGGCCGTCGCCCGGGAGCTTTCCCTTCTCTCCCCAGCGACCACCCTCTGGGCGGCCTCAGTCCTCGCGGGGCGTCAGCGCCCGGCTTTGTCTGCGCCCACGGAGCGCGCCCGCCAGGAGCCCCGGGCGCTCCCCAGCTTCACGCAGCCCGCGGGGTCCGGCCGGCCCTCCTCCCCGGAGCTCTCGCCCGGCCGGCGCAGCCCCCTCTCGAAATGACCAGACCCCCGGGCCCGACCACCTCCTCCTCCAACGCGGGCGAAGGGGGCGCGGCGCCCACCGCTCTCCGCGATCCTCGGGGAACGCCGCGCACTCAGCCCGAGCGCTCAAGCGCCGCGCTGGCTGCTGGAGCCCCGGACCGGCAGAGCTTCAGGGCTGCTCCGGGCCCCTCACCCTCCCGCGGCGGCCGCAACCCCTACCAGCCCCGGAGCGAGGACCGCGAGCCCGGGGCCGGAGAGCGAGCGCACCATACCTTTCCCTGCTGAGCCGGGGAAGTGAGTCTGCGGCGAACGGCGCTCCAGCCTCGGCCTCCTCCGCCTCCCCTCCTTCTTCAGCCGCCTGGCTTCCTCCTCCAGCCGCCACCGGGACCGTAGGGGCCCGAGCCAGCCGCCGCGGCCTGTGTGGGGCCCCGCTCCGCCTCGCGTCCCCGGCCCACCCCGCCCGGTCGGTTCCAGCCCGGCCCCCGCTCCGCCCGCGGGCGGGGACGCGCCCAACTCCTCCCCGGCCCCGCCCCGCGGGGGGCGGGGAAACTGGCGTTCGCCGGCGAACTAGGACCGCTGTTCCTCTGCCTTAGCTCCCCGGCCCGCGCTCCCCACCCGGACCCCGCGCCTCCTCCCCCGCTCAAACTAGGCGCCAAACGCCCCCACCCATTCCCGAAAGAAAAGTAGCCAGGCCAGCCCTGCCGGTCCTGTGCTGGGTAGAGCGTGGGGCCGAGACTGCCTGCCAGACGACCAGCAGAGCCAGGACGCGGGCCTCAGTATCCCCGCGGAGTTCGGAAGCGCCCTTTCGAAAGGAAGAGGCAGCCCTCTTTCCTCCTGGAGCTACCTTCACTCCCGCAGACCTTCCACCGGGATCAGGCAGCTCGTCCCCAAGGACCAACCTCCATCTCATTTTCTCCCCAACATCGCTGCTGCACCTTCCACCCCTTCCCCAGCCTCCAAGAATCTGTCTCCAACTCGCAGCAGCAGTGGATGGTGGGGCACTCAAAACGCTACAGCCTGTCCGTTCGCAGCCCACGACCGTTAGTGGAAGTATCCTTTTTAAGAAAATATTCTATACCGGTACCCACTGCTTCATCTTGATTTAATAAAAACTGAAGCTAATATAAATGTGAGGGGCACTTATTTTTTTTTTTAAAGTCAGAATTATTTGGAAATTATTTATTTGTTTTCTGAGACTCTGCAAACACTACTCTGGTTCCTTGCACAGTTTTTCATTTGCTCTTGTTTAAGGAGGGGAAAGGAGCCCTTGGTCCCTGAGAATTTCAATCTATGTAGCCCTGTAAGCATCTTCAGGGCCTTCGCGGGTGATGGAGACCCGGTCTAAGCGGTGGAAGCCTTCGGTGGAACCCAGGCCCCTGCTCAGAACTACCTTTCCGACCGAGGAGGGTGCACCTCCTAACCCAGACCCCACCGTGAGCCCACCAGGTCCAATGCAGAACAAAGGCCCTCATGGGTCCCGAGGCCAGCAGGACAGAGGTATTTCTGCAGCAAGGGATTTTCATGCTCCCCTGCAGGAAGAACCTGAGTGGGTAGAGGTGTTGGGAAATTTTCCCAGACAAGAGTTAGGGAACTTACGAGGCTGACCTTGGGCTGCAGCAAGAAGGCATGGATATCCTCCTGTCCATAGCAGGCCCTAAAGAATTATATAGAACCCAGCAGGATGGGTAACTGTACTGGTTCTTGACTCACTCCAGATTGTGGGAAAATACCTTACATGCTTGCTAGGACAAGGGCCTGTTACATAAACGAGCACACCTTGGGCACTGGGGAGGGGTGAATTCAACAGTCTTTGAGAGGATTTTCGGAAGTGATCCCTGTTCTGGCTGGGATCTGGCTGGCGGGTCTGGCAGTGGTCTCACTACAGAACACTGTAACCTCCACAACAGGCTGCAGGGCATGTGCCTGGTGAATATCAGGTGAGGTTTCCTCTTAGCAAAAAAAACAAAAAACAAAAAAACTTGTCATTGTCCAAGCTAGTTCCTCCACTGAGAAGCCTTTCTTCCTGCTCCTAACAAACCCTTATGTCCCCTTGGAGTTACATGTTGTGTTAAATGTCACTTACTCTTCTGTGAATCCTTTCCCAGCACCAAGGAAAACAGAATGTTTATGAGTGGGCTCTCAGGATTAGATTCCCTGGGTTTGAATTCTGCCTCCATATGGCTTCTCTGTGCTTCAGTTTCCTCATTTGTAAGATGGGGTTAATAAAAAATACCTACTCATTCCCAAGAGTTGTTATGAATATTAAATAAGAACATTAATATATAGATGGACTTGACAAATTACAAAAAATAAAAATCTATTCAAATTGGCTTGATGTAAGCAAATAGAAAATTTATATCCTTACATAATAGGAGATGTCAATGGTGCGACTTATCTAGGTATCAAGAGACTAAAAAATATTATCAGGACTTAGTCTTCCTCTCCTCATCTCTCATTTCTGTTCCTTGCAGCAGCAAGATAGCTGCCAGCCGCTCTAGGCTCCGTCCTCACAGCTCAAGTCTGCATTTCTTTCACTGTCCCAGCAAAAATTCAAAATTATATCAATTTAGCTCTTATTGGGTCACATAGCATTGTTTGGGACTGAATCACATGCCCAACCCCAGCATCAGTCCCATCCAAACCACAGGGATGGAGAATTGGGAAGGGTGATGTCACAGCACTGTTTACAATTAGAAGGTGAATTGACCCAGAGCTGTGTGTCAAGTACACAGTAAGTTCACAGCCCCTCCCCCTCCCCCCAAAAAATGTATGCCATCGTTGAAGGCCTTCATCATGTTTCCAGAATGCATAGTGTCTTTTGAACATCCTTCTATGTTGAGAGAACTTTCCATGTCACAAATCTTGAACCCCTACTACAAAGCAAGAAACTCTCTTTCCCAGTCCCCATTGCAGATGGGGTGCTGGCATCACCCAGGCCTGAAGCCAGGCGCACCACTGAGGATTGTTATGTGGAAGTAAGCAATGTGAGGAGAAAGATGTCACCCATTGAGGAGCATGGTAGCAAGGATGGCTTTAGGGACAACAGTGGCTGAGGTGCCGGAGTGCTTGCCAAAATACATTTCAGTTGTCCGTTGCTACCCAACAAACCACCCTGAAAAGTTAGTGGCTTAAAACAACAATGATTTCTTAATTCTCACAACTCTTTCTGTTGACTGGGCTCAGCTAGACAGTTCTTCTGCTGCATGTGAGGTCACTAGGGACATCAGCTGGAAGCTTGGCTGGGCTTAGAACAATGTAAATGGCTTCTCTCTCCATATGACCTCTCCAGCAGGATAGCCTAGACTTTCTTACAACATGACAGCCTGGCTTCTCAGAGGGTAAAAATGAAAACGGCTGAGCATCTTAAGACCTAGGCCCAAAACTGCCAATTCATGATTCCTGCGACATTCTATTGGCAACAGAAAGTCAAAAAGCCAGCACAGATTCAAGGAGACAGTAAACTAACTCCACCTCTTGCTAGGAAGAATGGAATGTTGCATTAGTTTGCAAGGGCTGCTACAACAAAGTCCCACACTGAATGGCTTAATCAACAAAACTTTACTGACTCACACTTCTAGAGGCTAGAAATCCAGGGTCAAGCTGTCAGCCAGGGTAGTTCCTTCTGTGAGGAAGAATCTGTTCCGCTCCTCTCTCCCAGCTCTAGTGGTTTCCTGGCAATCTTTTAGGTTCACTGGCTTGTAGATGCAGCACTCTGATCTCTGCCTTCATCCCTTCACCTTCACCTGACTTATACCTGTGTGCCTGTCCCTAGCTCTCTAAAGAGAGAGATACAGAGATAGGGACACCTGTGGACACCTGTGGATTAGGGCCCACCCCAAAGACTTCATGTTAACTTGATTACCTTTGTAAAAGTAATCTTCAGATAAGGTCACATTATGAGGTACTGGACGTTAGCGCTCCAACTTATCTCCAGCACATTCAACCTATCTACGAGGGTGGAACATGACTCAATCCATTAAAAAAATGCATATACAGGAATGGAAGGACTCCTTGGTAGTCACCTTTGCAGATGATGTACCACAGAGCAGAAACCCAAAAATAATACCTCTCTCTTATTTTTAAGAACAGATTTCTGGGATAGGCAGTTTCACCCAGGGCCTGGAATTTAAACACCTCTTAAAATCACCCAAATCTGCAGCCTTGGGTATAACCTGTTTTCTTATTGCTTCAAGGTGGCCTTAGGAGCCTAACTGGTACAGAATGGATTAGAGCTAAAACAGTTCTTCATTGTTTTCTCCCAGAACCACAAGGGGGAAAAGGTCAGGCTCAGGCACCTGATCAGCTGTGAGGCCTTGAACAAGTTCAGTGTGTTCCCTTCTGTGATCCTTAAAATGAGCATAAAGATAAAAGCCTGTCTCTCAGGATTATGGTAAGGATTAAAAGGAATAAGGGTGTGAAAAGCAATGTCTAAGCCATCAGGCCCCCTCCGGGTATCCATAACTATTAGCATCAGTCTCTGCTACATTGATACAGCTGACTTAGACCCTGTTTGTGTTGAAACATTAGTAAAGCACTGATCACAGTCAGTGTAGAGCACTTCATGGTTTAGGAAGCACTTCCACACCCCCATCACAGGGAGCAGGTGGCCCTGGGCTACAAAGAATGGCTTTAAGAAGTGTTAGGCCCTGGTTGGTGTGGCTCAGTGGATTGAGCACCTGCCTGCAAACGAGAGAATTGCCAGTTCGATTCCTAGTCAGGGCACATGCCTGAGTTGTGGGCCACATCCCCACTTGGGGGCACGTGAGAAGCAACCACACACTGATGTTTCACTCCCTCTCTTTCTCCTTCCCTTCCTCTGAAAATAAATAAAATCTTAAAAAAGAAGAAGTGTTAGTTACAGTAGTACTGGCTGCTGTAACAAAGAGACCCAAGAATACAGTGGTTCAAACACAGTATATATTCACATCTTACCTACACGATAAAGAGGTGTTCCCATTTCACGATGGCTTTCCTCTACATTCAGCAGTCTAGGCTCATTCCAACCTGTGCCTCCAGCAATCATTAGCCACAACAAAGCTGAAAGCCTTGAAAAATGGCCTTACTTCTACTCACACACCATTGGCTAAAACCAGTCGCATAGTCACACCTTACTACAAGGGAAGCTTTCTAGCTGTGAGCCTGGGAAGGGTGAGGAAATGATTTGGGAATAACAGACAGCAGTCTCTGCCATTACGGAGTTTATGTAGTTCTAGAAGGGATAGGTCATATATGCCCAAGGGAGTGTTTTTCCTGGCTGGAGGATGTAATTTCTCTATTTGACTGATAGAGAAACACAAATGAAGAGTATCTTTGCTCACCCAGATTTTTCATAAGTTATGTCAAGTCCATCTGATTGGAAAAAGAATTAGAAAACAAGAGAATACATGGCTCAAAATCAAGCCTGCATGGCCATGCAGTAAATAAAGATCAAATCTAAAGTCAAGGCTGCACTGTATACTTCTCTTGTCCTCTCCACATATCCTGACTGGTGTCCTTAGGTTTCTCCACCAAGACAGGACTCCCTGATCTTCAGCCAACATCCTTGGTTATGATATCACTGTCCTGATGGAACAAAGAGGTATTGATGAAAAGACACTAGCAGACCCAAACAAAAGATACAAGTTCCATTACTGTTGGCAAGGCCCCAGATTCATACACCCAGGAGTGGGAGATACTACAGCAGGCTCTGGTGGAGACCCCAGCACCTGTGGCCGTCAGGTCCCCACTGAAGGAGGCCAGCGCCTGCTGTGGACACCCCATCAAGATGGGGCTCCTGACAGGTCCACTAAAGCAGGGCTTCTCAGAATGTCTGTGAGGCACCTGGGGACCTTGTTAAAATGCAGATCCTGATTCAGCAGGTCTGGGATGGGGCCTAAGATTCTGCATTTCTAGCAAGCTCCCAGGGACGGCTGATGCCTCTGGTCCTCAGGCCAGACTTTGAGTAGCAAAGCTCCGTAGCAATGGTTTCAACCTCTGCGGCACATTGGAATGACCTGGGAAGCTTTAAAAGCACTTCCGCCTGGATACCACCCACCAAGGTTCTGATACAAGGGTCCTGGAGTGCTTCTTGGGCCTCCTGGTATTCCAATGTGTAGCCACTGCTCTAAAAGCGCCCTTTGCTGTTTTCAGAGATTTGTACCCTCCTGCCTGCTCCCCACTTTCCCAGAGGTTCTGGCTCTCTCGACCTGCTCTGCCTTTATTTTACTGAATAAGGGAATTTGCATTTTTTTTACTAAAATAATCCCCATTTTGTGAAAGAAGATATAATTAAATACATATCAAAAAGGCAAATAGAAGGCAAAAGTGGAGTCCTTTAAACTGAGCAACTGTGACCTTTGAAAAATCTCACTCTTGTTCTTCCTTTGCTGTTTCACTGGTGCGCCACGCAAATACCCCCGGAAAGTCAGCCATCGAGATAAGCAGGCCTTAACTAATCCACAACCGGGTATAAATAGATGGGAAATGTTTGCCTTTTAAAAAAGATAATTTATTACCTGCTTTACATCAAAACAATGATGGAAAAGTGCAGAAAACCTTAAAGTATATGTGAGTATTTGAGGTTTAATCCCAGACTCCAAAGTAATTCAAGGTTAGCTGCAATGGCCTCAGGTTGGGAGTGGGGGACAGCCTGTGGAGGGCTTAGAAGGGTTGCCCCATTTAACAAATAAAAAATGTAGGACACCCGGTGCAATCCGAATTTCCGACAATGAATACTTTCCTAGTAGAAGCATGGACCCCGGTCACACAGCCATGAGCAGCAGAGTTGCCCCCACCAAGCCCTGGTCTTTCTGGCTCCTCACGTCGCAGCTGGTGTGCAGTCAGGCCGTGAGGCAGACGGTGGCAAGCTCCAGATGACCACGGGATTTATGAGAACTCCCTCAAAGCATCAAAGGGCATCCACCTAGATTCTCAGCTTATGTGGGTTTTCGGTGTTCCTTGGTCATTTTTTGTTTTTTAAGATTTTATTTATTTATTTTTAGAGGGAGAGGAAGGGAGAGAGAAAGAGGGGGAGAGAAACATCAATGTGAAAGAGAAACATAGATCAGTTGCCTCTCGTACATGCCCCAACTGGGGACTGAACCCGAAACCCAGGCATGTACCCTGACTGGGAATTGAACCCGTGACCTTTCAATTGGCAGGATGACGTCCAACCAACTGAGCCACAACAGTCGAGGCCTTTGGACTTTTGATTGACAATCTTTGCCTTCCTGAGCCCTTGAACTCTGAGTTTAGGAATCAGGTCCTAGTCAAGCACCTTGAAAACACAGAGCACCATTTTCTCAGCCGTGGTTCCTCCTTGCCTATATTAAAATACCCATCAACACCATCTGCTCCCCCCGAACACACACAGATTCTGGCCTTGCTCATACCACTTTGCCCACTCACACTACCAGCCCCTGGAAATCTTGTCTATCTCCAGCCTAGCTCTGAACAGCAGCAACTGCACAAAATTTGGGGAAACCAAGGGAAAAAAACTGTGATGTGTCTCAAAAAACATATAAATTAAGGAGGGAGGAGCCCAGCCCTGAGAGGCGGAGCAGAAAGAGGATGTGGTAAAGGGTGACCGATTCCACAAGCCCTCTGCTTACTCTGTGGTCCCAGCTCCCTCATGTAGAAATGGGAACTCTGAACAAGATGCTTTCTAACATTTTGTTCTCCGGATGCTGCACTTCTCGCTTCTGTGACCTTCCCATCCTCCGAGGAACTGTACAAGGTGCCCTCATCTTCGGTCAAGAGATCTTTGCTGAGTCAGTGCCAAGCAAGCTAGGCCATCCACGTCAGCAGCAGAGGAGGTGACCTCAGCCCAGATGACTCTCCCCCAGGATCCTAGACAAGAGAGCAGGACAGCCCAGGACCCGTTGATTCTGTAGGGCAGACTGACCTGGTCACGGCTGAGTGTGTTTGTCTGTGTGTGTCAGCATCCTGGTCCCCACCCCACGCTGAGAGGCTGCGGTGGAGAGCCTCGCTGACCACAACCTGCTGTGTCAGCAATAAGTAAACAGGATGGGTTGATTGCTGCCTCCATAAGTAGATGCCAGTCACCACCTAAACAGGAAAGAAAACGCTCGATCCATGAGGATGGTGGGTGGTGCTTTCACTACTCTCTGTGATGTAGGAGAGAGGGGAGGAGACAAATAGAGAAAAACAGAGATAGACAGAGACAGTCCGTGAAGGAGACAAAAAAGAAAGCCAGAGCTGGCAACTCAGGCAGTACGGAAACCAAGGTCTTGGGCTGCTGTGTTTCCACCGTTGTTCTATGCCCCCAAAGGTGCCCCGCTGGTGCCCCTACTTGCCAAGCTCCCCAGCCTCGGGCCAGCCTCCCCATATCTGACTCCTTCCTCTTGTCCTATAAAGGCCTCTCCGCCCTCCTGCAGATCCTGTTCAGGCTACAGCTCATCCTAGAAATCCTCAAGGATGAAACTTCCTTTGGCATAGAAAACTCCCATAGTGTGTCTCAAGGCAGACCCATTCCCAGAGGACTCATCTTCTTTCCTTTTGGGCCACTGCCGGGTCTACTCACATTGCGATATATAGAATTTCTCCCATTTTCAAAAAAGGACACAGCCCTTTGTGGGCTCACCCAACGCCACCAGCAAATGAAAAACAAATTTAGCTTCTTGTCTGGAAGCCTTTCAACTCCATCCTCTTTTCTGATCCACTTACCACTGATCTTTCTTGGCTTATCTTCCCAAGTTTTGGTGGCAATGAATGGTGACAAGCACCCAGAGCCGATGACTCAGGTATGGGGAGGCTGGAGCTGCCAGTTTCCTGGGAGGAGCTCTTGTCCCTTAAACAAACCATCTGAGTCACTGGGAGATCCTGGAGGTTGGGAGAGACTGACTCATTCTTGTCTTTATTTCAGTTCAGGAGCAAAAGTCCTCACACGTAACAAAATGACCCGTTCAACCACATTTCCCCCACAGACTTGAAGAGTGGAAGTGAGCCATGTGGATAGACGGAGCAGGCCTCAGGAAGGACCTTTGTGACAACCCTGAAAAACATGATCTTGGCATGACAAGGAAAGCCCAGGGTCCTTTCACAACACTGTGAGCAAGAGCAAAGATCAAGACACAGGAAACTCAATATTCAAATTCAAACTCAGAGGAGA
Source organism: Pteronotus mesoamericanus (assembly GCF_021234165.1). Classification (NCBI taxonomy): domain Eukaryota; kingdom Metazoa; phylum Chordata; class Mammalia; order Chiroptera; family Mormoopidae; genus Pteronotus; species Pteronotus mesoamericanus. The sequence continues at coordinate 23,847,612 of NW_026555105.1, read as the reverse complement.
GAAGTATATTTGAAAGACGGTGTTTGCCTTGCAAAATAATATTTCATTAGAAAGCTCAAAGTTCTTTCAAAGTGGCATTCCACTCTTGGCAATTTCCGTGGTTTGTTTATAGATTCTGTCACTAGTCAAGAGAGAAGACACTCCCAGAGCTCATAGCACTAGGAACTTCTGCCAATGGCACCTGTCGGCACCTGCAAGTTACAGATCATATCATTCCCCATGTCTTTGGTTCCTTTGTTGTAGTTCAGAGCTTCACAAGCTTTTCAAATCATCTGGAGAGCTTTTGAAAAACACAGATGGATGGGCTCCACCCCGGAGTTTCTGATTCTGTAGGTTCAGGGTGGTAAACTGATTATTTGCATATTGAGCGAGCTCCCAGGTGAAGCTCATACCATACCACTAGTCCTTGAAGCACACTTTAAGAATCACAGTTGAGTTAGTCCCACCTGCCTGTGCTCAGTGCTAAAGAAAGTCACTCAACCTTGTCACTGGCCTCTTTTTACATCCACAGACACAGGGCTCAACACGCCCACTGCATTTCCTGTGGGTGTAGCCTTTCCCACTCTTTTGTTTTGACTTGTTTGCATCTTCTTTTCTGTCCTGAGACCTCCGACACCCACTCTTGTGCCCAGTTCAGCTGATGAGAAAACAAAAGCCCCCTATTACATTGCTTCACTCCTCACTGTGGAAACAGATGCCACCGCCTTCCCACCACCTAATCTTCAGGCCCAGCCGCCTGGGGCCCACTCTCTCTCCCCGTTTTCTTCAGATGGAGGAGGTGTCCCGCTCACGTCCAAGGCCACTCATACCACTTGTGTCCCTCTCCTTCAGTTCGCCCTTCTCTCCTATTTCCGCCCTCGCTCCTTCTCTTATGGGAATAGAGGACCATTCCTAGAAGAATACAAACTTCTTCCAGTATTTCTCATCTTTAGGAAACAAAAAAGGGTGCCCTAGACCTCCTTTTCGGCCTCCCGCTACCACCCCATTCCTCATTTAACACTCACCCAACACGTCTTCAAAGTTTGTGGATAGTTCCCACCACCACTTCTTTCCTTCCCAACGCACCCCAGCCTGCCTTTCTTCCTCAGCACGCTGCTGAAACCCCGACAGCTCTCGCTGCCAGCAGCGTTCCTCTCCTCGCTCAGTCTCTCAGAAACTGTCTGCACTGCTGACCACTGCCTTCTGCTGAGGAGGCTTTCTGCTGCGAGCTCCCTCTGCCCACCTCTCCTGGTTTTCCTCCTGCCTCTCTGGACGTGACTTTTCTGAGTGTTGGAAGTCCCTGGTCTTGAAATTGACCATCTCCCCTTTCCTAGACTCCCTCTGGCCTCTTGGCTCCAACATGGTATCTGCTAACTTTGCATCTACAGCCCATGATCGCTTCCCTGAGTTTAGGTTTTTATCCAACTACCTTTGAGCATCTCAAACTCAACATTCCCAAAATAAGACTTTTTATTTTCCCTGCCAAACTTCTGTGTGTGTTTGTGTGTGTGTGTGTGTGTGTGTGTGTGTGTGTGTGTGTGTTTCTGTGGTAAAATATGCGTAACAGATATTTACCATTTTAACCATGTTTAATGTGCAGTGCACAATGACATTAAGTACACTCCCAATATTGCGCAACCGTCAATCACCACTATGCATTTCTGAAACGTTTTCATCATCCCAAACTGAAATGCTTTACGCATTCAGTAAAAACCCCCAGCCCTCAGCCTCTGGTAACCACTGTTGTGCTTTCTATGAATTTCTATGAGTTTCTATGAATTTAACTATTGTAGGTATCTCATAAACTAGAATGATGTGATATTTGTTTTTGTGTGTCTGCCTGCCCAACTTTTTCCTCCCCCAAGTTCCACCATCTCCCAATTGCCCAAGAATACTCCATATGAGCTCTTTTTTTTCAATTTCACTTTTTCAGTTATTTCTGCTTTGTTGTTTAAATATTTATGTAAATATGGAAAATAAAGTAGCCAAAAAAAATAACACCATGCTCCTACTTCTCAGATTTGATCATTGTTAATATTTTATGCCAGTGGCTTCATACTTTTAATACAAGAAATAAATCATTAATTCAAATTCTCATCCCCTTTTAATCCCCTTCACCAGAGACAACAGGTCAATTAAATATTTATCATCTAGCCAATTTTATAGTATACACCTATATTATATATCATCTAATTGGAGACACATCAATTGTAAAATGCCCTATTATTTTAAGCTCCATTTAAAAATAAAAACACAACCAATTAAACTATGACATAATACTTTCTAATCTTAGATTTTATTTAATGCTTATTAAAAGAACTCCTTTAGACTTATTTACACATATATATTGTCATACCATATTTTATCAAATCTAAAATACTATCTATTTTAAGATGCATATTAGAGATTTTTAAAAAGTGTGTCTTAGAATCAATGAGTTACAGCTTATCACTTTTGTGCATACATAAGAAGGAAATTTCAAGCAAAATAAAATTGGTTAAGTATTACTAAACTTCTCATCTAACATTCAACTCTTCTGCATAACTTTTTTACATTAATAAGCTTTTTAATGCAGTTTTAGATTTACAGAAATATTTGATTAAAAAATGCAGAGTTCTCATGTACCCTCTCACTCTCCCTCCCAATTTTCCCAATTTTTAATGTCTTGCATTATTGTAGTACATTTGTTATCATTGATGAGACAATATTATGTCAATTTTTTTAAATTTCAGGTTCTATTTATTTTTTATTAGATTTTCATTTTTACTTTATTTTAAAAATCTTAAATTTAAAATTTAAATTTCTTATTTTTCAATTACAGTTGACACACAATATTATATTAGTTTCAGGTGTACAACCCAGTGATTAGATATTATATGACTTAGTAAATTATTATCCTAATAAATCTCATACCCACCCAAAACCATACATAGTTATTAGAATGTAACTGACTATATTCCCTATGTTGTACTTTACATCTCAGGATTACTCTGTAATAACCAATTTGTACTCCTTAAGCCCTTCAATTTTTTCATCCATTTCCCCAACACCCTTCTCCCATCAGGCAACTGTCAAAATGTTCTCTGTGTCTATGAGTCTGTTTCTGCTCTGCTTGTTCATTTATTTTGTTTTTTAGATTCAATTGTTGACAGATATATTATTTATTGCCATTTTTTGTTCATATTTTTGATATTTTTTCTTCTTAAAAAAACCCTTTAACATTCCATGTAATACTGGTTTGACAGTGATGAACTCCCATAGCTTTTCCTTGCCTGGGTAACTTTTTATCTCTCCTTTGATTCTAAATGATAGCTTTGCTGGATAGAGTAATCTAGGTTGTAGGTTCTTGCTTTTCATCACTTTGAATATGTCTTGTCAGTCCCTTCTGGCCTGCAAAGTTTCTGTTGAGAAATCAGCTGACAGTCTTATGAGAGCTCTCTAGTAGGTAACTAACAGCTTTTCTCTTACTGCTTTTAAGGTTCTCTCTTTAACTTTAACTTTTGGCACATTAATTATGACATATCTTGGTGTGGGACTTTTTGGGTTCATCTTGTTAGGGACTCTCTGTTCTTCCTGGACTTGTATTTCTATTTCCTTCACCAGGTTAAGGAAGTTTTCTGTCATTATTTCTTCAAATAGGTTTTCGATTTCTTGCTCTCTCTCTTCTCACCCCCATGAGGTGAATGTTGGTGCACTTGAAGTGGTCCCAGAGGCTCCTAGCACTATCCTAGTTCTTTTGGGTTCTTTTCTCTTTTTGCCATTCTGATTGAGTGTTTTTTGCTTCATTATGTTCCAAATCACTGATTTGAATCTCAGCTTCACCTACTCTTCTGTTGATGCCCTGTAAATTATTCTTCATTTCGGTTAGTGTATCCTTCATTTCTTATTGGTTCTTTTCTATGGTTTCCATGTCCTTTCTTATGTTGTTGAAGTTCTCACAAAGTTCATCTACTCTTTTCCTAAGTTTACTGAACATCCTTATAGCCAGCATTTTGGACTCTGCATCTAGCAGGTTGCTTGTCTCCATTTTGTTTGTGTTTTTTCCCATTGTAGCTTGAATTTTTTATTCAATAATATATTTTTAGATTTCTCCATATCAGCACACACAGAGCTACCACATTATTTTTAACAGTTGTGTAATAGTTCATTATACAGTATACTGTATTTAACCAGTCTCCTGTTGATTCACATTTAAGTTGTTTTTAGTTTTTGTGATTATATCTGTAAAGATGTGTCAGTTTAATAGCTGGTGAAAGAATGCCTACATATTTTGTTGAATATTGTCAAGTTTACTAAGTCGATTTTCCTTTCCACCAACATTTGAGAGTTACAATTTGGTTTAGTTCTTTTTCCGGAGTTTTTCGGTTCTCTCATTTGGGACGTGTTTCTTTGCTTCCTCTTCTTGGCAGCCTCCCTGTGTTTATTTCTATGTATTAGGTAGAGCTGCTATATCTTCCAGGCTTGGTAGAGTAGCCTCATATAGAAGTATCCTGTCAGGTTCGTAGCACAGCCTCCTCATTCACCTGAGCTGGTCACTGCAGGTATGCCCCACACAAACCCCTCACCCCTATGTGCTGTGTATACCCTCCTGTTATAGTTGAGCATTGACTGCTGTTGTGAAGTGTCTGTTCAAATCCTTTGTCCATTTTTTATTGGGTTGTTTATCATTGAATTAAAATTTCTTTTTATACCCCAGTTGTTTAAACAGAAGAGCCTTGAAATGATTTCATTATGTATTTCCTTTAAGTCATGTTTTTTTCTCTCTGTGATTTCCATCACATACTTCAAAATAAAGAGTAATAGTCTTTCTGATGACAGCCAATACTCTGGCCTTGAAATTACTTATTACTTTTTTCTCAACCCCCTAAAGCATTTGGCAGCAGTGATTTTATTTTCTACTTTAGATGCTCCTGAGAACTGGGCAAATGGAAGAGCCATAGCAAGGGAGGATTGTCTAGTGCTGGGAAATAAATGTAATGGAAAAACATATAAATATATTTACTTTTTTTAATGGAAAGATGTTTTAGCTGAGTATAGAACTCTATGAAATTTTTTCCAACACATTGAAAATATCGTTCCACTTTCTTCTCACTTCTATTGTCCTGTAACTAAATGTAATCTGTCTGTTTTTTCTCCACCTGCTCTTAAATTTTTCCCTGAGTCTTTTGTCCTCTGTAGTTTCATTATGATGTATCTAGGTACAGATTTCTTTTTAGGTAGACTGTTTGGAATTGAGTTTCTACAATCTGTAAACTGGTATCTTCCAATAGTTTCAGAAACTTTTCCGCTATTCTCTCTTCAAATATTGTCTCTGTCCCTATCTTTTTTATTGTTCTTCAACTTCTGGAGCTTTGATCAAATATGTAATAGAACTTCTCACTGCGTTCTCTCTGTCTTTGGCCCCCTAATCTGTATTTTCCTTCCTTTTGTTTCTTGAGCTTATTGTCTCATTGTTCAAATAAATACCCACAAAATGCATTGACAATAGTACTGAGTGGATTGGTTGCCCATTGTTCCTGTACACCTATTCTATGTGTCTTTTAGCTAATCCTCCATTAACCCAGCTAGCATCCATACATTATATAATGCAGCCACAATAACATCTTTTAGAAAAATGTCATTCTCAGAAATTGCTTTGTAATTTAAAATTAGGGTGAACTGAGTTTACTTGGGACAGTCCCTGCTATCCTTACACAAGTATCCATGACTCCCTCTTTCACTCTTATAAGTATTATGTTTTGGAAATTGAACTATATGAACAGAAGCTACATAAAATGTAACAGTGATTTGCTTCTTTTGGTGACATGTTTACTATATTAATTTATTTAGTGTTTTTAGAATTGACAGTACAATTTTTAGGTATTGAAAGAATGTGTGATTTTTATCATCATTCTCTATTTGCCTAAACATATGGTTTTATTTTTTCCCCCAATATAATCACAATACTAGAAACTAAACAACTCCTTGTTCAAAGTCAGCAGAAAGTTTCTGGGAAACTGATTTTCAAAGCTTCAGCAATAGTTCCCATGTGACACATCAATTATACCAGCTTCTCCATGTTAAAATATCTTTCTTCCAATTTAAAGGGTTTGGGAATTTCTCATGCTTTTAGTTACATCATTTGGTGAATGACAGGCAAGCTTTTTCACCATAACCCAGCTCATCAGCTTATGGGGGTTTTTAATTTTATTTCACGAAATCTCTGATAGTTGTGTTGTTAAACAACAACAAAAAAGAATTACAGTAATTCCTTCAACACTATCTAGGTTCTTTTCCCTTGATGCTCTCTTTCAATACATAGAATATACACAATTTTCATTTCAATGCTGAATTAACATAATATCATTAGGTAATCTAAAATGGTAATTAACTTCCACACGTGATGTGTCCACATCACTCAAATGAAATGATGACAGTATGAACAGCTGTAACCAAGTTCATCCACGCTCAGGCAACGACAACTTCATCAGGACCTTCATCTAGCCAAAAGCAATCCTAAGGTACTTTCACTTATTAAATGAATCCCAATAACAAAATGTTAAAATTTGGAAAAATAAATATAAAAAATAAAATGTGAAAAAATGTGCACCTTAAAATTGATGAAATATGGTAAAAACAAAATTTGATAGCATTCTGAGAAGAAATTGACAAATCCTGGATCTTCACAAATTTTCAACAAGCATCTTTCAATAATGGAGAAACAAAGTAGATTAAACATTTTTAAGGAATATAGATGATTTAAACAATAGTATTAGTAAGCATGGTCTAAAAGATATATATAGACCATCCAAACAACAACTGCAACCACAACAAAATTGGGGTGGGGGAAGAAGGGATAGAGAGGCACACACATACATGAAGAGAGACAGACAGACAGAGTTGGAGGGACAAAGTGTTCAGAAACAAGAACAAGGGGTTAATAACTGTTAAAGCTGGTAATGGATATATGAGGGTTCATTAGATGTTTAAAAATGTCCATAATAAAAAGTAAAAAAAAATGTAATGGGTTCTTTTGGCTGCTGTGTGGTGAAGACACTGATGGGGGCAAGGATGAAAACAGAGACCAGTGAGACTACAAAAATGACCAAGGTATGAAAGGCTGGCTAAAGTCATATTCATTGTAATGTGCTTATAATAAGTGGCCTCCATAGCTACACATTAATCATTGACCATAGGCTACGTTAACTTTATAAGTATATTTAAAACCTTCATATGAATGGTCACTCTTCAGAGTTTGGTGATAATTTGAGATCTATGCATAAAGTGGGTGATTAGACAAGTCAGGTTCTCAAACTATTTTTACCCCAACTGTAGCAGCCACCTTTAAGAGGTCCCATAATACACCTTATCTTCTGGTATTTACACCCTTATATAGTCTTTTCCAACAGTATATCAATGTTGTTCTGTATCAGCAGCCAAATATGGCAAAAGTGATAGTATGTGATTTCTGAAGTTAGGTCATAAAAGACATTGCCATTTCTGCCTTGTTCTCTTGAGTTGCTTCCTTTGGAGAAAGCCAGCAACCATATTACAAGGACATTCAAGTAACCCTATAAAGAGGTCAACACAGTGAAGAACTGAGAACTGAGGACTTCAACCAATAGCCTGCACCAACTTCCTAGCCATGTGAGTGAGACATCTTAGAAACAAATCCCCCAGCCCCAGTAAAGCTTTCAGATGACTGTAGCAGCCCTGGCTGGCATCTTGACTGCAACTTGGTGAGAAACCCTGAACCAGAACCATCCAGATAAGCTGCTTCTGATGACCCTCTGAAATGAAGAAATAACAAATGCTTGTTGTTTTAAGTAAATTTTGAAGTAATTGTTATGCAGCAATAGATAACTGATACACCAACTCACAGTAAGAAACAAATTGTATATCATGACCCAACACACACATATTCATGTATGTAAAAATATAATAAATTTCATGAAAATGAAAAAATGCAATGAGAGATGTCTGAAACTATGCTTACCATGAAGTGAGGCAATTGAGAGACTTTTGCTTTCTACTTGGTACTTTTCTCTATTGTCTAAAATCCATATGCATATATTATCATTCTTTAAGAAAAAAATAAAATTTAACTTAAAAATTATCTTTTGCTAACTGGAAAAAATAATTGTAAATAAAAGGAATATATATAACTTTGCACCCAGCAAGAGGAAAAAAAACATTTTTCTTCTCAAACATTTACATAATACTTACAAAAATTGACATAGAGTAATTCACAACCAATGACAAAGAATGAGTATCATTAATTTTCTCTTAATATAAAGCAGTTAATTTATAAATACCTTTCTGATTAGTTAATAAAAAGATAACTAAAAAACTCACATTTATACATTAAACATATTTCTAAATTAGTTACAGATAAAAGAATTTAAATAAAATCATGAAATACTACAAGTACAAAATAAAAATACAATATATTAATGAATGTGGTAGCTGTTTATGGTGACCCAACCATATTCCTTTTTTTAACCACAGTCCTTTAATAGGTCAATGTGTGCATCTCCAGCTTCTATGAATGTTGTCTGCTAGCAGCTCATGGCTGCCCTTCTCCAGAGACCTGCCCTCAGTTCACAGGAGCCATTAGACCTGGAAGATTATGCCCCCACCCACCATTCCATGGCAGTCTATAGCCAATATATGACTCAAATAGGGATGCCAAAGTCCAGCCCACTTGCCTCAAGGTGGGACCAATTCTGTTGCCAATCATGCTTCCGAGCTCCTGTGGATCAGGCCCAAGTAGCCTCCAGTTGAGAACACGTCCTTGCTGAGCTCCTTCCTCCACCTTATCCAGCTTCTCTCAGCTACCTTATTCTGAGAGCCCTCTCTCAATAAATCATATACACAAGAATCCCCATCTTAGGCTCTACTTCTAGGTAACATGATAGAAGAGTAATAGAGAGCCAAAAATGATAATAACAGAAAAGAAGAAAGGCTAATCAGGCAATATTAGACATGAGAAAAAGAATAACAGAACAAATCAAAAAAAAAGTAGAAGGAATTAAATAAAATTTAGAAATTAAGTACATATACAATATATAATAAAGGCATAATTTAGCAATATAAAAATGAAAAAAGATATGTAATGATAAAAAAACAAATTTAAATTACAAACAACTATAAACAACTTTTTGTTACTAAACTAAAAAACTTAGATGAAATGGATAACTTCCTGGAAAATATATCTATCCAAAACTGACTCAAGAAGAAATAGAAAAGCTGAATAACTGTATAAGCATTTGAGGAATTTAATCAAAAGTTTAAAAATCTACCTTTTATAAAATAGTTTTATAGGCAGTTTCTTCAAATCATTCAAGAACAGGTCATTCCAATCTCATGCAAATTGTTGCAGAAAATAGGAAGAGAACATGCTTAATTCATTTTAAGAGGTTTGAAATACTCAAATCAAACAAGAACAAAATGAGAAAGAAATATCCCAGAGCAAAGTCACTTACAAACATAGATAAAAAAAATCAAAACAAAATTTTAGAAACTATACAAGCAATGTATTTAAAGAAACAATATGTCATTTGTTAGTTGGATTTATCTCCAGAATCAGAAATTGTTGAACATCAAATACATTAAGTATTCACCTCATTATTAATTTTAAAGATTTTATTTATTTATTTTTAGACAGAGGGAAGAGGAGGACGAAAGGGAGAGACATGTTGATGTGCAAGAGATACATCGTTCAGTCGCCTCTTACATGTCCCCAGTGAGGAACCTGACCTGCAACACAGGCCTGACTGGGAATCGAACCAGTGACCTTTGGTTCACAGTCCAGTTCTCAATCCCTGAGCCACACAAGCAAGGGCTTCATTATTAATTTTAGAAGTATACAAGATTATTTTAAATCTTTTTCTAAAATCAAGCCTATTAAAAATAAAAATTCTTACGTATCTAGAAATAGGATGGTATCTCCTAAACCTCATAAAAGACATCCACTAAAACTCTTTAAAAATCATATTTAATGGAGCAACATTAAATTTTTATCCTTAATCTAGAAAAAGGAAAGGAAACCCAATGTCACTGCTTCTATTCACCTTGTACTAAAAGTCATGATCAGCAACCTTCTACAAGTTCAAGAAAACTAACTTCACATAGAAATATGCAATAGAAAATTATGAGAATTTCCAGTCAAGATGGAGGTATAGGTAAACACAGATTGCCTCCTTGCACAACCACAGCAAAAAGTACCCAGAATCATCAGAAAATCGAGCTGTATGGAAGTCCAAAAACCATCAAATTAAAGAAGTCACATTCATCCAGACAAGTAGGAGGAGAGGAGACACAGAGACACACAGAGATATGGAACAGGTAGTTCTACACCCACATGTGATGGATAAAAATTGGGAGAGTTACCTGAGAGACAGGGATCCCAACCCCTCACTAGGCCATCAGCCCAGGGTTCTGGACTAGGAAGATAAGTCCCCACAACTTCTGTCTGTAAAAACCAGTGGGGGAGAGGAAGGGAGAAAACTGAGGGATTCTCAGGTGTCTCCTCTTAAAAGGCCCACAATGGACTTAGGATTTATGCAGACTCATTCCCTCTGGGATCTAGCACCAGGGCAGCAGCTGGAAGGGCACCAGTACCATACAGGGAGAAACTGAAGAGTCTGGCATTAGGGTGAGTTCCGGGCGACAGCTTCCTTCTGGGCAGAACTCCAGGGCCCAGGCGGCAGCACTGTCCCCTTTCTGAGCCTTCTTCCACACAGAGCCACAGAGCACTGACACCATATCTGAGACTCCATCAACCTGGTTCACACAGGTTGCACTGCCCTGGCGATTACCTAAGTCTCCGCCCCATCCAACCTATGGGTGCACTTTTCAATAGGCCATGCTACTAAGACAGGGAGTCAAAGCTGCTCTACCTAACACATAGAAACAAACCCAGGGAGGCTGCCAAATGAGGAGACAAAGAAATATGGCCCAAATAAAAGAACAGAACAAAACTCCAGAGAAAGAACTAAACACAATGGAGATAAGCAATCTATTAGAGACAGCACCAACGTCTGAATCATAGGGGTGCCAGAAGGAGAAGATAAAGAGCAAGAAATTGAAAACTTATTTGAAAAAATAGTGAAAGAAAGCTTCCTTAGTTTGGTGAAGGAAATACACATACAAGTCCAGGATGCACAGAGAGTCCCAAACAAGACGGACCCGAAGAGGACCGCACCAGACACATCGTAATGAGAATGCCAAAAGTTAAACACAAAGAGTTCTTCAAAGCAGCAAGAGAAAAGCAAAGAGTTACCTACAGGGGAGTTCCCATAAGACCGTCAGCTGATTTCTCAGAAGAAACTCTGCAGGCAAGAAGGGACTGGCAAGAAGTGTTCAAAGTGATGACAAGCAAGGACCTACAGCCTAGATTACTCTATCCAGCAAAGCTATCATTTAGAATGGAAGGGCAGATAAAGTGTTTCCCAGACGAGGAAAAGCTAAAGGAGTTCACCATCACCAAGCCCTTGGTATACAAAATGTTAAAGGGGCTTATGTAAGAAAAAGAAGATCAAAACTATGAATCTTAAAATGGCATGAATTCACAACAACCAAGAACTGAATCTAAAAAACACACGAAAAAGCGAACAGCAGAACAGAAACAGAACCATAGATATGGAGATCCTTTGGAGAGTTATCAGTTGGGAGGGGGAAGGGGTAGAATGGGGGAAAAGACGCAGGGAGTAAGAAGTACAAAGTGGTAGGTACAGAATAGACAGGGGGATGTTAAGAACAGTATAGGAAATGGAGTAGCCAAAGAACTTTGTGCATGACCCAAGGACATGACCTAAGGAGGGTGGCAGATTGCCAGAGGGAATGGGGTATACCAGGTGGAGGGGAGCAAAGGGGGGAAATTGGGACCACTGTAATAGTATAATCAATAAAGTATATTTGAAAAAAAGAAAATTATCAAGGCCAAATATCATACAATGTTTTTATAAGAAAGAAAGAGAATAAGGAGCAAAATAACATCCCTACAGATAATAAACATGAGTCAAAAGATGTGCCCATAAAACAGATTAAAAATGTTATCTACTATATCCTAATTAGCTCAAGGATAATGAGATTGTATAAGAAATAGCAACATAAGTCTGAATGGAAGAACTTGGACAATAATTGACAGCACTCAAGAAAGAAATTTAAATACAATTAAAAATCATTTCAAAAATGAAGATTAGACTAGAAAGAACACAAGTAAACTTCCATTTAGGGGTACAACCAAGGCACTGTGCACATCACTTCTACTCGTATCCCACTGACCTCAGTACATGGCCACATCTAGCCACAGAAGAATCTGGGAAATGGGATCATACCTGGGCAATCAAGTGCTTAGCAAAAATTTCTGTTGCTGTAGAATAAAAAGGAAAATAGAGAAGATGGGGTACAATTAAGTATTCTTTTTAAGCCCACCACTTTGGCCATGCAAACCCTTCTGACCTTATGTAGAAAAATCCTTTCCTTTACCCAGGAGAGATAACCCCAAAGTCTTATCCAATGAATGGTTCCACTTCAGGTCTATGGGAGATGCAGGGCTGTCTCCATCAGTGACCTATAAAACAAGAGACAAGAAATCTGGCCCCCACCACACAGGGGGATGTATACAATGCTGGAGTGGAAAAAAGGTAACTGCAACAAAAACTCTCATTTGAAAAATGGGAGAATGGGAAACCTACCCAGCTATTGGTTGTCCAAGCTATGGTCAAGCCCCCCTGGGTGGACAGAAATCATGGAACTTGCTGCCCTGAGAATGGAGTGAGTTTTTTGGTTTGCTCAGTTGGTTCTGCTCATTTTCTGTTTGGAAGTCTCATTGCCCACTTGGCCAATTTAACTCTCCTCAATTTAAAATGGGCTCTAAACCAAGTGCCTCCCTGGATTATGCATAGCTTCCACAGCTGGTTTCTGACTGGTGGAAGTCTGGGGTTCTTTAAGGGTTGCAGACCAGGCTTAAGGTTTCTTTAGCAATCCAGACCCTTTAAATCCTTAGACTAAAGGTGTATTTATCCATTCTCAATGTGCTGTTTAAGTAATCTTACTCAAAAAACATCTCTTTTTTTCTTCTACTTTTTTTTTACATTTGAAAACTATTAACTTTCATTCGTTGACCTCTATACTATGACATGTCTTATTCAGCGTAATGAGAGCATCCTACGGGCATACGAAATAATAGACTTGGATGTTTCCATGCTTGTGTGTTTTCCAGCACCAGCGAGCGGTTTTCCAATTCTCAGCAGAGGCTGACCAAGCAGCCTACAATTCAACTCAATTCTGATGCTATTTACCTGAAGATAGGTCAGATCTTAGTCCCACAAGACTGCCCTCCCTCCACCTACAGACACCAATCACAAATGCAGGTTGTCAACCTGTGCTTCTGAGCTAGTGGTTATAGATTAAAGGTCCCCGCAATCTCCCTGGGTTTGATTAATTTGTCAGAGTGGCTCACAGAACTCAGAAAAACATTTTAGTTATTAGACCAGTGGTTTATTATAAAAAGATGTAACTCAAGAACAGCCAGATGGAAGAGATGCATAAGGCAAAGGATGAGGAAAGGGGTCCGGAGCTTCCATGCCTCGCCAGCATGCCACTCTTCCAGTATCTCCACGTGCTCACCGATCCAAAAAGCTCCTTGAACCCCACCGTTTTGGGTTTATGGAGGCTTCATTACATGAGCATGATTGATTAAATCACTGGACTCAATCAACAGCCCCTCTCCATTCCCTAGGTGGGGCGGAGAACAGAAAGTTCCAACTCTCTAATCACAGAGTTGGCAACCCGCCCCCATCCTTAGGTGTTTTCCAAAAGTCACCCCATTCACTTAGACTCAGTGCAGTTGACAGAAGTTTGTTATGTGTATCGAGACATCTTTATTGTTCTTATCACTTAGGAAATGCCAAGGTTTTTAGGAGCTTTGTGCCAGGAACTGTAGCAAAGACCAAAAATATATTCTTAATGCTAAGTCACAATATCACAGATGCAACAGTGACAGCTGTACTCTGATCTTTGCTGCTGGACAGATGCCCATTGTACAGCCACGGGCCCTTCCTGTAAATGCCTGAGAAAGCCTAGGGTCCCAGTCTTATCTCATGCATAGGTGTCCTTTCAACACTACCTCTTACGGATACCCAGGTATCTGATACACTTCACCTCCAGGCTCCTTATTCTGGGATCATCCCCTCAGGCCAGGTAGCCCTTTGGGGCAGGATCTAAACAACTCTCTTTGGTTCTTGCGTGTAGCCATATCTGGTACTGGAAAGCTAGCCCCTTTGACCCACCACCCCATGGACTGCAGTTACTTTCCAAACACAGTCGCATTCCCATTCAGATCCCAGACAGTCAATTCTAGGCACAGTCTTTCACAAATCAAATTTCTTGGGTGACTCAGGTACCAGCCTACTGGGTCCTTCAAGCTCTAGGGACCCATGTTAGGCTTTCTGAGTGGTGCCATTGAAGCCCCTCTAACTTGGCACTAGTTAAGGGGAAGCACCTGCCTACCTCATCCCCAAGGAGATAAGTCATAGTACAGGAGTCTCCAAAGAAATTCTCTCTAATTTTTAACTGTTTCTCTGCCTCACCAACGGCTTTTATGGGCCAGAAACGGAGGGTCACCTAAGGTTCCCAAAGCTGGTTTTTGACCACTCTTTCCACGTCGTCTGCGGAGGTTGGGATGGAGCCACCTATTCTTTTAGGACCTCAGCTGAAATCAAGATACAAGAAGCCCAATCCTGCCACATTCATTAACATCCTGCCATATTTCAGAGAGGGCGACAAACAACCCAGCAGAAGCCTACAAGCCTCAGGGATATTTTTCAACCAGGAACATAAGGCTAAATTAAGCGCTTCCTCTGTGGGAGGGAATGGAGAGGGGGTGGGCCGTCACTTAATTCCAACTCTTTTTCATGAATGAAAAAATAAATAAATAAAAAGTATTCGCCAGGAACATCCTCACAGCTCGGAAATTCCAGGCAACTCGGCTCCCAACACCACTTCCTGCTGCAGAAGGAAGGTGGGTTCCGTTCCAGATATTCTGGGCCCAGCCTTGGCTGGCTTCCCTGGATGGCGTGTTTATTTGTCAGTTGCCACATTCCTCTTCCACCCCCATGTCCCATCACAGCTTTCCTCCTCTCTGATTGGATACTAACAGACAACAGAGAATGGGAGACCCCATTTCAAAGAGCCATCCATCCCCCATTTTCAATTCCTTCCTGTCACTCACAGAGCCAACCCTTATTGTTATCTCCCTGAGTTGGATTCTGCCTGTCACTCAAGCCCCTGGAATCTTGCTTCTACCCTTGCCACTCCACTGCAACTGTCCTCCAGTTATAACATCTTCATTCCTTGGCAGTGTTCCAGGTCCCGCTGGCAACAGGTCTTGGTTTTCCACTCACCTCTCTGGTCACTCCTTCTCAATCTCTTTCTTTTAACTCTTAAATCTGGCAGTGTGGGGCTCAGCCCACTTCTCTCAAGCCACACTCTCTGTTCCCAGGTGTGCCTTCATGTGCCATGCATGTGCTTAAGTCCTACAAATCTGTATCTTCATCTAGATAAGTCCCCTGACCTTTCCTATAAACTCCCCACTATCACATGTCTCCACCTGGATGAGCCACAGGCAGTTGGACAAAACCTGTGCAAAAGGGAACTCATTTCCTTCACCCACCCATAAAAAGCTATTTCTTTTTTTTTAAATCATCTGACTCCACAAAGGCACTAATATCCAGTCGCTCAAGCCAGAAATTTGAATGCTTTTGGAAGTTTTGACTTATCTCCCTGCTCATCTTCCTACATCTAATTAAGAGCCAGATGTCACTGATTGTATCTCTCTTGTAATCCTCATATCCATCTATTCAAGTTTACGCTATATCTCGTGGATGACAGCCACGGCCCCCAACTCACCTCTGTGCCTTCAGTTTCTGCCCTCCTCCAATGCATTCTCTGCTCAGAAGTTCACCATTCAAACAATTTTTCTGAGCATGTGAGCAGAGCACTTTTGCTAACATGAAAATCTAACCCTGATGCACCTTCCACCAATCTGGACCTGTCCCTGCTTCCACATCCTGCCGTGTATCCATCAGGTCTCAGCTCAAATACCGTCTGCCTCTCTGAAATACCTCTTCTGACCATGCCCGGCCTCAAGGAAGCACGCCCTCCTCTAGCTCCACCGGCACCCAGCCTCCCACAGCACCCGCCATACTCAGCATTGTTGCCTGGTTTTGGCCTCAACACCTGGACTGAGGGCTCCCAAAGAGCAGAACTGGGACTTGGTCTGAGTTGTTCTCCTCAAGAAATGTTGCATGAAGCGTTAGGTAACAGATCCGAATATTGTTTGATAATGTTGGCGGGGGTGGGGGGGAGGGCTTCACAGAGTAGGTGGGGCTGGCAATAAACCCTGAGTCTGTGGGGGACATGGCCAGGTGAGGCGGTCCAGAGAAACTTCCCTGGAGGAAATGGCCTGGGGAGAGGACTGACTCTAAGCCAAACAGAAGGGCATTCCACAAGAAACTGGCCTGGTTTCTTGGGAAGCTTTATACTTAGGAGATGTATTCAGAAGAGAGTATTCAGAATTTAAAAGTAAAATATCATATATGCCATTCACTATCAAAAGTTTCAGATTTTTAGCATAGATTTTAATTACATATATAAATAAAGCAAATGTGAAAACTATCACTTTTGAATATAAGTACAGGTGTTTGTTGTTCTGTACTTCCCTTTTTCTTTTCTTTTTTTTTCTTTTTTTTTATTTGCCAAGAAGTTTGCATAACACAAAGTTGAGGAAACAAGCTTTCCTTTGATGATGGCAGTGGGAAAGGAAGCTGGCACTCAAGGAATAGACGATAGAGGTGTTTATATTCTTATGGTTACATTTTTAATTATTGTACACATAATTCATGTTGATTACAGAACATTTCAAAAATGCAAATAAACACAAAGACATAAATAGAAGTCATCCCTAATCACAGCTCTCAAGGGAATAAAAATATCATCAACGTTTTACTATATTTCTGTCTGGTCTTTTCATATTTTTGTTTAGCTAGACTCTCCTTCTCCCTTACCCCCTGAGCCTCTGGATACGTTTGGGGCAATAACTACTCAGTTTTTCTGTTTTTTCTCCCAACTCATAACCCCGGAGCTTTGAAGTGTTCAAAGCAGGGATGTGGCTGGAACTAGGACAGGGCGTCCCACTGTCCTGTCCGGCGCCACATTCTGTGTTCCCAATGGGCTTCAAGAGGGAAGCAGGTAAGAAGGCAGCAGGTGAGAGCCATGTCAGCTGTGAGGCCTGGGGTGGGGCCTGGGACCAAAGGAGAGGCTGACGCCTTCTCCAGTCGTGATAGGACCTCTGGCCTCAGTTCCTATATCTTTATAAAGAGACCCAAGCCCCACGCTCAAATATGAAAACATGCCTCTCCACACAGGTATACAAACACTTCTGTGAACACAGTATACAAACATACCTCTACCCACACAACAAACACACCTCTGTACACATGCTAACATATTCCTACACAAACATACTTGCAAACACACGTGCCACTGCTGATAACCCCCAGACACTAACTGGGAAAATTAATTCATATCTTGTCTTTCTTTTGTTTTTTCCTACTGAGGACAAAGAATAAACATTCTTCCTCTCTCCCTTCTCTGGAAGGGCAGTTAGGGGAGGAGATTCATTATTATTTTTTTGTATGTCCTAGGTTCTCTGTGAAACATGTCCCCATGACATGTGGACCAAAAGTGGACAAGCCAATTCTCTGAGACCAAGAGGAAAATGGCCGGTCGCAGTGGTGGCCACCAGGGTCTGCCATCCAGGGACCTCCCCAGCTTTCCCAACTGCAGGAGCTCCTCCCGGCTGGCAGCACACGAGCCTCCAGGCAAGGTAACCAACCAAGCACAGTCATCTTCTTGGCAGGCAGAGCCTCTGAGCCAGGTTTATTTTTATTTTTCCAAAGCAAGCCAAATGACATTTTCTTTTACCCAGGGTGTTATGTGTAATTCATACCTGTTGTACCAACAACAGCTCTGGGCATTTGGGGTAAGCTGCTACTTGGAGTAATTCAAGTCTAGCCTTGACCTAATTCTCAGAGGGTCTCCAAAGAGTAATTCACACTGTAGTGTCCCACCTTGAGACAAGGGCCAGCCTGTTAAGCCCTGTCCATCAGTCACTGGCTGTGGCTCACGGTGGGGGTTGGGGGAGGTGGGTGTGCACATACGTAATCTCTCTGGCATTTCTGGGCATAGTGATTCAGCACAGGGCAATGCTCAAGAGAAAGGCCAGCCGAAGGCTACTAGCAGCCAACATTCATTCACAGGAGCTGGGGAATGGAGCACCTGTGGCCGAAGGGGATCTGGGCAGATGCCAGACCAACCCCTTCTGCACTTCTCATACCACCACCAACTCCAAGCTGTTCTCACACTTGGGCAAGCATCAGAGCCCTTTGGAGGGCTCCTTCACACACATTGCTGGGCTGCACCCCCAAAGTGTCTGATTCCATAGGTCTGGAGTGGGACCCCAAAATCTGTATTCCTAACAAGTTCCCAAGTGATGCTCAGGCTGCCGGTCTGGAGTCCAGACTTGAAGAACCACAGGTCTAAGCTGTGGAAAGGCAATTCCCAGCAATTAAAGATTAAGTTATGAAAGCAGATGGGCTTTCCTGAGAAAGTCATCATTAACATCAGGTTCTCAGCTCTCTGTAGGACATGGACTTGAAGTAGGGGTTGGAGGAAGAGAGCTGAGGGGAGAGAAGCCAGGAGGGAAAAAGGCTTAGCAGCCATGGCATGAGGCTCCTACCCTGGCTGGGAGCCTGAGCTTTTCTGACTAGAGAATGGGGGCAGGAGAGTTCTGGCTCCTCTGCCAAGGGCAACAAGGCTGTAGACTCTTGAGAACCAGGTTGGAATGGGCCACACTCCTGGTCTCCATACCCGCCAGCAGCTCCCAGAGAAATGATGCTCATGCTCAGCTCCATGCACTGGCAAGGCAGAGCAGAAAGGTGTCTCCATGGCTATCATAAGAAGCCCAGGACCCTAAGAGCAAAAGGAATCTACATGTCCACTGACTCATCTTATTAAAGGCAAACCAGCTTTGCAGCAGGCTGCTGGAGCCAAGTTGGAGGGGCTCCCTTCCCAGCCAGGACTCTTCCCTTTGCAAGGTCTCGGGAAACTTCCTCTCCGCTCTCTGACAGGACACTTCAGACACCAGATAAGTGGATGTTTTCCCACAACAATGCAATTCATTTCTCCGGCAGGTGCTGACTGGGTGTCCTATAATTTAACTCAACTCTCATATTACCTGAAGATAGAATCGGATCCGCAGATTAAGGCTGCCTCCCGCTTCAGAATGTAATTTTGAAACTGGAAAAGTCAGCATTTGTGCTGCCTGTCACTACAGGAACCAATAGACAGAGACAAGGATTGAATCTTTATGGTGCTTTATTCAGATTCCAGTGATCTGAGAAGATGGCGGGTTATGTGCCATAAAAACCATCTTACATCTCATCTCAACCCAACCTTTTCATAAAGAGAAGAAAAGGGTAGGTAGGTTGTTTGGGGAAAAGGTTAATCAGGTAAGAGTTTCAGTCTGGTAGTGATTTTCTTAGTATTTTTTTTTATCTGCTGATGACCAATTCTGTATCTGGATCATGGATATCCCATCCCTGAATACAGTGGCTCACATAGCATCTCTATGGCTTGCAGACCTCTGAGGCACAAAGGCTGAATTGTCTTGGCGACCGCCTGGAGTCATGTAGGTCATACAGTCCAGTTCCTGGAATAACAGCTTTCAACATGCATTCATCACTTAAGTCTATCAACTACAACTATAGCTAAAGCTTTAAGCTTGGAGCTCCCCTACCATTTCCCACTATTGGTTTTTAATGATCTCATTTCATTGATATTAGTTCCATATGCAAATAATCATTTAGCTGTTGAAGAAACAGCCTTTCCACATACCGCAAACCATCCTGCAGGCAATTTGATGTTATTAAAGGCATGAGATTTGATGAGATTAAAGGCATTAGTGGTGAGGTTGCAATTCATCTCCCCATAGGCTGAAAGTATAAAACAGTTTTTAGTACAGTTAACAAAAGTTGCACACTCTCCAGATGGGGATACATTAGCAATTTTGTTTTAATATATTTTATTGATTATGCTACTACAGTTGTCCCAATTTCCCCCCTTTGCCCCCCTCCACCTGGTACACCCCATTCCCTCTGGCAATCTGCCACCCTCCTTAGGTCATGTCCTTGGGTCATGCACAAAGTTCTTTGGCTACTCCATTTCCTATACTGTTCTTAACATCCCCCTGTCTATTCTGTACCTACCACTTTGTACTTCTTACTCCCTGCGTCTTTTCCCCCATTCTACCCCTTCCCCCTCCCAAATGATAAGTCTCCAAAGGATCTCCATATCTATGGTTCTGTTTCTGTTCTGCTGTTCGCTTTTTCGTGTGTTTTTTAGATTCAGTTCTTGGTTGTTGTGAATTCATGCCATTTTAAGATTCATAGTTTTGATCTTCTTTTTCTTACATAAGCCCCTTTAACATTTTGTATACCAAGGGCTTGGTGATGGTGAACTCCTTTAGCTTTACCTTGTCTGCGAAGCACTTTATCTGCCCTTCCATTCTAAATGATAGCTTTGCTGGATAGAGTAATCTAGGCTGTAGGTCCTTGCTTGTCATCACTTTGAACACTTCTTGCCAGTCCCTTCTTGCCTGCAGAGTTTCTTCTGAGAAATCAGCTGACGGTCTTATGGGAACTCCCCTGTAGGTAACTCTTTGCTTTTCTCTTGCTGCTTTGAAGAGCTCTTAGTGTTTAACCTTTGGCATTCTCATTACGATGTGTCTGGTGCGGTCCTCTTCGGGTCCGTCTTGTTTGGGACTCTCTGTGCGTCCTGGACTTGTATGTGTATTTCCTTCACCAAACTAAGGAAGTTTTCTTTCACTATTTTTTCAAATAAGTTTTCAATTTCTTGCTCTTTCTCTTCTCCTTCTGGCACCCCTATGATTCAGACGTTGGTGCGTTTGAAGTTGTCCCAGAGGCTCCTTAGCCTATCCTCATTTTCCTGGATTCTTTTTCCTTTTTGTTGTTCTGATTGAATGGGTTTTTTTCTTGCTTATGTTCCAAATCATTGATTTGATATTCAGCTTCATCCACTCCACCGTTGATTCCCTGTACATTTTTCTTTATTGCACTTAGTGTAATATGCATTTCTGCCTGGGTCTTTTTTTATGCTTTTGATGTACCCAGTGAGTTCCTTGAGCATCGTAATAACCAGTGTTTTGAACTCTGTCTCTAATAGATTGCTTATCTCCATTGTGTTTAGTTCTTTCTCTGGAGTTTTGTTCTGTTCTTTTATTTGGGCCATATTTCTTTGTCTCCTCATTTGGCAGCCTCCCTGGGTTTGTTTCTATGTGTTAGGTAGAGCAGCTTTGACTCCCTGTCTTAGTAGCATGGCCTATTGAAAAGTGCACCCATAGGTTGGATGGGGCGGAGACTTAGGTAATCGCCAGGGCAGTGCAACCTGTGTGAACCAGGTTGACGGGGTCTCAGATATGGTGTCAGTGCTCTGTGGCTCTGTGTGGAAGAAGGCTCAGAAAGGGGACAGTGCTGCTGCCTGGGCCCTGGAGTTCTGTCCAGAAGGAAGCTGTCGCCCGGAACTCACCCTAATGCCAGACTCTTCAGTTTCTCCCTGTATGGTACTGGTGCCCTTCCAGCTGCTGCTCTGGTGCTGGATCCCAGAGGGAATGAGTCTGCATAAATCCTAAGTCCATTGTGGGCCTTTTAAGAGGAGACACCTGAGAATCCCTCAGTTTTTCCCCCTCCCCCACCCCACTGGTTTTTATAGCTAGCAGTTGTGGGGACTTACATTCTTGGCCCTGGCACCCTGAGCTGGATGGTCTCATGTGGGGCTGGTATCCCTCGCTCCCCAGGTATCCCTCCTGATTTTTATCCACCACAAGTGAATGTGTTACCACCCATTCCACATATCCGCATCTCTGTGTCCCTGTCCCTTCTACCTGTCTGGATATATGAGACTTCTTTATTTCCTTGGTTGTTGGACTTCCACACCGCTCAATTTTCTGATGATTCAGGGTGATAGTTGTTCTGCAGTTTAGTTGTAATTTTTGCTGTGGTTGTGCAAGGAGGCAAGCTGTGTTTACCTACACTTCCATCTTGACCAGAAGTTACACTAGCAATTTTTAAAGAAAACATGTTCTTGTCCTTTAGAGTTATCATAGGACTCCATTTATAAATATCAGATACCAAGGTCCAGTATACCTTTCTTCTAGTTGGCTTTTTGGGGATCCTGTCTACCAAGTCTTGAATAGCACCTTATCCCCAGGCTCAAAGGAATGCAGCAAACCTATGGGGGAGAGATCTCTAATACTAGCAAAGTCATTAATCACATCTATGTTCTGACTTCGATGTTGTGCATAGTTCTTTACCTTCACTTCTTGGTCTACATACATGTCTCCCACCTCAATCATATTCTGAAAATATCACCTGTACACAATTTCATAAGGACTCGAGTTAAATCCAATTTTGAGCAGGGCAATAGTTAAAACTTGATCCCAGTGGAGATGAGTTTGACACAGTTTGCCCTCATTTTTCTTCGAGGTGTGATTCATCTTCTCTACCTTTCCAGAATCCTGAAGTCCCCATGCAGTGTGGAGTTGCCACCTGATTCCTAAAAATTTACCTACCTTCCATGTAATTTCTAAAACAAAAAGGAGGTCCATTATCACTCTGGATTCCGGCAGGTATGTCAAAGCAAGGAATTTTTTCTTTCAGTAGGGTTTTTATTACCTCTAAGGATTTCTCTGTTCTAGTAGGATAGGTCTCTACCTATCTTGAAAATGTATCAACAAAGACTAACAAATATTTCCATCTTCAGACCCTTGGTGCCTGGGTAAGGTCTATTTAAAAGTCCTCAAATGGGCTGTCCTTGGTATTGTGTCCCTTTTCTTTTATGGGGATCTCTCATAAGGAACTGCTAGCCATGCTCTGGAGGGACCTGTGCCTTTTTCCCTTGCAATATGATTGCTCTGCCCCAGTAGGAGCTTGTCCTCCAATGAATTTGGTTCCCTGATGGGTTCAGGATGGAGAGACCAGTTTAGGCTCACCTCCTTTGGTTCCCTCAGCCAAGTAAGGAGGAGGATCCCCCAGGGCTGAAGGGTCCACGGGAACCCTGACCATGCTTGCAGCAGCCATCCTGATCTGCCTGGTCCCTCTCTTCTGAACTTCTACTGTCTGCCACAGGCAAACCTCCTTTCTTTTGGGCCATTAATCTGTTTCCTTTTAATTCTGCGTCTTTATTCTGTAAAGTCATAAAAGCCTGTACATAAAGTATTTTGCCCCATTTCCACGATCTTTGATGAAACAACTCTAAGTGCAGTATAGTACAGTAGTTTAAAGACCTGTTCAGTGGCCAGCATTCTCCTGATTCCAGACTATACATAAGCCAAGCAGTATTACAATAAGAATAACATTTCTTAGGTTCATAAGCATAGGTGGACAAATCAGCCAGAATTTACCCCAAAGGGCTGTTTTCTGGAATGGAGGCTCTCCCACCCATTCTACCAGACAGAGCTCTGTAATGTCACACAAACCAGAAGGTTCCTTATTCCTGACAACCATTCTAAGTCATAACTTGGGACTGCAATCCTGAACCAGAAAATGCAGCTATTCAGTCAAAAGTGAAGGCAACAAGGAGTGCCAAGAATCAGAGAGGGAGAGTCCCTAAGTGAAATCACTTAGCAACTTCTAGGGAGTCTCCAAATCCATACCCCAGCACCCCCCAATCCAAGAAGTCAATGTGACTCCCCACAAAATACCTGAACTTACTGGAGAGTCCTGAAGGTATCCCACCAGAGTCATCAGAGAATGAAACTGGAAAAGTTCACATTGATGCTGCCTGTCACTACCAGAACCAATAAGTAGAGACAAGAATTGAATCTTTATGGCACTTTATTCAGATGCCGGCAATCTGAGAAGATGGCAGAAGATGTGCCCTAAAAACCATCTTACATGTCATCTCAAACTGACACTTTTAGAAGGACAAGGAAAGGGTAGGGAAAGGGTTTGGTAAAAAGATTAATCCAATAAGAGTCTCAGTCCAGCAGTGATTTTCCCGGTATTTTTTTTTAAGATTGTATTTATTTACTTTCAGAGGGAAGGGAAGGGAGGAAGAAAGAGAGGTAGAGAAACATCAATGTGTGAGAGAAACATCAACCAGTTGCCTCTTGCACACCCCAACTGGGAACCTGGCCTGCAACCCAGGCGTGTGTCCTGACTGGGAATCAAACTGGTGACCTTTTGGTTTGCGGGACAATGTCCAATCCGGGGAACCACACCAGTCAGAGCTGATTTTTCTAGTATTTCTTTATCTGCTGACCAACAATTCTTTATCTGTGTCACTGACATTCCCTCCTTGGAACACAATGGCTCAGATGCCATCTCCATTGCTGTGGACCCTCTGGGGCACAGAAGTTGAATTGCTTGTCAACCTCCTGGAGTCACATGGTCATGTATTCCAGTTCCTGGAATAACAGCTTTCCACATGCATTAATCACTTAAGTGATTAACTACAATCACTTATAGTTAATCAACTATAACTACAGCTAAAATATTTTTTCTTTTAGATCATAAGTACAAATGCCTTTATTTTATTTTATTTTTTTATTACGGCTAAAATCTTTATCTCTTGAGTTCCTCAGTTAATTTGGTACAACAACTGTGGCAACAGTATGGAAGTTCCTCAAAAAATTTTAAATAGAACTGCTTTACAATCCAGCATTCCCACTTCTGGGTATTAATTCAAAGGTCATTAAATCATTATCTCAAGGAGATACCTGCTTGCCCATATTCTTTGCAGCATTACTCACAATAGACAAGATACAAACTGTGGACAAAAAAGGGGCCACATAATAACCTGACAAGCTCAGGGGAGGTTTGCATGGCAGCCTTACAAACTCAGAGACCAAAAGTAACCACATATGATGGTTCTGAAATTAAAACTTTCTAACTAAAAGTGAGTCGTAGCAGGTAGTCACATCCCAGGCTGAATCTTCCTCAACAAAGGTCAATCTTTACCTTGACTGAGCTCATCTACTGTCTTTTTGCATCTACAATACACATCTCTGGAGTGTCAGAGTAATCCCCTTTATCTAGACCAGAGGGGCCCCAACCCCCAGGCAGGGGACCAGTACTGCTCCATGGCCTGTTAGGAACCAGGTTGCATGGCAGGAGGTGAGCAGCAGGCGTTCAGCAAAGCTTTGTTTGCATTATTGATTGAACTCCGCCTCCTGTCTCCCTCCTCTACAGGTCCGTGGAAAAAGTGTCTTGTACAAAACCAGTCCCTGGTGTCAGATAGGTTGGGGACTGCTGATCTAGACCCTCAGGGCACAATCTCCCCCCAGAGCATGAAACCACAGAACCCCTCATTGTTAACCTTGTTTCAGAATATCACCTCTGTGCGCTGTAGATGTTAGCTGTTAACTACTTTGTACCCACCAATGTAAAAGAAGTATGTGTCTTTCCCTTTTACTTTTTATCCAGTCTCAGAGATTTCTTTGCTTTTCTTTCTCTCTTCTTCCTAATCTACCACCAATGGATTTCATGTAACCTCCCCCACCCTGCTTTATGTGTCCTCCTTTGCTTCTAATGTATAAAATAAGCTGCAAAACTGCCATTCTCTGGAACATTTTCTCAATCCATTGAGACTTTCCTTCCTGGTAATTGTCATCAGTTTGGCTTATATAAACTCATAAAAATTCTCCACAGGTTTGGATCTTTTCTTTTCTTTTCTTTTCTTTTCTTTTCTTTTCTTTTCTTTTCTTTCCTTTCCTTTTCTTTTCTTTTCTTTTTCTTTCTTTTCTTTCCTTCCTTCCTTTCTTCCTTCCTTAATGTTCAATGATCTCTGAACTTTTTGTTGTCCTCTTGCCTCACTCTCACTGCCTTTAATATCCCAGCACTTCGGCATTGTTGTCCTCAGACACTGCTTTGTGATTCACAGTCCTGCAGGTGGTGGTCCTTTGGATGAATGTCATGGAGTGGCTGTTGTCCAGGACATCACCAAATTCGAAGTCCTCCCCTTCTTCCAGCAGGCAGTGGTAGGTGGTGATCTCAGCCTCCAGCTTGACCTTGATGTTCAATAGGTCCTTATACTCCAGGGCCTGGTGCTGCCACTCTGCCCAGGTCAGGGCCAGCTCAGACTTCAGGTCTGGAAGGATCCCGTTCGGCTGTCCTACCTGCATGGCATAGCGCATCTCCACCTCCCTCAGGCTGTTCTCCAAGCTGCCCTTCAGATTTCTCATGGAGTCCAGGTCAATCTCCAAGGACTAGGTCTCACGTCTCAGCTCTATGAGTGTTGTCTCAGCTGCTCCTATCTCAGTGGTCTGCGAGGTGACCACTGCGGTGCTCTCCTCAGTCTGCTGGGACCAGTGTTTATCTAGATCCTCTCAGTTCTTCCCAGCCAGCTCATCATACTGGGCCAAATGTGCGCCATGATCTTGCTGAGGTCCTGAGATTTGGGGGCATCCAACTCCATAGTCAACTCAGAGTTAGCAGTCTGGTTTGTAGATCGTTTATTTCCTCTTTGTGGTTCTTCTTCATGAAGAGCAGCTCCTACTTGATAGCCTCAATCTCTGTCTCCAGCTGCAGCTAAGTGATATTAGTGTCATCAGTGACCTTTCAGAGCTCATTGGTGTCATTCTCCATAGACTGGCACATGGCCAGCTCCATCTCATACTTGACTTTGAAGTCATCAGAAGCAAGATGGCATTGTCAAGCTGCAGAACAATGTGGGCACTGTCCCCAGAACTTGTAAATATATGAGCCCTCAGATCCTCGATGGTCTTAAGATAATGCCTCCAGTCTCTGACCTGGGGTCCATTCATCTCCAGGTCTTTCCTAATTTTGTGCTCTCTAGTCTCAGATTACCAGCCTGCAGGCTTCTTACCACCTCCAGGTAGGAGGCCAGGTGGTCACCTAGACATTGCATAGTCTCCTTCTTGTTCTGGATGCCCACCAGAACCCCGGCCATAGCCACCGCCAGGCCCAGCACATTGGTGGAATGGGACACAGAGATCCAAGAGCCCGAGTCCCCAGCACCTGCACAGACACTTGCCACACTGCAGGCTGGCCAGGCCTGGTGGCTGGGCTACTGCACGAAGCCCAGGGCTCGGTTGTCTGTGGAGAAGCTGGAGCAGGTGCTGAAGCTCATGTTGTTCACGAAGGAAAGTGAGAAGCTGAGACTCAGGTTCAAGCAGCAGTCAGTATGGATGTTTCTGATAACAACAAAAACAGCCTAAGTGTTCATCAATAGATGAGTGGATTAAAAGATGTGATATAGATAGATAGATGATAGATAGAGATATAGATAGATGATACAGATATAGATATATTGATAGAGATGTAGATACATAGATACACACACACACACACACACACACACACATACACACAATGGTTGTTATTCAGCCATGAGAAAGAAGGAAATTTTGCCACTTACATCAACTTGGATGAAATAGAAGGGCTTTATACTAAGTCAAATAAGTCAGAGAAAGGCACATATTGTTATGATATTATTTATATGTGGAATCTGAAAAAGCCAAACTCAGAAAAACAGAGAGTAGGTGGTAGTTACCAGGGGCCAGGGGGACAAGGGAAATAGGAAGATGTTGGCCAAAGGGTACAAACTTCCAGTTATAAGATGAATAAGTTCAGGGGATCTAACATATAGCATGGTGACTATAGTTAACAAATACTGTATTATATACTTGAAAGCTGCTAAGGGAGTAAATCTTAAATGTCCTAACCACAAAAAAAGAAATGGTAATTATGTAATGTAATAGAAGTGCTAGTTTTCATGGTAATTATTTTGCAATATATAAATGTAACAAATCAACACATGTACACCTTAAATTTACACAATGCTATATGTAAATTATATCTCAATAATCTCAAGGAAAGGAAGACTGCCACCTACTTCAGAGACCAACTGGCTAGAAGCTGGGGGTTCCCTCAACTCCTTCCTCAGTTTGATAATTTGCTAGAATGGCTACAAACTTGGGGGAATATTTCCTCATGTTTAACAGGTTATAACAGAGGTTACAGATGTACAATCAAATGAAGAGGCACATAGACCCCATCCAGAGGCCACACAGGAACCCCACACTAATTCGCCTTATTAGCATAAGCTCCAGTGTGATAGAAGACACTTGTTGTGAATAACAACAGACACTCCTGTCACGTAGGAAATTACAAGGATTTTAGGAGCTCTGTGTCAATAATGGGGACAAAAATACACAAACACACATACACATACACACACATACATACACACACATACACACACATGTATCTTTCTTATTACATGCAAAGGAGTGAATGGTCTGCATAAACTGGCTTTAAGCAAACAGGAAATTCATTGGTCCCTATAACTGACCGGTTCCAGGGCAGCTAGCTTCACCAATGGCTTAACCAGGGTTCAAACAATGTCTGCCTCTCGGCCCTGCCTTCTTCTAGGTTGGCTTCTGTCCCGGATTTAAAAGGGGGAGCAGCAGCTCCAGATCTCACTGACTCTCAGTAGGTCCAGCAAGAACCTCTTCCTGGTTACGTAGGTCCTGGCATCAGCTTTGGTTAAGCCTGATGGGCTTTTTGGCTTAGGTCAAAGGTGAGCTACAGGCTGAGAGGGCAGGAAGAGAGGCTCCCCAAGGGAAAGTCCACTGCCAGGAAAAGGGCGAGTGCAGGTAGAACACCAAGGTCCAGCAGGGATGCCCCCCAAAGGGGACTGCCTACTTGTCTGCTTGCCTGGTCGTCCGGGCCTCTGGTGGAAAAGTTATCTAATTCGCTGCTTGTCTGGTTACCTGGTCACCTGGTCAGAGGGGCCCCATCTGGGGGTGGGGTGCTGTGGTTGGGGAAACCATCCTGCCTCCATCAGGCCCTGAAGCTGGAGAAGGAAAAGATACAACCCTAGGTCTCTGGTTCTCAATTGGCTGAGGATGGAGGGCCCAGTGGACATCTTTGGGGAAACTGAGGGAGGGTTCCCACTTCTCCTGTGGGTGCTGTCCAAGAGGCCAGGGGGTAGACCCCTGCCTGAGTTCCTGGATACTCGGCCCCTGACCTTTCTATCCTAGGAGCTGGGAGCTACAAAGATAGATGTGATGGTGAAACAGAGAACGAAGATCCTTGTACCACTCAGGGTCCCAGAAGGAAATAGATGCAAATTCAAATTAGGAGAATACTGGGAGAGTTTAGCAAAGGGACTATTTTACAAAGGTTTGGGCAGCATATCAGGAGATCTCAAGGGAAGGAATAGTAGTTACATCTGGATTCTGTGACCACCCCAGGCCGGACAGGCTGGAGGGAGGGAGCTGTTAGCCAGGAGAAGGGGAACCTGGAGGCAGAGAGGGCTGTAGGAAGGTAACTGCCTGACAAGAAGTTATGACCTGGGACAAGGCTGCAGGAGGCTCCAGGAAGGAGCAGAGGGAATAAATATCCTCCGTCTCCCGTTCCTCCCTCCCTCCAATTCCCTGCTATGGCTCCTGTTATTCACACCCAACCAAAAGCCAGAGTACAGGCAGCCCAAGGGGACAGCCCTGCAGCCCAGCATCCCTGGCACAGAGCTGGGTGGAGAGGCTGGGACAGGGCCTGGAGAGAGCCTAGCATGGCCCCAAATATGTGGGGTGTGTCTGCAGGGCTCTCCAGGGGTGACTTAGACCTAAATCCGAAGGTCTGGTGATTGTCCTGGCAAGAGCAAAGGGGCCTCAAGGGATGAGCCCTGTATCCCAGAGCAGCGTGGACACAGCAAACACGGCAACAGAGGCGAATGAGGGAAGATCCAGCAGGGCCAGCCAGGCCAGAGGGAGAAAAGGCCCCACACCCTGCTGTGAGTCCAGGAGCCTGGATGGGAGGCCAGTGAGAAAGGCCAGCTGAGCAGAGGATGCTGGCTTCAAATGTCCCTGAGACAATGGGTGACCTGAGCTGAGTAAAGGACATGTTTTTGACTTTGTGTCCTTGCATCTTCTCTGAGCAGCTCCAGGGCTCCTTGGTGCTAGGAGAGAAGCTGACCAAGTGAATCATGCTGAGAGGTAGGGGCCGCAGCCAGAGCCAGCCTCACGCGCGTGCCTCCTGTGCAGTCACACAGGGCCCCACGCTGGGCTTAATGCTCTGCTGTCACGGACTTGAAATTCCTTGTGATTTTTGAACGAGAAACACTGCATCTTCTTTTGGCACAAAGCTCCTCCAATTATGTGGCCAGTCCTAACTATAGTGTGCTAACTTTTTCAGAGTATCTGGGAAAGCACAGTGCTCAACCCTGAGGCTTTATGCACAGTCAGGCGGTGTGACAGGCTGGTGAAGAGATCTTTCGGCGGGGAAAGGGGCTGTGCTTTTGGAGCCCCTTACAGCAAGTGATGCAGATGACTGCTGGCTACATCCAGGGGCGAGATCAGCCCCACGGAAAACATGAACACCTCGGGCAAAGCAACCCCCAGGAAGCAACCGCAAAATAGCACGGGGTCCTTATGACAGAGACTATTGGACAAGGTCTACGCCTCTGGCCCTGCAGGCTGCAGGTTGAGGAGCTGCGTCACCTGCAGGTCCCCAGCCTGAGATGGTCCAGGTTCCACGAGCCCACACAGCACCAGCTGCCCTGCCAAGGTGCCAGGGTTATCTGGCGGCCCCCAGTGCCTGGTGTCCTCTTACATCCTATGACACCAACTCAGGCATCTTAGGTGTCTGAAAGGGGGTGGGCAGAAGACAGCTTGGATGGCCCAAGGGCAGGAGGTCAGGAATGCTAGGGCAGGGAGCCAGGACACTGCAGCCACTGCCTGACATAGTCCTGCCGGTAGGGGGAGTCATAGAGACCGGCAAGAGAAGGACAAGTGCTAGCATATCCCAACAGCAAAAGTCTGAGGACCAATTCTACACAAGGCACTAACAAAGGCCTCCCTGCAGTACCGTGAGTTGACGCTATGTATCATCCCCAGTAGACAGGGTTTTATGATCCTGGCATCACAGTGGATGCCAGCAGCCAGAGGAAGCCCTAGGCAAAGAGATGCTGATGCTGGCAGCTGAAAGTCCTGATGTTGGGGGTTGGGTTGGGTTCAGATGGCATCTGCTGCAACTAGTATGGAGTGGGCCGGTGCACCCTGACTGTACGTTGTGCTTAGCCGTGCACAAGAGGAAGCAAAGCTGCTGCACACTGAGCGCTGTTCCCATGGCCCTTGGCTGGAATCCCTATAGAAACAGGCTCTCTCTAGTAACAGCCCTATGAGGAAAGTCTTATTAATTGCCCCCACTTCACGGATGAGGAAACTGCAGCTCAGAATCGTGTGTCTTGCCCAAGTCACACCCAGGGATGATACAGGAGAACTGTGGATGCAAAAGATGCACATGGCAGGAGATGCTGCTGGGCAGATGAAGGGCCTTAAGTGCCAAAGGGAACCGCTGAAGAATTCTAAACCAGTGACACATGATCGGGTTTGGGGTTTTCAGTGGTTGCTCAAGCTATGTGGAGGGAACTGAGGGGAACTTGGGGTAAGACTAGAGGCAGGAAGAGCCGAGGCTTCTGCATTTGCAGGCACTTTTAATTAGCCCGTGCTTATCTTGCAATACTGTGCTGCCCCCAAGTGGTAGTTTTGTGAAATTAATTCCTTTGTCGAACGAGTGCTCGGAACGGATGTTTGCCCGGATGGGCCCAAGAATTTGCCTTTGTTGCACGTTCCCAGCTCATGGTAATGGTCTGGAGACCACACTTTGAGACCCACATGCTTTGTTGCTTTCAAGGGACCACCGCGACAGTCTGATCCTTACCTTTCAGAGCTGCGGCCTCAGAAAGGACACACCAGACGCAAGTGGGGAAGGCTTCTGAGGGTGCCGGCTCCTGAGAACAGTTAGGACTCAAAGGAGCCCACTTCCGTCAGGAGCTTTGGAATTTCTGTGAAATCGCTGCCTCCTTTTCATGTCATTTCTGCATCTTTAATAATAGAAAACATTCTTACCACTGTTCTAAGCACCTTACTTCTCCCCAAGTCTGTGAAGTAAATTCTGTTATCTTCTTGCAGGGTATGAATTATATCCCCCAAAATTCATATTTAAATTTCTAACCGCCAGTACCTCAGACGGTGACCATATTGGAGGCAGCGCCTTTAAAGTAATTCCGTAAAAATGAGGTCATTAGGGAGGACCTAACCTAATGTGACCGGTGTCCTTATAAGAAGGGCAGATTTGAACCCCGGGCAGGTAGAGAGGGAAGACCATGAGAAGATGGCCATCTACAAGCCAGAGAGACCTCAGAAGAAACAATCCTGCCAAAAAGTTGATCTTGGACTTCAAGCGCTCAGAACTGTGAGAAAATAAGTTTATGTTGTTTAAGCCACTCAGTCTGTGACATTTTGTTATGGCAGCACATTACAGATAAGGAAACTGAGGCACACAAATGTTAAGTGATATGCCTAGTTGATACTTGAACCCAAGTAGTTGGGTTTCAAGCCATGTTGTTTCTTTCTTTCCTCCCTTCCTTCCTTCCTTCCTTCCTTCCTTCCTTCCTTCCTTCCTTCCTTCCTTCCTTCCTTCTGTCCCTAAGCACTGTACCCCCAATGATGGGTGAGTGGGTCTTGCTCTCATCCCCTGCCCACTCCTGCCTCCATGTCCCCACTCCTCCCCACCCCCACCCCAACAAAAAAAGAATGAGAGCTTCTTTCATTCTCTTTGGACTATTATGATGGTTGCCTAAAACTCATCTCCTCACCACACCCCTCCCCCTCAGTCCCTTCCTCCTCCCTGCAGCAAATCCCTCCACCAGCAATTTTTCTGTAGCCAAAATCAACTTTGTCCCTCCTCTGTCCAAAGCCGTCAGTGGCTTCCCACTGCCTTCAGGATGAAGATTTTCAAAGCCGGCTGCAGACATCATAACATATCACCCCTCGATACTACAACACACGTCACCCCAGAGAGGCAGGATGGGCCCCAACACCGGCACAGGAAGCAGAGCATCTAGGTGATGACCACAACCATTAGGTGCCTCATCTCTTGCTTTGGCTTGTTTACTGACTCTGCTGCCTGCTGGTTAACTGGCATTTTGAGCTGTGCTGCTTTATGCTGTGTTTACTGCATCCTGCTGAGCACAGCTTATAGATTTTACCAGCTGAAGTCAGAAGTTTTGATAGTTGGCATATAAGGACAGAAGTATGGGATTGGGGTCCTTCTTAATGTGGTCCTGGGTCATGTACCTTGGCCGGGACCTATCTATCTGTGCATCCCATCCAATTGTGTGTCTCGGATTCCAGTATAAACCATGACTGATGCTTGGCTCGGGGGCACAACACTTACCCTGTGACTTTTGGGTGTGTGACCAATGTCCTGTGCAATATTCAGGCCCAATGCTCCCTCATGTGGAGAAGAACAGTCACCATGTGGCCTGCCGAGGTCTGCATTCCTAAAAATAGATGGTCACCAGGACCCCACAAGCTTTAAGTGCCTCTGCCGCTGCTGCCAATGCAAAGGGGGTAGGAAAAAGACACCATGACACTCTTACAAAAAGTGGCCCAAATGCTTTATCCCTGCCTATTTTAAAGGACCAGAGGTCACCATGAACCTATTGGACAACTATAAAGGGGACCAAAAGGACTCTGGGATCAGTTGAGTGTCAAGTCTCAGCAACATGCAAAAGAGTTACTCCGATCCCTGCTCAGGCTGGGGTCCCTTACCCAACAAGGTGACAACTGCCACAGAGAAGGCCTTACTCCTGTCAATGCTGACCTGAGGCTCTCTGGAGGAAGAAACTTATAAATATGAGAAGGGGTGAGGGGATCTTCCCCCAAAGTATACTCAGTAACCACCTTCCCCCAAAATACCCAGATACAGAGGTCCACAATTGGGAATGGCCCAATTGGAAATCCAAGGAGAGAATGTATACAACAGAGATAAAAGGCGCAGATTGGCTTTTGCCCCTCTGCAAGACAGGTTCTGAATTAACTTTAACATCTGCTGAAATGCACCAATTAGCAAACTTAACACTGGAGCTCCAATTTTACTTATACCAGGGGACCTCACTAAATTTAAACAAGATAGCCCTTCTAGTTCCTTAGCACTAAACATAAAATAGAGTAGAAACATGCGTGCCTCACCTTAACCATCAGAACTATTGCTTGGCCTAAATTCCCCGTAGACAGAGCACCCACTGCCCTACAATATCCTGCAGGGGGCACGGACATTCCCTCTCAGTGAGTAATACAATTGTCTCTGGCACATAATAATCAGTTTGACAAATGGGACCCAATAGACCTCCCTCTTCCCCTTCATTTAAAATATTAATAGGGCCCAGTATAAATTAAACAGGTCTTTCAAGGATAAAAATCCATTATATAAGACTCATTTAGAGAAAAGGTGATTATCCACACTGCTTCTCCATTTAACAACCCACTCTGAAACCTAGAAAGAATAAATGGTCCCTCACAGTGGACTATCGCAGTCTTAATGCTACAGTCTCACCCATTAAGAGCCCCATTTCCAATATTATTAAAATCACCATCTCAGCCCCACCAGCAACTAGGACATACTGTGTTATCATAGATTTGGCTAATGTGTTCTGTTCAGGGCCGATCTCAACGGCTTCTTCCCCTTCAGAGGAAAACAGTTCACCTTCACGGGACTCCCCAGGGGGCACCCCCACAGCTCTGCTATCACACACAGGTTTTGCAGGCAAGGTCTTAACCACATCCATTTTTTTTCCAGGAACACAGACATGACATCACACTGATGACACTCTCCTCTTCCGAGGAGGTTCATTTGACACGCTCATTTGTGACATACAAATACTCGCGAAGGGACTCGCAACAAAGGGGATACGTCATTGCCCCACATGTGTTACAAGGCCCACCATCTGAAATGCGTGTGGTCGGCAGAGGGTCACTTCATCCCTGACACCATCAAGAAACAGCTGTTTACTCTCTAACATGCACAACATTCGAACAAGCCCAAAGTCTTTTGTGCCTTTCTGAAAAGTAACATATTCCTCATTTCCAATTTTTTCCTAAGCCCATGTAGGCTGTTTTCACAAATCAGCCCACCTCGGATGGGGAAGACTACAGCAAAAGGCTCCAGAACTTGTGCAAATTGCATCCCCACAGACACTACTCCTAAGGCCCAACCTCCATCCCTCACCACCCAGAGACTCCTTCATTGTGGAGGCTGTCTCTTGACTTTCAAAGTCTCTGGACCTCCCATGATGGCCATATGTTGTCCATGGCTCGCGATGTGTGCCCTCCCCAGCCCCATATACTATTAGAATGGCTATGTACGGAGCTTTTCTGGAAACAGAGGCTCTCACAGGTCCTGAGCCTGGGACCCTCCATACATAGCTGCCTGTTATGCCTCGGGACATGGAAGCAGTACCCCAAAAGCTCAGCCCAACCACTGAGGCCTCCTTGCTAAAACAGAAATGGTACCTGTGAGATAGACCCAAATCTGGGCCCTCTGGTGAATCCCATTTGCCATAGCCTGTCCTGTCCTCAGTCCCTTGCCATATGCCATGGCACCCCTCAGCCACCTGGGGAGCCCCTTGGGATCAATTGAATAAACAGCAAAGGTAGTTCATATACCTTACAGATATCATCACAGCGTCACACATGACAGAGGTCAGCAGAAAGCTGCTGCTTTTCATACCTTAACCAGGTCATCTTTGATAAAGGACAAGACTCAAGGGCCAGCATAGTTGGCCAAACTTCAGGCAGATATCTTAGCAGTGGATACCTGGCCAACAATTGGCCCCACCCACATATTTTTACAGACTCCTGAACCATTTCCAATGGTCTTGCTATCTGGTCTGACCAATGGCAGTAAAAGAATTCTTCATCTAAGGTCATCGCCCTCTAGGGTAAAGAACTCCGGGAATTTGCCTCACAGACACTCAAAATATAAATCAAGGTCACACATATTTCTCCACATACTAAAACCACAAGTTTACAAGGCCTCATCAAAACACTTCTTATCACCTTTGGAATTCCAAACATCATTGATAGTTACCAAGACACCCATTTCACTTCTCAGAATACACAATACTGGGCCTTTTTAAAAACAGCTTTATTAAGATATAATTCACATACCATACAATCTCCCATTTGAGGTATACGAGTCAATGGCTTTTTATAAATTCACAGATTTTTGTAACCAAGACCATAGTCAATTTTAGAACATTTTTATTATTCCAAAAATAAATATTGTATACCTTCGTTATCACCCCTCTATCTCCGCATCCACCACCCTAGCCCTAGGCAACCACTGATCCACATTCTGTCTCTATAGGTTAGCCTATTCTGAATACTTCTTATAAACACAGTCACACACTATGAGGTCTTTTGTGTCCTTCTTCTTTCACTTAGTATAATGTTTTCAAGATTCATCCATGTCATAACATGTATCAGTGCTTTGCTCCTTTTTGTGGCTGAGTAATATTTCATTGTATGAATATATCACATTTTGTTTATCTTGTCATCAATGAATGGACATTTGAGTTGTTTCCACTTTTTGGATATTATGAATGATGCTGCTGTGAACATAACTATGCAAGTCTTTGTGTGGACATGTTTTCATTTCTCTTGGGTATATACTTAGGAGTAGAATTGCTGGGTCATGTGGTAGCTCTATGTTTAACCATTTTAGGAACTGCCAGACTGTTTTCCAATAGCTGCTCTATTTTATATTCCCACCAACAGTGTATGAATGTTCTGGTTTCTATTCATCTTCACCAACACTTGTTATTGTGTATCTTTTCATTATAGTCATTTGTGTGTAGGTGAAGTACAAATCATTATGGTTTGATTTGCATTTTCATAAGGGCTACTGATGTCAAACATCTTTTCATGTGCTTATTGGCCATTTGTGTATCTGATTAAATGTCTGTTCAATTCTTTGCCCTTTTTATTTACCTCATTTTGGTAAAATTTACATAACAAAATTTACCATTTTAACCATTTTTAAAGGTGCAATTCATTGGAATGAAGTATATTCATGATATTGTACAACCTTCATCACTATTTATTTTTAGAACTTTTCATCATCCCAAACAGAAATTCTGCATTCACTAAGCCATAACTACCCATTTCCCTTCCATCGGCCCCTGGTAATTTCTAACCTACCCACTGTTCCCTAGGAATTTATGTATTTAGATATTGTATTAATCTAAATGTGACTTAGAGCAAGTTATATATGTTTATACAATATTGAAATTATGCAATATCATCCTTTTGTATCTGGCCTATTTTACTTAATGTAATGTGTTCACAGTTCATCCATGTTGTAGCATATATCAGCACTTTATTCCTTTTTATGGCTGAATAATATTCCATTGTATAGATAAACCACGTTTTGTCTATCCATTTGTCAGCTGATGAACACTTGAGCTGCTTCTCCCTTTTGACTATTGTGAATAATGCTTATATTAATATTGATATAAAATTACCTGGTTGTGTACCTGTTTTTAAGCCTTCTCACTTTATTGATAGGGCCTACTTTTTAACTGGGTTATTTGCCTATTATTAAGTTGTAATAGTCCTTTATATATTCTAGACACAAGTCCCTTATATGATTTGCAAAGTTCTGCTCCCATTGTATGGGTTGTCTTTTCACTTTTTCCTGGTGTCCTATGAGTCACAGACATTTTTAATTTTGGTGATGAAAACTAGGCTCTTGAACAAGACATTCAACAGAACTTTTACCTCCCTTATAGTACTCAGACAGCAGGCCTCATAGAGCACTGTAACGGCTTAAGTAAACAAGTTCAAATTCAATCACGTGAAACATGGCATATTGCAGCCATCATTCAAACATCAGGGGTAATCAAGATTCTGACTCCACTTTTGATGTTTCGTGGCTGACATCCCTCAAGTCCCATTCCTCCCCTTTCCACCTCTTGCCTTGCCTATGGGCAAGCCAGTAAAAAAGCCCAGATGCTCCCTCCCTTGGTGCTGGCAGAAAGTTGAGCCGGTGCAAGCCGCAGCCTCACTTGCAATCACAAACAAAGCCAAGCCAGTCTCCACTCCCAGTTCTCTCAAGCCATTTGGGACCTGCTTAGAAACCTGTCCTGCCCCCTCGTTATATGAGTAATTAACTTTTTCATACCTTCTTGATGTGTGTAGCATCATCCGTCTCAACATAAAAACCAAATCGGTGGGTGTCCATCCTACATTTGCGGGGTAATCACAACAACACACAACTCCTAAAAGTCCTAACACCCTCCTACATCACCCCAATGCTGACATCAAATCTAAGAAAACTGACAGCAAGCGGCAGCCATCCCGTCTATATACAAATAACCCCATTCATCTCCCAAATGTCTTCTCTAGCTGCATTATGTTTTTTAAGTCAGAATCCAATTATTGTTTGTATTCAGTTTCTGTCTCTTTAGTCTCTTTAGCATCATCCGATAGAGCAGCCGCTAGCCACAAGTGGCTACTGAGAACTTGGAATGTGCTTAGTTCAACGTGTAAAGTGCACTATGTTGAAGACTTGGGACAAAAAAGAGAGAGAAAATGTAAAATATCTCATGAATAAATTTTATATGAGTTACATATAAAATTGATAGTATCTTTGGATATATTAGTTCAGGAGACAGAATAAAGCCCCCCCAAAGATGTCCATGTCCTATCCTCTGGAACCTTACATGGCAAAAGAGACTTTGCAAGTGTGATTAAGGTTAAGGATCTTGAGACAATGGTGGAAAGAAGGGGAAGGGACTAGACAAAGAACATGTATGAATGAACCATAGACATGGACAACAGAGTGGGAATTGACTGTGGGAGCGGGGAGTGGCGGTGGGATGGATGGAGGGGGGTAAAGGGGGAAAAGTAGAGACAATTGTAATAGAATCAACATGATTTATAAATTAATTTTTTTTAAAAGGTTAAGAATCTTGAGATGGAGATATTATCCTAGATTATCCAAGTGGGTCCAATTTAATCACATGAGTCCTTACAAGCAAAGAACCTTTCCCAGCTGAATCAGGGAAACTTAACATGAGTAATGGCGGCTTCAAAGGCAAAGGGTCCACAAGCCAAGAAATGCACTGGCCCCTAGAGACAGAGAATGGCTCACAGTTTATAGTCAGGAAGAAAATTAAAATTAAAACTAAGTCCTTTAGCAATAAGATACTAAATTCTGCAAAAAAAGAAAAAATGAGCAAGAAATGAATTCTCCCCTAGGACCTCCAGTGAGAAATACAGCCTGTTGACACCTTAATTTTAGTCCAATGACACTCATACTCAACCTCTGACATATAGAACTGTAAGATAGTAAAGTAGTGTTGTTTTACAGCACTGAATTTGTTACAGCAGCAAGAGAAAATTATTGTATTGGGTCAAATACTAATTTATTCTTAATAGTAATAAATTGGTAATAATTATTAAAATTAATTTTACAGGTTTCTGTTTATTCTTTTAGTGTAACTACAAGAAAAACTTAAACTTATATGTTACTCACATTTGTAGTTCAAGTTTATTCATACTGGGCAGTGCTATTCACACACACATGCACACGCACCACATTTATTGTACCCTTCACGTCGACTTTCTGAGAACAGCAGTCTAGTTGTCATGCCAAATGCCCCATTTCAAATTTGTCAGGCTGCTTCATCTCAATGTCACTTAACTTATTTCTCTACCCTCTATATTGCCAGTAACCTGAACATTCAGTCAAAAGGTGTAATTAGATTTGGATTAAACATTTTTTGGCAAGAGTGCTTCAGAGGCGGTACTGCATCAGATCAGGAGGCTCATAACACTCGGTTGTCTGACTATAATTGACAGTAAGTTTGATCACTCGTTAAGGTGATGTTGGGGAGTCACACTATGTTCCTCAAAAAAGATGTACCTGTAAATGTGACTTTATTTAGAACCGCTTCTACAGATGTAATCAAGCTAAAATGAGGTCATACTGGATTAGGGTGGGCCCTAATCCAATGGTTGGTGTCCTTACAAGAGGGAAATTTGGACACAAAGACGCAGACATACACAGGGAGAACACCATGTGATGACAGAGGCTTAAGTTGAAGTGATGCATCCACAAGGCGTGGAAAGCCAAGGTTTGCTGCCAACCACCAGAAGCTAGATACCTTGACTCCAGAGATTTAGGCTCCAGAATTCTGAGAGAATACATTTCTGTTGTTTTAAGCCATTCGATTTGTGGTAATTTGTTAGGCAGCCCTAGGAAATAAATATAGGTGGTGACCACCAGATATTTCTAATGTAAATGTATGCATGTCCCATAGCAATTAAACAAGTAATGACGTATTGCTTTGGCATCATGCCAATTCTCTGTTCCCTGCTGTGTTTGGCATCTAATAGTGCAGAAAGCAAGGAAATGCTCAAAGGCCCATGAGGTCATGTTGAAAAAGTAAAGGAGCTAGCTCAAAAGGACTTCCACTGACCTATTTTAGAACATTTTGAGTATTAAAAAAGAATAACTAAAACTGATTATAAGACATTTTTATTTAAAAATCCATGAGTTCATAGTGATACTCAAAAATATAGAAAGTAGGAAGAAGTAGCAAATAACAATCATTCAACCCTCAAAAAAATATTGGGTTGGCCAAAAAGTTCATTTGGTTATTTTTCTGTAAGATGGCTCTAGTAGTGCTTAGTTGTCTTTAACCTCATTCAAAACAGTTTTGTTTGATTGTATTGTGACAGCTGCCATATCAGAGTGCAGTTTTTAAAAACTTATCAAAATTGGTGAATTTTGTGTAGCCATTTTAATATTGAAGATGGGAGAAATATGGAACATTTTTGGCATATTATGCTTTATTATTTCAAGAAAGGTAAAAATGTAACTGAGACACAAAAAAATACTTGTGCAGTGTATGGAGAAGGTGCTGTGACTGACTGAATGTGTTGAAAGTGGTTTGCAAAGTTCTGTACTGGAGATTTCTCTCTGGATGATGCTCCTCAGTTGGGTAGATTAGTTGAAGTTGATAACAATTAAATTGAGGCATTAACTGAGAAAAATCAATGTTATACCACACAGGGGATAGCCGACATACTCAAAATATCCAAATCAATAAAGTTATTGGTGAAAATTAAAAATGTCTTTTATTAAATGGACTTTTTGACCAACCCAATAATAGAATAAGGATTATCAATGGATATTCAAAACATGTTAAAGTTTGGTAGGGAACAGGCCCTCCACTGGGTTTAAACATGTTAACCTGCTTTTTGTGTTCTTTCCTTCTCTGCCACATGTGGAGAGCCAACAGTGTTCGCTAGATTTCAGGGCCTTTTCTGCTGTTCCTTTCTCTTTCCTTCAGAGTCCAGAGGTTCATTTTTCTAACATAATACTCCAGAACTATGGTCTCAAACATTGTTGTTTCCTTGGGGAGCTTTTAAAAATCCAGATACCCAGGCTGCAGCCCAGACCAATTATATCGGAACCTCTGCAGAAGGGCCCCAAGCAAAAATATTTTCTAAACATTCCCCAGTATTTCCAGTGTGTAGCAAGGTATGGGAATCACCTCTCTGGCTCCAGTGTCATGCGGTCCTCTTTAGTAAGAGACATGAAGCCAGAAAGTGAGAAAACAAACCATGCTTATTATCACTTCTGAAAGGACAAACATCTACGATTGGATTTGATCTATTACTGTCCTGCCAAGCTTCCCTTAAGGGCATCATGCCTTCCACGGCCCTTCCCTAAAAAGGCTATTTCTCCATCTGCCATAGCTGTGTCACCTTGGAATCCACCCCAAATGCCCTTTTTAATATGGCTTCTTTTACTCAGCATAAATATTCTGAGATTCATTTATATTGTTGCAATATTAGTAATTTATTCTCTTTTATCCCAGAGCAGCATTTCATTTTATGCCACAATTTGCCAGTTCACCTGTTGGTTGAACAGCCTTTGAGTTGTTCACAACTTTTGACTATTACAAATAAAGCTGCTATAAACATTCATATACAGGTCTTTGTATGAACATTTCATTTATTTTGGGTGAAAGCCTAAGAATGAAACGGTTTGGCCATATGGTAGGTGTGTGTTTAACTTTTTAAGGAACTGCCAAACTTTTTTCAAAGTAGTTTTACCATTTCCATTCCCAGCCACACTGTATGAGGGTTGATCCTCTCTATTATCAAGACTTGCTATGCCCTTTCTTTTAATTTCGGTCATTCTAATAGGTGTACAGTGAAATTTCATAGTGGTTTAGTTTGCATTTTCCTTATGATTAATGGGATTGAATGTTGAACACCTGTTTTGTGTTTATTTGCTATCTGCATCTCTTCTTTGGTGAAGTATCTGTTCAAATATTTTCCCCATGTTTTTGGAAAAAAAACTAGTAACCCCTTTTGGGAATCGCCAAAGTTCTCACCAGAACCACAAGGGGGCAAAAGAGAGTCGATGTACCTACTGAGGTCTTTTCTCTGGCTTCCATCCCAGGAAGGAAGAGTAATTTCAGAGCAGAGGTGAGACCGGACTCGGGGCTTGTGCGGGTAGACAGGAGGCGAGGGAAGGAGACATCCCAGGAACACGTCAACTCATCTCCTGCCTTCCTATCTATGGTGGGCGTAGCATACTGAAACCACACCCCACCCCACCCCCTGCCTCCCTCCCCATCCCCGCTTTCCTCTCCCCTAAGTAGGGGTGTGGTTTCAGTTGGATTCTAGTGTGAGCCCTCAGACTCACATGGCAAGGAGGCGGGGCTTAACGTAGCACTCACCTATTTGTACAGGCTTTTGCGGGTGGAGCCCATAGCGTATGAAACACAGAGGCTCCGTTTGGGCTGTGTGTAACTCTGCAAAGAAGGCGGACAACGGTGAACCTGCAGCAGGAAGCGCGCGCAGCAGTCGTGGGTGGTAAAGGGACCTGGGCGAGGCACCATCAGTGTTCACTTCAGTCCCCTGTCCAGTTTACTCTTGTCCCCTTCCAGCCTCTCTCCTCTTTCCAAGGTAGGAACCAGATGGCCTATCTTCATGCGGATCCACACATGAGGTGAGGGTTTTCACAGGGGCAAAGCCAGCGCCACTCTTATACGTGCTGAGGCCTGGCCTCCTGCAAACTGGGATCCTCTGGCCGTCTCCTCCTTTCAGGCCCAGGAAAACCTCTCTTGCACAACATTTGCCCCTTCTCCTATTTCCTGCCTGACTACCGAGGTATTAGGTCATGCTCTTAGCTTTTAACCTATTTCATTTTCCCTAGAGGACCAGGCTTTGCAAAAAACAAAGGTCCCATCCTCACCACTTTCTCACTTAAATCACTTAGAAGGGGTCTGTGATTTTTAACTAAAAGAATACTTATTACAGCAGAAATAGTACATGCCTACTAAGTTATCCACACAGCCCTGGTGGCTTTGGGAG
Organism: Pteronotus mesoamericanus; assembly: GCF_021234165.1. NCBI lineage: Eukaryota > Metazoa > Chordata > Mammalia > Chiroptera > Mormoopidae > Pteronotus > Pteronotus mesoamericanus. The sequence continues at coordinate 23,804,303 of NW_026555105.1, read as the reverse complement.
CCGGCTAAGCACAATATCTGTTGAGAGCAATTGAATGTCAAACAGCTGAATCTCCCACCTGTAATAACCAAAGTAGGTAGAAAAAAATATCATTTATAATTGTTCACAATAAATGAGATATTTATACAGGGTCTGGCACAAACAACATCCCTTTTTTATTACAAAATCTTTTATTACAAAATCATAAGCATATAATTCTGTAACATCACATTCAAGCACACCAGATGACATTTTAGGCAAAATCTTCTAATTAAAATTATAAATTACTACACCCCTACCAACCACACTCAAGCATGCATTACTCCTGCTGGACCCTGTATATAAATTTAACAAAACATGTATAGGACTGATATGCTAAAATTATAAAATACAAGTTAATGAAAAAAATCAAAGAAAATCTAGATCAATGGAGAGACATAATGTGTTCATGGATTGAAAAGCTCACTAAAGTAGAGAAATCAATTCTCCCCAAATTGATATACAAGTTTAATACAATTCTTATTAAAATGTCAGCCAGGGTGTTGTTTTTTTTTGTTTGTTTTTGTTTTTTTGTATAAACAAGATTATTCTCAAATTTATATTAAGAAAACAAATAATTTTGAAAAAATAATGACGTGGGAAGAACCAATTCTTGACATTGAGGCCTACGATATAGCTACAGTAATCAAGACAGTGTTATTCATGGAGAAACAGACACACAGATCAATGGAACAGAACAGAGCACCTAGGAATCAGCTCACACAAGCACAGCCAACTGATCTTTGACAAAAGTGCAATGGCATTCAATGGAGAAAGGGTAGTCTTTTCAACAAATGGTGCTAGAGCAATTGCATATCCATGGGCAAATATATGGACCTCATGACTTATACCAAAAGTAACTCAAATGGATCACAGATTTAAATGTAGAACTATAAAACTTTTAGGGGAGAAAATCATTGGGACTTAGGACTGATGATCTAAGAATTCTTAGACATGACACCAAAATTATGATCCATAAAAGTCAATAAATTGGACTTCATCAAAATTAATAACTTTTGCTCTGCCAAAGACATTGTGAAAGGCTGAAAACACAAGCTACACACACTGGGAGAAATATTTGCAGATCACACATATCTGACATGTATATCAGAATGCATAAAGGACTCTCAAATCTCAACAGTTAAAAAAATCCAATTAGAAAACAGGTAAAAGACATAAAGAGGCACTTTATCGAAGAGGATATAAAACGGCAAATAAGTACATGGAAAAATGCTCAAAACCTTTAGCTTTCAGGGAAATGCAAATTAAGACCATGATGAGATATCACTACATACTTATGAAAACAGCTAAAATAAAAAAGTGACAATACCAACTACATGAGAGGATATGAAGAAACTAGATCTCTCATAGATTGCTGATGGCAATGTAAAATGGGAGAGAGCCACTCTGGAAAATAGTTTGGCAGTTTCTTTACAAATGAAATATACTTTCCATGCAACCCAGCAATTGCACTCCTGGGCATTTGTCCCAGAGCTTTCAAAAATCTGCCATCAATTGTTCATGGCAGCTTTATTTATTGAATATAATAGCAAAAACTGGAAACAACCAAAATGTCCTACAAGTGAATGATTAAACAAATGTGATACATTCATGCCATGAATTACAACAACAACAACAACAACAACAAATGAAGCTGTTGATACCTGCAACAACCTGGATGGATTTCGGGAGCATGATTTTGACTGGGGTAAAAATGCAAAAGGCCTTATAGTGTATGCTTCCATTTATGTAACATTCTCAAAATGACAAAAATAGAAAGACTGAGGACACATTAGTGGTTGCCAGAGATTAAGGATGGTGGGGAGAGAAGTAGGTGTGACTATAAAGGAGTAGCAGGACACAGATCTTCAGGGTGAAGAAATACTTCTGCATCTTTTTTTTAAGATTTTATTTATTTTTTTTAGAGAGAGGGAAAGGAAGGAAGAAAGAAAAGAAGAGAAGCATCTATCACTTGCCTCCCGCACACACTCCATCCAGGCGCCAAACCCACAACCCGGGCATGTGCCCTGACCAGGAATTGACCCAGAGACCTTAGACTTTGTGGACGACAGCCAACCAACTGAGCCACACTGGTCAGGGTGGAATAGTTCTGTATCTTGAAAGCGTGGTGGTTACACTACACTAGTTTCTACACTAGTGATAAAATAGCAGAACTATACATACATTGTGCTAATGTCAATTTCCCAGCTTTGATGCTATACTATAGTTAAGTAGGATGTAACCATTGCGGGGAATCAGATGAGGGGTACAGAATATACAGAGCTCCTTGTATTATCTTTTCAACTCTCTCTGCATATATAATAATTTCAAAATAAAGTGTTTTTTTGAAAACTTATATATGAGAGTTCACAGTGGTGAGAACCTGGATGAGACAGGTTGGGCTTGATGTCCTGGAATGGGAAAGGACTGAGCATGTGTTTTTGGTATGTGGGGAGATGAGGTGAGAAATCGAAACAGACATACGAGTTTCAGCTGTGGCTTATGACACTTTTCCCTGTTGGTGGCGGGAAGTGGCAGTCGGCATGCAAAGACTTGGAAACTGAAGACTCCAAGGACTGCTTACACTGCAATTTCTGGACCCCAGAGGGTCACCCACCCCACCATGGGATTGCTCTTTGTCCAGAACACAGCCAGCCCCTCACTGCCAAAACACACCAGAAGATAAATGGTCTGTGCTGGTCCATGGCAAGCGTCTAGGCCAACTTCTCTTTTGACCAATGGGGGACTAAGGCTTAGACGGGGCAGCAACCTTCCCAGTGTCACACAGGTACATTATTGCTCAGAATAGGGACGCAAATATGTAACTCTGACTTCTGAGTGCAGATTGGAGGAGTGAGGGAGGAAGGAGGGCAGGAAGAGAGGGTGCTGGGAGACCCATTAAGGGCCATTAAAATAATCAAGATGTCAGACAAGAGGACCAGACCTAGAGACAGATTGCTTGGGAGTGCACGAGAGTAAGGGAGGGACCCTGGCTGTCCTCAGCCTTCCGGCACCTGCACTAATAGGATGGAGCCACCCTATCGTAGCAACATGGAGTGGGGTGCTGGATATTTGCAAGAACCGGACTTTGGAGGGCTATGAATTTCATCTCAGCTCTGTTCAGCTTGAGGTACCTGGATGGATCCATTTTAGGGGACAAGCAGGGGCAGTTGTTTAGGAGACACTGGGCGACCTGAGCCTGGAGCTCCAGGAAGAGGTCTGCATTGGTCATTGGAATAACCTTAGAAGCAGGCAAGTACCTTTCTTAAAAATGTCAAATATGATCCAGCAAGAAAAGAATAGCTGAATCAAGGCGTAAGAGAAGCATGAAGGGGGCACTGGTTTACAAATTTCCAGATTAGATGATGGAGTAGGAAGAGGTATCCAAAGAACTGGGTAGGGATAGGGGAGTCATTAAAGTAACACTGATTCCTGCTGCACTGTTAACAGATTAGAGAGAGAAAACTGAGTCAAAGCCACTGTCTAATAAACAATTAATTAAAAACGTGTCATTCCCAGCTCAGTTCAGTGACCCTCAGCAGCCTCCTACCTTCTCAGCCACACTGCGTCCCCCACCCCAAGGCCTCCTTTATAGACATTCTAAAGCTGTAGCGCCTCTTCTCACATCCAGCAGGGACCATGACTCAAGGCTGGGGGAAATGACACAAAAACCCTTTGGTTCATCCAAGTCTACTGTCACTGGGTCCCAAGTCTGCTTTTTCACAGCCATTTGCATGCTAATTTACACTGTTCTGCAAACACTGGCTTCCTCTTTAATGGGCTAATGCCTTTCTTTCCTGTATCATCTCATCTTTTCACCGTACCTCTAACAGTGTGGACTTTGGTGATTAAAAAAAAAAAAAAAAAAAAAAAAGAGGGATCCTTTGTGGGGTCCTATCCTTCTGTATTTGTTCAAAATCTATTTATTGAGGGTCCAAAATTCAATAATGAAAGCACAGGCTGCCCTCAAGGACTGCAGGCTGTGTTTGCTCTCCTGCCTCTATTTCCTGGCACAGCCTTAGAAATGCAGAGGGGGACACAACCCAAACCCTGCAAGGCTCACAGACTGGACGCTGAGCTAATGGGGTAGGAGGAGGACTGGGGTCTGAGGACCTAATAATATGCTCAGCCCAGGACCCAGCCCAGCAGTCAGAACTCCTTGCAACCCAGCTGGAGTGACCAGTATACAAAGCACATGGTCAGATAGTAAAAATCTTTAACCAGGGAAAGGTGTGTACTGTTTCCTAGCTTGGAAGGCAGGAGATATTTCATAGGACCATGATTTGGGGACTGACACTCCCCTGGTTTTGTGGCACAGAGGAGGCCCCTTCATACACTCCCTGCGTTGCCAGGGAGGGTCCGGGATGAAGAAAACACAAGCCTTTGATATCAGAGATGCGTCTTCATCAAAGTGCTTCTACACCACTCTTTGCTTGAACATGACCCACCAGCTGAGAAGCAGCTTGAGGGTCCTAGGCCTTTGCTTCAGGGCATATAAAATTGGAGACCAGGTGACCCTTTCAGTCTCCCCGCCCCCATTGGATCTAATTAACCTGCACTAAGCCACACTGCACAGCAGGACTGGCTCCTGAGACAAGGCTATGTTCTCTCAGGAACCCATACACTTTAGCCAGGCCTTCGCTCCCCTGCACAGCCTCGTGCTACTGCTGCTGTTACAGCTCCTTTGGAACCAAAGCCTCCACCCAGATCCCCCCGGGGATAATCAGGGCTCAATGTACTAGAATCTGAAGGTGCCACAGGGGTGTGTGTGTGTGTGTGTGTGTGTGTGTGTTGCTCCGTGTAGAACAGAGGAGGCATGGCTGCATTAACCACGGTGGTCACCAGCCTCCAAGAGGGCCCCAAGTGATCCTCGGCTCCTAGCTTTCATAGCCTCATGTAGTCTCCCCAACATTGGATAGAACTGTCCAAGTAATCAGTAGGATATTACAGAAATGTCAGTCTGCTGTGTGTCTTCCAGGGGTAGGTCATAAAAGGCATCCTGGCCTCTGCCTCACTCTCTTGGATCACTTTTTTCTGGGGGAAGCTGACTGCTGTGTCATAAGGACACCCAAGCAGCCCTATGGGGAGGGCCAAGCAGAAACGACCTGAGGCCTCTCACCAGTCAGGACTAACTTTCAGGTGAGTGAGCCGGCTTGGGCACAATCTTCCAGCTCCATCAAGCCCTCCGTTTGGCCAGCCACCGTACTGATGGCAGCTTTATGAAACACCTCCAGCCAGAACCACCCAGCTAAGCTGCTCCTAGATCCCGGACCCCAGAAACTGGAAAGATATTAAACATTTATTGTTCTCTTAAGCTGCTAAGCTTTTGGTGTAATTTAGGACACAACAGTAAATAACTAATACAATATGTTTCCATTTCTCTCGGGTAAATACCTAAGAGTAGAAAATTGTTTGGTCATATGATAAGTGTATGTTTAACTTTATAAGAAGCTGCCAGTTTCCTGCCTACACCATAGGCCAGTTGTGGTTGTTTTTTCCTAAGACTCACCTCACAAAAGATAAATATCAATGGCTTTGATTATAAGATACAGCAGGACCCCAGTTGCACCAAACTGCCATATGTACCTTCCTCCCTAGCCCCCCTTCTTTATAAGCCATTGCCAGGATTAGGGTAAATCTCTGGTCCTTCCACAGGGTGGGGAACTTCCTTCCAACTGACTACTTACATGACCTTGGAAATCATCCCGCAGTTTAGAATTGACAAATCCCTTTCCCATATGTGCCCAGAATTCTTCCAGGCCATGGACGCAAATGAGATTTCATTAATAGGAAAAAAAACAAACACATACACACACATCTTGGGCTTTCACCCCCATCTGCAGACCACGGGTGCTCCAGAGCTCCTAACTTGCCCCAGTTATTTCTAGAAGTCACATGACCTTAGTACAGGGGTCCCTCCTAGAAAGCCAAGTCCTTAGAAGCCACGTGGGGGCAGCACCTCACCACTGCCCCTGCCAATGTGTCCTGAAGATCGGCACCATGTTCCTTCCTCAATTCTACCCATCATCCCCCCGGCACTCCCCGAAGTTGCCAACCCTGTACTACTATATCTGAGTATCACGCAGAAATGCAGGGAGAAGCCTTCTAGCAGATTCTGCTGGTACCCTGTTTAGATCCCCTTTCCCAGGCCAGGGCGTCCATCCACCAGCTGCTGTGCAGGCCGCCTCCTGCTGCCAAGAATTGCCTTTCGCTGATGGGTGACCCTGAGAGGTTACGCTCCCCAACTGCCTCCCAACAACTGGTTGACACAGGGGAACAAAAGCCTGACCTGCTCACCTCAAGGGGGAGACAACTCTCTGGTCCATTCCCACCCCAGAGGTCCCTGTGGGACCAGGGTGAGGCTGGACTCCAGCTGAGACCCCTTCTTGCCGTAAGCATCTTCCCCTGGCCTGCCCAGCTTTCTTCCTTCTCTTTCATGCTGCTCTGAGAGCACACCCACAATAGGCCATTTGTTCAGGAATCCCCATTTTAGCCCTTGCCGGTATGGCTCAGTTGCTCGGAGCATCACCCTGGACACCAAAAGGTTGGGGGTTTGATTCCTGGTCAGGGCACATACCGAGGTTGTGGATTCACTCTGTGCTTAAGAAGCTGCCGGACAGATTTCCTGCCTATACCATAGGTCAATTGTGGTTACTTTTTCCTAAGACCAATGAAAGTTTCTCTCTCACATCAGTTTCTCTCTCTCTATCCCTTCATCTCTCTCTAAAAATCAATAAACAATCCCCATTTTTAGCCTCTTCCTCTAGGGAGGAAAAAAAAAAACACTTTTCCCAACTTTGTGACACAATCTTCTGAACGCCCCAGCACCTCACAAAGACCTCATGAAATCAGCTCCGCAGCCCCTCTCTGCTGGCTCCAGGAGCAGCCGGGGGCCAAGTAGGAGTATAGATACCAGACCACTCTTCTCCGCTCCACTCCTCCTCCTGCTCCCTATATCCTCCAGGAGCCTACCCACCAGCAGCCACAGGAGCCTTTCTCAGACATGCAAATGTTTCTATGCAAAGCCGTCTTCCTGCTAGATCCCAGCTACTAGGTTGCCCAATACGGTATATTCATTTGACCTTCAAAAAAATCCTGTTCAATTGCTATTATTAACTCTCCTATTTTGCTGATGAGGAAGCCAGAAGTGATTTACTGCAAAACTAACGAAGCTTAAGCTCAATAGCCTGGCCGTTTCCGAAGTCCTGCAATTTTGTAATCATAGTTTTGTATTCTTCTACTTAATGGAAGCTCCCAAATTGTATCAGCTTCAGATCCCACAAAACCTAGCTCTGCCCTTCAAGAAACTGAGTCTCTCTGAATGGCAAGGCCACTTGCCCCAGGACAGAAACCCGATGAGCAACAGAAGCAGAACTTGACCCAGGAGAAGTCCGTGGGCCAGGAGCGGCCATGCTTCTCTGAGAGCACCCCCACAATAAACCGTTTGCTGCCCCCCAAGGTCTTTTTCCTGTTCTCCATATTACAATGCATCCCTGAAGTCCCCCCAGGCACACAGAGGTGGTCTCCAGGACCCATCCCTTAGACTCCCTCAGCCTCCAGCATGTGGCCTTCTGGCCGCCAGCAGCCCCTGCCCTGCTGTGACACACTATCATGGCAGCCTGCCAGGCCAGAGTATGCTTTAGCAAAGCTATATTTAAATACGAAGGTGGAAGAGTATCTGCCTGGATGCCACCAATGAATACAGACGCCCACAAGGCCTTATTATAACCTGAAATAGGCTCTCTGTTTGCCTGTGTCCTCTCCGCTAGCCAATGTGGCAGGCTGATAGGGAACGTGGGGGATATCAGAGTTTGTACTGTGTATCAGTTAGCTTTTGCTGTATAACAAACCACTTAGTGGCTTAAAACAGGAACTATTTATTTAACTCACAGTTCTGCAGGTCAGCAATTTGGCCCAGGTTTTGCTGGGCATTTAATCTTTCTGAGATCCCTGTACATATGCAGTCAGCTGCCAGGGTGGGTGGTAACTGGCATCTGCTGACATGAATCATGTCTGTTCCACATGGTCTCTATGCTCCACTGGCTAGCCCAAGATTGTTCACATGTGGCTGGGAAAAATTTCAAGAAAGCGAGTGGAATTAAGCAAGGCTTCTTGAGGTCTGGGCTCAGGACTCACCTACTACCACTCTCACATTTCATGGCCCAAAGCAAGTGATAGGCCAGTTATAATGGTTAATTTTTGTGTCAGCTTGGCTGGGTCACAGGACATGGACATTTAATTGAGCATTATTTTGGATGTTTCTGCAAAGATGGTTTTTTGGATGAGATTAAAAATTAAATCATTGGACTTCGAGTAAAGCAGATTGCTGACTTTCCCTTAACCCTCCTTACATGATTTCTCCCCAAGCAAGCAAACTGCCTTGACGTTGAACTGCAACTCTTCCTTGAGTCTCTAGCCTGCCAGCCTCCTGCATCAGATTTTTGGACTCACCAAATCTCCACGGTAATGTAAGCCAATTCCTTAAAATCTCTTTCTATGGATGGATGGATGGATGGATGGATGGATGGATGGATGGATGGAAGGAGAGACAGAGGGATGGATAGATGGGTAGATAAATAGATAGATACTCTCTCTGTGTATATATACAATACACACACATACATACATATTTTTTCTCTTTCCTATTGATTCTGTTTCTCTGGAGAATATTGACTAATTGAGAGGACTAACCCAAATAGAAGGGCTGAAGAGTAGACTCCTAATGTGAGACACGACAAAGCCACATTGCAAAAGGTGAGGCACAGAGAGAGAAATGTTACAGCCATCTTTGCTAATAATCTATCAAAGGTTGAGTTTAGGAATGGGATGGGATTTCATGGGGGTTCTGCAGGGCCAATCAGGTGGAGCTTCCAGCTGGGTATCAGAAACTTCAGAAACAAAACTATTTCTAAGTCTCCCTGAGCAGGGAAGAACTCCACACCAAGATTTGAAAGTACATCTCCCTCTTTAGACTAGGGACTCCCTGAGGACTGTATTGTCTTCCACCATTCAACTCAGGGCTCAGTGTAGAATGGAGAGTTCAGATGGAAGACTGCTGTCGTACTCCTCTTATAGCATGCAATAGGTCTGAGAGCAGCCAATAGACTGCTTTAGCCATCTGTTCCCCAAGGTACCTGGCAAAATGACTGAGACAAGTGCTCCCCAAATGAACAGACAACTGAGTGTTTGGCTCATGCTCAGTTCTGAACACACAGTCTTCAGTGCTGAGGCTTGGGCTGTCTGCTCCCAGCTACACAAAGAGTTCCCAGTCCCAAGTAACCAAGACAAGGGACAGGGGCCTCAGACCTGCCCAGTCCACTTCACAGTCCCGTTGAGTATCCTATATGCTGACCTATTTTGTTCTGTCTCTGCCTCTGCTTGTTCAGTTGGCCACCTCTCAACTCCTGGCCCCACGCTGCCTCCTGCTTACCCTCCTTTCTAGACTCTGTAAGCTCCTTGTAGGCTTGGTAAGGAAGCCAAGCCTTGCCACGTGTGTATGTCCTGCAGGCTTCCCCTTCCCCCAGACATGGCTCTGGGCTCTGGGTAGAATCAGGAAATAGGGAGTATTCTGGGGAGAGAATGGAGTAGGCAGGTCAGTGGGGTGACTAGATTTAGCCTATGAAACTCTAGGACAGGGCCTCTCCTACCCAGAAGATCCATAACAGCATGAGCTGATTAAAAAACAGTGGAAGGCTCTGAAGCCACAAGCTCTGAGCTCCAGTCCCTTGCCGTGTGATTTGGGACTGTCACTTTGCTTCTCAGTTTCCTCATCTGTTGATGAGGTGATAACCATGATCACAGCATGTTCTGCAGGCACCCTCCTCGCCTCCTCGGGCCCTTACCATTCCAGGAATTTTCAACTGCCTTCCTACTGTAAGTATGCACGTCTGCACCTGAGAGCTTTCTTTCCTGAGCTGCAGAAAGCCATGTAGCAGACTGCAAGTGCCAGGGAATTAATATCCATTGGAGAAGTGCTTTATCTGTAACTCACAGGATAGCTCTAGGGTGGGCATTCTACTGTGAAGTCCAGAGCTTCCCAGGAGGACCAAGTTCCAGTTGCCCACAGTGGTAATTGTCTCCAAAAGGCACCCTGTGTCGGGCTGTTTCCTCCCCTGTCTGACTTTTCCTAGTCCCTCTCAGCGCAATGAACTACTCGCACTGGAATCCTGGTCTCTGCTTCCGAGGGAACCCAAATAAGAGGCCGTTCCACCCCTGTCTGTGCCACAATTAGCCTGTGATGACAGGGCTACCAGCAGGTGTCTGAGCCCAGGGACGGGTGAGGGACTTCCCAGTCCTCATCTATACTCTGGACCCAGAGGTCACAGGGAGCTAGTGGATGTTGGTGGGACTTCCTCTATTGTCCTGGAATGGCAGCCACAGTCTGTAACTGAGAACAGATGCTCAGTGCCCATGTTCTACAATGAGCAACCAGTGAGTCACCAACAGCTGGGCAGCCTTGACTCTTGGCCTACTAAGAGCTGTGTAACCTGCTCCTCCACCAGTCTACCTAAAAGGGGGGTGGGGGTGGGGCAGGAGGGCACCGTTGACAGGATGACAGAATCCTCTCACTCCTTGAAGCAAGTGAGGCAGAGGTTCCAAGCTAATCAGGGAATATTCAACATGTCAGTTTGAATATCCCTCCATACCCAGCCCAGGCCATCTGTTCAGACCAGCCATTCCATCCTATACCCACATCTGTCCACTGTACATCTCTAGCTCATCCCTCTCTCTACCATTTCAATCCCCATTTAGGCTCCTGAGTGGCACCTTCAGCAGCCTCCTTCTGGCCCCTTCTGTCTCCTCCCTCAGCCTCCTGTCCACTACAATCCATCCTTCTAAAAGCAGATCTTTCTAAAACAGGCCAGCACACTACCATGGGCCAAAGTCTGCCCATGGCCTGTTTTTGTGCAGACTGTAAGCTAAGAATGGTTTTTACTTTTTTACACTTTGTTTTTAAACAAAACAAAGAAAACTATGTGACAAAGACTTCTGCCAAGTCCTGTTTTAAAGCATAAATTCCATCCTGCTTTTGGGAGTGGCCTCCCTACCAGCCTCATTCCACACACTCACCTCTTCACACCCTAGGCCTGCTCTCTGTGCCTGAAATATCCACCCCTCCTCCCTCCTAAGCTGGTCCACCACATGTATTCAGCTCTCATTCTAAATATCCCTTTGGCAGGGCCTTGGCTTGTTGGCCTCAGACCATGCCTCAACTTCCCCTGCTCAGCTCTATGTAATGGGCTGGTCCCTACAGGTTCCTGAATAGGTTGCATCACAGCTGGGTTTGGACAAGGGGGCGGAGCAGAATGACAATAAGAAAAATGATTCCAGGGTATTTCTTCCCCGGGTCTCTGACCACAGCTGATCTTGTTCATGATTTAGACTTCTAGTAGGTATACCCAGCACTGTGCCAGCTCCTAATTGATGATCTGAGCCCCAGTAATACCACCTCCTCCTGCCTTCTCTTCCCCTGAGTAGGAACAGCTCTCTACTGTTGTTAATCTCTGGGCTACCCCTGGCTGACTTCTCGTGCCTTCCATTACCTGTGTGACCAATTCCCTGCATTTAATCATCTCTATTTAAACCCTGGTTTCTGTTCATAGTAGGACTCTGACAAGACACCTAAGTGAGCTCCGTACCTATAATTGCTCAAATAACACCCTTCGCTCAGTCGCTTCAACATTTCAAGTTTTTGGATGCTGATGGTATTGGCCAGAGGTCAGCAAACCGTGGCCTGCTGGCCAAGTCCCTCCCCTGCCTAGTTTGTAAACAAGTCTTTACTGGAACACAGCCACACCCATTCATTTACCTATTGTCCATGGCTGCTTTCAAAGTCAGAGTTAAATAGCTCCATCAGAGACCATGTGTTCCACAAAGACAAAATATTTACCATCTGGTCCTTTACAGAAAAAGTTTGCCAACCTCTGTTCTAGGTAGGCCCTTGCTACTCAATATATAATCCCAGGAACAGCTGCCTACTTTACTTGGGAGACTGTTGCAGCTGCAGAATCTCACACCCCACCCCAGGCCCACTGAATCAGGATCTGCCTCTTAATAAAGTCTTCAGGTTGATACTTAAGCTCACTGACATTTGAGAGGCACTGTCTTAAGAGGTCACCAGCATATCATACATAACACTCTTCATGCTCATCAGGAATTACTAATTAGTTGTTTGTGTTCCCTACTAGAAGGAAGTGCAGAGATTATTTGTGTGTTGCGTTCCCCTGAATCTCCCGCACCTAATAAGGTGGCTGGCAAGAGATGATGGATGACTCTGACAAATAAGTAGTTGAATAGAACCATGGAAGCTAAGGGAGGAGTTTTTCAAAAAGAGCAGTTAACATTTTTGTTTATATCTCAAATTGGCATTGGGAGAACAAGGAAATACACCCTCTCTCACATTGTACAACCTCTGTGGGGAGGTCACTTTGACAATATTCATCAGAATTACAAATACATGTAGCCTTTGACCCTGCACTTCCACTCGCAGGCCTTTATCTTTCAGAGAGACTTACACCTGCAGGAAGTGATAAAATACTAACATATTAATTGCACACTGTCCTCACAAGAGCAAGAAATTGGCATGATCAGGGGACTTGCTCAGTGAGTTATGGTACATAATGAAACTGTGCAATTTTCGAAAAGAAAGAAGGAACTGGAGTGATGGTCAAGATATGTTATTAAGTGAGAAAAAAACAAAATGATACGCATCAGATAATACCCAAAACAGGGCAAGGAGAAATAAGAGAATACCTATATACTTGTTTGTATAGTCATAAAATATTTCTGGGAGGTCATACACAAAAATCAACAACATTGGTCAGCCATAGGAAGGGATCGCTGGGTTGTGGGGATAAAAATAGATTTTTCACTGTCTACCCTTTGATACCTTTTGAGTTAAGATAAAACAAAATGAAGGAACACAGGAAAACCTGCAGAAAAAAGTAGAGAAGTGTCAGAAAGTATAGACATGCTTTAGATGTCCAGGCTAGAGCCTTGCTACTCAAAATATGGTCCACAGAGAGGCAGCATAGGAATCACCTGAGAGCTAGTGAAAAACACAGGATTCCAGGCCCCACCTCAGATGGACTGAGTCAGAATCTGCATTTTAACAAGAGCCCTAGGGAATTTGAGCACACAGTATACTTTGATGCATGCTGGTCCAGGCAACCAGAGAACTGGCTCCTAGCAGCACCACCTGGTTTCCACAGTCTGCTACTGATAAAATAGCTGCTTTCCCAGCCCTGCACCCCCCACCCCCACCACCATAATTGGGACTCCCTCCTGGTGAGACACCAGGACCCAGGCTGTTCCCATTACGGGGGAGGTTTTTCGGCAGCTCCTCCCAGGCCTTGGCTGGCCAAGAGCCCAGTGCCCTGGCGGGTCCCCAGCCAAGGAGACAGCTCACTTCCTCCTCCTGGAGCCACTGGGACTGCTCAGAACGGAAACATTTGAGAGTTCTCCCCTGCCCCAATTATAAGTTCTTTCCAACCTGAATAAAGATGCATCTGTCTGCCTCAGGTTTATTCTTAACTGGTATTTATTTATTCATCCACCAGTGCCTCTGGGTACCTGGTACACTGACCTAGTGGTGGAAGGAAGGTAGGGGAGGAAAAGCACGAGGCAGACCCTGTTGGAGAAGGAGGGAGGAAGAAAAGCCAGGAGCTTGGCTGCTGCTTCTGCATCCTTGATCCACCTGGAACAGCTCCAGGCCACATCTGGAAGCAGTGACGCCACTGGACATTTTAGAGCAGCAGGGAGGAGAGAGAGGGGAGGAGGGAGCCGTGCTGACTTCAGTCCAGACCACCCAGGATTTTGCAGTTGGAGAACTAAGCAGGGAGACTAACTTCTTCCACCATACTGCCCTCCTCTCCAACTCACAACTCTCTGAGCTCATCTAAGCAAGCAGAGAACAGCCATGAGTGAATGCCCCACACTGTGGCTCTCCTGAGCCTTGCTGGCACCCCAAGCTGGAGGGACTCGGTACAGGCCAAGCCCTCTCCTTTCCAGATCCTTCTACTCCTCCTACCTCCTAAACAGCACCCCTTTTCCCCAAAGAGAACCCTGAGTCCTCTTCTTCCCCCTTCATATTCCTTTCTAGATTTCTCCTAGCCACCATCCCTAGGAGCTCATGTCTTTTAAAAGCAAAACCAAGCCATAAAACCACTAAAAAGTGCTCAGCCCAAAAGAGTTCACAAAAATGCTTCTACATATTGTGCCCCGGTTCGTCATCTAACAGCCCTGCAAGGTTAGAATTCCCACCCCTACTTTATTGAGGAGGACACCAAGTCCAGGAAACGTTAAAGGGCTTGACAAGATCTCCCACCCTATAGGTGGTGGAGGCCTCGGGGCTCAAAGCTACCATTTCCCAAGGCTTCAAGGCCCTTCCAGTGCAGGGCTCCAAATCAGACAGGGCTCTCTTCAGTAGCCAACTGTTGATATCCTAGTTCTGTGAATGGTTATGTCCCTTGCCTGGCTCCAAATTCAGACTCTTTTCTTCCCCATTCCCTCTATTGTCCCTGATCCTAGGTCTACCCATGTTAGAGTGTGGACAAATACCCTATCCCTCTCTGCCCAGGCACTACTGTGATTCTTCCCAACTAATCCCCCTATCCTTGGGGCCCTTCTCTTACTATTTCATGTTCCAAAAATGTCCCTCAAATCTTCTGTAGTACATTACTTGCAAACCTGGCCATAATTATTCCTCTTCCTGTATCCACGCCCTTTGCAATGTGACTTCATATCTCCTCTTGTTAAGACGTGGAATCTAATTCCCCACCCCTGGAATCTGGGCTAACCTCATAAATTGCTTTGACCAACAGAATATGGTAGAAGTGACAAAACGCCAATTCAGAGCTTAGGTTTCAAGAGGCCGTATGTACATGTATTTCTACTTCTTTTGGAAATCTGTCCAGCTGCCATGTAAACAAGCCCAGGCTAGTCTTCTGAGGGATGAGAAACCATGCGGCCAGACACCCGCATTGGCCCAACAATAGCCAGCCATGTATCAACTATGTGATAAGGCCAACCTGAATCAACCAGCCTCTAGCCAACACATCGCTGACTGAAGATGCATGAGGGAACCACTATAGTCAGTTAAGTCAGCCCGGACCAGGAGGACCACCCAGCCACTCCAAAGATTAGTCAGAAATAATAGAAAAAAATTGTGATTTTAAATCACTAAATTCTGAGGTGCTTTGTCACGCAGCAAAAGTGAACTGGTACCCGTTTTATCCTCTACTCATTGACTGTCTGGGACTTCCCAGACCAAACTCCTCATCCCAAGTGTTCAAAGCCTTCTTTGAAGTTACCACTTCAGCTTCCTTTATCACTAATTCTCCCCGTGCTGTTCTCTATGGTGTCTTCTGATATTTCTTGCTGTTTCCACCCTTGAACCTCTGCTTTATACTCTTTCTCCCCACCCTTGTCCCTTCCTCCCACGCTGAATACTATTTCACCCTCCTTTCTCCATCTCTTGAAATTATGTCCTTCCTTTAATACCTCACTCTAAAGTCTTCCATGATAATGTGTCTTGTTTTTCCAGTACCTTTGGCACTTTTAGCCTCACACTTTGCTCTAATTTGATGTTGGCCAAAGAAGCACTGAATCATATCTTTATCCTGCCTTGCTTTATAATGCATTACATATAGTTCATTATCAACCAGAAGTGCAAATAAGTCTGACCTCATATGTCTACACAGATCAATCAGTAGAAAATGCCTGCAGAGCATCTTGGATCTGCTGAAAAGACTGCTATGAATGATTGGTAATGTCTGCCATTGGTATAGACAAACAGGTTCCAGCATATCTGTCAAGATTGGCCATTCCTCCTCAAGTACAGGGATTCTTGAACTTTTTGTCTGGTGAACCTTATAGAATCCTTGTCCCTCTGCCCACCCCATCACCCAAGGATATGTTTTAGAGAGAGAGAGACAAAAACATTGATGTGAGAGAAACATCAATCAGTTGCCTTTCTCATGCACCTGACCCAGATGGAACCTGAAACTTAGCCATGTGCCCTGACCAGGAATTGAACCCATGATCTTTTGGTGTACAGGATGACACTCCAAACCAATTGGGTCACTGGGCCAGGTCCAGGCCGCTTCTAAGAATACATTTTTAAATGCCTAAAATACCATATTTTGCTGTGTATAATGTACACCCATATTTTTGGCCCAAACTCTGGAAAAAAAAATCTTTTATTTTAATTTTTAAATTCAATTATTTATTTATTTATTTATTTATTTATATTTAAAGACTTGTTTTTTGTATTATAAAGGAATTTTAGCATTTTTTAAAACATATTATGGTACAAGAAACTTTATGTAACAAATAATTACAAAACACAAGGACAGATACAAGACATTTCAGGCACTACCCATGTATAATGCACATCCTTATTTTTTTCCTCAAAAATTTGGGAGAAAAAAGTGCATTATACACAGCAAAATATGGTGGCTCTGGCTGGGTAGTTCTGTTGGTTAGAGCATCATCTAGAAAAGCCAAGGTTGTGGAGAATCAACCAGTGAATGCAAAAATAAGTGGAACAATAAATCCATGATTTTTTTCCTCTCTCTCTCTCTTCCTTTCTCTCCAAAATCAATAAATAAAAATAAACGCATAAAATAAAATCAGATTACAAAAGACACCAATTATATTGTAATACTGTTATCAAAATATTTTAACAGAAAAATATTAACATTTTATTTTGAACAAAGATATATACATTTATATTATTACTATTCTAATTCAGAGTTTGAACAGTGACTGTCATTAAGTTTTTGTCATGGCACTGGTTATCCCAAGACGGCACAATATGCAGGGAACCAGTATTATCAATCTTATTTGAATTACTTTGATTTAACTAGGATAGCAATATACACAGAACTATATCCAAAACTGTCAAAACTCATAAAAGAGTATGGCAATAACTATTAAATTATATCTGCTTTCTTTGATTTAGATATCCCTGCTTTTGGGACTCTATCCCAATATTGTTTTTAATGTATAATAAAATACATGCTTCTTCCTTGATACACTGCATAACAAGGCCTAGTGGAGAGGGGCCTAGTAACTACAGTAATATTGAAGTGTATGTGATCTTTCAAAATATTTATAACTGTAATATGATTTGAAAATATTTGTGGCTTCTATTGGGAACAAAGACTCAGCTGTGTAATTTGTTGCTATGTACATAATTGAGGGAAATGTTTGATTTAATTTAGAGCAAATATAGATGTAATTTTTTCCAACTACATTTCACAGACCCTTAAATTGTATCCACAGGATCTTAAACAAAAAATCCTTGGTTTTAATATACATATGAGGGAAGACCCCCAGGCCCCGCCACCCCCCGCCAAGAAAACCAGAATTATCTTCTGTAGGCAGGCTCCTTGTAGGACAGGCTTCCCCCACTAGGTGTGTGTTCTGGGAACCCATCTGTATCAGTGTACCACCTGGCATTGTTATGAGGGGCTGCCTTAGGCTTCAGGGAATTTTTTTTAAGAACCTTTCAATGTATTTTTGCCCATTTCTTGATGGGTGATTTACAAGCTCACATGCCCACATTGCATTGAGTGTTCAGCAGTTTTTGACCAAAAACATCATGACCCCCATGTCTCACCCTCCTTATTCACAGGATCTTGCCCAAGCAACTGTTTTTTTGTTGTTTCACCGGATGAAAATAAGTCCTCAAATGGAAACATTTTGCTGATGTGGAAGAGGAGAAACAAAAAACAGCAGAAGCACTAAAAGGCATCAAAATTGATGAGTTCAAAAACTGTTCGGAGCAGTGGAAAAAACGTCTCAATAGGTGTATTGCATCACATGGAGTGTACTTGGAAGAAGACTGAAGTTTAAGCATGTAAGAATAAACACGCAATTTTTTATAAATAAATTCTGGGGTTTAATGGGTCCCCCTCATAAAAGGCAGGGGCTGCTATCACATTGGTTTATATCCCTGAGAGGTACCAAGGCTAGACCCACAGTGGATGGTCAGTAGTGGCATAAAGGGATGTTGCTGTTATTGTGCAGGACCTGCAAGGTGCCTGACATCACGCTGAGAAGAGTGCTGTCAAGATTCCATTACACCTTTTCTTCTCCATCTTGGTGGCCTCTCAGCTTCCTTCCCCTCACAGCAGCCTTCTTGGGGACCTATTTGGAGCCCTTTTCCCTCACTCCAGGTCCAGGGGATCCCTCCACACCCCTCCCTCTCTGTCTTCTAGAATCCTTTACCTTCCCCGCTGTCTTACTTGGGTCTCTCTGACCAGCCCCAGTGGACCAATATGGCAGCATCCCTTTTCACTTGGCTCCCTTCCAGGCTCACCCTGGGCCTTGGCCCTCCCTTAGCTCCACAGTCCGGAGGAGGGGTGCCAGGTTGGCCACAGCCCTTGCCCTGATGAGGGCCTCAGAAACCCAAACCCAGGTCTTCTATTATCTAGGTGTGGAATTCGGCCCAATCACTGTCGCATCTCTGAGGAGGGGGGACCTTTCTCTCCATTGTAAAGATGAGTATTTTGGACAGTTTTGGGATACTTTCTCAAAAATATTTGGCCAAACCTCTTTCTCCAACCTGTGCTGAGCTAAGATGTTCTGTGAAGACTTCAACCTGACCTGGAGTTTCTCCAATGCAGCTTGGTGGGACCTCCTCACAAAGGAGCCTGCCTGGCCCTCATACAGGAGCAGCCCAGAAAAGTGGGGAACTAAGAGTGTGTGGGGTTTCCCTTGACTGACTGGAGATAAGAACCCTTGAAGTGGCACTACCCCGCTTCAGCCCATGCTCTCCTTCTGTAACAGTGGGAGATTGTAACCCACCTCTCCATTCTTTTGACAGTGTTTCCGTAAGTGCTAACTCTGACTAATATGTAGCTTGTAGATGAACAGCATGTTTGTATAAGAATCCTAGGAACTAACTTCAAAATATACAGACCCCGACCTTCAAGCATCCCGGCTCCGGGAGATTTGCTGACCTTCAACAGTGGAGCCAGGATGACGTGAAGCCAGGATGTACACCAGACCATCACTTGCCCTATCAACATGGACTGTGCTCATCTGCACGTAGAGAACTTTTCAAACTCCTCCCCCAATCTCTGTTCTGTTCCCCTCTCCCTCCTTATAAAAACCTCTGCCTCCACTGAGAGGTGGAGATGGGCTTTGGGACATAAATCCCCCATCTTCTAGGAGATGGGCTTTGTGACATGAGTCCCCCATCTTCCAGATGGCCAGCATCTGCAAATAAACAACTTTGCTTTACATCAGCGCCTGCCTCTTGAGTATTGGCTTTTGTAGTGTCAGGCAGCAGACCTGCATTTTGGTTACACCAAAATTCCACCTACCCTCTTAGACACAGCTCTATCTCATCATTCCCCAAAGCCTCTTCCAATCCCTGAGCCTACACTGGACTCGCATAGGCTGAGACTTGGAAACTTGAGCCAAAGTGAGATAAAACTCTGAAGGGGCAAAGAGAGAGCCCCAAGGATGCTCTTTGCGGTCTCTTTAAGAATCCAACACCTATCAACCAATGTCACTTCTATAAATTTAATTTAATATATAAATAAATAAATCCAACACCTAACTAGTGAGCCCAGGATGGAAGACACCAGGTTTGATTCTCCCTGTTAGGAATGCTGTAGGCCCTCTGTCTCTTATTCGGTGTCTATGACATACCCAATGCTGTTCTCGCACCAGGGATACAAGCTCAAACTAACAAAGCTCCTGCCCTCATGGAACTAACATGCTGATGGGGGAGACAGAAACAGACACAGACAAAAACACATCAACCAGTAAATAGACTGCATCAGATGATGGTAAGTCCTAGTAAAGCCTGTAGGCCTGAAGAAAAGTAGAGAAAGCCACGTGGGTCTTTAGCAGAAGAGTTTTCTGTTCATACTTGGCATATTCAAGGAGCAAGTACAGTCTGACCAAAGAGGAGAAACACGAGGGGAATGATGGGAGAGAAGTAGCAGGGGGAGATTACGTGAGGCTTTGTAGATATTGTAAAGACTGTGGCTTTTGCTTAGAGTGAGGTGGGAGCCAGGGGAGGGTTTCAAGCAAACACAGAACACAGTCCCACGGAGCCTCAGAGAGGCTACCCCGGCTGCTCTGGTGAGAATCTCCAGGGGCAGCAATGAAAGTGGGGCAGAGGAACGAGGGTGGAAGCAGAGGAGAGGTTGTTGCAGAGACCCAGGTGACAGGTGATGGTGCTCCAGACCAGCTGGTAGCCATGGAGGAAATACATGGTCATGTATTTTGAAGGCATATATGAGGGGGTTGCTTATGGCTTAGTTGAGGGATGTGAGCATAGAGAGGAGTCAAGGTTTCTGGCCCAGATAACTAGTCCAGAAACACAATGTGATGGGGAAGACTGCAGAAGGAGTTCTGTCTTGGGTACAAACTGTAACTTCATGGAGGAAACTCAACTCATCTGTTTTTCTAGCTGAAGTCTGTGGCTAACTTGGCAGGGAAGTTTTCCAGTGGGGCAAGACAGCAAATCAAAACTCTGGGAACTTCACAGTCCTAATATTTGCTTTACGTGGTGTAATGGTTGTTCCTGTCCTCTAGGATTTTGAGAGTATTAGCTGTTCTAATCTTTACCGCAGAAGACTTATACATGAATGTTCATAGTTTTACTCATAAGAACTAAAAACTAGAGACAACCCAAATGTCTGCCAACAAGGGAATAAGCAAATATTCATAAGCAACTTATGGTCTATTCATACAATGAAATAATATTCAGCAAGAAAAAGGAACAAACTACTAATACACACAACAACCTGGATGAATCTCAAATACATTATGCTAAGCAAAATAAACCTTATACAAAAGAGAACAAAATGTATGATTCTTTTCTGTGACATTCAAGAACAGGAAGAACTAAGCTAACATCAGAACAGTCATTTCCTCACAGGAGGAGATGGTCAGATTGACCAGGAGGGGCATAAAGGACAGGAATGAAGCTAAGCCTCTTGGGAATACTTCCCAGAGCTCTGAGTCTGGGGTGAGGCCACAGAAAACAGAGACCGTTGAGAACATGGCCTCAGTCAGACAGTGGTGCCAGCAGCAGCAGTGCCCAGCTGCATTCCTCCTGTGATCAGTCCTTCTAATCAATCCCATCAGTCACCCTGTAATCTTCTAATAAATCCCTCTTTTCCTTAGGCCTCTCAGAGCCATTTCTGTGGTTGAAACCGAACACCCTGGCTGGTAAATACTGTGTGGAATGAGCCCAGGGCTGAGTGTCAGAGAGATCTGGACGGCGTCCTCAGTCACTCTGGTTCATCAAGTCTCACCACACTGGGTGAACAGACAGCCAGAGGGAGCTTGTCCCATGACCAGCCCAGTCTACAAGGGAAAGCCATGAGTCAGGACGAGCCCTTGGAAGCGTGGGGAGAGCTGCTGAGGGCAGCTGAAGGCCACGCCAACACAGTCAGAGGTTCTAGTTTCACCCGGGTGGGTGGGGGATTGTAGCACACCAGCCTTGCTGGACTTATTAGCAGGGCAAGGAAGTTCATGGGATTGATCTGAACCCACAGAGCTAGATCCTCAGAACCTAGACTGAACACTAGGCAAGAGCAGCTTTCAAGGAACAAGGGGCCAGGTCACCATGTAGGGAATGTCTTTTGGGGACAAAGCACAGCCTGGGCTTCAGGGAGTTCTCACCAGCAGAAGAGACTTATGAACGGAAGTTGCAGAATGCACATTAGAGCTTACAGGTGCACGTGTGCACACATGCACCACACATATACCACACACACAGAGACTAGCCCCTTCAAGGAAGAACACAGGGAAAAGATGGGAGAGTGCCAGGGCAGGCCCACTGACGGGGGGAAGCCGAAGAGTGAGCTGACTGTGGCCACAAAGCAACTTCTGTGGAAGCCTTGGTCAGGCTGGAGGCTGCTATTATGTTTTGGGCCAGACTGAGTGTCTAGCTGGGGCAAGGGAGAGAGGATTGGCCCCTGGGATTTGGGTGTACCAGTTAACTAGTTCACTGTAACAGCTCCCTCCAAAACTTGGTGGTTGAAAATAATAAGCATTTATTATTATTCATGAATCTATGGGTCAGCTAGTCAGTCTTGTATTGTCTACAATCATTCTTGTGTCTGCCATTAGCTATGGGTCAAGTAAGTGTCTTTCCTGATCTTGGCTGGGCTGCCTGACACATTTGGGTGTCAGCTAGTGGCTGGTGTAAGATGGTCTCAGCTAGGAAGATTGTCTTTGTTCCATGTGGTCTCTTGTCCTCCAGCAGGCCAGTCTGAACATGTTCACATTGTCATGGCAGCATTCAAGAGAGCAAGCAGAAACAGGCAAGGCCCAGAAAGGGCTCAACAGCTTCTCCCACGTCCCATCAGTCAGAGCGAGTCACAAGTCCAGAACAGATTCAGAGGGTCAGGAAACAGACTCCACCTCTCAATGGGATGAGCTATGAGGTCAGATCATAAAAGGTGTGGATTCAGGGAGTGGCGGAGAGTGAGGGCCATTTTTAAAATCATTCTGCTGCATAGGGCAATGGTGATCCTGGCATGGAATCTGTCAAACCCCAGGTTTTCAAGCAAACCCCTCAACCACTTGCTGGCTGCTTTGAGGACAGCCTCTGGCCCGTTTCCCCACAAGGGCCCCTCCCTCACTGGAGAAACAAGGGGACAAGCAGCTGGGAGTCCTGGAGGTCGGTCTTCGTCTCTGACTCTGAGTGGGTACCGGACACAAAGGTGAGGCAGGAGGAAGGCAAAATGAGAGGAAGGAGTAGGAGGCTGGACTTGCCCTCTCTGACAACAAGGACCTACGCACAGAGGACGAGGAATGGGGGACAATTTTAGCACATCTCACCCCCTCCCCTCCCTTGTCAGATTCTACTGGGCACCACGGTCCCACCAACGTTTTGACTCACATCACCCAGGCCACCCTCCTGGCTCCAAAACTAACCCCTCTCAAATTACCCCAACATCTACCTCTTCACACCTCTTCCCCTCCACTCCCACGCTTTAGAGCTGCTGCAGAGAAATGAATCTGACAAAGCCTATCTCTCTTAGGGCCAGGGAAGTTTTGGCCAATGGGTCTCATCTTTAAGTGGCAATGGTAATCATGATACTAACAGCTTCCATTTATTGAGCACCTACTGTGTGCCAGGTCTTATGCTAAGTGTATATTGGAGATTATCTTGGGATTATGTTATAGGGGCTAACTAGAGAACTCATTCTCTGGAGAGGCATCCTAAGTCCTTGTCTGAAAGAATCTGGTGATAAATTAGCAATGTCTGTCATGCTAGTGAGAGGGGGCTGACAGCAAACATGCCTGGGTCGACTCCGTCTTAATTTAGGCTGCTACAATAAGTTATCACAGATAGGATGCTTAAACAACGTACATTTATTTCTCACACTTCCGGAGGCTGAGAAGTCCAGGATCAAGGTGCTGGCAGACCTGGTGTCTGCTGAGGGCCTACTTGCTGATTTGCAGATGGCTGTCTTCTTGTTATGTCCTCACGAGGCAGAGAGCAGAGAGAGAAAGAACTTTCTCTTATGTCTTTTCTTATAAAGTCATTAATCCCATTCATAAGGGCTCCACCTCATGACCTAATTACCCACCAAAGACCGCATCACCTAATACCATCACATAGGGGGTTAGGATTTCAACATATGAATTTTGGAAAGACACATACAGTTAACTACATGGTCACTGTGAACTTAGGCAAACTGTTTAATCTCTCTGAATCTCAGAGATAATAGTAGCATCTGTTTCACAAGGTTGTGAAAATTAAATGGGATCTTGCTTATAAAGCAATTACCAGAGCACCTGGTCTATAGCAAATATGAAAGACACGTATACTATTTTAATCATGAGGGTTCTGATCACTCACTCTAGAACAGGGACTACAAATCCCGTGACCCTAGGGGTAGGGCAGGGCAAGGCTGCTGGCATTGTAACGAGAGGTTGTAACGAGAGGTCCACACTGGGAAAGGTGAGGCTGCCCATATAGTCAATGAAAAGACTCAGTTTGGGAACCACATGAATAGCAAATACTGCTTTTTGGCTTTTACCACTTCCAACTGCCAGTAATTGTGATTTGTTTTTTTGTTGTTGTTTTTGTTTTTGTTTTTGTTTTACCTGAGAGCTTTCTCTGACCACTTGACCCCATTCTGTTTATCTGTAACCAGGGAGTTAATATGCTACTGCAGTAGCCCTCAACTCATGACTGATGAGAGCTGGTGCATAACTACCCCCGCTCCCTCGCCCCGCAAATGCCATACCTGAGATGTGTGTTCTGCACTGTCTCCCAAGCTTCCTGAGCAGGATTAAGCTCCAGTCACCCACAGTGACTGAAATGCGCTTTGCATCAGCTTCCTTCTCTTCCTTGTCTCACTTCCTGAATCTCCTGCTAGAGGTCTTGGGACGACATCACAAATAAGCTTCTTGCACTTGAATCCTTGTCTCAGGCTGTGCTCCTGTGGAGAAGCAGCCTAAGAGTCCACCTGTGGCGAGGCCAGCCATGTCACACTCGCGGTCATCTGGAAGGGTCACACTAAGCCTGACCTCTGCGCAGCAGCTCAGGCTGCCAGAAAATAATAGAACCTTTGGGCTGCTCAATCAGAAACCATCTCTATTCCCAGGTATTCAAACTAGAGACACCTTAAAGGCAAGTTTTTTCTCCTTTAAATCCCTCTTACATACTCAAGTTCTCTTCCATAATGACCGTCAAGGCCATCTTGACCTGAGGGCAGAGAAGACACAAAGGTTTCACCTTGAGTGTGCCACTTCTAATCAACTGACAGAAGCTACCTGAAGGCTCTATCTAGGGCTGAAGTATGCAGATATAATTTGTGATGTTTGTCTTGAGCACTGGAATGGATAAGCAGTGGTTGATGCCCACCACCCTGGCTTTAGAAGTGAATCCACTTCTTCGTGGGGAAGTTGGCTGGATTTTCCTTTAACATTCCTAGTCCACCAAGGCTCTCTCTGCCTCTTGCTAAGCTACTTTCTTCATGTGACTTGTCCCTTCCCTGTCAGCAAGCCTGTGCGCTAACCATGGCCACCCATTTTCTGGATGAGAAAACTGAGGCTCTGAAATATTAAGTGACTTTCCCAGCATTGCATGGTCTACCTGATACCAAAGTCCCCACACTATACCAGTTCACAGAGAAAGCAGTAGTAAAGATTTTTAACCAAAGAGAACAGCCCAACATGCCTTTTTGTTGAGAGGCCTTCTGTCTACTGGTCCCCCCTTCCTCTGTGGTCTTCTCCAGTCAAATGGATTGGAGGCTCTTTGGGACCCAGTGAGAAGCCCTTCCCCCACCCCAGCCCCTCTCTGCCATTCCTCTGCCAGGCTTCGACAGCACCTTTTCCGGTCCAGAATCGCTCATCCCCACCTGGGAATGCTAGTTCTCACTCTCCTGGGGCAGCTCTCTCTCAGAGAGGGCTGGAGGCTCCCTGGAAAAGCTGAGGCAACGCTCTAGCTGCAGCAGGCATGACTGGGACACTTCCAAACCTCCAAGTTATGGAAAAATCCAGCAGAGGCCTTCCCAG
Source organism: Pteronotus mesoamericanus (assembly GCF_021234165.1). Lineage (NCBI taxonomy): Eukaryota > Metazoa > Chordata > Mammalia > Chiroptera > Mormoopidae > Pteronotus > Pteronotus mesoamericanus. The sequence goes on along the minus strand of NW_026555105.1, from coordinate 23,778,776 downwards.
GGTGGTGATTCAGCACTCCCACAGGCAGGAGGCTCTGAATGGGGGCTTCGGACCACAGTCCAGGCCTGAAGCCTGCTGACCAGGCGGCCTGCCCGTGGGTTTGGCTCACTCTGTCTCCCAAGGAGCAGCTCAGGACTTCGAATACATTCCTGTTGCAGCACATCTGGCCTCCTCCTTTCAAAGCCAAGGACTCTCTGCTCTAAGAAGCCTGAGGGATGAGACTCTCAGACCCACGGTCTCTCTACCCACAAACACAGACTTTAACATACCCTTCCCTGCCCCCGTGGAGATACCTAACAGGACAGCTTGTTGCCAGTGCCTGGTTTTCTGGAATGAGACAGCAGCAAGGGGTACACAAGCAAGGGAGAGAGTAACAAAGCCACCAAACTATGGACGATGCAGGAGGTCATCGAGCTGACCTTGAAGTCAGCTAAATCTGGCTTTAAATTCTTCACTTACCAGTGTCTTAGATCCCATTCTATAGAACCAGAGATGAGGATTCCTGCACACATGATTTACTGAGGAAATTCTCTCAGGAGAAGAGAGGGAGGGAAGCAGGACAGAGCAGAGGGAGATGCTCACCAAGGATGAGGTTTCAGTGAAATCTAACTTCAACCTGACCGCTCACAGAGCTCTGGGGGGTGAATAGTCCAGAGTTGATCTCCCTTGAGGTAAGCAGGCCAGGCTTTATCCCCTTGCACCAGTGCGTCCTTGTCCACCACGGGAGAATGGCGGGGGGGCGGGGGATAAGTTCCCAGAAGGTGCTGGACGAGGGCATCAGTTTTTAACCACCACACCGGCAGCACTTGGGGAAAGACACCCAGATAGGGCACCAACATCAGCTATTACACCAGGCAAGATTCAGTTGCCTCCTCTGTAAAATGAGCAATAATACTTACCACAGTAGTATGTTGGGAAGTAAGCAAAAGGCTCCCAACACAAAGTAAGTCCTCAGTGATGGGAAGCTACCATTCCTATTGCTTGTTGAAGTCATTTTAGTAAGGAAGTTAATTTTGTGTGTCCGCTTGTCTGGGCCATGGGTGCCCAGGCATTTGGTCAAAAATTATTCTGGATATTGATATGAGGGTGTTTTTGGAAGAGAGTACATTCAAATCAGTGGACTTTGAGTAAAGCAGGTTGCTCTCTCTACTGTGGGTGGGTTCATTTAATCAGTTGAAGTCCTGACTAGAAAAGGAACCTGACCTCCCCCAAGCAGGAGGAAATTTTGCAAGAAAATGGCCCTTGGACTTTCACTGTGATGTAAGCTCTTCCTTGAGTCCCAGCCCAGTGGTCCACTTTGCAGATTTTGGACTTACCGGTCTGTAATTGTGTGAGTCAATACCTTAGAATACAATAAATACATTTCTCTTTCTCTCTCTCTCTCTCTCTCTCTCTCTCTCTCTCTCTCTCTCCCCCTCTCCCTCTCCCTCTCCCTCTCCCTCTCCCTCTCCCTCTCCCTCTCCCTGACAAATACATATAGAAAGGAGAGCAGGAGGAGGGCAGCCCAGGGCTCAATGACAATGTCCCAAGGACTTGTCTTTATCACCACCCAATCATGTTTCTGTGAATTTCAGGACCCTCCTGAATTCTTGGGAATCAAGACAGAAGCGCACTATCGCCTTCCTGGCACCCACTGCATCAGCTCCCCAAGCAACCTCTCAGGCAGGCAAACGCCTCCCCAGGCATTTCCCACTACCCCTACCCCCAGCTTCTCTGTACGTCACCCCTCCCATAGAGACATGGGGGAGGGGTGAGTCCTCAGAAAAGGGAGAGGTAGATCCAAACGGAGCAGCACTTTCCAGAGTTCACTCTTCCCACCTGCTCCTGGTGATCTCACCAGAATGCTGAGGACCTAGGACCGTCTCAAGGGGACGGGGTGGGGGGACATGAGGAGCTCCAAATATCCTCTCCAAGTAGCCTAGGCTCCATAATGTTCCCTCCTTTCTTTCTGCAAGGAGGGCTGACAAATGCATTATTGTACCCTGCCCCTGGCCTCTGTAGAAAAGTCAGCACCTTAGACAGGGGGCCATGGTGACCCCCCCAGTAGGAAGACACGCCCTTGGAGAGAGCATGGCCCTGCTGACACTTTGATTTCAGACTTCTAGCTTCCAGGACTGTGAGTATAAATTTCTGTCGTTTTAAGCCACCTAGTTTGTGGTATTTTGTTCTGAGAGACCTAGGAAACGGATGCAGGGAGCTCACTAGATACTGTCCAACAGTTTGCCAAAGCGCCAGCCACTCAATTTCTGAGGGAAATCCAAGGATTAGATTCTGGAAACTGGTGGCCACACCGCCTCAGGGATCTGTGAGAGCGGTCAGCTGCACTTCCCCAGCCAGTCCTCCACCTTGAAATCATCATCATTGCCTTAATGTGGGGGAAACAAAAGCTCAGGGAGGGTTAGTTACTTACCCAGGACCACACAGCTGACAAGGGGGTTGAGGCAAGACTTGAACTCAGACTGACTCTAAACCAAAGTTTTTTGTGACACTTGGACACCCAAAGAGTAGCTCCACCTGACACCACATAGGCAGGTAGGTCCTCAGAGCTCCAGCCCTGCTGGCTCACCTCCTGACACCTCATGCTGTGAGTCAGAGCAGCTGAAGACTTTATGAGCCCTCTAATGGGCTAACACCTGACAACATGGTTATGCAAAAAGCCACATGTGAAACTCCGGCCCTCATAACCACGTAATTTATAAGGAAATAAGTCTACCTTCTCCCAAGGCCTTTGGCTGCCTTCCCTTCATGGAGGCTCAGGGGAACTTTTCAGGACAAAGCAGGGAGCAAAGAGGAGCTCCCTCTGGCCCTGTCCCACTCTGTCCCCAGAGCCCGCTCTGCTCCAGGCTGCCTTTCCATCTGGGCCTCTGCACGGTCCTCATTGCAGTGGGGACCCAAGGAGAAGGGAGGCTGGAGGAGAGACAGGAGGAGGCAGCTGGGGGAAGAAAAAGAGAGAAGGAGTGGCTGAATGAAGAGACAGACAGACGGACTGGAGGGGATAGGGTCTTTTCGGCTCGTACTACTCAGAAGCTGGGGATCAGACAAAATCCACCAGATGAAACAGGAGTCTATTGTCTCTGTGCTGGAATGCCAGGCCCAGACAGCAAGGCTGGGTCCCAAGTGGGACGATGAACACTGTGCACCAGTCCATGAGACAGCTGTCCAACCCCTAGTTCTCCCTCTAGCTTTCTGGGTGAGGGCTCCTCAGTTTTCTCTGATTTTCTCTGACCTCTGTGTGCGTCCCTTTTTCCGCCTTTCTTCCCCATGCACCTTAGTTCTGAAGCTACAAGTCCACACTCAAGCTGCCAGCAGGGCCATGCTCTCTCCAAAGTTGTCTTCCTGTGGGGGCGGTCACTGTCCCTCACCGAAGGTGGTAACTTCTCTGTAGAGGCTGGGGGCAGAGCACAAGAATGTACTATTTGTCAGTCTGATGACTGTGGAAGGCCCCAAAGGGGAGAAAAGGCAGAGGCAAGAGAAGGAAGCCGCAGTCACATTCTCCTCCAGCGTGGTCCTCCCAAATACCAGGACAAAAGGGGACATGGGAGAGGGTTTATTGGCAAGAAGCTGGGGAACAGAAGAGGAAGAAGGAATAGAAGAGAGAAGGGATCCAGGAGGAGAAGTGTGGGGAACATATGCTTCAGAGCTTACCCTTGGCCAGGTGGGCTAGAGGTAAGAGCTGGGCATGCCTCCCTCAGCAGGTGACAAGAATATTGAAAACCCCACATTATCCCCTGCTAAGAAAAGTCTCTTCTGCCTCATCCATTCACCCGCTCGCTCCTTCACACCTCTAGCTTTCTTTTTCTAGCCCACCTTACTCCCTGACTCCATTCACTCCCCTCATTTGCCCACTGCTTGTATCTCAAGTGCACAGAACTTTGCCCAGTGCCTGGCAGCAGCTCAGTGTTTATTACATGAATTCATGCACGAATCTCACTTGATACACACAGAGGATTTTTAACAGGGGACAAAAGCCTTTAGAGAAGTTGCAAGTTTATCATTCTTCCCCAGCCTGCTACCAGACCCTGTACTTACACTCATCACACACAGGCCCTTCCAAGTATGAAACCATGGCCTCATTTCTCAAAACAAACCTAGTTTCTCTTTCTTTTTCCCCTCCCTGGTCTCAGAGCCCTGCCTCCTCCTTTCTTCCTACAATCCTGGACACCGTGAGAAGGCTCCACCCACCCTCTAGTTGGCCTGGAGCTCCAGGCCACACTCCTTACTCTATTTTTATCTCATGTGCACATTCTTGGCAGCCTTTAAAAATTCTCTCCGTAAAATCCATGGGCTCCACCCTCACCCTGCCTTTCTGCAGCCCCACTTCAGGCAGGGCCACTTCCTCAGAAGTGGACCCGCCCTACCTGTCTCCTCTCTGTTCCTCTTGTTCCTTCCAGGCCTCTGTCATTGTTACCCTCATCTCACTTCCTTCAACGTCCCCCAGACACACACGCACACTCACACACACAGGCACACACAAACACACATACACATATGCACGTGTACACACACACATATACAATACATATGCATGTTATATACAACGTGTATTTTATATATATATATATACCTCCACTGAAATATAGCTTTCTCTGTGTATTTTTTCATTCTACATCACAGCTCCTTTTGCCACCTTCCTCTTCCCACACAGTGCTGGTTTACTCTAGGCAGGTGTTGCCAACTCACAGCCCCTTTATTCTGGACCCTTAACTGTGGGCCCTGTGGTAAGCAGAATAATAGCCCACCAAGAAATCCACATCCTAATCCTCAGAAATTGTGAATATGTTAGTTTATATGACATAAGGGTCTTTGTGATGAAATTAAATTAAACATTTTGAATTAAAGAGATTATCCTGGATTATCCAGCTTGATCTGATGAACTCACAAGGGTCCTTATAAAGGAAGGAGGGAGGCAGGAAGATCAGAAATTATTGAATGATGAAAACAGAGGAAAGAGAGAGAAATGTAAAAGCATTACACTGCTAACTTTGAAGATGGAGAAAGAGGCCACAAGCCAAGGAATGCAAGAAGCCTCAAGAAGCCGAAAAAGGCAAGGAAGCAGGTCCTCTCCTAGACAGAACCCCCAGAAGGAACACAGAGCTTCCCAACCCCTAGATTTTAGCACAGTGAAACCCACTTTGGACTCCTGACCTCCAAAACTGTAAGATAACATATTTGTGTGGTTAAAAGTGTGTTTGTTACAGCAGCAAAAGGAAAATAATATAGGCATCAATTTGTACAACTCTGGTAGTCCCACAGCGCCCGCCTGAGTAGCTGCTCCTGGCAGCCCCATTCGGGGCAGCCCGTGCATAATGCCTTTGCTGTTTGCAGTCTGTCTGTGATTGAAGGATAGTGCCATAGTTTAGGTTACCCCCTCCATCCCCAGAAGAAATTGGATGCAAGTAATTTAACTAGAGATGATGCCGAGAAACACTGGGAGGAGAGTGGGAAAGTGAGACAAGGAAGGGAAGCCAACTGGTAAAAGTCCGTTATTAACTAGTTACCAGTGTAGGCAACTAGGATTCAATCCCTCAAAGGAACTCTGAGAGCCAACATAGAGCATACCACAGTGTCATCCCCACCCTCTCCTCCCCCAGGGGAAAGGGAGGAGGAGTGTTTATGTATTTACTCCCATCGGTCATTGGTCGAGGGCTGCCTGGAGGTGGAGAGAGAGTGTTCTGGTCTCTGGCCAGCACAGACAGAACCACTTTCATGCTTTGGAGAAAGCCCTCAGGCAAAGAGATGTGCATTCTAGCCATAAAACACACTGAAGTAGTAAGTCCCAAACAGTGAGGTGGTGCCTAGCCAGTCAGCAGTGTGTCCCCCACTTCAACAAGGAAGCACCCCATATATGTGGCCTCTATATCTCCCCTGACAAGAGTGGAAAGAGTGGAATCCTACATCTCTGTAGGATTCTATAGACTGTCCCTCCATTTGGATTTGTCTGGGGTTCTATCATGATTAGATTGAAGTGAGAAGCAATATTGTGCCCTTCTCAGTGCATCACATCATGGGGTACATAATGTCAGTAGAGTTACTACTAGTGATCTTAATCTTGAGCCTTGGTTAAAGTGATGTCTACCAGGTTTCTACACTTTTATATTTTTCCTTTATAATTAATAAATATGCTGAGGAGATACTTTGTTTCTCATCAAATTTTCACTCGTTGATTGTAGTTACCATCAGTGGATCTGGCCTGCAATTGTTATTACTGTAGAGTTTGCCTAGTGGTGATTTTCTATTTCCCTCATTTGTAGACCTAGTTTTAAGTTCTTTTGCACTTCAGTTTCTTCATCTGTAAATGGGGATAATAATATTTCCTGTTAGAGAAAAAGAGCTGTATTACATAAGGATCAAACCATCCATCCACCACGAAAGCACAAGAATCCTAAATGTGTACACACCAAAAAAGTGTCAAAATATATGATGCAAAAACTAATAGGTTGAAAGAAGAAATAGACAAATCCACAATTATAAGTGGTGGCTTCCCATTTGCAGCAAATGATAAAACTATTAGAGAATCAACAAGGATGTAGAACTGAACAACACCATCAACCAAGAGGATATAATTGGCATATAAAAAATACTGCACCCACCAATAGCAGAACACACTTTTTCTTTTTTTTTTCTTAGAACGCAAAGACTGTTCACCAAGATAAGCCATATCCTGGGCCATGAAACAAACCTCAACTAATTTAAAATAATTGACACAGAAAACAGTATGGTGATTACAAGAAGAAAAGGGGGTGGGGGAGGTAAAGAGAGTAAAGGGGGGAATAAATGATGACAAACAGACCTTGAATGGGGAACACACAATACAATATACAGATGATATATTATAAAATTGTACACTTGAAACTTATAAATTTTATTAACCAATGTCACCCCAATAAATTCAATAAAAATTTTAAAAAATAATTGAAATCATACATACAAAGTATGGTCTCTGACTATAATGAGATAAAACTAGAAATTAATAATGGAAAGACAACATGAAAATCTCTAAAAATTAAAAGCTAAACAAACATGTCAGTAATCCATTATCAAAGAGGTCTCAAGGGAAATGTTTAAAATATATTGACCTAAATTAAATACAACGTATCAAAATTGGTGGGATCAAATAAAGCAGTGCTGAAAGGATAATTTAAAGTAGTAAATGCTTATATTAGGAAAGAGAAAAAGCCTCGAATCAATAATCTAAACTCATACTTCAAGAAACTAGGAAAAAAAGGACAGCTGAAAAAAACCCAAATCAAGCTGAAGAAATGAAATAATAAAGAGCAACAAAGAAATTGAAAACAAGAACCTAACAATAGAGAAAATCATTGAAACAAGAAGCTAGTTCTTTGAAAAACTAAAGACGATAAGGAAAAGACAAATATAACCAATATCAGGAATAAAACAGGATATCACTTCATTCCTAAAGCCATTTAAAGGATAATAAGGGACTACTGTGAAAAGCATTCTGCTCAGAAATTTGACCTCTTAAAAGAAATGGACTAGTTTCAACCTGCCAAACTACCAAATTTCAACAAAGATGAAATAATCTGAATAATCTTATAACCATTAAAGATATTGACTCTAATGTAAAATCTGAAAAAAAAGTCTCCAAGTCCAGATGGGAAATCTAACAAACACTTGAAGAAGAATTAGCCTCAAATTTTATACAATCTCTTCCAGAAAATAGAAGTGGGAACATTTTCCAACTCATTTTATGAGGTCAATATTACCCTGATACCAAAACAAGACAAACACTATATTCAACACAAGAAAGAAACAAAGGGAAAGTTATATGATAAATAAGTTTGGAGATGTAATGTACAACATGGTGACTATAGTTAGGAGTACTATATTGTATATCTGGAAGTTGCTAAAAGAGTAGATATTAAAAGCTAACACATACAAAAAATTATAACTATGTTTGTGATAGATGTGCTAACTAATCTTACTGTGGCAATAATTTTGCAATATATATGTATGTAAAATCACTATTTTTACACCTTAAACTTACACAGTGTTATGCGTCAATTGTATTTTGATAGAGCTGGAATAAAATAAAATAATACATACATGGAAAGGCCCAGGCCCCAGAATAGATAAAAACAAATATGTAAAAAAAGAAAAAAAAGATAAGAGGAATCAGCCTACCTAATTTAGAGAGTTATTATATAGCTATAGTAATCAAGATATTGTGGTATTGGCAAAAGGATAGACACATAAATCAGTGGATCAGAATAGAGAACCCAGAAATAGATCCACATGAATATGCCCAATTGATGGTTTTACAAAAGTGCAAAAGCAACTCAGTGAAAGAAGGATAGACTTGCAACAAATGGTGCTGGAAGAATCGGACATCCAAAGGCCAAAACAAATCTTCAACCTAAATATTATACTTTAAACAAAAATTAATTCAAAATGAGTCATGGACTTACATGTAAAATGTAAAATTTCAGGAAAAAAACTTAGGAGAAAATCTTCAGGACCTAAGGCAAGGGAAGGAGTTCTTAAACTTGACACCAAAACACACGATCCATAAAAAAAATTTTTTTGACAAATTGGACTTCATCAAAATTAAAACTTTTGCTCTGTGAAAGACCACTTAAGAGAATGAAAAGAAAAGCCACAGACTGGGAATAATATATTTAAACCACATATCCAACAGAAGACTAGTACCTGGAATATACAAAGAACTCTCAAAATTCAACAGTTAAAAAAAAAACAATTATTCAAGAAAAATGGGCAAAAGATCTGACTAAACATTTCACCAAAGACGATATACAGAAGGCATATAAATACATGTAAAAAAGTTCAACATCATTATCCATTAGGCATGTACAAAGTAAAACACTATAATAAGATATCACTGTACACCTACCAGAATAGCTAAAACTAAACGTGACAACACCAAATGCTGACAGGAATGCAGAGTATCTAGACCACTTACACTCTACTGGTGGGAATGTAAAATGGTGCAGGCACTGAAAGAAGCAAGTTGGCAGTTTCTTATAAAACTAAACATGTAAATTCCATGTGGCTCAGCAATTATTCTCCTTGGCATTTAACCCAGGGAAATATTTTCCACAAAAGCCTGTGCACAAATGTTCATCACTACTGTATTGTTTTGACTATGCATAATAGTGAAAGCTGGAAACAATCCAGATGTCCTTCAGTGGGTGAATGGTTAAATAAACCATGGGGCATCCATACCATGGAATACTACTCAGCAATAAAAAGGAACAAATTATTGATACACGCAACAACTTCGATGACTCTCCAGGAAATTATGCTATGTAGATAAAGCAAATCCCCAAAGGTTACATACTATATTATTTCCTTTATATATCATTATTGAAATGACAAAATTATATAAATGGAGAATCTATTAGTAGTTACCAGGAATTAGGGACAGAAAACATGGCAGAGGGGAGCAGGGGTGGATGTGATTACAGAAAAGCAGCTCAAGGAATCCTTATGGTAATCAAACTGTTCAGTATATTAACCATGGTGATGATTACATGAATCTACTTATGTGATAAATTACATAAAACTAAATACACACACATGACTGTAGAACTGGAGAAAAGTGAGTAAGATTGGTATATGGTATGAATGTCAATTTCTGGGCTTTGATATTGTGCTATGGTTATGCAAGATGTTATCATTGGGGGAAACTGGGTGAAGGATACAAGGATCTTTCTGTATTATTACAACTTTATGTGACTCTGGAATTACTTCCAAATTAAAAGTTAGTTTTAAAGAAAGACCACTAGAAAAAAGCTAGAAGACTATATGTGCAGACAAAATAGCATGTTTGAGAGATTATCTTTGATTTGAGAGTAAGCACTCACACCTACATTGGAATAAATCCCCAAACTGGGTAGTGAGGAGAGCTACATAATGCTGGATGTCTGAGGAAAAAAGAAGCTCTACATCTTGCCTTCTTCCCCATGTAAGTGTGGGAACTCCAAGTGCAGAGAGAACCATCAGTAGGACTCAGGATGGCAATAAGACCACCAAACAGAGATGGCTGTGTGCACAATGCACATTGAGTCAGCCCTGTCAGGGTTCCTAAAATTCAGCAAAGTATGGAAGTAATAGAATGAGCTGCACACATCTGTGAATAGCCTAGAAAATCTAGAGTGTCATAGATAATCCACCATGTCCCCCTTGGCCCATCACAGAACCTTAAAATATCCCTGTGAATCAAGAAGGTCACAAGAGTTGGCTGAGAGACACCCAGCCCCCAAGGAAGCAGACAGTCAAGGAATCATGCAGTCAAGGATGAGAGTTGTATTAGCAAGGATTCTTGTACTGATCGCCAAAAACAAGGTCAAAGAGCACATCTCATATGATACTGAGGCAGATGGTGATGATGCAGACCAGATGTCATCTGCCAGTGCTTTGGATTTCTGAAAGCCTCCCAGAAACTCAGCTGACAACTGACTGACATCAACGCAACAAAGTTCACAATAGAAATTTTATTGGCTTCCTTCCCTTCCCTGTCTCACTTCTTCATTCACCTAACTGGTGCTTCCTGGGATCACCTCCCACATCAACTATTTCCATTTGAATTATATCAAAATCTACTTTGGGCAACAACTAAAACCAAGATCAGTGGTAATTGCTGGTCAGTGTCTCAATCCAAATGTACTGTGTCAAATGAAAGAAGCCAGACTCAAAAGGCTTCATACTGTATAATTACATTAATATGATATTGTGATATCTGGAAAAGCTTCAAATATTAGGATAAAAAAATAGATTACTGGTCCTGGCTGATTTAGCTCAGTGGATTAAGTGCCAGCCTGCAGACCAAATGGTCACTGGTTCGAATCCCAGTCAGAGCACTTGCCTAGGTTGCAGGCCAGGTCCCCAGTGGCGGGGGGGGTGTGAGAGGCAACCACACATTGATGTCTCTCTCCATCTCTTTCCCCATCCCTTCCTCTCTCTCTAACAATAAATAAATAAAATCTTTAAAAAGAATAGATCACTGGTTGCCAGGGCTGAAGTATTTTACTACAAAGGAGTAGCATGAGAGCATTTTCTTTTTTAGGGTAATGGAACTGTTCTGTAGCATGATTGTGGAGGTGGTTACATGACTCTATACAATTTTCAAAACCCATAGAACTGTATATCATAAAGAATAAATTTCACAGAGGCACAGATAGCCTTAAAGACCCATGGAATTCATTTTGTCCATCCTTGACATTTACAGAGGATGATCCTGAGGTTCAGGGAGGGAAAGAGACTTTCCCAGGTTCCACAGCTACTCTAAGACAAAACCAGGAGTGTATGACAAGCCTCAAGAGTATTAGGCTAGTGCTTTTTCCATCAATAAGTGAGGTCTCCATCATTTAGCCAATCTGCCTCCAAGTCTGTGCCTGTAAGAAAAAGTTGTTATAAAGGTGGCACAATGGTAGTGGTCATCTTGGTGATGACAGTCCTTGTTATATCTGTGTCTTGAGTGTCTCAGCTCCAGTCCTCCTAGGTTTACCTTATATCAGCCTCATAGAGATTCTCATACCTCTGCCTATGTAGTATCCTCTGCTTCCTGTATCCTGTGTCTCTCTGTTTTTCTCCCTCAGCTTTGTAAATTACTTTCTTTAGTTACTTCCTAGAAAAGGAAGTATGAGATTGTGCATATCTGAAATTGACTTTATTCTACTTGTCTCTTGATTGATAGCGGGGGTGAGAATAGAATTCTAGATTAGAAACAATTCTCCTTTAAAATGTTGAGGGTATTACTCTAGTATTATACCTTCCAGTGTTGCTTGAACAGCTTTAGCGAAGAGCAGTGTGAAGCCATTTTGATTCTTGCAACTTGGTGCATAACCAGTTTTTTTCTTTATTCAACTCGTGGAATCTTCTTGTTCCCAGGGTTCTGAAATTTCACAAGTACATGCCTTGGTTGGGCTATTTTTACCCATTGAACTAGGCACGTGGTGGGCTCCTTCAACATGGAAATTCATTTATTCAGTTTGAGAAATTTTTCTTGAATTATCTCATGGATGATTTGCTCCCCTCTTTCTGCAATGCCTGTTATTCAGATGTTAAACCATCTGGACTATTCCTCCTACATTCCTCTTTTCTTTCCTATTTAGTTCATTGCTTTGTCTTTTGGGTCTATTTTTTGGGCAATAACTCAGACTTTATTTCCCAAGCCATTTGAGTTTTTCATTTCTGCAATCATGCTTCATTTTTTATATTTTAAAAGTTTATTCCTATATTGTCTTCTAAAATAGCATCTTATTCTTTTTCATAGGTGTAGTATTATCTCTTATCCTTGAGAATAAGTCTTAGCTTCTTCCAAGTTGATTTTTTCTTGTTTATTTTGATTCTTAGTTGGTGTGTTTATTTTATTTTTATTATTATTTATTCTCTGTCTTCCATGCTAACAGTTTTTCTCAGATGTGCGGTAATTTGTAGTAGATGTTATTGGTTTCCTGCCACTACCCTCAGCTGCTCTGAGTGTTGGCTGGTAATGAATGACAGTTGCCCCTTTCTCTAGAGCAGTGATTTTCAGCCTTTTACATCTCATGGCACACAAACTAATTCCTAAAATTCTGCAGCACACCAAAACTACGTTCTATTTTTTGCCAGTCTGACAAAAAAGTAGGTATAATTTTGATTGATTTACAAAAATAGTAATTACCTGCCCTTTTTGATCCAAAATAACTTTTTTTAAAAATGGGGGGCCTATACTTGTATATAAGGATTTCTGGTACAAGAATTCACTAGTCAGATGCAACCCTACTGCGTGACATGACCAATAAAACGCAACTCTATTATATGACCTGTATAGTTATAGTTCAAGACAGAGCATTCACACTGGAGGGTTACTGTTGTGTTGGCTATTGTCATTTTTTTTAGTTTGAAAATTTGAGGGAAAAGCGGTCAGTGCCCCTGACTAAATAGTCAGGTATTGCATGTTTTAAGAATTCTTGTGGCACACTGGTTGAAAATCGCTGGTCTAGAGAATTGACTTCAGCCAGGAGCTGCCTTGCCTGGGAGGCTATGGCCACCTCCTTTGGCAGGCCACAGACAATGATCGATTAATATGTGCACACACACAAAGAAATCCCTCTTGCATCAAAGTGAGATCAGTTCTGTGATGCAGTTCACACTCCAGGGCTCCCTGTGGGATAAGACTTAGCTAGATTCTAGCTAAGACCACAGCCTTGCTCTTAGCGCCTTTCACTGCTGCTTTGAGAGAAGTGAGATGTCGGGGAGGGGGTCTTGTCCTGAGAGACTACTCTCGATCAGTCACATGCATCGGAATTCTCAGCCTCTGTTTATAGAGAACCTAAGGCATCATCTTTAGTTGTCTGCTCTTGATTAAGAGTAAAGTTTATTGAAAGCCCTGAGTTTGGGAGCCAGACTTGTCAACTCAGAGATTTACGGAGAGGGAGATATGGGTGGTCATATATTGGAAATGCCAATGCCAGTATCCTTAGTTCTTTCGTTTAGGGCCAGTCAGAGTACAGAGAAGAGGGGTGGAGTGTGGCTGCTGGTGATTTGGAAAGTGAGCAGAAAAGAAAGCTGAGGATCTCAGCCCGCAGTGAGCAAACATTCACTTAATGTCCCTTTTCTTCTATGAAACCTTTGTCCTCAGCTGTGCCTGGTGTCCTCAGCCCAGAGACCTTCTGTTTTACCCACTCCAGTCTTCTGCCTGGTGGGCAAGGGCCCAGCGGCATGAAGGATGTGAGAGAAGGGCTAGAACTTTAACCGCTTCCCAGTCACCTTTCACCCAGTTCTGATTCTGACTTGCTCTGTTCCAGAGGTATCTAAGACTGCCAATTCCCTTTTTTCTTTTCTTCTTTTTTCTTTTTTTAAATTTTTAGTATTTTACCATGAAAGCAAGTCTGTTCTTAGCTTTCCCTGGATTTCAAGCTTCTTGGGACTGCTAGATCGATTACCATTCATCCATCTGTTTTCCAGCTTCCAAAATTCTTTTTGCTATTGCCTCTTCTGTCCTCTCCGTCCTTTTAAAAAAAAAATCTCTTTATAGTAGTTTTAATGGGTTTCAGGAGAGAGCCAAAGGAGATGTGTGGATTCAATTCACCATCTTAACCTGGGAGGGGAAGCCTCTGGTCATATTAAGAAGATATTTCCTCTCAGCATTCCCCTCCTGTGAGCCCCTTTGGATGACAGGCCAGTGAGAACTGCAGGTAAAGGAGCCAGAGGCCTGTGATGGCACCTGTGTCTCCCAGTGGAGAATATTCTCTCATGGGAGTTCAAGCTTCTTCCCCTAATCTTGGCCTTCACCCGCCTCTAAGGGCATAAAGGGCTGAGTCCAGATTATGATCAAGTAGGTTGGAAGGGCAAAAAGCTAAGATAAACCAGGGAAGCCTGCCTAGGGGAGGTGCTGTAATATGGGGAGAAGCAAAAGATACTGGGTCTCATCTTTCTAATGAGAGAGTTCATCCCATCTCGCACTGCTTCTATGACTGTGAGTCCAGAAGTCATTCCAGAAAGACTGCTTTCTTGCCCTTTCCCTCTTTACTTGTTTTCGGATAAAGTGATGGTGGCAGAGAGCTATCTGGGTAGACTGGATAGGTTGAAATGAGGGGAGAGATAAACCACTTTAGCTCTTTTTTCCTGGAATGTTTGTGGGCAAAGATATCATCCCACTTCACTTCCTCCTTCAAGCTCAGACCTAAGAACCCAGGAAACAGAAAAGGTAGTGGCGCAATTGGGTGGGAGAAATTAGGAGGAGCAGGAATTTTGGTGATGATAGTGGTAGAGGCCGTGTGACCAATAGCAGAAGGAGCTGAATGAGGCAGTTCACTTTGCCGCACGGATGTAACTTGAAAGTTTTCCATTGGTCATCTATAAGCAACCGGAAGTCAGTGAATAAATACTTCAGCCTCCTTCTTCATCGCCTGGGAGGAAAGTGTGAGGATGTTCCCACAAAGTTTCTCAGAGGGTTCCCATTGGATGGAGCCCCAGGTGCCCATGGCAGTAACTGGCCCATTAGCATACCTGAGTATTGGCTTCTCTCCCTTCCATATCTTACTTTCCCATTTCTTGACTCCTATTTCCTGGGATAACCTCCCAAATAAATTACCTGTATCCCAGCCCTTGTCTCAGGGTCTGCTCCTGGGAGAATTCACACTATGACAGGTGTCCGCAATCCAAAAGTAAGAGCAGACTGTACCACCCCTGGGTAATCACTTCCTCTATCTGCGGCTGGCCTCCACTAGAAGGTGCTCACATGGGATCCTGAGCACATTTATATTTTCAGGAGCTCTGAGTTCTGTTTGGGTCATTGGGCCTGTGTGTGCCAAAATAGGCAACATGGATTGCTCGTGGCTGGGAAAACAGAATGCTTGGCTACTGCCTCCGACAGGAAACATAGCTTGGCTCAAAGCTACAGTGCACATAGGAACCTATCCTTCCTCCCCCACTTACACTGTTTCATAGTCGTGCACACACATCCTGCATTGAGAAGCAATTCCATCACTCCAAGGACAGGGTCATACCCCAGCTAGAGATCAACATGGGCTGCGAGGAGAGGAGGACCATTGGGATGAGTCCAGCAGGAGGAGGCCCAGCAGGAGACTCTTTGGAAATCTTGGATGAAAGGGAACATAGGACCATGCTTCAGTCTCTTACAGAAATATGAGGCTCATCTGCTGACCCAGTCCAAGGAGTCATAGCACTGAATAGCCAACCCTTGAACGGATTATTCCAAGCTCTAGATTAACTAAGCAGTCAAATGATTGGCCAATATGAGGGATGTTTTTCTGGTATAGTGCCCACCATTCAACAGAGAGACAGGCCCCACCATGTGGAGAGGACAGGCAGAGGAGTTGGGCTATAGACAACATTCAATTTCTAGCTACTGTTTGAAAGACTGATTTCTGCCTTTAACAGTAGGGCAGTCATTCAAAAAAAAAAAACCCTTGTATTGAGCACCAAATCCAAGATGACTAAAACCAGCCTCTGCTCCTACCACAGTTACCATCAGAAAATGATTCCAAAATTAGTCATAGACATTTGATTTAAAATTAGATATCATCTCTTTTCCAGAAGGTAGAGGAGTCTTAGAGGACTTCTGACCATGAGGGTAGGGGCAGAGTGTTCTGAGAAATGGGCTGGGGATGCTGAAAATGCTTTAAGGTAAGTATAGTATTGGGAGAAGATGAGAGAAAACTTGGGGGAGGGGAGATAGAGAGAAAGAGGGACATCCTCTGAGGTCCTAAACAATGAAGTCTTTCCCTCTATCTGTCTCCCATTATGTGGAACAAAGGAAACATGTTGGCTGAGAAAGCAACTACTTCAAGTCCTGGATGCCTGCCATTTTGGAGTACCCACCTAAACTGCCCAGACCTTCCTTAATATACTCATATCGCACATCTATTCCATAGGCATTTTGCCTAGAGAAGGCGGGGGTAGTTGGGAGTTGTGAGAGAATAGAACCTCTGTATCACTAGGCAGATAGGCAGGTGAATCTCCAGGTGGAGATACCAGGAGACCAAAAACTCTGACTTTTACTCCAAGGGGATAAGGAACAATCCACTACTGAGGAGAGAAGGGTAGGATCCTGTCATATGTGTTGTGGAAACTGTGAGGCCTGGTTCCACCTATCCAGCCCCTAAAGGAGACTTTCTCCTTGACCCAAAAAGTAGCTGGGCTAGCTGATGCCTCAATAAAATTTTCGTAAGATGGGTATCCCTGAAAATAGCAACTGAACACATCTCTACTCCTTACATCCTTACATTCTCTTTCTGTCTCTCTTTTTCCCTCTCTGCCCTAATTTTCACAAGGACAAAAGACATGAAGCTGGAGTCACTCCACCTTCTACCCTACAGCCTGTTTGGACTAGCGAATTTCTAGCCAAGCTTTCTAAACAAACAAAACATGTTTCTAAACACCAGTCAGGGGAAAGAAGCCACACGGAGAGAGGAGAAAGAAATGGGAGCTCAGCATTTCTCTCCCCTGTGGAGCCCACCAGGGAACATCACCTATCCCAGCAACCACTGTATGACTACTGGGCACCAGTCACCTACCTGCTAGGGCTCAAGGAAACATTGCTCCTACTGCTTAAGTGTTCACAGTCTGATCGCAACAGAAAATATGTAAATGAGTAGGAACCCTAAGTGCGCCTGGTGCTGAAAGGAAAGTGGGTACAGGTGAGGATTTCACAAGAAAGTCTGTCAACAAGGAGGGAACAGGAAAGAAGAATTGATTTTTTTTTTTTAAGTATCTTTTGAGTGTTCCTAGGTGAGCGTTGCTTTCATAATAAAGAGAAGAGCAAGAACACAGACACTAAGGGTAAACAACATGGTGCTTCTCTGGGAATGGCTGGAAAATCAAAGTGACAAGTAGGGCAGGAAAAGAGAAAAGGACAGAAACATGTGCATATCATGTAAGTTGATTTGCATAAGCATGGATCGAGACTTCAGCAATAGCTCTGGAGAGAGAAGGGCTGATTTAGACAGATTGAGAGGTATCAGCAATTAGAGTTGAAAATGTTCTCTTGTTTCAAATGACAGCTACGAGTGAAGCGAGAGAGGGGAAAAAGATCATGAGATTCTTTGCTTGAGTGGCAGGGGGGATAGGTGTTGACAGGGAGCCTTAGAGGAAGAAGCATCTCCCACACCCTTCCTTTTGCCATGCTCTACCTAGCACAAGCCCTCATCCATCTCTCACTCTGGGAACTGTGACAATTCGGTAACACGAGATGTTCATTGATTTTGTCTTTACTTCAACCTTGCTTTGGAGGTTTATGGTTTGCCAAGCAGAAGGAGCTTGCCAGCAGGCAATTTCCATGATGAATTTTGCTTCCCAACATTAAGCCACTGAGCTGTTTATGGTTTACGTGACAGGACCTGGAAGGTAGAAGAAAGGACAACCTCAGAGGGGGACATGGGAACTAAAGGAAAAGGGGGTAATCATTTCTGTAAGGCTTGAGCTGCAGTGCCCACACACTCTGCTGAGAAGCCTCAGAGGGGATGGCTGTGAGGACTGCATCAGGCTCTCCCCATCACCAATGTTTCCTTCAGCCCAGGAATGGCAGAGCGAAGGATCTGGGAACTGCAGAAGACACTCACTACCAGAGACACCTCCCTAGATCCTTGGAGTTGAGTTAGACCCTAGACCTTGGAATTACAGAAGGGCAGAGCCCTGGACCCCAACCAAGGTCAGTTTCTTGCCTGCCCTGTGGAATGGGAGCTGGGGGATAAGAGGACTAGGTCAATGCAAATAAACAAAGGACACACCTCCCTCGACTATCTGGGCAGATTCTGGGTCTTCCATCACTGAGGTGGCAGCACTCAGCTGGGTGGACCTGCTGCAAGAGAGGCTAATGGAGAAACGGGGCAGTGTACACAATATCTCCATCAAACTAATGGGCACTCCTGTGCCCCCGGGGGCTGGCAATCTGGAAGCTAAGGAAGGAGATGTTGTTCCAAGCTTTCACTTTTAAAAATGCATACAGGACATGCAAAAGTACTAAGGATTAAACGAGACGGGTCTATTCGCGGCAGCTTCACCTATGGGACTTCCCCAGCGGGTGGGGCGGGACCAGGACTAGCAAGGGAGCACAGCGCCTGCGCGCTGAAGACCCTGAAGGACAGCGTCCTCAGCGAGGTGGGCGGGGGATGCCGGGGCATCCGGGTCCCTCACCCCGCCCCGCTGCATGAATGAGAGGCGCGGCGCCTGCCCTTCCCCCGCCGGGCCCGCCCCTCGCCCCTAGCGGCCGCGCGCAGTCTGCAGCCGCCACCTCAGCCGCACTTGGTCACGGCAGACGCTCTCCGCCCGTAGCCAGCCGCCCGGCGTTGACGGTCTCGCACTCCCGCCGCCGTCGCCGCCGCAGCCGCCGGCGCTACCGAGTAAGTGATCGAGCGAGGACCGGGGCGGAGAGGCCCGTCGCCCCCGAGCTGGGACATAGGGGACCGTGTGGGTCGGGTTTGGGATGCTCAGGAGACCGCGGGCCAACGCCAGCCTCCCACACACTCACTCCGGGCTCCCCGGCGGGGGGCGGGGAGGAGTGGGACTGCAGCCCCAGGCCGGGAGGGACGCGGAGGAGGGTCCGCCCCCGGGCCCGAGGGTGCACAGGCTGTCGCCGGGAGGTCGCAGGAGGAAAGGTTCGCAACGCCTTGCATGCCCCGCTTGGGGGTGCCGGGCGTCTGGCCCTGGGCGTGGGAGGCGGCTGGGTTGTGCAGGAGGACGAGGACGAGGACGAGAACGAGAACGGCTAAGACCGCTGCCGTGGTGTTGGCAGTGGGAACGCGCCTTGTGGATCAGTGTTTTCCTGATCCCCGTCTATTCCTCCCCTTTCTTTGTGGCGTTTGTCTCGTGCCCGTTTGTCACTTACGGTGGCTGTGGTCTAGGGTGCGATCTCTCGTCTGGGCTTACTCATTAATTAAAGTCAGGTGGTGGCGTCCAGCCTGTGGGTGGGGGGCGCGTGTGCTTCCACAGGCCAGAGAATTGAGGACCTTCCTTTGTTTCCAGAGACCTAATGGGTGTGTGTGTGTGTGTGTGTGTGTGTGTGTGTGTGTGTGTCTCCTATGAAGTGAATCAAATTAAAAAGGGTCTAAGGAAAAAAGACACTGCTTATCAGACCGTCACCCAATTCTGTCTCTGATGTTCTTTCAAACGTCATTTCAAAAACAAGCATTTTTTTGTTTCTGACTGTAAAAATCAGTGGGTTGCGTTAATTGAAAATGTGCGTCTATGTTCTCATGTATCTGTACATCTAGAACACTTTGTTTTTTGGGTTTAGTTAATGGTAAAATACTGCTATGTATATCCATGGGAATACACCAGTCCATACAGAACACTGTTTCCTGGCTTTAGCTTATTTACAATGTATACCTATACTCGTATACACATTTATAGAAATACTCCAGTATATCTAGGACACTGTTTTCCCAGCTGCTCAGAACAAGCAGATTTTGTTTCTTCCTTTCCCTGTGTTAATAAGAAGGTGGTCCAGCAGGTTCTGTCCACCTCCTTGCTGTTGTTCTTTTTCTTTTTTTTTTTTCCTCCCCATTGCTTTGGCACAGGATTTTATTGCATATTACCCTGGCATGTGCCCTTGCTTTGATCTGAATTTTCCTGTGTTCTGTTGTCTGGTTGTGCAGCCCAGCTCAATGGCTCCTCTTACAGGACTACTGGAAAACAGAACACCTTTTATCGTTGTCCTCATCCCCAGAGAGAAAAAGCAACTGCAGGTTCCCACAGACTTTCACTTGCTCAGTAAGACTGACTGCCTGACTTTTCTGTCCTCTTAAAGTTATGAAGACCAAGAGTTACAAGTTGACGCAGACCAACTAAAAAGAAGCAATTGTAATAGCACCATGTATTCCTTGCTGTTTCCTTTGGACCTTTTTCTCTTTTAAATCAGGTTTTATAAGCTTTAGAAGATGGTTTATTGCATTACTAGTTTTATAATTTTTTATAATTCCTTTTTACCCTTATAATTTTGCAGAGTGATGGGAAATTAGCTAAAGTTGATTATAAGAAACACACCTCCAAAATATACGATCTTTTGATTTAAAATACTGGTGGTAAAAAAAAAAAAAAGGGCTTATTGGATGATATCAATAATTGAATTGTTATTGGATGATATCAATAATTGAATTGTTCAGTGTTAAGATTCTCTTTAAGATTCTTTTTAGTCATGTGTGTTTTAATTCCTGATAGTTTTCATTGCAAAATAATATCTAAACTAAGCAGTCTTCCACAGCATTGTTTATGTATATTCCCTTTATTAAAAACATTTACTTTTAATTTTAAGGGGAAATTTTCCATCGGTTGTATTGGGATCCATCATTCTTGGTAAAATTCTTCCCTTATGTTGGCACAGTCAAATTGGGTTTTTTTTTAAGTTAAAATTAGTAAAAACTAACTTTCAATCTGGGGAAGTTTTGGTTTCATGATGTAGAATTTAAATAAATTTTAATATCAATGAATTTAACTCAAAATAAGTTACCATTAAAAACAAGAGCTTTATTAATTTTCTTAACTAGAGTCACTAATATTGAAGCAACCCCAATAATTGTATAAACTGCCTACATCTGATTATTTAGGAATCCCCCTAAAATAAACAATAAAGGGAAGTCTTAGATAAACAAAATAGTATAACCGGAATTATCGCTGAAATAGGCTTGCATAGTACCACAATATTGTGGAACTTCAATTTTGCAAGAGTGACTTAGCTATTGTTTCAATCAACAAAGGAACCTAAAAACATCCTGGCCTTGTTCGGCATTCTGTTAACCAAAATCTTTGCCATAGGTAGGTTAGCATTTCCTGTAGTATGATGATTAAAGAAAAAATTCTAAAGTAATTTCTAGATCATCAAAATAAATTAAATTATGTTAAATGCTATTTCAGTAGTAAATATATTCATTAGAAATACTAATATTGTTGTGTTAGTGATGGTAATAGCCGGTATAGTAACAGTTACCCAAAACTGGGATACATTATCCCCCCAGTAACGTCTGGTAATAAAAAGACTATTTTTTCTGTTGAGCATTTTCTATCAATAATTGTTTTCATTATTATATATTAGCTAAAACTCTATGAAAGTGCCATTTTTTTAGATTGGGGAGTAGAAAACAATCAACAACTCCATATGGTTCAATCACTTTCAACTCTCAGCAGTTCCTTCTGTTATTTACCTTTATTTCATTTTTTAATGTTTAAACTGCTGTTTCTTGATTTCTTACCTTTGGATATTTGGATATTACCTATAGACTTCTATTTTGGAAGTTGAGGACTTAGTTATCCCATTCGGACATTCTTCTATTCCCTGCTCATACATACACTACAGTTCCCAATTAGGTCAGTTTTAAGTATTTGTGTGACTATGACAATGTACCTGTTATTCACAGATGAGCCATGTAGGGTATTAATATTACATTTTCTTTCTTGTGCAACTTTTGTTTCTCCTGAATTAAATAATCACGTCTTTGTTTTTCATTTGCTTAGTTTTCTTGGTTTCAGTCACTAATTCATCATCAAATTCTATGACAGAACTAAAAATCTTTCAGTATTTTCAAATAATCTGTTTCATTTCTTTTTCCTAGCTGTCATCTAGGACTTCCCTTTGTTATCATTTTGGGAATTCCCTTCGCCTTCTTCCTGTGTTAAACCTGTTTTTTCCTGGATCCTGTGTCTCCCTCACTCATTCTCTAGTAGCTGACTGAGAAAGGGCACATACAAACTGCGAAATTCCTTCCTAAATTCAGAAGTCTGGAAATGTCATTTTACTCTCACACTCGAATAGTGGTTTAACTGGATATTGAATCTAGATTGAAAATGAGGGCCCCCCCTTTGGAAAGCATGGTCCATTAGCTTCCAGAATTGCTCTTGAGAAGTCTCATGCCATCTTAATCCCCACATCTTTTTTCCTTCCACCCTGGAAAATTTGGGGATCTTTTGTTTATCCCTGGTGTTCCTGACATTTCATGATGTTTCTTGAAACGTCCTTTTTATTTTTGCTCATGGGGCAGATAATATTTTCTCCAAATGACTATACAGACTATGACTGTATGTCCATGCAGACACACACCCCCCCTCTCACCCAATATGCTCTTCTTTATGGTATTGACATGCCTCCAATAAGAAGTGAGGTCTTTGTTTCCTCTCCTTGACCCTGTGAAGACATGAATGATCCCCAGAATGTTGGGTCTTAAGGCAAAATCATTATTTAGGAGCACAGCTGAAGGATCAAGGGCATGCATCTTGAGGGACAGGTATTTTTTTATTTTTTACGTTTAAATGGAATCATTACTGGAAATGTCAGTTAGCATCAGAGAAAATTTCTTTGAGTAGTAAAATGCAGTCAGCTTAGGAATCAACATGTAGGCTACCAGGTGCATTTTTCAAAATCCACTGTAGGCAGTGACAGAACTATTGATGACCAATAAAGAAACACTCTTTAAGCTTCATGATTAAATAATGGTATGACTAAATATGACAAATATAATATTTGCAAGAATTTCTGTGATGAGAAGATGGAGACAAATGGAACTATGTAGACCACGGCTTGATTAGACTTTATCAGTGACTTTGTGTTTATCTTACAGATACATATTTTTTAAAATATCTTTTTGCCCATGATTTTTTTTTCTACTTACAGTGGCCTTATCCCCCATCTAGCTTTTTCATGGGTGCACATGAGTGCCTGAATATTACTGGAGAACTTTAGAGTCATGATTAAAAATCTGAAGTGAGCTCTTAGCACTGCCCAGGAAAAAGCTATGAGATTCCTAAGAAGATCTTTTTGCCTGTAACTATTTAATAATTTCTCCCCATTCTTTGAACTCATGAGCAGTCCACCCCTTCCCATACTGATAAGCAGGCTTTATACTTCATTGAAGGTTTAGAAGTTACCAGACAGATACCCCCTCATCTTTCCCTCACTAAATCTAGAAATTTACCTTCCTTGGGACCTATGCTTTCTGTTATTTTCCTATCAGCAGCCAGCTCCTCTCCCTCCATACTCCCCCCTCATATCTACTCTAGGACTTGACTCTTGTATTTGTTTATCCCTGTCAACATACACATGTTCTTATATTGCCCATCTTTGAAAACCGAAGAAAAAATGACAACTTTTTCCGGACCTCCCATCTATCCCCTTGTTTCCCTTCATGGTTATATGTCTCAAAAGAGAAGTCTTTATTTCCTCCCTACCTCCTGTGTAATACCTAGCACTGTCTGAAAATCTCTTGTTGACTGGTATTTTTGACTCTTACCCGCACTGGAAGGTCAGCTTCAGGAAGGCAAAGACCTCATCTGCCCTGTACACCACTATGTCCCGTAGGACAGCAACTGGCACAAGTACCTACTCAATTATATTGGCAAAAAAAGGCACAGCTGACATTTTTTTAACCTGCTGGAATGACTAGCTCTTGCTTTTTAAAAATTTCGTACAAAAATCCATTTTTATTTATTTTTTAAATTATTCACTTTTTGCTATGCTTGAAAAAATTACGACTGTATTACTAGTTGAATTTTTCCCTATATTACATTACCTTTTATTCTTTCATAAATATAATTTAACATTGGCAGGCTCACACCTGGATTCTGGAGTCAGGCTGCTTGGAGTTGAACTGTATGCAGCTCTTTCACTTTTGCCATGTGACCTTGGCAGGTCTCCTAACTTCTCTGTTTCCTCGTCTGCAAGATAGAAGTAAGAGTAGTATCCACCTCATGTTTTTTATGTGGGTCAAATGAGATAACATGTAAAATGCTAAACTCAGTATTTGCCGTGGGGGGTAAATGTAATGAAAAATAATTATAATTATTTGTAGAGCCTTCTCCAATTTCTAATATTTGATCTGACTTAGTCACTATATTTTTGTCCAGAGTACTTACATCTCCTAGAGTAAGTTGGCTATAAATGTGACTCAGCTGTTTTTAATTTTACAGTTTTTTTCTGATTCCTTGCCTCTCTATTCCCCAGATTATCCCAAGTGGTAGATTGGTAAAATGATCTGCAGTTGACACAGGAGCACCCTATAGCACTTCCCAGCAGTGTGGTCATTTGATTAATCATTTTGATTACTTGATAAAATATTATTTCAAACCCAGTCCTGCTCTTTATTTGGCTTGCCCAGGAGTGAGGTTTCTTTTTCATGTTATTCCACATTAAGTTTTCTTGTTTCTGGAAATGGAACTTTTAAATCACCCAGTACATTATCAACAGATTTTTTTTTTTCAGTAGCTATAAGACACTGTTGTTTTCACTTCTTAGCTAACTGGGAAGATAAATATGTGTAGCAATACAAAATCCACTCTGAGGGCCACATCAGGGAGAACGACAGGCTCTGTAGAAGGTCAGAGTAGGAAGATTCCTGTCCTGCCAGCCTTAAGAGATTCTTATAGATTTTCTGCATGTTAAATTCTGTTTTAGCCTATTCCCATATTATTTTGTCTTGAGTTTTATTTTGAAAGTTTGCTTAATCATCTTGGCAGTAGTTTAGATTTTAAGGCTGATAATACACAAGATAAAATTTAAGGCAGTTTTTAATTTTAGAAATTTTTTCTTGAGGTAATCAACTTAGTAGTTACTCTGCCTCTTTCTTTTCTTGTCTAGGTAGGCAGTGGGGACTTCTCCAATAATCTGAGCATTTCTGACATCAGAGGGTAGTGTTGGGTAAACTTAGGGTTCAAAAAGATGCCAGATGGTTTGAAAGGAATTGTGAGCACTCCAACTAGTACAGTCCATTGAAAGCCAGCTGGCTGAGCCTCGTCTGCTGTGGAGGTAGGAACCAGACACTTTGTTCCAAGCCAGCTGGCCCAGGAGTAGCTGGCCAGTGGACTTATTTTGGTTGGCCATTCCTGGGAAAGCCAGCCTGGGCCCTCCATCTGCCCTAAGAACAGTGTGATACCAGAGAGTCGCTCTGTGCCTTCATGATGCTCTAGGGAATTGGAGCAAGCCAGAGTGGCAAGGAAACGAAGCCGCTTTTTAGGTAGCACTGCAGGTGAGCCTCACATTAAGTTGTGATCTTGCTCTGTAAAAGCATAGTGCAACTTCAGTTTTTATGGATTCAGTGCTGTTAGGTGCATTGTATTAGAGTTGCTTACGGCTAAAGAATCTATAGTGAATTTTTTTGTTTTGTTTTTATTTCAACACTTACCCAAGGATGTGTTTTATTTTTTGAGAGAGAGAGACATCGATCCATTGCCTCCTCCTGTATGTGCCCTGACCAGGGATGGTACTTAAAACCTAGGTTATGTGCCCTGACTGGGGATCGAACCTGAAATATTTTCGTGTACAGCACAACGCTCCAACCAACTGAATCACCCAACCACGGCAATATAGTAAATGTTTTCATATTTTAAATAACTTCCATTTGATCTGCTTTTAAAGTTCCTGCTTTCATTTATTGAGTTTTTTATTTTTAATCATATTTTATTGATCATGCTATTACACTTACCCTGATTTTTCCCCCCTTGCACCCTCCACCCAGCAACCCCCACTCCTTCAGACAATACCCCCACCATTGTTCACATCCAGGGGTCATACATATAAGTTCTTTGACTAATCCATTTCCTATACTGTATTTTACATCCCCATGGATATTCTGTAACTACTGATTTGTGCTTCTTTTTTCTTTTTGGGGTTTTTTTTATATTTTATTGATTATGCTATTACAGTTGTCCCATTTTTTTCCTCCCCTTAATTCCCCTCCACCCTGCACCGCCCCACCTCCCAGCATCCCCCCCTCCGCCTTAGTTCATGCCCATGGGTTGGACAGTAAGTTCTTTGGCTTCTCCATTTCCTACACTATTCTTAACCTCCCCCTGCCTATTTTGTACCTACTATTTTTGCTGCTTATTCCCTGTACCTTTTCCCTCACCCTTCCCCACCCCCTCTGTTTTACTGTTCATAGTTTTGATCTTCCTCCTTTTCTTCGATAAATCCCTTTAACATTTCATATAATAAAGGCTTGGTGATGATGAACTCCTTTAACTTGACCTTATCTGGGAAGCACTTATCTGCCCTTCCAGTCTAAATGATAGCTCTGCTGGATAGAGCAATCTTGGAGGTAGGTCCCTGTCTTTCATGACTTTGAATACTTCTTTCCAGCCCCTTCTTGCCTGCAAGGTTCCTTTGGAGAAATTCAGCTGATAGTCTTATGGGAACTCCTTTGTAGGTAACTGTCTCCTTTTCTCTTGCTGCTTTTAAGATTCTCTCCTTATCTTTAATCTTGGGTAACTTAATTATGATGTTCCTTGGTGTGTGCTTCCTTCATCCAGCTTCTTTGGGACTCTGTGAGCTTCCTGGATCTCCTGGAAGTCTATTTCCTTGGCCAGATTGGGGAAGTTCTTCATTGTTTTTTCAAATAAATTTTCAATTTCTTGCTTTTCCTCTTCTCCTTCTGGCACCCCTATGATTCGGATGGTGGAACGTTTAAAGTTGTCCCAGAGGTTCCTAAGCCTCTCCTCATTTTTTTGAATTCTTATTTCTTCATTCTGTTCTAGTTGAATGTTCATCTCTTCCTTCTGCTCCCAATCGTTGATTTAAGCCCCGGTTTCCTTACTTTTACTGTTGGTTGCCTGTATATTTTTCTTTATTTCATTTTGCATAACCTTCACTTTTTCCTCTATTTTGGGACCATGCTCAATCAATTCAGTAAGCATGGAGATTACCAGTATTTGGAGCTGTCCATCTGATAGGTTGGCTATGTGTTCATTGATTAGTTCTATTTTTGGAGCTTTGATCTCTTCTTTCATTAGGGCCATGTTTTGTTGTTTTTTTTTTTTGTCTTGGCACGCCTTGGAAATTGATGGAAGGGGCAGAGCCTTAGGAATTTACCAGGGCAGAGCAACCCTGTTTGCTGAGTTGTGACGGTGTCTGTGGGGGAGGGGTCCAAGAGGGAACAATGCCGCTTGCTTGGCTCTCAGCCAGCTTTCAGTCACTTCCCCCGCTGCCCACAAGCAAATTGGGCCCGTCTAGTGCTGATTCCCAGGTGTGTGGGTTTGTATACCTTCTAGGAACCTTTGGGTCTCTCCAGCAGACTCTCCTGTGAGTCTGGGGGTTTCTTCTGCTGCTCTGACCCCCACAGGTTTTTACCTCCAGAAGTTTTGAGGCTTTCTTTTCCTGCACTAGAACCCTGGATTGCGTGGTCTGTCTCATTTTCTAGCTGTTCCTCTGGTCTATCTGCACGCAAATGTGGGAACCCCAGTCCTCCAGGCGCCACCTTGCCACGCCTCCTCTCCACCCCTGCTGCCTGTCTCCACCCCTCTTACAGGCCGGATGAGTGTTTCTTCTTTAGCTCCTCAGTTGTCAGATTTCCATTCAGTTCAATTTTCTGGAAGTTCTGCTTATTATTCGTTGTTGTCTTTCTTTGGTTGTGCAAGACAGCAAAGCATATCTACCTACACCTCCATCTTGGCCAGAAGTCCCTGATTTGTACTTTTTAATCCCCTCACCTCTTCACCCATTTCCCCAGACCTGCCTCCCCATCTGGCAACCATCAGAATGCTCTCCATAGCCATGATTCTGTCTCTGTTCTTGTTTGCTTAGTTTGCTTTTTAGATTCAATTGTTGATAGATAATATATTTTTGCCATTTTATTGTTCATAGTTTTGATCTTCTTTTTCTTAAGATAGTCCCTATTATCGCTTCTTGGCCTTTTGACTAAGATCAAGTATAGTATCTGTTCTTATCAGTTTAAATAAGTCCCTTCAACATTTCATTTAATAATGGTTTGGTGATGATGAACTCCTTTAGTTTTTCCTTGTCTGGGAAGCTCATCTGCCCTTAGATTCTAAGTGGTAGCTTTAATAGGTGGAGCAATTTTGGCTGTAGGTCCCTGCTTTTCATGACTTTGAATATTTCTTGCCAATCCCCTCTAGCCTGCAAAGTTTCTTTTGAGAAATCAGCTGACAGCCTTATGGGAACTCCCCTATAGGTAACCAACTTCTTTTCTCTGGCCGCTTTTAAGATTCTCTCTTTACCCTTAACCTTTGGCCTTTTAATTATTATCTCTCTTGGAGTGGGCCTCTTTGCATCTCTTGTTTGGGACTCTTTATGCTTCCTGGACTTGCATGTCTATGTCCTTCACCAAATTAGGGAAGTTTTCTTTCATTATTTTTTTCAGATAGATTTCCAATTTCTTGCTCTTTCTCTTCTCTCTCTGGCACCCCTATGATGCGAATGTTCGAGCCCTTGAAGTTGTCCCAGAGGCTACTTATACTACTCTCATTTTTTTGGAGTCTTTTTTCTTCTTGACATTCTGCGTGGTGGTTTTTTGCTTCCTTATGTTCCAAATTACTGATTTGGTTCTTGGCTTCATCCACTCTACTGTTGTTTCCCTGTAAATTGTTCTTTATTTCAATTAATGTATCCTTTGTTTCTGACTGGATCTTTTTTTTAAGCTGCTGAGGTCCTCACTAAGTTCCTTGAGCATCCTTATAACCAGTGTTTTCAACTCTGCATCTGATAGATTGCTTATCTCCATTTTGTTTAGCTCATTTTGTGGAGTTGTGATCTGTGCTTTTGTTTGGGCCATGTTTCTCTGTCTCTCGTTTTGGCAGCCTCCCTGTGTTTGTTTCTGTGTATTAAGTAGAGCTGCTTTGACTCCATGTCTTTGTTGAGTGGCCTAATGTGGTAGGTGTCCTGTAAGGATCCAGTGGCACAGCTCCCTCTATCACCCAAGCTGGGTACTGAAGGTACACCTTTCACGTGGGCTGAGTACAATCTCCTCCTGTATTTGAGCCTCGGTTGCTGTTGGCAGATCAATGGGAGGGATTTACCCAGGCCAGTCAGCTGCAAGGATTGGCTGTGACCACTTAAGCACCAACCTCCACCCTCTGTGGAGGATCAGCTGTGCAGTAACAGGGTGGTGGTGCTCTGACATGGTCTGTAGTTGTCCACTGGGTGTGCTGGCCCTGGGGTTTCCCAGGTCATGCAGGCCAAGGTCAGCCTCCGCCCATGTTTTGCCTGGGGCACCCTGCCTGAGCTGTGGAGCAATCTGAGATGGCTGCTACCTGTGCTGAGCTTGGAGATTTCCAGGTGAAGCCAAGCTGTGAATCAAGGTTGGCTGCTGCTAGTGCTGGGCCTGGGGCTCACTGAAGCCAGCTATTGATTGTTTCAGAGGATTTAGAAAGCTGTACAGTATAAGCCAACCAGCCATTCACATGGAAAAGCAGCTTGGGTAGGCCTGTAAGTTGGGTGAGGCAGAGTTTCTGGGGATCTCCAAGGCCGGCCAAACAGTGTTAGCCAGATTGATGGAGACTTGGATACATCACCAGCTTGCCAGCTTTATGGCTCTGTGGGTCTGAGGATGTAGAAAAGGGCCAATGTCCTCTGCTCAACTTGATGCCAGGCACTTCAGTTTCTTCCAGTATGCCACTGATGTTTTTCAAGCTGATACCCTGGTACTGGAGCTCAGAGAGAGACTGAGTAGGTGAGTCTGTGTGTGGGTTCTTTAAGAGGAACTCCTTGGGGCTCCAGAGGTTTCTTTCACCGACTCAATCCCCACTGGTTTTTGCAGCCAGAAGTTGTGGGGACTTATCCTCCTGGCACTGGAACCCTGAGCTTGGGGGCCTGGTTTGGGTCTGGGACTCCTTGCTCTCAAGATATCCCTCCCAAATTTTTATCCACTATATGTGGGTGTGGGACCAGCCTGTTGTACATCTGCGTCCCTCCTACCGGTCTGGATGGATGTGGTTTCTTTAATTCTGTAGTTGTCAGACTTCCATTCAACTTGATTTCTGATGGTTCTGAGTGATGGTTGTTCCATATTTTAGTTGTAATTTTGATGTGGTTGTGCGGAGAGGTGAGCCATGCCTCTATGCCACCGTCTTGCCCAGAAGTCTTGACTTTTCTTAAAGTGAGGTTTGCCTTTTCTTTTCCTTGTCTTCTTCTAAAGTTTTGGTCATTTGTAATTATTTTCATCTGTCATAAAGCTTTCCCCTATATAAACCATAGGGTTTTTCTGTCGGAGGTTAATTATGTGTGTTGTCTTAAAATCTGGGTCTCATATCAAGTGACTCAGTTGGTTGGAGCATTGTCCTGTACAGCAAAAGGTTGCAGGTTCATTTCCTGGTCAGAGCACACACCAAGGTTACGGGGTGATCTCTGGTCGGGGTGTGTACAGGAGGCAACTGATCAATGTTTCTCCTTTACTCTCTCTCTGAAATCAATAAGCATATCCTTGGATGAAGAGAAAAAAAGATCTGTGTCTCTTTTTGTCTGTTATTTATGTTTTCCTAACTAAACAGATGTTTATATAGATACAAGTCTTCCTTTAGCAAACTTAATGTCATAATAATGTAACTGAGATCAAAGGAAGTGCAAGTATGGTGCCACAGATGTGAGCATTCAGTTCATTCGATAATATTGAATTCTCAAATTAGTAACTTCACAACAGTCTATCAGTATGCTTTATGTTATCTTTAAATTTTTGTTTCCAAATTTGGAGACTGGTGCTGTATTACTTAGGTTTATTAAGTTTATCTAGGCAAACCAAAAAATTATGAACTAACCTGTACCTCCTGTTGTTCTTACCCAACTCTGAGCATGGAAAATTATGCCCAGTGCTGTAAACTTGAAATAGAATCTAGGTATTCTATCCAAATAGGCTTTTCATTGCAAACTGAAAGAAAAAGTTTGGCAGATAATGAAACACCGAAGTATGTGCTAATGTAGTTTATAGGAAATGGGTGGGAAGGGAAGTGAAAGATGTAGGCTATCATTCTTTTCCTTTGGCACAAAAGAATTGCAAAACTTTTTCAGAAGCATGTTGGGTGTCTCATGCTTGGCTATAATTAAATAAAAATCTTTGCTTAAACTTATTGTCCCTGAAAATAAGCCTGAAGAAATTTTTTGGTACTAAAAAAGATTTTTTTTAAATCATAGACCACAATATCAATAGCTACGGGCAATACTATACCCAGAAAATCATCTTTCACCTTAGCTAAGCTATACCAAAAACCTTTTATGCCAGTAGCTTTATATGCTTTGCTTATTTACTCCTTACAGCAGCAACCCAAGAGTTGTTTATGGATGATAAAACAGACGATCAAAGACGTAACAGAATAGCCATGGGGAAGCACAGTATAGGAGATGTAGTAGGCAAAGAACTTACACGCATGACACATGGACATGAACAACGGTGGGGGTTGCCTGAGGGGCTGGGGAGTGTTGGGTAGAGGGGAGCAAAGGGGAAAAAAATCAAGACAGCTGTAATAGCATAATCAATAAAATATAATTTAAAAAACCAGCATTTAGTTCAAAATGCAGCTGTGACTTCTTTTCTGTGTCTCAATTTTCTGTATTTCAGTTCACTACCACCATCTCTTTAGATCTCCAGAGTTACATAAAATAATGACACAGTTCTGAGGAGAGAAAGTGGGCAGCTGCATTCCTAAAAGTTTTTTTTAAAAACTATATTCTGGCCCTGGCTGGTGTGGCTCACTGGATTGAATGCCAGCCTGTGATCCAAAAGTTCACTGAGTTCGATTCCCAGTTAGGGCACATGCCTGGGTTGCAGGCCAGGTTCCCAGTTGGGGGCATGTAATTAATGTTTCTCTCACACATCAATGTTTCTCTCCCTCTCTTTCTCCCTTGCCCTCTCTCTAAAAAGAAAGAAAAAAAATAAAAATATATTCAATAAAACTGCTTGTTCTCTACTGTGGGTTTTCAGTGGGATATATACTTCAGGAATAAAACAATATATTTTATAGCTATCTGACTGTTTTAGTTCGATTGGGCTGCTGTAACAAAATACCATAGTTTGCATGTCTTACAAGCAACAAAAATTTCTCACAATTCTGGAGGTTGGGAAGTCCAAGATCAAGGCCCTGGCAGATTATGCGTCTGGTAAGGGCCCGCTTCCTGGTACACAGATGGTACTTTTGTTGTGTCTGCATGGTGGAAAGGACAGAGGAGCTGTCTAGGGCCTCAAGGCACTAATCCCAATCATGAGGGCTCCACCTTTATGACCTAGTCACCTCCAGATATCATCACATTGAGATTTAGGTTTCAATATATGAATTTGGGTAGGACACAAACATTCAGTCTTTAACACTGACTATATGATACAAGGAGAAAAATGATGTTTCCCATATAATTCACTTAATTTCTAAATAATCAACTGCCATGGTAATTTTTCATTGATCTATTTATTTTCTACCTGAGATTAATAGTACTTAATTGATTTACCTGTACTTGTTTTCAGGCTTCTCTGCTCTTTCTCATTTTTTATTATAAAAAATTGTAAATACACTCAAAAAGAGATAGTACAGCACACCCCTGTATGATCATCCCTCAGATTCAACTATTTTCAAGATTTTGCCATATTTATTTTTTATATATTTTTCTTTCATTTTTCCTGATGTATTTTACAGCAAATCCTAGGCATTTCTGTATACCCTGACATACTTCTATATGCATCTCTAAAAAATAATGATGTTGTCTTGTAGAACCAAAACGCCATTCTGACACCTAATACAATTAAAAATTACTCCTTGGTATCATCTAATAGATAGACCCTATTCAAGCTTGCTCAGTTGTCTCAAGAATATATTTTTAGAAATGGTCTGTTCCTGGATTTAAAGTCCACAGATCACAGTTGGTCATTTTGTCTCTCATGCCTGTTTTTATGTAGGGCAGTCTCTGTTCTCTCCCTGCCCTTTTTTTGTGTATCACAAACTGGTTGCAGGAACCAGGTCAGTAGTCCTGTGGAAGCTCTTACATTTGGGATTTGTCTGTTTGCTTCATCATGGAGTCAGTTTGTGTCTCTGTTCCCTGTGTTTCCTACAAATGGAATTTAATTCTAGAGACCTGATTAAAGTCAGATTTAAGTTTTGTGGCAGGAATGCTTAGGAGGCCTGTTGTGTACAGCTACCCACTTCTTGTGATACTAAAAGAAAAGACCCCATGGATGATCATCTCATTATCATTTATTACCTCCAATGTGGCAAAATGGTGATTTTCTTATTTTGACCCATCTTCCACATTTATTAGCAGGAGTTCTGTAAAAAAAAAAAAAAAAAACCTTTATTTCATCAACTAGGGCTATTTGGTGTTACCCTGAAATACATTTTGTATGAGAGACTCCCAAGTAATTTGATATTATTTTGTTCTTGATAAAAGATAATGAGTTTGAATCAGAATAAAAGGAATTGAATTTATCCTTTGTTTTATTGAGCATTATAATGAAATTCTGAGTCCTACAGCAAAAGGTGGATGATTGCTTTTCTTTTACAAGTGAGATGTGTACAACAGTTGCTCTGAAAGTTAAAGGTGGAGATATATGAAAGCCCCTTATAAACTGGAATCAAGCAGTGGAGAGGAAAGAGTGCTAGATTAGGATTAAAAAATTGGTTTTAGTCCCTAAATGTCTTAATCCATTCATTTTCATGGACTAATAGTGAGGGTTGACAGTCTTTAATTCTATGGGGTTCTATGAAGATAATCGGTAAATGTGTTACTGATTATTCCAGACTATTTTCTACAATCAAATCAAGAAAATTGCATTCTAATGTCAGATTTCCTGTGTTCTAATTAGTTATCTAATGTGTTATGACAGAAGGCTAATGGTAAGTATACTCTTAACAAAAATCATATTTTTCTGAAGTAGAATTAGGATTCATGGTCTGATATTCCAAATGGTCTATTAATGCAAAAGAATTTAAAATAATACTCACCTAGAACATCAATATGTTGGATTGATGTGTTAGCTGTGAGTAACAGAAAACCCAAAACAAGTGCCTTAAAATGAGATTAAAATTTATTTCTCACATAAAAGTTGGCACAGGTCTGGTATGGAGCTTCATGACAACATGGACCTTTTACCAATTATCCACTTTTCCCTCTTATCACTCTATCCTCCTCTTGAGTGCAAACCATATTCTTATGGAGAAAGAAGGTGGCCTACACATTACACGGAGCAGGATGGAAAAAAGGATAAAGCAGAAGGTAGAATGCGCCTTCAGTGCTCTATCAAGCATGATTCCTAGCCCCTTCCGTATGCGTCCATCACATTAGCTAGATCTGAAACATGGCCACTCACAGCTACAAGAAAAGCTGGAAAGTGTAGCCATGTGTCCAGCTAAAAATTCTGATTAGAGTGGAAGAAAGGGAGGTGTGGGGAGTCTCTACCGCAGTCTGGTTAATGATAAACAAAAGAGAAAACCAAGGAATGTTTGCTATTATATCTCGCCCACTAAAGAAGGGGAGGGTTCCTTCTTTAGTAGCTGTTTCTAGTAGCTGGTGTTCATTCTCTCAATGGAAATGTACTTCTAGAGGAGAAGAGCTGACAACGTCATAGAAACATCTCTTAAGAATGTCATTCTCCTTACTGTAATTGGGTTAATGCATGGGTCCTTCCGAGAGAGAACTGCTAGATATATTTCCTAGTTTTAATTCATTAGTTGATATTATGATTTATGAGCCAGCCTCTGATGAGTTAGTTAATGTGGATTTTTCCCACTGAGCTCAGTAACCCCTGGGGAAATTGATCAAGCAGAAAATAGACCTAACCCTAGATGTACAGTGAACATACTGGAAATATATACTTTGTAAGGCTTCATCTGACCTGAACCACCCATTTCTCATTCTTGATCTTGAAGGAGGAAAAATCACAAACTTGTAGTCATTAATATCTCCATCTATAAAATCAAAATAATGTTTTGCATGGGAAGATTGATAGTGGTCTTGTAAAATGTTTTTAAGTAGGAAAGAGCTTTCCAGGGCTAATGATATGGCAAGTCTTGACTTAAAAACCCACTTAGAAAATTATTCTCTGTTCTGGAATGTTGTGACCCTTTCAAAGTTTCTGAAAATAAATCAGCAGAACCAGACTCATTCTCTAGAATATGGAAGTAACATATTTCATCTGCACCATTGTCTCAGCTGTTCCATTTCCTGCCTGAAATCATCTTAAGGATGAGGTCTTCCCATATCTTTCTTCAAAGAACAAAGCGATGCTAGTAAACTAAAGAGGCCATGCTTAGGATTGTAATATCTAGAAACTTCAGTTAATTTTCACCAGCGTCAAGATACCAGGCAGCCTGCACACTTTGCTAGATTTATAACTGGTTGAGGTTTGCTCAGTTAGTCATGAACATCTCAGATGCTGTTTTATGGGTATAGAATTCTCCTATGAAAGTAAGATCCAAGCCCTGGCTGGTGTGGCTCAGTTGGTTGGAGTGTCGTCCCATAGACTGGGTTTGATTCTCAGTCAGGGCATATACCCAGGTTGCAGAATCAACCCTGGGTCGGGACACGTATGAGAAGGCAACCAATTGATGTTTCCCTCTCACATCCACGTTTCTCTCTCAATCTCTCAATCTCCCTCTCCCTCTCTCCCCCTTCCTCTCTCTCTAAAAGCAACAACAACAAAAATGTCCTCAGGTAAGAATTACTTTTTAAAAATCAGAAAAACCCATAGGCTTTTGATTTATACGGATGAGCCATCTGGAAATTGTTGTTGAAGAAATGTAGCTAAACTAATGACTGTTTCCCAAAATTCCCTTCTCTGTCTGAGTCACTTCAGAGGGGAGTCCACTTGTGGTCCAGGCTCAGAGATTTAGATCTGAACCAGACTGAACCAGGGAGATGTGGTCCGGGCTCAAATTATCCCTGACTCAGGAATATTCAGACACCAACCTCAATGCCAGCCTCACAATAAAGAACCAAAAGACCTTGACCATGATGATGAACACTCCTGTATGCTAGGCACGTCCCCCAGAGACAGGCATTGTAACTACCTTCATTTTACACATGAGGAAATTGAGACTTGCCTACAGTCCTAGTCGGGGGAGTAGCTAAGCTCAAGTCTACAATTAATGCCTCAGCTATGACATCTTCCATGGAGCCCTCTGATTTACCCTCATTTCTTGGCTAATGAATTTCTAAACGACACAGACATTGTTTTCTCTCATTTCCAAGGCTGTATTTTTTCATTGGTTAGCTTGTTCTCATTTTACCACTCTAGAAAGAGCTTGTGGTTTTACTAAACTTCCTTGTTTCAGTTTTAGTTCACAGAATGTATACATTCAAATCTTTTCTCTTCACGGATCCTAAACTCCTGTAAGAATTCTGAAAAACTGGTACCTTTTCTGGTAACTGAGAATTCATGAGTAAAGTATTGGAAGTAATGTGCTCAACCCAGAACCCTCAAGGTTTATAAAGGACCCTCTTGCCACTTCTCCCGTAGTAATTTGACTAGGCTCTAGAGAATGAACCTTCCCAAGGGTTCAGGGTTTGAAATAGTCACCCACAGCTCAGCAACTTTTAAACTACAATGTAGAAAAGGGGATTCATATATAGAGGAAATTCAGTGCCTTCTTATATAGCCCTTATGTATACTTGAATTTAGTTATTAAGTTATGCAGTCTGTGGACTGAACAAACTCAAGTCCTTTAAAAGCAAGTAATCTATCATGACTGCTCCGTTAAACCGTTGTATTAATTTCTGTCTGGTACCCTGTGCTTTTCCAGGGAGTTATAACTGATTGTTGATTTATCTTCTCTGGCCAGGTGTCTGAAATACAATTGACTTATCTAGATTATCACAGCCAACTCTTCTCTTTATTTAAAAAGTGACTCTTTTCTTTGGTCTTTAGGGCTACTCTGGCTCTATTTCCGGACATTTCCTTGGTTATGACATAAATCCAGCAATTCCTAGGGTGGCTTTCAATATTCAAAGCTGTTTCCAGAAATGCCATGACATTTCCAGAATCAAATAAACCTTTATTAATTTTAAAGACATGGTTCTGTGTCAAACACTGGAGAAGACTAAAGAGCCGTAACTAAATACAATGTGGGCTCTTGGATTGGATCCTAGAAAAGAAAAAGAACATTAGTGGAAAAACTGGTAAATTTTAATAAAGTCTACAGTTTAGTTAATAATATTGTACCAGTGTTGATTTCCTGTTATTGTATTATGGTTGCATAAGATTTTAACATTAGGGAAAGCTAGGTGAAAGGTGTATGGGAATTCATGCAACTCTTCTGTAAATCTAAAATTATTTCAAAATTAAAACTTTAAGCGAATATACATACACTCTCCCAAATTGTTTAGGAATTATGGTATTGGCCTTTCCTGAGGCCCTCTAAGGCAAAGAAGATGAACCAGAATGTATCAGTATACTCAACTACACACAGGAACCAGTGACAGAAATTGTTTCGCTTGTGTGTTATTCAAATTCTGCCAGTCTAGTACAAGCTTAGTAAGGCCTATGGAAGGCAGCAGGATCTCATGGGAAGAGTAAGGGATTTGGATTCAGTCATGGATTTCATTTCCTCTGCCACCACTGACTAGTGATTTCAATTTGGGCAGCCGACTTGACGTTTGAGTCTCAATTTCCTCATTTGAATATGGAGGAATATAATACCCAGCCCACAACAATTATAAGGATTAAATGGGATTTATGTATTTGAATATTAGTCATAAACTCTAAAACACTATGTAAAATGTTCATTTTGATTAATATCCTAAAGAATTGTTTGAAGAAAAAAAGATTCCCTAGTTTAGCCTGGCTCTCCTGAGAGTATTTTCTTCCCTTGCTACCTGTCTTTCATTTCATTCTCCTTCTGTCTCAGCATTATTCTGTGCTCTTTTTCCTACATACTCTTAAGAGACCCATCCTTAGTTAATGATGACTTTAAGTTAAATAGAAATCAATAGTTAAATACTAATAAGCAGATTATTTGTAATTAACAGTGCTTGTATGGTTGTCTGGGATAGGGGTTAGGGGGAATATAAGTTATCCAGTTTGAATCCCTCACCACCTTCAAATTCTCATAAAGATCTGATGGAATGATTTAAATTGAAATCATTACCCCCCAAAAAAATGGAGAGAAAGTCTTTATGGGGCCAGCATAGAATAATTACTGGGGATATGTCAGGGTAAAAATAGACCTACCAAAATAACAAACATCTGAAATTTTAAAAAGTGTTTTAGAAGATAGGCTTCAATTATGATAACAAAGATTGAGCACTTCAGACTTGATTTTAGAACTTTGGTAACACCAACAAAGAGAAAAGCTGTGCACAAATCCAGAGAAAACTATGGAAATAGAGGAAACAAAAAGGAAAACACAAACTGCAGAAAATGGAATTGTCAATAATAGAGCTGCAAAGGGTAAAAGATACAAATGCTATTAAAAGGAACTAGTTACGATTAAAAGGAAAAAAAAACAAACAAAGCCTTGAAGCACTGTGATAAAAAGTATAAAGAAATTTCTGTCCCTTAGGGGGATAATGGCGTCAAAGTAATGGGTCGGTCAGTAAAATTGAGGCTAGATGAAGATACCCAGATTACAATACAGACGGAATAGACAAATAGGTTACATCAAACTCCATACCTCTAGCTTTTTGCTCCTGCATCTCCCCTCTAAATAAAGTTGGTGCAGGGAGTGAGTCTTGCAAGTAGAAAGATGCCTCAGTAAACGAAAAATTGAAAATGTTTGAAAAAAGAAAAATAGACCTTTGCTTACAACTGAGTTTGTGGAGTACTCCCCGCCCCGCCAGATTTGGCACTTAAAGACATATCTACTTATCAGTTTCTTAAAACTAGAAAGAAGGAAAAACTATCTCCTGGAGAATAAAAGATAAGCATGACCTCAGAATTTACAACTGAGATTATAGAGAGAAGATGCAGTTAGGGAAATATTTACAAAATACCAGCCTATTTATCCTCCCTAGCTGTCTGCCTTCTGAAGATAAAAGATTTTGAACTCTGATATCTTAGAAGAATTTCGAATAGCCGAGTACCAGAGAAGATTATAAAAGACTTGGAATGCAGAGAAAACTTCTGAACTATAAGTGGTAGAGACAGTGGTACTTGGAAGGAAGAGAGGTAGTGGAATCATCCAGGAGTGGCAGCTTCAGCATTGGAGCACAGAACTTCTCAGTGCAGGATTTGTACCTGAGGTGCTGCATTCCATGGCCTGAGCCTTTATAAGAAGAGAAATGCAACCTTAGCTTAACTGAGTGATAACCAAAGCCTAGGGAAATCTTGTTAACCAAGTCTCACAAGACTTCCTATACTCACAATGTATAGATTGGGCACGAGAAATAGAATTTTCAGGTGAACTTGAACCTTGATTAAACATGAGTAAAATTCTTGTACTCTTTCCCTTAGGTAAGTCATGTGGGAAAAACATAAATAAAATCATTGTATAATTTTGGTAAGTGGTTTTAAGAAGTATTTCTCTGCTAACCTTGTAGTAGTCTTCCCTGGTATAGGGCTTTCTGATGGACCTGTAACTTTTTGACATTCACTGGCAGATTCTGGATTTGACAGGAAATGTATGCTTAATTCTATACATATAATCTATGCTTCTATATAGACAGATATGTACTAACACCATTTCCTTTTAAATCACTTAATACCATTGTCTCTACCAGCTCTTTGTAAGATGTAGGCAAATATTAGTCAAATACATCACTTTAAGTTTCTTTTAAAGTCAAAAGATATAAAAGGATATAGATATAGATATGACTGTGTCTTCCCTAGGGTCCTTGTCCTCTCTACCAAAGCAGCTCACGTTATCAGTTTTTTGGATAACCTTTCAGGGATAGTTTATGTACATTCAAGCAAATCTCTATATTCTTCAGTAGTGACATCTGTCAAATCCAACTAGTAATAGATGTGTTTGCAGTGTTATCAATGACATGATGCAAGGCAGTCAGCTATGGGCTAAGCTGCAGAGGCTTCACATCTCATGCTGATTGTTAATACCTGCCATCTAATTCTCGAAGGCTCAGATTGCTGCAGTAGGGCCAGGCACTGGCCAGTCCAGTGAGGCCACACTGTGGCTCATCAGCTGAATTCAGTCACAGCTCTGAGAGAATGAGCTCTCCTGCAATTAGTTCCTATATTCTAGTTGAACAAAACAAGGATGTATCCTGGTTTTCTTATATTTTTAATTTGTTCCTGAGACCACTTTGATTACGTCAGAAAGCAAAAAGATTGCATCTCCTAAAGCCCAGTCTTTGGGCACAGTCCTGTTTGGGCAGGGTCTTGAGAGACAACTTGCCAGTTTGCTATTTTGTTGTCAGAAAGATGAGCTGGAGATCAGCTAGTGCAAAACAAAAGTTACATTTGGTGATATGTACTTTTAATAATTATTTTAGGTGATATGTAAGTAAAAGACCCTTGTAGAAAGTAACTGTTCGGTTGCCTTGGTGTATGTTTTGCAGCCAGTTTTTCTTGGAGTGCTCACTGCTTAGAGCTCAGTGTTTTGTGGATACTTTACTAAGAGTTATTTGTATGCAGACAATTGGTTGTATCTGCCCAAAAAAGTTTTTCCAAGTTTGGCTCCAAAGTAAATACAGACACCCCTTGACTTACAATGAGGTTACATCCCAATAAATCCACTGTAAATTGAAAATACCATAAGTTGAAAATGCAGTTAATACACCTAAATTACCAAACATCATAGCTAAGCCTGCCCTGCCTCAAACCTCCTCAGAACACTTACATTAGCCTACAGGTGGGCGATTATCTTTAGCTTCATCTCAAGGGTAATTGCCTTCCTCTTACCAGAAGCAGGGGACACAGATGGACATGTTGCAGACATGATGGGACGTGAAAACACAAAACATATCCCAAAAATGCTGGCAACACAGCACACTGTAGAATATCAGTTGCTTACCCTGGTGATCCTGTCTGACTGGGAGCTGCAGCTCACTGCTGCTGCCCAGCATCACGAGAGAGTATCATACCAAGTATCAGTAGCCTGGGAAAAGACCAAAATTCAAAGCACAGTTTCTACTGAGTGCATAGCACTTTTACACTGTCATAAAGTGGAACTATCATAAATTGGGGACCATCTCTATAAAAAGCAGTAGCTTTTCTCTTTTCTGGGAATAACCAGCTTTTAAAAATATAATGGGAAAAAAGATCCTATTCATAATAGGAACAAAAAAATATATATATAATAACTGAGAATAAAGAAAAGGGTAAAACCTCTATGAATAAGCTATCTACTGAGAGGCATAAAATAAAACTCAGATAAATAAAAAGTCATATTGTATGCCTGGATATGAAGACCCATTTTCCCTAAAGTAAGCTATAAATGTAATTCACTGTTGGTTAACTTCTCAACAGGATTTTTAAAACATTGTTTATCTCTTAAGAAATAGCCTTGAAAATATTGAAAGGGGCCCTGGCTGGCATGGCTCAGTGGATTGAGCACCAGCCTGTGAGCCAAAAAGTTCGCCAGTTCGATCCCCAGTCAGGGCACGTGCCTGGGTTGCAGGCCTGATCCCTGCTTGGGTAGCGTGTGAGAGGCAACCAGATGATCAAAGTTTCTCTCGCACATCACTGTTTCTCTCCCTCTCTTTCTCCCTCCCTCCCCTTGCTCTAAAAATAAATTTAAACAATATTTGTTAAAAAAGAAAATATTAAAAAGGGAGAGGAATGATGAACATATTGCCCTATTGCATATGAATTGTTGGTATGCTAGTTTCATTAAAACAAGATGTTTGAGTGCTGATGCAGAGCATCATAGGCAGAAAAAAGGGAATAGACTGCAAAATCCAGAAACAGACCCAGGCATGTGTATAAAGTGACTCTGAAAAAGGTAGAATTTTAAGGCAGTGGAGAAAAAATTTTATAATTGCTATTAGAACAAATGACTAATCATTTAGAAAACAATTTTAGGTCTTTTTTCCATGCCATAGAGTCAATTAAATTTAAATATTTAAATTTAACGTGCCTAACCGTGTATATAGTAAGAGAATACAAGTGTGTATTTCTATAATCTGGTGTGGGGAAATCAAAGATAGCAACCATAATGCAGGGTCACAAACTCAGTGCCAACAGGGCAACAGGGGCAGGCAAGAAATTGAATCATTCTAGTACACTGGGTAAAAAAGAAAATCATGCAGTCCATTTTTTTAATTTTGATTTTTATGTTAAATTTTTATTGATTTGAGAGAGAGGGGGGAAGAGGGGAGGAGAAGAAAGAGAGAGAAAAACATCGATTTGTTGTTTCACTTACTTATGCATTCATTGGTTGTTCCTTGTATTTGCCCTGCCCAGGAACTGAACCTGCAACCTTGGCATATCAGGACCACCCTCTAACCAACTGAGCTTCCCAGCCAGGGCCTTATTTTGATTTTTTTTTTTTTTTTAATATATGTAGAACTATTTATCTTCTTTGAGAAAAATAACAGCATGAGCACAATAAGTAACCACCAACATGTGGTTCAGAGTTATGGAGTTATAGGGCATGGTGGAAACTGTGACGTATGAAACCGTGCTGACCTCATCCCAGCTGTGCCCCTCCTGTCCTTCCAGTTGTGCAGCAAGATGGCAGCTTGGAGGCCCCAAAGCCACTCAGCTCCAAGCAATTGTTGCTATCCATGCAAGAACAAAGCCACAAGAGTTACAGATCATCTGAGTTCTTCCCATGCATAGCTGAACATTGCAGACTTTATTGTTAAATCTACCAAGTTTAAACTGTTATCTTATAGTTTTTGAAATTTGTGAAACAAAACATTCACAAGGCCAAACTCAGCCCATCGGCCTCAGAGGTTATGAATTCTAGCTGCATAGTTTTGCTTTTGGTTTCAGGGTTATGCTTACCACCTTAAATGAGTTGAGATGCTTTCCTCCCTGCCCTTCCCCCGCCCCAATATAATTCTCTGGATAGCAGAGGAATTATCTGTAGAAGTTTAGATTGATTTACCATCTATTGCCCCCAGGGTCTGGGGCCTTTTTGTGAACACAGTTTTATATTTTCAGGATTTCTTCTTGAGCCAGTTTTGGTTATTTATGTTCCTATAAAAATCATATGTTTAATCTGGATTTTAAAAAATTCTCTTACAGATTTTTATTTTAATCTTAGTATCGCAATAGTTTTTATCTCTCATTTCATAATATTTTGTTGATTGGTTGCTCTTAGTTCCCCTCTGGATTTTTTGTTTTAATTTATCTGTTCTTGTTTGACTTTGTTTCTTCTGGTTTATTTTGTTTGATTTGTTCTTTTTCTAGCTTTTAGAGTGAATTTTTTGTTCACGATTTTCATAATTCTTTTTAGATTGATAATACAAGTTTTGAAGGTTATGAGTTTTTCTCTCAGAACAATGCTTTCCCCCACCAACATGTCATTAATTTCTAAATGGTCTGTGGTTTGCTTTGACTGCCTCTTGGACCCAGGTCATTTCAAAGATTATTTTTTGAATTTCCAAGTAGTATTTTTTGCTTGTTTATCAAGGCAGAAGAGAACAACTAAAATCTGCCTAACAACCTTACCTTTGTTTATCTCCTTTTTCCTGGTAACCTTCCATACCTGACTCTCCTCACCCCCAACATATTCTTTTGTCTTCACCTGAAGATGGTATTTAAGATGGTGGCTTCAGACATTTTGGCAAGTTACTCAGTTTCCTGGGTCTCTCTCCCATGTATACACGAGGTATACATATTATTAAATTTTTGTTTGTTTTTCT
This sequence comes from Pteronotus mesoamericanus, assembly GCF_021234165.1. Taxonomy (NCBI): domain Eukaryota; kingdom Metazoa; phylum Chordata; class Mammalia; order Chiroptera; family Mormoopidae; genus Pteronotus; species Pteronotus mesoamericanus. The sequence goes on along the minus strand of NW_026555105.1, from coordinate 23,734,903 downwards.
TGTGCTAATCTGTCTTTTATCATAGGAGAGTCTCTGCCAAGAATCCAGCAGGGTAGAAGGAAAATTATTTTTCCTCCCCTACAAGCAGTAGGCTATATCATATAGCTTAGGTGTGTAGTTGGCTATACATACTATCTAGGTTTGTGTAAGTGTACTCTATGATGTTTGCACAAGAACAAAATCACCTAAACGCATGATGCAGTTCTCAGACTGCATCCCGGTTATTAGTCAGTTCATGACTGTACTGGGATAAGATGCATGTCGTAATCCCTAGAGTAACCGCTAAGAAAATAATTACAATACTATACTTTAAAAAGCAACAAATCTCTCCTGGGCATTTATCCCAGAGGAATGAAAACTTATGTTCACACAATAACTTGTACCAAAATGTCCAAAGCAGCTTTTTTATAATAGCCCAAAACTGGAAGCAAACCAGATGTCCTTCAGCAGATGAGTAGTTTAACTGTGGTACATAAACATAACCATGGAATACTACTCAGCAGTATAAAGGAACAAATTATTGATACACGCAACAGGATGGATAAATCTCTAGAAAACTATGCAAGTGAAAAAAGCTAACTCCAAAGTTACATACCTTATGATTTCATTTATATATCACTTTTGAAATAACATTTTAGACACGAAGAACAGGTTGGTCATTGCTAGAAGAGGTTAGGTACTGAGGGTAAAGGGTGGAAGTAAGTATGTGTGGTTATAAAAGGATAACACTAGGGATCCTTGTGATACTGTAACTGTCCAGTATCTTGTCTGTGGTGGTAGTTACGCCATTTGCACTCGTATACAAACGAGTGTAAGTAAAACTGGGTAAATCTGAGTAAGGTTGGCTATATCAGTGTCCTCTGTTTGCGATACATTATAGTGATAACTAATAATAGTTGTAATTTTATATGGTAAAATGTCACCATTGTGGGAAACTTGGCAAAGTATGTAAGAGATCTCTCTATTATTTCTTTTTTAAAATACTAATAAACATGTGTACCAAAACAAAAGTGACTACTAATAAATGCTAAATAAAACTGTGTACCACATGATTCCATTTTTTAAACTTTATATACATAAAAGCTTATTATAAATACAAAGCTAAAGCTATGAACTATTAGAGTGATGATAATCCTGTTCATACTAAGAAACTTAACAGTAGAAAATATTACTACATAAGATGCTTATTTTTGGTCCTTTTGGAAAAAAGAACTAAGGTTAGGGTGTTTTTTACATTTCTCCAACCACAAAAATAGAATACAAGATGGTAACTGCAACATTCTCAGTGTTTACCCTTGTAGTGCTTTCAGTATCACCAGTCATAGCAGCAATGAACTCCTGTTGATTTATTTCTCTTTCACCATCTTTATCAAATTTTTCTTTCATCACTCAGTGTTTTCACCCAGTTTTCTAGCAACACATCACAAATTCCTCAGGCTTATTTTTCCTGAATCATCATCATCAGATAGTTTAAATGCCTTCAGTATTTCTTCATACGGATCTCTTTCCAATATCCAGTCTGTCACAACTTCATTAAAATCTTCAAAGATAATTTTCCCTATGGCTTCTCTGTCAAAATCTTTAAAAATCTTCAGTACAAAAATAGTCACAGGGATGTAAAGTACAGCATAGGGAATATAATTAATAATATTGTAATAACTATGTATGGTGTCAGGTGGGTACTGGAAATATCAGGGAGAACACTTTGTAAAGTATGTGATTGTCTAATCACTATGCTGCACACCTGAAACTAGTACAAAATAATATCAAATGTAAACAGTAATTTTAAAAAAAAACCTTTGGTACATCAGCTCTTTTTACATTAATCCCCAATGCTCTCATTGTCACCTTTAATTCATGACAACCTATTGCTTTATTTTTATTTCTGTCAAATTGTTTAAAAGCATCTTTAATTTCTTATTTCTGTTCTTCAGAGAGCTCTCTTTTTTTCCTCTTTGTTTTGTCCACTACAAGTACATTTCTCAGAACTAAACTCACCTTCTCTCTGGAGAGAGCTGTTCCTCTTAAGAATGATTTTAACTGCCTACCCAAGGCAGCATGACTTCCACAAGCAGTTCAACAGACACCAACGACCCTCTCTATTATTTCTTACAACTGCCTATGAATCTGCAATTATCTCAATAAAATATAAGTTAAGAAAAGTTTTAAAATCAAAAAAGGAATTAAAATTGTACACTAGAAAATATCCAGTTAATACAAAAAAGTCAGAAAAAAGAATATGAGACATATAGAAAAAAAATAGCAAAATAACACGTAATCCAACCATAGCAATAGTAATATTGAATAGATTACTCCAATGAAAGTCAGCTATTAGCTGACTGGATTTTAAAAATAACAAGGTCCAACTGTATATTGTCTACACTTTAGACAGCTGTATACTGTATATATTCAAAGACACAAAATAATAGAAAAAGATACATCTTGCAAAGAATATGCATAGGAGAGCTAAAGTGGCTATGCCAATATCAGACAAAATAGACTTTAAAACACAAAAAATACTGCTAAAGACAAAGGTATTTTATAATAAAATAGTTCTTCAGGAAAATATAACAACCATAGACATATACCAACCTAATAGCTGAACCCCAAAATACGTGAAACAAAAACTAACAGAATTAAAGGGGAAAATTGATATTTCAACAATAATAGTTGAAAACTTCAATATCTCATTCTCAATTATGGGTAGAACAACTATACCAAAAATCACCAAGGATACATAGGAGTTAAACAACACTACCAATCAACTTGACCTAACTGGCATTTATTGGAATACTCTACCTAATGACAACAGAATACACGTTCTTCTTAAGCACACATGGAACATTTCCCAAGATAGACTATACATGTTAGGTCAGGGGTTTATAAAAAGTTTCTTAAAGGGCTCTATAATAAATATTTTAGGTTTGTTGCCTATAACAGTCTCTGTCACAGCTATTCATCTCTTCTATTTTAACTCAAAAGCAGCAATTAACAACAAATGGGCATGACTGTGTTCCACTAAATTTTATTTACAGAAACAAGCAGGCTGTGCATAGTTTGCCAACCCCTGTGCTAGGTCATAAAACAAGTCTCAATAAATTTAAAAGAATTGTAACCTAACTTGATGGAATTAGATTAGATATCACCAAAAGGATATTTTGAAAACCCATAAATATTTGGGAATTAAACATTACGCTACTAAGTAGTCCACAGGTTAAGGAAGAAAATACAAGGAAAATTAGAAAACATTTTGACTGGATAGAAATGAAAATACAACAAACTGAAATAATGGAATGATTACCCAATGCAATCTGCAGATTCAGTACAATCCCTATCACAATTCCAATGATTTTTTTTTTTTTTTTTTTTTTTTTTTTTTGCAGAAATAGAAACGCCAGTCCTCAAATTCTTATGGAATTGCAAGAGGCCCCCAAATAACCTAAATAGTTTGGGCTGGGGTCCGGGGGGAGGGGAGAACAGAGTTGGAAGATTTCATTCTTCCCAATTTCTAAACTCATTATAAAGCTAAAGTAATCAAAACTGTGGTACTGGCATAAAGATAGACATATAGACCAATGGAGTAGATTTGAGAGTCCAGAAATAAACCCCAGACATCTGTGATCAATTGATTATTGATAAGAGTGCAAAGCTCATTCAGTGGGGAAAGAATCATCTAAAATATGGTGCTAGACAACGGGATATTTACATGCAAAAGAACAAAGCTGGACCTCTCCATGATATCCTATACAAAAATTAACTGAAAATGCACCAATTACCTAAATATAAGAGCTAAAATTCTTAGAAGAAAACAGGTGAATCTTCATGATCTTAGATATGACACCAAAAGCATAAGCCACAAAAAAGAGAGAAAGAAATTAGACTTCACCAAAACTTCAATTTTTTGTACATGAAAGGACATCAAGAAAGTGAAAAGACGAAACTACAAAGTGTGAGAAAATATTTGTAAATCATACATTTAATAAGGCTTTAGTATCCAGAATACATAAAGAACTTTTACAGCTTAAAAAAAAAGTTTCACTTTCAAAATAGGCAAAGTACTTAAATAGCCATTTCTCCAAAGATACACAAATGAAATAAGCACAGGAAAGAATGCTGTACACCATTAGTCATTAGGGAAATGCAAATTAAAATCACAATGAAATAGCATTTCACACACATGAGGATGGGTATTTAAAAAATAAAAAGCACAGAAATAAACAAGTGTTAATGAGGACGTGAAGAAATTTGAATCCTCTTACATTGCTGGTAGGAATGTAATATGGTATATAGCCACTGTGGAAAAGTTTGGTGATTCCTCAAAAAGTTAAACATAGAATTATCATATGACCCAGCAATCCACTTCTAGGAATATATCGAAAAGAATTGAAAACAGATACTCAAGCAAATCCTTGAACACAAATATTCATAGTAGCATTATTCACAATAACGAAACAGTGGAAAGAACACAAATGTCCATCAAGGGATGAATGGATAAACAAATTGTGGGATATACATATAATGGAATATTATTCAGCCATAAAAAGAAATTAAGTACTGATATATACCACTACAACATGAATATGAACCTCAAAAACGTTAAGCTAAATGAAAGAAGCCAGATACAAATAGTCATATATCTTGTTGGATAACTCAGTTGGTTAGAGTGTCATCCCAGTATGCTGTGGTTGCAGGTTCAATCCCCAGTTAGAGCACTCACAAGAATCAACCAATAAATGCATAAATAAGTGGAAAAACAAATCAATGTTTCTCTCTCTTCGTCCTCTTGCTCTCCAAAAAAAATAAGTTATATTTAGTACGATCCCATGTATATGAAATATCCAGAGTAAGTAAATCCATAGAAACAGAGAGTAGTTTGGTGGTTGCTGGGTCTACAGAGAGGGAAGGCATAGGGAGTAAACTGCTTCATAGTATCGGCTTTTATTAAGTTTAGAGTGATTAAATGTTTTGGATTTAGATAGAGGTGGGGGTTGTACAACATTGTGAAGGCACTAAATGCCTTTGCATTGCTCATTTTAAAATGGTTAGTTACGTTATGTGATTTCACCTGGTTTTTAAGCATATGAAGGGTATATACTCTTAAGTTGTTGATAAACTTAAATTTTATAAGTTATATTTAAAGGTACCACTTTTGTAATAATCATTTGCTACTTGACTTTAGAAATTTATTTAATAAGTTTTTATTCAATCATTGCTCAGAAAGTTAGATTATTGATGCTTACAAAAAGAATAATGAGATATAGTTAAAGCAGAGGTTAGAGAGAAATTTATGGCTAGGAATATCTGTATTAGAAGAAAGTAGAGAATTCAAATCAATAACCTACGCTTCCACTATAAAGAAGCTAGACAAAGAAGAACAAACTAAACCCAAAGCAAGTAGAAGGCAGGATATAATAAAACTTACTAAATCACCCGTCCTCTGTAGAACCAAATTCTCTCTCACCTTGTCCCTTTTGTATCTTGCTGGGAAATTCTACTGCCAATAAAATATTAATCTTCTCTGTTTCTTTTCTTTAAAAATAAAAGTAAACTGATTAGGTGATTTGAAATTTAGGCTGAAACTAGAAATTTCAGAAACTATTAATTATACAAGGGGAGAGAAAGTTTTCATGTAATTGAAGTCAGAAATGCCAAGTAAGATCCAGCAGTGCATGTATGTTCTTTCTCCTCTTCACTCCCACAAGGAGCAATTACTAAAAACCTTTTACATTTTTGATACCCAAAAGGCAAAGAATGCTTATTACTGGGATGATAAATAGTCTCTCTTTTTAAAGATTATCTTATTTTGAAAGATTATTAATACTCATGCTGAAAAGATATTATGATGAAAATATTATAAAACCAATGTATTGCTAGACCAGGATTAACATCTTGGAATAATACAACATCTATTTAGACTGTTGAGCCAACATATCATTCATAGCTAAGCAATTCAGCGAAAGAAAGAACAGTCCTAAAATGTATCCTGTATCAGAGTATCCTTTGTCAGCCCCCATCTCTCTGCTAATGGGTTGTAAGGCCCTGCCAAGAAGGGACAACTCACAGGGAAGTATCAGCAGTCAGCTCCCAAGAGCACTGAGGCAGATGTCCCTTCCATGTGATGACAGCACTGACTTTGATACTCTGCATGTCTGTATCTCTGTTCAGAATCCCCCAGGGCTCCTTGGTGACGCCACCCAGTGTGAAGACCCATTCAGGGGCAACATTCTCACACTACTAGCTCACTTCCAGCTGACCTGGAATGAAGGCTGCCTTAGGCAAGGATAGGTGTCCAGGCCTTGCATCTGGGAGCCAGGCTGGCAGGCCACTTGACACAAAGCTTGGCATTGTGTGCAGAGGAGCTCCCTGAGAAAAGAGTACTGGGTTAGTAGACTCCCCTCAAGAGATTTCTCTTTGTCAGGGCTCTTCTGTATTATTTAATGATTTTTTCTAATATCTTCCCTCCCCACTGCCCCCACTAAAATGCACGAGCACACACGCGCCTTACATAAGATGAGAAAATTGAGGTGTAAATGGGTCAGGTATTGACATCTAGATTGTAACATCCTGGGAACAACATTCAGAATTGCTGACTGCAGACCTGTTGCTTTTTCCCACCACATCACTTCCTGTCTCTTTGACCATTTCTCAATTAGTCCTCTCAGCACGGATGTTTAAATCTCTAATTTCCTAAACTGAGAGTTATTTTACCAAATCTAATTTGTCTGGTGAAGGATATTTCTACAGGATTTAGAGTATTTTTAAGGGATTGCAAAGGTTCCTGTACCCAGTTCCAGCACGGCATGGAGGAGTGCCCCCCACCACAGTTCTCGGACACTGGCAGGATGTCCAAGAATTTAACTAAATTCTGACACTATCTGCCCAGTGATAGCATCAGATTCCACAGGTTAATGGTTCAGTCCTACAAGACTACACACACATGTATACACTTCAGACACCAGCCTCAAGCCTAGTCTTTTACCTGTGCTTCTGACCAACCGGCTATAGGTTGGAGGCTCCAATGACCCCCTCTAGCTCATACTGCCAATCACAAGTCCAGATCGTTAACTATACTTCTGATCAACTGGCTATAAGTCAGTCGTTCCCACAGCCCCCTTCTTGGTTTCAATTATTTTGCTAGAATGACTCACAGAACTCAAAGAAATATTTTACTTACTAGTCCCCTGGTTTGTTACAAAAAGATATATCTCAGAAACAGCCAGATGGAAGAGATGCATAGGATAAGGTGTGTTTGAAGGTACCTGGAGTTTCCATGCCCACTCCAGGCACATCACTCTCCCAGCACCTCCATGTGTTCACCTGCCTGTAAGCTCTCCTGAAAAGGACCAACGAGCTGTCCTGGGTTTTTATGCCCCCATCCTTATATAGTTTCCAAAACTTGCCTCATTAACATAACAAAAGACAGCCTTTTCACTCTCAAGAAATTCTGTAGCTATCAGCTAGAAATTGTGGACAAAAACCATTTTATTTATACACACACACGCATGTGTGCGCACACATATACACATATATATACACACACAATTTATATCCTACTTAACTTTTCCGACATATCTTTGTATTTCCCTTAACATTAATATTTATGGACAATTCTAGAAATAAACAATTCATGAGTTTTAAATTGAGTGCTGTTCTGAGTAGTATGAGGAAATCTCTCACCATCCCTGGACGTGACTCACCCTTTGTCTAGCATATCCACATTGTACTTATAGTGCAATAAAGTCTTTAGAGAGAGGGAAAGACCACATTCACATAACTTTTATTACAGTATGTTGTTACAATTGTGCTATTTTATTTTATTGTTAATCTTACTGTGCCTTATTTATAAATTAAATTTTGTCATAGGTATGTACATATAGGAAAAAAGCATAGTGTATATAGCGTTTGTTAACTCTCCAGGAACCCACTGAGGGTCTTGGAACAGATTCCCCAGGGATAAGGAGGGACTACTGTAATATACAAAGATGATGCTCTCTTGGTTCTTAGTCTTTAATAACCTAATTTTTTTTTTATTCTTTTTTCCACAGTTCATCCATGAGCTCAGATTTCCCACATTACAACTTCAGGATGCCTAATATTGGATTCCAGAATCTGCCTCTCAACATATATATAGTGGTTTTTGGCACTGCTATATTTGTCTTCATCCTTAGTTTACTCTTCTGTTGCTACTTGATTAGGTAATCAATTTTGATTCTATGTTACTTTAGAGTATGTTAAACAATCAATAATCAATTAACTTTCTGCCCTTAGGTTAAAAATTTTTATAAGTATTATGGGGGAGGAAGAAAATTTCCTTGTCCCTTCTAGGTTCTTTCAGCTAGTCTAATAATCAAACTGACGTGAGACAGGTTAACAAGAGAAAAATAACCAAATTTAATTACATATATACATATGGGAACCCCACATACATGAGAAGGTCCAGAGACAGAAAGTTAAAATGAGGTCTATGTGACCCTCTGAGCTAAGGATAAAGTAAGGTGCCTTGGGGCTTCAGAGGGGAGGAAGGTCATTTGAAGGATGAAAAGAAGAGCGGACGTTCAGTAATTACATGTTTGCCCTGCCCCGTAGGTCATAAAATGTTATTTATGGCAATAACTGTTATTATGGGCAAAGCACTCAATTTAGATTCTTTAAGAAAGAGATAAAGATTTATCTTGGGCCCACAGGGTCTCAATTGCCTTCAGCTCAAAATAACCGTGTATGTCAAAGTAGCACGTCTTGGGGAGGCCTGTTCTGAACCACTTCAGAATGATAATTAGCAAATTTTTACAACTTACGGTGGCTTAACATTTTAACTTTCTATGAGTTACTAATCAATAAAACACCTTTATACAGTCTTCAGTTGTATCTGTTGTTGAGGTGTTTTATTCGAGGACAAAATTGTTCTCATTTGTTTTTCCAACATATTGACATCTGGACTGGATACACTTATGTCATTGTCAGTCCTTAAGATTCAATCTACTTTCACAGATTTCAAGATTGCTTTTCAGGAGAGTATTACATTATTGTAAGCTAAGTCATTAGGGGTCAGAAAGCAATCTCCAAATCAGATTGAAGCCTTTAAACAAATTTTTGTGGTCTCTCAAGATTTTAAGCTCCCATTCATTGTTGAACTGGTCAGGTGTTCAGGCGATCGATCACCTGCATAAAACACTAAGTGTTCCACAGGCTCTGCAACGTGTGTACTGACACATGATGAAGGGTGACAGCTCACTTGGAGGAGGATGTGGCCAGTAAAGATACGCAGTTGACTGACTCATAATTATTTCAGCAAGCATTTTTCTCTTTTTAAGTATTTAAATAAGGCCTAATTTTCAAAGCCAAAACTCAGACTGTAAAAATTTTTATACTGATTGTTCAAAGAGTTTTATGGAGTAAAGTAAGAGATAATTGAATTTCATTATACAGCTATACGTCTTTAACAGTTTTTGTGTTTGTACAGTATATGATTATGGTTAAAATAAATACCACTATGAGATAACTTTCAGCAATAATTCACTATTGCCCCCAGTGTTTTGAGGCACTTTTTTACTGATGGTCAAATTTGAATGGATTTGGTGTGTAGTTTCTAATTTTCTGACAAGTGAACTTATATTCTTCATAGAAAGTGAATCTTCTGGAGTTCTCAAAATGTAATCACTCCTTATATCTCATAGATATGCTGACTGCCTATGATTCTTAGGTCTTGCTTAGAGAAATAAATACACAGCAAATATAATTATGGCAGTTAGGAAACACTCTTTAAAAAATCTGTTTATTTCTAAAATTTCCTCTTTTTAACATTTCTTTAATAGTTTAATAAGTATTATGTAAATACTCAGCATTTTTTTAAATTAGGGTATTAGCAATAATTAAACAGAACCTTATAGCATTAAAATGTTTTCCTTTTTTCCAGACTTCTTAAATTTTTTTGGAAATTTCTCCACAAAATACTGGCTTAATTCAAATTTTTGAATTTAATATTTGAAACCAAATTATTTTTTACAAGAAGACAAAGATATAACAATATTCTAAAAGGTTCATTAAGGAAGGGTCATATATAAAATATTTTAAAATGTACAGCTTATAGTAGTTTTTAATACTATGTCAAAGAATTAAACCTTTAATTTTTTAAGAAAAATATTAATATACCAATTGTGATTCTTGTAAATTTTTTGAAAAATACGTTATGAAACACTTTTACCTCGTTGTATTTCTTTTAATAGTCAAGCAGGTAAAGAGATAAATGATAGCATTGTTTTCATGCACTATTATTGTACTTCATTTTATCCTGTTTTATTCATTTAACAAGCAAATAAGTAGGGATCTGCTACACTAAAATAAAATTATCTTTTTTAATCAGAGAAGCAGGTCATGTTCAAAAATATCTGTATTTGATTAACAAGTCATTGGTACCACTTTGAAAGTTTTATCATAATGTAAGAAGTGTTCCCTTTCTGATGATCATAGTTTGTTACTTTTAACTCTTCAAATGTTAAGTTTGAAATTAACAAGTCCTTTATAGTTAATCAGGACATTCAGGGATTTGGCTTCTCTAAAATTACCCAGGCCCATTTTTTAATATAAGTTAAGTTCTCCAGCACCTTCCTACAGGGCCTTAATGTTCTCATGCAGAGAGATCCCTCCAGTCCCAGCGAGACTCATCAGAATCATAGGAAGAACACAACTTAGTTCTAAACTAGATACCCACTACCAACCACAGTCTTACATAATATTTTAGTATAAAATCTGCTGCCTATGACAGAGCTATGAATAGATCACTACTGGAACACAATGAAGGACATCTTACCTTGCTAGGAGTGATCCTATTTTATAATGAATCATAAAATAATATAATTTATGTTTGTTATTCATCTCTTTCCCCAAATAGATTTTTATCTGTTCTGTTTGCTGTATCCCAAACACCCAAAACTAAACAATGCCTGTTACAATATTGGTACTCCATAAATGTTTGTTGGGTAAATGAAAGTATGGTGTTTCTAGTAGAAAGTCATTAGTTACACATAAAACTGAAAAATCAAGAAGTAGCAACACAAGAAAGGTATATTTAGAGATATGGAAGTAAATACCAAAATAGTGAGCTAAAGGGAGGGAAATGATTATCTCTGGGGAAGAAGGTTGCTGGATTTATTATTACTAACCCTGTAAAACTACGTATGACTTTGAAATATGTGCATATATCATTTTGATAAAGTTAAAAACTAAAAATAGAGGAAAAATACTGAATGACCTAACAGATTTATAAGGTCTTGAAACAAGATAATGGCAGTAGAGCTAGAGAGTGTGTTATGAATGGTTATAAGAAATATTTGGAAAGTGAAAACGAACAAAATTTGGTGACTAGGCATTAAGGACAAGAAAAAGATGAACTTAGAATCTTTTGTGGACTTCCAGCTTAGGCAGCAGGGTGGATAGCAGTCTTTTCACAGAGACAGAAAATGAATGGCCAAATTGGGGTGGAAGGATGAAAGATTCTGTTTAACACTTGGTGATGCTGAGTTCCCTGTGTAACATTCAAGATGTTTAGTACATAGTTGTATGTATAGGTCTAAAGCTTATGAGAAGTCTGGTCTGAAAACAAAGGGTCATGTAATAATAGATGGAGGCTGAAACCAAGAGTGTCCGCTAGAGAGAATGTGTATAGTGAAATAAAATGGGTCTAGGACAAAATCCTAGGGAAACATTAATATTTAAGAAGAACCCATAAAAGAGATTAAGAAGGAGTAGCCAGAGAAAATCATGAGAGAAGTGCCCCACATATAGGGTTTCAGTGGATTGAGTCAGTTGTGTCAGCTGCTCCCAGGGAGGTTTAGTAAGGGAAGAACTGAAAACTCTCATCCAGTTGACTCTTCATAGGTTTGAAAAGTCAAACATAGGTTTGAACTGTGTGCGTCCACTTGTGTGCAGATTTTTTCAATACAGTAAATTTATTTTCTATGATTTCCTTTTTCTAAATTGTTGTTCTATTACAGTTCCAATTTTCCCCCATTGTGATTTTCTTAATAACATTTTCTGATCTCTAGCTTATTTTATTGTAAGAATACAGTATATTATGCGTGTAACATACAAGAAATATATGAATAAACTGTTTATGTTATCATTGAGACTTCTGGTCAACAGTAGGGGAGGTAAAAGTTACTAAGAGAGCATGATAAACAATGCTAAACAGTGCTAAAGAAAATGATGAAACCATATAGTTTATGGCTACTACAAATCTGTGGTCTCCATTCTCAACAAAGCCCTTCATACATTGCTCTGTAATTCTACACATTCAAGCTCAGTGTTCTAAGCTTCTATTTCAAACCCTTGCCACTCTCCTCAAACTTTATCCCATCCTTCTTCCCCATCTTTTACTGTACAAAGAAAGAGGTTGTCATTTATGCAGCTCTTTTACTCCCAGCTCTACATACCTACATATATACTGTTCTCTGCAGTTTCCTTCATCTCTCTCTTAAGAAGGTATTCTGCTTAGGACTAATACTGCTGTAACTTTTAGGTGTCTCTTCTCATCTCCGCTATTCATTCTTACAAATCTTCCACAACTAGTTCATTCTCCTTAATATTATAAATATAATATTTATATAATAAATCTTTATCTTAAAAAATCAAACACCAAAATACTTGCTTGATTCTAGATCAAATTGCCCCCCCAATATTTTCTCAATCAAGATTCTTCAAAGAGGTTATATTCCTTGTACCCATTTTCTCCTGCTCAAGCTTTGCCCCATTATGCCCCACCTTTTATCACCCCAGTACCTATGATTCTGAAACTTTTCTAAAATTATGGATGCAAACTTAATTATCAAATGTACAGTTGCCCCTTGAACAATGGCAGGGGTTAGGGGTGCTGACCCCCTGCTCAATTGGAAGTCCACATAACTTTTTTAAAAAGATTTTATTTATTTACTTTTAGAGAGAGGGGAAGGGAGGGAGAAAGAGAGGGAGAGAAACATCAATGTATGAGAGAAATATCGATCGGTTGCCTCTCACATGCCCCCAACTGGGGACCTGGCCCACAACCCAGGCATGTGCCCCAACTGGGAATTGAACCAGAGACCTTTTGCTTTGCAGGCCAGTGCTAAATCCACTGAGCCACACCAGCCAGGTTTGAGCCTGGAATTTTTAAATGAAGACTGTACCTACTTTATTTTTTTTTTTTAAAGGGGGGTAACAAGTTACTGAAGAAAAAGCAAATTTAAGATATTATTCCCAATTCTCACTTTTCGCCAGATAAGTTACAATCTATATCACTAGTATGTTCCCTAAAAGAAATAGGAAAAAGATATTTGCGTTTAACATATAGCAAATGCGAAATAAAATAGTGCACTCTAAAATATTAGGTAATTAATGAGACTTAGAGTATGAAGGTGTAATAAGAAGGGGGAAGGAATTTAAGTAGGATTTTTCAGAAGAGACAAATTTTTGAGCCATGGATTGAAAAAAAAATAAAAAGATAAGCCCAAAGTGTGACCCATACTGTGGTTGGAAATAATGAAGCTTGGGAAAGTACACAAATCCAAAGAGTCAAATAAGCAAAATAAATGTACAAATCAAGCCTGATTTTAACTCCAATGGAGTTTATTTTATTCCTTTACATGAAAAGTACTGTATACTTCTGTCACTAAAATGAGCAGACAGAAAAAACAAAAAAACCTGAGGATATAAATTATATGAACTACATAATTAAAAATTTGACTTAATTAGGATAAATTTATAGTTTTAAAATTATATATTAGACCAGAAAGACTGGAAACCATCCTGCTGGGTAGCACAGTTGGTTAGAGCATTGAACTATATGACAAGGTTGCAGGTTTGATCAGGACACAGTCAAGTATCAACCAATGAATGCATAAGTAAGTGAAACAACAAGTCGATGTTTCTCCTTCTCTGTCTCTCTCCCTTCCTCTCTCTCAAAAATCAATAAATTAAAAAAAAAAAATTAAAGAAAGCCAGAAAACCAATGAGGTAAGTTTTTTTTAATGGAGTTTTTTAAAATGCCAATTAAACCCCCCCAAAAAAGTTAATCAAAAAGAAAATCAAAAAGTTAAGCACAGAAATTAATGAAATAGAAAACAAATGCATAATAAATCATTGAAACTGAAATTTGATTCTTTGGGAACATTAACAGAATTGAACAATCTCTAGAAAGACTGATTAGGAAAAGAGAGAAAAGATAAAAATATCAGAAATGAAAAAGCGGACATTACTACAAATCCTAAAACATTAAAAGATCACAAAGGATATTTACTAACAACTTCGTGCCACTAAACTTGAAATTTTAGTTGAATTAGACATAAATGGCACTTACAAAAAAATCCACAGCTAGTATCATACGCAACAGTGAAAGATTTAAAGTTTTCCCTGTAAGATCAGGTACAAGACAAAGATACCAGTTTTCACCACTGCTATTCAACATTGTGCTAGAAGTTCTAGATAAAGCAGTTAGGCACGGAAAAGAAATAGAAGACATCCAATTGGAAAGAAAGAAGTAAAACTATCTCTATATAGATAATCCCATTGAATTCAAACAAAAACAAATCTACTGGAACTAATAAATTAAGCAAACTTTTAGGGTTCAAAATCAATACAAAAGTCAGTTGTATTTTTATAAACCAGCAAGGAGCAATCTGAAAAGGAAATAAAGGAAATAATTCCACTTACAATAGCATCCAAAAGAGTAAAATTCCTACGAATAAATTTAACCAAGGAGGCGAAAGATTTGTACTCTAAAAACTATAAAACATTGCTAAAAAAAATTAAAGAAGACTTTAATAAATGGAAAGATATCCTATATTCATGGATTTGAAGACTTAATTTTATTAAAATGACAGTACTCCTCAAAGCAGTCTACAGATTAGATGCAATCCCTATCCAAATTCCAATAGTCTTTTATGCAGTAATGGAAAAACTGATCCTCAATTTTTTTGGAACATCAAGGAGCCCCAAATAGCCAAAACAATATTGAAAAAAGAAAAAACAAGACTACTTAGAGTTCTCAATTTCAAAACTTAGTACAGTAATCAAAACATTGTGGTACTGGCATAAGAGTAGACATATAAACCAATGAGATAGAATTGAGAGTCCAGAAATGAACCCAAACATCTGTGGCCAATTGATTTTCAGTAAAGGTGCCAGAATCATTCAATGAGGAAATAACAGTCTCTTCAACAAACGGCAGGACAACTGAATAACATGTGAAAGAATTAAGTTGAACCCCTCCCTCACATCCTATATAAAAATAAACTCAAAAAAGATCAATGACCTAAACATAAAAGCTAAAACTATAAAGTTCTTGGAAGAAAATGGGTACATCTTCATGACCTGGACTGGCAATGGATTCTTAGATTTGACACCAAACGCCCAAGCAACAAAAGAAAAAAATAGATAACTTGGACTTAAAAATTAAAAACATTTGTGCATCAAAGAACATTATGAAGAAAGTGAAGAGAGAACCTACAGAAGGGGAGAAAAATATTTGCAAATCACGTATCTCTTCAGGGATTAATATCCAGACTATATTTTACAGACTCTTACAGCTCAACAACAAAAAGACAACTGGATTAAAAATAGGCAGGGGATAGAAATAGCCATTCCTCCAAAGAAGATACATAGGGTGAGCAAAAGAAGGTTTACAGGTGTTCATATGGAAGATAATAAAATAATAATACAAGAATAAACTCTGTTCACATACTGTAAATCTACTTTGCCCCACCCTGTACAAATGGCTGACAAACACATGAAAAAATGTTCAACATTAAAGACATGCAAATTAAAATGGAGAGATACCACTTCACACCTACTGAAATGCTGTGATAAAAAATGTGGAAACCCTGTCCCTGGCTGGTGTGGCTCGGTTGGAGCATCTCCCATAACCAAAAGTTGTGTATTTGATTCCTGGTCTGGGCATGGGCATGTGCAACCCCTGGTCCAGAGGCATACAATGCCCAGTCTGGGCACAGGGGGCAACCAGACGATGCTTCTCTCTCACATTGATGATTCTCTCCCTCTTGCTCTAAAAAGCAATGAAAAAAGTGTCCTCAGGTGAATATAAAATATATATATATTTACATATATAAAAATACGAGGTCTGTCCAAAAAAGTCTGACTATTATTGTTAATACAATGAGAACTGTTTGCACGACATCAACGTAACCTAACAGCCAAGGAGAGTCAGCTGGAATGCACATACATGAACAATGACAACTTCACTGTACTAGTACTAGTCAGCAGAGCTGGTGGAGGCCATTGAGTGAGCATGTGTATTGTTGGCCATCACATTCAAAATGACAGCAGTAGAGCAACAAATCTGCATCAAATTTTGCATTAAGCTTGACCATTCTTCCACGAAAACTATTTAGGTGATTCAGAAGGCTTTAGGGATGATACAATAAGTTCAGTGCAAATAAAAGTGTGGCACAAATGCTTCAAAGATGATCAAGAATCTGTTGAAAGTGATCAACATT
This sequence comes from Pteronotus mesoamericanus, assembly GCF_021234165.1. Classification (NCBI taxonomy): domain Eukaryota; kingdom Metazoa; phylum Chordata; class Mammalia; order Chiroptera; family Mormoopidae; genus Pteronotus; species Pteronotus mesoamericanus. Next base: position 23,718,422 of record NW_026555105.1, on the reverse strand, counting down.
CTGGAAGGCCTGCAACAAGTAGAACATCCAAGAATGTTGAATGTGTATAGGCTGCAGTCACCAAAATTTGTGTGAGGTCCCAAGGTGCCAACTTTGAAAGGGACTGAGGTATCATTGTCCTATGTACAGTGCTCCTTATATCTTGTATCTTCTTCAATAAATGTCTCTATTTTACCTATTGTGTGGCTGGATACTTTCTGGACAGGCCTTATATATAATGTACAACAAGATCTGTCCAGCAAAGTCCAACTATTGTTAATACAACAAGAGTGGTTTGTACAGCATCTGTGTAATCTGGCAGCCGAGGAGAGTGGACTGGAATGCATATGCATGAACAATGATGACTTGACTATACTAGTCAGTGGGGGCGGTAGATACCATTGAGTGAGCATGTGTACTGTGTGGCCATCACAGTCAAAATGACTGAATGAGTAAAGCAAAGATCTGCATCAAATTTTGCATTAAGCTTGAACATTCTTCCACAGAAACTATTTGGATGGTTCAGAAGGCCGTAGCTATGGGCAGCTGGTGATTGGCAGCCTCATCACAGCATCATGCTCGCTTTAGCATCACATCTTGTGCAGAGTTTTTTTGGTGAAACATCAAATCATCCAGATGACTCAGCCCCCATACAGCCTAGATTTGGCACCCTTTTACTTCTGGCATTTCCCAAAACTGAAATCATATCACATGGCCACCATGTAATATGAAAAATAGAAACATTTACTGAAGAAAATACAAGAAACATTGTACATAGGACAATGATGCCTCAGTTCCCTTCAAAGTAGGCACCTTGGGACCTCACACAGTTCTCCCATCAGCGGCACTGTCGTATTTCCATAACCTCATTAATGATCTGAAATCTCTTCCTTTTCAAAGGTAATTTTAGTTTTGAGAAAAGCCAGAAGTTGCAGGGCACCAAATCTTGGCTGTAGGGAAGCTGAGTCACCTGGGTGATTTGATGTTTTGCAAAAAAAGCTCTGCAAGAGACGCAATGCATGAGTGGACACATTGTCGTGATGAAGCTGCCAATCACGAGTTGCCCTTAGCTACGGCCTTCTGAATCATCTGAATAGTTTCCTCAGAGGAATGTTCAAGCTTAAAGCAAAGAAAATTTTAAGTATACTATTTTGATTATGCTATTACAGTTGTCCCATTTTTTCCCCTCCCCTTTACCCCCTCTGCCCAGTGCCCCCATTCCCTCCAGCATTCCCCCACCCTTAATTCATGTCTATGAGTCATACATATAGGGTTTTTGGCTTCACTGTTTCCTATACTATTCTTAACCTCCCCCTCCCTGCTGATAACCCTCCATGTGATCTGCATTTCTGTGATTCTCTTTTAGTTGTTTATTAACTTTGTTTTTGTGTTTGTTTTTTTAGGTTCAGCTGTTGATAGTTGTGAGTTTGTTGTCATTTTACTGTTCATAGTTTTGATCTTCTTTTTCTTAGATAAGTCCCTTTAACGTTTCATGTAATAATGGCTCGGTGATGATGCACTCCTTTAACTTTACCTGATCTGGGAAGCACTTTCTCTGCCCTTCCAGTCTAAATGATAGCTTTGCTGGATAGAGTAATCTTGGATGTAGGTCCTTGCCTTTCATGACTTTGAATACTTCTTGCCAGCAAGGTTTCTTTTGAGAAATCAGCTGATAGTCTTATGGGAACTCCATTGTAGGTAACTGTCTCCTTTTCTCTTGCTGCTTTTAAGATTCTCTCCTTACCTTTAATCTTAGGTAATGTAATTATGATGTGCCTTAGTATGTGCTTCCTTGGGTCCAGCTTCATTGGGACTCTCTGAGCTTCCTGGATCCCCTGGAAGTCTATTTCCTTGGCAAGATTGGGGAAGTTCTCCTTCATTATTTGTTCAAATAAGTTTTCAATTTCTTGCTCTTCCTCTTCTCCTTCTGGCACCCCTATGATTTGGATGTTGGAACGTTTAAAGTCGTCCCAGAGGTTCCTAAGCCTCTCCTCATTTTTTTGAATTCTTATTTCTTCATTCTGTTCTGGTTGAATGTTTATCTCCTTCTGCTCCCAGTCGTTGATTTGAGTCCTGGTTCCTTCCCTTTACTGTTTGTTCCCTGTATATTTTTCTTTATTTCACTTTGCGTAGCCTTCACTTTTTCCTCCATTTTGCAACCATACTCAACCAATTCAGTGAGCATGCAGATTACCAGGGTGTTGAACTGTTCATCTGATAGGTTGGCTATGTGTTCATCGATTAGTTCTATTGTTGGGGCTTTGATCTGCTTTTTCATTTGGGCCATATTTCTGTCTCAGTGCACCTGTTACGTTGGGAGAGGTAGAGCCTTACGTATTCACCAGCGCGGGGCAACTCAGGTTGCTGCATTGTGACTCGGTCTGGATGTTTCTTCATTATCTCCTTCGTTGTTGGGCTTCCATACAGTTCAATTTTCTGGTAGTTCTGATTATTTTTTGTTTTTAAATTTGTTGTTGTCCTTCTTTGGGTGAAGAGGAAAAGTGTGTCTTCCTACACCCCCATCTTGGCCAGAAGCCTACTTTCAGTTCGCTCAGTCATTTTGAATGTGACAGCCACACAGTACATGCTCACTCAGTGGCATCTATCGCCCCCACTGAGTAGTAAGGTGAAGTTGTCGTTCACGCATGCGCATTCCAGCCTGCTCTCTTTGGCCACCAGATTACGTTGATGTCACACAAACCATTCTCATTATATTAACAACGGTTGGACTTTTGCTGGACAGACCTCGTGTATATAAGTAAATATATATCAATATAATTTATATGTATATATGATTGGCCAAAAAGTTCGTTTTATTCTGTAAGATGGCTCTAGTAGTGCTTAGTTGTCTTTAGCTTCATTTGAAACAGTTTTGTTAGATTGTATTGTGATAGCTGTCATTTCAGCCTGCATTTTTTAAAATAAACTTACAAAATTCATGATTTTTGTGTAGCCTTTTTAATATTGAAGATGGAAGAAAAAAAGCAACATTTTTAGCATATTATTCTTTATTATTTCAAGAAAGATAAAAATGCAACTGAAACACAAAAAGAGATTTGTGCAGTGTATGGAGAAGGTGCTGTGACTGACACAAATGTGTCAAAAGTGGTTTGTGAAATTTTGTGCTGGGGATTTCTTGCTGGGCAGTGCTCCACAGTCAGGTAAAGCATTTGAAATTGACAGTGATCATACCGAGACATTAGTTGAGAACAATCAACGTTATACCACACAGGAGATAGCTGACATGCTCAAAATATCCAAATCAATAAAGTTATTAGTGAAGATTTAAAATTGTGTCTTTCATTTTATGGAAAAAACTAAATGGACTTTTTGGCCCCTGGCCAGTGTGGCTTGGTTGGAGCATCATCTTGTAGACTGAAAAGCACACGTTCAGGTCATGTCAAGGTACATACCCAGGGTGTGGGTTCAATCCCCAGGTAGGGTGCATACATGAGAAGGCAACAATCGATGTTTCTCTCTCACATCAATGTCTCTTTCTCTCTCTCCCTCTTTCCCCCTTCCTCTCTGTCTAAAAGCAATGAAAAAAATTTCCTCGGGTGAGGACTAAAAAAATACACATATATGGAAAATTAGAAGTGTTGGCAAGGATATGGGGAAGTAAAAACCCACATATGTTGCTGGTGGGAGTGTAAAATGGCGCAATCACGGTGGAAAAGATTTCAGCAGATCCTCAAAAAGTTAAACATAGAATTACAGCATGACCCAGAAATTTCACTTCTAGATGAAGACCCAAAACAAATGAAAAGACATGTCTACACAGAAGCTTACAGAGTAATGCTTATAGCAGCAACATTCATTATAGCCCAAAGATGTATGCAACCCATATGTCCATCAGCAAATGAATGGATAAACAAACTGTGGCATATATTCAGCCTTAAAAGGAGTGAAAAACTGATACCTGCTACAGTTAGGATGAGCCTCAAAAACATTATTTTAAATGAAAAGCCAGAGAGAAAAGGTCACATATTATTATTTCTTTTATATGTGTATTTTATATATTATCCATAATAGGCAAATCTATAGAGACAGAAAGCAGATTATAGGTTACCAGGAGGTGGAGAAGAGGGGACTGGGGAGTGACTGCTCAGTGAGACCACATATTCTTTGGAGGGTGATGAAAATGTTTTGAAACGAAGAGAGCTGGTATTTGCACAACATTGTGACCACACTAAACACCACTGAATTATACAATTTAAAATGCTTAATTGTAAGTTATGTGAATGGAAATAAAGGAATATTAAAATTTTTACTAAAGGATTAAAAACCTCAAAATAAAATAGAAACTATTAACAATTAAATACATAGTAAGAAATTGAATGTATTATTAAAGCATTCCCACAAAGAGACTGTAAGCCAGGTAACTTTACCAGTGAATTCCTTCAAACATTTAAGAAAAATGACCATTCTTAAATGACTCTTGCAGAGAATAGAATACTTCTCAACTCATTATATAATGAGGCCAGCATAATTTTTATTAAAATAATGCAAAGCCTCACAAGGACATTACAAGAAAGGAAATTATAGACTTGGTTCTCTCATGAACAAAATATTAGTCAAGTTCAGGAATGTGCAAAAAGGTAGTACATTAAAACCAAGTGGACTTTATTCCAGGGATGAACATATCAATGCAATATACCACACAGTAAAAAGAGGGGAAAGTGATGGGGGTAAAAAGCATGTGGGACTTCTGGTCAAGATGGAGTGGTAGGTAGAGATGCATCATCTCCTCGTGCAACCATAGAAAGAATTACAACTAGATCTCAAAACAATGCCCAGAACCGTCAGAAAACTGAGCTGTATGGAAGTCCGACAATCAAGGATTTAAAAAAGCCAGATTTAGTTAGATGAGTAGGAGAGACAGGGTCACAGACAGGTGCAAAGACGCAGTGTGGCACAGAGTGGCAGAACAGACAATCCCACATGCATGTTTGGTGGATGAAAATTGGGAGGCATACCTTGGCAGCAAGTGATCCCAGCCCCAGGCCAGACCACACAGCCCAGGGTTTCAGCATCCGGAAGATAAATCCCCATTACTTCTGGCTGTAAAAACTAGTGGGGGTTGGGGAGGCAGAAGAAACTGCCAAATTTTCGGAAGACTCGGTTTAAAGGCCCTGTGCGGACTTAGAACATACGCAAACCCACCCACCTTGGGATTCACCACCAGGACAACAGCTTAAAGGTGCCAGGAACATAGGGGAAGTGGGTGAAATGACTGGAAACAGGACAAATGCCAGGAAAACCTCCAGAAGCCAGGGAACCGCATTGTCACCTCTCCGAGCCCTCCACCCACACAGAGCCACAAAGTGGTGAAGTGGGTTGCCCCACCCTGGCAATTATCTAAGGCTCCACCCCACACGATTTTTAGGTGCCTCTTCTACAATAGGCTACACTACTAAGACGGAGTTAAAGTAGCTCTACCTAATACACAGAAACAAACACAAGGAGGCTGCCATATGGAGGAGACAAAGAAATAAGGCCCAAATGAAAAAAGAACAAAAACTAAACGAAACAGAGATGACCAACCAATCAGAATCAGAGTTCAAAACACTATCAGGATGCTCAAAGAACTTGCTAAGTATGGCAACAACACAAAGGAAGAAGTGAAGGTTACACTAAGTGAAATAAAAATCTACAGGGAACCATCGGTGGAAGGGGAGAAGCTGGGATTCAAATCAATGATTTATTTGAAACATGAGGAAGAAATAAGCATTCAACGAGAACAGCAAGAAAAAAATAATTGAGAAATGAGTATGAGGATCCTCTGGGACATCTCCAAACCTACCAACATCCGAATCATAAGAATGCCAGATGGAGAAGAGGAAGAGCAAGAAATTGAAAACTTATTTGAAAAAATAATGAAAGAAAACTCCCCTAATTTGGTGAAGAAAATAGACTTACAAGTCCAAGAAGCGCAGAGTGCTGACCAAGTAGGACCCAAAGAGGACCACCCCAAGCCACATCACAATAAAATTACCTAAGATTAAAGATAAGGAAAGAATCTTAAAAGCAGCAAGGGAAAAGGAGAGTTTTCTACAAAGGAATTCCCATAGGACTGTCATCTGATTTCTCAAAAGAAACTTTGCAGTCAGGAAGGGACTGGCAAGTATCAAAATGTTTAAAAGCAAGGACCTACAACCAAGATTACTCTATCCAGCAAAGCTATCATTTAGAATGGAAGGGCAGATACAATGCTTCCCAGACAAGGTAAAGCTAAAAGAGTTCATCATCACAAAACCATTATTACATGAAATGTTAAAGAGACTTATTTAAGAAAAAGATCAAAACTATGAACAATAAAATGGCAACAAATTCACAACTATCAACAGCTGAATCTAAAAAAATCAAACTAAGCAAACAACCAGAACAGTAAACAGAATGATAGATATGGAGATCATTTGGAAGGTTGTCAGCTGGGAGGGGGAGAATAGGAGAAAAAAGTGCAGGGTTTAAAAAGCATAATTGGTAAGTACAAAATAGATGGGGATTTTAAGAATCATGTAGGAAATGGAGAAGCCAAAGAACTTCTGTGCACAACCCATGAACATGAACTAAGGGGTAGGAGGAGAATTGTTGGAGGGAAGAGGGGTTCAGGGTGGATGGGGGCAAAGGGAGGAAATTGGCGCAACTGTAATAGCATAGTCAATAAAATATATTTTTTTTAAAAAGTATCTGGTAGCCTTGGCTGATATGGCTCAGCAGATCGAGCCCTGGACTGCAAAGCAAAGGGTCACCAGTTTGATTCCCAGTCAGGGCACATGCCTGGGTTTCGGGCCAGGTCCCCAGTGGGGGGCATGTGAGAAGCAACCACACATTGATGTTCCTCTCTCTTCCTCCTTCCTTCCCCTCTCTCTAAATAAATAAAATCTTTTTTTAAAGCAATCTGGTAAAAACTAATACCTATTCATGATTTTTTAAAATCATAAACTAGAATAAAAGGGAATTTTATGTATGTGAATCAAGATTATCCACAAAAAATCTAGAGAAAACATCATACCTGATAGTGACATATTGATAGAGACATTGACTATCACTTTTATTTAACATTGTATTAGAGGTCTTAGCCAATGCAAAGCAAAAAGTAGAATAAAAGAAATTAAATAAAGTGTAAAGAAGTAAAATATATAAAGATTGTAAAGGTAGATTTAAGCTGTCACATATTTGTAGACAGAATGATTGTATATATTAAAAAATCCAAAAGATTCTACAGGTAAACTATTTAAAATTAATAAGTGAATTTAACCAGTTACTTGATATAAGATCAATGCACAACAACCTTTTTAGTATAGTAACAAGAATTAGAAAATGAAAAAAATTATCATTTATACTAGATCAAAAATTACCAAATACCTAGGAATAAATCTAATGAAAGATGTGTAAAGTGTTCCACCTAGAGATGTATGGACAGAAATTAAAACCTAATAAATAGAGGAATGTACTATGTCCATAGGTTGGAAACTCAATCTTGCAAAGATGTCAGTTCTACCCCAATTTATCTATAAATTCCACACAATCTCAGCCAAAATCTCAACTGATTTTTTTATTGAAATTGACAAGCTCATGCAATTTACATAGTTAAGAACAAAGCTTGAGTACTTATACTACCAGACCCCAAGACTTGTTACAGAGCTCCAGTACGTAGAACAGAGTGCTAGTCACATAGCACCCAGATCTTTCTTTCTAAATAACTATTCTCTTATGAAATAAACCAAGGTTCTTTGTAAAAAGTGGTTAATTCCACAACTAGGGCATGGAAAATGCAAGATGAGCCTGGAACATCTTTCAGTGCCAGTAAGCAAGGAAAAGACTGAAGTAAGCATGCTGACTGAAAAAAGCCAACACAAAAGGGTATATATACCAAATGATCCATTTATGCGAAGCTCAAAAATAAGCCTCATTAATCTACAGCGACAGAAAATCAGGAGAGTGGGTTCCTCTTAGGGGTGGATATTGATTGGGAGGAGTCATTTAAGGGGTACTGGAAAGATATTTCTTGATCTTAGTGATAGTTACACTGGTGTGTGTATGTATATGTATGTATATATATTTTTAATATTTCTTAAGATTCGTGTACATTATTAGGTATATATTATACTTATTTTTAAAGTAAGAAAAATTAGATATATTAAATATTGAAACAAGTGGACTGTCATCAATATAAAAATTGTTATATTGGTAATCGTAATATCGCATTGTTAATTTGTCTTTTAGGCTAAGACATCAAGCACACAAAGAATTTTATGCCTACAAACAGGTAAGAAATTTATTTCAGATTGGCTTTGATCGTGTTTTTTACCCCCAAAAAATGAGAACTTATATTTCCTCTCATTTTAAACTAGGATTTGTGTTCATTTTGACATTTCATTGCCAGTTTGCAGTACAAAAGAGAACAACTTTAAGTACTCTTCTTTTCTTTTTTATTTAAAGTTATAAAAAGTTCAGATGATAGAGTAATATAATTTTTTTTTCTCTAAGAGTTTCTTTAGCAAGACACAGAGAGACTTTAACTTCTCTGATTGATGGTACAGAACCATCTCCCCATGTTAGGATAACATACCTTTTTTGTCCATGTCTCTTTGAAATCTGAGCTCTTGGCCAGTTCCTTAGGTGTCTGCACTGATATCATAGGCTTCACGTGAGATTCATACACAGAGTGGAATGTTTTAGTTTTCTAAATGAATGAAACCTTTTGTCTCAGTTCTGTCATGATCTTGACAACCTACAAGATACTTGTATGTAAAAAATAAATAAATAACTAGTAAGTGAAATTGGTCTTGGTGGTCATTAAAAAGGTGAAATTGATAAAACTAATAAAGTTACAAGACATGATAAAAAAAATTGTCTTTAAAAAATATTGAATTTGCAATGCAATACATCCCTGCATAGCTAGATAGTAGCTTTTGGTTGTGATTTTTGAAAATATGATTTACCCTTAAAATTATTTTTGGTTTAGGAATATAAGATACTCAAAGTAGAGATTTTCTCCAAATTTTACTTCCCTGTTTTTTCACTTGAAAATGATATATATAAGCTAAATTCATTCTCAAAAATTTTCTATTTAAATAGTAATTTGCCCTCTTATCACTTGGTATTCTTCTTAAGTGATGGTCACTACAAAATCAAGTTAGGGACAGCACCTGGGTGAATTTTAAGTCTAGCTACATAACTCCAGATAAGACTGAAGTTTTCTGAGGATAGTAATGTATAATAATGAGCAAAACTTTTAAATTTAAGATTGATCTTACTTTTTAATCTTTTATAAATTATTAATCCTGGCTGGGTGTCTCGGTTGGAGCATCGTCCTGTACACCACAAAAAAAAAAAAAAAAAAAAAAGTTTGCAGGTTAGATCCCCATCAGGGCACATACCTAGGTTGTTTTGGTCCTGGTCAGGGAGTGTAAGGGAAGCAACCAATCAGTGTTTCTCTCACATCGATGTTTTTCTCTCTTCCTCTCTGTCTAAAATCAATAAACACATCCTCGAATGAGGATTTTTTTTTTTTTTAATGATAAATTGCTAGTCAGTCCCATCAGCCAATGCTGTGTTTTACTGAACCATGAGGCAGTTAGCCTTATTTATTTCCCCCCATGTTAGCACTTAGTCCAGATGGGCATGTGTTAATGTCTTTTCCCAAAATTTCATCTGTTGTCAAAGAGATTTTTAAATTGCTTTCCAGAAGAATTTTGCGTCATTGCTCAAGTTCAAAAAATGTTGGTAAAATGTTCTATCTCAAACTGTAAAAGAGAGTCTCTCCAATATTGAATACGAGGGGAAATGAGCTATATGCAAAAATAGAAGTATTTATAAATATAATGTGAAATTTTTTTAATTACATATTTAAATGGATATAAGAACACACTTTTTGCCTTACAGGTTATATTAAAAGAAAAAGTAAAAGAACTGAATTTACATGAGGTAAGTTGCCTTGTAAGTATTTTAGCTGTTTTCTAACAGAGTGGTATGCTGTGGTATGCTTACACATCTTTATTTCCAGAAGCTGAAAAAGTTAGATTTTGATCAGCTTAATAGAATTATTGAGGATGAGCTCACATAAAAATCAATTGTGTGAAGACTTTAAGAGAGTAACAGAACTCATATTTTTAAGAGGTTGGTGCCCATGTAAGATTGCATAGTGGCAGAGATGCTGCCTGCTGTCAGTACTATATGCGTAGGAGATAGATATCAATTAGTTTTTCTACTCAAGGTGAATTTGCAGTAATTTCACTCTTGAAAGTGTTCCCAGTAGTCCCTTCTTAACCATTGTCACAAAAAAGACAGTGATTATTTCTCGGGAGTAGGAGTTTGGGTAGGTGAGACAGAAGAATGGAATAGGGAAGATCATAGAGGGAGAGGTATATATCCTTGGGATTATGTAGTGTTGAGGTTGCATGGTTGCTGGTCCATACGTGTTTCCAGTCTTATGCTTTGTAACTTAAATACAAAGACATGTGTATATCCTGATATACCTTAAGACACACATGCTGTAAGAATTCTTTTTCATTTCAATTCTCGTGTTGCCTCTAACTACAAATGTTCAGAATTTTTAATTTTAGGGCCCTTTCTCTTCCTCTTTAAGTTTTTGAGTTGGTGTTTAAAGCAAAGACTTGGAAAGCTGCACGTGTGATATCTATGTTTTATATAGATTAGCTGTGGTGAGGTACATTGCCAGTCTCTTTAAAGATAGTTTGTGAAATTATTTGAATAATAATAATGATGATGGTTTATATTATTGTTGAACACTTTGAAGCCATCGACTGCTCCTTTGCTGTTTCTGCATATATTTTAACCAGAGTCAATAGGTTACAGCATTTTACACCTAACCTTGCATTAAACTCAAGCATCAATTACTGTTTTATTTTTAAATTTTCCCAAAAGTTAACTTTGGCATGTGGCCAAAATTAACATGCAGTAATAGAGGGTGATCCTTTTTCATTTGGGGTGTCTTTGATGGCCATAAATGAAAACATTAAATCCTGACATACCCGTACATTTGCAATATTGAATAGCCAAGTTTGTCAGGAATGGAAGTCTTTCTTATTGGTTTGACCCATCAATTTCCAATCTTGACCCTGAATAAGTGCATTGTGTTGCAGCATTGTGTATCAGAGTTGGTATCTAGCTGTACACACCAACTTTAGTTTCACTGAGTGTGACCAAGCTGCTGATCCACCCTCCCCCAGTTATTTGAAACTGTAGCAAGGAAAACCTAACTTTGCTTTACACCTTGTGTTTAGAGGCCAAGATGTAGTTTTCACAATTCATGTGGTTCTTTCCAGCTGCATTTCTTGGTAATAAAACTATTTTTTGTTATGTGTGTGGCCTAATTATACAGTGATACATAACTTGGTCCTGTGTAACCACATGAAATTTCAATGTGGATACTGTTATTAATGAAAAATTGTAATAGTGAAAAATCAGAGACAAGCTAAGTGTTCATCAGTACTGTAACAAATAAATAAAACATGATATACTGGCAGATTACGCACCAAGAGAGGGGGAGAGGAAAGGAAGAAGAACCTGATACAGTGACTCATACAATGAGGTACTGTAGAGCAAGCAAAATGAAGGAACAAGTTCTATCTATAAATATATCAATCAACCTGGCAAAAGCTCTAATGGGATCTTGATGAAAGCAAGTTGCAAAATGATATAAATGTTTATATGACATATGTAAAATAAACACCAGATCGTTCAAGGGTTTACATGCCTACTGCAAAGCACTGTACTGTTTAAGAAGGACATGTAGTGATCACACAGAGGACAAAAGAAGAAAAAGAGTAGGGGAAGTTGGTGTTTTATATGCAATAAACAGGTGTTTTATATGCAAACAGATGTTTGTTTTATATGATGTTTATTAAAGAAGGAAAGTAAATTAACATTAAATTTTAAAGTAATTTAAAAATTATTGACTACATAAAACATGTCAGACACTGTACTAAGCCATGGAGACACAAAGAAGCATAAAATACTAATTTCTGCTCTCAAGAAGTTAGAAGTCTTGTAGAGGAGACTGTAAATGAGACGAGTCATAGGCTGTGCAGACAGGAGCAGTCTGTTACCTGGTGTATGCACTGAGAGGCCCTTGAGAGGTCCGGTATTGCAGGACCGCATAGCTTCTTCGTGGCTTTTGCTCCCGTGAGAGTACCTTCCTGGGGCTGTGCAGGCTCGATGCCCAGACACCCCCACCACCACCTCCAGCTTCCTATGGCCCTTGAGCTATGACTTTTTATATTATTTTTTGTTTTGTTTATTTTTTTTCCTACCAGTCTAGGAGTCAAGCAACCCTTACAATAAGTCTTATTGTAACACTTATTATAAGATAGGTCCAATCTGTCTTTTAATTGGTGTGTTTGGACCATATTTACATTCAATGCAGTTATTGATATTTCAGAATTAGATCTAACCATTCAAAACGTGAGAATATATTGTCCTTCTATAAAGAAAAATATCCTCTCTTAAAACCCATAGTCACCCTGTTTATCTTTTCTTCGTCCATATTCTTTCTAAATATTTTTAAAATCCTCACCCAAGGATATGTTTATTGCTTTTAGAGAGAGAATTAAGGCAGGGTGTGGGGGGGAGAAACATCGATCGGCTGCCTCTCATACACATCCTGACTGGGGACAGAACTGCACCCTGGGTATATGTCCTGACCAGGGATCAAACCCACAACCTCCTGGTGTACAGAATGACACACCAACCACCTGAGCCGCCCTGCCAGGGCGCCTCCATCTTTTAATAGAGACGTAGAGGAACAGATTTCCAAAAGAAACATGTTTCTAGTTCTAACCATTGAAGTGGGATAATAAATGGCATCTAACGGATCCTGTGGTCAAGAGAAGCAGATGCCATGGAAGCTGTGACACTGGGGCATACAGTCCTAAGTAAAGGAGTTGTTAGGACTCAGTTCAAGCTAATTGTTGCCATGGGGGAATACAGGCCAGTTGTTGCCAGACCTGGGTTTTCTCAGGCAGAGCCTGAGAGTCTCGGCGTTAGTCTCTGACCTACTTGCCATTTGCATTTATTCTTTGATTTGTTCACCGCAGTGTTCCCAGCTCTGGTTATGACGCATAGTTGCTTTCTCCATTAAATTTCTGTTGCACCTTAGTCAGGAAATCAAATGGCCATATTTTTATGTGTTTCCAGATTCTCTATTCTTTTTTATTGATTTATGTGCCTATCTCCTTAGACACTATTACTGTAGCTTTATAGTAAGTCTTAAAATCAAGCAGTAATTCCTTCAACTTTATTCTTTTCCAGTACTGTTTTAGCTAGTCTAGTTCCTTGGCCTTTGCTCTTCCGTATAAATGTTAGCATCAGCTTGCCTGTATCTACCCCCCCCCAAAAAAAAATTCCTGTTGGGATTTTGATTAGTATTATATTAAATCTATAAATCATTTGGGTCATTTGGGAGAAAATTGGCATCTTTACCATGTCAAGTCTTCTAATTTGAACTGAAGTTTCTTATAGACAGCACATAGTTGAGCCATGTTTTTTAATCCACTCTGCCAATCTGTCTTTTAAGTGGTGTGTTTAACTGTTTACATTCGATGCAATTATTGATATTTTGGAATTAGAGCTACCATTTTATTGTTTGTTTTCTGCTTTTCCCTCTCTTTATTCCTTTATTTCTTTTTTCCTACCTTCTTTTTGGTTATTTCAACATTTTAGTATTCCATCTTATCTGTTGTGGTTTTGACTTTATCTTTTGTATAATTTTTTAGTGGTTGCTTAGAGATTACAAAATAAATACTTACAATCCATTTTTCCACACTTCAGTTGGAATTTTGAAACATTATACCCATATAGACCCCTCTAAGTTTCCCCCCTTAAATGCAATAGCTGTCATATCACATCTGTATACATTGAAAATCCCATCAGACAATGTTATTTCTTTTTGTTTTTAACCATTAGATATATTGTAAAGCATTTAGGACATGAAGAATAGTCAGTTATATTTATCCAGATAATTACCATTTCTGTTGCTCTTCATTCCCAGGGTTCTAAATTTAGTTGTTTTGTCATAGTCCTTCTGATGACCTTCCTTTAGCAATTCTTTCAGAGCAGATCCGCTGGCTATGAATTCTATTAGTTTGCCTTCATCTAAGAATGTCTTTTACCTCCTTTGCTGAAGGTTATTTTTGTTGGATATAGAACTCTGAGTTGACAGTTCTTTTTTTTTTCCATCCCTTTTAAAAATCTTTTGCCACTTTTTTCTGGTCTTGGTTTTCTGAAGAAAAATTCACAGTCATTCGCATGATTAATTCCCTATCAGTAAGGTGTCATTTTTCTCTGGCTTTGGTTTTCAGCAATTTAATTATGATGTCTGGGCATGGCTTTCTTTGGACCAGTTAGGGGATTATTCAGTTTCATAAATATATAGGTTTGTTTTTCACCAAGCTTAAGAAGTTTTCGGCCAGTATTTTTTAAAATTTTTCCCTGCATTGCACTCTTCCTGTCCTGCCACCGTGCCAAAGAAGGCCCCACTCACCTGCTGTTGCCATATGAGCCAATCAGAACACATAGCCATGCAGAACCCTGAGCCTGCATCTATAGTATAGTGGTAGAGCCATCCACGTAGCTTCTAAATTTTAACAAGTTTGGGTCCATCCCTTCTTCCATCAGGGTGGTAGTACCTGAAACTGTAGAAAGGAAAGGAGAACCTGCTCCCCTTGGCATCTCAGCAGCAGCTGAGGTATAGCTGCACAAGGACCAGGAAGAGCCACATTTAGGTCATTTTTCCCAAATCAGGCAGGTAAGCGGGTGAGGAGTCATGTGGAAGACACACTATGGGCCTGCTCTGCCCTACTTTCCACAGGAAGCTCAGACTTGTACACTGAAAACTATAAAATATCACTGAACAATATTAAAGAAGACCTAAATAAATGGAAAGACATCCCATGTCTGGAAGACTTACTATTAAGATGGCAGTATTTCCCAAAATACTTACAGAATCAACACATCAACACAATCTGTCAAAATTACAGAAATTGAAAAGCAGGTCCGAAAATTCACATGGAAATGCAAGAGGCCCTATAACAGCCTAAAATAATACTGAAAATAAGTGAAGAACAGGGTTGGAGGATATCTCCCAATTTCAGAACTTATCACAAAGCTACAATACTTAAGACAGTCTTAATACAGTACATACTAAGACTGTCAGCCCTGGCTGGTATGACTCAATGGATTGAGCAATGGCTGTGAATCGAAAGGTTGCCAGTTCGATTCCTGGTCAGGGCACAAGCCTGGGTTGTGAGCCAGGTGCCCAGCTGGGGGCATGCAAGAGGCAGCAGATTGATGTTTCTCTCATACATCGATGTTTCTCTGCCTGTCTTTCTCCCTCCCTTCCCCTCTCTCTAAAAATAAAGAAATAAAATCTTTTTTTTAAAGGCTGGCAGATGGATAGACATGCATATTAATGGAGTAGAATTGAGAGTTCAGAAATAAACCCAGATATTTGTGGTCAATTGATTTTCAACAAGGATACCAAAACAATTCAACTGGAAAAGAGTTATCTATTCAACAAAGGATGCTGGGATAACTAGATAATCTCATGCAAAAGAATTAAGTTGGAGCCCTGCTTCACACCATATACAAAAATAGATCAAAGACCTAACTATAAAAACTAAAATTACAAAACTTGTAGAAGTAAATGTAGATATAAATATATGTGGCTTTGGATTAGACAGTGTTTTCTTAGATGTGACACCTAACCCACAAGCAACCAAAGAAAAAAATAAATAACTTGTGCTTCATCAAAATTAAAAACTTCTGTGCTTCTAAGCCCATTATCAAGAAAATAAAAGGATAACCCACAGGAAAAAATATTTGCAAATCTTATATCTGCTAAGACTCTAGTATCCAGAATATATAAAGACCTGTTACAGATCAATAATAAGAATCCAACAAAATAAAAATACCTTCAAATATTTACTCCTGGTCTTTTCATCCTAAAAGGGTCTTTTGAAAAACAAAAGTTTTTAATCAAAGTCCAATTTATCAATTTTTTTTCCTTTGTTGCTTGTGCTTTAGGGGTTCTTTTGTGTTATGGATGTCTAGTTGCTCTGACTCCATTGTTGAAAAAGCTATCCTTCCACCCTTGAAATACTTTTGGACCTTTATCAAAACCAGTTGGCTACCTGATAAGGGCTTTGCATATAGAATATATGAAGAATCCTTACAACTCAATAATGAAAAGAAAAATAACCCAACTAAAATATGAGCAAAGGATTGGAATAGACATTTCCCCACAGAAAATATACAAATGGCCAATAAGCACAACATTAGTCATTGAAGAAAAGCAGATGAAAACCACAATGAGCTACCACTTCACAACTCTGTGACTATACTAAAAACTGCTGAACTGTACACTGTAAAGGGATTTATACCATCCTGACTGGTGTGGCTAAGTGGATTGAGTGCCGGCCTGGAAACTGGAGGGTCATGGGTTTGATTCCCAGTCAGGACACACGCCTGGGTTGCAGGCCAGGTCCCCAGCTGGAAGCGTGTGAGATGCAACTGATTGATGTTTCTCTCCCTCTCTTTCTTCCCTTCTACTCTCTCTAAAAAATAATAAAATATTTTTTAAAAGGGAGGGGATTTATATTATGATATGTGAATTATATCTCCATTTTTTTAAAAATAAAAAGGGATGGGAACTCCAACTGGAAAAACAATGTGTTGCTGAGACGCTGAAAAGTAAAGCTCTTTTGCAGAATGTGATCTTTAAAGTTTTAAAATTAATTTGATCCTTTGGGAACTTCTAAGAAGTCAGATCTGAGGCTTTTCTCTTCATGATTGTCCTTGGCTTTGGATCACTTTTAGCGCTTAACATGCCAGAATTTATCTTGTGGGGTGTTTCTTCAGGTGACTATGGTTTTAGAATTTGTTTGAGAAGAAAATAATAATAGCCCATTATACCACCAATAGTAACTCCATTTTGAAAAGACTACAAATCTAACTTTGGATCCTGGAAAAATAAGCAAATAAAAATGAGTGACTTTTCCAACTTCTTGTCCTTTGGTAGGATCAGTGCTGAACCTCCAGAGAGCGAGCCAGCACTCCTGACCGTGTTTCAGGAGAAGGCTGTGCTGGGAGGGAAGCTGGGTGTCTAAGGCCACAGGGCATGTTCACTCAGGTGGGAAGCTGAGGCCCCAAAAGATCACTCCAAGGCTGGAGCTGCTAGTGTTTCTAGTGTCTCATTTTTCCCAGCAACTTGTTCTCAGATGTCTTTCAGAAAACAAAAATGGGCTTTAAAATAGTGCTCTCATTGCAAAATTAAAATATGAATATAAACAGCTGATACTGGTAGTCTGCCTTACTGCCTCCTCAGCTCTGCCCCCGACGACCTGAGCTGACAACAGTCCAGTGAGGGAGATGGAACAGGTAGATGAAGGAACAGAGCTTGAGAGGCATCAGAATGGCGGAGATCGTACAGTTAGTGGGTGTCCGAGCCAAGGCCAGTGGTCTGTCCCGCCTTCCTCCCGGCTCTCCTGCTGTCTTGGCAGCAATGCCAAGTATGATAAGATAGTTATCCATTCTCCTCTTGGTATGAAGATCCTTTCTGTTATATACACAAGTCCCTGAGGGAAGGGCGTTGGAACACCAACATTCATGGCACTGGCAGTGGGGCACCGAGAGCTGTATGTCCTATCATATAACCTAAGAAGGCTTGGTTCACATTATATGTTATAAAACAAGTGACAGGGAGGTCATGTCAGTAATCCAGGCAAGAAATAGAAATGAGTGAAGCAGGATCCCTGGAGACGGACAGGGACTCAAGCAGGGAGGAAATCAGGCTTTGGGACAGAGGCAGAAGCGGTGCAGCAGCCCACCATGTGGCCTCAGGAAATGTGCTAATCGCTCTGAGCTTCTGTTTCCTCATCTGTAAGGTGGATAAAAGTGATGATAGTTGGGGTCCCTGGGCACTGATATGTGCTCAGGAAGTAGTGGTTGAAACCCAGCATTGGGGTGCGGAAGGGAAGGCCTTATTCTTGCAAGCTGTGGGGCCTAGCCACCGGTTAGAGCACCGTGCTGGCCCCATCTGCACTATCCCTCAAGGTTCAATTCGGTGACTCTTGGGTAACTTTTTATATGACACAGACATACACTGACAGCAGAATGGTGCCAGAGCGAGGGGACCCAGGAATTATAAAAGCATGTTCGCAGAGAAGGGAGAGCCCCAGGGCGTGAGCAGTCCTTTAGGGGCTACGCTGCTGAACAGGCAGAGCCCCCTGCGGCAAGTCAGCCCTTGTGCCCGTGACATCACATCACATCCGGCCTATCTAGTGAGAACTAACCGAAGTCCAACTCTTCTGAGGCACTGAAGAAAAGGCAACACCCTCTTCCTTCCTGTCTTCTTCCATGTGCCCCCCCATCTTTGAAGACATGATAGGAAGAACAGGACACTCTTCTTCAGAAGACCTTGCCCAGACTAGCCTGTTCCTTTCACTTAAACTGCGGAACGTTGCAGATTCCTTCAGATGGCTGGGCTTCAGGGGCCTGCACTTCCTTTGTGGCCTGAAGAGAGCACTTAGCAGATTCTTGGCCTAATCTGTGAATTTGCCTTTCAGCTCTGTGCAGTATGTCTAGAAGACTTCAAGCCTCGAGATGAGTTGGGGATTTGTCCATGTAAGCATGCCTTCCACAGAAAGTGAGTATTGGTTTAGAATTGTTTAAGGGGACCTGAGTTTGAGGCACATCAGCCAACTTACCTGTGATCTTGGGACAGTGTCAAACAAGTGATGTCTTCATGACTGGTCTGTAATGCAGAAAGCACCCTGCAGGGTGGGGCAGGTGTGTGTGCACGACATTAGGAGGAATTGGGGATGTGGAACACGGCCGCCATGGCAGGACTCTGGCAGAGAGCCAGACAGGCCCATGCCTCCCAGCAGCCCAGGCTGTAAATAGCTATTAACTGGAAATTTCCAATGAGAGCGTCTACTCTAAAAAATTTATTTTAATCAAAACGATACTTCTTTTAAATCAATATAGATAAGTCTGACTGTAAATGGCAGTGTGGGGCTCCACCCCTCCTGGAGACATATTCTTTCTCTTGTATTTTATGCATTTCGCATTTCTATTAGAAAGTTATTCTGCTTCCACCACCCTCAGTGGTACCTGTCAGCCGTGGAGGAAGGACTGAGGGTATAGCATGCTGACTGGCTTCTTACTATCACCTTTTAGAAGACTGGAGGCTCCGGCTCCTCCGGGGGGTGAAGTGCATTCTCCACCGAGGGTGGGGCTCCGCGGGACCGGACCGTTCTAGGACATAGAAGTGTCAACATGCAAGATGTGTGGGCAGGGGTACCATGAGCACGGGACTGATGGCTTGCCTCTTGTGGTGTCTCACCCTGCAGGTGCCTTATTAAGTGGCTGGAGGTTCGGAAAGTGTGTCCACTATGCAACATGCCAGTGCTGCAGCTGGCCCAGTTACACAGTAAGCAGGACCGTGGCCCCCCACAGGGGCCCCTGCCTGGGGCAGAGAACATTGTATAGCTCACCACAAGGATCAAACGGTTGCGGGATCCCACGTCCGCGTTGAGGCAGGAGAAACACAAGTGTTCTCTGTGTTGGCTGCTCTCCCTGGGGCGCCAGCTGCCACTTCCTTTGCCTCATGAAGAACTCTTGGGCCAACTAAGCTGAGAACCCAGACTTCTGGGTCTTGTGACAACCAAAGCACGCTGACACTACCCCATGTCAAGAGAAGAGAAGTTGAATGAGCCTGTGGGTTTGTTTCAAGAAACTTCCTTAGAGTCTCTTGCTGACTCAATTCCATGCTGTCTCCCAGACACTTACCTCCATGTAAGGTGACTCTTTCTCAAGCAAGAGGGAAGATAAACACAAATATTAGAGAAGGGAACTGAGGGCAGGTCTTTAAAGCCACCAACCCCCACCCTGTGGACAGACGAGCTTCTATGCAGACTGTGCATGCCTTAGCCGCAGCAAACCTTTCTGGCAGCCCCTGAGCCAAGTAAAACCAGCGGTTACCTCAGCCGAAGCATGACCAGTTGCCTGGTTGGTGAGGCAGTGCCAACAAGGCTTTTCCCCTTCTGTTCCTTTGATAAGGCGATCTTGGAACCCGCCATTCCCTCTTACTCTCCCACCCCCAACTCATCAGTGAGGCCACACTGCCCATCAGGAGCCCCAGCAGGGGGCAGGCTTCTGCACCCATGCTGTCCCTGTGTGACCCAGGGTCCTCGGAGTGCTGCCCACTTCCCCCGATATGAGGTATGGCTCCAGCATAGCCGCTGGTCTTGGCCCACTGCCTTGGTAAGGAGCTACTGGGAGCCCCTCGGACGGCTGAGAATGGCGAGTCCTCCTGGCCCTGTTGAGATAGAATTCTGACCTTGCCTCTCCCCTTCTTCCTTCCCTTTTTCTGCCCGCTCTTGCCCTATCTTGTTTCTACTTCAGAGGAAATGCCCGTCATTGGGTTTTAACAATTTAAAGCATCCCAAATAAGGTCCCTCTGTTATTTGTTAGGCAGGGATCCACTTGAAATTGTAAATAGTATCAGGAAGCTCCTGCAGGGCTGTTCACTCATTGGTGTGTGCCTCAGTATTCAGACTTGTGAAAACCGATTGAAAGTGTCTTTATAGGAGAGAAATGCATGCTATTCTTTGGCTCTTTCTGTCCAACTTTTCTAGAAATGACTCAGAGTCCGTTAGGATTCATGAATATTGTGTAAACTAGCTAAGAACTTTCTAGTTCTTTTCCTCAGTCCTGTTCTCCACCTCCGTCCTTTATAGGGAGGGGCTCCTTGTCAACAGCTTCGCCTCTGCTCTGTCCAAGGTGTGAGTGGGGCAGTTTCTCACTAGAAATACCATCTGCATGGTATGCAATTCTGTTCATGGCATGTCTCCAGAAATTTTTCTGGAATTCAGCCTCTACCATCTTAAAATGGGCAAGGGAACCTGCCCTTGGCTCAGGTGGCTGGGGTTAGAGGAGGAGGAAAATTCCCATTAGCCTAGGAAAGTGCTGGGCAGAATCCAGTTTGGAAAATTACAAACCCAATTGGTCAGAATTAGCTGTTTCCTATGTGTGACCTATTGTATGGCATTCCTATGGTATGCCAACTGGAATGCTTCTTAAACAGGGCAAGGAAAGTGTGGAATATTTTTATATGAAAGCCTTAGTCTGTTTGGCATCCATGAAAAGAACTGTATGTACAGACTTTCATCCTCTGTCCCTGCATTCTCCGTTTGTAGCACAATAGAGTTGAACGCTGCAAAGCACCCAGTTTACATGAAATGTTTTCAGAGACCAATGTCAGAAGGCTTGCTTCTGGACTAGCCTCTTTAATGACCAACACCCACCATTTCCCATGAAATGGCCATGGGACAAATGTCATCTTGTCTTTAGGAGGTTTGAATAAGGCAATGTTTCCCCGCAGAGGAAGAATGTTTGTGCTCTATACTGCAAATTGCTTTGACTCCATTTTTGTAGGATTTTAGCCTTTCCGTGCAGCTTTTTCTGTACGGGTTTCAGTACCAAGGAGACAGCCTCACCAAGTCCCTGTATTTGTAGGGAGGCAGATTAATCCATTTCATTGTGTCACAGCTAAAAGCAAACTCATGTGGTTGGTACGCACTGGACCAGAGGCACAAAGCCAAATAGTTTAAAGGAAAGCTTGAGTGTGCTGTGCACTCTCCATTTGGCACCATTTTGCCCCGTGAGGTGCCACTAACATGACCTCAACACTTGTGAATGTGGAGGACTTTTTAAAACACAGCTCCTCACTAGATGGGGCTGGACACTGGAGTGCCAATTGCCCGTTCTGCTCATAGTCATACTCCACTTCTTGGCTTAGTGTCCTACTGCAGCATGGCCATTGTCACTTGGCAGTAGTTCTGCAACTCTTAGCAACACAATCTGAATGCATTTGCTACCCACATTTGGGTCTTCCTCCAGCACTTACCTGTGCTGCACTATTACAACTGCATATGGCTGGGGGGTTATTTACATCTTACTTCCATTGTGATGCGAAAGTTTTGTTACAGACAAGGTTAAATTTCCATCTTGAATTTTTTTTTTTAAGGAGTCAAGGATCGTTTAATACCCTTGGCTCAGGCTCACACCTCACAGTGAGGCCACCCTGTCTGCATCTATCAAGTTGTGGGTGGCCTTTTGTTAATCTGTAGACGTGTGAGGAATCTCATCAACTTTTTGGCCACATGGTGATTGTTTTACTTTGTCTAAATGCATCTTAAGCAGTTCCAAGACTGGATGTTACTTGTGTGCCATGGGCTAGTGGAACAGAGCTCAGCCCCAACTGGTTTCCACTGATGGCTCAATTATCTAATGGTTGCCAGGGGCACAAATGAATTCAGTGGGCTTTAGAAACAAAACCAGCCTGACTTGATTCTTGGTTAGTTTCTGCCATTTTACTTTGCCACAGTGTGATTTGATTAGGCCTGTCCCTGGAACAGAGCAGAACAAGACAGAAATGGCCAAATGGAAACCAGGAGCCCATGGCAAAGTCTGGGCTGAGGGATTCAGGGGACCTCCCACCGTGGCCAGATGCCTGTTCTTCACAAGTGTTGACTAATGAAAAGCCATTTCCCCAATGCCAAGCCCCTTGGGGCCATGATCTCAGGCACTTTGCACAGCCCCACTCCAGTCTGTCATCTCCATGGCCTGATCCCACTCTGCTCAGCTAATGACTAGTAATTATTTTTCTGAGAGACTTTCTGGAAATTATGAAATGCAGAGGTGTCCCCAGAGCAATGGACAGAAAAAGTAGTGATTTGAATCATCTGTCACTCACCAGCCAGGTGCCTTTCTACCAGTTAGCTCTCAGCCCATTTCCTTACCCATCACCCAGGGATTGTAATAACGGTATTTTTAATGGCTTTTTGCAAGGATTAGCTGTGTCCATAGCCTGGCAGGTGACAGGTCTGCAAGTCATTGTGGGGAAGGGGGACCATCCTGTTGTCCCAGGTCTGCTGGCGCCCTTCCTCTTCCCCTGCCTGTTCTTCCCTCGTCACCTCCATCTGCCTTTGCCCAGTGTTCCCCAATTACGTTGTTTACTGCTGAATATGCCTTTTTAAGTTTGAGTAGGTCAACCCTTGACATGGTTCACAAATCGTAATGAGTCTTCCTTGAATCCCTGATATCAGCAAATCCGCTTCTCACCCCTGGAGCATCCAGTATTGCTCCTTGTGTCCTTCAGAGATCATTTATGTATATACAAGCAAATGCACACACCTGTGTATGTGTGCATAATTTTTCTTTTTTCACGTGATAACCAGAGTATATTCAAGGAGCATTCCTATTCATGTGGGAAGAGCTATACCAGGAGTCAGAATGTCTGTAAAAGATGAGCCCAGAAGTGGGGGGTGATTTTGTTAATAACATTCCTTTTGAGTAAGGCGTTTTATTACTGATTGCAGCACACTGGAATGCTAGTTTTCTATACAAATCATAAACTGCAATCTCTCCCTGACCTTTACCACAGATGTCCAGGTAATATGGGAGCACAGCCAGTTTCCAGAGTACTTATCTGTGACAGGACACTCAAAAGAGCAGACCAACAGCAGTACAGGCCTCTCATCCAGGTCCAACAGCTTTGCAGCCACCTGAACAAGCTGCCCCATACCATCTTAGCCAATTCCAAGTGATGTCCAAGTCCAGCAGTGGTGTCTGTTAATTGCTTGCTTAGGTGAGCACCCATGTTTTTGAGGCAGCAGTTTGAGAAGCAGCAGCAACTGAAGGCCAAGGCACCTATGTTGGGGGGTAGGTGTCTCAGATGTTGCTGAACAAGTAGTTGATCCACCTTGGAATTAATCAGGTGTTCAGGCACATGGGCTGGGCTCCCTTTCCCTCCCTATTCTATGAACACCCCCTGCCCAGAAAAAGCTTCCCAGATCTCCCCCCCACCAGTAATCATTTCTTTAAAAAATAATTTTAAGTTCATTTTTGCCTCTGCATAAGATGAAAATTAAAACTGCTTCCTCTAGACAGTTGTAGCAGGGAGGACCATGGACCTTGCCTCTGTCTTCACCCACCTCCCTGGTGTGCTGCCACCCAAAGCTTCCCCAGGCCTGACTTAAAACTTGAGATTAAACTGCAAGTGAACCTCCACTCTTCTGCCATGTGATAAACCTCTGGCCCTGCGTTAGTGTGTCTTTCACGTTAGCTGTTATGATTTGTTACCTGTATTTTGATGAAACTCCTCTGCTAGTACAAGCCTGTGCTTTGGGCCAGCTGCACACCATCCCTGTCTACACCTTCCCTCCCAGGTTCTGCTAGAGCCAGGTAGGCAGATGGGGCCCCTCCTGGTGACACCAGTCTTCCAAGATAAAGCGTTCCTGATAACTGTCATCTCTGGGTCTCTTTAACAGATCATTGCCATGAAGGATAATTTAGTCTTGTAGTTTAGCCCATTGGGGTTCACTCACTAGATGTAACTCCCTCAAAAAAAGGTTTATGAAATGCTGAGCTTCAGGTTTCATAGACGTGTTTGTACACTAAGAATTCTGCAGCAGAATATTTTTAAACATTCGCAGTTTTTTGTAAGGTATATTTTTGTATATTTAATTGCTATTTTAAAGTTTTAATGCATTTTTTGCTAATTACTCGTTTAAAAAATAAAACATGCATGTAATTGACTTAAATGTAAATAAACAGCAGATTTTGAAAAATACTTCATGTTAATCAAGTACCCACGTGGTCATCCACACCCTACTTACGCCCGTGCAGCGAGAGCTGGAAAGTCAAGGTAAGTAGTTCTAATCAAACTCAGCTGGTCACCACCAACAGGTAATGGTGAGGAAGGAGCTTCTGGCCTGTCCCTCTGTGGTGTGGGGTACAGGTCAGAGGTGTTAAGTAAAACACTAGGACACAGTGAGGGAGAAAGCAGGGAAGCCAAAAGCCTCACCTGCCAACCTGGCCTCAGCTTTGCAAATACAGCTGGACACAAAACAAGCTGTTTTCCAAATACAGAACTAGCCCATGCCTCACACCTCTATATCCCAGACCTGTAACTTATTAGGAGGAAAAAAAAAATCTCTTGGTCCAAAGTCATACCTGTGGGAAGCTGCCATTTCTCCTCACCACCCCTCACTAGGACCCACAACTTTGGGGAAATTGTTTGACCTGAAGGCCACCTCTGGGCCATCTTTAATCCTCACTTCAGGTGTCCAGAGAGCTCCTCTCCCCTCAGTCTTCTGAGCAACAAAACCCCACCAGCCCCTCTCTGACGTTTCTTCCGTTTCTTTTGCAGACTTTTTCTTCTCTGCCCATCTATCAATTGTTATTCTCATTCAACCCTGGTATTCACTAAATTCCCTCCTACAGCCTGCCCATACATGCATGTCATTCTCAGGGGTTTTCTACAACTCAAATATCCACGTATTTGGTATTGATCACAGCTCCAAACCAAGCTTCTGTGCCCTCATAAAGGCTCCCTCCCTCATACTAATCATCACAGCCCAACACACAACCTTCTAACCATTCCTCTCCCCAGTGGACCACCTACTGCTCCCTTCTTGGATGCTTTCTCACCTGGACCATAACCACAGCCACCCACACTGCGCCACCCTCCTCCCCCGCAGACACTACTATGTGGAGAGCAGACTGGAAAGGACAATTGCAGGGATAAGACAGCGATTTAGACCAGTGGTGGCAATGGTGGAGATTAAACTTACATGCCTCTCAAGCTGGAGGGGGTGAAGAAAATGCAGGGACAGGGATTGGGCAGGGGGGAGGGGCGGATTCTGGAGAAAGGATGTGGACATTTCTGTGTAGGGATGGCCTTGGAGATTGACAAGTAGAGGGAAGGGAAAACATTCATTGCCTTAGGACTGGAGCTCAAATGCAACTGCTGGCCTGGGCACGCTGTCTTCAAGTCAGAATCAAGGTGAGTGCTGATGGCTTAGAGAAATGAGGACTGCGCCTGCAGCTGGCAGCATCAAATTGTCTTTAGAGAATAAACTGGCAGAGACAAGAGAGGCCTGGAAGGCAGAGGGAAAGCCAAGAGAGGTCTACTGTGTTAGACCTGAGGAAGGTGAGGACATAAAACGTCCCTCAGATTTAGTAACAAGACTCACTGGTGGACCTATCAAGAACCACTCCATGGAGTGATAGAGTAAGCCAAGAACCCAAAAAGTGATGTTACAGAGGCAGCTTCTCAAGAGTGAATGGCATGTGGGTCCTTGGAGGTGGAAGGCGAATGCAGAGGGGGGACTCCGCCTGTTTGACTTTGGGCTAGTTTGCTTTGTTGAACTGTGGAGAAGACAAAAAGCTGCATGAGACAGCACATGTAAAGCACTGGCAGAACCTCTAGAAGACAGGCAGGACCCCACATCAGAGGTCTGAGAGGAGGGCTGGCTCCTGCTCCCTCCCCTTCTCTGCCTTGGTTGGGGAGGACGGGACTGGTACTGGGCCCAAGCAAGCAAGCAAGCAAATGCCTGGAACATGAGGGGCTCGAGAAATACAACCATGATACCAGCAAATAAATGGTAGCACTGTCTTTGCAGGCTGTGGGAGGGAAAGTGGGGCCACCAAGCAAGTGCCTGGAAGTGACACAGGACAGAGAACAGGATGGAGGTATGACTCAGGCTGAGGCCAGGGAGCGCTGCAAGGGGCACCTCCAGCGCCATCCAAGGACCACAATTCCCATCCCCCTCAACGGCCCTCCAGCTCTAGTATTTGCACCGGGACAGCAGCACCCACAACCCACAGGTACCAGGGACCACGCACTATCGCACTATCGGGCCCAACAGCAGGGGAAATGGCCATGCCCTAACAAGCCACGGGCCTCTGCTGCCCCCACGCGGCCAACATGGGAGGCACCAGGATCCCAGCCCGGCCCCCTGCACTCTTCTGTCCCTTGGAAGTTCCCCACTGGACTCCTATGCCAGTAACAATGGGATGCAGGGAGACCACAGAAGCTTGGACTTTCCTTCTGGTTCAAAATCTACTTTAGTCCTGGCAGTGTGGCTCGGTTGGTCGGAGTACTGTCCAGTAAACCAAAAAGTCATGGGGTTTGGTTCCGTCAGGACACATGCCTCGGTTTCGAGTTTATACCGGTCTCCAGTCTAGGTAGGTGCAGGAGCCAACCAACCAATGTTTCTCACACTGATGATTCTCTCTCCCTCCCTCCCCTAAAATCAGTAAGCGTGTCCTAGGGTGGGGGTTAAAAAAAAGGAAAAGCTGCTTTAATAGACTCTTAATTGCCTTCAACGGCAATACAGGCACCAAATTATATACAAAATGAGACACAAATATCCCATCTCCAAGGGGAAGGTTTTTAAAAATTATTCTGCACAGCAGAAAGAAAAGGTCCAGAGTTTATCAATACTCAACCTCAAAACCTGTCTCCCAAAGCAGCAGCCTTCTGAGCAAGCCAGAGAAATCACGACTGCACCTGGAGGGCTGGCACGTGCCAGAGCAGGAGTGGGAGGGAAAGGCGGGAAGAACCCACCTTGCTCCCCATGAGTTAGTGGACACCTCAACTCCTTCATTTCTATTAGCCTGAAAGTGAAACCAGATTCTCCCCAGTTTCCTGGGAGAAAAAAAGGCAGCCTTTTGTCTGGTTTTAGCCTTCCAGATTATTCATTTGGTCCCAGTTTACTCACTTCACTTCCATCAGGTCAATAGTAAGCCCAATACCCAATTTAATTCCGCCCTCACAAGTCCTGTCCTTCCAAACAGAACTGCCTAGGATTTATGGCATGAAGTAAACTGGAACTGTCCTTCTGAAAGCTGCTTAATTGTCAAAATTACAGATGCAGAATTAACCTGCCCAATTAAGTCCGCAGAATCTTGAAATAATACACGTTTTTCAGTATGTTCACACAAAGGCTAAATACACAACAGAGTTCATGAACAGGTGATGTCTCCAAGACAGTAATGACAAAACTGTGATTAGATTACAGCACATGGTAACTTCTCTTACATTTACCCAGTTCAATGGCATACAAAACCACAATCAGGTGAACAAAGAAGAGCTCTGCCCTTGAAGTGCCTCCAGTGAGTGACACTGAATTTCAAAAATATACAGCAGGTATTATACAGCAATTCCTCACTTCCATGAGCATGGTCCACTTTACATATATATAAATCTTTCCTTACTGGTTACTAGTTTGGACTGAATTAAGGATTTATCTTGATGACTTAGAAAAAGTCCCTTGTCCTTTCTTGCTTTGATTCAGGTAATAAACAATCATAAAATTAAGTAAGGCTCTTAAAAAACAGAAGTTCACAGATCCCAATATGGAAGGTTCCAGGAACCCCCCTTCCCAGGTAACAATCAGGGGATCTTCAACAGCTCAAGGAGTGCTCCAACAGCTCCAAAATAACCCTGAAAAAAGAAAACACACACACACACACACACAAATAAGAGCAATTTTCTTTAGAATTACTTAAATTACCATAAATGACTACTAGTGTTAAAGCCAACACTGCCATTAATTCCTGACACTCATTTCCTGAGCACAGTATTTTTGATCCATGTTTGGGAATCAGCTGCTGGGAGACGGAGGTTGGGAATTCAAAAATACTGTTTTTGATCTCTGGTCCATTGAATCATGGATTCAAAACCAATAGGTACAAAGGGCCAACTGTATTTACTGAAAAAATTCAGGCCGAGCTGGTGTGGCTCAGGGGATTGAGCGTCAGCTGAGCGTCAGCCTCTGAACTGAAAGGTTGCTGGTTTGATTCCTGGTCAGGGCACATGCCTGGGTTACAGGCCAGGTCCCCCGTAGCGGGTGTGCAGGAGGCAACCAGTCAATGTTTCTCTCTCACGTCTCACAATGATGTTTCTCTCCTTCTCATTCTCCCCTCTTCCCCTCTCTCTAAAAATAAATAAAATCTAAAAAACAAATTTCAAGTATACATGGGCCTGCACAATTCAAACTCTCATTAATGTTCAAGGGTCAACTGTATTTCAAGAACCAGAGAGCCTAAAATAGTCAAAGTTCCATACGTGCAGAAATTAATACTAGAATCAGAAGCCTGAGTGCAAACAGAAAACAAATGGACCAGCATTTCTAACCAGAGAGGAAACCTAAGTCGGCAGGCAGTAAGAATTACAAAATATTTTTTTAAAATTTCATGAAGGGTTCATATTTTAACTGTGATAACATGAAGTATAAAAAAATTAACCTAAGAAATCAATCTCTATGTTCTACCTAGGAAAAAGGTTCAAGAAGAGGTAGAATTTCAGCAGGAAGAAAGTTACTCTAAAATTTAACATTAAGCATGATTTATTTTTATTCTAACATTAAACAAAACAGGTAAAAAGATCACTACAAACAAGATGTATATAAAAGGTGTAAGAAACAATGATAACTTGGTACCAATTTACTAAGACAACATTAGAAGCAATAAACAAGTTATATGTCTTGAACTTTAAGCATCTTGATATGGGAAATTTGTGCACTTTGGGTTTTAACCATGAACTTGTACAACTTAAAGCTATTTTAAAGTAAAAAGCAATCTCTAGAGCACCTCAAATCCTACTTTGATTTCTGTCAATTCATATAAACACTGGTAAAAGTAACACACATATAGCCCTGGCCAGTGTGGTTCAGCTGGTTGGAAGGTCGTCCATAACCAGGTTGAAGGTTCCATCCCCAGTCAGGGCACATTTCCCAGGTTGTGGGGGTTCAGTCCCCAGTCGGAGCATATATGAGAGGCAACCAATCAATGTTTTTATCTCACATCGATGCTTCTCTCTCTCCCTCCTTTCCCCTCCCTCTAAAGTCAAGTATGTCCTTGGGTGAGAATAAAAAAATATGTATACATTCATACAATTTTGAAAAACATTCATGATAACACTAAAACCCAACAACACTTGAAATAGTTCAACTGCCACACAACCAAGGATAGGAAAGAGAGAGCGTTTTCCAAAATAGGATATCAGATTGAGCAATTCAATGACTCTTCCATTTTGTCATTTCTAGCTTGTCTATGTCTTAAGTTTTTATGATACTGTGTTTCTAGTCCTGGAATGCTTTTTACTGATCTGTTTTCAAAACATAAATGTTAAAGAAATGGGATGAACTGGGCCAATGCACAAAAACTTACTCAAAAAATGAAATAAGCAGAACCCAGAGAGTACATTTATAAAGCACAACAGGAAAAGCATAATGGATGGTTCAGAAAAGAATAAGGCATCAAAAATATGGCCGAACATTCATCCAGACTTCTTTAAAATTGCTGAAGCTCACGATGAAATTAACCAAAAATCTATCTTGCATTAAATCAAGTTTAAGAAATAGCTTTTGGTATAAAGAACCCATGGACAAAGACTAAGTGGGGAAGGACTGAGGGAGGAGGGAGGAGGTGGGACATGGGAAAGTGGTGGTGGGAAAATGGAGACAAATGTATTTGTCTCCAATAACAATAAAAAAATAATAAAAAATAAATACCTTCTGAACATTAGATCAAAGTTAAACCCCGTATTGTACAATTACAAAAACATGTAAGTACTGCAGCCCTTTTCACCTCTACTTCAAATTACACAGTGTGAACCGCATGCCCTTTATGTAAGTGACATATTACAGGAAATAAGGCTGCTTACCTCGTGTTCCGAAAAAAGTGCTTTCAACTGTCCCTTGGACCAATAATCCAAAGCATATGCCAAAAGCCGCATGGCGATCGTATTAACTCTCAAGAAATTTCCAACAAATACCACCTGGTTAATATTCTGAGCACATCAAAAGAAGGCAATTAGTTTTCATCTTAATTTCTGTCCTCTTGTAAAAGCTACCCCAGAGACCACGTGCATAGTTTCTAGCAGCAAACTGACTTCTGATCAAAAACAAGTGCTTATATTTACTCCAATTGATCAAGGGCTGCTTAATTTGATCCCCACATAACTCTGGCCCCACTTCAAAACATGCCAGAAAATATCACAGGAGAAAACAGATTAGGAAAAACGTGTGTATTAAATATGACAAATAACTACTATTAAAAAGTTTTATACAAAGTAAAAAAAAGATCCAATTCAAAGAAGGAAAGTAACACAAATAGGCAAATTATACAAGAAATATCACAGAAAAGAAATTCGACCTCATTAGTAATCCAAAAAAAGTAAAAATTTAGACCCATTAAATGTTAGCAAAACAACTAACCAAAATTCCACCCAATTTTTAGTCAAGTTGTGGTAAAACTGACCCATTCATTTATTGCTAAAGATGTTCTATATTGGTACGCCCCTTGTGCAAAGAAAGCACCTTGGCAATACCTATCAAGATTCATAACATGGTCATATTCTTTATATGAGAAAACTCACTTCGGACTAAGTCCCTTATCAAGGATAAAATCCAACCAAGAAACAGTTTCACCTTTAAAAATGCTTTACTACAGAGCTATCATTGGCAAGCAACCAAATGCCCAGCCTGATGTGAATGATGTATGACATAAAAATAAACCAAATATACAGCCATGAAATTTATAGTTACATAAAAAATATAAAATGGTATGTATACCAACTAAAATCTTAAATGCATAAACACAGGAAAGGGAACATGCAATAAAGAAAACTGTTAAAATATTCAAATGAAGAGGGTTTTTAAAAATTACTTGATGCTGATACAGTATCTTTCTAATTAAAAATGACACAATCTTTTTGCACCTTTTAAAGTTTCCTTTTTAAGCCACATCTCTATCTGTTTAAAAGAATAATTTGAAACAAAAATGTATAAATAGGGAGGAGCTATAAAGCTGCACCAACTGGATCCCCAAGGGAAGGCCATTCTTGGTTCTTTCATAGCCCTGTACAATGCTGCTTGACCTGAATGCTACAAGGCAGCACTGTAAAGAAGCTGAAAGCACAAAGACAGCTCTGCTGCGGTGGAGGGGGAGCAGGGCAGGCACTGCGTGGGCCCGGTCAGTCTTCTCCCAGCTTCCGTGACTTCCTCTGGATTCCTTCCCAGGGACTCCACAACGAGCATGGAGTCAAGGTCAGCACTGCTCTCACTTCCCACAACCCAACAGTCCCCCATCACCTGGCACACTGGCTACCCTCCTGCCTGCCTCTTCTTTCTCCTCCATTGCTAGACAGTAATAGTGTTTATTTTCAGTAAGAAAAAAATCAATTAAGATTAATCTACGTGTGAAGAGTTTATCTGCACCAATGAAACAAATTCCACCACATATGACTGCAATTAGGCCCCATTCAGGGAAGACAGATGTTCTATACAAGGTGGGGCCCGCTTAGGACGTTCTTCGGTTATTTTCCTCGGAGCAACTAAAGAAATTCATGTCCCCTTACTTCATTAAGGGCACACATTCTTGCTATCGAGCCAATGTTGTTGGTGATGGTGATCAAAGTTGCTCTAGCAAGGTCCTCTTTACTGGCAGCTTCTCGTTTCTCCTTGCTCATCATGTTTCCAAAGCTGTGATGGGGTGGGGGAAGAATATACATACATATATATATATATGTATCTTTGATAAACCAAAGGCAACACAGCCCAACAGAACTTGAATGTAACTTTTAAAGTAATGTTCAAATCTTCAAGCTTTTCATTACAAAATAAAGGGGCATCTGCTCAAAGAGAAATGCAGCTTCAAAGAGAACCCTCAAGCATTCTAATGAGCAAATGTCTTTCCTTGTGGTTTCCACTGCACTCTATCAAGCTTTGATACAAGATAGTCACATATTCAGTTAGGATCTCACCAGACCCACTGCAAGGCACCACTGCTCCTTCTGCAACCAGGGAAAAGTTTCAGAAAGACACCTCTATTAACAATTCCTCCCCAACCGCACAGCTGTTCCACTCAGCTAAAGGGTCATAGTCACATCTGTCTGGTAAACTGCTTTATCCTAGCAAAGCGTAACCAGAAAACAAGCACAACCAATCATAAAAGTGATTACCTATGAGCAAATGCTGCAAACATAGAAAACGAAATCTACGGGATGTACAAAGTACCTAAAATTAGTAAACAAGCATGTGTATGAGTGCCTTTTCTATTATTAAAAACTATGTGCCCCAACACACACATATACACAAAATCTCCAAACAATCCAAAAATAAAATTAAGAAAACAACTCCACTTACAACAGCATAAAGAGAATAAAATACGTAAGAGATATATTTAACAAAAGTATATGCACTGAAAACTACAACACACTGGTGAAAAGAAAGCAAAGATCTAAGTAAGTAGACATGCCATGTTCTTGGATCAGAAGACTAGATAATGTCAAAAGCTTCAATATTCTCCAAAATGATCTAGGATTCAACACAATCCCTATCAAAATGCTACTTTTCCTTTTTTGCAGATATTGGCAACCAGATCCTAAAGTTCATAGAGAAAGTCAAGGGATGCAGACAAGCCAAAACAATCCTGAAAAAAACCAAACTGGAAGCCTCACACTTCTCAATTTCAAAACTTAATACAAAGCTGCAGTATTCAAAGCAGTGTGGTAATGGCATAATGATAAACATCAACAGAACAGAACCAAGAGTTCAAAAATAAACTATACATTTGCCCTGGGTGGTATGACTCAGTGGACTGAGCAGGGGCCTGTGAACCAAAGGGTCACTGGTTCAATTCCCAGTCAGGGCACATGCCTGGGTTGCAGGCCAGGTCCCCAGTAGGGGCGTACCAAAGGCAACCACACACTGATGTTTTCCCTCTCTCCTTCCCTTCTCTCAAAATAAATAAAATCTTTTTAAAAATATGGTGCTGAGACAACTGTATATCCATATGTGAAAGAATTGATTTGGACCTCTACCTCACACCATACACAAAAACTAACTCAAAATGGATCAGAGACCTAAATGTAAGAACTAAAACTACAAAACTCTTAAAAGAAAATACAAAAAGTAAATCTTCATATTCTTAGGGTTATACGTAATACCAAAAGTAGAGTAGTGAAAGAACAGAAAAGATCTATTTAAATGTAAAACTTCTATGTTGCAAAGGATACCATCAAGGGAGTAAAGACAACCAACAGAATGGAAGAAAATACTTGTAAATTACATATTTGATAAGGGACTTATATCTAGAACATGTAAGAATTCTTACAACTCAATAATAAAAGACAAATAATCCAGTTAAAAAACGAGCAAAAGACTTGAAGAGACATTTCTCCAAAGAAGACAGTCAATAAAGACATGAAAAGATGTTCAACATCCTTGGGGAAATGGAAATCAAAACTACAATGAGAGATCACTTTACACCTATTAAGCAGTTTAAACCAAAAAGACAATGTTAGCAAGGATGTGGAGAAATTTAAACCATTATATACTGCAGGTATGATTGTAAAATAGTAAAAAAAAGTCTGTAGTTCCTCAAAAGATTAAACACAGAATTACCACATGATCCCACAATTCTGGTCAGAAAAATGGGTAAATAAAATGCTGTATATCCAAACAATGGAATACTATCCATCATTAAAAAAGGAACAAAAATACCAGGCCCTTGCCAGTTATCTCAGCTGGTTAGGGGTGTCATCCCAATATACCAAGGTTGCAGGTTTGATCCTCAATCAGGGCACATACGAGAAATAATCAATGAATGCATAAGTAAGTGGAACAACAAAGCAATGTTTCTCTTTCTCTCTTGAATTAATAAATAAAAACTTAAAAACAAATGAACAAAATACTAACTTATGCTACAATATGGATGAACTGTGAAAATATTAAGCTAAACAAAAATCACATATCGTATGATTCCATTTATATGAAGTGTCCAGAATAGGCAAATCTAGAGACAGAAAATAGATGCATGTTTATCAGAGGGTGGGAGGGGATGAGGAGGTTGGGGGGTGGGGGAGGGTTTGAGAAGTGATAGCTAATGAATACAAGGTTTCTTTCTGGGATGACAAAAATGTTCTAAAATTGGATTATGATGATGACTGCACAATTCTGTAAATAAACTAGAAATCACTAAATTGGACACATTAAACAAGTGACTTAATAGTACATAAAGCTATTTAGAAAGGAAAAAGTTATACCCAATATTTTTTTTTAATTTCTATATTTCTTAGTACATGCCGCCCCCTTACCTTGAAGCCACAGCCCAGCCTGGCAGTCCAAACCTCTCATAGTCTCCTCCATAAATGTCTCGCACTAGTTTATCTACTTTAGTGCTATCTCCACGAGATGCCATTTCAAGAGCTTCTTCAAAAGTGGTACAGCCAGTAAGCAGACAGCAGAGACCAAAAAATGTTCCTCCTCCAAGACTGTGATTAAAAATAAACAACACAGTATTGTAACATTTTTTTTAAATAATAGGAAGGTAACGTTTATAAACCCAAAACCCTATTCACGTATCAATCCTGCTCTTGCCCTGACCCAATCACGCAGATGCCACCAGCCAAAGTCTGTGAGGCCCTGACTGGCGTCTCAGTGGTTTGGGCGTCATCCTGCAAATAAAAGGTCGCTGGTTTATGGGGCACATGCCTGGGTTGCAGACCAGGTCCCTGGTCGGATGTGTGTGAAAGGCAACCAATGGATGTTTCTGTCGCACATCGATGCTTCTCGCCCCTTTTCCTTCCCTTCCCCTCTCTCTAAAAATAAAGTTGGAAGGAATGAAGGGAGGGAGGGAGGGAGGAAGGTCAATCGGTGAAAAGAACAGGTCCCTAATATACCCCTGAAAATAAACATTCATGTGTACTAACAAGCAACATAGCAAAACACAGGAACCACCTCCCTACCCACTTCTCCAGTTCAGTCTGGGCAACTACTGAGTTTGCGAAACCCCCCAAGTGCAAATCAGCCTACTGCACCCAGGACCACGCTGGGCCTCTCCCCTTTCGCTCTCCGAGTGCAGGCTCCACATCATCCCCCTACAAGAATTTGTCACCCTGGCTCATCAACTCCCACCCCACAGTATCTCCTCTATTAATGTGGTTCCCCTCCCCCCCAAAAAACAAAACAACTTACTCCTCTCATTCTCTAACTCACACCTATTAAAAAACTTGTTTATCCCAATTCCCAGCCCCTTGTTTTTCTTCAAGTAGTCTCTGATCCTTGAATCAAAGTGTATTCCTTTCTCATCTGCTACCTAATTTTTCCTTTCAGACTACTCCCCCCGCAATCATTTTTCTGTTGTTCAACATCTCAACTTCTAGATCTCTCATCATCCTCAAACCACAAGCCCGTGTGCATGTGCAGGCATGCGTGCGTTTATACACATGTATAATATCTAGATCAGTTTCAAAGCTGTAACATTGCCTTGCCTTGCCTTCTCCTCATAGAGGCTACCAAGCTTTGGTTCCTTTATGAACACCCTACACTATCTGAGGGCAGGGATTATGGGATCAGTGAGTCTGCTGATGAGAGTTTATAAAACTATGGTAATGAAACCTGCAGCAATACAGATTAAAGAAAAGTAGGTCATAAAATCAGAATTTTCAAAGCGAAACATTTGTTTGCATAATCCCAGAAGCTGTTTTATCTTTCACATAATTTTCACAGATTTTTAAGTGTATTTATATGCAATGCCTATGTGATATCAAGAATACAAAAGACCTACCTGGTACCGGTGACCCGCTTGTAATTATCTTTGGAGTATACCGCTAAGATGCTAACCCCAGAGCCAATGTTCACCAGAAGAAGAGGGTATGGATTTTTCAAATCAAACGGTAACTTCTGACAATTTTCAGAATCAGCAGGGTTTTCAAAGTAATAGCACTGTGACCGTCCATTGAATCCAACCGAGTCAATGTATAAAATTCCTTTTATTAAGCAATCTAGTTCATCAAGTTTGCAAAGCTGAAGCTCACCTATCTGTAATAAAATAAAATGTTTTCAGACTTTTTAACAAGCCGATATAAAAAAATCCATTTAATAAGGCATCCCATCTACATTAAACAAACCATGAAAGCACTCAAGGATGTATATTATTTGTGCATGCTTCACAGAGCAAATCTGGAGACAACAAACAGGGGTGAACCGATCAGACAGACTCCTGCTCTCACAGACCCAAATGCACTCTACCTACAAACCACTGAAGCAGCAAGAGAAAATGTGCCAAATACCCAGGCAGAAAACAAGACGTCTGCTCACAGGCATGAAGCAGGAGCATGGCGGAAGTCACAGCCCTAGCAAAAGCAGGCTCCAAGAAGTTTAAGTGATGCAAGCATCTGGTGACACAGGCAGGAGCCACAAAGACTGACATCTGCCTTCCAACAGACCATCTTCATTCAAGGCTATGGAGCAGTAACAAAATAGGTCACACTTTATAATTAATAACGTAAAGCCAAAAGGCTGCAAGTAGACAATGTGAAGGTAAGATTTTTCACTATCTAAACAAGTTACAGCCTCTGGGGAACAGGGGGATTTCATAAGAATTTAAAACATTATTATCAACTTAACTTCACTTAAATAATCAATAAATGATGTAATTATTATTTATATTATGGATCACTACAGAAATTAAGGATGCAGATTTTCATTCAATAAAAAACTGAAGTGGGAAAATTTAAAGACATGTTAGTCAAAAAAAGCTGAAATATTTTATAATGATCCAATCTGCCTATTTGTAAAACCATGTTTATATGTCTGTGTCATACAGCCATGCATAGAGAAGATAAAAAGATACATAAACTTTTAACAGTGGTTAACGCTGGAGAGAGATGAAATAAAGAAATGTCCATGTTTTTACTCTATGAACTTTTAACCCACTTGAATGTTTACAAACATATATACTCAATATATACAACAAATATAAAGATGCCTCAACCCTAAAGCACCTATTTCTGTTGACAACCAAGGTCAGCTCTCAAGTACTCCCCGATTAAATCAACTCCCATATGTCTGATTACATTTACATGTAATTTATTCTGATCCAGAATGGAGATGGAAGTTAACAGGGAACTTCATATTAATCCTTCATTAAGATTAAGTTACTCCTCTGACTGAACCCAAGCCCTTTGTTCATCACTGTCCTTATTTCATGTGCCAGAGCCCTCCCTGCCAAGACAAATTTAAATACCAATTTCCTGACACTTGAATCTCAAGTGCCAGCCATTTCATCTCTTAGACAAGTCATTTTATACTGGTGGCTCAATGGAATCCAAGTAGTTTTCTGCCATTGTATGTCAAATTAGTATCTCCTTTTGTCCTTCCCATAATTCATGTTATCCTGACGTGGCCTGCTGTGCTATTATTATTCTTAGTAAAGCCCAGCTTCACTGACACAGTTAGATGACAGAATGCATAGGTCATTTCATTAACTCAAAGTACTCTATGTACAAAGTGTTGCACCAACATGCAAACTCAGTATGTGAGGAAACCTGATTCACATTTAAAAAAAAAAATGTAACAGTATTTTAAAAACTGTTTCAGAGATCGAGCTTTGACTTTCCATCAAGATGGAGGCATAAGTAAACACAGTATTCACTTCTTCCCACAACCACATCAAAATTACAACTAAACTACAGAAGAAAACAACTATCATTCAGAACTGCCTGAAATTGAGCTGACTGAAAGTCCTACAACTAGAGAATTAAAGAAGCCACATCAAGACTGGTAGGAAGGACAGAGATACAAAACGGACTGGTTCCACACCCACATGTGGTGGATAAAAATCAGGAATGGTATCTTGGCTGCAGAGGTCCCCCTACGAAGCAAGAGAACCCAGCCCCACACCAGTGCCCTCCCCGCCGCGACCCCAATCCCGAGGTTCCAGTGCCAGGAAGAGATGTCCCCATAACCTCTAGCTGTAAAAACCAGCAAGAATTGAGGCTGAGGGAGGTGGAGGGCTTCTGAAATCTCAGGCAGTTCCTCTTAAAGGACCCACAAATGAATCACTCACTCCTCACTCACTACTCAGACTCACTCCCTTTGAACTCCAGCACTGTGGCAGCAATTTAAAAGGTACCAGAGACATACAGGGAAAAACTGAATTGTCCTGCATCAGGGTAAAAGCTGGGGGAAGAGGGAAGGAAGGGTGTGGAGCTTTCTCCCAGACAGAACGGCTGACAGAGGCCATTGTTCCTTTTCTGAGTTATCACCCCCACAGAGCAGGCAGGTGTGCCCCATATCTGTGTCCACCAATCTGGCTCACACTGCATTGCTCCCTGCCCCTTCATAATTCCCTGAGGCCCTGCATCACCAACTTCTGGCCCACCCAAGCTGCTTCCAGTGGCTTCTCCATACAAATGGCCTGCCTTGGCTCATGCTTCAGATTTTCCTAAAAACTCAAAAGAGCAGCATCTTCCTTCAGTGTGCCCCATTCCTCTCACTAAGTGGCCTCAGGCCAGACACCAGCAGCAGGCCGAAACAAACTGGAGATATTCAAAGTGATGAAAAGCAAGGATGTACAACCAAGATTAGTCTACCCAGCAAAGCTATTGTTTAGAATCAAAGCAGGTAAAGATCTTCCCAGACAAGAAAATGGTAAAGGAGTTCATCACCACCAAACCAGTATAATATGAAATGTTAAAGGGTCTTTCTTCTTTAAGGAAAAAAAAAAAATTGAAAATATGAACAAAATGGCCATACCTATCAAAAATTGACTCTAAAAAAACAAAATAAACAAATAAGCAAAACAGAAACAGACTCACAGATGTAGAAAAATTTGATGGTTGCAAGATGGGAGGGGGTTTGAGGATGAGTGAAAAAGGTGAAGGAATTAAGTACAAATTGGTGGTCACGGAATAGTCATGGGAATATAAAGACTATACAGCATAGAGATATAGTGAAAAATATTCTAATAACTGTGTATGGTCTCAGATGTGTGTAAGATTTATCAGGATGATCACTAAGTAAGTTATATAATGTCTAATTACTGGGATATATACCTGAAAATAATATAATAATATGTGTCAACTGTAATTGAAAAATTTAAAAATAATTTAAAAGTTTTTAAAAACTGTTTCACTGTGGTTTATTTAATATTAGTCATTCCTAATGTACAAACAGGATTTGATAGGCACTTCATTTTCAGTTTTCAAAGATGGTGCTGGTGCACACAAAGAAAAGCCCCAAAAGCCTAAGAAGCCATCC
The DNA here is from genome assembly GCF_021234165.1 of Pteronotus mesoamericanus. Classification (NCBI taxonomy): domain Eukaryota; kingdom Metazoa; phylum Chordata; class Mammalia; order Chiroptera; family Mormoopidae; genus Pteronotus; species Pteronotus mesoamericanus. The sequence goes on along the minus strand of NW_026555105.1, from coordinate 23,678,517 downwards.
CTAAGATCTAAAATCCACTTTGCACCCTCTCCTTGAAGGTACCACACAATTTTGAAACCTCTGATAACACCCTGACTGGTTTTCCAATATATTCCAAAGGGTATCTCTGCAAGGTCCTGAAAACAAAGGTGTTCTCCTTTACCTATCAGTCATGGTCCAGAGTCCACTATGATCCTTCCACAAAAAGGAGAATTTTCCCTCCTTCCTGCTACCTTCCTCTACTCACAGGTGAAAAGAGTCCACTGAAAACCAACAACCAAGGGAAATACAAAGAATATAAAATAGTATTTAAAATTTAATTTTCAAAATTCTCATCTATACTATGATTACGGTCAGAGAAAGTCAGGAGATAAAGGACAAAAAAAGAAAACACGGTCATAAACCATGCGGTGACACAGGGTACAGGGGTGGGAAGGAGACACATGTAGAATGACACAATGGCAGAATCTCTGGAATAATATTCTCATTGGTGGCATTAAAAACATGGTCACTGAAGGTATTTTTAAATCTGAAGGTCAAAGTCTTGGCCAATACACTTATCAATTTCTGCACCCACCCCTACATCTACCTTCAAAGTACCTAGCCTCAAGGCCTTGCACACAGTGCCCACTGACACTTCCCCTAGTGCCCACACATGATCTAGAGACTCCTATTAACAAGTGTGCTGCACAGAACACATCAGAAGGCATTCAGGGAGAGAAGGGTCTGCTGTCAACAATCTCTAACTAGTTTAGAGGCCTGAAAATCACCACTTTGGACCAGAGTTCCTTAGTGGCGGTGCAAAAGACATTTTCATACATAAAAGAGCTCAACATTTACTACCCAAAGAGCTTCTCTGAAGTAATTAGTAAAATGCACTCCAATATATTTTTAAAAGCATTTAAGAAATGAGCTATGAGCACTGGTTGGTGTGGCTCAGTGGACTGAGCGCGAGTCTGTGAACCAAAGGGTCTCCGGTTCAATTCCCAGTCAGGGCACATATGCCTGAGCTGTAACCAGGTCCCCAGTAGGGGGAAGTGCGAGAAGCAACCACACAATGATGTTTCTCTCCCTTTCTCCTTCCTATCTCTCTAAATTTAGAAAATCTTAAAAAAAAAGGGGGGGGGCTATGAGGAACAATGATAAGGGTTTTTTTTTTTGTCTTGTCTTTGTCTTCCTTGTTTTTTTTTTTTTAAAGTAAACTTTCCAAGAAATAATTGAAGGGGACAAGAAACACTATGATGTAAAGGAGATTGGAAACAATGTTATGCCATGAAATGACATTAATTTTATTATTTTTTAATCTCATTGTTCCAGATATAATGAAGCTGTTCCTCATGGTTGATTTACTTTGCTTATGACAGCTTCATTATTTTTCCATACTAAAAGAACAAAATGCCATGTTTTTAGTAGTTTTGATTCTCATCAATTCATCTGAACTGGACAAAAAGTAAACTACACAACAATCCCTAGATGGCTAACTCCTATCACTAATTTATATTTAATCTTAATTTGACTCAAGAATATTTAAATTCTATTAGAGATGGAAATGATTCCAACACTTGCTACTGGTTATTATTTTTAACAGATTATCATAAATTGTATATAATCTAAAAAAATGCATACTGTGAGAAAATCCTGCTCAAATTTGTACGCTCCACCTCCAGTGGCACAAAAGACAGTGTGGAGACTTGAGAAGTTTTTATCTCTGCCCATTTGAATAAAAGCAGGCATGTCATGAGTGGGAAAGCGTATAAAGTGCAGATTGCCTTTGCGTCCACACAGAGTCAGGTCCTTCAGTTCCAGGTGCACGTCCCGAATACCCGTGGACCCGTAAGCCACATTGGAGGTCAGATACTTCCGAATGCTTTTAAGACTTTCCACTTCTTCCTCTTCTTCCTCAGCAGTGATGTCTTTGGGTTCAAAATAAACCAGCTTGACTAGGGTTCCACCAATATCCAAGCCAAACCATGGAAAAACTAAATGGGGGAGGAAAAAAGAAAGTCAAAACAACTTTTTCATGAAAACTAAATTTACACTTACTAGATTAGAAACTTATTTCAAACTCTAAAATTTCCTAGGACTATATAAACAGGTTTTGGGGGAAAGAAATATAATTGTCTGATTTGGAAGCGAGTATTTTTTAAAAAATTATAAAGACCAGGAAGAAAAGTTTCAGCATATTGAGCCAACCCAACACTCTTTTAAAGACAAGCCCAAACTACGCTGTGAAATATTTAAAAACATCAAAAAGACTACCCATGAACCTTCTGGAAAAAAAATGAAAATGAAAATTTTCACCCTTCCCCTTGACTTACAGAAGAAATTTTGGAAGTTTTCAGAACTCTGGTTTAGTACTCAAACTAGAGGTAAAGAAAAACTCCCCACCCCATGTAACATTAATATAAGCTCCAGTGTTCAATTTCTCTCAAAACCCAATGTCCTAAAAAAATAGGTTTCAACTGAACAGATGTTTCAAAGTTATTACCTGTAACCAAAAGTATCCTTCCCGAAAGAATGACTTCAGGGGTTGGATCAAGATGGACTGCATAGATATACATGCCTTCCCCTTCCCACGTTAAATCCCAGAAATGACTAAAGATACATACTTATTGATATACTATTTTCTAAAATAATTCTGGAAATAAGAAATGACACTATCAGGAGACCTAGGTTGATAAAGGCAGTAACTGTATAGAAACATCAAAAAAGGAATATTGTACTAATTGGGGAGCAGCTACGGAGGTGGGGGGGAGAGTGGGGTGTTCCATCCAAGCTACGGATGGGGTGACTGCCACGGGGAAACAGGGGTTCTGGTACAATCGTGATGCAACTGGACAGGCCAGTCACTTCCCTCTACTGAGAACCGCTCCCCACCTCCCTTCCTCCAGCCAACAGAGAAAATGTCTTCAATGAGCACAGGCACTTGAACCCAAGATTCAGGATGGCACCCAAGTGGCTGTTATTAACCAGAAGAAACAGGTGTCCAGTTCTGGCCATATATCCAATCTCTTCCCTTCAATCCAACCTGACAGACTGGTAAACAGACACTGCACCCACAGACAGGAAAACAGCAATCCTCAAACCAGAAATATCACTTTACAAATTAGAATCACCAAAAGGGATATCAACACCACAAAAAGAAGCAGCTGAACATATGAAGAAAGAGTTGCAGGAACAAAGAGGAGACTTAACAATCGTCAATATCGCAGAGATAAAATGAGATTTCATCCATGAAAAATGAATAAACTACCATTTTAAAAAATCAGAAGAAATAACTGTCAGCTGTGGTTGTGGCTGCAAAAATCTACACATGATAAAATTATACAGAAGTAAACCACGTACACAAAAGAGTTTATGTAAAAAGGTGAAACCTAAATAACGTCTGTGACCTGTATCCTCATTTATGGGGGGTAGGTTCACAACCAATTAAGGAGGACAAACTACTATACACTTAACATAGATAAATCTCAAAAATATGTTTACACAAAAGGCTACATACTATATGATTCCATTTATATGAACCTCTAAAAATGCAAACTAATTCTTGCATCTGACAGGAAGTAGATCATAGGCTGGGGGAGAGAAGAAAGGACTGCACAGGGGCAAGAGAAAACTTTCCATGGTAACCTCAATCATGACTGTAGGGGCAGGGTGGGGGGAGCACCATAGTTATATGTATCTGTAAAAATACATGTAACTGTACACTTGTAATGAAAGCAGTTTATTTTATGTAGATTATACCTCAATAAAGACACATTTACAAAAAAGGAGAAAACTGATATCCAAAATAAAGCTTAACAAGTACATTCAACAAGAAAATAAGCACAGAAAGAAAAAAAAAAGGAAAACTAAGAAATTCTCCCAAAATGCCTCTTGAGTATGAAGGAAAGGTATACATAAAGAATACAGAACCATAGTCCAACATCTATCTAGAAATTTTCTGGGGGAAATAAAGGATAGAGGAAGAATATTAACCATCAGGTTGAAAGATGCACTGTGTTAAACAGAATCTATTAGTGGAGAAAGGGAGTACTTGGACACATCGTATTGAAATTTCAGGAAATCCTAAAAACTTCCAAGGGAAAAAGCGTATTCCTAAAAAGATACATAAATCACATAAGGGTAAAATTAAGACTTCATCAGCGACACAGCTGGTAGAAGACAATGGAGCAATAGCTTCAAAATGATAAGGAAAAATTTTGAAATTCTTATCTAGACAAATTAGCTTTCAAGTGGTAGTGCAAAAGACAATTTCACACATAAAAAGAGCTCAATATTTACTATCCAAAGAGTTTCTCTGGAGTAATTAGTAAAATGCCCTCCAATATATTTTTTAAAGCATCTAGGAAATGAGCTATGAGCACTGGCTGGTGTGGCTCAGTGGACTGAACGCCAGCCTGGGAACCAAAGGGTCGCTGGTTCGATTCCCAGTCAGGGTACCTGCCTGGGCTGTGGGCCAGGTCTCCAGTAGGGTGAAGTGTGAGAGGCAACCACACAGTTATGTTTCTCTCCCTTTCTCCTTCCCTACCCTTCTCTCTAAAAATAAATAAATAAAGTCTTTAAAAAGTAAAAAAGAAAGAAATGAGCTATGAGGAACAGTGATAAGCAAAAGAAGCAGTACAGGCTAACTTTTAGAAAAATAAATAATGTGAAACTAAAATACTTACATGATTTCAACACAGGAAGTAGAAGAGGGAAGAAAGGGAAGAGTAAGCAAGCAGCAGTTCTGTCCGTTTGAGGAAAGGAAGATACGGATTCTCACTAATTCTGAATAAAGAAGTAATGGTTTAAAAGCATTAAACCATCTAGAAGAAAAGAAATGAACATAAGACCTTCAAATAGTAGAGAAAAAATCAGTGCAAAAACAAGCAATAAAAATATGATAAATACAAGGTTAAAAATCACAAGAATGGGTCAATAATCACAAATAAGCCAAATTTCTCTTCCAGATTGAAGAGGAAATTCAACTACATGCTTACTTAAACATATCTCTAAAACAAGATTATACAAGTAGACTGAAGATAAATGGTAAAACAGCCCCAAAAGAGTCCCATAGGGAAGAGCTCCATGCTTTTTAAAATAAAACTGGCTTTCAGTCAAAAGTACTCATATCAAAATCTTAAGCACCTCACTGGAGACTGATAGAGAAGTTGACTTACATGTAGGAACCACGGAGTTTTCAAAGTCAAACCCATGTTTCAAGACCAGCACTGAATTTAACATGTGCTATGCTCACAAGATGAAAGATGCCCCTCCAAGTTTGACCTACCAAGAAAATAAGACTCACAACTCTCACCCCTATGTTTACTCTGAATTATGTACATATTCACTGACCAAATCAGTGGGTGGAAATCACTGGCACCACTTACTTATCTGCCATATTTATAGAATTAAATTTGTGTATGCAAAATAAATGCTTGAACAATGCTAGTCCACTGTATCAAGCAAATGTTAACAGAAAACAAATACAAAGAGACTAAACAGAATTCAAACAAAAAGCATTAAAAGGGGACAAAAAAATCCCCAATAGTGGGCTCAGGTGGTTGGGCATGATGCAGCAAACTGAAAGGTCACTGGTTCAATTCCCAGCCAAGGCACATGCCCAGGTTTTAGGTTCAGTCCCCTGAGGCATATGCAGATGACAGCCAGTTTCTCTCTCACATTGATGTTGCTCACCCTCTCTTTCTCCCTCTCTTCCCCTCTCTAAATAAAAAATAAAATATTTAAAAGGGGGAGGGGACAAAAAGGAATTATGTCATTGCATAAAACAGTGTAACTGAAATGATACTAACAGTTTCAAAAAAACATTAAAAACAAGGAGAAACTGACTGATCTACAAATCAGTATGAGAATGATACAAGTCTCAGAAATTTGCCCACATACACACAAAAGAAAGGTGTACAGAGGATCTGACTATCACAGCTAAAATGGTGATCTATTAAACATAACTATAACTCTATCAAAAAACCAACAGACTTTCCTACTGCCCTGACTGGTGTTGCTCAGTGAGCTGAGTCTTGTATTACGAACCAAAAAGTTACCAGTTAGATTCTCAGTCGGGGCATATGCCTGGGTTATAGACCATGGTTGGGGGCGCGCAAGAGGCAACTGATTGTTTCCCTCACACATTGATGTTTCTCTCCTTTTTTTCCCTTCTTTCCATTCTCTCCAAATATATATAAATAAAATCTAAATACACTTCCCTTTCAAACACCCATAAACTATTCACAAAAACCAAATGTATTAGCTTTTAAGAACCTCAAATTCCAGAGAACAAAAACAAACCACATTTGCCCTGGGTGGTGTGGCTCAGTGGACTGGGTGCTGGTCTGTGAATCAAAGGGTCACTGGTTCAATTCCCAGTCAGGGCACATGCCTGGGTTGCAGGCCAGGCCCCCAGTAGGGTGCATGTGAAAGGCAACCTCATACTGATGTTTCTCTCCCTCTTTTTCTCCCTCCCTTCCCCTCTGTCTAAAAATAAATAAATACTTTTAAAAAAACACTTACTTTCAACAATACCTCAAAAATTAGATATTAATCCCTCTTTCTCTCTCCCTTCCCCACTCTCTAAAATAAATAAATAAAATCTTAAAAAAGAAAAATTAGTCCGACACACCAAAAAATGCATTGAACTGGAAAAAAATTTTTTAAGATTTTTTTTAAAATTTAATTTTAGATGGGGGAAAGGAGGGAGAAAGAGTAAGAAAGAACAAACATCAATGTGTGGTTGCTTCTCCATGCAGCCCCTACCAGGGACCTTGCCCACAACCCAGGCATGTGCCCTGACTGGGAATTGAACCAGTGACACTTTTGGTTTGCAGACCAGTGTTCAATCCGCTGAGCCACACCGGCCAGTGCAGAGTTCTGATTTTTTTTTTTTTTAAATATGAGAAATTCCATTCCCAGTGACGGGACTAACCCAACCTGACAAGAATCATTCAAAGTCTATCTATCCCTGACACTTGGAAGAAACAAAGTTTTTTCACTCTAAAAAATACAACAGTTCTGGATATAATTGAAGCAAGGAGATTCAATTCCTATTTTCCTACTAGCACTACCATCCTTTGACTGTCAACTTTAGGATAAAGAATCTTGTAGACAGTAGAGAAGAAACACAGCATTCCACCAACATTTGCATCAAGAATGGAATGTGAAGATTTGTGCATAAACACTGAAGACCAATGTAAGATTTTGTAATGCCTAAACCAAATGAAGCCTTACTTATGTTTCTTTAGATTAAAAAATTAAAACATTAGTATATGGCTATTTTATTTCAAGTGACCATTTATTAACAGCCAAACTATATTAAAACTTCACTGTATAAACTTATTTAATGTTTACAATGACCACTATTATAATCATCTTAGTTTATGGATGAGGAAACATGCAAAAGAGCCCAAGGTCAGAGCCAAGGAAAGGTAGAGGTGGAACTCAAAACCAAGATTTTCTAAATCCTTTAACAAATATCTTTTAAAGATAAAACTATACCAACCTGAGAGCACAGAACATTCTTGGGTTAATAAGAAAATAAAATTTAAAAGCAGTTTAATGAAATTTACATATTTTTAAAAAGATTTTATTTATGTATTTTTAGAGAGAGGGAAAAGGAGGGAGAAAGAGAGGGAGAGAAACATTGATCGGAAATTGAACCAGCAATCTTTCACTTTGCAGGATGGCACACCAGTCAGGGCAAAATAAAGAAGATTAACAATATATAAGGAAAAATAAGAAGCAAAGAAGAGTAGTAACTCAGTTCATATCCTCGTTATAGCCTTTAATGGTTTCTAGATTCTTTTCTGAACTACTGAATAAACCCTTTACATATTCAAGAACTAAGAGGCATTAAGAAGCATGGCAGGTCCATTAGACACATGTTCTCAGATAATGGCTATACAATTCTGTTACTTATAAATATCTAGCCTGTCCAAAGGGGCTTAGATACCTATCATTAACTGTGAGACTACCCAATAATACATAATACTTATTCAAAACAGTATGTTCCTGGATGGAAAAGTCAAAGAAAAAGCAATTCTTGCTATACACCATCAAATTCCTTGTATCTCACCAATAGAATACATATTTATTACTTTTTTTCAAATTATTTTATTTCATTTTTAATTTTAGAGAGAGGGGAAAGGGGAGAGGAAAAAGATGGAGAGAAACATCAGCATGAGAGAAAAACATCGACTGGCTGACTTCTGTACATGCCCTGACTGGGTATTAAACCGCGTCCTTTCTGTTTGCAGGGCGCCCCCAACCAACTGAACCACACTGACCAGGGCTATTCTAACTAGTGAGTCCTTTCATTAATTTTCACAGATATCTTAGTCTGTTTGCAACCCTTACTATATATTTCCTGATATTAAGACCTCCAAAATACTCAAGTCTAGACAATCTATATTTGATGCAGGACACATTTCTAGAATGAAGTGAAACTTTCCCTCACAGATTATCTATGGCAAACCATTTTAACACAATGTCTCTCATAATAGGTCAAAACAACTGATATGCTTTCCAATGGGAAAAACATGGTTTACTAAAATGTTCTCAATTTTTCTCCATTATGAACTGCATCTTTACCGGATCACATGTTGTTAAGATATTGCAAACCCAAACTAGGCTGTCTGCTAGGCTGTTCTACATAGCAATCTGTCCTCACATTAAAAGGTATCTTAGGCCCTGGCTGGGTAGTTCAGTTGGTTAGAACGTGGTACCATTATGCCAAGTTTTGCAGGTCTGATCCCTGGTCAGGGCACATACAAGAATGAACCAATAAATGCATAAATGAGTAGAACAAATTTCTCTCTGTCTCCCTCACCTTGTCTTCCTCCTTTCCTCCCTTCGCCTCTCTCTCCCAAATCAACAAATTTTTTAAAAAGATACCTTACTAACAATTATTCTTATTCATCAAATAGTTTTAACTCAGGGGCCAGATACTTACAAATTATAAACTTCACATTCAGGAAAAATAAACACACAAAACCTAACAGAGACTACTAAAAACTGCAAGACAGCATTCCCCTTTAGACAGCACAACTTAAGCCATTATTTTAAAAGGGGAATTTTCAAATCCTAGTCATTCTGACTGACTGAGAAACTGAGAAAGAAAAGTATCTGAGGATAAAGATTCCCCAAGTTATGAACCTGAAAAATGCTCATTAAGTTATAAATTTAGCTCAAGGAACATCACTGATCTTTTAAATGACCAGTTAAAACAGCCATTCTTACCACTTTCTGATAAAGTCCTCTCCAACAGCCTTTCCTTCCAAAATGTGTTTAAGCAAAGCCCTGACCCATGTGGCTCAGTTTGTTGGGGCACTGCCCCCCAAAGCAAAATGTCGCTGGTTCGAGTCCTGATCAGGTCACGTGTCCGGGTTGCAGGTTCGGTCCCAGTTGGGGCACACAAACAAGACATAAGTGATCGATGTTTCTCTCCCTCTCTCCCTTCCCCTCTTGCTAAAAATAAATGTTTTTAATGTGTTTAAGCAAGTATTTTTATATTCATTTTTTAATTCTCACCCAACGATATGTTTATTGGTTTTTAGAGAGAGAAAGAGACAAGAGAAACATTGATGTGAGAAACTTTGATTGGCTGCCTACCATACGCACCCCATCAGGGATCGAACACAGAACCTAGGTATGTGCCCCCACCAGGAATCGAACCCACAACTTTCGGGTCACAGGACCATGCTCCAACCACCCGAGACACCCAGCCAGCTCTAAACAAATATTTTTAATAGCATACATCTCCTCTTGCTTACAGTCCCCCCACATAAATAGAGGGGAAAGATGCCAACACTAAACAATCATATTATCTAAATGCATAATTCATACATAAGGTCCCTAAAATAACAAACTGTATTTTATACAGTTGCATAATAGGACTATTATGAGTCCCTACTTAATGTTTTATATTTGTTATACATCCCAAAGAGGTATCACGTTTACTTCAATTTCTCTTAAAGTTAATAATATAGGCCCAAAATCATCCTCTCCCACTCTGTCGCTCTTACTAATTCCCTGAAGGTAAACACTGAATCTGACAAAGGGCAGTCTTCTAGGGACCCACCTCCAGTTCCATTCTGCCAATACTGATACTCTTCCCAAAGTCAAAGAAAAGCAATCCATTTTCTACTTTAAAACTGTCAAGCTAGAAACAAAAGTTTTATTTTCTAAACTAATGGAGCTACAACATGCTTAGGAGTCACCCTAAAAGAGCCAGCTCATCCTCTGCTGTGGAACACTGTGATCCCAGGGTTCCCACGTATTCTGCACATCTGCGGTCCTTGATTAAAATGTTCTCCAGCCGTGGCAGATGTGGCTCAGGTGGCTGGAGCAACATGGCTCAGTTGGCTGGAGTGTTGTGTAGACCAAAAGGTTACATGTTCGATTCCCAGTCAGGGCGCACACCCAGGTTGCTGGTTTGATCCCCCTCAGTCACGGTGCATATGAAAAGGTGGCCATGGATGTTCCATGTTTGTTTCTCTCTCCCCCGCCACCACTTCCCCTTTCCCTAGAAGCAATTAAGAAATGTCCTCGGATAGGATTTCAGAAAAAAAAAAGGTTCTCTGAATACATGAGTGTACACATTTGTCGAAATTATATATATTATTCCTCATTAAAATTTTAAAAATTAAAAGATGTGCCCTGGCTGGTGTGGCTCAGTGGATTGAGTGCCAGCCTGCAAACCAAAAGGTAACCAGTTTGATTGCCAGTCAGGGCACATGCCTGGGTTGCATGACATGTCCCCAGTAGGGGGTGCACAAACAAGCAACCACACTTTGATGTTTCTCTCTTCCTCTCTTCCCCTCGCTCTACAAATATGTAAATAAAATCTTTTTTTAAATTAGAAGATCCAAGTTCTTAGCCCCCCTGTAAATCTGAGGGGTTATTTTTTAACTTCTGAGTGATTCCACGTGAGACCACTACTCTTGATTACATCACATGTGCCTTCCACCATTACAAAATGGGGAAAGACAAGAACACTGGGTCTGAATTCAGACACCTAGACCAAAATACAGCTCTATTACTAATTCACTATATGCCCTTGGACAAAGAGACAATTCCACTGAGCCTGCTTCCTTAGCTGGAAACTACGAATAATAAATACCTACCTCACAGGATAATTGTGAGACTTAAGTGAGACATTTATAAAATATTTGGTAGAGCGTCTAACACCAAGTTCTATGTTACCATCATTAGCATCTTTATTTCCATCATTTTAAACCAATCTTTATTCGGTATTTTCTCTCAGTCCTGAAACATATATTCCACCTAATCTAAAACTTTTAAAGAACATCTTAGACACACACATGCCTCTTCACCCCTGATGACTATAATGTGTTAAGCCTGGGATGAGGGCAGTTTTGGGACCCACTCTGCTCCTGGGAACTTGTGTGGCAGAACCTGACTATAACCAGAGCCCAAATTCCTATGGAAAACTGAATAGTTCCTTCTAATTTCAAATGACAACCAGCCTCCTACCTTTAGACAAGTAAGGTAGTGACATCCAAACAAGGTTTGCTAGTATCAAAAGAAAGGTGGTGCTACCCCATACCCAACTCTCCCAACAAGAGATTTAGTCTTCATTGGATTTCCTCAAGATTAGACCAAAGTTAAGTTTGCCTCTTTAAAAGGGGGGGGTGAGGTGTTTTGGGGGCACTGAACCCCCCCCAATACCCCACACACACAAGTCCATGTAACCTGCCTTGGCTCGTGTTGCTCAGCGGGTTGAGCGTCAGCCTCCAAACTGAAAGGCTACCATTGGCATTCCCAGTCAGGGCACATGTCTGATTAATGGGCCAGGTCCCAGATGGCAGCATGCAAGAGGAAACCTGATCGACTCTTGCATTGATTTGTTCTTCCTTTCCTTTCTCCCTCCATTCCCCTCTCTCTAAAAAATAAGTAAAATCTTTTTAAAAATTTTTTAATTCATGTAACCTGACTCCTCAAAATCTTCATTTTCTCACAGTATCTAAAAAGAACTCAAAGACCACCACCCTCCCACCCACAGATACCAAGATATAAAGATGCTCAAGTCCCCTATATAAAATGGCACAGACCAATGCGTAACAGTAGGCCCTCTGTAGCTACAGATGGAAAACAATACAGGTTTATTTGGGGGCGGGGGGGGGTAGAAATCCTCATATAATTGGACCCATGCAGTCCAAACCTGTGTTGTTCCATAGTAAACTGTATGTATATTCTTGGAGGGTTCAGCAGTCTAACACAGTTTCTCCCTCTAACAAGTATACCTGGCACAGTACAGAAAACAAGTGGGGGGAAGAACAATACCTTTTTTCTTTAGCAGGTCTATACCTGAGAGACACCAAATGGTAGAAAACAAAACAAAAAAATAAATCCTACAACTTGAAAATTTGTCTTAGTTCCTAAAAGAAGTTTCAAAACCACCTTATATAACTTCTCCACCCGTATGGTCTAAACCAGTGTTTTTGAGTGGCCTCTGAGTCACTGTATTTGAATGATATGAGAAGCTTCTTAAAACCATTTCCAGACTTTGATTCAAACAAGAGAACTGAACCCAAGGAAGCTGCATTTCTAACTCCCCAGGTCATTTTTATGCTCAAAATTTGCAAGTAGCTAGAAATTTTCACCTCAGGTAAGAAAACCTTGAATGCAAAAGATCATGACTATGCTTGCTCTCAAAGCAATAAAAAATTAGCTACTAGTATATGAACAATCTGTAGAACACAGTGGTTAACAGCAGACATCATGAAGCTACAATTCCTGAGTTTACAGTTCTAACTAGCCATTTGACACTGGGCAAATGAGCCCCAATTTTCTGGTCTGTAAAATGGAACACTACTACCTACTTCAGAGTTGTGAGGGCTAATGAGTTATTAAAACTCTCAGAAGAGTGACTGAAAAACATTTAATTAAAAAAAGTTTTTAGAGTGCGCGACCCATCCAACACTCAAAATACAAATATTTATTTCAAATCCTCGTGGTCAATGGCCACAAACAGCTGGCTATCTAACTGTGAATCCTATCTCCTCAATCTCTGTAATTTGCTTCTGTATCCAATGATACAGTACAAAACCATGAAGGAACTAATGTTTTTTGTACTGCTTAAAAATCAGGTGTGCCCTGACCCATGAGTTGGCTGGGCATTGTCCTGCAAAGTAAAAGGTCGCCAGTTCAATTCCCAGTCAGGGAACATGCCTGGGTTGCAAGTTCAGTTCCCAGTCAAGGTGTGTATGAGAGACAACTGACTGACTGATGTTTTTCTCCCTCTCTATCTTCTTCCCTTCCCCTCTAAAGAACAAAAAAATAAAATTCATTTTTATAAAATAAAGTGCTGCTCACAACATAAACCACGTAAATGGCTCTAAAAATGGTAGGTTGAGAGCAGATGTCTTCCAAATAAATCTCTTTCGAGAGGCTAGGAAAAAACAAAAGAACTGAAAACTCTCCAAACTTTTCATAGCAAATTAGGGCTGCATTTAATCATCCAAATCATAAAAGTTAAAAGTAAAGCAAACGGGTGCTTGGACCAAGGCACAAGACAAGACCATCCAATAAACACCTCTCACACCCATCCTGCCACTTTCTCTCCCTCATAATCTGCATTTAAAACAAGTTAATTTTCTTAAGTAGGAATCTGGCTATAACATCGAAAAAAAAAATCTAACCATATGTAAAAATACCACTATATTGTAAGGCTCATCTTAGAGTATCAGGACAGTGTATACTTTCGACAGCACCGATGGTGTAGAAAGACTGCCTGAATTAAAGACCTATAATGGGGAAAAAATATTTGGACAAGATCTGAAAGCAGGAAAAAAAAAAGACTAATAATAAAAAGAAGAAAACGATTCTATGATTAGAGCTTGTGCAAATCCTAAGGCGAGATTCAAGAAGATGTCGTTTTCCCCGAAAACAAAAAGCCTTAATGCCCAAAACGCTCCAGTCCTGAATCCTGTCAGCAAAGATAACGGGGAAATACCTGGGTAAGAGAGGACCCGAATTCTCACGAGAACGGCCAAAGCTTAATGCACAAAATACGGAATCTAGTTTTAGGTTTGCAGCAACTCAGGGGTCAGTTAACCATTGTCCAGTAAGCTAGAAATTTCCAAACAAAAAAAGACTTAACGTCCTGGAGAGCAGCTCTTTAAAAACCCACACAAGACAGACTGGGGATTCGAAGGACTTGGGGGGAGGGGAGGCGGTGAAAATGAGTCAAAAGAAGCCTTCTCCAGGATAAAAATCATGTGACTCCCGGGCATAGACAGAATACCCAAGGAGCGAGAACGGAGGAAGGGTCCTGGGGAAGAGAAGAAACCACGGAGCGCGGACTACTGTGCGCAAGGGCCGGACCCCGAAGTCACAGCGTTTGTGGGACCCCAGGCCTCCAACCCCCTCTGTGCCCACGCACCAACCTGGGACCACCGTGCGGGGGCACTGTCCCCTCGCGGGCGCGCGGGAAAAACGGCGGCCGGGCCGGAAGGGGGCAGGGCGAACCGCGAGGGCGCCCCGCCGGGCACTTACGCGGCCGCTTCTTCCTGAGTGTTTCCACGCGCTGGCGGGAGACCGAGGTAGCGCCGCTGTAGGAGCCAGGTCGGTCCCGCCTTACTTCCTCAGTCAAGGCCGAGGCTCCGACCCCGGGGGCCGACACGCTGTTCGCCCGCCGCCGCGGCGGCTCCTGCCGCCGCCCATCTGCCTCATCGGGCGCCGGCTCCCGGGTCGACGAAGCGGAGGTGGCGGCGGCCCAGCCGTGGCGCTCCATGGGCACACGGAGCCGGTCCGCTCCCATCCACAGCAGCTACTGCTGCCTCCGGAACCAGCCCCCAGCACCGGACTTCTCGTTGCCTCCTCCGCGTCAGTCCAGCCGGAGCAGAGGCGAACCCTCGGCTGTCCGCCTCTTCCGTTGCGCCAAGGTGCAGCAAGCCAATCCCAGAAGGCTATGGGAGGCCCGAAGGCCTCGTATCCAATAGACTCCTTGACTCGAGGCAGATTGACTTCACTTCTGTCCAATGGGAGACTCTTAGGACGGCGGCGGAGCTGAGGGTGGAGGGGGAGGGGATCCGGGACCCGCGGAGGAGGAAAAGGCGGTGTGGCTGATGGGGGAAGTGATGGCGGCGCCGCCCAATGGACGCGGGGATGGAGGGGCTTGTGCCCCTCCGTCTTTAGTATCCTCCTGCTCAAGTGGACTGGTTGGCGCCCCGGGGCCCCAGAACTCTCCCGGGATGCCGCCGCGCGCCCCCTGAAACCCACCACGCTGCTCCGTTCCATCCTCTCCCAGTCCCCTCTTCCAGTCCAGCAGCGCCCCCGCAGCTTCTGTTGGCCGACCGAAGGGCTGGAACTGCGGCTGACTTTAGCCTTTGTCCCTCGGCCTGGTTCCTCCGCTGCGGTCTAGGACGCCAGCCCTTCCGCTGCTATTTTTTACTACCACCCTCTCCCCCAGCACCACCACTGGCGTGTTTGGGTTAATCCCCCTCCATTCCGCCTGCGTTGGAGAAATGTTCCTGGTACCAGAAGGAATGAAAGGACTGGGTAGGTCTCCATGACAACTGGATGAAAAAGGTGGGTTATAAATCTTTCGCCACCCTCCTGTGGTGAAGGAGAGAGTGGGAGCCGGGAAGTAGGGTTGGCTTTTTGAAGGAATCTGACCCCTCTTTCTATGTGGTGCACTAGGGGACATAAAAGGATTTGGTGGCCGCCTGGAAGCATAGTTGGGAGGGGGCTTTTTTTTTTAACATCTTATTCCCTTCTCTTTTGGGGCGAGAACATCGTCACCTCCAGCCCTGATATCCCAACCTCGCACATCTACCAAAGGGCCTTCCAAGCACCCTTTCTCCCAGAGGTTTACCCAAGCCTGTTAGATCTCGCCCCTCTCTACTTTCATGGCAGTCCCTCACTCCGTCGAGTTTAACAAGATTGTGGGTTTACCTGGCTTGCTAATTATTTCATGAGACTGGTAGACTGTAATGGCCCTTGGGTGATGTCCTTTAGTTTCTGCATCTTTCCGGTAATGACTACCAGTAGCAGGTAGAACAAGAAAGATGAGCTTAGAGGTGATTGGAGGTGGCAGAGTGTATGGGGGGATAAATGGTAATGGAAAAAATAAAATTTTTAAAAATGGAAAAGAAAACATGAAATGTAAACAGGGAAGTTTTCTTCTGAAGACCAAAATAAATAAACTACAACTAAAAAAATACGAGCTGCTTTCTTGCTTGTTGAATAGAATTACCATGTTCACTGCAAACTTGCTCCTCTCACTGTAGGAATAACTCTGGAACCCCAATTTTCTGCTCTGGAAATCCCAGCTCCTGAAGGAAGCTACCCCCAGATAGATCCTACAAGAACCAAGAACAGCTATAACTTCTCTTTGAAATCTCAGTGCCCAGCATTGCCTATCTTCCTCTTTCCCCTCCCACTCCACCATATGGTCCTTTTTGATGTGAGGAAGCTTCTGTCCAAGTCGGTAAACTTTCATAGATCATCCAGAGGAATCAAAGAATTATTATTGCCTGAGGCTGTCAAAATGCACCTCAACATCAAAACAACACCTGAAATATGTGTAGCTTTTTTTACAGTTTACAGTGCCTTTACATCTCACTCCAGGCAACATTTGGATGGTAAGGCAACTTATCCAGAGGCACACAGCTTTTAAAAATGACACAACCTGCCCTGGCTGCTGTGGCTCAGTGGATTGAGCACCAGCCTGCAACGAAAGCATCATTGGTTCAAATCCTGGTCAGGGCACATGCCTGGGTTGCAAACCAGGTCTCCTGGGGGAGGGGGAGGGGGAGCATGTAAGAGACAACTAATCAATGTTTCTCTTCCTCTCTCCCCCTCTCCCCCTCTCCCCCCCCTTTCTGAAAATAAATAAAATCTTTTTAAAAAAAGAAAAAGAACATCAGAACCTGGACTTCTGAGAAGTTACCTACTCTGCTTTATGATAATCAAAAGAAGGCATGGAGCCCTGATTGGTGTGGCTTGGTTGGTTGGGTGTTGCCCCATAAACCAAAAGTTCTTGGCGGGTTTGTTTCCCAGTCAGGGCATATGCCTGGGTTGTGGGTTCATAAAGTCCTGTTCAGGGTGTGTTACAAGAGGTAACCAATTGAGGTTCCTCTCACACCAATATTTCCCTCTTTCTCCCTCCCTTCCCTTCTCTCAAAAAAATAAAAATTTTTTAAGAAGAAACCTTTGCCTTGGAGCAAATTAAACCCATAACTAAGCTTAGACTTTTTTTTCCCCAAAAAATGAAATGAAAGTAGCAATTAAGTCTCCTTTCCTTGTGGTTATTATATAATTTATTTTGGGTGTCGCTCACTTGGTTGGGCTTGACCCCACAAAGCAGAAGGTCCTCATTAGATTCCCCATCAGGACACATGCCTGGGTTCAGTGCCCAGTTGGGACACATTTGAGAAGCAACCAATCGGTGTTTCTCCCTCTCTCCCTCTCTTCCCCTCTGTCTAAGATAATAATAATTTAAGTTCTTTATTACTTTCAGTTATTTACCCTTGGGGAGAAGCTAATTTTCTGGTGTACACACCAGAATAAGGCACTGGAGTCATGATAAGCATTGTGCTTCAGAGGAACTAACCAAATTCTAAAGTAATGACTCGGAAACCTAGAGCCATTTCAGTGACAAAACATACAAAACACATCTACCATATTGGTTGCTTATGACTAGGTAAAAGCTCCCAAACTTAGTGGCTTAAAACAGTAATAAATATTTTGCATTATCTCAGTTTCTGTAGGTCAAGAATTTGCAAGTGATTTACTTGTGTGGTTCTGGCTCAAGGGCTTCCATAAAGTTGCAGTCATTTGAAACTATGCACTGGACGATCCACTTACAAAATGGCTTATTCACATGGCTGGCAAGCTGGCAATGACTGTCAGCAGGAGTTCTCAGCTCCCACAACCTGGGCCTCTCCAAAGGGTTGCTTCAGTGTCCTCTTGACATGGGAAATAGCTTCTTTCAGAGCCAGTAATAGAAGACTAGACAGAAGTCACAATATTCCTTAAGATCTAGACAAGGAAATCACACTTCATATGTTCTGCAATATCTTGTTATTACACAGGTCAGTCCTATTCAACATTGGTTGGTACTACCCAAGGACTTGAATACCAGGAGGGAGAGAATCACTGGAGGCCATCTTGGAGCCTACTGTCTCTACTCTGGACCCCAGAGGATGGGGGATTTACATCTTTGTCTCACTACTTTGTAAAAGCCAGGGGACAGACCCTCTGAGCGTCCATTTTCTATAGCGAAACATCGCTGGGAAATAAAATTATTTTCTGAAGAGTGCCAGGCCGCAGAGGTTTATAGACCAAATTCTTTCTCCTTTCATTGGGTTCCATTGGAGCCAGGAAATTGAAGAGTATAGCTCAGGCCTCTTTCAAGCACAAGGTCTTTTTTCCAGTAATGGTGGAAATTTGGGGAAACTGCCTATTATCTCTCCCTGTGGACAAAGATATGAAGAACATGAAGTTATTAAGCCTCTAGACATTCTTCCAATAACTGGGCCCTGGCCCAGAGTCCACTTCTGAAGAGGAACAGAGATAGGCTGTACAGAGTTGTACACACAGAGTATAGCTAGCATGTGGCTTTCTGATAGCCTCTCCAGAGCTCGCAGGCAATGTAAAAGTACTATTGCGTGCTTTCACACACAAAAAAAAGCTCAATTTGTCTCAGGAGAATAAATAAAGAAAATTCAAGGTGATAATAACAGTAAGTTTAAAACAACTCAGAGTTTCCTAAACGTGGAAAAATCCTATTCCTTTCAAGCATTGAAAGAACTGATATCTTTTAGTTTTCAAGCTCAAGGCCTCTCTTACCTTTGACTAAATATAGCTGATTTGGATACTATTACTAGACAACTGCTAATAGTTTTGCACTTTAATGTTAGAAAAGCAACCTGTGCTCAAATGAGCTTGGAAAATATGAGGCAAAGTTTAGTGCAATTTCTTAAAGATTTTAATATGCTGAAGGGAATGACAAATCAAGAGGAGACAGGTATGCAGCTATCTTCCAAATGGAATTGAGAATGTGTTCCTCACACACACTTTGAGAAAATCACCTCTGGGTATAAAAATCACTTGTATCTCTGTTATGTTAATGGCAATGAAGGTATAATTCCTTCCAGCTGAAAGCTTGATAGCTACCATTTTGTTCCCAAGTAAACCTATTTGTAAAAGCATTTGGGGTGTTTGCTTGTTTTTTTCTGTTTCTAAATAATGCACTTTATTTTATTTTTTAAAAAATTTTATTGTATTTTTCCCATCACTAGTCCCCTTATATACCCTTCCCCACCCCACTGCATCTGTTTTCTGAAAACAAGTTTGTCCTCTTTTCCTTTAAATAATTCATCTTTCCTTAGTTCTCTTAATGGTACTGCCATTTCTGTTGCCCTAAGTAACTTGATTCTTCCCTTTCATTTGCCCATCTCTCCACTAGACTGTAATTAAACATCGGTTGGTTGCCTCCTGTATGTTCCCCAATGGAGGATTAAATCCGCAACCTAGCCATGTGCCCTGATCAGGAATCAAACCAATGAACTTTTGCTTTGCAGGGTGATGCCAACCAACTGAACCACACCAGCTCGGGCCTTAATGAATATTTTGGATTGAGTGTTTGAATAGAAGAAAAATCAAATTGACCCTGCCTGAAATATCTTGAATTTGAAATTAAAGTCTCCAATGAATGAGGCCTTAACCATAAACCCCAAAGGAATCTAATAATTTATATTTCAAAAAATTATAAATTTTTTAAAAACTCTTCAGCCCTGGCTGGTGTGGTTTGGTGGATTGAGTGCCAGCCTGAAAACCAAAAGGTTGCCGGTTCTATTCCCAGTCAGGGCACATGTCCAATGTATCTCGCACACATCTATGTTTCTCGCCCTCTCTTCCTCCCTCCCCTCTCTCTAAAAATAAATCATTTTTTAAAATCTCTTCAAAACACCTATCTGCAGAAGGTTAAGATATGCATAGTGATATAGTGACTCCCAGTCAAGGTGGCGGCATAGGTAAACATGGCTCACCTCCTCACGTAATCACATCAAAATTACAGCTAAACTATAGCCCCACACCAGCACCTTCCTTTCCCTGCCTTACACCATGGAGGTCACACACTCAAGTCCTCTTCAACACATGTTGCCTCCTATCTCCTGGCTGCCCTTGGGGGCAATTCCTCCCCCAGAGCCAAGGACATCAAGAAGATCCTGAACAGCATGGGCATCACGGTGGATATCAACTGGATCAACAAGGTCATCAGTGAGCTGAACAGAGAGAACATCGAAGGCATCATTGCCCAGGGTACTGGCAAGCTGGCCAGCGTCCAGGCTGGTATGGCTGTAGCTGTCTCTGCCATCCCAGGGTCTCCAGCTCCTGCTGCTGGTTCTGCCCTAGCAGCAGCAGAGGAGAATGACGAGAAGAAGGAGTCAGAGGAGTCACATGACAACATGGGCTTTGGCTTGTTTGATTAGAGTCTTGTTCCCCTACAAATAAAATCCTTTTTATATATATTAAAAAAAAGTTACAACTAAACTATAGAACAGCCATCACTCAGAACCATCAGAAATTGAGTGGAATGGAATTAAGGAAATCACAATGATCCAGACTGGTAGGAGGGGCAGAGACATGGAAGAGGCTGCTCCCACATCCATGTGCAGTGGATGAAAATTCGAGAGGGGTATATTAGAAGCAAGGAGTCCCAGCCCCACAACAAGCCCCCCAGTGCAGGGTTCCAGTGCCAGCAAGATAAGTCCCCAAAACTTCTGGCTGCAAAAACCAGCAGGGAATGAGTCAATGGAAGGAACTGCTGCAGTCCAAGCAGTTCTCTTTGAAGAACCCACACATGAACTTACTCAGACTCAATCCCCCTGAGCTCCAGCACCAGGGTAGCAGCTTGAAAGGCACCAGTGGTATACTGAAGTGTCTGGTATCAAAGCAAGAAGATGGGATACAGCTTTCTCCCAGACAGAAAAGCAGGCAGAGGTATTGTCCCTTTTCTGAGCTCTTGCCCCACAGAGCCACAAAGCTGGCAGGGGGTGTTCCATATTGTAGACTCCATCAACCTGGCTAACACTGTTTGCCCTGCCCTAGAGAACCCCTGAGACTCTGTACCCCCTAACTTACAGGCCCACCTCAGTGACTTTTCCATAAATATGGCTGGTCTTGGCTCATGCTTCACAAATTCCTAAATCCTCTCAAACAAGCAACAGTCACCCTCAGTGAGCCCTCAGCCCCCATACCTCTTGTTAAGTGGCCCCAGACCTGGCACTAGCAGCAGCCAGCCCAGATTCACAGCTTGGCTTCACCTGGGAATCTCCAAGCCCAGCACAAGTAGCAGCCATCTCAAATTGCTTTATAGTTCATGCAGAGTGGCCCTGGGCAGAATACAGGTGGGAGCTGACCTTGGCCTTAACCACCCAGGAAAACCCAGAGCCTGCACACCCAGTGGACAGTTATAGACCACATCGGAGCACCACCACCCTGCCCCTACACAGCTGCTCCTCCATGGAGGCAGTTGATGGTCAGTGGTCACAGCCAGTCCTTGCAGTTGACAGGCCTGGATAAATCCCTTCTGTTGACCTTCCAACAGCAATCAAGTCTCACCTATAAGAAGAGGGTGTACTCAGCCCACACAAAGGGCGCACCTTGAGTACCCAACTTGGGTGGTAGGGAAGGCTGTGCCACTGGACTCTACAGGACACCTACTACATTAGGCCACGCTACCAAGACACAGAGTCATAGCAGCTCTACCTAATACATAGAAACAAACACAGGGAGGCTGTCAAAACAAGGAGACAAAAATACGGCCCAAATAAAAGCACAGATCAAAACTCCAGAAAAAGAACTAAACAAAATAGAGATAAGCAATTTACCAGATGCAGAGTTCAAAACACTGGTTATAAGGATGCTCAAGGAACTTGGGACCTCCGCAACATAAAAAAAGATCCAGTCAGAAACGAAGGATACATTAATTGAAATAAAGAACAATGTACAGGGAAACAACAGTAGAGTGGATGAAGCCGAGAATCAAATCAATGATTTTGAACATAAGGAAGCAAAAACAACCACACACAACATCAAAAAGAAAAAAAACTCTAAAAAAAGGAAGGTAGTATAAGTAGCCTCTGGGACAACTTCAAGAGTTCTGACATTCACATCATAGGGGTGCCAGAGAGAGAAGAGAAAGAGCAAGAAATTGGAAATCTATTTGAAAAAATAATGAAAGAAAACTTCCTTAATTTGGCGAAGGACATAGACATGCAAAGTCCAGGAAACACAGAGTGTCCCAGAAAAGATGGATGCAAAGTTCCCGTAAGACTGTAAGCTGATTTCTCAAAAGAAGCTTCGCAGGCTAGAGGGGATTGGCAAGAAATATTCAAAGTCATGAAAAGCAGGGACCTACAGCCAAAATTGCTCTACCCAGCAAAGCTATCATTTAGAATCTAAGGGCAGATAAAGAGCTTCCCAGACAAGAAAAAACTAAAGGAGTTCATCATCACCAAACCATTATTATACGAAATGTTAAAGGGACTTATTTAAGAAAGAGAAGAATATCAAAATATGAACAATAAAATGGCAATAAATACATATCTATCAACAATTGAATCTAAAAACCAAACTAAGCAAACAAGAACAGAGACAGAATCATGGATACAGAGAACATTGCCATATGGGAGGCGGGTGTGGGGGAATGGGTGAAGAGGTAAGGGGATTAAAAAGTACAAATCAGGTTAGCCAGGTTGATGTGGCACCAGCTTGCCAGTTCTGGGAAAGAGGGTTTAACAAAGGTGCAATGGCCTCTGCTCGCCTTAATGCCAGACACTTCGGTTTCTCCCAGTATGCCACTGGTGCCTTTCAGGATGCTACCCCAGTGCTGGAGCTCAGAGGAAGTGAGCCTGAGTAGGGTTCCCCTCATATAAAGAGAAACAATCCTCTTCTTTCATCTCTTGGAAACCAAAAGTGAACATTTCACATAAAATCACCAGTAAATTTTGCAAGTCAGCCAGAGAAGAAGGCACATTTGATGCCTGGGCTTATGCCTACTCTACTGCAGGCCCTGCCTCTGTGCTACTGATCTAGGGAAGCACAAAGAAAAGAAGGGTGGTCACAATCACAGTTGGAAACCTTAAGTTGACAATTTATAGAATGCTCCACCCAAAAATAGAATATACCTTATCTTCAAGGCATATAGAACATTCACTAATAAGGAAATACAAAATAATTGAAATCATATTAAGTATATTCTCTAATCACGTTGGAATTAAAATCAGCAAGGGAGAAATAACAAGAAAATCCCCAAATATTTGGAAATTAATTATACACTTTTAAATAACTATGGCTCAAATAAGAAATCAATTAGAGGAGTTCCAGCCAAGATGGAGGCAAAGATAAATATGCTTTGCTTCCTTGCACAACCAGAAGAAGGATAACAACCAATTTGAAAGCAAAAAAGAACCAGAACTGCCAGAAAATCAAACTATATGTCAGTTCAACACCCAAGGAGTTCAAAAAGAAACATTCATACAAACTCGTAGGACAGGCAGAGACAGGAGGCTGGGGCAAAGAGGGTGAGCAACAAAGCAGCCGCTGGAGAACCAGGGTCTCCCACATTCACATGTGGATAAACCAGGAGGAACAACTAGAAACAAGGCAAACGTAAAAAACCTGTGGGGGTTACAACAGCAGGAGAAACTCCCAGTCTCACAGGAGAGTCTGTTGGAGAGGTCCACGGGATCCTAGAATGTACACAAGCCTAGCAATCAGTGTCTGAAAGGGCACAGTCCACTTAAGAGAGAGAAGTGACTGAAATCAGGGTGAAAGCCAAGCAAGTGGCATTGTTCCCTCTCTGATCCCTCCCCCACGTATAGTGCAACAATGCAGCAAAGTGGGTTGCCCTGCTCTGGCAATTACCTAAGGTTCCGCCCCTTACAACATAACAGGTGCACAGAGACAAAGAAATGTGGCCCAAATGAAAGAACAGATCAAAACTCCAGAAAAAGAACTAAGTGACGAAGAGATAGATAACCTATCAGAAGCAGTGTTCAAAACACTGGTAATCAGAATGCTCAAAGAAATTATTGAGTGTGGTCTCAAAATAAAGGAAGAAATGAAGGCTATACAGAGTAACATAAAGAAAAATATTCAGGGAACCAACAGTGAAGAGAAGGAAACCATGACTTAAATCAATGATTTGGAACAAAAGGAAGAAATAAACATTCCACTGGAACAGAAAGAAGAAAGCAAAATTTGAAAAAATAAGGAGAGTCTGAGGAACCTCTGGGACAACTTTAAACATTCCAACATCCAAATCACAGGGGTGCCAGAAGGTGAAGAGAAAGAGCAAGAAATTGAAAATTTATTTGAAAAAATAATGAAGGAAAAATTCCCCAATCTGGCAAAGGAACTAGAGATGCAAGTCCAGGACACTCAGAGAGTCCCAAAGAGGTTGGATCCAAGAAGAAACACACCAAGGCACATCATAATTAAATTACAGAAGATTAAAGATAAGGAGAGAATTTTTTTATATTAACTTTTTTAAAAAAGATTTTATTTATTCATTTTTAGAGAGGGAAAAGGTGGGAGAAAGAGAGGGAGGAAAATATCAATGTGTGGTTGCCTCTCACACACCCCCTCCTGGGGACCTGGCTCGCAACCCAGGTGTGTGCCCTAGACTGGGAATTAAACCAGAGACCCTTAGGTTGTGGGCACAAAACAGGGGGAGGTTAAGAATTCTATAGGAAATGGAGAAGCCAAAGAACTTATATGTATGACCCATGGACATAAACTAAGGGGGGTGTGATGCTGGAGGCAGGTTACAAGGCAGAGGGGGAGAAAGGGGAGGAAAAAAATGGGACAACTGTAATAACATAATCAATAAAATATACTTAAAAAGATTTAAAAAGGAATTTAAAAATATTTTATTTAATAAAAATAAAAACATAATATATCAAAATTGGTGGGACATGGCCAAAACAATGCTTAGAGAAAATTGTACATTAAATACTTATTTTTAAAAAGTCTCAAAATAAAAAAGAAGTACAAATTAGTAATTACAGAATGTCCATGGGGATATAAAATACAGTATAGAAAATGGGCCCTGGCTGATGTGGCTCAATGGATTGAGTGCTGGCCTGCAAACCAAAGGGTTACCGGTTCCATTCCTAGTCAGTGCGCATGCCTGGGTTGCTGGCCAGGTCCCCAGTAGGGAGCACGTAAGAGACAACCACTCATTGATGTTTCTCTCCCTCTCTTTCTCCTCCCCTTCCCCTCTCTCTATAAATAAATAAATAAATAGATGAAAATGGAGTAGCCAAACAACCTATGCATGACCCACGGACATGAACAATGGTGTAAGGATTGCCCGAGGGAATGAGGGTTGCTGGGTGAAGGGGGGCAAAAGGAGAAAAATTGGGAAAACTGTAATAGCGTAATCAATAAAATATAATTTTTTAAAAAGGAATGCATCGTTACCTAACTCTCCCGGACACTGCAAAAGTCAGAGGACGTGGGATTCTGGAAAGCGAACAGATCAACCTGACATAACGAAAGAGCCACTGAGTTCTGGTCATGTGCACCAGCTATCATTAGGCAGTGGGGCTGACCCTAAGCATGGACGAAGGAGGCAGCTGCCTATGTAGTACAACGTAAGGAAACTTTCTGCCCCATAGGAGGAGGAATGTATTATCTGATTAGTAAATTTCGAAGAAGGAACTGGGCATGTTTCACTAGGCCCTAACTCCCTCCTCTGTGGTGTCAGGGTCTTATGGGGCATGTGCTGTCTGGTCTGCTAACTGCCACCTGGTAAGAGGCTCCCACTGTGGAATTCAGGGGAGGTCTGAAGTATCCAGAACCGCTGTGAACTGTTCTGGAGCAGACTGTCAAATTCAAGGCTTGAGCAATCAGCTATAGGCCTAAAAACATATTCAGAAGTTTAATAAGATGGTATTTTCATTACTATCTGATTCCTATTCCTGTCTCAGAAACATAGAAAGAGTTATGGTGCTTTGGGCCCATAAATCCCAAAACTCTCTTCTTCCTACTGTTTCTGAGGCTTACCTCCAGGAGAAAAGCATCTGGGTTGTAAACACCTTGAGAGAAGGAACTGCAACTTTATCATCTTTTGTGTACTCTTCCCCCAGCCCAGGAAATATGTGGCTGGCACACAGTGGGCCATCATATGTAAAAGTAGAACTAACTCCAGATAGGGTCATTGGAGCAGGGTATAACATGGCACCAGGCTGCTCTAATTAGTTTTCACTTGATGCTAATCAACTCCTGCCCAGGAGCCAGCTGGATAAAGAGTAGGTTAGTGGTTGTGGAAGGATTCCTCAAAATAAGCAGGCTTCTGGGGCAGTTTTCATTCCACGTTGCACTGGGTAATCACCTGGGGAGGTTTTTGGGGCAGGGGAAGATAGCCAGGATGCATGCATCCCAGACAAATGAAGTTGGCGTCTCTGGGAGTGGGGCCAAGCATCAGCAGTGTTTAAAGGTGATTCCAATGTCCAGTTAAGGTTGAGAGCCAGTGTTCTGGGCTGGTCTTTTTTTAGCATAATTAGTAGTTTGTAATATGCAGAATTTCAGGCCCCACCCCACACCCACCTTTTCTGCATTTTTAGCAAGAGCTTTAGGTGACTCATATATGTGTTAAAGTTTGGGAAGCACAAGTGTAGAAAACAGACTTTGGAGTCAGCTGAATCTTGGTTCTAATCCTGGCTGCACCCTTTCGCAGATATTAGGCAAGATACTTAAACTAGGTAAATCTCAGTTGAATAAACTACGACAGGTTCACACAATGGAGCACTATGCAGCCATAAAAAGGAAATTTGTAGTATCTTTAGATACTATGGAGTGATTCCCACAGCATTTTAACTGGGAAAAAAAAAAGCAAAAGTATAGATATATATTGTTTTAACAGAAAAAAATTTATATGGGCTTTGGGGAAAAATTAAATAATATATAGAAAGCAATGAACATGTTTCTGTAGATAGTGAAGTGCTTAACAAATATCAACTATTGTTATTCCTCTGTTCATGCAGTTACTAGTGGGTAGCTCAGAGAAACGATGTGAATGCCATGGCTCTGTGGTTTCGACAAGGCACTTAGAGAAATCTCATGCTACCAGGACACAAAAGAAAAATGTGGGCTGCTTAACCTTTTGTTATGGGAAGCTTCAGAAATGTACAAATGTCAAATACCAATGAACCCGCACTTTCTGATAACCCTACTTCATAGTCTTTCTTGTTTCATCTTTACCTTCACCCCTTCCATGCCTCACTGGATTATTTTGAAGTGAATTTCAGATATATTACTCTTCATCAGAAATATGTAAATCCCAGACATATCACTTTTCATCAGAAATACTTTAATATAGGGGAGATAAATTGTAATGGGAAATAATACAATAAAAAATAAACTTTTAAAAAAAGGAGAAAAAAAGAAATACTTTAATATGTACCTATAAAAGATGAGGATTCTTTTTGTAACACTCCCACAGAACCATTTTAACACCTAAAAATTAATCATAATTTCCTAACATCATTAAATACTGGTCAGTGTTTAAATTTCCCTGTCAATCTTTTTTTTACAATTGTTTTGTTCAAGGTAGTATCCAAACAAGGTCAACATATATTTTATTGCATCATCTCTTAAATCTTTAATTTATAGGTTTATCCTCTTTTTATCTTCCCTTGCAATATATTTATTGGATAAACAAGGTTGTTTGCCCTGAAGAATTTCCTACATTCAGGATTTCGATGACTTTGTTCTTGTAGTTTAATGTGTTCTTTTGTCCTTTATATTTCTGTATACTGATAGTTAGATGTGGAGGCTTGATTAGATTCAGGTTTGTTTTCTTTAAAAGAATTTTTCAGCCCTGAATGGTGTGGCTCAGTGGATTGAGTGCTGGCCTGCGAACCAAAGTGTCGATGGTCCAATTCCCAGTCAGGGCACATGTCTGGGTTGTGGACCAGGTCCCCAGAAGGAGAGTATGAGAGGCAACCACACACTGATGTTTCTCTCCCTCCCTTTCCCATTCTAAATATAAATAAAAATTAAAAATATTTTTTTCATAGGTGATGCTATCATTACTATTTATCTCACGAGGAAAACAGGAAAATCCTACTTCATAACGTTAACTGTATATTTGTATTCTTATCTCTTTTTGAGATGATAAATAAGATTGGTCGATTGGTCGAGGGATCATGATATTGATTCATCCATAATAAAGTTCTCCATCAGCTTTTCACCTACTGGTTATAGCAACTATTCATGATATTGACTAATGATTACATAGTCAAAAATTGTGATACTCTAATTTTATTGTTTCTTCTGCATTTAATAACTGTAAAACTCTAATCACAAAGAACCTTTTCCTCATCAATTCTTTGGTATCCTGAAGTACGACTTATATAGGAAAGCAGAGCTCCCTGTCTGGTGGTTTACTTCTTCCAGTCAACATGCCGACTTTAGAAGCTCCAGAAGAGAGGCTGAGAAAATTTAGATACCGAGGCAAAGATGCATCTATGAGGCAACATCAGCGAATAGCAGTCAGCCTGCAGCTCCAGAAGGCCAAGAAAGATGAGCAGGTCTTAGAAGAAACATCACCAATCTCTTCACTGACTCAGTTTCTAAAGAAGGGACCAACGAGGTCAACCTCACCCTGCAAGAACTAATCAACGGTGTGAATGCCTCAGATCCAGTTCTATGTTTACAGGCCACCCAGGCAGCCAGGAGAATACTGTTCCGGGAAAGGAACCCTCCTCTAAAACTGACTGTCGAAGCGGGGCTCATTCCCAGGCTGGTGGGGTTCCTGAGGTCCTCTCGCCACCCCTACTTGCAGTTTGAGGCAGCCTGGGCTCTGACGAATATCGCTTCAGGGACTTCGAGCAGATTTGCGCAGTCGTGGAAGCGGGCGCCATCCAGCCCTTGGTTGAACTCCTGTCTTCCCCGCACATGACTGTGTGTGAGCAGGCAGTGCGGGCCCTTGGCAATATAGCAGGTGATGGCCCAGAATTTAGAGACTTTATTATCTCAAGCAATGCCATCCCACAACTGCTGGCCTTGATCTCATCAAACATACCAATCACATTTCTGCGGAACATCACATGGACCCTGTCCAACCTGTGCCAAAACAAGAACCCGTACCCCTGCAAAAAGGCAGTGAAGAAAATGTTGCCCATCCTCTTCCACTTCCTGCAGCACAAGACAGCAAGGTGCTCTCTGACACCTGCTGGGCCCTGACCTACCTCACTGAGGGCTGCAATGAGCGCATTGGTCAATGGTTGACGTGGGGGTGCTGCTCAGACTGGTTGAGCTCATGACCAGCTCAGAACTGAACGTCTTGACCCCCTCTCTCCGCACCGTGGGGAACATTGTCATGGGAACGGACCGCCAGACACAGGTGACCATGGACGCTGGCGTCCTGAGCGCACTGCCCCAGCTTCTGCTGCACCCCAGGCCCTCCGTCCAAAAGGAGGCGGCCTGGGCCCCGAGCAACGTGGCCGCGGGACCCCCCCAGCACCTCTAGCAGCTTATTGCCTGCAACATCCTGCCTCCCCTGGTGGCCCTGCTGAAAAATGGAGATTTTTAAGTCCAGAAAGAGGCTCTCTGGATGGTGGCTAACTTCGCGACTGGGAGCATCATGGACCAGTTAATCCAGCTCATCCACTGTGGAGTCTTGGAGCCCCTGGTGAACCTGCTCACCACCCCAGACATCAAGTTTGTTATCATAATCCTCGATATCATCTCGTTTCTCCTCCAGGCAACAGAGAAGCTCTACGAGAAGGAATCCCTGTGTATTCTGATCGAGGAACTTGGTGGGCTTGATAGAATCAAGGCTTTGCAATTTCACGACAACCATCAGGGGCCCTGACGGCTCAGGGCGTTATTGAGAACCACTTTTCTGAGGAAGAAGAAAATGGCATAGTATCGCCCTCTCCAGATCAAGATCCTGAATTCTTAAAGCTCTTAACATAAAAATACCAAAGCTCCACAACTGCTAAACCAAGGACCAAACCCCAAAGGGCGAATTCTTTAAGCAGCAGCATTCCTACGTATTGGTATACCCCGGGTATAAAGCTTTTAAAATGGAACATTAATAAAATTTTTGACACTTTCAAAAAAAAAAACAGAAAGGCAATATTGATTATTTTCATTGACCAGTTTCAGAATGAATTGTTTTCCTAGCATCCTCTAAAGCACCTAATGAATATTTTCTTTTTAGTATTATTATGAACTTAAGCATGGCAGAAACATATTTGATGAATTTCAGTCCTGTTTGATGTTCAAGGTGCCCCATATTTGGCCAATGGAAGCTTTGCAGATTGATTCCTTAGTCATTTAAACATGACTCTAGTAGTCTTAAGTAGCTTCTTTTTTTCTTTGATAGTGCAAGAGTTTCCAACCTCAACTCTGTAAATTTCCTGCCCAGATCTTGAATCAGCAATTTCTCCAAGGAGTAACTGCTCCTTTTCAGTGAGCAATGGTATTTAAAGGCCACTAGAAGTGCTCATTGCTACTGGGTTGTTCATTGTTTCCGGGCTCTTCTGGGAGGTAGAACTAAAAAAAATAATTTTTATTTATTTTTAAAAAGATTGTATTTATTTATTTTTAGACAGAAGGGAAGAGAGGGAGAAAGAGAGGGAGAGAAACATCAATGTGTGGTTTTCTCTCACATGCCCTCCCCTGGGGACCTGGCCTGCATCCCAGGCATGTGCCCTGACTGAGAATCAAACCAACAACTCTTTGGTTCACAGGATGGTGCCCGATCCACTGAGCCATACCATCCAGGGCCAAAATACATTTTTTAAAGAGAAAACTAGATCATGAATTTATTTTCCATTTATTTTTAAGGTTACAGAGTTTTCACTTAATTTTTTCATGTAATATTTCTCTTTTACCTGAAAATCTAAGTTCTTAATAACATTCACTATGTTTTTGCTTTATCATTAAATACATAGATAATAGTTTCAGAATAATAATACCAATAATATTATCAACATGATTACTAAATACTAAGATTTATTTGAGTGCCTCCTTGCCAAATGCATTTGATAGTAGCTGACTCTTGCAAGCTCTGAGTAAATAGCCTGTTTTCTTTTGGATGATCTCAGTTTATTTTCCTGTCTCCAACAGGAAGTCCAGAAACAAACTGAACATATGTGTGAAACCAAAACCCAAATCAGGAGGTAGAGTCACCCCCTACCAATGTCCCTTCCAGTTGTATTGTCACTGGGTTGTGCCACCACATATTGGTTAATCTTTAAACTTCTACTTTCTTACAGTCTCTCCAATACATCCTCTGACAAAAAGCAGGCTGAACTTGTCAAGAAAAGGTAGAAATCCCAAGGCTAGCTAAGCCTGTGGGAGGAGGCAGATAAAGAACCCAGGGACCCAAGAAACCAGTCCATGCCAGAAAAATCCAAAATAGCACCTGAAACCCCTTTCCAAGTGACCTTTTGATGAACTTTTCTTAATTAGCATATTGAAAATAACTCTTAGAAGTGGAGATCTAACATTAAAATGAGACATGAGATATATGGCTAGGCATGGCCCAAGCATGTTTGAGGACTGGACATGCTCCCTTGTAAATCGAGAACCCTCCGCCCTTCCTCAAAAATCCCCACTCTTGAACCTGCCTACTTCCCCCAAGACCCTTTAATACTTTCCTAATTCCCCAGAATCAGGAAGGAGGAATCATTAGAGCATTCAATTATCCTTCTCTATTTCTTGGCCAAGGAATAAAGTTTCTGACTTGCTTTACCGAATACTATCTCATCCTTTTTTTTTTTTTTCAGTGACACTTATCCTTACTTTAATATTTTTTGTCTTTTTCTGCTTTTTAAACGAGCTCTCAATTACAAAATATCAAACTACACTCAGAACTGCCAGCCACGGCACAGTGCAGAGAAGCCCACGAACAGGGACAGACAGCGGTAGCAGGTGGCCAGAGGCGGGGAGTGGGTGAAGCAGTGGTTAACAAACGTTCACGGGAAGCTAAAACTATCCAACAGGCTGTGCCCTAATTTAGCACAGGTTACACTAGTCACTACCTTGGTGGGTGGCCTTGGTGTGTTTGGGTTCAGATTCTACGTGACAATACCATTTCCTCCAGGTAAGAGTTCTTGGCTTGCACCGATCACAGGGTGGCTGGAGGGCACCGGACCAGCCTATTAGTTTTTCAAAATGCTGTAGTAGACCTGATAGATGTACTGAGAGACTTCAGGAGCTCTGCACTTCAGCAACAGTGTGTAATTGAGGTTTCCTGGCTGGATGCACAGCTCAGCCAAGATCCAAATGCCGTTGGTGAGCTTCAGAGACTGGTATAGCATGTCTTGCCCTTCCACGTTTCTCTTGGCAATAGTATAAACGTTGTTGTTTTGCAGCTTGCTGGAAACAGTGTCAGCATTTACATGACATTCCTTAATCTGAAACTGAAGTTCATTTTCATTGGAAATATCCTTCCACGTCGCGAGGAAGACCTGGCGCTCCCTTTTGCTGTCTTCTACAAAAAGCACATTGAGTGGGATGAGGCAGCTGAACTAGAAGACATCAATATTGTTTTTCACAGCCACCTGAAGGTTATTCAGAGGTTCCATCTTCATGACTAGGCCCAAGGTGTTGAGAGGCAGGGAGACCTTGATGCTCTGGTTTGGCATCAGCGGGGTGTGGATGGCCAGGGGAGAGCTGGGGATGACACCGAAGCTATTCTTGTTAAACTGGATCGCGAAGTCTGTCATGTGCTGTAGAGCTTTGTTGGTGAAGTTCATTTCCATATAGATGTGCCCCTGACGATGAGTAAATGTTCCGGAAATCTCCAATATTTTAGCCTTCACTGCAGGCGGCCAGACAGCCTTAGGAGCCATGTATCCACCATGGGCCTATCCCGGTGGAGAGTTCAAACAGATCGTTCAGGCCGCTGCTGACCACAGCAGGGGTAGGGGAAGGAGCAAAGGTTGCAGGCACCGATGACGGGATGAAGGACTGTCCCACTGCCGGACTTCCTCCAATGCCCCTGCCAAGGTCACTGCCAAGCAGACTATCTAGTCCTCCTCCCAAGAGATCCACTGCTCCCACCTGCATGGAGGATACCTGTGGCACATTGACTGGGGGACCGAGGTCAGGTTTAAAAGGTCTCCCAGAAGGTCACCTTGAGAGGGAATAACCTGAGGCTGCTCCAGGTTGGTGGCAGTGGTGGTACCAACAGGGCTGTCACCAGCATCAGTGCTCCCATGATGTATTGGCAAGTGTTTGCGATGGATTCCGTGACTTCCTTCCACAAAAGCATTGGGAGGCTTGTGGTACACAGAGGCCAAAGAACCAATGAGGCAGATTAGCTCATCCAGCAGAGTTGGCTCAATGAGATCTGCCTCCTCAGAGATCAGTGGCTTCTCAGACAAGACTACTTCTTTGGCTGTGACAGGGTCCGTTGAGAGAAGCCACCATAAATATACCCCTATCTCAAAGGTCAAGATTATCAGAATCCTGTGATGCCAAGCTCAAGACCTGTCGCACCAGCTCCTGTGTTTCCGACGGCTTCTTGAGGAACAGCTTCACGATGGCTGTGAGCAGAGTGAGCTGCACCTGGGTGCTTTCATCATGAAAACCCTCCAGGAAGCTCTCTAGTAACTCATCTGCATTGTCAATTCGTTCAGCATATTCTCCCACAATCCAAATCATAGCTGCTCGAGCATCTGGCTCATCCAGCGAGTCTAGGTTCTCACAGAGAGTGGCAATGATACTTTCATATGTGTTGGGGTACTTGCGGAAGATGTCCCTGATGACGACGATTGCCTCTTGGACCCCATAATTTACTTTGGTCTGGATGAGATCAAGCAACATGCTTACACAACGTTCTGCAGATTGCTCCACCTTGATGGCACACCGTCCAATGGCCTGCACAGCTTTGCGAACGAAGTCAACATCCACCTCTGTGGCACATTCCTTCAGTTCGGCCAGAACCTGAGCAATATTGGCTTGGGATGCTAAATGAATCATGGTGTCCAACTTCTCTAATTTAACATAGATGGGATCATTATACTTCACAAAGAAGACTTTGATTTCCTGCTTTAATATTTCAGGCCTTCTCTGAACAATTAGGTTGATGTTCCTCAGGGCGACGTACTGCACCTCTGGCTCCCCCGAGAGGAAAGTGACGAGCGGAGGGGCCAACTTCTTCAGCAGCACATTGTAGCAGTCAGAGTCCTTGGGTAACAACTCCAGAAATTTCATCAGGACTTTTGCTGCTGAAAGCACCACTGCTGAGTTGGCATGAGACAGCCGGGGAGTCACCCGCTCACAGATGCTCTGAGCCTCTCGGTCATCTTTAGGGTTATTATTGGACAGGCGGTCCAGGATGAAAATCTGGCCCCATTCAGTGCACTCATTCAGGGCTGTCAGCAGCTTATTAATGTTCTGGGGGTTCAGGTCGAGTGAGTTGCTGTTTGGGTGAGATTCGCTGATTTCAGATAACGCTGCTACAGCATTAGCCACCACCATTGGATTGGAATCTGCTATGAGATCCTGCAGAGAATCCAGAAATCCCTGATCTTCCACCATCTGGGCATTGATATCGTGGAGTTTCGCCACACAGACTGCTGCTGTTTTCTGAACATAGGGATCTTCATCCTTCAAGCACTTGCAGAGGGGCTCACAGAGATATTCTGTGATCTTGTCCACCCAGATGCACCCCATGGTTCTGACTGCCAAGGCCCGAATCAGAGGATTGGGATCTTCACAGTCCTTCACAAAGCTTGACAGCCATGATGGCCATGTCTGGCTGACTCTTGGCATAGTTCATCAGGTAGAGGTACACGAGCTTCTTCAGTTCCAGGTTGTCAGTCTGCATACAGTTCACTACATCTGGAAAGAGAGAGCTCACGTCCTTCCCCACAGTCATAGCGGTGATCACTTTCTTCACAGCCTCCTTTCTCTTTTCTTTCTTTTCATTGTTGAGTTCAGCCTTTAATTCAAAGATTTCTTCTTTTTTATTGGTTGTGAAGTACTTGGAGTCAGTCATGGTGTTGGCTCTTTAACTTGTACCAGAGGCAAGGACGGGGGTGGCGGTAGCAGCCAGAGAGCACGGCCCGAGTGGTGTTGTAATGGTTTCCTGCACGTCACGACTCCTTTTCCAGGTCTAAACCACTCCTATCTCATCCTAGTGATGTGACACCAGACAGAATGACATCGTAGGGTCCCTGACCTGCAGGGGTTGGTGACACTATCTCTCCTAATGTAACCATTCTGACTTTCAATGCCATGGATCAGTTTTGCTTATTTCTGTACTTACTATATGAATAGAATTGTACAGTGAGCATATTTTTGTGTTTCTGATTTCTTTTGCTCAGCATCATGTCCATGAGGTGTGTCCGTATGGTTATGTGCAGCAGTATGTTCATTCATACTCATGACTGTATACTAGCATTCTACTGTGTGACTTTACCACAAATTACATATCCATCCTACGGTGAATAGACCATTGAATTGATGCCAGTTTGAAGCTATCACAAACAGCACTGTTAGAAACATTCTATACCCAGGAGTGGAATTGTTGTGTCATAGGTTATGCATGTGTTTAGCTTTAGTAGGTACTGCCAGTTTTGCAAAAGGTTATATACCAACTTACATGCCCCAAAAAGTTCATGAGAGTTCCAGTTGCTGTATATTTTCGCCAACATTTGATCTTGTCAGACACTTTAAAAAAAATTTTTTTTTTTTTGAGAGAGAAGGGAAGGGAGAAACATTGATTTGTTGTTCCACTCATCCATGCATTCATTGGTTGATTCCTGTATGTGCCCTGGACCAGGGATCAAATTGGCAACCTCGGCACATAAGGACAACACTCTAACCAACTACCCAGCCAAGGCTTGTCAGACACTTTCATTTTAGCCTTTCTGGTAAGCATCTTTGTAAATTTATACTTAATATTTTTCTTATTCCCTATTAGCTCTAAGTGTTACAGTTTTCCGGGATTTAGGTATTACAATTATTAATGGTATACAACTGATCAAAACAATACTTGTCTCCCCCCAACCCCTGCCCATGCTTCAGACACTCCTTTAGACCGCTCATTATTGTATTGGAAACAATGGGTAGTGAAAGGGGATTCTTAGAGTGGGTCTTTTCTGTATTATTCTGTGTCTCCAAAGCTTTCACACAGTAGGTACAAAATAAATATTGTATAAATACATGAGTAGATGATATGAAAGCTTAGTTGTCTCCACCACACTTTGTGAGCCAACCCCGACCACTGGAGGGTATGCAAGTAGGTATCTTCTCATTTCAGGTCTTAGACCCAGTACAAGGAAATCCTTTAATAAACAATGTCTACCAAACCAAAATGCCTTCTAAAGAACTGCCTCCTGCCCTGCCCTGCCTCATATAGCTTCAGGCCTTTGAGCCTGGACACATGCGATGATTATAGTCATATTGTTACATCCCTAAGACTATATTCATTATATATTGCATGTTATTACACTATTATAGCAGGTGGCAGATCTTGGCATACTGGGCAGGGATGTGTTGGTGTGAAATCTCTTTTTTAAAAAAGATTTTATTTATATATTTTTAGAGAGAGAGGAAGGGAGGGAGAAAGAGAGGTATAGAAACATTGATGTGAGAGAGAAACATCAATTGGTTACCTCCTGCATGCACCCCAACTAGGGACTGAACCCCCAACCAAGGCATGTGCCCTGGCCAGGAACCAAACTGGCGACCTCTTGCTTTGTGGGACAACACCCAACACACTGGTAAGGGCTGAAATCTCACTTTAAATGAGGCTCCAGATACCCAATCTGCTATGGGTCATGGGCATAGAAAATATACAGCTCTGCGGCTGAGTCCAGAGTTTTCCCTTGCATTGTCCCCTCTGATCCTTCCTCCCTTTCAGTTTTGCAGACTAGCTGTAAATTGGGTCATAATGGCACCCCCTTCATAGGGTCATTGTGAGGATTAAAGAAGTTAATATATGTAAAGTGCTTAGCCCAATGTCTGGCATACAACAAAGTGTAGGGTAAGTGGTAGCCCTTTTATATATAATATACATGTAACATAAAATAATATATATTATATAATATACTATATATCATAATGTATCATATATAATAAATATTACCTATATTATATTATATATATATATATATCTTATAGTCTATTTTTATGTGTTGAAAGTTTTCCATAACAAAAAATGTTTCTTAAAGAAAGTTATAAATAACCTAAAGCCTGTAAGGTAAAAGGTAATTTCCTGATCTTTGACTAGAAAGTACCCTAAATGCAATAAAACCTGAGCACATCCAGAAGGGAAGTAAGGTGAGGGTATGGCATTGGTCTGGATTTAGTCGGTCAACAAGCAGGATCCACAGGTGCTCTCCAGGGACAGAGTGGCAGTGACAGCTCTTGAGCTTTGAGATAAATGTTGTTTCAGCAGAAGGTGGAGAGGCATTCATATGAAGGTTCTTTGACTGTTGGTGAGTCTGCACCCAGCATGTAGATTAGCACTGGGTCTCTGGCCCCAGCCTGACCTTTAGCCCAAGGTAAAGTGTGCTTCCCCAAGTCTCTGAATATAGGTGGCTTGACCGCCCTCTGGGGCTGGAGGGCCTCCCTCCCTTCCTTGGGTTCAGGTCTCCATCACCCAGCACACAGCTGTGACATCTGACACATTTTATCAACTACCCCAAGCTCTCTTCTGACCACTAGCCTCGATACACTGGCCAATTCCCAACCCTGCTTGAAGGTGACATTTTAGAGGCCTTCAGGTTAACAACAGCCAAAATAGGGACACTGTTCAATGCAGGTCAAGGCAGGGCTTCTGGGCAGCCTAGTTTAAAAAGTGTCTGAATGCTTCCTACACACCTTACCTAACGGTATCTCCCACACTTTCGGGGAAACATACTTCACCTTGGGTTAAAGGCTGGGCTGGGGCCAGAGGCCCAGAGCCATCTGATGCACTGGTCACTGTGGCTTGAAATTCCACCATTTAAACAGCATTCTTTGGGGTTACATATTACTTTATTGAGAAACTTTTTTCCAAAGATACCCTGGGAGGGGAATGCATTAAAACTAGTACCTCAGTGCCCTGGCTGGTGTGGCTCAGTTGGTTGGAGCATCATCTCCTGCTCTGCAAGGTTGCAGGTTAGATTCCCAGTTAGGGCACATACCTAGGTTGTGGGTTCACTCCCCCGTTGAGGTGCATGTGGGAGGCAACTGATCAACGTTTCTCTCATATAGATGTTTCTCTCTCCCTTCCTCTCTCTCTAAAAGCAATGGAAAAAAAAAAGTCCTTGGGTGAAGGTAATTAAAAAAAAAAACAAAAACAAACCTAGTACCTGTGCATGAATTGTTTACTGACTGACCTGGGTACCTGGGAGGGTGAAGCAGAGACTAGATTAAGAGTAAGGGTGATGGAGAGATGTACAAACAGCTTGGGTAGGGACCTCTCTTAGTTTCAGCATGCAAATTATTGGGATCAGAGTGAGGGCTGAAGAGAAGTTCAGAGGTAGAGGTAGAGGTTATTAAAGGTCGAGGTTGCCGGAGTCCCCTGGAGCAGTGCAAAGAAAGTCTGCAGCAACCAAAGCCCGG
The DNA here is from genome assembly GCF_021234165.1 of Pteronotus mesoamericanus. Taxonomy (NCBI): domain Eukaryota; kingdom Metazoa; phylum Chordata; class Mammalia; order Chiroptera; family Mormoopidae; genus Pteronotus; species Pteronotus mesoamericanus. The sequence goes on along the minus strand of NW_026555105.1, from coordinate 23,639,982 downwards.
TGCAGAACCCTGAAGACTGACAGCTTGGGGGTGGGCCACAGTGACACTCCCCATCTCTCCAGGGTTCAAGTTCCTGCCCCTTGCAGAGTACTAAAATGGAATCAGCTCCAGAGGCTCCTTGCTTGCCCCGTGTCCTGTGATGGCTTCCTGAAAAGAACTCGCAAGGATACCCCGAATCCATCTGGCTGCTGGAGGGCACCCCAGCCCTCACCCTGCACAGTTGCCTCAGTGGATATGCCTTCTTCCCCAATCCCTAATTCTCCAATACACAGGATAAAGTACAGGGCAAATATAAAGGGTAGCAGCAGGGTCCAAGTCTGCCTCTACTGGGATAGCCAAGTGCTCCTGCCCTTCTAATTTGAGCAGTGATAATAGCATGTTTCCCACCCTTAGTAAATGCCAGGAACCATTCTAAGATTTATATAAACTCATTTAATCCTCACAACACTAGGAGAAATATATATATACTTATTTATTTACTTATTATTTTTTACTATTCATCCCCCTTTCACAGATAAGAAAACAGAGGCACAGAGGTTAACACCTTGCCCAAGAGCACAGAGTGATGAGAGGCAGAGCGGGATTCAGGCCTAGGCTACCCTATACTGCAGAGTTGCACCCTTACCAATTGGGCACTCTGCCTATCCTGCCATCATCTCTACTAGGGTGGGCAGGGGAGAGGTGGGAGAAGCATTTAGTGGCCACCTGCTCTGGGCCAGGCAGTTGACAAACACCTGTATGCTTCAATCTCATTAGAACCCAGTGAAGGATGAGCCATGCTACAGCCCATGTGGGGCAGCAAGACCAAAGAAGTCTTCCCAGGCAACACAGCACAGGAAGGGGTGAAGCTGAAGTTCAAACTTCAACCTGAACTCTGCCCAGAAGGTCCCCGTCCCAACCCAAAGGGCCCCTCCCAAGTCTACAGGGGAATGGGGACCAGAGAAAGGGAAAGAGGAGAAGGGGGTGAGCAAACTGGAAAGGGGGCTTAGGGGGTATTCTGAGGCCTAGCAGCTGTCTCAGGCTTCCCAGGGACCCAGAGGAACCTCCAGACCTCTTCCCCACCCTTGCCTGGCATGCGTGGAGGACCAGAAGCAGCTCTGGTGTTCTCTCGGGTGCTCTCGAGGACAACGGCCTCAGGCTGGGCTGCTGGGGGCCAGGAGTGAGGACGTGTGGATCCCCCTTCCTGGACAGTCGCTGTCAGCTGCCAGGGACCAGGACAGGACTGGGGTTGGGGTTGGGGTGTTGCAAACCCCCTGCACTCTTCAGCAGCACCTCCTGATTCATGGGCTTGGGCAAACAGAAAGCAAGCCTGGATGGAGGCACCTCCTCCAGAGGACGAGGGCGACAACCCAGATTGCCAGGTGGCAGGTCTGGAGAGCATGGGGCAGCCCTGAGCCCAGAAAGCTAAGGACGGTAGGGGAGTTGCAAGGCACACCAGCTGGGATGGAAATGTTGCCTGCTAGGACTCAGTTGGCAATGGCACAGCCTCCACACAGGGCTGCAGGCCCGAGTCCCCTCTGATCCAGCCTCTGCCATCCCCAAGAAAGGGACAAGGTGGGTGGGACCAGCTCCCCGGCTCAGGCCAAACGTATGGAGGGGAAGGGAGCAGACACATGGCTGGGAGAGCAGAGGGGCCTCACGGGAGCAGGCGCCGCCGGTGCAGCACAGCCAGGAGCATGGCCAGGAGCACCCCAGCAGCAGCAGCCGCCGCCCTGGGCCATGAAGCCCATGGAGCCCATGGAGCCCTTGGCACCAGGGTCCTATCAAGCTGGAACTCCTCTTCCTCCTCTACCCTGAGCTGGGGGGCAGCACGCAGCTCAGAATTGCCTGCCAGGAGGTCAACGCTGGGACCCTCAGCCACATGGATGCTCAGGTTATTCACTGACACATACTCATTCTCCACTGGGCCATTGTCAGGTTTTGGGTCCGAGTCGTAGCTAATGGCAAGGTCCGCAGAGCAGCCGGAGAATGGCTGGCTATCCTGGGAAGACAGCCTGCCTGGTTTGCTCAGCTGTGGCCCTGAGTACCAGCTGTCAGAGCTTCTGTCTGCACGGGATGTGCTGCCTCCAGCAGAGGCACCTGTGGGCGCTGGAGACACTGGTGTGTCCTGGTTTAAAAAAAAAAAAAAAATTAAAGGAGAGGGTGGAAAGGACTGGGGATGACAGAGGGCCAAGCCAGGTTGGGCGGCCCCCTTCCTAGGCCAGGGCATGAACTAGCACCCCAACCTCGTAATTCCCAGCCCATCGTGCCTATGAGGCCACCCTCTCTCAGGGAGTCAACCCACCGATAGCGCAGGAAGGCAGGCTATACGAGGAAGGCCCAGGCACTGCAGCAGCATTGGTGGGGACCTCCAGGGCAGCCCTGTCCCTGCTCACTGGCCTGCCTGTGAATTCAGCCCCATCCCTGGAAGCCCTTGGTGGAGTGTGGCCTCATCCTGCATCAACATTCCGCCTGGGCTCGGGGACCATGGAGTAGCCAGCCATAGGGTCAGCGGCCTGGCCGTGCACCCAAGAGGCTCTGTGGGTTCAGCTCCCCTGGGCAGACAGCAGCTGGAGGGTGGTATGTGCAAGCTGGCACGGGGGGAAGCTGGGGCAGGGCTGCTGAGTCAGAGCAGCTGCCCAGGCTGGATGGGCTGGGACTGCTATCAGGAAAACCCTGGTCATGGAGAGCCAGAGCTAAGTGTCAAGGCCGACAGGCCATCCTGCCCTATCCCTCACTGCTTCCTCTTCTGCAAAAGGGAACTACCAAGCTTACCAGGGAGCTGTGAAATCTAAATGGATTAATGCATGCGACCAGCTGGGGGTGGCCCACCACACCTGACTCTCCTGAGGCATCCACACTTAAGAGCTCTAATGATTATTATGACTGTGAAGGACGTGGTGTGGGGTCTGGATAAGGCTGCTTCTCAGCTGTCCCTATAGCCTTCAAAAAGGCCCTGGACCAGCCTAGGCTGGAGAAAGAATGGAGACAGGGAAGGGTCGAAGGACAGGGCTAGGGAAGGGGCCTGGATCACTGTAAGGAGTAACGACTCACCTGTGTGTGTCTGTTGCTGCTCCTGACGGCGGGTGCTGTATTGGCAGGCACCTTGCTGGGCACTGAGCTTGTGGGCATCCTGTGGTCAGGCACCAAGGGAGTAGGTACCTTGGGTGGCACTGTGCCAGCATGTATTGTGTTCTTAGGCAATTTGGATGGTACAACACTAGTAGGCACATTAGTGGGAGGATTTGAGCTGGTGGGCAAGTTGGAAGGCACTGTGCTGGTACGTGCTGAGTGGAGGGGGACCTTGGAGGGTGCTAGGCTGGTGGTCATAGAGTTGGTGGGCACCCCTACCCCACTGGAACTGATGGTAGCCTCAGCCTGGTCACTAGCATCCCCCGTAGAGGAGGAGGAGGTGCCAGTAGACAGAGCTGACACTGCGGGTCCAGGCAAGCGGCTTGCCCTGGGGGTGGAACGGGCCAGGGGCTGGAAGGAGACAGTCGGTGATACGGGTCCATGAGGTGATGTAAGGCTGGAGACCATGGCTGCCGGTGGCAAAACTAAAGGGGAAACATAAACCCACAGGAAGGCTGGTATCAGAGGTCTAGAGAAGGGCCCCTCTGCCCCAGCTCACACCATCTCTATGGCATCAAGACCTCCCAGCCTCCTACCCATGGAGGAGTCTCCACAGTCCCTTTGGTCACTGCTCCCAGGCCCAAAGATCCAATAACTGCAGGCACATGCTTGGTCTTGTCTATCCTCACACCTTGACCTATAGCAACCAAGTCTGTTCTCTCACTAGAGTGAAATGGTCCATCTCTCCAACAGCCTCTAGGAGCTTGGATATCATTAAATATCTGCTTAGCTTTTTCTTCTTCTGCCTGGGAGACTCCCCTTTCCTCCTGTGTCTGCCGTTTCTATCTTTTCCCTTGCCTGGTGGAATTCTGGATACTCTTTCCACTGCCATCCTTCCTCCCCGTCCCACCCCCAGCACAAGCAATCCTGGACCAGGGCAAGGGGCAGCAGGACGGCTCAAGGAGAAGAGCTCACACCAGTCATGTGGTCCCAGAGCCCCAACCAACCCCTCATGTGTGCAAGTCTCCTAGGAGGCTAAGGCCTTGATGTGGGGGGTATGTGGGCACAAAGCCACCACCGGGAGGAGGGGCTGCCCTGGAGGAAGCAGGAAGGAGTAGGCAGTGATAGTCCATAAGGCTGTTAAATCAGGATTTTCCGTGGAACTCTGAGAATGCATATGTCAGGCCCTACAGCTGACAAAGGCCAGCCATCCTTCTGATGTTCCCCCCGCCCCGCCCCAAATATAACACCACAGAATCTTGTGGGACTTGTCCACACACGACTGAAATCGAAGTGCCCTTTGCCTCTCAGGGACACAGCAGCATTTCCTGAAAGGTATTCCATGGCAAGCTGACACTGCAAAATGCACATGGGGGCTTGGGGGAGACTTTTGAGGTGACACAAGTATAGGGCACTAAGGTGCCTTTTCTGAGCCTTTAACTACTCATGTGCCTTGTGGCTGCCCCAGCGGCACTGAGGGCTGGCTGGAAACCAGTGTCACATGGAACACAGTTTGGGAAACAGTGGTACAGAGAGATGCCAGCCTAGGGGTGGAGCAGGGGAGGTCAGAGTGGACAGCTCTATATTCCTGAGGGGAAACACTGAGGTCTGGTGTGGGGATCCAGGTCCCTGGCCGATGAAGATCATACTTCCTCTGGGGGCTGAGAAGTTTTCGTGATTCGCTGGGAGCTGGAGAATGTTTTAGGGGAAGGTAGTGCCTAGTGGCTCACCTGCCGACAGCAGGCCCAGCCCTACACCCTCCCTTCTGTACTACCCTCCAGGTGCTGGTAGATCCCTGCAGAGTCCCTTTGGTAGAGTGCAGAAGTGGCCCTAATTCTCTTTTCCTCCCTGTACCCACACCCTCTGCAATGTGACTCTGTCAGTCCTCTCATCTAAGGATGGAGTGTTTCCCTACTCCTTGACTTTGGGCTGGCCTGTGACTTGCTTTGGCCCACAGAATGAGGCCAAAGGGACACTGTGCAAGTTTTGAGCCTGTGCCCCAGGTGCCCTCTCTTTCTCAGAACTCTGCTCAGCTGCCGTGAAATGAGCTTGTTGCTGGAGGATGAGGGACTCATGGAAGAGAACCAAGGTGCCCCAGACAACAGCCACAAGAAAGCTTAAGTGTACGCTAGTGTGTACGCAAGAGGGAATTCAGCCAAGATCTGAACCAGCTGAACCAGCCCAAACTGCTGACCCACAGAATCATGAACTAAATAAATAGGCATATTTTAAGCTATTAAGTTTTGGGGACCATTCATTACGCAGCAAATGCTAACAAATACACCCTCTGAGGAAATGAGTTGTTCCCCGGGGTATACTCCCTTTATTCCCATCCTTGCCTCTTGTCCAAGGAAGCCGGAGGGGCAACTCTAACCCTCACCCTCACTTGCAGGTCAGGGAGACCCTAGAATTCCAGATTCCACACATACCTTTTGTGTGGGTATTGCCCAGTTCTGTGTCCTGCTCCTGAGGCCCACTGGGGGTCAGAGGGCTGAGGGCTGCTGTGTCAGAGGAGGGCTCCTGGGGGCCACTTGGCTTCATCACGACAGTTCCAGGCCTGGGCGTGTATGGGGCCTCCTTTGAACTCTGCAAAAGGGAAAATATGAATAAGGCAGTTGCTTTTTCCAGGAGCTGGTAGAGGCCAGTTTATGCTCATGGGGCAGCTTCTATAGACCTCGGCTCACATCACGGAGCACATGAAACAAGGAAGCTACTGTCTTGGCTTTAGTCACTGCCAGGCCCTCTGTCTACAGGTGACTTTCAACCCCCCTCATAGAAAACACACACACCATCCCCTGGGGAGTCCTGATCTAACTGCCTGGCCCTATAGAAAGGACCCCCCTGTAAGGCCACTGTATAGACCCCTTTCTGGGGCTTCATGTCCACAGTTTTGTCTCTCGGGCACCCACTGCCCATTCACCATATCTCAATAGAATCAGTCATCTTTTCCCGAAACTTGACTTTACTGGCAATAATTAGAGCTCCACCATCTACCCGACCACCCCATCACCTTCTAGTCCCTCCCTCCTCTGCATCTGGTCAACCACTGGTCCCCAACATCTCATATGTACCACTGCAAAGACCTCAAGAGGACTGAGGTGTCACAGAGTGAAGCCCTGGTCAACAGTCTGGGGGCTGGTCTGGGGCGGATCCCCACTTGGGGAGCCCTGGGGTTCAGGGTTCTGAGCAGAAATTGGGCACAGTTTGTGGGGTGCAGGAGAGGGCTTCTGGAAGGCTGGGTGAGCAGGTAACACAAAGGCCCAGGGCAGAAGGTAGACCATGAAGACGCACCTCTCCCAGGGACGCTGGCGACTGGCTGTCCTGGACAGGCATGGGGTAACTTGGCTCCTCGTCGTAGCTGTCATTTGAGGCGCTGGGGGCCACAGCAGGCCTGGGGCGCCCTGGAGCCCTGGCAGAAGCTGATGGCGGCTCTGATGAGGCTGGGGGGCGTCTTTGGTTCACTGGAGGACAAAGATAGAGTGATGCCCAGGAGGAATCAGGTGTTCCCAGGGATAGGAGAGGCCTGGGTGCTCTCAGACTGACCCTCAGGGCCATGGCCGTCGGAATTCCCACAGCTCCGAAAGCTGTCCTGATACACAACGCACTTCCCAGAGGGGACAAGCTTCACTTGGCAGGAGGCAGACGTGGGAGGGAGGCAGGGGTCGGGGAGGACAGGGTGAGGAAGGCAGAATGAGGCGGAAGGGGACAGTGGGGTGCCTCACTGGCCTCTCACCACCCAGCAGTTACTGGCTTCTCTGTCCCCAGGCGTTCTGGTACCCAGTGACTTTCTCTTCCTCGTGGGTGGTAGTCACCACCAACTGACCCCTGACCCGATGCTGCCTCTTCCTCAGCCCTTCCCCTGTATTCCCACCACTCCCCTCTGGTCTCGCCACAGCCATTTGTATTTAGGGAATCACTGTTAACATCTACAAATGAAGATACACATTTGAGAGGAAGGGAGGGAGGGAAGGATAGAAGGCAGAAGACGATGGAGGACAAATGGGGATATTCTAAGGCTATAAAGCTAGGCAGAGCTTCACGAGTGGTCTCTAATCTGAAATACAAATAGGGCCAGCTTGTGTTTCCTTCCTGCCTGGGTTCCTCAGACCCTGACCTCACAAAACCCCCCAGGGGCATTTGGTCTGGCTGGGAGTACCAAGTGGAGCTAAAGGGTAACTGGGGTGGGGAACCTAGAAGCCTCTAAGGGAAACCAGTGGATGGGAAGAGATGAGGGGAAAAGAAAGAAACCCATGAGGGAGAAAGAGGAGGCTGTAAAGGGAGGGAAAGAGGGAATAGAAAGAAGGCAAACTGAGGGAGGAGGAAGTGAGAAGTGGGAGGCAAACGTCACAGCCACAGAAATGAGCGGAGGCTCAACGTGCTTAGCACAGGAGGTGCTCAGCCCCACCTAAGCCCTAGACATGCTGACATCCCCTGGTATCCACAGCAGCTCCATGAGGCAGGTCAGCCCTGTTTTACAGACAGAAGACTGAGACTCAGGGAGATCAAGGGACTTGGCCAGAGGGACACAGCTAATTGGTAGCTAAGCTGAGATCTAAACCCAGGCTTGTCTACTGACCAGGAGTGATAGGAGGCAGGGTGACAGAGGGAGGGAAGCGGTAGAGAGGTGAGGGGACAGGGAGAGTGGAGGCCAGGGGAACTGAAAGGAGTTCCAAGAGAAGGCCCAGGGCAGGAGGCTTACAGGGCAGGTTGCTCTGGTAGACACGGGCCACTTCATCAGCAAGGTTAGCCAGCTCACAGTCCCTGAGTGCCTGGATGAGGGACTCCACCCAGCCACTCCGCCGCTTAAGGCTGTTGAAGAGTTCCCAAATGGTGTTCCGGTTCCCTCTGTGATTGTAGTGGGCCCGCAGGAGATCCTGAAAGAGACAGCCCATGGCCCTGCTCAAGCCAGGTGGCCCTGGCCCTTTCCCCACTCCAGAGGGGACAGCTGCAGAGAGGGGGGCAGCCATGTGAAACTGGGCCAGAGCCCAGGGCAAGGCTAGGGTCTGAGTACAAGTTTAAAGACAGCTACCAGGAAAGAGGCTCTTACTGTGTCCTGGGGTTCTCTAGCTCAGGGTTTTGGATGAATTATCTTATTTAATGCACTTATTCCTACTCTGCTGATGAAGAAACTGAGACTCTCCAGACGTAAGGCAGCAAAGATCCCACCAGCAGTGGGGCAGGTATCTGAACCCAGCTGGTCTGATGCCAAAGCCTGTTTGTTTATACAGCTTCCAAGGCAAAAAGGTTTAGATTAGCAGAAGAGGAAAACGTGTGTAGGAAACCGCAGATGAAGAAGGACATAATGGAAAAGAGAGGAGGCCAACAGTGAGAACCAGGGAAGGTGAGGGACTGGGGAGACTCTGGGACAAGCAGCTGCAGAGTTTTAAAACCCACCTGAATTCCCACATGCAAACAAGCAATGACACAGCACACACAAAAATCCACAGGAAACATTTACTGAAAAACAAGGTAACAAGCCCTGGCTGGTGTGGCTCAGTGGACTGAGTGCCGGCCTGCAAACCAAAAGGTCGCCTGTTTGATTCCCAGTCAGAGGACATGCCTGGGCTGTGGGCCAGGTCCCCAGATGAGGGTGTGTTAGGGGTATGCAAGAGGCAACCTATCGATGTATCTCTCACACATCGATGTTTCCCTCCCTCTCTTTCTCTTTCCTCTCTCTTCTCTCTAAAAATAAATAAGTAAAATCTTAAAAAAAAAAAAAAAAAGGTAACGAGGTATCCCCATAAACTATAAGAGGGAGGGCCAAACTCCATCAGCTACAGACTGGTGCTACCAGCATCTGTGGGGAAGAATCAGAGAACAAGGGGGTTCAATCTAAGAAGAGCGAAAACTGGGAAGGGTCTGGCCCACTTCACTAGGGGCCCCCAGCTGGTTCTGAGGGGGATAAGGTGGTCTGGTAGTAATAAACTCTCCAAGCTGAGCCTTGGGCTTGGTACCAGAGCAGTGTCCCATGAGGAGAACGGAATCTAAACGGAGCCAGCACAAAGACAAGAGATAAAGAAAAAGACGGTTCTGATAAAGTTGGTAAGGGGCCCAGAGCCTGAAAATTTCAGGCAGCCAAGTGCCATATTGTTGAGCACTACACCAAAACGACACCAGAGGGAGCTCAGGAAAGTAGGAAAGGCCACCCTGAACCACACTTCATTCTGAAAGTTAGAAAAGGCACAAGGACAGGAAGCCGGATACGCAAGGAAGGAAGGAGTTGGTTTTGGCTTGGGTCAAACTCTGAGCTCCACAGCCCTGCCCCCAGTCTGGCTGGCTGTCATGCCCTGGCTCACCTGGTCACTTGCTGTGAGGCAAGACAAGTGAGGCAGAATCTCCAGAACATGAATATGGTAAAAATTGCGGAAATGGTGGCGGATATACTCATAAGTCTGGTCCTCAGCAACCGTCATCACTGTTCAGGTTCTGAAGTGATAGAGGGCTCTGGCCCGTGGGAGGTCTCTGTGTGCCCCTAGCCGCTGATAGCAAGAGGGCTCCACCCAGAAGTGCTGTTCCTTTGAAGTACACTGGGGAAAAAAAGAAGCAAGAGCCCAACATGATAATAATAGGATCCATCCTACTCAAAAGGTAAAGAAAATAAAGTATTAAGAAAAGAAGGGGGTTTGTTCATTAGTGGAAGAGCAAAGAATTGCGGTCTTCAGGATTCAGGATCAGGTTCCTTCCGGGACATTACTGCAGGCTCGCCATTTAAAGCTTGCTACATACATGTTCTTAGGTCAGAAGGCTGAGCTCCACTGCCCTAAACTCAACTGTTGACCTGGAGCAAGTTACCAGTCTTATCCTCACCCCTGAAATGGCTCAGAGAGCTTGTTTTGACAATACGGTTCTGCCTTATAAGCTTGAAATTTACAAGTGCCTCAAATACTAGCAGTTACTGCCTGTTGCTTTTATAGCACTTACCACCATTTGCAATTATGGACGCATTCATTTGTTTCTTATTTGCTTCACCCCTGAGGAAAGCTGCAGGGAATGAGACAAGATCTCTGCCTTCATCCAAATGACATTCTATTTTGTGGGATAGATAGTAAATTAGTAAACATATACATAAATAAGAATCCCAGATAGTAATAAAGGTTACAAAGAAAATAAAGCAGGGTCATGAAACAGCCCATGCAGAGGTGCACGCTGCTTGAACTGGGATAGTCCGAGAAGCCTTTCTGAACTGGCCACATTTGAGCTGAGCCGTTCTTGCCTGTGAGATCGGTGTTTCTGGCAGAGGACACAGCAAGTGAAAAGTTCCAAGGTAGGAACAAGTTTGACATGTTTAAAGAATAGAAATATGGGCCAGGTTTAGAAAGCTAGGGGGAAGGGCAGTGATCAAGGTCAAGGAGGTTGGAAAGGACTCACATATGTGTTATAGGAAAGGATGCTGAGTTTTATTTGGAGTGAAACAGGGAGCCATTGGAGGGTTCTGGGCAGGGAAAGAAGAGGATTTGATTTATGTTAAAGACCTCTCTGATGGTTGTGAGGACCCTGGATGGTGGAGGGGCCAGGATGGAAGCAGGGAGACAAGTCAGGAGGCCACAGCAGGGGACAAACACATGATGGGTATGGCTGGAATGGTAACCATGGAGGTGGCAAGGGATGGTTGGATTCCTGGTGTTTTGTGGAGTTGGGAGGTGAGGAAGAGAGAAGAACCAGGGATGACTCCTTGGGTGCGGGGCGGATGGATGGTGTTTAGCCAGCTGAGGAATTCAGGGGGAGGAGCAATGTCAGGAGACTCCAGGGCTCCATTCTTAACAAGTGAATGTTTTGGATGTCCAAATGGGTTTTCAGGGAGGGAAGGGACAAAGGAGAAGATCAGGCTGGAGTGGAAACATGGGTGGCAGGCTTGAGTGAGACGTCTGGGAGACAGTGCTTCAGAGCAGAGCGTGGCCCCCAAAGCTGCTGAGGGCACCAGTTCATCACATGGGAAACAGGGCAGCAGTCCTGCCTACCAGTCTCACTGCCTACCACCTTCACATTGCAGGGCTTGCTTCCCCAACCAACCAGGTGCTACATTCCTGGTGGGGCAAGTGATAATGACAGAGGACAAGAGGATCAGGGAGGTAGGGCAGGGGTCCTCAGAGGCTTCAGGAGATGAGCAAAGAATATCTCTGGTACCTAATAGACCCATTTCTCCTTCCCTCCCATGCCATCCATGAAGGTACCAGGTAAAAGGTGATACATTCTTCTGAATCCCAGCCTCAGCCCTTAAGACTCAGAGTTTGGGGGATATGGCTTTATGATATGTATGGTCCCACCAAAAAGAAAGGAAGCCCATATTTTTCACATTTATTGAGGATCCACTATAGGCAGGTACATCCTAAATTTCTTCCATTTAATCCTTGCCACAATCCCATGAGAGGAGAAGCGATGCTAAGTTACACAGCTGACCAGCGGCCTTGACAGGATTTGAACCTAGGGCTGACTTCCTGCCTCACTGCAGCTCACCATATACTGCGCAGGGCACAGAGGCCCTACAGCCGCTGAGATTCACACAGTCCCCACAGTCTCCTGCCTTCTAGCTCAGGGAGGAGCCAAGGTCACTGCCTGAGTTGGGGGCTCGGGGTGTGGTGCTAGGTAAGAGTATGCCTTGGTGGATGCAACATTTAGTCTCTTCTCTGGTGAAAAATGGCAATCTTTCAGAAAGGTCGCTGACTCTCCTTCCTAAAGTTTTTGAGGCTCCACAGCATCTCTATGGAGAACGTCGTTCTGGGTTGGTGTTTTTCCCAATGTTTTCCGGGCACCTCTTCAGGTCTCAGAGAAAATGGGCGGCGCAGTGGGCCGGCTGCCCTAGAGCTCTGAGGGAGTTGAAGAATGAAATATCCATCCGCACGGGAGAGACCAGGCCTCACAGCCCCGGCTCAGATTCCTGGATTCTTGGGCCAGATCCAGGACCGCGGTGGGAGGCTGCTCTTCTGAGTAGCTGTCGCCACCGAAAAATGTCAAGACCTAGAGAAGGGGGGTAACCCTCGACTCCCAAGTGCTGCCTCAGCCTCCTGAGGTCGGTGCACCCGGAGTAGGCCTCTCCCCGGGGTCACGCAGGGCCTGCGGGCGGATGGGGGCGCTCAGGATTCGGCGCAGTCTCCTTCCGACCTAAACCCCTACAGCCCGAGCAGACGCCCCGCGCCACCCACCTCCCGACCCCCCCGGAGCTGGGTGCGGCGCGTGGAGCCCTCGATGCCCCAGTCCCCACGAGCCCTGTCTCCTCCTCCGCCCCTCGCGTGCCCCACACCCCGTGCACCCCCGCAGACTGCGAGTCCCACTTGGCTCCTGCCTCCGCGGGCCGCCTCCCCGAAAGGCTTCTGTGCGGCCTGATCTCAAAGGACTGAGTGCGCGGGGCGGCGATCTTACCTCGGGTAGCCGCGACCCGGCGACCGGCGGACAGCCAACGACAGCCAGCGACCGCCACCTACAACCCGGAACCCAACCCGCAAGGAGGGAGGGGCCGGGCCAGGGCCGCGGGGCCACTGGGCAGACGACAGGGGCGGGACTTTGCGGCTGGCGAGGGCAGCTGGGCAGCAGGGGCGGGCGCTTGGCCTGGGATTAGGGGACTGGATCCGCTGGATCCTCGCTCCGGACTGACCTAGGTTCTTGCAGGGACCCGAAGTTGCCCCCCGCCCCCCGCTCACCTTGTTCCTTTCCAGCAACGTTTTGGGGAAGTCCAGGGTCTGGCTGGAAACCAAGTGGGCGGCAGACCTCAAAGTCTGTGACCAGCTCGGTTCCCACCCTTCCTCGCGAAGCGACGCCTCGTCTCGCAAAGTAATTTAAGGGGTGAAAGGCTTTGTGTCGTTCAATCTTGGGCGCCTGGGGCCTGGCACACAGTGCTCAATAAACGTCGGGTGACTCGCGAAGTGTCCAGGGCGCGAATGCCCAGCCAGACAAGGGCGCAGGCTGGGCCTGAGGAAGCAGGACCTGGAGGCAGGGCGCGAGCGGCGAGGTTGGCGGGCCCGCACCCGGAGCGTGGGCCTGGAGCGCCGTGCGGGAAAGATTTCGCCCCCGCGGGTCCCGCCCCTCAGTGCCTGCCAGCGGCCCTGCCCTTCCTCTGACGGGGCAGAGGACACTCGCCGGGGCAGAGGCCAGCACTTTCGAGCGCCTACTGTGTTCCAGAAACAGGCTTAAAGTCCTATCTTAGGGCCATTAAACCTCTCGCAATAACCAGGTATTTTATTTTTTCTGACTTAAAGAGAGATTTAAAGATTTGGGGAAACATTTGACAGTTCTTACTAAGATTTAAACATATACCAACTCAACAACCACTCCTAGAACAGCGATTTTCAACCTTTTTCATCTAAGGGCACACGTAAGTTAATTACTAAAATTCTGCAGCACACCAAAAGACTTTTTTTTTTTTTTTTGCTGATCTGACAAAAAATAGGTATAATTTTGAAAACGAGTATTATTTATTTATTTTTAGAGAGGGGGGAAGAGAGAAAGAGAGGGAGAGAAACTTCGAAAATGTCCGTCGGTTGCCTCTCCTACGCAATCTGCCGCAACCCACAACCCAGGTATGTGCCCTGACAGCGGAATGACACCCGCAACGCTTTGCTTTGCTTTGCTTTGCTTTGCTGAACAACGCCCAACTAACGGAGCCACACAGATCAGGGCAAAATAGGTATAATTTTGATTCATTCACACCAGACAGCTATTGTGTTGGCAGTTGTCATTTTTTTATCTGACAGTCTAAGGAAAAAGAGGTCAATGCCCCTGACTAAAGAGTCAGATATTGCATGTTTTAAAAATTCTTGCAGCACACTGGTTGAAAATCACTGATCTAGAAACATGCACAGTAGATAATGTTCATAGTGGTTTTATTTGCAACAAACAAATTCTAGAAACAACACAAAGGTCCATCACCAGGAAAATGGAGAGACAAACTCTGGTGTGCTCACATCATGGAACAGTATACAATAGTGAAAAATAACAAACTATTGATACATACAACATGGCTAAATCTCACAGGATGAATGGGCACCATGGCTAACCAAGTCAAGCACAGAGAGTAAGTACATGCTTTCTCTTCCTAGTCACAAGGTAAGGTTCAAAAACAGGCAAAACTCATCTACATAAATAGAAATTAAATCACTCGTTACCTCTGGGGATGTTGAGGGATGGGTACAAGGGAGCCTTCTGCAAGGATAGGCATAGTGTGTATCTTGATGTGAGTGTTGGGTAAATTGGCTTATGCATATGTAAAAATGCATCAGCTGTACACTTAAGATTGTTACACTTTATACTGCAACTTAAAAAAGACAGCCCTACCTGGTGTAGCTCAGTGGACCTGGGCATCCTCCTGTGAACTGAAAGCTCGCCAGTTTGATTCCTGGTCAGAGCACATGCCTGGGCTGTCGGCCAGGTCTCCAGTTGGGAGCATGCAAGAGGCAACTAATCAATGCTTCTCTCATACATCGATGTTTCTCTCCCTCTCTTTCTCCCTCCCTTTCCCTCTAAAAATAAGTAAAATATTTTTTTAAAAAACCAAAAAACAAGAAACAGACACCTGAGAGTTAAAGGTTTGGCTGAGATCACGTGCAAATGCCTGCATACCCACCTGCATACCCGTCTCCAAAGCCAGTGCTCCCAAACAATTATAGGAAGATGCCTGAATATTTTTCAGATGACATTTTATTACTTTGCTTGGTAACTTTATTACTATTTCCCAACATTCAGCATTTACAAAATGATAATATCACATCCAAACTCAACTAAGTGTAATAAAATCAGCTATGCCTTGTTTAGTTTAGCCAAGACACGGTGAAGGATGAATGGTTTGAAAATTACTCCTGCCGGCTACCCACCCCAGATCCAGTGACTTCACGTCTAATTCTTGCAAGAAGAGCATTGGAAGTGTGTTGACTTGCTTTCCAATGCAGTTGTCACTCCTGTTTTTGCTGGACCTCACAGGACATTAAAAACATATACATACAGCTTCCTCAGAAACACTGTTGAGATACTATCTTAGTTCATTTGGGATGCTATAACAAAAATACCATAGACTGGATGGCTTTAACAACAAATTTATTTCTCAGTTCTGGAGATTGGGCAGTCTAAGATCAAAGGGCTGGCAGATTCGGTGTCTGGTAAAAAGTCCAATTCCTGGTTCATATACATAGTCTTCTCGCTGTGTCCTCACATGGCAGAAGGAGCAGAGGACCTCTCTGGGGTCTTCTTTAAAAGAGCACTAATTCCATTCCTAAAGGATTCCCCTTTATGACTTAATTAATCACTCCCCAAAGACCCCACCTGCAAATACCATCACATTGGGAATTAGGCTTCAATACATGTAATGGGAGGAGGCGGATATAAACATTCAGTCTATGGCAGATATCAACCATTAAGATCGCTATTATTAAAACAAGAGGATAGAAAATGGCATGTGTTTGGGTCAAATAAAGATGGCTTTTTATGTTATCTTCTACTGTTGACTGCATCCCACCCTGTTTCCTGAGTAAAATTCACTGATTATTGTCCATTTACTGGTGGAAGGGTGAGTACAGAGAGTGATCCATACACCAGACCGTTCCTCCCGTGACAGCTTTGGAGTCCTCTCCCCAGTAAAGCTCATCCCCAGGCAGGTGGCCCATGGCTGCGGACCAGTGTTCCAAGGAAGGCTGTAGCTTACGTGGCTCCCATGAGATGACTCAGCAACCACCAGCTCATATTTCCCCAGAGGGCAAAGTCAGGCCCAACGATAGTGCCAGAGGGTCCCAAAAAGGGACATGTTCTCATGTCTGAGTCCCTTCGGGGAACTTTTCAAAACTGAAAAGCAAAATATAATCCATGCCTTTACAACCTCGTTTTAAATAAGTTTCTTAACTCTTACTCTTTAAGCTACTTTGTACTTTCATACTGTCAGTTTTATTACAAAGAAATTAATATATGCTCAGTAAAGCTGGGGGGAAATTAGTATATGCTCATATAAGGGAAAACAGACATGTTTGATGGAGAAAATAAAAATCCATACTCATAATGCCACCACCCAGGAGAAAGTGCTAGTGTTACCCTGGTGTCTTTTCTTCTAGTGTGTTCCTCTCCTCTGGCTTCCTGGAGTCCCCCTTGCCTTGACCAGCCACGTGAGATGATTCAAGTCATGATCTAGGATATGAGGGGGTCGCTGGAGCATCCCTTACCTCTCAGGGGTCCCAGGAAGAGGGCTTGGGCCATGTCAGTTCATGGATCAGTCCCTGCTGCATCCAGCTTCTCCAGAACTGTCCATCTCCTGTGGTCAGTATGGTCTCCTTATCAGCCTCAGGACAATGTGTTGCTGGTCACCTGCCACTCAAGGGCTGCCATTCTACTGTTCTTTCCTGAGAACACTGACATAAGTTGCTTGGCAACAGACATTTAAATGGGGGTGGGTGGGAAACGGAAATGAATGCATGGACAGGACATGCCCTTGAAGTTAGATATCAGAATTCTTAAAATTCACAGACTTCCTCCAATGCAGACTTTTCCCTGGCCACATCCCTCCTTAGCCCCAGCTTCCTACCACACTGCTGGTGCCCTGCTTGCTTTCAGCCTTTCTTGCTCTCTCTTGTCCTAGGGCTCCTCCCCCAGAATCTGGAGCTCAGCACACAAAACAGAAACCACTGTAGGTATTTTGTGCATGACAGGGTTTTTTATTTTTTCAAATTTCAAGAAAAAGTTTATTTGGAAAGTTACAGAGGTAGTAGAAGTGAGCCAGCTGGGCTGTGTAGGCTCAGAAAACAAGTTACAGAGGCAGAAGGAGGGCCCCTGAAACTTAGGGCGGTTCAATTGGTTGGAGTGTCGTCCTGTACATCAAAAGGTTTAGAGTTTGCTTGGTTAGGGTGCATACATGAGGCAACCAATGGATATTTTGCTCTCACATCAATGGTTCTCTTTCTCTCTCTACCTCTCTCTCAAATCAATAAAAACATTCTCAGATGAGGATTAAAAAAAAAAGGTAACCCGTCTGATGGTGAAGAGGAGGTGGAAGGGAAAGAGAAAAGGCACAAGAGGGAGCAGGAGAGATAGCATGCCAGGGAAACACATCAATCCTAAGTGTGTGAGTTGATTAATTCTTATCCAAGTAAATACTTATGTGAGCGGCACCTACATCAAGATCTGGAATATTTCCATCTCCCCAGAAAGTTCCTTTGTAATCCTTGTTCATCGATCTCTACCCTCAATCATTATTCTGATTTCATCACCATGGGTTAGTTTTGCCTGTTCTTGAATTTAATATAAATGGAATCAGATAATGTATACTCTTTTATGTCTGGCATCTTTCACTCAACATGCTTTTGACATCCATGTATGTTGTTGCAAGTATCAGGAATTTGTTCTTTCATTGTTGAGTAGTAGTTCATTATATGAATGTATCACAGTTTGCTTATTCATTCTATATTTTAATGGAATACTGGGGCTTTTCCAGGTTTGGGCTACTAGGAATAAGACTGCTATCAATATTCACGTGTAAGTCTTTTTTGGAGTTATTTTTAAATTGCTGCACGATAGGGTAGGGCATGCTTAGCTTTATTAGAAGCTTCCAACATTTCTGCAAAGTGGTTGTACCACTTTACACTCCCATCAGCAGTATATTGACAGTTCCAGGTGCTACACAGTCCAGTTCTCTTCTTCACCAACACTTGACATGGGCAGTTTTTTCACAGGAATCACTTTAATACGTATCCAAGGATATGTTTATTGATTTTAGAAAGGAAGAGGGAGAGAGAAAGAGAGACTTCAAGGTGAGAGAGAAACATCAATAGGTCAGTTGCCTCCCATATGTGCCCCAACTCGCAACCTAGGTGCCCTGACTGGGAATCCAACCTACAACCTTCTGGTATATGGGACAACACTCCAACCAATCGAGCAACCTGGCCAGGATGAACAGAAAGGAAGTTAATAGAGAAAATTCATTGGTTGCAAAATTGTGAGGGGGGCTGGAAGAGCCAGTCAGGAGACTGCCACCACGCAGCTGACTTTAAGAGCACATCATTATAATCAAGGTCAGAAGCCAAGGGGCCACCGCTGCCCCGCCCAGTTCCACATGGCTCTGTCTCAACGCCTGGTTGATATAGAAATGCTGAGCCTGGCTGTTGATAATGGTCCTAGATAATGTTGTGTGTCCTTGCTCTCAGCAGACATGACAGCAGGAAGATAGCCTCTACCCCTCAAGTCTGTGATGGGGTACCTAATTTTCAGATTTTATTTTATAGTCATAACTCTAGCTGCAAAGGAGCCCCGGAACTTTAGTTGTTTTTTTTTCTTTCCAGTGTCTGCAAAATATAGGAAAGCACCCTGCGGGGAGGTAGAGGGAGCGAGTTGTATCAGTTAGCATTTGTTGTATAAGAAAGCTACCCTGAAACATAACAGCAACCATTCATTCAGCTCACAGTTCTGTGGGTTGGTGATTTGGAGCTGGGCTTAACTAGGAGAGGGGTAATAGACTCCACCTCTTCCAGGCAATGCAGAGCCACATTGCAAGGCGGTGAATAAAGGGTGAATGAAAAAGCAGGGCAATCAGCCACACTAGTCCACAGCACCCACTATACTTCTGCCTCCCAGCACTAGCCAAACCCCAAGTACCCTGCTTCTTCTTTGTGCAGAGCAACAAGATTCCTGTATCCTATTCTATCCCTTCATTTTGTCCTGTTTCCTGGGATACTTTATTTTCCAAATCTAATTAATTTTTAATGTAAGTAATAACACATTTCTGAGAATTTGTTCTTGTTCTCTGCTGTTCCCGTCCTTGCTTTACGGATGTGATATCTTCCTGAATCTAATTACTAAGAATAGTAATTAGAAAGTCCTTTGTAATTTTTTTTATAATTCCCTTATGTCCACTGCATGCATTTCCTCTGAAACTACTTTTTTGCTGTTTGCTTATTTAGTTTCCCTTTAGTGCGGCAGGCTTTCCCCAGATGTCTGGGGACTTTGTTCGCATTAAAAATGAGACAATAAAAACACTGAGGAACTTGTGCGTACATCTACTTGCTAGCTTCCCTTTGGGGGGTCCAGGTGGGAACCCACTGCAGAGGAGCCTCTACAGGCCACAACAGGAGGGTCTCCTGAATGGAGCTGTCCTGTTTCCTTGGAGCATGGCACCTAACCTGTCTGCTTCAGGCCAGGGGCTCCCTAGGCTGTCTGGTCAAGTCCATGGGCCAGAGCAATGTTTTTACAGGCATTTAGAAATACATAGGGTTACCGAAAAAGAAAAAAAAAAAAAAGTAAAGTAGTAAATAAATGTTCAACTTCAGTAAATAGAATATTTAAGTACTGTCATGCATAAATGATAATCTGAGGTCTCTACATCAACCCTATGATGATGGGAAAATATCCAGCCCTGGCCAAGGAGTTCAGTTGGCTAGAATGTCATCCCAATACGGGGAAGGTTCTGGGTTCAATACCTTGTCAGGGCACATACAAGAATCAACCAATGAATGCATAAATAGCGGGACAACAAGTTGATGTTTCCCTCTCTCTCTCTTTCTCCCTCCCACCAAAATCAATAAAAAATTTAAAAAAGAAAATATCCATAATTTCTTTTGATGACCGAGTCTCATATTCTGCTGATACCATTGCCATTTGTGGCTGGCATTTAAAAAGAAAGCAAATTCTGAAAAGCACACTTTTTAGGGAGTAATGGATACGTATTCATTATCTTGCCTGGGGTGATGGCTTCATGGGTATGTACATATATCAAATCTCATCAAATTGTACACTTTAAATATGTATAGTTTTCGGGAAATAAAGAATCCTGACAACAGGAAGATGCCCATGCATCAATAGAGAGAGAGAGAAAACACTAGTATTAAAATTTCAATCAGATTACAAACATGCAGGTACTTCATTAGACATACAGAGTCTGGGCAGCATTTCACTCTTCTTATCCAGTAAAGTAGAAGAGAGAACAATGAAAATTTCTCTCATCTCCTTGGGAAACGAATGAAGCTTCTGATTGTTTCCTGTCCACCTCATAAAAGATTCCTGAGTTAATTTCAGAGGTTGGTGAATAGGGTTCTAAGGTCAGAAGGCTTGCATTGTGAAACCCAGAGATGGGGCTTATTTAATTACTCACCAACCAGTTGGGCCTATGATATTTTTAAGGAATCATCCTAACATGAGGGGAGAAGCAGCTACTTCTCCTTCATTACACAATTAAAAAAAAATCATTTTATTTATCTTTACAGCAGCTCATTGCATGCCAATTGTATCTCATAAAACTGTTAGCATTTTCCAAAAACAGAGGAATGTTAATTTCAGCAAGTGATTATTAGAAAAGATGCAATTTTTTCCCCCATTTAAGTTTGCAGAATCCCTGAATTTTATCCACGGATCCCTTGGAGGTCTGTGGCTCCAAGTTCCTAACACTGTCCCTATAATGCCCTAAAAATAACATTTTTTTCCTCATTCATGAAAAAAAAATTTTTTCTCGGTATAGGACATGTATTTATTTATTCCATGAAACACTCAAAGTGTAGGCCAGTGGGAAATAATTTTAATCAAAGAATTGTGTATTTTCTTCTCACACATCTTGCTTTGTATTATTACATTGTTGCCTATTTTGCTACAATGTTACAAAATGTTTACAAGAAAATATTAAAATAACTGAAACACAAAAGGCAAGGTGGGGTGAAATAAACTTTTTTTCCCCCCCAAAAAAGTCTCTACTGTGTGATCGTACATTGCCTTGAGTTGTCATATTTCTTTATCTCCTTTAATCTGAAGCAGTTCCTTGGCCTTTCACTGCCATAAGTTTGAAGACAGGTCAGAGCTTCCCTCTATTTGGGTTTGCCTGTGGTTTCT
Organism: Pteronotus mesoamericanus; assembly: GCF_021234165.1. NCBI lineage: Eukaryota > Metazoa > Chordata > Mammalia > Chiroptera > Mormoopidae > Pteronotus > Pteronotus mesoamericanus. The sequence continues at coordinate 23,619,156 of NW_026555105.1, read as the reverse complement.
TACTACCAAATTCAGGTGAAGCGCTGTTGATGGTCAGAAGTGATTGTGTGTCCTTCTGCACATCAGGAGGCACAGGATGTTCATTTGTCTCCTTACTGAGGATGTTCACTTCGATCACTTGGTAAAGGGAGTGCCCTCCAGGTTTCTCTGTAGATTCACTATTTCCCCACTTTTAATTAATAAGTAATTCATGGAAAGGCACTTTGAGGCCATGTAAAAATCCTATTCTTCATTAATCTTTCACCCACTGGTTTTAGCATCTCAGTACAGTTCATAGGTCTTCTTTGTATAGACCCAGTGTATTTCTAATCATGTCTGATCCTAGGTATTTTATATTTTTTGTCTTTATGCTGAATGGTATCTTATCTTCCATTATATTTGTTTTCATTGACATAGGAAAGTACTGATTTTTGCTCACGACTTTTTTTGTTTGTTTGAAGAGAGAGGGGAAAGGAGGGAGAGAGGGACAGAACCATTGACGTGTGAGGAAAACATCAAATTGATTGGTTGTCTCTCTCACACCCCCAACCGGGGACCAGTCTGTAACCCAGGCATGTGCCCTGACCAGGAATCGAACTGACAATCCCTTCATCTGCAGGCCAGCACTTAATCCACTGAGGCACACCAACCAGAGCTGCTCATCACTTTTATCAACCACCTACCTGATGGCCTCTCCAAATCAGGGACAGCTTCCTCTCTTGGCCAGAACTTTCATTGTTTTCATCACATGGCTATAATAGTACCACATGAGCCAGAGATCTGTCACAGAGTTTGTTGTTGTTTTTTTAAGATTTTATTTATGTATTTTTAGAGAGAGAAGGAAAAAGAAAAGGAGAGAAACATCAATTGGCTGCCTCTCACCACCTCCCCCGCCAACCGGAGACCAGGCCCGTAGCCCAGCATGTACCTGACCAGAAATCAAATCAGCAACTTTTTGCTTTGCAGGACTACACTCAGCCAACTGAGCCATGCCGGTCACAGCTGTCACAGGGTTTTTAATGTCATTTTACCTCTGATTAAGTCTCACTCCCAAGCAGCACCTAGACAGTAAAGGTTCTGCTCCCACCTCTAGCCTAAGGTGGAATCTTTGCTGGTTCAAAGACTTCTGGATCCTTAAGGCTTGTAAAATTAAGGTGGACCTAGAAGGTGTCTGCCGTTCTGACCACTGCTTGGGTTTGTAAACTTAGGAGACTGTTTCAGAGTTCTGATCACTTTACTCATCTTTTCTAAGGGCAGAAATCATAGGCCTGTAGCAATACCCAATGTTAACTCTGCCCTCTTTCAGAACATGGAGGGGAGAGATCATTCCTACTCCATGGTAGCGGTGTAGAAGGTAAGCCAGCATAACTTATTAAGACAGGGGACCTTGTAGCAGGGAACGAGCAAGTGCTACATGATTGTTTCCATTGCTGTCACCAGGAGTTTATCATTTGGGAAAGGGATGTCCTTGGCTACCATCCTTGAGAGATAACAGATACAGTGTATTGTTTCTGTTTGCTTCCTAGGAGAAAGAAAAAGTCGCTACATGGTGACGTTACAGAGTCCCTGGCCCCAGTGGTCTCCTATAAACCACCTAACATTCATGCATTCATTCAGTCACTTACTCAATTCATACTGGGTGCCCCCTATGTGTCAGGTGCTATGCCAGGTGTTAATACAAAAGAGACACAATATACACCCTCCTGGGGATTATATAACCTGATGGGAAAAGAAACATTAAATAACACACACACATATGCAATGGAGAATGGGGTAGGTAGAGAAAGCTGTTAAAAAATTAGTACAAGCCCTGGCTGGTTTGAGCATCGTCCCAATAAGCCAAGGCTGCAGGTTAGATCTGAGCTCAGGGCACATACAAGAAGCAACCAATAAATGCATAAATAAGTGGAACAACAAATCGATGTTTCTGTCTCTCTCCCCCTTTCTCTCTAAAATCAATAAATAAAAAACAAACAAACAAAATTAGTATAGCTATACCAGCCTCTTAAGGGGAATGTATGATTCATCTCTGGAAGGAAATATCTTTTTATGATCCAGCTGATAAACATTAGTGGGGAAGGAAGTCTTGCCTGAGAATTTAATCTTGTCCCGTAAGAGTTTGTGATTTCAAAACAGAATTGAAAATGTGCGTTGAGCTGATGAAGATGGAGCCCCAGAACAGTCTTTTTCTCTTCCTCTTTTTAACATGGGCACAGCGAAGCTATCAAAATGTAGGTCTGGTACCAAGTTCGGTGGAATAGGAGGCCTAAACTGCTCAGCATAAACAGGAAAGGAGGAATGAGTAGGAACAAAATGAGGGTGTTAAAGACCAGAGCACAGGAGGGAATAGGAAAGTTATTGCTTAATGGGTACAGTTTCTGTTTCAGATGATGAAAACAGATAAAATATTGTGAATGTGCCTAATGCTACAGAATTGTACCCTTAGCAGTGGTTACAATGGTCAATTTTACGCTACATATATTTTACAATAAAAAGAAAAACAATTTTTAATAAAAATAAATTTAAAAAAAAGGAGGGAGCGGCAGGCTCGATGAAGGTGAAGTAAGCATAAGAAGCTGTGGTGGAGCCCCAGCCAGGTGGCTCAGTTGGTTGGAGTGTCGCCCCATACAGCAGAAGTTTGCAGGTTTGATCCCCGGTCAGGACACATACCTAGGATGTGGGTTCAGTCCCTGGTTGGTGTGCATGCAGGAGGCAACTGATTGATGTTTCTCTCTCACACTGATGTTTCTCTCCCCTCTCCCTTTAAAATCAATAAATACATCCTTAGGTGAGGATTTAAAAAAATAATAGTTGTGGTGGTAACCTGGCTCAGAGGTGCTGGGACAACACTGGAAATGTACAGAAAGGGTGCTAGGCAAGCTGTGAGGGTGAGGAAATGCAAATACTAACTGGGTATCTGGAACAATTGAAACCAGGGCCTCCGTGGCCCCAGGGCAGGGTTCCAGTCTCTGCCATTACCTACAAATCAGTTTCCTCCACTTCGCGGGAACAAGGGTCACCAGCCTGCTTAACCCCAGCTTCTTACAGCTTCCTGGGGAGCTGGTCTCACTCCCTCCAGTTCAACTTGAAAAATAGGCAGAAAGTTTTCAGATCAGCCAAGCTCAGGCCCTTCAATAGAGGCCACAGGGGCCTGTTCCTATAACAGCATGGCTACTCCGCCAGGACCACCAGCATGGAATGAGGGACGGGTCCAGGAGAGCAGACTGTACATGGTAGGGGTGTCCCACAGGGAACCTGTGGGGCATTCCCAGCGGTGTGCTTTGCCACACACACATCCTGATGCCTCTTTAGGTCTTCAAGGTCAGAGAGTGATTTGTGGAGAAGGTAGACCCATCCCAACGGTGACAGTGTTGAAAGGCACAGCATGGCTGGCGGCCTTGGCTGCACACTTAGAAGGGCAAAACCCCAATCACAAGTGCTGCCTCCTAAGTAGGTGTGGGTGGGTCCTTCCTGGATGCCAAAGAGCAACTGATGCTTGGCAGGAGTGAGATGGAGCTGACACCTGCTCCACCCTGACAACACAGGAAGAGGCTAAGAAAGCCACACTTCACAGGTAACAGGCAGATCATGAAAATAGATGTACACTAAGGTTCTCTTCCAATGGAATCATATTAAACCACCACTAAGCACTGCTGATTAAAGACTCTCTAACAGCAGTTTAGCACCCCACCCAGACCTTTGGGTCTGACCATTGCTGGGCCTGTTGGGAACCGTCTGCCTGGTTTCAGGGACTGTAGCTTCACTGACAGGCAAGAGGGCCCCAAGGCTGGAGCTGAGCAAGGAGGCCTTGGGAAAATAGGCCACTGAGGAGACAAAACCTGTCCCCCTGGCAGGGGTGCAGCCCCTGCCTCCCTCGCATCACCCTGCTTGGCCCCGGAAGATGGTTGGTTAGTCAATGACGGGTAAGGCCCCTCGATGGCAGGGGCAACCTAAGACAGGCAGTCACATAGGGGTCATCAGGGAAGGACTTAGGGGACATGGAGAAGGGGAAAAAGACCCTCACCCCTTGGCTTTGATTTGGCCGGAGTCCTCATTCTATCTGAAAGAAGTCTCCTTATATCTCGGCAGCTCTGTCCTACCTGCCTGGCTCAGGCTTGAAACAATGCTAGAGGCAGGTCCAGCCCTAAACTGGATCAGGTGGTTCCTGGGGAGAATTAGGCCTGGAAAACAAATGCATTAGTAGATCCTATGAAACTTACTTTGCTAAGAACGCCCTCCAGTTAATGAATACTGATGTTTGGAGTTGAGCACAGAATGTGATCAATTTCCCAGGTTTCGGGGCTGAATGGGTGCCACCCTGACTTAAGGCAAATCTCTTGTGTTCCTTCAATTGTTATCTATGATCTCTATTTGTTTTCTGTAAACTGTAGCCTTTTGACATTGATGAGCTTTGAAACCATGCAGTATACCCCTGCCTTTATGGTTCTCAATAAAAGCCACTTCAAAAGAAGTGCTTGGGGCCTTCTCTACTAGAGGAAAGTGCCACCCCTTTCCCTTGAAGGCCGAGAAAAGTGTCTGGGACGACTTATTTCATTTCCCCATCTGTGACGACCCGGAGCATACTCTGTGGGACAGAGTCCGCATTCTTGCCTCAGCTAGCACATGAACAGGGACCCTCAGATCCAGAGCCCCGTGCTGCTTCACAGGCCCAGCTCCAAACAGCCTGAGAGCTTTTTCTGGGGGCAGAAAGACCCAGGGAATTTCCCCTGGGACCAGCTCCATGACCACTGACTGAAGGGAGTGGCTGACAAACACCAACAACCCTTTACCCCTGAGCTGAGGTCTTTCAGAGGTAACTGTGTGCACAGGTCCCCAGAGGCACTAAGCTCCCTACCCACCCTTGATAATGCACTTGTATGGGCTGCCTCCCCTTACAGTGCTTCCTGGGATCACTTCCCACAGACACCTAACCCTTATCTCAGGCTCTGTTTCTCAGGGATTGACCAAACCACCACATTTGGTAAAGGAATCAAGTGCTACCATCCAAAGAAGGCACATAAGGAAACAGAGGTGATGTGGCAGACAAGAGGTAGAGACCTCCTGAGAAGCCTCTTAGGGGCATCCTTGACCATGACGGCTCAAACACCCACCTGGTTCAGTGCCATTCAGAGAAGCACTTACTCACAGTAGCAGATATGCATTAATCAAATTCACCAAAATGGAGGGTGAAATTGCCATTGAGTTGTGCCACATTATTAATTTTTAAACTTCCATTAACTTTCTTGTATTCTCCCCAACGTATCCTCTCACACAAGCAGGCTGAACGCATCAAGAGAAAACAGAAGTTCCAAGAAGGCCAGCTGAGCCTACAGCCAGGAACCAGATAGGGAACCCAAGAACCACAACTAAGAAACTGGTTTGTACCAGAAAGACTCAAGATGGTATCTAAAACCACTTCCCAAGTAACTTTTGACAAACTTTCCTTCAATAGCATACTAAAAATCATGCCCGGGGATGGAGACTTAACATTAAAATGAAACATGCTGCCCTGGCTGGTGTTGCTCAGTGGGTCGAGCACCAGCCTACAAACTGAAAGGTCACAAGTTAGATTCCTGGTCAGGGCACATGCCTGGGTTGTGGTTCAGGTCCCCATTTGGGGGCGTGCAAGAGGCAACCGATTGATGTTTCTCTCCCTCTTTCTCCCTCCACTTCTCTCTCTCAAAAATCAATCAATCAAATCTAAAATGAGACACACGTCCTGACTGGTGTGGCTCAGTGGTTGGGTGGTGTTGTACAAAGCGAAAAGTCACTGGTTCGATTCTCGGTTGGGGCACATGCCTGAATTGAGGGTTCGGTCCTGTCTGGGCACATGTGGGAGGAGGATGATCAATGTTTCTCTCCCTCTTTTTCTCTCTCCCTTCCCCTCTCTCTAAAAATAAGTAAATAGTTTTTAAAATAAAATGAGACGTGCAATGTATGGTTAGGCATGTTCAAGTATGCTTGGAACTGCGCATGCTCCCTTGGAAATCTGAAAACCTCCCACCCTTCCTTGGGAATCTCTGCCCCTGAGCCTGCCTAACTCCCCCCAAGCCCTTTAAGACTTGCCACATTCCAAAGAATCGAGGGGAAGCGGATCTTTTGAGCACAACTTGTCTTTTTCAATTCCTTGGCCAAAAAAATAAACTTTATGATTTACTTAACCAAGTAGTTTTGTCCCATTGGTGCCAAGCAACACTGAGCAGAATGATGATTTTGGGTCCCTGATCCACAGGGGTCAGTGACAACATCACATAGTGGGTGCTTTTAATTCAAAATCAGAAAGATAACATCATCCAGGCCAAACCTCTTGTACCCCCCTGATGGCACCTCTCCCTTCAGACAAGGGAAGCCCATGATTATCTTGAGGCCGTCTGCTGGGCATGGGCTGGCCCCAAAAGACCTACAAAATCCTTCGGAATGACTGACATATTTGTGAACTGTGGTGGAGCTGAGTCTCAGACTCCTTTTGCGCTGTGATGGCTGTGGGTTTGGAGAAAAAAGGTGGGCCAAGTTCCAGGCAGCCACTCCTCACTGCCCTAGCACTAGGGGCTCGTGGACTGTACGGGCTGGCTGGTGGGAATGGGAGAAAGTGGGGCTCAGAACAAGCAGGGCTGGCCCACTGCAGCAGCCTGAACAAGTCGTGCGGCAGCTCCAGGCACAGAATGTTCCGTGATTCCTCCCACTTTCTGCCCTGCCACCTTGTCCTATCCACTTGTCCTGGGTATGGCAGCCCACCAGAGCTGGGAGCAGGCTGGGTAGAAGGTGGGTACCTAGTTTTACCAGCTGTGTGTCTAAACATCTTTGTCCTTCTGTTTTGTCCTCTTGGAAAGTCCCATTCGGTGAGGAGTCAGCGGGGACAAGCAGCACTGAATTCCTTCTCCAGACCCTGGACAAACTGGTCGTTGAGGAAGAGCAGCTGACCATGGGGCAGGAAGTGGGCCAGGATCCCCTCAATTCGGTCAGCCCGCAGCAGGAAATTGGAGCCAGGGACCAGCAGCCGGAGATGGTCGAAGAGGAGGCGTGCCAGCAGCCGGAGCGTGCCCTCGGCCAGCAGCAGGTTCTCATGGGCATCCAGCACTAGCGCAAAGCCCAGTGAGAGCACACCCAGCCACACCACCGTCCGAGGCTCCTGGAAAGGGTCCCCTGCCGCCAGGCGGAAGGCCCCTCGTGGGGCCTCGTGCAGGGGCACTGGCTCATCTGAGGACGGGGGCTGCAGGTCCGTGGGGGGCCTGCCAGATGCCTGCTGCTGTAGCCGGCACATGGACTCCACCTGCCTGGGGAGAGTGGGTGGGTCACCAACTTCTGTCATCCTCATGACCACCCCTGGCACTGGGAGATGCCATTATTGCCGTATGTTAGATATAAAAACTGAGTCCCAGAAAGATTCAATGACCTGCCGGGGGCCACAGAGAAGGAAGTGTAAGCTGGGACAGAAACCCAGGCTCCAGCCTCCAGGCCCTGAATCATCTCAGTGTGGCCAAGAGAAGGAAGATTTTGAACACAGCTCCTTGGGCTGCAAAAGGGCACCCAGGGAAGAAGATCCTGACCCACCTGCTTCACAGAGGCCTTCTCAACCTGAAGAAAAGCAACTGATGAGAAGTGGTGTAAAAGCTACATCCAACGTGGGCCGTCCAAACTCTCCACCCTCATCCCATCCTGCAACTCTCTCCAAATAAAAAAGAAAGACCTTTTACTTGGCCTTTCAGGCTTTTGAAAGCACTCCCCGAACCTTCCTGAACTGTCCTCCAAGTTGGGCCATGCACAAGATGTTCTTAAAGGGATCTGTTTGGTTTTCTGTGCCACAGGAGTGTGCAGAGGCCCAGAGAAACAAGTGGATGGCAGGAGTCTGGCACAGGGCTGTCTCAGAGTGTTAATCTCCCATCTAGAATGCACAGGGAGCAGATGATTCTGGCACCTCCTGACTCTGTCTGGGATGGGAAGGTCCAAGGCCAGCCACCCCTTCTGGAACAGTGTTTCCCAAACTGTAGTCTGTGGATCTCAGGCTTTTGGAAGGCTCGGGACATAAAAAGGTCCAAAGTCCCAAATTCTCTCTCTTACTTAGAGATGCATAAAGCCTACAGGCACACGAAAGGCCCTGAGAAGCCCTACACTGCAAAGCATGTCTAATCTGTACTGGTGTTTGCCTGCCTACGGTCAAATCCCAGCTCTATTGCTTTCTAGCCATATAACCTTGTATCAGTAAAGTTCCTTAAACTCTCTATACCTCACTTTATTCATCTGTAAGGTGGAGATAATAACTGTACCTACTGCAAAAGACTGGTACAAGGATTAAATTAGTTCATATACATGAAATGCTCAGAACATAAATGCTAACTAAAGCAGTAATATTATTATTTTCTTTAACCCTTTTTCATATAACATTTGTGACAACTGTGAAAAACTCTTTGGAAAATGCTACTTTAAAACTTCCTCTCTAATTCTTATTCCTCCTGTTTCTCTATGGCCCCCAGAAATCCTATCACAATTGGGCGTGCGTTCAATGAAGGTGTGGGGCTGGCTGGGTGGTGCAGTTACCTGGCGACGGCCAAAATCTGCTCCTTGCGGAGGAGCCTGTCCCTCTCAGCACTGTGTGGTCGTGGGTCATCAGGTGAATTTTCGGCACCGAAGACACAGGAGTAGAGTACTCGGCAAAAGCCCGTGTCTTCAGCCTGCGGGCCCCTCAAGGTGTGGATGAGGAAGGCGTGGACCATGGCTCCAGGGTGGGTGCTATGGGGAAGCCAGATACCTCAGTGAGATAACTACCCAACAGGGGAGGCAGCCACAGAGGGGGTCTGTCTGGCCTAGCAAGGTCTGGAAGTGTTTGGAGGCTGCTGTGCCTGGCCACTGGCGCTCCTCAGCCACCTAACACACACACGCCCGGCCTCTGAATAACAGTCTGGTCAGCACCACCTCTGCCCATAACAGTCTGGTGGTGAAGAAATCTGACAACCCCAAATTCAGTTCCAAAAGGAACTGGCCAGCAATCTTCAAAAGTGTCAAAGTCATCAGAGCCCAGGTAAGCTTGGGAACTGCTCCACACGTAAGGAGACTAAGGAGACACGGACGGCTGAAGGCAACATATGTTCCTGGATGGGATCCCAGGCCAAGAAAAAGGTAGTTTCAATAAAGGGCATTATTAGGACACCTGGAAGAATTTAAACGTGGACTAGAAGTTAGATAATAGTTTTGATCATCACTTCCTAATTTTGAACGTTGGGTAATGGTCATCTTTTCAAAAAATACACACTGATATACCTCTAAACGTAGAGGTAAAGTGGCATCACATCTGCAGCTAAGTTATCAAGGGAAATGAGATAGTTATTTTAAAAATTCTTCATATTTTCTATAAGTATGAGATTATTTCACAATAAAAACTAAATGATGATGATGATGATGATGTCCGGCGGGCTCAGTACCCACGCAGGGTTCAAGGGCAGCGGAAACACAGTATGCAGATATCTGTAGTTAAGGATAAGCAGATCGTCGGTTTAAATTGGTCAAAGAGGAAGGCTGGCGAAGGCGCTTTCAGAACCAGAGCCCGCTGACCTACAGTGACCCTCTAGCCACAAGAAGAGCGCGTCATCGGCATTCGCCATCGCATACACCAGCCCCCCTTCCCCCCAAAAATGGTAGCAGCAAAGACCCTGTACGTCACTGTCCCGCGCAACCCTGAAGCGCAGTGCATTTTGGGGGGTGTAGTTCCTTGCTCCAGTCGGTTAGGCCTAAGCGGGGCATCCCGCTCGGAGTATACTATACTGCTCCTTTAGCCTCGGGCCGCTGTCCTCGAGGCGTCGCACTCACCCTTCTCTGCTCCCGCAGACTTCTACTAACACAGCTTCGCTCAGCAGCTGGGGAAGCAATGGTGGCTGCGTGGCCCCTACGAGCCTGCGCACACGGGTCGTGGGCGCATGCACGAGGGTGACGCGCGCTGGGTGGGCGGGGTCCTCACGGCCTGTGCAGTGCTCGGTGCGCCAGGAGGGGGCGTTACGGGCGTTCCGGCTTCTGGACACCGGGCGGCGGTGACCTTCCTAATCCGACGAAAGACCCCTTGCTCCGATGTTCGGGCTTTGCCCGTACCGGTCCCTCGTGTACCTGGTACACAAGGTTCCCGTTGGAAGCCCTGGACCAGACCAGCCCCAGCGACCAGCGACCGCGAGGGGGCGCAGCGACTCGTCCCGTGGACCTTTAGGAAGAAGCCGGGCGGCCGCGTTGTCGACCGAGGGTGGGGTTCAGACTCCCGCCGTCCCTTTCTGCGTTGTGCTATTCGCGGGACTGAATGTGCAGGGCGGACTTCTCAAACTGACAAACACGCGTGGGATTCATTCGGGCGTCTGATGAAATGCACATTTCCGGAAATTTTGACTTTTGGGGGAAATATGCACATTTACGCGGTTTTGGAAGGGGGGATTCTGGGTTGTGGGTTTCTGCAGTGGTTTAATAGTAAGGCTCCATTTGGAGTAGAGCATATCAAACTCTGGTCCCAACCCTGTCACTAGCTGTGTGTCCCTGGCAAGTCAGTCACTTCGTTGGGCCCCAGTGAAGCCTATAGGATTTAGTAGGCTGACCAATTTTTCCTTTAACTCCCACCTCTAACAAGCTACCTCCTTGTCATCAAAGGCATAGTGAAGAGGCTTATATATCAAACCTGAAAGGTACACAACCAGCTGCCAGCTTCCAGAGCCCTGCTGTGGGGTAAAAGCCCCAACTGGAGGCTTGGCTCAGAGGCGTTAGGGGCCGCGGAAGGTCTGTCCTGGGACTCAGTGCCTGCCCTGGGCGGGTGTCCCCCTCGCCCACACACATACACACTCCTTTACCTCTTGGCTTGTGAACTGCAGGAGCCTCCCCAGATAATGTCCCAGTGTTGTTTCTCAGAAGGCCCACACTGTCTGTTCTCTCAGCCTTTGCTCCCCTTTTTGCCCTTCAAAGTGTGCTTAGACAAAAACTTAGGGGAAGCCTTCCTGTCCAAACTGCCCGTTAACCTTCAGGTGTCCCCTTTGCAACGAAGATCTGCCTGTAGTAGTGGTGTCTCTGACTGGGTTCAGTCTAGCTATGGCACCCAGCTTCATTCCCCAGGGCCATCCCAAGGAAGGCCTGGAGCCAACGCAAACACACTCCTTGGTGACTGAAAAAAATGAAGCACAGGGCAGGGATCTGGTGCCAGGACACTCCAAGGGCATGCACTTTGGGCCCTTCTGCCAACAGGACCTGGGCAGAGGGCTCACTGAAGGGTGGCTAGAGGAGGTGGCCAGGGGCTGGCCAGGGCATGTGGGCATTTTGACCATGGGTACAACACACAAATATATTTGCAGGTGGAGGGGTGGGCCCAGAAAGTGTGGGGCCTCAACCATAAGGTGATGCTGGAGGTAATGTTGGCTCAGTTCCTGGTCCCTGGTCCCTATCACTGTCAACCAGGACTCATGTCTGCCAGCTGATTACAGCAGTGAGCTGGCTGAAGGCTCTGGTTGCTGGGGCCATTTGGCATCTGGAACACAGAATTCTGGCCTCTGTGTACTTCTCAGGCAGTGAGTCCAGTCCAAGGCCCAGGCCAATGGGGGACCGGCATGTGTGAGGTGTATTGAGGAAAGAGCAATGAGAAGCTGGGTTGAACCACTACGCTGAAAGCAGTGGAGGACTCAGATGAGGTGGTGTCCAGTTAAGTGGGGCAGACTCAGGTGCCATTCCTGGCTTTTTCCAGCCCTCAGCCAGCTTATGCCCCTGGGAACAAAAGCCATGTGCTGAGGGCAGTGAGGCAGGAAAGAGCCTGGGTCCCTGAGACACCACAGAGCCTTCTTGCTCAGTGAGGAACACATACTTTAATTTTGTTAAACTGCTATGTGGGGTTTCTGTTACGTGCAGCCTAACTCCTTCCTAATTGAGGCAGTGTGTGAAGTGGGCAGGGTAGAGCCTGGCATTTAGCAGGCACTTAGTGAATCAATAAATGTTGACAACTATCCATCCAGAGGCAGAACAGGAAAACAGAGCTGGAAAGCTGATGGAGCCTTCTGATCTGGTGGCAGCTTAGAGGCGGGGGATGGGCGAGCTGAACTTTCCGGTGCTTCCTGGGGTTATAAGACCTGCCCTGAAGACAAAGTGGAACAGTCTGAGCATGTGGGGGGCAATGTGTATGCATGTTCATGTGTGCGAGGCTTTTATAGTGGTTACCCTAGAGACTGTGGTGGGTCCAGGCCCACAATATGTACAGATGTGAGTTTGTGGGATATGGATTGGTGGGGGGGGGGGGGTGAGAGAGAGAGAGAGAGAGAGAGAGACAGGCAGACAGAAAGACAAGAGAAGGAAGAAAAGAAAAATTAAGGGAGCTTGAAGGAAGAAGACACCGTAGATGGCTGGATTTGAGGCCTGGCCCACCTGCCTAGATGGGACAGTGTGGGAGGGTACACCTTCCTGTCCTTTCCCATCGCCTCCCTCTGGCTCTGGGCAGAGGGGGCCACAGCCTCACTCCCCAGCCCTGCTCTTCTCAGTGGTCTTCTCAGTTGGGCAGGTTGCCTACAGACCCTCACATTGGCCCCTTCCCCACTTCCCCAACCCTCCTTTGCTCTCTACCCAGGTCAGGGTAATGCCTGTGCCACAGTGGCAGGCAGCCTGGTGCTTGCCTCGTCTGATCCCCCTTGGTGCCCACCACCAGGCAGCTCTTGGTGACTCAGTTGGAAAGCAGGTTCCATTCCCTGCCTACCCAAGCACAGCAGGGTCCTGAAACACTGAGGAGCAGCCTGGCTTAGGAAGATCTGCTGCTTTTCCCAGACATCAGAACCAATCCCTAGGTCCTGCTTATACACCTCCACAGACAGGGGGCTCCTTCCCCCAGGGTAGCCCTATTGTTTTTTGACAGCTGGAAACCCTTACCAATCTGAAGACTTCAGGCTACACCAATAAGCTACCACCTACTTTTGAACTTGGGGAGAGCAATTAGGTGGAATCTGCCAGCCTCAGGCAGTGTATTATTTTCCTTTTCTTTCTTTCTTTCTTTCTTTCTTTCTTTCTTTCTTTCTTTCTTTCTTTCTTTCTTTCTTTTTTTTGATTGCCTAGATATCTAGCCATTTCTTGAAGATTAGAGCAGGAAATTAGAAGGGAGAGGGAATCTGCTTTTTTGAGAACGTAGGCCAGCTGAGACTGATCAGCTGAGTGAATATGGTTGCCCTAGAATAAAGGGGACCAAAGCCAGGCAAACCTTCTCCTTCATTTCCCTGAGACTCCCTGAGCCAGCTCTGAGATGACATTGCCTGGGTAGGCTGCTTCCCATGGGCCACCCCGATGGCTTCCTTCTCTGTCGCCACCCAAACCCCTATTCACAGCCTCCTATTACTGGGACTTGCGCAGTAGGCGACCTGCCTCCTACATACAGCAGCTGAGTTTTTCTCCTATACTCATCACCCAGGGGATTTTCCATGTGTGCTCCCAACCCAGGAAGCTCCCTCCCCCAACGCTCCCCTCAAGGAGCCCCAGAACCCGTGGAAGCAGTCTTGGCTGGGCCCCAAGAGGACTAGTCCGTGTGTGATTCGCCCTTTCAAAGGGCCTTGTTTCCTGCAGGGCTGAGGGCCAGGAGGCCCCACGAGGCAGCTCAGGCCCAGCCACGTGAGGCCCCTTCCCCTCCCGCTGCCCCAGGCCCTGCTGACTCAGAGCCTGGCAGCTGCTGTCATCACCCCCTCCTAGGGGTGTGCATGCCGTGTGGGCTGGGTGGGGCAGAGGCAACCCCAGCAGCACTGCCTGATACCCACACAAACTCCTGTGGGGGCTGGGTGAGACTGCTTCTTACTCTCTGTCCCATAACCAGCTGTCTCCTTTAAACAATAGGCTGCGAATAATTTCACATCGACCAACATTTTCTCAAGACTGACTTTCATGGCTGCAAAACAGCCACTTCTCCATCATTACACAACTTCCCTCTCCTGATTGTTTCCAGATCCCACATGGCCATGGACCTCCTTGTCTAAACACCCTTCTGCACCAACAGTTTATTGCCTCTGGAAAGTACGGCGCCTGTGTGTTCAGTTCCAGGGATAAAGACTTTTTAGAAATCATACGTTTTCTAGATGGTCATGAGCTGTCGTCAGTGGATGGATACAAGCCAGTGACATACAGCCAATTAACTCCAGAGTCACTTTAACTTTTAAAGAATCTGATGGGGAAAAATCAAGACTACGACTAATATTTCAGTACAGGAAAGTCAGAAAACAGGCTGGGTCTGTGATGCTCCAACCCCTGCACTGCCATGTCATGGTATGTAGGTTCAGCCTTGACAACAAAGCTGTTAGCTATACGTAATGATTAAATTTTCAGTTAAGAGAGAGAGATTAAAATTTACCAGCCCAGCCGGGTGACTTGGTTGGTTGGAGCATCATCCTGATACACCAAGATTGTGGGTTTGATCCCCAGTCAGGACATATACAAGAATCAACCGGTGAATGCATAGATAAGTGGAACAGCAAATCAATGTTTTTCTCTCTCTTTCTCTCCCTTCCTCTCTCTTTCTCTCTCTGAAATCAGTGTTAGAACTTTTAAAGATTTACTAATTTTGATGAGAATATGGAGCTACAGAATCCTTGGACACTGCTGATGGGAAGTAAGTTGGTATAGCCACCCTGGAGAACTATGTGGCAGATACTAAAACTAAACGTACACACTATAAGCCAGCAATTCCACACCTGGGTATATTCTGAGAACAATTTGAAATAGTCCCAAATAATCCAGGGAGGGCAGCATGAAAGTGTTCTCTATCTCAGTCACGGTGGAGATGACACAACTGTGTATATTTGTCTAAACTCTTACAACTGTACACTCAGAAGGGTGGATTTTACTGCATATAAATTATACCTTAGTTTTTTAATTTAAAAATCAGAAGAGAAAAGTAGAATGAATTCAATGTAGGAGTATACAGGGTCTGGCACAAATAACACCCCTTTTTTATTATAAAATCTTTTATTACAAAAGCATATACTTCTGTAACATAACAATATCACACTCAAGCACACCATATAACGTTTTAGGTAAAATGTTCAAATTAAAACTGTAAATTATTGCACCCATATTACTACCCTACCAATGACACGCAAGCAGGCGTTACTTCTGCCAGACCAAGTATTCATATAATGGAATACTATACAGGGACGAACAGGAATAGACTACCACTAAAGGAAACATGGATAGATCTCAAAGTTATTATGCTGAGTGAAAGAGTAAGGCACAAAAGAGTAAGAACTGTACGATTTCATGTAAGTGAAGCTCTAGGACAGGCGAATTAACCTACTGTAAGAGCGGTCAGAACAGTGGTGACCTCAGAGTTCAGGTAACTGGGAAAGACCATGAGGAAACCTCCTGGGATTGGAGGCACTTCTCTATCTTGAGTTGTGTGGTGATTCTTCAGGTCTCTGCTCTATGTTTAAGACGTGTGCCCTTGAGGAAATGTTGATTACTCAACTTAAAAAGAAAACATTTTTTAAAATTGTCATTTTAAGTTACATGGAGAGCTATTCAGCAGACGCCTAGACCCCATGCCTGACCACTGACTTGGCCGGGCCTGGCACAGGCCGGATTCCCATTTGCAGCCAACCGCATGTAGCTCTTTAACCACGTGAGCTGGCCGCACATGGCTCCTTACAGACTGGAATTCCTGCCCCACCCTGTCCCAAGCAAAACAACTTTTAAAACTGGCTGGCAGCCCAGGATTTAAACCACTTCCTTGTCTGATCCTCTTCCCTTGATGAAAACCCAGAAAGAAAGTTACAGCTTCTTTTGCTGGTGGATTGGGGAACTGGGCCACATCTGCCTCATCCCCTGAACTTTCCAGGGTCAGACGGGACCCTGGCCTGAGTTTGAAAGGTGAACCCCTGGCACCCCCTCCCCCAGGCTCAGACTCGCACCTTCCTCGGGATAGATGCCAGAACCAGCGCCTTCTTGGGGAAACTTTGTCTCCTGGTTTGACCAAAGCCTCCTCTCTGCCCTCCTCTTCTGTTTTCCCTGCAAAATGAGCTGCAAACTGACCCAGTGAACTTAGAAGAGAATATGTAAAAGCACCTGGAGCAGACTAAGTGTGCCATGACTGCAGCTATGACTCTTGTGGTGGATTACGAGGGGGGCAGACATGGCTGCACATGTCAGAACCTGGCACAAGGCCGAGGCATTGTTAGACACTCAGCGCCCGTTGCTCCCTCTCCCCACGTGATCTGACCCATACTGATGGAGTGGGAAGAGGGCACTCAGAGCAGAAGCCGGGCAGCTCAGGCCCACCCCCTTGGCTGCTCTGGGACCAAGGCAGGAACTGAGGAGTGGGAGAGTCCTGGACAGCTGGAATGCCTGCTCTGCTTATATCTGCTGTGTGACCTAAGGCAAGTGAGTGCCCTCTCTGAGCACATAGTTGCCTTCCTTTTCTGTAAAACCAGCTAGGAGGAGGGAGTCAGGAGACCACCTGAGCACTCAGGGTGGGGCAGATGAGTCTCAGCACAACAATACCAAGACCAGTCTCTTTCTCGGGGGCCTAAGCAGCTATTTCTTTTCCTGGGGCAAGCCCCTTCACCCAAACGAAGGTTGGCCTTCATGCCAGCTGCCTGCCTGGTGGATAAAGGGGGATTCTGGAGTCTTCAGGGCCCAGCCTCCCAAGCAGAGGCCCAGCAACCCCAACGACCCCCACCTGTTTTGTCCTTGCAGAGTTCTGCACCAGGAGTAAAAACCAGTCCTTTAGGCATAAAAACCTTGGGGATCAAGCTTTTGTCCTTTAGACTCAGCCTGGGAATCTGGGGTCCCTTCTTGTAGCTAGAAATAGCTTCCATCTTCCCATCTATGAAATGGAGTGAATAATCTACTTCAAGAGGTAGATGAACTTCCATAGAAAGTAGTAATGACCCCTGACATGTGTGCACTCTGTATCAGGCAGCAAAGGAGTCCCTGAAATCACAAACAGCTCACATTGGATGTGTATTGTGTATGTGTTAATAACAGTGGTATTCTGAGAGGATTTCCTGAGACACTGGGTTTGGGAATGGGATGAGTTTTCCCAGATTGGCCCTTTCCCGTTCTCTGATCTTGAACTCAGCATCTCCCAGGGGGTGGAAGCTCTGGTGAGTGCTGGGTGTGGGGTATCTTGAGAGGAAAGCCATTTCCTTGACCAGGGCAGGAAGGCTCCTGGGAGGAAGTGACAATTGAAATTGAGCCTTACAGGAGGAATAACAGAAGGGAGAGCATTTCTGAGGGTAGAGCCAAGGCAAAGAGCTGTGAAGAGTAACATATGGAGCATTCAAATCAGCCAGAGTTGAGGAATGAGGCTGGGGAAGATCCAAATTATTCTGCTAGCAATGGGGAGCTATTGACAATTCTAGAGAGGAGTCATGGAGCCACCCTTGCCTTCTTGGTTCAAAGTTTAGGAAGGATTGAGTTCAGGAGTTCTTGAGCAGCCAGATGAGGTTAGAGGGAGGCTGAATCCAAATTCTTGGCAAGACTTGGGAAGACAGCACGAGGCTGCCTTCCAGGAGTCTTCCAGCCCTGACCTGCTAAACTGCCACTGCCCTCTCCCACCATCATGGTCTGCCATGGTCTTGCCGAGAGCCCCACAGGACACAATGCTGGTTGCTCAACTTGTTCAGTGCTTTATTGAAACCAGGCCCTAACAGATGACTCTTCGAGGCCTTCCAGCACAACCCTTCCCACATCCTGAGATTAAGAAGTCAGAGGTGACTCTTTCCTTGGTTTAGCTGCTTCCATGACATTTCCTCTTCAGTATTTCCAAACTTTAAACTGTAAAGATTTTGTCCATAGAGACACACAGATACTTCTGCCACAGCTGTGTCACGCTCACTGAAATGATTCACATCAACAGTTTGTAGGTGCAAGGCATTGTGCATCTACGGCTCTCCATCCATTCATCCATCCGTCCATCCACAACAAGACAGCAGTAAGTTCTGACAAGTGAGGCCCCAGGGTTCATAGTAGTTGGGGCTGGGATTCCAGTGAGGTTAAGGATGCAGGTCTTAGTCCTTGCCCAGGGGCCCCCAAGTGTAATAACATCCCTTTCTGAGGCAACAGAAGACAGGCCAAGTGGGTAATTAAAATGTTTGCGTTTCCAACTCCAACTGGACAACGGGAGCCTAATGGGTAACTTCAGGTTGGGGCAGCCGTCCCTACTTCCCTTAGGGTGACTGCCTGACCGCCTGTGAATGTCCTGAGATGGGCAAAATAAACAGACAAATCAAGCATGCAGGTAACACTGAAACAGAAAGAGTAAGAGCTTATGTTTGTGCTGCAGATGTACATAAGGAGGGACAGGAAAAAGGGAACAAGAAAGGGGGACACACAGACACACGTAGGAGTGCTGTGAGGGCCAGGGCGCAGTGCTGACTCCCAAGGCAGGGAGGAGTGTGGCTCTGGCCCATCTTGGGGGCTGCGGCTTTCCCCCAGCCTCAAACACACAAACAAAGTCCCTAGAAAAATGGAGGCTTTTCTGGACATAGGAAGACAAAGGGTTAACCCCAACAGAGATGAAAAAAAAGCATACAGTTCCTGCTGGACATAAAATACTTCCTTCCAGCTGGACTTAATCCAATTTCACTAAGTCAACAGGCTGGGTTCTTCCAGGGCCTGGGGTGTTGGGAGGAGGGTGGCACCAGAATATGGAGTATGGCTGGAGTGAGACAGGGGGATAGGGGCTAGGGGAAGATGGCCAGGACACGCTCACTGTCTTTCCCTGGACCGTATCTGGGGCCTCCAGCAGACCCTCAGGCCTACAGGCCCCGAGGTGGCCGGTGCCCAGGCTACCCGAGGCAATGAAGGTAGGCGAGTCCACGTCTGGCCTTTCACTGGTCCTGCAGGCGGCTACAGAGCTCCCTCCGGCTCCGCTCCCCAGTCCAGCTGCGTGTCTTGAGGCGGAAGGTCTTCAGCTTGTCCTTGAAGGCCTCATGGTTCATGGGCCGATAGTCCTGGGGCTCACAGAAGGTCTAGGGCAGGATGGGAGGGGTCAATCAATATGGGGGAATGGATAGCTTCAGGTAGGGAGGGCAGCCCTCCCTTCTTCTCTCAGGGTGATGCCCAGCCAAGCCCTTTCCTTGCAGGCCAGCCCTCCCGTGGTACCGGGTGCTGTGGGAAGAACTCCTTGTAGCCGCCTTTGAGGATATACATCTCAGGATAGTGGAGGCTGGGGTAGACATTGATGGCCCGATCTCGTTCCCTGATGAAACGGCACCTGGGACCGACAGGGGTGTGGGGATCAGAGCTAGGCACGCAACAAGGCAGACAGCAGGGAACCTGTTCCTTGCGCCCATTCCTTTGAGGGCCTTGGAGAACCACAGGAGGCTCAAGTGCAGGCACTTCTTGATCGGCCTGGCCACTGGGTACAGAAGGGGCTGGGGAGATGGGAGGAAGGAAGAAAATCAAGGGGGCCTTCCCTATTTGTAGAAGGCAGTTACAGAATCTTTTTGAATAATATATGGCCTGGACCTGGAAAGGGGAAGCAGAATAGGAGAAGCTGACAAAATTCAAGAGGTACATTCAGCAGATCTGGACAAGACTTGGTGAGACTGAGAGGTGAGGAAAGGAAAGGACATCTGAACACTAGAAAGGTCATTGCCACTGAGGACTGGGACTGAGCCCTTGGATTTGAAGGACATTCACTGTCGAAGGCTTCGAGTCAGATGTTGTGGGGGTGGTTGCAATGATGGAGGGGGAAGCCTGATAGAAAGGACAGTAAGAGGGAGACAGGAAGAGGGTGCTCTGCACAGGAAGCAGGGATGAGGTCTGCTCCAGGCGACCGCATGATGCAGGGGTCCCAAGCCAAGGAGGGGCTGGGCTCAGGGCTCTTGGTCATAGGATGGCTCCAGCGCCCACCAGCGTGGGTGGAGCAGAGACTCACATGCGGGGTCCGCGCTCAGATGAGAATTCACAGTGGAAGATGAGGATGATTCTCTTGTCCAGGCTACAGGGCATGATGGGGCTCTGCAGCAGGAAGAGCTCGGCGTCCTGCTCCAGGGGCAGGTTCACAGCCGTCTGCCAGAGAAGCTGGGGGTCAGGCCGCAGTCCGGGCCTGGGTGGCAGACCCCTCCCGTGTGCAGTTCCCATCTTCCAAATGGGTGACCCCACTCTCGCTAGGCGGGGCCCTTCCCCACGAGAGGGAGCCCCCACAGAGGACGGAGAGAACTGGCGGGTCTAGAGCCCCTCTCGTCACCCTGTCTCACCTTGATGTGCCCGCCTTCATACTCATAGGGGTATCTGCAGTCCACAATCACAAACTTCTCCACGATGTTGCTGAACTTGCCCATCAGCAGGGCCACCATCTGTAGGAGGCCAAGGAGGCAGGTTGCAGCAGGTCAGGCTGGCAGGCAGGGGCTGACCCCTAACCCTACCCTACCCTACCCTACCCTACGCTACCCAGTGCTTGCAGCCTATTCCCAGAGAAGGCTGATCCACACATACCGTTTCCGGTGAGATGTACTTGAGGTCTTGGTGCTTTCCATCCACAGTCTGTAGGAGGAAGGCCTGAAGGGAAGTGGGGGGAAAAGATTGAGAAAGAGAAGAGGAACAAAGTGAAATGGTAAAGTGAGGAGCATGGAAGGGATGGGAGCTTCTTTCCCGAGCCCAGAGGCCACACCTGATGACCTGCAAGTTCAGCTCTGATTCCCATAACAACTGAGAGGCACCTCTTGGGTCTGATACCCCGGAGAACAACCTTCCAAGGGGAAATGCAGGAGAGCAGAAGCGATGGACTCCTGCCTCCTGCCTCCTGCCCTCAGCTTTGCCAGTCCTGGGGATAGGCTTGAGGAGGATCAAGTTAGATGTTAGTTTTGGAATGTTTTCCACGGTGGAGGTACCACTGATGCCTGGACGTATGTGAGATAAAGTTAGGAGACCAAGGAGAGGCAGAGTCTAGGTGAGAGTAAAGGATGATAAAATGCAAAAGACAAAGCAAAGGGGTCTGTGGGGAGAGAGGGCAGCACCTGACGCAGCCACTGGGCTCAGGGAACAGTCAGTAAGGCATGGAGCGTGAGGGTCTCGCCCGCTGGTACCTTAGAGTAATCCCCAATCAGTTCACGGTGGTCACTGTCCAGGATGTTCTCAATCTCATCATGACACAAAGACTTGGAGCGGAGGACACGGGCCTTCTGTGAGAGAGATGGCAGCCAGGGTCAGGGGGAGGCCGTTCTTCCGTGCCCAGTCTGGCTGGTACTCCACCATGCCTGCGCCCTGGCTGAGAAGGGCACTCACAGGTTCCTCAGCCTCCTGATGCTCCTCCAGAGGGGTCACACTTCTTCTCCGCTTGTTCTGTATGGGCAGGTCCCTGTCCTGGGGCCGCTCCAGCCTCTTGAGGATGGGTCGGATCACGCTGCAGGGCATGGACGGAGAGCGGAAGAGCCGCTGGCACTTGCTGTATATGATGAGGTCCTGGCAAGGGTGGTAGGTTAGGGATCAGAGTGTTCAGCTCCTGCTTCCCCCCAAGCCCACCGGGAGGGTAGGACCCCACACACCCAAGTTCTCAGGGGTCCACCCCAGAAGCTCACCTGCTCCTCTTCTTTTTCCGAAGTCTTGACCAGCGGGGCACTAATGAGACTCTCCATGCCAGGGGGGACTGAATCATCATCCTGAGGCCAAATCACAAAGATATGGTCATACCCACAGGCATGGGCCAAACTCCTCAGGCCGCTGTCCTTCAGCGCAGCCTTCTCTGTTCTCCCAGCACCTCCACAGAGGGCAGCCCCCCAAAACCAGGAGATGGCAAGGACCCCTCACTGCTGGGGCTTGCACAGAGCTACGAGAAGTGTGGCCACGCAGACGAGCCTTCTCTTTGCCCTACCCATCCACCCCTCACGGCGGCACCAGCCACCTGCTCTTCTCTGACTGGTCAGAAGTCAAACTGTGACTCAGTTACCCTGAATTCTTCTTCTGGCATTGGAATAAGGTCCCAGTCTTGCTGCAGGAGCTCAGAGCTCTCCCCTTTGGGAGATCCCAGGGAGGGAGATACAGGGGGTCTGGTGGAGCAAGGCTGCTTACCTTTAAGTTGTTCTCCAGGACGTCCACAAAACCATCATCTTCGTCAGGAGCCCCTTTGGTGGGGCTCAGGGAGAAACGCTGGGCCAGGGGACTCAGCTCCTCTACCTCCATCTTCCGCTCAGGGGTGAGACACTTGTGTGGGCGATGAACAGACACGGGCTACTCAGGGGGTGGGGGCCCAAGGCAGTCTCCATCCCTATCCTTCTGAGAAAAGGTTCCCCAACCTCGGGCTCCGAATCACCCTCCCATCCCCAGGCTGCCTTTCGGGGCACCCGCCCTGTGTGCACGCCTGCCCTGCCAGGGGTGGCTCTCCTGATGTACCATCAGGTCGGGGGCCGAGCTTGGCCTCTGGGCAAAGGCTTCTCTGCGGCTGGCCCACTCAGCCAGAGCATGGGCATGGCCGGGGTGTGTGGGCGTCTGTGGCATCTTGAAGACAAATCCATCCTGTGGGTAAGATGGGGGCGGGGGATGGGTGGGTGTCATCGAGTGCCGGAGAACCACCCCAGCACTCCCCACTTCTCTCCCTGAACTGGTTCCACTCTGGCCTGCTGGGAACGCACATTCTCTTTGTCCTCCCCAGAGCTGTGGGCAGGTTGGCCACGCGCCTCACTCTTCCTCCAGCTGCCAGGTACTTGGGAGTTGGTGATGTTCCGTAGCACAGGGCTATGGCCCAGAAGCCTCACCTAGGGAGCCAGGAGGGAGCAGGTACTGAAGCTTATATTTCTCTGGCACCAGCCCAGGCCCCACCTTCTCCCATCCCTCCCCTGAATCTCCCTGCTCACCCATGCACATACGAAACCTCATTTCCCTCAGCAAGACCAGGGACATGTGACGCCAAATGTACCCCCCAGGAACTGAGCCCCAGACTCCTCCTGCCCTTCCCCAGTCCTGACCAGTGTGTCTGAGCTTCCTTTCGGGCCTCAGAAGGCACTCACCGGCAAGGACTGGAAGCGCCGGATGGTGAGTTGCTTGCTGCAGAAGGAAACAGGGACATGTCAGGGCTGGAAAGTCCAGGACTATAATGTAGAGCATACAGGATGCCCGTCTACCAGAGTCCTGTGCACCTGCCCTCACGGGTGGGCCTGGGAGAGCACCCACCCCATGTCAATGGTGGGGGACAGAGGTAGCCTGTGGTGGGTAGACCACCGGAGCCTGCAAGAGGAAAGCCAAGCACTTACTTTCGAATAAGCCGGCTAGCTGCCTGGATGGCCTGCTCAAACCTAGGAGAAAGAAGGGTCCCATGCAGAGTTCCTCCCACTACAGCCCATCACATGCCACCAATATCAGGTCCCCAGTCCACAAGGACCTGGGGACAAGGGCTAAGGACAGTGAAAAAGGGAAGTAGGAAGGTCAACCATCTGGGGACCAGGTACTGGGGAGGGGGAAGGGGAGAGGCAGCCTGAGATTTTAAAGGCTCCCCTGAATGGAAGAGGGCCCAGAGAGTGGCAGTAAATGGGAGACAGCTGGGGTAGGTCGAGGGTGGCTGAGCCCAAGCGTTACCCAGACAACGTTCACGCCAGCTTGCCCACAGGCCTTCCACCTGTATGCAAATCACCTCATAGGGCCATTTGGCCACCAGGAAAGGCATTCATCCATCCCATGATAACAGGCCTTGGCCGACAATATGAGTATCTCCAGGACCTGGATGCCAGCAAGGCTGGGCTTCCCTCCCCTTATGTGGGGCTGCCCTGGCTCCCTCCAGGACAGGGGCTTGGTTTATTGTGCCCCTGGATCAGCCAGTCTGCTATGCCAGACCTCCTATATAGGGTCACATCCTTTTCTCCCTCTTATGGAATTTTTCAGGACCCAGCCTCTGTCCCACCCCCTACTCTTGCCTTAGGAGAGGCCAGCAGGCAAGGAATTCCAACAGATGTTCCTTTTGAGGCTGGAGCACAAGCTTCTGTAGATAGGCCCCACCCCCCTGGCTATGTTACCAGAGACCACCTGCCACACAGGGCTTTGTGCATCTATGCGTACACACACACATACAACACAAGCTTCTTTCTGAGAAACTATGTAACCGTCAAAGCAGGTGCAGGGGGTGAGGGGGCACTGAGGAGTAAAATGTCAAGGGGTTGGCCCCAAGGTGTATGTGTGGGGGTGGTTGTGCCCAGCTAACCTGGCATCAAGATTGACCATTATCATTGGCTTGGTTTCCAATCTGCACCTGGGCCTTGGGGGTAAAGCAGGGACAGCTCTATGTTGCCACCAAAACCTAACCTCAGTCCCTCCACCCAATTCTCTCCCCATTTCCTGTTTGTGAACAAACCCTGCAGCCCAGCCCAGTCTGATAAAAGGCAGTGGGCGGGAAGACAGCCACTGCCCTAAACCCAAAGCCATAGCACCCCGGCCCAGGCAGGGGATACCCAGCTGTTCTCACTAATGCTTGGCAGCTGCCCTCCATACTGAGGCTTGAACAGCTGGATGGGAACAGCTGTGTTCTGGAAGATACTACATCTGCCCCACAACCAAGGGGTTGGGATAGGTCCTGAGCAGAGCCCACCAGATCCCTTCCAGTCCTTCTCACAGAGGGCCTGGTCCAGGGGTGGACCAGAGGGTCAAGTGTCACTGAAGCCAGAGGCTGCTGATAGGATGGCCAAGGGCTAAACCAGCCTGCCGCAACTGTTTTGTTTGGCCTGCAGTGGTAAAAGTTTTGAATTAGTTGGGCCATATTTTAAAAGTGTGTTATTTCACCAAAAAACCAAAATGTATAGAGGTAAACAGGAAAACAGGACACATACCAGGCCTAAATTCTCATAAGGGCTGGCTGGCTTCAAGTATCTGCTGCTCGAGGCCACTGTCCCCACCACCCTGGCCCTGAGCTAGCTCTCAGCTGCTCCTGTGAGGGCAGACCCTTCTCTGAGATGTGGAGCAGAATTCCAGAACTTAAGGTCAATTAATTCCGCCATATAGGGATCCAGAAGGGTCTGTCCCCTCTCCCAGGCTTCCCCGGGGAGTTTATGCTGGAGCTGGGATTCCCAGAGGTAGATGCCAGCTCCTTAGTAATAGGGCAACCCTCTCCTCTACTCACGTCTGCTCCGCCATCTGGGGGTCCATGGGGCTGGGAGAGTCCATGCAGAGACCTGAGGGGACAGAGTGCTTTGGTTTAAAAGTAGTGCCATTTTCTGCACTCTTTCCCCCACCATGTTCCAACCCTCTTCAGAGAAAGGAAAAAAACCTGTTTCTATTTCAGATCTTGACACATTAACAAATGAAGAGAAACCCACCCATGGACCCCAAGGGCTGACACTAACCCCCAGTTGCCCAGAGCTCCACTTCCCATTTACCATGGTAACGCCTCTACATGGTTTATAAACCAAAGCTTTGCTAAGCATTTTTCTTCAACTGGTTTAAGATAATTTGTTTTGGAAGAGATAACAGCTTTTTAAAAGGAAAATATTATAGCTGAGGCGCAAGTGAGATAAAATAACCAGCTTTCAGCCCTGATGCCACCCAGGTGGAGCTGTGGTTCCAGGGCTTTGGTTTTAAGGAGGTGAGATCTCATCTCCTGCACAGGGCCCCGCCCAGCCACCGGCTCTGCCATTCTGGGTTAGATGTGGTGAGCCCCACCAGAGGTGTGCAGGGGAGGCTTCTCAGGCCCCCAGGTTGTTGGATGTTAGTCTCATTGGCAAGGAAATGGAGAGGCTCAGGCAGCCCCCCAAACTCCCCTGGCACCCCTGGGCCTCACCTGCATCAGAAGATTCAGAGGACTCAGACGACAGGGAGGATGCAGACGCTCGCCGCGGGGACAGGGATAGGCATGTGAGCAGGCTGCCTACCTGACTCTTTGGGGTCTCCCTGGGAAGGGAGCAGGGACCCAGGGAAGCAGAAAAGTAAATGTGGGGTCCAAGGGCTGGTTGGCCCATGTTCCCACCAGCCACCCACTTCTGAAGGGCCCAGCCAGCTTCTGCACTGCCCCAAGGGAGGTGATGACATGGAAGACCTCTTCTCAGGCCAAGGCAGGCTCCTTTTACAGAGGCCCTAAGTATCTTCTCCTTGTTGATTGGTTTAAGAAAGATCCTCCTGGGTCCAGGAAGATGTGAGCACGAGAAAAAAGGAAGGAGCTGGGTTGGGGATCATCCTGGGGGATGGTAGGGCAGCTGAACAGCCCTGGAGGGTCTTTAGGCTCCTACCCATCCACAAACCTTCCTGGAGGAAGGGCCAAGAATTGGGTTTCCGTTCCGGGAGGGACAACCCAGCCTGGACCCTGCAGGCTAGCTCAGGGAGTAGGACCAGCGTTTAACCCTTTAACCCCAAGAAAGAACTAGGGGTAGAGGGAGCAGGGGCAATGTACATAGGAGAACTGGACTGCTCTGCCACCCTCAAGTCCAGGCTCACGATCCCCAGCCTGGGGCAAAATGGTGGCGATTTGTACAGAAATTAGGGAGGCAGCATGGTGGAAGCACACTAGGAAAGGAGGAGGAGGGGCACAAGAGGGTCTTTAGAGTCTTGTGCTGGCCTAGAGCAGGTCACCTGGAGAGGGTGAGCAGCACAGTCCTGGCCTCACTGCCCTTGCCCCCGGTCCCCAAAGCAGGCTCTGCCAGGGACGCCTCCCCACTCCACCTCTCGGATTCGGATCCCGTGCCGGGTTCCCCAGGAGGCCCGGGACCAACACCCTAGTGCCGACCTCTCAACCCACACCCGGCCTCCTGGGGTGCCCTACCTGCCGAGCCCGGCGAGGTCGTGCATGGTCTGGGTGAGGGTGGCGACCGGCGAGGAAGTGGCCGTGCGCTCCGGGGACCCCAGGAGGCCATGAGCTCCAAGCCGGAGGCCCGGAAGGTAGCTTGGACGCTCGGCGCCACCGCGCACGCACGCCGTACTGAGAGCCGAGCCTGGAGCGGCGGGGTCCGGCTGCGGCAGCTCCATCGTGGCGGGGCTCGCAGGGGCTAGCCGGACGGCCGAGCGCCGGGAGACCCACAGACACTGGGCACAGCTAGCCAAGACCAGGTGGGGAGCGGGCCCGGGATGGAGGTGGGGGGAAGGGAGGAAGAGCAACGGGGCAGGAGCGAGGGAGGAGAGGGAAGCGGGGTGGGTGGGGTGGGGGGGTGGAAGGACGTGGGGCCAGCCGCTAGTCCGGGAAGCCTCTAGCAGCAGCTGCCACCTCTACCTCCTTATATATTCGAAAAATAACAGCGGCCGCGCCGCCGGACGCCACCAATGGAGGCGCGGGGTAGAGGAGGGCGGGCCCAAGGGCGGGGCCCGGCTGGTTTAGTCAGCGCCTTTCACCGCGCGGGCTCCGCCCCCGGCTGGACCAGCCCGGCCCCGCCCAGCTCCAGGCTCTGCGTGAAGCCCGGGAGTTGGGTTTTCTCCCACGGTCCACGCCCCCGCACTCCACCCTGCCCAAGCCAGGGCCCGAGAATCCTGGCTCCCCAAATTCTGCTTCTCGGAATGTGGTTTGGAGTTATACACCCCCAGCGGAGAGGGCCCCAGGGGAAACAACAACTCCTAGGGTGGCCTCAAGAGGGACCCCCGCGGTTTAACATCAATTACAAGCACCGGGAGGCACTGTGAGAAGCACCGCTCCAGAAGTTTGCCAAATTCAGTTGCGCTGTGCGGTGTTCACCACGTTGCAGAGGAGATGTTGAGGCGTGGAGAAGTTCATTAACCCCCTCAGGGTCACACGATTTGGCAAGTGGTGGAGCCCAGATTCTCCGCAGGCGCCTCTACTTGTGCAGCTTCCCTACCCCCGCGACAGGCAGCCCCAAAGCTAATTCCCACCAGGAGCCCCAGCACGGGAAGGGGACCCGCGGTGGAGACCAGTCGGTAAGAGATAGGTGCTTCCGGGGGCCTCAGGTTAGATGTGACACCAAGGGGTCCAGTTTCCCCCGCCTGCAGCAGAGGAGGCTCTAATGGTTGGCCTAGCCATTGGGCTTTGGCGGTGAGGGCCGAGGAGGGTGTGGGTGACCTCCAAACCCAGTTATGGAAGTACCTCTTGCCCATTGACAGTTTGGCTAATACGGTGCCAATGGGCAACGTATTGTTTAATTGGTGTGTCTTTGATGATTTGAGAGGCTGAATTTGTCACTAAATTAAACTGAGCATCTTCTAATTATCTAATCACCTTCCAGAGAGCCAGCTTTCCTGAAACGAGGCTGGAAGGCTGTACCCAAAATCGCGTGGGCGGTAAGCAAGCAGCTTTTGCATCCTGTCTTCGCAGGCAAGAGGTGGTTTCCGGCTGAGAGGGGTACAGCTGGGGAAGGCAGGATCCCTGCGCCTCTTCCCTTGTAGCTCCAATCATCCGACCATGCCGTCAAAAGGGAGGTGGAGGTTTGGCGGTGGGGGTTTGGACTGGCCAGGGGACAGATGTGTAGAGGAAGGAGATGGGAAGACCCCAGTCCCACCTCAGAGGGATTATCTGAGTGGGGATCGGGATTTTTCCTTTCTCATCGTTTTGCCCGGTTCCTGTGCTGTGCCAGGACCTGTGCTGTGTGCTGGGCAGGAAGACTGAAGTTTGAGGTCATGATCCAGCTCTGGACCTCCAAGATTCAAGGTTGTGTATGCCCCGGGGGGCTCCCCACCAAAAAGGCCAGAAATAAAACTGCTCTGAGTTGCATTTTCAAAATCAACTCAGCAGGGGTTTCCCCACAAATGCTTCTATAAGGTGTGCTGAGGGGGTGGTGGTAGGCAGGGAGAGGGCAGTGATATTCCAACTCCTTGAAATCCCACAGTCAGAAGGTCACCTCTGTGCCAGCGAGAGGAGCCAAGACCACAGAGGGATCATTTGAGAGCATCCCACACAGCAGCTCTGGGTATCTTCCTGAATCTCCTTTTGCCAATTAGACCATAGATGATGTGTTCAATTAAAAAAAAAAAAAAAACAACCTAGTCAATAATAATAAGCTAAAAAAATTGCAAACATTATACTAAGAGAATTGATTCCTCCCATCCAATGACACTTCTGGGCAGAAGGCTGTCTTCCCAGGGAAAGGAATGAATGACCTTGCACCAGACTGTGTACATCCAGCACCGGGCACAGGTAAGTGGTCTGCTGCGACCCTGGAGCCTTGCCCGTAGGATGAAAAATTAACACGTCCTTGTAAAATCCTGCTTCTCCAAGCCTGTTCCCAAACAGCATCTTTTTTTTGTGGGACTAGTTTTTGTTTTGTTTTTGTTTATGTTTTTGTCATGGACTGACATGTGCAATGTTTTTAAAAAACTAGTATATGGTACCAAAAATTCAGACAAAGGAGAAAATTCAAAGGGTACAAAAAGGTAGTGAAAATTCAGTCTCCCACCCCACACAAACCTTCAGGATCCCTCCCCAGAGGCAGCCACTAGTATAAATTTGTTGCATCATCTATAACAGTCCAAGCCAATAAAAACATAATGTGAGGCACAAATATGAGCTACATATGAAATTCTGAAATATTGTAGTAGCCACATTAAAAAAGTAAAAAGAAACGTAAAAAATTTTATGATTTTACTTAACCTAATTATTCAAAGTATCATTTCAATGTATTATTCACATAAAAATTATTAATAATATATATTTACATAGTTTTTTTCTGGTACCAAGTCTTCAAAGTCCACTGTACATTTTACATTCACAGCACATCTCAACTTGGACCTGCGACATTTCAAGTGTTTGATAACCACATATGGGATTAGTGGCTACAATAGTATACAGGGCAGGTCTATACATTTACAAGCATATGTGTGTCCATATTTTTATAAATAAACAGTATATGAAACATTGTTTTATACCTTGCTTTTTTCTCTTTTACTTGGACATAGATCCATAATAGTACCACAATGGTACTATTTACTGAATTCCCTAATGCTAAACATTTAGTTTATTAGGTTTTGCAATGATGCAGAAGGTATGCATTGAATGAATTCCTAAAGAGGAACTGCTGGGAGGTATGGGCTTTATTCATTGAAATCTCCTTTTCCCTTTTCTCAATCTCATTTCCTCAAGCTGACTGAGTTATTGAAGAGCAGACACCATGTCATTAACCTCTCTACCCTTGTCCCAGCACTTCAAATTGGCCCCCGCCCCAGGCTGGCCTCTGATCCCAACATTCCACTTCTAGAGATTTCTCTTCAGGATATGATAAAAGTACAAACAGATGTTTGTTCATTGAATCATTTTTAATACCAATGAAACATGGAATGTAAGCTGGGTGTCCTTCAACATGGGAACAGTCAGTGAGGGTACAATATCTGTGTATAGCCTGCAGCCTTTAAAGAGAATAGGCATGAGGTGGGGGGTGGGGGTTAGGGATGCCTGGCACCTGCCTGGGGCCCAGTAAGTGTTGATTATTGACTCATTACATATTGGGCTTCTGGAAAATGGTCTTTTGAAGAAAGCATTCCTAGAATAAAAGAAGTTTGAACTTCACTGATGTAGACACTTATTGACACAAAAATATAATATTGGCTACAAAATATTATGCCAAGTATAGCCCTGTTAAAAATAATGAAAGGAGCCCTAGTTGGTGTGGCTCAGTGGATTGGGCGCCAGCCTGCAAACCAAAGGGTCACTGGTTCAATTCCCAGTCAGGGTACATGGCTGGGTTGCAGGCCAGGTCCCCAGAGGGGGGCATGCAAAATGCAACCAACCACACATTAACGTTTCTCTCTCTCTCTTTCTCCCTCTCTTCCCCTCTCTAAAAATAAATAAATAAAATCTTTTAAAAAAAATAATGAAAGGAGTCCCAGCTGGTATGGCTCAGTGGATTGAGTGCCTGCCTGTGAACCAAAGGGTCACCACTTCGATGCCCAGTTGGGGCAATGCCTGGGTTGTGGGCCAGGTCCCCAGTAGGGGGTGCATGAGATGCAACCACACACTGATGTTTATCTCTCTTTCTACCTCCCTTCTCTCTCTAAAAACAAATAATACAATCTTTATTAAAATTAGAAAAAAATAGTGAAAGGAAACTTCCCTAATTTGGTGAAGGAAATAGACATGCAAGTCCAGAAAGCACAGAAAGTCCCAAACAAAATGGATGCAAAGAGGCCACTGCAAGACACATTGTAATTAAAATGCTAAAGACTAAAGATAAAGAGAGAATCTTAAAAGAAGAGAACAGCAGTTAGTTATCTACAGAGGAATTCCAATGAGACTGTCAGCTGATTTCTCAAAAGAAACTTTGCAGGCCAGAAGAGATTGGCAAGAAATATTCAAAGTCATGAAAAGCAGGGACCTGCAGCCAAGAATGCTCTACTCAGCAAAGATGTCATTTAGAATGGAAGGGCAGATAAAGAGCTTCCACCAAACAAGAAGAAACTAAAGGAGTCCATTATCACCAAACCATTATTATATGATATGTTGAAGAGACTTACTTAAGAAAAAGAAGGTCTAAACTATGAACAATAAAATGGCAATAAACACATACCTAACAACAACTGAATCTAAAAAACAAACTAAATGAAACTAAATGAACAAGAACAGAGACAGAATCATGGCTACGGAGAGCATTTTGATGGTTGCCAGATGGGAGGGAGTATGCAGGAATAGGTGAAGAGGTGAGGGTATTAAGAAGCACAAATAGGGGATTATAGAATAGCCATGGGGATGTAAAACACAACATAGGAAGTGGAGTAGCCAGAGAACCTATGCATGACCCATGGACATGAACAATGGTATAGGGATTGCCTGAGGGAATGGGGGTTGCTAGGTGGAAGGGGGAAAGAGGGTAAAATTGGGACAAATGTAATAGCATAGTCAATAAAATATGATTTTTTTTAAAAAGCAAAAAAAAAAAAAAGGGACTTCTAGCCAAGATGGAAGCATAGGTAGATACTTTGCCTCCTTGCACAACCAAAAGAAGGACAAGAAAGTTAAAAACAAAAAATACCCAGAACTGCCAGAAAATCAAACTGTATGCGAGCCCAATAACCAAGGACTTAAAGAAGAAACATTCATTCAAACCAGTAGGAGGGGCGGAGGGAATGCACGGCAAAGTGGTGGCTGATGGACATTTGTGTGCAGATAAACCAGAGGAACAGCTGGGGAGCGAGACAGACTGCACAATCCAGGGTTCCAGTGCGGGAAAAGAAAGCCTCAATACCTCTGGAGGTAAAAACCTGTGGGGGTTGTGGCAGCAGGAGAAACTCCCAGCCTCACAGGAGAGTTCATTGGAGGGACCCGCAGGATCCTAGAACATACACAAACCCACCCACCCAGGAATCAGCACTAGAAGGGCCCAATTTGCTTGTGGGTAGCCGGGGAAGTGACTGAAAGCCGGTGGAGAGCTGAGCAAGAAGCACTGCTCCCTCTTGAACCCCTCCCCCACATACAGCGCCACAACCCAGTGACCTGGGTTGCCCTGCCCTGGCAAATACCTAAGGTTCTGCCACTTCCAAGTTAATAGGCACACTGAGACAAAGAAATATGACCCAAATGAAAGAACAGATCAAAGCTCCAAAAATAGAACTAAGCAATGAACAGTTAGCCAACCTATCAGATGCACAGTTCAAAACACTGGTAATCTGGATGCTCACAGAAATGGTTGAGTATGGTCGCAAAATGGAGGAAAATGCAAAGGCTACGCAAAGTGAAATAAAGAAAAATATACAGGCAACCAACAGTAAAGGGAAGGAAATCAGGACTCAAGTCAATGATTGGGAGCAGAAGGAAGAGTTAAACATTCAACCAGAACAGAATGAAGATACAAGAATTCAAAAAAATGAGGAGAGGCTTAGGAACCTCTGGGATAACTTTAACGATTGATGGGTTAAGAATCCTCCCTGTTTATGCCCGAGTCGTGGTTTCTATTGTAAGAATAAAATGTTGATGTGCTGTCTCCTTGGGAGAATGGGTCCTTCTTTCTGGGAGACCAATACTGTTAATATTCAACTTCTGATGTATAGCTGTTCCTTCGGGGAGAACTGGCCCTTCTCCCCGAAGGACCTGTTAGTTAATGGAGTCACACAAGGCCCTTGGTATATAGGCACCTTCGTCTAAAAACTATTTAAGCATAGTGCCAAAATGAGACTGTGCAGTCCCACCAGAGAGGAGGACGCTTCGCTCAGAACTTTTCCCAGTCGGACCCCGAATGCTGTCTCTGGGATTCCGCAGCGTCTATGTTTGGGTGTTGCTGAATTCCCATCTGGTGAGGACTGCTCTTGATTCTTGTTTTCACTTTGCTTTCACATTGCTTTCTCTTAATAAAGTGTTCAGTTATTCTTAGATTGATCTGGGGTCTTTATTGTCTGCAAATTCGAACCTCCAAATTAAGTGGCCACTGTTTCTTATGTGCCCCTTAACAGCACAACGAACCAACATCCAAATCACAGGTGCCAGAATAAGAGGAAGGGCAAGAAATTGAAAACTTATTTGAAAAAATAATGGAGAACTTCACCAATCTGGCCAAGGAAATAGACTTTCAGGAGATCCAGGATGCACAGAGAGTCCCAAAGAAGTTGGACCCAAGGAAACACACACCAAGGCACGTCATAAATAAGTTCCCCAAGATTAAAGATGAGAGAATCTTAAAAGCAGCAAGAGAAAAGGAGACAGTTACCTACAAGGGAGTTCCCATAAGACTATCAGCTGATTTTTCAAAAGAAACCTTGCAGGCAAGAAGGGGCTGGCAAGAAGTATTCAAAGTCATGAAAGGCAAGGACCTACATCCAAGATTACTCTACCCAGCAAGGCTATCATTTAGAATGGAAGGGGAGATAAAGTGCTTCCCAGATAAGGTCAAGTTCAAGGAGTTCATCATCACCAAGCCCTTATTATATGAAATGTTAAAGGGACTTATCTAAGAAAAAGAAGAAGATCAAAAAACTATGAACAATGACAATAAACTCACAACTATCGACAACTGAACCTAAAAAAAAAATGAAAAAAACAAAGACAAAAGCAAACTAAGCAAACAACTAGAACAGGAACAGAATCATAGAAATGGAGATCAGAGAGAAGGGGGAGGGGGACGAATGGAGGAAAAGGTACAAGGAATAAGTAGCATAAATAGTAGGTACAAAATAGGCAGGGGGAGGTTAAGAATAGTAAAGGAAATGGAGAAGCCAAAGAAACTTATATGTATGACCCATTTACATGAACTAAGGAGGGGTGGAATGCTGGGGGGTGGGGCAGTGCAGGGTGGAGGGGAATAAAGGGGAGGAAAAACATGGGACAACTGTAATAGCATAATCAATAAAATATATATTAAAAAATAAAATAAAAATATACTTTAATATATTAAAAAAATAAAAAGTAAAATGCACAGAAATGCACCTTTTAAATTAAAGGTGATTAAATGTTTTTATCCTCAAAAATTTCTGTATTTTAAAAGATTTTCCAAAGAATGGGTATAATTTTTATTTATTTATTTTATTCTTTAAAAGATTTTATTTATTTATTTTTAGCATTGGCTGGTATGGCTCAGTTGATTGAGTGCCGGCCTGCGAACCAAAGGGTCGCTGGTTTGATTCCCAGCCAGGGCACATGCCTGGGTTTCAGGCCAGGTCCCCAGCTGGGGAGACACACAAGAGGCAACCACACATTGATGTTTCTCTCCCTGTCTTCTTCCCTTCCCCTCTCTAAAGATAAATAAATAAAATCTTTAAAAAAATAAAATATTTCATTTATTTATTTATTTTTAGAGAGAGGGGAAAGGAGGGAGAGAAACATTCTACATGTGAGAGATGCATCGATCAGTTGCCTCTCACACCCCACCAACTGGGACCGTCCCGGCCCACAACACAGGCATGTGCCCAGACTGGGAATCGAAACGGTGGCATTTTGGTTCACAGGTCGGCACTTAATTCACGAGCCCACATCATCCATGACAAGAATGCGTATAATTTTTAGATTAACTAAAAGAACCTGATCTCAATCTGGCAGTTCCTCAAACAAGTAGTCATAGAGTTACCATAAAATCCTGCAATTCTACTCCTAGGTCTATACCCAAGAAAAATGAAAACATATGTCCACACAAAAACTTGCAAATGTTTATAGCAGCATTATTCATGTTATCAAAACGTAGAAGCAAATCAAATGTCCATTGACTGATAAATGTATAAACAAAATGTCATACCTAAACAACAAAACATTATTCAAGCCATTAAAAAATGAAGTACTGATGGATGCTATATCATAGATTAAACTTGAAAATATGATGCTAAGTAAAAGAAACCAGTCGTAAAAGACACATGATTCATTCATATGAAATATTCAGAACGGGGAAATTTATAGAGAAAGTAGATTATTGGTTGCCTACGGCTGGAGAAGGGGTTGGGGGCAGATAGGGAGATGACAGCTAAAGGATATGGGATTTCTTTCTAAGGTGATGAAAATGTCCTAAAATTGACTGTGGTAATAGTTCTATATATCTGTGAATTATATACTTTAAATGGGTGAATTGTATGGTACGTGAAATATATCTTAATAAAGATGTTCAAAATAAGAGCATAGCCCTGCCTGGTGTGGCTCAGTGGATTGGGTGGTAGCCTGAGAACCAAAGCATCACCGGTTCGATTCCCAGTCAGGGCACACGCCTGGGTTGTGGGCCAGGTCCCCAGTAGGGGGTGTGTGAGAGGCAACCACACATTGATGTTTCTCTCCCCCTCTTTCTACCTCCCTGCCCCTTTTTCTAAAAACAAACAAACAAACAAATAAATAAAATCTCTAAAAAGAAGAAAAGCATCTGCTTTAGGGGAGAAAGGATTCTCCCTTCTGCATTGAATGGGGATAAGGATTAGGGGAGAAATGAGATACTTCTCTTGGGACTCTTGGTTCTAGGAACTTTAGGAATGTCCTCAAATGGCTGGACAAGCTCTTTCCTGCTAACCGCAGCTGACCCTCCTCAATAGCCCACAGTGTCTTCTACTTCCAGGCCCAAACTTGGTGCCATACAAAGAGACTGATACAGCCACTTCTAGGATAGAAAAGAAGCTACACACATGTGCACATGTGCTGATGGCATAGCCATTTCCAGGCACCTCCTCTAACTGCTGCCCGTAGCAGTGCACAGGGCCTGTTTTTACTCCCTCTCAACTGACTGTCTCCTGTACCAATTCATCTGGAGCCCTGGGATATCCCACCTTCCTACATCAGCCCCATCTTTCCACTTCTCCACCTTAGGGAAGTCCAGAGTCCACCTTCTCTTCTCTTGGACCAGGCAGTTAAAGGCTGCCTACCAGGCCTAACCATTCCACTTCTCTAATAACCATTGTTTGTGCCCCTCAGCAAGCTTTCCATTCTTCTCTTATTTTAAAGGGCCTGTTGGTACTTGCTTATTGAAGAAAACTTGTAAAAAAATCAGCAACGTAGGGGAAAAAGTCCACATACAGTCCAATTACCCAAATACACATTTATTATTATTAGAACGGGTGAGGGGGCAGGAGGGAAATGTCACATGGATGAAATCTCCAAAATGTAGCAAGGTTTCCCGAAGATGTACGGGAAGGAGTCCTCAACCAGGTGGCCCT
This sequence comes from Pteronotus mesoamericanus, assembly GCF_021234165.1. Taxonomy (NCBI): domain Eukaryota; kingdom Metazoa; phylum Chordata; class Mammalia; order Chiroptera; family Mormoopidae; genus Pteronotus; species Pteronotus mesoamericanus. The sequence continues at coordinate 23,582,817 of NW_026555105.1, read as the reverse complement.
ACATTCACCTTTGCACAGGGGCCATATACTGATTATGGGCCAAGTACTGATCTGGCCTGTATAGGAAGAAGGCTACCACATTTTCTTCTGGATCTTGTGATTTATATCTTGGGGGTGGGAAAAGACTCCCTAAGACACAAAACCCAGAAGCAATACAGGAAAAACTGATAGACCTGCCTACTTAGAGATTTAAAACTTCTCATATCTGCCCTGGCTGGTGTTGCTCAGTGGATTGAGCACCGAGCTGTGAACCAAAGGGTTGCCAGTTCAATGCCCAGTCAGGTCACATGCCTGGGTTGCAGCTCGGTCCCCAGTAGGGGGCGTGTGAGAGGCAACCACACATTGATGTTTCCCTCCCTTCCCCTCTTTAAAAATAAATAAATAAAATCTTTAAAAAAACAAAAACAAAAAACAACTTCTTGTAGCTAAGACTCCCCAGGCTATGTTAATGAACAAATGGAGAATATATTTGCAATATACTTAACAAAAATTTTATGTTCAGCGGAGAAGAGCTCCGAAAAGTCAGCAAAAAGACCAATATAAGGGACCCATGGGCAAAGGGTATAACTAGAAAATCCACAGGGTTCAAATGGCCAATATACATATGAAAAGAGAAAAGCACACTAAACCAGCAGGGAGTTCTTCCCTTTGCTTCCAGAACACCATGAGGTCCTGGTTTTCCTTTTACCATTTCAGCTGTTCCTCATGAATTTCCCTTCTTAAAAAAACATTATTTATTAAAGTATAGCTGACATACAATATTATATTAGTTTCAGGTATACAACACAGTGGTTAGACATTTATGTACCTTATGATGTAAACACCACAAGTCTAGTAACCATCTGTAACCATACAAAGTTATTATATTATTGGCCATTATCCCTATACTGTGTGTTACATCTCTGTGACTTACTTATTTTAAACTGGAAGTTTGTACCTCTTAGTCCCCTTTATCTCTTTCACCCCTGCCCCCCCTGCCGGCAACCATCAGTTTGTTCTCTGTATCTATGAATCTGTTTCTGTTTTTGTGAAATCATGTGGTATTTGTCTTTATCTGATTTATTTCACTTAGCATAATACCCCCACATCCATCCATGTTTTTGCAAATAGCTAGCTTTCATTCTTTTTTATGTCTTAGCAATATTCCATTGTATAATATACCACATTTTCTGCATCTCATGAGTTGTTTTTTGTTTTTGTTTTTGTTTTGTTTTGTTTTGTTTTAGAGAGAAGAGAAGGGAGAGAGAAAGAGAGGGAGAGAAACATCAGCGTGTGAGAGATACATTGTTTGGTTGCCAGTTGCCTCTCACTTGCTCCCAAATGGGGATCCTCCCACAACCCAGTGTGGCGGACCCCACCACCTCGATCAAACTAGGACGGTGCTCAATCCACTGAGCCACACTAGCCAGGGCTCATATGAGTTTCCTGCTAGTTCTTTCTTGAGCCCTTAATCTTGGAGAGCCCAGAGGATGGTCCTTGGTTCTCTTTCCTTCTTTGTGTACACCCACTCACTTGAAGCATCATCCACCTCTAGATCCTCACTCAGCCTGTCCCCCTAGGGGTCACAGCCTTCCTCTCTCCCGACGAAGTCTCATGTTACTCTAAGAGATTTTTTAAATCGCTGTAATACAGGCCTGGCCGGTGTGGTTCAGTTAGTTGGAGCATCATCCCCTGGATCAAAGGGCTGCCGTTTGATTCCTGTTTAGGGCACTGCCCAGGTTGCCATTCTCAGTCTCTGGTTGGGACATGTGCAGTAAGCGGCCAATTGGTGTTTCTCAGATCAATGTTTCTCTCTCTCTCTCTCTCTCTCTCTCAAGATGCAATGAAAAAATGTCCTCGTTTGAGGGAAAACAATTTTTTTTTAATAAAATAAAATCATTGTAATACATTCAACGTTTTAAGAATTTTATTTTTATGTGTTTGGTGCAGGAAGAAGAGGTTTCAGAGATTCTTGCATGTGCTTACCTATGTATATACATGACATCATTTCCGTAGGTACAAACACATACATTTATGATACGCATGTGATACACTGAGATGATATCAGTGTCTATGAATTATGGGATTATCATCAAATAGATTTAAAACTGGTGTTGCTTATAAAAATAACCTAATAATAGTTCATCCATTAAAGTTCATAAAGTTCATCCATCAAAAAGCATGTTGGCAATACTTACAGATATGGGAAAATCCTCATCACTTGACGCCAGGTAAAACAGCAAGAGATGTCAGATATACGGTCTAAACAGTATGATGCCAGTTTTATGCAATAAATTTTTAGAAAGAAAACTGTATGTGCCTAGAGAAGAGACTGGAAAGAAACGTCTCAAAATGTTACCTGCGTATCTCACCAGGTGTTGTGGTGAAAGGTGATTTCTAGTTTCCTGTGTTTTTCAGTTTCTGCCAAAAACGTGGCTTACGGAATATTTACCCTAATAAAACACGAAACACAGTTGTTAATTCTTTACACGCAGCAAATCGCTGCCCACTGGCTCAGTGGCCAGGTACCACGCCCCCGCCCCTGGATCACCGGAAGCCAGAGCGCTGGGCGGTCCAGCAGGCCGCAGCGCCCCCCCGCGGTCGGTCCCGGCGGCGGGGAGGGAAGTGGGCGCGGAGGGCTGGGAGGCGGTGTCGGGCGTCCCCGCGCTTCCCGCGAGATCCCGCTCCGCCCGCTCCGCCCCGCTCCGCCCCACTCCGCCCCGCTCACGGCGCTCCCCGCTCCTAGCGCCGCGGCACTTTCTGCCTTCCGTGCCCGCGCCACCCTCCCTCGCCCGCGCTCGCCGCCTGCTGCCCGCCGCCCGGCGCCGCGCCCGCCGGCGCCCCCGAAGGTGTCCCCGGCCCAGCCGGGTCGCCGCCCCGCCCGCTGCCCCGCGAGCCGCTTTGTCTCGGGTGGGGCGCGCGGGAGAGGCCGCCAGGTGCCCCCCGCCGCGGGCCCGGGCCCCCCGCCCCGGGGCGGCGGCGGTGGCGCCGGGCCCCGGGGCGGGGGGCGCGCCGGGATGGGCCCCAAGAGGCGGCAGCTGACGTTCCGGGAGAAGTCGCGGATCATCCAGGAGGTGGAGGAGAACCCGGACCTGCGCAAGGGCGAGATCGCGCGGCGCTTCAACATCCCGCCGTCCACGCTTAGCACAATCCTGAAGAACAAGCGCGCCATCCTGGCGTCGGAGCGCAAGTACGGTGTGGCCTCCACCTGCCGCAAGACCAACAAGCTGTCCCCCTACGACAAGCTCGAGGGGCTGCTCATCGCCTGGTTCCAACAGATCCGCGCCGCTGGCCTGCCCGTGAAGGGCATCATTCTCAAGGAGAAGGCTCTGCGGATAGCCGAGGAGCTGGGCATGGACGACTTCACTGCCTCCAATGGCTGGCTGGACCGCTTCCGCCGGCGCCACGGAGTAGTGTCCTGCAGTGGCGTGGCCCGCGCCCGCTCGCGCAGCACTGCTCCCCGGGCCCCAGCAGCGCCCTCCAGCCCACCTGCGGTGCCCTCGGAGGGCAGCGGCGGGGGTACGACGGGCTGGCGCGCTCGGGAAGAGCAGCCGCCGTCGGTGGCAGAGGGCTACGCCTCCCAGGACGTGTTCAGCGCCACTGAGACCAGTCTGTGGTACGACTTTCTGACCGATCAGGCCGCGGGGCTATGTGGCAGCGATGGACGGGCGCGCAGGGCCACCCAGCGCCTGAGTGTGTTGCTGTGCGCCAACGCCGACGGCAGCGAAAAGCTGCCCCCGCTGGTGGCGGGCAAGTCAGCCAAGCCCCGTGCAGGCCAAGCAGGCCTGCCCTGCGACTACACCGCCAACTCTAAGGGTGGTGTCACCACCCAGGCCCTGGCTAAGTACCTGAAGGCCCTAGACACCCGCATGGCTGCAGAGTCTCGCCGAGTCCTGCTACTTGCCGGCCGCCTTGCTGCCCAGTCCCTGGATACCTCGGGCCTGCGGCATGTGCAGCTGGCCTTCTTCCCTCCGGGCACCGTGCAGCCGCTGGAGCGGGGAGTGGTCCAACAGGTGAAGGGCCACTACCGCCAGGCTATGCTGCTCAAGGCCATGGCTGCGCTAGAGGGCCAAGATCGTTCAGCCCTGCAGCTGGGTCTCATGGAGGCCCTGCACTTCGTGGCTGCAGCCTGGCAGGCAGTGGAGCCTTCGGACATAGCTGCCTGCTTTCGTGAGGCTGGCTTCGGGGGCGGCCCAAATGCTACCATCACCACTTCCCTGAAGAGCGAGGGGGAGGAAGAGGAGGAGGAGGATGAAGAGGAGGAGGAAGAGGAAGAGGAGGGAGAAGGGGAGGAGGAGGAGGAAGAAGAAGGGGAGGAAGAGGAAGAAGGGGGGGAAGGAGAGGAGTTGGAGGAGGAAGAGGAGGTGGAAGAGGAGGGTGATGTTGATGACAGTGATGAAGAGGAGGATGAAGAGGAGGAGGAGAGCTCCTCTGAGGGCTTGGAGGCGGAGGACTGGGCCCAGGGGGTAGTGGAGGCCGGTGGCAGCTTCGGAGGCTATGGTGCCCAGGAAGAGGCCCAGTGCCCTACCCTCCATTTTCTGGAAGGTGAGGAGGACTCTGAATCGGACAGTGAGGAAGAGGAGGACGACGATGATGATGATGACGACGACGATGACGAAGATGATGAAGATGAGGAGGATGGTGATGAGGTGCCTGTGCCCAGCTTCGGGGAGGCCATGGCTTACTTCGCTATGGTAAAGAGGTATCTGACCTCCTTCCCCATTGATGAACGTGTGCAGAGCCACATTCTCCACTTGGAACATGATCTGGTCCATGTGACCAGGAAGAACCATGCCAGGCAGGCAGGAGTTCGGGGTCTTGGACATCAAAGCTGAGCCATTGGGCCTAGCCATACCCTCGACCCAGATGTGGCAGCACCAGCCCAGGGCAAAGGACTCTTTGGGCAGCTGCTGTGGATGGAGCCAGAGTGGGAAGCCCCAGATCCTTTAGTGGTGTTCACCAGGCCCTGTGAACAAGCCCAGTCACTCTGGCAGGGCCCGGGCTTAGGGTTAGCCTCACTGCCTGCTTATTGCTTCTTTCTCAGAGTCCTATTTCCTCCCCATTTGCCCCTGGGCTTGGGGGACCAGGTGGGGAACTGTCCGGTGCTACCACACCATGCCATCTGTGGACTAGGCCACAGCAGCCTCCAGGGATGGGCCCTGGAAGCTCCCGGCCAGAGAGTGCCTCTCCCCTCTGCCGTCCATACCAGGTTTTGGTGGGGGGGACCCCAAAGCCATTCTGGGAAGGGCTTCAGAGGAAGGTCCAGCCTAGGCCCCTACAAGGCTGGCAGCGCCCCACCCCTGCCCCCAGACCACCTCCAGAAGCACAGTCTAACTCACTGCAGGCTTTTGAGCCTGCCTCTGCCTGCTTTCCCACCCCCAATCCCTTTCTCTGGCCCAGCCCATGTTACTTTGGCCCTCAGTTTTCTTTCCAGGTTGGAGGTTCCCAAGAGAGTGAAAATGGGTGTTTCCCTTGTGGGCATCTGCAGGCCCTGTGCCTCTCCTTCTCTGGCAGGGTCCTATCCTGGGTAGGGGGCCTGGGGCTGGGCCCAGAGTCCAGCTGTCCAGCTGCTCCTTTCCCAGTTTGAATTCAATAAATCCGTCCACCCTCCCTTTTGTGAGGGTGAACGTTTTAACAGCCAAGGGTGCATCCTTCATGGTCTGGGCTTGCGTCTGTCTTGGGGACATGTCCTTTCCCGGTTCCCTTTGGCCCTTGCTCTGGTTGGACATGAAAGCAAGTGTTGAGAGAGTGGCCACAGCCTAGGCCCTAACTAGGATGAGGGGCCACCTCCATATCTAAATGCTATCTAGACTTGGGGAGATAGGGGTCTTCAGTGCACCTGCCTGGGTATAGATGGGTTTGAGGAAACCGGGCCTTTCAGTGCTTTGAGGTTAGAGAGAAGCTGGGGTCAGTTGACTGGGACAGGAGGGAGGGAGCCAACTGTCTGCTGGGTTAAGTTAAATTATAGGCACCTGGGAACTAGGCCTATCAAGGCTCATTAATGAAGGTCCTTGCAGGAGTGGGGGCAGAGAGACAGAAAGAGGTGTTAGGGCAGCTCCTGAGCTGCAGATCGTAGTTTAGAGGGGAATACAGGGCATCCCTTGGTTACGCTTGGTGCCTTAAGAGGAAGCCCTTTAGGCCTTTCAGTGATTGGCGTCTTTAGTGAAGCCTAGGGGCTATCACTGGGGACAGTGGCAGGAGAAAGATACTGCTGGGGAGAGATTGCACCCCCAAGAGGCTGAAGATGAATTAGCAACTCCATGTGTGGTGCCCTCCAGGGGGCCCCCCAGTCCAAAGGTGAAGACGGGGCCCCTTGCTGATCCTACCTCCTTCCTCCTTTTAGGGCCAGCCCTGCCTGCCGGGCCCTCCAGCTTTGAAGCCTTCAAGCCCCAGTGGTTCCGGCCAGGGGAAGGCCCCAAACCGGTTTTCCCACCTTGACTAAGGCTGGCACATCACCCCAGTGGTTCCCTTCTCCCCACCTCCTTACAGTTCCTCTCTCCACCCTGGAATGTTACGGGGTGGGGGGTGGTATCTTTTGTCTGTTGCCTGCCCTGGGTGGGGTCCCTTTTACAAAGGCAAAGGCATTATGGATGACCTTTTTTTAATTTAGTGATTTGATTTGATTTTTTAAAGATTTTATTTATTTTAGGGGAAGGGAAGGAGAAAAAGAGGAAGAAACACTGAGCAGAAACATTGCCCCTTGTCTGCATCTGGGTCAGGGACTGAAACTGCAACCCAGGCATGTACCCTGGAATTGAACCTGGTGACCTTTTGGTTTTCGGGATGATGCCCAACCAACTGAGCCACGCTGGTCAGGGCTAATTTAGTGATTTTAGTGAGAGAGAAGGGAGTGAGAGAGAAACATTGATTTGTTGTTTCACATATTTATGCATTCATTGGCTGATTCTGGTATGTGCCCTGACCAGGGATTGAACCCTCGACCTTGGCATATTGGGATGACTCTCTAACCAACTTCCCAGACAGGACCACTATATATGACTTTAAAACAAAAGATGGAGTCACCGTTCCACCCTTGGCTTTCTGTACTCCTGGCACAGGGATGCCTTCTAAGCCTTGAAGGCTTTGAGGCTAAGTGACAGCAAAAAGTAATAGAGATTCCTCTTACCGTCATCCCCTCACTCCCATCTGAGCCCTGGAGAGGAGACCAGAAAGTCATGAGGAAGCCCAGCCTACCTCCTGGCCTGCTCTGGAGTAAGTAGGCGCTCCTGGTCAACCCAAGTCTCACCTCAAATAACAAGGCAAATCCCCTCCATTTGTTTCCTGCTTACAAGAACACCACTTTTGCTGCAACTGAGATCATCTTGTTATCTGTAACACCAACTGATGTTAATAGGGCTCTTGCCACATCAGGCGCGGTGCTAAGCACTTTAGATGCTCACAAAGCCCCTATGAGGTAAGTAAAACCATGAGAAAACAGGTACAGAGTGGTCCAGTAATGTGCCCGAAACTACACTGCTAGTGAGGAAGCTAGGGTTCTCCTCCCCAGGATGACCCTAGAAGTGGCCCTTCGCTAAGGAAGGACCCACCTTCCTAATCCTAAATGTCGTCCTCTTGAAATGGAACTGGTCACTGAAATCAATATCTAATCCATGGAAGTGTAGAAGAATAGCTTTTTGGAGGGACAGGAGGGGTGTGGAAGTGTCTACAGGAGTTCTTAACAGCTCTTGCAACCATCTCCTGTTCCAGCAGTCCCCATACAAACACAGGTCTTCTGTAAATACCCTTCCCATTCTCTTCTCCATTACCCCATTGGGACAAATAGGTGAGAACTATCCGCATTTCACAAGGGAGGTAATAGGGTTAACGTGTTAAAAGGCCTGGGCAGGGCACTGGCCTTGAGCTGTGGTCTCCCTGGGAGTCTGGATTACATATTAAATGCCCCACACAACAATGCTGGGAAGGGGGGCATGGTGATGGGCCTATGAGCACGGAGCTTTAAGGAGGCGCCCAGTGAGGAGGCGCTATCACGCAGTCCAGACAGGAAGTAGCAGATGTCTTCACTTGGGACTGATCCCTAAAGGATCCAGGTGGGGGATCCCAGACTGAGGATGCTGCTTCAGGGGTTCTGGAGGCCCGGCTGGCTTTATCAGGACCCAGAGTGAGACAGTGGCTGGTCAGCAGGGGGCGTGGGCGAAAAAGATTTCTTCCTAGGAGGCGGGGAAGACAAGGCCACCTATATCGCCTTTTCAAAACTGGGGCCTGGGAAGAGGTAACAGGGTAAACTACAACTCCCAGAAGCGTCTGCTCCCCGAAGACAAGGACGGTTGTCATGGTTTCAGAAAACAATATGGCCGCTCCCAGCTGAGGGGGGAGCCTCCGGGTTAGAGAGGCTGATGCAGGTCTGGGCACCCGCAGCGGCGAGGGAAGAGGCGTTTGAGCGGTCGTGAGTTTGAGGCTGGACGCCGCACGGTTGGAACGGCTTGTCTTTGCCGAGGGCGCCAATGGCGGGCAGTGTGGACGAGGAGGCGCTGCACCAGCTGTACCTGTGGGTAGACAACATCCCTCTATCCCGGCCAAAGCGAAATCTCTCCCGGGACTTCAGTGACGGAGGTGTGCGCCTGTGTGTCCCCACGTTCTGTCCTATATGTACGGGTGTAAGGGAGTCTTCGTGCAAACATGTCTTTATGCTTGTGTGCGTGTGGGATGTGTATCCTTGCCGGGGGAGGAGGATGTCTGTCTCCTAGGACTTTAGTTGCCGAAGTGAATCTGTGTGAGTCTATGACTCTCTCCTGGGACTTAATGACTAAGATGTGTGTCAATATATGTATCTTTGCATCTCTGTGTGTGTGCATTCACATTGCTATATTCTGTACTTTTGTCTATGGGAGTCTGAAAGTGTGTGTGTTCGTATATATATATTGACGCATTCTGTCCTGTATGTATGTAGGGGCTCTTGTGTGAGTATGTGTTCCTTTGTGACTGTGTAGGTGTCTGTGTTTGTAAGACTGTCTCCTGGGATTTTAATGTGTGACTCTATGTGCTTGTGTGCGTATGTTGGTGACTGTCTCTTGGAACTCCAGTGATAGAAGTATGTGTATGTGTTTGTTCATCTTTGTGTGTTTGTGTATGTAGTGTGTGTGCTATATATGTGCCTATGTATGTCTGGGCATGTGTGTATCCTGTGAGCCTACACAGTCTGTCCTATGTGCACGTCTTTAGAGGGATCTTGTCACATGTGTCTGTGTGAGTCTGTGACTTTCTCCTGGGACTTTGGTGTTGTAGTATGTGTATGTACCCATATATGCCTAGGGTGGGGCCCCAGAATCTTGAAGGGCGCCCTTGGAGATTCAGTCTCTTTTACAGCACCAGAGAGCACGGTTTTCAAATGCCCTGAGTTAATGGGGAGGGGATACAGCCCTCTGGGGTCTGTTGGAGTCTTAGTCTCCAGCAGACCACTGATCGCACTTCCTTGACCCCCCCCCCCGGCCCACCCTGTTCTCTACCACCCCTCCCTCCCTATCATCCTTTCTCTTTCCACATCCCCACCTTCCACTGGGCCCCATTACTCTGCCACCCCTGATTCTCCCATCCCACCCATTTCTTCTCCCTTCCCTTCTCCCTTTCCCATCCCCCCCCATCTTCCATGTCTCCTCCTACTCCCACTCCCTCAGTCCTGGTTGCAGAAGTCATCAAATTTTACTTCCCCAAGATGGTGGAGATGCACAATTATGTCCCTGCCAATTCTCTCCAGCAGAAGCTCAGCAACTGGGGTCACCTGAACAGGTAGCAGATCATCTGGTTGCACTAGTAGGATCTCCAGCCCCTACCCTGGCCTCCCAGGAAGGGCTGCTTCAGCCCCTCCACCTCCCATGGTCTCCACAGCCCAGGCTGGGACTCTGTTGATAGCAGGGTGGGGAGGCATAATGCAAACAGATTGTCTGGGAACAAAAATCAAGGGATTCTTCTATTGGGGAGGTGACAAGGTAACTCGGGACAACCAAGAACGAGACTCAGGTGTGGTACCCTTTCATTCCCTCAGGGCTGCACACTTAATACAGTAATTGCTGCACTCCCTTTCTCCCCCCCGCCCCATTCATTTCCTGAGGACCTAGTCTGCCATGCCTCTGTCTACCCCCCAGGAAGGTGCTGAACAAGCTGAACTTCTCGGTACCAGAGGACGTGATGCGCAAGATCGCGCAATGCACCCCAGGCGTAGTGGAGTTGGTGCTCATTCCGCTGAGACAGCGCCTGGAAGAAAGGCGGAGGCGCAGGAAGCAGGGCTCGGGCTCCTTACAGGTGCTACCCTACTTAGACTTCTCCCACTGTTCGGGGGGAGCTTCCCAGGCTGCAGAAAGCTCCCACCTTGGCAACAAGTGTGGAAGAGGGTGCCTGCTTAAAGGGAGCCTGACCTGGGGATAGTGGAAGGGACATAGGGCTACTTGGGAATGGGCACGTGTGAGCTCACAGTGGATCCCGGGGGTTCTTTTAGGAGCTGGCTCCCCAGGATGGCACTGGCTACATGGATGTGGGTAAAGTGGCTTTTATTTTTTATCCCTCCCAAGGGGAACTTTTCTCCTGTCTTTCTTTCCTATGGGCAGAGGTTGGAGGGGAAGACAGGAAAAAAGGACTCCAGAAGGGTTACTCTACCCCTTACCTCTTTTCAGGTTTGTCCCAGAAGGCCCGAGGGGAAGGTGCCCCAGATGCCCAGGGAGGGGGGCAGCTCAGGTAAGGAAGCTGGGAGTTCCTGACCTTACCAGGCCAGGTGATCTTCCTGCAAAGGGCTGGGATGCTCCTGGGAAGGTAGAGAAGGCAGGAACGGGGAGAGGGGAGGAGAGAAGGCCTGACCAAGGGGCACTGGAAGGGTGAGGGTGGGGCCCAAGGTCCAGGCCTCTGCTAAGCTGCTTTCCACCCCAGGGTGGGACGGCTGCCGGTGCCCCGGCCTCCAGGGTATAGCCAGGTGCTGCATGGCGACCCAAGTTTCGTCCTTCAGATTGCTGAAAAGGAGCAGGAGCTATTGGCCTCGCAGGAGACAGTGCAAGTGAGAGCACTGGGAAGGGGTGGGGGCTGCAGAGGCGGGGATGGAGGGCAGAGGGTCCCTGGGCTTGACGTCTGTGCTCTGTGGCCCAGGTCCTCCAGATGAAGGTGAGGCGCTTGGAACACCTGCTCCAGCTCAAGAATGTGCGCATCGATGACCTCTCTCGGAGGCTCCAGCAGGCGGAACGTAAGCAGCGGTGAGAAGCGGGGATGCCCCAGTATCCCCCAGAGCCCTGGCACCACAGATCAACGCACCCACAGACCGACAGACAAATGGGCGGGAGGGGCCAGCAGCCTCAAGGAGCTTCTGGGGGAGTAAGGCTGTCCCTCCCTTGGGGTGAGGGTGAACGTGGGGAGGGGGCGGTAGGACAGGAGCCCTCACTGCAAAGCCTGGGACTAAGCCACCTTCTTCACTCTATCTGGGTCAGGAGAATGGACTGCTTTCCAGAACCCAGAAACCATGTGCAGAGACTTGGTGTGCACCCCAAAGCGGTGTCTGACACAGGGCACTCCACCTTGGGGCTCCCTGTGTTGGGCCCTGGGGGATGGTCCCCTGGCTTGGTCCACACCCCTAGAACCAGGTCCCCACCCAGCTGCAAGGACAGTGGTGTTTCCATCCAGGCTAGTTCCTTGTTCCCTGAGCCATCGAGGAAGCTGCCCCAGGCAGCTGAGGGAGTCCCTTGCCCTTCCTGGGCACTCACCTGGGACCCATCTTGAGGCTGGGGGAGTGCACCCGATAGAGAAGAAGGGGTGGTGAGGAGAGGGCTCGGACAAGTGTGGGGAGGACGTTGGCTGTGCCTATACCGATCGCCTTCCCCTTCCATGAGTTATGCTTAAGAATACTTGGGGCATATGGGACAGAGCTGCCCCCATTAAAGGTGTTGTCCTCTTTTTCCTGTGCCTGCTTTCTCTCTGCGTGAAGCCTTGTAGGCAGTGAGGTCTTGCCCCGCTTTGCTGCCCCCTCACCCCTTGAGTGAAATAGCCTTTTGGGCCCAGAGTGGGTCTTACTCTGTGGGCAGCTGTACCCTAGGTGGCCACTGCTTGGTAGGTTGATATCACAGAGGTCAGGTCTTCTGCACGAGGAGAGCCTGGCTTCTAACTCTGGCCTTATTAGACTGACCCTCAACACCCCCCTCACAATGTCCTCCAACTCTGTCCAGACCCAGCCTTCAGATTCTCCCCAAATGTAGCCACATACTCATCTTCAACTTTGCTTATGGACTGACCCCTAAATACGTCCTTTGTATGACTCTCAATCCTGATCAAGACACCATGGCCTTGGTGTGACCCTAAGTCTGGTCATTAGGATTGAACATTTGTAAATTCTGAGCACCCCACAATTCTGTTCCTAGACATATACTCAGCATATACCCAGGGGAAACTTAAGCTCTATGTTTTGTGTTCTGGGATCCATGTATAGCAATATTCATAGCAACATACTTTGTAATAGCAAAAGAACTGACAAGAACTTGTGTCTGTTATCTATTACTGTGTAACAAATTACCACAAACTTAATGGCTTAAAACAGCACTCACTTATTATCTTATATTTTTTGTGGCTCATGAGTCCAGGCATGGCTTAGCTGGGTCTTGTGCTCCAGGGTTTTTTCACAAAGCTGCCATCAAATTGTTGGCAAGAGCTGTGGTCTCATCCGAAGGTTCTGCTGGGGAGGGACTCACTTCCCTTTGTTGTTCACAGAGTTCAGTTTCTTGTGGACCGTTGGACTGAGGGCTTCGGTTTCTTTCTAGTTGTTGCCTGGTGGCTGCCCTCATTTCCTTGCCATCCAGCAAGGGAGAGAGTTAGAGTCTGCTAATGAGATGGAAATTTCAGCTTTATCTAATGCAATTACAGGAGTGACATCCATCGCAACCATCATATCCTATTTATTTAAAATAAGTCACTAGGTCTAGCCCACATTCAAGGAGAAACACATAGATTTGAATACCTGCAGGCAGAGATCATTGGGAGCCATTTTAGAAGCTGGCTTCAAGGAAGAAAAAGCAATGAAGCATACAATCTAGGATACAATCTAGGATAATGGTTACTTCTGAGAGAAAGCAGAGGGCAGAAATGCAAGAAGCATACGTGTAGATAGAAGTTATTTATAATGTTTTTAGTTCTTGGGGCAGGTGATGGGTTTAAAGGTGTTCATAAGCGGACTGTTCATGGAAAAGTAGGGAGAGAGTGTCATGAACCAAGGTTTATGTGGAATTCAATTCTGTTTGCCCATGTTCCTAAAATAATAAAATAAAAATTGATGACTACTCCTGACTTTGGTCTGTGCCTCTCCCTTGCACTCAGCCTGGTCTTAGGTTAACACTGGCTTCAGCCAGGCCCTCTGCCTTCCCCAGATTAAACACAGCCCTGCACATATATTGACCCCCAACTCTAGCACTGTTCTCTCTCCATAGTCTGTACTGGGTCTCCAGAGTTGTTCTCTGAACTTCTCATCTATGGACCATACCTGTATACCCCTGTGTGTGGAGCTGGTAGGAATGGTGTATGGAGGGGCCTGGGGATCAGGATGTGGGATAGGGCATGGTTCTGTCTGACAGTAGCACAGTGGGCCCAGAATGCAGGCTTGGTGATTGGGGTCCCCCCTTAAGAGTCTGCTGACCTCTTCCCTATCAGAGGCTGGGCCAGCTCCTGGAGGTTCCTCCTCCTGGAGTCCCCCTACCCTACTCCTACTATCTAGATATGCCTGACTATGTCTCAACCCACAGGTATATCTCAACACCCTACATATCAAACCACAAAAGCAACAGAGAATTCTATTGAATGTTACTTGGGGATAAATATGAAGGTGGATTATATCACACATTTTAAGTCTGTAACTCTCTTTAAACATCTCTCTTGTTCTCCAAACTTCCCTTCTGACAGTCACTGCCATATTTCTCCCACTCTGGTCCTCACTCCCTCTCCCCTTTCAGAACCACACTAAATCGGATTTCTGTTGGTTCATTCATTCCTCAAATGTTTACTAAGTGTCTACTATGTACCAAATACCAGGAACAAAATGATAAGTATAAAACACGGTTTCTGTCTCCCCATTTTCACAGTCCTAGAAGGGGAGAAGGCATATAAAAAGATATTTAAATTGTTTTGTTACGTAATATTTCGAATAGAGAAAACACATCATTAAAAAAACAGAAACAGTAAAAACTCCCCTTGGTCCCCCCACACCTTCAACAGGAACCTTTTTCTTTCGTTTTTGCATATTCTTCCAGAGCGTCTTTATGTGCATACAAGCAAATATACACATTTATTATCTTCACCCCACTATTTTTTAACATAAAGGGGAAACTACCTGTTCTGTATCTTGATTTTCCATTCAACAAGCTCCCTTGTAGGTATGCGATGGTCAATGTTACATGCCAACTTGACTGGGCCACAGAGTGCCAAGATATTTGGTCAAAGATTATTCTAGGTGTTGCCATGAGGGTGTTTTTGGATGTGATTAACGTTTAAGTGGGTAGGCTGAAAGCAGTTTTTCCTGATGTGAGTGGGCCTCTTCCAATCAGTTGAAGGCCTGAATAGAATAAAAAAGCTGTCTCTTCCCTGAGTAAGAGAAAATTCCTCCTGCCTGACAGCCTTTAAACTGGGACATCGGCTTTTTTTTTTTTCCTGCCTTTGGACTCTAACTGAAACATGGATTCTTCCTGGGTGTTGGGCCTGCCGGCCTTTGGACTGGAACTTAACCATCAACTCTCCTGGGCCTCCAGCTTGCTGACTCACCCTACAGATCTTGCAAATTGCCAGCCTCCGTGATTGCATGTGGTAATTCCTCTATCTCTGCCTCCATTAGTTCTGTTCTCTGGAAAATCTTGACTAATGCAAGATTTTTCCATATAGTACATTGATTGAAAATTTCTTCTGCTTTTAAAGCTCTATTGTCTGTATCAAATAAAATTCTGTTGCCTGCACCAAATTTAATCCTCTATTTATGGACATCTGATTTTTAAAAAAGATTTATTTTTAGAGATGGGACGGGAGGGGGAGAAAGGGAAACATCAATGTCAAAGAGAGACATTGATTGGTTGCCTCTTGTGTGCGACCCAACCAGGGATGGAACCTGCAACCCAGGCATGTGCCCTGACCAGGAGCCAAACCAGCAACTTTTTGCTTTGTGAGATGGTGCCCAACTGACTGAGCCACACTAGTCATGGTTGATTTGTTTTTAATCTTTTATTATTAATAATATAACAGTGAATAAACTCCTACATTCATAATTTAGTATCGTGTGCAAGTATATCTACATGATAAATTCCAGAACTGGGGTTGATAGTGTCAATGTAAGAAATGTCCAAACCTGTAGAGAATTTTTGTTTACTTGAGCCAAACTGAGGACAATTGCTGAGCAATGGGTTGAAAAAATACTCTGGAAAATGGCAGTTCTGCACCTTATTTTATATATTACAATCATGAAATCCATTGGGGATATATTAGGGAGGCCAGAGGAAGCAAAGTGGGGTGCAGGTGGTCAGAGTGGGGGATTGGGGGGGTGGAGTGGAGGGGTGGGGGTCGGCAGATGTAAAACCTCTGGGACTGGACAAAAAGTAAAATAGTAGATACATACTTCTTTTATACAGATAGGTACAGGATAGTTAACAGTCACAATTAACATGACAGCAATAACAATGAGGGGGTATGTGGTCTCCTCTCTGGGGTGGTGGTTGTGCCTGGAGGGGTCTGGAAAAAGGGAAGTTACTTTGACATTCCAAAAGTACATTAACTTAGATGCAGAAAGACAATATGAAGGCTCAATTAAGATAAAGATTGCATTTTCACCAGGGAAGATGCTGGCCTAGGACATGACTGCCCTCCATGACCTGCTTTTAGTTAGAAAGTTCTCATTTCAGACCATCCTGTGTGGCTACTTTAGGTGTCTGAGTAAGGCTGCCATGCAGGTCTCCTCTAAGCTTGTCAGGTTTAGTATGTGGTCCTTTTTAATCCACATTAGGTCAAAGAATACATGCATTTGTAATCTTGATAGGCATTGTGAAATTGTCCTCCATAAGGGCATGGTTGAGGGCAGAGGCTGAAGATTGGTAGCCCATAGCTCTGCTTTGGTTTGTGGAGTTGTGTTTTTACAAAATGAATTGTTAATTTTAATGTTTAAAAATTTTTAAAAATATTTTATTTCAGAGAAAGGGAGAGGGACAAAGACAGGGAAACATCAGTGTGAGAACATTGATCGGTTGCATCTTGCACACCCCCAACTGGGGACCTGGCCTACAATCCACACATGTACCCTGACCAGGAATCTAACTTGTGAACTACTGGTTCGTGGGGTGACGCCCAACCCACTGAGTCACACCAGTCAGGTCTAATTTCTAATTTTTATATTGATGAGGATGTGAAACAATTGGAACTCATAGTCTGTTGATGGAATTGTGAGTACGATTTCAGAAAACTGGTGGTTTCATATAAAATTAAACATTTGCCTATGCTTATTGTATCAGTTCGATATGAGAACCAGAAAGGACTTGTTATAGGGATTTGACTGAGTAGCTGTTGAGTAGGCTCCTGTAAAGCTGTTGTTTTGCATCTGATGCTGGAACTTAAAGTTCACAGGTCAGGCAGTTGGGAAGGGAAAATGGATATAAGGTGGGGAACAGGAAAAATGAGTTGGAATCCATGAGCACAAGCTGGAACCCTAGAGGACAAACTGGAACTCAGGCCAGTTCCCACTGCCTCCAAACTTGGTGATGTGGGTGTCATACTGGAGAAACTCATGCTCTTTCCTATCTGGTCCAGAAGTCAGAGAAGCTGAAGGAGGACCCAGGGCAAGGAGGAGCCGTTGCAGGCCTGTGTGCTACTCTATGTCAATGAGGTGAGCCAGCAGAGCCGCAATAGAGTGCATGGGCTACAAAGCTCCTGCCTAGACCTTGCAAATGTAAAAACCATTGTGGCTACTGCTTTTCTTCTACCCTCCACATCTTATGCAACAGGTCCGTTGCGGACCACCCTAATTGGAAACATACGTTGAAGAGAATTCTGGGAAATGTAGTTCACCCTAACTTCGCATATTATAAAGCCACCACAGCTACGTTCCAGCAGTTCCATTCCTCACTATATACTCGAGAGAAATGCATCCGTATGTACTAGATGTACTAGAATATACAATCCAATTTACAGTAGTCCTCACTTTCCCACAGGGGTTATGTTCTAAGATCCCCAGTGGATGTCTGAAACTTTGGATAGTACTGAACCCTATACATAATGTTTTTTCCTACACATACATAGCTATGATAAAGTTTATTTATTAGTCATAGTAACAGGTGAACAACAATAACTAGTAATAAAATAAACTATTATAATATACTATAATAAAAGTTATGTGAATGTGGTCTCTCTGATAACCAATCTCATAGCAGAGATGGTTACTATATGACTAATGGGTGGGTAGAATATATAGTGTGAATTCATATAATGGAAAGGATGAAGCAGAACAGCCAAGACTTTCTGTGCCACTCAGAATGGTGCACAATTTAAAACTTATGAGTTTATTTTTGGAATTTTCCAGTTAGTATTTTGGGACCACGGTTGATGGCAGGTAACTGAAACCATGAAAAGCAAAATCACAGATAAGGGAGGAAGCCCACAGTTAGCAGTTAGTCTGTGGGTTTGAACGAGCCAGGGATGGTTTTGAGAAGTTGGATAGAAAGCCATAAAAAAGGCAGATGAATTTTTCCCTTAAGAGGAGGAAGGGCATTCCAGGTGGTAAGGTAGCATGAAATCAAATGTCTGCACACACCCAGAAGGTAAAATTAATGTGAGAAAATGGGGATTGGTGGGGACCAAGGCAAACTGATGCACCAGCCTTCAGGTGCATCTCCTTTGATTTTTTGATACTTCAAAAGAGGAAAAGGAGGAAAAGAATTATAATTGTTAAAGGCCCATGTGATAGTTCTGGCGGTGTAGCTCAGTTTGGTTAGAGCATCATCCGGATATGCCAAGGTTGCAAGTTTGATCCCTGGTCAGGGCACATACAAGAATCAGCCAATGAATGCATAAATAAGTGGAACAAGAAATTGATGCTTCCCCCGCCCGTCTCTCAAATAAATTATTTTGAAAAGCCCATGTGGACTAAACAAAATACAACTGCAGCCTGCTTTGGGCCCACTGTCTGCCAACTTTAGACCTTGTAGAATAGACAGAATACAATTGGTGGGGGAACGAGTAGAACGCAGGGAAAGGTGGAGTTGGGCGGTGAGAAAGCACCTGGCAGGAGCCGGTGGGTTGGGATCAGAATTCGGGAATCTCTCAGGCAGTGCTAGAGAACAGTATCTCAAACGCCAGAGCGCGCACGAATCAACCAAAATACTGCTAAAAAGTTTGTGAGGTTCTTCCGGAAAGAGACGCAGAGCAAGGAGCGCTTTGTAGCAGGGGAAGACTCGATGGAAACAATAGTTCAGGAAGATTAGTTTGTCAACAGTGTGGGATCCAGCGGAGGGAGGGTAGGATCCTTGGGAGCTCCCCAAAAGCAGAAATCTTCTGAAAGGTAGCTGGCCCTCAGGCGCTCAGGCCATCTCTACCCTAGTTACGTACGAAGGAAGGAGCTGCATGCTTTGGAGAGCTCACTGTGGGCACTTCAGGGACTGTTCCGGACAGCAGAAGGGGGCGTGTGTGTGAGGGGGTGTTCAAGGATTCGCAGGCAAAGCTGCGGCTAGAACCGCCTAAGTCCCGAGGGCAACGCCTCTCACCCTCCGCGCTCCCCACAGGCGCCCACTTCCCACCCTCCGGCGCTGAGCTAGGCGCATCCTGCTGCCATGACGACCGCCTCCATGGAGACCCGGCACGGAGGCTGCGGTCCCCACGGACGCCTGCAGAGGTTTTCCCAACCCCCACCCTGCGTGCCTTCTTTGTTTTGATGCTTATCTCAGCAAGCAGGGTTCCCCGGACGCGTCTCAGGTCCGCGCCGGAGCGCTTTCTCCAAGGCAGAGGGATGGGCTGTAAGGCGTAGAGGCCGAAACCCGGGGATAACAGAGCGGTTCCTGGACAGGACCTAGCGAGACGCGAATCAATTGCGCACACGGGCTTGGAAGCTATTTTCGTGCGCCCCACCTTGCCCTGAGCCCCGCCTTACGACCGCTCGAGGGGTCAGAGTCTAGGGGAGACCCCTTCCAAGTTGAGGCGGAGGCGGGAGGTGCAAATTCCACTTCTGAAGGTGGGACGCGGCCGGGGTCTACTTGGGGCGACCCTCTTTTCCTCTTTCCCTTCAGCCGGATGCTGGCCCCAGGATACATCTGGCGGCCTTGCTGCGTACATCCGACAACTCCCCCGGCCTGGGTAAGTGAGGGCTCGCACTGCGCAGCCGCAGGGCCCCCGGCACATGACGCAGTGGCGCAAAGCCCGTTGGCGGTTCTATGACGCTCGCTGATTGGTCCAAAGCATCCTCGCCCCACCCCCTCGGTCAACCAATGGGCGGGGGCGGGGGCGTGCCCGTAAGGCGGGAGGCAGCGCTGGGATCTCTCCTCGTGCTCCGCGTTGAGCCCCCCGCAGCCGCCGCGACCGCCACCGCCCCTGCAGCGGTCGTCAGGGCTCGGCTCCGGGTTGCGTCCTCCACGGTGAGACTGCTCATCCTTCCGCCACCTCCCGGTTCCTCCCTGCTCTTGGAGATCCTTTCCCGGAGGAGCCTTGGTTCTAAGCAGTCAGTGCATGAGACCCCATCCGGCTGGGGCGTTGGGCTGAGGAGGGGTGGGGGAGCCGCTCCACTGTCAGGGCTGGGCCTTGGAGGGCTGCCTGGCTTCTGAGCTGGGGAGATGTCCGGCCCTGGGGATGAGAGTGATCGTCAACTGGTGTAACTGGGGTATTTTCCGCGGGGCGCTGTGCGGGGCATGTGTGACACTGTGAGGGTGGGGGCGTAATGGGGTCAGCGCCATCAGCATCCCCCCACAGCTATTGCCACCGCCTCTCTGTGACCTTGGACGGGGAGCCTCTCAGAGCCTCGAATGCCTCGGCACCCTCAGGGAGGAGGGTAGTGATGTCGCGGAGTGCGGGCTCCGGAGACTGCGTCAACAGAGGGCAGGGTGGGGAGGGCACAGTATTATCTTTGAGGAACTGAGCGGCCACCTTGCAGCCCGGGAGGGGTATGATGAGGGGCGTCTTCTAGCCTCAGCTAACCTCGGAGAGGATGAGAATGGGACGGGGCTGGGGGCGCCACACCCACGGGGATGGAGGCAGGAGAGGATACAGGGTCCTACACCCTTGACCCTAGTGCATCTGGGGACTTGGCCGGCACCTCCCTGTTGTCACGCTGCAGGAGGGATTCAATTTAGGTTCTGGACCAGTGTTCCCGTTAGTGAGCAGGGGCCCTGCTGGACTGAGAAAGGAGGGATTGGGTTGCTTTTCATCTTGAATCTTGGCCTGAAGAAGTGGGAGTAGGGCCTCTCTTTGCCCAGGGAACTGAAGAAAGTCAGAGGCGGTTGACAGCCCTAAATCCTGCCTGGCCTTTACTTGTTGGGACCACCAGGACAGGGCAGGTAGTCTGGAGGCTAGTGGTAATTTAAGCACCTTCTAGCTGAGGGTTTGGAGAGGGGTCATGTGAAGAGGGGATACTGCGCAGAGGAGGTGTAGCACTTCTTGGGGAGACACGAGGGTTTGGCATGGTGGGGGTCCTTTTCCCAATTCACCGCTGCTCCACACATTTGTGAGAGAGAGAGAATACTCGCACCTGTCCTTGCACCTTTGGCCTGCTGGAGGGAGGAGGATATGGAGTCACATCCAGACTGAGTTGATGTAAAATTGCCATACCCACACCTGACTTTCAGTCTTGCCTTTCCAGGCATTGGTTTAGGTATGTGGTCCCCCCACTGTGTGTTCAGTCTTTTGTTGGGTTCTGGAGTTAGCAGATCAGTGTGGCCTCAGTGTGCACTCTTTTTACAAAATTGAGCTTTAATGAGAGGCGGGACAGTGCTTCTGATGGACTAAGTGCTTAAGCCAGATCTGAGCCGAATGAGGGGAGGGTGAGAGGTTGTGGAGTTCCTGGCTTAGAAAGTCCCTGAATAGGTTGAGAATGGGGATTGGGGAATGAATGACAAATGAGGCCCCAAGAGTTTGGTGACTTGTCCCAAGCTACAAAGCAGAGGACAAGCTGTGGCTCACCCTGTCCTGTGATGTCTGAGACTTGGGGGCTGCCTCTGGGGCAGAGAGGTGGTTTGGGGTTGCAGCTATGGAGTGGAGGAAGGGCAAGAAGGTAGTGCATTCTGGAGCTCCACCTGCCACATGCCTCTGTCTTTGGCCCTCCTTCCAGTCTGGAACCTTGGGCCCCAGTGTGGGACAGCACGAAGTACCAGCTAGCATCCTACAGGGAGTCCAGGGGGCCGAGAACTCTGGGTTTCTGTGTAACTGTCTATCTGTGCGCTCACTTGTCATGTCTGTGGGCCTCCTCTTCATGCCAGAGGCTCTGCTGGGCCTGGCTAAGTCCTACCCTGGGTAGGGTAACCTTGAAGCAGCCATCCTCTAAAGCTGAGAGGGACCTGAGCTGGCAGCACTCTGTCCCCTAGAGAAAAGTTTTCCCCAATTTCCCTGAGAGTAACTGAGAGCCAAAGAAGCCCTCAAGGCCCTTGTTCTAGCTTTCCAGCCCTCCCCATCCTGTGACTTGTCCATGGTATCGTCCCTGACCTGTTGACAGCCCCTATAAGAGGGGAGTGGCATTTTTTTTATTTTTTACTTTTATTTTTTTTTGCTGGGGTGGGGGCATTTCCCAGGGTGTACATTCTTCACATCTGTCTTGTGAATCCCTCTGGTGTGGGGGACAGCAGGCTCCCTGCAGTCTGTTCTGTCAATCCCTAGGGACATGTCTGGCCTGGGAGTGAGGAAGGGAGAAGGCAGGAAGAGGTGGGAAAGGGGAGGGAGGCCCCTCAACCCGTGAGCTGTATTCTGAGAAGGCTGAAGTCCCAGGGGGATGGGGGTGGGCCATTCCTGGCTGTTCCAGTATTGCCTGAAGTGCCTCTCGCCAGTGCTGCCCTGAAATTGCCCGTTGCTTCAGAAACCAGGCCTTTGGGGGTTTGCTTTTGCAAAGATGGGGGTGGAGTGGGGAGCGTTGTCAGAGCTTCAGATACCAGCTGTGCCAAACCCTCTGAGGAAGAGGCCACTGCTTTTTCCTGTGTCACAGATGAGGAAACTGAGGCACAGAGATGGAAAGTAACTTGCTCATGGGAACCAGGACTGCTGGGCTCTGGGAGGCTGTGAGGCTTGGGTCACACTTAGGTCCTGGCTGGCGCAGGAAAGGGCTTGGAGGTTCCCCTTGGACACAGCTGCAGGAGGAGAGAGCTCAACTCCCCCTCCTCCTGCTTCTAATGAAGAACTGTGTAGATGAGAGTCTGGCTTCCAGGGGAGAGTGGCGGCAGCGGGACTCTGCTGTGAGAAAGGATGCTTCCTTTTTCTAGCCTCCCCTGGGCCGCTAAAGTCACTTGCCTCCCCCTCTGCTTGCTCCAGCCTGAGCTCTGGTCAGTGCGTGAGACGTAGGTCCTACCCTCTGGGCTTTCCATGTCCAGGATGGAACAGGCAAGTACCCAGTTGATGGGGGCAATGCCAGAAGAATGCTTAGGGGGAGGCTACGCTCTGAGATGGGGGAGGGGTGTTCCCTCTAGGGCAGAGGTTGGCTAAGAGAGTGGGATGGCGCCTTCCTCTTCCTGAGAGCATTTGGTAAGAGCCACTCCCGTAGCTGCCTTGAGGGCCCAGTCCATGCCCAGACTTGGGCTCCCCTTACTTTGGTCATTCATTCAACACATATGAACACAAGATTTTCCCTGTCAGGTGCTGGGCTGGGTGCTGGAACACAGAGTTTGGCAAAAACAGTCACTGCCCTTGTAAGATGGGGAACATAGATATCAAATGATCCCAGAAGTGAGAAAGGGGATCCTTTTAAAGATTTTTTTTCAGGATCCCTATGCTGGGATGGGCAGGAGTGGGTGGTGGTGTGCTATCTAAGAAAGGTACTCTGGGACTGAGATCCAGGCCAAGGGGACAAGATTGTTCCAGGCAGGCAACAGGCAGGGAAACAGGGAGGGGCCCTGCAAGTACTGGGTCAGAGTGTTTTGTGAAGAGTCCCCAGGAGCCTTTGCTCACCGGCCACTGGTGAAGAATTTCAGTGTCCTGGCAGATGCAGGGATCTTGTAAGCACTGGGCAGTCATTCCCTCGTGGCTGTAGAGGTGTAGCTGGAACAGCCTCTTCGAAAGGTAAGGAAGATGGTCTGGTACCCTTGCGAATGATCATTTTCTCACATGCTGTGTGTCCATAGCTTCAGAGGGCCTCTGAGGGGTGGGGGGTGGGCAGGCTTCCCTCTGAGGGCCAAGATCCCTGGGGACAGGCTGAGTAACACAAGGCTGAGGGGCTGTCCTTCTGGGCCTGACCCCAGAGCAGCCTTGGACAGACACGAGTGGGCGCATAGTTCCCTTCCCAGCACCCTGGGCTGGGTGGGGCCTGGCAGCCAGCCTCCAAGGGGGTGGGGGGGTGTGCTGGCCTGAAGCTGTACCTGCCCTGGTGGCTCCTGCATTCCTGAGACCCAGGCCAGGAACCTCCTTCTATCAGGAGTTCCGGGCACCCAAGCCGATCACCCGGCCCATGAGGGAGGGCTTGGGCCTGGGTGGGCTTCTCCAACTGGGAAGTAGGGAGCGTGGTGAGGCTGGCTCCCAGGCAGCTCAACACCTGAGAGACCTCCAGGTCATGTCCTCCCCAGGCCCAGCCCCTGACTATGGGGCTGCCAACCCATGGTTTCTCTTCCTCATTCCCTGGATTAGCTGAGGTCATTCATGGGTCACTCATCTCTAAATACTTCAGTGTGTATCTTTGAAAAACAGGACATACTTCTCTTCAGAATACAATTTCATTATCTCACCACACAAGATCAGCTCTTATTTCTTCAATCTGTCATCTAAGATCCAGTCCCATTCACATATCCTAATTATCCCTCAAGTGCATTTTTTACAGGTTGTTAGAAACCCCCTCTCCCATTTATTTTTCTTCTTGCCGCTGGTGTAGTGGAAAAAAACAGGTCATTTTGTGCCATAGAGTACCCTGCTTCTTGGTCTCTGTGTGTTAATCTAGAACAGTGGTTGGCAAACTTTTTCTGTGAAGGGCCAGATAGTAAATATTTTAGACTTTGCAGGCCATGTGGTCTCTGTGGCAACTACTCAAAGTAGTTTTGCTTTAGTGCAAAAGCAGTTTTAGACAACATGTAAACAAACAAGCATGGTTGTGTTCCAATAAAACTTTACAAAAATCAGGCAGCGGCCCCAGAGTTTGTTTTCTGCCCATCCTCTATCCAAACGTCCCTCCCTTTATTTTTCTTCTTCTACTTTGGGGGGAAAAAGACAAATCAGTTTCCTATAGACTATCCTGTCTTCTGGATTTGTCTCATTGCTTTCTCGTGGAGTCATTTATTTTTTATTTATTTATTCTTTTATCCTCACCTGAGGACATGTTTATTGATTTCAGAGAGAGGGGAAGGGGGTCGGAGAAACATTTAAATTAGAGAAACATCGAGAGAGAGAAAGAGAGAGGAGAGAGAGAGAGAGAGAGAGAGAAAGGAGAGAGAAACATCAGTCAGTTGCCTCTCCTACATGTCCTGACCAGGACCGAACCTGCAAGCGAGGCATGTGCCCTGACGGAATCAGACCTGCAACCTTCTGGTTTCCCGGACAGAGCGGCAACTGACAGCCTCACTGGCGAGGGTGTGGAGTCATTTAATTTGTTTCATTAACCTCTGTGTTTTCACTAAGGCAGAAGTTGGTGCTAGGGGCTTGATTAGATCCCTGTTAGACATTTTGGGCAGGTGCTGTGCTTTGCTGCTGACCTCCCATCAGGAGTATCAATGTGTTGGATTCCACTGTGAGTTGGGGGGCAATTGACTGGTGCGTGAGTGGCTCACGTCACATCTCTCCATTACGGAGATGTGTCATTCCCCTTAAGAACCCTAGGTTATCTGTTGGTGCCACGTGGGCATCTGTGAGCACTTCTGTCAACCTTTTCCCTCCTGGTTTAGCATCCACTGACTCATTTCCTCCAGCATGAATTGGGGGTTGTAGAATTACTGGCTTTTGGTCATTCCTTTGTTATTTAATAGCGAGAATTCTTCTGTAAAGAGCTTTCTTTTAACCACCAGGGCAATTTCATTACAGAAAAGGCCAAGAGACAGGTTGAAATATTTCTTGTTACTGCTAGTTTTCAGAGTAAAGAGTTAGGGCATTGCTACTGTCGGTGGTGACAAATGAAGGTTTGGGTTTGTTTGTTTTGCTTTCTCTCTTCTTTTTTCCCTAATCTCTGTGAATGGCCCAGTTTTTTGTGTTCCATCTGTTTCAGTCAATTGCACTCATTATTCTTTCTGATGCTGAGATGGCCCGAGCTCAGCCCAAGGGGGCCAGACCGCTCACACAGGTTTCCTGGGGCGCCTCCCAGCTGCCCCTGCCTTGAGGCTACCTGCTTCAGGGCAGCTGAGCTGAGGCGCAGCCCC
This sequence comes from Pteronotus mesoamericanus, assembly GCF_021234165.1. Classification (NCBI taxonomy): domain Eukaryota; kingdom Metazoa; phylum Chordata; class Mammalia; order Chiroptera; family Mormoopidae; genus Pteronotus; species Pteronotus mesoamericanus. The sequence goes on along the minus strand of NW_026555105.1, from coordinate 23,557,384 downwards.
TCCACAGGCGTCTGTTCTGTCGATGGCCCTGACTGGTCACCCGTAGGGAGAGCCCCCAGGGCAGGTTACCTTCCGTGGGCCCTCATTTTCGCTTCCCTCCAAGCATACTGTTGCCTCTGACCTGTCCCAGCTGTACGACCTGCATGATGTGGACTCTGGCTGCAGGAGGGTACAGCCTTTGGGGTCACCAGCTCTAGACCTGGCTCCTGGAAAATGCCAAAGAAGTCTCCTCCTTTCCAGACTGTCCTTCCCATCAGCCTCAGGTGGCCTGGGCACATGAGTCCTGTGCTGGCACTCTGGCGCCCAGAGGCTGCAGCTCAGCGCCTACCAGCTGGGCCCTGAGTCAACAGGGTGTCAGGCAGGGGTGAGGGCTCCTGGCGAATGTGGGTGTGGGTAGAGGCGCGTGGGCTGTGCTAGAGGGCGCAGGCACCCCTTGGGCTGCTAAGAGCCGCAGGGTTTTGGGTCCTTTCTAAAAGGAGATCTCTGCTCTCAGGCCATGGGTGGCCCTGACCCATGCCTTCCCCGCTCCCCACCCTTCAGGCTCCTGCTGGTGTCCTTAGAGCATGGGAGGCTGCTGAGCTTGAGTGGCGGGGTCCAGTAGGAGCTGCGTGTCTCACTCCTTGCCAGGGAGGGCATCCATGGCTGCAGCCAACAAGGGTAAGTGCCTTTCTGGCCTGGTGGGGTTTGCAGGGTCTTTTGGTGGGCTTTGTAGGAGGGGTGTCGCTGCCTGTGGGGCCTCCGTTGGCTGTGTGTGTTTGTGCGTCTGAATGTGAGTACAAATTACATCAGTAATTGCACCAGTGTTTGTGCCAGGCCCTGGGGCACACCCCAGCCCAGGCAGGGAATGCGGTGACCCCTGCTGGTTCCTTGGTGCGCAGGTCTTTGGAGGTGTGCCCCCTTGTCCCTGTATTCCAGCCTCCCTGTTCCACTTACAGGGGCTGGAGGCCATGAGGGGCTTGGGTGAGCACTGAGACTGGCGATGTGGGTAGAGCCATAGAAAGGAATTTTGGTTCATTCAGAGTCCAGGAGGGCTCATGAAGGGTTTTAGGCAGGGGAGGCCTGGTGAGATTTGACGGTTAGGTCTGGGGGTCGCAGCAGGGAATGTGGAAGTGCCAGGCTGGCCTCTCTGGACGTCCACTGGATGTCCAAGATCCCAGGCCACGGCTGGCCTGGGCCGTCACTCTGGAAGGACTCTGAGCAGGGCTCTTGGGGACTGGGAAGGATTGGAGTCATGCTCTTGTAAGACAGACTCCCCCAGGGGCAGGCCCTCAGCCCAGCTCTTGGAACTCTGCCTGCCTCAACGCCCTGTCTCCTGGCTTTGGAGGAACGGATCCCTCTGGGGACAGCTGAGGGCCTTGTAAGGGGTTAAGCAGAGAAAGGTGTCTCTGGCAACGGTCCTAGAGGCTCCCCTGGGTGCTTCCATCTTTCCGGCCAGTGATCAGTGATGAGCGAGGGGCAACTGCAGCCTCTTGTATGTGAGTGGGCTCAGGGTGGGCTTTGCCCCGCTTTGTTTTTCCCACACCCAGACAGGTCCCATAGAGCCAGTTCCTGTCCTTGCCCCTCACCCTTACCAGGTTGGGGTCATCAGGAGGGACAGGCGGGACCTTGGGCACAGACAGACATAGAAGAAAAGGCCCCAGAGATGGGGAACTTGGGCCTGTGGAGGGGAGGCCTGGACAGGGCTCCTGAGGCCTGAGCGGAGGCTTGCTTCGCCTGGTGAGAGTCCGGAAGACTGTCTCTTCTTGTCTCTGGTGTCAGCCTCATTTCCTGTGAGGGAGAGGTCATGATAGCCAATTCCTGACTCTCCCTGACACCCGTATTTAGGGTATTTTTTTGTGGGAGGACTGGGCCTCAAGCCTTGTGATCCCCAGTGTCTAGTGGGATGTAGCCTTGCCCTGAAAGGAGTCCAGCCAGTGGGCACTGGGTGATGTCAAGGGCAATTGCGAGGGGAGGGGGAGCAACAAGGGGGAGTCGTTTCATGGGGGCAGAAGGAGCCTGCAGTCCCTGGAGCCCTCTCCTACTCTCTTCCTAGGCACCAAGCCCAGAGTCCGGAGTATCCGCTTCGCGGCAGGCCATGATGCAGAAGGCTCCCAGAGCCACGTCCACTTTGACGAGAAGCTGCATGACTCGGTGGTCATGGTCACCCAGGAGAGTGACAGCAGCTTTCTGGTCAAGGTATGTGCGCACCTCCCCCCATCATCAGCCTTATTCCCTGTATCTCTGCCTGAGCCCTGCCTGGCTTCCTGGGCCCGTCTGTTCCATATCCTCTAAGCTGACTCCATAGGCATATCTTTATCCTTCCCTGGGCCTTGGTTTCCCCATCTGTAAAGTGGGAAGTGGTGAGATTGCAAAAAGATGAACACATTTAGAACGTCACCCCGAGTGAGGTGAGGAGAGCGGAGGAGCTGTTGTTATCATCAGCATCACCCCAACAATAGCAATGGAAGGCGGGTGTCAAGGCTGTGATGTCACAGGCCTGGGTTCAGGTCCAGGCCTGCTGGTCTGGCTCTGTGACCTTGGGCAGGCCACCTCCACTTCCTATTCTTTGAAGTGAAGACAATTCACATCCCATAGAGTTGGTATGAGAATAAAATGGGAGAATGTATGTGTAATACGCAGGTAATTACACAGATAACAAGGTGTGACTTTATTTACCGTCTTTGCCAAACTTCTGGCTGATTTTCAATCCCATATTTTCTGCTCAGTGGAGCACACCCTCTCCTATTGGCCGAACTTCACACACCCTCCAGTGTGGCTTCTCCAACTGCTGGGACACTGTCGGATCCCACATCCACTTGGAGGGACAAGAGAAATTCTCTGGACGGGATGGATTGGGGGAAACGGGGAGTGGGGTCCTTAGATTGGACAGTAACCCAGGGCTCCAGTGTTGAGCGGGAGTGCTGGGGTGGGGGGCATCTTGTTCACTGAGATCACCCTGAGGAGGGGCCCAGATTCATACCCATTTCTGCCCAATCCTTGCTCTCTCTTCTACAGCTGACAACTTCCCCAAGGGAGTAAATAGAATGAAACAAAACTTAAAAAAATAGCTTCCTCTCCCCCACTCCGCATTGCAAAATTCATTCATGTCTAATAGAGAAAACTCTAAAGAAACTTAAAAGCACCCACAATTATAGAATACAGAATAACGATGGTTAATATTGTGACGTGTGTCATGTTAGCCTTTCTTATAGCTTTGTTTCCAAAAACAAAAAGTTGGTATCACAGTGTAACACTGTTTTTTTTGCTTACGCTTCTGTTATGAGCCATCTCCTGCCTCTGTCAGTAAATAATTTCCTACAAGACTTTACAACTGCTTGGTATTCCATTATATGTGTCATCGTTGATTTAGCTGGTTCCCTGTTCCTGGTGTTACTGCTGTTTCTATTTTTCACTGTTGTAAATAGGGCAGTGATGAGTATTTTTTGCACATCCCTGAGTATTTCCACTGGAAAATTCTGCAAGTGGTGCAGCTGCATCACAGGGTCACCACTGGCAGGTTCAACCTGAAAGTTCTTGAAAAGGATGCCCTCCACCTACAGAGTGTGGGAGCCACAGGGACTGAGCTTTATCATGCAGTGACATCAGCCTGACCCCATTGAAAGACTAAATGTTCCATGCAGCCAATCCCAACAGGCTCCTGGGGACAGGGCCGTGCGGCCCGTGAAATCATGAGCAGGAGAGTCTGTGCGCATGTGAGCTGTGGGTACAGCGTGCACGCCTGTGCCTCCTGGACTGGCACTCCAGGCGGCCTACCTGTTCAACAGCCACCCCGGCTTGTGACCCTTCACATGACTGGAGTTTCCAAGGATGGCAGCTCTGCCAGAGGGCACTGGTTGCCAGGCACTATATGAACAACAGAAATTGCCTGGACCCTGAGTCGGGGCTGTTGAACACAGTGAACCTTCGAGTGGGCAGGCAGGCATCCAGCAGGCAGGAGCCTGGTTCAAGGACTGGTGCCAGGCCTGCGGGCCAGCTTTGGACTGACATGGCTGGTCTAGTGTCATTGTTTCTAATTCTGTCCCATCCTTCATCCTGCGCAGTCTGTGTTGCCCCATGTCTCCACATGACTAGAGAACCAGAGCCCCTGGCCCAGGACTTTTGACTCTGGGCAGGTGGAGGCCGCTTCTCGGCAGTGGCAGGTACCTTGCTGTGTGCCACTCATGGCAAGACTGGCCAAGAGGCCTCCAGCTAGTCATTTCCTGGCTTCCATTCTCTTATCTATTAAATGGGCCACCGAGGAGCTGTGGGGCCCATGAGACAGATGCCAAGGAATGTGCGGGCCAGGCTGGGGGCATGGACCAGCTGGAGTGGTGGGGAGAGAGAGGTCCCCCAGGAACCCCAAGGAAACAGGTGCAGAGGCCCACGGGATTGTAGATGGCACGACCTGGGTGGGCCCTGGGGGAAGTTGTAAGTGAAGGTGCTTCCTTCCTCCACCCTTCCTGCTGCAGGTTGGCTTCCTGAAGATCCTGCACAGGTATGAGATTACCTTCACTTTGCCCTCGGTGCAAAGGCTGAGCAAGGACGTCCGAGAGGCACCTGTCCCCAGCCTGCACCTCAAGCTCCTCAGCGTCATGCCTGTCCCAGAAGGTGCGTCCTCTGCTCAGGGTGCTGGAGGCTTGCCCCCCTCCAGCAGGGCCTGGGCGTGAGTGGGAACAAGAACCTGGGGTGCTCCTTTCCCCCCATCTAGAGTGGACAGACAACTCAGCAGTCGGGGACATGATGCCTCTGTACAGGCTTGCAGTGTGGCAACTTGTCAGGTCCCATGCCCCAGGCCTCACTCCCTGGACAGAAGTCTGTGGGTCTACACTATGGGCCAGTGTCTGCCCACTGCCGGTTAGTTTACTCAGTGGGATGATGGGAGCCACTGAGGAACTGGCTCTGGACCTCCAGCCTTCCCTCCTCAAATCCCTCAAGAAAAACCTGCCGGAGCCTCAGGAACTCTGCTTGGCTCCCTCCTAGCACTCACCTGGGCTTTGGGCTGGGGGCTGCTCCTCCTTAACCTCGCTAGCTTCAACCCCTGTCCCTTCCATAGGCTGGGGTATCAGTTTCACTGTGTGCTGAAGTCCCAGCTTCAGTTACATGTCCCCCCACCTCCTCATGACTTTGCCCTTAAGTGGATTGAGCAAACCCCTTCAGGCCTTTGCCTCTTGCCACCTGATCTGCTCAAGTCCTGGCCTGCCTACCCCCGTTTCTCATCACTCCCTCTCCCTTCCTGCCACTTCAGGGAATCAGCAGGCCCTCCTCCTGGAAGCCTAAATTTGATCCTTGGAGCCTTAATGTGGCCCACGGGCCCAAGGCATGTAGCACTCATTGAAGAATGGAAGATTTCTGAGACCTGTGCCCCTGCCTTGGGGACATGGGTCCTGGACCATCCTTGCTCCTTTGCAGGAGGTGGCCAGTCTCGGTAGTGATAGGGGGCCAGTGAGTGCTGGGGGGCAGGGGCAGGAGGCCATGGAGATGCTGGTTGCCCGGACAGGTTACAGCATCAAGTGTGAGTACACGGCGCACAAGGAAGGCGTCCTCAAGGAGGAGATGCTGCTCGCCTGTGAAGGTGGCACGGGCACCTGTGTGCGAGTGGTGGTGCAGGCACGCGTCATGGGTGAGAGTGCAGGGCGTGCGCCCGGCGAGGGGAGGGAAGCCCCAGTTTCTCCAAAAGGGGATTCTGCCTTCCTCCAGTCCGAAAAAGGGGCCTTCCCCTGGCTGGCGTTCCCTACTTCCTTGGTGGGTATCTTTCTCCTCAACCCCGAGTAGAGCCCAGAGAGAAGGGGGAGGGGTCTCCTTGGAGTGGGTGGAGCCAGGGGTCCAGCCTGGCATACTGACTTGCAGTCTGCCTTGCAGACCGGCACCATGGCACACCCATGCTGCTGGATGGTGTCAAGTGTGTGGGTGCTGAGCTAGAATACGACTCGGAGCACAGCGACTGGCACGGCTTCGACTGAGGCCCATGCCCCGGCCCACCTCGGGGCCCCTCAGCCTTAATCTCCACCTCACATCCCCGAATGCTGCATGGTTGTGTGGCTTCCTCATCCCTCCCCAGGGTGGGCGTGGGGGTGGTGTGTCCAGGGGCCTCCAAGCTGGGGCCCTGCCCACGCTTCACCCCTGTCTTCATTTTTATCACCTTCCTGCCTCTCCTGCATCCTCCTCTTCCCACTTCTTCCTCTCCATGTGCCTCAGTCTCCTGCGGGAAGAAATGGGTTGAGCCCCCAAGGAGGCTATCTGAGGAGGGGCAGGGGAGGGGAGGACCTGGGGTGGGTTTTACCCACCCCCCCACTGCAAGCCATAGGAGCTCCAGCCAGAGCCTGAGAGAGGAGGGAACTGGCTCTGTGACGTCATCACCCCATTACTGCTGCTGCTGCTGCTGTCTCATTTAAGCCACCTCTCTTGCCCCCTCCCACTTTCCCACTGCTGTCCATGGTGAATTGGAGGGAGGTGCATTTCCCAGCCCCTACCCCCAGGTGTGTATTACTTGGTTTTTAAACAACTGGTTGGGGTAAAACCTTAAAGAAATAAAACTTTCAGTGGATACCAGAGGCCAGTGGATTTTTGTTCTCTAGGGCCCTGAGAACACCCAGTCCTTTGAAGCTAGGCCCAGGGACATTTCTGGCTAAGCTCATTCTTTCAGGAAGCAAGGGCACTGTGTGGTATTAGAGTACCGAGCCCCCAAAGAGCTCTCTATAGGTGATGGCATTTTATGCCTGGGAGTAGTTGCCAAGACAGTTTGGATGGGAAGGGGCCTTCCTGCCCAGGCCAGAGAGAGGTCTTACGGACTGCAGTTCTGTTTGGGAGGTTTGATAGGGAAACAGCAGCACCCTCTTCTGGTCAATTCCCAGCCCCAAGCGCAGCTGAAAGCTTTCTCCCTTCTTCCTGGAACCCAGGCCCCCTCTGCTACACCACTGGGGTCCCCTCTAGTGAGGAACCAGCACAAATGCTTTATTGTCACCTTGGGCAGATAGGGCTGTTGCATGTTGGGGGTGGGCATAATGGCACATTGAGTCGAATGGCAGAGTTGAGATCAGTCCTTAGTATTGTTCCCCCTTGTCGTCCTAGGGCGCCGCCCCCCCCCCGCCCCCGTTTTATGGCTGGGATAGGGTTCAAGTGGGTCATTCACAGGCAGCCTTGGGGTTTTCCCAGAATGAGTCATCTCTCCTGGAGCAGAGCCGGTCCCGGCATGCTACCCCTGCATTCCCTCATAAGTGCCTTCACCTTGTACCCTCCTTATTAGCATGCCACTGCCCTTTCTACAATTAACATTTGTACTTGGGTGGTCAGCACCATACCCTGGAAGGTCCTACTGCCTGCCCTTGTCCCTCGTGTCAGCTTCCAGTCATTTTTCTGCGGCCCAGGGCTGCTCTTCCCAGCTGCCTGTGTGGGCTGAGTCCCTCAGTCAGTGCACTCGGCCCTTCAGGCCCAGGCCCAGCAAACCTCCTTCCTCCTGCCGCCCCTCCTGTAGCAGCCTTGCTTTGGCTCTCCCTCCCAACTGCATCCACTCCCCACCCTCCACCCCCGCACCGAGTTCAGGCCAGGGTCCAGTCTTCTGGTACATTCTGCATTCAGAGTCACGTGTTCCCTGTGGGAGCGCAGATCAAGTCTCCTTGACCTCAGTCCTTGGCAGAGCCCTTCAGCCTTACAGTCAGCGGACCGGGGCCCACTCGCAAAGCCAGAGCTTCTGGATGCGATTTTACCCACCCCTCTGAGACCTCAGCTGCCCCGGCAGGAGGGCGGGGCCAGGCAGAGCCCACTTGGCACAGCCTTCAATTGGAAAGAAAGTCGATGGTGGCGCGCACCGAGCGGTTGGTGCTGACGTCGACGGCGGTAACTTTAATCTCGGTGTCCCCAAACTGCATGGCGGCACGTATCTCGCGGCGGCCCGGGGGCGTACCCGCGGGGCCACCGTCGGAGGGCGTGGGTTCGAGCTCGAGGCTGAGTGCCCCACACTTGCGCACGCCCGGGTCGGTGATGAAGCGTGCATCCTCGGCAGCGCAGCAGTACAGGTTGATGAGCACGCGCCGCTGGCCTGGGCGTGCGGGGCAGTAGCTGCGGCGCACCTCCTCGCCTAGGGCCACCGACTGCTCCGCCGCTACGAAGCGCTCAAAAACGTCGGTGCACCAGCGGCGGCCGTCGCGGACCAGCAGCTTGTCCGGAGGGTGGCGCCCGTCTACAAAGCGGTTGAGCACGCCCACGCCGTAGGTGAGAGGCGAGCGGCGCACTCTCACCACGCCTGGCGCCTGCCCGAACAGCACGGCGCCCTTGAGGATGGTGAGGCCCACGTCGTGCGGGACCACCACGCGCAGGCCGCGGGGGCCCAGCGCGGTCTGCACCGCGTGCTGCAACACAGCCGACTCGGCAAAGCCGCCCACCAGGAACAGCAACTTCACACCCTGCACCTCTGGCCGCGCCAGCAGCGCCTCTGCGGGATGGGGTGGGGAGGTGGGGTAAGAAGGAGGGTAGGGGAGGAGAGGGACGTGTGAGCTGCGGAGGGCGCTGGCACCTCGCCTCCACCTGCCTTGGCAATTAGAAACTGGCCATTTCAACTATAAAACGGTTGTTCAGTTTTGATGAAGGAAAACAGTGAGCGCTTTCACTAAAGGGCTCCCGGCCTCCCCAACAATACACCCCCTCCCCGCAGATGGAGGACCTGAGAGGAGGCTATGCCTACTGCTTGCAAGACATTGAGGTCACTCTCTAGATACCTCAGCTTATTTTATCCCCTGTGATAACAGTTTTGGGAACCCAATGCTATCACCCCATTTTATGAATTGGAAAACTGAGGCACCAGAGATCATTTAACTTGGCAAGACTACTCATCTCTCCTAGCTCTTAATCCCCAATGCACTGACTCCTCCAGGCGTCCTAGGTGATTGTGGGTCTCATTCCAGTGTATGGGTGTGTGGAGGTTCTCAGGCACTAATAGTGGCAGTGATTCTCATGTCTGGGGGTGTATGCGGGGGTAAACGGAGTACCCAAGCTCAGGTGCTCACCTATGTGCTGGATGATCCCGCTGACTGTGGGCTGAAAGAGCTCATTCATGGCCTCGCAAGACATCCTGAGCATCCCCTGGGAAGACCACTTCACGAAGTTCACGCTGCAGGTGAAAGCGGCACAGGCCCATGTGTCAGTGTCCTGGGTCCCACCGCGGCTCCAGGCCGATATGCCTGGGCACTGACTGCACGTTGTGTGTCATTCCAGCAGGGCTTTAGTCAGGGCCAGCTTCTGTTCCAGGCATACAGTTCCAGGAGGGGGCCTCCCCTTGCCTCCTGTCCTGGCATGGGTGTGTGTGTGTGTGTGTGTGCGCGCGCGCGTGTGTCTGCGCATGTGGCTGGAGGGCAGGGAGGAGATAGACGTTGGCCCTTTCCCGGGGTCCGTGATTCTCTGGCCCCAGTTGGGGCTGTGAATCCCAGCTGGGCTACTCATGCACCTCCTCCTGCCGCCGGGCTGGCCAGAGGTGTGCGAGAGGTGCTTCAGGCTGACTCCCACTGCCCCTTGCAGCCCGCACCCTCCCTCGCACCCTCCCTCGTCGGGGCGTTCCTCCTCCTCACACCCTGTCCCCGGGGCCCACCTGCTCCTGCGCAGGGCTGTCTCCACGTTGTGGCCTCGCTGCTTGCGGTAGAAGTCAATAAAGGAGAAGGGCAGTGAGATGTTGAGCGCCCCTGCACGGTGAGGGCCTGCTGTGCGTTTGCGGGCTTCGAAGGCGATGGTCAGATCCACCCAGGCTGCTGGCCGTTGCCTTTTGAAGGTGACGATGAAGTCCTCACCGAAGATACGACCCAGCAGCTGCTCAAAGGCCAGGTCCACGCCCACTGCGCCATAGGGACCACCTTAGGTGGAGCCGGAAGGTGAAGAGGAAGTCAGTGCAGACTCCGCGGCCAGGGGGCTTTGGTGGGCTGGGTGTCAAGGGCGCTGCCTGCCTACTCACCCGACGCCTTGTAGAGCTCCTTGAGGGTGCCATGGGGCTGCTCCAGCTGGTGCACGGTCAGGTCCACTGTGCCACCTCCGCAGTCTGCCACCACGTAGCGGTCTCCTGCAGCAGCGAGCATGGGCACACGCTCGCGGCCTGCCTTGCATCCTCAGCCCTGTGCCCCCTCCCTACCAGCCTCCAGCCCTGCCCCAGAGTCTTGCTTGGGGTGGCAATGTGGAGGTGTAAGAAGCTTCAGGTGCTTGAACCTAAGGCCACCAGGTAGGGGCACAAGATGTGTGTAGGGGAATGGTCCAGGGCTCTCAAATTCCTTCTGGAGAATTCCTTGGGGAGAAGCGTGAGTTAGGGGCATAGCTCTGAGTGGGGTAGGGGTGCACATCACTGCGAAGGGGCTGCCAGGTTAGGTATAGCAGATGGAGGAGGGAGGAGTGGGATTTCCAGGGGCTGGAGGCAACTTCGTGAATGTTCCCTTCCTGCTCTCAGTATATGGTGCCCCATAGGGCCCAAGGCATATCCCGCCATCTCCCCATCTCCGCACCTGCTTGCATCTCTGCCCACAGCTCTCCGACCCCCGACTCCACCAGGAACGTGCGGCTGTGACGGGACCTTCGCAGCTGCTCACGGGCTGGGGGTCGAAGGACAGCAGGACAGCAAGGTTAGGAGGAGGTGCCTCAGCTACCACACTCAATCCTCATCCTGCTGACAACACCCTCCATGAGCACCTGAAGCAGCTAGTGTTCCCGAAGCTCCGGCCCCACTCCTAAGTGGGAGAGGGCAGTGCTGACCCCAAGGGGTCTGGGGAAAGCCGATGAGGTAATCTCGTGCTCTGTAACCAACAGCTGAGGGGAAGTATTTCTGGCAGCAGGACCAGGGCTCAGGCTGTGGCAAAGTCAGGGTTAGGGTCTCGAGGAGCTGTGTGTGTGTGCGGGTAGGTCTTGGGGGATCCAGGGAGCTCAGGACTTGGAATCTCTCCCTGTCGTGGTAAACAAGGTTGACTATAGCTGCCTCAGTGCTTGGTCCTGGCAGCAGGAGCTTGGGGCTGATGTGAGGGGTGGGGAACAGCCGGTGTGCCAGAAGGGAAGGGGAGGCGTGAATGAGTGTTCAGGGGAAAGGTCCTGCAGACCTCCCCTTTGGCTCAGGGTGGGGGCCGACTTCCTCCTTTGCCCAGTACCCAAGCGTCCCACCAGACTTCCAGATTCAGGGCCAGGCTGAGTCCTACCCTCCTCAGACAGCGTTCTTTTAGGGCAAGGTGAAACCTCTGCCCTCGGATGGGGCTTTTCCAGGGTAGGGGGCCTCTTCTTCATGCTGCACATGACTGAGATTCTGGTCTCAGTGACCCTCTGATCCTTCAGGGCGACTGTCTCCAAGCCCAGCACTGGCGGTGGCTCACCTTGTCGGAAGCTGGAGTCGATGGAGCGGCGCTCGCCCAGGCGCCCGCTGCCTGGGGCCCGGCTGCTCAGGTCTAGGAGCTGGTGCAGACGCAGCTTGCGGCAGTAGACAGAGGCGGCCTCAGGCTCCAGGGCGATGAGTAGTTGCTCTGCATTCTCTCTCGACACCAGACCAGCCTGGGGATAGGTCGTGGGCAGGGCCAGGAGCGCCATGGGCTGTCACACCTAAGATGGCACCCGGGGCAGGCGACGGCCTGTGGGGCTCCCACCTCCTGCCCATCACACCCCACTCATGCTAGACCTCTCAGGCCCCTCATTCTGCACAAATCTGGAGCTGCCTCACACCCATCCTCTGATCAAGCTGGGCAGGGGCATGGCCGTGGCCAGGAATACCATGGGGTTACCCAGCAGGAAGAGACCCTAGACAGAGTGAAAACCTAGAGTGCCTGGGACCTGCCCCTCTGAGCTGCCCAAGGCGGCCTGGGCTGCAACAAGGTCCCCTTCACAGAAGAAGGGCTGGCTGGCCAGCAGGGCACTGGCCGAGGGGGTTAGTGGAGACTCTAGCACAGTGTGTGTATGTGTGTGGGGGTGAGTAATGGGCAGACCATCAATCAAAGGAGACGGGGGGCCCTTTGGCCCACTAAAATCCCCCTCCTCCACCAGGCTTGTGTCAGACAGTGGCCACAGGCCTCCTCACTCCCAGGAGCACTTTGTTCCTGGGGAATCTAACAGAGGAGGAAGGAAATCTAATGGTGAAATTCCAGGCACCACAAGACAGGTTAGCTGTGGGAGAAAAACACTTGGGAGCTGTTACTTCCTGCATCGGGATGGGGGAATCCCTGTGGAAAGTCCTTTATGGTTTTGTGGGATTCCCTGGATTCTGACGGGGCGGGGAGTGGGGATGGGTAGGTATTGACACTTCCTGCCCAGGACCAGCCCTTCCTGAGCTGGCAGCCGGGGAACAGTGTGGGAGGAAACAGGGTGGGTAAACTGGCAGGAGGAGGGGCACTATGGTTGGAGGGCTGTTTGTTCTGGCCGGGCACCGCCTTGCTTCCACTTTGGTCTTTGCAGGGGTATGTCCGCTAGGCTCAGGGTTAGCGCTTCCCAGGGACAAGTGGAGGCACCTGGGGCATGCCTGACTCATGGGTAAGTGTGTGTAGGTTGGTGGCCCTGGTATCTTCCAAGGGGTCTACAGGCAGGCCTGAGATCCCTTTTGTAAGTCCAAGGGTGTCCCCAAGGGCCGAGGGTCAGGACCAAGCAGTCAGTCTGCTCTGGAAGGCTGTATCCCCTTTTCTCCCCGTCTCTGCTGGAGAGGGGGTTCCTGAGCTGCACCCATCCTTTCTCCAGATCTTTGGTTATCTCTCATGGCAGGAAAACCAGCAAACGTTGGCCCAGATCACCTCTCTTCCTAGTCTCATAGTCCTATTTTCTGTGCTTAAGAACTTACAGTGGTTGGGGCCATGGTGGGGGTGGTGTTCCTGAAAATACTGATGCTGGCTCAAGCGGATGTCCTCCAAGCCTTGCCCAGCTACTGGGAGTATTGGCTGCTGTTGGCTCACAGCTGCCCTCTTCTCTGGAGAGCTGCCCTCAGCTGAATGGGGGCCACCTCACTTGCGGAGGATCCCTGCTTCCCCCCAGTAACTAGCGACACTCTGATATGGATGCACAAAAAACCGGCCCCCTTGCCGCACCACGGCCAACTTCGGGGTGCAGTTCTCCCTCCAGAGCTCTTCATGGGATCAGGCTGAGGCCAGGCTCCAGCTGAGACCACATCCCTACTCAGCTCCTTCTCCTGTCCTGCTTCTCACCCCATTTCTCCTGAGAGCCCCTCTTCAATAGACCAATGCACATGAATCCCCTTCTTGGGCTCTGCTTTCAGGAAACCTGACTTAAGACCCTGGCTAAGCTGGCCAGGGCTGTGCCTCTTGTCCCTCAGCCCTCTTCCTGCAGCCCGCCCCACCCCCCAGTGGCAACAACCCTCCAAAACGCCCAGTCAGGAATGTGGAGGTCTTCACACCACGAATCTGTGGGCCCCCGAGTGGTGGGGTGAATGAAGGTATGTGTGGGGCCATCCCTGGGGCCCTGTGCGGAGGAGCAGTGTCCACTGTGCTGCCTGCGTGTCCTCACCAGGTAGGCAGCCTCCCGCATGAACTGCTTGGCTGGCTGTTTCCAGATGGCGGGCACCGTCAACACCCAGCGCACAGTGTCCTTCTCTGGCAGCGATGGGCACTGCTCTCTCAGCTCCTGGAGCAGGAGGGGGCAGTGAGAAAACTAGCTGGCTTGGGTTGGTGGCGGGCGGGGGCGGGGGGGGCCGTGTCTTCAGCCCTCTATAGTCAAGCCTCAGGAAGGACTTCCCACTGGAGCTGGAAAAATCCTAACACTACTCCCTCCACCAACACCTGTATGCCTGGTAACAGGCTCTACAAGACAGGAGGGCAGGAGACTGGAGGAGGTGACCTCTGACAGTGGCTACCCATCAGATGGGCAAGGGATGGGCTAAGGGGAAAGGATGGACCTGGGGGTCCCTTGACGGGTGTGGGCAGTGACGGAGCCACGCGCACCTGAAGGGCATGCTCCTTGAAGAAGCGCAGGGCATGGGCGAACACCTCAAGGGCAGGCATTTTCTTTCCATTTACCGCCTCCAGCTGCGTCTTCAAGGTGAGATCCTGGCAGGGACACAGCAACTCTGCAGGAGGCTATAGTTCTGCCCCCATTTCCTGACGACCCCTCTCTTAAAATCACCCCATTTCCTGGTGCTTCCCCCATTGGGCCTCGTCCCATCTGGACTCTAATCTCACATTAGTTCTGTCCCCAGGCCCTCTTGAGCCCCGCCCCTCTTCTAACCCTAGCCTCGCCCCTCAGTCCCGCCTCCACCCTTTCTTCACTTCCAAGCTCCGCCCCCTTAAGCCACCACACCCCGCCTCTCCTCCCGCTTCGGCTTTGCCCACCCTCCCTTAAGCCTGCCCCTTCTCTTCCTGGCCCCACTTCCCAGTCTGGAGCTGGTCCTGAGCCAGAGTGTGACTCACAGTGGCGCTGTGGATCTTCATCTTGAACTTCTCGAAGTAGAGCCAGTCCCGTGCCTCCTCAGGGTCTAGATCGTGGTAGTAATCACGGGCAGTGTAGCCAAAGCTGTGAAAGGCACCCTCCGGGGTCAGCAGGAGGCAGGTGGGTGTCTTCTGGTGCGCCACACCTGGGTCCCCGCCTTCCCATTTCCTGCAGAGACACAGGGCTGTCAGCGGGGCCAGAAGCAACCCTTTCTTCTTGGGGTTGGACGATGGCTCTGGGACAAACCATGTGACCTTGGCAGGCCACTTAGCTTCTCCCAGTCTCAGTCTTCCCGCTTGTGAAATAGGAATAATAGTACCTGCCTCTCAGGGTTCTTGTGAAGATGTGGATGGTACTTGGCATCCAGTTAAACCTCCATGAATGATAATACTCTTATAGGATCCTCCCTATCCATGGGGCCACGGGATCCAGCCAACATTCTCAGTCCCCGCTTTCAAGAAGTATTTGGCCTCGTCTCCCTGCACTCCTCACGTGCAGCAGCAAGCCAGCACCCAACCATCCACTTGGGCCTGGCTTCCTGGTGTGTCCCTCCAGCCCCCTCGCGGAGGCCTCCTCACGGCCAGCGGGTTTGCCCTGCTCAAGGCCATCTTCCACAGCCAAGCTCCCTCAAGGCGTTCATGACGTTCCTATCTGACCCACCTCAGCAGCTACACCCCAGTTGATTGCACCGCTGCCAGATCCCCAAAAACCTGAATGAGATTTCAAACTCCCTGTACACAGGTGCATCCGGACCTCGACCCAGAACTCCCAGTTCTCTGGCCTGGAAAATCCTCCCTCCTTCTTCTGCCGTCCCTGATGCCCCGACCACCCCAGGCCAGCTCGCCACTGTGGCCCTTTGGGAAGGAGCTGGGGATCCAGGCAGAAGGATCAGTATGTGGAAAAGCTTCGTGGTGTGAAAGAACAGGAGAACTAGCTGCAGGTTAGCTCACTGTGCAGCAGGAGAAAATGCAGGAGTGTAAAGGTAGCTAAGGAAGAATATCAAATGCCGTATCAGAATTCTGTCTTGGCGGGGTTTAGGTCGGGGAGTGAAAAGGCATGACCATAACTGCCTTTAGAAAGGTCACTGGTCCCCATGTAGCAACAGGCTGGAGGGGAGGGAGGACAGAGAAGAAAAACTATCCAGGGGAGAGAGGATGGTGGCCATAGAGAGGAGTGGAGGGGTACTCCAGAGATATTAAGGGAGACAGAAATGATGGGACTTGGTGGCTGGTAGGGGGTGGGGAGAGCTTGGGAAGAGACCAGAATTCCCCCCAGTGATTTCCTATGATTGACACCTGCGCAGGACAGAGACAGTGTCCTTGGCTGCAGCACAGGACCCAGCTTGGCCTTGGCTGCTGTGTGCTAACTCCTAGAGGGCTCTGAGTGCTCAGGGCCTTTGTGGCTTCCTGTGGTGGTGGAGGGAGCAGAGAAAGGGGAATAACAGTCCAGGCTCACGAAGGTCACGTCCCTTTATCTTTGCGGCAATGACCTTTCTGTCTGTCTCTCCATCCACCCTTCCATCCAGTCCTGCAGGCCCTGGGGAAGCTCCCCGATCCCCCATTCCAGTCTGGGTTGGGAGCTCGGGGGGGGGGGGGGGGGGGGGGGGGGGTCTCCTATAGCTCCACCTATTGGCTGGTGCCCTGCTAACATACATTCAAAGGATCAGGGTCTGCAGGTCTGGAGGGAGCATTCAAAGAAATGTTTTGTATAAACAAAACTTGACATCAGAATAGATTTTTCAAACATCTCTTTCATAACAACTGTGTGACTTGTGTCAACCAGGCTAACCCTCTGATGCTTCACGTCCTTGTTTTCCATTTGAAACACTGGACCTAGGAATCTGCCCCATACAAATTCCAGCACAAGTTTTCAAGGAAGGGAACTCATTGCAGCACTTTTTGAAATAGTGAAAAGTTAGAGGACTCCCCAAAATGGTCAGCGGAAGAATGGATACATTGTGACACATTCATAGGATGAAATACTAGGCAACTCTAAAAGAAAGTGATAACTCTATGTATTGACGTGAATCGTCTACAAAAGTGTTGAAGGTTTAAAATAAGGCAAATTGTATGATAACCCACTTTTATTTTAAACAAACACATGTATATACACATATGTGTGTATGTGTTTGTACACAAGCCCAGATATCTGTATATTTTATTATATGTTTAGCTCAAGAAATTGTTTTAAAATTAAGATAGAGCCCAGCATTTCCTGCAGAGGGCAGAGGGCTGCCGCAGGAGAGGCTGAGGGCCCAGGCCTGGGGCCCGCCTCCAACCTTTGGCCCCAGAGGGGAGCCTAGAGTGGAAGGAGCTCTCAGGGTGCCCCATGTCTCCTCGCTGGCAGTACTTCTGGGACCAGGCCCATCCCAGGGTGTGAGGACGTCCCCCACCCCCATCTCCCAGCCCAGCGGCCCTTACCTCATCATGTGGATGGCCTCAGGGTCACTGGCAAAGCTGAAGGCATAGCCACTGGATGTGGTACCAAAGTCGATGGCCACCACCACAGAGAAGGAGGCCTGCTGGGGGGCTCGGGCCTCAGGCTTCTGCAAATGCAAGTTCTAGAGTCAAGGAGCAGCCCAAGGGCCAGGCTGACTGTCCACAGAAGCCCTGCCCTCCCCTGGCTATGATCCAGACCAGCCCTGGTTCACCCCCTCCCACCCGCCCGCCTGCCTGGGCTCCTCTCCCTTTCCAGGCTCCAGGCTGATCCCTGGAGATGTCAACTGTCTCTTAGGTAGCCTTGGGCAGCTTTTGGCTCAAGCCCCTGCTTTCCTGCTTCTGGTTCTCTGCCCACCTTCTGTCTGTACTGCCTTAGCCCCACCCCCCTCTCACACCGTGTCACAGCCTGGGCCCAGCTGGGAGCAATTATGCTCCTCCTGACAGCTTCATAGCACATGGGCCTGTATACATTTGACCCTCTTGCTCTTTGTGGCCACAGCGACACAACCAGGCTGTCGGTTTTGTGGCAGAGGAGAGAGGCCCTGTGCACGTGCCCAGAGTAGTCCCTGCCTTCTCCTAGGGGGTCCTAGGCCAGGCCTGGGCCCCCTGGGAACAAAGGGTCCCCAGGCTGGATAACGAGGGTGAGGCCATCTGGGGTGAGATGACCCAGGGAGCTTGGGGGAGGGTTATGTCCTGGATACTTCAAGTTAGAAATTTCCAAACTATATTTTTTAACAACATGCCTCCTCTTCCCCAGAGATAACTCATACTCAGGTGGGGCTGTAGTTGACAGGAGGGAGAGCAACTCTGGGAGGCCCAGTGCAGATCTTAGAAAAAATATGCTCAGAAATACAGCTGTCCCAGGAGGCTCACTGCAAAGGCCCCTGGGTGTCATCCTGGAGGGGGATGTTGGGGTGTTAGTATGTGGGGCTCACCTCAGTAGAATTGTTACCCCTATGGTCCAAGGTCACTTAATGTCACCTTTCGGCAGAGAGCATGGCTTGAGTGCGCCGGGGCAGGAGGCACGGAGGCCCCTGTCAGGGCTGCGTCAGATACCAGGCCTTGCTCTCTGGAGCAGCCACCCCCCACACCCCCCAGGCCACCCACCACCCAGATCCCCACTCCAGACTTACTGGAGACTGGGAGGGCGTGAGGGGGGCAATGCCACAGCTTTCCTGGGTCCTTGGGGAGCCGGGTGGGCTGGGAACTGGGGACCGCTCTGGGCTGGAGCCTGCAAAGAGAGGGCAAGTCACTCTGGCATAGTCAGGGTAGGGGGCTGGCGGCTGGGCCCCAGGCCTGGGAGGTTCTCCTATCAGCCCTTGCTGGGCCAAGGCAAGGGGTACCCTGCTGAGGAACGGGGACTGGGCGGGAGGGGAGGAGGGATGAGACTGAGGCAGGGACAGCGGAGGCAGGAGCAGGCTAGAGGCTTATCTTCAGTGAGAGGCGGCCATTCCTGGAGGATGACCCATGCCTCACTTGGGAACTGCTCATCTCCGCCAGCATCCCTCAGACACAGTGGGGGATGGAGAGACAGGGAAGCATTTCTTGGGTGGGGTTGGGGGAGACTGAGTTTGAAAATAGAAGGGCAGGAGAGACGGGGTGGGTGGAGGAACCAGAAAAGTTGAGAGAACGTCAAACCTCGCTGCTCATGGTTCTAATCAGAACCTGAGGAAGCAGCCCCCATCTCCGCACCCCCCAAGGGCCAAGGACAGGCCCAGCTGGCTGCCTGGTGAGAATCAACGTGGGGCAGCACCTCCCCCAGCCCAGCCCTATGCTGAGGGGTGTCCACAAAACCAGGAAGTGGATCCCAAGTCGTTCCCGCCCCCCCCCACACCTGGAGCCAGCGTCAGGGGGCACGGGCCCCACTGAGATCCTCTCACAGGCCCAGGCTGAGCTGAACCTTTGGTGGGAGGAAGCAGCACAGCCCTCAGAAGTCAGCTCAAAGCCTAGATTGGAGGCTCAGGCAGCTCAGGGGTCTGCCTGGCTGGACATCCCCCAGGTGTGGCTGGTGGCCTGTCACCACCGCAGTGGGCTTTGCTAAGGGCCCCTGAGAGGAGGACGGGGCTCCCCTGAGATGCACGTATGGGCATAAGGAGGCAGATGGGGTCTGGCATGAAGACCCAAGGCCAAAGCAAACTGGTCTGTCTGTCTTCAGGCTGAGCCAGGCTCGAGGCCTGTGCTCCCTCAGCGGCTGCCCTGGCATGTGGCCCTGACAGCTCCCAGTCCTTCCTGGCCTTGGGGCACCCTGAGAACATATGTGAGGGGTTGATAATGTGGGGGACTCTAGAAAGTGCCTGGACAGAGCTGGAGTCTCTCTTGGGGTGCTGGAGAGGGCAGGGACACCCTCAGGGCTCCCTTTTCTCGGGTGGCCAGCATGGGCTTAGGCCCTGCCACCAGCTCCAGCTTGAGGGGCCAAGTCGCTGTGTGGCTTGAGCCTGGGAAGGGAGGCAGGAAGGAAGGCCCAGCCCACCAGGTCTTTGTGAGTGGACTTCCTGAGGAGTGTCCCTCCTGCCTCCTGGCTTCCCACGCCTGCAGAGAGGCCACCGGCAGATGCACAGACACACAGAGAACTCTGTGCACGCAGTCCTACTTGTCAACATACACACTCTCACTCCAGGTCCTGGGCACAGTGATCAGCCCACGGACAGACAGACAGACACATGCACACACACACTCACACCAGGTCCTGTGCACACAGACCCTGCACAAAACCTGCATGTGCATACGATCCTTTGCACACAGAACTGCTCTGCACACGCACACTAATAGACATGCAGGGGGTCCCATAAACAGATACGTCCTGTGTGCATACATGTGTGAAGTACAGACAAATGCACACACACGCACATACACAGTCCTGTGTGCACCAACCCTCCCTGCACACACATACACTCAGGAACTTCTGGGAAAGGCACCCCGTATGGATCAGGGCGCGTCTCGGTGCTGGGGAGAGTGGGGTGGTGGGTGGGGGTGTAGGCGAGGGGGCTCTTACCGATGTATAGCCCCTGCAGGCCCAGCTCCGGGACAGCCAGCATCTTTGCAGGCCCTGGGGCTGTGAACAGGAACAGACATGCAGAATGGCATTTATTTGTTCCGTTGTTCCCTCATTGAATGTTTTATTTATTTACTTTTGGCTGGAGTCTTTTGAAGCAAATCCCATCCATCATGTTCTTTTCACCTATAAATTCTTCAGTATGTCTTTGCAACAGATACTCTAAAAAACGTTGCCAGAACACCCTTGTCATGTGTAACAAAATTAACAATAATTCCTTAATCTCATGTAATGACCAGTCCCACAGTCCCCACTTGTCTCAAAAAGGTCTTTTTTAACAGCTGCTTTGTTGAAATCAGGATGCTCCTAAATTTTTTCGGTGCCCACTCTGTGCCAAGTGATGGGGATATCGGAGACCCAGGGAGACCCTGTATCTGCCCCAGGGGCCGCCAGCCTTGAGAGGGGGACCGATTATAATCAGATAATCACCCAAGTGAATTTGAAATTACAAACGAGGCTGTCAAGGTCCCAGCTGGAAACGAGCGAGGCAGAAAGCGGAGCGTGGTAAGGCTGGAGAGAGTGGCTGCGCTGGCCTGACCCTGCAGGCAGGCCCGCCGGGCCCTATTTTAGATTTGCTTTTACATGAAGGGCAACAGCAAACCTTGAGAGGTTTGAGCTGGCACAGCGGAGGTGGGGGCATGACTAGATTTGCATTTTTTCAAGTCCCTCTCGCCGTTCGGGGAGTGTGGATTACAGAGGGCCTATATGGAAGCAGGGCTCCGGGTGACAGTGGTCATGGCTGTGTATCTTGAGACAGAAGTGGAGACATTGAAGCTAGAGGTTAAAACCAAGAGGGCTGAGGGAGGATGGCTGGATTGGATATGAGGGATTAGGGAGAAGCAGCTGCCAGGGGTGACACTGTCTGATTCCAACCAGGAAATGGGCGATGAGATGGAGAGCCCTGGAGGAGAGCAGCGGGAAGGGGGCAGCGTTCCGGGTGTAGTGTTCTGGATGCAGTTCCGATCCTCCCGAGGGTACATACACTACAGGCCAAGGAGCCAGAGGTATATGGCCGAGAGAGAGACGTGAGAGAGAGCAGAGTCGGGGAAGAGGACCTGCACATAAAGGCTGACTTGAGGAAGGTGGGTTGGCAGAGGAGACCAAGACGCCTGCTATGGTTTCATGACAATCTTGGTTGTTAGATGAGACTGGAAACCTGTCTGAATGGCCCAGGGCGGCATTCTGTGGAATGATGGAAATGAGGTGGGAGTCAGGTAAGCCTGGGAGAGGAGCGCACAAGGGTAAGAGAATGGAGCTGGCACATCCAGGAAGGTGGCTGAGATCAGGAGCTGATGTATGGGCAGTACCTGGGGAACATAAAGCTTGAGGGGAGCTGCCCAGCGTCCACTCTCCCTCTATGTATCCAGAGGCCTGATCAAGAAGTTTTGCTAATAAAACATTGACAGACACAGAGCTGGGCACTCTCACCCCCCCCCGCTACCCCCCCTCATGCATACACTTTGCTTACATACAGTTCACACAACTCAGCCCCGTCATTCACAGACATGTCCAGGATACTCCCACATGGCTAGGACCATGGATATTTATAGACACGCTTAAGCCTGCTATCATTGGGGGTGCACAATTGGATGTCCAAGAATCAGAATCAGGGGAAAGATAGGGGCTGATCATGGGTACTCACAGAGCAGCTGGGTGATGCTGAGAAAAGGGAAAGCAAATAGACAGGGTGGTACAGGCTTTGAGAGCCAGGGACAGGAGCCTAGTTCAGGGTGATGGAGTAGCGTATTGGAGCTGGTTCCCACCAACTGGCAAAAGCTGATTCTGTACATCTCTATCCAATTCCGCATTCGTTAACATCACATTGGTAGCTTGAAATCAGCCATGGTGGGAGGATTTACACCACAGAAATTGGCAAACACTACAAAGCAGGTTTTTCTTCCTTTTGCAGAGTCAGATGTAAAAATTTTACCAGCACACATTGGATCAGGGGACAAGGGAGAGGCAATGGTTTCGATTCTTGATAAAAAACTCACTGAGCATTTCTTTGTGCCAGGTTCTGAGCTAAGTGCTGGGGACACACTTTGTTCAATGAATGAATGAATGGATTTTCTGGACCAAGGCTATTGTAGCTGCGGCAGAAACAGTCTAGAGCTACCAGGAAAGAAGAGTCAGGAGTCGTCACTCTAAGTTGGATTCCACGTCTTAACTGGGTGCCTAAAATTTCCCCAGCTGTCTGAGGCTGGTCCAGTTACCCCCCATCTCTGGGTGTGTGATTCACTGAGTGCCCTCCATTGGGGTCTCAGAGTTGGCAAGGGCCCATTATGGCACCTGGCTGGAGTGTATCCTGTGTCTCTTGTGCCTCAGTGCCCTTCCTGCAAAATGGGTCACACAGGGGGCTTGTGAGGATCAAGTCCAGGTGAAAAAGGTGGTTGAGAAAAGGCAGGGAGCTAGAGAGATGTGAGTAATGTTCTTTCCTTTCATGATGTGGATTCTGAATTGTCAGAAGATTTTGGTGTTTGGTTTTTTTTTTTTTAAAGATTTTATTTATTTATTTTTAGAGAGGAGAGAGGGAGAGAAACATCAATGTGTGGTTGCCTCTGACATGCCTCCCACTGGGGACCCAGCCTGTGATCCAGGCATGTGCCCTGACTGGGAATCAAACTGGTGACCCTTTGGTTTGCAGGCCAGCACTCAATCCACTGAGCCACATCAGACAGGGTAGAAGATTTTGGTCTTATTGAGAGTTTTATTCTAGTCATTCAGCGTTCTTTAGGGAAGGAGGGAAAACCGGAGTCAATTGGTGTAAAAGAAGGAGGATGCTGCTGAATGAGAGGTGGAGGCAGAAGGGTCAGCAGCCCCATCTGTCTGCAGAACACCTCCCCAGCATGCACACACACCCAGAAACATTTAAGGAGGCCCAGCTCCCAAAAGCTGTGTCTGGGCAGAGTCTGTGGCTGGCAATGGGGTGAGGTAGACCCTGCCCCAGGGGCCTGCTAATTTCAGACTGGTGATGCTTAGGGTTTGAGAAAAATTGGGTGGGGCAGTTTGATTTACACAAAGTAACTTCATTTCCTGGCTACAAGCACAGGTCAAACCCTGGCCCCAGCCTGACCCCTCCCCTACTCACAGACATAGGTCCTTAACTCTGCCCATGCACTGACCCGTCCTTGCTCATGGACTGATGACCCCTACCCCTTGACCTCATATCAACCTCTGATCTTCAGCTTCACCATGACTCCTGGCACTGACTTCTACCTGATAAGCATGATCTATCAGTCACTGGGTGTGGCGGAGTAGGGGCTCAAAACTGGAGACTCCCATCCTAGAGTGTCCCCCAGAATCTCGAGGCCTAGGACTTCTTGCCTGATGGAGAGAATTCTCCAAGGATCTATTCCTGGGACGGGGGTGTCAAGGCTAAGTACTCTCTCTCCCCAGAACATTGGGGGCATGTGGTGTTGCTGGATTTCAGAGCTCCACACATACCTGTCTTCTGCCTGTGAGGACAAAGAGCCCACCCAGAACTTTACAGCTTCCCTCTCCTCCCTACAGATTTCCAGCCTCTCCCACCCCCTGTTCTCTGCTCAGCCTCCTGCCAGCCCTTGAATGGGACAGGAATCTGTCAGCAGGCAAAGAGAGGCCACAGGCATTTCTCTCAAGCCAGAGATTGGGCCAACCAGGGTCCAAGGGGCAGATCAGAAACCCCAAAGGCTGCTCCTGCTTGTCTCTGGAGAGTAGCCCTCAGGAGAGAGACCAGGGAGAGGCTGCCTCCTTCTGTGCTGGGGCAGGGGTGACAGGAATGGCCTCCTGAGGCCCCTCCCGTCCTCAACTTTCCTTTCCATACATCCTGCCCCACCCCCATGGGTCCTCATCATGGGAGCTGCCAGTTCACAAACAACCTCTGTCCCACAGAGCGCAGGCCCTAAAGCCCCTCCCACCCTCCCCCATCAGTGCCCCATCACCTCCCTCACCTTCTGGGGCTCCACAGCTGCCTTGCGCTCACAGGGAGTCCATATTTCAGAGCTCACTCCCTCCCAGTCTCTCTCCCCCGCGCACGCTTGCTTCACAGACAGGCTCCACGGTCGCGCTGGGAGCCCAGACCCCGGCCCACCTGGACCCGGAAACTAGCCTCACAGAGAGAAACCAGCGGTTCTGGTCAGGAGGCCAGTCCGCAGTCTGCAACTGCGGCGCCCTGGCCGCCGAGCTGCTCTAGAACTTCTGGGACCACAGGCCCTGGGACCCCCCCAATCCAAGATGTGTCCCGAGACACACACACACACACACACACACACACACACACACACACACACACCACCCCGCCCCGCCCAGGTATCACACACACACACACACACACACACACACACACACACACACCCCACCCCGCCCAGGTATCTACCTTAGGTTAGGGACCGTGCCCTCCACAATTTGGCCCTGGAGCTGACGCCAGCCCCACACCAGCCCCCACCCCCCATCCCACAGAACAGGAGCCTCTCCAGCCCCTCACTCTGCAGAGTGTGTGGGGGGTCCCAAAGTCTGGGTGGGAGCCCACATTCGCAGCCCCGCTCGAGAGAGGGGCTTGCATATCTGTCCCCAGCCCGGACCCCCAGGCTCGGGAAGTTTGTGGTGGGGTCTCAGCCAACAGCCCAGGACGGGATGGATGGGTAACCTCTGCGCCTTTCTCCCCTCTGGAAGCCCAGCAGCCTCTCGCCCGAGAACTCACCTCCGCCCTCCCGACAGCTCAGTCTCTGTCCTGCCGCCTCGATCGCGGCCACGCAGCCTGTGGCAGTGCCCTGGGCGGCGGCCGCTGCCCTCGACGTGCGCGGGGCCCCGCGCCGCCCACCCCGCCCGCCGCCCCCTCCCCCAGGCCGGATGGCCGCTCCGGCTCCGCTGCCGGGTGGGCCCCGCGCTCTCAGCCCAGATGTGCGAGGCCGGGGCGGGGCCTGCCTGCGCGGGGCCTCCGCGGAGGGGCCCAGCCTAGCCCGGCGTCCAGGGCCCCTCCCTGAGCCTCCCCTTCGCCTGGCGGCCGGCTCCGGAGCAGCCCGGGGGGTGGGGTCGCGGAGAAGGGTGAGGAGGGGAGGTGGAAGGAGAGGAGGAGAAATTCCATACCCCTCGTCGGCCTCCTGCCGCTCAGCTGCGGAGTGACTCCCGTGCCTGCCCCAACAGGCCCACCTCGGGGTCCTGCTTACGCCAGCCCCTGTGGGAGAGCCCCTATGCTGGGGAGGAAAAGCCCACCCCAGATCCTTTGCAGTACCCTGTCCCAGACCCCTCCAGTCCCTTGACCCAGACCACCCACCCTGCAATCCCTAGCCTGGTCCCTAAGGGCAGGACAGGAGGCAGAATCGAGGGTGAAGGCAGGCTGTTGGATCTGGGGCCTAGCTCTGTCCTTGCTGGAGTTTGGGGCAGACTCACAGGCTGGAGCCCTACTCCCAGCAAGGTCTCACTCAGAGCTCACCTCACCTGCGCCAGGGACACCCACCTCCTTCCTTTTGAGGGCTCGCAACCTGCTCTCTGACCTAACCCAGATCCCCTTGGGGATGCTGGGACGTCGCCTCCAAGAAGGGGGTTTGCAGGGTGGAGATCCCCTTTTGCTAGTCCCCTGTAAGACAGCTGACTGACCTTGCCCTTCAGGACCTCCTTGTTCTGCTGATCCCCGAGTGGGTCCCTTCCCCTCCACCAAATGTGCCCCCAGAGAGGCTCAGGCTGGACACCCGTTGGGTGGAGGCCAAGGCCTGTTTCTCAGCCTGGCTGTCCGTGCTAAGGTCCCTGGTCTCCTGTCTGCTCCCCCAACCCCCTCCCAAGACAAGGCCTTCAGGGTTCTCTGAGCATCACACTTGTCTCCGACCCCGAGCCCTTGCAGGGGCCATTTTCCCTCCCGGGAGCACTTTCCCTCCTCCTCTCTGCTCAGCTAAAAGGCTCCCCAGTGAAAGTGTCACTTTTCCTAGGCTCGTTGTCCTTGTTGTCAGGGCCACTGCCCCAGAGCCACCTGCCAGGAGGTTGGGGGTGGGGGGTGTGCTGCATTAATTTTTTTAAAAGATTTTATTTATTTATTTTTAGAAAGAGTGAGAAAGAGAAGAATTGAAATGTTAATGTGAGACAGAAACATCAATGGTTGACTCCTGCATGTGCCCCTACTGGGGACCGAACCCACAACCCAGGCATGTGTTCTCACCGGGAATTGAGCCTGCGACCCTTCACTTTGTGGGATGACACCCAACCAACTGATCCACACCAGTCAGGGCCTGCACCAGACAATTCTGGATGTTGCTACCTGACCAGTAAGCCAGCAAAGGTATTAGTCAGCAGCCTCACTGGCTGCTCCGTGTGTGTCTGTATGACTGTGTACCTGTTGCTGTGTCAATGTTGAAATATGTCAGTGTGTTTGTGTGTGTCTGCAACTGTGTGTATATGTATGTCTGTGTTTGTGTGTGCAGGCGTGCACATGCATCCATGTGCATGGGAGAGGGCAGGGGTCCCCGGAGGGAGGGAACGGTGTGCGGAGGCTTTTTGCACCGGTGACCCTGTTGATTGTGTCTCGTGTGTGCGGGTCCCTAGTTGGTTACATTACTCTGCCACTCCTGATGCCACAACACCCTGGGGTGGGGGTCCGGGGAGCATCCTCACTCTCCCGAGGAGAAAGCTGAGACTCAGAGAGAACGGAACACAGCACAGGCCCAGTGGGTTGTCCCAGAGTCGCGGCTCTTGCCTGTGCCACGTGTGGCAAGAGGCTGGTGAAAGGAGGCTTGCGCCTGCGCAAGGAGGAGCAGAAACTCCGGATGGCGGCCCAGCCCTGCCTGCCCCTTCCTGGGGGCGGGAGGTGGGGGCTCCTGGGACAGAGGTCTCTAGAGTATTCCTCTACTAGATTCCTGAGGTGCGAGCTTCCTTCCAGGAATTACTCCGCCCGCCCCCGCCCCAGTGGACTTCCTTTCTATGGCTCACAGCCTCCACCTTCTGCATGATTTCCCTCATTGGGCATGGGAATGTCAGAGGCCCAGCCTATGGCCAGGAGTTCAAGGCACGGACTTGGTGGTGCCCTACCGCCGCTGTTGCAAGGGCAGCTGGCACCTCCTCCTTCATATTAAAGACGACCCTGAGGTCCTATCTTCCTGCTGAGCCTCCCTCATACCCTGCCCCGTACAACACCCAAAGCACCAGAATTGACCCTTTCTCTCAGAACTCCGCATGGACGCTGCTCCTCTCACAGCCCCTTCTCTAGTGGGATGTTGTTGGAGTCCTCAGCAGGGACATAGGGAAGCTTTCTTGGCGAAGGTGACCCTGATCTGAGCTCTGAAGGATGACTGAGAGAGCTATCCATGTGGAGAAGCAAGAAGGACATTCCAGAAGAAGGAAAGAGCGCAGACAAAGGTATGATCCCCCTCGGAGGGAAACGGAGGCAGAACGGAATGGACAGGATCAGCCTCCAGCTGGATGAGGGGCTGGGTGTGTTTGTCCCTGGTGATTTCATGTATAGGCCTATCTTTTCTTTTTAAGGTTTTCTTTCTTTATTTTTAGAGAGAAGGGAAAGGAGGGAAAAAGAGAGTGAGAGAAACATCAGTGTGTGAGAGAAACATTGATCGGTTGCCTCTTGCACACCCCCAACCAGTGACCTGGTCCGCAACCCAAGCATCTGCCTTGACAGGGAATCAAACCAGCAACTTTTTGGTTTGCAGGCAATGCCCAACCCATTGAGCCACACCAGTCAGGGTTAGATCTATCTTGGTCTCTTACTTCAGCAGGCACCCTGACCCTTTGCTCAGGAAACCCCAACTTCACTTGCTCCACTTGGGTACCTTCTGTTTGGGGTCTTTGGTCTTATTCCAGACCACTAGGAGTTCAGCTACCGTGCACAATTTTCTCCCCGCTCACTCCTTCGCTTAGCTCTGGTGACAGCTCTCCTTGCCAGCCCCTACCCCACGGAATTGCCCCTCTGCTAGGGTGTGGGTGTACAGAGACTCTGACGAAACGGAAGTGTTGGTGGAAGATGATTAATTCCATTTCAGCCACGTTAAGTGGAGGAGATTGCGGGGCTGCTGTGTAGGCAATGCTGGCTGCTTCCTCCCCCATATCTAGTCTCTCTCAATAATAGAATCTTCTCTTTTTAACCATGCCCATGGCCACCCAGCCTACAGAATAGATTTCCCAGCCTTCTTGCTGCTAGGCGTGGCTGTGTGACTAAGTTCTGGCTACCAAGATATGTTATGTGGCATCTCCCAGCCCTAAACACTGCTGTTGGTTGCCCATTGTTTCTTGTTCCTCATCCTACCCTTCTCCATCGTGCTGCCTGGAATGCGGACGAGATGACTGGACTTCCAACCACCATGTAGGACCCTAAGGTTGAGGGACACACCCTAGCGGTAGCATAACAGTGACCTGCAAGGAGACTGGCGTGGAGATCTCCAGCCAGCCCAGGGCTGCGCACTGCTAGACTTTTACATGCAACAGAAACTTTTTTGTTTAGGATACCGAGTCCTCAGTCTCTGTTACTCGTAGCAGAATGTAATCCTGCCTGATTCGACCCCAACGCGAAATGTTGAGGAGGCTGTTGGTATACAGACCTGGGGCTTGGGGCAGAGTTTGGAGCTGTGGGTAGACATTTGGCGGCTGTCCTTACGGAGATGGTAATTGAAGCCACGAGAGGGATGAGATCACTCAGGCAGAGTGCGCAGTGTGGAAGGCGAGGGAAGAGGGCTGCCGCCCCGCCCTTGCCCGTGATCCTAGCTTTGCCGCTCAGTTTCATCCCCTGCTTCCAACATTAGGAGGATTCTGTCTCCCCAGAATCTTCTTGGCTTTGATGATGCAGAATCAGGATGGAAGAAGACAAAAGATACAGAGAATAGGGTTGGGGGGAATTATTTTGAGGAGTTTTTAGTTGTATTTATTTTTAGAGAGAGGGGAAGGGAGGGAGAAAGAAAGGGAGAGAAACATCGACAGGCTGCTTCTTGCGTGCCCCCAACCAGGGGCCTGGTCTGCAACCCAGGCATGTGCCCTGACTGGGAATTGAACCATCAACCTTTCGGTTCTCAGGCTGGTGCTCAATCCACTCAGCCACAGCAGCTAGGGCTGTTTTGAGGAGTTTTTAAAGAATTATAGGAGAAACTATGGTGTGTGGCAAAGTGGATCAGAGAAAAAGATTTCATAAGATGTTGTAAGTATCCCTTTTATGACAATTATTTTTTGGTTGCTAGACTGGACCTATTCTGTCATCACATCACCTGAGACTGGTCCACTTTTGGTCCACTTGGATGGTGGCTTTAGGAGTACTGCACAAGTAACCAGACTCCCTTAGAGCAGCAGAAGTAAAGGAGAAGCTTATGTCAAGGACACAGGGGCTTGCGTGGCCCAGAATCTGGGGGCAGAGGTGTGCATCTGGGCTTCACAAGGCCTGGAACAGGAGCCGGAGCTATTCCAGCGGCCAGGGAAGCTGTTGCCCTGGCCACTGTCCTCCCTCTGTTGCCACATGGCCTCTCCTCTCTGCTGCTCTCTGCATGTCTGCTATAGTCTCTTCTTGCTGCAGATTGCCTTTTAAAAAAATTCATAGACTTTATTTTTAAAACTGTTTTAGATTTACAAAAATATTGAGCAGATAGTACAGAGCATTTCCCCCTTTCTTCTCCCTCACATACAGTTCCCTTATTATTAACATCTTGGATTAGTGTGGCGTATTTGTTACAATTAATGAACCAGTATTGATATCTTATTAGCTAACGTTCACACTTTAGCCCTGGCTGGTGTGGCTTACTGGACTGAGCACCCGCCCGCAGACCAAAAGTTTGCTGGTTTGATTCCCGGTCAGGGCACATGCCCGGGTTAGGGGCCTGGTCCCCAGTTGGGGGGTGTGCAAGAGGCAGCCATGTCTCCCTCACACATCGATGTTTCTCTCCCTCTCTCCCTCCATTCCCCTGTCTCTAAAAATAAATTAATTAATTAAATAAATAAAAACTTTATGAAAAAATAAAGTTCACAGTTTACTTTAAGGTTCATTCTTCATGTTGCATGTCTATTGGGTGTTTTGACAAATACATATCATGTATTCACCATTACAGTGTCATACAGAGTATTTTCGTTGCCCTAAAAATCCTGTGCTCACCTATTCATCCCTCCCCTCCCCAATTTCTGGCAACCAGCAGTCTTTTTACTGTCTTTAAAGTTTTGTTTTTTCCAGAATGTCAAAGAGTAGAAATCATGCAGTATGTAGCCTTTTTGGATTGGCTTCTTTCACATAGTAATCTGCACTTAAGCTTCCTTCATGTCTTTTCATGGATTGATAGCTTATTTCTTTTGTATTGCTGAATAATATTCTATTGTATATGTGTAATACTATTTATCCATTCACCTACTAAAGGACACCTTGGTTGCTTCTAGTTTTTGGAAGTTATAAATAAATCTGTTGTAAACATTTGTGTACAGCGTTTTTTGTAGACATAGTTTTCAACTCAATTGGGTAAATATCTAGAAGCTTGACTGCTGGATTGTATGGTAACACCATAAATAGCCTTGTTAGCAACTGCCAAACTATGTTCCAAAGTGACCATACCATTTTTCATTATCACCAACAAAGAATGAGAGTACACATCCTCACCAGTATTTGCTATTGTCAGTGTTCTAGACTTTGGCCATTCTAATAGGCATGTAGTGGTATCTCATTGTTATTTTAACTTGCAGTTCCCTAAGGACATATGATGTGGGACATCGTTTTTTAAGATTTCATTTATTTATTTTTAGAGAAGGGAAGAGACAGAGAAAGAGAGGGAAAGAAACATTGATGCGTGAGATACACATAGATCAGTTGCCTCTCACACACCCCCAAATTGGGACCTGGCCCACAACCCAGGCATGTGCCCTCACTGGGAATCAAACTAGGGACCTTTTGGTTTGCAGGCCAGTGCTCAATCCACTGAGCCACACCAGCCTGGGCTGGAGCATCTTTTCATATGCTTATTTGCACCTGTATGTCTTCTTTGGTGAGTTATCTGTTCAGATCTTTTGTCCTTTCTTACAAAAAAGTTATTGATTTTTTTTAAGAGGGAGAAAGGGAGAGAGAAAAAAAATCAATTTGTTGTTCCACTTATTTATGCATTAATTGGTTGATTCTTGTATGTACCCTGATAAGGGATCAAACCTGCAACCTTGATGTATCTGGACTACGCTCTAACCAACTGAACTAGCTGGCCAAGGCTTGCCCATATTTAATGGAGTGGTTCGATTTCTTCTTGTTGAATTTTAAGAGTTCTTTGTATATTTTGGATACAAGTATGTGTTTTGCAAATATTTTTCCCAGTCTGTGGTTTTCATTCTCTTAAAAGATTGCCTTTTATTTATTTTTTTTCTTCTCCATGCATGTGATCATTCCACATCTCCTTAGTTTATTTGCCCTTCATTCCAGCTACAAGGAGATGCCAAATAGTGTCTCTCTCAGTTCCAGTTCCAGATTTTTGGAACAGATTATTATTTGACCAGTTTGATGAAGTGAGAAATTAATTACATCTGGATGGGGTGGTGGTGTTAAGATAGCTAGAAGGGAGGCTGGGAAATGTAAATTTCTTTTTCCAGCCTCTGCATTATAAACAGGAAAACAAACTAGAAAGAGGTGGGAAGGGAGTGTCAACGTTCCATTTACACATAGGAGGTGGAGCCCGATGAGCCGGTGAGGGACTTCTGATACGGCATAATATGTGTCAGTAAAGAAATTCAGCCGGCAGTATGGGACAAAACAAACAAACAACAAAATCCCCTATACCCAGTTCCACTCCTCAGAACTTTTTCCATTTTTAGCTACTCTGGAGTTGTACGTCATAGTAATAAATCATATTCTTTACCTTTGTTTCTCAATTTAGTAACTAAGAGAGCATCTAATGATAGGTCATCATTAAAGCAAGAATTTAAACCACACTATCTCCCAGTTCCCCCCATGGCCACTTGTATTTTAAACTTAGTTTCTCATCCATCAACTTCAGACAATATTTCTTGAGCCCCACCGCTATATACGAACAGTTAGCCCCTCTGTGCCACCTGCTGCCTTCCTTCCCCACCTCTTTCTAATTGCTGTTGGTTCTATCTTTACATTCCTATGGTCAAATTTTATAACACTTACATTGTGTTCTGTAACTATAATTACGTCTTCCATTCTTGAGCTTTAGTTTGATTCTGAAAGCTGAGAACTAACCAATCTTAAGATGATATAAACATTACTAATGGCAGAACCGAGTCACCAGGTAGGTCCATTGAGAAGGAAGTGTAATGCCACCTTCTCTACTTTCTGCTCCTCGAAGGGGAATATTTGCTGTCTGAAATGTTAAGGTCAAATACAGTTTCTTTTCTTACACTCCACTAATTGCACAAAAATCATGCCTCACATATGTTTACTTCACATTTGGTTTGTGGAATAGATTTTGTTGTTTCTGGTTTTCTAATTACCTTTCTTTTTCCTTTTGGAGAGAAGAAACAGATGTTATCTCCATTATGTGACCACAAAGTCTACTTGCCGTGCGCACTTCCCCGTGCCTGGGTCCTTTATACATGTAGTGAGATGGGGTAGCTGTTGGTGTGTTTACCCAGCATTCTTTTGGTGAACTGCTGTTCCCTTAGTCCAATTGTGTGACCTCGGTTTTTTCAATTGCAGTGCCTTTGGGGAGGGCTTGTACCCAAGGTCTGGCAGTTTACCTTGATGGTGACTCATCCAGGGTATGGACATACAACTGAGGCGTGGATTAATGGGGTCCCTCTATGGGATTTTATCAGTGGATATTAGAGAGAGAGAGAGAGAGAGCAAGAGAGAGAGAGAGAGAAGTACTCACCACTTTAGCTTCAGGTAAGGCTTGGTCCAGGGACTCCAAGAGTGTCACCAAGGACCCAGGGCCACGATAGGTTTTTCCTCTCTTTTGGTGTTATCTTTATCCTTGGCTATTCATGGTGGACTGCCAGCAGCAACAAGTTCCTCTTATGTAGCAAATGGGAGGTGTGGTGGTAGTTGTCAATCCTACCTAATCCACAGGATTTGAGAATACGGCAGGGGTATAGAGGGTTTTTTTTCTCCCCCCCCAAAATAAGTGAATTCATTTGGGATACCAAAACCACAAATGTTCATGCTCTTTTCTATTGAATTTATTTTTATTTCAGTGATTCTATTTTAAAATTCCAAGGGTTAATTCTTGCTTTATTTTCAG
The DNA here is from genome assembly GCF_021234165.1 of Pteronotus mesoamericanus. NCBI lineage: Eukaryota > Metazoa > Chordata > Mammalia > Chiroptera > Mormoopidae > Pteronotus > Pteronotus mesoamericanus. The sequence continues at coordinate 23,524,430 of NW_026555105.1, read as the reverse complement.
AGCTGCTTCTTTTTGTTTTATGAATGTAATAGCATTAGAACCTTTTTATAAGTTCTCTTCTGTTCTTTCAATGATCTGTTTCTTCTGGGATCCGTTTGCTCACCTTTTGTTTAGCTTACTAAAGAGGCAGTATAGCCGAGTAGTTCAGAGTATATGCAGGAAACAAACTGCCTGAATTCAGGTTCCATCTCTCTGCCCCTCACTAGCTGTGCCAACCCCAGCCAGGTTATGTTACCTTACCTTTCTGTGATGTGGCTTTCGGGAGAGTGGGCATAACAATAGCACCTAGCTCAGAGAGTCATTAAATGAGTTAAACACCTCCAGGCCCACAGTAAGAACTCAATAGCTATTTGCTATTATTTGCTTAATTCTCCTACTTTTCTCTTTCTTTTCTTTTCTTTTCTTTTTTTTTTCAGCTGCCTGGTAATACCTGGTGACCAATTCATCTTCATGAACAGAGAGCAAAGCTGGTTGGTACTGGTATTGATGTAGGGTATTTCCTGTGCCCTGGATCCTTAGCACTGGAGGGCAGAGAGGTCCTTATGCCTATGGTCCCCCTTAGAGAGCCCACTCCTGCTCTCTTTACCTGCTCCAGCATCTGGGCCAGCTATCACTCAGGCATGCTTTGGCTGTGGTTTCCTCTGCCTCGTTTGCCCCTCATTGCAATCAGCCCTTTTTCTGTCTTCTAGATGTCAATCAAAACCTATGGGCAGTTGATGTCCACCACCCCCAGCCATCCTGTCCTCAGCCTTCCTATGGGTTTGTTTCTTTTTTCTTTTCCTTTCTGTGCTGTTGGTGGCATTCGAAGGGCTAGCGGTGGCAGAGACATGTTCTCAGCTCACCATCTAGAACTGGAAGTTGGTATAGTGGTTTAAATGCGTCTAAATCCAGCCTGCTCTTCACAGAGTAGGGTCCCTTGGGGCTGCAAGTGTTCACACGGGGCACCCAGACCCCTCACAGGAAGGAGAAAGGGAGGATCCACAACTTGGGCCTTTATATTTTCTTGTGAGGCTTCACAAGTGGGCCTGTCGGCCTCAAAGCCAGTCCCTCAGCGGGTCATCCCGCAGACCTGGTGACTGGTTTGGGGAGAAGGGTGGCCTTCAGTTTCCCTAAGAATTTCAGAGCGCTCATACTCAGGGAGCAGAAGTAAATGAGTACAAGGTGCCTGAGAGGGGAGGAGAGCGAGAGAGGCCGGCCACCGGATGTGTGGAGTGACTGAGTGAGTGAAAAATGCATGTAGCTATGGGAATAGGGGGCACTTTGGGTGGAAGAAGGGGAACACAGCCTTCACTTACTCTCACTATGCACTCACAGAGCTCATCCTACATTCCAGGCCCCATGGGGAGCACTTCACACAAGCTGTCTGGAGGACTTCAGTTCAGAGTGGTTGAGTGACTTTCCCATGATCACACAGGTGTGAGAATCTGTATTTGAATTCAGCTCTATGCAGGGCCCTTAACCATTGCAATATACCACTCCCACCTGCCCCCACGCTGACCGTAGAGGCATCCAGATCTCCCTTGAGCTACTAAGGACTGAACTGTCCGCAGCTCAAGTGTTGCAATTGAGTGTGAAGACAAAAGATGCTGTAGCTGGGGACTCTGGCGCCCTCTGGGGGAGATAGGAGGATCTGCAGAGATGCTGTCGAGGTGGGAAAGGGTCTGCGGCTGGGATCCAAAAAATGGATGATAGAATTAGGGTCCTGATTGCATCAAGTGAGGGCAGGGCTTTATCCACCCCTCCACCCCTTAGTAATGAGCCCCCAATATTTACCTGGGCATATAATCTATTAGAATAAAGAAATAAGGCCATGTTACTAACCTTACTAGTGGGATACAAGCAGAATAAAATGTGTAAGTTAAGGAATTACCCTTAAAAGATAGGGGTCTGGCCCTGACTGGTGTGGCTTGGTTAGCTGGGTATCATTCTGCAAGGTGAAAGATCATCTGTTCGATTCCTGGTCCGGGCACACACCTAGACTGCAGACCTGGTCCCCAGGCAGGGCAAGTGAGAGAAGGAATCGATTGATGTTTTTCTCTGACATTGATGTTTCTCTTTCTCTCCAAAAATAAATAAATAAAACCTTTTGAAAAAGGGACAGACTTTTGTTCCTTCCTCCATCCTACTTTCTGGAATGCAGGTATAACGGCTGGAAATCAGCAGCCATCATGGGCCATGAATGGAAGTAGCTCACTGAAGATGGCCAAGCAGAAAACCAAGAAATGGTCTAGTTTCGTGTTGACTGTGACATCGCCATAGCAGCCTTAGGAGCCAGCATTTACTTGAAGGAGAGAAAGATACACTTCTGTTTTATTTAAACCACTGTTATTTGGAGTTTCCTGTACTTTTGCCGCATTTTTTTTATTTGAAAAAATTATGCTGGTTTATTTCAAAACAAAAGTGAAAAAACATCATCAAAATTTTACTCAGAGTAACACCAGTAAGCCATGAAATAAAATTCACTCGTTAGCCAGATTTAATTTCATACTCAAGATTTCACGTGTCAAGCATTGCCGCTAAAAAACATTGACATATTTGCTGATGTTCTTTCCCAATTCTGAAAAGTTCTGTTATTTTAGGATCTGTCATTCTTAGGGCAGATTTTAGTCTGATATGTCTAATTACCATGAGATGGAATTGTGGGATACGAAAGTCCAGGATTTGTTAGTTTCCCCCTGACATTTATTCCTTCTGTCTTACAACCTCCAAATAATATGGGTGTCGCACTGCGCGGGGGCTGGAAGGGGCACGGCGCCACGGGGGGGCGCCACAGGGAGGGCGGTGCCCCCTGGCTCTGAGGGAAACCAGCTGGGGCCAGCTGAGGTGGGAGCAGGGCTCTGAATCCTGCAGAGCCCCACCCGGGGTTGTCACAGATGAGGGGGGATAAGCATAAAACATCACAAACACTTCTCTGTTTGCCGGGAGAGCAGACGGGGGCACTTCCCTCTTACTGGAAAAGGCTGTGGCGCATCCCCCTAGTGGGGAAGGCGCTGTCGCCCTTTGTTCCAAGGCTTTTATTGAAAATCTTATCAGTGGGGCTAGGTTACAAGAATGCATAGGTTATCTCATTACATTATTATGTTAAGTTTCACAAATAATATATGGTGCTTGTAAGAAGACAAGTGACAGGAATATACTAATTTACATGGGTCAGAGAGGAGACTAGCAAAAACAATAGAGGCTGTAGATAAGGGGAAAGTAGACTTAAAGGCGCCTTAAAGATATAGGGTAAGGGGTGTAAATAAAGTAAAGGTCCTTCGCAGCGTGAGCTGACCAGAGATTTGAGGGAAGAACAAAACACACTCTAAAGAATTTACTTTTAGACTTGATTTCCCCAGGACCCGCCAGATATGATTTAGGGTTGGTTTCCTGCACGGTTTCAAGCCTGAGCCCTGCGCGGGGAGGGAGCCACCAAGAGATAAGGAGACTGCTTCTGGGCTGCAGTGAGGACTCCGGCCGTGTCCAAGCCAAGCCGAGAGGTGCAGGGGCCTCTTTGCCCCTTCTCCGTGTCCCCCAATTTCTTGTCTGCTGCCAGTACCGACTGGGACCTGTCTTAGGTTGTTTACCTCGGCGCGAGGTAGCTTACCCGTCGTTGATGACCAGTCCTCCATGGCAAAGCACAGAGGCAGGAGCTATGCCCCTGCCGGAGGGGACAGGCCAAGTCTCCTCAGGAGTCTGTTTTTCCAAGGCCTCCCAATTATTTCCAGCCTTGGGGTCCTCCAGCCTGTTGGCAGGGTTACAGCTCCTGAAACCAGGCAGGGCGTTTCCCAGCAATGGGCATGGATGTAGCTATGCACACTACTTTGAGCCACCTACCTCAGGGTTGAAAATGTCAGTTGTCTAAAGAGTCAAGGGCATTAGTTTCATGTAATGGAGGATGTCCAAGTTAGAGTGCCTACCATGTATGGTCAAAATTATTGGGAGAATAGAGTCAGTGGAATGACCTCTGTCCTTTCTTGTCTCTTTTTGTTCAAAGAGAAGTTTTAGGTTCACAGCAAAATGAGGGGAAGGTACAGAAACTTCCCGTGCGTCCTCCTCCCCCACCCTTGCATAGGCTCCACACCCCGCAGTTCCCATCTCCCCCAGCATTGTTACAATCGAGGAACCTATACTGAGGCAGCGTAGTCACCCAAAGTCCATAGCTCGTGTTACAGTTCACGTAGTTTTGAATATTCTATAGATTTGGACAGATGTACAATGACATGTGCCCTTCATGACAGTGTCATACAGAGTATTTTCACTGCCCTAAAAAATCCTCTGTGCCCAACCTCCTCTTCCCTCTCTCCCCAATCCCTGGCAACCACTGATGTTTTTACTGTCTCCATAGCTTTGTTTTTTCCAGAATGTCATGTAGTTGGAATCATAAAATAAGCAGCCTTTCCAGATTGTCTTCCTTCATTTAGTCACATGCATTTAAGTTCTGTTATGTCTTTTCATGTCTTCATACATAGCTAATTTCTTTGACTAATATTCTATTGTTTGGTGTATTCTACCATTTATTTATCCATTCACCTACTGAGGGACAATCTTTGCCGCTTCTAAATTTTGGCAATTATGAATAAAACTACTATAAACAGCCATGTACAGGTTTTTGTGTAAACATAGCTTTTCAATTTGACTGGATAAATACCAAGCAGCACTATTGCTGGATTGTATGGTATGATTCATTTTGTAAGAAACTGCCAAATTGTCTTCCAAAGTGGCCATACCATTTTGCATTCCCACCAGCAATAAATGAGAATTTCTGTTGCTTCACATCCTTGCTAGCATTTGGTGCTGTCATTGTTCTGGATTTTGGCCATTCAAATTGGTATGCAGTGGTATCTCCTTATTTTGAAATTTGAATTTCTGTAATGGCATCTGATGAGGAACATCTTTTCATGTGCTTATTTGCCATATGGATTTCTCTTTGGTGAGATCTTATTTATTTTTTTTGCAGCCGAAATATTACGCCTTGGGTAAACTTCCTAATGTCCTCATGCCTTGATTCCCTTATCTGGAATGAGCGTAGTACCCACCGCACAGAGTGTTTGTGAAAGTTAAAAGTATGCGTAGCAGCATGACTTGTTGAGAAGTAGCGTACGAATTTTTATTTTTTTAATTTATTTTGGCAGCTGTAGACGCAAAGAAATAACAAAAGGCAAGACTCCCTGACTAGGCAAAGTAGACAAGGCTTTGTTCTTCTTACCCCAAGGAAATTAAGCAGGTCCTTGGTGTGCTCTTCTGAGATACAGGCCTTGTATAAGTTTACTTCTGTAGCCAAGAAGTACCGCAGAATTCTCAGTGACATCCAACAGTAAACATGCACCTGCAGCTGGGCTCAGCTGGGCTCTGTTCCAGGCTGTGGGGCTGGTTCAAGTCTGTTCTCCATGTCTGTCCTCCTCTTTGGACCAGCGGGCCAGCTGGAGTATGTCCTTTGCATGGGAATGTTCAAAATGCAAGAGGGCAAGGCCAATTATGCAAATACATTTCAAGACTTGGTTTATGTCATGTCCACTCACATCTGTTGGCCACGTAAGTTTTGGCTGAGACCAAACCAGTGGGTAAAGGAATATGCTTTGCCTACCCTGAAGCCATGGGGTAGGTATATGTAGTCTACAGCAGACGGAAGGATTGGGGCCAATAAGTTGCACAGGCCCAGAGCTGGTGGGTCTCTGGACTATATGCTGGGGCATATATAAGCTATATGCTGGGGTTGGTGGAGGAAGCCATGGGATGAGCCCATTATGTTTGCGTCAAAAGAAGAAATGGCCCGAGGTTAGGAGTGATACAGGGCTACAGAGAGGACAGGGTGATAGAGACCAGAGTTCTCTGGGGCCTGAGGACATCAGGATGGAATGTCAGGAGACATCTGCTTTGGGACACTGTGGCCTGGGACCCTGGGTCCATCTGATTTGGGTTTCCCGTCCTTTTTGATTTGCACACATGGTTTGCCCACAGGACAGAGAGGGGCTGATCTGCCGTGGCTGGGCTCCCCACCACTACAGACAGGCAGGGGCTGGGTTGAAGTGAATCTGACTTGAAAAACAAAGAAATGTGTTGTTACTTGTATCCAGGATTGTTTGGAGCAATTAACATCTGTCCCATATGTCAAGTGCCTGGCACATAGTAGACCCTCAATAAAATGGGTTCCGCTATTATAACAGTAACTCAGCTATGCTATAGGGGCCTTTCCTTTCCTGCCTCAACGAGGGTGGAGGGCTTGCTGGAATTGCCTGTGGAATGTGGGGGTGTGGGACAGCGGGGAAGGGAGAGGAATCAGGACACCCCTCCAGCCTGAGGAGCATCCTAGATGTCAGAGCCTCTGTGTTCCCAGCAACTAGGGCCTGTTCCTTGAGGCGTGCGGTTCTTCTCGAAGTATCCAGGTGACAGAGGGGCACTGGGAGGCTCCCAAAAGGCTGGAAGAATCAAAACCTTGGTCTGGATGCCCTGGGAAGCTCCCCTCCCCCAAGCTGGGCTTGCTTCCTGCCCTCGTCAGGAGGAACAGCGTGCAGAAAGCTCCTTTCCACTCCTAGACTCCCTAAAAAGTCCAAGTGGCCCCCAAGAGAGGGGTGAATAGAAGCTTCCACTTCGCACTTTGCCTGAGAGGAGGTTTCAGCATGGTCCCAGATCTCACTTTTACTTGTTCAAGTCCCCTCTTTGCCCAGCCGTACCAGGAACCTTCCCGGCCAACTAGGTCTTTCCTGTGTTGCTGTTGCATAAGGCCTGCAGCTGCCTCTCTTACCAGCCTCTGGGCTGGGCGGTAGGGCTGAGGGTGGGGAAAGAGGAAGCAGCCCCTGAGGCTGGATCTCCTCTCTCAGGGTGACAGAGCCCTGGAGAACCAGCAGCACCACAAGCTCCTGGACTTCCTTCCAGTTCTCTTCGCCTGCAGTTCACCTGCCTTGCAGCTACTTCCCTGTGGAACAGGTACTCGCATCCCCGGCCCCGGAGGGCAAGTGGAGGGTTGGGAGCAGGGCTGGGCTGTGGTGGACTGGGGGTGCATCTGGGTGTGGGAGCTGGACACCAAATCACCCCAAGCCCAAGATGCTAATCAACGCTGCACTCGTAGCCTAAACCCCTTCACAGCTCCAAATCTTCCCCAACCCGCATCCTAATCCCAGCCCCTACTCTAACCACCATCCTGCCCCGCCCCGGTCCCTGTTCCAGCCTTACCTCACCCTCAGTCGTGTCTCATCACCAGCCATTCACTAATCATCACCATCATCTCCATCTAGCCACAACCTTGGCCTTTACCGTCACCCCAGCCCCATCGCGCTCCCCTCCAGGTCAACCCCAACTCCATCGCGAACCACACCCTAACCACCACCTTCACCGCGACCCACCTTCCCCTCCCCCCCGCTCTCAGCCCTGCCCCGGTCCTCGTCGCTCGCTGGAGTGCAGGGTCCCAGCACTGTCTGTTCCGCAAAGCTCAGGAATGGGTGCTCAGGCTGAGAGCCAGGTTAGCCAGAATAAAATGCCAAATTCCTACTGCCAATTTCAAAGCCAGTGGACCTGACTAATGGATGATAGGGCTCTCAGGCCGAAACTTTGGGACTTTCCGCTATCATAATGCACTCCTGGAATTGCCAGGCTGTACCTTGATTTTCTATCCGTGGGCAGAGCACTCCAGCTGGTGTGTCGCCCCATTTCCCTCCTTCTCCAGCCTGAGAAGGAAGTTGGGGAGAAGCCCCATGTTGGGAAACAGAAACTGAATCCTGCTCAGCTGCCTACAGTGAAACTGCTCTGACCTTTCCTCCCCAGGCTGGCCTTGGCTGTGGGATCAGAGGTCAGGGGCTGAGTCCCAGACCACCCTCCCCAGCTGTCCTGGGACGCTTGGCCTCACATAGGCTTTACCTACTCACTTGCTGTCACGCGGACAGCAGACATGGGAGCCCACGACATGCCAGGCCACTCCATCCCGACCCTGGTGCAGCCTATACCATTTCTAGGCAGAAGTGGGATTTAAAGCTGTCTTCAGAGAGCCCAAGACTTGAGGATACAAGGATGAATCTCAAGGACTTCCTGGGGTCTGGGGATCAATGTTCTCCCAAGCAGTCGTTGTCTGAGGGGCACGTTGTTTTGGGGCTGCGGCGTTCACTGTCCCCCAATGTGCCCACCTGCTTCCCCAGGACCCACAATCACTTCTCTACCACCAGGGGGCACTGGTACACACTAGGACACAGTTTAACCCAAGCCTTCAATACCAGACTTTCAAACAGAGACAAGGGTCTCCCTTTCTGGGGTCCTTCGTGCCCTTTCTTTTTCTAGGACAGTTCTCAGGGTTGAGGCTGGTCTTTCGGGTGGAACAGACTGAGCTATTAAGCTGGGCTCTGGTGAAACTGACCCCTTGAGTACTGAGGATGGGCTAAGTGCTGTGACGTCTGCATGGGGTCATTTGGGGTAGTTCTAGAAAAGGTCCTCTCTCACATTCCAAAAAGCCCTGTTCCCCTCTGGGATCAGTATGTCTAAAGTTCCACCATTAAGGTCAGCATTGCCCTTTCCAGGGCCGCAAATGGGAACAGCGAGGGGCGGGGGGCGGGGGGGCGGGGCGGGATATCGGCCAGATGTACACGTATTGTCTTGCTGATGACCTAGGTGTAGAGGCTTGGACCCTGATACCCGGTGTGGCTGCAGGCTCCAGGGCCATATCTGCCCCCAAACATGCACAGTAGGCCACCTTGCAGGCCAGCATCCACGTCACGGGACCCAGCCTGGGCCAGCATGTGCCTTTCCTATGGCCAAAGATCAGGTGTGGAGCAGGAGGGTAGAACAGGCCTGATATTGCCCGAAGAACTTGGGGACGGGCCGCTGGGTCTCAGGAAATGACCGGACCTGCTCTTGCTGGAGCAGCCCAAGAGAGGGGGCTGGGTCTGCTAAGGGGCAGTGCCCTTCTGGGTCTGCCCTTGCCTTTGCTTTGATAGGCTCCCTGCAAGCCATCCCTCCTCCTTTCACGCTTGGCCAAGCTCTGTTCTCTCATCCTGACGGGCAGTGCTGCCTCCATCCAGGCCCGGGGTGTCTGCTCAGTGCTCCCCAGGTGTGGCCCCCGGTAACCACCGGAATCAGCTGGGCTGATGGGCTGGGGGCTGAGAGTGGTCATGAGTTTCCTCTCCTCACTTCCAGCCTCCCCAGGCCCTTCCCCTCACTCTGTAGAGTCAGCATTTAGGACAAGAGAGGACTGCAAAGTTGGCAACATGGGTTTTCATGTGTATGTGGTAAAATTTACTGTTTTAAGAATTTTTTAAATCCTCACGCAAGGACATGTTTATTGATTTTAGAGAGAGGAAGAGGAAGAGAGAGAGAGAGGAAGGGAGGGAGGGAGGGGGAGAAAGAGAGAGAGAGAGATACGGAGAGAGAAAAACATCGATGTGAGAGAGAAGTATTGACTGGCTGCCTCCCGTACGCGCCCTGACAGGGGAGCAAACCTGCGACCTAGGTATGTGCCTTGAGTGGGGATGGAACCTGCACAGGATGACCCTCCAATGAACTGAGACACCCCATCAGGGCTGTGTCTGGCGTTTTGAAGAACTACCAAATGGTTTTCCACAGGAGCTGCACCATTTTACATTCCCACCAGCAGTGCGTGCACTAAGCTTCTAATTCTTCCATATCCTCTCCAAAAATTTGTTAATTTTTGGTTTTGTTTGTTAGCCATTCTAGTGTGTGTGAAGTGGTAGCTCGTGGTTTTGATTTGCATTTCTCTTATGACTAATGATGTTGAATGTTTTTTCATGGGCTTATTGGCCATTTTATATCATCTTTAAAGAAATGTCTATTCAGGTCCTTAGTCCATTTTTGAATTTGGGTTGTTTGGAGTTTGTTGTTGTTGAGTAGTAGGAGTTCTTTATATGTTCCAGATATTAATCCCTTATGTATAATACTAATCCCATGATTTGCAAATATTTTTTTCCCATTCTGTGAGGTTTTAAAAAAAAAATTTTTTTTATTGATTGATTTGAGAGAGAGAAACATTGACTTGTTGCTCCACTTATTGATGCATTCATTGGCTGATACTTGTATGTGCCCTGATGGGGACTGAACCCACAACCTTGGTTCATTAGGACCATGCTCTAACCTAATGAGCTACCCAGCCAGGGCATGTGGCATTCTGTTTTTACTCTCTTGATAGTGTTCTTTGATTCACACAAATTTTAAATTTTGATCAAGTTTGATTATCTACTTTTCTTCTGTTCCTTACATTTTTTGGGTAATACTTAAGAAATCATTGCCTGATCCCAGATCATGAAGAATTTCATCCATGTTTCCTTCTAACAGGTTTATAGTTTTAGTTATATGTGTTTCTGTCCTCTCTCCCCTCTGGATACGCCCTCCTTAGAGCCCTCGTCCTCATTGGGGGCACTTCATGGCAGAGGGTTCCTTTCCTTCTTATGCATGGTATGCTGTAGGCAATTAACTCATGTATGTAGGGGTACGTGTTGTGCAGGGCCCTTGTGCCCCATGTGGCACCTAGAATTGCCCCATCACCAACTCTAAACCCCCAAGGACCACACCTCTGAGGCTCTCCTGGGCCGCAGGGCACATGTCCCCAGTTTCAGGTGCCCACCAGGTACCAAGCACAGACGACTCTGAGCGGGTATGCAAACTCCAAGGGGAAGTTTCAGGTAGAAGCCATCTTCAAGCTGCTCCTTGAAGACTGAATAAAGTTTAAAAGAGCAACTGTGGGGGGGAAGTAGCTGGTCAACTAGAAAGCCTGTGAGCAGATGGTGATGTTCCCAGGGAAGGTGTGGGGGGAGCAGGGAATGGGAGCAGAACTGGGATAAGAAATGAGAACCTTTTAGGGATGTATTGGGCTTCCATCTCATGGGCAATGGGGAGCCACAGAAGGTTTTTGAGCAAGGGAGTAGCTTTTAAGGACAGTAGTTTGGTAAATGCTCATTCAAGCTCCATATGACTTAGAACTTGTAAGGCTAGAGGTAGGGAGATGAGTCTCAAGTAAGAAACTGCCATTCTTGCTCTTTGCCTTGGAATAAGTCATTGGGCCTCTCTGGGTTCCAGTTCCTGTTGGCTTGAGTGGGCAGGGAGGGGCAGGGAAGTGGAGGGAAAGGGCGAAACAGCTGTTCATCTGCTCTGTGGTAGTGTTCTTGAGGGTCTGGGAAAGCAGAACTTGGAGTGGGGCTTAGGGACACACAGAGGGCTTTCTGATGCATTCCACCAAGGGAAGGCATCCCTGGGTGAAGACCAAGCTGTGAACTTGGGCTCCTGGCTCCTAGCTGGTGGCTGCTCCGGAGGCTCTTGGCAGCCCTGCCCTTGCACTGGGCTGGCCAGCATAGCGCGTGAGGGTACAGGGCTGGACTCTCAGCAGGCTCGGAGGCTGAGGTGCGCACACCACCCTCTTATGCACCAGAACCGGCGCAAGAACCTGCTATGGGCCGCCTGCTTCAGCTTCTCCACTTGGCCTCATCCGTCTCATCCGGTAAGCTTCACTGGCCTTGCTCATCGCACAAGGCCTGGCCTTTATGAGCCCAGCCCTGGCTGGCCTGGCAGACTGGTCACAGGTTTGGCTGCTGAGGTTGAAGGGAAGACACGGGGAGGGAGTGGTGGGGAGCCATGACCCTCCCTGGGGCACCTTCTATAGGGCACCTCAGAGGGCTCTGTGGTGACATCAGGCCTGCATTACTCTCTTGTCTGTCTACCCTCCCTCAGTCCTGGCCTTATGGAGTGTCTCCAGTCCTGATTCTGTGCAGGGTGTGAAGGGATCCTGCCTCATCATCCCCTGCGTCTTCAGTTTTCCTGCCAATGTGCAGGTGCTCCAAGGCATCACAACCATCTGGTATTATGACCACTCGGGAAATCGGCAGGTAGTTCACCACTCGGGGAACCCCAGCCTGGTGGAAGAACGCTTCCGCGGCCGTGCCCAGTTTGTGGGGAACACCGAGGAAAGGGTGTGCAACCTGCTGCTCAAGAACTTGAGTCCCCAGGACTCGGGCTCTTATAACTTCCGCTTCGAGATCAGTGAAGTCAACCGCTGGTTAGATGTCAAAGGCACTGCAGTCATAGTGACAGGTGAGGAAAAGGGTAGCTTGGTTACTGCCCGGAAGGGACTCCCAAGCTGCCTCTGGCCCCACTGACTCACAGTCCCAACCCTTGTCTTAAACCCAACCCCGGCCCCAGCCTGGCGCAAACCTGTGTCCTCCATGCATTCACCTTACGTGTAGGTGAGAGTAGAAAGCATTCTGTCCATCTCCTCGAAGCTCCTCAGCTGGGGTTTGCAGGGCAGGAGGTCTCAAGTGTGGTGAAGGGGAGTCCTGAGCCTCCTCTCTCTGTCCTCAGAGAAGCCCAGCGTGCCCACCATTGCCTCACCGTCAGAGCTGCGCGAGGGTGCGAATGTGGACTTCAACTGCTCCACTCCCTACGTGTGCCAGCAAGAGCCTGTCAGCCTGCAGTGGCAGGGCCAGGACCCTGCTCGCTCAGTCGCCTCCCACATTCAGAAGCTCGAGCCCACGGCTATCAACCACCAGCTCATCCTCCGCACGTCCCTGTCCTGGCAGGACCACGGCCGGACCCTGAGCTGCCAGGTCTCAGTGGCCAAATACAAGACAAAGGGCGAGATTCACCTCCAAGTGCAGCGTGAGTGTGCTGGGGGCCACACCCTTGTTACTGAGCACACATCTGTGGTTTCCCAGTGGAAACCAGTTCCTTCTCCAGCCCATGGAAAGAGAGCCCTGGCCCCAGAGGCAAAGCTGGGTGCACTCTGACCTCCTGCGTGGGGCAGGTGGAGAGAGACTGCCAAGCATAGGGAGCCCTGTTTAACAGCCCCCTTTTACCTCTTGTCCCTGAGGCCAGGCTGGGCACAGAAAGGGAGACAAAAAGCCAGAGGCTTGGGGGTCAGGCAACAAGGACCCTGAGATTTAGCCTAGCTCAGGAGGATGCTGGGGTGGGGTCAGGGAACCCTTTCCTGCCAAAGGCTGATCACATGCACAGTGGTCAGGGTACCACCAAGACGTGGCAAAGGGGCTGCGGGGCAGGCCTGGAGTTCCCACTTGACTGAGCATCTTCCCATCACAGTAAAACAAGGCAGCCCCTTCTAGAGCAACCTCTGTTCACAGGCATCAGGTGGCTGACTCCACCATCCACTCGATGAGCGAACTTTGGGCAAGTGAGTTGCCTCTTAGAGCCTCCATTTCCTTGTCTGTATAGGGGAGGTAACAATGAATACTAGTTCCTACCTCATAGAATTGTTAGGAAAATTAGAGGAGTGCTTGGCACGCACTAACCAGTCAAAACTACTACCTTCTTCCATTTTCATATCTATGTAGATTAAGTACTTGAAAATGTGAGCTTTTATTAGCGTACTCACATAGCAAGAAGAGGCTTTGAAACAAGATGTAAAAAAATGCAGTTTGTTTCTATTTTTGGCACCCTTCTTGCAAATGGATTAACCATTCTCAGAGCTTATTGAACTCGGCCTTTGGCGCACGCTCAGTCCCTTACCAACAGTTACCAGGCCACCAAAATGAGCAGTGGTGGTACCCATGACCCCCCGTTGATCAGGAGGCAGTGGACAGTATCATGAGACAGAAAGCCCTGGGAGGCAGTGTGGGCAGGGCGCCAGGCCAAGCATTGCATTGTCAGCCTCTTGGTGATGAGGGAAGGGGTCAGGAACACAGGGTGGGGGGCAGTGCAGCCCTGGACAGGAACTAGCGGGATGGATGACTTATCTGGGGGGGCTTCCTTAGGGCGGAGTGTTGCAAGAGGAGAGAAGAGTGCCTGCCCCTGCCTCCCCTCCCCGCACCTTACCTGATAACCCCCGTTGTGCCATGTAGATGCTCCTAAAGGTGTGGAGATCCTCCTCAACCCCTCAAAGGGGAGCATTCGTCCAGGCGATGTGGTCACACTCACCTGCCAGGTGAACAGCAGCTACCCCACGGTCAGTTCTTTGCAGTGGGTCAAAGATGGGACGCGCCTCAAAGCCCAGGGTCATGTGCTGCAGTTGTCCCAGGCAGGCTGGGACGATGCTGGAGTCTACACCTGCCAGGCTGAGAATGACGTGGGCTCCTCGACCTCACCCCCTGTCAGCCTCCACGTCTTCAGTGAGTCCTGGGTGACCTTGGGTCTTGCCCAGCGGGCGGGGAAAGGGTCCAGGCCACAGAGTCTGAGGGGATGCAGATGTGGGTTCCCGGCCCTGCCCCAGACACATGACAAATGTCCCTGGCAAGGTGGGATGTCAGGAGGATCCCGGTGAACAGCAGAGGGATGCAGCAGGCTCTGCTGCAGAAGGGACGTGATGCAGACTGTGCAGATATTAGGCTGAGTGGCTGGGACTCTGAGGAATTGGACCTGGAAGTCAGCTGGGTACCCGCTGTGTGCCTGATGCTGCTCCCACAGTGGCTGAGGTCCAGGTGAGCCCAGCAGGCCCCATCCAGGAGAACCAGACAGTGACGCTGGCCTGCAACGTGCCTAAAGAAGCACCCAGCGAGCTGCGCTACAGCTGGTACAAGAACCATGCCCTCCTGGAGGATGCCCACAGCCGTACCCTCCAGCTGCGCTCGGTTACCAGGGCCGACACTGGCTTCTACTTCTGCGAGGTGCAGAATGCTCAGGGCAGAGAACGCTCCGGGCCCGTCAGCGTGGTGGTCATCCGTAAGTGACTGGCGGGGGTGGACGCTGCTGGAGCCGGGCCAAAGGGTGCCGCCCCTGCAGGAGGGCTAGGGCTCTGGGTCCGGGTGGCCTGGAGCTGTGCACACCTGGCAAGGATTTGACCTTCTTGGGCCTCAGTTCCTCCGATTTAAAAAAACTTTATTTCGAAGTAAATTCAAACTTCCAAAAACAGTACAAAGAATTATCCTGTGCCTCTAACTTAGATTCCCCACTTGATAACATTTAAGTACATATGCTTTCTCTTTTTAAATATATATCATATGTGTGTACCTACAAGTACACATACACATGTGTCCACATATGCACAAATATGTGTGCTTGCATGTGTGCACATTTTCCTCTGTGTAAGCACATATACATACACACGCTATACACACATATGTGCATGCATACTCTATCGGTGTGCATCGACATATATGTTGTCCATCTATCGTCTATCTACTCATCCATTCTTCTATCCATTTACATTCCTAAATTTGTAGGCATAACACCTTTTACCCCTTAGTTCCTCAGTATGTATTATCTTACTTTAAAAAAAAAAGATTTTATTTATTTACTTCTTAGAGAGAGGGGAAGGGAGGGAGAAAGAGAGGAAGAGAAAGATCAATGTGCGAGAGAGACATCAATTGGTTGCCTCTTGCATGCCCTCAACTGGGGCACCTGCCCCGTAACCCAGGTATGTGTCCTGACTGGGAATTGAACCTGTGACCTTTTGGTTTGTAGGCTGGCACTCAATTCACAGAACCACACCAGTCAGGGCATCAGCGTGTATTTTCTATGGTCATTCTCATATATAACCACAGTATAGTGATCACAGCCAGGAAATTTAACTTTGATACAAGTCTATTACCTAACCTATAGTCCATATTTAAGTTATACCAATTGACCCAATAATGTCCTTTATGACAATTATTTTTTCTGGCCCAGGATCCAATTTGGGATCCAGCTGCATTCATTTGTCATGTCTCTTTATTCTCTTTTCATCTGGGACAGTTCCTTTGTCCTTTCTTGTCCTCTTGACATTGATACTCGACGCGTACAGGCCAGCCGTTGTGTGGATGTCCCTCAGTCTGCGTTTGTCTGGATGGGGTAGATTGAGCCTGGAACTTGGGCAGGAACAGCACAGATGCTGTGTCTGTCTCACCACATCACATCTGGAGGCGCGTGATGTTGGTGTGTCCCATTGCTGGTAGTGTTCACTCTGAGTGCTTGGTTGAGGTGATGTCCACTGCCAGGTCTCTTTGCTAATTTCTCTGTCTTTAAAATAGGGTCCCTGATCCCCACGCACATGGTTGCCACCAAGGATTGACTTGCCCAGCCCAGGGGCAAAAGTGTATTCAGCAGGCACTCAGGAGCTGCTGGGGTCACCCTCCATCTCCCAAGGCATTATGGGACAAAGGGGGTTCAGGGGTTGTAGACTATATAGGGAGATCCAGGGAGTGCCCCTGTCTGAGGGCGACAGCCCCTTCTCTACACAGACCCGCCCCTCGCCCCTGACCTATCTGCCTTCCTGGAGACACAAGATGGGCTGACGGGCATCCTCCACTGCTCCGTGGTCAGTGAGCCTGTGGCCACCCTGGTGCTGTCACACGGGGGACTGGTCCTGGCCTCCACCTCTGGCAAGCATGACCACAACCCACGCTTCAGTGTCTCATCTGCCCCCAACTTTCTGCGCCTGGAGATCCGAGATCTGGAGCAAGCTGACAGCGGGGAATACACGTGCACAGCCACCAACTCCTATGGGAACATGTCCTCCACCCTGGACTTTCGTGCCAATGGTAAGATGGCCGCCGGGGCTGGTGGAGGGAGCTCAAGGCGGGGGTCTGCTCTGGCCTCTTCCTCCTAGGAGTCCAGAGGGCTCAACTGAGGGACTGAACTAGCTAGTTAGTAAAAATCACGTCAAGGACCCGGCTACACAGTATTCCCAACGTGGGAGGTTCACGGAAGTCAAGGCAAAAATGAATTGTATTATTGCTTTTGTATACATTCTGACTCTGAACTTGGAGCGTCCTTCATGTGCATTCGTTTGTTTCTTATTTACCAAAAGTTCAGGGCAGGTTCTGTTGCTAGGTAGCAGTCAGATGCAGCAGACACTACAGAGTAGGGTCTTCCAGAGCATGGTACATGTGGTATCCTTCCCTTTTTCTGAAGCCATGGCAGACATAGCTAATCGATCAAGCCAAGTTTTTGACATAAGGTTGGGTTTCAGCTCAGAATCCTTCTTAACTATGCTGCAGCCAGTTACTATCAATAGATCAGGATGGACATTCAAGGCCAAGCCCTCCTGATTGTCAAAAGGTTCAAGGAGTTGATGACATGAAGCCCAGACCTTCCTACAATTGTGTGGGGGAAGGAGGATGCTGGAGGGCTTCCTGCAGTGGGTGGCATGAAGCCACAGATGTGCAGGGGAGCTGAGCCTCCCTTTCTCCCTCTTCTGCTAGCAGCCCGCCTCCTCATCAGCCCAGCAGCAGAGGTGGTGGAAGGGCAGTCGGTGACGCTGAGCTGCAAGAGTGGCCTGAGCGAGACACCTGACATCCGCTTCTCCTGGTACCTGAATGGAGCTCTGGTCCTCGAGGGGCCCAGCAGCATCCTCCTGCTCCCTGCGGCCTCCAGCACGGATGCCGGCTCATACCACTGCCGGGCGCAGGATGGTCACAGCGCCAGTGGGCCCTCCTCGCCAGCCGTCCTCACTGTGCTCTGTGAGCAGCGCCCCCACCGGCCCCTGGGCGGGGGGGCGATCAGTCCACTGGGGTCCACCAGCCATCCCTACCTCCTCTAGGCCCTCCTGACCCTGACCTTCCCAGGGTCTAGATCAAGAGGGCAGCCACTGGCCAGGGCTGAAAATGGGGAACAGGGTTGAGGATTTTCCTACCTCCCCATGTCCCCATCCTCTAATCCCAGACATCTCAGGGCCCTCTGCTCCAGCCTCAAACCCACCATGCGCACCACGTCCAGGCTTCATCCTCCTGAGCTGGGCCCTGGGACACCACACTCCTACATACGTGCAAATGCCCCATAAGTTGTGCCCTCACAGGCTCCCAGAGACATGAAGGCAGAACCTCTCAGCACAGGAACTGTGTCTTATCAGCGGGGGATGTTCCATATTAGCCTGAGGGGCTGACCAATGTTCAGGGCACACGCAGCTTCCAGAAAGCCTCCCCTGATATGAGCAGGAGCAACGTCCTGGGACTGTCAGGAAGAGCAGCCACCTCTCAGATGTTTTCTAGTGTCAGGGCGAGATCACGTGGAGGCCTTGGCTGATGGCTGTCTTTGACCATCCATCTCCAGAAGCCTCTAGAAAGAGGGCATTTCAAGCATAACTATTATCCTAAATAGAGCCAGCTTGAAGATCAGAGATAAGAGGCAGGGAGGACCTTGGGGTACAGAAAGGGAGCAGAGAGCAAGACTCACAGCGATTGCTATGAGGGCACCCTGCACATGGGAGTTCGGCAAGTGACTGCTAGCCCACACGTGCCTTTGTCCAAGCTAGAAAATGATGCGTCCTCTGGGAAGACTCGATACAGGACTAGGGCATAGTTTAGCACGAGGCGCGTGGGCTGAGTTCCTCCCACCCTGGTTAGGTTGTCCTCAGGCAGTGCACAGGTCCTGCGGCAGCGCACAGGTCCTGCGGCAGCTCTGGGCACATGCCTTTGTCGGTGTGTCCTGGGATCCCAGCCAGTGTGAGCGGACTTGTGAGGCCCGGTAGAGGCTGCGGTTGAGTTCCCATGCTCTTCCTCCCCAGATGCTCCACGCCAGCCCAAGCTCACCGCCTGGCTGGACATCGGTGCTGCAGAAGTTGGGTCTGGTCGTCGAGGCTTCCTTGAGTGCCGTGTGGACAGTGACCCCCCAGCCCAGCTGCAGTTGCTCCACAGAGGCCATGTAGTAGCCTTTTCCCTGCCATCAGGGGGTGGCTGCAGCAGCTGTGGGGTCTGTTCTGAGCACATAAAGGTCAACAGAGCCCCTAACCTTCTGCGTGTGGAGATACGTGACCCGGTGCTGGAGGATGAGGGCGTGTACCTGTGTGAGGCCAACAACGCCCTGGGCAACGCCTCCTCCTCAGTGACCTTCAATGCCCAGGGTGAGTTGGGTCAGAGAATGGTGGCACAGGGTCAGGGACCAGTACTCGGGACCCTGTTCCTCTGCAACCCCCAGCTCCGAAGAGGGTCTGTCCAGTGAAACCATCCTATTCAGCGGTGGAAGTTTGCCTTCTTATCCTGTCCAGTGGGTACTCCAGAGGGTCTTCTTCCCGCCCACTCCAGGCTGGGAGGTTGGGCCGCTGGCCCCTAGGGTTAGGGGGAAGCAGTCAAAATGAGGCCTATCTCAAGCGGGCCTGTGCTGCCTGCTCTCCAGCCACTGTCCTGGTCATCACACCGTCACCCACGCTGCCAGAGGGCACTGGAGCCAACCTGACCTGCAATGTGAACCGGGGAGCCGATGGTGGCCCTGCCAACTTCTCTTGGTTCCGGAATGGGGCACTGTGGACCCAGGGCCCCCTGGAGACCCTGACGTTGCTGCCCGTGGCCAGAACAGATGCTGCTCTCTACGCCTGCCGCATCCTCTCCGAGGCTGGTGCCCAGCTCTCCGCCCCCGTCGTCCTGAGTGTGCTCTGTGGGTGATGGGCATGAGCAGCGCTGGGCGCTTGGCGGGCTGAGGAGGCGGTCTGGGAGGACCCGGGCTGGGGCTGGTTTTGGGTATGGAGAAGGGTGTGCCTAGACTGTGTGTTTGTAGGCAGAGTGGGACACAATGTGGCAGCTGGAATGTGGTGAGCCGGGCTGGGGGTGGCCTGAGCTTCTCTCTGTCCCTGCAGATCCCCCAGACCCTCCAAAGCTCTCAGCTCTCCTGGACATGGGCCAGGGCCACATGGCTGTGTTCGTCTGCACTGTGGATAGTAGCCCACTGGCCCAACTGACCCTGTTCCGTGGGGAGCACCTCCTGGCCACCAGCCTGGGACCCCAGCTCCCATCACATGGCCGCTTCCAGGCCAAGGCCATGGCCAACTCTCTAAAGCTAGAGATCCGAGACCTAGGCCTTGGGGACTCTGGCACCTACCGCTGTGAGGCCACGAATGTCCTCGGAGCAGCCAATACCTCCCTCTTCTTCCAGGTCCAAGGTGAGTGTCCGTCCTCTGAAGATGTGGTGGAACCAGATGCTCTGGGGGTCACTCAGGCCAGGTTTTGGGCTGGGCCATGCGGATTTAGTGCAGAAATGTGAGGTCTTTTTCAGCCAGTTTCTGGACAGCTTCAAGCCAGCCCGCTGGAGGCCTCCCTCCCTTTGTTTCCAGTTAGGTATTTTCAGCTGTAGTAACTGTCACAGCCTCTAGGAGGCAGTGGCAATTGCACAAGGCAGCTTGCTTGGTTGGAGTAATTTCTGGCAGATAACTTCTTTTGTGGTAATATAATTTTGTTAGATAATACGTATCTCATACAAAACCTAATAGATATATATTATGCATATACATGTGTAATATGTGTATACAAATGTGTAGGTACATACATATACATATACATAGGAATGTATTTACATATTCTTCTATAAAATTCCTCCCTATGAGAATAAGCCAGGAAAAAAGAAAGTTAATACGCATAATGGTGCAAAGGCCAAAGAAAAACACACAATTTTTCTCCCACAGTGGCAAACATCAATTTTTGAACATTTTCCTTGGGCTTTGGTTCTATACGTCTTTTCTTTATGTATAATACTTATTTCATACGCAGAGAAATCGAGGGTCAGAGCTTTGGGGGCTTGCTCACGATCACATGACTAGCAGGTGGCCCTGTCAGCTTGGGACTAATTTGGTTCTGTTCCCAGGCACCGCCTGCGTTCTCAGGCACCACTCCAGCTGTTCCTCCATCGCACTGCCCGCCCCTTGGCCTCATCCTGCCTCAGACCTAGGGGTACTAGGGGTTGCCCTTTGCCCAGTCCCCAGTTCCTGGGGTCCCATGACCTGGGGCCTGGGTGCAGAGCTGGGCCGGAGAAGGCTGGAGAAAAAAGATCACACAGCTGCTAGCTTCCCCTTCTAAGCCCTCGGTGACCCATGCTGAGTTCAGCACAATGGCCCTTGGCATGACCTAAATTCCTCCCATTTTAGTGCTTTATGGGGTCAAACCTACATTTGTCAAGAGCCAACACATGCAGGCATTGTGCCTGGCATTGGGTCGCAGATAGTGTAAGTCGGTCGGGCCCTTGAGAGGCTCACCCTCTGGTAAGCAAGACGTGACTGACAGCAAAGCCATAACTCAAGGTGGCGGGTGGTAAACACCGGGGTAGACCCACGCTGGGTAGTTGGGAGCCGGAGACGGAGGCATGGGGATGAGTCTGCAGCGGTCTGGCTGGGGGAGCTGTGGCTTGGAGACACACGGCCGAGGTCATGCAGTCTTGGTGTGGACAAACTCCCAGTTCCAGACTGTGGGAGGATATGGTGGAGGGTCCTCCCTTGCTCTTGATTTCTCCTGCAGGAGCCTGGGTCCAGGTGTCACCATCACCCGAGCTCCAGGAGGGCCAGGCCGTGGTCCTAAGCTGCAAGGTACCCACAGAGGCCCTGGAAGGGACCTCATATCGCTGGTATCGAGATGGCCGGCCCCTCCAAGAATCAACCTCGGCCACGCTCCGCTTTGCAGCCATAACTTTGAGCCAAGCCGGGGCCTACCACTGCCAAGCCCAGGCCCCAGACTCAGCCACCACAAGCCTGGCTGCCCCCGTCAGCCTCCATGTGACCTGTAAGTGCTCTCATCTTTTGTATGTTTCTCCGGGGGTCGGGGGGGAGCCAAGGGCATGGCTGGGGGAGGGGATGCTGAGCCCCTGGACGTGGGCTCCACCTCTCTGAGAGAGCCTTAGATGAGGGACCACCTGGCCAGACCCTGACTACTCCCCACTTTGTGTAGATGCCCCACGTGAGGCCACGCTCAACAGCCTGATGGACACTGGTCCTGGGAGACTGGGTCATCTTCTGTGTCAAGTGAATAGCGACCCTTTGGCCCAGCTACGACTGCTCCGTGGGGACCACATCGTGGCCTCCACTCTACAAGGTGTGGGGGAACTGGCGAGCAGCTCTCCCCGCCTAAAGGTGGCTGTGGCCCCCAACACACTCCGCCTGGAGATCCACAATGCAACGCTGGAAGATGAGGGAGTCTACACCTGCGAGGCCAGCAACACCCTAGGCCAGACCTCAGCCTCAGCCAATTTTGATGCCCAGGGTCAGTGTGGGGTTGTGAGTATGTGCATGGGTGGCTCCCTTAAGAAGAGAGAAGGTTGGAGAGGGCTCTGGACGCCTAGGGCACAGGCAAGAGGGCTGAGCATAAGGATGGTCTCCATGCTGCCCACCCTTCTTAAGGGCAGCAGGCTCCAAACTTGGGTTTCATGGAAGAGCCTTTTTTTTTTTTTTTTAAATCCTCACTCAAGGACATTTTTTCATTGCTTTTAGAGAGAGGGGAAGGGAGAGAGACAGAGAGGGAGAGGAACATTGAGGCGAGAGAGAAACCTTGATTGGTTGCCTCCCACAAGTGCCCTGACCAGGGACTGATGCAAAACTTAGGTCTGTTCTGCGAAAGGGAATCAAACCCACAGTTTTTCAGTGCATGGGTCGACGCTCCAACCAACTGAGCCACACCAGCCATGCTCATGGAAGAGCTTTTGTAAAAACCAGAATTTGACATGTATGTCCATTGGATAAAACTGAGCAGAAAGGGGGTGCTCAAGGAGGAAGCACAGCAGGCCCGAGGAGGCCAGCGTTCTCCCAGGTGCCCGCCCCACCCCCACCCCCAGGGTCAGGGAGGGCTCTACAGGGCTCTGCGGGGGACCACTGAGAGATGATAAGTCATTTACCGAGCTCCGCCTCTGAGCCCCATTTACAGGCGGGCCACCTGTGCCTCACAGAGGCCAAGGGGCTCCCCTCCCTCATGGAGACAGGTGGCTTGTTTTCCATGGCCTCATGACCCTCACTGGTGTCCCCATGCCCTCCTTCTCTCCCCAGCTGTGAGTGTGCAGGTGTGGCCAAAGGCCACCGTGCAGGAGGGGCAAATGGTGAACCTGACCTGCCTTGTGTGGACCACCCACCTGGCCCAGCTCACCTACACATGGTACCAGGATGGGCGGCAGCGCCCAGGTGCCCACGCCATCCACCTGCCCAATGTCACAGCCACAGATGCTGCCTCCTACCACTGTGGTGTGGTGACCCCTGGCCAGGCACCCCGCCTCTCCAGGCCTGTCGTCCTGGATGTCCTCTGTGAGTGTGGTTGGTGGCAGGGTGGAGCTGGAAGGAATGACAGCAGCCTACAGAGATCAGGGCATGGCTGAAGCCCCACAGGCGTCCAACCGGGGAATGCAGTACCGGGACTCAGCCGGCTGATGGAGCGCTTCGCAAGGAGCGTTAGAGTCGGGGAGCTCTGGGGATGGGTCCTCTCTGGGCAGAGCAGCAGTGCCCCAGATTGGGCAAGTGGAGGCCCTTGGGGAGGGAAGCCAAGGACCTCCTGGTTTGAATGATACCTGCAAACTGGCCTTCTCATGGCTGCAGTCTCTGAACTCTGTCTATGCTTTGCGTGCTCCCATAGATGCGCCCCGCAGCCTGCGCCTGACCTACTTCCTGGAGAGTCGTGGTGGGCGGCTGGCCCTGATCCGGTGCACTGTGGACAGCAACCCACCCGCCCAGCTGGCCCTCAGCCATGCCGGTCGTCTCCTGGCCTCCTCGAGCGAAGCCTCCGTGCCCAATACCCTGCGCCTGGAGCTGTGGGAGCCTAGACCCAGCGATGAGGGTCTCTATAGCTGCTTGGCCCGTAGTCCTCTGGGCCAGGTCAACACATCCCTGGAATTGCGGCTAGAGGGTGAGGCAGGGCTCCGATCTCATGAGGGGTGGGATCAGCTGTGGTGTCTGGCTGGGCCCGGCTGACCCTCGCCTCCTTGGGACAGGTGTGCAGGTGACCCTGGCTCCGTCGGCCACTGTGCCCGAGGGGGCCTCCATCACAGTGACCTGTGAGGACCCTGCTGCCATCTCACCCACCCTCTATACCTGGTATCACAATGGCCGTTGGCTGCAGGAAGGGCCAGCCGCTTCCCTCTCATTCCCGGTAGCTATGGGGGCTCACGCGGGAGCCTACTCCTGCCAAGTTCAAGATGCCCAGGGCACACGCAGTTCCCGACCTGTAGCCCTGCAAATCCTCTGTGAGCAGGGGTCCTTGGAGGGGGGTAGCCAGGGTGGTGGAGGGCACTTTCAGGTCTCAGTGGGGGTGGGCACAGGATTACAGGGGGCTGGGAATGGGTGCTTGGGGGAAAGAAGGACATGGGTGATGAGGAAAGGGGCCCTACGTCCCTGAGAGCCCTGCCGGAAGGAGCCTGCCCACAGGACTCCTGAGAAGGCAGCACTTCTAGGAAGTGACTGTTTGTCCAGAGGCTTCAGCCTCGCCAATGCCATGCGGGTGGACAATGGACAGTACAGGATTTCCAAGCAAGGACTCCAACTGTGCCATGCCCCACCCTCAGATGCTCCTCGGGACGCTGTCTTGTCCTTCTTCTGGGACTCGAGGGCCAGCCCCAAGACTGTGGTGCAATGCACTGTGGACAGTGAGCCACCTGCTGAGCTAGCCCTGTCCCACGACGGCAAGGTACTGGCTACCAGCCACGGAGTCCATGGCTTGGCATCGGGGACAAGTCTTGTCCAGGTGGCTCGTAACAGCCTGCAGCTAAAGGTGCAAGAGGAGCCCTTAGGTGATGAGAACACCTACGTCTGCACGGCCCACAACTTGCTGGGCTCAGTCAGCACCTCAGGGCAGCTACAGGCAGAAAGTGAGTGGGTGATGGGGAAGAAGGGACTCAGGGGCTGTGGGGTTGCAGAGCCCATGTGGGGGGGGGGGTTGGCTGGCCTGAGGGGGTAGATATAACCCTGATCTGTTGGAAGAGAAATACGTCCCCACTGGAGGACGTTGCCCATCTTGAAGGGGAGGGACAACCTTGCCCATGGAGAGCTTCCTACAAGGGTGGAGGTGTAGCAGTGCCCAAGGGGAGCTTGGGTGCAGGGGAGACATAGCCCTACCCTCACAGAGCCCAGTCAGGGGGTGGTGCGCAGACCTGCCCCAGGGAAACCTGGGGTGGGAAGAGAGACAGAGCCCTACCCTCAGCGAGTCCAGTCTGAGGGAGAAGGTGCAGCCTCTCCCTTGGGGAGTCCAATCTGCAGTTGGGACATAGCCTTATCCCTCAGAACTCTGGGCTGATGAGAAAGCGGGGACACATCCCTGCCCTGGAAGTCCCTGTGTGAGGACGAGAGGCAGCCCTGTTCTCAGAGATCTCAGTCTCATGAGGGAAGACTGAGTCCCACCTTCAGGGGCCCAGATCCCGTCAGATCCTAATGCACGGGGGCCTCTGAGGTCCCCCCTCGGATCCCACCCGAGGCTCTGGCTCCTGCAGGCCTGCAGATCCCCACCCACCTCCTTGTCCTCGGCCTTCAGGTGTGCGTGTGGTGGCTGAGCCAGGCCTGGATCTGCCTGAAGGTGCAGCACTGAACCTGAGTTGCCACCTTCCTGGTGGCCCCACGCTCATAGTCAATTCCACTTTCACTTGGTTCTGGAATGGCCAGCAACTGTATGCAGAGCCTGTGCCCACCCTTTCCTTTTCCCACGTGGCCCGTGCCCAGGCCGGAGTGTACCACTGCCGGGCTGAGCTCCCCTCTGGGACCACCACCTCTGCTCCAGTCATGCTCCGTGTGCTCTGTGAGTATGACAAATGCCCCCCACCTCAGTCTCCCCACATCTCACATGCCCGCCTCAGGCCTTCTTCCTCTTCCTCCTGCAAAGAGCAAGGACTTCACAGGTGTGGAGTCCTGTGTGGAAGGACTCCCATTGATGTGTCGTGTGATCTTGTGCATCTGTGCCTTGGCTTCCTCATCTGCAAACACCAGTTCCCTCACCTGGTGAGACATATAGGAGATAAAGCATGCAGCGTTCCTGGCACACAATAGGCCCTCATCAGCCTTGGTCCTCTACTCCATTTTCCACCAGGGCCTGATGCTGTTTCAGGCAGCTATTGCTGCATAACGAGCCACAGCAAAATGTAGTGCTTAAAAAGACAGCCATTTTATTTGCATACATTTCTGTGGGCCAGAGATTTGGGCTGGACTCAGCTGGGCAGTTCTTCTGCTGATCTCACGTCACGTGGCTGCAGGTGTCTAGTGGCTGAACTGTGGTTACGCGGTCTAGGATGGCTTCACCCTCGTGGCTGGTTGTTGAGGCTGGCTGTTGGCTGGGCCACATGTGTCCAACAGGCTGGCCTGGGCTTCCCACATTCTTGTGTTTCAAGGAGAGCAAAAGCTTCGAGGACTCTTAGATCTAGCCTTGAAGTCACACAGTGTCACTTCTGCCTTCTAGCGGTCAAAACGAGTCACAGATTCAAGGAATGAGGAAACAGGCTCCTAATGGGAGAAGCGAAGTCACTTTGTACAGGGAGGAATTTGTGATTGTTTTCGATAACTACCACGTTCCCTGTCTTCCCACAGACCCTCCCAAGACACCCACCATGACGGTCTTTGTGGAGCCTGAGGGTGGCACCCAGGGCATCCTGGACTGCCGAGTGGACAGTGAGCCCCTAGCCACCCTGACCCTCCATCACGGTGGTCGGGTGGTAGCCTCCAGCCAGTCCCTAGGTGCCCCGGCTCAGCCTCACATCCATGTCTCAGCCACCCCCAATGCCTTGAGGGTGAACATCGAGGAGCTGAGGCCCAGTGACCAGGGTGAATACGTGTGCTTGGCCTCCAATGCCCTGGGCTCCGCCACTGCCTCGACCTACTTCGGAACCAGAGGTGAGGGAGGGCTCCATCTCCCCGGCCACTCTGCACAAGGCCCAGCTCTCAGGTCCAAAGGCTTCCTTCTGATGTCTTCCCTGGGTTGCTTCAGCTTGTCTGTCTAGCCTAGGCTGGTTGCTTGAAGCTCCTTTGTATGGGAAGCTCCTGAGACAAAGTGAAAGTTAGAAAAGGTTTCACTTTGGGGATGTCCCTTGGGAAGGGGTACTGGAGGCGTGGAGCCATAGCTGCCCCCTGAGCCATCCCCTGTGTTGCAGCCCGGCACCGCCTGCATCTGTTCCAGCAGCTAGTCTGGGTCCTGGGGCTGCTGCTGGCTGGCCTCCTCTTCTTCCTGTTGGGCCTGGGGGCCTGCTACATCTGGAGGTGGGTCCAGAGCTGGAGGGTGAATGGGGCTACCTCATCCTTCTCTGTTTTCCCCCTTGTCCCTCCTACCAAATTCACAGGCTCCATACCTCTTAGGCCATCCCCCTCCCTGCCCATATTCCAGATTTGAGAATCCTTTCTAGAATTATCTCTAAATCCATCTTGCTGTAGTTTTCTACTTTCCTTATCTCCACCCTGTCTGTGCTGAAGAAAGGACTGGGGAGGAAGAAAGACAAGGTACGCTGCTCACCACCATGCTCCCCTCTGCTCGGTGCAGTGAACAGGCTGCAGACAAGCACGTGGGGCGGGTGACGGGCACTGGGGAAGGCAGGGAGACAGGAGGCTCTCTGAGTCCACTCTTGCCCTTGCAGAAGGAGGTGTTTTCGTAAGCTGCGCACGGGTGAGAATTCAGTGGAGATGACTTCTCAGAAGGACACAATGCAGGTATCTATCCACCATTTGGGCAAATACAGACATAATGCCCGGCTACCCCACAGTGCAGGGCTGGCCCCTAGAGACTGCCCTCCTGTATAGGCTAGTGCCTGGGCTAGAGGGAGACTGGGGAGAGACTATGGAGATCCAGGGCCCCTTTGGAAAATGGGTAGGGAGAAGCCATGTGTCTGCTTGGGGTAGGGAGAAGCCATGTGTCTGCTGCTCCGCGGGCTGCATGACTGGGGCAGACATTCTGAACTTAACAGCAGCACCTTCACTTCTAAGACACATCTTGGAACACAGGACCCCACCTGTGTTTGGGGGTCTTTCTTCCCATCACTTGGACAAGAGTGAAAAACTGTTTCCCCTCCTTCATGGTCTGTCCCCTCCTGTAGATAATCCATTTGGTGGGCCAGGGCTCCCAGCCATGCGTAGTCTCACTGATCTCCTTGAGATGCTACCCCAGGCTTGGGGGCCTGGCGGACTGTTCTCCAGAGTTAGGGATCAGGTGATGACATCTGCCAGAGTCTCCCGGTGACCAGGGTTTTCCCCCGTGGGAAGCTCATTGACTCTGATGCAGCCACGTTTGGGACTTCATCCGGTGCTCCGCCCCTGAACTGACCTGCGGCATTGCCCACCCTCAGGAGGAGGCGGCCGCGGGAGTCTGTGACCGCCTGCGCTTTGTAAACAAGGCTGTGCTGGATCCTGCCTGCCTCTGTGAAAACAGTGCTGACACATCTGACTTGCTATGACCTGGTTCCGAACCTCCTGTCCTTCAAGAAAAATAGGTGGCGAGAGGAGGGGTGAACCCCAGTTTACCCAGGAAGGTGGTGACCTCAGCAGATGCTGAAGAGAAATGACTTGATTATGTTATCCACTTCTCTTTTCTCTGGATCTCATATCCCCATTTATCTTCCACTGCCCCTGCACATCTTTCTCTTTGAGGCCCATTCTGGACTATTTGGAAGGGTTACAAGAGGCGCTTTCTACATCCCCACAGGCCGGCCAAGGCCCTCTGTACAAGCTAAGATACACGTTAGGCTGCTTTAACAAGATACTAAATATAGTAACTTCAACATGAGAAAATTTTATTTTTCTCTCCCATACTAGTTTGGGTATGTTATGGTGGTTTAAATTGCTGGTGCTCTGGATCCTTCTCTCTTGATTATGAGGTTTACAATGACCCCATTGCATTCACATTCCCTTCAACAAGAAGGGTGGAAGTTAAATGTATACCCATTCCCACTGTGGGCCCAACTGGAATTTGCTCCTGTCATATTCAATCACTTCCCATTGGCTAGGGTTTAGTCATATGGCCACTCCAAGCTTCAAGGGATTCTGGGAAATGTAGTTTTATTCTATTTCCAAAGGTCTCCCAGCTAGGGACTCATCCCTGAGACTTTTGACATTGATGAGAATGCTGCCAGTAGGGCACATTCTGTCTTCGTGCCAATCTGCTGAAGAGCATGCCCTGGTCATGGGCTTCCTGGAAGGGGTAGTTACTCTCAAACATTAAGACTGAGAAAATCAAGAAGGTTTGGTGGTTCTTAGGGAGAGGGCATGCCAGGCAGTGAGGTTGCCTGAGCAGACATTTTGTGCCAGATCTGGCCCCTGGAAGAAGAGGTGCCCCCATCCCCACTCCCCACCCTCAGGGAGTGTGGAGAGCAGACACCATGTCGTCAGCATCCTTCTTTCTGCTCCAGGTACATTCCTGTCCATGATCCAGTAAGTTCACGTCTTCTCCCTGGAAGCACATGCCCAGGGGCTGTTAAGATGAATGAGGGCCACCAAGAAGGTTCCCAGGAAGTCAGTGCCTGAGGGGAGCCAGTTCTTGGGTAGGCTAGTGACTCTCCTGGTAGCCTGGTGACACATGAGGGGAGGAGCAAAGAACCCCCTGCGCTGGGATTTGGGTTGAGGAACGTGGGGAGAAATGGGGCATTAGCATGGAGCTAACAAGTTGGGAAGAAATTGGAGGCCTGGTGAGCTCCACGTAGCAGTGGTTGGGACACTTCCTAGTCCAAGGTTCCATTCCTTTTAGTGCCTGATGGCCAGGCCATTCCTGAGAGCCTGTCTGGCATTTCCTCTCAATAAATGCCCACCCTATGACATAGCTGAAGTGAGTCTTTTATCCTGTAACATGAACTGCTGGACTGGAACACAGAGAATTAAAATGTGAGTGGGGTTTGTTACTACCTGCTCAGACTACCTGCTGAGGTGTCCAGTGCGTGCAAATTACATGCATTTACCACAGACCGCCTTATGCTCAAGTGATTTGTGGCCTTTCCTGCCCTTTGTGTCTGCAGGCTGCTCACCTGCCCTGCCCACATGACCATCTCCGTACTGGGCATGCTGTAGGCGAGCACTTAGTAAGGAAGCCCTAGTTTTCCTGCATTGTTGGCAAATGGAAGGGTGGAAAGTGTGGGCTGAATCCAGAGGTGAGAATGGGAGAGAGGAAGCCAAATGCCGACAAAGTTTTTGGACTGTCTGGGGAAGAGAGCCTGAGGGGAGTACCACACGTGGCCGAAGGGGTGGCTGCTGGGAAACCTGGGAACATTTGATTTGAAAATCTTTATCTGCTTTGGTGTACCTCTGAGGAGGCATAGGTCCATCTGGGCCAGGAGAGTTCTCAGAGGGCTTCATTATGTCCACCCCCATTGGCCTGAGGCTCCTTAAGACTTTTATTTTATTTTTCACATAAAAGTTTCAAGTTTATTAATCCTTTCATGAAAAATCTGCCCAGTCAGCACAGGTAAAGTCGCTGTGGCGTCTGTACTCCTTCTGTTGCCCAGTCTCCAGCTCGCTTTTGCCAGCACCAACAGTGGCCTTCACTGTCCCCCTGCCTTTCTTCATCCTGTCCTGGCGTTCCTTTCTCTGTTTCCTTGAGGTTGTCTTCTTCTCATATAGGCCATGTCTTGCAAGTCTATGTTTGGGTTCTTTTTTTCTTTGCATAATCCAAGGAATCATAAATCATGCCAAAGCCAATTGTCTTTCCACCACAAAAATGGGTTCTGAATCCAAACACAAAGATGCCAGCTGGTGTGGTCTTATACATTTTGGCTAGTTTTCTCTGAATTTCTGTCTAGGGTACTGTTGCCTTCCCAGGGTAAGGATGTCAATGACCCTTTGTTTTCACTGAAATACTCTGTTGGTCATGAACTTCCTGGTGCGGATGGTTCCTGTGTCGTTCATGATGGTGGCCGGTCTTCAAGCAGACAGGGAGGAAAATAGCAAGACTCTAAAAATAAACTTTGATTCAAGTGTGACACACATACAAAAATGTAAACACATTATAACTGTACAGCTCAATGATTTTTTAAAAAAGTTAACAAACCCATGGAACCAGCACCTAGATCAAGAAATAGTCCATTGATCATCAGGACCCCAGAGTCTTCCTTCTGATCCCTCCAAGTCACAATCCCCCAAGAAAATCACTCTCTTGACTTCTCACACCACAGACTTTATTTGCTTGTTTTTGAACTTCTATACAAATGGAATCATACAGAATATAAAATAACTTTTGAAAACGGTTTATCATATCTATCATATCGTATTAAAGCTAAAATACTCCTGCCCTGAATTTCCTCCCTGGATATTTACTCAAAAAAGAACAAGGGTTTATGTTCACCATGTGATTGTACTAGAATGTTTACAATCACACTATTCATAATAACCAAAAATGGGAAATAACAAATGCACATTGACAATAGAATGGAAAAATGAATTGTGCTATGTTTACACAATAGAATATTACACAGAAATGAGAAGGAACTACTACTATACATGTTATGGGCAACGCTCCCAAACATAATGTTGAGTGAAAGGTGTCAGACACTAAACAGTGTAGACTGCACGATTCCAGTCTCATGAAGTTCAAAGCTAATTGGTGGTGATAAAGTAAAAATAGTGGTTATTTATAGGGGAAGGCCATGACTGGGAGGGACGATAAAGGGACTTTCAGGGAGCAGACAGTGAGGTTTCTTGGTCTGGGTGCAGGTTTTATGGTGTGTTCACTCTGTGAAAAGTCACTGAGCTGGGCACTTAGGACACACAGTTTTCTGAAAATATATTAAACAGTACTTCAATGAGGTGGTTTTAAAAAATCTTCCACCTTTCATGGAATTCTACCCAAATTACATCTGAGTACAGATTTTTTTTTTTA
Source organism: Pteronotus mesoamericanus (assembly GCF_021234165.1). Classification (NCBI taxonomy): domain Eukaryota; kingdom Metazoa; phylum Chordata; class Mammalia; order Chiroptera; family Mormoopidae; genus Pteronotus; species Pteronotus mesoamericanus. The sequence goes on along the minus strand of NW_026555105.1, from coordinate 23,493,102 downwards.
AAGTACTCTCTTCACTTTGTCATGGGGCATCATGTTCTCCTCTGAATGCACTGTTCACATGTGTGACATTTTCTGATGCACCCAAGCATTGGCATGACATCTCCATGGGCTGGAGTTAGTGGTGCTTCCCTTGGACTCTTCACTCTTCAGGATAAGTCCTATTTGCAGGTGATGGGCATTGCTCATTATATGAGCACTTCAAAGATACAGCTGTCACTAGTTTGTCTTCTTCCCAGGGCACTTCCCATTGCCCCCAGAGAGTGATACCAACAAAGCATTTGAGAAATCATATTTCTCATGGTGTTATCAGTCATGAACACTGAGCTGATCAATGACACCTCTAGGATCTATCTTTCTCAACTTTGGTCCAATGGCTCTACCCCCTCCTCTGCTATCCCCAAATGTAAATAAGCAATTGTTCTGAGATTTCAGCAGAAAATTCTTCTGATGCGCCTGGACATAGCTCATCTGGGTTAGAGCATTCACTTGGCGAGGATGGCTTCAATTCCCTCACAGCTCTCAGTCTACCTGTCCCCCTCATTTTATCAGCACTGACAGTGTGCCAGGCTCTGTAGTAGGCAGTGAACAAAAGACATGAAGCTCAGGGTCTGGAAGAGAGAGACAAGAGGCAACTATGATGCTGTGTGAAATGTGGTACAGCGAAAAGTATAGTGCAAGGGACAATTGCCAGGCTCTGGTTAGAGTCCACCCTAACTGACAAGGAGTCACCAAAACTGCCGCTTGCAGTGTGAGTAGGAGTTCATCAGTGGACTGTATTCTTGCCAGAGGAGAGAGGGTCCTGCCTGCCTCTCTCCTGATGCCCACACTAAGGTCTCCCCTCTGTGACTCTGAGGTCTGTTCTGCTATCCTGATCCCCAGCTTATTTTGTGCTCAAGCCACCTCCAACCCCTTGTCAGGTCCTTCCAGGACATACATTTGGTATTGTGCTGTCCCTGTGATTTCTGGGGTTTTCTTGGCTGCTTCCCTCTTCTCCCCTTCAGGACTGTTTCCTTTCCTATGGTTAGGGCTTCTTCTTTCTCAAGATTCACATTCTCCTTTGGAATCTTCATTTGTGTTCCTGGTTCAAGATGAAAGCCTGGGTCTCTTTGTCCACTGCTGCTCTACCCCCAATCCCCCCCCAACAAGAAGAGAGAGCAAAACGGACCCTGGGTATGACAGAATGCCTTGCTCTCTGCCCCCTGGCTTAACCAGCAGAAGAATCAGGGAATTCTGTCTTGGAGGGGTGCTGTTAGGATCCACGGTGACTCCATTTAGTCATCCACAGGGGGAGGGATTGATCCCTTTCCAGCCTGTCTTCACTGGAGCCTCCTGTGTGACCAAAGCCATCTATGTCTGTATTAAATCTGGTCCCCAAGATGAGATTTCATGCATAAATGACTTATTAAGAACATGTTCCCAGGGGAATCCAGTACAAGGGTGGGAGGAGCAGAATAGGCAAAGAAAGGGAGCTAAAGACACAAACACTTGAATGTTCACACCAGCAATTTTTGTAACATCTCAAAACTAGGAACCACTCAAATGTCCAGCCACAGTAGAAATGATGGGGATAAGATGTGGGTATAGCCACACAATTGAATACTACCCAGCAAAGAAAATAAATGAACAAAAGGCTGGATACATTACATAAACGGAAAAATATTTGCAACTCATACTCATAAACAAAGGATTGATCACCCTTGTGTATAAAGATCTCCTTCAAGTTAAGAGAGAACAACAATTCAATGGAAAATGGGCTGTGATATGAACAGGCAGTTTAGGGAAAAATAAATACAAATGGCTTTTAAGTGTTTGAACAGATATTAACCTTACTAGGGACTTCCAGTCAAGGTGAAAGTCTAGGTAAATGTGGCTTGCCTCCTCACACAACCAAAGCAAAATTACAGCTAAACCACAGAACAAATATCACTCAGAACCATCAGAAAATCAAGCTATATAGACCCTACAGGACACATACTGCATTAGGCCATGCTACTAAAACACAGAGTCAAAACAGCTCTCCCTAATATGTAGGAACAAACACAGGGAGACTGCCAAAATGATGAGACAAAAGCATATGGCCCAAATGAAAGGACAGAACAAAACTCCAGAAAAAGAACTAAACAAAATGGAAATAAGCAATTTATCAGATGCACAGTTAAAAACACTGGTTATAAGGATGCTCAAGGAACTCAGTGGGTGCTTGAACAGCATAAAATGATCCAATCAGGAGTGAAGGAGACACCACATGGAATAAAGAATGATTTATAGGGAATCAACAGAGGAATGGGTGAAACTGAGAATCAAATCAATGATTTGGAACATAAGGAAGAAAAGGACATCCAATCAGTACAGAAAAAAGAATCCAAAAAAAATGAGGACAGTGTAAGGAACCCCTGAGACAGCTTCAAGCAATCCAAAATTCACATCATAGGGGTGCAAGAAGAGGAAGAGCAAGAGCAAGAAATAGGAAATCTATCTGAAAAAATAATAAAAGAAAGCTCCTCTAATTTGGTTAAGGAAATAGACGTACAAGTCCAGGAAGCACAGAGAGTCCCAAACAAGACGGATGCAAAAAGGACCATACCAAGACTCATGATAATTAAAATGCCAAAGGTTAAAGATAAAGAGAGAACCTTCAGCAAGAAAAAAGCAGATAATTACCTACAAAGGAGTTCCCATAAGACTGTCAGCTGATTTCTCAAAAGAAACTCAAGGCTAGAAGGAATTGGCAAGAAGTATTCAAAGTGATGAAAAGCAAGGACCTACAACCTAGATTACTCTATCCAGCAAAGCTATCATTTAGAATGGAAGGGCAGATAAAGTGCTTCGCAGACAAGGTAAAGCTAAAGGAGTTCATCATCACCAAGCTCTTATTGTTTGAAATGTTACAGGGACTTATTTAAGAAAAAGATCAAAACTATGAACATTAAAATGGCAATATATACATCACTATCAAAAATTGAACCTAAAAACAAACTAAGCAAACAAGTAGAACTGAAACAGAATCATAAATATGGAGAATATTGGGATGGTGGCCAGCGGGGAGGGCGGTCTGGGGGAATGGGGGGAAAAGATGAAGGGATTAAGAAGTACAAATTGGTATTTACAGAATAGGCAGAGGGGATGTTAAGAGCAAGTATAGGAAATGGAGTTGCCCGAGAACTTACACTCATGACCCATGGACATGAACAAAGAAAGGGAGGATGGCCAGAGTGAGTGGGAGGTGCTGGGTGGAGGGGGGCAAAGGGTGAATAATTGGGACACCTGTAATAGCATAATCAGTAAAAAAAGATACTAACCTCAATAATAAGAGAAATGCAAGTTAAGACTGCACTTTCACTTTCAGACTAGCAAATCCTATCAGAGTTTGATAACTGCATTGGTAAGGCTGTGGGAAAACAAACAATCCAGATGTCATAAACTGGCACAAGTTGGGAGGCACAATTTAACTGTATCTACACAAATCACAAATACACATATCCTTTGACCCAGTAATCCGGCTTGTAGAAAATCATCTCACAGGTAAACTTATGCATAAAATTATCCATCACAACATTGTTTGTGAGCACAGAGGTATTGGAAACCATATACATGCCCAAGAGGGGACTGTACAAATAAATGGTAGCATTCAACTATAAAAAAGGATGAGGATCCTATGCATCCACGAGAATGGCTAAAATTTAAAAGATTAACAACACCAAATGTTGGTGAGGATGTAGAGAAACTGGAACTCTCATATATTGCTGGTGGGAATATAAAATGGTACAGCCACTTTGGAAAAAACTTCTTAAAATAGTAAATTATGCCCTTACCATATATGACCCTGCAATTCTACTACTAGGTATTTACACATGAGAAATGAAAACATGTGTTTATACAAAGACTTACACAGCAATTCTGTAACAGCTGTATTTTAAAAAGCCCCAGCCCTGGCTGGGTGGCTCAGTAGGTTGGAGCGTCATCTCAGGCACCAAAGAGGTTGGGGGTTCAATCCCCAGTCAGGGCACATACCTAGGTTGTGGGTTTGACACCTGGTTGGGGAATGTGTGGGAGGCAACGATGGATGTTTCTTTCTCATACTGATGTTTCTCTTTCTGTCTCTCTTCCCCCTGCCACCCCCTTCCTCCTCTCTTCCTAAAAATCAATAAACATATCCTTGGGTGAGGATAAAACATAAAATAAAATTTAAAAAAATTTAAAAGCCCCAAACTGGAAGATCCTAAATGCTAATTGGAGGATAGAGGAACATACTTCCCTCTACCATGGAACAAACTCAGCACTACAAAAGAACAAACGATATATTAAACAATGTAAATGAATCTCAAAAACATGAAGAAAGAAGGCAGCCAGACACAAGAGTACATGTTTTAAGGTTCCATTTCTATGAAGTTCTAAAATGCATAAAACCTATCTATAGACAGGAAAACCAGTGGTTGCCTGGAGTTGGGAGTGGGAGGGGCCGACTGGGAAGGGGCGCAAGGGGACTTTCTCAGTGATGAGAGTGTTGTATGTGGATTGTGGTGGTGATTGCACAGGTGCATAAATTTATCAAAACTCACCTAATTGCCTTGACTGGGTAGTTCAGTTGGTTAGAGTGTTGTTCCCATTAGTCACGGTTTCAGGTTGGATCCTAGGTCAGGGTACCTGCAGGAATCAACCCATGAATGCATACGGAAGTGGAACAACAAATTGATGTTTCTCTCTCCCTCCCCCTTCCTCACTAAAATCAATTTTTAAAAAAGAGTGTAGTTTAAAAAACTCATCTCACTGAACATGACATATAGGTGCCTTTAAAAAAGGATTTTATTTATTTATTTTTAGAGAGAGGTGAAGGGAGGGTGAAAGAGAGGGAGCAAAAAACCAATGTGCAAGAGATACATCAATCGGTTGCTTCTTGCAGGCCCCCAACTGGGGACCTGACCCACAAACTAACACTTGAACTGGGGACCTCGCGACACTCAATCCACTGAGTCACACCAGCCAGAGCTAGGTGCATTTTATTGTATGTAAATTATACCTTAATAATTATGAGAATAGTGATTATAAGACCACTCTAAATTCACTGATGCAAAGAATCTCCAAGGTGTATTAAGTGAAAAAAAAAATCAAGGTGTAGAAAAATGCTAGAGAAAAAATGTCTGTATTATCCTGGGAATGCATAAAATAATCTAAAACCTGTACTAATAATTAGTGCCTTCCTGCTGGGGGATGTGGGCTGAGAAGATGGACACAGAAGAGGGAGGAGGGATGTTCCCTAAACGTCTTACAGTTTTTGGTGTTTGAATCGGGTGAACATAAATGTCCCCTGCAGCGGGAACCCTTGCTGAATTGCCTCACTTTGATTTCTCAAAAACAAATAGATTTGCTTAAAAGTTAACATTCTCGCTATGGGAATACTTGCTGCTCGCTACCCGAATTTATTATTCAGTACACAAACCTTTAAAACAAGAAACAGATGTTGCTGAGGCTGAAGGGATGCCTGACATCTTGGAGTCCAAGGTTTTGTACAATCTGCCCCCCGGCCGTAGCCAGGGACAAAAGGACGCATCCGCGCGCCAGTCGGGCCGCCTCGCCTTCACGAAGCGCAGAGCGGGCAGGACCGCAGCCTCCACGGGCTCGCCTCGCCCACCCGCGCGCGCCGCGGGGCTGGTGGCCACCGGGACACAGAGGCTGACTAGCTCGGGGCCGCGGCCGCACCTGTTGCGGTCGCCCCGGACTCCCTTCTCCTAGGGACACTTCTGCCAGGGTCTAGCCAGGGCGCCTCTGGCAGACAGTCCCAGGAGATCACGGAGTAGGTGACGCTCCTGGGAAGACCGGAGCTGCAACAGGTGGTCCACGAGCCCTGGCCACTGTCCCCTCTGCTATGGTCCTTGAGTCTTTTTCCGAGGGTCCGCACCCCATCCTTACCCTCCGCCCCGACACTCTCTGAGGCCTCTGGGGTTGGATAACACAGGCCGGTTCCCTGAGAGGGGCCGCACAGATTCCCGCTCCCGCCCCGCCCAGGCAAGCTCTGGCCCTTGGAGGGCCGCTCCGGCCGGGAGGGTGGTCCAGGCTCCCCAGGGGCGCGCGAGCTCGGGTTCTGACGGCCATGGTCAGGGCGGGATCCGCTGAGGACGCACAGCGAGGGGTGCGGGCGGAGACGTGGGCGCGGGAGGGTCCGGAGGCGGCGGGCCAGCTGCACAGGGCGTGCGTCGGCGGCGATCCAGCGGGGGCGGGGCCGAGGGCCGGGAACCGGGAGCCGGGAGCCGAAGCCGCAGCGTAGAAGTCCCGGCGCTCGCAGCAATGGGCCGGGGGTCTCGGAGGGCTCCAGGGTCTCCGGCCTTGCTGCGGCTGCTACTGCGACTGCTGTGGCCGGTGTGGGGGGCCGAGACATTTCGTGGTGAGTGTGAGCGCGCCCCGAGCGGCAGGCTTGGTCACTGTCAGGGGATGCAGCGTTTGAACTACCCCCACACCTGGCCCGGCAACCGGCGGCCAGGACCGGGAACGGGGAGGGTTTGGGAAGCTGTCCCGGGGACTTGCCTAGGGAGTCTCACCTTTACCTGGGACCGGGGCCCAGACTTGCACCCTTTGCCCAGCTGCCACTGTGCCACGACAAAACAGAGTGGCAGGGCTCCTTACCCTCTGAGCAGCCGCCCAACCCTCAAACCTCTCTGCCTGCATCCTCAGGTTGGAACCACCCCCAGGCCCCATCCTCCGGTGGGAACATCCCTGCACCTCCAGCCGTTAGGGCTCAAGGGTCCTCCTCCACTGGCCCTCTGGAGTCCCTGCTGTGATCTCAGACTAGGGGACTGACTGTGACCTCCACACTCGCCCAAGTTCACTCCCCATCCCAGTGCCTTGGGACAGTGCGTATATTGTTTATATTGTTGCCTTGCTTGGTTAGATACAGAAGGAGGGCTTCTCACAGAAGGTGCCTGTTTAGCAGGGCAGGGGAGGAAGGGGAGGGGGGATGGAACTGAGCTCAGTCTCTTCCCAGTGTAACTTCTCCAAACCCTTTGTGAAATGGGGCTGGTAACAGCAGCTTCTCTGAGGGGGTGGGGGGATTGGTGGAGTACTGTACGTCCAGTACCTACGAGGGGCCAGGGAGGAGGCAGAAAAGCCTGGGATGGGAAGGCTGGAGAGAAGGGGGGACATTGCAGAGCACTGTGGATGGGGGACCCAACAGGGATAGGGTCCTGATGGGCTCTGGACCCCCAGAGGGAGGGACGGCACCCCTCATGCTCATGGTGGTGGTCCCCACGCATCCCACCGATTCCCCCTCCTCATTCTGGAGTGAGGGGAGGGTAATGCAACCCCTAGGGTGAATGGGGACGGGCTCTAAGCCCCCCAACACCACGCTGGCTCCCCAATGCGACACTGGCTCCCCCAGTTTCTGTTCCCATCCACCTAGTCACCAGACTCCATCTCTGCCTCCTTCTCCCCCGTGGAGGTGCCAGTGGCCAGTATGTGTGTGCAAGGCCATGAGGAGAACCCCCAACCCATACCCTCCCCTCTCGTCCCTGGGAGGCCAGGGCCCAGCAAGAACTGGTTCTCCACATCCAGTTAAGTCTGCTCTGGGCTGAGAGAAACTCCCTCTACCCAGAACTCAGGCCCCTCTCCATACTGGCCCCAGTCTGATGGCAACTGCTTGATGGCAACTCACTCATCCAATCAGGGAGGGCTTCTTGGGGGAAGGGAACTCCTAGAGCAGCTGCTATTCTAGGTCTTTGATGATGGGGTCTGGGGGAAAAGACAGAGATTGGGAAAGGAGTTGCAGGGAGCTGTCAGTTCTGGGATCTGGGCTTCCCCAGGACTGAGTGCTGGAGGGAAGGAGGGCCGCCTGCTGCTCTGGGCTGCCTGGGGCCTGGCTCCTGCAGGGCCGGTGTAATGAGAGTTACTGGGGCCTTGTGGGGGAGGGGTTGGGAGCATTCCAGGGGAGCATTCCAGCCTCCTCTGAGTAATGCTTGGCTCTGGTATTCCTCCTGGAACCCCTGGAGCACACCCAGCCTGGGTGCACTCAGGCTCTGTCCCCCTTCTCCTCCCTCTGAAGACATGAGGAGGGGGCGTCTGGGCCAGGGTCCCTGGAAGCCTTACCACCAGCATGAAGCTCCCAAGGGCAGCTGTGAGCAAGGTGGGCCTCCCAAAACATCTAGCTGTTGTTTTCCTCGGAGGGTGGTGAAGACAGAGGCATTCTCTTCACAGATCTCTCACCCTAAAGGCATCTGCTGCTTAGTCTAAAAATACCCGAGGCTACTTTGCTTTTCTTTTCCTTCCACCGGCACTGGTAGTCTTGGTCTCTTCCTTGTGACCTTTGACCCAAGCCTTCCCCCAGGGTCAGCGGGGCTCCTGCATCCCCAGCTGAACTCTCCTTCCTAGGCTCCTCTTTCTCTCTTCTGCCACCTCCCTGGATGCCCCTCAGCTCCAAGGACACCCCATGGATTGTTGAAGATGGACGTTCCTACCCGCTGCGGTCCTCTGACCCCGTCCCTCTGTGCTCCCCACTCCCCTCTGTTCCTCAGGTTTCCCCTCACCCTGTGCTCTCTTCTCACACCAGAAAACATCCCTGGAGAGCCAGTCACCCCTCACTGGGTCCTGGATGGACAACCTCGGCGCCCGGTCACCCTGGAGGAGCCGGTCAGTGCCACATCATTCCTTCCTCGGCAGGGCCCCAGGGTCTCCCCGCCCTGTTGCCCCTCCCCACATTTCAGTGTGGCAGTTTTACTGGGTTCCCTAGATTCTTCCTCCCAGTCCTTTAGGCTCCCCTCAAGAAGGGCTGGCAGGCAGGGGCGGGGAGACATCGAGACTGCGTGAGCCTGCACACATGGAAGTCATTTTCAGGCTCCCCCTTACCCCGCCTCTTTCTCTCCCTTCCCAAAGCCATCCAAGCCACCCCCATCCCATCAGGCAGAGATCGTGAGGCATGAACTTCAGGGACCTCTTTAAGAAAACGCCCAAATGTCTTCCTTTTACAGTTTACCAGAACATGGGGCTCTGTAGACAGACACATTGCTGCCCCCCCTCAGGCCCCTGCCAGTGAGGGGCCTGAAACTTCAGCCTCACTGGCTCACGAAGCATCCGCTTCTGTCCGAGGGCAGTGGTCATTCTCTTGGTGGCCTTCAGCTGTAAGCTCACCACATTTTGCTTCGCTGGGATGCTCTGCCCCAGCCTTCTCCCAACACCCGCCCATCTTGCACTTCCAGAACAGTCACAGCCCCATCTGCATGTGCCACAACAGCTGTTCTACTAAGCAGGGGGTCAGTGGCTTCCGTGTGCCCATTTCACAGAGGGGCACACCGAAGCCCAGAGACGTTGGAGAAATTGCCCTAGTTCACAGTTCTTTAGCCCAGAAGTCTGAGACCCAAAGGGTCTGAAAGACTTCAAACCATTGGCTTGTGTCCCCCAAGTTTGGAGAGCCCGCTTCATCCTGAATTTTCAGGCCAGAAAGGACAGCCCTCTGTCCGAGCCAGCAAAGAGAAAGGCAGGTGAGCACCGCAGTGCAGGCTGGGAGGCTCCCAGAGGCCCACAGTTGCCAGCCTAGGGCCCCACTTGGTCCCCCACACCCTCAGGGTCCCCATTCAAGTGGTCAAGCATGGTGCTGGTCCAAGCTTTGAGGGCATTCTTCTGGATCTCACCAGCAGAGGGAAAGGCTGGGCACACACTGGGGTCACCCTGACTGTGAATTCTCCTGGGCTGTGAGCAGGAGGGGAATCTCAGAGGGGCCTTGCTTTTCCCACTTCCAGGCCCCTTTCCCCAGGAAGCCTGCCAAGATGAGGACAGTGCTGAGGCAGGGAGTCCTGTCCCAGAGGAAGGAAACACATTTCAGGTCAAGGATGGGGTGCATAGGGAGGGGTAAAGCCACTAGGAGGGCAAGAAGTAAGGGCAGCAGGCGAGCAGAGGAACGGAGAGGGGATTCTGGGGTGTGGGGGTGATGGAAGGAGGCTTTTCATTTGGGCTGCCACCCGTCCTTCATATAAACATTTCTCCAATAAAGCAAGGGGCATTCCAGCCCCATGAGCTCATGCTTGGGGCCTTGCTGGGCTCTTGGCTGGGACAGGGAGCTGTCTGCTCCCCACCTGCTGTGGAAGAGCCCAGACTCCAAGGCTGTGAGCCCCTTGGCCTTCGGCCCAGTCCAGTGCATTGTGGGCTAAAAAGGAAGGGCCAGAGAGAGTTGGGCCAGCATTCCAAAGACACAGCAGCTCTCCAGGAGGCTCTTGGACTGGCTTCAGCTCTGGGTCCCCAGCCAGACTGAGTGGACAAGGGAGGCAAGATGGGGTCTTCGCACAGCGTGGAAGAGACGAAGAGGGTAGGGAAGGAGAGGCTGCCAGGCTGGTCTGGGCCACCTCCTGAGAGCTGGCTGAGAAAGCCTGTGTTTTCCTCTTAGCTTGGGACAGGGGTCTGTGTTTACTTCATAGGATCAGTGAAGCAGGTGTGGGTGAGCATGATGGAGACCAGGGAAAATTACAGGGCCTGGCAGTTTGTCAGGACTGGAGATGGAGGGGTAAAGTCTGAATTCTGCAGGGAGTGAGCAGAAGCAAGATACAGAAATAAGAGGTTGTGGGGCAGCCTGAGCCGTGGCTATGTGACGCCCATACCACCTGATGCTGCACTGTCTTCAGGACGCCCCTCCCTGCCTAGAAGAAGCAAACCTACTCATGAAAGAGGAGGGAGGGCCAGAGGAAGGGCCCAGTAACCTAGAGCAAGGCAGGGCACCTTTCTGGGACCCCTAGTCTCTCTAGAAAGGAAGTGGCGTGTACCTAGCAGGCATTGTCTAGTGGCTCTTGTAGGAACAGCAAACATCCTGAGTTTGGGAACATCTTTGTCTGCATGTTCTCACCCCCACGCCCACTCATGCCCACCAGGGCAAGTGGGGGCCCTTCTGTCCCTCGCTCCCATGTTCTCCCCATGACCTCCCTGGCAGCTGGCTCCACATCCTCCTGGCTCCCGGGCAGGCAGAAGCACCAGGCTGCCTGCCGCCTCAGCCCTGTGCTCTTTCTTGCCCAGGTCTTGAAGCTGGACAAGGGGCTTGTAGCCTTGGAAGCTGAAGGCCAGGAACTCCTGCTGGAGCTGGAGAAGAACCAGTGAGTAGCAGGTCGGGGAGGGGGCTGGGAGCCGAGACAGCCCCTCTGTCTCTGGGGAGGTGGGATGGGGGAACAGTGGTAGGGGCGGGGACTGATGGGAACCCAGGAGGGAGGCTGGAAGGGTTGAGGGCCCTGAGGAGGTTCAAGGGACAGGAGAGTCACACCAGCCCATGACAGGCTCCCTTGAGGCTAAAGTGGAGTGTTGGGCTGGTCAGCCCTGCTGTGGGGCACATCCCTCCTCCAGGCCCCAGGAGTATCCTGCCAGCTCCCTGCCGGAAATGAATGGGCATTATCTAATGGGTTCTAGAAAAGAACCCTGAGTCAAAAGAGAATCCAAGACAGGTCTCAAAGATGGGCAGGCACTCCAAGCTAATGGAATGACAGGGACAGAGATGCAGTGGGTACAAAGATCAGTCTGTCTGGCCTGCCCAGAGGGTCTCTCTCTCTGCATGGAAGGGAGCAACAGAAAACATGTTTGGGGAGTCCCAGTGGGAGCCAGGTCACAGAAGGCCATTTTAGTGCTAAGTATCCTGGATGGTGCAGAGCCAAAGACTTTGAGTTGGTAAATGAGCAGGCAGAGCTGGGCTGGATGGAGTGGGTGTCCAAGGCGGGGCATGGGAACTTAAAAACCATTCAGACTATATTAGCAGCAGTATTTATTTATCAAGTGCTTGTTTCATTGCAGGCACTGCTCTAAGTGCTCTATACATCTCCCCATGGAATCAGGTAGACTAGGAACAAATGGGTTCCACCATGCCTAATCACAGTTTCTCTGGGGTTCTGTGTCCCCATGCATTAAATGGGCTGATTATATCACTTACCCCCTAGGGTTGTATGTGTGCGTGGAGTGAGGAGCAAAGGCTGATAAGGTGAAGGGAGGACTGGGAGGTAGAGAAACAGGCATCACAGATTTCTGGGGCAACCTGGTAATACAGAGGCCAAGGCAAGGTGGGGTCAGGATTTTCTTTAAAGAAGAGAGATTGATTTATGGTTGATCCATTTTGGTGGGAAGGATCCTGGTGAGATGAGGCCCAAAGACGGAATCATTGAGGGGATGAATATCATTGAAGGACAGCTGGAAAGATATGTGGGGTCTGCAGGCCAGAGGGGAAGATGTGAAGGATCCTTGAAACTGCAAGGTAGACGAGAGAGTTGACCAGATGCCCGACAATAGTAAGCAGCAGAAAGGGTTGCCTAGGGAGTTCAACCCCACTTCCTTAGCTCCAAGTCCCACCTCTTCAGCAGTGTCTCCCGAGTCCTCCCCAGCCCCAGACCTGGGGATCCAGCTGCCTGCCACCGGCTCCTCAAGGACCACAAACTCTGCCCCTATTGCTGCTCCTCCCTGATGCTTCCCACATGCCCACTTCCCATATCTAAGCCATCACTAAGGCTCCTTCCTGCCTTTCACTTTTCTCCTTCTAGTTCAGTTTTTCTGAGCTAAGCAATACACATTCACTTCTGTCCCTTTCCTAAGATACACCTTGGATGCTTCTTAAGTGCTAGCCCTGTGCCTCACTCATAGAGCTGCTCAATTAGCATTCAGAAAGGAAGGCTGGAGGGCATCCTGGAGAAGGCAAAGCTGGATTAGGTGATTCCTACAATACCCCTTCCCAGCAGGCTGCTGGCCACAGGATACACAGAAACCCACTACAGTCCAGATGGGCAGCCAGTGGTGCTGGTCCCCAACCACACGGTGAGATACTTCCATGGGCGCTGAGGACAGGGTGAGGGAGGCTGGGGGATGCCCTCCCTGAGGGCCTCTCCACCATTCCTTCCTCATTCTCTTCCTGTTCCTAAGGAGAGGCTGGAGCCAGGCCCCCACCATGCCTGCTCTCTTGCCCCTCCCACTTCAGTCCTGGCTGAGATTTGAGGCTGGGTCCCTTGCTCTCCAGGATCATTGTCACTATCACGGCCGTGTAAGGGGCTTCCCAGACTCCTGGGTGGTCCTGAGCATCTGCTCTGGGATGAGGTAAGGAGCGGCAGGGGAGGGGGCTGAGCCTGGGGCTGGGGTAAGTGTTCTCTCACACCGCCTTCTGCACCCCTCTGCACCCTAGGGGCCTGATCACTCTCAGCAGCAAAGCCAGCTATTACGTGCATCCTTGGCCAGCTGGGGATGCAGAGGATGTCTCAACCCACAGGATCTTCCGGACAGAGCAGCTGCTTAGCTGGAAAGGGGCCTGTGGCCACAGGGATCCCAGAGACAAATGGACCATGACCAGCCTTTTTCATGACACCCAGATCAGGGTTAGGGGCACAGACAGGGGTGGGCGTGGAAAGGCAGTATCCTTAGCCCTCCAAGTCAGAGAGACAGGAATGTGCGGCTCCAGTTCAGGGTCTCCTGTCATGATATTTTTACTTGGAGGCTGAAGAAACAAGTTCTAGCAAAATTTTATTTTAGTTTTTTTGAAGATTTTATTTATTTTTAGAGAGAGGGGAAGGGAAGAAGAAAAAGAGGGAGAGAAACATCAATGTGTGAGAGGTACATTGACTGGTTGCCTCTTACACGCCCCAAGATGGGCACCTGTTCCTCAATCCAAACATGTGCCCTGACCAGGGCTGTTTTGGTTCACAGACTGGTGCTCAATCCACTGAGCCACACCAGCCAGGGCTAGCAAAATTTTGAAGTTAACTTTGTGCTTTCTGGGGATTCGGGTTGGTGGTCAAGGCTCAAGCCCAGCAGCCTGTCACTCAGGGTCACTGTTGCCTCTCTCCAGGACAGGCGGGGGTTCCGCAGAAGCCTGAGGTACCTGGAGCTGTACATAGTGGCCGACCACACCCTGGTGAGAGGAGTCTCAGGGGGTTGTGGGGACTGAATGGGGCCAGCTCAACCTGTCATACCACCATATTGGTGCCTTTCCAGTTCTTGACCCAGCACCGGGACTTGAACCACACCAAACAGCGTCTCCTGGAGATCGCCAGCTACGTGGACCAGGTTGAGGGGGTGGGTGGGACGATAGACTTAATGGGAATGACAGCTACAGCCGGGGCAGGTCCTAGCTGGAGGAGGCAGGCCTGGTGATGAGAGAGAATGTAGGGGAAAGAGATGGGCCACCAGCAAGGTGGTAGCCTGGTCCCCTGCTTCAGGCCCGTCCTGCCCTGACCGCAGATTCTCAGGACTCTGGACATTCAGGTGGTACTGACTGGCCTGGAAGTATGGACTGAGCAGGACCAGAGCCAGGTGATGCTGGATGCAAACGTCACACTCTGGGCTTTCCTGCAGTGGCGCCAGGGGCTGTTAGCACGGTTGCCACACGACTCCACACAGCTGCTCACGTGGGTGCCTCCCATCCCCACGCGGGTACCCCACTGGGCAGCACCCCCTCCTGGCATTGCCCGGTCACGCTGCACTCCGCCCTCAGGGGCCGCACTTTCCGGGGTAACACCGTGGGCCTGGCGCCCGTCGAAGGCATGTGCCTTGCAGAGAGCTCTGGAGGCGTGAGCACGGTGAGCGCTGCCTGGGGCTGGACGGGAGGACAGGTGCGGTGCTTGGGGGGTGGGGGGGCGGGGGCGGGGGGGGGGGCGGTCTTCTCAGCCAGCAGTGACCGTCCCCACGCCCTCCCAGGATCACTCGGAGCTCCCCATTGGCGCTGCAGCTACCATGGCCCATGAGATAGGCCACAGCCTTGGCCTCAGCCACGACCCTGAAGGCTGCTGCGTGGAGGTGGCAGCTGAGCCTGGTGGCTGCGTCATGGCAGCGGCCACTGGGTACGGCGACCTTCTAGGGGGGAGAGGGGCTGCTGGGGAGACTCCACTAGACCTGGGGCCCTTCCTCGGCTGCTTTCCTTCGGGAGAATGCTTACCTCTTAGTTTCCTCTTCTAGAAAATGGGTATATGGTCATAGTACGCGCCCTGAGTTGTTTATGAGGCTTAAATGGAGGAAGCACAAGGAAAGTGGATTCCCAAGAGTATAAAGATTCTTTTCGGGAAAACCTAGCGAGGTTACTCCTGCAGCACTGGCCGAGTTGGGTCCGCATCTGACTTTCGGCCCTGGGCTGCCGGCTCCTGGCGTCACACCCTCCCGCCTCGGGCTCTCTGTGCGACTTTGCTCGGGTTACTTACCCACTTTGCGTTCTGCCTCTAGAGGATTAGAGCCGCCTGTCACGCACCCGCGGCTGTGTGGCCCAGCACGGGTGGTTGTGGTGGCGCAGGGTGGGGGGAGCGAGGGGAGGGGATCAGAGACCATCAGAGCGTTAAGGGGCGTGGTCCCTGCACACCCCGACGCCCTTCCCGCCGTAGGCACCCGTTCCCCCGCGTGTTCAGCGCTTGCAGCCGCCGCCAGCTGCGCGCCTTCTTCCGCAAGGGAGGCGGAGCGTGCCTCTCCAACGCGCCCGACTCCGGGCTCCTGCTGCCGCCGGCGCGCTGCGGAAACGGCTTCTTGGAGGAGGGCGAGGAGTGCGACTGCGGCGGGGGCCAGGTTAGGTCCGCGTGTCCGCCCCTTCCCCCAAGGTCCGGGGCGCTACTCCCTTACCTGGTCCCTTCTTGCCTTTTCCGCTCCAGGAGTGCCCCGACCCCTGCTGCTTCGCCCACAACTGCTCGCTGCGCGAGGGGGCCCAGTGCTCCCACGGGGATTGCTGCTCGAGCTGCCTGGTGAGGGGATGGGAGTCTCGAAGGCGAGGGTCGACGGGCTCTGGGGAGCCAACCTTTTTGTTCTGGCTGATCGGCTTCCCTGGGTGTCGGCTTTGTTCTGCGTTTTGGTTCACCTGGCTCTCTAGCCGGGCTATCCCGCCTCTGAGCCTCGATGTCGGCGTGGATCTCTCACTGTCCATTGTCTCTCTGTGCCTCGGCCGCTCTCCCGCCACCCGGGTCACCTGCATAGCTGAAGCCGGCGGGCGCGCCATGCCGTCGGGCTGCGGGAGACTGTGACCTCCCTGAGTTCTGCACGGGCGCCTCTCCCTACTGTCCCCCCGACATTTACCTACTGGATGGCTCGCCCTGCGCCAGCGGCCGCGGCTACTGCCGGGATGGCGCGTGTCCCACGCTCGAGCAGCAGTGCCAGCAGCTCTGGGGGCCTGGTGAGAAGCCGCGCGCGCCCTTTGCACCCGTTCCTATCATTGGGGCTGAGGACTTTTCTACTCTAGGGAAGATGGGCGGGGTCCGGGGTGCGGGGCGGGGCGTGGACTGAGGGCAGGGGCAGCGTGGTCTCCATCCATGGACCCTTGCTTCCCCCAGGCTCTCGCCCAGCCCCAGAGGCCTGTTTCCATGCGGTGAACTTGGCAGGAGACGCCAGAGGCAACTGCGGCCGGAATGAAGAGGGCCACTACCAGCCTTGTACGAGGAGGTGGGGAGAGGAGCAGAGAGAGCAGAAGCTGGGGTGTGGCGTGGGGCAGGGATACACTCCGCTCTGTCTGAACACCCTTCGCTTGCTTCCCAGAGATGCGCAGTGCGGGAAGCTGCAGTGCCAGGGCGGGGAGCAGAGCCCACTGACATCACACACGGTGCCCGTGGACTCTACCATCCGCTTAGGCAGCCTCGAGGTGACTTGCAGGGGAGCCTTCCTGCTACCTGGTGCCCAGCTGGACCGGCCCGATTTGGGCCTGGTAGAGCCAGGCACCCTGTGTGGACCGGCGATGGTGAGCCCTGCCCACCCAACCCTCTCCCCGCCTCGAGGCCCGAGGGCCAAAGCATCACTCCCCCATGGTGCTTAGCGCACACCACTGCCCGTAGGTGTGCCAGGACAGGCGCTGCCAGAATACTACGTTTCAGGAGTTGCAGCGCTGCCTGACAGCCTGTCATGGCCATGGGGTGAGTGGTCTGAAAGGTGTGTGTGTGGGGGGGGGGGTGTGACCTTGAGGTCCCTGATCCCATGGGACCTTCCTTCTTTCTTTTCCTGCAGGTTTGCAATAGTAACCATAACTGCCACTGTGATCCTGGCTGGGCGCCACCCTTCTGCGACAAGCCAGGGTTGGGTGGTAGCATAGACAGCGGCCCTGCGCAGCCCGAAAGTGCGCACACGGTGGGGAAGCAAGTGGGGACAGGCCGTGTGGTGCACCTGTAGGACTCAGCCCCACCCTGTCCTTCGCAGACCACTATGCATTCCTGCTGGCCGTGACCTGCAGCTTTCTGCTGCCTCTGCTTCCTGGGGCTGGCCTGGCCTGGTGCTGCTACCAGCAGCGGGGAGCCCAGCTCCAGCAGCGCCTCTGCGGCTCAAGGAGGAACAGTGGGTAGGCTCTGAGGGCTCCGGCTCCTCCTCCCTGAGCCCACTCCTGTGGCTCCTGCTCCTCAGAGTTCTGCTGGGCCTGGGGCAGTTGGGGTCGAGTCCTTAGGCATTGTCCCTGGGTGCAGAGAGGCGGCAGAGGTAGTGGAAGGAAGCCTTGAGCAGAGGGCACCAGGGAGCAAGGGTGTGAATCCACTCAGGGCCCTCTACCCCTCCCCATTGCTGTGGTTCGGTCCCTTTTTGTCCATTCCCCTGTTTCTCCCAACAGGGGGCTACCTCATCTTTGCCTTTGTCATGTTTTCCACCGGCTCATTATGCAGTTCCTGCTCCGCTGTGTTCTTCAAGGCCTCCGCAGTGTTTCTCACGAGCTTTCGGCCCTCTGCCACATCCCCTGCCTAAATCTCTGCTGTTACCTCCTTTGAGCACCCAAATGCTGGGCCAGCACATCTTTTCACTCCACACCACTGGTCAGCTAGTGTGCCAGCTGCCCTTGTGCAAGGGACTGCCCCTAACCCAGCCCAGGATCTGGAAGGAGAGTCTCATAATATCAAGCACAGTTGACCTAGGGCTGCCCCTTCACTGGGTGCTGGGAAAGGCAGGCACCTTATAGCTACATCTGACACAGCCTGGCCTTGGGAGTGCTCAGGACAAGCTGAGGAAGACGGCAGGGTTTGGGCTGGAGACAGGGACAGAGGGCATTCCTGCCAGGGGTGGGTGCCAGCCAGGTCCCAGGTGCCAGGTGAGAGGGCCTTGACACAATGAGCAGTGATTGCAGGTCTGTGGGCAGAAGGGCAAAGTGCTCAGAGCCTGGTGTGCCAGCAGGACGGGCCCTTCGCCGAAGCGGGGACTGCGTGTCATCACCAGGGTCTTGAGGACAGTGGAGTCTGTTTTGAAGAGACATGGAAGGAAGTGGAAGGCCCCGGGAGATGGGGCATGAGCCGCGGAGCGTGGCTTGGAATCACTGAGGGCAGCAGGGCCGTCCCATGACAAGGATCATAGGCACAGGTGCCACTAGGGAGGAAGTCCACCGCTCTTTGGGACCCGAGTGAGAGCAACATCTGCAAGGTGCCAGGATGCTGGGGAGGTGCTGGAGCAGGGGAGAAATGTCAGGGCTTGGCCCTGGCTGGTGTGGCTCAGTGGACTGACTGCCGGTCTGCCAACTAAAGGGTCGCTGGTTCCATTCCCTGTCAGGGCACAGGCCTGGGTTGCGCGCCAGGTCCCCAGTAAGGGGTGCATGAGAGGCAACCACACGTTGATGTTTCTCTCCCTCTCTTTCTCCCTCCTTTCCCTTCTCTCTAAAAATAAATAAATAAATAAAATCTTTTTTAAAATTCTAAAAAAAAAGAAAGAAAGGAAGAAAGAAAATGTCAGGGCTGGAGAGAGAAAGCACTGCAGCCCTGGGAGATGCTGAGTCTGAAGTGCGGCCTGGCCCCCAGGGCTGCTCTTAGGAGGGAGCAGGAAGTGAGCGCCAGAGGATGACCTGGAGAGAAGGGTGGGAACTCAGTCAACACAGAAGGCTGAGCAGAACGGAAAACGGGCTGGGCACTGGCTGCCAGCTGCAGGGAAGCAGCCGGCAGCAGGGGGTGTCCTGCTCAGCGTCACTGCTTCAGCCTCCTGGCCTCTTATCTCGCTGCTCAGGCCCAAAGGAGGCCCACACAGGCAGCACCCCCTGGGCAGTGTTCATCCCCTGGAGATGGGCCCGATGACCCCTGGAGAGCCCCAACCGCCTGGTGAGTGAGGCGCAGGGGGAGATGGGGTGGGAAGTGAAGGGATGGGCTCTTGGGCGCCCTCCTCTGCACTTAGCGCCCAGCCGCCTTGAGTCCCCTGGGCCCTGCCTACCCCAGGGACCACTGCTAACAGTGTTCACAGCACTCGTTCTCTACCCATTGCTCCCAGACATTGAAACCTCTGCCAGAGCTCAACAGCCACCTTGAGAAACCTGTGCCCTGTGGCCCTACCTGCACCCTAAGGTAGGTGGGGACCCTCATGGGGGACCTCCACCACCCCCTGTCCCTTAGTTGCCCCTCAGCTTCCTCTTCCCTACTGTGGGGTTTCTGAGCTTGGGTTCTGCGATATGACCCCATGGAGAAGCTGTTGTCATGGAGGCTCTGGAGTTGGGGAGGGAGAAGCTGTGGCTCTTCCTGGGTCATCTGTCCTCACTGAGGTAGGTTCCTGCCACATGACTTGCAGCCTGAGGTCTCAGCCCTCAGGGGATGATCCTGCCCCCACTTTATTTTCAGCAGGTCAAGTCCAGAAGCCAAGCTACTGTCTCTGGTGAGAGGCGAATACTGAGAGCCACTCCAGGCACTTGGACCACCAGGGGCAGAGCCAGCCAGTCAGCAGACCTCCTTGCACCTTCAGGCAGCTTGCAAGTTTCTTCCCCAACTTACCTCCGCCCTACCTGCTCCAGGACCCCAGAGCCTCATCAGAATTTGCCCAATGCTTTCCCTGTTTGTTAGGGCCAGGAACCATGCAAGCCCAAGAATCCACCTGTTATGTAAAACTTCCACGTCTGAGAGACCCAAGAAAGAGGCCGACAATTCCAGCATAATCAGTTTATTAAGGGAACTTATATATACAAGGCACGTCTTGGGCAGTCTCAAGACCAAGTGGATGTCCACCATGCCACGTGGCAGGCGCTAAAGGGTTATATAGTACAGGTCAGGATGGATGGCGTACTGGGGCATGACCCACCCCAGATAAAGGGAAAACACCGTACATGCTTGTCCAGGGAAGCGCAAGGGCCTGTTCCAGGAACCAGCATGACTGGCCCATAGGGGAGACGTGATCGGTCAGTCTCTGAGGGGATTTCCTAGAAGCAATCTCTGTTCTGACCCAGAGGATCTGGCAGTGGTCATGTCATGGAACAGTTTCTCCTTCACACCATCAACCCAAGGAGAGAAGGTCACATAGTCACTGACCCCTTGCCACCAGGGGAGGCTGGGTCACACTGGGCACTGGGAGAGGCCTCTGTCTGTGGAGCCTGAGGGTGTGGGCTACATCCACTTCCCCCAGACTCAGCTCTGCAGAGGGCAGTGCTTGCTGGGCCAGAGCCTGGACTCGGGGAACCTGCATTTCAAGTTGAGAGTCCACTTCCCTGGAGCCTGGTCCCTGCAAAACAAACAAAACCTTTGGGACCCTCCTTCCTCCCTCTCCCTGCACTGTCTTGTCCCGCCGATGCTTCCTCAGCCCCATCCCATTCCTAGTCCTGCATCTGAGGTTTCGGAGGAGTGTGGGGTGTGTGGCAGCCTCTCACTTTAAACATTATTGAGCTTTTCCTCCATTCCCTGGGAGGGGACAGAGGAAGCCATTTTAGAAAGGGCACCAAAGGGCCTCTGTGAGTCTTTTCTGTCTGTAAATTCAACCCCATGGAGCTCCCTGAGCGGGGATGGCTGGTGGGCGGGGCCTCAGATCGTAGCGAGGGCCCCAGATGGACCTGGGCATAGGATGGTGTTGCCTTGCTTGAATGATCCCTTTGGCCCAGCTCACCTGCCTCCTTTCAACATTCTCAGAAGCCTCTTTTTCTCACCCCTGGCTTCATGCAAGAGTTGCCGAGTGCTTTTCTGTATCAGTCAGCTCCCCCCAAATTGAGGAGCTTAAAACAATAGCTAATTCTGTGAATTAGCAAATTAGGTTGAACTCAGCTGGTAGTTTGATTGGTCTCAGCTCAGCTCACTTACATGTCTGCCATCAGCTGCAGGTCAGCGAGGCAGGTCTGCTTCTGGGGGTGGCGGGGGGTTGGCTGGGGTGATGGGGAGGGATGTGCTGTGTGTCTCTCATTTTCCAGCAGGCCAGCCCAGGCTTGCTCACGTGACAGCTGTGGAGGGTTCTAAGAGAGCAGGACCGGGATTAGGATGAGGTACATGTGCCAGCTTACTCTGGGCACACACAGAAAAACTATCAAGATAAGCAATATTTTAATGCAACATTTTGAAAATTAGTGCCAGAACTTTATGATGAACAAAATATCAGAATTTTAAGTAAAAACAGGATGAGTAACAGCTCCATGCCAAACCATGCGGGAGCCAGAGGCAAAAGGGAAAACCACTCACGGTGATCCTGAGGCAAGTTCCTGTCTTACCTCATCCAGCAAAAGATTAACTGGAAGCTTGAAAGGCCCCTTGAGATTTCCTGACTGGCTCATGTTAACTACCATTAACACTCCATTGGCCCAAGCAAGTCACAGGCCAGGCCGGGTTCCAGGGATTGGGGAAAAAAACCCACCTCTTAATGGGAGCAGTGGCAAAACCGCATCTCCAAGGGTGAAGAGCTGGGGGATTTTTGCCAGCGTCCGCCCCCCGCTTCGCCCCCGCACCGGCAGCAGGGAAGGGGCGCCCCCAGCTCGGGCTCGCTTTCTCTCCACCGCCCAAGAGGCCGAATGAGACCGTCTTCTAAAGCCCTGTCCTGTGTTCTTTGTGTCTGTGGGATTTTGATTTATAAAGATGACTTGGTGCTGCCATGGAGAGGTTAATGCCATCGAAAGAAGTTTTTATCACTTACAGTTCCCGAGGAAAGGGGGCATGCAGGGCCACATGGGAAGCCCCAGGCTTGTAAGAGGGACTGAGGAACTACCACTGATTGCAGGAAACTGAGGCTACATGACCACTGAGTGCATATGGGGTCCTGGCCTGGATCTTGGAACAGAAAAAGGACTTTAGTGGAAAAACTGGAGAAATTAAAAATGTACCAATGTTAATGTCCTAATTTTAACAGTTATACTGTGATTATGTAAGATGTTCACACACGGGTGAGCCGGGTAAAAGGTATAAAGGAAACACTAATATTTTTGCAATTTTTCTTCAAGTCTAAAATCAGTTAACAATAAAAAGTTAAAGATAAAATTATAAAAGGAAAAGAACAATGCTGTTTCATAAAGTTCACAGTTTAGCATGGGAAAGACAAGGTCTCCTGGGGTTGGAGTACAGGTGTGGCCGTGAGGAGGGGTGAGCGTGTGGTGGGGTCCACCTGGATCTAGGTTTAGTGGCTCCTGGATCTTCCTGAAGGTACAGTTTGGGGTGGGGACTTAGCAGGGGCAGGGAGTCATGCAGAGGCTCCTCCCAGTGACAGGAGAGCTCCTGTCGGCACAGTGTCTGGGTTTCCTCTACCGCCTCCAGCTCAGGTGGCGCTGGGAAGAGGGCACCTGTTTCACTGGGGTTCTGCCCCGTGCTGTCCCCTCCTCTGTTTGCAGGCCGCATGGCCCACTGCTTGGAGTCCACGATGCTGCTGCTGCTGCTATGGCTGTTTCTGAGTGAGTGGCCGCAGGTCCCCCGAACCCTAGCTTCTTTGTCCCAGATCTTCGGGGACAGAGTAGAGGGCAAGAGGGTGATTTCAGGAAAAGCTGGAAGGTAGGAATTGGCACCAATGAGAGACCTGTGCTTGGGGTGCAGGGACACCTGGCAGTCTGCAGTGCTCTATTCATCCTGCCTCCTGCCTTCAGGTCTGCGGAGCTACCCCCTTTCCCAAGTCCCACCTTGGTACCCCTGCCCCAAGCACTTTCTTTGTCCTATTGCGTCCCCTCTCCCACCTCTCCTACCCTTCCTCCAGCCCAGGCCTCCACCTGCAGTCTTGGAGTTTCATACTGATTTCTTGCCCTGCATCTTCAGTGTCTCTGTGCCACCTATCAGCTGTTTCCATCTGCTCAGCCTGTTCCTTCCCCACGTGCTGTATCACGAAGGGAAGGGTCACTTTATCGGGTGAGATGGGGAGAATGCAATCAGGCAAAGATTTTAGGCAGGGGAGATCTTGGAGCTAAGAATTGTTGTTTTGAGGGTGGAGATGAGGTAAGGGTGCTCCTGGTGAAGAAAGACAAATAAGCAATGAGCAGAGGTAGAACTAAGACCCTAGGGGACAAACACTAGGTGCTGTTGTGCATGGCTGAGGCCTGGGGGCACAAGGGGCTTTGCTGGGAGAGATGGGGACGAGAGGGGAGAAGGAGGGCTCATCCCTCTCCTGTGACTCTCTTCACTCACATACCCTTTCCCAGTCCTTAGTGTCTGTCTGTCCTTCCCGCAAAGTGGAGGGCACTAAAGCCACTGCGAGAATCATCATGGCCCCCAAAAGAGGTGACCTGTCCCAGAGAGGGGCCCTGCTCAAAGCCCTGAAGCAGGCGACACCCCCCTCCACACATACACAGTGATATGGGTGAGGGGCCAGGCTGGGAACTGCCCTGCTAGAAAGCTTGTTGTCTAAGTGAGATGCTTCCACGGAGTGACAGCAGGGAGGGGTAGAGGTAGCCTGGTTTGGTGACCTAGCTCCTAGGAAAAGGCTGCCAAGTCTCAGCCTCTGGAGACCACGGCTTGGCTGGATTTAGATGTGGCCCCTGGCACATCTGCACAGAGCTCACCCTCTGACTCTTGTGCCAGGTGTACTCTCCTCCCCAGCTCAGGAGACCTGTGGCACAGGATAGAGCTCTGTGGCTCTATAGGAGGCCCATAAGGGGCTTCTCTCAGGTCCACCCCCTAACAGCCAGGCCCTCCAGTGACCAGAGCCCTTTCAAGAGTCCCTCTTTAGCCTGGCTGGTGGAGAGGGGAGGGCGGAGGAACCAGGAGGAAGCCAGAGTCCGGATGGGGCAGCATAGGTTGGGTGGGCCAGAGGGAGCACCAGAAGGGAATGGAGGGGAAAGACTCCAGTGGCAGAGGGCAGCGGGCAAGGGGAGGTGCAGGAGGTAAAGAAGGAGGGAGAACCAGAAACCTATAGACCCATTTAAAGGGCCTCCTAGCATGAGGGGGAAGGAGGGAAAAGAAAGCAATCTGAGCATGTCAAAGGGAGAAGACGAGGAGTCTCCATTGTTTCCAAGGCCATTTCTGATAGGTCTTCATTAGCCACGTCCCCAAGAAGCCTTGTTTCCTGCGTCAGAGGGATATCTTGAAATTGGGAGAAGACCCGCGGACCCCTCTTTGGATGGGGGGGGGGGCCGTTCTGGGGTAGGGGTGGTGCCTGGGGAGAATGGGCCTCAGCCTCTAGGGGAGCCACGGTGCGCCCCATCCATCCCTGATGTGTTTGCAGGAATCCTCAGGGCCCCCTGCCGTTCATCCACGCGACGGAAGGCTGGTCAGCACCAGTCGTTCACACCCTCAGTCCACACTCCGTCCCCGTTGGGTTTTCAGCGCGTCCCTATCGTAGGGGAGCAGAGCCGGAGGGTGGTGAAGTGTGCCTGTGGGCTGAACAGAGAACTGCAGTCTGCTCGCCCTTCCGCCAGGGTCTCCGAGCTCGGACGCACGGAACCGATGCGTGGACGCGGCCGAGGCGTGTACAGCAGATGAGCAGTGTCAGCAGCTGCGCACCGAGTACGTGGCGCAGTGCCTGGGTCGGACCGCGTCGGGGGGTTGCCCCCGCACCCGATGCCACCGCGCCCTGCGCCGTTTCTTCGCCCACGGGTCGCCTGCGCTCACCCACGCGCTACTCTTTTGCCCGTGCTTTGATCCTGTGTGTGCCGAGCGCCGGCGCCAGACCTTCGTGCCCGCCTGCGCCTTCTCCTGGCCGGGGCCAGCGCCGCCCTCCTGCCTCGAGTCCTTAGACGCCTGCGAGCACAGCAGGGTCTGCAGGTGCGGCAGGGGGCGGGGCAGGGGCGGGGCTACGAGGCTGGGCGCGGCCGCCAATCGCAAATCGCTTTTCCGCTGCTCCACACAGGCCCCGCCTCTTGGCCTTCCAGGCTTCCTGTGCACCCGCCCCCAGTGGCCCCGACGGCTGCCCGCGAGACCAAGCCCCACGCTGCTTGCGCGCCTATGCGGGCCTCGTGGGTACGCACTGCCGGGGTCTGGGAGCGGGCGCGGCTCTCCCGGGCTTCCTCCACCTGGATGGACTGAGTACTCGCTCTCCGGGTTCCCGCAGGCACCGCTGTCACCCCCAACTACGTGGACAACGCGAGCGCGCGCGTGGAGCCCTGGTGCAACTGTGGAGCCAGCGGAAACCGGCGGGAGGAGTGCGAAGCTTTCCGGGAGCTCTTTACAAGGAACCAATGCTTGGGTGAGGGGCCACGGGAGGCGCTGGAGTATGGTTGGCCCGTACTGCCCTCTACCAAGTCACCTGGCGGGCGGGAGTGTATTTTAGGAGTGAGGAAACTGAGGCTTTTTGCGGCAGCCAGGTAGGGCCACTTCATCCTCTGCTGTCGTCCTGTCCCTTTGGGAATCTGCACTCAGCTCTCTCTGGAGAGCAAGTGACAGACCAAAGTAGGTTCTTACGGCGGTATAGGCTCTGGCCCCTGTGGGCAGGAGAGGACCTGGAATGGAATTAGTTGAGATTCCTGCTTCTGCCACTTCTGAGGTGGTTCCATCCCCATCCCCGAGGCACTGCCAGCTCCTCTCATTGATGACTTTACCTTGCGGGTCTGAATAGCTCGGTGGTTTCCTGTCCAGTCTGAGACTTAGGGGGCCTGAGTTTGAAGTCCTCCTCTAAGCCATTTTGTGTCCATCTCTAAAATGGGGGTGGTCATTGCCACCCTCTCCCATGAGGATGGAAGGCTGCAAGGTTCGTAAGGCACTCAGTAAGGGCAGTTGTCCTTACTTTGTTATTCCTCACCCTGCACCTTCCATTCTGGAAACCAATCCTTGCAGACATCCTACCTTCCCATCCATTTGTAGGGAGAGGCCACACAAGATGCCAGGGGTCTCTCAGTTTGTCCCTTGGGAGCTGGCCCCTGTGCTAGGGTTTCCAGGCTAAACCCATCCTGGACCCCTCCCTCTATAGATGGCGCCATACAGGCCTTTGACAGCGGGCGGCCCTCAGTCATGCAGGACCATCAAAACCCCCGCCAGGACCTTGGGCATGGCCTCCTGCAGGTGGGTGCAGGCAGGGGATGGCGAGCTGGCATCCCCTGCTCACCGTCTTCCCAGGCCAGTGGGGCCTATGTGGACATGAATGACCTGGAATGGGGGTGGGTGCAGAGAGCAGAGCCAGGTTTCTGCCTTAAGCCCACACTCTGCTCCCACCCCCAAGGCGTCCTCCACAGATGGGCCCCTAAAGGAGTGCTCCCTGCTCTCCCTGCTCCCTGCCCTGGCTCTCCAGCCTCTGCTCTGACTAGGACAGCAGACCTTGGACAGCACAGCCAACTCTCCCAGCCTGTCCGGGGTACATGGCCGCCTCCGTGGCCTACTGCCCCCGTGAAAGGGACTGGTTTACCTCCCAAGCTGGCCCCAGTGCTCCTGACCTTTGCAGGTCTGGACACCCTCTGTGCCTGTTCCCTGGAGTGAGGTATGTGGGCTGTAGGCCTGATTGCAAAGCCCATGGTTTCCCCTTCAGTAGGTTTCTTGGTTGTATATCTCTTTCTCCACAGGCTTTGAAACAGTTGGGGTCTCCCACAGGGTAGGCATGGGAGGGGGTCACCTGTGTAGCTGAGGCCTCACCAGGGCTCCAGGTAACCTAGAGAAGGTCAGAGACCATCCAGACTCCCAGAATTATAAATTTTATCAGCCCCCGCCCCCAAGCAGATCATGCCTTAGGGAGTACACCTGAACAAACTTGTAGGCAAAACCCCCTCTAACCCTGCAGTCTTTTATGACACTCTCAGTTAGGCACCACCCGTGATGATAGTCACCTGTGCCCCATGACAAATGTTGGCAGAGCATCTCCTATCCATGATATGTTGCTTGGTGGGTACCACCTAGAGTAGGCGAGAATCCAGTCCCCTGTATTGCACTGGCCATATGGCCACCTTCCCCATGGTTTAACCCAGTACTAGGAATGGCATCCACAGCTCAATAAATACATGTACACTGACACTGGCCTTGCTTTCGTGTGACCTGTGTCCTGGGACCCATGGTTAGCCACAGGGTGTTTTGCTGGCTTGTGTGACTTCAGATGGCCTCAGAACCTTTCTGGGCTTAGTCTCCTCACCTATAGATGCCAAAATGAATAACCTATCAGGTCCTAGTGGTAGGGATTTTGGTTGCTTTTGTCAATTTTTTTTCTTTCTCTGCTAGTACTCAGATAAAGAAACTATTTCCAAGCCTCCCTTGCAGCTAGACTGGTCATATGACACAGTCCTTGCCAATGAATGAGTGGAATTCACAGATGAAGCTTCCAGGAGAGCTCTTTAAACAGAAACAGACTTGCTGACTGGCCCTCTCAGCCTTTGGCCTCAGCCCTCTTCCTGCCCAGGTCTTGGTGGCAATATATGGGGACATGGGCACCATCTTGAAAACTGAGTCACTGCACCTGCCCCAATCCTCTCCCCCTCTGGACTCTTCATTGCATGAGAAAAATGACACCTCTTTCTTTAAGGCAATTTCTCCCCAGTTTGTTATTTGCAGCCAAACATAGGCCCTGATTGATATACTTCTGCCTCTGGGGTGCCTGGGAGCCCCATCTCAGTGCTCACAGAGCCCAGCCGTGACAGACTCTTGAAAGAAATGGTGATGGGGATTTTGGGTTTTATTCCTGCATTTTCTACCTGCTTCACTCCATGTGGACAGTCAAATTCTTTCCTGGAGCTGAGGGGATATTTTTCAGAAGGGTTTTGTGAGCACTCTGTGTGTGAGGCCAGTGTGGACTCAGAGAATGCCAAGGGCATTGTGTTAAATTTCAGTTCTGCAAAAAGTTTGGGGAGGAGAGGGCAGAATAATGGGGGTCAGGTACTAAGCCTCTGCCCCCTTCCTTCTTCCTCAAAACCTTGGAGACTCCTGATGAGTGAAGGGATCCCATCTCTCCAGACTGCCCTTTCAAACATGGTTGAGGTTTGTCAGAGACTGTGAAACCAGTGGAAGTGGAGGCTGTTGGTTTATTGCTCAGAGACTGTTCTGGGCAATGCAACTCCTCCCCAAGCTGCTGGGAATGTTGGCTGCAAACACAGCTCACAGCTGCCCCCTTCTTTAGAAGAAAAGCCTGTAAAGTTAATACTCTGCTCCCTGACTTGGGCTGCAGTCAAGGACTGACTGAGTCGTGGGAACCAAGGACTAGCCTGCTTGCCTCAGGGGGACAATTCGGTGCACCAGTCTTGCTCCAGGCCTTGATGCCTGAACCTAGCTGAGACCCTGTCCTAGCTTAGCTCCTTCCCCTGCCCACTCCCGCCTCCTTCACTTAGGAGGTTCTTGTGAGAGTAATTAATCCCTTCAATAAATCAGGGCCTGAGAATCCCTATCTTGTGCTGTTTCTGGAGAACCTGACCTAAGACGCGGGTTAGGTACAGACCACACCAAAGCCCAGGCCTGGGGCTGTCCTCATCAGAAAAAGTGCCACCAGGTCTGAGAACGGTACTTAGCAATTCATACCAAACCTACAGACTCCCTGCGAGGCAGCTGTCACCCAGCCTCCCAGCTTCAGCCAGAACTCTCCTGATTGAAAGCAATCACAAATCCAATGGGCCTGGGCATGCAATTCAATCATCCAAGCGTCAGGAACAGCTATCTCAAGGGTTTCAAACGATGTTGCCCTAGCTGGTCTGTGTGTGGCTTCCCTCTGCAGCCAGGCAGGCTCTCCCCACAGGGTAGGGAAGAATGGCACCGGCAGCCCCCGATCTACTATATTGCTCCTCGTACTGTGCCCAGCAGTCCCGGACTGTCCCAGGAAGGACCCTGTTGATCCCAGCATGGGTTACAAGCCTCTTCCAGTGGCCTGGGGAGTGACATCAGCCCACCAAAATCACATGAAATGGGAAGGCAGGTTTCCAGTGGAAAGAACGAGGGGCATTGGGCAAAGTAAGAGTCCAACCTGTTCTCACTTTATGAAGGAGAAGGAATGTTCTCAACCACCTACATCTGCATGGTGGGGGACACCTGTAGATGGGCTGGGGAGATATGGTGTGTGTGGGGGGGCATTTGGGGCTAGGAGAGGCAAGCAAAAGTTTCACCTTGCCCTGCTCACTATGATTGCATGGTGGCCCAAATACAGAATGAAATATTTGCTAAATAATTTGCTGTACGTGAAAGTGTGTTCAACTCTCGTATTCCATGTTTTACTCAGGTAAATGGAGTAAAATATAGGCATACACCTTTCAAAAGTTTGGAAGGATAAAAGTGAGGAGAACCAAGTTGAAAATTGCACAATTGTTCCATGGTAGCTTCCTTCAGTACTTCTCTCCAAGCAGACAAACGCCAGGTTTAACCAAATGGAGCCTCTTTAACGTCAATGTGCAGCGGAGAAGAGGCTTCCTTATTGGGTGCAGGGGGGAAATGAAAAGTCCCAGGGTCCCCGATGTCTGACTCTCTGTTTTTCCCCAGAGTGAACGTTTTGTGTGGGTGACCTAAGGCTGTCTGGGCCATTGGCCCAGCCAGTTCTGCAGAGAGAAGCCCAGAGGAGGGACGAGGTGTTTTGGTCTGTGAAGGCCACCGTCTTGCCACTTCTGGGCCAGTCGACTTTCTGAGGGTTTTGTTGCTGAAGTGGGTTGAATAGTGGCCCCAAAGATATGTCCACCTCCTAAGCCATGGAATCTGTGGATGTTACCTTGTATGTAGGCAAAAGAGTGACTATTACCTCACTCTTGGCAAAAGTGATTAAATTAAGGATCTTGAGAGGAGGTGCGTATCCTGGATTATCTGAGGGGACCCTACGTGTAGTCACGAGAATCATTATATGAGATGCAGAGGGAGACAAGACACAGGCAGAGGTAACGCAGAGAGTAACACAGACGCAAGCCAAGGAAGGCTGGAAGCCACCAGCAGCTACAAGAGGCCAGGAATGAGTTCTACTCCCGAGCCTCTGGAGGGAGCACAGCCCCGCCATACTGTGATTCGGGACTTCTGGCCCCTGGAACTGTGGGAATAGACTTCTGTTTTTCAAAGCCAGCAAGGTTGGGTAACTGGTCATTAGCGGCCCCAGGAAACCAATGGGCTTGTCAAAGTTTGTCAGAATTTGGTTTCTGTCACTTCTACTAAAAAGGTCCTGGCTTATACATGGTTTTAAGTCTGGCCAGACACCTCAAGGCTGAGTCCAGCTGTGGCCTCCACAACTAGGAGGAGGCCCTGCCTAGCTTGTCCACATCTGAGTGTCCTAGCAGGTAGCCTGATTGCTGTCACTCTCTCACGTGTACTCAGGAAGACTGTGGCGTGACCTGACCTCATTGTGACTGGGTCTCTATTAGCCACTGTCAACATTGAGCCTCTAGCTAGCAGGTGGCTGGGGGCTGGGAGTGAGGCAGGAAGGCAGGTGCTGGAAGCTTCTGTTGATTTATTGGTGGAACTTCACGGCTCATGGATACCCGCTCTGGCTTGGAGCCTGCTGTCTAAGGCACAAGGTTGGTGTGGAAACTGCTCATTGCCCACTGCCCATCCCCCACCCTCCCCCATTGAGTGAGGCAGCACCAATTTCACAGAACCAGCTCATTTGTTTTTCCTTGGATTTTATTATTTTATTTTTAGAGGGGAAGGAAGGGAGAAGGAGTGGGAGAGAAACGTTAGTGTGTGAGAGATACATTGATTGGTTGCCTCTTGCATGCCCCCGACTGGGGCCTGCAACCCAGGCCTGTGCCCCGACTGGGATTTGAACCTGCGACCTTTTTGTTTACTGGCCAGTGCTCTGTCCACTGAGCCACACCAGTCAGGGCAGAACTAGCTCATTTTTACCAGAAGTATGGATATTGCCAGTAAAATTTCTGGAGAAGCAGGACAGGGGCTTTCCAGGGCTTGGGAGACGTCCCCCAACTGGACAGACACTCGCTAGTGAGTCTGGCCTGCATGTGAAAGGAGGCAGAGATGCAACCCCTGCCTCTCTGGGCTGCAGGCCTCGGAAGGCCTGACATGGAGGATTTCTCAGGAAGCTGTTCTGCCAGGGACATGTCACCCCACACCCAAAGGAGCCTCTAGTCCAAAACAGAAGATGCTGAGAGGAAAATTAAGATGAGAACACACATAGGAGAACAAAATATACAAACCTCACAACCTGAGCCCTCAAGAGACCAGGGTGGAGCAAATGAGGAAGAAAGGCCTGCAGGGTGTGCGAACGGGCCCGGCTGCCAGGGCTGACCCCCTGCTCCCTGTGCAGCACGCTGCACACAGTCAGTGGGACCATCGGGTCTAGTCCCTTGAGTTGGCGACACAGGATGGAAGAGAATTCTTTCCAGGCATTTTACACAGCTAATAACGCAGGGTGGCAGGGTGTGTCTGTTCCAATGCAACCCACACAGTGTGTGGGATTGGGGGCTCAGTTACCAGAAATGACACCGCTGTTGGTGACAGAATTTTCCAAAATGATGACCAGATTTTGGTAAAGTTATGAAGAAAACGAAGTTCGATCTCCCCTTGATTTATACAACAGTAGCATTTCTGGAAACTGATTGTATATTAAACCAGCTCTCAAATACTTTGAGTTTATAATAGGGTTGGGTTCTACACTAAGAAGAAACATTTTCTCACATACACCAATATCCAGCAAGAGGTTTGAAAATGAAGTGGGATGTGGGTCAATTCCTTGTTGGGTGGGGCAGTCCTGTATGTCACAGGATGACCCCCTTCAAAACCGCCTACACCTATTTCCAAAATGTCCCCTAGGGGGCAGTCGTGTGCCAGTTGAAAACTATGGCCCCCCCCACCCCACCCCCGCCTGCCCCAGCGCCTGCCAGTGTTTTGCAGCCCACTTTGCCCTTGCGCGCTGGCACGCTGCCACCGCTGAGCCGCCACACCAGCCCCCTCCTTTATTCAGCTGTCTGCTCCCGTGTCACACCACAGTGGTCCCTTCTCAGCACCACCCTGTAAGGTAGAAATTTCCCCCAGCACGTTCTACCCCCAGCCGTATTTTTCCCTTGCTTCACAGAACTTATCATCTGCCAGTGGACTCATTATCTGCCTCCCCCCACTACATTGTAAATAAACTCTTATGAGGACAGGGATTTTTGTCTGTTTTTTTTCACTGTGAAATCCCTGGTCCCTACACGATGCTTGGCCAGGTAGGACACCCTCATGTCCCTCCTGTACAGGATGAGCCTGGCAGACACAGCAATCACTGGCCTACAGCAATTTTTAAATCCTGCTAGGCCCTGCCTTGGGGTGAGGGAAGTTCCTGACGAGACCCGTATCTGCTCTGTGGGCCACTTCTGAGGCGGCATTGGGTGCCCTCCTCAGACACAGCTTTCACAGCCATCTCCTGCCTACCGGTGGTTCTAATTAAGCTTCCTCAATAGTCGTAGGACTGTTTGTTTTCATTTTTAAAGGTCAGACTAATGGTTTCTCTGGCCACACGATTTCCTCAAAAAATCTAGGCTTTTCATTTTCCAGTGCAGGTCCAGTGTCTGTGACGACAGTCCTGGTTCTTTCCTAGACACGCTTCTAAAGTTGGCTTTATTTCTTTGCTTCCTTATCCCTGTGCCTCTCTCTCACAACGATGGCCTTGAAGTAACGAGGCTGCAGAGGGAAGAGCACAACCAGCCCTTGAGTCTCACCTGGAAGCAGAGTCACTAAATGCCACTGGGTCTTTATTGTTCATAGGTACATCTTACTGAATGGAGACTAAGAAACAAGACTAGTTGGCTTTTCCAAGACTCCAAGGCTCTGGATTTCAGAATAATCCACTCCTTTCCCTTCTGCTCTGTAAACTAATTCTGGAACTCAACTCTTCCTTGTGATGCCTCGCCAAAAGCGGTCACAACACATACCACATAACAACCAACACATACCACATTTTGTTTTTCCCTACTTCTCTTGAACTAAGAACTCAGAAGACACGAGTTTGCTTTCTGAGCCACCAGATGGGTTGCCACTGCCTGATGGGGAGCCCCAGCTGCTCTGCCTGCTGCCCCCTGGCCTCTAAGCCAGGCCACCTGTTTCAGGTTTTTTTTTTTGTTTTGTTTTGTTTTTTTAGTGAGGCATAAAACTGTGTATTGTTTTATCAATGTTTGCCATTTTAAGGAAAAATTAATGGAGCTGATCAGAGGATCTAGCAGTTTTTTCAATTCTTAAATACCATGGATCTAAATGAAGGAAAACAGGAGTAAAATGGGAACACTTGTGGGTAACAATTATAATGTGTCCCTAGGCTCATCTGCAGGAAAATCTAGTTAAGATGTAAATGTTCATAGGCCACGATTTCCGTACTGAGGTTTCTCATGATACTAATACAATCATATGCGTTGTAAAGGTCATAGACAGAGGGGTCCCTTGAAGGTCACTCTTGACCACAGCAACATCTGTATCTCTACCCGGTGCCATTGTCTTCAGCCTGCTGCTCCCCTCTGAGGTGGCAGTTTATTGATGTAGCTGGAACAGAGGCCGGCAGTGTGGACGAGCCACGTCTAAGTCTCGGCCCTCACTGCCTCCGGCCCTTTATACTGCGTTCCCCACCCCCCATCCACCCCCAAAGTAGCCACACGGGACCTGGGCGGGGAGCCACCGAAGGTCTGTGCGAGCGACTGAGGGGAGGGAGCCCCCAAAAGTCCAGGCTCAGGTGCACTCTCATCAGGGAGGCCGTAGTGGGGTTCCTGGGTTGCCGAGGTGCCCTGGGCTCAGAGGGGGTCCAGTCCGGGGAAGGGCTGTTTCAGGTTTTGATTATAGTTGCCTTGCACTTCAAGGTACCAATTTGTATATTAGTGAGAAAAGCTATAAAAAGCAATACAGCCTCAAATCTCAGTGGGTCAGTGGAGTGCTTTTCAGTGATGCAAAGACCAGCACATAGCCCATGCCGCCCAGGTGGCCTGCCTCTGAGTGGTGACTCAGGACACCACCCCCCCGGCCCCCCATCTTCAATCCCCGACCCCCCAGGAGTCCCACATGGCGGCATGGTGTGCGCCAAGCTTGGAACTTGTATACATCACTTCTTTGGCCACAGCTCAGTTTATGGCACCAACCTAACCATGAAGGGACTGGGAGATGCTGTTGAGCTGAGCGTCCAAAGGCAGAAGTTAACAGGTTTGGTGAACACACAGCAGTCTCTGCCACACTACTGAAACACAGGATTTATCCTGTCGGGAACCCTTGGTGGCTCCCACAGCCCTCCCCAAGGGTTTCAAGGACCTCCCCACCCTTGTAGCAGCCACCAGTCAGGTAGTTTTCCTCCCAAGCCCAGGCCCAAGCTTGGTGGGCACCCCCAGACCCCTGCCCTAGACCCCCCGGGGCCCCACACCCTCCCCTGCATGAACTGTCCTTCCTTGCACTTTCTCTGATGCTCTCAACTCTCATGATGCTCACTTCATCCTTCCGGGCTTTGCGCACTCTGCCCTTGGGCACTGAAATGCAGTCAGCCCACAGACAGGACTGTGTGAATGGGCACATATTGATAACTTCATCGAAAACTCAAGACCAATGACAGTGCTAAGGCCATGGGGGACAAAACCTACCCGCATTCCTGAGATTCAGCAGTTCGGAAAACCCAGACATTCAGGAGCCCATGAGGAGATGAAATGCTGAAAGGCCAAGGGCAGCTGGCAGGCACGGCATCAGCGTGGACCGCTTGGCACGCCACTCCCCACTGTCGATTCAAGGGCACAAAGGTGGAGTGGGGACATTAGAAAGTTCCCCCACAGGTGTCTAAAGTGCCCGCCCTGTTGGTTTAACACCTTCATCTTCAACTGCCAAGTGCTTCATCTGAGGCAGTCTGAAATTTGGGAACCATTCTAAACATTTTTTTCCATAAGGCTCTAATGACCAAATTATAAAAAGTGAAACAAACAAAAAAACAAATAAAAATCAAAGTCTCAGGAAAAACCCCATTTTTACCAGATCTACTTTTATTTTAGAAGGAAGTTTGTAGTATAGGATTTAGTTTTATATACAAGTTCTTCACATTTGTGTTTAAAATGCACAGACCTCCCTTAATTACCTTGTTCCTGCTTAAATTAGCTGTTATTTTACAATACAAAAAATACCAAAAATTGCAGTCCTAAATGTATTTATAACACCCACAATCCCCAGCAATGAAATAGTTTACAATACTTACTCCATATTTACATGAGTGCAATAGATGCTAAATTATACATATTAACAAACTAAGCTTGAATCCAAACAAAAAAAAACCGTAAATAACTAGAGAACAAAACATTTCCAGAGCCAGAATTAGTTCAATGAAACAGGCTTCACTAGTGTTTAGAATGTTTTGTGCACAAATTCA
Source organism: Pteronotus mesoamericanus (assembly GCF_021234165.1). Classification (NCBI taxonomy): domain Eukaryota; kingdom Metazoa; phylum Chordata; class Mammalia; order Chiroptera; family Mormoopidae; genus Pteronotus; species Pteronotus mesoamericanus. The sequence goes on along the minus strand of NW_026555105.1, from coordinate 23,457,927 downwards.
GTTACTGGAAGTCGATTCCATTATTGCCTTTAAAAGAGAAGGCGCCAGTTTTCTTCTCTCCAAATCATTTCCCTGCAGGCAAGGGTGTTTATCAGTTTGAAAGACTCAGGGGAAATGTCTCCTGGTGGGCCACCTACAAACCATCATTGTGATTTCTGAGGCTGAGTTTAGAAAACTGGGTAAACATTTCAGACTGAGAGCTGGTGCGAGGCCCAAGGACAGACCCTCTGCCTTCCCGGGTCTGTTCTCAGGACTGCCAATTCTCACGGTAACAAGGAAAAGATCTCCTGGGACAGGAGGTTTGGGAGCTGGATTCTGTCGTAATCCTGGAGCTCCTTTTTCATCTTGGTCACTGTCCTGGAGTGAACGAGCTTAGGGTGTTAGTGTTAAGTGCTTAGTATCTGTTGAATGGATGAACGAATGAAATGGAAAGATCGAAGGTGCCCCTGGCGAGGGCAACACCACCCAAGGAACTGAATCACTCCCACCCCTTCCCCCAATACACTCCATTAAGTTGAAGGAATAAGACTTGCACTGAAAGGTAAAATGTCTTTTTCTGATAGTGCTCCCGTCTTTTCATCTGCCCCAGATTGTCGGGTGTGTCTCTAATCTTGTACCTCAGGTCTCACCCACAGATCTTCTTGCCATGTTTTCCTTTCGCTGCCCATCTTCTGTCCAGAGCTGCTTTGCCTCCGATATAGCTCAGGGGAGTCTGACTTGCCCTCTCTCCATGCCCCTTCCCACTTTTTTGAGGTCAATCCCAGAGGGAGGCACAGATTTCTCCCTACACTGTGTAGAGAGGCGGGCGGGAGAGGCCAGAAGGCCAGGGTGTGCACGTCTCTCCACGGGGAAAATAAGGGCTGTATATCAGCAAACTAGCCACCCCACTCCCACCCCTCGTTGCCAGTATAGTAAACTATGGTCCTGGGAAATAATAGTTAAAAATTTAGATAAAACCACCACAAAATGCAGCCTGGAAACCCCCTTTTTGGAAAATCTGATTTCTACAGGTACAGTCTTTGAACTTAGATACCTTGAGAAACGTTTCTTGGGATGAGCCTGGCTGTCCCTGGTCACCCTCAGCACCCAGAGGCTGAGACAGTCACGAGGCACTTGCAGAGCCAACACCAGCGACAGAGAGACTCTCACTGCCTTGAGTCCCCTCACATACTGCTGTCTGAAGGGACTCACTGCCAGTTTTCATTTGTGTACTGACAGATGACTCAAGTTATCCAGTCGGTACCAGACGCATTTGAGCACATCGGCGTGGTAAGGGTGCCCTTCTTGGCTTTGTTTTCAACGTTTAGGGGACTAACGAGAAGACTTCTCTGAACCTGGATATCCAGTATATGGCACAAAAACGTATTAGGTGAAACTCAGACACCGTTACGTTTAATAAAAATACATTTAGATATTTTTGTTTTATGTACACTCCGAATGTCTGAACATTCCAGACACTACTGTATAGTTATGTACAAGTGCAGTATCAATGTTGTCATGACTACTTTAATTATATACAGGCTCTCCTGTGGCATGCAGACATCTCTTGAATGCCAGGGGCGCTCTCTGGGTAACTGGCTCTAAGCTGAGCGCCTTTTCTCCTGCCATTCCTCTCCTCTGGCCAGAGCCTCAAGGAAGCTGTTTGCTAGGGGCTGCAAAGGAGAAGCAGGTGGATTCATCTGTTTCTCTACTGTGGAAGCAGAATTACACTTCATTTGCTCTTTCCTTCCTTTTTAAAACGAAACATTATCTTTTAGGAAACAATAAATAAAAGATCACCAGGTGGTTGTGGGACACGGTGCATGTTATTTCAAGACATGGGACAACTGTGGGGAAGAGGCTTTTCTGGCCAAGGGAACACTTAGAACAAACAAGGATTTCCCTGTGGTAGGAGCCTCTCCAGTGCCTCCCTCTTGGCCAAGAGGCCTCGTGGTAATTACCGGGGTGAAGGGCCGGTCCACGGCAGGCTCTTTGGGGTTGCCGCAACCTGGAGTAGGTACGTGGGGAGCGTGGAGAGGTCTTTTCTAGAACCTTCTGCTCTGTAACAGCAATGCGAAACACAGCTTTTTGAAGGAAGAGTCTCAAAGTAGAGGTGTTTTGTGCACCAGACAGTATTTTACGGTTCACCTTCTTTGAAAACATTTTTCCAGTCAACTCTTCATGGGAGGCCAGTGATGGGGAAGACATATTACTCCCTCTGTAGGCATTGCATTTAAAGGTGAAATACTGTTTTTGCTCTTTTGAGTATTAATTTCTCCAAATTCACAAACTTGAGCATTGTTGCCTAGAGGTCCACCCCCAGGTTCTGAAGCACAGGAGGGTCTCGGGAGGCTGCTGCGAAATGCCCGAGTACAGAGCACCATGGACGGGGCAACACGCTGCCAGGCAATGCCCTGGGAGAAAAGCAGGGACTGCCCTGCCCTCTTGAATGTGGTCACTTTCCATTGGGCATGGTTCTCCCTCCTCATGCATTTTCCCATGTGCTTTTCATCCTTTTAGTGTCCCCTGCCCTCCCCACAGCCACCACCTGGGTCTGGGGGCGAGGAGTGACCAGCCCAGGCCCTCCTGGGGAACGGGGGCCGACAACGGGCGCTGCCCCTCCCCTGGCGCGCGATTTCACTCGCTGATGATTTCACTCGCCGCCTGCGGTGGCCGCAGCTCACAGCAGGCTACAGGGCCAGAGATGCTCTTTGAGCCAGGTGCTGTTATGCTCTTTCTGCTCCAGGGATGCCTGTAACATGAGCGCGTCCCTTCTTCTGTGGTGCCCTGGCAGCAGAAGGCCAGAAAGGCTGAAGCAAACATCAGGCCTAGAGTCACCTGGGTGCAAGAGGACACACGGGATTGCGCTTATTCAGTGTCCTCTTTGACAACAATACAAACTGGAGCTTTTACAATTAGGCCATTTCTGCTTTCCTCTCAGTCCTTGCTGCTGGGATAAAGGTTGCTTGGGGTGAGACTTCTTTCCTGGCTGCAAAGTACGTTTTAGAAAAAAAAGCAGATTGCCAATGGTAGCTATTTAAATTTTATAAGAATGCAGGAATGCAATTATGTAAAAACTTAGGCTTACTAACTTTCCAATTGCTAGATCTATTTAAAGTCTAGGCACTTAGTGTATGTGTATGTGTGTATGTGAGAGAGAGGAATCTCAAATAGATTCAGACTAAATTAATCAAGTTGCTATAGAAAACTACCTATTACACCAGTTCACATTCTAGGTATCATTGCTGACCTTGACATTTAAAATAGCCCCCTTCTATCTCAGTTTAATATGATTCAAAAGAGATGGACCATTATTAGTTCTCAACTAGAAAAAAGCTACTCCCTGGAAGACAGGTATTTGCCTAAAATGTGCAAGAATAAAGAGCACATCTTTTTAAAAAGATAGCAGGCTTCAGATGAAAACAAGTTCATTCATCTGACTAATTCTGAAAAGACCATGTTCCAGAATGACTGATGGCGCATGTCTGTTTGTAAACACTACATCTTTGTTTTTTGCACAGTTGAGACAGTCCCAAGACCAGTTTCCCACACGTAAGCCTGAGTGTCGTTCCCAGCTCTCTCACTGGCTCCACTAAGGCCTCCTCCAGCAACATATGGATCACCCCTGGACTTGTAATTAAATCAGTTATTTCCTATGCAAAAATAAAAGGTTAGGTGCTGGAGCACAGATGGAGAAACTGTCAAAGAAAGCTTGTGAACATGCAGATGAGTCGGATGTTTCCAGTCGGAGGGTTTCCAGTTTTCTGCCCTGCTCCGCTCCACACAGCATCTCCTGCCTGCTCCCTCCCTGCAGACGGCTCTAGCGCACCACACTTAGCCACACTTCGCTCACTCACAGAGAGTCCCTGGCCCCAGCATCAAATGCAGGTCCCAGGCTGCGCAGGTGGCTGCTGCTTCCGGTTTCTCACCGCTCCTGACTTCTCTTTGTACACAATTGGCATCTGCTGTGAAATGTCCACCAGGGCGCTGGCTACTGCGAGACCTTGGGAGAACCCATGGAGGGAACACATGTTAAGGAGCAGCTTGCTTTTACGTTTAAAGACAATTTAAAAAATTTCTGTTTACATTCCTGTGGTGCAATAGATAAAGCAATAAAGTATGTAGGGAAGTCTTACTTCCACTCTGCCCCTCTCTCCACCTTTCCTCTCTCCAACTAAGAAACTGCTTTCATTAGTTTGCATATATTCTTTCAGGGTTTCATTACGCAAATACAAATATATATTCTTTGCCCCTCCCCACCATTTACACAAAAGGTGTAGCTTGCTTTTCAGCAGATCAATCAAGCCAGAGTTCTGCTTCGTGGTGGGAGCATTTAAGTACGACTGCAGACATACTAAGCACTAAATTTCTCCTGCCTGCCTTCAAAAGGATGCCAAGAAAAAGCAGCACCGCTTATGATGAAATCCAGATTCATTCCACATCGCCCAGCCAGCACTAGTGATTTTCATATCTATACCATGATATAGGCTATGCCAGACTCTGTAATAAGCAAGGTTCTTAAACTTCCCCGTGCCTCAGGTTCATTTGTAAAATGGGGACTATAACACAGGGCTTGTATGAAGAGTCAATGAGTGAGTGGAAGTATTCTTGAGTCCTGCTTGGCTCATGCCCCCTCCCCCACCTTTACTTTAGGGACTGGTAGTTTCATTCTCCTATTCTCCTTTTTGTACTTGCAACCATAAATGGCTGATGTTCACTGGGGAAAGACCAGCCCAGGCTCAGAGGCCCTCAGGAGCCATGGGGTGGGGGTGGGGGGGGGGCAAGGGCCTTGCCACTCCACTTCACTGAGCCTATAAAATGGGGAAATGGGGGGGGGGGGCTTCTAAGTGCCAGCTTTAGCGTCTTGCATTCAGTGGAGAATCCACACCAGTAACTACTGTTATACCAGCGGCAGAGCCAGGTGCTCTGGGTGGCCAGAGAAGGACATACTCTACAATGCGGGGCTGGGAATAGTGGCAAGGACAGGTGGCCCCACTTTTTGGGGTCTGAAGCTGTGAGCAGGCCTTCATGGGGGGAGAGGAGGGGTATGTCAGGAAGAGGTTGGGGCAGAAAAGGCCACAGTGTTGCAGGCTTATCGCCTCCTCCCTTCCCAGCCAGCACCTTGCCCTCAGGGAGAATTGGCCAGTGTGGTGGCAAAAGTCTTCAGGCCCATGGGTCATCTGCCCTTAACATGGGCAAGGCTGAGATAGGGGCTCAGCTCACAGGAATCCCTAGGTGAGGGCAAATCAAGCTGCTCCCCTATGAAGTGAAGGTGGTAAATCCTGGCCTGGTCAAGCCTACAGGCCTCCCCTTGTAAGGACACCCCAGGCACAGACCACCAGAAAGGACGTGGAACTGGAGGCTCTGCTGGGTTGCACTCAGGGCTCAGAGCTCAGGGCCTGGGCAAGGACTCTGGGTCACGCTTTCCTCATAGATACAAGGCTTTATTTATTTAATCTATTTATTTAATCCATTCATTCATTCATTCATGACCGAGGCAACCCTGACCCCAAGAATCATCTCAGTTGAAGGCTACCTAAAACATTCATAGTGTCTGAGGCATCTCTCCAAAGTAATCCATTATTAATCAAGATACTTCCAAAACAAGAGTCCATCTTTCCTTCATGTACAACGATGTTTATCTAAATTATGATTCATGTATTTGATGGAACAGTGTACAAAAGATTGGTAAAATATTATGTAGTAAGCTATAAAAATGTTTATAGAAGTTATACGATAAAAGAATAAAAATAAGAGTGATGCAAACATTTCAACTAAATTGTCAGCAAGGACTGGAAAGGAAACAGAACAGTGTGAATTAATGGGTGTTGGATAGTAGAACCGTGAGTGTATTTTCAAAAACTTCCTTTCAGTTGTGCCTTATATTTAAAACAGGGTGGAAAAGCAAATGAAACGCAGTAGTCCTGGAAATACCCACTGGACAGTCACCAGCGTGGAGGAGCTGGTTGGAAGCCATGGGAGTAGGTAAGGTGAGAGAGAGAGAGAGAGAGAGAGGGAGAGGGAGAGAGAGAGAGAGAGAGAGAACACAAATGGCGTGAAGAGGGGGAAATGCCTACACTGAGGAGCAGAGTCAGCAAAGGAGCAGCAAAGCCAGAGGGGGCTGGAGACACTGTAGGCAAAGGAAGGTGTGGTAGGAAGCATCCATACCACAGGAGGTGGAGAAAGCTGGTGCAGTGCGGGGAGCTCTGCACTGCTCTCTGGAAAGGAACGGTGACCTGATGACCGCGAGAAAGACAGTTTTGGGGAGTACCACTGACAACGAGATTATCTCACTGAATCCTCAGTCCTGAGGCAGGCATCATTCAGTATCGCTTTTCTACCCAAACTCTCAGCGAAAGAGAAGGACCTCTCACCCACCTAGAAAGTAAGCCACGTCACTGGCCCTCTCCTCTACTCACCCGACTGCCCGGGAGGAGGGATCCCACCAAGGCCTCGAGGGAGCCTCACAAACACTGAGAGGACAGCAGCTTTGTTGCCAAAACATGGCTCCAGGGCAATGGGTTTAGGAATAGTCTGGTGGAAGAAAACAAAGAATTAGCTAAAGTGGTGTTTCTCAAGCTTTAACAGTGAAGCCTACAGATGGGATTTTTTAAAAGATACCCTCTGTATTCGTTTCTATTGCTGTGTAACAAACTGCAAACTTGGCTGCTTAAAACAAATACATCTATTATCTCAGTTTTGTAGGTCAGAAGGCCAGAGCTCTCTAGGGTTCTCTGCTTAGGGATGTAGGACTACTCAGGTCTTCCATTAGGTCTGGAAAATGCTTAGCTCATCCCACAAGAGGCTCAGCTCTTATCTTCATAAAGGGGAAGCTGAGTATCAGCTGGCCCCACTCTTATCCGGAGGCTCTGGGGAAGAGTCTGCTTCAAAACGCATTCAGTTCCTCGCAGCTGTAGGTCTGAGATCCTCATTTCCTTGCCAGGGTCAGCCAGAGGTCACCCTCACAAGAGTTCACATGCATTCCTGTTCACACGGCCTCTTCAGCTTCTTCAGCTTCACACCAACGATGATATGTCAAGTCCTTATCGTGCTTCCTGTTCTGCCACCAGCCAGAGAAAACTCTTCTATTACTTTGGGACTTTGATTACTTTTGCAAAATCCCTTCATAGCAGTACCTAGGGTTTGATCAACTAACCATGAGACAGGAATCTTGGGGGCCACCTTTAGAATCCTGCCCACCATACTCCCAGATATGTCAGCAATCTCTTCAGTTTGGTTGAAGAAAATACCTTCCTGGCTGTGGCACGGGGAAATGACTGGATGGGGGAAACGGCAGAAGTGGGGAGACCATGATATGAGCGACTACAATAGTCCAGGCGAGAGACGGTAGTGGCCTAGATCAAGGTGGTAGGTAACCGTGGTGGAGGGGTGTACAATGGTCAGGAAATATTTCTGAAGATAAAGCCAAAAAGATTTGCAAGAATGAGTCAAGGGTGATTCCATGATTTTGGCCTGAGCATCTAGGATGATGGAGGTGGTATGTACCGAGTTCAGCAAGACATGACAGAGGGGCAGATGTGGGAAACACTATACACAGCTCAGTTTTAGTTGCGTTAAATTTGAGATACCTGTTCAGATATCCAAGTGGGGACGAGTAAGCAATTTAATATATGAGTTGGAGGCTCACTGCAGAGGTGTGAGTAGAAAGCTCAAGGTATTAAATCCCTGGATAAGATCACTGGCTGGGGGAGCGGGAAGGTTTCTGGATGTCTGTGTACTCCCAACATTCATATGTTAAATTATAATGCCCCAAGGTGATGGGGACTTTGGGAGACAATTAGGTCAGGAGAGCAGAGCTATCACTAAGGAATTAGTGCCCTTAGAAAAGAGACCTCAGGGAGCTCCCTCATCCCTTCCACCACTTAAGGGTTTCGGCTAGAATGTGCCATCTATGGACCAGAAAGGGGGTTCTCAGAGGACAGCGAATCTTCCAGCACCTGATCTTGGACTTCCAGATTCCAGAATTGTGAGAAATAAATTTCTGTTATTTATAAGCCACCCAAATAGACTAAGACAACCCATCACCAAAGGAGTAGGTATAAAAGATGTGAGAAGAGACCCAAGGACTGGGCCTGATGTATAAGGCATTGGGGAGATGAAGAGAGTTGAATAAAGAACACTGAGCAAGAACAGCCATAGGGTAAGTGTGTGGTGTCCTGAAAGTAAAAAAAGAGTTGTAAGGATTAACCAACTGTGTTATATGCTGCCGACATATGATGTATGGTCTTGTTCAGTACTTTAGGTTTGTCTGTTCTTTTCTTTTTTTAAAACTTTTATTTATTTTTTTAGAGAGGGGAAGGGAGGGAGAAAGAGAGGGAGAGAAACATCACTGTGTGGTTGCTTCTCATGCGCCCCCTACTGGGGGCCTGGCCTGCAACCCAGGCATGTGCTCTAGCCTAGGAATCAAACTGGAAACCCTTCGGTTCACAGGCCAGCTCTCAATCCACTGAGCCACACCAGCCAGTGCTATTCTTTTCAGTCCCACAAATTATTACCATTTTATCAGGACAATGTTTGCTTAGATTTATGCACATGTCCACCTTTTTATTTACTCACTATTCCTTATTATTCCATCCTCCTGGGGTAATTTTCCTTCTTTTTAGCACATTTAGACATTTCTTTTGTACAGGTCTGTTGTGGGCAAACTCTCAGTTTTTCTTCTGCTTAGATATCTTTATCTTTATTTTATCCCTGTTCTTGGAACATAGTTACTGGTCACACTCTTCTAGGTTGGCAGTTCTCTTTCAGTTCTTTGAAGATATTCTTCCACTTCCTTCTGGTCTGGTGTTATTAATGAGAAGTTAGCTGTCACTGTGTTACTCCTTTGTAGGTGATCTTTTCTTGTTTTCCCAGTTATTTTTAATGCAGTAAAATATATATAAAATTTACCATCTTAACTATTTTTTGGTATACAGTTCAGTGGTATTAATTACATTCATATTGTTGTGCAACTATCACCATCAACCATATCCAGAACTGTTTTCATCTTGTAAAACTGAAACTCTATACCCATTAAACAGTAATTCCCTATTCCCCGCTTCCACTCCAGCCCCTAACAACCACCATTCTACTTTCAGTCTCTATGAATTTGACTATTTGAGGTACTTCATACAAGTGGAATCACATAGCATTTGTTTTTTTGTGACTGGATTATTTCACTTAGCATAATGTCCTCAACATTTACCGATGTTGTAGCATGTATCAGAATTTTTTTTTAAAGGCTGAATAATACTCCATTGCATGTAAACATCATGTTCTGTTTGTCTATTCATCTATCAATGGACATTTGGGCTACTTTTATCTTTTAGCTACTGTGAATAATGCTTCTATGAACATGGGTATGCAAATATATCGTTGAGATCCTGCTTTCAATTCTTTTGGGTATATACCCAGAAGTGAAATTGCTGGATCATATGATAATATATGTCTATACATTTATATTTATATATTTTATATTATATATAAAAATATATTTTTTCTTTTTTTTTTAATATTTTTTTTAGAGAGAGGGGAAGGGAAGGAGACAGGGAGAGAAACATCAATGTGTGGTTGCCTTTTGCATGCCCCCTACTGGGGACCCAGCCTGCAACCCAGGCATATGCCCTGACTGGGAACTGAATGGGTGACCCTTTGGTTTGCAGGCCAGCACTCAATCCACTGAGCCACACCAGCTAGGGCTCTACTTACATTTTTTTTATAAAAAACCCAATACTGCATCAGTTTCACATTCCCCTTAACAGTGCACGAGGTGCTAATTTCTCCACATTGTAGTAATCATTTTTTGCACTGGCTGATTTCAAGATGTTCTCTTTGTTTTGGAGTTCTACAGTTCCACTATGATGAAGCCAGCTGTACTCTTCTTTCTCTCCTGCCTTTCCCTTGCTTTCTTTCTTTAATTCTGCTTGTGATATATTTTGCCTCTCAAATCTTTATTTTGTGACTTATATCAGTTCTGGAAACTTCTTAATTACTATCTCTTTGAATACTACCTCTCCTCTATTCATTTGTTTGGGGACTCTGATAATATATATGTTAGATCTTCTCATTCTATCATCCATATTATTATCTGTCATATTTTCCATCTCCTTGTGTCTCTATTCTACGTAATTTTTTCAGATTCATCTTCCAGTTCAAAAGCTCTCTCCTCACTTGTGTCTCATGTGCTGTTTAAAATGTAAACTGAGTTACTTAAAAAATTTCTACTACTATATTTTCCATTTCTAACAGTTCCATTTGGTTACTTTTCAGATCCGCGCAGTCATGCCTGACTTGTGGCTTCTGCATCTTCATGCTTCCATCTTTTATTCCTTTAAACATTTCATGCATGGGTATCTTACATTCTTTAGATATCAATTCCAACATTTGAAGTCCTCTCTAAACCCACCACCTGTTGTTCCTGCTGACTCTTACTCATGAAGGTATGTTTCTCTCGTCTTTGGGAATCACTTTAGATCACTCATGGTTCTGGTTTTGGTTCATGGCTTCTTCTTTCTTTGATAAGGGAAAGGAGAGTGATCCCTGAAAATATTATCTACTTCCTGTGAGCTCAGTAATACTTCAGTATGTTTTATTCAGATATATAGCTGTTTTCCCAAAGTGTCTGAAATATTTCATCATTTTGTTAAAACAGAAAGTCTTACTACTTTCCTCATCATCTGAGGGGGTTAGAAATATTTTTCTACAGAATTCATAGTGAATTATGATTTTGTCCCTTTAAAAAAATCTCCCAAATACTTATAAAGAACAATGGTTCATTTTCGTTTTATTCAAGTTTTAAAGTATTATGTCGCAGTTATATTTTAAACTCCCCTTAACATGAGACCTCTTAGCAGTATGAATCGAAGACTGGAAAATGAAAGCACAAGAATACATGACAACATTGGTATGTTGGCTTACTATAAAAAAAGAGAGAGGAAAACCTAAGAGGCAATATAATAATGTTTTTGCTCTCTCAGTTTTCCCAGGTTCAGAAGCATGAGTTTTGGCAAATTAAATTATAGTGACTTTATAATCACATTCTCACCTTTATACTCCCCCCAATAAGATCAGGAGGCTCTTCATCTGTTTCCAAGGCAACATTTACAGAGGCAAAGGGACGACTGGCCATCTGCTGCATCTCTCGAAGAAGTTGCTGGCGAATAATACAGCAAGCATTAATGCAACGAGTACGGAGGCGATTTTATTAGAGAATAATACTCCATATTAGAACGTCTCATTTTCCCTGATACAAACAAATAAAATCCAAAATATTTTTAAAACAGTTGGGGAAAGTTGGATGGGAGCCAGGTACTAGATAATGTTAGGAATTATAAATCTTGTTGGAAGTGGTAAGAGTACTGTCATAGTATTAAAGAAAAAAAATCCTTATGTGTTAGAGATATATACTTTAGTATGTATATAATGCCACAATGCCTGCTGTTAAATACATAAAATAAATGATACAGCCATATCCATATTTTTATTGCTAGATTAAAGCCAGGCTTTCTTTTTTCCTTCTGAAACTTGAACCAAGCATTTCTGCAGCAAAAAAACCTGTCCCTTGTTACAGAGCAGATAGGAACTGAAGAAGCTCTATACACAGAGGTAGTGTAAGCTAAAAACCTAACCAAGGGTGAAGTTCTGCAGAGTCAGAGGAACAAGCAGGGGCTCTGAATTTAGGGAGGCTTGGATGTGAACCCCTGGTTCCACTGCTCTCCAGTGGTATGACCTTGAAAAAGGTGTTTAAAGTCTCTGGGCTTCAGTTCCTCCCTCTCTGAAATGGGTTTTTAAATGCCATACATATGTCAGTCGGATCAAATAAGATATTTTAACTAGTATAGTGTCAAGCACATGGTGGGTGGTCAGTCATGTATCATTAAGGATATCAGAGATCTGGCCACGTTGTTGAAGCTTTGGGTCATGTCACAGAAGCCAAGCAGGCCTTACTTCAAACCATGCCCTTGGAACTATTATAGGACTGAAAATCTTGAGCTGGAGAGTCCAGGCTGTTTTACAAGGACACTTTTATGCTAAACATATTTTTAAAAATACGAATAAGATTCTTACATCTCATAAAGATGTTGGTCTATTTATTCAACAAATGTATGCTTGGGGTCATGTGCTGTTTTAAGAGCTGGAGTCACAGTGAGACCCTTGTCCAGCTCCCATTCTAGTTCCTTCATGAAGAGTGCAAGGGATATTGTGTGTAAAAGCACTAAGTGACAGTGTTAGCTATTGTTTTTTGTTGTTATAAATAACATTGCATCATTTCTTCTACAATTCTGAGGCGGATAAATCATGACTGACAGTTTAAAAATGATGAAATATATTCTGAATGGTCAGATTCACAGTAACAGAGAAACCTGAAATCACAAGGGTAAAAACTTAAGTTTATTGATTGGTCAACTGCATAATAAGCATACTTTTTAAAAAAGCCTTTCTTCGGCAAGGTGTTCATCTTTTCCTTATTTTCTTTCATGTATGTTGTAATTATTTTCCCGCTAGTTGTCTTCTGTTATTCATTTTTTTATTCTCTATACATTTAAGGATTAATTTTTATGCAGGCAAATCTCTACTATACTATATTTCAATACTATTATCTGAAAATAATTTTGTTCCCTTTCCAATAGTAACAAAACTTCTCCCTCTCAGTGCAGTCTAGAATATCCAGAATAAAACTAAGTGACTATGAGGACTACATGGCGATTAGACTTTCTGTGAAGACTGAAGTCCCAAGTTTAAAGCCAGTTCCGCCTCTAGATAACTGTGTGATGATGGGTAAGTTACACCTCTTTGAGCCTCAATTCCCTTACCTGTGAAATAGGGCTAGTGTCAGTAAGTATGTCATAGGGTTAAATTAGTTCATCTATATAAAACCTCTCAGGGCAGTGCCTGGAATTTAGAAATGCTCAAATGTCAGCTCTTATTGTGAATGATTTGTGTGGATTTTATTGGTACAATCTTTAGTCTAATTTTTTCATTGTGAATAATGTCGGTTACCTTCAAAGTGTAAAAGGAAGTATTATTTTTGAGTTTACTAAGAATTTTATTTTTAAAGTAGGAATTGGTGTTGAATTTCAAAGTGACTAAATGATTACTTGGCCATGACTAAAAATTTAGGTTTTATTTCTTTATTGACCTTTATTTTTTTGTATACCTTTCTCAGGTTTTAGTTTTAAGGTTTTTATGCATAACATCATTTAGGACTGTTTAAAAAAATATTTTATTTAATTATTTTTAGAGAGGGAGAGAAACATCAATGTGTGGTAGCATTTTGTGTGCCCTCTGCTGGGGACCTGGCCTGCCACCCAGGCATGTGCCCTACACTGGGAATTGAACCGGTGACGCTTCCGGTTCACTGGCCAGCACTCAATCCACTGAGCTACACCAGCCTTGGCAATCTAGGACTCTTTCTGAAAAAATATTTATTTATTTGTTTTAGAAAGAGAGAAGAGAGAAGCGGGGGCAGGGGGAGAGGTATAGCAAGGAGGGGAGAGAGAAAGCGAAAGAGAGAGAGAGAGAGAGAGAGACACACACACACACACACATCACCTTTGTTGTCCCACTTATTTACGCATTCGTCAGTTGCTTCTTGTACATGCCCTGACCACAGTTCGAACCCGCAATCTTGGCATTACAGCCAGATGATGCACTAACCAACTGACCTGCCCAGACAGGGGTGATTTAGGACTCTTAAAACTTCTCATCTTATCCTTTGCTCTGAAACAGTTTATATGTTTTGAAAATAATTCTCAAAAGCACCCAAGGAACAATAGACTATAATAATCATCATCATGAGCTCATCTCAAATTGAAGCTCCCTGGGTCTAATGCCCTTTGTGGAGAGAATAATATTTTGACAAGTTTTCAATTCCTTCTTCCCTGGTTACTTGCTTATTGTGGCTCCTACTCTTTTCTTACTCCATTTGGACAACTTGCATTTTTTTAGAATATTTACAATTCACTGGGATTTTAAAATATCTTAGTAACAGAGCTATTAAAGAATCCTCTGAATGTGTTATCCACTGGATTTTTAAAATGGTAACAAAGAAGATGCAACATTACCTCTATGATAACATCATATTTACATGGGTCAGAAAAGGTGTCATGGCCTCAGGAAGATGCCCATATCCTGGAACCTATCTTAACCACATTATAGACACTAATGTTCTATAAACAGTGCTGCAGTGCTGAGTGCTTGTGAGTTTTGATTTTAGATATTTCCATTCTCCTCCAAATCTTGCCTATAGATGGATTTTTAAAAAAAGATTTTATTTATTTATTTTTAGAGAGAAGAGAAAGAAGGGAGAAAAAGGGAGAGAAACATCGATGGGAGACACAGCGATGTGCGAGAGATATAATGATTGTTTGCCTCTGGAAATACATCAAAACTCATTAAAAAAATAAAACTCAATAAAAAATTTAATTGGATACACATTTATCTTTCCTTGGATAATGAGAAAACTTTGAGATGTTTAAATGGCTGATTTTACTCTCAGCCTAAGTTAGGGACCATGGTTCTGGTAGGATGGGTGAAACCAGCACCTGTAAGTCAATACTGGAGTTTCCTTTTAGAAAGTTAAGGCCATGTAGGGCAGAATTAGTTACACTTTCCATAGCACCGACTGAAGTCTACTGACCATCCGGAGCAAGGGTGGCATTATTATCACTGTGGATATGTCCATCAATTAACACTAAATACGTAACACTGACATGCTTAAGCATAGCATACAGAAAGGCAAAGCTCTTACAAGGGTTCACTCATCTTTATCCGCTGAGGCTTACCTCTCTGCGTCTGGAGGCCCAACAACTTTGTTTGATCTTCCAAACCACAGCAGCCACCAGGAGCAAAGAGAGGAAACAACTGTGAGAAAGGAAAGTACCAAATTATTATCCCAGCCCCCAGAATCAGCACCACTGTCATCCACATTTCAGGCCAGGCAGGGAGACAATCCTCCAAATGCCAACCCTGAGCTCCTTTCTGACGAGCAATCACAACCATGTCTGGTTCACAGGGAGCAAAGGGTGACAAGACTTTGATAAGCCGAGCTTCCTGACCCAACCTTTTAGACTGTCTTGTCCTCAGAAGGTACCTGAAGAGACCATTGACCTCCCATGGGACCTTTAATGGAATGGCCCACCATGGCTTATCACCAATAAGAAAAATAATGCTAGCATAATTATGACAAAGAATAAGCATGCTATGTAATTGAAATTAGGCAAATGTTCACTGGTAAAGTCTAAAAATTTGAAAGAAAGTTAATTTTAAAGTAACTTTTTATAAAAAAGAGGCAAATGCAGAAGAAATAAGCTTATGTATAATATATATTGTTTTATATTTTTACAAAGGAAATATATATACTTTCTATAAAGTAAAATGACCAACTTCAAGCTAACAACTTTCTTGAAAGTATTAGGTGAGACTGACTGCTAGCGGTCATGTAACTGCAAGTAATTTCAACGTTCTCCCAATTGTAAACCGGGCTCTCAGTGGTCTGCAAAGCTACTGCAATAGCAGTAAACAACTGACTTCTGGTTAAAAGGATTAATGAGCTGAACAAATATCTCTTACACAATTGCTTGAGTAATTTTATAACTGGCATTTTTACTCATTAACTTGTAAAAGGGGCTGGCTACTGAGTACCGTTCGAGAGTTATACATAAACATGGTGTTCTCAGCCCATGCCATCAAGTATCCTCCTGCTGAGCCCTGCGTTTGCAGGATGGGGTTGGCTTTGCAAATAGCAGCCTCAGTGCACCCAAGCAACTGACCCCAAAGCAGATGTCCCAGGCTGGCTGGAGAGAGGCACTCTACGATGCTAGGATGACTGAACTTTGGTCCTTTCACAAACAGAAACCTCAAGCTTCAGACATCTCACCACTTTCCCAAGATTCACCAGCGTGCAGAGCCCTCCCGGAGTACCCAGGCAAAAGATAAGGGGCCCCAGGGTCTTCACGCAGTGGAGAGCCTTCAGTTATTATCTGCTAATCCTCTCAATGTTTTAAAAAGTATATTATATTGATTATGCTATTACAGTTGCCCAATTTTTTTCCTCCCCTTTATTTCCCTCCACCCTGCACCCCTACTCCCTTACTTCATGTCCATGGGTTGTACATAGAAGTTATTTGGCTTCTCCATTTTCTATACTGTTTTTAACCCCCACCCCGCCCCGGTCTATCTTGTACCTACCATTTATGCTTCTTATTCCCTATACCTTTTCTCCATTCTCCCCCTTCCGCTCCCCGCTGATAACCCTCCATGAGATCTCCATTTCAGTGATTCTACTCCTGTTCTAGTTTTTTGCTTAGGTTCTTTTTGTTTTGGGTTCAGTTGTTGATACTTGTGAGTTTGTTGTCATTTTACTGTTCATAGTTTTGATCTTTTCTTTTTTCCTAGATAAGTTCCTTTAACATTTCATATAATAAGGGCTTGGTGATGTGTTGAACTCCTTGAACTTTATCTTATCTGGGAAGCACTTTATCTGCCCTTCCATTCTAAATGATAGCTTTGCTGGATAATCTTGGATGTAGGCCCTTGTCTTTCATGACTTGGAAAACTTCTTGCCAGCCCTGTCTTGCCTGCAAGGTTTCTTTGGAGAAATCAGCTGATAGTCTTATGGGAATTTCTTTGTAGGTAACTGTCTCCTTTTCTCTTGCTGCTTTTAAGATTCTCTCCTTATCTTTAATCTTGGGTAACTTAATTATGATGTGCCTTTGTGTGTGCTACCTTGGGTCCAACTTCTTTGGGACTCTGTGAACTTCCTGGAAGTCTATTTCCTTGGCCAGATTGGGGAAGTTCTCCTTCATTATTTGTTCAAATAAGTTTTCAATTTCTTGCTCTTCTTCTTCTCCTTCAGTCACCTATGATTTGGATGTTGGATGTTGGATGTTGGAACGTTTAAAGTTATCCCAGAGGTTCCTAAGCCTCTCCTCATTTTTTTTGAATTTTCTCTTCATTCTGTTCTGGGTGAATGTTTATCTCCTTCTTCTGCTCCAAATAGTTGATTTCAGTCCATTTCCTACCCTTCACTGTTAGTTCCCTGTATATTTTTATTTATTTCACTTTGCATAGCCTTCACTTCTTCCCCTATTTAGTGACCATACTCAACCATTTCTGTGAGCATCCTGATTACCAGTGTTTTGAACTCTGTATCTGATAGTTTGGCTATCTCTTGGTTGCTTAGTTATTTTTCCAGAGATTTGATCTGTTTTTTCATTTGGGCTATATTTATTTGTTTCAGTGTGCCTGTTATGTTGTAAGGGGCAGAGCCTTAGGTATTCACCAGGGCAAGGCAATCCAGGTCACTGCATTGTGACACTATATATAGGGGAGGGGTCAGAAAGGGAACAATGCTGCTTGCTTGGTTCTTGGCCAACTTTCAGTCACTTCCCCCCCTACTCACAAGCAAATTGGGCCCTTCTGGGCTGATTCCTGGGTGGGTGGGTTTATGTAGGTTCTAGGACCCTGTGTGTCTCTCCAACAAACTCTCCTGTGAGGCTGGGAGTTTCTCCCGTTACCGCTACCCCCACAGGTTTTTACAGCCAGAGGTTTTGAGGCTTTTTTTTCCCCCCCATAGCTGGAACCCTGACTTGTGCGGTTTATCTCGCTTCCCAGTTGTTTCTCCTGGTTGATATGCTGCAAATGTGGACTGCCAGCTGCCACTGTCATCCGCCTAGTCCTCCAGATGCTGCCTTGCCATGCGTGCTCTCTGCCCTGGCTGCTGGTATATGCCCCTCCTACCAGACTGGGTGAATGTTTCTTCTTGGTAACTCCTTGGTTGTCGGGCTTCCATACAGTTTGATTTTCTGGCAGTTCTGGGGTTTTTTATTTTTTAACTTTGTTGTCGTCCTTCTTTTGGTTGTGTGAGGAGGCAAAGTGAATCTACCTACGCCTCCATCTTTGCTGGAAGTCTATGCTTCTCTCTTGTCTCCAAAAGCAATGAAAAAATGTCCTCGGGTGAAGATTAAAAAGAAAAAAAGTCTTTTGATACTAGGACACTGACCCAGGCTAAGGGTTCCTTACTTTCTGTCAGCTCCGTACCTAAGGAGAAACCAAGAATCCTTTAGCCTTTTTGTTCTAAACCTGTTCCTGTCTATCAGAGGCTTGTAGTTTTCTGAGACGTCAAAAATTCATGCTTTGATTCTAGGTCTGTCTTTCTATGTTTTTGTATGTGTCTTTTGAAAACTCACAATTTGTCTAAAAGCGCAGAGAAAAAGACATGTTTATTTCTCACCAGCTTAATTAACTATAATTGTGGAACTAGAATACTAATTTCTTTAGAGTCCTGAACTTTCCTTCCAGAGGCTGAGGCCATTAAAGAATGGTCTTCTTAAAACATAGGCAGTGCATTCTCTGACATCTCTCTTAGCAATTTTTTCCAATATAGCTCCTTGGGCAAGGGACACATGAAATAAACAAATAGGACCACATCAAACTAAAAAGTTTTTGCACAGCAAAGAAAAACATCAACAGAAGGAAAAGACAACCTACTGAATGAAGACATTCACCAATGATACATCCAATAAAGGTTTAATATCCAAAATTTATAAAGAATACAACCCATCACAAAAAAACCCATCCATTTAAAAATGGGCAGAGGACCTGACATACAGATGGCCAAGAGACACGTGAAAAGATACTCAACATCACTAATCATCAGAGAAATGTAAATTAAAAGCACAATGAGACATCACCTCACATCTGTCAGAACAGCTATCATCTATAAATCAACATTAACAACCAGTGCTGGTGAGGATGTGGAGAAAAGGGAACCCTCGAACATTGTTGGTGGGAATGCAAATTGATGGAAAACAGTATGGAGGGTCATCAAAAAATTAAAAATGGAACTGCCTTATGACCCAGCAATTCCACTTTTGGGTATATAGCCAAAGAAGCCCAAAATACTAATTTGAAAAGATATACACACCCTTACATTCACTGCAACATTATTTACAATAGCCAAGCTACGGAAGCGACACAAGTGCCATCAATAAATGAGTGGATAAAACCACTGTGGTATATACATACATTGGAATATTACTTGGCTATAAAAAAGAACGAAATCTTACCATTTGCGACAACATGGATGGACCTTGAGGGTATTATGCTAAGTGCAATAAGCCAGACAGAGAAAGACAAATACCATGTGATTTCACTTATATGTGCAATCTAAAGAACAAAATAAACAAACAGAACAGACTCATAGAGGCAGTGAACAAACTGATGGCTGCCAGAAGGGAGGTGACTGGGGAACTGGGTGAAAAAGGTGAAGGGATTAAGAACAAATTAGTCATTACAAAACAGTCACAGGGATGTCAAGTACAGTGGAGGGACTATAGTCAATAATATTGTAATAACTATGTATGGTGCCAGGTGGATACTTGAATGATCAGGGGGATCACTTTGTATATTATGTAACTGTCTAAACACTATGCTGTACACTGGAAATATAATATTGAATGTCAACTGTAATTAAAAAAAAAAAGAAAAGAAAAGAACGGCCTTCTTTTTCTTGTGCTTACAAGTCTAGCCTTCTTCAAACTACATATGCATTTATTGGCTTTGTCTTGACCTCCCAGCCAGCCTGAAGAAAGAGATATTGCTGCTTCTTTCCAAGTTCCTGTGATTTACACTTCATGATTCCGCTCAGAATTAGGCCCAGAGTGGCAGGATCCCATATCGCTTCTATCTTCCAGAAAATGAAATGGTCAGCAAGTCATAGATGTGTCAAATGTCTGCTGTCAATCTGGCAAGAGTCTCAGTAGCAATTGAGATAATTAGGTTTTATGAAAATATACCCTGTCTACATTAGAAAATTCCCATTACATTCTCTCCTTTTGGCTGGGTGGCATGATATCACCTGTTTTTACTTTTTATTTTCACTCAAATGCTGCCCTCTGAGGCAACCAATGCCAACCACACAGATTTTCAGAATGTTAGTCTGTCTCTCCTCTTACTAATAACAGTCATCATCCTAACCACACTAGCGCATCACTCCCAAGATATAAAGCCCTTTCACGTATATTATTTATTTAACTCAGAGGAAGCAAGCGAGTGGGTCATATTTCCCTCTTTATACACAAGGTTCCTACTTGAGTCTCGAGGCACTTGTTAAGACACAAGCCAGTCTTAATATATTTGTCAGAACCTAGGCTTTATTTCACTGTGCTTGAGTCTGGAAGTACTTTTCCTAACTCCCCTCACACTGATTTTCTCATTTGAATCCCTGAGTTCTTCCCACTTCCCTGCTTCACTCCAACCCTGATTTTCTTTTCTGTATTACAAGAGCTGTTCTTCAGAGGGCTGAGGATTATCTGGATCCCTTTCCTCCTCTCCTTGTGTTTCATGTTAATCCTTTTGGACCTGGTTAACTTGCTCTGGAAAAATATTTTCTTACTTATGCTCATGAAAAGGACTCTACTCATAGCTAAAAGTGCATCATTCCTAGTTCTTAAACAAAATCCAGAAAAACCAAAGTTCTGGATTCTTTCCCAAAGGTCCCACCTTCAAAAGGGAGAAATGATGAAAACACCATCTGTGGTCCCTAAAGATACTCCCTTGATCAATGCTGATGGTGTCTATCAGTCTTCCATTGATCATCAGAAATGGCTGTTCCTCACTGGGCTGGTACTTGGCAGCAGGGTCATCTCATGAGCAGAACTGCTAACTGGAGCTACTGAGTTAGCGTAGCCTCTGCATAAATGTGAGCCCTCAACTAGCACCACTAGCTTTTCTCCCTCAGAGAGGTTGGTACCCATGGTTCCTCATAAGTACACTTTTCCTGAAATCTAGTTTACTTTCCACATATATTTAAGCCTGTGTTTTACATATTCATAGATGTGTGTGTATAGCAGTGAACAAAAGAGACAGTATCCTGCCCTGTTGAAGTTTAGAGTCTAACTGTGGACACAGATATTAAACAAGTAAAAAATTACGAGCAGTACCATCATGGAAAATAATATGATTTATTGGAAAGAACAACAAGGGCAGACAATTTAGTTTTGGGGTCCCAGAATAGAATCTTGCAGGAAGTTACACAGTGCATGACTTGAATAGCTTTACTTGTAATAACCAAAAACTGCAAACAACCCAAATGTCGATTACGAGGTAAATGGACAGCAAATTGTGGTTTCTCTTTACACATAATATTACTCAGCATTAAAGAGGAATGAATTACATTTTTATTTTAAAACTTTAAAAAATACTTACTAGTTTTTTGGAATAAGCAATTTATACAATTCAGAAAGGTAAAATAAAGGAAATGATCTGGCTTTCTGAGTCTGAATGAACTGCTTTTTATAACTGGCGGCTGAGATGTAACTCTGCAGCACCTGTTGCATGTTAATGGAGGCCCGGTTGCCTGAAAAACCAATCATGTGATTTGGGGGTTAGAACCTCAGGGGAAGGGAAGGGCAGAAGACTGAGTTCAATCACTGAAGACCAGTGATTTCATCAATCATTCCCCTGTACTGAAACCTTGAAAAATAACACGTGGAATGAGGAGGTTTAGGGAACTTGCCAGCTGGGGAACACACTGCTATGCTGTGGGAGGCTGTCATTCCCAGAGAGGGCACGGAAGCTCTGTACTCTACTCCCAGCCCCATATCTTGCCTATACATCTCTTGCATCTGGCTCTTCCTGAGTCGTATTCTTCATAATAAAACTGCAATTTTAAGCATAGTTCTTTCCTGAGCACTGTGAGTCATTCTAGAAAACTCATATCGAAGAGGGAGTAGTTCACTGGAACCCCCTTTTTGTAGTTGATGTACGAAGTGGGGGCAGTCTTGTCATACTGAGCCCTTCAGCCAGGGGGTCTACGCTAACTCCAGGAGTGTCAGAACCCAAATGCATTATGGGACACCCAGTCGGTGCCAGACAATTGGTTGTTGTTGGGAAAAACCAAGCAATGAATAAAAGTATACAGGTGAAGGGTAGGGAGAAGTATGTTCTAGGAAGAAGGAAAACCATGTGCATATGCTGTGATGTGGGAAAAAGCTTGGCATTTTTGAAGAAATAGAAGGTGACAGTGTATGGGGAAAACAGAGGAGTAGCATAAAATGAACATGGAGAGGCCCTGGCCTGTGTAGCTCTGTTGGTTGGGTGAATCCCACAGACCAAAAAGTTGCAGATTTGATTCCCAGTCAGGATACATGCCTAGGTTGTAGGTTCGGTCCCTGGTTGGGGTGCATATGAGAGGCAACCAATTGATGTTTCTCTCACATCCATGTTTTTCTCCCTCACTTTCTCCCTCCCTTCCTTTCTCTATAAACCTTCCTTCCTCTCTCTCTAAAAGCAATGAAAAAAATGTCCTTGGGTGAGGATAGGAAAAAAAAAAAAAGTAAAATGAATATGGAGAGGACCCTGGTATTTATTTCATTACAAAAATTTAAATATTCACCTGAGGATATGTTTATTGATTTTAGAGAGGAAGGAAGGGTGAGAGGAAGGAAGGGTGAGAGAGAAAGAGCGAGAGCAAGAAACATCAATCAGTTGCCTGCCGTACATGCCCCAATCAGGATCAAACCCCACAACCCAGGTACATGCCCTCACCAGGAATCAAACCCACAAGCTTCTGGAGTACAGGATGCTAAACCAACAGAGACACCCGGTCAGGTCCCCTGGTATTTATATAAGGTACAATGGGAACCCACTGGATATGAGATAAGTAGACAAACTAACTAATGATTTTAAAGGTCTCTTCTGGACTTTTTGTGGATTGTAGAGAAGCCAGAATCATCTGAAATAGTCAGGTGAGACTGTGATGGTTAGGACGAGGGTGAGAGTGGAGGTGGAGCGGACTGAAGCTCGAAGTGCTGGGATACGGTGAGGGAATGCCTTTTGGATGTAAAGGAAGAGCAGGGGCGTGGAACTGGCAGAATCACGTTGCAATCAGTGATGTGGAGACGACCAGTGAGGAAGGATCAGAAAGTTAGCTTCTGAGCATGTTAGGCTGAAGATGGGGATGGCGGAGCTCAATCAGAGAACGCAGAGTGGGAAGACGGCCAGGGTCGAGCTCTGGAAGGATATCAACAATGCAAAGTTGAACAGAAAAGGTTGTTCAGGAAAGGAGGCCAAGAAAGAGCAGCCTCAGAGGCGTATGGGATCTCAGAGGGCAAGAGTAGTCTCACAGATGGGTGGTCCGTTTGGTATCTTTAAATTTGGCAAGAGAAATGTGCTAGTTGCTCTCAATAACAACAATTTAATTGGGGTATGAGGATAGAAACCAGGTTGGAAAGGGGTAAAAGGTTAAAAAGGGCTCCCAGCTCAGAGCCATGGATATGAGAAGGAAGGGGGCTCTGAGGAAGTGCAGTGTTGGGGGAGCAGCATCCAGGGTGGCCACACGCGATGGCTTCCTCCTAGTTTTTTGCCTGTGTTGAGCAATGGGAGACAGCAGCCCAAGCAGTGAGCTCTGGTCCTGGGGCTGAGGAGCCCATTCAGAAGACAGACAAACAGTGTATACCACCCAGCAGCATGTTCTGCCCCTACTCCCCACGCACTGGAGGCTGTGACAGACAGAAACAGCACTTGCACACAGGCAAATGTGGAATCTTCAACACAACCAAAAATCAGACATTTGGAGGAAAACCAACAGTGTGAAAGAGAAGTACCAAATAACAAATCAAAGGAAAAAAAACAACCCAAACAGCTGAGGAGACGGTTATTGATAGCACAAAGACTTAAAATGTATTGGAAATAAAATGCATTAAAAAACATTAAAAAACCTCATTATAGGGAGTCAACAAAAGAAATGAATCCAACTTTGGATTAAATTAACAAGCTGGAAAATCTTGCTGAGGAGGGCAAAAGGAAACTGAGAGTGAAAATCAGAATTCAGTTAAGAAATACAGAGCAGAGATGCAGAATCTCCCTCATTCATCTAACAGAGAATTCCAGCATCCAAGCAAACAGAATTAGAGGACAGGGAAAAAATCAAAGAAATAGAAGACAATGTTATAAAACTCAACACTCTAGTCATCGGACTGAAAGGGTCCCCAACAAGTATCAAATTCTTTCTCAGATTTTTTTCTGAATCACCCCAGGATATAATTCCACACAACAACAACATCCAACAAAGGGGAAGAGAGATTCATAAAATGGTGCAAGAAAATACTCCGATAAAGCTTATAAAAACAGTTCCCATACAATGTAAAATAATTACAATCTAGAATTTAAATCCCAGATAACCGCTACCTCAGTGTTCACTGGATGGTTGTGAGGAATAATTACGGGGCCCTCTCAGAGACCCACGGCAGCCAGCTCTTCCAGGAACTGGAATCACGGAGCTGCCAGGAGCTGAGGCCACGGTCACATCCCGCAGCGGTTACACAGCCTTCTTTCCCATCTGACAGCCGATGCTTTAGTTTGCACGGATGAATGGACTACTCCCCAGACACTGAAGTCACACCACTTACAGCTCATTCAGGGTTTCTCAATCCCAACTGAATCACGAGAATCACGAGAGAGCCTTCAAACATCAGAATGATCAGGCCCCATACCAGACCAATTAAGTCAGCATCTGGGCTGCTGTTGCTGCTGCTGCTTTTTTTTTTTTTAAAAAGAGCTTCTCAGGCAGTTCTAAGGATAGTCATGGCTGAGATTCATGAGATAAGTGTTTCAAACTGTCAGAATCCAATGTAAAACTTGTAGGAGAGACCTCTAATTGGCCCTGTTCATCTCTACATGTCAAATTGCAGGTTTGCCTGTTTATGGTCTGCCCCTAAGCTTTCGATTGGTAAATACCTGTATTAAAGGGAGATAAAGTGCTATAATGAAAACATGAATAGGGCACAGTCTAAGAAGGGGTGGTCTCTGGGGTAAATGACTCAGGAGAACTCTTCACACAGTAGACAATTAGATTGTGTTTTGAAGGAGTAAGAATACGACAGGTCAGTGGACAGGTAGGTATCTTTAGACAAATGCAGAAAACTGGACTAAGGTCACTACCCCTCCAGGCTCTGCTGCTCACTCAGCCAGAAAAGGAAGGAAATGACCATGACCTTAGAGGGACTCATAATTAGGTGAAAGTCATAGGGCAACGATTCATGAAATACTGAATTTGCCAGAATATAGAATGATTCTTTGGCTCCACACTGGAGGAAATGTGGAAGATGGCTGGTTCCAGAGTGCCTGGCTGTCTGGCACTAAGCGGAATAAAAAAAATGTCGGGCGGGGTGGGAAGAGTCTTGGAATTTTCTGTGGTAACAGAAAGGACAGTTTCCTTCTGTGGGAGGGAGGGAGAGACTTCCTTGTAAATGGGAAGAAGTTCCATCAAATTTCCAGCATTTCATATTGCTGGAAAACAGAAGAAACAGCATAATGCCTTCCAAATTCTAATGGAAAATCATTCCAACCTCAAATTCTATATCCAGTTGATCTTTCAATCAACTGTGGGGGTGAAATTAAGATTTTTTCAGATAGAAAGGTCACAGGAAAGTTACCTCCTCTGCACCTTTTCTCAGAAACCTCTTGGAGAATGTGCTCCAGGAGGCTTAAAAGGAGGTAGTAAATAGGGAAATGAAGACATAAGATCTGGGAAACAGAGATTTCAATGTAAGCGGAAGGCAAAAGAAATGCCCAAGATGACAGCTGGGCTTTAGGCCTCAAAAAGTAGTGCACTTAGGAGCAGTAGGCTGCAGGGCTCTAGGGCAGACATCTCCGAGAGAAACTAAAACCAAGAGGAGACCTGCTTGTGTTTGACCAAACTGAGAGATTTTTCAGCTCTGTTAGAGTACAGGATGAATCAGAGGTAGCTACATAGAAAACCAAACAATTAAAAAAACAAAATATGGCAAATATTACATTCAGAAGAAGCAAACAGTGATCTCCCATCCAAAAAACTGAGGAACTATAATCACAGTTCAATTCAGCTGTGACTAGGAATTTTACAGTCCTAACAGAAACAGGGATGACTGGTCTCGCCAAGCACTGTGATGCAACTATATTAAATGAATGGGAGGAAGGGGATTTTATATGTTCCTGTGGTGTGGGGAGTTGTTGGGTGAGGTAACATCAAATAATAAATCCTTATCTTCTATAGTAGGATCTCAAAAGATAACTGAACTGAAAAATCACGAAACAATGTAAGCCTGGATGAGTAAAAATAGCTAAAACCATTTAAACTGGGAAGAAGGGAGGGGTGGGAAGACAGGGGACAGGATGCTGCGGGTTTCCTCTCATTAGCACGACAGCGCCGGTCTTTTCCAACACACGTGTATAGTATTTTCATTAAAGTAAAATTAAACTGAAAAAAAACCCAACCCAACAACTGTAATAAAAAAATCCTAAGGGCTTAACAAGTCATTCTACCTTTAAAACTGTAGCTAATCCCCTGAATCATTTCTTGAACAGGAAGTATATATGTAACACTTACCAGTAATCATTATAAATTGTTGTTTCAACCCCAAATTCTCCCCATATGAAGAGCCAAATTATTTACATTTTAATATACGGTACATGAAAAGCTGCCTCAAAAAAGCCAGAACATACAAAGCAAATGTTTTCATTTTACCAGATGAGGCTGAACTTACACTATTGATACTGACATGTAACTTTTCAGGAACATAAACACCATTAGTTTGATCTGTTGGGCAAACTCAGGATATTCATTTATCTTTTATGAACAGATGATTAATGGAATTAAGTGCTTGAATCAAAAGAACAGATATAGTTTGTATGAGTGAAATTACCTGAAGAAAGTCACAAAGAACTGTACCAGGTCCATAAAATTGCTGTGCTGGGAGAAGGCAATCTGCAACAGAAAAACAGGTAGTGTGATTAGGTAGGTTACAAAACAGCACCATTAACTCAGTCTTCTTGGTTCAGTATCTAATATGAGAAAACACTTTTATTTTAAAGAGATTAATGTAATTTTTTTTTCACCTGAGTGGCCAAAAAAATTGAGCGCCCCATCCCCTTGGATTTTTTTTCTCATTTAACTGCCAATCCAAAAGAAATACAGCAGGGCCTCCGATAATGTTCATTCAATGTTGTTTCCTTATAATGTTGATGAGGTGCCACAGGGACTAAACTCTTGTTTGTATCAATTAGGCTATGGTAAAATTGGTTTTGTTATATGTCATTATGCTTCAAGTCACAGAACCCATCGATGACATTAAGTGAGGACTTACGTATCCCGAGGCTTCGACAACTTCTTTTAGTGCCCCTTTGCTCATGACATTATATTGAGCTCTTATGGGCTGATCTTGAAGACCTCTCTGACTAATGAAAGGCAAGTGAATTTACTTGCTCCCTCCTTGGGCCTTCATCCAGACAAAATACTCTCCAGGTTTGTTTCAAATTAACTCTTGATCTATGGTGAGGTGGGCATCGCCTCACCTTGTACCTTCGTTACTCCGACCTTTATGTGCTCAGTGTTTACGTACTTTAAGATAATGTCATTTTTTTTTAAACCACATCTCAAATTTTACCATATTGAATATCACCTGACAATCAACATCAGTTGGAACTTAAATAATTTCATTATACAGTTAACCATCTTTATATCAAGAATATAAAAATCCTAGTAGTTAACCAAAACCACTGAGGCATTATTTTTTCTACTGTTAAGAAAACATACTGCCAATTAAACTGTGACAACATGCTTTTAAAATCATTGACCGATTCATCTTGATTTCAGAGATATTAGAATATGAAAAAAATGTACACCGCAGGATTTTTACTAAGTATGACGATTGTGTCCTTATTATTACCTATGACACAGGCAGTTGCAGCCGGCTATTATGGTGTACTCCCTGCTTTTTTTTAGGGGAACACAGCTCTCCTTGGAGAGGGAATGATACTATAGGCAAAACAATTATTGAATGAGGTGATAAGTGTTTCAAGACAGTATGACCATCAGAGAAGTAATTGATTTTTCCTAATTCCACCCAACCCCCCACCCAGCCAGGAAGCAACACCCATCCTGTGGTAATGCCAGAGGGGCCGCGCCCAGGCGCCAGCACAGTAACATTCAATGCTTTGCTCTCTTTAACAGCCAGGCTCACAAGAGGCAGAAGAGGTTTCCTCTATTTGCCTTTTTAATGGTCTTACTTTCCTTTTGATATTCCATAAATAAAGTTCCAACAGCGCCTCTTGGGGCCACAGAATATTATAGGGCACAGAATCTGAAGATTTTGCATCCTTCCTCTGGCAACCATTTATAATCAGAAATACAAAAATAGTATGGGTTTCACATCCTAGATAAGAAGAAAGCCACATGCTTTGCTTTTCCTTTATTTCTTACAGTAACACATCTCAAATAAGAAGGCTCCTTGGGAATATGGTTATCCTTACCTTAAAGCATTTTAATAAGACTGGAAGGACAATTATATAAACAAAGTTATTAAGTCTTGAGGAATGAATAGTACAGGTTATATTTCATAAAGAGGGAGGAAACATTCTAGTCCATTCAGTTGTTTATAGTTTAATCTCTTAAAACATTGGTATGTTCTCAGTGTTCACACTTAAAAGAAACCCAGAATATGCTTTTATTATGGGACGTCAAAAAGTTTGGATGCCAATGGCACCTCCTGAGGACCTCTCAGGCGTCCACGTGTCTCCTCTTCAGGGCAGCTCCCCCAGTGCTTGGGGAAGCAGGGCCACACCATGTTCGTGTGCAGTTTAAAACCATAAGGAACCTGTGTGAACTGGCTGCCAGTGTGGCTGGCACACATGTAGCCTAACTGGCATTACTCTAAATGAGGTCCTATTCTGTTGAATGGTTATCATCTAAGTCTTTACAGTTACAGAGTTTCCTAGGAAAGCAAAAGTCGTAATATAAAAATGTTTACGAATGGATCGACCACGCAGAAACACCTAGCCCTACTTAACACCCCACCCACTGCCAGTCCGAACTAAGACTTGCTGAGAGTGCAGGGGGTTGCCAATAAAAATTGCATGGGGCAATACGCGTGAACTGGGCAGTCCTTACGCACAGACTGCCAGAAAATGCAAAAACAATTTTGCAAAAGATGAGAATTTAGTGGAAGTATTGTCGGAAAACTGGTCACATAAAACCACTGACAAAGACTTTGCAGAATTATCTACTGAGAAGGGATGAAAGGTAGAGACATAAGCCCTTCAAAGTACTCTGAAAAGAAGTGAGAGGATCTTGGAAAAACTGATGTGCCCCTTGACTACTGTCTTAAAATCATGCTGTGAAGTCAACTGTGAAGAGAAAGACTAATCTCCAAGCACCACTGCACCACTGAAGACACAACTCTATCACCTTATCTTGCTCTATTTTTCTTCGGTCTTTATATGTACATTTATTTATAGTTTTTTCTTTCACTAGAAAAATAAGACCCATGAGGACAGGAATTTGGTTGCTGATTACTGTATCTTACTGCTTAAAGCTGTGATGGGCATGTAAGAGATGCTTAGTATTTGCTGAATAAATGAACATGATACTTGGAAAAATAATGACCTCACTTCCCCCATAACTCATTAAGACATGAGTTTTATTTTGTCTAAGAACTGGCTCATGGTTGCAACTATGATTTAAATTTTGTTAACTGTAAAATTAAAATAAGTATTTTTAAATACTTTTGAGTTTCATTTTCAAGAGAATATTCCAATCAGACTTTTCTTTCATGATTATTATGAAAATGTCAAAATGTGTTTGTGGACTTTTCTGATATTGAAGATAACGAGGATTTCTATAACAAAATCTATTTAATACAATGAAGAGAATTTCATTACAGTTTATAAATTAAACCCTCAATGCCATTTTCCTCTCTTTCCAAATAGTAGCCATCGCTCTCCACTCTAGAATTTATGTCCTTATACATTCACAACCTGCTGCTGACTCGATTTTCAGTGATGTGTTTGCTTAAGGTGTGCTTACCTGGGTGGGGTGGAGGCTCGGTATGTGTTAAATACGTTCTAAAAAACAACACTCAGAAGCCCAGCTAGCCCCAGGACTTGGGGTATGATATGGAGGATCTGCCCTGCCAAAGCACGAATCTTGCGCGTCAGCCAAACAAGTGTTTTCAGGTGGGTGTACTGCTGCACTTGATCTTTCTGTCACCCATGTGCCCTCCCTTCTTCATTCAGGCACCCAACACCCTCTGGGAAATGACTCTCTTCTCTAAATTCTCTCAACTCTTGATCCCCTTCCATTTCAGGGCATGGGCTAAACACATTCTACTTGTGTATACAGAGATAAATTGCAAAAGATGATTCCTGTAATTCTGTCTACAAAGATATAAATATCTGACTTTTTAATTGTTGTAGGAGAAAGAATAAAAAGGCAATTTCCCATGTCCAACACAAGAACAGATGCATCTTTGTATTCCAAGAACCAGACCAGGGTTCTCACACTCTGGAGAGCTTGCAACAAAGTCTGAACCCAGTTCCTATTCCTACTCCTGTATCTTTAAGCTCCCCACGTGATTTTGGTGTCCAGACACCATACTTTAGGAAACTCTGAAATTAGGAACTATTTTTAAAATCTCCTCCCTTTCTCCATGAACTGCACTGACAAAAACTGACCACCTTAATGGAAAGGTTTGGCCCCAAAAGAAATTAACTTGGATCTTCCCGAGGGTGGGAGTGAGGGGAAGGATGACGGTAGAGTAAGACAGTGCTTTGAAACAGAAAGAGAGGCAAGGCCCGACCTTGAGACTGGGAAGTGGAGGGAAGGGAGAGGATGTTTAGAGCTTTCAAAGTGCTGAGGAATATGGGGTGACTGCACGGTAGGCCTGGGAGACTCTAGAGCCTCAGCGATAACTCTGTGTCCAAGCCTGTCACACACGAGAGTGAGGACAGCTGCCCACAAGCAAACCTCGTGGCCATGGGCCAGAGCACTGGGAGCAGTCGGCGAATACAGATCAGAGGTCCTTCCCCTGATCTCTGGTCTGTCAGGCCCTGAGGTTTCTGTGCATCCCTGAGAGAAGGGACTGGAGCTCTGTGAAAACAGGCTGAAAAGGAATTTCTTATCAACTATGGTGGGTAAAAGCTGAGCCCAAGCATATCCTAAAAATAAGAAAAATAAGACATTTCTTATACTCAACTATCATGGAACAAATTCTTTTCTTTTTATGAGCAAACAGTCAATTCCCTTTATTTTTAAACTTTTATGCACACATATGAATAATCTATATAATGTACACTCAATATATATAGCTTTATATATGTGATAATGTATAGAACATTTCACAATTACACTAATCTCTTACATAACATCTTGACATCCATTTATAAATTTTTTTGCACATGCTCCTTTTTCATTCAATTTGGTAAGGACAGTTATATATACTGATGCGTAATGTGAGCTCGTTTTACATCTACTATGTGCAATTTACAAAGCAAGTACTCAGGAACTTAATATAGAAGGTTTGAAAAGAGAGAGGCAAGGATCTCTAAACTTGTATCTTCACCAAGAATGATCTTCATTGTTACGAGCACGCAAGACAGGGAGAGAACAGGAAAGGACAGTTGGCTGCCCTGCGAGGTAAAGCATTCTTGACTTTGAGGCAGCACCCATCAGGCTCTGAAAACACCCAAGGTCTGTGCGTACGGGGCAGGATCTCTGTGGGCTGCTCCCATGGCCCCCTGAGGCCAGCAGCCGCACCAGGGTTCAGCTCTACCTGGTCTGAAGATCCTCTTGAGAGGCCAGGCTCTGCAGATGCTGAAGATCCCGCACTGAGACCAAAAAGGGCTGAAATGGCCACAGCTGCCATCTGGCCTCCTGGCCTCACCATGCCAATCTTGCCACATAATTCTGGATACTGCAAGGCTGGAAGCCAAGAGAGGGCTGGTTCTTCCCATAAGAACTCAGGCCTCAGTTGTGCTGAGGATGGAAGATTTTGTGACCACTGGCTGAGCGTATTCTAATCTGGGTCTAGTGCTGCCATCACCTTCAGTTTTGCTGTGACACAAAATAACTTTCTTTAAAAAACAAACAAACAAACAAAACCCAAAGTTCTATATGAAACTCTATGTTGAGACCACAGGCCCTGGACTGGATCCCAGTGCCCGGCACCTGGCCCCACCACCACCCTCCTAATGCTGGTTTGTGCTGGCACAGAAATTGTATACCCAAGCTCTGGTCAGAGCCTCAAGGCTGGTGGATACCACTGAGCCTCTCATTCCTGACATGCAAGCTAACACTCGCCATCTGTCCACTCCCAACCTCCCACCTCAATACTGCTCTGTGCTTTCTTCCCCAAATTCCCTTCCAGTCATTCCTTTTCATCACTCTCCAGAATTTCCATTCCATTTTATCATGCTCATTAATAATGAAAAAAACATTAAGAACTACATATACTTGGTTGAAATATCAACAAGTACCAAAGGCCTAATCATGCAAAGTAGTAGTTTGCTACTGTTTTCTCCTCTTCTTATGACTTCCCTCCAGAAGCTCCCACCCCACCTTTAATTAGGATTCTTCTCCATTCTTCTGAGGGTTACCTTTTTATTACTAATAAGTTTTTAAAAAAACTTGTTATTTTAGCCATGTTAGGCATCACTTACTGACTTCCTGCTATAATAGAAGGTGACTCAGGCCAGCACCCCCTCTCCCTTCCCCCGCTCTCAGTACAGCACACCACCGTTTATAGCGCCTCCCTTAGTGTCTGTGTTGTTATCCTGAGGGTGATGGTGATAGAATGCTGCCAACAGAGACCGGACACGGAGAGAACACCCCTGGATAGAGGGCGAGGATGTGCCTGTTGCCCACAACTGCGGGAGCAGGAGAAAACGCAGCCATGGCCCCCTGTGAGGCTTCCCAGGCCTCACAGACCATGAGGAGAAGCCCTCAGGCCTCTGATGCACCCCTGCTTGGGGGTGAAGTCAGTAGCTCTTACCATTTTCCATTTTCACCAGGTGAGGTATCCTGGGCTAAAGGAAGGAGGAGTTTTGCCCTTGACCCAATTGTTCTAGAGACTGTCCAACAGTGGCTAGTGACCTGGTAAAACCCTCCTAGTAAAACACTCTGAGCTTCCTCTAAAGTAAACCAGAAGGTCGGTTCTGAGATTGATCCCAGCTGGCCTAGGCTGCAGGCCCAGCTGAAGTAAGTTCCTGTAGTTCACTTTAGGAGGGTAAATATACTTGGACCATTATTTCTTGTTCTAGCACCTGTATTATCTTTTCTCATTTTTTACTATATTTTTTTTAACTTTATAAAAAGTAGAGAGAATAGCGTAATGAGCCCAATGTGTTCATAACCCAGGTTTAATAATTCCTAGCCCATGGCCAATCATGTTTCACCCATACTCCATCCACCTTCCCTATGACATATTACCTTGAAGCTAATCCCAGACATCCTATCATTTCATTCTTCAGTATTTCAACATAGATAATATCTCCTAACTACCCTCTCTGTAAAATTAGGAATGTTTGTATTCTTATTCCTTCCCTTTCTTTTCTTCTACTTCTCAACTCTTACAACAAAATTCCAACCTAAAACAATTTAGTTGTCGAATACCACACTGTGTAGGCTGGGATGACAAATTTGTGGTCTCCAACCCCAGTTGGCTCCTAAGCAGAGGTCAGCAATCCCTCTGACAACATCAGAAAAAGCTGTCCGCACCTTTAAACAAGTTACAAAAGTTGCAAAAAAGAAACAGTTCTAATATTAAACCTAAAGCTCTTATAACCTTCAACTATGCATCCATCGAGCATACATTTATGGCGTGTCTACAACTGATTAACACTACACTGTGACTCTGAGCTTACATAAATATAAAACATCATACCTTGACCTTAAGGACATTTTTGTATAGTGAAAAGTAGACAAGTCTATAGGTGTGGAGGATAAAGAAAGGAAGTCGCCGTGGGATACGCCTAAGGGTCATCAGAGAACCTTCCCCTGGGTACCTAAACAAGAAAACCACCTGTACGCCCCTACTCAGGCCTGGCTCCTTCCAATCTATTCTCCCACCTGCTGCCAGAAGGGCCTCTCAAAACAGTGGTCTTTGGTCACTTTTTGACTCAAAGCATTTTTAATGACTCCCAGTGGTTTTCAGGCTATAGTTTAAACCCCGCAGCCAAAACCTCCAGGTTCTTTATGACAGCCTCTGTCTAGCTCTCTAGCATCTTGCTCTCAGGACTGTCACATTAGTTCTGCTTAAGTCCTGGTAGTTCTTGAAAGCGATTCGACATGCCCTTTCCCAACTCAAACGCCCTCACTGCCTGACCTCATGTTCCTTAGGACTCAGCTCTGAAGCTGCTCCATCTCACTGAGACTCAGGTGACACAGGACGCTCACTCCCTTCTCCTCCCAGCAGCACGGCGCACTCCACGCCCCCAGTGTCTGACAGCTCCTGCTGTCCACTCATGGCTGCTGTTCTGGGCCAGAAAGTCTACTGAGTGGGAAGAAAGCCTAGTGCGTCCTGGCTGTGGATATCACAGGAGAGAGGTGGCTTGAGATGGAGATTTACCCACGCTAGCCATGGACGGTGATCGTAGATGGTGTGGACGAGACTTTCCAGGGAGAAACGGTCCAGAGGAAATCTGAGGGAACAATGTCACTGAAGAGCTCAGAAGAAATGGCCAAAGCCACAGGTGAAAAGCAGAAGAGAGGAGACTTTCAAGAAGAAGGAATAATAAATAATGACCATGATGAAAACCACAAGTTAGTACAAGAACCATGAATGCCACCTGAAACAAGGAAAGACTCATACTTCATGTAGTTTAGTTTTAAATGTATTTCATGGCTTTATAATTCTTAAAACCAGTAAGGTACAGATATCAAACACCAGGGTGTTTGTATAAATCATCATTATTATACAATAAGTACAAACATTAAAAGTGTATCTGACACTATTCATAATAGTAAAGAGTGGAAACAATCCAAGTACCCATCATCAAATGAATAAACGAAATGTGGTATATCCATATGATGGAACATGATGCAATCTTAGGAAGGAATGAAGTACTGAAACATACTAAATATGGATAAACCTTGAAAATACTGTGCTAAGGGACGAAGCCTGGCCCACAG
The DNA here is from genome assembly GCF_021234165.1 of Pteronotus mesoamericanus. Lineage (NCBI taxonomy): Eukaryota > Metazoa > Chordata > Mammalia > Chiroptera > Mormoopidae > Pteronotus > Pteronotus mesoamericanus. The sequence goes on along the minus strand of NW_026555105.1, from coordinate 23,423,006 downwards.
GACCATATATTATGTGATTCAGTTTATATGAAATGTCCAGAATAGGCAAATCCATGGAGACAAAAAGTAGACTGGTGGTTTCCAGGGGTTGGGGAGAGGGAGGAAAGGGAAATGACTGCTAATGGGGATGGGATTTTTTTTGTATGTGATGAAAATATTCTAAAATTGATGTGGTCATGGTTGTGCAACTCTGCGAATATATTAAAAACCACTAAATTGTGCACTTTAAATGGGTGAATTGTATGATATGTGAGTAATATCTCAATAAAGTTTTTACTAAAAAAAGTATATCCGAGTCAACAAAAGTTTCATACATCCTTGGCTCAGTATAGCAATCCTGTTAGCACCCATAAACATAACTCTAAAATCTAAATGAATGCCTGGTTCTCAATACAAATTCTGTGTTGCCTTCACTTGTGAACACTAGCCTCTTACATAAAGTAGCAGATGAAACACCCAGCATGGAGAGGACTTTAATATTAGTTCCATATTACAATAACAACCTCTGTTGCAGAGCCAGTAACAAGCCAGAATCTCAGCTTCATTACCCACCTCCCCCCTCACAGAATGTCTGCCTGTCCATCCTCTATCTTGAATACCTAGTCTCCCGAACTACGGTCCTGGCTAAGCCAGCTGAGTGCCTGCTCACTGGGGAGAACACCTAGGATCACTTTCAGAAAGCAGAGCTGAGGGAGGGGTGCTCACCCACAGGAGCAACTGACCAGAAAACAGGCATAACTAGCCCCAACATACCCACCACCCTACTACACACAGGCCCTTTCAGTCTGGGTGGGTGTTTTTTACAAACTGCATCTACAAAGACTTTTATAGTTAGTTTCAAATTCCCTCAGTTAGCAGTTATAGGTTTTGATCTGTTCCTAATTATGGAAAAGAATCCTGGAATCAGCTCAGAGAGAAGGAACTTGAGTTTAGCATTACCATTTTTAAAGCACCAATGTTTACATGAATTTCCGAGTAGAGAATTAGATTTCCTCCGTTATTTTGCTTAAAAAAAAGAGAAAGACGGAAAAGTTATTTTGCCGGCACTGAAAGCCATACTGAAATTCAAGTGAATGGCCTACATAGCGCCATTTAGACATTCCCTATTCTCTACATTTTTACTGAATTTGTACAGTCTCTAAGTGTACATGCGTGTGTTTTAAGAGCTAACTACATCTAGAAAAGCAAAGGCTCTGAGGAAAATCAAACAATAAAGAAACATATAGCTCCCTTTGTTGAGAACATGACTGCATCAGCCTAGGAACACGCAGCTCAGCCCTCCACCCGGCGCACACCCGGATACAGTCCCAAGTGCAGAGAACCAGCGGCGTGTGAAGACACCGGGAACACACATGCTACAGGTCTAGTCACACTGTTTGCAAATACCAAAGAACAAAAAGACACATTTTCAATAGAACTTACCTGCTTTTTCAAGGGAAGCTTGACAAACTATATGGTAAGCACGCCATCGTTTATTTTCAGAAGTGCTCCTGAATGCAGCTTTCATAAGGGGATCTTATTCAAGTGAGTGATCCAGCTCAGGTAAAGAGTACCAAAAAATCAGGCAGAAAATGGACATCTCTGATTTTTCAAACTTAAAATCAGTACTTTTTAAAAATAAGTGCGGGGAAGAGATCCCTCTAGAAGGAAATGCTCTAAAACCATTTCAGTGACTTTCAGAGGGTGGAGCAACAGGGCATCGGGAGGAAAAAAACTAGAGCTCTGCACTGGCAACAGCACGGCTATCTCCAGCACAAAAGCCTGTTTATGTGCACGGAGCCCTCTTTCCAAATGGGAAAAACGTCAGCAGCATTAAGTCAAGATTTTCACTAAGAATCTCAAAAATATTAATTATTTTTCAGCTATAAGCAACGAAGTCGAAGTTCAATTGGACTCAGAATATCACGAGGTATCCCATTATGAAAACAATCTCAAAGTGAGTCAATAAATAATATTTACTGGAGCGCAAATCAAGTATTTTACAAAAGTATATGACCTACATTCGATAATGTTAGAAGATGTTACCAAATTGAAACTGTACTGACTGGAGCCTGGAGTTCAACCTCTTTGGGGTCAGACAAGTAACCTAAATCCCTGGTTGGCCCCCAAGATTCCCACTATGTTGGTATGTACACTCTGTATGATCTCCTCCCTTAGACCGTGGGAGAGCCTGATATAATCAGATGATCCCTTTCAAAAGAGGGTCGAGAAGTCAGAAGAAGTCACAGAAAGTTGAAGCTTCAGTAGGTTATGTCAATTTTTGGTCTAAAATTTTTATTTTCAAATGTTATAGAAATAGAATCATAGAGAATGCCAATTTCTATTTCTTCCCCCAATCAGCAAAATTTCCTTGGGATTTATCCAACTTGCATCAACAGTTTGTTTCTTTTTATTGCTGAGTATGTTAGCAAAATTTACTTAACCATTCACCTGCTGAATAATACTTGGCTTGTTTCCAGTTTGGAGCTATTATGAATGAAGTTGCTAAACATGCCATACAGGTGCTATAAATGTTATTGTACAGGTGTCTGTGTGAACATCAACTTTCAATTCTCTGGGATAAATGCCCAGCAATGCAATTGCTGGGTTGTATAGTAAGAGCAAGTTTAGTTTCATAAGAAAATGTCAAACTATTTTCCAGAGTGGCTGTACCATCTCACTTTCCTACCAGCAACGTACAACACGATCCAATTTCTCTGCAACCTCTCTAGCATTTGGTGTTACTACTATTTTCAATTTTAGTCATTTTGATAGGTGTACAGTGATATCTCATTGTGGTTTTAATATGCATTTCTTTAATAGCGTTTGATGCCAAACATCTTTTCACGTGGTTATTTGATGTATGTATATCCTCTTTGGTGAAATGCTTTTCCATGTCTTTTGCCCATTTTCTTAATGAATTACTTGCTTTTTAATGTTGAATTCTGAGAATTATTCTTATATCCCAGATAGAAGTGCTTTGTCAAAACTATGGTTTGCAAATATTTTCTCCCACTATGTAGCCTGTTTATTCATCCCCTTAACAGGGTCTTTCACAAAAGAAAACTTTTTTGTTTTGATGTAGTCCAATTTATCAATTTTTTCTTTTACTGGCCATGTTTTTGTTATGAAGTCTAAAAACCTTTGCCTAGCCTTAAGATGTAAAGATTTTCTATTTTTTCCTAAATGTTTTACATTAAATCTATAATCCACATTGAGTTAATTTTTATGTATGATGTGAGGTTTAGGTAAAGCTCATTTTTTTTTTTTTTGGACCTATGGATCTCCAAATGTTCCAGCACTATTTGTTGAAAATTGTCTTTGCACCTATGTCAAAAATCATTTGGACATATTTATATAGTGGATCTAGTTCAGTCTTCTTTATTCTATTCCACTGAGTTATCTGTGTCTGTCCTCCACCAATAACCCCAATGTTCTGGATACTTTAGCTAAATAATGAGCTTTAACATTGCATACAATGATTCCTCCTACTTTATTCCTTTTTAAAAACTGTTATAGCTATTCTAGAATCTTTATCTTTTCATACAAACTTTAGAATAAGCTTGTCTATATCTGCAAATAAATCTTGAGATTTGTAAAACTGATTTTGGTTGCGGTAAAATATATTTAAGATAAATTTTAACCATTTTTAAGTGTATGATTCAGTACACTTAAGCAGAGATGCTGCAAAGATTAGATAAAAGAATGTGGAAAACTTTGTGTCAACACATTTGAAAAATATATAAAATAAAAAATTATCCTAAGTGACTCAAAACAGAAAGAGAAAATCCCAAATATCCTATAATTATAAAGAAGTTGAATCTGGAGTTAAAAAAAGAATCTCCACATATAAAACACCAGAATCAAATGATTTTATAGGAGACCTATCAAGTACTGACAGTCAAAGTTCATGTTAATTCTAATCTTATATAATCTTTTCCAGAAATAAGAAAAATTCCTCAATTTATAATGATTATATAAAGGTTAGTTTAACCTTGATATAAAAACTGTAATGAGGACAGGAAGGGGAAATTATCAGACATTCTCACTCAAATAGATATAATGTTCTAACCAAAATATCAGCAAACTAAATCCAGCAATGCTTAAAGTAAGAAAATGATACATCATGCTCAAGTCAGGTTTATCCCAGGGATGCAAATGACTTCCTCAGTCCTGATTTGCACAACATGATGGCAACATGATGTGGTGCCATTCAATGAGAAAGGAAGCACAAGGTTTGAGGCTAAGGTCATAAGAACAGCCATGTGCTCAGTGCAGAGAGCTTATGAATGTCCAGGTAGAGATATCTAGACAGCAACCAAGGGTACTTACTGGTCTGGAGCTCAAGTACAAGCTGAGCTGGAGACAGAACACTGAGAATCACCAGTAGAGAAGTAGTACCTACAAATGGGATGGAATTATCTAGAGAAACTGGGAGGAAAACAGAAGAGAACCAACCTGAATCCCAGACAACCCAATGTTGAAGGAAGAAGATTCCTTAAAAAGACGGGTCAGAGAATCAGGGAAGGAACGAACCAGAAGGCAAGAAAGACAGTGACTCAAGTCACTCTATGAAGGAGAGGGTACTGGGAATTCACTAAGACATGGCAGTGTCAGGATGTGGTGAGGGGAGCAGGCAGACTGTTTTGGGCTGATGGGTGAATGAATAAGAGAAAATAGAAACAGGGAATGTGGTCAGTACTTACAAGAAGGCTGGCTGAGGAGGGAAGCAGACTGTGTGCAAGAGCAAAGGGACAAGCAGATTAGAGAACAAACTTGTAGACCATTTTGTCAGGAAAAGGAAGAGAGGGTGGTAAAAAAAAATAAAAAATAAATAAAATACAACAGAGCCCATCCTCCACATTCTAGAAAGGAAAAGATTCAAGCCACAGCCCTAAGGCATGAATACAAAACCACCAGAACTAGAATGCAAACCCACCCTAACCGATCTGTGACAAAGCTTGCTTCAGTTAGCTTCTGAAAGTTGGCAAACATCCACAGCCCTTGTCCAGAGGCCATGCTTCCATGGCTAAAGATGAACCAGTCCCTGAAAGTCCACCCATGCCTAAATTCCACATTTACCCAAAATGAAGGGAGTAAAAGTGAAAAGTATTAAGGTAAGGCCTCAAGGACACAGGAACAAATGATTTAAAAAGCACAAATTGGACCATGGGTCTTGGATAAGTTAAGAGTCCACTGGTCCCCCGGGAACAGAGAAAACAAGCAAATGAACAACAGCAGTGGCTGCAGCAGGTGATATGAATCCTTTGACTTCCCCTTTCATATCTTGCACATAAAAAACCTGAGATGCGAAGAGGGTGCCTGAATTGTACAGGAGTGAGCCAGGACTCAAACCATGTCTGTTTACTGTAAGGCCTAGACTCCTTAATGTGACCTAGTACTGCCTCCCATTACATACCATCCCATCCTCCTTTCAACTCTAATAGCAGTTTTGGGATCTTTCCATGTGGCACTTTCCACACTCGGACTTTCACTGGTTCTGTGTGTGTTTGTTTCCCTTATACCCACCTTATTCATGTGATAATTGAAGCTGTTTATGTAGCTCTATAAACTTTTACATGGCAAGTGCTCAATGAAGAAGTTACAGTTATAATTATCAAATTCGTTACATGCCAACTTACCTTCAAAACTGCTGATAACTTTCCTTGATAAGTGGTTTATACCACCGCCATTACAATTTCCTATAGTATTATTCACACGCTCAGCACTCCTTTGCCACAGATATTACAGAGGCAAAGCAATACTGTACATCTCATGCACCGCAAGTTCCAAATTAGTGAATTTAGTTTGCACTTAAGAGAGTTCACCATGTCTGCAGATAAGACCGAAAAGCACATCTTACCTGAATTTTGATGGGCCAGGTGAAATTACTAACATAAACAAAGAAAGTGATATTTGGGTGGTTACGAAAATCAAACTTCTCATTAGAGAAGCTATCTTTGTACTCCTTAATGTTGGTTTTCGAAACAACAGGCATCTCTTCTCCAGCTTGCGTTCCAGCTATTAAGAAGAAAAAAAATAAACAGAAGAGCCTTTTTTGGGGGGCAGAATCTACCCTCATTAATAATAAGGATAATAGTTAGCATTCATTGAACACTACTATGTCCGAGGAATAGCCTTTAAGAGCTCAACAGCATTTAATGCTAACAATAACTCTATTATCCTCATTTACAGACTAGGAAAGTAAGGTTTAGAGAAACTAAGCAGCTTGGTTCAGATAACACAGCTAGCAAGAAGTGGAGCTGGGATTTGAAGCTGGGACGGCTGATACACAAGCCCTTAACTAAAAGGTTTTACCAGGAATCCCTGCAACTCCCCTCCACTGAAATGGGCTGCACGTGGCTGTGAAAATACAGATACCACTAGAATCCTATTGACAAGCAATGGCATCCAGTCTGCTCGCTACACTTTGATTGCTCTGCATTTCCCTTTTACACTTGTTTGGCAGTGCTCCGTATATTCCCTACTGGGGATACTGAGCCACCCCTCACTTCCTAACTAGCAGTGACCTCGTCTCAATAGCAGCAGGGAGGACAGAGCTCTAAGGGTCACTCGGTCCCTTCTGCTACCAGCTACAACTGTGCTGAAGTCCCTCCCAGTCTGGTATTCATAAAAGAGATGGTTCCCAAGTCTGTGTTAAATCCTGTGGCTGGCATCCAGATTGTCAGGTCTTCACTGGGACAGTCGCTGCAAATCATCACATGCTCAGAAATGCTGCCTTTCTCAAGACAAATGCTCCAATAATTCAGACCTTTTCTTAGAAGTCTCTCTTCATTGCAAGTTTCTGAACCGGTTCTGAATTCTATACAATCTTTTAAGACAAGATAAAGTGACAGGTAAAGGTACTGATTTTATTTTGCCTCAGTCTAACTGGTTGTGTTTTTATCAAAAACCAGTTTTGTATAGTAATAATGATAAACATTTAGTGAGAATTTACCATTTTGCAAGTGCTACACTGCGTACTTTGTTTATTACTTCATTTAATTCTCATGACACCCTGCATGGTTAGATGTTTTTCACATGAGGAAACTCGATCAGAAAGCTTAAGTATTTTGCCTAATAGCAAAGTGCAGCACAGTAAATAAGAGGTAGAATTCAAACTCCGATCAGTGAAGCCAGTGAAGCTATGTTCTTAATCACTAAGTAAGGCCCACCCTTTACTTTTCTGTAGATTTTCTGCGCCAGCACATTTTTAGTGACTGGTAGTAAGACACACAAGATAGCAAAAGCTGTGCTCTAAAGTTTCATTTAATTCCCAAAGTACATTTCCCTGTACCTACTGAAATCTCATTCGATGTTAAATAAGTTTCCATTTTTGCACTACGAATCACTCGCATCCTTCACTCCTGAAGCGGACGGGACGGGACGATGACGGCAGCGCTAGAGCAGAGCTGCCGCGGTGCTGCTAGCGGCGGCAGTGGGGCAGGGACGGTGAGCATGCACTAAGCCTGACAGCGCGGGAGGCACCGGCATGCAGAACCTAATTTAACCTGCACAACGATCCTTTCTCCGATGAATAACCCTAAAATCCAGAGAGGAGTTTAGAAATTTGCTCAAGGTCTCTCAGTCAGTAAGTGGCAAAGAGGGGTTTCAAACCCATCTGTCTGTCTCCAGGGACCCTTTCTCAACTCCTACATCTTGTTTCTTAACCTGTTACCTCCATTCAGAAGATCTTCTCTAGGTGTATATTTACCTGAGAAGCTGGGGGCCCAGGTGATATTGAGGTTGAAGTTTTTGGAGGCATTGATGAACATGTCCAAATCCCTGTTTTGCTAAGGAGAGGTACAGGTAATTAGAAAATTAATTAGAACAGTTTCTAGATTTTAAAATAAAGCAATAATTCAATTTTACCACTTTTACCTTTCTTAATTAAAAACATCTTAAGAGAAACTGACATCTGTATTAGATTTAGCAAAATTTGTAACCAATATAAGCAATATACACCAAAATAAATCTGATTTCTCTTCCATAAAAATATATGAAATTTAGTGGTTTACTAAATGCCTAACTCCATGAAAAAAATAACTAAAAAAAAAAATAAACCCTCATCAGAGCACAGTTACTTACATTCTGTGGTCTGTATTAGGAAAATTAGCCTCCTAAGGAACCTCTGTGCAGCTATTTCCAAATGTCTGGACAGAAAAACACTTGATCAAGTGCCCAACTTTACATGTATTTATAAATTCAGCCTATGTGCTTCTGAACTAATAGATTATATACACTGTAAAGTTCTCTAAAACGGAAATGGTTTTTTAAAAAGCATATAAAGTTGAAATAAACTAAATAAAAATTTTTGACTGTATTCATTCATGATTTGAATACTATTTTTCTCTCACCAAAAAGAGTATTTCGGGCAAAAGATTACTAAATATATTTTATTAGCTTTGAAAACCTTGTTTACCACTTAGAGATATAGCAGTCTGAAGAGCTAGTTTAATTTATTTTGATTCTTGATTTTAATGACTAAAAAGATAATCTCAAAATCGTGTTGAGCCAACTGAAGGAGTTCACTGTTGGCCAGCTGGATACATTTTAATACCAATTTTTACTTTTCACTGACATTTGGTAAATAAATCTTTCTTGGGGTCAAAGAATTATTTTTGCAAATAAATCCGATATTGTAGCCCTGACCAGTGTGTCTCGGTTGTGCATCATCCCGCAAAGTGAAAAGTCACCAATTCTATTCCTGGCCAAGGCACATGCCTTGGGTTGCGGGCTCAGTCCCTTGCCAGGGTGCATATGAGGGGCAAACTGATCAATATTTCTCTTTCAGATCAATATTTCTCACATTCTTTTTCTCCCTTCTTTCCCCTCTCTCTAAAAATAAATAAATAAAGTCTTTTAAAAAGTACATCAGAAGTTGTATTTTTACATATTACAAACAGATCCAATCTTGCTGAAATTCTTCATTTTGTAAAATCGTAAAGCACATTAGAAAATTAAGGTTTTTTAAGTGTTGTTTTGCCAGTTTTCACAGGAAAAAACCACAACAATGGAAACATTTTCAAAATATAATCTCCAAACCAGAAATTTCTCTCACAAAACAGATACTTTCTCATTTATTAACATAACCTCACCTTCCTCTTGAAAGAACAGCTTTAGTATTTTTTTTCTTTTTCTTTCTTTTTTTTTAAATTTGCTGGCAGCACACTACCAACAATTACTTCTTCCACAGGAAGGATCAATAAATTTGGAATCCTAGTGTTTTCTTAAAAGATAGAACATACACACTGGATAACTCTATTAAATATTCTGTCATAAGATAAACAGGAAATTCCAGAGAGGTCCAAAGATTTTTATGGTCTCTCCCCACCTCCCTAAGAAGTATTACTAAGAGTCTACTATGTTTATTTAAAATGAAATTAACAATATCAATGGCATCCTGAAAGACTGAGCACTTTTTACCACTTGCTTATGAACAAAGTACATAAATTTCATGTTTGGTACTTTTGCTATAACTTATCCTAAAATCTTTTCTAAAAGTTCCACTTAACACAGCCCCTCAAATAATATGGCTACACAGTTTTTTTGGAAAATATTTTCACTTAAAGTGAAAATAAAAAAATATTTTCATTTCATTCCATTGATGAGAAATAAAAAACTTCTAAGGAGGTTCCTAAATAATTTATCATCAAGTTTAGAAAAGTTTCATTATGTATTAGCGTGGGTAATGAATGACTCTATATTTCATTGGAGAAATTGTGTAGGTGTGCCTTCATGTTCTGGATGCTTCACCTTTAAATGTCATGCTGTGTTGGCTCCCTTCAACACTTGTTAAATACCTTATGGCATGTTGGCATCATTAACTACAGTAAATATAAATCCATGTAACAAATAGCTGTCTTAATAATTTCAATTTTTTTTTCTGTCTGGCTGACTTGTTGGACCCAACTAAACCTTCACTGTTTTTATAACCTAATGAGATGTGCAGCTTACTCAATGAAAAGTGTCACCTCTGTCACCTCCCTTGTATCACACTGGCATTGATTGCAATCCACAGTTTCTTTGTGGGTACTTTTAAACCTCTGGTTTACTTTGAGAGAGTAAATCTGGGCTCTGCTATCCGCCCCTCTGAGGGGGAGTTGCCCTTGTAGTCTCTTCTCCTTTTCTGTATGGGACACAATGGGCTGATGGGCAAACCAACTTTGTGTGGACTCTATGTCAGTCTGTATATCACACACTAGTAAATCTTAACACTGTTCTTGCCCTTTAGGTGGAAAAGAGATAATGCAGATTCTAACATTTCTTTCCTGTACCTCTAAACATCATCCTGTGTGCTCCACTCTGGAGACCACTGCTAGGGCAGTGCTTCTATCCATAATGACCAAAAAAAATTCCACACAAATTCAAAACAAAATGAGAAGACTATTAAATCTTACTTCATCAGGTGTAGCCACAAAATTGATGGCTGTGTAATAGCGGTCATCCTCCTGGGACAGGCTAAAGGTGAACTGATAGTCAATAAGAAGAGTATCTATGGAAAGAAAGACATATGTATTTAAAATTGAAATAAAACAAAACAGGTCTCTAGAAATACATCTTGATTATTTCATAAATATTCAATAGCTAGGAAAGCCCTTTAGTTCACTTATACCTGGGGACTGGGGGTTTTTCAAAGGAAATCAAGTCTGTGGACAGTATCATTTTCTTTGGATTAATCCACCAAATCCTCCTTTATATCATGACCCTGGTTGAGATTTTAAGCTCCAACCTAACTCACCTACAAATATTAACTGAACATCTATTATATGCTGGGTTGTGCTTAAGGATGTAATGCTGTAAGTGGGGAGTTGCTAATTTTATTTTTAACTGTTTGAGAAGCTGCCGTATGGTTTTCCAAAGAGACTATACCATTTCACAGTCCCAAAAAGAATGTATGAGGTTTCTCCATATCACTGTTAAAATTTGGTATTGGCTTTTATATTGTAATAAATAGGCTATAAAAGTACAAGACTACAAAAAAAATTCACTGAGGTGGTTTTATGTTCCACATGGTAAATAACCTTACAAAACTGACAGCTGTCTGGTTTTGGTATGGTATCAAAGGATAATATCCATAATTATCTGAAAAGGTTATTAAAATACTCCCTTTTCCAACTATATGACTGGTGTGGCCAGGTTTTTCTCATGTACTTTAACCAAAGAGATGTATTACAACAGATGTAGAAGCAGATACGAGAATCCATTTGTCTTCTCTTAAGCCACATCATTGGATTTTGATTCTAGTCATTCTAGGGATGTATCTCACTGTGTGGTTTTTGTTTTTATTTTTTTTAAATATTGTATTTATTTATTTTTAGAGAGAGGGGAATGGAGAAAGAAAGAGAGGAAGAGAAACATCAATGTGCAAGACATACATCTATCAGTTTCCTTTCCCACATCCCTAACCGGGTACCTGGCTCGCAACCCAGGCACGTGCCCTGACAGGAATCAAACCAGTGACCTTTCGGTTCACAGGCCAGCACTCAACCCACTGAGCCACACCAGCAGGGCCACTGTGGTTTTAATACATATATCCCAAGTGTCTAATGTACTCATTTTTTCATGTGCTTATTAGCCATTCATATGTATATTCTTTGGTGAAATCTCTATTCAAATCTTTGTTTTTAACTGCAATTGTCTCCGTATTCAGTTGTAAATGTTTCTCATATATTCTGATACAAGCCCTTTATCAAATGTATGCTCTGCAAACATTTTCTCTAGTCTGTGGCTTTTTAAAAATTTTTAATGGTGTTTTTTAAAACACAACTGTCACATTTTGATAACTCTCAATAAACATTTTCTTTTATGAATTGTGCTTTTGGAACTGTATCTAAGAACTCTTCTGCCTACACAAGGTTGTAAAGTTTTTTTCTTTTCTCCTAGAAAAAATTTTTTTTCACATTTACACATTTCAGGTGGACACAAATTTTGAGGGGACACTATTCAACAGAGGAAAGTAGGTATGTAATTATAGTGGATATGTAAAACATTAACTCCTTCCTGTCCGGTTCCACAATCTGGCATACTATGTGGATTCTCCTACTGGGAAAAAATGCGTTTACCCATAAGGGCCTGGTCACTTTGCCAGATTTACCTTTCACTGTAAGTTCATCATTAGAGATTTTATTTTATATATTAGTTCCTAAAGAAGTGGTTAACCCAAATCAGTTACAGTGAGAATAACCTTAATTATATTTTCAGAATTATTTTTTGATCTATATCCTAAAATAAGAAACCAGGTAATAGCAAATGAAATAAGGTTTCAAGAGAACATAAGCAAGGAAACCAGAGATGTATCTCTGTACTCTTCCCTGACATCTGCTATGGACATATTAACATAAACCACAACCACAATTAAAGCAGTTTAAAATTGTGGCCATATATATATATATATATATATATATATATATATATATATATATATTAGACTTAATAGAATGTAAATACATCAAATAAGGAGACACTTCCATGGGTCATTGCTACATTCCTATAGCACTTACCATTTTGAAACAATGTTAAAGACAATAATGAAGTTTTACTGAACTACATTGTTTCTAAACAGATAAGAATTACAAAAACACTTACAATAACATGTTCCTTTGAGAGGGTTTCCCTGGTACCGATTTTCTACCTCACATCTAGAGAGAGAGAAAAATGAAGATTATTTTCTATTGCTATTAAAAAGGGAATCTACATTCATTTTTAAATCAAGTAGACCCTTTAATATAAACTACAGTCTAGTTACATTCTTCGCTGTTATTCAAGTCAGGTGAACTAACAATAATTTGCATTCATTTTCAATGCTGACTGCCCGGCAGTTCACACCACCACTAACGATAAACACTTGCCAAAGCACATGAGATAAATCAAAATATAACAACTCTAGATCCTACTTATAATTATGAAAAACACATTTTCGCTTTTGTGTGAACTAAATCTTCCTCTAAAAGTGCAGTTAAAACATTTTTCCTATATTCATTTTTTACTTCTTTCCTATTCTCCCTGGATAAACTGATCCTGTTCTTTAACTACAGGTGAGAGAAGGCTAAACACAGAGAACTTTTTTTTCTTATTTAAATACTTTGGACATGGTTCAGCAGCCTGGAGGAAAAAAAAGTTCAAGTAAAAAAGTATTATTAATTTCCGCATAGATACTGTCTATAAACATCATCAAAACTGTAACAGGGTGCGCAGAGCATATCCCCATAATCCTTGATTGGGGGAAGGGAAGAGTAGATGGTGCAATGTTTAAGATATATTGCATAACAATGGCAAGTTAATATCTGTGCCTTTCTGAAGGGAACAGGGCTGTGGCAGGGGAATTTTGTACTTGACTGTAGCTGTGAAAATGCTCAGGGACTTGTGACATAGCCAGGAGAGCTCATATAGTGCCTGCTAGAGAGGCAGGGGTGAATGCATCACAGGGAACATTCTCCCTGACTAAAGATGGCAGGCAAAAGAAGGTAAAAGTTACGGGGAACTGACAAAAATGGTGGACGCTAACACATCATAGGAAGGGCTGGAAATGAGGTCATGCAGGAAGTTCTGGCTGAGCATTTAAATAAGGGCAGGTTAAGGGAGGTCCACCAAGAGGTCTGGAGTGTAAGAGAGGAGGTCTGCCAGGAGATCTGAAAGTAGTGTAAGAGCCACAGGGTCTGGAGTAAGACCGAGAGGGCCCGAAAATCAGAAGTCCAGTGAGCCGTGGGAGCTGGTGGTGCGGCGGGTGAGAGGGACCTGCCCAGTCACCCAGATTCAAATCCACTTGGAGAAGATGGTGGCAGAGCAGATGGAGCTGTGGGCGACCTGTCTAGCCACCTGGATTCATGAGAGATGCGTGGAGCTGAACTGTGACTGGGAATGCTGATCAGACTTCTGCTTTTCTGAAAGACAGTACCTCTGACTGGCATACTCTGAAAATGGCCTGGTTTGGCAAAGGGAGGCAGGACTATGTGTTCTTGTGTGTTTTTAAAGGGAGCTGCACTGAACAGAAGAAATTTGCCATTATTCTAAATATGTATAACATTTTATTTCATTTTATTTCATTTTATCTTATTTTTGGAGAAAGTGACAGGGAGGGAGAAAGAGAGGAAGAGACACATGAATATGTGGTTTCCTTTTGCATGCCCTCCACTGGGGACCCAGCCCACAACCCAGGCATGTGCCCTGACTGGAATCAAACCGGCAACCCTTTGGTTTGCAGGCCAGCATTTAGTCCACTGAGCCACACCAGGCAGGGCTAAATATGTATAATCTTTAAATAAACAACCCCTTTCCTTTTTCATCAAACTCTTGCACTGGGAGTCACGCTTCTTGGTGGTGGGCAATCAAACCCCAAAGCTGTTCCAGAACAGCATTAAAAGGATTCTGTAACAAAACCACTTAGGCACAGTTGCTATTAACTTTGAAAAAAGAAGAAGAAAGCTTAGGTCAAGCACTTTTCTCAGATAAATAATACAGGGATAGTGTGTCCTTTTATCCAGGATGATTATCAGCACCTGTTATATCTAAATCTCTTAAAAACAAAGTCTTTCACTGGACCTATACCTCATTTCTTTGCTGTATAACAAAACTGAGGAAGGACAGGAATCATTAATTTTGCTTTATTACATTTTTCTGTTTAAAGGAATTTAGGTTCAAAATTAAATTTAATCTTTGATTAGACTTTCTTTCATTTAGTGGCTTTAGGGCAGCATGACACCAGTAAATGTATGTATACACAGGTACAAACTAGAAAACATAGAGTATTTCCCTCCAGAACACCACTATCAAGGCCTCAGTCACTGGTGACACTACTAGTGTTCGATAAGCCAAACAAAGTTTACCGATGACACATCTGCTTGTATTGGCTCATTATTTTGATACTACTAAACACTTCTAAGTTTCTTCTTGAGAGTATGAGTAAACCTGGAGCATGTGTTTTATGAGATTTTCTGATGAGGCAGACAGGAATATATTAAATGGAGAACAACCTCTCTTCTTTCAACATCCCAGGACACTAAAAATAATCATGGATAGTCCCATGACTGACAGATGTGGAAACTGAGGTTCAGCACAGTTGGTGATTTACTCAAGAGGACTCTGCTCAGTGGGGGCACAGTTGGGGCTGAAGCCCGACCTCTGCCTGCATCCTCATGGGTGGGGACCCCAGACTCTTTCCTGGAAAATGTCTCATATACTTTGTCAAGGAAAATGCTAGACCAGGGAGGGATGAGTTAAAGGCCAGAGGGGATCATCTCTACCATTAGACAATCAAAATGCCAAATAAAATACCAGCTCTTCCAACTTCATCTTTTGGAAAAGAGTGAAATCTTGTGACATGACAAAAACTGAGTAGTGGCTGAAGTTAAACGACTAATCCAAGTCAGCAACCCAGGAAACGTCAGTGTCACTCAAACATAAAGATGTAAATTAAAGAGTCACTAAGCAATTGCTCCTAAACTGACAATCTACTCAGTACGGAAGCTGACCAAGCTAGATCTGTCTGAAGTCGAAAGGGTAAAATTCCAAATCAACCATTTCAGGGCACCCTTAGAGCCCATGGCAACAAGGCACAGACTCAGCTGACCTGGCCGTCCATCACTAAACCCAGGCATGGCCTGTGGCAGGGGTCACGGGAGGGTCGTACTCACAGCTGGCACTCGTCCCCCTTGACGCCCTTGGTGGTGCAGAAGCACTTGCCCGAGTTGGTGTTGCACAGTGACGCGTGCCCGTTGCACCTACATGCTGGAAGGAGGAAAAGGAATGTTGGTCACACCTGGCTTAGAAGATTACTACTATCTGAGACTTTTTCTAAAATAAAAAAATTTCTCTTTGAAATGGATCTGATATGAGAAATAGATTAAAATAAAAGCATTTCATGGGTAAGATTTGTTTTTCAGCTAAGGATTTATCTCAAATTATGTAAAGGCAACATTAAAGGAACTAAAGTCAAAAGATGGGAGACAAGAATGTCATTTCCATTAGTGCCTTCTGAAGCAAACACAACTTTTATCTTTTCAATAGACACCCTGGTTTTCACCATTACAATTCATTCATTCAGTAAACACTTATGAAGGGTCCCCAGTGTGTCACTCCCTGCCTCCAAGATGTTCTGAGCCCTGACTGCCGGCGGGGGGGTTGGTCCGGCTGTGCTCGGCCTCAGCTGAGGCGCCTTCTGCACAACGGTCACGTGTCAAGATCACGCCAGGGCTCAGAGCTGGGGTGGGATTCCCACGGCAGGTCAGGGTTTCAGAGGCCGTTCAGAACTCACCACCCTGCCTTGCCCTCTTATTAGCCTCCATTAAAACAACACCTCTCAGATCCCTCCTCTAGCCATCACCGCCTCTCTACCTTTTCTTTTTCATCTGACCCGTAAGTACGAGACAAGATACATTTTTTGCTCTAGTTGAAATAACTGAGTCTTTTTACTTTACACCCTGTTTTTCTGCAAGTAAATTAAAGGCATTAGGCTGGAGTTAAGTGTACTTTTAAAATAAATCTTGTAGAGAAAAGAAAATGATCTAAAGAAACCTGTGACACAGAATTAGTAAAGCAGTTAACAGATTGGATGAACATTCAGAAACATGAGTGATCAACTCTTGACCCAGTTCAGTATGGAGAAGGGGGTACAGTGTATAAACAAAAAGCAAAGGCCTGCAGTCAGTCTGCCCGAGTTTGAATTCAGTCCCCTCCACTTGGCTCCTCTGTAACTCTGGCATGCTATGTAACTCCTCTAATCTGTTTCCACCTCTACATGATGGGCATAATAACAGTACCTATGTCATGGGTTGTTGTGAGGATTAAGTGAGATAATACATAAATGAAGCAGAGTAAGGATTCAAAAACTCATGGCTATCATGCTTAGCTTAAGGACTATACACTTCTAAGAGGAAAACAAAACACTTGGTGTCACTCGCACTATTTTAAAATCATGCTTTCTATTATAAACCAAGGCTCTAAAAAATAAAGTTAGCCCTAAGTTTTAGAAAATGGTACTCAGGCCCCACAAATGCTATAGAGCAGGGTGTAACTTTTCTAAATGGCAGGTGCAGATATGGGGATGATAACAACAAGGCACAGACCCAGCGGACCTTGGCACTTGCAGGCACAACTAGGCCCAGGAGTTCAAGTCAGACATCCTGGAGAGGGTTCCCGGCATAGCCACATCTCACAGTGAGCAGCTGGGCAGGTTCCTTGATCATGAAGATAATAAAAGCCCCTATATCCCAAGTGGCTTCCCGCACAGTGCCTTGTACACAATTATCAACAAGGTTCGGTACTCTGATTACTGTCCAATAGATGATGTCTACTCACAGGAGTGGGAAAATATATTTACTGAATATCTTTTAATCTGAGCAAGGAATTTCATCTAAGAGTCATAGAAAATGACATGAGAAGAAGAAGAATAATTGCTTGCATCTACTGAGTGATGATAACATGTTATGTATTCCTCTGACTGCTTTCATTTCAACAACCACCTTAACATCTCCATTTTAAAGATGAGGAAACTGAACCCAGAGAAGTTAAGGGATATACCAGTGGAACACAGCCCTTTCCTGGTCTGGGATCAGACCTTTCCTAAGGTCCATACTAAGGAGTGTAGAGGTAGAAATTTTCTTTTCTTATTTATTTCCCTGCTCAGAACCTGAGGGTCTTTCCACTGGAAACTAGAAGAAACCAAAAATCGGTTGATTGGTATTCTTGGTCATTTATTAAAAACACAGTTTATATTCTAACAATAAAATGTCCTATTGCTAGCAGGAATCTATTTGACAATGTATGGGGAAACATGGGATTACTTAAATATTTAAGATATACCAGGAGTACGGAGTCTGGCTCCTGGTTAAAAACCTAGGTGTGATCCTTTTCCAAACCGCAGGCTTTCCGTGGCAGGCCTTACAGGGAAAGCTGCCCTCCCGGGGCTGGCCTGGGAGAACGTCTCTGAGGAATTGCAGCCAAGGTCTCAGGATCCCCTGGCTGGCCACTTCTTTCACATGTTTGCATCCCTACTTCCTATGCCTTCAATCCCAGGCTGCTTTGTCTGAGGCCTCAGGCAGAGGCCGTCTTCAGGCCTCTGCTGAGCTTCCTTGTGAGGGAGGAGGGGGAAGCCTTGAAGACGCTTTCCCCACTCTCAGTCCTCAGTGCTTTTCCACTCCCAGCCCTCCCCGCTCACCCGCCCTCCCTACTCCAGGGCCCACGAAAGGCATTTGCTGAGCATTCTGTCTTGGATCCCTCAACAGGAAGAAGACCAGCCCCAACTCTGTGCTCATCCACCTGACGCTCAACCAGTGCGCCACTCCAGCAGGGAACATGCAACAAGGGGAGTCACTGCTTTTCCACTTTAAGCCTCTTTCTTATACCGTCTCAGCAAGTGATTAAAAGCTTAATTCTTTCATTTTTGGTTTGTTGCTTTAACTGGCTACTCTGACACTTGGCAGCCTAGCTGACTTTCTCCCAGGCTCAGCTGAGCTGCTGAGAAGTAGGACTTAAGAAACGCGGTATCCAAAACCAAGTGGCTATTTTCTTCCTAGATATTCAGGTCAAATAGAAACAGTGTTCTGCCTGGGTTGCAGTCAGTAACCCTGATGGATGGATCTGACTTACGCTGACATTTCCCGCCATTGGTGGGATCACCATAGAAGCCAGATATACAGGTCTCACAGTGCTTGCCCGTGGTCAGGTTCTCACACTTCTCACAGATACTCTGATTGATGCATTTGCTGTGGCCATTGCACTGGCAAGCTGAAAGAAAAAGAATTTCCTTTTTATCTCACTGTACAACTGGATAGAGTAAGTGCCACAAGATTTATTTGTAGCTAAGTTTCTTGATACATCTAAATACAAAAATCATCAAAACTGGCTCACTAAAAACTAGTTTGAGAAATAAGACCAAAACGTCAAAAAATAGCTAATGTGTGAAAATTAGAAATATACCACACCAAGAAGAAAAGTCCACAGCCATTAAAACAATAATTTTTGTTGCTATTCATTGTAAAAATAATATATGCTTATGGTAGTTAAATTTGAAAAATATAAGGAGGGAAAATCATATGTAATTCCACCACCCAGAGGTCACAACATAATTGTTGTGTTCGTTGTAATATTCAATTTTGATTTTTAAACTTCTATCACAATTATTTTACATTATTTCGTTCATCATAAACAAAACTTTAAATGGCATAATGATTTCCATGAAACGTAACAGTTATTTAACCATTCACTTACATTCTGATATTAGTTTGCTTTCAGTTTTTCATCTTTAGGAAAATAACCACCTTTATATATAAACACTTCCATAAGTGGAACTACTAAGATCCTTGATGCATACAGGACTTTACAACTACAAAAGCAACAGAAGCCTGGACCTCTCAGGACTGCGCAATACAGCCGTGCAGGCTGTGTGCTGCAGACTCCAGGGGGGCCATTCATACAGCAAACAGCCTGTACCACAGTGGACAGAATCTGATTATGCCGCTCTGTCACCTACTCCGGCTGACATATAGCATTGTGTAAGTTTAAGGTGTCAGCATGTTGATCTGATACACTCATACATTACCAAGTGATTTCCACCACAGCACTGGTTAACACCTGGGTCACATCACATAGTTAGTACTTTTTTTGTGTGTATGAGAACATTTAAGATTTACTCTTTCAGCAGCTTTTGCAGATTTTTCTTGCTTCATCAGCACGAGTTTCTTTACCATCTCAGAAACTTTTCATAGCCTTGTACCTGTTCTGTTTTCCACCTGTTTTCTACCCCATCCCTGTAGGTATTTGAGTTGTTCTATATAGAGAGCAGCTGAAAAACTCAGAAATGACTACATCAGTTATGACTGCACCACAATTACTTCGGATGTGTGGGATACACATGTTGTTCCTGTGAAAATGAGTTAAGTCCCTTAGCTGACCTTCTACATCTGTGGATGCAGAACTATATAGCAAATGGCAGAGTGCACCATACACAAAATATAACACCTAAAGTCATTTACAAAAAAAAAAAAAATCGAACAAATGCCTCTCTTTTCCTCTTCAAAATCTCCCTGAAATTACAGAAGAAATGTAAAAACAGTGATTAAATCAATAGGAGTATGGGGTAAGGAGGAAAAGGGCTCTCAGAAGTATTCAGGAGGCTTCCCGTCAAGACAGTGACATAGGCAGACATGGCTCGCCTCCTCACACAACCACATCAAAATTACAGCTAAAATACAGAATCACCATCACTCTAGAATGTCAGAAATCGAGTTGAATGGAAGTCTGCCAACTATGGAATTGAAGAAATCACATCCATCCAGACTGGTAGGAGGGACATAGACAAAGAGCAGGCTGGCCCCACACCCACATAGATAAAAATTCAGAATGGATTATCGCGGGAGTGAGGAGTCCCAGATCCACACCAGGCTCCCCCCAGACAAGGATTCCAGTGCCAGGAAGGTAACTACCCACAACTTGTGGCTGCAAAAACCAGCAGAGATTGAGTCAGTGGGGGCGATTGCTGGAGCCCTAAGCACTTCCTGCTGGGGAACCCACACATGGACTCACCTACTCAGACTCGCTCCCTCTGAGCTCCAACACCGAGGTGGCAGCCTGTAGGGCACGAGTGGTACACAGAGAGAGACTGAAGTGTCTGACATCAGGGTGAGCAGAGGACATTGTCCCTTTGCTGAGTCCTCCTGCCACAGAGCCAGTAGGCTGGTGCCATATCTGAGACTCCATCAACCTGGCTAACACTGTGTGACCCACCTTGGAGATCCACAGAAGCTCTACCCTACCCTACTTACAGGCCCACCCAAGCTGTTTGGCTCCTAAATCCTATCAAACAAGCAACAGCTGGCTTCAATGAGCCCTGGCGGCAGCCAAGTTAGAGTCATATCCTGGCTTCACCTGGGAATCTCCAAGCCCAGCACAAGTAGCAGCCACCTCAGATTGCTTTACAGCTAAGGCAGGGTGCCTGGGGCAAAACAGAGGTCGAGGCTGATGTTGGTCTGCACCACCCAGGGAACTCCCAGGGCCAGCGTACCCAGTGGACAGCTATAGGCCATACTGGGGCACCGCCACCCTGCCCCTGCACACCTGATCCTTCATAGAGGGCAGAGGTTGGTGGTCAGCAGTCACAGCCAGTCCTTGCAGCTGATTGGCCTAGGTAAATCCCTCCCATTGATCTGCCAACAGCAACCAAGGCTCAACTACAAGGGGAGAGTGTACTTAGCCCACACTAAGGGTGCACCTTGAGTACCCAGCTTTGGTGATAGGGGGGACTATGCCACTGGACCCTAAAGGACACCTACTACATTAGGCCAAACTACCAAGACATGGAGTCAAAACAGCTCTACCTAATACAAAGAAACAAACATGGGAGGCTGCCAAAACAAGGAGACAAAGAAAGATGGCCCAAATCAAAGTACAGATCAAAACTCCAGAAAAAGAGCTGAACAAAATGGAGGTAAGCAATCTATCAAATGCAGAGTTCAAAACACTGGTTATATGGATGCCCAAGGAATTTAGTGAGTACCACAGCAGCATAAAAAAGACCCAGTCAGAAACGCAGTACTAAATGAAATAAAGAACAATTTACAGGGAAACAACAGTAGAATGGATGAAGCCAAGAATCAAATCAATGATTTGGAACATAAGGAACCAAAAAAACAACCATTCAGAACAAGAAGAAAAAAGAATCCAAAAAATGAGGATAGTATAAACAGCCTCTGGAGCTACTTTAAGAGGTCCAACATTCATCTCATAAGGGTGCCATAAGAGAAAGAGCAAGAAATGGGAAATTTATCTGAAAAAATAATGAAAAAAAATTTGCCTAATCTGGTGAAGGAAATAGACATCCAAGTCCAGGAAGCACAGAGTCTCAATTATGATGGATGCAAAGAGGACCACTCCAACACATATCATAATTAAAAGGCCAAAGATTAAAGAAAAAGACTCTTAAAAAAAAAGATTTTATTTATTTTTTTACTGAGTAGAAGGGAGGGAGGAAGAAGGAGAGAAACACCAATGTGTGATTTCCTCTCGCACGTCTCCTACTGGGGACCTAGTCTGCAACTCAGTCAAGTGCCCTGGCTGGGAACTGAACCAGAGACCCTTTGGTTCACAGGCCAGCACTGAATCCATTGAGCCACATCAGCCAGGGCTAAAGAGAGACTCTTAAAAGCAAGAGAAAAATAGTTACTAGACGGTTGCCATCTGGGAGGGAGGAGGGGGAGAACGGGTGAAGAGGTGAGGGGACCAAGAAGTACAAACAGGTACTTACAGAATAGCCATGGGGATGAAAAGTACAGTTTAGGAAACAGAGTAGCCAAAGAACGTATGACGAACAATGGGGGGGACTGCCTGCAGGAGTAGGGGGTGCTGGGTGGAGTGGGGTTAAGGAGGGAAAACCAGGACAACTGTAATAGCATACGCAAAACAAAAGGAGCCCTGGCCAGTGTGGCTCAGTGGATTCAGCACCAGCCTGTGACCTGAAGGGTAATGGTTAGATCCCTGGCCACAGCACATGTGAGGGTTGTGGGCTAGGTCCCAGTCGGGGTGGGGGGCATGGTGGGTGGGGGAGGGGCAAGGTGAAGTGGGGGCGGGACATGTGGGAGGCAACTGATTGGTGTATCTCTCACGCATTGATGTTTCTCTCCCTCTCTTCCCCTCTCTCTAAAAGTAAATAAATAAAATCTTAAAAAAAAGAAAAAGAAAAGCTAAGCTTGTGTTCTTTTTTATTTAAAAAATAAATTTTAAGGGAAAAAACATTAAAAAAATAAAAGTAAGTATTGGGAGATACTTCTGAAGTACTGAGGAATTTCTTGAAATTATAAAGCAGTTATGGTCAATCTGACAGAGAAAGGAGAGTTGAAACACTTGTATCCTAATGTAAGAGAAGAAGGGGACTGACAAAGTGACTACATATGCTTTACGAATTGACATCTGAACAATCCAAGAGAGGCTGGGAGCCAGAGCAGACCTTGGAAGACTGATGGATAGGAGGAAGTACCTCACGGACTGCTGAACACACTGTTGACACATCTGTCCAGGGCTGCAGGAGGAAGAACAGTTCTGTGGGGTGGGTAGGGGAGGAGAAGTCAGGGGTCTGAAATAAAAATCAGGGCAATACCCCAGCTATCTTCAGGTTGCTACAATATCTCAGGGTAGGGAGGCACTTGGCACAACCATGAACATGCCAAATGTATCCAATACCTGGTCTGTTGCTCCCTCCTTCTTCCCCTGAAAGAGAAATGCGGACCACTCAACAATAGGGAAGACCAGAACTGGAGAGCCCTGTGGCTGGCTAGCCAGCCTCTCCCTTAGGACATAATTACACCACATCTTTGCAACAGCTCAGCGTACCCAATAGAGATAATGAACACAAATCAAGCTTGAAAAGTAACCAGTGTAAGAAAATCATCAATGTAAAGGCACCACCTGGGTAAACATGACAAGCAACTAACCCTGAAGAAAGGGCTGATGCAAGAAACTTAAGAGAATGAAAAAATACTAATTTTAGTATTAAAAGAGGCTTGAGAGATTACTGTATTCATAAACTAAGAAGGCAAGCTCTGAAAAAAACCTCATGATATTTATTGACTTTGCACAATGAAAAAGGATAAAGCAAAATTAGACAAACACCAAAAAACCCTTAACAGGTTAAAAAGAAGAGCACATATGGTCAAAAATTTATCTTCAAGAAAATATTATAAGTATATGCCAAAAAAAATTTGATTACTGCCCTGGCCAGGGGTCCCGCTTGGAATATTGTTGTGTACACCAAAAGGCTGTGGGTTCAACCCATGGTCAGGGCACATACTTAGGTTGTAGGTTTGATCCCCAGTAGGGGCGCATTTGGGAAGCAATCAATTGATGTTTCTCTTTCACATCAATGTTTTCCTCCCTCTCTCCCCCTTCCTCTCTAGAATCAATAAACATAGCCTTGGGTGAGAATTAAAAAAAATAACTGATTACTTAGATGAAATAGACAAATTCCTAGAAAAACGCAGATTACCAAAACTGACGCAGGCAGAAATAGAAAATCTGAATAGACCTATAATAAATAAAAAGATTAAATTAACAATCAAAGATCTTCGCACAGAGAGAAGTCTAGCCCAGATGGCTTCACTGATGAATTCTATCAACACTTAAAGAATGTCAATCCTTTATAAACTCTCATTAAGTAGAAAAGGGGGGAATACTTTCCAATTTACTCTATGAAGCCAATAGCAGCCTGATACCAAAGCCAGTCATCACAAGAAAGGAAACTATAGAACAGACCTATATCCCTCATGAATATAGATACAAAATCCCCAACTAGCAAATTAAATCCAGCAACACACTAAAAAGGATTACACAACATGAGTACGTGGCTTTATCCCAGAAATGCAAGTCTGGTTTAGTATCCTTAAGTCGATTAACATAATACATAGTATCAAAACATGAAAGAACAAAAACATGCATTATCATCACAACAGATTTAATAAAAGCATTTGACAAAATTTAGCAGTCATTCATGATAAAAACCATCAAAAGGCTAGAAACAGAAGAAAAATTTCTCATCTGATAGGGCATGTATGAAAAACTTAAAGTCAACATCAAACTTAATGAAGACAGACTGAATTCTTTCCCCTTAAAGTCAGGGAATGACAATGACATGCACTCTCACAACTTTCATTCAACATGACATCGGCATTTCCAGCCAGGCCAGTAAACTTCAAAAGATAGATATTTAAAGAGGGTATACAGATTGGAAAGAAAAAGTAAACTGTCTTTCTTAGCAGACAACATGACCTTGTATGCAGAAAACCCTAAGAAATACACTAACAATCTAACAAATAATAAATGAGGTCAGCAAGGCTGCACGACACAAGATCAACATAAAAAAATCAATTGTATTTCTATACACTACCAATGAACAATCAGCAAATGAAATTAAGATAGTAATTTCATTTTAGGAAAATTAAAATACTTTGTATAGTAAATTTAACAAAATAAGTACAGGATATGTACACTATAAAACATTGCTGAAAGTAAGTAAAGAACTAAAGAAATAGAAAAACATTCCAGATTCATAAATTGGAAGGTTTAATATTGTTAGATGGCAATACACCCCAAGGTGGTCTATTCCCTCAATGCAATCTCTTTTTGTTGATGTTGCCAAAATCGACAAGTTCATCCTGAAATTCAAAAGGGAATGCCAGAAACCAAGAATAGCTATGCAAAAAGATGAATTTGAACCTCTATCTACACCACATATAAAAATTAACTCAAAAGGGGGTTACGACATGGACAACACTGCGATGATTGAGGGGGAGGGAGGTATTTGGAGGGAGACAAATGGTAATGAAAAATATATAATAAAAATAAATTTTAAAAAGTGGATTATAGGCCTAAATATAAGAGATAAATCTATGAAACTTTAAAAAGAAAACAAGTAAATATCTCGATTTCTTAGATACACTACCAGAAGCGCATGGGATAAAAGAAAATACACTGGAGTTACAAAATTAAAAAGTTTTGCATTTCAGAGGACATTATCCAAAAAGAAACACACAGAATGAAAGAAAATATTGCAAATCATATATTTGATAAGGGACTTATATCTAGGATTCATAAAGAACTCTCACAGGTTGATAATAAAAAGTCAAGTGATACAATTTAAAAATGGGCAAAGAACAGACATTTTTTGAACAGCCATTTTTCTAAATATGACATACAAATGGCCAATAAGATGCTTAATTTCATTAGTCATTAGGGAAATGCAAATCAAAATCACAGTGAGATACCATTTATCATACACTAGAACACTTATAATCAAAAAGATGAACATAAGTGTTGATGAGGATGTGAAGAAATATGAGCCTTTTTATGACTCTAGTGGGAATGCAAAATGGTACAGCTACTTCTTTACACCCTTTGCCCACTTTTTCTGTTGGGATATCATTTAGCTCCCCCTGCTCCCGAGAGGGAGGAGATTTACATATTCTGCCATCACTGGACATATATACTGCAGGTATTTTTCCTCAGTCTGCCTCTTGCCTTTTATTTTTCTCTGAACTCGCAGAGAGCCCTGTTGTCAGTGGCACTGCCCGCAAAAGGCTCCTCGGAGTTCTCACCCACTCATCTCCTGGGAGTCATTTTGCACCTGCCTGACCTCTCCCAGCTGTTCTGGAGGCCCATCAGCACTTTCCTGAGTGTCTACTGAAGGTCTGTATCAAAGGTCAATTTCTCAGGGTTAGTTTCTCAAAGCAGCTTCCCCAGCAGGTCCAGGCTTTTAGGCCAACTCATGGTCTATTCCTTCTTTTTTAAAAAAATCCTCATTTAACGGTATGTTTATTGATTTTAGAGAGAGAGGAAGAGTGGGGGGTTGGGAGAGAGGGGAGGGGGAGAAAGAGAGGGAGAGACAGGCAGGCAGACAGACAGAGAGACATCAGTGGGAAAGAGAGAGATCAATCCAGTGCCTCCCATACCTGCCCCAACCAGGGATGGAACTTGCAACCTATGTACGTACTCTGACCGGGGATCAAAACTGCAACCTTTTTGGAGCACAGGATGACATTCCAACCAAAAGATACAATACGGTTTATTTTTTTCTTTCAATACACTCAATTATCTAACACAGGTGGCCACCCAATTACCAGATAAGTTCACAATGAACCATGAAAGAATGTAAAGCAAACCATGCCACCAAATCCTCACATGAGGACAAGTTATCATTCATTTTGAGGACATGTATATAATGGATTGTATCTGCTTGGTTATTTACTTATAAGCGTGAGATTTCACTCTGTATTTGAAATCTCATTAGTGGATAGCCTGTGATGTGCATCACAGTCTGCTTAAAGCTTATTCAATAATAAAAGTGTTTTCTTTTTTTCTTTTCTACATTTGTGGAGAGGAATTTATGGGTTGACTGAAGATCTTATTTTTAATTTTTCTCCTAACAACTGCCAAGATGTATTTTTAAGTAAAAAACAAACTGCAGAATTATATCCTATGCATGATATGTTTTTACTTTTAAAAATACACATTTGTATGTCTAGGGGTATCTATACCAAACTGGTAAAAATTTTTACCTATCTGAAGAACTGGAGATGAGAAGAGGAATTCCAGTTTTTTTTTTAATTTTATGTACATCTGTAACATTTAGTTTTTATTATGAATTTATTTCATTACTTTTGTAATGAATGTTAGCAACACAACTCACTAGAGTATATCTTTTCATTAATAAATATTAAAAATATTTTCCATGTAAAATTATTTTTCCAAAAATGATATTATAAATATTTTTAAAGGAAATCCGTAAAAATTATACAGCTTTCAAGGTTGGTTGGTTGGTTTTTTTAAACCTTACCTGAAGACATGCTTATTGATTTTATAGAGAGGGGAAGGGAGGGAGGGAGAGAGGGAGAGAAACACTGATGTGAGAAAGAAATATCAATTGGTTGCCTTTCATATGTACCCTGACTGAGGAGAAAACCAACAACCTAGGCATGTGCCCTGACCGGGAATTAAACCTGCAACCTTTTGGTTTACAGGATGATGTTCCAACCAACTGAGCCACATAGTCCGGGGCTTTCAAGGTTTTATTTGCAAATAGATAGAGAAATATTTGATTTTGGCTATACAAGACATCTTACCTGGACAATGAATGAAAGACCAGTTGTATCTGCTGTCCTCCAGACACATGCTGGAATTGAGAAGGGGCTGTGGGTAGAAATTTCCTATAGGGGCCTGAGAAGACATCCTCACTGGGCCTTTGTAGGAGCCCTCTATGCATTTCCCTTTGCCAGTATTGCTGGGATCAGTACACCAGCCACAGCCTGGTTGCTCCAAGCAATGGCCACAGGTACAGTAGCCTGAACAATTTCCAGCTGTTAGGAAAAAAAACAAACAAGTTGATTTGAATTTATTGTACTTAGTAATTACCTTTTTATTTAACAGACTATTCAACTTCTGTGAGTCAAAATTCCTATTCTATTGTGACTGTTTAAATGATGTAATAAATTTCAAGAGCCCAATATCTTGCTCTACAATAACAGGGACTCCTCCTTTCTCTCTCAATCCCAGCATTTTGGAGGCAGAAGGGACTTTAAGGTCACCTGCTGGAAAACACTTACTTATATGAGCAATATGATACCGAAGTTGAGCAGTTCTGTACTCTGCGATCTATCTTACATTTATTTACTTGTGTCATTTTGCATAATGCTGTATGAAGGTTCTCATCAGGCAGCCTATGGACAGACCTGAGCCGAAGGTCAAGTCCACTCTTGACCCTGAAATGTTCAGAGGCTGACAGCACAGCCTCACAGCAGGAGTTGTCACCTCTACATAGGGCACTAATTAGTGCCTACAGCTCACTTTTCACTTACGGGGACAGCTGCTCATGGTATACCACTCCATACACTGGCCATAAGGGAAGGAGGCCACGTAGGCATTGGAATCCACACACTGCTTCATGTTGCTGCACCACATGCACTCGGAGCTGCCACTGGTGCACTCTCCACACGCTGTCCTCAAGGCACATGGCACCCGGCACTGCTTGCTGCTGTGGTTCGCTGGGAAGTAAACCCAAGAGAGACACTGAGAGCTCCCACCATGTCAGCTAAGGTCAAAGGCTTTTCAGTGTGGACTCACTAGTTGTCATGAAATCAATTCAGTGGACTACATTAAATAAAGGAGAAAATAGGAAATATCAGAGTCACCATGTATTGTTTAGTCAAGTATATTTATACATTTGGAGAAGATGTTTTTCGTTTTGAAGATCATTAAGGACAGACTTGTGGGAACAAGCTAATCTTCCCAACAAGTAGGATCTTAGCATATTTTGGGAAAGAAGGACCAAAGCATTCATTAAATACACCCGAACACACAGGATCCAAAATGGCTAAAAAGTTCCCCTACAGAAAATGTGGAAATCATATTTTAGGATTACTCCTACAGTGCTATGAATTCTCTTCTACACCTCTGTGTTCCCTAAAATATGGTTCCATCCTAAAATGAGACATGATGTCAATGGAGTCCAGCCTCCCAAAGTGCCCAGAAAATTCCACCTATTGTGAGGCCCTCTGCAGGAGGAGGACGCTTGCCTTGGGCTTGTCTGTGTGCCGCAGGTGCTGCCCCTGTGCCTGCCTTTAAGAAGCCTAAATATAGTCCAGAGGAGAGATGCAAACCCAGGAAGTTGCTCAAAATGTTCTTTCCTTCAGGAGTCAAGCACAGCTGCAGCACATCAGGTTTGCTTCTATTTTGTTATAGAACTGCTCTCATCATTCCTTCCCCACTGACAGTCTTTCTGTCTACTGTCCCTCCTGTCCCCTCACTGTCATTTCTGATCTTTTCTTTGTTTTTATTTGCACTTTTGGTTCTTCCTTCCACAGCATTTCTCTGCCAACAAAGAAATTTACCTTTTAGAGCAAGCCTCAATACTTTTTGTTATCAACCAACCAATCATTCTCATTGTTAATTAGAATATTAGGTTCTTTGAGAAGTGTTAGTTATTTTTGTTTAGGCTTATGGCTCATACTATTCAGAGCCAGAGACTATTTTCTTCTGTTTTTAAAAATCTTGGTTATACTCTGCTTCATATGCTTGAAATCAATACTCTGTTTTTCATGAATATTTCACACATGTCAATACTATGCCTTCTACAGTTTTCCTTTCAATGAACTTCCAAAACGCATAATTCCCCACATACTTACCCTCTTTTTCACAGACACTACCATTGAGTGGGTTGATGCAGGTTGCAGCCTTCAAGCCCCGAGGACTGGGTTCTGACAAGATTCCACAGAATCCAGCATCACTGGGTTCAGATGGCATCCACTGTATTGTACTATTTGTGAATGAGGTCATATCTTCCCAGCACCAGTAGGACACATTGATCTTCCGAAGTCCAACCCATGGGGTCAACGTCAGCTTGGTCTATAGACAAAACAGACACAGCTATGAATATAATCAATGTCTTGACCTAAACAGGTGTCTAGATAACAACCATATAGTTACTTAAATGGTTTTAAGTTACTTATCCTCAAAGATACAGGAAAACCTCTCTATCCACTGACTCAGCTATTGCACATTAGGATAGACCATCATTTCTGTGTTACACATCATGCTTGGCATGCTTAGCACTTCAATTATGGCCATTTTGCAAAGGACAAAAACACAGCTCAGAAAATATATTAAACATTTTATGGAGATTAATAGCAAAACAATAATCAAGGTGCAAAATTTCCACATCCTAAGACAAATGCTACGAAAAGATGGCCACTCCTAAGCTTGGTTTAAATATCTATTTCTACATGAAGTCATCTTGCCAATATTTCTGAAATACTGGTTATATATCTGCCCTCAGAATCATTAACTAAGCCCGTTTTGGGGCACTGACCAGTTCAGATGATTAGATTCCCATCTTCAGCTGGGGGGTATTGCCTGGCACTGAATTTTGTGGGGAATAATGTGACAGTAAACCCTAGGGAGAGTCCCTGACTCCTGCTCTACTGAAATTTCCTTCCAATTGCATTAAAAAATTCTTTTAAAATAAAGGTACAAAGTTTAGCCCAAAAATGAAAGGTATTTCTAATTCTGGCAATTATAAAACAAAATGATTGATGTATTTCCATTTTTGAGAGGAAAAAATATATGCATACCTATTAAAAGACCTAAAAAAATAAACACATCCAAAGTAGTTACTTTTAGTTGTAATGAGTAATATTTATTTTAATGTTACTATTTTACAAATTTCCTTTGAAATATATGTTATTTTTAAGGAAATAAAATAATTAAAATCAATGCTTTTTAAAAGCCCTTCAATAACTTCCCTTTGCTTTCATGATAAAACTCAACGCAATTAGCTTTGTAGACAAGGTCTCTCAGGCTTTGGCCTTGATTCCTCATGAGACCCAACTACAGCAATTCCTTCCACCCAGCCTGCAGCTCACCCCTCAATCTCTGCATCTTGCATGTGCAGGTAGCAAAGCACAAAAAGCCCTTCCCTATTCACCTTCCCAATTCACTCCTTCTAATCTTCAGGAGTTACCTCTTTCTGGCTGTCAACCTGCCTCTGTCCTAAAGGCTAGGTTGGGTACTCTTGCTTGTTTTTTCATACAAGCCTGGGCTCTCAGTCTCAACTTATCCCTGACTTACAGCTTAAAGTAAGACTGTGAATTCCTGTTGTGTAAAGGTTGTCCCAGCTAAATTTGACTACCTAAACTTTCTAGAGCTAGAAAATCTGAGGAAGAGTGAAGAGGGACCAGAAGAGAGAACATTTGTGGCCTGCTGGGATAGCTAAACCCTTCCAGCCAGGTATTCTCTGAGAAACATGGAATTGGGAATCACTGGTAATGAGTAAAACCATAAGCCATCATTTTTCTGAGGTAGCCACTACAGGTAAGATAAGCTGATAGCCAAGGAAAGAACAACTGTAGAGACCCATATTTGGGGGTCAGTTGAGAAAAACAAACAACATGAACAGTCTCCAATGGGAATATAAATTTGAAAAAGCTTTTAATGAGGAAGTATAGTAAGAATCTAGGAAAATTTCTTGGCAAGTGGAATAGGGAAACTGAGACAGACAGCTGATCAAACTGGCTGAGCAATTTACATCCATATACAAAACATCACCTCCCTAGAGATTATATCTAGGCCTCAGTTGTATTTCAGCTCCAGGCTCAGAGAAGCAGCAAAACTAGGCCAGCAATGCCAGATCCAGCTGCAATGACTAACAACTCCCTGCCCTGGCACTGACCAACTAGCAGGGACTGTGACCCTAAACTGGTACACCTGGAAAAATGATGCATATTCTGCTGAAACCTTTCCCCGAGGCCTCCTCTAAAATGCCTGCTTGCAAGAGAGCTAAAAGCCCTCAAGACAGCCCTGCACAGTGGCTCAGTTGGTTGGGTATCATCCTGTAAAGCAAAAGGTCACCAGTTCAATCCCTGTCAGGGCCCATGCCTGGGTTGCAGGTATGGTCCCCATGGATGTTTCTCTTCCACTCCTTCTCCCTTCTTTCCCCCCATCTCTAAAAACAAATAAATAAAAAAAATCTTAAAAAAATAAAAAACCCCAAGACGAAGGGCCCAGGGTGCTCTCCCTCTGGGAAGCACGCTTACATCGTTCCCTTCCTCCTTTTCTTCCCCCACAGGCACTCATCCCCTAAACTCTAAGGGACCCCAAGAGACTTGCAACCAAGGGAGCAAGGAGCAGCGGCCGCTCACCCTCAGCTGACCCCCTGAACCTGTCTCCAAGGCCCCCATTTCTCTGACCTCCCCGTGAGCGAAAGCGGCCTGGGCTCTCCTGTTGCTTCTTCTATGCTAAGGTATTCCTTATTTCACTGTCCCCAGCTTCGATAACATACACTCATAATCACCTGGACTCACACTGTAACATGCATGTGTAGGTTCTTTCCTTCATGAAATCAAGAACCCACACACTACCGGCTGGCCCTAGGCAGACCCCCTCAGGACCAGGTCCCCTGTCTAGTAACATCAAGATACAAAATACCAACATTTATAATGTATTACCAATATCTGAGTATCTGCACCATACCAAAGTTGCACTGGAAAAAAAAAAAAAGACTAATTGGAGAAAAATAAAATATAGGGCGCCTCCTACCAGTTGCAGAACTGCCCTCCAGGGGGTATACCGGGGCCACATGTAGCCAGGACCCAGGCCATACTCCAAGTCCTCACCTGAAGAAGGCTGCACCCAAGGAAGTGCTACCTATTGCTTTTCCCCTGCTCGATGAGAAGAACATTCCCCCCAACCTGCTCTGTACCAAAGCCAGCACTGTAAAGAGTTTTGTCTTATGAGTATCTACTTAACTGAGGATAGGACCACAGTCTAGGGCTTTAGACTCAAAAAGACCAAATGTGATTGTGGAATGTCAACTACAAGCCACATCAGAGCACTGAGCAGATGGGAAGAGAACTTGGTCCTTTCTGTGCTTAGAAACTCTTGATAAGGTACCCTCTCCTTTTGGGCTGGCCAGGCCTAAGAAAGATGCAAACAAATGTACATTCCTTAGGGTGATGAACATTAAATCATATTACACCCTATAATAATACCTGATATCTGAGAGACTGAGGTGCCTTAATTCAACCTAGCTAAGTGGTAGGGACATTCCCCTCCCTTCACAGCAGAACCCAGGGATACAACAGATACAAAATCATCTACTGCTGTCACAAGGATATGTGCATAGGTACACATGTCACTATTCAATACACACATTATTATTGAAATATAATTTAATAGACATGACTAATAAAGTGTTAAAAAGTTTAAGAAAAGAAAGGAGGTATTAAAGGAAGAGACCGACAGTGCAGTTCCACAGTCTGTACACAGCACTCCTCCTGCCAAGCACATTACATGCCCGCAGTGGACAGTGGATACTAGACACTCAAGTTCTGAGGATTTTAACTCACCGCGCTCTGCGACGACTGCATTATTCGCAGCTGCTTAATGACAAAGTCTACCTTCTTCTGGTTTGTAAGAGAGGCCAAAAAGGCATTGTGGTTCCTACAGGACAATTTAGCGTTGTCATAATTCTCCTTGGCAGTAGTAATTTTCATACATGTGTTTACAACCAAATGCCAGCCACTGCCACAGATAGTTTCTTTTGTAAAGGAGGGAGAGAAAGAAAAAGTTTTAGAAATCACACAAAACTACTATATTACCAATTCAAATTACTGAAAACTTAAATGGTTTTTGGGATCTGAATTCCAGGTTTTTGGGATCTGAATGGTTATTAGGATATAGTGAGAGTATCAGACACATTACTAAGGACCAAATACAGAATACAAGAATTTAAAAAATGCTTATTATCACAGTCATATTTCCTGGATCTCAAAAAACATATCCTGAGATCGACCCTCCTGTGTCTTAGAAGAAAACACTTGTTTGGTGCCGTGTTGGATTTTATAAATCTCCTTTTGAAGAACAATTAGAAACAAGACTGAAATTCTAAGAGCAGAAAAATGAATATGCATATTGGAAGGATGGGGTTAAAAACTGCAAAAATGGAAATGAGTTGGTGAAGGAACAATCTACAGTCTTCAAAAGCTACAATGTTTTCACATCAAATGGAAGGTAAAATCAAGTGCACAAATTATCCCAAAAAATGAAGTGGAAAGATCATTTTGAGGAAAAAAAACCCGAAGTGATTCAGCTGTAGCACAGAAAGCAAGCCTGTGATCTGCTACTGTGATTGTCCTGAACCCTCCCAAAGGATAGCACGGAAGCTGCGAATACTTCCTGGAAGACAGTGAGCAAAGCAACTTTCCCAGAACCAAAGTACCCTGGAGACACCACCAGCAATGTACATTAATAGTCGGTGAGATAAATGAAAGTTACCATGGGTTAGGGATCATTTAAGAGCAGATAAAACACTTGCCCCTCAAAGTGTGGTATCAGTGTCACCAATTGTTCAAATGTAGATTCTGGGCCCCACTCTAGATTTGTACCAGAATCTGACTTATATAGCAAGATCCCCAGGTGTTTTGCTGAGCACTGAAGTTTGAGATGCAATGAGATAAAGAGCAAGAAGCCCACTCATGCAAGATGAATCAAGTACTTCCAAAGAACATTCACAAGGGGCCTGGTAGAGCCCAACTGCACATGCCTCACATGTTGCTCAGAGCCATAGGAATCCCCTTTCCTCGGTATCTTGGTTGAGCAAATACATCATAGTTTCCATCATGGCTGGCTGGCCAGTCTCAGACTCCCTAACTCATCATCCTGAACCTCAGAAATGCCATCAATTAAGGTATTTGGGGCTTGAGATCACCCCAAGAGATGCTGTAGACACAGGCATCTCTTTTCTCCTTGTCAGAAGACGCTTGACAGTCTAATCCCAGTGGTCAAAAGGAAGCACTCTTCATTACATGCGCAGCAGACTGGCTGCTGAGACTGCTGCTTCTTACTCCCAGATTTCCACCGCAGAGCGGGGTGAGGATAATGGAGTGGGCTTGATGACAGCCAAGCTGTCATTTGATTCTCCAGAGCAGCAGATGATGCTTTACTCCATTTCAAAGGACAGTGGAGCATACTTAAGAACTCTATTTTTGTTTTAAAAAATAACAACCACAACAGTGCTATGGGAGATGAATGGATGAAATGAGCTTGTCCACTCCTGCTGCGTCCGATCAAGGCTGCACAGTATTGAGGCATGTGTGTAAAGTCTTTGGACCCATACACACACCAAGGTGCCCCTGTAAAGCCTACCGGGCAGGGCGACGCATTCCTGATTCCGGGGCTCCCACTGGCAGCTCGGGTCCAGGGCACAGCTCCTGCAGCTGGTTTTCTTACTACAGTAGTACACGGGGTTGTCCTTGGGGCAGTTCTCATATCTGAAAATGGAGATCTAGAACACAGTGGATATTACAACAGCTTCTCTCATATCCACAGAGAGAGCTCATGGTGAGGACAAACAGGACGCTAAAAATTGAATTAAAGAAGCAAAGTGCAAATACATAAATAAACAAATAAGATACATATGAAGCTGCACTGCAGTGAAAACACTTTAGTGAAAGGTTCTGCTCAAGGACATGCCTTATCCTGGCAAGGAGGCAGTGTACTCTTAAATACCATGCTTCAACCTGCTCACCTGTGAAATGGGAATGTTGAACGTAATGCTTTTCAAATGCCTCCTAAACAGGCTAAAAGTTTTATATTTTATGGATTGCTTTACAGATTGACAAAGAATGTCTTATAAACTTATTGTCATTTTTGACAAAGAATGTCAAAAACTATAAAAGCTGAGTCACCATCTTTGTTGCCTTATAACCTAAATAAACAATTAGAGATGGTGACCATTACAAGTAATTTTGCTGAGCCAAGATATACCACAAGACAAGTAGACTTATTTCCACAATACAGCGTGGCTGCTACACACCTGACTCACTTTTAGTCTCAAGTTTTAACTTGCTTCCAAAACCCTGCACAGGCAGAGCTCACCAAGCCTCACACCAAGGCTCCAGTACGTAGCCACCGCCATGTCTAGGGAATGGGGAGTACTCGAAACACCAGTCCTTCCTCCTAAAGCACCACATGTCAATCCTGTGACAAGGACCTTTGGAATTAGAATGCATAGATCATCCCTTCCCAAAAGAAAACCTGAGCAATAATGAAATCCAAATCTACACTGTAGGTTTTAAAAATGACTCTGGGTCAGTATTCACACCACACACATTATAATCTACACATAATCCCACTCTGGGCTGTTCCATCCTCTGAAAACCTTGAGAAATAGACCCTGACCTGGCCTTCCGTGCAGCTGTGGTTCCTAGGGACACAATAGTCGTTGCACCAGTGGCAGTCATTGGTGTTGGCTGTGCAGCTGTAACAATCGGTGTGCTGGTCACATCTGTCATGGTCAAGTGCTATGAAGAGAAGGAAAACCCATCAACTGCGACAGCTTCTCAGAAAAGTCACAGGGCATTACAACTACTGTTGAGCACAATCTGAGACTGAGGTTAAAAAAAAAGTAACAAGGGTTGGGAAGTAAAATGAGGAGCAAAACTGTCAGGAAAACACATCAGTGAGGTTAGGTTAAAATAAAATAGATTTAGAAATAAGTAGACAATCTGAAAAAGCACCATTTTGTACCCACTCCCCCCTACAAAAGTACACAGAAAGTGAAAAACAAAGACGGGCTAATTTAATTCAACAACAGCGCGATATGATGGAAGTAGCTCTGATTCTTTAAATACTTTTCGTCCCAAGAAATAATCAACTACCAATAGAATGAACACCAGGAGCTAAACAAAGTAAGGAAGGCTGAGACTCAACCATTCCTCCCAGCTATAAACACAAGGCTAATCTGGGCACAGGAAGTAGGCAGCACCACAGAACCCCAGAGGAGGCACTAGGCTGAGCTGCATAAGTCCAAGAGCGTAAGTTTGAGAACTTCTGGGATACCACAGACCTGCTGCATCTCCTACTGACCCTAGATAGGTTAAAGTCAGGAACAAAAGGGAAGCTGCACACCCATATTGCCGCCATGTTGAATTGCTCATGGACATAGCACATGATGAAATCCATGGATAAGAAAAGGTAGGGTCCATTCTCACAAAGACTCGAGCATCCTGCTCCTTAGGTTGTCCTTCCTATCCTGGTCATCATGCCAAGGACTGAGCCCAAACAGAAAGCAGAGTCAACCAGGGAGGTGACACTTGAGATGAGTTGATATAAAACGGGTTCATACTGAACCATCTAAGCTAAGTGAATATTATATCCTAAAAAACTTGCACACTTCTTGAGCTTTAAAAAACTTGGTTAAAAAATAACTATGTCACTGATTTCATCCCTTTAGGAGACAGGAACTAACCCTACCAAGTTCCGGTCATCTCAGTTCTCCAGCACTCACTAGCTCACTAATGGACTTGGAAGGTTGCCTGGCTCTTCTTACTGAGGATTTATGTTCAGCTTAAGAATGAAAGCTGCCTCTATCCACCATAACTCTCATGATACCAACCCTAACAGTTAAGAAATTCAGTCAACATATTTTAAATTGAAGTGAACAAGTATTCTGCATAGACATTTTTCTTTTTTCTTTTAATTTTACTTATTGACTTAGAGAGAGAGAGAGAGAGAGAAACATCAATTTGTTATTCCACTAACTTATGCATTCATTGGTTAATTCTTGCATGTGCCCTGATCGGAGATCACCCCCGCAACCTTGGAATATCAGGATGACGCTCTAACCAACTGAGCTACACAGCCAGAGCACATTTTTCTTACTCTTAGTGGATTTTCTCACATATTACTCTGCATTGTGCTAAATATCAGAGCATAAGGGTAAGAAGCTCAGTAGGCAAGAGTAAGAAAGCTTGGAAAGCGTAAGAGGTACTTCTAGGAGCAGGGATCACTACTCATCTTCAGCAACTATCTGTCTTGCTATCATTGCTGTGCTGAACTAGAGAAGCTAGAAAAGATCAGTACGTTGCAAAGACAGCAACTTTACCTCCATCCATGAGAACAATCAACCCCAACATAGCGTTTTTAGTTGGCTCTCCTCATCTCACCCTTAACATTAGAATTGCATAATTCAAAATGGTAGCTACTAGCTACATGGAGTTTTTAATTTAAATCAGTTAAAGTGGTCCTGGCTCGTGTGGCTCAGTGGATTGAGCTCCGGCCTGTGAACCAAAGGATAGCTGGTTCAATTCCCATTCAGGGCACATGCCTGGGTTGTGGGCCAGGTCCCCAGTAGCGGGCACACAAGAGGCAACCACACATTGATGTTTCTCTCCATCTTTCTCCCTCCCTTCCCCTCTGTCTAAAAATAAAATAAATAAAAATCTAAAAAAAAAAATCAATTAAAGTAAAAAACTCAGTTCTTCAGTCACACCAGTCTCATTTCAAGTGCTTTATAGCCACATGGGGCTAGGAGCTACCACATTGGAGCGGTGCAGATATAGAATATTTCCATCAACATATACACAAAAAATCATTGGACTGCATTTCCTCAAACAAAATGCAGCTAAGGTTCTGGAGCTAATACACAAAGTCTAGGCAATGCCAAGAAGGTTTTGTCTCTATGATTTGCAGACAGCTTGTAGGAGCCACATGGCATGTTCCCACCCATTGTAAAGATGTTTACAAACCAATTTTCCATAAAGCTTTTGCGTAAGTTATTATTGAACATTTTTGGGTGGTAACAAGAACCTAAAAGATATACATATGCTAAGTGACTTCATAATTCAGATAAAATGAGATTTCAAGTTAATTGTATTTTAAGAAGAGGAAAAAAACATACTTCTTTTGGAAAAACATTCTGATTTTAACTTTTCTTCTTGTGCTTCTGTTGCCAACTCCCAGGAGATACACTGAGAGGACCCTGTATCCCACACACACTGGATGCCAGGTCCTGCTGCTTGGCAAGCAGCTTCGCTCTGATGTGCTTCACACCGCTCTGAGGTAAATGCCAGGATGTCACTGAGGAGGAGACTATTGAAACCACCAAATACATACATGGTGCTAAAAGGAAAAAAAAGGGAGAGCAGTTTACTGAAAATTTATATAAACAAAGGCATGATACACTATTTACAATTTTCAAACAAATATTATATATTAAAGTCCTGTGAGAAATTATTTTTCAGGATATCAAAAAACATTCTTCTACCCGTCCCTCCCAAATTCTAACCTTTTTGGGCTTTCTAACCCAGAATAATTCCAATAATTCACATACTCTTTATAGAATTATATTAAAAAGTTCTCATGATAACACAGAGGCTTTTAAACATTATTCCCTGGAATATTTTAGCAGCAGGGTAAGTGAACATCTTTTAAAATTAAACACATATTTCTAAGTCTACATATTCTTAAATATTAAAAATAAATATGTATAATTTTTAAAGCATATATAAAGTCTCCTGAATTAAATCTGTGTAATGGTTCATAAACCAGTAAGAAACAGATAAAAGTGCACATGGAAATTTAGTACAAAGTAAAAGTGGCATCTTAAATTAGAGCAGAAGAGATGGACTTTCCAATAAATGGTATGGATATAAATAAACATGGAAAAAGATAAAATTGAGTACATTTCTCTACACCAGAATAAATTCCAAATGAATCAGAGAACCACTTGAAAAAGAAAATGAAGCCATACATGCGTTAGAAGAAAACATGAATGAGCAACTCTATAACCTGGAAAGGCTGCATCACTGGGCTCTACAGGACACCTACTACACAAGGCACTCTACCAGGTCCAGAAAACCTAGCAGCTCTACCTAATACATAGAAACAAACATAGGGAAGCAGCTAAGATGTGGAGACAAAGAAATAGGTCCCAAATGAAAGAAATCTCCAGAAAAAGAACTAAATAAAGTGGAAGCAAGCAAACTACCAGATAGAGTTCAAAGCAATGGTTATAAGGTTGCTCAAAGAACTTAGTGAGAACATCAACAACTTGTAAAAGGGCATAGGAAACATGCCCTTTTCAAAAATCAATAAAAAATGAAGGCAACACTAACTGAAATGAAGAATAATTTACAAAGAATCAACAGTAGAGTAGATGAAGCTGAGAATCAAATCAGTGTTTTGGAATAGAAAGAAGCATATAATACTCAATCAGAATAGCAAAAAGAAAAAAAATCCCACCCTCCCCCAAATGAAGATAATGTAAGAAACCTCTGGGACAACTTCACGTGTCCCAATGTTCTCATCATGGGGATTATGGAAAGAGAAGAGAGTTAGAAATTGAAACCTATTTGAAAAAATGATATAAAACTTCCCTAACCAGGGGAAGGAAGTAGACATACAAGACCAGGAAACACAGAGAGTCCTAAACAAGATGAATCCAAACAGGCCCGCTCCAAGACATATCATAATTAAAATGAAGAAGGTTAAAGGCAAAGAGAGAATCTTAAAAAAAGCAAGAGAAAAGCAGTTAGTTACCTACAAGGGAGCTCCCGTAAGCCTGTCAGCTGATTTCTCAACAGAAACTTTGCAGGCCAGAAGAACGGCAAGAAATACTCAAAGTGATAAAAAGCAAGGACCTAAGAGAATCAAGAAGGCAGAGGAGTGAGTGGAAGTCACAGTGACCACCTCCCAGGACTAACCTGGAATTACAACTAAATTGTGGAGAAATCACCCGGAACAACTTAACAATAGCAAGAGTGGAGCCCTATAACCTCGGAGACAGAAGAATTGGCTTTAGCGCAATTGAACTGGTAAGGAGTGTGGTAGAGACTTGAGAAGGCAGGTGAGGCGCCCACGGGCAGCAGCACCAGAATGGTATTGAAATGGCCAGTTGGATCCCCCTGAGAAGAGTGGGGTCTAAACCAAAAGTGGAGATCTCTAGCCTACAGCACCAGAGCCCAAAAAGTACACAGAAAACAGCCAGCTACGGAAAGTGGCAGGGTTGCTCTTTGCCAGAGACAGGCAGCTGGAGACACAAAGAGCCGCTTAAAGAGCCAATGCATAACTTTTCATTTGTAGTCACTTACCCTGGTCTCCAGCAAAGGCAGGGGCAGAGTGGGCTAGAGACACCTGAGGAGAGACTGGGGAAGGAGGCTTTGGGGAAAGAACTCACAGAGTGGTTGGCAGGATCTTGGTGCTGACTCATCCCCCATGTGGCAGCAGCCATCTTACTCAGGCAGAGACCACTCACCCTGAGCAGCATCAGCATCAGAGTACCCAATAACCCCCCCGCCCCCAGGAGGGACTCCACCCAGCCCTGAGCTGTCTAAGTCAGCCTGCTGAGGGCAGAGTAACTAGATTAACAGCTGAAGGAAACAGCCATGAACAGTAGATTCCTGGAAGTCTCGAACTCACTGCCTAAGGTCAGACAGGGACATCTGACATCATCAGAGGCAGATCCAGAAAGTAAAAACAGTGGTCTCCTACCATAGAAGTTCACACCACAAAGTCAGGAAATCAAGACAGATGAATTTAGGAAGCGGAAGCAAAAAAGAAGAGTCTCACAAATAATGGGAGACAAAGAAATACCCCCCACTCAAAAGGAAAGGAGGAATCCCCACAAAGAGAACTAAATGAAATAGAGGCAAGTCAACTATCAGATATTATGTTCCAAACAACGGTTCTAAGGAAGCTCAATGAGCTCAGTGAACTCAAGAGAGAATTACAAAAAAACTACAGAGAAACTATGAGGAACTTACTGCAAACCATATCAGCATGAAAAAGGACATAGAAAGTATCAATAAGAGTCAAGGGGAAATGAAGGATACAACTTCTGAATTGAAGAACACAGTAGAAGGAATCAAAAAAAGGCTAGATGAAGCCGAGGACTGAATCAGCGAGCTGGAGGACAAGGTAGAAAAAAGCTCCCAGAAAGAGCAAGAGAATGAACAAAGACTCAAAAAGAATTAAGAGGCTTTGAGGGAAATGCAGGACAACCTGAAATGCCATAACATCTGTATAATAGGGATACCAGAAGGAGAAGAGGATGAGGAAGGGATAGAGAACCTGTTTGAAAAAGTAATGCTGGAAAACTTCCCTAATTGGAGGAGAGAAAAAGTCACACAAGTCCCGAAGCACAGAGGGTCCCATTCAAGAGGAACCCAATGAGGCCCACTCTAAGACATACCATCATTAAAATGGCAAATATCAAAGACAAACAGAGAATCCTAAAGGTGACAAGGGAGAAAGAGGTAGTAACATATGAGGGAGCCCTGATACGGCTAGCAGCTGACTTCTCATCAAAAACACCGTGAACCAGAAGGGAGTGGCAAGAAATATTCCAAGTCATGAAAAGCAAAGGCCTGCAACCAAGACTGTTCTACCCAGCAAGGCTTTCAACTAAAATGGAAGCCAAAATAAGGAGTTTCCCAGACAAAGGAAGGCTAAAAGAATAAACCTCCACCAAACCAGCACTCCAAAATATGCTAAAGGGACTGCTTTAAGATGAAAAAAAGCCTATGAATACCCCATTCCTTTCACGGTCACCAATAGTTGATATTACCAACATTTTTTATACGTATTAATCTGATTGTGACAATGATGTGTTAATTGTTCCTTTATTATTTGTTGAAACTAAACCTGTTTTTGTATATTTCTTGCCTATTTCTATTATTTTAAAAAAGCTTTAAATGACTTTTTGGAATTCTTTATCCATTTATCAATTAAAGGTTTGCAGAATTTTTTTTCCCTAAAAAAAAAAAAAAGAAGCTGTTAACCCTTTTTTAGGTGTGTGGCAAATACTTTCCCATTCTATTACCTGCCCTTTAACTTTTTTTTATTTGTATATTACTATATAGTTTTAAATGTTTAATATAGTAATATTGTCAATATTTTACTTTATAGCTTCTGGGTTTGAATATTTTACTTCATGGTAAGAAAAATCTTATTTTGTATTTTCTCCTAAAACTCCTTAGATTCTACATATTGATTTTTAACTCACCTGAATATTTCTTGTATAATGTGTGAAATAGGGCTCTATATTTGTTTTATTTCAAGTAATAGTGGTCCATGCACCTTATTTGTCAAATAAGCCTTATTTTCCCCATTGATTTGAAATACCAACTTAATCATATGTTAAATTGTTAGATATAGT
Source organism: Pteronotus mesoamericanus (assembly GCF_021234165.1). Classification (NCBI taxonomy): domain Eukaryota; kingdom Metazoa; phylum Chordata; class Mammalia; order Chiroptera; family Mormoopidae; genus Pteronotus; species Pteronotus mesoamericanus. The sequence continues at coordinate 23,380,063 of NW_026555105.1, read as the reverse complement.
TTGTCTCTAGAATGCTCATTATATTTCATTGATCTACTTGATTATTTCTGTACTGGTGTCATGTTGTTTTAATTGCTGAGACTTTATAATGGTTTTAATTTTTTTAGTATTTTATAATTAACACTGACATTTAAAAAAATAAATAAAATCAATCTGCATTAAAAAAAAAAAGGCAAAAACCTACAACTAAGGTTACTCTATCCAGCAAAGGTGTCATTCAGGACATATGAGGTCTGTTCAGAAGGTATCCAGCCACATAATAAGAAAAGTAGAGATATTTATTGAAGAAGATACAAGAAACACTGTACACAGGACAATGATGCCTCAGTCCCCTTCAAAGTAGGCACCTTGGGACCTCACACAGTTCTCCCAATCAGCATCAACTGCTCCATCAGATTTTCCCGAATCTCATCAACTGTCTGAAATCTTCCTTTTCAAAAGTGATTTTAGTTTTGGAAAGAGCTAGAAGTTGCAGGGTGCCAGCCAAATCTTGGCTGTAGGGGGACTGAGTCACCTAGGTGATTTGATATTTTGCAAAAAAAATTGCACAATGATGCACAAATAGACATGTTGTCGTGATGAAGCTGCCAATCACCAGTTGCCCATAGCTGCAGCCTTCTGAATTATCTGAATAGTTTCTGTGGTGGAATGTTGAAGCTTAATGCAAAATTTGATGCAGATTCACTGCTCTACTCACTCAGTCATTTTGAGTGTAGCAGCTACACAGTGCACATGCTCACTCAACAGCATCTACTGCCCCCCAACTAGTACAGTGAAGTCATCATTGTTCACGTATGCACATTCCAGTCCACTTTCCTTGGCTGCCAGGTTACATCAATGTGGCACAAACTGTTGTTATTAACAATGGCTGGACTTTTTCTGGACAGACCTCATATAAAGAACTTCCCAGATAAGGAAAAGCTATAGGAGTTTATTACCATCAAAGCAGTATTATATGAAATGTTAAAGGGTCTTTAAGAAGAAAAAAAAAAGATCAAAAATATGAACAATAAAATGGCAATAAATACATATCTATCAACAATGGAATCTAAAAAAAAAAAAAAACACAACAGCAGAACAGAACCAGACTCATAGGTGCAGAGAACATTCTGATGGTTGTCAGATGAGAGGGTCATTGGGGGGATGGGTGAAAAAGATGACGGGATTAAGAAGTACAAATTGATTGTTAAAGGACAGTCACAGGGATGTAAAGTGCAGCATAGAGAATATAGTCAATGATATTCTAATAACTATGTATGATGTCAGATGGGTACAAGATTTATTGGAATGGCCACTTAGTAAGTTATAAAATGTCTAACTACTGAGATATACACCTGAAACTAATATACTATTATGTCGACTGTAACTGAAAAATAAGAAATTACTTAAAAAATAAAAATAAATTGCCCTGGCTGGTGTGGCTCAGTGGATTGAGTGTTGGCTTGTGAAGCAAGGGGTAGCAGTTTCAATTCCCAGTCAGTGCGCATGGCTGGGTTGTAGGCCAGGTCCCCAGTAGTGGGCGCACAAGAGGCAACCACACATTGATGTTTCTCTCCCTTCCTTTCCCTCTGAAAATAAGTAAATAAAATCTTTTAAAAAGTACATGTTAAAGATAATAAATGAGAAAATGAGAAAAAATGAGGCAACGGGGAAATTTCAACACTGATTGAACACTGAGTAATATTAAATTACTATTCATGTTTTAAAGTGTGCTAATTGTATTGTGGTTGCATTTTTTAAAGGTGAAGTAGAAAACAGTAATAACAGCAGAAATAAAAATGAGAAAAATCAGTAACATGATTAGGCCGTTTAACAAATCAAAAATCTTTAAAGCACACTGTAAGAAACATGTCTACCTTTATGTGAAAGAGCCTTCTCCAGGGCAGACTGATGAAGAGCTCTGTTAGTTTGGACCAGGCATTTTCGAGCAATGCAATGGAGACTTCAGATTATCAAAGACTATAAACTTGTTCTATATGAAACTTCACCATCTCCCCATCTGTTCCCCTACCTTATCCCCAATCTGACGTGCCCTCTCTCTTTTCAAATCCCCTTACCACTCAGATCCAAGTACCACAAATAACAGCAAATGACAGAGGGCATAAGACAGTAATTGCACATAATTTCTGTGGTCCGATGCACTCAGACAACATCAAACCTAATATACTCCTGCATGCTAACAGAAAACAAATCAACAAGCATGGCACTAGAACTGATTCAAGTGAACATCAAGTATTTTAAATATAAATCATGAACTTCATACCTACATAATTCTGTGAAAAACTAGTAAGATGAGAAAATCCTGCAAATAGGGAAGTCCAATCCCACTTCTTCATATTTTACTTAAATTTTATTTTAAACACAAGAGAAAAGGAGCAAACACTTTCTTTTTCAGTTACCTGTTGTGTAAGACTGCTGAGTGGCCAAATCTGTTGACATGGTGGAGATCAGGTCTAGGAAGCACTGACCACCGGTCACAAGCTGGGAGCAAGAAAAACATATTTCAGATGAGACTGCCATCAACAGGAACTGGCTTTTTTTTTTTTTTAAAGAAGACTGCAACAGACACAACCTCATAAAATGTGTCTTTGACTTTTTCTTAGTCACACTAACATTTCTGAGGTAAAATGCCGCAGCAGAACAGCAAGGTATGTAGGAAAGGCAGGACCTTATGCCAATTCTTATTAGTGAATGCATCCAACATTCATGATACACACATCATTCACTCTGTTGCCTATCAATTTCACCCACTACAATGTTTTCTTTTTTTTAAGATTTTACTTATTTATTTTTAGAGAGACGGGAAGGGAGGGGAAAAAGAGAGAAAGAAACAACGATGTGTGAGAGATACACCAATTAGTTGCCTCTCGCATGCCCACAACTGGGGAGCTGGCCCACAACCCAGGCATGTGCCCTGACCAGGAATCAAACCGGCAACCTTTCAGATCACAGGCCAGCACTCAATCAACTGAGCCACACCAGCCAGGGCTCCTTCACTACACTGTTTTTTAACTTAAGCATATTTTAAGTTTTTTAAAGATTCTGTAAGTAAAACATATGAGTTCAATATTTTCCCCTCTATACTGACCTGTCCAAAACCAAAAAAGAAAAAGAAAAAAAGAAATCAAACTTTATCTAATTTTTGAAAAGTCCTTTCCTCAATTCCTTAGATCTACTAATTTTCCTTTGTTCTGATCCATGCTATCAACTTCTCTGGCTGGGAAACCACTTACAACTCACATTCACTATGTCCTTCTGAGATACCCGGACATTGACACTCACTAAGCAAAAGTTCTTCCACTCAATCCAGCCCTTCATTCAACCTTGACAACAACAGTTTTCCTTTCCTTCTCCAACAGCCCAGACTCTGTGGTCTTCCTCACATGGAGAATAGAGGCTTCTTGCCCACCCACCTTGCCTCCTTTCTTAAAACCACTGTATGGCAAAGACCCCTTCCTCCTAGCACTCCTGGCTTTCACCACAGCATGTAAATATGCCCAACAAGGTACTCAACTCACCCCTTTCTTCTCCTCACAGATAGATTTTTTAAATTAAAAGTCAATATTCACTGTGTACATCTCCCTTACATTATTTTTAGCCTCCTGCAATGTGGATTACTCCTCCATGTGTACAGGGTAATAAATAACCTCTTTGTTGCTAAGTCTGAAAGGCTCTCCAGGCCTTATTTTAATCCCTCTCTGGCCATGGTTAACATTTCCCTTGCACGACACCAATCTTGTCTCACTTTCCTCCCACTCGTCTGACATGCTTTCACAGTCCGCATTCTCTTTCCAACTTCTTTATCCATCTCTCCTCTGGCTCTTTGCTCATCCCTGATGGCACATGTTCCCTATAGAATTTTACCCCTTCCTGGAGATTCGCACTGATCTCTGCATTGCTCCATCCCACAGCCATTTCCAGCTGAACATGTTCCCCAACTCATTTTATGCCCCTTCTCCCAGACCCTGTCCGTGTCCTTCTACACCCTGGCCCACACTAGCTACCTGGGAATCAAGAGGCTTTAATCTCTCTCAAAATACACCCCAGACAATCCTCAAGTTCCCAGGAGTTCTCAAACCCACCTATCTCTTTATCCTCATTGCCACATCCACAGCTTTGGTTCAAACTCTCCTCAGAACTTCAGCAAGAGCCTCCTAACTCCCATCTTGCCCCTTCCCAACTACTCACCACAATGCCACAAAGAGCTCTTCCTAAAAAACAAGTGCGATTCTGTCACTGCTTATGTAAGATTCTTCAAAAAGCCCAAACTCAAGATCTGACCAGTCAAATAGCTGCTTGCGTCTCTAGTTCCACTTAAAGTCATTCCTCCCCAATTTGTAGCCAAAACTACTCACAGGCCCCAAGTATGCGGCATAGTCTATTTTTGCCTCTGCCTGAGAAGTCTGCCAGACTTTGCCCAGCTGACTTTCCAGTGTTCCTCAGGACCTGGCTCTTTCCCTAACCATAACCTTTACCCCCATATGTTAAGGACTATTCATAGGTGCTCTCATACATTTATCTTAGAGCAAGTAAGACCGTGAATTGCAATTATATTGTATGCTCAATTCTCTGCCTCCCCCACTATGAGGCCAAGGGCTGTAATTTACAGTCTCCAATGTACAAGCTCAGTGGCTAGCACAAAAATGACCATCCAATGATGTAACAAGAGATTGGCTAGTATTTATTTTGCATGAACAAATACTGCCCTCTTCTGGTCAACTATATTACCACATGAAATTTTTAAAAGAAGGTGAAATCAGTTTCTAGGAACCAACTTAATGCAGTATTGGTGGTAAACAAATACAAGACACTTCTGTGTAAGATATTGGAGCACATCTCAGAGAGCCCACTTATCCCAATGCATCCTTAAAAATTAACATTCAACTAATTAAACTTACCAATGTCATAAGCCATGAAATCTGAAGAAAAGCATTTGGCACCATAGCTCATGGATGTGTCGTTGTGTGTGTTTCCTCCAAACACCAGCATGGTCCCACTTACTATCACAGCTGTGTGCAAGTAACGGAAAAATCGGCTGTCCTTAAGAATGGTCCTTTGGAGATTTAAAAACAATAAATATAAGGTTAGTTTTTTACAATACTTATCACCTATTCCCTAATGTAAACATAATCATTTTCTTAATTTCATATCCACATGTGCAAATATTTCCGGATTTTTCCCTATATATAACATTTTTGACATTTATTTTTAATACATATTTTATTGATTATGCTATTATAGTTGTCCATTTTCCCCCCCTTTATTCCCCTCTGCCCTGCACCCACCCCCCCACCAACATTCTAACCCACTCCACTTTGTTCATGTCTGTGGGTTGTACAAATAAGCTCTTTGGCTTCTCCATTTCCTATACTGTTCTTAACCTTTCCCTGTCTATTTTGTACCTACTATTTATGCTTCTTATTCCCTGTATCTTTAACCCCACTTCTACGCTTTCCCCCCTCCCACGCTTTCCCCCCTCCCCCCGATCTCCATTTCTGTGACTCTGTTCCTGTTCTAGTTGTTTGCTTAGATAGCTTTTGCTTTTTTTTTTTTTAGGTTCAGTTGTTGAAAGTTGTGAGTTTGTTGTCATTTTACTGTTCACAGTCTCGATCATCTTTTTCTTAGATTAAGACCCTTTAACATTTGATATAATAAGGGCCTGGTGATGATGAACTCCTCTTACTTAACCTTATCTGGGAAGCACTTTATCTGCCCTTCCATTCTAAATGATAGCTCTGCTGGACACAGTAATCTTGGATGTAGGTCCTTGCCTTTCAAGACTTGGAATACTTCTTACCAGCCCCTTCTTGCCTGCAAGGTTTCTTTTGAGAAATCAGCTGATAGTCTTACGGGAACTCCTTTGTAGGTAACTGTCTCCTTGTCTCTTGCTGCTTTTAAGATTCTCTCCTTATCTTTAATCTTGGGTAACTTAATTATGATGTGCCTTGGTGTCTGCTTCCTTGGGTCCAACTTCTGTGGGACTCTCAGAGGTTCCTGGATCTCCTGGAAGTCTATTTCCTTGGCCAGATTGGGGAAGTTCTCCTTCATTATTTGTTCATATAAGTTTTCAATTTCTTGCTTTTCCTCTTCTCCTTCTGGCACCCTTGTGATTCACATGTTGGGACATTTAAAGTTGTCCCGGAGGTTCCTAAGCCTCTCCTCATTTTTTTGAATTCTTGTTTCTTCATTTTGTTCTGGTAGAATGTTTATCTCCTCCTTCTGCTCCAAATTGTTTATTTGAGTCACAGTTTCCTTCCCTTTACTGTTCGTTTCCTGTATATTTTTCTTTATGCCACATGGCATAGCCTTCAATTTTTCCTCTATATTGCGATCATACCCAACCATTTTTGTGAGCATCCTGATTACCAGTGTTTTGAACTGTGCATCTGATAGGTTAGCTATCTGTTCATCACTTAGTTGTATTTTTAGAGCTTTGATCTGTTCTTTTATTTGGGCCATATTTCTTTGTCTCAGCAGCCTGTTACGTTGGAAGGGGCAGAGCCTTAGGTATTCACCAGGGCAGGGCAGCCCAGGTCTTTGGGTTGTGGCACTATATGTGGGGGAGGGGTCCAAGAGGAACAATGCCACTTGCTCAGCACTTGGCTGGCTTTCAGTCACTTCACCTGCTACCCACAAGCAAATTGGGCTCTTCTGGTGCTGATTCCCTGGTGGGTGCGTTTGTGTAAATTCTAGGACCCTGTGTGTCTCTCCAATGAACTCTCCTGTGAGGCTGGGAGTTTTTCCTGCTGCCACAACCCTCACAGATTTTTACAGCAAGAGTTTCTGAGGTTTTCTTTTCCTGCACTGGAACCCTGGGGGTTGCACGGTCTATCTCGCTTCCCAGGTGTTCCAGTTTTTATCTGCATGAAAAAGTGAGACAGCCCAGTCTACCTGCTGCTGCCTTGCTGTGCATCCTCTCTGAACCTGGTACCCATCTCCACCTCTCCTACTGGTCTGGGTGAATGTTTTTGCATTAACTCCTGGTTTGGACTTCCATAAAATTTGATTTTCTGGCCGTTCTGGTTGTTTTTTGTTTTTAAATTTGTTGTTGTCCTTCTTTTGGTTGTGCAAGGAGGCAAAGTGTATACCTACCTATGCCTCCATCTTGGCCAAAAGTCTCTGCAACTTTTTTAATAATAAATAAACATGTAATAGCATAAAGACCTATGAGAATTTGGACAAAATATATTAAGAGCATTAAAAACCTATGACCTCAAGATGGCAGCGTGGGCAGACATGGATCGCCTCTTTACAACAACATCAAAATTAAACTGAAACACAGAACAACCATCATTCAGAATTGTCAGAAATCGAGTTGAATGGAAATCTGACAACTATGGAATTAAAAACACCACATCCATCCAAACTGGTAGGAGAGGTGCAGACACTGAACAGACTGGTGTCTCACCCACGTGTGGTGGATAAAAATTTGGGAGCGATATCTTGGAAGTGAAGAGTCCTAGTCCCATATCAGGCCTCCCAGCCCAGGGTTTCAATGCCAGGAAGATATGTCCCCACAACTTATGGCTGCAAAAACCAGCAGGACTGAATCTGTGGAAGAAACTGCTTGGATGTCCAAGCAGCTCCTCTTAAAGAACCCACACATGGACTCACCTACTCAGACTCACGCATTCAGACTCATACCTTCTAAGCTCCAGCACCAGGGTAGCAGCTTGAAAGGCACCAGTGGCATACAGGAAAAAGCTGAAGTGTCTGGCATCAAGGTGAACAGAGGCCACTATCCCTTTTCTAAACCCTCCCCCTACAAAGCTGGTAAGCAGGTGCCATATCTGACTCCATCAACCTGGCTAACACTGTTTGACCTGCCTTGGAGATCCTCTGAGACTCTGCTCTACCCAATTTACAGGCACACCCAAGCTGCTTTTCCATGAATGGCTGGTCTTTGCTCATGTTTCACAACTTCCTAAATTCTACCAAACAAAGCAACAGCTGGCCTCAGTGAGCCACAGGCCCAGCACTAGAAATAGCCTAGCCTACATCACAGCTTGACTTTGCCTGGGAATCTCCAAGCCTGGCAAAAGTAGCAGCCTTCTCAGATTGCTTCATAGCTCAGACCTGGTGGCCCCGGACAAAAGAGAGGTGGGGGTTGACCTTGGCCTGCACCACCCAGGAAACCCCAGGGCCAGTGTACCCAATGGACAGCTACAGACCACATGGGAAAACCACCACGCTACCCGTGCACAGCTGATCCTCCACAGAGGGCTGAAGCTGGTGGTTAAGTGGTCACAGCCAGTCCTAGCAGCTGGCTGGCCTGGGTAAATCCCTCCCATTGATCTGCCAACCGCAACCAACACTCAACTACAAGAAGTGTACTCAGCCCACACAGAAGGCACACCTTGAGTACCCAGCTTGAATGATAGGGGAGGCTGTGCCACCAGACCCTACAGGGCACCTATTATTTAGGTCACACTACCAAAACACAGAGTCAAAGCAGTCCTACCTAATACATAGAAACAAACGCAGGGAGGCTGCCAAAACAATGAGACAAAGAAAGATGGCCCAAATAAAAGCACAGATCAAAACTCCGGAAAAAGAACTAAATGAAATGGAGATAAGCAATCTATCAGATGCAGAGTTCAAAACACTGTTTATAAGGATGCTCACTGAACTTAGTGAGGACCTCAACAGCATAAAAAAGATCTAGTCAGAAACAAAACATACACCAGTTGAAATAAAGAACAATTTACAAGGAAAACAGTTGAGTGGATGAAGCTGAGAATCAAATCAATGATATGGAACATAAGGAAGCAAAAAAGAACCATGCATAACATCAAGAAGAAAAGAGAGTCAAAAAAACTGAGGATAGTATAAGCAGCCTCTGGGACTACTTCAAGCATTCCAACATTCACATTATAGGGGTGCGAGAAGGAGAAGAGAAAGAGTAAGAAACTGGAAATCTATTTGAAAAAATAATGAAAGAAAACTTCACTTATTTGGGGAAGGAAATGCACATGCAAGTTCAGGAATCACAGAGAGTCTCAAACAAGATGGATACAAAGAGGTCCACTCCAAGACACATCATAATTAAAAGGCCAAAGTTTAAAGATAAAGAGAGAATCTTAAAAGCAGCAAGAGAAAAGCAGTTAGTTACCTAAAGGGGAGTTCCCATAAGACTGCCATCTGATTTCTCAAAAGAAACTTTGCAGGCCAGAGGGATTGGCAAGAAATATTCAAAGTCATGAAAAGCAGAAATATACAGCCAAGATTGCTCTACCGAGCAAAGATATCATTTAGAATCAAAGGGCAGATAAAGAACTTCCCAGTCAAGGAAAAACTAAAGGAGTTCATCATCACCAAACCATAATTATAGGAAATGTTAAAGGGACTTATTTAAGAAAAAGAAGATCAAAACTATGAACAATAAAATGGCAATAAATACATATCTATCAACAATTAAATCTAAGCAACAAACTAAACAAATGAGAACTGAGACTGAGTCATGGATACAGAGAGCATTTTGATGGCTGCCAGGTGGGCCAGGGGTGTGGGGGAATGGGTGAAGAGGTGAGGGGATTAAGCAGTACAAATAGGTAGTTACAGAATAGGTAGTCATGGGGATGTAAAGTACAGTATAGGAAATGGAGTAGCCAAAGAACCTATATGCATGACCCATGGACATAAACAATGGTTGGGAGGATTGCTGGGTAGACGGTGGCAAAGGGGGAAAAAATCAGGACAACTATAATAGCATAATCAATAAAATAGAATTTTTAAAAAACTATGACCCTATAATTGCAGTTTCTGGGTAGAAGTCATGTGAAATATAGACAGAAGCTTACGTACAATGCTTTATCAGTAAGACAAAAGTCAGAAACAAAAATTTCCAATTGTATATGTTCAGTACACTTACACAACAATGTATTACACAACCACTAAAAATGATGGTTTTAATGAAAGGCAGAACATAAAATGGTATCCACAGCATGGTCTCAAGTATGTAGGGAAATAAGAAAAGCAAGAAGAGAAACTACTGCTTTATAATTATATTATTTCATGACTCAAATTTGCTTTTATATTTATTAAAATTAGCATACTTTATATAAACCAATATATAGTTTAAAGTGAGGAGAGCTCTAACCTTTTAGGTACTAAGACCATTTCTGTTTGATATTTCCATGGAATGATGCAAATAATTGACTCCAATGATGACATCTTAGTCATCAAGGAAAGGAAAAATGGATATATTCTACTTCATTACAAGAGTGCATAAATTGAGAACTATTCCTTAGGAGTCGGAAGAGCTAAAATTTTACAGTGGTACTCAATGCATGAAAATTGAAAACCAGTTCAAAAAATACCAAGCATTTTCTAATCAATTTACTACAAAATTACATAATAATGCAACAAAATAAATACTAGCTACTTTATTACCTCTGCTTATTTCCCAATTTCTTTGTAACAGTGAAGAGAATTATCTGCTAGGCCTGAAGACAAAAATATAGCGTAATATTTTCTGAGCAATTGCCAGAATTCACACCTTACAGTGAAAGCGCAAGAGAAAGCACTTACCACATCTGGGTGTCCACATCGTATCTGTAGAGATCATCTGCAAGCCGGTATTTGTTGGCACTGAAAGCCTTATAGCCTCCATGAACATACAGGGCCCTGGTCCTGTGGTCATAGACACTGCTATGGCCGTAGCCCCCTTGGACAAGGGCACCCTGGGTATTTAATATACTCCATGTGTTAGTAACTGAAAACAAAAAACAGATAAAGGCAAATGTTGCAGGCTCCTCCCCTCTAATACTTGAAATTACCAAATAGGTTAGGATAACACATGAGATTTCAGAAGAATCAATGCATATAACTTAGTTTTATCATTTTATTTTTAAAGGTCACCTAAAACTAAGTCAGGTGGCCAAACTTTAATGTTCTGATGCCCTAACATGCCATGTAGAAAAAATTACATTAAATTGAAAAGATGTAGAGAACACTTAATTCCCCATGATCTTTATTGACCAAAACATAGATGTACTTTATGTGTCTACTTCCTCAAAATATAAATTATAGCTGATACTCCTACTCCATAACAACAGATACAATAAAATTTAACCAAAGGAAAAATTACATAGTAAGGGGAAATCATACTCCCTTAAATCAATCTCTTTCAGAATATTTGTTGTTTTGAATCATTTTTATTTATTTATTTTCAGCATGTAAAGAATTTAGTGCCATCTTTGGCCCCATGCCAAACTGGCAGTAATATATGTACTACATATCAGCATCAACAGTCTGAATTTCACAAGTAACACATCAGTGTTAACTGCATTTCAAGATAAAGTACTGGGTCAAAGTTAGTTTGAATCTTGTTAAAAACTCATAATGATAAGGGTAAAGGTTTTAAATCTGACATTCAAAAAACTCACTGGAAAAAATATACCTACCTAAGTCATATTCCTGTACGTTGCTTATATATCCATAGAGAGGGCAGTGACCAAAGATGACCAGCATGACCACTCGGCCAGTTTTCAACGTGACAATGTGTGCAGAGTGCCCAACCACTGCATACTGCTCCTTTGCTTTAGGATTCAACAATATCCATGATTCATTATGAATATGAAACACTCTCAACTCATTGGTCACATTCCCTGTTGAATCAATTTTTCCTCCATACATGTAAATTTTATCCTGGGGAGAAAATGTGAAAATTCTGAAAACATCAAAAGTGATTAAATCTGAAACAAAAAAGGAGTTCAAAACCTCAATATCATTCTTAGCTTAGAAAGTGTTTTGGTGAAAAGCACTTTTCAGTGAATTACTAGGAAAAAGATGCCACAAAATAAAATATAAAATAAAGTGTATTCCATACATCTAACAATTTGCCACTTTTCTTGAACTTCCTCAGACAAGCTCTTTTGCAATAATAAAATGACTTGGAAAAATAAAGTTGAAAAGTTCCCTCATCCTACCATAAACCACAAAAACAAGGAAATGAAAATGATTATTCAGTTATATTGCAATGTGGTTATGCCTGGCTAACCTTGCTAATGAACACAAATGCTAATCTATATCATATTAATTTTTAACCATTTAGTACCACTATCATAATGTCCCAATACAATTTAAATCCATTAAAATCTCTCCTGTTGTATTTGTTTTAACTTCCGCTTACACATTAGCCTACTATATACTCCCCAAATATAAAGTTTTCTCCCAATTAAAACCAGCACTGAAGTCACTATCATAGAAACAGAAAGCTGTATGGTGCTTATCAGGGGCTGTGGGAGGAAGAAATGAAGATTTAATGTTTAATGGCCATAGAGTTGCAGTTTTGTAAGATGAAAAGAATTACAGAGATGGATGGTGGTTATGGTTGCACAACATTATGAATGTATTTAATACCACTGAATTATATACTTAAAAAATGGTTAAGATGGTAAATTTCATATGATGTGTATTTGACCACAATCAAAATGATTAGGAAAAAAATTCAACAGTTTTTTCAACCACATAATATGATAAAGTCACTATGGAAGAGCTGAGTTTCTAGCTCAGTACAGGGCAGAGACATTTTACCTTGTATAATGCTAAAGAATGGCCATATCTAACAACCACATTGTTCACAGAACGGTTCAGTGCAAGCCATTCCCTAGAAGCAAGGTCATACCTACAAAACAAACAGATCATATTTTCACCCAAATGACAAAACAGAATATCTTGTACTCTTTTATTTGTGACATAATCTAGTTTGGAGATGCTCATTACATCTGCTATGCATATAGGGAAGTACCTAAGCAAACAAACCTAACATCTGGGCCCACTCTGTATATGAGAACTCAGAAAGGGGGGCTGGGCTGCACAGCCCTGGGATAAGAAAGAAATAAATCTACTGGAAGTTTCTCATGCTTCCTGAAAACCTCTTCTACACTCATTCTAAATAACCTAAAGGTTACATTATACTCAAGGGACTTAAACTTTTATTATCATAACTCATTTTTTATTTAATCATGTAAAATTGAAGACAGGTACTCAAAGGGGAATGATGATAAAAGAAAATTCCTAACTCTCCCTTTTTTTAAAATTCTCACCTGAGGAAATGCTTATTGATTTTAGAGTGAGAGGAGCAGGGAGAGAGACAGACAGACATCGATTGTTTTCCTCCCTACATAGCCCTACTGGGGGTCAAACCTGCAACCTATGTATGTGGATTGACCAGGGATTGAACTGGCAACCTTTCTGGTATATGGGAAGACATCCCAACCAACTAAGTAAACTGGCCACATCTCTCCCTTTTCTTTACCGAATTAGTTTTTAAAAATTCATATTTTTAAGAAAACTGTAATATCATTATTGCATTTCAATTATACTATGAATGTTTTAAACACACACACACACAGCCCCACCCCCCAAAAAAGAAAATCATCTATATCCTTGCTTTGCAGCTCAATTACATTCACGATCTTAGAATATTCACTTTTAGTTTGTCTTTGAGGAAAATACCACTCTACTATTTTCACCCTGGCTGGTGTGGGTTAGTTGGGCGTTGTCCAGCAAATAGAAAGGTTGCCGGCCTGATTCCCATTCAGGGCAACGCCTGGGCTGCAGGTTCATTCCCTGGTTGGGGCTTGAGTGGAAGGCAAGCGGTCAATGTTTCTCTCTCACATCAATGTTTCTCTCCCTCTCTCCCTCCCTTCTCCTCTAAAAATAAATTAGTAAATAAATAAAGTTTAAAAAGAAAAAAAATTACTGTTTTTATTAAAATCAGAATACTCATTATGAAGAATGTAACCAATGCAAAATATAAAGAGCTAAAATCTTAAACATGATCTCACATTTCATCACCTAAAAATGAATATCATTAAGTAAACATTATTCCACATTATTCTATGCTTATATACAGAAAGAAGAATACAATGACCCTACATATGTATACAAAGGGGATCACACTATGGACGATAAATAGTGTGAATTTTAACTTTTATATAACATAATTTAAAAAATTAAAGGGAAATCAATACTATTGTTACACTTTAAGGGTTTATTTTATAAGTTTCCCTGAATAACTCGTTTTTTTAATTATACAAACCATTACTATATGTAAACAAGAAGATGTAAGAAAGTTTTATCACAATCTAATAGCAAAAGGGAAACAAATGTCCATCAATAGAAAATGAATTAATAAATTATAGGCTATCTATATAATAGAATAATTATACATAGTGAAAAATAAATATACTTGAGCTTTGCATTGTTTTGTATTATCAACATAACTCTCAAAACAATGTAAAGCTAAAAAAGTGAACTACAGAATACTATTTCTATAAAGGCTAAAAACAGAAACTTTATTAATTATAATATACTCATACATATTTAAAGTGTAAAAATATGTATGTGAACAACTGACAGCACAAAATCAGGAAATTAATTATCTCTGGGATTTTGGGGGGAGGGGTATGCAGGTGCCTAATAACTATTGTTAGCAACGTTCTACTTCCTAACCTGGGTGGTAAATAGATGAGTATTCCTTATTTTTCTCTAAACCATTTTATTTAAGTGTTATATATATAACCTGAAAGAAATTTAACATAATGGTGACTTGGGGAGGGGGGTGGAGGTGGAAAAGAGTATACAGGGGATAAATGGTAATGGAAAAAACACCATAAAATAAATAAATGGTGACATTTATTAAATATGAAGAGTACATAAATTAACACCACCTATGATTTTATGTATTGTTTGAATATTCTATATTTTTTAAATACAAGAAAAATTTGAAGGTTGAATTCACTTTAGTTTTTAAGTCATATACAATTTTATTTTGGACAGAATCCACTCACTCTCTGCTTTGAAAGTTGAAAATTTTAATATTCAAATTTCCTCCCATTTCTTCTCCCAATTTTTGCTATATAATTTTTATTGTCCGGGTCCATACCATTCATATGCCATTCTATAACTACAATTCCATAGTTATTGAGTACTAGGTCTATTTTAGCTGAGTCAATCTCTTTACAGCTCTCTTACCAAAACTTCTCTTTCTTGGGTCTTTAATTCTTAATTGGCTGGATTTCACTGTCAAGTAGCCTTTTCCTGGTTGAGCTCCTATGTACTGTATTTTGCTGTGTATAATGCACACTTTTTTGCCCACATTTTTGAGGGGAAAATAAGGATGCACATTATACATGGGTAGTCCCTGAAACCTCTCGTATCTGTTCTTGTGTTTTGTAATTATTTTATATAAAGTTTCTTGCACCATATGTTCAAAAATAAATGCTAAAATTCCTTCATAATACAAAAAACACTAAATAGAAATAAATAAAAAATTGAATTAAAAAAAATAAAACAAAAGTTTTTCCTGAACATTTGGGCCAAAAATGTGGCTGCGCATTATACAGGGCAAAATACAGTAGTCCTTTCTCTAAATTCTTTCATGTTTAAGAACAGCATCTGCTTGCTAGCTTTACAGTCAAATGGCACTTTGGCTGGGTATAATATTCTTAGACCATCTTTCCTTTCCTTCAGAAATTTGCAGATACTGCTCCCTTGAATGCTGGTATTAAATGTTGCTACAAAGAAGTCTGAGACAAGTATGATTCCCCGCCCCTCCCCCCCCCAACTTTTATGTGGTTTGCTTTTCTGCTTAGAAACCTGGAGAAGTCTCAATCATTCTCATTGTCTCTCCCTGGTTCTCTTCCTCCCTCCTTCGTTCCCTCCCTCCCTCTCTACATCTTTCTCACTTAAAAAACACAGTATTATGCTTTAGGTTAAAAATAACTTAAAACTCTCCAGGAAAATGGTTTTACAAAATTGACTACATATCACTACAACAGTTTTGTGGAGTTCTGACTATGGAAGGTGTTTTCTGAGGACTCCTGTGGCTTCTTAAACATTTACACCTAATATTCAAGCCAGAGGCCTGTTTCTGCAAGCTTGAATGAGGAGAAAGACACAGAAGGAACACATAAACAAGTCTCCAGATGATTCAATCCATAACCCTTTCAGGTGACATAGAAGGTGTCCCGTCTGTATCTTAATGCATTTTGCTCCTTTTTAGTCAAGGACCCGTCAGCCTTAGAGCTTATTAGAGGCACTAAGAGGCTGGCAGGACCCCATAACCCAGCTAAAATAAACTGCCATACATAAAAGTCTCTCATTCTTTTCAAAACACAGAGAAGCAAATTCAAGGCAAGAATATTACTGATGCAATAAAACATAAGAAATTACAGCTACCAAATAAACGCTCCTTCTTCTGGAGCTGAGTCCACGATAATGGAATACTGAACTCGCTCTAAGACCAGGACAAGCAGATAAGCAAAGACAAACTTTAGGCTGAACTCAGGAACAAGTGTCTTTGGTAGAGCTACAGCCATTTCTCTCAAAAACTCCCCCCGGGTGGGTGGTGTAGCGTGAGGGTGACACACAGGAGGGTGACACATGCTCTACCACCCACGGTGGCCCGGTATTCAGTCAGTTTCTGGCCACCCAAAGACGACAGCAAAGGCTCTGCAGAGACCATGCATGACCCTAGCCAGCATGAGGCACAGAATACCTGAAGTTTTTCATCCAATAATTTGTCCTTTATTTTGTAAGTTCAATTATTTGATCAAAACAGTTCTTATCGCTGAAATATAAAATTTTCCTAAACCATCTTATGCTATTTCAATCCTTTTGTTACTAAATTCTTTTCAATGACAGCAATTATCTTTATGTTGGATCTTCTGCTTTTTTTTTTGTTTTGTTTTTCTCTATTTTAACCTTTTTATCTGTACTCATTAGAATCATGTCTGTTAAGCTGTAATTCCATTTTTGTTCCAGTTCTTGCTGTACAAAATGTATTTGTATTTCTTTAGGTGTGTATTCTCCGATTTCATCTCATTCTGTTATTATTTTCTTGTCTTCGACCTTGTTTTTCTGAATTCAAATTCTCATTAAGTTGATCTATAAAACAAAGCAGTTGGAAGGAATCTCCTTCTGCTCTCTGAAGTTACTCTTCCTCTATTCTTGATTCTTGTCAGCTTCTATATACCAGTCTTTCTTCCTCTTTGTTTTTTCCATCAGTATCAGCTACACTTCTTTCACCTTGTTTGTGGTTAGACACTGTTCTCCAGACATTTTATTTGCAAGGTGTGGGATGATTTCCTAATTCTTTTCTAAAACAAGTTTATCACTCTATACTCCCAGCATCAGTGCTAGGGCTGGTATTTTATATCCTATCCACTTTCCTGAAGTCTGAGGAAATGCTGGGGCTCAGGTCTTTTAGAATAAACTACTCAGGCTCTCCTCTCCTTTAAGGTTTTACGTGTCCTACCCCAGTGCTCAAAGCACATTCTAAATTAAATAGAAGCCCTGACTTCTGGGCGGAAAGTCAGCTACTTGATCAATTTCCCAGTTCTTCATCTGATCTTTCCCAGCAACTACTTCTCCTATTCATCAGTTTAAAAGTGTGAAAAAACAATGATACTCACTCAGTTTTCTTCTTTCTAGATTTGAGGCTATTAGTGAGCACTCTCAGAATCTTGCCCAGTGGTTTCTGTGCAGTAGAGAAGGGAGTCTGTCTTGCTGTTTCCTGCTGGTCTGTTTTAAAGTTTATTGGATTAGGTGATACACTTTTCCTTATTTGGTTTCCTTATTTGGCTCCCTCAACTTGCCATTTTTTAAAAACTTTTTAGAAATCTCTCTTTTGCTCAAGGGAAGGAAATTCAGTGATGAAATTTCAATTAGAAATCCATAAGACTAAGACCAATTGTTTTGCAAGAGGACCCTTGGGTGACATAAAATGGGAATTGCTTTATAATGCAATTTAAAAGTTTGGGTTAACAGGGTTGTGGAGAAAAGAGAGCAAGGCCAATTCCTGAAATATGTAAGAGTACCGATGATGATACATTTATAACCTAAATTCTAGAAATACTTCTAAAAGGAGTTACTATGTTGCTTGTCATGAGTTAATAAGAAATTATTTGATGTTAATATCTAAACGAAATCCATAAGCTATCAAAATCATGTATCGATGAAGTAGAAGCAGAAAAAAATGTTACAATCTTTATAATAAATGTAGTTCATGAGGTACACCAAATAAAAGCAATAGGTGACATTAACATTTCCAGGAACAAATATTCGTGACCATTAAACAACATGAGCTTGAACTGCACACGTCCACTTAAATGCCTATTTTTTCACCTGACCACAGTTCAATTGACCCGTGTAACTCAATATTGCTCAAAGGTTAACTCCGAGGCTGGGTATGCAGGCATGCAAAGGGCCAACTGCAGTTATATGCAGATTTTCGACTGTGTGGGAGGGTCAGCGCCCCTTACCCCCACATTGTTTTCCAGGGTCAATCCTAATTCATTTGCTCTTCCACTCATTACATAAATACCTATTTGAGTATGTCCTATGAGCTACACCCTGACTTGAGTAAACAAGGTCCCTAATCTTGGAGAACTTAAAAGTGGAAAAGGCAGAAAAAGCAAGTACAACAATGAGCACGAATAGAATGAAAAATTATGAACACTGCTCTAAAGAAATGAGAACTGTGAAAATGGACAGGGAAAACCTACCTGAACTGAACGGTCAGGGAAGAGCTCTTTGTGAGACAGTTAAAACCGAGATCTACAAGATGACAAGACATCGCCCTGAGGTAAAACAGCAGGAATACTCTAGACAGGGGAATGGTGAGCTCAAAGGCCCTTAAAGTCAGTACTCACATGGTGAATTTTAAGTCAAAAAAGAGGGCTGGTGGGGCAGGACTATAACAAATGAAGGCAGGAGGGGAACAAGTTGAGTCTAGGAAAGTAAACAGTGGTCAGGTCACATGTAGGCCCATTAAGTTCAATGGGAAGCCACTGATAAGATTTAAGAAGGTAATAAATGATATGACTGACACTTAAAAAAAATCATCGCAGTTGCCCTGACCAGTGTGGCTCAGTTGGCTGGGTGTCATCCTGCAAAGTGAATGGTCGCTGGTTCGATTCCCAGTCAAGACACATGTCTGGGTTGTGGTTTGGTCCCCTGTTTGGGACAGTACAAGAGGCAAATGATCCATGTTTCTCTCTCACACTGGTATCTCTCTCTCTCTCTCCTTTCCCCTAGCTCTAAAAATAAAAAAATAAAATAAAAACTTTCCCAATTGATATTTAGAAATAGAGGAATGAATGCAAACAGACTTGATAGGAATCTACTGTTGAAGCCAAGATGTGAAATAATGGCTGGCTGGTCACAGAGCAAAAAGAATGAATATGACATGTATTTGGTAAGAGCTTGATATGTGATTATGATCTGAGAGGATAAAGGAGAGGCAGTATCAAAATGACTCCTAGATTTCTTGCTTTGAGACAGAAGGATGATGTCAGGTACAAGGGTAAAAGTAAATAAATGGTAAAACATATGACTCTCATAACCTCTAGCATTATCAATAGAAGAAATCATCACTTTTACATCTTTAATTTTACCTTTACTTCTCAGGGTGGTGGCACTAGAAGTAGTTGAAAAGTGGTTATACTGGGGATAGAATTTAGAAGTAGAGTTAACAAGCAGACACTAGGGTGGTGCTCATGATCATTCATACTCATGTCTTCTGACGGTCAGACCTATGTAATAACACCCTCCCTTTGAATGTGCACTTTTAACCAACATAACATGGCAAAGATGATGATTTGCCACTTCTGTGACATCCATCCTGCTAGCAGATAGTCTGGAGACTCTCCTTGTGCCTGATGAAGTAGGCAGCCATTCTTGGGAAGCTCAAGTGATAAGGAATTGTAGTGGCTTCTAAGCATTAAGGGTAGCCTCTAGTCAACAGTGAGCTAGAAGCATAGCCATCAGTCCTACAACCACAAGAAAATGAATTCTGCCAACAACCTGAGAGAGGTTGGAAGTGGATTTTTCACCAGTTGAGCCTCTGGATGAGAACACAGGCCAGGTGACACCTTGATTGCATAGGACTCAGTTAAGCTCTTCCTGGACTCTAGAGGAACAGAAACTACGGGGTGATAAATGTTGTTTAAGCTGCTAAGTTTATGGTAATTTTTATGAAGATATAACTAATACACATACCAATACAGGGTGTGAAAGAACAAGAAGTGAAGGATGACTCCAAAATTTTGGGTTTCAGCAAACAGAAGGATGGAGTGGTCATTAACTGAAAGACATCAGGGCAAGAACAGGCTGGAAGAAAGACCAGTTCTGGACACAATGAGTTTAAGATGGCCATTAGCCAAAAGATGGAGATGTCAATAAAGAAGTAAAGATATGGGTTCTGGTGAGAAGTCCAGGGTACAGATATAAATTTGGGAGTCAGTTTAAAGATGGAGATATTACATGAGATCACAAAGATAGTGAATATACATTCTCACAGAACGTACACCAAAGGCTAAGTCTACGGGCACATCATCATTCAGAAGTAAGTTAAAAAAAGAACCAGCTAAGGAGGCTGAGAGGGAATAAGTATGAAGAGATTGTGGTATTCTGGAAACAAGGTGAAGAACATGTTTAAAAGAGGGGGAAAGTAGTGGCTATATCAAATGTTGGTGAAAGATCACAGAAGTGGCAAGATGATTAAGAACTGAAAGTTTAAAATTCAGCTCCTTGGTCTCACTAGCCACATTTGAAGTACTCAAGAACCATAGGTGGCAAGTGACATGACAGTGTAAATATAGCACATTTCCATCATGACCAAAATAGAAACTGTCTACTGGAAAGCTCCAATGTACTGAAACAGAAGAAACAGAAGATGCAATAACCACAGATGTAGGTAATGGCTAAGTGTGGTAGTGGAGGTTTACACAAGTCCTCGCTGATAATGATTACCTTTCAAAATAGAAACAGGAAGCAAGGCCATAGACTAAGAAGATAGGAGAAAATGTGGAGATTTGACAAATGAAAAGAAAATATTTATTTCAGCTGTGATATTTATTATTCCCTTCCTTCTACTCACTTTGGGTTTTGTTGTTTATTTTTCCAGTCCCTTTAAGTGTAAAGTTAGTGTATTTGTGTTTTTTCTTGTTTTCTGAGTAGGCCTGTAATGCTATGAATTTCTCTTAGGACTTACTTTGTTGTGTCCCATAGATTTTGGATTGCTGTGTTCTCATTTTCATTCATTTCAAGGTAACTTATTTCTTCCTTGATTTCGTTGTTAGCCTGTTCATTGTTTAGTAACATGTTATTTAGTTTCCATGACTCTGTGTTTTTCAGGGTTTTCCCCCCCCTTGTGGTTGACTTCTAGTTTCATAACCTTATGGTCAGAGAAGACGCTTGAAATGATTTCAATTTCCTTAATTTACTAAGACTTGTTTTGTGTCCTAACATGTGGTCTATCCTAGAAAATATTCCATGTGCACTTGAAAATAATGTATATCCTGCTGCTTTGGGGTGAAATGCTCTTAAGAAATCAATTAAATCCATCTGATCTAGTGTGTCATTTAAGGCCACCATTTCCTTGCTGACTTTCTGTCTTGAAGAAAGATCTATCCTTTGACATCAATGAGATGTTAAAATTCCCTGCTATGACTCTTCCGTCAAACCCCAGTTCTCGAACATGTCCCATCTTGAACAATCTGGTTCTTGGCTAAGTTGCTTATGGAAAAAATGTCTCATCAGTTGAACAAAACTTCAGTTCTCCACCTGACATCCCATTCATGCTGATACCTGTATGACCAACCATGCACCTCTCAGGCAACAAAGAAAGGCGATTTGGTTTTCGAAAAATTGCTTCATGAACAGTCTTTCCGAAAGAATTAAGTTCAAGGTTCCACCATATTACTGTCAATCTCTCCCTTTATGTCGATCAAGATTTGCTTTGCATATTTAGGTGCTCCTATGTTAAGTGCATAAATGTTCACCAGAGTTATATCCTCTTGTTTGATTGTTCCTTTTATCGTTATGTAGTGTCCTTCTTTGTTTCTTACTATAGCCTTTGTTTCAAAGTCTATTTTGTCAGATAGAAGTATTACTACTCCAGCTTTTTAAAATTTCCACTTGAACGAAATATCTTTTTCCATCCCTGTGTGTATCTTTCGTTCTGAGGTGGGTCTCTTGTTGACTGCATATATATATTGGTCTTGCTTTCTTATTCATTTAGCTATTCTATGTCTTTTGATTGGAGTATTTAAGCCATTTACATTAAAGGAATTATTGACAGGTACATATTAATGATATTTTATTCTTTTAACTTTCTTTCTCCCCCCCCCCCCCATTTCTTAAAGCAGGTCCTTTAACATTTCTTGTAATGCTAACTTGATGATAATGAAGTCCTTTAGTTTTTTCTGGTCTGGGAAGATCTTTATTTCTTCTTCGATTTTAAATGGTAGCCTTGTTGGGCAAAAATAATCTTGGTTGTAGGTCCTTGCCTTCCATCACTTTGAGTATTTCATGACAATCCCTTCTGGCCTGAAATGTTTCTGCTGAGATCAGCTGACAATCTCCTGAGAGCTCCCTTGCAGGTAATTATCTGCTTTTCTCTTGCTGCTTTTAAGATTCTCTTTGTCTATAACGTTTAGCATTTCAATTATGATGTGTCTTGGTGTGGACTCTTTCGGTTCATCTTGTTTGGGATTCTCTGTGCTTCATGGACGGGTTTTTTTTTTCCCCCTTCATCATGTTAGGCAAGTTTTCGTTCATTATTTCTTCAAATAGGTTCTCAATTCCTTGTTTTCTGTTCTCCTTCTGGTACCCCTATGATGCAGATATCGTTATACTTCACGTTGTCCCAAAAGCCCCTTAAACTATCCTCATTCTTTTTAATTCTCTTTTCCTTTCAATGCTCTGATTAGGTGTCTTCTCTATCTTGTCTTCCAAATCACTGATTCGATCCTCTCCTTCATCCAGCTTACTTTTAATTCCTTCCAGTGTATTCTTGATATTGGATATGGTATTCTTCATATCCGACTGGTTCTTTTTCATGGTTTCTATGTCCTTTTTCAGGCTGTTGTAGCTCTCACTAAGTTCCTTCAGCATCCTATAACTATTGCTTTGAATTCTGTATCTGATAGATTGCTTGCCTCCATTTCATTTGCTCTTTTTCTGGAGATTCCTCCTGTTCTTTCATTTGGGTCCTGTTTCTTTGTCTCCTCATTTTGGCTGTCTTTTTGTATTTGTCTCTCTGTGTTAGATAGATCTGCTATGACTCCCAGTCTTCATGGGGTTGCCTTATATAGTTGTCCTGTGGGACCCAGCAGTGCAATCTCCTTGAACTCTTGAGCTGGGTGCTCTAGGAATGTCCCTTGTGTGAGTTATACGGGCTCTTCTATTGTAATTGAGGCTTGATTGCTGTTGGCCTGTTCATGCATGGAATCAACCCTCAGTCTGGCTACAAGGTTCAACCCTGACCACAGCATGCCAGCTGCTGTAAAGGTGCTGACAAAAAAGAAAAGCAGTCTTGATATAGCTTCTTCTCCACTTCCTTGGTTATAAGAGTCCTCTTCAGCTTGTCTTTAGTTAGTTTTTCAGGGTGACTGTCCCCAATTTAGTCGTATTTCCAGTTTGGTCCTGGCAAAGGTGTGTTCAAGATCTAACTACTCCACTGCAATTTTGAAAAATCCTAAGTTTTTTGTTTTTGTTTTTAATAGTTCACAGGTCTCCAAGGTTTTTTTTTTTTTGTTTGTTTTTTTTAAATATTCTATTTTCTCTCTGTTGTTCAGACTGAGGAATCCTTATTGTTCTATCTTCAAGTTCACTGATTCTTTCTTCTTTCCATTCTGCTGTTGAACCTATTCACTGAGATTTTTGTTTTGGTTATTTTTCAATTCTAAAATTTACCTTTTATTTTTCTTTATATCTTCTGTTTCTTTAGTGAGACTTTCTATTTTTCCTTTGTTTCAAGTGTTCTACAATCACTCATTAAAGCATAATTCTAGTAACTGTGTCATCTTGGCGTCAGTGTCTCTTGATTGCCTTTTCTCATTCAAGTTCAGATTTTTCTGGCTGTTAACATGACAAATGATTTTCAATTGAAATCTGAATATTCTGCATATCATGATATGAGATGCTAAATCTTATTTAAATCTTAGAGAAGGCCTCCTTTGACACTACTCCAGTGGGAAGGGGGAAGGCTGATTCACTACTGGCCTTATTGCAAGATGACAGTAGAAACCCAGGCTCCCTACAAGGTCTCCACTGATACCACAGAGGTGGGAGGCCTCATTACCACCTGGTAAAGAACCAGCTCCCAGTGCCTTAATTGGCCTTCTCTAACACTACCCTGCCAGGGTGATTAGAGCACCTGATTAGGTCTTGGCAAGGGTGGAAATTTAGACTCTATACTCAGACTTTGCTGTCAGGGGTTGGGGTGGAGCCACAGTTCTGTGGTGTTTAGTTAGATTAGAGGGGTTACTGCCTAAAAGTTTTCTGCCTTGCTAAGCTGTCCCCTTCCTTGTCCTTGGGCTAGCAAAAACAGGTTTTTTTCTGGGGCTTTTTCACCATGTGCTTACTGGCATTTCCATATTGCTAATTTTTTTAACATCAAATCTTGGATATAGGAGGCAAAAAGAAAATCCTTGGAGCCTACTAGCATGTCATTCCTTGGGTACAGAGGCTCCTAGCCACACTGCCTGATTCTACTTTCAGTTTTCTCACATTTATTGTATAGATATTTTCAGCATTCTTAACTGTACTTACCACAAAGAACAGGGAAAAGAGACCTTAACTTCTTTATGAGTTTTTATAATTCCTTTTTCTATTTCTAAAGGAGTATCTGTTGTGTTCATTTACTCTGTATTCTTTCTAGGTTTGTCTTCAATTCTGAAATCATTTTAAAATTCTTTCCTAATGTCTATCATCTCATTTATGAATTTTTCTTGTTCTGATTATATTACTCTTTGATATCTTTTGCCATTTTCTTACTGTATTTTAGTTTGTTTTAGAATATTAAGTTGTAACTTTCATCAGTGAGCATATTTTTCTACTGTCTTTCAGGTATGAAAGAGTGTATTCTACTCCTAATTCTCTTTCTCATAATAACTTTCTATGAGATTTGACTGTGATATTTTTCTGTTGATTAATTTTAAGTAAAATTACTTTTTCCTGAATTTTTACAATAAGGGCTTCATTTGGGATAGTTTTCTAATTTCTCAGCTCTCTAGCTCACCCTTCTGTTATAGCATAGTGTTCTAATAGATGCAGTTTACTTGTCCAGATCTCATCGCTCTGTTTCCTTCCCTGTTATCTGATACTTTGTCTCTGTTGCCCTTATCCTGTTCAATTTGAATTCTCTTACCAGCAGTTTCTTCTCAGTGTGGAACTTTCTCCTGTAAAGAGACTTTAGCTGGTTCATTTTGAGAGTTAATAAGGCATAAATTGCTCCAGCCCCTTCAGATCCTACCACAGATCCCTTGAAATTACTCCACTGCTAGCATATGCAAAAATCTTCCAATTCCAGCAGCTATTTTCAAAGAGCTGGCTGAGCTTCCAAGTAAGTCTCTTCCAGGTGCACTGAATCCTGTCAGTGGACTCATTGCTTCCCTTTGCTTACTCCTGCACAGATGCTGATACCACACAGGTCTTACAGCTGTGATTGGTTTAGCCCTACCCATCTTTGTAGACATCTCCAACCAAGCTTTGTTGTTTGTGACCCATGTGTTTTTGTGTTTCCTAGTTGTTCTATGTGATTCAATGTCTATATTTGGGGGTCGGGGGGAGAGGCGGGATTTGGAAACTATGCCACCACTGCCGCATTTCCAGAATCCCTTAAAGACATATGATAGTTTTTGACAACCTTTAATAGAAAATGCCTAGAAACCACTGTCAGCACAAAATCAGCATAAGTATTGATAAATGTGTCCCAAAAGTCAATCTCCATAGCTAATTCCACTATGACAACATGTATTCTCCTTTCAAGATGAGTGGCAAGAGACCAGAAAATTGACCTTGAACTCTGGGAAGTATAAAACAATGACATAATTTCTACTAGTAAACTATAAATTTAAACATTTGATCTACAGATATGTTAATTAAATGAAGAGATAAAGTAATCCCCTATTTATATAGACCCTACTATATGTACTTAAGCAAAACAATGAGAGACAGTATCTGAAAAAGATGAACTATTGTTTATTACAATGAATTCTTTATAGTTCCCAATTTCAAAAACTAAGGATATATCAAAAAAAAAAGTCTGGGATACTACCAAAATATTAACAGAGATTTTCCACTGGCTAATGGAATTACTGATGATTTCTTTTCTTTTTGCTTATCTCTACTTTATACATTTCCAAAATGGAAAGCTAAGCCTCTTTAAAAAGTGTTTAAAACAACTTACGCAAGAACCATGCTGTAATCTGAGTGGTTGAACATATATCCTCCAACAACCCACATTATATTTCCATTGACCACAGCTTTGTGAGAGGCTCTGGGGAGCTTTGGGTTAGAATATTCCTCTTGAGTCCAAAATGACTGATTAGCTGGTACAGGAATTGAACATCCAGGACCTAATAAAATGTAATAAATTAGATTCACAAAATGCAGTTTTAATATTATTTCATTTCAAGTTTTAATCTTTTAAATGTAACAATTATCTAAAGAATAGTCTTTCCCTTTAGCATCTAGATATCAGACAAATCCCTTTAATTTGTGCTTTTAATTTCCTCAAACCTAGAGACCGACAGTAATCTCTCATAAAATTCAAAATCGCATACTTTTTAATGATGACCCAACCATATCCAGGTAAGGATTTTTTAGTATTCAAATGCTTGCTTTAACAGTCCTCAGAGGAAAGAGAGCAAAGGGATTATTAATTCAAATGAAAAAACCTTTAGGGCTAAAATGTAAAGACTAGTCTCAGGAGTAATAATACAATCTACCCATTTCCTGGAAAAGCAAGAAACTCCACTCTTGGGAGATCTGGCTTCTGCTGCAACATTTGCACAGTGGTACGTACTCGAATAGTTCAATTATTTACCTCCTTGATTTCAGCCAACTAAACAAATAGAGCATTTAAACAAGCACATTTCCTTCCACAATAAAAGCAGTCTGAGGAAAAGATAAATGTATAAAGGAAATCATTAAATCAGTATCACTGTTATCACCCATTCCTTTAAGAATTTGCTAAAGCTTCTGTAATAATTTTTATCTACAGATAGCTCCACCAGCTGACTACTTTAGAATTTTACTCTATATTGAAAGTTTCCGAGGAGACACTATTATTGTCAGTTTTTGTCCCACTTCCTAGCTTGGTTCTCTGCTATGTCTTCTTATGGCTAAGACTAAGTTTTCCAACCTCCATGAATGAATTGAAAAGAATGACAAACCCCTCTTCAATTCTAAAGAGACCACGACCACACATCTATGAAATTCAAAGATCTGTAAGAAGCTCAATAAAGAGACGTGAACATCTAAACACTATCTGATATGTGAATAACATAAAAGATATGATTGCTAGAAATAAAGTCAATTACAAGTTATTAAACTAGGAATATACTGTAAATTAAAAGAAGGATGAAAGCAGCTCTTACCTTGCCACTCTGAGAAACAGGAACATCCTCTGGCATCACTGGAATTGCAGATGCCTCGATGAGGAAAACCACAGTCATTTACACAGTGAGGAATTTCACATGCTTCGCCTTTCCAGTTTTCAGAACATTCACAGTGAACAGTGTTGCTGCTATTACTGATCTTACATTCTCCTTGGCCTGAGCAATTATTCGGACACATGTCAAAACTGTAAAAACAGTGGGAGAAAATTAAATCAAAACGAAGCAACACTTGAAATAATTCAGCAGAACTTCCTCATATGGGAGGTTTAAGAATGTCAGCCTCTCTATTCACAAGCCTAACTGCAGAACTTACCATTCAGCCTAAATAGGGTAACCCAACAACTGCATAGTTAGGGCAAGTAATGAAATTAAATTGCACTTGTTGAGTTCTCTTAAAAAAAACACAAATTTAAAAAATTACAAAGAGAGAAGAGATTCTTGCAAAATGTCCAGGCTTAGCTTCTCATGTGTGGCAAGACTATCCTATTCTTGGTAGCCCACAAATGATGAGCACTACGAAACTGCCAAATGCATGCTTCCAAGTTCGGAGAGGAAAAGGATGAAACAAACAGCCAAAAATATACTAATATCCTCATGGTATGTATATCCTTCTGGATAGTCTCTGAAAATTTATAGAATTTGTTAAAGATTATTGCCCAGATTGGTGTATTTAAAATTCCTTAGTAAATGTATCTATCTACTCACTTCAGATGGAAGGCCAGTTCAGTGACTTAATACAGGAGTTTAACTATACTGTATCTCATAATAACATGACTTAAGATAATTGTATTCACAGCACTTTGAAAAGACATACATCAGTTTTCAAAAAGGGGGAGGAAAACTGAACTACCAAGGTACTTTAAGAATGTAGATTTCTTCTAAGGCCTGTAAAGAAAACTGAAAAGAAATTTTGTAGCAAAACATGTCAAAATATCAGGAAACAGTTACAAAAACAAGCTAATTAATGTTCATGCCTACACACAAGTATCAGTTTATGATCTACTTATCATAAAATTTTATAAATATTTGTATACAATATTTTTATAATCTATATTATATGATCATTGAATTTGCCTACTTTTCAAGTCCCAGTAAGCAGAAAAAAGTATTTGGTAAAAAAGTTGAATGCTATTCCTGGAGGCCTCTAGAAAGTAGTGCCTAATACTTACACATAAGTAAAGCTTCAATAAAGGTCAATTTCATCTTTATTTAAAAAAAGGCCTTGTAAGGCAAAAACTTATCAAAGTCAAGTCTAAATTTCAGGTTGGACTTGTTATGTCAGAATAGCCACAACAATCACACTTCATTTTTATAAAAGGCCTAAAAGAAAACTGTGACAAGGCAATTCCATTATGTGCTCAAATCTATGCCTTATACCAAACATTTGTCAAATAATTTCTTACAGACACACTTATTAACCACATGGGAGAGTAGTACATAACTAACGCTTAATGTTATTGAAAAACAAAGGGGAGGAGGTAACTCATATAGCCTTTAAACTAAAGGAGGGAAAGTACCATTTTAACTTCCCCATAAACTTCAAACTCTCCACTCGAATGCTTTTAGGCATAGGTTTACTTTAAGCACCAAAATTAGTATTAAGCACTCACTCTTTACAGCAGTGAATTACATAATATCTCAAAACACAAAAATGACTTTTGTATCTCTAAAACGTAAAAATGGCCAGTAATGTCTGTTTGTATAACTGTCTAAACTGAAATAATAAGGAAATTAGTCTAACTTTATATTTAAAATGTGACTCAGAATGAGAAATAAGGTACAGTGCCAATTTGGGTGAAAATAAAATATAACTATTTTTTTCTTTTAAAAGAAAATTAAAAAACACATGAGAAACTGGGGGGGGGGGTCATGCCTCAAGGGCCCTCCAGCTGAGGTTAGCCCCAAGCTAAGGTTCAGTGCAACCTGAGGATACCAGGAAAATAAATGACAGTATTTTATGTATGTGCTTCTGGACATTTTTCTGGGATAAAAATCATCATTTTGTTTGGCTTTTCATAGGGTCTGGGACCCCTAAAATAGTTTAGGATTCCTTTTTAAAGAATAGAATAGAGAGTTGGAACAAAAAGCTAATAAAATTGACAATAACCTCATCATTCCTTCATTTAACAAATACTAATTGTGGTCTCTAGGAGAGATCAAGGCTTCTCCCTACACCAGTCAGGGTAAGAAAAGCATGCATTCCTGAAGAAGATACTGGCAATAGAGCAACAAGAGCTCTCAAGTGATGATGGGCAAAGGGCTTCCAATGTCAAGTGGTGTTTGAATTGCCTTCTCTCCTGAGGTGCTCACTCCCTTGAGTTTCTCTTCTCTCCCAAGGCTACTACTGAGCGGGGCCATTTAACGATGAAGCCTGTGTCCTCTAGCCCCTGACCTAGGAACCTTCCCAGAATGGGGCCTAAATGAATAACTAGTGCAATGTTACTCAGAATGAGGACCATAGAGAGACAGCAGCAGGAGCAGCTAGGAACAATTCAGAAATACAGATTCTCAGGCCACAGCTCTGCTGAACTACAATCCCTGGGTAGATCCCAGGAATGTGCCCTACTAAGCGCTCCAGAAGATCCCTGTGCATGTGAAATTTGAGAAGCCCTACCCTAAACCCACATTTCTCCTTCATCCTCTCCCCTTCAGAGAAGAAATTCAGTGTCCCATTCTTAATGCCAGGACTTTCTAAGCTTCCATCCCTACCAGGACCCTGACTCCAACCTCCCCAGCTAGGGTGACCTAGGACCTCCTCTGCTTACTCAACCTCACAGCTGTCAGCTTCCTCCTTCATGAGACTTTCTTCTCTGGGCTTCTGTGACAACAAAGCCCACTGGCATTCCTCTGCCCTTAACTGCCGCCACTATTCCTCTCTTCACTGTGCACATGCCCCACAGG
Organism: Pteronotus mesoamericanus; assembly: GCF_021234165.1. Lineage (NCBI taxonomy): Eukaryota > Metazoa > Chordata > Mammalia > Chiroptera > Mormoopidae > Pteronotus > Pteronotus mesoamericanus. Next base: position 23,349,743 of record NW_026555105.1, on the reverse strand, counting down.
CCAGTCAGTCACTGTCCACATCTCAGTGATTCCCAGATGACATCCCAGCCCTACCAGCAATTCTAAGGCCTAGATCCAAATACCAATGTTTTGCTTACACACCTCATATGTACCCAACCAAACTCTTCAGCCTCTCCCTTCAACCCAGCCTTTATGCCTGCCTGTGCCACTAAAAATCACCTTGCTGGTACTGTGATAAGCTGCCCATGCTGCCAAATCACAAACACTGGGCGCCTGAAAGACTGAATCACCATGCTAATCAAGATAGAGGTGGCTTTAAATCAGTCTGAATAAATACTGAGATTATGAGAAATGGGGCAGAAAAAGAACCCAACATAAAGGTTACATGTGGAAGTCACTGCCCATGCCAGGAGCTGGCAAACTTATTTTGTAAAAGGCCAAATAGTACTTGAGGGTCACAGAAGCTCTTTATCACACACTATTTGTTTGCTTATGGTATTTTATGAATTTAACTACTTATGAAAAGAAACTTTTTTTGGGGGGGGCCGTTGAAGTGATAGTGAGTTTATTAGTGAAGCAGTGAGACACAGACTGGGCTACTCCACAGACAGAGCAGCCCCACCTTTAGTGAAATCTTCTTCCTTTATTGAGGTTCATTTAACTGGGGATGGGGGATAGTATTTCTTAAGGGGAAAAAAAACAAAAGACAGAAGTTAGCCTCTCTCCTATCACAACAAATCCCAAAAGTTGCTGAACTTTGTAACCTTGATTAAGTTGTCATCAATGTTTCAACCACTGAGTACACGAAAATTATTACTATTTGTTAAATCGTACTTAGCAAAAATCCCCAATGTTTTGATTCATTTTACCAAGAAAATGTCCCTCTCTTCCAGGAGAAGATCAACAGCAGCAAGACCTGGGTTGAAACTGTGGTCCCAGCACTTAGACAATTTCCTTTACTGTTTCCCACTAGTTTCCTCAATTATAAAATGAGTAGAAAAACAGTGCTCATATTTCAGAGTTTTTAAAAAAACTTTAAATGAAAAATACATTCAAATTGCTTAGCATAATGTCTGGCATACCGTAAGCCCTCAATGTATGTTAGTGACTATTATTGTTAAAACAAAGTATACAGTCTTTTGAATAAAATCACAGATATTAGACGTAAATATCTTACTTGTAACTGATATTAAATCCAGTCAAATTATAAGCAGCATCACTAAAAAAATGCAGCAGGGCATAACCTGATGTGGCAACAACCTCAGGGACAGTCTCGTTGCTGTCTCTTTCGGGAACGATGAGGCCGCTGAAAGGAAAACACATTTCTTACAAAGGGAAACACAATCGCAGACATATCACGTGGTGGCAAACACAAATTCAGAGCTGGAATTCATCCTTATAATTTAAAAAAACCACATCCAAGAAGAGGGGCAACTTCCTGTGAGAAATGCATGGTGCTACCCTATCAATTCTGGATCCACTGAGGAACACATCAGATTCTTTTGCTAGGCTCTCCTTTATTCTGGGTTATATTTCTATTAAGATTTGAAATCAATAGCCCTACTCTTTTTTTTAATAAAAATGTTTATAATGCTTCTTTGAAACACTGAGTAAACCTTCTTTGTCAAATATATATTAGCAAAGACATGAAAAATAAAAACACAAGTAAGTAGGCTTGGTAAACACACACCCATAATTCCAACACTATTAGCATTCCAATATGTTTTCTTGGCCTAATTGATACCAGATTACAGTTTATATTCCATTTTACCAGTAATACACCATAAGCATTTCCCATGTCACTAAAAAGTCCCTTCAGAACTTCCATTATCTCACTCAGACTCTAGAATACAAAAACATTTGTTGGGCGCCTGAAGAGGGAAAGAATTAAGTCAAGGGGTCTAAATGATGGCTTTAAGGGACCCCAGGCTCACTGGTCCCTTTGCTTTCCCAGAGCACACACCAGGTAAACTCCCACCTCAGGCCTACAACAATCTTAAATGCTCATTCACTGTGATGTAGCAATTCTATTTATTTGTTAAAAAAAAAAACAAAAAAAAACCCACTTGCTCGTGTGCACAAAGACAAATATACAAGAATCCTTACTACTGTGCTATTTGGAAAGGCAATAGGTTCAAAACCACCTATCTATATATGTTCACCCATAGAGAGTAGGTTGAATGAATCATTACATCTCTAGGTCTGCACGACTAACAAGGAGCCTCATCAAGGGATTCTGGAAAGTGGTGGCGGGGCGGGGGGAGCTGCAAAACAATAGGCCTAGTAGATGTGTACATTTATGTGTTTATTTAAGTTCATATGAAAATGACTGGAAGAATATATAAGCAGGGTAAAAGGAGGAGAAGGGGACAAGATTTTCATTCAATGAGAATTTTTAATATGAGACAAAATGCTAGGAACCAGAGGACTCTGAAGATGCTCCAGAGGTTACGAAACAGTTAAGAATTTTCTACTATGTATTCGGCTAACAAATACTTACTAAGCACTTACTTGTGAGGCACTATTCTAGGCACCAAGAAGAACACAGTGAAGAAGTTCCTGCCCTCGTGGAGTTCACCCTACGAAAACAATAAGCCTAGATACAGCTCCTCCCCTCCTCCACCAGGTATGTATATATGCCAGGCAGAGAGAAACGCTATGAAGGGAAATAGAATAAAGTAAAAGAACAAAAGGTGCTACTTTAGACAGAGCAGGCAGGGAAGGCCTCTTGGAAGAGGCGGCATTTGATCAGTAACTAAAAGAAAGGTTTCAACTACCATCATGCTTTCATGAGTTTTATACACCTGAACCCCTTGAAATGCTGAAGGGACAAGTACTTACAAGAGCAGAGTCACCTAGAAATGGATCTGTCAAAATCAATTTTCCCATGAGAAATACTGGCACAGAAAAGGACTGGGACCTTCTGTCACATGTGGGAGACCCTGCACTCTGTTATCCTAGCACGAGCTTTAGGATCAGAGACGTGAGCTCTGATCTCTGCTCCACATGCCTGGGCATGTCACCGACATCTCTGAACCTCAGTTTCCTCAAATGTACAATGAGAGAAATCCTACCAACCTCACAGTGATGCAATGATAATCAAACTGTTAAAACATGGGAAGTGCTTAAGTAGTGCCCCACTCTAGGTGCTCTAAGTGACAGCTAATGGTATTTATTATTTATCTGTGGTGGGGACAGTTCAGTATGTAGGATGAATGACAGAATGGGTGAAGGGAGAAAGCGTGAATCACACAAGGGACAGGCGGGCCATCTGTACTAGACAACTACAATGCTGGAGAAGGGATCAGCTTCCCGACTGTCAGAGAACTCAGGCATTTGTGTCTTTTCACTTCAAAAACTTGAAATTGTGACACCTCTGGAATGTGCTGCTTTCTCCTAGTGCAAAAATAAAACAACTAGTTTATGACAAAAAAATAAACTTTTACAGGGTAAATGAACACAAACACAGCCTCAACCCTGTGTGCAAGGCAATGGAAGTGTGTGGGTGAGAAAGTGATGCTGCAGGCGTGCCATTCACCTTGGCCCTGAGCCGCCTCACACGTCCTTTTCCCTTGCCCCTAAGCAGACAGATAAATGCAGAGACAGCCTAGGTTGCAGCCAACTGTTCAACTTCAGCAGATCAAGAACTGCCTGCCTTGGGGTTCTTCATAATCTTACATTTTAAGCACAGAGTTTTTAACTGTTTAGAACCACTTTTAAAAATCACTTAACTAAAATATTTTAATTCACGGTAACCGTCCCAGACAGATGGGGGCTCTCTGAATACACCTATCGCACAACCTGAACTTACCAACTACACTATATAAGTTTATTAGTACTCCTCGGTTTGACACACCCGTCTCCTTGTAAGACTATATGCTCCCCACCCTGACCGGTGTGGCTCAGTTGGCTGGGCACCGTCCCGCAAAGCAAAAGTTCACCAGTATGATCCCCGGTCAAGGCACACGCCTGGCTTGCAGGTTCAGTCCCCAGTTGAGGCATGTAGGAGAGACAACCAATTGATATTTCTCTCCCTCTCTTCCTTGCTCTCTAAAATAAGTAAATAAAAGTCTCTGACAACCTTCTCTAACTGTGCCGTGGTCTGACCACAGTTTCGGTTGGGTGCTGGACAGGCTGGATGACTCCCACTTTCGCAAGGCTTCCTCTAACAGCTCTTCATCTCAGTCTAAACAACTACCTGGCCTAGCAACATCTGACTTTCTTTAAAACAAAAAACAAAAATCCTCTAAAAGCAATAATGTTCTTTCGAAGAATGTCCTCAGAGAGTAAAAACATCTCTGCATCTCCCTACCAATAGACCCTAGCAGAAAAACTGCTCTACAGTGGCGCTATATTTATGCATTTGTTGACGTGAATGCATCACAAAAATCACAATGTTGCAGAACTGGAAGAGACTTGCTCCAGTGATTCTAAATTTGCCTGGTAATGGAACTGTGTTTATTAAAACAAATTTTATTCAGAACTTCAATATATATGAGACAAATGTGATCAACCAGTTTGAAGTCAAATTAAACTTCATAGTTTGCAATACACCCAGGAAAAAAACACAGTATAACAGCTTCATTTTAGGTTTTAGAAGCTGAAGTCTAGAGCACTTATAGAACCTGTTCAAGTTCACACAGAAACTTAAGCAGAACTCAGATCTTCTGAATCCTGTGTGATTCTTTTCTTCTTTATTGGCTGAACAATCTGCCTCCAGGCTCTCTCCTTGCAAGGCCCACAGCACATCACCCCTGGGTTGACTCCTCTATCCAGGTCTTCCTGACTCAACAGCACCCCTCAGCTGCCATCTTGTGACTGGGCCTGTAGGCCTAAACATTGGTTTCCAAATTGTTCTCCATATCTCTGCTTTAGAGGTTTTGCATTTCAAGTAAACTTCAGTTTTAAAACATATCTTTTCTTACTACAATTTTAGAAAAATCATGCTCAAATACTATGCCATAAGTTAAATTTTAACATTTTCAATGGATTAATTAGTACTATCGTTAACCAAGTTTTTTGTAGATACCTAAAATTTTTCCCTTTATCTGTACATATACTGTGGTTTCTCCCAAAAGCTGTTACTTAGGACAACTACAGCCTTCTGCTTGCTTTATTGTTGCTGTTGATTCACATGTATGCTCATCAAATACCCAGTCCATGTGAACCACAGGACCGATCATGTACACCTGCCTGGCTGATGTTCCCACAGGGTTAATGGCAAGCTGACTCAAAGTGCCCAGGACATAGTAGGGACTCCATTAATTTGGATTAACACACTCAGTATCAAGAGAACCCCCAATAAGTACAATCATGATAACATGATCATCATGATATCGTGATACTATTGGTAGTCTGGGGGCTTATGTTAAAGTTTGGCGTGCCTCTTGCTATAATGCAAGGTATGCTTCAAATTCTGGCATAAAGATATGTATGGCTCAACACTTAGCAAAATGACATTTTAATGCTTAGCACGGCCTATCCATCCTGCTCTTTGGCCTTATAAGTAAATCTTTGAAACTGGTTCTTAGTTCAAAGATATGTTAGAGAGATGTCTAAGCCAAAGGGAGGGAAGAAATACAAGGGTACATCAGTCCCATGTCCTTTGTGTCGCCTGTGTCCTTTGGTAATTCATGTACTGTTTACTCTGTTACTTGCTCATCCACATCAGAATAGTCTCATGTGAGGAATACAAAAAATATTTGTTGAATTGATTTCTATTTACAGTCAAGGAGATAAAATATTTGAGGGAAAAATATCCAGAAAGTGAGCCACAACGGAAAAACTGGCAACTATGGCTCTCTAAGGAGATGTGTATCTCAGAAAAATATTATTTTATAAACCTATCAAGCAAATGGAAGAAAAGTAGGATGGTTCTGATTCCCCATGTGGTCAAAAAGACAATAACATAGCCACATATTGTTAATAAAAATTAAAATGTCAAAAACAATTCAGAACACGCCATATATTTGTTATTAAGCTATTTTCTTTAACTACTAATATAGAATATATTTGTTGAAAACAAAATCACAATACATAATTGGTATATTCCTCATTCTCCTCAGATAACCACTGTTCATTTTCTGTGTATTCTTCCAATAGTTTCCCTCACTCATATTAATGCATATACATAAACGCACACACCCCTCTGTATCAGAATTCAACAAATACCCCTTGAAGGCCTACGTAATGAGGAACCCAACAAGGATTAAGATGAATGTAATCCCTGATTTAATTTTTTCACAGAAATATTATTATTCAATATATTACTCACAAAACAATTTTAAAATGTAAACTTCACCACCATGAGAAGTAAATGAGTGATACAACTATCACAACCATACAGAGCAGGAAAATAAAAAGAGAGGTCAAGTACTCTGCTCAGAAACTTACCTAGTAGCTACAGGAAACCAAGTCAGGCCTCCAGAACTAGTACTCTTCTCATGAAATAATGTGTTAAGGAATAATAAAGGTGAGTCAGTAAGAATGCAATCTAGAAGATACATTTGAATTCAGAAATCATATGATTAACTACTTATATGAGTGAGCTTACCTAAAGGCAGCAATTAGTGGTGCATAAACTGAGTCCCCGTCATAAACATATAAATGGTCCCAACTACACTCTGTAGCAAAATGATTGAAACGAAGTCTCATTATTTTATTTGGCCTGAAAAAAAAAGTAATGTATAATAATCATAACTATCAAACATTTGAAAAAATATATAGGTAGAATTTTTAAAGAATTTACAGAGAGAAGATATTAATAGTAAACAGCATTATTCCTTTATTTGTCAAAGATCTACTTAGTATTTACTACGTGCAAGAGAACACTTAACATGCAATAATACACAAAATAGACATGGTCGATGCCTCTTTGGTCCTTACAGTCCATACAGTAGCAGCCATTCATTAACAGCCTCTGAACCAACCCACTAGCCCTTCCATTTCTGCACTTCCTTATTCAACTTAAGACCCCACACTACATCATTTCACAAACACACCTGACAATTCTCTAAACTGACCTGCCCCTCTGACTTTTCATAGAACTACCTGGCAAAAGTCCTGGTCTAGAGGAAGACAGTTACGTGCTTTGACTTAAACTGAATCCAAAGAAAACTAAGCCGTGCCAGAAAAAAGTCACACCACTGTGTAGGCCAGTTCCACTATTGGTCACTGCTCGCCAACTTTAAATGGCACTTCAATTCTGCCAGCAGTCCTACTACTATCTCCCTCCACGAATTACTACTTCAGATCATTCTGTCCCACCTCCCTGCTTATGCTCAGCACTCAGGCAAAAATCTCTCTAATTCCCATTCTCCAAAACGTACACCTACCTTCTCCTCCTTCCATCTCCCTCTCATCTGGAACTTCTACAGCCGTATTCAAATCTCCTTAAGTATCAGATATTTTACAAAAACCCCCATAATACATAAGGTTTAGAGCTCAACTCTCTTTTTAGCTCTTACCCTGTCCTATCCCTTTCTCCTCTAGAGTGAAACTCTACAGAAGACTGGGCCTTCTCCATTTCTTCATATCCCACTCACCCCTTCATTCTCCAACCCGGCTTCAGCTCAAACACTCCACCCATAAAGCTCTTGGGATTAGCAACACCATTTAGTTCCTGCTGAAGCCTAATTGTATGTCTCCAGCCTAGACTTTTCCTTTACCTCACACTTATTTGTCTAACTAACATCTCTAAGGAAACAACTAAATAAATACATAAACAGGTTAACTCAGATGGTGATGAGTATCTGTGAAGAAATTAAAGGAAGTATGATATGTTAGTACAAAAGGTGGTGGGGAAATACCACAGAAAGCTTTGGAGGAGATCAGAATGACAAGAGATAAGCCATGTGAAAGGCTTGGAAACAATGTTTTAGACAGAAGAAACAGCACCATTGTGTAAAGTCTGGGGAAAAAAGAAGTTATGTGACTTGATGTGTAGGAGCAGTAAGAAAATCAGCTTGTCTGAAACAGCAATTCAGGGGACCACATGCGATAAGAAGTGAGAAGCGTGTAGGGGGCAAAAGTGAAAATCAAAAGGCCACTTTCAAGGCTATTACCAGAGGCCCAGGAAAGTCAGGATGGTGGTTCTTAATTGCAGAGATGAATATGAAAAGAAGATTGTAAATGGATTTGGGGATATTCTAGAGGGAAGCTGGACAGAACTTACTGATAGGCTGAATGTGGGGATAAGAGAAAGGAGAAATTATCGGTTAGGCTGAGGAGGAACAACCATTGAGATCACATGCAGAGCAATAGTGGAGAAGATTGTCTTGGCCGGATTGGCTCAGTGGATTGAGTGCTGGCCCAGGAATCAAAGGGTTGCCGGTTCGATTCTCAGTCAGGGGCACATTCTTGGCTTGCGGGCCAAGTCCCCAGTAGGGGGCACCCCCAAGGCAACCACATATTGACGTCTCTCTCCCTCTTTTTCTCCCTCCCTTCCCTCTCGAAAAATAAATAAATAAAATCTTTAAAAAAAAAATAGTGGAGGACACCAAATGGGAATGAACTGACAGAAAAAGGTCAAGGGCAGACAATAGACCACAAGTTCTCAGAGTGATGTGCACAGGACACCAGGGCCCTGAGACCCTTTTAGGGGGCCCAACAGGTCAAAACTGTTCACAATAATTAGTACTAAGCTATCATGTGCCTTATCACTATGTTGGCATTTACTAATGGTGCAAGAGCAATAGTGCGTGTAACTGCTGGCGCCTAGTAATGTAAAGACAGTAGCACCAAATTGTACTAGTAATCACTGTTATTCTTCACTACTACTCTCGTAGAAAAGAAGAAAAAATGACAGTGTCATTTAAGGATATCTTTATTACATGGTAAAAATTATTAATTTTATTAATAGTACACATCTTTTTAATATTCTGCATGCCAAGATGGGAAGCATGCACAAAGCACTTCTGCTACCTAACAAAGTACAATAGTCTCAAGGAAAATCACTTTTGTAATTGTTTGAGTTGTGAGCTGAACTTGTTGCTTTTCTTTTAGAACACCATTTATCATTTTTACTTGAAAGAGCAGCTGATTAACTATGGTTTTTCAGACCTGGACATACGGCAGATATTTTCTTGAAAATGAACAAAGCCCGTTACTTCAAAGAAAACAACTGGCAGTATTTGTTACCAAAGATAAAATACAAACTTTCAAGAAATAATTAGAGCTTTGGGAAATTGGTATCTGCCACCCAAATACAACTTTCCAGTATTTAAAACTTTCTGATGAGATTGATGGTGATATTAACTGATGTGATTTTTTTAATTGATTTTAGAGAGAGAGGGAGGGAGTGATGGAGGGAGGGATGGGGAAGATGGGGAGGAGAGATAGACAGACAGACAGACACCGATTTTTTTGTTCCACTTATTTGTGCCTTCATTGGCTGACTCTCCTATGTGCCCTGAGTGGGAACTGAACCCATAAACTTGGAGTATTGGCATGATGCTCTAATCAACTGAGCTACCTGGCCAAGGCCCAATGGGATATTTTTAATATTATAGTAATGAACTATATCAACATTTGGAAGATTTGCATAATTCAGTGAACCAATATTTTCCAAATGTCCCACAAATCACATTACAAAAACAATGCACAGGCCAGAGATCCATTCAAAGTACAAGAAAACTAATTAATTTTAATTTAACAAATTCCAATGCTTTATTCACATTGTTTCTGATTCCACACTACAATTCACTTTTAATAAATTACCACTTGTCAAGTTTTAGTATAGTATCAAAGACCATCCACAATTATTTAAAAGGGCTATGAAAACCCGTTCCCTTTCCCTACTACATTTTAAGTAAAGCTTAATTTTCTTCACATGCTTCTACCACAGTAACTTATTGTAACAAAGTAAATGCAGAAGAAAATATGATAATCCAGCTGACTTCTATAAATCCAGAGAAGAGACTTACAAAAATGTAAAGCAATGCCCTTCTTTTCACTGACCTTTTTAAGTACAAGGTGTTTTTTTTTTTCCATTAAATATGTCATTTGTGCTAATGCACAGTGGGTTTATTATTGCTGTTTTTAAACTGAATTAAATAATATTTGTTGCTTTTGATTTTTAATATGGTAAACACACAAAAAATTATTTGGAATTCTATAAATTTAAGACTGTACTGAGGTCCTGAGACCAAAAAATTTGAGAAACACCGCTTTAAAGGTGTACAGAAGGTAAGAAAAAGAAGGCAACTGCTGGAGGGGCACAGGAGCCCAAACAAGGAGTTGTTTGGGTGGTAACAGTTATTCTGACTTTCCTCCCCACCACAAACACAGGTACTCAGAAAAAGGACACTACATTACAGTTTTCTAATGCTTTAAGTAAATCATTTAAAATACTCAACAGTTTTTTAACTACTACAATTGAAAATACACCAATTTCTGGTGTGTACAATTCATCTGCAGTCTTAAATCAACACAAAAGCTTTTTGTTAAGTAACAATGAAGATTTACAGAAAATAAATCAAATTTACTTGCAAACTAAGAAGTTACCAAATAAAAATATATTTTAAGTACTGCCCTCAAGGCGTGGCTCAGTGGATTGCAAACCAAAGGGTCGTCAGTTCGATTCTCAGTCTGGGCATATGCCTGGGCTGTGAGCCAGGTCCCTAGTAGGGGGTGCTTGAGAGGCAAACATACATTGATGTTTCTCTCCCTCTTTTCCTCTCTCTTTTCCCCTCTCTAAAAGTACATAAATAAAATCTTTTTTAAAACATATTTTAAATGCTTTTTTCTACAGACTGTTAATTTTACTTATAGGAAACGTAATGTCACACTGAGCTCTATCCTGAAAAAAATTAAAGTAGCCATTAGTACTTACTGTCCTTCAATGAGCCATGTGCACTTCGTTTTATATTTATAATTTCCAGGTCCATCTGTTATAAACCCAGAAGATCCAGTTAGTCTATAATTAAAAAACAAACAAATAAATCCATCAAAATTTTATATATTAATAATATCTTTCTTAACTCTCAATACAATCCAAGTTAGGCATAGTGAGTACATGAATGCATACTATTGATATATAACCAGAAGAAAATATTGGATAGTTATATTCAGATTACACAAATATAGATGAAACGAATACATACATTTAAGGAGACAAATATACTAAAACTAACACAAATGAACAAAAAACATCTAAATCTTTCCAGGTAAGATGGGAAAATTGTACTTTGTATATAAAAATGGACACAAGAACTTACTTATGAGTTGTTTTTTAAAAATAGGATCACACAGTAACAGTTACAGATATTTACTACAATAACACTATAGGCAGCATAACTGTGATGAGCCAAACATATCAGATGCCACGACACGTAACAGATCCATCATAGCCATTTAAGATGCTGCTTCCGAAGTGGCCATCCGTAACCATCCATGAGCAGTGTACGTCAGGACCAGTCTTCCCACACTGATGCCAAGCCTGAAGTTCAGCAACATGTTGAGGTCTTGCCATTAAGACAGGCATATCGTAGTATTTCATTAATGTTTTGACTAGTACTAGCCCTACTGTTTGAATCTTCTCATCTGTTTTATTCATTTGCATTTCCCTCTTTGTGAATTCAGATTCCATATTCTTTGCCCAGTATGGGACCAAACTGCCTTTTCTAATTAATATTTAGAAGCTCTTTTTATATTAAGGAGCTCCAATTTGTATGTTAAATGTACTATAAGGTTATTTTCTCAGTGTACTTTTTTCTTTATACTTTGTGTCTGGTATATTTTGTTATATAGAAATTTTTATTATTTAAGAAGGATGCTATTTCCTTCCTTAATGCTGTTTCCAGGTCATTTTTCCTCCCTCTTCTATCAACAATATCAGCCTTTCTGAAACAGATGCTTTTCTGGATCAGCCTCCCTCACTTTTTTAAACATCTCCTGAAATCTCAGTTACTCCTCCTCATCCACTGAAGACATTAGCAACAAGTTCACTGCCTTCCACTTAACTACATCAACATCCAAGATGTTCCATCCAAAACTCAGACTCTCTACTTCTTAAACTCATCATTAACGATACTTCCTCTACCCCATCTTTGTTACTCATGCCCCTAGGTTTTGTCATTAGCAGTAAAAGCACTACCACCAAAATCTTCCTTTTAGGTGTCCTATACTCCTATACTGACTGCCATCTCTTACCTCTGCAGTTCATTTAGGCTTCTTCCTCCTTCCCAGTGAGTCAACAGCCCCATGAGGACCTCCAACCCACTAAACTAACACTTCCCCATGTTCATCCCCCAATACCCACACATTCACTCTCCCACTTCCCTAGTTAAGAAAGTTCCATGGTCTATCACAATTAACATGCCCTGAAAATCCCTTGATTTCTTTGCCCTTCTCTCTCTCTACTATACTTAACTGATACAAAAGTCTGTGTCTTACTCCCCAACATCTCTTCCACCTCCAAAATGTTAGTCTGCGAGACAGTAACGGTTTCCTGTGTTCTCTGCCAATAATTTATTAGAAACATGTATCAGTTAAGATTAGGTTCTAATGCAACTGACAGAAAAACCTAAACAGTAATGGCTTAACTGAGATATAAAGTCCAAAGATAAGCAATCCAGTGCATTTCCATAATCATCAGGGACCTAATATTCTTCTACCTTGTTGCTCTGTCATCCTCAACAGGTTGCTTCCACCTCATAATCCAAGATGGCTGCGCAAACTCCAGCTGTTATTCCCACATTCTACCCAGCAGGAAGGAGGCAAAGAAAAACAAGCATATATCCTCTCAAGTCAAACTCGACAATTCAACTTAACCATTAGTCAAAAGTTAGACAAATCTAAATACAGAGGCTGAGAAATATAGCCATTACCCTCAGATGCCATGTATCCAAAGAAAACCAGGACTTTCTTTACTAGAGAAGTGGAGAAAGACTATGAACGGTCATTATCAGTCTTTGTTACAACATGTAATCTAACACTTAAATGTGAGAGGAAGTTGATTAAGGACTTCTAGGAAGTATTTTCTGATTCTTAGGGACAGCGTGGTAGAGAGATGTGCCACCCAGATCTCCTCTTCAAGGAAGGACTTGCTCCAGCTGCTGCAGGGAGTGTGGTCACCAGATAGCCTCCAGCTACCAGTTTCTTCAGGAGCTTCCTTCTCAAGGCAGCCCATACCAGAGTGGGTACAGAGGCTGGGGCAATTCAACCCAACAAGAACAACTCTGACAAGCAATCCCTGCTCCAGAGCGCCCCTTGATCAGGCCTGCATTAAAGCTCTTCTTTTGCCCAGTTCTCCTTCCAAACCCTTCCTCTCAGTTGTTATAACCAACTTGTACCCCAAACTCCATCTCAGCAAATGCTTCCAAGAAACCCTACCTACTACAGACATTCAGGTGGAACATTCTTCTTCCTCTGGACTTTGCTTCAGTTGGATTTTTCAGCTGGAAGTACTACAGCCTGAACACAAAGCCAAGATCAAGGACAACAAATCAAAGGAAGGCAAAGGTCCCTGAAGAGTAAAATGAACCAACCAAAGAGACCACCCAGTTTTATGGGTAATTAAATTTCCCACTGGTTACTGTTAGAGAAAGAGAGCAAGAACAAACATAGGCACACTCTTCCTTAATTCTTAGTTTTAGGCTCTCATACCTCAAAAAGTTTATGGCTTCTGATTATGCCTGTTTTGCTCCTAAAAGTTTCTATGGGCTTCATATGGACATGTTTAGGTATTTGCAAATATGCATCACTTTTAGAAAAGAAATGGGTTATTTTTATTTCAAATGTTTACTTAGTATCATTAAACATGCACATTTACATAATTTTACAAGTAATGGATAGATAATCACAGGCCCCTTTTTTTTTTTTTTTTTTGTCAACTAAAGAATATTCTTCTCAGGTACACCCACCTACCCCTGGCCAAGATAAACATTTAACCACTAGCATGCATTCTTAACTATTTTTCTTCACACTCATGAGACCATGAATTCATCTTCTTTTTATGGAGCATAATACTCCAACCTATAAGGTATCTTTTTTGTTTCTGCCTCTCTCCCACTAACATTCATTTTGTTTTCAGCTGGTTGGCATTCTGCACACTGCTGCAATAAATACCCCTATACATGTGGCCTTATTTGTGCTTTTATTTCTAAGAATAGAATCTTAGGAGGAAGTTGACTGGGCCAAAATGAGTATGAATTTTAATTGTTAACCAGGCTGCCAAATTTATTTTCCCAAAGGCCGTAACAATTCAGATTTGCACCTGCAATATGTGTAAATATTCTATTTTCCACATCCCTTTGTATTAGGTGGTGTTTCTATTAAATTTTACCAGTGCTCAATTTGAAATCCCCTGTGTTCTAGAATGACCAGTAAGTGGTTACTGGACATTCAGAAAGGTTTGAAAGGAGAAGGCCAGGAATATCAACCTAAAATTTCAGGTCAAGTTTTATAGTATTTTTAGAGATATTATTTGTTTTATATGTTTCACTACTTCTTATTCTTCTGTTTCTCTCTTTTCGCCTTCCTCTGGGGTCACCTGAACATTTTTTAAGATTCTATCTTAACTTATTCCTATTGTTTTTATTTTTGTATAGTTTCCTTGATGGTTACACTAGGTATTAGAGTACACATATGTGACTTATATTTACTGGTAATAACATGTTACCACCTTGAGCAGAGTGTGCAAACCTCACTTCTATTTAGGTGCTTTATCTTCCCTATTATAAATATCATTTTTAGTATCAGATGGTTTTATATTTTTTGATTCAATAATCATATTTGATTGCTAAATCTCAGGATGAAAAAGATTCTATTATTGTATCCATATTTCTGCTCTCTCCATAATTCTTTCTTTTCTGGTGCTCTAAGATGCATTTCTTTTTCATTTATCTGTTCAAAGAACTTCTGTTAGTCATTCTTAAAGGGTAGGTCAGCTAGGAACAAATTCTTTTAGTTTTCAATCACTTGGGAATGTTTTTATTCCCTTTTAATTCCTGAGGGACAGTTTTGCTAGAAACAGAATTCCTTTTATTTTAGCATTTGAAAAATACTGTGCCACTTTCTCTGATAGCATGGTTTCAAATAAGACATCTGTTGTTTGAACTGGAGTTCCCTATAGGTAAAATAACTCTTTCTTTGCCTTTAGTTTATTCGCCATTTTTTCCCACTGATCTATTTGTTTATTCTTTCACCAATACCACATTATCATGATTACTGTAGCTGTCTAGTTAAGTCTTGATGTCGGATAGTGTCAGTCTTCAATACTATGTTGGCTATGCCGCGTTTTACGTCTTCCTGTAGCCTTTGGAATCAGTTTGTCAATATCCACAAAACAACTTGTGGAATTATGATTGGGATTGTGTTTAATTTATAGATCAAATTGGGATATCTTGACAATAATGAGTTTTCCTATCCATGAACAGGAAATATCTCTCCATTTAGTTCTTTTCATTTTGTTCATCAGTTTTGTAGTTTTCCTCATATAGATTTTGTACATATTTTGTCAGATCTATACCTAAGTATTTCATTTTGGGGGCTGCTAACATAAATGGTAAATTGTGTTTCTAATTTCAAATTCCACTTGTTCATTGCTTGTATACAGGAAAGCAACTGACTTCTAAATATTGACCTTGTTGTATCTGTGCCTTTTGACTTCAGTCTGTAGTTTGCCAAATTTGGTAAATTTTCAGACATGATTTCTTTCAAATACTCTTTCAATCCCATTCAATTTCTCCTTTCCCTCTGGGACTCCAAGTAAATGAATGTTCTGTTCCTTGGGTCTTTATTTTTTTCTATTCTGTTTTCTCCCTGTTGTTTACACTGGGTAAATTCTATTGTTCTGTTCCCAAGTTTACTGATTCTATCCTCTGTTATTATCACTCTACTATTAAACTCCTTTAGTGAGTTTGTTACTGTGTTTTTCAATTTTAAAATTTACATTTGGTTCTAATTTCATTACTAATATGGTTCTAAATAATTTTATTTGGTTCTCTGTTGAGATTTTGCATTTTTATTTAAGATAATTTTTAATTGATCATGAAGCATTTTTGTGATAACGGCTTTAAAATTCTTGTCAGAAAATTCCAACATCTGATTCATCTCGCGTTGGTGTCTGTTGATTGTTTTTTTCCTGATTCAAATTGCAGTTTCCTTTGTTATGGGTGTGACAAGTGATTTTCTACGTCTTGAACATTTTTCTATGTTAGAAGTCACTAACATAGAGTCTTGTTTTAGTTTTTAGGGTTTTTTTTTAAATTTTAACAGGGAGTCACCTGTTTAGTTTTAGCAGGTGGATCTTGGCCTACTTTTCTGGTCTATTATTCTAATGGCAGATTAATTTTCACAGTCTTTGTGGTATTATTTGGCCTTCTTTGTTTATCTGGGTGTCACTGGGCTCCCACTGGTCCCTACTGGTGCTGCTTAATGGAGTGAAACAAGTTTCCCCAAGCCAGGCTATCTCTCGGTGGGAAAGGGGTGTGATAGCCCTAGGCTGAACCCCACCCTGGCTCCCACAGTGTCTCAGGGTGTGAAAGGCAAGCCTTGAGCCCACAGAGACAAAGGAGGCTTCCCAGAACGTGTCACTTACTATAGCTGGGTCCCTCTTGCCAGTTCTACCCACTTGCCCCTATGTCTTTGGGTAGCTTCTCTGAGAAGAATCTCAGGCCCACCTGGTCAAAGACACTTTCCTGGACTAGGCCTCCTGCAGCTGTGTCCTTTTTGCAAGAGGAGGAGGAAAGAGCTTCTTCTCAGCATACATTCAGTGGCAATGTTGACAGGCTTGCATGATGTTTTCAGAGGGACTCTTATTTGACTCAGGGGAGGAACAGGCCCAGCTGGATGCTATGTAGGAAGGTCAGAAACAACTGGTCTAGGTGACCTTCTGTTCAGTGGGGGCATGTACGATGTCCTATGACTATGCTGTTCTTGCAGTCCTATGATCCCAAACCAGCTTACCTTCTTCTTTACAGCCTTTCAATGCACTCCTTTGGTTGTCGCCTGCATCAATTTCAGGACTTACAGCTAGACTTAGCAGGGAAAATTGGTCTATATAATCTCCTCTGTACTGGAAGTCTCCCTATGAATTTATTTTGATTATCTGTTTTCTCTCTAAATTTTAGTCAGTTCTTTTATTTTTACATATCTGGTTATTTTATTGCAGGCTAAGTTTTATAAATATCATATTTTATAATATATAAAATTGATATATATATAATCATATATCATCACTGAATATGTAAAAACTATACAACTTGAATCGTTGATAGTGTCTTCCTCCAGATTTACATTTGCTCCTAGCATGCAATAAATCTCCTTAATCCAATCAAGGATTAAAGTGATTCGAAAGCTAGTCTTCAACCTTAGTGAGAGTTGACCAATTCCGTATTCACCCTTAAGCACAGGGTGTAGCCTATCCTTCACGGCTCCCAACTAATAGTCTGGGTTTTTTTCCAGTGTCCCTTTCTTTGGAGGTCCTGAACTCCAAGCAGACCCCCAACTCAACATAATTACCAAACTCTGCTCAGAATCTTAGCTTCTTTGCCACAATTTTCTGCTCAACCTCTTAGCTGGACATTTCAAACCAGCTAACCACTCCACGAGAAATGCTGTACCAAAAGTTTATTTTACTACTCTGAGCTTGCCTCCTCTCCAAAATGTTGGTCTCTCAAGCCCTTGCTATTTGCCTTGCTCAGTCTCCAAAGCCTTCAAACAAATTTAAAAAAAAACAAAAAACAAAACCCAAAACAAAACTTTCCATCTTTTCTAGTTGTTTTTAGCTGAAGTGTTGGCTAAAAAAAAAAGCTATTCTACCACTGACAGAAACAGAAATTTTCCCTAGTAGCTTGTTTTGTGATATGAAATATTAGTGGGAATTATTATTTAAAAAACAGAGTCAGGCACTAGAAGTGTTTAATATTTCCTAGGTTGGTTTCTAGAATTTTCTAATAGAACAAGGAAACACACTTCTAAGAAAGAATATACATTCTGAGTTAATTCAAAGTTAGGATCCCAGAATTCTTACTTAACCTGTCTGATTGTATCTCTTTAACAAACCAAAATCTAGGGCCCCAAGCTAATATAATTATCTACTTGCTTTACCTTACACACCTCCAGATAGTAACACCAATATTACTTATCAACTCTAAGATTATTAAAAAGAGTATATGGTATCTTTGTAAGTTCTTTGTCCTTGGTGATATATTCCACTAAAAACAGACAAATTACAATGTTCAAAGTCACTTAAAATACTCTCTATGTGCTTCAACTTCAAACGTGATCATTTAGGTTCACTTATTCCCATTTGTTTTTGATTTTTAGAGATTGCCTTTTAATCTCATTTTATTTTTGTTTTATAATATGGTAAATAAAGCATGATTCTAAAGCCCAATCCACAAAACAAAAGTATTTAAGAAGTCTAGGTTCCATCCCTGTTTCTTCCACCCCATTCCCTTCCTTTCCTAAAAGATATCATTTGCATTAGTTTTGGGGTCTATGCATATACCCAACAATACATGTGTATATATTTGTAGACACCCTTTCCTTGAAAAATGGTAGCATACAATACCACTGTTCGGCTCCTCGCTTTTTTCATTTAACCATATATTCTCAAGATGACCACACAACATACAGGGTCTAGCAAAATTAAGGCCTGCTTAAGGGTGGTTGGTAAAGTTATAATGTGAGTATAATAATTTATAGTTTTAATTTGAACATTTCACCTAAAACGTCCTATGGTGTGCTTGAGTGTGATATTGTTATGTTACAGAATTACATGCTTACGATTTTGTAATAACTGAGGGGCACTATTTGTGCCAGACCCTGGAGAGTCCTAGTTCCTTTTTATAGCTACTTCATTTACAATACTCCATTGTGTGGACATACCATATCTTATTTAACCAGTCCTTGATGCTTGCTCTGTGCCTAGACTAACTTGCTACCGAATTTTTTTTTATAATTTAAATTCACATGAAAATTCAAATAGTCTCACTGTGGTGGCCAGAAAAATAAACTTGCAGTTATTCTGTCTGACCTTTGCTGTCACAGCTTTAGGCAAAAAGTTAACTATATAATCAAGAAACAAAATATACTAAGAAAGCCCCTACACAAACCACTGATAAAGGGTTCTGAACTGGAGTACACATCAGTTAACACCCATAGAGCTTTAAAAAGCACAAATGACAAATAATGGGGCCTCAATACAAACCACTCTCTGGTGGAATGCAGCTTTCCACTGGTGGCTTTAAAAGCTCCTCAAATGCTTCTAACTCATACATTAAACGAAGAACAAATCTTTTATAAACAATCTTGGAATTTTCTAGGTATTAAAGTTCAGTGGCTAAATTTTTGGCAAAAATACTAAAAATAATTCCAAAATTTCACCTCTAGTCAGAAAAGTTTAATGACAATTCCTTAAAATCAAAATATAATGAAAAATTTCATGAGAGTTTATTCATACTACTAAGCCCTAAAACGTAACAGATTAAGCATTTGTCCTAATTATTTTAAAATAATAAATCTATAACATAAATGATATAATATGAATGATTGTTGTACACTTTACTGTTTAGGATATCCTACTATATCCATCTATGATTATAATTAAATACACAAACAATGCACTTCCTCATATTTAAAAAATAATAAATCATCTACCTTCAGACTCAATTAAAGAGACAATTCCTTTGCTCAACTGGAGTTGTCTTGGATCCAGTTCTCCATGATATCCCTATAAATAATGCCACCTGCATTTATGGCTTCATCTACCACCTATATGCTGATATATGCCCAAGTTGTATTTCCAACTCAAAGGAACGCCCATGTTTCAGACCCATATTTCCTATATCATAAATTTAAGTCATTAAATCTCCTTTTTCACCTCTTGCTTTTTTTCCACCATTTTGTCATCATCCATACTATCTTTCAAAACTTATGAACCCTTTCTTTCCCTCACACATTCGTTTAGCCTACAAAACCACTCATTTTCCCCCTTCTGTCCTCACTGCCAATTCCAATGCTCTAGTTCAAATTCTCCTCATCTAAGCTTGGTCTCCTACAATTATTTAGCCCAGCTCCCTGATCTAGACAGTTCTCTACAGAGCCACCTCTCATCTTCCTCAAAACCTGCTTGGAAAACTCTTCCTGCCTTAACACTATGTAAGAGGTCCATCACAATCCAACCCCAACTTACCGCTCCTGATCCATCTCTAGCCATTGCCCCCCAGACTGAGCAGCCCTTATTGCGGCAATACTGAATGTCAGTCTCCTCCCTCAACTCACCTGCCTGCAAGTCCTCATGCCTTCGCACATCCTGACTTCTTTATCCCTTCCCCTTGTTTACCTACCGAGTAAACTCCTAACCACCCTTTTGGATCTCAGATCAAATGCCCTTTGGAATGTTCAGAACTGTGCCCAATGTTTTTTGTATTGAGCTGAGTGTTGCCTTCCGTGTTCAGACTTACCATACAGTCCGATTATCTCTGACAGAGAGGAATAGCTCTGCCCACTAGACTACCATGATTTTTTCAAGGATATATTGCATTTACTTCTTTTTCTCCACTGCCTAAAACATCACAGATGTTCGCATAATATTTGCTGCCTAATGAAGTTCCAGAAAAGTTTCACAGCAACAAAGAATTTTAAGCTCTTATTACAAACAAAATTTACTACAAAAAAAGTCCAAGATAAATTCCTATAATGTACTATGACATTCTGGAGACAAGAGCATTTCAGAAGCTAAAGAACTGCAGGTGGAATCTTTGTTCAAAACATATGAACACTGAATCTATCACCTCAGAAGAAGGGGTACCTTGAGAATGCCTAGTTTGGTTCAAGAACCAGGGGAGTCCAATAATTTATGTAAAACATTCCCTTAAACAGCCATATAATGACTGTTAGTATTACATTTTTCTAAATAGCAATGAAAACTCAGAGCATAAAAGGGAAGTACAACAACAAAAACTGGGGGTTCCAGAACCAACAAAACTCAACCCTGCAAAGGAACCAGGAACCAAAAAGTATGGTTCTGACACAAGCTATAGTCGGCTCTGCCCTGTGTGGTCCCTTGTTTCTTCTAGGTATGTAGACACATCCTTAGCAAATAATTTGATATTAATCTTATGGGGGAATATCTCTTCCCATCAACTACCACCCATCTGAAATGATAAAACAGCCCCATTCTCCCAGGCTTAAAATGTTGATGTAACCTTTGTTAGCTTCTTCCTCTGTTTTATTTCCTCCATCAGATGTATGACCATTTTATAATGAAATTACCATCAAAGGCTTCCTTAAATTCATCCCTTCAACTCCGTTCCCACTGCTACGGCTACACTCTAGCCCAAGTCCAAACAGTTCACAGCAGCCTGATAGCCAAAGACTCTGGCTACCGTCACAGCTTCCATGAACTGCCCACAAAGTCAACGAAGCATCCCACAGCCAGAACAACATTCCTAAAGGACCGATGTCACTGTGTTACTACCCTTGTCAAGTGTTTACAATGACTCTGCACAGACTATGGAATGAAGTTCAGACTCCACATGATGACATTCTGACTACTAAGAATGTCAATCCTCCCTGTCGCCCTGATAAGCCAGTTCCCATCACTGTTCCCCAAACACGCCAAGCCCATTCTCATCTCAACTGTGCTTTTACTCAAACCATATTCCCCATCTCTTCCTGGAAAGCAAATCTAGCCATGCACACATAATTCCCCCTATCTAGTATATGCTTTTGATCATTCTTGTGTATCCAATAACCAGAATCTCTCCCAAGGCCCTGAATATTAGACCAAAAAAAAAAAAAAAAAAAAAGCACAAAATAGGATTACATTCAACCAAAGACCAACCCTGTTGGCAACCAACTCCTTGTAACTACACTCCTTTCAAAGAGTCCATATAAATAATATACAGCAATGAAAGGGAAAGAAAAAGCAATTAGTAAGGACAAAGAAAAGTTTAAGGAAACTGACATTTAACTCCAACTCCTGCTAGCCATCTAACACCTTTTATTTGTGTATATCACCTTAAACTTTTCAGAACTTTTTTATGGTTATTTAAGAATAGAAAGACATATACAATCTGGCTCCTACTGATAAATGGAGGGGGGAAAAAAGAACACGGGCAGATTCTTAGCTAAATTTTAATGGTTAAATAGTCGGGATTTGGTGACAGTTTCAAGGTAAAGAAAAAAGAATATGTAAGGAAAACACCCTGGGCTTTGGCCTGTGCTGAGGAAACTGAGAATTTAACAGGTGTGGAGTAAAAAATCAAGGGTTCCGTTTCATAGTGTTCCAAGTCCTGGGACTAAGAAAAGCTCTGACTATGTATCTACACCACATATTCTTCACCCAGGATTGGGTGCAGATACACAGAGAGTGTCCTGAGGTACTCTAATTTTTAGAGGCCAGAAGAAGAAAGAATTTGCAAATGAGCAAACAGTCAAGTATGGAGAAGAAACAAAAAACAAAACAACAACAACAACAAAAACCCACAAGGTATACAGATCAGAAATCAACCGTCAAAATTTATTGGCAGCATGACTGTCAACACAGAAAATAGGAGAATCCATATCAATACTAAAAAAAATTTGGGAAAATTTCCTAAACAAATTCAATATATGAGAAAACAAATCCTGCTTTTGCACCTCTGCCATCACCATGACTTTAAGATTCAGCTGGTCTCTGGTCCAAGGAGGACCAGATAGTTGTGATACCCTATCCCCACCTAGTGAGTCCAGCCAAGCTCCAGCCTAGCCTCACACAGGTAAGTTCAGCAGAGATCAGCCAAGTTCCCCAGACAACCACAGACACCCATGAGCTAAATATTAATGTTATAATGACAGTACTAATAAAAATAATTAATAAAAAACTCCATTCCTGTGCTAGTGGCAAGAGCTGGGTGGAAGGGGGACAAAAAGGAGGAAAATGGGTAATAGTGTCAACAATTAAAAAAATATTAAAGAAAAAAATAAATTCCATTCCTAGGCACTATAGTAATCAATTACATTATAGTAATAGGAACAAAATTGTGTATGTAGAGGTAAATCCAATAAAAGTATGTCAGGCCTTTTTGAAGAAAGTTTTAAGAATTTACTTAAAGACATTTAAGAAACCTAAATAAATGGAAATATAAAGCATGTCTGGATGGGAAGACTACATCACAAAGATAACAAATTTCCCCAGGCAAATCTCAGTGCCAGGCAAAATTCCAAACAAAATCTCACCAAGGGTCCTGGCCAGTGTGGCTCAGTTGGAGCACCATGCCATAGACCAAAAAGATTCCCAGTCAGGGCACATATCCAGGTTGCAGGTTCAATCCCCAACCCCCCTGCCACACTGGGGTGCCTACAAGAAGACAACCAATCAATGTTTCTCCCATTTCAATGTTCCCCTCCCACTCCCTCTCCCTCTCTCTCTCTCCCTCCTCTTCTCTAAAAGCAATGAAAATATGTCCTAGGGTGATGATAAAAAAAATAAACTCAGCAAGGACTTTTATTGAAATTAGAGAAGCGAAGGGCTAAAAACAACTAAGACAAACTTGATGTCTTATATGACTAAGGTGTATTTAAAATCTATAGGATAGAACAGACATTTCAAAAATTTATATGGAACCATAAACGACCTCGAATAGCTGCAGCAATTTTGAGAAAGAAACACAAAGTAGGAGGGATCACAATACCGGACATCAAACTCTACTACAAAGCCACTATACTCAAAACAATCTGGTACTGGCACAAGAACAGACCCATAGACCAGTGGAACAGAATAGAAAGCCCAGAAATAAGCCCAGGTCTCTATGGACATCTAATATTTGACAAAGGGGGCAGAAGCATAAAATGGAGCAATAACAGCCTCTTCAACAAATGGTGTTGGGAGAGCTGGATGGCTACATGCAAAAAATTGAAATTGGATCATCAGCTGACACCATACACAAAAATAAACTCAAGATGGATAAAAGACTTAAATATAAGTCGCAACACCATCAAAGTCCTAGAGGAGAACATTGGCAGGAAACTCTCAGATATCCCACGCAGCAATTTTTTCACTGATATGTCTCCTAAAGCAAGGGACATAAAGGAAAGAATAAACAAGTGGGACCTCATCAAAATAAGAAGCTTCTGCACGGCTAAAGAAAACATCAGCAAAATGAAAAGGGAGCCAACCATTTGGGAAAATATATTTGCTAATGATACATCAGATAGAGGTTTGATCTCCAAGATATACAAAGAACTCACTCGACTTTACTCCAAGAAGACAAACGATCCAATCAAAAAATGGGCAAAGGACCTGGGCAGATGCTTTTCTAAGGAGGAGATACAGAGGGCCCAGAGGCATTTGAAAGGATGCTCTGCATCACTAGCCATTGGAGAAATGCAGATCAAAACCACCATGAGGTACCACCTCACACCGGTCAGAATGGCCATCATAAACAGATCCACAAACAACAGGTGCTGGCGAGGCTGTGGAGAAAAGGGAACTCTAGTCCACTGTTGGTGGGAATGCAGACTGGTGCAGCCACTATGGAAAGCAGTGTGGAATTTCCTCAGAAAGCTGAAAATGGAACTGCCTTTTGATCCAGCGATTCCCCTGCTGGGACTATACCCTGAGAACACCAAAACGCCAATACAAAAGAACCTATGCACCCCAATGTTCATAGCAGCACAATTTACAATAGCCAAGTGTTGGAAGCAACCTAAATGCCCATCAGTAGATGATTGGATCAAAAAATTATGGTACATATACACAATGGAATACTACGTAGCAGAAAGAAAAAAGAAGTACTAAACTTCGCAACAGCATGGATGGAACTGGAGAGCATCATGCTAAGCGAAATAAGCCAGGGGGCGAAAGACAAATACCATATGATCTCACCTATAAGCGGAACCTAACCAAGAATGCAAAGAAGCAAGGCAAATATGGCCAGCAACACTGAAAGGAAAAGAAATCAACAGAGACAAGAGGGAAGGGGGGGGGGCAGGGAAAGGGAAGGGAAGGGGAAAGTCAAGGAACATATAGCAAGGACTCATGGACAAAACCAAAGGGGAAGAGCTGAGGGAGGGAAGGTGGGAGGGGGCAAGGGAAAGGGGGGGGGGGAAGGCAGAGACAAATGTAAAAAAAAAAAAAAAAAAAAAAAAAAAAAAAAAGAAAGAAAAAAAAAATAAATAAATAAAATCTATAGGAGGAAAAACATATTATTCTATAAATGAGACTGGGACAACTGTTTACTAAGTAGAAATAATCAAATTAGGTCATTACAACAAACTACACATAAAAATAAATTACATGTAGATAAAAGATCAAAATGTAAAACAAAAATTTTAAACACTGAGGAAGAAAGAAGAGTATCTTACATCGGTATAGGGAGGAAATTTTTAAATATAACACAAAAAGCACAATAAGGAGTGATAAAATTGACTACACTAAAATTAGAAATTTCTGTTAAAAAAAATACCATAAAGTGAAAGACGAGCCATAGCCTATTGTTGCTGGCAATGTAAATTGGGTAACTCTCCATGGAAAATTATTTGATAATACATAACAAAATTTAAAATGCGCATATCCCTCTGATGAAGCAATTTTACTTCTGAGACCCACGAATGTGTGAAATGACATGTGTACAAGATCATTCAGCACTTTTATCTAAATTAAGGCACATCCATACAATGGAATACCGAACAATTAAAAAAAAAAAAGAATGTACTAGTATGAAACTATCTTCAACATAACACTATTCAGTGAGGCTAGAGAAGGAAAGGCAAAGTACAGGTAGTGAGTAGAATGTACCATTTACATTTTAGAAAAAACAAAAGAGGGAGGAGATACAACATATACAGGCTCCGGGAGAAGTAATGCCTGCTTGAGTGTGGTTGGTAATGTAATGCTATGGGTATAATAATTTATAGTTTTATTTTAAACATTTCACCTAAAATGTTATATAGTGTGCTTGAGTGTGAATTTCTTAAGTTACAGAATTATATGATTATGATTTTGTAAGAAAAGATTTTTTTAATAAAAAAGGGATGTTATTTGTGCTGAACCCTGTAAAATTGCTTATAAGTGCAATTTTAACACATCTGGAAGGCTACACAAGAATCCAATAACAACTGACTACTCCCAGTGAGGTGAAGGAAAACTTCCCACCATATATCCTTTTGTAACTTTTGAATGCATTACCTATTTTTTAAAAGGATTATATTTTATCTATTCTAAGATATGCCTTTTTTTCTCATTTAATCTCTCTGAAACCAAGATGCTTCTTAAAACTTAAGATGATGCCACGTCTTAATTTTACTGGATGGATTTTTTTCTTCCTTAGTGGTACCAAATATTATGGTATATCTTATAATCAATGCCATTTTTATTCAAAAAAATTAAGTTAAAAATTCTGAATAAATTTTTTATTCTGGAATATAATTTTAGATTTACAGAAACATTGAAGAGATGATACAATGAATTCCCAGACATCTCTTACCCAGTTTCACCTAATGTTACCATATTACATTACCATGGTACATTTGTCAGACTAAGAAACCAATATTGGTACATTTCTACTCCCTAAACCCCAGACTTTATTCAAAGTTCTCCAGTTTTTACATAAATGTACTAATTTCTGTTCCATGATCCAATTCAGGACACCATATGGCATTTATTCATCCTGTCTCCTTTGTCTCCTCTGGTCTGTGACAGTTTTTTAATGTTTCTTTGTTTCTTTATGACCTTGACAGTTTTGAGAAATACTATCCAGCATTTTGCAGAATGTCCCTCAATTTGTCTAATGTTTTTTCTAATAATTAGATTGAAATTATAGGGTTTTGGGGAAAATAACAAAGAGGCAACATTCCCTCCTAATCACGTATCTGGTAGCACATTAGAACTGCGTGTCTTATCACTACAATCTTAACCTTGATTATTTGGTGAAGGTAAGTGTTTGCCAGGTTTCTCCCACATATCATTACTATTTTTCTCCTTTCTGTATTCTATTATTTGGATAAGAGTCACTAAATCCAGGCTATACTCAAGGGAAGCAATGAAGAGAAATTAAGTTCCACATCTTGGAGTACCTATAAGTAAGGCGGAGTATCTACTTATATTGGTTCAGAATTGTTCTGTGAGATTTGTCCCTTCTCATCCTTTATTTATTTATCAAATCATTTATAGGTAAAATTTGTAAATTGTGAAATAAAATTTAAAATGCCATTCACTAGATTACTGCTGCATATATAATACCAGGATTAATATCCAGAATATATGAAGAACTATAGATCAATACAAGAGGACAAACAACCTAATAGATAAATGAGCAAAGGCAAGAAAAAAAATTCAAATAAATGTAACATACATATCAGTGGACAGAATTCATAATCCAGGAAAAATATTATGTGAGTGAATTAGAATAAAAATAAAAATTTAAGCCAAAAAAAGGAACAACACGAAGAAGACCATATAAATGTCTTTTTTTCCAAATGAATGAGAATGGTATCAAACTACTGTGGAATTTGGATTCTACTCAATAAATTTTTTTTTAAAGATTGTAGTTATTTTTAGAGACACAGGAAGGGAGGGAGACAGAAAGGGTGAGAAACATTGATCCGTTGCCTCTCATGCACCCTGACCTGGGATCGAACCTACAATGCAGGCATGTGCCCTGACCGGAATTGAAGGGTCAAACTTTCAACTTCACAGGGCAACGCCGAACCAACTGAGCCACACCCATCAGGGCCTGCTCAATAAATTTTTAAAAGTAATATAATGAGTCTTTTTCAGTAACTTCATACTATGCCAGAAATGATATTCTTTGCAACTATGTAAATCATTTTTTAATGGTATAAATTAACTGCATTTCAACCTGAAAATATACAAGGAAGTAAACAGAATTTTTAAATTATGTTGGAGGTGCTTGTTCAAAACTTTAAAAACCACTATTCTAGAGAAAAATCATACTTGTGTGCACAAAGAGATATGTAAAGTGTTAACTGTAGCACTGTTTGTAGCAGCACAAGTTGGGAAAATCTAAATGCCCATCAGCAGGACAATACAGCTAGAAATCAACTAGAACTACATTTATAAACAGAAATCTCAAAAGTATTGAACTATTTGTTTTCAGGTAAGAAAAGCATGTTTAGTTTTTATAAAGTAGGAAAAACATGAGCTTGTTTCTGCAAACGAGAGTGTGCATGTATATGTGTATGTGTGTGGGTCTGCAGCAAAAGTGGAAACATGCATGCAATGGAAATAATACACATCAACTTCACCATACTAGTTACCTCTGGGGAGAGAGTACCAGGATGAGGAAGGGGTAACAGAGAATTTGGTTGGTATCCATAATATTTTATCTTATGTAAGTTATATTAATATTATTATGGAATAATATTACTATGAGGAAAATTCGGCAAGGCTATGTTGTAGGTACAAAGATATTTATTACTCTTTGTATTTCTTCCATTGGTTTGAAATATTTTATATTAAAACAACTTAAAATCAAGAGAGACTGAACCAGCACCAAACATATAATTGCTTTAAAGCAACCAGTTACTCGGTCAGTTGTTCACTGTTGTTCAACCAGTAGTCCAAATAATGTTGCAATTAAGACAGTGATGGCATCTACTAAAAGAGAATCATAAGAAATGATATTTAAATACAAATTATGGAAGGGCATAAAATTAATCCGTATCTACACATATCCCTCAAGATCAATTAGCCAAACCTTCTGATCAAAATCTTCATATAGCTTTGCAAGACATCTTTTGCACTTCAAAAACCCATGTTGAAAGGGGGAAATTAAGTGACAATTATAGTCAGTTTGGCCTTTTTGTTCAATTTTGAAAAACACCATTCACACAAGAAATATGCTCTTTGAGGAGAAATGCCTACAAATAGCTGAAAACTACTATTATTTTTATCACTTAGAAACAAAATACAAAAAAATTCTAAGAAATAATTTTTAAAACACAAATGCTAACAATTACCAAACATTAGGAGAGGAAAGTGGTCTATTTCTACAGTACAAAGCAGTGTCAAATTCAATCTCTATTTTAATATACATTTGATCCCAAAATTAAATTTCATTTTTTTATTTGTGTATAAATGATGCTTTTCCTTACATATTAATTTAAAATACATTAAACATGTAGCATAGGTTAAACAGGGAAAAGGTTAAATTTCTTATATTGTGAATATCATATAAGTTATATTTAAATTTGTTGTCTTTGAGAAATTACTTTTTATTTTATTTAAAAGTATTTACCAAAACCAAGATATATATTAAGATCATCTTTTAATTCCTAAGAGAGTCCATAATAGTGTACATGTTTCTGTGAGTCAAAAATATAGGAAACACTGGTGAAGAGAGGTGACTTTTGTGTGTCAACAGCATCTGATAAAGTTTCAGCCCCTAATCGTTATAAGTTTATTAATAAGTCAACTTAAAAGTCTTAATTAGAATGTAAAATGGACCAAGAGGAATTAATTTAAAAATTAATGTTAATGTTATATTCTAAAAGAATAAATTCAGCCCTGGCAAATTCAACCATGACTAAACTTAACTTCTGTAAGTGAAAGATAGAATTCTAGATGAGTAAACATGTAAATAAATAGCTAGAGTTAAAGTTCACTCCAAATGTAACGCGAAAAAACAGAAAACTTAAAGACTTAAGAAGTGAAAGGATAAAAATCAAAGCAGGGTCTCAAGTGCTAAAAGAAAAGTAGTTAAAGGGATATGACATCAATAAAACAAGGAGAAAGAAAAAAGCAAGGCAAATATAAAAAAGCTATCCTCAGGAGAAAATATTAGCAAAAGACTAATAATAAAGGGCTAGTTTTAAAGAATAGGGTAAAAAGCAAAACTGGAAAGAAGTAACAAAAAAGGCTTAGATTAGTATATAACACAGATGACTCACTTTTGCCACAGTGCATTTGGGAAAGCACAGAAAATGGTGAGGAATGTAAGTGGGAAACAAGTTGCATAATAGTTAGTGGCTGATAAATTTTCAAATACAATTATTTTGAAAAGTACAACTCTAGTTTCACTTCAGTTTTAGAATAAGATTTTGTGAAAGAGAAAAAACCGGTATGACTCCACACTGTTCAACCGCAGTTCCAGGTTAATACTTCTATGTTTAATTCTTAAGACAGATAACCTACAAATTTATTAAATCAGTCATATTTAGAAAAAAAATTGTTTGGATCATAAACATACTCTGCTTTTCTCCCATATATTTCTCTGTCATCTATACCTTAGTAAATAAAAAAAATTTGCCTATCTTAGGAACCTTTTACAGAGGTAAAGTTTAAATGGCAGATATCTGCTTTCAAATATGTCATTAACTTTTCCAATTACATTAAGACATTCATGCTCAATTTTCCTTTTTACTCAATAGCTATATTTTTACCTTTTAGAATAAGTAAATTCTATCTTCCAGGAGTCAGCCAAAAACATTAAATGTCTATTATATAAGTATTCCACATAAAGTTAAGTTTGCACCCAATATAGCATAATTTCACACAATAAACACATACTTGTTTGCTTCCTCCCATAATCCTCTCTATTCCCCCATTACAAAATCAAGGGATGGATAACTGCAATTCAATGACTTGGCTCTACTGGACTGAAACTCAACACGGAACAGTCTTCACTGCAGTAACCTCAAAGAGCCAGTATAATGCATTCCACCTAGTGGGTCCCTCACAACTCCTTGGAATGACTGAGTGAATTCCTAATAAACTGGGGAGCAGCACTTCATTACTTGACACATTATTATCCAGACCGTTCCCAATTTTCATCATCAACACTTAGTATTGACCAAATGGCAGGTTCTAAGAATACACAGGCATGTTACTGTTCTTACCTGCCTAGCACTGGCCCACTTTCTGGTAACATACATGTGTTTTCCTTTCTCCTTCTTTGTCCCCCTTTCTCAGTTCCTGCCATCTAATGGAGCTGGACTTCATCCTCCACCCCAAAACAGATACTCAACGCAGGAGGATGTTAAGCCGGTTTGATTTAGCTTCTGGAGGCACCATATGAGGAAATCCTTTCTGAGAGTGAGGCTAGTAAAGAACAGAGCAATACAAAGAGATGGAGGGATTGATACCAACTGGTCCCCTGGATCTAGCCATGCATGAATCCAACAATATACTCTTGACTTTTCTGTCACATAAACCAGTAAATCTCTCCCATTTTTTTCTCTTAGGCTTGTGTGAGTTGGGTGTCTGTTACTAAAAGAATTTTGATAGAAATCATACCCAATACAATTTACAAATAGAGTGACAATTAACAAGCCCTCAAATGTGAAACTGGCTAAACAGAGCTGACGTAAAGGGCAGTAAGAACAGTCTCATCTCCAGGTGGTAGTTGGCAATCCCAGTTAAGCAGCATCGAAGAGATAAGCTAATACTATTGCCCATGTAATTTAAGATTCTGATCATATGCAATCAAAATTGGAACACTGGGACACTTGGTAGAAAAACATCAGGAATTTAAACCATGTTATCAATGCCAAGAGAATAAGGCCCACACTCCTTGGTAAGGAATAAAAAGACTTTCATGATCTGGCCCTACATCCCTCTGTATGTTAGGACTTATTCTATATTGTAAAGGACAGAAAATCCAACACTAACTGGCATAAGAAATGTAGTACCGCCCTGGCTGGTGTGGCTCAGTGGATTGAGCGCCAGCCTGTGAATTAAAAGGTGGCTGGACTGATTCCCAGTCAGGGCACATGCCTGGGTTGTGGGCCAGGTCCCCAGCTGGGGGCATGTGAGAGGCAACCAATAGATGTACCTCTCACAGGTTTCTCTCCCTCTCTTTCTCACTCCCTTCTCCTCTCTCTAAAAGTTAAAAAAAAAAAAAAAAAAGGAATGACATGCAGTACCTCACAAAACTGAAAAGTACAACAGCTTCAGGCAAGGCTTGATCCAGAGATTCAGAAAGTCATCAGGTCTCCAGCTCCATTTCTCTGCCATCCTCCCTCCTCTAGGAGCTGTTGTGACCTCAGGCGGACTTCTATTACAACAGCAATGCTACTAATTCTAACAGTTTGAGGTCTTATATTCTCACTACACAAAAGGCAGATGACAAAGCATCTGCTTCATAAATGCCCACAGAGGACAGAGGCCTCCAGCAAGTTCTGAGATTCACTTTGATTGAGCAGCTTAGGTTATTCTCCCTTAGAGCCCTGAGAGAGAGTGTGGTCCCTCCAATACCTTCATTTCAGAATTCTGACCTCCAGAACTGTGCAAGACTAAATTTCTATTGTTTGAAGCCCTCCAGTTTGTGGCACTTTGTCGCAACAAATATAGGAAACTAATACACTAAGTGAGTATGACAGTTTATGATTCTGACTTTGCAGAAGCTCTTTGCTCCTTCTGGAAAGCCCTTCTCCCCCACCATTCATGATTCACTATTCACACTAAACTCAGATCTGTCAAAATGCTCTCTTCTCTGTGATGCCTTCCACCAGAACCCTCAAAAGGTTAGTCTCTCCACCACATATTAATCCAGCACCACATATTGCCTGTATTTTTATTATTAAATTCTAATTGCCTGTGCATATAGCTATATTTTCAGAACTATGAGCTCTCCAATGGGGACTCAGGGCCTGATTCTTACCCACCTTCATATCCTCAAGGTATGCATTGTACCTAATACACAATATTCATTAAGAAGCTACCTGTGAGTTGAGTGGGTTGATAACTCATGTCAAAAGAAAGCAACAGGTATGACTTTGGAGAATTTGCTACTATAGATTATTGAGGACTGAAGATGGGGTAGAATTGAAGGGGTAGAATCTAGGTAAGTAGAGAAGAATGTGGAGGCACGGAGGATGAAGGGTGCTAAATTTAGCAAATATGCAGAAAAACTATAAGGTGGAAGGATTCGGTTAGGAAAAAAGAACGTGCATAAGGCAGTGGGAGCCTTCTGCTGACAGTCATTTTACAGGTAGTACCAGGAGGGGGGAAAAAGTGTATGAGCAAGATAGTGACACATACTTTCAGGGGATTATGTGACAAAATGTAGAATGGACTCTGGAGGTAAAAGGTACCAGTCAGGATGCAACAAAGGCAGGCTGGCAATGAGGTAAAGGACCATGTACACTAGAATGGCTGCAGGAGAAATGGAAAGGAGCAAATTTCTACGACTTTAGAGAAGAGAAACTAAACAGAAAGGGCAATGGGCTACTCCTAAATTTTGACCTTTGCTTATCTAAAGTCAGATGTGCCACTGAAATAAGGAAGTATAAAGGAAAAGACTATTTTTTTTAGACATGGCTCATTCAGACGTGACAGTAAAACATCCCAGTAAAGAAGCCCAGCAAAGAGTAGAAAATAAAACAATGAAGTTTGGAAGAAACAGAAGGACAAAAGACATATGGCAGTCATATAGGCAGAAATCACTTTTGTTTTTGGCAGTCTTATAACTGTATTTGACAATCAGCAGTTCGTTTTCAACCACGTTAACTATCTGTAGATTTTCGAAAGTGGCAGCAGGTACACAGGTAATCAACATATAGAGCTTGTTTGGTGAATGAATCT
Organism: Pteronotus mesoamericanus; assembly: GCF_021234165.1. Lineage (NCBI taxonomy): Eukaryota > Metazoa > Chordata > Mammalia > Chiroptera > Mormoopidae > Pteronotus > Pteronotus mesoamericanus. The sequence goes on along the minus strand of NW_026555105.1, from coordinate 23,316,307 downwards.
TCATCCTCATTACATTTTCTAGACAACCACACCCAGATACGGTATGAAACTTCCTTATTCCTGTGGCCCAAACAGCTTAGTTGAGCCTGGTGTCAATGTGTACATCTAAAGTTCCCATCTCCTTCATGGCAAATTTCCAGATCTCTTTAAGTGCCAGAAAAGCATGCTTCTTGAAACCCACTCCATGGATGCCCTTGTTGATAGTGTATTCTCTGGTCACTACCTTGTTAATGGCAGAAAGACTCTTCTTCTCAGCACCCTTCTTTGCAAGAGCCATTCTGCTGGGCTGAGTTAAAAATGAAGCTCAAAGTGTTCCTCAGAGGATTTAGGTTAGGTCCTCCAAAAAATATTCATAAAGGGTAAAGAGACCGAAACAAAATGAGAGGCCAAATGGCACAATGGAAAGCATGGATTTGGGAATTAGACAAGGCCTGAGTTCACACTACAGTCGTTCACAAGTTGTGTGACCTTGGGCGAGTAATTCGGTATCTCCCAAGTCCAGTTTACCCATTTATGAAACAGGAATACCTTCACTCTAAGGATTAAAAGGGGTAATTCCTAAAAGGTATTTGACACACCACCTGGGAAAATTGGAATAAATGGTAGAAAATCGGTAGCAGCTGTTGCTCTAACTACTACTATTGGTACTGCATATGCTGGGCACAAAACAGGTGCTTAATAAATGCTTACTTATTTTTTTCATCTATAGAAGGTAACTCAACATCATGGGTAATAATGAAGCCCCAATTCAGCGGGTTATTCTATTCTATTCTCCCAAAAGTTCTGTATAGCAGAAACTTAAAAGAATTAAACGCATATTAATTTCATAAATGGCTTAATATCTTTATTCTCTAACTTAATGGGATATATTTATCCTCCAAGAAAAATTTCAATGGTGATGTCACAAGTAGGAAAAAAGATCACTGAATTATGAAGGTTCACATAAAAACAAATGAAAGTGTTAGTGCTTTAGAAATCACTCACCAAAGATTCCATTGTTATTTTTATTACAATGGCACCATTAACTTTATCCTCTGCAATTAATCATTTTTGTATTATCTTTCACTTGGAAAAAAAATTAAGTGATTTTCTAACTACAACCACACAAAAATCCAAATTTTATATAACACCCTCAGAGCTGTCCTGAAAACTAAATGGCACAATGTATACGAAAATTCCTGGCCAGGTCCCTAGCACGTACTACGCACTCACTGAAATCTAATTCTCTTGTTATCTTACATTCCTTTTAATTAATGAAAGAGACCTTATAAAAGCAAATATAACACAGGATTTACGGAACTAAAATGCTTTAAAAAATACACTGACTTGATGCCAATCCACATCACAAAGGTGTTCGTTTTAATGTATCTTAGTTTAATAACAAGGAGTTTGTATGATACATACTACTATAATCAAAATCAGCATTTCACTCTTCCCCTTAAAAACAATGTTCAACTAAAATTTATTATTATTATTTTTTAATCCTCAACCAAGGACATTTTTTCATTGCTTTTAGAGAGAGAAGGTGGGGGGAGAGGGGGAAAGATGGGGAGGGAGGAGAGAGAGAGAGGGAGAAATACATCATTGCAAGAGAGTAGCATCAATTGGTTGCCTCTGTACACACCTGAACCAGGAACTGTATATATACAAACTGGGGATCTGACGGGCAACCCAGATTATATGCCATGACCAGGGACTGAACCCGCAACCTTCCTGTTGTGGGACAACGCTTCAATCAACTAAGCCACACCAGCCAGGGCTAAAATTTTAATTAAAGTTTTTTTAAAAGGTCAGAAACATAAGTTCCTCTTACTTTCATTTTTTTAAAATACAAATTCCAGAAGCCCACAAAATATAATGGAATTATCAGGAGCAGGGTCAAAGGAATGGACATGGACACCAACTCAAACTAGATTAAATAGTATCCTCAAACACCAGGGGAGCTCCTTCATTCAAGTGCGACACCATCTGAGACAACCAGTGTCAGGACTGCCTGTTCCCATAACGAGTGATTCTTCTCCAATACTTTGAACCATCTGCATGAACACTCAGACCTACTCCCTCTCCCTGGCCATCTCCTTCATATACAGATAACACCAGTGCTTACATCTGTCCTGCCAGGTGGATACCCTGAAGGCACCCCAATCTCAGTGTATGCAAAATTAAACATCTCAGGTCCGTTCCTTCTGTGTCCCTGTGTGTCTTAATGATATCACCGTCTTCTCAGTGGCCTAAGATAGAATCTAGTTTTCTTTTTTCCTCACCATTGCCCTCTCTCTTCCCAAAAGCAAACCAGTTTCAAAAAAGAGATGTGTCGCTTATCTCTACAATACCACTTAGGGCCTATCCCATATCCTATCTCAAGTCTCATTACTGCTGTGCTGACCCACACCAACAGTTCCAACCTAGCTGTCCACCATTTCTCATCGCTTAAGTGAATCCACCTACTCTGAACATTCCAGACAGACTGATCTTGCTATGCATGTCCCTTTCCAATCTGTGGTCCCCCACTGTCTTCCATGGCATGCCAGATTTTCAGAAGTTGAAGAACTTTCCTCTGACCCAACCATCCATTCACTTGATCTTGGAAACTCCTCAAATTCAAAATGCTCTGACCTAAACTTCAAGGCCATTCCTGCTCTGGCCCCAATCTAAAAAGCCTGTAATGCTGTACAAACAAGAGGAACTATGCTATCCCACTGCTCGCAGGTTAAAAGTCAAAAATTTCAACCCATCCAACTGAGGTCAACATGGCTTGGCCTCTGCCTATGTCTCTGGTCTTGCCATGCTCCCTTTTGATCTCCCTGCCTCAGCCACCTGGCTTTCTAGACCCAGTTTGCTATAATTCCTCTCATCCCCAAGCCTCTGTATATGCTGGCCCCTTAGCATCTCACCCCTCAGATCTCAACTCAAAAGTCACTTATTCAGCCACTAACCTTACCATTGCAAACTAAGTCAAGTCCTCTGTTTGTCCCCTTCTCTTCACTTCCATGTCCTTAAGCAAAATCATACGAAATTGATTACTGGATGTCTTACTCCCAAGCTAGAATGTAAGCTCCACAAAAGCAGGACAGTGTCTGTCTTGTATCTCACAACCTAACCCAGAAGAGCCCCCAACAAATGTGTAGTTTATATTAATTCATAAGTCAGAACACCGAAGTTACAAGGACAGTCCCACAACACATTGGTTGTGAAATCACTTGGTTTCTTCCTAAAAATAAAGAGCTCATCTCTTCAGTGTTCTCTGAGTTCCCCTGAAGATCTGACAATACCTGTGTCTACAATTCTACCGTTCCAAACTTCTCTGTCACAACTCTCTTCTACATACCCTCGCACCAGCGAAGTACTTTACTTTCTGGTCCCCACAATTTTGTTTGCATCCTTCTTTCCACCTGGAATTTTTTTTCCCAGATGCACACTTCCAAATCCTACTTAGTCTCAGATGCTCAAATCCAATGTCACCTCCTCCTCAAAGTTTTCCTTGCATTCTCCAGCTAGTCACAACCTCTCCACCCCTAAATTCCCACAGGTTCTCCAATGCCTCATTCAGGTCTCAGCTCATATGTCGCTTTAAATGAGAGGCTTCTCCTAAAGTAACCCACCAGTTATCATTCTCTATCAGACCATCCTATTTTCTTTTCTTAAAAGCATTTACCATTATCTGAAATTATCTTGTTCATTTCTTTCAGTTATATTTTTACGTGTTAATTCCCTGTCTCAGGACTAGAACGTAAGATCCATGAAAGCAGGGACCCTATGTCTTTTGTTCACATTTCCTCACTCCTCTACATCTGAGATCAAAAGTATTCTGTAAATATCTGCCAGAGGCAGATAACAAAGGGTATTTGTGTACATACGTTTCTCTTGCTATATTCCAAATTCTTTATGGACTGGGCCAAAGTCTAGTTAGTCTATTTGTGCACATAATCTGGAAATCCTTGCACAACTAAAGTAAATAATAGATAACTACTAATTAATTAATGAGTGATTTCTCCAAGAGGTACTGACCTGAACCAGGCCAACTGAGAACCTGGTATTTCCCAGAAATCAGGGCAAACAGGAACCTCTTTCTATGCCCTCTCCAAGACAGACTTGTTCCAATCTGTGGCCTCCAGTGAGCTTCAAAGGGCTAGTTTCCTCACTTTCCTTTAGCCAACAATCATTGATTCTTCTATCTCTAATATCTCACTACCTTACTCTTTCCTTTCTATCTCCAGCCAACAAATCACTGCCAACGCTTTTTTTTTTTCCAGACTACCCCACATACCCAATCCGTCGGGGAACTCATGAGGCCCTGGGGAACAAGGGAATGTTAAAGACGAAGTGTTTAAATAAGACTGGCTCTTTTTCACCTTTCCTTTCATAGCTCATCTATCCAGAAGAGGCCCAGTTTCAGAGACTGGCTTTGATACACTTTGGGACCCTAAGCTTTCTTCCCATGTAGCGCGCCGCACCTAAACCCCTTTGGGGTACCCTAAAGCCCTTGCCTCGAACCTTTCATCTCCCAGTACAGGAAGACCCCAGGCCACAGACGATGATCTCCCGTAAGCAAACGGTCCGCAAACACCGTGGGGTCCCCACCTCCCCACTTTCTATCTCGCATTCGCCTCTGGCCAGAGGCTGTCTCGAGCGCCCCTTACCCCAACCTCTGGCTGGGCCCGACCCTCCAACACCACCTTGCACTCACCTGAAGCGGCCCCCGCAATGCTGGCACTGCTCGCCCACCCAGCCGGCGGGGCAGATGCACTGGCCGGTGCCAGGGTTGCAGCGGCCGCCGTTGACACAGGGCCGGTCACATTCCTTGGCCTCGGCTGCGGATGAACCCAATACCACCGCCGCTGCCGCCGCGGCCTCGGCAGCCCAGGGAAGCAGCAGCAGAAGAGGGAGCAGCAGCAGCAGAAGCTGTGGGAGGCGCAGCCCGGCCCCCAGTCCCGGCCTCCCAGCCCCAGGGACGTCCCAGTCCCGGAGCGGTTCGCTGTGCCTGCCCGAGGGCACTGTCGTCGCTGCCGTCCTCCTCCTCAGCCTCCCCTCAGTCGCCGCCGCCGCCGCCGCCGCCACCATCTTCCCGGGGCTGAGACCAAGCCCCACGAGCACACACACACACAGCTCACGGCCGGCTCCTCTTCGCCCGGCCGTGCGGGGCGGGGCCGTGCGGACGGTGGCTCAGGCGGTCAATCCTGAGGGAGGAGCCAGGGTAGCGCGGTGGGCGGGGCCGACGCGTGCAAACGTGCGTGAATGAGGTGGGCGGGCCGCTGGCTTGCGGCACTGGTGATCCTGAAGCCGAGCTTCTGATGATGAGTCTGGGTTTCCTCGAGACCGCCCCCCCTCACACGCCCCAATACTGGTTCCTGGTACCGAGGCACCATAGCGGGCTAGTTTTTGCGCTTCTCCCAGCAAGGCGGTGACGGGGTAGCAGTCCTGAAGCACGCTCTTCCCGTTGGCTGCCTGGGGCCGGCAGCTGTGCTAGTGAAGCCGGCCGTGTTGAGTGCTACCCTCCCGGGGATCTCGGCGCCTGCCTTCGCTCTGCCCCAAATTTATCGGCCGGGTAAAAAGGGCCTAGGAGGCTGCGCTGTGGTGTGGTGCTCCGTGCTGCATTTCAGCTTCCGCTTTCTCCTCCGTAAAATAGGGATAAGGAGATAACATGAATGTTAAGAACCTAGCGCATAGACTGTGCTCAGTAAATGTTTAATAGACTGTGAATACACACACAGCCCTGCCTCCCTTGATTCAGGCTCATTCCGTAGCAGATCAGACTCCCAGACACCCACCTTTAATTCAGTGAAGGAGGTTTGGGGTTATCTTGATCCCTCCTCCTCCCCCTCCAACCATCTCTGAAGATGGGGGCAGCATAAAATTTGGGATTAGCTAACCCTCAACCCGCCTAAATCTGCCTGGAGAGGCTTTCTTGTCAGGCAGTTTATTATTTTGGTGATCCCCAATAAAACATGCTTCCTGGAGGTATAACCTTGTGTGGTCCTTGACCTGGGATCTGGACTGGACCTATGTCTTGACTTAACAAACATAAGAAGGTGGTAGGAATGACTGTGCCAGTTCCAGACCTGAGTTTTAAGAGCATCTGGCAATCTTGATTTTGAGCTGTTGATAATAATCCTGAGCTGATCTGCCTCTTCTGCCAGGTTGTAGAAAGACCACATGCAGAGATGACATTGAGGAAAAGTAGGGACCCAGTTATCATCAAGAACTGAAGCCCCAGACACAGGAACCTGGTGGACCCATCCCAGCTGAGGGATCAATCATTGTGGGAAGAAGCCAACTAAGTTGTTCCAGCCAGCTGGGCTGTTCCTCATAACCTAGAACAGAGACAAGTCTTTCCTCCTGTGCATTACACCAAATCCTGAGAAATGATAAAGTGGTGGCTGTTTCAGGACTCTAAGTTTTAGAGAGGTTTGTTACTCAGCAATAGATAACCAGAGCACTGTCTGACATAAGCCTTGTGGTGTGAGAAATATTCTTGGAACTTCCAGTCAAGATGGTGGCATAAGCAGACATGGCTCGCCTTTTCGCACAACATCAAAATTGCAACTAAAATATAGAATAACCCTCCATCAGAACCAACAGAAATCAAGTTGAATAGAAGTCTGACAACTATGGAATTAAAGAAACCACATACATTCAGACTGGTAGGAGAGGTGCAGATGCAGAATAAGCTGGTCCCTCGCCTACATGTGGTGGATAAAAATTCGGAAGGAATATTTCGGGAGTGAGGAGTCCTAGTCCCATCTCAGGGTTCCAGTGCTAGGAAGATAAATCCCCACAACTTCTGGCTGCAAACACCAGCAGGATTGAGTCTGTGGAAGAAAGTGCTTGGACCCTCAAGCAGCTCCTCTTAAAGAGCCCACACATGGACTCACCTACTCAGACTCATGTCTTCTAAGCTCCAGCACCAGGGTAGCAGCTTGAAAGACACTAATGGCATACAGGGAGAAACTGAAGTGTCTGGCATCAGGGTGAACAGAGGCCATTGTCCCCTTTCTAAACCCTTCCCCGCAGAGCTGGCAAGTGGGTGCCATATTTCAGACTCCATTTTGAGCTGCCTTGGAGATCCCCAGAGAATCCACCCCACCCAATTTGCAGGTGCACTCAAGCTGCTTTTCCATATGAATGGCTGGTCTTTGATCCTGCTTCACAACTTCCTAAATCCTCTCAAAAAAAGCAACAGCTGGCCACAGTAGGCCCCAGGCCCAGCACTACTTGCAGCCAGCCTACGGTCACAGCTTGGCTTTGCCTGGGAATCTCCAAGCCCAGCATAAGTAGCAGCCATCTCAGAATGCTTTATAGCTCAGGCAGGGTGGCCCCAGACAAAACAGAGGTGGAGGCTGACCTTGGCCTGCACCACCCAGGAAACCCCAGGGCCAATGCACCCAGTGGACAGCTACAGACCACAATGGAATACCCCCTCCCTGCCCCTGAAGAGCAGATCCTCCATGGAGGGTGGAGGGTGGTGGTAAATGGTCCCAGCCAGTCCTTGCAGCTGGCTTGCCTGGGTAAATCCCTCCCATTGATCTGCCAACCAAGACTCAACTACAAGAGGAGGTGTACTCAGCCCACATAGAAGGTACACCTTGAGTACTCAGCTTGGGTGATAGGAGAGGATGTGCCACCAAACCCTATAGGACATCTAGTACATTAGGCCACGCTACCAAAACATGGAGTCAAAGCAGCTCTACCTAATAGATAGAAACAAACAGGGAGGCTGCCAAAACAAGGAGACAAAGAAACATGGTCCAAATGAAAGATCAGATCAAAACTCCAGAAAGAGAGCAAAACAAAATGGAGATAAGCAATCTATCAGATGCAGTGTTCAAAACATTGTTTATAAGGATGCTCACTGAACTTAGTGAGGACCTCAACAGCATAAAAAAGACCTAATCAGAAACAAAAGATACACTAATTGAAATAAAGAACAATTTACAGGGAAACAACAGTAGAGTGGATGAAGTTGAGAATCAAATCAATGATATAGGACATAAGGAAGCAAAAAACAACCAATCAGAACAACAAGAAGAAAAAAGAATCCAAAAAATGAGGATCGTATAAGCAGCCTCTGGGACAACTTCAAGAGGTCCAACAGTCACATCATGGGTATGCCAGAAAAAGAGAAAGAGCAAGAAATTGGAAATCTATTTGAAAAAATAATGAAAGAAAACTTCCTTAATTTGGTGAAGGAAATACACATGCAAGTTCAGGAATCACAGAGAGTCTCAAACAAGATGGATACAAAGAGGCCCACTCCAAGACACGTCATAATTAAAAGGCCAAAGTTTAAAGATAAAGAGAGAATCTTAAAAGCAGCAAGAGAAAAGCAGTTAGTTACCTAAAGGGGAGTTCCCATAAGACTGCCATCTGATTTCTCAAAAGAAACTTTGCAGGCCAGAGGGATTGGCAAGAAATATCAAAAATCATGCAAAGCAGGAAACTATAGCCAAGATTTTTTTTTGGCTATAAAAAAAACTCTACCCAGCAAATATATCATTTAGAATAGAAGGTCAGATAAAGAGCTTGCCAGACAAGAAAAAAACTAAAGGAATTCATCATCACCAAACTATTATTATAGGAGATGTTAAAGGGACTTATTTAAGAAAAAGAAGATCAAAACTATGAACAATAAAATGGCAATAAATACAAATCTTTCAACAACTGAATCTAAAAAAACAAACTAAGGAAACAAGAAGAATAGAGACAGAATAACGGCTACAGAGAGCCTTTTCATGGTTGCCAGGTGGGAGGGGGTTGTGGGGGAATGGGTGAAGAGATGAGGGTTAAGAAGAACCAATAGATAGTTACAGAATATCCATGGGGATGTAAAGTACAGTATAAGAAATGGAGTAGCCAAAGAACTTCCACACATGACCCATGGACATGAACAATGGTGGGGGGATTGCCTGAGGGAGTGGGGGGTGCTGGGTAGAGGGTGGCAAAGGGGGAAAAATCAGGACAACTGTAATAGCATAATCAATAAAATATAATAAAAACAAAAAATAAATATTCTATGGCAGCTATCTCAGAGTCCCAGCATCGTATAGTCCTCTGGAAACAAAGAAAGCCCCTCATATACCTGAGGAGCCTCTCAGCTTTACTTAGAGCACAGAATTCTAAGATTCTAAGATAACCCTTACACTCACACCCAAGCCTAACCTTCCTCACACTGCATCTCCTTTTAGCATGGTAAAGTGAACTGCACAACAGCTTTCCACCCATACATCCCTCCTATTTCTACCTGAAACCTATTGTTTGACCTAGGCTCTTTCACTGGCATTCTGGTTTGCAAGTTATTTTTGGTTCAGTGTCCTACATGGGGATGTATAGGATCAGGTAGGGAAATAGAAGATCTGGCCCTACCCTCTTCCTCCTGAGTGTCTTGGAACACTTGCTCCAGGGAAATCCAGCTTCCAGAAAAGAAGTCCAGCTACTTGCTCTGATACCACCATACTGTGAGGAAGCCAACCCCCAGCTATTCAGCCATCTAACCATTTGAGACTTCCCCGGTGAGGCCCCAGATAATTGTGAAGCAGAGGGGTGTCTTCTCTGCTGAACCCACCCCAAATGGCAGATAGGAGCAAAATAAATAAGTATACTCATTTCAGCCCCTAAATTTTAGGACAGTTTGAGACGGCAATAGATTACCAGAATACTCTGTAATTTGCTTCTTCCAAGGACAAGAATAAGTCTTGTGAGGTAAACTTAGATTAGGAATGGCTGTATAATTATGTATACATATTTAATGTACAATTAATCATCTATGTATAACACACAGTGATCTCATTGGCCATTTGCTCCTCATGGAAGAAGTCGCTGTAGCTCCAGAAGCATTTCTTTTGGACTCTTCATATTTTATCAAAAAGATTTTGTGGCTCTTCTACCTGAAATCCCACACCATCATCTTCTCTACTAGGCCTTATCAAGGTGGTCACTTCCAGGTTCCAGAAATTTTAATGCCAGTGGCAAAAAATTCCTAGCCTTTGATCTGGAACTGCTCAAAGTCCAGATTCTAAATAAGAGTCCTCACCAACTGCATGACCAAGAAGGTTGGCATACACTATGATGATTGGAAAGTATCTCTGCCAGTGTGTGTGTGTGTGTGTGTGTGTGTGTGTGTTAACCCAAGAAAAACATTCTCTCTGTTCATGAGGCTCTTTTGCTCTGATTTCATGTCATCATTTTTTATATCTTTGTTTGAATTGTTTCCAAGTCATAGACATGGATGGATTTTACAATCCATGGCTTTTATTCCTGTGCTGCCTTAGGTCAGTTTCCCTAGAAGCAGAGCTTGAAACAGGATTTGAGTGCATAATTTATTGGGAGAGTGCTCTCGAGAGACAGGCAATGAAGAAAGCAGAACCGGGCAGGAAATGAAGCTGAGCAAGGATGTTGCCTTATCTGGAGTTGAGCTTCAGCCTGATCCTATAGAGAGCCCTGGATCACGAATTATACCATAAAGTTGATCCCCTTTGAGGCAAAAGAACCAGAATTTTGTACACATATCTTATTTAGTAGGCAACACTCACAGCGGTAAGAAGGATTCAGTAAAGGAAATTTGGGAGGGGAACTAGTAGTCTACTATAAAGTGAATATTTATTGAGCATTAGATAGCAAAGATAAATGCTGCGTTGGTAAAACATATCTGATCAGCTGCCTGATCTTCCCAAAGCATCAACAGATCATATACTTTTAGTCTTTGTGGAATGAAGCAATTTCCTGATTGTAGATGTCAGGATCTCACCTAACAGGTAAGGCGCTATCTTGCCTGTAAAAATTGCTGATCCTGAAAGTTTGAAACAAACACAACTGGGAGGATTCTAAGTAGAAATGAAGCTATATTACGTAGCAGCTCTCATGTGAGGGATAGGTCAATTTATAAACATAAGATCCCAATAGTCCTTGGCAGGTCCTACAGGAAAGTGTTCAGGGATCCTTGATCTGGGAGCATATGGTTAGTCTCCTAATTTGTTAGCAGAGCTCCTGGTGACCTCCATAGACAAGTCCCACAAAAACAGGAAGTGGCCTTCATATCAGCTCCTGCGGCAATAACTTAGGAAGAGATCACCAGTTTAAAGACTGAGCCCTGACCAGTGTGGCTCAGCTGGTTGGGTGTCATCCCACAAAGTGAAAGGTTGCAATCGATCGATGTTTCTCTCTCACATCGATGTTTCTCTCCCTCTCTTTCTCCCTTCCTTCTCCTCTCTCTAAAAATAAATAATAAAATCACTTAAAAATAAATATAGACAGAGCCCTTGAAATTTCTATTGGATGAGTTAGATGCACGCCCCTTCCCCCAAATATCTACAATAGAAAACTAAATTTTTTTTTCTGTACATAGAAAAGACATTATGAAAACAGTAATAGCATTAAAGGCAACTGGATTTGCTAAAGACAGCCATGAAGGACTTTAAATTAGAGGTTCCCAAACAAAAGGCCATCCTTTCTGATAACAAATTTCTCAGAAATGTAGATAATAACCTGCATTACTTTCCCTGTGACTGCTGTAACAAATTACCACAAACGCAGTGGCATAAAACAGCAGAAATTTATTCTCTCACAGTTCTGGAAGCCAGAAGTCCCAAATCAGGGTGTCAACAGGGCTGCATTCCCTCTGGAGACTCCATGGGAGAATCTTCCTTGCCTGTTTCAGCTTCTCATGGCTATTGGCATTCCTTGGCCTCCCAGACTTGTGGCCACATCCCTCCAATCTCTACCTTTGTTATCATGTTGCCTTCTCTCTGTGTTGTCTTCTCTGTGTGCCTCTGTGTGTGTCATTTCCAAATATGGTAACATTCACAGGTTCTGGGAATTAGGATGTGGATATATTTTTTGACGAGCCACTACCCAAGAAGTCTACTCATTCAATTCATTAATTTATGCAACAAATATTTATTGAGTGACTACTGTATACCAGAGACTTATGAAGGCTCTGGGGAAGCAGCAGTAAAAATAAATATGAAAACCCCACTGTTACATCTATTAGAATGGCTAGTATTAAATACAAACAAACAAAATAGAAAAGAACACATGGCAAGAATATGGAGAAACTGGAACCATTGTACACTGCTGGTAGAATATAAAATGGTACAGCCATTATGGAAAACAGTTTGGCAGCTCCTCAAAACATTAATTATAGAATTACCATATGGTCCAGCAATACCACTTGCAGGTATATATATCCAAAATAATTGAAAGCAGGATCTGGAAGAGATATTTGTATATCCACTTTCACTGCAATATTATACACAATAATGGAAGTAACCCAGTTGTCTATTGACGGATGAATGTATAAACAAAATGTGGTATATATTCAGACCTAAAACGGAAAGAAATTCTGACACATGCTGCAGCATAGGTGAACCTTGAGGACATTATGCTAAGTGAGAGGAGTTAGTCACAAAAAGATAAATAATGTATGATTTTACTTATATGAGGTACCTAGAGTAGTCAAGTTCACAGAAAGTAGAATGGTGGTTGCCCGGAACTGGGGGGTGGGGGGCAGGGGGAGAAAATGAGCAGTGGTTGCTTAATGGGAATAGAGGTTCAGTTTTGCAAGATGAAAAGTTCTGGAGAGCAATTGCACAATGATATGAATATACTTAAGACAACTGAACTGTATACTTTAAATAGTTAACATGGTAAATTTTATGTTATTTTTTACTACGATTAAACATTTTTAAATTATGTTAAAAAATCCCTACCCTCATGAAACAGCTAATTAGGTAGGCTTTTTTTTGTTTTAACTCTCTGCTGAAGTACAACATACATACAGGAAAGTAAAAACATCATATATTTACAGCTCCATGAATTTTCAAAGCAAACATAGTCATATCACCAGGCCCAGGATCAAGAAAGAGAACATTACAGGGCCCCTCTCACCCCCTCCCAGTTACTTCCTCCAAAAGCGAACTGCCCTTTGGACGTCTTACACTATATATTTGTTTTGGCTGTTTTTTACTTTATATAAATGGAATGCTATAGCAGGGACTCTTCTGTGTCTGGCTTCTTTCACTCAGCATTATGTTTGTGAAATCTACCCATGTTATATATTGTTGGTCATTTATTTTCATTTCTATATTCCATTGTATAAATATATATACTGTAATATGACAATTTATTTATCCTGATGCTGATGGACATTTGAGCAGTTTCCAGTTTGAGGCTACTATGAATAAAGATGCTCGGAACAGTCTAAGAATCTAGTGCAGCTCTCTTGGTGAACATATGGACACACTGCTGTCGGGTATATACCAGAGGTACACTGATAAATATTTAACAACCAGCCCTCTGGGGCAGAGACTGAGGGGAGCCCTCATGTGCAGCATTTTTTATTTCTATGGTATAAATACTCCCACCATGACCTATTTCAACCTACTACCATGATATGTCCCTGAACGCAGAATTAGGAAGAAATGCCCAGAATCTGCTGTTGCAAGCTGGTGGGAACCAGCTCAAGGACTGTGTACGCCTGGAAGGTCTACCGAGAATCAGATTCTAAAAAGAGAATTAGACACATAAGAGACTTATTAAAGAAATGTCTGTGAAGGATAAAGGAGAAGGAAGCAGAAAAAGGTAGGAAGAGGATTCAGACTGGAATAAAAATTGACAGCTGTGAAGCAAAGGGGGAGGGAATATTGGTTAAGGAGAGTCTCAGACTGCAGTACAGCTCCAAGGAAGGCCTGTTCGGGCTAATGAGGAGGGCTGGGACCAGAGTTGCCCATTGGAGTCACCCTCCGTCCCACGGGAATGAGCCTGTGTTAACACAAATGTGGTGGCAGAGCCACAGGGACAGCAGATCATCTGCCAGTTGATTCCACTCCCCCAAATAAGAGACCCGAGCGATGCATTTTCACAGCTGCTGTACCTGGCAATATTCCTTTTTGCCACCTCCCTGGAGATGAGTGGGATGGGTTCTCAGTCAGTGTCTTCTCAAGACATCTTCCCTTTCACAAGTTAGATGCACAGCCCTGGCTTGGCTGACTTGTTTGGAAGCTGGACTGGCAACTTTAGACTGAATAAGCTCCAGGTTTCTTGGGTAATTCATTGGGAAAGAAAGATGGATTCAGGAAGAAAACACTGGATTTCCTCCTAATTAGGTCAGATAAGTGCTTTAATTATTCTTTTTAAAAAATAGGAGTGGACCATACTATGTCCTAATTAACGACTTTGTACATTACTGATTATATAAGAAAAATAAAGTTAGTCTGAAACAGATGCTGGAAAAGACCTTGTAATCCAAGTTACAGTTAGCTATGAACTAGAAGCAATGTGGTGCTTTTAAAAAATGTCCACAAATCGCTTGATATGCCCTTTAAAAATTGGAGTTTAATTCCCCTTCCTAGGAGGCCAGACTTATTACTTACTTTTAACAAATAGAGTGTGATAGAGTTATGCCATGTGGCCTCTGTGGCTAGGTTGTACAAAGGATAATCTCTCTCTCTCTCTGTCTCTCCCCTCTTCCTCCCTCCCCTTCCTCCACCCCCACCCCCTTTTCACTTGCTTTGGAGGAAGCCAGCAGCTGGAATGAGGACATTCCAGCAGCCTGTGGAGAAGCCCAGGCAGGGAGGAACTGAGGCCTCCCACTAAGGGCCAGCGCAAACTTGCCAGATGTGTGAGACATTTTGGAAGTGGATCCTTCAGCTTCAGTCAAGGCTTCAGATGATGACAGTTCTGGCCAATACCTTGACTGTGAACTCATGAAAGACTTTGAGCCAGAATTGCCTAGTGAAGCTGCCCTCGAATTTCTCACTCACAGAAATGGTGAGGATAATATATTGTTGTGATAAATCGCTAAATTTGGGGGTAGTTTGTCTCACAGCAACAGATAACTAAAAAAGGCAATAAGAGTTTGGAAGTTCACCTGCATGTACCCAACACCGTGACAGTAGATATTATACTGAGACCATAGCAAACCCATAGAAAATGTCCTTCTTTCCTGCCTTGGCCCTTAGAGAAGCTGTCTCTTCCTCAAGCTAACTTCCATCGAAGCCTACTGGTCAGAATCGCCATCTCTATTTCTAGTGCTTGCACAAAGACCTGCTACAGAAGCTTCAAGCGTTGTGATCAAGGCTTCCGATGCCTACGTAGAAGTCCCCATCTCATGTTGCTGCCAAGCCACTGGCACCAATTCCCATTATCTGAGAAGTCACTGGCAGCAATGCAGTATTCATTATGGCGAAGTGGTTCTGTGCTGTGACTAAGTCAGGAACCCCAAGGTGGGGGATGGTGGTAGGTAACCCTGTGTGCAGAACCAGCTGACCAAAAGCCTGGGCTGTGACTAGAGGTGTGGCCCAGATTGCAGTGTTTACCAAGCTAAACAGGCTGAAGCCAGATCAGCATATCAAAAATGGCTCAAGGCACAAGGAGCATTTAGCTATGAACCCCAGCAAGTCAGGGCTGAAAGCATTAATTATGGACAAGGTTCATTAATTAAGAACAGAAAAAAAGCGAACCTGCAGGAAGTCCATGAATCGGAGTCCTGAGCTTGGGACAGCTTTGAAGTTCGTGCCTATTGCCAGTGGTCTTGCCCTCACCCTCAAGGCTGGCATAAAGCCACGAGGCCCCGTCTCCCCTGTGTGTTTCAAGGGACGTTATGGCTCATTTTAATGTGGAAAGTTCCCACAAAGTTGGCAAGGCCCAGACTCTGTCTCTTACAGGCAAGGAAGCTTCAACAATTTTATATTAGTTTAGGTGCCCCAGAAGAAAACTCTGAGGCAAAGATTCAAGATTAACATGGGTCTTAACCTCAGGAAGCAGGTGGAGACTGGGGAAGTGAGACTGGGAAGGGAAGGAAAGTTAACACAGGGTACTTGTCAAGCTAGTTACTAGTGTGAGCAATTGGAGCCTAATTCCACAGAGAAAACTCTGGGGAATGGTGCAGGACACATGTCCCAGAGGCGGGGGGCTGGAGTATTTAGGGGTGCTTATACAGCAAACCAGTCCATCATTGTTGATGGTTACTAGGAGAGCGGGTGTTAATTACTTTAGGGACCAATACAGACAGACAGATACTGGTCGATCAAGCTTTTGTTTATTGGTCAGATATCTAGGTGTCCCCTTCTGTGAATTGTGCATTCATATCCCTTGGCCACTTTTCTGCTGTGTTCTCTAACTTTTTCTTATTGATTTGTAGGAGTTATTTATGTATCCAGATGCTAATTTTTTATTTATTAATTTTTATTTTCGAAAATCATACATTACTTTTCCCAGATGTTAATCTTTTTTGTATTATATCTGCGGCCAGTATTTTCCAAATTATAGTTCATCTTTTCACTTTCTTTATGGTATAATTCAATAAACTGTTCTTATTTTTAATGTTAGTGAATTTAACAATCTTTTTCTTATAGTCTGTGCCTTTTGTATCTTAAGAAATTCTTTCCTACCTTAAGGTAACAGAGATGATAATTTACTAGACACTTTTGCTTTTTACAGATAGTCTTTAAGCCACCCAGAAATCATTTATATAGTGATGCAATACAGGAATTCAATATTTAATTTTTATCATGGAAAACATCAAACATATACAAAAATAGAATAGCACAATGAACCCAACACCCAGCTTTAACAATTGCTATGTAACCAATTTTCCCTACTTCTCAATTAAGACAGCAATACATATTTGTTATCTCACACAGTTTCTGTAGGTCAGCATTTCAGGAGTGACTAAAGTGGCTCAGGCTCTGTCCTGAGGCTGCAGTCATCTGAAGCCTTACTTAACTGGGGCTGGAGGATCTGTTCCAAGGTGACTCTCACCTATGGCTGGTAAGATGTTGGCAGGAGGCATCTGTTTCTCGCCACATGGACCTTCCCATAGAGCTGCTGGAGTGTCCTTGCGATGTGGTGGCTGGCTTCCCCCAGAATGAATGATTTGAAAAAGAGTGAGGTGGAAGTTTCCATGGCTTTTATGATATAGCCTTGGGAGACTCACAAGATCATTTCTACCACATTGCATTTGTTAGAAACAGGTCACTGCATCCCTGTAGTGAAGGAAATTGGGCTCCACTTTTAAAGAGAAGAATGTCCAAGTTAGTGAACATTTTAAAAATCAGCACATAACTCATGGGTAACCTCGTTTCAGCTATGTTTCCATTCACTCAAAATAAGCCAAGGACCAAATGGCTTATTTTGAAGAACATTGCAAACATCATTATTATTTCATGTATAAGTACTTCAGTGTGAATTTCTAAAAGATATGCCCTGAAGAAATTTCATAATCACTATACCATTATCACACAAAAAGTTAACAATATAACAATAGTCCTTAATATCCTGTCAGCATTCAAATTTCCTTAATATTCTCTCTCTCTCTCTCTCTCTCTCTCTCTCTTTCTCTCTCTCTCTCTCTCTCTCTCTCTCTCTTCTTTTGGACATCGGACATCTTTACATCTCTCTGCATACCTCCAGATCCTCTCGGACTCACCTGTCTCTTACTTCAGTTGTTGATCACTTCTGCACAGGATCCAGCCAGCTTCACACAGGTGTAGCCTGCTACCTCCTCAGGGATTCCATTTAATGCTATGGTGTGAGATACTGTGGAAATCTGCCTGGCACCCAGGCATGCACAACCCAGGAGTGCCAGGAACTTAACATTCTTTGAGGCAAACTTTGACCAATAGAGACTGAGACACAAAGGACAACTGCTTTTGTTATGGAGTCCAGGGGTTCACTGCTTGGTGTGTTCTACTCAAGAATGAGATGCAGTTGTCAGGTAGTTTTATTTACTTGCAGCAAGTAAAGGAGCCAAGGGATTCACATCCAAAGCTTTGTCTCCCCAAAGGGAGGCTTAGCCATTGCTTATATATACTATTTGGTTCATTAATTTCTTCTTTGCAGTTGGCTACACTTATCAGGTTGGGCTTCTGTCAAGTTCATCCTGTTTAAAGATGCATCTGCAAACTACTGTGCTACATGTTAACATATCTAGCAAAGATAGCATTTATTTGTTTGTTTGTTTGTTTTTAATCCTTACCCGAGGACATGCTTATTGATTTTAGAGTACTGATTTTAGAGAGAGAGATGAAGGTAAAGAGACAAACAGACAGACAAAGAGACATCCATCAGTTGCCTCCTGTACGTGCCCTGACTGGGGATAGAACTCACAACTAGGTATGTGCCTGACCAGGAATCAAAGCTGCAACATTTCAGTGTATGGGATGACGCTCCAACCAACTGAGCCACTTGGTTAGGGCAAGAATAGCATTTAGTAAGAACCACTTAGGCCTTGAAATCCTTGTCCTATCTAATATTTTCCCTTTCATCCCCAGATCAATAGTCTTAAGGCACAGTATATGCAGCTTCTCAGAAGGTCTACAAGCATTAAGGAACCATCCTTAGTGGTGGTCACCTTGATCACGCTTTCTTGTGTTGGCTTTTCCTGCCTCGCTGTTTCACTTAGTGTCCCTCAGTCCTGCTTGCTGAGATTGCACTCCTCAATAGTCTTGGCAGACAGCTTTTCTTTTTTTTTAAAATCAGGTTACGCTTTCTGTGGGACCTAGGCTAAGACACAGCTGGTTCCAAACAAGATCTATACTTTGCATTTGATTGATCTTTTAGTTGTCTCTGATCTATAGGTTCCATGCCCTCCCCCTTCTTTTCCCTTGCAATTATTTGGTTATCATAATAAATTATATTGTTTGTTCTGAGGAGTTTACAACATTCTAGATTTCCCTGATCTCTCTGAGTGTGCTATTTATCATGCTATCTGGTCCCTATATTTCCTAAACTGGTAGTGAGATATAGAATCTTCATCAGATTGAGCTTTGAATTTTTGGCAAGATAACTTCATGGATGGTATTATATACTTCTTATTGCATCAGAATAAGAGATGCAATGTCTGTCTCTTTCTGTGATTTTAAGATTGAGAGGTAGGTTCAGAAGTAGTCATTCCAATCCATCCATTATAAACTCCCCACCAGTCTTTCAGCTAATGATTTTAGCAGCCAAAGATAATCGTGCCCTAGAACTGTGCTATCCAGAAGAACAAAAGCAATTAACCACAATGTGGCCATTTAAATTTAATGAAATTTGAATAAAATTAACAGTTAAATTCTTTAGTCACACTAGCCACATTTTAAGTGTTCATTAGTTAGTGGCTTCTATATTGGACAATGCAAATATAGAATGTTTTCTTCACCACAGAAAGTTATATTAGACAGAGCTAGACCAGGTCATTATTTTATTTAATTCTAATATTCATAATTTCTAGTATTTCATCTTAAATTTATCATCCTTTATACATTTATTAGCTGTAATTGTTCAATAAAGAATAATATCCCCCTATCAACTATTTAGTTAATCCTGAGGTATAATTTATACAGTAAAAGCTGTTAAAATGCTCATTTGCCTTTATTTACCAGTATTGAGAAAAATGAGATGATTCCCTGGCACCCTCCAAAGTGGATTAAGGCTTTTTTTATTGTTTTGAATATCATTATGAACTGATGAATAATGTATTTGAGGTCTTTCGGTTTATTGTAGTTACTATTTTTTTTAAAGATTTTATTTATTTTTAGAGAGAGGGGAAGGGAGGAAGAAAGAGAGGGAGACAAACATCAATGTACAAGAGAAACATCGATTGGTTGTCTCTCGCATGCCCTGAACTGGGGAACTGGGATTCCTAGGCACGTGCCCTGACCAGGAATCAAAGCAGCGACCTTTTGGTTTGCCGGACAACGTCCAACCCACTGAGCCACACCAGTCAGGGCAGTTACCATTCTTTTTGATGCTCAATTTTCCCATATGATAGGTTAGTTTGTATTATGATATTTCATAGGTTTTTTAAAAAAATTTTTCTAATACAAGATGTATGCTTTTTTGGTGCATTTTCTGCCCCAGATTTGGAATCAGACATTTCTTCACATGGTCCTGGTTCCTTTTAGAGAAAAATGAGATTGTGATTCTCAGTGATTTGATTGTTGTTTTTATTTTTATTTTGTTTATTTATTTTTTCCATTGGTTGCCAAATCATCTTTAGTTAAAATATTTTCCTTTGTAGGTCTTCACTAGCGGGGCGTTCCACAGCAGCGCTGTTGATGTCATCTGTGATGTCAGAAGGGTGGCTGCCACCGACATTGCAGCCCACAGACTGGGCAGTCCCCTGGGTCTCTTGAATGGTTCCAGAGAGTTCTCTAGCTAAAGATCGGTGTCACATCTGTCAGGCAATGTTGACCACCTCATCAAAAGATGAAATGATATTGCCACTGTCCTTAATGTTTTTTTGCCTCTTTCTGTTTCGTGGTGGTTCTTTGAGGGCTTTGATGATCAGGGCAGAGGCAGGAGGCACTACCTCGATCTGGGCCTGTCTGTTCTGAATGATCAGTTTCACCGTAATCCTCAGACCCTTCCAGTCACCAGTTGCTTTGGCGATGTCAGCACCAACCTTTTTTGGAGAAAGACCCAGGGGATCGGTCTTGGGGGCCGGGACAGACGTGGCACCGACTTCCCCACTGGTGCACCTCAGGTGTACGACTTTGACCTCATTGGGGTTGAACTTCAGCGGCATGGTGGAGGCGGCTCCTGTCGGGTGAACCTGGATTCGGGCCCTCCAAAGAAAGTTGTACTTTTGCCTCCTCCGAGCCAAAAGCTGAAAGCTTGTTTTTAACTTTTTTATTTTTAAAAAGTATATAGAGCTAGAAAATAATCTCTTTTGTTTTTTTAAAGAAAATACATCGTAGCTTCAACGTGATATTCCAAGTTCGAATTAGGACTACAAAGTTTTGCTTAACTTCTTTGATTTTATGTTTACATCTCTTTTTTCCTAGTCTGAGATCCTTGGTTCCTAAGGTTATCAAAACAAGTACTCATATTCTTTGTCTTTTAATACCTATAATAATTTCTTATTCTGCTGTGCTCATAATGTACTGATTGTTACATATTTTTAATATCACTCGTTGCCATATGACCTTCAAATTCTGTGAATTAATTTTTCTCTGCCTGCATTTCCTCATTTAAAGGGAATTGCTATTTCCTCTATCCATGATTTAATGAACTTGTCAGGCAAGGAACTTGACCTCCCTTTCTGTAGGAGTGGAAAATATCCCCATGCCATGAGGGAATTAATACCCATGGGTGAACTTTGGCCGGTGCAAGATAAGAGACAGAGAGGAACCAGCAAATAATCTTTCTCTTTCACCCCTCAGTGGACTATTCCATGACCTGGTGGGCGTGCATAACATTTTAGGAAGACTCCTGTGTAACTAAGCAACCAGGGATGTTTCTTTGAAGCTGCAGTGAGCCCAGTAATATACCACCTTGAATTTGCTTTATTCCTTCCCTTGTCTCTAACTTTTGTTGCTCTGGATTGTACCTCCCATTAAGACCCTCTTACTCTGTTCTCTAATCCAGGCAAAAACGATTTCCCAGGATCTTCTCCTTCAGAAGGGTGAAGAGCAGTGCTGTGAATTTATGCATTTAATAACCACTCCAAGTGAGTCTTACGATCAGGCAAGTATGGCTGAGACTACCTTAAAACAGCCTCAGGCCTCAGATCTCACATTAGCAGGAAATAAACTACTAAAGCTGTACAAAGTTCAGAAGGGAACCCATCTCAGAAATCCTTTAAATGTGGCCATGGAGGACAATGAACAAAGGGAAGCCACACAGAGAGACGCCCAGAGGCAGCCAGATGGCTGATCAAGGAACACTGCTGCTAAAGCAAAGAGTACTGGGTGCTCCTATATTGCAGGAAAGTGATGTGTGCTGTGAACTGGTGATATTCTCTCTCTCTCTCCTATTCCAAATAGGAATTTTTATTGCATGAAGTTTTCTAACCCTCCTCCAACAGTTGGATGTTTTGTTTTGTTTTCTTTTGTTTTGTTTTGTTTCTGAGTGTTATTTATGTTGTTGGACCACGGGGAGCCGCATCTGGACCTAAATTAGAATGCAGCTCGCTAGCTTACAACTGAAGGAAACCACCGCCCACACTTGCCACGCACACACCCATCCACACCCCACCCTCCACACACACACCCTTCTGCAGCAGACATGGCAGGACCTGAACTATTTCCGTTTGGGGCAGGGGTGTTTTCGTTTGGATGCCCCCACAAACATATCCTGAGACAAGGTATCGACTACAAGTAGTTTATCTGGAGGTAAAGGAAAATGCTGGTATGGAAGTAAAGTGAGAGAGGGAACATAGGGAAGAAATATAAGGTTTATGATCAAGCCAGTTACCACTGTGTACAATTGGAGCTTAATTCCATGGGAAGCTTAGAGCAAAAACATGCACTATAGTGTTACTCCACTATAAAAAGTGAGGGAGCTAGAATGTTCACACATTAACTTCTATCAGTCATTGGTTGAGGGCAGCTTCCAGGGAGGGAGAAATATCAATATTCCTCTGCACTTCTGGCCTGCTGTGTGGGCAACAAAGTAGGGAAAAATCAGAGAAAGCCCTTATGCAAAGTACACATTCTGGCAGCTGAAAGTCGGGCCAGTATGCACTAAAATGGTAAGAGCAAAGGATTTGGAGCAAGGCAATGACAGCATCCACTGAGAAGTGAAACGGTTTCTCTTCAGTTGTGAGCTAGCTGTACAGTGTTACCTGGGTGCATTTTTAAACTTGTACTCATGTATGTGTGAGTGCCGGTCAGTCAAAGAAGTGAAATGCAGACAATATCTGATCCTGCTTTTCAAAATGCCTTTTTCCCATTCCAAATGACTGTGGTGGGACTGTCACTCAAAAGGCCTATTTCCCCTGTTACGAGGCATACCAATGACACAAACAGGCCAATCATGCGAAGTCATCATGGTAGACACCGTTGGAACCCCACTTAGATCTTTTTTACTGGCCAGCCCCTGGCCCCCTGCCTCTCTGAGGACATCCCACACTGAAAGGTAAGGAAATACAAAAGGCGGTTCCCTTGCCTGAAGGGGATGGGGGAGACAACTTTGCAGCGCAACTTATGCTTCAAAGCGCCCCAAAGTATCAGGCTGAACTCAGACTGCACCTGGATCTTCACCTTTGCCTAGTTTCTTCCACGGGCTTATCCTGCTTCCCTCACTCTCTTACAGGTTTTCCTGAGAGCACACCTCGATTAATCAAGTGCAGCCGAATCCCTGTCCCAGGCTCTGCTCCTAGGATGCCCACCCTAAGACCCATTAAGTGGGACACAATGATGGATTGGCCCAGGGGAAAGTACATGGTCCCGGCATGGCGAGTCTTTGGGGGCATTGATATGGATTCTGGGATAAAACAGATCTGTCTCTTTCTAAGGTTATGGGCCACATGTAAAAATATTTTAGTAGATATATGTTTCCTTCCTAACATATATTTCACTCTACTTCTGGTAACAGTATATTCTCCTGGACTAAGAGCATCAAGGATGAGGGGCCATCATGAGGAACCTGAATATAAAGCCAACACAACACAAGATAGGATGCTATGGAGGGAGTGAAATGAGTCCTACCTAGGTGACATTGTTGGAGCTCTTGGTTCCATCACCACTCAGACATTCCTACCTTAGATTACATAGGCTAATGAGTTCTCTTTTTTGGCTTAAGCCAGTTTGGGGTGGGTTTTATAACACTTACAACCCAAACAGTTATGACAGAATCAGTGACGGCAAGCTTGCAGCTGCAGGAGAATACATTGCTGCCATGTGAAGAGACCCTGTGTGACAGCGAAGCCTATTCACAAGAAAGGAAAAATTAGAACTAAGAGATGGGGCGAGGGAAGCAGAGCAGGTGATTGCTATGGGCAATATTCAAGTACCAGGATCCTGTCATTCCTGATACACAGAGCACCTTTCAGTTCTCAATTATCTGGACTAACAAATTCCCTCTTTTTTTTGGTTAAAGGAGTAAGAATTAAGCTTTATCACTTTCTAAGGAAAGAGTTCTGACTTACGCAATACCCTTTTTTCATTTTTCCTGTGAGTCATTTTATTTTTTTCTTATTGAGTTGAAGGCAATCTTTATAGTCTCTGAACATTGACATTTTTTGTCCCCTGTTTGCTGCAAATAACTTATTCTATCACTTATCTTTTCCTTTGCTTATGCTATTTCTCAGGGTTGAAAAGGCTGGGATTTTATGAGGTCTAAGTGAACGAGTTTCACCTTTAACATTTTTGGATTATTAGATATGGTTCTTTTAGTTGAAAGTGATGGCATCCCAACACAATCTAGTTTAAGTTAAAATACAGTACATTGGCTAACAAAATTGGGAATTCTAGACATATTAGGTCCTAAGGTGCAACTAGAATCAACTCCGACTTTGCCATTAGGACCATTTATCTCTCAATCTATCAGCTCTCTGGGCTTCTTTCCCATTGCAGTTCTCTACATCTCTTTTGAAACAGCCCGTATTCTTATACTTTATAGTTCCAAAGGAAAAAAGGCTCTCCTGTGGTTGGGCATAGGAATCCCAGGACATCCTGATGGCCACTACGAGCACTTCAGCAGATACCCGTTATATATCCATTCCTATGTCCGGTGGCTGTATCAGTCATTTCAAATTACTCAGAATGTGCTCCACACAGATTGAAAAAGTTTTGTAATGAAGGATGGAAGAAGGGAAAACTGGTAAGCATTTGATAGCTGCCATACTTATCTCTGTCTTTTTTGTTTCGTTTATGAAAACTTTTCTCTCCCTGAATTATATTTGTATGTATTTATATATACATATATGTATATACATTTCTTTATATATATTTTTAATCTCATGTTCTTTTCCTTTAAAAATTTGTATTTTCATTTTAGAGTTATATTTCATCTAGAATGTATTTTTATTTATGGCATGAAGTAGAAATCTAACTTAATATTTTTCCCATATGTAAAACCTATTGCCTTAAAAACATTTGTTGAATAATCTTTTCCCTACCAGCTGGAAATGCCACACTCATTACAAACTAAATCCTACATTTATGTGGTTCTGTTTCTTGATTATGCATTGTTCCACTGATCTGGTCTTCTATTCCTGAAACAAATCTATGTTGTTCAAATAATAGTTAACTTCACTGGGAAGCTCTACTTTTTCCTTGGTTCTAAATTTCTAACAAGCATGGATCAGACTATGATTCTCTTTAACTCTATCACCATCAATCTGATTTTGTCAAACTTTTTATTTATTCAGTAATTATTTTTTACCAAAGAAACAAATTAAAATTACTTAAAATCTTGTTTAATAGATGTAAAATTTTTTTCTAATCTCTCTAGGAATAGTAATTATAATACACTTTTACAAGTTCGTTTCTGCTCCTTGTCATTGCCTTTGTTTCATGTTCCTTCTTTTTCTGTTTAGGTCTCTGATTATCAGGTTAGCAGCATTCCACATTAGGTGACTTTTGGCCCTCTCTTGATATACACATGAACCAGAGCTTGTGTCTGTAGGTGGAGTGTATTGATTGGGGCCTCATAGTAATGGGCAGGTATCTGGAAGTTTCATTAGCAGATCCCTCAAAATGCCAATTTCTGTAGGTATTTTTCTCTGGGCTGGCCAATTCCTCAAGAGGAGTCTCCTCCTATCATCTACTTGGTGAGAGGGAGCTTGTGAGAATGTAGAATGTGTGAGTAGAAGGAAGAGAGTGGATAGTGGTGGTATCAGCCTAGCTCAGAACACAGATAATACCAGGGTCTCCATTCAGAATGCAAACTGCATTCAATTTTCCAGTGTCCACCTCTCCCTCAACTGAGCCAGATCTCCCTAAGTTGAGAACTTTGAAGTCCAATCTTTTCAGATGACAAACTATTTCTCCATCCTGGTAGAGGAGGGCCAAGGTTTTCAACGAAGTCTTCCATTTCTACAACCAACCCTCACTCTTGTCTTCAGAGATATGTGGTATTTCCTATCTCAGAGCCTTTCTGAGGTGCTGAAGCACAACTTGGTTTTCCTCTTATCAACTCACCACCATCTATTTAGCAGAAGTGAGGGAGCTGCAAGAAATGTTAGAGCAAAATTCCAAAACCAAAGGATTGTGAGCAGTAATAAAAGTTTTATTTAACTCATCAAAGAAGGAACCAGCAGGTAGACCACAAAACACACACACACACACACACACACACAGCTCATTTGCCAGTGTTTGAAAAACAGAGAAGTGTGTGTGTACAGAGCTAAAGCAAATGAAAGAAATTCCAAAGATGAATTGCTAGGTAAGAATCAAGACTGGTTAACTTTCTGCAGGGCAATAAAATCCTGTGTTTAACCACATGACCAGGCTATAAAACCACAGAACCTGCTAGTTTCTAAAGTTAGACTATAACTACGGGGGACCATAAAACTGTCTGTTTCTTCAACAGCTGTGACTCAGTTAGATACACTCTCACAATGGAATTATATTCCCCAGGACACAAGGCCCCGTTTTCATCCAAACAGGGTTTGAGAAGATGTTTCCTTGGGATACCAGGAATCTATCAATCATTATTTTGCCTTTTTTCCAAGTCTGGAATCACTGTCTCTTTCTCCTCTATGACAGGTAATAACATCTAAAATATTATTGAAATCTCTAACTCAGTGTTACCTCAATGTCTTCTTTTCTTCTTGTGAGTTTTGTATTTTTTTTCCTAATTTACTTTACTCTAGTAAGGTTTGAGGAGGAATTTGGCATTAATGCATGAACTCAATTTCTGCACAGATTTTTGACCACACATTTCTTTCTGCTCTCTGTCTTCCAGGACTTTCTTAAAATGCCTGGCTTGTTGGTTTTTCAGTTTTCTGATGCTGTTATAGACCTATTAGTTTCTCTCTTTCATGTCTTTTCTGGATTTCATTGGGAATTTTCAGCCAGAACAACAGTATGTCCTTTTCACCATCTTGATCCAGTCCTTTTCCTGGTTATATCAGTGTTTGATTCCAAATATCAACCTCACCGTTGGAGACAGAAGCAAATGCTTCCCATTCCCTAAACATTACTGGAACTTGGCAAGAAAGCAAGAATTAGTGGGTATCTTGTCTTCTAGCCTCTTCTACTTTTTACTAGTCTCTCCCTACCACTGTAAGACGGATATCCCTTAAGATGGTCCTTTGAAAGGGCTTCACCTCTGCTTTTCAAACTTTAATGGGCCTAAGTAGCACTATTATAAATGTAGAACCTCAGAGTCCACCCCCAGAATGTGGGGAAGGTGATTTGGAATCTATATGTTAGAGAGAACCTCATGTCAAATCTGGGGCAATGCCAGCCTCAAATAAATGATGCAGGGATGGACTATAATATATTGAATAAAAAGGGATTCACTCATCTATATTGATATTAAAACAAAACATTTTAAGGGAGAGAGAAGAGAAAGTTTTTCATTGGAAAAGGCCAACTAGTCAATGAAAAAGGATGATACAAATGGAAAAATCAGCATTTTGCAAATGTTCTAGTAATAATGGACTCAGATGGGACCCATCAGTGGAAGATAAAACCATTGCAAAGAAAAAGGTTGGGAAAAAAGATATTCAAAAGGTCTCAAAGTATCACCCTAAGAATATTTAGTAATTACAGAGAAGGAAGATACCATGGAGAGATCTGGTGGTCACCATCTTGACCAAGGGATTACATTTAAGCATAGTTACGCTTAGCAAAATGTGACAAGCTGACTGATGGGATACACTGAGATGAACCCTCAATCACTTCATATTTCTACCAAAATTCTGAGCAAATATTTATTTTTTAGAAAATCAGATGAAACCAGGGCCCTATACATTATGATGTCATTGTGATTTTCAACATAATGGCTTATTTAATGGACATGATCAATATTTGGAAACTTTCGGTTACCTTCTACCACAGACTCCCTTACATTCTGGAAGTGACCAGGGAACACTCTTGTGCAGTCCTCTCAGAGTCCTCCATTCTCCCTCTGCAAGTGTCACTAGTCAGGCTTCTGTCCTATGAAAACAATGAGCATTGTCTCTGCCTTTCTATTCCTTATATCTTTGTGAAATATATCTGATGCCAAGGTCACCTTGTTCTGAAACTGCTGAAATATACCTTAAGGCCACTTTCTTACATGATAGTCATAAAGGGACAACTTTAGACTTCTATCATCTTGCTAAGATTTTACATGACAACCACTCAGTTTCTCCTCTTAGCCCTCTCTCCCTCAGACTAAGAAATGGGTCCAAGATTGAGGACTTCCAGCCAAGATGGAGGTGTAGGTAGACACACTCTGCCTCCTTGCACAACCAAAGGAAGGGCAACAACAAATTTAATAACAAAGAATAACCAGAACTGACAGAAAATTGAACTGTATGGAAGTCTGACAACCAAGGAGTTAAAGAAGAAACATAAATCCAGACTGGTAGGAGGGGCGGAGACAGGCAGCTGGGGTGGAGAGGACGTGCAGCAAGGCAGCAGCTGGAGGACTAAGCAGGCAAGATGGTGGCTGGAGGACCAGGTGGTCCCACATTTGCATGCAGATAAGTTGGGATGAACAGCTGCGGAGCAAGACAGACTGCGCAATCCAGGGTTCCAATGCAGGAAAAGAAAGCCTCAAAACCTCTGGAGGTAAAAGCCTGTGGGGGATGTGGCAGCGGAGATCTCCCAGCCTCACAGGAGATTTCACTGGAGAGACCCACAGGGTCCTAGAATATACACAAACCACCCACCCAGGAATCAGCACTGGAAGGGTCCAATTTGCTTCTGGGTAGTGGGGGAAGTGACTGAAAGCGGGCGGAGAGCCCAGCAAACAACATTGTTCCCTCTCGGACCCCTCCCCCACAGACAGTGTCACAGCTCAGCAACCTAGCTTGTCCTGCCCTGGCAAATACCTAAGACTCCGCCCCTTGCTACCTAAGAGGTGTGCTGAGACAAGGAAATATGGCCCAAATGAAAGAACAGATCAAAGCTCCAAAAATAGAACTAAGCAATGAACAGATAGCCAACTTACCAGATGCATAGTTCAAAACACTGGTTATCAGGATGCTCACAGATATGGTTGAGTATGGTGCAAGATGGAGGAAAAAGTGAAGGCTATGCAAAGTGAAAGAAAAAAATATAGAGAGGGGACCAACAGTGAAAGGAAGGAAACTGGCACTCAAATAATGATTTGGAGCAGAAGAGATAAACATTGAACCAGAATAGAGTGAAAAAACGAGAATTCAAAAAAATGAGGAGAGGCTTAGGAACCTCTGGGACAACTTTAAACATTCCAACACGCAAATCACAGGGGTGCCAGAAGGAGAAGAGGAGGAGAAAGAAATTGAAAACTTACTTGAAAAAATAATGGAGAACTTCCCCAATCTGGCCAAGGAAATAGACTTCCAGGAGATCCAGGAAGCTCAGACAGCCCCAAAGAAGTTGGACCCAAGGAAGCACACACCAAGGCACATCATAATTACATTACCCAAGATTAAAGATAAGGAGAGAATCTTAAAAGCAGCAAGAGACAAGGAGATAGTTAACCTACAAAGGAGTTCCCATTAGACTATCAGCTGATTTCTCTAAAGAAACCTTGCAGGCAAGAAGTATTCCAAGTCATTAAAGGCAAGGACCTACATCCAAGATTACTCTATCCAGCAGAGCTATCATTTAGAATGGAAGGGCAGATAAAGTGCTTCCCAGATAAGGTCAAATTAAAGGAGTTCATCATCAGCAAACCTTTATTATATGAAATGTTAAAGGGACTTATCTAAGAAAAAGAAGATCAAAAACTATGAACAGTAAAATGACCACAAACTCACAACTATCAACAACTGAACGTAAAAAAAAAAAAAGCCAAACAAAAACAAACTAAGCAAACAACAGAAACAGAATCATAGAAATGGAGATCATCAGGGAGGGGTGGGAGGAGAATGGAGGAAAAGGTACAGGGAACAAGCAGCATAAATAGTAAGTACAAAATAGGAGGAGGCTAAGAATAGTATAGGAAATGAAGAAGCCAAAGAACTTAAGGCAGGGGGCATGCTCGTGGGAGGGTGGGTGAAGGGCAGAGGGGAATAAAGGAGAGAATAAAATGGGACAACTGTAATAGCATCATCAACAAAATAAGTATATTTAAAAAAATGGGTCCTTGGGGGCTTGCCAGAGGACAGTGGTATAATCAGTACTGTCTTGCCAGACTTGCTCTCTGAGCAAAGGCTTCTCACTCCACCCACCCACCTAGCCATCCAGCTCACTCTGGACCCCTCTCATCAGCCCACCTGACTCTTTGGGGTATTATAACACAGGAAAGTGTTCACAAGAGGGCCCAGAGACTTATGGATGAAATAGCTGGCAAGGCAAAACAGGAGGAGGTGAGAGATTTAGGGAGCAGCAGCTTCCCTAATCCCTGCTTTTCTTTGTTCCTCCGGCAGGAACTTCCAGTTTCCCTGTGATCTTGAGAAACAGGGCTTTTTACAAAGCCCTGTTCCCCTTAGTTATCCAGACCATACCCTTCCTTTTTTGTTTGCACTAATGATAACAAACAGCTACGTTGTTCCCCATCTTTATTTTCTCCTTTAATGATGTATTTTGAAGATCGTTGTTTATCAATGCATGTAGATTCCTCATTCATCTTTCTGGCTGCATAATATTTTATTGTCTGAGTATACCGTCCTTTATTTAGCCTGTCTACTATTAATGGACATTTAGATTGTTTTCAATTTTATAGGTATTATCAACAATATGGGAACTGGTATTACCATGAAAATCTTTTAATTCAGTGAGGATTACATTTGACTGAAGGTAAAAGAAAATTTAACTGAAAAAAGTTTAATCAAGTGGGGTGTATTTTTTTTCTCACAGAAAGGCCTCAGAGGAAGGAATTCCAGGACAAGGACAGTTGATAAATACTATTTTCAGGGAGCCAGACTCTTCATACGCACTTTGCCTCTGTGTGTGTGTGTGTGTGTGTGTGTGTGTGTGTGTGTGTGTGTGTATTTCCTCCTCATACTCAAAAGGCTCCCGCTCTTCCAGATGTTGTTTTTGCATTGCAGGCCAGGAAAAAAGACAAAGGGCAAAGAGCCAAAAGATGTGTTCATTGGTGCTGTCCTTTGACTTTTCTTTGAAGTTCAATCAATGCCTTGACTTATATTTAATTGGCCAGAACTGTGCCATGTGGCTACCTTGGCTTCAGCGTGATAGGTTTTTATTGAGCTTATTGTCACCATTGACAAAATCAAGTTCTTTTCTATAAAGGAAGAAAAGACAAATGGATGTTGGTAGACAATTAGCAGTGCTTGCCACATACTTAAACATATATAATTTCACAAATGTATGAAAAAAAAATCTGTGGGATAAATTTCTAGAAGTAGAGATTTCTGGGTCAAGAGACATGGCCAGTGTGTATATTTGTGAACTTGTTAAATAGTGTTAAATTGTCCTCCATAGAAGTTATACCAATTTCCACATTACCGCAAATGTAAGAATGCATACTATTTTAACTTTGTTAATCTTAGTGAAAATTAAATTTTAATTTGCATTTCTACTGTGAAGAACATAGAATATCTATAACCGGTTTGGTTTCTCTGGAGAAACCTGACTCATATAGCTGTTACATTGCAAATATTCTTTTGTAGCTCATTGAACTCTGTGTTTCTAAAATTTATCCTTATTAATTTAATTGCTATATAATATACTTTGAATGAACATTTCCCCACTTGATTCATATTTCACATTTGATCCCCTATTGATAGATATTAAATACCCTCTCCCAAATTTTACTATTACAAAAATGTGCCATAAATATTTTTTAACTTACTTCATATGTTCCCATATGAAAGAGTTTCTTTAAAAGTGGAATTGCTGGATATAGGACATATAAGCATCTTTTAATGGATATTACTAAACTGCTGTCCCAAGTGGTTATATCAATTTACACTTCCGCCAGAAGTACACGAGAATTCCCATTTTTCCATACCCTGACAACACTAAATAATGACAAGCTCTTAAATATTTTTTTCCAAATTAATGGGTGTGATGGTATCTCATTATTTGAATATTCTTTTCCCTCGTTACTAATGATGTTGAGAGTATTTACCTATGTTTATGGAGTTTCTTCATCTTTGAATTGTCAATTCTAGTTCTTTGTGCATTTCTATAATAAAAATGGTTGCCATTTTTATTGCTTTATAGGATTCTTTAATATAATCTGTCAGTTATAGTTATTGCAACTATCTTCTCCTCAGGGTGTGTCTTGCCTTTAAAAAAAACTTTTGTTGAGAAATAATCCCAATACCATAAGATTCACCCATTTATATTATACAGTTTGCTCCATTTTTGTTATAGTCACAGAATTGTGCAACTGTCACCGTCATCTAATATTAGAGCATGTTCATCATCTCCAAAAAAAAATCCTGTACTTATTAGTCATCACTCTTCATTCCCCCTCTTCTCCAAACCCCTGGTGACTACTAATCTACTTTTTTCTCTATAGATTTTCCTATTTTGGACTTTTCATAAAAATGGAATCATGCAGTTTAAGTCTTCTGCAATGGCTTCTTTCACTTAGCATAATGCTTTCAAGTTATATCCATGTTGCAGCATGGGCAGTTAACTTGGTTATACCATGCATTGTTGTACATACATTTTGAATTTTGATTTGGTCAAATCTACGCCATCATTAGATTTCTGATTTTTCTATCTCATTTTAAAAAATCCCTCCCTTTCCCTTAGTTAAAAAGATGTTCTCTGATAACTTCAAATCTTTATTTTTTATATTTAAATTATCTGCTGTTTCTTTTGCATTTTATGTTACTTAGAGATTTAATTTTTCTCCACGTGGATAATCTATTGTTCAGCACTGCTTACGGAATAGTTCACCAATTCCCCCACTGTTGTGTACTGCCATGTTTATTATACAACAAGGAATCATATATGTTTAGGTCTGTTTTCCTCTTCCTTTGCCATTATGGTCGCTTTGGAGTAAATCTTATTACTAATATAGCTTTATAATAAATCCCATTTGGTAAGGCAAGTTTCCTCTCCTTGTTTTTCTTTTCCACAACCAACTTTGCTAATAACTACCCTGGGGATTGGTTTTTAAAGTTCCTTTAAAAATATCCTGTTATGCCCTGGCTGGTGTAGCTCAGTGGATTGGGTGCCAACCTGCAGACAAAAGGGTTGCTGGTTCAATTCCCAGTCAGGTCACATGCCTGGGTTGTAGGCCAGGTTCCCCAATAGGACATGCACGAGAAGCAACAGCGCATTGTTGTTTCTCTTTCTTTCTCCCTCCCTTCTCATTTCTCTAAAAATAAGTAAATAAGATCTTTAAAATAAATAAAGTTTTTAAAAGTCCTGTTAGAATTTTGTTGGAAATCGCATTGAATTCATAATTTGCAAAGAATTAACATTTTAAAGAGCATTTGAAAAAACATGGGATATGTTGCCTCTTATTCCATGTGTTTTACTTTGTAGTCCTCCTTTTCCCCCCTGCATAGAAGTAAACCCTGAGGTAAGAGTTTGCATGCAAGTACCTCTTTCATTTGGGAGGTAATCCCAGTACAAACCAGCTGGAGAGTAGGGAAGAGACTGGGAAAGGGGAAGTAGCTGATGGAGTTATCAGCTATATTCCCAAGCAAGTTATCACTGCGGGCAGTATCTAGTGAAGAACCCTGAGAAATGCTCTGGCAGGTATATCTCAGAGCTGTCCATCCTGAGGAGTGGGAAGTGGGATATTTATTCAACTCCCTTCAGCCTCATTAATTCCCCAGCACTTCCAGCCTGGGGACGTGAGCCAGCAGGTCAGGCAGGAAATGGTTAAGCGCCAAGGAGCCCCAACTATGTCTGCTAAAACTACCACAGAGTCTTCTGAAAACTCAGATATAAGCAAGTCTCTTCCCTGCCTCACATTTTTTACTGCAAAGAAATTCAAAATTGTTAGTATGGCCTATAGATTTCGTCACACCAGCACCCTTCCTGCCTCACCCTGCCACCTCCTGTCCCAGGAAGTTTAAAATCTGGGTATATTGACCCACTGTCCATCTGTTCCTTCAGAAGCAGCTGGATTCCACCAAACCCTCACTTCTTTGCACTTGTTTTCTCTGCCTCTAATGCCCTTCCCTTAATCTCTTCCTTGAAAAATACTTCTAGAAGGCAGAGTGGTTAGCAAGAAGAACAATGAAGAAACATAGAGCTAGGATCAAAACTCATTTCTAGCCCTGACTGGTGTGGTTCAGTGGATTGAGCATTGGCCTATGAACTGAAAGGTCATAGGTTTGGTTCTGGGCCAGGTCCCCAGCTGGGGGTGTGTGAGAAGCAATCAATAGAACATCTGTGGTTCTCTCCTTCTCCTTCACCCTCTCTTCATCTTTCTCTGAAAGTAAATTAAGTAAAATATTTTTTAAAAAATAGTCAGCATTTTCTTTGCTTAGTGGAAAACCCAAGATGACAGGATATAGAGAGGGGAATGTAAAAGTCAAGCAAGTATGCAGGGTTTTGAAAGAAGATGATGGAACACTGGGATAAAATAAAAGAGGTTCAAGGAGGGCTGAGGAAATTTGCAATCTGCGTTGCAGTGTTTTTCTTTATTATTTCTCCATGGAAGTTGTAAATAAAAAAATTAAATAATTTGTCAAGGGAAAAAACCTGCTCTGATACTTATTTGGTCAAGTCACTTAATGTTTCTGACATTCAGTTTCCTTATCTGTATAATGGAAATATAGCTCCAGCTGGTGTGGCTCAGTGGATTGAGCTCTGGCCTGTGAACCAAAGGGTTGTTGGTTCAGTTCCCAGTCAGGGCATATGTCTGGGTTGCCGGCCTAGTAGAGGGTGCCTGAGAAGCAACCACACATTGATGTTTCCCTCCCTCTCTTTCTCCCTCCCTTCCCCTCTCTAAAAATAAATAAATAAATAAATAAATAAATAAATAAATAATAAATATCTTTAAAAAAAAGTATATCTAATTGTTACCTTATGGAAGTATTGTGAGGATGTACTAGTTATCTATTGCTGCATAGCAAATTACCCCACAAATAATGATGTGTAACAAAAAAATTTATTATCTTAAACCGTTTCTGTTCAGGAGCAGCGTAGCTGGATCTTGCAGAGGGTCTCTCCATGTGGCTGAAGTCATGATGTCATTGGGCCTGTAGTAATGTGATTTGCCTGATGCTGAAAGATCTGCTTCTAAGATATAATGACAGTTACATGACTGGCAATCTAGTGCTGGTTTTAGGAAGGAGGCTTCAGTTTCTCATCATGTATGTCTCTTAATAGAGCTGCTTAGGGTCTTCACAGAAAGGCAACTGCCTTTCTCCAGAGCAGGTGATCTAAAAAAGATGCTGCATATGTCTTTTATGACCAATATTTAGAAGGTACACATTATGACCTGCTATACTTTATTGGTCACAGGCCAGAAATAATTCAGTGTGGGTGGAGATTATACAAAAGCATGAATACAGGAAGTAAGGATCATTAGGGCCATCTTGGAGCTTAGCTACCACAAAGGTTTACATGAATGGAGCTGAGAACACAGCATTTTCAAATTATAGCTTTTTATTATCACTCATCTCTTGGACTGCTTGCACAAACATTACTCTTCAGGGAAGCCTTCAACCAGCATTGGAAGTTATGAAATAGTCTTGGGGAAAAAAATTGAATCTGTTTGGACTTTTTATTATTTTGCACTTTCAGATCATAACTTTAGGCATTGAGGGGAAGAAAACAATTATCTCAGGTAAGGTCTCTTGGCTGGTCCAGGCCTTTCTACCTTTTCCTGTTCCCACACCCCCAAACATCATAGCCAGCTACATTTACCTCTCAAATAAATTTTTAAAAACTGTATAAATAAATACATGAAAAAAAGTCCAAACTATGGAATACTACTCATCAGTAAAAAAGCATAAATAATAAGAATAAGAAAGTGAATGAATCTCAAAATCATTTTGCTGATTCCATTTATATAAATCTCAAGAGCAGACAAAAGTAATCTGTGGTCATTAAAATCAAGTCAGGGTGCAAGATCTGACTCCAAAGGGGCCCAGGGAAATTATTATGGTCATGGAAATGTTTTGTATCCTGATTGGGGAGCAACGATTCTACAACTGTATACATTAGTCAAAACTCATTGAACTTTACATTTTATTACCCATTTTATTGTAAGGAAATTATAGATCCATAAAAAAAGACTACTGGTGAAAAACTTTTAAAAGAGCTTCATCAAGTGGACTACATATAGTATCTCAGATCATCCATGAATAGCAACAAAAGACAGTGGGCCCAGTTAAATTTGAATTATATCTAATTGTTTATGCATATGTACCTACATGTAAAAGAAAAATAATTTTCTTTTTTCTAATGGGATATATGCTAAAAAAGCACTTGTTACTTATAGGAAATGTGATAAGTATCTAAATTATATACTTGCTCCTTTAATTATATCTTTCTGACCATTTGGCTCTCCTTAATACTTACTCATTTTATGATATTTGTTTATAAAATTCCTTGAAGATACAACCTATGTTCATATTTTTTTGGCATCATAGTTTCTACACTGATGACATCTAACTAATTTAGTTCTTTTGTCTTTTGAACATTCATTAACAAGAAAAGATGCTCAACATCAGTGTTATGAGCCAGTATACTTAACATGTATTGGATGAAGTTACAATCCTGAAAATAGCTCTTACATATTTAGTTTGTAGAAGCAAATACCATCTTTCATGGTATGACTTGTTTTTCCTTTCTCCAGTATTACGTTGTTTCCCTTGGTCAATAACTTTTTAAAATGCAGTTGGTCCACTGACAAAAAAGAACATTGTTATCAATATTTATTCCTTTCTACTTCAACACTACACATGATGATTCCACTTATTCCCATGCTGGGAGAGTCTTAGTAATATTCATGTAAAAGAATCAACAAAATTCTTCATGAGATGAAATCCACTTCAAAATGTAGTCATGACAAGCACTGCAATGATCACCCACTTCAAGTCAGAATATTTTTTTCATGTTCATAAGTAATGGTCCTTTACTTTACATAAGAACAGCCTTAATACTAAAGGAATAAATTTTTTTCCATTATTGCATTCATCAGTTCCCTTAAGCAATGGGCTTGCTTAAATAACACTGTTTTCTTTCAGTCTGTATAACCCTTTTCTAAAGAGATCATTGTAAACTATGAACAAGAAATAAATAGGGTTTCCCTTAATGGATTATTTTAAAATTAATAAGAATTTTGGAGCCTTTTCTTTAGAAGTAAAGTATGATTTCAGTGCTTCCAATAAACTGAGGATTCTCTCAACTCCATTTGTTAAAGAGAGTTAATAGGTTTTTGAAGGCAAAAGAAATGAAGAATGCTGAATGGCATAAGAGAATAATTTCCTAACAATTATATCAAAGTCAGTAGGAAGGACATCAGATGCTATTTGAGCAGCATTATGCAGACTATGAGCAGGATAGCAAGTAGCTTCCATAGAATCATTCATGCTTTACTGCAACTTTGAATAATTAATTTCTGCATCTTATGCAAACATATACCAACATTTATATTTGTATTATTTCCACCAAAAGAGTACAATTTTCCTCATTAACTCCTAACTCAATAAGAAAGTCTCTGCAAAAAATTTTTCTTGTTTCTGAAGTCTCATCTGGAAGGAATTTTATTCAAAACAGCCTTCCAAGTGAGCCATTTTACAAAAAGAGTAATTCACAAGCAAAGGGAACATGTTTTTTGCACTGTAATTACTTCCATCCATGATGATGCCATACAATGATGAGCCATTTAGAGCTATGATAATCACTGCAACAGTAAATGGAGTTATTACATTTTTAATTATTGCAGTAATTTTGTCCTGGAATTTGGAATTTTGCTTGCACTTTTGGAGTTAGAAAATACTTCTGGTGGCAGTACATTCAAAGAATAATCTGAGCTGAAAGACTGATACAGTGTGGGTGGCCATTACAGCTTCTGCTGTGATTAGTTTACCTTCTTCATCTAAATTCTCTTAATCAAAATTTTGTTTTATTGCTTACTTAGATACAAGCTCAGGAAATGACATATTTCTTATTCTTAGCTCTTACTATATGCTGGTTTATATCTGACTTTCTGCCATTTTCAGTATTGAACTAACATTTGCATACTGCACAAAGATCTTCAGAAGGACTTTTTTTTCTCATTTAATAAATGTGCGGTATTCAGAAAATTCGTCATGAAATCTACACTTGCATTTTTGCATTTTGAGATTCAGCTGAAAAAGAGGTAACAATTTTCAACAAGGCTGCCAAGACAATTCAACGGAGAAAGAATAGCCTGTTCAAGAAATGGTGCTGAGACAACTGGATAGCCACATGCAAAAGAGTGAAGTCGGACTCTTACCTATGCCAAATATAAAATTTAACTGAAAATGGATCAAATACCTAAATGTAAGAGCCAAAACTATTAATCTCTTAGAAGAAATTGTAGAAGAAAATCTTTATCACCTTCGTTTAGGCAATAGTTTCTCAAATAAGACACTAAAAGCACAAGCAACTATAGAAAAAAAATAGATAAATGGTACATCATCAAAATAACAAATGTTGTGCTTCAAGGGACACAGGAATCAGGAATGTGAAAAGGCAGCTCACAGAACCCTGACTGGTGTGGCTCAGTTAATTGGGCATCATCCAGCAAGGTGGAAGCTCCCCTCACAGGGGTTGCAGGTTCGGGCCAGGCCCAGCCAAGTTAGAGATGCAACAGATGGATGTTTCCCTTCCTCTCTTTCTCCCTCCATCCTCTCTTCTCTAAAAATAAATAAAAGTCTCTTTAAAAAAGGCAACCCACAGAATGGAAGAAAATTTTTGCAAATCATGTATCTGATTAGGGACTTGTAACTAGAATATATAAAAAACTATTACAGCTTAATAAAAAGACAAATAACCCAATGAAAATGGGCAATAGATCTGAACAGACATTTATCCAAAAGGATATACAAATGGCTAATAAGTACATGAAGATATGCTCAATATCATTAACAATCAGGGGAATGCAAACCAAAACCACAATACTGGTGGTAAGAACATGATGTTATATACACAGATGCCAAATTATAATGTACATCTGAAACTTACATGGTATAAACCAGTTATCTAAATAAAACGAAAAAACAAAAAACACAATGAGATCCTACTCACATCCATTAGAGTGGCTATAATAAGAAACATGGGTAATCAGAACAACAATGAAAAAATTTTAAAAACAAAGATGGGTAATCAGTATTGGCAAGAATGTGGAGAAACAGAAACTTGAATATGTCGCCAGTGGGAATGTAAATGGTGCAGCCACTTTGGGAAACAGTTTGGAAGTTCCTCAAAAGATTAAACACAGAGTTACCATGTGACCCAACAATTCCACTTCTAGGTTATATAGCCAAGATACTGAAAACACGTGTCCACCCAAAAACTTGTATGAGAATATTCATAGCAGCATTAGCTAAAAAACATAGTAAAAAAGTGGAAACAACCCAAATGTTTATCTACTGACAAATGGCTAAGAAAGATGTGATATATTCACACAATGGAATATTATTCAATCATTAAAAGTGAATTTCTGATATATGCTACAACATGGATGAGACGTAAAAATTAGGTTAAATGAAATAAGTCAGTCACAAAGGACAATATATTGTATGATTCTGTTTACATGAAATGTTCAGAATAGGCAAATCCATATGTAGAGAGAAAAATGAGTGGTTGCCCAAGGCTGGCATGGTTGGGGAGGAATAGCCAAATGATTGTTAAAAGGCATAGGGTTTTTTGTTGGGGTGATGAAAGTGTTCTAAAATTGGTTGTGGTGGTGATTATACCATTTCATGAACCTATCCATAGAGGTGTTAAAAAAAAAAAAGGCAATAGCAACCATAACAAGAATTGAAAAGGTTACCTTTCATAAATCTCATGGCTGCCACATTGCATTTGTCACAAGTCCAAACTCATAAATAACAGCAAGAATTAAATCTTGAAAGGGTTGCGAACTTCAAACTTGCGGGGGCGAGGGGTAGGAATGTTGAACTCACTATGTGATACAAAAGATGAATTTCTCCTCCGTCAGCAAAGGAAATCTGTACTTGTAAGGCACAGTCATGCTAAACAAAGCCAGAACTCATCTTACAGGTTTTGAGAAGCCTAGCGTTAAGGATTGACGGTTTCAGAAATGGGAGTCCCCATGACGGTCTTGCAGCTCTATTAAATGTGCGGTCACTGTTGTAAGGGAACTGAGGACCGGCTAACTTTCAGAAGCCTGGTCCCTGGAGTGAGGTATTTGCTGATTGGCTGTTGTCTAGAAGCGTGGAGCTGTCAATGATTGGTTAACTTTCAGACTTGGGACTGTAATTGATTTACTAACTTTCAGAAGCATGGTTACCGGAGTGAAGCTGTTGTTGACTGGCTGATTTTCATAAGTAGCCATTGGAGTGAGCCTGTCGCTGATTGGCTGATTTTCAGAGTCTGTGTATTGATGTGAAGTTATCTCTATCTTGTTCACGACTTTGTACTTGAGCCAAACGTCTTTTCCTTCCTTGATATGGAAAATAAGTACTTTTAATTTCTAGTCCCTTCTTTTAGTCTCCCTTCAGTTAAACCTGCTGGAGATGCCACAGGGATTGTCCAGATCTTTTACTTGTGGAGGTAGGATTTTCAACTATTATTCCAGTTTAAGTGATTTAAGCGCAAATTACCTTGGCGGAAAAATATCTTTAACATTTTGTGATTGATTGCAAAAAGGTTAATACAGAGAATTTAAAACACCCTGACAAAGTCAATACAGGACACAGGGCAAAATCATTAAATACGCCCTATACATACAGGACTCCTGGCGACCCTGTCAACAAGGTATTTCCCTCGTTTTATACACGAAAAGACCGAGACTCGGTGGGATTACGTTTCTTGATTATGGCTCCGCAGTCGGAAACGGGCCAAGTCAAGATCTGAACAGAAGTGGGCCGGGATCTTCTGGGACCTTATGAATCTCTAACCCATGTGTCCGGAGCATAACTGGGCACGCATTGCTAACCTGAGGTCGGCTTGATGTTTGAAGGGTGTGCAATTGATTAGCGGGGCGCGGGGGGGGGGGGGGGCGTTGAAAACGGTA
This sequence comes from Pteronotus mesoamericanus, assembly GCF_021234165.1. Classification (NCBI taxonomy): domain Eukaryota; kingdom Metazoa; phylum Chordata; class Mammalia; order Chiroptera; family Mormoopidae; genus Pteronotus; species Pteronotus mesoamericanus. The sequence continues at coordinate 23,275,408 of NW_026555105.1, read as the reverse complement.
GCAAGGTACCGGCCTGGGAGACAGCGGGAAGAAAGCAGAGCACTAAGGAAATGCTTAGGTCCCGGTGCTGTCTCGATGCTGTCTGGGTGACCGGCTGTCGCAGAGGAGGGATTTGCAGGAGGCCGAAGCCGGCTCAACGGGGCGGGGCGGAGCGAGACCCCACCCCCGGGCACGTTTGTGTGCGTGGCTGGGGGCGCCGCAGAGATTCCCACTCCATGGCGGGGGTCCTGAGTACAGGGTAGAGCGATGGCTCGGTAGCCCTCTCTCTCCCTGGGTACCGACGATCCCCGCTTTCAGCAGAAACAGCTCGCAGTTTAAGGAGGCCGCGGCCCTGTTTCTGTGCGCCTGACCCCCGTCCCAGTCAGTAGCCACGCCCCCACCCAGCTCCTAGCCCGCATCCGACTCCGCCCCCACCTCCGACGTGCCCCCGCGCGCCGCGCCCCCCGCCCACCCGGCACGCCCCGCAGCCCCGCCTGGCCACAGAGGCCCTGGAGCCGCCCTGCGGGCCTGTGCGACCCTCGCAGCGGCACGGTTCCCCTGTGTTACCCGCCGCCGCCCGCCGCCATGGACGTGTATCCTCCGCACCGGCTGGGGTTGCCCCGCGCGTGGTCCCCAGGCGGCCCCGGCCGCGGGTCGCCCGCCGTCAGGTACGTGGGACCGAGGCTGCAGAGGGGTGGCCGGGCCCGGGATTGCGGGTTGTTGGGGTCCGGCGACGCCTCCCGGCGCAGGGCGTGGCCGGGAACGGCTTCCTAGCGGATGATTTTTCCTTAAACGGCTCTTTAAGGAACGTTTCCCCAGGAACGGCATCCTGTGAGGAGGCTCCCACAACGCCCCCCCCCGTAAGGGACCCCCTACTGTGAAATCACCACCACGGAGGAAAGCTTCCCACAGTAAGGTTTTCCCTGTAGAGAATCTCTATAGCGCCTTCTCCATGGATAAGTCACTTGCATGCCCATAGATTACTGCCCCTAGAAACCGCTAGAGTGACACCCTGTGTAGAACCCCCAAATGTGTTTCCCTAGAAACAGCTCACCTCTAATGCTTCCTGTCGTAGGTCTCCTCTAGAGCCTTTCCCTTTAACAGAGGCTTCCCTAAAGAGTACCCCGCTCCGGACTCTTACATGCACACAAACCGGGACCGCGTCTTCCCTATTGCGCATTTTCTCACCTCCCGCAGCCCCAGCCTGCGTCGCGAAGCTCCCTCACTACACAATGGGGAGCTCAGGTTAGGGGGAGTTGGAGGTCATTAAGGACGCAGGAGGGGTAAACTAACTGGATGGATAGGGAAAAAAGGCCCAGGAACCCCGAAGGCGGCGGACCCCAGGCCCCTGAGCCTAGAGACAGAACTCCTGGGTGCCTCAGTACGGGGAGGGTGATATTAGGAAGGGAGGTCCCACCCCCTTTCGATAAAGGAAGATCCGTTTTTCGATTTCTGCTCCAAGTGCCTTTGGGGCTGACCTTGATAGTCTGAGCATTGTTTGTGATGGAGCTGGTCTGGGACCGCCTGCGGAATGTGGAGGTTGGAATGATGGAGGGGTTTGGCAGAAACCATTGAGAGGGAGGGAGGGAGAGAAAAGGAAATGGGCTTTGGTACTGCTAAACTGCCACTAACCCAGAAGAGGGGTTTTTTGGTTTGCTTTTTCTCTATTTTAGCCATTTAGCAAAGCAAGTATGGTACTGTTCCCTTGAAAGGAGTTGTGAACTTAGATGTTAGAACTGCTTTTTCTTTATCTTTGTTATGTAGATTAAGGCATTGTATATTTAGCTGTTTGCCCAGTGATTTGTTTTTGTTTTGTTTTGTTTAACTAAAGCAAATTCAAGCAGAGCAAGAACTAAATCTTAGAATCCTAGTCTTCTCTTACTTCCTGCCATTCCTTCCCCAACCCCAGCAACTAATACCTGTTTGTCGAATGAATAAAGGATGGAGAAGGTTAGGCTGTATTCCCATGGTTACATTTGGAAGTCCTTATTTGCTTTTAATTTGGCAGGTTACATTGTTTGAACTTCTGCTCTGCCCCTCAATGGAATTCCTTGTGGACTTAACAGTTCCCAAGTGTTTAGCTGCTTATGATAACCGTCTCCAGTGCATCCTAACATCCTAACATTTTTGGCAGCAAGTTTCACTGTTAGAAGGTATTTAAGCATTACACAGAATGAAACTGCACAGAATACTTTAGAACTTGGAGCAGCCATCTGTTAAATCTAGGCTCTGTGTAGACTTGGGGTTCATCCCAGGTCATCTTGAGCTTAGGAATCTTGAGTCTTTGAGACTTTTATGGGAAAAAAGGAGCGTTCCAGTAAAATCCATTTCTAAAATAACTGCTACCTTCCTCATTTCTAAAAGCATGGCACTGTGCAGCTTTTTCCAAAGTAGTTAAAGAGATAAATATTGGTTAGCCTTATTAATCAAACTAAATCTTCCACCAAGTGGTTTGAGTGAAGCTTGTTAGTCTTCAGGAAATTGTTCTTCAAGGGGTAATGCAAGGAACCCCCAAGACCTGGCTTTTTTGTACTTTTGGTAAAAGAAATTTGATGCAGGTTCCCCACCTCTATGTAACTGAACGTGCTTTTCTTACCCGTTCAAGCCTTTCCCTGACTTTGACATTGAACGTTTCTAGCAGGTTTAGGCTCAGCATTTTCCTGTTACCCACACTTGGCTTCTTTGCTACACTCTGACTCCTGAGTGATGAAAGAGGCAGGCCTAACTGGTGAAGTTACATTCCTAAAGACCCATAGATAGTGCTTTGCAAGAGTGTGGTTTAGCAGTGGTGTTTATTTTCACAGATGAGGAATAGAGATCAGGAGTTAAAATCTTGTTGCTTGGAACTAGAAGCTTCTTTTTAAGGATATGCTACTCATTAGTGCTGCCCATCAAATATTTTTGGTTTCTGTCTCCCAGGCATGTGGTACAATTATACTTGCTTGCCCCCTTGAAGTTGGGTTTAGGTATGGCCTTGTGAATTGCTTTAGGTCAGTGTAATATGGACAGGAATGATGCATATACCTTCTGGTGTGTAATTTACCACTTTCCCTCTGTTTTGGTGACTATTGGTGCTTCAGATGATGACTAGTCCATCCTTCGGAGACCCAGAACAAGCTTCCAGGTGGCATATGTTTGACATATAGAGTAAGCAAGAAGTAAACCTTTGTTGTTTCAAGCCACTGAGATTTTGGAGTTATTAACAAGCAACCATCTTGACTTATACTAAGGAACCAGTGGAAAGAGCCAAAATATGCGTTCCTAGTACAAAATCTTTTTCTGCAGAGGGATCTGTTCCTACTCAGTATTTGTTTAATTTCACTGCCTCTTTATACAAATAATCCAACATTCACTGTGCTCGATGTTGTGGATTCAAAACAAATAAGGCAGGCTCCTACCCTCAGAGAGCTCCTTAATGAGTGGAAAGAGACAAAAACAACAAAAATTATAATACAGAGTGGTGTTAAGTACTGAGGAAGAAATAGAACTGAAGAAACAGTAATGTAAGAGGGCATAGTCGATTTTGGGCTCAGCTGTTAGAAGAATGGAGTTGCCATTTACTGATTTGCGAATACTAGAAGAAGAGCAGGTTTGTGCAGAAAAGAGAGCTCATTTCTGACCTTGTTCATTTTGAGTTGCCTAATAGATACCCAAGTGGAGATAGTGGATAGGCAGCTGCGTATATAAGTCCAGAGTTCAGGAGAGAGATTGGGACTGTACATACCACCCACATGCTCATGACTTCCACATTTTTATTTAAAGCTGTGAGGCTAGGTAGAGATGCAGAGAGTAAATGTAGATAGAGAAGGGGACCAGCATTGAAGCCCTGGGTGTCCCCAGTAACAAAGACAAGTGTAGTAATGTCTTACAGCTTCTGAGGGAACGTGGTTTCCTACCTCAGAGATAGGAGAAGATACAGGGACAGTCATGGAAAGCCAAATGATAAATACTATTGATGAACTGATGAGGACTAAAACTAGACAGTTTGGTACTGTGGAGGTCATTGGTGACTTTGATAAGAACAGTTTTGGTACAGTGGGTTCAAGAGAAAATAGGAGCGGAATTGATGGCGGTATAGATAGTCATAGTGATTCTTTTTTCCCCCAAGGGTTGTTATAAGGGAAAGCAGAGTAATAGGGCTATGGCTGGAATGGCATGAGCATTGTTCTTTTTGTTTTTCGGTGGGCAGACATTGTAATTACAGCATGCTTGTAAGTTGACGGGATACTGGGAGGCAAACTGATGATTAAAGAGAGAGAAGGGACAATTGCAGGAGTGAATTCCTTGAATAGGTGAGAGAGAATGGGATCTAGGACATAAATGTGTATGTTGACCTCAGGCTAGATTAGTGCATGGACAGTTCCTCATGTGGACACATATGCTGGCGCAGTGGTAGCTTTGTGGTGGGAGTAAGTGGAAGTTCTCTTTTGATTATTTTTATGCTTTCAGCTAAATAAGAAGGAAGTCTGTCAGCTAAAAATTAAGAGTGGGGGAGGTGTTGAAAGTTTGAGGAGAAAGAAGATATAGCATTCATACAGGAGAGTGGGGGGAAATGAGCTGATAAGAAAATATTTTAGGATTGCCAGACAGCACCAAAAGTACCCATTTGGTGGTGTCATAAGTTTTAGATGAAACTCAGTTAGCATGGTTGTATGCGTTTCCTTCAGCTGTGCTGAACTGCTTGGTTGTGGACAGTATGAGAGGGAGTAGCTGAGGGGTAGAATAGAGCACATCATTAGAAGACAGGAGTAATGGAACTGAGATGTAAGGGTAGTAGTGGAAAGAGTATCTGCGCGTATTGAGATTATCATGAATTAAGGTGGGAGTGGTAATAGTGAAAGAGACAATGATGCAGAATCTAAAATCTTTAGGGAATGTCGAGGACTGAGTGACCCAGAGTTTTGTAGATGTCTGATGTCTGTAACAGGGAGGGATAGTGCGTGGTTATTGATGGCATGAAGAAATCATGCAAAATAAAATAAAATTTCCCAAAACCAAAGGACATGAGTTTCCAAATTAAAAGTACTCCCCAAGAATCCAGCACAATTAATTTAAAAATAGCTGTTCCAAGGCCCATCATCCTGAAAATTTTGAGTACTATAAAGTCAAAAGGATATCTGCAAATTAACATAGATAAGGTCAAGAATTGTAGGATTGATTGGGAACTGTAAGATAATGGAGGAAGCGGTGCCTTCTGAAGGAAAATGGATTCCCACCCAGAATTTTGGATCCAGCGAAACCCTCAGGCAGGCATGAGGGAAGGATAAAAACATTTCACACATGTAGACTCTCAAAGTTTGACCTTCCATACATGCTTTATTGAGAAGCCATTGGAGGATGTGCTCTAGCAAAACAATCTGATTAAGGGCTTCCTGTGTGGAAGCGCCTCTATTCCATGTACAAGTCGGATTTCTTACTTGTTGAAGGACTCTTAGGGAAGGACCTTCTTTGTTACCCCTGGAAATTACCAGAGATGGGACCATTTTATTGCCATTTCCCACAGTACTTGCCCTAGTGCTTAGTGTCTGGTATATAGTCAGCACTCACTAAATATGGACTGCTGTTGTTAGCTATTATGAAACACTGCTTGCATTAATTACTTATTGAATGGACAGAGAATAATTACACATGAAGCTATAGGCTATATTAAATTTCATGGATGTTCAGAGAATGGAGAATCACAGTTGTGAGCTAAATGGTGAGAATGTGGTTCATGACAGTGATGTTCTGCAGAGATGACATAAATAAAGCCTCACAGAGAGAGGTTATCCCTTCAGGTGAGGTTTGTTGACCAGTTACCAACGCCCATGTTTCTCTTGGGTTTTTGCTGATGTAATACAGATGGTCCCTGACTTAAGAAAACTCAAGATGCACAGCAAGATTATGACCTTGTATGTCTGAAAATGTGAAGTTTCACCTCCAATGTACTTGCTTGGATGCGGGCCAGGGAGGCTTGGTGTGGTGCCCAACGAAGAAAAAAATGATTGCTGAGTTAAGCTTTTATGGCCTTATTTCTGGACCAGGGGTCTAAGTGTCTGCCTTTTCACTTGTGAGGGAAAGTAATTGTGGATGCTTTCTGAATGAAGACTTTGAAATAGACTTTACAAAGAGCAGATTGTGTGAGGAAATGTTAAGAAAGCTGGAGAAAAGGAAGAAAATGGAAAATAAGATGCCACACCAGAATATAATGAACAGACTTCCAGATAACATTTTCCGTTTGTGGTAGGTAGCATTTTCTGAAATTCTCTTGAATTTAGTTTGTGGAGTGTTCTGTGTACCCCAATTCGCGAAATATGTGTGAGCATGGATTGCAGTTGGGCCCAAGTTTTGACCATTTTAGATGAGGTGGCCTATCCGTTAGGATCTGCATTTGGCAGCTGGTAGAAGACAGTTAGGAATATTGACTTCCCTTTGGGGTGTATCCTCTCTTGCAAAAGATATCAATAGGACGACAGGCTAGTCCTAGTATAAAGTCGTCAGGGAACTAGGCCTCTTCTGTGTATATGTGTTGCTGTCTGGAGCATGTGGATTCCATTTTCTCTACAGCTTCACGGTCATGGTCATGGCTGTAGGCGCTCCAGGTGTCCTGTCATGCTGACAAGCAAGAGCAGGAAAGAGAAAGGACAGCTCCCGTGTGAGTCAGTTCCTTCCCTTCAGAGAGTTTCTTAAGAACTGTCCCCCTAACGGCTTCTGCATTTCATTGCTAGGCTTTAGAACTAGTGAGAGTTTAGCAAGTTGTTTGAAAAATGTATTGGACTCAAGATGACATTCAAAATGGGAACAAAAACTATAAAATACCAAGGAATCAACCTAATAAGTGAAAAACTTCTATAAATAAAAATTTAAAACTTGGCAGAAGGGTATAAAACAGAGAGGAATGAATGGCGAGATACAGCATGTTCCTGAGAGGGACGCTCGGTGCTGTTCACACTCAACATGATCACAAAACAGAATCTCAATAAGAATTTTTATGGATCTTAGCAAGTCGATTTTACACTTCATCATTAAGAGAAAATGTTCAATAGGAAGGCCATGGGATCTTTGAAACAATGATAATAAGAAGGACTTACCCAGCAGATATGAAAAATAATCCATATACTAGAAAATTCAAGAGATAACATACTACAAAGCTCTGGTTATTTCTTAAGTGTACTGTTTTTGTGAGAATAGATAAATGGATCAAATAAAGATAAAAAAAGATCCAGCTATGTAACATATGCTAAAAGGGGCATTCAGTATCAGGGTATAAAAAGGATCAGTAAATGGTCTTTGGACCGTCATATTTTGGAGGGGAAAATACAGTTAGATTTCTGCTTCACAATGGTAAAAAAGCAAATTCCAGAGGAGCAAAGAGCTAAATGATTAAGATAGACACACACTTATAATTAATGAAATATTGGCCTTTTTAAAAAAAGATTTTATTTATTTTTAGAGAAAGAGGGAAGAAGAGAGCGACAGAAACATTGATGTGTGAGAGAAACATTGATCAGTTGCCTCTCATACGTACCCTGACTGGACTGAACTGGCACCCAGGCATGTGCCCTGATCGGGAATTTAACTGGAAGCCTTTTGCTTTGCAGAACTTAACTGGATGCCCAACCAACTGAGCCACACGGGTCAGGGCATTGGCATTTTATTATTATACTTTTATAATACTAAGTGAGAAAGACATAAAAGGAAGACATAAAACCCCTAAGCTTAAGTGTAAAATTAAAACAGATTTAATCATATAAAACTTTTAAACTTCTGCCTGAAAAAGATACCATAACATAGTCTAGAAGTTTGAAGAAAATATCTGCAACATATAGCCAAAACAGCTTTTAAAATGTGATGGAATATACAAATCACTCAGGGATAAAACCAAAGAAATGACCAAGTAGAAAATGGGCCAAGAACACATGAATATGCATTCATAGAAAAATATAGATGATTAATAAACATTTGACAGCCTCCCTAGTGAGTAGGGAGAATATAATTTATAACAGTGAACATTATAACCACTAGTTCCCATTAGTTGAAGAGTGATAACACGGTTTAGAAAGTTCTGGGGAAATAGGTGCTCTGAGAAATTGTAGGTGAGTGTTTTAAGAAAACAATTTGGCAAGATCGGTCAGAATTTAAAAGGCAGATCCTCTTCCTCTTCCAGTGCTGCTTTTCAGTCTCCACCTTCCAGAAACTTTTGGGCTTGTGCCAAAGATGATTGCCTACGCCCACCGAAGCGATGTTTGCTATTGCAAAGTAATGCTAATCCTGAATGTTCAGGCTTAGTAGCTGGTAAATAAGAACCAAAGAAGCCCTGATTGATGTGAGTTAGTTGGTTGGGCATCATCCTGCCAGGCAAAAGGTCTCTGCTCAATTCCTGGTCAGGACACATGCCTGGGTTGCAGGCCGGATCCAGGTCCCAGTCCCAGTTGGGGCACATGTTCAGATGATGTTTCTTTCTCACATTGATGTTTCACTCCCTGCCTCTCTCCCTCCCTGCCCCTCTCTCTAAAAATAAATAAATAAAACCTTTATTAAAAAACACAAAAGGATACAGTACAGTAGTAAGGAGTTGATCCCAAACCATTATTATATGAAATGTTAAAAGGACATACTTATGAAAGAGAAGATCAAAACTATGAAAATAAAATGGCAACAAATACATATCAACAGTTGAATCTAAAAAAGCAAACTAAGCAAACAAGAAGAACAGACAGAATCATGGATATCGGGGGGAAAATGGGGGAGAATGGGTGAAGAGGTGAGGGGGCCAAGAAGTACAAATAGGTGGTTACAGAATAGCCATGGGATGTAAAGTACAGTATAGGTAATGGAGCAGCCAAAGAACTTAGACACATGACCCGTGGACATGAACGATGGTGTGGGCATTGCCTGAGATAATGGGGGGGCTAGGTGGAGGGAGGCAAAGGGGGAAAAATTGGAACTATAATAGCATAATCAATAAAATACAATTAAAAAATACAGTACAGTAGTTTTTAAAATGAGATTGAGTTCTAAGCACTAATTTGGAAAGATCTTAAGATATAAGGGTAAGTGAAAAGGACGTGTGTCAGAGATTATGCCTTTATGTAAAAACAGCCACCCAAAAACTCACACTAACTATATATTTTACTGAGAGAGTTGCACCGAATTGTTTACAGCAGTTTTCTAGGATAAGATGAAATCAGATTGGTATGAAAATTCAAAACACAGAGCATACATATAAAGAGAATACATTTGTGTGTTAATTATTTAATCTTGAAAGTCAAAAGGTTAGCATAAAATTATGGAGGAAGATCAGACAAAATAAAATTTTCAATTTGAAATACAAATAAGAAAATAAACTTGGCTGGGTATATAGTAATTGTCATAAAAAGCAGTGAGCAGCGAACTGTTACATTATAAATCAGAATATGGAAAGAATAGAGATGATTGTTTAAAATTTAATTATGTTATATCTGTGGCTGACTTTATTGCCAGGAAATCAGTGAGGTGAGGTGTATCAGAAAAAAAGGGGCAAGAGCCAGGGTACCTGGTCGCTGAGGTTCTGGTGCTGTTAATCTTTACTCAGCCTTGTGATCTTGGGCAAAGTGCTTCTTTTCAGATTTTGTTTTCTTCATCTTGTCATCTGTCTACGTCGTGAGTCTGAATCCAGGGAAAGTTAGAAATAAAGAATAGCATACAAGCAGCATATTTAACATAAACTGCATTATTGTGTCTGCTGAGTCTACTGGTATCGTAAAGGAGGAGCTTTGTAAAGTCATGGGTGACCAGAGGCCATCGACCAAGAATGTGCCAGCTGTGCTCAGGTAGACCTGGAAACTGGAGGGCAGTACTGTTGCTGGGTGGGCTTGGTGTGTATGTGAAAGTTGATATTAGAAAAAAAAAAGTCCGAATGAATACACAATAACCTCAAAATGGTGACCTCTGGGAATGAGGAACAATGAAAACTTTAGTTTTATATGTATTCTTTTTTCATTATGACAAATTAATATTTTATATGCATAATTGAAAGAGGCATTAAAGTAGATTAAAGCAAATGTGCCAAAATGTTAATGGTGGTTAATTCTGGGTGATGGGAATATGGGTGATTGTAGTTTTCCTCATGTGTACTTACCAGGTCTTTTTTTTAATTAGGCAAATATTTCGGTAAATGACAAGTTTAACGGTTCAGTGACAAATAACAGACTATATGTCTAGTTAAAAATTAAATTTGGGAAGCAAGAAAATGTACAGAGGAAAAGAACTGAATTTAGGTTTACCCATTTGACAAGAAAGTAAGAGATACCAGTTAGGATACTATTTTATCCTTCCAGAGTAGGACATTTTATGTGCTTCCACTTTATTTGGTCAGGATACTTGTAGAAAAGAATCTCTTTGTTTCTGTGTTCAGTATTGTCTTGGCTTTCCACAGCAGTAGTGGAGGAGCTGCTTGTTTCCTGGTCACATGATCTATTTATGCTTTGTCCCTGGCTTCTTGTAAGTTTGAAAAACCAAAGAGTTCTTGGTAACCTTGGCAGTCAGTCAGCCTACTGTCCAGATGGGTTGGGAAATGGGCCAAAGGACCAATTTGATGAAATATTGCTAGTGTAGAGAATGATTGCAAAGTCAGTCTTACGTTAAACAAGAAAAAGTGGGGAGGAACAGATAACCCTTTCCCAGAAAAAGAAGTTTTCTTACTTTAAATATTGATCATCTTGCAGTTTTTTGTTCTGCCACTTCTAAAACCTTAAGTCACTCCACATGTTCCATTTACCTCCAGCCCCAGATTTTTTATCATAAAAATATTCAAACAATACAGAAAAAGGTAAAAGAATAGTACAATGAATGCTTGTTATATCCACCACTTAGATGCAACAGTTTTTAACATTTTGCCATATATGTGTTGTTTTTATTCTTTTCTTTTTCTCTTTTTTTTCTTTAAAACCTTTTTCAAGTGAGTTACAGACATCAAGACACTTCACTCCTAAGTAATTCCTTATACATCTGCTAAGAAATAGTACATTCTACTATCTAGCCATAATATCATTATCTCACCTAAGAAAGTTAACTCAGACATGTGATCTTGGGGATCTTTTCAGGTTTTGCTTTCTTCATCTTGTCATCTGTCTATGTCGTGAGTCTGAATCCAGGGAAAGTTAGAAATAAAGAATAGCATACAAGCAGCATATTTAACATAAACTGCATTATTGTGTCTGCTGAGTCTACTGGTATCGTAAAGGAGGAGCTTTGTAAAGTCATGGGTGACCAGAGGCCATCGACCAAGAATGTGCCAGCTGTGCTCAGATAGACCTGGAAGTTGGAGGGCAGTACTGTTGCGGGGTATTGCTGGGTAACAGTGATTGCTTAATATCACCAAATGCCCAGTCCATATTCAAATTTTCCCACATGTCTCGTGAATGTTTCCCTGTTTTTTAAAAATCATTACATTTCATACATTGTATTTACATTAGAAGAGTTCTCCCTCTTTGTTCATTTTGCTTTATGTGATGTTGACTTTTATGACTTAAAAAAGTGTCTTAATTGTGATAAAATACACATAAAACTTGCCATTTTAACTGTTTTTAAGTGTACGGTTTAATGGCATTAAGTACATTCACATTGTTATGCTACAGTCACCACTATGATGGTGATTGTAGTATAATAATGTGAACTCTTTTCACATTACAAAAGAAGAGATGAAAAGAACTCTTTTTCATCTTACAAAATTGAAACTCTGTTCCTGTTAAAGAGTAACTCCCTGTTTCTTCCCTCCAGCCCCTGGCAACTACCATATTCTACTTTTTATCTCTATGAATTTGACTGTTCTAAGAACCTCATAAAAATAGAATCATTCAACATTTGTCCTTTTGTGACTGTCTTACTTCACTTACTGTAGTGTCCTCAAGGTTCATCCATATTTTAGCATGTGTCAGAATTTCTTTCCTTTTTAAGATTGATATTCCATTGTATGTACTGTGTATCCCACAGTTAATTTATCTGTGGATAGACACTTGCATTGCTGCTATGAACATGGGTGTACAAACATCTCTTTGAGTCCTTGCTTTTAATTCTTTTTGGATATATACCCAAAATAGAATTGCCGCATGATAATGATAATTCTATTTTTAATTTTTTGAGGAACCTCCATACTGTTTTTCATAGGGGTTGCCCTGTTTTATGTTCCCACCAGTAGTCCACAAAACTGTCAATTTCTCCCCATCCTTGCTAATACTTGTTAGTTTATGTTTGAGTTTGGCTTTTTTTTTTTTTTTATAGTAGTCATCTTAATTTTTGTGGGAGTAGTATCTCTTTTAGGTTTTAATTTTCATTTTCATAATGACTAGTGATGTTGAGCGTGTTTTCATAGGCTTAGGCCATTAGAATATCTTCTTTGGAGAAATAGCCTATTCAATTTTGAATAGTTTTTTTTGTTTTTGCTGAGTTTTAGGACTTCTTTATATATTCTGGATATTTGCCACTTATCAGATATATTATTTGCAAATATTTCTTCCCATTCCGTGGTTTGCCTTTTCATTATGTTAACTGTGTCCTTTGATGAACATAAGTTTTCAATTTTGATGAAGCCCGATTTATGTATTTTTCTTTTGTTGTCTGTGTTTTTGATGTCATAGCCAGAAATCATTGCCAAATCCAATGTCACGAAGCTTTTCACATATGTTTTTCTTAGAAAAGTTTTATGGTTTTAGGTTTACATTTAGGTCTTTATTCCATTTTAAATTAAACTTTGTATGTGGTATAAGGTAAGGGTCCAAATTCATTCTTCTGCATGTGGATATACAGTTTTCTCAAAACATGGTCTTTTCTCAGTGAGTGGTCTTGGTACCCTTATCAAAAATCACCAGTACCACACTGCTTTGATTACTGTAGCTTTGCAGTAACTTTTGAAATCAGGGAGGATGTCCTCCTGCCTTGTCCTTCTTTTTCAATATTGTTTTGGCTATTCTGGGCTCCTTGAGATTTCATGTGAATTTTAGGATGGATTTTTTGACTTCTGCAAAAATATCATTGGGATTTTGAGAGGGATTGCTATAGTTGCTCTGTGTGGTATTGACAGCTTAACAATATTAAGTATTTCCATTTATGAACACAGATGTATTCGTTATTGCTATCTTTAATTGCTTTCAGAATTGTATTAATGATCCAGTTTCTCTGAATCATCACCAGCATTTGGTATCATCATTTTTTGTTATTTTAACTTTTCTAATAGATGTGAGGTAATATTCTATTTTTAATTTGCATTTCCCTAATGGAAAATGATGTTGAACATGTTTTCATGTCCCATCTCTGAATCATCTTTGAAGAAATGTTTCTTCATGCCATTTGCCCATTACCTAATTGGATTGTTTTTTATTTCTGAGTTTTGAGAGTTCTTAATTGATTTGCAAATATGCTCTCCTTATTTGTAGTTTGTCTTTTTATTCTCTCAGCAGGGTCTTTCACAAAACAAAATTTAAAAATTTGATGAAGTCTAATTTATTTTGTTTTTTTCTTATGGATCATATTTTTCATATCAATTCTAAGAACTTAATCAAACCCTAATTCCTAAATATTTATTTTTGTTTTCTTCCAAAGATTTTATACTTTTACATTTAAAAAAATTTAAATATAATCTATCTTGAGTTAATTTTTGTATAAGGTGTTAAGTTTAGGTTGAGGTTCATGTTTTTGTCTATGGATATCCATTTATTGAAAAGACTGTCCTTCTTTCATTGAGTTGCTTTTGAACCTTTGTCAAAAATTAATTGGCTGTATTTATGTGGGTCTGTTTATAACTACTCTGTACTGTTTAATCGATCTATGTGTCTGTCTCTCAACCAATACCACTCAGTCTTGATTACTTTAGATGTGTAAGTCTTGACATCAGGTAGAATGATTCCTCCCACCTTGTCCTTTCTCTTTTTCTTTCTTTCTTTTTTTTTTAAATATTTTATTTATTTATTTTTAGAGAGAACAGAAGGGAAGGAGAAAGAGAGGGAGAGTAACATCAATATATAGTTCCCTCTCATGCTCCCCACACTGGGGAGCCTGCCTGCAACCCAGGCATGTGCCCTGACCAGGAATCGAACCAGCGACCCTTTGGTTTGCAGGCCGGCACTCAATCCACTGAGCCACACTAGCCCGGGCGGTCCTTTTTTTTTTTCTTCCAAAATTGTCTTAGCTACTCTAGTTCCTTTACTTTTTCATCTAAGTTTTAGAGTAATCTTGTCTATAGCTACAAAAAAAAATCTTGGTGGAATTTTGATAGAAGTTGTTATACCTGTACATCAATTGGGGGAGAATGGGCATCTTCACTGCTGTATTTTCCAGTCTGTGGATGCAGTACGTGTCTCCATTTACTTCAATTTTTTTTATTTAATTTATCAGTGTTTTGTAGTTTTTTTGTGTATGTCTTATGCATGTTCTGTTAGGTTTATATTTAAGTTACATTGTACTTTTAACTTTGATTTTCATGTGATTATTGCTTTTATATAGAAATGTAATTGATTTTTATATGTTGATATTGCAAAATTGTTATAGGAGTTTTTTGTAGATTTTGTGAGATTATATGCCTCATTTTCAATCTGTATGCCTTTTAATTTATTTTCTTGCCTTATTGCATTGGTTAAAACTTCCAGTAATCTGTTTAATAATGTGGTGAAAGCAGACATCCTTTCTTGTTTCTCATTTTAGAGGAAAAACTTGTAGCCTCACCATTAAATATAATCCCAAACTTTACTTTGAAGGTTTTTGTAGAAGTACTTTATCAAGTTGAAGAAACTTATCTATTCCTAGTTTTCTGAGTGTTCTTATGGTGAGTGGGTATTAAATTTTAGCAAATGATTTTTCTGTGTCAGTTATATGGTTGTGTGGTTGTTGTTTTTTTTTTGTTTTTGTTTTTTCCTTTAGCCTCCCAGTATGATGGATTATATTGATCAATTTACGCGTATGAAACACCTTACATCCCTGGGATAAACCCTCTCTTGTTCATGATATATATACTAAGTCCTCATTTAGTATCGATAATAGGTTCTTGGAAACTGAAACTTTATGGAAAACAGTGTATAACAAAATTAGTTTTACCATAGGCTAATTGATAGAAACAAGTGATAAGTTCCTTTGGTATATTTTTGGTCACAAGAACATCACCAAACTTGTAAATAAAAACTCAAAACACTTCTGATATTAAACATTGAAATAAATGTGAGCTATACATACATTTAAGAAAGATTCATAAAAACAAGTAAGGTAATTATTTTCCAGTCCACTCATTCCAGCGCAGGATTGCAGGAGGCTCGAACCTCTCCCAGCACAGGGACCCACCCTGGACAAGACACCCTTCCATTACAGGGTGTACTCACGCACATACCCACACCCACGCTCACTGAGACTGGGGCAGTTTAGACACACTAGTTCACCTAATGTGCACATCTTGAGGTGCGAGAGGAAACCAGAGTACCTGGGAAAAACCCATGCAGACGTGGGAGAACATGCAAACTCTACACAGGTCGTGGCCCTGGCTGTAAATTGAAGTTTTTTCTCATTAACGTTATAACGTTACTCAAGGACCTACTGTAATTGTTTGTATGTTTTTGAGTTCTCTTTGCTAATATTTTATTAAGGGTTTTTACATCTATGTCCATGATAGATATTGGTCTTTTGTGTTTTTGGCAGTTTTTGTTTTTTGTTTGGTGCTGTCTTTGTCTTGGTTTTGGTATTAGATGAAAGATTGTGAAGCTCTTGAGGGAAGATAGTGATAATGATCACTAAGTCATGGAGTGGCAATATCAAAAAGAATCCAAGGGAGAAAATGAATCCAGGGAAGGGAAATAATGCCTGGAAGTATTGTTGCTTGGGTGTGCGTAGGGCAGGGTACCAGAGTAGATTCAGTGAGGGTTGGGGATGAAGTGTGATTGTCAAGGATGGAACAGTTAGTATAGTTGGCTTACAGAAAACCTTAGTTAATATTGATGTGGTAGGGTTGGAAATATATTGACTAAAGGGAAAAAATTAATTGTAGGAATGCTGCAAATTGAATAGTAGAGATAGATCCTGGACCTCGAGGTAACTGGAGGAGACCAAGTAGAAGGATCAGTCTTGAGCAGGAAATTGAGCGTCTCTCTCTTGGGCTGCTGGGAAGGAGAAAGGGTTGGTATGAAGAGCATGGAGTCCTTAGAAGTGATATGAATGTCTGGGGATGCCTTTCCTTATTCTTTATTTAGGAGGAGGGGGATATTCCTAAGGCCAAACGAATAATAGATCTACAACAAAATGGAGCAAGTACCCCGTGCTGATATCTGTGTGGGCCGAGTTGTGATGGCAAATCAGGGCCTCGTTTAGGTCCTTAGACCAGTTTTGGGGTTGGTTTTTTTGTTTGTTTGTTTTTTATCTGTTTTCTTGTTTTTGTTTTTGAATGGTATGACCGCAGTTAGGACAAATCAGTGTGGACACTCTTTGATCATCCTTAAAAATAAGAAGTCATTGAAGGTCTTTCCTGCTAGGCTGCTGAGTCCCAGGATTGTCCAGTATTGACCATGAAAGGGTCTTTGATTCCATCCTATGCTGAGCCAGAGAGCCACTGGCTATCCAGTTTGTAATCAGCAGTTCATACTTATTCTTCTGTACAGTTCTGCATAATCACTTCTGGAAAATAGAAGAGAAGGGATCACTTTCCAATTCATTTCGTGGTTCTGATATCAAAACCAGACAAGGACCAGTTCCCATCCCTAGCAGTCATTCCTCCTCATGCCTTCATGTGCTGGCTCTCAGGGAGCTGATTTCTGTTCTTGTTGCAGCTGCAGCCGACTCCGCCAGGTTCAGAGCATCCTGACCCAGAGCAGCAAGTCTCGACCCGACGGGATCCTCTGCATCCTAGGTGAGTGTTTTTAACAAGGTGGGACTCGGGGCTCGGGCAACTTGACTTCTGTTCACAGGAAGATATTGATAATAGTATCATTGTGAGATAAGCTGTGGGTTAATGCTTTCCCCACGCAACACCTGCTCTTGTTCCCCTGAAATTGGTTGCTGTTTCAGTGAGGTTGTGTGAGATATCAGTAAGATAGGGAGCTCCTGCCACAGAGCTGGCACTTCTCCGTACATATTACCTCATTTCTTCTCACAGCGACCTTACAAGGGAGCAGTGCGTACAATTTAAAAATGAAGGCAATACATGAGTAACAATGAACAGAACTTCCTAACCATCTCAGATACCCAGTCCCACTCCCCAGAGATAACATTGTCCACTGTATCTCTTTTTTTTTGTTTTGTTAACACAAATGGGAACATTTTATGCATGTCGTTGTTAACCTGATTTTTAAAATTTTCACTTAACCATATTATCTTGGAGTTTTTTTAAATATCAGATTGACTGTGTAGATATAGAACACTCCAATGTTGCGGAAATTAATGTGTTTGAGGTTGGGTGTGAAGATGGAGATAAAAAGTTAATAAAACTTCATGACAGAATTTTAGGTGAAGCAGAAGCAAGAAATCAGAGAGCAGACTTGTATATTCTTAAACAGCCTCTGCGATTTAGTAGATTCTTCTTTTCTGTGTAATTACAATTGTCCTAATATCTTATTGATGATCGATTGGCTGAATCTAGCTTCCTAACCCTTGGAATACCCTACAGAGCAACTCTGACTCAACTCACCTCCACTTTAGCATTTGTCTTTTAGTTGTTGTGGTGTAGGAAATGTTCTAACTGATTTTCTGCTAACCTTTCTAAAAACAGCTTTACGGCACAATAATTGATGTATAGTAAACTTCACATATTTAATGTTACAATGTGATAAGCTTTGACAAGTGTGTGAAACTACCACACAGTCAAGGTAGGTACGTATCAATTATCTCCATGTTTTCTTGTGCCCCTTTGTAAGTTCTCTATTCTGCCCCTTCCCCACTCCCAGACAACTATTGATGTGCTATCTGTCACTATACATTCATTTGTACTTCCTTGAGTTATATAAATGGGATCATACAGTATGTACCCTTTTTATCTGACTTCTTTCACTTGACACGTTTATTTTGAGATTCATCCATATTGTAGCATGTATCATGTAGTAGTTCATTTCTTTTTATTGGTGATTAGTATTTTATTGTATGTATATACCAGTTTGTTTACCCATTCAACTGTTGCTGGGTATTGGGTTTCTATTGTTTGTGTTTGCCTATTACAAATAAAACTGCTGTAAACATTTTTATACAAAGTGCCTGTGCCATTTTATGTTCTTACTAGCAGTTCATGAGAGTTCCATTTCTTGTATCCCTAACCAACAATTGGCATGGTCAGTCTTTTTATTTAAACAGTTTTAGAACAGTTTTATTTTAGTTAATAACCCACTGCTACTTGAAATTGTTCCAGCTTTGGCCATTTGGAACTCTAGCAATTGCAAAGATAGCACAGAGTTCCCATGTACCCCTCGCCCAACTTTCCATATTATTAGCATCTTAGATTAGTAAGGTACATTTGTCACAAGTAATGAATCAATGTTAATACATTATTATTAACTAAAATCCATACTTCCTTCACATTTCCTTAGTTTTTACCTAAAGTTCTTTTTCCGTTCCAGGATCCCATTCAAGATACCATGCTAGATTAGTTGCCATGTCTTCCCAGGCTCCTACTGACTGTGACAGTTTCTCAGACTCTCCTTGTTGTTGATGACCTTGACAGTTTTCGGGAGTGCTAATCAGGTGTTTTGTAGCATGTTCCTCTCTTGGGGCTCTTATATTTCTCATGATGAGACTGGGGTTAGGAGTTTTGGGGTAGAAGACCAGTGAAGTGACATGCCATTTTCATCATGTGATATCAAGGATACATACTATCAATGTGACTTTTCACTGTTTATAATGACCTTGGTCAGCTGGCTAAGATAGTGTTTCAGGTTCTGCACTGTGAAATATTCTCCCCACCTGTCCTTTCATACTGTTCTCTTTGGACGGAAGTCACTATTCAGCCCACTCTTAAGGAGTTGGGAGATATGCTCTGTCACCTTTAGGAGAGGAGCGTCTACCTAAGTTAAGTGAAATTCTTCTGCATCAGAGATTTGTTTCTTCATTTATTTATTTATTCAATCATTTGTATCAGTGTTGGACTCATGGATATTTATTTTATAGTTTGAGTTAAAAATCTCAGGTCAGGGGGAAAGTAGGTTTACAGTTGTGAGTATGCGAAACAGTTTATTTTTAATTATTATTTATTATTGTATCATTTTCCACATGAACAAGTGTAAACCTACTTTTGCCCACACCCTGTACATTGAGTTATAATCCACTACTATTTCAAATTGTTCCAGCTTTGGCCATTTGGGGCTCTTTTAATTGGCTCATATGTATGTTCCTCCGTTTGATACACCCCCACCAAAGTTTTTTTGTTTGTTTAGCATTTTTGTACTTTCTGGCACTATAAGATGCACCAGACTTATTGTGCATATTTCCTGTACCAGTCCTAAAATCAGCCATTTCTCTAAGGAACCCTGGTTTCTTTAATGGACAATAGAATTGGAAACCAAGATCTGGACACTGAGTGTGCTTATTGCTGCTGGGGTGTCATTGTGTCTAGGCCCCATATCAGCTGGCAGAATAAGGATATATATGTGTGTACATTAATTGCTGTGTATATGCACATATCTGTAAATGTTATGTAAGCATTTGTATCTATATTAAGTTAAACATGAATTCATATTAATGCCTTCAGCTCTAACCTATTACCGCATGGATCATTCTAGCCTCCTCCTCTTGCTTATCTATAAACTCGCATTCCACGAGTGAGAAGTGAGGCACCATCATCTACCATCCATTTACTTGTTTAATTCCAGTATACATGTGTAGTAGTATCAGATTTGTTACCCATAATGCCTCTGTGGGAATCAACTTGATCAAGTAGAGCACAGTGCTTACATATAGTTTCTTTTGCCTTTAATTTTATAGTCAGTTTAATGTTAGCAATTTATGTGGCAATTTATGTAGCTGGAACCCTTAGAAGAGGACAGGCTAAGACTAGGCCTGCCCTTTCAACCTTTGGTGTTATGTAGGCCAGGCCATTCCTGCTTTTGATTCTTTCTTACCCCTCCCTTCACTGAAGTATTGGATGGGAAAGAACCGGGCTGTGCTGCTTTGATCTCGGCCTAGAAGGGAGTCCTCCCATATTGTAAGTCCCCTGACACAGGCAGTCCCTGGGTCTTTCTGGTCTGAATGACGATTACTTTTCACTGGTCTGAATGACCATTGGCAGTCCTTTTTCCCCAGGCTCCAGCGTATTTCTGTTCTTCAGGTCTTTCTGCCCCACCTCCTTCCTCTTAGTCTCACATAGACAGCTGCCCCCTGCCCTTAAGATGTCCCTCTAGCCCAGAGCTATAGATACCCAGGAACCAGGGAGTATATGTGTCTGTGGCATTGAAAGGCAATTGTGAAGGCAGTATTATTTCATTTCCTTTTTATTTTTTTCTGACCCAGCCCCACTGGACTGCAAGTTTCATGAGGGCCGTTTGTAGGCCCAGGACACACTCCAGCATCCTGCACAGTGCCTTGGGCCTGATAAATGTTTGCGAAATGATGGGTGTGTGTGGTTCTAGTCACTTGTCCTCTTCTTGTTTCAAACCACTTTAATCCTCCTTTATTTGACCCCAGATGTCTTAGTTAGGGTCTTTTTGAGAAGTGATTATTTTCCTAACACCAATTCCTATCCCAACTGAAAATATTTCAAAACCTTTAACCAGCCATGACAGAACTTGGATGATGTTTTCTGATTACTTCTGTCCTCAAGAATTGCATTTTTGGCAATTAACAGTTTCAATAGTCTGTGCTATTTGACTGTCTCCTGAATCCAAGAGAGGGTATTTGATACCGAGGTCTGCTTCTTTCACAGACAGTTGCTTAGTTTGGTTTCTGGTACAAAACTGGCCGAAGCTGTCACCTTTTACATAACCATCTGGGATTTGTTGAGCAGGGGCAAACTCTTTGGGCTCGTTTGCTCCCCATGGTGTAGTACAGCTGATCAGAGCCTTCTTTGCCTTGCAGGAATCGATAGCAGGTACAATGAAGGCTGCAGAGAACTGGCAAATTATCTTCTCTTTGGTTTGTACAACCAGAATACCAGTGATTTTGAGAAAACGGGGTTTTCTGAAGAAGTTCTAGATGGTAAGTATATTTTGGTAAACTCTGTGAAAGTAATACGTGATTTATTTCTTCAGATCCTTAGTTCATGCTTTTTTTTATGGAAAAACATGATCAAATTTAAAATAGCCTGAAGCCCCAATAAATTTTTACTTTCTTATTAATAAAGAAAACATTTCTTCTTTGCTGGTATATCAAGTACTGTGCTCTTGTGGGTCACTTGCTGGATGATAAGAGACTAGCAACAAGTAGTTTTCAGAATATGTTGTGTAAATCAGCTTTAGAGAAAAAAGTAAACATCAGTGTTTAGTTTTGTATATTGTTGACAAGGTACTGATTCTCCTCAGAATCGCCTACTGCCTCTACACGCTGGGGAGGTTCAGATTATGTGCATTGTCCTGTGAAACCACTTTCAGCTGTGAGTAAAGGATGAGCCTGCAGGATACTCCTGCAAGGAAGACTTCATGTGGATCTTCAGCTTAGGAACAAAGACTCTTTGTGCTGCTCTGTCTTTGGGAATTGTTTCCTGTGTGACTTTAATTCATGGCAATGCCCATGACTACAATGAAAGCTTTCTGCTTACATTTGCCTTTCCTCAGCTCTGAGACACTTACCCTGTGTTGATGTTGCTGTGGCTGATGCCCAGGAGCTGTCTCTGATATCACATACTTAGAATCATGACTTGTCTGCCAGATGGGTCAGGAGACACAGGAATAGAGGAATCAAATTGGACAAGAGACAGAAAGCTCTTGTGACGCAGCTGGGGAACGCTTGAGAGCAAACATCTGAGGCTGATATAATCTTGCTGTGTGGATCTAGTACAGTGGTTCTCAACTGGGGTTAGTTTTAGTCTCTAGGGGATATTTGCCAATAGTTGAAGACATTTTTGATTGTCATAACTGGGCAGAGTGGGTAGAGGCCAGGGATGCTGCTAAACTCCTGACAAGGCACAGGACAGCCCCCCACCACAAAGAAATTATCTGGTCCAAACTGTCAGTAGTTCCAAGGTTGAGAAACCCTGGTCTAGTGTATGTGAAAATTCTTCTGTAGTAAAGTTGTTAATACTATCTATCCTTAGGGATTGAGGGAAGATTTCTTTCTTATTCGGAAGTACAGAAAGAGGCGGAGATTATTTCTTTCATTAAGTTTTTTCAATTCAAATTTAATTTCAGATTTCGAGTCTAAAAAATGTTTCTGTACACTGTACGGCATCTACTGGTTGGAAAGAATTCATTTTGGCACCTTTTTAGAGAGTTATAAAAAGATAGATGCTTGTACCAGCCACACCTTTCACTGCAGCCAAGGTTGCTAAGGACATTGTGGTACTGAAATTAAGGAAGTAGTTTAAATCCTCTAGGGTGTGCCTGCCTTTTTTTTTTGCACTTTGTCTATTCTGTCACTTGGCACAGTCAGAGCCTTGTCTTCAAAATTAATAAGTTCATATTTTTAAATTCAAGTCTTAGTTGGAAAGCTGAGATCACCAGGTTTATGCTTCTACATTTCAGTCTCTAATCATATGAGAGGAAAAGAGGCCAACAGGAAGGATTCATTTTAAGAAGAAACTTTGAAAGTAGTTTATATCTTTATCCAATTCTCTTATGCTTGCTTCTTTTACCCGACTGTGTACTCTGTTCAACATTCTTCATCGTGATGACATCAGTTCTAAGAAATCCTGAGAATGCTTAATTAGGTTTAGTAGTTATCACAATATTTCTTTTATTGAATTCTTTGCAGTATGTTACACATTAGAACATATGCTGCACAGGAAGCCTCAGGCATTCTGAGTGACATCAAAATCTTCACTGCTCAGCAGATGATCTACATGTGATTCAGGGCAGGGCTCTTTTAGAGGGCCTCTGTGAGGAAAACCAGAGGATGAAAGGGGGTCCCTTTTCTATCCCTGGCCACCTTTGGACTCCAGGGCGAACCTGAGAGTCAGTGGCGCAGCTGCTCCATACTGTGCTCCCTAGAACACCTTGGGTCTGACCAGGTGTGTAGCTCAGAGTGGCTTAAAAAGTCACCATCATGGAGCTTTATTTCAAGAGGCTGCCCAGCTGTGTGGTCAGCTGTGGTCAGTATGCATCAGGCTTATGTTTTTGTAGATGATAGTCTGTTGCAATGTATTACCATGTTGGTGTTGCCCTAAACCCTCTGCCTCAGCCGCCTCCTCCAGCAGCTTCCCTGGAGTCATCTTGTTAATGGTTCTGCTTTCTGAGGAGCCATGGAATGGATTTCCTGTTTTTCTTCTGGAGGCATGACTGTTTTCTTTCTCACTATTGAAACTTCTTTAATAGTCCTGCCCTATTCCATGGCTCTCCTTTTCGTTTATCTAAGTTTATTTGCATTCTTGGGGTTGCTTTATTTATTTGACTGCCCATAGATGCTTACTCCTTAAATTTGTGAGCTACTGATCTATTTATAGAAGCCCCGTCAACCTGCCTGTACTTCCTTCCTCCCAGCCTTTCCTGTGTACAGAGTTCACCCCTGTACACAGTCACCCTTCCCAGAGCCAATAGACAGTGTCCCTGGAGTCAGACGAGCCAGCAGGCAGCAGCTTTAGACACTGATGTCTGTAGAACTAGTCACTGCCTGTGTTTGGTGCTGTTTTCCTGCCTCACTTGCTTCAGGCTGTGGCGTCTCCATTTGGAATTTATCTCTGCAGTGAAATATACAGCTGAGTTTGGTACCGCAGATTTGACTGTGTTCCACTTTGCAAAAGAGTCTGAAGGCTGTTCTTTTTACTTACCCTGTGCCTGCATCGCCATCACTGGAGGGCCACAGTGGTGGGAGCATCACATGGGGACGGGGCAGTCCTTGCTCTCCACCCTTGAGTGTTCTTCAGTCATTTTGGAACACATTGCTGAATTAAAGAATTTTCTGTTTAGAGTTTTGTTACATCGTCTCTGAGGTAGTTTTAATGGTTTTACTGTGTGGGCAGAAAACGTCTAAAGAAAATGCTTTTGACAATCTTGTGTTTTAATTTTGGTTTTCTTACAGATGTAATTATATTGATTAAATCAGACAGTGTCCATCTCTACTGTAATCCTGTAAACTATCGCCATCTCTTACCCTGTGTGGCACATTGGAGAAATCTGCATTTCCACTGCATGACCGAAAATGAGGTGAGGAGAATAGATAGAACAGGCACTTAGAGACACTCTAATAATATTCTTCCAGGAAAATGTTGATCTGGAATAGGAATCCCCTAAAAAAAATCAAATTGCAGAATGTGGTTACACAAAAAAGGTTATTTGTTTAAGTGGAAATTCTCACATTTCATTATGTGGCTACCTTTTGGATAAATTATATACCTGAAGGAGATGGAAGGGACTGTTCAAATCGAGACCTAGTATGGGCTTGTGAATGTGTCTTCCTGTCCTGCTTCGTCACCAGCCTGCACACTCTCTCTCAGGGGACTCGTGCCTATGTACTGCTCCAGGAGAACTGGATAAGCTTTGTGACATTTCTGTGTTTGGATTTCTTGGTATCTGTATTTCATTTGGGCTATTTCAACGGTTTGGCTGGGAATCAAATTGGGATTTGAGATTTAGGATTTCATGGAAAACGTGACCTGATGTAGGTCAAGAACCCTTCTTTCCATGTGAGCGTTTGTGGGATTTTTGAAGGCAAGTTTTCTCTCTCTCTCTTGCGTTTAGGTATGTGGTCCATTTTGAGGTGATTTGTGTGTGGTATGAGATGCAGGAATGACAGTGTTTCTGGCCGGCAAATGTAAAATGTTGGCATTGCAAACACCATCCTGGGTGCAGTCTTTTATGAATGTTATTTAGGGTAACTGATAAAATGCAGAGAAAATATGGAACTTTCCACGATGTCTTGTCAAACCTGGTTTTCCTTTTCATTTCCCCTTTTTAGTATGAAGATGAGGAAGCTGCAGAAGAATTTAAAATTGCCAGCTTTGTAGACATGGTTCGAGACTGTAGCAGAATTGGCATTCCTTATAGCTCCCAAGGTGAGTGAGTGGCGTGAGCATTTTAACCTTGTTTGGATGGTATGTGAATAACATGGCCCTACCTTCTCGTTTCATTGGAGGCATTCAGCTGGGAAACCTATTGATCTGTTTTCACTGAGTCAAAGACTGAAGCAGAAAGGGATGTGGGAACTTTCCTATACCAGCTTGTATTCATAACTGAAGTTTCTGCAGCTACAAAGCAGGCCACCTACAGTCAGATAGAAGAACCGATAAGGCATTTACCACAATTGCCATCTAGTCTGTACCCCTCAGTGTGCGTAGAGTGTAGATGTGAGGCTTCTTGGTAATAAGAAATAGTAATTGGGTAGCTGTTGAAAACATGCTGTCAGTAAGGCTCAAAAGTTATGGGTAAAAATATAGGAAAAAATCAACAAGTTTAACAGTGCTTACACCTTATTTGAAAAAAAAAATACCCTTGCACATTGAAGATGCTGTTATAAGAAAGGAAAATTTTTGATTTGGTAATTTTCCCTTGAGGAAGTTGTTCAGATATGTTTCTTAAGGGAGAGGAGCCAAGTTTGGGTCTGTTAATAATTATATCCACTAACTGATGCAAGTCAGATGTAATAGGCCACTATTTTTTTATTTATTTACAAAACCAGACTGTGAGATTGTATTATAGAGAAATCTGAATTTATGTAACTTGTTTATGGTTTGAATTTTCCTTGACTGTCACTTTTATTTCTAGTGTTAGTATCTAGCCATTTTATCTGTTTCAATTTTATTTTGCTAGATGAGGCTGTGGTGAGAAATGGTGCCTGTCTGACCACATTAGATCAGGTTTAGACTGTTATATCCAGGGTGGTATTTGATACATGTTGTTGTATTTGATTCCTCTAGGTCACTTGCAGATATTTGATATGTTTGTAGTGGAGAAATGGCCAATTGTACAGGCCTTTGCACTTGAGGGCATTGGCGGGGATGGATTTTTTACCATGAAATATGAGGTAGGTATGAAAAGCAGTATACCTGGTTTTATGAAGGGTCCACAGTGTGGGTGTGCATCATTATAATACCCTGAAAAGCTGTCAGTGACCTCCCAAAGGCATGGAGCAAGGTAAAAGATGATTAAGGATAGAGTAAGTGGGACCTTGGAAGCAAGGCCCACAGCTAATTCCTGCCCTCCTCCTGAGAAGTAGCAGCGTCCCTAGGAAATGAATGGAGGCTTGCCTGGCAAGCTCTGTAGCGTGGAGGAGCCTGGGCTGTAGGGAAGTGCTGAGGAGAAGCATACCACTGAACTCCGCTCTTCTGCTCCACAGCCACAGTATTCTTACACTGATTGCTAGCGCAGAGCATCAGCAGGCTGCGGGACCTGTCCCCATAGGAAGTTATGCTCTCTAACTTAGAAGAGTAGGGGCTGGAATGGAGGCAGGCCATTGGAGATAAGAGAGAGGCAGTTTAACATCTTTAGCAATAATAATACTTATTGTTAATTATATAAACTGGGCATTTATAGAGTGCCTCCTATATGCCAGGCACTGCCCTAAGCACTTCATGTGAATTGACTTTTAATTTTTACAGAAAAACTCTGAGGTAGGTACTCTTACAATCTGCATTTTACAAAGAGGTTAAATGAGCTTCCCAAAGTCACAGAGCTATTAGTCAGTGAGTGGCAGGGCTGGGCTCCAACGCAGAGAGTCCTGCTTCAGCACCTGTGCTCCTAACCCCAGGGCGGCTGCTGGATTAGCACCAGAAAGCAGCACACTAGGAGGTTGCATGATTCATGCAACCCAAGTGAGGCCGCCCTCCGGCTCCTGCCTTAAGATACATCACACCATGAAGTCACAACCCAAAGGAATAAAACCCCCTTCCAAAAAACTGTTACAAGGCAGTGTAGATCTTCACCATAGGGTAGTGGTTTTAGGGGGTGGGATATGCAATGAGGAGGAAATAGCACCAGTTTTATAGGAAGGGCAGGGCAGGTGGGACAGGAGGGGAAGGGAAGGTAGAAAAAGATCTCAAGATCCGTTTCTCAGATCCTTTTCTTCTCTGTAGCCGCTAATTTTCATTCTCTCAAATATTTTTCTTTGCTTGACCTCATTCCCCACTATGACCTCCCACTTTCAGTTCTCTTCCTTACCCTATCCTTCCTAGTCCTTTAAGATATGGAGCAGTTTGGCCTTCTGATAAGCTGTGCCAGTCCATTCTCTACTGCACTCTGATTCACCTATCAAAGGCCTAATATGAAGGTTCTGGCCTCCTTTGAAGACTAAGAGAAGGAGAACTACAGTTATTTGTAATTTAATTTTTTTAAACTTCTACTTTATTGCATGGCCATACCCAGAAGGAAGTTATTAATTCAGAGGGTGTTTTGTCCCTGATGTGGTAGATAACCAGAATG
The DNA here is from genome assembly GCF_021234165.1 of Pteronotus mesoamericanus. NCBI lineage: Eukaryota > Metazoa > Chordata > Mammalia > Chiroptera > Mormoopidae > Pteronotus > Pteronotus mesoamericanus. Next base: position 23,248,019 of record NW_026555105.1, on the reverse strand, counting down.
AAACAGGAAGCCCAGACTCATATAGCATTTACTTGGTACTTAGGCTGGACCAAACTGAGTTGTGGATATAGAGAACTCTTCCTGGGAAGCAGTACCGGGAAGTTCCTCTGCTAGGGCTTTCCCCACTTCCAGCTTCTTTCTTCTTCTTCTCTAGCTGCTGGAACTGTGACCTGGTAATATAAATTTACATCGACTAGCTCCCCAAAGGGAGGATTCTAATAGGAGACTTCTGAATAACGAGAGTAACCATAGAGCATGCATTCATTCACCTTTTTTAGGGGCAAACACGAGATCTTTGTATTGAAAGGTAGAATAAGACTTATGAAAAGATTCAACAAATATAAGAAAGAGACCATGGCATATCAGATGCAGGGAGAGATCAGCATGTTTTTTAAAAAGATTTCTTCAAGAAATACAATAAAAATTGAGGAAAATATCTCTTTTGTGTTTTTAAAGAATGGAGTTTGTAAAAAGAGAAATGAGATATGGTAGGTAGAGCAAGCAAATTAAAAAGGGAGATGGATGACATACAAGGAAAGATTGTATTAAGTCTCAAAATTCATTATTAGAGTTAAAATTTGAATTTAAAAAGAGAGATCAACCTAGTACCTCACAAAAATATAATCAGTTAACATACTTGAAAAGCTGTTTCAGAATATAGAGGAAGGGGCCAAATAGATTAAATCAGTAAGAAGGAAAAAGATGAAATGGGGGAATAAAGAATGGAAATTGGTGGTATTGAAAACAAAGGGATTGATTAAAAGTTGTTACACAATAGTCTGTGCCTCCTCCCCAACACATATACACTGTCCCCCAAGCGACAGGCAGCCAGGCATTTACCACCTGCCTCCTCCACCCTAGGAAAAATGAGGAACAGAGGTGAGTGGGTAGGGGTTCTCTAAAGAAATTGAAAAATAAGACAAAAAAAATAGAACTCATTGGCTAGTGTAGCTTTTATTGCCTCAGAGGAAAGCCCTCCATCCACATTTTGACATTTAGAATATAACTGGATAGCGATCCTGGAGTAACAGCCTCCTGCCTGTCTGCTCTCCCCCCAAAAAACTTCCTGGTAGTTGACAAATTCTGTTGAAAGCATAAAGCTTCTAGTCAGCCTTACCATTTGAAAATATAAGCAGGCCACCAAAGATCACGAGATGTTTGATTAAATACCTGTAACTTAAAAGAAAAAAGTCACAATTGAAAAAAGAAGGACTGATTGAATAAGACCCAAAGATAATTTAATATATACAGGAAAACTTAAGACACAAACTCTTCATAGGATGCCCAGAGAAATGTAAGATTTTTGGCAACCATAGAACAAGTATTATGTTGTGATAAATGAATGTAAGGAAAATAGCTCTGGGAAATTATAATTGATAAAATCAATAGAAGAGTTGGAAGGCAAAGTTAGAGAAGTCTCTACAACATAGAATAATAAAATCAAGGAGATAGAAGACAGGAGAAAAAAGTTAAGACACGGAGGACTGATCCATGAAGTCTGATATCCAACCGAGTGTAAGTTCCTGAAAGCTAAAACAGAGATATCAGAAGAGAGGAAAACTTTTTAAAAAGAACAGACATTTCCAGTGAAAAAGAGAAATAAATGCTTTTAAATTAAATCACTTAGCAACCATGTATGGGAGGAAAAAATTTAGATCTATCTATGCCTTTTTTGAACACTAAAGACAAAAGAATGCCATAAAATACTTCCAGTAAGAAAAGAAAAAAAATTACCTACATTAAGACAGTAGGAACTGGATTTTCCTCCTCCCCCAAGTACAACAAACAACAAAAAACCAAACACACCAAACAAAATGTGAGAAGCAGTGGTTTCAAAATACTTCACATGAGGCAATGAGGAATAGTGATTCCCTGAAGGATAGAAATGAACAAAGTGAATCCTATGATTGCCCTAGCTTACCAGTTTGAGGAAATTTCCAGGCCTTGTCAGAGGAAGGAGGCACCCAGGTGGATCCCAGTGTACTTACCGAGTTGAGAGTCCGGTGAGACCAAGGAAGCTAGAGTAATAGAGAAGAAAGAGGAGGACTTCTGGCCAAGACGGTGAGGTAGATAGATGTACTTTGCCTCCTTGCACAGCCGAAAGAAGGGCAACAAATTTAAAAACAAAAAATAACCAGAAGTGCCAGAAAAATGAACTGTATGGCAGTCTGACAACCAAGGAGCTAAAGAAGAACCATTCATCCAGATGGGTAGGAGGTGGGGGAGACGGGCAACTGAGACAGAGAGGTCACGTGGCAAGGCGGTGGCTGGCAGACTGGGCGGTCCCACATTTGCAAGTGGATAAACCGTGAGGAACAGCTGGGGAGCAATCCAGGGTTCCAGTGCAGGAAAAGAAAGCCTCAAACATCTGGAGGTAAAAACCTGTGGGTGTTGTGGCAGGAGAAACTCCCAGCCTCACGCGAGAGAGTTCGTTGGAGAGACTGATGGGGTCCTGGAATGTACACAAACCCACCCATGGGGAATCAGCACTAGAAGGGCCCAATTTGCTTGTGGGTAGCAGGGGAAGTGACTGAAAGCTGGCAAAAAGCTTAGCCAGCGGCATTGTTCCTTCTCGGACCCCTCCCCCAAACAAGCTCACAATGCAGTGATCTGGATTGCCCCGCCCTGGCAAATACCTAAGGTTCTTCCCCTCCCAACAAAACAGGCGCACTGAGACAAAGAAATATGGCCCAAATGAAAGAACAGATCAAAGCTCCAAAAATAGAACTAAGTGGTGAACAAATAGCCAGCCTATGAGATGCACAGTTCAAAACTGGTAATCTGGATGCTCACTGATTGGCTTGACTATGGTCGCAAAATGGAGGGGAAAGCAAAGGCTATGCCAAGTGAAATAAAGAAAAATGTACAGGGAACCACCTGTAAAGGGAAGGAAACTGACACATAAAACAATGATATGGAGAAGAAGGAAGAGAGAAACATTCAACCAGAACAGAGTGAAGAAACAAGAATTCAAAAAAAATGAGGCAGGGCTTAAGAACCTCTGGGAAAACTTTTAATGTTCCCGTGTCCGAATCATAAGGGTGCCAGAAGGTGAAGAGGGAGAGAAAGAAATTGAAAACTTACTTGAAAAAATAATGAGGCAAAACTTCCCCAACCTGGCCAAGGAAATAGACTTCCAGGAGATCCAGGAAGCTCAGAGAGTCCCAAAGAAGTTGGACCCAAGGAAGCACACACCAAGGCACATCATAATTACATTACTCAAGATTAAGGATAAGGAGTGAATCTTAAAAGCAGCAAGAGACAAGGAGGCAGTTAACCTACAAAGGAGTTCCCATAAGACTATCAGCTGATTCCACGTATTCAGCGGATTATTGATCACTGCATTCACGTATGAGGTAACCACCAAAGGTGGACGGGGACATATGAACGTGTTCAAGAATAGCGCCTGATGCATGGTGAGAGCTGGGAGTGCCTAGTCCCACCGGTTAGACTGAACACATAATTCACAGGGCACTGGGTAGAGTCCTCAGGAGGGTTTTACCTTGGTAATGGTAAAAATCGGCCCTACACTGAGCAGTGCTCTCCACCTTCTGGAAAGAAAAGACTTGAAAGGAACAAACTGTTCGCAAGTAATTAAACTGCATTGCAGTAGAAAGCTCAAGAATATTTATAGGAATACAAAAATACCCAGCACCCAACAAGGTAAAATTCACAATGTCTGGCATCCAAAGATTATAAAGTTTACAAAGAAGCAGGAAAACGTGACTAGGAATGAGGTAATCAATCAGTCAGGCAAAATTGACCTAGAATTGACAGAAATATTAGAAGTGGCAGGCAAGAACATTAAAACAGTTATTCCAGCTGTATTTCATATGTTCAAAAAGTTGGGAGACTGAACATGTTAAAGACAGGAAAAAAATTTAAAAGACCCAAATTGAACTTTAGGGTTGATACATTTTTTTAATTAAACAAGTGAAAAAAGTGAAGCTGTTGATAGCTTTAGGACAAACAAATTTTGTTTAAAAAAGCAAATGGTACCATTAGTATATACTTGGTTTGCAATAAATAAGATATAGATGGTCTTAATATTATAAATAATAATTACAGGTACAACCAAAAATCGTATTATAGTATTAGATGATGTAGGTGTGTCTCTGTGTGTGTAGAGAAAAAGTGTGGGAATGGTTATGGCTGTAGAAGAGCTGTATCTTTGCCGTAAGTCAGTGTTGAATTTCTAAACTGATAAATCAAGAAATAGTAATATGTTATAAAAAAGTATGGAGGTACTTACCAGAAGAAAATCTTAAAAAACTTTTAAGTGGTTGCCCTTGAGGAGTGAGAATAGCGGAGGTTTGTGAAAAGTAGGAGTAGGGGAATAAATTTTTTATTACAAGACTTTAGTACTATTTGATATTTTTTAAAATCATGAGCATGTATTATTTTAATTAAAATTTTATTTTAAACAGGCAAAAAAGTATATGTATGTGCATATGTATGTATGTTTATAAATATTTGTATGTCCATCATTGAAGATATTTAAAAAATGTACTAAAGTTTCTGAAAAGATAGTTTGCTTGAATGGGACAGCATTTATTAATTTGTATAGGCTCCACTGTAATTGATAGAAATTTCATTTGTTATTCTAATCACTGAGTTTTCACCAAGATGGTCATTTCTGAATGTCAGAAAATAATTCAGATTGTCCTAATGATAGTGACTCTCATTTTAATTTTTGCCTTTTTGTTGCAGTTGCAGGATGTGAGTTTGAATCTGTGGAATGTCTACAGTAAGATGGATCCTGTGTCTCTGGAGAGTTTGCTTTCAGAAGTAAGGAGCCAAACTATTTTACTTAGAAATATTACAACCAGCTCACTTATCTACTTACTCTATTTAACTTGAAGAAATGCAGGATATATTTAGTTTAGTCAAAGAATTGAGCAGTTTCTTCTCTGATTTTTGAATTCCATGAAGGTAGAAGGGGACCTAGAAAAGTGATACTGCCTCTTCCACAATGAGGAAACCTCACCTGAGGTGAGACCAAGGCTGCCAAGGTTTAGGTTTTCATCTAAAGACATTCTTTCTGTTGGGCTGGACTTTAGAAAAACAATACAGAGGGTTTCTTTTTGCACTCATTCTCTGCCATGAAAAGATTAAAAAAATATGGGGTATGGTTTAAAGGAATCAAGGATTAAAGAACAGGTCAGCAAACTTTTTCTCTAAGAGACTAGATAATAATGTTTTAGGCTTCATGTGCCCTGAGAGCAGCTGCAGACAATGTTTAAACAAATGGGTGTGTCTGTGTTACAAGGAAACTTTATTTATAAAAATATGTGACCTGCCCACAGGCCATAACTTGCCAACTCCTGGATTAGAGAGTCAGGCATAAATTTTTCATTTGAACTTTGAAGGAAATATTTAGGGTGGGAAGAGCAACTTGCAATGAGGAAAAACAAACAAAACTAAGAAATAGTACTTCGGTTAAACAGCTCACTAGTGTCTCTCAGTGGTCATGGGTAGAGATACATGGAAACAACAACTTGTAGCCTTTCAATGAAATTAGCTGTAATATCAAGCCCCTCCCCCAAAAGAAAACTATACACCAGTCTCACAAATATTTATGCCTGTATTTTAAGTAAAATATTAGCCAACAGAACCTAGTGTCAATTTAAAAGCATGTTGATGAAATAGGGCCTGTTAAGGGTTTAGTATTTAACATCAGGAAATCTATTAGTGTAATCACTGTATTCAGTTTTCTTTATGGAGCCATTTATGACTCCATACATGCCAAAAAGGCATTTGATAAAATTTTAACATTCTGTTTAAATATTTCTAGTATAATAGAAATATAGCAGAAAAATAAAGCCTGAACTTTCTGTTCTTTTGAAAAGACCTGATCATCAACAAACACCTAGCCCAATTATGGAAGAAAGTGAAAATTGCAAAAAATTACATTAATTGTGTAATAAGAATGATAAAGAGGCCCTGACTGGGTAGATCAGTTGGTGAGAGCATCATCCTGTTAGGCCAAGATTGTGGGTTTGATCCTTGGTCAGGGTATATACAAGAATCAACCAGTGAAGACATAAATGGGTGGAACAACAAATTGATGTTTCTCTCTCTTTCTTTATCTCTCCCCCCTCCCCTTCAAATCAATAAATAAAAAAAATTTCTAAAAAGTGGTAATGTTTAACCACAGATAAAGAAGAGAGTTAAGTAGTTTAGGAGTTTCTGGAAGTGTCTGAGACCCATGTCTAGGTCACACGTGGAGCCTAGATAAAGTGTTATAGTTCTGAGAACAGTGCAAGCATCTCTGGAGTCAGTGGAAAGGGACCACAGAGGAGAACATCTTTAATTGCAACATCTTCAATTGCAATAGTGACAACCACCATGGACTGAATATTAAGCCCTTTCTTGGCTTTCTGGCTTCCCTTGAGCTTGGTATTCTTAGGTGATATCCTGAAGAAATGGAAGAAATGGACCCTTTTAGTATCTAGTAGTATACTTCTTATCTGTCTGGAAGACTGAAGGCTCAGAGCCAAATTTAATTTTACTTATAAATAATAAAATAAGATGATATGTCTTGGACCAAGATGTGGCTGAGCCCATTTACACCCACTACATTATAGAGAGCTATTACAAATCAATAAGAAAAATACAACAATGAGAGCTGGGGGACAGCAGGAATTGGCTATTTGCAAAATAAGAAATAAAAATGACCACAGTTTTCCACTCCCATTTAGGGAAATAGAAAGTCAAAAGAAATTGCTGTCACCCTAAGAACCAAAACAGTCTGAATAAGTAACAAAATAATTGTTTAAAATTAAAACCATTAGTGAGCTGAAGATTCTGAGAAAGCTAAAAGAACTCAGTTCCAGAAAAGGTAGGGCCCTTCATAGAATGCTTTTCTAATTTCTGGTGGAGCAGCAGAAGGAAGAGGAATCCACCACACTCAGGAATAAGTAGAAGTCAGCTGACCTTTAAAAGAGCTATGTGGGGTGAGTCAGCACCTACCCCTCGACTTGATCCCATAGCTTTTTACAAGTGCTCAGGGGAGTCACCAAAGGCTAGGGACCAGGCAGGAAAGCTGAAAACCATTGCCCCTAGGGAACCTGACACTCTGAACAATCACCTGGATTAGAGCAAGAGTGGAGAGCAACACTTCGGAGGCATTGCAAGTATTAACAAAGTATAAGTAGCTGCCCTCTCAAGGTAGGGGTCAGGCAGCAAGATAGAGAAGGAACCCCTTATGTAGAGCCAAGGGGACTGGAGAGCTAAGAGAACTCCTTAGCAACCCAAAAAACTGGTAGCCAGCTTGGAAAGCAGGGATAGATAGTCCGTGATTCACAAAGCTTGTGGCTCAGCTATAAAACACAGAGATTTCCAGAATCTTGCCAGTGCTCTGAGCAAAGTCTCTACTGAAGTTCATACCTACCCTCAAAATATTTTAATTTAGTGATAAACAAAATCAAACTACAAACACAATAAGACCTAGATTCAGGTCAATTGCATATCAAATGGCTTAGATCCTTACTCTAGTGGACTAAAAGTGTCTGCCCTTTCCTAGAGGTAAATAGTATTTACCTCAGTTTTGACTGTGCTTTCATACCAAATGTGTAGCATATGATTAAAAAACTATAAAACATGAAGCAAGAAAATTTGATCTGTGGTCAAGAAAAGAAATCGTCAATAGAAGCAGATAAATAGACCCAGATGTTGAAATTAACCAATGGATTTAAATAACTTACAAAAATGCCAAAGAGTATGGAAGAAAAGACAACATGCATAGAAATGAGGAATTTCATAAGAGATCTGAAAACTATAAATAGAAACACATGGAAAAGCAAGAAACTGAAAATACTATATGAAAAGTGAAGACTAGTAGATTGGCTTAGTAGCAAGCTAAATAGCAATGAAGAAAAGTTCAGTGAACTTGAAGATAGGTCAATAGAAAATTTCTAAACTGAAGGACAAAGAGAAAGCAAGGGGGGTGGTAAAGAGCATCCAGTGTCTGTCAAACAATGTCAAATGATCTAACATAGTATATTTGGAGTCACAGAAAGAGAGTAGAGAGAAAATAGGGCAGGAAATTTGAGTTGATAATGTCCAAGAACTTTCCAAATTGATGAAATACTTCAATCCACAGATCCAAGAAGCTCAGCAAACCACAAGTAAACATATAAAAATGAGTAAGGATTTGTTCAGGGATTTCTTGTGGTGACTCTTCAAATGTTTATATATAAACTCCAAATCCAACAACCAAAAGAAATTAAAATGCAATTCCAGTCATTACTTATGTCTTTAAAAATTATTTATAAGGGAGGTAGTTCATACCCATATTATTTCTTAAAACTTTTTTTTCTTCTCCCTTCCCTTCTTTCATAGCCTGCAAACTCCTCTAAATCCCCTTATTCTCTGTACCATTGAAATACTTTTTCTCTTTATATGTATTTTGCCTTTGCCAGGACCTGTGATCTTACAGCTGGAATTGACACCTAGGCTTCGATTCTTGTTGGCCAGTCACTGCTGGCAGTTCTTTGATGGCCAGAGAACCTACAGCTCCATGCTTCTTTGTCAGGTGCCACTGAGCAAAAATGCAGTCTCCTGTGGGATTTGATTTAGAAACATGTTCAGAACATGTTTAGTGAGAAAAGTAAAAAAGCAGAGTATATTTTCATCTTTGTAAAACATTTTGTGTTTCTGTGTTTTAGAAATTTCAAGTGGTGGTTTTAGTGGTCTTTTCATTACATTAATTTTCTTATCATTATTGCATTATGTAATTCTTAAAAACAACTTTAAATATTAAATGGAGCTTCCTTCCCCCTCTCAGCACTCAAGAGCTGCTGCTGCTAATACCAGCCAAGAGCTGAGAGTACTGTCTGAAGTCCACCGTCCTTCCCCACTGGCCAAGGGCCAAGGCATACTGGAATGTTTCTTGGGGTTTTCAGACCTTTGCTGCTTATCTGACCTTGATATCTATCTGGGTTTGTCTTCTGGATTTGACCTGGAAGAGTCGGAGCAGATAGACTTTCCCTTCTTCAGCATGAGATTCAACTGACCGGTTCCATGTACATTAACAGTATCCATTTCCACAGAGGCACTGTTAGTGCCGGGGAAAATTAGAGAATAGTGTGTCTGGTGGAAAGTACAGAGGCTCTGAGTATCTCTTACCAAGATCTATTTCCACTTTTGCTGCTTGCTAGTATTGCATCCTGAGGTCACTTCACTGTTCAGTGCCTCAGTCTCCTGTCTATAAAGTGGGCATAGAGAAGTACACGAGGATGTTAGGAAGAATATATAAATGAATCATATACAATGCTAGTTATTTTTAGTATAAAAATTTATTGCATCTTCCATTTTAGTCATAGCATGGAGCTGAAAGTATTTAACAGTTCATTCTACTTTACTCTAATTAGTACTGACATCCATCTCCCTCAGGGAAGTTTTGAAGTTTCTGGGAGCAAAGTACCTGTCTTCTTCTGTGTATTTCCAAAGCACACAATGTTTTTTCACATAGAACATAGAGAATGGCTACTGCTCAACTCTATAATGCTTCTTGTTATAGACCCCAGCCAAGGTGGGTATCACCATGTAGGCCATTAAAATGGAAACATACCTTTTGAGCTCGTTTCTAAGTACAACTGAAAAAATAAAGTGTATTCTGTATTAATAGCTATATTGGTTCTTTTTGTTTTTCTAAGATTCACAAAGTCAAGCATTCTGGTATTATCCAAGGGATTGGACAGAGCTGAGCAAGCAAAGCACAGACCCACACTGGGTTGGACAGCCTCAGATGTGGCATCTCTGAGGCCTGTGATGTGTGTTATGGGTGGCTGAGAGATCAGATAAATGTCAGAATGTCGAAGGAGAGGCTCAAATGTTCTCAGCCAATTGGGTTAGCTGACAGGAAGGCATTTGAGCCTCAGGTTAATTTCCTTGAGAGGTAACACAGCCAGGAAGAGGCAGAGCAAAGGCGCCGGCACAGATATTTCTGAATCTAAACACACTTTCAGTGCTAAGTTGTAGTGGCAGCCAGCTGGAAATGGGGAGTGAACCTGGGACTAGGAGAGTTGGACACTGAAGGTCTGTAGTTAATTAGAGTGTTGGCAGAGTGGCGAGTGTACTTCTTTTCAGAGTCCAGGAAGCCATGTGGGAGTAATCCAGTGCCAAAATGGGAAGACTGTTTTAGACCTGGGATCAGGGCTACTGGTTAGACCTGATAGTAGTGGTCTAGATCTTAAACCAGAAAGTCTGGTTAACTAGGCCAAGGCACGGGTGTGGTATGGCGAGACAGTCTGACCCGGGTAATTGTAGATATATTTGTGTATGTAAAATATATACATAAAAGAAGGATGAGAGAAGTATTTTTCCAAAAGGTTATAATAATGTCCTTTATTTTCTGAGTTTTCTCTACTGTTTGTAAGTTGTGTTTTTGTTTTTAAAGATATTCAAATAACACAGACTCAGAAAACAACATAAAACTAATGTATAACCAAAAATTGTTATAAAATAAAGCAACAGAAACATACTAGCCACCCCAGAAGCAATCCATCACCTCCTTTCTCTTCCCCCAAGAATAACACTGTCATGAATTTTTTCTTTGTAATCTTTTTAAAATTATATTTTATTGAGTATGCTATTACAGTTGTCCTAATTTTCCCTCTTTGCCCCTGTCCATCCGGCACCTGCCATTCCCTCAGGCAATCCCCACACCATTGTTCATGTCCAAGGGTCATGCATATCAGTTCTTTGGCTACTCCATTTCCTATCTGTACTTTATATCCCCATGGCTAGTCTGTAACTACCTATTTGTAATTCTTAATCCCCTCACCTCTTCACCCACTCCCCCACAGCCCCCTCCCATCTGGCAACCATGAAGAGGCTCTCTGATCCATGATCTGTCTCTGTTCTCATTTGCTTTGTTTTTTAGATTTAATTTTTGATAGATTTATATTTATTGCTATTTTATTGTTCATAGTTTTGGTCATCTTTTTCTTAAGTAAGTCCCTCTAACATTTCATATAATAATGGTTTGGTGATGATGAACTCCTTTTGTTTTTCCTTGTCTGGGAAGCTCTTTATCAGCCTTCCAATTCAAGTGATATCTGCAGGGTAGAGCAATCTTGGCTGTAGATTCCTGCTTTTGATGACTTTGAGTATTTCTTGCCGACCCCCTCTAGCTTGCAAAGTTTCTTTTGAGAAATCAGCTAACAGTCTTATAGGAATTCCCCTGTAGGTAACTAACTTCTTTTCTCTTGCTGCTTTTAAGATTCTCTCTTTATCTTTAACCTTTGGTCATTTAATTATGTCTCTTGGAGTGGGCCTCTTTGCAATCATCTTGTTTGGAACTCTGCTTCCTGGACTTGCAAGTCTATTTCCTTCACCAAATAAGCAAAGTTTTCTTTCATTATTTTTTCAAATAGAGTTCCAATTTCTCTTCTCCTTCTGGCACCCCTATGACGCAAATATTGGAATGCTTGAAGTTGTCCCAGAGGCTGCTTACATTAGCCTTGGTTTTCGGAATTCTTTTTTTTTCTTCTTGTTCGGCATGGTTGTTTTTTGCTTACTTATGTTCCAAATCATTGATTTGGCTCTTGGCTTTATCCACTCTACTGTTGTTTCCCTGTAAATTGTTCGTTATTTCAATTAGTGTATCCTTTGTTTCTGAGTGGTCTTTTTTATGCTGCTGAGGTCCTCACTAAGTTCCTTGAGCATCCTTATAAACAGTGTTTTGAACTCTGCATCTGATAGGTTGCTTATCTCCATTTTGTTTAGTTCTTTTTCTGGAGTTTTGATCTGTTCTTTTATTTGGGCCATGTTTCTTTGTCTCCTCACTTTGGCAGCCTTCCCATGTCTGTTTCTATATATTAGGTAGAGCTGCTATGACTCCGTGTCTCAGTAGCCTAATGTAATAGGTGCCCTGTGCCATCCATTGGCACAGTTTCCCCTATCATCCAGGCTGGGAACTTGAAGCGTGCCTTTTGTCTGGGTTGAGCACACCCTCCTCTTCTGGCTAAAACTTGGTTGCTGTTGGCAGGTCAATGGGAGGAAGTTACCCAGGCCAGTCAGCTGCAAGGATAGACTGTGACCCCTGGTCACTAACCTCCACCATCTATGGAGGATCAGCTTTGCATGGACAGGATGGTGGTTCTCCAACGTGGTCTATAGCTGTCCTCTGGGTGTGCAGGCTCTGAGCTTTCCTGTGTCGTGCAGGCCAAGGTCAGCCTCAACCTGTATTTTCTCTGGGTCCACTGTGCCTGTTATATAAAGCAATCTGAGATGGCTGCTACTTGTGCTCGGCTTGGAGATTCCCAGGTGAAGCCAAGCTGTGAATCTAGACTGGCTGCTGCTAGTGCCATGCCTGGGGCCAGTTAGCAAGAAGCAGGGGGTTTGGGGCTCACATAGGCCAGCTGTTGCTTGTTTGAAGGGATTTAGTAAGTTGTCAAGCATGAGCCAATATCAGCCATTCATATGGAAAAGCCACTTTTAACATCTGTCATAGGGTGAGACAGAGTCTCAGGGGGTTTCCAGGGCAGGACAAGCAGTGTTAGCCAGGTTGATGGAGTCTAAGATATGGCACCACGTGCTGGCTCTGTGGCCCTGTTTGGAGATGGCTCAGAAAAGGGGCAGTGGTCTCTGTCTGCCTTTCTGTCTGGGAGAAAGCTGTTTCCCAGCTCTCACCCTGATGTCTGACACTTCAGTTCCTCCCCACATGCCACTGGTGCCCTTGAAGCTGCTACCCAGGTGCTAGAGCTCAGAGGGAGTGAGTCTCAGTATGTCTGTGTGTGGGTTTAAAGGAACTCCTTGGGAGTCCAGAAGTTTCTTCCAACGACTCAATCCCTGATGGTTTTTGCAGCCAGAAGTTATAGGGCCTTATCTTCCTGACATTGGAACCCTGGTTTAGGGAGCCTGGTGTGTGGCTGGGACTCCTCCCTCCCAAGATATCTCTCCTGAATATTTTCTCCACCACATGTGGATGTGGGACCAGTCCTTTCTTCATTTCCACCCCTCCTATCCATCTGGATGGATTGATTTCTTTAATTTTGTAGTTGTCAGACTTCTATTCAACTTGATTTCTGACAGTTCTGAGAGATGGTGGTTCTATAATTTAGTTGTAATTTTGGTGAGGTTGTGCAGGGAGGTGGTGTAATTTTGGTGAGGTTGTGCAGGGAGTTGTGTTTACCTATGCTGCCATCTTGACCAGAAATCTGTCTACACTGTCATGAATTCTATGGTAATCACCTCCTTATTCTTTTGCAGTTTTATCATTCACATATGTTTCCATAAACATATAGTTTAACCTTGCCTTGGAATGTATTTTAGGTTTCTTTTGATCTGTAGGGTCCCCCTCCATCTCTTTGTGTCTCCCCACCACTCTGTATTTGTTGAAGAAATCAGATCATTTGTCTCGTAGCTGTCTTCATTGGGATTTTGTTGATTGCTTTCCCATGATGTAATTTAACATTTTCCCTTGTCTTCTATATTTCTTGATTATTGATAATTCTTAAGGTTTAATCAATTTCAGACCTGGAATTAGTCATTTCTCTGTTAAGTTTTGATTTCTGTGAGTGGAAAATGATATTTTGGCACCACAGTCTGGATGGTAGGAATTCTTATTGCTTCTGGTTTGGTCATTGTTTTTAGATATCTTCCATGGACAAAGCTAGGAAATTTATCTTTCTTTCCCCCTCTCTCCCTCTCTTCCTCTCCCCTCCTCACTCTCTCCCTCCCTCCTTTTCTGTCTCCCTTCCCTTTCTCTTCCCATCCTCCTCCCTCTCCCTGTCCTTCTGTGTGTGTGTATATACACATACCTGACTTTTTTATCCTACATTATATATAAAACATTCAGAAAACAGTATCAGAGCTGTCACCTACATGATTACTGAAAATAACTTTATATATATAATCTATATGTAATATACATATGTGTATATACATAAATATATATACACATATATAAATAAAATATAGATCATCTGGGCAGCAAATAGTAAAGCCAATTGAGAATGTTGTTTACACTAAGTATTCCCAGCAGAGGTTTCTTATGCTTTATTCCTAGGGCCAGAAGTACAGTTAGTATATAGCTAATATAGAGTCCACAGGTCTTGATGATTTCCTGAAAATGTATCCCACCAACCTTCAGGCTCACCCAATCTGCTTCCAGTGGCTTTTCCACACGAATGCCCTGTCTTGACTCATGCTTCAGATTTTCCTAAAAACTCAAATAAGCAGCATCTGGAATCAGCATGCCCCGTACCTCCCACTTAGTGGCTCCAGGCCAAGCATTAACAGCAGCCGGCCTTTGTTCACAGCGTGTTCCTCTCCTGGGCACCTCCAAGCCTAGTACAACTAGCAGCTATCTGCAGATCACTTTGTAGCTCATGCTGAGTGGTCCTGGGTAGAATCCAGGTGAAGTCTGACCTTTTTCTGAACCTCCCAGGAGGCCCCAGAGCCTACGAGCTTGGTAGACAGTTTCAGACCATATTAAAGCACCACCCCAACCGTCTCCACAAGTAACACAATCAAGGGTCAGATTCAGGAGGCACCAGAGCCCTGTTGAAGCAAGTCCTACTCTGTGGGATTGCTTCTGCACACAGCTGATTCTCCACAGTGATCGCAGCCAATCATTGCATGTGATAGGCCTGGAAGTAAATCCCTCCCATTGATGCGCCAACAGAAATCAAGGCTCACCTACAACAGGAGGGTGTACACAGCCCTCATGGGGGCAGTGAACAGAGATGCACCTAGAGTGCCCAGCTTCGGTAAACTGGAAGTCTGTGCCACTGGACCACACAGGACACCCACTATATTATGCCACTCTACCAAGCCCAGGAGACAGCATCTCTATCTAATACACAGAAACAAACACAATGAGGTTCCCAAAATGAGGAGACAAGTAAACATGTCCCAAAACAGGACAAAGAACAGAAGAAAACTCCAGAAAAAGAAGGAAACGAAATGGAAACAAGCAATGAACTAGATGCAGAGTTCAAAACACTAACTATAAAAATGTTTAATGAACTTAGGAAAAGAGTAGATGAACTTAGAACTTCAATAGCATAAGAAAGGACATAGAAACCATAGAAAAAGAACCAGTCAGAAATTTAGGAAGCACTAATTGAAATGAATAATTTACAGGGAATCAACAATAGAGTAGATGAAAATTAGAAACAAAACAGTTATATGTAATACAAGAAAGCAAAAACCACCCAATCAGAACAGCAAAAAAGAAAAAAAAAGAATCCAAAAAAAATGAGGATAGTGAAAGGAGCCTCTGGGACAACTTCAAGCATATCAACATTTGCATCATGGGAGTACTGGAAGGAGAGGAGAGAGAGCAAGAAATTGAAAACCTATTTGAAAAAATAACAGAAAACTTACCTAACTTGGTGAAGGAAATAGACATACAAGTCCAGGAAGCACAGAGAGCCCCAAACAAGATGAACCCAAAGAGGCTTACACCAAGACATGCTGTAATTAAAATGCAGAAAGTTAAAGACAAAGAATTTAAAAGTAGTAAGAGAAAAGCAGTTAGTTACCTACAAGGGAGCTCCCATAAGATTGTCAGCTGATTTCTCAACAGATATTTTGCAGGCCAGAACAAAATGGCAAGACACATTCAAAGTGATGAAAAGCAAGGACCTATAACCAAGATTATTTTACCCAGAAAAGCTGTCATTTAGAATCAAAGGACATATGAAAAGCTTCCCAGACAAAAAACTAAAAAGGAGTTCATCACTATCACACCAGTATTACAAGAAATGTTCAGGGTCGTCTTTAAGGAGAAAAAGGAAAAAATAGATTAAAAAAATGAACAATAAAATGGCAATAAATACATATCTATCAGCAATTGAATCTAAAAAACAAAATAAAGAAGCAGAACAGAAACAGACTCAGTAGACACAGAGAACATTTTGATGGTTGCCAGATGGGAGGGTTGTTGGGGAGATGGATGAAAAAGGTGAAGGGGTTAAGAAGTACCAGTTGGTAGTTACAGAATAGTCATGAGGATGTAAAATACAGCATAATGAATACAGTCAATAATACTCTAATAACTGTGTATGCTGTCTGAAGGGTACAAGACTTATCAGCTTGATCACTTGAAGTAAATTATATAGTATCTAATCAGTGGTGTGTGAAACATAATATTGTATGACAACTTTAACTGATAAATAAAATATGATTAAAAAAGAATATTGAAGTAACAGACTTCACTTGAACCTAGAATTACAGTAAAAACCAACTACTTCTGAGTTTGTTAAATTCTAAATTGAAATCATGTATTATTTCCCCACTAACTCACATCCCACAATAACTTTATATTTAAAGCATGTGTGTGTACATATATGTATATCTGTATGCACATACTTTCAGTGAACTTGTTTGAATGAAAAAAATCTGTGATTAATTATTTTATATAATAAAGAATAAAAATAAAAACTAAGTTAATCATAAAAAAAATAAGCAGTTGGAGACCATTACTGTCCTTTTTAAAAACAGCACTAGGAGACTTCTGGCCAATATGGAGGCATAGGTAGATACACTCTGCCTCCTCGCACAACCAAAAAGAGGACAACAAATTTAAAAACAGAAAATAACCAGACTGTCAGAAAATTGAACTGTATGGAAATCCAACAACCAAGCAGTTAAAGAAGAAACTTTCATCCAGACTGGTAGGAGGGGCGGAGAGGACGCGCAGCAACGCAGCAGCTGGAGGACCAGGCGGTCCCACAGTCATTTGCGGATAACCCGAGAGAAACAGCTGGGGAGGGAGACTGTACAATCCAGAGTTCCAGTGTGAGAAAAGAAAGCCTCAAAACCTCTGGAAGTAAAAACCTGTGGGGGTTGCAGTGGGAGGAGAAACTCCCAGCCTCACAGGAGAGTCCGTTGGAGAGACCCACAGGGTTCTAGAACATACACAAACCCAACCACCCAGGAATCAGCACCAGAAGGGCCCAGTTTGCTTGTGGGTAGCCAGGGAAGTGACTGAAAGCTGGCTGAGAGCCAAGCAAGTGGTGTCGTTTCTTCTCGGAACCCTCCCCCACAGACAGCATCGCAACTCAGTGACCTGGGTTGCCCGCCCCCCCTGGCAAATATCTAAGTCTCTGCCCCTTCCAATGTAACAGGAATGCTGAGGGAAAGATATATGGCCCAAACGAAAGAACATCAAAGCTCCCAAAACAGAACTAAGCAATGAACAGATAGCCAACCTATCAGATGCACCATTCAAAACACTGGGGTAATCAGGATGCTCACTGAATTGATTGAGTATGGTCGCAATGTGGAGGGAAAAGAGAAGGCTATACAAAGTGAAATAAAGCAAAGTATACAGGGAACCAACAGTAAAGGGAAGGAAACTGGGAGTCATATCAATGATTTGGAGCAGAAGGAAGAGAGAAACATTCAACCAGAACAGAATGAAGAAACAAGAATTCAAAAAAATGACAAGAGGCTTAGGAACCTCTGGGACAACTTTAAACGTTCCACCATCCGAATCATAAGGGTGCCAGAAGGAGAAGAGGAAGAGCAAGAAATTGAAAACTTACTTGAAAAAATAATGCAGGAGAACTTCCCCAATCTGGCCAAGGAAACAGACTTCCAGGAGATCCGGGAAGCTCACAGAGTCCCAAAGAAGTTGGACTCAAGGAAGCACACACCAAGGCACATCATAATTACGTTACCCAAGAGTAAGATAAGGAGGGGATCTTAAAAGCAGCAAAAGAAAATGACACGGTTACCTACAAAGGAGTTCCCATAAGGCTCTCAGCTGATTTCTCCAAAGGAACCTTGCAGGCAAGAAGGGGCTGGCAAGAAGTATTCCAAGTCATGAAAGACAAGGACCTACATCCAAGATTGCTCTATCCAGCAGCGCTATCATTTAGAATGAAAAGGCAGATAAAGTGCTTCCCAGATAAGGTCAAGTTAAAGGAGTTCATCACCACCAAGCCCTTATTATATGAAATGTTAAAGGGACTTATCTAAGAAAAAGAAGAAGATCAGAAACTATGAACAGTAAAATGACAACAAACTCAAAACTATCAGCAACTGAACCTAAAAACAAAAACAAAGCAAACATAGGACAGGAACAGAGTCACAAAAATGGAGATCAGAGGGGAGGGGAGAGAATGGAGGGGGAAAATAGAAACTATTAGCTCATGAATGCTTTTTAATTAGTTAAAAAATATATTTGCTAAAAACTCTGGCTTGTCTTTTATTGTTGGGCTATTCAGCTAAGATCATTCGTATGGGGGAATCCTTGAAGGAAAGTATTAGAGTAGCTGATGAGTTATGAACAATGCTTGTAAGTTACAAAAGATATCGCTCTTTACGGAGCAGCAGCTTGGTCCACTTGCCTTAGAGACAGACTGAGGACTTTGGCTAACACTGTTTCAATGTGGATTGGTTAAAAGGTGATTTTAAAGCATAAGAATGGGTCCGTTCCGGCTTGGGGATTCACATGGAAACACTGATGAGACTAGGCAGAAGAAATACTGTGGCCCTCAGCTGAAAATTTTTCAGCATTCAAAGAAGTATGCTCCCTCCCAAATTGTGATGGGTAAACGACAGTCGCCCTGTGAGGACAGAAGCTCCCTAACACTGGTTGTAACTTGCAGTCAGCCATAAAGCAGATGAGCTATGGTAAGAGCCAGACTTTACATGAGAAACCCAAAGGCCACAAGGCTTGGGAAGGACAATGAACTAGCAGGGAAGCCTTAGGGAATGAGACTCACCTTGAAGGAGCAAGGACACGTGTAACCCTCACAGCCCTCTCCATTTGAGGACCAGCAGGCTTTTGTCAGCAGATGGGTGGACAAAAAGTACTTTGTGCTTGGCTTTTCTTGAATCTTTTTTGAGGAAGATAAGGCAAGTGGCTGTCAACAAGGTATGTCATCCTTGGGCAGTCACAGTTCTCTGTAGGTCTTTTTTTTTTTTCCTCCAAAATATTTTAAATTAAAGAAAAAAAACAGCGTTATTATAGTTTATACACCATAAAATTCATCCATTTTAAGTGTACAATTCAGTGAATTTTTTTTTTAGTAAATGTACAGAGTTGTGCAACTATGACCACCATTGAATTTTAGAACATTTTCATCAACCCAGAAAGTTCCATTGTGCTCACTTGCAGTCAGTCTCCATTCCTGCTCCCAGCCCCATGCCGACCACTAACCTATTTTTTGCCTCTATAGCGTTGTCTTTTCCGAGTGTTTCCTATAAATGGACCGTATTACAGGTGGCCTTTTATATCTGTCTTTTTTCACTTGATATGTATTTGAGGTTCATCCAGTGGTAGTATGTGTTAGTAGATTGCTACCACCTTTTAAAACAACATATATTTGAGTGATCTGGTATTTCAAGGTCAGTTGCAGTTTCATGATTCTGATTTCCTAAAGTACCTTGTTTAAATGACTAAATGCATTATCTTTTTTATTTTCTCCCTAGGATTTGGTGGCTTTTGAACATCAGTGGACTAGCTTCTTTGCTAATTTTGACACAGAAATTCCTTTCCTGCTGGAACTTTCTGAATCTCAGGCGGGTGAGGTATGTATGGGAAGAATCAAAGGGAAAGAAGAAATCGGTCCATTTATTTGTTTTTACCTTTATAGAAATTTTTTTCAGAATACAACACTACCAATCATCATTCATTTTGATTTTCATTTCCTTAAGCTTCATCGCATCCTCTAAAGAAGTTTTTAACCCATGCCAACCCATAAGTAAAAAGTTGGATTTCTTTCTATGCTTTTCTATAAGGATACTCATTTTTTAGTGTGGTGGTGCCTCTGTCAGCCAGGAATTCTATTAGGCACTAATTAATAAGCCTAGGGATAATATTTTACCAGTGAGTAGTACATCTTTGTCAGTTGAACCTCCAGGTAATGCCAACCTTTCTCAACAAACAATAGTGAAGTTACTAGGTTCTTGCTAAGACCCACTTACGTGAGTAAACTGAGGTATCTATATTAAGAACCAAGCCACAGGACTGTCCCCAAAACTAGTCAACAGGAATGATCGGAAGAGCAGTCTTGAGCTTGCACTTGATCCTACCTTGGGCTTGCACTGCCAGTCCTCAGTTCTTTACTGCTTTATCCAATGTGGCCCAGACCAAACCCTACTCCTGATGTTGGGAACTGCAGTTGATCTTTGTTGTCATGTACTTTACTTTTACCTCATGTTGTAAGTCCCACAATATATTGCTACTCTTTTTGTTTAAATAATAAGTTATCTTTTTAATATTTAAAAATGTTATTTAAAAGATTTAAATAATTTTAAACTCTTACCTATTTGCCCGTATAGTTGCTCTTCTGGATGCTCTTCATTGCTTTATGTAGATCCAGGTTTCCATTTGGTACGATTACCTTCTCCCCAGAGGATGTCCTCTAGTATATTTTGTGGTGTGAAGTATGTCTGAAAAAGTCTTTATTTCACCTTCCTATTTGAAAGATATTTTTTCCATGTATGGAATTTTAGGTTGACAGTTTTTCTTTTCAGCACCTAAAAAGTGTTCATTGCCTTTATCACATTGTTTCTGATGAGGATTTTTATCTTTCTTTTTTTGTACATAAGTGGTTTTCCCTTGCTCTGGTAGCTTTTAAGGTTTCCTCTTTTATCATTGGTTTATGAATAATTTGATTATGATGTGTCTTGCTGTAATTATCTCCATATTTCTTGTGCTTAGATTTTGTTGAACCTCTTGGATCTGTGGATTTACAGTTTTCATCAAGTTTGGAAAGTTTTTGGCCATTCAATTTTTTTTCTGTCCTTTTCTTTTAGAAACTTGACTATCTCTGTATTAGGCCACATGAAGTTGCCCCACCTGTCACTGATGCCCTTTTCAGTTTTTCAGATTCTTTTTTTCTTCTCTCATTACTGGTTCTAAGAGTGAAAGATACTCTAAAAGTTCTACTCAGTGACATGTCCTGCCTTACTTCTTACTACTTCATTCTCATTCCTCCCTTCTTTTCACTCTTTTCCACTCACTTTACTGCCAATGGGTAACAAATCTCTGCAGTTTCTGCTGTGTCTTTTGTCACTTGCAGAAATGATCAGGTAACGTGTTATTTTTTATTGTTTTTATCCTTACCTGAGGAAGTTTGTTTTCATGGCTTTTGGAGAGAGGAGGGGAGAGAGAAGGAGAAAGAAGCATTAATGTGAGGGAAACATCAATTGGTTGCCTTCTCTTCCAGGAATCAAATCCACAATCTGGGTATGTGCCCTGACCGGGAATCAAACCCACAGCCTTTTGGTCTACGGGACATTGTTCCAACCAACTGAACCACACTGGCCAGGGCACATGTGTATTTTCTTATATCCATTTCTTTTATTTATTGAAGGGTGGCATACTATATGTAGTCATTTCCACTTTGCTTTTTTCACTTAACAATAAATATATCCTAGAACTCTCTCCAGGTCAGTTCATTGAGATCTTCCTTACTTTTTGTTATAATTCATAGTACTCCACTCTATGGATTTATCTTATTTTATGTATGCATATATAGGTTGTTTAATATTTTGTTGTCACATAGTAAATAGCTCTGTGCATATGTATTTTCATATTGTTGGAGGTTTGTATATCTAGTAATGGGATTGCTGGGTCAAACGGTAAGTGCATATGTAGTATTACTGAACTTCCCTTCAGAAGAGTTGTACAGTTTGTATGCCCAGCAGCAATATCTGCAAGTACCTGTTGTACCACAACCTCGCCAATAGAATGTGTTTATATATTTTCAATTCTTGACAGTCTTATAGATGGGAAATGGTATCTTGGTATTATTTTAATTTCTATTTTGTCTGAAGGCCATTTTATATTTTCATGCGTTTTTCCCATTTTAACATTTGTACTGAATATAATAGTATTAACTGAACTGCAGAGCATAGATTTTAGATCTTTTCTTTCCCTTAGTTTTAAAGAGTTCTTTATATGTTTAGTCTGTGAATTTTTTGCCTATGGTATATATTTCAGATATTTCCTCAGTGTTTATCAAATGCTTTTTTAAAGTTTATTTTTGTCATGCATATTTTTTATTTTTATATAAATTTATTACTATTTTCTTATATTGCCTGTGGATTTTGAACTGTTGTGCAGGTAAAGGCTTTAATCTAAGTTTAAAGAGGAATTCACCTTTTTGGTATTTCTGTGGTTTAAATTTTATTTTTTTTATGATTTATTTTATTTATTTTTAGAGAGAGGGGAAGAGAGAGAAAAAGCGAGGGAAAGAAACATCAGTGTGTTGTTGCCTCTCATGCACCCCCATAGGGGACAAGGCCTGCAACTCAGACATGTGCCCTGACTGGGAATTGAACTGGCAACCCTCTGGTTCTCAGGACAGCACTCAATTCAGTGAGCCACCCAGCCAGGGCATAATTTTTAAAATTTTTATTTTTTAATATTTTATTGTTTATTACAGTTGTCCGATATTTTTTTTGTTCCCTTTATTCCCCTCCACCTTACACTGCCACTCCCCCCAGCATTCCACCCCCTCCCCCTTAGTTCATGTCCATGGGTTGTACATAAAAGTTCTTTGGCTTCTCCATTTCCTATACTATTCTTAGCCTCTCCTCGCCTGTTCTGTACCTACTATTTATGCTGCTTCTTCTGTGTACCTTTCCCCTTCCCCCTCCCCTGTTTTACTGTTCATAGTTTCTGATCTTCTTCTTTTTCTTAGATAAGTCCCTTTAACATTTCATATAATAAGGGCTTGGTGGTGATGAACTCCTTTAACTTGACCTTATCTGGGAAGCACTTTATCTGCCTTTTCATTCTAAATGATAGCTCTGCTGGATAGAGCAATCTTGGATGTAGGTCCTTGTCTTTCATGACTTGGAATACCTCTTGCCAGCCCCTTCTTGCCTGCAAGGTTCCTTTGGAGAAATCAGCTGAGAGCCTTATGGGAACTCCTTTGTAGGTAACCGTGTCATTTTCTTTTGCTGCTTTTAAGATCCCCTCCTTATCTTACTCTTGGGTAACGTAATTATGATGTGCCTTGGTGTGTGCTTCCTTGAGTCCAACTTCTTTGGGACTCTGTGAGCTTCCCGGATCTCCTGGAAGTCTGTTTCCTTGGCCAGATTGGGGAAGTTCTCCTGCATTATTTTTTCAAGTAAGTTTTCAATTTCTTGCTCTTCCTCTTCTCCTTCTGGCACCCTTATGATTCGGATGGTGGAACGTTTAAAGTTGTCCCAGAGGTTCCTAAGCCTCTTGTCATTTTTTTGAATTCTTGTTTCTTCATTCTGTTCTGGTTGAATGTTTCTCTCTTCCTTCTGCTCCAAATCATTGATATGACTCCCAGTTTCCTTCCCTTTACTGTCCCTGTATACTTTTCTTTATTTCACTTTGTATAGCCTTCTCTTTTCTGTCCATATTGCGACCATACTCAATCAATTCAGTGAGCATCCTGATTACCCCAGTGTTTTGAATGGTGCATCTGATAGGTTGGCTATCTGTTCATTGCTTAGTTCTGTTTTGGGAGCTTTGATGTTCTTTCGTTTGGGCCATATATCTTTCCCTCAGCATTCCTGTTACATTGGAAGGGGCAGAGACTTAGATATTTGCCGGGGGGGGGTGGGCAACCCAGGTCACTGAGTTGCGATGCTACCTGTGGGGGAGGGTTCCGAGAAGAAACGACACCACTTGCTTGGCTCTCAGCCAGCTTTCAGTCACTTCCCTGGCTACCCACAAGCAAACTGGGCCCTTCTGGTGCTGATTCCTGGGTGGTTGGGTTTGTATATGTTCTAGAACCCTGCGGGTCTCTCCAACAGACTCCTGTGAGGCTGGAGGTTTCTCCTGCCACTACAACCCCCACAGGTTTTTACCTCCAGAAGTTTTGAGGCTTTCTTTTCTCTCACTGGAACCCTAGATCCTGTGGTCTGTCTTGCTTCCCAGCTGTTCCTCACGTTTATCGGTTTATCCGCAAATGATTGTGGGACCGCCTGGTCCTCTAGCCACCGTATTGCTGTGAGTCCTCTCCTCCCCGGCTGCCTGTCTCTGCCCCTCCTACCATTCTGAATGAGTGTTTCTTCTTTATCTCCTTTGTTGAATTCCATAGTGTTTGATTTTCTGGCAGTTCTGGTTATTTTTTGTTTTTAAATTTGTTGTCATCCTTTTTTTGATTGTGCGAGAAGGCAAAGTGTATCTACCTATTCCTCCATCTTTGCTGGCTAATTTTTAAAATATAGATCCCTAATTCATTTGGGATTTTTTTGTGCGTATGATGTACTATATGGATCTAATTTTATCTTTTTTTCCCAATTGCCTACCGAGTTAGAATCCCAGTTATTCAATTCACTTAGCTCTGTGACCTGGGATAACTTAATTAACTTTTATGTCTTAGCCAGCTCATCTCTAGAGAGGGGATAATGATAGAATGAACTGCATAGGCTGTTATTAGGATAATCTGAGATAATACATTTAAATGCCTATCACAATTCACATGGCAAACTGTCGCTAAGCTTTAGCTATTGTTATTTTAATATACAAAGAAGTTTTATAAATTAGTAAGACAAACATCTAAACTCCAATTGATAAACATCCAGAGGATATTAATGAAAGTTAATTTCCAAAAGGAAATCGATGTCCATTGAACATACCTAAACTATTCTTCATTAAATAGCAAAGAGATATAAAATCAAACAATAATTAAGTACTATTTTTCATTTATCAGCTTGGCAAATATATTTTTAAATGGACATTTAATGGACAGTGCTTATGGGGATACCCCAAGATAAGCATAATCTTGTATTTTAAGTGAAAGTGTACATTGATAAAAGTTTTTTGAAATAAAATTTGTCACTGTAGTTCTGCCTTTTTACCCTATAATTTTATTTCTAGATCTGCATTAAGGAAATAATCAGAGCTTCAGATAAAATTAGTGGAAAGTTCATTACAGTATTATTTGAGTTAGCAATATAAATTTGTAAGAATAAAGGACTACTTAATAAACTTTGGTACACTCATACTATATGGATGTACCTTAGGAAAAAGATTTGAAGAAAATATACCAGAATGTTAATACTGCTTAAATTGTAGGTGGTTTTTATTGTATTCTAAAGTATGCATGTATTAGTTATGTAATTGGGGGGGAAAAACTCCAATACATGTTGGTTAAGGGGATTAAAATTTTTGAACCCTGTTGACATAGATCCTACATACCATTTTTTTGATTAGTGTTAAGCCTAGCACTGTGCATAGCACAGCTGAGAAATACTTCTGTGATTTCCTGGGAAACATTTGTCAGGGTACTTCTAAGTTCCTTGGATTCTTCCTCGTTGGTGTATTTAAATTAGCTCATTAGAATTAATATATTCCTTTATTTAAAATGAAGGACAAATTTTAATAGAAGAAAAAATTCCCACATGGCTAGTAATTTGGACCATAGATGGTGGTTATTCCAATTTCATTTCAGTAGTTAAAAACTATAAAATTTGAAAATTTCTTTTCCTTTTCCTTTCTTTTTCTTTTGCAGCCTTTTTTCTTTGTTGGGGTTTTTTCTTGTTACCTGTCCCCAGTATTCATGTTTTATCTACCACACATCCTTCCATATTCTTATAACAATCTGCAAACATACATCTCTCTCCACCCCCTCTCACGCACACACTATTTATGTGTATATATATTTATACATACATAAAAATACACGTGGGAGGTTTTGTGATTGTTTTATAAAATTGTGATCGTAATATATACAATGTTGGATTATTTTTTAGCCATTCAGAAGTTATTTCAGTCATGGAATGATCTCCAGCCATATAACCGAAAACAGGTGAGGTTCTTGGGGAATGTGAATGGTAATAGAGAAAGTGAGGCTGACAAAGGAGGTCAGAGGTGGAGGAGCATCTATGTCCCGAAGCTAGAATCAGAAAAATATGGGTTGACTTTAGTCATCACAGGGTAAGAAATCCATACTGTGTAAAATTGTCTGTGTCGCTGCTTTTATATTTTTTAAAAATGTAGATTTATAGTAAACTAGCTTTTAAAATATTGTAGCTTGCTGAAATCTAAAGAAAAGAGTTTTTTATTCCACCCCTGGCCCATGAAAGCTAGAGGAAGCAGAATGCTCCAGGGCTGGGCAGGGGCCATGTGGCTTGTGGGGAATAAGAGGGATCATTCATTCGTAAAGGTTCACCTCCAGGAAGACGGGGAGCTATGAGGGTGCATGTGCATTTGCTTTCTTTGATATGTTTCCTTCAGCAACTGTTGTCATGATAACCAGGAGAGGCCAGCAGAGGACAGTTCCTCTAATGGATGGATGAGAGTAGATCCTTTCTCTCTTCCCCAATTCCAATCCAATTTGATAGTGCAACACATTACCCTAACTGGGCTTCAGTCATCTTTTTCTGCCCAGTGTCACGTCACTTGAATTAAGCGTCAGAAGAAAAATCAGTCATGTTTACTGAAGCTTAAGGAAGTTTTTTCTTTTTTTATGATTTTATGTATTTTAAATTTTTTTTTTTTTTTTTTTTTTTTTTTTTTAGAGAGAGGGGAGGAAAAGAGGGGAAGAGAGAGGGAGTGAAACATCCATATGCGAGAGAAACATCCATCAGTTGCCTCTTGCACTCCCCTAACTGGGGACCTGGCCTGGAACACAGGCATGTGCCTGATTGAGAAATCAAACCTGTAACCTTTTGGTTTGCGGGACAATGCCCATCCCATTGAGCTACATCATAAAGGCAGGGAAGTATATTTAAGAGTAATGAAAAGAAATGCAAAGAATTTTCCATGTGGTACAACACTAAGAGCAATTTAAAGAAAGGGTAGGGGGTAAAGGAAACTCTCAATCTCTTTTAGCTGTTTTAACAAAAATGCCACAAACTGAGTGACATACACACACACACACTCTTAACTCTTACAGGTCTGGAGGCCGGGAAGTTCAAGATCATGGTGCTGGCAGATTTGGGGTCTTGTGAGGGCCTGCTTCCTCATAGATGGCTATCATTTCTCTGTAACCTTACATGGAATAAAGGCCTAGGAGTCTCTGGAACCTCTTTTAGAAAAGCCTCTTTTATAATCCCATTGATTAGGGATCCACTCTTATGACCTAATCACCTCACAAAGGTCCTTTCCTCCTAATGCCATCACTTTGGGGGTAAGGATTTTAACATATGAATTTACAGGGAGACAAACATTTGGTCCATAGCAGGACAGGTTTTAAAAAATATACTTTAGTCATTGAATATTGAGAATATAAGACATAATAAGCAAGAGATACAGGGTTAAAAAAACCAAAAACCAAACATGGTCTCTGCCCTCGGAGTATATAGTGTGGTGGAGAAATAAGACATTAATCATGCAACGTCACAGAGAAGTGTATAATTACAAACTCTGATGTCATGAAGGAAAAAAGAACATGGTACTGTGACAACTGTAACTGGAGAGTGTGACCTCCTTTAGGGGAAGATCTGAATGATGAGTACAGATAATTGAGAGAAGGGAGAAAAGTAGCGGTCCTGAGATGAGAACATAAGGAACATCAGAGAAGGAGAGCTTGTCTGAAGTATGAGAATTGGAGAGAGTGGCCTTACATGGACCTAAAGAACTTGTCCAGGCCAGACCATGCAAGTCCTTGTTGGCCATGTGAAAGATTTTGGCCCTTCTGAAAATAACATAAAGGCATGAAAGGCTTTGCATGTTTAAAAGATCATCCTCTGTGCAATGTGGAGAATAGACTATAGCAGGGGAAGAGTGGGAGCAGGAAACTACGTGGAAGCATTGTTGTAGTTGTCCAGGGAAGAAACGATGGCAGTATGGACTAGGCTCGTGGACATGTAGGTGGAGGGAAGTGGAAATAGGAGTGAATTTGTGGTGTTGATGTAGAGGTGAGGGAGCAGGAAAAGTCAAAGGAGGCCTCTTAGGTCTGGCTCAGTCCCTGAATGATGATGATGTACTGTTTATGTACTGTAAGGACCGGAAGGAGTAGATGATGAAAGAGGAGAACAGGGCAGACAGCTGAAGGTAAAACCCTAGGAATATATGGAGGCCAGATAGAGGAGGAGGAGGAGGACTGATGAGGGAGACCGAGAAGGAGCAGCTTTTGCATGGAGAGGGGTGTCAGGCGCTTCTAAGAGACCAAGGAAGGGTGGGCTAACCACCATCCATTGGGTTTGCTATATGTTACATGAAAGGCATTTGGTGGCTTCTGCATGAGCCATTTGAGTGAATTGACTGAGGGTGTCCATTGAAGTGGGCTGAGAAGTGAGCAGAAAGTGAAAACAAAAAACTGGCAAGTCTAGCCAACTGAGGAGGGAAAAAGGGAAAGGGTACAGGGGCAGGTAGTGGTGGTGAGAACACTTGCAATCCTACCCTCTTCCTTCCCTCCTAAAAGTTACTCAGGAATTGCTAACAGCTCTATCGTAGTCTGTCTACAGTCTGAGTATCACAACTGCTGTCATTCTTTAAAGTTTGTGTTTCTATTAAAATGCTATTTTATAAAACTAGGATTTTGCTCCATCACTGCAAACTTACAGAACTTTGTTATGAAGAAGTAGGACAAGCTGAAAATAAAAATCTGGCTTGGATTTAGTTATGTCCCTAAATGACTAATTCGTATGAGTCAGTGAGAGGAGTCCAAGGCATCTGGCATCCCTTCCTGACCAGCAAGGAGCATTAGATAGATGATACTGACCACTTTGCTTAGACTGCGGGACGGCACTGAGAGAAGCCCGGGAATTCACCCACTGGGAAGTTGCCCTGGCCAGGAATCTGTTCTAATCACGTTTTTAATTTGCCGCTCTAGCCCTAATAGGCAGCCATTTGTTCTCTTTGGTAATCACTCCACACGAGAAAATCTGAATGCTGGCAGCTTTAACTTCCCCTCTGAAGGGCACCTGGTACGCAACACTGGTCCCAGTGGGAGCTTTGCCAAACACATGGTGAGTGGCTTGACTGCCAGGTGCTTAATTGGTTTCATTATCAAACAGGGAAGAGGGGAGCTGGATAAAAGGAACCTTTTCCAGTTACGTGTTGATTTAACCTTGAATGTGAAGTTGTTTTGGAGTGAAAAGAAGTGATTAGAAACTTTTTATGTAAGTACTAGGTATTATTTGAAAGCATCATATTTGTTAAATATTTGAAGAAAAAAGGTTAAAAAAAAAACTTTTACAAACCAAACTCTTTAAGTCTTTAAGAATAGTATTGTCAGTAGAATAAGAATTTTAAATTTACCTGAAAACGCAGTCATTCCAAGTCAAGTTTATTATGTCTTGACTGTTACGTTTCAGGACATAAACCTTGAGGATCACTATCCTTTTATCGAGGGGTTTTGCATTTGATGGTATATATGGGAAACAATGGACTGAAATACGAGATTCTAATGATTATGTCTGTGCTACTCTAATGGAATTTCGAGTATTTTCAAAATGTCTGACAATCAAGAAAACTGAGTAATAGGCAGTATTATTTTTAAATTTGGATTTGGAGAACATGAGACCCAATTCTCTCTGCACTGAGAGTCCAGATATATCTCCAAGCCAGTAGGGGAGATGGGGCTACATGAATGGATGTGCTGTCAGGATCTTGCTGCTTTGTAAAGGGAGGGTACAGACTCTCTGAGGAAGCATTCGTATGGAAACCCACAGGCAACAGGGGAGACAATACAATGAACCAGAGGAATTTGAAGCCCCAGGGAGATGCAGCTACAGAAAATATTAAACAAAACCCAACTTCTTTTCAGATCACCATAAAACCTTAACATCAAAACCTATTTGCCTCACTTCCTATTACCTGATATGCCATGTCTGGGTTTCAAAAAAAATTTACAAGGCACACTAAAGGCAAGAAAAGCACAGTCTAAAGAATAATGCAACCATCAGAACCAGACTCAGATATGACTCATATTTCGAAGTTACGATTAATATGTTAATGAAAGAAGTAGACCACCTGTGAGAACAGATGGATAATGTAAGCAGAGAGATGGAAATGCTAAGATAGAATCAAAAGAAATGCCAGAAATCAAAAACACTGTAACAGAAATGAATGCTGTGGATGAATTTAGACTGGCAATAGTGATCATATTAACAGCAGTGAATTATATATCAGAATAAGTTCTTATCTCAACTCTATAACTTGAAATCACAATATTTGTAATATTACAGGAAAAAAGTGTCATGTATTCTCTCATGACTTCCTTAAACAAATGGAATAAAACAGAAAGGACAAATATTTGTGTCACATTTAGCTAATGTTTATATATTGTTCTAATTTCCTTTAGTAGTAGCATTTTTGTGTTTTGTACCTGCTCTCCTAGGAAGCCTGATGAGATAGACGTTGTGTTTTCAAAAGACAAAAAGATACCATTACATCTCTGTAAATGAATAGCTAAACAGGGAGAACAATAAGAAGTTTAAAACCCAGAGAACAGCATTTTCTCTTCTGCAAGGCCTATGTGCAGAAATGAAATGCAAATGAAGGTGGGGACCTGAGTAACAGCTGCCTTTACTGAACTTGTAGCTACCGCCTCCTCCCCCCGCCATATCTGCCTTTCATGTTGACCAAGGTCCTCACTGTGAAAGTTCTGGACTGAATATTAATGGCAGTAAAAACCCAAGCACATTTGCTTTTTTTTAGCATCGTGGGCTGACTGAGTACCCAATGGCAACCTCACATATAGCCAGGGTTATAAACAAACACGTACACACAAGTTACCTTTGAAAAAACAACTATTAAAAATGATCTTTTCCCCTATGCCTTTAAAAAATAATAAATCAGCTATTAGTCAAATAAAATTGATTTCCATTAACTAATACCCTTTTTGTTTCTCTAGTTGTACACACTTAAGTCCCTGCTCCTTTTTTATTTTTACTTTTTTCTGACATCCAGGTAGTACAGTGTGTCTCACCAAAGGGACCCCTTGCTTGTTCAAGAACATACTTTTTTGGAAGTACTCACATTCCTTACTTGGGTAAGTCCCTTTAAGTTGCCTTCTTATCAACTTAATGAAGAGCTCCTCTCATGAACTAGAAGTGGGCTCATGATTTACTACTTGGCTCAGAAGCTCATGATGCCCAACATGTAGGCCTCCAGACTCCCTTTGTGATTGCAAATGGAGGGTTGATGTGCTTAACACATTTCTCACAGAATGTATTTCAGGAGGAAAAACTATTGGTTCAGTATATGCAAGGTCTAACCACATGTAAGACTGTGTGCTCAATGTCAGAAGTAAGGCAAAGATGAACAAGTCCTAGGCTGGAGGTAGCAGAAGGTGTGGACTGCATTGGGCGTTTGGGTGACTCAGCCAGGTGTCCGCCCAACTCTTCGTGAGGAAAGTGAAGAAAGGCTGTGGCGGAAAGGTACCCAAGAACTGGAAACATTCACAGGAGCAAGGGCTGTGGGGCCAATCAAAAAGGCTGACTGAAGCTGCCCATCGTACTGGGGTAACCGAAAACTGCAGGCATCCAAAGAGACATTGAAAAGAACCTCTAGAATGAAAGGGGGATCTCAGCACTGCTCCACAGTACGTCAGAAACCAGGTTTTCTCCTGGATGTCGTTACATGAGCCAGGAAGGAAGCATGATTTGGGTTGCATAATTACAGAAATTAGGGAAGAGGCAGAATTGAGCCTGCTTACTTGTAATAACCTCCTAGTTTAAAAAATTAAAAGCAAAAACATTCCAGAGCCGAAGATTCTGTGTCTTCTCTGGGATTTAGTGGTGATGCTGAGTGGGGAGGTTGTCAAAGTCAGTGTCGGGGTTGAAGGACAAGGAGGACATTGAGAGAAGCTTGGTTTTGCTGTCGCTTGTGCTTGCACAGTATTTAACTTCAAAGGGGAAACATGTAGTTCTTGACATCTCCTTTGACTTAAATTAAAGTTTAGCTTCCTTGTGAAGTGTTTGCATCTCCTGTGATCTTCTCATGTTCTTATTAGGTCTTCTTTCACAGGTGGTGACAACAAGTTGCCCAAGAAAACTGAACAAATGTAAGTCTTCATTCCTATTTTATTTTATTTTTTCAAAGTTGAGTTACTCAGAAGTCAGGCTGTCCTGTCTACCTCCTTTTTAGACCAGCAGTGGGTAGGACATTTGCTTAATGAGGTGAGCAGAGTTGTGTAGTTTCCTAGGAGGTTCCCAGCCCCTTTCTATCAGCTGGGAGTCCAGACTGAAAGACCCTGCCAGCTTTGCCTTCTGCTCCTGTCTCCAGAACTCAGGGACTTCCTCCCTGCACATTCATGCATTTAAACAGCATTACTCTTCTTAATATGTTTTCTGCAAACTGTTTTTTGTTGGAGCCTTTCCTAAAAATAAAACATCCTGAAACCCTTTGGGAGAATCTGTGAGAAACCTGCTCTGGTCTGAGGAGTTTTTACTCTGGATTTGACACTCAGACTTATGGAACAGAGCTCGGATCTGAACTCAGGCTGTGCAGCCTTAGAAAGGTCCTCATATTGACCTCCCCCCCCCCACATTCAGTAGGAAATCAAAAACAGGAAATTACCTCATTAATTCTTATATTAGTCTGCTTGAGCTGCCATAACAAAATTTCACAGATTGGGTGGCTTGAACGGCCAGAACTTTATTTTCTCACAATTCTGGAGGCTGGAAGTCCAAGATCAAGGAGCCAGCAGGGGTGGTTTCTGGAGAGGCCTCTACTTGAGTTGCAGACCACTGCCTTCTCGCCGTGTCCTCACATGGTCTTTCCTCTGTGTTCATGTGAAGAGGGAGAGAGAGATCTCTGGTGTCTCATCCTCTTCTTAAGAGGTAATATAATCACACTACAGAAAATTTGGAAAATAGAGGAAAGAAAGTAAGATCCTCCATAATTCTTCCTCGTTGGCACTACTCAGTAGTATCCTAATATGTATCTTTCTGGGTTTTTAAAAAATTATACATTTAGGTTTTGTGTAGCTGTAATTATAGTGTATGTACATTTTTTGGTGGGTTTCCTTCACTTTGTCAACAAGTCAACCACATTCTGATCTACCGATGGGTATGTATAGTATAGTCGCTTTGTACCTGCTTGTGCTTCCTTGCCAGCTGTACTTAGCCACTCCACTGTGTCCTCATTCTGGACCCTTAGCCAGTTCGCCTAACCCAAATCCATTGGTGCCCAGCTTCAAGGACTGGTATTGAGGGGTGCTTGGACCCACATCAGGGAATTTGCTGAATCACAGAGCTGGTTGAGCTCTTGGGCCTTGTGATGTCCCAACAGCAGCACCATCCAGGCACAGAGCAGGCCCTTCCCTTGTTGTGGGTCTCGGGCCTCTCATCCAGGCTGTGTTATGAGTCAATAGCCAGGTGGCTTTGTATTGAGTTTTTGTGAGAGCTTGTGTGGGAGAAGGCCAGACAGGGGGAGGCCTGAACAATGTTGATACTCAGTGATGTTTGAATCAAGCTGGGTCAGCTGGGTTGGGGAGGGAGGGAGGAAGGGCACCTTTATGAATCTTTGGCCTTGTCCTCTATGAAGCTCCATCCTTAGTGTTGGGGTATGGAGGGTTCTGGTTTTACCTGGAAGCGACCAAACTCACTGGCAGTGTCCCTGCTGGCCCCCCTCCAGCAGTCTTCAGGACATGTTGATCCTTGGCGCTGTCACTTTGTTATCGGTACTTTTTCTGTTCCTTTTCTTTCTACCCAACCCAAATTTCTTACCTACAACATCGGGGCGTGGTGAGGGAGCCATGGAGGAAATTGGCAATGCGAGGGGGCTCAGCAGAAAAGCGCCAAGCTGAGAACCGACCTGACTGAGTCTGTCGTTAATTTTCTCTGGCCTTGGACAACTTATTCTGCCTCCACCTGCTTCTATAAGATGAGAGAATTAGACAAGATCATTTCCATGTTTATTCCTTCTTTAAAACTCCTGTCGCCTTCCTTGACCTGTTTCAATATTCTCAAATTAAAAAATAGACATATTCTTGGGTAAGGTTCTATCACTTCTTTGCCAGTCACCACCTTGCCTTTAAAAGCCTCATGGAGGAGGCTCTTTTCTCTGTAATTATCCTGATAAGATTCTGGGTCTCCATTCCCTGAAGCTGTGGCTTTTCAACCAAGGGCAGTTTTACCGTACCACTCCCACCAGGCCCCCGCCCCACCAGGACACTTGGCAGTGTCTGGAGAATTATCTGTCCCAAAATGCTGAGATTGAGAAACCCTGCCTGAAAGGCAGCCAGACTTAAATTTTCTGGGGACTTTGGGGGTACTCCCAGCCTGGCAAAGAAAAAAACCTTCGTATGACTTTGGGAAGTGAGAAGGCAGAAGGAAAGAGCAGGGTCGGTGAGAGTAGCGCTGCGGGAGCAGATGCTTTCCCTAAGAAGCAGCCTCTGTTCCCTAGAAGGGGTAAGCTGCTTAGGAAGCGGTCTGCAGCTGTCAATGTGAATTTAAGTGCAGCCCATCTTCTCCCCAGAGCAGTCTCTTTTGCCCCCCGAGGTCTCCCACCCTGAGGTTCCAGTGGCGGCCAGCCTTTAGCAGTCCTGAGATGACATGAGGGTGTGGCACACTTGGTCCCTGGAAAAGCAGCAAGTCTGTATCACAACACTGAAGAGATTTAGGGTCCTTGTGTAGCTGCTCCTCAAGGACCCTCATAGTTTTCTTCTGTTGGATTACAAACAAGGAAGATTGGTCTTTTGAGCAGAATTAAGAAGAACCGGCTCTTCTTATGGTTTAACAGAGAAGAGTATAAATTGGATGGGGCACGTGGCTTTTACAAGGTTTAGAAATCAGTGCATTCCATTTTTTCACTTCCCATTCTATTTAAAAATCAGCCCCTTAGGGAATGTCATTTTTGTGCATGCAGCTTTTGATGAAACCTTGTAATGCTGTAGTTAACCCGTATTTTTTGTTTTTAAAAGTAGGCTCTTGTCCCAGGTATATGCTGCTGTTATTGAGGCAGTTTTGGCTGGCATTGCATGTTATGCTAAAACTTCCAGTCTAACAAAGGTAATTTAAATACCATCTTTCTCTTTCCTCAGAAGTTATTTTAATGTAAAACTTCCTATCCATCTGGGTGGGGGTTATTTTTGTTTTATTTTGACTTTGGACACTTTGTAATACTCAGTTTTGTGTGAGCTTGGGCCTCCGTGGAGCTGGCACCAGACAGAGACGCTTTTAAAGCACTGAGCTTGCGCTGCCTGTAATGCCTGTGACCAAGCCGCCCTTATCTTATGAATGACAACTAATCAGCACTTCTTCATAGATATCTGTGTTAGAAAAAAATCATTCTGTAGCATATTATTTTACTTAATAGTTTTATAGGCTTTTGAATGTTAAACAATATATAGAAAGAGCTTTAATT
Organism: Pteronotus mesoamericanus; assembly: GCF_021234165.1. Taxonomy (NCBI): domain Eukaryota; kingdom Metazoa; phylum Chordata; class Mammalia; order Chiroptera; family Mormoopidae; genus Pteronotus; species Pteronotus mesoamericanus. The sequence goes on along the minus strand of NW_026555105.1, from coordinate 23,212,858 downwards.
CTACTGTGAATTTTAATAAAACTGGGTAAGTTTCTTTTGAGCTACGTAATTTGTTTCCTATAATTGAGTATTTAAAAAAGAAAACAACTAAAGATGAGAAAATCTGACTTGCCTTTCCTAGACAAGCACATGTGTTCTCGTTCTCTGACCGTTACCTTCCTTGCTGTTGCGGTTAACCTGCCCTGCTGAGTTGGATTCCTATATCTGACCCAGTAAGGAGATGAGAAGAGTCGGCTTGATGCCTCCCAATGCCAATAGGACCTTTCCTGAAGGAAGCCATTTGACATTGGAAAGGTTGTGTATGATGTAGATAGCAGAGAGACTGTAGCATAGTCACCAGCCCCTTGCCATCTCCCCTCCTCAGTCAACTTGAATTCGGTGCAGACCACAGTTTTCACACCTTTTTTAAAAAAAGATTTTATTTATTTATTTTAGAGAGGGGAAGGGAGGGGAAAAGAGAGGGAAAGAAACATCGATCGTTCACACCCCGAACTGGAGACCTGGCCCAAAACCCAGGCATGTGCCCTAACGGGGAATCAAACCTGCAACCTTCCAGTTTGCAGGCCAGTGCTCAATCCACTGTTCCACACCAGTCAGGGCCACACCTTTGTTTTTAATGGATCTTTTGTAACTCTAGGTATTGGAATAGTCTTAGCATTGGGCAGAATCTCCTGGGGTAGAAGCCCTTCCCCCAGGGCCCAGGGGGAGGGGAAGAAAAAGCACATTTCCAGACCTCACAATGGCACCTTCCCTGCTGGTTACAGCTCACCGGCAGATCAGGTTCCAGTGCCCACCTGCCTGAATAAAGTGTTTCCTGTGAACCCAGCCTGAAGAAAGCAGGCACCTGTTTCCCTTAACATGATCTTTTCACTTTAATCTATTGATGTGTACAAAGTAGTCACGTAGAGGGGAGGGGCACAGTGTTCTCCTGGCCAAATGTTAGAAAGGCTGTTTCTAACAGTGATGTGTACACTTTCTTGCTGTGGAAGCTAATTGTTTCTGGTTTGTTATTGGTTTATAGGCCAAGGAGGTAGCTGAGCAGACCATGGGATCTGAGTTAGATTCCTTTGAGTTGGTACAGTTTAAGGCAGCCCTACGGTAAGCAATGGCTGATATTTTCTACATAAGGAAATTTTTTAAATGTTTTCGTAAAGACCCTTTTCTCCCTTGTAGTTGATATTCCTTTTCCCCTTTGAGAAATGTTCAGTAAAATTAGTTGAGTATATGAAGGAGAATCTTCGTGGTCAGGGCTTTGAGAGGTCAGAGAGCCAAAGATGGAGGAACTGTATGAGAAAGCCGTGTCCTCACACTGGAATGGGAGGCAGATCAGTACTGGAACCACTGGACACCTGACAAACGTAGTTCAGAGGTTAGAAAGGTGAAGCTGGGAACATGAGTGGTGAGATGTGTCAGGGTCAGGGGCCCTGGACATGTGAAGACTGTCACTGCTTAGTAGACCCTTGCCCGGGGCTTAAATCTACCTCTCAGATGTAGAAACCCTGAGCCTGGCTGTGTCTCAGGATCTAGACACTCCCAGAATTTGGCTTCCTTGGCGACCTTCCATCACATATCTCCTGACACATCACAATGGATCTCTTTGTGGTCCCAGCCCACTTAACCCACTGTCCCATATGAGGACCACCTAGGTGCACTTTTAACAAAGGAGTCAGAAGACACCAATATTGAGGAGTTTCTTTACGGACACTTCTGTTATGGGCCCTGTGGTATTGCAGCCCCATGCCTCACGTTTTCTTATGTGTACAGCCCTGAGTAATGAGAAGGAACACTTAGAAGGATAAGTCAGTCAGTTGATCTGACAAGCAGAATTCTATTTCTGCATCTCTACAAGTGGAGGAAAAAGCCAAATCTCTTTGGAGCAGGTTTTAGACTTAGACTTCAGGCCTCCTTTCCTCTGGGTCTTCTGGGGCTTGTAACTCTGGCCATGAGAGGGAATTTGTTCCCTTACAGCCTTGCAATGACCTGGACTGTCTTCCTGGTGACCTAAGTTTTGAGGACGCTCCTTTGCTTTCCAGTTGTGTGACCTTGAACCAGATAGGGAGCTCTTTATGCGTCTATTTCCTCATCTCCTCACCTTGTAGAATGAGTGTGTGTGTAAATATTAGCTGCTGTCAAGGTGCGGTCTTCTCTGTTACCACTGACGTGACTGACATCGTCATTCCATTCCTCCTTTCCTTGGGGCCTTGCCTAAGTCACTCAGCCTTTCCAGGGCAGGCCACCTCTCAATCCCAAGGCCTAGATGCACCACCTTTGCTGGAGAAAGGAACAAAGAGAAAACACTGGGCAGTGGGAGGAGAGTCTTCCAGGGCTGTCCTCCATCTAGAGCCCCACTCCCTTCTCGCCACAAGGTCACTTCACTGAGCACCCTCAAACTGCATCAGGTTAGCAAATCATCTCCTGAGAGGAACACAGGTACCTGGCCTCTGCTCGGACCCCGAACAGGGATGGCAGCTTGACCTAAAAGTGGTGAAGGAGGAGGCGGATCAGGACATTTGTCAGGCTGTGGGGCAGGAGGCCCCGGGCCCGTAGAGAGTCACTCTCAGTCTGCAGTGGGCAATAGTCCTGTTGCATGGTTTTCTCCTGCTCTAAGACAGCCCTGAGAATCTCCCCAGAGGGCCGTGGCTAGAGTTAGATGCTGGCCTCTCACTCGGCTGGGGTGCTGCGAGGGCCCCGCACAGGCGCGCCACAGCAGCCCGTATCTGGGGAGGGTGCCAGCCTGGGCGTCAGCAAGAGCCTACTGACTTTGGTTTTGTTTCATTTTGGGTCTGCAGCTCCAAGATGACTTTTCATATACATGCTGTGAATAATCAGGGAAGGTAAGTATGTGTGTGTGGTGCGTCCTCATTTGGGCAAGTTTTAGAAGCAAAAAGAGAAGAAAGGCCACCTGTAACTCCTGATATGGGTTGTCTCCTCACAGTTCCATACCCGGCAGTGGCATCATTCCGGGGTTGTGCCCGTGACTGGCTGTGGTCAGCTTAGACCCTGTACCCTGAGTCCCTCCTACTCCCTCCAACTGACCTCCATTCGAATTCTGCATACATGTAACCCAGTGTTTTGAAAATCCCTCAGAGAAATCTAGGTTACTGCCAAGTTGGAAAAAAAGAGAACATTGTAAATGTAATAACTGTCTCCCATCTCTTTTCTTTTCTAGGATCGTGCCTCTGGACAGTGAAGATAGTTTATACTTTGTGAAGACGGTAAGCAGTGCTTTTATAGGTCAGCTGGCAGGGAATGGCCTGCAGAGGGACACCCACGAGGGGTGAGGCAGAAGTGGGTGGGGGCCGTAGGCATCCCATCGCTTATCTGAGGAAACTGGTCTATTCTCAGAACTGTTCCGGGTGCAGCAGGGGTGAGTCTGTGCTTTCTGTGGGTGCCCAGGCCGCTGTGCCAGGTCCACCACATCCATACTTCCATGCCTTCGTTCCCTTGGGTCCAGAGACTCAGCTGGCCGGAGAGAGACCCACTCTTCCTACGGTTTGGGAGGTTTCTGCCAATTGGCTGAGATTGCTCTGACTCCATGTAGAAATGTGAGCTGAGAACAAGCCTGTGATAACAGACCCCAAGGAGGTTTCAGTGACTTGTAAGTGTTCTGAGGCCTGTGTTGATGCCCTTAGGCGGGGCCTGTGAAAATAAGCAAGAATAAACGAAAAAACAGGGGCCTGACTCTCCAGAGAAGTGTGTAGTCAGAGCAGAGCTTTCTGACCCATGTGCTGGGGGCACACTGATGGGCCAGGGAATGGTTTAGTGATACAGAAATACTGGTCCCCGGGTGGGCTCTCATGGCATTGGGGAGCCAAAGTTTCTAGACTAGTTGCTCCCAGTCACAAGCTGAGTTCTCCATTTGCCCCAGTGCATCCTGATGTGAAGAAGATTGGCAAGCAGTGTATGAGAGGATGGTAGACATCCAGCCAAGATTCTGTTGCAGTAGGTATAGGCACTGGTTATGCCTTGAGTCTATTTTGTGGCTGCTGCCTGAATCTTAACTCCAGTGAGCTTTTGGTCACTGGGAACTAGGTGGGCAGCTATGGATGACTTGATGCAAGTGCATGGCCACCACCATCACCAGTGATAAACCAATAATGTTATCCACAGAAAGTAGTACAAGGGTAATTATTTTCATTAAAGATTTTTTATTTTTACTTTTAGAAAGAGGGAAAGGGAGGGAGAAAGAGGGAGAGAAACATCAATGTGCAAGAGAGACTTCGATCGGTTGCCTCTTGCACACCCCCAACTGGGGACCTACCCCACAAACCAGGCATGTGCCCTGTCTGGGAATCGAACCAGTGACCTCTCGCTTTGTAGGTTGCTGCTCAGTCGACTGAGCCACACCAGCCAGGGCAACAAGGGTAATTTTTTAAGGTTATGAGTAATTTCTGTTTTTATAGTATCTATCAACATTTCGTGTCCATGTTCATTCTTTTAGAACTAATTGAGACTTTTTCACGACATCATCAAGATACTGGGAAATGCTTTTTGATATTTGGGTGATAATACTTTATCTCTTTGCTAGACTTTAAACTCCCAGACTTCTCTCATTGGACTCTTACGCAGTGCTCTGGAAGGTATTTTGCACAGAAGTGGGTGATTAGGAGTCCAGGAGAATCATACTGTTATGTTACGTATGCATTCAGCAGCAGCTACTGAAATAGTAAAGAAGAGATGAGAAGTTGGTGCTTTCTGTCCAAATGCTGTCCTCCCCTCCAGGCAGGGAGAAAGTCCTGCCTCCTCCCCAAGCTTTGCTATTGATTTCTCCCTACAAGTACTGTTTTCTATTTCATTTTTTCTCTTTTCTTTTCCTTTTTTTTTTTTCCTCCCTACAAGTACTGTGTTCCTATATTACTTACGGTTTGTACTACATACATCAGGGAGTAATTCTGTATTAACGTATGATTATTTTTGTATAAGAATGCTGTTATCTCTACAACTGTACATTGTAAGGTTTCCTGAAGATAGGTACCGTGTTTTGTATATTTTTCTCTCCCCATGCCACATGGTGAGAAGTTCATAGAAGTGTCTAATAAAAATGCTCCATGTATTCTTTTTAATGTTCTCTCTTCCCTTCCTTAATACCAGAAACCAAATATAAAAGTGAGAGATTAAGAATCCACAGAATTTATCTTCCTAATTCATCTGGAAACCAAAGAAGTGGGATTCCATAGTCACTTAAGAGGGACCATGTAGCTGGGAAGGTTCTCTGTCTTCAGATATTCAAAATTCTTTGAAAAAGATTTAGATAAACCTTTCTGTTGTTAAGCCTAATTATAAAGTTAGCCCTGACTAGTGTAGTTCAGTGGGTTGGGCGGTGTCCTGCAAACCCAAAGATCTCCGGTTCGATTCCCTTCAGGGCACATGCCTGAGTTGCAGGCCAGGTCCCCAGCTTGTGGCGTGAGAGAGGAATCAATTGATATTTCTCTCTCTCTCTTTCTTCCTCCCTTCCTCTCTCTCTAAATAAATAAATAAAATCTTAAAAAGAAAAGAAGGAAGGGAGGAAGGAAGGAAGATAAGTGGCTAGGTAGGTTAGTTAACTAGGCCCCTACCTGGTAGCTCAGTTGGTTACAATGTTGTCTCAACACTCTAAGGTTGTAGGTTTTATCCCCAGTCAGGGCACATACAACAATCAACCAATGGATACAGAAATAAGTAGAACAACAAATCAGTATCTCTCTCTCTCTGTCTCTCTCTCTCTCTCTCTCTCTCTCTCTCCCTCAAATCAACAAATTTTAAAATTTTTTCTTTAAAAATAAACAGTTGCAGGGAAGCCTATGTTATCATGAAGTCACCTCCCAGTTCTAAGACATATTTCCAGATAACTTGAGTTTTTCTTAGAATCCAGTTCTCTTCTGAAATGTACCTGAAAGCAGTATTTTGTGATCTGTTTCTTATGGGTCTCTCCCTGAGGGTTTAGGATTGACAGCTTGTCTCACTCTGTTTTCTAATTTGACATAGGCTTGTATGACCATCTATGACATTCCTGACTTGCTGGGAGGAAGGGGATGCTTAGGATCTGTGGTCTTTTCAGAATCATTTTTGACATCTCAGATCTTGGTTAAAGAAAAGGGTAAGTGTATATGGTCTCTGGAAAGCCGAGCTTGAAACTTTATTTTTTGCAAAATAAACCATAAACAAAGTTAAAAGACCAGCAATAAACGTGAAAATATTAGAATATTAACAATTAACAAGGGATACATATCCTAATTTATGAAGAGCTTTTACAAATTTGTAGGAAAAAAGACAAGCTACCCAATAGTAGATGGGCAAAAAATATGAACGGGCAGTTCACAGAAATGGAAAACAAAACAGTTACTGTATTTTGCAGTGTATAATGCATACTTTTTGCCCAAATTTCTGAGGGAAAAATAAGGATGTGCTTATACTTGGGTAGTACCTGAAATACCTTATATCTGTTCTTATGTTTTGTAATTATTTGTTACATAAAATTTCTTGTACCATAATATGTTAAAAAATAAATGCTAAAATTCCTTTATAATACAAAAAACAAGTTTATCTAAATATAAAAAAATAAAAATTGAACTAAAAAATTAAAAGGTTCTTTTTCTAAAAGTTTGGGCCAAAAATGGGTGTACATTATACATAGCAGAATATGAGTATATATGTAACATATGTAGTATCTTTACATATACATATATATGGATATATGCAGCCTTGCTGATAGTCAAAAAAAGTCGGTTTGAAACAATTAGATTCATTTTTTTACCCACTATATTGGCAAAAATTTCTAGAGAAGGATAATAACTAGTGCTGGTAGGATGATTTGTTTGATTTTTAATATGTTCACACCTGTACTACCTTGATAAAAATTAACACTATAGATAAAAAGGACTGTTTTCCAGAATTCTTCATTTAAATGTTTCCATTTGTTGTAAATAATAGAGTTCATCACATGGGGGAACCTTTCATTAGTCTCCCTGTCCCCTGGTTGAGGAAGTTTTCATTTCCTGAGAGCATCAGACTTTATACTAATTAGAGACGTCTCCTCCCCCCGTCCTGAGAGGGGGGAAGAGCGGAGCTGTCTGTGTCCTGCAAGGTGGGCTCAGGTGGTGGGCAGTAACCTGCATGTCTGTGGTCTTCCTACAGATGGCACTGTTAACACAGAAACCAGCTTCATAGTCCTGACAGCCGCCATACCCAGATTCTGCTCCTGGCTGGTTAGTGTCATTCATAAGGTGAAGTGGATGTAAATGGGGAGAAATTGGGGAGAACATTTGAGGAAGAGCCTTTTCCTTGGCTCCCTGGTGGATTGTCAGATCCTGAACTAGCTGCTATTCAGGAATGGAAGTTTTTATCCCAGCTTTTTCTTTATACAAATGAATCTAGTTTCTTTAACTCTCATAATTTTGGAAAAGTTCGAGAAGAAATGAACTAAGTTATCTGGGTCCCTATTAAATTTGGGAAAGGAAGAAATTAATACCTCTGTTTTACAAATGAGGAGACTGGGGATTAGAAATCGACCAACCTGCCCGGGGTCACACACAGATAGTGTGGTGTAGATTATGTGGCTTCCTTCTGTGGTCAGAATGGTTGCTTCCGAGTTTGAACAGCAGTGTCTCTAGGTGTGGAAAGGTCCCATTTTCATTGGTAGGATTTGGTCTGAAACTCTGGTGCCTTGGGAAACAGAAAGTATGTATGACAGCAGTGAATCTGGTAATGATCTGAGTGCCCATTTTAGAAGCTCTTCATATTCTGTTTCTACAGTTCTGGCACAGATAGAGAAGAGCAAGAGTTATCCTCAACAGGAACATGTTTAAATGAGAATGCACCCAAAGTATTTTAATATATTCTCTTTCCTTCATTCATAATAATAGTTGTTTTTCACTGAAGTGTAAGTGGAGACTATCCTCTCCACATACCATAGGCTCATTTAGCTGAACCTCGGGGGTCTCAGTGAGAGAGCCCATCATGGCCTTGGGCTCAGGGCTTTGAGGACCAGCAGCCAACTCTGCCAGCCACGAGGACCTGAGAGATTGTAATTGGTGGAGGGACTGCCCAGTCTGTCTCCAGAAAATTTTCAAATCCAGGGGTGGGATAAGGTGGAGCGGGGGACACCTAACAGAATTTCGCCCTTGAAGTAGTAACTGAAAATCTCTATTTTTGGACACAGGTAGAAGATAATGAAGTAAAATTGTCTGAAAAAACCCAGCAAGCAGTGAAGGTAAATAGCCTTCTTATTCTTAATGTTAACATATCAAAATGAAGAATAAACAGTTTATATAAAGATAATTGAAAATGTCTCATTTCAGGGCTAATCTAAAGGATCTGTACCTCTTTGTCTCAATTCTTATTTACATTTTTCCTCCTCTGGCAGAGCTCTAGAAATAACCATTTATGGGGTACACGATTAGAAGGATTCTTTTTGCCATTTAGACCTTGCAGTGTTTCTTTAATTTCCCAGTACTATTAAAAGCAGATCTCAGATTGGTCTAGATATATAAAGCTGAGAGGTCAAAAGCTTTAGACCAAGAAGAGCCCCCTCCAATAGACAGAAATTTGCTGGAACATGAACAGGCATTGCAAACTTTGGTGCCTGGACTCAGAGAGGACTTTACATTCTTTTTCTCAGCGCAAGACAAAGAATTTCAGTAACAAGACAAAGGTCCAGGCAATGCCAAAGATGATGGAAGAAGTTGGGTTTATCTGAGGCTGACTCAGCAGCTTTTGTAGACAAAGTTGGCAAGAGTTTTGATTCTGTGTATGTTTATGCTATGAATCACCTGCTCTTTGTGTGTGTTTGTTTTTTAAAGGGGGATGAGTGTTTCCTGGGCACTTTTCTAACAGGAGGAGAGGGAGCGTATCTTTATTCCAGGAATCCACAGTCCTGGCCAGAAGAAGGTGAGCTGTGTCTTGGTCCTTCTTTTGTAGGTATTGGCATATGTATTGTGATTAATAATACATATGATATTTGAATAGACTTGGTATAGGAGTGTTTCCAGCTTCTCTCCTTTGATCCACCCATTTTGCGGAAGAACAAACTTGTTCTAGGAAGGGCTGACCCCAGATCTTCACCTGGTCCTCTGTTGCTGCCTGAGAATTGTTCTCAGATCTGACTAGAGCAGCAGCATGTCCAGAAATGGAATCTGGAGACCTAAACAATATCTGGATGAGTTTCCTGTTGCTGTGTAACAAATTACCACAAATTTCACAGTTTAAAATAATATATACTTATTATTTCACAGTTCTGTGGGTCAGAAGTCCAGACAGACTTGGCTAGATTTGAGTTTGGGGTCTCACAAGGCCAAAGTCAAAGAATCAGCCAGACTAGGCTCCCGTGTAGAGGCTCTGGAAAAGAACCTGCACCCAAGTCCATCCAGATTACTAGCAGCATCCAGTTTCTCTGGGTTGTAGGATTGAGGTCCCATTTTATTGTTGGCTATGAGCCTGGACCGCTCTTAGCTCCTCATTCCCATGGTCCTTGCCCTGTGGCCTTTCCATCTCAGTAACAGAGAACCTCTCTTTCATTGTTGAGTCTCTCTAATACTTTTATCTCTGAATCCCTCTTCTGCTACCAGCCAGACAAAGCTCTGCTTACAATGGGCTCCTGTGATTAGAGGAGGCCCACTCAGATAATTTCCCTTTTGCCCTATAAGGTTACTTGAACACAGGAGTAACACCAGGGATAAAGGTTATGGGAGCCATCTTGAATTTCTTCCTTACTGCCATCTACCCTCTGGCCCCCACAATTCATGTCTCTGTCACATGCAAAATACAGTCACCTTCTCCTAAGGCCTCATCCAGTTATGGTAACAGTTCAAAGTCCTAAATCTCCTCAGCTCAAAAATCTAAAATCTCATCGTCAAGACCATCTAAATCAGGTATAGATGAGGCCCTGGAGTGTAATCCATTGAGTACCACTCCTGAGTACAGTTCCTCTCCATCTGTGGACTTGTGAGACTAAAGAGACAAGTTACCTACCCCAGCCCTCCCTACACTCTACATGGGACTGGCATAGGATAACAGTTACAGACATTCTGGTTCATAAACGGGGTAAATTGAAGATGATAAAGAGTCAGCAGCCCACTGCTTTGAAATCCAGCCAGGCAAACTCCGGTTTCTGGATTAGTTTTAAGGCTTGGAAATAGTCCTCCAGGGCTTTTAACTCTGCCTTCTAGGCTCTTTTCTTTTTTCTTTTCTTTTCTTTTTTTAAGATTTTATTTATTTTAAGAGACAGGAGAAGAGAGGGGGAGAAACATTTATGTGAAAGAGAAATATCAATCAGTTGTGTCTGGGACACTCCCCAACCTCTGACCCTACAACCCAGGCATGTACCCTGACTGGGAATAGAACCGACCACCTTTTCTTTTGCAGGATGTTGCCCAACTGAGCCACACCGGTCAGGACCCAAGTAACATTTTTGAATGAGTTCTACTCTTTCCCTGTTAGATACAGCCATTTTGTGGCAGGAGAGTTGTGGCTTACTCCACAAATCTTTCAACCTCCACTAAGGAGATCCCCTTTCTGGGCAATTTGTTCTTGAAAATAATTCTGTCTTGTGGCAAATTCCTCTCTCTCTGCTCAGATCACTGGTTCAACTTCTGCTCCTCCGTTCACGTAGAAGACAAAACACAAAGAGGGTAGTAAGGAGTGCCATTTGTTACTGTGCCTGTGCTACAGCCCATGCCGCTCTGCCTTTCCAGATCTGGCTGCAGAAGACCAGAAAGTCTGGAACATTTGTTGAAGGCAGGGATTGTGGGACAGTGCTGCCAGCCTTGGGCGAGATTGCAGAGTGCCTTAAAGGCAGGTTGCAGACACAACACAAAGGTGCTTATGTTTTGTCATAGTTAAGCCAATTATAATATTTAGCAAGGATATTTGCCAAATTAGTTCATACCTTCTTAGCAAAGGGCCTTGTTACAAAAATAACCTTGTATTGAGTTATCCAGCAAGCTTCACTGTATCCTGAGGTCTCACCAAAAGAATAAAGGGCACAGCCAGGGATTTCTGGAGCCTTGTTGTCACGCTCTTTTGAGAGCTTAGATTTCTCAGACTTTCTTAGTTCTTGAGGGAAATGTAGTCTAAATTAGGAGATGGCTTCATGAGGAGGAATATTCAGTAGGAGCAGAGATTTTAAACAGAAGTCTGTCCTCTGGCTGTGTGTTAAATGTTTCACCATTTTGGGATTCAGGTCACTGTTGTGCAGCTTGAAGTTGATACCAGCTGGGGGCTCTCGTAAGGAAAAAGAATACAAAATTGTTAGGGGCTCTTCTCAAGGGCTCGGGCAGGTGAGGGGTCCTGAAGTTTAAGTGTCTGTGACTTAGTAAATCTGCTTCTACTTGAGACTAAGACGAGTTTGAAATTTATCTGTCCCATCTTCTGAAGGCACTTAAAAGGCTCTTCAGCATGCATTATCTTGATTGATCCTTTATATACTGAGCCCCATAGAAGGTGAAAACTTGCCTGAGATCTATATGCAAGTTAATGGTAGCATCTAAAGGGTATTCTAGGTCTAATTCCCTTCCTTTGAAACGCTTCCAGCTCTGGACCCTTCTCGCTTCCCCAGTTAGTGACTTCTGCTATCGTGAGATATCTTGTTATTCAGCTTCCTGTTCATTCATGTCCTTCCTGTGCCCTTCTTGTCTCCACCCTGCTGACTTTGGTCAGGCAGGCTGCCTCGTACCTAATTCTCAGGAGCTCACTTTGGAGATTTACAACATAGGCCTATATACCTAAACAATGTCTTGTTTTTCAGTGTAATACAAATAGAATCATAGTCTGTGTGTTCTTCTGGAACTTGCATTTTGCCCTTAATATTCTGTTCCTAAAATTTGTTCAGATTGTTGTACATAGCCATATAGTTCATTCACTTTCATGGCCCCATGGGTTTCTTTTATATGAAGATGTGCTGTTTATCCTTTTGACTCTTGATGGACACCTGGGTTTCTTTTAAAGGTTTTTGCTTTTGGAGACAGCACTGTTATGAACATTCTTATGTGTGTCTCCTGGTATACATGGCACCAGGAAGATGCCTTACAACCTGTCTTTCTTGATGTATTGTTAAAGAACAAATTCAACTGAGTAAACGTGAAGATGTACTTGGCTTTATTCAGCGACCTATGAATTGGATAGCATCCCATCTAGCAACTGGAAGGGTGCTCTGATGAGTTGTATAAAATGAAAAGTTTTTATAAGTAGAAAGAGGGTGAGATTAAGAAGTTAAAAAAGAGTGGATTATTTTAAGCAGACACCTTCCCTCAGCAGGTCTTATTAGGCAGATTACCTCACTAATGGTCAGAAATTCCAGACTGGTTTAAAATTCTACTCCTGGAAGAAGCTAAAACTGCAATTATGTTAGTTATTAAAGTATGGTTTGGTGACGTGGGTTAGCAAAGGTGACTCCATTTTAGGTTGGTTATTCCTTTTTTAACAGCATGTAAAAATATAATTGTCTCTGTTGTCTCAGTCCCCTGATGTTCCTGTTCCATTTTTGGCTATTCGCACGGACCAGCATTGACATCTCTGGATAAGTGATATGTTGTCCTTCCCTGAATTTTCATTGCTTTTTAGAAAGAGGAAGGGAGAGAGAGAAAAACATCGATCGGCCACCAGGGACTAAACCTGCAACTTCTCTGTTCCAGGTCAATGCCCCCACCAGCTGAGCCACCCAGGCCCTGCTGTCTTCTTGCTTGCACTTTTTCTGAGCAGAAATCTACTGCCATTCTTATCTTTGTTCCTTTCTGCATATGTTTTCTTTTTTTATTCCAGATTTTTTTTTTCTATCAGATTTTAAGCAATTTGATTTTTATGTGGTATAGTTTTGGTAAGGTTTTCTTCATGTTGCTTGTGCTAGGGATTCATTTAGCTGCTTGATTGATAGATTATAGTTTTTTCAAATTTGGAAATTTTTTGGCCATTATTTCTTTAGTTTTTCTCCTCTCCTTCAGAGACTCCAGGTACTTATATGTGGCTGCTTGAAGTTGTCCAGCAGCTTCCTAATGCTCTGTACAATTATTTTCAATCATTTTTCTTTTTGTGTTTTACTCTGCATAGTTTCTATTTTTATGTATTTTAATTACTAACCTTTTCCATTGTTGTTTTGTTTGTTAAATTAACATTTGTTAAGTGAAGCTCAGGGTGCCAGATGGTAAACTAAGTTCAACAAAAGACCACAAATGAAGTTGGAATAGAGAAGTTTAATACTCATAGGTCCTGGAGGAGGTACATGGCATGCCTTGAGGAGGTCACACAGGGAGAGCAAGGCAGGGCGCATGCCTTTGTTAGAGTCCACGGTTGGAGTGCTTTGGCTAAGGCCAGATTGGTTAGTGCAAACCAAAAAGAGTGGGTTTTTAGTAAGCTCCGTGGGTCTTATCGAAGGGGCGCATAGGAGAAGTCATAGGAGGCAGGAGAGACTTCTGATCACTAGGGCTGTTGGGGAGCTCACAGCAGGAACTTACATTTGTTTGGGACTCTGCAGGCTGTTATCTAGGACGTGCGCTTGCACGAGGGGGCTGCTGTCAGTTAAAGGACCCTGTAGGCCTCTTGACCGAACAAAGTGGACGCCAAGCCAGCAGTGCTATGGAGTACTTAGCTAAACTCTAAACAGTTGTCTAATGTCATTTACCTCATCCAGTGCATTTTTCTTTTCTGACTTTGAATTTTTTTATCTCTAGAAATTTGATTTGGATTTTTTTTACCTCGTGTATCTCAAGTTAACATGATTCAGTCTTGTAGCTTCTTGAACATATGGGATACAGTTATAATAATTGTTTTAATATGGGTTGTTTTTTTTTTTTTTGTCCTAGTTCTATATCTGGGCCTTGCTTTTAAGCTTTATTAGGCAGGAAACTGAGCAGTATTTAATTTAGGGCTAATTTTAACCCCCTACTGAGGCAAAACCCTATTGAGTACTCTACCTGATATCCCTGTGAAGTATGAGATTTTCCATGTGGCTGGTGGCAATGGGCAGAAAGCCCAGTGCAACAAGGTACGGGTTGTGGGTCATTGTTGTATATAGCAATATCCAGTTTTTCCAGGACCACTTTTGAAAAGACTTCTTTCTCCTTTGAATTGCCCTTACATCCTTGTTAAATATCACTTGATCATATATTTACTACTACTCCAGGCCTCAGTGTATGGTTGACATTCAAACAGCTTCTTCAGTCTCCCTGTAGTGCTTTAGAGATTTTATGTTATTTTATTTTCTATTGATTGATTTTAAAGAGAGAGAGGAAGAGAGTAAAGAGAGAGAGGGACATCAATGTATTGTTTCACTTATTTATACATTCATTGATTGATTCTTGTGTGTGCTCTGACTGATATCGAACCCACAACCTTGGCGTATTAGGACAAGGACCCTTGCTGCTTCTTGAGTAGTAATGGGGAACATTCTCTCACCTTGGGTTTTCAGACTCACAGAGTGGAGAAGGAATGACAGAGCCCATCCACTAAGGGCACCAGGGATGAGACAAGGAGCCAGGAAGATCTCTTCAGGAGCTGGCAACTCCAGTCACAGAGAAAGCCCGGCAAAGGCATGTCCCTTCAGACTGTAGGCTGACCGTCATGATCCACGGCAGATGCAGAAGTGTTATTACTAAAAGTGGATTAGGATCTAAAAGACCAGCCAGGGCACTGGCACTGTACCACCCAGTAAAGCCACTGCAGTTATCTCATATGTGCCCTGAGAATGGTGACAGAGCTACTTACTGCTCCCAGAGCCAGACCGAGGGGTAGCTGTACTTGTACTAAAGCCATTTCTTGTTTACAGAGTCTCTCCTGGGCCAGGAGTGTAGTGAGTGCTTTTCCAGCAGCACCCTGTAAGTTTTTGTCTTCTTCTTTAACACTTCATTTTGAGGTTTCAGAGTCGAGAGAGAGAAGTGCTGGAGGGGTGCCCTCCCTGGTCTGCCTCTTTCCCTATTTTCCCAGTGAGTGCTCAGAATTTGCTAACCCTCGAATCTGTGCTCTTTACCGGGTGCTTTGGGAGGATTTCGAGGCTTGTCCAGGAGTGCACTGGACTTGTTTCTGAGACACTTCACATTAGAGGTACACAGGAGGAGGGTAAGCCCAGGATCTAGAAGGGTACAGATACTAAGCAGTTGGTAGGGGAGCAGTTTCTACCTCCTGATGCTTGTTGACTCTCTTTTCTCTGTAAACAGTTGGTAAAGTCACCTTGTTTTCAGAGAGTGTTGAAGGCCTGGGCTGGGCCTTAGGAGAATTGGTGGAAAGAGTTGGGAGACAGCAGTGGATGGGCTGCTGGGCAGCACTGTGGGCTTGTTGAGGTTGAGGAAGCAGAGAAAGCCCATGGTGAGATTAGCCACACATAGGCTTTGGAGAAAGCAAAAGTGAAGGGGAAAGAGGAGAGAGAATTGAAGGAGCCCAGCGTAGTACAGTGCCTTGGCATCAGGCAGACCTGTGTTTGTACCTGGCTCCACCATCGAGTAGTTCTGTGACATCTGGGGAAATCTCTCTAAACTTAAGTTTCCCTATCAGTCCTATAAGAAAAAGAATACTTTATAACTGTGAAGGAGGCCATTGTGAAGATGGAAAACTATAATGCATATGACATGCTTGATACACAGTAAAGTAAAATCTGTTCCCATTTTTTCCCCTGACAAAACAGAGCTTAAAAGTACATCCTGTCCACCCTGGCTGGTGTGGCTCAGTGGATTGAGTGCTGGCCTGTGAACCAAAAGGTTGCCATTTTGATTCCCAGTCAGGGTACATGTCTGAGTTGTGGGCCAGGTCCCCAGTTGGGGGCGTTTAAGAAGCAACCAATTGATGTTTCTCTTTCTTTCTCCCTCCCTTCCCCTCTCTCTAAAAATAAATAAATAAAATCTTTTTTTTTTTAAGTCATGTCTTTTAAAAAAAAGAAGAAGAAGTAGGTCCTGTCCTGGGGAATCTGCCTTGGAAAGTCATAAGTTTCTGAGCAACAGGAGAAAATAAGAGGGCTGGAGGCTTTGAAGGCTCAGTGACATCAGCAGATAAAGTTTTAGTAGTAAGATAGCTGAAAGGGATGGATGGATGGATAGATGATAGATAGATAGATAGATAGATAGATAGATAGATAGATAGATAGATAGAAAGAAAGAAAAGAGGGTGCTAATTTCAGAGACTAGGTTCTAGAGCTGAAGATTCTAGAGGTTAAGACGTTCTGGGTGCTGCTTTATTGCTGTGGAGCTGGGATTGAGGAACAGTGAGGCCAGAACGTGACGTGCACCATCCCCTGATCTTTTAGAAGGAAAGAAGGAAAGGGAATGTTGGCTTTGAAAGAGAAGACTGTGAGCACAGTAGAAGGCTGTTGGAGATGTTGGGGACTGATTAGAAGGGCAGCAGATGTGAGCAGCGAAGGAAGAGGAGGGGCTGTGTCTCTTACAAAATGAAAGTACTGTGCCAGCATGAAGGAGAATGGTCTGGGAGCAGCAGTGAGGAACCTTGGTGTTGGTACAGGATAAGGCTGGGGCATGAGTAGCCACTATTCAAGAGAGCCCTAGGGCAAGGCTGTGTATAAAGGAGGCCTTGTTAGACATAGGTGGCTTACAGGGCTTGAACCTGTTTGCTTCAAACAGGTTAGCTGGTCACTGGCTGCTGCCACCAGAGATGGTAAGGTTGGCATTAATTCCCTCTGGCTAATCATCTAGTTCTTTCATTCATATGCAGGCTCCATACCGTCCTCTTTTACCTAAAAACTGTCTCCATCTTCTTTACTTCTCTCATTCCTATTAACACGCATACACAAGCACACACACTCACCAAGCCTCTCTCTGCCCCCTGAAACCTCACCACCTCAGATGTCTTCAAAACTTGCGGTTTCCAAAATTCTTCATCTTGGCCTTTGCTCTTGTCATTACAACCTCCAGGGCTGAGAGACTGCCTTCCTAAAGCTACAGCTCAAGGAATCAGATAAGACATAAATGATAGTGTTCCCAAGCCCATGCCTTAAGCACCAAGAAGTACTTTTCTTCTCTATATGTGAAAACAGGGAAAGAATTATGGGAAGAGAAGGGATCTAGCTTGTACCAGCTCCAGAAAATGACTTCAGGGGTCTTATGGATGTTCTGGGTGCTTAATTTGATTTCCAAAGCAAGCCCAGGCCCACCCTTAACCCTGTTCATCTTTTCTGTCCATCTTTCTGTGGTCTGCCCCCTGGGTCCCATACTGAGCTATTCTGCATGACCTTGGCCACCCCAGAAACAGCAGCTCTTCTTAAACCCGAGTCCTTGTCCTGAGGAGCCCACGTCCAGTGTCCACGGCTCACCCACTTTGCTTTGTGAACTACAGAACAGCAGGCCTCTAGTGTCTGTCGAACCCAGTGATTACCTAACTCACATGTTCCTTTGCTGGAAACAGACTCTCAGGCTCCCTTCATTAGTTCTTCATCTGAGAGCCTAGTGCTCCTTCTTGAGCCTTCAGTGAGGGATGTGATCTCTTTAGAACTGAGCCAGCTTCTGCCAAAATAGGAGAGAGGGGCACTGTAAATTCAGTAATGGAGCAGACATACTGAGCCTTTCTTAGTGTTTTCCTGGAAGATACCCATATGTGAATGTGAATTTTCCTCTCCCCATCATCTGATAACTTACTCACTTGTTTTTTCTAATTCCTATGCAGAGATTATTTCTGATGCCTCATTTCTCTCTGAGGCTTTAGGAGGACACATTGGCTTCTCCAGAGCACAGGGCTTAGAATAAAAATCATGCAACTGAAGCCCTACAGATACTGTTCACTAGTTACCACTCTGGTGTGCGCTGGTACCTACAAGAAGGACTTTGGAATCTGGACCCCCGGATCCAGCCCTACAGCTCTGACCAGCTCTTTTTTTCCTTCCAGGAAAAGTGTATTTCTTCTCCAGTGGCCTTCTGTTTTCTCACCGTCATCATGGAAGTATCATCATTTCCAAGGAACATGTGAATTCCATTTCATTCTACGATGGGGTAGGTGTTCTGCCAGTTCATGGCTTTGGTGTTCAGAAAGACACCCACTCTTCTGAGGGCACTTAACTCCCTGCCCTCACTCGGCCACCGTGGGATAAGATGTCTGGGCTCAGCACTGCCTTGACAGCAGGCAGGCAGGGGGACCACGGAGAGGCCCGCCCACTCTCAGGGCTCTGAGCCCCTTCCACATTGCTGCTCTGTAAAGGGCTCAGCCAGAAAGGGCTTCTGGGCTGGCAGGGCCAGCAGCTACCCTTGGCCAATTAGCTCATCCCAAAGAGGATCAGAAAGTAGGCTGAAGGAAGGTCTCCTCCTGCCCAGAAACACAAACTCACCGAATTAAGATCTGGAAAGAAGCTGCTTCCTGTGACATTGATGGTGCTCCACTCACCCATTAGCATGGGAAAGAACTATGAGTGAGACGGACAGGAAGAAAAATGGCTAACTTTCCCCATGAGGACGTGGCCGTACCCCATCCTGCATTCAGATTAACCTCCAGCTGCGTGAAAGTCCCACCCCCAGAACTGTGCTTTACCTTTGCTAGTCTGCACCAACGCTTGCCTCTTCCCATGGGGAAAAAGAGTAGTTACGAGTTTCCTCTAGCCTCTACCTCCTGACCAGAGCACATCTTATCTCGCAGTGTGACACACAACCTCAGCCTCAGAGCCAGCTTGTTTGGGAGCCAAGACAGAGAGTGGGGGGGTAGTTTCATCACATGGTCAGAAAATGAATTCTGTAAGCAATTCTTGAAAGAATTCTTTCTCCCACATAGAACCTGCTGCCTTAAAGGCTGCTCAAAAGGCAGGCAGACCAATAAGACAGAATGGATGAGCCTACAGGTGAAAGTTTTGATATTAGGTTAAAGAGTCTTACAACACTAGGGAAGAAAGGATGGATCATTCAAGTGCTGGGACTAGAAGTTAGCTAATTTGGGGAGAAAATGGAGTCATACTTCATATTAAAAATCAAAATAAACTTCTTGACAAGTTAAAATTAAATACTTTAAAATTTTACAAGTAGAAAGAAGAATATAAAAATGAGTATTTATTAAACCTTTAGGGACAGGAAGACTTCTAGCTTAAAAACTTCCTTAGATAGAAGAAATTATAAAACTCTGTCAGATTAGGCCACTTACAGATTTCTAAAATTTTTGCTCATAATTTATTCAGGTATACTTTACATACAATTAACTGTATCCATTTAAAGTTTTGACAGATGTATGTACTCACGACACCGCCATCACGATCAAGACACAGAAGACTGTCCTCACCGCCACAGAGTCCCTAATGCCCTTTTGCAGTTCATCTTTCCCTCTTTCTGGCTTCAGGCACTCACTGCTTAGCTTTCTGTCACTTTAGATTAGTTTGAATTTTCTAATGTGTTATATAAGAAGACATTATACATTCTGTAACCATTTGAGTCTGGCATTTTTCACTCAGCATAATGATTTTTAGATTCATCCATGTCATGTGTAGCAGTAGTCAGTTTCTATTAATTGCTTTATTGCTGAGTAGTATTCCATCCCACAGATGCAGCATAAAATTTATCAGACTAAGTAATAATTTAAAACTCTAAAAAGTATCTCAAAAAGAGAATTAAAAAACAAAAATTAAGCTGGGGGAAACATTTTTGGTGGTTAAAAAAAATGAGTTAATATTTCTTTTCTATGAAGAGCTATATTCCTTAACATGAAAACACCGCGCCCCAGGCCAAGAGTGTTAGAAAACATGAGATTAGTTAACAGATGCAGTCATACCTTGTTTTATTGCACTTCACTGTTTTTGTGTTTTTTACAAATTGAAGGTAAGATCCTCCACAAGCAAAGATTAAAACTCGCCTCATCACGATACTCACTTTGTTTTGGTGATCTGGAACCAAACCTGCAATACCTCTGAGGCACGCCTGTATGTGAAAGCCCATTAGAAACAGCCTCACACTACCATGCATGACAACAAATTAGCATACATAAATAAAAGGTACTGTTGGCAGAGAAATGGAGTATTATAAATGTCCAGCCATAGGGCACTTGAGAGGAGGGTAGCTGGCCATCTTTGCAAATGTTTACAGATAGTTTGCAACAACAACAACAAAATACAGATAATTTGTAACAACATGACAGATGCTAACAATAAATTAAGCTTTAAAAGCAAAACACAGAACTGTTAAAAAAAAAAGAAGAAGAAGAAGGCTTCCCAGTGCCTAAAGAAGGTAATTCAATGAATGGATAGGAAATTTTAAAAAATTTTAATGAACATACTACATTTATAATGAAAAATTAAATGTTAAAAAAACCTTTTCCTCTAAGATCAGGAACAAGACAAGGATGCTGGCTTTTACCATTTCTATTCAACATAGTATTGGAAGTTTTAGCCAAGGCAGTTAAGCAAGAAAAAGAAATAAAAGGCATCTAAATTTGAAAGGAAGAACTAAAATTATCTTCACGGATTATATTAAAATCTTAAAGAGTCCACAGAAAAACCTGTTAGAATTAATAAACAAACTGACAAAAGTTGCAGTATACAAAATAAACAAAAATTCAGTTGCATTTCTATACTCTAGCAGTGAACAGTTTGAAAGAGATTAAGAAAATGATTTCAGCCCTCGCTGGTGTGGCTCAGGGGATTGAGTGCTGGCCTGCAAACCAAAGGGGTCACAGGTTTGATTCCCAGTCAGGGCACGTGCCTGCATTGTGGGCCAGGTGCCCAGTAAGGGACGAGTGAATGGCAACCACACATTGATGTGTCTCTCCTTCCCTTTCTCTCCTCCTTCCCCTCTCTCTAAAAAACCAAATAAATAAATAAAATCTTTTAAAAAAGAAGACAACTTCATTTACAATAGTACAAAAAGAATAAAATACTTACGAATAAATTTAACCAAAGAAGTGAAAGACTTTTATACTGAAAACCATAAAACATTGCTGAAAGAAATTTAAAAAGACATAAATAAATGGTAAGATATGCCATGTTTATGGATTGGAAGACTTAGTATTATTAGAAGACAGTACTATGCAAAATGATCTACAGATTTAATGGAATTCCAATCAAAATACGAAAGGCATTTTTTGCAGAAATAGAAAAACCCATTCTGAAATTGAGAGGAGTCTCAGGGAACCCTTTAATCACCAAAATAATCTTGAAAAAGATCTAAGTTGGTAGGCTCACACTTCTTGATTTCAAAATGTAATACAACCTATAGTAATCAAACAACAGTGTGATATTAACATAAGGTCAGATATATGGACAAATGAAATAGAATAGAGAACCCAGAAATAAACCCCCACATGTGTGCTTAAATGATTTTGACAAGGGTGTCATCAAGACTATTCAATGAGGAAAGGACAGTCTTTTCAACAAATGGTCCTGCAACAGTTGAATATCCACATGCAAAACAATGAAGTTGGACTCTTACCTTATGCCATATACAAAAAAATTAACTCAGTGGAGCATAGGACTAAATGTAAGAGCCAAAACAATTAAACTCTCAAAAGAAAACATAGGAGTAGATCCTTGTGACATTGGATTAGGCACTGATTTCTTGGATATGACCCCAAAAGCAAAGACAACAAAAGAAAAAAATATATAAATTTGGCCTCATCAAAATTAAAAACTGCATCAAGGGGTACTTATCAAGAAAATGAAGACAGTCCATAAAATAGGAGAAAATATAAATTTGATAAAGGATTAATACCCGAGGAAGAGTTTTGAGATGACACTTTTAAGGAAAAAACCCTTGTGCTTCCTGTATCTTGTATACCTGGTTGTTGGAAGTACATCTATAATTGAACCCCAGTAAACTACATAATGAGAAAATAATTGCACTGAAATCTGTTATATGTGTCTGATAGTAGTTGTGGAGACTGGTAACATGCAAATGGTTTTTCTCACTAGCGCTCCCTCTTTTTCTCTCAGGATTCCACCAGCATTGTTGCTGCCCTCCTGATCAGCTTCAGAAGCTCATTACTTCCTCATCTCCCAGTTCATTTTCATGGTTCAAGCAATTTTCTGATGATTGCCCTTTTCCCAAAATCAAAGATATACCAAGCATTTTACTCAGAGGTAATATCAGTCATTGGCAAAACTACTATTGTTTCCCTAGCAGTGTAGGTGGTAAGGCAGTGCCTCCGGGTTAACAGTGAGGTGATGAGGGGGAGGACTGGGAGGGCTGGAGAGGGTGGGCTGCTTCTCGTCCCTTTGGGTCCTGGAATGGTGCCTTGCCATTGAGGGGTGAGAACCTAAAGGAACTGAACAAAGGGCTTTTTAGCGGCTAAGAAAAATCTTCACTGTCCCTTTAAATCCTAATTAAACTCATTTTCCCTTTACTTGGTTGAATCGATGGGCCCTACCTACTGTTTCAGGGATTTCTACCGCACCCCAGGTTCTGTCCCCCAGTGCTTCACAGTCCCTGCCCTTGTGAATGGTCCCACCTGTCAGGCTGCATATTAAAGGCACTCGGCACAGATCGTATGAGTGAGGGAGTTTACTGAGAATTGTACAACCCACTTAGACACCAAGCAGGAGGTAAAGTCAAACAGATGGCTGGCATTATGGCGGGTGGAAATGCTTGAAAAGGTGTGATTGCAACAGCTTGTGAGAGGACAGTGTCTGTCCCTCAGGACAGGTTTGCAGAACACGGAGGAGGCAAGAGCTGGCTTTGGCTGCACATGGTGTCTCGGGCCAGTCTGTGTCTCCCTCTTACTGCCTGCTGGTCCTTCCTGCCTCCTTGTGCTTGTCCTTTAGACCAGGAACATGGAGGCAGCCCTGTAGATTCTCTTCAGCCAGCCCTCTGCCTCCACGGGAGCTGCGTGCACCATTCGTTCTGCCTCGCCCTACCACCAGTGAAGAACATGCCCCTTCTGCCAGAACGCCGTACCTGATACCTTCCTCGTGCTTCCTGGCCTCTGAGAGCAGAATCCCTGGGAGAGGAGCCCAGAAAGATATTCTAGTTTTAAAAATTCAGAAGAAAATTGCTTCAGGACTCTAGTTTTGAAATAAACTTATTTGTTGTTATCGTTTGTACTGACAGCCTAGGTTTTCAACAACCATCAAATCCCCATGTGGGTTCCATATCCTGTTGTTGGGTTTAAAGTGTTCTTTGCTCAAATTCTGTTTTGTTTAGGTTTTCTCCCTCTGGCAACAGCAAGCTAACTCAGGGCTGTCTTTAAAAGTGATCCAGGAAGATGGATTATCTGTGGAACAAAAGAGATTGTAAGTGGTTGCCGTCAGTGTTTATGCTTCCTTAAGCTGTGCATGTCTGCACTCTCTGCAGGGTGACTTGTGTTATGTAACACAGGGGTCTTGGTTTCTAAAAGGACCGACCCACTCATTTTTAGTGCTGCCAACTTAAAGGTAGCGTGAGCCCTTGGGGAAAAGAAGACAAGAAAGGTGAAATGCACTAAGAATCAGAAACCTCTGATGTTACCAAGAGTTTCAGGATGACCTTCCTATGTGGACACACTAGTCATCGCGCACTAATGCCACATTTTATTTAAGTCAGTGAGATGCTTGTTTTGGAAGTGTTGACTTTGTCACAGGATTCTGGCTTGAAAGCATCGGAACAAGTTATGTAAAGTTTGTGTGCTGTAAGGGGATGGAGTTCTGATTTGTGTGCTTTTGATATTCCAGACACTCCAGCGCACAGAAGCTCTTCAGTGTCCTGAGCCATTCTGCCAGGGAGAAACAAAGTCCTCTAAAGCTACTCTCAGCCAAACTTCCAGACCTGGACTGGTGAGCTTTGGCTTTCTGTTTATAGATGTTTAATGTTCTGGCTTTTGAAATGGGAGAAATGTCAGTGTTGGTCCTTTCTAAGCTCCTTTTCCTTTATAGCTTTTTAGGGATCATTGTAAAAGTTAGTAGTGACACACCATATACAATTTTATTCTCTAGAGAGAACCTCTCTAAGGTTTCTTTTTTATTAGTTAAAAAAGGAATTTCTCATGTGAATGGACACATTCAGGCAAGTCTGTTGATGCTATTATAAAAGCATTGTCTTTGTTTTACTAGGTTTCTCCAGCATTTCGCCATCAGCAGCATTAGTCGGGAGCCTGTGATAAGGACCCATCTCCCTGTCCTGCTCCAGCAAACTGAAATTAACCCTGCTCACCAAGTAGAAAATGACAAGGTACAGCAGCTCACCAAATCTGCTGGGAGTTCATGGGAAGAGAATCCTAATAGCGTGCCTTCGGCTATTCTGTGTCAGTTAACAAAAGTAGCTCAGGCGGAGTCCCTTTTATAAGACTCTCCCCCATCCTTGGATACTGATGTAATGATACACATGAAACTCACTCTTTGCAATGCCGGTACAGGTGTCTGCTTTAACCCCAGCCAAGCCCCCTGGCAGCGATGAAGCTCGGGCACCTTGCCCGGCCCTCCCCTTCCCTCTCCAGGCCTTTCAAGTGCTTGCTCAGTGCTCTCATGCTGTCACCTCTTTCTGCTTGTGACAAGGCTTTACCTGGCATTGGGTGACACATTCAGCTTAATGCAGGGATGGGCCTTGTTAGTTGGGCCTTGCTGACATCACCAGGGTAAGGTGATACTCTATAAATATCGCCTTCCCAAGAGTGGATTTTAAACTGCACTCGCCTCACACTCTCCCCCTCTTAACCCCTTCCATCATTTCTTTGGAACCATATGTCTTTATGTGCTTAAAGAGAACATTTATTTTTGTGCAAACTGGAAGACACTCTCTACAAAAGAAAATAGAAGCACTAAGCCACCAGAAGCCTCATTTTTCCTTTAGGCAAGAGTTTAAAAATGAAAGTGCATATTTGTTATATTTTGTTAAAAAGGTGCTTTAGGACTGGCCTTAAAGTAAGAAGGTGTCTGGCTGTAAGCACATGTGCTGTGATTTGAGAGGCTGAGGCCTGGGCACTGAGAAATAGGTACCATGGTGGGGAAATTTGGATGGAGGAAGGATAAACAAAAAGTCAGTTACATGGAGTACGCCCCACAGGGACAGAAAGGGATGCAGAGTAGGGGCCTGGTCAGAGGGTAGTGGGAGAGCTTCTGGTTCCCAGAAAGAGGACGGATCCATGGCCACCTCTCTGCTGATGTGACCAGTTCCAATGATGAGTGCCACCAAGCTGAGCTTTAATCTGTTATTTGTGACTAACTCAGACTAAAGTCCAGGCCTATCCCAGTGTCTTGTGTATTGTGATAAAGTGCATACTTAGAGAGACCCTCGCCATACTATGTCTTTTATTACCTATATCCTTCAGCAACTGCAAGGTTCCTTTCCTCCCCTGCTTGACCTCTTTTTTGTCAGTGAATTTCTTCAAGTTACTTTACAGTATCAGCCTGCAGAGGGCTCTGTTTTCATATGGTTGTGTAGTAAGGTTAGGGCAGTCCAGCTTGGCTCCTCTTCTCCCCATCAAAATTCAAAGGACAAAAGGCCACCACCAGCCTCTGCTTCTGGGAGTTCAGTTCCTTGTCATGCTGGGCAACTTTAGTGTGTAAGCATTTCACAAAACCCCCATGTGTGGACAGTTTGCTCTCTAGAGGCCAGTTTGAACATAGCAAAGAGGATTGGAACCGGCTCTGAGCTGAGTTGTAAGAAGCTGCACCTGCATCCCAAACCAGTTTTTAGTATGTAACGTCCTACAATGTATTCTCCTTGCAGCTCTCAGGACCTCTCCCCACTAATCACTTTTATTAGAGCAAAGTATATAAAACAAAACCAAAAACCTAAAAAAAAAAAAAAAAAAAAAAAAAAAGACTCAAATGCTTCCTACACTGGCCCGTTCCCTTAGCTCGGGCTGTGCGGTGCGGAGGGCGGGCAGGCAGCCCGACAGAAGCATGTCCGGCGCCACTCGTCTCCGCTGAGGTGGCTGTGCCAGTCGAGCCCCTGACGTTTTTGTCCCAGACCTCCTTTCTCCCTAGGATTTTTGTTGTATTTTAGTTAATCCAGTCACAGTCTGCTCATGGAAATTATAACAGTAATACAAAACTTAAAATGTATTTGCTCTGTGCCAGACGGTGTTCTAAGCATTTTCCTTATATTAACTCAGTTAATCATCATGCCTACCTTGCAAGGTAGGTTCTGTTGTTAGCCCAAGATCGCATAGCTAGTGAGTGCCGGTGCTGAAGTTCAGACTCACAGAACCGGGCTCTGTAAGCCTGTTCTCTCTCACATGCTGCCTCCCAGTTCTGTCACAAACCCACATGGCTTTTCTTTCATGTAGGTCGTTATCAGCATTGTAACCGGCCTCCCAGGATGTCATGCTAGCGAGCTCTGTGCTTTTCTGGTCACTCTGCATAAGGAATATGGCAGGTTGGTATCGCTGCTGTCTTTGCTTTGGGGAAAGGGACTCTACGTCTGGGCCTGCCTGTGCACTGGGAAACCTTGGACATGTACTGCCCTTTGGTGTAGTTGGTATCAGTAAAATAGTCACACTTATCCATTCATTTGATAACATTTGTACTGAGCACTTCCTGTATGCCAGGCTCTGTTCTAAATTTGAAGCACATATGAACAAAACAGACTAGAAAATCTCTGCTCTCGTGGAGCTTATGTTCTAGTATGGGAAGACAGTTAACCAGATAAGGAAAATAGTATGTCAGCTAGTGAAGAGTGCTGTGGGGA
The DNA here is from genome assembly GCF_021234165.1 of Pteronotus mesoamericanus. Classification (NCBI taxonomy): domain Eukaryota; kingdom Metazoa; phylum Chordata; class Mammalia; order Chiroptera; family Mormoopidae; genus Pteronotus; species Pteronotus mesoamericanus. The sequence continues at coordinate 23,186,393 of NW_026555105.1, read as the reverse complement.
AAATAAAGCAAAGAAGTCTACAGGGAATGCTGGGCTCAGAGGCTGGGGGAGGGAGCAGGGGTTCCAGCTTTGTATTGGGTATTCAGGGAGACCTCCCTAAGAAGGGGACATCTGAGCAAGACCTGAGGAAATGAGGGAATGAGCCCATGGATATCTGGGAGGAGCCCGGTGGCAGCAGGACCAGCACAGGCAAAGGCCTGGGAGTGTGCCTAGTCAGTAGGGCGATTCAGGACCAGGGCGGTTAGGACTTGGGAGGTGGTAGATGTGAGCCTGCCCGACCCCCCAGAGGGCTGTGTAAGTACAGGTGCAGCTGGGACGTGTTGTCTCAGGTGAAATTGGGAGAGTCATTCATTCCTCACTCCACCTGGCCGGCAGGATGCTAAACGACCCTTGCTGACTGAACTGGGCATTTAGTATGTAGTCAGCCTACCTCAAAGTGAGGCATCCTGCAGGAGGCTGTAGAGGTGTTGAGAAGACTGCAGCCACGTAGAGGTTTGGGAATTTTGGGAGGGAGATTGTGGCAGCTGAGGAGACAAGTGTTAGATGTGAGGGAGTTACTGGACCTCCTTTATAAGTACTGAATAGTTAGCCAGTCTTTTCCTCATTTCCCTTGCTTTCGTTCTGTAAGCGTTCAGAATTCTTCAGTCTGCCCATTTCTTATTCTCAGCAAGCATTTTACTATGTACCAACATTGTATTGAATGGCCCTTCAGGGAGTAATTACCTGGTCAGGAGTCTTTCTCAACTTTGAAGTCTCTGACCTTTACTCCTGTGGCAAGGAGTTTCCTGTCAAAAGCTTCAGTGGTTGTGGTTTCAAGATATGGGGTTCCCCACCCAGCCAGTGTCTTCTGCTTGTTTCTGTGGTGCCAGGATTGCTCTCCTGTAGGGGTTCACTGGGCAGAACGTCCGGTCACATTTGAATCCACCAGCTGAGTCTAAGGGCCAGGCCCTCAGGTGGCGCCGCACTGAGATTACCTTTGCCATTTCCAGGTGGATGGTGTACCGCCAAATCATGGACGGCTCTGAATGTTTTCACGCTGCCCACTTCCAGAGGTACCTTTCCAGTGCCCTGGAAGCCCAGCGGAATCGCTCTGCCCGCCAGTCAGCCTATATCCGCAAGAAGACGAGACTGCTGGTGGTGTTACAAGGGTAAGCGCTGGAAGCCTTCTGGGGACAGCGGGGTAGGGTGGTGACCTTACCACTACTGTTATTTAATGTGTGGCTGACGTGGGGCACAGAGCAAACGCCACTCCGAAATGAGCATTGTCTGCGCTACGCAGAGGCCTTAAATGAGCAAGGATTCCTGTTGTCATCCTGTGGCCTAGAGTAGCTCCTGTAGCTTACACATAAATTTTAAGTTTGGTTTCAACATCATAATATCCCCTAAAGGTGGGGAATTAGGGAGGAGGTTTTCTGAGTAAGTTTCTTTGATAATTCTTATAACAGTAGTGGTCCCTAAGCGTCTTCCTTCACCATGTAGGCAACGGAGTGTTATCTGTTTCAGTCCTCCCCGCATGGCGTTGCCGAGATGGCCCCCATGCTCTGAGCCTCGAGCCCCACCATCCTGAGGATGGCTGGTCCACGAGGGTTTCCTGAGACTCTCAGTGAGGAGCTTGAACAAGGAGTTCCCTGGGAGGCCAGGTTCGACAGTATGTACCACTGGTCCGAGCACCATGGCTGCAAGGAGCTTTCCTTGACCTCTTGTAAGGCCTTCCAAGAAGGAGCCCCATGCAGGCCCATCACCCCCTTAGCCCAGAGGAGAATGTGCCAGAAATGCAGGTGATACTCTTCACTGCTGGTCATAAAGATTTTTGGCATTTCTCACAAAGTGCTTTTGTGCTCTGCTGTATTTTGTGCTTATAATAATGAGTATTTGCAATTGGCTGATTGTTTCCAGTAACGAACATACCCACACGCAAAGCCCTGTTTGGTCTCCCGGGTATGATGGTGAGAACTGGAAGAAAGCCAGGTCAGTGGTCCTGAGGCAGGAAGTGGGCTGGGCCGCGCACCCCGCCAGGCCTTGCTCTTCTTCAGGCCTCGTTCTCGCCCCTGCCCTGGGCTTTCCTCTGTCAGCCCCTTGTCCTACTTGTGGGCTGAGGTTGGAAGCCACAGAGCAAGAGCCTGAGTGTGAAACTGCTTGTTTTCTTTTGGTTTTTTTCCGTTGCTTCAAATGATCAAAAGAACAGATTGGCCCCTGTCAGAGTTGAGAGTCAGTGAGGGTATGGACCTGGAGTCAGATTTGGCAGTTTAATATCCTGCAGCTGAGGTTATTTTCATCTTCTGTCACTTCAGAGAGCACCGCTGACTCCTTGTCTCTGATTGTACAAGTCTGCGAAAGTGCCAGCTGTCCTTGCTGCTCTGGACTGCAGTGACGGGGATGGCCAGCCCACTCTTGTCCTCTCAGGCTCAGACTTTGCCCAGTCACAGCCCCAGGATTCTACAGACCTCAGATTTCCTCACGGACTCAAGCCAGGATGATCAGCTAAATGCTGTGGCTCTCACTGAGACACTGGCCTTACAGGCTGGGCCCATTCTCCTGAGGATCAGCAGGGAACTTGTGGCAGCCTCCTTTTTGAATGTCTGTCTCCTTAGGGCTGGACCTTCGAGCCCAGAATTGAGATTGCTGGTGAAGGGTGACCCCAGAAGCTTCTCAAATTGAAAATTTATTCCTTTAATATTACTTTAATCTTCATGTATAGGATTCTTTGAGGGAAATCTGTGGTTAGGGTAGTTTTCTCTTCCCCCTACAATGGCCTGGTGCCATTTGACTTATGGCACGAGTTGGGGGCAGCGGTGTTGAGTTTTGAGATCAGGTAGAGCTATTAGTTGTTGCTGTAAAAATTAATGTATTTTGAAATGATGAAATTTTTTAAATGGAGGACAGAACCGTGGTTGCCAGATGTGAGTGGGGGATGGCAGGAGGGAGGGAGGTATAAAACACATAACACACAAATAAGTAAAGCTGGAGAAATCTCAATTTTAAGGAATTTGTTTACCCTTTGGTAGGTTGTAAAATTATTCTTTCAGTTACCTGCATTTAAAACAAAGCATCTCTCGCAAAACAAAAATTGAATTAATTTAAAACATGTGCCCAAATTGTAGGCTTAAATTGAAAAATAAAACAGAGCCCAAAGGACACTTGAATATCTGTTATTTCAGAGGAAAAAAGTTCAAGTCCTACTGGGCTTTTATTTTGTTTTGTTTTGTTTTGTTTTTTATCTTTAATAAAGAAAGTACTGACAAGAAAGAGGCAAACATCAAGAACCAGTTTTTTGCCTTCATCATGCATTCGGGCAGTTTAGCCAAAGTGGCCGGATGCAATCTGGCACCTGGGATAACCTGCTTCCTTCTTGGGGGGAAGGCTGCTTCCTCCTGTTTGGAGGCCACGCCCAGGATGATTACTGTAGGGCAGGGGCTGGAGAGGGAGGCAAGGTCTAGGAGGACCCCCTTAGAGGTACAGTAAATGACACTTAGGGCCTCCGGTCTTACCACAGTGGCTCTTGGCTGCAGTGCGAAGATGCATCATGTAGATGCCTCGGATGCATTGGCCTCACCAAGGAGCCTGGGGCCTGTTTTCACTCTTAACCTTTTGTATTAAAATAAAAGAAGATTAATGGAATGCTCTGAAACCCTGGGAATTCCCCAGTCACACTTCCTAAGGGTAAACCTGTTTTATTAGAATGACCAAAATCTGCAGGGCTGGCTTGTAAGTCTTTTTTCAGTCCTTTTTTACCCTAAGAAATAAGAGCCTCTATAGGCTTATACCAAACATAGGGGGGGAAAAGGCTCCAAACACTTTTTTTAAGAAATAAATCAGGGAAAAGCTGATGGGAACACTTAACCAAAAGAGTTAAATCTATTAAACATGATCACAAAGAACCCTGGCAGCTGTGGCTTCGTGGATTGAGCACCAGACTGCAAAGCAAAGAGTCGCTGGTTCGATTCTCAGTCAGCGCATATGCCTGGGTTGCGGGCCAGGTACCTGGTGAAGGGTGCACAAGAGGCAACCACACAGTGATGGTTCTGTCCCTCTCTTTCTCCGCCCCTTCCCCTTTCTCTAAAAATAAATAAATAAAAATCTTTAAAAAAAACAAACTATGACTACAAAGAGATTTGAGGGCAGTGTGCAGGCATCGGTCCTGCTTACCAGGTGTGCTTAAGGGGCTGGCAGTGCAGGCAGTGTGGGGTCTCTCCTGGCATCCAGGCCGCCCCCACACTGTAGAACCAATGAGAAGAATCCCACATGGTTGTACACACACTTTCCTAAGCATGGAGAGAAGCCTTCAAGAAAACCAGTGAACAGAGGACTCTCGCTCAAGGCTCTCTGGCTGCCAGGTCTTAATGGGGGAGCTGTAGAACCTAGCACACCCTGTTCTTTACTAAAGCACTGCAGGTTTGTAGGGACCGAGGCAGACCTGCTGTGGTGGGGGGTGGGGGGCACTAAAATTTTAATCTAGGATAGGGCCCAGTGCCATTTTACCGGTCAGGAAAATGTAGTGACTTGGGAAATGGCTCAGGCAGACTGTAGCTATCCTATCATCCACCACAAGTGGCCTCCCTAGGACCCAGGCCTGTCCCTCTGCAGAAATGGGCCTTTTGGTCCATAGGCTGGGTCAGTTGGGAAAATGTTCTCACAAGGTGAAGGGGGCATGTTCCCTCATCGAGTGGCCATGTATCCACCTGGGGTTGGGTGTCCAGATCATTCATCTACCCTGCTTTAGGCACCATAGGTTACAACACTCAACTACCTTCATTTTAACTACAGAGAAAGACTAAAAACAAATACAGAAAATACAGAGTATGTAGCTGATGTTCAGTGCTTTGGAGAAGAATTGGGGGCAGGGGCAGCTTGGCCCAGAGAGGGGGTTGCTGTATCACACAGGCCGAGTGAAGTCAGGAGGACACCTCCCTCATGAGGGAGAGAGAGAGTAAGCCTTGCAGACATCTGAGTGAAAAGAGCATCACAGGAGAGGGGACAGAGAATACCCGGAGGAAGCATGCCTGGAACATACAGGGAAGAGCCAAGAGGCCAGAGTTGTAGGTTCAGGTAAGGAAAGGCATAGTAGGAGAGGAAACTCTTTTCTGCAGTGTGGGGGACAGACCTTAAAGGGTTGTCGGGCCACCGTAAGGACTCTGGCTTTCACACTGAGTGGGATGGGAGCCATCCACTCAGTAGCTTAGCATGATGGGATGAGTACGATCCCTCTGGCTTCTGTGTTGAAAACAGGCTGGGGAGAGGCAAGGACAGAAGCAGGGAGACCATTGGAGCAGCTGTGGGGCTGATCTAGGCCAGAGGTGGGAGCAGTTTGGACTCAGCAGTAGTGTGGGAGTATGAGCGGTGATCTCATTCTAGTTCTGTTTTGAAGGTTGAGAAAAAAATAGTCGATGATGACTCTAGACAAATCTTTTGACCTAGCAGCTGAAGGAGTGGAGTCTCCTCTGCTGAGAAGGACAAGGCCTGGGGGAGTTGGATCATGAATGTACTAACATGAAAATACCTAATTGGCTCTGGACATCTGGAGTTTGGAGGCAGTTCCAGGCAGGAGATACAATGAAAGTGTATTTGACTTGTGTCTGCTCACCTGGAGGGGTCCCCGATTATCCCCCTTTCTTTCTTGCCCACATGTTCTGTGAGGTGGAAGGAGAGGAAGAGCTATTTTAAGAAAAGTAGACCAATGGCAGGAGCTCCTAACTCAATCAGAAAACAGGCCTAAGGACACCAAGCCCCAGAGTCGCCTGTGTGGGCTTACCTTTACCCTGGGGTGGGGGGGCGGGTTACTTCTACCCAATCTTGCACCATTATGAGGACTAATGGAACTCGGGAATGCAGAAATACTGTGGACTCCAGTAGCTCTAAATCGTGAAGTTGGATGACCCCAAGAACTCAATCCCAACTCCTCATTTTGGTTTTCCTACCACCCTTGCTCACTCAGCCACTTAGCATTCTCCTCTTCCCTTGCCCCGCTCTCCAGCCCAGTCAGCAAGCTAACCATTCCCATTTTTTCCCCCAGCTACACAGATGTTATTGATGTTGTTCAGGCCCTGCAGACCCATCCCGACACAAATGTCAAGTCCTCCTTCACCATTGGTGCCATCACGGTGTGCGTGGAGCCTCTGAGCTGCTACATGGAGCACAGGTACACACTTGGGACCTCCTGCAGCCCACAGGACATGGTGGGTTTAGTGTACAGAAAGCGATTTTCTCCCACTCACTAGAAGGAGACACATCTTTATGTGTGTTTGTCTTTTGAAACACATCAGTTTACTTTATATAAGGTTTCAGTTGTTCTTTGCTTAGCTCCAGGTTCTCAGAAGACTCCTTTGGACTGGCAGCCTCTTGCCACTTTTGTGTACTGGAGAGTTGCTTGCCTAAGGCAGTGGAACTTGAAACAGCATCTCCCATAAAGAAATGCCCAAGCCAGCCTTTTCTTTTGTCTTATAGCATAGGAGAGGCCTGTGTCTCAAGGCCTTGGGGTATCTCACAGCTGTTTTTTCACATGGTTAAGCCATCTTAAAGCCATTCTACCTCAGTAAATGACACTCATTTCACTACTAACACGGGAACTTTTTTTTTTTAACTTTGGAAGTAATATAACAACAGCAAAGAAAATTTTGGGTAATAATTCATCTATAATCCCACTAACTCAAGGTAACTATTATAATTTTTGTGAATTCCTGTCTGATTTCTTTTTGTGCATGCGTTTTTACAGATGTGATATACGTATAGTTTTATATGCATTTTCTTAGATAAACATAGAAATGTATTATATATGTTAACATATGTATGTTCTTGTATCACATCGGTAAGTACATTTTAATTAATTATATAATTATTATGTGTGTGGATGAACATAATTGTCTTAACCATTTCTCCACTATTAGTTGCACAGGACGTCTCCAACTTTTCACTATTATAAATAATGCTGTGGGAACATCTTTATCCATATAAACTTCTCAAATTTCAGATTATTTCCTTAGAATAGATTCACTGAAGTGATACTTACCACACAATTAAATGTATGGTAAGATTTATTACTTTTTATTCACATTTCCAAATTGCTTTTTGAATAGGTTTTACAGTTTACACTGCTCCAGAGGTGTCTGGAAGTACCTGTTTATCATGAAGGCATTCCTCAGTGGGGAGAGTTTCAAGCATTGAATTGTCTCCTCATAGGGCTATTTAACTTCCTCTCCCTGTAGCCTAGTGGAATATATCCTAGGTCTGTAATCATGTGGTCTTTCCATCTAGTCCTTATTATTATTATCTCCTGGCATTCTTTAATATTACAGTTTAGTAGGGAGGATGATACATAGAGGAGAGAAGTGAGCCAACATTTATCTTGCACTGTTTGTGTGCCACTGTGGTGCTTTACCCCTCTTAATCCTCAAAATCCTCCTTTTTTAAAGTGTATTTTATTGATTATGATATTACATTTGTCCTATATTTTTTTCTCTCCTTCATCCCCCTCTGCCCTGCATCCTCCCCCGCCCCCACCCCACCAACTTAGTTCATGTCCATGAGTCGTACAAGTAAGTTCTTTGGCTTCTCCATTTCCTATACTATTCTCAACCTCCCCCTGTCTATTTTGTGCCTACCAGTTATGCTTCTTATTCCCTGTTCCTTTTTCTCCCATTCTCCCTAGTCCTCCACCCCACTGATAACCCTCCATGTGATCTCCATTTCTATGATTCTGTTCCTGTTCTACTTGTTTGGTTTGTTTTTGTTTGTTTCTGTTTTTGTTTTTAGGTTCAGTTGTTGATAATTGTGAGTTTGTTGTCATTTTACTGTTCATAGTTTTGATCTTTTTTTTCTTAGATAAGTCCCTTTAACATTTCATATAATAAGTGCTTGGTGATGAAGAACTCCTTGAACCTTACCTTATCTGGGAAGCACTGTATCTGCCCATCCATTCTAAATGATAGCTTTGCTGGATAGAGTAATCTATGTTGTAGGTCCTTGCTTTAAGGTAGTCTTCATTATCATATTTTACCATGAAGGAGCCACTCAGAAAAATTAAATAATTTTCCAAAGGCCAAAACAATGGCATGTACATAATTAATCACGATATAGGGTAGGAAGTGAAATAATAAAAGATTAGTGCAATCTTATACAAATTATAAAGAAGCAATGATAACTCCTATTTGGATTAGGAAAGAAAGCCAGCCTATGAACTTAAAGGACCAGGATACTGGAGGTGCCAAGTTTTGAGAGATTGTATTCCAATTTTAGGGAATCGTAGGTATGTGCACGTCTCTTTGTTCTGAATATTTTCTTTGCAGCTGCGTAAAGGGAGCAGATTGATGACCCCAGGCCCTGCCAGAGGTTTAAACTGGGAGCATCCAGCCTGCGATTGCATAAGATGCCTTGAGGGGGACCTTTGCTCAACCTTATCTAATATGCCTCTGGTGTGAATGGCTGTGGGCTGCTGTGAGAAAGGAGCTGGGGGCTAAAAAGGGCATGTAAGGGTGTGTACTCTGAAGTCACAAGTACTTGATGGGGACAGACTCTTTCTAAGAATATATTTGCTGTAGGGGGAGGGGTATTCAATGAACCGTGAGTACAGTGGAGTCAGGGAGTCCTTTTCTTGGGAGGCGCTGCTGTGGGTGTTCCAGTGCTCTTGACCTTGCTCAGAGTACGTTGGGGTCCCTCCTTGGAATTCTTCCGAAACAATGAGGGAGTCAGGCAAGAGACTAGATGAGCATTCCAAAGAGTGGTATTCCTCCAGCTCACTCATCCACCAAATTTGGTTCCAATGATGTGTGTCTGGATGTTTTTAGAAGTCACATAAAAGGATGAATACTTGCCACTACCAAGGCAATTGCAGAAGAGAAATCCCCCGTGTCTTGAACAGCATTAACACCTGCCACTTAGACCAGAAACAGTTCAGAAGTATAGGTTCAGGAAGCATCTCACTTGCAGGGAAAGAAGTCACAGGAGCCCTGTGGTGCCAAGCAGACCTAGGTCACTGCATAGGCCCTCCTACTTCTAGCTTCATGTGAGGCCTTGGGCAAAGTGCTTAGACTGCTCAGTCATCCTAAAGCATTCTCAGCTTCTAAGTACCGAAGGCACAGGGTGGATGTGCGGGCAGAACAAGGTGGTAGATGTGAACTGCTTGCATGGCCCAGCCCCATAGTAGGACAAAAGGCAGCTCTCCTCATTAGCGTTACCTTTCTTCCCTGAGAAGAGCACTAGGAGGTTTTAGGAGTTTTACAGCACTGAGAGGTTGCGTTTCTCTTTGGAGTGTCCTACAGCGCTACCGTTATTAATTAACTAACTCACACTTTGGATCAGTCACCCTCACCTGCTTCAGTTGTGATCCAGTCAGTTTACTGTTTTTCATTCACTATTAGAGTTCAGAATGGGATTAAAGGGTAACCAGGATTCTAATGAGCACATAAAGGGAAGCATGGCAGCTTTGATACTGAAAGCCCCTGGCAGGGTTAGGTGAATGTAATTCTCATTTTCACTTGAATTTCCCTTTTTTTGAGGACAGTCTCTCTTTAAAAACAAACAAACAAAAACAGAACAAAAAAAACAAACAAAAAACCCAGCCCTCTCTGTTTTTTATGGTCTAGAGATAAGCCATGCCCAAGTATTCCCTCTTCAGCTTTCCAAGAGTTGGCCACATAGGGACTTTTATGCGGTTTCTGACTTAAGGAGCTTTTTGGTTCAGCGCTATGAAAACCTCTTATGTAACCATGGCTCAGTGCTGCCTCTCTCTTGCTGCGAGTAAGCCATTTCAGATTATCAATGATTGTCATATTTTTGTGGGAAGTAATGAGTGACAACTCTGAAATTAATGGTGTTAAAATATTTTTCTTTTTTCTCCCTCCTAGATTTCTATTTCCTAAATGTCTTGACCAGTGTTCACAAGGTAAGCAATGTGCTTTACTCTCTGCTTGCATGCCTTTCAGATTCTTTTTAGATGCAACAGACTTTTCATGTTCCTACTTACCATTCTAAAATCTAAAACAATGTTGGTCGAGGGAAAACATTGACATCTTTTATTTTTATCATATTTGATAGGCAGATTTCTTCTGGAGTTTGTCTCTTAATGGTGACAAGTTGCTATGGCAACACCCCTCCTGAGCTGGGCTTAAATCTGCCCTGGCCTTCCAGCTAATATCAGTGGACTGAATAAATACTCCAAATCTCTGGATCATCAGTGTCTTGTATTTCTCCTGTCCAGCGAGTGCAATGTATGGCCTACTAGGACTTTCTCCCTTAATGTTCCCCCTACATACACTGGAATTTTCCATACCTCCTTGGTAACATTTAGGAAAATCCATCCATCCTGTAGGTTCCACTCAACTTTGTATTGTCCTGCCATCTGGCAACCCTGGAGGCAGCACTTTTTAATCATATTAGCTGTGGTGCCTGGAGACCCAGAATAAATTCTGAATTTCCTGCAGTGGTGATAAAATGCTCATTGTTGTCAGAAGACCTGGGTTCTGGGCTTCCTGAGCCAGCCCAGCAAGTAGAAATCAGGCAGAAGAAAATAACTCGGTGTCCCCAGCACAGTTTTGCCCTGCTGAGCCCACTGCCAGTCCACAGGGAGCGGAGACAGCAGAGCATACCAGAGATCCAGAGATGTTGTCTTGGGAAACAGCTGAGCTGGGTGCTGCACAGCGCAGGAGGCCAGGTCACTGGGGGAGGAATGTGTATGTTGGACTGATGCACCAGGAGTCTCAAATCCACCTTTTAGAGGCCCCTGTGGCTTTGCAACCACTGCACCCCAGAAGCAGAATGGAATGGAGATTGCCTGGTTCTACCCGCAATATGCACACAAGGTAGAGATGAAGGAGATTTTATGGAGGTTGGGTCAATGGGCTATGATGATAGGTTAGGTATGAGGCATGAGTTGGAAAAGGAGGTATCTAGGATGATTCCTACGTTTCTAGCTTGAGAGGTTGGGAAGGTTGGTAGGAACTGCCCTTGAAATAGAAAGCATAGGGGAAAACATAGGACCAGGGGATAACCAAGGAGAGCTGGCTGGGCCTCAGATGCACACTTGGCAGTCATGCCCAGAGCCAAGGGTCTGGGCTGTCGTCAGCTCCTGTCTGCCACATTACTCACCCTAGTGGACCTCGGCGCCTTAACACTTCTTTCTCCCTCAGTGCCCCTCTCCTTTTTTTGCACATAAAACACAGATGGTTGGGCTGCCCTGGCAAAGAGCCTTGGGGGGGAAGTGTTCTGTCTTCATTGTCCATGAACCTGGATAATATTACAGGACAGACTGCATTCTCTCTGGCACTTAGTAGGACTATTTCATTAACACTGCCTCGCAGCTCAGTGTGCAAAGGTAACTTTTATCAAATTCTGTGCTTGTATTAAGCTAGGGATGTGATCACATATGGGCAGTTGACCTGGAAGCTATATATGCTGTTTTCTGAACTCCAGGGTCCTTGCGGAGTGACGGTGCCTTGATAAGCGTCTGGGCCCAGGGGACCCTGTGGATGGGTCTGCCCTGGCTCACCATGGGCGTGCACTGCCTGGGGGAGGGAGGAGATAAAGGGCAAGTATAGTTGACTGTTGAGCAGTACAGTTCGAACTGCATAGGTCTGCTTATATGCACATTTTTTCAATAAGTGCTGTAAGTGTGTTTTCTCTTCTCTATGATTTTTAATAACATTTTCTTTTCTCTAACATACAAAATACATGTTAAATCGACTGTTATCTGTAATGCTTCCAGTCAATGGTAGGCTATTAGTAGTTAAGTTTAGGGGAAGTCAAAAGTTATATGCAGATTTTTTACTCTAATGTCCCTAACCCCACAGTTGTGCAAGGGTCAACTGTATTTTTCTCCTTAGCGGAGGTAGGATCTGACACCAGAAGACAAACACTTCATGTCCCAAGGGAGATTATTGCATCCCTGTGCCTTCTGTTCATGAGTCAGGCTCCCTGATTCATTGCTTTGACAACAAAAGATTATTTTACAATGAGAAAAGGACTGTATTACAGCCCCAAAATAATGTGTATTACAGACATTCAAGGATTAGGAAATAATCTCAGTGCTTAAAAAGCTAGCAAGGCTCATTATGATGTTGGCTTGAACGCAGAGCAGAGACATTTTACTATCATGCCCTGCTCTTAAAAGTATTTATAGACAGATAAAAGAGGTGAACTTTGTTTTCTGCTGGCCTGTAGGAACCCTTTAGCCCAGATTAGGATAGTCAGACAGTCCTCAGAGATGTTTCTCCACAGTTGGGAATGAGCCAGACTGGTGAGACCTTGGCCACGTCTGGGTATCCGCTCCTTCATACAAAGCAGAAGGAAGCTCTTGGCCCAAGCAAAGTGAAAACGCCCACCGTGGCCTCTTCACCCTCTGCTCCAGATTACTGCTGTACCTGCCTCACGGATGGCATTTCCTCTTGGCAGGTGGCAGTTTGCATAGCTGGCCTAAGGAATGCTAGACATAATCCTTTTGCTTGTTTCTCTATAAAGCAGAGCCCCTTTTCTATGCCCAGTTCTTGACCTAGAATCCCAAGCCCACAATATTTGTCTACACGGTACTTTGTGATGCAAACAGTACTTTGGGCAAGGTGCCTCCTACCTTTCTCTGGACAGGCTAGGCCTGTGTTTGTAATCCTGGCTGGCATGTTTGCACTAGTCTGACTTCAGTTTCTTTTGCCCAAGAAGGTGCTAACCAGAATCCTAGGGACTTTGTAGGTCTTTACTCAGCCTTTCCTGGCTCTTCCCTGCAAGATGCACCACAGCTATTCTTGTCTTCCACCCTTGGGAATCTCACGGGCCTCTTGCAGGATCCGGCTCTCATATCTGCCATCTCTGGAATGTGCTGAGCCTTCTAGAAGCCTGCCTGCTTCCCCACTGTGCCACCTTCCGAGCCTGGCCTCCTCACCTTGCCTCACTCAGTTTCCAGAGGCCCCAGTTGCTTCCTGTGGCTGCACCAGGACATGGGGTTCTGGCATTACGCTCACCAGGCTGTCCTTCCTGTCACCCCTTCAGCCTCCAGAGTGACCTTTCTAAGTGGGAATGGGAGCACAGGCACCACCATTGTCACCTTCATTAGGAGGCTTCTCTGAAACTGTTTGAAGGGGGTCCATCTCAGTGTTAAAGCTTCCAAACAGAAAGGGCACGTGAGAAACCTTTTGAAATGGAATAAACAAAATGCTAATATATCCTCCATTTGAATTTCTAATCATGTGCTGTTACCAAAACTAAGTCTTACATGGAAACCTTGGCAATAGAGGCTTTTAAAAAATGTGATTCTCTGTATTCCCATATACTTGTATATGCATAGACTGACTGAGGACACACACCTGATACTGGTTATCCGTGCTTGCTTCTGGGAAGGGGAGCTAGTCTTCTGGGGCTCAGCCTGCAGAAGAGGAGTGAGGAAGAAACCGTGTACTGAGTACCTTTTTGTACTTTATGAACTTTACACCAAAAATATGTATAAACCAATAAGGATGAGAAACTCAGACTTTCCTGTGGGAAATGCCTACAACATAGCTTTTATGTGGACACAAGTGGCTTGTGTCTTTTCTTACATGATTCATTTATTCAGGAAATCTTTGTCCAGTGCCGCCTCTGACCCAGTGCTGGGGGATTAGGGAAGCCTTCCGGAACAGGTGCTCTTCAAATTGTCTTCCTCATGAAGGAAGAGATGGGCCTACAGAAAGGAGGGGAAAGATGATTTCAGGCGAAAGGAACAGCAAGAGCGAAGGGTGACCAGAGCACGCCCAGGGCACTGAGGACGTGCAGCGCGGCAGAGAGGTCAGGCCGAGAAGTTAAGATACTAGCCTGACAGTAATTGGAATGCACTGAAATATTTTAAGGAGAGAAGTGATGTAATAAGATTTATGTTTTTGAAAGCTTCCTCTGACTACAGGAGGAGGAATGAATTGCACTAAAGGAAGCCTCGAAGTGGAGAGAGTGAGCAGTGACCTAGAGAAGAGAGTGCTGGTCTGAACTAGGTCAGTGGTGGCAGGGATCGAGAGTGGACGATGGAGCCAACAGCTGTTTAGCACTCACCAGGCCAAGAGGAGGACTCGGGGCCTCCACAGCCCAGGTTAGGGGAACTGGGCAGTCAGCGTGCCTTTTACCGAGTGACTAGAGGAGGAGGCGGAGCCTAAGTTTGACTGCACTGAGTCGAACACCAGCAGATTCCTGAAAAAGTAGGACCCACGTCTCAGAACCGAGGAACCAGTAGATCCCATACTGGTCCGGAAGCGCCTAGGAAGCAGGCTCCGTGCTCAGCAGGCGAGCTCTGACTCCCTACGTCAGCGGTCCCAGGCCCGCTGCGTGGTCTGTGTGTGTGCCCTTTCCCCATTGTAGTGCACGACCAATGGTATGAAGCTCTGAATCCCTCTTCCCTGGTCATGAATGGAATGCATCCAGATGACTTCTGAGGTTAAATTTAGTCCTTAGCATTTTGGAACACCTTTCTCACCAAGTGTGAGTGGTGAAAGGAAAGAAGTATCACTGACTTCTGCCTCAGACCAGAAGCAGGGGCCAGGGTTCCTAGAAGTTGCCTGAAACTAGTGATGGCTGTTTGTCTGAACTGTGGACTCAGTAGCCAAGGCTGGGAGAAGTCACATGACTTGGCTTCGTGCTGGTTTATGTGGCTGGTTTTTGTGGTTTATGTAGAAGTCCCATCTCAAGCTGGCAATCAGCTGACAGTGATGGTGGTAGTAGTGGTGGGTTTAGGTTTCATTTAATGAGTTCTCACTACCTGTAGGCCCTGTGATAAACATTTTACTGATAATCTGTCTGGAGGTACATGCTACTGTTTCCATCTGATAGGGGAGGAAATTTGGGCAGTTGAGAAGAGGAGGAAAGTTGAACAGTTTGCCTGTCAACTCATTCATTAGTAATTGCCCTGGCTGGTGTGGCTCAGTGGATTGAACGCTGGTCTACGAACCAAAGGGTTGCTGGTTCAATTCCCAGTCAGGGCACATGTGTGGGTTGCAGGCCAGGCCCCCAGTTGGGGGCATGTATGTGAGAGGCAAACAATCAATGTATCTCTTGCACATTGATCCATCTCTTTCTCTCCATCTTTTCCTCCCTCCCTATCCCATCTAAAAATAAATAAAATCTTAAAAAAAAAAAAAAAGTAATTAGTGGAGCCTCAAATTCAAACTCAGGTTTGCCTGGCTCTAAAATCCATGCTTTAATCTTTGCATTATGCCATCTTGTTACATATGAAAAAGATAAATAAGAGTAGAAGTCCCCCCCCTGGCTGGTGTGGCTCAGTTGGTTGGAGCATCGTCCTGTATACCAAAAGATTGTGGATTTGATTCCCCGTCAGGGCGCATGCCTGAGTTACGGGTTCAGTCCCCAGTCGGGGTGCTTGTGGGAGGCAACTGATCAATGTTCCTCTCTCACATCGATATTCCCCTCCTTCTCTCTCTCTCTCCTCCTCCCCCTCAAACACTTCCTCCCTTCCTCTCTCTCTAAAAACAATGAAAAAATGTTCTCCTGTGAGGATTAGAAAAAGGAAAAGGATATTCCACCTGTGATTCAAAGGAGCTTTTGTAGTTCAGAAAAGGGGGGAGAGCAGGGTGGCATGAGGAGAGGTCCGAGAAGGCAAGATATTAGGGCAGGTTTAAGGAAGAAGTAAGCTTTACCAAAATTAAAAGGTAAAGGGCTTAAGCAAAAAAAAAAACAAAAACAAAAAAACAAGTTGCAGAACAGTCACTGTTTTGGGGGGGAAAATTATATGCACATACACATTTACTTGTATACACTCAATCAATCTCTGGAAGAAGAGCCAAGATTCTGGCAACTGTGGTTGCTTCCAGGGAACGCAACTAGGTGGCTGGGAAGAAGGGAATTTGTTTTCTCTGTGCGCCCTTCTGAATGTTGTTTGAGTTTTTCCCTCAAGAACTAAATACAGCTAATTAAAAAAAAACAAACAAACACTAAACACTTAACTGAAATAAAGAGTATTAATACAGAGTGCTCTGTACTGAATATTCATTTTCAGGACCCTACAATTACGAAGTTACTTAGGAAAGCTAAATGAAGTCTCCCTAATTTCACTTACAAACTAATTACATATAAAGCTAGTCTCTACTAGTAAAAAGATGGATGATGAGCACTGAATCTTTGTAGGTACAGAATTAATGGTAGTTAATCAGCTGTGAGAATTCTATTACAAAGTAGAATATAATGTTGAAAACCTAGAAATGAAATTATATTTAGCACAAAACTGGAGGCAGCAGGAAATCCTCTCTTTACGTCTTCCAAAGTGGGAGACCGATAAAGTTTAAAGTTGTTAAATCAAGTTACAGAGTTATACTCCTTAAAGATGTACAAGTAGCCACTAGAGGAACTAAAATTATTAATGTAACCAACCACAATGTGATGGTGAAGTGGGAAGAATTTAAAGGTATACCAACGTCCCCATCTGTTATATTGAAAATTCAGTAGACATTGTCTAAAGGTGACATTATAAGAAATAGTAACTTAGATTTAATAGTTTAAAAATATAAGATACTGATAAGAACTAATACAGATTGTAAGCCCACCACTTATCAAAGAATGCAAAGATCATACTTCTAAAGGTTAAAAAAAAAACTAAACCAAATCCAGTATAAACAATGTGACAGAACCAGAGTGTCATAAACATAAATGGGATAAACGTGTAAAAGGAAAAGTATCTCAGATTAAACCAAAAAACAAAACCTAAATGTACAATGTTCTATAAAGAGAAGGCAATATTATTAACAGCAAGGTTGAATTCAAGGCAAAAAATTGAAAAGTCTAAAAAGGGCAATTTTTAAAAAGATTTTATTTATTTATTTATTTTTAGGGAGAGGAGAGGGAGAAAAAGAGGGCAAGAAACATCAGCATGTCAGACAGAAATATCCATCGGTTGCCTCTTACACACCCCCAATCAGGGACGTGGCCAGCAACCCAGGCATGTGCCCTGACCAGGAGTCGACCTTTCAGCTTTTGGGATGATGCCCAACCCACTGAACCACATCAGTCGTGGCTAAAAAGGGCAATTTTTAATGATAAAGGATACTGTCTACAACCTGTCATGACTGTTTCTATACCAAATCAAAAGAAAGCATATACCCTTAAGTTACTGCATTGCTAAACAAGAAATGACATTTTAAAATAATAAATAAGCATTCAACTTAAGTTAAAAAAAGAAAAATATTAAACTAGTTCATAATAACAAAGGTTGAATCAATAACACTCCAGAGTGTTAAGTAACACTCTGGGGATTCCATGAACAAAATTCAGACTTGGAGAAATTGACAGGATACAATTTTTCAACAAATAAATTTCAAGGAAATGAGAAACTATAGATTGAAAGGGAAATGTGAGATGTGGCAATGAAATATAATGTGTGGACTTTGGTTCCTGGTTCAAAAAAGTTAACTCTAAAAAAACATTCATGGGATAGAAATTTGAGCACAGACTATTCTTTTTATATTAAAAAATGTATTGTTAATCAGTTTTTAAAAAGAGTTCTTATGAAACAGCCCAAGTGCCCATCAGTAGATGAGCAGATTAAAAAAGCTGTGGTACATTTACACAATGGAATTATATATGTGGCTGTAAAAAAGAAGGAACTTACCCTTTGCGACAGCATGGATGGACCTAGAGAATATTATTACACTAGGCAAAATAAGCCAGTCAGAGAAAGACAAATGCCATACAGTCTCACTCATATGTGGAATCTAATGAACAAAATAAACTCATGAACAAAATAAAACCAGATGTGCCCTGGTCAGTGTGGCTCAGTTGGCATTGTCCTGTAAACCAAAAGGTTGTAGGTTTGATTCCCAGTGAGGGCACATGCCTAGGTTTCGGGTTTGATCCCTGGTCAAGGCACATGCAAGAGACAGTCGATCAACGTTTCTCTCCCTCTCTTTCTTCCTGCTTTCCCTTCTTTCTAAAACTGATAGGCATGTCCTGGAGTAAGGATTAAAATAATAATAAATAAATAACCCTGGCTGGTGTGGCTCAGTAGATTAAGTGCCGGCCTGCGAACGAAAAGGTCATCAGTTCGATTCCAAGTCAGGGCACATGCCTGGATTGCGGGCCAAGTCTTCAGCTGGGGGCTTGTGAGAGGCAACCTATCGATGTATCTCTGGCACATCAATATTTCCCTCCCTCTCTTTCTCCCTCCCTTCCCTTTCCTCTAAAAATAAGTAAATAAAATATTTAAAAAAAAAACACCAAAAACAAAACCCAGAGGCATGAATACATGGAACAGACTGTCAGATCTCAGAGGGGTGGGGTTGGGAGGGACTGGAAGAGATTAACCAAAGAACATATATGCCTCGCCTGTGGGCACAGACGCAATGAGGTGAATGCTGTGGTGTGGGGCAGAATGGGGTGGGGGGCATCTGTAATAGTGTCAACAATAAAAGGAAAATTCTTCAAAAGCTCTTATGAAGATATATACTGAAATATTTTTGGATGAAATAATAGAATGTCTGGAATTCACTTCAAAATCATCCAGTGGCAGGGAATAGGGGAAAGGCTCTGGCATAGTATGGAAGGAATACAATTAGCCAAGTTTTGATAATTCTTTTTTCTTTTTTCTTTTTTTTTTAATTTTAGAAAGAAGGGAAGGGAGGGAGGAAGAAAGAGAGGGAGAGAAACATCAATGTGTGATTGCCTCTCAGGTGCCCCCTACTGGGAAACTGGCCCACAACCCAGGCATGTGCACTGACTGGGAATCGAACCAGCAACCCTTTGGTTCACAGGCTGGCACTTAATCCACTGGGTCACATCGGCCAAGGCTAAATGTTTATAATTCTTGAAGCTGGTGATGGACACATGGGAGCTCGTTACACTGCTTTTTCTATTTCTGTATATGTTTGAAATTTTCACAGTATTAAAATGTGAATAAAATGGTTGAATAATAAAAATGCAAATGTTCCTTTATAGCAGAAATGGTATATATTCTATGATCATTATTATGTAAAAATAGGAGTAAATATGGAACAGATATAATTTTGTTGGCATGGTGGAATGTGGTAACTTCCCTGATTTTCAAATTCTCTTTGGTGTTACAGATTTCACTCATGTATTTTCACAGGAAGTTTTGGTGTGATCACGGCCCGCTCGGCAACCTCTCATTACATTAGCCACTCTTCCTTACTGTATTATGTGAATATCTGTGCTAGCACTTATTTTACAATTGCAGATTTGTGTGTGGCTCCGTTACTGTACACCCAGAGAATCTACTGGTTAGCACCTGACCTATGGTTAGTGCCTGGTAAATGTCTGTGGTCTGAATCGGTGAAGGTCATTGGCACCGGTTCAGGACAGGTTAGGTACAGGGGATGCGGAAAGGGCCTTTTGATGAAGAAGCTCAGGGTCTCAGCTGGAAAGCAGAATTAAGTAGATAGGAGGTTAGGAAGTGAGGCAGCTACAGTGCTGAGGCCATTCACTCCAAGAGGTGGCAGTGGCAGAAACAGGAATAGAATGGTGGCTGTGTCTCTTGGCGTTGGGGGTCAGGGGCGTCTATACAAAGGGGCTCTGGGAGAGACAAACAGGAGGGACCGAGGGCCCACGTTTGTGTGAACCCTCAGCCCGAAACAGGACTCCAACAGCTGAACTGTTCTTGGTTTTACTCCCCAGGCCTGGTGAGTAATGTGGTGTTCACCAGTCACACTACGGAGCAGAGGCACCCTCTCCTTGTTCAGCTGCAGAACCTCATCAGGGCTGCCAATCCTACCGCAGCCTTCATTCTTGCAGAAAATGGGATTGTCACCAGGTAAATGACCAAGCTCGCCTCGCCCCAGGAACCAAGCACTTTCTCACATACAGCAGACACCCTCTGGTCATGCACCACAGGGCCGTTTCACTGTATCTAACACCTGAGCATTTATAGAGGTGCTTCTGATGCTGTGTAAACCACCAAAAGGACCCTACGTGTCAATATCCTGTACTGTTTTGAGATACTTTTTTTTTATGCATTCACATTTTCATTCATTAAGGAATGGAAATGAAGAATTTCTCAAAGTTCCTGTGTTAACATGTAAGAAAAATGGCATAGAGGACACAGAGAAATTATCTTTTTACTTTATGGACTTGGGTTCAAATGACAAACTAAAAGAAAAGAATTGGTGAGTTTGTGTGTGTATATGAAAACATCTGGTTGTATAGCAATTTTTTTGCTCAGTGAGTTTGTGTGTGTATATGAAAACATCTGGTTGTATAGCAATTTTTTTGCTCAGTAAGGATACAAAAAGGTGTATACTTTTTATATATTTTTTATATTCAAATATTAAATGAAATCAACAAGGAGGGGAAAATCTAAATACAAACAAAAAAGTGAATTTACCTGTATGTTGAAGTAGTAACCACACACACACAATAATTAATTCAGGTAACTTTTGAACATAATCCTCTGTGTTGGAATCTAGATCCCAAACAACATCACTGACTACAGAAGGAAGATCATAAATATAAAATTGGAAAAGGTGAGAGAAAATCCTGCAAATGTTGGATTTGAATTTGGGGAGACTCAAAGTAAATATGTTACTGAAAAAAATGTATATTTATGAGCTCTCTCCACTGAAAGGGACCAGAAATATGAGTACCACAGTAGCAGTTCACACCCATACCTCTAGATCCTGGATTCCATGCACCGATCCACTGTAAGTTACCAGGACTTCTTGGAGAGTTGGCTGATTGCAGGTCTAGGGCAGGGAAAATACAACGTGAAGCTGGTACCTTTTATGCCAAAAGAGCAAAGATTAGTGTAGACATGTCAAATGGATACAGGAGCTAGCTCAAGAAGCTCTCACTAGCCAAATTTGGGACAACTTGAGCGTAAGAGAAAACAATGATAATAATGGATTATAGCCCATGGAATAAAATGAGTCTGTGGTGATACTAAAAAAATGGAGAGGGGCAGGACAATAAATCTTTTTTAACAGAAGAGTGCTAACAAATAAATAAGGATTTCTAGACCTAGAAAGTCACCATCTTACAACCTTTAGTATAATACTTGATTTACGCAAGAACAATCAATGGACCCTAAAAGCAGTAGGTGACAGATTGTTGAGGAAGAGGACATTTGCTAGTCTCAGAGTATCACTCCACAAACTCTCTACTACTTACAAAGAGGGAAAGTACATTCACGGGCGGGGGTGGGGGGGTCCTTGTAGACATGACTTTGACCAAATAATTAAACTGAGTAACACCATCTTGTGCCTCCGTCATGTGATGCTGTGGGAAGTACACAATATCACCTGGGTATTAATCTTGCCAGAATGTTTAATTGAATCTAATCATGAGGAAACAATCAGACAAACCCAGGTTGTGGGGCAGCTGGGTTTGTACAAGAAGACAGTTGCCCCATACCCTTCAAAAATATCAACACCATGAGAAACAAAATAAAAAGTTGGGGGAATTGTTCCAGATTAAAAGAAAATAAAGATTGTAGCCCTGACTGGTGTGGCTCAATGTGTTGGGCGCCATTCTGCAAAATGAATAAATAAAATATTTTTAGAAAGAAGGAAAGAAGCCCTGGCTGGTATGGCTCAGTGGATTGAGCACTGGCCTGTGAACCAAAGGGTCGCCGGTTCAGTTCCCAGTCAGGGGTACATGCCTGGGTTGCGGGCCAGGTCCCCAGCAGGGGACACATGAAAGGAAACCACACATTGATGTTTCTCTCTCTTTTTCTCCCTCCCTTCCCCTCTGTCTAAAAATAAGTAAATAAAATCTTTTAAAAAAAGAAAAAGGAAAGAAAATAAAGATTGTAAATTTGATGAGGGATCCTTGATTGCATCCTGGGTCCCCGTTCCCCTGCAAAAAGGGAAATTTTGAAAATGGATATTTACTAAAATACTTCTCCCACTTTTTAAAAAGACTTCTATTTATTTATTTTTAGAGAGGGGGGAGGGGAGGGGGAAAGGGAGAGAAACATAGATGTGTGAGAGATACATCCATTGCTTGTCTCTCACACGCCCCCACCTGGCCCACAACACAGGCATGTGCCCTGACTGGAATTGATCCGGCGACCTTTTGGTTCTCAAGCCAGTGCTCAATCCACTGAGCCGCCAGCCAGGGCTCCCACTTTTTTTTATTTGTTTGTTTGTTTTTAGAGGGAGAAGGAGGGAGAAGGAGAGAGAGAAACATTGATGTGCGAGAGAAGCACCAATTGGTTGTGTCTTGCACGCCTTTCCAGGGGCCTGGCCTGCCTGCAACCCAGGCATGAACCCTGACAGGGAATGAACCTGCGACCCTCTGGTTTGCAGGACGACGATGCCCAACCCACTGAGCCACACCAGTCAGGGCTACTTCTCCAACTTTCAATGTGCATATGAATCTCTTGGGACTCTTGTTACAATGAAGGTTCTGATTCAGTAGGTCTGGAATGGGACCTGAGATTCTGCATTTCTAATGAGCTCCCAGGTGATACCTGTGCTACTGGTGCACAGTATCTAACTCCTTGATGTGATAATCGTGTTGTGGTTCTATAAGAGAATGTCCTTGCTCTTAGGAGATGCTTACTGAAATATTTAAGGGTGAAATAACAGGGGGCGGGGAAAGTATGCATACGTGCTTACAGATTCTGTTCAGAAAGTATCCAGCCATGTAACGTGAAAAACAGACATTTATTGAAGAAGATACAATATGCTGGAAACACTGTACATAGGACAATGACACCTCAGTCCCCTTGAAAGTTACCCCTTGGGACCTCACACAGTTCTCCCATTTGCTGTGAGCTGCCCCATCTGTACCGCTGTACGTTTGTACATATTTTCCTGAATCTCATTGAAAACCTGGAATCTCTTCCCTTTCAAAGGTGATTTTAGTTTTGGGAAAAGCCAGAAGTCTCAGGGCGCCAAATCTGGGCTGTAGTAGGGCTGAGTCACCTGGGTGATTGGATGTTTTGCCAGAAAACTCTGCACGAGACATGATGCATGAGCAGGCACGTTGTCATGATGAAGCTGCCAATCACCAGTTCCCCATAGCTGTGGCCTTCTGAATCATCCAAATAGTTTGTTCAAGCTTAACACAAAATTTGGTGCACATTCATTGCTCAGTCATTTTCAATGGAAGGGCCACAGAGTATACATGCTCATGCAACAGCGTCTACTGCCCTCACTGACTAGTGCACTGAAGTCGTCATTCACGCGTGCGCATTCCAGTCCATTCTCCTTGGCTGCCAGGTTACATCGATGTGGTGCAAACTGTTCTTATTGTATTAACAATGGCTGGACTTTTTCTGGATAGGCATTGTATAAAGAACTTCCCAGACAAGAAGTTAAAGGAGTTTATCACCGTCAAACCAGTATTATATGAAATGTTAAAAGGTCTTCTTTAAGAAGGAGGAAAAAGAAATAAAAAATATGAACAATAAAATGACAATAAATACATCTCTAACAACAGCTGAATCAAGCCCTGTGCTGGGTGTGGCTTAATAGATTGAGTGCTGGCCTGCAAACCAGGGGGTCACCAGTTCAATTCCCAGTCAGGGCACATGCCTGGATTGTGGGCCAGGTACCCAGTTGGGGGCACTCAAGAAGCAACCACAGATGGATGTTTCTCTCCCTTGTTTTCTCCCCCCTCCTCTAAAAATAAATATATAAATAAATATTTTTTATTATTTTTTTTTTAACTGAATCTAAATAAATAAAAGTAAGTTTTTCTGGACAGTCCTTGTATGTGTGTATGGGGGCAGTGGTGAAAGAGAGTAAAATGTTCAGATTAATATTGATAGTCCTAATTAATCTGTTTTCTGTATGTTTTCAAAGGAATGAAGACATTGAGCTGATTCTGTCCGAAAACAGTTTTTCAAGTCCTCAAATGCTACGATCTCGATATTTAATGTACCCTGGCTGGCAAGTATCATCATTGCAAAGTAGCTAAAATTTCTTTGTTAACCCAATGGTAAATTTATTTACACAAAACAAAAAAAGAGAGACAGAAAATACCAGGTATGTTCTGCGAGGGTGACAATGGCACCTGAAACAACTTGCCATGTCCCAATAGGTGCTAGCTTTTCCAGGAGCCCAGTGCTGCCCATCTTGGGCTCCAAATTGGGAGCCTTGCTGGGACGTTGAGACTTAGCGAGACATCCTGTGGGCACGAGGCACAACCTCTAGTGAGGCTGAGGTGGCTGGCACAGAACCAAGGAGTTGTAACCTTCCCAGGTGAGGGAGTCACACCTAAGAATACAGTCTGTCCTCCAGGGTTCCCACCTGACAGGTAAGATCCCTGCCGATAGGGCCCAGAAGATAGATGCTGCTTCTCTGCTGGCGGCCTGCCAGCCTGTGAACCTCTCCAGAGAGGAGGAGAGAAGGGAGGAGACTGCCTGCTGCAGTGGAGGCTTACTGACACCAGCAGCTCGTGGGCCCTTACACACATTGTTCCAAGACTGCGCACTCCAGTACGGTGACCACTAGCCACATTTGGCTATTTAATAAAATGTGAATGAATGAAAATTAAACAAAATGTAAGATTTAGTCTTTCAGGCATATCATACTTGATTTGAGTCACATCATACTTACTTGAACAGTAGGTAAGTAGATCATCCCTTTTGCCAGAATAAGACAATCATATATCTTAGCTAAAAAGAAACATGGAGCTTCTGGGCTGAAACCCTCCTCTGGTGGCTGCAGATTCTGACCCTTTTGCTGCCCACACCTATGGGCCTAGGCCTGAGACTTTACTGTCTGCGCCGGGTGCCTCGGGAAGCACCCCTCCTCCAGTCTGTTCTGACTCATTGTGGGCACGTGAACCGAGCTCGGGAACAGACTTTGCTGGAGGCGTACTGATCCAGGAGAGAGCTGGGTGTGCGAGGTTCACTAGAAGGCTCTGTGAGTCTGGAGCCTGAAACCTTCCCTTTAATAGGAAAGTCAGTCCTTGTAGAGAATCGGAAATGGAGGGGGCTTAATTTGTACCTTGGATTCTGATCATTTAGTCTTTCAACAAGACAGCAGCCATTAGACTCCTGCTCATCTCTATACATTATTCTCCCTCCTTGGGTCAGTGGGTCAGGGCCACCACCTCATGTAAGTGGGCATTGGCTCCAGGACGTGCTTAGCTCTGTGCTGTGCAGGTTCTCAGCCACTCTCCCTTCATAGCCCTCTCTGTTCTCACTGGCCTCGTGCCCACCTTCCTGGTCGAAGGGCTTGTTTCTGGTCTGGGAAGAAACCTCTTGCTCTTCCCTCAGTCCCTCCAAATTCCCTTAAGGATTCGGGCTCTGAGCACAGCAGCCAGAGAAACCAATGATCTCCACATAACCGTTTGGGTTGGGGGACAGGAAAAGGAACATGACAGTCTTGGAAAAATCTTATGCCACCACCTGACTTTAAGAAATCACTAAGAGTAAGATGCTTTCAACAATATAAAATTCAAAACTGCAGTGCTATTTTAAAACAAAGGGAACTAATGAGAAAATACAATAGACTGGAGGAAAATGTTTGCATCAAATGCGGCAAAGGGTTGATAGAATATTTGAGAAGTTCATTTAGCGAAAGTGATGTCTCACTATTATTTTGATTGGTACTATTACATTTAACCAAAAATATCTATAGTGACCATTGCTGGGGGAATTGTTGTGAAATTGGAATACTCATCCACTGCCAGGGGTGGGATGTAACCATCCCATGAAAACTGTTATTCATGGGATCGTTACAACCTTCCCTGGGCTGATTTCAATCATGGGGATTCATCTGAAGGAAATAATTCGAAAGAAGAAATAAAAGTTTCATCATTTTGGAAGCTAGGTGATGAGGGTTTATTATACTACTCTTCTATCTTTGCTTATGTTTGAAATCCTCCATAATAAAAAGTTAAGTTTCTTAAATGCTCTGAATGTGGCCATATTCTTAATGAGTCTGTGATAAGCGTTATGTCCGCTGAACTCAAAACAGAAAAAATAGTGCAGAGATGCCCCAGCCCTTTAGTTCCTTCTGGAGAGAGTATACACAACCAAGTATACAGTCTGTTAAGCTGCCCTCAGCAGTGGAGGGACATACTTGGAGCCCTGGAGACAGTGGGAGGGGGTTTTGAGGAAGAGCGCCAGCGGCACCAGGGAGGGCAGCACGGTTACCAGGAAGTCCCCGGTGGGGCACCGCAGACGGAAGGGGTCTTGACTTTGGGATAGTATAGGATAAACGAACAATACGTAGTTCATTCCAAAGTAGTACATAACACTCTAGGCCCCAGTTACTTGTACTTAAAATTTTTTAAACCTTTTAAGGTATGAAGGTAAATTTGATGCTGGATCAGTCTTTCCACTAATGGTTCAGATCTGTGTATGGTTTGGTCGTCCCTTGGAGAAGACTCGCTTTGTGGCCAAATGTAAAGGTAAGCCTGGGCTGGGACATGTCCCAGACTGCAGTAAAAGAATGCCTGGGGTTGTCCCTGCTTTCTGGCACCATTTTAATATTCTTAGTATTTTATGTGCTGTCTCTTCTCCATTTGGGTCTGAAAACAGGCAGAGGGATTTGAGAACACAGGAATCCCCCACCCCTGGAAACAATGGCAGAGCCACTGGGGAGGAATGAGTGGGGCTAGAATCCATGAACCCTGGACCCTAGAGTAAGCTCCCTCCCCAGTCCCTAACCCTCCCAGCTGTGCCACCCTGAAGTTGACCTCTACCCCAAGGCAGGTGACAACTTTGTTCTCTTCTTCCACCAGCAATTCAGTCCTCCATCAAGCCAAGTCCCTTCTCTGGAAACATCTACCACATCCTGGGCAAAGTAAAGTTTTCAGGTAACTGGGGAGTTGGATTTGGAAGCCCTGCACTGTGGAGTCCATAGCCTCCGCTGGTCTTCTGCAGGCCACCGACGCCTTTCAGGCCCTCTGTCAAAAACCCTCCCCTGTGGGCCTTACACCACTGGGCTCTTCCCATCACCCCTCTCGGCCAAGGGCCCACCTTTCTTCAGGTCCTCCTGCCCCGCATTGGAGGATCTGTCTCTCCTCCTTCCCCTGGATGGTCTGCCCAGGGCCTCTCCTCACAGCTCCTTGACTTCTTATTCCAGAGACTCAAACCATCATCCGTCACTTCTTTCTAGACCTGTCAGTCACTTGCCACCTTCTCCCTTCTGCCTAGTAGGCCTGCTTATCGGCCTTAGACCTCTGGAGCCCCTGAGACCTGAAGTCTGTCTTTCCTGGGCTGGGGGTCAAGGAAGGCGGCAAAACAAGAAGGAATTGCTCAGCTCAACATTGAGGAAGGGGAAACCGTTCCAGAGAAAAGGCATACTTCAGGAACCAAAGGGTTCCCTGTGGCCGGGGCCTAGGGCGAGGGAGGAATCGTGTCTAGTAGGGTGTATTTGGCTTTTAATGACAAAAAACCCCAACTCAACTAGCGGGTGTTAGCTACATTACAAGAAGTCAAGAAGTCAGGCCACATAGCAAGGCCACCAGGGACCCAGGTAATGTATCTCAGTGTTCTTCTATTCTTGGTGTCAGGTTGTCCTCCGGTACCCAGCCCTCATGGTTGCCAGGCAGTGCTGCAGGTCTAGGTGTCAGAGCCAGACACCACATCCAGCCGACGGAGGGGCTGGCTCTTCCTCTGTGCAGACACCCTTGCTGAAGTGCCTCCTCCCAGTTCTTCGGCAGATGCCTCCTCTCATTGGCCAGGACTGAGCTACTGTGTGTTCCGGGACTCATGGCAAATGGGGCGTTGGTATCGGAGGGAGAGCGGGATGCTGGGCAGGCAACCATCAGCGTCCTCTGTAGGGAGCCACTGAGAGTTGTAAGCATGGAACCATCTGGGTCTTCTGATGGAAGAGTTAGATAACATAACCTATAAAAAAGAATCTCTCAGGTCTTTAACCCATGCCATCGGCCTAATTTATATTACTGAATCTGAAACTTTGGCCCTCTCCTCAAGCCCCTTGCTCAAGCCCCCTTCCCTCAGGTACCAACAGACAAGCCCCCACCTTCCTTGAGGTCTTAATGCCTTCATCTTCCCTCTCCCCCATCAGGAGCTCCTTTGCTTTATTTATACCTACTCCTGACTCCTTTCTTATTAAGGTTAACCTCTTTTTTCTGGGTCCCATTCTTGCCCTGACCTTTGCTCATGTCTGTAGTCAGTCATAGTCCAGCTCCTCAGCCTGTAAACCCAGGCAACACCTTTCCCGTCCCCATCCAGGTGACCCTCCTACAGCACTGGTACTGCTGACTTGCCCTCCTCCTTGGCCTCTCGGGACTGCTGAACCCACCCCCTCCGCCCCTACCAAGGGGAAGGGGGCTTTCCTCTCACAGTCAGTCCCCTTCTGGGTTAATCGTGTCCATCTGATCACTGAATCAGCCAGCCTAGAACTGCCCCTCCCTCTCTTACTTCATCCTTCCTAACATGCCACCAGTCATGTCGGTTCTGCACATCTCATGAATCTGTTGCTGACCATCAGCCCTGCGTCAGTTCTTAGTGTAGCCTTATCCCTTTGGGCCGTTGTCTCTGGGACCCACCTGTGTTCTCCTTGCAGACTCTGAGAAGACCATGGAGGTCTGCCACAACACTCTGGCCAACACCTTGAGCATCGTGCCGGTTGTGGAGGGGCCCACGCCACCGCCCAGCTCCCGAGGCGCACCTCAGGACAGCAGCGGGCCGCAGGAGTGCTACCTCGTGTTCATCGGCTGCTCCCTGAAGGAAGAAAGCGTCAAGGACTGGCTGCGGCAGTCAGCGAAGCAGGTCATTTTTGAAGTCCAGACAATCTTGGCAGAGATGTGACTAGCACAGCCCCGGGCTGCTGGTGGCCTTGGGGCAGAAGCCCCTCCCTGGTGCCGCCCCACTGGCCCACCCCTCAGGCTCAGCCAGCACTTTGAGGGACACAGAGAGTGGGGGCAGCTCCTCGGGACAAACTCAAGGCAGGCTTGTTCTCGCAGCCATTTCCAGTGAGGCAGGGAAAACCTAGTTGTTCCTTGTGGACCCTGGGTCAAACTGGTTGTTCCAAACTCAAAACGTCTTTTCTTAGCTGAACCTAATTCGGGGACTCTCCTGTGTTCTGAGCCCAGAATCTCCTAATCTTGGGCTGTCTCTCTAGAAAGGAATTAACAACAAAGATGTGGTTAGAGCCTTTTGCAAACGAAGGCTCCAGGCATACATAGCAGCCACCCTAGGGCCCTGGAGACAGGTGCGGGGAAAGAGGAGGCTGGTCTGTAGGCGCGCCAGCTCCATTGGCCCACTACCACTACTACTACCACAACAACCCAAAAAACCAGACTGGAGTTATTCTTCAGTACACCGCAAGCTTTGCTGCTCGGCCTCTTAGCATAGCTTCAGGGGTTCGGCTCATCCTAGAACTCTGGAAATAGAGTTGGCTGGGGCCTGGGGCCTTTGAAGATGCTCATTTGGGATCTGCCTTTTCTACTGAAGAAAGGCTGCCTGTAACCGGCGTCTTTCTCAGATTTACCGGCTAGACCAGGTGGTGCTCAATGATGGGACCTCATCCCTTTGGCTGCACGTCCGTCACTCATGGGCCTTAGTGTTGAGAATCTGTAGAGGCAGGAACATGCCTGTTTGCAAAAATGCAGGTCTCCGCTCTGCGACTGTTTCCCCAGCAGACAGGGCTCTGGAGTGGGAGAGTCGTCTTCTCAAGGGGCAGACAGGCAGGATGTTGTGTCCAGGCCACGGCTGCGCTTGCTTTGCCCTCCCCTGGGATCTTAGTCATGTAACTGGCCCCCTGAGCCCTCACCGGCCCAGGTACTCCCTCAGCTCTGTTGGGACCTGACCCCTCCCTCCATCTCTGCACAGAAGCCTCAGAGGAAAGCCCTGAAGACCAGGGGGATGCTGACCCAGCAGGAGATCAGGAACATCCACGTGAGTACCCTGCCCGAGGGGCGTGAGCGCCCTCCGCATCCCAGGGCTCTCCTAGGCTTGTATAGCTTCACCCTGTAGGATTTTCTGGTATTACCTGGGCATGAGATCTAGGAGAACCAATATCTGTGGGAGGAGCACGGAGCCCTGCTTTGTCTCCCTGTTCAAACAGCTAAAGAAGTTTTTCTCTCCTTCCCATCCCCTTGTCCTAGTTAGACCAGCAAGGGCCCAGGGGAAACTAGATCCTGACGCTGTTCGCGGGCAGGGAGTGTAAGCCTGGCAGGTTTGGGGGCAAAGGCTAAAAGGAACGCAGGGCACTTGTCTGAGTCGCTCAGTTCGTTGAAGCGTCGCCCCCTGCACCAGAAGGTTGCAAGTTCAGTCCCCAGTCAAGGCATGTACGGGAGGCAATAATCTCCCCCCCCTCCCCCCAATATCCTTAGGTGAGGATTTTAAAAATATCCAAAAACATTAGAAAAATAAAAGTAAAGGAACACACGGTATAGGCCCCAGATGGGCTGTGCCCCCAGTCCCAGGACGGAGCAGCGGGGCGGGGGGTACTCTGGGACTGCAGGAGCCCCTGCTTTGGACTTGAGGAGGGCCCCGTCATACCCAGACCCTCCGGGACTGGGCAGCCCTGGGAGCTCCTGGGGAAGACACCATGGACACCTCAGAAGGCAGTCCTTGTCGTGTGTGTTCCCTCCGAGGTAGACCTTGAACAAGGATTTGAGTGCAAGTAGTTTATTTTGGAAATGATTCTAGGAGACACCAATAGGGAAATACGAAAGAGAGAGAAGGAAGGAGAGACAAGCAACCAAGTGTGTGTCATCAAACTGGATAGCTGGAGCTTAATCTTGCTAGGGGCCCCCAGAGTTCCTCCCTGAGGGCTGGGGGGGACCCTCCCTCAGTCATTGCCTGAGGGCTGCCGCAGGGAGGTGTTAGTTCTCTGGCAGGGAGCCCTCCCTGGCTGAGTAGGCTATCTTGCTAGGATAATAGATTTGTTTTTGTTTTTAATGAATGAGTGAATGATAGAAAGTGGTCGGATAATTCTGATAGGACTCTTTTTTTCCTTAAGGTGAAACGCCACCTCGACCCCCTACCTGCAGGCTACTTTTATAATGGCACCCAGTTTGTCAATTTCTTTGGTGACAAGACCGATTTTCACCCTCGTATCCTTGGAATCTGGGGCAGCAAGGCTGGGGGTGTGTGGAAGCCTGGCAGTGTCTGCTGGGGACGCGGCTGCCCAGCGCCTGGAGCAGGCTGGGTTCCGGGAACACGCAGCAAATCACAGACGCGGGCTTCATTTCCACCTCTCAACAGTCTTTGCAATTGAATATGTCGTTCATTCAGTGATTGCTGATGTAACTCTGTGGGTTGTAGTTTAAATGCAGCTGTGGTGACATCCTCAGTTCTGTAGTCGTCAGGGTCATAGTTTACGTGTTGGAGTCTGGGCCTGATCACAATAGTTAATCTGTGAGAAGGCGGATGGGGAGCTTCTGTGTGCTAATGGGAGCTGGAGGGCTGAGTTCTAAGGCCGCATGGACGACCCTGTGCCAGCCCCTGTCACGTTCTTTGTAGCTTTGGTGCTGCCAGTATATAAAAGAGGCCATGAGGCACCCTCTGTGCGGGCTGGGCACTCACTACCTCAGTCCCCGCCTCACTTGCCCACAGGCTGCTCAGGGCCAGAGCACGCTTTTCTGTCCTCAAGGCTCATGATTCCCTTCCTTAATGAAATGCCAGTCATGGACCAGTTCATGAACGACTATGTGGAAGAAGCCAACCGGGAAATCGAGAAGTATAACCGTGAGCTGGAGCAGCAGGAATATCACGACCTCTTTGAGCAGAAGCCTTAGAGGACGGCTGCAGAAGGTCCACTCCGGAGATGGACAAAACGGGGTGTCTTAGCCCCAGTTCCGCAAGGCCCCTCCCTAGGGGGCTCTTTGTTCTCCTTGGCCTTTGAGTGCTGGCTTGAGTGCATGTTGTCTTTATTCTCTCTGCAGCGCTGAAGAGCATCACCTGCACCACTGACTGGGGGCGGGGGGGGGGGTCCTCACGGAGGATGAGCAGACAGTGACTGCACTGTGTGTGAGGCTGGCAGTGCAGGGCCTCTAGGTCTCTGATAGCAGCATCTCCTTTGGGCCGTCGAAGCACTGTGCAGGGGTTGGGGGAAGCATTTGGATTGCACAGAGGAGCTGCTGGCACGCAGACGGAACCCTAGCTACCCAAACTGGGGCCCCCCTTGGGGAGGGGGTAGACCTCGGCCCTCGAGACAGTGACCCAGAAGAGCCCTATCCCCAGTGCCTGCCTCCCTGGTTGGGCCCCTCCCAGTGAAGGAGCTGGCCCTGCTGGCCCTGGGCCCAGTCCTGCAGGGAGCAGCGTACGTCCTTCCCCGGCCCAGCCCAGCCCGCAGAGTCCGCAGCCTGGGCTGAGATCAATAGCTTGTTTTAAATGAGGGGATTTTCCTTATGGACTAAGTGGGAAAGGCGTGCTGCTTTCCAGAAGTGTGTGGCTTTTGAATTGACACAACAGCCCCCCTTGGGATTGGTTTTGAATTCCTCTCGTGGTATCACTGTGGTTTGCCTAATCCAGGCACCAGAGCAAGCCGGTTGCTGAAACCTCCCTGGCAATCTTTGCCTCACTGTTGAGGGGAACGTCATGCAACTGCTTAGTCATAAGCACTGACCACCTGTGGGTTGTCCTTGAAGGGGGTTCAGTCTCTAGCCTCCAACTGTCCCCTCAGCCTGGCCAAGAAAGGCCTGGTTTTCAGCCACGAACTTCAGGAAACTTAGGCCCCAAGCGTTGTTCCTGGCCCTTGGGCTCTGGAGGACCAGGAATTTCAAAGAATCCCAGTATCCAAATTAGAATTCTTTCCAGTGGCTTTGTTTTCAGATGGACCGTAAAGCAGAGGGGAATTTACAAATGTGTCCCATGCCTGACCTCCAGGATTAGTGTGGAAAGGGGGAGGTCACAAGCACTGATATTTAGGTGATGTCTGTTAGGACTTCAGCGCCTCAGCTGCCTAGATTGTAAATGCTTTCCGAAGTTCACTTTTTTTTTTTTTTTTTTTTTTTTTTGCATGCCTTAGGAACAACCACATAGGCGAAACCAGCAGAGTTTCTAGTAATGTAGTGGGGCTTTGAGAAGGGCCCCTGGGGCGGAGGAGAGGTAGAGAAAGGGCGGAGCGCGAGCGGCCTGTGTGCCCGGTCACACTAAGGCCTGCATGCAAGTCCGAAAGCAGTCATTACAGGGGCCTGTGGTTAACGTGTACTTGTGTTAGAAAAAACCAATTTGAATTTGAAGCCAAGCGAACAAAACTCCAGTATCCCTAAATAAGAAATCTTGCATGAAGAAAAGCGTCTGAAAAGGCCCGCGTGCTCCAGTCCCAGCTCTCAAAGCTGCTGGTGACAAGGCCCCAGGTGTGGAGCCCAAGTCAGGGATCCCCGATGTCTGGCTGGCCAGAGCTTGGGGTTCACATTGGGCCTGCCTCTGCTCCAGAATCAATAACATAGCTCTTAAGTGCAATTTATTAAATAAGCAATGAGTTACTGTAGCTTCCTTTAGCTCTACTGAGCTCTTTTTAAAAACTCAAACTTGAGCAGCCTTTAGAAAAGGGGGAGTTGGGTGGGTGGGTGGGTGGGGTGGGTGGGACCGTAGACCATTTCCTCCAGGTGGGTTGCTGTGAAGTTTTAAATGAAAGCTCCAGATCTTGGAGCTGGAGCCATTTCCTGGCTGCTGCACAAAAGAGTTTTTAAAGAGGGGTCGGAACCCGCCCATAACAGCGGGTCTTCCCACTGCGTGGGGCTGTACTTACGTGGTGGTCTTGGTTTCTGACCATTGTCCATAGAAATGCTCTCTCACCAACTTGCCCCACTGTTCCAATTCCTCTCCTCTTAGAGGGAAAACTGTGATTACCTCAACTTGAATATGAAACTGTGATTGCAAAAAAGTCAAAACATTAAGTCTAAAAGCCAAAAGGCAAAACTGGCTCCAGCCTCCTTAGACACTCCTCAGCCTGCTCAGGAGTGTGAAGGGGCACATAGGTGAAAGGGCATTTCATTCCCCGGGGCACACTTGCCGTGCCCCTGATGAAGAGGCACACTAGCTGTGCGCAGTGTGAGCTCTTTGAGGACTGCGGCTGGGAGGAGGCAGCCTCCCCGCGCTGCCCGGTCCACACCTGCGGGCTGCTGGGTTCTGACTGTGAAGTTCTGTATCCATTTGGTTCCTCCAGGTGGAGGGCGGGGGCTTAGCTGCCTCCCGAGGAAGGGCCACGGCGCTGTGTGTTAGACTGTGACCTTAGAAGTGGATACAGAGAACCCAGCAAAGACTTTGGGTGCGGGTTCCGAGGCGCAGGCCAAAGTCCTCCAGGGGCTTACATGCTTTTTGCCAACTTTCCTGTTAGCAGCTTCAGTTTTATATCACCCAGAGTGAGTGTGATAATGTTGAAATCGCTGAAGTTATGGGTCATTTTACGTTTTGATGTGGGATTTATTATTATTATTATTATTATTTTGATTGGAAGGAGGAGGCAGAAATCGGAGATAAGGGATCACCCTAGGAAGGGGCCACTGACCAGGGGTCAAGTTGGCTCCCGTAAACCCTGGGGGCTCTCCGACCTGAGGCCTGGACACTGGGGCCTGCAGGTCGCAAGACGTTCCCTCCTGAATTCAGTTAGGGTTTTGGAGAATTTTTGCACAGTAATAAGCTCTGAGTTGCTCTTCAGGCTTCTCAAAAGGGAAACGTTAACTCGAAGATTGTAAACTATTAAGTATTCATTCCAGCGGTGTTGCTGACCTAGTGGGATAGTTGTACCTCAAAGAGTAGGTGAGAAATGGCTTCCTCGTTGTCTTAGGTTGTCAAATACTAATGACAGAAGAAGAGCTCACTTACGTGCCAAAATTCACTTTTATACTAGTTTTTCAGTGCTTTAATATTTGTAACTTAAATTTTACAACTCATTTACAAACACTACTGTAACTTCAGTGAAACTGAATTGTGTGATTGAAGCTTTTTGCTTATTATAGTATTTATTACACTACTTAATTCAGTAAATATATAAAAGTAGTCTTCAATTTATTTTTATATTATTTTACATGTTTTTACCTGCAGTTGTGTATTTGAATTTACCTTGGTAACTGAGACGTAATGCTAAGGATCAATAAACTATCACTGCACAAGCAAGGCCTGCCTTAGTTGCCTGTCCCTGTAGACTCAGCCCCAAGGTGTCCCTGGGGCAGGGTTGAGGAAATGGCCCGTAGCCTGGGACTGGGGACTTCCCCCCTCAGCCTCCCCAGGAAGCCTCTTTGCTGGGGCTCCCACTCCCTCCCGCAGACCCCAGAGTCTCTCTCAGAGAATAAAATTCTATGTGAGGACCACCCTGGCTTGGGTGTGGCCACTCCTGGGGTCCCAGAGAAAAGCCATCCCACCCTCACAGGTTCCTGCGAGAAGTCACATCTACCGATGCCCCCACCCTCACCTCGGAGGGCGGGACAGAGCTGTGGGTTCTGTGAGTTCTAGGCTGCAGCAGGAACCATTGCTTCAGGGGCTAGTCAGCTTGTTTAATCCCAGTCAGCTCCCCGAGGTGGCCACTGTGCCCTACATTACTAGTGAGGGACGACCATGACACGAAGTATGCAGTAACTGTCCCAGGTGGCAGAGCCACTGCCCTTGCCCACCTTGGACCTGAGACACCCTCCCCGGGGGGGCCCAGGGACATGGGCATGGGCCTTGGAACCCACATTCAAGGCAGAGGGCGCCAAAACCCTGGATCTCTACAGCAATTTTCAAATGGTGTGCTGCAAGATTTTTTAAAACCTGCAATACCTGACTATTCAGTCAGGGGCACTGACCTCTTTTCCTTTAGATTGTCAAATAAAAAAAGTATAACAGCCAACACAACAATAGCCATGTGGTGTGAGAAAGTTTTATTTTTTGTCAGACCAGCAAAATATATTTTTTTCTGGTGTGCTACAGAATTTTAGAAATTAGTTTACGTGTGCCATGAGATAAAAAAAGGTTGAGAAAAACTGCTCTAGAGGAACAAAATCCAAATGTGCAACTTGCAGGCGCCCACCTCATCCGCCCAGCGGTTCCCTGCCAGGGGCCAGGATGGGCGCTTCCCACCACAGATGGCCTCTTGGGGCTGCCAGTGGACACCAGTCACAGCCCCCACTGAGCAGGGAGGTGGGGCCTCTGCCCATTCCAGAAAAGGGCTGAGCAGGGAGGGGCACCACCTCACGGCAGCACGTCCACAGAGACCCTACTTCCTGTCCCACCCTCCACATGGGCCTCCGGACAAGGGAAGTGCCCCACTGGGAAGGTTTGGAAGCTGGCCCACAGCGGGGTGCAGCTTCTCCTAGATGCTGGGGGCGGGGATGTTGGGTCTGGAGGGTCTGTGTGATCAATTAGGTACAACCAAATGCAAAACTGCCTGAGAGGAGCCAAGAGAATCGGGGGAGCGGGTTGGCAGCCGTGTCATGTGCCTGGCAACCTCTTTCCCCAGAGCCTCCCGCCTCCTGCCTGCAGGGCCAGGTTTGAACCTCGATGGAGCTCCCGTGACTGCGCATGTCAGAAGCCGCCAGGACTTGGGGATTACCCACAAAGAATTGCCAGGGAGGTAGGGGAGACAGTAAATGAGGAATGGCTCCTGGGCTGGATGATCTTTGAAGGCCAGGATGACTTACAGGCCAAGAAGCCTGGGAACTGAGAAAGGGGCCCATTCCCAACCTAGAGCCCACAGGGGACTACTGGGCATGCATGACAGTGGGAGCTCCAGAATCAAGAAATCCTGGTGGGGTAGGCATGTAGAAAGTGTAGTTGGGAGTAGAGGACCTCAGGTGAAGCTGCTGGAAAGCACAGGGCACTCTGAGGGGCTCCGCAACACCAATGTGTTAATTTCTATCATACAATACGATCTAGAGAACAGTCATGCCCGTAGAAAAAGGACCATAGGCCCCACTTCTGGCCCACGACGGAAAGGGTCCGGGGTAGCACGAGCTTCAAGTTCAGCTGGGCCTGAGGCACTCAGATCTCATCAGAGCCCTCTCTCCATCCACATTCTCCCCAGCATGAAGCTTCCGCTGTGTCACCAGCAGCCTAACACCCCAAAGGCAAGACCCAACCTTTCTCTCCAGAGGCAGCCCCACAGTCTGGGGTCCCATTCGCATCCCTGAACCAGTCACAGTGGCCAGGAGTATTCTGATTGGCCTGGCCAAGGGT
The DNA here is from genome assembly GCF_021234165.1 of Pteronotus mesoamericanus. Lineage (NCBI taxonomy): Eukaryota > Metazoa > Chordata > Mammalia > Chiroptera > Mormoopidae > Pteronotus > Pteronotus mesoamericanus. The sequence goes on along the minus strand of NW_026555105.1, from coordinate 23,149,462 downwards.
CACTGTGCACTTTGATAGGGGAACTCAACAGTTAAAAGATTGTAATTTTATTTGCTAGGTGTAAGTAATGAATGCATGTGGAAAGCTATTCCAGGAGATCTACTAGCAATTCAACCTCCATGCCCCAGGAGGTCTGCAAGCCCTGGAGACAGGTTGGAGATGGTTTTCTGAGCCTTTGTGTTCCAGGGAGGGAACCTCAGATAAAGAACTGTTGATCAACAGATAAAGAAGTACTAGGAAAATCTGCAGCTTTTCCGCAGTATTGGACTGCAACTCTTATCCAATTAACCTTTTTTCCATACCCCTCACCTACCTTTTCTTCTTTTAAAAAAGTTGGCTTGAAATGAGATGTTAAGATGGTTTTAGAGAACACCTCACCCCCCCATCCTCTCAGACTGCCGGCCTTCTGAATAAAGCGCCTGTAAAGATTCAGTCCTTGTCTCTGCTTATTGGTTCTGGTAGTGACAGCACAAACACTGACTTTTCTGGTTTCACTTTCAAGGACCCCTATAACGCCAGACCCACGGGGGAGCTGAGTTCCCCAAAGAAGGGCTCGCTCCCCAAAGCAGCATTGCACTTTTCCCATGCAGGCCACCTGCGCTTTTCTGTTAAGATCAGAATCCTATTTGATTTTTTAAATTTTGCTTTATTTTTTTAAAAGATTGTATTTATTTATTTATTTTTTATAGAGGGGAGGAGAGGGGGAGAAACATCAGTGTGTGGTTGCATTTCGCGTACCCCCTGCTGGGGAACTAACTGCCCTGCAACCCAAGCATGTGCCCTACACATCAAACCGGTGACCCTTTGGTTCACAGGCAGGTACTCATTCCACGGAGCCACACCAGCCAGGGCTAATTTTGCTTTCTACTGGTCACTTCTAGTACAAGTGATAGCAAGCACAAAGTTGTTCCATTGTGGCAGTGGTGATTTTTTAACCAAAGGAAGAAAATATTTTAATTGAAAACATTCTATCCACTAAGATTGTTTCCCCCTGCAGACTGAGAAAAGGCCACTATTATTTGGCTCTTTAGTGCCTCGGCGCACACAGGAACACCAGTGTTCCATTAGAGCCTGTTTAAGAATTTTTTTCCCTAGACAAAAGGAAAATCGTGTGGTGTGGAGGGTGGACGACTGCTCTACATAGATGACAGTCAGAAGTGGACCAGCTAGAGAATGATTTTGAAGGAACAATTGACAAGATAAAGTGACTAATAAGACAAGAGCGAAGGGGGTGACCTCAAGGTAGGAGTGGAAAAAGCCAAGTGGAAAAAAACCTAACACTGAAACAATTCCAAAAACTTTTTGTTTCATCCACCAAAAATGTGAAGAAAAATAAATTTGTTTATTCACAAATTATTACTGTTTTTCCCAGGCCTCTGCATTGCTAAATTGACTAGCCAAAATAACTTGCTTAAAAAAAAAAAAAAAAGAATATTGCATCAGGGTCAGTAAATTTTATGTCAAACTAATAAATGACTATAAGTCTTTAAAAAATGCTAATCAACTGAAATGTGAATGTACTTCCATTTTATCCTACAATTATTACTGCTTTTCCCATACCAATACAGAAGTTTAATTTTTTTTTTCTTCTCATGGCTTCAAATACTTAAGAAACTTTACATCTTTACTCTGAAATTTCATGCCTGGATGAATAGACAAGTAATAGCAAAATAAGGGTAACAGGAAGAGGAAAGATGGTTAGATAACCAAAAAGTCATGGAATTTTCTAGCTAAAAAGACTCCATTTCAAGACTCTTTGTTTTATAGACTCTTTGTTTTATAGATAAGAATTATCAGAGACTCAGAAAGGCCTGAGGGTGTTCCCTGCGTCTTCCTGCTGACTTTCCCTACCCAGCGCATCCAGCTTCCTGGAGGGAGCAGGATGAGCTCCCAGAAAGGGTGATTTGAGTGGTGCTGGAGGCAGTCAGCCCTGAGTGACTGGCTCGAGGCAGGACCTAGGGCAGCCCTTTGACACAGGGGACAAGTAAGAATGAGCCAGGGATGAGGACATGGAGTACGCAGAGGGGCCAAGAGGGCAAGGGTGACCAGCAGGGTAATAGTCTGCGCAAACACAGGAGGCTTCAGGTGGCGGGTGTTGTGATGGGTGTTGTGATTCCGAAAGGAGCAGGGCCTGGAGAGAGATGAGGGTGGGCAGATGAGTCACGCCTGTGGCTTTTGTCTTGAGGCTCTGCACTCAGCCTGCCCTGGGGAGCTTGTTGTAATGCAGATTCCTGGTCTCTTCTGAGGACCTGTCAGTGAGATTCCAGGGTCCAGCTAGGTCTTGGTGGGCGGCCTTCTGATGGGATGCGCCTCTGTCTTGGAGGGTCTTGCTAGGAGAAGCTGTGGGGCCTCAACAGGTACAGTGGGGTGGAGCACGGTTATCTCCTGCAGCCGTTGGAGAAGGGGGGGCGAAAGTAGGTCAGTGTTTGGTGTCTGTTCTCTAGGAGTTTTCTGGCTGAGATACTAGGCTGTGGAACTGGAACCCAGGTCAGAGGGCAGAAGCGGCTGACATGTGGGCAGTGGAATAGTCCTGGAACCTTCCTGCCCAACAGTCTGCGGGCCAGATAGAATCATTGAGCAGTGCCACCAAACCTCTGTCACAGTGCTAAGTTCTGGCTATGAGTGCGGATGGGGGTGGGGCATGGGGACTCAGAAGAATGTCATCGTGAGGGGAGCAGGTCCTTCGTGGCCCTCCACAAGGCTCCTTGCCCTCCTGGCTGCCCTTTTGGGAGCCTGAATCTTTCTCTCAGTGAGGTAGATGGCAATGGGGAGATCTTAATGCTGTTTTACTCGGGTACCAAAGGGCCTTCCTCCCACCCGCCTTACAGGACCTGCAGATGTTTCCCAGGAGAGAGGGAAGGCCAGTGGACGCCACATTCCCTCCTCCAGCCCCCACCAGCATCACCAGAGGGATAGATGAGAACAGCGTCTCTTCTTTGCCACGGTCAGGGCTGCCTTCTCTGGGCAGTGGGAGCCCCAAGAAGCTTGTTAAAACCAGAGTAACTGCAGGAAAAGCTGATGGCTGCAAGATGCTGGAAGCTACATTGGCCAAGGATCCAAGGAAGACAAGGGCGGAGGGAAGGAGCAGACTGGAAGCGGAGATAAAAGGACTCAGCATTGGCTGTGGAGGCCAGGGTGGGAGGGAGGTGGCGAGGGGGTCAGGAGCACCCACCTGGAAAACCCTAGTGGGAATGGAGGGGGGAGGACGAAGAGGCCATCTGGACGCCTTCGTTGGCTTGAGAGCCTCTGGGATTATACATGGGATATCGAGCATGCGTGCAACATGTCACAGGTTTATTGAGCACCTACATACACTAGGAGCTGCGCTGGTGAAAGACAAACACACGGTCCCACCTTCAGGGAGCTCATCTATCCAGGTGGATGGGGCCCAGGCCGTAGAGTAAGAAGGAAGGAGATTGTGCTCTAGTTAGGGGCCATGAGGGTCTTCTTTGGAAGGCACAGGCACCTACTTCCGATGGTGTGTCCAGGGAAGCCTCCCTGAGAGATGAAGGATGAAATGAGCCTGCTAAGAGCTGTGCACGTGCCCTCCAGGCACCAGGCTATCAAGGCCTCCAGGCAGGGAGGCTGGGTGTATCGGAGGAACAGCTGGCAGCCACTGTGGCTGGAGCAGCACTCCCCGGGGAGCAGGAGGTGTAGGAGACAGGCAGGGGCCAGGTCGTACAGTAACCCCTACCCCAGCCCCTGACTCTAGGCCACAGGAGGGAGTTTGGGTTGTTTTCCTAAGTGCCCTGAGAAGCCATTGGAGATGGAGAATGGATTATGGGGGTGGCGTGGAGGGCAAGTCAGAAGACGGACAAGTTCAAACAACCGGCAAGTCCAGATGACGGACCAGGCTGGAGGTGCAAGAGAGCAGAACTGCTTTATTTTGAAGGTGAGCCCAACAACGTGCTCACGAATCAGATGTGGATGAGCCGGGGTGGCTCCCAGGTCCCGAGCAGCCAGCGGACGGTGGAGCTCTATTTTTCCCGAGTTTCATCTGAATTGCCTATTAGCCATCCAGGCCAGGACGGCAGGGGGCGGGAGGGGGGAATAAGTACGCTGTAGCATGTTGAAATCAGGAGCTCAGTGACCATCAGCTGTGGCTGGTTGATACCCGTGGAATCAGGGAAAGATTGGCGTAGGCCAACACCGAGGGCTGAGGGCTAGGTCAGAGGAGGTGGGAGGGGAAGTCAATGTTGCAAGAAAAAGGAGGTACTGATGGTGCTGGGTGCTGCTGGGAGTAGGGGAAGGGCTGGCAAGGAAGCTGATGCAGAGGGACCTTGACAAGAGTTCCAGTGGAGTGGTGAGGACAAAAGCTGGGTGTGAGTGTGTTGAAGGGAAACAGGGAGAGGGCGTGGAGACAGAGGAGTAGAGATAACTGGAGAAATTTGCTCTGAAGCACAGCTGAGGAATTGGGTGGTACCTGGAACAAGGAGTTCAAGGAAGTGTTTTGTTTTTTGTTTTTCAGTGAGATACTATAGAATTACTTCTCACTCCAGACTCTAAAATCTATAGGCACAAGGGGAAAAGTGAGTTGGAAAGCCGTTATGTGGCTTATGGGACCCAGGGGTCAAGGTTGTGGCCACAGCCCAGTGAAGTCTGAGGCCCCAAGGGACGGAATGAGAGGAATGTGTGTGCTTCTGTCTGGGTCCCAAAAGTGCCTGTCTGTGTAGAGATCCAATGGGGCAAGGGTGGGGAAACCTCAGCCTCTATCCACAGACAGAGGACAGGTGGTGGGTGGAAGGACTACAGGAAACAGCTTCTCACACTACAGCAGGGTCAGAATGCCTGAGGCTGCGTGCAGTTACTAAGGGATCAGTGTCACTTCCTCTGAGAGTTAGATCCCAGGTTTATGGACCACTGGGAGCTGCCTCGGCTGTGCGGCTCCTAGTTTCTCAGGTTACGGAGGAGGTAAGACTGCAGTAAGAATGAAAGGCTGCCCCTCTATTCCAGATTGGCTTTCTGGAACAGTGGGGTTGGAAGGTCCAGATGTTGGACCTCCAGGGAGCTGCTGGTGACGCAAGGAGGCTGATGTAGAACCTAGGTATTGCCACGGAAGGGGCTGGGAGCAAAACGGGTGGCTTTTCAAGGGTCTAGCCCCTGTACATGCATACATCCTCAACCCAGTCTTGTTCCCTGAGCAGGCAGCCTGTTCCTTCTTCAGCTCCCCCTCAACCTCCATCCCTCACCTCTCTGATGCTGGGAGTCTGTGCCATAGGCTGGGGGTTTAGCTAGAGGGTGGAGTAGAGGGGGTATCCAGGACAAACCGGTTTCTCCTCCAAGGTCCCTATTAAGGTGACCCAGGCAGGCAGCTATCTTCCTCAGCGGCTACTGAAGTAGCAGGGAGCAGGGTTCTGAAAGGCCATCCCTACCCCCAAGCCATTCATCTGCCAAGAGGGGCACCCCATGGCTTTGCTCCTAATGCACTCATAGCTTCCTGGAAAGGAAAACAGGATCAGTCTCACTCACCACGTCAGTGCACGGGGCTCCCCTAACGCTCCAGGAGCCCTTGGGCGCTGCAGGACGGCCACTCCGCAGAGGTGGGCTCACCTTGGGCCAGCCACTTCCCAAGCCTGGGAAACAGGCTCAGGACTCCGTCCCAGCAGCAGGTGAGGGCGGGGATCGCTGTTGGTCTTAGGGGTGGCGGCTACTGTGGAGGGGATGAGGGGTTACCACTTGGCGGTGAGGGAGATCCTAGGTCAATCCAGAGCCCGACGGTTGTGGAATCGTTTGCTGAGAAGCAACCAAAGGCCAGGACAAAGGTTCATCGCATGTACTGGATTGGCCGGACCCCAAAGCAGCGCGCGCCCACCTGCCCGCGCGCACCACCACCTCCCTACACAGGCAAGCGCGAGCGCGCGTGCACACGCACTCACTCTGCTAGCAGAACAGGAGCCAGAGAAGGCGCGTCCCGGGCCGGGATCCTGCCTGTTCGGAAAGGAAAACCGGGCGGTGGGCCATCTTGGGAAGGAAAGAAGCCGCGAGCCAAGGCCTTGACCCAAGTGAAAGCCGAGGGCGCAAAGAGGCCAGGGGAGAAACCGCGAGGCGCGCTGCGAGCAAACCCGACGCCGCCGAGCCAGGAGGGCGGCTGGCTCCGCGGGCCAGGGCGTAGCCCAGAGAAGGCGCGCCGGGCCGTCTAGTCCAGGCGCGCTTCCTGGAGGAGTAGGAAGGTTTACCGCCCGAGCAGCCTGGATAAATGGAGGGGGCGGAGCAGGCGGCGTGCGAGGCGGAGCGGAGACCCCCTGCCAAGAAGAGGGGGCGGAGGCCAACAGCGCGCTTAAAGCTGATTCTGAGGAAGCCCTTCCTCGACCCGACGCAGGGGCTTGACTTTGTGGGTCCCTGAGCCCAACGAGTTTCTTTCCAGAAACTTATCAGCCCCGCCCAGCCCCTAACCCGGCGACGCTTGGGCGGGCGGGCGGGCCTGAGGAAGCCGGGTCTACACGTTCTGGTTAAGCCACCACGGTCTTCCGGGAGCAGCCCGCCCGAAGCTGACCGGAGTGCTGGTGTGCGGGCGGGACCCAGTACTGGGACGCACGGCCCCCTGCGCCGGGGCGGGGCGTCTGAGCGGCTTTAGGACCCAGGCGCAGCGCGGGGGTGTGTCGCCAGCTCCCTCCGCTGGCCCGCCTGGGACAAGTTTGGGGTGCCGAAGCACGGAGTGAGGACCCCGGGAGTGCGCGCGTGGGTGCGGCCGGCCGACTGCCGATCGCCAGGGCTACGACCGCGGCCACCAAGCGCGTGTTCCATTTCCAGCCTTGCGGTGGGTGCCTGAGCCGGCGGGCGTGGCGGAAAGGCCGTCCGCTCTCCGCAAGGGAGACTTGGAAGAGTCTTTGGAGCACTGGGGGGAATCGTGAATGCCGCCTCTGTAAGGGCCCCAGAGCATCGTGGGCAAGAGGGTGGTGGGGGCTTCCCAGCCGGGGGAGGAGTGTAGGGTGAGCTCGGTCTCGAGGGAGCGGGTGTCCTGCTGGATAGACGAGTGCTGAAAGGAGACCCAGGGAAAGCATTATGGACAATGAGCGCTGGATTAAAACTCTGCGTCGCCGTCTCGGGAGCCTTAAATTTTTGAACCAATGAGGTGGAGGGCTGGGGGGCAAGGAAGTGGGCGGTACGGAGCTGTGGGTTCCCTAACACCTTGAGCGTCGGGCTTATCAGAGCCGGAACGCTGCTGTCTCCGAAAGCCTCATTTTACGTTCTGCGCGGAAGCCTGCCCACTGGTAGTGGTCCCCGGACTTCTTGACTATCCCCTGAGCGGCAGTAGCAGTCTCCAACGCGGCTCGGACACCCGAGAGCCAGCGCGGGGTTTGTACAGCATTTACTTGCACGTGGGGCGCTCGGGATGGGAGTAGGGTGTGTACCCTCGCCACCCTTCCAGACCCTGGTCACCCTCGTCCTCTGTTTATTTCTGCGGTCTCGGTTGCTGGCTTTACTGCCCCTGCTCCTTCCTCCCTTCTGGATGCAGCCCGGGTTCCCGCCCGCTGGTCTTTCGGCATCCTGCCTCCCGCCTTCGCCGACCCCCAGGGTATCCAAGCCTAGAGTCACTTTCCTCTCGTGCACGCTGTCCCGTCTGTGGCTTCCTTCCTTGCACAGCGCGGCACCAACAGCCGGGACCATCCGGGGCCCGGGGTGGGGAGCGCGCACAGCTCCCCTTCCCATCCCCCTTGAGGACCAACGGCTCCGCCTCCCAGGAGGCCCGGGACGCGTCTGTGGCGCGAATGGAAGAAGGCTACGAGGAGGAAGCCGTTGCTCCTTTGCCCACTCCCCCGCGTGCTGGGTCGCGTGAGGTTGGGGGCGGCTGCACGTGTGATGGGTGTTGATGGCCGTCAGTACCGACTGGAGAGAGAGGATCCATGTGCGGGGAGGAGGGCCCGGGCCCGGGCCCCGGCCCCGACCCAGGTCCAGGGCTCGGGAGAAAAGGCACTGCCAAAGAAGGTGGCTGGCTACTGCAGGCAGGGTGGATGCAGCTTCCTCCCGCCAGCCCCAGCCACTGTGTGCTGCAACCAGCGAATTCTTCGCTCTCTCACGGGGTACTGTTAATTACTCTCGGAGAAAACATGCTGAAAACACCGCTCAGCTTTCTCACCTGGGCCGGCCCTAGTAGACTGGCTGAAGGATTACAGGCTTGACTTCCTCTGGCTCCTCAGGAGGGCCCTGCCTAGTACCATCCCCTGGTCCTTTTTCTTTGAGGTTGGCCTGGGTTGAGTCCCTGGAGAGAGTAAGAAAAAAATCAGCAGAGTTGGTGTAGGAGGGAGGGCAGATGGGTGCCCAGGACTGTCCAAGGCTGGTCCTTGGAGCTAGTAACAGTTCTTTGGCTTCCCTTGCAGAAAACTCTTCCATCATGTCACAGAATGGATACTTCGAGGATGCAGGTGAGTACACTCAGGTGTGGCTATGTGTATAGAGAGAGCTCCTTGGTCAAAAGTCTCTAGGGAAGCTAGTCCATCCACATGGGTGCCCATGGCATTGGCCACCTGTCTGTGGTCCTCTGCTGGTGCTGGGATGCCTTTGGAGCCTACCCTTCAGGCGGCTGTGGTGTGGTCAGAAAGGCAGCTGAAACTGCCCTGGACACTAGCGGGTCGCTGGTGATCCTGTGGTCCCTCTCCTGGGCTGCATAGACCACCTGGTGTCGTCCCGGGGTTCAGTTTTACAGCGCTCTGGTAATCTGACCAGCCTTAGGCCAAGTGTTTGGATACCCACATTCCTCAGTCCCTGCCCGGCCCTGTGAGGGAGGGGCTGCTATTGTCCCTCTACAGAGATGTAATTCTGCTTCCGTGTTCCTTGCTAGCTCTGATCTAACTCTCTTTTCTTTGTGTCTCTGGACGGGCTCTCTGCTACCTCTTCTGTGCCCAGACCCAGGAGCTGGCAGCACCTTCAGAGGGTTGTCTAGTGGGACGTTGTTTGGAAAGAGTAGTGATGTGCTCTTACCCAGGGTCCCCAGGGCATGATGGCTGCATGTGGCAGGCTGCTGGCAGGGGGGTTGGGTATGTGGCTGGGCTGTAGGATGGGGGAGGGGACCTGGCATCCCAGGAGCCTTGCAGGGACCTGGTAGTGCCAACTGGGCAGGTCCTGGGGAGAAGGGCGCAGTGTGAGGGGCGGTAGGGGGGAGGGTGCTTTCGGTGACGGAGGGGAGGCTGGGGCAGGTTAGGGCTAGAGATCCAGGTTGTCAAAGCAAAGCAGTCCTGGGATTGGGCAGGAAGTTTTTCATGGACATGAGCTCCATGATAAAAGTCAGAAGGACACCTCTTGACCTAATAGCTCTATTCTGGGCTCTGGGTGCAGTGCAGACCTGGGGCTAGGTTTCACTAGTCCATAGGGGCCTTAATAGCAGAGGCCTGGTGCCTCCTGTCCAGAAAGGGCCCAGGCTGAGCACAGAGCGACATCGGGGGAACAGGGCCTGGGATGTGCAGAGGAAACCAGCGGGCGGGAGTGGAAGTGAGTCAGGGTGAGTCATTGCCTGGCAGGTGAAGGCGTGCTGCTGACCCGTCCCTGTCCCTGCACAGGTGTTAGGCATTGGTGGGGTCTGGGTGACAGGGGCCACAGGATCCCTTTCCTGGGATCACCCACAAGTGGTGAACCATAGGGGACCACAGTCAGGAAGAGGTGCCGCGTTGGCCAAAAATGAAGCCGGGCCCTAGGAGGACTCTCCAGAGAAGAAGGGTTCTGCGAGCCGCAAAGAAGGCTCTCGGGGCCTCCCACTTAGAGCACAGGAGCTCGCAGGCCTGCGGTGCTGGCCAATTGGCCTGAGTTGTGAGAGACTGAGGTGGGGAGTGGGAATGGGTCTGAGGGGCCAAGGGTCAGTAAAGAGGTGGCAGGGCTTAGGGAAGATTAGAACATTTGCACCTCTCGGGGAGGCCTTCCTACAGGAGGGAGCCTGTGCTGTGGGGCAGTTGCAGGAACTGAGGGGCAGACCAAGGGGTCTATGCTCTGGGAGTCCCAAGGGGCCTTGGCGTGCCCCTCCCCCACCATGGGGATGGGGCTGAGATGAGGCCTCCGGCTGCAGGTCCCCTCTCCCGTCCATTCCTGGCTCTAGTTCTCTGGCTCTCCTGCCCCCTGGGCCTTGTCGGATGTCTGGACTGTCTCTCAGCCTTGATGCTTTGCTCACAAGCCCTCCCTGGGAGAAAACACTCTAAGATCCTGTGTCAGTGACGTGGGGAGGGAGGGCTCTGGACACTGCAGTGGCTCTAGCTTGCCTTGGATCCCACCTGGGTAGCCAGGCAGGTCTGGGTCCTATAACCAGGAGATTCTGAGAGGGCAGGGGTTAGGCAATCTTAACTGTGTCATTTTACCGCGTTCCTGGATCAAAGTTTGTAGAATGAACGTATTTTTTCCTAGCCGAAGGATATGTGTGAGTCAGAACAGTGCAAGACCCCAGTTCCTGTAGCTGAAGAATGTTGGAGAAAGTTGTTGGATGGGGGTTGAGGGGGCAGGGCCAAGACATATATACTCTGTCTACGTGGGCCTGAGGCTGCCCTCCCGGCCGGCGAGGGGCCTCCTCAACCGCTCACTGAGAGTGCACCAGGTGGGACAGCCCAGGGTCCTTGCTCCTTGGTCTTGAAGTCCTTCCTGGGGTACAGCGCTGACGGCCAGGCCCTCTTTCTTGGGGGTTCTCTCTCTTGGTGGTGGTGGGGTCTCCAGGCTACCTCAAGTGTGACACAGATGATGCCTCTGAAACCCATGAGGAGAACCTGGGGGAAGAGGCCTTCGACACGGTCAACTCCTCCATTGTGTCTGGCGAGAGCATCCGTTTTTTTGTCAACGTCAACCTCGAGGTGCAGCCCACCCAGGCTGGTATGGCAGTTGTAGCAGGGACAGACTGGGGGGAGGGCAGGGGACTGGAGACTGGGCAGGTACGGCCCCAGTCCACCAAGAGAGACCTGAAGAGGTAGGGTGGCACCCTGAGGCCTCTCCCTTTTTTCTAGCCAAGAGTGAAGTGCCTGGAGGCTGCGGGCTCCTCCATACCTCCCGCAAGGTGGGTGGCCTATCTGCAGAACAGGAGTATTTGGTTCTGGGCCACTAGGCGGGGGTGGAGGTGGCCACGCCCCTGAGATACCTCCCGCAGTTCCCCTCTGGCACTACACAGGCGCACTACACAGGCGGCCCACGCTAGCTCAGGGCTGATCTGCTAGCGCCCATCCCTCCTGGAAGGGGATGCTGGTCCTGGTGGGAAGGGGCAGCCAGGGGCCACCATGGAGGAGACACCCAGGTGGTGACAGCATGTCTCACTCACGGGCCTTTGTGGGATCCCCATAGTACCTGAAGTTAAAGAACTTCGAGGAAGAGATCCGTGCCCATCGGGACCTCGATGGCTTCCTGGCACGGGCCAGCATCATCCTGAATGAGACAGCCACCTCGCTGGATGACGTGCTGCGGGCCATGGTGCTCCGCATAGCCCACGACCCCAATAACACTGAGCCAGACTGCAACTTGGACCTGCTCATGCCCATGCTCTTCACTGATGCTGGGGCCCCCATGGAGGGTAAGCGTTAGGCCCACCCCCCGCCTGGGCAGGTGGAGCAGGGAGGTGGGCCAGCTGACCCTCCTATCCCCCCACAACCTGTCCTCAGTCCACCTACTGTCGGATACCATCCAAGGAGTCACTGCCACAGTCACAGGGGTACAATACCAGCAGTCATGGCTCTGCATCATGTGAGTTGCCAGGCCACTACATTTGGCCTCCCTGCGTGTCACATTGGAGCCAGGCGTCCCATGTCCCTGCAGAGACTGGCCCACCCAGTTTAAGGGAGAGGATGTGAGCCCTTCTATCCCATTTGGTCATCTTTTTTTTGTCCCTAGAAGAAGTCACTGGGGGGTTAAAATTGGGTGGTGTCTCCCCACCAAGTGTGGCAACTGTGTGCTGTGCGCCCTCCCCTGTTCCTGCCAGCTGCATCTCCAAGTCCCTACAGAAGCGGCACGTGTGCATCAGCCGCCTTGTTCGCCCGCAGAACTGGGGAGAGAATTCCTGTGAGGTTCGGTTCGTCATCTTGGTGCTGGCCCCACCCAAGATGGTGAGGAGAGGCCTTTCCTGGGGAGGAGGACTCCAGGGTGCTTTGCTGTCTTCTTGGAGGCATCTCTTTCATGGGCTGGAGTACCCCTCACCTGGCCTCTGAAGGGCCCGTTCCCACCCTGTCCCTTCATCTTGGACCTCCTGGGTTTCTCTGAGGCATTCTTGCTAAGTCCTCATCAAGCCCTAACTTTCCCCGGAGAGTGGCTGAAAGGTTGTATTTCCTTTCTGACTGAAAAGAGATACTTTTAAAAATTATTTTTCAAACCTAGAGGCCTTTCTTTGGCCTGCCCCCACCTAAACCTTCTAGTTGGCTGACGATGATTTGCAGGTGTGATTCCCCCCCCGCCCCACCCCTAGAAAAGCACCAAGACTGCGACGGAGGTGGGACGCACCTTTGCCACCATGTTCTTGGACATCACCTTCCGCCAGAAGCTCCTGAAGACCCACACGGAGGAAGAATTCAAGGAGGCCCTGGTACATCAGAGACAGCTGCTCTCCATGAGCCAGGTGCCAACCTCCAGAGCAAAGAACTACAACATCTGCCTTCCGAGGCCCCAGCCGGTACGGGGTCAGGGCGGGCCTGGGCGGGTGGTAAGGGGCCCTGGCCGCAGAGCTAACTGGCACCCCGCTATAGCACCTGCAGCCCAAAGATTTTCTCCTTGTGGGGAAGGGCATCCGAGAAGACTTCGCCCGCAGGTTCCCCGTGTACCCATTGGACTTCACTGATGGTATGTGGCCCCGTTGTTCCCCCGGAGCTTGGCCTGTGGCTCAGATCACAGGACAACAGCTATGCCTGCCTAGCATCTCCAACGCACTCTCTGTCCTGTCCCCCATTTCTAGGCATTATCGGGAAAAACAGGGCTGTGGGCAAATACATCACCACCACCCTGTTCCTCTACTTCGCCTGCCTCCTGCCCACGATCGCTTTTGGGTCCCTCAATGATGAGAACACGGATGGGGCCATCGGTGAGGGGCTGGAGGTCAGTGGGGAGTGCTGGGAGGGGCCCAGGACTGTGGTGCCCTCCTGACCACCCTGCTTCCTCAGACGTGCAGAAGACCGTGGCCGGGCAGAGCATCGGAGGCCTCTTGTATGCGCTCTTCTCCGGGCAGCCGCTGGTGGTGCTGCTGACAACTGCGCCCCTGGCCCTCTACATCCACGGTGCAGTGGGGGTTGTGGCGGGGAGGTGGTGCCTGCGGTCCGTGGCCCTCGCTCGGCCCTGACTGCCCGCCCCTGTCCTTCTGCCTGCAGTGATCCGTGGCATCTGTGACGACTACAATCTGGACTTCAACACCTTCTATGCATGGACAGGCCTGTGGAACAGTTTCTTCCTTGCTGTTTATGCCCTTTTCAACCTCAGCCTGATCATGCGTCTTTTCAAGAGGTGACAGGGCCTTCCCTGAACTGCTGGGGCCTTCGAGCAGGAGGGAGACCAAGGCCAGGGATCTGGGTCAGCCTCCATGCCAGCCTCTGAGGTCCTGTAACCCTAGAGGGGATGGGGTTGCCCCCAAGGGGAGAGCTTGGGACTGGTCCTCTTCATGGCATGAGGAGGTGAGAGGCCACACCAGGGCTCAGGGAATCCTCCCCCACAACAACTCGCCCCCATCTTACGAGGCATATCATCCCCCGGCAGGTCAACAGAAGAGATCATTGCCTTGTTCATTTCCATCACATTCATGCTGGATGCTGTCAAGGGCATGGTCAAAAGTGGGTATCTGGCCAGTCGCTACTTGTAGAGGGATCAGAGCTAAGAGGAGGGTTATGGGCTATGGCTGGGGCAACAAAGCAGCACGCAAGCTGAGGTGGTTCTTGTGCCCCAGGGTGCTCTGCGGAGCAGCAGCCTCATATGCTGGAGGGTGACGGGGCTGCCCCAGGCAGAATCCAGTGGCACTGGGCCAGGCTTGATATGCTCTCAGAGACAGGGCAGAGGGACTGCGGCAGGTGGTAGGCGTGGTGGGTGGATGAGCAAGTCGATGGGATCCTGGCTGATGGAGAAGACCAGCTCCCCCTAGTCTCCCAGAACCCAGATGGCTGAGGCCTGTTGGCCTGTATCCACAGTCTTCCAGAAGTACTACTATGGCGAAAACCATGGGAATGAAAACATAGATCGCAATTCCCTGGTGGGCCTGCTGGGCCTCAACACCAGCCTCAACACCAGCTTCCACACTGCCCTCAACACCAGCCTCCTGGCCAGCCCGCCGGAGCTGACCACGATGAGCGTCCATTCTGCCGAGCACCTGAGCCGGGATACAGCCGTGCTCAGCCTCCTTATCATGCTGGGCACGCTCTGGCTGGGCTACACCCTGTACCAGTTCAAGAAGAGGTAAGAGGGACCTAGAGGCGAGGGTAAGGGAACACAAGCCCCTGGACTGCGCTGAAACACCCACCTGTGTCCCCAGCCCCTACCTGCACCCTTGCATGCGGGAGATCCTGTCAGACTGCGCCCTGCCCATCTCCGTGCTCACCTTCTCCCTCATTTGCTCCTACGGCTTCCAGGAAACTAAGAGTGAGTTGTGACTGTGTGGGGACAGGAGCAGGGTTGGGTGAGGGGCTCCCGTGGAGCTGCAGGCTGGAGCAGGGGTCTGTACCTTGCTGCAGTGAGCAAGTTCCGCTACAACCCCAGTAAGAGCCTGTTTAAGATGGCTGAGATGCACTCGCTGTCCCTGGGGGCCATCAGCAGTGCCATGGGCCTCGGCTTCCTGCTCTCCATGCTCTTCTTCATTGAGCAGAACCTGGTGGCTGCCTTGGCTAATGCACCAGAGAACAGGTTTGCAGGGCTGGGGGTCGGGGGGGGGGGCGGTGCGCTGAGCAGGGAGGGCTGAGCAGGGTGCCCCACCCTCCAAGGGGCCAGCAGGGGTCCTATCTACATGTCCCTGCCTGTGTGCTGCAGACTAGTGAAGGGCACGGCCTACCACTGGGACCTCCTGCTCATCGCCATCATCAACACGGGGCTGTCTCTGTTTGGGATGCCCTGGATCCATGCTGCCTACCCCCACTCCCCGCTGCACGTGCGAGCGCTGGCTCTCGTAGAGGAGCGTGTGGAGAATGGGCACATTTATGAGACGTGAGTGTGAGGATAGCACCTTGAGGCAAGAATCACGTGGGCTCTAAGGTAAAGTAACCTGGAGCCACATGTGACCTAGCGAGAGATGTGGCCCCGAAGTGTCCTAGCCTGGGAACCACATGTGACCGAGGTGAGGCATGGCCTGGTGGCCCCGGGCTGGAGCTGACCTGGTGCTCTGGGACCACACAGGATCGTGAACGTGAAAGAGACGCGGCTGACCACCCTGGGTGCCAGCATCCTGGTGGGCTTCTCCCTCCTGCTGCTGCCCTTCCCGCTGCAGTGGATCCCTAAGCCTGTGCTCTATGGCCTCTTCCTCTACATCGCCCTCACTTCCATCGACGCCAGCCAGCTCTGCGAGCGTTTGGCCCTGCTGCTCAAGGACCAGGTGAGGGCCCGGCCTTGAGCAGGGCTGTGGGTAGGAGGTACAGCGGCACCAGCCCTGCCCATACCTGGTCCCTACTGCCCACAGGCCTCGTACCCACCCACCCATTATATCCGGAGGGTGCCCCAGAGGAAGATACACTACTTCACAGGCCTGCAGGTCCTGCAGCTGCTGCTGCTCTGTGCCTTTGGCATGAGCCCCCTGCCCTACATGAAGATGATCTTCCCCCTCATCATGATTGCCATGATCCCCATCCGGTATGGGAGGGTGCGCAGAGGGCAGGCGGGACCAGCTGGGTGGAAGGGTGGGAGGAGGGTTGGGGCGGGTGCCCTCTGCCTTCTCCCTGACTCAGTGTTCATCTTCCTGCCTGTTCTCTACTCCCCTCCCCTAAGCTACAAGCTGCTGCCCCAAATCATTGAAGCCAAATACCTGGACGCCATGGATGCTGAGCACTGAGCCCGACTGGCAGGCCCTGGCACACCCCGTTCATCTGTCCCTCCGGGTCTCCCTAGCCTGGCTGGGACTTTGTGTGGGGAGGGGTGGGTGTCTCGGAGTGCTGCCCTATGCTGCGCCTCCTCACAGCTGTCCCAACAGGCGAGGGCACGTGTGCGTCGCGGGGGTTCCGTGGTGTGTGCCTGCACTCCCCACTGCCTTCTGCTTGGGGTGAAAACACTGCTCGGGGCAGCCTCTGCCCAGGGTGGCACTAAGCAGGACAGATTTTCTTTTGATAAAAGAGTCAGATGCCTGAAAGAGAAACCATTTCCTTGATTGTGTAAGGAATTCGCTGTACGCACATTAGAGAATAAAGCTCCTGTTTCTATGCTTCTATGCACTGTCTCCATCCCTGTAGCCCTGCCCCAGCCTCTGAAGGCTGCCTGAGGGCCTTGGGGAGGAATGAAAGCGATTCATGTGTGCTGAGTGCCATCTGTGTGCTGTCGCCTGCAACTCAGCACAGTGGACGTTGGCCCAACAGGGGGATATGGAAAATGCAGGAGGCCTTTGTGCCGCCAGGAATCTATGGAAGCATCTAGGAACAGCACATATATGAGGACCCTGAGGAGAGGGCTTGGGGCCAGGGAAGAGCGTGGCTGGTGTGGAGAAATCAGCAGGGCCGACTGCAAAGGGCCCCGATTCGCAGAGGCAGCTGCAGAGCAGCCTGACCTGAGGCTGAAAACAGGTGTGTGCAGGTCAGCCTGGCAGTTTTGAACTATCTGGTCTGTTGGCTAGATTCTAGAGTTTATAGGTAGCGGGTGTGGGATGGCGCAGGAGCCGCGTGCTGCACCAGGGCAGTGCTGGTGGGGACAGAGCGAAGTGGAAGAAACCAGACGGTGGGGGTTGGTTTGACAGAGGGGAGAAGATGCCATATTTCTGGCGTGGTCCTTTGGTGGTTGGCCAGGGTCCCTGACAGTGGCTGCACAGCGGGGACTACACAACTGAGGCTCAGGGGAGCACCCCACGCCGTGTGCACCTGGGAGCAGCAGCGGCGACAGGCAGAGCACTCGCCTCGCAGACACCCCATCGCATCATCTTTGAGAATTTGGGCTTGAGAACTATTTACACCACAGACCAAGGCAGCAGATGAGAAGACAGCTGCTACATCTAAAACGGCCAAAGGACTAAGATCTAGATAGACAACTCTGATAAACCAACACAAAGACAGTGACTCTGATAGGAAAGAAGCAAGGCTGTGAGTTGGGGAAGGGAGGCCCGAAATGGTAATAGGGATGGCGGGAGATGCCCAGACACCTCGGAAACGTTAAGAAATGCAACCCAGCAGCAAGGCGGCACCTTCCGCTTGGTAGGTTGGCAAGTATCAGGCTGGATCATCAAGCAGGAAATGGTGGGCCCTCGCGCACTGATGGGAAGAGTGGAAACTAAGGCACAATCAAGACACCTCACCCTCTAATGAAGCAATGTTGTTTGTGAGGATGGAGAACTAAAAAGGGGGGGACAGAAAGTGTACGTACTGGGTGCCAGGACAGAACGCCGGGGAGGAAGCTGAGTTAACAAACGGGGACGTCTTGCCCCAAGCTGCATGCGCCTGCCCACCTTGTGAGGCATATGAGCCTTTGGGGCCCCCTCTCCAGTAGCCTGGGTACCCCTGAGGGTGGGGTCATGTCCCGAATCACTAGGCAGGCCCCCCCAGCACCCCGTATCAGCCCAGCCAGACCACCTGCCACCAAGGAGACAACTCCAGAGGCTCAGCCACTGGCACATCCTGGGGAAACGACCCAGCTGGGCCTTACGGGCAAGAGTGGGGGCAAAAGAATGACGTTTGGGCCTTAACTGCAGGCACGGGGGCGGGGGGGAGGGGACAAGGCGAGGAGAAGCAAGGGTTACACCCGCTCGCCAGGCCACGCTGCCAGGGCCAAAGGGCCTGGAGGGGCACCTCTCCAGAGCTGCTTGTGAGCAGAGGCAAGCGTGGGGGCAACGGACCAGCACGGAGGACAGTGTCACGCCCTCTCCCTGGCCTGCTGCACAGAACGGGCTTTTCTGAACATCCTCAGGGCGGGGCGCCTGCTCCTCACCAAACTCCTGCCAGGAAGTCAGGGGAACCATCCCAAGCCCCGGGAGTCCCTCCCAGGGGACGGCTTCACCAGGGCACAGTGAGGTTCTGGGGCAGCCGGCCCGGGCCTTCTGAGGGGCCTGAGGGCCGCAGGCGAATACGGAATGCCGGCCCAGCTGGCGTCAAGGACTCGTCCCTGTCACTGCCATAAAAATGAACTCGGCATTATAATCATAAGCCAACACCTGAGCTGCTCCAGTGTCTGTAACCCCGCGAAACATCACCAGACATCCCACACGGCCCACCTCCAGCCCGGCACACACCGTGCCGACCAGCTGGGCGACGGCACCACGCAGCGGGTGGTCGGGCAGCACGGGCCTGGCACGGAAAAGGTCAGGCCTCACCCTGAGACTCCACGAAAGGAAAGCTGTGACACTCCAGCTAGCAAGGGCGTGCGGACATCCCTAAGGACACGCGGTTAAGGGCATGGGCACAGTGCTGTCCTTGTCCCACCAACACCCCCCGCCTACCTGAGAAGTTTCCTGTTCCTACTAAAGGGGACTTGGGAGACACATCTGCCCAGGGCAGGTTCCAAAGCAGGTACATCCAGTTTATTCTGGAGTGCCTTTCAGAATTTTTATTTGCCACATTTTAAAAACACTAAGACTATTTGTGTGGGTTTTCCCGCAGCCTTCAATCCTGTCAGGGCCAGTCTCTGACACCCGACCCAAGGCCTGGCGGCTTTGGAGAGACCGCTGAATTCCCAAGGGCGAGAGCGGTGTCCCTTGCCCGAAGTTTCTCCAAGCAGAGCCACCCGCTCCTTCGTCCGGTGAGGCTGGGCTGGTGCGGCTGTCAAGTCTCAGCATCCCCAGAAAGTGACCCTGGAGGACACACTGGGCGGGGGCGCCTGCCTGATGGCGGAGGGTTCAGGCTAGCCCTCCCCAGATCCCCGGCAGGCGTGCTCGTCACTGGCCCCAAGAGAAGTCACTGGCCCCAAGAGAAGTCAGGCCGCCGAAGTACTCCTGCAGCTCGCGCAGGGCCCGGAAGCGATGGGAGATGGCGTTCTTCTCGGCTTTGGGCATCTCTGCGTACCTAAGAGGCAACAGCAGCGGCTCAGCATGGGGAGGCCATGTCCGGGACGGCGTGCACCCCCCACCCCATTCCAGAGCCCAGAGCTCAAGGCGTCCCCAGGGAAGGGCAGCGGGGCCACCAGCTCCTGGCAGATAGTTACGTTCTCAAAACTCAGAAAGTTTTAAATTCCCCTATAGGTCCAAACCCATATTAATGAATGAGGAAGGACATTAAACTTGCTCCAGCGTGTCCAGAAGTCATTAAGGGAAGCTGGGGACAGGGGGGATGAGCTGCATGTTTGATCAGCTTTGTCATCTGTTGACAGGAAGCAATGGGGCCTGACAGAACAAACACAGCAGTCTCCTCGAGTGCACTGCGGGGGCGGGGGCGGCGTGGGACAGCCGGCCAGCGGCCTGTCCCCCACGCCAGGGCTCTGGCGAGGTGAGAATCCCACACCCCACTGGTGGGCTTCAGGTCTGTGCTGTCCAGTTTGTGGCCACTAGTCACATGTGGTCCTTTAAATTTAAACCAATTACAACTGAATAAAAAGAATTTCAGTTCCTCGGTCACCCTGACCACATTTTATTTTATATTGTTTTATAAGCTCTTTTTTTTTTTTAAGACAGAGAGCGAGAAACAATGAATTCTTGTTCCACTTATTTATGCATTCACTAGTTGATTCTTGTCTGTGCCCCAACTGGGGATCAAACCCACAACCTTGGCATCGGACGATGCTCTAACCAAGTGAGCTACCCAGCCAGGGCCACCCCAATCACATTATATTTTATTTTTTAATTTTTTTTTTCTAATCACATTTTAAATGCTAAACAGCCACTTGTAGCCAACTGCTACTGGACTGGACAGCAAGATGTAGAACATTTCTGCCACTGAAGAGCATTCTCGGACAGTGCTCTTACATGTTGTCCTCAGCCCTGTCCGGCTTTTGTGAGGTCTCAGGCCATGCTCCCTCCAGCCTGGAAAATCTGGCTCCAACAGCGGCCAAAATGTCCCACGTAAATAAGAGGGGAAATTAATATGAAATACTGAGATCACTCAGCGCCGTGGGGGTTTGATGTGATGCCCACCAAGGCTGCAAAAGTGTTAGAGTTTTTCCAAATTAAATGAGGGGGTCAGAAGATCATCCCACACAACTATCAGATATATACACAACAAGCCAAGGTCAGAGAGAGGAAGCCACTGAAGTCACACAGCTGCTCAGCTGTAAGCTGGAGCCTGAGTCCAGGTCTCTCCCAGCTCCGCCTGGCTGCCTTCCCCACCTTGGACTGGGCCACCCAGATTCCTTGCGTCCACCCCAGCAGAGATGCCTTCAGCTGGAACAGCACCCTCAGAGCCTGCTCCAGCCATATCCGCGTGCCTGCACACTTGGGCGGGGCGCTGACCCAATGGAGATCATGGCTGGCCTGACGCCAGGAGGAAACTGGGCTCCTTACGTTTGCTCGTATCCATCGGGCTGAAAGCAGGGGTCCCAGCCAAAGTCCCGGCAGCCTCGGGGTAGCACAATCTGGCCCTGCCAGAGGAAAGGGAGACAGATATGTCACTGCGCATGAAGGAGATGCACTAGGAGGAAGAGAGTAGCCAGTCTGAGTTTAGGTTATAGATTTGGTTAAATTCTGTTTACTAAAACTATGTGTTTTCAAGGGATCCATAGTATCTGCAAATGTTTGCTAAACACATAAATAAAATGCACAGAGGGACAGGGGGGAGCCAAGTCCTTGATGTCCCTGGAGCCCTCCCTCTCCACAGCTTTGACAAACTGTGACATATTAAAGAAGGGAGTCGATTGTGAAAAACTAACAGAAAACATTTTCTCCTACATATGAAGTTAAGGGCCCTGAACTTTGCAGACAAGCCCCATGCCTGCTACTCTTACTGCATTTCTTAAAATGCTAGGGAGGCTCTAACAATTAAGTGAAAATGTAATAGAAATTACTTAGCACAATGTTCGACATATAAATAAGTTCAATAAACACTGGCTGTAATAGGCAAATTCCAACAGAAAAATGTTACAAAGAGAACCAATTATGGTCCACTGTCATGGAATGTCATGTTGCCATGAAAGCAATAAAAGACAAAATTAATTAAAAACATGTAAGAGAGGTAGTAGGGAAAGGGGATTAGCCACATAAATGTCAAGTCATTCAGACAAAGGCAAATTCTGCTTCTGCTAGCAGGGAGCTGTGTGCCTGAGACCAGTCACTGAACGACTCTGAACCATACCCAAGCAACACGTCTTTTCTGAACACCTGCAGCGAGGCAGGTAGTTTTGTCAGCATCAGCGTTACAGCAGGCCCTGCCTTGCCCTTGCAAAATGACTTTAGGCAAAACAGCCATCACACCAGTAAACAAATTACCAAATGCAAAATGAAGCACCTCACAGGGAACAAACAGAGAACTGAACTCAAGAACAGGATGGAATCTGGGAAGTCCTCAGGGCTGGAGCACGAACATTCCAAGTGGAAGATACAGCTCATGCCAAGGCGCTGAAATGGGGGAAGGCTTGGCATACGTGCTGCTCAAAAGACAATGTATTTGGGTTCAGGGGGTTCAGGTGAGAACAGAACATGAAGAAACATGGCCACCTTGGGTAAAGTGGGGGCTGGGAAGCAACAAAGTACATGAAGCAGCCAAAGCTGGGGAGGCAATAGGGAATGGTGGGGACTACAGTGACTGCGCCCTATCAGCAAGGCTTATGGTTGTTCAAACTTGTGATTTTTGAGAGAACGTTCCTGTATTCATAGCATTATTCACAGCAGCCAAACTGTGGAAGCAATAAATGTCCATCGACTGATAACGGATGAAGAAAATGTGGCACATACATAAAATGGAATACTGTTGAGCCTAAAAAACAAATGAAACCCTGGCCGGGCAGCTCCGTTGGTTGGAGCATTGTCCCGTGCACCCAAAGGTTGCTGGTTTGATCCCTGTTCGGGGCGCATACGGGAGGCAACCAACTGGTGTTTTTCTCACATCAGAATTTTTCTCTCTCACTTCCTCTCTCTAGGATCAATGGATATGTCTAGTGAGGATAAAAAAAAATTACAAAATTCTATGCTAAAACATGGATGCTCTTTAGGTCATTTTAGTAAATGAAGCTAGTAAGCTAGTAACAAAAAGACAAACACTACAGGATTCTATAAAGTGCCTGAAGTTGTCAAAGTCTTAGGAACAGAAAATAGAATGGTGGGAGCTAGGAGGAGGGGGGGAAAGGAGAGTTGTTCTATGGATACAGTTCCCATTTTGTAAGATGAAAAAGCTCTACGCCCTGGCCAGGGAGCTCAGTTGGTTAGAATGTTGTCCCAATACAGCAAGGTTGTGGGTTTGATCTCTAGTCAGGGCACATACAAGACTCAACTAATGAATGCATACATACATGGAACAACAAAATCGCTGTCTCTCTTTCTACCTCTCCCTCCCTCTTTAAAATCAATTTTTAAAAAGTTCTAGAGATCTGTTGTACAATAGTGTGCATATAGTTAACATTACTGTACACTTAAAAATGGCTAAGATAACTTTACATGTTTTTAACACAGACAGAGCTAACCAGGTAGGGCAAACAGGACATCTCTGTAGCCAATTCCTGGTGAAGGCTCTGGAACAGGGCTTTGTGGGATACAGGGGGACTCTGGATTCTATCCTGAGCAGAAGGGACACGTGGGAGTGAAATGCCAGAAGACGCACTCCTGTCATCCTGACACAAGGACGGAATACATGGGCTGGGGCGGGGGCCCAGGGGACAGCTCCGAGTGGTGTGGACCCTGTGAGAAGTAAGGGGACCTCGCAGGGAAGCATGAGGCGTTAAAGGGCAGCTGGGGAAAAAAATGAGTTGGGGAAGAAGACTCTATATAAACATGAAAAGATGGAAAGGCTGTGAAATGTTCATGTGAAGCTGTAGCCTTAGTAGCTGGATGAGGGGAGTGCAAGTGGCAGGAGTCTAGGCTGTAGGTGCAGCTCTGGGAGTTGTCCTCTTCAGTTTCCCCATCTGCTTCCCAGCAGGGCACGCAGAGCAGAGCTCTGGGTGCATGGGACCTTAACAGCAGGGAGCCGCGTGCGTTTCCCTCAAACAGCACCCTCAGGGATCACACAGGTTTCGGGACTGACAGCATTTCTACTTGTGCCCAGGGGCAGATCTGGGCAAAGTCCTGAAAACTAACTCAGGCCTGGACACCACCCCCTCCACATTCCTGCAGAAGACCGTGGGCGGCCGGCTGGAGTCGCGGCGCCCTCTAGTGGCAAGCGGAGGATCAGCATGAGTACGCACCGAGGTCCGGCCCCTGAATAGCCGCACGGGTTCACTTGCATCCCCAGAGCTGTAAGCGAATGTGCAGAGCGCATAGGCCGACTTGTCCTCGAACCCTGCCAGGAGCTGGTGGAGACCTGCGGGCAAGTGCAGTGAAGACTCAGTGCAGTCTGCGACGACCAGTCCCCACCCCAAGGCCCTGGATTGGAGGGCATGTGCCAAGCTGGGGTGGGAGGGGGCGCTTATACATGTTACCAGACAGGCTTTGTGATGATAAAGCTGGAAGTTGGGTCATGAGGACATGGGGTTCATTATTCTATTCTACTATTGTACATGTTTAAGAGCTCATTAATATAAGGTGTTTTCAGAAGCACCTAAAAAGGGGACATTTTGGCCGGCAACTGTAGGTGACAAGGTATGCCCTGCTGGGGCTCAAGAGGTGAGGACCCTAACCCCTAAGCCAGGCCCTGGCTGAGGCAAGGACAGGCAAGCAGTCAGTAGAGCCAGTCCTCTCAGCCAAAATCAACTGTAGTCCGTTTGTTCCCCACATTCACAGCTCCCACCACCCCTTGCCCATCCACTCGTCCCACATCTCAGTGCTCCCTGCAGCTAGGTGTGCACGGAAAGTGTGAGCTTCAGGTTACAGAAGGGGAAACTAGGTGAACAGAGGCTCCGTGGGGGGGCTGGAACCTCAGGTTCCTAATTACTATTTGGGGCCCTCCCCTAGACCACCACCAGATTCTCCGTTCCCAAAGGATCTAAAGGAAGAAATGAAAGGGTTAATACCTTCAGGCTTTAACTTCTCCAGAAACCACTTTCTGCAAGACAAATAAAGTCGAGTCAGACATCAGGAGCTGGATCTTCTGAGGACCTTCTTCTCTGGGGTGCACCCCACCCCAGGACAGCCAAGGGGCTCACATGATAAAGAATGTCTTGCCTCAAAATGAGGACAAATCATCCAAAAGGAAAAAGGAAATGGAGGCAAATAGGCAATGCATAAAAGAATCAATAATTCAGTGAAGGCCTCAAGCTGACTGGTAATTAGGGAAATGTAAATTAAAACTGTGTGTGATAGCATTTCACACTCCCCACATTGCAAATATAGAGCAATGCATACTGTAAGTGTATATGGGTGCTGCTGCTTTGGCAAAAATATTGGCAACCCAAATGTTAAAGATACACATGTTCAAGACCTAGCAACAGTACTGCTAAGCATTTGCTCTCCAACCACAGAAATAGGTATTCAAGTTGGGTTATTTGTATCATAGAGTTACACAAAGACCTTCTAAGGGGGTTCAGAACACTAAATATTTTAAGAAAATCCATTTTCAGATCTTGACTTCCTTATTTTCTCTTTCCTGAAATCGATCTGCCCATGAATGTCCCTTTTCAACAGGTGGGTTCCCCTTGCACATCTCCACTTACACAATAACATTCTCACACTTTACAAAAGACATGCATGCCTTTCCTCCATTCCTAATCCTTCCTCAGGACAATCTGAAATATTCGTGTTGATGCCAAGACAGTGAATGAACTGCAGTATCAGGTAACCAAACATTTCTAAGTTGAGGGGGTTTTGTGGGCAGGACTCTGCAAGGGGGTGGGGGAGCACTCACATGTAGGGGCCAGGGAGGCCCCCAAGAGCATTGAAACACAGACAGGTGTCTTCTACCAGTACAGGCCCCTGTACCTGCAGCACAAGGAAATGCAACCCTGAGACCTACCACCAGCAGCAGGCCCTGCCGCAGCCCTGAATAATTCCCAAGCCATCCAAGCTGGGGCCAAGCCCACATCTAGTTGGGACCTGCTACTGCTGCAGGAATAGCAGCAGCAGCAGCAGCAGCAGCAGCAGAAGATAGAGGTCCATCTACTACTGGGATTAGCCCTTGGCTTATCTCTTATATTCCTTTTAGAGTTAAGAACACCAAAGCCTTGGCAGGTTGTAAAGACTGCTCCAGGCACAGAAACAGGAAAGATGGGATTCATCCTTAGGCAGCCTGACCCTTCACAAAGTGCTCTTTGCCAGTTCCAGTGCAGGGTGGATGTGTGCAGGGGAGAATGTAGGGATTGGAATGTATGTATCTGAGAATTAGGGAGAGAGAATCATGTATGTGGTGGTCTGGGGAGATACTATGCAGCCAAGCTTGAGAAAGGACAGTATTCCAGGGCCAACATGAACTGACCCAGAACAGCTAGGTCTGGGCAGGTCCTTAAAGTCATAACAGATTGTGCCCACCCTATTGTTCTCCACTCATCCCAGAAGGCACAGGTCCCAGAAGCGACCACGACAAGAGAAGCGAGTAGAAAACACAAGTGGAGCAAGCACCTGGCGAGCTGCCTCCTGACACTTCTGTATAGAAATCTCATCAGGCTCCCCCTGGTACTCCGGCACTTATGGGGAAAAGACACACAGAGAGTCAGGTCACCAGCAGACAGAGAACTCAAACTGTCTTTTAGAAATTAAACAAAACAGAGACATACGGTCAATTTTCTGTGCCACCAAAGTACATGGAAACTTGTCTCCTAGAATCTGGATGACCTGTTCCAAAATGAAAGAACATTTAACACCATTTGTTAACAATTCCCCGTTATTACACAAGCTGCCATCCACCCTTCTCATAAGGGAATTCTCCTGCCAGTCCCCTACAGCTTATCAAGTCAGGCCCATGAGCCTCCCAGCAGCCCTCAGGGTCCACCCCAGCAGATCATCTCCCTCATCTCAGCCTCCTGCTTCAGGTCTCTGTTCATGCTATCTGCCCACCCAGAACACCCTCTTTCCTTTTCTATGCTCCCAGAAACTCTATATTCCTAGGCCAGGAATTCTCTATCAGGCATTACCCAGAATCGAGGAGGCCTGTGAACTTGGATGGGGAAAAAAAGACCTGTTTTTTAAAATTTATTTATTTATTGGGGTGACACTGGTTTAAAAATACCTCTCTATTTTCAGTAATCCCTAGCTGAAATTCAGTACCTTTTTTCAATTGTGAATATAGAAAACCAAAGTAGCATTAGCAGTTCCAGTGGCCTTTAAACCTATTAAAATCACAGCTGTCCCCATGCCCCCTTACAGTGATAGCAGATATCTCAAAATATCATCTACAATTCTCATTATTATAAAATTATGGTAATTACACACTGTTAGATTGAATCCTTTAATACGTCAATAAAGTAATATTTGTAATATTTTGAGAACTGTACTTCAATAGATTTCCTTTGTAATTCTACGTACTTTACTTTGCATATTTAAAAATATTTTCCCGAGAAAGGGTCCAGAAGCTTCATCAGTCTGCCAATGGGGTACCATGGCATAATGAGGAGTTAATACTCCCTGTTTTACTAGCCCTGGCCAGGCAGCTCAGTTGGTTAGAGCATCGTCCCAATAAGCCAAGATTGTGGATTCGATCTCTGGTCAGGGCACATAGAAGAAGCAACCAATGAATGCATAAATAAGTGGACCAACAAATCGATGTTTCTCTCTCTCTTCCCCTCTCTCTCCGAAATCACTAAAAAATTTAAAAATAAAGTAAAAAAGGAGCACCTTGATTTAAGTATTAAAAAAAAAAAAAAGACTCCCTGTTTTAGACCAGCTTCAACTCCATCTTCTCCAGTGAGCTTCCTCTGGCCACTCAAGCACCTTCTTCTAAGTGTGGGAGGGCCATGTTCTCAACTAGCAGCTGCGCCAGGCTTGGGGACTGACACCCACCATCTTGCATGGGGCTGTCTGTTCAGGGTGGTACTGCCTGTCTCTTCGATTGGTCTGGCCTCAGGATCCCAAATATTTTATCAGCATAGGGCTCTGGTTACTGAGAAGGTGACCCTGTCCTGGCACAAAACTGTCATCAGTCCCTATGCTGTGGACAAATGAAGGGTCCCCTAATGACTGCACCCCACTGGTCTGCTTCAAACGTATCTAATGGGTGTCATCCTGATTTCCCACACAGGACCCCACCGCTGCTTTGGCCACAGCTGACTGAGCAAGGGCAAACCCTTGACCCAAGCAAACCAATCAGAGCTAGTGTATGGCAGAAGCCTCAATGCGCCTCCATTACAACAAAAGAAAGGAGAAAAACCCCACTAGCAAAAAGGATGGTCATTCAGCAAGAACTACAAGGACAGGACAGCCCCTCAAGAGACGCCTTAACACCATCACTTTGTACTTCCACAAGAGTCAGGTGGTTTATATGAGCTCCCTGGTGTCTCTATTATTTGCAGCCAAAGACGTTTCATCAAACCCTAGATCTGCAGAGCCAGCCACAAAGTAGCCAGGAGCTTTGGATCCACTGCTTCCCTCATTCCTCTCGTCATCCCCATTTCACAGATGCTGAAAGAGGCTGGGAGAGGCTGAGGACCACGTTTCTGAACCATGGTAGGATGTGGACGGCTCAGTTTGGATGTCTGTTCTAGGCTCTGTCCAGTCCCTGCCACCCACCCCCAAGCCAGCAGCTAGATCTGCATCAGCTTCAAATGGCTGTTGAGATCCCTGTTTAAGGTCTAGCTCAGTAAGTGACCTTTGGTACAAGTGCTAAGGACCCCGTCACTCCCTCAGCTCCCGCAACCTCTGAGCTCACAAGCCCTGTGTTCCGCACCGCCCCACTCCGCGCGGTCCAACCCCTTCCACACCTGGGTCAGACCTATCCCTGTGGGTCTGACTCTCTATTCCCCTTCCGCGACTCCGCCTGCGTGCTTCCTCCGCCTGGTTGCTCCTTCTCCGCCCTATTCCCAGCCGACCTGACCACACTCTACCCACCCCAGCCGCCTCCTGCCCGGCCTCCCACACCCTCCCAGCACCTCCTCCAGCTTCTTGGCGTTTCCCGTGACAAACACGATCTTCTTCCCGGCCAATGAGGCCGCCATGGTGAACCTCGGTTACTTCTCAGCCCCACCGGAAGCCCCTTTACCTCAGGTTGCCGTCACTTCCGGCTGGCGGCGGAAGGGGGTGTTTAGGCGTCCAGCCAGCGGTCCAGGGGGAGACAGTCTTGGCATCGCGTTACGCGCATTTGGCGGCGGCGACGACAGCCTAACCGCCTTAGCGGGGTAAGGCCGCGCTGGGCGCCCGGAACCCTTGCTCAGACCGCTGGCGAGTAGAGTGCCGTTTTTCCGGATGACCAGCCTGGGGCGCCGGGCGCTAGAGTAGAAGAAAGTGGCGCGGCTCCCCTGCGCCCGAATGCAACAGGCTTCCTGAGTGGAGGTTGAGTGCTCCGAGACCAGTCTCTCCCACCAAGGGACGCTGTTTTCACGGACCAGAAGAGACCATTCCAGCCACCCGTCCCACCAACGCTTTCTCCCGTCTCTGGTACTTGGGTACCGAGGGAAGCAAGAAAAACCCTCGTCCCTACCCCGAGACCGTTGATGAACGGCGCCTGCAAGGCTGTCTCTGAGAATGGGCTCTTTCTGGGCCAGGACAGCCAAGCGCGGGCCTTTAGCCTGACCTCACCTTCAGTCCCGGTCTTTTAGCTCCTCCTTCCCCCGCCAGCTCTGAACTACTTGATGTGTACTTAAACTTGACATAGTCTAGCAGGGGTGTCCAACCTTTTGGTGTCTCTGGGCCACATGGTAAATACATTGCGAGATGTAATCACACACAACAAATCTCATGTTTTAAGTAAATTTACGATGTTGTGTTAGGCCACATTCACAGCCATCTTTGGCTGCACGTGGTCTCCCAGGGTCTGCAAGTTGGACAACCCTGGTCTAAAGTAAGCCTGGTCTTTTCACCCATCTCCCAGACTTGGGACTTGAGTATTTTGATTCCTTCGTCCCTCCAGCCTCCCAAATTCATCATCCCTTCTCCATACCCATGTCTCAGCCAGATCTTTGCATCCTGAATACAGCAAAGAACAGAATGTGCCCCAGCAGACCCTCGAGGGTGACAGGCCTTGAACCACTGCTAACTCCCCCATTGGGCAAGTCACTTGTCTCCCTCCTTCAGGGACTCAATAATAAGGACAGATTCAGGGCCAGCTCTACTCCTGGTGAGGCAACTTCTGTCAGAGGAGTATCAGTACTCTGGAGGTCTGTCAGTCCCTGGAAGAATTATTTTGCCTACTGTTAATGACCTCTGATAAACTTTTTTTTTTTTTTTTTTAGACCCCAGAATTTGTCTTTAGAGGGTATTTAAAATTCCATGCTCTCTAAAAACTTTGCTCAATGATCATAGTGTTAGTATTGCATGGGCTAAAAGGCATTACTGTGTTCTGGGGCAGGTCCTAAAGTTTCTGGGTCAGTACCCTTTCCACAGTGTGATTTGTGAAGCTCCTTGGAGTTGATTTCGGAAGTACTGGGTTCGAATCGGGGAGTGCGTAGCAACTACCTCTCTGTCATCTATTTTCTTTCCTCATGAAATCATAGAGAATCCTCAGGGAGGTGGAGGGGCAGAGATTTCCCTGATCAAAGCTGACCTCCTGGCCTTTAAAACTTCAGCTACACCATTATGCCAGGAAGAGCTTCCCAGGGACTGGGTCTAGGCATCTGGTGTACCATAGACAGGTACCATGTGCTACGGTCACTGCAGTGACTGGGGAAATGCTGGGTGCTGAGAACCACCTAGGTTAGGGCAGCTGATCAGTCACAGCTAGCTGTGGGAGCTTACAAAAGGTTAATAAGCGGGGAGTCTTGTGAATGGGTATTCACTTTCACTAGATAGACCTCACTCTAAATCTGAAGGCCATGGAGCCCAAGAGCTTGAGGGGAGGGAAAAGGTATGTGAATACACACAATTGTATACAAAGATTTGTGTATGTGTGATCTTTAATCAGCACTCTTGGTTGCAAGTGTCAGAAAATCCTCTTAGGCAATAAAACTAAAAAAGAAATGTACTGATTTGTTCACTTAACTGATCAGTCTATAAAGAGATACTGAAGTTTACCCTGGTTTGTGTGGCTCAGTGGATTGAGCGCTGGCCTGAGAATCAAAGGGTCACTGGTTTGATTCCTGATCAGGGCACATGCCTGGGTTGTGGGCCAGGTCCCCAGTTGAGGGTGTGCAAGAGGCGACCACACACTGATGCTTATCTCCCTCTCTCCCTCCCTTCCCCTCTAAAAATAAATTTAAAAAATTTTTTTAAAAGATAGTGAAGTTCTTAGTTGCTCTAAACAGAAAGGAAGGAGATTGCATCATTTGTTAATTCATTAAATAAACTGTGCTAGAATTAAAATGTACAAATATTTACCCCCTTTAGTAAAGAATATGACTGGAAATCTCATTAGAACTGCACTCCCCTCAATTGGAAAAACCCAGCTAAGCAAAGAAGGATGATTCTTGTCCTCAAAGGAACTTGTCAAGTCCTGTTGGTTCTACCTCTGGAATAGCTCTTGAATCAGTCCCCTCCTTTTCGCCCCCCACTACTGCTCTTATAAGTCCAACGCTGTTTTGTTCTTACCTACACCAGGAAGATGGCTCTTCCTGCTGTTTTCCACCCTCCTGTCTGCCCACAACCCTTAAGCGACATGTTTGGGGGCCAGGACGCCGAGAACCTGAGAACTACATGTGAAAGCTATAAAAATGATATCTGAGGCAACAGGAAGAATTATCTCTATTGACAGTTTGTTTTGCCCATCCAGGCAACTTTCTGAGCTCATGCAAATTATGAAAATGTATAAAGTCTTTAATTTTTTAAAATTTATTGATTTCAGAGAGAAAGGAATGGTGAGGGGGAGAGACACATTGACTTTTTTGTTCTACCTATTTATGTTTTCATTGGTTGATTCTTGTATGTGCCCTAACTGAGGATCGAACCTACAACCTTGGCTTATTGGGATGACTGTCCAACCAACTGAGATACTCGGCTAGGGCTTTCACCTTTTTTCTTTTTTTTGTTGATTTTAGAGACAGAGAAAGGGGGGTGGGAGGAGAGACTTTGATCAGTCATCTCCTGCACACTCCCTGACCAGGGCAGGTCCCTAGTTGATTGAGCCCACAACCTGGGCCGATGCCCCAACTGGGAATCGAACCCACAACCTTTTGGTGTACAGGATGATGTTCCCACCAACTGAGCCACTGGGCCAGAGCTAACTTGTACGTTTTAATAAAACTTTTTATTATGGAAAATTTCATAGTCATACAAAGATGTCAAAAAGGGTAGTATAATGAGCCCCTATATAACCATCACACAACTTTAACAATTATCAACATTAGCTATTTTTATTAAATCTATCCTGCCCAGTTTACTTGTTTAAAATTTAATTTAAAATGTAAATTATGAAATACTCCAAACTTACAGAAAAGAGACAGATGCTCAAATTGTCACCACTTCAATTTAATAACGTGGTATTGTTTAGTGGTTTTATTTTATTTTTTTAGATTTTATTTATTTACTTTTTAGAGAGGGGAAGGGAGGAAGAGAGGGAGAGAAATATCAATGTGTGGTTGCTTCTCACGCACCCCTCACTGGGGACCTGGCCTGCAAGTCAGGCATGCGCCCTGACTGGGAATCAAACCAGTGACCCTTTGGTTCACAGGCCAGCACTCAATCCACTAAGCCACACCAGCCAGAGCTGTTTAGTGGTTTTAAAACTTATATATATGTTGTCACACTGCACATAGCCATTTGCAATAATTTCCACTTAACAGATATTAACATGTCATATTTTTTCAAATCTCCCCCTGCCTCCACCATTCACACCATTGGTCCTGGAATCTTTATGTTGTCACACACACAGAAGAGGTTTCATACTACTCTAATAGCAAATTCCCAGTAGTTATTTGCTTCTTTAAAAAAATCTCAAGTTTACATTCTGTCCCAGTTCTTTTGTTTGTTTGTTTTACAATAAACACCTATGTTACATGCACTAAGACAAGAGGAATGAAGGTTTATTTGCTTTTTGGGTCTTGATTTTCCTCAGCTAGAACTCCAGTTTCTTGCCTTATTGCACATAACCATCTGCTTGGCCACACTGGCCTGGTCTTGAAGCGATGCATGCAAGAAGTTTGTCCTGCTGGGACTGCTCATCTAGAAGACTGCTGATTTTGGCATTCTTTTTCATATTTCTTCTGAGTTTTCTTTTATCTTTTTTTTGTTGTTGACAATCTCTTTCTCCTCTGGAGTCAGCTTGGCCCCCTCCTTGAGGTCCAGGGACAGTGCCTAGTGGGACTCATACCACTATTGGTATGGTGTGCTGTCGATGAGCATCATGCAGTTCTTTACCAGGCTCTTGGTGCGGACCAGCCAGCTTGTTGTTAGATGCATGTAGACAGCATCAATAATCCTTGTTTTGTGCATACAGCACTCTAAGCCCCAGGAGAAGTTGCCCACATCCAGCCTCAAAGCTCAGTACTTCTTGTTGCCTGCCCGTGCATGGACTATGTGTATGCAGTGAAGGCCAATCTTAATGTGGGCAGCAGGGCACCCCAGTGCATATTTTTGCTTCTTGTGGTTGGGCTTTCTCTTGTCTATGGGCTTGTGGCACTTGTGCCATTGAGTTGACATGGTTTGGCACTGACTGGAAAGAGCCTATCTGCAGTTTCTTTGAAAACAACTTCATTGAAGTATAACTTGTCCCCAGTTTTCTTTATAGATTCTTAAGAATTAAAGGGGACTTTAAATTCCCTGTGGGTAATTTCCAAGAGCTCACTATGGGAAACTGGATCACTAATTTTTGTACAACCTAAGAAAGCTAATTTTACTTTAAAATACGTATAAAATTGGCAGGTCTGAGTACAAAAATATATCACTATTTAAATGGAAGATTTGGTCTCTCCCTCTCATTCTTTTAACAAAAATGTCACAGCTACAAACACAGCTCTGCCCTTACCCTCATCCATCTTCTTCTCTCCCCAAAGGTAATCGTTATCCTGAAGTTGGTGTGTATTATTCCCAAGTATCTTTTTGTACTTTTTACACATGGTGTATATGTTTCCATAAACACTATATGGCATTGTTTAGTGCCTTAAAGACATATATTAAGGTTGTCACGCTGCATGTAACCGTTTGGAATAATTTCCACTTAACGTGTTTTTTTAATGCCCCCCAAATTCATTCTAAAATAAAAAAAACTAAGGTCTCTGTGAAACACACGGCCTGGGCGGAGCCCAGAGTGGTGGGCGGGGTCTTGAATGGGGAAATGGGAGGGGTCATATGGGCGTTGGGCGGGGACTGGGAAGTTCAGGGCCTCTGGGTGGACACATAGGTCCCACCTGGAAGCTGTCGCCATGGTGGCCCCGGTGGTGTACTTGGTGGCAGCAGCTCTGCTTATCGGCCTTATCCTCTTCCTGACTCGCAGACGGGGCCAAGCGGCAGCAGGTAAGGGATGCCGCCGCGCTAGGGCCGGTGGGGCCGCTTCTCCGACTCCCTGAGCCGTGGTAGGCCGTCGCGCTGAGGCTCCTGCGCATGCGCCCGTCCGCCTGGCGGCGCTGACGGGGATCTAGGCGCCTGGCCGAGCTCTAGGGCTTGCATGTACCCGCGCGAAGGGGGACCGGCTGGGACCAGGCCAGAACCGGCACACGGGATGGCTGCGTCCTTGCACTTTCCTCCCGGTCCCCAAAGACATCCTCGCCCCATCCCTGTCCTTGCCCCCTGGCACTGCAGACCTACACACCCAGAGGGGCTAGGCCCAGGCGGACACACGCTGCCATCTCTCAGTGGGGCAATGTCCCTCTGAGCCCGTTGAAGAAATCACAAGAGTTTCCATCCCTCCCAGGCTGACTCCAGAGCCTGTGCCAAGAAGGGGACACTAGAATATTTTCTGCCTACCCACGAGCTGGAGAGAGCATGAGGCAGCCCTGGGGAACTGCCTGAGGCTCTCGCCACTCAAGGAGACACCCGTGCACTCTCCTCCCTGTTCTGCACCTTGATCAGAAGGCCATGTCATAGGACAGACGCACCCGGCATTCCCCACTCCATCCCCTTCCCTTGTCACCAAATGGCTTTGTGTTTAATGTCTCTCCCCCTCACTGGGCCCACAAGCTACTTCAGAGCACCTGCAGGCCCCGAGGGTAGGGCAAGGAACTGAGGTAAGGAGATAGCCAGCAAATTTCCTGGGAAGAAAGCCCCCAGGTGGGCTCTCTGGTTGTGCTGCCAGATAAAACCACTGGCCGGTGGTGTTAGGCCAGAAATAAATGCAGTCCTGCAGTGGGCATTCAGGTGAGGTCTGTAGAGTTCAGAGTGGGCTTCCTGGAGGAGGTAGAGCTTCAGCTCCATCTTGCTCCATCAAGGTGGGAATCTCCTGACGGGCCAGCTGCAAGGTGGGACTTTGAAGGGAAAGGTATCAACACAGGCTGGAGGGAAAGGGTGATCTTGCTGCCTAGGACTGAGGTGAGGGTCTGGGTTATAAAGGCCTCAGTGGTCTCAGAAGTTGGGATTTGTGCTTCCATCAGGAGCCTGGAGGAAGTTGAGTAGAGGAGGATGAGACCTTTAGGATGTTGCTCCCCTGCCGTCAGGTGGATTGGGCTGCTGGACAACATTGTGGTTCCTCTCTTCCCTATAGCCAGCGGAGAGCCACTGCACCATGAAGAGCCAGTGCCAGCAGGCCGAGTGGCCCAGGCTCGGCCCCTGGAGCCCGAGGAGCAGAGGGCTGGGGGTAGACCCCGGCGCCGCAGGGACCTGGGCAGTCGTCTGCAGGCCCAGCGTCAAGCCCAGCGATTGGCCAGGTCCGAGGTGGATGACAATGAGGAGGAAGCCGTCATCCCAGGTGAGTGGGGCCACATCCTGGAGGGGAAGAGAACTGCCCTAGGGGGTGAGAGGACCCCAAAAGCTGGGTCGAAGAGTAGGGTGTGAAGCCACAGTGTGGGAGGGATGTCTGGGAGCCATAGGATGGAGTGTGGCCAGACTTGAGAACTGGCCTTTGGTCCTAGGGACCAGAAGTTCTAGATTCTGACCCCTATTCCATTGGGCCAATACCTTCCTTCATCTGGGTTCTCGCTGTCCAAGCAGGAGGGCAGGGGTCTTTAAATTGACCAGGGGAGTTCCTCAGTTCCCTCTATATCCCAACACTCTTCCTGGTGTGGGCACACTCATTCGCTGAGGGCCTCACCCCCGGGCCAGAGCTCCTGGCTGAGCGCTCCGGCAGTCCCTGGACTGGGGTTGCCGTAACCCAAGAAGAGTTTGAGGATAGAGATGTTCTTCTGATGGAGACCTCTGTATCCCTGGTACTGGGAGACCAACAGGGCCCTTGGGATTATAGGAAAGAACATCTCCCCACCAGTGCTCCACAGCTGTCTTGAGCCTGAGAAAGAGGCATTTGGGGCTTTTGCCTTTGTACTCTTGGAAATTAGCCCCTTTGGCTAAAAAAAAAAGAGTCATCTGTTGCACCATCCCTCCTGTCTCAGACTTGCAGTCTAATATCCTTGCTGCTTAGGAATCAGCGGGTTTTTGGCCCTGGGGTAATCCTGGGTTTTGGGCTATCTTTTTGCCTTGGGTAAAAGGGATAACCCTGGCCAGGGACTGAGTCCAGAGCCCTCAGCAGTGAGAATGATTTGAGATTTGAGGTGGGTGGTGAGGCTGGTTAGAGGGGATGGAGTGGGGATAAATTTCCCCTGGGGCTATCCCTCCTTGGAGCTTTGGCTGTGAGACAGAAAGCAGAGAACTCTGCAAGCCCAGACAGTCCTGTCTGTAATTTGCAGACATTGGGATATTGGAACCTGGTGCGTTCCTCTATGGCTATGCGACGTGTAAAGTTATCATCTCTCCCCTTGCCCTGTGGATCCCTCACCCTACCACCACCTCTAACACACACACACACCCTGGGTTTGAATTTCTGCATTTGTAGCTGATGCCTCTGGAGGGCAGAGCTGGGCTAATGACATTTGCAGGCTGGTGGAAGGGGAACCATCCATAAGGACAGGGACAAGGGGTGGGGTGGATCCACCATCATTGGTCCTCTCTAGCCAAGACCTGAAGTGTCCTTCTCTGCCCCCACACAGCCCATGAGGAAGAAAGTGAGAAGCCAGCAGAAACTCACCCGTCGGGGAAAATTGGAGCCAAGAAACTACGGAAACTGGAGGAGAAACAAGCACGAAAAGCCCAGCGCGAGGCAAGAGGGAGGAGTGGGGAGCAGCTCCGGGAAGTGGGAAAGGACCCTCCCTTCCCTGTTCCATATAGCAGACTCTCCCCTTGAGGCTCTTTGCATGCTGGGCTGGTGTTTGCTGCTTCCCTAGCTTTGTCTCCTGCAGCCTTGGTCTGTAGCCTGGCCCAGGCATTGCCTATTGCCTGCCCTGGCCTGTTTGGGAGGTGAACAAGCTCTAGGTGGGGTAGGGATGTGCCTCTATGAAGGCCTCTCTCCAGGCAGAGGAGGCCGAGCGTGAGGAGCGGAAACGCCTTGAGTCCCAGCGTGAGGCAGAATGGAAGAAGGAGGAGGAGCGGCTTCGGCTGGAGGAGGAACAGAAGGTAAGACCGACCCCAGATCCTGACTTCTGACACCTGACCAGGCAGCCTTGTTTCCCATGCAGCTCCCTAACTCCTCCAAGCTGGACGATGGGCCATAGACCAGGTGCAGAGGCAGGCCTTGGTTTACTTAGTCCCGGGGCTCTCAGTGCAGTCTGCATAAAGCTGCCACTGAAAAGCAGAGCCTGAGATGGGAGTTTGTATGCATGTGATATATCGAACATACCTGGAGTACATACCTGGAGTACTTGAAGAACATTGAGATGGTGAGAGTGGCCAGAGCAGTGTAAGCAAGGAGAGGGGTCAAAGAGATAAAGGGGGTCTCTGGATCGTGAGGGCCTTGAGGCTGTTACAGGTCATCATGAGAGTTGGTGGACTCTTGTGTGAGTCAGGTCCTCCTTAGGTCCTGGCATAGAGGAGATGCTCAGAGATGAGGACCATTGCGATAGAAGTCGTTGATGAGCATTCGTTTGCTATATGCTTCCTGCTTCTGAGAACCAGGTGCCCAAGAAAGGGAGTATCATAAAGATGTGATGTGATACAGGGCGAGAGCCAGGGCTGCCCCAGCTGGAAGACCCCATAACGTGATGCCTTTGGGCTCTGACTGGCCTCGTTGTCCAGGGGCACTGGATGGTAGAAGGCCTGACTATGGGTACTGTAGCAATGGACCAGAACACGTGGACCAGAACACGTGGAGGCATTAGTAGAGAGGGTTTTTCACTTTTATGAATATTGACTCTGCCTAATGCACCTTCAGTATCCTGGGGCTCTTCTCCCCCTCACTTAGTTTCCCCTGTTATTAACATCTCACCTTATGGTGGCCTATTTCTCACAACTAATATGGATGTATTATTATTAAGTAAACCCCAAAATTTATTCCGATTTGATTAGCTTTCCCCCAGTATCCTTTTTTTAAATTTTTAAAAATTGATTTGAGAGAGAGAGGAAGGGAGAGAGAGAGAAACATTGATTTGTTGTTCTACTTATTTACACATTCATTGGTTGATTTTTGTATTGCCCTGACTGGGGATTGAACCCACAACCTTGGTATATTAGGATGACACTCCAGCCAACTGAGCTACCCAGCCAGGACCCCAATATCCTTTTTCTTTTCCAGGATACCACATTACACTTAGTTGTCATGTCTTCTCAAGCTCCTCTGGGTTGTGACAGCTTTTCACTTTTCTTGCTTTTGATGATCTTGATTGTTTTGAGGAGTACTGCGAAAGTACTGTATGTTGCTGTGTATAATCACTCCCATGTATAATGTGAACTCATGTTTTTGGCCCAAACTTTCAGGAAAAAAATCTTTTGTTTTAATTTTTATTTTTTTAAGATTTTACTTGTTTATTTTTAGAGAGGGGAAGGGAGGGAGAAAGAGAGGAAGAGAAACATCAATGTGTGGTTGCATCTTGTGCGCCGCCTACCAGGGACCTATCCTGCCACCCAAGCATGTGCCCTGCACTGGGAATTGAGCTGGGACCCTGACCCTTTGATTCGCAGGCCGGGACTCAATCCACTGAGCCACACCAGCCAGGGTTCATTTTAAGTTCTTAATTCAGTTTTTTATTTATTTATATTCGGAAACAAAACTGATCATCGTATTCCAGGGTATTATTTTGCATACAGATATCATTACTACTTTCTAGAGTTACACTTTTAATGCAGAAGCATAAATAAAAGAACTAAAAACATTTCTATATATACAAAATTAGTACTACCCATGTATAATGGGCATCCTCATTTTTCCCTCAAATGTGGGCAAAAAAGTGCATGTTACATGCAACATAATACAGTATTTTGTAAAATGTTCCTCAATTTTGGCTGATGTTTTTCTCATGGTTAGACTGAGGTTATGGATTTCTGGGAGGAAGATCACATGTGAAGTGCCTTCTTCAACACAGTGTATAAGTGGTACGTGTTATCAGCTTCACTTGCCACTAGTGATGTTAAAACCTAGATCGCCCAGGGTGTTTGTCAGTTTCTCCACCGTAATGTTACTCTCCCCTTCCCATACTTCTTCAGAAACAAGTCACTGCACAGCCCACGCTTCAGGCGTGGGGAGTTATGCTCTGCTTCCTTGAGAGGAGAGCATCCACAAAAGTATTTGGAACTCTTTTGTGCAGAAGATTGACCTTTTCTTCTCTATTTATACATTCAGTTGTTTATTTTTATCCACATGGACTTATGACTATTTATTTTGTACTTTGTCTTATAATCCAATACTGTTTTATTTTGTTGCTGAGATTGTTCCAGCTTTGGCCATCAGGAGCTCTTTCAGCTGGCTCCTGCGTACCTTTGACATGCTCTCATTGTTTTCTCACTGTTGGCGCTGCAAGATGCTCCGGCTCATCCTGTATATTTCCTGCCCCAGCTTGAGCTTCATGTTTTAAAAATATCTGTCTGAGAGCTCTGGAAGATGGGTTAGGTTGGGGGAGGCTGTCGTACTAGGTGGTGGCGGTGGTGGTGGAGTGACATGGATGGACTGAAGCTTTCTGGGTGTTGAAGAAGTGGTACTTGGGACCTCACTTCCGGCTGGGGCCGCTGGCCAGGTGGCTGTGTGACTCACTGAGCCAGGGACCCAGGAGGAGGACCAGACCTGTGGGGAGTAGATCACAGGGTCTTTCTGGAACGTAATTCAGTTTGAGGCACCTTTGTGATGGCCCAGTCGGTGTGTCCTGTGGATGGTTGTGTGCTTGGGAGTGGAGATTTGGGCAGGGACACAGCTGTGGCAGTCACTGGCAAGGGAATGGTTGTTGATGCCACGAGCCCCGAGAGAGAGTGGAAGTGGGAGAAGGGGCAGGACTGAGTGATGGAGGAGGCGGGAACAGTGGCGCAAGGAGCTGGAGGAAGTGCAGGAGACGGTGGCGTCTGGAAGCCAAGGGAAGGAAGAAGGAGTGGTCAGCTCTGCCCAGTGCCACTGAGGGGACGGGATGCGAGGCCTGGTGGTTGCCCCTCGGATTGGGTGGGATTAAGGGGATGGGTGAGGCCATAGCAGGAGTTGTTCCAGAGGAGCCCAGTATGCAGAGGCCAGGCTAGAGCGGACCACAGCGGAGAATGGGTGGATGGTGAGGAAATGGACCCCCGTGTGTGTTTGAACAAGATGGCAGGGTGGGCGGCTGAAGGGTATTGTGGGTGGGGCTGTGGCAGGGCATTGAGGAGAGGGAGGCTGAGCAGCATTTGTCTGGGAGGTTATGGAACTCATGAGAAGTGGAGCCTCTGCCTTCTGCTCAGTGCGGGGGCCAGAGGGATGGGGTCCTGAAGGAGCTCTGTCCCTGAGAAAGGGCTGAGGGGTATGACCAGCAAGGACCAGACCAGGGATGGGGTGGGCACCCGTGCCCAGATACCTGACTCTTGCCCACTCTGTCCCCAGGAGGAGGAGGAGAGGAAAGCCCGCGAGGAGCAGGCCCAGCGGGAGCATGAGGAGTACCTGAAGCTGAAGGAGGCCTTCGTGGTGGAGGAGGAGGGTGTGGGCGAGTCCATGACCGAGGAGCAGGTGGGCCTGCCACTCCTGCGAAATGCTGCTGTCCCCACCAAGGCGGGCCCGTGGCAGACCCGAGGCCGGCCACTGCCTCCCAGACACCCTGCTGCTCCTCGCCTGCCTCCCCAGCCAGGCAGCGAGGGAGGGGCAGGCATGGTGGCCAGCAGGCTGCAGGGTTGAGAGGCCTTGTTCTTAGGAGAGGTGCCTCCAAAAGCCTCACCGTGGGAGGCCGTGCTGCCTGCCAAGGCAGGTGGTACATGTAGGCGGTTGGGCGGGCACGCGGGCAGGCACACAGGCGGGTGGCACCCGGCTGGGCAGGTGGGTAGGCATAGACCCCTGCAGCCTCGGCAAGAGGGACACTCACTCTGCTTTCTTTGCTCCTCTAGTCCCACAGCTTCCTGACAGAGTTCGTCAACTACATTAAGGTAAGGAGCCAAAGAGCAGATCCCGGTATCAGCTTCCTGCCTCGTGTGTGTGTGTCTGTGCGTCGTGCATGTTCTCAGGAGAGCTGACCCGAGCACGGGCTGCAGGAGTTACACTCAAGGTCAGGCAGGAGTGGGCAGCAGGACCGAGAGGGGCTGAACTGCTGGGCTCCTGGCCAGGAGAGTCTTCTCCTGACCCCGAGGGTGGAGAAGGACCTGGGTCCGTGTGGGAGGTGTGAGCCTTTGATTCCTTCCTCACACGCAGCGTTTGACAGTTTTTCTGTTCTTCAGACCCCACGCTCAGTGAGTCACTGTGTTTTCAAGTTTCTTCGCATGTGTTTTCTGTCGATTCTGTCACACTGAGGCTCCTCTGACTTGAAACAAGCATCCCCTGCCACGTGTTCCTGACCGGGAACTTGGGTCTTGAGGGGGTGAGGGGGGAAACAGTGCTGTTTCCTTTGGAATCCAGGGCAGGGTGGCAGGTGTGTCCCCTTCTGTCTGCAGGCCGCCCCGGTGCAGCTCCGGGTTGCATAAGCATAAGCACTGTCCTGCTCCGCTTTGCTGCTAAGCAACTTCCCTTCTCCCACAAAGGATGCGAGAGGTTTTCAAGTGCAGCTCTGAGGTGCAGAGGCGGCTGAGGGAATGAGTACAGAGGTAGCGGGGGTAGGGGTGGGGGCGATACTAGGGGGTGCCAAGGAGCCAGGGCTTGCATAATCCTCCTCCCACCTCCCAAAAGGGAGCAGGGTTTAGATGCCTCCCAGCAACCAGGGGCTGGGGTTTCCCAGGAGGAAGGAAGCTTCCTCAGGCTGTGCCCACTCCCCTCGACGGAGCCTGTTCTCCACCCTGGCACATGGGACTAAGGGCTGTGGCCCGGGCAGGACTGCTCACGTGTCCCTGCTGCTGTTTGGAACTTTCTGTCCCCATCTACCCAGTGGGCAGCAACATGGTCCTGTGTGTTTCCTCCAGCCCTCCTCCATCAGCTTTGGCTCCCCCTATCCTCTAGCGTCTACAGCAACCTGAGAAAAGGCCCCTTGCTTTTAGTGGCTCTGGAGGACCCATTTTCTGGGGGTTCTCCAAGCTCTTCTGGACCTTAGAGGTCTTTCCAGCCTGTCCTGTCTGATTTTCCCAGAGCTCCTGTCTGCAGGGAAAAGGAGGACTTTCAAAATTCAGCCCACCCACCTTCCTGGCTCCAAGGGGGTGGGTCCTTTTATTTAGGATTTCAGAGCTGGTGGCACAATTATGCACCCAGCATAGTTTGTGTGAGGCGTAGTCTGGCTTGTTGTTGTTGGTCAGTCCACTCTTCTTTCTGATAAGGGCTAGGTTGGTTGGTTTGTTTTTCCAAGCACGCTTTTGGCGCTGACACCCGTCAGACTAGGTCTAAAGGCACCACCTGGGGTGGCTTCCTGCTCCCACTCTGAGCTGTCTCTGAGAACCCAGCACCCGCCCCCTCCCTTGTAGGCAGAGGCCAGCTGGCCAGGTCACCTTGGACTCGCCCGTCCCCTGTTCCAACTGCCGCTCGCTCGCCTCCCTGCTTGCACATTCTGCTTGGCATTTAGAACGGTCACATGCCATCTCAGCCCAGGAGGTGTCACCATGTCACTCCTCCCCCAGCTCATTTGCTATGAAAGAATCACGGGAACATAAAGACAGCCTTCTTTCGAGTCATATGCTGTCTGTGGGGGAGGCAGGGGCAGACGCATGAGGTCCCTCAGCTGCACCCCCTGAACGAAAGTTTCTGCTGAGGGTTTGAGGGAAGCACGTGGGAAATGGCTGTGCACAGAAAGCACTGAGAGTGTTAGCAACGGTTATTTTAAGGGTGGGCCCAGTGCCTCGGATGGTGTGAAGAGGATGGAGAAAGGAAGTGTGGAGATTTCCAGGTCTGGGCAGTAAGCAAAAGCAAGGTGGGCATGAGCCATACCGCCTCTGCTGGGAGCCCTGCTTATTGGGTCCTTCTCTCTGCGCTCTCTCCTGCCTGGCCGTGAGCTGGAGGCTAGGTTTTGGTCACCACTGCCTACACCCCATCTTCTCAGTGCATTGTCCTGGCAGGTCCTTAGCAAACACAAATTCTGGTGACAGATTTTTAACATAGCTTTTGGTGACTGTGTCACCCCCTCCCTTCATCTTATGGAGCTTCCCCTTCCAGCCTGTCCATGATGTTAAAAATATACAGCTGGCTACAGAGGAGAAGGTGGCAGCTATGCTCAGCTGTGTGCGTGTGCGTGTTTGTGTGTGTCCGTGTCCGTGTCCCCAGTCCAGGATGGGGCTTGTGGGCCAGGTGGCGGTTTTAGCCGGATACCTCCCTACAACCAGGGGAAGGAGAGTTTGAGTGTGTGGGTCTCTGTATATAGGTGGTTGGGAGAGTGTGTGAGCAAGTGTGTGAAGGGATCGAGGCTCTTCCACAGGAATCTACAGTGTTACCCAGCTGCCCAAAGCAGATCAGATCAGAATGTAAACCTCAGTTTGTGCTGAGACGGATTTGCCCACTCAGTCTCTCTCCTTTTTCTCCTGCTCTTTGTAGCAGTCCAAGGTTGTGCTCTTGGAAGACCTGGCTTCCCAGGTGGGCCTGCGGACTCAGGTAAGCCCTGGAAGGTGGCCTTTCGTTTGGAGTGTGGCCATGGGATCTGTGTGGTTGTCAGAGGGGGGCCCACGCTAAAGATGGA
This sequence comes from Pteronotus mesoamericanus, assembly GCF_021234165.1. Classification (NCBI taxonomy): domain Eukaryota; kingdom Metazoa; phylum Chordata; class Mammalia; order Chiroptera; family Mormoopidae; genus Pteronotus; species Pteronotus mesoamericanus. Next base: position 23,106,307 of record NW_026555105.1, on the reverse strand, counting down.
GAGTTTTGATGCTCCCTCCACCCTGCGCCCAACCAGGTGGGAGCAGAGAGTAGGGCTCCCAGCATTCCCAGAATCCTGCCTTTCTCCTAGATGGAGGAACAGGCAGGGAAGAAAAGAAAAAGTCCCATCTCTCCAGCAGCCCCTGTAACCAATACAGCCAAAACCCAGTTACCTTGACAACTCTCGCAAACAAGCTGTACCAGCCTTCATGGCCAAATGTCACCACTGCTCCTCTTCTGGTTGGAAAAACACCTCTCTTGGGGGTCTCGCAGGGCCGCAGGGCCAGAGGAGAAGCACAGAGTCACTTTGCAGGGGGGAGCAGCCAGGGGAGGGGGAGGAGAAGATTTGGCTGTGGTGGCATGGAGGTTGCAGGTGCCTTTTATGGAGACAGCAGCGCCCATCCCTGCTCTGAGAATTGCCCTCCTCACAGGACACCATAAACCGCATTCAGGATCTGCTGGCCGAGGGGACTCTGACAGGTGAGGGGGTGAGACTCAGTCACTACAGGCTTGGCCTTGGAGACTGTCTAGCCACAGGGGGCTCCAGGGACTTGTTGCAGAGGCAGTGTGATCACGGCGGGGGTGGGTGGGGGGGCAGTGCGCAATGAGGGACACTGAGCAGGGGACACAGTTACAAGGAGGACATGCCGAGGCCTGGGGGTGGCTCAGGGTGACCAGGATGGGCAAGAAAGCCTGATTCGACACCCAGCCAGGATTGGGTGCTGCCGGGAAAGGCCAGGCACACCTGCAGGACTCGGAGCCAGTTGTGAAGGGTGGGAGGGCCTTCTCAGGCCAGGTGGGCAAGGCCCAGAAGACTCAGCTCCACAACCTGTGTGTCCCCGCAGGTGTGATTGACGACAGGGGCAAGTTCATCTACATAACCCCGGAGGAACTGGCTGCTGTGGCTAACTTCATCCGGCAGCGGGGCCGGGTGTCCATCGCTGAGCTTGCCCAGGCCAGCAACTCCCTCATCTCCTGGGGCCGGGAGCCCCCTGCCCAGGCCCCAGCCTGACCTGGCCCCTCTCGCTTGGGCTCAGAGCTGGGACGGCCTACCTGACCTTACCTCTTTATCCCTCGCCACCATCCTAGGGCATTGGTGGAGTGTGGCCAGGCAGTTCTAGATTAAAGGCCTGTGAGTACTGCTGAGCTTGGTGTGGCTTGGTGTGGCAGAAGGCCTGGCCTGGGATCCCAAATGAGCAGGTAAAAATCTAAGCCTCAGACATACTAGGGGTGAGGTCGGGGCGGGGGACGTGGAGTAGCCTACCAAAGCAGATGGAATTTTCATCCTTAGCAAACATTCATTCATTTGTTCAAAAAAAACCAAAACAAAAAACTGAGCATGTACTGTTCCTTCGTTCCCTGCAAGCCAGGCTCCCAAGGCCTGGAGGAGGCCTTCCTCTCCTTCCTTCCGTCTTCGCAGAGCAAGAGTGAGGAACCTCTTGGGCCACGTCTCCTCTGACTGGAGTGGGAGGTCTCACCACTTTTTGTGTGGATTCGGGGGCCCTAAGGAAGGCTGAGAGTCCTTGAGAAGAGAGTTAACGAGCTGCGCCAAGGGAAGCTTCCTAGGGAACATCAGCCTTTAAGGGCAAGGACAGGGAGGTCAGGGAGGGCAAGATGCTGGGCCAGCTCCTTGTGGGGCAGGTCAAAGGAAGGGGAGGACCGGTTTGAGCTGTATGGAATTGTACCATGGAGGGGCATTGCTTCACACAGCACGTCACATGAATTCGGCTCTGTATTTTTGACAAAAAGTCTAAATGGCGTGGGTGATTCCACCCACCAGTGGGTGTGAGGACCATATGCTCGGCAGTGGGTGTGAGATGGGAGATATGTGTCTCCTGTAGGGTCAGCCACTCTGGTTCCTGTGGGCTGTTCATGGCATGAGCACACTGCTATGCTGAGGGCGAGGCATGTGTTTAAATGTGTATCTCTTAGGCAAGGTGGCCCCTAAACATGAACCACCTGCTTCCTCCGATGCCTGGTGGTGGAGACAGCATCTTTCTGTTCTGGCCCAGGAGGAAATTCGGTGGGGATGGGCAGGGGAGGCAGGACATCAGGCTCCAGGGCAGGGCCTTCCCAAGGGGTTGTCAAGGGTGATTTTGGCTCATTTAGTGTCATAAGCGTTAACTATGGAACCTAAATTCCAAGTCAGGCATGACTTTGCTACTTCTGTCAGCACTGGGCACTTGGAGTCACCCAGAGCTGGGAAGGGCCACGTGCATTGTTTGGAAGACCATCTGGGAGCCCACAATCTAGTAGGAGAGGGAAGGAACAGATGTAGGTACCCACAGTCTGAGATAAAAGCGTAAACTTCCAAAGGGAGAAGAAGCAATGACCTAGAGTCGTGGTTCTCGGCCCCGTTTGCTCATTAGTTCACATGGGGAGTTTCCAGCAGTCTCATGCCAGACTTAACCCCAGACTCGTTCACTTGGACTCTCTGGGGTGGAACCCCGAGAGCATCACTGGGAGATTCAGTGTGCAGCCATGGTTGAGAGCCAGTGAAGGAGGTGGGGGTGAGGTGCAGAGGCAGGCCATAAGGTTGCAAGTAATTACAATCCCCACCGGAAGGGGCTTCTTACAGACCAAGACAGCGGTTCCACAGGTCTCTTCCATCCTTTCCCTCAACCGTCTTCAGCCACTGCCATCCAGGTGGCAAGACGGTTTTGACAGCCGCTCCAGGACACTGCCCACAGGACAGGAGTGGGGAAAAGGCACATCGATTCCTCGTGTGCCCTGAGATTCTTTGTGTTCCAAGGGCTTACTGTGGAGGGAGAATCCTATAACCCTTTGTGCATTATTTAGTGATCCATCTACTAATCTAATAAATTTATCAAATGAGCAATTATTCCAATAGTAATAAATAACATTTTTCTAAATATGTACAAACTGCTTTCATAACTAATAAAACTTTCAGGTTTACCCATTTACAATTTTTCAAGCATTTAAACATTAATAATTATTTAAGTACGTGTTAGCACTTAAAGTCCCCAAATTTGATATATGAAATTATCTTAAATGCTTTTGTACCTTAAAAAATAGAGCACCTGGAGCGGCATCCCACAACTGAAAGGTTGCAGGTTCAGTGCCAGGTCTGGGCATGGAAGCACGTGACCCCTGGTCCAGACTCATGTGATCCCTGGCCCTGGTGCCAGTCCCCAGTCTGGGTGCCTACAGAAGGCAACTAATCAATGCTACTCTCTTGCATGAGGTCTCTCTCTCTCTCCCGCTTCCTCTCTCTCCCTAAAAGAAATGAAAAAATTGCCCTGACCGATATGGCTGAGTTGGTTTGGCCTAGTCCCACAAAGTTAAAGGTTGCTGGTATGATTCCCAGTCAGGACAAATGCCTGGGTTGCAGGTTCGATCTTCAGTTGGGGTGTATATGAAGGTCAATGGATCAGTGTTTCTGTCTCACATCGATATTTCGATCCCTCTCTTCCTCCCTTCCTGTCTCTCTAAAAATAACATAAACATTCCTGGCTGGTGTGGCTCAGTGGATTGAGCACCGGCCTGCGAAGTGAAAGGTTGGTGGTTCGATTCCCAGTCAAGGCACATGCCTGGGTTGCGGGCCAGGTCCCTGGTTGGGGGCCTGTGAGAGGCAACCAACCAATGGATGTTTCTCTTGCACATCGATGTTTGTCTCCCTTTCTCCCTCCCTTCCTCTCTAAAAATAAATAAAAACCTTTAAAAAATAAAATAGAATCTTTTTTAAAAATTATAAATAAAAGCAATGAAAAAACAAATGTGCTCGGGTGAGGATTAAAAAGAGAAAAAAGCCCTGACTGGTGTGGCTCAGTGGACTGAGCAGTAGCCTATGAACCAAAGGGTCGCCAGTTCGATTCCCAGTGCAGGGCACATGCCTGGATTGCAGGCCTGGTCCCTGGTTGGGGCACATGAGATGCAACCACACACTGTTGTTTCTCTCCCTTCCTTCCCCCCTCTAAAAATAAAAAAAATAAAATATTTTTTAAAAAAAGACAGGAGATCAGACCTACATAGTATTAAAGTGATTACATTACTGATATGTACATATATAATAAACTGATTCAATACATGAATAAATGCTTCCATACCATGGATTTACATTTGCTTATTCACTAGCTCTATTTTTATTTCTTCCAGAGAATAATCACCAGGGTGATTATTCGGGTATCTGACAATGTAGATATGACTGAAAGATGGTGAATCAGAACTAGGGACCCAGTACTTCACTGTGATCCTGCCTGAGCGCTTTATCCGTTTTGTGGCCCCTCTTTTATAGTTAGATTTCCCCCCTGTATCAGGAAATCTAGACCAGGGGTCCCCAGCCTCCGAGTCACAGACCAGTACTGGTCCGTGGCCTGTTAGGAACCGGGCCGCACAGCAAGAGGTGCGCTTGAATGTAATGCACTTGAATCATCTCAAAACCGTCCTCCCCTCCACTGGGTGAAAAACTGTCTTCCACACCCCAGGTCCTTGGTGCCAGAAAGGTTGGGGCTTGCTGCCTAGACTGCTGACTGCAGCCAGTCACAAAAGCTTTTATTTTTGTAACTCTCCAGTTATAAAATGCTTGGTAGGCTTGCTTTGCATACCTCATCTTCATAGCCCAACCCAGCAGGTTTCTTGATACTACTTGCTCCCAGTAAAGTCCAGTCCAGTTCAGATTGGTTCTATCGCAACTTGTCTTTTTTATGCAACTTCAAAGCCTGTTATTGACAAGTTTGTGGTTAGGGAGCCATAGGAGGCAACTTGTCTTTTAAAAAAACGTTTATTTTCAAGATTGGCCATGAGTAGAAAAGTTACTAAAGGTGAATAATGGCTACATGGAGGTTATTCTCATCTATTTTTATACATGTTTAAAATTTCCCGTAACAGAAAGCTTAAAATTAAAACCAATGAGCCCTACATGGCCTCATGAATCCTTGACTCAAACGAGCCTCAGAAAAGGGGCCGATGCCCTGGCCAGTGTGGCTCAGTTGGTTGGAGCACCATCCCATAACTGAAGGATTGAGGGTTCAGTTCCTGGTCAGGGCACATACCTAGGTTACGAGTTCGATCCCCGGTATGAGAGACAACCAATCAATGCTTCTCTTGCATCGATATTTCTCTCCCTTCCTTTGTCTCTCAAAGCAATGAAATCACATGAGGCCATTAGCAGTCACTCCATGCACCCAACAATTGAGTAACTTCCCCCAGCTGCCACAGCGGCACTGATTCAGGATGCATGTTGGACCTTTATAACAATTATTTAAACATCTGAAATGTGTTTTTAAAAAAACTATGGAGAGCCTACTGAATGCAAGGTAGGATGCCAAGCAAGCCAGGGAGCTGCAGTGAGCAAAACACGGCCCCACCCGTAAGTGGGGAGAGGGCAGTGGTATTACTCCAACAGGGAGACCACCAGTCACCTAGCCGGCAGGTGCATGGCCAAATGCTGTAGTATTCACAAGGCGAGGTCTTTCAGGTGGAAGAGAGAACAGGTTCAGAGGATGTAAAGGCTGTTGGTTCACAGAGGGGCGTGGTGTGTTGGGTGGAGGAAAGGGAAAGGGCAGGGCAAAGAAGAGATGGGGTGGAAAGGGAGGTTGCAATCTGGCTGGGAAAGGTGGCGAATGCCGAGCCCAGAGATGTGGGCTATATTTGGGGGGAGGGTTTATTGCTTTGAATTAGTAACTCATTCCTTAAACCTTCCTTGCAATCATCGTATCCCACAAACCGTCACTACTCCATCAATTCCTCCCTCCACACCCCTGTGTACTGTTGGCCAGTACCACCAGCCCGGCCTCCACAAGTGCGTGCCCCAAACACCTCCAGTCCCAAGTCCCGGCCCCAGGATTGGAGGCTTTTCCAATAAGGCTGTGTTTTTTCAAACTTTTTTGGCAGTGTCTCTTAGTAAGAAACCCATTTTACATTAAGGACTCAGTTATATGTGTGCCTGCATACAGATAACAAGCAACACTTTAAGGCAGCCACTTACCATAATTTGATGCATGTTGATATTTGCTTCCCTGTTCTGTCTCATTGCTCATGGTAGCTAAATTGATTTTATAACCCACTAACAGGTCTCAGCCCACAGTTTGAGAAACAGGGTTCTAAGGAGCCTGTTTTATATTTAGGACAAGGCTGAGGATCAGTGTGTGGGTGAAGAGCTGTGTATCATGTATGACTTGATAGTCACAGAGTTGTATGGAAAGCAACTTAGATTACAATAGTGACATTGAAAATAGTTTTATTTGTTTTTTCTGATATCATACATAGAGTTTGGCTAGTTAATACATTATTTGATTACTTGTTACAGCAAAATGTATAAGGGAACCTTATAAGAGAGCCTACAAAATACCAATACTGTCACATTAAACTTTCATGTAATCTGCTAGATTTACTCTGACTGGTTTTAGTCATTTTAATTTTCTTATGTGATTTGACGTACGTTTCCAACGTGATACAAAAGACACATTCATAAGAAGAATACCAAAACTAAAACTAATAATATTCCAACTGTATCCTGAGTAGCTGAGATTTAATACCTCTGTTGTTTTACTTTAACTATTTCTGATCAACAAGGTAAGTGCAGTCAGTGTGTTGTTGAGCTTAACCCCACAGTTTACATAGTAGGGTGGTTGTAGGGACACATGGTTGATGTCTAGTTTGGCAGTTGTCTTAATGCCTTTTTAGTTTGTGCATATTGCCTCATATCAAAATAGACCACAGTAACAAATATGAATAGATGAGAAATTATTGAGCACATAATCTGTCATCGTTGGGAAATTCTCATTTTTCCACATCTCAGCTACCGTCCCTGCTGGGTGATGGCAACGCAGAAGAGGGAAAGTGGGCAAATGGTAAGTAAAGGACACATGGGAAGTTGAGATCCCAAAGGCAGGTAATAAAGTTTTATTTAGCCATCACTGTGTCTGTCTGCAAATGATAATGTAAAAAAGATTACAAAGAAGGCTTTCTGCTGGGTAAATTTATGCTAGCTTTTATTTTTTTAAATATTTTTTATTTTCAGAGAGAGGGGAAGAGAGGGAGAGAAACATTGATGTGTGAGAGAACATCAATCTGTTGTCTCTCATACACTCCCAAGTGGGGGCCTGGCCCACAACCCAGGCATGGATGCTGACAGGGAATGGAACCCATGACCTTTCAGTTCGCCGGCTGGCGCGCAGTCCACTGAGCCACACGAGCCAGGGCTACCGTAGCTTTAAAAAAATTAGATCCTGTAACATTTTTGGAGGTTGCATATTTCCATAAAATTGGTTAAAGCTTTGGGCATGACCATAATTTTCATGATGCAGTAATCATTTTATTAGTATTCTGCCTGGGGCTTTAAGAACCACCATGCTTCACAAATAGATGTGAATATAAAACTCACTTGGGATGGTGGGTGGAGTGATGGCTTGTATTCCTTTTTACTTTGTTTCTTAATATCTTGCAATGAGGTTTACACTGTGTAGGCACAGATAAGTCTCTTTGTTAGTACTTACATAAAGCATCGATTATGTAAAAACAGAAGAAAAATTAAATGTTACAAGGGGACCATGGGGAACATAAAAGCATAAACCATCTATCTTAGGTAAAATGTACCACTAGTAAAGAACAGTGGTAAAAAGGAGAATACGATCTAATAATTTTTTCTTTTAACTTTTTTCATGGGCCGTGGGTGTGTGTGTGTGTGTGTAAACATTTAACGGCTTAGAAAACAGCTTGTAAAAGGCACGAACATACTTGGATCATAAATGTTTCAGTTACAGTTTTATATTGGTTTAGATAATCTCCAAGACCTTTGCTGGTTATTCCCAAGAATTTTTGCCCAATTCCAGAGGTTTTTATTTCCTCATAAAGCAAGCACAGCTATAAAAAGCTTATTGTAAAAAACGATTCCCAACCAACTGAGCCACACCAGTCAGGGTACAATTTTCTTCTTCTATATCATTTGTCAGATGTTGGCATTAAGATAATTTTACCTTTATAAAATGAATTTGGGAGATTTTCATCTTTTCCCACGATCTGGAATGATCACTTTATAGGTTGGATAGAACTCAGCCATGAAACAATCTAGTGCTGGAAACATTTAAAGTGCCTTGTCTGGCACCCCACCCCATTTTGGTGTTTGGAGGTCATTGGGATTGCTTGATTACCACAAAGAAGAAACCTGAAGCCCTCTTCTGGGTAACTTGGGGGATAGGGTTCCAAAGGATCACAATAGTCTGTTAATTTGATTTTGATTTGCATCTCTTCAGTACCAGTGGGGCTGATAATGTTTTTAACAGCTTATTGGCTATTTGTATTCTGTGAATGACCTATTTCTGTCTTTTTACCCAATGTCTGTAGACCCAGGGATTTTGCAGTTTCATTCATCATTCAGCAGACGAATGCTGAGTGTCTATTTTGTGCCTGCATTAGTTTTCTACTGCTGCTGAAACAAATTCCCACACACTTAATGTTGTGAAACAGCATAAATTTATTCTCTTATCCTTCTATAGGTTAGAAGTTCCACATCAGCCTTACTGGGCTAAAATCAAGATGGGGCTATCGTCCTTTTGGAAGCTATTTTCCATCTTTAAGAGGCCACCACATTCCTTGGCTCATGGCCCCCTTCCTCCACCTGTGAAGCTAGCTATTTCTCTAACTGGTCTTCCATAATCAGACCTCCCCCTTGCTTTTTTCTGCCTTTCTCTTCCACTTTTAAGGACCCTGTGATCACATTTAGCTTGCCTAGGTAATCTCCCTATTTTAAGGTTATCTGATTAAAAACCTTTTTCTATCAACAACCTTAATTCTTTGCCATGTAACCTAACATAGTCACAGGTTCTGGGTATTAGGACTTGGATATCTTTGGGGGCTATTATTCTGCTTACCAGAATATTTAAGATGGGGCTATGAAATTTTTAAAAAGGATTCTGTCTACATGGATGCTGCAAGTTAGCGGGGAAGACAGATGATTAATCACAATTTTCTTTTTTAAAAAAGATTTTACTTTTTTATTTTCAGTGAGAGGGGAAGGGAGGGAGAAAGAGAGGGTGAGAAACATCGATGTGAAAGAGAAACATCGATGTGAAAGAGAAACATCAACTGGTTGCCTCTCACATGCGCTCTGCACAGCGACCAAACCCGCAACCCAGGCATGTGCCCTGACCAGGAATCAAACTGGCAACCTATTGCTTTGCAAAACGATTCCCAACCAACTGAGCCACACCAGTCAGGGTACAATTTTCTTCTTGTATATCATTTGTCAGATGTTGGCATTAAGATAATTTTACCTTTATAAAATGAATTTGGGAGATTTTCATCTTTTCCCACGATTTGGAATGATTACTTTATAGGTTGGATAGAACTCAGCCATGAAACAATCTAGTGCTGGAAACATTTAAAAAGGTAGAACTTCAATTTCTTTTGTAGTTACTAGTTTTATAAAAAATTATAATTAAAGTGATGTTTAACTTTTTTTTCTATTTGGAAGCTTTAGTGCAAAAAAAAAAATTGAAAAACAAGAGTTCATTTTTTTTAGTAGATGGAAAGATTACATTAGAGAAACCTCCAGATTCACGCTTAGCTTGCTCCCTCCCCTCAAAATCTGTAACTTGAACATTACCTTCTCAGTGAGGCCTTCCTTATCCAAAATCGGGATCCCCCAGCAATCTCGGCTTCTTTGTACTTAGAAGATGTTTTAATCCACTGTATATTTTACTTATTGCCTTCTCCCACTAAAACGCAAATTCCATCGGGGCAGGAGTTTTTGAGCAAATATTTAATACCTTAACAGTTGGCTGTTGCTAAATTTTAAGAGCTTACATGTTTATTCTTTTAAACACTTTATTTTAATTTTTCTTTTTATAAAAGTAATACATGCTTAACTGAACTAACAAGCGAAAATAGAGACAGACTCATAGATAGAGAGCAGGCTGGCAGCTCTGGGGGTGGAGGGTTACAGAGGGTGGAGGGATCAAGCCAAAAGGAAAAAGGACTCATGGACGTGGACAACAGTGTGGTGATTGAGGTGGGAGGGGACATAAGGGGGACAAATGGTAATGGAAAAAATACGAGAAAAAAGAAAAGTAATATGTGCTTATTGTAAAAAATGCAAACACTAGAAGTGCCTCGAGCCCTGTCTTCGCCATACTCCCTGCAAGCCCACCATCTTGAGGTAGCCACTGTTAATAATTTGATATGTATCCTTCCAGAATTTTCCAAGCATATATATTCATTTAAAAATAATAGACAAATTAGAGTATAGTATGCATACGTATATTCCTACCGCTTGTTTTTTTCACTTTAGTCATCCTTCTATGTCAATATATAGACATCCATGTCATTCTTTTAAATAGCTTTCTATTGTTACATTGCATCTGACACATTGTGATTCATTTACTCTTCTATTTATAGATTGATGTATTTAGGGTTTTTTTGCTATTACAATCAGTACATCAGTGGCTTCATATATGTCATATTACTTGTGATGGCATTTCCTCCCAGAAATGGAATTGCTTGGTCCAAGAATGCACACATTTCATTTTTCTGTGTTACCCAATTGTTCTCCCAAAAGGTTGTACCAATTTATACTCTCAAAAACACTGGGTTTTTTTTTCCCTACACCCCCACCAAATGGAGATATCACAGTCTTTTGTCTAATAGACTCTTGCTTCTTATTTTTTATTTCCCCAGCTTTATTGAGAGGATAAATTCTGGTTTTAATCACCACCCTTTTACTCCACTCGTAAGGGAGGAATTCCCACCTAGGATTATGTTGATGTCCAGACACAATACCTGGCATTGGACAGATGAACTTGACAGCAGTTTATTAGTTACATGTCCTCACAGCTCAGGGGAGGAGGACACCATAAACCAGACAGGACCATGCACGTGTTTCACTTGGGACTCTAGTAACAACCAGAGACAGCGGGGGACAAGCTTTGTAGCAGGAAGAAGGTGAGGTGACTCTTGGTTCCTGCAGGAGATGCGATTGGCCTGCTTCAGCAATTCCGTGGGGGTGGCAAAGAACTGAAACCCACTACTCAGAGAGAAGCAGGAGCTGCACCTGGTCCATTCGATAAAGACTCTTCGGCTAGGGCAGCTTTCGGTTAGGCCGTTCGAGGCCCTCCTGCTTTCCCCAGGGTAACACAACCAATGAATCTTAATTTCAACCATCTTGATTAATTAAAAGTGTTCTTTTTGGATACTGATATTTGAGTGACTTTTTGGCATCTATGATTTTTTTTTTCTTGGACGAACTCATGGATTATTTATTTCATATACAATGACATTTAATTTTATTTCCTTGAGTTTATTGAGGAATTTTCCCCCTTGAACTATGCTATCTTTATTTGGAATTGGTGTAAGGGCAAGTGTGGCTTCATAAAGTGAAATAGCATTCTAACTTTTCTGGCTGTTACAGATTTACAGGGTGAGGATTATCTATTTATGTAAAGTTTGAGAGAATTCTTTCATTAAAACATCTGAGCCCTGAGTCTTTTTGGACTTATTTCTTGGATAATATTTTCCACTTCTTTCTTTTTCTATTTCCCAGAAAATAGTCCACTTTATCAAGATTTTCATGTCCATTAAAATAGAGTCAGTTATGGTACTTTCTTATTTTTCTGGTGTTCTTAAGATGTAAAATCACATTCTCTAAGAATCTATCCTCTCAAAGCTGGGAGCATAAAACTATAAAGAGAGATTGAGAGATTGAGATAGGTGGGGTGGAAACAGACTAAAATGAAAGGAAAATAAGCAGAATTAAATATATTATTGGAGAAAACAAAGAGTACTCTTGATGATTCTGAAGAAAATTATGCACTGGCCAGTGTGGCTCAGTGGATTGTATGTCAGGCGATGTTCCTCTCCCTCTCTTTCTCCCTCCCTTCCCATCTCTCTAAGAATAAATAAAATCTTGTCCTGGCTGGTGTGGCTCACTGGACTGAGCACCAGCCTGTGAACCAAAGGATCGCCAGTTTGATTCCCAGTCAGGGCACATGCCTGGGTTGCAGGCCAGTTCCCTGGTAGGGGGCACATGTGAGGCAACCACCCATTGATGTTTCCCTCTCTTTCTCTTTCCCTTCCCTTCTCTCTAAAAATAAATAAATAAAGTCTTAGAAAAAGAAAATTAAATCTGTGATGATGAAGAAAAACTCAAGATAGTCTCCCAGGGTGCAGTGAAAAAGGACAAAGATTTAATTGACAGTGGTAACCCAATGTGATAATTTTAGAGGAGAAAAAAAAAAAAAACCCAAAACAATCTGTTCACAGAGTAGATAGGAACATATTAGAAGAAAACTTTTTCTAAGATGAAAAGACCTTTTATTTCTGGAAAATTATAGAAAATATAAGTAAGACTTATACTAGCAAAATGTTTGATTTTGAGGGTAATAAAAAGTCCCAAAAAGCACCAGGCAAATTGCTCAACTAAAACAGACTGGCCCAGCTTTGCTACCACTTGTTTTGAGATATAATTGACATATAAAATTACAGTTAACCCTTGAACAATGGAGGGACAGGGATTAGGGGGGCCAACCCTTGCACAGATGAAAACCTTATATAACTTTTGACTCCCCCAAAACTTAATTAGTAGTAGCCTACGGTTGACCGAAAGCCTTACTCATAACATAAACAGTTGATTAGTATATATTTTGTATATTATACATATATACTACATCTTTACATTTGTTTACATTTCTCTCAACTGTGAATGGTACCATATACAGTCTGTGTGCTCAAGTTCTGACAAATCTTAACTCATAGATTTGTGTATATTTTATGATAGCAAATTATAAAATAGAATGGTAACTACATATATTTGATGCATTTGCCATGTACCTGACTTTTTCTTAAATTTTTTGATATTTCTAGACCACCTGGTTCATCTGCCAGTTTTTTCAAATTGTTACAAATCTCCAAAAAATTTCCCAATATATCTATTTTTAAAATACACATTTAAGTGGACCTATGCAGTTCAAACCTAAGTTGTTCAAAGGTCAGCTGTATATAGTCTCAGGTGTACTTGCTACCACTTTAAAAGCCAAAAGATAATGGGATAAGGACAAAGGAGTCTTGAGGGGAAAAGTTTGAGACTCACAGTCAAGCCGCTATTTGTGTGTACAGTAGGAAGCATTCTCACCTTGGACGAAGGCTTAGAAAAATGTAACATTCAGGAGTCCTCCCTGAAATCACCAGTCAAGTGAGAGATGAGTCTGAGCGAGGAAAAGAAATATTAGAGTCTGAAAAAACTGGCAGTGACATTGATACCAATTAAATAAAGGGCTGGCAAATGCCAAAAACAATAACTGAAAAGAGGATTTAGTGGCTTAAAAAAGTGTAAAGAAAAAAAGTCTGGGTCTATCATCCTGGATTAAGTGGGCAAATATTAGGTGTGAGGGTAGCAGGCCAGGAGATGGAAAGGCACATTAAATTTTTCCTTACATAAAGAGGAACATAAAAATGACTTGTCATTGACTAATAATTTGAAATACAAACTGTATTTTTATTTAGTAAACTTACAGGCAACCACCAGGAGAATTAAAAAAGGTGGCTTTCTGCCTTGCAAAGCACTATAGAAGATAAAAGCAAATATGGAAAAACACAAAAAAGCAAATATGGAAAAATATGGAGAAATTCAGAATACAGGAAATAACAAAAGCAAAAGCTATCAAATAGGATGACAGATAACCAAACTAATCAGTTATAACAGCGTAGATACAATGGGTTAAATCTCAGCCTGAGTGGAGGCACTGAGGATTTTTAAGGCAAACCCCTTGTACCTCCGGGCTTTTGCAAACGCTGAACCTTAGGCCTGGCTTGCTTTCACTCCCCATTTAAGGTTAAGGCCCCAGTTCCAGGCAGACCTCTTCCTCCAGGCAGTCCTCCCAGGCCACCCGAGGCTAACTGAGCACCTCCTGCATAGAACGCGGCACGTGAGCGCGAAGCTGATGCTTCAGTTCGGGAAGGAAGTCCCCACCTTACTCTCTCGCCCCAGGATGCTGCGTTCGGGACAGAGCCGGGCCTCGTCCCAGATGCGGGGCACAAGGTGAAAGAGCTGAAGTCCTGCTGGACTGCAATGTGTATCTTTATCCTCGTCGCCCGCCTTTTCCCCCAGACGGTGAGTATTCCGGAGCAGCAAGTTTGAAATCGGCTCGGTTTGCTGACTGGTGCAGTCACTGCCCCTGGAAGCCTCCCACACGCTCCCGCCTTTGGTCCCCGCGCCGGGGCGGGTCTTTGCACCGCGGGGTCGAATCCACCCTCGACAGCTCGCCCTGCCCCCACCTCGCAGACTTTCAGGGTCTCATGGGGTCCCCTGGGAGGTCGCGTCGGAAGAGCAGGAGCGGGAGAGGAATGGGGCTCAGGGTTCGGCGTCGGGAGCCCCTTCCCCAAATCAGAGGGACTCCTCCCAGTCGCCAAAGATGTGGGGTTCAGGGAGGGCGTGGTCCCACTGAATTTGTTAGAGAGACTTGGGGGCTGAGCTCAAGGGGCTTGGGAGGTAACAGGCGAGGAGCAGAGAAGCTCGGGGCTGACTCGCGGGACCCTGGAATGGGTGAAACAGTGGGGTCCCAAGTGCGGGCTGGGACGCATCGGCCAAAGGGTTAAAGCACTGTGCCCGCCCCAGCCCGAGGATTGGCGGCCCCGGGGGGCGTGGCCGGAGGGCGGGCCCACGTTTGCCGCAGCTGCGGGTGGGCGGGGCCTGGGCGGGGAGCGGGAGGGGCGCGGAGCGGAGCCGGGCCCGCGCCGCGCGCCCCGCCGGGCGGGCTTCGGGCTGCGCCAGCGAGCCGGGCCAGTGGCGTCGGTTCCGAAGACCCAGCGCCGGACCTTGAAGCAGCGAGTAAGTGAGGCAGGTCCACCCGCGGCGCCCCTCCCGGCTCCGACCTATAGCTGTGCCCTCTGCACCGCGAAGCTGGTCCGGCTGTACCCAGAGCTGGGGAGGGGGCGCGTCCCGCTGCTGGGGTCCCGGTGGGGAGGAGGGGAGTGGAGATGAGGCCGATGATGTCATGGATGCTTCGTCTGGCCTGGGGAGCGGTGGAGGCCGGAGGGGGTGCGGCCCGGATTATGTCACCTCTTCCCTCTGCGCCCCGCCCCCTGGGGCCACACGCGTTGGTGGGGAGGTGCGGGCGGGATTTCCCCCACCACAGAGACCCCCGCGCACCTTCTCGGGACAGCCTGTGTTCGGGGTCTCTATCTGTGGCGCTGCGGGCCGTGGGCTGTTAGTGAATGGCGAACACCCCCACCCCTCAGCGCGGAGACTCGTGTGTGCGCGCGTGTGTATGGGGGGGGGCGCTGTCAGCCCCCACAGTCTTGAAACACGAGCTTCATCAGAACCAGTATCTAGTGGATGGGCCCCCTTCCCTCGTTGTTGCCAAGGGAGGATGGATCTCCCCTCACACATCCCAAACAAGTTCTGGAGACCTCTGCACCCCCAAAAGATTTATAGTGCCCCCAAGCTCTTTTCTCCCTTAGTCCTTCTTCCCGGAAGACCTTCCTAATTTTCCTGTCCAGATTTCCATTGCTCATCACTAGCAACCCCACACATATTTTCTCTGCATCTCCTTAGTGCCAGAACCCAGAGACCCCCAGGACTTTGCCATCTGTGTCCCCCTGGGCACCCACAGGCCAGCGCCAGGGAAGGCTCAGAGTGAAATCTGCCTGCAGTAGCCTGAGCCAAGTGCTCCAAGACCTCTTCCTGCCATGGGCAATCAGGGATGCTGTTCTGGGAACCAGCATTTGGATTGGGCCTTGAAGGATGCAGGATGGGTACAGAGATCTGGGAAGAGATAGTATGGGGAGTGGAGAGGGACTCAGGTCAGGGCAAGTAGAATGGGCAGTGGGAGAGGCCTCCGCTCTGGTTCTGGGGCTGAGAGGAATGCCAGGCATTTTACCCATAATACATATACTTCTTTAGATTCCTGTAAGGTAAGTGTGAGAGCCTGAGGTGAAATAACCTGCACGCGGTTCCACCCCTAATTTATACTTGGAGCTGATGCCTCTAGAACTCTGTCTAGTCTCCTGCGCTTGGTGCTGCTCATGGAAGAATTTGGGCAGAGCAGGGACAAGATCAGCTTTGCCCTTTAGAAGGAGTCTCCTGGCAGTTTCATGAGGGAGGGAGTGTAGGGGAAGAAAGGCCAGTGAGGAGCTTCCAGCAAAGGTGCTGACAGGAGGGGCTGCTAAGATCTTTAGGAGGTGAATGGGCAGGGCTCAGGACCTCAGAGACCCCAAGAGAAGGTGGAATGTTCTAGCTTTGGGAGAGACACAGGTAGAGAGAGGCTAGGTGGCCAGACTAGGTTGGAGGAACCTGCCCATGTCACCCACAGGTAGAGTCCTTTTGGCCCTTTGTGACTGATATACTGTAAGTAATGTCCCAGGCACTGAGGGTTGATGTAACAGAGATAGAGGTAGAGTCAGGCAACAGGCTGTCATCCAGGTTGTTGAGCTGATGCCATGAGGCTGCCATTGCAGACCACACTCGGCTACTGGGGCCAGTTCAGGGTTCTAACCCACAGATGAAGCTCAACTCAGCTTCTGCCTATCAGGGAAACATACATCCCTCCTTGTCCTGCCAGCTCCCTGCTGGGGTTTTAATGAAACAAATTTGGAATAGGCAAGAAGTAGGGAACGCTTTCATGAGGTTAGCCATGACAGATTAGAATAATGTTAAGAAGCTCTTTGGGGAGTGAGGCTTGAAGTACCGCTGCTTTGAGTTGGCAGTAAAGGATTCCTAGGTAAAGCACAAGTATAAGATGCTTGGGAGACAGTCCTGTGACCTCATTTCTATCCAGGACTCTGGGTGTCTGAGCCGTGATGGGGACCACACACGCTAGGCAAACAGTGGGGCAAAGTGGCATAAGACCAGCCCCAGCCTATGGTCAGATTCTCCTTTCCTGGGTCTCAGAGAAGGTACCAGTACTGCATGCTTGTATTGCACCTTAGAGTTTACAAAGCACCTTCCCCAGAATTATCCCGTCACTCTCATGATCAACACGATCACTCCTGAGGTTCGCTCATGCCCATGCCCAGACCTCTGGCACGGCCCCCTTACCTAGACTTCAGTCTTGCCACTGGAGCCTTCCTTTGGTATATCAACACGCTCAGGTTTCTATTGTATTTAATTTTAAAATTAGAAGAAAAAAAAAAAAAGGCCCTTGGATCCCAAACCACTTAAATGACTGCCTTCATTTAGCAGGGTACCTCCCATCTTTCCCTCCAGGCCCTTCTACTCCTGTAGTCTGGCTCTGCCTCACACCACCTTTCTGAACCATTCTTTCACAAATTCCAGTGATGTTTGCACCTGCCAAATCCAGGGTACATTCTCCAATCCCACTTCTACCCAGCCCCTTTTTAATACCAGAATTGCATCCACGTTCTTCAAGGCCCCATCTTGGTCTATGGGGCCTACCTTTTCCTGGCCTTTCTTCTGGTCCTACACTGTCTCCCAGGCTTCTGGGCCTTGGTTACCCTAGCTAGTTGCTTGGCCCCACCCACACTACCCTTGAATGCTGATGATGCCAGTCTCTCTAGCCAGGATGTGAGAGATATCTTTCTCTGGTCTTCCCCGAAGTACCTATTTCCCACAGGCATTCTCCCCCTGTCATGTTAAATGTGTCACACCCATCCTGTTGCCCCAGCCCGGATCGTCCCTTGCTCCCACCCCCTGAACACCACCTGTAAGAACTTTTGTCACTTCTTCCTCCCGAATCCTGCCCAGGCCTTCACACCGGTTCCAAGCCTCAGGCCACTCAGCCGCCCTCCTCCCAGGCCTCAGTTGCTCCCCACACGGCACTAGGGATGGTGAGAAATGGGAGTCATGATTGGGATGGGAGGGGGATTTCTGAGCTGAGGGTTAGCCAGGGCAGCGTATGCTAGGAGTGGAGGAAAAGCGGGACTAGGGTGAGGCATGAGGAGCAGGCACCCAGGGCACCAAAGTAAAGAGGTCCTCTCTCTGGGTCTGCACTTGCTAATCCTGCACTTCTGTTGTGGCCTACGGGGACGGACTGGCCAAGGAGGTAGGTGGTAAAGTCCTGTTCTCCACACTAGGGAGCAGGTGCTGCGAGAGTGGAATTTCACAAAGGCAGTGTGGACTGGCTTGGTGAACTTCCAACCACCCAGGGCTGTAATTCCAGGTGAGGCTAGACTATTGAAGGGCAATAGTTTTGCTCAGCTCTCCTCGTCTCCTGATAGGATGGACACATTAGAAGAGAGTCTGAGGAGTGCTCCAGGGGCTGTGGGATGCCCCCTGGACCCCTTCACCTTGGTAGAGGAAGGCTCCCTGCCTGCCTTCTGATGGGAGCAGGAGGTAAGGGCCTGGAGGGCGACCCTGCCATGTCTGGCACAAGTATCTGAGCATCTACATCAGTGGTAGGCACTGCCTGCTGCCCCTGCCAGGATGGATTATTCAGATCTCTGGGGCAGGTGTTCCCAGGTGCAGACTTGAGACAAAGGGACCAGGAAGCAGGGCCTCCCTGAGCACAAGTAACCCGAGGCCCTGCTCGCCCTGCTGGCCCTGTTCCTGTGGGCAGGCCTTAGCGGGTGGGGACGCACGCCCACTGAGGGGCGCCGAGGGCTTTTTGGTGTACTGAGCAGCTTTAAGGTCCACAAGGGGTGGGAGAGGGGAGTAATCCAGGAGGTCTTCCCGGAGGCAGTGAATTCTCAGGTGGAGGTAGGGGGGGTTGGTGTAGTTAGGCTGGCGCAGCGCAGAATCTTCCCCGGGCGCCGCTGGGTGCGCAGGCCCCGCCCATCCCCGCCCACCTGTGGGAAAGGCAGGCCCTGAGGGAGGCTCGGCGGCGCGGGCTGGTAGAGGCATTGCGTTCCCAGCGGGCTTGGGGGCTTCTGCCGAGATATTGGACGCGGGGAGGGGGCCCTCCGTGCCAGGCCCCTGTGCTGCCCACTTGGGAAGACCTCCAGGAGGGCTCCTTGGCCACTCGCGGCAGCCGCGGTCCCAGGGGGGCCGCGGGGACCAGGCATGCCCGTGGTGGCCCTGAGGCGCGCTGTAAAAGCAGCTCCTGCCCCTGCCCCCGTCTCCAAGACTCCCAGTCGTTGCTCGGCACCCTTCATCTAAGAGCGCCTGGCACGTGGCATCTCCGTGAGGTAGGTCCTTCATTCCTCCCATTTCGCAGAGAAGAAAACTGCAGACCGAGATGGCTCTGTCGGCCCTTCCAAAGTCGCGGAGCTGGTTCGGGCCGAGCCCGGACAGCGAGAATGAGGCACATGGCCCCTGCAGACCGGGCCCCGGAGGGTCCCAGGCCTGAGGACCTTCGGTCCCCCACCCCCTTGGAAAAGCAAGGAGAGGAACCGGCGCTGGTAGTGAGCCTCCACTTCTGCCCTTGACTGCAACACCCTAGGTTAGGGCGCTGGGAAGGACCCCACCCACAATTTTTGGATAGGGATTGGTTTCTCTCCCTACTTTAACTTCTGAGGTTCCCTCTTGGATTCAGATGCTGCTGTCCCCTTCCAACCCCATCTACCTGCCCATGAGGTTGGGATGTAGAGGCCCAGACCCAGGGTAAAGAACCCTAAATTCTGGAGGTTGCAGTGAAGAATTGAGGGGGCCACTGAGTCTGCAAGGCTTGTGGGGGAGGTGGTGTTGAGGGGTGGAAAACAGAGCTGAGCAAAGCTGGACAGGGGTGATGTGCATGGTGGCCTGGGCTTGGGTCTTGTCAGGTGGGTAACAGGCGGCCTCCATTACCAAGTTATCACTTTCCCCCCAGCCCCATTCCTCCCATTCCTTCAGTTTGGGTGTCTGGGAATTCTTGTATCTGTTGTAGGGAAGGGGACACTGAGAGGTAGGGAGCAGGTGGTGCTGGGGCTGACTTACCTGGTGTGGTGTGGTGGGCATGGGGGTGGGTCTGATCTGTCTGATCTCTGCTTTCCCACCTGTGCCCACAGTGACCCCCTGGCTTAGTCATGGCGAAGCTGGAGACACTGCCTGTGCGCGCCGACTCAGGGCGGGACCCCCTCCTGGCCTTTGCCCCGCGGCCCTCTGAGCTCGGACCCCCTGACCCTCGCCTGGCCATAGGCAGCGTGGGCAGTGGGGTGGCCCATGCCCAAGAGTTCACCATGAAGAGCGTGGGGACCCGCACAGGGGGTGGGGGCAGCCAGGGCAGTTTTCCCGGCCCCCGGGCTGGTGGGAGTGGGGCCAGCAGGGAGAGGCCAGGCCGCTACCCCTCTGAGGATAAAGCTCTCGCCAACTCCCTCTACCTCAACGGCGAGCTGCGGGGCAGTGACCACACGGACGTCTGTGGCAATGTGGTGGGCGGCAGCGGTGGCAGCAGCAGTAGTGGCGGCAGCGACAAGGCCCCGCCGCAGTATCGCGAGCCCAGCCACCCACCTAAGCTCCTGGCCACCTCTGGCAAGCTAGACCAGGTCAGTTCCCAGGGCCTTTCTCTGGGGAGGGGAGGCGGCCCGGAGAGGGGGGCGGAGTGGGCCTTCTTGGAATTTGGGTTGGAGGAGCCAGGATGGAGGCTGGGGCCTTGGGGGCCCAGTCCGGCTGTTGGGTCCAGGGCAATGAATGGGCTTGGGTGGGCCAGGAGGTAGAGACCCTGCCCTGAGCAACTCCTGGATGGAGATCAGTGGGGGTGGGAGGTGGTGTGAAAAGTCTTGGCCAGAGGGAAGAGGCTAGGGTCAAGGCTAAGGCCCCATCCTGATGTCCACTTCCCCTTCCTTACCTTTACACAGTGCTCAGAGCCACTAGTTCGGCCTTCAGCCTTCAAGCCTGTTGTACCCAAGAACTTCCACTCCATGCAGAACTTGTGTCCCCCACAAACCAGCGGGACCCCTGAGGGACGACAGGGACCTGGTGGCCTTAAGGGCGGACTGGACAAGTCTCGGACCATGACCCCAGCGGGCGGGGGTGGGGGCGGCCTCTCAGACTCAGGCCGGAACTCACTCACAAGCCTGCCCACCTACAGCTCTAGCTATAGCCAGCACCTGGCGCCCCTCAGTGCCTCCACTAGCCACATCAATCGCATTGGCACTGCCAGCTATGGTAGTGGTAGTGGCAGTGGCAGCAGCGGTGGGGGGTCGGGCTACCAGGACCTGGCGACCTCTGACAGTGGGCGGGCCTCCAGCAAGAGCGGGTCATCCTCATCCATGGGGCGGCCTGGCCACCTGGGATCGGGAGAGGGCGGAGGTGGAGGCCTGCCTTTTGCGGCATGCTCACCACCCTCGCCCAGTGCTCTGATCCAGGATCTAGAGGAGCGGCTGTGGGAGAAGGAGCAGGAGGTGGCAGCTCTGCGACGGAGCTTGGAGCAGAGTGAGGTGGCCGTGGCCCAGGTGCTAGAGGAGCGGCAGAAGGCATGGGAGCGTGAGCTGGCTGAGCTGCGGCAGGGCTGCAGTGGGAAGCTGCAGCAGGTGGCCCGCCGTGCCCAGCGTGCCCAGCAGGGCCTACAGCTGCAGGTGCTGCGGCTGCAGCAGGACAAGAAGCAGCTGCAGGAGGAGGCAGCCCGGCTGATGCGACAGCGGGAAGAGCTTGAGGACAAGGTGGCCGCCTGTCAGAAGGAGCAGGCCGACTTTCTGCCCCGGATGGAGGAAACCAAGTGGGAGGTGCGGGTTGGGGGCTTGGGTCTTCTCCCTGTCTGCTCTTCTTTCTGTCCCTCTGGAGAAACCCAGTGCAATAGGCCACCACTATCACAAGGGGAGTGAAAGTTGGGGGAGGGGCACAAGATTGATTAGGCGTGTCCGTGAGGACTAGAGCTGCCCCTGGGCTGGGTGTGGTTGGCCATATATGTCCCGAGTCCAAGGAGGGGGCCCTGTGTGTCACTTCTGCCCAGTCTGATGCCCTGGAGAAGCTTGGTACCTCTGGGGCTGGATTTGAGGGCTGGGTTGGGGTGAGCAGAGCTCTGCCTTCACCCAGCTTCTCCTGCCCAACCCTGCCCAGGTGTGCCAGAAGGCTGGGGAGATTTCACTCCTGAAGCAGCAGCTGAAGGACTCGCAGGCCGATGTGTCCCAGAAGCTGAGTGAGATTGTGGGGCTGCGCTCCCAGCTGCGGGAGGGCCGGGCCTCACTGCGGGAGAAAGAGGAGCAGCTGCTCAGCCTAAGGGACTCCTTCAGCAGCAAGCAGGCCAGCCTGGAGCTGGCTGAGGGCGAGTTACCCGCTCCCTGCCTCAAGCCTGCACTGACCCCCGTGGACCCCACTGAGCCACAGGATGCTCTGGCCACCTGTGAGAGTGATGAGGCCAAGATGCGCCGGCAGGCCGGGGTGGCCGCTGCCGCCTCCTTGGTCTCCTTGGATGGGGAGGTGGATGCTGGCGGGGAGAGCGGGACGAGGGCCCTGCGGCGGGAGGTCGGGCGGCTGCAGGCCGAGCTAGCAGCAGAGCGGCGAGCTCGGGAGCGCCAGGGGGCCAGCTTCGCAGAGGAGCGCCGCGTGTGGCTGGAGGAGAAGGAGAAGGTCATCGAGTACCAGAAGCAGCTACAGCTGAGCTATGTGGAGATGTACCAGCGCAACCAGCAGCTGGAGCGGCGGCTGCGGGAGCGTGGGGCCGCGGGGGGTGCCAGTACACCCACCCCCCAACATGGCGAGGAGAAGAAAGCCTGGACCCCCTCCCGCCTCGAGCGCATTGAGTCCACAGAAATCTGATCCCTGACCTGGGCATTCGGACTTTTGACAAATGCCCTGTCAAAGGCCAGAGTACCCAGTATCCTCTCCCACCATCTCTCTTCTTCACTGTTCCCCATATCCCCAGACCAAAGAGGTTCTCAAAGCAGCTGTGACCAGGTCCCTACCCTCCCTGCACTGAGTGCCCTCCTAGCTCTACCACTGCCCCTCTGGGCAGCCCACTCTGACCCTCCTCCCAAGGAGGGAACGGGGAGGGGAGAGCTAGTGGGGATTAGGGGCCCAGGTTCCCTTTGTTGGCACTCCCGTTGGAGATTGAGGCAGCAGGCCTGCAATGCCATGAGGTGCCCCAGCCCCTCAATGAGTTTGGGCTGCTACTGTCGGCCACCCTGTGTGCAGTGATGTTCTCGTGCTCACCTCCTAGGCTGTGTAGCCTGAGGGGGCCTGCATGGGGTCTGCTGAAACTGGTAGACCTTGGGTTCCTGGCCTCTCTCCTTCCTGCACTATTCTCCCTCCCTGGGCAGATTGGCAGGACAAGTGGGAGCAGATGGCCTGGCTGTGGTTGAGAGGGCTACCTGCCCAGCCCCTCCCCGCCAAGGTCTCTTGGGCTCAGGCCTCAGAGCCTGGCTTGGTCCTGAGTGTGTGTCCATATGTATGTGTTGGGGAAGGAGGGGCTGGGGCTGGAGGCTCAGTGCCCTGGAAAGATTTGCCTTCCTGTTTCTGGGAAGGGTCACCTGGAGGCTTCTAAGCTCCCCCCATCCCCACACAAACACCCTCTTTTCTAGCCAGGATCAAAGGGCAATAGCCTCATCTGCCTGGCTGACCCCACACCCAGGGCCACTATCTGGTTCTAACTACAGCTATTAAGTGCTACCTGCCTCTCAGGCACTCCGCTCACCCAGTTCCTGAGGTCATGAGTGTCTGTGATGTCTTCCCCACTCAGTTCCCCCAACCTCCTTCTGCTTTCAGCTCATTGTCCTCCCAGGCCACCTCTTCCCCCAAACCTCACCTTTTCTTCCAATAGAAAATTTTGCTTGATATTTGGTGCACTGTCCACTTCCAAGCTCCACTGGGCCCAAGCCTGAGCCTGAGGCCCTTGTTTTGGGGGGTAGGGGGGTGGGGGTTTGTGATTGCCCTCGAAGAACAAGGCTGACTTGAGAGGAACACTCTTGGGTTCCCAGGTCCCTAAGGTAGCCCACTGTTCACCCAGGGTAGGCCTGGCATGGCCATCCGTGGGAGTTGGGACAGTCAATGTGATTTCCTCCTCTTATGGGCCCTCTCAGAGTCCATCTCCCCAAGATAGGAAGGGAAAGGCAAATTTCTAATTCACCAGCAATAAAAATTGGAGGAGGCTTGGCGCTTAGTCCTCGTATTTCTCTCTTTTCACTCTCTCCCTCCCATCCCCAAGAATAGTTTTGGGGACAGGGTGGAGAGAGCTGGCAACTACTGTGAGCAAGTCCCCTAACCCCTGACCAGCCTCCTCCCATGACTGGTGACTGTTTAATAAGCTGTGCGTTCCCCCATGAAAACAGAAGTGCCCCTCTTTGTGGCCTCTATCTCTTTGCACAGCCCCTTCCGGTGGCCCTCACCAGACCTCTGAACTGGGTTGGGGGGCCATCGTGGCAATCACTGCCCATTCCGCTCACCCCTCAGTGCACCTGCCCCAGAACCTGGGCCTGGGCCAGAGGGGCAGGGGGAAGAGAAGACACTAGTAGGAAAAAAAAAAACAAAACAAAACAAAAAAAAATGAACAGACTCAGCTTTGGGACTTCCAACCACAAAAGAAATTATATATAAATATATATAAATATATATCTCTACCATATGTGATGGAAAGACTTTGTTTTCTTTTCCCAAAGAAATAAAATTGAGAAAGCCTCTTGAGTGGCACTCTTTGGCCTGTTTGTGTCTTTGAAGGTGAGGGTAGTGTGGAGGGCAAAGCTGGAGTAAACATTTCCCAGGGGAGGCATGAGACTGGAGGTGCTCACTGGGCTGTGCCAGGAGGTTGGCTCAAAGCCCAGAATCCTCCATGTTGCCCAGGAGGAGTCATGGTTCCACATTTCTGCCTAGTGGGGCCTTCTCTTCTGAAAGTTGCCCAAAGTGTTTCAAGCTGGTTCCAGCTCAGAATCTGGACACCCGGCTTCTGGCCAGAAGACAGGCGTTGCAGAACAGCTAGATGCAGCCTGCAGTGGCCTGAGCCACCTTACAGCAGTGGGCTGATATTTGTGGGAAGAATATATAGTAATAAAGGTTGAGAACTGGTTTGTAATTAGTGGTGAGTCCAAAAATGCAGAAGGGACCCAAGCGTGCTGCAAGCAGGGAGCCATCCTTTGGGGGTAAGTGCTGTCTTTTGTGATAATTTCTTCTGTCACCCTTACAAAGCCCCCAACCAAGAATGTATTCCGCTGCAAGTAACACAACCTGACTTACAGGACCTTAAAGAATGACATTTTTTCTCACCTGACAAGCCCGGTAGGCATCCTAAGTGTCATAGGTGTTGTTTCATCAAGGACCTAGACTGTTCATCCTCCTACTTTCCCATTCTTATGTTGTCCCCACTATGCCACAAGGTGGCTGCCACAGCTCCATGAAGACACTGAGGTTACTTTATCATGAAAATAAAAGCTTTCCTAGAATTCTGTTAGCACGTTTCCCTTTAAATTTTTTTTTTTTGGCCAGAATTGAGTCACATGTTGTTCCCACTTCAAGGGAGGCTAGGATGTTGAGTATTTGGCAAAGAGAAACAGGATTGTCATGGCTGCCTAGAAGCAGTGTGGTTCTCTGCCTGGGGTTGGGCCCTCTGCTCTCTCTAGGTTCTGCTGGCAAAGACAGAGTCATAATCAACAACTAATTGTGTGCTCTGATCAGGCCTGAGTGAGAGAACCCTCTCTGAGCAGTTGTGGCAGTGGCCTGGGGCCCCAGATATTCACCCCCAGGCAAACAGTGCCCTGTGATGAGCTCAGGGGTTGGGATGCCACGCTTGATTCTCTTCCACCTTGCAGTGAAGTATCCTGCCTACATTGATTTTGTCTCTCCGACAAGATGGTGCCACAGAGGGAGTACTAATTCTCAGATTTCCTTCATAGCCCTTAAGATGATTGAACCAGTAGCCAAGGCACTGATAAAGTATGATGACCCTTACCAGCAGCTCTCCAGTGCCCCAGGAAAGGCAGTGTGGGGCCAGGCCCTCCTGGAAGATCTCAGTGCAGCCTCTTCCTTGCCTAGTTTTGCCCATATCGACTCAGGTGGAGGTTCACCCTGTCTCATCCATCGAAGGTCCTGCTCTTCACATTAATTTCTCCTGCCAGGCTCGTCTATCCATAACTAACTCTTCTCTTGGCTGCATTTTATGATTACATCTCTATTTTTACTTTTTACTTATTTACCTTTTAAAGGTTTTATTTATTTACTTTTAAAGAGGGGAATGGAGGGAGAAAGAGAGGAAAAGAAACATCAGCCTGGGGATCTGGTCCATACCCAGGCAGATGCCCTGACTGGGAATCGAACCGGCAACCTTTTGGTTCCATTAGCAGGCCGGCGCTCAACCCACTGGGCCACACCAGCCATGGCATATATCTATTTTTAAATGCTGATTACTGTTATTATACAGATGAGAAACTAGACTTAGTGAATTTATATGACTTCCCGAGACCGTAACCCCTGAATGGTGGTTGGGATTCGAACCTCTGACTTGGCTATTCAATGACTTCCAGAGCGGGGTGTCCGTGGCGGTTCCTTCGCAGGTCCTAGATTCCCCCTTACTCTTCAACAGTATCCTCCAGGGAAAACGTCCTTGAAAAACGCCGACAGAGTCTTTTGAGCCTCCGCCGCACCCGTCATTCGCGCAGCAGCCGGAAGTAGCCGGCAGATGGCCGGAAGTGGGGCTGGGAGCCCCTGGTGTAGCTGGAATTGTCGTGGTGCAGCAGACCGCGAGACTTGGGGTCTGTCGTTGCGGTGCCGGCGCTGGTCCGCCTCAGGTGAGTGGCGGTGGCCGGGGAGAAGGTCGCGCCGGCCGCTCCTTGCCGACGTGGGCTTTGGCCTGCGCCTTCTGGTCGACCCAGGGCCCGCGCGCACCGAGAACCGGCTCTGCGCTTTCCCGCCTGGGTGGCGGGCACCTCTGGCAGGCCTGGTTCTAGAGAGAACCTCGACGACCCCACCCCACAGTTCTGTGACTTTGGGCGAGCGGCTTATCTGAACCTTGATTTTTCAGCTGTCGTGAGAACGTAGTGAGACTTACCTCTTACCAAACTCTCATATGCGTGTGACTCGCAGGGATCTTGGAGATTCTGATTCTGTAGGTCTGGGGTGGGGCCTGAGGTTCGTCGTTTTCTAACCAGCTTCCAGGTCAGGCTGATGCCTGTGTTCCTCAGGCCACACTTTGAGCAGCAAGGCCTTACAGTAGTTTGCTTAGTACCTGGGATGGGGTGAGTCTTAAGTAAATGTTAATACGATATATTTTTTAACAGTGTCTGGTTTCACAAGCCTAAGGGTAGTGTTGATGTTCCCCTTATTTTTCTCTCCAGGAATGAGACCAATAATTGCCTTTTGTCTTTACCAACCATGACACAGCTCTTCTGTCCTGACTCAGGAAACTTTGGGCCCTCTTATACCAGTTAGGTTAATCGATTTCCTGAGATAATACTTCATTGCTCACTCACTGTAGACCCTTGGACAATGCTTCATCCTGTGGAGCTGGTAGCCAGGTACTTTAGCACCAAACAGCTTATGTTTTGTGCTGCAGTAATTTGTTGCTGTGGTAATCAGAATTCATGTTTTGTACACTTGGACGCATTTTGAGTAGTTACTAGTTTCTTCAACTCGCTGCTCTGAATGGCTTCAGGAAAGCCTTGGGATGAATTTTCCACTGCCTGATAGACCAAAAGCAAACCTGAAGACGCAGTGCCATGTACTACAACTGGGAAAGTGAGGGCTTTGGCAATGATGCCTGTCTTAATTTGTCAGTTTGGTTTCCTTCCCCATTCATTGGTTTATTTTTCTGTTTCCCAATAAGGCCTTGTCATTCATCATGCAAATAAGTCACCTTTGATGTCAAAGAATTTTGAAGTTTCCCCTTCACTTGTCTGAAATGCTATATTGTGTGGCCTTGCAAGTCTAGGAAAACATTTAAAATCAAGTGTTTTATGGAGTTAACAGTGAAAGGCACTTGGACCGTTTATTTGGGAATTTTTCCGCCTGGATTTTGTCCTCTAGCAGTCCCGTTTAGATGGGCTAAGAGAACATGAGTTTCTGCTCTTTGTTGTAGTCAGAGATTTTCTAACCATGGAGTCTTATCAGACCCTTTAAGAGCAGTGGCTCTAACAGAGTCACCTGTGGGGCCTCATCAGACTACATCTTCCCAGGCCCTTCTTGCTGTTTTGATAGAGGAAAAGCAGAGTCTTAGGAGGGGAGGGGAGGGCTATGAAAGCTAAAAAAATTTTCACAGACGAGATCGTAATGTGCTGTTGTCTCTCCCATACACATGGAAATTAGAACGAAGTAGAGGGGATGGGCTGTTGGACTTGATTTTGGTTTGACGTAGCTCTGTGGCCATTACTTATTTGACCTAAACCTTTACACTAGTGTTTTACCTTCATAGTAGTTGTAGACTCCCCTCTTGTAGGCTGTGCTCCTGTGTGAGAATAACCACAGAAGAGTCCAGCCCAGTTAGCATCTGTATTAACATCTAAGGGTTCATACTGTCAGCCTCTAAACCCTCACGATGGGCTTTAAAGCTTTGTAGATTCTTGCCAGGAGACTGTAGCACCTAGAGAAAGTTTTTTTAATTCTCAGGGTTGACCAATAAATTATTTGCCTAGATAAGAATGGGTTTCTAATATCCATTTACTTATGGTAATTTTGTCAGGACACAAGAGTGTTAAACCTTTCTAGCAGAAAGATCAGAAATCAGAATTAAGGGATGAGATCTGGTAACTGGTAAATTGAATATGCTGAGGATGTTATATACTTAATCTACAGTTAGCATGGCTGCGTTCCTCCACCTGGCTCTTCTCTAACTTCTGGACTGTAGTTTAAAACGAAGCTATTCCATCTTGCTCAGACCTGTACCTGGAAAAGGTAGAAAGGTAAGATTTCTTCACTCCTATGAAATCACATGATTCAGGGTGGTTTGGGCAGTGCCTTTCAGAACAGCCAAGCTCCAGGGGTTTCTGAGGTTCCACTCTGGTTCATGAGGACCTGTAGAGAGGAGGTGGAGAGCAGGGTATACTTGAGTCACTTAAACTGAGAAAGGGGCACCCTGGCTGGTATGGTTCAGTGGATGGAGTGCTGGCCTGCAAACAGGAAGGTTGCTGGTTCGATTCATGGTCAGGGCACATGCCCAGGTTGCAGGCCAGGTTCCCGGTTGGAGGTGTGTGAGAGCCAATTGATCTCTGTATCTTTGAGGCAATCGATTGCTGTATCTCTCGCACATTGATGTTTCTCTCCCTCTCTTTCTCCCTCCCTTCTCCTCTCTCTGAAAATAAATAAATACACAAAATCTTTAAAAAGAAAAAACTAGGAAAGAGTTTTGTGAAATGATGCCACATGTCTTTGAACCTTTATAGAAGGCATCAGAAGTTATTGGGCATCTCAGAGCGTTCTGAACTTTCTTATGGCAGTTCTGGGAGTCCTTAACTAAGAAGGAACTCTCTCTCTCAGCTGTGTTTTCTCTACCTGGGCAACACATCCTTACCTCCTTTTCTTCTCACTTTTTGCTTTAATGGTTGTGTTTCTGGTGTTTCTTTCCTTTCCTTTTCCACAGTATTTAAGACCCAGTTTCTGAAGTGGTTATATTTCATGATATGGTGTATATTTATTTAACAATAAAAGTTCCATGATGAAAAAGTAAGCAGATACTGTTTGCTATTTGCAGTTTGGTTCTGCATGTCTCTAAGATTCTTTTTGTCATCATTTCTGCGCATTTTATGGGCATTCATAAAGAAGCTCTAAAGCAGTAGGAAGTGCTTGCACTGGGAATAGCTTCTTATTTTCTTTGAATATTAAGGTTATTTTCTCTATTCACTGATTGTCTTCTTGAAGAATACCTAAATTTCCTGTTACATTTTGTGAATTTAATTTTTGTCAAAGTTACACACAAATATGGTTTGCACAGGTAAACAGTTTGATAGAACTTATAACACTATTAGTTTCCTTTCTTTTCTGCCTTTATTTTTGTTCCTTGGAGGCACTTTCAACTGTTTGTTTCTTTTGGCATTTTTTAGTATGTTTCTGAATAACATATTTGTGTTGCTGTATTGCTGTATTTTCATTTCTAGGAGATAATCTGTATCAATATCTATAAAAATCTTTTGACCTCCTCATTGTGGACTTTCAGGCTCTACGTCTCTTCTTATATTGCTGCCCTAATTTCCCTACTTGTCTTCACCTCCCTTCATCCTCCTAATATAGTTTGCTAATAATTTTTGGTTAGGTTGATATTCAAAGTTTATGTTAATAAGATTATGTACAGGAATTAATGAGATTATTTGCAGGGGGTATAATACAACATTTTTTGTCTTGTACAAATTAATTTGTCTTGCTGGAGTTAATAATTTTTGTGATTGTTCTTGACTTGGTTTTCCATCTACCTTACCCCAGATTATCCATTAGAAGTATAAATCTACTGTCCCAGGTAATAACCATAACCTCTAGTATGAACGGGTTACTCATTTAAAAAAAAATTAATGATTTTAAAGAGAGAGAGGAGGGTGGGGCATGGAGAGAGAAACATTGATCTGTTGTTCTACCTATTTACACACTCATTGGTTGACCCCTGCATGTGCCCTGACCAGGGATTGAACCCATAGCCCTGGTGCATCAGGATGATGCTCCAACCAGCTGAGCTACCTGGCTGGGGCTGAACAGGTTACTCTTTATGTCTGCTCACAGCTCTAGTTCTGAAATCTTCCTCCATCATTATCCTGGGATTTCCCTTTGCTTCTCTCATACTTTGAACTCTAAATTCTGGATCCCATATCTCTCTTCCCAACTTTAGGTTTTCAAATATGATAGATCGCTTTACCCTGATACTGGGGCACCCACTCCTTTATGTAGATTTCCCTCTTTTTCTATTAGTAAGTAGTATAAGATAACCGTAGTGATAGGATCCCTTACTATTAGAGGTGGGTGGGGCTTTTGACTTCATCAGGTTCTAACCCTCTAACTCCTTGGCACCCCATAGACTGTTCACTGTCTTCTCCATTTCCCTGTCTGGAGTCTGACTCTCCTCCTTGTCTCTCCAGGATACCAGTAGTGTTAGTTTTGGAATGAATCAGACAACCCTTGATGTCAAACCTCATTGTGTGCCTTGGCTGTGTAACCTTTAGCAGGTTTCTTAATCTTTTGAAGTACTCTTTTCCTCACCAACAATAGGGAGATAGAAAACCTACCTTACAGAAATGTTGTAAGGATTGGAACTAATACAGATAAAATAGCTCGTATAAGGCTTGGTACAGAGGAGGCCCTAAGACAATGGTAGCTTTTGTTATTTCTATTTCAGTTAGCCTGCATTTTTACAAATGAAAAAAAGCCACATTAATTTAAAACATGGGATCTACACCAGCCTGACATTGATTTTCTAGGAAATGATTCTTGTTAATGTTAAGGTCATGCATAGTAATTTTAATAAGTTTCTGTAGGTAGTATTAATTGAAATACTGGTAATTTAAGTGCACTCTTAAAGTTATATAATTTATAAAAGTATGTGTTAAATTAATCCATATATTCTTCTGTATTAATACTTTTAACCCCAATAAAAAGGTGGAAAAAGTTAATTTATCAAAGATGCAACAAAGTTTCCTTCAAAAAGAAGCTATATAGCTACCTTCTTTTTATAAAAGTGTATTTTAGATGCTGGCACTTATTTGTGTTCTCTTTGTTTCACTGGTATTTGTATGTACTTTTTCAGGTGTTGATGCTTGCTACATACTTATTCTGTAAACCAGCCTCCTCCTTGTGGATGAACATTTTGTTTTTCTTTTTTTCTCCAGTTTTTTTGTTTACAGAGCACAGCTGTTTTTGTAAAAACATATATTTGTCTTTTTTTTTTTTGAAGTTATTTCTTTAGATCTAGTTCCCAAGATGAGATGAATGACTACAGATTTGAATAGTTGATGGCTTTAGTTGCACATTGCGTTGGATTAAATTTATATTCCAGGGTCCAAAACATGTCTTCTTAAAAGCCCTGCTCTGTCAACTGGAGAGTCCAAGTTACTCTGTCTTATTATTATTTACTCTGTCTTTTGTCTCCACCATGCCTTTGCTACAGTATTAGTTGAGATTTCCTAGTGACTATTTTGAGGCAT
Source organism: Pteronotus mesoamericanus (assembly GCF_021234165.1). NCBI lineage: Eukaryota > Metazoa > Chordata > Mammalia > Chiroptera > Mormoopidae > Pteronotus > Pteronotus mesoamericanus. The sequence goes on along the minus strand of NW_026555105.1, from coordinate 23,074,511 downwards.
AAATCTTCAATTATCATCTAAATATTAAAAAATAAAATTTAAGCATTATTTTCCTAGTGTTTTCTAATTTTTAAAAAGTTGGCCATGTGCATTCCTAGGAATAAACAAATAGAATTAAATAAACTTTCCTGAAACAGCATGATAGTAAATATTTTGTTTTGCAGGCCATATATTTTCTGCCACAATTGCTCGATTATTTTGCTCCTCTAGCAAGAAAGCAGCTAAAAACAATAGGGGTGAATGGCCTGGCTATGTTCTGATAATACTTTACTTATAAAAACAGGTGGAGGGCATAGTTTGCTGATACCTGATCTGTGGCATCTGGACCCATAGATCGAAACTTGGTATGTAGAATGGGTTCACAGACCATAGCAGAGAACCAGGTGTATAAGGATTTCATGTGAAAAAATTCTGCTCTGGTTCACAAAGAAATTGGAGCACACATTCCTGCCATCTAAGAAGCCTTTCTAGCTGAGTTACTAGGACAAAACCACTAACTTGCCCTGTGGTTCATATGCTATGGGCTCTGGAAGGAAGGGGCTGATGGGAGGTGGACATGCTTTTCAGAAAGTCATTCTGCTTCCCTCAGAACCCTCAAGGAATTTTCTGCAGCACCAGCTCTATCTGGTTCATATCTTGGCAGCTCAAGTCCCCTGGATTTTGCTTGTCAGATTTTGGCATTTCTCGAGTGGAAGGAAAGACAAAAAGCATTTAGAGAAAGCAAGGATACAGCAGAGTCCTTTTAATAACCTCTCCTGCTTTCTGTTGTGGGAGAAGAATGGGACTTGTGCTGCTCACAGGCAGGAGAATCAACACCTGACTCACTGGAAGCATTGCTAATCTGCTGCCTCCAGAAGAAAGCTATGCCGCTCCTCTCGCATGTCAGCAGGGCAGTCAGGAGCATTGCTGTTCCCTGCACCGAGCCCAGCTTTTAGAACCATTTTGCTTTCTATCCATGAATTGACAGTGAACAGGGCCTTGGCTTTCTGCCCTCTCACACCAAAATGAATGAGTTTTTTAGTATACTTCTCAATTGCATGACTACTCTGCAGTAGCGGTTCAAACTCTGTTATAAGCCTCCTGGAAAGAAGGATAGGCATCTTCTAACAGGTATAGGAACAGCATTAGAGAAACAGTTCTGTAATCAAAATTTTGTGTTTTGGGAATAGGGAGGATTATTTTGAGTATAATTAATTAAACTTTACACCAAATACCACTTTTTAGTTTTGGTGTTAGCATGGGAGCCTTTACTAGGTTTGTCATTCTCCACTCGAGCCTTTATGCATTGATATCACAGAGATGGAATAGGTTGCTCACTTTTGTTTCCAGCTTTCTTTTTTTTACTTTTAAATTTTTTTATTTATTGATTTTAGAGACAGGAAGGAGAGAAAAAGAGAAAGAAACATTGATTCGTTGTTCCATTTATTTATGCATTCATTGGTGGATTCTTGTATGTGCAGGATCAAACTCTCAACCTCATTGTATTGGAACAACCCTTGAATCAACTCCCCAGCCAGGGCCCCAGCTTCCTTGTTGAAAATGTGCCTTCCCTTCCTGCTGGAAATTAGCAGAGCAACCGTCTCTTCTGTAACTATCACTGCTTTCCTTCTATCATGAAGGAAGTCTGTCTGGAGGTCAGAGGAAATCCAGAAGGAAGCCTGGTTTTGAGGTTTTCTTGTGTCTCTATGCAGGTCAGGTAGAGTTTATCCTTAATGTATGCTGTCTTTGGGCATTCACTAGTGTTGAACTTAATTAAGTGAATAGCAGAGTTTTAATCCATTTCTTATAATGTGTAAATTTTGGTATTGTGATAGGTGGAAGCCACTTATTCTTCATCTACCCTTTTTTCAGTATCTGGCACCAATTCTGGCCCAGTCATTTGTGATCCATGGCTCTTGTGATACGCTGAAGATTTCCAGGCAGTTTCTGTGGAACGCCTGCCCGTCCAGCTCTAATCAAGCACCATATAAACAAGAAATTGCCTGGTCAAACCTGTGAGGACTGTGTTCTGACTGCCAAAACGATCAGTACTGACACCAGAATGGCAGCCACTCTCAAGTTACTAAAACCTTTAGAATATCGAGTGTTTTGCAGTCCTTTTGCCTACAGTGCAACTCAAAGTGTGGCATATTGGAATGTGGGAAGCTGCACATGGCACAGGGGACAAGACCCTTCAGAACACAGTGGTCTCTGCCAACCTGCCAAAAAAGTTGGGAACATTCGTAGCACCTCCTCTTCCCGGAGGATCCTGACAACCAGCAGTGCCCTCCCGAGTGTGGAATTCAGCAGGGCTTCTGCCTCTAAGGCCAGCACGTTGAAGCCGGGCTCACCCAGGGCCAAGCAGATTGATGAAGAGGATGTAGAAGTTTTTGATTCCTTTGAAGACCCCCGAGTTTTCCTACAGCTAAGACCAGAGTACCAGCGTCACAGCTATAACAGATCTGAGCCTTGTCCGTCCCTGTCAGTTTCAGAAGGTAAACTGATTTTACACAAAGTCACAGTTTATCAAGATAATCTCCAGCCCCAGATCATCGCTGACTATTTCTGTAAGCTGAGCTCTATGCCTGCAGAGCAGCATCCTGTTTTGCTTTCCAGTGCCAATTTTGCTGTGCTCTGCCAGCTGAGTGTGAAAAACATACAGCTCTTTGATATCCCAGATCTGATCAATATTTTGAAAGCCTTTGTCATTTTAGGAATCCCTCATTCCCATTCAATGCTAGATGTCTATGAAACCAGATTTTGCCATAAGGTATGGGATATGGGTCTGGATCAGCTACTCTTGGTGGCTGACCTCTGGCGGTGCTTGGGCCGCAGAGTACCTCGGTTTTTTAAAATTTTTTTTAGTTATCTTAATTTGCACTGGAAAGACCTATCCTTGTCCCAGCTGATTCACCTGATTTATATTATAGGTGAAAGTCGTCAGGCACCACAGGACCTAATGCAAAAACTGGAATCATTGATCCTCAAGTATATAGATTTTATCACTTCAGAGGAAGCTGGTACAATCTGTTTGGGGTTCTTTAAATCAAGTAGTAGTCTCTCGGAATTTGTAGTGCGGAAAATTGGAGACCTGGCGTGTGCTGACATGCAGCATCTGAGTAGTTATGCCTTAGTGAATATTCTTAAAATGTTCCGTTTCACTCACGTGGATCATGTAAATTTCATGAAGCAATTTGGGCAGGTTGCTCCTCAGCGAATTCCTTCCCTGGGAGTTCAAGGTGTCATGCACCTGACTCTTGCCTGCTCTGCCTTACGCATCCTGGATGAAGGGGTAATGAATGCTGTGGCTGCTTCTTTGCCTCCTAGGGTAGCATACTGTCGAAGTAAAGATATTGCCAAGTTTCTGTGGTCATTTGGAACTCTGAATTATAAGCCACCCAATGCGGAAGAGTTTTATTCTAGCCTGATAAACGAGATTCACAGAAAGATGCCTGAATTCAACCGATACCCAGAACACCTGCTCACTTGCCTGCTCGGCCTGGCATTTTCTGAGTACTTTCCAATAGAGCTCATCAATTTTGCCCTAAGTCCAGGGTTCATCAGGTTAGCTCAGGAGAGAACCAAGTTTGAACTCACTAAGGAGCTGTATACACTTGATGGCTCAGTTGGTATTGAATGTCCAGATTACAGAGGCAATCGTCTTAGTTCTCACCTTCAGCAAGAGGGGTCAGAAATACTGTGGAATTCAGCTAGGAAGGATATGAACTCAAAGCCTGAATTCCTAGAAGCTCTCTTTTTACTTGAGACCATGTTGGGTGGGCCCCAGTACATCAAACACCATATGATTTTGCCTCATACCCGATCTTCTGACTTAGAGGTCCAGCTTGATGTTAATATGAAGCCATTACCATTTAACAGAGAAGCCACACCCACGGAAGATATAGCCAAATTAAGGCTCAAGCATGTGGGAGTTAGTCTTACAGATGATTTGATGAATCAGCTACTAAAGGGGAAATCAAGAGGTCATTCCCAAGGGCAAATTGAGTCGAAGACTGGGCAGCAGCCCATGGAATTAGAGAAGAAGGCGGCCATACCGTTGGGAGCCTCCCTTTACAATGTGGCAGAAAGATTGAGGGCCATGGAGACGGCGGGCCTATGCCCACCAGCCTGCAAGCAGGCACCACAAGTGAAGCTGGCTATTCAGTTGACAAACAAGAACCAGTATTGCTATGGTTCCAGGGATCTCCTTGGACTGCACAATATGAAGAGGCGGCAGCTGAATCGGCTTGGGTACCGTGTGGTAGAGTTATCCCACTGGGAGTGGCTCCCGCTATTGAAACGAACTCGCTTAGAAAAGCTTGCATTCCTCCATGAGAAAGTGTTCACCTCTGCTCTCTGAAGGGCCTTGGGGCATTTCTGCCCATAAAGGCTGTTAGACATGCACTGTACCAGGTGAGGTGAAACAGTTACAAAAGTCAGAATGTAGGTCTGCGATGAAATGATCTATGGAGGAGACTTAATTGTACTCTTGTTTGTGGCAGATAAAAGGTAGTGTATGCTATTATGAATTAGTTGTAACCTAGTCCAATTGTATAAGTTGCTGCTAATTTGTACAGGAAAATAATAAACATCTTAAAATGTCCTATTTTCAAATAATTTCTACCTCATTTTTTTTCTCTATTTACCATTCTTATCTCACAGTTATTTTGAAGTTTTGGGTAAAAGTATAGTCAGACATTGTCTAAAGGCAATATTTAAAAAGTGGTTTTCATATACTTTGTTATACAATAAGAATCTTACAGAACTTCACTTACATTTCAGGATTTTCCCCCAGCATGTTCTTTTTCCACACCCTCCAAAGTTAAAGTCCTTGTTATTCTTTATTTTTATTTTTTTTTAATCCTCACCCAAGGACACGTTTATTGATTTTAGAGAGTGGGGAAGAGAGGGAAAGAAACATTGATTGGTGCCCCTTGTACATGCCCCGACTAGGGACCAAACCAGCAACCTAGGCATGGGAATCAGACCTACGATCCTACAGTTTATGGGATGACGCTCTACCCAACTGAGCTACACTGGCCAGGGCAAGTCCTTCTTAGTCTTGTTCACTGTTGGTTGGTTGTTCTTAGTTGCTGATGCTTCCTGCTTTAAAAAGCCGTTTCAGAGTTAGTGAGCTTAGTATCTTCCTCTTATCCCCCTCTCTTCTGCATTTCTACTTCTTTTGCACCTCTGGTATATTTTCTCCCTGAACTTAGAGAAGTATAATTGTATGAGTGCCTGCCGGACTCGTGGTTCTCAAAAATATCATGACTGGGCAGAATGGTTTTCATGGCAAGTAGCTCAGATGAGAAGGAAACAGAACTGTCCATAGTAGGAGGTGTAGTGGCTTCAGGTTTGGTTGTAGTAGAGCCACAGGTATAAGAGGATTGTATATATGTAACTTAATACAAGTAACATTGTAAATATTTGGGGGTCTGTGAGAATTTCTTTTAAAAAGGATCCCTCCCACCATTATCTAGGTCTTCTTTCAAAGATCCCTTTTTAAGAAAGGACTTCTGCATCCATGCTAACTAAAACAGTACCCTGTCGGCCTTTGATCATGCTCTGTCACTTTCTCCAGCTTCATTTTCTTCACTGTCCTCCGCATTATTAAAAATTATTATTTGTTTACTTACTGGTTTCTCTTTTGGAAAGTAGCCTTTTGAGTTAACTTTCTCTATTTCCAGTGTCTAGAATGCATCCTGTAACATAGACAGTAATGGTTAGCAAGTGTGGTTGGGTATTGTTGGAGAGCTGGGGGTGGGACGGGGGCAGAGGGTGGTTCTAGAGAGGTAGAGTATCTGGGTCACAAAGGCCTATAGCCTTGCTTAACAGCTTAAGTCTGCAGGGGCTGGGGGTCTCTAAAGGGATCTAAGTCAGGGACTAATTGGGCAGAGTAATGTTTTAGAAACGTTGGGTAAAAAGCGGGGTAGAGCTAGATTTGGAAGCGGGTGTGCATGAGATGCATTGGAGAATATTTCTGAGATATACACAAGAGCCCGTGTGAGATGAGGACCAGAACTATAGGAATGGAAAGTTTGGATTCTAGAGATATGTGGAAGGGCAGAAAGACAGGACTTGGTAACTGATTGGAATGGGAAATGAGGATTTTGGCCCCTCGATTGATAGAAGTCAGCAACTAAAATCGGAATCAAAGCAGAACGGACTTTTGGGTAAAGGGTTAATGAGTCTGCCTGGGTCATGCTGAGATGGCCTTCCAGGCAGAAAGGTTCAGGCTAGGTCTCAAATGGGGATGAGGACAGGTGGGGTTCCAGTTTTGCTGACACTTGTTCTTTTCTGTGTGTGTGTATTTTTTTAAAATAGCCATCCTAGTGCATGTGAAGTGGTTTTGATTTGCATTTCGCTAGTGACTAATGGTATTTAGCATCTTTCAATCTTACCAATACTAAGTCACCAGTCCATGAACACAAGATGTCTTTCCATTTATTTAGATCTTTAATTTCTTCCATCAACATTTTGTAGTTTATAGTGTCCAAGTCTTACACCTCCTCAGTTAAATTTATTCCCAAGTATTTTAGTCTTTTTTTTCCCTCAAGATTTTATTTATTTGCCGTGGCCGCTGTGGCTCAGTGGATTGAGTGCTGGTCTGCGAACTGAAAGATTGCCGGTTCAATTCCCAGTCATGGCATATGCCTGGGCTGGGGGCCAGGTCCCTGGCTGGGGGTGTGTGAGAGGCAACTGTTTCTCATTTTTCTCCCTCTCTTCCCCCCTCTCTAAAAATAAATAAAATATTTTTTAAAAAAATAAATAAAAATTTTATTCATTTATTTTTAGAGAGAGGGGAAGAGAGGGAGAGAAACATCCACGTAGGAGAGAAACATCAGTCGGTTGCCTCTTGCACGCCCCCAGCTGGGGACCTGGCCCGCAACCCCGGCATGTGCCCCTACTGGGAATTGAACTGGTGACCCTTCGGTTTGCAGGCCAGTACTCAATCCATTGAACAAAATCCATGTGCTCAATCCACTGAGTCACACCAGCCAGAGTGTATTTTGTTCTTTTTTGATGCTGTTGTAAATGGGATTGTCTTAGTTTCCTTTACAGATATCTCTTGTTAATTTCTAGAAATATAGCATTTATCCTGTACTTTTGCATTATTCTCTTACTATCTCTAATTTTTTTTTTGTATATGTGTGGATTTTTTAGGATTTTCTGTGTATAAAGATCATATCATTTGTGGATAGAGATAGTTTTACTTCTGTTCTACTTTGGATACCCTTTATTTTTCTTGCCTAATTGCTCTGGCTAGAACTTCTAGTATGGAAATGAATAGAAGTGATTAAAGTGGGCATCCTTGTTTTGTTCCTTATCTTAGGGGGCATGCTTTCAGTCTTTGACCATTGAGTTTTTAAGCTGTGGGTTTTTTAATAAATGCCCTTTACCGTGTTGAGGAAATGCCTTTCTATTTGTAGTTTACTGAATGCAATAAATAATTTTTTAGTGTATGTCCCAAATAGTACCTTGGACATTCTTATACTAAATGAAAAAAGTCTATTGTTTATCCAATTTTCAGATGTAAGTGGGCATTTAAAATTTTTATTTGCTAAGTTGGCAACCCTAAAAAAACAGCACTAAGGTAGGGTTTTTTGACAGAGCCATTAGGGGCAGAAGATTCTTGAATGTTACTCTGTGTTGAGGAAAGGGTCCAGCAGTCAGATAAGTTAAGGATTCAGGAGAGAGGCAAGAACAGATAGAATAAGACCTTAGGAGAAGTATGAAGTTAAGGTCAGGTTTGTACATGGAGAGCCTGGCGACCTCACCTGGGCTCCCATAGAATTTTGCTGACAGTGCTATTAAGGCACCGATTAAATGGTATTAGAATTCTGTCCATGGCCTTATTTTGAGTCTCTGGGTCTCTTAAAAGTAAATATTGTACCCATGTATGTCTGCCTCTGAGTTTTTAAAATGTGTCTCTGTGCCTAGCATAGTGCCTTGCCCATATTAAACCCTTGAAGGGTAAGTTGGCTCCAGGTGTGTGAGGTTGCAAGCTTCCTTGGGGTCCACACCTATGTTCCGGCGTCCTGTGCTGCTCTTACTGTGGATGGGCTGGGACAGCCGTCTTTCATTTTAACCAACTCTAAGAAGAATGTACGTAAGTCAGATTTTTTTCATGGATGGACAGGTAACTCAGTTTAGAAATTATAATAAGTATTGTACTTCTTTAAAAGCTGAAGTGCCCAATTTATAAAATTGCTCAGTGCATTGGTATTCCACCCACTCGTTGAGGTTAAATGCTTTTCTCTTATTTGACAGGTAATCTTTTCTTCTTTTTTTCCCCCCTCTGTGACCTGTTTGAGCTTAGTCTTTAAAATATGTGTAACTGCCAGAATTACTTTCCATTACATTTTCGTGAGACTCAAAATGAGGTTGTGTAACTCCAGTTATGGCAACTTCTTTGTAGGCCAAATGAAGATGAAGGTGTTTAGAAAGTGTCATGGTCACCTATTCTCTTCTAAATTGTCCCTCCACGCTTCTTCATGCCAGGTTGAGTCCTCAACAACGAAAAGGTTTGCTTGGGCGCTTCAAGCTCCAAAGAAGCGCAGACAGAAACCTTCTAGGTAGGATGACCTGCTTGTCCCAGTTTGCCTGGGACTCTCCTACTTTTAGCATTGAGAGTTCCACATTCTGGAAAATACCCCAGTCCTGGGTAGACCACATGGTTGGTCACCCTACTTTTACATCTCTTCTTAGCTCTTCTCTTGCACTTGTCTTTACTCAGCTGGAGTACAGGGAGGCCAAGAAGAAAGGTCCGTCTCTGTCTGGACATCCAATTCTGTAGGGGCTGTCAGCTGCAAGAAAGAAGAAGGGCATGCATCTAGATCCTCATTCCTCTCCGACATCATCCTTAGGGCTCGGGAACCCATCCAGTTGTTTAGCTACTTGCACCAACTTTAAACATATGAAAGGAAAAAAACTTATACCACTACTCTAAAATACATTGCATATTTTAAATTTCTGCTTGTCCACCATTATATCCCAAACTTTTCATGTGTACATATTCCTAATACAGGTTTTAATAAATGTGTGATCATAATTCTTCTATTTTGTGTTCTTTTTATATATACTTTGCATTTTTTACATAGTCATATTTATTATTTAAATGACAGATACACCAAGGATAAATGTGTCATGCAAGTTTGTTTCTTATGGTGTAGGTAGTGGAATTAACTGGAGTCTTCAGCTGAGGGACTTAACAGCTTCAAGACTTGTGTGGTAATAGAGTATTTGAATTTATAAAATAAAAGGCTTCTTAAAGCACAGTGCAAGGCATCTTTGTGAGAGAACTGTTATGCGTCTCGACTATGGAAGTGACTACACAAATCTGTGCATAGAATAAAATTGCAAAGAACTAAATACATAGGCACACAAATGAGCGTATGCAAAACATTTCCTGGTTGTGATGTTATACTATAGCTATGCAAGATGTTAACATTGAGGGAAACTGGTTAAGGGTACATGGAATCTCTCTGTATTGTTTCTTATGACTGCACATGAACCTACAATGATCTTAAAGTTAATTAAAATTTTGAAAAATAAAATATTTTTTATAAGGTAGCTTTGAAATCCTTGTGAGGTACTCAGTAATATGTTATACATAGTCTATTTTTCTCCTTTCTCATCTTAAAAAAAAATGAAGAAAATGTCAAGGGAAAAACTGAGACTGCTAGTTTATTTCTAAGTAGTTTGTACTTTAATACTCATTTGATGTCTTCAGGAAGCCCTTTTGCAAAGATAGCCCCTCCTGTAGTGCAAAAAAAAAGATGGTAAAAACATATCAGCTAGAGCAAAGGGAACCCCCTTGAAGGGTGAATTGCCTTTGAAGTGGTTCAGAATTACTTCTGTTATCTAGGAGGTTAATGACAGACTTTTTATTAGTGTCATTTCTTTTGCTGGTTATAAGCCTTCTATGACTTCCCTCTGACCAGCTATCAACATTTGTTTCTTTTCTTTTTTTTTTTTTGCTACAACCCTTAGTAAGAAAGACCTTTTACATCAAAACCCAGGAAGGAAGGGAGGAGGAAAGATCAAGATACCTATATCTGAAACAAAAGTTCACAAAACACTGTTCATTCTCATGTGTGCTGCACTCTTGACATTTTCTGTTAATTTTTTTTTAATGCTGATTATGGCTCAGTAATTTGAATTCATGATTCTTGATCTGTGGTTTGGAAATCACTCCCTCAGCCTACCCAGTACAGTACCCTGAAGCCCCATGACATAACGTTCAAGGCCCTTCCCATCTGCCTTTCCCGCCCTGCCACCTTCCCCCTCCAGCTAAGAGGCATATTCAGTGTTTCCTGAACTTGCCTCACACTGTCCCATCTCTCTACCTTGACTCTTACTGTCCCTCTCCCTAGTAACTTTCCCCTTTTCTTCCCGTTCTTTTTTGGGCCTTGGCTCCTATACTCAAACATATATTATCCATTGTACCATTAGTATGTAATATCTGTCACTCTTCACAATCGCCCATGAGGTCAGGCACGTGTCCTAGTTGTCCCCGGTTCAAATGTTCCTCCTGTGAATTATTCCCTGGCCTCTGGGTTTGCTTCTGGCCAGTGTTTTTCAAACTTTTACATCAAGAGCCACAATAAGAAATACATTTTATATTGGATCTAGTATATACATTTGTTTATGTATCTGTATGAAACGGAAACAAAAGTTTCATGACATGATGTTATGTGCAGTTTGGTATTTTATATTCTCTTTTATGGGTTTTGAAATCAACCCATAACTTGATTTCAAAACCACAGATTGATTTAATCCCTCCTTACCCACTTCAGTGCCATCTGCAGAAAGCTCCGTTACAAACCTTTATATTCCATGATCACCTTTAGCAGGAAGTGTATAATACCTCAAGACTTGAGAACAAGACCATGAAGAAGTTAAAATGAATAAACTAGAGATAACACATTGCAACATAGAAAACCTTAAAATAATAATGCTTAATAGAAAAGCAAGTTATAAAATTATGGTATAGTAGCATTAAGGTACATTTAAAAAGATATAAAACTACTGTATTTTTATGGATACACACATACCTATACTAATTTGAATGAGAGACACAAACTTCAGATACTGCTTCTTGGTAAAAAGGGAGGAGAAATAGAATTGGTGGTGGTTTTTGTTTATGTCTTACAAATTTTGCTCTCAACACCAAAATGAGAAGCAAACATGGCAAAATGTTAACATGTGCTAAATCTAGTTGGTGGGTATAAAGGTATCTACTATATTATAATCTTTATTTTTTGTCTGAAATACTTTGTAATAAAGTTTCTGTAATTAAAATGGTCATATCTACTTATAAACCTCTGTTATCTTGCTATATATATATTTTTAAAGATTTTATTTATTTATTTTTAGAAAAGGGGGAAGCGAGGCAGAGAAACATCAATGTGTGGTTCCCTCTCACATGCCCCCTACTGTGGCCCGCAACCCGGGCATGTGCCCTGACTGGGAAGCAGACTGGCGACCCTTTGGTTCGCAGGCCGGCACTCAGTCCACTGAGCCACACCAGACAGGGCTGTTACCAGGCTATCTTATAATGCCTTTAATTATATGTTTTTAAATATTTTATTTATTAATTTTTAGAGAGAGGGAGAAAGAGTGGGAGAGAGACATCTATCAGCGTGCCTCTCACATGTCCCCAACGAGGGACCTGGCCCGCAACCCAGGCTTATGCCCTGACCAGGAATTGAACTGGTGACCTTTTGGTTCACAGGCCAGTGCTCAATCCACTGAGTCACACCAGTCAGGGCATTATAATGTCTTTATTACCTGGCTCCAAGCTACTTCTCTGACCTGCAGGGCACTTTAGCCATGATCTGTGGTCCCCAATTTATACTGAGACCTAGTCTTTCCTGTATGTAGATGCCAAATTTGGAGAAGAAGGCTGTGATTTTAAAGTATTTATTGGACAATGTTTGCAAAGAGTTAAGGTAGCACTTGGCCATTTCTTAGGCATGACTGGAGAGGCAGTACTCTTGGGCAAGGATGTTTGCATTTTCATATGGTGAGCTTTCTTCCCCCCCTAGATTAAGCATTAGGTAGGAGGTACTAGACCTTTAAAGATTCAGGGGTGTTGGCACCAGAAGGGCGATAAGAGCGTACAAAGACCTGGATGGCAACCAGTCCTATAGACTCGTACAGTGTTTGAACATCACTATTTCCCAAAGAAAGATACATCATCATTTGTAAGATATTTTTAAAAGGATCTGCCACACATATTCTGTAATGGCACAGTCGCTTGTTTCAATTTGATCTCTAGTCCTAATTTGTTTTCAGTTACCTTTTTCCCCAATCATGTTTTGTTATTATTATTACCGTTGTTATTGTACTGTTTTTTTTTTAGGGTGGTTTTAGGTTTACAGGAAAAAATGAGCAGCACATTCCCATATTCCTCCTCTCCCTTGGCCACAGTTTCTGGTATTATTAACATCTTGCATTACTATGGCACATTTGTTACAATTGAGGGGCTAGTATTGATGCATTGTTATTAACTGAAGTCCATAATTTACATTAAGGTTTACTCTTTTTGTTGCATAGTTCTGTGGGCTTTGACGAATGCATAATGTCATGTATCTGTCATTACGGTATATACAGAATAGTTTCATCACCTGACTATTTTTGTCTCTATACCCGTGTCTAGGACAGGGCTTGTAAATGTGCAATAATACCTCATCTAAAATTAAATAGGAGCAATCAAATTTAGTACAATTTGAAAAACATTAAAAGCCCTTTCACCATGTGAGGACATATCAGAGAGACGGCCTTCTATGAACCAGAAAAAGCAGGCTCTCACCAGACACTAAATCTTGGACTTCTCTGCCTCCAGAACCGTGAGAAATAAATGTGCCTTAAAAAAGAAAGAAAGACATGTAAAGAAAAATCTGCCTATCCTACAAATAAAAGTAAGATTTAAAAGTAGAAAAAATGTGTTATATCTCAGTCCATTAGATAAGAAAAATAATAAAAGTCAGCATGCAGATAAAAGCAAAACACAAAACATAGTTTTATCCTAAAAAACTGAAAATTGGAATGCTTTGTTAACATAAAAAGTATTTCAATCTAACAACATTATGTTAAAAAATGAAGCACTAGAGGCATCTTCTAATGGGAACAAAACAAGCAAAGCAACTTCATATAATTCTGGAAGTTCTAGCTATGTAATAAGATGAGAGACAAATCAGAGTTAACCATTTTAAGAAAGGAGCCTTTCATTTATTATTGAGATTGTGGAAACCTCCAAAACAAAGCAATTGAAAATCTGTTACAATCAGTTCAGTGAGACAACTGAACCCATAATAGGAAAAGCTTTCCTATATATAGGAATAACTGGTTAGAGAAATTAATGGGATAAAAGGTTTCTATTCATAAAGAGCAAGCTTAACAAGAAACATGTAGGACCCCTTAAGAAAAAAAAGTCAAAATTGTACTAAGACAAAAATCTGCTTAAAATTTTTATCCTAATATTTTAATGGTATAAAATCTCAAACAACCTAAATGTCCATCAAAAGGAAAATGGTTTATTATTTATACCCCATCCTGTTCCAAATTATTTTAAGGTAACTTTCACAATATACCCTATGACATAAAAATAAGTGCAGCATTTAGGCAACGATAAACTTGAGGGATGGACCACAGACTTTATTCTGAGCTTTTAGCAGCCTAAGTAAAGAAATGATCATGATCAATTATATAATTCATATTCATACTGTAAAATGCTAAGTTGATTGGAAGAAACAGCTGTTTTTAGTACTGAGACCAAAGAGAGTTTTTCTCATGGATCTACAAAAGAAGATACTGTGCTGATCAGAGAATTATCATTTTGTTAACTTAATGAAAACAGCACGCAATTTTATGGAGATGTTTCTTATTAAATTCCTTACTAATGGGCCACACAGAACCAGTGAACAGTTTGGTAAAAAGTATTTGCAGTGGATCGAGAAGTATGTGATGGTTGTGGCTCAAATAAACACGAGGATGGTTCAGTGCACCACTCGGGCAATTCTATGGAGTAATGCACTTTAGAGACTGAAATTGTGGTTCTCAGCTGAGGTGTCGCCCTGGCATCCTGTAAATCTTCCCAGAACAACCACTGAATTTTATCAGTGTGTTACATTTATTTTTACTACAGCTGAAGATCCATATAGGTAAGAAGTTTGTCGTATGGTGGTGTGGGATATGAATGCAGCAGCCACCAGGGATGCCAGGCAAGGAGGCACAAGATGCCATGACAGAGACTGGCACTAAAAAGAATTTAACTTGGATGGACTGAACACTCTCCTTAAATATTCACTCAAATTAGATTTTGGTAAGTGCTATGAAGAACAAGTAGGCTGTTCCTGTCAGATAAAGGTCTATATGCTTTAATAGTTGACTGATGAAATTAGGATGAGGCGAGATGCTAGAAGGCTAGCTTACCTAAAGATTTTCTTCAAAAAACAATTCGAGGTTTGATCCAATACATATTGGAAAGAGCAGTCAAAGTTTCCAAATTTCTACATAGTAGAGCATGGCCACATTAATTAATTGGAATAATTGATTTTTAAAAACAAATGACACCAAACCTTCACCTGAGTAACAAGGGGGAAAAAATTGTAAGATATTCATATAACTTCTGGTAAATCCTTCAAGGTAAATGGTGACCAAGTGGCCAGTAACCAGGGTGGTTTGGGAAGGTTTGGAATATGAGTCCCAGCTTAACCTCTCTTGGAGCCCCAGTTTCTTCATCTGCAAAATAAGGATGTTAGTACCCTCTATAGGGCCAACCAGTTGGTAAGATTTAAATTCCCTGGTAGTCTCCTTTAAAATCCCTGGTAGTCTCCTTTAAACCATTTCGTGTATGTGCCTCCCTGGCCTGTGGTATGTTTTTTCAATTTGTTTTTGTTTTTGCTATTAGAGAGTCCTTGTCTAATGACTTAGTAGAAGAGTGAGCCCTGTGCTTGCTGAGACACAGCGTAGATAAGACCTTTTAAATTATCACATTGATTAGTGGGGCGCTCAGATTCTTTCAGGTATCTGGGGTGGAATTTTTAAAAGTTACAGGGTAACAAAAGTTTGAAAGCCCTTTGTTCAGCCTTGCCCCTCTCACCCTGTCGTCTCTCAAGTCCAGCCACAGAAGCAGGCGTCTGAGCCAGGGGTCCAAGGCAAAGGGCAGTTGTCCTGAGGGTAGTCACATCCGGGCAACTCCATCTTGCTTACTATTGAGTTGGGTGCTCGGATAAGTGTTAAAGACTTTTCCATTTGACTTTTACTCACAGGAAAGCTCTTTATCATGTCTCCAAGAAGATCCTGCCCAGTTTGCTCTGGTCTTGGAATTAGATTCTCAAGAGAAATTAATTTCATGACATGTAGAATAAATTAAAAGACCACAGTGTGAAATGTCCAAGAAAATAGCAAAGAAATTGGAAGAATGTAAATGTTGGTAAAATCAGTGCCTACCAGTAGCAAATCCAGTCAATACAAAGGAATTGGCATTGTTATCTCTGCCAGAGTTTGGGTTTTTTCCCCTGAACGGGAAAAAAAAAGGCCTAAGATGTGGACTGTGGGGATAGAGATGATTGCAGACTCGTGGTCCTTTATCTTACTAATATTAACCACCTCTTAGCGTTTTGATATTAACAAAGTTTGTATCTCTTTTTTTCTTACCAACATCCTGTGCATGGAGGCAAAGAGGGGAGGAGAGAGCTCCCTGTAGCAGCATATACAAACACGCAGGGTGGGGCAGAAGTAGATTTACAAGTTGTATGTGAAACACAGAGTTTAATTTTGTATTGTTATTTATTATTATATTATTTTCCATATGAACAACTGTAAACCTACTTTCAGATATACATAAACATATGCATACACACACATGCAAATGCCATAATAGTAATATAAAGGAGAAATTTTAAATTGTGATAATAAAATTTATTTTTATGTGTAAATGTTTGGGTACGGCCATACTGGGAGGAATAAAGTAATGTATCAGAAGCTTTTTACCAACACGTAGAATCACCTAGAATGGAAGCAGATGCAGACTGTCAAATATATTAGCATTACTCTTAGTGATAAGATTTTCAGAAAAGGTAAACACCTCTTTGTAAAGATCTGAACAGAACAAAGTACAATCTTCCCTTCCTAGAGAATTTAGCATTTATTAAAACCGTGTTAAATTTACTTTGTGTTTATAGATAAAACTGTGAGGGACTAGGCTGAGATAATAAATATTTAAAGGCCCCATGGCAGATCTTCGCTGTGCAGAAATACTCTGCTCGCTAAAATGTTACAGGACTCCCAGCATGCCTGGCCGTTGCAAGTGCCACCTACTGTTCATGATAACACAGTCCTCAGAGGGTGACCCTGTCCCTGCTGGGCTAACAGAACTTTTTAATGGTTGTCTTGGCCAGAGGGAAAAGTATAGAATGGCTGGCTGGCCTCACCCAAGGAGTTCAGACCCATTGGACAGGCCTGCCACTGAGAGGGACACTTCTAGTGGCTTCCCTGCATCCCTTCAGGGAGTACCAAAGGCTATTGGACATTGGTCATTTTTCTTCTTCCCATTTTTTTGCACTGTAATATATAACATTGTAAAAGTTTAAGATGTACAACATGATTTGATTTGTGTATACTTGTATACTGCAAAATGATTACTTTTTCTTCCCTTCCCCTCTCTAAAAATAAATAATTAATTAATTTAAAAAAAAGATGTCTCCTCTGCAATTTTTCAGTGACTAATTTACCAGCATTACATGTAAGATAGAGTATAGGCCATGAGAGTGTGTGTATGAAAGTTTGTTTTTTTTTAATCCTCGCTTGAGGACATGCTTGTTGATTTTAGAGAGTGGGAGAAGAGAGGGAGAGAAACATTGATTCGAGAGAGAAGCATTGATTGGTTGCCTCTCATACTTGCCCCATCCGGGGCCTGAACCTGCAGCCTAGGCATGTGTCCTGACTGGAAATTGAACCTGAGACCCTTCAGTTTAAGGGACAACACTCCTACCAACCAAGACGTGCTGACCAAGGCTGAGAGTTTTTGTTGTCACCCTGTTTGATTCTCTTCTCTTAAGAATCAACTCCTAAAAGTTTAAAATGGAATTTTAACTTGTCTAATACCGTTTTATTTTTCATTTAAGGCTCTTTCTGATGCTTGGAAGCTATCCTTTCAGCCACAAAGATGGTAATAAACCTTTGCCTCCCACAGTTCAGACCAAGAATTTACTGCAACAAGGTAAACAGAACAAGCACATACACATAAATAAACGCACTGTATCTATTTTTCATGTTTTTCCCCTCTTTCTGCCTGGGACAGTGAGCTTAAGTCGGGCTCAGTGTGCTTCCGCCCCCTTTCAGATTTCACCGGGTGGCACTTAGGTGAGCACGGGCTGGGCTGCGCCGCTAGGGCCGGCCGTTACCAGGTGGGCTGCGACTCATTTTGTGCACGCTTATCTGCATTGTGTTTTTACCTCTGATGGTAAATTGTAGTTGCACTCAAAAGTCAGAGTGAAGGTAGAAATACTTTCTCCCCCTAGTTCTCAGAATTTCAGATATTAGGAATAATGGCTTCTATTTGTTGTTTGTATTTTTTCTTCTTTGTATGAATTAAGCTGCCTCCCCTTTTGTGCAAGGAGGGTATCTTTCTGCAGTTCAGAGCAGGGAAGAAGAAAGCTCTAAGGGCAGAATTGAACCCCTCCCCTAATTTGGAGTTTCTGCACTCAGCATACTATTTCAGGTACCCAGATTGTTAAGCTGACTCCTTCAAAGATATCTTAAAATTTCCATTGGTTATAACAAGTATTAGACACATTAAAAGGGGAAGAAGTTATTTACAATACCATCTTCTAGCACATTCACTTTTAAATTTCCCACCATTTTTCTGTGATCCTTGGTTCCTATGCATACATTTTTTTTAAAAACCAAGTTTCATCATTTGTAGGTTTACAAGAAGCTGGCTTAGTCCATATACAAAATTGAGAACTTTAATGAACATCTTTGTTTTTCCCTAAATATGCATGTTTTCATCTTCTGAAATAAAAAACCACCAGCATATCTGCCGCCGTTTTACAGAGATGTGTTGGGCAGAGTTTGTTGCTCATATTTTTAAAGAACGGAAAGTGCTTGGGGACACCGTTGCCCTCAGCTTTTGACCTAATCTTGGGTGCCTGCAAAACAACAGCAACAAAAAAGGAGAATTTGAGGTAATAGAGGAAATTTTAAATGAGGGAACTTCAGATTTTCTTTAAAGAATTGTCTTAGAAGTGGCAAATTCTTGAAAACTAGTTGTCTTCATTTGGATCTCATAAAATCAATTTGTCTTCTATTTGTCGTTAAATCTAGATACCGGCTGATGGCTATGAAGTAGAAAACCTCATCTCTGAAGATCTCACAAAGAGAAGTCGTGGTTTTAGGACAGAGTATTTTATTAAGCCACCAGTCTATGTGACAGTTTCCTTTCCCTTCGATGTGGAAATCTGCAGGATTAGCATAGACCTCTCAGCCCGAGGAGGCCAAAATGTCACTGGCCTGGAAATGTACACGTCTGCCTTATCCAGTAGAGCATCTTGGAATACCCCGGAGTGCTGGACCCTGGGGCCAGCCGAGCCACCCATCCCCGACAAAGAGGCGTTCACCTTGGTAGGCAAAGTCTTGTTGAAAAACCAGAGCCAAGTGGTGTTTAGCCACAGGGGCTTCAAGGCCAGGCCACCATTTGCCTCTATGGAAGCCACACTCTCCTCTCCTGCTCTCGTGGCCCAGGAGCTCTGGAATAGAGGGCCTCTTTCCCTTAGCCACGTGGCCCACCTCAAGATCTGTATCGCCCACGTGACAGGCGGTGGTATCCCTTGCATCAGGCGGTTGGAAGTGTGGGGTCAGCCAGCCAAAACCTGCTCTCAGGAGGTGATAGATAGTGTCTTGCTGGTTGCCTCAGAGAGCCTCCCTCAGGCCTTGGCTCTGCAGGCTCCAGCCTTGCCCATGGAGAGTGACTGCGGCCTGGGGGGCCAGTCCGAGGGCCAGCAGGCGCGCTCCAGCCTGCAGGAGCTGGCTGAGGTAATTCCAGATGTGCCTGAGGAGTTCCTGGATCCCATCACCCTGGAGATCATGCCTTGCCCCATGCTGCTGCCCTCAGGCAAGGTCATCGACCAGAGCACGTTGGAGAAGTGTAACCGCAGTGAAGCCACGTGGGGCCGAGTGCCCAGTGACCCCTTCACGGGGGTAGCCTTTACTCCACACTCCCAGCCCCTGCCTCACCCCTCCCTGAAGGCCCGGATCGACCAGTTCCTGCTCCAGCACTCCATCCCTGGCTGCCAGCTGCTTGGGAGAGCACAGACTGCATTGGCAGTAACCCCTTCTTCCATTGCTCTGCCGTCTCGGAAAAGGAAGATGGAACAGGCTGAACATGCCCCAGACAGTAGCCTTGGTGTAAATGCTTCCTGTTTTTCTCCAACCAGCCTTCCGGTCTCACCCGCTACCTCAGAGCACACCCCTAAGAAAATGAAAGCTGCCGGTGAGCTTGGTCTGACACACATGGACTGCTCAGCAGGTAACCCACTGTCCTATGTCCATGCCTGTTGTCATCTTTACTCCTGCCAGGTGACACTTGGCACTATTGCCCTTTGCTTTATGCTTTGCCGGCTTAAGTTACCCCAAAACTTGCTGAAAGTACCACACATTCATCACATCATAGCTTGTCTAGTCAGGAATCAAGTTGCTGCTTGGATGGATCATCTGCTTCAGGGTCTTCCAAGGGGCTGTGGTCATCTCAAGGCTCAACTGGGGAAGGATTGACTTCCAAGCTCACTCACATGGGTGTTGCAAGATTCAGTTTCTTGCTGGATTGTTGAACTAGAGGCTTCACTTGTTGGTTGGTGGCCAGAGTCTGGATTCAGTTCCTTGCGATGTGGGCCTCTCAAAGGCAGCACGCAACATGGTAAGCTGTGCACACAAGAGTGAGCAAACGAGGTGGAAGTCGGCTTTGTGTGATCTGATCCTAGAAGAGGCATCCCAGCACGTTTGCTCTGTCCTGTGGGAAGCGAATCACTAAAGTCCAGCCCACTCTCAAAGGGCGGGGCACGCAAGGGTACACGTGTCAGGAGCTGGGGTTCATCGGGACCCATTTCAAATACCTTGACACCATGTATGCCTGTTTTATTCACTGTGTTTATCTAAAATTGGTTGAATTTTGTCTCATGCGTTTTCAGTATCATCAGAAATGAACTGATTTTCCATCCTTAGGTCTTTTAATATGAGAAAGTACATTAATAGACTTCTCCATGTTGAACGATTATTACATTCCTGGAGTAAACTCCATTTGGTCATGCTTCTTTTAATGGGCTTTTGATTCTGTTTGCTATTATTTTATTTAGGATTTTTGCATTCATCAGTGGGATTAAGTGTGTGTGTGTGTGTGTGTGTGTGCACCCACCATATATGGTCAGGTTTGGTATGGAAGATTTATTTGCTTGGCAAGACAGAAAGTATCTTTTTCTAATATCTGAAATGATTTAAAAGTATTAGCATCCTTTATACATTTGGTATTATTCCCCGTGATTGTCATGCCTGGTGCTTTTGGAGCTAGCTCTTTGAAACCAGAAGAGCCACCGTTTGTGCTGCCCGCCACCGGCAGAACCGATAAGTCGAGACGAGGATTGAATCATTCTGGGCACTTTATTCAGCTGCCAGTGATCTGAGAAGACGGTGCAGGTTATGTACCATGAAAACTCATCTTCACATGTTTCTCAAGACAACCTTTTTTAAAGAGAAGAGGATAGTAAGGGGTTTGGAATTCAGGAAAAAAGGTTAATCAGATAAAAGTTGCAGTCCAGTGATTTTTCTAGCATCCTTTCATCCGCTGACCAGAGATTGTTCTCTCCAGGGAGAACAATGGCTCAGATGCCATCTTGATCACTTGCAGTCCTCCTGGGGCACAAAGGTCAAATTGCTTGCAGGTCTCCTGGAGTCAGGGTAGGTCTAGTGATGCATTCCAGTTCCTGAAACAACAGCTTTCTACAAGCATTAATCACTAAGCCTATTAGCTATAACTTAAAGCTAATTTTTTTTTTTTAATTTTTGAGTTCCCCCATCACTTTGACGATTTTCTTTATGAAAATTCATCTGTTGAGAGTGTATTCTTTTAATTTCTTTCTCTAAAAGGCCTGTGTAAGTATTGTGCTTAAAAAGGTTACATCCATGCCTTCTCTGGTTTTGAGTGTAAATTATAGTTAACATGACCCCCAGAAACCCCTGGAAGCATCTGAAATACGATGGGTGAGACCAGGAGAAAGGTCCTTAGACCTGGATGTCTGGGGAGGTTTTCTTGGTGTTGGCCTTGACAGATATGTTGGTGGCACAGGACCGTGCTCACCAGTGGTCCTTCAAGGGTCCAAGCTGATGTCCTGTGTCCTATAGACTGTAGAAAAAATACTCCACTCCCCACTTTAGGCAGTTTTGTGAACCAGGCAGGTCTCTGTGCCCTTCCAAGGGCAGCTATCCCCCTCCCCGATTGCCTTCAACCTGGGCCCATTGTTTGGCTTTCTGCAGACCTCCTCCGATAGTGAAGTGGGCAGAATAAGGTCTTCATTGTTCCACTCAGTAATAACTGCTTTGCTTTACCCAGCAGGAGAGGACACAAATGCCTGGAGAGTGCAGGACATCAGCCCAGCCTGTGGTGGGGTCTCCAGGAGGGAGGCGATGGAAAGAGTGAATTAAAGCTGCTGGGGAGGGAATGGAGGCAGGAGCAGGGCCACAAGGCTGGATGTTTGCCTGCTGCAGGCATCGCCAAGCCTTCCAAAGCAGGGTGCAGTTCTGCAGGCGAGCCACAAGGTGGCCCCTGCCTGCCCAGCAGTTCCCAGGAGGAGGAAAGCTAGTGCAGAGCTCAGGAACCCAGGAAGCTGTGGGAGATGGGTAGCAGCTCCCAGGGTGCCGGCCTTTAATTCTGGTATTCTGTCATCACAATCCACTGGTAGACATCGGGGAGGACTTTCCTTACGTTTGTGTTCACTAAAGTTGGAAGTGCCATTGTTGCATTCCTCCATGGCCTTTGTGGTCTTTTTTTTTGTTGAACTCTCTGGATATTGTTGTCTGTGCAATCTCTTGACAGGTCCAGTGTCCCATGAGCAGAAGCTGTCACAAAGCTTGGAAATTGCCTTGACATCAACTCTTGGCTCCTTGCCCTCCTTCACAGCACGACTGACCAGGGGACAGCTCCAGCACCTGGGTACAAGAGGGACCAGCCCTTCCTGGAGGGCAGGCACAGGCTCAGGTAGGCTCAGGTAACGTGGGTCCCACCCACCTCCTTGGCGCCCTTGAGTGGGATGCTGTGCTCTGCCTCTGGGGCTCTCTGGACCTTCATGCCCCGCTCCCAACTCCAGTACCCGGGCCTAGGGGGAGAACCTGGCCTCTTTTTCAGGGTGAGCTGAGGAGCTACCTGTGAAGTTTGATTCTTCACAAGAAAGGCTTTTAGTCAACATTTAGTAATTCTGTGGACTTAGGACTTGGTTACCCCTGCTGTGTGTGTGTGGTGGTGGTGTTTTTATAAGATCCCATGTCAATTGTTCTGTCCTGCGGATTTTTGATTTTCCTCTTCTTTAAATTTTTCTTATCTAGTCTGTCTCCCATCTGATGTCTGGGGTACTTTATGTAAGTGTGAAGTTTACGGTTGAGTATGTCCTCTCCATCCCTTCCTATTAACACTTTTGTAGTCTTAGAAAAGAACAGCGGTAGCTTACTGAGCCAGTTTTTTCCGAAAATGAACTTGGGATCACAGTGGATGATGGAATCGATTAGGATACAAAGTGAGAGGACCTGACTGGAAAGCTGGCGCATCTTCACCAAGATGAAGCCTGGAGGAGCTAACGATAAGGCCTGTGCTGCTGCCTCCTGCCTCTTCAGAGCCGGGCCCTCCTCTTGTCTGGATCACAGGTCATCTCTTCTGCTTCCATCCCCCCCTTTGTGTCTCTGACTGTTTTCATCCTGGTCGTCCTTAAGACCTTGTCCAAATGAGCGGCGATTTCCATGACCGTACATACGACAGTCACTTGTCCTCTCCGGAGTGACTGACCAGCCCCTCCTTCCTGAAACACCTTCTCTCTTGGCCTTCTAGACGTTATGTTCTTTTTCTCCCCACTTTCAGTGGTCCCTCAGCAGTTTCCTTTGCCAGTTCTTCCTTCTCTTTCATACTCTGGTCCTGGACCCTCTTCTCTCTGTCCTCTGTCACCCACGTGAGAATCCTTGGCCAGTGACTGCCCGTGTTCACCTGTAGCTCCCACCTCTCCTTGGAACTCAGACCCCGACCTCCGTGACAGCTGCTTGCACCTCCATGTGGTAAACTCTTGGATATCTTGAGAGAGCTTTCTAACTCAAAACCGCCGCAAAGCCCCCTACCCCAACCCTACTCCCCATCCCACTACTGAGGGTAAATAGTAGCATCTTCCTCCGTTTGGTCAGGCCTATAACATGTAGGTCATCCTTAGCTTCCCTTCAGCATCCTCACATTAACATTCCGTTTATCCTCAAATCTTGTTCATACTCCCCTGAGTAGACCTCAGCATGGTCCTCTGCGCCACTGCCCTTCCTGCTGTGCTCCCCAGACTCCTGTGGCAGCCCCTGCTGCTTCCTAACAGCTACGCTTCCCTTACCATAGCCCTTCACCCTCACAGGAGCCACAGAGACCTTCCCATGTAAGCTAGGTCTCCACTTCTTAGAATTCCCTCATCGCATCCCATTGAACTTGGAATAAAATCGAAACTCTTGTTGCCTATGAGGTCCTGCAGCTCCAGCCGCTGTCCTCCCTCCTTTGCTATCTCATCTGGAGCCACCCAGTGACATGTCACACCTGTATATCTTCTTTAATGGACCAGCCATTCTCTGTGCTTGCTGTCCCTTTCACTCTTTGCATGGCTGGCCCCTTTTCGTTCCTACGGCTCTTCCCCAGGAAGCCATCCTTGCCCTCTCCAAAGCAGTGTGTGTTGGAAGAGAAAGAACAGCCTCCTTAGGCAAGGGCCACGAAGGAAGGAAGAGCTGGTGCAGTTTGGGAGGGGAGCAGGACCTGCCTACCATGGCCCTCATTTCAGAGGCCCTTTGGGTCATGTGGAAGGAGGAGGAGCTGGCAGCACAGGAAGGGGATTGGCAGCTGGGGAGGGGAGCTGCGGGGGGAGGCCGGGCTAAAGAGCAGCAGGCGCCAGGCTCAGCCAGCAGGTCTGCTGCAGACAGGCCTCGGCCCTGCCCCTCCTGGGACCTCCCGGGACCTCCCTACCTGTTTGACCCAGCCAGTCACCTCCCTACCCTTGAACCCGCCCAACCCTGATACACCAGACCATTTTCTGCTTCTCCTTTTCTTGTTGCGTCTCACCTTTCTTGTAATTTATCAGAGTTGTCAGGGTGAGCATGTCCCAGAGGAAAGTACCTCTTGTTGGGAGACTGAGAGGAAGGGCCCAGTGCTCTACAGCTGCCTTCAGAAACCAGGTTTTTTTTGAGCATTCATGAGAGCACTGAGATTTGATGATGGAAAGGAGGCCTTCCAGGTTTCCAGGCTCCCTGATGTCTTTGCTCCCAGATCAGCCAGAGGTGGCTGAGGGAGGGATGCAGCCTGCTGCTGCAGGGGTGGAGGGTGGGGCAGCTTCTCGTCCCACTCCAGGCCTGTGCCCTGCCTCTGGGATGGAGCCTGGACTGGGGGCAGCTGACCCTAACCCTGGCCTATTTTCTTTCCTTCCTGACTTACCAGAGCAGCCTGGGAGCATCCTGGGACCCGAGTGTGCCTCCTGCAAAAGAGTATTTTCTTCCTACTTCAAAAAGGAGCCTGTGTACCAGCTTCCCTGTGGCCACCTCCTCTGTCGGCCCTGTCTGGGTGAGAAGCAGCACTCCCTGCCCATGACCTGCACAGCCTGCCAGCAGCCATTCGCCAGCCAGGACGTGCTGCGGGTCCACCTATGAGTGACTGGCCTGAACCTGAGAAGACCTGTTGTTGGGAGGAGCAGAAGTGGAAGCCATAGCTTCCTGAGGCCTGGCCAGGTCCCAGGCACAGAGGGGCCTCTTCTTTCCCAAGGGCTTTCCCTTTATTGCCTCCCACGGTGTAGCACAGCTGGGAGTGAGGCGTGAGGGAGGGGGCACTCCACTCCGGCTCAAGTGGCAATAGGATAACAAAGCCATAGTTTAGGCTGGGAGGGATGGGGGAGATGTCCCTGTCCTGTCCCTCCCTGCCACCCCCACCCCAGCCCTGCCAGAGCCCAGGGCCTGCTAGAGCCAGCCCCACCCTGCTGAGGCCCCCCAGTTAGCCACAGAACCCCCCACCCCTAATCAGCAGGGTGGATGTGCGTGGAGCACGGTGGACTGCAGCTCCGGGTCTCAGAGGGAGCCTCTGCCTTCAGTGTCACCCGAAAGTGGGCCGTGGCAGGGGTCTGTGCAGTGAGTGACTCAGACCCGACAGGCAAGCCTTAATAAAGCGATGGCTGACGTCTGCTGTGGACTTCCTCCTGATGGATTGCCTCTCTGTGTCGTCATCCTCCTGTCCCCCAGCTGCATCCATTCAAAGCGGGACTGTCACAGGGCAGCCGTGAGCAGTCGCTGCGGCCAGTCAGGCTGTAACTCGGGTCAGATGCGTGCTGCCTGAGGGTTTGCGGGGGGTGCGCGTGGGTGGGGAGGGTCCAGCGCCCTCCTTGGCTGGCAGCGCAGGCCTTTTCTGCCGGGGGCCCATTTCAGGAAGACTGCTTGTTTGTAGGCTGCGGGGTTTTTTTCTGTTCAAAATTTAGTTTTATGGAGTCCCAGAGGGAAAATATGTTCTTACAATGGTTTGCTGTGTGGAATAGATTCTAATCACTGGAAGAACGTTAGTGAGCATCTACACCATGCCTTTCCCTCTTACCTTCTGAGCGTGTCTAGGAAGGAGCAGCCCAGAGAGGCTTCCTGTTTTATCGCTGAGATTCCATCACAGGCCCCTGTGGACAGGCTGTGGGGACCCTCTAGCCACCCCGGGCTCTGGGCTGCCTGCTCCCCTCCCCTCCCACCGGCCTGCTGCCTTGCTCCTGAGGGGGTCCCTTCGGGGTGGAGGGTGGTGGTCTCTCCGGTTTTCAAGCTTTGTCTGCAGGGCAGAGAAAACTCCAGTCCTTATACTGAATTTTATTAAAAATTCAGCTTCTTGGACTCTAGTCCATACCCAAGAATTTAGAGACCTGGAGCTGGGCTTCAGGAATCTGCGTTGTAGAGTTCCTAGGGGATTTGTATGTCCCAGAGGTGGCTGCGTCCTTGCTGCTGCCTCCCAGTGGCGCTTCCCCTGATGCAGCCTCACAAGAGACTTAGGGATCTGCACTGGTGGGCGTTCCTCTTGGTTGGTGAGGCTCCCATGCGCCCTTGGTTTTAAATGACTAGGCCAGTCCGGATTCTTGCCTGAGCTCTTCACATGTTTATGTTCTAGGGAAAGCCCAGCATTTGTAGCAGAATCCCTGGGGGTGGGGTGGATTCCTAGCTCCATCATGTCTCAGGGTAACAGCCCAGGTCCCACCAGCAGGTTGACAGCCTCAGGGAGCCCTTCTCTCTGGAGGTTGCCCTGTTGGCCTCACCCCTGGGCGCCGGAGAAGCGACCAGCATGGGGTCAGCGGAAAGCATGCCCAGGTGAGGGCAGAGCTGCCTCCCCTCCTGCAGGGGGCCTGGTGGTCTGCATTTTGAATAGGTTCCTGCTTCCTAGGTGTTGCTGGTGGGAAATCAGGCATGGGAGCCACTAGGGTGGACAGTTCCTATTCTCTGACCAGGCAGAGCTACAGCTGCCTCCTTGGAGCTGCATCCATCCTTACCCCCAAAAGGAAGTGGTGGTTGTACCACCCTTGCCAGAAACACACTAAGCACTACTGGGCTTAATTTCTCTCCCCTAAAAAATGAGAAGAACGTTTCTCTTGTTGCCAACTAGGTTCAGAAACAGTTTATTTCTCACTAGAGGCCAGAGCTAGGCATGAAGCAGTAAACACATGGACTCCAGTGACACAGGCTCAGGACTACAAAGTCTTGATGTGGCACTGCTTCCTCACCCCACTCCAGGCTCTGTGGGCCGCTGGTCTGTTCCTCTTTCCCGCATCATTTCCTCGTCATGAGACCCATTTGGGGCATGCAGCCCTGGGACCTCCACGAGCAGGAGGCTGGGCTCTGGCACCCAAAGCACCCGAGGCTTTGTGAGGCAGGGCCCCAGTGCTCATGTCCAAGGTGCAGAGTGAGGCTTTGCCTGTATCCTAGCCATGCCCTCTGTTGGGCGAAGGCCCCAGTCCTTGACCGCTGTCTGTCCTCATTAACAGGGGCTGGGCCACACTCACGCATGCTCTCTGCTGTCGCTCTCCAGCCTGGAGCATGCAAGAGGGAGGGAGGGAGGGAGGGAGGGTGGCTCAGAAGTAGTCCTGAAGGTAGAAGACGTAGAAGAACCAAATTGCTAGGAAGAAGACGAGCAGCTGCTCAGTGCTCACAGAGTATCCCGCCTCCCGGCAGTCAGGCCGTGGGGCCCTACGGCACCTGGATCCCGGGGATGGTGGGCCATCCCCGTGCCTTCCCTGCTTCCTCCTGTGGGTCTCCAGTTTGAGGCTGCTCAGCTGCTAGGTGCTTTTTCATTCCCCAGGAGCTGGCCCTCTGCCGCCTGGGTTGCTGTAAGTAGGTCTGCAGACAAAGAGATCTGCCCCTGGAGGAAACTGCCTGCCAGGCCACTGCTCACCTCCCTCCTGTGGTATTGTGATGCTGGGCTGGTGGCCATTGTGATGGCCACTGGGCGGGGCGGGGCGGGGCTGCCTCTGGCCGGCCCCTCCTGCAGAGCTGGCCCCTCCGCCCCCTCTCAGCTTCCTGACCAGCCCACTCCTCAGCCCCCTCTCTCAGATCTAGGAAGGGAAATGGCTGGGTTGAGAATTAGCCAAAGATGCACTATTACATAGGGCAACCTCATGTGGCCTCATGTGACTTTAAATTAGTTAAAAGACTCAGTTCCTGAAGCACACCAACCACATTTCAAGTACTTAAGAGCCCCACATGCTAGTGGCTACTCTGTTGGTCAGCACAGATGTAAAACATTTGCACTAGTGTGGCTCAGTTGGGCGTCATCCTGCAAAGCAAAAGGTAAGCCAGTTTGATTGCAGGTTAGGGCACAGGCTTAGGTTGCAGGTTTGGTCCCCAGTCAATGTGCGTATGAGAGGCACCTGATGTTTTTCTCCCTGTCTTCCTCCCTTCCCCGATAGATAGATAGATAGATAGATAGATAGATAGATAGATAGATAGATAGATCGATAGATCTGTTCGATGGCTCTGGGCCAAAATAGGAACTTGGTTAGACTGGCCCTTGGTGTCCCATTAGCTCTTATGAACCTGTCTCCTGACAGGCCATCGCCCCAGTCCACCTTACTGTAAAGCATTGCCTCTTACAAAGAGGTGCTGTAGCCCAGAGGGGTGACAGAGTCTCCAGGGTGACACAGGGATGAGGTTAAAGAGGAAGAGGTGGCCTTGTGGTGGATGATAAGCCCTTTCATCAAGGTTGCGCCAATAGCAAGATGGTGCTGCCCATCACCACGCTATCAAGAGATAACTGCACAAACATTTTGGATCTTTTACGATATTTTATTAGAAGGGAAAAAAATGTATGTGTATATATGTGTGATTCTGTTGCCTGCTAGATCCCTTAACATTTCATTAGATGCTATTTTTATTAGAAAGATCATTTTGAAGAACAAGCCAAAATAATGAGGAAAACCCTGAAAATGAAGAACAGTTTGGATTGGGGGTAGGTACAATTAACTCATGAATACACAGACCAACAAAAACAATTAAAAACTCAGAAATAGGTCCAACTGCACATGAAAATTCAGTGGACTGTACCAGTGGCATTGGCAATAAACAGGGGAAAGATGGACCTTTCAGTAAGTGGTGCTGGAGTCACTGGAGGAATAAAACCATCTAAGAACTAGGAGAAAATGGAAAATAAGAGAATTCTTAGGAGTGAGGAAAACCTCCCTCATTCAAAATCCAGATACGCTAAGACAAAAGATTGGTAAATTTGACTATGTACAAATTAAAAACAAAAACCTCTATGTTAATAGAAAAAAAAAGCGACCATTAGCAAAGTAAATACATCAATTACAAGCTAGGAAAATATATTTGTAACTTGTTTTACAGCAGTTAATATCCCTAATACACAGCTCCTAAAAATAGGAAAGATGCACAAAGTGCACATGACCTTTTAAACATGTCAAAAGATGTTCAACTTTGCTCATGATAATGATGAAATAAAAACCCTGAAATCCCAAGTTTGGCCACAGTCTGCCCATGAAGCTGTGTACTAACAGGTGCTGTCATATGTTGCTGGGAATGCACAGGGTGCATTCTTAGTGAAGGGCAATGTGACAATATCTAGCAAGGTGGCATATGCATGTACCCTCTGACCCAGCCTTCCCACTTCTAGGATTCCAGCCCAAAGGCTCCCTGGCAAAAATGTGAAGAGAACAATTCCAGCCCTACCAGCAAGCAACGTAAATGGCCAGGGCTGGTCCTTCGGGGGCTGAGGAGCCATACCAGCCCCGTGTGGATGGGCCACCGCACCCAGAGGATGGGCCCAGGAGCAAGTAGTTTACATATACATGATTCTACATACATTATCAAGGAGATTAGGAAGACTTCGAAGCCTTTCCTGTGTGTGAAAAAAACCTTTGCATTCAAAAGTTGTTTGTGGTTTGTTTTTTTTTACTTTCTATGTATTGAACACACTGTGCCAGTCATTGTGCTATGTGAAACATGTATATCTTTTTTAAAAAAATATAGAGTATTGATTATGCTATACAGTTGTCCCAATTTCTCCCCCTTTGCCACCTGCCCAGTACCCCCCTTTCCTCCGGCACCCTCCCCCCGCCACCAAGTTCATGTCCATGGATTGTGCACACAAGTTCTTTGGCTTCTCCATTTCCAGTACTGTTCTAATATCTCTCTGTCTACTTTGTACCTACCAATTTGTACTTCTTAATCCCTGCACCTTTTCCCCCATTCTCCACCTTCCTCCTCCCAGCTGATAACCCTTCAAATGATCTCCATATCTGATTCTGTTCCTGTTCTGGTGGTGTGCTTAGTTTGTTTTTTTAGATTCATTTGTTGATAGTTATTAACTTATTGCCATTGTAATGTTAATAGTTTAGATCTTCCTCTTTTTCTTAAGTAAGTTCCATTAACATTTCAAGTAATAATGGCTTGTGATGTGTAATAATAATGGCTTCTGATATGTAATGGCTTATTGTAATAATGTGATGATGAACTCCTTTAGCTTTACCTTGTCTGGGAAGCACTGTATCTGCTCTTCTGTTCTAAATGGTAGTTTTGTTGGATAAAGTAATTTAGGTTGTACGTCCTCACTTTGAATACTTTTGCCAGTCCCTTCTTGCCTGCAAAGTTTCTTTTGAGAGGTCAGTGGACAGTTTTATAGGAACTCCTTTGTAGGGAACTCTCTGCTTTTCTCTTGTTGCTTCGCAGATTCTCTCTTTATTTTTAACCTCTGGCATTTTAATTATGATGTGTCTTGGTGTGGTCCTCTTTGGGTCCAACGTATTTGGGACTCTGTGCTTCTTGGACTTGTATGTCTATTTCCTTCCCCAAATTAGGGAAGTTTTCTTTCACTATTTTTTCAAATAAGTTTTCAATTTCTTGCTCTTCCCCTTCTCTTTCTGGCATCCTTATGATTTGGATGTTGGTGTATTTGGAGATGTCCTAGAGGCTTCTTACGCTATCCTCATTTTTTTTGAATTCTTGTTTCTTTTTGCTCTTCTGTCCAAATGATTATTTCTTCTTTATATTCCAAATCATTGATTTGAATCCCGGCTTCCTCCCCTCCACTGATGGTTCCCTGTAGATTTTTCTTTATTTCACTTCATGTAACCTTTCTTTCTTCCTTTATGTTGTTGCCATACTCAATGGGTTCTATGAACACCAATGTTTTGAAATCTGCATCTGATAGGATGGTTATCTCCATTTTGTTTAGCTCTTTTTTCTGGAGTTTTGATCTGTTCTTTCATTTGGGCCATGTTTCTTTGTCTCCTCAATTTGGGAGCCTCCCTGTGTTTGTTTCTGTGTATTAGGTAGAGCTGCTTTGACTCACTGTCTTAGCAGTGTAGCCTATTGTAGAAAAGGCACCTGTAAATTATGTAGGGCAGAGCCTTAGGTAATTGCCAGGGCAGGGCAACCTGCTTCACTACTTTGTGGCTCTGTGTCGGGGGAGGGCTTGGAGCAGGGACAGTGCAGCTGCCTGGCTTCTGGAGGTTTGCCCCACACTTGCCCCATTTCTGGTCACTTCACCCATTCCCTGGATGCGACGAGTGCCCTTCCAGCTTTGCCTTGGTGCTGAGTCCCAGAGTGGGTGGGTTTGCACACATTCTAAGCCTGTTTGGCGCCTTTAAGCAGAGTCTCCTGAAAATCCAGCAGTGTCTTCTGCTGCCCCAAACCCCACTGGATTTTACAGCCAGAAGTTATGGGTATTTATCATCCCAAAGCTTGAACCCTGGGCTGTACAGACAGTCTGGTGTGGGGCTTGGATTGCTCGCCCCCAAGGTATCCTTTCCTGATTTTTATCCACCACATGTGATGGATAAAAATCCATCCCACAGGATGGATGGACCTCCGCCTGTCCATGCCACACTGCGTCTCCTCACCTCTCCACCCACCTCTGCGTCTCCACCCCTGATACCCGCGTGGATGAATTTGGCTTCATTAAATCCTTGGTTGTTGGAAATCCATACAGTTCAATTCTCTGACAGTTCTGGGTGTTATTTATTTTGAGGTTTAGTTGTAATTCCTCTGTGCTTGTGTGAGGAGGCAAAGAGTGTCTACCTACACCTCCATCTTTACTGGAAGTTCTGAAATATATATTATCTTATTTAATCTTCACAACTCTTGGAAGACAGAAGAAGCTGAGTCTCAGTGGCATGAAGAGCTCATCTGACTGACTCCAAGGCCACCAGCTCTTAACTCTTGAGATGTTTTGTAGGTAGCAGAGGCTGGTAAAGAGCTGTCTTAAGGAGCCCTTAAAGGGGCGGCCTGGATGTTGTCACCACAGGGCCTGTCCATGGAGCTGAGACCTGGTGCAGGGCACGGGGCACCGATAGCACTGATCTGGTGGGGGACCACCCAACTCCACAATCTACAGGAACCTATTCACTAGGGTCCAAGCTCACCATACAACCCAGAACCAAAGGCACAAAAAATCTAATTATGGAATAACTCGTGACAAAGCTTATGAAAATTCAATAATATTACACCTCTAGACACAAATATAAGAGATGTTCCCTTAATAAAGCCTCAGCAGAGTTAACGTCATGTAAATGGATAAATATCCTGGTTGAAGTGTCGATGGAAAAGTACCCGCCATGTGCAGTTACTCAAAGAGGAGGGCGAGGGGAGGAGCAGATGCAGGCGACTCCATCCTCAGTGGTCTTGGGCAGGTTCTGGCCAAGGGCTGGGATCCTACCAGGTGTGGCTGCCATGTTGCAGATGGTGGCCCCAGCTGCGGGATGAGGTGGCCGAGAAAGATTCAGTTCAAAAGAAAAATTGAGTGTTGGGAAACAGCAACCAAATGAGCCCTGTGTGGTTCTGGTGGGGCAAGATGAGGTGGGGGATGGACAGACGGGACGGTCCTAGGACAGTGTCAGGAAGCAAAGGCAAGGGTAGGGAGGAAGGGGGGTGCTGTCGACACTCTCTAAACCAATAGGGAGAGCTGGGTTTGAACAGAGGGAGTAGAGAATCAGGGTGGGAGAGACAGAGACATGATTCCTGATAACCTCCCCTTGGGCCCAGGGCCCAGACATCAGCTGTGACTCAGCTGATGAAATGCAACCCCATGGCTCATTAATCAGGACGCCTGTAATTAGCCTGTCTCAGGAACCAGGATCCTCCAGAGAGAGCCCCTCTCACCTGCCTTCCTCTCCCTCCCACCCAAAGGATGAGATCAGGCTCGGGGGAGCGAGCTCCTGGGAACGAGGAGGGGCCAGAAGCGCGAGTACCAGGGGAAATGAGATGCTGGGACACGCGTTTATGCATGAGATGGCCTTGGTAAATTGACCTTCCATAATGAGATGACGGAAATGATGGTAAGTGTCTCAACCCTTAAAAGTTTCCTCATTGAAAAACCTGGACAGCCTGGGGTGTAGCCTGCCTGCACCTGCGGAGCTTGGTCTGTATAAAGGCATGCAGTTCAGTCTTAGAGTGATTTGGAGCAAAAAAAACACAGATTCAGGAACCACACGCCATTTCATGCTGCGTTGTTACTCAGTGACACTTCTTAAAATCCCCCTTTGACCCTCCCATCTACCTCCTGCATTACTCTCCCGCAGCTCTTGCAAATCTCCTTGGAAAAGGCTGTCCCCAAGCTTAGTCTTTCTTTCTGACCTCACACCACTGTGACTACTTTAAAGAATCAGTTGCCCATTATTTGATACTCGCTCCATCCCAAAGGGCTCTCTGTTCCTTCTCCTGACCCTGGATGGGCTTGTGTGCGGTGGCTCCGACACACAGAGTGTGGCAGCAGCAACCCTAGGTGGTTTCCGGGGCTGTCATAAAATGCCACATAACTTATGACTCATTTCCTGGAACTCACAAGAAGTCCAACTATCCCCCAAGCTGTGAAAAGCCACACAGAGAGGCCACAGGTAGACAGGAGCTCCAGGTGGCAGTCCCAGCTGAGCCCAGCCTTTGGGTCACCCCAGCCCAGGTGCCCAGGCACGTGAGTAAAGAAGTCTCTAGATGATTCCAGTCCCTAGCCATTCACTCTTACCCACAGAGGCCCCAGACATTGTGGAGCAGAGAAAAGGTGTCCTTGCTGTGCCCTATTTGGACTCCTGACCTTCAGAATCGACGAGCATAATGAAAAGGTGGTTATTTTGAGCATTGCATTTTGGAGTTGTTACACAGCAAGAAGTAACTGGAACAACTGCAAAATCCTCAGTGACTCCTACAGAGGGCCTAGGGGGAGGAACGGGGAGGGCAAAGCCAGAATCCTCAGAGAGGGATGGGGAAAAGCCTGAAAATGTTCCTGTGCTAATAGTGCCCTGAGAAATGTCTGACTGCAGGCAGTCACCACAGATGGGAGGCTGAGGCTCACCGGAGCTGGCCGGCCAGCACGCTAGCTCATTTCCTGAGGACCAGTGCGGGGCCTGTTGCAGGTCCTCGGGACACACTGATGAAAGCAGGTCTGTCCACTAGGGCAGAGAGACAGGCAAACGTGGATAAAGCATCTCTAGGTCAACCACATTGACCAGCTGGAGGTTAGAGCTGGGGGCAGGGAAAGTAGGAGTCTGGTTCTGAACTCAGAAAAATGTTTTAGAGGATTTTTCTTGGGCGGGGGGTGCTTAGCTCCACAGCATCCATTGTCCCTTTATAATATCCCCCTGATTTTCTTTTACGGCATTACCCATTCTCCACTGGATACAACCTGAGGAAGCTTAATTCAGATGCTTAAGGGATGGCATATGAGCCAAACTAAGCCAAATAGACAGCCTCCCTTGGAACGGGAATCTGAGCACAGGGACAAGGCTGATGGCACTTGACGCCATCCCTGGAATGGACGCTCCTGATTCCGCCAATCGTGCCCAGATGCTGTGGGTTCTGGTTGCTAATGGCTTATTGCTGACCCATCTCCAGAGACTTGCCCCCAGCTTATGGGAACCACCTCACCAAGAAGGTGCCTGGGAGGTTCCCTTTCCCCAGCCTCTTTGGTCAATGACTGAGTAATACGCAAGTGTATGCATACATATATAAATTAACCTTCTCGCTTCTTGGGAAGGCCGCCCTGTGGTGCCACTCACACTGCAGAACTCTGGGGGATCAGGCTGAATCTAGAGTCCAGCTGAAACCCCATCTTTACCTGGCTTTTCCCCATCCCTCCAGCTTCCCTCACTCCTGAGAACCTCCCTCATCAATTGTGGGTATGAGAGTCCCAACCTCAGGCACTGCTCCTGGGGATCTGACGCATCCTTCTCCTGAAACTTCATGGGTTCCTGTTCCATGGCCCTTCAGAACCCCAGTTTCCAGCTTGGTCCTCTAGCCTTCCCCTAAATTGTGATCTCTCAACAGTCTTCTAGTAAATTCCTTCTGCTCAAATTTTCCAAAACAGAGCACAGAACCAGGAGCAGGGGGCTGATAACAGACTCTCAAGTACATGGGGGTCATGTAGGATTGTCCAGGAAGGGCCAGGAGGCAGTGAAACTGATGTTCATCTTCTGGTTTGGACCCTGTGGCAGGTGGGAATGTCCTGTGGCAGGTGGGAATAAAGCAGCTGAGTCGCTGTAGCCATGTGCCTCCCGAGGGCCCAGTGCTGGCAGACACAAGGGCCAGTAATGCCTTAGACCCAGACACGAAAGGCCCTGGTCTCTTGCCTTAGAGGGTCTGCTCTGGCCCTCCTTAGAGTGAGGCCAGGCAATATGCCCACCCAGAATCTGTAGCCTGTGGGCTGTGGCATGGGACACCTTGCCTAAACATTCCCATGACTATTTCTATGGCTGGAAGAGCCTTCTTCCCTAGGTTTGTGCCCAAGGGTGCTGCACCCCAGGTGAGCAAACATGCCTTCATGGCGGGAAGGGGAGGCGGTGTGTGAGATGCATGGGTAGAACCTAAACCTGTAGCCTGGAATGTCCACGTCCTGCGGAATGCGGGACAGGACAAAGCTGTAGCCCCCCACAGCCTGTCTCCCCCCACAGCTGCCAAGCCCTACTGCAGAACTCCGAAGAGCACAAGATTCCAAACTTGTGTCTGGGCGTCAGGTCATCACGAATGTCTATTTGTCATGTTGGAGGGGAGAACATATTTTATTTAATGTTTTGTTAGCTTGACTTACAACTTTTAAACGTGGTTGGATTTTACGCCAGGTGCCACAGAAGGTAAGGCTAATACTTCCAAAAATGTTTTTGTTATGGAAAATTTCACACAGATGCAAAAATACAGATTGGTTGAATAAACTCTCATTAACCATCATCCAGTTCCAACAATTCTTTTCTTAAAAGCTTTTATTTATTTTTAGAGAGAAGAGAAGGGAGGGAGAGAGGGAGAGAAACATCAGTGTGTGATTGCCTCTTGTGCGCCCCCTACTGGGGGCCCGGCCTGCAACCCAGGCCTGTGCTTTTACTGGAAATCAAACCAGTGACTCCTTGGTTCACAGGCCTGCACTCATTCCACTGAGCTACGCCAGCCAGGGCCATTTCTAACAATTCTTAATTCACGGCTAGTCTTGTTTCTTCTATACTTGACGTTGCCCAATTTGCCCCCTCATGTTATTTTGAAGCAAGTTAGGGCACTAGATGAACCATTTTAGCGCATGATGGTGGGTGCTCCTGGAGCTTCCTTCTCCCAGGAAAATGACAAACCAAAACCTGGGTGAACTCATCAGAGCCTCAAAAGACAGCGGCGACCACTTTCATGGCTTCCCTGACATTAGGATGCGAGGTTGGGATCCTGCTCCTGCTCTTTGCTGCCTGTGGCTGTTCAGGAAAGTTGCTTAATCCCTTTGTGCCTCAGTTTCCAGATCAATAAATGGTAATAAACGCATCTTGTGACACTGTTATATGTCTTACAGTGTATGTGCTGAGAACACATTGTCAGCATGCTATAAATGTTAACTATTCGACCTCTTCCCTGTTTATACATTTTTCCTCTTTTGTGTAGAAGATGGATAGGTCTTGGAAAATGAGAGGTTTTTTTCTCTTTTTTATTCTGAGAAAAACTAACACCAGGAAAATGTTTTAATTAAACTATAGAAACAATGGTTATTGTACAGAATATTTATAAGCAAAAAAGCTACACCATGTTTTAAGTACTTACAAAGTTACAAACCATTTGCTTCCTTAACATTTTTCATGTTGCAAAGATGATCATTTTTACCATTTGGTGGAGTGGTGGCAGGAAAAAAGAAAGGTGCATTTCTCATCAGCTAGATTCCCTCACTGTACGCTTCGTTATTCGCATGCAAGGCCCAGGTGACTGGAAATGCAGTCGTCAGGCATTTCAATAAACTGGACAGCCGTTTGTTTCTGCACAACAAGACATCCTCAGGATTTTTCTAAATTGAACCTGGGGACATCTACTGGATACCAGTTCCAAATACAGCCTTCCCATTGGAGAAATGAGCACAGTCCCCAGGCTTCATAGGCACTACTGACCTCAGAAGGAACAGGTTTTTCTTTCCTCATCAGGAAATACAGAACATCTAGTGGTCAAAGGGAGGGTGAATAAAACTTTAATAATAATGAATAGTGAGGGGTCTTAAAAACAAGGTGAAACTAAAACATTAACAACAATATAAAGGATGATGAAAGCGAAGGAATTCCTTGTTAAAACTTTCCAAGGAGTTCATTTTGCTCTGGAAGAGGATAGATATATTAATTTACCTCATATATTATTTGGTTAAACTACTGAAAGATAGAAATGAATTTGAAGATAATTTACTAGGAGACAGGAAAGAAGGAAAAAGAAGTAAGAGTACTATAGTAAATAGAAAAATGGAAGCTAGATCTATGCAGATGAGTCCAAGTAGATCAACAATCATCACAAATGGAAACAGTAAGCTTGTTTTGTTAAGAGAGGAAAGCACTTGGGTCAGATTAAAAAAAAATCAGATTCTGAATATCAGATTCTAAAATATCAGATCCTCCCATTTACAGTTTCTTTCTTCTTCCTTCCTTTCAATATTTTATTTATTTATTTTTAAAGAGAGGGGAAGGGAAGGAGAAAGAGGAGAGAAACATCGATGTGAGATAGAAACATCAATTGGTTGCCTCTCATATGTGCCCCAACCAACCAGGGAACCTGCAATCCAGGCATGTGCCCTGACTGGGAATTGAACTAGCAACCTTTTGCTTTATGGGTTGATGCCCAACTAACTGAGATACACCAGTCAGGGCATGCCATGTACTGTTTCACAGACATAAATAAAGCATAGGGACTCCAAAAGATGGATAGTAAAAGATTTTTTAAAAGAGAACAAATGTAGCAATATTAATATTAGATAAATAGATTTAAGGCAAAAATAATAATAAGGATAAAGAGAGTTTATTTAACAGTAAATGGAATTACCCATCAAGAGCACATAACAATCAGAAACCTGTATGCACCGAACAACATATCTTCAAAGTAGTAGACAAACACATGACCACAGTGGGAGGCAGAGAAGGTATTCACTTCATAATCCTATTCACCTAGTTCTTGAATGACACAATTATTTTTCAAGGACTTGTATAATACTACCAAACGTATAAAAGCATCAAACAGGACTACCTAGTTAGCCACAATACAAATCTCAACACATTCCGAAGAATCAATAGAACACAGGCCACGTTATCTAGCTACAAAAATATTAAAGATCAATAATAAAATAACACTCATGCATATGGTAAATAAAACAAAACAAAAACCCAGCATTCATTTAAATAAATGGGAAAATGATAAGTCACTATGGACGTAACAAAATGTTTAGAACCAAATGGCAGTGAGGGGAATACAAGTCAAAATTGATGAAACAAAGGAAGTTGTATAGCATTAAAATATATATATTCTAAAAAGAGACCCTGGCTGGTATGGCTCAGTGGATTGAACACAGGCCTGTGAACTGAAAGGTTGCTGGTTCGATTCCCCGTTAGGGTACATGCCTGGGTTGTGGGCCAGGTCCCCAGTTGGGGGTGTGTGAGAGGCAACCAATCAATGTATCTATCACACACTAATGTTTCTCTCCCTCTCTTTCTCCATCACTTCCCCTCTCTCTAAAGGTAAATAAAATATTTTTTTTTAAAGGAGAAAGACAAAATATATATACTTAAAAAGAAGAAAGATTGAAAATTTATGAGTCAAGCATGTGCCTTGAGAAGTCAAAAAAGAAGTACAGAGTCAACTCAAAGAAAGCAGATAAAATGAAGTAACAAAGATAAAGGTATAAATTAATGAAACAAACTGTGGATTTCAATAAAATCAGAAGTTTGTTCTTTTTGAAAAATCAAATAAAAGACACCAAGAAAGAAACCCTGTGTCACTGGCCGGAGAAGAATAGGTTTGGGGTTTGGGGACACCTGTGTGGCCATTATCGTGGGGGAACGGACAGGGGTGAGGGTCAGCAGCCCAGATAGGCAGACCCCTCGCCATAAAAATGCCTGGGAGTTGTCCAGAGGGCAGTGGGGAGTCACGAACAGCTTTGAACAAGGAAGGGATGTGACCAGTCTGGGACACAGAGGGGCCGGGAGCCCAGGCTCTAGAGGTGACTCTGCCAGAGCTGAGACCAGGGGTGTGCCTTAGGCCAAGAGCCTGGGAAACCAGGTGAAGGCCAGGCGTGGAGGAAGTGGTAGGAACTGGGTACTGTGGGATCCTTACCCAGTAGCTCTGTTACTGCCTGGCTGAGTGGCCCAGGAGAAGCCCCTGAGCTGTGCCGTGTGCCACAGGGTCCTCCCATGTGAAGTAGCCTACAGGATCTACAAATCTCTGCCGGCCTGGGGCCTGTGACAAACACTGGTTACTAAGTGGCAGCCGCCCCTCCCTCCTCCTCACTAACGGAAACAGAACCTCATTTTGGCCGGGGTCTGTGAGCTCAGCCAGCCCTGGGGCCGAACCTCAGGGGGCCCCAGGTCATGCCCAGACTAGACAGCTTGAGTGTGGGGACTCTGGGCAAGTATCTCCTCCCTGTGAAGAGACAGGTTCAGAGGGGGGGACCCATTCTGGGGCTGCCCCTTGCCCTGAGGAGAGATACTGAGGCAGGTGGAAGGTGCCAGAGGGGCAAGGAAGGCCCCGGGTGACATCCCTGAACCTGGAACCAGGCCAGGAGCACCAGACTCTAACCCAGGATCCTGCTGGGCGACAGCTGTCCTCGCCGCTGCGGCCCTGGCAGGGGCTGGAGGCGGTGGCGGCCGAGGGCCCGGACCCTGGGCCTGTTGGTTCCCTGAGTGTCATTGGGCAAGTCCCTCCCCCTCGACTGTGCCTCAGTTTCCTGTCTGCAAATGGGGATGAAAATACTTCCTTCTTTTTAGGGTTTTATGCTGATTAGAGGAGAAAATGTATCTAACTGGCTAAGCACGCGGAGGGGCACCCACACAGTCAGGGCGATCCACGGAAGTCTTTGTTGTCGCCCTGGGTTCAGCATGCTGGACAGCCCGTTTGTCCTGCCTTACGTCACACACGCGCACGGGCACGCGCACACACACACTCACACACACAAGCGCACAAGCACGCAAGCACACACACGCTGGGATCTTGCTCCTTCACACCTTTGCACACACAACTGTGGATCCAGCAGAGGTGTGCCACCCTGAGCCCCTTTTTCCTAGAACCCTGTTCAACCTTCGATCCCCAAACTACAGCCTCCTATTCAATAGGCCTGGAAGATGCACTGCGCGGGGGCCTCCACGTCCCGCTCGCTCGCCCGCAGGGCCCCTGGCGCTCCGGGTCTGCGGGGTGAGGCCCTCGCCCTGGGGCGGAGGTGAAGTCCCCGGGCGCACCCGAGGGCACTCACCCTGCTCCGTACCCGCCCGGCCCCCGGGACCCCGGCTCCCAGAGCGCTGCTGCCTCCCTTCGCCCATTTCTTGGACCTCAGCGCGGCCCCCTCCCCGAGGACGCCGCTCTTGACGACAGGAGAGGTGGACGCCGCGCTCCCGACCCTCAGCAGTCAGAGCGCAGCTCTGCCGCGTCCCGGGCTCAAGGGCGCCGCAGGCAAGGGGCGTGCTCTCAGGCAGAGCCCTCTAATTTTGCACGACCTGGGCCGCTGCAGCCCGCCCTTCGGGTCCCCAGGGCCCACGAAGTTTGCTGTCTCTGTTCGGGCTTTCGCTCTGCTCCCCCAGCCCAGCGGCATCTCTTGTTCCTTTGTGTCGCTGCTTCGTGGGAGAAGAGATGTGACCATCTCATGGCCTCCCCCCAACCCTGCAATGGGAGCTACATCTGTCCTTCGGGGCAGCAGCCGTTTGTCCCCACAGGTACACCAGGCGGGTCTCCGGGGAGCTGGAGCTGGAACTGAGTCTCCAGATGTGCATCCACCCAAACTGTCCATGTACAGGCTTTTATTATAGAAAAATCTGTCAAAATATTTTTCCTGTTTACTTTTTATTTAGGTTTTTTTTTTTTTTTAGCAATAAGAATTTTTATGAGGTCTTTTTATTTCAATTTCTTTTCAGCTTCATGTAACCCCATTTAGAGATCTGATAAAGATTTACATTTAGCTCCATTTAATGAAGACATGAGGAATTTTTTTTCTTTATTATTCTGGGTATGGATCCATCTGAGTTTCACACCTATCCAGCTAAGGCCCAGCAATTTCCTTTTAATTTTAAAAAATGTTATGTATTAATTTTTGGGAGAGAAACATCGATTCACTGTTCCACTTATTTACGCATTCATCGGTTGCTTCATGTGTGTACCCTGACCTGGGATCGACTCCGCGTGTGCTCAACCATGTAGCGTGTTGCTAGTGGATTACGTGAAATGAGATCGTAGATGTGGCCTCTGAATTTGGCAGTCGGGGGGTAATTTATGACCTTGACCACAGGAGTTTCAGTAGATTGGTCTGGGCAGCAGCCGGGGCAAGGAAAGACTGGAAAGACCTGAATCGTCCTTTTCACACTGATGGGAAATCAAGATCCTGAGCTCCGCGAGGTGCACTGAGTCGGTAGGAGCCTTGAGGATGGAGGTGTGAAAAAGCAGTTCTGTGAAGGAATCATGTAAGGGATTGTAGAAGGGAGTGGGGCAGCTGGAGGATCCCTGTGGCGAGCGAGGGGATACGTTTCTAGTGCATCCAGTCAGCACAGCAGTGGGACCCTTTCCAGCTCAGGCAGGTTCCAGGAAGGGGGAACTGGGGGTGGCAGGCCCCAGCACCTGTGCAGACGTGGTGTTTCCTTTCCTCCAGGGGCTCTGGTGTGGGAGGCAAGCCTTAGACGGAGCTGCTGGCAGACAGGGCTGCTCCGCCCCAGGCCTGAGCTCTGTTATAAGTGTAGGCCCCCCGCCCCCCACTTTTAGAAGGAAACTGAGACCCGAAGCTCAGAGAGAGTCAGGCGCTGGGGGTAGGCCGCCCCGCTGGCCTGAGCCAGACCTCGGGCATCTTTGCTAAGCCTCTCCTCCAGCCCACAGAGGCTCAGGAAGGCAACAGTTGAGACCAAACTTCTTGACGGGTCAGGAGTAAACTGAGAATGTTCCTCCTGGGTTAACCCAGGTAGGCGCACTCAGGAAAACCCTCTTCAGCTGTTGGTAAGAATATGACAGTAACAATACGGTACTTGTAAAACGCTTTACCGGCAGCAGGCACTCCGCCAAGGCTCTTACGTGTTCCTGCATTTCAGCCCTCACGGCAGCCCCGCGAGGTGGGTGCTACCGTCGGCCCTGCTTCCCGCAGGAGGAGAGTGAGGCCGGGCCAGGAAAAGCGACCCGGTCAAGTCATGCAGTTCCCCGCAGCAGTGGTCAGATGGCAACAGGCCGCTGGGCCCAGACCCTCACAGCCCCCACGGGGACGTTCCTGAAAAGCTTGACTTCAGGTTCTGAGTGGGGAGGGCCCCTCCCTGGGACACTGGCCGCCTCCTCACGGCACTTGGTGGGCAGGGAGGCAGCCCTGTCCCGCGGAGCTCCCCTTGCAGGACGCGCGGGAGGAGGCCAAGAGCCCGGGGGCTGGAAGAGCAGGGGCCAGAAGGGCACTCTGGTGGCCCAAAGGTTCCTCCCTCTGGTTGGGCCTGTTCAGCTATGGCTCTGCCACTCCTTGGCTTCCAAAGCACCTGTGCGCCCACCCCAACCGTGTCCTCAGATGGCACCTGCCCTGGTCCCCATGAACTAGGGTCCTGGTGAGGGCGGCAATTGGGGCAGGCTGGCTGTCAGACTGCATGAGGCTGTCCCCGCACCTCTGGCCCTCCCTGGGTCCCCCACACCCATGCTCTTGCCGGGGAGGGGAGAGATGGCCTCATGCCAAGAAGCTGCCTCTAAGCGCCCGTCTCTGAGTCTCTGGTCCCTGCTGGGTGTGTACAGGGGTGAGAGAGTCCCGGCTTCCCCCGGAACCCTGGCCCACCCCCCGTGACTGTGGCTGCCCGGGCCGCGGGCTGCAGGCAGCTGCGTCCTTGCTGGGTGCAGCCAGTACAAAGACCACCCCCTTCACAGACCTTGAGTGTGTGCTGGCCTTGGTCACCTGTCCTCTCACGGGGCCAGCCCTCCTGATGGGGCCCTGCACGCCTGCAGCCCCGTATCGCCAGCACTCGCGGGCCGGGCGGAACCCTGTTCCTGACACACGAGCCCCTTGGGTCCCACTCAGCCCCTTCGCAGGGGGCCATGTGGGGCGAAAGGGCCCACAGACCCCTAGAAAGTTTGGAGAGAGTCCCGAGCACAGCCCGTCTGTCCCTCCCCGGAGCCCTGATCGCTGCAATCACAGTCTCAGCCTCTCCTGCCACACCGTGGCCACAGCGCTGTCAGTGACAGTCTTGAGGCCGGCACCCCTCCCCCACCACCCCCTGCACAGACAGGCCCACGTGTGTCCCCAGGCGCCTGAATCACTGCTGACGGCTTGGGTCCTGGTGGCCATGGGCTCCTGGGGAGCCATGGGGGGGGGGAGGTGACAGCCACGTCACCTCAGAGGAAACACCTGTGGCCATAAATAGGCAGCCAGGGAAGGCAGCACAGCACAGCCTGCTGAGCGGCGTCACACGCTGTGCCCACCTGCGCCAGGATGCCCGAGGCCATGCTGCCCGCCTGCTTCCTCGGCCTGCTGGCCTTCTCCTCTGCCTGCTACTTCCAGAACTGCCCGCGGGGCGGGAAGAGGGCCCTGTTTGACCTGGAGCTAAGACAGGTATGACCATTGCCTATCTCAGGGGTGCCAGGAAGGGAAGACCCCAGGGATGGCACCCCAGGGCAGGGGTTGGCAAAGAGGAATGCCATGGGACAGTGAGCCTTAGGACAGTGCCCTGCAGAAGCAGCGAGGTTCGGAGTGGATGGGCAGAGGGGCCCAGGCTGCCAGGCAGGCTAGACAGCCTGGAAGGCTTCCTGGACACTGTACCCATCCACTCCGAAGGCAGGAAAGAGGGGCATCCCTTGTAAGGGCACTTGGGGCTGGATCAGTAAGGCTCCTGTGTGCCCGTGGGGGACTCTCAGCCATAGTGGCTGCAGCAGTAGAAG
This sequence comes from Pteronotus mesoamericanus, assembly GCF_021234165.1. NCBI lineage: Eukaryota > Metazoa > Chordata > Mammalia > Chiroptera > Mormoopidae > Pteronotus > Pteronotus mesoamericanus. The sequence goes on along the minus strand of NW_026555105.1, from coordinate 23,030,453 downwards.
CTCTGTCCTTCCCAGCATCCGAGGCCTTCCCCACCCAGCTCCCAGACCCTCCTAGCCAGAGGCCCCGGCCTCCACTCAGACATGGCCCTCCCCTGAGCTCACCTGAATGGAAGCTGCTATGCAAGCATCCTATAAGGAAGTTCTGCTAGACGCCTAGCCTACTTCTCTCCTGCTGCATGTCTTGTCGATTCCCTGGCATTCCGTTTCCGTTAGAGCTGAAGCAAATCCAGTCACCATGCTCAATCTCATTTGTGCTCAGGAACAGGAAGCTCGATTCTGAGCTGTCGAATACACTAGAGTGGGTAGGTGAGCAGACTGCAGATGACCCCTGAGAGTGTTTGGAGACCTGGAAGCCTGGGTCACCTAGGGGCCTCAGGCTCCGTTCAAGGGCTCAGGCCCCTGCCGCCTGCCTGGTCAGTGCACAGGCAGGTGAGCAGAGGCCCACAGCTCGGGTGTGGGGGGGAGTGTGCAGGGGTTGGACTGAGGTGGGGAGGCAGGTCGAGGCCAGAGAGGGGGCAGGAAATGGGAAGAAGGGCCTGGATGTATGGGGTGGGGGGGCCGTGGCTTCTCTGCATGGGGTGCGGGGGGGGCAGTGAGCTAGAGATCAAGCTTGAGTAATGGGCACAAGAGACAGGTCTATGTTAGGGAGAGGGTGGTGGGCAGCTGAGAGAGGGGTGCACAGCACGAGGCCCCAGAGCTGAGGAGGAAGGTGTCCCCCACGCCATAGCTCACGGGAGACCCTCACCTCTATGGGGGTGGGGTGGAGTGTGGGGGCAGAAGCTGAGTGATGTCACCGAGAGTCAGTCTGCCTCCCCGGTAAATCAAGGGAGGTTAGTAGGTGTGGGCTCTGCTCCTTTGATCCCGTTTGGGGCCAAAGTAGCGCCCGGGCAACCCGGAACCTCAGGTCCATGCTCCTCCTTCCCCTACACACACAGAGGCTCTGAGCCCCAAGCCCGGCTCAGCCCCCTCTGGCTCACCCCTGCCTTCCCGCAGTGCCTGCCCTGCGGCCCCGGGGGCAAAGGGCGCTGCTTCGGGCCCAGCATCTGCTGCGGGGACGAGCTGGGCTGCTTCCTGGGCACGGCCGAGGCGCTGCGCTGCCAGGAGGAGGCCTATCTGCCGTCGCCCTGCCAGTCTGGCCAGAAGCCGTGCGGAAACGGGGGCCGCTGCGCCGCCAACGGTATCTGCTGCAATGAAGGTGCGCGTCCACCAAGGCGAGGGGAGGGTGAGGCGGTGCGGAGACCTCGGCGGGGTCCGGCTGGGGTGGACGGGGGTGACCGTTGGGTCCTGGCGGGAGGGTCGTGCAGATCTGCATCTGGTCCCGGGAGCTGCAAACGCACTTAGCCCTTACTCCCCGCAGAGAGCTGCGCGTACGAGCCCGAGTGCCGGGAGGGCGCGGGCCTCCAGCGCCGCGCGCGCGCCAGCGACCAGAGCAACGCGACCCAGCTGGGCGGGCCGAGCGGGGCCTTGCTGCTGCGGCTGGTGCAGCTGGCGGGGGCACCCGAGGCCGCCCCACCCGACGTCTACTGAGCGCCGGCCAGATCCAGTCCACCCGACCCGCGAAGTTCGAGAAATAAACTTTTAAAATGTACTGTTTGTTGTCCGTCTCTGTCTCGGGATGGCGAGGGGATCGGACGGCTGGGTGGGGCGCGAAACTCCACCCAGCACACACGCCTGCTGGACCTCTTTCCGTACCCTAATTAATAGGCAGATCCACCCAAGGGAAGAGAAAGATCCCTTAAGCAAAGCGATCCTGGGCCAGCAGAGTCGCTGGAACTAGCGACAGGCTACCCGGGGAGGGGGGACGGGAGGGTCGGGGCTGACAGTGATCCAGGACCGGTGGGTTGGGGATGCGCAGGCGCAGGGATAGGAGTAAAGGGAGAAGCGTAGGAGGAAGACACCCGTGGACGACTGAGGCAGAGACAGAACAGAGACATTGAGAGTGTTAGAGAGAAAAGCAGAAGGGACAAGCCAAGATGTGACCAGGAGATCCTGTTCCCATTGACTTCCCAGGAGACTGAGGGACAAGCAGCTTCAGGAAACTTCCAGATCCCCAGATTCCCAGGGCAAGGCATTTCATCCCAGCTTGTGCCATGTTGTGTGTGGGTGTGGGCATGCGGGTGTGCAAGGGGTGGGGCCACGCGCTGTCTGTGCAGCAGGAAGCTGGGCACCCGCTGTTGCCTTCTCAGCCAGCCTGGGAGACAGGCCTCACTGAGACCCTGGCTGCACCTCCCCACCAAGTACAGCCAAGCAGACCACGCGCACACACACACGGAGACAATAAAATAATCGCTAGTGACGCGCCCTGTGAATCGTGACTGCTCACGGATGCACCGCAGGCCCTGAGATACACATGCAGAACCACAGACACACTCAGAGAAACAGACGCAGAGGACCGAGGACAGACAGGCACATGCACACACACGCAAACACACACACTCACAGCAGCTCCCGGGCACAAGGACTCTCCACCCTTTGACACATGCACCTTCAGGTCAGAGACGTCTATTAACATGAGGCCGATGCTGTTGTCTGTCCTCTGTCCCTCTTTGTCCCTTCTCTCCCCTCTGCTCCTTTACCCCCGTTCCCCTCACTCCCCTCCCTTCTCCATCCCCTACTCCTGGGGTCTCTCTTGCTCTCTATTTGTCCCCCTACAGCCCTCCCTTTGTCCTCTGCCCCCCACCCCTTGCTTGTGTCCCATCCTTCTTTCTCCACCAGCTCTGTCCTCTTCGGCCTCTCCTTGGATGCCTTGCTCCAGGTCTTGGGGCCACAAGAGGCTCCATCTCCCCCAGGATCCTCTGCTGACTTGGAGGCCGGCATGGAGCGCAGCTGAGAGAAGGCCCTCTGGTTGGGCACAGCCTCATGACAGCGTCAGCCAGCCCTTGGTGGGGGAGAGTCAGGGTGAGGCACCCAGCCAAGGTCAAGGTCTCTCGTGGCCTTCGAGATCAGCTACTGTCACCCCTGACCTGGCGGAGGTGAGGGTGGGGCCAGGGGTCATGAGGGCTTTGGGCCCTAATTAATGTAGGCTGATGTGGTCTGTCTCCTTGTCTGTGTTCTTTGTCTTTTGTGGTGAATTCTGTGGTCCTGGTCTCTTCAGAATCCCTGCCCCACAAGGTCCCCCCGGTGTTGATAGTGTGACATGAAAAGAAATCGCTACAGTCAATATTCAGTGACATAGTGGATGTTTCTAGTTTCAGACGGGGATGCTCTGGCCCGAAGCCTCTCACAGCCGTGCGGCTCCCCTCTGCAGCTTAGTTCTCTGGGCGCACGCAGAGGCAGTTTCCTTTGACCAAGGCATGTCATTTCATCACCTATTTGTGCTAATGAGCACCATTTTTAAGAAAGGAAATTTGGGGCATCATTTCATAGGAGAACATTGACTTTTCCCACCACCTTTTTATTTTGTAGCTGTTACTGGGAGAAATTTCAAATACAGTATAAAGTGGAGCCAATAGACTAAAGTCCTTCAGGCACCCACGCCCTCGGCTATGGCGATTACCATCATGTGGCGGCTTGTTTCATCTCCACCCTGACTCTCCCTTCCAGTCCCCAAAGAGCGTGAGGGCAGTCCCAGCTCCCAAGCCATTTCACCTGCAAACATTGCAGGGCGCATCTCCAGAGACGGCCTTTTCCTATAACCGCGACCACAGGCTGCGATCAGACACATGCAAATCTCAACCATGTATGGGTACCCGCATACCTCAGGGACACTGTGGGTCTGGACCCAGACCAGCCCAGCGAAGTGTGAGGCAGGAAAGAGAGTTGTAATCGTTTGCTGGCGGAGGGTCTTGCCTTCAGTTTGTAAAAACTGCAACGTCTGAGAATTAATAAAGCAGAGCGCAATGAAACGAGGCAGATGGGGGGCATCCAATATGCAGGCATCGTTCAGGTTTCCCCAGATGTCCCGTGAGTACATCTTTGCAAGTCATTGATAGCTGAGTCCTATTTTCCCTAAGGCTAAACGAGAATATTAATCCTCGTGCCTCTTCTGCTCTCCTATTGCCCTGAACTTCCTGGAGAGGATGACTTCCAATCTTGTACTGTATTCCTTAAAAGCAGGTGTAATCACGTCACTTTCCTGTGTGTATGTCACCCACAGTCACCTTGCGTGTTTCGTTCCATATCAAAATGATGCCCTTATGTAATATGTTACTCTCCTTTTCCCTATACTGCTGCCAGGGCTAATTACATGTTTGGTGAGATTGTGTGCAGGTAGGCTTGACATCTGGGAATTTTATTTCTGGGTAGCAAGCGGGTTCACAAAGTACGAGTTAAACAAAGGGAGAGCTGGGAACCACTGCTCTGGAGAAGCCTCGGCACTTTGGAGGTTTGAAGGGGACATTCCAACGAGGACCAGAGGCCATGGGACTGAGCCAGGAAGACGAGTGAAGAAAGAAAGCAAGCGCGCTCCTGCTTGGTTGGGGCAGTGCCTTCTGGAAGGGCTGGCCCAAGGCCGGGGGCATTCCGTGCCTGTCGTTCTGGCCACTGAACAATGTCACTTGGCCCTGGGTCTCCTCAGCAAGCCTCGCTGCTCACCCCTGAGACCTAGCTGGCTGCCATCTCTGGGATGTCCCCAGGAACAGAAGTGTCAATCGGGCCCTGTGTTTTGATACTAGAAAAGAAAACATTGCTGGCCTTTGGATTTAGGGAAAGGATGGGACAGAGGATCGGCGGGGTGCCTGAAAGGGTGAGGCGACCCCGAACTGAGTCCCAAGGTGAGGAAAGCGGGGCTGACACCCCTCTGCTCGGTGTAAGCCACTGGCGCGTTGAAGCTATGCAGGGCACTCAGGGCTGAGAGGGAGGTCCAGGGGGGAGAGCGCGAGTTTTCTGCTCATGTCGTCGGTGGACACGCAAGCTTGGGAAAGCATAGACCCAAAACCTCATGTCTCTGTAGTCAGGGAGTGCGGTTTCCTGCGTGGCTTCTGTCGGCCGGCAGAGCTCCTAGGACTTTCCTCAGACATCCATTTATGTGCATCGTGTACTTCTCCATGGCTGATTTAGAGAGGACTTCCCTTTGAGTCATGTCCTGTTCCTTTCCTGAATAACCCCTCAACTACACCCACCAGATGGGGGGCCACAGGACGGACCTGCTCTCACAGCCTCAGCAAGAACCCCCATCCAGGTGCCTGCAGACCCCTGGGGCTTTCAAAATCTTCATCTCTATTCTCGTCAGGCCTCTTAGTAATGACCTTTTTTCTCATTTTTTTAAAAAAGATTTTATTTATATATTTTTAGACAGAAGAGAGGGAAGGAGAAAGAGAAGAAGAGAAACATCAATATGTAGTTGCCTCTGACGTGCCCCCTACTGGGCACCTGGCCTGCAACCCAGGCATGTGTCCTGCCTGGGAACTGAACCGGTGACGCTTCTTTGGTTCTCAGGCCGGATTTCAATCCACTGAGCCACACCAGCCAGGGCTCTCATTTTTAAAAACTTTCATTCAGGTATAGCATACACACAAAAGGGAACACATCACAGGTGTAGTCTGAGTAATTTTCATGAACCCGGCACACTTGCGTACCTGCTCCCAGGCCAAGAAACAGAATAGGACCAGCACCTAGAAGAGCCCTCACACTCCCCTCGCTGCCCACCCAAGACCTCCAGCACCACAGCTGAGCTTTGTCTGGTTTTCAAATTTGTATAAAGACGTCCTAACAGACCTCTTTAGAGGGTTTTTCTCTTTCCCCTCTGTCTGTGAGATCCATATAGTGTTATGTTCGCTGGAGCAGGGATTGGTGCTCCGCCAGGGTGAGAAAGCCACAGAAGTGACTTTTTCCAAGCCCGACAGGCAGCCTGCGCTCCCGTTCTGTTGGGGCAGTGCCTTCTGGAAGGGCTGGCTCAATGCCAAGGGTGTTCTGGGGGAGAAGGGCTGGGCTTTCGATTCCCAAAAGGGATTTGGTGCAGGAACAGGTGAGAAGTAGGTGAGGTTCTCCCTGGTGGTTGGTGTCTTTTGTCCTTTAGGGGCATTCCTGGGGCCATGGGTTCTCGATGACCCCTGTGGCACAGGGTCCCCAGCTTGGCCACACCTTCTGAGTACCAGGGGCCTCCTGGGGGCCTGAGACTCCCGCTCCTTGGAAGGCGGAGGCCCTTCAGCTGTGGAGGTGGGGGTGTCCTGCCGCCAGCCCTCAGCGGTGACTCCAGCTTCCTTGGGGAAGTGAGGAAGTGACTCGCTGTGCACGGGTTGCCTGTGAGGCCCTTGTGTCTGTCTGCCGAAAGAACCCTGTCTTTGGACCTTCGATGGTTCTCTCAGGTCCTGCCTGCAGTGGGTCCCCAGCTCTGTTTGGAGGGGATTGTGTCCATCTCTCTCAGTGGCCTGTGCCTGTCTCCAACCTACCCTCACACCATCCCCGCTCCTGCCCCGCCTCCCTCCCGCCGCCCCGCTCCCCCGGCCGCGTGCTCTGCGAAACTGCACCCCCGACCCCACCGCCACTTCCCCGCCCAGCAGGCCCGCTCCAGCCGCGGGCCGCCGCGGTCCTGCTCCGAGTTGCCGGGCCTGTGCACACAGCCCCCGCCGAGCCCTTCCCCCCCGTGCTCCCCCTCGCAGGCCTGACACATTGAGACGCGGGTCGAGTCGGAAGGGGGAAAGGGCTTTATTTGATTTTCCTGTTTCTGCGGACGTTGGGGAGGGAGCCAGGGGTGCGGCCGACAGCACCCAGGGCCGCTGCGCTCAGCGCCGGGAGAAGGCGGCCTGGGGGTCGCAGGCGGGGTCGGTGCGGCAGCCGTCTGTGAGGAGAGACGCGGGGTGAGGCCGTGCCGCGTGCCGCCCGGTCCCTGGGTGCCCAGTGCGGTCCCGTGGCCCCGGCCGCCCGCGTCCCCGACCCCGGCCCGGCCCGGGCCGCGCTCACCCGGGCTGCAGCAGATGCCGTGGGCGGCGCAGCGGCCCTCGTCCCCGCACGGCTTCTGGCCCGACTGGCAGGGCGACGGCAGGAAGGTCTCCTCCTGGCAGCGCAGCGCCTCGGCCGTGCCCAGGAAGCAGCCCAGCTCGTCCCCGCAGCAGATGCTGGGCCCGAAGCAGCTCCCCTTGTCCCCGGGGCCGCAGGGGAGACACTGGCGGCACAGCCGAGGATGAGCCCCCCCGGGGGCCGAACAGGGGGTGGGGGGTCTGGGTGTCCTGGGTGGGGAGGGCGCCGGGAAGCACAGGGGCTTCGGGTGGCCCTGGCGCTGCGGCGGCCACGAAGGCGGTGCCAGCAGGTGACCTAAGACCTCGGCGCAGGCCTTGCGTGCCGGGCCGGACGGCGCGGGGCTCGGCGCGGGTCAGCGAGGCCCAGGGAGGAGCCGGCCGGCCCTGGGCCTCGGGTCCCCCCAGCTCCAGCGCGGAGGGACGCGGGTGTGGGAGCTCACCTTGCGCACGTCGAAGTCCATCGCGGACCTCTTGCCGCCCACGGGGCAGTTGGTGATGTAGCAGGCGGAGGTCAGTGCCAGCAGGCCGAGCAGGCGGCAGGCGAGGCTGGGGACGGCCATGGCGCGGGCTCGGGGTCCAGGGGCGGCGGCTGTGGCTCGGTCTCCGATCCGGTCTTTTAATGGCCGGGGCCGCGGGGCCGAGCAGTGTCTAAGAGGGTGGGCTCATGTCTGGTCACGGCGGGTCGCTGCGGGTCAGGCCCTGCGCCTCCCGCGCACCCTGCCCTGTCATTTGCAGGGGCCGGCTGGTTGGCGGTCACTGCGTTAGCTACTGCCGGCGCGGGGGGAGAGGGAGCCTGTGCGGTGGCCCGGACCTGCAGGGGAGAGAGACAGAGAGAGAAGGGGGGTGCGAGGTCTGGCCACATTCTGGGGGCCGGCTCTGAGTGGGCCCGTGGACGCCCGCAGGCCGGAAGAGGCTGTGGCAGGACTCGGCAGGCCAGGGCAGGGCTCCCCCACGGTCCTCTTCCACGCCACGCATGCATCCGTGTCTGCTCTGATAGGAAGCTGCCTTCCTGAGCCCTGTGTTCCCGGAGCCCTCTCCCCACCCCCACCCCCACCCCCACGCCAATGTTTCCTTGCTGGCACCTGAACCTGCGTAGGGAGACACCCTTACTTTTCTCTGCTCACTGAAATCCAGCCTTTCCTTCAACTGCAAGGAAGGTACAAACCACATTGGACTTTGCACTACCTGGGGCTTTGTCACGCCTCCAATGACAGATGCCCTCTGGTCACAGTGCAGCTCCCGCCCAGGCCTCTGAACCCCGTTTAGGCCCACCATGGCCCGCCCTGCTTGGGAGCGCTCGCTGGACCCGCCAGCACATGCTGTTAACTAGTGCTCTGTAAGTAGCACGTTGTTGGCTACCCCAGATCTCTTTTAACATTGTGAGCCCGACTGTAAAATAACTGGTGTCCTTTGTAATCTCAAGTCTCTGTCTAAGGCAGTTAAAAACAAGGTTTCTTTCTTTTCACATTTTTAACACATCTCAAAATGAAGTCATTGAACATTAAAAAAAAAAAAAAAAAAAAAGCCCAGACTGACTCAGTGGAAGGTGAGTGTTAGGAATAGGGCGACGCTCAGCCCGGATCCGATTCAAGGGGAGACTGTCGCCGCGCTGATGGGAGTGCGGTCAGCACAGTGGTCTCTGGTCCGGAGTCCGCCTCAGCTCCAGAAAACCACCTGGCCCATGGGCATGCCTTTCCCCAAGGCCCACAGCCCGTGACGGGACCGCTTCCACAAAGTGCAGGGCAACTCTGCAGCCAGCATGGAACTTCTCCCTCTACCCCTGTCTCCTGTCTCCACCCCTTCCTTCCCCTGGCGTGGGTCCGGAGGGCCCTCGCTAATAAAGGTCCTGCTCCTTAAACTCCATCTCAGTCTGCGTCCTGGGGAACTAGACTTGCAAAGGAATGGATGAGAGGAGCCAGTGTCAGAAAGGACAGAGTCAGCAAGAACCGCCCCTTGATGTCAGCCCAGGGGAGAGGGGACTGGGAAGGCCCCAGCCAGTCCTGCACCCTTGTTGACTCTGCTAGAGGAGGGTGCTGAGGCCATGAGGTCAGGGAGCCTGACTGAGCCCCAGCCACTGGTGTGAGCTCTCCAGCACCGAGGAGCTGGTCAGGCCACCTTGGAGCATCAGTCAGCAGCCGGTCTTGTTTCCCAACCAGATCAGCTCATTGGCCTGCCCGGCTGGAAGGCCAACCTTCTGACCCTGGAGACAGCCCCAGGAAGGCCTCCCACCTCTGTGTGAGCACACTGACCTCAGCCAGGTAGCACGTGCCCAGGAATGACTTTAGCATAATGGCCCCCGCAGGGCGGCTTGCCTCCCTCCACTCAACGCTGCTCCTCTGGGGGTGCACTGGGGTCCCAGCACCGATGTCTGGACACCCCAGTGATCCGGGGCCTTGCATTCTGGGGGCCCGAGGGAGGCGGCGTTAAATGATAAACATACTTCACAGCGTGGGAGGCAGTGAGTGCTTGGGAGAAAAGGGTGGGCACGTCCCAATTTTCCCCATTGTGCTCAGTGCTGGCCCCTGTGTGGAGGTGACACCGGACCCTTGCAGGAGGTGAGGGAAGAGGCCAAGCGGACACCCGAGGGCAGGCTCATTTTCTATGGCTGTGTGACTAATTAGCACAAAGGGAGGGATCAAACCCTCCCCCACCCCGCCCCACAGTGTCTGTGGGTCTGGGCGGTGGCCCGTCCTCTGCTGAGCCCCAGGGCTGCCGTCCAGCTGTCAGCCAGGCTGCGCTCCCTGCGCTCCCTCCGGAGCCCAGGAGGCTGCAGGCGGGACTCACTTCCCGGAGGCCGTGGCAGTGACGGTGGCTTGCTTCTTTAAGGCCAGCAACAGAGGGTCTTTGCTGTTCCAAGCCGCAGGGAGAAGCCTCTCTCGAAGGGCTCGCCTGACAAGGCCTCCCTGCCCACCAGGACCGCCACCTGCTGAACTCAGTCGGACCGATTAGTGTGGGTAATTGGGGCCTTCCTTACACCGGCAAATCCCCTCACTGTTACCACCTGATGCAGGGCAATCATGGGGTGGACATGCATTTTTTTGGCCCTATTCTTCTACTGGTTAGAACAAAGTGACAGGTGATACCCACGTGCAACCGGAGATTAGCGAAGGTGTGGACGCCAGGGACAGGAATCCCAGGGGCCCTGCCCACGGTGGAGGGGGCGTATTCCAGGCAGAGGAAACAGCTAGTGCCAAGGTCCTGAGGTGGTAACAGGTCTGGCATGTTCAAGAAACTGCGAGAGGCCAGTAGAGCTGGAGCAGAGTGACCTGGGTCAGAATGGTCACCTGGGCCGGGGTCACAGAGGACTGCATGGAATGGGGGACCAGAGAGCGTTCTGAGTGAAGGAGCGACACACTTGGATTTACAAGCTGTAAGGGGGACTTTGGATATCATGTCGTGAAAGTCCATGGGGAGAGGTGGAGGCAGTGACGCCAGACAGGAGGCCACGGCATCTGTCCCCGTGAGTGACGATGGCCGGCTGGCCCGAGGTGGCGGCGTGCGTGCGGGGAGAAGCGACTCCGTCCCCTGATAGGTTTGCTGATAGGTTGGACATAGGCAGCAGGGAAGTAGAGTGAAAGATGAGTCTGAGGCTGCTGGCGCAGCCGTGGGAGGATGGAGCTGGCGTCCGCTGGGACAGGGACCCTGAGGGCGGCACAGCTTCGGGCAGGGAGGGGCAGGAGCTCAGGGAGGACATCTGACACAGGAGATGCCCGTTACGCACCCAGAGAAGGCTTTGGGCAGGCGTTTGGGCAAGAGCCCGGAATCGGGCGAGGGGGCTAGGCTGAGCATACAGACACTTGGGAACTGTCAGTAGCCATATTTCAAGGCGCCGACCTGGGTGAGATCACTTGGGGGAGCGGAGCTGGGGAAGGGGACTCAGCCTGAACTGTGAGGAGGGTGGGACAGCAAGAGTAGGAGGTGAAGCGGGGAGGAGGTAGGGGTCGGCTGTGCCAAAAGCTGCTGACGTGAATGTTACCTTCATTTAGACAATTTCGGTCAGGTGTAACTTACATACCCTAAAATTCCCCCCTCTACGCGCACAGTCTGATGATGTTTGGTGTACAGTTGTGCAACCACCTGTTATCCTGGTTCCGAACACTTTTACCTCCAAAGACGGGTCCCTCACGCCATTACTACCTGCTTCCACCCCGTGTCCCCGGGGCCCGCTGCTGTAGAGTCTCCTGTTCTGGAAATTCATGGAAATGGAGCCATGCGGTATGTAATGTTTTGTGTCTGACCTCTTTCACTGACCATAGTGTTTCTGAGGTTCAGCCCAGTGATTGTGGGTGTCAATAGTTCATTTGTCTGTATTGCTGAGATGTAGTCCAGGCAGGAACCGCATTTTGTGGTCCATCCACCAGCTAATGAACATCTAATGCTTCCAATTTGGCTGTGAGAAGAATCTTGCTCTGAATACTTATGTACAAGTCTTTGCCTGGCCATATGATTTCATTTCTCGTGGGTGGTGACCTTGGAGAATTGCTGAGTCATACAATAAGTGGCCGATTAGCTGTTTAAGAGGTGCCAGTGTCACCCCCACTTAAGCGGAAGTGCTCCCCAATGGTGCTGGTGCAGAGCCAGTTGAAGCCACACGGACGGGTTCCCCAGCGGTGGCCACAGGAAGGGTCGGGCTGAGAGGACTCTGAGATGGTGCCAGAAGCTGTCCCACGCAGCCTGAGGTTTGATGCCGAAGCTGCCCTTTCTCTCCTTATGCTGGAGGGGCCGAGCAGTGCCCACGGACCTCACAGCCGCTACCAAGGGTGTCAGCAGCCCTGGCCAGCAGTGTCTCATCTCATCTAGGCTTTTGGTGCCGTTGATTAATTACTTTCTTTGCTGGGTCCAAGCAATCTCTCCCATGTACTGGCCATGGGAAAGAGCCCCACCATGAGCTGCATCTTTATAATATAACGCTCCCCAGGTGCTATGCTCAGCCAGCACCATACTCAGCCTTCAACAGGCTGCCCTGCCGGCCTGAGGCCAGCTGCTCTGATGGGTGGCGCTCGGTAAGACCAGGGAACCCACCGCCGTCCTTCTTTCCCTGTAGAGGGAGTTCCTTGATCCAGACCAGTGTGTTGGGAAGCAGTCGTGCTGTCGGAGGCAGTCGGCGTGTCTGTGATGCGGACACTGGCCGGCTGGGCCCCAGCGACGGTGCCCCGCCTTGGGCTCTGCTATTGCAGAGTTAGGCTCTCGGCAGTGGCGGTAGCCAGGCTGGCCTCAGTGAGGTGAGGTCCCTGTCACTGAGCCCACGCACAGCCTCCGTCCCTGCCACCACGGCCACGTTGTTCAACAGTCCAAAGGCAAGGGCTGGGGTGGAGGGCATGAGGGATGTCTGAGGTGCTCCAGCCTCCTTGTGCTGTGCGTCTTTTGGGTGAGTTTCCAAAAGGGACAGATATCTCCTCCGACGTTAGGTCCATTCTGAGAGGTCCGTCCACATTCTCTTGCACAAGCCCCCCTGTTAGTCTCCCCAACACATATTCCTGATGAGTCCCAAGTCCTTTGTCTGCAGCCAAATCATTAGCCACTTGTCCGTCTCTAAGGTTCCCTCTCGCTCCAGGTAAAGTGGTTGCAAAGGAGTGTTTCAGGGACCGTCAGCTGGAGAAAGGCACCCCTTACTGTCCTTCAGGGCTGCTCACAAGCAAGACAGGAACTGCACAGCCATGTGCCGTCGGGACAGGAGCTGTCTGGAAACGGGACTCCATTGTTTGCCTTTTTGGTCAACTGGATATTTAAGACTCCCTGTGAGATCATGCCCTGGCTGGTGTGTCTCAGTGGACTGAGTGCTGTCCTGAGACCCAAAGGGTCACCACTTCGACTGACAGGTAGGGCACATGCCTGTTTTGCAGGCCAGGTCCTCAATAGCAGGTGAGCGAGAGACAGCCACACATTGGTGTTTCTCTCCCTCACTTTCTCCTTCCTTCTCCAGTCTCGAAAATAAATAAATAAAATCTTTCTCTCTTTCTTTCTTTCTTTTTTTTTTTAAACAGACTCCCAGTGTGATCACTAGTGTGAGTAGGGAAGGAACATGAGCTCAGGAGGAGTCCACTTGCCTGAACCAAGGGTGCACCTTACCTGACCCCCAGCTGACCACACATGTATGAATGAGCCCAAACAAGAGCAGAAGGACCATCCAGCTGCCCCTTAGTCTCACGGGCAGCAGTAAGTATTAATTATCTCAGACGAGTAAGGTTTGGGTGCTTCATTATACACAATAAGCTCACTGAGGCACAGGCAGTCTCAAACAGGGCTGGGGGATTAGGAAAGAGCTGTTTTCAAAAGGAGCTAGTGATTTGTTGAGCAGGGTTGTAGCTTTGCTCTGAAACCCTCAGGTCTTCTGAAGCGCGATCCCGCTGGCTTGTCCCAGCATTCTGATTCGCCCTGGACGTCTTGAATGTCAGGGGGCCCCCTGGATCAGAAGGCCCGAAAGGCAGAACTGCCTGCCCTCCAGCGGGATCTCCTTTTTGCTCTCTTGCCCTGGATGACCCTCAAAGCCCACGGACCTTCTGGTCCTGGGAAATGATCAGAGCAGCACTTTGAAATGTGACCAATGGGCTCCAAATGCAGCGGTACCCTGTGCAGTGCACCTTTTTTTCAGGGACAAAGTGGGCAAGGTACAGCAACTGTTCACTATTCTTCTGAGCCAGCCGGACGGCGCTCCCACCGGTCCTTCTGGCTCCTCCGGAGGCCTATCTGGGACAGGCTCCACCATTGGTACCCGGTCCACAGCTGGCCCTTGGTGCAGCCTTCAGAATGCCCAGCACCTGACTGATTCATGCTCGCTGTGGTTCAACCACCGCACTTGGCCGGGCTATGTGGGCCCACGGAACGCAGCCCCTGGTGAAGCTCTCCTCCCCGACTCGCACCCCCGCAGGCCGCCCACAGCCACACTCAGCCAGCAACTCAACCGGGGTGTCTCTGATATCAGGCAGTTGGCTCCTGTCCCTGGACATCAACCACTTCGCCCTCAAGGAGCTCACATCAAGACCGAGAACAGCGTGCTGATCGGTCACCGGCAAGCTCAGAGACGCAGCGTGAGCATGGCTGCATCTCCCTGTGCTTCACTCGGCCAGACAGGCTTCCCCTGGTGTGGTCCCCACCTGGGTGTCCTCCTCCCAGCCCCCTGGCCTCACGCTCACCTCGGAGTCCCCTCACCCAAGCCAGCCCACCGTTACGCAGAGATCACCATCCCTGTCAACCACGAGGCTCGTGCCAAGCTCAGGAGCCCAGAAGCTGGAAGTCAGAGCTGCCTGGGGACAAGTGGACGCCTTCTCCCTGCTTGGAACCCCCATAGCCACCGCAGACCCCCCCCCCCCCACATTGGCTCGTATGCTCTTGGATACAGGTATGTTGTGTTTTTCTCAAAGTTCAAAGCAGCTGCCAAAAAAAAAAAAAGTATAACATCTTGTGCATCATTGGAGGGTAGGGATGGGTCGGTAGAAAGACAATCTGTTTCATCATTACTATAAAGCAACACACAGTTATATATAATACCTTGTTATATGTGTTTATCCATTATTCTTATGGACTTTTGGGTTGTTTTCAGCTTTTGGTTATTATCTTTTTTTAAAAGATTTTATTTATTTATTTATTCATTTTTAGAGAAGGGAAGGGAGGGAGAAAGAGAGGGAGAGAAACATCAATGTGTGGTTTCCTCTCACACAGCCCTTACTGGGGACCTGGCCTGTAACCGAGGCATGTGCCCTGACTGGGAATCGAACCGACAACTCTTTGGTTCGTAGGCTGGTGCTCAATGCACTGAGCCACACCAGGTAGGGCTGCTTTTGGCTACTCTCTTTTGATGGACATAAGCGTCATTCTCTTGGGTGAATTAGCAGATTCAAGAGTTTTTGTATGTTTAGCTTTCCCTACCAACACAGGGTGAGAATTCTTTCACTTTGACAGGAATCCCAACAGGCCACGCTGCGTGCACTCAGGAAGCTTCCTGCACACGCAGGGCTCTGTGTGCGCACAGGGTCTATCTCCCACTCTCCCCCACACACGAGTTGTAAGGCATCATGTCACCTCCTGGGTCCTGCTTATCTCCTGACAAGCTTTGGCTCTCTGGGTCCCGGGGAGTCCTGGGCCCCCAGAAATTCCAGGCAGGTCTGAGTGTTTTCTTTCCCCACTGCAGTTGTGCAGGTCCCAAGTGTCCTGGACAAATTCTAGGGGGAAGACTTAGAGTAAAATATATAATGTTCTTGCAGGGCTCTTCCTTCATGTGCTGGCCTGGTTATGGGTGAAGGACCAGGGTCTGTACTGTGGTGGATGAGGTCAGGCCCCGACTCACCACAGACAGTGTAGTTTTGGACACGCAGAACAAGGGGTCCTTAGTGAGCTTCCTGACTATTTCAGCCCTGGGAGACCCGTGACCACTTAATCCTTCTCAAAGACCCCGTGGATCAAACCATCCTTATGAGCACAATATATATATGACCGAAGCCTCATTGTTGACATAGAAAATGAACTCTGGAAATCAATTAAAAGAAGACAAACGAGACAGGCCCTGACGGGGTGACTGAGTTGGTTGGAGCGTCACCCCATTTCAACCCCCGGTCACGGTGTATACCAAAGGCAGCTGACCGATGTTTCTCTCTCAACTCTCTCTCTCTCTCTCTCTTCCTATCCCTCTAAAGTCAATGCAAATATCCTCATGAGAGGATTAAAAAAACAAAGACAAAACACCTCTGTCTGGTGTGGTTCAGTGGGTGGGGCATCTCTCCACCCACTATGGGGTCACCTGTTTGATTGCCAGCCAGGGCACATGCCTGGGTTGTGGGTCAGGTCCCAGACTGGGGCCATGGGAGAGGCAATCAACTGATATTTCTCTCCCTCTCTTTCTCCCTCACTTCCCCTCTGTGTAAAAATAAATAAATAAAATCTTTTTAAAAACGTCTTGAAAAACATAGACACAGGAGCCAGGAGAAAACCACAAAGGAAGCTATGCGATTGTCCAATAAAAATGAAAGGTACTTATCCTATTAGTTATAGGGGAAATTAAATTTAAAGCCATAATGAAAAACACACCCGCTAGAACAACTAAAGTTAAACAGGATGGCTTTACCGAGTGAACATGGAACAATGGGAGTGCAAATGGGTACAACTACTTGGGAAAGCCGTTTGGCAGCAGCACTAAAGCTGAGCGTACACGCGTCATGTGATCCAGCAATTCCACTCCAGACATATGCACATATGAGCATCAAAAGATATGTCCAAGGGTGTTGAACATAGTGGCACTATTGTAATCGTCTCAAAATGGAAACAACCCAGCAGAGAGAAAGAAAACCCACCAACAGCAGAATGACATAAATTTATACACTAGGATACAGGAGTCTCCCCCTTCTCTGCCGTTTTGCTTTCTGTGGTTTCAGTTACTCATGGTCAAGCACAGTCTAAAAATATCAAACGGAAAATTCCAGGAATAAACAATTCCTAAGTTTTAAATAGTATGCTCTTCGGAGCAGCGCGAGGAAGCCTCTCGCCGACGCGCTGCGTTCTCTCCGGGCGGCGCAGCTTCCCGTGCCCAGCGCCTCCGGGCTGTGCGTGCTGCCCGCCGTTAGTCGGTGAGTAGCCCGCTGGGTTACCAGATCAGCCGCCCCCGTGCTTGTGTTCGGGTAACCCCGATCTACTTAATAACGGCTCCAAAGCACAAGCGCAGTGCTGCCGGCAACTCAGGTGTGCCGAGGAGGAGCCGTGAAGGGCTCCCTTTACGTGGAAAGGGATGCGTGGATAGGAAAGAGTAGAGTATACGTAGGGTTCGGTACTATCCACGGTTTCAGCCTTCCACTAAGGGTCTTAGAGTGTATTACCGGATAAGGGGAGGACTACTCTATAGTCACATTTATTAATCGTATCTTTTACATTTTTGAGTGCCTGTCACTGTTTTTGATGAGACTGCCCTCTGCTGGAGTTAAGAGGAGCTGCGGGTCAGGTCTTGACCTCCAGCAATTCATTCCCCATTTGGCTGTATGTGGCACATAATGCATAGTCTTTAGTATGAGTTTGACGCCATTCTTTAGTTTTATTAAAATAATAATAAGAATAATAAGAATGATATCAGAAAAATAAACAAAAGGAAAAAAGAATAAGAATGATAGCATAACACATATTGAGCAATTACTCTCTTCCTTCCCAGCAGTGAATTCAGGTACGTGTCTCACTTAATTGTCAGAATAATTTTATAGGTTAATACCAGTATTTTACCAATTTTATCTTCAAGGAAACTGAGGGACAGACAGACTAAGAAATGTTCCCACGGACTCAAGAAGTAAAAGAGGAACGCACTTTTGGTGGGAATGTGACTGGTGCAGCCACAAGGGGGAACAGTATGGAGGTTCCTCAAAAAATTACTAATGGAGCTGCCTCATGACTCAGCAATGCCACTTCTGGGCATATAGCTGAAGAAACCCAAAACACTAATTTGAAAGAATATATGCACCCTTATGTTTATTACAGCGTTATTTACAATTGCCAAGATATCGAAGCCGCCCCAGTGCCCACCGACAGACTAGTGGATAAAAAGATGTGGTGCGTAGATGCAATGGAATGTTACTTGGCCATAAAAACAACGAAATCTTACCGTTGACGAGTATGGAGGACCTACAGGGTATTATGCTAAGCAAAATAAGTCAGACAAAGACAAATATCATGTGATTTCACTGATATGTGG
Source organism: Pteronotus mesoamericanus (assembly GCF_021234165.1). Lineage (NCBI taxonomy): Eukaryota > Metazoa > Chordata > Mammalia > Chiroptera > Mormoopidae > Pteronotus > Pteronotus mesoamericanus. The sequence goes on along the minus strand of NW_026555105.1, from coordinate 23,012,894 downwards.
AATCTAAAGAGCAAAATGAGTGAACAACCAAAACAGAAACAGTCTCATTGATACAGAGAACTGTCTGATGGTTGCCAAAAGAGATGGGGTTGGAGAACTGGGTAAAAAAGGTAAAGGGATTCAGAGCTACAGTTAGGGCCCTGGCTGATGTGGCTCCTTGGATTGAGTGCCAGCCCCTGAACCAAAGGGTTGCCGGTTCTATTCCCAGTCAGGGCACGTGCCTGGGTTGCAGGCCAAGTCCCCAGTAGGGGCACTTGAGAGGCAACCACAAACTGATGTTTATCTCCCTCCCTTTCTCCCTCTCTTCCTCTCTCTAAAAATAAATAAGTAAAATCTTTTTTAAAAAAGAACTACAATTTGGTAGTCACAGAATAGTCTAGGGATGTAAAGTACAGCATAGGGAATATAGTCAGTAATATTGCAATAACTATACTTGGTGCCAGGTGGGTACTTGAAATATCAAGGAGCAGTTAGTAAAGTATGATTGTCTAACCACTATATGTTGTACACCCAAAACTAATACAAAAATAATATTGAATGTAAACTGTAATTGAAAAATTAAATAAAAAATGAAGATGGGAAGCTGAGATTCAAACCTAGGGAGATTTCAGCAGGCTTCTAACCACTTACCAAGGTGCTTTCTCTATTTTCTTTTTATATTTTCTTTTTATGTTTTATTTTAAAGTCATGTTTATTCTATTACAATTGTCTCAGTTTTTCCCCCTTTGCTTTCCTCCATCCCATCCCACCCCACCCCCTGCTCCCACAGTCAATTCCCACTCTGTTGTACTTGTCCCTGGTCGTTCATGCATATTCTTTGTTTAGTCCCTTCTCCTTCGTTCCACCATTGTCCTCTTTCCTCATCCCCTCTGACCACTTGCACTCTGCTCCATGTTTCCATGCCTGTGGTTTATTTTGTTGGTTAGTTTATTTTGTTGACTAGATTCCACTTATAGGTGAGATCATATGGTATTTGTCTTTCACCGACTGGCTTATTTCATTTAGCATGATATTCTCCCGTTCCATCCATGTTGCCGCAAAAGGTAGGAAAACCCTTCTTTCTTTCTTTTTTTTTAAGTGCAGATTGATTTTATGTATTTATTTTTTAATGTCAAAATCCATTATAAAATATGAAGAAACGTAAATCCATTATGAAGTCTCAGAAATTAAAACAAGATGACACCAGCACAGCAATAATCAAGTAGATCAATGAAATAAACTGAGTATTCTAGAAACAAATATATATATATCTGTCTAACAATGTCATATATGACTAAATTGATAGTTCAAATCAATGGGGCAAATAAGGCTCATTCAACAGATAAAGTGCATGGACCACTATTACTTGAAATAAAGCAAATATAGAGCCCTATTTTACACATTATACAAGAAATGTTCAGGTGCATTAAAAATCAATATGTAAACTCAGACTATTCCATGATTTGAACTTCTGTGGTAGGAGACCGCGGTTTTTTCTTTCTGGATCTGCCTCTGATAATGTCAGATGTTGTCTGACCTTAGGCAGTCTGCTCAAGACTTCCAGGAATCTACTGTCTGTGGCTGTCTCCTTTAGCTTGAAATATTTAAATATACACTTATGATATTCACACCCTCCACAAAAAAGTGTAGACTTCGGAAAAACATAAACAGATCTCTTCTTCCTTCTGCTCCTGGTCTCTGGCAAAGGTGGGGGCAGAGTGGACTAAAGACACCTGTGGAGAGACTGGGGAAAGAGGTTTTGGGGAGAGAACTGAGAGGGTAGCTGGTGGGATCTCGGTGCTGACTCATCGCCCGTGCGGCAGCAGCCATCTTGCTCATGCAGAGAGCACTCCCGCTGAGCGGCACCAGCGTCCAATACCAACTTTTAAAAATAAAAAGATTGTACTTGTCAAGAAGGGTTTCATGTAAAAACCTCCAAGTGAACATTTATTTGGCAGAAGTCACCAGGAAGGGAAGGGACCAGCTAAAGAACTTTTCTGTATAACCCATGGACAAAGACAACATGGTGGTGATGCCCAGAGTGAAGAGAAATTGAATACTGGGAGGAGGGATCATGGGGGAAGAAAATGGGACATCTGCAATAGTGTCAACAATAAAAATATAGAAAAAACCTCTCTCTCTCTCTCTCTTTTAATGAACAGTTTTGAAAGCAGCAGTTTATAAGCTGTTCTATATCCCTTTTATCATAATTTATCACGATTGCCACTTCCTTGTGTGAGGCAGATGGTTTTTTCCTCTGAATATTTTATACCAGCCTGTGACATTGAGCACCTTGGGGAAAAAATTAAATAACGAATTTCCAGGATTTAGTTACTTCCTGACCTGGTGAAATTTAAGGCTGGATTTTGATTTGGATGCTCTTTTCATATATAAAAACTTCCCTTACAAGGGGAACTGATTTGGAGTGCCTGGAGCTGATTGATTCATGCCCCATGACTTTCAGGGCCCTTTTGTGAGTTCATAATTGAAATAAAATAAGATCTTGTTAAAAAAAAATCTCCAGGAGAGATGGGAGTGTTTGCATGATTGCCCCATTCACTGCTTTAGTTCAGAAATCCATAGGAATAGACTGAAAATAGAGAAAGCGACATGGGCATTCTGGTCCACTCTCCTTGGCTGCCAGGTTATATTGATGTCACACAAACTGCTCTCATTATATTGACAATGACTGGACTTTCACAGGACAGACCTCACATACATACAAGGAGTATTGTGTAGCCTTGAAAAAAGGAAATCTGGAGAATCAAGATGGTGGAGGAATGAGTGGAAGTCACACTGACCTCATCCTGGGACAAATCTGGAATTAAAACTAAATTGTGGAGAAATCACCTGGAACAAGCAACTGAACAATAGCAAGAGAGGAGCCTTATAACATCGGACAGACAGAAGAATCAGCTTTAGCACAACCCAACTGGTAAGGAATGCGGTGGAGACTCGAGAAGGCAGGCGGGGCGCCCAGAGGCGGCAGAACCAGAAGGATATTGAAATGGCCAGTTGGATCCCCCTGAGACGAGCGGGGTCTAAAGCATAAGTGAGGATCTCCAGCCTACAGCACCAGAGCCCAAAAAGCACACAGATAACTGGCAGCTGTGAATACTGGCAGGGTTGCTCTCTGCCAGAGATGGGCAGCCAGAGACGCAAAGAGCCATTTAAAGGGCCAACACATAAATTTTTATTTGCAGCCTCTTACCCTGGTTTCATGCAAAGGCAGGGGCAGGGGGAACTAGAGACACCTGAAGAGAGTCTGGGGAAGGAGGCTGTGGGGAGAGAACAGAGAGAGTAGCTGGCGGGAGACTGGTGCTGACTCATCCCTCATGTGGCAGCAGCCACCTTGCTCAGGCAGATCACTCCCCAGAGTGGCGGCTCCGTGAGAGGACCCAATAACCTCGTCCCAGGAGGAACTCTGCCCCACCCTGTGCTGTCTAAGCCGGCTGCTGAGTGCAGAGTGACTAGATTAACAGCTGAGGGAGACAGCCACAGACAGTAGCTTCCTGGAAGTCTCGAGCAGACTGCCTAAGGTCAGAAAGGGACAACATCTGACATTATCAGAGGCAGATCCAGAAAGAAAAAACTGGTCTCCTACCATAGAAGTTCACACCACAAAGTCAGGAAATCAAGACACATCAATTTAAGAAGCAAAAGCAAAAAAGAATCCCACAAATAATGGGAAGACAAAGAAACACCGCCCAGTCGAAGGGAACAAAGGAATCCCCACAAAGAGAAGTAAGTGAAATAGAGGCAAGGAAACTATCAGATACTGAGTTCCAAACAACAGTTTTAAGGAAGCTCAGTGAGCTCAGAGAGAATTACAAAAAACTACAGGGAAACTACGAGGAACTTACTGCAAACTCTGTCAGCATGAAACAGGACATAGAAGCTATCAATAAGAGACAAGGGGAAATGAAGAATACAATTTCTGAATTAAAGGACACAGTAGAAGGAATCAAAAGAAGGCAAGATGAAGTAGAGGACTGAATCAGCGGGCTGGAGGACAAGGTAGAAAAAAGCCCCCAGAAAGAGCTAGAAAATGAAAAAAGACTAAAAAAACATGGAGAGGCATTTAGGGAAGTGCAGGACAACCTGAAACGCAATAATATCCGTATAATAAGGATACCAGGAGGAGAAGAGGATGAGGAAGGGATAGAGAACCTGTTTGAAGAAGTCATGATGGAAAACTTCCCTCACCTGAGGAGAGAAAAAGTCACACAAGTCCAGGAAGCACAGAGGGTCCCATTCAGAAGGAACCCAGTGAGGCCCACTCCAATACACACCATAATTAAAATGGTAAATATCAAGACAAACAGAATCCTGAAGGAAGCAATGGAGAAAGAGGTAGTAACATTTAAGGGAGCCCTGATGAGGCTAGCAGCTGACTTCTCATCAGAAACACTACAAGCCAGAAGGGGATGGCAAGAAATATTCCAAGTCATGAAAAGCAAAGGCCTGCAACCAAGACAGCTCTACACAGCAAGGCTCTCAATTAAAATGGAAGGTGAAATAAGGAGTTTCCCAGACAAGAGAAGACGAAAAGAATACACCTCCACCAAACCAGCACTGCCAAATATGCTGAAGGGACTGCTTTAAGAAGATGAAGAAAAAGAGTCTATGAATACCCAGTTCCTTTCACAGGTGCCAATACTTGATATTACCAATATTTTTAATATGTATTAATCTGATTGTGACAATGATGTGCTATTCTAATTGTTCCTTTATAATATTTTGAAACTAAACCTGTTTTTGTATATTTCTTGCCTGTTTCTATTATTTTTAAAAAGCTTTAAATGACTTTTGGTATTCTTTGTCCATTTTTTGAATAAATGTTTGTAGAATTTCTTCCCTAAAAAAAGCAAAACTATTAACCTTTTTTTAGATGTGTTGCAAATACTTTCTCATTCTATTACTTTTCCTTAACTTTTTTATATGTATATTAAATACATAGCTTAAATGTTTACTATAGTCATATTGTCACTATTTTGCTGTATAGCTTCTGGGTCTGCATATTTTACTTCAGGGTGCGGAAAATATTATTTTGTATTTTCTCCGAAAAGTCTGAGATTTTACATATTGATTTTTAATGCACCTGAACATTTCTTGTATAATGTGTAAAATAGGGCTCTATATTTGCTTTATTTCAAGTAATAGTGGTCCATGCACTTTATCTGTTGAATAAGCCTTATTTGCCCCATTGATTTGAACTATCAATTTAGTCATATATGACATTGTTAGACAGGTATATATATTTGTTTCTAGAATGCTCAGTTTATTTCATTGATCTACTTGATTATTTCTGTGCTGGTGTCATCTTGTTTTAATTTCTGAGACTTCATAATGGATTTACGTTTCTTCATATTTTATAATGGATTTTGACATTAAAAAATAAATACATAAAATCAATCTGCACTTAAAAAAAAAGAAAGAAGGGTTTTCCTACCTTTTGCGGCAACATGGATGGAACGGGAGAATATCATGCTAAATGAAATAAGCCAGTCGGTGAAAGACAAATACCATATGATCTCACCTATAAGTGGAATCTAGTCAACAAAATAAACTAACCAACAAAATAAACCACAGGCATGGAAACATGGAGCAGACTGCAAGTGGTCAGAGGGGATGAGGAAAGAGGACAATGGTGGAAAGAAGGAGAAGGGACTAAACAAAGAACGCGTATGAATGGCCCATGGACATGGACAACGGAGTGGGAATTGACTGTGGGAGCAGGGGGCGGGGGGCGGGGGGCGTGGGTGGAGGGGGGAAATGGGTGGAGGCGGTAAAGGGGGAAGACTGAGACAACTGTGACAGAATAAACATGATTTAAAAATCTTTTTTAGAAAGTTGGAATTAAATTGTTTTTAGACAAAATTACATGTAAAAGAATTGGATTGTTTTTCAAGTTAAAAGACAAGCTAGTGATATGTTTGTCATTACAGGTAACTGTTGCAGAATTTCCGAAAGTATAAACCACTAATTGTTAAAATATATTACTGTCCCGAATGTCATTTTACCTTCTTATTTTAAAAAAGTCCCCATAAAACATCTGTGTGTACCCTGTTCTTCTAACGGTAAATGTGAGGAAGAGTCCTTCTAAGAAATCCGTTTGTACGGCTTCTTCATGCAAAGCCCTCGGCCCCACAGCGAGCTGGAGGCCTGCCCAGCGTGTGTCCCAGGCTTCCGTCACAGGGGGCTCCAATACAACAATAACCTCAGAGTCACTGGCCGAAGGTTTGCTCTTAAGGCCAGAGAAAGGGCGAATCCACGGATCCCTCCGCCTCTGGGGCACCCCTGGCAAGGGCAACGGTGGCAGCCGCGGGTGAGTGTGGCTCGGCGGGTCAGCCGGCGCGTGCACTTGTGGGCTGGGAAGTGACAGGCAAAGGCGTGGTAGCCACGGCTGAGGTTTATATCTCAACTATGGATTTCCCAGGCACAAAATCACACTCCCATTCATAGGTGTGCGTCCCAAGGACCCTCGGTAATACGCAATCTGCTCCTTAAACTCCATCTCAGTCTGCTTCCTGGGGAACTGAACTTCACAGGCATGGATGACATGAGGTCAGTGTCAGTGAGAACAAACTCACCAAAACAATTCCCTTGATATCAGCTGGGGGTGGGGGGGGAGGAGACTAGGACAGTCTCAGCTTGTTCTGCACTCTTGTTGACTCTCCCAGAGGAGGGTGCTGAGGCCCCAGGTCCCAGAGCCTGTTGGACTGCCAGCCACTGGTGTGAGCTGTCCAGCACTGAGGAGCTGGTCAGGCCACTCAACAGCACCCATCAGCACGCATGTTGGACATACTGAAATGCTTAGGAGTTGCCCAGAGGGCAGAGGGGAGTGACGGACAGCTTTGAACAAGGAAGGGATGTGACCAGTCTGGGACACAGAGGGGCCGGGAGCCCAGGCTCTAGAGGTGACTCTGCCAGAGCTGAGACCAAGGGTGTGTCTTAGGCCAAGAGCCTGGGAAACCAGGGGAGGACTGGAGGCGCGGGAGCTGGCAGGAACTGGGAACTGTGGGATCCTTACCCAGTAGCTCTGTTACTGCCTGGATGAGTGACCCAGGACAAGCCACTGAGCTGTTATGTGCCACAGAGTCCTCCCATGTGAAGTAGCCTACAGGATCTACAAATCTCTGCCAGCCTGTTACGGGACCCCAGCCTGTGCTGTTCTGGAACAGCTCTGGGGTCCAATTGCCCTCCAAGAAGAGCGACTCCCAGTGCGAGAGTTTGGTAAAAAAACAAACAAACAAACAAACAAACCCAAACAAACGGAAAGGGGTTTATTTAAAGGTTATACAGAGTGAGAAAAACGGTGGGTTTCTGCCATTAAGTCCCACCACTTTTAAACACCCAAAAACCTGTAGTCCAGCCCCCCTTTGCCAAAACAGGCCAGATTCGGAATACACCAGTCAAAGATCCAGCCTTTCAGAAAAAGCAGAGGTCCGGAGCTCAGCATTCTGGTCCCAGTTTAGCCTTCCAGGCATCTCCCATTAATCCGGGCTTGCTCAGGCAGGTTCCCGCAATTTCCAGTCCCATCAGCCGTGCTGCCCTGTTCTCCAGGCAGGTTTCGTAGCGGGTCTCCTCTTTCTTTCTCCAGATCTTAATCCAAAACCGCATGACACCTCCTTACTCCAAACCTCATGATGGACTGGGAATGGGGGAGCCGTTCTACGTTCTTCAAACCACATGGCTCCGTCCCTCATGGCTCTCCCCTCATGGCTCCCTCAGATTTTTAAAGGCTGATCCAGAGCTGCCTACTTGACTCACACTCAGCACTGTACATTCTGCAAGTCACGTAGACCTCTTTGGCCAGGTAGCAGCACAGCTTCCCTTCTGGAAAGACTTGCCATAGTTCTGCAAAGTATCTTAAGCCCTGTCATCTTCTTCTCCCTTTCCCCCAACCATAGGCTGTAGGGCAACATGCTCTACATTGGGATCCCTTTTGCTTTGCACCCATTTTAAGTCCATCCTTTTAGACTCTGGACCCTTTATAATCTTTTAAAGGACAATGAGCAAAAGTCCCATAATCTTCTGGAGCTACTTCCTGCTGGTCATGGTCGCAGTTCCTACCTGCCCCTGGGCCCAGGGATCCCTAACAGAGTGGGGGTGTGGAATGGAGAGTGGCTTTCACATGCGGAAAGGACATTGCAGAGTCCAAGTCAGCGGGCTGTCCCTGGGGAGCGGCATGCTCAGTGTCCGAGGCTGGCACTGCAGGACAGGTTGGATCCTCATCATGTTCTGGGGACAACAAATTTGGCAAGAGGTATAGAAGGCATAGTTAAAACCATAACCACTAAATGACCACACTAAGGTCCAAATCTTCAATGTCCCACATTAGAAAAAAGTGGCTTCTCTGGAGGAATGTGTGCGAGGCACGCCACCCCTGTCCAAAGCTCTTTGCCCACTACACTTAGCTTGGACTGAGGGGAATATTTTCAAATTCCCTCCTTTTGAGACCTGTGGGCCTTTTCTGTCCCAGCCATTAGAGCAGAGAAGGAAATCATTTTTAAAGGGAAGCGCACACCACCCCATACTTCACCAACCGAACCACTTAGTTCAGCCAAACTGTTGCGTCTCAAGAGGCTGTGATGCAGACGGGCCTCTTAAGTGAGGCCTGTATTGTAGCCAGTCGCTCAGGCTATGAGATCATAGGCTTAGGCCCTATGAAACAGAAGGAAGAACACACGTGTTAATTCACACAACAACCCACAAGCCAGTGCCTCAGTCTGCAAGATTGTCTTTTGGGAAGACATTCAGTTGCAAGGCCTTTGCTGGAATGACATTTAACAGTGACAGTCTGATAGATCCTTCCTGTCTCTAAATCAAACATCCTTGATGATGTCACGAACCCAGTTTCAACTTCCAAGTGAAGATAAACTTGGAAGATGGTTCACGGCCCTGGTCCCACGTTCACCACTGAGCATTGTGGTTTTCCTTGAATCGTGATTTTTCTGCCTAAGGTCACCTTCATTGTCATCAAAGGGACTGCATTAAGTCCAGTTTTAATTTTGCCTGTTCATGTGCATAAACACAACAAGCGCGACAATTGATAACACGTGATCTTTAAGTGTGCGTTGCTGGAACTCACACAAGGAACCTTGACATTGACTCTTTAGTGTGCTCTTCAGGGCACAGAAGTTGAGCCACACACCTGCTGTGCGGCTTCCCTGGTAGCACCCGCTTCTCTCAAGTCCTCAAGGCTTCCCCTGTGTCTGCAAGTTCCTCCTTGCATCTTTCAGGAAAACAACATTTGTTCCTTCCCTGGAAAGACTGCCACGAACTGCACAACCAACCAAGGTACCAGGACTTTTCCTAGTTGGTTTTCATTAGCTTCAAAAGTCAATCCCAGTTCCTCAACGCTTTCTGGTAACAACCTGAGCCCAGTCATGCCTCCTTCAGGCACGGCATTCCAGTCAAAGTCTTGGTTGACTACACCGCCCTTAGCAAGCAGTCTTACTAGTTTTATGCAAAGAAACCTTAGGTCATCACTCACTTCTTCAGAGTGCCAAATTCTGGAAGGATCAGGTAGGGAGGAAAATATAAAGCGAAAAGGAAAATCCTCATCCTCCTAATATTTGTTAAAGATTTTATTTATATATTTTTAGGGAGAGGAAGGCAGGGAGAAAGAGAGGGAGAGAACCATCAATGTGTGGTTGCCTCTCGTGCGCCCCCTTCATATGGCCAGACTCAGTATGTGGCAACTAAAAGCTTCTAGCTACAAAACATGAATAAATTAAAGGAAACATTGTCACCCTGTGTTGGGGTTCACTGTCCTGTTTCAGAAGAAGAATGTCAAGTCTTTTTCAAGTCTCCTTTCAAGGTCCAGCTTTCCCTTTCAGCGTCAACCACAGCAGCAGGGTCTGCGTCCTCCTCAGGCGGTGCCCGTTTTATCTGTGTGAGGTGGATCCAGGGCTTGATTCCCATCAGCTTCAAGGAAGAATGTGTAGTCAACAGGACATCTTAGGGACCAGCCCATTGTTCAGCCAGCTGCCATTCAGGGCCTTGAGTCTTCCAGGTCTTTAGTGAGACTTGTTCCCCTGGCCGGAACCCGTACTGGGGCTCCTCAGATGGGTAGACAAACCTGCAATGAGCAAACCTGTGCAAATAGGTTGGTGTTTGCCCTAAATGTCGTACATGTTGCTTAATTCTGTCCTCATGCTCCAAATCTAGAGGGGGCGTTCCTAAACCAGAGATTTGGAGGGGTCTCCCGTAAACTACTTCTAAAGGGCTCAATGGAAGCCCCTTCCGGGGGCCACCCTGATTCGGGGCAGAGCAATGGGGATTGCCCGGTCCCATTTTAAAAGTGTTTGCCGGCACATTTGTGCCAGGGTCTTCTTCATTGTTTGATTCATTTTCTTGGTCCTATAGATTGAGGCCCCCACAATGCACGCGGTTTCCGTCGTATTTACAGTGCTTGCCTGACCTTGTGGAGCTCTCCGAAGTGAAAATGGTCCTCTGTCGCTTTGAATGCTGCAAGCAAACCCGAGCCTAGGAATTATTCCTTTAGGTAACAGTTTCGCCACCTCAGTTGACTTCTCCCTTCTAGTGAGGTACGCCTCTACCCATCCAGAAGAAGTGTCCACAAAGACCAACAAAATATTTGAAATTTCCCTTGGTTTTAGGCATTTGTGTGAAGTCCAATGGCTAGTTCTCAAATGGATGCAACCCTTTACATTGCCGTCCCTTTTCTGTTGGGACACGCTGTATCTCAGGATTGTTCTCGGCACATAGTTGACAGGCTTGGGTCACCCTCTGAACAGTCCTTTGCAAATAAGGGTCTTTCAAATGTAGCCGAATGAAGTCCATTAAGGCATCCCCTCCCTGATGGGTCCCTTCCTGTAGACGTTTGAGGATGGGATACGATAGGCAGGGGTGTTCAACCTTTTGGCGTCTCTGGGCTGCACTGGAAGAAGAGGTGTCTTGGGCCACATATGAAATACATTGCAGCATGTATTCACAAAACAACCTCAGAACATTTTAGGTAAATTTACAATATTGTGTTGAGCCATGTTTACAGCCATCCTGAGCTGAATGTGGCCCATAGGCCATTGGTTGGACACCCCTGGAGCTCAGGGAGTAAGATCATACCGTGGGCATTGACCTTGACCTTCCACACAGATTGAGCTCAGTGTTAGTGAATGCCCATTCATGGGCCATTCCTCGTCCCGTTCTGTGTGATGAGGTTTCAACTTTGACAAGCCCAAACGGGATCAAAGGCCCTAGGCGTGGTGGCTCTCTGGCTGTCTGTCTGTCTTGCTGCTGTATCAGCAGTTTGTTTTCTTCAACTTATTTGGGAACCATCCCTTTGGTGTCCTGGGCAGTGCGTTATGGCAACCTGGTCCAGTAGATTCACTGCCTCTAGAAACTGTAAAATCTCGGCATGTTTAACATCCTTGTTTCCCAAGGCTGAGTCCCCTTCCCCTCCATATTGCTCCATGGTCATGGACTACCATGAAGGCACTTCTGGAGTCTGTGCATAGGTTAACCTTCTCTCCGTGGGACAGTATGAGGGCTCTGGTGAGGGCTATTAGTCCAGTCTTTTGTGTTGAGGTTCATGGTGCAAGGGCTTGGGCTTCTATCACCTTGTCTGCGGTGACTGCCGCATGCCCAGCTCGTAGCTGGCCGTTGTCCTTGAAGCCGCTCTCGTGTGTATACAGCTCCCAGTCTGCGGCCGCCAGCCGCTGGCCCAGCAGTTCCAGCCTGCTGGAATACACTTGGTCAATAATTTCCAAGCAATCATGCTGGAGGGCAGAGTCTCCCTCCATATCTGGGAGTAGGGTTCAGGGTTGCAGTACTTGGCTAGGTGACATTTGGAGTGTCCAGCAGAATGGACTGATATTTCCTCATACATCCTGTTGTCAGCCAATACCTTCCTTTTTGTTCCAGTAGGGTCAGGATCTGGGGTGGTACCAATTTGCCGTAGGCTGTTCCAAAGTAAATTTCTCAGTTTCCTGCAAGATGTCACAGGGAGCGGCTACTGCACAGGTAGCTGCTGCACGGAGGCATGGTGGCCATCCCTCTGTTGTGTGATCCAACTTCTCTGAGAGATAAGCTATGGGTTGGGGAATATTTCCCAGAGTATGGGCTAGTACCCCCAGTCTAATCCCCTGCCTTTTCTGAACTTACAACTTGAAAGCCTTCTATAAGTTGGGCAATCACAGTGCAAAGGCTGAGCCCAATTACTAGCTTTTGCATCAAGGCATCAAATCCACAGGCCGGCACTCAGCCCACTGAACCCAACCAGCCAAGGCTACCTTTAATTTTTAAAAACTGATCCAGAGCAACCTACGTGAACTCACACTCGGCACTGTAAGTCCTGAAAGTACTGTAGGCCTCTTTACCCAGGGGCAGCGCAGCTACTCTTCTGGAAAGACTTGCTACAATTATGCAAAGTATCTTATACCTTGTCATCTGCTCCTCCTCTTCCCCCCACCATAGGCTGTGAGGCACCTACTCTGTGGTCCCTTTTGCTCTGTCCCTGACTTTAAGCTTGGGGCCTGTGACAAACACTGGTTACTAAGTGGCAGCCGCCCCTCCCTCTTCCCCACTGAGGGAAACAGAACCTCATTTTGGCCGGGGTCTGTGAGCTCAGCCAGCCCTGGGGCCGAACCTCAGGGGGCCCCAGGTCATGCCCAGACTAGAGAGCTTGAGTGTGGGGACTCTGGGCAAGTTTCTCCTCCCTGTGAAGGGACAGGTTCAGAGGGGGGACCCATTCTGGGGCTGCCCCTTGCCCTGAGGAGAGATACTGAGGCAGGTGGAAGGTGCCAGAGGGGCAAGGAAGGCCCCGGGTGACATCCCTGAACCTGGACCCAGTCCAGGAGCACCAGACTCTAACCCAGGATCCTGTTGGGTGACAGCTGTCCTCGCTGCTGCGGCCCTGGCAGGGGCTGGAGGCGGTGGCGGCCGAGGGCCCGGACCCTGGGCCTGTTGGTTCCCTGAGTGTCGTTGGGCAAGTCCCTCCCCCTCGACTGTGCCTCAGTTTCCTGTCTGCAAATGGGGATGAAAATACTTCCTTCTTTTTAGGGTTTCATGCTGATTAGAGGAGAAAACGTATCTAACTGGCTAAGCACGCAGAGGGGCACCCACACAGTCAGGGCGATCCACGGAAGTCTTTGTTGTCGCCCTGGGTTCAGCATGCTGGACAGCCCGTTTGTCCTGCCTTACGTCACACACGCGCACGGGCACGCACACACATGGTGGGATCCCGCTCCTCCACACCTTTGCACACACAACCGTGGATCCCGCAGAGGTGTGCCACCCTGAGCCCCTACTTCTTAGAACCCTGTTCAACCTTCGATCCCCAAACTACAGCCTCCTATTCAATAGGCCTGGAAGACGCACTCCACGTCCCGCTCGCTCGCCCGCAGGGCCCCTGGCGCTCCGGGTCTGCGGGGTGAGGCCCTCGCCCTGGGGCGGAGGTGAAGTCCCCGGGCGCACCCGAGGGCGCTCACCCGGCTCCGTGCCCACCCGTCCCCGGGACGCCCTTCGCCCATTTCTTGGACCTCAGCTTGGCCCCCCTCCCTGAGGAGGCCGCTCTTGACGACAGGAGAGGTGGACGCCGCGCTACCAACCCTCGAAAGTCAGGGCGCTTCTCTGCCGCGTCCCGGGCTCACGGGCGCCGCAGGCAAGGGGCGTGCTCCCAGGCAGAGCCCTCTAATTTTGCACGACCTCGGCCGCTGCAGCCCGCCCTTCGGGCCCCCAGGGCCCACGAAGCCTGCTGTCTCTGCTCGGGCTTTCGCTCTGCTCCCCCAGCCCAGCGGCATCTCTTGTTCCTTTGTGTCGCTGCTTCGTGGGAGAAGGGATGTGACCATCCCATGGCCTCCCCACAGCCCTGCAATGGGAGCAGCAGCCGTTTGTCCCCACAGGTACACCAGGCGGGTCTCCGTGGAGCGGGAGCTGGAACTGAGTCCCCAAATGTGAATCCACCCAAACTGTCCATGTATAGGCTTTAATTATACAAAGAGTCTGTCAAACAATTTTTCTTGTATAGCTTGCTTTTTATGTATGTTTTTGCTTTTTAGGTATAAGAATTATCATGAGGTCTCTTTATTTCTGATTTCTTTCAAGCTTATGTAACCCCATCTAGAGATCTGATAAAGATTCACATTTAGCTCCCTCTACTTGACAAAGACAAGGGGGATTTTTTTTTCCTACTCTGGGTATGGATCCATCTGAGTTTCACACCTATCCAGCTAGCACCAGCATTTTCCTTTTCATTTTTAAAAAAAATTATGTATTAATATTTGAGAGAGAAACATCGATTCACTGTTCCACTTATTTACGCATTCATCGGTTGCTTCATGTGTGTACCCTGACCTGGGATCGACTCCGCGTGTGCTCAACCATGTAGCGTGTTGCTAGTGGATTACGTGAAATGAGATCGTAGACGTGGCCTCTGAATTTGGCAGTCGGGGGGTAATTTATGACCTTGACCACAGGAGTTTCAGTAGATCGGTCTGGGCAGCAGCTGGGGCAAGGAAAGACTGGAAAGACCTGAATCCTCCTTTTCACACTGATGGGAAATCAAGATCCTGAGCTCCGCGAGGTGCACTGAGTCGGTAGGAGCCTTGAGGATGGAGGTGTGAAAAAGCAGTTCTGTGAAGGAATCATGTAAGGGGTTGTAGAAGGGAGTGGGGCAGCTGGAGGATCCCTGTGGCGAGCGAGGGGATACGTTTCTAGCGCATCCAGTCAGCACAGCAGTGGGACCCTTTCCAGCTCAGGCAGGTTCCAGGAAGGGGGAACTGGGGGTGGCAGGCCCCAGCACCTGTGCAGAGGTGGTGTTTCCTTTCCTCCAGGGGCTCTGGTGTGGGAGGCAAGCCTTAGACGGTGCTGCTGGCAGACAGGGCTGCTCCGCCCCAGGCCTGAGCTCTGTTATAAGTGTAGGCCCCCCGCCCCCCACTTTTAGAAGGAAACTGAGACCCGAAGCTCAGAGAGAGTCAGGCGCTGGGGGTAGGCCGCCCCGCTGGCCTGAGCCAGACCTCGGGCATCTTTGCTAAGCCTCTCCTCCAGCCCACAGAGGCTCAGGAAGGCAACAGTTGAGACCAAACTTCTTGACGGGTCAGGAGTAAACTGAGAATGTTCCTCCCGGGTTAACCCAGGTAGGCGCACTCAGGAAAACCCTCTTCAGCTGTTGGTAAGAATATGACAGTAACAATACGGTACTTGTAAAACGCTTTACCGGCAGCAGGCACTCCGCCATGGCTCTTACGTGTTCCTGCATTTCAGCCCTCACGGCAGCCCCGCGAGGTGGGTGCTACTGTCGGCCCTGCTTCCCGCAGGAGGAGAGTGAGGCCGGGCCAGGAAAAGCGACCCGCTCAAGTCATGCAGTTCCCCGCAGCAGTGGTCAGATGGCAACAGGCCGCTGGGCCCAGACCCTCACAGCCCCCACGGGGACGTTCCTGAAAAGCTTGACTTCAGGTTCTGAGTGGGGAGGGCCCCTCCCTGGGACACTGGCCGCCTCCTCACGGCACTTGGTGGGCAGGGAGGCAGCCCTGTCCCGCGGAGCTCCCTTGCAGGACGCGCGGGAGGAGGCCAAGAGCCCGGGGGCTGGAAGAGCGGGGGCCAGAAGGGCACTCTGGTGGCCCAAAGGTTCCTCCCTCTGGTTGGGCCTGTTCGGCTATGGCTCTGCCACTCCTTGGCTTCCAAAGCACCTGTGCGCCCACCCCAACCCTGTCCTCAGATGGCACCTGCTCTGGTCCCCATGAACTAGGGTCCTGGTGGGGGCGGCAATCGGGGCAGGCTGGCTGTCAGACTGCATGAGGCTGTCCCCGCACCTCTGGCCCTCCCTGGGTCCCCCACACCCATGCTCTTGCCGGGGAGGGGAGAGATGTCCTCGTGCCAAGAAGCTGCCTCTAAGCGCCCATCTCTGAGTCTCTGGTCCCTGCTGGGTGTGTACAGGGGTGAGAGAGTCCCGGCTTCCCCCGGAACCCTGGCCCACCCCCTGTGACTGTGTCTGCCCGGGCCACGGGCTACAGTCAGCTGTGTCCTTGCTGGGTGCAGCCAGTACAAAGACCACCCCCTTCACAGACCTTGAGTGTGTGCTGGCCTTGGTCACCTGTCCTCTCACGGGGCCAGCCCTCCTGATGGGGCCCTGCACGCCTGCAGCCCCGTATCGCCAGCACTCGCGGGCCGGGCGGAACCCTGTTCCTGACACACGAGCCCCTCGGGTCCTACTCAGCCCCATCGCAGGGGGCCATGTGGGGCGAAAGGGCCCACAGACCCCTAGAAAGTTTGGAGAGAGTCCCGAGCACAGCCCGTCTGTCCCTCTCCCGAAGTCCTGATCGCTGCAATCGGTCTCAGCCTTTCCCTCCACACCACTGCCTGTGTTAGTCTTGAGGCCGGCACCCCTCCCCCACCACCCCCTGCACAGACAGGCCCACGTGTGTCCCCAGGCACCTGAATCACTGCTGACTGCTAGGGACCTGGTGGCCATTGGCCCTCAGGGAGCCATTGGGGAGGGTTAGGTAGCAGGCACGTCACCTCAGAGGAAACACCTGTGGCCATAAATAGGCAGCCAGGGAAGGCAGCACAGCACAGCCTGCTGAGCGGCGTCACACGCTGTGCCCACCTGCGCCAGGATGCCCGAGGCCATGCTGCCCGCCTGCTTCCTCGGCCTGCTGGCCTTCTCCTCTGCCTGCTTAATCCAGAACTGCCCGCGGGGCGGGAAGAGGGCCCTGTTCGACCTGGAGCTGAGAGAGGTATGACCATTGCCTATCTCAGGGGTGCCAGGTAGGGAAGACCCCAGATCTTCCTCCTTGTGCTCAGGAACAGGAAGCTGGATTCTGAGCTGTCGAATACACTAGAGTGTGTAGGTGAGCAGACTGCAGATGACCCCTGAGAGTGTTTGGAGACCTGGAAGCCTGGGTCACCTAGGGGCCTCAGGCTCCGTTCAAGGGCTCAGGCCCCTGCCGCCTGCCTGGTCAGTGCACAGGCAGGTGAGCAGAGGCCCACAGCTCGGGTGTGGGGGGAGTGTGCAGGGGTTGGACTGAGGTGGGGAGGCAGGTCGAGGCCAGAGAGGGGGCAGGAAATGGGAAGAAGGGCCTGGATGTATGGGGTGGGGGGCCGTGGCTTCTCTGCATGGGGTGCGGGGGGGGCAGTGAGCTAGAGATCAAGCTTGAGTAATGGGCACAAGAGACAGGTCTATGTTAGGGAGAGGGTGGTGGGCAGCTGAGAGAGGGGTGCACAGCACGAGGCCCCAGAGCTGAGGAGGAAGGTGTCCCCCACGCCATAGCTCACGGGAGACCCTCACCTCTATGGGGGTGGGGTGGAGTGTGGGGGCAGAAGCTGAGTGATGTCACCGAGAGTCAGTCTGCCTCCCCGGTAAATCAAGGGAGGTTAGTAGGTGTGGGCTCTGCTCCTTTGATCCCGTTTGGGGCCAAAGTAGCGCCCGGGCAACCCGGAACCTCAGGTCCATGCTCCTCCTTCCCCTACACACACAGAGGCTCTGAGCCCCAAGCCCGGCTCAGCTCCCTCTGGCTCACCCCTGCCTTCCCGCAGTGCCTGCCCTGCGGCCCCGGGGGCAAAGGGCGCTGCTTCGGGCCCAGCATCTGCTGCGGGGACGAGCTGGGCTGCTTCCTGGGCACGGCCGAGGCGCTGCGCTGCCAGAAGGAGGCCGATCTTCCGTCGCCCTGCCAGTCTGGCCAGAAGCCGTGCGGGAACGGGGGCCGCTGCGCCGCCAACGGCATCTGCTGCAATGAAGGTGCGCGGCCTCGAGGGGACGGGCGCGTGAAGCGGTACGGGGACGGCTCCAGGATCGAACGGGGGTGGACGGGGGTGACTATTGGGTCCTGGCGGGAGGGTCGTGCAGATCTGCGTCTGGTCCCGGGAGCCGCAAACGCTCTTAGCCTTTACTCCCCGCAGAGAGCTGCGCGTACGAGCCCGAGTGCCGGGAGGGCGCGGGCCTCCAGCGCCGCGCGCATGCCAGCGACCAGAAAGAACAACGCGACCCAGCTGGGCGGGCCGAGCGGGACCTTGCTGCTGCGGTTGGTGCAGCTGGCGGGGGCACCTGAGCCCGCCCCGCCAGGCGTCAACTGAGCGCCGGCCAGACCCAGTCCACCAGACCCGCGAAGTTCGAGAAATAAACTTTGAAATGTACTGACTTGTGTACTTCTCCGTCTCGGGATGGCGAGGGGATCGGACGGCTGGGTGGGACGCGAAACTCCACCCAACACACACGCCTGCTGGACCTCTTTCCGGACCCTAATTAATAGGCAGATCCACCCAAGGGAAGAGACAGATCCCTTAAGCAAAGCGATCCTGGGCCAGCAGAGTCGCTGGAACTAGCGACAGGCTACCCGGGGAGGGGGGACGGGAGGGTCGGGGCTGACAGTGATCCAGGACCGGTGGGTTGGGGATGCGCAGGCGCAGGGATAGGAGTAAAGGGAGAAACATAGGAGGAAGACACCTGTGGACGACTGAGGCAGAGACAGAACAGAGACATTGAGAGTGTTGGAGAGAAAGGCAGAAGGGACAAGCCAAGATGTGACCAGGAGATCCTGTTCCCATTGACTTCCCAGGAGACTGAGGGACAAGCAGCTTCAGGAAACTTCCAGATCCCCAGATTCCCAGGGCAAGGCATTTCACCCCAGCTTGTGCCATGTTGTGTGTGGGTGTGGCCGTGCGGGTGTGCAAGGGGTGGGGCCACGCGCTGTCTGTGCAGCAGGAAGCTGGGCACCCGCTGTTGCCTTCTCAGCCAGCCTGGGACACAGGCCTCACTGAGACCCTGGCTGCACCTCCCCACCAAGTACAGCCAAGCAGACCACGCACACACACACACACACGGAGACAAGAAAATAATTGCTAGTGATGCGCCCTGTGAATCGTGACTGCTCACGGATGCACCGCAGGCCCTGAGATACACATGCAGAACCACAGACACACTCAGAGAAACAGACGCAGAGGACCGAGGACAGACAGGCACATGCACACACACGCAAACACACACACTCACAGCAGCTCCCGGGCACAAGGACTCTCCACCCTTTGACACATGCACCTTCAGGTCAGAGACGTCTATTAACATGAGGCCGATGCTGTTGTCTGTCCTCTGTCCCTCTTTGTCCCTTCTCTCCCCTCTGCTCCTTTACCCCCGTTCCCCTCACTCCCCTCCCTTCTCTTCATCCCCTACTCCTGGGGTCTCTCTTGCTCTCTATTTGTCCCCCTACAGCCCTCCCTTTGTCCTCTGCCCCCCAATCCTTGCTTGTGTCCCATCCTTCTTTCTCCACCAGCTCTGTCCTCTTCGGCCTCTCCTTGGATGCCTTGCTCCAGGTCTTGGGGCCACAAGAGGCTCCATCTCCCCCAGGATCCTCTGCTGACTTGGAGGCCGGCATGGAGCGCAGCTGAGAGAAGGCCCTCTGGTTGGGCACAGCCTCATGACAGCGTCAGCCAGCCCTTGGTGGCGAGAGTCAGGGTGAGGCACCCAGCCAAGGTCAAGGTCTCTCGTGGCCTTCGAGATCAGCTACTGTCACCCCTGACCTGGCGGAGGTGAGGGTGGGGCCAGGGGTCATGAGGGCTTTGGGCCCTAATTAATGTAGGCTGATGTGGTCTGTCTCCTTGTCTGTGTTCTTTGTCTTTTGTGGTGAATTCTGTGGTCCTGGTCCCTTCAGAATCCCTGCCCCGCAAGGTCCCCCCGGTGTTGAAAGTGTGACATGAAAAGAAATCGCTACAGTCAATATTCAGTGACATAGTGGATGTTTCTAGTTTCAGTCGGGGATGCTCTGGCCCGAAGCCTCTCACAGCCGCGCGGCTCCCCTCTGCAGCTTAGTTCTCTGGGCGCACTCAGAGGCAGTTTCCTTTCACCAAGGCATGTCATTTCATCACCTATTTGTGCTAATGAGCACCATTTTTAAGAAAGGAAATTTGGGACATCATTTCATAGGAGAACATTGACTTTTCCCACCGTCTTTTTATTTTTTAGCTGTTACTATGAGAAATTTCAACTACAGTATAAAGTGGAGCCAATAGACTAAAGTCCTTCAGGCACCCACGCCCTCGGCTATGGCGATTACCATCATGTGGCGGCTTGTTTCTACTCCACCCTGACTCTCCCTTCCAGTCCCCAAAGAGCGTGAGGGCAGTCCCAGCTCCCAAGCCATTTCACCTGCAAACATTGCAGGGCGCATCTCCAGAGATGGCCTTTTCCTATAACCGCGACCGCAGGCTGCGATCAGACACATGCAAATCTCAACCATGTATGGGTACCCGCATACCTCAGGGACACTGTGGGTCTGGACCCAGACCAGCCCAGCGAAGTGTGAGGCAGGAAAGAGAGTTGTAATCGTTTGC
Organism: Pteronotus mesoamericanus; assembly: GCF_021234165.1. Lineage (NCBI taxonomy): Eukaryota > Metazoa > Chordata > Mammalia > Chiroptera > Mormoopidae > Pteronotus > Pteronotus mesoamericanus. Next base: position 22,992,626 of record NW_026555105.1, on the reverse strand, counting down.
TGGCGGAGGGTCTTGCCTTCAGTTTGTAAAAACTGCAACGTCTGAGAATTAATAAAGCAGAGCGCAATGAAACGAGGCAGATGGGGGGCATCCAATATGCAGGCATCGTTCAGGTTTCCCCAGATGTCCCGTGAGTACATCTTTGCAAGTCATTGATAGCTGAGTCCTATTTTCCCTAAGGCTAAAAGAGAATATTAATCCTCGTGCCTCTTCTGCTCTCCTATTGCCCTGAACTTCCTGGAGAGGATGACTTCCAATCTTGTACTGTATTCCTTAAAAGCAGGTGTAATCACGTCACTTTCCTGTGTGTATGTCACCCACAGTCACCTGGCGTGTTTCGTTCCATATCAAAATGATGCCCTTATGTAATATGTTACTCTCCTTTTCCCTATACTGCTGCCAGGGCTAATTACATGTTTGGTGAGATTGTGTGCAGGTAGGCTTGACATCTGGGAATTTTATTTCTGGGTAGCAAGCGGGTTCACAAAGTACAAGTTAAACAAAGGGAGAGCTGGGAATCACTGCTCTGGAGAAGCCTCGGCACTTTGGAGGTTTGAAGGGGACATTCCAACGAGGACCAGAGGCCATGGGACTGAGCCAGGAAGACGAGTGAAGAAAGAAAGCAAGTGCACGCTGCTTGTTTGGGGCAGTGCTTTCTGGAAGGGCTGGCCCAGTGCCAAGGGTGTTCTGGGGGAGAAGTGCTGGGCTTTTGTCGATTCCCAAAAGGGATTTGGTGCAGGAACAGGTGAGAAGTAGGTGAGGTTCTCCCTGGTGGTTGGTGTCTTTTGTCCTTTAGGGGCATTCCTGGGGCCATGGGTTCTCGATGACCCCTGTGGCACAGGGTCCCCAGCTTGGCCACACCTTCTGAGTACCAGGGGCCTCCTGGGGGCCTGAGACTCCCGCTCCTTGGAAGGCGGAGGCTCTTCAGCTGTGGAGGTGGGGGTGTCCTGCCGCCAGCCCTCAGCGGTGACTCCAGCTTCCTTGGGGAAGTGAGGAAGTGACTGGCTGTGCACGGGTTGCCTGTGAGGCCCTTGTGTCTGTCTGCCGAAAGAACCCTGTCTTTGGACCTTCGATGGTTCTCTCAGGTCCTGCCTGCAGTGGGTCCCCAGCTCTGTTTGGAGGGGATTGTGTCCATCTCTCTCAGTGGCCTGTGCCTGTCTCCAACCTTCCCTCACACCATCCCCGCTCCTGCCCCGCCTCCCTCCCGCGGCCCCCCACCCCGGCCGCGTGCTCTGCGAAACTGCACCCCCGACCCCACCGCCACTTCCCCGCCCAGCGGGCCCGCTCCGGCCGCGGGCCGCCGCGGTCCTGCTTCGAGTTGCCGGGCCTGTGCACACAGCCCCCGCCGCGCCCTTCCCCCGCAGTGCCCTCCCGCGCAGGCCTGACACATTGAGAGGCGGGTCGAGTCGGAAGGGGGAAAGGGCTTTATTTGATTTTCCTGTTTCTGCGGATGTTGGGGAGGGAGCCAGGGGTGCGGCCGACAGCACCCAGGGCCGCTGCGCTCAGCGCCGGGAGAAGGCGGCCTGGGGGTCGCAGGCGGGGTCGGTGCGGCAGCCGTCTGTGAGGAGAGACGCGGGGTGAGGCCGTGCCGCGTGCCGCCCGGTCCCTGGGTGCCCAGTGCGGTCCCGTGGCCCCGGCCGCCCGCCTCCCCGACCCCGGCCCGGCCCGGGCCGCGCTCACCCGGGCTGCAGCAGATGCCGTGGGCGGCGCAGCGGCCCTCGTCCCCGCACGGCTTCTGGCCCGACTGGCAGGGCGACGGCAGGAAGGTCTCCTCCTGGCAGCGCAGCGCCTCGGCCGTGCCCAGGAAGCAGCCCAGCTCGTCCCCGCAGCAGATGCTGGGCCCGAAGCAGCTCCCCTTGTCCCCGGGGCCGCAGGGGAGACACTGGCGGCACAGCCGAGGATGAGCCCCCCCGGGGGCCGAACAGGGGGTGGGGGGTCTGGGTGTCCTGGGTGGGGAGGGCGCCGGGAAGCGCAGAGGCTTCGGGTGGCCCTGGCGCTGCGGCGGCCCCAAAGGCGGTGCCAGCAGGTGACCCAAGACCTCGGCGCAGGCCTTGCGTGCCGGGCCGGACGGCGCGGGGCTCGGCGCGGGGTTCGGCGCGGGGCTCGGCGCGGGTCAGCGAGGCCCAGGGAGGAGCCGGCCGCCCCTGGGCCTCGGGTCCCCCCAGCTCCAGCGCGGAGGGACGCGGGTGTGGGAGCTCACCTTGCGCACGTCGAAGTCCATCGCGGACCTCTTGCCGCCCACGGGGCAGTTGGTGATGTAGCAGGCGGAGGTCAGTGCCAGCAGGCCGAGCAGGCGGCAGGCGAGGCTGGGGACCGCCATGGCGCGGGCTCGGGGTCCAGGGGCGGCGGCTGTGGCTCGGTCTCCGATCCGGTCTTTTAATGGCCGGGGCCGCGGGGCCGAGCAGTGTCTAAGAGGGTGGGCTCATGTCTGGTCACGGCGGGTCGCTGCGGGTCAGGCCCTGCGCCTCCCGCGCACCCTGCCCTGTCATTTGCAGGGGCCGGCTGGTTGGCGGTCACTGCGTTAGCTACCGCCGGCGCGGGGGGAGAGGGAGCCTGTGCGGTGGCCCGGACCTGCAGGGGAGAGAGACAGAGAGAGAAGGGGGATGCGAGGTCTGGCCGCATTCTGGGGGCCGGCTCTGGGTGGGCCCGTGGACGCCCGCAGGCCAGAAGAGGCCGTGGCAGGACTCGGCAGGCCAGGGCAGGGCTCCCCCACGGTCCTCTTCCACGCCACGCATGCATCCGTGTCTGCTCTGATAGGAAGCTGCCTTCCTGAGCCCTGTGTTCCCGGAGCCCTCTCCCCACCCCCACCCCCACCCCCACGCCAATGTTTCCTTGCTGGCACCTGAACCTGCGTAGGGAGACACCCTTACTTTTCTCTGCTCACTGAAATCCAGCCTTTCCTTCAACTGCAAGGAAGGTACAAACCACATTGGACTTTGCACTACCTGGGGCTTTGTCACGCCTCCAATGACAGATGCCCTCTGGTCACAGTGCAGCTCCCGCCCAGGCCTCTGAACCCCGTTTAGGCCCACCATGGCCTGCCCTGCTTGGGAGCGCTCGCTGGACCCGCCAGCACATGCTGTTAACTAGTGCTCTGTAAGTAGCGCGTTGTTGGCTACCCCAGATCTCTTTTAACATTGTGAGCCCGACTGTAAAATAACTGGTGTCCTTTGTAATCTCAAGTCTCTGTCTAAGGCAGTTAAAAACAAGGTTTCTTTCTTTTCACATTTTTAACACATCTCAAAATGTAAGTCATTGAACATTAAAAAAAAAAAAAAAAGCCCAGACTGACTCAGCGGAAGGTGAGTGTTAGGAACAGGGCGACCCTCAGCCCGGATCCGATTCAAGGGGAGACTGTCGCCGCGCTGATGGGAGTGCGGTCAGCACAGTGGTGTCTGGTCCGGGGTCCGCCTCAGCTCCAGAAAACCACCTGGCCCATGGGCATGCCTTTCCCCAAGGCCCACAGCCCGTGACGGGTCCGCTTCCACAAAGTGCAGGGCAACTCTGCAGCCAGCATGGAACTTCTCCCTCTGCCCCTGTCTCCTGTCTCCACCCCTTCCTTCCCCTGGCGTGGGTCCGGAGGGCCCTCGCTAATAAAGGTCCTGCTCCTTAAACTGCATCTCAGTCTGCGTCCTGGGGAACTAGACTTGCAAAGGAATGGTTGAGAGGAGCCAGTGTCAGAAAGGACAGAGTCAGCAAGAACCGCCCCTTGATGTCAGCCCAGGGGAGAGGGGACTGGGAAGGCCCCAGCCAGTCCTGCACCCTTGTTGACTCTGCTAGAGGAGGGTGCTGAGGCCATGAGGTCAGGGAGCCTGACTGAGCCCCAGCCACTGGTGTGAGCTCTCCAGCACCGAGGAGCTGGTCAGGCCACCTTGGAGCATCAGTCAGCAGCCGGTCTTGTTTCCCAACCAGATCAGCTCATTGGCCTGCCCGGCTGGAAGGCCAACCTTCTGACCCTGGAGACAGCCCCAGGAAGGCCTCCCACCTCTGTGTGAGCACACTGACCTCAGCCAGGTAGCACGTGCCCAGGAATGACTTTAGCATAATGGCCCCCGCAGGGCGCAGGGCGGCTTGCCTCCCTCTGTTCAACGCTGCTCCTCTGGGGGTGCACTGGGGTCCCAGCACCGATGCCTGGACACCCCAGCGATCCGGGGCCTTGCATTCTGGGGGCCCGAGGGAGGCGGCGTTAAATGATAAACATACTTCACAGCGTGGGAGGCAGGGAGTGCTTGGGAGAAAAGGGTGGGCATGTCCCAATTTTCCCCATTGTGCTCAGTGCTGGCCCCTGTGTGGAGGTGACACCGGACCCTTGCAGGAGGTGAGGGAAGAGGCCAAGCGGACACCCGAGGGCAGGCTCATTTTCTATGGCTGTGTGACTAATTAGCACAAAGGGAGGGATCGAACCCTCCCCCACCCCGCCCCACAGTGTCTGTGGGTCTGGGCGGTGGCTCGTCCTCTGCTGAGCTCCAGGGCTGCCGTCCAGCTGTCAGCCAGGCTGCGCTCCCTGCGCTCCCTCCGGAGCCCAGGAGGCTGCAGGCGGGACTCACTTCCCGGAGGCCGTGGCAGTGACGGTGGCTTGCTTCTTTAAGGCCAGCAACAGAGGGTCTTTGCTGTTCCAAGCCGCAGGGAGAAGCCTCTCTCGAAGGGCTCGCCTGACAAGGCCTCCCTGCCCACCAGGACCGCCATCTGCTGAACTCAGTCGGACCGATTAGTGTGGGTAATTGGGGCCTTCATTACACCGGCAAATCCCCTCACTGTTACCACCTGATGCAGGGCAATCATGGGGTGGACATGCATTTTTTTGGCCCTATTCTTCTACTGGTTAGAACAAAGTGACAGGTGATACCCACGTGCAACCGGAGATTAGCGAAGGTGTGGACGCCAGGGACAGGAATCCCAGGGGCCCTGCCCACGGTGGAGGGGGCGTATTCCAGGCAGAGGAAACAGCAAGTGCCAAGGTCCTGAGGTGGTAACAGGTCTGGCATGTTCAAGAAACTGCGAGAGGCCAGTAGAGCTGGAGCAGAGTGACCTGGGTCAGAATGGTCACCTGGGCCGGGGTCACAGAGGACTGCATGGAATGGGGGACCAGAGAGCGTTCTGAGTGAAGGAGCGACACACTTGGATTTACAAGCTGTAAGGGGGACTTTGGATATCATGTCGTGAAAGTCCATGGGGAGAGGTGGAGGCAGCGACGCCAGACAGGAGGCCACGGCATCTGTCCCCGTGAGTGACGATGGCCGGCTGGCCCGAGGTGGCGGCGTGCGTGCGGGGAGAAGCGACTCCGTCCCCTGATAGGTTTGCTGATCGGTTGGACATAGGCGGCAGGGAAGTAGAGTGAAAGATGAGTCCGAGGCTGCTGGCCCAGCCGTGGGAGGACGGAGCTGGCGTCCGCTGGGACGGGGACCCTGAGGGCGGCACAGCTTCGGGCTGGGAAGGGCAGGAGCTCAGGGAGGACATCTGACACAGGAGATGCCCGTTACGCACCCAGAGAAGGCTTTGGGCAGGCGTTTGGGCAAGAGCCCGGAATCGGGCGAGGGGGCTAGGCTGAGCATACAGACACTTGGGAACCGTCAGTAGCCATATTTCAAGGCACCGACCTGGGCGAGATCACTTGGGGGAGCGGAGCTGGGGAAGGGGACTCAGCCTGAACTGTGAGGAGGGTGGGAGAGCAAGAGTAGGAGGTGAAGCGGGGAGGAGGAAGGGGTCTGCTGTGCCAAAAGCTGCTGACGTGAATGTTACCTTCATTTAGACAATTTCGGTCAGGTGTAACTTACATACCCTAAAATTCCCCCCTCTACGTGCACAGTCTGATGATGTTTGGTGTACAGTTGTGCAACCACCCGTTATCCCGGTTCCGAACACTTTTACCTCCAAAGACGGGTCCCTCACGCCATTACTACCTGCTTCCACCCCGTGTCCCCGGGGCCCGCTGCTGTAGAGTCTCCTGTTCTGGAAATTCATGGAAATGGAGCCATGCGGTATGTAATGTTTTGTGTCTGACCTCTTTCACTGACCATAGTGTTTCTGAGGTTCAGCCCAGTGATTGTGGGTGTCAATAGTTCATTTGTCTGTATTGCTGAGATGTAGTCCAGGCAGGGACCGCATTTTGTGGTCCATCCACCAGCTAATGAACATTTAATGCTTCCAATTTGGCTGTGAGAAGAATCTTGCTCTGAATACTTATGTACAAGTCTTTGCCTGGCCATATGATTTCATTTCTCGTGGGTGGTGACCTTGGAGAATTGCTGAGTCATACAATAAGTGTCTGATGGTGGGGCTCTTCCCCGTGGTCAGTCGCATGGGACAGATTGGTTGGCCCCAGAAAAAAAAAGTAACTAATCAACAGCACCGAAAGCCTAGATGAGATGAGACACTGCTGGCCGGGGCTGCTGACACCTTTGGTAGCGGCTGTGAGGTCCATGGGCACTGCTCGGCCCCTCCAGCATAAGGAGAGAGAGGGCAGCTTCGGCATCAAACCTCAGGCTGCGTGGGACAGCTTCTGGCACCATCTCAAAGTCCTCTCAGTCCGACCCTTCCTGTGGCCACCGCTGGGGGACCCGTCCCTGGGGCTTCAACTGCCTCTGCACCAGCACCATCGGGGAGCACTTCTGCTTACTGGAGCAGAGGGGACACTGCTCACCTCTTAAATAGATAATCAGCTGCAGCTTTATAATGTAACGCTCCCCAGCCAGCACCATACTCAGCCTTCAACAGGCTGCCCTGCTGGCCTGAGGCCAGCTGCTCTGATGGGTGGCACTTGGTAAGACCAGGGAACCCACCGCCGTCCTTCTTTCCCTTACAGGGAGTTCCTTGATCCAGAGCAGTGTGTTGGGAAGCAGTCGTGCTGTCGGAGGCAGTTGGCGTGTCTGTGATGCGGACAGTGGCCGGCTGGGCCCCAGCGACGGTGCCCCGCCTTGGGCTCTGCTATTGCAGAGTTAGGCTCTCGGCAGTGGCGGTAGCCAGGCTGGCCTCAGTGAGGTGAGGTCCCTGTCACTGAGCCCACGCACAGCCTCCGTCCCTGCCACCACGGCCACGTTGTTCAACAGTCCAAAGGCAAGGGCTGGGGTGGAGGGCATGAGGGATGTCTGAGGTGCTCCAGCCTCCTTGTGCTGTGTGTCTTTTGGGTGAGTTTCCAAAAGGGACAGAAATCTCCTCCGACGTTAAGTCCATTTTGAGAGGTCCGTCCACATTCTCTTGCACAAGCCCCCCAGTTAGTCTCCCTAACATATTCCTGATGAGTCCCAAGTCCTTTGTCTGCAGCCAAATCATTAGCCACTTGTCCGTCTCTAAGGTTCCCTCTCGCTCCAGGTAAAGTGGTTGCAAGGGAGTGTTTCAGGGACCGTCAGCTGGAGAAAGGCACCCCTTACTGTCCTTCAGGGCTGCTCACAAGCAAGACAGGAACTGCACAGCCATGTGCCGTCGGGACAGGAGCTGTCTGGAAACGGGACTCCATTGTTTGCCTTTTTGGTCAACTGGATATTTAAGACTCCTGGAGTGATCACTAGTGTGAGTAGGGAAGGAACATGAGCTCAGGAATGTCCACCTGCCTGAACCCCTTACCCGACGCACAGCTGACCACACATGCATGAATGAGCTCAACCAAGAACAGAAGGACCATCCAGCTGACCTTTAGTCTCATGAGCAGCAGTATTAATTGTCTCAGACCAATAAGGCGTAGGGTGGTTTATTATACAGAATAAGTAACTGATTCACAGACAGTATCTAACAGGGGTAGGGGATAAGGAAAGAGCTGTTTTCAAAAGGAGCTAGTGATTTTTCAAAGAGGGTTCTAGATTTGACTAAAACACTTGGCCATGAATTTTAGAGTAGGGAGAGGGAGGGAGAAGAAGAGGGAGAGAATCATAGATATGAGGGAGAAACATTGATCAAGTGCCCCTTGCATGCACCTTAACCGCAACCTAGGCTGTGCTCCAATCAGGAATCAGACGCACAACCATTAGGTTTATGGGATGATCCTCCAAGCAACTGAGCCATACTGGCCAGGGTAAACCCTTGCGACTTCTGATGTGAGACCCCCCCACCCGCCTGCCGGAGCTGGCCACGTGCTCACAGCATTCGATCCGCTGTGGACCTCTCAAGCGTGAGGGGACACGCTGGGTCATAAAGCCTAACGGCAGAGCTGCCTGCCTAACAGCAGGATCTCATTTGGTGTTTTCTTGCCCTGGATGACTCTCAAAGCCCACTGCCCTTCTGGTCCTGGGAAATAGGTCAGAGCAGCACATTCAATTGTGGCCAATGTGGGCTCCAAATACTCTTTCTACTCTTGGAGCCAACCAATTTGTGCCGTCACTTCTGACTATATCATCTTGTCCTTGTGATGAGAAATCTCTCTCCTTCACTTTCATTTATCAGAGTAAAATTTACATGAAGGCACACCGCTTAAGTGTGTAACTCGATGGATTTGATTTATTTATACACTGTGTAAAATATGACAATGATCGGTCTCCTAGAAGATCACCCTAGTCAGTGTCCTCTCAGAGACAGCCTCTATCTACTCTGTGTCATAATAGATGAGTTTTGCCTGTTTTTGAACTTCATACAGAGGAAATCACAGAGTTTACACTCTTTTATATTTGACTTTGTTCTGCATAAACTCATTGAGATTCATTTGTGCTGTTGAACATATCAGTGGTTTGGGTCTTTTCTACTGCTGTGAAGAATATGGTTGTAAGAATATACTATAATGTGTTTATCCATTATTCTTTCTTTTTTAAGATTTTATTTATTTATTTTTAGACAGAGGGGAAGGGAGGGAGAAAGAGAGGGAGAAAAATACCAGCGTGTGGTTGCCTCTCACACAACCCCTGCTGGTGACCCGGCCTGCAACCCAGGCATGTTCCCTTGATGGGGAATCGAACCAGTGACCCTTTGGTTCTCAGGCCAGTGCTCAATCCAGTGAGCCACACCAGCCAGGGGTATCCATTATTCTTTTGATGGACTTTGTGTTGTTTCCAGGTTTTGGCTATTATTTTTTGGTGGTCATAAGCATCATTTCTCTTGGGTGAAATTACTAGATTCAAGAGTTTTTGTATGTTTAGCTTTCCCTACCAACACAGGGTGAGAATTCTTTCACTTTGACAGGAATCCCAACAGGACACGCTGCGTGCACTCAGGAAGCTTCCTGCACACGCAGGGCTCTGTGTGCGCACAGGGTCTATCTCCCACTCTCCCCCACACACGAGTTGTAAGGCATCATGTCACCTCCTGGGTCCTGCTTATCTCCTGACAAGCTTTGGCTCTCTGGGTCCCGGGGAGTCCTGGGCCCCCAGAAATTCCAGGCAGGTCTGAGTGTTTTCTTTCCCCACTGCAGTTGTGCAGGTCCCAAGTGTCCTGGACAAATTCTAGGGGGAAGACTTAGAGTAAAATATATAATGTTCTTGCAGGGCTCTTCCTTCATGTGCTGGCCTGGTTATGGGTGAAGGACCAGGGTCTGTACTGTGGTGGATGAGGTCAGGCCCCGACTCACCACAGACAGTGTAGTTTTGGAGACGCAGAACAAGGGGTCCTTAGTGAGCTTCCTGACTATTTCAGCCCTGGGAGACCCGTGACCACTTAGTCCTTCTCAAAGACCCCGTGGATCAAACCATCCTTATTAGCACAATAAATATATATGACCGAAGCCTCATTGTTGACAGAGAAAATGAACTCTGACAAATCAATTTAAAAAGCCAAATGAGCCAGGAGAAAACCACAAGAAACTGTGCAACTGTGCAATAAAAACAAAAGGTAATTATCTCATTAGTAATAGGGGAAATTAAATTTAAAGCCATAATGAAAAACACACCCGCTAGAACAACTAAAGTTAAACAGGATGGCTTTACCGAGTGAACATGGAACAATGGGAGTGCAAATGGGTACAACTACTTGGGAAAGCCGTTTGGCAGCAGCACTAAAGCTGAGCGTACACGCGTCATGTGATCCAGCAATTCCACTCCAGACATATGCACATATGAGCATCAAAAGATATGTCCAAGGGTGTTGAACATAGTGGCACTATTGTAATCGTCTCAAAATGGAAACAACCCAGCAGAGAGAAAGAAAACCCACCAACAGCAGAATGACATAAATTTATACACTAGGATACAGGAGTCTCCCCCTTCTCTGCCGTTTTGCTTTCTGTGGTTTCAGTTACTCATGGTCAAGCACAGTCTAAAAATATCAAACGGAAAATTCCAGGAATAAACAGTTCCTAAGTTTTAAATAGTATGCTCTTCGGAGCAGCGCGAGGAAGCCTCTCGCCGACGCGCTGCGTTCTCTCCGGGCGGCGCAGCATCCCGTGCCCAGCGCCTCCGGGCTGTGCGTGCTGCCCGCCGTTAGTCGGTGAGTAGCCCGCTGGGTTACCAGATCAGCCGCCCCCGTGCTTGTGTTCGGGTAACCCCGATCTACTTAATAACGGCTCCAAAGCACAAGCGCAGTGCTGCCGGCAACTCAGGTGTGCCGAGGAGGAGCCGTGAAGGGCTCCCTTTACGTGGAAAGGGATGCGTGGATAGGAAAGAGTAGAGTATACGTAGGGTTCGGTACTATCCACGGTTTCAGCCTTCCACTAAGGGTCTTAGAGTGTATTACCGGATAAGGGGAGGACTACTCTATAGTCACATTTATTAATCGTATCTTTTACATTTTTGAGTGCCTGTCACTGTTTTTGATGAGACTGCCCTCTGCTGGAGTTAAGAGGAGCTGCGGGTCAGGTCTTGACCTCCAGCAATTCATTCCCCATTTGGCTGTTTTTGGCACATAATGCATAGTCTCTGGTATGAGTTTGAGGCCATTCTTTAGTTTCATTAAAATAATAAGAATAAGAATAAACATAATAATAATAATAATCTTTGCCTTGGCTGGTGTGGCTCTGCTGGTTGGAGAATTGACCCATAACCTAAGGGTTGCAGGTTCAATTCTTAATGAGGGCACATACCTAGGTCGTGCGTTCAGTCCCCAAGTCAGGGCACGTATGATTTCCTGTATGGGTGGTCCCTAGTGTGGGTCCCCAGTCTGGGCACCTACAGGAGGGAACCAATCGATGTTTCTCTCTGTTTCTCCCTTCCTCTATCTTTAAAAGCAATGAAAAAATGTTCTTTGCTGAGGATAAAAAAATAAAAATTTTTTAAAAAAGAGTAACAGTCTTTAACATATATTGAGCAATTACTATCTCCCAGGCACTGAGCACAGCTTTACATAAATGTCTCACTGAATTGCCACAACCATCTTATAGGTAGTTGCCACTCTTTTACCTATTTAACTTTCAAGGAAACTGAGGCCCAGACAGACTAAGAAATGTTCCCAAAGACACTCAAGAAGTAAGAGAGGAGTGCACTGCTGGTGGGAATGCAGACTGGTGCAGCCGCTGTGGAAAACAGTACGGAGTGTCCTCAAAAACTTAAAAATGGTACTGTCTCATAACCCAGCAATTCCACTTCTGGTTGTACGCATATACCTGAAGAAACCCAAAAAGGATATATGCACCCCTATGTTTGTGGAGACATTATTTAAAATAGCCAATATACGGAAGCAACCCAAGTGCCCATAAACGGAAGAGTGAATAAAAAATTGGAGTGCATATATACAATGGAATGTTATTTGGCCATAAAAATAACAAAATCTGCCCTAGCTGATGTGGCTCAGTCAGTTGAGTGCTGGCCTATGAACCGAAAGGTCATGGGTTTAATTACCAGTCAGGGCATATTGGAGGCTTGGGAGAAGCAACAATGTTTCTCTCCCTCTCTTCCTATCTCTCTAAAAATAAATAAATACATTTTTTTAAAAAAGAACAAAATCAGTATGGATGTACCTATGGACTCGAAAGAGGAAAATGAACAAACAAAATAGAAATAGGCTCATAGGTAACAGAGAACAAACTGATGATTGCCAGATGGGAGGGGGTTTTGGGAACCGGGTGAAAAAGGTAAGGGATTAAGACCTACAGATTGGTAGTCACAAAATAGTCCCGGGGTGTAAAGTAGTGGACTTGATAGTCGCTAATATTGTAGTAACTATGTATGGTGCCAGGTGGGTACTTAAAAGGACACCTTTGTCTCTGACTGTCTAACCAGTAGGCTGTACACCTGAAACTAGTACAAAATAATATTGAATGTCAACTGTTACTGAAGAACAAAATCTTTTTTTAAAAAAGGAAGAGGGGAAGCTGGCATTCAAACTCAGGCATGTTGTACCAAACTTCTAACCATTAACCAAGGTGTTTTCTCTATTTTCAATTTATTCCTATGGATTTCTGGACCGAAGCAGTGAATGGGGCAATCATGCAAACACTCCAGTCTCTCTTGGAGATATTTTTTTACAAAGTCTTATTTTATTTCTATTATGAACTCACAAAAGGGCCCAGCAAGATGTGTGACATGACTCAATCTGCTCCGGGCACCCAAATCGGTTTCACCCATAAGAGAAGTTAGTACACTTGCAACGAGCGTCCAACATCAAAATCCAGCCTTAAATTTCACCAGATCAGAAAGTAACTGAATCCTGGAAATTTGTTATTTATTTTTCCCCCTAGGTGCTGAATGTCACAGGCTGATATAAAATATTCAGAGGAAAAAACCATGTGTCTCACACAAGGAAGTGGCAATCCTGATAAATGATGATAAAAAGGATATAGAACAGTTTATAAGCTGATGTTTTCAAATATATATATATATATATATTTTTAATGGTGACTTTTACCAAATGTTAACTTGGAGGTATTTTACATGAAATCCCTCTTGACAAATACAATTTCTCTATATTGAAAGTTGGGATTAAAGTGTATTTGTTTTTAGGCTAAATTTCATTGAAAAGAATTGGATTGTTTTTCAAGTTAAAAGACAAGCTAGTGATATGCTGTTTGTCATTAGAGATAACTTTGGCAGAATTTCGGAAAGTATAAATCACAAATTGTCAAGCGATATTGCTGTCTCAAGTATCATTTCACCTTCTTATTTTTAAAAAGCCCCCATAAAACAACTGTGTGTACCCCACTCTCAATACTGTAAATTGTGAGAAACAGTGTTTCTAAGAAATCCGTGTATACGGGTTGTTCATGCAAAGCCCTCGGCCCCACAGCGGGCTGGAGGCCTGCCCAGCGTGTGTCCCAGGCTTCCTTGCCAGGAGGCTTCATGACAATAACCTTGGAGTCACTTGGCCAGAGATTTGTTGTTAAGGCCAGAGGAAGGGCGAATCCATGGATCCCTCCGCCTCTGGGGCATCTCTGGCAACGGCAACGGTGGCAGCCGCGGGTGAGTGTGGCTCGGCGGGTCACCGGGCGCGTGCACTTGTGGGCTGGGCAGTGACAGGCAAAGGCGTGGTAGCCAATGTTGACATTCATACCTCAGCTATGAATTTCTCAGACCCAAAATCCCATTCCCAGACCATGTCTCTCCCTCAGTAGCTATCCTTTAAAATGGAAAATAAAAGAATGTGAAATACTGTAATGGGAGACACCCTTCCCTCCCCACTAAATGGGGGGGGGCGGGGAGTTTGAGCTACGCTTGTGTGACTGGAGACTGTGCCCCGTCGTAAGACGTGGCGGCCTGAAGAGGGGCAAGAGCGAACACGGCAGACTCGGCCCGCGTGGGTTGGAAGGCTGGACCCTCCCCCGGCCCTGGGATTCCGGGAAAGGACTTTGGGAAAGGAGCTCTCCCCGGAAGCAAAGTCAGTTGGTTCTTTCCCGTCCGCCGGGGTGGGGTGGGGGTGTATCAAAGGTCACCAGTGGGGCTGCCGTGGGTGGCCGGAGCTCGACGGCGACCAGACACCAGCTAAGCCGTCCACGTTTGTGATACTTTGGGTGGGAAAAGAGGTTCCTGGCAGAACCTCGAACTGGGCGGCAGAGGGTGACAGAGTGATTTTTCTTTGGGTGTCTTAGAGGGAGTGAGCTTTGAGGCAGAAACTTGCTGTTATTTCCAAAGATGTTGGTGATAATAACACTGTGACTGGATTTTTGTTTTTGTGTTCTTTTCAGTTCTTGAACCTATGTAGTAGTTGTAATGACAAATATTTAAATAGCTATTTTTGATGTCATACTCTGTCTTTTCCTTTCCCTTTACTTTTGTTATCCAGATATTTTAGGTAGAAACTTGCCATTAAATAAAAGACTCCTTTCTTTTGGAGTTTGTTTGGAACTCCATCTTTGGAGATTTGCCTGGTAGGTGTGAGGGGTAGGACGCTCCCCCCGCCCCCGGTTGGGTTTGGTAAAAGAAAAATATAACACAGCTTTCCAGAGACTTTCAACCATTTACCTGTGTTTTTGTCCTAAGTGAGGGGAAATGCCCAAATATTTGGGGAAGTTATTGGGTATCTGTGATGCACAGAGCCTCTGCGGAGTACAAGGGAGGGTGGGCTTAATGCAGCTCTGATCTTCAGGTTACTTTACTGCCTTCGTGGCAATATAGTGGGATCCTTCCTTTCAGGTTCTTGACCTGAAGACCCTGTAAACTTAACTATGAATTTGACCCAGACAATGTTTTGTTTCTTGACATGGATGTTCATGTCAGAATAATTAAGCAAGCTTCACATTTATTGTTTATGCACTTAACCACTCTGAGGAAATACTCACTCAGCATCCAATAAAGAAATGACCAGCTTCATCACTAGGTCTGTCTTTATCTGGATTTTGGAGTGGCAAAAATTGCCTTTGACTTCCTATTTGGGTGGGGAAAAAAAAAAGAGTTCCAAGCTTGACTCTTCCTGCCAGAATTGCCCACATTTCAGCAATCAACTGGGCTTGTTTCCTAGGCATTTATTTCACCTCTGTACTTGTGTCAGTGAAAAGGGGGAACTTTTTTCCCAAAGATTTCAGGGAATATTGGGTACCTGGGACTGTATCCCAAGCAGAAAATTTGGAGTATACTTGAAAAACATGGGGCGTGACTTTAGGCTTACTCAGGTCTAGTGTGGTCTCCATGATGGAACAGATTAAGGAGACACCCAGCACCTGTTCATGTGGCAAATATTCTCTTTTCCAGTGTATTTGGACCAGTAAAAGTGGTTTTCCTTCACCTGGCAGTATACCATCAACACCCAGGCCAAGAGGTGAACACCTCTACAATTTTGTATGTCATCTTCAAGAGCTTGAACACCCACCCCCAGGACATCACGGTGGTCCCTTCGTTGATGTCTTGCTGCTTATCCAGGAGAATTGCAAGGGGCAAGAATCCAGGTGTGTTGGTAGGACATCTATGCTTAATTGGGGACACAAATCCTGGGTGAAAAGTGCTTACCCAGCAAAGTTTCTGGCGGTCAATATAATAAAAGAACAGAGCCTCGTGTTAGACCATGCCCATCAGGTTAGCTTTCAGGGTTCTGTGAGTACTTAGGCATTCTTCCGTGGAATGCAACACAGTTCAGTCACTTGGGCGGGGTAGGATCCAATAGCCTACCCATGTACATAGCAGCGCTCTACAGCCATCCACTAGAAGCTGCTTGGGACTGGGCTTGAGTTCACCCCGAAGGTACCAGTAAGCTGTCTATTTGTGTCTACATCAGTAAGATGGCTGTAGGTGGGTAAAAACATTGAAGCTTGGTTGACAGGTGGCTCTGTACGACACACTGGCATCAGCAGTAAATGCTAAGGAATTACCGCCCCATGCAGGACACTAAAGGACAGCAGTGAAGGACAAGCAGCCCAAGACGGAGCTTTAAGAATGGATCATGCTGTCTCCTCTACCTGAAGACAGATAGCTTGTGTCTGCATCCTGTTGCAGAGGGGAAGGACTTGGAAAGAATAAAATTGGACTTCTTAACACAGGCCAAGTGTCCCATGCGACAGTTCACCAAAAGCTTCCATTGCGGGGGACCAGATGGTCTGTCCACTCACAACAAAGCCTAAGACTGTGGGCACAGTTGCCAACCCATGGCACACGTGTGTCCATCTGCTCTCACCCTGTAAGTTAAGCATCTGAAAGCAAGGACGCCACTGTGCTGCACCCACGTTCAGTGTCAGGGGAAAGAGCCATTACCAGCTTGAGGAGAAAGGCCATTGCTCTCAGGGGTGCAGTGCCCTGATGGAGGCTGGGTGCAAAGCACTATGATAATCACCGGCTTTCTGCTTGTATCTCTATTACCTACTTCCCCACCTGAATGTCGGGGATTGCCCATATTCCCTAAAATGTTTTCATTTCATGCTGGCTGGTATGGCTCAGGGGATTGAGTGTCGGCCTGTGAACCAACAGGTTGCTGGTTCGATTCCCAGTCAGGGCATGTGCCTGGGCTGCAGGTTCTTAGTGGAGGGTGTGTGACGAGGCAACCCATCGATATAGCTCTTGCACATCGATGTTTCTCTCCCTCTCTTCCTCCCTCCCCATCTTTCTAAGCCTAAATCAATAAATAAAATCTTTAAAAATGTTTTCATTTCTTGGGGGGTTCCCAGACCCTCTCTACAATGTGAGAGTTCAGGAAAGAAGCTGGGATTTTGATATCTATATAAAGTTAATAGTGTTTGTCTTTCCTCTGTCAAATCTGGAGCCAACCACTTTCTCCAGGCTGCCTAGAGAGGTATAGGAAAAGGAACATACAGGGCAGACAAGACATGGGAGAAAGAATTATGGGTGGTGGTGGCAGCTCCTTCACATGGCAAAGAGGACAGAAAAACCACCATCAGGCAAGAGCCCCATGGCCTCTGAGAGGGCAAAGCCCAGAGTGGTGTAGAAGAGCTGTGGCTTCAGGGCAGGGTCCCTGGCACAGCCAACGATGGGGCTTCCACACACAGTCCCAATTCCAGCCCCAGAGCCTGCCACCCCTACTGTGGTGCCCCAGCCCCAATGAACGTGGCTGCTGTGTTGATGTCTTGAAACGGCCCTGGTTTGGAAGCTGCAGCTAGAAATAAGTGAGACCAGAGGATGTGCGACTACCAAACTGCTGAGGCTCTCGTCTATCAGTGTCTGTTTCAGCACCACTGCAGGTAGTGACCAGCTCCGCCACTGAGAGGTGCTCCTGATCAAGGCGAGGGGGGAGACAACCGTGGCCTGGGGTACATTTTCAGGGGGTGAGGAGCTGTGGCAGGACAGCCGTTCCCAGGGCGGAGAAGACAGAAAGGGGCAGCGGGCGGGCTGTTTCTATACACACACACACACACACACACACACACACACACACACACGTGTGTGTGTGTGTGTGTGTATATATTTTTAATTTTTTTCCCCTCTTGTAGTACCTGGGCAAGTTCAAGTCAATGGTGACAAAGGGAAGCAGCTCTGGCTCAAAGAAACATCTCTTCAACCTCAACCCAGATGTTGCTTGAGAGCCTGTCTGAATAGGGGGCATGAATTCGTATATTCACTTTTTCAATCTTGTGAACTTTAATCACAATATTTCTGGTACCCACAGGGTTTGATTCAAATGCTTGACAAACTCCACTGACCTTGTAAAGCCTGACCAGTACGCATCTGCTGGGTGGTCCACGGAGGCTGGCGGTGCCAGGGCAGATGCAGGTCACCGAGGCCATGGGTGGAAAGGGCTACCAGAAGAAATGGGGTCTCCACCTTGCCTTCTGTGCCTTAGGCACACCAGATCGCGGCCAGCAAAGCCCATGGCCAAAGAGAAACAGGTCTTTGGCCAATGGTTAGCTTGGGCCTCAGGTACCAGGTGATAGCTGCTCTGGTTAGAACCCTAAAACCCTAGATAAGGGTCAGGAAACTTCTGTAAAAGCCATGTCACAAATACCTTAGACTTTACAAGTCATATATGGTCCCTGTTGTAACTAGTCATCTCTGCCATTTTAATAACCAAGCAGTCAATGAATGGGTGTGGATATGTTCCAATAAAACTTGATTTACAAAAACATGTAATAGGCCAGATTTGGCCCATGGACCATAATTTGCTAACCACTGACTGCCCTCGATGACACTCAGGAGGTTACCTGGGGACTGTGGTCCAATCTGCTCCTCTGTACGATGGGAACCTCTAGGGTCTGGTACTGTGCTGAGAGTTGTACATGGGACAGAAAAGGGCACTGAGTGTGGGAGTTTCTGCCCAAGTGGGAGGTACAGAGGCCAGAACATGAGGGCCACGCTAGAACAGGTTAGCTTCCTTCTTCATAAGAAACGCCACTGTTTTATTCCAGGTCAGACTCAACCTTCAAATGCCTACACACACACAGTCCCTGGGCAGGTACTGTCCTCAATGGCCCCTTAGGAGCCCTTCTGCTGTGGCCGGACCACGAGCCCCTCCCTGGTGATGGCCCAGTTGTAGCTCTTTGGAGAGTCCAGCGCTTCTTCTATTCGAGCATCCAGGTTCTCTCGGGTGATGAAGTTTTTCGCTTCCTCCTATTGGGAGAAAGAAGGCCAGCAGAATGGGAGCCTCCAGCACGCGCCAGACTGCCCACCCAGCCCGTTGGCCTTCGGCCCGCTCACAGAGAGGCTCCAGCTCTTCCCTGGGAAGGATGCTTGCAGCCCAGATCTTCTCTGATTGCCCTGCTGACCTTCCAGCAGCCCTGCCACATTCCTCTTTCTTACTCATCCCCTGGACACCTCTGCCAAAACCACAGCACACCAGCTGTGACATTCTAGTGGCCTGCAGGGTGGAATAGCTCCCTCAACGTTACCTCTTAAACTCCTCCTCTTCTATGACTTTAATTCAAGCCTCATTCATTCTTGTTGGATCACTCCTGCCAACATGGCCCACATACTTAACCCTTAAGTGACTTTATCACCCATTAGGCAAAATACAAACTCTTTGTGGATTGTGAGGGTCCCTCCCTCAGACACCGGCTTACCATCCAACCGCTACCTGAACATCTTACAATGTCAACTGTCACTTTCAGGTCTGGACGCCTGCCAGACACTCCTGGCACTCTCCCAAGTCCTCACCTGCTACCTAGCTCTCAACACTGCCCTCTATCTGCGCGTAGCCAGTGCCCCACTTCGCTGCACCCAGGACGCCGACAGCCTCCGAGGCTGAGCTCCCGGCCTCCAGCCCCACCCCCTGGAGACCCGACGCACCTGCAGCTGCAGCAGTTCTTGCTCCTTGAGCTGCACCCAGGCCTGTGTCTCTCTGGCCTTAAGGACCTTCTCCTCGGCCTGCCGCTGCTCCTGCTCCCGCGCCTCCTGCTGCAGCCTTTCTATCCTGGTAGGAGCAAGAGGCCGAGACTGAGCTGGCTCGGTTCCCTGCGTGCCAGCCAGGTGGCCCTGTCCCGTCCGCCTCACCGCAACTCGTGCAGCCGCCGGTTCTCCGCCAGGTTCCAGGCCATCAGGTCGCGGTGCTCAGTGGCGTCCTCCAGCGCCTTGCGCTCTGCCAGAACCCCGGTCCGGGCTTCGCTTATCTTCCTCCGCACCTCGGACACGAACTCTAGCCTGCGCAGAGACGCGCCCAAAGTCGACACCCTCGTACCCCGCCCGCCCCAACACACTCCGGCGGCCGCCTCCCCCTCCGCCACACACACCTGAGGGCGCGCACGATTTGGCGGTACTGTCGGTAACGTTCCGTCAGCACGTAGAACTCCGCAGGATCGACCGCGGGCGGGGTCGCCACGCGCCCGACCTTGGACTTGGCCTGCGAGTCGTGGCGGGTCTTGCGGCCGCGCGTGGGTAGCAGCAGCGGGGCCGGGGGCCCGCACGGGGGCCGCACACCCAGGTGGTTCAACGCGCGCAGCATGACAGAGGCCGCCTCCCGTCCGGTGCGCCGCACGGCGTCACGGAGGCCCGGAAGCGGCCGCGCGGCACCATGGGATGTGGAGTCTATCCGCCCTCCACCCTCGTCCCCTGGAACCCGCTCCGGCGGCACGGGATCCTAGCCTGCCGACGCCTGCCGCCGTGCCCTGCTCGCGGGCTCTGGCTGCGCCCTCTCTGCGGGGACCACGCCCACCCCGTGTCCCTTCCGCTTGCGGGAGGGGCCCGCGTCCCTTCAGGACTCTCGCGGGGAAGAGTCTCCGCGTGAGTGGGAGAGGAAGAGGACGAAAGAGACGAATTCGATGTAGCAGCTTCGGAGAGTCTCACATCTTTATTCGACGGCAGGGTGCTGCGCTTGGGGACCAATCTACGGGGAGAGGGGCCGGACATTCCAGCGGAAACTCTGGTAATCTGGCCACAGAACTGCGGCCTGGCTCTCTCCCTCCCCGCTGCCGACCCGGCTTAGCCGAGCAGGATGGGGCCGCCCGCGAATAGTCAGGCCCCGGCGCCTCGAGGACCCAGCGTGAGGGCCCTCCACCTCCCTGGGCACGCGGCTACCCCTAAAACAAGCCTGCTACGTAAAAACCTGGGCTCACACGGCTTAAATTAGGAGAGAAGGTTTTGTCTTATAGGAATCTACTACTTTGTCCTTTACTTACTGGTGCACTTCAAAACACACTGTGCAAAATAGTAATACTCCATCTCCACACACCTGTGTTCTGATAGGCCCTTGGGGAGCTCTGCAATCACTGTCATTTCAAGTGCCATGACAGTGACCACCTGGTGCTCCAGGCCTTGCTACCTGCCAATGTGAGGTCGCATCGGTCACCTCTTTCCACTGGCAGGGGGACACATGGGCTTCCCTAGACAAAAAATAAGGCTGGGAGACTCCACTGCAGTCACTGTCTTATCTATGGGGGTTTTGTTAGTACAATTATTTCCTACTGTACTAGTGACTTGTAATCTTTAACGTAA
Source organism: Pteronotus mesoamericanus (assembly GCF_021234165.1). NCBI lineage: Eukaryota > Metazoa > Chordata > Mammalia > Chiroptera > Mormoopidae > Pteronotus > Pteronotus mesoamericanus. Next base: position 22,972,044 of record NW_026555105.1, on the reverse strand, counting down.
TTATCTTATAAATTGTCTAGAATTCTGGGAAATAGGAAGAATAGCAGACGGCACCCTGCCCATGTGCCGCAAGGGCACCCATGGCTGGGGCTGCTGTGGCAGGGGGTGTCTCAGTGTTGTCTACTCCCTCTTCCACCCACATAGCACCTCCCCTTTAGCCTCCATGGCCCCCCTCGCCCTACCTACCAGCACTGTTTGCACCAGGTGCTGCTTCCTATGGAGGGTCCACGGGCCTGTGGTCCTGCCCTCCCAGGGCTGAGGGTGAGAGGGCCAGGACATCGCCATGGAGGCTACAGGCAATCTGGTCTGAGCTGCCTGCAAGCAGTGCCCAGAACCCTTCCTCAGACGGGAGCCCAGCCCTGACCCTCGTGCCTCAGTTGGTTGGGCTTCATCCGCAAAGCAAAGGGTTGCGGGTTTGATTCCTGGTGGGGGCACATGCCTGGGCTGTGGGCCCCGTCCCTAGTTTGGATGCTTATAAGAGGCAACCCATCGATGTTTCTTTCTCACCTTGATGTTTCTCTCCCTCTTTTTTCCTCCCTTCTCCTCTTTCTAAAAGTCAAATCTTAAAAAAGAAAAAGAGGAAGTACCCCTCAAGGTGGGTGAAGGAGCCACAGCCAGCATTTTCTTCCTCCCACTCAGGCTAGGGAGACCCACCGCCCACCTGGAGGCCTTGGGGCATGTTGGCAGTGGGGGGTGAGCTGGGGGCCTGCTTTCCTCCAGGGTACCAGCCATGGGGCCAGGGCTTAGTCTTGGAGGGTTCAGGGGCAGCGGCAGCAGCAGGACTGTCCTGGAGCTGCCCATGGCAGGGCTATTCCAATGGACACTGAACAGCACTCAAGGAATCTGGCACTTCCATCCACAACCCCCTGCACTTCCTCTCTGGTCCCTTTGGACAACGGGCACTTCAGGGGCAGTTAGTGTCTCCTAACGCCCTTCCCTCTTCTGCCACTGCTCCTCATCCCAGGACTACTGGGGTCCTGACCGTGGGGGCTCCTGGGCCACGAGCCTTCTCCCGGAGTCTCGGAGCCTGGAGGCCAACCCCAGTCAGTCAGGCCTACCCTCCTTTCTTGGGGGATTCCAGAAGTGGGAGAAAGTTGGAGAGGGAAATGGGCCAGTGGACGGTCATGGACAGGGGAGTTCTCCATGAGACAGGCAGCCATGTGAGGGCCCTTGGGGGCACCTGGTGCTGGGGGACCGGAGTAGCAAGCCCTCTGCCACTTGTCTCTGTGGCTTGCCCTCTCTCTTCCATGGCAGGTAGGGTGGTGACAGGGGCAACTGCTCCTACCCTTTGTCCCTCCCACACTCGGGGCAGCAGACACAGGTTTTCCTGTAGAGAGAAGAGGGAAAATGGGCTCTTTTGGGCATGGTTCATGGGAGGAGTTTGGGAGGAGGAAGAGGAGCTACCCACCCAGGATGGAGCTCCATCCAGGAGTCCCAGGCCTTGGGGAGGGTAGCTGTGGCTTCTTGAGGTGGCTTCTCCAGGCAGCAGGGGGACCAGAGAGTCCCAGGGTTTACTGATCGCGTGGCTCCAACCCCTGCTCCAGCCGACTCCAGTGATGTTTTCAAAGAGGGAGGTGAGCAGCTCGCCACCCAATCTCCTTCCCTTACCACTGCATGTTCCCAGTGTATTTGCAGCCACTGACCCTGGCGTCACCAGACTGATACTCCCTTTTGGCATCTTCCCACTTTTCAGGCTGCCTCCTCAAGCTCCTGTCCTTAGGCCTAAAAAGCCCTTATGGCCTTTTCTGATCAAAGGAGGAAATTGTGGCCCCGAGAGGGGCAATGCCTGGGGACAATCTGAGTGCCACCCAGCTTGGTGCGCCCTAGTGGAAAAGTGGTGCCTGAGAGTGGGGAACCCAGCAACCTGTTAAGAGGCCCAGGGGAGGCTATGACTACCCTTCCTGAGGTGTTCTTTTTGCCCCCTGTAAAGTGGGTTAGGGGGACCAGTCCTCATTCACACACCTGCCCACAGGTGGCCTCTCCAGCAGGCCTATGAGAAGGGCCAGCTAAGGAGGCTGTGCAGCATCTGTGGGACTATCAGCAGTGGGTGGGATTAATTTTGCCTCTCAAGATTCCAACCCCTCCTCTTTCTGTGCTCAACCCAGGACTGTTCCCGGATTTGGGCACAGGTGCCCTGGGACCCTTGAAATGTGCTCCCCCCTCTCAATGTTTGTCAGCTCAGATTTCTATTGCCAGTTATCAGCCTCTGAGGGGCAGAGGTCTGTGTACAGGGTCAACAGCCAGTCTCCACAGTTGAGATGAACAGCAAATGCAAAGGTCTGGATCAGGCTTGGCATCATGATGGCGTCACTGGGAGAGTAGGTGCATCAAATCCTGTGACAAAGGTGGGGGAGGGGATGGCATAATGGGCACCAGAGTAGATCATGAGCACTTGGAATTGAGCTGCCCAGGAAGGAGGGCACACATGTGAATTTCCACAATGATTTATTTAGCAGGGACCTGACATGAAATATGTGGTCAGTTAAATTGTTTTGTAAAAAACTTTTCCCTCCAGATATATTGGTTAACCAAGTAATTTTTAGAAAAAACATTTGTGGTTCAGTGAAAATGATCCAGTTTAATAAGCTTAGTTCTGACTTGGTTTTACAGAATGTTTTATTCGAAGTCCCCCATGTTCATTTTAAAAGGAATGGGGGTGCTTTTCTATTTTTCTCTAATTTGTGGTTTTTCCTAAAAATCCAAACCAGAATGGCTAAGCTTCCCAGGGAAGCTCTGGTCCCCCTCTTTTGGGAAACATACTCAGCTTCTCAGGAATGTTTGCTGTCTTCTTCCAGACTGTAACCGCTGCAATTCATTCTCCTATCCCTCTCAGCAGGACACAGAAAGCCATTTGCTCACCGCTGAGTTGCAGCTAATTCTCTGCCCTGAGGAGGATTTCGTTCCAGTCTGGGAGCTGCTTGTAGTCAATGGGGAAAAACAGAGGCGTAGAGCTGAGCACTCAGGTGGAGCACGGAGGGGCACAAGCCCCTCACGATGTGGTCTGCGGTGATGGCGGAACACGAGCTAGCTGGAGTTGTGGAAACAGGGAAGCAACGTTGCTCCCGTGTAACGCACAAAATGAAGAGTCAACACAGGAACCACCAGTGGATCCAAGGGCTGGAGCAAGGTGGGGGTGGGGATTAAAGGGGTGCAGAGAGCGCGGGAGCGCTGCAAGAAAGGATGGTGGAGTTTGGAAAGACTGCATGAACCCCTGGGCATTGGGAGCATGGGACAGGTGCGTGTGGGTCATCCCATTCACTCAGCAGGCCGCCTGTGGACCTAGAGTTCAGGAGGGGGCTCGGGCTGGGAGAAGGCAGAGGACCTACTGCCTACAGACTGCAGGAATGCCTGACCCCCGAGGAGGGGTCCCTGGGGCTCAGTGCACAGGCCACCTTGGCAAGAACAGGTAAGAAAAGAAAGGAAGTGGGAAATAGGAGTGTAGACTTTTTCAAGACGTCTATCATAAATGGGCAAGAATTTAACCCTGGGAGACTTTTTTTTTAACTGAAAACTTTATCATTTGGTGGAAGTGATGAAGGAAACAGAAAACCCAGGAGAGAGCTAACCTACTGAAGTGAGTGAGGTCTTTGAGCATGGCAGACCCCAGAGCTCTCAGTGTGCAGTGCGCACTGGACACTGCTCTTTCCCCTTCAGAGAAATCCTTACCAACTGCCTGAGGGGTGGGCACTGAATGATCGCGCCCCTGCCCTTCCCACACAATCCTTTCCTTGGAGCCTAGACCCCTTCTTGTCGGGTGTATGTCTCTTGAAACCACGTGAGCCCTTCTTGAAGGCCTACGTTTATTAACCAAGTGCTACTTAAAATATTGGCCCAGCCACTGACCAAATCAGCACGGACTCCTGCTGAAAACCATCAGACCAGAGCGGGGTGCAGCTGCACCACACCAGCCCTGGTCACAGGAGGTGGGCGGCCTGAGTGGCACGGGAAGCAGTGTGTGTGCAGGGCTCTCCGGCATGTTTTGTGCAGAGCTTGCTGACCCTCCATCTGCCTCCTCTTGGTCACACAGGCACCAAAAGGTAGCTTGTGAGGAGCTAGGGTCTCCTTCCCAAACATGGCACCTCTCATCAGAAATCTGTCAAATTCTGTTTTTGCTTAATTTACCCATGCTTCTTTTAAAACTACTGGGATTTGAGTTCATTGCCCCTCGGAGCTCCTTAGTTCATACAGAAGGACCATGTACCTCCACTGACACACACTCACCCCTTGCAAGCTTCCAGAGGTGGTCTCTCATGGCAGTGTCCCCACAGACATCCTGAACCCGTGGTACAAAACTTGGCTCTCATCTTGGAGCCATTGTGTCTTTGTTTGCTTGGACTCCAAGGTGTCATGTAATATGGCTCCATACAACCTTCCTTTCACTCATCAAAACTACCAGCATCCCATGGGTCCAATTCAAGTCCCACTTCCTCCAAGAAGCACAGCAGCACTGCTACCTAAAGCGTCTCTTCATGGGCCAGGCTAGGGTGCCACCTCTCCCTCCTGACAGCCTGAGGAAGCTCAGGGCCAGGCCCTGCTCCCCAGAATGCAAGTCTCTCTAACTGCACTGACAGCCATGGCAACAAGTTCACTGTCTTGTTCCTATGAGGAGCTGCTCGTGAGGGCAGGAGGCAGTGACAGGCCTCCCAGCTGGGCTCCCAAAGACTACATTTCCCGGCACTCCTTGCAGCTAGGCGTCACCTTATGACTAGGTTTTAGCCAATGGGATGTGTGTGAAAATGGTAAGTGCAAATTTTGCTTAATGTCCTTAAAAATTAAGTTGCTTGCTCTCCATGCTCTTTTTTTTTGGTTCTCCATAGGAAAAGACAGGGATCCAGCTCCAACCGTGAAGGAAAGAGTAACACCCTAAAAGACACTGGAATCGTGAGATGGGAGGATTCTGGGTCTCTGTTAGGTGAGAAATAAATGAACATCCACCTCATTTGAGGCAGAGAAGTTAGACACTTTTGTCTAATAGTCAGAACCAAAATCAACCTGGAATCTAAGACTCCGACCATCCAGGATCTGAAGCACTTCCATATAAAAGCCCTGCAAAATAAGGACAGATATGACAAATAAATGAAGCTATTTAACACAGTAACTGTGTGTAGAAAGACTTATTCTGGACAGAGTGACATAATCCAGATAGTTTTGCAGTAAAGCACCAGAAAGGTCAGACTGGCCTTAGCCCTGAGCCACCTCCTCTCCCCTGGCCGTCTTCCCAGGGTGCCAGGCTGGCTGGGACCTCTGCACCAAAGATGCGCTGGGGGGAGAGGTGGGGTGGGTCCTGGGTGACCAGCCAAAAGCTGGAGGGGCTGTACTTAACTGGAAAAGAGGCGTTGTGAGGGCTGTGGCCTCTCGGCCGCCAGTTGAGACAGAATAGAAGCCGCAGGGCCAGGAGTGGCCTAGGAGAGCCCCAGCCCTGGTGTGTCTGCGCCACCCCCGACAAAGGGAGAGACATTTCCTCAGGGAGGCAAAGCTTTTATTACCTGATAATCCCTAGTGTGGTGACAGAGATACCGCTCTGGTCCCCTTACTCCCATGGGGGGGTGTGGGCGGTGGGAGAAGGGGCTGGGTAGAGAGGGGAGGGGAGGGATTATTTACAGAGCAGGAAGGAACAGTGGCCTGAAAGGGCACTGGGACAACCAATTTCCTCAAGAGCTCCAAGGACTTTGTGCTTTTTTTTCTTAGTTGATACCAAGCTACCTGGAAAGGGTTTTGTGTTTCTTCTTCAGGAAAAGATGTATAAACACAGAACAATGCAGCCAATTTCCAGGCAGAGGATTTCATGATATCAATCCAAACATCACACTATTTAATTCCCCAATAAAACATTGGAAAAAGGACTATCAGTGCTAACACATTTACATATAAAATCTCCACCTAATAAGTAATAGAAGCCTATGTACCAATTTCTAAAACAGTTATAAGATATATACACAATTTTGGGTATATTAACAAAACAGAATATTACAAAATATTAAAGGCAATTCTGTCCACGGGTCTCATCACTTCTTACTTGAAATTGGCATAATCTGAAAATGCGTCAATATATTCCTGCACCACCTTGTAGCAGAACTCATACTGTTCCTGGAGAGCAAAAGGAAGGAGAAAAACCAGGTTACTGAATAGAACAACATACAGGCAGTTCCTACCAGGGTTCTGACTGCATCCCCCTCCTGGGTGAAACCAGCTAATCGTCTACAGACAGAGGCGGCCAGAGAGGAAGAGGTCAGATGTGCGAGCTGGCTTGCTACAGCAGGTGGGGAGATGGCTCTGTGTGGCCCACACCTCACTATGGCTGTCAGGCTCAAGGCACCTAATTAATTCCCAAATATCTTAAATTTATTTTTCTTTCCCCTTCAGATTTAGCTCCACAGGGATTGGGAACCCTTTTGGATGGTCTGTCGCCATCCTCAGTGGTTACTGTCAGAAGCCGGACCTCTTAACAGGGAGCCTGAGCAGAAGAGAGGAGGCACTCCTGAGTCTTCCCCATCCCAGAACTCATGGAGAAGTAGAGACAAGCCGATGGAGCACCCTGCACCGCCTTCTAGCCGTTACAGAGGCCACAAGGCCCAACATGATTTGAGGGCTCCTGCCCTGGCCAGGCAGGGGGTGTACCAGTAAAAGAGTAACTGGTGACAGAGCTGTGCTCCCACTGCTTGCACTGCCTCCCAAGGCTGCTTCTGCCTGGGGCATCCTGGGGAAGGATGGGTCTGCAGTTACGCAGGCTTTTGACAACCCCATTGGCCCCTAGGAAGAGCTTCCCCCCTGAGCTAACCCTGACAAAGAAGGGCTACACATGGTGCAGTGGTGTGGAGAAAGGCGGGTGGCATACCAGTGTCTGGACCATGTGTGGCCTCTGCAGCCGCAAGCTCTTGACAGTCTGGAAGACATCCAGAATCCCCTCCGCTTTCACCCGTTCCAGGACTGTGCTTAGGGCACAGAAGGTGCCTGTCCGTCCTGCCCCTGCACTGTAATAGAAACGACACACTTCACCTACCAGCCCTCTGTGCTGATGAGGCAAGTGACAGTGGCAATGAGCAGATAAAGGCTGAGGTTGATGCTAGGGGTGGGGTAGGAGGCCCAACTGCTCCTCACCACATAAGCCCCTTGCCCACACAGCTCTGGGGAGGCAAGTTCACCCCTGCTTCCCTTCCCGCATGGCCCACTTTGCCTGGTGAGGGTCGAGCCCATTGGATAGTGGTGAAGAACATCGAACCCCCACCCACCAAGAACTGAGCCTTTGTTGTCTCCCTAAAAACATGCCGGGTGCCTGCGCTGCCCTGACCTGCTGCTTACTCATTCGAGTTCTAGCCCTCTCCTGATCCTGACAAACCCTGCCCCTCTGCATTGGTGTGTGTGTATGCTGATTCTTTCCTATGCCTCCCATTTCCTTCCTAAATCCCAGGAATCCAAATTTTCATCATGACACCGTCCACCCTGTTTAATGTTATCAGCTGATTCACTCACCACAGCCTATTGAGTGCCTATGGTGTGGGACTGTGGTAGATAGCAGTACACCCAGAGAGTAAGATATGCAGCATGGGAAGAAAAAAGAGAAACAGGAGTTCTAGGCAGGGCAGGGAGAACTGCTCTTGTGAGTAGGCTGGTGAGGGAAGGCGCTCTGCCACGTGAGCAGAGACCCAACGAAGGCAAGGGCCAGGCTGGATGGCCGTCTGGAAAACAAGTATCTCAGGCACAAGGCAGGAGTATGTCTAGCTGCTAGAGCTGTGCACCTGGACCTGATGGATGAAGGAAAGAAGGCAGGAGAGTGCCGGGGTGCAGTCAGAGCCCTCAGGGAGAATGCCAATCCCCTGGTGCACCCCCTGCCTGGCCTCACGTCAGGGAAAGGAGCCTCACGTCATGTTGGGCCTTATGAATTGCTGTTAGATTCTGAGTAAAGGAGTGCTGTGGTCTTGCTCAAGTTTTAAGAGGTTATCTCAGGCTTCTGTGTTGAGAACAGGGGGGAAAGGTGAAACAGGAAAAGCAGTGAGGCAAGTTTAATTACTAGGAAAAGGGGAAGGTGGCTTGCACAGAGGAGTCATCGTGGAGGAGTCATCGTGGAGGGAAGATTTGATTCCGAAATTAATTTGCATGTAGAGCAAGATACGGCATTAGATGTGCATGTGTGAAGGGAAAAAAGAAGAGACCAGGATGACTCCAAGGCATCTTACCTGAGTCAAGTGTTGACTGAAATGCCACTTACTGACTTGGGGAAGATTGTGCAAACAGTAGGCTTAGAGAGAAGGTCGGGAGTTCTGATTGAAACCCTTTAAACTGAAATGCCCAAGTGGAAATGTTGAGGTAACTAGATATATACATCTGGAGTTTAGGAGAGAGGTTGGACTGGTGATAAAGATTTGGGTGTTGGTCTCAAAGCCAGGAGACTTAGATGGGCTCACCTAGGGGAGTGACTGTTAGTTGACATAGAAGAGGTCCAAGAAGTGGGCCCTGGACCACAGATGGAGAGGAATCCGCCAAGGTGACAGAGAAAGAATAGTTAATGATAACAAAAACCAAGAGAGAGCCTATGCTAAGAGCATTTCCAGAGACGTGAGTGATCAACCGTCTAATACTGATGAAGGTTAAGAATAATCAGAATTGGAAAGTGCTCACTGGACTCAGCAATGTGAAGATGACAGGTGACCCTCACAGGAACAGCTGTAAGAGAGTGTGAGTCTGCTTAACTGGAATGGGATCAAGACAGGAATTGGAGAGTTAGTATGAACGAATCTTTTGAGCTTTATTATTAAGGAAAACAGAGAAATAGAAAAGTAACTGGAGGGGAATTGGAGGCAAGAGTTTATTTTTTAAACATATTAAGATGGGAGAAATTACAGCACATTTATATGAATATGTTAGTTACCTAGGTAATCATCATGTAGGACAGACAGGTCCTTGATGAGATAAAAAGGGACAGAATTGGAAGGTGGGGGTGCAGACAGGTTCTAATGTGGCTCCCAAGATCCCTGCCTCCTGGTGTTCATGCCCTTGTGTGATCCCCCTCCCGAGTGTGGGAGGGCCCTGTGATGTGCTTCTAACCATGAGAATTAGCAAGGGTGACAGCATGTATACAATTACACATATGCAATTATGTTACTTGAGAGAATAAGCCTGTCTGACAAGGAGATGCTCTCTCCTTTGCTGGCTTAGAAGAAGCGACCAATCATACTGGGAAGGACACAGGGCAAGAAACTTCAACCATAAGGCCCTCACTCCAACAGCCTACAAGGAACTGAGTGCAACCAACAATCAAGTGAGCTTGGAGGTGGATCCTTCCCCATTTGAACTTCAGGTGGGTCCACAGCCCTGGCCAGCACCTTGAACGTAGTCTTATGAGACCCTGAAGTTCAGCTGAAAAATGCTCAGACTGCTGAGTAAAGAGACTGTAATATAAACATATGTTGTTTCTAGGTGGTAAGTTTGTGGTAATATCACACAACAACATATGATTAATAATATAGCTGGCTTCAGAGTGGTCAGACAATTCATCCACTGAACATAAAGCCTGCAGGGTCCTCCGTACCAGTACAGGCAGATGGGCAGCCACGATAGTGGGAGTTATGTGGAAGTTCTCCGATTGCTTCTCTTTTGTTAGTCAAATAGAAAACACGGTCAACTCTTAAATATGAGGATGGGTGAGGTGTTGGAGGTTTGAAATTTGAAAGGAGGTATGAAATAATCATCTAGGAAAAAGGCTGGCAGGTTAGAAAAAAAAATCTAAGGTTTTGCTGGGAAGGGACAAAATCAGATTATAACCGGACAATTGTAACTTCTTGAGTGCTGAGCAGCAGTGTGGGATGAGGAGGGCACCACTATGGTCTCAGCTCTACCAGTGGAGCTGTGAGCAGCCCTGGCTAATACAAAACACATGAACATAGTTGTGTTCCAATGAAACTTAAATTTTATGTCATTTTCAAGTCATGAAATATTCCTCTTCTCTTGATTTTTAAAAAACCATTCAAAGATATAAAAATAGCGTTGGCTGGTGTTGCTCAGTTGGTTGGGCGTCATCCTGCAAAGTGAACGGACGTCGGTTTGATTCCCAGTCAGGGCACATGCCTGGGTGGCAGATCAGTCCCCAAGTTGGGCTGCATGCAAGAAACATCCGCTCAATGTTTCTCTCACATATCAATGTTTCTCTGCCTGTATTTCTCCCTTCCTTACCCCTGTCTAAAAATAAATACAATCTTAAAAAGAAGTTCTTAGCTTGCGGACTCACACAAAACCAGGCGGCAGGCTGGATTTGGTGCTGGGCCCTACTTAGCCTAGCTCTGGTCTAGGAGGCCGGGAGATGGAGCAGGACTGCAGGGCAGCACTAGGGGCCAACCATGAGGCTAAGGGACAGCAATGTAACGTGAGGCCCCGTAACACAGTGCTTGTCTTCAGCCACATTCAGCCACTTGGCACAAGTACAGGGTAGTTAGAGAATCTGGGATGTCCTAAGAGAGGATGACCAAGGGTGAGTGTGGGCAAGAAGTATTTAGGCCACGGGAATCCTTTAATTTTGCCAATCCAATGGGAAGAGCCACGTTTCATTGCTTTCATTTTCATTTCTCATCTTACTAGTAAGGCTTAGCATCTTTTCATGTCTACTATCCATTAGTATTAGTTAATGTACTTCGCCTCTTTTTCTTCTTCACTTTTTTAAAATGATTTACTTTTGTATAGATAATTAATTAGCGTAGTTCAAATTTCAGAAAGGTCTAAAACAGTGACAACTCTCCTCCCTACACCGTTTCTCTCCCCTTCAACTTTCCTCCTGGTAAACAAGCAGTGTCAGCAGGTCCTTGTGGTCCTTGCAGAGATATTTTTTGCATATACCAACATAAACATATACATCTTCTTTCCCTGTGTCCTACTACTTTTCTCACCAAACAATAAATCTGGAGGCTTATTCCTTACCAGTCTCATATTCAAATTATGAGTATCAGTGCTTCCTGAATTCAGTCTGCTATTAATATGTTTTTTACTTTTAGTAGCAATGGTTCAATCCTTGTAATTATTTTATTTTAGCCACCTGAAGAACGTTTACTGGATACATTCCTAGAAGTTCCTTTGCTCATTTTTTGATTTTCAAAACGAATTTGTAGGAATTATTAATATTCTTGTTTCCCCTTTAAAAGAGTTGTTTTCCTAGTTATAAAAACAACACAAACTCATGGTAAATATTTTTTCTAAAGTGCAACAGCAAACAACACGCTCCAAAGAAAATTCACCTTTCCCTTCACCAATGAACCCCCTTACTGTCTTTCTTCTGTCACCAGACACCGACCTGTCAGTGACACCAACCATTATCAGTAACCCAGTCTCAAACCTGGGAGACACCCTTGACTCCTCTTTTCTTTAACAACTGTGTTCTTAGTCTTTTTCATTCTTCTTCAAACTGTATTCAATACTTGCTCTTTTCTCTTTCCTGTGTTTCATAAGGGGGCCAGGGTCCCCAGCACAGAACATGGTAAGTACACACTAGGATCCTCCCTCTCTTATCATCTGGCCTTGCCCTGGTCATCAAACTTGATTGCCATGTACTCACCAAACACCCGCTCTTGTCCACCTTTTCCTCACTGCCTGACACATGCTCACCATCGCCTCCAACCCACCCGCTTCTCACCACTTTCCCCCTCTCCCCCTTAGTGCTGGACTGAGCGGTACCTGCAGTGCACGGTGATGGGGTGGTTCCCTGACTGCTGCTGCTGCTTCTGCACAGCTGCGATGATGTTGATCATGCCCTTCCCATCGCTGGGGATGCCCACTTCAGGCCAGCCATGGAAGTGGAACTGCCGGATCTGCCTGCTCTTGTTCTCCTTTGGAGGAAGGGCCATCAGAGAGGCAGGGGCACCCAGGCTTTGCCTGTGGGAGAAGCCTCACCCACCAGCCATCTTACCCTAGTGTTGGTGACCAGGAGGTCTCTGATGGTGTAGCTCTCACATTCCTCCTCCTTCTTCAGCTCCACTGTGATGTCTCCATAGGACACCAGTCCATCCGAGGGCCAGTACTGGGCACACTTCTCCTGGAGGGACAAATGGGAAAGTGTAAGGGGCTCAGAATACTATGTGAGGAAGAGGCAGGGCTGCCCCATGAGCTGCCCGCTCCCTTCTCAGTACAGCTACCTCCTACCCGGCACACTTCATCCCCAAGGTACCAAGAACTCAGAAGGTTATAACATTACTTAAGATCACTCCAATTAACTTCTGATCCTCAAGAGGACATCTATATTTAACTACTCATTTCCACTACCAGAGGTAATAATCACTTAACCAGTTGGTGTTACTTACTTATGGTGTACTTTGCAACACTGACAGGGTCTCTGAAGAACTCAGACCATCGCCTCACGGCTGCATCCAACACTCAGTGGCAGGATGGAGGGAGAGGAGGAATGAATTTCTTTGTTCCAATTCCCCCCTCTATTTGTTGCTCCCTTGGGTTGTTCCCAAATTTTATAGCTGCTTACAGGTCAAGACTGCTAACCCAGAAAAACTGAAACCAATGACATCACCCCTGCCCAGACACGGTGTTTCACCACAGCCCAGTCCACAGTCTCCCCTTATTCTTTTCCTCTTTAGCTCTTTAGTCTGCAGTGGTGCCTTAAAGTTGCTAGAACTTGTATTTCTGTCCTTGCTAGTGAGCAGAAAACGGTTTCCTGTCTGTCTTTGTGTTTACCTGGCTCAGTCCTCTCTACAGCTTCCTGTGGGCAGGGGCTGCCTCTCTTCATCTTTGTGTCCCCACGCCTTTCACAAGGCCTGCCTATGGTAGGGCTCAGTAAGTGTCTGGTAATAGAATTTGTTCAATGTCTGTAGACAAGCCAGTATATAAACACATAAAACAAAATACTGTTCATTTCTTTGGAGCATTTTGGAGAAGATCTTAGATATTTCATTACTGGCAATTTTTAAATCCTCAACCATAAATGTACCCTGTGTCCTTTAATTTAAGTAGAAAAATAAAAATCACTGACAATCTCTCAGTCTAAATAAAATCACTACTGGAAGTCCATTTTAATAAATTTTCTTGCTTTTCATATGTGTGATCATTCATTACCCCCTTTATATACAATACTGAGCTCCTTTTAAGACACAGAATTATTATAGTGGTGGAGCAAGGAAATGCCACACACTAGTGCTTTTCTACGAGAGCTGGGTTGTTTTGGGAGTTAGGGCTCTGGGCCCGCTCTTCAACTAGAGCATTTAAAAATAATTCTAATTAAGGATCACCTTAAATAGATTCTGTTGGTTTTTAGGGCACTGGTGGGTAGAATGAGTTTTTCTTCCACAGTTCCCTCCAAACACTGCCTTTACAGTTATCAGTCAGGACTAGAGACTGGGGCTTTTAAACCACTGTAACTGTTAAGACCCAAATGGGCTTGAGAACAACACAGTGTATAAGCTAGAATCACACAATGACAAGAAAAAAAAAATACAGGAGACCACTGAACAACACGGGTTTGAACTACGTGGGTCCAGTAGTATGGGGATATTTTCTGTTAAGTATATGGTCAGTCCTCTGGTTTGTGGTTGGTTGAATTCAGGTTTCGCATCCCTGAATTCAACCAACCATAAAATGAAAACAGTATTTGTGTCTGTGGTTGGGAATCCGTGGGGATTCCCAGAACCAATCCCCTGCAGAGAACAAGAGATGACTGAAGTGTTTGGGGAGTCAAAAGTTATCCATGAACTTTCAGCTGTGAGGGAGGCCAGTGCCCCAACCCTTGTGTTCAAGGATGAACTGTACTATGGGTCCCACACCTAACTGCTTTCAGATATTTTAGATCTTAGTTTAGACAAAGAGACATAACAAAAAAAAGAGGCAGATTGGAAGGAGGACCCCAGGGATGCAGAGTTGGGAACTACCATGACAGCCTCCTCTTAAAACTGGACAGGGAGTTAGCTGGTTAACAGGGAAAGCAAATGGGAGACCTGCTCTGGCCAACTAATAGGGACAACTGCCCAAGGTTGTCACATATGATCAAAACAAACAAGAGGTTAGGTCTGCCCTGTGGAGTGAGTTTCAAGGTGAAACAGCTATTGCAGGGAAGCAGATATGGTGTGCTGAGAGAAAACAAGTCTGGTAAATTAATGGGGTCAGAGTTTAAGGGATGATAAAGAGAAGCTGCATTAATACGATTTCAGATGTTGGACTGATGGCAGGAACTTATCCTTACTGAGGTGAAGGCTACAGGGTTAAATTTAGCCCTCCACGTGGGCAGGGAAGAGCAACACAAGCAAGAAAGCAGGTTGGACTTAAAGCCAGCTATTTGAGAGAAAAAGGGAACAATGGAGGGAAATGGTGCTCCAGAGGTGCCTCTCGTGACTGTGAGGTGGGAGACAGCAGAAAGCCGTTACTGAAGTAGCACTAGTTCAGAAGGCTGAGTTAAGCTGCTGAAAAGCAAGGTTTTGGAGGAAAAGGCACAGACTTTAGAATATTCGAGAAGAGCAACTTCAGTATAGAGATCTATTGGGAATGACTCTCCTCTAGGCTAAAGGGCAGGAACCCTCTCTCTACCTTTCCTTAGGAGGTAGAAGACGGGCGTGAGGAATCGGGAATAGGGGCCAGCAGTGGCTACACTCACCATGGCCAAGGGCTAAAAATGCCTTGGGATCCTGCTGAGGATGGAGAGCCCTGCTCACCTGGGGAGGTGAGAGGAAAAGAGTGTGCACAGAGCTAGACTTGATGGGAGGGAGGATGAACTGTACTCAGGAGAGAAGTAAGAGGGTGCCTGGGAACTGAATGGAAGCTCAGACCACACTGTTCTCCCAGTCCTGAAAGAAGCCACTGATTGCTCAGACACCAACTGGCTGGGCAATATTGCTTGGAAATGGCTCTCTGGGCACATCCAGGCAGTCAAAGAAAAAGTCCAAACATACCTTCTTAGCCACCCAACCCCCACTTTTCATGTGGTCTCTCTCCTAGAGCCCGAGACCTTTTTGAGCTTACCTGGCCTCTCTCCTCCAGTTCTGTTAGCATCACGATAGAGCAGGATTTCCACTCCCAGATCATTCGCCAGAAGTCCTCAATTGTGTGCAGAAGAGGGCCCTGGCTGGCGATGTAGGAGTCCTTCTGCCTGTAGCCCTGTACAGGCCAGGTCAATGGTCGGAGTGAGGTGGTTTAATCAGGGGGGGAGCTAGTGGAGAAGAGGCTACTAGGAAGGGATGGGGGCTGCTTGGAGGCAAACCCATCCCAGGCAGAGCCCCGTTCTGGCCAAGGACCAAACTTTGTCTGATAAGCTGATTCTCTTTCTATGAGAGTGAAGGAAGGGAGGATTGGAGTTGGGATGAAGAGAGCAGGAATGGGAAAGTTCGGAGTCTTCAGTCTTTGGCAGTAGTTTGTACCGCAAACTTCTCCTTCAGTTATTACCCTGGTGTGTACCTCTGCTTCCCCTCACCTTCTTCTCTGTGGGACCTAACAGGTCTAGGGTAGGGATCAGTTCTAGACTGATTACTGATTCAAAGATAACTCTCCCAGAATTTGAGGGATTGCGGCGGGGGGAAGGGGGGCCGCGGGACTGCAAGGCCCACACGACTCTCCATGGAATGTTGGGGGATACGGGGATACAGACAGCACTTACGTCAATGAAGGATGCATTCACGTAGTCCGTGTTTTCCTCACCCCTCTTAACTGGAATGATCACTCTGTTGAATTCATCTGCAGGAACAGCAGCTTGTGGTTTCCCAACAGCACTTGTCTCCTCCTCCCTCTCCTTCCATCCTTCCTCCCTACCCCAGGCCCTGGGCAGATATAATCCCAGCTGGGCAGTAACTTGCCAGTTATATATAAGCCAATAACTTTTGGCTTTCATGATCTTTTATTTTCAGAAGCCATTAAAGAACTGAGGGCAACAAGAGGCGATGCCATAATTCTTGTCTATAAGCTGATCATTAACTAGTACCTGAGAAGTGGAAAAGGTGGAGGGAAAGGTGTGGGCGACGAGGCACTAAGGCTTTGGGGGGTAGGGAGAGGACTCTTACATGGAATGATCTGTAAAACCCGGTTCTTCTTCATGTTGGCTGGAAGATTTCCAGTTCTCATCTTATCATTCTGGATTTTGATTGATGTTAATTTCTGAATCGGGAAGGGGAGGAGAAACATTACTGATCCCAGTAACTGAACTTGACAAGATTATGCCTGTCACTGAACCTGCCTGTCACTGAATCTGAGTCTCCAGGCCACTCTGGCTGCATACAGCACCTCACCAGAACCCCTGACCTTCATTTTCACATGTCCTTGTTGGAACACTTTCTTCTGTCTTTAAGTTCAGTGAATAAGCCAAAAGAGTATTGGGAAACTATTTTCCAGGCCCCTGTGGACCCTTCTGAGATTCCCTTGGGCTGGAACTTCATGATCTGGGAGCAAGGATCCCAGTTTCACCCTGCTATTCCACTCCCAGGGGCTGTCATGGACTCTTTAGAAAACCTTATTCAAATATACACCACCCTCCCTACCCAATTCTGAAGTCTCTTCTTGATCCTTGCTACTCAAAGTGTAGCTCATAAGCCAACAGCATCCGCCTCATTTTGTTAGAAATACAAAACCTCAGGCCTTAACTCACACCTGCTGAATCAGAACCTTTATCTTAACAGAATCTAGAGGTAATTTGGGTCTCATTATAGTTTGAGAAGGACAGTTTTAAGGAATGTGGTCTTCCCTGCCCCAACCCAGAATCTCTTGCCTCTGGAGCGCTTTGATTGAGGAGAGTGTGAAACATTTCCTAGTTGTGCTGAGAACCATTATCTGATGGCAGACAGCAGGGATCAGCAATCAGGAGTCCGTGGGTCCTATCTGGCTCGCTGCTTTTGAAAGCTTTAAGGAAACACAGCCATGCTCATTTGTTTCCGTAGTGCCTATGGCTGCTTCTGCGCCACAACAGCAGTGTTAAGTGGTTGTGACAGAGAGTATATGACCCACAAAACTTACAATATTTACTATTTGGCCCTTTACAGAAAATGTTTGCTCTTTTCTATATTCTAATCACAAAGGGCAAGGGGAAGGGAGGCTGCAGGACTTAAGAAAAATACTATTGCCTGTTTCCCCCGCATACACAACTAAAGTGATTCCAACATGCAGGATGGGTTGAGAATGAACAGGGTATGAGTAAAGGACCAGAGACCCACCTCCTTAACTACCCACATGCCTTCACAAAGGGTTTCACCATTTGTTGGTAAATCCTCAAGAAATCAAGCATCCCATATTTCCCAGGTCACATGGATTTTTCAATCTGAAAAGGTGGTTCAGCTCCAACTCACCTTAAACTCCTCCTCTAATCCGTTGTTGCTGGTCCCTGGAATTTTGTTGTAAATTTTCTGAAGATGTGTTTCTAAAGAGGTTACTTCCAGTTCTGTATCTCCATAGAGATAATGCTCCAGAAGGGCTTGGTATATGAAGACGTACTGCATCTGAAACCAGATGGTGCCTGAGTTCCCAGTTACACGCAACTGTCCCTGGGTGGGGCAGACCACCCCCTCCGCCCCTATTTCCCTCCAGTCCACTTTTCCTTTGATCCTAGCAGGGAGAAAACCATTTATTCTCACTGTCCCAATTCCGTGACCTTGAAATTCATGAGCCCCCCTGGGGGTGTTTAACTTGTGAGGGAGGATCCTACTCTGGCACTCATCTGGAGTGGAAGCCTAAAGAGAAGAACAAATCCAACTCCTGCTCATTTTGAGAGCATCGGCTGTCAAAATCTGGTGACATACAACACTTGTGCCAGCCTGCCTCCCAGCGCTGTACCCTTAGAACCCCATGCCCTAACCATAGAAGTGATCTCAGCTGCTGCTCCTGGACCCAGCTGAGCTGCTCCACAACCCTGCAGTGCTGCCTGCACGACTGCTCCCCTCAGGACCTGTTCCTTATCCTTTGAGCCTAGCGCAAATGACACCTGCCTTCCCAATCCCCCTAGATATACCATCCTCTGTCCTCCACGTCTCTTTTATTACATAATTTACCAGAGCCCTTCATTATATTGTATGATGATCATGAACAATATCCTGGGAGGCTAAGTAATCCATGAGGCGGCAGATATTTTGGTCCTGGAATGCCCCCACCTTGCTTCACCCGCAAATCACTCACATCTGTTTGCACCATCTGGCAGCGCTGTGCCCGGATCCGGCTCACAAAGCCATACACGTCCACCTTCCGCTCTGTATGCATCATGTCCAGCATGGCATCAATGACGACAAAGGTACCTGTCCGCCCTACACCCGCACTGTAGCCAGAGAGCAGGGGTGTTACAGGGATGGCCAACATGCCTTGTGGGAGCATACAAGGAGGGGGCAGCACAGGCCAGGCTCCTTCCTCAGGCCTCTAAATTCTAATTCTGAATGGGGTTAAGCTGGGACTCTCAGGGAACCAAGAAACCCCACTGTACCCTGAACTCCTTACCTCTGTCAGGATTAAAGAACCTTGATGCTTAGAAGAGCTTGAGGGCTCCCAATGCCAAAGGCCACTCCACCTAGTTTCCTGGCTTCATAGCAGCGGCCTCCGCACCCACAATCTTGGACTGCCTTTCCCTCTTAAAGTATTCTCTACCTAGCACCAGAGAGGAGTCTCTCTGGCTGCTGCCCCAAGGACCCCAACGACTAATCTGCTTTCTGCCAGGCTCCTTAGCCAGGGCCTGTGCTTTCCCTTATTCTGGCCATGGGAACAGACTGTGGTATGAATGGGAAGCCAAGGGTCATGCCACACTGACCTGCAATGGACCACGATAGCCCCTGCATACTGAGGGTTACAGGCCTTCACCTTCTTGAGGAACTTGAGCATGCCGATTGGGGTGAAAGGCACCCCAAAGTCTGGCCAGCTGGTAAAGTGGAACTGAGTGATGAGGCGCTGTGGCTTTCTGTTGGTCACGTCTCCCACCTGTGAAGTGAGGAAATTCTATGTGTTGGCCCTGATATCCTGGGCGGCGGGCAGCCCCAGTAGAGGGAGAGTGAGGCTTAGGGACTAGGACCAGCTATGGTTGTCAAGGACAATGGGCAAGTGAGAGTATACCCAAGAGAGTCTTAACACTGAATTGAGAATATTCCCTGGAACCCCACTGAGTAGGCTATTACTATTATTCTCAGCCTAATATGGAATGTGAAACTCAGAAAAGTTTAATGACCTGGTCAAGGTACAGAACTAGTAAATGTCAAGGTTGGAACTAAAATGAAGGTCTCCCAACTCTTGGTAAGCCCCCTTTTCGTAGCATCACACTGCCCTCAGCGGAAGGCAAGCTCTGCTTAGGCTCCAGGGTCACTCTGGAGGGCCAGGAGCAGGGCCTATCACATACCTGCTGTCAGGTACCTGAGGAGTAGGAAAGGAAAAGTGAGTCCAGAACCCAGAAGATTACACCACCTTGATGATAAAACTCCATCTCATTAATAATGTTTCTCCCAGTCATGAAGATGTTCCTCCCTTAGTGTTGACAAAGAAGTCCCCTAAGAGCCCAGATTTCTGGTTTCAGAATCCAAACACAACACATAATCAGCTTTCCTGACCACCCTGAGTAAGAAGAGGGGGGATAACACAACCTATTTTGCCCTCTTAAAGGTCAGCAGACCCTAAGCAAGAACTGAGAAAGGAGGTAAAGACTGTACCTGCTGAATGCAGAACTTTCGCACTGTGTAGTCCACCAGGACGGTCACATCCTCTACTGACACACGGATATTCCCATAGGTCCAGCAGCCTTGGTCTGGCCAGTACTGAGCACATTTACACTGGAAAGGAACATATATGCATCCCCTGACCTCAGACATCCCCGTCCCTGGCAGATGTAAAGGGTCTGAAAGGAAAGGACCACAACAGCCCAGACTGAAGCTCTGGGAAAGCCCTCTGGACTATTCTCTCACCCCAGCCAGCTCTAGACTTATTTGTTTTATCTGCCCCTTTTCAAATTCCTCAGCTTTCATCCTGTTTAGCACAATCTCTTAACTTATGCATAATCCCAGGCCTATACTTGTTCTTTCCCATCCCCATTCCCTCAGTTTAGGGCAAATTGGTCATATTCTAGAGGCAAGCCTATCTGAATCCCTGGAACCAGCAACCTATGAGGACGTAACCAGGGTGGATTGATGTAGACTGTAAATCTGCAACAAGAGGTCCAAGGTCTTCTCTGGTGTCTGGTCCTTGGACAGCTTTCAAGAGCCAGAGATCTGGTTGTAAGAAATGAACCTAAAGCCAACCCTAGTGCCACCCTTCCTAAGCATTGTGGAGCTGCTGATCAATACACCAACAGCCCAGTGTGGAGATCAGGGTGACTCAAGGGTCATCCTGGAGAAGAACTGCTATGAACGGGGATTTCTCTCTGGGGACTGATCCAGGACTCAGGACTAGTGTTGGCTATGGCCCAGTGAAGGAGCTGGCCCGGCATGGACTTGGCAGCCACAAAAAGAAATGGATCAGTCAGAAGGCTGCTTGCAGGATCAGGCCAGGGCCTCAGATTCCTTTGCACTTGGCCGGGTCTTAGTTCATATAGCTCCCTCTGCCAATGCAGGAAAAGGGACAGGAAACCACAGGAATGAGGGACTAGAGAAGCCAGGGGTGCTTTGTGGGCCAATGCCCCAAGTCTTTCTTCCAGGTTGTTTGGAACCAGGGTGAGCTGTCTGACTGCCAATGCCAAAGGGACATAGGGAAAATGCCCAAGGCATCCCTAGGGTTCATCAGAGGCCTCTGGGACACAGGAAAGTCTGGTAGGCATATCGGTCTGGGTCCTGTCTTGTATGACTAACTGGCAAGGAGCCACAAAGCGTTGACAACCCAGGTTCAAACACAGGGCTCCAGCAGAGACCCTCTGCTGGTCATGCCTGTATAAGGGGCCTTCCTATCTAATTTTTCCACTCACCTCTTTTCTCTCCTTCAGGTTGGTCACCATGACGATGGTGGCTGTGTTTTGTTCCCAGATCATCCTCCAGAAATCATTCACCGTTTCTTCTTTTGGTCCTAAAGCAGCCAATAGCAAAAATGAGAAGAACACAGAGCAAGGGAAAGAAAGACGCTGGGAAATCTGGAACATTCATTCTTGATTTTTGGAAGCCTGTGACCACATATCCCTGTCTAACTATCCAATTCACTGATCCATCCACCCACCTGCTAATTGAACACTTCCCATGTATCCACCATGTATGTGCCAGGTACTTCACTAGAAGTGAAGCAGGAGGTGGGAGACTGTCAAAATATAAAGAGAACATGAACAATGTCTCCCAAGGATATTATAGTTGAGATTAGAAATAATGACTGCTCACTGAACATCACATTATGGGCCAGATAGTGAGCTAAGTGCTTTATATCTCATTTACTTCTTCCCACCATGCTCTGAGGTTGGTGTCATCAGCCACAGATAGGTAAGGTGACTTGCTCAGGCTATCATTTAAAATTTACCCTCCACACAGACTTTCCCGGGAAGCCACTAGATTTCTAAACAAAAATGAGAGAGCCAACAAAGATAAAGAAAGAAATAAGATCTAACACAGAAGGGAGGCTGAGGGAACTCCCAGGGCATCTGGCCAAGAGAAGGCTCAGGATAACTCTGCCAGGAGCCAGGGGGCAAGCAACCCAGAATGGAACTGAAGAAAGATGGTTCTAGAAGGATCCCAAGATAAAACAGTAAACCTTATGTATCTGAAGTTATTGAGAGAAAACATATACTTCTAGAGAAGACTTTTGGGTGGAAAAAAAAATCAGTACTAGGTATATAAAAACTAAGTGAACAGGAAAAAAAGGTAATCATTAACTCTCTGAAAAGAAGAAAACCAAAAACAAACAAAAAAACAGTATTATGTGCTTCATTGGTAAATAATATTGGTACAGTGATGATAATGTAAACAACAAATGTTATCGTAACCTCCAATTGTAATTTAACCCCCCCCAAAATAAAAATATAAGAGATGAAAGAAAAAAAATGTAATTTACTGTAACTATTGGGAGACCGGGGAAAAGGGAAATCTGTATGCATGTCTGTCTGACTGATTGTGAGGTAGTTTGTAAGAGGATTAAATAAATTATTACCTACCATAAGAAGGAGTCAAAAGATAAAAATGGCTACATTAGATTAAAAAGAATAAGGGAGAAAGGGGGAAGAACTTTGTTTTTTATAACCCTTGTAATACTTTTTGACTTACTTAAACTTTGTATTCCCTTTGGTAAAAATTTAAAAAATAGTATTAAAAAGAAAAACAATGACTGAAGTGACCACATGTCAAAAAGATGTACACAACAGAAACTGTTTCATTGTCTGACAAGGTCAGGAAAAATCTCCCGGGGTAGGTGACATTTGACTCATATGTTAGTGTAGATCAGTGGATGGGAGTTTAGAAATGAAACAGGGAGAAGACGAACTCCAGGCTGAGGTGCAGGGGGCGAGCAGAAAGAAAAGAGATGTCCAGGGATGTAAAGATTTCAGTGAGGTCACTGTGTAGAGTACATGGAGTAGTGAAAGATGGAGCCAAAAAGATAGGCAAGGTACCAGAAACTTAAGGGGTAGAGGCCACGCTAAGAAAGCCTTGTCCTACAGACAACAGAAAGTCCTGAGAGTCCTGACTAAAGTTTTGCATTGAGAAAGGCCATTCTGGTGGAAAGGATGCAAGGAGCAAGAATGAGGTGTAGAGGGATCAGTCAGTAGGCTACATTAACAAAACTGGAAGAAAAGATGGGAGTTATGAAGGCAGATTTTGGAGTAGTCATATACTGATTAAGGAACAGGCAGAAGACAGGATGATCCCAAATCTGGTTTGGTTGAGTAGGTAGATTACATTCCAGTCACAGTGATGGCCAGAGAATACAGGAGGAAAGACGTTTATGGGCTACGGAAGCGTCATGTTTTAGTTTCTGATGTTAAATCTAAAGAGTATGTGGGGGTATCCAGGGGGAAGGGTACAAAATTAGTTTGAAGTGTAGCTTAGGACAGCTCTAGAGAGGCAGCAGCCAGAGGAGGGTATGAGATGAGGTCTCTCCAAGAGAAGAGAGAGGAAAGAAGGGGTCAGAGACTGTGGGGACCCTTAGCATTATTCACATTCAGACGGAATAAAAACCCTGGGAATGGGACTAAGGAGGAGCAGATGGAGAGGAAGGAGAGTGGAGAGAAAATGGTGCCATGAAAGACAGAGATGGAGTTTCAAGGAAGCAGCCATCCACACATTTAGGGAGAAGCTACATTTAAGGGGCAGAATGAAGAATAAGGGCCAGAGAAAGAATATTTAGAAAAGTGAGAAAAATCAAGATAACTGAATGTCAGGAAACTATGGAGGAGTTTCAAGGAGTGTGAAGCACTGTGGAAAGGTTCCAGAGGATGGGAGTCTAAAAAAAAGTCAACCAGGAAGTCACAGGAGGCCTTAATTCAACAAATGTTTTAGCCTCAACAGAACTCTATGGCAAATAACGAGAGGAAAAGATTGCACATGGTTGTTGGTGCCAAAGTCATCACTGAATAGGTGGTAGCTGAATTGGGCCTTAGAAGACAGATCTGAATATGGCTAAAGAGGAAGGGAAAGCAGGAGCTGGTTACGCAATAGCCAGACCCCAGTGTGAGACTGCAGGAGTGAGGAGGATCTGAGGCTTTTCATAACTTACTTTACCTTGATCTCTATTTTATTTTATACCTCTATTTTCTGTCTATATAGCACTGTCTAATAGAACTTCCTGTAATGACGGAAATGTTTTATACTTGCACTACTATGGAAGCTGTTAGCTATATATAGCTAGTGAGCCTTAAAATGTGACTACTTAACTGAGAAACTGAATTTAAAATTTTAATTACAATTTTAATTTTAATGGCTACATGTGGCTACTGGCCACTGTACTGAAGCCACTTACCAAAATTTCTGCTTGTTTTGTTATAAATTGTCCTCTACTAACTAAAGGCTCCAAAAAGGCAGGGACCATATCCTGTTTTATTCCCCTACATATCTCCATCACTTACTTAGGCCAGTGCCTGGCACATAACAGATGGTCAATAAGTATTTGTTGAGTAACTAAATAAATGGGCTTACATGGATCATAACAACATCAATTATTTTTTAATGCTGCAAACATAAAAATATTTTAGCTACAATCCAAAGAGTGAGGAAAGGTTAGCAAAGCAGGCAGTGGAAATGTGTACAGATCATGTGCAGGTCCATGGCATCGGGCCCCTGCTCTGAGGGTTCCTAAACCACTTATCAGCTCTCATGAGTTGGCGGGGGAGAAAATGAGCCAGCCTGGACCCTGTGAAGTGGCCAGTCCTCTCTGGAGACTAATTACAAATTCAAATTCTGAGCAGCCTGGCTAGAACCTAATGTCCCCAAAGGGCCCTAAGACAAGACGGTTTCATTACACCATGCATGTGCATAGCTTTCTCCAGTCTTTTTATGCACACTTACAAAAGGACTACTTTTAAAGCACCCGTGTATATAAGTCATCAAGATCATGGACTTTAGTCATAAACTTGCAAGGGGGATTATATTTTTTTTTCAGGTAGTAATCATTACAGAAAGGCTACTGCATTCTGATTAATCTATTTAGCATTTGGAAAAAAAGAACAATCCAACCCCACTATGAGCTTATGGAAAGCCTGAGAGTAAAAAAATTATCATTACTTTACCTTGTGCAGCAATGAATTTGTTCTTTTCTTGGTAGCCCTGCAGGGAGGGAAGAATGAGAGAGAAAATAAAGTGAAAACCAAAAATGGATTGGAAATGAAATTCTCCAGACTCCCAACCAGTTAACAAAGTCTCCCTGGTGAAAAGGGCCAGGCAATTAACAAGAATTTCCATTCTGGAAATTTTCAAGGGATTAGTTTGGGATAGTAGGAATGAAAGATTACAGAGATTACATGATCTAGGTAGTCTTCTCAAAGTAAATTATTAATGAAGAATATCCAAATACCAAATTCTAGGCTAGACTCTGTTTCTGACGCTTTCTCAGCTGATAATCTGGGTCTTAATGTTAATGAATAAGAACCTTCCAAGGAAGAAGCATATAGGGTGGTCCACGCATGAAGCTGGGCCTATGCTAGAGAGGAAATAGCGTTACTCTATTTTGCCATGTATAATGTACTCCCGTGTATAATGTGTGCCCATGTTTTAGTGCTGGTTCCCATGTATAATGCCTATCCTTATTTCTCCGTCAAAAATCTGGGCAAAAAAGTGTGCATTATACACAGAAAAATATGATATTTTCTTGATGATGCTTTACTCTGGTGCAAAAACTTTCTGGGAATAAGTTGTGGGTATGGCAGGCCAGCTCCTAGCATTCTGGGTTCTCCACTAAAAGCAGTGAGAGCAGCAGCACAGGAGCCTGGGGATATAGATAAGGAGCCTCTGAAAAACTGACAATAGGTATAACTTCCTTTTTTTAGTCTTTATTGTTTCAGTTATAAATCTTTTCAACCTCATTGTTTAAATGTAGTGGTCACCTGAGAAGTCCCATGTAACTGAAGAATTATTTGGTTTAAGGAGTGTAAATTATCCTCTGCCTTTTGGACAACAATAAGATGGGCAATGAGAGGCAGTTTCATGAATGGGACACCAGGTTACACCAAGATGATGATGTGAAATACAAGTCAGCAAGGCAGAGGCAGAATAAAGGAGGAAGGAAGAGTTTCAGGAGCCACTTCCTATTCCAATTTAAACCAGAGCAGGGCTGGGTTGCCTCCTGGTACAGAAAGAAAGCTTTATGCCTTGAGATGGATGTATTTATTTTTATTTTTTATTTTTAAGAAGATTTTACTTATTTACTTTTAGACAGACGGGAAGAGAGGAAGAGAGGAGAGAAACATCAATGTGTGGTTGCCTCTTGAATACCCGCTACTGGGGACCTGGCTTGCAACCAAGGCATGTGCCCTGACTGGGAATCAGACTGGCAACCCTTTGGTTCACAAGCCAGCACTCAATCCACTGAGCCACACCAGCCAGGGCTCAAGATGGACATATTTAGAGTTAGCAACAGGAAGCCTGTTAAAACTTAAGTTTTAAGTTCTAATGTTTTTAATCATTAGAAGATGGAAACTGAGAAAGCCTTAATTCAGGATGCTGCATTCTGCTTTACTATCAAACTTATAATTAAAACTGAGAAGCACTTGGAGTATGTTAAGCCACTTCATATCCATGTTCTACCAGAAGTCACTGCTAAATTCTCCACAGAGCATGTGAGCCATAAACAGCTTGAAGGCACAGTAGAGGGCCCAGCCCCAAGTGCTTCCGGCCCCATCTTTACCAAGAGTGTGCCCTATGTTCCCATGAAAGCATACCTACGTGATAAGGCAGCATTGCTTAACCAATTACATATAAATAGAATGAGGCAAAACTACTGATCTTCCTTGTGTTATGTTGAAGAATTGTGACTCTCTGGTTCCTGAAGTGTTTTTGAATTCTGAAAGTCAAATCCCAGCTGACTCTACATGGTAACTACATTCCTACCAGTTTAAAAAACAAAAACAAAAAACACTCCTAAAGACCTACACACTCTTAATCATCTAAAGGTGAGTGAGGAAATCGGTTCCTTCTAAGACTCCAGGCTGGAAGCCCACTTGCCAGCTGTGTTACTGCTTCTTTCGTTTCCTCCTGTGACCAATGTCAGGCTCACTTTCAGGTCCTCGTGTTCCCCAAACCACAGGTCCCAGTCTCCCCTGACTGTTGCCACCACTCTGTGGTGCCCGGTACCACTTCCCCTCAAGACCCATCCATGATCTTGGTTCTCTGTGATGGCTACATGTATCTGTGAATATGCTGACCACTGAATTATAAACTTTAAATGGGTAAAAATCATGATACATGAATTGTATCTCAATAGAGTTGTTAAAAAAATTAAAAAACAATTAGGGGTGATGGCAGCATAACTTGGTAAACTCAATAAAAACTGAATTCTACACTTTAAATAGACAGATTTTTGATATAAAAACTATACCTCAATGAAGCTGGGGAGAAAAAGGGTTTGGTAAGTGTAACTGGCAGCCTACACCAAACGGCCTCGATTTACTTCGGCAAAGGACACTGCCTGCCCCCATATTCCAGGCCAAGGCACATCTGCTCCTTTTTTCTCACCAGATCTCTCATTTGCACTTAACCCTGCTGACCACCAAACACTTCCACCTTGCTTTACTCTGCCTTCTGAGATGCTCCTCTCTCCCAGTTTCCCTTTATTTCATTGATGAGTGCCTCCTGTTCAATGTGCCTGGCAGAGGCTGGTGGGTCCCAGGGCTCAATCTTCTCGCCGTAATGATTTCCAAGACCATGGCTTTGGAGTATCTCCTCTGAGCTCCAAATCAGTATGACCAACTGTATGCTGCATACCTCCACATGGATCTCCCTATTTTCTATATGCTCTACTCTCTCAAATATACAATTAATCACCAAGGCCTGTTAAATTCACAGTAGTAGTTTTTACTTTGTTGCTTCCTCTGCAGCCTTTCTGCAGGCCCTCATCATCTGTAACCTGCTACTGTAACCCTAAGTTGGCCCTCCTAAATCCATGCTGCACATGGTAACCTGAGTGACCGATACACAAACGTGGCCATGTCACTTCCTGTCTTTAATGCCTTTTGATGTTATCCTATTGCCCAGAGAATTAATCAAAACCCTTGACTGTACTGAAAATTTACAGATACTGTAAGGTGGCTCACTAAGCACTGAGCCCCACCCATTGCTATCTCAACTTTCTTACTACAGAAGCTGAGAAACGGAAAGTTAAATTCCCTAGAGTGCTCATTTGCAGCCCAGTTTTACACAATCCTAGCCTCTTCCTAGCAGACGCTCTCACACAAGACCTGGGGTGGAAGTGAGCAATGTGAGATAGTGACTGTGCTAGGAAGATTTGGTCTTTGGGCAAGCATGGCAGCAGAATCACCCAGTTCTTCTGCTGCACTTGTGCCAAAGTTTCACTATGAGGGTCACATGGGGTAGTTGGGTACATCTAAGACTGCTCTATTCCTCACTGAGCAGCACCTTACCTTGGTTCATTGGCTCTCCCACAAATTTTAAATGCTACCCAATATCTTATTTTAAACTCCGTCCTGCTTAAGAGAGTAAATAAAAACTGACTCCTTTGTCTGCAACTAAGAACCCCAGTGGATATATTTCACATTCAATGCCTTTCAAGACTGACTTCCTACCAATTCCCCAAGTCTCATGCCCCATGACTTCCCATCTTGTACCTGTATCATCAGAGACTGCTGTTTCCAATCTCTGATTTTGCTCATGCTTCTCCTTTTGCTTCGAAATATCTGCCCATCTTTCTTCTCTTGACCTCAGACTTACCCTTCAATATTAAGCTCTACTGGATCACCAGGTTGGCTGAATGTTTCTTTCCCTAAGTCCCATAGAACCTGTCAATACCACCTTCACATACATTGTACACTACAGAAAACGATACACCTGTATGTGACACCAGGGACCATATCTTATCTCTATAACCTCTGTATCTACCCACAGTGCTTAGCACACAGCAGGTGCTCAAAAAACGTTGACTGAGTTTAATAAACTGTGGAACCTAAATATTCTTTAATCCTTGACTCTTACTTGTGGATAACTACATGCTTTTTCTTCCCTCTTCAATTTTCACTGAGTTCATAAGTGCCACCAATTTAACTCTCTTCATCTAAATTCTCATCTCACCTATTGATAACCCTCCAATAACCATCAAGGCATTATAAGATGCCCTATTGTAAGCTCCAACTAAACATGGCCAAAAGAGGCTTGTTTGCTCCTAGGGCCTTGCTCATTATCACCATGAACAGACCAATCTTACCTGCTTACCAGCCTTAACATTCAACTAATTTTTGTCTGTTTCTATTTCAATGTGGGAAGGAGCCAAGTTGGTTATGATGACACACACTGCTTGTTATTAACTCCAAAGGCACTCCTTCCCTTTCTTCCTTGACATCATCACCATAATTTTTTTTACATACAGTATAAAAGCTTTATTAACGGTCGAGTATCATCCCCATGGGCCATGTGATCTACTCAGACATCCAGGACCCAGTCACAAACTCAGCATAGCCTCTGAGCATCTTGCTCTGACTCCAAAAGGGTGAGTACGTTGTACTTGCACACTGGGCCTTTCACAATACGGATGATGGAGTACCTAGTGTTGTCCATGAATTGCACTGTTCTTGGGAGCCGATCCTACCTAGCACCTTGGTGACCCTGGCTGACACGACACACTGCACACAACTCATGTCCATGATGGCTGGGGTGGTCCAGCAAAAAACATCATAATTTTGTTTGACATTTACCTCCACTGACTTGGAAGGCGACCATTCCCTATTCCCAGAGGAGTATATCATAATTCTCAATGCCCTCGCCAGTGACTGGAAAGAGGCTCTAAGTATGTGATACAATCCTGGTCTGCTGACCCTGAACAGCAGTGTACCAGGAGGCTTCTGAGAAAGGTGATGCTCCCTTATAAAGAAAAAAGCATATGTAGAAATGTTCCTGCTCTATGTTTTTCATTGTGTTACAAGGAATGCTCGAAAATACTGCAGACATCTTGTGACCCTGAGACATTGCCAACAGGCTGAAGATATCCAAGAAGAAATAAATAAATAAATAAATAAATAAATGTTTCTGTTTAGACCACTTTTATTTGAACATTCTCTTACCTGCAGAAGAAAATATTCCTGATTATTTCTGTACTCTCTTCCACAACATTAAAGTCAACTTGTTCCTCCCAATCTCTTCATCATAATCCTTGATACAAGTCCTAGGAATCAAGCTGATCACTAGGCCCTTCTCCATTTTCTTTAGTTACCACATCAATCATTTTTCTACCAGAGTCCCTTTTCCTTCCAACTACAAACACGTGACCATCATTGTTAAACATGCCCAAACTGTTCCATTTCTGAAGTCCATCTGATAGTTTATTTATTGGTCATAGACTCTTGTTCTTCCATCTTCCTTCTTTTCTTACTCCAACCTTGTTATTCTGCTTTCTTTCCTTGATCCCACCATCTTTTCCTAGCATACTAGTTCATTCCTAACATCACTTTCTTTCTTTACTGAACCTGAAGCCCTTGGCTACCTGAAGTATCAAATGACGATGCCCAGTCCCTTTGTCTGAGTACCATATGTTCTCTACATGCCACTAAGCCCGGGGTACAGCTGGAGAAAATCATAAAACTAAGGCCCCTATACATCAACAATTTTCATTTTAGGTACGCCCTCATTGCAGCTAGACATGCCTTTTTCTTCCCTTTTCGGCTTTCTTACTGATCTCAGAAGCTATTCCAAACCTTCATTATCCTCAGTCACAGTCCCATCTCCTCCTTTTAGCAGATAACCATGACTTTACTTCTTAGAGAAAACAGACGAGTTCCCTCAGCTTGCTACACCCACACGTACAAACCTTCTTTATGTAGTCTATAGCCTCCTTTACCATCAGTCCCAGAAGAAGAAATCTCTCCATTAAGTAATCTTTTTAAAAAAATTGTGGTAAAATACACTTAACATAAAACTGACCATTTTAGCCATTTCTGTGTGTATAGTTTTGTGGCATTGTTTATTCACATCGTTAGGCAACCATTACCACCATCCATCTCCAGAAATTTCTCATCTTCTAGACTGAAACTCTGTACCTATTTAACAACAATTCCTTATTCCTCACTCCCTCTAGGCCCTGACAACCACCATTCTACTTTCTGTGAATTTGGCTACTCTAGGAGCCTCATGGAAGTGGAATGATACAATATCTGTCCTTTGGTGACTGGCTTATTTCACTTAGCATAATGTCTTCAAGATTCATTCATGTTATAGCATATCTCAGAATTTCCTTCCTTTTTAAGGCTGAGTAATATTCCACCGCATGTTTATACCACATTTTGCTTATCTATTTATCTGTTAGTGGACACTTGGGTAGCTTCTACCTTTTGGTTATTGTAATCAATGCTCCTATGAACATGGGTATACAAATTTCATCAGTACACTTCTCAAGCATTCTACTTCAGTGGTCAGGCTTGTTCTTGCTAGTGGGCACTCCTTCTCTCTTCTTTCCAATCTCTCTGTCTTTACTAGCTTCTTCCCCACACCCTATAAAACATACTCAAAGTCTCTCACACCATCTCTGTAAGTATTCTCTAAATCATTCCTGAAAACCTCCTCCCAGTTTCAGTTTTTCCCTGAGCCTTGGTCCAAAACAGACATGTCAAACCAGACTTAGCTGGTATCAGGTACTCTTACCCTATTCTCCATTATTTTTACTAGAGATGGTAAGGTCCGCGTTTGCTCTTAGTTTTCTGAATAAGCTCAATAAAGTATTCACTGACTCACAATAGTCATTCAAGGTAATGATGAGAAAAGCTTGAGTTCCTTACATTGATGAATGAAGCATTGATATAATCAGAATCTGGAACTCCTTCAACTGGTGTCAGGTGGACTCTAGAGTGATCATCTAGGGAAAAAAACACCAATGATTAATATTTAAATATTAATTAGTTAATATTAAAATAATTAAATCCAATTTTATTTCTTAGTGGTTCTGATACAACTGGGCCAGATGAGACACCTGTGCCTATGTGTACAGTGAAACACATGTTTAAGATGTCATTGCAGCACTATTTATAACAGCAAAAATTTGGACACATCTCAACCATCATTAGTGGACCAGTTAAATAAACTAAGATATGTCCACAATATGGAATAGTAAGCAGATGATAAAGAGGAAAGTGAATACTCTTGTTTCTCAACAGATTAACTGACTATATATCATTAAAAGAAAAAAGGTCTGAGTAATGTATATATCAATTACATTTAAAAAAATATTACATACACAAATAACATGTAAATTATCTACAAATGCCTAGAATAGTGATCTCTGATATATTATGCATCCAAACAATACCAGTTTTTTAAAGAATGATTTGTGTGTGTGTATGAAAATCCATTATAAAATTAAGGCCAAGTTCAAACATTTTGCTCTCTTATCTCACTGGATTATGCATATCCCATTCTGGAGACCACTGGCCTAGAAAAATGTGTTAGGCTATAGATCAACTGATCAGTAATGGCTAACTCTAGGAAGAGGTTTAGAAGCAAGAACACCATATTGGAATTTCTTTGCAATGAGCTCTACAGAAAACTAACAACAACCCACTTCCTGTATGGTCTGAGTGAAACTGCTCTCCTTAACCTCCTGGAAACTTTAGACCTGCCACAAAAAACCTGGTTAAGCACCCCAATTGACTCTGTGAGCAGCTGGAGTCACCCTGGGAGCCATAAAGGCAATTTCAGCCTGACAGAAGGCCTGATCTTACTCTCCTTACCAACCCTCCTATGATCAATCACAAGATTCTTTCCAGCGTCAGCAAAACTGGCTAGAGATGCTGTTTCAGGTTACATTCCAAGAAACCCTACAAACACTCACAAGGCAAGATGTTTACATATCGATTTTTTTCCTTATTTTCCTCCTTGGAGGCAGCTTCACAGGTGGCTTGGATAGGACAAGCAGGGAGAGCCTGAAAGGTTAAGAGAAATTAGAGGATTTACTAACAGGAATAAACACCAAACATGCAAACTGCTACACCAAATCCCGACCTGGCAGCAAGTTTCTATCTTTTCTTCAGGGAAAAAGATGGGCCCAACTGAACACTTATAGCCTAACACAGAGAGTGCACCTCTTCTATAAAGAGCCAGCAAGTTTCCTAGAGTTTACCACCAAGAATCCCCAGAGAGCAGGATGCCCTTCCTGTTACTAGGCAGCATGCTGTTTATATAATTACTGTGTGGTTAGGGGCCTGTTACAATGTTGGGTCAAAATGAACTACCCCTGTTAATAGGAGTGGGAACATAACTGAAGACATGAGCCCTTTACCCCCAAGCTAACCATCATACAAGGATGAGATGCATCTGAGTGAATCAAACAGGAGGGCTCTGGATGGTCGGCTGAGTTAGGTTCTCTCTAGGGCCCTGACAAGTGGGCACAGCAGCCCAGCCTCTAACATCATGTAGCAGGGAAGCAAGGACAAGTGTTTACATGGATTCAGCAGTTAGGCAGAAGAGGATTTGGGTGAGTTGACAGTGATTATGCAGCAGTTTTGAAGCAAATGGATATTAAGTAGGTTATGTGGATAAGCATAAATGGTTTGGCATGAGGTAGCCTAGAATGTCTGAACTTGAGCAAATCTGCTAAAGTTTCTAGGCCCAAGTTTCCTCATCTGTAAAACTGAGATGCTAATACCTGCCACATAAGGAATAAATAAGATACTCTCATGTCTAGCATAGAATAAGCATTTAATTAATTTTTAAAAGGGGTGGAAAGCTTAACCTTATTATTTGAACTGTTTTCTTCTTATATGTCCCATATATTCAAAACTAAGAAAGCAAAAGAGAAACAGTTTAAAATTCTAACCTTGAAGCCTTTCTAATAAATGATTTAGATATATGATTTATGAGACTTAAAAATATTCATACTCTTTAATCTAGGAACTCCACTGCCGAGAATCTAGCCTAAAGAAAGAAAAATCTTTTTATGTTCAAATTACTTATTTCATCATTATTTACAATGACCCAAAACTGAAAACAACCTTAGTATTCAGCAGTAGGGAAAGAGTTAAGGAATTATGGTTCATGTATTACTTTTCATTTATTTTTTTAATAAATATATAGTGTACCTATTAGATATCAGGTTAGATACAGAGCGAACAGTGGCAAATCAATCATATATATAAGTTCTTGCTCTCATAGACAATACAAACTCTGAAAGACAGACATTAAACAAAAAAAGTGAGTATAAAATTACACACCATGCTAAATGCAATGTAAGAAGAAAATGCTATTAGAGAAAGTATAGTCAAATTTATGTTAAACAGTAGACCTCGGTGAGAAAGGATGAGTATGGAACATACTCAACAGTTTCTGTGATGACTCAGAGGCAGGAGAAGGCTTGGCTTGGGGGAAGAATTAAAAGGCCAGTGATTGGGGGGATGGCAAGAGGAAGTGGGAGGAAATGAGCTTGATAAGGTTAATTCACACATTTCCACAAAGGTCCTTCAATAGGGAGCAAGAATTTTATTTTAAATGTGTGAGGAAATCATTTGAGGTTTTTAAACTGCAACCCAATATTTATATTAAAGAATCACTTTGGCTGCTACATCAAAACTGGGCTGGTAGGCAAGAACAGAAACATGGAAAGATGACGATGATACAAGGAAACAGATGCATTTGAGATATATTCTGGAGACAGTATGAATAGATTTAGAGATGGAATAAAGGCAATGTAGATGGGGGAGACAGAGAGGCAGGAATGAAGGGTGACTCTTAGGTTTCTGGTTTTGATAATCAAAAAAATATATGATTCAATAAATGAAATGTCAGCCTAAAAGGAACCATTTTTGCTAGATGGAAGCAGGAGCTCTTAGAAGGGAGCAAATATATTTCCTGGGAACCAGCAAGACAGTGATAGGAGAAATTAAAATAATAGATCCTAAGATAAGGGAGTCAGGGTCTCGTAGTCCATCTGCCTTACAGAGTTAAAACCCTCGAGGTTCTGCATGTTGTTTTATTAACAGAGGCAATTTCCTTAGTCCCTATGCTGACAATATATAAGGGGAAAAAAGAGCATCCTGAGTAAGACTCTTGTACATGGAACAGCGACCCTGCTTAAGACTGGGATGTCCCCCTGACCAGTGTGTCTCAGCTGGTTGAGCATCATCCGGCAAAGTGAAGCATCGCTGGTTCCATTGCCAGTCAGGGCACATGCCTGGGTACTGGGGGCCAGATCCCTGGTTGGGGCAGATGCAAGAGGCAACTGATCAATGTTTCTCACACACGCATCGATGTTCCTCTCCCTCTCTTTCTCCCTCCCTTTCCTCTATATAAAAATAAGTTAAGTCTTAAAAGAGACTGGAATTTCCCTATTCACCCAGATAGGCTAGATTTCCACATGTTTCCACCCTGGTACAGGGCAGGATAAGACATGTTTTTAAAGCTCTCACAACTAATCCAGAGGCATTACTTTCCCTGTACATTCCCTGTCTAAAATGATGTTGAACAAAGGTAGAGACAGCAAGACTTGAAAATAGTCCTCAGGGTCACTGATAACAATGACCAAACCTCACAGTCCTATCAGCATCCCCAGCTCCCCAAATCATGATTTAAAAAAAACTAGGTCTCTAGCCACACTAAGGCTCCTAAAAAGGAAAGGGAGGATGAAACAGGAGCCATTGTTTGACAAGAGAAAAGGATCTGCTCTAGAGAACATGGTGCTAGAAACAAAGGGTCAGACTGAAGAGCCTACGCCAGGGATAAAAACAAGGAGAATCCTACTCTTTTCAGTTTCTACTCTGAAAAACCTAGCCCACAGAGCTAGGAAGAAGCAGCTGAACCAGAAAGCTATAGATGTTACATTCTCTCAACACTAGGTGGCATCAAAGACCATTTCATCCCTTGTTTAAGCCTTTACTGGAAGCAAGGCTATGTATTAGGACTTTTTTAAAAAAATCAGATTTTTAAAAATTGTTTTTCGATTTTTATATTTGTAAAAATAAAAAATATAACCTTCACATGATTTAACTTAGAAGTTCTCTTTGGGCCCTCCCTTGTCATATACTATTCCTTCTCTTACAAATATACTTGGAATTTTATAACAACCTTGTTTTATTTGTGTCCCATACATCTTTGTATCCTTTAGCTGTATTTTTTTTACTGTTGTCTATTTTTTTAAAATAAAAATTGAATCATAATCAAGTGGCAACTTGGTTCCCCACCCCCCAAATATGTTCTGAAGATTCATCTAGGTTTGTTCCACGCAGACAAAGGTCATTTGCTTTATAGTGTTCCATTTTGAGTTGATACCAACATTTATTTGTTCATTTTACTACTGATGAATATTTGGGTTGTTTACAGTGAACAGTCCTACGTTGGGCACTAACTGGTATGTGTTTCCTCATACACATATGCAGGCATTTTAGGTATGAGTATCTATAACTTTACCAGATAAGGAAAAATTGTTTTTCAAGGTAGCTGTACTAATTTATACTCCTATCCGCAATGTAAAATGTTCCCAGTTGTTCTGCATCCTTATTAACATTTGCTATTGTCAGATTTTGAATGTATCAAATGTCGGTTTAATTTACATTTCTCTGATTTATTGAGGTTGACCACCTTTCCATAGTTTACTGGCCAACATGTTTTCTCTTTTGTGAACTACCTAGCAAGCATTTTCCCCATTTTTTCTACTGGATTGCTTGTTTGTTTTCTTGTTAATTTGTAGCAGTTGTTTATATATTCTGGATAATCATTCTTCATCAATTGTAAGTGTAACAAATATTTTTTGCCAAGTTTGTGGCCTGTTCTTTCATTTTCCTTTTAATATCTATTTAAACAGAAATTTTGCATTTTAATGTAATCAAGTTAATTAATCTTTCCCTTTATCAACATTTTTAAGTCTTAAACATCTTCTACTGTGAGATTATATTTTCCTATATTATTGTCTACGTTTCATCATTTTGTCTTTTAGATTTAGGTATGTACACTAACTGGGATTAATTTTTGTGTTTGGTATGAGACAAGATTTCCATTTCATTCACTCTCATAGGATTACCAACTGTCCCAGCACTATTTATTGTAAAGACCATCCTTTCCCCCATCAAAACTTCAACAGCATTTCTGTCATTCACAGGCTTCTATTTACACATAAATCTGCTTTTGGGCTCTCTATTTTATTCCACTGATCAATCCATCTATCCCAGTGCCAATATAAAACTGTCTTAACTACTAGATTTTATAATAACTCTTTATATCTGGTAAGGCAGGTCTCCTCACCTTGTTCTTCTTCTTCAGGAATGTCTTGGCTATTCTTGAATCTTTTCTCCTCCATATAAATTTTAGAATCAGCTTGTCAAGTTCCACAAAAAACCTGTTGGGATTTTTATTGGAATTGCATTGAATCTACATATCAGTTTGGGGAGAATTGACATCTTTACAATACTGAGCCTTTTAATCCATTGCTCTCATCTCTTACTAATTTAGGCTTTTTTCTTCAATGTCTTCAAACATTTTAATAATTTTCTCCAATGATTTTGTAAATGTTTTGTTAAATTTATCCCTAGGTATTTAACATTTTAAATGCTACTGTAAATAGCCACCTTTTAAAAATTATTAATAAAATGAATAAAATAATTATTAGATTCTGATTGTGGCTTATGTACAGAAATGCATAGATTTTAATACTGTTTTTATATCTATTGACCTTGCTAAAATAACTAATTCTAATAATTTATCTGATGAGACTCTGCATTCTTTGAGGATAATATTCTATTCTGTGAAAAATGCATATTTTGTCTCTTCCTTTCCAGTCTTTAATACCTTTCATTTCTTTTCTTGACTCACTGTTCTGCCTAAGATCTTCAGTACTGTACTGAATCTCATTCATTCATTTTTATGTTTGAATCCCCTTTTAAATACTCTCAACCTAAGAGTTACCAGTGCGTGAAAATTCTGCTGTGATGGAGAATCTACTAACTTCCAAAGCAGTTCATCTAATTTTGGAACAGTCTATATGGAAGGACCCAACACCCAGATACACAATTTCGTTTCTATTTCCCTTGTACTGACTAGTGAAAAACTCAGATGTATGTTGGAGCTTTCTCTGCCCCTTGGGAATCCTGAACCCCCAATTTCCTTGACTGCTGAATTTGAAGCCCTTGACACAGCACCTGCAAATTCTTACAGGCTTTTAGCTCTAATTCATTTGTTTAGAGACAATTCATCAATGTAGACGTTATTTTGCCTCTGCCTCACTCCAATGACACACAGTCCTGTCACCAGATTACACACACATGCTTTTTCATCTGGAAATCCAAGAACTGAGCTGCCTCTAATAAAGATGCAGGGTCCTGAGCAACGGGATGTCACATTTTGCAATGCACAGGTTTTAACTGTCTCACTAGCTCCACCTCATTCCCTCTCTTCTCTCTCCCTATCCCCTTCCTCTAAGGAGGTAATTTTTTTTTTTTTTTAACTTTGAACATGCTTTAGGCACCTCAGTAAGTGGCTTTTGAAAAGTGTTCCTTTTAAAAAAAAAATTCAGTGCTTCTTTCTAAGACAAATGCTGGCCAATAAAAAAGTTCCATCTGACAATCCTAGGACGAAAACAATCTCATGGAAATTTCAACCATGGTGGGGTTTCATAAAGATGCTACATACACTCTCCTTTTGGCCTGTGAAATATCTGAAAACAGCTGTCATGTCCTCTGCCTAATGTTCCTTCAGCTGTTCACCCCTATGGTACAGTTTTTCTACAAAACAACTTCCCATTTAGTGCTATTCTTTTTCACAGAGACCTGACCACAAGGCTCTTGGCACAGTTCAAGCTAGGGACATCAACTCTATTCTACATGCTGTGTAACCATCCTAAAGCTAAGCTCCATTAGCTTTATTTACCATATTTTTATAAAACCTTTGCTTTAAAAAATGTTATTAAAAATATGCTTGTTGTAAAAGAAAGTCAAATAATTTAGAAGAAAGAGGAAGTTCCTTATCACATCTCTCCCATATTCTACCTCCCGTCATATGTAACCATTGCTCACAGTTCACAGTATTCTTTCAGACTTTGAAAAATACATTAACACAGTCACGCACAGATATACATTTTTTAAAGGGGGTATTATACTATGTATAGTCCTCTGTGATGTGCTTTCTCCATTGACAGTACAACTTAAAGAGATCTCTCTATGTCAACACATTTATTTTAATGACAGAATTTCATAATGGATAAAAGACATCATTCAGCCATTCTGCTATTTGATAGATACCTGCTTTTCATTTTACTTTCTTTGCTGTTATAAATAATGCTGTAATGAACATCCATGTACAAATGCATATTTGGTTTTCTGCTAGAGTCCCAGAAGTTAAGTCGGATAGTGTAAACATTTAAAACTTGCTTGATACTATAAAATCATCCTTCCAATGCTATGCCATTTAAACTCCTTCTACCTGTGTGCAACAGTATCTGTATCCTCATACCTTTGTCCAAACTTAATATTAACCTTTTACAATATCTGACAGGCCAAAAATAACAGTTAGTTTTAATCTGGTTTTCCCTGATTACTAGATAGAGTTGAGCTTTTTTTCATGTTTGTAGACCATTTGTGTTTCTTCTGTGAATTGCCAATTTTGCTACAGCAATGTTTCTTCCTCACAGGTTTGTAGAAGCTCTTTATATATTATGGAAAATTCTGTCAACCTGTGGTGAATAGCTCCTACCAGATGGCCACTTTTTTATGGAAACATTTGCCATAGAGTCATTTAACATTTAAATATATTTACTATCTTTCAATCTATTCCACTCTGGCTTCTGAATCTTGTGTTTTGCTTAAAAGGCCCTCCTTTCCTCACGGCAATAAAAATATTATTCTGTGATAATAGACACAAATTGGTGTGTTTGCCCTGTGTGTTATTCATCGGCCTCTTTCCTGACAGGGCTGACTGACTCCAGCAGTCACACTTGCCCCACACAGATTCTGCCAGGATTTTGAAACCCCAAAAGAAGCAGAGGCTTCTTGAAAGGGCCCCAAAGCCAGCAGAACAGAGCCTGCTCTGCCTAAGAGTTGACAGTCTACCTCATCTCTTCGTTCTGCCAGGTTCCCCAGTGTCTGCCCAGTTGACAGTTCTGTTGTTTAGCTTAATTTAGTTGAGCTGACTTCTCTGGTTTTTAAATAAAGGACCATAACTGACTTAGCAGTTCGTATCAGTGAGTGGGGTGTAGCTGAGAGACTGATGGGGAAAATGTGGGTGATGTAAACCTTGATTCTTCTGTTCAGATAAAGAGAAAGGAACTGTCGATCAATTTTCATGATAAGAAAGAGCAAGCCACTCAGTTTACAACTGTTACTTCAGTTATTGCTTGTCATCACCTGGAAATGTGTTTCAGCTGGTAAAAACGGGGTGGGAAGGTCCGAAAAAAAGGAGATGAGAATTGTTGAAACTGAGCAACAGGATTACTTCTGACCATATTAGATAACAAAAAAAGAAAAAGCCCAGTTCCAACATCAAAAGCCCATCTCCAGAAACAGCACAAGACTCAGGGCCTTTCTATGACCCACTGCATACTTCGCTGAACCCAATGTTAACATTTCAGAATTTTGCTGGTTGCTGAATGTTAATAACAATGAAATTCACATCTTTCCTGGGTTGAGTGTGTGAAAGATGGGGCCTTAGGTGAAATGATCAAAATGATGCTGAAAGGAAACAGAGATATTGGAGAAGGCCAACTTGTAAAAATCTCTCTACTGTATCTTGCCTTCATGATGAAAACTTCTCCGTGTACCAAGATCTCAATTGCTCATGGATAATGAGTAGTACAAGCATAACCTGATCTAGAGGGCAAAATACATAAACAAGGTAGAAAAGCAAAGAACTAATAGAAGAAACTATAGAAATCCAATAAACTGGATGGATCATCAAAAATCACCAAAAAAGGAGGGGAGAGCATAATTTTTGGATAAAACCAAATTCATAATTATGGTATGGTTAACTAAACTTCTGAGTTAGTGTAACAGCGCAGGAAACTGGCCATGGTTCTAAAGGTGGGCTACACTGGCCAGTGGAAACCTGGACTGAATGCTGGATTCAGCTAGGTATCAATGAAAAGACGGAAAGTCCTTGGCACAAATTAGAGGAGATCAGTGTTACATGGGACCGAGCAGGCTCAACCTTCCTATTGATACCTTCACCATGTCCCTGACAGGATCTACAAGTGCCTTGCTGCAGGGTATACACTGGTAAGGAAAGCACTGGAATCTTTCAGAAGTGCTTTCTTGGCTATCTTTACCACAGGGAGATGCTGGTGGAAAGGACTGGCTTCAAAATGGGATTCCTGATCTTAATGGGGTGGAAGGAGCCTCAGAGGCCACGGTCACCAGGGTTCAAACCTCTCTGGTTGTGGATATTTCATTGT
Organism: Pteronotus mesoamericanus; assembly: GCF_021234165.1. Taxonomy (NCBI): domain Eukaryota; kingdom Metazoa; phylum Chordata; class Mammalia; order Chiroptera; family Mormoopidae; genus Pteronotus; species Pteronotus mesoamericanus. The sequence goes on along the minus strand of NW_026555105.1, from coordinate 22,931,217 downwards.
GAACCTCCCAGTAATGAAAATGGGAGGACGCCGGCCCAAGTCATTTGAGGAGGCCTGGCTAGGCTGCCATGCTACAGAAGGGGCCCTTCTCACCCAACTCCCAGGCCTGGTCAGTTTACAGACCCAGAACCCTTCAATGATGGGCAGATGTAAGGAAGAACCCTGCTGCAGCACATCAACATTCATATAACATGAACCATTGTCCTCATCTTCCCCTAAGGATCGGCAGCGATTTACCAGGGTAACTTCACCAGGTAAAGGGAAATACACCATATGGAATCTCGCCTTGCACTAATTCCTGGACAACTAGAATGTTACTATTTTGTGCTAGTAAGAATGGAACTTTTGCAGGCCAGCTGATATAAGTTTCGGCCTGAACTGGCCTCACAGAGAACTATTTTCCCAATGTATGGTTGGAAAGGATATCTATAGCAAGCAGCAGAATACTCACACTGGTCTCTAAACCCTTTGTATAAGGACTATGACAGCAGCAAGAGCAAATGCCAAGTTGCTGGAGCAGTAATCTCTCTTTACCAAAGGATAAGTCCCTAGGTGAGTCACAGAGATTCTAGTTGCTATAGAAGACTTGAGAGTTGCAGAATAATGATGAAATAACACACTTACATGTCCAAGTTTAGTGATAGCATAAAGGGATGCTCAGTAACTACTAGCACTAGCTATTCTGATGCTTCCTATTACTCCCCATGCAAACTACCAAAAAGATTAGCACAAAAGACTGACCATTTTTAAGAGATCAGTGGATTATAACACATGAATCACATGGAGCTGTAGATTTGAAGTTGCTTTTCCAGATGTACCCTCCTTCCTACAGATTAACTTAAATCCTGATCCCTGGAATATCACTATTAATGAGGCAAATGCATGTTTTTTTTCCTTTATGGTGCACAAAGACTACATGAAGCAACTTCCCTTTCTCATAGCAGAAGCAGCCCTAGTGATATCATTGTGACCTTTCTCTGCTGTGATCTGGTTCATTGGGATTTCGTTTCACTGTTTCACAGGACATCACCTCGACAACTATGCTGATGACTACAAGCTGAGAGGGCTTGAAGAGCAGGATGTTATGTATTTTAGATGTACATGCTAGATATAAAAATAAAAATATAGTGGCCTGCTGCCTCCGCCAAGTTTTCTGGAAGTCAAAGGCTTACGCGTATGAGGATATCCCCTAAGGACAAGTTGCTGCTTCCCCCTACCCCAAACCCGGGGGGGAAGGTGTCATGCTTGCTGGGCTATTTTGGATTTTGGAGACAGCATACACCACCTGCTAATATCCTGCTTCGACGCATTTATTGAGCAATCTGAAAAGAGAAGTCTCTCTAACTGATCCAGGCCACAGAGAAACTGGCACTAGTAGAACCTATGGGGCCCTAAGTGTCTGGTGAAGGTTGAGCAGAAGAATCATATTGAAAAACCTTAAGATTTGGGGATAAAACTATGATATTATCAACAAGATCATGTTCCTAGCTTAGCACACTGGACTCTGGTAGTAAATGTAAGTTTGGTGATGGGGCACTACATATCCAAATCCTTCAACTACCCATCATAAATTAATTTTATGTGATTCAATAAGCCATAAATTTGGACATGTCCAGCAAAATTCCACCACCAGCTAAAAGTGATGTGTACGGAACACTTGCTACACACCCACTCCTTTCAACAAACACCTCTGACTCCCCAATGGCATCAACATTTGACTGAGGAAGCAAAATGACCAGGCTAGTGTACAAATGGCTCTGTGAGACATGCTAACCCATTCTGGAGGCAGACTACTATGAGATAATCTGTTTAAGGATGGCTCTAAATGGGTATAAAAAAAGAAGCCATTTCAGTGGATAGAACCTCAAGCAAGGGATCCCACTAACTGTCTCAGATGTCCCTGACTATTTTGGCACCAGGGACCAGTTTCATGGAAGACAATTTTTCCACAGATGGATGGGTGGGGGTGGGGGTGGGCGGGGGGCCAGGGCGGTACATTGAGGAGGGAGACAGGAGGTGGAGCTCAGGCAGTAAAGTGAGCCAAGCTTCCCTCACTTGCTGCTCAACTCCTGCTTACCCGCTGTGTCGCCCAGTTCGTAACAGGCTACAGACCAGTACTGGTATGTGGTCAGAGGGTTGGGGACCCCTCATCTATCTCACTGGTGGTCAGGATCTAAACTAATCCCCGGGTAGTGGACAACTGGAACAAGAAAGATAAGAAATACTTATGTTCCATGTGTATGTTCACCAGAGGGCACTCATTGCTGACAACCCAGGAGATATTGGTTAGCCTTTTCCCTTAATATCTCAGTGCTGGCCCAAAGAGCCTATGAATATAGTGGCCATGCCAACGCAGCAACTGGCTGTCACTACAGTATTTACTGAATTTGCCTACTATGCCTCTAAGAATATCACCTCCATCCAGGGATTTACTGAAATGCCTTATCATGGGATCTCAGTGAATATTACCTTCAAACAAAGATCTCATTTCATAGAAAAAGTATGGCCATGGGGTCACATGCCCCATTACCCAGAAGCAGTTGGTACTACAGACTGTAAAACACTACAGTGTGTCTGTTGGAGACCTAACTGTGGTGTTGAGGCTGGGATGCTATTGTGTGGGATGAGGAAAACATTCTCAATCAATAATGAGCAAAAATGGTGCTGTTTTTTCAATAGCCATAAAAAAGGGTCCAAGTTATTCCATTAACTCTTGCCAAGTAAATAGTACCCTGCTTCACTTCTTGCCTCCCCTCCCATCCATAATCCACACTGTAGCTAGTGACTTTCTCAGGGTGCCAATCTGACATCGCTCTCTGTTCCCCTAAACCCTTCAGTGGTCGAGCAGATGAGTGGTGACCTACCCACCTGATAACTGTCCTTCCTTTCCTCTTTGCTACTAGAGCTCCAATAATCTGGATTGGTCTCAGTTAGCTGTAGTAAGCCTATTTATCCCTGGCTTATGGCTGGTTTAAAAAGAAACATGTGACAAGGGAAGTCTCCAGAAGCTTTTTGGTAAAGTTCTCCTCACTGATAAAAGGAGACACACAGGAAGAAACAGTCATCCTTTATCCACTGGACCTTGTGATACCTCCACGTGGTACCTAGAACTGGGACAGCCATTCTGGTATCAAAGGGGGCCAGTCTGAGAGACAAAGCTGATACACATGGTTGAGATGAAAAATGTGGAGGAGACTGAGAGTTTACCAATACCCAAGTTGATAAATTAGCCAATTCTGGAACTGTCTCTCTGAGTCCTCAAATCCACCCCTCTTTCCCTAATCATAACTATCTTACATTAATCTATCAGCACCTCTGGTATCAAAAACTGTTGCAGCCCCTAACTGTATTTCCTCCACCTATGCTGATCTCCCTGCACACCGTTCTCTATATAGTAGCCAGTCATTTTTCCAAAATATAAACCTGGTTGGTCCATGGTTCTATTTCTTTCACAGTAATCTACAGGACTTACAGTAGACTAAGTCCCTACTTCATTTTTTTCAACAGTTTCATCTCTTACTATTCTCTTGAGTCTCTGCCCTTTGTCTACACATATCCCTTCTTTATTTTCTGAATGTATCCTTCCCTCAACCACCATCACTACTGACAGTTTGCGCCTGCTATTTCCAGTGTCTGGAATGCTTCCCATCCCTCTCCCCCAATGTCTTTGCCTATGGCTAGGTCTCAACGAAAACATCGTTTCTTTAAGGAAGTTCTGACCTGGGATCAGAACTGATGAGCTGGAATCACCAACTGGTAGATTCACAAATATGTTCTGCTTTCTCAAGGGAGTTTTAAAAAGTACGAATCTCAGTTCCCAAGATGAGGTCTTTATTCTGCAGACTGCCACGGTCCTGATTTTCCACATTGAATTAATCTTTGTCTACTTAAGACACTCTGGGATCCCTATTCCAGACTCTGAAAGAGTACCTGTTTATACAGCCTCCTATTATTATGCACCAGTCCTTCTTGTCCTATATTGCTATATGAACTTACAGAGTTATTTTTGTTCTTGCTTATGAACAGGGAGTTTGAGAGTAGAGATTAGATCTGTTTTTGCTTCCCAGCAAATCCCAGGCACCTAGTACGTATTAGATGCTTAATAGCTATTTACTAAACAAAGTAACAAATGAGATGATGAATGGATAGATGGATGGGTAGATAAGGGGGGTGAGGCAAATCTTTCTTCGTTTCCTGTCCATAATCACATTGGGAAGGAGTCAGATGAACTTGGTAAGAATTTTCTCACCTCTTAATCGATTAAAAACCTGTTCTCTCCCCCAAGACCTTAGGTCTGCTCTCCTCCCTGCTGACACGCCAGTCTCAGCAAATAACTCACATTGAATTCCTCTCTGAAGAGCTTATTGTCATCAGCCATTCTCCGGTTAATCTCCTCTTCCAGCTTGTCCACGGGCAGGGGTGGATACTTCCTGTTGGTGCTTGGGGATCTGGCCAGAAGTGGCATGCTCTGTGGTTCTGCAGTGCACAAGGGGGAACATTTGGTCAGGTGCCCAGGGAACCAGCCCTTCTCTGGAGACTAAACTGGGGACTCTATCTCATGGACTGAGACTCCAAGATTTAGGACTGCTCCCTTCAAGTCTTTTTCTTTTTTCTATTAGGATAAGAAATCCCCGAATTTCTTGATTTTCTTCTTTATGAAAGTTCTCCATGCTACTAAAAGGTTCCTTACCCACATCCTCAGTGCGGCCATTGGATAAGCGGAAAGAATTGGAATGGCTCCCAGCTTGCTTGTATTTCTTAAACCTAATGAGAAAATGTTCATAGTGAAAAACTAAGCACAGACGCAGAAGAGACCAATCATTGGCTTTGTATTTCCACTTATCAATTCAGCCTTTCTAAATTTCCTTTATCAAACAAACAGGCTCTTTTAGAGACAAGTCCTGCACATGCTGAGGCAATTCCATTCCGTGGTGCTCCTGCCCACTCCCAGCACACTAGAATCAAAGCCTGGTAATACCAACAATATATTCTAGCTTGTGTGGCTCTGTGCAGCTCCAGTTCCCGAACTCACTGGACATCACAGCCATACCAGGTAAAAAGGGATGAGTGGATAGAACATAGTGTGTGTGTCTGGGGGAGGGGGAAGGCCTAAGCGGGAAGAGGGGTAGGTGGAACTATCCATATCTAAAAAAAATTCTGGTATTTTCCCAGTGCAACCAGGGAAAAGCCCAGAGCTTCAGACTGAGTGGGCAGAGGTCTGGCCCCAAGCCTCCTGCAGAGTGGTGGAGACATATGACAAATTATAGGGGTGTACAAGCTTTGTACACCCCCTCTTTATTCCTCTAGAAGAACAGAAGGAACACACAGAACAGCTTAAGTCAAAGGTAAGGGCAGAGTTAAACCCAATTAGTCAGGACAGTAACTTGAGCAGGAAGAGAACAAATACATTTCCCCCTTCTCTTCCTTGGGTTCCCCTTTCTTGTTTTTGTTCCCTTGGGTAGTATTATCTAAAGGACACTGAATGAGAGTCAGAAAGGGGAACCCTATATAACTCACATGGTTTAGTTCAGCATACCGGGACTTGGGGACAAAGCTCTAATTAGAAATAACGTAGGCCTTCATTAAACATATAATCTCCACCAGGGCACTTTTGGGGTTGCTTCAGTAGGGCTAGATATGAAGATCTTAAACAGCTATCAGTAATAGCACACACTGTAGCTTCTTCCCTCAACCTCCAAGCCACCATCCTGGATTTTAGGTAGAAGTGGAGTTGGGGGCTTGACTTGGACAAGTATAATCAAGGGGGGGATGGCTGGGTCTTGAGGAAAACTATGTAGAACTTTCACACCATTTCTAAGTAGAGTTTTAATCTTAGGATCAATATCACGAGACATTCCCCTATATCCCATTTACTGTCCTTATTCTACTGTCTTCTGAACTGTGTGGGCTTGAGACCCTGAGGTTACTGAAACAGAGTCCACAAGAATGGAGAAGCATTAGCTCACATGCTCACCTTAACATGTAAAGAACTATGATAATGAACACGATCACTAGCAGACAGGACAGGGCCACCATCACTGCAATAATTGGAGTCTTATCTGAAATTGAAAGAACAAAACATGCCATTACTATTGTGTGCAGTTGGGGCTCAAGCTGGCTGCTCAGGGCATGGACAGAGTGACTGAGAGTGAGAGGAAAACACTTCCTACTGCTACCCCATCTCTGACTTATACATTTGTTTTCTGTCTTCCTGCACTTGAATAAAAGCTCTTTGAAGGCAGAGGCTGTGTCTTGCTCATTGCTATGGAGCCTAAAACAGTGCTTAGTACATAAAAAATGAACATCTGAAAGTATAAACACATCCAACCCTGATGGCAATCTGGGTGTGAGGGCCAACAATGTACTCTCTCCCTAGCCTCAATGGACTCCATCTAGAGAAAGGAAAAAGGGCAATTTTCCTATCATAAACCCAAATGGTTTCCTGGCACAAAATATTCCTGATTAAAGCAAGGAGACATTATTAGATCCCAAAACACTATGTACCCAAAATGCTGGGTACCCTTTTCTATCTCTTTCCACAGCCACCTTTTACCAGAACCCCAACTGAAGCAACATCTGGCTGAGAGACATACTAGAAGGCAGGCCCTTGGATTTCTATTCCATAGGGTCTGGCTTCCCTCTCCATCCAATACTTAGCCTTCTTTTTCATGGCAGCTGACCAGGTGATGACTCATCCTCCTCTACTCTCATGCTCCCCCACAAACTACACAACCAGTCTGATTTTGTAACTATCTTCAACATTTTCCATCCTACTAAAAGGGAGGACAAATCCCTCCTGTGTGAAAGTCAACCCTGTCACACATGCTATGGATTATATCCATTATTGTCACATTAAAGACTTGTCTTCTTGACCTCATTTACCCTCCTCCAGTCACCAACAGCCCCAGGCTTCACAGTTAACTTCTCACAACAGGTGTCTTGTAAGATAGTTGTTTTCTCTAATTCTTTACCTCTGGGTACCCCTTATCCTCAGTGCTCCCTTTAAACTGCTCATCAAGGACACCAACGAATAAGATTCCCAAATCCAATGGAAACATTCCCATCCCCATCTGATTCAACCTCTTAGCAGCATTCATTAAAAAAAGTATTAATGGACAAGCAGTTGAATGCCAGGCACTGTTCTAGACCCTGGGAATAGAAAAGCAATCAAGCAGACAAGTAACAGAGAGTCTACATTCTAGAGGACGCGGGGGATACTGTTCGTAAATACGTAAACACATTATTTCAGCTAGGGATAAGTGCTATGAGGAAAAGAACAGTGGGACTGATCCAAGATGGTGGCAGAGTAGGTGGAAGGACACTCACCTCCTCTCAGGATCAAACTGAAATTATAACAAAATTACAGAATAAACCTTAATAACTAACTGAAGACTAGCTGAACAAGAGTCTTATAACCAAGGATTTACAGGAGAAACCACACTGAAACTAGTAGGAAGGGCAAAGATGAGAAAAGGGCAGGCCCTGCATGTGTGTTAGCTGATAATCTAAAGGGATAGTTCAGGGGCAAAGGTCCTCTCTGAGGAGTAAGGGTCTCAACGCCAGAGCTGAAGAGGTGCCCATATATTATTTGGCTATGAAAATCAGCAGGGATTCTGTCTGCCAGGGAGAGAACAAAGGTGTGCCAGAAACACAGGCACACAAAATCTCATTCACGGGCACTCACCCTGGCTCCAGTGGAGGAAAGGCAGCTCAGAGGGTTGTGTAGCTTAGGGGAGAAGATTAAAGGAACAGCTGCCAAGGTTCCTATGCTGAGTCTTTTACCCACACCATTATCAGATGCTGTCTCTCCTGGGTCAAGCACTCCCTTCCATAATGTATCAGCCTAAAGGAATGCACTAGCCTCACTCTTCTGACTCCCTGTGGCCCCGCCATGGCTTCCCCCACATGGCTCAATCTTGGTATGTTTTGGCCTGATAAACTCTGCTGGCCTCACTATGACGACTCCCTGAGACCCTGCTCCACCACAAGAGCCCCCAGGCCTCCAGTGGGTGGTAGCTTGCCTTGGTGTACAGTGAGACTTTTGTTTAGTAGCCTCAGATCCAGCACTGATGCCAAGTTTGAATCTGTATCAACCTGGTGAACGCCACTCACCCCTACCTGGTGACTCATTAAGAACTTACCTCACACAACTTGCCTAACAGACAGCTGGCAGCAGATCTCAGGGTGCCTTGGGCCTTTTGCTGACTTGCCCCCAGACTTGGTGCTGGTGGAAGCCAGACTTGGGACGCAGTTTTGCCTCTTCCCATGCACACCTAGGCCTAGCAGAGGCAACCACAAACTGGGGATGACTTTGTAGTTCCAAATGGGTATTCCAGGTTCAGTCACAGGAAGTGCCTGACATTGACTGCACTGGAGTCCCTCCCAAGAGGTCTCAGAACCAACACACCTGATGGTAGGCTTCAGACCACATCAAAGCACGACCCAATTGGCTGCGCAAGTGGCACACTCAAAGGGAGTTCTTGGCAGGCACCAGATCCTGCAGGGGTGAATTCCATACACAGCTCATCCACTGTGGTTAGGATTGATCCTTCGATCAGCTAGCCTGAGAGTCAACCCCACCCATGGATGTGTGAACAGCAATCAAGACTCAGCTACAACAAGAGGACTCACATAACCCAAACAGGCACATTTCTGGAGCACCTAGCACAAGTGATCAAGGAGACTACACCACTGAGCTCCAAAAGACACCTATATAAAGCCATACCAAGAATGGGGGAGACACAGCACAGAAACAAATACAGAGAGGCAGGCAAAATGGGGAGACAAAAAAGCACGCCCAAATGAAAAGACAGGAGAAATCCTTAGAAGAATAACTAAATGAAATAGAAGCATGCAATCTTCATTACATACAGTTCAAAACAATGATTATAAGGATGCTCAAGGAACTTAGGGGAAGAATAGATGAACTCAGAGAAACTTAAAGAGATAGTAAGCATAAAAAAGGACAGAGAAATAAACAAAAAAAAAAGTCAGAAATGAAGAATGCAGTAGCTGAAATGAAGACTATACTTGATGCAATCACATCAGGTTAGATGAAGCAGAGGACTGAATCAGTGATTTGGAAGACAAGGTAGCAGAAAACAATCAGAGTAACAGAAGAAAAAAAGAGTTTTAAAAAATGAGAACAGTTTAAGGGACTTCTGGGACAACATCAAGTGTAACAATATCTGTATCACAGGGATACCAGCAGGAGTTGAAAGAGAGAAAGAGATTGAGAACCTATTTAAAGTAATGACTAAAAACTTCCCTAACCTGGTGATGGAAAAAGGCACAGAATTCCAGGAAGGCAGAGAGTCCTGAACAAGATGAATGCAAAAAGGCCCACACCAAGACTCATCATAATTACAAGGGCAAAGGGTAAAGACAAAGAGAGAATATTAAAAGCAGCAAGAGAAACATAATTACCTACAAGGGAGCTCCCATAAGACTGCTAGCTGATTTCTCAGCAGAAACATTTCAGGCCAGAAGGGACTGGCATGAAATATTCGAAGTAATAAAAAGCAAGGACCTACAACCAATACTACTCTACCCAGCAAGGCTATCATTTAAAATTGAAGGAGAAATAAAGAACTTTACAGATGAGGAAAAGCTAAAGGAATTCATTACCACCAAACTAATACTACAAAAAATGTTAAAGGGTCTTCTTGAAAAAAAAAAAAAAAAGAGGAACATAAATATGAAGAATAAAACTGCAATAAATACGTGCCTATCAATAATCAATTTAAATATAAATGGATTAAATGCATCAATCAAAAGACATACACAGGGCCCTGGCTGGTGTGGCTCAGTGGACTGAGTGCCAGCCTGTGAACCAAAGGGTCACCTGTTTGATTCCTTGTCAGGGCACATGCCTAGGTTGCAGGCCGGGTCCCCAGGTCGGGGGCATGCAAGAGGCAACCGATCAATGTATCTCTAGCACATCAATGTTTTCCTCTCTTTCTCCCCCCCTCCCCCTCTATAAAGAAATAAAAATCTTTAAACAGAAAAAGACCCATAACACAGCTGAATGCATAAGAAAAGAAGACCCATATACAGGGTCTTGTCTGTATAGAAAATTAATAAATAATAATACAAGAATATACTCTATGTTTCACATACATCTGTAAACCTATTTTTGCCCTACCCTGTATATGCTGCCTACAAGAGATCCACCTTAAATCGAAAGATATACACAGACTGAGAGTAAAGGGCTGGAAAAAGATAATTCACACAATTTGAAATGAAAGGAAAAGTTGGCATAGCAATATTTACATTAGACAAAATAGACTGTAAAACAAAGGCTTTATTAAGAGACAAAGAAAAACACTGGCTAATGATAAAGGGACCCATCCAAAGACAGCGTATTACCCTTGTAACCATTTATGCACCCAACACAGGAGCACCTACATATATAAAGCAAATATTGATGGATATAAAGGGAAAGATCTACAGTGAAACAGTCAGAGTAGGGGATTTTAACACCCCACTGACATCAGTGATAGATATCCCAGACAGAAAATCAAAAAGAAAACAGTGGCCCTAAAAGACACACTAGGTCAGATGGATTAAATTGATATTTTCAGAGCATTTCATCCCAAAGTAGAAGAATATACATTCTTTTCAAGTGCACATGAAACATTTTCCAGGACAGACCACATGTTAAGATGCAAAACAAGTCTCAATAAATTTAAGAAGACTGAAATTATATCAAGCATCTTCTCTGACCAAAACAGCATTAAATTAGAAATCCATTCCAAGAAAAAAAACCCCTGAAAAACACACAAACACATGGGGACCAAATAACTTATTACTAAACAATGAATGTGTTAACAATGAGATCAAGGAAAAAAAATTAAAAAAATACCCTGAGACGAATGAAAACTGAAACAAAAAAAACAACATCTATGGGACACATAGAAATCAGTCTTCAGAGGGAAATTCATAGAATTACAGGTCTACCTCAAGAAACAAAAAATATCTCAATCTAATCTTGCATCTAAAGGAATTAGAAAAAGAACAACAAACAAAGCCCAAAGTGAGAAGAAATGAAATAATATCAGAGCAGAAATAAATAAAATCAGAAATGAAAGAGAACTGACACCAGAGAAGTACAAAGAATTTTAAGAAAATATTATGAACAAAACTATATGCCAATATTGGACACCCTGGAAGAAATGGATAAATTCCTAGAAACATATAATCTTCGAAAACCAAATCAAGAAGAAACAGAAAATCTGAACAGATCAATTACAACTAACGAAATAAAACACTCCCAACAAGCTCAAGTCCTGGACCAGATGGCTTCATAGGTGAATCTCACCAAACAGTCAAAGATGAACTATCCTTCTCAAACTATTCCAAAAGTTTTGAAAGAATGGAAGACTCCCAAGCTCATTTTACAAGGCCAGGATTATCCTAATTCCAAAACCAGATAAAGACATAAAATATATATATATAGGCCAATTTCCTGATGAACACAGATGCAAAAATCCTCAAAATGTTAGCAAACCAAATTCAGTAATACATTGAAAAGATTATACACCATGGCCCTGGTTGGTATGGCTCAGCAGACTGAGCGTCGGTCTGCAAACAAAGGGGTCACCAGTTCAATTTCTAGTCAGGACACATGCCTGGGGTGTAGGCCAGGTCCCCAGTAGGGGGCGAGTGAAAGGCAAATACACATTGATGTTTCTCTCCCTCTCTTTCTCCTTCCCTTCCCCCCCCTCTCTCTAAAAATAAATAAATAAAATCTTTTTTTTTAAAGAAAAGATCATACACCATGATCAAGTAGAGTTTATTCCTGGAATGCAAGGTTGGTACAATATCCATAAATCAGTTGATGGGATACACCACATAAACACAACAAAGGATAAAAGTCATCTGATCATATCAACAGATGCAGAAAAAGCATTTGACAAAAGCCAGCACACTTTTATGAGAAAAATTCTCAGCAAAGTGGAAATAGAGGTAACATACCTCAACATAACAAAGGCCACAGCTAATCTCAAACTCAACAAAGAAAAACTAAAAGTGTTTCTTTTAAGATCAGGCACAAGACAGGGCTGACCACTTTCACTACTCTTAATGCAACACAGCACTGGAAGTTGTAGCCACAGCAATCAGATAAAGAAGAAATTAAATATATTTAAATTGAATATGAGGAAGTAAAACTGTCATTATTTGCAGATGGCATGATACTATATATAGAGAACTCAAAAGATTCCACCAAAAAACTACCAGAATTGGTAAGTTCAGTAAAGCAGACAGATACAAAATAAATATTTAGAAATTGGTTGCATTTTTATATACCAATAGTGAACTATCAGAAAGAAAAACCAAGAAAACAATCTCACTGATAACTGCATCAAAAAAAAATAAAATACCTAGGAATAAATTTAACCAATGAGGTAGAAGACCTGTACTCAGAAAAGTGTAAGACACTGATGAAAGAAATTAAAGAAGATACTGTACAAATAAGTGGAAGCATATACCGTTCTCATGTATTGGAAGAATTACCATCATTAAAATGTCCATACTACCCAAAGCAATCTATAGATTCAATGTAATTCCTATCAAAATACCAATGATGTATTTCACAAAACCAGAATAATCCAAAATTTTTTATGAACAAAAGACCCCAAATAGGCACCACAATCTTAAGAACAAAGTTGGAGGTGTCAAGCTACCTGATATCAAACTATACTACAAGGTTATAGTAATCAAAACAGCATGCTCCTAAGAAAAAAAGATACATAAATCACTGGAACAGAATAGAAAGCAAAGAAATAAACTCACACCTATACGATCAATTAATATTTGACAAAAGAGGCAAGAACATGTAACTGGGTCTATTATAGATAGTCTATTAAATAAAGGGTGTTGGAAAAACTGGACAGGTATCATGCAAAAAAAATGAAACTAGACCACTTCTTACACCATATGCAACAATAAACTCAAAATGGATTAAAGAATTAAATGTAAGATTCAAAACCATAAAATTTGTAGAAGAAAACATAGGCAGTAAAATCTCTGACATTTCTTTTAGCAATATTTTTTTTATATTATCTCTTCAGACAAGGAAAAACAAAAAACAAATGGGACTACATCAAACTTAAAAGGTTTTGTACAGCAAAGGAAACCATCAACAAAACAAAAAGACAATCTACCAAATGGGAGAAGATATTCATAAATGATAAGTCCAATAAAGGATTAATATCCAAAATTTATAAAGAACTCACAGAACTAAACACCAAATTAACAATCCAATTGAAAAATGGGCCAGAGAACCTGAACTCACACTTCTCCAAAGAGAACATACACATGGCCAATAAACAAATGAAAAGATTCTCAACGTCACCAATCACCAGAGAAATGCAAATTAAAACCACAAAGAGTTATCACCTCACACCTGTCAGAATGGCTACTGTCAATAAATCAACAAAAAAAACAAGTGTCAGTGAAGATGTGGAGAAAACGGAACCCTTGTGCACTGTTGGTGGGAATGCAGTTTGGTGCAGCCACTATTAAAACAGTATGGAGGGTCCTCAAAAAAATTAGAAATGGAACTGCTTTATGACCCAGTGATTCTACTTCTGGGTATTTATCTGAAGAAATCCAAAACACTAATTCAAAATATATGCACCTGATGTTCACTGGAACATTCTTTACAATAGCCAAAAATATGGAAGCAACACAAGTGCGCATCAGTAAGACAAGTGGATAAAAAAGTTGTGGTACATATATACAATGGAACTTTACTTGGCCATAAAAAAGAATGAAATCTTACTACTTGCTACAGGACAGACAGACCTAGAGGGTATTATTCTAAGTGAAATACGCCAGTCACAGAAAGACAAATACCATGTGATTTCACTTACATGTGGACTCTAAAGAACAAAATATAGAAAACAGACTCATAAATACAGAGAACAAATTGATGGTTGCAGACGGTGGGGACCGGGTGAAAAAGGTGAAGGAGAGGGATTAAGAAATACAAATTGGTGGTTGTAGAATAGTCACAGGGATGTAAAGTACAGCCTAGGGAATGTAGTTAATATTTCAATAACTATGTATGGCACCAGGTGGATACTAGAAATACTGGGCGGAGCACTATGTGAAGTATAAGATTATCTGACCACTGTGTTACACACCTGAAACTAATACAAAATAATATTGAATGTAAACTGTAATTTTAAAAATAAATATAATTTTTTTTAGAAGAAAATAACAGTAGGGGATTAGGGAATGATGGGTTGAAATGGGCAGTGACTGGCTACTTTAGTCTGGGAAGTGTAAAGGACTTATGAGGTCTACATTGTGTGAAGTGAAGCATGCAAAGACTGGGCAAAGAGCTTTCTAGGCACAGGAACTGCAAGCATCATACCCCTTAGGAGCTTGGCAGGTTTAAGAAAAAGCACAAAAACCAGTTTTGGAAAAATGTGGCTGGAGAGGTAAGCAGGGGCCAGAAGACTTAGGGATTTGTAGACCATGGTAATGAGTGTGGATTTAATTCTGATTGTGATGAGAAACACTACATGATTGGAGGGCTTTGAACAGGAGAGAGAAATAACTGGATTTACATTATTTTAAAAGTTCAGCTAGCTAAATTACTCATAAACAGACATCATGAAGTGGGAGGTAATCTAATATGATCTTATGGATGCCAAGAACAGAGTTTTTCAGGAAGGAGGGAATAATCAGCTCAATCACATGTTACTGACAGATTAAGCAGAATGAAGACAGAGAAGTGAAAGTGAATTTAAAGGGACACAGAGAAAAGGAGCAGCATGTGGGAGGGAGATGTGGGGTTGAAGTCTCTTTTTTAAGAGGTGGGAGATTACCATGCTTATTTGTTGATGACAATTTTCAACACACCCTGGTGTGTGCCTCTCACCTTAAAATGAGCACTTAAATTGGCTGATTACTCCCTTCTCTTTGAAGAACTTGCCTTTCTGCTTCCACAACAAAGCACTCTTCTGATTTTCCTTCTATTTCTTGGCTGCTCCATCACATTTTCTTTGCTAGGTGATCTTCCAACACCAGATCTTTAAATGTCTGGTTTGCTCAGGGTTCTGTCCTTGGTACTCTCCTCTACACTCTCTGTAGCTTATCTGATCAGATGGCTGTAAGCAGAAATGATACACTAGCAATTCCCACACGTGCACTGCTTGGTTAGACCTCTCTTCTGAGCCTATATGCCATCTCCACTTTAAATTTCACAGGCAGTGCAAACTTTCTGCCTACAACGTTTCTCTTACCATTCAGTAGGCTAGCATTGACATCCACCCATCCTGTTGTTCAAGTAAGAAATGTGGAACTCCCCTTGATTTCCTCCACATGCTTATCTACTATGTCCAACCCAGATGCAAGTACTATGTTTTCAAGCTAAAACGAATGCTTCAAATTTGTTTGCCTTTTTTCCATTCTGTTGCCATCACTATAGTCTAAATCTCTATCCTATCTCATCTGGATCACAGTAAGCCTCTGTGCCTACAAAGCAGGCAGAGTGATCTCTAAGAAAGCAAATCAGATCGTGTTCCTCTCATATGTAAAACTTTTGGATGGTTCCCCAAACCTTTAGAAGGAAATCTATTATCCTAACCGTGGCCATAACAACCTCCCCCAGCCCTTGCTTACTCTTATCTCCTGCCACTCTTTCCTTGCTCACTAAACTTCAGTTACTAGCAACCTTCCAAGCTGAGATCATTCCTTCCTTAGGCCTGTGAATGTGATTCCTTCTGCTCTTACATTGCCTCCTTCCATTCTTTGCCTGACTAGCTCCTAGTTCTCATTTTAACTGTTATTTTTTCCTAGAGAGATCTTTTCTGTTTCCTAATACTAAATTATGATCCTAAATCTTGTTTCCTTGTCTCTAAACTTAGTTATTCTGAAGATTAAATGAGATTATCCATGTAAAGTTCTTGGCACAGTAACGAGTACACATGATGAGTTCTGTCAGGAAAAAGTTCAGCCATTGCTAACATAATGAGAATGGTTTGCTCAACATCCATGTAACCTGGCAGCTAAGGAGAGTGGACTGGAATGCATATGTGAACAATTACGACTTCACTGTAGAAGTCATGGGGGCAGTAGATGCCATTGAGTGAGCATGTGTACTGCGTGGCCATTGCATTCAAAATGACTGAGCAAGTATAGCAAGGGATCTATACCAAATTTTGCGTTAAGCTTAAACATTCCTCTGCGGAAATTACTTGGATGATTCAGAAGGCCGTAGCTATGGGCAACTGGTGACTGGCAGCTTCATCACAACAACACACCTGCTCATGCATCATGACTCGTGCAGTTTTTTTGAGAAATATCAAATCACCCAGGTGACTCAGACCCCCTACAGTTCAGATTTGGTGCCCTGTGACTTCTGGCTTTTCCCAAAATTAAAATCACGTTTGAAAGGGAGGAAATTTCAGAATGTTGATGAGATTCAGGAAAATATAATGAGACAGCTAATGGTGACTGGGAGAACTTTGTGAAGTCCCAAGGTACCTACTTTGAAGGGGACTTAGGTGTCATCGTACCTTCGTATTATGTACTCAGAACACTCTCCCAGAACACTCTGTTATTTCCCTTGATATTGCTTCTGTTATTACTTTCACACTTGTGATTACATATTTATTTGAATTTAATTAATGAGTGCCCCTTCTTTAAACGATAAATTCTTTAAGGACAAGCATTACATATCTGCTTTGTTTCTCACTATATACCTAAAACCTAGCACAAAATTTTACCCACAGTTGGCAATAAATACTGAACTACACTGAGTGAATGAATAAATGAATTAATTACTGACCTATCATTAAATATATCTTCATTAAATGCCAATCAGAGGGATGTATAGCGAGTATTAAAAGAATTTAAAACATCTAGCTTGAGTTGGTTAGCTGAATCAATAATTTTACTTACACTCTTCCCAAAAAGGACACTGAAATAATATAAGAAAATAAACATATTAACAAACTAAAAGCATTTTGGGAAGTCAGCAAAGGATGGCATCAGTAGACCAAAAACTTTGAGGGGTTTATGGAAGGCCAAACAGATGGGACTGGACTGCTGAGGAGATCTATCGAAGCTGAAGAACCTGTATCTGAAAGGTAAGTACTTGTTCTAATAGTCTGGGCCTGGAAACACCTCAAGCTCAGAGTCAACTGGGAGTGCGGATGAAAGTGAGCATTGGTGTAGGAGGATGGTATTTAACCAAAGGCTTGCCAAAGCAGAATCAGTACTCCCACAGGTTGAGTAATAAGCAGTGGTGTCCCATCCAGACTCAGCTGGAGAAAGAGCTCTATTGAGAGTGGGGGCAGGGGAGGTTGGCACAGAGACTGCTAATTCTTTTTTCCCCCTTTATTTTGATTTTTTTGTTTCCTCTTGCACCCCCTACCTGGGACCTGGCCTGCAACCCAGGTATGTGCCTTGACTGGGAATTGAACCAGAGACCTTTTGGTTCACAGGCCAGCACTCAGTCCACTGAGCCACACCAACCAGGGTTAAATTGTTTAAAACACACACACACACACACACACACACACACACACACACACACACACACACACACACACACACACTAAAGTGAGTACTACAATACATCACTATGTACTTATCCTTCACTTCAACATTATCACTATATGCCAGTTTTTAAAATCTATATCAGGGTTTCTCAACCTCGCACTAATGAAATTTTGGGTTAGATAATTTTCTGTTATTGGAGGCTGTCATGGGCACTGTGAGATGTTTAAGAATATACCTGGCCTCTACCTACTAGATGTCAGGAGCAAACTAATTATGATGACTAAAAATAATCTCTAGACACTGCTAACTGTCCTCTGGGGGAAAACTGCCCTGAGTTGAGAACCACTGTTCCATGTCCATCTCACTGGATTATTTTAAAGCAAATCTGAGACATCATAACAACTGAAATCACTTTAGTGTGTATCACTAAGAGATAAGAATTCTTAACATAATCATAACACCCATTATCCAACTTTTAAAAACCAACACAAATTCCTTACTATAATCTAATATTCAGTTACTGCCCTGTCTCATACACATTTTCTTTTCTTTTCTTTTGGCTTGGTTGGAACTGACATCCAGAGAGGATCTATGTATTGCACATGACTGCTAGGTATACTAAGTCCACAGAGGGTTTCCTGGGTGGCCCTGAAGGCAGAGCTAATTCTAGAGGCCTCAAGAAATGAAGGGGAAAAGAGAAAAGGTAACTCCGCCTAGAGGATAACTGTGTCCAACTTCCTAAACCATGACTGAACCCCTAGTTTAGGATATATCCCTGTTTGTCCTCCTGAAGGGACACCTACTATGAGCACAATCCAGTCCAGCCAATGTACCAGAGCAAAGCTTAACCACAGCCCTACAGGTGACCTTTACAAAAACTAAAGACAGCAATGGTAGTCTTGGGAAGAAGAGGTAATACAAAAAATAGAATAAATCTTTAAAGATGTATTGCAGTTTGTGCAAGTTAAGCACTGTTAATTGTTTTAGGCCACACTCTAAAACAAGGAGCAATCTCACTGCTGTCAGGATGTCCACTATTAAAAAACAACCAACCACCTCCAGAAAATAACAGGTGTTTGCCAGAATGTGGCGAAACTGGAACCCTTGTGAACTGTTGGTGGACATGTAAAATGGTACATAAAAAATAAAAATTAAATTACCACATGATCCAGCAATTCCACTTCTGAATATATGCCCAAAATAATTAAAAGCAGGGTCTTGAAGCCCCGGCCAATGTGGCTCAGCTGGTTGGGCACTGTCCCACAAACTGAAAGGCTGCCAATTAGATTCCCACTTAAGGCACATGCCTGGGTTGCAGGCTTGGTCTCTGTGGTCCGGGCATGTATGGAAGGCAACTAATCGATGCTTTTCTTTCTGTCTTTCTCCCTCCCCTCTCCGCTCTCTAAATAATAAATTAAAAAAAATTTTTTTTAAAAAGCAGGGTCTTGAAGAGATATTTGGACACTCATGCTCATAGCAGCATTACAACAGCTAAAATGCAGAAACAACCAATTTTCCATTGATGGATGAACAAATAAGCAAAATATGGTATAGACATATAATGGAATATTTTAGCCTTAAAAAGGAAGGAAATTCTGAGACATACAACAGAACCTTGAGGACACCGTGCTAAGAAAATAAGCCAGTCTCTGTCTCTGTCTCTGTCTATCTCTGTCTCTGTCTCTGTCTCTGTCTCTCTCTCTCTCTCTCTCTCTCACACACACACACACACACACACACACACACACACACACACACACACACACACAGTATGATTCCATTAACAGAAGAGTTAAATTCAGAGATAGAAGGCAGAATAGTAGTTGCCAGGGACTGGGAAGATGGGAAACTGGGTAGTTACTGTTTAGTAGGTATGGAGCTCCAATTTTACACGATAAAAAAGGTTATGGAGATGGATGGTAGCGATTCTTGCACAAAAATGTCAATGAACTCCACACCAATGAACTGTACACTTAAAAATGGTTAAAACAGTACATTTTCTGTGTACTTTACCATTTGTAGCATTGTGACAAAAAATGGAGGAGAAAGAGCAATCTGGGAATTAAGAAAGAGTTCTTAGAAAACTAAAACATGAGTAGGGGAAAAATAATCTCAGTAGAAAGGCTGAAAAAGAGAACAGACATAACAAAACAAATTGGTATTGTGGAAGACCAAATCATGTAGCTTCCCAGAACACAGAGCACCAGTGAAAGTGAGATGGAAACTGTGAGAGCAAAGAGACAAGTTAGATAGATCTAGGAGCTCTCACATCTGTTCAATGAGTTCCCAAAGAAAACAGTAAGGAGGCAGGGGAAGAAATTACACAAGAAAGTTCCCTGAGTTATCAGGCCAAAAGAAACCATACAAGTTGAGAAGTAATATTGCAGAAAAAGATCTTTACCTAGATGCATCCTGAGAAAACTTTAGAAAATCTGGATTGAAATCAACCAACCACAAGACATCCTTAAAAACTTCCAACAGAACAAAGAAGGTTCCACACAGAGAAATGAGAATCAGGTTCACGTATGATCACTTATCTAAAATACCAATGCTAAGAGTCGATGGTGTACTATAAAGTTCTTAGGAAGGACTTTGAACCTAGAGTTATTTACTGAGCCAAATTTTAATTTCAGCATGAGGTCAAAAGAAAGCCATCTCCAGAGCTCAGGACTTTGGGGTCACACAGACCCGAGGGTTCAAATCTCTATCACCCTACTTAGTAGCAGTGTAACAATCTCTTGGAACCTTTGCGGAATGCTTTATGAAATGCAAATAGGAGTATATTATCCTTCTACACCCTTTAGAGTTAATGTAAGATTTAAAAGAAGCAACATTTGCAAAGTACTGATATGAAGGGAAAAGCTTTAGCCTTGGGATCCAGAAGCTCACATATTCTAGCTTCCTATCTCGGGCAGGTCTCTCTGTCTATAACAGAGAAACTATATCCCAAATGTTGCCGACCATTTGTTTTTTTTCCCCCTTTTAAATTCCATTTTATTATTTATGCTATTACAGTTACCCACTTTTTCCTCCCTTTCCCCCTTCATCCAGTCTGCCACTCCCTCAGGCAATCCCCATACCATTGCCCACGTCCATGGATGTCTGTTCTTCGGCTACTCTCTTCACCTTCTTTCAGCCAGTCCCCATCTCCTCCCTCTCCTCTTAGAGCTGTCAGTCTGTTCCATATTACTATACCTCTGATTCTGTTTTGCTCGTTAGTTTATTTCATTCATTAGATTCCACATATAAGTGAGATCATATGGTATTTGTCTTTCACTGGCCGGCTTATTCTCTAGGTCCATCCATGCTGTAGTAAAAGGTGGGTCCCTTCTTTTTTACCACTGCATAGTATTCCATTGTGTAAATATACCATTGTTTTTTTTATCCACTCATCTACTGATGGGCACTTACACTGTTTCTAGATTTATAGTAAATAACCCTGCTATAAACATAGTGGTGCATATATTCTTTTGAATTGGTGTTTCAGGCCACCACTTGTTTTTATAAATAAAATTTTATTGGAGCACAGCTATAGTCATTCATTTACATATTGCCTACAGCTGCTTTTCCACTACAAAGGTAAAGCTGAGTAGATGTGACAGAGATAGTATGGTCAAAAAACTGATAATTATTTCTTATCTGGCCCTTGATAGAAAAAGTTTGCTGAACCCTGATCTAGAATGGTATTATCACTTCTCCTCTTACAAGATTCTAGCACAAATGTCACTTTTTGGTAATTGCTTCTTTCTTATACATCCATAATACTACCTACCTACTCTGCTACAACTCAAAACATTGAATTAAAGTAATTGATTATGTGACTATTATAAACTTTGAGGGCATGGATTCAGTATTACCCCCTGATATCTTTCATTCAATAAATATATCTTGTGTGGTAGCTGTGTCAAGCAGGTCCTATGAATACGGTAGTGAACAAATAAAAATTCCTTGTCCTTATGAAGCTTGTATTAGTAGAGGAGAGAGGACAACAGACAACTAAAGAAATATATAATAGGGTAGTGATAAGTGCTATGAAGAAAAACAGTAAGGCATGAAAAAAGAGGGAATGGTGGGAGGTATTCTATGATGTAAGATGGGGTGGTCAGAAAAAGTCCTGAATGAATGAATAAAGAATCAGGAAGGCAATGTGACAAAAAGAGTCAACTAGCCAGATAAGTTAGAAATTAATAAAAATTATTAATTAACATTTAAACACTTATGTAGGAGGCATAGAGCAAGGTACCGCACACATATGACTCAATTATTGTAAAACCTGTAAGATACCATTATTAACCTTATTTTATGGATAAGGGAACTGAACAGAGAGATTAACTTGCCCATATTACACATCTGCAAATCTAAAGCAAGACCACATAGTTGCCCCATTCTCCAGGCCCTTCATAAACTACAAGACCAGGGAACAATGACATTTTTGGTACAGTTAAAGATAACATAAATAGTAAAGATGTCCTTAGGCCACTGTGAGGGAAGGAGACTTAGATCCATTAAAATAGGAGAACTTACAGCTTCCTCTATCAAATATCAGACTTGGAGGTAGGCTCAGGATCCAGTCATCCTTCTAGGGCTCATCCTCTCATCATGCTCAGGCTTGTCCTGGTCTGGTTCCTCTGGAGATGTAGCCCTGCACGGTACAGGCTGGCGCAGGCAAGGTCGGCACACTGGTCCAGTCCCTGCTGTCCCCTCCCCCAATCCGTTCTAGCAAAATTCCGCTTCCAAGACTTAGGCCAGGGGTCAACATTTCAAAAATATTAAAATGGTGTTCTGGGACCACAGATGTCTATTTGCTATAACCCCTTTCCAAGAAACAAAGGGTTATATTATTCTAAGGGCTTATAAGTAGCCAGATGAGTCACTTAAGGAGTTATAGACACATTTTACTCAACTATAAAAATAGTAAGTGAAATAAAACCCATACTTCTCTAGCCTTATGCTAGAAGTATGTTAGTAGAAGTAGTTAACAACTCACAAAGGCAGAAATGTAATGCTGTTCTAAGTGCATCCTATCGGCTCTAAAAACAGCAAAAGTTACCAGGGCGCCTTAAGAAGCCAAACCACCGGGCTGAGCCCAATCACTTGTTGGCTAGGGCCAAATTACCATTCAGAAGCCTTAATTTCTATTGCCCATCTACCTTCTCTAAGGCTCCTGGAGTTACATTTCTTAAAAAAAAAAAAAAAAAAATCTGACCACGTTACTTCCTATCTTACCATCACCAGGAGATGCC
Source organism: Pteronotus mesoamericanus (assembly GCF_021234165.1). NCBI lineage: Eukaryota > Metazoa > Chordata > Mammalia > Chiroptera > Mormoopidae > Pteronotus > Pteronotus mesoamericanus. Next base: position 22,908,454 of record NW_026555105.1, on the reverse strand, counting down.
CTGACTCCTGAGCTCAATGTACCACCAGGTCCAACTGTGCACTGTTCCTCAAACACATGACTTGCTCTTTCATGTCTCCTTGCTTTTATCCTACTTGGTGCATCCTCATTTTCCTCAGTGACTACATTAATTTGAACTGCCCAAAGCTCACCTCTGTGCCTTGTTCCCACTCTCCAGGTACAATAATTAAGTCTTTTAAGCTCTCTCACAGCACTTTATGTGCTATATTCAATAGCATGTAGCTGAGTGGACTTTTTGGTTGTTGGTGTTCACGTTTCTTCCATGGGACATTTTTCTTTCTGGAATCCTCAGCATCCAACAAGTGCTGAATGAATACATTATTAAAGGTGTTTTTAGGGAAAGCCATCATAAATGGAGATCAAAATAATAATGTCACTTACTATGATAATCCAAAAATACCTCTTTAACCAAGAATGTTGACCCTTCTCTAAACTGCAACTCTAGCAAATTACTGAAGGAAAAAGCCAGGGGGATCAGGTGATCTAATCTGATAGCTGATAAACTTTAAAGAGCCTCTGGGATTCAGTAGAAAGTTTATCCTGCCCAGTAGTTCAAGGACTCCTTCACAAATATGAGGAGAATACTATTTCCAGATTTGAAAAAAAAAGTTACAGAAAAGATTATAGCAGGTCCTCAAATAATGTTGTTTCATTCAATGTCATTTCATTATAGCACTGATGAAATGTCTAGGAACTTGGTTTTGTTATATGTAGCAGAACCTATCAGTAGTGTCAAGTGAGGACTTATATTTAAAATAATTTCAAGTATAGTTAACAGCTTTATCCAGTATTCTTGCTCTTTAACAAATATCAGTTATAAGGTCTTCATGTAAAAATCCTATTATTTAAAAAAAGCTATTAAAATAAAAAGTAGGTTTATGGAGAATTTTGTTTAAAATATGCAGCGAAGAGAATTAGGTAACGTCTACAGTTGTGCTGGTATGGCTGCTTGCTACATGACCCTGCCTTAGGAGCTGCCTTGCACACCAGCCTCCAGGAACCCTAGGAGTGTCCTTATTTCTGCTAGTTCTGAATGAATGGCTAAGATTCCTGATCTCCTTAATCTCCCACCTAATAGTAACAATAACGGAGTGGTGATGGTAGTAGGTAGCAGTGTAAAAGAAACACTTGCTGAGCAACAGCTATGCTCCAACGTAGCACTAGATCAAGCCGTTTGTGTTACTTCACTCTCCACAACAACCCTATAAAGAAAATTGTTCCTATCCTAGTTTGCAAATGGTTAAATGAGACTCAGGGAAGTTAAATACCTATCCCACCCTACTGGTAAGTGGTAGAGTCAACAACACAAAAGCCCAGGTGGTTTAGCTCCAAAGCCCATGGTTTTTTTTTAACCACTGCATACACTTCCTCTCCAAATATCCCACTGTGCCACTCACTCCTTGGCCTGCGTACATATATCAAACTCATTCAATAGCGTTTCCTTAGATGGGAATATCTCTATTGGAATATCTCTATTTATGAATGGGAGGATGCATCACTATCTTGCTCAAACTTCATGGGAATAGTAGTGGATGTTACAGATTCTCTCCTTGAGGACCAAAGAACCTAGTCCCGCAGTTGCTGGATTAGCAGCTAACTGCTCTCAGCCAAGTTCTTCCCCAGGAATTGTCCTTGGCCTAAGAGAGTAGCCTGGCCCGGGGAAAAGATCCCGCAACCTCCAATTCCAGCTCCAGCTCCTGTGGGACTGGCTGAGGCCTTTGCCGTCTTTGCTCTGACTGTATGACATCTCATTTCCTCCCTCTACCCACTATTACTGCCTTTACTGCCTCACAGGTGCTATAGAGAGAAAATGCTTCCCAATAAACTTGCTGTATGCAAATCTCTGTCTCAGAGTTTGTTTTCCCTAGAACAAAACTAATAAAATTGAGATGTAAAACTACATGAATACTAACAGCTAGAGAGTATACTCATGGCCACTGACTTCACGGTGAAGAGGTACGTGGTAGATAACGCCAAAACTGATTTATGCATTACTATATATTACACAAATCATCCAAATTAACACCAGTAAAAACACACTGAAATAAAAGAACTGGTAACGAAAAGACAAATATTGTATGCTTCCACTTAAATTAGAGACAGAATAGTGAAATCCATAAACACAGAAAGCAGAATGGTGGTTGTCAGGGGCTAAAGGGAAGGAGAAATGTGGTACTGAATGGGTCACAGAGTTTCAGTTTGGGATGACAAAGTTCTGGAGATAATGGTTGGTGAGGGTTGCACAATGTGAATGCCACTGAACTGTACAGTTAAAATGGCAAATTTTATATTATATGTATTTTAATCACAATTAGAACAAAAGCTGGTTCTACCAATGCATTCAAACAAAGTAATTTGGAATACATTTAAAAAAAATACACACGAGAAAATATCAGTTCTTGGTCTTCAAAAAAAAAGGAAGCAAAGTTGCCTGCCTCTCTTCCTGTCCTTTTTTTCCTTTCTGCTTTGACAATTAAGACACCAGCTATACCCTGGCCGGTGTGGCTCCGTTGATTGGAGCACCCTCCCATAAACCAAAAGGTCACGGGTTCGATTCCCAGTCAGGGCACATGCCTAGGATGCAGGTTCCTCTGGCTGGGGTCTAGTCAAGGGGCGTAGGAGAGGTAACCGATCTTAGAAGTTTCTCTCACATGGATGTTTCTGTCCCTCTCTCTCTCCCTGCCTTCCCCAACCATTGCTGTTCAAAGGCATCACAAAGGCCAGTGCATGAAAACTTACAACCCTGAATCTGCACAGAAATAACTTGCTCAGCAAACCCATTATCATGCAAATATTTCAAAACAATTGCCTTGTTTCTCAAAAATCATTTGCCTTTAAAATTAGAACATGATATCAAAATTCACAGCAATATTGCCCTGACCAAGGGTAGTCTGAGATGGTTGATCATTGTCCCATGGGGCAGAAGGTCAATTCCCTGTCAGGGCAGAGGCGTGTATGCCAACATGTCCCCAGGTGGGGCTGGTGAGAGAGACAGCCAGTTGATGCTTCTCTCACGCACTGATCTGTCTCCCCCTCTCTTTCTCCCTCCCCTCCTCTCTGGCTAAAAAAAAATTTTTAATTAAGAATTTTAAAAAAAGGAAGTTTAATAAAAAATTTTTTACAGCAATACTGTAAGATCTGCTCTGGTACAACTGTCATTACATATGGGGCTTTAGCAACTTCTGAGAATATGTATGCCTCTTCATTTTTCTGTTTGGTCAAAGGTAATTATAAAAAATTATTTTTTTAATTTAAAAGGAGATTTATTATATTAGTATGTCACAATTAGCAATAATCTTGATAATTAGTATAATTGTATTTCTTCTTAATCACAGTATTGAAACTATTCAAATCTATATTAGTTAGCTAGGTAAAACAGGGATATCTGGGGCAAGAGAAAGGCTGAATATTAAGAAAATAAACGCTAAGAAGAAGGAATCACAGATCTTATGTTTAATCTTGAAGCCTAACACTTCGTCTTACTTCTATATTTAACAGTCAGAATCTGGAAAGAAAGTAAGCCTAGCCAGGATACTGCATTAATCCAATATAGTTCCTGAGTTTAGGAAAGTGAGAGCTCGAAAACAGAAGGAACTCTGTACACACTATGGTAACATCGTATTATTCCTCACTAAATACAGCGGTAGGTGGACAACACATAAAGGGTTAGAGTAACTATTTTTCTGATTCAAATGCTCCCTACTTAGTGGGACTTTATAAGCCTTCAAATGCTCCATTACTTAATTATGGAGGAAAAAATGCGCATGGTTAAATAATGGAATCAGAAAAAAAATACCTCAAAAAGTCTAATTTGATAAAAGTAGGAAATCATGATGAGAAAGATTGTTTCACAGATTAACATTTTCTAAACTCAAATGCAATTGGATGATTTCTCTTTCTTTTATGCTCTTTGTAGCTTTACTGTTGTCCTAAGCAAAACATGCCACTTCTACAGATGTGAACTCACACACTTTGTTCTCTGGTGACCAGGGATTTGGCAGTACTGCTTAGACCACTGACACAGCATTTCCAGTAATAGAGGCTTTACACTAAAGGGTTGAAAATCCATGAAATCCCAATGAAGTGACAAAAGGTCAATATTTTAGAGTAGGCTAACAACACAAAGGCAGAGGCTGTTTAAAGGTAACTATGGCCTAGAGATTAGTAATTAACTATGGAGTATAAATTATGGCCTAATGTCACCAAAGGGTAATATTAAGGAGATGACATGATAAAGTAAGATACAGTTGTTTTATTACTTGTTAAAATGCATCATAGTTATGAGAGTCTATAATCTACATTTAAAAACATAATGAGTACTTGTTTCTGTTACTCTTTTCTATGAAGTTAATATGAAAACAACTTAAGGAAAAATAAACATATAACAGCCACAGATGTACAAGATTACCACAGACTGTGAGCAAAGGAAACATGACATATTATACACTGTAAAAGAGTCAGACATAAGGTGAGTGGCTCACCTCTTCTGTCCTTGGAGTCAGAATTACCTGTGTTAACAAGTGAAAAATAGAAACATTCACTCAAATTAAAGAAAAAACATTATTATCAATCTAAAGTAAGATAAAATAAACTCTAGGGATACAGATACTGTTATCTGTTAATACACTGGAGCTAGAATGAGGCATCCTCCAACAACTGGGAAACAAGACTGCCCAGATTCACTAAACTTTAATCAGTGGTTTGTCATTCTGTGTGAGTATAAAAACAATAAAACATCAATATTCATAAAAAGCACAAGAATATAAAGAGAAATACAAACAATAGTATCAGAGGCCTTTATGTGTTTTAGGTCATTAAAATGCAACAGCCAAAGTTAAGGATATGAAAGACCTAAATGATAACAGGCAATAAAATTTAATTGGTATACACCAAATTCTATAAACTAACAGAAAAAAAGCCTTTTCAAAGGCTTATGCAATATCCACAAGTCCTTATAAATTCCCTGCAGTAGAAATAACACAGACAAGATTCTTTTAGCATAATACAATAAAACTAGAAGTTAACAAACACTTGAAAATTAAAAACAAAGCCAAATTGCAAAGCACCTAAAAAATAAAAATAACATCATCCTTGAGGCAAAATCCACCAATTCTCTCCCAGTATCAGCCTCCTCTTTTACTTGCCTTTGGCACAGAACCCCTGTTTTTATTTTTGTTTTGTAGCTGAACACAAAGCTGTCTAGCTAAAAACTACATTTCTCAGACCCCTTTGTGCTGTGTAGTAGTCACATGAAGAATTCAAGCCAATGGGATGTGAGCAAAAGTGATGAAGGCAACTTCTGGTTACATCTCTTGTGTTAAAAAAAAAAAAAAAAAAAGGTTTGCCCCCATTGCCTCTGTTCATCTTTCCCAGGGGCTGAAACCAGAATCCAATGATGAGAGCCATCTTTAACCAAACAGACGAGGAAAATTTTGTTGGGAGGACAGAGCCATAAAAATCAGAAACTTGGTTCTAGATTAGGCAAAGTCCTCTGTCTACCTCTAGAATGTGGATAGGGGAAAAGACTTTTCATTAAATTAATTAATTAAGACTTTTGTCTTAATTTAAGTCACTGAATTTTGGTGTGTCTTTGTCAGAATAGTTCAGGCTGCACCCTAACTAGTACAAGTACCGAGAGGAACACTCACAGGATATGGCTAAAGCTATAGTTATAAATAATTCATAGTATTAAATATATTAATTAACTGGCAAGAATAAAAAACAAACAAATTAAGCCTTCAATTCAGGGAGACAGAAAAAGCACAAAATATATCTAAGAAAAGTCAAAAAAGAATAAAAAAGAAATCAATAAAACAAAAAGTGAAAAAGACAGAAATAATAAATATACAATAGCAGGCTCTTTGGGGGAAAAAGAAGCAATGAATCATGATATAGATAAATGGTTAGCCAACCTTAACAAAAAAAGAACATAAATATTTAAAATAAATACTCATAGCTATGTAAGAAATTGATCCTAAGAAGTGACTTTTCCTCAAATCTATTCAAGTAATTTTGAAAACATGAATGAAATGCAGTTTTCTAGGTAAACCCAATTCTTTCCATGAAGCAAAGCAAAATAGTGACAACTAAAATTTACCAAAATGTAGCACAAATACAAAGGAAACATACAGACCAAATTCATTTAGAAATAACTTATGACTCTCAACGGAAAAATCCCCAATTAAAAAATTATCAAATTGTAACAATTCATTAAAGAAAAATACAACACAACCAAATATAGTTGTTTCTGCAGGAATGCAAACAGTTCAAAAACAGTAAATCTATTAATATGATTCATCATAGCATATGATAAAAAGAAAAAAAGTCATATAGATCTTGCTCACTGATGCTGAACAGGCAACTGGCAATATTTAACACTCATTCTTGACATAATGCTCTTTAAACCAGGAATAAAGTGACAAATCCTCAACATGATAAATATGTTTATCTCAACCTAAGAGTCAGTACCATGTTTAATGGAAAAACACTGAGTGTACCCCCCTTAGAGTCAGGTACAAGACAAGGCTATCTGCTTTTGTTTCCTAACTTTGTTTTGGAGCTATTCGCCATTTTATTTAAACTGAAGAAAAAAGAGATCTAAAAATTAGGAATAGATATTTGCAGATGAGATGACTTAAAGACTTATGATAATTGAAAAAAATTATGTCAAATACTAAGGAATTTATTAAGATGATGAGTATAAAACGTACCTATGAAAATCAATGGCCTAAATATACCTAAAACTAAAACAGTGTTATATGTCAATTATAGCTCAATTAAAAAAAAAAAAGCCTTCTTAAATAATGGAGGAAAGTACTGTTTATAGTAGCACAAAAAAAAAAAAAAAAAGCAAAAAACCCTTCAAAATATTAGAAATAAGCTGGACAAAACATGTGCAACATCAGTGGCAAAAACTTCAAAACACTTCCAAGTAATACAAAATAAGACCAGCAAACGGACATTGCATTCTTGGATAGGAAGACTTACAGGTGTCAATTACTCTGTTAATATGTTTCACGTGACCAATAAAAAAATTTTTCCTGCTGTACAAGTTGATTCTAATGTTCATAAAGAAAAATAATCAAGAATTGCTGGCCAAATTCTGAAAAATAAGATTAATAAGGGATGACTAACCTTATAAGATATTAAATATTTTACAAAGTTACAATTATTGAAATAGTGTGATTTTGTACATGGACAGAGAAATAGATTAAGAGAAAATACATATGCCAAGAAATAGAACTCAAATGCATATAGGAACCTAAATACATATTAGAATTCAATATGCGATAGAGGTGACATTAGAATCAGTGAGGAAAAAAATACATTATTCATTAAAGGGTATTGGGAGAAGTAGTTAACCATTTGGGAAAAACAGATCCATAGCTTGCATTTTACATTAGAATAAATTCCAGATGGATAAAAGATTTCAGGACACACATGCATGCACATGCATATGCAACACACAGAAGTCTAGAAGAAAACCAGAGAAGTCTAGAAGAAAATATAAGGAAATTTATTTGATAATATTGGAGTCAGAAAAGCCTTACTAGATATGATCTAATACCTAGAAAACATTTAATGAAACTGATAAATTTTTTTAATTAAAAAATTTAAGAATTGCTAATGATAGTTTCTTCAATGCAGTAAAGCTAGGTGACCAACTGCAGGAAATATTTGCAGCTTTATCACAAGTAGGCAAAGGGCTCATTTCCCTACCATTAATGAGTTTGAAAAGCTTAACATTCTAATACAATCAACACATTTCATGTCTCAGAGGAGACCGAAATGGCATTTCACTGGTGATTTCTATTCAAAATCAGTAAAACATGAGTAAACATTTATTGTACATTAGGATGTCATAGTCTGTAACCACACATTTTACTCATCACCACCATTTTACCAATCCTTCCATAATTGTTACATCATAATTTCTGGTTAAATCAGTATTTAATGTTTTATATTATGACTATGTAATATTATTTCCTGCTGAGGTATAGATATAATGTAATTATTTTCCTTTTCTCATACTGTCTTTTTCTGGATTTAATAATTGCCTTACATTTTTCTTTGTTTAGTTTCCTATTTTTCTCTTCCAGTTTCTCTGTTCTCGTCTTCTAAAATTTCTATTATTTGAATATGGGACATATCCTGAATTAATTTGTTAATCTTTTTTTTTTCCTACTGAACTTTGCTTTGAGTTTTCATTTTTCTCCTTTTTAAAATAAGCAAGTATGTAATTATATATTTCTTTTTCCTCCATTTATAATAAAATAATATACTGTGTACATTTCTGCACATCGCTTTTTTTAAGTTAGTCTATTTTATAATTAAGGCCTGCTTGAGTGTGGGTGGTAGGGTAATAATACAGGTTTAGTAATTTATAGTTTTAATTTGAACATTTCACCTAAAATGTCATACAGTGTGCTTGAGTGTGATATTGTTATGTTACAGAATTACATGCCTATGATTTTGTAACAAAAGAGGCGTTATTTGTGCCAGACCCTGTACTTGTTCTGTATTATAGTAAAGAACTGCTGCATTAAATAGATATACCTTAATGTATTTATCCAGTCTTCCCTATAAGTGTACATTAAGGTTGTTTTTAGAGTACTCTTACAAACAAGTCGTCATTTCAAGCATATATGGTAGGGTAAATTATTTTAAGGGTGCATTTATAAACTGATGGATATTGCCAGATTTCTCTGTACTGGGAAATACAGTTTCATAAGCAGTGTGTCAGAGTGCCTGTCTTTCTGCACTCTCTTCAATGCAGTAAAATATCAAACTTGAATTTGTCAAGTGAAAATTAGCATCTCAGTATAGCTTTAATTTGCATTTTACTGAGCGAGGCTGAGCATCTTTTCATATTTGGAAGGATCATTTATATTTCTTTTTCTGAGAACTCTGTTGATATGCTTTGCTTGAGCTGTGCTGAAGCCCTGAACAAACTGGCACTGCAACTCAACTGTCCCCTGAGAGCCTCTCTAACCTCACCCCTGGACACAGGTCTCCTCCCACTGCATATCTAATTGCTTTGGACATCCAGACCCATTTTCGTTCCCATGGTCTCCATAGGTCCCTTCCTTTTCAGGGCTAATGCTATTGCTTACCTTCTGTATACTTGCATCTTCAGTGTCTCTCTTTTTTTAAGGTTTTATTTATTTATTTTTTTATAGAGAGGGGAAGGAAGGGAGAAAAAGTGGGAGAGAAACATCAATGTGTGGTTGCCTCTTGCATGCCCCCAAACGGGGACCTGGCCTGCAACCCAGGTATGTGCTCTGACTGGGAATCGAACTGGCGACCCTTTGGTTCACAGGCCAGCACTCAATCCACTGAGCCACACCAGCCAGGGAACATCTTCACTCTCTCGCATCATCAATTAGCTCCCCTTTCTCTTATATTTTCAACCTTCTTCTCTATCTTTAAACATGATTACACCTCTCCAATCTAACCAGGAACCCATGCAAAGCAGGACATCCTCCAGAATCTTTCTTCTTTCCTCTTAACCCTTTATTAACAGATATTCCTGAGAATGCCCTATATCTAGATTTCATTACTTCATTTGGGTTATTTTACCTATTTCAAGAAATTTTATGGCTAGAAAACACAAACAAAAATAATAAAGGTGAATAAACTCGAAGAGCAAAAGAAAGAACAAATAGAAACCATCTCTAGTACCTGAAGGAGGGAAAGTTTCTGGAGTGGTTGCTGCAGTGCTGGAATTCCCCTCCCAAGGTTCTTCTGTTCTGGCATCTGTGAACTGGTCACCTGGAAACCATGTTCCATTTGGTGAAACTGTAGTAACTACAGAACTGGTGCTTGCTATTCTTGTGGTCCCATTCTCAGAGTCTGAAGAATTGACAGTGGTTACATATGTAGATCCCAGAGTTAGATTTGGGCTGAATGCTGGTGTCACTGAAAAAGTTATTGAAGAAGTAGGATTCAAAGTTTTGGTCTCTTCTTTTACTGACTCTGTTTTTGATGCTTCAACAGATCTTGTAGGTGAAACTACAAACACCAAGAAAATAAGGAAACATCATATGAAAAATATAAAAGCTTAAAAGCTCTGAGGCACAAAGTAGCAAGTCTTAATAAGCTGTCAAACACTTGGAGACCAAACAAAGAATGAACAAATGAGCGTGCATGCCCACACACATGCACGCACACTTTATCTAGTGCTAGATCCTTTCTATCAACTCCAAAAGAATGCAGGGTCTTTTTGTTTACTTAAACTAGTATGTATATGGTATATGTCATAGTATGCAGTATGATATATACTACAATGATGAGCATTCACTATGACTCAGAGATTTCCAAATACATTTTACCATCACTTTTAAGTAAAACTTTAATATTTTTTCTTTCTTAAATATCACCTAGGTCTTCAATTGTTAGTCATTAAATGTAAAAGCAAAATTCTACTCTGAATACCAGCTTTATTAAATGACAATTTACCTGTCGTTGTATTGTTGGCACTGACATGTATCAGACTACTGCCAAGCAGAACAAAAATGATCCAGGAATCCATGCTGACCTGGAAAATAGAGAGCCATGTTAGATAAGATTCTGTATTATTCTAACTATGTCCAAACTACTCACCAAAGGAGTATTTTGGGCAAAATGTTCCCAGCTACTGAAATGTGCACACAGGACAAATGATCTTTTTGGAGCCTCATATGTACATTTCCCCAGGAATCCAAGTACTTAATTGAATCTTCAAATAAATATAAGTAAGACTTAGTAAGAACAAACTTTTTTGAGCAGCGATTCTCAACCTCGGCTGCACTGTTAGAATCACCTGGTGAACTTTTAAAAATTCCCATACTAGACTACATCTCTGGGGGTGAGAGCTAGGTAGCTGTTCTTTTAAAAGCTCCCTAGGTGATTGCTATGTGCAGCTTTAGCATCTTCAGAATGAGAAGTATGGAGAAGATAAAGTGGCTGCATGAATGTACTGCCCTTCAGAACAGACATCATACAGCTGTCTTCACCCTTTATTCCATCTCAAACCACATCAAAGGGCTATAGCACATGCCCACCACTAATGGTGGCTTATTCGTCCATTTAGATTTGTGTCCTACACTGAGCCAGGTACTAGGGAAGCAACTGCGGAACAATATACTCATAGGTCCTATCTTCATGGAGCTCACAGCCTAGAAGTAGTTCAATATGGCAGTGCTACATGTGAAGCAGGACTTGCCTCTCCTGAGAAGGGTTAGGACATGCACGTGGCTCATATACACCCAGCAACCATGCCTAAAAGGGAAATGGGGTTAAGGAGGTGGCCTTCCCAAGGTACAGCCATATAAGATTTGACCATATTTCCACTTTTCTGATCTTGACCATAATCCAAAACTGGGAAAGGATACAATTCCCTCCACAGGATTAGGAAACAGATTGGAAGGCTGATTATTGTATATGTATATGTATATGTATATGTATATGTATATGTATATGTATATGTGTCTACTCTTGATAAATCAATAGTAAATGGTTTGGGGAAAAATTTGTATTTGAGGAGAAGGGGTTAGACTATTACCTCATTCCATATACCAAAATAAAACCCAGTTGAGTTCAAGAATTAAATGCTTAAAGCACATTTTAAAAAGGAAATAAATGTTTGTGTGCTCAAGATGAGGAAGGAAAACATAAAGGCAATGTAAGAAATCACAAAGGTTAAAAATTAAATACCTAACAATAGAAAAAAACAAAAGCTTCTAAATGTAAAAGAAATCAATTATTAATAATGTTCATGGATAGGAAGACGCAGTATGTCAAGCTGTCAGTTCTTCCTATTCTGGTTTATAGAGTCTATACAATCTCGATCAAAATTTTAGCAAGTTACCTTATGGATATTGACAAGCTTATCATACAGTTTATAATAGAGAGGCAAAAGACTGAGAATAGCCAACTCAATATTGAAGAAGAACAAAGTTGGAGAACTAACACTATTCTACTTCGAGACTTACTATAAAGCAATAATAATCAAGACAGTGTGGTACTGGTGAAAAAACAAACAGATCAGTGGACCAGAAGAGAGCCTAGGAAAAGACCCACATGAATATAGTCAACTGACCTTTGGCAAAGAAATAAAAACAATACAATGGAGCAAAGACAGTCTTTTCAATAAACTGTGCTGGAACAACTGGTCAAACAGTGTAAAAAAAAAAAAAAAGACAAATCTAGACACAGACCTTATACTCTTCACAAAAATTAATTCAAAATGGATCACAGACCTAAATGAAAATGCAAAACTACAAAACCTGGAAGATAAATAGGAGAAAATCTAGAGGAACTTGGGTATGGTGATGACTTTGTAGGTATAACACCAAGGGCATGACCCATGAAAGAAATAATCAATAAGCTGAACTTCATTAAAATTTAAAACTACTGCTCTGCAAAAGCCACAGGTGGGGAGAAAATATTTGGCAAAAGACACATCTGCTAAAGGACTGCTATCCAAAATATACAAAAAAACTCTTTTAACTTAACAAAAAGAAAACTATCAACCAGATTTTAAAATGGTGAAAAGGCCTGAAAAGACATTTTATCAAAGAAGCCCTGGCTGGTATGGCTCAGTTAGATGGGCATTGTCCCTCAACTGAAAAGTCAGGGCACCAATGCCTGGGTTGCAGGTTTGGCCCACAGTTGGAGCACATATGAAAGTCAACTAATCGATGTTTCTCTCTCACACTGATGTTTCTCTCCCTCTTTTTCTCTCTCTAAAATCAAAAGAAAGGAAGGAAGGAGGAATACTGATGGCAAGTATGCATATGAAAAGCTGTTCAACAACTTATGTCATTAGGGAATTGCAAATTAGAACAATGAGATACCACTATACACCTATTAGAATGGCAAAGCTCCAAAACACTGACAACAACAAATCCTGGTGAGGCTGTGGAACATCAGGAACTCTCATTCACTGCTAGTGGAAATGCACAGTGGTACAGACACTTTGGAAGATAGTTTCGTGATTACTTATAAAACCAAACATACTCTTAACATATGATCCAGCAATTCTGATCCTTGTCATTTATGCCATTTACTCCATTTATTCAGGAGAGCTGAAAACTTACATCAACACAAAAACCTGGACACAGATATTCATACCGGTGTTATTTGTAATTGTCAGACTTGGAAGCAACCAAGGTGTCCTTTAGTAGGTGACTGGATAAATAAACTGGGATATCCAGACAATGAAATATTATTGAGAGCTTAAAAAAAAAAAAGAAAGAAAAAGCTACCAAAGTCACAAAGAAACATGGAGAAATCTTAAATGCATATTACTAAGTGAAAGAAACCAATCTGAAAAAGCTATGTATTGTATAATACTCTTGAGAAGGCAAAACTAGGGAGACAGTAAAAAGATGAGTAGGTGAGGAGTTAGGGAGAAGGAAGAGAATGAATATGTGGAACACAAGGGATTTTTAAGGACAGTCAAATCATTCTGTACGATGATACAATGGTGGACACATGTCAGTATACATCTTTCCAAACCCAAAGAATGTACACCAACAGTGAACCCTAATGCAAACTATGGAATTTGGGTGATAATGATGTGTTGGGTGAAAATGCAGGTGCACTGATTGTAGTAAATGAACCACTGTGGTGCAAGATGTCAATCATGGTGGAGGTTGTGCATGTTTAGGGCACAGAGTATTTAGGAACTCTATCATTTCTGCTCAATTTTGCTGTGAACCTAAAACTAATCTAAAAAATAGTCTTAAAAAAAAGAAACTGGGACACAAATAAGAGAAAGGATTAAAACAAGAACTCATATCTACAAAAAAATTGAAACCTGCAATTTCGAAAAACCTGAAAACCTAAACAGATAATTTATATAACAAAAACAAACAGCTAAGGAAATATATGAAAAAGTGCTGACCATCCCAACTAATCAAAGGAATATGAGCCTTGATGACCGGTGTGTTCAGTGGGTTGAGCATCATCTTGCAAACCAAAAGGTGGCCAGTTCAATTCTGGGTCAGGACACATGCCTAGGTTGTGGGCCAGGTCCCTGACTGGAGGCATGCAAGGATCAACCAACGATACCTCTTAGGCGCACATCAATGTTTCCCTCCATTTCTCCCTCCCTTTCCCTCTCTCTAAAAATAAATAAAATCTTTTTAAAAAAATGGAATATGAGGTAACATTTTTACTTTCCAAATCAGAAAAGATTTCATATTCCAATCATATGAAATACTCAGTGCTGGTGTAGGGGTTCAGAAGAGGCCTCCCCAAAATGTGCCACTCCCCAAACTGTGAATTATTTTAAGGTGAAGGCAATCAAGACCCTGCAAACTCACCAGAAGCTTATCTCTCTCTTAAAGAATTTAAATTATGGGCCTTGCCCATAACAAGAGTTATAAAACCAAAAAAACAATAAACTCCTATCTGTATGACAAGGCAAACTACTAATTATTGAATATCTACTCTTCTTACCATACAATGACCTTCTTCCTCTCTGAAGCCTCAAGGCACCTTACCTCACCCTTAGCTCAGAATGTCATATATACCTCATTTTCTGTATTTGAACCTCTCATTTATGTGGGGTCTCTGATGCTCTCATGTATTTGGGTTTCGCACGCATACACATGTAATTAAATTTGGTTATTTTCTCTTGTTCATCTATCTCATGACAACTTATTAGACCAACTGATGGAATTTAGGAAATTAGAGGAAAGTTTCTTCCTTCCCCATGCTGGCAAGAGTCACCTGGAATGAACAAATACTGGTGGGAATGCCAATCAGCCTACATTAACAAATTCCTTTCCAGAAGGATTATACAAAAATCTTAAAGATGTCCATACTGTTTTCTCATACATTTTTATTTATTCCAGTCTGAAGTAAATATAAGTAATCTGAAACTCAGACTAAAATGATACAGAGATATTCATTAAGTGATAAAGTAGAAGATGAAATAAGTATTATGTTGCTATTCAAGATGATATATTGTGGCAATTCAAAATGTTGTATTCAAAGAATTTAAGAAAATGGAACAAGCCTTTCATTTTAAGCTTTAAAAAAAGCCAAATCAAACTGAATATATCATATGATTTCAACTAAATTTATGAATGTATATGAATGTATATTCATGATAGTAAGACTGGAAGGAAAAATCTATAAACATTTTGGCATAGCATGTTGTGATTTTTATTTTCTTTACACTGCATTTTTTATTTTCTAATTTTTTTAAAATAAAAGCATATTTATATAAATAAAAATAATCAATAAAATTAAGTTAAAGAGAAAATAGATTTCACTAGAGCATGAATGCAGTAAGAAGCAAAACTAAAAGAAGGAAAGTGCACAAGAAAGGCATACCTCAAATGAAAGAACGCAAGGGGGGAAAAACAGACACATAGTGGATGGCAGGTTGGAGAGGATTTGAATGAATAAACTATGGAATAAGAGAAATATCAGAATTTAAGGAGATTCATGTCACTAAAAAGGTATATTTACCACAATCAGGAAAACCATAGTAAAGGCCTAATTTTTCCCAGAGCATACAAATTCCTGTGACTTCCTGATCTTTGTCAAAACTAAACTGCAACCACACCCATGCTTACTTGCCCTCCTCCAATCTCCCTGTCTTCTATTCCAAGCATCCCAGAGCTGCAAGGCAGGAAGCAGGGCAGAAGTTTCCTCACTCTTCATGGATGCTTTATGCATACTGTTTTTCCTGGAGCCTGTTTTAATAGCCCCTGTTCCTGAGGGCTTTTTGGCCTAATGGCTGCTGATACTCACTTGTTACTACAATGTGGCTCACAGTTTTCTTTCTATCCCCAAATTCTAATATTCCCCTAGAAGGCTGTTCAACATCCTCACAGACAACAGCCACTACAATTCACATCTGGGCCTGCCTCTGAGTTCCTTGACTTCCTCAACTCCAACAACCTTATTCCTCTAGTCCACTTGGGCCACCTAAGACAATGGCTCACTGCAGACCCCGTCATGACCAGGAAAAGCTCTCATACTGAATGTTACCATCCCACTCTCCAAACACACTCCTTTACCCCAGCAGTTCTCTCTCCATCATGTCTACTACACCCTCAGAGAATCTATTCTCTGACCTCACCAGGCTTTTGGTCCCTTGAACCCCTTTCTAATTTTCTTTCCAGTATCTCTACCCTATCTTTATTTTCTCTCTACCCAATCAAGAAAATTTGGTGTCAGTTTGATCATTCCCTGCTAATAGCCCTAAATTCCTTTGCTACATTGTTCTATTATATTTACATTAGGGAACTCTCCCCCAGCCTGATCCTGAACTAATTTAGCTGCTTAAGAAAATCAAAAAACCCATAAAGTTGTTATCATTATTTCTGCCTCAATGGAACTCCAAAAACCTGCAATCTTTCTGTATTTCCCTATTCATCTCTCTCACCAATTCTCCATAGCAGTGATTTCAAAGAACCACCTCTTCTCTCCAGCCATCTCCTCCTACACCCTTGGCTCTTGGCCTTGCTTTCACTTCTGAGAAAATGGAAGCCATTAGACTGGGACACTCTTAATTCCTAGTCACCATATTTACAAATTTCCTCCTCTACATTTCTTTCCAAGTCCAACAGAAACCTTATCCTGCAGACCCTCTACCACCATCTCCTAGATTTAATTCCTCTCTTTTATAAAAGCATTTAAACACAAGGATTTCTCAGAAAAAAAACAACAAAAACTCCTTTGAATCTACATCAATCCTCCAGCTAGCATTCTCTCTACTTCACTTCACAGCCAAATTTCTAGAAAGAGCTGTATCCATGGTAATCTGGCTTCTTTTACCACCATTCCACTAAAACAACTACCTCCATATTTTTCAAAAATGAGCTCTTTAAAAATATTTCCAACTCATTTATAGGGATTTGTTATAATTTCCCTAATATATTAAAGCAAATCATATTAATAAAAAGGGACCAAAAACCCAAAAGAAAAATGGGAAAAAACATGAAACAGATAATTCACAGAAAAACAAATATTTCTTCTCTTAAGTATATGAAAAGATGCTCAGCCTCACTCATGATGAGAGAAAGCCATATTAAAGCTATACCACAATATGATTTTTCAACTATCAGAAACAAATATAAAAAACTTGAACAACACTTCACTGGCAAGGATTTGAGTAAACGGACGTTCTCATAAGATCTGTAAATATTTATCAGAATTACAAAAGCACGAACCCTTTGACACAGTTCCACTTGAGAATTTTACAGATACAGCCATATTTTAAAAGTGACCTATGTATCAAGTTATTCAATGCAACATTGTTTTCAATAAAAAATATTGGAAATAACCTAAATGTTTATCAATAGAAGTAAACATGATTAAAGAATCATGGCATATTCACAAAATGGAATACTATGCAGTTATTAAACAGAACAATGAGGCTCTCTGGAGATCCATTTTAGTATACAAGACAACCTTTGAACTAACTTAAAAATAACTTTTACAAAAAAAGTAAATTAAAGTTCACTGGGGGAGGGGGTTGAGGGAAAGCCCACTGGTACCTTTCTCTCCCCAACATCCTCCTTCCCTACCCCTTAAACAACCTTTTTGCTATGAAACTCCTCAAGTACTCTCTGTAACATCTGATTTACTGACACCCATACTGTCTCAAATTCATCACTTCCCCCACACCTTTCTATGAATTGAAGATTTTAAAAACTGGTTCTACAGTGAACGTCTAGTCTCAATATGGATGAACAGTTAAATGGTTTAAATCCAAGGGCAATATGCACTACCAAATGCCAGAGGGAAACCAGCCTGGCCAGTTGTAGCCTGCAGGATACCAGAAACAGCATGCACACATTATAACAGTGGGAATGGCTCTGCCTTGTCCAAGGATGATTTTTAGGATGAGCTCTATTTGTTATATTTTAAAAGCAGTTTGTCTGACGGTTTCTTCTAAAAATAAATATATACCTACTTTACGATCCAGTAATTCCATTCCTATATATTTACCTAACAGATAAATAAAAACGTATGTCCACAAAAAGACTAGCACAAGAATGCTCATAATAACAAAAAATTGAAAACCACCATCAATAAGAGAATATATATACAAATAGTGATATTTTTCTCACAATGGAATATTAGTCAGGAATAAAAGAAAAGACTGATATACACAACAAGGGTGAATCTAAAAAACATCACACTGAGTGAAAAAAAGTCTCGGGATTTCTAGTCAAGATGGAGGTAAAGGTAAACATGCTTCACCTCTGTACACAACTGTAGCAAAAACTACAACTAGGCTACAAAACAAGTATCATCCACTCTCATCAGAAAATCGAGCTGTATGGAAGTCCGACAACCAAAAACTAAAGAAACATTCATCCAGACTGGTAGGAGGGGCAGAGACAGGCAGATGGGGTGCAGAGGATGCTCAGCAAGGCTGGCGGCCAGGGGATGGTGGCAAGACAGTGGCTGGTGAACCAGGTGGTCCCACATTTGTGTGTGGATAAACCAGGAGGAAGAGATAGAGAATGAGACAGACCTCTCAATCCAGGGTTCCAGAGCAGGAAAAGAAAGCCTCAAAACCTCTGGATGTAAAAACCTGTGGGGGTTGCAGCAGCAGGAGAAACTCCCAGCCTCACAGGAAGAGTCCACTGGAAAGACCCACAGGGTCCTAGAACATACACAAACCCACCTACCGGAGAATCAGCACTAGAAGGGCCCAATTTGCTTGTGGGTTGCGGGGGGAGTGACTGAAGGCTGGGGAAGAGCGAGCAAGCAGCATTGTTCCCTCTCGGACCCCTCCCCCACAGACAGCATCACAACTCAGCTGTTTGGGTTGCCTGGCCCTGAAGAATACCTAAGGCTCTGCCCCGTCCAATGTAGCAGGCATGCCGAGACAAAGAAATATCACCCAAATGAAAGAACAGATCAAAGCTCTAAAAATAGAACTAAGTGATGAACAGATAGCCAACCTATCAGATGCACAGTTCAAAACACTGGTAATCTGGATACTCACTGAATTGGTTGAGTATGGTTGCTATTTGGAGGAAAAAGTGAAGGCTATGCAAAGTGAAATTAAAAAAATAGAGAGGGAAACAATAGTAAAGGGAAGGAAACTGGGACTCAAATCAACAATCTGGGGCAGAAGGAAGAAGTAAACATTCAACCAGAACAGAATGAAGAAACAAGAATTCCCAAAGATGAGGAGAGGCATAGGAACCTCTGGGACAACTTTCAATGATCTGAATCATAGCGGTGCCAGAAGGAGAAGAGGAAGAGCAAGAAATTGAAAATTTATTTGAAAAGATAATGAAGGAAAACTTCTTCAATCTGGCAAAAGAAATACACTCCCAGGAGATCCAGGAAGCTCAGGGAGTCCCAAAGAAGTTCAACCCAAGGAAGCACACACCATGGCACATCATAATTACATTACCCAAGACTAAAGATAAGGAGAGAATCTTAAAAGCAGCAAGAGAAAAGGAGACAGTTACCTACAAAGGGGTTCCCGTAAGACCATCAGGTGATTTCTCAAAAGAAACCTTGCAGGCAAGAAGAGGCTGGCAAGAAGTATTCCAAGTCATGAAAGACAAGAACCTACGTCCAAGATTACTCTATCCAGCAAAGCTATGATTTAGAATGGAAGGGCAGATATAAAGTGCTTCCTAGATAAGGTCAAGTTAAAGGAGTTCATCATCACCAAGCCCTTATTGTATGAAATGTTAAAGTGACTTATCCAAGTAAAAGAAGAAAATCGAAAACTATGAACACTAAAATGACAACAAACTCACAACTCTCAACAACTGAACCTGAAAAACAAAAACAAAAACAAACTAAGCAAACAACTAGAACAGGAACAGTATCATAGAAATGGAGATCAGAGGGGCGGGGGAGGGGGAAGAATGGGGGAAAAGGTATAGGGAATAAGAAGCATAAATAGCAGGTAAAAAATAGGCAGGGGGAGGTTAAGACTAGTATAGGAAATGAAGAAGCCAAAGAACTTATATGTACGACCCATGGACATGAACTTAGGTGGGGCGGAATGCTGGGGGGAGGAGTGGTGCAGGGTGGAGGCAATGAAGGGAAGAAAAGAATGGAACAACTGTAACAGCATAATCAATAAAATATATATTAAAAAATAAAAATTAAAAGCAAAAAAAAAAAAATCGGGAAGGATACCTTGGGAGCCAGCTATCCCAGTCCCAGATCACACCATCAAGCCCAGGGTTTCAGTGTCAGGAAGATAAGTACCCATACACTCTGGCTATAAAAACCAGTGGGAGTGGGGGCAGCAGAAGAAACTGCGAGATTCTGAAGAATCTCCTCTTAAAGAGCTCACAACCGACTTAGGACTACCCACATTCACAGTCTCTGGGATTCAGCACCAGGGCAATAGCTGAAAGGGCACAAGTAGTATAAGGGAAGAAGGAGAGAAAATGAAGTCACTGGCAAGAGGATGCATGCCAGGAGACAGCTTCCTCCCAGGTCAGGAGACAGCTTCCTCCCAGGTCAGGAGACAGCTTCCTCCCAGGCAACCTCCAGAGGCCGTGCAGCAGCACTGTCCCCATTCTGAGCCTTCCCACACAGACTCACAAAGCAGTAAAACAGGTTGCCCTGCCCTGGCAATTACCCAAGGCTCCACCCCACACAATTTATAGGTGCCTTTTCTATAATAGACCACACTATTAAGACAAGGAGTCAAAGCATCTCTACCTAATACACAGAAACAAACACAGGGAGGCTGCCAAATTGAGGAGACAAAGAAATATGGCCCAAATGAAAGAATAGAACAAAACTCCAGGAAAAGAACTAAATAAAATAGAGATAAGCAACCTATCAGATGCAGAGTTTAAAACTCTGGTTATCAGGATGATCAAAGAAATTCTTGGGTACTGCAACAGCATAAAAAAGACCCAAGCAGAAATGAAGGTTGCAATAAGTGAAATAAAAAAAAAAAATCTACAGGAAACCAACAGTGGAGGTTTGAAGGCGAGAATCAAATCAATGATTTAGAAATCAAAGAACTCAATCACAACAGCAAGAAGAAAAAAGGAAGTCAAAAAACTAAGGACAGAATAAGAAGCCTCCGGGACTTCTCTAAATATACCAACAACCAAATCACAGGGGTGCTAGAAGGAGAAGAGGAAGGGCAAGAAATTGAAAACTTACTTGAAAAAACAATGAAAGAAAATCTCCCTAATAGGGTGAAGGACATAGAGATACAAGTCCAGGAAACACAGAGATTCCAAAAAGTTGGACCCAAAGAGGACACACCAAGATACATCATAATTAAAATGTTAAAGGTTAAAGATAAAGAGGGAATCTTAAAAGCAGCGAGAGAAAAGCAGAGAGTTACCTATAAAAGAGTTCGCATTAGACTGTTAGCTGATTTCTCAAAAGAAACTTTGGAGGCTAGAAGGGACTGGTAGGGAGTATTCAAAGTCATGAAAAGCAAGGACCTACAACCTAGACTACTCTATCTAGCAAAGCTATCATTTAGAATTGAAGGGCAGATAAAGTGCTTCCCAGACAAGGTAAGCTAAAGGAGTTCATCACCATGCCATTATTACATGAAATGTAATAATTACATTATTAAAGGGACTTAAGAAAAAAGAAGATCAAAACTATGAACATTAAAAAGACAACAAGTTCACAACTATCAGCAACTGAATCTAAAAAACAAACTAAGCATACGAGCAGATCAGGAACAGAATCATAGATATGGAGATCATTTGGAGGGTTATCAGCTGAGGGGGAAGAGGGAGAATGCGGGGAAAGATGCTCGGAATAAGTACAAATTGACAGGTACAAAATAGACAGGGGGATGTTAAGAACAGTATAGGAAATGGAGCAGCCAAAGACCTTACGTTTACAATCCATGGACACGAACTAAGGGAGGTGAATGTTGGAGGGAATGGAGGTACCAGGTGGAGGGGGACAAAAGGGGAAAGACTGGGACAACTGTAATAGTATAATCAATAAAATATATTTAAAAAAAGAAAATAAAAAAGTCTCATGCAAGAGCATACTATAACGTACATGAAGTTCTAGAAAAGGTAAAACTATGGTGGAAAATCAGTAACAACTGCTGCCTGGGAAAGAGGATTTACTGTAAAGGAACATGAGAGCACTTCCTGAACAACAGTAATACTCTGTATCTTGACAAGGAACTGGGTTGCGTGGGGGTACGCATTTTCCAGAACTCACTGAATGGTAACGTAAGATTTGTGTAGTCATTGTACATAAATTCTACCTCTAAAAAGACTCTACCCATTAACAAAAACTGTCAAGGATATACATGTTTAAGTATTGGGAAGAAATGTACTGATGATATATGCAATTTACTTTGAAACACTGGGTTGGCCAAAAAGTCCATTTAGTTTTTTCCATAAAATAAAAAGACCCATTTTTCGTTTTCACCAATAACTACTGATTTGGGTATTTTGAGTATGCCAGCTATCTCCCGCATGGTATAATGTTGTTTGTTCTCAATTAATGTCTCAATCTGATTGCTATCAATTTTAACTGGCCTACCCAACCATGGAGCATCGTCCAGTGAGAACTCTCCAGCACAAAACTTCGCAAACCACTTTTAACACATTCAATCAATCACAGTACCTTCTCTATACACTGCACAAATCTTTTTTTTTTTTTTTTTTTGCCTTTCGGTTGCGTTTTTACCTTTCTTGTAATAATAAAGCATAATATACCAAATGTTGCATATTTTCTTCCATGTTTAATATTATAATGGCTACACAAAAAATCACCAATTTTGATATTTTTTAATGCATGCTGATATGACAGCTGTCATAATATAATCTAACAAAATTGTTTCAAATGAAGTTAAAGACAACTAAGTGCTACCAGAGCCATCTTATGGAAAAAAAACAAACAAACTTTTTGGCCAACCCGATATATTAAAAACAATATTAATTGACAGATGAATAGAAGAATAGATATATAAACAGACATGTCATAAAATGAGTATAGGAAAATGTTAACTGTAGAACCTAAGTGGTGGATATAAAATTCTCTCAATTTTTCTCTTATTTGAGATTTTTATAATAATATTTTCTCCATTTACTCAAGTTATTATGTTCCTCAAAGTGTTGCTATACTATTGTCCTATTCATTTCTGATTAGGACATTTAAGTTCTATTCTTTTAGCAAATTTGAATTATACAAGCCTGTTATTAACTATAGCACCTTGTTTTACAATAGATCCCCAGACCACATTCATCTTTTAGCTGAAATGAATAACGTTATTTATTAAAACATTTTTTTTGTTACAGAAGAGAGGCACTGGTCCTCCTCTTTAATTATAAAACCCTTAAAAAAAAATAAAGCATGCTCATGAAAATATATAAAACAGAACAGAGGGATTATAAAGC
Organism: Pteronotus mesoamericanus; assembly: GCF_021234165.1. Lineage (NCBI taxonomy): Eukaryota > Metazoa > Chordata > Mammalia > Chiroptera > Mormoopidae > Pteronotus > Pteronotus mesoamericanus. The sequence continues at coordinate 22,885,098 of NW_026555105.1, read as the reverse complement.
AAAATATGTCTCACTCACTTCCTGCCAATCCTAGTTGCCAAAAGCGATCACTAAATATTTTCTTCTGTGTCCTTTAGAAATTTCCTCTTCAAGGAACATGTATAAAGGACGCATGGACAAAGCCAAAGGGGGTAGGACCAAGGGTGGGAGGCAGGGACGAGAGGGATGGGAAGGGAGTGGGGGAGGAAAATGGAGACAACTGTACTTGAACAAAAAAAAAAAAAAAGAGGAAAAAAAGACATTTCCTATACTGTACTGCAATATACCCACACATAAAAAAATTACAAATAGGATATTACACATACTTCTACAGCTCGCATTTTTACTCAAATAATAAATTCTGAATCTCTTCCACATCAACATACTTATCTAGCTACCCTTCTTTTCAGTGGCTGTATAGTATTTCATCATATGGATGTATCACAACTATTTTAACCAGTCTTTTTATTTGCTTTTGTTAAGTATGAGTTAATTTCATATGATTTCCTCCCTTATGTTTTACATCATTTTTGATTATGCAATAGTGGCCTGAGTAAAGATGGAATTACATACACCAGGAAAGCCAAAATAATAGAAGAAGCCCACATTTACACACTGTTCATGTCTCAAAAAGTGAATCATAAGCCTTTGGTTAACTGTGAATATAGAAGAGCTGAGCAGGGAGGCTTTGGGAGATGAGTCATGAAATCTGTCTGGGCAGTTCCCTAATCTATTGGACGCAATGGCACACACACATTGTGTTCTCTCTCCTACCCTACCACACCCAGAAACGGGGCCAAATTACAGTCCTTATTTCATGTAGAAACATTTCTTACTTTAAAAAACTGTTTCCACTGCATATACATTAGTTAGGGTGCTCAGTCCAGAAAGTTTAACATTAAAAAAACAGGTCCATTAGAAATACTTAAAAGCCCTCAAACAAGCGACAAAGACAGTTCTAAAAAATTATAGCTTTTGTTTTCCTGATATTTTAATGTCTTAGAACATTTCCCAAATTTTCTTAAAATTCAAAACCAGTATAGCTTATCTGAGACATTCTCCAGATACATGTGGAGGCTCTGAATTCTGCAGTGGGAATATGGATGGCTGGTAGTGTCCACTGGCTATTAAATCCCTCATACTTGCCCTCCCATTTCAAAATTCAGCTGCACTGAGCACTTTTCATGCCTTCTCTCACTTAATCCTTCCCAAATCTACAGTGCTGATACTGGTGTTACTACAATTTGCCATGTTGTGCACCTCTGTGGGGGGAGGGGAGGTTGAATTGCAGAAACCTTGGATATTAATTTCATAGCAATCAATTATATAAGCGACACACATATCAGGGGTAAATTACGTGAAATACATACCCTGAACTCAAGATGAAGGAATCATTTACAGACATACTATTTGGCTTCTTGCCCAGACACACACTCCCTCCCTGTCAGTGGGCCCTGAGGCCCTCAGAGACATGTCATCATCACCTAAAGCAAGCAGAGAAAGAACAAAGAAAACTGGGTGCTAAGGAGAACATGACCACTCCTTAGCTACGCGTAGACAAGTTATAGCCAAGAAGATATAAGATTAAGTATATTATGAGATTTCTAGGAAGGTGGTTTAAAAGGCAGGAAGGGATCCTCTTTCTCTGTCCTTTCTCCTGTCATCTGGTGTTTAGATGGGATGATTTAGAGCCCTGGTAGTCATTATGGACCTTGAAGTGACTTAGAGCACAGGAGAATAGAGAGCGAGAAAGGGACTGAATTCTCCAATGACACTAACTGCCATACTAGCCTGACTTACTTTGAGATTTTGAATATATAAGAAAGAAATAAACCTGTCTCATTTTCTGATATATACAAACCAACCCCAATCATGATAACAGCTAAAATAAAAATAAGATTTGTGATGAGCTAGGAATGGGAATGATGAGGGTCTTCAGCCTTAGTAAGTACAATGTTGCATACATCTGATAAAGAAATACATGTTGCAAGGAATCAATATAATGAAGTACCACTGTCAAAAGAGAGCTCAGCTAATCTGCACATTTCCCAAAGTTTACACCTTGGCTGTGATATCTTCCATCAAGAGTCTACCTATTGAAAGTTAAGCACTCAATATTCAATACATTAGTACTGACAAAATATGATCAAGTATCAGGTATATATTATATCAATATTTGGCATTTTATCTCAGTTAAATCTAACAGCAACTCTACAAACCAGATACTCTTACTCCCATTTTGCAGATAAATTGAGAGATGGTCACATAGCTGGTAACAGAATTCAAATCTAGGACTACTTTTCTTCACATATCTTATTTTCATTGATCCTTCAAATGTTTAATGAAGAAACAGAAAAATCTCCCTAATGCCAACTAAAACTAATTGATATTTCCATTTTATAGGTTTCTAAACAAAGGGGCAGTGATTTTTTAATGTGCTCACATTAAATGAACCACTGATTTTCAGATATTCAGTACACATATGTGACTGTCCAAGTACTAGTGTTGATTTTAAGTATATTCACCTCTTTTACAGAGATGAAGATCCCTGTGGCAAAGATATGTATTCAACTCTCAGTCTTATTGAGGATATCTCCCAGGTATGGAAGAACCAAAGAAGTGACAGCTAGGAGTGTTAAGCTCTTCTCTGGGCCTTCTAGAGCTGTTCAGGTTCTCTGATTTGAGAAAAAGGCACCTAAGAAGGAGGGTTCGGTTCCTTCAACTAATTAGTCTCTCAATCAACATTATATTACTTACATTAAGAATAAGAATTATTTTTACAACTACAATCCTTAGTTGCTTATAATAAGCACTTTTACTAGGTGTCCTATACACTTTAACCCATTTAATCCTCACAACCACCTTATAAGTCCAGTATTGTTTTTCCATTTTGCTAATGAAGAATCTAAAGACCACAGAGGTTAAGAAATTTGCTCAAGTCCACATACCTAATAAATAGCTATTAGTACTCAAATAAACTCAGCGCTAACTCCAAAGTTCACATTCTTCTGTTCATGCTCCACCAGATATTGGGAATACACAAACAGATTAGATACAGACATCGTCATAAAGTAGCTTACTAACCAGTAGTGAGGCATAAATAAACTATGTAGTCAAACCTTGAATGAATATTAATACTAAGGTGAAGTAGTAAAACTTCAGAACAGAGAAGGAATTTTCAGGAGAGGTAATGTTTGAGCTGAATTTGAGAGAAGAAAGGGTACTTACTTAGCCTAGAGAAGGGTCAAAAACAGTTTCTCAAGCAGAGAGGACTTTTCAGAAGCATGAAACAGCTTATCTGGTTCCAGGCATGGCAAAGAGCTGGGTAAGGGCATCAAGCAGGACCTCAATAAATATCTGTTAAATGAATGTGAAAACTGCAGACATGAAATATTGGGATCTGTGAGGATACATGGAGGAAATGCAGCCAATGAGGCTACAGGAAGCACAGATCAGATTGTAAAGGGACTGCTGGCCACATAAAAAGTTTTGACTTTCCACTGAACACACTGAGGAATCACCAAAGGCTCTAGCACAGAAAGGTTGATGGGAACAATTTGGATTTAGAAACAATGAGTGACAGACCACAGGGTGGAGGATCAACTTGTGGTGGCTGAGGTTAGGAAGGCTGTTGACCGAAGCCTTCAGAAGTAATCTAGCCAATAAACCATTCAATAAACCAGGAGAACCTCAGAACAGGGCAGGAATATCCAGGGGAGACTGATAAAGAGAATTTGCAGGGGTAGAAGTGAAGACTTAACAATGAGATGCCAGAAGTAAGGAAGGCCCAGGCATCTGACTTAGGTTTATTCCAAGGCCATAAGCAGATGGATGACTGCTTCCGGACATACCATGGGGAAGGTAATAAGCTGAACATGAAAAATGTACATGTTGTACCTACATAGGACCACAGGTGTGGGTAGAGGGTGGGAGAAGGGGCAGAATGGCAGACAGGTAATGACAGAGCAGCTACCACAGAAGTCAGGCAGTGAACCAAAGAATGGAAGAAGACAGGTGTAAAAGTGACAAAAGCAACAATGAGCAGGCCAGGCAGGAGACATCTGACAAAGCACAGAAGTATGTAGGCATTGATGAGTAGAAAACTGATACATGCCACCAAAAGAGGGTGGAGCAGGAAGGGCACACTGAATACTTGAGAGTGAAAGAAAATAGCTTAAAAAGTTCCTGAATGCTTCTGAAGAAGTCCTAGAACAGAAGTAAACTTTCATTACAGGTCTTTTCTTGAGAAAGACATTGTGATAGAGAGGTCCAAAATAAAGGGACGAGGACCACCTAACATTAGTAGGAGTCTGAGGCCCTGAAGAACAGCTACTTCTACAGGTGAAACAGGACCAGTGAAGCTGTAAAACTGACTGTTAAATTCTAATGCCTTTAACTTTCATCTAAAGACAGGCTCAGTTTAGGGCATAGAGACAAGAGCCTGAAGGCAAGAAGGTCAATCAGATTACTTCAATAAACAAACATATAAAACAGCCTGGAACAAGCTTATATTACAAAATTAGTTAGGACAAGGAACAAAATGAAAAAGTATTCATTCTGCTTAAAGCACACCTTGGTTTGCTTTATATTTGCTTCAATTATATGAAACCAAAGCACAATACAGTTTACATGCATTAAAACAAAAAATAAAAACAGACCAGGAACAATTTTGAAAAAGAATTAAACGGGAGAAATTCATTTACCCAATGTTAGGCTTAGTATATAGCTATCCTAATTAAGACAGTGTCATATTAGCAAAGGAATAAACATACAGATCTATGGAATAAAAGAGAACCAGAAACAAATCCACACAAATATGTCCAAATAATTTTTGACAAAGGTGCAAAAGCAATTCAATGGAGGAAGGACAGCCTTACAACAAATAGTGCTGGAAAACTGGATATCGACATGCAAAAGAATGAAGTTGGACTCCTAACCTATACCGTATACAAAATTTACCTTAAAATGGATCAAAGATCTAAACATAAGAAATAACACTATAAAACTATTAGAATAAAATACAGGGGAAAAGCTTCACAACATTGAATTTGGCAATGACGTTTTAAAACATGACACCAAAAACACAGTCAACAACAACAAAAAAATGGACAAGTTAGGCTTCATCAAAATTAAAAACTTGTCATCAAAAAACACAATCAACAGCATAAAAAGGAAACCCACAGATGGGAGAAGATATGTTCAGATTACCTATTTCATAAAACTGAGCTGGACCAAAGAGGTCTGTCAGTCTAGCCTGGGGAAAAAAGGGATTGGTTGGGAGGTGGACCCCCAACCAAAGCACAAAGAAGTTTGGGAAGTTGATTGGTCATTTTGAGAAAGCACCTGGTCTGTCCCAAGCCCAAGCTAATATAATCCCAGGGGAACAAAGAAGCTCTGGCTCTCTTGCTTATTATGACCTGCACTCACCTGTTCTCTCCATGGGCCATGTGGCCATAACAGCCGCATGGCCCATGGCCTCCAGGAAGGATTCTCACTCTCTCTTCTCTTGCTCACCTGGTGATGCTCTCGCCTGTGTGTTCATGCACTCTCTTGCCTGGGAGCAGATAACTATGCGGCCCCAGCAGCTGCATGGACCATGGCTTTGTGGGCTCCACATGCAGGCTCCAGGCGGGAGCCTGAAATGGAGAGCAACCAGAAACAACCTAAGCTACCTGGATAGGAACTAAGACCACTCAGCAGCTGCCTAGTGGACTCCAAAGGACTGTACTTTAAAATGGAGCATGAACTCTGGTCATTGGCTTTTATCTTGTCTTGCTGAGGATGGGTGGACTTTTTCCATGGCAGAAAGATGAGACAGGAGTCTGGCATTTCTCCCAGGTCGCACAGCACCTAAATAAAACCTTTCCTTTTGCACCAGCGTGTTTGCCTCATGAGTTTGGCTTTTGTGGCAACAAGCAGCCAAAGCTGTTTTTGTTCCATTATAGGAGCACAAGAAAACTTTAGGGGGAGACAGATATGTTCACAGTTCCTTGATTGTTGTAATAGTTTCATTGCTGTATACATGTCAAAACAGTAAATTTTACACTTGAGAAGGCACAAATATTACAAATAAAAAATGGGAATAACTACAGTTACAGTAAATGAAAAGACTATTTTCAACAACCATAGGCAAATAATTTTGAAAACTTAAAACTATCTCAGAAATAAATAAAAACCTGAATACTCTCGTAACCCTTAAAGAAGTTGACGTGAAGTTTAAAATTTTGTCACAAAGAAAACACAGTCCAGATGATGAGGGGGAAAACGGGAATAATTGCCAACTCATCCTAAGAGGTGAGCAAAACCTGGCACTAAAATTAGTCAAAAAATATTACAAGAGGTCCTAGCCAGGTAGTTCAGTTGGTTTGACCATTGTCCCAATACACCAAAGCTGCAGGTTCAATCCCCAGTCAGGGCACATACAAGAATCAACCAATGAATGCATAGATAAGTGAAACAATAAACTGATGTTTCTTTCTCTCTCTTTGTTCCTCTCTTTCTAAAATCAATAAAAAAGAAATTACAAGAAAGGAAATTACAGTCTCACTTCCACTCAGTTATATAGATTAAAAATCCTAAACAAAATATTAACAAATTGAATCTGGTATATAAAAAAGATAACCTATGATCAATCTAAGTTTATCCAAGGTGTACAAGAACGTTTTAATATAAAATCTACAAGTATAATTCACTTGTTTAAAAAATCATGTAATTATTTTAATTGATATAGAAAAGCACTGGATAAAAACACATGGATTCATGGTTTTTTCAAAGTCTTAATTAGGAACAGAAGACTTCCTAACCATGATGAAAGTTGCTATTTTAATAAATAATAATCCTACACAATTATGCTCTTAAACAGGGAAACAATGAAAACATTCCCTTTAAAGTCAGGAATAAGACATGGTGACCCACTATAACTTGGAGGTCCTAGCCTCTGCAATAAGAAAAAGACATTAAAATGACAAAAATTATATAGAGTAAAATTACTTGCAGGAAATGTGAATATTTACACAGAAAATCCACAAGAACCTGCAAATTATTAAAACTAATAGCCCTGGCTGGTGTAGCTTAGTAGATTGAGTGTGGCCTGCAACAAAAAGGGTCACCGGTTCAATTCCCTGTCAGGGCACACACCTGGGGTGCAGGCCAGGTCCCCAAGTAGGGGGAGCACGAGAGGCAACCACACATTGATGTTTCTCTCCCTCTCTTTTTCCCTTCCTTCCCCTCTCTCCAAAAATAAATAAAATCTTTAATAATGATGATGATGATGATGATGATGATGATGATAATGGGGGGGTTAATAAGTAGGGTTTTCAAAGTGACTAGAGACGCAGAGTTTTTATATCCTGGCAAAAATAGCCACTGATTTGCACTCAAGAAAGGGTTTGTTAGGTTGAGTGAAAACAAATCATGTTTAAATACTGATGATTTCCTGTAAAGTATGCAGAAAAGTCAAAGGCTAAAAAGGTGGAGAAGATAGTGAGGTAAAGCTTTAAGAAGTGACAAGATATAATGTTGATGCAGAAAATGGCAGGAAATGCTGACACTGGGCAGCCCTGGGAGTCCAGGTAAGATGAAACCTGTTTTTCAAGAATTCTTTTCTAGAAAAACACTGTAAGTAGTAATGGTTAGAGAACATACAGAATTAAGGTTGGGCTGGGCGAAGGTAACAGAACTCTAAGCAACAGGATTGAGTACTGGCAAGAGAATTACCTGAATTGCTGAACCAGAGTCTAGCCTTGATATGAATAAAAGGCAGATATTAAAGATGATTAAAGGAAATAAAGTTCTTAAGTGACTAAAACTCAGAAGACATTAGAGAATATTTTATAGTGGGAACTACAGAGTAGGTAGGTAAACTGGAAGGCCCCAAGAGATTAATTTCACCAGAATTGTTTGGAAACTATTTTAACTGATAGGTTCTAGTCCTTGGGGGGAAAAAAATCAATATAAATGGTTTACTCTACACAATTAGTTTCCTTGAAATATATGGATCTCAATGCCCGTAAAATGAAAAAGTCTTTATTACCCCGAGATTATGCCACAAGCAGCTTGTTTAACATCCCTTCAAAATTCCTTGTTTTATTTTCCTCGTCTACTCCTACAGGCATAGCAAACTATTTCAGTGTTGATTATCTTCTTTTAAAAAGTTAATCGTGAGTATGTAGGTTATTTGAAGAACTTGGCGACCTGATTAGACTGTAATTATCTAGAGACAAATTTTATATACAAATAACTTTAATACATGCATAAACACAAACTCTGGCCTAATTATTTGGCAAAAATTAGGCTGCAAGTTATTTTATTTATTGGATGCTGACGGACACTAACTTCGATTGCTATGGCACTAATCAACACTGAAATCTCTTATCTGGAAGGAGGGCTGTTCATATATTCAGTGTCCGCAGAGTTCCTGTTGAGCTAAACATAGTGCACTGTGTACTCTACGAAAGAGTCCATGAGACATGCTTTGCAGGGGGAGGGTAGTTTAATTCTTTCACAATGCCTGTGGAGAGTCTGGCAGCGATGAAAGCCTAGAAAACTCATGAAAGGGCCTTTTATAACCAGGGTGAATGTGGAGCACAAAAGCAAAGTCAGATGACCTACTTAAAGCTTTGCTTTTACTGATGAGAATTAATTCTCATTCCAGATTAGTCGCTTTCTAGAAAAAGAAAACCTTACATAATGGTTGAAAATTAAGATACAAGGAGTATAACTCTACTAAGATCCAACTTTTCCCTCTCAAATATCAGCTCAAGACCTAGAATCTATGACCAGAGAGAGAATACTCATATATTTCTTAAGGCTCTGAAAGGTATGCTCTTATTTACCTCATTGTAACAATGTGTCCTTTGACTGCTGGGCTATCAGGAAATTTAAATAATATAATCCATCAATCAGGTCAGAAATTTGGGTGAATAATATTGTAAGAGGAAATAATTTCTTAATCTCTTCCTGGACCTTATGCAAAGAAATGGATGGTAAACCTGTCTTGAAAGGCAAGGACACACTCAGTAATAAAAAGTAATGCAAGAAGCCAGACACAAGAGTATATGCCATATGATTGCATTTATTTTTTATTATTAAAAGTTTCAATATAATTTATTAAAATTACCATTTATGTCTAATGAATATGCAATAAAAACAACATATTGCTCTGGCTCGGTAGCTCAGTTGGTTAGAGTATCCTTCTCGATACACCAAGGCTGCGGGTTCGAGGGTTCGATCCCTGGTCAGGGCACATACAAAAATCAACCAATGAAAACAACAAATCAGTGTTTCTCTCTCTCTCCCCGCCCACCCCTTAGTCTCTCTCAGATCAATAAAATAAAAACTATTTTAAAGTGTTTAACTTTGGAAAAATAAATCGTCAAGCCCAGATGTCTTCACTGGGAAATACCACAAAACATTTAAAAAGGAAATAACACCAATTCTACACAATCTCTCCTAAAAATATAGAAGAGAAGGAAATACTTTCCAACTCTCATTTTTACACCAGCATTATCCTAAAAACAAAACCAGACAGTGAACAAGAAGAAAATTACAGACTAATTTCCCTTTGAACACAGAAACAAAAATCCCCAATAGGGTATTACCAAATCAAAAATAGCAATATATAAAAAGAATAATACCCCATGATGAAGTAGGGTTTATTCTAGGAATGCAAGGCTGGTTAATTTTTTTTTAAATCAATGTGAATTACACTGAAAAAACCCACATGAGCCTATCAACTGATGTACATTTGACAAAACCCAACACCCATTCATGAGAAAATCTCTTAGAAAAGTAGGAATAAAAAGAATCTTCCTCTAACTGATAAAAGAATCTTAAAAATAAAACACACAAAAAACCTAAAGTCTGATTACTTTCCTCCTAAAATAATAAACAAGGCCATATGTCCACTCTCACCACTCTTATTCAACATAGCACCATAAGTCTTACCCAGTGCAGTAAGGCAAGAAGAAAAAATTAAAATATCCACCGATTAGAAAGTAAGAACTAAAGCTGTCCATATTTATAGAGGACATGGTAATCTATGTAGAAAATCCCAAGGAATCTACAAAAAAACAAAACTGGAACTAGTACACTTAGCAATGTCACAGGATATAAGGTTAACATAGAAAAAATTATGAATATTTCTATATACTAGTAAAAACTAGCTAAAAAACATAACATTTACAATAATTATCCAAAAAAGAAAATACATAGGTATAAATTTAATAAAACATGTTAGGAGCTATATGCTGAAAACTGCAAAACACTGATGAAACAGTAATCAAATTAGACCTAAATAAATGAAATGACATATTGTGTTCATATTTTGGATTCACTACCAGGATAAGAGCCACCATCTTAAAGGATAATTACTATAACATTTTTAATCACAAAAAATAAGCTACTCTTACAGTTTGGAAACAAAATGGAATGGGAGAGAACTTGATTTTAGGTTTATTTTGTGAGGGCACTCACTCAGGGAACAAAGCCTCCTCACAGCTCTGCTGTTATTTCTCTTACCTTAGCTATTTGAACTACATCATCCATCCTCACTCACTGGAATTCCATAAATACTTCTCTTTTTTTAGTTTTGCCACCTGCAACTAAAGGAAAAAACCTTTAGAAAGATAAAAAACCCTACTTAAACCCATGGATTTGTTCCCAGGGAGTGGAGTACATTCTAAGGAGATGTTTCATAGAGCTATGTTTAACATTCCAGGAGCCACAGAACAAAGCTCCATCTTAAATAGTTTTTAGATCACTGAAGAGCTCATGAGAACTGGGTGTGTTGAGAAATTAGGTCTTTCCAGAGCAGGCAAGATGGAGCACTCCTCCCTTCTCCCAAAACTTGGACTACCATATTTTGCTTTGTATAATGCACATTTTGCCCCAAATTATTTTTATAATGTATTCTCTCTTTTTTTAAGGTTTTATTTTTAGACAGAGGGGAAGGGAGAAGAAAGAAAGAGAGAGAAACATCAATGTATGGTTGCCTCTTGGGAGCCCCCTAGAGGGGATGTGGTCCGTAACCCAGGCATGTGTCCTGGCTAGGAATCGAACCGGAGAGTCTTTGGTTTGCAAGCTGGTGCTCAATCCACTGAGCCACACCAGCTGGGCTGCACATTTTGCCCAAATTTTTAAAGGAAAAATAAGGATGAGCATTACACATAGGTAATACAAAAAATACCTTCTTTCTATTCTTGTGTTTTGTAATTATTACATAAAATTTATTGTACTATGTTCAAAAGCAAATGCTAAAATTCCTTTATAATACAAAAATCAATTATCTAAATATAAATAAAAAATTGCGTTAAAAAATTAAAACAAGAGATTTTTTCCTGCAAGTTTGGGCCAAAAACGTTGGGTATACATTACGTACGGGAGGGCATTTACACATAGCAAAATATGGCATTCCACTGCAAGTTTGTTTATGGACCATTAGGTCCCACCCAGGGGGACTAATGTCTGCAACTAGTTTTAATTTACAAATCACAGGACAGGCCTTGCATAATAAAGAATTATCCTCAAATGCCAAGGTTGAAAAAAACTGTACTAGGCAAAGACCCAGTTTCAGGTGCAAGTTCTAACTCATTAGCTAAGAGACCTAGACCAAATGTATTAAACTTCATTAAGCCTCAGTTTTTTTCTCTTGGGAAAAGAGTAGCGCCTCAATTAAAAGTTCTCTTCCATTCTAATTCTTACAGTACCAAAATAATAAAATATTTAAATAATAACTAATCTTTAAGCATACACAATGGGCCAGACATCATACTGTTTTATGTGGTCTACCTCATTTAACCCTCAAAATAGTCCTATTAAGCAGGTATTATCATTCTCTTCATTATTTGAATGAATAACCTGATACAAGAAGACTCTTTTAGAATGGTCAACAGCAGAGCTCGGACCTGAAACTGGGCAATCTAATTCTAGAGCTCTAGTTCTTATCATTATCTTCCCCATCTTTCTGGACCTTTGGACAAAGGATTAAGAACCACATCCCTAAATTCACAGCCCACTAAACACCATAAGAGACTATGGGTTAGAAAGGGGAGAGAAGACATCATTTTTCAGGTACAAATTGGCCAAGATTAGGAAAACAAGATCCAATGCTGTTAAGGATCTAATGCCACAGGCTGCTCATACTCTGCACTGACACCGTAAAAAACAATCCCTTTCAACAGAAAAGGCCTTCAGAATGTTCACACATTTCAATTTATTTTACTTCTGGGAATCTAGACAAGAAAAAATAATCCTAAATACAGCAAAAAGAACTTCATACAAAGACATTCATTGACTGCCCAATGACTGGGCGACGCAGCGGTCCAAGTGAAGTACTCTGCTATTGGGTGATCAGGGCTGGCAGAGACTTTGTCAAGTACGCACTGCAGTCTGGGGGCTTCCCATGCCCGATCCTACACTTTGCCTTTTTTATCACAATCATTACTCCCCAATGTCGACAAAAGAAGTTGGGAGAAAACAAAGCAAGGAAAAATCTCTAGGACTGGATAAAAAGTAAAATGGAGAGATACATACTTCTTTTACATTGGTGGGTACAGGAAAGTTAACATTTAACATTTACAGTAAATAAGAGATGGTATGTAGGCAACAAGACAACATTGAGGAGTTTCATGGTCTTGTGCCAAGTTGTGCCTCTGAGGAGTCTGGAAAAGTACTCTGATATTTCAAAGGCAAGTTATCCTACATGTGTAGGAAAAATAGACAGGACTCATTTAACGTAAAAGACCAATCTTTGTTAAGGAAGCTATAGGCCTGGTACGTGACCACCCACTATGACCTGCCCAGTTAGGAATCTATGATTAGACCATCCAGTGTGGTTACTTTCATTCACTGAGTTTGTAAAGCCTGCTATGTGGTCCCCTGAGCTTGCCAGGTCTGTAGTCCCTTTTACATTCACACCAATAAGCCCCTTGCCCTCCTACTCCATCTCAGTCTGCTTTTTGAAGAACCCAACTGGCACATATATTAAGGATATTTACATTGATGAAGAAACAAAAACCACTGCGGGGGTGTGGGGAGACTCCCAGTAAATAAACCAAAATGTTAACAATGTTGGGACCTCTGCACTATCCAAGTATTCCTGAACTATCATCTATTACTTATACATAATAAAAAATATTCAAAGACTTTGTGCTAAACTTTGCTCCTGAAGAAATATTCTATGGCAGGAAAAAATTGTTATATTTGTATACAATGTGCCTAAATTCACCAAGGGGTAACTCATAAACAAACTGCTGGAGTTCTTTAAAAAAAAGGAAGGGGGCATGTCCAACTACTTAGGAACTAAAAGACCACGCAGTGGACTTTACAGACATTCCATAAGCTCAGCTTCCTCATTCGTTTAATCAGAAGTCAAACCAGTTTAAATTAAGGACTTTTAGAGGAAACTATGGAGACAGTTCAATTCACTCTCCTGTTCTCACACATTATACCAATGCCCTAGACAGGATGTCAGTAACTGGATGAGTAGAGAGCAATCATTGTCCTTATTTCTCAATACTTGCATCCATTTCTCTTTCTAGCTGTACTTACAATGCAACTAAATGTAGATAGCACATTAAACACAATTTCAAAAAGGCAAAGGCTGGTGGCAAGACTCAAATCCAGGCATATCTTATTCTGAAACCTATATGCTCGCACCCCCTGGTTGAATAGGGCCTATAAACAATGTACATCAATAGCCACATGAGGAAAAGGGCTTCCTTCCAGAAGGAAATGTATGCAAAGTTTCAAAGACCTGATTGAAATTTATCATAACTGTCAAACAATTACAAAACTCCTAGGTATGGTGCAATATACACAGCCAGTGAAACTTTCCAATCACTGTCTGTCTGAAAGAGTAAAATAAAATGTAAAGGCTAATTCCTTTCTAAGCAGAAACTCCTATGACAAAGATGGGAAACAAAACCTTGGGGCAAATTAGAGACACTACCATGGTTCCATTTCCTACAGTGAATGGAGTCATTGCCAGGAAGTCCCATGTTTACTATAGCAACAACTGGACTTGCTACTACTCACTAAGTTTCTGCCTTTTCACTTCCGTAGGAAACACACTGGAAAATAAGGCTCCTGATCACTTTTTTGAAAAGGAGCTGTCATTTAAAAATAGAAATTAATAAAAAATGCATATAGAGCATATATAAAAAATGTTACACTTGAACTGACAACCAATTTCTGTAAGTTAAACTCAATCTTTAAAGTACAGTCTTATCTTTTTATCTTGCAATAGAGCAATCTATAAAATCTACTAAAACTCTCCAGCTACCAAAGTCTAGGAATGCTGGATAACTGGTAATATCCTTTGAAAAGCTTAGTTAAGTTCTCAAGAAAGGAAAGAAAATTGCCAGGGCCGGAAATAAAAAGTGAAGCAAAGGCCAGGGCTGGAAGTACGTACTGACCTTTGTATTATCCCCATTTCAATAACTAATGGAAGTGGAGGAAAGGAGACAGAGAGCAGGAGAAAAGTAGAAAAGGTTCTTGAGAAAGGTGGGGAGCTGGATTTAAGATCTCTTGTGAAGCTGTGACCCTCAAAGGCCTCTGCTCTCAATGAAAATAAACAAGGGAAAAAAATCCACCTGCATGAAGAAGACGACCATAAAGCTTGTCTGATTGTTTAAGCTACAGGTAAGGGGAGGAAAAGGCTCCCCTTGAGAATTTGAAACCATAGATATATGCTTCATATGGATTTGAGGTCTAAATTTATTTACTCTATCTTATGATTTAGGAGCCTCCTCAACATGAGAAATTAACAAAACTGGGCCATGACAGTGATGCCCCCGGACATCTCCAGTAGATAAAAAATGAAACCACTGGGGAAAGTCAAACTCTCAGCATAAAATGCACACAATTCAGAAAACAGAACAGTCTCATAAGTGTGTTTAACAATCATTAAAGATAAAAGCATAAGAGCATCAAAACTGTAAGGAAGACATCAAACTCTTTTTTTTAAAAAAAAAATGAAGCAGAACAACCAAATGGAACTTCCAGAATAAAACACAGTCATTGAAATCTAAAATTCTATAGCTGGGTTAAGCACTGGAGAAGACACAGCTGACGAGAGAATTAGTAAACTGGAAAATGTATCAGAAGAATGAAAAATGCCACACAAAAAAATAAACATACCTTGATCCAGAAAAATAACTGCAGAACTAAAAGACATAAAGCTGTCTGTAAAATTTACACAGAAATCCAAAGGACTCAGACTATCCAAAACAATTTTGATAAAGAAAAAGAAAGTTGGAAGACTACCTGACAGTGAACAAGACAGTATGCTGTGGGTATAAGAACAGACATATAAGCCAAGATAATAAACTGGAGTATAGAAGTAAAACCACACATACTCAACTGTGTTAATGGGAACATAACAGCGTTTCCCACAAATAGTGTTGAAACAACTCAATAACTGGCTATGGAAAAAAATGAACTTTGACCCTTAGCCTAATGCCATGCACAAATATTAACCTGAAAAGATATCAAACTTAAATGTAAAAGCTAAAAGCGTAAGAACACATAAAAGAGAAAACTTTACAATCTTCATACATTGTATTAATTTTACATTAGTCCATAACAAATTACCACAATTGGAGGTCACAGTTGAAGCAGAGAGTGGCTGAATTTTCTGCTCAAGGCCTTGCAAGGATAAACTCAAGCTATTTGGCACCTAGAGCTCTGTTCTTACCTAGCACTCAGGATCCTCTTCTAAGTTCAGGTGGTTGTGGCAGAATTCACTTCTTTGCAGCTGCAGGACTAAAAGTCCCCGTTTCTTTGCTACTTCCCATCCCCTAGCCATGCTCAGTTGTTGAAGGCCATCTACAATACTTGTCATAGGGGTCTCACCATCTGCTAAGTGAGCAATTAAAAAAAAACAAAAACAACAACTCCCTCTTACTGAATATTCATGTTTCAAATCCTTTTACTTCTTCTGGCCCCAGATTTTAAGGGCTCATGTGATTAGGTCAGGCCTATCTGAATAATCTCCCTTTTGCCATGTAATCTACTAGGCAATTACTAGGGTAACATCTCATCATAACAACAGAATACCCACACTCCCAGAAAAAAAGCAATTTTATAAGAGTGTGGGTTAGGTTATCAAGAGTCACCTTAGGATTCTGTCTATCCAAGGACGGACAGACTTCTTAGATTGAACACAAAAAGCATAAACTATTCTTTAAAAGTGATAATTTAGACTCCATCAAAATTACAACTTTCTGCTCTTTGAGAGACATCATTAAAAAACAAAAAAAGACCTCTAGACTTCCAGTCAAGATGGCGGCATAAGTAAACACAGCTCGCCTTCTTGGGAAACCACATCAAAATTACAACTAAAATATAGAACAACCATCACTCAGAACCATTCAGAAATTGAGTTGAATGGAAATCTAACAACTACAGAATTAAAGAAACCACATCCATCCAGAGTGGTAGAAGGGCAAAGACGCGGAACGGACTGGTCCCACATCCACATGTGGTGGATAAAAATTCGGGAGGGATATCTCGGGAGTGAGGAGTCCAAGCCCGACACCAGGCCTCCCAGCCCAGGGTTCCAGTGCCAGAAGGATAAGTCCCCATAACTTCTAGCTGCAAAACCAATGGGAATTGAGTAGGTGGAAGAAACTGCTGGGAGTGCCAAGCAGTTCCTCTTACAGAACCCACACACGGAATACACAGACTGACTCCCTCTGAGCTCCAGCACTGGGGTAGCAGCTTGAAAAGCACCAGTGGCATCCAAGGAGAAACTGAATTGTCTGGCAGAGGCCACTGTCTTTTTTCACAACCCTCCCTTCAGAGCCACAGAGCCAGCAGGCTGGTGTCTTATCTGAGACTCTCTCAACCTAGCTAACACAGTTTGCCCCGCCCTTGAGATTCCCTAAGACTTCATCCCACCCATCTTATGGTCCTACCCAACCTGCTTTTCCATATGAATGGCTGGTCTGGGCTGATGCTTCACAACTTCCTAAATCCTCTCAAACAAGCAACAGCCAGCTTCAATGAGGCCCCAGCTCCTGTACCTCTTGCTAAGCGGCCAAGCTACTGGCACTAGCAGCCATCAGCCTAGATTCACAGCTTGGCTTCACCTGGGAATCTCCAAGCCCAGCACAAGTAATAGCCATCTCAGATAGCTTTGAAGCTCTGGGAGGATGGCCCTGGGCAGAACACAGGTGGAGGCTGACCTTGGCCTTCACCAGCCGGGAAACCCCAGAGACTGGGCACCCAAGTGGAGAGTGACAGACACATCAGAGCACACCACCCTGCCTCTACAAAGCTGTGCCTCCATGGAGGCAGAGGTTGGTGGTCAGCAGTCACAGCATTTCTTGCAGCTGACTGGCCTGGATGAATCTCGCCCACTGACCTGTCAACAGCAATCAAGCCTCAACTACAACAGGAGGGTATACTCAGCCCACACAAAGGCTCCACTTTGAGTATCCCGCTTGGGTAATAGGGGAGGCTGTGCCACTGGACCCTACAGGACACCTGCTACCTTAGGACACACTACCAAGACAGGGAGCCAAGGCAGCTCTTCCTAACATAGAAACAATCACAGGGAGGCTGCCAAAATGAGGAGACAAAAAAAGAATAGCCCAAATGAAAGAATAGAACAAAACTCCAGAAAAAGAGCTAAACAAAATGGAGATAAGCAATCTGTCAGATACAGAGTTCAAAACACTGGTTATAAGGATGACAGGATGCTCAAGGAACTTCGTGAGGACCTCGACAGTATAAAAAAAAAATCAAGTACAAAATGAAGGATACACTGATTAAAATAAAGAAGAATTTACAGGGAAACAACAGTAGAATGGATGAAGCCAAGAATCAAATCAATGATTTAGAACATAAGGGAACAACCAGACAACAAGAAGGGGGTGGAGGAATATGACTGGGAAGGGCACAGGGAAGAAACATTTTGGAATTAAGGGAATGTTACATATCTTGCCTGTGGTGATGGTTACTCAAGTATATAAATTCAGCAAAATTTACCCAACTATATATGGATAATGGGTACATTTTATTGTAAGAAGACTGGTTACACCTCAATAAAATTGATTTTTAAAAAGATAATCTCATACCATATCCTGAAGACATGGCCACAATACAATCTTGCTGAACAGTCATTCATAATAAACCCTAAATACAATGCAAAAAGTGGAATAAAAGAGAAGCTAACAGCTAATTAGTTGCTATTTAAAACTATATGTATTGATGTTATATGCCATATTAATAAAGGGGGGCAAACATATGATCATCTCAACGAAGAAAAAGCATTTAATAAAATCCAACACCCTTTTATGACAAAAACACTCAACAATTCTTGTTGTGGCCAACAATGCTGTCCACTATGCTTTTTTTCTGTTCATTATCTCACAAATCCACAAACTTATCCACTTTTTCCTCTTTTCTACAGATTCACCATATACTATAGATGTCACTTTCTGGAGCAACCATGTACAGACTGGCAAATTTCCTCTTCTTTTTCTAGATGTATTATATTGTTGATTCATTACCACTGAACTTATGGCCAACAGCATTGTAACTTATGACTGAACAAAGCTTATTTAACATGCATTTTTTCCATAAGGCATACATCACAGACTTCTTGAACTAATATACACTAAACAGCACTTCAGCCCTATGCTTTGGGGCCATTTTAAACAATGAAATCACCAATAAACAGCACAAAATAAGTCTAAAACACATGGCAACAAACAGGCTGTGAAAAGGACTCCTGTTTTATAGTATGAGAGTTGAAATAAGAAGGCAAAGCATCACCTTGTTGACCTCAGCTAGGAATATATGTGTTAAATCATAAAAAATTTTCATCCCTCTGCAAATGTATATGAATGACCATGAAAGAGAGTACTAATTTGGGGGTTACAAATAAATTTTAGCAAGTAGGTGAATCTGCAAATATGGAATCTGCAAATAATGATGGTCCTTGTGTACTTCCTTTCTTCCCAAGTAATTCAGCCTAAATACCATTAGGTGGCGCTGAACAAGATTGGCATACACATGGTCTCATAAGGAAAAACAGACTGGGTACATCAGAGGGGCTTTTGATCAACTAAGTAAATATATTAAGAATTATAAGAGCCACGTTTCTCCATCAGAGAGGCAGGAGCTACAAATATGAAAGGAAGAAAAATAAAATGAACACTGAGGTATTTGACTGGACTCAGGCATCAGTGTAAACTCAGCATTTTAAAGAGAAAGAAATACAGACATGCGTGCATTTGTAAGTGTATATATGTCTGTGTATGTGCACACTCACTGAGAGTGCATAGGAGCAGTGATACCCCAGTAGAACAATCATGCATAGCATCCAGTCTTGGTTTCTAAATACATTCTCCAATGAAAGGAACTAGGGCTCCTTGGTGAAGGACTGTTATCAGGGCTGGGGCAGAAAAACAGGAAGGGACTGAAACATCTTGTTCCATCAGAAAGTAAGGAAGGGATGAGATCAAAGAATGATAGGACATGCCAAAAGGATACAGGAGCCAGCTTAAAGTCAACAGCTTCCACTGGGCAAATCTGGGACAAATTCCACATCAAATAACAAATTATATTAACAGATAACAACTAACCCATTGACTAAAGTAGGAATCCATATATCCTATTAATAAATATAATAAAATAAACAAGGAAAAAACAAAGCTTTTCCTTACAAAGGTATGTCAACTGATGAAATGTGGCAGAAATGATGAAACCAGAAAAATCATTTGGCAACAACTGCAGCAATAATACAGCAAAGAAATATCAATGATGCTAAAACTCATGGGTCAAAATGTGACAAGAAATGATATTTACATGGTCACAAAGTGCTTCTTTCTCATAAAAACTGACTACAAATGGATAAAATAGATAAATTTACAGTAGAGAAAACTGGCCGACACCATCTTAATCAAGTGATCAAGGCTAACTAACACACAGAAATGGGACAGAGAGAAATTGTGTACTTCTGACAGGCTAGGATAAGAATATAGTACAATTTATGTGGTACTCCTGACAAAATGCATATTCTGAATCTAACTATGAAGAAATATCAGGCCCAAATTGAGGAACAGTTCTCAAAATAATTAGTCTACATTCTTTAAAAGTATCAAAATGATCAAGTCAAAGACAGGTGCAACAACTAAATGCAACGTGTGATTCTAAACTGGATCCTTCTGTTGCAGAGGATATAATTGGGACAACTGGTAAAACGTGAATGGGATCTGAGGATTAGCTGGTACTACTGTATCATTGTAAGTTCCTGATTTTAATGGGTGTATTGTGGTTACATAGGAGAATATCCCTGCTTGTAGAAAATACACACTGAAGTATTCAGGGCTGGTGGCCATCTGAGTGAGCAACTAACTTTCAAATGGTCCCGGGAGGGGAAAAGCTTTTTGTTCTATTATTGCAACTTATTTATAAATTTTAAATTAGTTCAAAATAAAGCACATGCAAATACAACAACAACAAAATACCAATGTTTCAGTATTATAAATACCTAATTCTTCCTTAGCAAAATTTCTGGATAAAAAGTACTCCATTACCCCTACTTACTTTTACTAGATTTTATAATAATGTATCAAATTTTCCCACTGGCCAATAGAAATTTCTGTGATGTTGAAATGTTCTACATTCATACTGTCCAATACAACAGCACATGAGGCTAATGATGATCATACTGGACAGTGCAGTTCTAGAGAACAGAAGTCATAAAAGATTCAAAAGCTTTTTCATAAAAATGTTTTAATACTAATTAGATTGTAAAACAAGTAGTATTATTTTATTTTTTCTATACTTGTTGATAGACTAATGGTCCCATATAGCTTTCCAAACTCTTCTGATTTCTTAAGTCTTAATATCTATTAGAAGCAACCACCTATCTTTGGTTGATAGCAGTTTTTGTTTTTCTTTAAACTGATTTCCCTTTCGGTATACCATTGCTATTGATTCATACCCGTGTCTTCTCTACTTACTGAAGTATGTTTTTCTAAAATCTAGGGATGTGAACATGTCTACCCAACATCCCCACCTCTAGCTCTCACAAAGTTAGACCACAAAGTCACTTTCTCCCAAACTTCTTACAATTTACACTTCATTTTTACTCATCTTCCCCCAGTAATAGTTGCTAAACTGTATATAATTGGTGTTACATGTTTATTTCCTGCCATGCTCAAGACAAGGTTCCTCTTGATCAGATCAGTTTATTTCAGGAAAAGTATATTATTATTCCTTGTCTACATGAAATATAGTTAATTATCACTTACCCAATCACTCCATTACTTTAAACCGAGCTCTAAAAGCCAAAGTCTAGTTTAATGGTATCATCTATAGAGACTACAGAAAAGGAAAAACAACATGTTTCATGCACATCAAATTCAACCACTCTTGATTGGAAAACAAACGCAAAGTAGAATTCTCATCCCTGGTGATACACCTTGGTAACCTGACGCCTTGAGCAAATGCAATACCAATCACTCACCCACCAGGTTTTCTTTTGTTTATGACTGACTTAATTCAAAACTAGAAAAAAACTGTACCCATGAAGTTAACACATATGCCAACCATCTTTAGAAACATTTAACAAATCTAGAAAAATCTAGAATCCTACCAAAGGCAGAACTATTTTCAAAGAGAATTGAGAAAAACCCCTTCAGCCCTGGCTGGTGCGGCTCAGTGGATTGAGCACTAGCCTGCAGACTCAAAGGTTGCCAGTTCAGTTCCCAGTCAGGGTGGGCTGTGGGCCAGGTTTCCTTGGTTGGGGGTGTGCGAGAGGAAACTTATCAATGTTTCTCTCACACACTGATGTTTCCCTCCTTCCTTTTCCCTCTCTCTAAAAGTAAATTTTTAAAAAGAAAAATCTTTCCACCACATTTCTTCTATTAATAGCTATTTAAAAAAACAAAAATTAAATTAAAAAGCAATTCCAAATTCTTAAATTCAATTATCATTTATAAGATGCCTAATGGAACAGACAAAATTCTATCTCATTTGAAAAATTAAACCCTCAAATTTGAAGTTAACATGGCATCAATGCTAGGAGTGCCCACTAGGTTGTCCCTGAAAACAACCCAAGAACAAACAAAAGCCAAGAACTCTGATGGAGCCTATACTTCACATGTTCTGTCTTCTGAACAGAACATGTATAGATAGCTGAGGCAAAAAAGGAAAAGAACTAATCTTCTCTCTAGTCCATTCAGGGATACAAAACACGAGAAAAATGGTTTCAAATAGATTTCTCTGTCTCTTGATGAGCTGACATATGTTACCAATACTGCTTAGTTGTTTATTCAGGGAGTGAATGCCAAGTTTAAAATGAATTACAAACCAGAAGTTGAGAAAATAAACTAATTCAGTACAACTTAAAGTAGAATCTGCTGAAGTGTGTTAATATAATTGATGATAAAAGTATGTATGAAGTAGAAAAGGGCTTACTTATATTTTTCATCAGCAAGTACTCTGGAACATACTTGAATTTATCATGTGCTTTAAACCAACAATGTTGATGAACTTCATTCCCTGTCCGGACTTAACCATCGTCATATATAAAAGCTGAATAATCTGACTTGCCTGATTACACAACGAACAGCTTGACAGCTGAGCAGTGGTAAAAAGTTTTCTTGTGATTTTTTAATTTTTATATTTTAGTAAAAGGTAAAAGACTTATAGGATCTGAAGAGAAACCAGACTATGTGATTTATTTTTTTAAAGCCCAGGGTTGAGATTGAAATTTTTCAAAAGAGTAAGACCTCTTTTGGCCATTGCTATCCAACAATGAATAGTTCTGAAACTTATCTTATACTGTAGATTTTATATTTAATAAATTCAACTGAAAATTACAGAGCCAAACAGCACTTACATGCGAATCTGAAACTGCAATTACATCATTTAGACAAAAACTAATGCTTGAATCATCAGCAATGTCAAGGTGATTTATACACTTCCTGTGCTGTCAAAAATTCACACAGGAAGTGAGATCTCGATTCCCAAACAAATTTTCAGGGGATATACAGGATGGGGCAAAAGTAGGTTTACAGTTGTTCATATAGAGAATAATACAATAATAATAATATAAGAATAAACACTGTTTCATTAACTCACAACTGTAAACCTACTTTTGCCCTACCCTGTATTTTCTTAGCTCAAACTACAGTTCTACAAGCATTTTTAGGACTTGAATGCAAGTGCAAAGAAAATTTCTCTATTTCAAAATCAATTTAATAGTGCAAATATGGAGCTTCCACCTAACCTTCAACTGAAAGTACTTAATCTGCATGTAATGATATGTTAAAAGGCAAATATTAAAAGAAAAATCTAATATAATTCTATACATGTTTTTTCAAGTTATTAATATGCTCAATTAAAATCATATGCTTGTGGGCTGATATTAGTATTTGGCTGTACATTTGTGTAGACATTTTCAAAGATGAAATATGTAAAATCTCATTACAGATCACATTAATAAACATTTTAAACCATTTTTGATAATAGGAAACACTGACTCTGAACTCCTACTAAGCAAAATGTATCAGCTTAAAAAAGAATTCCATTTTTCTCATTAGTATACTTATATTACCAAAAGGTATACATAATGGCAATTCATTATTAATTTAATATTAACAAAATATTATTATATTTGAATTTCATCAATAAGAAATTTGTAAGAATTTGTGTTTTCTCTTGTTATAAAGTATCTACATAATAGCCTCAATTTTGTTTTCTAGCCTGCAAAGCCTAAATTATTTACTTTCTAGCCCTTTACAGAAAATGCCTGATGACTCTCCTTTGGAGAAAGGTTTTCCTTAACATAAGCATATAAAAACATATCCTTTATTTCCTCCAGGGATAGGTAAAAAAAACTTTTACCCAACAAATTGGACATGGGCTCAGTACAGAAAAGGTACAGTAAATAAGGTAATCAAAAAATATATATATAACATATATCTGACTTCTACTTAAAGCAAATATTTATATGCATTCATCTGGTAATATTTTGACAGAAAGCCAAGGCCTCATCTTTGAGTACGGATGTGCTAAATAATGTTTCACATGTTTATTCTTGCATACATCATATCTATAATACATACCTGTGATTTCAAATTTCAGTTTCTTTAAAGTAGAGCAAGAACTTAGATGACTGTGAGACAATTGAGCATCAAAATCATTAATACTGATTTCCTCCATAACCTTTCAAAGTAATCATGCTCACAATAAGACAGTAAGGAGAGGAGGGGAGGTGTTTATCCAATTCTTTCAAGATATTCAACTTAACATTCTTAGAAATAACTATTTTTGTACTCATATTTCATTAGTTTATATAATATGTAATGAGGTTACAAAATTACAGTAAGTATAACTGGCATAAGTAGGTTTGAAGCATACTGACACCTCAAGAATAAAATTCAACTAGAGATTGCAGAAGGCAAGGTTTATAGAGTAGTCTACCAGCCATGCATTGCTTCTTATTTTAAGAATCTTTCAGTATATTCTATAGAAAGGATAAAGAATGTGGTTACTTCAGTAATTTGGTTAAGTATACTCCCTTTACTCCCTGATTTTTAAATGTTATTTTTTATCACATTCTAAACTCCCTCACATGTCCAGATCTGTTTTGGAAACTTACTATTCTGCTCAAAATACTTGCCTGTCAATTCTAACATGAATGCCAACCTGTCTTAAATACCTTTAACTTTCTGATATATTTTACTATCTGTATAGTCAAGTTATCATATACCTTCTCCACTTCTACTACCCTCCAATTATTGTCCCTTTTTAAAATTTTCTCAACTATAAATTTACTCTTTCAAATGAACTGCATGTGCAACTTGTCAAGCTCTCAAAAAGGTACACCCCACTGTGCTTACAAAACAATCTGTATTAAGTCCGTAGAATAATTTAGGGGACACTGACATCTATACAATAAATTTATAATATTTAAGCCTTTCACATTAAGGTTTGTAGCATAAATATCTAATTTATTTATATCTTTTTAAAAATCCTTCAGTAAAGCCTTATCATTTTCTTCATATTAGTCTTGCATATTTCTTAAGTTTTTTTGTGCTCTCTCTAACCACATCATTTTTTAAAATTTAAAATTCTGCTGGTGTATCATTTAACACAATGTATAGAGTTTAATTAAGTGTATGTAAAGCAAATACTAAATATTTATAAGGGACAAGAAAACAGGTGGTTTGTTCATTTGGGGCTGATCGGCGATTTCTAAATCCCCCACCCCTGTTAACCTAAAAAATAATGCATGTCAAAAATATCTTCCTTCCTTGCTCTGGCCGGTGTGGCTCGGCTGGTTGGAGCATCATCCCATGGACTCGGGGGTTGCTGGTTTCATTCCCAGCCAGGACACATACCTAGGTTGTAGGTTTAGTCTCAGGCCAGGCATGTAAGGGAGGCAACCTATGCTTTTTTGGTCACATCGATGTCTCTCTCTCTAGCTCTTCTCTACCTTCCTCTTTCACTAAAAGCAGTGAAAAAATGTCCTTGAGTGAGGATTAAAAAATATATATAAAAACCTTCCTTCCTTAAAAGGTCTTTTGTGAGTTCAGTACAGACCTCTAAATTTATTTTTCAGCCTTTACAACCTCATCAATAATTCTATTTCTTGTATATAAATAAAATAGCCAACATTTGCTGAGTGACTCCCAGAAGTTAGGTGTATTAAAGAATTTAGCTCCTTTACTCCTCACCACAGCCCCATGAAGTGGATGGTATTATCCATCATTTTGCAGATAAGGTAACTGAGGCACAGAAGGGTTAAATAACTTGCCCAATGTTGCATCTCTAATAAGTAGCAGAGATGGGATTTGAACCAATGCAGGTTCGGAATCTACAAAATATTTTACTATTTTATATTTTATTTAATTTTACTGTATTTTATTTTTTTATCCTCACCCAAGGACTTTTTTTTTTTTTTTAATTACTTTTAGACAGAGAGGAAGGGAGAGTGAGAAAAATCGGTATGAGAAACATCGATTGGTTGCCTACCATACATGCCCGGACTGGGTATATGGCCATACTGGTGATCAAACCCAAAACCTAGGTATGTGACCTGACCAGGAATTGAATCCCCAACTCTTCGGTTACAGGATGACACTCTAACCAATTAAACCACACCAGCCAGGGCCACAACATATTTTAAAGAGCACATCATTTCATATTTTCATTTCATTAGTGAGTAGACTTTTACTGTGCCAAACAAAGCCTAGTGTATCTACAACTTTTAACATTTTGAATTCATAAAACTAAAAACAAAAACAAATAAAATGCTTAAATTATAATTAGTACTGTTTTAAAATATTCTTAGAAAGGACTACATATTAATAATTCTGTTATAGTCCTGATGTTTAAATTAGACATAAAAATCTTGAGTTAAATTACTGAAGTTTTGTTTAGCAACCTGGTAATACCTAACTGAATCACTTCAATCTGCTTAACACCGTTTCCAACCCACCTCTGGGATGACCTGAAATCATTTGGCATGAATGTTCCCAAAATGTAATATTAAAAGATCTCATGTTTTTAAAAGAAAGGATCAGACCAGTGCAGGCAGCTGCCAAGATTGAGTTTACTGAGTTTACTGCCTGGTTTCCATGACTGCATCAATCTGAGACCAGCATAAGAGGGAAGATGTATCCTTAGAAACCAACTCTTTGCTTCCTTCAATTAAGAAAGGAAGTAGGAAAAAAAAAACAGAGAAAGGGCTTCAGAATAATTTAACTTGTGTTTAGTATGCCCATGGCACACAATAATCATGGGCAAAAGTCTTGTCCTGATCAAACTTGTGAGAAAGTTATGTGGTACCTAGTGGAAAACTCCAAACTGGTTTTCAGAGAATATCTTATGATCCATACACAATTATACAAGCGTGGGACAAAAGTAGATTTACAGCTGAAACACAGTTTATTCTTATTACTTTCTTAATTATTGTATTATTTCCCATATAAACAACTGTAAGCCTATTTTGCCCCACCCTGTATTTTGGTTTCAATTTTTAAAAGACAATAACAAAAGAAGCTGTACCAATAAGCACTTTATAAATAATATCAAATTAATTATAATATTTAGTATGCCTTCAATATCCTTACTGTAAACTGCAAGCAACCACCTAAATTCTTCACACACATCCTGTACAATCTAGAAATGTCTTTTGTTTTAGGCATTGCAAATTCCAAAACTTCAAAATGAGAGGTTTTTCCCCCAAATTCGGGAGCAGATTAAATATATTTATGAAAATACCTATACTTCATAACATAAGTTACAGATTCATTCATCTCAACTATATTTCTAAGGTAAGAACTTCCAGTGAAGTACAAATGAACTTTAATGAAACATATTAAATACAGCTTCCCAGGTTTTCTTAAACCAGGACCCTACTTCCCTGGAGCTATAAATATACTTCCTGTAATCAATAGCAATGGCTGGAGCAACCTCTAGGTTCAAAAGAACTAAAAATACATTATTGTACATATCCTTTCTTCTGCTACCCACCCACCATTCCAAAAGGAACAGACAGGGAAATGCAGAGTTGTGTAAAGTTCAGGTGAGAGCAGTATAGAGACTGTAATTTTTATTTAAAAGGCTACCTTAAATTTAATGATGTCCAGGGAGGAATTAATCAGCTATTACAAGATCAGAGTAAATTTTTAATTTTTTTAGAAAAGCTATCCCTGGTTACAAGTTGTATTTTGCATTTCATTAACTGGTATTTGGGGACCTCTGTCATTTAATTAAACCATGTTAATAGAAATTCATGCATGTTAGAACTGAACAAAGTGAGAACTGAACTGTGTGTATATAAAAACGGCACATGGAATGAGACAGAGGTACTCAGCCAACACGTTAGGGGGCTGGAATCAGTGAGATGGCTCTCGTGGTCAGGAGGTGTTACCTACCAGAGGGTGGAGCAAAAAGGATAGAGAGCCAGATTCTCAATGTCAGAGAAAGGACATACAAATGCAGAAAGGGGAAAGACAGAAATCATGGCTTTCAATATTTATAGGCAGATATGGATGTTTGCATATGTTAATATGCATATGTATGTATATATATGAAAATATTACAAACCCTCCAACCACAAACCCCAACACCTGTGTTTTACTTCCTGACCAACAGTGGATGTTCCCACCACTATAGTAATAAAGCCTCTCACTGTTTTTCCACTCCCTCCTTCTGCCTCCTGACTGGTCCTGGTGCTTCCCCCATGTGGCCCTGCATAGCACAGTATCCCTCCTGCTTCTAGGAAACTGAGTAATAAGCATCCTTCAATGATACTGACCTCTCCATGTCATCACTCAGTCATACTTATAAATGAAATCCTGTGTACATTTTAAAACAATATCCTACCTCTGACCTCTAATAGAGCTTAGCTAAGAGCAATGACACCCCAGTTAGCAAGGAATATACCTGGTGTCCAGATCTTTTTTCTAAGTATATCCTCTAATAAAAGGCACCATAGTTTCCTGATAAAGTGATTGATTCCAGGGCTGAGGAAGTTAAAATACAAGATAAGCATGAAAAATCTCACTGTACCAAAAAAGTAAAAAAAGTAAGTGATCAAAGAATGATGGGGACATGGGAAAAGGGCACAGGTCCTTAAAAGAGTCCTGGGACAATTCAAGCATCAAAATAAATGAAAGATGATTAAAATAGAACTCCAGGAGTCCATACTGATGTGTTTAATTGATTTAAAAAACAAAAACAGGAAAATAGAGCATTTCATTACAATTAAATGCTGTATGATAAGTGCAGCAGGAATGATGAAATTTTAAAAATTCACTATTTGGCAAACACAATAATAATAATGATGATTCAGGCAAAAATCATCAATGTATGCTAAAACAAGTAGGTGAAAATTTAATTTAGAATAGAGCATTGTGTCTGCAACTTATTTCTCAAAATGATTCAGAAAAATTATATATATAAAAGGATAAAGTGAGAAATATAAGGCAATTATGGTAAAATGTTAACAATTTAATGTTAACAATGTGAATGTGGGTGAAGGATATACTAGGCCAACAGCAAATAAATATAAACAATTTCCAAAAGACTGAAATCATACAGACATATTCTTTAACCACAATGAAATATATAAACCCACTACAAAAAGATAACTACAGAAGGCTCATGTTTGAAAATTAAAAGACATGCTTACAAACAACCCATGGATTGAAGAAGCCATGGGAGAAATTAGAAAATGGTCTAAACTGTTATTGAAAATAAATTCTAACCAAAATATTAGTAATCCGATGCCATCAATAACTACAATAAAAAAGAGAATACAGTACACATCATGATCATATTGTGTTTAATGTTAAAAACTAATTAATGAAAGGTAGTTGCGAGAAGCTAGAAGAAAAGAGAAATGGGAAGTTACTGTCTAAACAATAATTTCAGAGTTTCACCTGGGGATGATGAAAAAGTCCGGGAGATAGACGGTGGTGATGGTAGCAAAACAGTCAATATGTGAATACTCTAAACTGTACACTTAACAAGAGCTAAAATGGTAAGTTCTGTTATGTATATTTTACAATAAAAAATAGGTAAAACAATGAGCTTAAGAGAAAAAATAAAACATTTTCTCATCATGAATTGATATAACTCACACTGAAAATGTAAAGAAAAAGCACATGAATATCAATAAATGCAGAAAAAGCATGGGATAAAATTCAACATACAGTCATAGAAACTCTTTGCAGACAAGGAATGGAAGGGAACTTCCTTAATCTGATAAATGGTATGTACAGCCAAACTGCCCTAAGAATCATAGGTTTGGTTTCAACAGATTCCTGCCAGATCAGATACCACTGCACGGAATATAAAATCTTGTACTTTTCTTTTTAAATTATATTACAATGATTTGAAATGTAAAAGGCAGAAAAAGAAGTTACGTCCCCTATGCCAAGAACCATTCTTTTGATGGCAATGACGACAACCTCAGAAAAATGGTTCTTCTAAGCTACCATCAGAAAAAATGGCTTAAGATCAACAACTTTAAAGTCAAAATCATCATTTTGGGCAGGAAGCTATTATCCAACAATTTCTTTAAATACGAGAATTCTGATTTCTACAGTTACCTTTTCCAAAAGAGCTGTCCTGTTGGATTCACCAGGAAAATTATGCTGTTTGAAATTAAGCATTCCACAGGCAGATTACTGATATCTTTCTAAAATGAATATCTGGGTACTCAACTTTGACATTTTTTTCAGACTAATCTCATTCAAGTCATGATCTCTTCAATTGTAGAGAAAGTTGGAGCCTGATTTATTCATTCATCTGTGGGTTGGAGCTCTTGAACTTTCTTCTGATAATCATCTTGGTCCTGCCTGCAGTTGCTTCCTGTAGAGATTGAATAATCACCTATTATAAAGGCAGTATTGTCTTTAACCTCCTTTATGGTTCCAGTTAGTTGGATCTGTCATTAGTCAACAACTGTACTCATTTCAAAGTTTCTCTTCCTAATTCAATGAAATTCAATTATGAGAAATGATGTGTAGAAAACTGCCTTTCATTTGGGCATTTTTGGGCTCTGCTTAAAATGAGTGAAGCTGTGACAGTATCTACAGCAAAAGCACTATTACAGGGTTTCTTATATTTGAGAGATACAGATCCTTTTTAAAGAACAAAAATTCTTGCCTTGGCCCGGTGTCTCAGTTGCTCAGCACATCATCCCTCTCTCTCCCTTCCTCTCTATAAAACATATCCTTGGGTCAAGATTTGGAAAAAAAAATGCTCAACACACCTCCAGTGCTAGGTTGAAATTTTTTTAAATGCATAATATAAACATAAAATTGCTATCATATAGCTATAGAAGTAGAACAAATTTACAAATTAAATATAAAATATAAAACTAATGAAATTCAAATTAACAATATTAATAGATAGCAGCAGATTTAATGCTAAGATTAAATCATCACTCACAACATAGACATGGTATTGACTACTAGTTTGTTTTTCAGCTTGGCATGCCTAAACATTATATGCCATATAATACCAATTCTCCCACCACTTTCCTATTCAAAACACTGCAAAGTTACCCTGTGTGCCCAGCCCTACCTGGCCTTCCACTGGTCCCACAAACGACTTAATTCCAAAAAAAAGAAGTATATAACCAATGATCCTAAACAAACACACAAAGATGGGCACTGAAATTGTAGCAATGCTCAACTATAGGGCAGTCATTCATATACCTACCTTTCAGATTACTTAAATTTAAAAAACTATTACGAGTCTACTCAGAAAAACTTCTCTACAAAATATACTCAAGGACCCCCCTTTGAGATACCACACTACAGTATGACTGTGGAGATATTATTGAAAACCTCCTCCATCATGTCACACAATACCCCATTTTAGAGAAAAATACCTCAGCCCTGGCTGATGTGGCTCAGTGGACCGAGTGCCGGCTTGCGAACCGAAGGGTCGCCAGTTCAATTTCCAGTCAGGGCACATGCCTGGATTGCCGGCCTGGTTTTCAGCATGGGGACGTGTGAGACACAGTCACACAATGATGTTCTCTCCCTTTCTCCTTCCCCTCCCCTCTGTCTAAAAATAAATAAATAAAATCTTAAAACAAAAAAAAGAAAGAGAAAAAACACTTCAAACCTTGGTGACAGGTAAGGGTGTTTTTTACTACTAATGATGGTTTGTATCTTGTAAGTCGAGTGAGTCTCTTCAAACGACTTTGCTTTGATCTCAGTATGTGTGTATAGTCTTCCTTAAATAACTGCATAAGATCTAATGGACTGTACTCTCTGTACTAACACTCTTAGGCTGCCTCTCTCTTACCATGAGACCTTTATATTCCCTTTACTCTGATTTCTTTCTGTATATATTTACATATTTAAATTTTACTTGTCTTTACTAAGTAATCAAGCACAAACTATAAAAATCAAAGAATACAAAAGGAAATACACTGAATAGGTGTCCTTCCCACCAGCCATCCAGTTTCCCCGCCTCCAGAGGTAGTTACTATTGCCTGTTTCTGCCTCGTCTTTCTAGAAAACTCCTAAGCACACTCTCCAAATACACACACACACACACACACACACACACACACTACATTAGGGTATTACATGCACTGTAGAAAATTACTTCAAATAATTCTTATAATGAGCTATACGATAAAGTACACTTGTCCTAATATTTGAGAAGTTATAGTGCTTTAGAATTAAATAATTTTAGAGATAGAAGGATCTTAAACCATCAAGTCCCTAATCACTTTACAGATGAAACTGTGACCCAGAGAGATCTGCCTGCCTAAAGTAGCATGGCTAACCAGTATTACCAGAAATAGAGCTGAAATCTGCTAACTCCAAACTCCTTCTTTATCCAAGGCGTGTTCAAATTTCTTTACATTTTCCACAACAATCATAAGGTGTTTTACTTGTCCTAACCATACAAAGTTGGAAGCAGGAAGTTACCCTTGTAATGGATCTTTTCTAAGGGGAATGAAACACTGGTTACTTGAGATTAGTTATTTAGTCATCATCTGTATAAACAGATTTGTCCACACCAAACCCAACAACACAAAAATACCACCACTAACAGTCATGGTAATTTTTAAAAAAGTAGAAATTTAGTATAGACACATAGCCCTTCAAATCCAAAAGAAGAAAAAAAAGGTTATTATATTACAGACCCTCACATTTTGGCTTTAGTCAATACCAGTTCATCACCCTGACTAGGTATCTCAGTTGGTTAGAGTGCCGTCCCGCTACACCAAGGTTGCAGGCTTGATCCCCAGTTACGGTACATACAAGAATCAACCAATGAATGCATAAATAAGTGGAACAACAAATCCATGTTTTTCTCTTCCTCCCTCTCTTTCTCTCAAATCAATAAATTAAAAAGTTAAAAACACAATAACTCTTCATCAACAAACATGTCTCTTTACTAAACACCTAGCACTTTGCTTAATGTTCAACACAAATGTATTGAACTCCTAATAAAATTAGTATGACATATTTCCCCAAATAAACAAACAAAATGGAAACAGACACATAGGTACAGAGAACAGACTAATGGTTGCTGGAGGGAAAGGGGTTTGGGGGGCTGGGTGAAAAAGGTGAAGGGATTAAGAACTACAAATTGGTAGTCAAAAAACAGTCACAGAGATGTAAAGTACAGCATAGGAAACATACTCAATACTATTGAAATAACCATGCACAGTGCCAGGTAGATACTTGAAATATCAGGCAGGACTACTTTGTAAAGTATGTATGATTGTCTAACCACTATGCTCTAGACCTGATACTAATACAAAAAATACTAAATATAAGTTGTAATGAAAAAATAAAATTATAAAAAAGACATGCTCCTCAATAAATAATTGTCCTCAATAAACTATCAGGAAATTAGACAGAAAAAGAGTAATTAAAATACATTGTGATTAATACTATAGTTGTTATATCAATCCTAAAAGACAGAAAAACAATTTCTGGGAGCATTTAGGAAACTTCACTAAGTAGGTGATACTTCAGCTAGGTCTAGAAAAATCAGTAGTAGCATGGTTACTTAAGTTTTTGTTTAATGAATTCAGTTTCAAAGAAAAAGACAAGATGAATCATATACATAGTCTTTGGAAGTTACAGTGAAGGCCACAAATAGTAGCACAGTTTTTAAAAAATTGATTGCAAACTCTTTTAGATGGACCATGGAATCTCCAGTGCAGCACAAGACCCAATAGATCTACTTCTCTCATTCATATTGACTGCCTGGCCTCCAAAGACATATTTGAGTTTCCACCCCCCGACTAAATGTCAAAGATAAGGGGGATGAGAGGAGGAGAGGAGAAGAAAAAGGTATCTTAAAAACCTTCTGCTGTGGCTTAGTTGGTGGGGCACTGTCCCACAAACTTAAAGGTAACGAGTTTGATTCCCGGTCAGGGGACATGCCTGGGTTGCGAGTCTGGTCCGCAGTTGGGGCACAAGAGGCAACTGATCAATGTTTCTCTCCCACATCAATGTTTCTTTTCTACTCTTTCTCCTTCCCTTCACTTCTAAAAATAAATAAATAAAATCTTTTTAAAAAAAAAAAGCTTCTGAGTTTTGAGGGCATTATAGGGGCTTAAAGTTTCTTATTTAAATGTATTTTCCGGTTTTGGAATCAGAAAATAAAACCTACAAAACTAGAAGATGAGAAGGAAAAAGCAGAAATAATAAAAAGACAGTGTTAGATGCTGAGTGAGGTTACACTCACCAAATAGCCAAGTGAATTCACCAGCTGCTACCAAACAAAGTGCAAGTAATATGAATCTATGCCTCAGCAAATTACACATTACTACACACTTTGGACCATCAGAATCGTTCTAAAACATTAATCTGCACATGCCAATGTGTGGATTATCACACAATTTAAGCTATATATTATCACACAAAATAAGTGACTTTGATAGAAATAAGCACAGGATCCATATCTAGATCAGACTTGGGACAGTCAGTAAGGTACTGCTGCTTGGAGGAGCTAATCCCTATCAAAGAAATTATAATGCTCGGTAAAGAAGAGGGAGATAGGCAGTCCAGCCAAAGGCAGAGGGCACAGGAAAAGGTAAGGCTAAAGGTTAAGAGGAGTTGGATTGCAAAAGTTTGCTCTGATAAGAAGTTTGGATGTTATCCTGAGGATTTTAAGATAGGGTGTGCTGTGATTAGATAAGGAAGTCAGAAAAGGTCACTCTTGGCAGCACTGTGATAAATGACCTGATCAAGAAAGTAATAATGACTAGGGAACCTGCAGCAGTCTTCTAAGGGAGGGGAACCCTGAAATAAGCGACTGAAGAGATGGGGTAAAGGTAGCAAATTTGAAACATACTGAAGAGATAAAACAGACAGGAATGCATTACCAACCATACAACCAACATTATCCAGGTCCATAGTTGGGGTTACGGGGCTGTGCCATTTATCAGGATAGAGAATACAAAAAATAACACATTTAAAGGGAAGATGAGCGCTAACTGGTACGGCTCAGTTGGTTAGGCATCATCCTGCAAAGTGAAGGGTTGCTGGTTCACTTTTCAGTCAGGGCATATGCCTGGGCTGCAGGTTCGTTCCCCAGTCAGGCAGGCACATGTGAGGGGCAACCCCATGAACATTTCTCTCCCTCTCTGTATCCCTCCCTTCCCCTCTCTCTAAAAATAAATGAAATTGTTTAAAAAATAAATAAATAAAGGGAAGATGAGGTCTGTTCTGAGCCTGTTGCCTGGGAAACAGCCCGGTGGAGATGACCAGTAGGTTTTTGGCTCTTATTCAGTCTGTGGTAGGAACAAATTTTCTCCTAATTAGTAAGGAACTGGAAGCTGAAACCATGGGCATAGGTATGTGCTCCCAGGAAGAATATGGTGGATAAAACACAAGTGGGCTGAGGATGAAATCTTTGATAAAGTCAAACAAAGAGTGGTCTGAGAAGGGGGGCTAAAGGAAACTGAGGAATGGTCACTGAAGTAGAAAAAAACTAAGTGTGCCACAGAACTCTAAGGAAGGTAGTTCAGGAAGTAAATGCTGTACAGTCTATCATGTTTACCTAATTCTTCTCCATCTCTCTTCCCTCTCCTATCCTTCCCATATTTTCTCCTGTTAAAACGAAAAAGATAGCCCTGGCTGGTGTGGCTCAGTGGACTGGGTGCCAGCCTGTAAACCAAAGGGAGCTGGCTGACTGCCAGTCAGGGCACATGCCCGGGTTGTGGGCCAGGCCCCCAGTGTGGGGCGCACAAGACCACACATTGATGTTTCTCTCCCTCTTTCTCCCTCCCTTCCAGTCTAAAAATAAATAAACAAAAAATCTTTTTATTTTTTTAAATTTAATTTTATTTTTTCAAATACATTTGTCTCTGCCTACCTCCTACCACTTTCCCTTGCCCCCTCCCTCCATTCCTCCCTCAGCTCTTCCCCTTTGGTTTTGTCCATGAATCCTTGCTATGTGTTCCTTGACTTTCCCCTTCCCTTCCTTTTCCCCGCCCTGCCTCCCTCCTTCCCTCTTGTCTCTGTTGATTTCTTTTCCTTTCAGTAAACAAAAAATCTTTAAAAAAACACAGAAAGATAAAAACTATTCTGTGATAATTCATATAGTTACACTGCATCCCAATGAACTACTAGGGAGGAAAAACAGATATAATCAAGATCATTATAATATTTCCTAACATTTATTGAAGGTTTACTGTGTGCTAAGAATAATGTAAGTACTTGACATGCATTATGTAATCCTTCAACAAACATATGGAGTAAAAGAGTACTAGTGTTGAACCCATTTATTAAGTGAGAAAACTGAGTCTCAGAAGGCTGAAGTACTTTGCTCAAATTTAAAAAGTATGGCAGGTATGGCACATTCAACTCCCAAAATTAAAATGACTATATGGTCTGACAAGGAATACATAAAAGAAATACAAAATCCAATTTGATTTGGAGAAATAATCAAGAATTTGAAAATAAATATGTACAGGAGGTTGAAAAACAAACCCCAGATATGGGGCTCCCCACTGATAACAAATTCAGACTTTAATATAAAGAAGGGCACCTCTTAAGTAGAATTATCCTGGAAACATAAAGTCCTTAGTTCTCTTCTCAGTCTCGAACCTCTGACCAATAAGTAACTTTATTGTAGTTGTGTATTTTCAACCCAGTAACCCTGATTCTCTCAGGTGTAAAGGCTGTCCTCCTTAACTGAGTGACATTACAGCTCCAGAAGAAAAAGATGTGAGCAAAAAGAGGAGACATATCAAACTCATGGTACTAATTCTTTCAAGTTAAGTTTAGGACATGCATTTTTTTTAAAGATTTTATTTATTTATTTTTAGAGAGATGAGAAGGGAGGGAGAGAAACATCCACATGCAAGAGAAGCATCCATCGGTTGCCTCTCGCATGCTCTCAACTGGGGACCTGGCCTGCAACTCAGGCATGTGCCCTGACTGGGAATTAAACCGGTGACCCTTTGATTTGGAGGCCAGCAATCAATCCACTGAGCCACACCAGGCAGGGCCACAAATAATGATTTTTATATGGGCTTGCAAGGGTAAGCATAAAAACCATTATTGCTATTATTAAAGTGTTAATATTAAACTTGTTTTAAAAATATTTTAACCCTGACCAGTGTAGCTCAGTTGGTTGAGCGCTGTCCCGCAAATTGTAAGGTTGCTGGCTGGATTCCCAGCGAGGGCACATGCCTGAGCTGCAGTTTGGTCCCCAGTCAGGGTGCGCGTGCAAGAGGTAACCAATCAATGTTTCTCTCCCTCCCTTTCTCTCTTCCCTCCTCTCTCTAAAAATAAACAAAATCTTAAAAAAAAATTATTTGAGTGATCCATGATCAAATACTTTCCATTATGCTTGAAAACCTCATTTTAATAATTTTTTTAATAGAACAATCTCAAGGTAAGTTTCAAGTCAATACTTGGTTTTAATGGCTATCACAGGACGGATGGACGGAAGGAAGGAAGGAAGGGCCAAAAGAAAGGAAAAGAAAAAAAAAAACGTGTCCACAGGAAGAAGTCTATGGCTGTGCTTACTAAGTTGTGATGTTTAGTTTTCCAAACCCATCCAATTATACAAACAGCTTCCTTTAAATTGTACTAGCAAATGTTAACTTTTTACTATAGGAATTTTCAAACATACACAAAAATAAAGCATACTCTGTAACCATTATATACCTTTTATGCAGCTTTGATAATTATCAATATATGGTAAACCATCTATAACCCTCCAATATAACGAATTATTTTAAAGCAAACTCCTGACATCACATAATTTCATCCATAAATAATTCAGTACTTATCTCTTAAGAGAAAGGAGTGTTTCTTTTTAATATAATACTATTAGCTTACCTTTAAAAATTAAAATAATTGTTTAAAAATAATCTAATATACAGGTAGGTCATATTCAAATTACTCCCAAAGCTCTCATAAGTATCTTTTTATAGTTGGTTTGTATGAAATAGGATCTAAACAAGGTCTATATATTACATTTAGTTATTATGTCTCAAGTCTCTTCTAATCTGTAATAGTTCCTCCACTTTTTTCTTGCCATTTATTTGAAATAACTGGGTTCATTTGTCCTACGGAATTTCTCATATTCTGAATCTTCTAATTATATTCTATAAACTGGTTGTTAGATCTAGAGGCTTAATCAGATTCCAGTCTGACTCGATTGAGAAGGATATTTAATGAATGGTGCTGTATTTTTTTATATAGGGCCTGATGAGAGGAACCTAAGTTTTGGCTGTACACATTCAAAGATGTTATGATTGATCAGAAGATTGTCAGTCAGATCCTTTTATTATAAAGTTCCCTAATGGTTTTAGCATCCACTGATGATCAATGCCTAGGTTCCTTATTTCATTACATCATTTAGAAATTTCTTTAGAAATACACTTGGAGATTTTTAGTAGGTAACAAATTCATGTTTCCAAGCTTTTTCATGTGTAAAATTTTGAAAGTTATTAATAGGGGCAACAACATCACAGTAAAGTTATAATTAAAAATTAGGCAAATGCAAATTAAAACCACAACAAATTATCACTTCACATCCACTATGATAGCTGTAATGAGAAAGACAAAGAATAATAAGTGTTGGTGAAGATGTGAAGAAACTGAAACCCTTATGCATTGCTACTGGGAATGTAAAATAGTACCACTGCTTTAGAAAATAGTTTGGCAGTTCCTCTAAAAGTTAAAGAGTGACTACCATTTAACTGAGTGATTCCAATCCTAGGTATATACCAAGAAAAATAAAAACATATGTCCACACAGAAATTTGTACTTGAAAGTTCATAGCAGCATTATTCATAATAGCCAAACAGTAGAAACAATCCAAACATTCACTAAGTGATGTATGAACAAAATATGATATGTTCATACAATGGAATAGTATATTATTCAGCTATAGAAGGAAATGAAATACTGATACAAGCTACAACATGGAAGAGCTCCCGAAAACACTGTGCTAACTAAAAGAATCTGGTCACAAAGGCAACATGCTGTATAATTCCACTTATATGAAATGTCCACAAAAGGCAAATCCAGAGACAGAAAGATTAAAGGTTGTAAGTGGCTGGGGGAAGGCAGAACAGAAGTGAAGCTAATGGGTACAGGGTTTCTTCTTGGGATGATGAAAATGTTCTAAAATTAGATAATAGTGATGGCTGCACAACTCCATGAATATACTACAATTTTACCACTCTACACCTTTAAAGGGTAAATTTTACGGTATGTAAATTATATCTCAATAAAGCTTTTATTTTAATTACCTATCTCATAGCATGTTTCTTTAGAAAAAAGCTGTTACTTTTTCATTCACTGTTAACACCTTTATTTGAAGAGACAGATTAAGGACATTAATTTTTCAAATATGTTAGGTAGCCATTAATCACAGGAAAAGTTGGCTTTTTTAAAAAAAGAAAAATGTATATCAACAACTCTACCACAAGATAACCAATGAACGACAGCCTACCTTAACAGTCCATGAAGAAGCCATGAATGAATTTCATCTTTTTATTCAGTCAAAGCAGCTGTTCTATCTGTAGTTTACATTTAGACAATTACTCTGTATAGTGACTTATTAAGGCCGTCATTTATCATTAAGAATGTCTTCTCCAGTACAACCTTCCTCCAGTAGCTCATAAAATAATTGATTTTTCTTGGATTTAATTATTTAAAGAGAATTTAGCAAATACACACTAGAAGCTTCTGTACTTTTCTAACTATATAGCAAAACTCCGACACTGCAAAATTTGTTCTAGTATTGTTTGTTCAAATCTTCAGCAACATTTTCTATGCATATTGTAAGAATATTTGGTGCTCTGACCAGTGTGGCTCAGTTGGTTGGGTGTCATCCAAGAAAGCAAAAGTTCACAAGTTCAGTTCCCAGCCAGGGCATATGCCTGGGTTGTGGGCCGGTCCCCAGCTAAGGCACATGTGAGAGGCAACCAACCAATGTCGTTGCTTCTCTCCCTCTCACTAAAGAATAAATAAATAAAATCTTTTTTTAAAAAAGGAGTATTTGCTGACAAGGGACTGCATTTGGTTTTTTGGCATTTTATTTTCCATGTACTAAATCAGTTCCCCCTGCCCAAGTGGGCCCTTTTTTTGGTGAAAGGGTGAGGGGAAAACACAGGAAGAACTCGCCAATGGTATATACCTTTTGTATTTTGCAAGAACAAGAAACCTCAAAATATATACTTTAATAATTAGGTTAGTAAAATTTTGTACAACATCTGACTGAATAGCCTAAAACCTTAAACATCATTAGGAAAAAAAAGGCAGAGGTTGTCTTTATACTCCAGATGCTTAGTTTTCAAATATCCTGATGCTAGTGATAGCCTC
Organism: Pteronotus mesoamericanus; assembly: GCF_021234165.1. Taxonomy (NCBI): domain Eukaryota; kingdom Metazoa; phylum Chordata; class Mammalia; order Chiroptera; family Mormoopidae; genus Pteronotus; species Pteronotus mesoamericanus. Next base: position 22,844,806 of record NW_026555105.1, on the reverse strand, counting down.
ATATTTTATTATTTAATATCTCAAGGTTCTACATACTGTCAGAGCAAGGTTCTTCTTAACAACAGAAGATACAAATCCATGTTTTAACATGCTTCTTGATCTTCCAGTTTAATAGGAGCTGACTTATTTAATCTGATTTAATAGTTCACCAAGAGTTCATAATAGGAAATGGATAAGGGAGAGATCTGCCATTTTGTTTGTTTGTGCTTAAATTATTAGTATTTTCTTCAATCACTGGTTTCTTTGCAGAAATCAATTTAAGCTACCTATCCATTCTGTGAAGGTCAGGTTAACGAAGATTGCATAATATACTGTTATCGGTATGTTTCAGTGTATCGGAATACACTGAAAGCAAATGTGTATATATATGACTGCCTGCTCACTGCAGAACTCCTTTCTCTTCTTTCCGGACACTCAAAGTTCTATAGTTAACACACAGTAATACTGATTGACCTGTAGACCCCAAGATGATACCAGTGACAACCCCTAAGTTTTATGTTTTTTCATTTTTTAGATAAAAATAATAAAAAACAAGCTCTAAAATTTTCTTCCAGCATCCCAGTGAATCATCTTATCAACCTCACTTTGGAAACTACTGTTCTAGGTTGCTGCCCACAGTGAACTTTTTACAACCACAAATCAGATCAGTTCACTCTCCTCAAAATCCTTCAATGGCTTAGCTCTACCTTCAGGATAAAGTCCAAAATCCTTGCCTGGTATATGGGGCCCTCAACTCTGGCCCCTGTATCTCTCCAGTCCAGCATTTCCCAACCCTGGCTGCATATTAGAATCACCTGGGGAATTAAAAATATATCACGTCTGTCCAGAAAAAGTCCAGCCATTGCTAATATAACAAGAATGGTTTGCGCAACATCCATGTAACCTGGCAGCCAAGGAGAGTGGACTGGAATGCTTATATGTGAACAATGATGATTTCACTGTATTAGTCAGTGGGGGTGGTAGACGCCCTTGAGTGAGCATGTGCACTGCATGGCGACTGCATTCAAAATGACTGAGCGAGTAGGGCAACAAATCTGCATCAAATTTTGTGTTAAGCTTGAACATTCCTCTGCAGAAACTATTCTGATGATTCAGAAGGCCACAGCTATGGGCAACTGGTGATTGGCAGCTTCATCACAACAATATACCCGCTCATGCATCACGTCTCGTGCAGAGTTCTTCTGTGAAACATCAAATCACCCAGGTGACTCAGCCTCCCTACAACCCAGATTCAGTGCCCTGAAACTTCTGACTTTTCCCAAAACTAAAATCACCTTTGAAAGGGAAGAGATTTCAGACTGTCGATGAGATTCAGGAAAATATAATGGGGTAGATGATGGTGACTGGGAGAACTGTGTGAGGTCCCAAGGTGCCTACTTTGAAGGGGACTGAGGCATCATTATCCTATGTACAATGTTTCTTGTATCTTCTTCAATAAATGTCTCTATTTTTCAGAGTACATGGCTGGATCCTTGGACAATAATACAATAATAAATAAATAACACAAGCATAAACTCTGTTTCTTGTACTCACAACTATAAACCTACTTTTGCCCACCCCTGAATATATACATTCTCAGGTTCCATCCTAGACCAGTGAAATCAAAATACCTGATGATGGGGCATTTGCATCGCTGATTTTTAAAAGTTCCCCAGGTGAATCTACAGTACTGCCCGGGAAGAACACTACCCCTTCCCACTCACCTTGGTCAGTCAGCTTCTGGTGCTAAGCTCTCAATTAGGCCTTCCTATCCCAAGTTTGACTCACCTACCAGTAGCACCTGCCTCACTAGGAGCTGGCCAGTCATGCAGAATCCAAAGTTTCACCCCAGACCTGCTGAATCAGCACTTGGCATTTTAACAAGATCCCCAGATTGTTCATGTGAACATTCAAGTTAGAGAGGCATGGCCCTAAGGTACCAAACCCTTTCCCAGCTCAGGGCCTTTGTAAGCGATGTTCAGCTATGAACGTCATTTAACACTGAACTCCTCTTGCACTCACAAGGCACCCTGGTCTTCCCCTTTGATCATATTTATAATTACCATAAGGTGATTACTGTCCGTCTATTGCATTAGCCTTGTAAGTGTCATCAGGACAGACATCACATCCATGATACTCTGTGGCATTCCCAACTCCTGGCACAGTGTCTGGTATTTTCAATCAAACAGCATCTAGTATTTTGTTTCATAGCACTAGATCTTAACAATATTTCTGTCCCATCAACAATGTCTTCCTTCAAAAATAAGTTGATCTTAGCTCCATAACTCTTGGATATGATATATATCATAGCACTGTACTTATTTCAGAATCTAAACAGCTACTGGTCTCTTAAGAAATGTAAATTAGACATAATTCAAAGTACCATTGTGTTTCTTCTAAATTAATAAAATCAAATATTGGCTTTTGTTTGTAATAGCATTGACTGGATTGTCAGGAAACAGGGCCCTACAAATTGCTGATCGTGTTGTAAATCAGTTCAGCCTTTCCAGATAGCAATTTGGTATTGAAGCCATATCCTGAGTCAGTAAATCCACTTTAGTGGTAAGAGTCCAAGAAAATAATCCCAAAGTACCTGAACAAAGGTGTTCAGAAGTACCATATATAACAGTAAAAAGAAGAAAAAATAAAAATAAAAAAGAATGCACAAACTATAGGAATCAATATATAGAATACTATTCTATAAAGTAATATAAATAAATGAGTAAATATAAAATAGTTGATGCTATGTAAGAATACAAAAATATGCCCTGGCCAGTGTGGCTCAGTGGTTTGAGTGCTGGCCTGCAACCCAAAAGGCTGCTGGTTCAATTTCCAGTCAGGGCCCATGCCTGGGTTGTGGGCCAGGTCTCTAGTTGGGAGCGTGTAAGAGGCAACCTATCACTGTATCTCTCACACATCAGTGTTTCTCTCCCTCTCTTTCTTCCTCCCTTTCCCTCTAAAACTAAATAAATAAATTTTAAAAAATCGGTATGTACTGAGTACAACTATTAAAAAAAAAAATCTATGCCTGTATACTAACACAACTGGATATGAATTTAGAGTAAAGTGTAACATTTAATGGTTTCTCCTTTCTACAGAGAACATATTAAAGCAAATTCTAATGTTGGGTTATCTGTGGGTTAACTGGTCAATTTTACTAAGTAATTGTTACAGCTACTTTCGTTGTACTCTGCTCATTAAAAACAAAAATAAAAATGTTTCTTCAGCTTTGGCACTTGAGAACATGTATTAGTTACTGAACTAGAAGTAAAAGACAAAATTCTGTATTTGGCCAGCTTCCTGCTTATACCTGAAACTTCATCTGCATCTCATTGTTTCCCACATGAAGGTGGAGAAAATAATGCAACAATGATTACAAATCGACTTAGCACCTCCAATGAAAGGTGCTGGGCAAATACAAATGTCAGAGCTGCTTAAAAAACCACCACCACCCACACCGACTGTCTTGTGCAAGTCACTTTATCTTTCTGAACCTCAATGTCTCCCTCTGTAAAATGAAAGAAATACATTAGAATCACATGGCAGAGGAAGGTTAAGTGAGGGAAAAGCAGGCATGTGGTATCTAAAAAGCACCCCAAAGAATCCTGATGTGTACCCTGATGAAGATCTCTTGAGTCCCATTCACATTTTGAGGGAAGAGGATAAGTTAATACAACCCCTTTAAGGGGGTGGTGATTTGATTACACGTCTAAAACTTTAAAAATGCACATGTATCCTTTGAGTCAGTAATTCCACTTTTAGAAATATATTGTTCAGATAATTTTATTCATGAGCACATAATATATGTACAAAAACATTCATTGCAATGCTGTAAGAGAAAAACCTGGAAACATACATGTTGTTTAACCCAAAGATTAGTTACAGGTTATAGTGTGTACAATGAAATAATGAAAAAAAACATGAATTTTAAAAATGAATGGCTTTATATACACTAATATGGCATGATTTCCTAAATATGTTAGGTAAAAAAGAGCACAGTGTGACTGGTATGGTACCATGGGGGAAGGAGTATGGATAGGAAGACACATGTTTTTAAAGGAGCAGAGTCTACGTAGGGCCACAGAAACTGGAAACTACAGCCATCTCTGGGGAAATTAGGGTTAGGAGGGAGACTGACTTTTCTCTGATTGTCCTCTTGCGCTGAATTTTTTCTTATAAGTATTTTACTATCTTTTCTCAAAACTGAGCATGATTCTCTACAGACTTCCCTCTGAGTCTTTAAAAGGCTATGATTCTGCCTCTGTGGAGCCTGGCCATTGTCTCCCAAACTGCAAGGCAACAGCATCTGGCCCTACACTACCCCAAATGACCTTTCCAAAGCCTAGTCAACCCAAGTCCCTAACCTCATTTAAAATCCTCCAACAGCTTTCCACTGGCCAAACTTTAATATAGCATGTATAGCCCTTCAAGCTCATCCTAATCTCATCTCCCATCCTTCTTCCCTCGATATAGCCCAACTATGTTTAACCTCTCTGGGCTCCCCAAGGACAGGAGGCTCCTTCCACCTTCAAGCCCACCTGTGCTGTTCCTTCTTCCCTGTAGTCTGTCCACCACTCACAAACTCCTATGCCCCCTTCGTGACCCAAAGGCCCCCTCCCAGGAGAGCTTTCTTGAACCAGTTAAGGAGGGAGTGCTCTCTACACAACTTGACAGATGCTCCAGAAGCAGACTGCCAAATCCTACCTGTTCCCTCCAAATCCCTTTGTCCCTAGTCTCATCTCATCTGCCCACTGCATGGTCTCAGTTTCTACCCTTGTCAAGGAGGAATAAGCCCTTACATGACTGCTGAAAGCATTAAATATAATTCATGGAAATCTATTATATAGCTTGTCACAAGGCAAATAAAATAGTTATTATTATTACACTTTCATACCACCTGTGATGTATGTATTTTTATCCACCTGTCCTTCATTAGACAGTGACCTCTTCACTTTTAATTTGTATCCTAAGTACTTCCCCTAACAAAAAGGCTCATAAATGTACTCAAGTCAAAGGACTGGCCTTTCTGGTTCTGAATTTCACCAGATGATAAATAAGTGGCTAAAAGGTGCCCGTGAACAGCCTCCTAGACACCACCATGCCTTAGAGTGCACGTATCAGCCAGACCACTTCAGCAAGGCACAGGTGAAAAGACACCATGGGGCTTTTGGCCTTTCAGAGCTAGTCAAGCGGACTGGATGCCAGTGGGATATGAGACCTGACAATTCCTGCCTGCTCACTACTAATGGTGGGGCTGGCTGGGATGAAAAGGGAGAGATGGGGCATCAGAGATACTGAAAGTCCTGGGCATGCACTCCAGGAAGGCCTTCAAGAAAGTCAGGAAGGATTCTTTTGGGAAGTGCGTACCTGGAAGTACACAGAGCCAAGACATAAGGGGGAAAGAGATGGGATAAGACCTACAAGAAAACTGGGAGGAAGAATTCTCTCAGCATGGGAGATGAAAAAGTACACAAGACACAGCTCCTGCCCTCCAGAAGCTTCTCCAGTGAAAAGGGCTTTAAAAGAAAAGATAGAGCTGGCCAGGTAAAAGTGGGGAGTAAAGGCGATCACACACACATAGGCATCTAAACATGTGAAGAGGCAGACAAATGGCTCTGAACGGCTAGGGAGGGGGATAAGGGGATGGAGAATCAAAGGATTCAGCTAAAACTAAAAGGATAAATTGAGGCAAGACTGTCAAGGGCCTTGTATGACTTGATAAGACATTCGGAGCTTCATTCATCCTATGGGAAAAGCAAAGTGAGGGAATTTTTAAGTAAACAAGTGACAGCATCAGATCTGTTTTGTGAAGGAGTGGCCAGACAGGAAAATGTTCGCCCATATTCCACCGTCAGTCCTCTCCCGCCCACCATCTTCTGGTTCTAGGGCTGCCTTCACAGCAAGCAGGTGGCAATGGAGAGATCTCGGGGGAGATGTGACTCGTTCTAGAGCAGGGATCCCTACCCTGGGCAAAGGCTCCTGAAAGCATTCACCCCGTCTAGGGAGGTTCTGAACATTCTTTTCCTGCCTCACAAACGACATGACCTAAACACACACACACACACACACACACACACACACACACACACACAGAGCTCAGCTCATTATTATTTTTATCCTCAGGAAATACAATTAGGAATTAATTTTTCAAAAAACCCTGTTCCTTATTTTATTGACCAAAAGTAAAAAGGGAGGGGAATCTGCATTCCCAATTGGCTCATTCTGAATTCTGGGCAGTTCTGAGACCCTATTTCCCTTCTTAAGCCGCCTCAACAGTTGGGAGTGGAGGGGAAAAAGAGGGGCCTGGGAGAGGGGCCTGGGGGGCTTTAAGGGAAAGAAAAGTTGGTCTCTTGCAAGAGCAAATTTTCTCCTGCCGCAAGTTCTCCTCTTCCCATTAATTGGACCTGAACAAATTCTGTTCTCACTATTCCAAGTTTCTTCTTTCAGAATGAACTAGGGCAGCCCTGGCCTGCCCCCAGGAGGACGCACGCAAAGTTCCCGAGCAGTCCACAAGGGTCAGCGCCCTGTCCGGCACGTTTCCGGGGATCTCCCCCTCCTCCCACCCCGCTCCGCGGACGGCGCAAGGATGTGGGAGCCGACAGGATTCTAGACACCCGAAGGATTCTACCCGGAAAAGAGGGATTGGGGCTCCGGCCAGGGACCCCTTCCACTTGCGCCCGGGAGCCACTCCCCACTTCCAAGGCCCCCCGGGGCGGCTGCGGCCGCGAACACTCACGGAGTCCGGCTCTGGGCGGGACCGCTGGGGACGAAGACGGCGGCTCCGCCTCGGCTCCGCGGCGGCGTCTCGGCCCGCCACACGCCCTCAGGGCCGCCGCCTGGACCGCGGCTCGGAGCCCCGCAACGGCGGCGGCGGCCTCGCCTCCATGGCGAGGGGAAGTGGCTGATGGGCGACTGGGCAGGCGGCGGTGATGGCGGCAGCGGCCAGGGGTCCGGGCTGGCTCGCGCGCGCGCGCGCGCGCGTCTCTGTCAGCGCTGCACTCACCGCAGCCTCGCTCCCGGTCCGGCCTTGGCTGTAAGGCACCTCCTTATTGGCCGTTCAGAGACGGGAGATGATTGGCCCACACCGAAAGGCGTCTCCCCAGGCCCTCCCGGACCCGGCCCTTGCGCGCCTCCGAGAGCTCGTTCACTGGCTGAGGACGCAGAGGCGAGTCTCACTGTCTCAGTCTCCCGTTCTGTCTTAGAGATGTACGTCTAATCGCAGCCCTGTTGTCGGGGAAGCGAGATTACGGGAGCGCTGGCCACCCGCGCACCTACGCCTTTCCGCCTCTCTACAACCCTAGTCCCTTTAACATGGGACTTCTTCCCAGTTTACAGATGCGGAAACTGAGGTCAAATACAAGTTATATCAAAGTCCAGCGACAAGGGCGGACTGGAACTCAAATACCATCTTCCCACTCCTCTCTCCAAACGTGTTCCACTCGGAATTTTTTTTTCCTCCCTCTAACTGGAGCAAGGTATTTAAAGGACGAAGGCTCTCTCGGGGGCGAGAGAGGAACCTGCAAATCCCCTAGAACGAGTCTGGCATCATGGGTGTTGTCTTACATCAAGTCAGCCCACGCCATCCCCACCCGAGCCCCAGGGAAATCTTCGCTTTCCAGATGCAAGTACGGGGGCCTGGCTGGCCACGGAGCCGGCTAGAAACACTACACATGGCGCTCTGAGTTGGGAGTGTTGTTTGCGTCAGGCCTGGCGCTGGAGGGGAGGGGAGGTTCAAGGCGCAGAGAGGACCTAGAGTTGCGTTCTCCCCAACACCACCCCTCACCGGGAACGGTTTGGGGAGGCCTAACTCCTCGTCAGTGTTCCCCACCCCACGTGTGGCGCCCCAAACCCAGCAGGAGCAAGTTTCCCAGGCTGCAGGACTTCGGTGTCTGCAGCTGAAGGCCGATTACTGAGTCGTGGTGAAACACAACACTCTCCTGGTTGTGACCCTCTTGTGGCGTCCCTCAGACAAAGCGGGACCCAAAGAGGGAGAGCAGCTGGGTGTCTGTAGGGTGGAGACAGACTGCACAGCCGTGTGCAAGGTGCGCTTTGCTGGGACCCTTCATCGGAGACCTGGAGCCTCACCTGCCTGGGGTGGGTGGCGGCGAGCCTTTCCTCCTGGCCTGCAACCCCTGAGTACCTCCTCTCGCACCACCTGCCTGGCAGACTCCCATGGTTCGGCGCACCCCAGTGGAGGGAACTGTGGCCAACATCAGCTCTTCCTGGCATGTGCGATGGGGACATTTTGGTTCAGGCAGAGGGTCCCATATCAGAAGCCATTTCACAAGGTTGGTGTGCCTACCATCATCTCCAGTCCCCACCACCATCTGCAGTTGGGGTGGCAACTTAAAACTCTATGCACCCCGCTTCCCGTATTTGTGGAATAAATGAATGTATGCCAACCAGAGTTGCTGCCTGCGAATACCGAGTGCCTCCTCAGGCCATCCCTTCCCCCAGCAGAAAAGTCCCTCCTTGGATGGGAGATGTTTCTCACACCTTCTCTGCATGGCTTGCCCAGAGCTGTCCTGAAATGGCCAAACCCAATGGGCTCCTACGGAACAGACACTTCAGCTCAAAGATTCCTAGGCTACATGCACAACCTCCTTTTGGACCCAATGAGAGTAGGCTCTTTTGCATGCTTACCATTTACCTTTCCCAGGAAGTCCAAACTCAAGTCTATCCACACACGAATGTAAAAGTGAAAAGCCTGCATTCAGTGTTTAGACACCCTGAAAAACAATAACTGAGTGTAGGAAGTACCTGGGTAACTAGGATAGCAACACCCTAGGACCGATCCTACCAGTGTGGTTTTACTATATCTACATATGAGCTACACTATTATTTCTTAATATGTTTCTTCTGGTTAATTTATGTTTTATTTATATTTTTACTTATATTGCCTAAAAAGTTCTGACATGCTACTTATATTTTCTAACATTAAAATAAATAGCTCTGGCTGGTATGACACAGTGGACTGAGTCTCAGCCTGTGAACCAAAAGGTCACAGGATCAATTCCCAGTCAGGGCACATGCCTGGGTTGCAGGCCAGATCCCCAGTTGGGGGCATATGAGAGGCAATCACTGGATGTGTCTCTCACACATCAGTGTTTCTTTCCTTCCCTTCCCTGCACCCTAAAGATAAATAAAGTTCAAGCCTCGCCATTGGATGGGTGACCTGAATCTCCTTCTGCTACTCTTCCTGGAACCTCCCGGGACTGTACTGAGAATTGCAGGCATGTACAGTTTGGCAAGTAACCTGTCTCAGTACATGCAGTTCCTTTTCTCCATGAGACAGCAGCACTGTGGTCAGATAATTTTTTGTGTATGTGCAGGGGTGACAGAACCTCAGACCAAGGAGAGGCAGGGCCTTGGGTGGCTCATTCTAGAGACCTGGAGAAGGAGAATTCAGCTTGGCAACCACACATACCCTGTTTCCACTGGAAAAAGACAGAATGCCATCCTCAGTTGCCCACCTGTGGAGACCTGCCCAGCCTCCCCATCCCACCTGATACCCAGGGTGTCCACAGTTTCCCCCCATTACCACAGGACAAAGGGCTGTCTTCAAAGAGGAAAGGAGAAGAGAAGAATTGAGATAAGAAGGGGAGGCAGGCTTCCTGTCCCACTCAAGTGGGAAGCCAAAGCCTTCCTCCCAGTCCTGGGTTAGTCCTACCCCACAGGAGCATATACCTACAGATAGATGCCCCCAGAGTCACAGGACTCATGAGAAAAGGACCAAACTAGAAGGAGAGCTGGAGGATGGGGGTGAAGAACTCCTCTTTCTGTAGACAAGTCACTTACCCTCACAGGGCCTCCTTTCCCCATGTAGTAAATGTAACAATGAGTCATTTACTCAACAAATACTTACTGAATGCAGACCATGTGCTGGACACAGCAGGGAATAAGACAGAAAAGATCTCTACTCATGAAATATTCTGGATGGGGCAACAGACAATAAACAAACAAGCGAACAAGAAAACTTAAATGCTGTGATGAAAATAAAGCAAGGCAGTAAGATAAACAGTTGAAGTAAATGAGAGCCAAGTGCCTTTCCAGGCCACTGTTCTACTCCCAATGGTCATTTGCCATCACTGTACATAAAAGAGACTGCAAACTGCCCCCCCGCCTCCAACTCCATGAGAATGTAGTTTGTAGGAGCCTTTGCTTTGACTCTCACTCCAGGGCTGCCATTAATATCCTAAGTTAGAAGAAATATTTCCAAATTCTCTGCCCCAGCCCTAAAATCCTGGTCCCAGTCCCAATCCTAGCCCCATCCATTGGTCAAGAGTTGGCCCCACCCAGTCTGTAGGCCCAGGTCTGCTGTACAAATTGTTCAGGGTAGGAGGCATTTTACACAAATTTCAATTGATCAGTCCAGGATTTGGGGAAAAAAATCCTAGTTGTTTTTAAGATATCACTATAGGTGCATGGAGTTCTCAAAACTCAGCGACTGCACGTTAAGATCTGAGCATTGTGTGTGTGTGTGTGTGTGTGTGTGTGTGTGTGTGTGTCTCATCTAAAAAACTGCAAATAATGAACGCTAGCTAGTGAAATGCATTCTGAAATATTTAGAGGGAAGTGTACTAATGACTGCAACTTACTCTGAAATGCATTAAAAATAAGACAGATTAGTAAGATGGATATAGGGATGGATAATGGATAGATGTATGATAAATATATTAAAATGTTAGTGGCAGAACCCAGGTAGTGGGTATATAGGTATTCACTGTAAAATTCTTACAACTTAGTATATGTTTGAAAGTGTTCATGATAAAATGTCAGAAAAAAAAATCAGAGTTTAACTTTACAAAAAAGTGCACAAGACTGCCTTTAGTTTTCAAACAACTCTCCCCATGAATAATTCCAGTGTTTCTCTACGTTTTATGAAATTGTAATCACTGGTTATATGTCATCATTGTTCTCATGTATTTCTAAAACTTCACGTGTTCAATGTTTAACATTTGCATGTGACGCAAGTACATATGCAGTACGTTAAATTGGGGCTATAGACTTCTCATTGTGTACATTCTAAAAGCACTGCGCAGGGCCCCCCCTTCTACAGGGTGTACTGGGAACAACTAGAAAAGCTGGAGAAAACATTTCTAAAAGGCATTGAAGGAAAGTGAGGAATTGTGGGACCAAGACTGGAGAGGAAAAAAGGCCCAGGATGATGAGCCTGGTGTTGGGGATCTCCTTTCCTTAGAGGTGTCTGCTGATTCTAAGAGAGAGATCTGTTTGGGTTGTGCCAGATTGTGATTCCAAAAGCTGGCCACATTTCCAGTTCTGCACACCTTCCAGAGCCTTGCTACTCCCCTACCAAGAGGTAAGGTCAATTTCCCTTTGAGATTGGGTGGGGTAGGCCTAGGTGACTGCCTTGACAAACAGAATGTGACAGGTGTGACTCCCCAAGCTAGGTTAGGGAAGGCAGTACAGCTCTGCTTGGCTCTGTTGGGATGCTGCTCTTGGGACCTGGCTGCCATGTTGTGAGGTACTATATGTTGTGTGTGTTCTGACCAATAGCTCCAGCTGAGGTTCTAGTCAAACAACCGGCTTCCATTGCCCGACTGTGAGTTACCAAGCCTTCAGATGATTTCAGCTTTCAGCTCTTGTTGCCTTCAATCTTTTGAGTCTTCCAGCTGTTGCCCTGGATATTGTAGAGCAGACAAACCATCACTGTTTTATTCTGTCTAAATTCTCAATCCACATAGTGAGTGGTAAGCATAATAAATAGTTGTTTTTACATTTTGATTTATATCCACTGGGAAGTTTTTGTTTTGTTTTGTTTTTTACAAATTTACATTTATAAATCAGGTCGGAGAATGAAAAGAAACATCTTACTAGGATTCCCACTTTTTCAGCAGCCGGAAGCTTTGGTGAGGCCTACCCTTCCTGTGAGCTTTGGTTTCCCCCTTTGTCTCCCCTCTAGAGTAAGGGGGTAACAAAAGGAAAAAGTAAAGCTCTCAGTGCTGGGTTGGGGCACTGGGACATGAAGCCAAGGTGCATTGCTGTGTGACCTAAAGGCTAGAGACAAAGTGACTGGGGGGCCAAGAAGGCACTCCTACTGACTGGGGACGAAGCTTCTATCTGGGGTAAGGTGGAGCCAGGGGTCTCCAGTTTGCAGTTCTTCCTTGGCAAAATTGTCAAAAGAACTCCATCCTTTCCCCTTTAGCCCAGAGACCACCCAGGAATAGCTCACCACTGTCCAGTGAGAAGGGCCTCCAAAGGCTCCTCCTCCACCCCCACAATCTGCTGGCCACATGCCTCTTGTTAGTCCTCTAGCTCTCACTGAAGTGCAAACCGGCGCCTTGCTCAGGCTCCCCTGCTCACAAAAGGCCCAATTTCAAGTTCAGCTCTGAGTCATCCCTCCTCTGTTACCACAACATCCAAGGCTAAGATCCCTAAATGTCCAAAATGGTTTCAAATCCACTTTGTCACATATTTGCTGTTACCAAACCTCCCTGGTCCTCAATTTGCTCTTCTGTAAAATGGGGTATGTAATTTATCTCATAAGGCTGTCAATGCGGAATAAATGAAATAATGGTCAAGTGCTCAGAACAGTTCTTGTGTCCATGTGCATATAATGTTTTTCAGTATGGTTCTTGATGAGTTGCTTACGTTTTTGTGCCATCTCTCCCCATAATCTTTCTGGAGCCTGGGAGCTTAAGAGGGCTTTCGTTGGTAACTGTGCTAAGGGGCGCGTCTCTTATAAATGTAGCTGGATCTTCTCCAGACAGGGAGTTTTGCTAAGGTGTCTGCATGGCTCTGCTTCTAGCTTGCTTTTGCTTAGGTGGGGCTGCATAAGACAAGCACTCTAAAATGTTCCAACTTTATTTACAACCAGACCCCTGGTTCCCTTCCCACTTCGCCCCTCAGCTTAGCTCTGAATGAGCAGTGACACTCTGCCAAGCCCAGGGCTCGAGGAGACGCGTAGGGTGGGCCCCTCACTTCTTCTGGGCTTGTGCTCTGGCCCGCTGAATCTTGTCGGCTGTGGCCCCGTCTGTGGCTCCCGTGCAGTGGGACAATACAAGGCTCAGCTCTGCCTCATTCCGGCGTTCGATGGCCACATCTGCAGCCTGAGCCACATCCCTGTCATTTGAGCAGGAGGGGAGATGGTGCTGGGCTGACCAAAAACACAAACCATGCCCATCCTTAGTCCACTGGCTCAACCACCCAACACCCACAGGTTCTCAGCTGACGCACCCAACGAGAAGCAAGGCCTTGACTTTCTGCTCAGGACCAACGCGGGAGGCGTACTTCTTGGCCTCATATTTGTTGTGTTGCTTCATGCAGATCTCCACAAAGGGCTTAGAGAGGAAAGGGTGGAAGCAGAAGATAAGGCAGAGCCCTCTTGTCATCTCTCTGAGCAAAAGCCCATTGGATACATTATCCCTGTATGTTTTATATACCTTTTAGTGTCTGTAATTCCCCCACCCCTGCTCTGACACTTCTGCAACAAGTGTGGTCTCAACATTCTTAGGGCAGAAACAACCTAAACCAAAGATCTATTAGAGCCTCAAGACCAACTGTTTCCATGCGTCCCCTCCAGCATGTGCTGCTATCCCCTCACAACAGGCATTTCCTGCCCTTTCAGGGCCTGTTTTCTCTGATGGCTGCCCCACCTACCCACCACACCTCTGAACTGCCTGCCACAGAAAACAAACCCCCTTGATATCTTTCACTGCCTGGCAGATGTGCTTTCCCTGTCCACCCTCCACCTTCCACTCAAATAGGACTTTTCCTTGACGTTTGCAAGCTGACTCGGACCCATTCTCCCATGTACCTGGCCTATGCACGTGTATACACAGGGAGCACCTACTAACTACTGTATTTTGCTGTGTATAATGTGCACTTTTTTGCCCAAATTTTTGAGGGAAATATACGTTGCACATTATACCTGGGTATAATAATCCCATGTATATGCACACAAAATGCAGTGTGTGTTATATATGGCAAATATGGTATTTCGGCCAGCTGAACAGATGGGTCAATAGATCATCACCCTATATCCAGGCCCAGTCCACTCCCCAGGACTACCCTCCCTGGCAAGGGGTGGAAGGAGGGCCCCCACCTCACCAGGTAGCCAATGGGTGATTTCTTGCTCTTAGAAAACTTCTCTAGCTCCTCCCAGTCTTCCAGATCTGCCAAGGCAGTCAGCTTCAGCCACCAGAGCCTGTGGGAAAGCTGGGCTTGGAGGTGCTGTGTGAGGGGCAGGGACCCCACGACCTACTCATAGCCTGGGCCCTCACCTCTTGTCAGGGATGCGAAAGTCACGTGCCAGCTGCTCTGCGCGCTTGTTGTGGCCACCGAGAATGAGGGTGGTGACTGTGTCATGTAGAGACAAGTCTAGGAACTGACCCCCTAGCTCATCTTCTAGGCGTCGCTGTAGCCGTAGGAGCCGCATTTGATCCTCTGTGGCCTGAGGGCAGGAATAAAGCAGGGTGGGGATTAGAGGGACAAGGTGGGAAGACTGCGAGAGGAAACAAGGAGGCTTTTAGGAAGGATTAGGCCAAACCTTGGCTGCAAACTCATTCTTGGCCTTGTAGAAGGCATCGGCTGCTGTCTGCAGAGCTGCAACTCGCCCCTCAATACGCTGTAAGGACAAAAAGGGAAACCTGAGCTTACAGGTTAAGGAACCTCAGCCCTCCCTACCCAGGTTACAGTTTTCTCCCTGATCCCTGTGCCAAAGGGTCACCAGGACCAGCCTTACCCATTGGGTGAACCACTCTGGTGTCCCTAGTGGGAAGGCTAGCTCCTTTGGGACAACCCTCATCCTGGCCTCATGTCTTCTCGGACTCTCTCTCTCAACAGTGAGGACCAGATGGCGTGTATACCAAATATGAGGCCTAGATACCTGGTAAAGGAACCAGATCAACAGCCCAGCCCACAGGCCCCACCCGCTGTGTGGGCCTCAGACCTCCTCTGCGTAGCTGGCTCGGATATGGAAGCTGCCCAGCTCCTGGTGGTTGTCGTCCTGATTGTAAAGGTCCTTCAGCGTCTCTAGCTCCTGGTGCTTACAGAACTGGAACCGGGGTAGGCAGACAGTGAGCAAGCACAACTCAGAGGCTCAGGAGGCTCCAGCCCTACCGCTGTCCACTGCACATACCTGTCGGTACAAGCTCAGGGCCATGGGCTGGTTCCGGAGGGTCATGAAAAAATCTCCTAGGTTCAGCTCATTCTTCAGATGCAGCAACACTGTGAACACTACAAGACGATAAGGTGGGGTGAGAATTCCAGCCTGGCCCCTCGTTCAACCCAGGGGCCTTGGCCTTGGCCTCACCCAAACCCTGCTCACCCAAGTCGGTGTCCCCACTCTCGATGGCCTTGCTCAGTGCCAGTTTGCTCCTCTTCATTTTTAGGAGAAGAGGTACCTGCTCCCCAGAGCGTGGTTCATACTCCAGCAGCTGCAGGGTAGGGAGAAAGACACAGAGAGAAGGAGCTGGCCTGGGGGCCTTGAGTACCCACATCAGAGCTTTTGGAAAGGGATGGGCGCCCACACCTTGATGGCCAGCTCCGTGCGGCCACAGCCATAGGCCCGCGCAGCAATGTCAGAGTAAGAGACACCAGGCGTGTCTCCCAGCTTCTGGTTAATGGCCCGAGCAACATCCTCATCAGACACATCCTTCTGTTGTACCTGCACAGGGAAGGGGTGTCATATATACCTGGATCTCACACCTCACCCTACTGGCCCTTGATAAGGATCTGGAAGTTCGGCCGTACACTTCATATTTCCTACACCTTACCAGGCCCCGAAGTCCCTAAATGCTCTTGGACCATGCCCTACATCCTCACCTTGTAGCAGGCCCAGTGAGCCAGGATTCTGCTGACACCCTGCACTTCGGGAAGGCGCAAGTACTCGCATATCTGGATGGCCAGGGGGTAAAGCCTCCGCAACACAAGCCTGGCAGGTGAGGAGGGAAAGGGGTATGGGGGTGAGGTGGGGTAGAGAGAGAGGGCAGAGTGGCCACAGTCTGTAACCTGGGCCTCCCGGATCACAAAGAATTTAGTCAAGAGCAGTAGCCACAAAAGCCCACCAGTGGCTTTAATGTGTGTCCACCTAGACCCCACCTCCCAGCACCCTTAGGCTTGCTGTACCTGTCTAGCAACACCTGGATGGTGAGCTGTTTGTATCTGCATTTTATTTGGTTAAGGATCCAGCTGGTGAATAAGCCCTCTTTGCCAAGGACCTTCAGGTGGCATTTCCAGCTCCTTCCCCTTCCCCCGCTACCCCTGGCTGTAAACAACCTTCTAGCATGCATGGGGATACTGGCTGTAGGTGAGGGGAATTCCGATGTGATAGTCCCGAATGGCATTGAGCACACGCAGGTCCTGACACATGCGCACGAAACTGTCGGGTGGAAACCTGTCGAGGAAACACTTTCCAAAGGAGGCAGCCTGAGAAGAGCGAAAGGGCAATAAAGGAGAGGTTCTCCCCGCTGCCAGCCCACCCTTGCCAATGCCCCTCCCTCTAGCCCTGTAGCCCAAGCCAACCCTAAGCAGACTCTTCTGCATGTCTGGCCGGTGCTCGTGTCCTGCAGCCTCAATGCACTGCTGCACAGCCTGGGTCAACTGCCCCAGCTCCTGGATCTCCCGCAGGTACTCATCTGCCTTCTGGCTCTCTTTCTAGGGGAAAGATGCCAGGGACACAGCATCATGATGGAGAACACTGCCACATCTGGCCCCCAGTCCCTCTGGCATGTGGTTCAAATGCGCTGAAGAGGCTGGAGCCCAAACCACCTCAGCCAACTCAGTCCTCCTGAGGTGCTCACATACTCCCCAGTATTAGTCCACGACTGCCTGTGAGAGCCCCTGAGACCTCTTTAGAGTAGCCCTGACTTGTGCCTGGGCTGGGCATAGTGAGTGTTCCCTGTCCCTCCCCATCACCACAGGGAGGACACCATGTGACTTTAGTCCACCTGAGCTGGCCCTCTCTAGCCCAGCCTAGTGTCCTGCCTGGACCTCTCTCTTCACAGGTGGCATCTAGCTGTGTCCACCCACGCCCAGGCAGAGGCAGGTGGCTGGGCCAATCAAGGGAAAGGGAAGGAGAACATCTTGGGGCCTGGGGAGAAGCCCAGGGCTTTACCTCATACTCCTTCTGGGCCTCTAACAGCAGCGCTCCAGGAGCCATCGAGGCAATTTTGAAGATCTCCTCGCTGGCCACTGGGGAAGGGAGATGGTGAGTAGAGGGTGGGGGAGGGGGATCCTCAGCTCTGCTTCAACGCCTTGATCCTGCTTTGGGGCACTGGCCCACATAGCAGCTGTGGTGCTGAGGTGCCCCCGCGCTGGGTCACATGGTGCCCCTGTGAGGGCCTTACCTGGAACCTCATGCAGGAATTCATGGGTGCTGCGGGAGAAGATGCGAACCCCATCCAGCTCAGGTACCAGATAGGAGTCCTCATCCAGCACAAACCTGAGCTTGGTCAAGGTTCCTAAGAACACCCAGAGATGGGACAGCGCAGGTGACCCCCCTCTCCCCTCTCCTCTACCACCCCCACAGGTAGCGCTTCAAGGATACTGGATGCTTTCAGGTGCATCACCCACCACCATTAGCCGCCTCTCCCAGGCCACCACAACAGCCCTCTCCTTGCTGCGAGGGCGACTGCACCTGTGGGCAGCACCACACATACATGTTTGAGACAGACACAGGATGCCAGGCCCACAGCCAGGTCTCTCACACCACTGCTTATATCACTTTGCCTCGGGACAGCCCTGTGCATGCTTCCTGCTCCTCATCGCATTCCTCTGACTTGTCTGCTTCCCCTTTTACCCTAAGCTGTCAGCTCCCAGGCGCACCAGGGGCCCACAGCGGGGCAGGGGTTTCCCCCAAGTGTGCACTGGCAGAGGGGATATGATGCAAGCTCCACCCGGCTTGGCCAGTAGACAGGAAGAATCAAGGTATCCCAGGAAACAAGCCTATGTCCACTCCCAGCCCCAGGACAAAACCTTCATCCTCACCAGACCATCTGCTTCGGTGGGGCTCGGATGTTGCAGTTGAACTCACACAGCTTCTCCTAAAAGGATGCAGGGAATGTCGTGGCCCTGTCCCAGTAGTCAGGTTGCAAAGCCCCTTCCCTACGCCAATCAGATCTTCCCTGGACAAGGAACAGTGCCCCTGTGTTATCCCAGGATCAAACCTTGAGTGAAGCTGTCCCCATCCAGATATAGCCTGTGTCTGTGAAGAGTGCCAAGTGTCGGTAGGTAAAAGAGACAGCCATCTGCAGGAAGCTGCTCACTCCTGGGGCCAGGCCAGGGGGCGTCTGGGGCAGGGCCAGGGAGGACACCAGAGACATTAACTTCTCAGTGCCTCCCTATGGCCCCCTCCAACCCCTCCATTTCGCTCCTCTTTCACAGGCCCTCACCACTGCGGAGCAGGCTGCATGGTCCAGGAGGTAAAGATCAGGCCCCACAGCCAGAAGAATGTGTGCCACTCGGTCCTGGCACAGTGCGGTCCAGCACGAGGGTGCACTCTGCAAACCTGTGGTCAGGGAAAAGGACAACCTCAGGGTGACTGGAGTCCAAAGCTTCTGCCTCTGTGGATCCCACAGCCTGGAAGCACACCTATGGGCAACAAATGGTTGTCTAGGGGTGCCAGCACTCACCTGGCACTTCCGGCATTCGGCGGAGTTTGAGGTCACCTACATTGGCACTGAGGGTGAAGCGGTGGGCCCCTGTCAGGATGGCCACTCCAGAACCAAACTCAGTATGGAAGATCCGGGCATCTAGAACGCGGTTCTGGAGCACCTCCTGGGAAAAGGGGCAAGTGGACAGGGGCCTTGAAGAGGCCACAGGGTCCCAGACTCCATCCCTTTTCCCCAGCCTCCTGTGGCCCCTACATTGCCCATGCTGAAGTGTCTTCGGAAGTCACCATGAAGCCCATAAACCAGCACTACACCATCTTCCTGCACACAGAGGAGCTCCTCTTCAGCTGACCAGCCCAGGGACACCACTGGCCCACTCTTCCACTGTAGAAGAGAGGAAGTTCATGAGGCTGTCTTGGGATGCTGAAACCCTGCCCAGCCCCTGGGATAGCCAAGGGCGCTCACCAGCAGACTGGCCAGAGGCATGCCAGAAGCGGAGTAGATCTCGAGTACTGGCCGTGCACTGGCAGCCTTCTCCTTCTGCCAGGGGTTCCTCAGCAGCGCTGCAGTTTGAGAACAGACCTCCTGTCCTAGCTCCCTAGGCCCAGCCCATGTGAAGCAGGCCTCATGAGAACCAGAATTAAAAACATCTCAATGGGGGTGGAAGTGGGGGCACGAGGAAGGGTGTCATATGCCAGCAAGAACCACCCAACAATAAGCAAGGTCCAAGGAATCAAGGACCTTGAGCTCATCTCATGGTCCCAGAGCATACAGTGGCAGAGGATAACTTACCAATGGGCCCCCCATACGGTGCAGCAGCCACCAGGCAGTCCCGGAGTTCCTCCTTTAGGTCCCAGTCCATGCTGTACAGCTCATACTTCCTGCCCACATAGAGAAGAAGAGAGATTAGCCTCCTTGTGCCCATGCATCTGGATGAAGTGAGCTCCAGAGGAACCCTTAAAGCCGCCACTTTCCTCCACGGGAATCTTAAGGAGGCCCCTCCAGGGGTGAGGAGGGAAGGTGATGACTAGAAATAGCCATATGTGTGCTTAGCAGCAGCAGGCAAGGGAATAGAAGCTGTTGGCAAGGAAGGATGTGGTTCTTGGGGCAAGTAAGCAAGGATGGTAGGGGTTCCTGGGACAGGTAGGCTGTGTGGCCAATATCTGAGCACAAACTGAGGTAGCACTAGGGTGGGGTGGCTGGTTTGGACCTATATTAGCAGGAAATAAAACCCTCTGAGAGGGTGTTTCAGGGTACAGGCTTTCTTCTATTTCTGTTTTTTGTATCCTCACCCGAGGACATTTTTTTCATTGCCTTTAGAGACAGGAAGGGAGGGAGAGAAACATCGATGTGAGAGAGAAACATCAGCTGGTTGCCTACTGTATGTGCCCAGACTGGGGATCACACCTGCAACGTAGGTACATGCCCTGATTGGGAACTGAACCTGCAACTCTTTGGTTATAGGAGGACTCTCCAACCAACTGTGCCATACCAGCTAGGGCTCTATTTCTAGTTCTTAACGCTGAATCAGGTTGTGGGCTTTGCACCCAGGGGTTCAGCTCAACACTAATTAAGAAAGAACTCAGTGTCAGAGCTACTGAGTTAGCAGTGCCTGAAAGGAATCCAAGGAAAATTCTTTAATGAGTCCAGTGCTGGGGAGAGTCCTGTGTTAGAGATGTCAATCTGTGAGTGCTTGGCTTATAATAAGTAACAAATCACAAGCTGGCTCAAGATGACTGCAATCTGAGATGTGTGAGGAGAGAGTGTGTGCTACATGAGAAGACAGAGTAAGAGCGGAGAAGGGGACGGAGAAGGAGTAGGCACTATTCCAGGATGCCAAGAAAAAAACGGTGGTTAAGGAGAGTGTTTTGGTAGGTACCATTTCAGGAGCCTTCTCTTTAAAGATCAGAACGATGCCCACCATTACCTTCTTTCTATTTCACATTCTTTTTGGGGTTCTAGTCAAAATAATTTATGGAAAAAAATAGGAAAAGGGGTGAGGTTGCTACTATTTACAAATAATGTGATTGTCTACTTAGAAAATCCAAACCAGTCTATGAAACAATGAATTAAAAGAATTAATTCTTTTTTTTGGGGTGAGCAACAGAATTCAATATTTTTTTATACTAATTCTCTATATACTATAGCAAGAAACAAATAGAAACATAACTTTAAAAAGATCCTAATCATGACAGCAATAAAACTGTAACATACCCCAAAATAAACATAATAACAATTTTTACAAAATCAAATGAAAATTAACTCTAGGATATAGAAGACATGGAGAAATATTACAAAATGATCTATAAATGTACATGAATTCCAACAAAAATTACCCCCAATTTTTGGGGGGAAGGGAAGCACAAACTGCTTCTACAGTTTATCTGAGAGAAAAATCATCTGAAAGAGAAAATATTGGAAGATATTTAAGAACATTTGAAAATATGAGAACATATGCATATCAGATATCAAGTGTACTATATAAGTATAAAACTAAAGTTAATTATAACTGTTGTTTTGGCACAGGGATAAGCAAACAGATCAATGGAATAGAAGAGAATACAGAAAAAGTCCTGGGAATGAGCATATAATAAAGATGGCATTTCAAGTAGGTGCAAATTGATAACTGAAATGAGACAATAGCCCACATAGGAAGAATTACAATAAACAGTATTTCATTATTTAATCACTAAAAAATTTTCCAGACAAAATTCAAAAAAAGTTTTCTAAATTATATTTTATTGATTATGCTATTATAGATGTCCCAATTATTTCCCCTTTACCCCTCTCCACCCAGCACTCCCTACTGCCTCAGGCAATCCCCACACCATTGCTCATGTCCATGGTTCATGTGTATAAGTTCTTTGGCTACTCCATTTCCCATACTGTACTTTACAGCCCCATGGCTATTCTGTAACTACCTATTTGTACTTCTTAATTTCTTCACCTCTTCACCCATTCACCCACACCCCTGGCTCATCTGGCAACCATCAAAATGCTCTCTGTATCCATGTATCTGTCTCTGTCCTTTATGTTTGCTTAGTTTGTTTTTTAGATTCAATTGTTGATAGATATGTTTTACTGCCATTTTATTGTTCATAGTTTCGATTTTTTTTTTCTTAAATAAGTCTCTTAAATATTTCATATAACAATGGTTTGGTGATGATGAACTCCTTCGGTTTTTTCTTGTCTGGGAAGCTCTTTATCTGCCCTTTGATTCTAAATGATAGATTTGCTGGGTAGAGCAACAGTGGCTGTAGGTCCCTGCTTTTTATGACTTTGGGTATTGCTTGCCAATTCGTTCTAGTCTGCAAAGTTTCTTTTGAGAAATCAACTCACAGTCTTATGGAAACTCCCCTGTAGGTAACTAGCTGATTTTCTCTTGCTGCTTTTAAGATTGTCTCTTTATCTTTAACCTCTTGCATTTTAATTATGACGTGTCTTGGAGTGGGCCTCTTTGCATCTGTCTTGTTTCTGATTCTCTGTGCTTCCGGAACTTGCTTGTCTATTTCCTTCACCAGGTTAGGGAAGCTTTCTCTCATTATTTTTTTATACAGATTTCCAATTTCTTGCTCTTTCTCTTCGCCTTCTGGCACCCTTATGATGCGAATGTTGGAATACTTGAAATTGTCCCAGAGGCTGCTTATAGTATCTTTGTTTTTTTGGATTCTTCTTTCTTCTTGTTGTTCTGATTGGTTGGTTTTTCTTCCTTATGTTCTAAATCATTGATTTGATTCTCAGCTTTATCCACTCTACTGTTGTTGCCCTGTAAATTGTTGTTTACTTCAATTAGTGTATCCTTCATTTCTGGCTGGATATTTTTTATGCTGTTGAGGTCCTCACTAAGTTCCTGCAGCATCCTTACAACCAGCGTTCTGAACTCCGCATCTGATAGATTGTGTATCTCCATTGTATTTAGTTCTTTTTCTGGAATTTTGATCTGCTCTTTCATTTGGGCTATGTTTCTTTGTCTCCTCATTTCGGCAGCCTCCCTATGCTTGTTTCTATGTATTAGGTCGAGTTGCTGTGATTCTCTGCCTTAGTAGCATGGCCTAATGTAGTAGGTGTCCTGTAGGGTACAGTGGCACAGCCTCCTCTATCACCAAAACTGGAACCTTGAGGTGTGCCCTTGTGTGGGTTGAAGCTGAGGCTTGATTGCTTTTGGAAGGTCAATACAAGGCATCTACCCAGGCCAGTCAGCTGCAAGAACTGGCTGCAACCACTGACCACCAACCTCTGCATCCATGGAGGATCAGCTGTGCAGGAGCAGGGTAGTGGTGCTCTGACATGGTCTGTAGCTGTCTACTGGGTGCACAAGTTCTAGGGTTTCTGGATGGTGTGGGCCAAAGTCAGCCTCAACCCGTGTTCTCCCCAGTGTCACCCTGCCTGGGCTATAAAGCAATCTGAGATGGCTGCTACTTGTGCTGGTTTTAGAGATTCCCAGGTGAAGCCAAGCTATGAATCTAGGCTAGCTGCTGCTAGTGCCATACGTGGGGACACTTAGCAAGAGGTATGGGGGCTGGGGGCTTACTGAGGCTGGCTATTACTTGTTTGATTGAATTTAGGAAGTTGTGAAGCATGAGACAAGACCAGCCATTCACATGGGAGAGTCATGGTTAACAGTTTGGGTGGGCCCAAAGGTTGGGTGGGATGGTGTCTCAGGGGATCTCCAGGGCAGGACAGTGTTAGCCAGGTTGGTGGAGGTTCAGATACGGCACCTGTCTGCTGACTCTGTGGCTCTGTGGGGGAAGGGCTCAGAAAAGGGACAATGGCCTTTTGACTGCCTTTCTGTCTGGCAAAAAGCTGTCCCCCAGCTCCCACCTTGATGCCAGACACTTCAGTTCCTTCCTATATGTCACTGGTGCCTTTTAAGCTGCTACCCTAGTGCTGGTGCTCAGAGGGAGCAGTCTAAGTAAGTCTGTGTGTAGGTTCTTTAAGAGGAACTTCTTGGGACTCCAGAAGTTTCTTCCACTGGTTTTAATCTCTGCTGGTTTTTGCAGTCAGAAGTTATGGGGGCTTATCTTCCTGGCACTGGAACCCTGGGCTGGGGAGCCTGGTGCAGGACTGGGGCTCTCATTCCCAAGTTATCCCTCCCAAATTTTTATCCACCACATGCGGTTGTGGGACCAGCCCATTCCTGTATCTGTGCTCCTCCTACCAGTCTGGATGGATACGGTTTAATTCCACAGTTGTCAGACTTTGATTCAACTTGATTTTTTTTTATAGTTACAGAAGTAGATTTTATTTTCCTGGTTCACAAAACTACTCTCTTATACTACAAATATTTTTTTTTAATTTTTAAATTGTGTTTATTCTATTACAGTTGCTCAATTTTTCCCCCTTTGCCCTCCTCCACCCATCCCGCCCCCACCCCCTTGTCCCACAGTCAATTCCCACACTGTTGTCCATGTCCACGGGTCATTCATACATGTTCTTTGTCTAGACCCTTCCCTTTCTTTCCACCTCAGCTCAATTTCTGATGTTTCTGAGTAATGGCTGTTCTATATTTTAGTTGTAATCCTGATGTGGTTGTGAGAGGAGGTGAGCTGTGTTTACCTGTGCGGCCATCTTGGCTGGAAGTTCTCAAAGTTTAAATATTAAAAAAAGTAAGACCACATTAGAAAAAATCTTGGATATTTTAACAATCTCACAGTAGAAATATTTTCTAGCATGATATAAAATGCTAAAAATTAAGAACTTCTGTATACATTTACATTAAAAACGGATAAAAACAACACATTTATATTTCCTTCTGTTTGAAAATAGAAACTTTGGTAAGATTTATTAGAATCTAATAACAGTGGTTACTTGTAGGTGAAGGGTGGATTCAGTTGGAAAAGGGCAGGAATAGAAATGAGACTTTGAGTTTTTAAACATCAACAGTTACTTGTTAAAATAATTAACATTTAAAAAATCCACCAAAAAATAAAGCAGGAAGACAAACTATGAAGAGGAAAATATGTTTGTGATATATATACATGAAAAAGAGATACTTTTCTTAAAAATACAAAAGACTTTTTTTAAAAAATGAAAATGAAACTGAAAGATAGCCGAGGACTGTATCATACTACTTCATGTGGAAATATTTTTAAAACTAAACATTAAAATCTTGAGAAAATATAATCTAATATTTTTATAATATGAACTATGCTAAAGTCTTTCAGACAAGACACCAAACCCAGAAATTATCCAGAAAAAGACTGATACATTTTATTACATAAAATAGCCATTCAACTTTAAAATGTGTACAGCCTCTGACTTAGCAGTTTCCTTCCAAGAGTTGAACTTAGAAAACTACTTGCACAAGTGCACAAAGGTATGAATTCACTGCAGCGCTGTTTAAAATAGCCTTTAAAAATCCTGGAAAACTTTTAAAATGTCCATCAAAAGAGGACTGGTTAAATAAAATATGGTGTGCCCATTCTGGGCAATATTCTGTGTATACTGACATGAAATGATCTCTAAGACATATTGTTAAATAAAAAAAGTAAGCTCCAGCTCAGTGTGAACCATGTGAACTCATTTATGTAATAAAAAAAAAAGCACATATTTTTGACAAGCATATTTACATATAATCACATGAATATGTATAAATACATAGAAAACAGCTCAGAAGCCTTCACGCTAAGCAAACTGTGGTTACCTCTGAGGAAGGTCGTGAGTGAGGGAAGGAGGTAGGGGACTTGAATTTGTAGGCTATATACTTTTGCAATATTTGATTTTTAATAACTCTATGTGCATTTCTTTTGATACTTTGTTACTAAAATCATGGATGAAAATTTGATGGCAAGATAGAGATTCACACAGACCTAGCATGCCAGTTGTCAATTCATTGCCGCTCAGTTCCAAATTCATGCTTCAATACGTGGTGTTAAAGGGACAGCATTCCTTTAAACGTTTTTCCTTCAGTGAGTGTGATGTTAAGCTTTCTCAGAAGAGGGCGCTGGAGGGATGCTGCATAATGAAGGGGCTCTCCTGGGCTTCCAACAGGGCTTAGCCAGCAGCCAGGGTGTGAGGACATTGGTTGGTTATCTGTCCCAGCCAGGCAGCAACCCAGAAGTCTTGCCCAAACTGGTGATCACCTTCCCACGGCTCCCTGGACAGACACCACATTCCTGGTCTCCTATCCACATGAGGCTATATTTCCTCTTCATGCCAAGATGCCTGCCCACTTGAGTTTCCACTGAGCCCCTCTGCACAGGCATGTTCCCAGCCACTGGTGGTGGCTCACCTTATGACACTGCATGCTTCGGGCTGCCAGCTTGCACCAGCTGCCCCACTCACCTTGCATGCCCACAGCCCCAGCTACCAGTTGCAGCTCACCTGTGCCCCTCCACTCCTGAACCCAAGTGATTGCTTCCTGCTTTCCCAGGAACTATGGACCAGCTATGCCTGGCAAGCCAGTCAACTCTGCCATCTGGTGGACTGCACTATACAGGCAAGGGCAAAAGTAGGTTTACAGTCATGACTATACAAAATAGTATTATTCTTTATTAATTATTGTATTTTCCATACAAACAACTGTAAACCTACTTTTACCCCACCCTGTATTTTCTCCAATGGGGTCTGAACCCCCACCTAAGGAAGGTACCCCCCTTCCCAAATTTGTTATTCCTTGAGTACTCTTCCTCATCTTAAAGCTACAATGTTATCTTGTATCTTATAATTATTCTTTTATTACAGTTTAAGAATTCTTTATATTTATTAAACTTTCCCAGTTTAAGTCTCCTAACTGGACCCAGACTGATACAGACTTGGCTCTGAGAGTGGTCCCAGGAAACAGAGCCCCAAAGATGGAATTTGAGGATTAGTTTGGTTATGTGCTTAAAGCTTGGGTGCAGTGCTAAGCTCTGCTGCCAGCAGGGAACGGATGTTAGTAACCTGCTGCATGCAGTGACATCACAATTAATCAAGCCTGAAGTTTTCTGTGGTGAAATGCCAAGTCAAATATGTGCTTTGGGAGTGACTTCTGTGCTTGACCGTATGGTAGTAAAATAATGATTATAAAGGCTGTGATATGGGCGGATTATTTTGAGTGTACTCAAACATTTACAAAGAGAAAAAGACAAGCTTGGGTCTGTTAACTTTCAGCTCAAGTCATGGTCTGAGAAGCAGAAAGTGTCTTACAACCGTCTTAAAAGGATCTTGCATTTATTGCAGCCACACAGCTGCTCCTGCCAAAAATCAAAAGCAAAATTTAATTATGTGAGTTGTTAAATTATAACAGTTGAAATCACCAACATGCCATTTCTCATGTGAACTTTAAGGCACTGATCAGGAAAGAAAGGAATTCTGAAAATTGGAAGGGATATATCTGGTTAGACCCAGATGAGAGTCCTAAACACCCAATGCATTATGAGCCTTCCTTACCAGAGTGGCTTGCATTTCTTTATCTGAGACTTACGTTCTTCTGCTTGAAAACCCTGTGATGACCTCAACTGGAGTAGATGTCTTAGAAGCCTCCCACCCCAAGGCTGACCTAAGCTAACACTACTGCTCAGTGACTAATCTGTCAACAGCACAGGCTGATAAATGGCTCCAATATGGTACCATTCCCAGTAGGACCAGCCTGCAAGTTGATTACTGGACATCTTCCATCATGGAGGGGGAAACAATTTGTCCTCACTGGACTATAGATGCAATCTGGATATGGATTTGTCTTCCTTATCTGTAATGCCTTTTTAATTTTATTATTATTATTATTAAATATTTACTGACTTGAGAGAGAGGAGAGACATTGATGTGAGAGAGAAACATTGTTGCTTCGTATGCACACCCTGACCAGGGATTGAACCCACAACCTAGGTATGTACCCTGACTGGGAATCGAACCTGCAATCTTTCAGTCTATGGAATGATGTTCTAACTGAGCCACATGGGCCAGGGCCCTTACTTGTAATGCCTTTGCCAGCACCCACCATCTGTGTACTTACAGATTGCCTTTTGTAATGGTATAACATTCTGCAAAGCACTGTATCTAATCAAAGACCTCATTTCACAAAAAAGAAAGTGCAGGAGTGGGCTCAGGTCCATGGAAACAATCAATCTTACCACATACCCCATCATCCAGAAGTGGCTGGCCTAAATTCACTGACAATTTAGTTACAGAACCAATTGGAGACAGTATCCTAAAAGGATGGGGCTCTATCTTACATGATGCAGCTTATGCATTGCATCAGAGGCTATTATACGGTGTTGCCTCCTCCACAGTCCGAATAGATGGGACCAGCAATTAAGGGGTGGAAGCGAGAGTGGCTCTTCTCATTGTTACACCTAATGACTCTTACAGAAAGTAGCTCTCAGTTCCAGTAACTTTGAGTTCTATTGGTTTGGAGAGTTTAGTCTCTATGGGGAGAATGTTTCCACCAGGGGACACAATGATGGACTTATTGAATTGGAAGATAAGAGTGTCACCTGCCAATTTGGGCTCCTAATGTCACCAAACCAACAGGCCTAAGAAAATGGGGTTAATTTACTAGCTGAAGTGATTATCCCTGATCACCAAGGGGAAATCAAATTGCTGCTACACAATGGAAGCAAGCAGGACTATGTCTGACACCCGGGGGATCCTTTGGGGCACCTCTTAGTACTTCCATACCTAACAGTAAAGGTTGATGAAAAACCTCAGCAACCAATAAGAGCAGAATGGCTGAGGAATGAAGGTTTGGGTCACTCCATTACGTGAAGAACCCAGGGCCATGGAGGGTCTGGCTGAGGGCAAGGGAAATATAGCATGGGCAGTTGAAGGAAGCCATAGATATCAACTGTGATATCATGACTGATCACAGAAATGAAGAGTATAGTCACTTTGCATGTTTTCTTCATGTTTGTTATATGCATGTGTTTATAGGTACAGACTAGCCATTAACTTCTCTCTCCTTTCCACTTTTATTTATACACAAATAATTGGAGGTTAACTTTACAATTTAATTTTTAGGTAACAGAATGAATATTCATAGGGGCTGGAGGAGAAATTAATACAGTGATAGATATAGTAATTGTTAAAGACGATATGTCTTCTCATTATGGGGAAGATTATTTATTTGTAAGAAGGAGGAAATTCAGAAGTGTGTAGAGGGTGCATTTGGAAGCCGAGTAGCCAAAAGGTAGACTGTGCCAGTTTTCAATTTTTTGTTTGCCAACTCCAAATTCACCCTTTAACGCATGCCCCACAGTGAGCTTTCTCAGTAAAGGGCACTGCAGGAGGAGGGGGTTCTCTGGCTGTTTCCAGCGGCAGCAAGGTCAGTCAGCAGTGTGGGTATGAGGACACCTGGTGGAGCTTGGCCACAAACGCGCACCTAGGTCACACAGTCCCTTGAGCGCCTCTCAGCCTTGGCCTAGCCTGGCATCCATCTTCCTGTGGCTCTCTCCACACAGACACTGCATGCCCCAGGTCTCCCCCTCACATTGGTGCTCCCACTCCCTGTGCAAGCCCATGAACCTGGCCACCAGCTATGACTCACATGTGCCTAGGAGGGCTGCCTCCTGCTTCCCCAGTGACTGTCGACCAGCTCTGGCCCAGGCAAACTAGCAAACTTCTCTACCATCCAGTGGCTTCAATTATACCTTTTTCATCAAGGTTGGAACACCAGCTTGGGAAGGGCACTTCCTCTAAGTCTGTCCTCCTTTCTCCTCAGCCCTAGGGGAGGACACAGTTTTATCTTATACTTTGTTATCATAGTTTATGGGTTCTTTACATGAAACTTCACCTCTTTAATCATTATATGGTCTCTGTCTCCTGATGAGACTCCCACTGATGTAACCAGTGTAGTATCCGACAGACCACTTGCTTGTTATAAAGGGGGAAATATGACTTCACAGCGGTGGAGCTGGCTGTTACCATCCTAATGCCCTTGTTAATGTCAACTTCCCTCACAGCGGACAACCCACTATAATGCTAACTCCAGGTGTGATACAGCACAAACACCATGTCATCACCTACAAAACATTTCTACCAAAAATGTTCGACCTGAATTTAATCATGTCTTTAGATGTAACATACAGTTTCAGGAAATACAAGCTATGACAGAGAAAAAAAGTTAAAAGACTTCACAAGGAAGCAATGGGACAAATCCAGAAAGTGACTTGGTCTCTTAAAAAAGTCAATATCCTGAAAACAAAAGGTAGGCATGGGAGTGGGGATAGTAATGTTCAAATTGCAAGGGATTTAATTAAAAGAGGTAAGCAAATGAGTTATTCTTATTTAGGTCTTGATTGGAACAAATCAGCTATAAAAAGACATTTTAAGGACAACTGGATAAGTTTGATATTATATGATATTAAATGCTAATTTTGTTAAGTATGAAATAGTATTGCAGTTTCATTGGAAACTATCATTTTTAAAAAAATTAAAGTAATGCGCACTGAAGTTATATCTGTAATTTACTTTAAAAAATACAGCGGAAAAAGTTATTGATTAAAGATATGTGTGGGTTTGTTTTTAAGGATTTTATTTATTTTTAGAGCGAGGGGAAGGGAAGGAAAAAGAGAGGGAGAGAAACATCAATGTGAAAGAGAATTATCACTCAGCTGCCTCTTGCGCATGCCCCAACTGGGACCGGCCTGCAACCCAGCCATGTGCTCTGACTGGGAATTGAACTGGTGACTCTTTGCCCTGAGGGACGATGCTCAATCAACTGAGCCACACCGGTCATGGCTGGGTTTGCTTTTAAATAGTCCCAGAAAAGTGTGTGTATATTGGTGGAGAGGGATAGGTGAAAAGAGGATGGCAAACTGTGGACACCTGTTGAAGCTCAGTAACGAGTACATGGCTTATCATTAAAGTATGTTTACTATATTTGTATTTGAACTTTTCCTTAATAAGTTTTTTTAAATTTCCAAAATAGTTGAAGCAAATATTATTATATAACAATTTTTAAGCCTAAATGATGGCTATGGACGTTCATTCTACTACCCTATTTTGTTGTATATTCGAAACTTCTCAGAATAAAAGGTTAAATACAATTTCCAAGAAAGGAGGGGGTTCATCTCTATGCAATGCTCCAGGGAGTCGAGCTCAGATGAGGTCTGAGCTATGTCCACTGCAGTAGCAGGATGTCACTGAGAACAGGATGATCAGACCAGAGTGAGTAGTCACTGGGAAGAAAGAAAAAGCAAGCAAGACAGAGGGCAGTTTTCAGACCTTTCAGATGAGGAAGAAAAAGATGGAGCAAGGAGGAGTTTATTTTGTCAATAGGGAAGTTTATTTTTTGTTAAGATGGGGAGATTTGAGCATACTTGAAATCTGGTAGGGAGCACTTGGGGGTAGGAATGGTGGAAAACAACGTAGAGCAGTGGTCCTCAAATTTCCCTGCTGCAAAGAAACACCTGGGTGCTTGTTAAAATACAGATCAAATTCCCAGGACCGACCCCAGAGGCAACAGTAGATTGGGCCTAGGAAGCTGCATGTAGCCAGCATCTCAGGTGATTTTGATGCAAAGGGTCCTAGACAACAGCAGGAGAAACACTGGCTGAGCAAGGGTGTGGGTGGACGGAGCATGGTTTCTGAGAGGGCAGGGAAACATGTGCTCATTTCCTCAGAGGGGTAGGAAAGGCAGCAGGCAGGTTTGGTTGGGGGGCACCAAGGTCTTTCGATGCAACGGCTTTCCAGTTCTCTAGGAAGCACAAGGTAAAGTCAGCTGTTGAAAGGAGGAACCAAGAAGACTTCAATTTTCAATGTTTCCAAAATCTTTTGTTTACAACTAAATGTTTCCTTGTGTCATCTTCTAAAAGGAAGAGCAGAGCCCTGGTGGCGTGGCGAGTGTAGGCTGACCCCACACAGGACTACGAGAGCCCCATTGAGGCTGATGGCCATGGGTTTGTAGTAGACCCAGCCTGCCTGTGTCTGACCCGCATGGCAGTGCTCAGCAGCCTGTGTACAGGCACAGAGATGGTTAGTGGCTGATGTGTTGGGAGGTGGTCCTGTGCCAGTCAGGTGCAACCAAAGGGCAAAGGAACAAAGTTGTAAGGAAAAAGGCAAGAAACTGAAATGACTGATGATGGCTGTATGTACACCCAGTTGGATAGGGAGGGACACTTTTACAGAAAGTTCTGCGTGTGGATACAAAGAAAACAGAGGACTCTAGGAGTGAAGATCCCAGTGAGGTTGAAGGAGAAGAGTGTTAGAAGGTATCAGGGAGGACAGGAGTTTGTGGCCAGAGAGGGGCCAGTCTGAATTCAATGTTTGAAGTAGAGCAGTTCAGGATGAGCACAGGGACAGAGCTGGGGTGGCTGAGGTGGGTATCATGGAACCATGAAGCCAGGTGGTCAGCTAAGTTACCCTGGAAGGTGGCAAGAACTGAGATGCTTAGGAGGCTGTGGGCCAGTCTCCAAACAGTCAGCGAGGGATGCAGACCAGGGGGTTGGCAGCGACACAGGCTAGAGTGGGAAGGAGACAAAGCCCCTGCGGGAGGGACAGGAGTAAGGTCAGGGAGTGAAGAACGTCAAAGCATGGACCATGTCCCCAAGGCTTCGAGGTAAAGGCAGCTTTTCAGGGACTGTGAGGTGACTCAAGCTGTGTCAAGCCATGTCGAGGGTGGCATAGGCAGCAGGTAGTGTGGCCTCTAAGAATAGACTAGGGGAATAGACTCCCTGAGGACAGGCCACACCCTCAACGAGGAAGGCCATTATATCTTTCTCCTCTACTTACAGGTCCGAGAAGTGGAAATCCTCTCAGTGGCAGTAAATGGACCGTGGGTTCCAATGCCAGGAAACCACCAGCTCTGGTGGGCTCAATTCCAGCCCCCTCCAGGAAAGAGTAAAGAAATTCCTGTGTGGTGCCGCTAAACTGCTAGGAAAGCACGGCCCACTATGGTGTGAGAAGAGTCCTTGTGTGAGAATAGATGACCCCCAGCCTGTTCAGGCTGGGCTACCAGACCACTGGGGGTGAAGAAGCACATCACATCTAGCCTTGGGGAGAAAGCTATTCATTACAAAATATCCAGGCCCTAAAGAGAATCCACCGTCACCCCTGAAATCCCTTGACTCCAATCTGCCTCAAAAACAACTACTACTAAAGACCTCCCACATGCTGCTGCCAGACGTGTGAAATGGTTCGGCTACCATGGAAAACAGTATGATGATTCCTCAAAACATTAAACGCAGAATTACTATAGGATCTCCTATTCCATTTCTGGGTATATATCCAATACAATGAAAACGGGGTCTCGAAGAGGTATTTGCATGCCACTGTTCATAGCAGCATTATTCACAACAGCCATGAGGTAAAAGTAACTCAAGTGTCCATTTACTGATGAATAGAGAAGACAAATATGATATATACATACAATGGAGTATTATTCAACCTTAACAAGGAAGGTAATTCTGATACATTCTACAATATGGATGAAACTTGAAGACAACAGTATGCTAAGTGAAATAAGCCAGTCACAAAAAAGCAAATATAGCATGATCGCACTTATATGACCTAACTAGAGCAGTCAAATTCACAGAAACAGAAAACAGCATAATGGTGGTTGCTAGGGCTCAGGGAGGGGAGGCAGGAACGAGGAATTACTATTTAATGGATATATAGCTTCAGTTTTGCAAAGTGAAAAAGTTCTGCATGGTGGTTGCACAACAATATGAAAATACCGAACACTACTGAACTGTACTTCAGAATGAACAAGATAGTAAATTTTATATTGTATGTATTTACCTACAACGTTTAAAATGTTTATATGTGTAAAAAAAACAAAACAACACCACCAAAACCCTCAAACAAATTCCAAAAAGCCTACTAAAATAATCTACTTTAAGAAGAGTTTGAGAAACATATAGGGGTTGACAAAAGTAGGTTTACAGTTGTTCATATGCAAAAATATATAATACATACAGGAATAAACTGTGTCTCATGTACTCACAAGTGTACAGTATATCTCCAGTTTCCCTTCTTTGATTATAAATTATGTTTCTAAAGTACCTGAGACAATCTGTTCAACATCAAGCTTACCCTCTTCCCCCCAAAACTCATTCTTGTTTTCTTATCATCTTAAGCAAAAAACCCAAGTCATCCTCCATACCAGGTACAACCCATCACAATCTCCCTCAATTTTACCTCCTAAATATCTCTCCGACGGGCCCCCTTTTCTCCATCTCCACCTTTACCGCCCTATTTCTCGTCACCATCAGCTTCTCCCTGGTCTATTCCTCCAGCCTCCTTTGTCTCCTGTCTTGCTTGCCCTTTCCTACTTGTTCCCCCATTACCTCCAGAAGGGGCGTAAAATAAACACACAACCACACACACACCTACAAATCCAATCACATCAATCCTTCATTAAGACCCTTTCCTTTAGGCTTCCCACTGTTTTTCAAACAAAGGTGACGCATAAGGCCCTGCAGGTTGTGGCCCCTCAGACAAAGGCATCAACCTCATCTCTTGTCTGCCCCTGTCCCTGTCCCTGTCTGTGGCACTTCAGCCACATTGGCTCTCTTTATTCAGGTATTCAGGTCACTGAGAGTGCCCCGGTCTCTCCTGCCTCAGGACCTTTGTATATACTCTTCTCCACCCCACTCCCTGCACCTATGTTCTTTACCTCCAACTTACCAGTCTGTTATACACTGGCTTAGGACCCTATACCTGTCCTTCACAGTGATTATGGTCAAATGCTGAGTCATTAGTGTTTATCAAGAGTCTCCCCTGCTGGATATAAGTTCTATGAGGGCAAACAAGGTCCATATCTTCTTACTGGTTGATAAACACTAGACCTGGCAAAGGGCTGAGCAAAATTAATTAACAGGATTTACCCCAAATAGGGTTTTGGGGATAAAAATGGCTAAAATTCTGAAGTCCTCTAAGAATTAGTCACCATTCCCTCTCCTTCTCTTCCAAAATTAGTAAATTTTCCAGAACACTACCTCCAATGAAAAAAATCCTGTCTTATAGATACAACTCAAAATGCAGTGTCTGCCACCTGTTTATCATTCATTTACTTTACCTGAACATATATTAAGTCCTGGCACAAGGCTATGCACAAATACAAACGACCCCAAGTAACTGCACTTACAACATTTCCACTCTGGTGGAGGAGCTACAACACGCTATTTTATTTTCTTGTTAAACAAACATATGTGTTAGCACACGTTCTAGAATAAGGCTGGGTTCAAACCCTTACTCCACTACTTACTGTGTAACCTGCTCACCTGACCTCTTTGTGCCTCAGTTTCCTCATCGGTAAGAAGAGTTTAATAATGATATCTACTTTGTGGGGTTGTGAGACTTAAATTGCCACAGATAAAGTTTTACTTAGCAAAGTGTACAGTACATAGAAAGGCATAATATCTATTAGCAAACATAATACATACTCCACAGCAAGGCTTAGACTTCTACTCCTTTACGGCAGTACAGCACACACAGATAAACACAGGCTAGCCACACAAGTTATGTCTATGGTATGTCCTCAACACTTACATTCATTTATTACTTTACTGGTGTTATCAACAAAGCTAACACTTCATTCATATTGTAAAGAGTTCTGTAGTAACAAGGTCATCATTTTTGGTACTCTCCTGTTCAACAAGTCTGTGTAGGCAACATGTATTTTCAAAAGTAACACAAGTTAGTATTTTCAAGTGTATACTGTGTTGTAAACACTAAAATTACAACTGGCATCCCTTCTCCTCAAAAAAAAACCCAGTTAATAGCATTGTTGTTTTCTACTGACTTCACTGATTTTAACTAAACTTCTGCAACTTTTTCCATATTGTAGAGACATATTTATAAGAGATAAGAATTAGAAATAAACAGCAAATGCAATAGAGCTATAAAAATTGCCACAAGGCATTTGTCCCTCTTAAAGGCTGGCATTTTTTGAATAAAAAACTACACAGAAGTTTTTGCCTTGGCTGGTGTGGCTCAGTGGGTTGAGCACCAGCCTGCAAACCAAAGGGTCACTGGTTAAGATTCCCAGTCAGGGCACATGTGTGGGTTGTGGGCCAGGTCCCCAGTGAGGGGCACACGAAGGGCAACCACACATTGATGCTTCTCTCCCTCTTTTTCTCCCTCCGTTCCCCTCTCTCTAAAAATAAATAAAATCTTTATAAAAAAACTACACATAAGCTTTAATACATGAATAACAACGGTATACAGTTTCACTAGCACAAACTACTGTCTTCTATTGAAAGACGACCCTAAGGAAGTGTCTTTGTGATCTTTAGTAGCAATCAGTAAAGTGTTTTTTAAAAACTTTATTGGGCAACTACTTACTACATAGCAGGCACTGTTCTAAATATGCGTTGGAGATAAAGAGATTCAAGAAAAATGCTCTCAGCCCTTAGGAAACTTGGTTTAGCAGAAGAAACCAACATTGCCATACTGTGCCATACATAATAGGCCCTGGCACTGGGGCCAAAGGAAAGTCAGCTGTCTCTGTTAGGTTAGATCAGAGAAGATATCAGAAAAGACCCTTAAACTAAGTCCTGAAGGATGAGCAAGAATTCTCCAGAGAAATAAATAAAGAAGGAAATGGCAGTGCCCACAGAAGGAACTGCAAGCTGGTGCAAACACAGGGAGCCATGAAACAGCATGGTATAGTGAGGTCCTGTTCTGGGCAACCAAACACAAAATTTGGATATGAGAGAAGCAAATAAAGTTGGAGAGATAAACAGGAGCCGACTTATAGATCTAACAAGAGTAATTTGCACCAGGGTAAGGATGTAATCGGTTTACACTTTAGAAAGATCTGTAGTTTAGGATTCTACGACTCCCACGAGAGGGAGGGCTGCCCCTAGCGCTGGCGGTGCTCACTCGCGCTGCCCCCAGGATTCACTGACGAGTCGTCCCCTTCTCCCAGCTTTGGTCCCCACAGCTACTCCGCCCGCCAGACGATCCCTCCCCGCACCCTCGGGGCGCCCCTGTGGTCTGACTTCAGCAGCACCTCCCGACAGCAGACTGGGCACTGGCTGTCACCAGTGGGTGGCCTCATTCAACGTGATCTGAGCATCCTTCCGGAGGCCGACAGACCTAGGCTTCGGCGTTGGGCTCGGCCCCTACTGGTGTGACCACCAGTCTTGCCTCAATTTCCTTCTCTGGGGTAGAGGAAGTGCCCGCTCCCTAGCCACACGCAGCTGCTGTACGTTAAGTAGCAGACGCCGGGGGAAAGCTGGCGAGGGGCGGACCACAGCGCCCGGAGTGACGGGGTCGCGCGCTGCCGGCTCCGCCCCGAGACTCCAGCTGGCGGGCAAACCGGGTAAGCCAGGCCGTAGGCGGGAGGGCGGGGCGGCTCACCGGTAAAAGGCAGAGTCCCCGAGCGGGTTCCAGTTCGCCGTGTAGCAGTCCATGACTGGTGCAGGGGGCTTCTGGTTAGCGCTGAAGGGACGCCCACATAGCGCGGGCTCCAGGCCGGCACTTCCGCTTCCGCCCGCCTGGATCACGTGGCGAGGCCCCCGCCACAGCCATCAGCACTGTGGGCAGCTGCACTCGGCCGACGCCGCTCCCCCGCCCACACCCAGGCCCTGTGCCCGCCT
This sequence comes from Pteronotus mesoamericanus, assembly GCF_021234165.1. Taxonomy (NCBI): domain Eukaryota; kingdom Metazoa; phylum Chordata; class Mammalia; order Chiroptera; family Mormoopidae; genus Pteronotus; species Pteronotus mesoamericanus. Next base: position 22,807,794 of record NW_026555105.1, on the reverse strand, counting down.
AGGTAGCCCCGGCCCTGGCTCCTGCCCGGACACGGCAGCTGGCCTTGCGTCCTTCCTGTCCCCTCTGGCGTCGAGGATAGCGCAGGGTGGGATATGGGTGAGCGGAAGTGGGAGCTGTGAGCGTTGTCGCCCCGGGCGCCGAGGCCGGAGGCGCGGTCGGGGCTGCCGCGACGCACGCATGGAGAACGCTGGGCGCCGGGCTGCTCACCGACATATAACCAGATTGCACGGGCTCTGCGGGGCGGGGACTGTGCAGCACCGACCGACCTCCTTGGGCGTGGGAACATGAGGCCAGGCTCGGAGCTCACTGCAGGCGAGGCGCGCAGTGCGCGAGCTTGCCTGGTCCGTGGTTGAACTGCTAGGAGCCCCGGGTTTTGGTAATTGGCGCGAGCGGGCGCGCATGCGCGAGGCGGTGGCGGGCACGTGGCGGGGCGCTGGGCGGCGCCGCGCGGGAAGCGCCTCGGTGCCCGGGTGACCTGCGTGCCCGGAGATCCCCCCTCCTCTGGCGTCAGATGTGACTGAGACCCGCGCCACCATGGGCCCCACACTGCCATCATCACCTCCTGGTCCCTGTAGCCCTGACCAGGCCGAGAGGGGCTGGCACAGGTCTCATTTATCCTGGGGCCGACCTTCTCTGAGTACCCACTCTCGCGCGGTTTAGTGGCCTCTTCCTGCAGCCTGTCGTTGTCAGCGGCGGCATGGTCTTCTGTCCCGAGAACAAGGAGCCGCGCCGCCTGCTGCGAAGCACCATGGTCCACTTCCGGGCCTCGGAAGTCCAACAGCTGTTACACAACAAGTTCGTGGTCATCTTGGGGGACTCAAGTGAGTGCTCCTCTAGGGTCACTTCCTGGTCCCGCAACTGCAGCCTATTTTCTAAGTCTGTACCATTTGTCTCCATTTCTAGTCTCCTCACTGACCCTTAGTCTGTTCCAGTCCAATAGGTTTTCTCATTTCCCCGTGCACCTTCCACAGGTGTCCTGACGGATAGACCCTGTGAAGCTTTTCACCCGTTCTTGCTTAGCATTTTTTCTCCCTGATATCCCCTATAATTTACCTTATGGGAACGATTGATTGTGTTGTTTTCCACATGACTTGGCTGACTTCTGCTAGGTGGTCTCGGGTCACTGTATACTAAGTTGGGGGTGGTTCATAGCTAGAAGGATCAGAGGCAGTGCCAGGACTTTGGAATCTCGCCTTTCCTTTTGCCTCAAAATCAACATTGCACAGAGGTGGTGTTGGACAACCCCAGCCCAGGGAAGACTTGGGAGAAACTGGGATGGGGTGAAGCCTGCCTTAGTCCTGCACTCTGTCTCCCTGCAGTCCAGCGAGCGGTGTACAAGGACCTGGTGCTCCTGCTCCAGAAAGACTCGCTGCTCACAGCTGCCCAGCTGAAAGCCAAGGTGAGGGAAGCTTGGTAGCCATGCCAGTGGTGGGTGGGCACAGACCCTGGCCTGGCGGGGTCCTCCTCCCTGGCATCGGTCTGACCATCTGGGTGGGGGGTGGGCAGGGGGAGCTGAGCTTTGAACAGGACCAGCTTGTGGCTGGGGGTCAGCTGGGGGAGCTGCACAACGGGACACAGTACCGGGAGGTCCGCCAGTTCTGCTCGGGTTCCGGCCACCACCTTGTGCGCTTCTACTTCCTCACTCGAGTTTACTCCGAGTACCTCGAGGGCGTCCTGGAGGAGCTGACGTATGGGCCTACCCCGGACCTGGTGATCATCAACTCCTGCCTCTGGGATCTCTCCAGGTTGAGGCGAGGGGAGAGGGAAATACCGGTTGGGGGTAGAGGTATGGTTCAGAAGCCATCTATCTCTGTGCTCTTGCCCACCTTATTTGTTGCCCAATAGGTATGGCCGCTGCTCAATGGAGAGCTACCGAAAGAACCTGGAGCGAGTGTTTGTGCGCATGGACCAGGTGTTGCCAGATTCCTGCCTGCTGGTGTGGAACATGGCAATGCCCTTGGGGGAGCGTGTCACTGGGGGTTTCCTTCTGCCCGAGGCAAGTGACCAAGCATATCAGGATGGGGGAGGGGACAGTTGATTGGTAAATAGAGGACCCTTCTTCCCCACCCCGCTTCATTCTGTGGCTCTTAGATGCTCCGCTTTCTCTCAGCTCCAGTCACTGGCGGGCTCTCTGCGACGGGATGTGGTTGAAGGGAACTTCTACAGCGCTACACTGGCTGGGGATCACTGCTTTGATGTCCTGGACCTCCACTTTCACTTCCGGCATGCAGTAAGGCACCGTCACCGGGACGGTGTCCACTGGGACCAGCATGCCCACCGCCACCTCTCACACTTGCTTTTGACCCATGTGGCTGATGCCTGGGGCGTGGAGCTGCCCAAACGTAACTACGCCCCCAGTGAGCCCTATCTTGAGTGGGGAGGGGAGTGATGCAGAGAGGGCCTTCAGAGCACAGGGTTCATGAACAGAACAGGACAGAAGTACTTCAGGGGAGTAGAGGCTCCTTGAAGGGCTCCTGTGGATGCTGAGTGCTTCTCCCTGGGGAGGGTGAGGTCACAGGAGCAACACTGCAGTCCAGGTTCTGGTTCTGTGTGCTTTTGCCATATGGTGACCTCTGTGTACGCAGATGAGGTTCCACATGCCTTCCGTGCATAAGTGAGCATGTCAAAAGATTCCTGCCCTACAGATGAACAAGACAGAAATGGGTGTGCTTTTAGCTAGGCATGGAAGTGGGAGGGCGGAAAGGCAGAAAGGGAGGAAGAGTTATCTAGGCAGTGTGGCAGAAGCAAAGAAGCCCCTCGGCTGGTGCTGTCAGCCTCTCAGTTCCTGTCTGCTCACAGCGTGGGACTCATGGCTGATTGTGTCCCTGTCTGCTCCTCCTTTGGATCATGTCCTCAAAAGGAAAAGTTCCTACCTCCCTTGTTGACAGCTCACCCCCTTTGGCACCAGTGTCTAGCACAGTCGCTGTGTACATGGTATCCGCAGCGTCGTGTTTGGTGAATTGGAGACATGAGTCATGTTAGAAGGCTGTTCATTGCAGCACCGGAGGGCATGGTAGCACAGACAGGTCAGGAATGTCAAAGAGGCGGACTTCTGGGACTTGGTAGCCAGAAGCTGGAGCATCAGGGAGGTAAATTCAGACTTTGGTTATATAGTGGTTCCATTTCCTTGTTTCCTTTAGATGAGAGAACTGATCCCCAGCAAAGGAGGGATGCTCTAAATTTGTAAGGCTAGACTGTAGTGCCTCAGGTCTTCTGAATCCAGTGTGGAGCTGCAGAAATAGGAATGTCAAAGGCATAGTTGAGTGGGAGGCTGAGTTGGTGAGTTTGGTCAGGGCAGTTCTGTTTGAGGTACCATGAAATTGTGGAGTAGATTTGGAGTCACTAGTATGTGCAGAGAGATGAAAGCTGAGGGTCCGAATGTGAACCATGAAGGAGACGGCAGAACAGTGGCCATGTTTTGGAGCTGGAAGGGGAGAGGGGCCCATGGAGAATACAAAAAGAAATGACGGTTGAGACACTTTCAGGGAGAACGAGGATACTGGCCACGTCATCTGACTGTCAGCAAGAAAGGGATTTGTTAAATTTGCCAGGGAATGGCTACATTTAGTGGGAAAAGTGTGGAAGGGTTGGAGGAGGCTTACAAGAGGCAGTGAACAGGTGATGAGGGAACGGAAATTGGGCACAATACTCTTTGTGGAAGTTTGAAAGGAGCAGGAAACTCCTAGGAGAAGAGAGGGTCAAGGCTTTTATATCTGTAAGAGAGAAGTCTTAGTAAACTTATTAATTGGTCTGTGTCGAGTTGCTTAGAGAGGGAAAAACTAAAGATACAGGAGCTGGACAAACAAAGGGAGAAGGCTCTGGAGGGAAGCATAAAGTCAGAACAAAGGTAGGTCCACTGACTTTTGAGAAAGGCAAGGAGAAGGAACCCACCTTGGGCTTGGCCTGAAATGAGAGGGAATGAGGAACACGCGGTAGAAGCCGAAAAGTGCTCCCGTCTGGACCAGAGAGTAGAGGTTTAGGAGTGTGGAGGGTCAGAGTTCAGGGCAGCCTGGCCTGCCTAAAACAATCATCCCATTCCTAGACCCGTGGACTGAGGATTGGCCAGAGCCGGATCATCTGTTCCAGGGGATCCAGGGGCAGCCCCCAGACTTCAGGGAGCAGCTGGCCTTGCCCCCACCCCCGCCCCCTCCCTTGCCCCCTCCCATGCCTTTTCTCTATCCCCTTCCTCAGCCCTCCCTGCCTCCCCTGTTTCCATCCCTGCCCCAGGATGCCCCCTTTTCCCCGTGCCAGCCCTTCCCACCCCATGAATTCTTCAACTGTAACACAACAGAAGACTTCTCAATGCCGTCCCACTTAGGTAGGTGCTTTTGCAGCCGCATGTTACACCCTTCCCAGCTTCCCCCTGAACCTCCCCCAGCCCATCCCCCTGCGCCCAGGCAGGCTGAGAACAGTTGGAGCACCCTTGTGCCCCCCACCCAGGACTGGGTCCAGTCACAAGCTGACTCTGAAACAGCATCTGTAGACTCATTAGTCAGCTCATTGTCACAGTTGCCACAGGTAGGGAAGTAGTATTGCTGTTTTGCAGATGGGAAACTGAAGCTCAGAGAAACTCACCCTGGAGGACTAGAGTGGCCTAAAGGCAGAGCTGGGCTGACCCTGGCTGGAAGCCCACCCTGATAAATGACTGGTTCTTTTGTAGGATGTGGCCCTGTAGTGAACTTTGTGCCTGGCCCCCTGCCACCTCCAGTCCCTGGCCCTGTCCTCCGTGGTCAGCATCGGAGCCCGGTGGTCCACCGCGGGATGCCACGCTGTGTTCCCAACAGCCCCTACCATGTGCCAAGGATGGGGGAACCCTGCAGGCAGCGGCTCAGACACACAGACAGACTGACCCACACATACAAACTGGACCAACAGCCTCCTGCCCATTCGGGGACATGGCCTGGTTAGACTGGGTCTTGGGCTGGGGCTGGATGTGCCAATGGCCCTGCAGGGCCTGCTTGCCACCCCAGGTGCTGGGCCAGGGTGTTTGCTGTGCTTGGCAGTGTTCTTTTCTGTTGCTGTCACCAACATAGGCAAGGAAGGAAAGAGTGGCATCTTCCTGTGTGAAGGAGCGGGTCTCCCAAACCATGAGCTTAAGATTTGGAGAGGCTGCCTCTGGGCTTTCTCGAGCTTTGGACCTTTCACCTCACACTATTTAGAAACCATTGTATATGTCCTTCCTGCTGCTTCACATACTAATTCTCACCAGAACAAAAATGCGCTTAATAAAGATACTGGAGGGGTTGCCTCTTGTCAGCATCTCCCTGGGATTGGGAAATAGCAAAGACTGAGTTGAAATTGTTAACATTTTACATAGAATTTTTGGATCTGCTAGTTTTCACCTATACCAGTCTCACGTATTCACATGTACATTCAACAATCATCTCTTCCTGGAGATAGACGTATAACTTGCCTTGCACAGTTCTTGGCATATGGTGGGCACTCAGTAAGTGGTTAGAACTAATCAAGAAGCCCCCAGACCCAAGTGGGAGACTGGTTAGAAACCCATTATTTAATAAACAGAATGTGCATTGAGAACAAAATGAACATAGACCAACTTCTTTGGTGGGGGGTGGCACAGTAGAAGAACAAAGGGAGAATTCCAGGGTCAGGGGTAAGGAGATTGTGCCAAACTCCATTAGGAAAAAAGAGAGTACAGGGTCTCAGCTTTGATGAGAGGCTTCACCCTTGGTTTTGACTAAGTATCAGGGCAGCACGTGGGCTAAATGGTGGCGTAGGGCGGTGGATGGAGCATGGCAGGCTGGTAAGTGGTGTGGGGCCAGAAGATAAGGCAACATGGAGATCTACTAATAATCTTCAATTAGAATTCGATGGAAGAGAGGATGCAGAGTTCTTGCATTGACTTTCCATACTTGTCATTGAAATTTTACCTTGGCAAAGGTTATAACATCAAACGCACATGGAAATAGAAATAGATTGCAAAAGTGTTGATCCTTGCTAGCAATTTAAGTGCAAATGAAGCTGCTAGATTAGCACACACTAGTGCTGCAGAGACTGACTAGTACATGACTTAATAAGGTCTAGAGAACAACCTTAACAAGGCAGTTGAAGATCAAATGAGAGTGTGCAAAGACACCAGCACAGTGCCTGAAACAAGCATGGTTTTCTTTGGTATAGATAAAAGTGTAATGGAACATACAAAAATGAAAGGAAGCCTTTGGGAAATAAGATTTCAAATAATTTTTTTGCAAAAAATTATTTTTGTTAATAAAATCCATCCTTGGAGCAGCCCTCTTCAGTGGCATCTAGTTTGCCCAATCCCTTATTCACTCCTGTCTTTCCTCAAAACCTGTTCTTTGTCTGGACATTTTGCACCTCTGATTCTGGAGTTTCTCAGTGTCATGGGAGAAAAACTACACCTGGGCTGATTTACAAAAGACAGTTATATGAGTTACTTAGCCTCATGGGACCCCTCTCGTTGCTTTTCATCCTGTTCTCCAAGAATTCCCTGTCACCCTCCCTACTGAGCCTTTTCTAGGCTTTCCCACTCCCTTCAAACCCCGTGCCAGTTCTGGAACTTGCTCCGTAAGCACCTTGAGACTATGCAGTGTGCTCCATACTGCTATCATTCTACCTCTGCACTTCGGACTTCCACCCCATCTTGCTGTGTGACTCTCATTGCCCACAATGAGGTTTCAAAACCTTTTCTTTAGTGCCCCAATACAGATTTGAAGTCCATAAGAGTAGAATGGTGATAAATTATTTTCAGTTTCTTGTCATATAAGCCTATATAAAAGACACTTCTGTATTATAGATTTTATTCAGTTATGATTCAAAAACAAGAAACTTAAAAAACAGCCATGTACAAATCATTACATGCAATTAAATTATTTTCCAGCCTTTGTTTTGAGATGTAAAAACGATGAAAATCATATGTTCTTCCTGGATGTAGGCACACTATTTGCTGGTTAAGTGTGATAGGACTCAAACTTCATTGTTTCAGAAACCATTCATGGTTGACCATTGTCAAATCATTTAATAAGACAAGCTTAAATAGTCTTCCTCTTGTTCATGGAATCTTGGTTTTTAAAGAATGGCTCCAGTACCCTTTCCTTTGCCATACCAGGATATTCCTGAAAGGAGAAAAAGACACAGGAGCACTTCAGATGTGACACCAGCCTTTATCTTCCAGGGTAGGAGGGAGTAGAAGGTGGAAAGTATTTTAAGGAGAGAAAGTCAGTGGAATTTTTTTTCAAAACAGTTTAACCTAACTGGAAGTTTCCCAATAAAAGCAGATGACTTGCCTTCTGTTACAGTATCCAGTTCCTTGCATAGATCATGTGTTGAGTTCATCTTGGTGTTTAAGTGCATACCATATATGTTGGTCAAAGATAATAAAAATAAATTTACTGATTGCAAGGCAATGGACCTATACTTTTTTTAAAAACCTGCTTTATTGAAGTGTAACTGAAGATAAAGCACACATTTCAAATGTACACTTTTTTAAAAGATTTATTTATTTTTAGAGAGGGGAAGGAAGGGAGAAAAAGAGGGAGAGAAACATTGATTGGTTGCCTCTTGAATGCCCCCAACTGGGGACCTGGCCTGCAACCCAGGCATGCAGTGCTCAATCCACTGAGCCACACCAGCCAGGGCTCAAATGTACAATTTGATATATTTTGACATGTATTCATCTGTGAAACCATCATCATAATCAGTGAAATATATCCTCCCTCTCTACAATCCTTCCTGCCTCCCCTCCCCACAACCTCCTCACATCTCCCTACTCCCATCCCAAGCAACTATTGATACTGATCTGCTTTCTGTTACTATAGATCAATTTGCATTTCCTAGAATATTACATAAGTGGGATTATTCATTAGGTACTCTTTTTCATCTGGCTTCTTTTGCTCAGTCTAATAAGATAGATGGAACAACATTCATGTTGTATGCACAAGGTAGTTCACTCTGTTTTATAGGTGGGTAGTATTCCACCTGTTGATGGAGATTTGAGTTACTTCAGTTTTTGACTATTACAAATAAAGCTTCTATCAACATTTATGTACAAATTTGTGTATGGACGTATGTTTTCATTTCTTTTGGGTAAACACCTAGGAATGAAATGGCTGGATTGTGTAGTAGATGTACGTTTAACTTTTTAAGAAACTACTAAACAATTTTCCAAAGTAGTTTCCCATTTAACATTCCCACTAGCAGTATAAGAGGGTCGCAATTCCTCCGCATTCTTGCCAACACTTGGTATTGGTCAGTCTTAATATTGGCCATTCTAATAGGTAGTATGATTTTAATTACATTTCCATAATGATTTCTGATGTTGGACATCGTTCCCTGTGCCTGTTTGTGATCTCTACATCTTCTTTGGTAAAGTTTCTGTTCCAATTGTGTTCTTCCTATTCCCTCACCCCTTTTTACAACTTACTATTGGGCTTTGAGTGTTTTTTATTGTGGATCTGATAAAATCCTTTATCAGATGTGTGGTTTGCAAATGCTTTCTTTCAGAGGCTTGCCTTTTTCATGATAGTGTCTTTTGGAGAACAGAACATTTTAAATTTGATCAAGGGCCATTTAAAATTTTTTTCTCTTATGGGGGGGAAAATGGAGACAACTGTACTTGCACAACAAGAAATAAAAATAAAATTCTCTCTTAAGGATTATGCTTTTGTTGTATTATCTAAGAAATCTTTGCTTAACCCAAGGTCACATCTGTTTTTCTCTGTGTTTTCTTCTAGAAGGTTTATAGTTTTAGGTTGTATATTTAGGTCTATGATCTATTATGAATTAATTTTTGTATGTGGTACAAGATATGAATTGAAATTCTTTTTTGCATATGAATATCCAATGGTTTCAGCACTATTAGTTGAAGTCTATTCTCTCCCCACTAAATTAATTCCCTTTGCACCTTTCTCAAAAATTCAGTTGTACCTACACATATTGATCTATTACTGAACTCTCATCTCTGTTTCATTGATCTATTTGTCTTTCTTTAAAAGATGTTATTTATGTACTTCTAGAAAGAAGGTCAGGGAGGGAGAAAGAGAGGGAGAGAAACAGCAGTATGTGAGAGATACATTGATCAGTTGCCTCTCACATGCCCGCATCTAGGGACCTGGCCCACAACCCAGGCCTGTGCCCTGATTGGGAATCAAACCGGTGGCCTCTCAGTTCACAGGCTGGTGGTCAGTCCACTGAGACACACCAGCCAGGACTATTTGTTTATCTTTATGCCAATACCATACCCTTTTGATTACTATAACTTTATGATGAGACTTGAAATCAGGTAGTGTTAGTCTTCCAACTTTGTTCTTTATCAAAGTTATTTTGGCTATTCTAGGCCCTTTAAATTCCTATATGAATTTTAAAATTAGCTTGTTAATTTCTGCAAAAATTCTGGGAATTTGATTTTATTGTATTGGTGGGGAAAATTGACATCATAACACTATTGTGTGATCCAACCCATGAGCAAGATACATCTGTCCATTTGTTTAGGTCTTTAATTTCTCTCAGCAATATTTTGTAGCTTTCTGTTTACAGATCGTTCATATCTTTTGTCAGATTTATCCTTAAGTGCTCATATTTTTATTGTATATTATGTAAAATTTTCTGTTTCTGATCATTCATTGCTAGTACAGAGAAATACAATTGATTTTTGTATACCGACCTTCTGTTGGCTGCAAATAAAGACAGCTTTACTTCTTGCTTTCCAATCTGTTTGCTTTTTATTTATACTCCTTGCCCTATTACAATAGCTAGGACATCCAGTACAGTGTTGAATAGAAATGGTGAGAACAAGCATAATTGTCTTTTTCCGGATTTTGGGGGGGATTATTCAGTTTTTTCACCATTAAGTATGAGATTAGCTGTAGGTTTTTTCATAGGTGCCTACTATAATGTTGAGAAAGTTTCCTTTTATTCCTAGTTTGCTGAGAGTTGTTTTTTTTTTTTTAAAAAATGACTTCACCCCAGATGGGTCTCAAACCCACAGTCCCTGACTTAGGACGCTAGTGCCCTATCCATTAAGGCCATTGGAGCTTCATAAGAGGTTTTTTTAAAAAGCAAGAATGGACATTTGATTCTGTCAAATGCCTTTTCTGCATCAATTGAAATACTCATATGCTTTTAAAACTTTTTAGTTTGATAATATGTCGAATTATATTAATTTCTTTTTTTCAATGTTAAATCAAACTTGCATTCTTGGCTTTAAAAAGGACAGAGGTTGTGCAGTTTGAGGTTGATGAAGATGGTATTTCCTCCTCTCAGAAATCACCAAAGCAAAGTGAAAATGAGACACAGAGATGTAAATGCTGTAACTGATGACCAGAAGAGAGGAGAAATTCCAAGCGATAAATTAGGTGGATAGGCTGAAAAAAGCATTGTAATCACTTCTTGGTACAAATCACTTTGGAAATTATGGGGCAGTATTTACTAAAGTTAAACATTTACATATTCTGTGGTCCAACAATTTCACTTCAAGGGAGGTGAGTGTACCTGTCTACCAAGAGACTTATACAAAAATATTCATAGCCCTGGCTGGTATGGCTCAGTGGAGTGAGCGTCATCCTGCAGGCCAAGGGGTCACATGTTCAATTCCTGCTTGGGTCACGTGCCCGGGTTGTGGGCTGGGTCCCCACAGGGAGGCGTGCAGGAGGCAGTTGATAGTTGTTTCTCCAGCACATCAATGTTTCTCTCCCTCTCTTTCACCATACCTTCTCCTCTCTCTGAAAATAAATCAATAAAATCTTTAAAAAATATTCATAGAAGTTCTTGCCAAAACTTGGAAACAAACCAAATGTCAGTCAACAGGAGACTGGATAAATTGTTGTCTTCCCATACAAAGGGACAGTACACACTAATGAAGGAAAGCAAACTACTGATAGATGCAACAACATGGATAAATCTCACAGATAGAAACTTGAAAGACGTCAGACACTAGAGCACATTTTGTATGATTTTGTCCTGTACAGTGGCAAGAATAGTCTAGTCTATGGTGATAGAAGTCAGAATAGTGACTACTTTTTGGCAGAGGTATTGATGGGAAAGAGCATAACAGAACTTTCTGGAATGATGGAAAAGTTGTATATCTTGATCTGGGTGGTAGTTGCATGCACATACATACAAATATGTAAAAATTCATTGAGCTGTACCTTTAAGACTTGTATTTTACTTATATGTAAAATGTGTGTGAATTATATGTCAATTAAAAGAGAACCAGGAGGGGTTTTTCCAGGAATGGTTTAATGTTGAAACACCCCAAAATGTAATTCACCATATAAACAGAATAAAGCAGAATAATGAAATAGTCCTTGTAGTAGATGCAGAAGAAATAATTTTATCATTCAACATCCATTCATAGTCAAAGTGTTAGCAAACTAGGAATGGAAAAGAATTTCCTTAACTGGATAAAGGTTAACTACCAAAACTCTACAGTGATCTACATCATTCCTAATGGTGCAACCTCAGAAGCAGTTCTTTTTCAATCAGAATCAAGTCGAGTGCCTATGAATAGCAATTCTACGCCTCTGGGAATCCCAGCGTCCACGGGCAAAAGGTGAACACAGGAAGGGACCCTATCCTGAGAGAACCGGCTTTTAGATCCATGTGGTATCCTTCGGTTTAGAGGGCTTCCCAAATTTCATTCATGTTACAGATATTTTGCAACTATGCAGTATCATATCAGTTTCAAAAATTGTATTTTGGTCAGACATTTGAAGATACAGGCCAGGAAATATGGTAAAAGCAACTGATCTTAAATCAAGTTTTTTATTTTTAAAATGGAAAATATTTGAAATGTAAGAAGGCAGTACAAAGGACACAATATCCAAAATATAGATGGAAGTGTTTGCTCAGCAGGAGAAAAAAAAAAAAGTATCCAAAATTGGTTGCTTCCAGACCCTGACAGAACCTCACAGAAGACGACTCTTTCCTCCAGGAGGAATGGGAAGATAGACCGGGGCTGGGCCAGCAGTTTGTGACACAGTGAATCCTGAGAGATGGACGGAACCTTTCCTTCTTCCAGGATTCTCAGGAGCTCAGCCCTCTATGGCTCTGCGTTTCTGGGTGGGGGTCCCGCACTGAAGATTTGGGGTTAGAGGTGGAGGAGTCAACGAAGTGGCCACTGCGGTGACAGGGGGCCGGAATCTACGCTCGTCTGTAGTGTGAGATGCGTCCTTCGTTCCCTTCCCACACGCCAGCCAAACCCCATTCTCCGCTGCTAGAGCGGGAGACCTCCGCCAGAGGGCGCGCCTTGCACCGTCGATCGCCGCGTCCGCGAGCGGCGATTCCGGGGCTGTCGATCTTCCCGGATGGCTAGCTAGCGCCTTCCCCGTGTGGGTCCCCACGGCCCTCCGATCCCCAGCTAGGTTTGGGATTTCCTTCACATCCTCAGGTCCTTGTCCGCCCGCTCTGCCCCTTCAGTCAATGCGCCCTCCTCGACGCCCTCCAGCCGTCGCTCTGGCCCGTCCATGCGCACTGGAGCCTGGGGAATTGCGCTGCTGTGCCCCCGCACCTCGCACCTGCTCCTGGGGCGACCTCCCGCGCAGCACAGACCGCCTCCCGCTCCCGCCACGACCATGTCCCCTCACCCCAGGCCGGGGCATAGCCGTCCTCTTTCCTGTGCACACACGAGTCTGAGGGAGAGAGCCTCCTCCTTCCAGCGGCCCCTCTCCTTCCCTCAGGATGGCCGCTGACAACTCTGTCTTAAGTGGTGTCCCAGACTCATGAGCCCCCTTAACACCCTCTCCGGCCCTCCGGGGTCTTGGCCGCTCCCACTCATTGCTCCCTGTTCTTTGGGGCGGACGAAAGTCCATCACCGGGCGCGCCTACTCCAGCTCCAGCTCCTGCGGGTCCCCAGGATAGGTGTTTGCCGCAGCGACCCCCTCCCTGTTTTCAGAGACGCAAGGCCCTTCGTTGCTGACAACTCCTCTGCCTCTTCTTTATTCCTCTCTTGACCTGATTATTTTTCTGGCCAGGTCGCACGGGTTACTGGATCCCCACCCCCACCCCGGTCCTCTCAGAGCTGGCTGTGGCGGGATGGAGGAGGACAGGCAAACCGGAAAGGCTTCGAAGGCCTTCATTCCAGCCTGCTCATCCTCCCTGGGCTTGCATTTTTAAGCCTTTTAACTTTCAACTCTAAAGGGATGTCTTGGTCTACGGTTTGAGACGTTTCAGGAATTATGTTCATGATACCATTTTTATTTAGTCTCTGCAAGGTCCCTCACTTTATTCTCTTTTATCTGAATACTCTACTCCCCTTTGCCTGCCCCCCGCCCCCCGAGCTAGTCATTCAATCGTTTCGTTTTTATATGTTCTTGCCACCCCGTGTGTTTTGCTGTCATGCATTTTAGATTTGTATTAAAAGAATTGCATTATTTCTCATTTAGTTTTGCACTCAGAGCTAAGAGTTCAAGACCAATCTGTACTGCTCCCGCCCCTCCTAACTGCTGTCTCCTCTCTGTGGCACTCACGCACCGTATTTAACTTTTCTCATCTCCTGCCACCACCAATAACAGTGCAATCATGAGTGTCAAACACGTCCTCTCTTATGCGGTGCTTCTCAAACACTGCACGTGTCTCACCTGGGAATCTTGTTAAAAGGCAGGCTCTAATTCTGAAGGCCTGGAGTGGGGCCTGAGACTCTAGACTTCCAACCAGCTCCCAGGTGAGGCTTATACTGCTGGTCCTGGGACCGGGTCCTTCGAGGGCTCTGTGAGAATTCACTTTGGGTCGCTGGGTTATAGGGTATGTGTTCCTCTAATTTAGTAAGTACGGCACTTCGGCTACCACCTTACCCCATACCAGCTGAGCAGGAGAGTAGAAGGTATATACAGGGTGGGGCAAAAGTAGGTTTACAGTTGTGAGTACATGAAACACAATTTATCCTTGTATTATTATTTATTAATTATTGTACTATTTTCTGTAGGAACAATTGTAAACCTACTTTTGCCCCACCCTGTATTTATGTGAGAAAGAAGAATGCTGTCCCCTAGCTCCTGACCACATCTTGTTCCCCTAGGGCCAAAGCCTTCCCTCTCCCTCCATTGGAATGGCCCAAGGCCTCAGAGTGTTATCACTGACCAGCAGTGCAGAGCTAAGTCTATGGTGGGCCCAAGACCTCCATCCAGGCTTTCACAGGAGTTTAAGAACAGGCATGGAGTCTTCATTTAGGTTGTATTTTCTCCATCTCTTTCCCTTTAGTAGCCTGTTAGGTAGAGTTGGACTCAAACCACCTGGCCTTGAACTGACTTCTCATCTCTAAAATGGAATAGTAACAGAACAGCTACAGGTTGCAGAGTGAGGAGTCAGCCTGGGAACTTCACCACATGCCAGAAGCCCCACAGAAGCCCTGAGACCAGCCTCCTTACCGTCGTTTTACCCATGAGGAATATGAAGTTCAGGGAAGCTTAGCAATTCCCACGAAGGCCATGGAGATAGAAAGTTGGGACTGAAACCCAGCCTCAGCTACTGCATCAGAGCCCATTCTAACCACGAGGCTACCCCACCTCCATGTCCTGCCTTGCCCTTGCTACCAGTCCATATTTCAGGGAGAATCACAAGGAAATGGGAAGGAAGGACTGTGGCTGGGGTTTTAGGCATGGATGCTGAAGGCATCTAACCAGTGGTGTGCACAGTTATGAAACTCCACCGCAAATGAGTTTTGGCAAAAACGAACCCTGGTTCTAGGGGCTGGTCCTCAGGACTTGAGTATTTAGGTGGCAGGAGAGAGGTCCAGGGCTTAGGAACAGGGTTTTCAAGGTTAGATGTACAGTAGGGTCAGGGTTGGGGAGGAGTCAGGAATTAGGCAAGGGTTAAGAGTGGGGTAGGGGTCAGGTGGTTGGGTCTTAGCTGTGGGTAAAGCTATCAGTCATGTGCCTTACTTGTAATAGCTGATCATGCACTGTTTTGTTTGGAGGGCCAGCAGATATGCAAACAGCCAGCACCCTGGCCATTGGGAAAGCCACCTTGCAAGGTCCTCTTGGTGCTGTGAGTAGTTTTCTGGGTCCATTTGGGAAACCGTGGGCTTTTTCCACTCATATAACTCTGCAAGCATTGCCTGGCACTAAGCCTCAGACCCAGACATTTCACAATCAGAAGAGTTTGAAATCTGCATTTTTTGAGATTGCAAGACACACAAACATTTTTACATCTTGTCCACACCCATGCATCCTCTGTTTACCACTGTAATTTTAATTAATTACAGAGTATTTCTCGGAATGCCTGGGGAAGATTTCTGCTCTTTTTGTGGCCTTTGGGCTCAAAAGACCTGTTGAGCCTAAGAGTTCAATATAATACCTTATTGTTTCCTGGACTTTACAAAGGACTTCACACTTAGGTGTTGCCTTTGACTCAGCTCCATGACAGGGTTGGGACCCACTTAGCACAGGCCCAAAAGAATTGGCCAAGGCCACAAAATGTATAGGTGGGTAAACTGGGACTTGCTTGTTTTTCTAGAACAGACTTCAGGGGACTTAAAGAGTGGATACTCTCTGGGAACCTCACTGCCCTATTCAGCCCATTTCCCAGACTTGGGGATGTGGACTGAGGCAAGAAGTAGGGTGTCTAGGGAGTGGGGGAATGCCTGGGTGGAAAGGTCTGGAAGATGAGTTAGTTGAAGTCGCATGGGGCTTGTGGCCAGCCATCTAGCTAGGTTTCCATTGGTGGGCCCTTTCTAGAGTTTGGTCAAGAGGAAGCTGGTGGGAGAAATGGCAAGTCCGGGGCTACCCAGGTAGAAATTCTCAATGAGTCTGAAGCTGAGAGAGCTGCAAGAAAAAGATGCTGCCAGTTGCTAAGGAGGCTCTAATGTGGCTAAGGTTGCCACACCCACAGGCGAGCTCTAGGTTATTGGGTCAAGTTCTGCCCCTATCTAAACCTTTTGCCCTGTCTCCTCTCCTCAAAGCTCCTGACCCCCCACACCAAGTACCTGCAGCATCAGCTTGAGGGAAGTGCCCAGAGGTTGGGCCAGTCTACCCTGCCAGCTCCAGCAACATCATATATGACACCACCAGTGCCAGGGACTGGGGGTCGGGGCCTGCTGAGGCAGGAAGGCCCTGGTCTCACTGCCCTCCCTCTCCCCCGGGGCCTCAGGCCCTAGGCCAGGGCTCAACAGACACAGGCAGTGGGATGCAGTTGCCCTTCTATTAGTCCAAGTCCTGAACGTGGCCTGGGTGAGACATGGAGATGAGGAGGCCCACGAGGCTCAGCAGCGTAGAGAACAGCAGCAGGAAGGAAATGGTGAAGAGCAGGGCTGGAAGGGCACTGAGCACCAGCAGCAGGATGGCGGGCAGCAGGTGGCGCCACGCGGCAGCCACAACGGACCACAGGGAGCTGAGCAGGTGGGAGCCGGTAGTGAAGAGCGCATGGCACAGCATCAGTGCCAGCAGCAGGTAGAGAATCCCCTCCAGGCCCCACAGCACGCGCCGCAGCGGTTGCCGCCAGCCCGATGTGGTCCACCACTGGATCCAGCTCTGGGGCACATGGTACGTGCACCAACGCGCCCAGCCCTGCCGTGTGACCCAGGCAGACCAGGGCACTGCCCGCTGCGGCCCCTCACCGGCCCCGATGGCATCTGTCTCCACTCGAGGCTGCTGCATCACAGATGGTGCACCTGGGGAGAGGGCTAGTCCAGCTGCAGGAGCAGCCCTGGAGATACACGGGACCTCAGGGCAGGTAGGGGTGGAAGGGTCAGGAGGGCACTAGTGTAGGGGGTGGGGTGGGGCAAGGCTTTGAGCTGGGGTCTGGATCTTACCTGTGGGCAAAGGTCTCTAAGTCATGTTGCTTCCTGCAGTACCCAGGACGGCCTGGCAGCCAGAGTTGAGCCCCTCTCTCTCTTCCCCCACCCTCTCCAGAGGAGTCCCATTGTGACCCGGACTAGGTGGGGACCAGCTAAGAAAAGAGCCACTGCACGGGTGAGCCTCAGCTGAACCTCACTCTATGAACCCTTCAGACTGGCAGGGGAGGCTGGGGAGGCTGCGGAGTCTGGGAAGGCTACAGATGCAGCTTCTCATGCTTTCTTGTGGAAAGCCCTCTTGGATCCCTGTCCCTTCCCTGCTGCCTAATGAGTCCCATTCCACTCTCTTCTTTCTCTCTTGGTCTTCACTCTTTAGAACGACAGAGGAGGCCAGAATGGCCA
This sequence comes from Pteronotus mesoamericanus, assembly GCF_021234165.1. NCBI lineage: Eukaryota > Metazoa > Chordata > Mammalia > Chiroptera > Mormoopidae > Pteronotus > Pteronotus mesoamericanus. The sequence goes on along the minus strand of NW_026555105.1, from coordinate 22,790,689 downwards.
GCCCCAACCTCCATGTTCTGAGATTGCTATTGCGTCCTGCCCTGGGTTCCTTGTCCCTTATCTCACCTTCTGTCGTTGTCTAGAATTAGACCCAAGAATCCACTGCCCATACTGTGGGGCCAGAAGTCCAGTGAAGTTCAGGCTGGGGACAAAGGTGTACCCTCTTGCCTGCCCAGCTCAGAAGGGAGGAGAGGGGGCCTGAAGACACAGCATGGTCAGTGTATTTCTGGAGGGCAGTCAGGCCCAAGGATGGAGGCAGAAAGCCAGGCCAAGCAGCGCCAAAGGCACGCTGCGGGCTCCCAGGAGGAGCTGCAGGCCCAGGAGCAGCAGTAGCAGAGCCTCCTGGAGGCTGAGTCGTCCTGTGACTGCCGCTGTCTGCAGGAGTAGAGCCTCCTGCTGTCTTGGACCCTCGCCGGCCCCCTGACTTTGGCCCCCTGTGAGAGGCGTGTGTGGCGGCTGGGTGGGACCTGCAGGCCTGTGGAGAGAGAGGATAGCAGCTGGGCCTCGGGAGGTTGACCGCTTGCCTGCTTGCCTGCTCCTGCCCACCTGCCAGGCTACTGCCCATTTACCTGTGGAGCAGGTCGAAGGCCAGGAAGCTGACCAATAGCAGCAGCAGCAGCAAGGCTGGGCCAGCCATGGAAAAGACTGCCCGAATCGTCAGCACTAGAGCCCCCAGCCCTAGGACACTGTCCAGGAGCTGGGCTGGGCTAGGGCCCCAGGAGGACACATATGGACCCACTGAACGACCCAATCCCTCCCCAGCACCCAGGCTCCTGGGAGGGACAGGGATGGGATAAGCACGGGCTTCAGGCCTGGGTAAGCAGAGCTGGGTCATGGAGGGAGGTGGAGGTTACAGGCAGGGGCCGTGCTGGGAGGAAGTATGGGGGGTGGGAGTGTGGGAGAGGATGGCAGGCACTCAAGGATGAGCTCAGGGAGCGGGGGAACTGGGCTCCTTGGGAACCACCGCCTCCCCACACACCCACCCCACCGAACTCTCCTCACCTCCTCCCACTGCGGTCAGCCATTCTGGGACTGGGTGGCTGGGGCATTGTGACGTCTTGCCAGGTGGGGCTCTAAGGTAGGGAGGGGCTGCTGCTGGTTCTGGCCTCATAAGCAACTCGTGGCTCAAGTGGGACTTAGCCAGAGGTCAGCTCTTTCTGACAAGTAAGACTCACTGTCTTGCCTGTGCTAGTTCTCTGCCCTAGGCCCCTCCCATGGGGATGAGTTGCCAAGGAAGCATTCTGACCCCAACACTACGTGGGTGGCTGACGGATGAAGAATGGCTGCCTTCTCTTTCCTGCAGGTGCTCGGAGCTATGCAGGGACAAGTCATTCAATTGCCTTGTCCAGTGCTCTCTCCCCTGAGGGTAGGGTGATGCCTGTGGGCCATTGTGGGGGACTTTTCAGGACCACAGCCCCGGAATGCAGAGCTAGACTCTGCCACAAAGCAACCATAGCAGGACTCCTATGTGACCTGCTATGTGGGAGTGGGCATGAGACAGCTGTTGAAGCATTTTAAGTACTATGGTTTGTAAGAGGTGTTTCAGATACTGGGATTCCAGAAATGGCATAGAGGGCTACAACATAGTAACCCCCAAACTGGACGTTTGAGTTACTTTCTGAGAATGAAATTAAGAAAAATGAATATGATTGGTCACCTAGGAAAGAAATCTACCCCTACGGATAATCTGTAGTTGGGTGATGGTTCCAACACATCTCAATTCAGTGACTTGAGAGGTAAGATTGGAAATGGGTCATAATTGAGAGAACGTAATCCTTGTCCACATGTCACAATTTGAAGGAAAACTGATGGGGGTGGGGTGAGGGGACACGACCATGCCGCCCCTAGGAGAGGAGGGGACAGCTAGAGAATCAGGCTGCATATTTGCCTCCAGCAGACCCTGTCCAAACACACAATCTTGGTGGCCATGACATCTTTGGTGGGTATGGGTTCAAAAGTCCACAGAGCCAAAGCCACCAGCCCTTGGGACCATTTATTGATTGCCCTTGCTCTGGCTCTTCCCAGAGCAATAAAGCAATGCTCACAAAATTTCCAGGGAAAATGATTTTCAACCTAGAAACATGTATCTGTTCAAATGACAAGTACGAGGGCAAAATATAGACAGTTTAAACCATACAATGTTTCAAAAATTTAATTTTACGTAATGCTTTTTCTTAGAAAGTTACTGGAGGATGTGCATCAGAAAAACAAGGAATTAAACTAAGAAGGAGGATAATAAGGGGTTTAAAAAATGAGGCTAAAGACAGAGATATGATGAGAAAGGCCTGGCATGTCAGCTGTGCTCTTGGGCAAAGAAAGCAAACAACCCAGCCTGGAATCAACAGATAGATGCTCCGAGAGGGACGCCTCCAGAGCAACAGGGAATTATCTGTTTCTAAACATATTCAAAATAAATGTTCAGTTCTGTTGGAAACTTTGGATTAAATTAACAATTGGCACCTAGAAAACCAAGCAAATGATACAATTAAGTAATTACTAACTCCAGAGAACACAAAAAGTTGAACAATAATATTTACATGGTCATAATATAAGCCCTGCACATTGGCTCTTTTGGGACAATGGAAGGAGGGCAAGTGTATGTGTATTTGCATGTGTCTGGGTGGGAGGGTGGTAAGAAAGCTAAATTCTTAATTCCATAGTGGGAAATCCACAGATAATGTCTAAACATCGAAAAATCAAGAAAGAGCAATAGAAACATAGAGGTAAATAAGAAAAAAAATAAAAAGAATTTTGACTTGAGAATGGAGAAGCATAGAAGAGTCTTCTATTACAAGCCTTAATGTGATTTACCTCTACAACTGTATTCTGTAGTATTTTGACAAAAACGACTTCATTTTAAAAAAAAGCAAATCAATATAGGATCATATAGTGGAGATGGAGAATAGTCCTTCCCAGAATGAATGAAATACCAATTTCCTAATGCTATGTGGATGTACTCTTGTGGCTTGAGATAACGTTTCCAGTGATAGAGTCAAATACTACCAAAGGAAAAGAGTTGTGGATCTTAAGCATTTTAAGTACAGGAGCTCTAAACCTCCACCTAGCGCTTCTCAATCTTTCATGTGCACACGACTCTCCTGGGGTTAAGTCCTCTGGGGATCTTGTTAAAATGCGGGTTCTGATTCAGTAGGTCTGGGTCAGGGATTCTACATTTCTAACAAGCTCCCAGGGGATGCTGTTGGCCCTTAGCCACACTTTGAGGAACAAGGCTCCCCAAGACATTGATGTACAAAAGAGAGACAGCTGTGGGGGGGGGGTGAGGGGAGGATGGGCACGTGGGAAAGTGCCTTCCTGTGCATCTAGCTGCCATGGGAGTCCCCGTTTATGTTCACCTGAACATAAGGGGACCGCCTAATGGACAGTGACTTCTGCCTCAGCACCAGGGACAGGAGATGAGGAGGCACAGGTAAGAAGTAGATTTTGCTACTTTTCTATTTGTACAGCCAAACACATAGCCTCCTTTCTTTTCTTAATATTGTTTTATTCCATCCATGTATTTGAGAGCAAGAAGACTGTGTTAAGTTGTTTTCTCCGTCTTTAATTCATCTGGTTAATGTCAGGACCCCTGGAACCACATATTTTCTTACCTCATCATCACGGGAACCCTGGGAGGAAAATATTATCATTCCCATTTTACAGACGAGGAAGCTGAGGCTCAAAGAGGTGAAATTTCTATCCAAGGATACCCAAACTAATAAACAGCAGAAAATGGATGTGGAATTAAGCCATTGTGCCTCCAAGGTCATTGATCCTCTCCACTGCCAGCCCATCCCTTAAACCAAAATCCCTTTAGGCAGGTGTTCCCGCCCAGCCTGGCTCAGTTGTGCTTTGCAAAGTAGCCTGGTCCTTGTGAGGCTACGAAAGATCCTCTGCCTGGCTCCTGGGGCTAGCGGTCTGGCTATGCATGTACTTGGGTGCACACCTGTTGCACTCTAGGAGCTGCCACCTCTAGAACCTGCTTCCAGGCTTAGTGGCTTTGCAGCCCAGGTACCCAGTGGCAAGAGCCAAAGGCAGCAGCCTGACTGGGAGTACAGAGGGATGTGAGGCAATGAGGAAATTATAGAGGCATGAGAAGGCGCTGAGGGGCTCAGCGGGCTTAGAGGGTATAAAGGGGCCCTAAATGTTGCAATAGGACAAAGAGACAAGGGGTACAAAGGAGTAAGAAGAGAGATGGGGGGGTACACGGGACACAAAAGGTATGAATGTCCTGCAAATCCCAGCCCCTAAGGGAATGGGAAGGTGGCAAATATGCCCTGTCCTGTCAGTCCCTCTGTGTAGGGGCGGGTCTCCCAGTTCACGGACTGACATCTCCTCACCCACAAAACCTGGTACTGTTGGGAAGGATCAACTTCCTTCCAGCTCTGTTTGGTCCCCTCTAACATTGAATATATTATACGCTTACTTTTTGATCACCGACTAGGGACCAGACACTCAAGTCCCTGAGGTTCAGCTGTGAATATCTGGGTGCAAAAGACTCCTTTGGAGAGTTGCTTACCTCCTGCTGCAGGGGAGGAGGGACCCAACAGTGAACACATAATAAATAAGATAACCTCAGTTCATGTTAAGTACCTTTAAGACAACACAATAAAAGAGTGAGAGGATAGAGTGTCCGTAGAGGATGGATGAGCATTTTATCCGAATGGTCAGGGAAGGCCCTTGGAAGCAAGGTGACATTGAAAGATAATATGAATGATGAGGATGCAAACCTGAATGATGAGGTGAGCCAATGCAAAGGCCCTGGGGCTGGATGGGGCCGGAACATTGGAGAAACAGCTAGAATGCCAGTGTAGTGGGATGGATGTGAGCCAGAGGGTGAGCATGGGGAGATGAGGTCGGGAAGGTGTGCATGGAGAACCTTGTCAAGAAGGGCCTTGCAGGTGACCCCAGTAGACGTAAGCTGGGAGGAACTTGACAGGATTTGGCTGCTGTGTGGGGACTGACCGGGAGGGGGTGGGGGTTTCAGGAAGCTGAGATGTCTTAGCACCCCCATCCCTTTCTCTGCCCCGCCCCCCCAAACTTGGATGGAGGTGGGGGCCGGAGACAGGGAAGTAGCCAGACTGGACTTCCTTCAGAACTGCTTCTTGCTCCACAAGAATCTGTCCTGACCTTCCACCCCCTACCCCTACACCTACCCCACGAAGTCTTCGTCTTCAGTGCCGTCCTCTGCCCTGACCCAGCTGTGCTTCAGGGAGCCTTGGCTTTGGTGGAGCGAACTTGAGTTTTTTAAGTGCCTCTCTGGTGCCTGGGACCTTGGCAGTGCTGTCAGGAGGGGGACTCCAAGACTGGACGGAGACCTGTGTAGGGTCCTGTCCCGGCTACTCCCTTCTGAGCTCTATGCCCAGAGCATGTGGGGTGGACCGACGAGATGCCTGAGGAGCTCCAGGACTCACCTTTGTAAGGTGGTCCTGGCCTGCAGTGGCCTCAGTTCCCAGGCCCTAGGGTGGTATTTCTTTCCAGAGATCCTGAGAGATAGGGCTTCCAGAAAGGTTCTGAGATGCTGACTTTGGGTGATTCAAATTGTTTATATAGATAGTGGCCCTCAGCCAAAAAAAAAAAAAAAATTGCTCAGAGCCCTGTGTCCTTCAGAAGATTCCCGGCCACCCCGGGGCAGCGCTTCTCACCTGGGGAAGGCAGTATCTCTCTGCGGATTCCTTGCAAGGACAAAGCATCGGCCAGAGGCGCACCGTGGACGCATTTCCTTCCTTCTGAGGAGGCGACCCTAACAGGAGAGAGTCAAAGGGGTCTCCGAGGGGGAGTGATCACAGCCCTGCACTCTCGAATCCCAGGACGGGGCTAGTCCCGCGGACACAAAGCCGGCGCTGCGGGCCAGGGAGTAGAATGTGGAAGGCACGGCTTGGAAGGGGTGAAGGCAGAAGACCCAACAAGCCACGGCCCATCCACCCCGGCCCCAGCCGGCTGGATATCGGCTCGGGCTTCTCTCCTAGGATTATATAACACCAGAACGTGGCAGCTGGGTGAGCAAAGGAGGAGGGGAGGGGAGGGAAGGGCGAGAGGGTAGGCGAGGTCGGAGATGTGGGGGTGGTTGGTGGTGCTGGAACGCAGCGCCTCTCGCATGGCCCCCTTGGGTTGTCCATCAGGATTCCTGGAGGGCCAGCCTTCCTCCCATCCCCCAACCCCCGTCTCAGCTTCCCCTCACCCTTCTTTCTGTCCCACCCCCAGGCAGGCGGTGGATTTCCCTCTTGGGTTGTAGTTTCCTCTCCCAGAGTTCCCAGCTTTGCTTTATTGGCTATGCCAGTAGCTACTCTGAGCCTCAGTTTACCAGCTTGTAAAATGAGGTTGGATTGAGAAGCCACGTGTACAGCGCCTGGCATGGTGCATGGCCCAAAGTAGGAGCCCACTACGGGACAAGAGCCTCACAGTGAAATCGAGGCTTTCGAGGGGCTTTGCAGAGGGAGGCCGGGGAAGGTGGGGCAAGGTCGGGGAGGGCGGGGATCTCCGGCTGCCCGTCGGGGGTCCGCCCCGCTCGCTCCGCCCCGGCCCTCCCTCGCTCTCCTCCTCGGGGTCTCGGCCAGTGAGCAGGCTGTGGGCGGGCCGGAGGCTGTAGGGGGCGTGAGGCTGTAGCAGGAAGGGGCGGGGGGCTCCGGAGCTGCCGGCAGGAAAAGACCGACCCACCGACCGCCGAGGCCCAGTGTCTCCGCACTTCTGGACTTCGCCATGTGGGGTCTCCTGCTCGTCTTGGCCACCTTCGCGCCTGCCGTCGGTCAGGGTCTGGGAGCGCCCGGCGCCTCCCTGCTGGGCCTTAAGCCGCTCGCGAGCACCGAGGCCCCGATCTCTACCTCGGTCCTGCCCAGCCGTCCGGCACAGCAGCCTGCGGGGAAGAATAACGGTGAGCGCGTCCCCCAGGACCCACCTCTCTTGCTGGTCGTTGCCCTTATCCAGTCTCTTCCGTGACGGCCCTCCCAAGAACACACACACACACACACACACACACGCACGCACGCACGCGCGCAGGCACACAGGCAAACACACACGCACGCACACACACTTTCCGACCGGTGCAATGGATGCTGACTCAGCAGCCTAGTTCCGGGCAGACCAAGTCAGCAGTCCTGGGACGGGAGCCAGTAGGATGCTCTCTTCCAGCTCCAAATCTTCCTTTTTCACAGATGAGAAAACTGAGACCAGAGTCAGGAGGAGGGGAGAAAGAGGTGCAGACAAAGACACTGACACTACCAGGTTCAGGCGGAGACTGTCTGTGTAGGAGAGAGTTTGAGGGTAGGGACTAGAAGGAAGGAACAAGAGAGGGAGGGAGAGCAGTCTGCTGGGGCTGTCTGGGGGAATGGGGCTCTGCCTAGATAGGGGCAGAGGCAGGCTGCCTCATTTCCAGATGTGAGAGCAGAGAGGAGTAACTCAAGGGAGTGGCAGTCAAGGAGGGCTTCTCAGAGGAGGCAAGTGGATGTTGGGTCCTTGCTCACCAAGGGTGAGCATCTCTGAATCATTAATTGCTGAAAAGCAGGGCAGCCAAGAAGGAGACTGCATGTGCAAAGGCACAGGGGCACCAGATGTGAAAATATACAGTGTGTTCTGGAGGTACCTGTGGAGCCTGGGTGGGTGGGAGGGGGGACTAGTGGCACCTGTCCTGTGCAAGGCCCTGTGCTGAGGGGTGAGCAGGACACAGGCCTAGCCCTGGGAGGCCTGAGCACCCAGGCAGACGTGCTTTCGGAGACAAGATATCTCAACCCCGAGGACAGATGCAAAGAGGGAGGTAGCACAGGGGCTATTGGAGACTGAGCCTGGAGCTAAGGAGAGATGCTCCTCAAAGGGCATCTCGGACGTGAAGAATGGGAATTAGGCAATAAAGTCCGAGGTGGTGGAGGGTGGTATGATGGGGAGGGGGCAGCCAGTGCAAAGGTGTAGAGGCAAAGAACCAAACTCAGCTCTTTGGAGTGACTAAACAGTTTCTAGAGGCTGGATGTCACTCTCTATTGGGCGGGGTCAGAGGAGGCTGGCCAAGCACGTATCACATCAAGAAGGAGAAGGAGTCAAGAAGTGGCTGGAGAGGCAGGTTGGGATCAGATTGTACATGCCTTTAAGTCCATGCTCAGCTCCCTAGATGCTTGTGGTGGGGCCTGCGGTGGGCTTGCAGGCCTTCTTGGGATGGCAGACCTTTCCATCTGGAGTTTCATGCCATCTTCCCTTCCCCTGTGCTGGGCCTTCCTGGTCCCCAGGGACCTCACAACAGCATGTCCGGATTCGAATCATCAAGAAGAAAAAGGTCATTTTGAAGAAGCGAAAGAAGCTAACTAGCCCCAGGCCCCTGGTGACTTCCAGACCCCTGGTGACCTCCAGGCCTCTGGTGACTTCCAGGCCTCCGGTAACTTCCAGGCCTCCAGTGACTACTAGTCCTGCAAAGACCCTTAACCTCCCCAAGGAGCAAGAACCAGGTATTACTCCTTCGGGGGCCCTGCCCCGATTTGCAGCCCCTGGGGCACGTGTGTACTCTTGACCTCACAAACATAGGCATGCCCCCCGCCGGGCCAGCTTTGACTCAGCTTCCCACCCACTCTGACCGTCTCTCTCTTGGCCCGTGTCCCTATTCTATCCCTGCCCCCAGACTGCCCGCCTTTGGGCCTGGAGTCCTTGCGAGTTTCAGATAACCAGCTTGAGGCATCCAGCAGCCAGTCCTTTGGTCTTGGGCCACACCGAGGACGGCTCAACATCCAGGTCAGCACCCTGGCTCAGGGCAAGGCAATCCCTAAAACCTTGTTTCCTGCTGCCCCCCATATTCTGGCCACCCTACCCTGCCCATCTCGTCCTGATTACGATATCCTGTGCCCACAGTCAGGCCTGGAGGACGGAGATCTATACGATGGGGCCTGGTGTGCCGAGCAGCAGGACGTTGAGCCATGGCTTCAGGTGGATGCCAGGCGCCCCATCCGCTTCTCAGGCATAATCACCCAGGGCAGGAACTCCATCTGGAGGTGAGGCAGGCTGGCCCCAGGCAGACTCAGGAGGGCTGGGAGGGGCGTCCTGAGGGCCACCTATGATCTCTCCTCCCCTCTCCTGCCAGGTACGACTGGGTCACCTCATACAAGGTCCAATTCAGCAATGACAGTCGGACCTGGTGGGGGAGTAGGAACCGCAGCAGTGGGATGGACGCGGTGCGTGGTGCCATGGTGGCCGGGGCCTCTGTGCTGGGAGCTGGGCACCCAGCCCACTCTAGGGTGCTGGGCTGGTTTGGGGCTCCTCTGGGGAAAAGGAACCGATGTCCCCTTGGGCATTCCAGGGTAAAGGGGGTGTTGTCAGGATGGGTGGTGCCAAGCAGGCAGCCTCAAGAGCCAGGCTGCTGTGGAACATGCCCTCCTTCTCCCCAAATACTCTTCCATGGGGTGGGCGCCACTTCATACCACAGCTTCCTGCTGGAACACCCCTGCGGCAATGGGTCTCTGTTCCTTGCATCACCTCTCACCTCCCCATCTCATGAACCCCCTTATACACCAGGCTACAGCGTGGGGTCCCGGCTGGTTTTAGGATTGGCTGCTCCTGAGTCCTATGGCCATATTGGTCTAATGAGCCGTGAGCCAGCCAGAAAGCATGGCTGCCTAGGGCTGCTCTTTGGCAGGAGTTATGGGCCAGGGTCCATGTTTGACACCAAGTGTGAGTCACCAGCCGAGTCCACCAGGGTGGGTTGGATGGGGAGTTGGGAGGCTTGAGCTCCTTTCCTGGGCCCTGGGCCAGGTGGCTGAGGTTTGAGCGGCCCCACCGAAGGACTTGACACTCGCAGGTATTTCCTGCTAATTCGGATGCAGAGACGCCCGTGCTGAACCTCCTCCCTGAGCCCCAGGTGGCCCGCTTCATTCGCCTGCTGCCCCAGACCTGGCTCCAAGGAGGTGCATCTTGCCTCCGGGCGGAGATCCTGGCCTGCTCGGTCTCAGGTGGGCAGGCAGACAAGAGCTGGATGGGCGGGGTGCAGCCTTCACTGTGAACTCACTCTTTACCACGAACTCACCCTTTACCAGATCCTGAACCGGCATTCTCTGACCCCCTGGACTTTCGGCATCATAATTATAAGGCCATGAGGAAGGTCAGACATAACCCCTTATGACCCAAGAGGGAGGAGGAGCTGCCTATCTCAAGTCCCCTTCTCTCCAGAGCGTAGCCTGTAATGACTGCCCCCATGTCCCCTCTCCTACCCTCGCTGTCTCACCCTTCCTTCCTGCTTATGGCACTTTCCCTGCCTGAGCCTTCATTCATGTCTGCTGCTGCTCCCCTCTTGTGCTATGCCATGGTGTCGCCATCTGTGTGGGCCACCACTGGCTTTAGTAAGTCCTTCCATGGCCACATGGGGTCGGACCCCTGGATCTCATCCTTCTACACCACAACTGTACTCCCTCCCCCGGCCCCAGCTGATGAAGCAGGTGAATGAGCAATGCCCCAACATCACCCGCATCTACAGCATCGGAAGGAGCTACCAGGGACTGAAGCTGTATGTGATGGAGATGTCGGACCATCCTGGGGAGCATGAGCTGGGTACTGGCAGGTGGGGTGGGGGAGGTAGGCACAGGGAAGGGCCCTGGGCGCGAGCCAGCTGTGACCCCGGTGTGTTCCCAGGAGAGCCTGAGGTGCGATACGTGGCCGGCATGCATGGGAATGAGGCCCTAGGGCGGGAGTTGCTCCTGCTCCTGATGCAGTTCCTGTGCCGTGAGTTCCTGCGAGGGGACCCACGGGTGACCCGGCTGCTCACGGAGACACGCATTCACCTGCTGCCTTCCATGAACCCCGATGGCTATGAGACTGCCTTCCGCCGGGTAAGCCACCTGGCATGAGGGCCACCCTGCTCCTCCTCCCCCGGTGCCTGGAGCCTGCCTGGCTGACCACGCCCCTTTCCTGGCAGGGTTCAGAGCTGGTGGGCTGGGCGGAGGGCCGTTGGACCCAGCAGAGCATTGACCTGAACCATAATTTTGCTGACCTTAACACACTGCTGTGGGAAGCAGAGGATGATGGGCTTGTGCCCGACACTGTCCCCAACCACCACCTGCCACTGCCCACTTACTACACCCTGCCCAATGCCACTGTGAGTATTCTGGGGGCAGTGATGGAGGACCTTCCTGCGGGCCCTTGTCTCTAACTGCCCCCTCTCCTGACCTGCCGCTGCCCAGGTGGCTCCTGAAACTCGGGCAGTGATCGACTGGATGGAACGGATCCCCTTTGTGCTGAGCGCCAACTTCCACGGGGGGGAGCTCGTGGTGTCGTACCCGTTCGACATGACGCGGACCCCGTGGGCTGCCCGTGAACTCACGCCCACCCCAGATGATGTTGTGTTTCGCTGGCTCAGCACCGTCTATGCCGGCAGTAATTGGGCCATGCAGAACCCGGATCGCCGACCCTGCCACAGCCAGGACTTCTCCTTACATGGCAACATCATCAACGGGGCTGACTGGCACACGGTCCCAGGGAGTATGTGCTCAAGGGTGGAGCTAGCCCCGTCCCCATAACCCCACCCCATAAGAGTCTGCTGTGACGCACAGTGCTGGTGTCACTCCCCACCCGGGAGTGTCTCCCAGAGGAGGGTCCCAGGAGGGCAGGCTCCCGTCCTGCCCCCTTGGGCTCCAGTGTCAGTGGTTCCCCTAGGCATGAACGACTTCAGCTACCTCCACACCAACTGCTTTGAGATCACTGTGGAACTATCCTGTGACAAGTTTCCTCACGAGAACGAGCTGCCCCAGGAGTGGGAGAACAACAAAGAGGCCCTCCTCACCTACCTGGAACAGGTCGGACCCGAGTCCTCACCCCCAGGCTGCCCCTGTCGCTCCCGACTGAACCTGCTCTCCATTCAGCATGTGGCCCCCACCGTGGGGTCATGTAAGGTTCCATTGAGCATCCTGACTCACAAGATGCCACGGGCCATCACATGGACGTGGAGGGCTATAGGACAGGAGGCCCAGTTTATCAGCAGGGCAGCGTCAGACACCCTTAGCTAGGAGGAGTAGACCCTGCAGCACGCTAAGGAGTGTTCCACGGAGTCACTCCAGGGCTATTCAGGAGGGCCGTCCTCTGAAATGACTCACGTTAGGCAGGTGCAAGAAGTGCCATGGTGTGGCTGCTTCATATTCCACAGGAACTCTTGTCCCTTGCAATGAGTCCGTAACTATAGCTTCCAAGGGTTCCAAAATAACAAGCCCCGTAACAGGGTTGCTGAACTTGGGGCAGCCTCCCTGGCAGGTGTTTATAGTTCTGCTAGTCCTGATGCAGTTTATCAACAGGCGGTGTTTGTCCCAGAGTACCGTCACTTGGGAACGTAGTAGGCCTACCAGCTCTATCAAGTTTGCAGGGGAACCGAGCTGGACAATGAACTGAAGGTCACGGTCTCAGGCAGAAGGGAAAGGGTTCGATAACCTCTCCCCGCACAGGTGCGCATGGGCATTGCGGGAGTTGTGCGGGACAAGGACACGGAGCTGGGGATTGCCGATGCTGTCATTGCAGTGGATGGGATTAACCATGACGTAACAACTGGTGTGTGTGGCAGGGAGGGAAAGGTGGGAGTGTGGGAGGGCTTTAGGTTGGTCAGAAGCTGAGTGTCATAGGGCCCTGATCTTGCTCTTTACTCCTGCCAGCAAGGAGTGGGGACTACTGGCGCCTGCTGACCCCAGGGGACTACATGGTGACTGCCAGTGCTGAAGGTTACCACTCAGTGACACGGAGCTGCCGGGTGACCTTTGAAGAGGGCCCTGTCCCCTGCAATTTTCACCTCACCAAGACTCCCAAACAGAGACTGCGAGAGCTGCTGGCAGCTGGGGCGAAGGTGCCCCCAGACCTCCGGAGGCGGCTGGAGCGGCTAAGAGGACAGAAGGATTAACCCCTCTGGCTGAAGAGCTCCAGAGCCGTGGGCAGGCTGGACCTGTCCAGAGCTCAAGGAGGGGGACTAAGTGTGGGGAGGGAGGGAAAAAGTGGGGAAGCAGGTGCTCAGGCTCATTAAAGCTACTTGGCACCTCAGCCAATCTTCCTATGAACTCTGTCCCAGATCCTCTCCCTGGGCCGGGCCTCAGCTCCCCCTCCTCCCCAGTCCTAGATCCTGATCTGCACACACTTGCATACTCTCATCAGTTGACTTCTGGAGAAATAGTCTGGAAAGATGACGCCACCTAGGTTATCTTTTAACTTGGGGCTTAGAACAAAACACCACCATATCATACAGTGCTGTAGAACATTCTGGAAGCACCTGCTTAGTGCCACGTATGCAAGGAGCTGAGGATAAGCAGTGCCCACCCAACCTGGGGCTCTCAGTCAAGAGGAGGTGCAGTTCAGTAATGTGTGAGGGGTGCCAAGGCAGAGGCTGGTTGCTGAGGGAGCGCAGGCGGAAGCTACAGACACTAGTGTGGCGCTGCAGGCCAACAGGGACTCAAACGGTCAAGGGTGAGAGAAAGGTGATGGTTCTAGGAGTTTAGATGGCAGGTAGCCAAGTGTAGGCGTATGGACAGGGACACCTCCAGGGAGGAGATAACCAAAGATAGAAAAGCTGAGCATCTGGATTTCCTTCACTAGCCATTTTTGGAAACTGTTGGTAAAAATGGCAGCATTTGATTAGTTTCTTTTCAGACTTGTCATGTGTCTGTGGTAATGCTGGAAACTGGGTATCAAAATGTTGGGAGAATTGGATGAAAAAAATGGAGGGAGAAGGGAATTTTACCTCGAACTCGAGAAGCTGGGAACTCTGGTGGTCTGGCGTTGATGAGCCTGTGTTTTGCTGATGTGGTGCTTGAGCCCACAAGGAGCTGGGCCACCTGGGATCATTGTGCTCGCTGACGATGGCTAGAGCCAGAAACAATAATTTCTTCCTCCCTCTTTCTAATCTCCAAACTATAAAGTCCATTGGCAAACTATTATAACTGTAGCCTAGCTTGCAAGGAAGCCACAAAATGTAGTTTCCAGGCTTCCTGGCCCCCCTGCAATTCAGAGGAGAGCTTGCAAGTGCAGGAATGGAACAAATATAACAGGTAAAAAATGCTGCAAAGGCATCCATGTAACTTGCTACGTAAGCTCTGCCTAGTGCCAGGCTGTTGCACTGTTTGTTTCTTGGGGTCTCTCTGTCTCTGCCCCCTCAAATTTTCAATCAGCTTGCTACAAGGAATTTAGAGCCACATCTGCCTACTCCTTTTCTCCTCACCTCCAGCTCCTCTTATATAGCATCATTTTTTCTAAAGAAAAAGAAAAAGATGTTTTTATTCATTGGAGTTGAATATGCATAATGAAAATGCACATAAGTGCATAGAGCAAATGAAAAGACGTGGCCCAAGTACATATTGAAGATACAATAAAATCACTTCACATATAGTGCTACTTTGAAAGTAAGAGAATGAAAAACTTTATCATGTGAACATTAAAAGAAAGCAGGAGCGGCTATCTTAATGTTAGATAAAGCTGACTTCAGAGCAAAGACAATTACCAGAGACAGAAGGGAACATCATTACATAATGATATAACTGAACACTGGTTTGTCCCTTGGGTGACCTAGAATCAGCTAGTTCAGCATAACTGAAATGGCATGTGAATTCCCCCAGCTGATTTCCAAACTTTGGATTTTTTCCACTTTTAACAAGACATTTCTGTGGCCAGAAATCTCCCTCTGTTACATAGTTGCTAAGAGATTCCCACTTTCCTGATAAATATGTAATGTAAAATGAGGATGGGGCTCTTCTCCTGGAGCTCTCTTAACAGAGAGATCAGCCCTACCTGGCTTAGCAACCCACCTTTAGGATAAAGGGTCTTTGGGGCAATATATGCATTCTCCCAACTCCGCCTGGACGTTCCCTCCAATAAACTCCAAATAATTGTGTCCATGCCACGTGTCCTTAGAGGCATTTGCCTTTACATTCCACTTGTCATATGCAACAAGATGAAGAACACTTTACCATAACCTAGTAAAACTGAACACACAGACGTCCCTGTGTACAATGCGTACGATAAAGAAGCTCTTATACCTATGCAAAAAGATACATGTATATAAATGCTTATAGCAGACTTACTTGTAATAGAGCCAAATTGGAATCAGCCCGCATGACATTCAACAGTAGAATGTAGAATAAAAACATGGTACACTTATGCAATGGAACTGTACACAGGAATGAAAACAATCACTATACATATGCAACATGAATAATGACTCGCAAAAACAGTTTTGAGTGAAATAAGCAAAACATAAAAAGAAAATTGGTTTATATTGTTTATGAATGTATGAGTGATAAAATCAAGAACATGATTATGATAAAATTCAGGATAGAGATTGATTCTTGGGGGGTCATGGGCTAACAATCCAGGGTGTTTCCAGAGTGCTAGCAATATACTTTTCCTTTATCTGATGGGAGTACATTTGTGTTCACTTAAAAACATATCTTCAATTTTCTGTGAACACTTTATGTGATTACAAAGTATTGGTTTTCATTTAAAAAATTTGCATGCAGTCAAATCCCGTTCTTTGATGTACACTTCAATGAGTCACATGTATAGTATATTATATTTAGATTTATAATCCCTTTTGAGTTTTTATATATGTGAGATGTAAATCCAGGTTTGTTTATTTACTTATTTGCATATGAAGGTCCAGTTTTTCCAGAACCTTCTGTTGACAAATTGTTCTTTCTCCTTTGAAATGCCATTTGTGTGGGTCTATTTCTGGAATTTGTAGTCTGTTGCATTGCTATGTATCTATCCTTCCACTAACACCATACTGTCTTGATGACTGTAGCTTTCTTTATAACACATCTTAAAGTTGGCTAGTATGCACATGCAAAAAAGTGGACCCTTATACAAAAATTAACTAAAAAAGCATGAAAAATCTAAACTTGAGCTAAAACTATAAAATTCCTAGAAGAAAACATAGGAAATATTCATGACATTGGATTTGTTGATGATTTCTTGACTATGATACCAAAAGCACAGGCAACAAAAGGAAAAAAAAATAGATGAATTAGACTCCATCAAAATTAAAAACTTTTTAGCATCATAGACTATTTCAAGAGAGTGAAAAGACAATACACAGAATGGAAGAGAATATTTACAGAAATTTAAGTATCCACAGTATATAAAAACACCTACAATTCAACAACAATAACAAAATAAATCAATTCAAAGATGGGCAAAGGACTTGAACACATTTCTTCAAAGAAGATAAACAAATGGCCAGTAAATACATGAAAAGCTGCTCAATATCATTAGTTATTAGTGAAACACACATCAAAACCACAATGAGCTGGCATTTCACACCCATTAGGATGGTTATTACCAATAAAATGGAATATAACAAGTGTTGGCAATAATGTGGAAAAATTGGAAGTTTGGGTATTGTTAAGGAGAATGTAAAATGTTTCAGTTGCTGTTGAAGAATTTTAGTGGTTCCTCAAAAAGTTAAACAGAATTACTGAATGACCCACAATTTCACCTCTAGATATATATCCCCAACATTTTAAGCAGGAACTCAGATACTTGTATACCAATGTTCACAGAACCATTATTCACAGTAGCCAAAAGGTAGACACAACTCACGTGTCTATCAAAAACTAAATTAATAAACAAAATGTAGTGTACACATATAATAGACTATTACTCAACAATGAAAAGGGATAAAATTCTAATACAAGCTTCAATAAAGACAAAAGTAGTTAGCAAAAAAACAAAACAAAACAAAATTTTGGTGCGTGGACTGACTTCCAGTAAAGATGGAGGCATAGGTAACATGCTTTGCCTTCTTGTACAACTACAGTAAAAATTACAACTAGACTACAATACAAATATCACTCAGGTTTGTCATAAAATTGAGCAGAATGGAAGTCAGACAACCAAGGATTTAAAGAAGCCGCATTGATCCAGATGGGTAGAAGGGGTGGAGATACAGAGAGGCAGCGATATGGTGGTCCCACATTCACAAGTGGTGGATAAAAACTGGGAGGGATACCTAGGGAGTGAGTGATCCCAGGCCCAGACCAGATATATCCCTGAGCATCCAGCCCAGGGTTCCAGTGCCAGGAAGATAAGTCTCCATAACTTCTGGCTGTAAAACCAGTAGGGGTTGGGTGGGTGAAGAAACTGCAGGAGTCTCAGGGGATTTCTTTTAAAGGCCCGAAAAAGTGTTAGGACTTACACAGACCCACCCCCTCCGGGATTCAGCACCAGGGCAACAGCTGGAAGGGCACAAGTGACATATGGGGAGAAAATGAAGTGACTGGCAACAGGGCAAGTGCTGAGAGACAGCTTTCTCCCAACCAGATCTCCAGAGGCCAGGCAGTGGCATTGTTCCCTCTCCAAGCCCTGCTCCGCACAGAGCCACAAAGCAGTGACATGAGTTGTCCTACCCTGGCAATTACCTGAGGCTCCCCCCAATATAATTTATAGATGCCTTTCCCACAATAGGCCATGCTAGGGAGTTAAGTAGCTCTACCTAATACACAGAAACAAGCAGAGAAAGGCTGCCAAATTGAGGAGTCAAAGAAATATGGCTCAAATGAAAGAATAGAACAAAACTCCAGAAAAAGAAATCAACAAAATGGAGATAAACAACCTATCAGATGCAGAGTTCAAAACACTGGTTATCAGGATGCTCAAAGAACTCATTTGGTACTGACTGCAACAGCATAAAAAAGACCCAGGCAGAAATGAAGGTTGTAGTAAGGGAAATAAAGAAAAAATCTACAGGGAACCAGCAGTGAAGGGGACAAAGCCGAGAATCAAATCAATGATTTGGAACATAAGGAAGAAAAAACATTCAATTAGAACAACAAGAAGAAAAAGGAATTTTTAAAAATGAGCATAGAATAAGGAGCCTCTAGGACATCTCCAATCATGCCAACGTCGGAATAATAGGGGTGCCAGAAGAAGAAGAAGAGTAAGAGCAAGAAATTGAAAACTTATTTGAAAAAAAAAATGAAAGAAAACTTCCCTAATTTGGTGAAGGAAATAGACATACAAGTCCAGGAAGCACAGAGTCCCAAACAAGTTGAACCACACCCAGACACATCATAATTAAAATACCAAAGGTTAAAGATAAAGAGAATCTTAAAAGCAGCAAGAGAAAAGCAGAAAGTTACCTACAAAGGAGTTCCCATAAGACTATCAGCTGATTTCTCAAAAGAAACTTTGCAGGAAAGAAGGGACTGGCAAGAAGTATTTGAAGTGATGAAAAGCAAGGACCTACAACCTAGATTACTCTATTCAGCAAAGCTATCATTTAGGATGGAAGGTCAGATAAAGTACTTCCCGGACAAGGTAAAGCTAAAGGAGTTCACCATCACCAAGCCAGTATTACATGAAATGTTAAAGGGAATGATATAAGGAAAAGAAGGTGAACACTATGAACATTAAAAAGGCAACAAACTCACAACTATCAACAACTGAGTCTAAAAAACAAATTAAGCATACAAGCAGAACAAGAACAGAATCGTAGATATGGAGATCGCTTGGAGGGTTATCAACAGGGAGGGGAAAGGGGGAGAATGAGGGAAAAGGTGCAGGGATTAAGAAGTGCACTGGTAGGTACAAAATAGACAGGAGGCTGTTAAGAATAGTATAGGTAGTAAATAGTCAAAGAACTTATATTCATGATCCATGGACGTGAACTAAAGTGGGAGCAGATTGCTGTAAGGAATAGGGGTACCAAGCAGGGGGCCCATGGGGGAAAAGTTGAGACAACTATAATAGCATAATCAATAAAATACACTAAAAAAAATTCTTCAAAGTAAAATAGGCCAGACACAAAAGTATAAATATTACACTTATGATTACTCTTATATTAGATAATGAAAATAAGTACATTGATAGAGACAGAAAGTAGACAGGAAGTAGAGACAGAAAGTTGAATAAAGGTTATTAGAGTCTAAGGGAGGAGAATGGGGAGTTGTTATTTAATGGGTACAGTGTTCCTGTTTGGGATGATGAAAAAATTCTAGAAATAGTACTTACAGCATTTATAACATTGTAAATTACTTAATGTCATGACCTGTACACTTAAAAATGCTTACAAAAGTATATTTTACCACACTAAAAAAACTTAAAAAACCCTTCAAAAATTGACCAGTGTGAATCCTTGATTTTTGTTCCCCCCCCCCAAAAAAATTGTTTTGGCTATTCTAGATTTTTTTTTGTTTGTTTTTTAAACCTTTCTATGTACATTTAAATTTAACTTGTCTACATCTACAAAGAATCCTGCTGGGATTTTGGTAGGAATCCCATTATATTTATAGGTCACTTTGAGAGAGAATTTATATCTTAAAGGTACAATATCTTTCAATCTATGAACCCAGTATGTTTTTCCTTTTATTAGGTTTTCTTTGATCACTTTCATTAGCTTGTTGTGACTTCTAGCAATCAGATTTTGTATATACTTTGTTAGGTTTATATCTAAGTATTTCATTTTTTGAGCTATTGTAAATGGTACTGTATGAATGGAGCTGTGTCCCCCTAAAAATATTCGTATGTTGAAGTCCTAACCCCAAGAACTTCAGAATATGACTGTATGGAGAGAGTCTTAAAATATTTTTAATTTTTCAATTATAATTTACATTCAATATTATATTAATTTCAGGTATATAGCATAGTTGTTAGACATTTATATAATTTACAAGGTGATCCCCCAATAAGCCCAGTACCTCCTTGATATCACACAAGGTTATTACAATATTATTGACTATATTATCTATGTAGAGATAGAGGCTTTAAAGAAGTAATTAAAGTCACATGAGGTCAGATGGGTGGGTCCTAATCCAATATGACTGATGTCCTTACAAGAAGAGGGAGAAGCTCCAGGGACATGCATGCACAGAAAAGAGGCCATATGAGAAGGCAGTGAAAAGGTATCTACCAATAAATCAACGAGAGATGTGTCAGGAGAAACCACATCTTCAAACATCATGATCTTGGACTTCACAGCCAGAATTTTTAGAAAATAAATTTCTTTTGTTTTAGCCACCCTGTCTGCGACGGGCTTAGCAAACTAATATAGATTCTATTTTCAAAAATTTCATTTTTCAGTTGTTCAAGTTTGGTATATTGAAATGTGATTGACTTTTGTATATTGATATCAAATCTTGTGACCTTGCTAAATGTGCTTATTAGTTCTAGGAGCTTTTTTTTTTTATCCTCACCCAAGGACATTTTTTTTTTAATTGCTTCTAGAGAGGGGGAAGGGAGAGAGGAAAGGAGAGAGAGAAACACTGATGTAAGAGAGAGGTGTAGATCAATTGCCTCGCATATGCACCAGAACTGAAGATCAAACCTGCACCTAGGTATGGGCCCTGGCCAGGAATTGAACCCACGTGCCCTAGGTTAAGAAGAGGTGATCCTCTAACCAACTGAGCCACACTGGCCAGGGAGGTTCTAGGAGCTTTTTAAAAATTAGATTCTGGCCCTGGCTGGTGTGGCTCAGTGGGTTGGACATCCTCCCGCAAACTGTGCCACATGGGTTCTATTCCTGGTCAGGGCACATGCCTCCGTTGCAGGCCAAGGTCCCTGGTTGTGGGCATGCAACAATGTTTAGCTACCCTCTCTTTCTCCATCCCTTCCCCCTCTCTCTAAAAATAAATAAGTAAAAATTAAAAAAACAGATTTTGTAAGGTTTTCTGCATAGATGATCATGTCATCTGTGAATAGGGATAGTTTTATTTCTTTCTTTCCTTGTCTTATTGAATTTGCTAGGACTTCCAGTAATATAGTGAATATAAATTAAGAAGTAGTGGCAGAAAACTTCCCAAATTTGGTGAAAAACATAAATTTTTAGATCGAAGAAGCACAGGAAACCCCACACAGAAGTGGTGAAAGTGGACATCCTTGCCTCATTCCTGATTTTAGGAGGAAGACATTCATTTGATGGTAGCAGTTAGATTTTTATAGATGCCCCTTATCATGTTAAGAAGGTTCCCTTCCAATCCTAGTTTGCTGAATATTTTTATTAGGAATGGATTTTAGATTTTGTCAAGTGCTTTTTATGCATCTATTGAGATGATTGCATATTTCTTCTTTTTTAGTTGTTAATATGGTGAATTCTATATTAGGATCTATTTCAATTAGAAAAAAGGATCAGAATCAGTTCTTTATCATGTAAAACGGACAAAAATATTTGTTTAGAGCTTTGCCTTGGGGCTAGGTTGACTTTCCTAGTTTCTACAATATAGTTTGAAGATATCTGAGTCATCTGTATATTGTGCAGTCCAGTACAATGGTCTTGTACTGATACCATGCTCATTGGGCAGGATGAGCATGATAGGGCTATCACACCAGCTAAGACAGTTGCCCTCCAAATGGTGGGAAAAAACTCTATGAAGATTCAGGGAACTGCCACTTCAAGAAGTTTTATGGGATCCATTAATCAAGGGCATGCGAGGGTCTCTCCTCCAAAGTGAAAAACTAATTACTTCATCTTGCAACCCTCATCTCAAAGGGGAAAGCACGGGGCCTGGTGGACTCTTTGGACTTTGGAGACAACACATTCATCCTTTAGGATTATTGCTCCAGCCTATATACCAGGTGACACAATAGGCTCTCAGTTTTGGGGGGACCAGGTGTTTCAGTATGTTTGTCCTAATTATGATGGTTGAGAAGTATATAACACTTTTTTAACTTGAGGAGGGGGACATCTTTTTCTAATTTGTACAGAGACGCCATATGTACTAGCATATGCTTGGGATGAAAGCTATTTGATATCCATGGAGAGAAAGAACAAAGGTGGTTTTGCCAGTGAGACATAAGTCTCAAGGAAGATGCCCCCAAGTCTGTGGAAGCAGTGTGGAGGAAATGAAGACCACAGGCTCACAATCTAATGTCAAATTGTCACTTACTAAAATCTGTGTGCAGAAAGAATTGGGGAAGCACATCCAGTTTAGCGATCCAACTCCCCTGGCTTCTTAGAACTTTGAAGTTACAAATGTCTTTTTCTTTGTAGGGCATTTGATCCTGTCCAAAAACATCCACAGAGACATTTGGCCTACTCCAGAACGTCCTTGAAATTTGGTCCTTTGGTGGGACCAGGGGCAGGGTGTGTGCGTGCGTGTGGGAGCGGCTCCTTTTTGCTGATGGGCAGAGGTGGGAGGTCTGGCTCCAAGTGTGATCTCCATTGTCACCTCAGGTGGGGGTAGCCTTTCACCTCTGGGCCATAGTGAAAGTCCTGACTTGCCATTAGGCTCCTGTGACACTATCCCAGCATGGAGGGCGTGAGTCACCTCGTTACTGCTGAGTCGGGTAGAAATCCAGGTTCCCCATGTGGTTTTCACCCAGGACACATGGGTGGGGTAGGGGAACCTTATTACTAGATGGTGGGGATGAAAGTCCTGGCTTTCTACTTGGGCTTCTTTTCCTTCTCCTTCTCCTTCTTCTTCTACTAAGATTATACTTATTTATTTTTAGAGAAGGGGAAAGGAAGGAGAGAGAGAGGGAGAGAAACATCAATGTGTGGTGGCCTTTTGCATGTTCCCCACTGGGGACCTGGCCTGCAACCTAGGCATGTGCCCTGACTGGGAATCGAACTGGCAACCCCTTGATTCACAAGCTGGCACTCCATCCACTGAGCAATACCAGTCAGGGCTGCACTTGGGCTTCTTGAACATCACTCTGGAGGGGGTATTTGAGTACCGCACTTCAGCCTGGAAGAGTGAGAGTTGAGGTTCTTCACTGGGCTTTTGCTGGTGTGGGTATAGGTGGGGCCACAGTTAGTTCAGGGGTTTGGCCAGGGTAAAAATATATTTCTAATTGACTTTAGAGAGAGAGAGGAAGAGGGAGGGAGGGAGAGAGAGAGAGAGAGAGAAGAAAAACATGGATTTGTTGGTTCATTTACTTACACATTCATTGGCTGATAATTGTATGTGCCCTGGTCCGGGGGTCAAACCTGCAACCTTGTATCTGGACAACATTCTAACCAGCTGAGCTACTGGCCAGAGCTGGAGTAGAAATAGTTTGTCTAAAAGCTTCTGTCTCATCAAATTGCTCCTTTCTTTGTTCCTTGGCTAGAAAAAGCACGTTTGGGGCAGGGGTGGGGGGATGGGGGTGGGCGGTTCTTTTTGTTGTTGCTAGCACAACATGGGCATTTTGGACTTCTGGCTTCTACAGTTCCAACTCTGAAATATATGAGGCAAAAACAAACAAACAAACAAACAAAATAAAAAACAGAGAACTCACTGTTGAGTCTTTCCTCAGGCACTGAGTTCCCCAAGTAATCTGCCTCCTTTCCTCCACCTTTCAGAGCCTTTTTTACATTTGTTTTATATATAATGTCCAGGGTTTTCAGATATAGTCAGTAAAGGAATAGGGATGTACATCTATTCCATTCTCTCTGAAGTAGAAGTCTCTATTGCTCTTTTGTTTTATATGGTTTTTTGGTGCATAAAGTGCTTGCCGCGGCCTTAATTTCTACCTAATCCTTCCTCCCATTAGCTTCCAGCTGAGTGCCCCTTCCCAGAGCGGCCCCTCCCAGAGCCCACTGCTGTCTTTACTCTCTGGACACTATATCACCTCCCCCTGAACTTCCCTTCTCCTCTCTTTTCTCATTTATGTGCTCTTTGCTCTAGCCGGTCAGTAATGTTCACATCGCCCAAAATAGAATTAAGGTGGCTGTCCCAGAAATTCAGAGGGAGAAACAGAGCAGGCTCAGTATTTTTTGTTTTGCTTTGGAAATTGGCTTTTGAGGATCAAAAGGGAAAGCCCAAGGGAAGCAGGAGTTGATGCCAAGATGACATCTTGGAAAGAGACTAGAGAGACAGCAAGACTGCCACCCTTTCCCCTACCCAGGGGACTGGCTGAGGGCCCCCTGTTCTGGGAGGTAGAGGAGAAGGGAAATGGGGCCCCACTTGTATAGGGGGGTTGGGGAGAGGGAAGAGGACAAGCGTAACAGGATGCGTCGCTCTCGCTTGGTGGTTCAGTTGGTTGGAGCATCGTCCTGTACACCAAGATTGTGGGTTCGATTCCAGTTGGTGCACATACCTGGGTTTCAGGTTTTATCCCCATTTGGGGTACATATGGGAGGCAACCAGTTGATATTTATCTCTCTCCCTTCCTCCTTCTCTAAAATCAATAAACATACCCTCAGGTGAGGATTAAATAATAATAATAAGGAGGAGGAGGAGGAGGAGGAGGAGGAGGAGGAGGAGGGTGGGTCAGCTTTCAGAGACATCTGTGACAATGGCTGGAGAGACCCAGGTCAGCAGAGCCAAGGTAGACACCATCCATTATCCTCCCTATGAGAAACCACTATTGAGTCACCTGTTCCACTGGCTGTATGTGTCCACCTCTGCCGCAGCGTTCTGCTGGGCCTCATCTCCTCTCCTCTCCCTGGTGGATTCCTGCCCTTTGTATGTCAATGGCTCAGGACACTCCCACAAATGGGAGTGGAGCATACAGAAGGGGAGTCCTTGCCACCCGAGAAGTTTTGATATCATAAAGAAAGACCTAGCCCCTACTCTGGGAGGTGCCAGGTTGATGGATATACTGGAGGTCCTTAGTATGCTACCCAGATCATCCTTACCAGCCTGTGCACCCATCCCCTAACCGGGGAGGGTTGGCTGCTGGCAATTCACAACTACCCCCTTCCCCCAAGTACTACTCTTGGCCAAATGAGAGCTGCTTGACCCAGAGGTTCCATGCGCCACCCTACACTGGCAGCCTGCAGCCAATGACAGGAGCAGGGGTGTTAAAGACACCTCCGTGCCACAAGGAAGGTCCAACTGTGGTGCCCTTCATGCTCCAGACCCTGGCGGGGTACGGGGTAGGGAATCATGCTGGGTTCCTGTTGAGATCACATTCTTGCTTAGCTCTTACCCCTGCCTTGTCCTGCCTCTCTTACTCCTTTTCTTCCAGAGAGCACTTCCACATGCACCCAAACACCCAGTTCAGGTTCTGCAGCCAGGGAATCCCACCTAATTGGGATTATGGCAAGCGCCAAAGAAACCAGGGAGCTAATGGCAAAGGAATCCTCTCATACTGCCCTGTTGAGGGAAGAAGAAGCCTCGCTGGGGCTGCTTCTTCTGCTCTGGCAGCACCCCCTGAACCTCCCACATGCCCGCACAAAGGCACACACACCTCCTGCGGTCCCCTCTCCCTGGCCTTCTGCTACTGAGCTGCGCCCCCAAGGATGTGGGTTTGGAGGAATTCTGTGAATCTTGAGGCTTGATTAGGGGCTTACGATTTTCAGGTGAGATCAAGAGGGGATGTTTCTGTCTCAACAGAAACAGAGAGATGTCTTGTGGTCTCTTGGTACTTGCTCCAGGACTGGCCTGCCCCTGGGGACCCTGTGGCCCCGTGCTGTGGAGCCCACAGCAGGAACACCATTGACAGGTTGGCCAACTTGGGCCTGCTCAGCGGCCACCCTGCTTCATTCTACCCGACAGCCACAATTTGTCTTGGCAAGGTGGCCCTCTGGGCCCAACTCCAAAAAGGGCCTGGGGAGCAGCCTAGACAAACCAGCTTTCACCACAGAAGCCAAAGCTGTCTGAGCTTGAGTTGGTGCCAGACCCAAAGTGGCCGGACCCTCCCCTACCTACCTGAAGGTGGACTCATGCTCCGGGTGAGTGGGGAGGGGGAATGTGTGGGGAGGGGAGTGAGGCTTTCAGGTGGGTGAAACCCAAGAGAGGCAGCAGAAGCAGGGACCCAGGCCAGAGGGCTTTTCTGATGACACTCTATCCCAAGACAGGCCATCAGGGACTGGACTCACAGGATTGCTGGCGGGCTCTGCAGTGCTCTGGGCCACAGTGCCAGATAGACAGCCCTTTACAACCCTGGCATGGGGAGACATCCCCACCTCCCCTCTCCCAACAGCTCAGCAGCTTCCCCCAACTCAGCCCTGGAGCCCTGGCAATCTAGCCTGAGGGGCCCACTGCCCAGCCAAGGGCGCATCAGGAGCAGCTTTCATTCCCAGGCTGGCAAGCGATATGGAAGGAAAGGCTTTGGAGAACCAGCACGCAAGGAAGCTGGGCCCCGAGGAGCAGCAGACCTGTTACCTGACGGCATTTTTTCCTTCCCTTTTTAAACACTTGGTTCCTTTTCTCTCAAGGAATAACATTAAAATGGTCTTCTTTCTGATCCTGCCCTGCTGGGAATCCTCTTTTACATCTTTAGAGCCATGAAGTCTCTTCCATTCTGTCTCCAGTGGGGTCTGTGTACTCAGAACCCTGCCACCCATTCTCATTGGCAGTCCCTGCAGCTCTAAACCCTGAAGCTCTCCATCCCCTTGGGGGCTGCCCCTCTGTGCTCCCCACCAAGGCTGAAGCAAGGCGGAGAGGTCTGCACCCCTCCTCCCTCAGGGAGTGGAGGCAGGGGCTCCTGGAACTCCAGAAGGGGGACCCACAGCTAAGAGTCCAGCTAGGAGGAGGTGAGAGTGAGGTAGAATGTCTTAGTGAGAAATTAACTTGTGTTTGTTCTTGTGTTTTTCCCTCCCCTACTCCAAGAGGGTGGCAGAAGATGACCCGTCCGGGTGAAGTACGGAGGTGGTTGGCAGATCTCTGTATTTTGTTTCCCAAAAGCCTACCTCTCTGAGAAGTGGGGAAGGTAAGGGCCAGTGGGTACCTTCTGGGAGAGTATTACAAAGGGGGAGAGGAAGAGCGGCATGGGAAATGGGGCTGCATGTTAACAATTGGTCTACTCTGGGGAAAAAACGTGTAAGTGTTTATGATTAAACGTAATTGGACAGTTAATGCAATAGTTTAACATTAGGCATAGAACAAATGTAATTTAGTACATTAACAACATATTGAAGAAAGTCACATGATTATCTCAACATGCAGAAAAGCGCTTCATAAAATTTGGCATCTATTTATAACTTAAAAATTTTTGAAGAAAATTAAGAATAGAAGGTTATCTATAAAGCCAAAAATGATAATTAACAGTGAAATGTTAAAAGTTTGCCTCCCATCAGCAGGAACGAAACAAAGATGTCTGCTAGCACTACTTTTATTCAACATTTTAGTGGAGATTTCAAACAGTGTATTTAGGCCAAAAAATAAAATAAATAAATAAAGACTGGAAATGAAGAAATGAAACTATCCTTTGCAGATGACAATCTATGGATTAAGTATTACTATAAGTGAGCTAAGAAAGGTTGCTGGATACAAGGTTATTATATGAAAATCAACTGTATTTCTATATGCCCACAATAAACAGAAATTGAGATTAAGAAAATGATATATTTACAATAGCATAAAATAATCAAATACTAAGGAATAAATGAAGGGTGTGTAAGACTTTGAAACAGAGGGCTATAAAATTCTACTAAGAAAACTTAAAAGGTGTAAATATCCATAGATTGCAATACTCAATATATCAAAGGTGTCAATTCTCCATTAGTTGATAGATGAACTTAATGCAATCCCAAAGAAAATTCAGCAGGTTTTAAAAAAATAGAAATTAATAAATTGATTATAAAATTTATATGAAAGTGCTAAGGACTAAACATAGCCAAAATAATCATGAAAAATTAAGTTGAATGATTTGCTGTACTGGATATCAAAACTTACTATTTTAAAGTAATTATAATAGTGTGGTATTTGTATAAAACTAGACAAAAAGACCAAAGGATCAGAATATAGAATCCAGAACAGACCCATATATAATACAAGGGGTACCCCCCATAAAATGGAATTTATTTATAAAATAATGTGTATTTGTTCTTACACGTTCAAACTTTAAAAAAAATATTTTATTTATTTTTCAGAGAGAAGAGAAGGAAGGGAGAAAGAGAGGGAGATAAACATCAACGTGTGGTTTCCTCCCGTGCACACCCCACAGGGGACCTGGCCTACAACCCAGGCATGTGCCCTGACTGGGAATCGAACCGGCTACCTTTTGGTTCACAGGCCAGAGCTCAATCCACTGAGCCACATCAGCCAGGGAACATGGTCAAGCTTAAGTCACCTTCAAGGTATACTACTCCATTTGATGAAATATACTTACTGAAACTTTTTTCCACTGCTGAAAATAGCTTGACTTCATTGATCTTGATGCCTTTTGGCGCTTATGTCATTTTTTGTTTCATCTCTTCCACATTAGCGAAAGGTCTCCCTTTGAGGACTTTTTCCATCCAGGGGGGAAAAAGGTCATTTGGGGTGAGATTGGGTGAATAGGGAGGGTGGGACACAGGGTCCATGCCCTTTTTGGTCAAAAACTGCTGAACACTCAGTGTGGTCTGGGTAGGAGTACTCATAAATCACCCACCATGAAATGGGCAAACGTGCTGAGTCTTCGAAAAAGTATCACTGAAGCCGAATGCAGCTTCTCACAACAATGCCAGCTGGTACACTGATACAGATGCGTTCTTAGAACACTCACCTAGTGGGGGAAGCCTGTTCTACAAGGAGCCTGCCTACAGAAGATAATTTTGATTTTTTGGGGGGTACCCCCCTTGTATGGACACTTCACATATGATAAAGTTGCCACTACAGTGCAGTGAGGAAAAGGCGGTCATTTCAATAAATGGTGCTGAGCCAATTGGTTATCCATACAAAAAAATTAAACTAATTCCTGTCTTATACTATGCACAACAATCAAAATGTCTTCTTGATTTTGGAATAGGTAAGGATTTTCTTTTCTTTTTTTTTTTTTAAAGGATAAATATAGCACTAATTGTGAAGAAAAGATTGAAAACTTAGACGGCATTCAATTAAGTTCTAGTCATCAAAACTCCTATGAGAGTGAAGAGAGGGGAGTATTAAAAAAGTGCAGGAGGATCTGAGTCCACAGGAATGGTCAATTCCCTACACCCATCCGCACCTCACGGTGGGCTCTTCTGGTAAACATTAGACTTTAAGCTGGTGGCTTCAAGGAGGCAGCTCGTTCCCTTCCGTTATCCAATGACTGTTGTTACCGCCACTGAGGTGGTAGCAAGGGAAGGAAGCTCCAGGGTGAGTGCAAAGGTGCGGATCGGGAGGGGAAAGGGCCACCCTCGGCTCAGGAGCTAGGAGCTTCAGAGAATGACTAACTATGAAGAACATGATCTCTGAACTTTTTCCTATTTGGAGAAGTTATCCTAGGGAAGAGAAAAGAGATTTAGGGGTCCATTTGAACCACCTCAAACAAGTTCAATGATTGCCTCATTCTAAAGTTGATTGTGTGATGGTGAAATGGTTTGCAGTCTATATTCAAGGGCGTGAAGCTTTATTGTTTTAGTCTTTACATTGAGATCGACAATCTACCACGAACTGATTTTGGTGTATCATGTAACATACAGGTGAAATTTAATTTTTTCATATGAATATACAACTGGCCCAATGCTGTTTATTTAAAAACCATCCTTTCCCAACTGCATGGCAGTTTCCATTTTTCTGGGAGACTTCTGTTTTTGGAAGAAGCTAAGCGCCCCACCGGTATGGGTGGGGCTGGGGAGAAGGACGTTTTGCAGAGCAGTCAGCAGCAGGGCTGATCTCAGCGGCTGCCCGGCTTCCCTTGAATCATTGAGGCCCGTCCACGGTGGACCCTGGCTGAGACAAACGCAGTCTCGGAGGCTGCCTGGTCCCCAGGATAGGACGCCCAACACAGCAGCCTGGTTCTGCTGGGAAACGTGAGAAGAAAGCAAAGGATTTGTGGGAGATGTTTTCTCTGAAGATCGAGCAACCAAGTGTCTTACTCCATCCTACTCCCCACCCCAACTGGCCCTGTGGGGAAAACGCCTGCGGGTGGGCTGATGCTGAGAAGGGCCTGTCACCTGGCATCTAGAAACGACCTGGGTGGAGTTTCTGTCACGTGTTCTCAGGAGAGATGGGACCTGAAGATAAAGGAAAATTCATGCCCACTCTGTACTTATTTCAAGTACACCACCACCCCCCAAAAAACCTTCCTGTTCCCCAGGCTGACTGCCAGGGACCACCTCCAGGGCAGATACTGTTGTGCCCACCCACATGCCCTCATCTTTACCTCTTCAGTGTATACCTGTCTGATTGCATCTGCCAACACCTGCATTTTTTAAAAAACATTTTATTTATTTATTTTTAGAGAGAAGGGAAGGGAGGGAGGATGAGAGGGATAGAAACAGTGATGTGCAAGAGAAACATCAATTGGTGGTTGCTTCTCACATACCACCAAATGAATTTATTGATTTCTGGGGACCTGGCCAGCAAGCCAGCCATGTGCCCTGACTGAGAATTGAACTGGCGACACTTTGGTTTCCAGGACAACACCCAACCCACTGAGCCACACCAGTCAGGGCTGCTAATACCTGAATTTTTTTGCTTGAGAATTTTCTCTAGTTTCTGGGACCTGCCTTAACACCCACAGGCTGCCTGGAGGTGCCAGGAATGTAATGCTCCCCACCTCACACCCCCCCGGAAGCCCTCGACCACTCATAAAACTCGGCTTATAAATACTCCAGCTCCCTTGCTCCTCAGGTATAAAAACTCTGAGGTATATTCTATACTGTCTGAGTTCTCCAGCAGGAAACTTGTCTCAGGTTCTGTTTCTTGAGGAACTCAAAATAAAACATGTGAAAAAGAAAATTCTATTAGCCTGGGTGGTCCTAACAAAACGTGTGCTGCCAGGAGAGAGAATCTGGAAGTTCCAGTGACCAAGGTGCCAGCTTAGTTCCTGGTGAGGACTCTCTTCCTGGCTTGCAGACGGCTACCTTCTCACTGTGTCCTCACATGGTGAAGGGAGAGCTCTGGGGTCTCTTATAAGGACACCAGTTCTATCAGATTAGGGCCCCACCCTCATGACCTTATTTAACCTTAATCACCTTTGTAAAGGCCCTATCTCCAAATATAGTTACTTGTGGGGAAGAGTTAGGGCTGCAATGTTTGAATTTGGGGAAGACAAAATTCAGCCCAAAGCAAACATCATATTCATTAGCTCTCCCTGCTCTGGACCAGGGAGTGGGCAGTGTTGACTCAAATGGTGGCTTGAGCGTAGTTGAGACATTTTTGAGGACAGATATCACATCGACCATGGCACCCAACCCATCTCAGGAACCAGAATGCGACCACTGTCCAGTCCAGATCAGAGTTCTGGAGGAGCTGCTCAGTCTGCAGGAAGCAGGGAATTGGGTGGCGGGCTGCAGCGCTCTGCAACTCCGGCTGGGAGCGGGGCCTGAGGGGGAGACCGGGCAGCGCCGAGAACAGGGGAGGACGACCAGGAGACCTGTTATGGGTCCCAGGTATCGGCCAGGAACACAGGAGAAGTGGCAGGACCAGCCCATCTGCCTTAGCAGGTGTATTTGTCCAGAGGGCTGCAGGGTATAGCCACATGGGTCAGGGAAGGACAGAGTTCCAGAGGCCAGAGCCAGAGGGCCGCCAGGAGAGAGGAGAAAGCCTGAGGCTTGGGCCTGGACACTGGACTTTCTGGACACTGGGTAAAAAAAGTGGCTCCTAGGGTCAGACAGGTAGGCCTTTGGGGTCTAGGGGACAAGTCTCGGGGGGATAACAGGGATTCATCTCAGAAGAAGGGGGTAAATGATCCCAGGAATCTTGCTTCTTTACTACCCTTCCTGTGAAACTGTGAGACAGGAAAGCCAGGAGGTGCTGTGGCCTGAGGATCAGGACTTGCTCAGAGAGCATCTTGGGAGCCAAAGCCTACCCCAGCCAGCCCAGGTGAGCCCGTGCAGCCTCCAGTCAGGAAGACTCTTACTCCTGGGTCTGTGTACACCTAGGTAGTGTTAGTTTGCTCTGTTCCAGTTCCCAGCAACCCCCCACCTTGGGGGAAGACAATCCCAGCTTCAGTCCTGGACAGACCGCTGGGGCACAGAGCCCTCAGTGGCCAGACTGTGCTGCCAGCCAGAGCTTTCAGGGCTGATCGCGTGTCCTGGGCCCTCCAGCCTGCCAGCCTGCTCCCCATAACCCCCCACAGTACCTGAGAGTGGACCTGGGTGGGGAATGCTTGCTCAGCTGAACTCTGGGGCTGTTGGAAAAGCCCCAGGTGCAAGAAGCCTGCCCAGGTGCATGTTTTAGAGGGGCTCCATGAGAACTGCAGAACCGCCAAGAAAATCAGACCCACGCCAAGGAAGCAGGCAGGAGAGGCCGACCGGCCACCTGCATCTGTGTTTATTGTTCTGTTTTCTCCAACCCTAGCGGAGCAGAGTGTGAGGCCAGGGGCAGCTGGGCCCATCCCATGGTTCTATGGGACCAGCCAGAGTCCATAAGACATCTACTGGGAGGAAAACCCATGATTGAGGGGGCCTGGTACCCCCTCTTCTGCACTGCCATGCCTGAAGCCCCTACTGGGATTCACGATGTGGCAAGCATGAGTGTGCAGGCCGCAATGGGAGTGGGGCAGCCACGGGGCAAGAGGCGGTTGGAAGCTCCATGGGAGCCTGGGCAGGCCTCCTGAGGCTGCTGGGCATCTCTCTTGCCCTAGAGAGAAGTTGGGATGCTGGGCCAGTGAGATGGGCCAGACACAAATGGAACCTTCCCAGGCCACCTCTCCCTGAGCTGTCCTTTCCCACAGTCTCCTTCCCGTGCTCCTGTCAACCGAAGTCCCAGGTCTGTACAAAGTCCATCTCTTTTCGAGGAACCGACCCAGAGCGTGAAGTCCTGCATCCCAGCACCTCCCTGGGATGCTCTCCAGCCAAGAGCATCAGCACAGTGCTGGGGCTTCTGACCAGCCCCCAGGAAGTGGGGTGAGAGAAGCCTGTGGGGCTGGAAGGGCCTTGAGCATGGGGAGGAAGTCCTCTCCCCATTCAGGCCCAGGGGTTGAGGTCTGTCCGCAGCCCTGGCCCTGCATCTGTCTGTTTCCATCCAGGGTGTGGCTGTGAATTCCGGAGGGACCTCCAGTCTGGGCCAGCAGGGGCCAGACCTGCAGACCTGGTTGGGAGATGGAGAGAAGGTCCTGAAGGAAACTGGCCGCAAGGGGAGAGGGAGCCACTTCGCTTGCTCAGTTTGGGCCACTGTGTGGGCTACGTGGCTCTGACAGCTGTTTAGATGCCCTGGCGAGGGAGGCCTGGCCCCCAGCTCCCCACCCCTGCTAAGGTCTTTTGGAGAGGCAGCCCACCCAGGGCCCGGGAAGGAGGCAAGGCCAGCCAGATACCTACCGTAATTAGGAGTATGCCAGGCCCTGAAGCCCCCGGGCTGGAGAGTGGAACTTCTCGGAATCCTCAAAAGGCTGGTCTGCAGTAATCAAGGGGAGAGGCTGTAAGCCATGCGTAGTGTGGGGACCTCAGCTGCCTGCCTCTCTGGGAACAGTATGCAGGGCATGTGACACTTCCTGAGTACAGAGCTGTCAAGCGCCTTGAAGGTAGTCAGCCCCCCTAGCCCGGGCCTGGAACCAGCATTGCAGAGAGTTGGGTGAGGCATGCCCCTCACCTAACCTTTGCTGCCCTAGCTTCTGCATTTGAGAGGTGGCTCTGGGCTGCTCTTCCCTGGCCAGCCTCCTCCAGAGGGCCTGGCTCAGGGCGAGGAAGCAGATGACCACATACCAGGACAGGACAGAAAAAGGTCTGCCTCCAGGAGCGCTGATACCCACTGCAGCAGAAGCAGCAGCATGTCTTCGCCCCATATCTCCAGGAAATTCATTATTTCCATCACCCCTCGCCCCTGCCTAACGACCTCCCACGGTTCTCTTTGTTGGCAGGAGACATCAGGAGAAATGGATGGTCCTCTCTCCTCCCCACCCCTTACATTTTAAGCTCTAGACACCGTTAGGTTAAGAAAAACAAGGCAAAAAATGACTGCCCTTTCAAATCACCCTAGAGCATTATCTAACAAGCCCACCCTACGAGTCATCTTCCTCTAGGGGATATGAGTTTTTTGGACTTGCTATACACAAGTTAGGACTCAGGTATATAGAACTTCGTTAAGCTGGAGGAAGTTGATAAATAGCAAATGACAACCATTGCACAAATGGGATGCGGAGGGGCGATGTGATCTCAGTTTTTAAATCTGTAAAATGGGGGAGGGGAAGCTGGGCTAAACCTTGTCCAAAGCGAGTCCCCTTCCTTCCAGAGAGTGATCCAGTCCCTCACACTGGTGTGTGCTACCTCCTAGTGGACACAGAGGTCAAAAGCATGCAGTCCACATGGGGTTCCTCCAGCTCTGAGTACTGAATCTCTGAGTATTGACTCTTTCTGCTCTGGGCTCAAGTAGATGGGGATGGGGCCTTGGGATAATTTTCAGACCTTCTCCAACTGGAATACGAGTCCCTTTTTCCTTGGTCAAGTGGCCAGTTGATCGCACCCAGAGTGATGACCACCCCAAACTATGAGGTCCAGGGAAGCGTGGACCGGGTGGACCCCCTTGGACCCCTGCGGAGCTCCTTGCTCTGTACCCTCCAGGGAGAAATGGTCAATGGGCTTGAGGCTCTGGTGGGATATGGATGGCATGGGCCCCTCAAGCCCAGCTGCTCCACCAGGCCACGGTGGGTTAGAACGGACCACTCACCTGGAAGCCCCTCTCCGTGGGCCCTGGGGCA
This sequence comes from Pteronotus mesoamericanus, assembly GCF_021234165.1. Lineage (NCBI taxonomy): Eukaryota > Metazoa > Chordata > Mammalia > Chiroptera > Mormoopidae > Pteronotus > Pteronotus mesoamericanus. The sequence goes on along the minus strand of NW_026555105.1, from coordinate 22,756,363 downwards.
GGCCTGGGGTGGGGAGCTGGGTGGGCGCAGCACGGGGGCGAAGGCGCTCCTCTGTTTGACAGCGGAGATCATGTTGACAGGCGAGAAGGAGAAGATGCTGGTGGTGGGGGCAGCAGCCGGGAGGGACATGGAGGAGGCAGCGGCCAGCGGGGGGCTAGAGGGCATGACTCCGGGGCGGGGCGGGGAGGGGCAGGCGCAGCGGGGAAGGCAGTGGGAGACACAACAGGGAGACAGCACCAGAGTGAGCAGCGTGGGCTGCTGACCCCAGGCCCAGGCCTCACTGGGGGCTGTGAGGGTCCTGGGGAGACCAGTACAGGGCAGGACCTGGAGGCAGGCTGGGAGCCTCCGAGGTCCTGGGGCGACGCTCCCCTTTTGGGAGGTTCTGGAGACCCTTTCTCAGGGCTCAAGGTGACAGAGTCAGACTAGGTAAAAACAAAAGCAAAACTAGGACATCCAACAAAAGCAAATACTGGGAGGATGAGAGATGAGCAAGAGACAGAACAGGTTAGAATTCCTGCTGAAAACCACTGGCACTGAGATGCTCAGAAACATTTATGGGCCCCGAGGTACCAAAGTTAAGGTCAAAGATCAGGGTTCATAGTGGAGATGGGCAAGTGTCAGGGATAAAGCTTGAGGGTATATGAAGGCTCCTGTTACAAGGCCTCTGTCCAGGATCAGAGCTCACAGCAAGCGAGCACTTTAACTTCTGCCACAGACACGCTCCCCTTACCAAGCACCCCTTGCCCCGGGGCACTCTGTTCTCTTCCAGCTTAATACAGGTCTTTGTCATCTCCTGCCCGGGCCTGTATCACTCTCTTCCAGCTGATCAGTTTTAAAGAAAGGCGTAGGGATCCACATTTTCAGATTCTCCTGCCCTCCCACCCCCTAGTCTCCTCTCCTCTTCTGCCCAGGGCATCTCTGAATCCCTCTTTCCAAATCCTCATCCAAACCCAATTCCCTGCGTTTCCTAAAGATCAGTCAGGCTGTGATTTCAGTGTTGTGCGAGCAGCTGGCTATGAGGTGGGGGCTGGGTTTTCTGGAAGAAACCAACAGCCTGAGATGGCTAGCTGCCTTTGGCATCAAAGCACCTCCCCCACCACACACACACACACACACACACACACACACACACACACACATTGATACAGTGTTGCCCCTGTTCCAAACACCCTCAGCCCATAGAAGGTCATGTCCTTTAGGACAATGCTCACTGCCAGCTGATGAGGCCAAGAGCTCCATGGAGGGCTTGAGACGAATTTACTCTATCTCTCAAGGCCAGGGACTCACAGCCATATTTTGTAGCTTGGGTATGACCGGGAGTTGTGGGTCAGTCCAGGGCTGCTGGGGGCCAAAGTAGAAGACCAAGGGGCAGCCTAAACAGATAGCCGCAGACCCTTTGTCTGGGACAGTTCTGGATGCCATTCTAGGCACGTCCTGGCACACTCAGTGAAGATGACAGCCCCTGAAGTTATACCACAAAGTGTTCGGCACATGAGGAGTAGATGGGGACCTGAGCAAGCACTAGTCAAAACAATAGTACCAGATGGGACTGGTCCTTGGGTGAGTCCAGGGTGTCCCCAGCTGATGCTGTTAGTGAGGCATAAGCAGCTCTAGAATTCTTGATCCTCTGGATGAACAGGGAGACCCCAGGTGGCCTGGCTTCTGCCCACTGGGGCCATGTGTTCCTTCACTGCTGATGGCACTGTGTGCATAGCGGGGGAGGGAGGTTGGTGGTTCAGATTCCACCAGCTTCAAATCCAAGGGGCACCCAGAGACAGGTGTGAAGAGTACTGTCCCAGGACTGAAGGGGAGTGAGAGCAGTGGAGCCTGGCCTGGGCAAATGGCCAGGAGAGACAGAGGTCTTGGGAGGGGCTCCAGAGCATCACAGCCTGTGTGGACACTGGAATGTGGGACCTAGGGTTCCAGAAATTGAGTCTGGGAAGGGAAGAGAATGGCAGACTCAAACGCACAGCCAGAAAGAGCAGTACCCAGGATGCAGGCCACTGGCAAGGAAGGCTAGGCAGGTGACCAGCTATTTTGATCCTCAGCAGTAGCAAACATAAGACAGGGGACAGGCAAGGAAACCACAGGAAAAATCACAGCCAGCTTCTCCTTGGGCAGCCTTCTGGCTCAGCAGCATCCCCAGGACTTGAGGTACAATCTCTCTTACAACTGATAGGGAGATACTTTGCACACAGTAGATGCTTTATAAATGTCTACTGAATAACTAAGCTATAAGGAGCTGAAAACAGGCTGCTCTGGAACTTGGTGTTGGAAAGAGGGACCTGAGGGCAGTGCAAGTGGTAAAAGCATAAATGTCCTGCTGCCCATCCACTTGGCTTTGAACTGCCCCACCTCAGGAAGCCAGACAGAGGATGATTAGTGCCCAGTGACACATTCAGATCTAAGAACAACCCTAGGCAGGGGATGACAATGATTCCATTTTACAGAGAAGAAACTGACGTTCAAGTAAATAACTTGCGGAATGTCACATAGCTCCTGATTGGGACACTCAAACACTGAATCCAGCTGTCTGACCACACAGAATTCGCTGCTCTACCTGGCTCCATCGCAGGGAGCCGTATCTTCTTGCTTCAACCCCTCCCTATCAGAACAATGCTACAGGGGAATGTGGGGCCAGGCGGAAGCCCCCTTTTCTGGAGCCCTGAGTTCCCTCAGGCTTCCGGCAGGGGGAGCCATCCTCCGCCCAAAGTCTGGTATAATATGGAAAGGTGGCGGTCAGCCAGGTTTCAGCGGGATGTCCCCTAGTTAAAACTGTTTCAAGACGGCGCCGAATGCTAGAAGTGATGTGTACCACTAGAGTCAGCAAAAAGGGTTAAAGGTGCAAGAACTGCCCCAGGCCCCGGGCTTGGTATGTGAAGCCAAGCGGCTGAGTTGAATAGCAGGTGCCCAACTTCAGAGAGAGGTTGCACACAGAGGGCGGGCCTGGCCTCCAATGGCAAGGCCAGTGTCGGTCCTCACAGTACTGGTGTCGGAAGCCCCTCCCCGCGAGGGCTCATAGGAGGCAGGGCTGAGCCCCACTTTGCTCCCAGGGGTCCCAGTTCCTCCCTCCATGGGTAAAGGGCACTCACTGGCGAAGGGTGAGGTGGCCGTGGAGCCATTGAGGAAGCTAGGGGAGCCGGGCACGCCAAGGCCAGCCACTCCCGGTGTCCCGTAGCCGCCGAGGCCAGCTCCGAGGCCGCTGCCGTAGCTGCTCTGCTGTGAGCCCGGGCTGGGCGCGAACCCTCGCGGAGATGCGCTGCTGCAGCTGCGCGCGTAGCCTATGAGAGAGCGACCATCAGAGGAGCAGCGCTGCAGGGAAGGGGCCATCTGCGCGCCGGGGACTGCAGGACGCACCCGGCTCCGGGCCAGGCGTGGCTTCCCCGACTGCAACGGCTAACGGGCTGCTGAAAGCGTTGATGCCCACGACGGCGGGGTGCGGATGGCTGGGGGCCAGGGGCCCGAGCGGCGCAGGCGCACGGGGGGCGCTGTACAGAGCCTCAGCTACGTCTGCAGCGCGCTTCAGGAGGAGCTCCTGTGAAGACAAGAGCAGGGCACAGCCGGGGCAGCCGCAGGCGCCCGGACGCAGGCAGCCCGGGTTTAGGGGCGCTGGGAAGCTGTAGGAGGCGCCATACCTGGTTACTGCTGGGCACTCCGTACAGAGCCTCCGCCAAGTCAGCCGCCCGCTTCAACAGCACTTCCTGGGGGCAGGGAAGGAGACAGCGGGACCAAGGAGCAGTCCCGGGGGCCGACAGAGCGGCAGGGGCCCCTTTCTCTCCCCCGCCCCCACCAAGTCACAGAACACCCCCATCCCCGCCGCGGGGCGCCCCTCTGAGTACCTTGGGCAGCCTCTCCGGATCTCCGGGGTGCCTGGGAATGACTTTTTGTAGCCTCTGGAATCCATAGTCAATGGTGGGTTCATTCAGGGCTGGGGAAAGCGTGGCGTTTGGAGGACGCCCCCCTCCCAGCCCCGGGCGCAGGGCCCAGCCGACCGGCTCCGGAGCCTCGCCGCAGACCCCTCCACCAAGCCCAACCCAAACCTCTCGGACACTCCCGGTGCAAGGGGTCAGCGAGGTTTGAAGTTTCCTCAGTTCCTTTCTTATCACCCAAAGGGAAACTGTATATACACATTAGCTTCCGCAGAACTGGAGGGAGAGTTTTCCGTCTGCATTTGGTCTTATGGGGAGTAAATTGTTTGTTATAAAAAAGAAACCCCCCAACAGTCTCCATTTATACCCCACCCTAACTTAACTCGCCAGCATCAAAGCCTTACCTACCTTCACCCCTAACTTCAGATTTAGAGAATTTCCTTTCGTTTACCCCAAAGCGTAAAACACTCACCCCAGATTCCTGGTATTCCTTTTTTTTCTCCCTGGGCGACTTTCCTTCGCTATCTCTAACTCCCCACTCCCCCTTCCTGTCCCATTTTAGCCCCCACTCTCCAGGAGTAATTCCCTGGCCACCAACCCCTCCCTCATGTATCTCCAGCCACAGAACAGTGTTCACTGCTTAGCCTCCCCAGTGAGCCTGATACTCGCTGACAGTAAGTAGGGTCACTACTAAGTGGTGGGAGCTCCGCAAAGCGCTGGGGAGGGTGGGAGAAGTGGGGAGAAGTGGGTGGCTTGGGCTGGGGCAGAGGTGAAGATTCTCGCCAGAGGCCAGATAGAGCCGGGGTAGGGGATTGTACCCTGCATCTTTAGGGCGAGGCTTTCACTCAAGTCAGGTGTTAACTTCTTGTCCTGGCTCCTGCAGAGGGGGTGTGTGTGTGTGTATGTACACGCCTGCAGAGTGAGGCTTGGGGGAGCCACGAGACTGGGAGGATTCAAGGAGCAGCGAGCTTATTTGGGGGCATCTTTGAAATAAACATCCCCGTGGAGATGTTCTAGACCCTGGAGAGTGGGATGTTGTAGACACTCTGGCGAGAAGTCCTCAGGCAGAGAGAATGTCAAGGAGGGCGGAGACTCCGCGCCTGGGAGGGGACTGAGGAGCCAGAGGCCAGAGAGAGGGAAGCACAGGGAAAATAAATCCAATGAGGAGGGGAGGAAGGGTCGTAGGGTAAAGGCGGAAGGCCTGGATAGGAAGGAAAGCAGCCACTAGGGGGCGGAGCCAACACGATAGACTTTGGGTAACTCCGAGACCAGGGCTCAGCGCGGTACTCAAAACGGAGCTCCTTCCACCGATACCCCCACCCCACCCCCGCCTACCCTCCCACACCTGACTCCGTACCTGTGTAGACAAAGCGGCCAGGGGCTCCTTTGCAAAACTGCTTGGACTTGTAGGACAGGGTCACCTCCACCACCCCGGGAATATGCCTCGGGGGCGTCTGCACCCGAATGGCGTGGGGCGTGATGAGCTGTAAGGGGAGAGAGGCGGCCTGCGAGTTCCAACCCAGCGAAGGGAGGGGCGAAGGCCCAGCCCCGAGGCCCAGAGGGAGTCTGGCTAGGGTGGCCCACCTCGCTCCACACGAGCACGTTCCCGAACACGACCTGCAACCCATCGAAGAAGTTGTCGCCGATGACAATGACGGTGGCGCCGCCCGTGGTCCAGCCCTCCCCGGGGCTGATGGCCTTTATGCAGGGGGTGGCAGCTGGGAGGCAGGAGAGGAGCCAGGTCAGGGTCAGGCCCCAAAGTGGGGCCTGAGGGTCGGCAGGGTCTGACAATGGGATTGGACTGGGAGTCCTGACCTTCGGAGGGGTCCAGGCGGCGTGCCCTGCGGCCGTGCTTAGAGTTGTTGTGCACAAACATGTTGTCAGACACGGCCAGCACATGTCCGTCCACGCTCACAGTCGTGGACACCACCACCTGCGGGGAGAGCCGAGGCCAGCCTGGCTGGAGCCCTGGAGCAGGGGAGGCTCCCAGGAGGGAACTCTTGTGGAAGACCAGCAACTTGAGGCTGGTGGCTGGATGCTAGAATTCAGGGGCTGAGCTGGTGGAAGGCGGGGGCGGGGCGGGGGGGCGGGGGGGGGGCGGGGGCGGTGGCCAGCTGGGTCAGGTGACACCCCAGAATCTCTGGCTGCCCAGGGAAACTGACCCCTAGGAGCTAGAAAAATCAAAAGCTCTGGGGAAAAAAACCCAAAAAACAAAAAAAAAATCCATCTCCTTGGGTGGAATGGCTACTGTTTTTGCACATACATAGTAGCCCAGGCTGTATCCCTGGGTATCCAAGGCAGGAATGGGTCTTAGGCAGTGGGAGTTAGAGTGTTGATGGGGTGGGGGGGCGTGCAGCATCAGCCTGAGAACCCGTCAGCAGGAGCCGCCACCCTTGGGAGGAAATTGGGGCTGCCTTTTTTGCTCCTCCTTCACCGGGACGGGTGTGCAGGTTGGGGATGTGCTAAGGGCAGCTGCTCTCTGCTTCACACTATGCAAATTAGCTGGGTCGTTAATCATGTAAAAATGTCACAATTAGCATCTCCTTAAGTGGGACTCTAATGAAGCCTCCCTTGGCAGCCAGCATAAGTTGAGATGGAGCCACTCCACCCCCAGCAGGCACCAGACCCCGAAGCGCAGTGCCGGGCTGGGCAGGGATCTACCCTCCAGGCCTTTCCTAGGGCGACAGGGCCTGAGCCTCCCCGCAACTCCCACTGTCAGGGAAGAGCAGGTTTGCAGGGGGAACCCTCTCCCCAGACCCACCTGGAAGCGGCGCATGTCTCGGGGATTCCCTGCATTCTTTAGGCAGTTCTGGTTGCATTTGAGGAAGAACTTGAGAAAGAACCTGAAACAGCATAGTCAGTGGGCTCAAGGGCCTGAGGGTTCTGGAAACAAATGAAGATCCAACTTCTCCCTGCCATGCCTCCTCCCAGCAGAGTGACTCCATCCTGCCTGCTCGCACGCAGGCACACTCCCCATATTCCCATCACAAGCTGCACACACACAGGATGCCTGGTGTCCACGGCGTAGAACCCGTTCCAATGACTACTTCATACACAGAATATCTCCAGTGTAGCATCACACAGTGCCTATTTGTCCCACAATGTATACTTATGACACTTACACAAAGTGTATTGTTAATGAACGTGTCTGTTATATATATTATATGTACCTATTACTCATGAATTATACCCACCACACAATGTATACTCCATACGCAGCAGGTACTCGCACTTACCTGTAAACTTATTCCACTCCATGCATATTTGTCATAGTATATGCCCATAGTGTATATGCATCCCTATCACATAGCATGTCTCCCCACAGAGTGTATCCATCACCCCGCACAGTGTATACTGTCAAAAACAGTATATCCTTTCTATACACTGTATATGCCTTATAAACTATTACAAAACAGCCATCATACACAGTGTATACCCACCACACTCAGGGTATACCCTTCACAGAAGCCTATACAATACGTATTCTACATACAGCCTGTACTTATCATACACATATGATATACTAATCACACAGAGTCCCATTATGTACAGCATATGCTCATCCTACATGGTATAAGCAGAGAAAGAATATGGCAGTATATGCGTTAATATACCAGTTAATGTTGTATGTGATCACCCAAAATATAGTCATTGCAAATACTGTACAGTCATCACACATAGCAAGCAGATCCCCCTTCCTCCTTCACAGCAGATCCCCGTAACAAACCCCCCTCACACACAGATCTCGCTCACACATAGCAGACCTCCTGCCCCAGCACCCCCAGAGATCTTCCTCATACATGCATTGCTATGATACCCATTATATACAAAGCAAAAATATAATCACAGAGCCTATACCCATCACACGTGCATCGAGTACCTGTCAGACACACAATACAGATACAGAGGATATCTTCTTTTCTCACATAACAGTAATTAGACAAAAGCACAGCAGATGCAGTGATGAGGCTGCTTTTTAACAAATACATGAGCACTTGGTCTTCCTTTCTTCCAGGCAGGAGGCTGAGGTGGTGGGGCCGCGGCCCTGCCACCGCCAGTGACGTAACCATGGATCCAGCAGGTTCTGCTCTTGCTCACCAGGTCTTCCCACCTTTTCCCTTTCCGGTACAGGTTGCATTTAGCCTTTGGGTCCTCACCAATTCTCACTTCCTGTCTGGCCATCGGGGACCACCCCTCCCTGAGAGCCCCAGGGCCCTGCAGGCACCTCCATCTATGCCGACCTGCCCCAGGACATCTCAGTGTCTGAGGCTGGTTGGCATTCCCTGCAGAGTGGCGTTGAGTAAGAAGCAGCCACACAAGGCCTGGGCCCTCCCTGGGGGTGATGACAGTCAGTCCCCTTTTCCCTTCCCTTTGAGCCTCTAGCTCAGATCTGCACATAGTCGATGCCACCGATGGTGGAGCTGCTGAAATCTCACCCATGCCAGCTAGTCCACGAGGCTGCTCCCACCCAGTGAGAGGCGCGCCAATGCGCACACTCTCCAGAGAGCCTCTGGCTGCAGCAGGGCAGGCCCTGACCCTCCTCGCCAGCCTCGGGGCTATTAAGAAAAATTATCCACAACTTGCAAATAAGGCAAAAAGAGGACTGTGAGTCCTTTCAAAGTCATCCTGGAACAGTGGTTTTCAAAGTGTGGTACCCACACCAGCAGCAGCAGCAATAGCAGCAGCACCTGGGAACTGGGTAGAAATGCAGAAATCTCAGGCCTCACCTCAGACACACAGAATCAGAAACTCTTGGGGGCGGGGCCTAGCCACCTGTGTTTTCATCATTCCTCCAGGTGACTGTGATGCTTCCTAAGGCTTGAGAAGCACTGCTCTAGAGTTGCGCTACCTGTACAACAGCCACTAGCCCTGTGTGACATTGAGCACTTCAAGGTAGTTAGTTGGAACTGAGACGTGCTATAAGGATAAAATACCTCTCAGATTTCAATCGCTTAGTTAGGAAAAAAAAAGTAAAAGGCCTCATTAGTAAATTTGTTGGTATTGATTACGTGTTGCAATGATAATAACTTTGAATATATTGGGTTACATACAATGTATCATAACAGCCCTGACCAATGTGGCCCAGTTGGTTGGGCGTTGTCCTGCAAAGCAAAAGTTCGCAGGTTTGATTCCTGGCCAGGATACATGTCCAGGTTTCAGGTTCGGTCCCCGGTCGCAGAGCATATGAGAGGCAATGGATTGATGTTTGTCTCTCACATAGATGTTTCTCTCCCCCTCCTTCTCCCTCCCTTACCCTCTCTCTAAAAATAAGTAAAATAAAATAAAAATATTGTCACAATTAATGTTACCAGTTACTTGTTTTTTTAAAAAAATGTGGCTACTAGAAAATTTAAAATTACATATGTGGTTTGCATTACATTTATATTGACAGTGTTGCTCTAGAGCATTATGTTAACAAAGCCATCTAATAGTTGGCTGATTCTCCAGGGCAAAGTAACTTTGACTCATTTGCTGTTGACTGGGGCCCAGACCACTTAAAGTTAGGTGCTAATCTGTAGGAAACTGATAAGATGCAAATAATTTTTGTTTGGAGAAGTAAATCATTTCTGTTTCGTAGAGAAATTAGCCTTTATTTATTGTCCTATGGACATTAGCTTCATATCTAACTTGGCAACTTTATTCCAGTATTTTTCACATAATCACATCTCTTCTCCCATCCCCCCTCCCTCCCTCCACCCCTGTCCGTAACTATATACTCCCCTGGAAAGAAGAGAGCCTGGCAGGGTCTGGGTAGCTGAGGATTGAACCACCCTGCTCTGGGGCCAGGGCCATCCCACAGGGACTTAAGGCAGGAGGGGATGTGGGCTTTGTTCCTAGGGGACCTGAAGTTCTGCTTGTCATCATGGAAGCCCCTCCCTCCCAAGCTGGGATGTTTCCAGGGGTGGAGGAGGATGGGAGGATAGGAGAAGAAGGGTGTTTCTAATAAGCCTCACCGCCCCCATGGGGTTTGAAGGCAGTCTGGGGGAGCCACTTTTACCTGGCTGGGCAGGGCCACGCCCACAGCCCTGGCTGAGCTGAGGACACTATGGAGGGTGAGCTCTATGGCGGGTGAGCGTGTTAGGATGCCTCCTGGGTCAGGTAGGACCTGTGCCCAGTGCCATACCTACTGTGGCCATGAGGCTGTTTGGGGGCATGATCCCACGGAAAGGGTGGTGAGAGAAAGGTCAAGTCCTAGAAGCTGCCATTGAAATTGCTAGGAGAAAACACCGTAAGTTACAAATAAAATACAAAACAAATACAATATACAAATGCAAAATATAACTGCCAAAGGAAATTCAAAAAGTCATCCCGGTCTAATTTATCAAGCACTTAGCAAGCAAGAACTCTCTGCTGAGTTCTTGCTGCATTATCTTGTTTAATCCTCTCACAGTTCTGAGGTGGTAAAGGTAGGTCTGCATTCATTTCCACTTTACAGGTGGAAACACTGAGGATAAGCAAGAACAAGCTGCATAGTCACAGTGAATGCCAAATGAACATGGGATCTCATGCACTATGGATATTGAGAAGAATCATGGGAAAATCCCTCTAAGCGGGGATCTCAGATTCCAGTCTAACCCCAACTGTGGCCGCAGGACTGTGCAGGAAGCTGTCCTTTAAAAGAGTGAGCCAGGCCTTGCAAGCAATAGGTTAGCCCTGGGCTGGGGATTTCCTCAAGGTTACACATTCATCAATGTTGCAAAGGAGACTCAGGTCTCCTTACCCCTCGTTTTAAACCTTTGGTTGTTGTCACTATTGCTTTAAATCTGAGAAGATTTTTACGATTAAAGACCAGTTGCCCAAGATGAGCCAAAAGTTGATTAGTATTGGAGTTTAGTGAAGGTTACACATGGCTCCATTCTTCTATTCTGTCTGTATGTTCAACAATCTCCATAAAGTTTAAAGAAGACCAGATGAAGAGCTGTGCCCTGGCCAGGTGGCTCAGTTGGTTGGAGCATCATCCTGTGCACCCAAAGGTCACGGGTTTGACTCCCAGTCAGCGCACATACTTGGGTTGTGGTTTAATCTCTGGTGGAGGTGTACACAGGAGGCAACCAATCAATGTTTCTTTCTCACATCAATGTTTCTCTCCCTCTCCCCGCCCCACCCCGCCACTTCTCTCTCTAAAATCAATTGACATGTCCTCAAGTGAGGATTAAAAAAAAAAGACAAGATGAAGAGCTGTGGATAGTGGTCATCCAACTAATAAAGCAATTAAAGGTGGTAGTTATGCATCATGACTCTGGATGCCTAAGATTTATAAATGAAACCTAAGAGTAGAGCAGTTCACTCACACACCTGAACTTAGCGTAGCCTTCTTAATCATTTCTATAACTGCTTTTTATTCCTCTCTGTAAAAACAACTCAAGATGAAATTAAAATGAACCTTCCTAGTCAATGAAATATTCCCTATTAAAGAAGCAGATGCTGGATTCACTAGGACTCAAGTGCAAACATTTGATTTATACTTAACTTCTCAGCGGTGACACCATTGCATTAAGGAAACCTCCCCTAGTACAGCACTTCACTCAAAGGAGACAAGAGATAAGGAAAATATGGAGGTGACTGATATGAGTCCACTGTTAAACTCTGGCTTCTCAGGGGCTGGAGAGCAGAGTGGATGGAGCTGCTCTTCGGAAGGCAGTGTCCAGGTATCACATGGTGAGTTGGTACTTGTCTGGAGTCCCTCACCCCCAGCTTCTGCGAGTGTTGGCTGTTAAAGGGTTCACAGCTGCCCCCACTACCTGTGAATTATCCTCAGCCAGAAGCACGGTCCCCACCAGCAGCCCACAGCCAAAACTGACATCACAAGAATGATCAACTCGTAGCGCTATTCATGCTCCCAAACTCCTCAAAGGGTCAATCTGATAATGGACTCCAGCTGAGACCATCCCTTTGCAAACTCACTCCTTTTCCTGCCCAGTCCTCTTCCCTCACTCCTTGTCTCTCCACAGCTCTCCTCCAACACAGCACTTTCACAAGAATCCCTGTCTCCAGCCCCGCTTCTAGGAATGTCATCCCAAAAACTAGGTCGCAGAGCTTTTTACCAGCTTTCTTCCTCCATCCCTGTGAGATACTTACTTGGAGCTGAAATTATGTTCTCACTTCCAAAGAGGAAGCTGTTAGTAACTGATCTCAAGGGTGCTTGCAATTACAGGACTGTGAGGAGCAAGGAAATGAATGTTTAGATTACAAGTGCTGTCCAAAAGAACGTTTCCTAGAATGATATCCACTAGCCACATGAGGCTACTGAGCACCTGAAATGTGGCTAGTGTGACTGAGAAACTGACATTTCAATTAACTTAAATAGTCACATGTGGCTTGTGGTTACCACATCAGACGGAAGATCTAGAAAGGGAAAGTGCCGTAGAAAGCCCCGACTGATGTGGCTCAGTTGGTTGGGCGTCTTCCCGAAAAGTGAGAGGTCGCTGGTTTGATTCCCAGGCAGGGCACATGCCTAGGTTATGGGTTTGATCCCCAGTCAAGGTGTGTTCGAGAGGCAACCAAATGATGTTTCTCTCTCTCCCTCTTTCTCTCTCCCATCCCCCTCTAAAAAAATAAATAAAATCTTTTAAAAATGCTGTGAATGGATACATGTGTTGAGGCAGGGTATGCAAAACAACTACTGTGAAGGCCTTGGTAAAGAATGCAGATTGAGAGCAAAGGGTAGAATAAAATTAGACATTTATTTCCAAGACCAAAGACGGCACTGCAACCAGGGATGGGGCAAAGAAGGATGGGAGAAGGGGGGGGCGGGGAACAATCCCTCACTACTTTTCACACCAAAGGGTTTGCCTTTGAGCTCATGGGCCTCAGGAAATACAGAATATCTTCTGGGGCAAGGTCTGTGCTGGCTATTGTTTTTTCTTTTTAAAAAATATTTTATTTATTTATTTTTAGAGAGGGGAAGGGAGGGATAAAGAGAGGGAGAGAAACATCAATGTGTGGTTGCCTCTCGAGTGCCCCTTACTGGGGACCTGGCCCACAACCCAGGCTCGTGCCCTGACTGGAAATCAAGATGGCAACCCTTTGGTTCGCAGACCGTGGCTCAATCCACTGAGCCGCACCAGCCAGGGCTGCCACTGTTTTTCTTGTCGGCTGCTCCCTGCCATCGGCTCAAGGACAGAAGAGGATACAGATGGCTGGACCATTCATTCCCTCATTCATTCAATATACCCATTTAAAAAGATGTATTAAACACCTCCTATGTGTCAGACAGCAGAATCTAGAGATGATCAAGGTCTTAAGAAAATTAGAATCCAGCAGGAAAGAGAGAAACTTAAAGTACAGCTAGTCAGATAAGAGTGGTGGGCATGGCAGGGTAACTTGCCAAATATAATCTGTAGCAGCTACTCTGCCTGGGAGCAGTGGAAGGGGTTTTTAAGGTCACACGTGATCTTGGGCATTTGAGGTCTTGAAGGACCAGAGACATGCCCCTGGAAGAGAAGTAGGAGGAAGGGGCCCCCCAGGCAAAGGGAGTAACAGCCCTGCCAAGGGGCAGGTGGGATGCATGGCATGCTTCCCCAGTGGTGCCTGACAAGCCTGAGGGATGATCTGTGGACCAGGGCCTGGGGGTGGAGGGAACTGGCAGCAAAACATGCGGATTGGGACCTGTGCGTGATAGAAAGCCATCCAGGGGTGCCTTATTGGCTGTGTCATTTGGAAGAGTCGATTTGCATGTAGGGAGAAGCACATACCAAAGGGCCTAGGCTAGAGAAGGGATGGAGAATGAGGAGGCTGGTGCTTGGGGTAGTTCAGGCCCAGGTGGGGGTGGCCCAATGGGGCAGCCCATGCTACTTGCTGATCTTGGCTTGGGACAGCAGCCGAGGCCCAGTGTCCCCAGGGCCACAGCCACCTGCCAGGCCTGGACCTGGCCTCCCCACCACGATCCTCATTGGGGCAGAGGTGGCTGCAGTGCAGATGGGCTGGGGGACTATAAATAGCCAGGGTGCATACATTAGCATGCCAATGCACCCGAACCCCATCCTCTATGCTAATGGCCCACCATGCGCCTGAACACCTTCTGTTCCCCTGCATGCATTTGCATGCACAATTAGCATAATCTTGTATAATTAATGAACAGTGTCAATTTTAGCTCCTAAGTAATTTGATTAACATGTTGATAGGGCACTTACTAGGCTCTCCAAACCTCAGGGCTGGGCATGGGGCCTGAGGAGAGGAGGAGAGAAGGTGGAGAGACTGCTAAGCGGGCCCCCAGCTGCCCATAAAGAGTGGCGGTGACTCCACTCTCCCTTAATGGGGCCTGAGGGGAGGGGTGGAGAGGTTGCTAATGGGAGGCCTCTGGGCACCCCACATGGAGTGGCGGGGACAGGCCGGAGCATGATTACAGTGGGTCACCTGAGCACGAAGCACATTGTGTCTGAGTGGACACAGAGACACACACCTCGCCTGCATGTACTCCGGGCCCAGGGAGTGTCCTGTGAAGGCAGGACAGGAAGAACAGAAGAGGAGGAGGGATGGATAAAACGTCGGGTGAATGGGAGTCTGGGGATGGATGGGCAGAGGGAAGCCATGAAGGGGGAAAGAGTGCTTGTGGGTACTTTGGGGACATAAGAGGAAGATAGGGGTCCTGAGACTGAAAGGAAGAAGTCGTGTGCTCCTCGGGCCTTAAGTGCGTGAGCCAGGCTCCAAAGCCAAAGATCTTGGCCCCTTTTATTTATGAATCATGAGAGTGGTAGAGGTGGGGGCTGGCAAGGGCTAGTACCTTCTATAATATACCAAGCGGCTCAGGGCAGAAAGAACATGCAGAAGGCTGAGTGTTGCCCGCTTCCTATTCAGAGACAGACCCATTCCCAGCCTGCAGGTAGGCAGAGGCTCCGCTCCTCTCCTGCTTATCTCTGACTGGGGTCAGTCAAGAAGTTCCTCCCTGCCTCTACCTGACTTTCTTGTTGCTGTCTAGGTTCAGTTGCACTTACCTTCTATAATAAGATGGTCAGTTGACATGAGGGCGGGGTGGGGTAAGAAATGATATTGTGGCAGACACTGTGCTGGGCATTGTGTAAATACTTCTTACCTAACTTCACAATGCCCCTTCCAGCTGGGGTTAAGAGTCAGCTCCGTTTTACAAATGAGGAAGCAGCCTGAGAAAGGTGAAACCTTGCTCCAAGTCATACGGACAGATATTACAGGTTGGCTTGAGCCCGGCAGCCCTGAATAGTCCTTAGCTTCATGGTGATAATTTATAATCCAAATTGCAGACAGTTCATTCACTTTACATATTATGGTCCCCAGGCCTTGTCAAGTCTACGCTGTATTCTCCACCAATATCCTCTGGGGGCACTGTCCACAGCTCCACTCTAGCCTCAGCATGGGAGCCACTCTGATCTCAAGCTTGATTTTAGCTGCCCAGGTGTTTTACCTTAAGTCCCTGGATTAGGGATGGCTCGGGGAAGCCTGCCTTTGTGATTGGCATCCCAGCCTATATGAACCCCAGGGCACATGGCCGAATCTCTATTGAACCCTTTCTGCTTCTCCCTCCCTCAGATGGTCCCAGCTCTGCAAAGGGATCAGGAGAAGGAAGTGGAGTTTATTCTGCAGGCAAGAAAAAAAAATTCAGTCCCACTTTAGCACTGACCCAGCAGGGAGGTTCTGGAACCTCAAGGGGAACTGCCAGATGGACCCTAGACAGAAGCCGGTACCTGCAGCATCAGTATGGCAGAAATGAGGCCCTGCTGGGAAGGGGGTAAGGAAACAGATGCTATAATGGGCTTGTTTTGTGGCTGTGGAGGAAAACGGGGAATATTCCACTGACCATTGGATTAGGAGGGGGGACATATTTTTTTCACAGTTCCTACATCCCCTTCTCATCAAATTGCATTTATCAGGTTCTATTTGATCTAGTTATTGGGGGGTCTAAGTTTTCCACCAACAGAACAGATGAGAACTTACCGCGGCTAGGTAGCTAGGTAGCTCTGGCATGACCTGTTTCAATAGTATTATTGAACAACTGAACAACACCCACTGAACATCAGGCACAACTACATGCCAGAGAATGTCCACAGCCCACAGCTCCTGCCAACCCCCAGGATCCAGAGGAGGAGAGCTGTGGGCCTCTCATGAGAGGAAGTTTTCACCCCCTCCCCCCAATTCCTGGCCAATCAAGCAACTGTGTAATCTTAGAGCCGTGATGTCCAATAAGATAGCCATTTTAATGTGGCTATTTAAATCTTAATCAAAATTAAATAAAATTGAACATTCAGTTCCTCAGTCAGAGCAGTTACATTTCAAGTGCCCAGTAGGACCATGTGGCTATCGGCTACCATATTGGTCAGTGTACGACATTTCCATCATCACAGAAAATTCAACTGGATAGTGTTGTCTTAAAGCCTTACATTGTCTTCTGTTTCCTCTGCCATTATGTAAAACCTTACATAATTATGTTTTATCTCAACAGCTCTGTAAACTCTCAGAGGGGAGGAATCAATTGTTAAAACTTCTCCCTCTTCTCTATAAAGCAACAGGAACATGGGCAAAAAATTAACTTTTTCAGGATTCTGAAAATCAACAAAGGGTTTGCAATGATCCAAGAAGTATTTATTTAAAAACATGGTTGAATCTTAGTAAGAACAGAGAGCTTTGCAGTGTTTTAACGTGCCCTATCCCATTCCTCTCTTCCCAGCTCTCTGGTAGCCTTGAAAACGAGCAGCCTTGAAACCATGGTAGTTGTGAAAACTAGCAGTCTAGTAGCCACTAGAAAGGATAGATTGGGTTTGGAACTTCTCAGCGGTCTGTGTTTCCAGTTGTTGATCTACCTGGCAGCTCCCTAACAGCCCATTCTCAGTTCTTATTATTTGACCTGACTCAGACCTTGCTTAGTGGGAAAAGCCCTATTCTCAGGGTGTTTGCTGAAAACAGCTAGTGGCAAGTGTTCAACATTGCTGTTGCTGGAGGCAGTTGGTACTAGTTAGGGCAAAACAGGGATCTGGAAAAAGTGGGAATGAGATGTTCATAGGGGCTCTGAAAAGCTCTTATATATTTCTGGAGATTTAGAAGGTCATGTGTACATGCAGGAAAGAGCACATGCCCAGGAAAGATCTCAGAAAGCTCTTCCTAGTCTCTCACCTCCGGTTGACCCTGAAACCTTGCATAAGCAGAAAGTGAGGGTGAAGGCAGAGCTGCTCCACAACCTTTTGGCAAAGGGTTGAAGACTTATTCATCCAAGCCAATTAAGAAAGTGCCTGTCCAATCATGAGGAGACCAGTAAGTTGAATGAATGGAAGAAATTTTAGTGGCTACACATGACAAGGAATACGAATGCTATAGAATCAGTCCAGGAAAGGCACTAAACAAACAGCTGCAACAATAAACACTGGAATGGGGGATCAGAGTTATCCATTTATATTAAAATATTCAGTTTTCAACAATTATTAAACATGCAAAATAAGAAACTATGGCCCATACATGAGAAATAAAGCAGTTAGTAGGAGCTGTCTTTGGGGAAGCCTGCATGTTAGACTTAGTAAACAAAGACTTTAAATCAGCTATTATATTTAAAGAACTAAAGGAAAGTATGTCTAAAGAATAAAAGAAAGTATGAGAATAATATTTCACCAAATAGAAAATTTCAATAAAGAGATACAAATTATAAAAGAGCACCAAATTTAAATTCTGGAGTTGAAGGAAAAAACTGAAACAAAGAATTTCTAGAGAAACTCAATAGTATATTTGAGTTGACAGATGAAAAAGGAATCAGGGAACTTGAAGATAAGTCAATTAAGATTATCAAGTTCTGGAGCAGGAAGAAAAAAGAATGGCAAAATGTGAGCAGCGCCTAAGATGTTGTGAGACACCATTAGGCATACCGACATATACATAATTGGAGTCCCAGCTGGAAAGAAGAAAATGAAAGGGACAGAAAGAAAAGTTGAAGAAATACTGGCCAAAACTTCCCAAATTTGATGAAAAACCTTATTCTGCATATCCAAGAAGCTTAATGAACTCCAAGTAGTATGAACTCAAAGAGATGCACATAGACACATACTTAAACTGTCAGAAGACAAAGGCAAAGAAAGAATCTGGGAAGAAACAAGAGAAGCAACTCATTGTTGACAAGTGAGTCTCAATAAGATTAACAGCTGACTTCTCATTAAAAGCAATGGAGGTTAGATGACAATGAAATGACATATTCAAAGTGCTGAATGAAAACAGTTGTCAACCAAAAATTCTTGCAAAACTATCCTTCAAATATTAAGTATAAATTAAAATTAAAAAAATATAAAAGATGATTTAAGGTATTTTCAAATAAGCAAAAACTGAGGGAATTAATCACTAGCAGATCTTTCCTTCAAGGAATACTTACAGGAATCCTTCAGTCTGAAATGAAAGGATACAAGAGAGTAATTTGAATCGACAGGAAGAAATAAATAGTACTTGTAAAAGTAACTGCACAGCTAAATATAAAAGACATTATATATGTATTTTTGTTTGTAATTCTTTTGTTTCCCTACCTAATTTAACAGACAGCCCTGGCTGGTGTGGTTTAGTTGGTTGGAGCATCATCCTGTAAACCAAAAGGTTGCGGGTTCAATTCCTGGTCAGCACACATGCTTAGGTTGTGGGTTGGGTCCCAGGCAGGGGGCATGTGAAAGGCAACCGATTTCACATCTCTCTCTCTCTCTCTCTTCTCCCCTGCCCTTTTCCCTCTCTCTAAAATCAGTGAGCACGTCCTCAGGTGAAGATTAAAAAAAAAAAGACAAATGCATGTGTTTGGGGGCAGGGAGTATAAAGCAACTCTTGGTACTTTTCTGCTAATTTTTTATGTAAACCTAAAGCGGCTCTAAAAAGTAAAATATATCACAGAAAACTGCATAAAACAGTAATTATAAAACTATGTTGATGGGCTTTTGGTTGGTAAACATATACTGTGATTAAGAAGGACATTAAAAAAAGAGAGGAGAGGGAATGAAGCTATATTAGAGCATTGTTTTTATATACTACTAAAATGAAGTTGATAACCTTAATTAGACTGTATTAAACTAAGATATTAATTAATATTTACAGGGAAACCACTAAGAAAATTACTTAAAAATTAAATAAAAACAACAACAACATTTTAAAAGTACACTGGACACTATCCATTTAACACACAAAAAAGGCAGTAATGGAGTAATAGAGGAACAACAAAAATAAGAGAAAATACATCTTTCAATTATTTGACACTTACCTATTTAAATGAGACATTTTTTATTATTAAGAATGAACAGTAAAAACAAATAGAATTCTTAATATTCACATATATACCACTTGAAATGTTTTTATCACTACAAGTTGTGAAACATTGACTTCTGATCTAAATAGCACTTTTTTTCGTTGAAAAAAAGAATGTGTAGCATAATTTGAAAGTTTAATTAATTGAATAAGCTCATTGTTAGTAGCAAGCTGAATGGTGAGATTCGTCATTGGAAAGGCAGGGGAAGATTTGTGATGCACAGAGATACAAGGGAAAAGTCAAGGTTAAAAAGGGGGTAGAAATTGGGATGACGCATCTAATGGCCAAGAAATGACAAGAATAGCTTGAAGCCACCAGAAACTGGAAAAGACAAAGAAGGGCACTCCTTTAGAGTCTTAGGAGGAAACATAGCTATTAAAACCCCTTGATTTGGATTTCTGGCCTTTGGAATTGTGAGGAAATACATTTCTGTTGTTTTAAGTTACAAAAAAAAAAAAAAAAGACAAGCAACACAAAGCAAAATGGCAAAATGGCAGGCATACATTCTACTTTATCAGTAATTACATTAAATGTAAATGGAGTAAACACTTGTATTAAAGAGCAGAGATTGGGCCAATGGATTTAAAAAACATAATCTAACTATATGCTGTCTATATGAGACATAGTTTAGATTCAAAGATAGTAGTAGGTTGAAAATAAAAAAGGGTTAGAAAAGATACATCAAGCAAATACTAACCAATAGAGCTGGAACAGTTTTATTGATATCACACAAAATAGACAAAACTGTTATGAGACAAAGACATTTTATAATGATAAAAATGCCAATCTATCAGAAAAAATAAGAAATGTAAACATATGTGTATGTGATAATAGAGCTCTGAAATACATGAAAAAAATGACAGATTTGAAGGAAAAACTAGATAATTCAACAACAATAGTTGGAGATTCAATGTCTTACTTTTAATAATGGATAGAACTACTAGGCATAAGATCAACAAGAAAATAAAAGACCCAATATACCCTCCCTATAGCATCTCATAAAATAAATGAGTTACATTTTTACATAGCACTTTCAATAATTACCATCATAAAGATTTAATTTCCACTTGGGTTCATCTGAATTAAATGCAATGTCAATAAAAATAACCCAGAAGCAACAGAATAGAAAGACAACTATAAAGTGGGAGAGAATATTTGCAAATTATCCATCGGATAAAGGGTTAATATCAAGACTATACAAAGAATTCTCACCAATCAGTAACAACAAGAAACCAAATAACCTAATTTAAAAATGGGCAAAGGACCTCATTTCTCTAAAGATGATGTACACATGGCCCAAAAGCATCTGAAAAAGATGCTCAACATCACTTATCATTAGAGAAATGCAAATCAAAACTACAATTAGATAACCTCTCTCACCCATTAGGATGACTACTATATAAAAAAGGAAAATAACAAGTGTTGGTGAGGAAGTGGAGAAATTAGAATCCTTGTGCACTGCTGGTGGGAATGTAAAGTGGTGCAACCGCTATGGAAACAGTATTGAGTTCCTAAAAAAAAAAAAAAAATTAAAACTATCATAAGATCCAGCAATACCACTTCTGGGTATATATCCAAAGGAATTGATATTTCAAATATCAATATCGCAGAGAGAGATTTTCACACTCATATTCATACCAGCATCACTCACAAAAGCCAAGCAGTGGAAGCATGAAAATGTCTATTGATGGATGAATGTGGTATATATAACTAAAAGTGAATATTATTCAGCCTTAAAAGGGAAGAAAAACCTGTTACATGCTACAATATGAATGAACCTCGAGAAATTATACTAAGTAAAATAAGCCAGTGACAAAAAGACAAATACTATATGATTCCTCTTATATGAGGTATTTAAAGTAGCCAAATTCATAGAAACAGAAAGAAGACTGGTATGTCCAGGACTGGGGAGAGGGAAAAATGTGGAATTGTAGTTTAATGGGTATAGAGTTTCGGTTTTGCAAGAAAAATGTCTGGAGATCTGTTGCACAACAATGTGAAAGTACTTAATACTACTGAATTGTATTATTTAAAAATGGTAAAGATGATAAACTTTATTATGTGTTTCCTTACCACAATTTAAAAAATAAACCAGGAAATAATTTTGAAGTAACCTAAACAATCTAATTGAAAGTTAATATGAAAAAATATAATCAAGAAGAGCTGGAAAAATTCTAAAATATAAGATTAATGGTGAAGGAATGCTAGATCTACCAGTTAATAAAACATGTTATAAATCTTCAAAAAATAGCATCATGTTTCCACATAAATAAATAGGTGAAAAAATGAAATAGAGTGGAGAATCCAGGAATACACATAATTATATTTAGACTACAGCATGGCTGATACTTACAATTTGTAGGGAAAGATGGGTTATTCAATCCACCTGTATTTTTTCCTGGTAGATGCCAGTTGACCCAAGAGAAATCATTGTATAACCCATCCACTAAAGAACTCCAAAGACAATGAGAAGCTCTTATACATAGGCAGAGAGAAAAGAGAGCTAACCCACAAAAGAATGATAACTATGCCATACTTTTTAATAACAACAATGGAAATATTTTCAAAGAGCTAATTAAAAATAACTGTCAATCTAAAATTGTGTTCCCGGGGAAACGATCTTTCAAGAGAGTGATATCAAGACATTTACAGTAAAACAAAAGTGAGAATGATTTACCATCAGTAGATTTTCATTAAAGGAAAGATTTCTAATACACACACACACACACACACACACACACACACACACTTCAGAAAATGACCCCACAAAAAGTTGTTTGAGAAGCAAGGAAAGATGAGTAAAAATTTGGTAAATCTAAAAAATGTTTATATAATAAAAATAATAACAATGTGTAGACTTCAAAAATAATTAAGAAACTTCCGGTCAAGATGGTGATATAGGCAGACATGGCTCACTTCTTTGCACAACCACATCAAAATTGCAAATAAAATTTAAAACAACCATCACTCAGAACCCCATCAGAAACTGAGTTGAATGGAAGTCTGTCAACTACGGAATTAAAGAAACCACATCCATCCAGACTGGTAGGAGGGCAGGGATGTGGAATGGGCTGGTCCCTCATCCACATGTGGTGGATAAAAATTAGGGAAGGATATCTCAGGAGTGAGGAACCCCAGCCCTACACCAGGACCCCCAGCCCAGGGTTACAGTGCCAGGAAGATAAGCCCCCACAACTTTTGGCTGCAAAAACCAGCAGGGATTGAGTCGGTGGAAGAAACTGCTGGAGCCCAAAGTAATTCCCCTTAGAGAACCTACAAATGAACTCATCTTACTCAGATTCGCTCCCTCTGAGCTTCAGCACCAGGGGTGCAGCTTGAAAGGCAATAGTGGTATACAGGGAGAAACTGAAGTGTTTGGCATCAAGGTGAGCAGAGGCCATTGTCCCTTCTCTAAACCGTCCCCCTAAAAGACAACAAGCTGGTGCCATATCTGAGACTCCATCAACCTGGCTAACACAGTTTGACCTGCCTTGGAGAACCCCAGAGAATCTGTCCCACCTAACTTACAGGCCCACCTAAACAGCTTTTCCATATGAATGGCTGGTCTGGGTTCATGCTTCACAACTTCCTAAATCCTACCAAACAGGCAACAGCTGGCCTCAGTGAGCCCCAGGCCCAGGACTAGCAGCAGCCTGCCTAGATTCACAGCTTGGCTTCTTCTGGAATCTCCAAGCCCAGCACAAGTAGCAGCCATCTCAGAATGCTTTATAGCTCAGGCAAGGTGGCCCTGGAAAAACACAGGTCAGTGCTGACCTTGGCCAGCACAACCTGGGAAACCCTAGGGCCAGCACACCCAGTGGACAGCTACAGACCATGTCAGAGCACCACCACTCTGCCCCTGCACAGCTGATCCCCTATGGAGGGCAGAAGTTGGTGGTCAGTGGTCACAGCCAATCTTTGCAGATGACTGGCCTGGGTAAATCTCTCCAAATGATCTGCCAACAGCAACCAAAGCTCAACTATAAGAGGAGGGTGTACTCAACCCATACAGAAGGTGCACCTTGAGTACCCAGCTTGGGTGTTAGGGGAGGCTGTGCCACTGGATCCTACAGGACACCTACTACATTAGGCCACTACCAAGACGAGTCAAAGCAGCTCTATGTAATATATAGAAGCAAATACATGTAGGCTACCAAAATGAGGAGACAAAGAAACATGGCCAAATGAAAGAACAGATCAAAACTCCACAAAAAGAGCTAAACACAATGGAGATAAGCAATCTATCAGATGCAGAGTTCAAAACACTGGTTATAGGGATGCTTAAGGACCTTAGTGAGGGCCTCAAAAGCATAAAAAAGATGCAGTCAGAAGTGAAGGATGCACTAATGGAAATAAAGAACAATTTACAGGGAAACAATAGTAGAGTGGATGAAGCCAAGAATCAAATCAATGATTTGGAACATAATGAATTAAACACACACACACACACACACACACACACACACAACCAATCAGAACAACAAGAAGAAAAAAGAAACCAAAAAAATAAAAAATGAGGATAGTATAAGCAGCCTCCGGGAAAATTTCAAGCATTCTAACATTTGCATCATAGGGGTGCTAGAAGGAGAAGAGAAAGAGCAAGAAATTGGAATTCTATTTGAAAAAATAATGAAAGAAAACTTCCCTAATCTGATGAAGGAAATAGACATGCAAGTCCAGAAAGCACAGAGAGTCCCAAACAAGATGGATATAAAGAGGTGCACCCCAAGACACATCATAATTAAAATGGCAAAGATTAAAGATAAAAAGAGAATCTTAAAAGTAGCAAGAGAAAAGCAGTTAGTTACCTATAGTGGAGTTCCCATAAGACCATCAGTTCATTTCACTAAAGAAACTTTGCAGGCTAGAAGGGACTGGCAAAAAATATTCAGAGTCATGAAAAGCAGGGACCTACAGGCAACATTGCTCTACCCAGAAAAGATATCATTCAGAATTGAAGGGCAGATAGGGAGCTTCCCAGACAAGAAAAAACTAAAGAAGTTCATCATCACCAAACTATATTATATTAAGTCCCTATAAGTATTAAAGAGACTTATTTAAGAAAAAAGAAAATAAACCTATAAACAATAAAATGGCAAAAAATACAAATCTATCAACAATTGAACCTAAAAAACAAACGAAGCAAACAAGAAGAACAGAGGCAGAATCATGGTTGTGGTTTGACGGTTTGCCAGATGGGGGGCTGTGTGGGGGAATGAGTGAAGAGGTGAGGGGGCCAAGCAGTACAAATAGGTAGTTACAGAACAGCCATGGGGATGTAAAGTACAGTATAGGAAATGGAGTAGCCAAAGAACTTATATGCATGACCCCTGGACATGAACAATGGTGGAGGGATTGACTGAGGAGGGTCCTGGGTGGAGGGGGCAAAAGGGAAAAAATTAGGACTAATGTAAAAGCATAAACAATAAAACATAGTTAAAAAAATAAAACTCATGGGGTAATAGAGTGGCCTAAGATCAATGGTGTGCTGTGAAATGTTTAACAACCATTTCCAGAGGGGGAAACCCTGATTTATAGTGTTTGTCCATTTCCATGGTTATACATTCCCCCAAGGCTGATTTTAAGCTACTAATGTGATGTCTCTGAATAAGAAGTTGAGAAGAGTTGCTAATAATTAGCTCCTGTGAGTCAGTATGAACCAGCTCGGGCACAGCACTGTCAAAGATTCTAATATTAGTCAGGAAAGAAATTATAACTTTGTTTGAATATATAGTAAATTTTAAGGGTAATAACTAAAAAATAGAAATGAAGTGAATAAATTTCCAAACTACTAAAGGGGAAAATAAAATACACGCATACACCACATCAAACAAAATAGTCAAACGATTTTAAGTAGCAAGAAAACAAAGAAACATAGAAGCGGAACAAATAGAAAGCACAATAATGATAGAAAATAGTTGAAATAAATCAATAATCTCAATAGTAAATGGACAAAACTAGACAGGTAAGAAACAGACTAGACTTTTAAAAATATAAATCCAGCAATCTCCTTTAAAGTCAAATATCTGGAACAAAAGGACACATAATCGTTGAAAATAATAGGATTTAAGAAGAAATATGAGGCAAATATAACTAAAAGTAAGCTGAGAGAGCCTCTAGATAATATCTATAAAATAGACCTTAAAGCAAAAATATTATTGCTTTATTGATCCTTTATAAAAATAAAGGATCAAAAAATGCTGATAAAAGGATCAACTCAGAAGGAAGGTACAAGATTTCAAACTTGTCCATAGTTAATAAAGTCAGTAATATATATGCATCAAAAGTTAATGGAGCCCACAAGGATAAGCTTAAAATTCATCCCTTAATTTTTAATAGGTTAAGCAGGCTGTAAGTATACACAGATCTGAACAACACAACTAACAATCCTAATTTAGTGGACATGTAGAAAACAGTATACTCAATTAGACAATCAGGTTAGAAATTAATGACAAGAGATAACTAGAAAAATACCACTGTTTGGAAATTAAGAAACATACTTTTTACTTCTGCTTAAGCCAAAATGGAGTAACAGAGGCCACATTTACCTATGGCCTGAGAACAAAATAAACCAGACAAAACACACACAACATTTTTCAATACAATAAATATCAGACAACAAAGGACAGTGGGCCCTGAGAGATGGCAAATAAACATGGTAAACCTCACAAACGTCCCAGCGTGATGCTTTGGGTCTTCCTAGGTCACAGCGCTGGTGGGAGGGACCAAGGCAGAGCCTGGCAGACTTCCAAAGCTGGCGAGAGGGAACTGAGAACTCGGGGGGGCCAAGGTAGTGAGACGTCATAGCACAGAGTGTCAGAGAGGAAACAGGTACATAGAAAGAGAACCCCAGAAGTTTGTGGAGGGTGCCCCTTGAGTGTTTAGCAGAATACTGATCAGTGCAGGCATGTGAAGAAACTACTTAAGGCCAGGGGAAAAATAACCTTAAAGGAATGAAGGGAGAAGTTCTGGTGCTCAGAAAGTTCCTGCTTTTACCAGTTAGACTGAAGAAAGCGAATAATTCCTGGGGAATTGGGTAGAGTCTTCAAGAAAGTCTTACTTTAGTTAGTGAGGAATAATTCGTCTCAGACTGATAACTGCTGTGGACCCATCTAATAAATCATAAAAGCAAAACTCAAGAAAATCAGTGTTTCCAAGTAATTTAACTGCATCCCAGAACAAAGCTCAGGAAGATTTTAGGAATACAAAACTATCCACTATTCGAGATGGAGAAATTCATACTGTCTGGCATCCAATCACAGATTACCATGCACACCAAGATGCAAAAACAACATGGCCCATAGTGAAGAGAATAATCAACTGAAACTGACACAGAATAGACACAGATGTTGGAATTAGCAGAAAAGGGCTTTAGAAGAGTTATTTTAACTGTATTTAGTACGTTCAAAAATTTAAGTAGAGACAAGGAAAATATAAAAAATGTACAAATCAAATTTGTAGAAATAAACACTCCAATGTCTGAGATAAAAGATACATTGGATTGGATTAACAGCAGATGAGATATTGCAGAAGAAAAGATAAGAAAAAATTGGAGGCACATCAGTAGAAACTATCCAAAAATGAAAAAAATGAAACACAGAGAAAAAAAATCTAAAAAAATAAGAAAGAAATAATTATCAGTGAGCAGCAGGACAATCTTAACCAGTTTAATATATAGGTAATAGGAGTCCCAAAATGAGGGTGGCAGAAAAAAATATTTAAAGAAATAATGGTCAAAAGCTTTCCAAATGTAATGAAGACTGTAAACTCACGGATTCAATATCAATGAACTCCAAACACAAGAAACATGAGGAAAATTACACCAAGCTGCTAAAAATGAATACTAAAACAGGAAATCTTAAAAGCAGCCAGAGATAAAAGACATGTTACAAAGGTAATGATGGTACCAAATTTCTCATCAGAAATGCAAGAAAGAAGACAGTGGAGCAACATCTTAAAATAACAACTGTCAATCTAAAATTCTATACCCAGTGAGAATATCTTTCAAAAATACAAGACACATTAAAAAATGCCCTTCAGGCACAACAAAAATGATAACAGCTGGAAATTCCAATCTATAGAAAGGAATAAAGAACAATAGAAATGGTAACTACATGGGGAAATACAGGGTCTAGAACAAATAACACTCCTTTTTTATTATAAAATCTTTTATTACAAAATCAGAAGCATGTAATCCTGTAACATAACAATATCACATTCAAGCACACCAGATGACATTTTAGGTGAAATGCTCAAATTAAAAAATTTTTACACCCATATTATTACCCTACCAACCACACTCAAGCAGGGGTTACTTCTGCTGGACACTGTATATAAGATTTTTTCATATTATTTAAATCTCTTTAAAAATACTTGGCTGTTTAAACAACAACAATAATAATAATGTATTGGGGATTTTAGAACATACATAAAAATAAAATTCATGACACACTAGCATACTATACATAAAGTGGTATAATAAAGTAAATTGCAATAAGGTAAAGACATGTACTGTAAGCCCTAAAGTGATCACTAAAATAACAAGTAAAGTTTTGCTAATAAGACAAAAAAAGAGATAAAATAGAATAATAAAAATCCCCAAATCTAAAAGAATGGGGAAAAAGGAGAACAAAAAAGACAGGAGAATGGAAAGCAAGTCAAGATGATAAACTCAAACCTAACCATATTTGTAATCACATTAAATGTAAATGACCTAAATATTCCAATTAAAAGGTAGAGGTTATCAGGCTGGATTTTTAAAAAGAGACCAAACTGTATGCTGCCTATAAATTAACTTTTAACATAAAGGCACAGATAAGTTAAAAGTAAAATGATGGAGAAAGATTTATCATGCTAATACTAGCCAAAAGAAAGATCGAGTGGCTATATTATCCTCAAAGTAGATTTCATGGATTCATAATAAAGAGGTCAGTTAATCAAGAAGACATAATAATCCGAAACATTTATGCACCTAAAAACAGTTTTTAAAATTATATGAAGCATAACTGATAGGATCTCAAGGAGAAACAGACATACACAATAATTATTGATGAGTTTAATTCCCTTCTCTCAATAACAGAATAAATAGGCAGAAAATCAGCCGGGATATACTAGACTCAATCAACACTATCATCTAACTTGACCTGCTTGATATTAATAGAAAACTTCACCCAACAACAATGCAACACACATTCTTCTTAAGTACACACAAAACATTTATCAGTTATATCTTGGGCCATAAGTCTCAATGAATTCAAAAGAAGTCAAGATGTACAAAGTATATGCTCTCTGACAACAAAAGAATTGTTAGAAATCAATAATGGCAAGATTTTAGAACTGCCCAAATTTTGGAAACTAAGTAACACACGGGGGAAAAAAAATAGCCCTGGCTGGTGTGGGTCAGTGGACTGAGTGCTGGCTTGGGAATCAAAGGTTCACTGGTTTGGTTCCCAGTCAGGGCACATGCCTGAGTAGTGGTCCAGGTCCCCAGTTGGGGGTGTGCGAGAGGCAACCACACATTGATGTTTCTCTTCCTCTCTTTCTCCCTCCCTTCCCCTCTAAATAATTAAAAAATCTATGCCTTAAAAAAATAAAATCAAAAATTGAAAAAATAAAAAACACTCAAAAGGGAACCTGCAGAGTATTTTAAACTGAGTGAAAATGAAAACGTCAGAATTTATGGAATGCCCCTAAAGCAGTACTTCCGGAGAAATATATATCACTAAAAGCCTGTTGTAGACAAAAAGAAAGGCCCTAGGTCAAAGACCTCGGCTTCCACTTTAGGAAATCAGAAAAAGGGGAGGAAATTAAACCCAAAGTAAGCAGAAGAAAGGAACTAATGAATTAAAAAAAAAACAGAAAACAAAAAATCAATAGAGAAAAATCAATGAAATCAAAAGCTGGTTCTTGTAGAAAATCAACAAAATGGATAAACCTATAACTAGGTTATAATTTTATAAACCTATAATTTTCAGGAAAAAAAGAGAATATAAAATTTGCCAACATCAGAAATGAGAGTAGTGACATTGTTACAGGTTCTAGATATATTTAATAATAGGGAATAGTAACAATTTATTGTCAACAACTTCAGGAACTTATAAGAAATGAACAAATTCCTTGAAAGATACAAATTAACAAAACTCATTCTAGAAGAGCTTAAAGAAGAAGTAACACCAATTCTACTCAAACTCTCAAAAAACTGAAGATGAGGAATACCTCCCTAATCATTCAAGAGGCCAGCATATCAAAACCGGACAAAGAAATTGCAAGGAAACTAGAGACAAATATCCATTATGTACATAGATGCAAAAACTCTAAATAAAATTTTATATTAAATCCAATATTGAAAAGATAATCCACAATGACCAAGTGAGGTTTATCTGGAAAATGTAGGGTTGGTTTAATATTGGAAAACCAATTAATGTAATTCAGCATATTAAGCTAAAAAAAAAAAAAGGTCATCTTAAAAGATGCAGAAAAAGCATTTGACAAATTTAACATCCATTCCTGTTAAAACCTCTCAGTAACCAAATATAGTATGGAACTTTCTCAACCTGATAAAAGGCATCTATGAAAAACATACAGCTACATACCTATCTACCTACCTACGCACATAAAAGTGACAGTACTTTCCACTTAAGACCAGGAACAAGACATATGTTCAATCTCACCGCTATTATTCAATGTTGTACTAGAAGGTCTAGCTCATACAATCAGGCAAGAAAATTCAATAGAAGACATTTCATTCCAGTGCCAGGTATATATCCCAAACAAACTCTTGTACCTATTCAATTAGCAGAGGCAAATAAGAATGTGCAGTCCTGGCTGGTGTGGCTCAGGGGATTGAGCACCAGCCTGTGAACCAAAGGGTTGCTGGTTCCATTCCCAGTCAGGGCACATGCCTGGGTTGTGGGCCAGGTCCCCAGTTTGGGATGCGTGAGAGGCAACCACACATTAATGTTTCTCTCCCTCTCTTCCCCTCTCTCTAAAAATGAATAAAACCTTAAAAAAAAAAAAAGAATGTGCATAGCAGTTTTGCTTATCATAGTAAAAATGAAATACAACAAACTATGGCTAACTGTAGCAAACAGAAAAATCTTAGAAATATAATGCTGAATTTAAAAAATAACATTTTAAGAAGACTACTACATAGAAAAAACCTTCATTTTTATAGTTAAACATAAGCACAACTAACAACATGTTGTTTAATAGTATACAATCTGTGATCATTTATTTTTTAAAGTGCAAGGCCATGATAAACACAAACTCCACTTGCTGCCTTTATGAGGGGGCAGGCAGCGGTGTGAGACAGAAGGAAGCTGGCAGTGGCACCAACGGTGTTTTTAATGATCTGAGTGTAAGTTTGTTGGTAAGTTCACCAGTGCATATTGATTATTATGCTACCTAATTTTTATTTGGTTATATTTTTCTTTTTTATGTACCGTCTAGGCCATAACTTAAATTTTTTCAAATGGATCAAATATTTAAATGTAAACAATGAAACCATAAAAGCACTAGGAGAAATCACAGTGCTTTTATAAATTTTTTAAAGTTATCGTGGCATAGTAAAAGGTCTTTCTAAAAATGATAAAAATCCAAAGGACTTAAAAGATTGAGGAATTAGGTAAATTTCACCATAAAAAAGTTAAAAGACAACAACCAACTAGAAGGAAAGATATGTGCAAGTCATGATAAAGGGCTAATTTCCTTAATGTAAACTTCTACAAATCAGTAACAAAAGCGAATCCTTTACAGAAAAACAAAGGAAATGAACTGATAGTTCACAGAAAAGGAAATACAAATAGACTTTAAATACATGGAAGTGTGCTTCACCTCACAGTAAGAGAAATGGAATTCCCTGGAATATCACAATTGACATATGATGGAGAAAGAGGAAAAAACAAAAGTTAACCACTGCTTGTTGCAGACATTTCTCAACCCTGAGACCACATGCCTTCACTCTTTCCAGGAATGAAATTTAAAAAAAAACAACAGACAAAAACAAAAAGAAGGCTTCAGAAATTCTCCCTTCCATTTCTTGCATCATCATTTTCCCATTTGCTACTGAATTTTTTTCATCAGAATATGAAGAAGCTATATATTTTTAAAGATTTTATTTATTTACTTTTAGAGAGAGAGGAAGGGAGAAAGAAAGAGAGGAAGAGAAACACCGATGTGAGAGATACATTGATCAGTTGCCTCTCACAAGCCCTCAACTGGGTACCACGCGCGTGTCCTGACTGGGAATCTAACTGGCAACCTTTCAGTTCGCAGGCCAGGCACTCAAGCCACTGAGCCACATCAGCCAGGGGACATATCTTTTGGGGTTTTTTGTGGGGTTTTTTGCCTTACATTGTACTTCAGCCACCACCCCATTTCTCTGATCCCTTTAGAGCTAAACTCAAAAGAATTCCTCCAGTCCTTGTCTCTAATCTCTCTTCTCCCATTCCTTCTCAGCCTCACCCCTGTCAGGCTCCTGCTTCTCCCCTCCACTGAAATAGCTCTTGTTGAGGTCACCAATGACCCCCATGTTGCTAAATCCAATGCTCAATTCTTAGTCTTCTTATCATATCCACAAGCAGCATGTGATGCTGTTTGTTGAGCATTGCTTCCTTTTTGGAATATATTCTTATCTAGGTCGCCAGGACACGCCACCCCCTGATTTCCCTCTGACTTGACTGGCTGCACCTTCTCATTCTCCTTTGCTAGCTCCATATCACTATAATCTCCAAACAGGGGACACCCCAGGATTAAGTTCTTGAACCTGTTCTGTTTTCTATCAATACAATGTCATTCCCTTGATGATTTCATTCGCTCAAATTTCTCTCTGCAGCCTGGACATACAGGAGTATGGCTTTCCCTTGAGAGCCATACTCCTGTTTGTTAGCTGCTCTTCAACACTCCCATCTCAAGCAGAACGCATCCAAAACCAAGCTCCGAATCTTCCTCGTCTCAAACCTGCCACCTCCCAAACCTCCCCCTTCTCAGGAAATAGAAGTTCTTTGTAAGTTGCACAGGTCAGAAACCTCAGAGACCTCTTTGACTTCTTTCTGTCACTTTGTCTCTCCTTCCATAACAAATCTTACCAGCTCTGCCTTTGAAATATATCCCACATCTAACCACGTCTTACAACTTCTTGTTATAACGTCTCTGGTCATGTTCTCCGTCCTATCTCACCTGTGACGGCTTCCTCACTCATCTCCCTGCTTCCACCCTTGCCTCCTACAGGTCACCTTTAATGCAGAAGCTAGAGTAATCTTGCTGAAATATAAATCGGGTCATATTATTTTTCTCAAAATCCCCCAATGGCTTCCGCATCATTCAGAATCAAAGCCAAAGTCCTTACAACGGCCTGGCTCACGGGCAGCCTACAAGGCCTTGCTTGATCTTGCCTTCCTCCTGCCTCACCATTCGCTCTCTGACATCACCTCCTCCAGTCCCCTGGGCCGTCTTGCGGTTCCTTAAACACACCAGGTACACCCCTGCCGAGAACATTTCCCCCCAGATTCATGCATGGCTCCCTCCCTCACTTCCTTCAGGTCGTGGCTCAAATGTCATCTTCTGAGTGCGAACTTCCTTATATAATCTAAAACTGGCACTACGCCCTTCCTGGGCACTCCGTGAACCCCCCGTGATGGCTTGCTTTCTCTCCTTGGCTGCCATAACTGCCTAACGTGCTATTTGTCTTATCCGCTCCGTGATGTCTATCTTCCCTTCTAGACTGTAAGCCCATAAGCACAGAGTTTTTTGTCTATTTTGGTCACTGCTTAATCCACAGCATATAGAAGAGACCCTGGCACAGAGCAGATGTTAACAAATTATTTGTTGAATGAATAAACAACATACACAATTGGCCGAAGCATGGGGAACAGGCATTTTCAAAATTGTTAGTGAACTGGCAATAACTATCAAAATTACAAATGTGCATATCTTTTGACTCAGCAATTCTACTTCTGGCTTTGTAATATTGTTCATAAAATTCACACATGTGCAAAATGACACATGGACAAAGTAATTCACTGCAGTGTATTTTATCCCTGAAAAAGAATGAAAACAGCTAAACTGTTCAGCAATAGAGACCATTTAAAGAAATTATAGTTTATCCATACAATGGAATTTTTACGGTAGCAAAAAAGAGTAAGGAGACTTTTACTGAGACATGTCCTGATATAAGCTCCCAGATATATATACTATATATGTACCCACCTTTCAGAAAGGTGCTGAAAATACATTTAAATGCCATTTTTTATATAAATAAAGGAAAAGGTGCAAAAATGATGCATATCTGTATTTTCTTGTATATGCAGGCTATTTCAGGAAGGATTGCTTATTTTGGAGGGCATATGGATGGGTCAGGCAGAGGTAGAAGATTTGCTGTTAACTCTTTCACACTTGAATGTTTTATCTATTAAAAGAGGAACAAGGCGGGGTTTATGTTCCAATATAGAATGACCTCTAAGATATAAAAAATAGGTTTATAGTTGTTCATATGGAAAATAATACAGTAATTAATAAATAACACAAGAATAAACTTTGTGTTTCGTGTACTGCACCCTCTATGTATATGTGTGTATATACATATATATATAACAATTTTTTTTTAAAAAAGGTAAAGTACAAAAGAGTATGTGTTCTATGCTATACATAGCAGTGGGGGCAGACTTACTTTTCATTATTTACTCTTGTACCCTTTGAATTTTTTACCTTATATGTATATTTCCTATTAAAAAATAAACTCACGGTGAGAGAATAAATTTTTATATGTATCACCACAACCTGTTAAGGGTTTCTCCAGTTTTTGAATGAAGGAAACGGACATTCAGAGAAGTGAAGTCAAATCAAACAGGACAGAGATGGCACCGGGACTGGAACCCAGCTTTCCCTGCCCGGCCCACTCCAGTCCCTCCATTCCCCCAGTTTTTCTCTCTGGGGCACGTTCACTTCCTACCTCATCCCCCATCCCCACCCTTCCCAGGCTCCGTCAGTAGGGGGCCATGGCTGGTGGGTCCCCGGTGTCTGACAGTTTTCCTCTGCTGAGAGCCACCAACAGGGGGGTGGAAGTGGGAGTGGGCAGCTCTGCCCCTCCCTGAAGCCACCGCTCTGCTCCCTCTGCTCTGTGACTGAGCCCAGCCGGCCCAGGCCTTGCAACTCCCAGGCCCCTCCCCCAGCCTGTACCTGTCAATAATGACGGGGTCTGAGGGCGTCTCATTCCGGTTACCACAGCTCTTCCGGTCACAGCACCGGCTGACGGAGAGATGAGAAGGGAGGAAAGGAGAGGGCAGTGAAGGAGAGGGAGATCACGGTGTGCGTGCATGTGTGCGTGTGTGCATCTGCGGGGTGAGGATGTTGATGTTCAGTCTCCAGGGATGGTATTCTTGGGCCGGGGGGCCCAGGGCCCCGGGGAGAAAAGCAGTGAGGGTCCTTGTCACAGGGGCTTGGAGAGTGCAGCCCTGGGGATGAGGCTGACAGGGAAACCCTTGTCCCCAAGGCACGCTGCTCCTGGAGGAGCCAGTAAAGGGCAGGCTGCTGGCCACCTACAGGGCCTCTCACTCTCTCTGTGTGGACACTTTCCATTCATATTGAGACAAGCTCAGGTTGTAAGCATGTAACTCATGAATTATCACAAAGTGAACCCACCATGTAACCAGCACCCAGACAAGAAATACCACATAGGTGCCCAGTGTCCCAGAAGCCCCCTCGTGCCCTCTCTTTGTCACTGTTCTTCCCAGAAGCAGCCACTACCCCAACCAGGTTTTTGGACACTGGGCTCTCTTTTCCATGCAATGAGGAGCCGCCTCCTAGGGCGCTGTCTGACTGGCATCTCCTGGGGGACCTTGCCCAGAAATGCCAAATCCTGTGGTAATGGGGAAGGCCAGCCCAAAGCTATGTTCGCCGCCACCACCCCCCAACAAAGGAAGTGCCCAGAGAGTTAAGGAGGAGACAGCAAAGTTTCCTCCCCCCTGATCAGGAGGGAGTCCAGGAGGCCCAGGCCCTGCCCGCACATCCCCGAGAGCCCTCCCTGGAGCTTCATTAGTTAAGCTTCCCAGCAGGGGCAGGAGGCCTCTCTTACAAAAACACTTGCAGAAGCCACATAAACAGGCCGGGCTAATAGGGCCTCAAGGACCCTCTCCTCAGCCAGCACTGTGCCCAGGGGCCTCCCTCTTCCCTCACCACCTCCCCCCACCAGCCTTCCCCAGGGAGCAGCAGGGAGGGGCTGGTGGCAGCAGTAGGGGGCAGGGCTTGGAGGGGTCTTTGGCAACATTTTGGTGGATGGCCAAGGCGCCAGCGACCCAGCCCTTCTCACCTGCACATGATCTCATGGGTGAGCAGCACTCGGCACATTTCAGGGTTCTTGTCCTGACCCTCATAGATGATGGCCTGGGGGAGGGAGGAAGTGCACAGGCTCAGGTGGAAGTCGGCTCCTCTTAGTCCACGGGAGGGGGTGGGAATGGGCCCTGTCCCCTGGGGAGATCACACCCTCCAAGTCACTCTTGGGGACATAGGAGTGCAAAGCAGGAGCTGGGAGCCTGACTCCTCCCGATTCCAGGATCACCACCAGGGTGGGCAACAGTGCCATGAAGTCTATAGATTCTGTTTGTCCACAGGCAGCTCTTTCCAAGTCCGGCTCTGCTTGGAACCAGGGAGGTCCGCAGACCAAGGACCAAGGTCAGGGGTAGACACTCCTATCCCCACTTCCTCTGGCCCTAGTGGGCCTCTACTCCTGCTCACAAACATTGTCCTCTAGGCTGTCCACCTGGTTAATCAGCCTCTCCCCCTGCCTCAGGCCTGTGTCTCCCCCTTGGACTATTGGATCAGCCTCCTCACTGGTCCCCTCCACCCCCAGCTTCCACCCTCTGCCCTGAAGCAAGGACTAAGCTTCCTAAATTGCATCTAGCTTCCCACTTTATGACCCCCTGAGCCTCCCAGACATCTCCCACTTGTGGGGTCCTTCTTTCTCTGGACTTCCCTCAACCCCTTCTATACTCCTCCACCACAGCGACCACAGGGTTTCTAGAAAGAAAACATTTCTTCCTCTGTTTTGGGATTGGGTGGCAGCTGCTGGAAGACTCTGCTTGTGTGGGAAAGCCCAAGTGTCCACCTTGCATTCAGGGCAGCTGATGGGCCTTTTGAGCTCAGCTCCCTCTTTGCCTGCACTGACAATTTCTCTGCAAAACCAGGAGCCCTGACTCGCAAGAGCAAGAGCCCATCAGGGCTACTCAGCCATCAGTCCTCCCAAGCTCCTGAGGACATGGGCCCCTGAGACTCCTCCTTGTGACCTTTCACATCAGCAGGGTGCTGAGGGTCTGCAAAAGCTCTAGGGCCCCCTCATCCCCTTTCCCCAACTAGTGCACCCACCCCCCAGCTGCAGTTGGTGTTGGCTGCTAAGTGCGTTCTCTTGAGAATGGCTCTCAGCAGATAGGTGCTGCCTTGCCTGAAAATGTCTGGAAGGTTTCAAGTTCCCTGGGGAGTGCTCCCCAGCCAGTGACTGACTCATACAGGGTACCAAATCCTGGCCTCTTTGCCTGAAGGTGGAGACAACTCTGGTGTGGCTTCTCTACAGCTCCCTGGGGATCAGGCTTTCGTTGGACTCCAGCTGAGACTCCATCCTTGCTGAACATCCCCTGCCCTGCCTGGCTTCCCTCCTTCCCTTCTGCTGAGAGCCTCCTGTCTGCTTCCCCAATAAACCCTGCACACCTGAATCCCTGTGTCTAAGCTGAGCTTCTAGGGAACGTGATGTAAGATGGGGTCTTTGTACAAATACTGCCTTTTTCTAGACTAGAGGGCAAGGGCCGCACAGTCTGGGGTAAGACCTGAGGTAGCCAGACCTGCCCGGATGACAGCGTAGGGAGGCGGGGCAAGGGCACGGGAAGGCAGGGGCAGGTGCATTCCACGGGAGAGGGGGGTCTGAGAAGGCACAGCATCCCCAGGCCGGCTCACCTGCTTGGACATGGAGTCAATGAGGCGCACATAGAGGTCCTGCTCTGTCCGAAGCCCTAGGGGTGGAAAGGTGGAGAGGGCTTGCTGTTTGGGGAGCGTCTGTGGCCTCTGATGACTGGAGCACACTTTCCCCACCAGGAGGCAGGGGCCTCCTCAGCCCTGACAACGGGTGTTATGTGTCCCGTGGGGCTCTGGTACCCAGTGTGCAGTGGGCTTCACTCACCATTGTTATAGACCAGCCGGAGGCGGTAATGGATCCCGTTGTTCGTCTTTTCTGCCCCAGGTTCCTATAGGGCCAAGATGGGGAGGATGCTCCCAGGGGTCCCCCTCCCCCCTGCCCTCCTCTCTAAACCCACCCTCTTTCCCTCCCTGCCATCCATTCACTCCCTCTTCTCCACTCCTCCGCCATCTGTCTATTCATCTGCCCCTGTGAGAGGGGAGTCCCTGAAGCCCTCCTGCCCCCTCTGTCCCATGCTCTGTCCCAGCCGAGCCCACGAGCCTCTCACTAGGTCCTTTTCCACGAAGTTGATGAAGGCCGTGCGCTCCACCTCCACGGGCTGCCCCTGCCGGTCATACATGGCCAGCACGAAGTGGAAGAAGTTGGATTTCCTGAGGTTGGAGGGAGGCTGCTTCTCAAAATGTGCTCGCGCCAGGCCCACGCCACTGTGGGAGGAAAGGAGCTGGGAAACCCCCGGAAGTGCTCTCGGAGAGAAAGACCCCTCGTCCCTGACCAGGTAGCACGGCTGGCCAGGATTTGGCCCTGACATGCCAAGAGTTTGGACAAGGAATAAATTAGATGGGCTTGGCCCATCCTTGGCAGGGCCATCTCAGTTCCAGAGGCCTCTCAGCCCTGGGGTCACCCCGGCCTGCTCCCTTGGGAACAGGCAGTGGCAATGGAGGTGTCCCTGCTGGGCTCCCTCTCAGGTTTTCCTTGGGCCTCGCATTGTCGAAGGCTGATGTCCAAAACCAAATGCACGGACAGCTGGACAACCCATCTTACTGAGCAGAGGCCCCTGTGCCTGCCCCTTCAGGGTATCAAGGGGCAGTCGGGAGGTTCTGGAACAAATATCCCACAGCACCCCCACCCATGGCCGTGTACACGAGCCTGCAGCACTGCCTGGGACACGACGATGCCCATCAGGGGCCTCACACAGTGTGATCTCAGGGGCATCACACTGGCTCAGGGCCATTGGCCTGCCCCGTCCGGATCCTGGGCTAGGGCTGAAGGCCAGGGACACGCGCCCCAGGCGTAGAACTCCAGGGGCGCACCGGCCTGCCTCCGCGCTTTGGGAAAGACAGCCACCGGCTCCCTTGGGCAGGAGGATCTTTTGGTCTGGCCTTGCCAAGGGCTTTCTACTTGTCAGAAACTATTCCCAAAAGCAAGGCCAGGGCAAGAGCAGGAGGAAGAGAAGGACCAAGACCCTCTTCACCAAATACTTCCTGAACCCCAGCGATGCACCAAGCATTCAACACATGGTGCAGAGCGGGGCTGGAGTTAAATGCCTGGAAGGGGAGGGAAGGCAGACAGAGCTTTAACACAAGATGAGGTGGTAGGCACCCTCCAAAACCAGTTACTATATCAAAAACTATAGAAGCAAAGAAAAAAATGAATTCTTTCTGTGTGAAATGAGGGAAAAGGCTTCATGGAGAGGGTGGCTTTTTATCAACCTGGCCCTTGCGGGGTAAATCGAAGCTCAACAGGTACATCAGACAAAAGAGCAGGCCAAACAGCATGAGAAATGGCTGTAGGTGTCAGGGTTAGTGCCACTGGAGTATAGATTTCAAAAAGTGAAGAGATGAGAGAAAAGGCTGTACTGGAAGTGTCGGACTATGCAGGGACACAAAAAAAGAGTTTAGACTTTCTTTTGTGGGTCAAGGTTTTCCAAAGTGTATTCCTTAGATCTCTCATAGCTCCAGCTCCTTCCTCCTCAGAAGGGTGCTATAGCCACAACTGCCGGAAAACATGGCTTCATAGCACGTACTTGTGTGTGCGGGGGGCGGGGGGGACCCTGGGACGCCCTCCAGGAATGGGCTGCCGCTTGACCCGGCTCAAGCTGGCACTCCCCGCATGTGGTAGGCAGCCTCCTGGATGGTTCCCCGGGATCCCCTGCCTCCTGGTGCTCATGCCCCGGGTAGTCACCCCCCTCACATACTGTATCAGGATTGGTCTGTGTGGCTAATAGAATATGGCACAAGTGACAGCATATGATTTCCAATGTTAGGTCATAAAGGACATTGTGGCTTCTGCCTTCTTCTCTCTCTTGGGTCAGTCACTGAAGGGGAAGCTGGCTGCCATGTTCTGAGGACGTTCAAGTAGCTCTACGGAAGGTCCACATGGAGAAGGGCTGAGGCCTCCAGTCCACAGCCAGCACTAACTTGAGTGACGCCTTGGAAGGAGATCCTCCAGCCCCAGTGAAACTTCAGACAACCGCAGCCCTGGCTTTCAACCTTGACTGCAGCCTCCTAAGAAACCCTGAGCCAGAACCACTCACCTACGCTGCTCCTTGATGTCTGACTCTCGGAAACTGCATGAGATAATAAATGTTTGTTGACTTAGGCTGCTGAGTTTTAGAATAGTTTTGTGATGTGGCAATAGACAACTAAGACACCACGCTTACACGACTATGGAGCACTTTTGTTCAGGGATGTGGTTTGGGAAACATGACTAAAGGCCACCAGAAAATCCTGACGCCAGGCAGGACTTAGAGGTGCTGTGGTGGGGGCGGGGGGGGGTGCAGAGGAGCAGTGTGGTGAAGTGAGAGGCTGCTGCACGGATGCAGGGGAGGACGGGGACGGCGGGACTGCCTTGGGGGCCATTTAGACCAGAGTTCCACCACGGACATGCCGCTGGGGCAACGTCTGCCATATTCATCACGACTTAAGATTTTCCTTCACTCTAGTTGGTGTGGCTCAGTGGATTGAGTGCCAGCCTGTGAACTGCAAGGTCGCCTGCTGGATTCCCAGCCAGGGCACACGCCTGGGTTGCAGGCCAGGTCGCTGGGTGGGGGCCTGCAAGAGGCCACCAACTGATGTTTCATGAATCTATGTTTCTCTCCCTCTCTTTCTCCCTCCTGTCCCCTCTCTCTGAAAATAAATAAAACCTTTTTTAAAGAAGATTTTTCTTCATAGAATTTAAAATCCACTTACTCAGCTTCACGTGAAGCCATAATATCTGGGATGTCACGGGCTTGAGGAGCTCATTATATTTTTACTCATAGGTTACAGTAAATACAGAAAAAAATAAAATGAAAATTGTTCCTCCTCTTGAAAACCTGCCTGGGAGTCTCAGTGGTCCATGTGAAATGTTGGTTTCAGAGACAGAAGGGATGGGTCTTGTTTATGTCGAGATGAGGAGGGGGGCTACTGAAAACTCTTCCTTGCCAAAGATTTTTTCTGCACTTGTTCCTTTCTCTAGGGACATCCTTCTCCCTTTGTCCTTCTTCCTCCCTCCTGCCCCTCCCCCCTTCTCCCTCAGGCTACAGTCCTTTCAAGTCCAGCCCTTGACCCTCCAAATTCCCATTTACCAAGAGTCAGGGAAGCCCGAAGAGGGCCTGGATCACAGCAGGTCCCTGATTACTGTTAATGAATATGCTAATGAGGCAGCAACCCCGACTCCTCCCTCCGTCCCCAGGACCACCTAAGGGGAGAAAAGCTCCTAGGGACAGGTTCCAGGACCAGCTGGTGTAAGAGAGGGCCAGAAGGGGGCGGGCTTGTGGAACCGTCCCAGATCGCTCTGCTCTTTAAGCTGTCATCTAGCCCAGGAAAGGCACGGGAAAGCTTTCAGACAGCAGGGAGTGAGGATACAGAGAAAAAAACGTCTTGAGAGGAGGGCGGATGCTGGGCAGTAACACAATCTCCTAGACCACTCAGCACACCCTTTCTACACAGGCACCTTTGTACTCCCCAGGCCGAGTGAATCAGTGATGCTGGCTGAGCTTCCTCTCCCATCCATCTCTCCTGGCTCACATCAGCTGGTGCTGGGTCCTAGCTGCCTGCGGGCTCTTAAGAACCAGACCTGGGAAGTCTGGCCTAAGCCCCCAGCCAAGCTCCCTTCACAGGGCCCACCGTCCCCACAGGAGGGGATTCTTGGGGAGGGAGGTCAGGTACCCGTGATGGGGGACACCGGTGCTGCCAGCTGGGGAGGGGCAGCACTGCCTCATAGGCCTGGACCTACCCCACGGCGGGCTCAGCCCCGGTCCCACTTCGCCCGAGTCGGCCCAGCATCCTCCTCTCTTCCCCTTCTTGGCTAGTGGGTCCGAGGCACAATCATCCTCCTGGGGTCCCCCCACCCTCACACAAGCAACCAGGCAGAGGCGGTGAGCATACAGCTCTGAGAGAGGAGCACTGTCCTGAGCAACAGCAGCACAACGTGACAGCCCCATCCCTGCAGACCAGGAGAAGACTGCAGCATGCGGCAAGCCGCCTGCTGGGCACACCCAGGGCTGCTCCTGCTCTGTGGATGTTTCCAGTTCACCCTGTTCACAGCCCTGCCGCACCCGGGAGAGGGTCGAGGTGAGGTAGAAAAGGCTTTGCTTTAAAGACATCCTAGTATTCCTAGGAACAAGAGGCAGAGACTGGCATAAGGATCAGCCTATCAGTGAGGGCACCGGAGGCTGGCCGGGCCTCGGCCTGTCTTTTCCTGGTTGCCCCAGGCACCTCCACCCCCAGTGTGACCCACCACCATCCCTGACTGGAACTGGGAGCCCTAAAGGGAGAGGGTTGAGGGAGAAGGAGAGACTTTTGCTTTTCTCCCCTTGGGAATAGCTGGTGCTCTCGTAATGAGAAAACAAACCATGGTTAAAGAGCACAAAGAACGAAACATAGAGATATGCTCAGACAACTCAGAAGAGAGGCACAGGGGACGCGGAGGGGTCCAACGCCCTGCTGGGCATGACCTGGGGGCAGATGGGCGGGACGCAGGACGACTGCCTGCTCTCACACTAGCTTACAGACAGACAGATGTGGGAAGGCCAATGCCTCGGATTCTGTGGTCTCCAAAGTGGGGTTGCCCAAGTTTGGAGTGCAGGGAGAAAGTGCGCAGATGTTTATTGAAGTGAATCCTTCATCTAAAAGAAAGGAGGCAAGAGTAGAGCTCCTGAAGTCTGGAGAGGGAAGCGTTTTATTTGGGTTTCCCCAGAAAGAGCCCCCTCAAATACCAGGTTTACGTGGGAGAGGAGTCCGGGAAATAACCGATGTGGATGGGGAATGAGAGAGAAAAGGCAAGGCAGTTTATAAAGGGTACATTATTGAAAAGTTGCCACTGTGGGCAACCGCAGCTCAATCCCCCCGGGAGCTCTGGAAACAGTCTAGAGCATGTGCTTTGGGGTTATCGTGCCAGACGCTGGAGGAGGGAGCTGGTGTGTTTATCCACCACCTCCAGCCAGCCATTGGCTGAGGGCTTCTGGGATACTGCTCAGGTGCTTCCGGCCTGATGTGCAAGTGGACAGGGCAGGTTCTAGGAACTTAAGTCATATGAAGCAGATACTGGCAGCGGAAGCAGACCTTTTACAAGGCAGATATTGGCAGGGGAAGCAGACCCTTTACAAGGTTCTGAGGGAACACGGGTGGGGTACCGACTACCAGCAGCGTGTTGGAAACCAGCAAAGATACAGCCCAAGGGCCTGGGTGCAGCCTGGCATACGGGCACAGGAATGGCCTCACCTGGTACACGTGTTGCTGGGGCCTATGATTCAGAAACAGCTCATTCACTGAGCATCATTAGTGCACAAAGCTTGCCACATAAGCACCTTTTTCAGATAAATGCAGCTCAGTGATAAAAAAACAGCCACATTCACCGCTTTTTGTAAGACTCCAAAACAAATTACGGATCTCGCGTTCTTAAAAAGATTGTTTTCAACAAAATGTTCAAAAACACGTTTCCTATCAACTCTGGAGTGTGCTGAGGCGGTGGGCCATTTGCTTCTGCACTAAAGAACCAGGATGTGGGAGGAGAAAGTGTTCACTTTCATATTTCCACCGTGGCTCACTCCCTCTCTTCCCATCTTTGGTCTTGAAATAGCCCAAAAGTTAAAGGCAACTGTGACAGAAGAGCTCTGGTTTGCACAGCAACTTTTTGATGGGAGGATACCAGCCTTGTAGCAAGCATGGTGTGCGCATGCGCTTCCTGAGTACTGTGCTGGGGAGTCCAAGTTCAAGTGGACACCAAGGACAACCTGACTTTCGCAGCCTGGGCCATTCAGCTGGGCTATGCTCCAGCATACAGAGGGGTGCATATGGGGACATGCTGGGGGCTGTTGAGTTGTCCGGCTGCTATTGCTAGGGCCACTCAGCGGTCCCTGGAGGTGCTCCTTTCTGAGGCTGAGCAGGATGCCCCAGAGTCCTTCTTGCAGAAGCTGCTGGACTTGGCCATGACTGTGTCCTACAGACGACACCTCCCTTGTGGACTCTGCTCTGTACTCAGGAGGCCACTCGTGGTTCCTCACATCCCTGACTACATGGTTATTATAAACACTAGCAATTTAAAACAAGCATCTCAAACCACAGAGGGCAAGCGGCTAAAGCTAGAGCTTTGGCTCCTGCCCCAGAGGCACCCTCAGGCCGCTTCCTCTCCCCATTCCACACCAAACCCTCCTTCTTACTCCCCCTGGACAGCCTGTGGTTCTGAACAGAGCCTTGACTTATCTTATCTACCTTGGAGTCTGGGACTCTGGAGAGATGGGGACAAAGCCCTGAGATCAACAGCAATGCGAATAGGCTCCTTTTTGACCTCCCCCTCCCCCCTGCCCTGAGGTGGAAGGAGCAAAAACTGTGTATCTCCTGGATCTCATCCACGTCTCAATTTCCCTAAAGTCGCTGCTAAATCCTGCTCCTCCTTTCCCTTACATGGTTCCCTAAGCGCCCCCTTCCTTCCCTCAGCATCCAAGTTTCCTCCAAGTATCCCACTGGCCCCCCACTCTCCCTGCAGGCATCCCCTAGGCCCCTTGGACTCTGGTAACCAATAAGCTGGGCCCAGCATTCCTGGCCCCAGCCAAGGTCTATTCGCCCAGCCCTGCCCAGCCTGACATGCCCAGAGCCTGGCTCTGCCACAGACCAGGGAGGATAAAAGCAGCAGCTCGCTGGGGCACACCCACCTCAACCATGCAGACGAGGAGGCCCTCGCGGCTAGAGGCAGCTGTTCAGAACCTACGTCCAGAGGGGCCTCCCCGGAGGAGGGAGACTTTGGGGACTGCTTCAGATCCCCTGCTCCCACTGCCCCAGCAGCGGCTCTGATCACCTGCCCCGGGAAACTGCCTCAGCCACTGAGGTCCCTAAACAAGGGGGGAAAAGACTGCCCACCCTGCTTCTCTCTGCCCACTCCTTTGCCACC
The DNA here is from genome assembly GCF_021234165.1 of Pteronotus mesoamericanus. Taxonomy (NCBI): domain Eukaryota; kingdom Metazoa; phylum Chordata; class Mammalia; order Chiroptera; family Mormoopidae; genus Pteronotus; species Pteronotus mesoamericanus. Next base: position 22,712,004 of record NW_026555105.1, on the reverse strand, counting down.
CACCCACAGGCCTGTCTGCCAGGTCCCAGGCTGAGGAGCGGTTATTAATTATTAAAGCAAACAAAAGCATTTCCTAGCAGGGAGGCTAGCCTGCAGCTGCTTACAGGAAAGGCAGCCCCAGCTGGCTTCCCTGTCAGGGCCCTTGCAAGTGCGGTGGAACCAGCTCAAGGCAGAGGGCCGGCCTGGGGCCTCCAGGGGTCTCCCCAGGCTGGGAATCACATCAGGACGAGAGGACAGTTGCTTCTGTGCTGAGCATTCTAACAAGAGGATGTGGGTCTGAAGGGGAGTCCGGGGAAGGTGGGCTCGAGCTGGGATATGGGCCTCAGAGATAAAGTCCTTTCGGCTCAGAGTAGGGATGATAGTGGCAACACCGGGGTCCTGTGCAGAGTTCTCCACTCGGAGGACCCTGGTGGTCCTCAGCAGCGGCCTTCCCTTCCCTTCACTGTAGCCTCCAGGCTGAGGGCTTGCAGCCCCTCTTTGCCCCTATCCCTCTTTTGCTGAGAACCTCCTTCCTGTTGGCAGAGCCTCCCTCACTGTTCTTTGGCTCTGGGTCCTCTCCTCCACCTCCAGCTTCTGTAAAACCTTGGCTTTGTAAAGCTGGAGAGCAGCTGCTGCTCTGGGACCTGGTTCCTGAGGTCAGGTTGATCCTGGAGACCATGAGCATGGAGAGGAAAGCCCAAAGAAAGGGATGTGGTAACTTCCTAACAGGCGCTCCTGACTCCTGCAGCAGATGCTCATTGCCCGCGCCCCCCCCCCCCCGCCATAATGCTTGAACCTGTACTTGTGCTGTGGACACAAGAATGAACAGGCCACCATCCTTGCGCTACAGGAAGGAACAGGCTGGCAGGGCAGGGAAGCTCGGGAGAAGCAGAGCACAGCTGACTCTGGCCTGTGGCGAGCATCCTCAGGCAGCACTAAAAGCCACTCCCCTGAGCTGGGTGGGGGCACACCAACAGAGAAGATACTGGGTAAGACTGGTAGGCCTATGGGCGCTGGGGGCAGGGGAACTGTTTGAAGAGATATTGCTGGGTGACAAGAATCACACAGGGGCTGTGAGGAAATTGGGGGCCAGTCAGTGATGGGCCCTGAATGATGAATATCTGGGAGGAAGTGGGGGTCACTGAAGTTTCTAACTGAAGAGGGACGTGATTAGAGTAAAGTCCTTCGGAAATACTGCTTTGGTTGCCGGTGCACGGCAGGTGATTTGGGGGAGTGCTGAGAGGCTGGGGCTGGGTAGCAGGAGACCTGGGTAGGTTAACCTTCAGCCGCGGAGGAAAGAGATGGAGCGCCAGGGCATGTCATCGTTAAAAGTTGGCTGTGGGCACTGAGATTAAGAGAAAAACCACAGAGGGCACTTCCAGAAGCCTTGACAGCCAGGTGGCTATGGGGTTAAGGAGAGCATGAAAGACAACTGTCAGGTTCCAAGCAGCCCGGGTCGAGGGTGGGGTGGGGTTGTTCGCAGAGGGGAGTGGGAGAGGAACCAAGCAGAAGGTGAAGAGGGAGGCTGGGGATGGGAAAGAAAGTTTTGTTGTTGCTGTTTTAGGATGGAAGACCTGAGCACAGGACCATCTAGGGACTGAGATACAAACAGGAAAGAGGCTGCACTACCCCAGGAAGAATGAAGAGAAAGGATTAGCCAGCTCCCGTCTGGAAGGAGGTGGCCCAGAGTCACTCAATGGTGGAGGAAGGGGCTTCCTGAGCTGTGTCCTAAGACAAGTCTCTGAAACTGCAGATAAGCAGCCCAGGCCTGACGAAATGCCCCTTTTCGCACTGGAGAAGACTTCTGAGTCCCCGCAGTGTAGCACTGGGGACTCAGATTCGACCCCCAAACACCCTATGTCAAAAGCCCTATGTGCAGACAACACTGCTGGTGGCCTGACCCATGGAAGAGCCTCATCCCCACACTTCCTGCACCCACACAGGCTGTGGGAACACTGCCACCTTCACATCCGCTTCCCCCTCATCCAACCTGCTGCCTGGGGCTGGGGCGCAGGGGAGGGTCAGAGAGAAATGGGAACCTTGAACCCTAAAGGCCCCCTGGTACTCCCTACCCACTACTACAAGGAGCTCTCACCACATAGCCAGTGGAGAAAAAGATGAGGTCGCATTAGGAAATTGACTGTGTCAAGTTAAATTTAAAAAAAAACCAACAACAAACAAACAGAAAAACAGGCAGGATACAGAATTGCATGCATAGTACAGGGAAAAAAAGGGTAATGAGCACAAGGGTGGGAAGGAGATCCTCTAAAATGTTGACAGCAGTTGTATTAGAGAGGTGGGACTTTGTTTTCTATTTTCTAATTTTCTGGAACATAGTTATATCATGAATGAATTAATCATAGGCAAGACCTTTCTCTTTCTGAAGAAACGAGCTCCAGAGAAAGCCCCCACTGCTCCCTCCTGACAGTCATGAAAGGACAGGAGCGCAGGACCACGGGTGCAGCTAGACCAGGAACAAGGTGTGTGTCTGCTGAGAGGCGAGGTCGGGGCTGGGCCAGGAGTGGTGTCCCCTGGACAGAACTGGGGGAGGGACTGCATGGTCTGTGGGCCAGGCCTGGTCTGCCCCGGGAACCCCATCCGAATCCCGTCAGGCTGCTGGACAAGCAGATGCTCAGAACTCTGGGGAGACCAGCTTTCCCCCGCCGCGGAGGCCGTCTGCAGAGGCAGCCCCTCCCTAATTCTAGCCCCTCCCCGCCATGCTCACAGCCAGGGATACAAAAAGCTGGGGGCCCAAGTGTTGTAGGGGGCAGGTCAAGAAATCTTTAAACTTTCTTTCCAAATCCAAGAGTCCATCCCCCATCCCGCCTCTCTGCACAGGCTCCTACAAAGGAGCCAGAGGAGATGGGCGTGGGTGTTGGGTTTCCAGGGACACCCTGCCTCCCGCAGGACCCACCAGAAAAAACACCTTGATAAGACGCAGGACCTGAGCGGCTCTGCCCCATTCCCAGCCCCAGTCACTCCAGCCAAGCAGACTGCCCACCTCATGTTTCCCTTCTCATCAGGCCCCTGCCGCTTCTCCAGCCCCGCACATCCATCCTCCAACTCTGAGGGGCGTGGGAACGCAGAAGGGGGCTGGGTTTCGTGTCTTTCCTGGTAGAGAGCCACGGAATTGGACCTGGAGAGGTACTAGGACTGCCCAGCAAGGAGGGGTTGGCCATTCCTTGAAGGCTGGTGGCAATGGGACATACCTCTTCCCTTAGAGCCGTGGACGTCTGGGCCCGCCTGCGACAGTCAGAAGTCAGAGCCGGGACAGCCGGGAGAGGAGGCAGAAGCCCCGCCCCGCCCGGCCCGCCCCACAGCCTCAGGACCAGCACTGACGCTCCGGGCAGGGTGGGCGGGAGAGCTTGCTGGGACAGTCCAGAGTTAGGGCTCCCTACAGCCCTCGCCTTAGCAGCTCAGCTAGCTGAGCGAAGGAGACGCGGAGTCGTCCAACCCCTGCGCGCTGGGTCGCATCCGAGCGCTTACCTCTGCGCCGCGGTGCTGGCGTCCAGGATGCCTGCGCCCTGCATCCAGGAGCGCACTGAGCCCAGGCCGGCAGGCAGCAGCGGCTCTTCCTTCAGGTTCAGCCCGCCGCGGGGCAGAGCGTCCTGCGCAGAGAACATAAGGGCGCGCAGTGGGTGGGCGCCCCCGCCACCGGGGATCCGCTCCCCCTGAGGCTGCGGGCGTCTCAGCTCCCCGGACCCGACGGCACTGGACGCCTTAGAGAGCGCAGCGCAGCACTGAGTCCCGGCGGCTCAGTGCGCACTAGCCTCTGGGGCGCTCCCTCGGAGAAAGCGGGTCCGCCAGCGCCGACGCTGTCCCCTCCCCTCCCGGGGCGCGGGGCGGGGAGATGGAGGGATTCCCCCGCGGCCTGAGCGCCGGCGGGCGGACTGCGAGCGGGGCGGGGAGGGCGGGAGCGCAGCCGGCGCCCGGTCCGCGCGGAGGCGCCCCAGAGGCGCGCTCTGGCGGCGGCCCAGGGCCGCGGTCGTCGGAGGAGGGGGGCCCGAGCGCCCCGGGAGCTGCCTCCAGCGAGGAGGGGGCGCGGGGCTGCCCGCCCTTTCCCCCAGTCGCCCCCACCTCCCGCCCGCCCGCGGCGCCGGCGCGGGGCGCTGATTACCATCCGGGAGGCGGAGGCTGCGGGCGCGGAGCTTGGCGGCGGCAGCGGAGGAAGGAGCAGCAGCAGCCGCGCGTCCCGGGGAAAGACAGGGACAGCGCCGGGCCAGCAGACGCCGCCGCCGCCAGCGCCCCGCGGGCCCCGGCGCCCCGGCCCCGCCGCAGCCCCGGGCGGCAGCACCTGGAGCAGAAGCAGCAGCAGCCCGGCCGACTCCCCCCGGGCCCCGGCTCCCGCACCGCCCCGCCGCGGGCGCCGCCGACCGCCGCTCCCCAGGGCCTGGCCGCGGGCCCGGGCCATCCCGCCGCCGCCGCCGCCGCCGCTCCCGGGGGAGCGGGAGCCGAAGGGAGGGAGCGCGCGGGCGGAGGGATGGCGGGAGCGGGCGGGCCCAGGGGACGGGGCCGGGGGAGGCGGGGGCGGGGCGGCGCGGCCGGCCGAGGGGCGGCCGGGGACGTGACATCATCGGGGGAGGAGCGGCCGGGCCCGGGCCGCCGCGGCGGGGCGGACCCTGGCGAGTCTGCCGCCGGGGCTGGGGGCTGGGGGCTGGGGGCTGCGGCCTGGCGGAGGCCGCAGGAAAGACCGAGGGACCCGGGGGGCCGAGGCCGGGGGCCAGGGGCGGCGGCGAGCAGAGGGGCTGTGCGGCTGCAGCCAGGCAGCGGCGGAGGGACCTGCCACTCGGCGCTTAGGCGCCACCACCAGCCGCGGGGTCGCCCCGGGACGTTCCTCCCGCCTCATGTCAGCCTCATCTCAGTCACCCAAGTACCCGCCGCTTCTCGCAGCGACGCCCTGGTCCTGCACTTGCTACTCATTTTGACGCCTCCAGGCTTTTGCTCTTGACGTTCTTTGCTCGCCCGACTGTCCTCCCCGCATTTCCCTGGTGAACCTGACCTCGGTTTAACCTCAGCCCAGTACCAAACCTCTGTCTCTCAGACTGGGCCCCAGGGGCCAACAGCCAAGTCCCTGCACTGTGCTCCTCCCACGCCATCATCCCTATTTCCTGTTGCCTAAACCTAAAGCATTTTCTTTCCAACCTGTGCCTTTCAGAAACCTCTAGATTTTTGATTGCAAGTTGCAGACTTACAGCTTGGAGTTAGGACTCAGAGCCAACTCACTTGTCTTTCTCTTCAGCCAGAGAATCTTCCCTCTCAGATTTCATTGCTGGGCCAGGAATCATCTTGCCCTTGATTCCCAGGCAGAGCCATTTCTGCCCCTCTCCCCACATTCTGTCCTGGTGTGTCTTGGCCAGGCTTTGCACTGAGTCCAGCACTTTCCTGCAGAACAGCATGAGGGTGGCCTGCCCTGCCTGCTGTGTCACTCTCAGACACCCCTAGAATGTCACTTTCCTGTCCCAACAGACTCCCGTCCTCTTTTGGGGGGCTTCCAAGTGTGCAGTTAGTGGTCTGCCCTATGGACCCAGATGAGGGGTCCCAGGGACGCTGCTGGGCCTCCTACCACCCCAGAGACCCCCACCTTCTCAGGACCTCTGCCTTCTTTGCCATCCCTCCCTCTCCCCGCCCACCTCCCCATCACCTGCAGACCTGTCACTGTCTCCCAGACCAATCCAGGTCTCAGCCTTTATCCCACGTGGGAGTACCAAAGGTAGCTCTCTCCCTCAGGTGAATTCTTAGGCCAGTCTCTTTCTCCATCTCCTTACCTATCTCTCTTAATCCTGGCTCCTCCCAGTGCGGCCCCTGAACCAGGAGCATTGGCATTACATGGGAGCTTATTACAAATGTAGAATCTTAGGCCCTGCCCAGAACTGCTGAATCAGAACTTGCCCTTTAAGAAGATCCCAGATGATTTGTACATACATTGCATTTGAGCAGCATTGCTTGAGAGAAATCCCCCCAAAACTGTTGCATACATACTCCACCCCTTTCTTCAACCTTCCAACCTGCCCTACCTCTTACTAAGTGGAGAGGATGCAGGGAATCTTGACAGGATCCCGCTGTCTCTCAGCTGCCCATCTTTTTCATCCTTTCTCGGTTTCTTCATCCATTCTCCCCTCTCCTGGCACCTTAGAAAAGTAAATAGCGGGGACCTCTTTGCTCAGTCCCATCTTTTGCATCTCCTGATGTTCCCCTATCTGATCTGTTTGTGTCTTGATCCTCCTTCTTTCCTTTGCTCAGAACTCCCCATTCTTAAAAGAACCTTCTCTTTGTCCTCACCTTCTCCTCCAACTTGTGTCCCTCCTGTTTCTGAGAAAGTCCACAGGCCCACTCCCCCAAAGGATGCATTCCTTGCCAGCCCCCAGGGAGCTATTCCCCAGCAAGCTGCTCTGGAGCCCTGGTGGTCTGGCCCCCTCCCAGCTCTCCAGCTGTTTGCTCTTCCCTCTCAGGCCTCTGACACGCCCCCCCCCCCAGTATTGGCTCCCCCTACGTTCCCCACCCACCTGGGGAAGCCATCCTGACAACCAGAGCACTTTGTCTCTCCTCCTGCCCCTCTGAGTGCTTCAGCCCCTCTGTGCCTTGTGCCCTTCTCCCTCAGAGAACTTACGCTTTCCCAGTCTCAGAGGCCATCTTTGGGAAAATGATCAACTAGTGAGGACAGAGCAGGGCTTGAACCTTGGGGAAGAGGGGGCACCTGCCTTCACCAAGTGTCCCTCTCATGATAGCTCTGTCTGGCCCGGGGCTGCTTCTCCTGCACATGCCCAGGCCACATTGTTCATCCCCCATACACCAGCTCTTCTTCCTGGCTCCCTTATGTCTGCCCGTGGCACCTCCTCCTGATGCCCACCTGGCTTGGGGCCCGGGCGCTCATCTCTGATGCTTACCTCTGATACCTCTGTCAAATCTTAAGGATTCTCCCTCATGTCCTTCTCCTTAGGGCCCACAGTGAATATCTTTAACAATTAAACTTATTAAACTTTAACAAGTGCATTCCACCCTGGCTTGATGGAGAAATTTTCCGCAGTCTGATCACAGCCTTCTTAGCCGTCTCCCCATCCCCAGCCGTCCACTGCCCCCGCCCAACCACCCTCCACCCTCCTGCCACAGGTTTTTAAAAGCATGCCATCACCTGCTTAGAAACTTCCAAATGTCTGTCATGGCCCCCCCACGAGACATTTAGGGACCCTGTAGGCCTTTTGATGCCTGATCCAAATGTCTCTGGCCAGGCTTCCCATCCCCTTACTTGCCCATAAGGGAGTCTCTTACTTGCCCGACAGCTCTTACTGTTTCTGAAACGCAGATCACACACTCTCAGCTCCATGACTTTTCTCTGGCTGTTCCGTCTACCTGCAGGGCCCTCGCTTTTGCAACACCTTTCTTCTCTGGGCGGCAACAGCGTCCACATTCCTTTTCATAATGTTGAAGGGCCTTGGTGTTGCAGATCTTCATGGTTCTAGAAGACTCTTGCCAAAGTAGATTTGGGAGATAGTTGCTCAATATTAACCTGGGGCAGAAAGGACGTACTGAGTTAAGGCCAGTATGGATGGGCTCCTGACTTACATGGATTTCTATTCTATTCTGACCATATGGATTAGAAAAGAAACCAACCAGGGTGGTGTTTGAGGCTTTTGGGTTAGAACCACTGAACCAAGGGGTAGGGTGATGAGGATGTCAACTGGGGTCAGCAGGTGGAAGGCCAGTGAGCAAATCCTGGGTCAGCCTTTGGGGTCAAAGGTAATCATCTCTGCTTTAACGCCAGCAAGTCTGTTTCTTGGAATGCTATATGTGTTTTTATTTTGCAATTTCTCCCCTCAAACTTCCACAGTGTCTCCATGAGGAAGGGATTTGGGGGTCTGTTGTGGTTGTGGTCACAGAGCTAGAGGGGTGGTGGCGACTGACAGAAGGGGCTGGGTCCAAGCCCACAGAGAACGCCAGTCCTTTCTGGCCCTGGCAGAGGCTCACCCCAAACCACCAGCCCAGGGCCTGTGACCTCATCCTTCCCTGTCATGAACATTCATGCTCACCCATGGGAAGGGCGCTTACCATGTGCCCCGTGCTGGAGACTAAGGAAAGACCAAACACAGGCTCTGTCCTTAGGGGCACCACAGTGTGGTGGTGTGGGACTTGTAAACACTCAGTGTCACTCCAGAGTCACCTGAGCTGTTAAAGATGCAGGGATAAGTACGGGGACCGGCATGGGAGGGTCTGAGCCTGAGAAGGGACGAAGAGGGTCTTGGGCAGGAGGCCCAGCTTATGTAAGACTAGGAGAGCTCAGTGACTGGGTTTGCTGCACTTGCTTCAGAGTGGAAGCTTTTAGCACATGGAGCATCATGCTTGTGCCTAAGATGTCACAGAGGAACCTGGAATTTTTCCTGTAGGCCTGGCCTTAAAACAGTATTTTTAAAATAGGCATATAGAATTGTACACCTGAAACCTATGCAATTTTGTTAACCAATGTCACCCAATGGATTCAATAAAAAAAAATTAGCAGAACTCTTCTGTCCCTCACTCTCTTTTTCTCCAAAAGGGGGTGCAGCATGGTAGAAAACAGATCCTAAGTGGTGCATTCGGCAGAAGTTGGGTCATAGCTCCCCCTGGAGGTCGTAGAGTGTCAGGTCGGCACTTGGACACACTCCTGATGGGAATTAAAATGTAGGAAGAATTAAAAAAAATGAAAGCATGCATTAAATATGGCTGTTCAAATAGTTTTGTTTTAAAGAAAACAAAAATGACTAGGGTCACCCCAGAGGTTTCCTGGTGGGTATATCCAGCTCTTAGCCTTCCTGTTGACTCCTGAGGTGTCTTCAATTGCTTCAGGAAAAACCTGCGCCACAGGTGTTACACTTGCCTTGGAGTCCATCCCATTCCCCGCACCTAGGCTGTTACTCAATCTTGGATAATGGCACGATGAGAGCTGTAGTGGCGGACACTTTGGAAGGGGAGTTGAGCTGCCATCTTCAGTCTCTGGACCAGCAAAGGCTACATGTCCCCTCGATATTCCTGGCTGTTCCCACCCCTACTAATCACAAACCACTTCAAAGACAATCAGCCTGAATCCCCAGTGAGGAAGAGAAAGGGAACCGTTTTTTCCCGGTGCAGCGAGATTGTCCCTAGGCTGGCCTCTTTGTTCACCTTCCAGTTTTAAGAGAGGGTCCAGGACCTGCAGGTTTCTAACCAAAAGCTGTAACAGCACCCAACACTAGCCTGGAGGGCTGTCCCTTAGCTACTCACAGGCAGTGGCAGAAAACCTGAAATCAAATTATATGTATATTTTTTTACTCGTGGGGAAGATCAAGTTTTCCTGAGTGCTGTGCGATCGATAGCTAAAGAAGCCATCATCTCTGAGGTTAAGCAGGGGAGGGGAGTGAAAGGGGTAGTGGGAGGGAGCTGTCGTCCACTTTTTCTGGGTAAAGTGGGGAGAGCGCCTGCCAGAGGCCAATTCTCCAGGAGGCTTAAGCTTCAGGAACCCTCATCCATACCCTTCCAAGGCTCTTCAAGAGATCCTTGCAATGTGTTCTCGTGCTTATATATAATTGTGTATTCATAATGTTTTAATATTTCTCTAATGTATTCATGATGTATTTTCCTTCTTAAAAATCCAACCCTGACTATATAAGCTTCAGGACCCCCAAACCTAGATCTTCCGGTAAGACCTGGAGTTGAGTAGGAGCAGTTCAAATAAGAGACAACGAAGGCCTACATTAAGGCAGGTCAGGGAACGGAGAGATACTTCTTAATAGAAGAGTTATCACTCAGGGACCTGCAACTCTTACAGACGGGGATTTTTGTTCCTTCTCTATGTATCCATGACATTCAGAATAGTACCTAGCACACAAATATTTGTGGAAGTAGTGCTTGTCTGAGAGGTGGAGGTCAGGAACTCATGACTGATTGGGTATGTCGAGTCCCACATGGTAGAATAGATGGGCTCGGCATGCCTGCTATCTGTCACCTAGCCCTGCTCTGCCCTGTCACTCAGGTCTGCTCTGGGATAGAGAACGTCAAGGTCTCTCCCTCCTAACCTTCAATGGCCATGTGGCCAGATGGAGCCAGGTCCTTGGAATGCAGTGCATGGTGAAAGGATTTGGGGTCTGGAGACTTAAGTAGGCAATATTATTGTCTGATTATTATAATATTTAATATACTTAGATATTATCATCTAATTGTCCTTAGCTTCAGTTACTTCCTGCATAAGCCTGGGGTACTAAGGGTCCAGTGGTATGATGGTAAGTGGTTAATAATTGCCTCTCAAAAAATAAACCTGATTTGGAGCATTTGCCAATTTTCATCATGTCTATGTTCCCACCATGGCTGATTTCAAACTATCAATGTGATGTCATCGAGCATATCTGGGAAGATGTACACAATAGGTTCTCCAGAGCCCATGCCAGCTGACTCTATCACACCTCAGTGTGGGTCCCAATGACAGAAGTCTCCCCTTATTTGAAAAAGAATGGTGGAGCCCTGGCTGGTGTGGCTCAGTGGATTGAGTCCTGGCCTGTGAGTCAAAGGGTTGCCGGTTCGATTCCCAGTCAGGGCACAGGCCTGGGTTGTGGGTCAGGTCCCCAGTAGGGGCCTCTTGAGAGGAAACCACACATTGATGTTTCTCTCCCTCTATTTCTCCTTCCCTACCCCCTCTCTAAAAATAAATAGATAAAAATCTTTAAAAAAAAGAAAAAGAGTGATGGACAAAGGGGTCTCATACTCTGCCAGGCTGCGTGTGGGATTTCTTTTAACTGGCAAGATCACTTCATGTGTGTGAAATGTATGTGGATGATCAGTTAGACCCAAAGCACAACTTCTACTTTTTTTTAGTTTTTCAAAAAAAGTTACTTGATTTTTAAATTATAGCATAACACAGTATTGCACATGAATACCTCAATAAATGTTTATACATGTATATATCCATATAACCACTGCTCAGATTAAGATGCAAGCCCTTTCCAAGATCCCATCTCCGGCACCTCCTCCCAGTCCATGCACGCCCCTCAGAAGTAACTCCTCTCCTGACTCCTAGAACCGTAAACTGGCTTTTCCCATTCTTGGGATTCATATAAATGGTATCATAAAGTTTTTTGTATCATTGTATCTGTGAGATTTATCCATGTCATTGTGTATAAGAGGAGTTCATTTATTTTAATTTGTGTAGTATTTCTAGTGCATACTTTAAAAAAAAGATTTTATTTATTTATTATTAGAGAGAGGGGAAGGGAGGGAGAAAGTGAGGGAGAGAAACGTGGATTGGCTGCCTCTCACAGGAGCACCAGCTGGGACAGGCCTCAGCCCAGGCATGTGCATTGACTGGGAATCAAATTAGCGACCTTTCGCCTTGAGGGACAACACCCAACCAACTCAGCCACACTGGTCAGGGCCCTAGTGCATACTTTTAATAACTGTAACTTAGTAAAAGCTTTTTTGTGTGTTCCTCATGCCTATTTTTGTCACTCACTTATAAAACTCTGGATCCCATCGTGTGGCCCTCCTGGCCACATACCCAGTCCCATAATGCTCTGTTTCTCCTTGGCTCTGACTCATCCTCCGCCACTGCTTCGCTTCCCAAAACATCTGTCCTACCTTCAGAAACCCTTCTCCATTATTAGCCAACATCCTCACATTCTCAACATTTCTTTTAAGGGTTCCGCTCACCTCCAGCCTTAGCAGCAACCTGAATGACGCCTGCTATGGACTGAATGTTTATGTCCCCCTGAAATGTATGTGTTGAATCCCTAACCCCCATTGTGACTGTATTTGGAGAGAAGGCCTGTGAAGAGGTGATACAGGTTAAATGCGATCATAAGAATGGAGCCCTAATCTGATAGGACTAGTGTTCTTATAGGAAGAGAAAGATAGACCAGAACTCTCTCTCCACCTTGTGAGGACACAGTGAGAAGGTGGCCATCTGCAAGGTGGGAAGAGCGTCCTCACCAGGAACTGAATCGGCTGACACCTTGATCTTGGACTTCCCAGCCTCCAGCACTGTTAGAAAACAAACGTGTATTGTTTAAGCCACTCCGTCTGATATTTTGTTACGGCAGCCTGAGCAGACTAAGACAAGACCCAAGGACACACCTTCTCCTAAGGTAAGGCAGTTACTTTCTAGCAGTTACTGTTTATTTTCTCTCACCTCACTACCTCTAAGTATTTGGAATTTGATCTTGCCCTACCTTCAAGCTAACAAGTTAACCTGTTACTGTTTCATGGATGTGGAGAGAAGACATGAAATTCCTGCATCAGAAACAGCGAAGCTTATTACAGCACAGCAAGCAGTGAAAGCATCTCATGTTTGTGTCAGTTCTTCTCGCCTCCCAAGTCCCACAGAGGCGGCGTGGAGGGCCCTGTGGGTGCTGTGCACGCAGTGGGTTTGCGCTGCATCCGAGGAACGTGAGCACGGGGAATCCACCTCTTCTATGGAAGGCAATGGCGTGCTCTCTGTCCTGGAAAGAGATTTCTTCATTCTTCAAGGTTGCATGCCCTTGAGGAACAGTCCCTGAAACAAACAAAACAGAAATAGTCTAACAGATACAGGGACCATGTTGATGGTTGCCAGGTGGGAGGCAGGTTAGGAGGCGGGGTAAAAAAGGTGAAGGGGTTACGAAGTACAAATTGGCAGTTATAAAAATAATCATGGGGCTGTAAAGTACAGCATAGGAATAGTCAGGGATATTGTAGTAACCATATGTGGTGCCAGGGGGCACTAGACTTTCTAGGGTGATTACTAGTTGGATAAATGTCTAATTATTACATTGCACACCTGAAACTAATATAATATTGCATGTCAACTGTAATTTAAAAATAAAAAGAATTATAAAAGAAAAGAAATAATCCAGGCAGAGTGGCCAAGGCCTTATATTCTTGGCATGCCCAGCAGAAATGAGCGGTGATGCACAGGGCCTATGGCAGCTTGCCTCTCTCAACAATTGGCCCTGCACACTCTTGGCTGAATGAGAATATTCACATGAGGCTGCCACTCTACCCGCCACTCTGATTAAGCAGATCAGCAGAGGCTGGGACCAAATCTGTCCAATCTGTTTCATACAGGATTTAATTAAGGCTACTATCAATAGAACTCCAAGCAGCAAAATGAGGCCAACCTGAAGTGTTGGCTTCAGCCATGCCTCTCAGGGCCCCACACTCAGTCACCTGTGGCTAAGTCCTTAAGGGTTCAGTGAATCTTATTTCAGACAGCCAGGTTATAGTCAAAAGTGAGGTTATTATCTATCAAAATGCTCACAAGCGAGTTTGAGACTAAACTGCTGATTTTTTTTATGTCATTGCCAGTAATTATAAGAGAAAATAGCCTGGCCAAAAAGCAATTCCTGAACCTAATGGAGAGACATTCCATGGCCCATATATAAATATACACTCTGAAGAGTCACAGACAAATATATACATGTCACTCCCGTTCAAGAGTTAGTGTTAAATCTGATTTGCATCAGCATTACACTGGTTTGGTTAAGCCCCATGGGCAGTGTTACCAAATAGGTGCAGCCTTGGTTGCCATATATGACCCAAGACCATTTGGTGACAAGAAAAGTACATGCACTTGTACGAGTCAGATTGAAACAAGGTTGTGATGGACAGTGTGTTTGTACAATATGGGGGTGGGGGAGGTTCCATATTCAGGAAGAGCCATTGATGGCAAAGGGCACAAATAGTTTAGAAATGACCATGCCCACATGAGTTCATCTCTTTCTATGGCATGAGGACAGGATGACAAACTCAGAGAGGCCAGGCTGCCAGGTACAGCTTGGCTGCCATGCTGGATCTAGGGGACAAAGAGAACATGAACCACCCCCTCTCCCTGCACCTGCTGGCATCTAATGTGTTTTCTCCCCAGGCCTCCATGGCCATGAAAGCAGTGCGTCCCCTCCCAGTAGCTATAACTTCATCTTTTTTCCAGTTATCCCCTGCTTGTACCCTGACCTTTCATCTGGAAGGGCTAGATATAAGTGAGACAAAATTGACAAAATTGACATCGATCCATTATATCTCCTACCTTGGCCTGTGTGGGCCAATGTAGGGGGACTTGGCAAGCAGTCTACTCAACCAAGTTGCCACCAATTTTATGAATCTTGTCATTTTATCAGTAGAATCCAGGTGGTGAACCAGGATTACATGGGAACCTGCCAGGCTCCCTCTTGCCAGGCTGACACCTGAGGGTGTACCAACTGGGCTGGCCTGTGGTTGTTGTTGGGGAGGGCGCATCATACCCAGAAAGGGCCAAAATCCAAAAATCTTCACACTAGGTCTCTATCACGTTCCACTCCTTTTGTCCTGATTGTTACCCAGGAAATGGTTGGGAGGAGACGATCCTTGTCTGGGGAGAGCTGCATTCAGTGACCATACTGCCTGCCTCGCAGAGGTATGTGGATCAAGAGGAGACGAGAGAGGCAGTCAGAAGCTGTTCGGGTTCGCTTTTGAAGAAGCCATTCCAGAGCTCAGTGATACGGGATGCCTGCAGATCGTTGGGAGCATGGCATGGACATTAAATATCTTGACCGCTGGCTCGTTGTTGGGTGGCTTTTGTGACAAAGACCGCATCATTGTCAGACTGTAGATGGTCTCAAAAGCCAAAATCTAGATATGGCTTAGTTACAAGGGCAGCAATGGTATGGCCAGAGTCTCCAAATCAGACTAGAACAGCAACACTGTAGTCTGAAAATGTGCTCCTAGCAGTAAGGCACCGATGATGGTCGGTCCAGAGAGGGGGTCAAAGTCCGAGGTGGTCAGTTATCCAGAGCAGGTGGTAGCCACGCCTGTGCAATGTGACCTCTTTACTGTAAGATTTTTGGGAGGTGTCATAAGTCTTGGTAAGTAGCAGTGGTTCTGCATCAGAAACATACGGTTCTTTACTCTGCGCCCGTCCATGACGGTGGATGTGTTGCCACGGTTGGTGCAATGATCCAGGCAGGGGAGGCGGTTGGACAGGCAGTGCAGGCAGCATCAGCAGCTTGATTCCAGTTGGTCTTAATAGATCCCCTTCCCACAAGCATCTCCGTCAATGACCCAGGCTGTCTGATTAGCAGCTGAATTTGTTTCCACAGTCTGCGGCTCTAAAGCAGAATGTCTTTAATCTGTCAAGCTAGGCCATTGGCAACAGCACAAAAGGCAGTAAAAATGTACCAAGCTTCATCAGGGAAGGTGTTGTCCAGGACTATCAGCACTGCTCTGAGTTCTGTCCATTGAGTGGAATGACCACGCCTGCTTAAAAATTCTGCACAGCTCTGCTGAGGTTGAACGTGGACCCCATTGGGTGTCAGCATAGCTGAACCACCAGTGAACCAGGAAGCACTTAGGGGACCCTCTGTGAACTGAAGGCTTCACTGAGCTAGCAGCTTTGCTTCAGGTGATGAAGTAAGGAATGACATTTTCCCCAAAGGAATTGCTATCACTCTTTCTTGTAAAACCTAGATAATGTTAGGGCTAGGCCCTCTGTGCTCTTGAATATGGCATTTACATTTGACCAGTAAAGCCTTTTGTACCCTTCTTTTGATAACCACCAAATCCAAGTTGATTTTTATAACTTAATAACACGTTAAGTGTCAGGTTGGAGAGTCACAGGACTTCTATGGGCCAGCAATAGGCTACATTCCCTTTTAAAAAGGGACTATGGCCACATGCTTGAGTTGTGGACTGGGTCCCCAGTTGGGAGACTGGGGGGGAGCAGCCAATCAATGTGTCTCTCATTCATAGATGCGTCTCTCCCTCTCTCCCTCCCTTCCCCTAAGAATAAATAAATAGATAAATGTTTAAAAAAAGGACTATGTCCGGCAGGTGGCGCTGTTGTGCTGAACATTGCCTCAGGAATTGGAGCCATTGAATCTTTTTCAACCGATTGTTTCTGCTCTTAGAAGCCAATACGGTTTCTTCTGAACAATCCCAGAGGTTTCAGGAATCACTTCTGTACACGGAGCAATCCCTGAATGGGAGAATCGCCTCTGACACTTACGGACGTTTACAGCACAAGCCTGGACAAACATCAATTCCAGTTATACTTTCAGCAGTGGCAGCCGCAATAACGGTACAGAACATTGAATTGGCCCTAAGGACCTACTTACAGGGCCACTTTAATTTCCCTTTCCTACTGAAAACTTTGCTCAAAGACCATCAGTTGAAATTGGGTAATTTTTTTTTTAACCTTATGGGAAAACAAACCAAGGAGTTCAATGTGTGTGGATCAGGAGCTATGGCAACAGCTACAGATCATGCTATTCCAGAAGGGAGAGCAAGGAGTTCTGAGTCTGGGGTGGGGTAGGGGGGGTTAGGCTAGCCCCAGGGTGGGGGTGGGGAGCAGCTGGGAGGCTTTTATTCACTCTTGGCCTCTGGCTCCAGGATTGGTTCAACCTCAGCACAGCTGGGCAGAATACCACTGCCTTCTCTCCCTCCGCCTCCAGCTTCAGTCCAGTCAGCACCCGAACCCAAGACCATCACCTCCCCCACACACCTCCACTGTGTTCCTTGGTGCCTTCAGCCACCGCTGCCTGCTGGGTAAGATAGTGACATGGGTACTTGGGTCCTACAGAGCTATAAACATTTGAGGCCTTCACTTCCATGAAAATTTGCAGCATACGACACTTTTTTCTTCAAAGCAGCTGAGGGTGGGATAGTGTGGGGAGAGAGGTGCAGGAGCACCGAGGGAGAGAAGAAGTCTGTGCAAATAAGCAAGACTTCTGTTCACTTTGGGTTTGAACGGTCACTTTTAGGGCTCAACCAAATAAACTGATAATGTATGTGGTTTACCTAAAGCTCTATTTCAAACACCCTGACTAACACCATTTTACTTCAGCTTTCAGGACTCTCTGATTCAGCAGCCACATCCCTATTGCCTTTTAGGTGGGGCTGTGGGGCTTGCTGTCCCCTTGTCATAGGGTCCCCTCCACTGCCAGCGTGGAGGAGTGAGCAGGGACAAGCACATTCAGGTGGCTTGTTTCCACCTTTCTTCTCACTGCTTGGCCTCATTAACAGGTAGAACAGTGTGAGACACTCACTTTAGCCACCCTTGGCCTGCTGCCCACCATTTGGAAGATTCACTAGCATATGCTGGGGGTCTTTTCCTATCTCGGGTCTGGTCCGCAGGGTCCTTGCCCTTAGTGTTCCAGAAAACAATGTCTCTGTCAGCATCACATCCTCATTGCCAAACTGCCAGGGTCTGGCATTTGAGTTAACCCTGCTGGTAAGTGAAGTGATTATTCTCTTAATTCTCTTACTATTTCATGAATGCTGGCCAAGATGAGACTCCTGGGTGAGAGACAAAGGACTTTATTATTTATGGCACAGCCAGCAACACAATGTAAACACACAATGTTTACATTGGCTTCCTTTCCCCTAAGTCCCACAGAGGCAATGTGGAGGGCCCATAGATGCTGCGCATGAGTGGGCTTGTGTTGCATATGAGGAACATGGAGCTTGGGGAACCCACTTATTTTATAGCAGGAAATAAGCCACCTTGCTCTTAGCGCTAGAAGGAGATATTAGGTCATCTCTCAGGGTTGCTAACCACAAACACAAGTCTGAAAAATGGCAGGGGCAAAGAGCAGTTAGGACCTTGCATTTTTGGCATACCCAGCAAGAATGTGCAGGGGCACTCAGGGTCCATGGCCAATTGCCTCTACCGATAGTTCTTACTTCATGTCCACTTCTGGGCCATGCCTGTCTCTCTTTTAAAAGTCCTGTGTCTCAGTCCTGATGCCCAAGCTGGATGCTGGCAGAAAAATCAAAGAAAAGAGAAATCCAAAGTCTTTTAAGATCACAGAGGCAAACTACTTAAACAGGTGTTAGCTGATGAAAAAGAGCAGGAGGGAAAAAGAATAGCCACTTTCCCTCCTGAGAGCACTCCTGTGCTTTTCCTCTCCCCCTTCTCTTCCCTCCAGACCAGTTACCTTACCTCTCTGTCTCTTAAGCTCCACGGACCCTTCTTTTGTCTCTGTAACTTGTTTTCTGAACCTATTACTTCTACCTCTCTCGTCTTCTATCTCTGTGGCTTTCTAAATAAACTTCCTCAAAAAAAAAAAAAAAAAAAAAAAGAAAGAAAGAAAGAAAGAAAGAAAGAAAGAAAGAAAGAAGAATATATTGTATCAGAGCCAAGCTGGCTTTTCTAAAATATAAGGATAGCTCAACATTGAACATTATATCAATCAATATATTAACAGATTCAAGGATAAATTTCATTCATTCAATTAGCAGGTACACAAGTATATAGGGAGTGGCTGATGAAAATGACAAAATCTCAGCCTTCATTGCAATTACACCCAATTGAGGAACACAGATAATAAACAAACAAGTGAGTGACATAATTGAGAAAATAAAAGCTGAGTGAGGTAATATATTATTAATAGTTTCACATGGTTTGACTATATATATTCATATATATATGAATTTAGCATTTAATTAAGGTAGAATTTTTTATCTGGAGGAAATATAACAAGTGACACTGAGACAATTAGCTGACCTTTTGAAAAAAAAAACAAAGGTGTTTATCTCTAACTTTTTACAAAACTACATTTCAGATACATTAATGGCCTAAACCATATAAACACGCAAAACCACAATAGCATTAGAAAAAATATTGGAGAATATGTTTATCACCTTAAGGGAAAGAAGACCTTCTGGGGCAAAAGCTAGAGCTTTGAAGAGAAAGGCTGATGTGTTTCTGTGTCACATGGGATGTCAGCAGAAAGAGTGTGTGTGACTTCCAGGAAGTGCTGTTAAATGGCTGGAGGCCTCTGCTCTTCTCCCTCCCAGTCCTTTTTGCTGGTTGAAATACATGCCTGTTGGCTGGATGGAGGTGGAACAACTGTCTTGGGTCTTGAATGAACTTGGGAATAGAGGCCTTTCAAGGTCAATCAACAAGATAGCAGAGTCTGAGCCTCTAAGTCTATAGAGGGCCAATCCAGCCCCGAACCAACTATTATTGAACTTTTATGTGAGCAAGAAATAAGCCCCTCTCTTGTTTGGGCTCTGGTTATGCTATGAGTTGTCACTCACAAATCCTGACTGATATACCTGACCATTCCCAGGCGAAGGATCATGATTGGTGTAAACTGCTGGTTCTCAACTCTGATCCACTTTTAGAGTCATCTGGGGAACTTTTAAAGAACACCAGTATCTGGGCCCTACTCCGGACCAATTACATAAAATCCTCTGGTGGTGGGGTCCAGACATAGGCATTTTTAGAGAGCTCCCCAGAGTGTGAAGAATTAGTTTCAGCCAATCAGGACAAGTGTCCTCCCCTCTTTCTCAGTTTTCCTTGCAGTAGGAGTGGTCATGGACCTACTTCGGGCCTGTGATACCTGAGCAAAAATCTGCTGAGAGTGTTTCTGGAAAAGCTTTTAGATTTTTTTATAAAAAGATTTTATTTACTTATTTTCAGAGAGAAGAGAAGAGAGGGAGAGGAATATTGATGTGCGAGAGAAACATCAGTCGGTTGCCTCGTGCAGGCCCCCAACCAGGAACCTGGTCCACAACCCAGGCATGTTCCCTGATGGGGAATGGAACCGGTGACCTTTCAGTTCACAGGCTGTCACAGCTTTTAGATTTCTGATATGAAGGAGCAGATATGGCTGGGACTGTTCTTTCTCCCCCTTTCCAGCTCTGAATGCAGAAGCAATGTCCAGAGCTGCAGCACCCCTATGGTTAGTATTAGGCACCAAGGACAAGGACCTCAGACAGCACACTAGGCTGGCAGAATGGAAAGTTAGAGAGCCTGGATCTCATGGGACATCTCCAAGCCACTAAAACAATCCCAGGAACTCCTTACCTTCAGAAGCAAAGGGAAAAACCCAACAACCCTGATTTGTTTAATGATTTTATATTTATTGCAGCAGAACACATTCATAACTGAAACATACACGTGGGCACAGGTGCTTTGGGGAACAAATCCTTCTGTCATTTTGTTTTTAGGGATGTCACTTGTAAAAAGTGTGTGACTAGAATTTTATAATTCAGTCTGAAATTTCCCTTTAGTCACACTTACATGCTTACATGCTTAAAGTAAGTTCTGTCTCCATTTATAGTACCGCTCAGGGGAGTTAAGGCTTGGGACACACTCTTGGAGAAACGACTCTCTGAGCAAAGAGCAAGACCACAGCAGGAAAAAATAATGAAGAGACTTGATTAGTGCCAAGTAACTGGACAGACTAAGACTGAAGGAGATGCCAGACACACACACTTTCTCCCATGGATTGTGCTGTGTTCTTTCATGCTTTTAGTGCCTGCCATATGAATGTTCAGCAAATATTGGTTAAAAGAATAACAAACAGGTAGACACATTAAGACAGATTCCCCAGTATTGGTTCTCAATTTATCAATTCATGTCTTTGTTTGTTAAACATTTTACAAGGGGGGGACACCAAAAACCCAGAATTATCTTCTGGAGGGTGAGTCCCCTGTAGTACAGGCTTCCCCAGCTAGGTGAGTGTTCTAGGAACCCATCTCTATCAGTGTACCAGCTGGTGTTGTTGTGAGAGGCTGCGTTTGGTTTCAGTAATTTTTTTGAAGGCTCTTTCGATGTGTTTCAATACACATTTCATGATGGGTGATTTATGAGTGCACCAGCACATGTGCTGAGCATTCAGCAGTTTTTGACCAAAAGCAGCATGACCCCCATGCCCCACCCTCCCTATTCAACTGCTCTCATCCTGAGCAACATTTTTTTTTCCATTTCTCCAGATGAAAAAAGTCCTCAGAGGGAAAGTTTTGCCAACATGGAAGAGGTGAGTCAATAAACGGCAGAAGCACTAAAAGGCATCAAAATCCATGAGCTCAATAACTGCTTTGAGCAGTGGGAAAAAAGACTCCACAGGAGTGATGGGGGACTCAAATGTTGGAAATTTTTAGTTTTAGGTAATAGCTAATAAACTTAGTAATCAATGCATGTAAAAAGCTATTGTTTCATGAACTGAAAGTATGATCCACCTTGACTTCAGGAGACCATAAGCAGTTACACCTTTGTGCCTCGGGAGGTCTCAAGCAATCAAGATGGTATCTGAGCCATTGTACTCCAGGGTGAGACATCCACTGTCCAGGACACAGATGAAAGAATGCTGCAGTTTTTTTTAAATCTGATTAACTTTTTCCCTGAATTCCAAACCCCTTATCTACACTTTTCTTCTCATTATAAAAAGGGTCGGTTTGAAACAGAATGTAAGACGGTCTGTTAGGGTACATAACTAACAGATCGCAGACCATCTGAATAAAGCTCCTATATTCAATCCCCGTCTCTGCTTATTGGTTCTGGGAGTTACATGGAGCACGAACAATGGCATTTACAGTTTCAGGCATCAAATGGAGAATACCTTGAAGGTGACTGAAGTTTCAACATGTAAGAATACACGATTTTTAATAAATAAACTCCAGTTTCTGCAAGGAGGGGGTCCCTCCTTGTAAAATCTCATATTCTTCTTTAATGTTATTTTCACGTTCCAACATAAATTAAATATGGTGACTGAAAATAAAGCAATAAAGTGGTTGTGTGTCAGCCTCCATAGGAAGGGGTTAGTACAAGAGGATAAGAGAGAGGGGTGAGGAGGAATGGGCAGGGGTGTTCGGTGGAGCAGGAGCGAACGATTCACGATCTTAGGACAGACCGGAAGTCACGGTGCCAGGGCCGCGCAGGCTTCCGGCGTCACTTCCCTCGCGACCTACCGCGAAGAACATGGCGGCTCTCAGCTGTGCCCGCTGGCTGACCCGAGTGAGGCTCGGGAGCAGGCCGGTGGGCTGGGAATCGGCGGGGTTTTACCTTAGCCACTGCAGAACTCCAGACCCTACCTCACACGTTTGTATGTCTCTGCCGCAGGCTCTGGTCGCCGCCCCGAACCCCGGGTCATGGAGGGGCCTGTGTACCTCTGCCGTGGCGCACGCCACCTCGCGGAGCCAGGTAAGAGCAAGACCTGCAGGGGTCTCGCCCATCCCCCCACTGCTTCCTCCCCAACCTCTATCTCCACCTCCCTGCATCCCCCCGCCCCGGACCCCTGCTCCTACTCCAGCTCTAGCTCTGATGGCCCCCGTCGCAGGCCGAGGACGTGAGGGTGGAGGGCGCCTTTCCCGTGACCATGGTGCCAGGAGACGGCGTGGGGCCTGAACTGATGCATGCTGTCAAGGAGGTGTTCAAGGCGAGTGGCCTGGGGGAATCAGCCGGCAGGGGCCATGAGGTGGGCTGGAAAGAACTTACTCGATCATGACCCTGCAATTTTTGGGACCTGTCTCTGAAGGCTGCTTGTGTCCCAGTGGAGTTCCAGGAGCATTATCTGAGCGAGGTGCAGAATATGGCTTCTGAGGAGAAGCTGGAGCAAGTTCTGAGTTCCATGAAGGAGAACAAGGTGGCCCTCATTGGTATGTGTGCCCCTTTGCCCGCATGCCATTTAAAATCAAATGAACAAATTGTTCATTAAGCTGCTTCCCTGCGTGCGTACTAATACATTAATTCTCCTGAGCACCTACCAGGTTCCTGGCCATTTGTTCCTTTCAGTTGGAAACACAGGAGTTGAGGGATCATGTGTGCTGTTTATGCAGGAGGGCTCCAAGAACTGGGAGTTTCTCATGAATATACACCTTGGGTTGTCAAGTTTTGATACTTGTGTTTCTAGAATGCCATTTCTAGCCTCCTCTTTTCTGTTTTCCCTACTTGACTCGCCTCATTAGATTTTTTTGGTTTCCAGTTCTGCCCCTGCAGTCCATCTTCTACATCTGTTCCCTTGGAAAGACCATCATGACTTTGCCATGCCCAGTCTTAGCATAGGAAAGTAAGTTCTTTATACAGTGACACTCAGCTTTTCTGCCTTCATTTCCACAACGCTTGTTCGGTGCTTTGGTCACACTAGGCTGTGTTAGTTTCCAAACACAGGTACTATCTTGAATTATGCTCTTTCTTCTGCCCAGAATATTCTAATAATGTCCCTCAGAATCCTCCTCACTCACTGTCTTAGTTTCTTAGTGGTGTCATAACCAATTACCACACAACTGGCGGCTTAAAATAACAGAAATAGTTATAAATAACTTTCATAGTTCTGGAGGCCAGAATTCCAAAATTAAGGTCTTGGCAAGGTTCTCTCTGAAGGCTTAGGGGAGAGACCTTCCTTGGCTCTTCCAGATCCTGGTGGCGCCTGGCGACTCCAAGCATTCTTCGGCTTGCACATGCATCACGCCATTCTCTGCCCCTGTCTTCATCTGGCTTTCTCCTCTCTGTGCCTGTGTATCTCTTTGTCCTGCTTGTATAAGGGCCTGTCACTGGATTTTGGGCCCACCCTAATCAAGGTTGATTTCATCTCAAGATCCTTAATTATGTCTGCAAACACTGTTTTCCTAAATAAGGTCACATTTACAGGTTCTGGGGGTTGAGTCATGGACATACCATTTTGGGGGTCACTATTCAATCTATTAGACTCACTTAACCTGAGATCTGGCTAAGTGCCAGCTGTTGCTGTGACATTTCCTGATACTGCCAGAGGGAATTTTTCTGTGTTTCTATGTCTGTCATTAATACCTCTCCCATTTTTTTTTTTAAAATCATGTCCTTTATAGTGTCTGTCTTCCTCATTGCATTGTTTTCCCCTTGGGGACAGGAGTTGTGTATTGTGTTTTTGGTTGATACCTCTAGTACTTTACATATAGTGGATATTCAATAATTGTTGGTTGGAAAAAAAATCTCAAATAGGTAGACACAGAAACATCAAGAAGAGGTCAAAGATCCCCTAGCATTGTATCTCAACATATTAAACTCAGGCTTTTTGATAACAACAACAACAAAAAATCTGTCCTCCTTTTAGGTCATTTTGAGGTTTCAGCATAAATATGGTGACTAAAAATAAAACAGTAGACAAAATGTGTGTGGTTTATTATTCTGCATTATTCTCCTTTGCCCCTTGCCTCTAGAGGAGTTTAAGGGTCGCTGATGGGGAGTGGGATATGGGAGTCGGGGTTGCAGTATGTCACTGAAGGGATTGGATGTTGATCTGGGTTCCCGTGGGCTTGGCTTGTGCCCGACATTTCCTGCTCCTGCAACTTTGTTTATGCAGGAAAAATCCACACCCCGATGGAGTATAAGGGGGAACTAGCGTCCTACGATATGCGACTGAGGTAGGTGGGGGGGACTGTGGGTCAGGGTGGGTCCTGGGGGCACCAGGCACAGTTGCTCATGGCTCTACCCCACTCCCAGGCGTAAGTTGGACTTGTTTGCCAACGTAGTCCATGTGAAGTCACTTCCTGGGTACGTGACTCGACACAACAATCTAGATCTCGTGATCATTCGAGAGCAGACAGAAGGGGAGTACAGCTCTCTGGAACATGAGGTGATGCCCTAGAAATTGGGGAGGGCAGGGGTGAAGGTGGGAAAGAGGCATAGTTCCTCCTCCTTTCCAGTGTCTCTCAACTGTTTATCCTCACCCAGAGTGCGAGGGGTGTGATTGAGTGCTTGAAGATCGTCACTCGAACCAAATCTCAGCGCATTGCAAAGTTCGCCTTTGACTACGCCACTAAGAAGGGGCGGAACAAGGTCACCGCTGTCCACAAGGCCAACATCATGTGAGGGACATGGCTCTGCATGGGGTAGGTTCCTGTGAAGATAATCCCCTGTACTGTCTTTGCTGAACGTGTTTCCTTTGGCCCATGGACAGGAAACTTGGGGATGGCTTGTTCCTGCAGTGCTGTGAGGAAGTTGCTGAACTGTACCCCAAAATCAAGTTTGAGACAATGATCATAGACAACTGCTGCATGCAGGTAAGGCCCTCCCCGCGCCTGCACTCTCAGTGCTGAGGGTGGGCAGTGGGATTTACTTCTCTCCTCCATGCCCACATCTCCCCGCCAGCTGGTGCAGAACCCTTACCAGTTTGATGTGCTGGTGATGCCCAACCTTTATGGGAATATTATTGACAATCTGGCTGCTGGCCTGGTTGGGGGCGCTGGTGTGGTACCTGGTGAGAGCTACAGTGCAGAGTATGCGGTTTTTGAGATGGTGAGTGAGGTCACCTCCTTTTGGAGCCCTCTGTGTGCCCTTTCCTGACCCCAGGTCCCCCCGATAGCCGTCCCCCCCCCCTTCCTCTTCGCAAGTGTTCCTAGCCTGACCTCTCTCTTCCCTGATGCCCTTCCCTGATCGTAGTTTCTGCCCGTCTGCTCTCAGTGACTCTGGCCTGCCATTTCTCCACAGGGTGCCCGGCACCCATTTGCCCAGGCGGTGGGCAGGAACATAGCCAACCCCACAGCCATGCTGCTCTCAGCTTCCAACATGCTGCGCCACCTGAAGTAGGTTGTGGTGGCCTGGGGGCGGGGGCTGGGTGTTGTGAGGGGAGCACGGGGGCGGGGGGAGTTGGGGCCAACGAAGAGGGGAATCTTAGTTTCTTTCTGCCCACACTGACAGTCTAGAATATCACTCCAACATGATTGCGGAAGCAGTGAAGAAGGTGATCAAAGTTGGCAAGGTGAGTTTAGAAAGGCTGTAGAGCTCAAGGCCTCAGCACTGCGCTCTGGGGAACCTGAATTGGGGTCTCCTTTCCCTCTAGGTTCCCAGAACATTTGCGCTCTGATCTTGCCCGTCCCTCTCAGGGCTGCTCTTCACCTCCCTTCTCTTCGCTGTTTCATCCTCTTGATCTCCTTTGCATTTGAGTTCCCATCTGCCATTTCCTCTTTCCTGCTCCATCCATTGGCTCTTTTATGGGGCATCTTAATGCTCAACTTGCAACTGTGTCTCTGCGGGGAGAGCATGGGGGATGGAGAAGCAGAGGGAGAGGCAGGATGAGGCAGGGGTGTTGGCCTCCTTCTCCACCCTGGAAGCCTCATTTGCATTCTACTGCCATCTCTTTCCTCCCACTTGTTCTGTCTCATTTCCTCAAGGCATCTTCATCCTGTCTCCAGCCTGCATTTCCCATCTTACTTCCTGCTGGGCTTTCCATTCATTCTGTCCAGGCTGCAGCATAGCTTTAATAGTGGCTCTGACCCTCAGAAGACCTGAGTGTAAGAGTCCATGTTCTTTCAAACCCGGCCACCTCCTTGTATCTCGGTTGCATGTCTTCTTTCTGGCCTCATCCCTCCTTGGGCTCCCATTTCCATCACACCGCCCTACCCTGCTTCATGGGTTCTCTTCTCTTCTTCCCCACGGCTGTTGCCTGTGGTGGATGTAGGTGCGGACACGAGACATGGGCGGCTACAGCACCACAACGGACTTCATCAAGTCTGTCATCGGCCACCTGCACCCATATGGGGCCTAGAGCCCTTTATTCCCTCCAACCTCATGAGGACCCTACTACCTACACCTCCCTTCAGTACAGTGGACCAGAGAAGAGCCCTTAAACCTATAGACCATTATCACCTTCTGGGCAGAGCTTAGGTTGTCCTGGGGCTGGCTTCCTTAGGGAACTGTCTATTGGGGGTGGGGAGGGTTAGGGATGGGCCCAGGCCACAGGGGTGATGACAGTTCTCCCCCACAGGTTCGAACTCCTGACATGGGTGGCTATGCCACCTGCCGAGACTTCACTGAGGCTGTCATTGATGCCCTGCCCTACCCACAGCCACAGAAAGGTGTCCAATAAAACATGTACATCAAATCTTGTGAATGTTTTTATTGGGATACAAGGGATGGGTCACTGGGTGGTTATACCCCACCAGGGTACTGTCCATTCTAATCTTCCTGGGAAAGCTTTTGGAGCTTTTTCTTTTTCTTGGAGCTGCTGCTCTTGCTACCAACAGCTTCTTCAGGTCCACTGCTGAGTGGCTCTTCTTTGGAAAATTTCCTCTTTTTCTTGGGGACACTCCTGTTTACTGCCTCTTCAAGGTCACTAACTGGTTCCTCTTTGGAGAAAGATTTCTTCCTTTTGGGGAGATTCCCACTGCCAGTTGTCTCAAGATCACTACTAACCAGCTCCTCCTTGGAAAAAGATTTCTTTTTCTTGGGTTTGGATAAAGAGACAGGTGGATCTTCCATTCCATTCTCCTGAGGAGCCTCCTGGAGTTTTTGCTTTTTCTTCTTTTTGGGTTTTTCACTTGTCTCCTAGAGGGGAATGGGTAGGAAACAGTGTTGTCACCTGCTATATGAACACCCGCCCCCCACAACCGCCCCATTGGGAGTCCAGCAATAAAGTAGGGTGGAAAGACTGGTGGAAATGCTGTGAAATTGCCCAGTGTTTCTGGGATAGTTTGTAATTGTTAAGTAAGTGGATACCCCGCCATGCTGGTCACAATAGAGCCACCACTTGAGTTCCAGAGGGTGCTCTGAAACACTAGTTGACAAACGAGCCCCTATAAAAACCCGAGAGGGAGGATTTAAACATGTTGGCAACCTCCTTGCCCCCATCCCCACTATGAAATGCTACCACTTCTAGACACAAGCCGAGAACAGCAGGAATTCACCCAATCCCCCATTGAGGACTCCTGGGAGGCAGCCGAGGACAGAACACACTTGCCCAGGGAACCAGTGTATGCTACAACCAGCTCTTTGGGCTCTTGAAGAAGCTCTCTCAGCACCTATCTCCTTCCTATAGAATCAGGAGGCAGTTTGAGATGTTCCAGATCCTTGTTTCAGAGCAAAGGCCCGGTCACATCCTTTGTCCTGCTATAGAAAATCCTACAACTCAAGATCTTCACTTTGGGCCAAGCTGCCTACTGACCTCACACTCCTCTGGTGTACTGCTGTTTTCTGAAGACGCGAGGGCAATTGCAGCCAGCCGTTTCTTTTCCTTCTTCAAGCGTTTTCTCTCCTGTTTCTCCAGCTTCCTAGTAATCTCAGCAGCCGCTTCCTCTGCCTGGCCAAAGAAAAGTGCTGAAAAGGCATCGAAGACCCCTGGCCTACCAGGTCTGTCTGTAGGCTTTATTGGATCAGGCTCATTAAATCAGTTTTTTGGCCTCCATTCTACAAGGTCAGGCTAAGACAGTTCATCACCTCCAACAGTCAGCTATGGTCTTCCCCTACCCAGTAAAGCCCAAAACTGACCTGAACCATTGCTTCCTTCATGACCTCCAGATTCTTTCGTGGAATATTTCCATTCTCATAGAAGGACAGCCGCTCCTCCACCTGTTCTCGAAGCTTCTCCCCAAATACACTTGTGGGTACCTCTAGATGTATGTGTGTGGGTAAACAAAGCCTGTCAGCTCCTAAAGGGACAAATTACTCCCCACCCGAGTGTTTCCTCTACCCTCAGCTTCACTCAGACCCAAAGTATCAACACTCACTAGGTGAACTGCTGTTGACGAAAAATGTTACCATCATTGTAGAAGCTGCTAAGGTATTCAGCCCCCCACTCCCAACTGTCAACTCCCCTAGCCATACCAGAGAAGCAATCAATTCGTGAGGCTATACTGCATTTGTTTGCCAGGTAACGGGAGATGCGGCCTTTGTTCTTGGCAGCTGCTCGGCCAATGAAAGTGGAGTGGAAAATAAGTCCATATTTTGGTGTGTTACCCCTTGTCTTCAAGGCTCTGGGAGAAGAATATTTAGTGGAAAGTTTAAGATCAGAAATTTCAACCCTGTTAACCCAGGCAGGTCCTCCCCTCCCCCCAGGCTCTGGGTTGAGCCTCAGGCTGGGCTGGGTCTCTATGCCACTTCATGCCAACCCACAGCTCCCAGAAGCAGAGGGAAGGCATCTAATGTCGCTGACCTGGAAACTTGGTCCCTTTGCTGGGCCCTGGGAATCACTCAGACACCAGGACTGGCCATCACCCCCACAGCAGAGGCCTGTGTAGGTCAGGATGCCCTGGTCAGCCATCACTGTGATCCCCGAACAAGCAGTGGGCACCAGAAGTGGTACCTGAGTGCGGGCAGGTGCCCTCACTGGTACCTGAACAGGGCCTTTTCAGCCCCAAGGATCTGCACTGTGGATGCTGGATACTTGGCCAGGTTGGTGAGACTGCCAGCATGAGCAATGAGACGTGCACCTACCTAGAGAATGATTCAAGGAATTAGTCACAGAAACTTGATTCTCCAACCTACCAACTGTATAACCCTGCTTCACCTCTCCCCATCAAGTGCATGTGGGGAAAACATAGTGGGTCAGGAACTACAGCAGTACGGAAATACACGGTAACATTCCTATTCTCCCCTTTTTTGTATTTCCCATGACGCACCGCTTCCCCTATTAGGGCTGATAGGCTGGGGGCTACTTGGCTCATCTTGGACCGCAGGTAAGTGTGCAGGCTCTGACGGTACTCTGACAAAGACACCACACGACTGGAGAAGCTCTCGATGTTTATCAAATCGATGGCTGATATGTCCATGCCTGAAGGACACAGAATATGAATATGGGAGCCAGATACTCGGTCTGTTACCTTGTATTGACTGCCAGGCTCTGTACTGACCCATGGAGGACCGCGAGGCGTCCAGAATAGCCTTAGCCTTGGCCCCATCCATTGTCAACTCCTCCAGCTTCTCCAACTTTTCTTCATTCAGCTCCTTTCGGTTTCCAATGAACTGAGCAAGACGGCAGTATGTAGCATTGTCATTGATGATCTTCACCAGCTCAGGAAAGTGATACCCATACCACTCCCTGCAAAGAGCCACAATGACTCCCTGGCCCAGCTGCCATGTCTCAAAATTACAGCCTCAGCCCTCTCCATATCTACTCTGCCTGGAGAAGTGAAAACAAGCCAGATCCCACACCTCCTCAACTCCATGTCCCCCCATTCACAATACAGACCAGGCAAAGGGCCTGGGCTGAGGTGTATATGGGGTGGGTTTACTCTGCCTCCTCTTTCTGTACAGTCAGTGTAAGAACACAGCCTGTGGTAAGCACTGGGAGGCCCAATCCCACCTCCCCATTGTTCTACCCACAGGAGCCAGTCCTCATCTCAAGATTCAAAAGCAGCCAAACCACAGGCCATAGACCCCATTCTCAAGGGTTGCCCCTGCACTTTACCTGACACGCATGGAGAAAGTATTGATGTCCTTATCCAGCTGGTCCAGGAGGCTAATGGACTGTATAATCATATTGTCCACCCGGTTCACGTTAAACTTAACTTTGGCACGAGAATAACTGTGTCCCAGCCCCAGCTGGGCTTTACAAGCAGACAGATCGGTCAGGCCCTTTACCAAGTTGTGGAAGTGCAGACGAACTCCTGGAGGAGGTTAAGACTATGAGCAAGGAAAGGCTCTGAACTAGCTCCTGCACCCATGGTACCAAACAAACAGGACAGCTCCCCAGCAGCAACCTTATTTAAGCACCCTAATTTTCCAGAACCCCACTTAAAGATGCCAAAACTGGCACGAATGTCAGTTAACAGATGGTGATCTCACCTCGAAGAATCTCAGCTATCACGCCTCCAGTCTGGCAATTGTACCCTAACTCCTCTTGTATAGCAGCACCAATCTTGGGGTCCCCAACCCCCAGGAGTACTTTCTTCTTTTTGGATGGCAGGTGAGTCTCCAAGAACAGGCGGAGGTCCTCATGAACAACACCTCAGAGCAGAAAACAGAGCTCCCACTAACATACTGAACAATGCTCACATCATAAAAGGGATCCTGTCCCTTCAAGTGATTATTTGACTGACCAATTGGTCCAACAGAGCATGCTGGTACGGCATGCCGAGACCCCTCCCCTTCAGGCTTTGCTCAGAGACATGGAGACATCAGTGACTGCACTCAGGGGATTGACAGATTCAAGTCATCACTGCAAAGCCTGTATTAACCCTGGGAGAAACAGCACCCCGATCCAGTACTACAAGTGTGAAACACACAATTGAAAGTTTAAAGCATTAACTGGAGCACTATGAAAATACTTAGCACCCGATTTGCCTTCTGGGACCAAACTTTTTTCTGGGTTTTTATGGATCAGTATTGCTCTTTCCAATCAATTGAACCAAGTAGCAGAGTACATATGATTGGGTTCAGCACTGAACCAGTTCCTCCTGTCAGTTTCCATTGATTTGCAGATCATTTACTACTAGTGCCCACAAGATAAGGCTGCATGCTAGACTCTATGCTTTAAATATAACGGCTTGTCTTCCTGAAATACGTGGAGGTGGCCTACTCACCTTCAGACACAGAGTTGGCATTTTCCAAGGCAACCTGGGACGAGGCAAAGGGACAAAAGGCCACGAGACGAACAATGTTGTGGAACTTGCCCAGATTGAGGACGCACTCCTCCACCTGGGGGGCAGAAAAAGAGTAAGTGTCTTTCTTCCCTTGCTCTTTCCTCTAGGACGCAATAAAGCAGTGGTTCTCAGTCTTGGGCGTACAGAAAAACCAACCGAACGCTAAGAATGAACCTATTACGGTCCCTAAATCCCGGTTCTGATTCGCCGGTATGCGGTGGAGAACAGAGGACTTCTAAATGATTCTAACGCGATTCTAATCACAAATGAAAGGAACCCCCCCTGCTCTGGAGCTTCTGGGCCCAGCGCACGCCCCAACGCGAGCGGCCGGCCACGTGGGAGCGCGCGATGCATGCCGGGGCCGGTGCAGCCCGGGAGACCACCACTTCCACTCACCTGCGGCAGCAGCAGGCTTATTTCTTCCACCTCCTTCAGCGCCAGCAGCGCGTAGCCGACCGCGTGCTCGAACAGCACGTGCAGCAGCACCTAGAAAGGAGACCAGGGCACCAGCGTCAGGGCCGTCCCCGCTTTTGCCCGGCCCCCCTACCGGGGCGGGCCCGCGCTCCGCCCAGGGCCGCGGCCCGAGCCTGGGCCCACGCCGCGGCCTTGGCCTCTCTCGCTCCCCACAACCATTCCTCACCATGGCGCCCGCTCCTGGCCCAGCTCGCAATGCGGCTAGCGGGTTCTGGCGCGCGGAACAAGACCCCGGAGGCAACGCCCTCCGCGCTGCGGAACCAATCAGAGGCCGGGGACGATACCTTTCCGGGCCTCCGGAAGGGTCTGTAACTTGGTATCGCCCAGTGGAGGGGGTGGTGCGAGTGCGAGCCGGCCGACTTTTTCCGGTCTTTGCTGCTGCGCGGGCAGATGTGGTTCCCGGGGACGTGGGAGCCGGGGCCGATCCCTGCTGTCAGCAGGACGATTTGGAAAAACGCGATTCTGAGTAATAGCCCCGGTCCCCCTGTTCACATCATATAAGTTACGGGCCACAGAGCTAGGTGAAAACCGGCCAGGAGGCTCTGCGCGGGCTGAGATGACCATTCCCAGCCACAAAATTGTTGCCGAGTCCGCTTTCGGCAGCGCCCTTGACTTAGGGCCCCTGCGCCCTACCCCCGCCCCCAGCACCGCTTTGTCCCCTCCTCCCACTAGACCCTACCTTCTTGGGAGACCGGAGGGCCTCTAGCCCTTTCCTCCTCGCTGGGACGGAAGCGTGGACATGCTGGCGCAGACCTTGAGGAAACGTCACTCCTGGTGGATGGTTTTGTGCTTTTAAATTGTATTTTATGCATTTCATTTCTTAAAATGAGGGTGGCAGGCGATAAAGTAGAAAAGAAAGACGATCCCACCTTTTCCTAGGTAGGGTTCTCATTCCCCTTGAGTTCAGTTTGAGGGAACACGTGTTGCTTGCCTTGTTGAAGAGCCCTTAAATCTTAACACCCCGTTTGCTCCAAGTGAATTGGAACTACTGCCATGTGCACGAGGGTGGCTTTTGGACACTCGGGCGACTTTTGAAATTACCTGTGCTTTAATAATTGATACTAAAACTTGGTTATCCTAAAGTAGTATGTATGCTGGTAAGTTTTTAAAAATTATTTTAAGGTTTTTAAAAAATAACAAATTTAATATATTTTATTTCCTTAAGCAATTCACTTGACAAAATCCAACTACTGAGCTCACTCTTAAAGCCTATTATATTAAAAGTATGGTTGGTAAATCTTAAAATTTCATAATCTTAATACTGCTTGCAAACGTTAGGTTTTGCTACATATCCACTTACAGGTATGAGTCTAAATCAGTTACTCCATTTCAAATTTTGAAATAGAACTGCAAAATTAATCTATACACATTGCGTACCACATAGAAATCTCTAAGACATACGCCAGGGTCGAATGACCAAAATACAGTATAACTGCAATGCTTTATGGGTTCGTGCAATTATATAGTTTTTTGTAGATTGACCTGCACGGTTTCCACCGATGAGATCGCTTCATTCGATGTGGACAAGACAGTGTGTTGACATCTAAAGTCCATAACAGATGGTGCGTGAAAAACGAGAAAACTCGTGAGGGGTACGAAATGTGTTAAATTCTCTTAAATGTTAAAAATACCAGATTAAATAGATGGTTTCAAAATGTAATGGAGAATATTAATGCTATGACTTTGATTTACCTCATTACGTTTATACTTAATTATAAATATACCTAGGGTTACAGGTCCTTATCTGCTAAGGTAGGGAATTTCAAAGAAATCAAAATCTATTACGGGATTGCAGAATTAATTTAGAAATAATATGAAAAGGAATATGAAATAATAGCACATCACAGAGAGTAAGGGGTATTCATTTGTAAAACTTGTCTCAGCTAACCATGGTATTCATATATGTGTAAATATACATAATATATACACATAGAAATACATATATACATACAAATATATATGTATATACATTTGTTTATTTCTGTGCATTAAATACAAAAAACCTGAGATTTACTGAGCTAAAAGCTAGCCACAGTCATATTTTAAATAGATAAATCTGCACCTGAGTCTGAAAGCATGCGAACCAGGAGCACCGATGTCCAAAGGAAGGAGAAGATGGATGTCTCAGCTCAAGCAGAAATAGAACTGCAGTCATACCTCCATACTCATTAGCTTCAGAGCTTGTCAAACCCTGTACTCATCACATTTTGACAGGAAAAAATTTCAGCTCTCAGCGCTTGCTCAGGACTCATTGCATTTGCTAGAACTTGTATGAGTCATGAGGCAAGAGAAAATGCTTCATTGTTCGGTACCCATTGGTTTGGGCACACGTCACAAGTTGCGGAGCGATTAATGAGGACGAGTACCGATGTGCCACTGTAATTTGCCCTTCCTTCACCTTGTGTTCTGTTCTGGCACTGGAAGAATTGCATGGTTGCCATCCACATTTGGGAGAGCCAGTTCACCAGTTCAGTGCCTACACATGCCAGGTATCTTTCAAGATGCAGGATACAGTAGTAAGCAAAGCAAGTCAGTGCCATCATGGAGTTTACATTCTACAGGGAGATAAAAAATCAAGTAAATATGTTGATAAGTGTTAAGGAATGTTGCATTGTTTTATAGAGGCCCTCAGTGAAGAGGTAACATTTGGGCAGGCATCTTAAGTAACCGAGTAAGCAATGCAGAGATCTGGGAGAAAAATAAAAACATAACTCTTGACCTTTGACTTCAGAGACTTCATATGGGAGAATGCATATAACCGAGTGCTGAAATGCAGTAGTATGGGAGACTCACCAGAAGGCTATCTGGCGGGCCAGTGCTCCTCAGGAAGGGGTCTTAAGTATTTATATATTTACCTGTCTATTGATTTTTAGAGAGAGGAAGGGAGACGCTTATTCTCCATTAAACAGTATTTGATTGCAGATTAATTTGGAGGTGACATGTAAGACAGATTTCCCAAAGTTCCAGCTGAGAAAATGCCTTTCATGGGCAGTCAGTCTGAGGGGAACCTGTGGGCTTCCCAGGCACAGTCCAGACTCAAGCTTTAAAGCCATGTGGCATCTGGGGCCTTCTCTTTCTCTGGGTAGATTGGACTGTTCACCCATTGGGAAGGACTATACACTGTAACATCTATAACTCTTTTATTTAGTCCAGTCTGTGGTTCACTGTGTCATTTTGGTGTAAATTAACCCGGAGTTTTTACCTTGAGCAATGCTAATGAGGACCTCTGGAAATGGAATGTGCTAGTTTTGTGCCACATAAGGACTGACCTCATACATGAGGGTAGTATACCAGATAGCCTAGGTGTGTAGTAGGCTGTACCTTCTAGGTTTGTGTTAAGGATGCTGTATGATGTTCGCACAATGAAAATACTGCGTAATGATGCATTTCTCAGAACTATCTCCGAGGTTAAACTGAGCATGACTTTAAATTCCAGAGACTAGGAGAGCTCGAGGAAAGGAAATTGCATGAAACAACCATAAGATGGCGGCACTTACACTCATTTCTCAAATGAGAAACCCTGTCGATGTTCAAAGGCTTCTAGCAATTCCTCAGCTCTTTTCTCAAATGTGGAAAGAAACCCTGCAAAAGTCTTTGGTACTGAGTTACCCATATATGCCACATTTCTTTCCATAGACACAGAAGAATGGAAAGTGTCCCTCATCTTTTTGGGTGCAGCTTCTGAGTCCCAGAGTTGATTAGAATTACAGGGTAAAAGTTTTGTTCAGTTGATGGTGTTTGTGTTCATAACCTAAGCCTGAGAATATTTTATCTCATCCATACCTGTGATAATATCTATTATTTACTGATCATTTAGATTAATGCTTTGCACTTAGTCTTTTATGTGTCAACTCGTTGAATCTTTGTAGCAGAATTTGGGCTTATATGGCCCAATTTCCAGACATGGTTTGGGGATGGAGACACCTGTATGCTCTATGAACCATATGTACCCCAACCATGGCTTGGGTCTTTACATGTTTCAAAGCAATACTTCTTTGAAGAATAAATTATCTGGCAATAGTGCTGCAGACAGCTATCTTCAATAGAAATCATCAGTGCTCAAAAACAAGCCCAGCTTACAAAATTGGATAGTACTCATGTACCTGGAGATTTTGACCTTGAAGATTGTATTTCCTAGGAACCAAAAGGGATAAAGAGCCCACTTGCCCTAGTCTTAGATTTTTAGAGGTATCGTTTGGGAACCATACATGGGACTTAAGATATTTATTTGATAATCTTTGTCTTGTATCTGGAGAGTTTAGTCCATTAGCATTTATTTTGATTCCTGATATATTTTATTTCTATTCTCTTACATGTTTTATATTTGGTGTGATTTTTTGTTATTGTTTCTTTTCCGCCTCCACTCTCTTTCTTGGAAGTACTATTAACCTAAGATCACTTAAAATTTTTCCAGTTGAGTTTTTTTGAACACACAGTTATGGGGCTTTAGAGTCCCTATGTGAGGGCTGCTTTGTGTATATAAATTCTCAAGTTCTCGAGGGACTTTTTCTCCTCCCCTTCTGCCAAGATCAAGGGAGAAATGTTCCTTTCTGCATGGCAGGTTTATTTGTTATTGTGCCTTACAGAGCATGAGGAACTTTGGTGCCCCAGCTTTGGGTGGGGTTCTGCAGAGCATATTGGAAGTGACTTTACTGAACTGAGGATCACCAGTGCAGTGGATGCTGTTGGTATCCTGCCCGGGTCCCCTTACTGGCTGGTGAATCACTCCCTGGTTTCTGTGAGTGTGCAAGTCAAGGGGAGATGATGTGTCCACCTTGATCTTCACCAATAATGTCATTCTGTGTGAAATGGAGCTCTTTAGGGACATTGTGCATGTCGATTATTAGAAATGAGAGGATCTGTCTGCAAAAATAGCTTCTGACAAATAAAATTCATTGTTTCACTTTCCCCCTGTAAGGAATACACAGATAGACTAGGCTATCAGTAAGACACGAGTTACAATTCTCTGGATAAATTGTAAGTGGACTTTCTAATTCAAATCCTTCTTAGGTGATTGGAGGAAAGAAAGAAAAAGAGAAGGAGGGGGAGGAGGGAGGAAAAGAGGAAGGGAGGGAGAGAAGGTGGTTTTCATGTCTGATGGCCCCTGGACCGGCTGAATAGTGAAGCATTAAGATGGAATGAGCTGTAGGTCAAACCCAAGAATGCAGAGATTATAACAATCTTTAGATTGTTCTGTAATAACATGTCCCAGCTGTAAAGCCACACCACATCAACACGCTTCCTCTCTTACCTGTGCGTTCTTCCTCTACCCATCTCCTTAGCTCACTGGAAGTTACCTGTTGCTTAAGGTCCTAGGAGTCACCATTAACTAATCCTCCAATGGATGTCTTTCAGAAAAAGCTTTAGAATTTACTTGATAAGAGTTCTTGTAACTATTTGAATTAGGAAACCTTTTAATATATGTCCAGATATTCTTTGATAACCACCCCCTTTCAAGAGACACAGCCTAATCTCCCCTTTGAGTGTAGGCTAGACTTAGTGTCTCAGTTCTTATGAGTAGAAAGTGGTAGAATTGATGGTGTAACTTCTGAGACTAGGTCATAGAGACTAGGTATTGTATTGTGGCTTTCCCTTGCTCTCACTCTCGGATTACTTGCTCTGGGAAAAACCAGCTGCTATGTTGTGAGGACATCCCAACAGCCCTATGGAGAGGTCCATGTGGGGATTAAAGTTTCCTGTTAATAGCCAGCAAGGAACCAAAGTCTTTCACCAACATCCATGTGTGTGCGCCATCTTGTGAACAGGCCTTCCAGCTCTAGTCAAGTCTTCCAATGGCTATAGCCCTGCCTGAGATCTTGATAGCAATATCCAGAGCCATAACTGCCCAGTGAAGCCACTCCCAAATTATTTTTTAAATTTTATTTTTTAATTACCATTGGCATTCATTATTATTTTATATTAGTCTCTGATGCACAGCATAGTGGTTAGACAGTTATATAATTTACAAAGTAATCCCCCCCAATAATTCAAGTACCCAACTGAAACCCTACATTATTATAATATTGACTATCACTCCCAAATTTTTGATCCATAGAAACTGTATGAGATAATAAATGTTTATTGTTTTAAGCTGTTAACTTACGGGAACTATTTGTTGTATAGCAATAGATAGCAAATATTCCCTCACGTCAGAATAGGATAACTTGTTTTGTTTATGGTGGGTGTTTAGGTATATTGATAGCCATCAGAAGCCTGATAGTGATCACTCAGAGGCTCATGACAGGCCTCTCTCGTTCCCTTCCGCAGGGCCTGACAATATCCCCAGACAGGATGACTTGAAGGCCAGGTGCCAGTGTGGCAGCCATCGTTGGGTCTTGCAGAGCTGATTGGTTGGGTTTGAGTCTGTGAATTCTTGTGTCAAGGTCTCAGGTAGGTTAGTTCAGTGCCAGGGTGTGACCAGAAGACGGCATATGATGCACCAACATTTTTGGATTTGGGGATTGGATCTCAGTTCCATGAAGATAAGGCATCAACCATATCTTACTTAGCCTTGCCTGGAGATGCACTGGGATGAAATAATTTGTAGTTTCTCCTGGTCATGTGTCCTCGTTCCCACTCCCTCCCAGGTTGTGAGTGAAGTTTTGGAGCTGGGTTGGGAAGGGGAAAGAATTAGGAGGGAAGTTGGAAATTATTTTAATTGCGTAGCTTATGAAATCTGTAAAATCTCCACCAGGACATAGCCTGACTTTCAGGGTGTGGGGGAGTCTCCTGAGACGCCCTGGGGACATGACTGGGTGATGGTGGCCGAAGGAAAGGACTCCTTTTAGGACACTCAGACGTGGAGGGAGGTGGTCCCTTGATCCTGAAGCCACATGCTCACCTGGGCCTGGGAGCATCAGGTAGAAGAAAGGAGAGAATTGCCTGCAAGAACCCTGGGCTGTCGAAAAGTCTTGGACTGTGATGGTGCTGAGCCTTTGCCCTTGCTGGCAAGGCCTTCTCAGCGGTTTGGCCTCCTGGCTCGTGCTGCCTGGGAGACACTGCATGGAACCGCTGTGACACTAGGTGAACGCAGAATCATCGGAGTCAAGGCTCTGCATTGCTCTCTTCACAAACCTCAAAGAAATCATCTCCGGCCTCTCTTACACAATACACAGGCTATCAAGTTCCTTTTAGAATTTGGTGCATGAGCCCTGGCTGGCATGGCTCAGTGGATTGAGTGCCAGCCTGAGAACCGAAGGGTCACTGGTTTGATTCCAGTCAGGGCTCATGCTTGCGTTGTGGGCCAGGTTCCCAGTTGCGGGTGTGGAAGAGGCAACCACACATTGATGTTTCTCTTCCTCTCTCCTCCCCTTCCCCTCTCTCTAAATATAAATAAATAAATAAAATCTTAAAAAAAAGAATTTGGTGCGTGAAAAATATTTTTCTGTCCTGAGCAACCTTCAGTCAGATAAGGACTGTGTTGCTCAGTCTTTGCCTTGCTGCTAGGAGGCTCCAGTGCATTTTCGGTGCTCAACGGCCTCCGCTCTCCTCAGACTGAGTTCTGGGTCATCGTCTTCTCACTCACCATGGCTGGACTTTGGTTCATTTACTTTTATTTTCATTGGCTTCTTGTGCCTTTTATTTTATCCATCTTACCTCCTTTGGATAGAGGTGATGGTCAGGAATATGGGCCCCTCTGCACCCTCCTCCCACTTGGTGGAACTGGTAGAAACCTGTGTCCCAACATGGGTGCCATGAAAGAGGTCTGTGATGGTGGCCACAGCTCTGCCCCCTCCTCCCAAAGTCTGGAGCCAAGGGAAACCACCATGAGTGCAAGGTCCGGAGTTGTCCAAACCAAGAGACTGAGAAGGACAGTTACAGGGAGGCAGGAGGCTCAGCTCCCCTAAAAGTCAGATGGAGCCATTGTCCTCTAGTTTTGGGCACCGAAAGGGGCCTGAGACTAAGTAATCAAAGTCCTCACATTAAGTAAGAGGAGAGAGAACACCAAATTGGGTGTGTGAGCTGGCGGGGCCCAAGGTTCAGCCCCAGGATGGGGCTCCTGTGAGTCCCAGCTGTCAGCGGGGAGGTCTCTGAGCACCCTTTTTAGAGGCTGACCTCCCAGGATGAGCCTGAGGCTGGGCTTGGCCAGAATCTGGTCTGAGGCCAGGAGGCCGAGATACAGGGAGGTGACTGGAGGCAGACAGCATGGTCCCACCGGCAGAACTGGAGGTCCCAGGGCCCTGTGCCTTCCTGTCCAGGGTCTGGCTTTGGCTGGCAGAGTGAGGCATGGTCTCTGGAAAAAGAAGACAAGAAAGAGGATATGAGAGATTTTGCTAGTTTTTTGGCATCGAATTGGAGCCCTCTGGAGCTGCCCTGCTCTGGACATGGATTTCACTTCTATTTGGTGACTTGAGAAAGGTCAGATCACCCTCAGGCATCGGCGGGCACCTTGGCCTAGCCTTTGCATGAACAGATCTGCTGGAGGAATGTGATCTGCTGGCCGAAGAACTCGATTTTGAATGCTGGCCCCAGGCCAGACTCTGACCTGGGTTTTCTTGAGTATAAAGTTGGGACAACAGTAACAACAGCCTCACAGGGGGCTGTGCGCGATGGAAGGGGCGGTATAAACCGGAATCAGATCCAGTTTCCAGCTCAGCTCTTTTGCTTGTTTCCTTCCCTTAACTCCAAGTTAGAGGCAACTACTGGCCCATCCTTCACCCGCTTTCTGGGACACAGAAATGCACTAAGTGTCCCTGATGGGTGGGTGTGACTGAAGTCCAGGCTTTGAAGTGCACCTCTTCCAGGTGCGTCTTCTAGGCTCTTCCCCTTGCAGTAGCTTGACACAGGCAGAGGCACAGGCTGGAGGGCGCCAGGGCCTCTGCATCATCACTTGGCAAGAGAGTGGCCGTCAAATGGAGACACCCAATTTGGATGTTACGTTGAGTGAGAAGTACACTTTTATTGTGTTTGAGCCACTAGCTGTTTGTTACAGCAGCTAAGATCATTCTAATGACTACTTCAAGAAAGGAAGCTAAGTGAAGGCAGCAATGAGGCTATTGGAATTTCCAGACTAAAGGTGGACCATCTTCCTAAGCTCCAATGATATGTTCAGATAATGTTTTCACTTTTTAAAAAAATCAAGTACTGCAGCACTGATGTGATCAATATAAAATTGAAAGAGCAAAAAATGAACACCAAAGGAGGGCAATTGGGGTGAGGGGAGGCAGGAGAGGATAAGGGGGGATCGATGGGGTTGGAAAGAGGCATGACTTGGGGCAGTGGACAAACAATACAATATACAGATGATGTGTTACAGAATATAGATGATGTGTTAAGAACACCTTAAGCCTATATGCTTTTATTAACCAATGTTACCCCAATAAATTCAATAAAAAACTTAAAACTTGAGCAAGGCAAACTTTGAAACAGCAGCCAGTACAGAAAGGAAGGTAGAGGAATAGGTAAGGCGGGTGGGCGCATTGGGATTCTGGGGACATGAATTGACCACTGTCAAACCAGTGTAAGCCCCTTGGTTTCTCGTGGGAAGCATTTTGTACACCTAATCTTTCTGTCCATACTTAAGTCCATCAGTGTCCAAATATATGGGGTTTTTTTTTTTTTTGGTGATATTACAACATTGGATCACATTTATTCCATTTCCTAACGTATGTGGAAAAATTAGGTGATTTCAAATATTTTCCTCAGCTTCACAATAATAAGATGCCAGGCAGTCACTTCTCTGCCTTCCGTCTCTGAACCAGTCCGTGTGGCCGTCATGGACTGGCAGCTGACATTACTGACACGGCCTGTGTCTTCAGAATGCCTTCCACTGATTTTGGGGAGACTCACCAGGCATAGGTTCTATATCAACACAGACGTATTGTCTTCTTCTTCTTCTTTTTTTTTAACATCCACTTGTTTACTTGTTACATGTTACTATGCAATAGTAATTTGTTACCATTCCAATATCAACACTGGGTATTAGAATACTTGTAATTCTAATATCAACAAAATGTTTGCTACGGATGTACATGGGTGCCCTGT
This sequence comes from Pteronotus mesoamericanus, assembly GCF_021234165.1. Classification (NCBI taxonomy): domain Eukaryota; kingdom Metazoa; phylum Chordata; class Mammalia; order Chiroptera; family Mormoopidae; genus Pteronotus; species Pteronotus mesoamericanus. Next base: position 22,670,562 of record NW_026555105.1, on the reverse strand, counting down.
TTGTCCGGATCTATTTCTATAGTCACTCCCTTTACTAGTGGATCTGGAGAATGGAAAATCACCTGATGGAGGATTTTCATCTTGCAGAGAAATACGGCTATGTGCTTCAATTTTTGTTTCTTTTTCTCGTAGTCTTGCCTACGTGTTCTAAATGCATGAAATAAATGGTAAATAATTTTTTCACTAAGCATTATAACACCTAAACTACTAATCATTTCTGTGCCTCTTGCTCAATTCTCACAGCAAAGGCCAAAATCACAGCATCCTGGCACTGTTTGATTTTAAGACAGGGGCAATCTTTGGAAAATGGGGTCACCTCAGACATGGTCTTTTCCAGTTTGACCTTTTCTTACTCTGAAGGTGGAGATGGTTACTGATTCGTCCCCTCTGAAGCCCTACGACATTTTCTTTGGAACATATGTGGCCATTTCTTATCCCTTTATTCTAAATGTTCGAGTGCTTTTCCTTTTAAAGAGAATACAAACATAGCAGCTGCTAGATGCAAATCTCCCCACTCCTCCTCTTAAAGCACTCAAAGCAGCATAAAAACAAATACCTCCCTCAGCCCCAGGCAGCTGTGACCCATGTCAGTGGACACTTTGAGCATCTTAAAGGGATGTGACGGGACACCAATGGTGCTCCTATGTTGGGGTAAGTAGCCAGACGTCAAGAGGGTATGACATGGGGACTGACAGATTCAGGAGAGAAACCGAAGAAGAAGATGAAATCATTTCAGAAACGACAGCTAAATTATGAGGGACATACAGAAGACCAGTCACTACAGAAGGTGTCATGAGAGACTTGGAGGACAGAAATGAGTGAGACAATCCTGCAAGGCAAGCGGAGCTACTTCCCCGTTTTTCAGAGACACCCGTACCTCCACCCAGCTCCTTCATTGGTCCTTTCCCTGTGCCAGGAGTTCCGTGGGGCATTTCATCTAACACATGCTCCATCTCATTTTCACCCCTGCGTGAGGTTGGCGCTGTCATTGCTCCCTGTTTTCACTGGCCCAACTTCATACAGCTAATGATCGTCTAAATTCTGATTTCAATCCCAGATCTGTCTGATTTCACAACATACGCTCTTTACACCTTTCCATGTGGCCTGGTAAAAAGCAATCAATCATGACACACAATTTACCTGCTTTGGTGCGTGGGAGCTGGGTGGCATTTTTGGAGCTGCCTTTAGCTGTGTCCTCTGACTCTCTGGTTGTGGCCCTGCCTTTGACAGATTTGTGGCTCTTCTCAACCTCACGGAGCTGCAGGGAAAAACTAATGGTTGATCTTGGCCAGGGAAGTGGGCGTTTGAGTCTCAGAGCCTAGAATGGTGAAATCTGCAGGGCTAGGATTCAATCTACAGTTCTTGGGAACCACCTTAAATTGCCTGTTATTAGTCCTCAGCCACTGACTGCAGAGGGCAGCCGAGACCCAGGTTTGCCCTGCATTTGAGGAGCATCAGGCGAGGGGAGGATGGGAGCTCCAATCCTCTAGTTCAGTGGTTTTCTTTATCTGGGCAGGAGCCCAGTAAGATTAAGGAAGCGGGCATAGGGAGGGAGACCCAGCTGCAAGGCAGATGAGATTAGTTCCGGCAGAGGCACGAGGAAACAAGGAAGACACGGCTTAGAGAGGGTTTACCGTCTGTAGGAGGTGGGGGTGGGGGCTGGGAGAGTGGAGGAGAGCAGTCAGAATCAGCCGCTGCCCGAGCCTGGCCGGAACTCACAAGGCCTCTTAGGCCGTGGGTCACAAGCAACATGTGGTTTTGACCACACTGTTTTCTTTATTATTTAGAGTATTAGTTTTAATCTCTAGGAATTATTGTGTGTACTGGTCTTATTATGTGTGAACACGGGTTGCATCCACTGAATTTCTCCTGTTCAGCAACCTCTCAAAATTTAAATGATTATTGTTATATATACCCAAGTACCATCAGAATATAAATGCATGCTGTTGAATCTCACAGACTTCTGCCTATCATTTTAGCTTTGGTTTAGAAGAAAACCATTTAGAGTATACAATTGGGTTCACAGAGTGAATTCGCAAAAACCAAAAATATGATTTCATTTTTACCTTCCAGGATGAAATGTGCAACAGAACGAAACTTGGGACAGACTCACCGCTTGGATTTTCTTCCTCAGCTGGGCATTAGCTCGGGAAAGGCTTTTGGAAACTGAGTTCAGGTAGTAGATGGCCAGGCTGTAAGAGAAAAGCATGCCTCCTCTGGTACTGCTGTCCTGGGAAATGGCAGGAGCTGGATGCCTTTCCCCAGGAAGCAGGGCAGGCTTCCTGGAATAGGCGCCAAGGCCCTGCCTCTGGGCAGGGTGGAGGGAGGTCCTACCATCCTCAGTACCCTCCCCTGCTTAACATGGAAAAAAGGTCCTGGACGTCCCTGCTCTCTCTCTGTTGGATGGAACATGGAAATGACCAACACATCTCTATCTCTCAGAGCGCTCAATGAAAGTTGGCGGAAGGAATCATCCCTCTTTTGGGAAATCTGAAAAGGTGGGGCAGTGTCAGGGTTTCCTGTCCACAGGAGCCACTGTGTTTCCTGGGTACCTGCCTTATGCCAGGCTCTGTGCCACGTGCGTCCCACCCCGCAGCTCACTGGTTTTGACAAAACTCCATGAAGCATAAAGGATGACTCTCATCTTTACAGAGTATCCCGGAACTCAGAGAGGTTAAGTTCTTTGCCCAGGCTCACCCCATCTGTTAGCACTCCTCAGAGCCCACATTTGAAGCCAAAGCTCCTTGCACAATTTTCAAGCATGGAGACAGGCAGAGCTGCTAAGGACCTGCTCCATGTTTGCCTAGAAACACGACTGCAGATGCCCTGGTGGCCCCCTGCTCAGGGTGCGCTGATGGGAATGTCTGCTGGGACTGCTGGTTTTCAGCCGCCAGCCCCCATTGGCTGACTGCAGGGCTGGGAGTCCTTTGAGGCTGTAGCCTGGACTGCGCTTTCACAGGACCTGCTGGGGTCTATGACCTGGACTGCACCCCCTGAGAACTGAGGGGTCCTCTGGGTTGATGCTCAGCCAGCCTTTAGGTTATTCCTAATTGTCATGTTTCTCCACGAATTTCAAGCCTTAGCTACTCCAGTTTGGGTTTTCTGAACCTTCCCCTCACAGTGGGGCCACTGGTAGCCCTTTCAGTAGAGTCTACAACAAGCTGTCTCCATACAGAGAAGAGGTACCATGTTGCCTTTGGAGCGGAATGTACGAGCAGGTTGAGGACTACCATGTGAGCCTCCTGAAGCAAAGGAGAGAGGGGAGGGCGGGTAAAGGGACCACTGTCTGTTTCAGCTCTTAGTCTGCACCAAGCCTTGCCCTTTCTCCTAATGAACAACCCATTTATTAGGGAGGAATTGGAGGTCAGGAAGGATCAAGTGCTTATATGTGGCTGTGTTCCTCCTGAGGCTGGTTGCAGGGGTCAGGTTTGGTGTCTGGGTTCCAGGATTTTCTCAGGGGGGTCACAGGGCAGTCCAGGTTGTTCTATCATGTCAGCCCTTTCTCATGCAGGACTACAAGCAGAGGATGTTTGAAATAGAGGATGTGAGGAAATATCCTATTTTGGAGAGGATATTTCCTATTTTGGAGAGCAATTCACTGTCTAAAAGGAACAGAGAAATGCATTCCTATGACCAGCAGTCACGCTTCTGGAGGCCTATCTGAGAGAAACCCTCCCAGGGGGACATATACAAGGAGCATATTGGCAATAGCAAATCAGGGGAAATGACCAAACTATGTCTATGCAGAGAAATGAATAAACTGTGGTTTATTCATTCATATAATGGAACACAATAGAAATGTTAAAATCTGTGCTCATGTACCCACATGGGCAAATCCCCTGAACATAATGTTGAATGAATAAAGCTATGTGGTGTGAACCACTCATGGAAAAATTTTAAACTCAGAAAGCGATAGTACACATACGTGATAAAAGTACCAAAATAAGTATGGAAATTATTAAAACTAATCAAAATAGCAGATACTTCTGGAGAGAGAGGAAGAGAGAAGAATTGAGTAGAGCTTCAAGTATATTGGTAAGATTTTATTCCTCTTAAAAAGAGAGTCAGGTCTGAAACAAATATTGCTAAATATTTGCTAAATGTTACATCTAATCTTGTGATCATATATGTAGTTGTACTTTTTGGTTTGTTAGGAATATTTTATAATTTTAAAAGATGTATGCCAAAAATAGGTATTTATAAAGAAAAAACTAATATTTTCATCAGTACTTTTTTTTAATCCTCACCCGAGGACATACTTATTGATTTTTAGAGAGAGGGGAAGAGAGGGAGGGAGATAGGGAGGGAGAGAAACTTTGCTCCGTTGTCTCCGTACAACAAATCCAAAACCTAGGCATGTGCCGTGACCTGGAATTGAACCCGTAACCTTTTATTTTATGGGAGGACACTCAGCTGAGCTACACCTGCCAGGGATATTTTTGATGATGGTAATTCAAATCCAGGGCTCTAGCTTTCTGCCCTGTTTTTTCTTTCTTCCGCTGGTCCTTCCTTGAGCGTTCATTGTCTGCCGCCTGTGCCCGAGGCATGGGTCTGGTGCTGGGAGATACAGAAATCATCAGACCCAGCCGCCATCCTCAGGGGTTTCTCAGTCTTTGAGAGGATAGTGATGAATGAATTACCTAGATGTTTTAGGGCAGAGGTGCTCTGTGGAGAGGTCCCCTGTGCCCTGCTAGGGACAGGCAGAATCTGCCCCTTAGCTTTCTCAGAGACTAAGAGCCCAGAAGTCTTTAATATTTCTAATGAATGTTTAGGAGGGTGTTGCAGATACTGTCAGCACCCACCCATATTCCTTGGCCCCTACCTTTCAGTATGCTCCCCGGAAGACCTTCGCTAGTACCTTTACCTCTGTGCCTGAGGCTTCCCCTGCAGCCTCCTCCGTAGAAACCAGTCTACCCAGGAACACAGCTGACCGCTATTGTCCTGCAATGAACCAACATGTTTCTGCTCCTGTGATTCCCCGCAGCACTCAACCAGTGACTGATGGGAGGTGGTATACAAACGCCCCAGATCCCTCACTCTTGAGCAGAGTTAGTCTGAAGTTGCATTGTTTTCCGGAGTTCTCCAGCAGGACTAAAGTCATCCCAGTGATAATAAAGCAGCTTCCTGTCCCTTCTGCCTGTTACCCACTTCCCCGCAAAACTGCTTGCATTTGAACCTTTGTCTCAGGGTCTGCTTCTGAGAAATCCAGACTGAGAGGGTAAGAAAGGAGGATCTGCTAAGGAGGTCTGAACTGCAAAGGGGAGGTTTCCATGAGGCGGAGCCGTGAACCTTGGCTAACTTACAACATCAGCAAGATGGCTGGAATGATCAGGCCTGGATTGGCCAGGAACGCAAAGATCTTGCCCAGGAAGGTTGGGAAGTCGTTTTCAACAGTCTCTTGGATGACATCATACATTCTGTTTTTCCCGCTGCAAAGAAGAGGACACATACGGCATGCTGCAAGGCTCACATGGCCTGCGACTGTGTGCGTGCGCCCCTCCCCCACCCGTCCAGCAGGTCCAAAGCTGCCATTCACCATTGCTGTGGGAGAACCAGAGCTCTGCTCCAGATGGACTGCAAGTCAAAAATGCCCTGCGAGGGGCTGTCATTTTGGCTGGGGATTATAACTGGGTCAGCACCCTGGCTCACCAGCTTCACGTCCTAGTACCTTGCAATTTCTCAGACTACATGGGTCTCCTGTGCGTGACGTCTCGTGGACTTTCACCTGTACTCTCAAGGGAGAGTGAGGCAGCTGTGAGAGCGACACAGGGTTCCCCCTGCATGCGAATCGCTCTCCAGACGCTGATGTGATGGACGGCCTAGTGCTGTCTCTCAAAAACACCTATAATTAGTCTTCAGATTATAATTCCAGGAGATTGAATTGCGAACCCCTGATCCACACTTTGTATAAGTGAGAAATGAAGCTTCTAGCTGTAACATTTTGGAGGGCACTCCTAATTTCACAGCCCTGTGCTACTGACTTCCACAAATGCTTGCCCAGGGCTGACCAGCCACTACTGGCCTTAGGGCTGGTACTTTTGGGCCAAGAAGTGGACTTCAGGGCTTCAAATTCCTAGTTTAAAGCTTTCCCCCTCCCTCTATTAACTGTGGAACACCATGGACAATTTACTTATTTTCTTTCTGGCCTAATTCTTACTCTCCCCACTAGAGTTGTACCATCCAAAGCAGCTATTAAAAATGCAATCAAAATTATTTAAAATTAAATGAAAATTTGGTTTCTTAGTCACACATTTCAAGTGCTCAATAGTCATGTTACTAGAAGTTACTCTACATGAGAGCAGATATGGAATTTTTTTTTCATTATCTAGAAAATTCTCTTGGACAGTGCTGCTTCCAGAGGTCTGATATCTCTGGGTTAGATACTGAAAAGTTCTTGGCCCTCATTTCCATGTCTGTATAATATGGTGTTATACTAACAGTGTTTTCCTCGGAAGGTTGTTATAAATTCCTATAAAACATTGAGTATGGGCACTGTCAAATTATAAGTGCCTTCGGAAAGGTCACAGCTAGAAGCTTCATTTCGCTCTTATGTAAAGGGGGCTGGCAAATAATGAATGGCCCATGGACCAAACTCGGTTTGCTACCTGCTTTTATATGGTGTGAAGGCTAAGAATGGCTTTTATGTTTTTAAATGGTTGGGAAGATGTCAGAAAGAGTAAAATATTTTTGACATAAAAAATAGAAGCATGAAATTCAAATGTCAGTGTCTGTAAGTAAAGTGTTCTTGGAGCCCAGCAATGATCAATTACACGTTGTCTGTGGCTGCTTTCATACGATACTAGCAGACATAGGCGGTTGTGTTCGATACCACCTGACGCCATTGCAACGCTCAGCACTGCTGCACAGCACAGTACACATTGCAATGATGTCATTGTAACATGACAGCATCTCACGTGCCATGCATCTCACTATCATATGGCATTTGATTATTTTTTTAAATTGCCGGTGCATACCCACCATGTAAAAACAAAAAAAATAAAGTGGACTTCAAATATTGTGCTCTTACGTCACAGTCGAGTGTAGATTATTTTTGTCAGCAGATTATGATATACTAGATGTACTAGTTTTCAATGCCTGCTGTGCCAAATGATCACATTGGAGGTTTAAAACAATACCAATTTATTCTCTCACACTTCCAGAGGCCAAAAGTTTGAAATGGTTTCAATGGGCCCAAACCAAGGTGCTAGCAGAACTGCTCTCCCTCCTGAGGGAGGTTCTAGGGAAGACTGTTTCCTTGCCTTTCTTCAACTTCTAGAGCTTCATGCCTTGCATTCCTTGGCTAATAGTCCCTTCCTTCCTCCATCTTCAAAGCCAGCAGCATAAACTCTTCACATCTCTCTTTGCTTCCACAGCCACATAATTTTCTATTTTTCTTATAAGGGCACGTACAGGGACACTTGTGATGTAAGGCTCACCTGGATGATCTCCCTATCTCAAGATCCTTACCTTCATCACACTAACAAACTACTTTTGCCTTAGCAGGGTAACACCCACAGGTTCCATGGGTCAGGACTTGGAGAGCCATTATTCAGCTACCACGTCTGCTCTATGGCCCCCAAAGATTGACATTCACTGCACCTGTAAAACACATTCACCACCATCCTCATCCTTTAAAGTCTCAACCCATCAACTCAAAGTCCAAAATCTCATCTACATATGACCAACTCAAAAGTCCCAGATCTCATCACCTAAATCCAGTACGGATGAGACTCTGAGTAGGATCCACCTTGGGGCAAAGTATCTCTGTATCGGTGGACCTGTGAAACTAGGAAACAAGTTATTTACTCCCAAACAATGGAGGGCCAGCAACAAGATAACAGTTATAGCTGTTCTCATTCCAAAAGGGAGAAAATGAAAGGGAAAAAAGCATCACTAGTTCCCACAAATTTTGAAATCCAGTCAGCCAAACTCCAGCAGGCTTCACAAGCCTAAGAATAATCCTCCTGGCTCTTGGCTCACCCTCGGTGTCTGCAGCTCTGCCTCCAGGCCCAAGGCTGTGCCTCAGAGTCATCCTTCCTTTTTCTAGAAGAGTAGCATGAGGTTCAGGGGAGTAGATTTTTATCAGCCTGTTGACTGGCTGAAAGACTTTCGGAGTCCAACAGCTTTCCTTGATTTCATCTCTTCTCTGTCCCTTTCCATTGAAGCTGGTGGTGTTATTGCTCATACATCATTCTCAAATGCCTAGTGGGCCTTCCGTGAAAGTCATGGGAATTAACTCCATTAGACAAGAAGGCTCTACATAGATCTTTCCTGGATAAATCTATCTCTATTCTGGCTTCTTCTGAGATGGATAAGAGGGTCCGAGTCACATGCTTAAAAGAATCTGCTGTGCAAATGAATCTTCAGATCTTTTGATTCTTCAGAAGCACTAGTAAAAGTTCCCCAGCATCCCCTTTGGCTTTCTTTTTAGAGCCCGTGTTCCTTGCAGTGAATCTGTCTTTGGTATCTTTTGCAATCTAGATAGACTGAGAATTTTCAAAATTGTCAGCCCTGGTTCCTTTTTGCTTATCAATTCTTTCTTCAATGTATCTTTCTTCTCACATTTTAGTATAAACAGAAAGAAACAAGACTGTACCTTCAATACTTTGCTTAGAAATCCCCTCAGTGAAATGTCCAAGTTCATCATTTCCATACAACTTCAGCTTTCCATACAACTGTAGGATATATTCATCTAAGTGTCCTGTCTCTATATAACAAAGATTTCCTTTCCTCCAGTTTTCAAAATTGTGTTCCTCATTGACCAGTGGTGAAGCAATTAAACTGTGTTTGATGGCAGGAACTAAAGAAATGTATCCAGAGAAAATAAGTGTGTTTAAGACTTTCAGAATTTCCAGCAAGAGCAGGTGCTTGAGGAGATGAGGTCAGTGAGAACAATGTCCTACTCAAAAACAAGGCAAATGATTTCAAGTGGTTTCCCTTGATTTTTGATGAGTCAATCGATGGTGCTGATACTGCTCAGGTGTCTATTTGAGGAGTTAATGCCAAGTTTGAAGTGAATGAAAAATTAACTTCTATGAATATTCTGTGTGAAACATGGGTGAAATTTTCTCAAAGAAACTGAGAAAACATGAGTTCAATACAACTGAGTGGGATGGAATTCATTACAACTGAATGAAGTGGAATCTCCTATGTTGTGCTAGAACAGATAATGGTCAAAATACATGTAGACTAACCACTATGCTGTACACCTGAAACTAATATAAAATATGCTGACTGTCAACTGTAATTGAAAAATTAAAAAATGTAATAAAATTTAAAAAAAACAAATAGTATATATTGCAAAATGAAGAAGGCTTAGCTGGACAAATTTACAAAGCTTGTGAAATTTTAAGTGTGTCCAGACTATGGTTATTCATTGTCTTATTCATCCATTGGTAATTTGCAGAAAATATCTGAATCTATCATGTGCAATTGAATCAATAGTGTCAATGGTGAACTTCATTTGTTCTCATGACCTAACAATTTTCATACCTGCAAATTTTTGTTAAAATAAAAGCTGAATATCCTGACTTTTCATAACTTAGCAGTTCAATGGCTTAGCAGTAAGTAGCAAAGATTTTTGGCAATTTTTTCTATGGTGGTAGATGTGTTGCCACATCTGGCACAGGGATGGATCCAAGTAGCAAAGGTTTTGATCTGGGCAGTAAACTTGACCTTTGATGATAGGTAACAGTAACCTATCAATTTGAACCTCTATTAATTGAAATAGTATCATCTCCTCCCCCCGAAAAGAATTCCATCTTTTTCATCGGTAGACCTATCTTACAAAAAACTAGACTATATTATTATCATACTTTACATTTTGTCCATTAAAACTTGGTGTTCATTTGCTTTTTTCTTGTTATATAAGTATTTATATAATAGTCTGGTTCTGTCTCATGAACCCCAAAGCCTAAAATATTTACTATCAGGCTTTTTATGGAAAAGGTTAGTTGATCCCTTGTGTAGATAATACTTCCTACCTCCCAGTATTGCTAGGAGTACCAGCTACGCACAACTTGGGCAGGGCTTAGGCTTAACAAACTTGTGTATATGCCTTACTATGGATTGGTGCACTCCTCTAAGTACTTTACAAGGAATTACACCCTAAATCCTCAAAACAATCCTGTGAGGTAGGCCCTACCATTATTTCCATCTTACAGCCATGAACTTCTGGTTTAGGAAGCTAAGTAACTTGCTCAAGGTGACCCAGATGGCAAATGACAGAGCTGGTTCTAGAGTCTACGCTCTAAATCAGAAGGTTGGCAAATTTTGTTTTGAAAGGGACTAGATAATAAAGATATTAGTTTTTGTGAACTGGAAGGTCTCTGTTGGAACTGCTCAATTCTGCTGATGTAGCAAGAAAGCAGCCATAGATTATATTGTAAGCAAACAGGTGTGGTGTGTTCCAATAAAACTGTATTTACAAAAACAGGTAGTGGTCTGGATTGGTCCATGGGCTATAGTTTACCAATCCCTGCTTTTAACTATATGGTGGGCAGTGCTGCCCATAACTCATTTATGTTGCTTGTCTGGATCTGATCCAAACCCTAAGTCCTTCCATGTAAAAGGGAATTTCTGTGAGGTGAAGGGTTTAGTTTAAGCACTGACTATAAACCAGGAGTTCTGTTCTAGAGAGTGGGTATAAAGCAGTGAAAAAGGAAGCAAAGATCATGCCCTCATGGAGCTTATGTCCTGGTGGGGGAGACAGACAACAAACAAGATAAACAGGCAGAAGGAATGGCATGCTAGATGTTGATAAGGAGTTATAAGCAGAAATAATTGTAAGTGTGCATGTGTGTGTTTTTGTGTGTGTGACATTTCAGTTAGGGACTCCAGTGACAGATTCACTGAAAAGGTGACCTTTGAGTAAAGACCTGAAGGAAGTGAGAGGACAGCTGGAAAAATATCGTAGGAATGAACGTTCTAGCTGTTGATGGGTTTTGATCAGAAGAGGAAGAGGAAGAAGGTGGCAACAGCATTTCCTTCTGAGTTCCTTTTTCGGGTCCCTTCCCCTGCTGACCGGGTGGAGGCTGTCAGGGCCTCCCAGGGTAGCAGACGGAGCAAGGGTGGGGCAGGTGGTGAGAGCCAGGCCACTCACTGGCCTCCTGCCTGGGACAGCTGGGCGGGCTGAGCAGAGGGGCCCTGGTGCTTGCACCCGGAGCCCAGCCCTCCCGACCTTGCTCAGGAAGGCTCCCGCCACTTGTCCCCTCAGCCTGGCATCCCGGGCCTGCTACAGCTCAGCATGTCCTTCCTCTGCAGACCTAGCCCCGCTTTTCCTTCTGTGTGAACCTCTGTTCATCCAGATTACAGTCTGCTGTGGGCACTCTGTCGCTGCCTCCTCTGGGCTGCCATGGCACTCACCGGGGGGCACCGACCGCGGGGCTTTGCCTGGCTAAGTCCCTTATTAACCGAGAAGCGCCAGATCAGCATTTTCCAAAATGTGCTGATCCACAGTAGGAGCCAGGGCAGGGCCTAGCGTGGGGCGGCTGAGGCTCTGAGTGCACAGTTTAAGGAGGTATTATTCACCCTTAGGGTCATGCAAGTGCAGGGTCGGCTCCTCTCCCAGCCCCGGGTGGGTGTAGATGAAGAAAGGGTTTGTGACCAATAAGGAGGAAATCACTGGGTTGCACACCTTACCTTATTGCATAATTCTTTCGAGTTTTCAATAAAGGAGCATGCGCCAAACATTTCTAAGTGAGAAGGTGGCAGAGGAATGGGGTAGCATGTTCCAAACTGCTTTAACTACAGACCCCTTTTTATGGAGTACAGAGAAGGCTTTGTTTCCAGGGGGTCTCGCATTTGGAAACAGAGCAGTAGGTGCACAGTATTTCTCAATCAACCTCCTTATATAATTATCTCTTTATACAATGTCCAGCCTCCTAAACTAGTCTGACTTATACCCTGAACCCACAGTGCTGACAAATGCTCCATAGATTGTGGGGATCCAGTCAAGAGTCTCAATAGTTGCGTCACATTTGAATGGCATCTGTCAATATATGGTCATTTTATCTTCAGAATACCCTCCCGCCCCCGATTAAGTTAATCATCCTATGGTAAGGTAATCCAGGCAGTAGATTATCCATATGGTAAAAAGTCAGAACTGTGCTGTTCAATATGGTAGCCATTAGCCACATGGGATTATTTAAATTAAAGTTAATTCAAATGAAAGAAAATTAAAAAGTCCATTTCTCGGCCTTCATTGCAGGTGATCAACAGCTATGTGGCTGGTGGCTACCATATTGGATCTCACACACCTGAAATATTTCTATCGTGCAGAAAACTGCTGAGCAGTACCAAAAATTTGCCCAAAGCACCATGGCCTTTCGCAGGCTGATGTGACACCAGAACTGGAATTCTGAGCCAGTGCTCTCTGAGCAGACCGTCTGGGGGTGAGGGGAGCTTCTCTTATGCACCTGAATGGCCCACAGTCAAAGGAAGGCGGGAGAGACATGATGGTATAGGCCACGGGCAGGAGGCTGAGGAAGAGCACCAGCAGCAGGAGGCCCATGTAGAAGTTGTTGGATCGCGAGGCTTTGAACACTCGTTCGTGGGGAACATTGCTGCTCATCACTGCCCAGCACTGGAAGTACATGGAGGTCAGCAGGCGCAGCACATTGATGCCCACCAGTCCCGGAGCATAAAAGGAGCCCATCCTGGAAGAGCAGAAACCACACACCTAGTTAGCCCAGCAGCCAAGGAAAGATGAAGGAAGGAAATGGAATTGATGGGTTAGGGGCAAGAGGCGTCACTGCTTTCTCTGCAAGCCCCAAGGGCAGCGACTTCCCGTTTAACCAGGACATTTATCGCCGAACCATAGGCATTCATTCCCCAGGAGAAGGAGGCACTCCAAGCGTTACTGCCTCGCCACCAGGCATCTAGCAAATTCCATGGCCTTCTGTCGGTTTCCCTAAAATAACATTGCTGCTCAGAAAAGTATTTGAAAAGTTCTTAAATTAAGAGAGGTAGATGTTGACTTGCATTCAGTCGTTGGCATCTTGAAAGTCTTTGACTGAGGTCATGCAAGCTCCTCTAACTCCCTTCTCAAAGGAGGAAGTCCCTTAATTCATCTATCTTTCTCCTCTCCTTTTTTCTCCCTCCCCTCTTCTTTCTTTCCTTTCCATCCCTCCCCACTTTTTCCTTTCTTCTTCCCTCTCTCCTCCTTCTCTCCCTGCTCTTCTTGCTGTTTTCCTTCCCTCCATCTCTCTTCTCCTTCCCTCCCTTTGCCCACGGTGGCCCAGGGATGGGGCAGACATTGTCGTGGTTCTCATCTAGCCCTGTCCTCCTCTATTTTTCACGCAAAAGGAGGGAGTGCAGGCAAGCCAGGGGATTTTTTCCAGCCTCTCCCCAGCTAGTTGAGAGGCTGAGCCTGGGATTCTAGTTTTCTGACTCCCCAAACGAGGGGATCCCCTGACCAACTGGATCACTCACCAGATCATTCCTTGGTTAAAGATCAAACCGAGCACGTTTCCACTAATATCAAACTCAGCATATGAAGGCTCGAGAAAGAGAGAGGAAAAACATGTTAGGTGGTGTTGTCCACACCCTGCTACCAGCCTACTGGCAAAGCCAGAGCCACTCCAACCCGAAGACCCTGCTCTGGGGGCCAGAGAGGAACTTCGGATTCGGGGTTTTGTATCATTAACGCGTTTCCAACTTTTAAAGAAATGTTTGAAGTTCTCAAAGTTGAAACTTTTTTCAAGGACAGAAATGTGAGTTTTTATCTTTTAGAGCCTGTGGGCTGACTGTGTGCTCTTGGGAGTACCTGGGCCCCCAGGAGACCATTTTATCAAAGCTCTTATCAGAAATGTGCCTTGAAATTATAATCAAGGAGTAACTCTAATAAATAATGACATGCAAACAATGAAATGGGAAGTCAAATGAAAGAAAGCTTAAAAAACAAACAAAATAAATAAATAGGTCACTCTTCTAGTTCTCTTTTCTCTCTCTCATCTTCCTCTAGTCTGAGAGCGTTCATGGGGAGGAAAGAGCTCAGCTAGACAAATATTTTCATGGTTTTCAGAGTTTGGGAGATTGTGAAGCATTTGAAAGAATACACATTTGTGAACACTGAAGAGTCAGGGGGTCCTCATGAAACATGTTTAAACCTGTTTTCCAATTTGTCTCTGAGGAATGGAGATAAGAGGTTACAGGAATGAGAGAAAGAGGGATGAGAAGTTAGGAGAAAAGGGAAGGTCAGACAAGCATGAGTCAAAGGCGGGAGCGTGCATAATCCAGACACAAGGAGGTTAAATCTTGGGAATGCAAAATTTAACATTTTAGTATATTTTTAAAAACCCTTTATCTACTGGGTTTTTTATCTTAGAAAAACCTGCTCCACCCCAAGATTATACATTTTATATTATGTATGTTTTCTTTTAAAAATTTATGATTTCATTTTTTTGATGTTTAAAACTTCCATTCACCTACAATTTTATTTATTTAGGTGAAATGAGTGAGGGGGAGAGCTCCCCCTCCAATGGTTAACCAGTTGTCTCAACCCATTTGTTATATATCCTTCATTTTCCCACTGGTATGAAAGCCTCCCTTTATTATAGATTAAACTCCCATACAGATTGTACCTTTCTATTCTACTCATTGCTAAGTTTATTCCCTACCACCGGTTTTAGTTACTATAGCTTCATAGTATGTTTTAATATAAGGGTAGGTCTAGTCCCTTTCATTCTGCTGGTTTAAAATATTTGCTGGCTATTTACACATGTTTATTTTTCAAACAAACTTCAGTGTTATTTTGGGATCTTGTTGAACTTATAAATTAATTTGAGGGCAATGACATTTTAGTAGTATCATGACATAAAGATTCCATCTCCTTTGAGAATAAGGTTCTTAGGCACTTGTTCTCAGATAAGATTATGAAGTTTTCCCCCTGAGCAGGAGTTGAGTGGGCCTGTGTAAAACTGTGGCTGGTGACTAAAAAAAAAAAAGACAGAGACCTGTATGTGGGCCCTTACCTGGGCCAGGTACCCTGCTACAGGCCAGGGTGAGGATGATATAGTAGAGAAGACATGGAGCTCAGTTAAGGGGGAGGTCCCTACCAACACAGGGGACCACTGGGTGGGTGAGTGAGGTGATTTGGGAAAGACACTCATAGGACAGATGAGGCCAGAGGATCTGCCAGATCACAGAAGGCCACTACAGAGAGGAAATGACACATTTAGAATGAGCAGTTTCCTGGGTAGGTGGGGAAGCGGAGTAGCCCGGGTGGAGAGAGTAAGAGTCAAAGAAGTTTGTCAAAGCTCAGTCCAGAAGACTGAGCCAGGGGTTATCATGTTCTTGGTGTGTTCCTGGAACTTCCGAAACCTTCACATCCACATCTGCCCTACCCAACTCCCAGATTTCAGTAAGGCTTCAAAAATTAGGAACAACCATTGTTCCTCGTCACTTTCACTCTGTTCCTGTAGCTTGCACAGCGTGGACTTGGATGCCTAGTATCCTTTGTCTTCCCTAATGAGAGGTGATGCAGATTCAGCACTTCTCTACCAGCCATCTGCTCAGCAGTGAAGCGTGTGGTGGACCATCCTCAACGTCTCCATTGCCCGGATAAGAAGGTCACATTGTTAATTGCATTGGGAAAAGGCAGATGGGACACTTAAAGGTAACATACACTAAATACTTTTCTACTTCACAGA
This sequence comes from Pteronotus mesoamericanus, assembly GCF_021234165.1. Taxonomy (NCBI): domain Eukaryota; kingdom Metazoa; phylum Chordata; class Mammalia; order Chiroptera; family Mormoopidae; genus Pteronotus; species Pteronotus mesoamericanus. The sequence goes on along the minus strand of NW_026555105.1, from coordinate 22,654,912 downwards.
GCCGAGACCGGCATTAAGCATCTAAAGAAATGCACAAGAATGCACCTGTCTCTACCACAGAGGATGGCTCAAACTACTTTCCGTGGAATGTCTGCGAAACGGTGACCTACAAATCCAGCCTCCAGGTCCCAGCACCAGCAGTAGTTCATGAACCGGACAAAACAAGCCCGCAGGAAGTCCCCCACCAGGATGGTGATGTATGTTACCAGCATGTCAGACACCGTCAGCCTCATGAATTCCTGCAAGAAGGAACACAGACAAAGGGGGTGGTCAGGGTTGGGCCTTGCCCAGTTCTCCCAACTGACAGCAGCCTTGCAAACCCTCCCCCACCCACCTGCATTCTTCCGGGAGCCTCTGATTCTTGGGGGCAAAGTGGTGGTGGTGCAGAGCGAGGACCCAGGCTGCGGAAAACGTTTACATAGGTCTCAGCTCTATAATTACTAATTGTATTGCTTTTCAATAGTCTCTAAATCTCTTGAGGTTAATATTAACCTTGCAGGGTTAATGCGAACCTTAGTGACTATGTATGCAAATTGCCTGGCACGATGGCAATGCTCAGTGCTTGGAAGTTAGTTATCAGCACTCCTTCACTGAGAGAGGATCTGAAAGCTCACCCCTTACTTTCCCCACCTGCTCTGAAACACCAGCTGCCCCAGCTAAGACTGAATCTAGTCATTGTCACTAGGGACAACAGCTGGCTGTTTACTTCAGGCTAATTGGATTTTTTTCTTGTTATACGGAGAAAATTATGTAGGTTTTTCACAGAGGCACATAGAAGAAGAGACAAAACACAAAGGAGCAAAGTTCATTCTTCTTTGTAGAGTACATGTAATTTATTAGTTTTTTGGGGAAAATTTAAAGAACTACCAGATGTCATTACAACTTTAAGACATCTAGTAGATTTGGAATTCCTAGGGGTACAGGGCCTGCTTTATTCATTTTTGTATCCTCCAACATGATTGTAAGTTTCTGCTGAATGAACAGCTGATGGGTTTTAGGGTTACCCCTCAGTAAGAATTCATGTTAATGCTCCTATGTATTTTCATAGACGACTCAATGCGTCAGGTCTCCGCTCTGTGCAAGGTGGTGCTCTGTGGCCGGGAGTCTTGGCGGTGGGGGGAGATAGTGGAGCAGTAAGTGAGCAGGACATAACGCCTCCCGCCCATCATTACCAGCTGGCTCAGAAAGAAACATGCTGAGTGACAGGGACAGCAATGAGCCTCAGGGGGGAGGGCAAGAAGGATGCCTCCCGGGGATGTGAGGTGGCAAATGAGAGACTCTATAGCAGACTGCTCCAAGAGAATCATTTAGGTAATGAACTCTCTTTGGCCTTCTAAAGAGGTTTTATTGACTTGACGATTCTTTCTCTGTTACACATTGTGATGGGTTCAAAGCAGGAGCTGAGGAAGCTCAGTGTCTCTACATACTGAAGACGAGGAGGATTTGGAGAGCATGGGAAATTTGGACAGAAGGAGGCAAGAAGTGGTGAGTCTGAACCCTCCATGAAGGGAGTAGGGAGAAAAGGCTCCCAGGACCCCATGGGAAAGAACAGACATTTTCCCCTGCAGGATTTGCAGGTGGTGAACCTGCAGGCGGTGTTCAATGGAGTGTGTGATATAATTCCCTAATTTGTTGTACTTTATCATCCTCAGTAAAAAACACTGTTTTTTTGATGCTCTATGTGAGTGAATTCTTCAGGGAACCCATGAAAAAGTCATAAACTCTGCATCTCAGTGGGGTGGTTGATGAATAAAAACCCCATGCAAAGAGACAGAGTTGAGGAAGAGAAGGCAGCTGATCCCTGTGTTACCATGAATACTTCAAGTTTCTGACTGTGAAGGCAAAGAACACTAGGCTTTGAAGTCGGCCCTGTGCAAGTTCCAGGAGTGGTGGGAAAAATGGTGTGGGGAAACAGTAGCTGTTAATTTTTGAGACTCTAATGAAGACCATTAATTCTCTTTAGAGAAAAATGCCAGATGCACATATACACAAAATCCTCCTCCAATTTTTAGGAGTATTTATTCATGACTTCTGGGGGAAGGACCTGAGGCTTTCAGCAAAAACTACAGTAAAACTCTAAATAAATTCAAGCGATATTAGATTGATAAATGAAGCATGTAGACATATGTGGGACACTAAAAAAAAAAAAAAAAAAGAAAGTGAAAAAGTAAAACTTTCCTAAGAAATACTGGCTGGACATTTGGTGGCTTAAAAATGGAAACAGCAAGGAAGAATTAACAGGAATTGAGAGCGAGGATAACCTTCTCAGGAGAGCAAAGCTACTCACAATGCCCACGGCTGTCTCCCAGCAAGAACCCCGTGGTACATCAGCAGGGTGCAGGGGTGGCCGGGGGAAACTCTCATTCCAGCCCGAGGAGTTGTAATAGTTGAACAGAGTCCAGTGAGTGATATTCTTTATTGTCTCTTCATTAGAGAGCTGGAACAGAAGATGGAGATGTGGGTTGGAAGGAACCAGGGATGATGATCCTACCATTTCCACAGAAACATCATTTAAAGCCAGCACATGCCACAACCTTACCATCTCATCTCTGCCCTACCCCTCAACAGAGTCTCCCCCAAAATGTCCTGGTTCTTTTCCATGAAATAATGTTCCATCCATCCACTGTCCCTCCATTCATCTGTCCATCCATCCCAATCATTCATTCTTCTTTTGAGAATAATTTATTCAGGGTCTGTTCTGAGCATACAAGGCAGCGGTGACACAGGAGCGAACAAGAGAGATGGGTATTCCTTGTAACGTTCACCGTTTAGTAGATGGCAGAGATGAACAGACAATTGCAGAATAGAGTGATAAGAGCGATGGGAAATTTTTTCTGGGGATTGAGGAAATTCACCTCAGACAATGGGGGCCACAGAAGACTTTCTAGAGGATGAAACACCTGAGTCAAAACCTCAGGGAGGATTAGTCAACTAGTCAAACATGGGGAGCGGGTGAAGAGAAAGGCAGGGACTTTGTCCCATGGAGGAAAAGTGAGGCTTAGGCAGATAGACCAGTCTACTGGGATAGGAGGGAAGCCAGAGATGAGGCTGGAGCAGTAGGCAAGGGCCAGACCTACTCACTTCCATGCCTAGAACCTTCTAGTAGCTTTCCTGTTAACCTCAGGAAAAAGTTCATGGAGCTCATTAATGGAGAAGGCAGGGTGAAGAAGAGGGCATCATAGCCTGGGCCTTCCCCACTTTCATTTTTTCACATCTTCCCCTCTGCTCTGTTGTTCAGCAGTCCTGCAGTTCTCTGTTTACACTAGCTGTTCCCTCTGCTTTTTCCGATCTCTGCTAAGATTCTTCAGGGGGTTCTGGAGCCCCTCCTGTGCACAGCCCTGCTGCCCTGCAGCTCACTGTACTGAAGGAATCTCTCTCCCGGCCCAGAGAATGAACAGCCTTGGAGCAGGACTGTGTTCAGCTCTCTGCGGTATCTGAGGGCCTGACGAGGTGGGTGCTCCACAACCATCTGGTCAGCAGTGATGAAAGTCAACTGTGAAATATCTCAGTGGACACTTACTCAGCTGGTAAATGCCTATGGCAGCTATGAAACAATAGGATAAAGGCTGCAGATAAAGTATGAAGGGTTCCAACCAATGTGTGTATGATGTGAAAAAAGACAACCTAAGAAAAAGACTGCAAAGAACTGCAGCAAAATGGTAACGATGGCTTTCCTTGGGCCATATCCTGGGGATATTTTTCTTCATTTTACTTTTCTGAACTTTCCAAAATGTATTTAATATAAACAGGCATTTGGAGATTATGGTATTTTAAAAAGGGAATTTGGTGGGCACCAGAGACTGCGGGGAGTTTGTGGCCTTTACCTTGAGGTGGACGTCATCCATTAGGGCCAAGAGAAATGTGTAGAGGTTCCCCAGGAAAAGCGCAAAGATGCGTCCTAGCTGCCACTTCAGTCCAATGCGTGGGTGGTAATTCTCCAGGGCAGCGATCGTTTCAAACAGAGGGGGACAAAACATCCCAAGCAGAGACATCACAATTTCTACCTGAGAGGTCAGCAAAGCTTGGGTTACTTGCGTCATCAGTAGCACTTGGTTGCCAACCATCTCTGCACCTCCGGGGCTATGCATCTCCATCTCCTATTGCCCTCTCCTCCTCTGGACATGCCCTGGGGTCTCCACAACTTGCCATGTGACCCTGACAAAGGCACCAACGTGCTCTGAGAAGTCATTGAATGTCCCATAATTGTTCTGTGACTGGCTGCTATCACAATTGTTGCTCTTAGTATTGATAAAGTAGCGAACTTTCTTTGAGAAGTAAATGATCAACCTCTGGGACAGTGCTTTGTGTTTTGTAAAGTTGTGAACTAGGGGAGAGTCACCACGGCAGCCCTCATCTAAGGAACACGGAAGACAGGAAGCTCAGATCACAGAAGGGGTTTGTCAGTAGGGGGATGTGGTTGAGAGTGTGGCATTTGGAGTCACCTCTCTGGGTTTGAGCGCCAGCTGTATTCTTTGCTGGTTTGTAATTTAGAAAAAGTTACCCCACTTCTCTGAGCTTCTTATTTCTTCACGTGTAAAATAGTGATGACAGTTCTTGTTGTGAGAATCAGAAGAGATAATGAGTGGTAAGTGGTAAGCACTCAATTTTGCCTCCAATTTTGGGAGACCCTGACTCTATAACTGAACCTGACCACAGCAGAATATTCTCTCTGCACCTAAAACTGTTCTGCTACTGGAGGGTAAAGTCCTGAGCTGCTGACCAAATTGCAGGTTGGTCAGTACTTCTGGGCTGCTCCAGGCTCCTTCACTCTCTCACACTGACCATTGGCTTGGCTTCTCATCATCTTCATACCTGCTTAGTTTTCCCACCACGGCTCTTCTTTACGTATTTGTCTAATGCTCAGCCTAATTCCTGCCTTTGCCACAAAATCCTGATCACGTTATTCCCCCTGTTTGTGCTTTGGTTTATTCTTGTCAAGGCTGCTTCCTAAGGAAATTGTAATCTGCTGAAAAGCAGAACCTTTCTGGACATCTTTCATATTCTCACATAATTTAGTGACCTGGTGTTTCAGAGGAGTTCATTGTAAATAGCATGTACCTTTTGAAAATTCAATCTGATTATTATTGCCTTTAAACCGTAACTTTAATCCATTTACATTTATTGTAATCACTGAACTATTTAGGTTTAAATCTATTTAATTTTTGCTTTATGTTTGTCCCACCAGTTTCATATTTCTTTTTCTATCCCTTTCTTGCTTTGTGGGGGTAGACAGATTTTCTTCTTATTATTTAATTTGTTTAGCTTATGATTCTGTGGGTCAGTATTTGTTTCTGGGCTTGGCTAGATGGTTCTTCTGCTAGTCTCACCTGTATTCATTTATGAATCTATGGTCAATTGATGGTTGATGGTTTCATTTACATGTCTGCTGGTTGACCGGCTATCACCTGGGGTGATGAGGTAACTGGGCCATGTGTCTCATCATTCAGCAGTCTAGCCCGGAATTGTTCAAATCATGGAGGTCTCAGGGTTCCCAAGAGAGCAAGATCTAATACACAAGCACTTCTCAAGTCTGCTTATATCATGGTAGCTACTACCCTACTGGCTAAAGCAAGTCACATGGCCAAGTTCAGCTGGATTCAAGGCATGGGGAAACAGATTTCACCTCTTCAAGGGGGGGAGCTAGAAAATCACATTGCAAAGAAATGTGCATACAAGGATGGGAAGAATTTATAGCCATTTTGCCAACTGCCACAGATGTCAAATTCCCAAAAGAGATTTATGGGTTCAATATAATCACAATAAAACATTAATGTGTTTTATTGTGGATCTCAATGAGGAAATCACTCTACCAGATATCAACACATACTATAAAGCCATTGTTTAAGAATATGTTATTAGGGCAGAAGAGACAAATAAACCAGTGGAATAGAGAAGGGAGCCAGATCATAGCCATGCATTAATAAGCACTTGATTTATAATATATGGCACTGCAGAACTGTGAGGAAAGGCTCACCTTGTTAATAACTAGTGTTGACTGACATGTTATATCTGCTACAAAAGCCTATTGATGGATGACTCTTTGTTCAAGGTGTTCATACTACTAGATTGGAAAGAGATGCAATTTCACTTCTTAAAACAAGTCCTATACTCCAGACTTTCACTAATCCAGCTGAATGGCATAAGAACCAGTGTGATTTCAGTATTTGCCCCCATATTCATTTCTACAGACATGCCCTCCTTACCTCATTCCTTTCATACCAGCTGACGTTCTGCATTTTGGAGAATTCCTGGGATCGTTTCACCACAAAGTAAATGAGGTACCCGCTCCCACACAAACAGCAGATGATGAGAAAGTTGGCCAGGACACGCAGAAATCTTGTCAGGTGGATATTTTCCTCTTTATTACTCTCTTGTTCATCCACTATTGATTCCTTAATGTGTGAAGATGAGATGTGAATAATGTAAGGCCAGGAACCAACAGGAACCATTGCTGAGTTCCTGAGATGACTACTTTCTGTATTTCCATAAATGAAATTATACAGAGGGGTGATATAAAGCACTGTTGCTTATGGAGAATTAGCTCTTTCCATTAAGAAAACATGTTTTGTTGTTACTGTTATTCTGGTCTACATAATAACAAAAGCTTAAATTTATTAGCTGATTGTTATGTACCAGATGGGGAGCTAAACACTTCCCTTGCATTTTCCCTCTTAATCCCAAGAACAAACCAACAGAGTAATTACTGTTATAACCCATATCACAGATACTAGGGATCAGGGAAATTTCAGTAACTGATTGGGATTTTTTAAAATCTATAGATCAGATAGATTAAAGTTGATTATTAACATTGAGTTTTCTAATCCAGAGGCTGGTTTTTTCTATAAAAAAGTTCTGGTCAAACTTTTTCTATAAATAGTTCAATAGTAAATCTTTTTGACTTTGCAGACCATGTGGTCTTTCTCACAGCTACTCAGCTCTGCCATTGTAGCATGAAAACAACCACAGTGAAGATATAAATATATGAGCATGGCTTTGTTTCAATGAAACCTTATTTACAAAAATAGGCAGCAGACTAGATTTGGGCTCTGGGCCATAGTTTGGTGAGCCCTGTTCTAATCCATGAGCATGGTATAGCTTTCCATTTATTTAGAGTTTTTTAATCTTTTTCAGCAATATTTTATACTTTTAGTGTAGCAATCTTCATATTTTTGGTTAAATCTATCACCATGAATTTTTTAATTAAATTAAAAAAATTGATTTTAGAGAGAGGAAAGGAGAGAGGAAGAGGAAGGGAGAAAGAGAGAGAAAAACATCAATCCATTTTTCCACTTATTTATGTCTTCATTGGTTGCTTCTTGTATGTGCTCTGATGGGAGACTGAACCAGCAACCTTGGTGTATTGGGTCAAGGCTCTAACCAACTGACCTACCCGGGCAGGGCAATTCCTAGAATTTTTTTTACAGTTTATATAATATTATTGTAAATGGAGTTCAAAATTATTTTCTAATTCCTGCTAGTGCACAAAAATACAATAGATTTTTTATTATTAACCTTGTCTTCTGCATGAATAACTCTATGAAGACACAATTAGTACATGTTAGACCAGGATGGAAAATGAGGTCTCTTGGATACAAAAGTACATGGGAGGAGATTGTGCCAATCAATTAACAGTTACTGTGTTCACATTTAGGTTTAACTAACTCATCAGGCAGTTAATATACGTGAACACAGTTCTCACCTGTGCCCCATTATGTAAGTGTATTATGTTGGATTTTAATAGATTTGGAGAAGAGGCCTTCTTCCCAGAGGTTCACAGTGACTCCTAGGCACTGACTTTTTGTCTCTCTCTCGTAGGCCTGGAGGAAGAGACAAAGCCCCCAGCGGCCCCTGCCCTGTCTTTGGATGCCCCATCAGAGGCTCCCTAGTCCTGTGAGAAAAGCGGAGGGAGAACTGAGACAGCTGCCTGCTCCACCCACTGCCCAGCTGACAGGACCTGGGGCTCACAAAGCCCGTGTAAGTGAGCCCACGCCCTGCTCCTGGTGGGTGTACCTGTCATCTGCAGGTATCGATCAGTGGGCAAGCAGCCCACTCCTCCCAGGAAGGGCCAGGAGAGAGGAGAGGGAAAAAGACAAGAAAACCCAAGCACCGTTGTGTTATAAATCTGACCATTTCTGGATTCTGGGGGAAAGTCTGATTGATCAGACAGAAGAAATATTGAACTATCAATAACTCCGAATGGCGTATATCGTCACAGAGGAAAAACATAAGATGTGCAATGCTTCGGTGTTACAGCTTCTGCTTTAATTAATTTGTTTACCCGTCGGTTTGTTTTTATACTATAAAATAGAGAGAGGTGTGTAGGTCATCTCACATTTTCTTTGTGAACCAGTTGATGAGATAATTAAGGGTGGAATTGAGCAAATAATTAATTCCTTTATTGCCACACCCCCAAACCAGGGTTCTCAACTTTTTCTGGGGGTTCGAATCACTTGAGAGAAGTTTTTTAAAAAATCCAATGCCAGGACCCTCCCCCAAGACCCATTACCCAATATTCTCTGGGGTGGGACTGAGAAGATTTTTAAAACTTCTTAGGTGATTCAAACATGTATAAAAGGTTGAAAGCATCTGCCCCAAAGGCATCAGTTCTGTCCTTTGGCAGAAAACAGTTCCACAAGGAAACAGGTAAGGACCAGGTCCCAACATCCATTGTTCTCTGACATTTTGGGAAACCGATGGTGGGTGCCAGCTGTGAGCATTTTTTATTTAGAGATATGAAAGCTGGGCTCCTGCTTCTAGTAAAGCTCTTGCCACAGGTTATTTGGTCATCCTATTTCTATGACTCAGCTGGGAAAAGTCTCCCAGTGACTAGAGGCAGCCAGAGTTCCCGCTGGAAGTGGGAACTGCCCTGGGCGGCTACCTTGAAGCTGGTGGTGATGGAGGCGTATTTGTTGTCAGCCGTCTCCGAATTCCCGATCAGGTAGTCCCAGCTGGTGAACATCTTGAAGCTGAATGTGAAGTTTTCACTCTCTCCCTCGCTCGTGCTGCCCTGGCTGTTGCTGGCCATCCTGTGGGGGACACAGCACTGTGTCATACTTGCCCTGTTTTTGCTGTGTCAGCCCGAGGGAACCTTTGCCTGAGCCAATATTGGGCACCAGTATTGGTGGCAGCCATCCAGTAAAGCGAATGAGCCACACGGGGACATGGACCAAGACAGATTTGATTCGGGGCACTTCTTCCCAAATTCAGAGTCCCCTGCCAGCACACATGGTGTCACTTGTGTAATAAGCCTACAGGATATAGGACACTTAACTGTGTTTTCTACCCCGATGTCTGATTTCTTGTGTCTCACCTGCAAGTGTTTGAGAACTCTTTATTCTCACGGATGAACATTCCCTTCTAACTTATCTATTTTCTTTGATAGAAAATGTATTCTGATATAAAATCTAATAAACCTTGAGATAGTTGGTACTTTTCTTAAGTAAGTTTGGTTGAAAGTACCTTGGGCCTGCCTTGTTACCCATGCATTTCATTCTACCTATCCTCAACCTCTCTTCGTGGAGTTTTCTTTGGAGGTCAGCTCTGCAGGAATCATGCAGTTTCAAGCTGGGTCTCAATCAGAGAGAGAGAGAGAGAGAGAGAGAGAGAGAGAGAGAGATGGTGGGTACACTCCTTTCTAACTCTATCTTACTGTTGCCTTTTGGGATTTGTGTGTTGCAGGGGCTTGATTGGCTTATTTAGCTCTGGTTCATCAGGGAAACATTCCATATCCTTGGATGTATCTGGGATAATAGCAGGGAAAAATGGAACAATGTGAGGCTAAGAATAAAACCAAGTCTGCCTCCACGGTTTTCTCCCTGTTGCTTGATAGAGCTGGACAGCCATGTATCACCTCATGGTCACTGTTGCGAGCTGGGCAGCTTCTCGTGAGCAGCAGCAATTCTCCTGGCACGATGCAACAGAAAGCCAACCTGGGCCCGCACATGGCCCCGTCAGGGGTTCCAGCCAGGCTTTGAGAGCTCCCTGCCCCTCCCCTGCAGACACAGCTACCCTGGCTCTTCTGAGAGAAGTGACCCTTCGTGGCCTTGCTGACGCGTGGTGAGATTTAGTGGTTAGGTGTGTGCAGGAGACTGTGCACCCCACCCTGCACCAGCCTTTGTTGACTGAGGTTCCTGACTTAGAAGAAGGCAATCCATGGGATGGGCCAAGTGTTTCTTTAGAGAGTGTGCATTAAGAACTACAGACATAATCATGACACAGTTAAGAACCAAATCCATTTCTGGCCATGGAGACAGGTAGAGATGGGGACCAATGAGGATACTATGGTTAGTCAGAGCCATGTACATTCATTTAGGTTTACTGTTTATATCGTCGTAAGTGCTGGGCTGGGTTTTCACATGCAAGCTGGAGTTATAGAGGAACATAAGAGTTTTTCTGAGAAAGCTGAACTCTGGGGAAAACCAAAACAGGTCCTACAAACCTCTCTAGCCTTACCTTACCAGGCGCCATGCTTTCCCTCAAGGCACGCTGGCCCTGTCACAGTTTCTGGAACTCATTAGGATATTTCCTACCTCAGGGCCTTTGCACAGGCTCCTCTTTTGCCTAAAATGCCCCAGACTTTCAGCGTGGCCGGCAGTTCTCAGTCTCATCTAAAGGAGTTTCTATCTCATTTCCCAGAACTTCCCCCATTACCTTGTTTGTCTTTTATACCACATGTGACAATTTGCATTTGCTTTGCTTATTTGTTTTTTTTCTCTCTAAATCCCCCACAAGAAGGTATGTAGTCAGAGAGTGGCCATAGGAGTGGGATGTTTGCATGAAAAAAATTAAAAGCCTGTAAATAAGATGGTCATACTTACGATCTAATGACAATCATCAGGCTATAGCCGAAAACGCTGACCCCCACCATAAAGTAAGCCATGGGCAATCTGTACCTCAGCCACCCGATGGTCCTCTGGTCGTTGTAGTAGCCGTAGAAGAGAGCAGAGTATTTAATGTAGCCCTGTGGGACAGCAAATCCAAAGGCCCCGGGTTTATAAGCTCGGTGCGGTCATCAGACACTTCCATTCTACCAGGCATTTCTTTCTCAGGGGTTTAGCGGGAGTCTGAGGGGAGGAAGGAAGAGTTCTGGACGCCCTTGTTCTTCCCTTCACTTCCCCCAAATGCTCCCAAGTCTATCCATGTCTCCATGTCTCCTCATCTTTCCTTTCTTCATTCTATTTCTCTATTATACAGAGTGCAAAGAAATACAGGATGGAGAGGACAGTGTTGTTAACTTTAGGGATAAAACTAAGAATAAGTGGGGGGTGTGTGTGTGTGTCTGCGTGCACATGGACAAATAGCTTCAAATCCTTACCCTGAGCATAGGACCCTGAGCAAAGGCAGGGAGGCATCAAAAGTTTGTGATGTATTCAGGGACTTCCCCCAAACTTGATAACATTTGGGCATAAAAAAAGTGTGAGGTCTTAGACAAAGGACTGAAGAAGCAGGGGACAACCAGGTCATGCGCAGTTCTTTTGTAAACCCAATTCAGAACATTAAACTTTATTCCATGTAGGAAAGGCAATAAGTGAATATCGGGGTAGGCGGTGACAGGGTCGGGTTTGCATTGTGAAAAGATCACTCTGGCAGCAGAGGGAATAGAGACTGTAGGAGCCAAGCCAAGGCAGGCAGAGGAGGTAGAAGATTCTTTTTTTTTTTTTTTTAAGACTTTATTTATTTATTTTTAGAGAGGGGAAGGGAGGGAGAAAGAGAGTGAGAGAAACATCAATGTGTAGTTGTCTCTCACATGCCCCCTTCTGAGGACCTGGCCTGCAAACCAGGCTTGTGCCCAGACTGGGAATTGAACCAACTACCCTTTGGTTCGCAGGATGGAGCTCAATCCACTGAGCCACACCAGCTAGAGCAGAAGATTCTGACAATAGTTCTGGTATAATGGGGTGTTATTCAAAGGAGAGGTAAGGGATGATAGAGATAAGGGGGCCGATTCAAGACCTATTTAGTAGATGGGCTCGGATTTTGTGATTGATTGGATGTGGCGGGTAAGAAGGAGAAGTGTAGGATGATTTTCAGGTTTCAGACTTGAATGATTGGATGAACAGTTGGTTCCAAGAAAGGAGATGGGGAAGAAATGTGGATTTGGTTAAACAGATGTTGGAATTTACAGAGCAGTGGGACATTCACTTGAAGATGCCATGTGACACTTGGGGGAAGGCTGGAGTAGCACTAGATTGGAGGTCTTCGTATGGGTACGAGGAGGAAACACCATATTGTAAGGTCAGCTTACATTGATCTGACAGAATGGGGGGGCAGTGTTCTCACGGGGACTCACATTCACCAGAGTGCGTGCCTGAGAGAGGGCGCTATGAAGGGGGCTAAGGAGGACAGAGTTGGCTGACTCCTTCTGCACAGTGCTGGATTCTATTGGATGAAAGCACTGGCTTTTCAATAATTAAATGCAACATGTCTCACGTATCCACGCAATTTTTGAGACCTCACAGTCACAAAATGGAAGTGCATTGGCATGTTGGCAATGGTACCTCAAAGTCCCAAAGGACAGAAAAATCCATGGCTTTTTCTTCCTCAGCCCGAGGCACTGTCTTCCTGGGTATACTTCCATAGGGCATGCCCATCAGCACCTGTGCGGGGACAGAGCGGCGCAATCACACAGGGAGAAAATGCAAGCACACGGACACTTCCCTCCTCGGAACCGGACAGCCCCACTCTCTTCTTTAAGTGGCATTTTTCATGTTCCTGATTTTACAAGTAACACACTTACTGTGGAAAATGTGGGAGATATTGTACAAAGAGGGTGAAGGGGAGATAAAGGGAGGTAGAAGGAGACTTGACTTGGGCTGCTGAGCACACAATACAATATTCAGATGGTATAGAATATTGTATTCTAGAATTATAGAATTATACACCTGAATTCCATATAACTTAATTAACCAGTCACCCCAATAAAGTCATTAAAAATAGACAAAAAAATAAAGAAAATGTGATGAAGTACAGGGAGCACTTAAAAAATTACCTACCATCTCCCCATCTTGAAGATAATGATTGTTAGTCATATATTCCCTTTCAATTGTTTCTGAATTTTATATATATTTCAGTCTGGTTATTTAGCTTATTGTTATTTTATTACCAGTTCCCTATGTCATACGGCATTCTCAAAATACAATGACTTCAGAATATCTTATCACATGTATGTAGCATAAGTTTAACAAATCTCCATTTTTGGACATTCAAGTAATTCTAGTTCTTCATGTGTACCCAGTTCTGTTAGTGATACCTTTACATATATGCCTGTATTTGCATCATTAATTATAAAAATCAGCTCTGGCTCAGTGTATTGAGGACTGGCTCAGTGTGTGGCTCAGTGTATTGAATGCAGGCCTGTGAACCAAAGTGTTGCTGGTTTGATTCCCAGTGCAGGGCACCTGCCTGGGTTGTGGGCCAGGTCCCTGGGTGGGGGCATGCAAGAGGCAACCACACATTGATGTTTCTCTCCTTTTCTTTCTTCTTCCTTTCCCCTCTCTAAAAAAAATAAATAAAATATTTTAAAAAAATCATAATTATATTAAATTTACAAGTTGATTTAGGAAGGATTAACTTTTTTATAATATTCAGTTTCCTATTCCAAGAATGTGTCTTCCTGTTTATTTAGTTATACTTTTGCCCTATAATGCTTTATAATGTTCCTCAGAGAAAATCTTCTACCTTGTTAAAAATATTTAATAGTTATTTCATAGATTTACTAATATTGTGAGCATGAGAATTTTAAATTTCATTTCAAACTGGATTACTAAGAGTATAGAAAATGCTGCTGATATTTGCTTATTTAAAATGATCTGGGCTCTGGCTGGTGTGGCTCAGTGGATTGAGTGCCAGCCTACAAACCAAAGGGTTGCTGGTTTGATTCCCAGTCAGGGCACATGCCTGGGCTGCGGACCAGGTCCCCAGTGGGGGATGCATGAAAGGCAACCAAGTATTGATGTTTCTCTCTTTCTTTCTCCCCTCCCCTCTCTCTAAAAATAAATAAATAATATTTAAAAAATAATAAAGATGAAATGATCTGACCACTTCAATACGCTCTTCCATTAATTCAAGTGACTTTTGGTAGGCTCTTTGGGATTTTAGAGGGTATACAATAATATCACCTGTAAACTAAAGTAATTTTATATTTTTTCTACAAAATGCCTAAGTTTAATTTTCTTGACTTACTACATTAGGTAGGAATGTCAAAATAATGTTAAAAAGTAGTGGGGATGGAGCATCCAATGCTGCTCTTGATTTTCCGTAACACAGGCTTTAGTATTTTACTATATAATGTAATATTATTTTTGTTTTTTATTAGGTTCATAATTTCTAAGCAATTTTCTATAACTTTTTGTCTTAAATTTATATTCTTATCTGGAAATATGTTGTATATAAAATAGTATATATGTATACTTGTTCATAACAGAAAGGAAATTAACTATTGAGTATCCATTACCTAGTTTAAGAAACAAAGCATACACCCTGGGTATGCCCTCCATGATCTACAGAACCTGTGAGATAATAAATGCTTGTTGCTTTCAGCAAAAACTTTTGGGGTATTTTTGTTACACAGCCATAGATAACTAATACAAACCCAAATGTCAGGAAAGAAATAATGAGACTTCTGGCCAAGATGGAGGTATAGGTAGATACACTTCGCCTTCTCACACAACCAAAAAAAGGACAACAACAAATTAAAAAAAAAAAAAAACCAGAACTGCCCCAAAATCAAACTGTATGGAAATCTGACAACCAAAGAGTTAAAGAAGAAACATTCATCCAGACCGGTAGGAGGGGTGGAGACAGACAGCTGGGGTGGAGAGGGCATGTGGCAAGGCAGCAGCTGGAGGACCAGGCAGGCAAGGTGGCTGCTGGCAGACTGGGTGGCCCCACATTTGTGTGCAGATAAACCTGGAAGAACAGCTGGGGAGTGAGACAGACCCCGAAATCCAGGGTTCCAGTGAGGGAAAAGAATGACTCAAAATCTCTGGCTGTAGAAAACTGTGGGGGATGTGGCAGTGGGATAAACTCCCAGCCTCACAGGAGAGTTCGTTGGAGAGGCCCACAGGGTCCTGGAATGTACACAAACCCACCTACATGGGAATCAGCACCAGAAGGGCCCAATTTGCTTGTGGGTAGCAGGGCAAGTGACTGAAAGCAGGTGGAGAGTGGAGCAAGTGGCATTGTTCCCTCTCTGACGCGCCCCCGCACAGCATCAAAACACAGGGTCGAGGTTGCTTCAGCCTAGTGAATACCTAAGGCTCTGCCACCTCCAACGTTACAGGTGCACTGAGACAAAGAAATATGGCCCAAATAAAAGAACAGATCAAAGCTCCAAAAATAGAACTAAGCAATGAACAGATAGTCAACCTATCAGATGCAGAGTTCAAAACACTGGTAATCAGGATGCTCACAGAAATGGTTGAGTATGGTCAGAATATGGAGGAAAAAGCGAAGGCTATGCAAAGTGAAATAAAGAAAAATATACAGGGAACCAACAGTAAAGGAAAGGAGACTGGGACTTAAATCAATGATTTGGAGCAGAAGGAAGAGATAAACATTCAATCAGAACAGAATGAAGAAACAAGAATTCAAAAAAAATGAGGAGAGGCTTAGGAACCTCTGGGACAACTTTAAACGATCCAACATCTGAATCATAAGGGTGCCAGAAGGAGAAGAGGAAGAGCAAGAAATTGAAGACTTATTTGAAAAAATAATGAAGGAGAACTTTCCCAATCTGGCCAAGGAAATAGACTTTCAGGAGATCCAGGAAGCTCAGAAAGTCCCAAAGAAGTTGGACTCAAGGAAGCACACACCAAGGCACATCATAATTACATTACCCAAGACTAAAGATAAGAGAGAATCTTAAAAGCAGCAAAAGAGAAAAGGAGACAAGTTACCTAAAAAGGAGTTCCAATAAGACTATCAGCTGATTTCTCAAAAGAAACCTTGCAAGCAAGAAGGGGCTGGCAAGAAGTGTTCAAAGTCATGAAAGACAAGGACCTACATCCAAGATTACTCTATCTAGCAAAGCTATTGTTTAGAATGGAAGGACAGATAAAGTGCTTCCCAGATAAGGTCAAGTTAAAGGAGTTCATCATCACCAAGCCCTTATTGTATAAAATGTTAAAGGGACTTATCTAAGAAAAAGAAGATAAAAAACTATGAATGGTAAAATGAAAACAAACTATCAACAACTGAACTTAAAAAATAAAAACAAACTAAGCAAACAACTAGAACAGGAACAGAATCACAGATATGGGGATCAGAGGGTGGGGGCAGAATGGGAAAAAAGGTACAGAGAATAAGAAGCATAAATAGTAGGTACAAAATAGACAGGGGGAGGTTAAGAATAGTGTAGGAAATGGAGAAGCTGAAGAACTTACATGTGCAACCCTTAGTTCATGTCCAGGAAGAGGAGAATGCTGGTGGGAGGGAGGGTGCAGGGAGGGGGGAATAAGGGAGAGGAAAAAAATGGGACGACTGTAATAGCATAATCAATAAAATATATATATAAAAAGAAACAATGAGAGTAAAAATTAATGACATAGAAAATAAAGACACATAAGACAGGACCTAAATGTGAATATTTACAGTAGCTGTATTTATCATAGCCCTAAACTGGAAACAGCCCAAATGTCTACAACTGGTGAATAGACAACAAACTATGGTACATCCAATGTTACATAGTACTATGTACAATATTACATAGTACAATGTAATATTATTCAGCAAAGAAGGGACAAACTGTTGATAGTGCAGCAACATGGATTAATCTCAAAGACATTGTGCTAAGCAAAAAAGGCCAGACACAAAATAACTGCATTCTGCATGATTCTATTTATATACTATTCTGGAAAAGGCAAAACTTTCAGAACAGAAGTCAGATCATTGCTTGCTGAGGGCTGGAGGTAAGGAGAGGAGATTGCTTGCAAAGAGGTCACAAGGGAATTTTGGGGAGGTGATAGAAATATTCTGTATCTCAATTGTGGTGATGGCTATGTGACTGTATATTGGTTATAACTCATTGAATGGTATAACTTAAAAGAGTAAATTTAACATTATGTAAATTATTTCCCAAGAAAACTTGAGTTAAAAAAAAGACATATAAGGGAAAATCAACAGGCCCTGGATGAGTAGCTGAGTTGTTCAGAGCATTGTCTCAATACGCTGAAGTTGTGGGTTTGATTCTGAGTCAGGGCACATACGAGAAGCAACCAGTGAATGTATATGTAGCTGGAACAACAAACGGATGTTTCTCTCTCTCACTCTCTCTCTCTCCTTCCCTCCCTCTCTCCCTAAATATCAATACATAAAAATTAAAAAGAGAATCAACAAATCTAAAATTGTTCCTTTAATAAAATAACTGAGAGACGAAACATTGATGTAAATGAGGAAAAAATTACACTGTAATGCAAAAGGGGCTATAACTTCAGATACACAAATGATTCGAAAAAACAAGAAACTATTTAACTGTAAGCCAGTACATTTAAAAATACAAGTTGAATGGCAAGTTCAGGAGAGTGATTACATGTGAAGGTTATATAGACGATATAATTGGGAAAAATAGGGGACTTCAGTGTGCGTGTGTATATATATATATATATATATATATATATATATAAAATTTTTTATGTTTAAAATTAGTGGTAGGCATATAGGCTCCTTTTTTATTTCTTTCCCTATGTCTGAAATATTTTAATAGTTATTCTTAAAGGAAGTATCAATATTAGGCCTACCAACTGAATGCTAGAGCAGAGCTTATGAAGTATTTTTAAGATGTAATTTAATTAATTAATGTACACCAGCAATTATCAACTTTTGCTGCATATTAGAATCCCTTGAGAAGCTGTATGTGTCATCTAATGTTTTATAACAAATTACTCTAACATTTAAAAACTTAAGATAACCACAGACGTATCTGCAAGTGTCTGTGGGTCAGGAATCTGGGCATAGCTTAGTCGTGTTCTCTCTTTGCTCAGGGTCTCTCACAGGCTGCAGCCAGGTGTCTGCCAGGGCTGGGGTCTCATCTGAAGGTCTGGCTGGGGAAAGATCTAATGCCAAATGCACTCGTGTAGTTGTTGGCAAGATTTAATTCTTCATGGGTTGCTGGACTGAGGGCTTCAGTTCCTGGCTGGCTTTCTGAAGGCCACACTCAGTTGCTTGTCAGGTGGGCCTCTTCAATCTGGCAGGTTGCTTTATCAAAGCATACAAGCCAAGAAGGGAATCGAAAGAGAATGCCAGCAAAAAGGAAGTCACAGTCTTCTATAATTGAATCATGTAAGTGACAGTCTTTGGTTATAGTCTGTTAAAAGCAAGCCACTAGTCTGGCCTATACTTGATGGAAGAGAATTAAATAAGGGCTTGATACCAGGAGGTGGGGATGACTGGGGACAATTTCAGGTATCCTCTCACCACTGGAGCTTTTAAAATAAGGATGCTACAATCAGAGTCTCAGAGAGTCACATTCAATTAACCTGAATTAATTGGAGTGGGCCTAGGACCTGGTAGTTTTTTAAAAACCCCACACATCATTTTCACAGCCAGCCAATGTTTAGATAAGAAGTACATTAACTTGTCATCCAGTAGTGCCCTGACAGCCAGCTTCTGAGGCGTAACTTCCCCGGGGGCCATGTAGACATCCTGGGCTCAGCAAAATTTAATTGTTATTAAAGCTGAACAGGGTTCATTCTGGCATTCAGAGCTCTTTAATTCCATTAAAGTGGAATTAATAATTTGTGTCAAAGAAATGTAAGTATGAGGAGAAATTCCATTCAAGTTGTCTAACATTTGAGCACTTACAAGTTTCTTTTTCCCAGACCCTCTGGTTCACCATGGCTTAGCCTTAAGATATCCATTAGCCACGGGAATATCTGATCATCAGGCTTAGGCTGAAAACACTTGCACCCCAAATTATCCATGTCTTTAACCAACAGGGCAATGTGCAGTGACGTTGGATGTGTGTGATTCCCATGTGGCCAATGTCCCATTTCCTATCTAAGAGGGCACCTTGGGACACGTGACATCCTCAACTGCTGTTGTCCAAACTGTCTTCAAGTCTTGTCTGTTCTACTTTGAATGCCTTTCTTTTAATCCATTTCCATTGGCAATACCTTGACCTGGGACTGAGGCATTTAGTATCAGGCTCTTAACTTGTCTTTGCCTGCCTTCCTCTCTCCTAGCTGTCCCTCCTCCCTGCCTAGGGCTTCTCATTCCAGCCAGCCCCACCCCTCTCTCCTCTCCGCTACCCGACTCCCATACGACCAGCCCAATCATCATCCAATCAAGTCAAGGTGCTTTTGCCTGGACAGTTCCAGTTGTGGCCACTTCATTGGAATACACCAATCAATAAGTTTTCATTGTTTCAAACAAAAAATCTGCTTGATATGAAATATTTATAAATTATACCAACTTACATAAATTATATAATATTTAATGTTTCCTTTTAGAAAAAAAAATCAGTGTCCTTAAAATTATTCAACTTCCCTAAGGGACTGCCTTTCTGAACCAGTGTAGAGGAAAATTCCAGTTAGACCTACTGCATTTTAATGTGCTCTCTTCTCATGGAAATAAATTCATTTGGAATGAAAACTCTCAGGAAGAAAACAAAGGCTATGTGAAGATAAATTTCCCCAGTGGTTTCTGATAGCATTTTCCCTGTGGGGAGAACTGGGCTTGATGGAAGAGCATTGGCACACACTTGCTGGAAGGTTTAAAATCCTTATCTCTTGGTGGGAGAATAATAGTGGCCTAAGGACACAGGACTAAGTGGACTTGTAAGCCTGGATTTCCAGCTATGTATATAAAGGAGTGTGAAGGCTAGTTAGTGATATATTTGTCACTATGCTTTTTAAGACATGTTGAAAAGAATTCAGTGGTTTTATAATGTAACATGTCTTTGCTCCCAAGTGTTATTATAATACATCATCAACCTCTTCCAACTAATCTGAGTTCATTCACATTACATGGAAATCCCTTTACTTTTCAAAAAAACAGACTTGCAGAAAAGTTTTTCAAGGATGTGACTGCAGATAGAATTGACACCAGTATACTCACAGAACCATCTATAATAAAATAGGGATCAGTAAACTATCACAGAACCAATTAATAAACCTAGAAGAAAGAAAATACTAAATACCGACATATCGTTACCAGGAAGTAAATCCACTTGTGTACGCAGCATCAGCACCAAGCAGCCCAGGCAGGACTATTGCAATGTGTGTGCCCAGTGCTTAATGGACCAGAGGCACCGTTGGAAAGGATGCTAAGCCATCATCCTGAAGACCTGGGAGAGCTCATTCGCACAAATGTACTGTGTAACTTTCCACAAGTCACTCATTCCTTTTTTTTTTTTTAATCTCTCAATTGCTCATTTATAGGTAAGGATCTACCTATATGTACAATAAGATTACACTTGAAAGAATAGTGAGGAGCACTATTTAAATCCAATGTTTTTAGGTAATACATTATGATATAATGCATTATATCCCTCTTTCCCTCTCTTTTTTTTAGGATAAAAGAGAAAAAACTCACTGTGGTGTTAGTTCTCCACTGATCTTAAAGTAAAGTGAGAGGCAGAAAAATGTAGGGTCCACCTCCTAATTCAGAAACACAAATATTTTGGTTCCTTTTTTTTTTTTTGGTACTGAACTATCTGGGCAATTGATGTGAGTATAGAATCCATAATGAACAACTGAGTTTTTGTAAAACAGGGTATTTAATATAAATGAAGACAGTGATCATGATAAGCCTCAACACTATCCAAAGATATAAGGAGTTCTTTTCTTACCTCCGGGATAATGACTAGACCAAATATTAAGCCAAAAAGGACAAGGTTAACACCGTACATCCATCGGAGAAAGATGAAATACGATGCCACTGAGGAACCAAAGTGACCTGGAGAGAGAAAAGATGGTGAGACTTAAATGTTGCAGGAGGAGGAAATGACGCTACTGAGCACTTTCTGGATGTGCTGGATCCAGTCTTCATGTTAGTCTGATCTCTGTTTTCTCTTTCCAAATAAATAGCCTGAGGCTCTACAGGCTTAACGGGTCTGCCTAACCTCCTGTAATCAGAAAGTGAAGAAACACAACTTAAATATTTGTCTAGCTAGTCCAAAGCCCATTCTTTTTCCTAATATAGCAGGACCTACAAAATAATCTAATCATATGGTCAAGAACACAATCCTTGCCCTTGAAAAACTCTCCAGTAAACCAGTGAAAAACAATGACCCCAAAATACTCACTTTCAATGTCCTTGATCTTCATTTCCCAGGGAATACACTGGGTCTTGAAATTATCAAAGTCTCTCTTAAACTTGACCCATTTCTGAAATTAAACAAGTAATACCCTGAGTTCATTAACATGCTGCCGTGGGGCCTGGAGGGGCATGTTGGAGGTGCATGCTGATGTTGAACCTGTGGGTGAGGCTGCCATCTTGGAGTCAAGGAGCCCTGGCTGCCAGATGTGGATGTTACATCTCCACCTAGTTGGGTGTGGAGTGAGAGAGAAGCCAGGGTAGCACAGCATCTTGCCTCTGTCCACAGGGCCAATACAATTTCATGGTTGGACATTTTATATATGAATTTAGAAATTTTGTGTATAATTTCTGGTTTGGGGGATTGAATGAGTTAGCAGCCTGTGATACCACTTCCTTTACCTTAAAACAAAAATTCAGGGGAGAAAAAGAAACCTCACAACTTTCACATCCACATTTGGCAGGCAGCCAAGTGCCTAAATCCGATAGGAATTGTTGCTAAACCTCCACGGTGGTAGACCTGGTAGAGGCCTCAGCCCACGGCTTCCCATTCTTCTCCTGGTGAAACAATAGCCTTTTTTGTTTGTTTGTTTTTGTTTTTCCTGAAAAAGACATTAGGAAGACATCATGGCCCCTTCCCCCACAGTCTTCGCCCAGCTCCAGCACTCACAGTTCACGCGTCTGACGGCTGCTTTCCAACAACCCCACCCATCCCCTGGAGGTAAATCCATTTTGAATTTTGAAAATTCATAGAAAATAGCAAAAGGGTAGTAGGGAGAAGATGCTAAGATCAGTTTCTACTATTACAAAGGTCTCCTAAGAACCTGTTCACGAGGAAATGAGAGTTTCCCTTGTAAGTTCACTAAGGATGAAAGGGAAGATTTGTCTGAAGGAAACAGACAGGCTTTCAGACCCGAAGGCTTTGACCGTATCCTAATTGGGTGGCTACTGAATAAGGAAGGAAACCACCTGTCAGAAGAGGGAAATGGTCAAACGGAAGCAAAGGAGGAGAGGGGCTTATAAGCAAAAGGTTGGTTGATAATAATGCAAAGGTATTTCTAAGACAGGAAGGGAAGGATGTGGGGAATGGCAGGTGGTAGACATCGGGCACCTCATTCCCATTGCTTCATCTACTTTTCTTAGTTCCAATTCTGTGCTCAAAAGTCCTCTTTGGCTTATTTGGCTTCCGATGTAGGTCTGTCTATAAGAAAGCATTTGCCCATCACCTGGGCTCTAGTATTTTGGTTTCTATGGCAGTAACTTTTCATTGCAAATTAACAGGTTGGAATTGGGGTTATGGTTTAGCTTTGCATATAACTAACTCTACTAAAAATAAAAGGCACTGCTGAGGTAGACTTCAAATTTTCCAGTTCTTGTGTCAGTTATTTCTCCTTGTAAATTAATAACCCATCTGGTTTTATATATCAGCTTTATAAGCTTTATTAATGTGAATCCTCCACCCAGATGGATCTCCTGCCAGGGTGCTGATAAAATCAGTACAAACTATAGGCTTGCAAGGCTGAGGTCAATGAGGGTAATGAAGCTGCCAAGTGAGGCCCCTGGAGGCCCCTCCCGCCTCTTGGTCACTTGGCAACCACCTGACAGCCCCTCCTGGCTGTAAATATCTGGCCCGAAAAGCGATGCCCTGGAGGTGGAGCAGAGGCAGAAAGTGGCGTGAAAGAAGCCTCACATTGAAGCTTTTATCCTTCATTGGCTTAGAGAGTCAGAACAGGCGTGGGCAGGAGAACACCCCACACCCTTCCTCAGAGCTCGGTGAGGTGGTAGCCGCGGCCCCAGGACTGGGCTATTACTTGTGCCTGTCGCCTGGCCCTCCAGCTACATAGGAAAAAAGATGATAAATAGGGATCGAAGGAGACACAGGTAAACTCTACATCTGTCAGTGGATGAAATCTGAATGACTCAAAACAACCAATAAGGCCTGAGAATGAGTACTGCAGAGCAAGGGAAAAGGGGCACCACTCTTTGACATTTTTGGAAAGCATGCCCTTTAGGACACATGAACGCATTTTGAGGAAGGACTCAGCATTCTTAACAGGATACAAGAAATATGGCTTCTAGAGTAAAGTGTACAACTGTGAGATGAAAAAGAATATAAGTAAAGTGTGGAAGGCTTACAAGGTAGCAAAAAGTTCAGTAATAGAATGAAAATAAATATTATATTGTAATTGAGATAGAAGAAAATTGACTAGGTGAAATTGGGAATAAACCTTAGAAATTTCAGAGAATGCAAAGAGAGAGGGAGACAGAGAGCAAAGAATTAGTAACAATGAGGGAAGGTAAATACAGAGGCCAGAGGATTGGCAGGAATCTTTTTCTTAGGAAGAAGGTAAAACTATTTGAATAGAAACATGATTGAACAAAATCACTTCTCAAAGATATAGTTAAAGAGCACACTCTGTTAGAAAGAAAAGACCTGAGTTTGCAGTTGTTAAGTGGCAAATAGTTTCTAGATAAAATTAATAAAATGACTCATAGATAGTTGTCAGGCAATTAAAATGGAAAAAGGAGAAAAATAATATTGGAAAGAAAAATGTCAAACCCAATATACATAGAAAGTAATTACAAAAATTATGGGACAACCATCTGCAACTTTCTGGCAATACGTGTGAAGATCTTAGAAAATGACCTAGTTTGGGGAAGAATATAAAATATCAAAGTGGCCCCAAGAAAATGTTAAATCTTGAATACACCCGTAACCAGGGGATGCATAAAAAATTATCACGGTCTACTATAAGAATGGATGATTCATCAAACAATATGTAGGGTTTGGAAAATAGGATCCTAGTGGTTTTAACATCGTTAATTTTGAGTTTAGGTCTTCACTGGAGAAGAAACAAGTTTCAAAGATGTTGAAACCCTCCCAGATTAAGTATAGAGAAGCTGACAGAATACAGCTGGTTTCCATTCCTGGATGGATTGGAATGGTCCCCTGGACCTCACGCTCGGGATTCTGCGGGAGCTGGACACAAACAGTGAGGCTGGCAGGTGCCCGCGATCGTCACCCAGATTCGGAAGTTTGCAGCCTCTGTCCCACACACCTTAGCCATCAGCATTTTATAGGCGTAGAGTCGCTTGCCTTTCCCCTTTCCCAAGGCTCCTTCATACTTCTCCACAAATTCTTGGGCCTCCCTGGTTGGAGAAAAAAAAGGGTGGGGGCAGGAATTCAATTAACACCCGGCCAAAGGAAATCTAAATTATGAGGGTGTCTATGTGACTGAAAGCCATGTTTTTATACTTCTAGTTGAGTATAATGTAAGTTCCATGGAGGAAGGTTATTTTGTCTGTTTTGTCCCCAAATTTCCAAATATAAGCATAGTGCTTGCTACAGGGTAGGGACCTGTAGGTAGAAGCTTGGCCCCTGTGGCCTTCGCCCCCTAGTGGTGGTGCTCATGAATGGCAAAAGGGATTTTACAGATGTAATAGTACTGACTCTAACGTAGGGACAGAATTTTGGATTGCGTGGAAGGGCCCCCTGTAATCACATGAGCTCTTAAAAACGGAGGAGGATGGCAGAAGAGTCAGAGAGAGATGCAGCAGAAGGGAAAGTCAAGGAAATTAGAAGCAGGACAGTTTCTGACGCGCTGTTGGTAGAGCCCCATATGGAAAGCAAGAGAAGAAAATGAATTCTGGCCCAAACCAGTGAGCTTCGAAGAGGGCCCAGAGCCTCAGATGAAAACTGCAGCCCTTCTGATACTTTGCTTTTAGCCCGGTGAGATCCTGAGCAGAGAACCTAGCTGTGCAGAACTGTGGGCAAACAAATGAGTGCTGTCTGAAACTGTTAAGCTAGCGGTGATTTGCTAGAGCGGCGATAAACAATGCATACAGTGTTCAACAGATATTTGCGAACTGCATGAATGTTGAATGAATAAGTGAGTGAACATCCAAGGAAGGATGGATGAGAAATACGTGGATCAATTATGTATTCTGGGGTGGTGTGCTGGAGCTGGTGAGGGCTGGCTCCCGAGAACCTGTTGTTAGCTCTTCAGGAATATGGCCGACCATCTGTTGAAATTGGCCATGGTGGGGGCATTTAGACTATGGAAGTCGGCTAATGCCACAAAAGCGGGGCGCCCCCATCCCATCCCCAAGAGAACCAATTCATCGGCAGCTACTGGATAAACCCAAACAAGCGGATGAAGAATGTGGCCCCTTCTCAGAGTGGATGCCAGAGGCGTGGCGGAGCTGTGTGTCTCACTGCTATTGCTACGGCTCCCATTGCCTGCTACACAGAACCTATACCACCTCCAAAGTGCAAGGGTGGGCCGTTGACAAGGGTCAAAGTCACCTTCTAACCTGGGCTTAATCCCAAGGCTGGTTGTATTAGGATGCCTCCATAAGGTATGAATATTAATGAGGCTGACTGTCTAGTGCCTGACCCCAGGGTCAAAAACTGGGCTGCAGGGATTAAGGCTCCATAATGAGCCCAGCAACCTGTGCCTCCTCTAGGAAGGACACATCCTCACTGTGACTTATCCGTGACTAACAACATCGCCGAGACACTGAAGAATGTTTTCCTGAAATTTGTACTCTTGTCCTCTTCCTGTATCTTACAAGTGGGCAGAGACCTGTAAGCACTTAAGAGTTCTGAGTTTCAATGTGCCAGCTTTTAAGATCTGGGGACTTCAGGTGAGAACTCTCAAAAGTAAAAGCCAGCTCTTGTGCCCGAATCACTGAGCGCAGCAGCAAATGCTCTCTTTCTCGCTGTCTAGATCCCCAGAGTCCCCAGAGAGCCCTCGGGAGAAGAGGCCTCGGCGCTGGGTGCAAGCTCGAGGGCCGTTCGCTGTGAGGACCGTGCCTGATTTAAGAATTTTGATGGAGGAACCTCTGGTGCATGTGGGGTCTCTGACTCTCTTCTATATGTGTGGTTCCTATATGTATGTCTGTATTAAATTTGGCTATTTTCTCTTGCTTAAAAAAAAAAGAAAAAAATTTTGATGGACACAGCAAGCTAACATTTTTCCAGCACACTCCTTTTTTAAATGTGTTCCCTGTGATCCACACTGTCGTGTTTGCCCTGCACATGCCAGCTGCTGCGGGTCTTACTCGTCCCCGTCAGCACAGTCCGTTCAAACTAAGGACAGAGCCCAAATGTGAAAAATTTTCAGTCGTCATTTCTTTGAGGACTTTCAGTCCCACCTTCTTTCTTCTCTTCCTCTGGGACCCACAATTTCCCCCCTTGATACCCAGGGTAAAGGATTTGGAGGAGGCACAAACATTAGGTCATTTATGATCGTCCCACAGGTCCCTGAGGCTCTGTTCACTCTCCCCCAGACTATCTGCTCTCGGTTGTTCAGACCAGATAGTTTCTCTTGCTCTGCCTTCCACTTCATTGTTATTTCAGTCTGTTCTCTTCATTCTGATTACTGAGTTATTAGAAACTTCAGTTTTATTTCTTTTAAAATTTCTAGTTGTTCTCTATATCTACTATTACTTTTTCTAAGATTTTCTATTTCTCCATTTGCTTCATGTGTCCCTAATATAATGCTTACTTTAAAGTCTTTGTCAGATAATGCTAACATCCGTGTCATCTTGGTATTAGCATCTGTTGATTGTCTTTTTCAATTCAGCGTGAGATCTTCCTGGTTCTTAGTACGGTGCGTGGCTTTCAGGTGAGGCCTGGGCATTTGGAATATCGCATTACGAGACCCGATCTCATCTGAATCGTGTGTTTCAGCAGGCATCCTCCGACACTGCCCGGGAGGTAGCGGGGGGTGGGGGTGGGGTGCTGTCTGGCTACTTGCAGGTGCAAGTCCGGGCTCTTTGCTGGCCTCCTGACACCCAGGGCCGGGCAGAGGCTCCTTGTTACTGCCGAGCAGCAGTGGGAGTTCAGGCTCCCTACCACGTTTCCACTCACAGCACCCTAACTAGGAGGGACACCCTGTCACTGTCGGATGGTGGTAAAAGTCCAGACTCCCCGTGGGGCCTCCACTTGACACCATGGCGAGAGGGAGGGCGCATAACTGCCAAGTGGGGATGAAAGTCTCTGCTCCCCTCTCAGTTTTCTCTGACATCGCCCTGGTGGGGGTGTTGGGGGCACCATGTTATAACCTGGCAAGGAAGGAAATCCAGGCTTCCTCACTTGACTTTTGTTGCTAGGGGGTGGGGGTGTGCGGGGTTTGGCTGGAATAGGGTTGTTACTGTCTAACCGTTTTCTGTCTTCTCCTTTCCTGGTCCTTTGGCCAGAGAGAGAGCAGACTTTTCTTCAGGAATTTTTTTGTCTACGTTTGTTGGTGTTTCTGGGTGGTCAGCTTCTCCAGTCTGGGATGCACAGGGAAAAAGAAAGAAAGAAATCCTGGAACTCAGAGCCCTGCCATTTCTTCGCTCCTTAGGTCCTTAGCCAGTCTGTTTTCATCTCTCCGCCTTACAGAGTCTCTTAGGTTTCCTTTACATGTAAATGTCCAAGGTTTTAGTTGGACTTAGCGGATAGTAAGTCTACTCCATCTTCCTGGAAGTGGAATTCTTCACCTCTCAGATGCAGGTGAGTCGTTTGGATAATTTTCTAATGATCAGGCTCCTGGACAAAGCTGAGGGACATATCCGATTAATTCTATGATTAAAGAAAAATCCCCGACTTGTGGGTGCTGGGTGCTCTTTTGCTGACATCATAGCCCACCTTGTGTCATTATTATTCATGCCCATTAATAGTGCCTTTTCTGATTCATCTTTGTTCCCATCCTCATCTCTCAGGACTCAGCATAGTGTTTGGCACAAGTGACGTTCAAGCTTTCGTAATAGTAACTATTTATTAACTGAACATTATGTACTATGCATTTAATGTAACTAGTTTGAATTTGTCAGAACAACTCTACAAGGTAGCTATTATTGTTTCTATTTCACAGATGAGGAGTGTGAGGCCTAGAGAGGTTAAAGGAAGGAACCCAGACTGGGAGGCATTGAACAGTTGGACAAAGCCTCCCGGATGTGGCAGAGGTATGAAGGTAGGCTTGCCCCAATTTACTGCTATTGCTCCTTATACCTTGCCATGCCATACTTTTTTTCTTTAACCCTCACCCAGGGATATGTTTATTGATTTTAGAGAGGTAGTGAAAAAAACACACACTGATGTGAGAGAAACATTGAGGAGTTGCCTCCCATACACACCCCGACCAGGGAGTGAAACCTCAACTTAGGTATGCACCCTGATCGGGATTGAACCCACAACCTTTTGGTGTACAGGACAATGCTTCACTCAGCTGGGCCACCCGTCCAAGGCACCATCCCTTTTTGATTGTCTACAACAACTATGCCCAGTTCTGCCAGCTGCCTGAGTGGGCCGGAGACTAGGACCTCCACACCATTGCTTCTAAAAAACAGAAGGTGGCCTGGGAATGCTATCTGCTGTGGGAGACTTTACTGCCAGAAGAGGAAATCATACGAGAGACCAAGGAGAGCATTCTAGAATGTCTAGTAATTCTGGAGAGGTGATTACAAATTACGAATGCAAGTTCTAGAGCCAGGAGTCCTGGGTTCAAACCCTGACTAGGACAATTAATTCACTGTGTGACCTTGGGAAAATTACTCGGGTGTTCTGTGTCTCAGTTTGCTCATCAGTAAAATGGGAACACTGATAACAGTCTCCTACACCACAGGGTGGTTATGAGGATTAAATGAATTGTTACGCATACAGCACTCAGACTAGTGTCCAGCACATGGGGCACACTCAGCACATGTTGACTATATATATAAAAGAAAGAAATTAGAAGATGAATAAGACATGTCCTTCGAACAAGAGCACCCAGTCATGAGGGGGCAGTGCCTGGGGATCAGAGGGGCATAAATAACTCAGCCTGAATGCAGAAAGGGGCAATAAGGACTTTGCTAGAGAGAAGACACTTGCTTTCAGTCTTATAGGCATGTAGGAAGGAGCCAGGAGGGCTGGTAGAAAGCTGAAGCCTTCTAGGAAGAGTTACTGACTGGAGTGGAGCCCCAGAGTCTGGAGAGCCTCAGACTTTAGTTTGGGACAAGGGAAGAGGGAGGAGGAAGATCTGGAGGGAGGAGACCACTGCTTGCTGGGGAGACCTGCCCCAGTGAGAAAGTGAAAGAGACATTCTTTCCAGCTTTTCAGGCCTCAGGCACTTCCCTCCGCCCCGCCCCCCCCCCCCCCCCCCCCCACCAAGGGCTGGAACTCTTCCACACGTCTATGGAAGGGGAGGGGGTATGTCAGACTTCTCCTCGGGGCAGCAGAATAGCCCTGGGGGACTTTCATGGGCCCTGAGACTTCCAGCCAGCTGGGGATCTCATTTCCAGAAGCATCAGGGTTGCTCTTTTTCCACTGTTAATAAAAGATGTGTTCGGGTGACACCCGAGCGGGGAGGAGGTTCTGTTGAAGTAGCAGATGGCTGTTGTGCCCTGGCCAGCACGGGGGTTGGGGGGGCGGCGGGAGAAGCAGGCCCTGAGGGAGTGGGGAGGAGACTCAGACACACGGAAGACAGCCACTGCCTGGAGCGGTGCCTGCAGCCCAAATCGGAGCCATTTAATCCAATATATTAAAACATTATAATTTCCATATGCAGTCAATATAAAAATTATTAATTAAATTTTAAACTCTTTTTACTCTCTCTTCAAAATCTGCTCTTCATTTTGCACCACTCATGATGATTTAAATTTAAGTAAATTAATATAAAACAAAAAAACTCAGTTTCTCAGTCACACTAACTGCTTTGTAAGTGCTCAAAAGACGCATGTGGCTACTTCATTAGCGCAGATTCAGAGCATTTCACACCGGCTGGCCTGGCCGCAGGCACCCAGGGAGGCATTCCTTCCTGCAGCTGTGCAGGAGGCCACATACAAATTAATTTACAGACCATGGAGTAAGCTCTGCCAGGACCTTGTCGGGGTCTGCACCGCGTTTGTGCAGCCAGTGTCTTTGCTATGCCCTTCAGAGCAAACAGAGTTAAAATTATATTGCCAGCTCTGGACAAGTAACACGGTTGGAGCACCATCCCATACACCAAAACGTTGCGGGTTCAAACCCCAGTCAAAGCACATACTTAGGTTGCCAGGACAATACCCCATTGATATTTCTCCTTCACATTGGTGACTTTCTCTCTCTCTCTGTGTGTCTCTCCCTTCCTCTTTCTCTAAAATTAATGAACAGTTCTTCAGGTGAGGATTTTTTTTAGAAAAGTTGCCAAATTTTTCTACGTAATAAAGGGGGAGGTAATTGACTTGAGCCATGAGACAACTCAGGTGTGAGAGGAGCCAGGGAAAATGGCTTTACTGAGAAAAAAGGGGAAAGGGGGTGCCACTGCTGGCCCTGTGGCAGAAACGCGGAGGAAAGACTTCGGGGAAGTGGTAATGTTGGATGGGGATTTTTTTAGTGGAAAACAAGAAGTTAAGCAATGTGACTTCTGCTCTTATCTCAAAACTGCAGTTGAGACTCAAGAATCATAACATGCTTGGTGTGCCAGCTGTCACATGGAAGCCAGAGAAGTGGCTGAGTTGAAAACAGGACTCCAGGACACGGGTACGAGGCTGGCAGAGTGTTCATGGACCGTCACTGCAAGCTTGGCCCTGGGTTAGACACTTAGGACATGTGAGGACCTGAGACAGACCCCCTCCTTACTCTCCACAAGTGTGAGTGTGCTACACATGGAGAGATGCTGGGTGCTTAGAACACAAGGTGGGGGGAGGGGTGCGGTCATAGAAAGCCCTCCTCATTCCCGAAGGCGTGTCTATGCTGGGTTGTGAGGGAAGCACAGAAGCCGCCCGATAAGGTGGGAGTGAGACAGGGGGCGCAGCCAGGCAGTGGAAGGGCTGGGTGTAGACTAGAGCACCATGATTCTCTGTCTCTCCAGCTGGGCCCTGCTCCATGCTGGCCAAAGAGCAGGGCCTCAGTCAACAGTCACATCCCACACTTGTCTTGGCTCTAATGGCAACTCTCCCCCTGCCCCGCCCCCGCTCCCCGCCCTGCACTGTGTTTGTGCTGGGGATAGGAGGGGACCAAAGCAGGTGGGAGGGTGAATCCTCCTTCCTGTCAAACCCTCTTGGAGCAGAGAGGAGGAAGGGACTCCGTGCCCATCAGAAGCACTGGTGGCTTTTGGACATTGAGAGGCCCTGCCTGACCACCACGTGCTCACCTGAGCTCCGTAAGCTTCTTCGCCATGGGCCAGGGCTTGTTGCGCATGGTGGCAATGAGCTTCTTCTTGTCTTCCACCTGCTCCAGGATCCGGGCCAGTTCCTCCTCAGACAGAGACTCCCCGCCAGAGGCGCTGGAGGCCAAGGAGGACGACCTGGAGGAGATCCAGGGTGGAGCAGAGGAGAGTGAAAACGAGACGAGTGTGGAATTAGAGGAGCCCACAGCAAGACAGATGGGCTATGAGCCCGATGCTCACAGCTCTGACCACCCCTTGCAGGCCTGCCCCTGCTCGGAAGCCCGCAGCGACTCCCAGCACCTGTCTGAAGAGGCCAGAGCTCGGCCCCGTAGCCCAAGGTACTGGAAGGGGCGCCTCCCCAAATTCTATTTCTGAGTCCTCCCCGCATACCACACTCTAACGCAGTGCTGCCCAATAGAAATGTAATGCAAGCTACATACTGTAATTTTAAATTTTTAGTAGCTACATTAAAATGATAAAAAGAAATGGGTAAAATTAATTTTAATAATGCCTTTCTTTTAATCCAATATATTAAAATTATAATTTTAACATACAATCAATAGAAAAATGATTAATGAGATATTTTACATTCTTTTTGTACTTTCTTCAAAGTTTGGTGTTCATCTTGCACTCATAGGGCCTGTCAAATCAGACATTAAATTTTCATTAAGCACATTTAATCTTATTTGAATTTCATAAAATTTATAATTGAAAAAGTAGATCCACATACTCAAAATTTTTGAGGCACTTAAAATTTCCTGATAAGTGAATCAAGCAGCACAATATCATTTTCTTTTGACATTTGTATCTGCATTGACAAAATTAGTTTGTCTTTTTTTTTTTTTTTAAAGAGAAATGCTTTGGCTTCCGAGTAAAATTGAATTCAAAACTACATCTGCCTGTCCAAAT
This sequence comes from Pteronotus mesoamericanus, assembly GCF_021234165.1. NCBI lineage: Eukaryota > Metazoa > Chordata > Mammalia > Chiroptera > Mormoopidae > Pteronotus > Pteronotus mesoamericanus. The sequence goes on along the minus strand of NW_026555105.1, from coordinate 22,622,636 downwards.
TAAGTAAATTCACTAATTCTTGTGACAACTCTGTTTTAACATCTAGTTAAAATTAGATTAGATTGGAAATTCAATTCCTTGGTCACACTAACCATATTTCAAGTGCCCACCATGGGGGCTGGTGGCTATTGTATTGGACCACAAGGCTGCAGAGAACTTCCCGCTGCCACAAAATTCAAACCCTTGTGCGTGCTCCTCAGAGCCTCCTTCTGTGATGAGAAGAGTGGCTCTCAGCTGAGTAGACAGAGGCCAGGGGCGTGGGCAGAAAGGAGGGGCTGGACGAGAGCTCTGCCAGGGCTGCCTTCTCAGCGCGGCTCATTCATGGGAATAGCAGGAGGTGGGCTTTGATTACCACAGGCTTTAGAGGCCAGTTTGCAGCAGTCTGCATGGGTCTCAGCTTGTGACAAACTCGAGAGAAGCAAAGGAGAAGTCACAGGGGGAGGTGCAGAGGAGGGAGCCCTAGCCTTGAACGCGGGAAAGCCTAGAGCACGCCTCATGCACCTGCCATGATATCCGTCTTTGGGTCTTTGCACAGGGTGTTCCCTCAGTCTGGGGGCATGCGGTCATTGCTTGTTCCATTTCCACCTTTGCTTCAAAAGGCCTTAGTGATATGTTTATCCTCTCCATGGTGGCACCCTGGTGCCGCAGCCCCAATCAAATCCTTTCTTACACGCTTATTGCTTCCTGCCTTGTCTTATGGTGAATGATGCCCATGGCCTGTCTTCCCTACTAGTCTGTCAGCATCTGGGGACCAGAGCTGAGTCTTTTTCATCTCTCTTTGCCCGGACATGGGCACGGATGAGTCTTTGTCAGGACCCTTTACTTTGTATCTGCCATCCAGATACTGGTGGTCCGTTTAGGATGGTGCAGCCTCCCTCTAACATTCAGGACAGTTCTAGGGTCCATCGATGGTGCATGCAAGTTCTTTTAAGTGGTTAAGGGCACTATGCATCCTTTATCCTGTTAGCTCATGTCCAGGGACAACCAGACAGTAGATGAAAGGCCTAACTGATTGAAGGAGCTGACATGGGCGACAGAAGAAATCCACGGCCCCGTTTGAGAGCCTGAGTTCTTTGTCTGTAGGGAGGTACCGTGGACAAGGACTGAGGGTGTGGGCAAAGAGGGTTTGTTGGAATCAAACAGGAAGGAGTGTCAGCTTCACTGTACTCCTAATACCTCCAACTATTTAAAAAGTCTCCCCACCCATTACCAACAGGAATTCTTCAAACATCCTGAGAAGTGAATAAACCAAAGAAGGAGACAAAGAGAGTGAGTTGTCCCATCAAAATTGGGAGCAAAACATGGAATTAAAATCCTGACTTGCTGATTCTGTAAGCTGGTTCTGATCACGAATCCACGTGTCCTAGTGGCAATGAACAAAGGAAACAAAACAGATAGAACAAACCCCAGCTCCTAGAACCTCAGAGCTGGTGGAACCCTCGAAGGTCTCTTAGATCAATGGTGCAATTCACAGCAGAGGACGCAGGTCCAAATTGGGAAGAGGGTGCACTCAGAGCCCGCCAACGAGCCCTCAGTCCAATTTTGTTCATTAATCTCAGCTCCTCTGCGAGAGCTGTGGTGAGGCACCCGGGGGCATTCAGGAGACCTGGAAACCCGTCCTACCCTGCTGCCATGTCACCTCCCCGCTCGGAGCGGCCACTTGCTCTGGTGTGGCGGGAGGTGTTGAGGAGAAAGTGCCCAGTGACCCCTCCCTGCGGATGGCCGTGATCCTCCCTCAGGTTCTGCCCCAGAGGCGGAGAGGTGGGTGAGGCAAATGGAAGCCTCAGAGGCGAGACCCGGGCTGCCTGCTCACAGTGTGGGGGGACGTGGGCTCTCGCCAGGAGAGGGGGAAAGACCAGCAGGAGAAGGAAAGCACGACTGAAATAGAACCACACCAGAAATAGAGTCACAACGCACCTGTGTTTCTTCAGTTGCTTCCATGCCTCCTCCTTCCTTGGCGCCTCCTTTCTCTTCTTTGAAGGTGCTTTCTGCTCCTTGAGGGAAGCCTTTTCATCCTTCTTCCTTTTCCCCTCGCGGGTCCTCTGGCTCCTGCCCCGCTCCCGTTCCCGCAGCTCCTCACGCTGTCTCCTGTGCTCCGCCTGCTTCCTCCGGGGGGACTGTGGCCTGGGGCTGCCCCTGGCCCGCTCCTTCTGGCCAGGAGGGCCTCCGCGCCTGCCTGCCGCGCCCTCGGCTCTGGGGGCCTGCTTCTTGGAGGGTATCCTTCCGGACCTGTCACCTGCAGGGGCAGGGAATGGACAGTGCCCCAGCTGTGAGAAATCAGGTGTTCAAGATGCTTCTTAGAGCTTGTTCGCTCTGGAGGCCTCTTTTGGAGCCCCTGGTCTGGTATGAGAATTAATGTCTCTCTCTTTTGACTGGTTGGCACTCCTAGACACTCTTGCCTACCCTCGGGTAGAGATCTGGGCACATGCCTTTCTTCTTCTTGGATGTGGAGTCCCTTGGAGTCAGAGCTGAATCGTCTCCTGATCCAACCCCACTCCTGGGGTCAAGGCCAAGTCTGAGCTTCTGTTTGGTAAGACTGGACCAGTGAGACAGGAAAGGCCCAGCTGGCTTCATTGTCCAGAGGCTCTCCCCCCTCACCTGCCCCTGCCTGGCGTGAGGGAAAGGATAGGAGGTGAGAGCAACAGTCAGTTCAGGTCCTGTCCCTCAACACGGCCATGCAGGGGGCAGAGGAGGAGAGTAAATGTGGGCAAGAGCCTTTGTCGTAGTTTCCGAGGGAAGGAATGGATGAGGCAGAGTAAGCAGGGTTAGGGATGGCTCGTTTGAATAATTTCAAAATGACCCAGAATAGCCTCCATAATATTGAAAGAGAAGAATAAAGTTGATTGCACTATCCAACCTCAAAATTTACTATAAAGCTACAATACTCAGGATAGTGTGCTATTAGTGAAAGAATAGACAAATACACAAAAAGACCAGAATAGAGAGCCCAGAAATAGACTCATATAAATATAGCCAACTGAACTTTGACAAAAGAGCAGTTCAATGGAGATAATATATTTCACCAAATGGTGATGGAACAACTGGACATGACATCTCCTGCAAATTAATAATAATCTGCACACAAGCCTTAAACCTTTCACAAAAATTAACTCAAAATGGATAATGGATCTAAATGTAAAATGCAGCATATAAAACTCCTAGAAGGTAACATAAGAAGAAATCTAGGTGATCTTGGGTTTTCAAAGACATTTTGAATATGACACCTAAAACATAATCCATGAAAGAAAAAACCCTGATAAAATAGACTTCATTAAAATTAAAAAGTTCTGCTCTGTAAAAGTCACTGTTAAGAAAATGAAAAGACAAGCCACCGGCTGGAAGAAAACATTTGCAAACCACATATCTGACAAAGGATTCGTATCCAAAGTACACAAAGAACTATTAAAACTCGACAATAAGAAAAGAACTCAAATGAAAAGTGGGCAACAGGTTTGAACAGGTACCTCCCCAAAGAAATATACAGATGGCAGATAAACATATAAAAAGAAGCAAACATCATATGTTATCAGGGAACTGTGAATTAAAACAAGAAGGTACTACTACATATTTATTAGAATGACTAACTCTGATAGACTAACAACATTAATTTCTGATGTGGACCAAAGAAACTCTCATTTATTGCTAGCAGGTATGCAAAATGTTACAGTTCCTTTGGAACCATTTGGCAGATTCTTGCAATGCGAAGCATAGGTTTACCATGGACTTCAGCCGTCACACTTGTAGGTGTTTACACAAATGAACTGAAAACTTATGTCCATGTGAAAACCTGCACACAAATGTTTATATCAGCTTTATTTATAACGGCCAAAAATTGGATGCAAACAAGATGTCCTTCAGTAGGTGAATGGATAAATAAATTGTGGAACATCCATACAATGGAATATTATTCGATAAACAAATTGTGCTTATTGAGCCATCAAAAGATGGAAAAAACTTAAATGCATATTCTCATGTGAAAGAAGACAATCTGAAAAGACTACATATTGTGTGATTAACTATATGACATTCTGGGACAGGCAAAACTATAGACAGTAAAAAGATCAGTGGTTGCCAGGAGTGGAGGGGAGAAGGAGAGGGATAGTAGGTGGAGCGCAGGGCATTTTTTTTTTTAGGACACACTGGTCTGTATGTGTGGGTGTATGACATTATGTTCAGCTCAGGCTGAGGAATGACCACAAGGACAGAGTGAGGATTGAAACCACCTGCCCCACGTCAGCCTGGACAGAGAACCCAAACTACATTTTAGTGTCTATGTAAAATGACTTTGTGCTGAGCCTCTCTTCATTGGCATGAGTTTATTTCTCCAGGAATCTCCTGCCCAGGTGCATGGCTTATTGCAGGATTTTCCTACAGATGCCTCAACACTTCATTGAAAAGCATCATAGACAATTTACACCCTCAGATTTTTTTTTGAATGCTTTGCCTCAAAATCCTGGCCTTGCTGTTTACTGTGGACTGTCATATTGTGACTCTTACCCGGTGCTAACTAAGCCCCCATTTGAATGGCCTGCCTTAAATCAAACTTTCAATTCTCATTCAATTCTGACCTTACTTTCCCCTCTCTGAGACCTGCCAAAGCTTTGCCGGTAAGCAATCAATCAGCTTTGGCTGTAAGCAGTAAATCAGCTTTGTCTTATCAACAGATTGTGTTCTTGATATTTAGGGAGGCAGCTTTCAATAATAAATTAGATAAACATATGTTGCGTACTCAATGGCGTACTAAAGGAAAAAGGCCGTGAAAATAGAGGGGATGAATTAGAATATGGATGGTTGAAAACACCTCACAAAGGCATTTTCATCTTGAAGGATGAACAGGAGTTTGCCAATAGAAGAAAGGGGTAAAGATAGAGAGGGGGTGGTGGTCACAATGTCGGAGGGATTGCGAGCAAGACAAACAGGGGATTGAGGGACCCCAGTGGAAGTGCCAAGGGGTCTGGCATGGGTGACCCAAGAGCAGATCTGGGTCTTGGGTAAGATCTGATGCTGGAATGGGGAGTGTTCAAAGATCAGGTTACCCAGAAAACAGTACATGCCGGTGGGGAGCTGGGTTGACATCTGGAGAGTGAGGGTGTGATACAGGAGAATGTTTTGCAGGATGTGGCCCGCATCGATGGATCATGCTAGCAGTGCTGAGGAGGCTGTTGTTGGGGGGGGGACACCGGCTCCCAATCCCTGTACGGCAGTGCCTGTGAGCACATTTGCTGTGGTTGCTTCACTTGTGAAGGCAAGAAGAGGTATCAAGCAGGGGGTCTGACTCCACCCCTAAAAATCTTCATGTCTTTGGGACTCGGTTTCCAATTGCCACTATTACTTCAGGGACTGGTGAAATAACTGGTGTAAATAAGCACGTTGAAAGGTATTGAGCCATGGCTGGTGTGGCTCAGTGGATTGAGCGCAGGACTGCGAACTGAAAGGATGCTGGTTTGATTCCTGGTTAGGGCACATGCCTGGGTTGCAGGCCAGGTCCCCAGTTGGGGGCATGCGAGAGGCAACTGATCAATGTTTCTCTCACACATCAATGTTTCTCTCCCTCTTTTTCTCCTTCCCTTCCCTTCTTTAAAAATAAATAAATAATAAATAGAATAAAATTCTGTTTAAACAAACAAACAAAACAAGGTATTGAGTGCTATTTAGAGATTCAAAGACAGGTCATCATGTGTACAGCAGGACAGGCTTTCTTCGCCCACTCTTGCCCTGAAATCTCTTTTCCTTCTCACCCTCTATGGGAAAAGTGTTTTTGGTAAGACAATGTAAAGAAAGATTATTTGAACACAATAGTAATCCATCTGAGTTAGGAAGACAGTGAGCGATGGGCTTATCTTGCAGATGCTCTTCCAGGGCGCTGGGAGTCTCTTCCCTCCCTTGGAGGAGAGATGGGGCCAGAAACAAATCCACTCCCTCCAAAGACATGGGAGCGAGTGTAAGACAGCGTGTGTCACCACCGCTATGACCTCTAGGAGAGCCCTAGGACTGAGATAGGTTCTCAGAGTGGGCACGGGATTAAGGAAAAGGGTCTCCTGGGCCCTCAGCCAAGATGGGCTCCATATTGCTTGAAAGGGCTGGATAAGAAAGTCAATGTATGTTTGCATCTTCTCCTGAACTCTTTGTGTCCTCAATCAGCTAATGAAATTCTTTTCTTTTCTTTTCTTGTTTTTTTTTTTTTTTAAGATTTTACTTATTTATTTTTAGAGAGAGGAGAAAGGAGGGAGAAAGAGAGGGAGAGAAACATGAATGTGTGGTTGCCTCTTATGTGCCCCCTACTGAGGACCTGGCCTGCAACCCAGGCGTGTGCCCTGACTGGGAATCAAACTGGCAACCCTTTGGTTTGCAGGCTGGTGCTCAATCCACTGAACCATGCCAGCCAGGACAAATTGTTTTCTTTTTGGTAACAAATTGTACCAAGTATTCTGGGAACAGTTAACTGTACAGATAACTGGGTGGGGTGCGGGGCGGGGAAAGGGGATTCATCCATTTTTTTTTCCAGTCTACAATTTCAGTTGTAATCTCATTCCTCAACATAATGAAGTTCATGAGGAATGTAGACAGCAAGCTTGAATTTGCCTTTCAATCTTCCCCGAACCTTTTCTACACAGAAAACATGATGCTTTTTTAGTTTTTTAAAAAATTGTTTTCAGAAGATTCCAAATAAGGCATAATTTAGTAAATAGAAAGACAGCTGCCACATTGGAAAGACCTCCAAGCCCAGCACATACTCCTTACGTGTAACAGGCCTCCTCATGCTTATGTAACTTGAGTGAGATGAGTGAAAACAGGCTGAGGAGAAGCTGGAAGGCGCAACTCAGCCTGCGCCTCAGCGATCTTAACAGCGTGTTCACCGATGATGCGGGAGGAGGGGGAGTGCTCCTTGTCAACTAACGGTATAACGAATTATAATTATTTTGAGAAAAGACCTTTGCATTCTCAGAGACTAATTTTCCCCTTGCAGAATATAAGCTGAAGGAATAAGATATCAGGTCCCCTCAGAGATGACCCCAGAGGAGATTCTAATTGGAATCTTTGTGTAACTGGGTTTCAGTTCATTTACTGGATTCCCATTATTTAACTTCCCTGCATCCCCTGACCATTTGGATCCCTGAAGCAAAAGCTCTGGCCCATTTTCTTTCTTTACTATGAGAAAGGGAAAATGGCAAGGGAGTAGAGGGGTGTGTGCGTGCGTGCGTGCGTGCGTGCGTGCGTGTGGGGGGGGGGCCTATTTCAGTAGGGAAATGTGTTTTAGGCAAAACAACTTTCCATTTCAGTCCTTCCCAAGGACCGTTGGCCCGCAGGTGACCCCCACAAGGCCAGCCCATTCCGCTGGGGTGGAGGGGGAGCCAGGGCGGATGCAGAAGGGGCAGGGGCTGGAGGGCAACAGCAGAACGGACATGGGGAGCCAGACCCAAGCACCCTGCAGGAAACCCCCGCCAGCGGAGCTGGCCCTCCTTTCTGCGGTGGCCATACCGAGGCACCTTTCTCGTGCTCCCTGTCATGTCTCTGGAGAGGAGTAAGGACTGGGTGGGGGAGCAGGTGGGAGTAAGGGGAGGGACAGTGACCAAGGGGCCGCTGAGTGTCGAGATGCCAGTGCTGCCTCCACGCCTCCTCCCTGCTGCCCAGAGCCCTGCTTCTCCGCACAGCCCCTTGCCACAGAGCTGCCTCACTGAGGCCTCGGGCCCCTGGCGGTAGGGGAGAAATGGGGGACAAAAGGGAAGGGCTTGGCAGAGGAGGCGGGTGAGGTGGACCTTGGGGTCATCTCCTGCACAGACTGTGTGCCAGGGTGGGGGCCAGAACAAGTCCCTTTCCTTCAAAGTGGGGTGAGGAGATCTCTTCCACCCCCAAGTGCACCGCTCCCCAAGATTCTGCTCCCTCCCCTACCAGTGGAGCCCGGCCTGGGATGGAAGGAGAAGAAAATGGCATCATGTCCACAATACATCTCATGATATGAAGGGTAGGGCATGTGCCCTGAGGGTGTGGCTTTTGCCCCCCCCACCCCCAGTGGCAGTGGAGGGTCTTCTCTCCAGCTTGTGATGCCCTCTGGCTTTTTCTAGAGCAGGTCACCCCTTCTAGCTAAAGCCCTCACTGGCTCACAGAAAAGCTGTGGCCACATTCTGAATGGGAAGGGGGATGAGCACCTGCTACTGCTGGATTTGTGGAGGTTAAGAGTGTGCCCCCTGAAAAAGGGGAGTATAAGCGACTAAATGGTAATGAAAAAATATATAATAAAGATTTTTAAAAAAGGAGCGTGCCGGCCAGAGTCAGCTAGCCTGGGTGCAAGCCCTGGCCCCACGGCAGCCGGCTGCCTGCAGTGAGCTCCCCTGCCTCTCTGGCTGGGGCGGGTTCGCTGCTTCCCAAGGCTCAGCTCCAAGTGTCCCTGACTCTGGCGTCTCCCTGACACCTGGGGCTGCCACAGGCCCTCCCTGTGCAGCGTCTGCCCCCTCGCCAATTAAACCTCCTGCTTAGGAGGGTTTCTTACCAAGAGAGAGAGGGAGGGAAGGAGGAAGAAGAAAGAGATGGTGGCTGGACTGCCAGGCTGAGCGGGCGCGGCAGGCTCCCCAGGAATGAACCGCCCCCTCTTACCTGCGCCTGGAGAGCCGCTCCTCGGCCTCACTCTCGCTCCACCTCCCACTGGAAGAGATGGACAGGGATGAGTGGCTGATCTCCTGATCTCCGGAAAGGTCCCCTCCCAGGACCACCCTCATTTCACTGAGGGAACCCTCTGCCGGTTTGCAGCTGCCTCAGCCTGGAACCTGGCTCCCATCATTTTACTAACAAGCTCCAGAATCCCTGGTCTTCACATTTCTCTGACACCCTGGAAAAATCAGGGTGTAACAACATACCCACAACCCCCTGCCCCAGACAGACAGACGGACAGACAGATGGACAGACAGGGGAATTGGCTGTGGGGATTGCTAAGAAAAGGCAATTCTCACCAAGTCAGCAGGAGACTGGAAGACCCTGGTGGGTTCTGCCTCTGCCACTCAGTGTTAACACAGGTGCCGTGAATAATAATTTGCACATATTTTAAATCCCTCCAACAGGCCTGCGAGGGCTGATGGCTGCCTTCATCTCACATATGAGGCAGGGAGAGCCTGGGTAACCGGACTGAGGTTGCTCAGCAAGCAGGTGGTAGGCCCTGGACTCAAACCCAGGCCCTGTGTCTTAAAAGACCCTTTTTACTTTGTCCCCTGCTGCTGCCCAGGAGCTGTGGGGGCGGACCCTGCGGAGATGGGGACAGACTCACCTTCCTCCCCCAGGCCCTTTGGCTGGTGACTCATGGTCAGAAGGGCTGGCTCAGGGGGCTTGCTGGTCCACACACGCCTTTAGCGTCGGGTGATTTCCTGCTCTCATGGTGGCTGGCCTCCCTTCTTAGGCCCAAGGGCAGCCAGGGCTCTGGGGCCTGATTGAGATTGACTGTGGAGGTAGGTGAAGTGTGGGAGAGAGGCAGAAAGGAGGAGAGGTGCGGAGTTCCCAGCCCTTCAATCCGGCCGCACACTCCTCAGCTCAGGTTTCCCTGGAGGGGGCGCCGTGTGGCCTCACCTTTCAGGCATCACTTACAGCAGAGTTGGCCAGAGGGGCCAGGAGCTGCTGCTCGTCTCCACTTGCACTTGGCCGCCGGCAGAGGTGTGGGGAGCACCCCAGGGCCCTTTCCCTCTACCTTGTTCCTGGTTGGGACAAGGCACCAGGGCAGTTTGCGGACGTTTGTGAAAGTTGTCACCAGGGCTCTGTTTAAAACGCGGCTCCCAGGACTATGACTGGGCACTTGAATCAGGAGGTCTAGGCAGGGCTCTGCACTCCGAATCCTGATGGGAGGTGTCCTGAGCCCACCACGAACTGTTCCCACTCCTGCCTCCTGCTTCCCGGATCGGCAGCTCTGCCCACGGCTGCCCAGCTTTAAACAGGGCAGCTGTGGCTGCTTTGAAAACCATGACTAGAGTTTCAGAGCAGACCCTCTGCAAGATAGTCACAGGCCCCAGAGGGCAGGGTTCCTAACCCTGGTCCCTGGTACTCTGAGAGTCGTGTATGGAACTTTTGGGGTCTGTAAACAGGGATGGGGGAAAACATTACATGTTTATTTTTCCTAGCCTTTGTTTAAAATTTACCATTTCCCTAAGAATGTATGATATTTTCCCCAGAAGTCACAGAGCTTTTCATAGAGCATTAAACTGTTGGGGCTATCGTAAAATATCATTTATGCTCATCACTACTTTGAAATTATGACAGTCATAGACCTGCCACTAGATCTTGCTATTTAATTACTAGGAAGCACATGTGTTATTATATGACAGATTTTTAAAAACTACTTTGAATACCTATTTCAGGACCGTTGGTCTCCTTTATAATCTTAGTATTTTATCTTAGGGATTTAAAATCTGTGTTCTGTGAAGGGGGCTTGTGAATCTCTTGAGGATTCTGTGACACAATAGGATTAAGAACCTGTCCCTGGACAAACCTTAAGGAGGTGTCACAGGCAGGTCTAGCCTCGGGCCCTCTGGTGACCTCAGTGAAGGGAAAGGGCAAAAGAACCACCTCCTATGGTAGCCTCTGAAATGCATGCAGGATGCTCAGGCTTTAAAACTTTCTCTTTGTCACTTCGCCTTTCTGTCTGATCTGATAGTTCCTGCCCCTGGGTTCAAGGACAGCTATGTGACTCCCTTTCTCTGTCCTCCACGCTCCGTAACTGGGACCCTCGGGTGCCTGCAGTTAGCACCTCTCCCAGCTGGACAATCCCAGTGCGGGGACCAGCAGGCTGCCTGGGCAGAGGAATGAGGAGTGGCTTCCTGCTGAGGGCAGTCCCAGCTCTCCTGCCCCTTGCCTGTCCCCTGACGAGCAAGGGGGGACCCTCCGCAGCAATTTGCCCTGCCCTTCCTGGTTCTCTCCTGTCAAAGGAGGAAGGCTTCCTACTTCACCTTCACCTCCAGAGGATTCCCTTGTGTTCCAGTACCAGCCCTGTCTGCACAGTGGAATAGATCGCTTCTCTGCTTCCCATAGAGAATAAGGAGCAGCCCCAGGGCCAGAGCCCGTCCCAGGCACCAGGGATCCATCTGCGAGGAAGCAGAGGATCCCGATGGGTTCCTGCCTTCTGAGGAGGCTCAGTTTAGCCTGTGGTGCCTGAAGGGGGAGGTGTGGGAATTTAGAAATTTCTTCTCTCTCATAACAAAGGCTGAGACAGTTATTGCTATGGGATTCAAAATCACTTCTGAGAGTCAAAACGCTGAACACAGAGCATTTTGCATTATTTGCTGCACACCATTTATATCAATTTCAAAGCTTGCTGAGGTACACAGACGTTCAGGGGAGAGTGAGAAGGTCTCTAAACAGGGAGGAAGAGGCATCTGTCCTCATCTCTGCAGGACCCACCCACAGGGTTTCCGGGCAGCAGCAGCAGACAGGGAAGCAGACGAGATCTTGCAAGGCACAAAGATCCAGGTTTGAGCCACTTGCTCAGGGAGTGAGAAAAAGATAATGGCGTTGGTATTTTAAAACTCTTATCCACGTTGCGCATGTGTTGCACACGGCTCTGTGCTAGGTCCTGCCCAGACTCTTCGGGAGACCTCTTCCTTTCTGCAGGCACTGGTCAAGCCCTTGAAATGACTGAGCTACTCATCACAACAAACATTTAAGGGCTTTGGGAAAACATAACAGTCTAATTACCTTTTTTTTTTTTTTTTTAAACAGATGAGGAAACTGAGGCTGAGATAAATCAAGTGTCTCTACAGTCCCTGGAGACAGCGATCACCCTGTTGGCTGCTTTCAGTCCAGGGCCCAGGCTTTTTCTCTACATTCTTCTCACCTCTCGGGAAAAATCTGGACCTCAACATTGCTTCGCTCCCAAAAGGGCCTGCATTTGCCTCCCCCCGGGGCATCTGGCTTCTGGTCTTGCCCTTTCAGTCTTTCTCCCACATGGTTGCCCAGGGAGCCCAAGAGCAGGAGCCTGACCTCATCTGTCCTCTACTGAAAGCCCTTCCATAGAACCCTGTGGCCTCAGGATAAAAGTCAGAATCTCTGCTGTGGCTTCTGAGGCCCCTCGCTGCCTCTCCTTGTCAGTCAGCCATTCCAACCTGCTGATGCCACTCCCTCCCCACCTCACTCACTCACTCGAGTGCTATTATTTTCCTTTGCTTTTGCTTCTAGTGTCCTCTTTGCCTGGGACACAACTAGGAAGGATGCTGCCCTCTGGACTTGGATACACTGGACAGACAATATTTATTTTTTATTTTGTTAATCCCCACCCGAGGATATGTTTTTATTGATTTGAGAGCAGGGTTGGCGGGGGGGAGAGAGAGAAACACCGATGTAAGAGAGAAACATCGATTGGTTGCCTCCTGTATGTGCCTCGACAGGGGATCCAACCCATAAACTTTTGGTGTATGGGATGACACGTCAACCAACTGAGTCACCAGGCCAGGGCCTGGACAATCAACATTGAAAAATATATCTTGTAAAGAAGTTTCTCAAGTTTTCTGGATACCCAGTAAGGGCAGCCTATGGAAGCGATTTGGAACATGAGCTTGGAAATCAGAGTCTAGTTTTGCATAACCTTATGCATGTTATTTATTCTTCCCGAGCCTCTGTTTCCTCATCTGGAAAATGGGGATAAGAGGATCCCTTCGGAGACCTGTGAGGGATAAGTGTACAAAGGGGGGTAAAGGAGTCTGCTCAGACCAGAAAACTCCATTTAACGGAAATCATGTCACATTGTCTGCACTTGGCAGGGGCAGGGGGAGTACCAGCTGCAGGCTTTGGGTCCCCTGGGACCTCATCTGTCTCCCCTCACTCCCTGTTCTCCATTCACGCCTCCGTGTACCTGCGGTAGCCATGCAAAGACTCCTTGTCTCTTCTTTGTCACGGGAAGATCCCAAGGCCAGTGCCATGACAGCCAAGAACCTGTGCTTGCCCATCAGCAACCCAAGCCGGCCCGCAAGAACAGCTCTTCTGGAGGAGCTGCGGCTGGGCAGCTGAGCCCATTCAGACTGGCTTTTCTACTCTGAAACAATGTTTTTTTAGGGCTTTGGGCAACATCCTTCCCAACCAGGGGAGATTCTCTCGCCTGAGAGGAATAAGCACACAAGGGTGTGTCGGTGTCATCTGCAGTCTCACCTCCTGCTTCTCTTGCTGCACTGGTTGCACATCCCCCCACACTGGGTTGACTTCTCGTTACCTCCTACTAGAGGGCTGTGGGGTCTCACCAGCGTGAGTCCAGTACTCTCGGAGACGGGGCGCTTACTCCCTCTTTAAGCTGTTCTTTTTACTGATACACACAGACTTCTGAGATGGTTCATGCTGGTACCTGCTTATGAAAGATTCACAAGCAGAGAAAATTTATCAGTGGAAGCACCCAGAGCTCTCATCCCCAGGTGGCCGGGCACACACACAAGGTTTGGTTGTTTGGATCCGTGGAACCCAAACCAGCCCCAGCCCACTTCCCATACCTCTTTGATTATGTTGACCACTCTTGACAACTTGAGACTATCTCTCCTTCCCCTGTGTTCCTTCAAGTGTGAAACAGGCCTTGACCCTCCACAATGCCAGGAAAAGGGGTGCCCAGTCCTGTTTGAGGGGAGGGATCAGGGAGCGCATCCAGGAAGCAGTGTGCTCAGCTGAGTTTAAAAGATGAGAAGAGGCCAGAGGATGGCTTCTTGGGCTGACAAGAACAGCAGGAACAAGGCAAGAAGTCCTCCATGTGTCCTTTGGCGTTGCTAGTGGGCAAGTTTGAGGTGAGGCCAGAAGGAGGGTGCGGCCAATGGGCCAGCTGGGAAGATTGGGGAGGAGACTTTTGACTGTCTTTTAAGGATATAGCACCCTTGATCCTTGAAGGATAGACATTGGCTTTCAAGGATACAAAACTCTGAGGGGTTTTGATCCAGGGCAAAACAGGTCTCAAACTAAGAAAGGATTAGAAGCAGGTGAGTCCTAACCTCTGTGAGGCTGTGTCATTGAATCCTAAAGGTTTTGCCATCCTTAAGGACCACCAGCCATTGGATATGGAGAGTCAAAAAACAATATCCAACTACAACTACCGGTGAGAGAGAACAGCTCTCTTCTCTGTGGCCTCTGGTGGGTCCAGGGCTGGTGGGGCAGCCACAGCTGTGGAAGATCTTCCCAGGTGGAAGGCTTGGGCATCAAAGTTAGAGTGAGTTCCCTATTTGTTGTATTTCTTTCCTGTGGCACTTCTGAGCTCATTAGGGATAAAGTCAGCACTTTGGCAAATGTCTGATTTGGGCTTACATTCTCTTTGCAGCATTGGTGTCTGCTGTGTGTGTGTGTGTGTGTGTGTGTGTGTCGGGGAGATACACAAGGATTCAGACATACCACTTCCCCTGGTGCACAGGGTAGATTCCTTTCTGAAGATGATGAAGTGGAGCTCCGGAGACCATCAAGAGACTTTCTGTTAGAAGACAAGCTCTGTTCTTTATTTGGGGAAGATGCAGCAAGGTCAGGAGTTCATCTCTGAGAATAAACTTTGTCCCAAATAACTATCAGGCAGGGTCTGGTGTCTGAGGAGATTGATAAGCCTGTGAGACAATTCCTTCTCTACTTTGCTTTGGAATTTTGCCTCATCAAGATTTGCCTTCTCTTTGTGGTGATTTCACCATGTCTGTAACGTGAAACCTCTTGATTTCACACATTTGCAAGTTTTAAGAGACATAATCTAGTTTGAGGACGATGAAACCAAATCAGGTGGCACAAAAACATGTCTTTTAACTTTTCATAAAATATTCTTGTTTTTATTCTGCTCAGGGCAGGATTTGGCTAATTAATACATGAGTCACATTTATTGGGCATTTATTTAACATAAAGCAACATTGTTTCAAAGAGCAATAATATTGAAGTGGTGTGCTCTTTAATATTTTATCAGGATGATGAACATTTCTAAGTGCTGGGGTTGAGGGTGGTTAAGCACTGCAGTAATTCTCTTTCGGGGTGTGGCTTGATTTGAGAAAATAAAACCCTAAAATTTTATATGACATTGACAAAATAACATGTGCAATTTCAACCAAAAGTCACAGAGCATCCAAATGCAGGGGTGCTTTTATCTCAAAATCCCTTGTTAACGGGAAAGCGTCTCAGGCCACCTTGTTAATTTATCTCTCCAATTAAAAATACATATACATAATTAGCTATGGGTATCTGCTTACAAAACATCCAGTGTTGCTCACAGAACCTTGTAAACCAGCACAATGGAGAGGATCCGGTGACGGGCGGTAACACCTCAGCTGGGCTAATGTGAGCTGGCGCTGCGGCCAGGCCGCTGCCCGTTACCTACTCCCCGCACCAAAGGGCTCCCTGTTGGGCCAGTTGGTGGTGCAGGGCAGCAGAGGCGCCATGGGGATCTGGGCGGTGACCACATGCTTCAGAGACATCCAACCTTTTGGTGTCTCTGGGCCACATTGGAAGAATAAGAGTTCTCTTGGGCCAAACATTAAATATACAAACACTGCCCCGGCTGGTGTGGCTCAGTGTGTTGAGTGCTGACCAGTGACCTACACCCAGGTATTTGGGATCCAAGGGAGCATTACCACCAGGTCAGGGGACGATTCCTGCCAGAGATAAGCCAGACAGACCAAGAGATTTGGCTGGGCACACCCCACACACCCCACGAGGAAAACAGCAGCGAGCCAGTGTCTATGGGTCCTGACATTGTGTGTCTATCTCTGCCCCTGGCCCCACCCCCAGGAGCCAGAGTATGGGAAAAAGAGCTGCGAGCCAGCATTCTGTTACTTCTTCCTGTAGCAGATAAGGACAATTAATACCTGGAATGCTCCTCACAAGCAAATGTGTCAAATGAGTAAAGGCAAACTGCATTTATAGATGTCACCTGAATCACAGGGGACAAGTCCCCTCTTTGGTAAGCAAGATGCTGAAGACTTCTATGTCTTCATTTTTTCATCTGTTTGGTGGAGGTCATTCTGCTCCAACTCCTACACGGGTTATGGGGAATTGAGTGAAGTAACGTGGCTGTAACCAGAACACCCCGAAGCCCTGAAGAGTTCAGAGGAGTTCCTGTGGAATTCCTGCTCACTGTCACTTCGCTCACAGTCCTGGTACTTGGACCTGTGGTACATCTCAAGCCCCACTTTTACCAGGGCACAGACCAGCCCCTTTTCCTTTGACCCTCCACACAACTGCCACAAAGCTCTTTATGGCAGTTGTGTGTGGGGCTACTTCACCAAGGCGTGGTCACATGGTGGCAGGGGGGCGAAACTTGCCCTGCTGTTGCCCCGCCTCTGGCCTCTGCTGTCTTCTCTGGGGACCATTTGGCTGTGGGAGGGGAGTGGCTTCTACTCCATTCCACGGTGCTGCGCTCAGCTCAGGCTACAGTGCGCAGTTGCTTGCCATCGATAGTTTGCAGTAACGTAGTGTGGTTTCATCAGAGTCCAGGGCAGGAAAGGCCAACAAGGACAATTTAACTGCTCGAAGTTCCTTGGCCATTTCTGCCACAGGAGGAACAGCTGCTCTTCCACTCCAGATGTTTGTAATTCCACCTGCCACTTTGTTTCTAGCCCTCATGCTTCCCAGCAAGACACTACCTATCTGATAAACTAGTTATCAGGGTAATCATGTACAGTTTGTGATGGAGAAAAAGACCTTGACTGAGCTGTAGATTCCCCCTGTTTTAAGACCCCTAGGAAGTCACCGGCTTGGGTCATGCCAAAGGGAGCTGGAAAAGAGGCAGGTAGACTTCACTTATTGAGATGCATATGTCTGTAATGGACAATATTTTTAAAAAATATTTTTATTTACTTATTTTTAGACAGAGGAGAAGGGAGAGAAAAAAAGAGAAGGAGGGAGAGAAAAAGAGAGGAAAGGAGAGAAGCATCAGTGTGTGGTTGCCTCTCACGAACCACCTGCCAGGGACCTGGCCTACTACCCAGGCATGTGCTCTGACTGGGAATTGAAGCGGCTTCCCTTTGGTTCAGAGGCCGGCGCTCAATCCACTGAGCCACACCAGCCAGGGTTGAAGTGAACACATCTACCTCCCTTAGTCATTTGGGTCAACTCTCGTTCAGTCCTCAGTCTTGAACTGTTTTTCTTGGTGCATATGACTGTTGGCCGTCTGTATGTCCTTTTCAGAGAGTCCTCACTCTTTTGGTTTTTATTTTTATCATCTGTGCCTCCTTGATCTTAGTCTCTGGAACCAAAGGTCTGGACTTAGACCTTGGGTCAAAAATTCCAGATTCGGCTTCTAGGGTGGACTACTCGCGACTCCCGAGGGAGCAGTGGGGCCTTAGCCTCTGGAGGGGAAGAGGGGACTAAGCAATGGTGCAGTCATCGGGGATCTAGGTGGACTTTGAGGGAGGGACTCGGCTTCTGAATTGAAAACGGGACATTGGCCTCTGGGCCAGCTGTGCGTAAGGTCCCCCAGAAAAGGCCCCGCGCGCTGAGTGGACACGCCCGGAGGTTTGCAGATCAGATTTGGCGCTCTCCATCCCCTGAGCCATAGAACAGGGGCCAAGAAGGGACCTGGTGACAACGGAGGGCGCTGGCTGCGTGCCGTGGGTGGCACCCGGGGCTTCCCGCCTGAAAGGCGGTACACCCTTCGCACAAGCTCCTGGGGGCTCCCCTGCTGTTCCCGCCACAGTCCCCCCACCTCTTGAAGGCCCCCCCCCGCCCCCCGAAGGAGAAATTAGGCAGGGAAGCGCGCGGCTCTGCGCCGGTCCTGGAGGTCCTGTCGTGCTCCCCCTGTCGGCCAAGTCGTGACATGGCCCTTGCGGCAAACCTGGGGACGGACTCTGGAGCCAGAACCAGCAACAGCCTTTAGGTGGCAAGAGGAGACCGACTGAAGTGGAAAAAACAAAACAAAACAAAACAAAGATCATACGTCCTTTGCCAAAATAAGCATTTGTTGTGATTTAGAGTAACCTTACATGAATCTAAGCAGTATAATTAAAAGAGGCTCAGATCTTTAATCTCAAAAGTAACTTATTGTGAGTTAGAGAGAAATAAATACGTAACTAAGCTGTTTACGTCAAAATGAAAACTAAGCTCTGTTGACTTCTTATTGTGAGCTAGAGCACATTATTTCAAAAAGGCAAATTAAATTACCTCAGGAAGACACATCCACACACATCTAAATGTCTTATTGCAAGTTAGAGCAAATTAAGATAAATCTAAGTAGTAGTACTAAACATAACTTCATGTGGGAAATTAGAACAAATCGAGTTTATGTGAAATCAAGCTCTAAATCACTCCTTTAAAATAAGATGTATGAGCTTTAAAGTGCGAGCGAAAATTTTTATGGCAAACAAGCTCAGAAACACAGTCACCTCAAATGTACTTAGTGCAAATTAGAGCAAATGAAGTAGATTAAGTAAAAACAATGTATAAGTAAGCTAAATTTAAAGTACCTTATCATGTTGAGTTAGTGAAAATGAAGATGAAACTAAACTATGTGTACAAACAAGTGGTATGTTTGTAAACAACCTAAAAATAAGACATTCCTCTCTAAGAAAAATTCTAGCGGTGAGAAAAAGCAAATAAAAATAAGTTAGAACCAATTTAGATAAATCTAAGCAGTATTGGGGAATATGTCATTATTCCTTAATCTACCTTGTTACGAGGAATTAGAGTAAAAGCTCAAAATCACTAATTTACTTTATTTTATTTAAAAAAAATTATAAATTTGCCTTGGCTGGTGTGGCTCAGTGGATTGAACACCAGCCTGTGAACTAAAAGGTCACCTGTCTGATTCCCAGTCAGGGCACATGCTTGGGTTGAGGGCCGAGTCCCCGAAAGGGGGCATGTGAGAGGCAACCAATTGATGTTTCTCTCACACATCAGACGTTTCTCTCCCTTTCTCCCTTCCTTCCCTTCTATCTAAAAATAAATAAACAAAATCTTTAAAATTTTAAAATTTATGTTTATTGATTTTAGGCGGGGGGAGAGAGAGAGAAATATCAATGCGAGAGAGAAACAACAGTCGGTTGCCTTATATGCGCCCCTATAGTGGACCAAACCTGCAACCTAGGCATGTGTCCTGACTAGGAACCAAACCCCCAACCTTTCTGTGTACAGGAGGATGCTCCAACCAACTGAGCCACACCAGGCAGG
Organism: Pteronotus mesoamericanus; assembly: GCF_021234165.1. Classification (NCBI taxonomy): domain Eukaryota; kingdom Metazoa; phylum Chordata; class Mammalia; order Chiroptera; family Mormoopidae; genus Pteronotus; species Pteronotus mesoamericanus. The sequence goes on along the minus strand of NW_026555105.1, from coordinate 22,603,571 downwards.
GCTCACTCATTTACTTTAAAGGAAACTTCTTACTGCTCCTTAGAAATAATTCATATGTAACAGTTGATACAGAAATAAGTGCAGACATAAGCATTCTCAATAATGTGTACCTAAGAGTCTATATGAAATCAAGCCTGAAATCTCTCATTCACTCCAAACAGATCTTACAAGCTTCTACAGTACTTTGTAAACTCTGTGTGTGAACAAGCTCAAAAACACACATTCATCTCAATATTTCTTGCTTCCATCACTAGAGGGAGTGCATCAGGCCTGGCACAAAGGCAGAATAATTTTCAGGAGGCCACCAGCAGCTGCTCTCCTGCTTCCCCCTCCAAGAGGCTGAGTCTGGATCTTGGCTCCATAGGAATTCCCTACCTCTCACCCCAGAGGCTGAATCCCTGCTTCTTTCGCAGAGTATAAGAACCCACTGCTGGCCCCGGAGCCTAAGCCCCAGTCTCCCTTCCAGAGGTGGAATCCCCATTTCAGCTCTAGCGTCCAAGTGTCAAGCTGTGCTGCCAGTGTCTGTCCCCTCTAACCTGCTCCAGAGGTGATGCCTCTGCCGCCTGCCCCATTCTCCAAGGCCCCACTTTTCCTCACAGAACACAGTCTCCATGTTCACATATGCATTTTGGGGGGTGCTGACCAAATTACTGGGACCAGAACTGACAGGAGATATTCCCAGCCCAGATTCCTGCTGATTCCCCTTCTCTTTAAGACGAATTAAAGTGTTTCTAGTCAAAATTAAGCAGTATATTAATGAGAATAAGCTCAGAATGAGGCATCCGTCTCAAAAGTAGCTGTAATGTCTTAGGGAGACTCTGAGAATAGCGAAATTAGTATATGTGAACTCAAGCTCAAAATACTCATCCATTATAAATAAAATTTATAAGCTTCATAAGTAAAATACAAACTTTATATATATCATCTAGCTTAGAAACACATATACAACACAAACACACAATGGAAAATTACAACAGATTAAGGTGAATCTAAACAATATTAGTAAACCTAGCTCAGAAGCATACATTAGTCTCAAAAGTATTTTATTTTGTTGAATTAGTGGAAATAAAAATGAAACTATGTACAATGAAGCATTTGTAGACAAGCTAAGAACCAGATATTCTCCTCTTGAGAACTACAAAATGATGAGGTAGAGCAAATATAGATGAATTAGAGCCAAATTATATCAATCAAAAAAGGTTTAGAGAAAATAAGCTTACAGTCACACTGTTCTCTAAATTTCCTTGTTTTTTTGACTTATTACTGTTGACATAAAAAATGTCCAAACCCATAGGGAATTTTTAAAAGAATTTGAGCCAAGGCTGATGACAATTGTCAGGAAGCAAGATCTCAAATGCTCTGGAGAATAACAGTTTTGCAGTATTTTTTAAAAAATGCATTTGAAATGAAGAAGGGAACATAAGGAAAATTGAAGGTGAGGACTGGGTTACAAAATAGTTAAGATTATGTGCTCTCTTAATGGGGGTTATGCCTAAAGGGCTATTTATTCCCACATTTCAAATGTTTGTTAACCTAGATGCACAAGAACAATGGACAGAGCTTGTTTAAAAACCTTTCACTAACAAAGTTACAGGCCTGGGGTGGACTACCCACCATGACCTGCTCAATCAGGAACTTCCTGTAGAACCTCTTTTTCATCCGCACAACAAATTAGGATGAACCTAAGCAGTTTCAGCGACATCAGAATCATGCATTCATATCTAAGGTAACTTCCTATGATGACTTACATAAAATCTATATGAAACGAAGCAGAAAATTTGAAAACAGGTAGGAAACCACCCTTTCAGCTAAGGTCTGGGTTCGGATTCAAGAACATTTCAAACAAAGCATCTTATTGTGAGCTAGAGCATGTTTAAATGAAACTAAGCTGTTTATGTCAAACAAGTTCAGGATATGTCATTCTCTCTGTATTAGCGGGGGTTCTCCAGAGAAATAGAACCAGTAGAGTATGTGTGTGTTTCCTTGTGCATATCATGGTTTATTATAAGGGCTGGCAAATCCAAAACCTGCAGTGTGGGCTAGCAGGATGGAGGTCCGGGAGAGCCGACGACGCAGTTCCAGCCTGAAGGCAGTCCAGTGGAGAATTCCTTCCTGCTCTGGGAGGCCTGTCTTTTTGTTCTATTCTTTTATTCAACTGACTGGATGAGCCTCACTCACATTATGAAAGCCAATCGGCTTACTCAAAGTTCATTGATTTAAATGTTAAGCTCATCTAAAAAACACCCTTCAAGATTAACAGTAACTACCACACTTCCCAAAACTAACTTTTTAAAAATTTTTTAAATGATATTTTATTGAGTATGTTATTACAGTTGTCCTGATTTCCCTCCCCTTGCCCTCCTCCACCCAGCACCCCCCACTCCCTCAGGCAACCTCCCCACCGTTGTTCATGTCCATAGGTCATGCATATCAGTTTTTTGGCTACTCTGTTTCCTATACTGTACTTGACATCCCCATGGCTGTCCTGTAACTACCTGTTTGTACTTAGTCCCCTCCCCCCTCCCATCTGACAACCTTCCAGTAACTAATTTCTTTTTTCTTGCTTTTAAGTCTCTATCTTTAACCTTTGGCCTTTTAATAATGATGTATCTGGAGTGGGCCTCTTTACATCCATCATAATTGGGACTCTGTGCTTCCTGGACTTGCATGTCTATTTCCTTCACCAAATTAGGGAAGTTTTCTTTTACTATTTTTTCAGATAGATTTCCAATTTCTTGCTCTTTCACTTCTACTTCTGGTACCCTTATGAGGTAAATGTTGGACCTTTTAAAGTTGTCCCAGAAGCTGTTTATGCTATCCTCATTTTTTTAAATTTGTTTTTCTTCTTCTTCTTCTTCTGCATTGTTGTTTTTTGCTTCCTTATGTTCCAAATCATTGATTTGATTCTCAGCTTCATCCATTCTACTGTTGTTTCCCTGTAAATTGTTCTTTACTTCAATTAGTGTATCCTTCGTTTCTGACTGGATTTTTTTTTTTTATGCTGTTATGGTCCTCACTAAGTTCCTTGAGCATCCTTATAACCAGTGTTTTGAACTCTGTATCTGAAAGATTGCTTATCTCCATTTTGTTTAGCTCTTTTTCTGGAGTTTTGATTCGCTTTTTCATTTGGTCCGTGTTTCTCTGTCTCCTCGCTTTGGCAGCCTCCCTGTGTTTGGTCCTATGTATTAGGTAGAGCTGCTTTGACTCCGTGTCTTGGTAGAGTGGCCTAATGTAATAGGTGCCCTGTAGGTTCCCATGGCACAGCCTCCCCTCTCACCCAAGCTGGGTGCTCGAGGTCTGCCCTTTGTGTGGGTTGAGTACATCCTTTTCTTGTAGTTGAGTCTGTGGTTGCTATTGGCAGATCAATGGGAGGGATTTACCCAGGCCAGGCAGCTGCAAGGACTGGCTGTGACCACTGACCACCAACCTCCATGGAGGGTCAGCTGTGCAGGGGCAGGGTGGTGGTGCTCCAATGTGGTCTGTAGCTGTCCACTGGGTGTGCTGGCCCTGGGGTTTCCTGCATGGTGCAGGCTAAGGTCAGCGGCCACCTGTGTTTTGCCTGGGGCCACCCTGCCTGAGCTATAAAGCCACCTGAGGTGGCTGCTATTTGTGCTGGGCTTGGAGATTCCCAGGTGAAGCCAAGCTGTGACTCTAATCTGGCTGCTGCTAGGGCTCAATGAAGCCAGCTTTTGCTTGTTTGATAGAATTTAGGAGCCAAGACCAGTCATTCTCATGGAAAAGCAGCTCGGGTGGGCCCATAAGTTGGGTGAGTTAGAGCTTCTGTGAATCTTCAAGGTGGGTTACACAGCGTTAGCCAGGTTGATGGAGTCTGATTCCAGCTTACTGGCTCTGTGGGGGAAGAGTTCAGCATAAAGACAATGGCCTCAGTTTGCCCCAATGCCAGTCACTTCAGTCTCTTCCTACATATCACTAGTGCTCTTTAAGCCGCCACTGCGGTGCTGGAACTGAGAGGGAGTGAGTCTGTGTAGGTGAGTCCATATGTGGGTTTCCCAAGAGGAACTGCTTAGGGCAACAGCCTCCTCCACCGATTCAATCCCCGCTGGTTTTTGAGGCCAGAAGCTGTGGGGACATATCTTCCTGGCACTGGAATCCTGGGGGGAGGGGGCCTGATCTGTGGCTGGGATTCCTGGCTCCCAAGATGTCCTTCCCGAATTTTTATCCTCATGGGTGTGGAGCCAGCCCATTCTGCATCTGCGACCCTTGTACCAGTCTGGATGGATGTCTTCAATTCCATAGTTGCCAGACTTCCATTCAATTTGATTTCTGACATTCCTGAGTGATGGTTTTTCTGTTTTAGCTGTAATTTTGATGTGGTTGTGCGAAGAGATGAGCCATATCTGCCTACGTCTCCATCTTGCCCAAAACTAACTTTTTATAGGGAAAGCAAATCGAGGTCATACTCAGCATATTGTGTGAAATCAAACTCAAGACAACTCATACATTACAAATGAAGCTTTTTAATTATTGTTAGAGCTATGCAAGTTCAGATGCATTCTTCTGAATGACATCTGGTTAGGGTGAGTTAGAGCACAGGAAATTGAAAGTATAAATGAAATCGCTGATCCTGACACCACTACTGTAATCCTCACCATTCTTGCTGGGGAAAGGAGGATCCTTTCATGGGATTTCAAGGAAAGCATTCCAGGGACCCACATATGGGATACTGCAGCATGGTAAGTTTATTTGGATGGAAATAGAAGGCCACTGCCCAGATCCCAATATCCCATTTCTGTCTGTCCTGCAGTGGAAAAAGTCCAATCTTATTTTCCTCAGACCCAGAAATAGGGCCCATATCCAGACATTTTGCACCATTGGTTCAATCCATGTCTCTGTCCCTATCGGGCTGGCTTAGTCTGCTCCTGGACGGTGCTGTGCCCTCACCGTCTGCTGTGAGACCCAGGCAGCTGCTAGGGTGCCATGGCTATGGAGACAGAACTTGTGAGCAAATGGGGTGAGCATGTCTCTCTCTCTCTCTCTCACACACACACACACACACACACACACACACACACACACACACAGATTGATTCTTAGGCTGATTATATTACCTCAGACTTGAGAAAGACTAGGTGCATTTTCAAAATAACCAATCAGCCCTGGCTCAGTTGAGTGGAGCATCATTTTGTACACCAAAATGTTGTGGGTTCAATTCCCGGTCAGGACACATACCTAGGTTGTGGGTTCAATCCCTAATCAGAGCATGTACAAGGGGCAACTGATGTTGTTTCTCTCTCATATCAATGTTTCTTTTTCTTTCTCCTACTCCCTCTCTCTCTAAAATCAATAAAAAAACATATCCTTGGGTGAGGATTAAAAAAAAAACAATCAATTTCCCAAGCTTTTGTGGACTTGCACTAGGCTTGTCCTCCAACCAATCCATTTCCTAGACTTTCTGGGGTTCTGTGTCCCTCCCTTACCCAATTTGATCCTTTTCCCAGGCTAGACTGACAGTCCTCTATGGTTGACATCTTGTCTCCTGTTGCGGATGTGCCTGGCAGAGGCAATTCTCTTGCTGATTTTATTCTTTCCTCACTTTGGGGAATTAGGTCCTGAGGGCAGAGGATGCCCTGGGGAGTGTGAGAAGCTGTAACTTCCTAGTGAAGCAAGCCTATGCGCCCTAGCTGATGATGCTTAATAATGTCTGATTCCCTTTGTTCTCTCTCTTTACTAGTATTTAACTGCCTGCGCCAGCACCAAGATCCACGCGTGGATTCTCTTGCTGACTGTGTGATGCTCACTCTGAGTCTAACACCTGACCTGTCTCTCACCCTCATATTGATCCTCACGATCTGAAATTGAAGTGCACATCCAAGGTCAAAGTCAAGGTTACAGGTTCAGCATACATTTCATTAACTATAACTTAATACATGTTAATATAACTAATGAGAACTAGTGACTTGTAGAGCTAATGAGGTAACCCAGAATAACTAAATAACTAGACAGAATTAGAATTAATTAAGAACATATGAATGAGAAGTTCCAGAATATACATGTGTCTCAGATTATCACTATCTGGTTACTTAATTAACAGTAGTAATTCTAACAAGAATTTTAAAAAGTTAGAGTTTGAATGCTTTTGAATATTTTTGTATTTTGGAGAACTTTTTAATATTCTTTGGAGAATAATAACTGATTCTGAGCTGATTTCATAAGTACTCTTAGGTTTTAAGTTCATTGTAACTCTCAATAAAAAGCATCTTAGTGTGTGGTTATTGGGTTGTTGACACAAATTTCGCTTTCATTCATTGTGATTCCTCCTTATCACAATAAGAAACATTTTGAGTGGTTTTGACTACCTTTGAAAATGTATTAAGAACATTATGCACCCTGACTGGCATGGCTCAGTGGGTTGGGCATCGTTCTGCAAAGCATAATGTTGCTGGTTCGATTCCCGTCAGGGCACATGCCTGGGTTGTGGGCCAGGTCCTCAACTGGGGATATGTGAGAGGTGAACAATTGATGTTTTTCTTGCACATCGATGTTTCTCTTGCACATCGATGTTTCTCTCCCTTTCTTTCCCTCTCTCTGAAAATAAATAAAAAAATATTTTTAAGAAAAGAACCATATATGATTTGTAAGAAAGTATACTTGTGACGTATGTATGTTTCACCTGGTTTCTTTAAATAAAATTTACATTAATCTCATTTTATTCTAACTAGAAATAAGAAATTGAGTCTAGACCTGGCTGGTGTGGCTCATTTCATTGGAGCGTTGCCCCATAACTGAAAGGATGGGTTCGATTCCTGGTTAGGGCACATACCTAGGATGTGGGTTTGATCTCTGGTCCAGGCAATATGTTCCTCAATCCCAGCACATATGGAAGGTAACCGATAAGTGCTTCTCTCTTGCATCGATGTTTCTCTCTCTCCCTTCTGCTCTCTCTCTGAAAGCAATGAAAAAATGTCCTTGGGTGAGGATAAAAAAAGAAAAAGAAAGAAATTAAATCTAATGACTGAGCTTGTGTTCACTAACCCTGTTTCTTTAAAAAATATAACATATATGATATAAACTTCTTTATATTAGATGCTTATTTTTTTTTTCTTCAACTACTGACTGGATTCATTTTGTCATCGGATGGAGAGAGGGCTGGACACTAGTCTGCCTCAGGCCAGCCTGTAGTGTGTATGTTCTTGACTTTGTGCAGGAAAGATGTCATAATATGAATCCAGCTGATTTTAAGAGTATGTTTATTAAAGCTGGGAATAATGAAACAAAGGAAGGACTTAGGGTAGAAGAAGCAACAGGACAGAGCCTAGGCAGGGCTCTGCTTTGGCTCCCTAGAAACCTGATAGGAAAGAAGTGAGCCAAGGCAGGGCTGCTGTGAGCTCCCTGGGAAGTCAGAGAAAAGGGAGGCCTGGAGACAGGATCAGGGGGTCAGCCCAAGACCATCTGCTGCTGCCCACTGCTCCCCTGGTTGCAACTCTTGTGGGGACCTATAGAGTTCAGGAGAAAGAATGTAAAAAGTTCACGTCTGGGAAAGGGCATGGGTGCTCCCGAGTGAGCCATGCTGGGCCTTTGTTTTGAGGGGTTTTATCTTTTTTCTGCAGGCAGGAATCCTAGGGGAGGTTGCAGGGAAGGCACTTAACAGACTATTCGCTAATTTTCCAGGTGTGTCCTTCACTATGTTGATTTATCAAAATGAGCATATAGGGGAGTTTGGGATTATTCTCTGGTTAGTTTCACTGCTCTACTTTTATCTTGGGTCTGTCTGGCTCTAACTTTTTTTTTTTTTTTTTAGATTAACACCTTCTTTTTTTTTAAGATTTTATTTATTTTTTAGGGAGAGGGGAAGGGAGGGAGAAAGAGAGGGAGAGAAACACCAATGTGTTGTTGCCTCTCACGTGCCCACTACTGGGGACCTGGCCTGCAACCCAGGCATGTGCCCTGATCTAACCAGTTTTTTGTTATTTGTTTCCCTGACATCATCATCTTTAGGTTTGGCTGGCCCAAATGGCACTAACTGGGTCTTTGTCCTCAATCCCCCTGACCAGGGTGATTTGAGCTATTTATTCCCCATTTAGGGAGGAGAGGTATAAACCATTTGCTTTCAAGCATCCTTGGTTAGGAAAGATAACGTCTTGTGATTCACTAGTTGGCTGTAAATCGGTCAATTTGTTTGCCTTGTTTAAATATTTTGTCTCAGCTTCCTCACTGCACTTGCCTAGGAACTTCCCTAGCTTCTTCCTCTCCTGCCTCAACAGTACAGTGCTGTGATTTGACTAGCGTGGGAGAGGAAATGTGATTTTTCTTTTCCCATTCTAAGTTTTTCTGGCTGGTTTAATAATTGACGTGAGACAGAGTAACAGGAGAAAATGGCCAAATTTATTATATTTGTACATATAGGAGTTTCATAAGAATACTGGACCCCGGGGCACATGGGAGGTTATGGTTAATATGCCATTCTGGACTAAGGAGAGCAAGGCAGGATTGGGGACTTCAAAAGGAAAGTAGACAATTCACAGGTAGATGAGAAAGTGCAGACATGTGATTTAAAGATTCTTGCTGGGCCACCCAGAAACACTGGGACATAGAGGGGAATCTAACAAGCAGGCCGTGTTAGATTCCTCCCTATTTGTCACACTTAGTTGTTTTCCCAAGCTAAGGTGGCAGCTCCCTTGCTTTAGGCAGGTTTTTCCTGCCTGAATTCCTCTAGGCAGGTAAGGGGAAGGGTCAAAGCTTCTTTCAGAGTCTTTTGTTTCATAAAAATAAGGAGCTTAAAATGATCAGCATCCCAAAAGACACATTTAAGGGTGGGAAACTTGGCTTCCCCTCACTAGTAATAAGATGGTTATTTAAGAACATGCATGATTATGAACTCATTTTCACAAATACTGCTTTGATTCATTATAATTGCTTGTTAGTCTCCAAAGAGAAATCCTGAAATCTTTGAAGGTTTGAGGACTTTCAAGTACTTCTGCATCCTTTTGAAGGTTCTTTTGAGAACGGTATGTGATTCAAGCTCATTTTCATAAACAATGCTTAGCCACATTGAGTTTGGTCTCATTCACAGAAAGTGTAGTTAAGGCAAATGTGTTTTCCTCAGGGTTTTGTTTTTTCTTTTTCTTTTCTAGCTCACGCCTTTTCTGAACACGTATCCTGTCCTGGGCACATGCATAGGTTTTTAAAATTATCCAGTATTTATAGGAGCTCTTTAATGTCCTAATTTCCCAAAGAAATTCTCTCCTCAGCTCTTCCTCCCAGGCTTTTGGCATTCTGTTGTTGCCTCAGCTGTAATCTTTGCTCCAGATGGCAGCTGGTTGTTCATTCGCCTTCCAGTGTCTTGGGGGAATGTTCTCTTCATAACTCTGCTGCCAGTGAGAATCACGGGATTGTGAGGAAAGTATTCTATGCACCCACACATGGGACGCTGCGGTGTGGCAAGATTTATTTGAGTGGAAATAGAAGGCTACCCCTGGGTTTCCAGGGTCCCATCTCCATCTGTCTGCCATGGAAAAAATCCAATCTTCATCAAGACCAAAACAAAGACCATTGTCTGTTTCAGGTGGTTGGTGATGCACTGTGAAAGAATTCACAAAGATTCCCAACACCATTTATTGAGTGAACTCTCTTTAGCCCATTGTAAAAAAAAAAAGAAAAAAGAAAAAAATTCACAAAGAGAAGAAAGTGCAGAGAGTAAAGGTTTTATTTTTACTTTTCCAAGGGAGAGAAAGGGCTTGGTGTGGAGATGTGTACCAGCGCTGGCACTGAGGGGTAGGGGCTTTGAGTTTTTATTGGGTAATGGGGCGGTTGTACAGCAAGATGTTTCCGTTGGGCTGCTACTTGTTTGGATGTTATCTTTGGGTGCAAGGTCCAGTCCTCAGGTCATTGTGGTCTGGTATGTCCTGTTCCTTCGGTTCCCAGAGCCTCAGTGCCTTCAGGGCACTTCCAGTAATTTTCTAGTCCTGAGGATAAAGGCTCATAAAATAATTAGTGTTAGTCATGCTTTATGGGATCCAGCTAGCTCTGGGAAAGAGGGCCTGAAAAAGGGGATTTTTGTCATAGTAGTGTCCCGAGTTTCCATTTCATGTCAAAGCTTAGTCCTTTGGAGCCCATGGGGTCTGCTGTGGGTCCTGGTAGCTGCTAGACCCGCATGGTCGCTACACAGAGAACACACAAATACACAGGATGAGCACCTGTTACTGCAGAGGAGAGACAGGAGGGTTTTGTTCCCTAGTATCACACATATCATCTCGGGCTTGGGAAGGACCAGGCACTTTTTCAAAATAGCCAGTCAACTTCCCAAGCTTTCGCAGGCTTGTGCTGGGCCCACCTTCTAGCCAATCTATTCTCTTCCCAGGCTAGACTGATAGGCCTCCATGGTCGCCACCTTGGCTCCTACTTCAAGTGCCTCATAGAAGCATCTCCCCCTGTGCCATTTTGACTCCCCGCCCCCGCACGTGCTCAGCAGGGGCACTTTGCCTCCTCATCTCCACATGGGGCTCTAGCACCTCCAGGGAGGATTTCCTGCCAGCTTGGAGGATTAAGTCTCCTCAGCCACAGTCCCATGAAGTGTGTGAATGAGTCTGTAAGTGTTATGGTTTCCATTAAGTAAGCTTAATGGAAAGCTGTCCTAATATCTGATTCAACTTCCCAGTTCATTAGACTTTACATTTGGTTCAGCGCCCTAGTCTATTATGGTTAATGTGGATTCCCTTTGCTTCCTTCCTTTAGTAATATCTCACAACCTGTGCTAAAAATTCCTCTTTTGTTGAGTCTCTTAGGCTAAACAAGGAACTTCGAGCAGTCTCCAGATAAGTTAGAACAGAATTCTTAGTGAATTCTTTTTTAAAAAATTAGAATTCTTTAAGAATATGTTCTGCTCTGCTTATGCTGGAAGTAGGGCCCAGGGTTCTACACTGTGAGTGGGGACTACCATCTTCAAGACCGTCACTGAGCCAGGGAGGGGAATGGGGCAAGGGCAAGTAAAAACTGCAAAGCTTTCCTACTATTGCTTTTCTCTACAGTGGTTTTGGGCCTTGGCTAGTGTGGCTCAGTTGCTTGGGCCTCACCCCATGAAGCAAAGGGTCTCCAGTTCACGTCCCCATCAGGGTACATGCCTGGGTTGTGGCCAAGTCTCTGGTCAGGCTGTGTGCAGGAGGGAACCAATGTTTCTTTCCTTCTCTTTCTCCCTCCCTTCCCCTTTCTGTAAGAATAAGACAATAAAATCTTTGAAAAAATAAAGAGAAGTTTTAGGTTCACAGCAAGATTGAGCAGAAGGTACAGAGATTTCCCATATACCCCTGCACCACATATGCATAGCTGCCCCTCCCCCCATCAAAATCCTGCACCAGGGTGGTACTTTTGTTACAATCAATGAACCTACATTGACATATCATTATCACCCGAAGTCCATATTTTACATTAATGTTCATTCTTGGTGTTGTACATTCTATGGGTTTTCAAAAAGGTATGACATCTAACCAATAGTATCAACAGTATCATATAGAATAGTTTCACTGCTCTAAAAATACTGTGTTCTGCCTATTCATACCTTCCTCCCCCTGAACCCTGACAACCGATGATCCTTTTACTGTCTCCATAGCTTTGCCTTTTACAGAGTATCATGTTGTTAGAATCATACAGGATGTTGCCTTTCAGATTGGCTTCTTTCATTTATTAATATGCATCTAAGGTTATGCCATGTCTTTTTGTGGCTTGATAATTCATTTCTTTTTGACACTAATATTCCATTGTTTGGATGTATCATAGTTTATTTACCTATCACCTACTGAAGGGCATCTTGGTTTCTTCCAAGTTTTGGCAATTATGAATAGAGCTATTATAAACATTCATGTACAGGTTTTTGTGTGGCCATAGTTTTCAACTCCTTTGGGTAAATACCAAGAACCATGATGGCTAGATCATATGGTAAGAGCATAGAGGGTGGGGCAAAATTAGGGTTGCAATTGTGAGTATGCAAAACACAGTTTATTCTTGCATTATTTATTATTGTGTTATTCTCCATATGGACAAATGTAAACCTACTTTGGCCTCACTTCGTATTTACTTTTCTAAGAAACTGCCAAACTGTCTTCCAAAGTGGCCATACCATTTTGCATCTCCACCAGCAATGAATGAGAGCTCCTGTTTCTCCACATCTTCTCTACCATTTGGTGTTGTCAGTGTTGTAGATTTTGGCCATTTTAATAGGTGTGTAGTGACATCTCATTGTTGTTTCAATTTGCCATTTCCTAATAACATATGATGTTGAGCATCTTTTCATATGCTTATTTACCATCCCTATATCTTCTTTGGTGAGGTATCAAATTCATACCTTTTGCCCACTTTTTAATTGGGTTGATAGTTTTCTTATTGTTTAGTTTTAAGAGCTCGTTGTATATTTTGGATAATAGTCCTTTATTAAATAGGTCTTTTGCAAATATTTTCTCCCAGTTTTCCTACAATTTTTAAATCGATATTTTCATAATTCACAGTTCACTTGATTTCAGTAAACATTTGACTATTTTCTAGTGTTCTGACAAAGCTGACTCTGCTGTTTTTGTTTAATTTTTCATGGTTTGTGAAGAGACAGGTCTTTGGAGCTACCTACCTCTTTTCATTGACATCATTCTGCTGTAGTTTTATTTGACCTGATCCTTATATGTTGTTCTCATGGTGAATAGCAAAACAGTATGACAGAACATTGAGAGATGCTGAGAGAGAGTTGTTTGGATTCAGGGCAGGTTCATTATACCAGTACTAACGTAGCAGTCTCCAAGACCACAAAAGGGAATTAGTCCATTCTGTGACAGCCAGGACAGAATTTCCAAAAGGTCTTATCTCTCTCCTGATTCACACTGGTCTTGTAGCCATTTCTCCATCTCTTGAGTACTGAACAACAGAAAAGTACCAGGAGGCTTTTATTAGGAAGGTAAAGAGAAAGGAGAGGTTAGACAGAGAGATGATTTTAGAAAAAATTAAAAATAAAATCTCCTACCAACCCACAAAACCCTCTCCACAAATGGAGAAAAGAAAAGCTTCTTCTTCTTCTTATTATTATTTAAGTTAAACCAAACTGCGAAACATATTATAGACAATCTACTAAAAAGGTTGCCAAGACAAAAAGAAATCCCACTTTTTATATAGTTGAGGAGACACAACCCATCACAAATGTATTCTCAAGATTAATAGTAAGTTGTCCTCTTATAATAGGATTTTACAACATTGTTTGCTATGTATTTTTTCACAGTTCATTCCAAAGTCACTTGGTAATTGGGGTAGCCACCTGTGCTAGTTAATTGCCTTTATTCAAAGGAAAAATAAAAGTTCTCTGATCTCTGTGATGAGCTGGAGTTTTCAGTTTGGAGTAAGGCATCTGAGCTAAACTTTTCACATGACACTAAGAAAGCAGCAATATCTTCCTTAATGTTTACAGTTCAAAAACATGGCTCTCAGGTCCTTAAGAAAAACATTCTTACATTATAAAGAAATTAACATACTTTCAGCCTTTAAAAATATTTATATATATATATCAAAGTGGTATATTTACACATAAGTTTCTCAATAAAACACTCTAAGAAAAGGGAGGAAGGAAATGATCTATTTTTTTTTTGTGGCAAAGATGAAAACTAAATTTAAATTTCATTTACCATTACTATTTAAATGTTCTTCCTATGAACTGAAATATGAGGTCTGTTCAGAAAGTATCCAGCCATGTATTATCAAAAATAGAGACATTTATTGAAGACGATACAAGATACAGGAAACCTTGTACAAAGGAAAATGATGTCTCAGTCCTTTTCAAAGTAGGCACCTTGGGACCTCACACAGTTCTCCCAGCATCTCTTCCACTGTTTAAAACACTCTGTAAAATCATTTGTGGAATCGCCATCAGTTACCCTATCATATTTTCCTGAATCTCATCAATGGTCTGAAATCTCTTCTCTTTCAAAGGTGATTTTAGTTTTAGGAAAAGTCAGAAGTTGCAAGGTGCCAAATCTGGGCTGTAAGCAGGGTGAGTCACCTGGATTATTTGATGTTTTGCCAATAAACTCTGCACAAGATATGATTCATGAGCAGGCGCATTGCTGTAATGAAGCTGCCAGTCACCAGTTGCCCATAGCTGTGGCCTTCTGTATCATCTGAATAGTTTCCACGGAGGAATGTTTGGGCTTAATGCAAAATTTAATGCAGCTTTGTTGCTCTGTTTGCTCAGTCATTTTGAATACAATGGCCACACAGCACACATGCTCACTCAATGGCATCTACAGCCCCCATTGACTAGTACAGTGTAGTCGTCATTGTTCACACATGCGCATTCCAGTCCACTCTCCTTGGCTGCCAGGTTACATCAATGTCACACAAACAGTTCTTGTTATGTTAACAATGACGACTTTTTCTGGACAGCCCTCATGGGTCTGCTTTGCAGAACACATTAAAAAGAGAGACAAAGAGTCACTTGTGCCAAGCCCATGCCACCAAACTGAAATCTAATACCTTAGTTTCAACCTCTTCTAGAAACAAAATCTTAAACCAGTCAGTCTGGAATTACACGGTCAGCACTAGTGATGTAATCTGTCCATAGACCCCTAAGGGAGGTTGACGTTGCTTGAAACATTCCACCCTTTGCCAGTAGCTTGCTTGTCCCCCTTACACCCGTCTGCCTATGAAAGTCTACTGTCCTGTATAACTCCTCAGAGCTCCTTTCTATCTGCTAGATGGGATGCGGCTCTAACAATGGAATAAAGCCAATTCGATCTTCAAATGTACTCAGCTAAAAGGCCAGAGAGCCAAGCCCCAGCCGGTGTGAGGTTTCTGTCCTCTAGGAAATGGACGAGAATTATCACTAATTTTCAGGATTTGGACAAGGGGAAATAGACTACACAGCAACAAAGTGGGAGACTACTTTACCTTCCCTATTTCCCCTGCGGATAAAGTGGGGATGCACACAAGGGTTGCGCGGGTAGCACGAAGCCACACTTAACATGGCCTTCACGAAAGGTGGTATGTATGCTATACAGCCTAAGTTCAGGGATTTACCTTGGTCTTGGGAGGGGAAAAAAACAAGCCAAAGCGCAGAAAAGACATGCAGCGTGCACACTAGACCCAACTGGAAATGCCTCCCCCCCGCCCCCCATAGCCCCGTAGGAGGCGGGGCGGGATGCGAGAACCCTTCGCAGAAGCTTCCGCAGAGGTTTCTGGGAAGTGTAGACTTTCCCCGAATGGACAGAGGGAAGAGACTTCACTCTGGAATCACTGCCTATTTTATGCGTGAGTATCTTAAAACAAGAGTCGGGTAAACTGTCACTGCAATAGACATTGACCAGGTAAAATAACCTCGTGGTTCAGAAGCCGCTCCCTTCGTGGCCGGGGGGAGGCGGAGCCTACAGGGATTCTGGGAGCTGTAGTTTTGGCGTAGTTGAGCAGCGGAGGGTGGATGGACAAATATTGCTGGCTCTGGTGAGCGAGGGTTTCCATGGTTCTTTAACAGTGCTGAATAGAGGGGCGAGGGAGCCCTAGTGTACGGTTAGGGACCTGGCTAGAGTGAGGCTGTGCAGTTGCTAGGCCAGCAAGTTCGGGAGGTTTCGTTTTCTTTTTTTTTGAGAAGGGGGCGCGGCTGGAGACGCGCGTTTGAGGGCGGGGAAGTGGGGTTAAGACTCAACTAGCTGGGAATCTCTGAGTTGCGCTGGGAATCTCTGAGTTGCTGGGCGCTACGCGGACCTCCCTTCTCCTGCTGTGGCGACTGACCTGGAACTCAATTTCTTTTTTGGAGGAGGTGGGAGTATTCTGGGCCCTACAGTTAAGGGATAGGGAGGTGGCTGCACTTGTGCATCCCCAGCGTTTATTTGGGTTGTGGGCACGAGTTCAGTCAGGGCCAAATAGACATCCACTGTGGTGGGGTGGGGCTGCGGATCCAGCCTTATCCTGCCCCCCACCCCTTATTTCTAGCAAGGGATTCATTCATTGCTTTCAGAGAGAGGAAGGGAGAGAGAGAAACATCGATGTAAGAAATATAGATTGGTTGCCTTCCGTCCGCGCCTGGACCAGGGATTGATTGTAGGTGTGTGCCCAGACCCAGGAACGGCAACCTGGGCATGTGCCCTGACCTGGAATTGAACCCACAACCTTTTGGTTATGGGACGATCCTTCAACCAACTGAGCCACACCAGCCAGGGCGTTACTGTTGTTGTTTTGTTTCGGTGGGGCGGACTGTGGCCCAATTGGTGACTGAGAGCTGGTTTAGGGTGGGAGAATCTCAGGACCTACAGTTCTTAGGTTTGTTGGAGGTGGGTAGAGGAGGTGAGCTTGATGTGGGCAGAATAGCAGTAGGAGGTCGTGGGGAATGTCTTGGGTCTGGAGGCCCTGAGGCTTTAGAGTGGGGGGCGGGGAGGGTTTGGCCCAGGACATTCATCTGGTGATGGTGGGGTATACCGCCAAACTAGGCAGTTATTTGAGTGGGGACAGGTTTACCTCAGTGGGACCTGTTGTCTCCCGGCTTGTCATGAGGCAGGGACCCACTCTGCTTCGTGGCAAAGATCCCAGTTTGGTTGTAATATCTGTGGCAAGTTTGACTGATTCGCCTTCTCTTTGTCTGCTTTTTCCTCGTGTTGGGGTCAAACCTCTGGATTAGGGTTTAGGGGAGTTACGAGTTAGGTAGGGTGGGAACCTCTGAGGGATGTTGGCTGACTATCCAAATCACTTTTGGCATCTGGGGGTGCCCAGGTATCGGCGTTAATTTTCTTTTAAATTTTTGGTAAGGACAAATTTTAAACCTACCCGGTAGGCGAACCCAATGGATCTGTCACCAGATCCAGTATTTATTAATTCACAGCTAATCCTGTTTTATATACATTTCCTCAACCTGATGTGTGAATACACTTTGGGACTAGCTACAACCCAACCGGGTTTGCCACTACTAACCTTCCCACTGACACTTCTGGCTAAGCACATGGCACTCCACAGTAAGGGTTCAAACCTAGGCGCTTTCTAGCTCTTCATCTTGAACAAGATTCATAACTCTGCCTCAGTTTATCCTAAGACTTAACTCATGGGGCCTTTGGGAGGTAAAGGTTGTACAGTATGTCATATATAGCAAGAGTTTTTAGTAATTCTTAAATATTATTAATAATATTACAACTTGAGACCCATAGACGCTGAAAGATTCAGAACAGGCCTCCCCAAGATGTGCTGCTTTGGCTGGTGAATTATTTTGAACTGAAGGCAGTTGAGAATCTGCGGACTCACAAGAAACTTTTACTTCTCCCTTAAAGAATTAAAATTTGGGGCCTGGCCCCTAATAAGTTATCACGAGAAATAACTTTTTATGACCTATGGGACAAGGCAAACATGTAATTACTGAATGTCTCCTCTACTTTCCATCCTACAATGACCCGCCTCCCCTCAGAAGCCCCAAGGCGCCTTACCTCATCCTGAGCTCAGAATGCCGTATAGAACTCATTTTCCCCTTCACGTGTGTGTGGTCTCTGACTCTCTCAATGCATATGGGGTTCCCATAGGTATGTATGTGATTAAATTTGCTTATTTTCTCTTGTTAATCTAATCTGTCTCATGAAGATTTAATTATTAGGCCAGACAGAAGAATCTAGAAGGGTAAAGGAAAATTTCTTCTTCCCCGGCACAGTAAAAAAAGATGGACTCCTTACTTAATAGCAGCATGTCAGGGCAGGCTGTGTTCCGATGCCCACACTTGACTCTGTCAGCAGAAGCTGTCTACTTTCTTCTTTGACAGATCTGAGACTTTTTAAAAGGATGAGCAGCACCTTCATTTTAAACTTGGAAGTTTCTAGCTCGGTATCTGGGGCCGAGAGAAGGTCCTGAAGCTCACAGTGCCTGTTTTATCCCCAGGCCCACAGTCTCACACCCCCAGTGCCCAGAGAGGGCTGTGCAGAGCAGGCGGGCTCCCGGCAGCCCCCACTGAGGCGGACACCATGGGTGAATTTTCTTTGCTCATCCTGACATCTTGGTTCCTGCAATGTCCAATTCGAGGCTTTCTGGATCTTGTGAGGGCTGATGTTACCCCTTATAGGTAATTTTATATATATAAATTATATCTGATTGTCTTCAGATAGCTTTTGCTGCTTGATTTAAGGCAAACTAAGGACCGTAATTAGAGAATTTCTTAAACCCAGGGAGGGTCCTCAAAAACTTTTATAAATGGATTACTTCCTGAGCTCAGTGGGAAAGGGAAATAAAATTTCACATTGTCCAGTCCTTCTCAAATCCAGACCAATTGGTTATGTATCCTTTTTTCCCCGAGGATAGCTATGGTTGGGTCCTAAGGGCTTGGCTTAGCTTTCTCCCTGCCTGGGACGTGCAGGCTGTTGGCTCTTTCTTTTGGCTATCAGAGGGATTGATTTTGGAAGTTAGTGACCTTTGTACCCCCTTGAGTCTATGGAATCTTTTGATTCTGCCAGCACTATTTCCTGTTTGTCCCAGCTGAAACCTGAAAAGATATTTGGAAGGATTTAATAAACCTTTGATCAGAAATTTGGAAAAATTGGAAACTAATTCAGAGTCTGATAGAAATTTTTTAAGAAGGCTCTCCTGAGTTATAATAAAATTGTGTACGCAAACAGAAAGAAATCAATTAGGAATGATGTGGTTGGACACAGGTCAATCCATGATATCACTAGAGACACTGAGAGCAGTTGTCCATATCTTACAAATCTTTGCAAAACCAGATATGCAGCTCTGGAAGCATTTCAAAGCACACTTGTCTTTACCTTCGCCGGTTCCTAAGACTGAAGAAAAAAAATGGGAGCTGAGGGTTTTTTTGAAAGCACAAACTGCTACTCTGGCTCCAAGGCTCCCTTCGTAAGGACAAATACAGATATTAAATGCCTTCACTGCAAACTTTAATAAAAAACCTTAACCATCTGATTGGATAAACTAATTACCCGTCTCATGGCCATTTCCAATTTTTTCTCTCGCCCATCTGACTTGGAATCATTGGGAACTAAAACTACCCTTTTCCCAAAAGCCTAAAAGCTAACGTGGGACAACTGGATATAAACTTCAGAAAAATCATGACAGCAGCACATGTATGGACAGTCTTCAAGCCTATGGCAGAAAGATCACGATAATCCAAACTGCAGACCGGGAAAATCTCTGCTCCAGTCATTAACCATTGTTTTTCTTTTGTTTCCATAGAGATGTTTCTTATTAAATACCTGATTGCTTGCACCATAGGCCTGACTTTGGGAGCCCATCTGCATCACTGCCTCCTGAAAGGGACAGCTCTTTGACTGGACTGACTGACTCTCAAAAGGAAGACTGGTTTAATGAGATAGGGAACCACTAAATGAGATAGGGAACAACTATGGAAGAACGTCATCAGCCTGATTCCTGGAATGTGAAACTTCTCAGGAAGTTTCAACGAGACCCCGAGACACCAAAGGGGTTTAGAACAGGTCTCAAGATGTGCTACTTTGGCATGTGAAGTATTTTGACCTGAAGGCAGTTGAGACCCTGAGGACTCACAAGATGCTTTCACCTCTCCCTTAAAGAATTTAAGTTTGGGTCCTTGTGCACAGTAAGAGATAACTTGTTCTCATTACCTGTAGGGCAGGGCAAATATCTTATTACTGAACATCTGCTCTTCTTAATGTCCTGCAAATGACCTTCCTCTCCTCTAAAGCCCCAAGGCACCTTCCCCTGAGCGCAGAATGCTGCGCATACCTCATTTTCTCTTACTGTCGCTGAACCCATGCATGTGGTGTCTCTGACCCTCTCCTGTATGCAGGGTTCCCATCCTTCCGTATGTAGTTAAATTTGATTATTTTCTCTTGCTAATCTAATCTGTCTCTCATAGATTTAATTATTAGACCAGCCAGAAGAACCCAGAAGGGTAGAGGAAAATTTCTTCTTCTCCTGCAGCACACAAAGGCTGCACTCCCTACTTAACAGCAACATATTGGGGCAGGCTGTGTTCCGATGCCCACCTTTTACTGTGTTCCCAGAAGCTTTCTCCTTTCCTCTCTTGACAGATCTGAGATTTTTTTCCCCCCTAAGGAAGAGGAGCTCTCCTTATTGTGAACTTGGATTTCTAGCCTGGTACCCGGGGCTGAAGGACAGTCCTGAAGCTCTCACTGCTTGTTTTATCCTGGGGTCCACATCCTTGTATCTCCGCCTGCCCAGAGCCGGCTGTGTGGAGAAGGTGGGCTCCTGACAGTCCCTGTCATGCTGGGTACCACTCACCTTTCACATTCGTACGGTGTTTCCTTTTACTGCAAATCATGGGTGAATTTTCTTTGCTCATCGTGATATCTTGTGTCCTGAAATATCCCATCTGAGGCTCAGAG
Source organism: Pteronotus mesoamericanus (assembly GCF_021234165.1). Lineage (NCBI taxonomy): Eukaryota > Metazoa > Chordata > Mammalia > Chiroptera > Mormoopidae > Pteronotus > Pteronotus mesoamericanus. The sequence goes on along the minus strand of NW_026555105.1, from coordinate 22,583,289 downwards.
CCCTTGCTGATTTCCCTAGGATACCAGGGCCGATTTATAGGCAAGTGCCTTTATAGGGAATCTTACCCCAGACCAGCTCTGTCATTCACGTTGCCACGATCCTTGCGCCAGTAACAGTTCTCTTGTTAAAAAAAGCAAACGCAAATTAAAAAACAATTCAGCCAAACCCACAGCCTAGGCATGTGCCCTGACAGGGAACCAAACTTGCCCCTCTTCAGTTATGGGATGGTGCTCCCACTAACTGAGCCCCACCAGCCAGGGCTCCTAGAGGGTATCAGTTTTATTAATTTTCTATATATTGTTTCAGTGGATTTTTTAAATAAAAGACCCTCAGAAAGTGAACACACACCTACATATATATGCTCCTCTACCTTTCCTAAAGGTGTCTTTGGTTAAACTGAAGTTTTTAATTGATATGTAGTAAAATTTATACACCTCTTCTTTAGTAGTTTCTGGATATATAATTATAACATATAATGATATATTATTATATAACCTATGTGTTTCTAAATGTTTATATTTTTGGCTGTAATGTTTAGCCCTTACTCTACTTGGAATTTATTTTTATGTAAGGTGTAAGCTAGACATTTGATTTTCTTAGGTTAAAAAAAGTGTCGTTGGTGGAAATCAGGCTCTTCCATGGGATTGCAAGGGGACCATTCCAAGGACGCACACGTGGGAGAGTGTGCTGTGGCAAGGTGGTTTATGTGGGTGGAAATCTGCCCCTGGATTTCCAGGTTCCCGTCTCCCTCTGTCCCGCTGTGGGAAAAGTCCAACCTTGTCCTCAGCAAGGCCAAAACAAAGGCCAAGGTCCAGAGTTTCTGTTTCATATTAAAGCTTGTCCTTTGGAGCCCCTGCTGTCTGCAGTGGGACCCAGTAGCTGCTAGATCCACAAGGACGTGTGCTCCTGGGTGAGAGAATGTGCAAAGGCATGGGGCTAGTGCGTGCCTTGCGTGCGAGAGAGGGAGAGAGAGAGCGTTCGTTCGCGAGCACAAGCACGCTTCTTTGTTCCCCTGGGGATATAACCAGCAGCTTTTTCGAAATGACCTATCAACTTCCCAAGCTTTTGCAGGCTTTTTGATGGGTCTACGCCCTAGGTAGAATGACACGTCTCTATGGTCAAGCACCCCCCACTGAGGTACTGGGGGGCGAACAGTGTTTCTGGGCAGATTTCCTGTGCTGTTAGCATTAAGTTTCCTTGGCAGCAATCCCCCGGTGTGTGTGAATGAGTCTGTAAATGCTATAGCTTCCTGCTAGGCAAGCAGGCTTAGGCCGCCAGTTTATTTAACTCAATGTCTAATTCTCTTTGCTCCCTTTATTTAATAATTAGCTAACTATCTACGGTAACAAAAGTATTCTATTGTCTGGCTACCAAAAGGACAGCTGGAAGTTTTTTCTCCCATGGGAGGGTTTCTAATGTGAAACTGACCTGCTGTTCTCAGGATAAAGGATAACTGGTCTTTGTTTAAGGAACAGCTGGATTGTCTGCTAGTGTGTTATTTATGATTTTTGCATCTGCTTTTATGCATGGAAATGACTCTAGATTTCTTTTTCTGTCATGCAGTGGCTTGCTTCTGGTATCCTTGAGGAATGAGTTAGGAAGATTAAAAAAAAACACCACAAACACTTTTGGGCACTTACTATGTATTGTAGGAATGACCTCCTCTTCAGCGTTTTACTAGAAGTGGCCAGTAAAATTGCCTGAGGCCGATGCTGTTGGAAGAGAAGATCTTTGTCCATTTTCTTCTTTGGTTAATAATCTTTTTCTTTTTTTCTGGATTTGATTTGTAGGCAGTATTTTTCTCCCAGGAAATTACCCTTTTCTCTTGGTCTTTTCCCTCTACACTCCCTCTTCTCTCGCCGTCCTTCCCGCTCCCTCCCTCACCTGCTTGATCAGATTGTCCCCTTTGCCTGGAGTGTTTCTTCTTAGAAAGAGAGATGAAAAGGGTTCATGGTATGCTTTGAAGAGCAGCATTCTTTTCTTTTCATCTTCCCTGATAGTCTTCATTTTTCTGTGCCGGGGTTAGGTTCTGTGATGCTACGGCAAATGTAGCGACTGTGTGCCTTATTTTTATATCCTAGGCATAACCACTCAAGTCCCAATTGATGGTGAGGACTGGGCCTGGGTGAGAACTGATTTATGGGCTTGGGACGTAGTAGTAGATGTCGTTGTTTGTCAGGAACACTGGCATCTCCCTGTGTGGCCTTCTCCTGTAAGTATATGCCACTACTGTATTGAACTCAAGAGTGACCATGTGACTTGATTTGCCTATGTGGGTGTAGTCAGAGTGTCCCTTCGGGAAGGCTTTTTAAGAGCACGTGTATGGTTCTTCATCTTTCATTTCTCTCTACCACTCCCACTGGTCATGTGCCATCTAGAGGCAGCACTGTTAGCCTTGGGCCTGGAGTGAAGACGGCTTTGGGCACAGTTACAGTTGACACAGGATGGACATGGAGCTGGAATGGGAAATAAACTTTCCTGACTTTAAGCCACTGAGAGTTTGTAGGGGGAAGTATTTGCTACTACAGAACAGCTTGGCCCATCCTAACTCATAGACCCCTTTCTCCGCTTCACTCTGAGGGTCCAGTCTTCTTCAGGCTGAACTTTGAAACCTGTGGACATCTGCTCATTCTGGGTTTTTTTTTTTTTTTTTTTCATTTAGGCATTTGTTTACTGGGCATTCTTTTAGGCAGTGGTGAAGAAACACGGTTGTGGAATGACAATTTTGGATTCGGGGTTTGGCTTTGACACTTGGTAGCTGTGTGATCTTAAGACAAGTAACGGACCTCTTATGCCTTAGTTTCCTCCTCTGTGAGATGGAAAGGAGAACAGTGCAAGCTTCTCTTGCTGCGCTGTGAAGATTCACCGAGCTCTGCACTTAGCCCAGTCCCTGTTTTATAAATGTTAGCTATAAATACTAGCATTAGTGGGAGGAAGAGGGCTGTACTTATCAGCTTAGCCTAAGTTGTACTGCAATACCACATGACTCCCAAATCCCGTGGCCACGAACAACCTAACCTTAAACCCAGTCTTATCGCTCCTCCTTTGTACGTTGGCTTTAGCTCAGCACCATGACCTTTTACGGTGGAATGCAGGCACTTCTTGGAAACACACTGCTCCCAGAAACTTGAGAGATGGTGGAACCACGCAGTGCTTAGAAGTGGCATATCATTTTCACTCACATTCCATTGCCTAAGGCAAGAACTGATGTCACGGCAGGAAGTACAGTCTTTTTACAGAGAAATAAATAATTGGGAACAAAGATAAAATCTATCACAAAAGACTATTTTATTCTAATCACCAGGAGTAGCAAAACTACTGAGGTGCATTTCTTCTTACAGGAAGCTTTCATTCTAGCAAAATTGCCAGATGGTGTGACTAAGGTGGGAAGCCCAGTTTGGACAGGAGAGTGAGTGACCATCTCTGCCTGTGGTGTTAGGGGAGGAATCAAAAGAGCTTCCTAGGGGAGCCCTAGCCAGTCTCAGAAGGGAACTTGGCCGCAGGAGGACTGCAGGCATTTGGGCAGAGGTCCTGGACAGGGTGCCTTGAGTTGCTTCTGAGGGTGGGGTAGCTCCCAACCCCACCTGCCTCCCCTGGGACCACGGGAGTGGAGGACTTTGATCCCATCAGGGGACACAAGGGTACATCACCGATAAGGCCCATGGCATGCAAGTGCAGAAAAGAAGGGGGGCGGTTATCTTTATAGGGTCACTGTGAGAGCTGGAGCTCTACCTGAGGTAAGAAGGACTTAGCTTAGACACCCCCCCCCCCGCCCCCCGCCAACTCCTCGGAATACAGGGACATAGGGGATGGAACACAGCTGGCGCCGCGGGCCAGGGGAGGCAGGAGCTGAGCTCCGAATGTCCCATTGGTCTGGAAGGAGACACCCTGAGACACTTTCTCCGCAGGAATCATGCTGCACCTTCTCTTTGACTCAGGCTCCAAGTGTCAGAGATTGATACAAGATAAGGAGTTTGTATCTGAGGGGCAGGGGTGGGAGGGAATTGTAAATTTTGTCACGTAAGGGAGAGTGGCAAGGGGCAGACTCGAGGGTCTGCAGGCTGGAAAGAAATGAGATGAAAAAAAAAATTCTAGGGGCCCCTGTGTGCTGAGACTCCATATTTATTGAGTGAGGAGGGTGTGAAAGGACAGGATCCTTGCTGAGGAGGTGTGGGCTTGGTGCCTCCAAGAAAGATCCTGGCAACATCAAATTGCTTCTCTATTCCACAGGTCCTGGCTTCATGGAAACATGGTGGGGTTTTTGCAAGTAAAGCTCAGAGGAACCCGGGCAGCAGAAATCAATCTTGCGATGAAATAACTTCTACCTGGCCTTCTGGCAGAATTTCAAGGCAAACACTGGGCTGACTCTGCGGCCTTGACGTTGCCTGATCCTTCTGTCCGGGGAAAGCAGGGCTAGGAGGAGATTTTGCCTTTGGAGAACAGGGAAAACATGCAGACCATGAAGAAACTGACTCAAAATCATAAGGCAAAAGGTGAGAGTTGTGGAGAGTCTGGAGAGGTGAAGAAGAGGGAGCAAGACTCCAGGTTGAGCTGAGAATGCGCAAGCGACCACAGCTGAGTAAAGGGACTACTTCCTCCATCCCAAGGCTTGGGGAAGCCACTCCGGGAACACTGCGGGAGGGCTGCTGTCTCATGGCTTCTTTTTCTTCCCATAGGTTTGCCTTCCAATGATACTGACTCGCTCCAAGAAAAGGAGGGAAAGTCCAAAATATTGGTGAGCTGGGGTTACTTCCCCCCCCCCCCCCCCGCGCCCCCCGCCCCTGACATGCTGGCTTGTTTCCAGAGAACAGGCATGCTCTATATTCTCTTTCTTGGGAAGAGAAAAAGCCATTAACATTCAGGCAGGTTCATGCCTGTGTCAGGTGCTGTGTTAGTAACTTTATTATAATGATTCCTGCATTTGGGTTTTATTTTCCTTGTTGAAAAATATACCCAAGATTAGTAGTTAGAGTCCAGGAAACTTTGAAAGACAAGGGATATTTTTTAAAAACTGAGATTATTAGAGAATTTAAATGTACTATTAAATTTCACTTCACAGCCACACTATCTAACAATATTTCTTTTGCACTGGACACTTTTTACTTTTTTACTATTGATATTTTTGAACATATATAGAAGTAGAAAGCATAGTAATAATAGGGCCTTAGGTACCATCATCCAGTTTGAAAAGTCATTTACAATGGCCAATCTTGTTTAATTTCTACCCTTCTCATACCCCTCACTGGGTTATTTTAGACAAGTCTGAGATATTATAACATTTTCTCCATAATTATTAAAAAACATTGGTAAGAGGGCCCTGGCCGGGTGGCTCAGTCGATTGGAGCATCATCCTGTGCACCAAAAGGTTGCGGGTTTGATCCCCAGTCAGGGCACATACCTAGGCTGTGGTTTTGATTCCTTGGTTAGGGCACGTATGGGAGGCAACTGTTCGATGTTTCTCTCTCACATTGATTTTACCTCTTTCTCCTCCTCTCTCTCCAAAATCAATCACCATATCCTTGGGTGAGGATTAAAAACAACAACAACAAAAACACAGTGGTAAGAGGGCAGTGGTGGTAGTAATTTTATTTATTCCAGAGAGAGAAAGTGTGGCTTAGAGGGGTTTCTGATTTGTGCATGGCTACACTCACATCTAGTTGATGGTAGAGCCAGGATTTGAACTTAGTTTTCTCTGACTCTCAAGCTCCTGCATCTTCCAATGCGTTGTATTGCCTTTGGGACTCTTTCTGCTGCATAAATCCCTATCTAAAAACATGCGGGCACTATTTTCCAGTCCTAGGGAATGAACCTGTATTATCTGATGAATGACTCATAGAATCCTCTCTTAAATACAGTGTTTCACCCCCACTCTGCCATCTTTGTCCATGTTCTCTTCTTTACCAGAAATCTGATGTATTCTTTCATGTGAATGGGGTATGTAAGACTCTGCAAACCAAAGTAATAGGTTTATAAATAGACCACCCTCATCCTCAAGGAGCCCACAAGTTCTTCGGAAAAGTAATGTATAAAAACAAGAAATGATGGCAATAATAGCAATTTTTACTGTAACGGTTGACATGGTTACATAATGGTGCAGTAAAAGCCCTGACAAAGTGCTGGCCTGAGCTTCCACAGACATGCTCAGCCGCTCACCGTTTCCTGACAGTCAGGCTCCCAGGACATACGCGGGGGAGCCCTTTTGGGGTGGGGGCGTGAGGAGCTTCGCAGATGCTCTCCCCAGTGAAACAACCGGAGTGATTTTTTTAAAAGACCCATTAAACCCAACCATTTCAAGTCACTGGAAATTGTCCTAAGGATGTGTAGCAAGCGGAGAAACATTTATTCCAGAAAATCTAGTAAGGCTCAGTGAGAACAGGAAGTCTGTGGCATTAGTTCCACAACCTGCTCCGCCTTCCCCCGCTTCAGCTCAGCGTCATGAAACCTCTACTCCACGTGGGTACAGCCAAGAAGATGGGGCCCTTTCTCCTCCCAGCTCCCAGTCTAGGACTATGCTTTTTCCCTGGGAGGGGCTGGCCACCAGCAATTTTCATTCCCCCTAGATCAGTGTTGGCAGGCAAGCCGGGCGAGAGAGGTCTGGAGTTTTCTTTCTCCACTGCTGCTCTTGCCTCTGTTGGTGGGATAGAGGCTCTGTCCCATGATAGGAGGTCAAGAATCAGTAGGGACCTGCCTGTCTTCTCCCCAGTGTGCTCGGAGGGCAGAGAGTCTGTGCTAAGACACGCAAGCTGAGAAGAAAGGAGCTTCCATGCTCCCTGCCCCCATTTTCCTGCTGTTAGAGCTGGAGTGTCACTGAGAGAACTGGCTGCTGATGCTGCTTCCTGATCTAAGCACTGGTGCAGAGACCGTGCCCAGGGGAGAGGCAGGCTGGAAGAACAGAGACCAATATAGCTCTCCCTAAGGGCACTGGCTTTATTTGGAAGAGAGCATAGGGAAGTGGAAACCTAAGGGTGCTCTTGAAAACAATGGAGATTTTGGTGGTGAGCAGTTAAGAGGCACTTGGCAGGTCCACGATAGCAACAAGCAAAATGGCAGATCAGCTAAAGGTTTAATGGAGAGAACCAGGGAAAGACAGAGCTGACAAGAGCCCTGCTGGAGTCTCACATACTGGCTTTAAAAACTACCCCGTAAAAGGGCCTGACTTTAGTGGAGCAGAGAGAGAAGCCGTTTATTCCCTAAGACATTATCGAAAACAGTAATGCAATCAGCTAGTGATTACTGGAGGGTGGGTTTGATACCAGTATAGGCAGGCCAGCCAGAACCTTACCAGAGAGATCAGGGAGAGAGACAAAGAGACCCCTGATAAAAGGACTGCCATTTCTAGGAGGGGATATAAGCATGCAAACTGGGTTTTGGCCACTTGGTGCCCTTGTGTATGACTCCACGATTTGTGATGAAGGAAACAGGTTTTTATTAACAGGGTTCCAAACTTGGGGGGGCGGTGCTGCGAGTACTCTTGTTCTGAGCCCTCTTCTCCCACAAGACCCAGAACTTCTTTTGCTCCCCAAAAGACAAGCCAAAACCAAGCCCAGCAAGTTCCCCATTTCCTTGTCTGCCCTTAAGTGGGTCACACAAGCAGATCTCCATCCTCTCTGGAATGTGCACTTGCAGGTTTCAGAGTCGCCATTTTCGCACAGAGCTCTCTCCTTCAGGATCTGGGGTGCACAGTTCTCAGCCTCCACGTAGCAATCCCAGAACCGTGTGCCGTGCTACACTGGATCTCAGTGTCCAAGATGCTGGAGCCCAGGGAGGCACGTGTCCCTGCAAGGGACCCTGCCTCCGGGAGTGAGCGTCCATCCTCCAGGGTCTAAGCCCCTGGTGGGCCTGGCATCTCCTGGTCCCACAAGTGCTCCCGTCCATGTGGGAGTGAGACCAGAGGCCCAGAATGTCCAAATGCCAAAAGCCCAGAGGGAGAGAGCTTGCACTAAGTTCCAAAGTCCCACACCAAGAGCCCCTGTACCAAGAGAGTGATGTCCCTGTACCAAGCGTGTAAGGGAGAGTGAGTGTGAGTGTAAGGGAGGGAGAGCGTTTCCAGGGGTGTCCAAGGTGTCCAATCCACGGCCCACAAGAGAGCCCTTCTCTTCCTGGTCACATCCTGGTCACACGCAGCCCAGGATGGCTCTGAATGCAGCCCAACATAAAATTGTAAATTTATTTAAAAACTTTTTTTTAAAATTTTTGCTCATCAGTTTTTGTTAGTGTTTGTGTATTTAACGTGTGGCCCAAGACAACTCTTCTTCCATTGTGGCCCAGAGGCACCAAAAAGTTGGACACCCCATATGGTATGTCATTAAGTCCTGCTTCCTTTAAAAATACCCCCAAACAAATAGCTCTGCCTCACTCTGCCAAGCCAGGCCTGTGTCAGAACATGCCATTCAAAAGTCCTGTGCTTAGGAAACACAGAAGTCTGCAGCTCAGCATTCCCCATCACAGCTGAGCTCCAAGCATCTCTCACGAGTCTGTATGCACTGCCTTGAGTCCTTCTTGCGCTGTCTGTCCGTTTCTCACTCCTGGAGCTGCCTTTATTTCAGCCGTCAGCTCATCAGTGTGTCTGTGTTCTTGGCCAGGCAGGTCCCCTGCGGCACTGCCAGCTCTGTCGCTGTCTTCTATGCAGGAAGGGCGCTGAGGATGTTTCCAACAGGCCTCCAGACCTCTGGCCCTCCTGACAGACCCACAGACTGGCCTTGTGTTCCTCAGAGTGCTCCAATTTAAAGGCTTGGCTCAGAACTTCCTGCATGGCCGAACTTCTGGCTCCTCCTATGGTGCATTAGTGTCTACCATTTGTGTCAGCTCCCGGTGTCTTTGACCCTCTTTTGGCTGCCATCTTTATTTTTTTTTTAAGATGTTATGTATTTATTTGTAGAGAGGAGAAGGGAGGGAGGGGGGAGAGAAACATCAGTGTGTGGTTGCCTGTCTTGCGCCTCCTACTGGGGACCTGGCCCTCAACCCAGTCATGTGCCCTGACTGGGCATCTAACCTGCGACCCTTTGGTTCGCAGGCTGGCACTCAGTCCACTGAGCCACACCAGCCAGGGCTCGGCTGCCGTCCTTAGTCAGCGCACATGCCTGGGTTGAGTTTCCCAGCCACGCACAGGCATCCAGGGTGGACATCCACAGCTGGCAGCTCACGCAGGTGCTGATGTCATGAATCACTCTGCCAGCACTAGTTTTCACTGTCACTGTTCACAATTTGCCCCAGGCAGCACCCTGCTTCTGCAGCCCCTCCCTTAGGAAGGCACGTGCTGTTAACCTGCCTTTGTTATGCAATATTCCTCAAACCTGTCCTTTCCACTCTGGGCATTCTTCCCCTCCCCCTCCCTGATTTGAGTGGATGGTGGGGTTCCCCTACTTTCAGGGAGCCTCTGCTCTGACCTGCCCTGCTACAGGGAGGGTCAGAGTGACTGTGTGTGTCTAAGGCTTCACCTACTGATAAGCCACATCCTCAGGGACAATAGCCTTTACTGAACTAGTCCAACAAATCAGCAAACATGAACAAGTGACCACAGCGACAGCTTGGGGAGGGAGCAGGGTTGGTATACAGAGTTGTACAATATTTTACCTAAAATGTCCATTATTCAACAAAAAATTACATAGATAGGGAGAGAGGGAGGGAAAGAAAGAAAGAATACATGAATATGGGGATGAGAGAAAGTCTAAATAACTTTTCCTGGTATGTAAAATGAAACAACTTTTCAATTCTGTGTTAAATTGTAATCTCACTGGATTGTAAATTTATCTTCCCTTTACAGGTTACGAGTTTTTTGTGGGATGATACACTGTGGACACAGATTTCCTCTTAAATGGGAGTTTTCCAGCCCATCCTGAACTCTTCCCCCTTTTTTTTTTTTAAGAGAAAAGGGAAGGGAGGGGAAAAAAGAGGGAGAGGAACAGCGATGTGAGAGAGAAACACCGCCCAACCACCTGAGCCACACTGGTCAGGGCTGAACTCTTCCATCTTAAAATTCCTCCCTAATGAACCCTCAAGGTTACTTTCTTGAGCACTGTTTCATGTTTCAAATTGATTCACAGATTATTTCTCCAGTGAAATCATAAGTATCCAGGGGCCAGTGAGGCAGGAGACAGCATAGGAAGAATTCTGAGACTGCACTGATGTTGCTGGCCAGGGTCTAGCATCCTGGTTGCCAGGAAACGCCTTTTATCACTTAGGAAGAATGAATAGTAAACCAAGGCAGGGAGGAGGAGGGAGACATGGCTCACCTGCTAACTCAGCAGCCCTGAGCCTGGTCCGATAGCATTGCCAGGTGTCCCAGCATCCCAAGAAACACTATGTTAGCAAGGAGGGAAGTCCTTGAAATTCTATGTAGCATTTCCACTATCTGGGAAAGAAAACCTGAAACTGTGCTTTCACCCCAAGGCCTGAGAGGGTCCACGGTGCCCAAAGAAGTGGCCCATAAATAATTTTGGTAACTGTCCCAACTTTAATTAACTGCCTCCTGTCAGGTATCTGTTTTACAACAAGGTGAACAAACAGAGTCTGGATCAAGATAAGGATTCAGGCTCACAGACCCCCCCCACATACCTAAGTCTGGGTAGTCACATCCCCCTGGCACCACACTTACCCATTAATCAATATGTAACATTCCCATCGGGCCACCTATGTAAGTCCTCAGAACAAAGGACTCGCTCTCTTAGTGCTCTGGGTGCCCTTGGCGCTCTGGCCACCTGGCTTCAGGCCTCCTGGGGGCTTGGCCAGCCCGGCCTTCAGCTGTCCTTCCTTTTGCCGCCCTGCTTTGCCCCAACCTCTGCCTTTCGCTGCCCCTCCCCCGCAACTTTAGCTGGGCCCATTCTTTTCCATGGGAACACATCGCTACTAAACTCTGCACGCTAGTAGATGTGCTGATGTGTAATTCTTTACACGTGTCAGCAAGAAGAACCAGGTCTCTCCCTTCAACACCAGGAATGTGCTGTCTGCGCCAGTTACGCCCCCCTCAGGTTTTAATGCAAAGCTGTAGTAATGGCCGTAAGAACTTGATATGGAGCACTGTGCACTCTGCAAAGAATTAGACCAACTTCCTTCATATGCAGACTCGTTATGGTCCCTAGATATATTCCAAACACTGGGGAAATTGCCGGTGACTTGCTGTTCGTTAACCGATTGCTTGTTTATAGGTACCAGTTACATTCAAGGATGTTGCTGTGGTCTTCACAGAGGCAGAATGGAAGATGCTGAGCTCTGAGCAGAGGAGTCTATACAAAGAAGTGATGCTGGAGAATTACAGGAATCTGCTCTCATTGGGTGAGGCTGTGTTCTTTCCTTCATTAATTTTTTGACCACCTACCTACTAGATGCCAGAAAATGTTCTAGCTACTTAGAACAAATTAGTAAATGAAACAGTAACCCCAGCCAATGGAGGCTTATTTTTTCCAGTGTATGGAAACAGATAAACAAAAAGCTTCATATACAGGGATATTGTGATATGGTATTTTAGAAGGTGATAAGCACTGCCTAGTAAAAAATAATAATAAAATGAAGCTTTAGCTGGGTGACTCAGTTGGTTGGAGAGTCATCCCGTACACCAAAAAGGATGCAGGTTTGACCCCTCTGGAACGGGTGCATATGGGAGGCAACTGACCGATGTTTCTCTCTCACATTGATGTTTCTCTTCCCCCCTTCCTCTCTCTCTAAAATCAATAAACATATCCTTGGGTGTGGATTAAACAAATAATAATAAAAATAAAATGAAGCCGGATAAAGGAGTATCGAGTGAGACAGGGCGGCTTGCTGAATTTTGAAATCAGATATTTGAAATCAATGAGGAGGTAACATGGACCAAAGACATAATGTGGTGAGGGAGTTAGAACTCTGGATACCTAGGGTAAGAGCACTTCATGTGGAGACTTGTTGTTGCTAAGACCTTAAGGAAGGGATGTGCCTGCTGGGTGTAGGAATTGCGAGGAGGCCAGGGAGACCAGAAGCACAGTTCGCAAGGGGGAGAGTAATGAGAAATGTGTTCTGTGACAGAAGTTAAAATTTAAATGTCAGAGTGTACGGCTTTGGAGTTTCATAAGCCAGATATTTTTTTCTTTTATTTAAAAGCATGCATTGATTATTTAATTCTAGGTTGATACTTTTGATTGCAGCATTGCTCTGATTCAGAGGTTGGCCACTTTTTCTGTAAAGGGCCAGATGGTAACTATTTTAGGTTTTGTGGGCAATACAGTCTCAACTGCTTTCCACTCTGCCCTTGCAGTGCTAGAGTAGCCACAGGTGATGTGTAAATGAATGAGCGTGACTGTGTGTCAAGAAGACTTTTGAAGTTCATATGATTTTTATGTGTAGTGAACTATTATTCTATTGACTTGTTTCGCTTTAAATGTTTAAATGGTCTTTAAACATTTAAAAATCATTCTTAGTTTGTAGACGGTACCAAAATAGAGGGCAGGACTAGCTCATAGGCCATAGGCTGTAGTTTTCCTACACCCTTGTTCTAGATCAGTGCTGTGCAGCAGAAATAGAATGTGAGCCGCATGAGTAATTTAAAATTTCCCAGTAACCACATTTTAAAAAGGAGACATGAATGGGTGAAATTAATAATCTTTTTTAACCCAATATATCAGAATATTATTTCAACATGTAATCAATGTCAAAATTAATTAGACATCTCATTTTTGTACTGAGGGTTCCAAATCTTGTGTGTATTTTATGCTAAGAGCACATTTAAATTCAGACTAGCCACATTTCAAATGCTTGATAAACATGTACATATGGTTAGGGCTACCACGTTACATAATGCAGTTCTGGATACTTCCATATTTCTAGATAAAACACGTAAAACATTTTTGGAGGCACAATCTAGTTTCAGGCAGGAGTTTCTTCAGGAGTATCCTTCAAAGGGTGTGGCTGTTTCCTTGATATCAGTTAATCCAATTTTTTTTGTTCCATTGTCATCTTCTTTGATATGTTTTGATCTGATTCCATCCAGTTTGTGCTCCATCTAATTAAGTGTGGATTCATCCATTTCGATCTGGTTCTGTCTGTTTTGATTTGGCCTTAGCTAGTCAACCTAACTAGATTTTGTTTTTATTTTTATGTTCCTCTGGTCATATTATTCTCTTTCTCTATGTTAATACATTGACTGGGTTAAAAAAAAAATGTTAAAACGATCTGGTTCAAATTAGCCTTGACATGGAAAGGCTGGATTTTCTGAAATTGTTTTCTTCGTCTTGCTCGACACCACAATATTCTGCAGTTCCCCTGACTCCTAAGTCTTTCTTTTAAGCTTTTCTCTCTCTTTCCTTTGGACTGATATTCACATGATCTTTTTTTCTGGATTGATATTAAATAATTTGTGAACCTTAACAATTTTGCTCGTCACATATTACGATGAACCCACTTTCTCTGTCACTGTCTCACCTGTGCTTTTCTGTTTGGTTGCAGGAGCGCACAAGTTTATTCTCAAACTTGTCAAAAATTGAGATCATACTATTTTCCCTCCTGAACCTTTCTCTTTCTCTTTAATTCTTCCTATATTCATGTTACAATGTCTCTTCTTCAAGTGTACGGTTAGAAATAAATGGGCCAATTTCCCCTGAAATAATCCTTGAAGCTTTCATAGGAGATACTTTAGTTAATATAGACTAGGTAATGCTGTGATAACAGGCAACCCCAAACTTCGGCAAATGTTCATTTCTTACTTACAGTAGTGCCTCTTGTTTACAGGTCAGGTGGGGTTCAGCTCTGTTGATGGTGGAATCAACAAAAGGGCCAGCCTCTGTCTGGGTTATGGGATTCTTAAAGAAGAGGGGAAAAGAGCAGTGAGGAACTACACCGTGGCTCTTAAAATGTGTTTGAAGGTGGCGCTAACTTTTCACCGAATCTCCACTGGCCAAAGCAAATCCTGTAGCTAAGTCTGATGTCATTCTGATGGATTGGTTTGGGCACGAGGTGTCGGATTCCTGAATTCATGGACCACATCTTTTTTGTCCATGACAGAATCCACAATACTTAGTAGAGAACTGAGCACTTAGAAATTTCTAATAAGTATTTGTTTGCAGTTAGGCAACGTGAAATTCAGATTGATTTCAGATACAGTCTCTTTAACTGTTTCATATGCTGTCTCCTATGTGTGGAAGCCCTCCAGATCAAATGACTTTTATGTGAATCAGGTTTTCTCTTTTTTTAATAAAAGTCCAGAAGGAGATTTCCACATAGGTCATAGAGACTGTTACCTCCAAGCTCAAGAGAGTTGTGAACAGTATATCAGTGCAGTGATTTCATGACTTCAGTGATTCGCTAGAAAGAAATGGCTGATGGTATTGAAGCTGCTGACAAAGCAGGACAAACGCTTATTCGAAGGACTCCTAGTGCGAATGACTGTAGAAGATGTTCCTGGTACCGTTTTACTGGGTTGCAATAGAAAATGGAATGTGTAGAAATGGATCGTAAAGGAGTTACTGGTAGCAAACAAATTATGTTACACATATATTATCAATAACAGGTGTGGCAGGAAGACATTCTTAGTCTTATGATAAGATAGAACCGCCCAGCAACCCCACTCAGGGCTTCTCTAATGAACACTCTTTCTCCAGCAGAATCAAAGCCAGGAACAGACCCCTGTTCCTCGCACCTTCTGGCCTTCTCCTGTCAGCCACGCCTCAGCCAGCATGTGCAGCCAGTCTTCTCATATTTATGTGACTTCCCTCTGGGGCGTCCGGGCCCAGGGCATCAGGAGCCAAAGTTTTCTTCTCAAAGCTGCTGGAGTGAAAACACAGAAGGCCAAGAGAGAGAAGATGGCTTCAGACCCTTGTTTGTGAGGACAGAGGAGAGAAAAACATCAGGTGCATTCCCCAGTCCACCCCAACAACAGCCTGTGAGTCCTGGAGAAGGCAACACAGTGGTAGAAATAGAGCCCAGCTCATCCCAAAGAGTAGGCCCTGTGCAAACAGACAAAAGAATGAAGGAAACAGAAACCCCAGGATCTGGAGCAGCCAGTTATAGTGAGCATGAACTAGGCGGTAGCCTGGAGTCAAACTTTATTACAAATCAGGTAATCCTCTCGGGAGAGAAGCCCTATATTTGCAGGGAGTGTGGAAGAGGCTTTAAAGATAAGTCAAACCTCATCAGACACCATCGGACACACTCAATGGAGAAGCCTTATGTGTGCAGTGAGTGTGGCCGAGGCTTTAGCCTGATGGCAATCCTCACTAATCACCAGAGGACGCACTCAGGAGAGAAGCCGTACGTGTGCAAGGAGTGTGGACGAGGCTTTAGCCAGAAGTCTAACCTAAACAGACACTCAAGAACACATTCAGAAGAAAAGCCTTATTTGTGCAGGGAGTGCGGGCAGAGCTTTAGAAATAATTCAATCCTCATTAGACATCAGCGGACTCACTCTGGGGAGAAGCCCTATGTTTGTCAGGAGTGTGGGCATGGCTTTGGTGAAAAGTCATACTTTATCAGACACCAGAGGACACACTCAGGGGAGAAGCCCTATGTGTGCCTGGAGTGTGGACGAGGATTTGGTGATCAGTCAACCCTCAGAAAACACCAGAGGATTCACTCAGGGGAGAAGCCCTATATTTGTCAGGAGTGTGGGCAGGGCTTCAGTGAGAAGTCATCTGTTATCAGACACCAGAGGACACACTCAGGGGAGAAACCCTACGTGTGCCTGGAGTGTGGACGAGGATTTGGTGATAGGTCAACCCTCAGAAAACACCAGAGGACACACTCAGGTGAGAAGCCCTATGTTTGTCAAGAGTGTGGGCATGGCTTCAGCGACAAGTCATCCTTCATCAGACACCAGAGAACACACTCAGGGGAGAAACCCTATGTGTGCCTGGAGTGTGGACGAGGATTTGGTGATAAGTCAACCCTCAGAAAACACCAGAAGATACACTCAGGGGAGAAGCCTTACATGTGTGATGAGTGTGGCCGAGGCTTTAGCCGGAAGTCATTTCTCCTTATTCACCAGGGGACACACTCAGGGCAGAAGCATATTTGCAAGGAGTGTGGGCGAAGCTTTAGCTACAAGTCAAATCTCATGAGACACCAGAGGACACATTCAGGCATGAAGCCTTATATGTGCAGTGACTGTGGGCGAGGCTTTTTCGATAAGTCGACCCTCATCATACATGAAAGGACGCACTCAGGGGAGAAGCCTTATGTGTGTGGTGAGTGTGGACGAGGTTTCAGCCGGAAATCACTCCTCCTCATTCACCAGAGGACACACTCAAGGAGAAGCATTATGCTTCCAGGGAGTATGGGCGAAGCTGTAGCTACAAGTCAAATGTCATCAGAACCCAGAGGACACACTGAGAGAAGAAGCCTTGTGTATGCAGAGATCATGGGCGAGACTTCAGCAATCACCACAGAGACACCTGGGGAATAGTCCTGTGTGTGTGGAGTAAGTGAACCTTCAGAGATTTGTTGACCCGCATCAGGCTGCGAGGACACGTTCAGCAGAGGAGGCTTACGCGTGCAGAGTATGGGTAACTATGGCTGTGAGTCAACCCTTATTGCACAAGGAGGACACGCTTTGGTGGGACGTGTTGTGTGTGCAGTGACTGTGGGTGAGATGGTAGCAACAAGTCAACATTTCCCGAACATCCAATGGCTGTTGGGCAGGCACAAGATGGCACTCACAGGGAGGAGCTGTGTGTCTGCAGGGGTTGTAGGCAAGGCTCTTGGGATCAGCCAGCCTTCTTCTCATGCCACAGGGAGATCCTTATGTGGGGGTGAAATGGGATTATATCTAGGTCTGGGGATGCTGTGGAGCTCTGCCCAGATAACTGTATCAGGACCAACACACCTGCAACTCCTGATAACGGCTACTGATGGCTGCAGAGCCTAATTCTTCTCTAGAATCAGCTCTCAGCCCCAGGGAACTGCACCTTCCTAAGGACTCAGTCCTGACCAATGACTGATAGATACGGGGAGGCAGAACCACCCTCCTTGACTCAGTTGGGTCCAAAGGGTCATCCTGGCTCCAGAGATGCTCATAAAATCTCAGTTGGAAACAAATTGCAGGAGAGCTGCTTCCTCTGCCCAGTCATCCCTTATTCACCAAAAAAACCATTCAATTCTCCATTTCATTGTCTCTCCAGGGACTCCACTGTAAGGCATGTTAAGTGCACAAGGAGTGTAGACATGGTTATGACCATAAGTTACTCTTCACAAACCCCAGCATGTATTTGTACATAGAAGCTCTATGTGTGTGGGCAGAATGAGCACTGACTTAGGAAAAGCACACCTCAGGAAATAGCAGAGAACAGCTGTATTGGGAGAAGCTTTACACAGATGGGGGGAAATCTGTGAGATGCTTTAGCAATCAGTTTTACCTCATTTTTCACCAGAGGACACTCAGGGAGAAGACCAGTGTGGGCAGGGTTTATGGGTGGGACTTTATCCTGATGTACCTTCTCTGTAGACTAAGAAGACATTCTTGCCACCACAAACCTCTACCTCACTCACCTTTGAGGGGGTTTCCGTAGTCTTGACCCCCACTGCAATCTTTTGTATGAGAGTGAAGATGGCACTAGCAACTAACTAGACATGTTTTCTTCTACTTCTTGTAATCAGATGGAATAAATAAGCAAAAGGTTTTAAGTAACCTAAGAATGACCAACTTGTTTTATTTTCATACACCAATTCTTTCCCATGTTTTCTTGTCCTTTTGTTCTAGTAAAATCTTTAATAGGCTTAAGCTGTGAACTTTAGTCTCTCATACACCTGGAAAAGAATTCATATTCATAGCCCAGATTTCCTGCACGAATCTAATCCTTGAGAAAAAATAAGTCCGAAATAAATTTAATAGGTCTGTTGGAGAATCTGAGCCTTTGCTTGGGGAAAATGATCGAGATTCCAGAGACATGCCAGCTGAGGGGAGGAACTTTCCAGGTCACCAGGCCAGGATCGCCTCTTCTTCTGATTACTCTCTTTGGCTTCTGTGAAGGTCCCTTCCCTGGGTTTTCTTCCTTCTAATCTCTACTCAGGTCTCAGCTTAATCCTTTTCACCCCGATCAAAGCATCACTGTTACTTAATGACCTGTTCATGCCCTGCATTTTCAGGGACCCTTTAAGCACACTCACTCTGCTGCCCTCCACATTCGAAGCTCAGGCCCTTTAACCATGCCCTGTTCTCCAGTCATGAATCAGTGCTTTGGGCCTGTTAACTACTCAGAGGTCTGAAGACCCCCTAAATATTGCTCCAATGCCATGTCCCCTCAGCCCTCCAATGCAAAGGTCCTGCTAATGACACCCCACATCATCCTTCTACGAACTGGTCCAAGACATACACCAGCCATTGGACTTCAGCTCAAGGACCTGGCCCTTTGACCACACCCTTTCCTAGTCCCACTCCCTCAGAGCCCAGATTACCCAATTTGACAACTCCGCAGTCCCTCGCTCTGGTTTCTATGTCCTGGGCCAATCGCTATTCCCTGGAGAGAGGGTCTGCCTAGACTCTAACAAGTTTGTTTGTTCAGTTGGAGTTTGCCAGGCCCACAGATTTGACGTCAGTCTTTGGAAGTCAGAAAAATCACAGGGTGGTTTTAACACTGCCTCAAAGAAGGGGGCAGTATAGAGAGCCTGAAGGAGTCCCTGGTTCCAAGGCCTCTCCTCCCTCAGCCATGCACTCAGCTCTCCAGTGAGTCCTGGGTCAGCTGGGGTGAGGAATAGGTGTCAGCACCAGAACATGGGCCCCCACCCTTTGACGCAGTTCCCCTCATGGTCCTTTGCCAGAACTACTCCTGTAACATCAACACTTTGCTTCTGGTCAGAGCTGGAAGACATGGAGGGAAAAGTGTATAGGGGTATGTAATCTTTTATGAGGGACTCCGGCCTGCGAAGTCCCCTGGTTCGCCGCAGATGGAAGAACGACTTGTTCCAGACACCAGTTGCCTGTCAAGGAAAGGGAAAGGTGATTCTCTGTAAAGGAGAATGCCCCGAGCCCCTGTACTCAATGCTTTTATTGAGAGGGTTACAGGCGGGGGATAGGTAGCAGGAATGTATAGGTAATCTAATTACATCAGTAATTTAAGCTTACAGAGGGTAGGTATTGTTTAAAGAAGACAATGGCAGGAACACTCCGGGCTGCTTGTGTCCGAGTTGAGCAAACATTATGGCGCCAGGTGGGATTTGGGTCGGGGTCCAGGAATTTTGTAAATTTCCTTCCCAGCCTTCAGCTGGTTATCTGGTAGAAGATTAACAGAGCTTGAGGGAGAAACAAAGCATGCTGCAAGGAGTGTGATTTACTTCTGGGTCTGATTTCCCCTGGGAGCCCTCAGAGTTGTCATTGGGTCTTGCCTGTCTTCCGCGTTACCAGTGTTCCAGCCAAGGCTTACTGGTCGTCTCCCAGGCCCTAGCTTACGTGGGACTACAGTTCCCGATACCACTCAAAGCAGCCCCCTACAATCTCTAGGGTTTGAAGAGTAATGTGATAGGCCCTTTGCATTCCAGAGCCCAAGGCCCTTCCCCATGTCCTGCTATTGTGGGAGAAAAATGCCAAAAAGAAAACCAGCACCTTCCTTAAAAAAAAAAAATATACCCTATTTGTTAATTTTATTCTAGATGCCATTTTGGAGAATAGCCAGGTATACAGCTGCCCTTTAATTAAAGAGAATTAACTGGGATAGGTTGGAACATGGCAGTCTAGGGTTCTGAAAAAAAAGAGCCTTGGCTGGTATGGCTCAGCGGATTGAGCACTGGCCTGCGAACCAGAGGGTTGCTGGTTGATTCCCTGTCGGGGCACATGCCTGGGTTATGGGCTGGGTCCTTGATAGGGGGTGTACAAGAGGCAAACCACACGTGGATCGTGGATGTTTCACTCTCTTTCTCCCTCCTTTCCCCTTGCTCTGAAAATAAACAAATAAAATGTTAAAAAAAAAGAAACAAGATTCCTAGAGTTCCATCCACCAATGTTCTGAAAAGGATAAGAAAATTTCTTCTCTGAGGGTTGAGGCAGCAGCTGAGGACTGGAAAATCTCACGAAGCCAGGTTACACTTAGGGTCTGTTTTGGGCCTCATCTGCTGCTGTTGGACCACAGGGACGGGTCCCACCCTACGCAGCTCACCGGTGCCAAGGCAAGGTTGGCTCTGCAGGACCCTCGTTGTTGCTGGTCTTTGGTTGGTTCCCCTTTTCCCGACCTTTCACATCCCCTGGGAATTTTAATGCTATTTATAATAGTGTTTGCCTGAGCTGCCTCTTTGCAGTGTCTGTCCTAACAACTAAAAGCAGGGCCTGAACCTTTCCCTATGGCTAGGAAGCACCGCCATGAACAGAGGCTTACTTGTCTTTTGGGAGAGGGGCCCAACCTGTAAAAATCTTAGTGTAAATAAATTGCAATATTGGAAGTGTGTCTGATTAATAAAATTGCGAAAACACTTCAGATTTTCTGCCAACACATATTAGCACAGGAATTACCTGGGGGTTGAAAATCCGGAAGAGAGAATGCAGGGAAACTGGGAAAAATTAAAAGAAAGATAAGGCGTGATGAACAGCATTGAGACCAGGATAAATCTGGGAGGTCAGAGTGTGGGCATTGCCCAGACAGAATTTACAGGACAACTCTGGAGATAGTAATGTGGATTGAAAGGGAAGACAGATGTGTCTGTCATAGGGTTTGTTTTCCAAGAGCTGGTGATTGCCTGGATGTACAAGATAGGGGAGAATTTAAAAGGATTAGCACAAACACAGCTTTCCAACAGTAGAAACATTTGCTAAAGATAAGTTCTCATCACTCCAAGAACCCAGGCAGAAAGCCAACATCATCTTATCTGTGTTTATCACAAGCTTCGTTCCTTCTCTGGGGGGGAGGTTGAACTGCGTATCCTCTTTCCCCATCCAGGCCCTGCATTGTGCTGACTTACGTGGTAGAATATGTTTTGTGTGTATGTGGAATGGTGCCACTTGTTAATATATTCTCCCGGCTACAAATTCACCTTTTGTTGCCTGATCTGTGAAAGTGGATCTGGGCCCTTTGAATACTTTTCCTTTGCCAGCTGGCATGAGGTTTATCAGTAATGGGCTCCGGAGCAACATTGCAGGAGGAAAAGGTCTTCCTTCCTGGTTCAGGTGGCTCTTTCACGGGGCTTCTGAAGAGTAAGTACCCTTCCCCCGCACTCCTTGACCAGCGCAGTTTCTCCATGCTAACTGCCTGCAGGGCACAGTGGCCTCCGCTGACCGGCCACCCCGTGTGTTCTTCAGCCCTCCACTCAGGCAGTGGTGGTTTAGTCAGGAGCCCAAATGGCACAAGCTGCTGCTTCTGCACCCTCTTTATCTCTACGGGCATACAATCTGGGGCCCCACTGACCTGGCTTCCTGGCAAGCAGATCACCTGAATTTTCATCTCGTGCAGAGGCCCGGAACTTCCCAGCCCCTTACTTCAGCTCCAGGTACATGCACCCCAAGGTACCACCTTAGCTGCCGCAGCCTAAGCTATGCAGAAAAGTATGCGAGGTTCTCGCAGCTTTCCAGTCTCCATTTCCAGCACGGCTTATAGCAGTGCTCTGACTGTCTCCGCTCACCTGCCCATCAGCCTTGTCTCACTTGTGCCTCGTAAGTTTGTTTCATGCCGCCCGTCAGATGCAGACACTGTGTGGTCCATGTTTTGTATCAATATCAACATCTTGGTTCTCTGTCCACATCCAGCTCCGTGTACTTGCCTACCACCTTTTGCCGGCCTGCATTCAAGAGGGTTATTCCTGCTTGTCACCTCTGGCCTGTGCAATCCCCTACCCCCACCCCAGCTTCTCCACCACCAGGGGGCTGTAACCACACCTCCAGTGAGGGCTGAACCCCAGCCTTGGGGAGGGAACCCTCCTTCCATGTTTATCCTTCCTTACAAACTCTCCCTTGGCTGAGAGTTTTCTTTCAATGTTTATCAGTTACTCTCCTATTGCCATATAGTACTTCTTTATGTTAAACTTCCCATTTAAATTACTGTGTGATTTCTGTCTCCTCATTGGACCTAGACTGACGCAGATGCAAATCGTGTGTGCAGTTTTTTTATGAGGGCGAAGACATAAACTTTTGACGGCATTATTCAGTGACCCCATATGCCGAAGAAATAATGCTGGTCGAAGGTATTATGAACACTAGCTGGGGCTCTGGCCCTGAACCCAAACACAGAAATGGTCTAGACCTGGGGATGGCAGATGATAGCCTGAAGGCCGAATCTGGCCTGTCACCTGTTTCTCTGTAAGGCTTGCAAGCTAAGAATGGTTTTTCTATTTTAAATGGTTGAAAATAATCAAAAGAAGAACAATATTTTGCGACACATATCTGTGTCCATAAGTAAAGTTTTATTGTAACACAGCCACACATTTGTTACATATTGTCTATAGCTGCTTTCATGGTACAACCATTGAGTTGGGTAAGTGCATCAGAGACCATATGGCCCATGAGCACTAAAATACTGTCTGACCCTTAACAGAAAAAGTTTGCTAATCCTTGATCTATACTAGGGATTTCCAACCACTGTGCCATGAGAATTTTTAAAACATGCCATATCTGACTACTTAGTCAGGGACACTGACCTCTTTTTCCCTTAGATTGCCAAATAAAAAAATGATGACAGCCGACACAGCAATAGCTGTCCTGTATGAATGAATAAAAATTATACCTATTTTTGGTCAGAGCAGCAAAATTTTAGTAATTAGTTTATGTGTTCCTTGAGATGAAAAAGGAGGAAAATCGCTGATCTAGACTGAACCTTGGGGACACTTTACCAAAAGCCAAATGAATAGCCTACTTAACCCCATATTCTGGAATTCATGATCTCTTTTTTTCCCCTTATTTGTAGAAACTAACAAGCTGATTCTAAAATGTATATGAAATTGCAAGGGATCTGGAATGCCAAAACAATCTTGTAAAAGAAAAACAAATTAGGAGGACTCACATTTTCTGATTTCAAAACTTGCTACAAAGCAATGGTACTGATATAGGGATAGACTTACAGATCAATGGAATAGAATTGAGAAGTCAGAAATAAAATCATGTGTATACTATGGTCAACCAATGTTCCACAAGTGTGCCAAGACCATTCAACGGGAAAAGAGTAGTTTTTTCAACAAATGGTGCTGGGGCAACTGGATATTTACCTGCAAAAGAATAAATGCCATACCTTATCTTATGCCATACATCAATTAACTAAAAAAGTATCAAGGCCTAAATATAAGACTAAAACTCTTAGAAGAAAACATAGGGTCAAATCTTCATGATCTTGGATTTGGCAAAGGATTAGATATGCCACCAAAAGCATGAACAAGAGAGAGAAAAAAAGATAAATTGGACTTCATCACAATTAAAAACTATTGTGCAGAACACAATCAAGAAAGTGGTATATCCATACCCACAACCCACAGAATAAGAGGAAATGTTTATAAATCATATTTGATATGGGACTTTTATCTAAGATACATAAAGAACTCTTACAACTCAATAAGAAAAGAAAATAACCCAAGGGTGATATACAGATGGCCAATAAGTATATGAAAAGATGCTCAACATCATTAGTCATCAGGGAAATGCAAATCAAAACCACAATGAGATAAATACCAGTTACATACCGAGGATGGCTAAATCCAAGTCACTTAATAACTAGTGTCAGTGAAGAAGTGGAGAAATCAGAACCCTCACACACTACTGGTGGAAAATAAGCCTGGCAGTTCTTCAAACAATTAAACAGAATTACCATATAACCCAGCAATTGCACTCCTAGGTATATATACATGAGAGAAATGAAAGCATATGTCAATATGAAAACTGGCACACAGGTGTTTAATGCAGCATTATTCATAGTAGCCAAAGGGTGGAAACAACTTAATGTCTATTAACTGATGAATGGATAAACAAAAGTGGTATATGTATACAACGAAATAGTATTCGGCCATAAAAAAGGAAAGGAAGTACTGATGTGTGCCACAAGGTGGATGAACCTTGAACACATCATGCTAAGTAAGGGGGCGAGGTGGGTGGGTGGAGGTGGAAGAGGGTATGGGAGTTTAAATGGCAATGGAAAAAGCCCAATAAAATAAAAAAAATGTAAAAATAAGCTTAGGGAAATAAGGCGGTCACTAAAGACTACATAGCATATGAATTCCTTTGTAAGAAATGTCCAAATGTCCTTCATTCACATGCACTCAGAGAGGCTTTTCCTGATCATTTAGCCAAAGTTACAACCCATCATCACTCAGTCTCCTTACCCTACTTTGTCCCCCACCCCCCACCAATTACTCTGATGTTACTTTCTATACCTATTCATTTGATTTATTGTCTGTCTTTCTCACTAGAACATAAACTCCTTCAGAGAAGGGACTTTGTATGTCAGTAACAGTGCATGGCCTTAGTAGTTCCTAACTAAAAAAAAAAAAAAAAAAAAAAAAAATGCGTGCCTGAGTGATTTGTTAGGAGGCAGGGTAACTTGGGAGCAGCCGAGGAATCAGATGGTACTCTATTCTTGTTCTTGTCCCCTTGAGCAAGGTAACTTATCTGAGCCCCCATCTCATCATCTACAAATTGACAAAAATGGGGTGACATAATATTCATTTTAGGGGGGTGTGAGAATGAAACCACAAAGCCCCGAGGTGGAAACTCCCCTTGCTAGGTTTGAGGAACAAAAGGAGACGAGTGACTGGAGGATGATGAATGAGGGGAATGGTGAAGGAGATGAGGTTGGAAAGGGTTGCAGGCCTGGATTTTATTCCACTTGTGCTGGGAAGTTATGAGGAAGTGGAGAGCAGGGCAATGGCATCTGATATTATCCCACCAGAGTATAGAAGGATCCCTCTGGCTGCTGTGAGAGCAAGAGAAGAGGCCAGGAGACCAGTTAGGGATTCATTCAATGATCCAAGATAGAGATGATGGTGGCTGGTAGTGGGGCAGGTGACAACAGTCAGATTTAAGACATTTCAAAGGTGAGGATTTGCTGATTGATTGCGAGATGGAAGAGAAAGAGAGGAATCAAGGATGCTACCAGATTTGCTGTTTTGATTTTTAACATGAGAAACTTCTGAGATGGGCAACACTGGTAAGAAGTGGTTTTGGGAAGAAGAGTGAATAGAATCAAAAATTTAGTTTTGTCCTGGCCGAGTACCTCAGTGGGTTAGGGCATTGTCCTCATACACCAAGGTTGTGGGTTTGATCCCTGGTCAGGACACACAAGAATCAACCAATGAATGAATGAATAGGCAGAACAACAAATTCTGTCTCACTACTCCCCCCCATCAATAAATAAAAATTTTAAAAAATCACATGTATTACAAAAAGAATTTAGTTTTCATTGTTAAATTTAGTATACCTATTAGACATTCCTGTCAAGCAGGCTGCTGGATATTATAGCCAAGAGTTAAATGAAGAGCCCAGGGTTAAAGGAATAAATTTGAAAAACCTGAGCATGTAGCATTCAAAAATCATGGAACTGGATGGGATTGATTGATTCAAATATTTATTAAGCCCTTGTTTTGTGCTACGCAATTTCTAGGCACTACAGCAATCAACAAAACACAAAAATCCATGCTGTTGGAACTTACATTCTAATGGGGAGGGATAACAAAATAACAAAAACATATAGTATGTTAGCTCTTAATGTTAAAGAGAAAGGGAAGGTTGCATTTTTAAACAGGATGGCCGGGGAAGTCCTCAGTGGGAAAATGTTGAGCCTTGGAAGGTAAGGGCAAGAGCGATGCATATACCTGGACGACTAGCATTTCAGGCAGAGGCAACAGCAAATGCGTGAGGAGGCAGGAGCTCGCCGAGCAAGTTCACGGAGAAACTGGGACAGTGGCTGCACCAGAGAAAGCCGGAGTACAGGGGTGGGAGTTGTGGACCTACAGTTAATGGGTCGGGGCAGGAGCGGGGTGCGGGGGATTGAGGGTGAGAAAGAGCAGTGCCCGCGAAGTTCACTTTGCTTTTAGCTGCCCCTGAAGCCCCGCCCCACTTTGAGCACACTCCGGTGCAGAACAAGCGCCCAGCTCTGGGACCGGAAGTAGCTTACACCCGACCCCATTTTGCCCGCGTCCGTATTTCCGGTAGCGGCGGCGGGAAGAGGGCTGCTGGAGGCAGCTGGAGGCAGCTAGGCCTACGCGCAGTTGAATCCGGCGGGAATCGGATCCATCAGAACCGCCACCATGGTGAGGAGACACAGGCCGGCCGCGCGGGCGCTTCCGAGTCTGTTGTGGAGGGAGCGGCCGCGACTGATTGGGGAGGAAGCCGTGGTTGGCCGCTCATGGTGATGAAGGCCGGACCGCAGTCGCTCCGTCCCGGCGCGAAAGACGCGGACCTTGGATGTTCGGCTGGTTGGGGGAGGGGAAAGCTGGAACTGCGGGACGGAGGCCCCTGTCGCTCGGTGGGGGCGAGGGTAGAACCGTGGGTCTTCTCGGTGCTGTTGTCTCAGTACTTGGGATCCCGTAGCCGCTAAGTAAACTTTTGCAGAGGAAATGTGTGTATGTATTTCGAGAGCAGGCACTAGAACCGCAGGAGGACTAGGGGAGGAGGTGAGTGCCTGAGAAGGACATGGGGCAAGAGGTGGAAGGGCTACTGGCCAAAACCGGAGAGCATTCTTCGTTCTAGTAGATGGGGAGGAGGGAACGGGAGGGTGAATGAGACTGTTAGGAGGAAGAGTTGAACTCATTTCTTTAGCATATATGTATGAATACCGTGGACTCTTAAGGAGTTGGGGCTACACTATCAAATGTTTCTTTTCTTCACCGAGTTCACTTTCTATTTGGGGACATAATTTGGAGTAGTAATCCAGCATTAAGTAAAAGTAATGATGCGCAGGGAGGCAGGGTAAGAATGCTTTCAGGAATAGCGGTTACTCCTGGGAGGGGATATTGCCTTGCAATGCATGCAAGGGCAAAGCATTGAAAGTTCCTGGAAGGGGAACGGGAGAAAAAGGTGGAAGACGAGTTGGGAAGAACTGGCAGGAGTCTGGTTACTACGTGCCTTATGTGCTTCTTTATGGTGCTTGCGATGAGGCATGTCACTGAAGGATTTCAGCCCGCAAAATGGCATGAACTTTGTGTTTGGAAAGATCACTTTCTTATGTAGGTGTTACTACGTGTTGGGTGAAGTGAAAGCAGAGAAACCTGGTAGGGTATAGTTTGGGAAATAGAAGAGTAGGCAATAGATTCAGGCTGATAAGGTTCCAACACAGCTTCCTGATGCGGAGACAGGGCAAGCTGCCTCACCTCTCCCAGCTTCAGTGGCCCCTTCTGTGAAATAGCAAAGTAATGGAGCTGACTTTGAGACTTAAGTGAGGTATAAAGTGCTCATGACAGTGCCTGTTATACAGTGAACACCCAGTAAGGGTTGGCTGTTACTGGGTGGACCAAAAAATGTTGCCATGAAGGTTGAGGTCTGTGTGGCTAGAAGCTATGTGATTGATTACAAGATAGTTAAAGGAGTCCTCTCACATAATCTGGGTCTCCAGGGTACAATTCAAGGTTCTGGTTCACACATTTGTATGTTCGGAAACCTGTTCTTGTCCAAGTTTACAGATGAACAGCACACACGGGTCTGGCCCATAGAAGGCACTTGGATGAGTTACAACTTGCCAGCACCAGTCAGGTTGATGGGAGGCTGATAAACAGGTCAAAAGCCAGCTCATTTATTTCTACAGAGAAATATAACTGCCCAGGGCAACCGACATTTCACCTTGTGATGTCTCCGTAGTCTCTTTTAGCAAAGATACCTTATAAGCCAGGCTGTAAAGCAGAGAAGGGTATGGGGTTAATTAAGAAGTATATTACGTATTCTTAAAGATGATTATGTGTTCAGATTGATTAGTACCATGGCCATAAGCAAGTTTCCCTCCCAAAGGTAGTCTTGGAGGCACTGACAAATTCTCCACTGGGGGATTCCATTCTGATTTCCAGGATGATCAGCTCCTTTCTGATTAGCTTCTGATTGATTGGATTTTTAGTGCCAGTCCATTCCAGCTCTTTTACACGGTCGTTTTAGTGGGATGTGGGTGTTGTACAGCACTGGAGTCAGACACCTATAATCTTCACAAGGACAGGTGGTTAATCTGGTACGGATGGGTTGGATTAATATGGAGACATCCTACACGCCTCCTGAAATTTACCCAGCCTAAACAAAGCCAATTGTAATAAGGCATGATTTGAAGGGAGATAGGAGAAAATGGTAGTGGGCGAGGTCAGAGTTGAACACAGGCTAACATGGCAGAATTCCTGGGAAAGGGACTGCTGCTGTACTGAGCAAGACAGACGTGTGGGAAGGAGGTGCAGCAAAAGTTTTTACGAAGGACGAGAAGGACTATGTGGTTCCAAAAGAGTTGAATCTCACCCCTGCTGATTTCTCCTTGCAGACGGTGGGCAAGAGCAGCAAGATGCTGCAGCACATCGACTACAGGATGAGGTGCATCCTGCAAGATGGTCGTATCTTCATTGGCACCTTCAAGGCTTTCGACAAGCATATGAATTTGATCCTGTGTGATTGTGACGAATTCAGGAAGATCAAGTGAGGAGTGGGCTGTGTGGGGAGGGATCTGGATGGGGAGGAGTAGATTGGGTGGGTGGTCCAAGTGATAGGTGCTGATGTAAGTAGCTGCGGCTTGTTGGCTTGCTCTCCCATTTTAGAGGGCAGATTTAAATGGTGACGTTGGACTCTAAGAAATCTTCCGTAGCCCAGTAAGCCTTGCTCTGTAGTTCTCGCACATTACAAGTTGTAAGGAGGGCTGCTAGGCTTTTTGTTTCTCTTACTTTCTTGTGCCCCTGGGTACTGGGGTAAAGGGCTCTCATGTTTTCCCCACAGGTGTGTGAGGGGGGAGAGCTTGATTTTCTGGCCTCATTGCCTATTTGTAAAGCTGTAGCCTAAAGGGCTCTCCCAATGCAGCCTGGTCTGAAACTGCTTTAAGAAGCCTCTGACCCTCTTCAGGGTAAGTGCTCAGCTCCCGCTGTGGGTTTGGGGCCAGTGATTTTTTTTTTTGGCATTTATGGAAACAGTTGGACTTATTTTCTACTTTCCCACAGTTCCATAAGTTATTGGATAACTCCATTAAGTTAAGACTCACAGATCTTAAGTTTCTGGCCTGCTAAAATATGTGGTCTAGTTTTTTGTTCTATTTTTGCATTTAAGGCATTTTGAGGCCCAAAGAGGTTATGTGATTTCCATACTCATCCAGCTCGCTTTTGCCATGTGCATTGTCCATGTTTTGTTCTCAGCAGCTGTGAATTCCCTTGATTTCCTTTGAGGCTTTGTTTTCTCTGTGGCATCAGGTTAAGAAGTATTGGACAAGAAATGTGCCAGGGGCAGATGAGTGCCAGGTGTGCACCTTAGAGAAGGGCCAGCAGATCAGTGCAGAACTATTCCAGATGGTTCTCTTTGTTTTACAAATGAAACTCACTTTATTCTGATAATAGAAAAGTGTTTACTAGAAAATATATTTTAAAAATACATAAAAAATATAAGAAAAAATTAAAATGCCCAGAAGGTTTTTTTTTTAAGGTTGTAAAAGGGCAGTGTGTACTTTTATTTAAAAATACCAAAATACAGATAAGCCAAAAAGGGAAAAAATGTCCACCCATAGAAAAAATTACTGTTAATTAATATAAAATAGCCTTAAAATGAAACCTTTAAGTTGATTTTTAAATTTGGGTGTTTTTTTCTTTTCCTTATTTCTAGTGTACTGGTTTCGGGTTTTTCTTCCCTTCCCCTATCTTGTAGTTCTTTTTTCCAGTTTACATTCATATTTTGTTCACCCTTTTATGGCTGTTTGGAGATTTCTGTTTTTGTGCTCTGAGGACAGAAGTGTAGTTCCTGTGTAGCTGAGTGTTACTTTTCCTTTATGATTTCTATTTCTGATGTGAAGTGAGGGACAGAATGACAGGCCTCTAGGATTGAATTGTTACTGGAAGGATCCCACTTGCAAATGGGGTGAGTGGGATTCAGTTGACTTGAGGAATTGGTTTTGGCTGTGTTTTGACACTGGCAAGACCTTAGGCTAAAGGAGGGAACAGAGTGACAGCGAGGACGACTGAGGAAGGATGACTCGGTGGTTGCTACTGGGTAACATTGAGCCAGGGCCGGGCTTTCTTGACTGTTGTCCTGTCTCTTCTGTGCACCCCCTTGGCATGGGAAACAACCGCCTTAGGGGTTACAGATTCGGCCTGTGAAGACTGTCCAGAGGAGCTATCTTAGGGAAGGTTCATGTACCATTTGTCAGGAGAAAGAGCAAAAGACAAATCTTGGAGGCCCCTAGGTAGGTAAATAGGAACTTTACTCTCTTGCTAATACGTGCTTTTTTGTTTCTTCTCCTAAACCTGTCTGTAGGCCAAAGAACTCAAAACAAGCAGAGAGAGAAGAGAAGAGAGTCCTTGGTCTGGTGCTGCTTCGAGGGGAGAACCTGGTCTCGATGACAGTAGAGGGACCTCCTCCCAAAGATGTAAGTCAGAGCAGAGTGCCAGGGCAAGGCCGTTACTGAGCATGTGCTGGGTGCCAAGCGCTTAAGTATTTTTTTTAAAAGATTTTATTTATTTATTTTTAGAGAGATGGGAAGGGAAGGGGAGAGAGAGGGGGAGGAACATTGATGTGTGAGAGAAACATCGATTGGTTGCCTCTCATGAGCCCCAACCGGAGACATGGCCTGCCACCCAGGCATGTGCCCTGACCAGGAATCGAACGAATGGTTCGATGACGCCTAACCTGCTGAGCCGCACCAGTCAGAGCGCACTTAAGTATTTTATTTAATTCTGTAATCATCTTTTGAGGTGAATTACTCCTACTTTATAAAAAAAAGTAGGGTTTTAGTAACTTGCTCAAGGTGTCACAGCTAGGAAGAGGTGACATTGGCACTTGATCGCAGGCATTCTTGGTTCTGTAAACACCAGCCTGTCAATACATTTAGAAATAGAGCAGGCTTTAGAGAATTTAACCAGACTTGTTTTCCCTTTTTCATTTTAAGATATTTTTCATCAAAGGAATACACTGTTTTTTTGGTTCATGTATATATTTTTTAGTATTTAACACATTAATATGCATATAATATTTAGTTCTGCTTTTTCACCTCATGTAAACATTTTTCTACTTGCTGTATACAAGTCATGTTAATGAAATGACTAAGCTTTTCTCTCAAGTAAATACAGAGTAGTTTATCCTAGTCATTTCTTTATTTTTGGACTTCAGTTGAAACTTTTTCCAATATAAATGTCTGCAAGGAATGTTACCAATTTTTTCAGTTCAAAGCATATGTACACACTCATAACTCTTGGTATCTATTTCTAGTAGAATTTATTACTCTCATGTATCCCATTGTAAACCTTCATGACCACAGCCGGTTGTTGTAACTGCATCATTTGCAGATGAGGAAACAGTCCCCAGATCGTCAAATGTTTTTGTTTATTGCACCTTTCTGAATGGGGAGCCCAGGTTTTTTTCCAGTTTAATTTTCATAGGGATGCATCGAGGTGCTTGTGTTGTGTCATGTTTCTCTAAAGTTACCTTTAAGCTGTTGTAGCCTGTTACAGGGGTGACAGCTCGGCATAATCTTAAGTGGAGGAGTAATGACGTTGCCACATACAGATGGATAGTTGTTTTGATGCCCTAGAAGTCTCAAGGGCTCTCCTGGCAATGGCATTTCAAAGTATACATCTGATTGTCTAGGCCACAAGCATTTTGGCATGTTTCTTTATTTTTCAGACTGGCATTGCCCGAGTGCCACTTGCTGGAGCTGCTGGGGGCCCAGGGATTGGCAGAGCTGCTGGCAGAGGAATCCCAGCTGGAGTTCCCATGCCCCAGGCCCCTGCAGGACTTGCTGGGCCAGTTCGTGGGGTTGGTGGGCCATCCCAACAGGTGAGTTGGTGAAGGGCACCAGTGTCTAGTGGTTAAAATAAAGGATAGAGGGAGGGTCCACAGTCTGGGAAGAGTCCAGAATGACCAAGCTATGACTGTCAGACTATCAGTGTTTCACACACGGGGCTTTGTGTGTGTGTGTTCCTGGAATCAAGCGGAAAGGAAAACTTGTCATTTTAAGTATATTGGTGGTGTTAAAGAGATTCATGAAAGTTATATAGTCAACTGTATTGGAGCAAAGTTTTTCTATGACAGCATTGAAAATATACTCTTATAATTGTTATCAGTCCCTTGAAAATGCAGGTGCCTTCTCTAATTTGCATTGGGTATCCTCAGCTCAGGCCTAAAAGATGGAAATTGGGCATTCAGACTTCATCTTCTCTGGAAGATGGCTTTGAACAGGAAGGCTGATGCCATGAGTTGTAGCTTAGGAGATTTGGTGCCTGCTATTTCTTCACCAAGTAAAGGAGGAGAGTGGGACCCTGCATTGCACTGTACTATTCTGCATGATTCTTTTCCTGTGTCCTTTTAGGTGATGACCCCACAAGGAAGAGGCACCGTTGCAGCTGCTGCGGCTGCTGCCACCGCCAGTATTGCAGGGGCCCCAACCCAGTACCCACCGGGCCGTGGGGGTCCTCCCCCGCCAATAGGCCGAGGGGCACCCCCTCCAGGTAAGAAGCCCATAAGGAGACCATTGCTAATTGATAAAAGATCTTGAGCTGGATTTATGATGAGACGTACCTTGACTGAAACTGATGATGAGTTTTTACAAGTAAGCAGGATTACTCTGAAATCCAGCCTTACTAACTGTAGAACAGGAGCCATTGGGAGGCCCACCTCTTTGGCTCAAGTCCCCATTTACTAGTAGATGCTGGGAGGATGGAATGGTCCATCTGTCTCAGAACTTGGTGGGCAGCTTGGTATGTTTTCTGCTACTTTTAGACAGACACTTGAGCTATATTTTTGGGGCTGTTCTCTTGTAGGCATGATGGGCCCACCTCCCGGTATGAGGCCTCCCATGGGTCCCCCGATGGGGATCCCCCCTGGACGAGGAACTCCAATGGGCATGCCCCCTCCAGGAATGCGACCCCCACCTCCGGGAATGCGAGGTAAGTGCCCACAGCAGTCACTTTGACTTCCTTCCTTAGAGCCGTAGTGGGATGGGAAGTGGAGGGAAAATTAGATTTGGCCATACCCTCTGGGCTTTCAGGCCTTAAGCCTAAGGAAGTGAACTCTTAGAAGACAGCTTAGTTCAGAAAGGAAAGAGGGAACAGCATTTCTTAAATTGACCTAACTCCTGCTTAGAACAGTTGGAGCAGCCCTGCACGCAGGTCCTTCTCAATGTCCAAGGCAGTGTTCTCAGGGCACTATGAAGTAAAGCATTCCCAGGGATCCCAGTGAAGGGCATGGAATTGTCTCATGCTCTTTGGTTTGATAGTGTTTAGTAATTAAGAGAGGGCTCTGGGCTCTGCCATACCGCTTACTATGTACAGTCGTACCTTGGTACTTGTTGGCTTCAGAACTCGTCAAACCCTGTACTCATTACATTTTGACAAGAAAAAAATGTTTCAGCACTTGGCGCTTGCTAGGGACTCGTCGCACTTGCTAAAACACTGCCCCGAAGAGAAAATGCTTCATTGCTTGGTGCTGGTCAGCTTCAGCACTCATCACGAGTTCCAGAACGGGTGAATGATGAGTACCAACGTACCACTGTATATCTTTTTAACTCCAGTTTGAGAAATGCTGACATAGACCAGCCCTCCTTTTATTTATAGATAAGGAGGCAGACCCAGTGAGATCAGTGTTCAGACTCCCAGACCAGTGTTCCTCTCACCAAGCCATAGGAGTTTCTAGGGTGTCCCACAGCCACACTCGGTGACTCCTGTGTCTCTAGTCTAGGTTTTCTGCTTTTGGGTTTTCTAAGCACAGGAACCTAGTCAGCCCCAGCTAAGTCTCCAGTCAGCACACACGTCCCCTCCAGTTGACTGATAACTGCAGAAAGTGGGATGCTGGGACAGGGATGGGGGTTTGAGTTGCAGATCAGGCACTGACTAAACTTCTTACTCTTACTTCAGGCCTTCTTTGACCCTTGGTCACAGAGTTATGAAAGTAGCTCCACAGAGGCGTGGGCCCGGTTCCCCAGGGCCACGTTACCACAGACCTGTTTGTTTGTTATGCCGTTGTTCTGGAGTCTCACCGTTACTCTGCAAGTCTTACTTCTTACGGATTGTCTGGTTTCCCTTACAGGGCCCCCTCCCCCGGGAATGCACCCACCAAGGCCCTAGAGTCATCCTGGCCCTCCTCAGCTCCCTGCCTGTTTCCCGAAAGACTGTACATAGTCCTTTTATTTCCTTGTGGCCTGTGAAACAAATTTATAATAAACTCTTAATAGCCTCTGAATGGGAAATTGTGAATGCATCTCATGTTTCTGTTAATTTTTAGGAGAATCTTTGATTATATTTGATGCTTGAGTTGAGAAGGGGTGCTTTGGAAACATTAGCCCTAATCTTAGTTTCTTCCCTTATAAAATACTTTCCTACCCATTTGCAGAGATGTATTGTACAGCCTCATACGAAGAGAATTACAGAATTGAACTAGAGTGGGACATTTTAACCCATCAAACTGACAAATAATCAGTTGGTTGAAATAAACACTGTTGGTGAGGGCTGGGACTAGATATATTTTCTTTGGAAGGAACTCATCTAGATAGCCTCTTTAAAAATTTTTTTTAAATATATAATCATTAGATAGCTTCTTGATGCCACCTCACACCCTCTAGGATGTCTCTAATGGGGGAAAGGAAAACGTTGGCAAGTATGTGGGAAAATAGTGACCCTTGTGCATTACTTGTGAGAATGTAAAATGGTGAAGCGACTATGGAAAAGTTTGGTGGTTTCTTGAAGAGTTAAACATAGAATTACCATATGATCCAGCAGTTCCACTCCTGGGTATGTATGTACCCAAGAGAAATAAAAATGCATGTCTACACACAAACTTGGACACGAATGTTTGTGGCAGCACTGTTCATAATAACCAAAAGGTGGGAACAATACAACTGCCCATCAGTGGGCGAACTGATAAACAACTTGTGGAATATACATTCATGGAATATTATTCAGCCATAAAAGGGATGCAGTATTGATACTACCACTGGCATGAACTTGGAGAACACTGTGCCAAGGGAAAGAAGCCAGACACCAGGGTCACATGATTGGCTTGTAATTGATTCCTTTTCTATGAAATAATGTAGAATGGGTAGAGCCAGAGAGACAGAAAGCTGATTAGAAGTTACCAGGGAGTGGGGATGGAAGAAATTACTTAGTGGATATGAAGTGTTTTTATGTGGTGATGAGAAAGTCTTGAAACCAGAGACACAGTAGGTAATTGTACAACATTGTAAATACACTAAATGCCACTGAGTTCTAATGGTCAAAGTAGAATTAGACTTCAATTTTTAAAATAAGTTTCTGCGCAGGAGTTTACCAAGGCTTTTTGTCCTGGGAAGGATATTCCCAACAGAGGAAAAGGCTGAGGAGTAGGACACCAGGTAGGTGGGTGTGGCAGCAGCGGCTCGTCAGAAGTGTCAGTAGTTGGCCCAGCGTCGCAGTGACCTGGCCCTGACAGCAGCACACACTGGAAAGCAGGGCCGAGGCTACCCTCTGCCCGGCCTCCCAAGCTCCATGCCCTGCCAGGCGGGATCCAAGGGTTTCGTACTCCCAGCCTGCGGGGAAAGGCGGGGACTCCGTACACGAGCACAAGTGTAAACCAAAGGGAAAGCACACATTGCCCAGTGGTTAGCAGAGTCAAAATCTGGCTGCTCAAAACTTTCTGAAAATCGATTCAAACAATGAAGTACATGGATCTGTGTATACAGCCCTACGCAGAGAAGTCGAGGCACGCTTGCTTTGGAGAACCACTGACTAAGGAACAAAAGGGAACGTCTGCCGTCAGATACCTGGGCATTCCCATTGTGTCCTCAAGGTAACTCATAAGTCCCTAGGGGTGAAAGAGGTTTGGGTGGAGATTGCTAGTGCGCTTTGACTTACAGACTTTCCTCCAGTCTAGTTTTCATATAAGCTGCTATAATACTGTATTAGTTCAGTTAGTAAATTGGTCTGTGGCTGTGACGACAATGAGACAACCAAGTGGAGACATTAGGTTTGCTGCTAGATTTAAGTCTGAATTCTGCTTGGTGAGACCCACATCTGCACTATTTCATAGCTTATGTACTCTGCTATTTCTTTAAAAAATATTTTATTTAAATGCTCACTGAAGAATGACAATGGAGCCCTGGCTGGTGTGGCTCAGTGGACTGAGCGCGCACCTGTGAACAAAGGTCACCGGTTGATTCCCAGTTGGTACGTGCCTGGGTTGCAGGCTGGGTCCCCAGTTGGGAGTGTGTGAGGAAACTGGTCAGTGAATCTCTTACACACCAATGTTTCTCTCCCTGTCTTTCTCCCTCCCTTCCCCTTTTTCTAAAAGTAAAGAAATAAAATCTTTAAAAATAAAAAGAATGACAATGGAAAGAAAATAATCAAGAGTCCCAACACCCTAAACTTTCAATTGGGTGATCTTATGCAACTTCCTTTTAATGTCAAAAACATATCCCAGATCTTTGAAAATATGTTCACTAAGTGAACATACCACTATTTACTTAACTAATTCTCTGTTGTAGTTGGACATATAGATAATTTTTTTCACTCACAAATAAGGGGATGATCATATTTTTGCATAAAGATTATTCTATATTTAGATTACTAAGGAATTTCTGAGTGAAAGGATGTGTTTTAATGAACTTTCTTAAAATTTGAGTTGATTTGTCCTGTTACAAAACAGATAAACTGTACTTTATAACATGTTCCTCAGAACTGATAATTGTCATTAAGAAGAAACATACTTTTCTGATTTGAAGCTGAAAATGATGTATATCATTGTGTTCTTTTTATTTCAAAGGAGGGATTAAAATATTTTTTTCTTTTGTGTATTGTGTTAAAAATTTGGGAAATAGATTTTTTTTTAAACATTAGTACATGTCATAATGATTACTAGTGTGTATATCTAGTGAGAATAACAACTCATTCTGATTTTGGGAATTCATATCTCTGATTTTTCTTGATTACAAATCAGGCAGTAATAAATGTTTTGTGTAGAAATATTTTTTCTTTGGATTTTCTAAGTTTTTAGGAGCCCTATGTATGATTCCAAGACAGGCACTATAAAGAAGGAAACTTCTTTAACTGAATTCTGGTGTATGCATGAAATACAAAGAATTGGCCAGTTTTGTTGTCTGTGGGGAAAGAAACCTAGTTTGAGGGGAACAGGAATGAAAGGGAGAATTACCATTGCATACCATTTAGAACTTTAAAAATATCAAGCTGTTCCCTGACTGGTGTGGCTCAGTGGGTTGGGCATTGTCCTGCAAACAGAAAGGTCACCCGTTGGATTCCCAGATGGGGCACATGCCTGGGTTGCAGACCAGGTTCCTGGTTGAGGACACATGAGAGGCAACCTATCCATGTTTCTCTCGCACATCGATTTTACTCTCCCTGACTTGTTCCCCTCTCTTTAAAAATAAATAAATAAAATCTTTTAAAAAAATATATTGAGCCATGTGAGTGCATTATTTAGTTTAAAAAATCAAGTACATTTTAAAAATAAAAAAATGGTGAAATAAGGAATGAAGTTAAAAAAGATAAGTCCACTAGGAGGCAGCATTGCTCTGTCAGGAAGAAGGAAGTGGCAAATTGGATAGCTAGGCTTCACGGCATGGGTGTTGGGATTATGGATTGGTTTTATTCTTCCTCACTTTGGGTTTTGTTCTAATTTTCTATAAAGACCTATACACATTATTTAAGTGTCCAGCCTTGCCCCTCTTTAGCTGTGTATAAATTCATAAAAGTATAGTTACCGAGGAAGAAGGAGGCTATATTTAAAATGCTAATGTATGTATCAAACAGCCCTCCCACTGTATTACATCACTCCATAACTGTCACATCCTTGCCAACACAGGGTATTGTCACATCATTAGATCTTGTTTGATCTGGTAAATTTTTAAAAATCTTATTTTAATATGTATCTATTTAGTTTTAAGGGACACTAGTTATGTTCTCCTATTTAAAAGCAACATATATATTTCTCTGTGGACTACTTCTCCCCCTCTGACGAGGGCAGGGAATCTGTCCATGCTTTCCATTGCCCTGAGCACTCAACATGTTGAAGGAATGAATGGTATTTTCTGAGCTCCAGTTTCCTCATCTGTAAAATGAGGGTGTGTCTCCTTGCCTCAAGGGAGGCCGATGGACTCCCCTACCAAGTTTGGTTTGGGCGGCTGAGACGGATGATGCGTGCATCAGGGGGCAGGAAAAGATTAATTACTGATGTAACGAGGCTTTCAGTGGAGAGCAGGGCAGGGTCCTAAGCAAGTCTGAAAATGGCTTGGGAGAGCGAGGCGTGACTGGCCCATTTGATTGTGCTTAGGGCACGGGGCTGTGGTGAGGGTCCTGCGGGAGGGCCAGGGCTAGTCGGGCTTAAACTTCCCGCCGGTGCCGAGGGAGGGAGCCCATAGGCTTTCCTGTGGGCTTGAAAACTGTCAACAGTAAAACAGACAAAAGGAAGTCAGACTTTTTATTACAGCATTATAGAACGTCATCTCACTGAAGATTCAATGAAGTGCTATATATAATAAGATTAGCACAGAGGACACTGCCAATAAATATTTACCATTATTGTTGTTGTTCTTGAGTCTCTCAATTCTTTGTAAAGAGATTTTTTCTTTTAGGTATAACTTTAGAGTATATTTTTCTCAGGAGTGATATCTATAGGTATGGATTTGAGTCACTCTTTCATATAATCTGGCTTGATTTGCCATTGTTTCTTCGCAGCGTACCAGGGTTAGTGTTTTGTATGCAGTCAAAGAAAGTACATACATGCCTGTTTCTAGAATGCCTCATACTGAGGGCCGTGCACAGTCGTGGGCGCTTTGTATGTGTATGTCAGGGACCACTGGCTGTCGTGAATGAAAGAGAATATCCCTGGGATACGGGGTTGGGAGGTTGGTGGTAACACCGAGCATATGCATACCCTATGATCCAGCAATTCCACGTTTAGATATATGCCTCACAGAAGTGCTAATGTGTTCACAAAGGGACATGCATAAGCATGTATCCAGCAGTTTGATTCGGAATTGCTCCCAGCTGGAAACTACCTAAACGTCCGTCAACAGTGAAGTGGGTGAATGGTATATCCACACTGGAACACTGGACAGCAAAGAGTATGGAAGATCTACAGTCACACGCAGCAATGGGGATGAATCTTCTCTATGGCATGTCAAGTGACAGTCAAAGATCAGACACAAAATACATACTGTGCAATTCTATTCACATAAAGCACAAAAACCAATTTACTTTTATGATCTGGCATAATGGTTTCCTTGGAAATGGGCACAAAGGGAGTTTTCAGGTTACCGGTAATGTTCTGTTTCTTGGTCAGGTGCTGGTTACCCAGTGGGTTCAGTTTGTAAAAATTCAGCAAGCTGCTCTCTTTTGATATTAATACATTTCTGTATGTATGTTAAGCCCCTATAAAAATTAAAAAGACCCGCATTGGAGAAAATCAAAAAGGAAATTTATCATCATGTTCACTGTGGCAGTGTCTAGGTGACGAGACTCTGGCTAGCGTTCCCTTCTCTTTCTTTATTCATTCAATAAATATTCGTTGAATTATGTACTAGACACAGTTTTATTCAACCGTGCTGGGAATAAGAGAGTAAACAAAATAGAATTCACTGTATTTGATGAGCTTACATTCTAGAAGGGGGAGATGGACCACAAATAATAAACATGTAAATAAGGGATATGAAACACTAATAATTGCTATAGAGGAAAGAAAATCGGGAAGAGGGAGAGGCAAAGAGCTCCAAGTGCTATTTAATTAGAGCGGTGAGAAAAGGGCCTGCTGATAAAGAGCAATTTGAGCAGAAACCTATTGCTTCAAGCCATGGCTGAGGATGGAGAATAGGAATTCCAGGTGGAGGGGACAGCAACGGCAAAGGCACTGAGGTGGGAGCATACTTTATTTTTCAGTGAAAATCTAGGTCACAGCGCCAAGTACCAGTTTATTGCATCTCAGCTCCAAATCCACCCTTCAGTGCCTGCTCTGTAGATAGACTCAAAATATTTTTTTGTCCCTTGGTAGGAATGGTAAGGCTTGTCCGTAGAGGGTGCTGGAGAGGCGTTGCAGAAGAGAAGGCTTTCTTTTCCGGCTGTGGTGTGTTCTAGGCTAGTTGCTGCCGCTTGCACTGCTGGGTGGTCTCTGCAGCCCTGGGGGCTTCTGCGGGGGAGATGGCCTTCGTAGCACCAGGTCCCGCAATGCGCAGTGGCCATCAGCACCCCGCGACCAGCAGCGCCCCCTCCCGTGTGCCCATCTTGGGCGGTTTTGAACAGGATTCCTCTGGGGAGATGCCTCACCATGAATGGCTTTCCCTCGCAGTCTAGAGGGCAGATTTCCAGCAACTTCCACTGGAGAGGCACCGCAGTGACTGCTCCGTCCATCCATCGGGGCACAGCATGCCCTCGCCAGCAACACCTGTATGTCATCCGTGCTGGGGAGCTGGAGTGGGCTCTTGCCTGGGCTGTCTGTCTCAGCCCAGGAATAGTAGCTGCTCCTTAAATACAAAACTCCTATCTTCTTGGGAGTTCTCTTTATGTCTTCCTAGCAAACGCCCCATTACTCCAACCCCTTGTTGCAGTCAACACTTCTTTATGTTAAACTTGCTCCGTACAGATCACTGCGTGGTGCTTGTCTCACGAGTAGACCTGACTGAGGTAGTCACTCTGGCTCTAATAAGCAGATAAGAAAGGGGACAACTAGAGATAAAGATCGGCTAGGGTGTCCTGAAACACCCTTGCTTCTGCTCTGAGTGAGATGGGTTGCCCGTGGAGGGGATGTGAGCAAAGGAATGAAATGATGTGACTTAGATTTTCAAAGGTTCCTGCTGGTTGCTTAGAGGAGAAGAGACAGAGGGGAAGAAGAAGAAGGAAGACGGAGACTAGCGAGGAGGCTACTATAATAGTCCAAGCAAAAGGCGGTGGTGGATCAGGGAGTGGTTAGTGGTGGTGTTGAGAGGCCCCATGGATTCTGGGGATCTTTTGAAGGTAGAACTGACAGGATTTGCAGTTGGATTTAATGAGGTGAGAGAGAAGAACTGGCATCAAGACTAATTTTAAGGATTTTGACTTTAGGAGCTGGAAGGAAGCAGTTTCTATTTACAGTGGACGGGGCAGGAATAAAGGATTCATTTGGGGATGTATTAAGTTAGACACAACAAATTGAGACATTTATTTAAGAGAAGTAAGAACGGTGGAAATCCATGGCACCTCAGCCCAGAGCGGCTCCCCTTCCCCCCGCCCTCCCCAGCTCTGCAGTCCTGCCAGGGCGAGGCAGGCGGTGGGGTCGGCAGCTTGCACTGATTTAATTGGAGGAGAAGAGTGCAAAAGATTACCAGGTGCTAGGCAGGACAAAGGTCTCAGGGTCTGGGCAGTTCTAAATGTTATTACTAAATGTTATTCTTGCTAAATGTTAAAATGTAGCACAGTATTTTACAGACCAGCTGTTAACAGGATGAATTTGACAGGAACCCAACAGGATAAATGTAGCCAACTGCGAAGAAGAAATCAATGTGTAATTAGCCAAATAGTGTATATAAGCAATGGCTAAGCCTCCTTTCCAGGAGACAGGGCTTTGGATCAGAATGCCGTTTCCTTCACATGCTGCAAGTAAATAAGACTACCTTGCAACAGCCATGTCTTGTTCTTGAATGGAGCACCCCAAGCGGCCCACCCCTCAAGTTTGGTAACACAGGGGTGATGTCAAACACAACAGCAATATCAGTGACAAACAATGAAAGAAGGCAACCGTCATGGCCACGGCCAGCCT
This sequence comes from Pteronotus mesoamericanus, assembly GCF_021234165.1. Taxonomy (NCBI): domain Eukaryota; kingdom Metazoa; phylum Chordata; class Mammalia; order Chiroptera; family Mormoopidae; genus Pteronotus; species Pteronotus mesoamericanus. The sequence goes on along the minus strand of NW_026555105.1, from coordinate 22,541,572 downwards.
GAGGTCTCTGTACTGATCCGGGTAAGCAAAAGACAGGCAGGTAGACCAGCTGGAAACTTAACAAAGGAGGTCTGGGACGCGGGTCTTGATAAGGTCCCCCTGATCTCTGGTGGTCTGCAAGGCTGCGCTCGTGCCCAAGGCTGAGAAAACCCAAGGAGAGATTGGAGGGGAAAGCAGCCGGCTACATGAGGTCTCGTAAAAACAGAATGTAAAAGATGGGTCCCATTTGTGAATTGCCAGGCATTCCTGAGAGTATCTGCAGATCCATCAGCAAAAGATGGAAGCCTTACTGTCTCAAGGTGCTTAAGCACTGCTTCTGACTAATCACATGCTAACCCGGGGGTGACCTCTAGGAAATCAGGCTTAAAATTAAAAACAAGAATCAAAGAACACTCAAACAAACAAAACCCCCAAAGCATAGACCACAGGGATGCCAGTAAAATAGACTCCATAGAACTAATCCAGGCAAACAAATCCAGGGCACATACAAAGTAAAAAATAAACAGCAATAACAACTGCTTCTCCTGGGGGGATTGGAATTCAGAGTTGCAATGATATATGATGTAAAATGTTCAGTCTTCAACATAAAATGGAACCCATATAGACACACACTCACAAACCGGTAAGAAAGCAGTCAGTTTCCCTGGTGACGGGTTGCCTGGCAGTTGCCTGGTCACCAGTGGCGGCAGTCTTTGCTGCAACAGTGCAGGCTGCCGAGATCTGTGGGCTGGAGCCCATGCTGGGCTCTTCCTGCCCGTTCTGACGGCGGCTGCTGCGGCAGTGGTCAGGCCTTTGGGTTTCGAGGATGGGGTGTCTTGGTCCTGTGGCAAAGGGGCCTGGGAGGGGGTCCCGAAGCAGAGCCCCCCCGCAGCCTAGCACATGTGGTGATGGAGGACCTGGTGGAGAAGCTGGAGTTGCTCCACTGGGAGGAGTTCCTCCTCTGGAAGAACAACCTGTAGCTCCTGTCCAGACATTATTTTGCACTTCCTACCAACCCTGGTGAACAACAGTTCTACATGTTTTGCACTTATGCTACTTGGTTGATTTACAACGCAGGAGGGCCCTTTGAGCAGCTTCAGGAATATGATGACCCTAATGCAGCATCATCTGAGCTTCGAACATGTGGGAAAACTACAGATTTTCCTCCTTCAAAATTAAAGTCAGGTTATGGAGAACATGCATGCTATGATTTTGACGGTTTAGCTGAAGAAGCATTAAAATATATTAGTTTCACCTGGAAAAGACCAACTACCCAGTGGCAGTGTTATTGGGGAGAGATCTGAGCCGGGGGACCTCCTCCACCCCCCAGCTTGTTCCTAGGTTCTTGCCTGGCTCGCAAGACATGAATCAAGCAAGAGACAACATGTGTAGTGGAAATGAGAGAGCAACTTTATTTATGAAACACACATGAGCACAAAGCTGCAAGCAGACATCCAGCTAGTCTGCATGCCCCGCATATAGAGGAAATTAAGCTGTTAGTAAGTTTGTTAGTAAGTTTGTTCTATACACTTGAGCAGAGGCTACAAGGTGGCTCTTAGCTAATCTGAGTGTACCGATTTTTGGGGTTCAGGGGTTATATACTTTAGTTAGCTTCTAGGTTCCTCCTCCTTCTTCCCCTTCTAAACCTTGGGAATAATGTACAGCTACAAGGGCTTTCTTTCTCAGCTAGTAAGGGTTCTTTGTCTTAGTGAAGTTGCTTCAGAAGCTCCCTTCCCCAGCACAAAGTCTCAAGGATTCTCCTCGTCCTGCGCTATCCCTGCCTGTGATGTTTGGAACACCCGGTGATTTTATGGGGCCAGGCTCAGCCCTGCTGAGCCAACAGCTGACACATGTCTCCCTCCTCCTTCCTGTCCTAGTTTACTACCTATTCTACCTAATAGAAAAATTAGAAGAATAAACTGTCCCAGAAGATGATGCAGAATTAACGTTAAATAAAGTGGATGAAGAATTTGAGGAAGGAGAGGCAGACAACAAAGAGAACTTCCTTTATCTCAACATTTTAAAAGTCCAGACCTATTGCTTAGATATGAACAGATCTGCCAAACAGAAAGATGTTTCCGAGTCCACAGCAGATGCTGCAGAAGGGAGTCTAGAAGTGGAACGTGGACTACCACAACTGGAAGTCACTAATAGGACTGACAATAAAGATTGGAGAAACCCAATTGACCAAATGTACCAGCCCAAGAGTGGAATGGGATCTGCTCTAAAGGAGGCCAACGGGTTTTTGGACAAACTCCATAATGGAATTAGCAGGACTCTGGAGAAGATCAGCAGCCAAGAAAAGTACATCAACAATCAGCTTGAACCCTTGGTTCCAGAACATCATGCAACTCAAGCTCTGCTGACTGAGGCAAGGGAGCGATACCAGCAAGGAAATGGCAGAGTGACTGGAAGGACCAGACTGTTGTCCTGAGGTTACTGTAGAACTGGGAAAGGGAAAGCAAGAAATGGAAGAAAAAGGCAGCAGTATGGCTGATGGTGCTCCTTTGGTGAAGATAAACAGAGCTCAACCACACTGAAACCAGAAGCTGTTCAGAATCGGTGTTAAGGAAGATACATTACTCCAGTCAAAACCGATGGAGAGCCCGCTCTGGTGTGACTCAGTGGGCTGAGCGCCGGCCTGCGAGCTGAAAGGTCACCAGCTCAGTTCTCGATTAGGGCACATGCTGGGGCTGTGGCCCAGCTGGGGGTGTGCGGGAGACAGCAACTGATCTCACATATCGAGGCTTCTTTTCCTCTCTCTCTTTCTTGCCTTCTCTTTAAAAATAAATACAATCTTAAAAAAAAAAAACCACTGATGGAGAAGTCTAACATGACTAGGTACATGCATGCAATAATCATTCCAGAACCTGTATTTGACTCTTATTAAAACATATTGTTTTATTGTACTTCTCATCAGTTGGGTTTTTAGATCAAATCATATTTCAGGTTGCATATTTCAAAACACAATTACACCTCTTAACCCATATTCAATGGGTATTTTTACATTCACACATATTGTATCATGATGACTATGGATGGTTAAAGCCTTTAAATGAATATAATATTTAATAAAGTAATTAAAAATTCTCACTTTCAAAAAAAAAGGCAGTCAATATGCAGCCTCGGAGGGGGCCCAGGTGTTAGACTTAGCAAAGACTTCACGCAGCTGTTATGTTGAACTAATAGATCTGTAGAACGCTGAGTGGCGGTCAGTCTTATTTTCTTTTTTGGCATGCACCAGTACATTTAACTTGCTTATTTATTCATGACCTTGCTTACTTTTATTTCTCATTTTACTTTTTGTACCTTTAAAAATATATGACTGAATACCTGTCTCCACCAGCAGGTAGGTAATTCCCGTGAGTGCAGGGAGTTAGTAATGTTGCTGTTCAGCTCTTGGGCTGGACAGAGGGCCGGGGGGTGGACATGACGATGCGCTGCCCGGACCTTCCTTAAGTGGAGGGCTCTTTGCGCCAACTGCTAGGAGTGCCGCCTGCAGACCGCCCTCGGCTGCCAGCAGCCTCAGGGGTGGCCTCACTGCAGAGAGCCATCTTGCCTAAAGTCATGCCCCTTCTGGGCAAATCAGGGACAGATGCAAGCATAGAAAGGTCCAGCCATATCAGCTCAATCTGGGATGACTCCGATGGGTCATTCTAGCTCCAGAGCTGCCCATGAGGTGGGCCAAGGCTGCCACTGTCTGCATTATGGTTCAATTCCTCCCTCTCCCTGCTCCCCTACCTCCTCTGGTATGGATCCCCAGGCCATTCCCCAATAAATGTCCTCCATCCTGAACTTCATCTCGGGGTCAGATTCCTGGGAAATTCAACCTGCAAGAACTGAGCTTGAGGAAGACGGGAAGTTGGTGTTTGCTGAAAGGAAGAGGATTCTGGGGCCACTGCAAGGGGAGACCATCTCTGATGGCATGCGGAGTCTCCCTGCTGAAAAGAGTGTCCTTTACTATGAGTGGCATATTGCCTCTTTGTTCTGGTGGTGGGTGTGTAGCTGAGTTCCTTTTGCTCTTGGAAAATATGAATGCACATGAGTGGTGGAGAGGGCCCTGGTCAGATCCAGCTTTTACATTTTTTTGTGAAGAACTGGGCTGTGAATGCGGACTCCCAGAGCATGACAGAGCTGAAGAATACAGGGGTTGCCCACACTTCTCAAATATTTCTGTATAAGGACCTCAAAGGGAAAGGAAGGTGAGTTCCAAACGCTGGTCCAGTATGAGAGGTTATGTTTATCTGGCGACATCAAGTACACCAGAGGGGTGTGTGGCTCCCCATTTGAGAAGCTTAGATGTGGATGAGAAATGCAAGCCAAGGCCTAGAACCAGATCTGGCTGGGGTCAGGCTGAGGTCAGGACTCAGAATAAGGCTGGACCAGGGCTCAGTGTGGGGTCAGAGCTCAGACCAGGATCAGGTTCTGTTTGGGATCAGGGCACTGCCTGGGTTCTGGGCTCAATCAGAGGTCAGGTTAGAGCTCAGTCTTGGTTCAGGACTTAGCCTAAAACCAGGATGAAGGCTCAGTCTGCAGTCAGGACTTGGTTTGAGGTTGGCAGGAGAGCTTAGCCTGGGGTGAGAACTTAGTGTGAGATTGGAGTTGATGCTCAGGCTACAGTGTCTCAATCAACATCCTGCACCCTAAACTCCATCTCTGAGCCAGCCTCCTGGGGAGCTCAAGCTGCAACAGCTGAGCTTGAAGAAGACGGGCAATTGGCATTTTATGGAAGAATGAGGTGTCTGGGGCCACCACAAGGGAGACCATCTCAGTCTCCCTGCTAAGAGCATTGTCTTTTGTACTACGAGTGGGAGATCACCTCCTGTTGTCTTCAGTCCCCAGTGCCCCTTCCTGCTGCTCAACCCTGCCCACTCTGAACCTCCCGCTGCCCTTCTTTTAGAGGATCAGCATCCAAATTCGAGGCTTGGAAAGCAGGTCCTGGAGCTGAGGCAGCTCGAGGGTCTGATGTATCAAGTGCATCCACTCCTCTGGGTTCTCTAAGCTTTCCCCGTGTTGTGTAGAATCCTCAGAGAAATGCTGTCACTGAGGTCTTGGTCACAAGGCTCATCCATCAAACCCTATCCGCGTGTTTGCCTGACCCCTTTCTTGTAGGGACCCGCTACATAAATTGTTCCCACTTGAGGTTGCATCCAGGGGGTGTCTCACTGCAGATGACCCTGCTTTGTTGCTGTTGTTCAGATTACTTAAATTATGTCAAACATGCTCAAAAAGAGTCAGGAGGCTTTGACTAGAAATAAAATAATAAAGATTTATTCAAGGACCTTAGGATTTGCAAACTGGAAACACAACTCAGAACATTCCGAGTGTTCTGAAGGAGGAAAAAGGCTTAGGGTTCTTAGAGTAAAAAGTACATTTTTAAGTAGAATCAGTCCTATGTTCTTAGACTCTGAGTTGGTCTGTGCTGGTAATCTTCATATGTCTGGTGATCTGACAATGAGACAATTTCTGGAGGTCATTCAGATGGTCATTTGAGGGTGTGAAGTATGTCCAGGCATTGATGTGCAATAATCTGATGTGCATCCAGGTATTGATGCAGGACTGGAAAGTTCAAAAGTTTAAGTTCCCAGAATCAATGAAAACAAGAATAGAATTGTTTCCTCATCCTTTAGTCTATTTAATTTAAAAAAATTGAGTAGCTTCACCATTGTGACTCCATTTTATTCCTTATCTCTATTCCTCAGTTACATGATTAGTTATCATTGGCTGTCTAGAATACTTTGGAGATGATTTACATGTCTGATGTGGTTGTCTTCAGAGCTGGGAGGGTCTCTGCTCTAGTCCTCATCCCAGGGGGTCTCTGTCCTGTTTGAGTTGAGAGTGTGATTGTGTATAGTGTAAGCTGCTGGGGATGTTCTGCAAAGTCAACACTATTTTGGTTCCAAAGAAGGAAATCAACACTGCACTTGTTGTATGAATTCATTTATGACCATAACTAGATCAGATTTGGGACTGCATACTCAAATATAATCCAGTCTTGATGGTTCTTCCTCTGTCTTCAGCATCTTCCAGGCAGAAGTAGCCCCTCAGATGTTGGGCCTGGGTCTTCATTAAGGGAAAGTCTCCCATCCCTTCAAATCTAATGCTCTTTAGGAACATGACTTTTGGGTAAAACTTAGTCTGTGTAAATGGCAAGCACAAGCCCATTTATGCAAAATGGAAGTGTCGAGGAACATTTAGGTTTCAGCTTGAAAACTTTGGGGTTCTCCGTAAGAGCCAGGAGACTCTTGGGTCTGGATGTGGTCAGAGCATTGAAGAGCTAAGAGAGAAGCAACATGAACCCAGAGCTCAGCCAGGGTGATGGTGATCTGGCTGGCAGGCGGTGGCAGTGCTGGGTGCATTGAGGTTACTCTGATGCTCCATCCGTCAGCAACAAGGGTGATGGGATGAAAGTGGTAAAGGCTCCTTACATAATCCATCATTGTTGAGAAGTTTAAGGATTGATGGAGTCCAACATCTCATTTTACAGATAGGAAAACCAAGGCCAAAACAGGGAAGAGACTTGCCCAACTTCACAGAGTTGGCAGAAGCTGAAGCAGGACTGGAACCCAGGCCCCCTGTCTCCCACATGGCAGGGGCAAAGAGGTGGACAGGAGAGGAACGAGAGCTATCTCCTCTCCTCTCATTCTCCTGTGGCCCGTCACTTGGCTTTGGCCACGTGGATAATTACAAAGCCCTTGATGTCCGAGAAGTGGGAGCTGATGAGATCCACCTGCAGCTGCCTCAGGCCACTCTTTGAGGGGGTGACGTTGAACTGGACCAAGGCCCTCTCCTGGGGCTCTAGGCTGGGCACACTGGGAAAAGGGGAGAGGAGGAAGGAGAAAGGCAGACCACCAGCCCTCTTTCATTCCTGAGCCTGGTCTGCCAGTCCATGTCTCTCTAGAACTGTCAAGATCAAGGTCATACCTTGTGTCTTGACATTAGAGCCTCCAACTTAATATGCTCCACTAATACACTTCAAACTTAATCCTCCCTTCCACCACTTCTCACTCTTCCCAGCCAGCCAGGCTATTCTCCTCCCTGTGCCCTAACATATCCTACACTTTTTCTGTTAGGGATTTTTTCATCACTGTTCTTTCCACCTAGGATGCCTTCCCATTTCAATCAAACCCAAGGCCAAGATCAAGTTTCTCTTCTTCAGGAGAACTTCCCTGACTACATTGCCATGGAGACTTCTGACTGGGAAGCCCTCCATCCTTCTTGATACTCAAAAAGCTCCTGAATTAATCATTTAAGGCCTAGAGTAAATATCAGTTCTACTGTGGTTTCACCATGGTCCCACCTCGTCCCCACGCAAGGGCTGCCTCTGATCCCCCAGACCTTGGGGAGCCATGTGTCTGCATAAATCACACTGTCTTCATTTAAAGGGTCATTTGTCTCTGAGAGCCCTTCTCCAGAAAGAGCCTCATGTTTTCATCTTGGTGTTCGCAACAGTTGACATGTTGCTCAGAGCACAGGCCAATACAGTCAAGACCACAGGAATGAGTGAGTGAATGAATGAGTGCATGAATCATTGAGAATGAACATGTAAAATAAATGAGTGTGTAGATAAATGGAACATGTGTGAATTAGACATGAATGCATAAGTGAATGAGTGAGTGAATGTGTAAATGAGTGGGCAAATTAAAGAAAGAATGAGTGGATGAATGGACCAGTCAAGTAGATAAATGAATAATCAATGGATGAGTAAAAACATGGAACAAAGAGTGAGTGAATGAATGAGTAAAAGAGAGCAAATGAATAAAAGTGAGTTAATAAATAAGTAAATGTATAAATGAATGAAAATCTGAATGAATAAGTGAATAGTGAGTGGATGAGTTACATACTTGAGTTAATGATTAAATGAATGAAGAGATGAATAAACAAATGAAGGCTGATGTGTCTAGGCAGTGGGCTAGTTCCTGGGGATCCAGGATCTCTCCTGCACTGGCCCACCAGCAGCTTCTCTATGGCCCGTTTTATAATGAAGGCAGCCCCACCCCCACTTCCACCACCCCAGGATGACACTTACTTGATGCTCAGCTGTCCCTGAAGAAGGCCACTGCCCTCCACCATCAGCTTACAGTCCTCCACTCTCTCCAAGAGGGGGTTGACTACCATCACTTCCACTACAACTGCTACCCCCACCATGGCTGGGCCCAGCACCTGGAAAGGCAATACCCATAAATCATCCCCCCTCATCTCTATTCCTCCAGGAAAACCCACTGTCCTGGCTGTGTCAGAGGATAGGGTAAAATCATGTCTACCCCTTGCTCTCACATACCCAGTTACCGAGCTCCATCATTATATCCACCTTCTTCCACTGTGTCCCTGCATCCATGCCACTTCTCCCACCCTTGAGAGTTGAAGCTGGAGCTAAAATCACCAACCCCCAGACTCTGATTCCCTCCCTCAGGTCTGCTAGGCCCAGGGTGGTGGATGCAGACAGGAGTCACCTTGATGGTGATGAAGTCCTCCAGAGTAATGTCCTTTTCTACCAGGAGCTTCTCTCCTTTGGTGATGAGGCACATGGCAGCCAAGAGGATCTTCTTGTCTTCTGTCAGGTCTTCCTTATATTGAGAGTAAGATATTGTGATTGGGATCTTTTTCTCTGGAAGGGAAAGCAGAGGTGGGAGTTGGGGATCCAATGTTCTTTTTCAACAGAACCCAGAAAGAAGAAGGGAAGGTTCAATTCATAGTTACACTCTTTCTGGTCCTTGTAACCAACTGAGATAGGCATTCTCATTATCAGTTCACAGATGAAGAAACCTAAGGCTCAGAGAGGGCAATTTCTCATCCAATGTCACCTGGCAAGTAAATTAAGGAGCTAAAATGAGATAGGATTCAAATTCAGGCCAGTCAGCTGCCATGACAACATGTTATCCCTCCAAGAGCTCCTGGAGATGTGTTTAAACTTTCCCTAGTCATTCCAGAAGACAATCCCTCAGTTCATCAATCATCCATCTCGTCAGGAATTCACTCACTGTTTATTGAGCACATACTATGTGCTAGGTTCACAGAAGAGGGAAGCCAAAGACCTGTTTCAAGCTTCCAATCCAAGGAGGAGGCCAATTTCTTCACAGTTCTCCAGATCCTCCCTCCCCATTAAGGCCCAGTCCTAATCAGCGCCACCAATTATGAAAAACCTTTACTGATACCCCCACCCAGTGATCTTGTGCCCTCTGCCTTCTGAGCTCCTATGGTCCTGGTCCTCCCTGTCTCTCTTACCAGCCACAAACACCCTGCGTATGCCTTCTCTTCCTTTAAGGATCACCACAGGTCATATCTGACTGTCAGTCATACTTGGGTTATTTTTTCACACACACACACACACACACACACACACACACACACATCTGTATATATATATGTATATACACACACACACTATTTAGTTTGTTCAAGGCCCTACCATCCTCTACCACTCTCTTGCCCCTACTTTCTTTATTTCTGTTGCCTTCCTGCCCCTGAAAGCATCTGAGTTTTAAACCTGTGGAAAGGATCCTTAAAGGGCTTGAACTTGGCTCATCCTCATTCTTCCCTGAGAACTTTGATTAAGAACATTTACAAAAAACCTAACAACATACCTAATGATGAGAAACTCAAAGTTTCCCACTAAGGCTGGGAACAAGGCAAGAATGTCTCTTCTCATCACTCCTTTTTTTTTTTTTTTAACATGGTGCTGAATATTTTAACTATGGCAATAAGACAAGAAAATAAAATAAAAAATATACATATTGGGAAAGAAGAAATAAAACTTTTTTTCACAGATGACATGATCATCTATGTACAAGGTCTGAAAGAACAATGACAAGAACAAATCCTAGAACTAATAAGTGATTACAGCAAGGTCACAGATATTTGTAATTAATATACAAAAGTCAATCACTTTTCTATATACCAGCAATGAGGTGAGATTTGAAACTAAAAACACAATATCACTTACATTAGCACCGCCAAAATGAAACACTTAGGCATTAATCTAACAAAATATGTACAAGGTCTATATGAGGAAAACAACAAAACTCTGATGAATGAAATCAAAGAACTAAATAAATGGAGAGTTATCCCATGTTCATGGGTAGGAAGACTCAATATTATCCAGATATCAGTTCTTCCCGCCTTAATCTCTATTTAAGGCAACCCTATCAAAGTTCTAATAAGTTATTTCATGGATATTGAAAAACTGATCCTAAAGTTTGTATGTAGAGGCAAAAGACCCAGAACAGCAAACACAATATTGAAGGGGAGGATCAAAGGAATGACACTACCTGACTTCAGGACTTAACTAAAACCTCCAGAAATCATAACAGTGTGGTCTTGGTGAAAGAGTAGACGGATACATCCATGGAACAAAACAGAGAGCCCAGAACACAAATATAGTCAATGGATCTTTGACAAAGGAGCAAAGGAAATAAATGAAGAAATGGTGGTTTTTAAAAACAAATAATGCTGGAATAACTGGACATCCAAATACAAATAAATAAACAAGCATAAATAAAGGTATACATAGATTTATACCTTTTACAAAAATGAATTTAAATGGATCATAACCCTAAATTTAAAACACAAAACTATACAACTCCTATGAGAAAACCTAGAGATATTGAGTATAGTGGTGACTTTTTAGATACAACAGCACAGGCACAATCCATGAAAGAAAAAATTGACAAGTTGTACTTCTTTAAAATTAAACACTTCTGCCTTGTGAAACACACTGTCAAGAAAATGGCCACAGATTAGGAGAAAGTATTTGCCAAGGACAAATCTGACAAAGGACTGCTACCCAAAATATGCAAAGAACCTTTAAAGTCAACAATAAGAAAATGAACGACACAATTAAAAAATGAGCAAAAGATAGGCACAGACACCTCACCAAAGAAGCTATACATATGCATATGAAAAATTGCTCAACATCTTACACCATTAAGAAATTGCAAATGAAAAGAATGAGATACTAGTACACACCTATTAGAATGGCAAAAATCCAAAATACTGACAACACTAAAAATTGAAGAAACAGGAACTCTCATTTATTGCTGGTGGAAATACGAAATAGTACATTTTGAAAGTCAGTTTGGCAGTTTCTTAGAAAACTATACATATTTTTATATCATCCAGCAATCATGCTCCTTGGTATTTACCCAAAGGAGTTGAAAACTATCTGCCTAAAACCAGCACACAGATGTTTATAGCAGCTTTCTTCATAATTGCTAAAACTTGGAAGCAAGCCAGATGCCTTTCAGTAGGTGAATGGCTAAATAAACTGTGGTACACCCATACAATGGAATACTATTCAGCACTAAAAAGAAATGAGCTACCAAACCACAAAAAACAAAAACAAAAACAAAAACAAATACACCATGGAGTAATTTTAATACATATTTCTAAGTGAAAGAAACCAATTTGAAAAGGCTGTTTGATACCAACTATAGGACTTTCTCAAAAAGGCAAAACTATGGAGGCAATAAAAAGATCAGTGGTTGCCAAGGGCTTGAAGAGAGGGAGGGAGGAATAAATTGGTAAAAGGAAAAAAACACCCTAGAATTTTAGGGCAGTGAAACTATTCTGAATGATATTCCAGTGGTAGATGCATGTCACTACAAATTTGCCAAAATCATAGGATGTACAATATAGTGAACCCTAATGTAAACTATGGACTTTAGTTCTAAATAACATGTCAATATTAGTTTATCAGTTGTAACAGATGCACCACACTAATGCAAGATGTTAACAATATGGAAAGATGAGAGGTGCTGAAGGGGTATAAGAGAAAAGATGCTAAAAATGTTTACTAATTAAAAAATGATAAATTTTAATACATTATGTACTTTAAGAGCCACACCATTTGGCTCAGTAATTTCATGTGTGTGAATCTATTCTTACTAATAAAACAATCCAAAATTCAGATGAGAAAAAGGAGATTTTTTTGCCCCAAGATGTTTACTTTAGTGTTTATATTTTTAAATAGCAACAAGCTGATAACTACCTAAAGAAGGGGAAAAGGTAAAATAAATCACTATATATTTACTTACAGATCATACATCTATTAAAATGATGTTAATGAAATAAAAAATTTAAATTACAATGTAAAGTGGAAAAAGTAGGGTACCAATGAGTATTTGCAATATAATTAGAACCATGTTTTTTCAAAAAAACAAACAGGCATTAAAAATTCAGAATGAAAACACGTTAATTTGTAGGTGGTTTGCAGGCATCATAGGTGATCTTTCTCTTGTGTACTATGAGTTGTTAATGAATATGTATTACTTACAATACAAAAAAATTGCTAAAAGCCAGGAGAAAGTATATGTTAATTAATACTCATTATAAAGTGTGATTTAGATTTTGTGAAAATTAAATGGCACCTCTTTCACATGTTTTTACGCCTTGTTGAAATACACAAGTTTCACTCTTCAGAAATTGGACCAGAGGAACAATTTCTTTGTGTAATTGAATCCTTAGAGTTCAGAAGGGATGTGAAGAGATAGATAAAGAGAGAGAGGAGTCAGAGGGGAACGGAGATAGAGTCATATTAACAGAGAGAGAGAGAGAGAGAGAGAGAGAGAGAGAGAAGGAGGGAGTGGGAGAGAGAGAGAGAAGGAGGGAGGGGGAGAGAGAGAGAGAGGGAGAAAACGGGAAAAGGAGAAAGAATATGAAATGGGATACATTTAGTAAATCACATATGAAGTGCTATGTGTTTAAAGATTAGGAAAAAATCCTTGGAATATATATATTTAAAAGCATTTGGAATTAGGTTACTTAAAATTGTGCAAAGACCTTCAAAAGGACTGAAGGCATTTTATTTTGGTTCACAATACCAACGGTGCCTTTTAGGCAAAGGTACCGTTAGACGCGTTAAGCGCAGCTGGCGGGCGCTGCCCTGACCCTCCTCTCCAGGGCCTGCGGTCGGACGCTTGGACGAGAGCGCGTCTCTAAGGCCAGGCTGGTAGGAGTCCTGCCACGGCACATATGATTGTGTGACTTGGAACTTGTGAGTGTGAAACTCACACTTTCTAGGTGTAAGTTTCCTCCCTCCTCCCAGAAACTGAGCTAGTGGTAGTAGTACCTCAAGTCACGCAGAATTCTCAGGGCGGGGCCTGGAACATCTCTTTCTGATTTACCCCTCTCAATCCAGAACACCTGGATTTTGTAAAAAGGTAACACAAGGCATATTCCATATATTATGAAATGCTCCCAGCAGGTGTTTTTCGGCTTGTTCCTACTCATACTAATTCGATAGAGACTATAAGTCATCTCACCATTAGGTCAGTTTTGCCATCAGATGATTGCGGACTTTGATTACTATTCTCATTATTTAGCCCCCCTGAGGCTCAGTTTTCTCATCTGGAAAGTGCGGACGAGAGGCAAGGCACTGAGCAAATGCTAGGAATACCCTCTTCTTCGTGGGAATTAATATACGATTATAGGACGTCAAGCCCCGCCCCCAACACTCTAGGAAAAGGGGTGGGGCTGCCAGGTCCCCCGCTGCGGAGACGTTCTTACCTTCCTCCGGCCCCAGCCGCACAGTGTGGGATTCACGCAGGATCTCTGCCACCGGCCTGCGGGTGTAGAGGATGGTGGCACTGCTCAGGTTGACTCGGACCCGCTGGGCCCGGGAGATGAGATTGGTCAAGCACAGGGCCAGCTTTAGGTCGTGGCCCAGCAAGGGCGGCTCCAGCACCTTGAACTTGCCGGTGATGCTGGGCTTGGTGGTGGGTTCTAGGAGGTCGTCACGCCAGAGACCACGGCCGCCGCCCCTGCGAACCCGGGCCCTCCTTCCAGATGCTTCCACACCGAACAGCTTCCGCAGGGCCTTCCTGTACACTTGCCTCTCTTTCCGGGACCCTGCAGGGCGTCGCACACCTCTGAGACCCATGCCCCTTCTCTCATTTGCCCTCTTCTCCGGGCACGACCGCCCGCCCCTCCTCGCCCCTTCATTTCACTGCGGCTGGAGGTCTCAGATCGACAGCCCAAGAGCCGTGGGCAGCCCTCCGCCCTATGCCTTGTGTTTGGTTCTGGGACTATTTAAATAAATTTTTAATCAGTTGCCAGCGACTTCGGATCAGGAAATTTCACACAATACAGATTTACAGCGTCTCTAACAACCGGGCCTGAAGTCTCATGTGATAATGATAGCTGACACTTCTGTAGACTGACTGTGTGCTGCGCACTACAGCTCTAGGTGCTATCCTCTCCCCGGAGGAGGCAGGTACTGTTGTCATCCCTATTTTACAGGTAAGGAGCCCAAGGCACAGAGAAGTAGAGCAACTTGCAAGGGAGGCAGGATTTGGAGCGAAGCCGTCTGGCTCCAGCTCCATGTTCTTGACCAGGCTCCCTTCCCACTCCGCATGGCAGTGTCGGTCTGGAGCTGAGAAACGTGCTGTCTCCGGTGGCCAAGGTACTCTCATTCTCTATGGTCTCTACCCGCTAGCCTGCTGCGCTCACGGGGTGCCATCTGCAAGGCTCCTGAAGACCTGTGAGTTTAGGACCCCTGATCTCCCACATTGCTAGCACAGGCCTGTTTTGGACCCCCAGACCAATACACTTAACTGGACAGCCTCCCCCCAATGCCTGCTCCACAGGAAGCCGCACAGATGCCTCCAATCCGATAGAACATGCCGTCTCTGGCCCAGGCCCGACAGCGTTCCTTATCTGAACAAATGGCTCCACACGGACCCCTTATTTACTCAGTAAATGGTTCCTCCATTCACCTGGTGTACAAGCCAAAAACTGGGGGTGCCCTTGACTCTTCCCTCACCCTTCCCACGCACAGCTGCTCAGCCAGCAAGGCCTGCTGAGCATCCTCATCGATCTCCAGAATCTGGCCTCTCCTCCCATCTCTCATCTCCCACCGGACCATCAGGTCAGTGTGCCACCAGATAGTGGGACTTTTATTATATTCTTATTATGTAGCACCTTTGAGTCTCAGTTTTTCCATTTGTGAAGTGGGGACAAAGCGACCCGTAGGCAAGTCGCCGAGTGCAATGGTCAGGAATGTCCCCTCCCTTCCTGGGAATGTAGATGCCCCCTCACTCCAGTCCTTATTCCATCCTGGTTATTCCAACATCCAAATCTAGTGGTTCCACTGCTCCCCTGGACAACTGTGGTATGCAGCCTCCCACGTGGCTCCTTCCCTAATACTTACCCCCCAGGGTCCTCGGTACCGTGCGACATTGGCCTGAAGCAACCATGTGGCCCTAAAGGTTAACATCTCACGTTTATTATTAAAATGGACGTGCATTTTGCATTCTCCTTCACGATGTGTTCATAATATGTTTTACTATGAAAATGTTTCATTTCCTTGCCAAGGAATCTACTGTCACTTTCTCAGGGAGGCCTTTTCTGACCATCTGATTTTTAAAAACAGCTTTATTCAGATACAGTTCCATAACATACAACTCACCCACTTATGGAATACAATTCCATGTTTTTAGTATATTTACAGAGTTGTGCACCCATCACCACAACCTAATTTTAGAACATTTCATCGCCCCCAAAGAACTCTATAACCATTAGCAGTCACTTCCCATTTCTCCTCATGGGACCCTAATCGTGGGCAACTGCTAAGCTAAGTTTTAATTGGTCTGTTCTGCACTTTCATATAAAAGGAGCTATACAAGGTATGGTCTTTTGTGGTTAGTTTTTTAACTTAATGTTTTCAAGGGTCATCCAGTTTGTAGCATGTTATCAGTACTTCACTCTTTTTTTTTTTAATTGCTGAATAATCTTCCATTATACGAATATGCCACTTTTTATTTATCCATCGATAGCCATTTGGATTAGCCATTGTTTCCACTCCTTAGCTTTGTGAATAATGTTGCTATGAATGTTCCTGTACAAGTTTTTGTGTGAATGTTTGTTTTCTTTTCTTTTTTGGGGAACTTTCAAACTGTTTTCCAAAGCAGTTGCGCTGTGGCGCATTCCTGCCAGCAATGTATGAGTGTTCCAATTTCTCCACATCCTTAGCGCTTACTATATGCATTTTTGATTAAAGCAGCCCTCGTGGGTGTGAAGTGCTATGCCAGCTGTGGTTTTGATTTGCATTTCCCCAGGGACTAATGATGTTGAGCATCTTTTCATGTGTTTATTGGCCAGTTGTATATCATCCTTGGAGAGTTATCTATTCAAATCCTTTGCCCATTTAAAAAATTGGGTTATTTATTTTCTATTATTGAGTTGTAAGAATTCTTTATGTATTCTGGATATAAGTCCCTTACTTGAGACAATTTTTTTCTTTGCAGCAAACTTGCAAGTATGTCTCTTATTCTGTGGGCTTTCCGCTTTCTTGATAGCATAATTTGTAGCACAAGTTTTTAAATTTTGATGAAGTCCAATTTTTTTCTTTTGTTCCTTGTGCTCTTGCTATCATATCTAAAACGTCTTTGTTTAACCCAAGGTTACAAAGATGAACTCTTACATTTTCTTTTAAAGGTTTATGCTTTTAGCTCTTAGGTATTGGAAGGGGAAGTTGGCTTGTCATTGCTGCGGGAGGCCTATCTGTCCTGTCTTGCTTTCTGAGCTGCGTATCACCTGCACAGGGAGAGGAGGACTGACAGGAGATGGCAGGTGGAGGACAGCCCCTCAAGACCTCTCTACCGACCCAAGGTTTAAATTTTTTTTTAAATTTTAGAGAGGGAGAGAGGAAGGAAGAGAGATAAATATTGATTCATTGTTCTACTTATTTATGCCTTCATTGGTTGCTTCTTGTATGAGCCCTGGCTGGTGATGGAACCCGCAACCTTGGCATATTGGGACGATGCTCTCTAACCAACTGAGCTAATCAGCCAGGGTTCCCCACCCAGCCCTTGAGTGGAGCACAGAGTATAGGTGAATGTGGGAGCCACAGCTTTGTAAAACCCCTGCAGAGCCTGGGGCAAAATTACAACAAATCAGAGGGAAGCTGTGTGACTGCCAGTGGGGTAGGAAGGGATCCGCTGAAAGGCGGTGTGGCAAATGTCTTAAGAAATCAGCACGGGAGTGCATCCTGATGGCACAGGGTGTGATGGAGCCACCATCTGTCCTCTACAAGCATAGAGTTGACTGGGAGCTTTCTTTACTCCTCCTCCTCCTCGGCCTAACACTCTATATTGGAATTGCCTGAGAGCTTTGAAAAGTCCTGATGCCTGGATCACATCCTCTAGAACCCGTGATTCAGTTAGTCAGGGGTACAAGTCTGGGCTGCTGTGGTAGAATAAAAATGGCCATCTTACTCTTTGCAACTTCAACCATCAAGAGGTGGTGAAAGGCACTTGGTTCAAAGTACAGAGACAGTACTGAACAAAGCTATCACCAGCAGAACATATGGGAAAGGGCCTAGCCTGGGCTGCTCACAGTTGTCCCTCGGCAGCAGACGGGTCATTGAGGAGGTTGGTGGAGGCCAGTACGCTGCCCTTACCTTCTGGATACTTGTAGAGATTCGTGATGTCCACGCGGGAGTCGCTCCCCACCGCCTTGGTGCTGATACACCTCCCGATCTTCTTCGTGTCAGAATACACACGTTCCCTGCTCTCGTCCTCATTCCAGAGCCAGGTGACATAGTCAGCATTGACCTCCGCAAACACAAAGGGGCCATCATGGGCCAGGTGCACGTCACCCTCACGGATGGCAGTGACTGAGGCCGGGCCGCACCGGAACACCCCTGGGCAGGAG
This sequence comes from Pteronotus mesoamericanus, assembly GCF_021234165.1. Classification (NCBI taxonomy): domain Eukaryota; kingdom Metazoa; phylum Chordata; class Mammalia; order Chiroptera; family Mormoopidae; genus Pteronotus; species Pteronotus mesoamericanus. The sequence goes on along the minus strand of NW_026555105.1, from coordinate 22,523,944 downwards.
GGGTGGGCGTGAGCAGCACAGGTGAGGAAAAGTGGGGGTCTGGGACCCACCCGGCTGAGTCCGTACCTTCGCTCTCCTCCTGGGGGGTGGCATCCAGAACCTGCCAGCCATTGTAAGAGGGGCCCAGGTCCTGCCGGGCAAACCAGCTCTCATTCCAGACATGGAAATTCCTGCCACAGAGAGAGGATGGGCAGGGTGGCCTAGAGTGAGCATAGACAGCCATGGCAGGGCAAGCGCCCAGTGCAAGCCAGTCCCCGGGCTGGTAGTCTGCAAGGGGGCTGTGTCTGAATCTTGTGAACCATTCGTTCAACTGTGCTGATACTGTCATCAATACACAGTGTGTGTGTGTGTGCGTTGAGAACCTGTTGTCCCAGTTACCAGAAATGCAGCTGCAAATAAGATGGAAGATCCTTTACCCTCGTGCAGTTTACCTTCTAACAAAGGAGACAGGTTGGAAGAGAGGCAAAATTAAGTAAGCAGATAAAAACGAATGCAAATACTGTATTTTGCTGTGTACAATGCACTCCTGTGTATGATGTGCACCCACGTTTTTGGCCCAAACTTTCGGGGGGAAAAAATCTTTCATTTAATTGAGTTAATTTTTCACTCAATTATTTATTTATATCTACTTAGAAGCAAAACCAGTTATCATATTCCAGGGTACTATTTTGCATGCAGATATTATTATTGCTTCTAGAGTTACACTTTTAACATGTACGCATAAATAAAAGAATTAAAAACATTTATATAGAAATGGAATTAGTACTATTCATGTATACTGCACATCCTTATTTTTCCCTCAAATATTTGGGCAAAAAAGTGTGTATCATACGCAGCAAAATACAGTAACAATACATACTGGGAAAAGAGGGGCCTGAGTTAGGGAATAACTGCTGGAGGCCTGCTGGAGGTAAACGACATCTAAACTGAGACTTAAAGGAGAATTAGCTATAAGAAGAATGGAGGGAACAGTGTTCCAGGCAGGAGGAATAGCATGTGCAAGTGCTCTCAAGACAAGAAAAAGCTTAATGTGTTCGAGGAACAGGAAGCATGTAAGTATCCCCGAGCTACAGCAAGCGTGGGATACACGTAGGGTTCAGATTATGCAGAGTTCTGTAGGTCTTGGTAAGGAGTTCAGCCTTCAAGTCTCCTATGTTAGAGATGAGACTTAGAGACTAGAAAAGGTGACACAGGGCCACACAGTGAGGAAGCAGCGGAGAGAAACCCTGGTTGGCCCAGCTTGGCAACGTTACAGCTGGTTTCCGAACCCTTGCCAGGTAGGCAGTTGTTTTTGGGAAAATTTCTTGAGTAGCATTTGGCAGGTAAAAGGGAGAAGAATGAGAATAATCTGCATGGTGACAGAGGCCCCAACGTCCAAAAGAAGTGTCTGTCCTTCTGCCTGAGGGAAGAAGAGTGTAATTTTTGTGGTGCTCCTGCAGGGAGGGTGAATGAAGAGAAGCAAAAAGAGAAGGAAAGGGGAGAAGGGAGGCAGAGAGGTGCCGTGAGGCTGGAGTCAGGCTGGGCTGAAGGCTCCGGGCTTATTCCCTGGGGATGGCGAGGGCCTTCTAAGGCCGGGACGGCCAGGGCTGCCTGTGCTCTGTCTTGTGTGCTCTTCACGGTTTCCCCTGTGCTTTAGAAAGTTGATTGTGTGACAACTAGCACCCATCTAAACAGGTCTTCAGATAAGGTTACCCACTGAAGCCTTGTTTATAAAAGGCAACTGTTTGTTCAATCCATGACAGATGGTTAGATAAACAATGCTTTTTCCCATACAATTTAAAGGCAGACCAGTTTCATACCCCTGCTCATCCACTCACTAGCTGTGTGGCCTTAGACAAATTACTTAGCCTCTCTGTGCTCATCTGCAGAACAAAGATAATGGATAATAATACTAGCTTGCTCACAAGGTTGTTTGGAGGAGTACATGAGTTAGTATATGTCTAGCACTTAGAACTGGGCCTGACACAGACTAGTGTGGTATTATTGTTTTGCACATTACAAAAAAAAAAAAAAAATAAGGAAACCGTGAATGTACTGATACGAAATTGTTAAAGGTATGAGCAAGATGAACAGCACAGGCATTTCTGGAAGATGTTGTGGATTCGGTTCCAGACCAGTGCAATAAAGTGAAGTATTGCAATCAAGCAAGTTGTGATCTTTTTGCTAATAGAGGGTCTTGTTTTCAATTAGTCAACAATGCAACATCTGTGAAGCAGAGTAAAGTGAAATGCAATAGAACGAGGTACGCCTGGTTACACAGTGGTGCCTGTGTTAAAAGGCAGGGGTGCAAGGGGACTGTGTATGTGGACGTTCCTGTGTCTGCCGAGCCCCTCGCTGGAAAGACATGGGAGAAGCTAATCACAGTGCAGCCTCCGGGAGGGGGACACGGAGGCTGGAACTGGGTGGGAGGGAGACTTACACTGTGACCCACTTTGTACCTTTGGAATATGAAAGCACATGAATGTGTTTCCTATTTTAAAAAGTTAACATTACTGTTTTAAAGCTTTGTGCGAAGAGTTTTGTCTGAGCTGAGGAGGAGGTTATTTTCCACCTGAGACATGCGGCCCGTGCCCAGGCAGCTGAGGGAGAAGCAGGAACGTGATACGGAGGTAACTCTGGGAGAAACCTTGGCCCCTCTGTCACAGGGCTCCAAGAAGGGCTTTGTCCCACAGAAGGGGGGGCCTGGGGTGAAGGCAGTCAGATCTTGAGCCCCCTGCTCCTGACCTCTGAGTCATGTGTCCGAAGACCCCTCCTCTCAGCAGAGTCACCCTGCCTGGGCCCAGCCCGTCCCCCCAGAGGGTGCCTCTCACTCTGACTCGGGAGAGCTAGGCTCCAGATCTGGCTCTGCTTCAGGGAGCCCCTGGGACCCACCACATGCTGTCTTCCGTCAGGTCCTCCAGGGTCCGCCCGAAGGAGTCCACGTATTTGTCCACACTCAGGTTCCTGTCCGTGTCATGGGCAGAGTTGAAGTTGGACACAACCCGGGTTGCGATCCCCAAGCACCTAAGGACTGAAGGGTAGGAGGCCGGTGACGTTCCAGCAGCAGGCCAGGACCCTGGACTGGGGAGGGCTCTGGCTCCCCCGCAGGCCACCCCCTCATTTCTGGCCACATGCTCCTCCCTATCTCTGTTGACTTTGTCGGGGCTGAGACTCCTGTCTCCACTCTCAGAAACACCACCATCTCCTGTACGTTCTCTCAAGGGACTTCTGGAGAAACTACTGTCACCCCCTTTTTAAAGAGACAGGCTTCAAGGCTGGGAGGACTTTAGAAGCCATGTAACAGCCAGAGGGGACCAGAGGCCTTGGGACCACAGGATTCACCCAAGGGCTCTTAATGAGTTCCAGGCAGAGAGAGGTGGGACACCTTCTGCAAAATAAATGGTCAACAATCTCATAAATGAACTGTCTGGTTTCTTTCTTTGTTAGCCAAAAGACTTCTCTCTTCCCACCACCGATAAAGAAAGACTGGGTTTTTCTGGAGGGAGAAGAGGATCTGTGCAAATATATGTAAATGAACACAAATGAAAGAACAGGCCTAGGATTGGGGACCTTCTTTCCCTGGGTACCTGTGCACATGACTCCAGCGAAGACCCAACACTGGCCGTATTTGACTGGCTTGAACCTGCCCTTGAACCACTTGTGCAGAATGGCCACGCTGCCCCGCCATTGCAGTGGGCTGGTGCCGCCGCCGTACTTGCCCTGCCACTGGCCTTGAACCACGCCCCGGTCGTTGTTGCTGTTCACCTGGGCAGACGAGGGCATGGGTCCACCACCGGGCAGGGCTCGCCTTTCCAGCAACCTCATCATTGTAAAGTCGCCTCCAACTTCGGACCACCCAGGCATTTGTGGTCACCTCTTGCTTTTAAATTGTCTGCAAATCCGGGTCATCTACTCTCTTGAAATATCTACTTTTTGCTACCATTTATTACTTGCAACTATTTTCCAATAGGATTCTTTTTTGTTGAAAATCATCTACAGTTTTAGAGCATTTTCTGTTTTAAATGGGGTGTTTTGGGGGACTGTTGGTTGTGTAATAATTTTAGAGACAGTTAACATTTATTAAATGCTTACTGTGTACCAGGCACTATTCTAAAGGCTTTGAGCAAATTATATTAGCCTGCTTAAAGTAAGTTCTATTAATATTATTTTCTTTTTGTTTTCAGAAGAAAAAAAAATGAGGTTCAGAGAGGTTAAGGGACTTGCCCAGGTCACACAGCAAGTTAGTGGAAGGAGTTCAGGACCTGCCCCACAGGACCTCAGTGTTCTGCTGTCAGCACTGGTCACAGCTGCAGAGTCTCTGTGCTCCCACATGTCTGAGGTCTTGAGGAATTGAGAGGATCAAATATGAGAAAAACAGCTTTGTCCAGCTTTGGAATCACAATACCCACCCACTGACCTTAATACCTGCTTTCTTAAAGAGCAATACAAGGCCCTCTGCCTGCCTTTTGAGGAAGAAGGACTGTGGCGTTTAATAGATTAAAGATGGCAGCCCTCCCTGGGGAAGGTGAGTCTGTGTGCCCTCTCCCTGAGCCTGGGCTGGCCTGTGACTACTTTGACCAATGACTATGGAGGAAGTGATGCTGTGCCAGTCTTCTGGCTCAGGCCTTATGCAGCTGGTAGCTCCTCTTCCTCTTTCTGGAACAATCTCTTGGGAGAAGCCAGGTGCCATGCCTGATTACCCTGAGACTTCCATGCTCTGAGGGAGCCCAGCGCAGCTGCTGGGAAAGGCTGCGTGGAGACACAGAGCAATGACTGGCCAGCCCCAGCTCTTCCCACTACCCCAGCCCTGAGCCAGACGTGAGAGTGAACAAGCCGTCTTCACATTCCAGCCCCAGCAGACATGGCACGGAAGAGAACCAAGGACACACTGACTGCTGGAAACAAGGCCCCAGATTCATGGTCCCGTCAAACCATCCTAGACATCTGCAGCCATCTAGACACCCCCAGCCGAAGCATCTTGGAGCAGAGACAAGCCATCCTGCTCAAGTCCCTGACCTGCAAAATTGTAAGCATAATAAATTGTTGTTTTACACCACTGAGATCTGGGGTGGTTTATTAGGCAGCAATAGAGAATTAAAACAAGAGGTGACTTGGGTGTGGCCCTGGGGTCGGCCTGGGGTCCACGAGGGAGTGTGTATGCAGGGAAGGTGGCGCTCCTTACCATGGCGCTGACGATCCTGGTGACATAGATGGGGTCATGGCGGCAGGATACATCGGTGGCTGGGTCTTTTTGGTGACTGGGGCTTCGGTCCAGGATGGAGAGGCAAATGTTCAGGATGTCCTCTTCAAACTGTCCCCGGAGAGGCTGCGCTTAGAGACTGGAGCCTCAACCATATTCCAGACCCTCCCATGACGTTCACCCAGTCGGTCACTTGTGTTGTGCCGGGGAGTTTGCCTCCCCTTACCCACCAGGGTCACCACAGAGCATCCCCAAGTCTCAGAAACCCTTCTTTAAAGAGTCATCTGGGAGCCCTGACTGGGGTGGCTCAGTGGGCGGAGCACTGGCCTGTGAACTGAAAGGTGGCCAGTTCGATTCCTGGGTTTCAGGCCAAGTCCCCGGTTGGGGTCGTGCAGGAGGCAACTCACACATTGATGTTTTGCTCCCTTTCTTTCTCCCTCCCTTCCCCTCTCTCTAAAAATAAATAAATAAATCTTAAAAAAAGAAGTCACGTGGGAACCAGAAGCTCAACTGAAATCATGTCTTCTCCTGTTCAAGAAACGCCCCCATGGCTCCCCAGTACCCACAGCAAATGCTGTGGTATCGCAGTATACTTGTGGCTCTGGAGACACATCGACCCCACTGGCATCCTCGTTTGGTTTATATGATTTTTTCTCAACTGTATTTGAATTAATTGACAAACTGGGAGATTCATTTTAAAACCTGGGAGAATTTTACGTACAAATTAAAATTTCTAGTCTCTGAAAATTTGCAAGATCTGGGAGCCCTTGCTTTCCACATGGACTAAGAGGTGGACACTGAGAAGTGGTTACCCCTTAGATGGATCCTAAACTCTCCAATGCATCATCCTTGCTCAGTCCCTGCGCCCTGAATAATTTCCACTCCCGCTCCTCAACCCGACAGTCAAGGTGCTTAACTAGCCCGGCCAGCCTTCTCTGGGTTGGGCACCCCGAGCCCAGGCAGACCAACCTCCTGTAGCAGAACCTCGGCTACTCCCTGACTTCTCACCTCCACGTTGCTCTGTCTGCTCTTTCCTCTGCCTGTCCAGACCCCTTCCCGACTTTGGACCCCCAGCCCCAGTACCTGAAGCCTTCCACACTCCCTGAGTGGCTGGCATTTTCTTTCATGCTCTTCTGAAATTCCTCTCCTCCCACCTTTACTGCCCTGATTTTCCTCTGCCCATCGCACCTTGTATTGTAATTTTAAGCCAGTGGCTCTCAAGTGTGGCCCCAGATCAGCAGTCATGGCATCACCTGGGAACTTGCTAGAAACGCACATTCTTAGCATCTAGCCCCCCACCCCAACCTGTTGAATAAGCCACTCTGGTGGTGGGGCCCAGCCGTCTGTGTGTTTCAAGGAGCCCTCCGTATGATGCTGGTGCATACTTGAGACTGAGAGCCCTTGATCTAAGCCATTTATCTTCCTATAGCAGATCTGGCCCGTTCTGTTTCCAAATTATACCTAAAGCTTTTTCCCTCCCAAGGATCCAGCGCTGGCCCTGAAACACCTAATAGTAAATGAATGAATGAATGAATTTGCTCTAGGAGTCAGACAGCTTGTCCCTCCTGAGAAGAAGTGAGCAGACAAAAGTTCTCCTGGGCTGAGTTTTCGCACGCCCCCAGCCCACGTCCCCCCTTGCTGGCCTGAGCCCCTGGAGACCTGCCCGAAGTTCCAGCCTTGGGCTCGGATGTGCTTCTCCACGCCGCGGAAGATGATCCCGCTGTCGTTGAGCACGTACTCCTGTCTCTCCTCCTCTGAGGCCAGAAACACGTCATCCTCTGAAAAGCAGTCGTCAGACCCAGTGTGGGCTGGGGCTCTGGCCTTGCTGGCCTGGCAAAGGGGCTACATCAGGATGGTGCTGGGAGGCTGACTGGGCGGGGAAGGCCATGAGGGGCTTGCTGATATCCCGGGCTGCCGTGAGGCCAAGCTCCTTTCTGCCTGGCCTGTCTTGCCTCAGGCAGGTACCAACCCCAGCCCAGCAAGACTGAGAGATTTTAGGAGTCCCGATGCCTCTGGGTGATTTTACTGATGCCTACAGCAGCTTCATATTTCTTGAATACTAATAAGAATACTGACCTCAGAAACCCTTACCATGTACTTTGCACATTATAACCATTAGTCCTGTGAATTCTCGCCATAACCTTAAGAGGTAGGCACTGTTATTCCCATATTACAAATGAGAAAACTGAGACTCACAGAGGGAAGCAACAGCAGAGCTGGGACTGAATCGAGGCTGTCCAATGGCTGAAGCCCGCTCTTTCGCACTCCTGGGCCTCTCCTGCCTTTGGGCCCCACTCCTGCCCACTGGCCTCTGTACACCAGACACCACTGGTTCCTGGCGCCCTGGCACCGGCTCCTGTGGAGCACCCGCTACCAGCTTCCCCTGCCCGGTGCCCACCTCCGCCCACGCCAGGCTCTCACCAAACCCTTGGCATTCATCTTGCTGCCCATTAACCTGCCTCCCAGGCTTGCTCTAAGGGCAGGCCCTCCTCTCGGACCGCTTCCAGGAAGGCTTCTGCCTTGCACCTGGCAGTTCCTACCTGAGCACCATGGGTTGAAAAGGAGAACAAACTCGCCCAGCTTCCTGTTGCTGTGTTTGCGGCGAGAGGAAACCCTGAAGCTCAGCACGTAGCGGCCAATGACGGCATTGGGAGGGCTGGTGAGGCCGATGGTCACTGTGTTCTCCTCCTGAGCCTCCTTCACTGCTGTCCAGGCATTTTGCACCTCCAACTCCGATGCCTGGAACACAGCTTTGGTGCGCAGAGCCTCAGAAGCCTGGGGTCCTGGAGGAGAGGGGAGGGAATCAGGAGACCCAGCCACCCCCAGGAAACTCAGTGCCAGAGAAGTGGAAACGCTGCAAACCTGGCAGCACAGCCTTCACCCCCTGAACTGCTGGGACACTGTTGCAGGGAGGACCTGACCAAGACACAGAAGGAGAAGTGGCAGAACGGGGCACTCAGCTGTCCTGATTCCCACCCACCTCCTGGATCAAAGAGAAAGTGTCAGGACCTTTTAGACCAAAGCCTGACTTTGGTCTGGCCAGGAGAGAAAAGCTCGGGCTCCAGAAGTGCCTGCCCATTTCCCATAACCTCCCGGAGGCGTGGATTCCCTAATATCCTCAGGATTCCGGAGCCGTCATCTCATCTCTCCCATGCCTGCTGGCAGCACCTTCCAGCCACCCCCAGGACGCTGTCCTCGGAAGCTTCCAGGATTCAGGGCTCAGCCCAGCTATAAGGATTTGCTTCCTCCCAAGGCTGGGCTGATGACCACAGGGTGTCAGGTCACTAGTCACAAGGCAAGTGTTTCTGACTGCGAACCCATGGAGGTTGCTGGTGAGCCGGTTACCTGTCTCCACCGTGAAGATGAGGGTCTCCTTGCTGTCCAGGGGACAGCTCAGCTCCAATGTGAAGGTGAACATCTGGCCCCTGCGAACCACCAGCTCTGGGCCGGGGTACTCCTGGGTGTGGTGCACGGCACCATTTCTTGACAGCTGCCAGTCCACCTCGGTGACTCTGATCCCTGGACCGGGAGAGGACAGGAAGATTAGGCAAAGCCCTTGGCACGTTTTTCATCCATGCTCTCGCATCGGCTTCAGCCTGCCAGCCATGTGCTCATGCGTGCACTGTTTATTCTATACAGTGGATTCTGGTTATCTGTGGTAGTTATGTTCTATAAAGGCTCCGTGAATGCTAAATTAGTGAGCCCTGAGCTATCACTTCTAGGGAAAGAAGAGGGCTAGGTCCCTGTGAACCTCTGGTCACAATTTTTTTTGCCAACCAGTCATATAACCTTGTTTTATGTGTGTTTCTGTTTAAAGGCACCTCATTTAATACATTATTGATTTATTAACATTAAACTCATGGACAACAGCCATACAATTCATGCCTGAATGAAGCTTATCTAACACATGTTTTCTCCATAAGGCACATCGTAGCCTTCCTATGCTCAAGAACACTAGACAGCACTTCAGCACTACGCTTGGAGCCATTTTAAATGGAAAAATTACCAAAAAAAGACATAAAAATGCAGAAAACATGGCATTAAATAGACCGCAAAAGGACATTTGTTTGTAGCATGAGAACAGAAGTAAAAAGAGCAGAATGTGCATGTTAGGCAACCCCATTTTTTATCACTCTGCACATGACTGTGAATGACCATGAAGCGCCAAGAATACTAACTTGGAGTTAAATATAAATTTTAGCGAGTAGGCCAATTTGCAAACGTGGAATCCTCAAATATGGGGATTGACTGTATATTCTCTGTGCCAGTCTGGCGCTTGGATATGTCGGTGAACAAGTTAAATACGGACTTGCCCTGGAGAGATACACAGTGAGGCTGTGTGGCTCCGTGGTCACCAGCACCGTCTTTGGGATCAGCTAATGTGGGTTCAAATCCCTGGTGATCTGGTCATCTACTGGTGACACTACCTTTTTCTTGTCCTCTCTGTACTCCCATTTACCCTTTTGTAGAGTAGGAATAATAATCCTTGTGGAGGAAATGTCAAGGACAACTGCCTGTTGCTTGGAGCCCTGAGAACAAAAGCATTATATGCCAGATGAACAAGGGTGACACCCAAATCAGTGAGCGCACAAATAACTAATCATCCTTCTGATACATGCTGTCAAAGCAAAGTACATGGAGCTGAAAGAAAATATGAAAGAGGGGCTTGGCCGGCCCTGCAGAGTGACAAGCGAGACTTGCTTGCGGAGGTGGCATTTAGATGGTCTTGAACTGGATGGGGTGTTCTCCAGGGGAGAGAAGGTGGCATAGCCAGCCTCAACCCAAGTGTGCTTTCCCTCCATCCACTTCCATCTACTTCACTGTTCACTCATTCGGGTGTCAGGCATTGGGCTGGGTGCTGCAGGTTCCAGAGCCATGAAATATACATTGGCCCTTCTGTCAGGAAGTTGACAGTCCAGCAGAAAGGCAGCTATATCTCGAACATCTCAGAGCAAGCTTTGGAAAGTACCCTCATGGCATGGCACCTGGTCAAGTGATCCATGAGACCAAGGCAGAAGCTGCAATACCTTTTATGACCTAACCTCAGAAGTTGTACTCTGTCACTTCTACTGTATGCCATTGGTTAAGGCAGTTACAAAGGTCTGCACAGGTTCAAGGGGAGGGAACACACCCCACCCATTGATGAAAATGGGTCAATGTCACGTTGTAAGAAGAGCCGGTGAGATGAGATATATGTTGATATGACCATCCTATGAAATAAAATCCTCCACACTTGAGAGCCACTGACGTAATATCATCAAATGCGCCCTGTCCAAGGGGACCTGCCATAGGGCTCTTGGCCCTATTTTATTTGTTGCCTAGTGTATCGTAAGTGCTCAGTAATCCTTGGCAGGACAATTTAATAAAATATAGCAAGGACTCATGGACAAAACCAAAGGGGAAGAGCTGAGAGAGGGAAGGAGGGAGGGGGCAAAGGAAAGTGGTGGGGGGGAGGCAGAGACAAATGTATTTAAAAAGAAAGAAAGAAAGAAAGAAATGCTTGGAAAAAAACCCCCAACAAAACAATGGGAAAAAAAACAACTTCATATGAACCGAGCATTTTTTATTTTATTATTTTTTAAATTTATTATTTATTTATTTATTTATTTATTTATTTATTTATTTATTATTGTTCAAATACATTTGTCTCCATTTTCCCACCACTACTTTCCCCTGCTCCACCCTCCCCCACCTCCCACTCTCAATCCTTCCCCACTTTGGCTTTGTCCATAGGTCCTTTATACATGTTCCCTTCCCCTTCTTTTCCCCATTACCCCTCTCCTTCCCTCCCTCTCGTTACTGTCGGTTTGTTTATTCTTTCAATGTTGCTGGTTATATAGTTTTCCTTGTTTGCTTTGTTGATTAGGTTCCACTTATAGGTGAGATCATATGGTATTTGTCTTTCACCCCCTGGCTTATTTCACTTAGGATAATGTTCTCCAGTTCCATCCTTGCTGTCATGAAGGATAGTAGCTCTTTCTTTCTGCTGCATAGTATTCTATTGTGTAAATGTACCATAGTTTTTTGATCCACTCATTTCTGATGGGCTCATAGGTTGCTTCTAGCACTTGGATATTGTAAATTGTGCTGCTATGAACATTGGGGTGCATAGTTTCTTTTGAATTGGTGTTTTGGGGCTCTGAACCCAGCATTTAAAAAATATTTTATAAATATTATCCCATTTAATCTTCATAAACCATGTGATGGAATGCTATTATTATTCCAACTTCACAGGTGAAGAAACTGAGGCTCTGAGTCGCACAGCCTGAAATGATGGAGCTGGGAATCTGGCTCCTGAGTCTGTGCTCATTTGGAATCTGTAGGCTATGTTGCCATTATCTGTGACCCCACAGGAGTCAAGCACCCAGAAGTCCCTGTCTCTAAAAACACGACATGGGCTTAGTCCATGTGCATCAGAGCAATGGCTCATCTGGCCAGTGTCTGGAGAGAGCTTGCCAGATGTTTGGCTTTTTAAAGACTCTAGAACTTTCGTATAACTTTTTGGTTAGGGGAGTGGCAGATTGTATTTTCCAAAGATGGTTGCAATAATATCTCTCATCCCATGTACTTTTATAATATGACATTGATATTCCTCCCACTGAAGCTGGGAGGAATAGTGGCTAAAACAGAATGACATTTTGTGACTCTAAAGACTGTCATAAAAGTTGATATAGCTTCTCCCTGGTTCCCTTGAGTTGGTTGATCTTGAAACTCAGTACCATGCCATGAAAAAAGCCAAATGGCCCGTGGAGAACCCCACCTGGAGAGAGACTAAGACCTCCAACCCACAGCCCACTGAACCCCCAGCAGACAGCTGCCATTAACCTGGCAGCCAGAGTAGTGAGCCATCTTGCAAGCAAATCCTCCAGCCCCTCGTCATGCACCCCACCTGACACTAAATTAGACACAGATAAGCTGTCCCCACTGAGCTCTGCCCAAATGGTAGGTTCCCGAGTGAGAGAACGATTGTTGTTGTAAGTCTGGAAGTGCTGGGGTGGTTTGTTACACAGCAATAGATAACTGATACATGCAGGGAGCCCTAATAACAACTGGGATGGAATTTTCCAACAAGCCTAATGGAATCAGAAATCAAAGTTAGATTTAATTTGATTTAAGCAGTATCAGTAAATGTGACATATCTTTGTCATCCAAGTTTGGGCTGCTGATTCACATGCGCTGAACTTTTTAACATGAAACTCTTAGTGTCTGCATAAATCTTTAGGGCCCCTCCTCAACAATAACATTCAGTTCTTCTTTCCAAAATTTAAACTCAGACTTGGAGGCTGGGTAAAGCTGTCCCAGGTAATGTGAAAGCCACCCTACCCCCAACCACGATAATAAGAATAATAAGATTAATAGGCAACATGTTTATACTTACTATGAGTCAGAAAATAACCTCTTGTGTAGGTACCTTTATATAAGGAGCATCTCAGGAGGAAAAGAATAGGGCCCCTAAACTCTTGCCTTTTGAGGTTCATTATTATTGGAAGTTGTTTGATAAAATGAAGTTGTCTTGATGGAGGTTTGCTGTTGTTATCATGCAATTTTACATCTTCACTATAACATATCTTTTGAAAGCCAAATAATATTTTCATCTGTCTACCCAAAATCTCCATTTAGTGGTCTTCTATGCAAATCTAACCTAACATGTTGAACTCTTGATTTCTTGCCTGCTCCACCCTCAAGTCTCTGCTCTTCACATCTTGGTGGGTGGCATCCCGTCTGTTCTGGGGCTCAGGGATAAACCAAGAAATTTTCTTTGATTCCCTTTTGTTCTCACATTCCTTATTTAATCCATCACCAAGTTGACATGATACCACCTCCAAAACCTGCCCCGAATCCATCCCACGTTTCTCCACTGCTACCTTAGACCAAGCTACTGATGTCTCTCCTGTCTAGACTGTAAAATCCTTCTAACTGGTCTCCACTTGTGAGGAGTGGGCTGGTGCTAGTCTCAATACCTAGGCCTGAGATTCTTGGAAAAAGCTAGTCCTGGCTAGCCTGGCATCATGATTTGGACATAATGACTGAAGACATGAATAATAACTTACACAGCTGACACATGTGGCCCAAGCTTGGGAGTTCCAACAGCCACTGCCATGGTGGGTGAGCCAGAGCCATAGAGTATCCCTGTGTGTCAGTGGATTCTCCACTGGTTTGCCAATTTTCACATTTGAAAGTAGGACTGAAGCTTTCACATTGAGTTCTTGGGCAGGAAGAGGTTTCTTAGATCTCAGAACTTTGTCTTCAGGTGGCCTCTGTTTAGTCTGAAAACACCGGCAGGAATACCACTTATCTTGTACATAGGACTGGTTAATCTAATAATAGCAGCAGGACTGGAAGGACCATTAGAAGTCCAGGCCCCCAGTTTATTGACAGAAACTAAGACCCAGAGATGGGAAGAAAGGGACTTTGTGTCAGAGGGCACACTGGAGCTGAAGCCCATGAAGACCAGCTACGACCTATGTAGGGACAAGCTGGAACAGAATGCAATTTCTTTTTCTTCCTTCCTTCCTTCCTTCCTTCCTTCCTTCCTTCCTTCCTTCCTTCCTTCCTTCCTTCCTTCCTCTCTTTCTTCTTTCCTTTCTCTCTTCCTCCCTCCTTCCCTCCCTCCCTCCCTCCCCCTCCGTCCCTCCCTCCCTCCCTCTCTCTCTCTCTTTCTTTTCCTTCCTTCCTTCCTTCCTTCCTTCCTTCCTTCCTTCCTTCCTTCCTTCCTTCCTTTCTTTCTTTCTTTCTTTCTTTCTTTCTTTCTTTCTTTCTTTCTTTCTTTCTTTCTTTCTTTCTTTCTTTCAGGGAGGAGTCAGGAGCAGGGGATGATGTTATTTGGTTGTAATTATCTCAGTCCTGGCATGGCCCAGAGGGCTTATGGGTGTAGGTTATAGGTGGGGAGGGCTCCTAGATGCTGGGGCATAGGTTCATGCCCTGATAATTCCTCCTGGGCTTCCCCTCTCTCTGTCACAGCCCAAACCAGCCCCCACTACCCTCTGGGCATGTGAAGCCTCATCAGGGAGAGATAAGAGGAGTAGGGTGAGTCAGAACTGCCATTATCATCATTATCCCTGGATCTCAAAGACCATCTCCCTTACCGCTTCCTGCCCAGGGTCAAGTTCTCAGTGGATACTTGATTGTGGTTCCAGCTTGCATGCCTCTGAGAGGCAGCTCATCCCAGGTATTTAAAAAGTCTTTCCTTCTGCTAAGCCAAGGTCTTTTTTCTTGCTCTATTTGTCCCCATATGTCCCCACTCTGTCCTTCTGTTACTGCCACAGAAGAAACACACTGTTCCTTTTGCCCCTTGATGATTTTGCCAAGAAACCTTGACCTGCCACCCCCACCAGCTCTACACCTGTCCCATCCCAGGAGGTCACTGCTCTGGTCCCTGTGTGACCTGTCCCCAGAGCTGCTCCTTTAGTGATATAAGTCATTATGCTCATCAGCATCACACCTGCCATGACCTGGCATATACATGTGGGCTGATACACAGGCCAGGATCCTGCAGGGGGAAAGCAACTGTTCTGGTGATTACAGCCAATTCTGCCCTAGCCAGTGTCCTCCCCAGACCTCATGGAAACTGGTGAGCACCAAGGAGGGGAGCTGATGAATAGGGCAGCCCAGGGCCAGGGTGCAGACCCCCTACTGAAATAAACCCAACATCACCTCCTCCATGTGCTCAGCTCAAGTTCTGCTCTCTGAGACTATCCGATTGTCCCAAGTCAACCATCGAGGAAGCCCAGTTATAGTTTGTTGCTTATATGTCTCTCTCCTCCACTGGACCATAAGCCCTGTGGAGGCAAGACCTGGGTCTCATTCTCTCTGGGTTGTTAGAACCTGGTTCAGGTGGCTCAGGACCCCGGGGCATAGTAGATGCTCAGTGAACACTGATCGGACAAATGAATGAATGTCCCTCCTTGTCCCTTGGCTCACACGGTGTGAAAAGGGAAGCTGATGCTTACCAGCTTCTGGGCACACCCTCAAGGATCAGCACTCCTGCCCCAGTTTCCCCACCCACCCATAATCCTTGTCTCTTGAACTGTCAGGTTCTGAAACCTGCCCTTCCTTCCTGACTTCCTTGAGTCCTGGAGGTTGGTGGAATGTGTGGCCTTGAGTCTAGGCAGGTGGACCTGCCACTGGCTCCTTGTGGGAACTCAGACTAAGTGGCTTCTCTCTGAGCCTTAGTTTTCTTATTTAGGAAAGGACCCAGGATTCTCGAGGCGTGGATTGTCTGTGTTTTGCCAAATAAAGAGCCTCTGATACCCCAGGACTCCTGTCAGCCCCTCCCCACAACACCTGCCTCCCCTTCAAAGTGTGCTGACTCTGTTGTCACTCGGCACCTCGGTGGGCACCAGGTAAGGGACGGAAGAGGCAATGTCCCATCTGGGAACCCTCTGGTTGACAGCGTACCTGAGGCCTTGAGGACAGAGTAGATGACATGTTGTAAGATCCTGGGCCCCCACCCTCAGGATATGCTGGGTGAGCTCCCAGCCCTAAATTCAAGGACCCCAGGCCTGAGGCTGTGCCCATCAGGCACAGGGAGAGAGGGATGCTGTGAGGGCATTCTCCCTACCTACCCTGTCACCCCAAAGCCTCTTGGCCCCTCCAGCTTTGCTGTTCTCTCTCCTGTCTTTCTCCCACCTTCCACTCTGCACAGCAATTAGGAACTCGATTTCAGAGGCACACACTTGACTTCAAGTGCAGAATTTGTCTTTTGTTGGTTGTGTGGTCTGAGGTACATGACCAAACCTCCCTGAACCTCAGTCTCCTGTTAAAAATGAGGGTGATGATAGTGGCTATCTTCTTGAGTTGTGAGGATTAAACAAAACAATTCACAGAGACAGCTTAGAACAGTGCTGGCACCCATTGTACATTGACACCATGTACACAGTAAGTGTGTGTATTTTTGGTATTTGCACATGAAATCCTGGCTGCCATTCCGGTGTTCTGCTAATCACTGCTCTCCTGAATCTTCCACTTATTGGCTGTGTGGCTCTGGATAAGTTGACAGACCTTTCTGAAGTTTAAATTTCCTTCCCTGAAAAGTGGAAATAATAATACCTCCCTCACAGAGTTTTGGGGAAGATGAGGTAATGACTATGAAAAGGTGAAGAGAAAATATATCACCTAAATCTGGAAATTCTGAGAGCGAAGGGAGAAGCCATTAATAAACACGCTAGGACCACAGCATTCAAGCAGGTTGGGAGGGCTCCTTACTTACTAGACACTCAGCACGGGGCTGGGGCTACGGTGACGAGGCCAAGAGAAGGGGGCTTTTTATTGTCGCCTCGCCCCCTCCCCAAATCATTCCCCTTCTTTTTGGTCCTCCCCTCCCGATTCCTACACAGTTTTTCTTTTTATTCTTTCCTCTTCAATTCTTTCTTAAATTACTGATTCACCTCAACAACCTTGGTACATTTTTAGCCCATCCAGTTCAACCCCCCTATTACATTACTATGGAGAAATGGAGGCTCAGCCAAGGGAAGGGACTCTTCCGATTGCACAGCTGTCATCATGTCACATCCGCTGCTCAAGAGCCATGAAACCCACAACCGGTCATCTGACATTCAAGGTCCCAGCCCCCAACCCCTGCCAACCTCATCTTCTCTCCAGCTCGCTTGCTCAACAGCTGCCCCCAGAGATCAGCCCAAGGGAGAGTCCTAGCTGGAGGGAAGGGTCTATGTGCACAAGGTTGCCTCCCACCCTTTGCTCACTCCAGCTGTTCCTCCTCCTGCCCTTAGAGACACTGAAGAGAGGATGATGCTCTCCTCCCCAGATCTCTGTCCCAGCCCAGGAATGGCACCTAGTTGGACTGAACCCAGGAAGCTTTGCTGAAGCCAGCAACATCTCCCAGACTCTGGACTCCATGTAATTGGTTTTTAATGGGCCCCATTATGACCCTACCCTTACTGTGCATCATGGGCACCTGACCTCCACAGCTAAACGATGACTTGGAGAGTTGCCTGGGGCCACTGTCAATCTCCCTTTCCTTCCTGGTCCTGTTGGAAGATGCAGGTCTCTCTCTCATCAGTAGGCAGTGGCCTGTCAACTCCAACCCAATATCCCAGCCACAGCCACCCTTGCAGAGAGGATCCTTCTTTTTTTTAATCCTCACCCAAGGGTGTGTTATTATTGCTTTTAGGGGTGGGGAATGAGAGAGAGAGAGAGAGAGAGAAACATTAATTTGAGAGAGAAACATCAATCCGTTGCCTCCCAATTGCGTCCTCACGAGGGATCAAACCTACAATCTACATATGTGTCCTGACAGAAATCCAACCCACAACCTTTTGGTGTACAGGACGATGCTCCAACCAACTGAGCCACCTGGCCAGGGCAAGAGTATTCTTGATGCTTAGAATTTCTGAGCCGGAAGGTTATTATACTTCAACAATGGCAAAAGGGTCTCATTTCAAAGACTAACACTGATCAAGTGGTAGGGACTACTTGAACTATGTTGAGGAGAATTGTGGGCCACATCCAGGTCCTGTAGGGAGGAGCTCTGGGGTCAGCTAGTGATGTCTGTAAGGAGGTGTGAGGGAGGGGAGAGGAAGAGCAGCACATGGGTCACACGCTCTCCATCCAAAATCTGATATCTGTCATCCGTGCACAGACCACATAGTAGGCTTGGTCTGCTGCTCTGAGAGGGAGGTCCCTGATGTTTTACAGATGGAGAAATTGAAGTTCAGAAAGAGGAATGGTCACTCAGCAAATTAATAACAGACCCGACATTGGAATCCTCATCACTGACCTTTCTCCTAGAAGGATCCTTTCTAAGCAATTAAACTTGGTCAAGTTTAAGGCTGATACGGAAGAGGACTTCTAGGTGAGCCCCGAAAAACAGATCCTGAAAGAAACAAAGCTAGTCCCCTGTAAACCAGGGCTAATAGTGAGAAGCCACCCCAGCTCTAGAAACTGTGGTATGAGGTGTGAGCTGGGGTGGTAAGGTCTGGTTCTCAAGACACAGACCCACCCCAAGAGCCAGAAGGGCCAGGATGCCAGTAATGTTTGTAACTGCCAGGGGACAGTAAGAAGAGGATGTTCAAGTATGACAAAGAAATTAAAATATTTGCCTCTGAAAATCAAAAAGTAAACAAGAGTTGACTCACATAATTGTCACATAATACTGAGCAATGGAAAACAAGAAGCATAGAATTGGAAACATCCTTTCAAGACCTGGATCCCAGCTCCTGCCACAGAGGTGGTACGAAGTAGATAATTGTTAACTAAGAGACAAGTTCCCACGGAGGGAGGGGGATTTACCCCTCAGTATACTGAGGCCATAGGAGGCATACTTTTTAAGTGCACTGTCTACCAGGCCCCCTACTTGGTCCATCAATTCCTCACAGCAGGCCTGTGAGATGATTTATAATTCCCATTTTACAGATGAGAAAATGGAGGCACCAAGGGCGAGTTCTCTTGAGAGTTCAAGGTTCCATAGCTCTTTTCACTTCACATAGAACTGCTCTTGCCCTCAAGCCCTTGGGGGTGGGAATTAGAAAAGGATGTAGCTCCCGGGGCCTCTTTTTCTCTGCGGACAGACCACAATCCCCAGCGCTGCCCAGAAATGTTTCTGACCCATGTCATGTATGCGGGGTAGGAGAAGATTTTGGTTTTTCTACCCTTCCCTTTCTTCTCCCCGCCTCCTCCAGCCCAGCAAGGCATGTGGGGAAGACCTGACTCCAGCCCAAGAAAGGCTCTGCCACAGACTTCTGGGTGGTCTGGGGTCGGCCCTTTCTATCTCTGGGTCTACGTGTTCTCATGAACATGAGGGAACAACTCAGGGATCATACAGCTCTGCAATCCTAACAATCAATGATCAAGGTCCATTCACCACGCCCCCCCTCTTTCCTGAGGCCCCCCGGGCTGCCCACTCACCAGCCATGCCAGGGCCGGCCCGACTACTTGCTTCCTCTGCACAGCGGTGTGTGGACCGTCAGGACGGTGTGTCGGAGCTGCCGGCCAGACCAAGGTTAACAAGGCATATCTGGGAGCACTCCTGAGACGACAGGATTCAAGAGAGGTGTGGTCCTTTTCACCCCAACAACAACACCTACGAGACACCTAGTCACCCAATAATTGCCTTGGTTTGTACCTCGAAGGTGTCCAGGGTGGGAGTGGCTCCAGCCAAGGGGCCTTCCAAAGTCTCTATGGGAGAAACTGAGGCCCAGAGAGATCACAAGCCGGGCAAGGAACAGAGGAGGAAGGAGAGGAAAGTAAAACAGAACTAGGTTTATGGTGAGCCTTTTTCACTCCTCACAATGATTCTCAGATGAAGGGACCCTAAAGGTACGTAGTTACAAAATGCAGAGCTGGAACTAGGATCCAGCCTCATGGCATTCAGTCAGGGACTACCTCCCTCATGCTGGGTGAGATGAGGAAGTTCCAGGGACCACTGCTCTTCTCTCTTCTGTGAGGAGAGGCATCTGGAGGGGCAAAGGCCCATGTTCCTCTCACAGGGACATGCCCCTGTAATGCCACAGCCTGCCGCACACTCCCACCAGCAGGCTCAGCCTTCATGGGGAGCCCTGAGTGTCAGAGGGACAAACTTCAGACCCGCACAGACCTGGGTATGAAGACCAGCTCCTACCCCTGGTTACCCTGTGACTCCGGCTAGGTCTGTGGTCCTCCCTGGGCTTTGGTAAATAATGACAGTGACCTCTCTTTATGGAGCATAAAGTGGATGATCGGGATAACTCGAGGACATGGCTTAGGGAACCTGGCTTGCCTGTCCCTCCTCTCTGTACTTTGCAAGTTGGACTGTTTCTGATCTTATGCATCTGCCTTGGTTAGATCTACCCCAGACATTGGGAGGAGACCCTCAGCTTGACCTTTCAGGGCCCCCTGCGACACCGCAACTGTCAGGAGTGATGTCGGCCTCGGCTCCTGGGAGGAGGGGGATAAGAAAAAGAGAGGAATGGTTCTCTGATTCGAGGGTGAAGTCCTAGGTACCCCGTGACCTTGAGCAAGACCTCTCTCTTCTCAGAACCTGGCTTCTCCGCCTATAGACTAGAGGAATTGAATGAAAGTGTTCTTAAGGGCTATTCTGGCTCAATGGCTAAGATTCCAGGGTTCAGAAGCTCTGGACTTCAAAGCTTCTACAGTCTTATGAGCAATGAAATAGAATTTTATTTTCATGGAAGCTGGGAGGGGAGTTTCTCTTTGTTGGGAAAGGCCTCGAGGGGATAACCTGGACCGTCTTCGGAGACTGGGTTGGGCTGGGCGGGCCAGGAAAGGGGAAGTGGGAGGGAAGGGGGCGGGCGCTGGTTGTGTGCTGCGTGCTATTGCTCTGTGAGAGCACTCAAGCATTCGGGAAAGTGTATACAAACCCCAAAGTATTTGATGCGGTTGGCTTTCTTCTAGAAAGTGACAGAGGTGCTGAGCTGTGCTTGTTATTGTGACTCAGGGCAAACATCTTTAATGGACAGACCTGAGCACTACCAAAGCTGCTTTTCTGCCTGTGCAGGGCCAGGCTCCTCCCCACTAATGATGGTTTATTCAGGGACCTTTTATCTTTCATCTTGGATTTGCCTGAACTGGGGCTTCCAGAACAGGGGCCATTTAAAAGTACTCCCTGTCCTCTGCCTCCCCCCGTCCACCTTGCAGCAACCCAAGTAACAGTCCATACGCAGCTATAAGGGAGAGCAGTGTAGCCTCGCTGTGGAGGCCTGGGATGAAGGCCAGGAAAGGGAGCTCTGTTGTCTGCGGGCCAAACTGGCTGTGCAACCCTCTGGGAGTCTGTCAGCTTCTCTGGGCCTTGGATCTCTCATCTGTGAAATAAGGGTGCTGGTTGCATCTTACCAGTTCCAACATCCTCTGATTCTAAAATGACCAGAGAGGATCCAAACACTGGGGCAACTCAGTGTACCCCAGAACCGCTTGGACCAATGCCTGGTAGTTAGCTGCTGCTTCGCAAACTAAAATCCACGTCTGTGAAGTAAACGTAGGATGTTTTGAAGATAGTTTAATTGTTTTTCTGATTGCAGAGATAATACGTACTCCTGTAGAAAATGCAAGCAACTCAGATAAAGCATATATGCCTATTTAAATCAATTAGCACAATAAATTCTATTGTACGGAGAAGAGGATTTGTAACTGTGTCTTAACCGCATGTTGTGCTTACATTGTATTCTGTTTCAAATCACAGGGTATAAACAGGCACTGTCTTCACTGGTGGCATTTGTGTGAATTTACATAATTTAGCTAACCCTTCTCAAATCAATGGGAATTTAGGTTGTTTCCAGTGTTTTGTCCTTATAAAAAAATGTAATGCTATTTTTACAGGTATTTTTGGGTACCTCCCATTTCTGGCTCCTTGGCTGAAGGTCTCCTGGGGCTTCGGGTCTCCCTGTCCCTCTTACTCTCCAGCACCAAGTCCTCACATGGTGGAGAGGAGGTCGTGCTAAAGTGCCCTGTCCTTCTGGTGGGGTGAATGCAGAGAAAAGGAGCAGTGAAGGATGGGGGAGGGGCACTCTCCAGGGGGCAAACAGCAGAGGCCTGAGCAGGGCGCTTGCCCTTCCAGCGGGTAGTGGATTACTCACATGCTTAAGAACAGCAAAGTGTGGGCACCAAAAACAATTACAAAAATTTACAATAAAATCAGTGATCGCCTTGGGAAAAAATAAGACCTTTGTTGGGTTCGTTTAATTTCAAATTTACTCGTGTTCTGGGACTGGGGCTTGATAGGGATGGGAAAGCACTGTGACTTTTTTAGGACTCGGGGCATCTATCTGGCAGGGTCAGAGGCCCGTGAGTGTGAATCCACGAGTGTGAGGTCCACAGAACAGTGGTATCCGCACCCCGTGGGAGCTGGTTAGAAAGGCAGACTCCTGGGCCTACTGCAGACCCCTGGGCCAGAGTCCGCATTTTAACAGCTCCTCAAGTGAATCCCATGCACATTAAAGTTTGAGAAAGAAGCTCTATCCAGGGCAGCTGTACTCAAAGGGAGGTCCAGGGTCCTTAAAACTCTTAAGGGATCTGTGAAGCCAAAATTATTTTCATAATATTCTTAAGGCTTTTGGGGGAACCCATTCCAACTCATTCTCTCATGAGTGTACAGTGGAGTTTTCCAGAGATGACATGATACATGATGTTGCAAAAAATTTAATGTAAAGGCAGATATGAGAACACAGCTGTTTTTCTAGTAAGCCTTCTATATAGTTAATGACACTCGTTTAAAAAAAGTAAAACAATGTCACTTATTAATATTATATTTAGTTTTGGAAAATATAGTTATATTTTTCATAAATACATGTTACTTGTGTTAAGATGTAGTGAGTTTATTAGTTTTTAAATTAGTCACTGAATAAACCCTTTTGTAAGGTTCTTAGTGTTAATTTCCAAATTGGTAAATATTCATAGATATAACCCCCATAAGCAAGCACTCTGGGATTCTCGGTAATTTTTATGAGTGTAAAGAGGTCTTGAAACCAAAATGTTTGAGAACTGCTGGTCTAGAATATGCCTGCCCTTTAGGATTCTAGTTCTATCCCTCAAGAGAAAATCATAAGCTGACAGTCACAGGGGAGGGGGCCTGAGGCTGTGGCCAAGTAAAATGGGCCGTGCATCAGAAAAACATAGGGGCAAGGGGAAGTGGCAGGTTTGCCTCCTACGGGTGAATTGCAAGGTCTGAGCAGCCAGCCAGACATACGTGTGCTGAGGCTGGGAGTCACTTACATTGTCCTGGAAATTCATCCTCATAGGACAATGAGTCAGAAGACCATTCAAAGCTAGACTTGGACTGGTCTCGTGGCAGGCTGTCTGTTCCCCTCTCTGGGTCTCCGCCAACCAGGCTGTAAAATGGATGATACTGCTTCCCTCCACCCCTGGGCGAAGTCATAGGGCAACTAATAAAGGACTGAGAAGCTCTAAGTCATCTTCACATCACCTTATACTCAGAATAATAACCACAGTAACACAGACAGTCAGAATTCAAACGGTGGGAGGGAGGTGCTTGTCCAGCCAGAAGGCAAGTTACACTTCTACCATTGTCCCCAGACCTTGTCATTGTCTACTGTCTGCAGGCCAGAAGCTGTGGGGCAAGCCAGCAGGTTAGAGATGGCCTCACCCTGTCCCCAGTGTCCAGGTGTTGCCCTGTTCATTCATCTACCCATCTATCAAACATCATCAGCATCTAGAAGCTGCTATGAAGCTACAGAGCATTCAGAGCTTACTGTATTCTTGTTTTGAGTGTTCGTGATCCACTCGTCTACTTATACATTCATTCACTCCTTCCAAAATTCATTCAACAAATATTTCTTTTCTTTTTTAAAGATTTTATTTCTTTATTTTTACAGAAGGGAAGGGAAAGAGAAAGAGAGTAGGAGAAACATCAATGTGTGATTGCATTTCCTGCACCCCATACTGGGGACCTGGCCTGCAACCCAGGCATGTGCCCTGCACTGGGAATCCAATCGGTGACCCTTTGGTTCACAGGCTGGCGCTCAATCCACTGAGCCACCCCAGCTAGGACTCAACAAATATTTCTTTATGCCCACTAATGGGCAAATCACTGCGGAGCCTACAGAGGCATTGGTCCTTGTGGCACTTTTTCTATCAATGTGTAGATATTGTGGAGGAGCAAAATTTGCCACCCCAGAAAGTGCCACGTTGACATATTGATTATTTGGAATTAAAGTTACTTGAGAAGCAGCTTGTACAAGAAGGACCCCCTGACCCTCCTCTCTGTTTCTCTGAAAGCAAGAAATAAGTCTCTCATGTGAAAGGTGTCCTCCTTGCACCTGGAAGCAGAGACATCTTTATCACCAGACATAGGGCATTGGGGGCCGAGAAAGCTGTGTCAATACCTCTGCTCTGATTCTTCACTGAATAGTATCTAAACCTAAGTTTCTGAATCTTGTCAGTTCTTCACAAATTTATTGTTTCTTTGTTTAAAAGAATAAAAGCTTCCTGCTTTGGTTATTTCTTTACGTCCCATATCTATGAGACCTCTATACATATGAAATTAAACTTGATTTTCTCTTGTTTATCTGTGTCATGTCAATTTAATTCTCAAACCAGTCAGAAGAACCAGGAAGAGGAGAAAGAACATTTTTTCCTCCCTGACAATCTCAACCGATTCTAGATCCTTCCCTTGGTTTATATTGGTTCAGTCATCCTGTAATGGGGACAGCATTTTTGAAGTATTCCCAGCTGTATTTCCTGTAAATTATGTTGCCCTAGGACTCCCCACCCACGAAAGCCGAGGTCTCAGTGCTTCTAAAGGCCTGAGACCTAATCATAGGATTATAGAATGCTTCCCCTCCCTTACACCTTACCACCACAGCACTGAAAGCCTATTTACTAAAGTACCTTTTACTCAGCCCAGCTTTCAACAAAAAAAATTAATACATGCTAAAAGTCAAAATCACAGTTTGAAGAGACAGAAAATACATCAGAACCTGACTCAGATAGAGCAGGAATGTTGGAATTATCAGACTGAGAATTTAAATGAACTGTGATTAATATGCTAAGAGCTCTCATGGGAGAAGTAGACAACATGCAAAAACAGATAGGTAATGTAAGCCAAGGGATGGAAATCCTAAGAGTGAATAAAAAAGAAATGGTACAGATACTGTTAATAGGAATGACCAATGTCTTTGATGGGCTCATTAGTAGACTGGACAAGGCTAAGGAAAGAATTAGTGAGTTTGGGAATATGTCAATAGGCACTTCCAGGCAGAGGGAAAAATGGCAAATAACTAGCAGATCTGAAAAAAACTACTTCTCATCTGGCAGTGGAGAAAACCAGACAGTGATGAAAACCAATTCAATAGTCATTGCCAAGTCCCCCAACAGGCTCTGGAACTGACAGCACCAGACACCTGTGTAACTGGAGGTTGTGGGGAGGGGCTTACAGTAATAAAATAAGAATTGGTTAAGAGTTCACTGTTTGTGAAGGAGCCAGTCCTGGGCCCCTTCCCCCACTCTGTGAGCTGAATGACTTCCTTTCCCCCTGGCTCAATAAAGACTGAAGCTTTATTCTTTGGAGAGAATACAACAAAAGCTAAAGCACAACATGCACAGCTGAGGGCTGGGGTACGGCCCTAAACATAGGGGTATTAAGGAGATTTTACATTCTGGATGTTGAGATGCTGGCCCAGCCCTCTTTACCTTCTCCTCTTACTTTCCCCATATGATGCTGTCTGTCCCCACTCTTAAATATGAACAGACAAGAGTTACCAGGCATCTGAAGAAAACTTCTAATATGCAAGAGAGAGGGAAAAATAAACATACCGAAACAAGAACCCTGGAGGAAACAGTCTATTTGAAGAGAAACATTTCAGGAAAATAAACTATTTTGGATCTCTTCATAGCTGTGAAAAGATATTGCAACCACGAAACAAAACCAGGATATAATATTTTTAAATAATTCTAAACAAACAAACAAAAGCTCTAGGAAACTACAAATATGAGCGCAGAAGTGAAAACTTTGAATATAAGTGTTGAAAAATAAAGTTTAATATATTGCTCAACAGGTAGTATAAAAAGAAAAATAAGAAAGAATGCACAAGAAAAGATATGAAAACTCAAAGACCAGTCCACAAGGTCCAGTATTTGATCAATGAAATTTTCAGAAAGAGAGAGAGAGAGATTGAGACAGAGATAAATTACCAATAAAGTATTTTAAAAAAATGTCAGAATCAAAGGACATGACTTTCCTGGTTGAAAGGCATCACTGAATGCCAAATAGAATGGATAATGGATGAATATGAATATTCAGCAAGTCTTGTGAAATTAGATAATACTAGAGACAAAGAGAACATCCTACAGGGTTTCAGAGGGAGAACAATAGATGACACACAAAACATTAGAAACAAAAGTGGTTTCAATTTTTTTCAACAATAACCATGGAATGTCACAGCCCTAACTTTAATGTCCCAAAATCTTTTTTTAACTGAGATAAAAGTATATAACATAAAATTTATTTTTTAAACCATTTTAAAGGGTACAATTCAGTGGCATTTAGTACATCCACCATGCTGTGCAGCTACTATCACTATCTTGCTCCAGAACATTTCTGTCACAATAGCACGTATCAGTACTTCATTCCTTTTTTATGGTCAAATAACATTCCATTGTGTGGATATGCCATATTTTGTTTATCTGTTCATCATTTGATGGACATTGAGTTGTTCCCACTTTTGGCTATTGTAAATATTGCTGATCTGGACAGTCATGTACCTGTTTTTGTTTGAACCAAAGTCTTTAAAGCTAGTTATTATGTAATATTAAAAAAAAATAATAACACTAGAATGCAGAAAAGTCTTTTTTTAAAAAAAATTTGATTTATTTATTTTTAGAGAGAGGGGAAAAGGAGAAAGAGGGAGAGAAACATCAATGTGTGGTTGCATCTCGTGTGCCCCCTACTGGGGACTTGGCCCACAACCCAGGCATGTGCCCTGACTGGGAATCAAAGCGGCGACCCTTTGCTTCACAGGCTGGCACTCAATCCACTGAGCCACACCAGCCAGGGCAGAATACAGAAAATTCTGAGGAAAAATAATTTCCATTTTAGAATTCTCCACCGAGCCAAACTATAAGCTAAGTGTGATGGTAAAGTCAAGTCATTTGTTTCCCTCCAGGGACCCTTTCTTGGAAAATTACTGGGGACTATCCTGCAACATAAAAGAGGGAGTAAGGCAGGTAAGGAGAAGATGTATGTGATACGGAAACAAGAGCTCCAACATAGAAGAAAAGCAAATTCCAGGATGATTCAGAAGGGAAACCGCAGGAGGCCATCTGGGCAGGGGGCATAAGGAGCAACCAGTTCGGGGAACAGGGGTCAGGGGGCTCTGAGAAAAACTCCCTCAGCAGGTTAAAACCGATAGAATACCTAGGGTGTCTGAGAGTTTTGAGAGACTATTTCAACAAGTGACAAAGTGCTTTGTTTTTGAAATAATAATAAACATATGGAAAATGAAGCAAATATAAAGCTTAGATTTTAAATCATTAATGCCGGGGTGGGTAGGCGGTGGGAAATGTTGTGCAAGAAAGGAAAAAATGGCAGGGTTCATCAACGTGGATGTTTTAGTAATGTAAGCACCACATGGTAACTAACCGAAGCTACAGCACAGTCAGCTGGGAGGGTAAACCTGGGGAGGGCGCCTTTGGGTGACGGCGGTGGGGGTTCAGAGGGCGTGCCAGTCATTTGTACGGTGGGAAGTCACTGGACAGTTGTCACTGTACTTCTGAAAAATATAAAAAGTTAGCAATTATATTAACTGAGCATGTTATTGGGAGACATGAATACACATTTTTTAAAAGTCAGGTAACATAAAAGTGTATTTGTTTTGTAATTTTGCATAATAAATGACCACAAACAATGGCTTAAAACAACACCCATGGAAAACATTTTGGAGGCTCCTCAAAAAGTTAAACCTAAAGTCACCATATGACCCTGTGAGTCTACTCCTGGCTGTTTCAAAGAATCCAAAGCCAGTCCCCAAAGGAGTACATGTACCCCCGTTTGTGGCAGCGTGATTCACAACGGCAGAAAGAGGGGAACGGCCCAGAGGGGTCTCGGGGGATGTTGCTGGATGAACAAATTGTGAGATGGGCATACAATGGAATATTATTCAGCTATGAAAAGGAATAAAGCACCAATACAGGCTACATCATGAATAAACCATGATGCTAAATGAGAGAAGCTAGACAAAAAAGCTCACATACTGTAATGATTCCTTTCATGTGAACTATCCAGAGAGACACAAAGCAGACAGACGGTTGCCAAGGGCTGGAGGGCGGGGGAAGGGGAGTGACTGCTTAATGGGTGTGAGGTTCTTGTTTGGGGAATGAAATGTTTTAGAACTATATGGAGGTGATGGTTGTATAACACTGTGAATGCACCAAATGCCACTGGATTGTTCACTTTGAAGTGGTTAGTTTTATGTGAATTTTGCCTCAATTAAGAAAACCCCTATATAATCTAATCGTATGTATTGTTCTGGGTCAGTGTGTGTAACAGCCCACTAACCTGATGAAGAGAACCTACCATGAGGTAGAATTATGACATGATTTTCGTTCTCCTCCTCCTCCCCCCTTGCCCTCCCTCTGCCCTCGCTATCTCCCTTCTCGTTTTCCCTCCTTTTCCTCCTTCTTTGGCTGTTGCATTCTGTTTTCCCATTTAATTCGATTCCAAAATATAGAGTGGTACACTTCCCTCTAAGAATCTCACTTCCTTTTAAAGAGTGGAGGGAGGGGTGTGTTATTAGTGTCTTTTGAAAATATTCTGGGCTCCCTTTACTTGAATAGTTAGCAAATTCAACAAGTCTACATTCTCCAGCTTGAGGAGGAATATCCAAAAATTATGACTTTGTGTATGTGAAAGGAAATTCTGTTTCAGAAAAACAGAAGAGAGAAAAACCCATATCAAAACAGCAACAACAGCAAAACCCCGCCCCCTATTATTTCACAGATTCTGTAGGTCTAGGATTAGTTTAACTGGATTCTCGGCTCAGGGACTCACCTGACTAAGATGAAGATGGCGGCCAGGGCTGCTCTCTTGTTGGAGGCTTGGGGTTCTCTTCCAAGCTGAACCCTGCAATTGTGACACCATGATCCTTGTTTTCTTATGAGCTGTCAGCTGGGGACTGCTCTCAGCTCCTAGAAACCATTCACAGCCACCTGCCAAGTGGCCCCAAAGGCAGTTTGCAACCTGGATGTCTGCTCTTTTCCAGGCTGGCTGGAGCAGGTCTTTCTGATTTCCTTTGCTGCGACCAGGCCGGAAAACTCTTTGCTTTCAAAGGACTTGCCTGATTAGGTCAAGCCCACCCAGAAAAAATTTCTCTTTTGCCCTATAATGTAACACCATCATGGAAATGATACACTCATAGTTTCTGTTCACACGCTGAGGAGAGGGGATTTTATAAAGGCAAGTGTCTTTAGTGGTTGTATTAGTCAGGGCTCTCCAGAGAAACAGAACTAATGAGAGAGAGAGAGAGAGAGATTAATTATAAAGAATTTGTTCATGGGATTATGGAGGCCAACAAGTCCCAAGAGCAACAGAGTGAATTGGCAAGCTGGAGACCCAGAGAGCTCATAGTGTAATTGTAGTTCAAATCTGAAGGCCTGAGACCCAGGAAAGACAACGATGTGCTTCCAGCCTGAAAGTCTGCAACCTCGAGACCCAAGAAGAGCCAATGTTTCAGTTTGAGTCTAAAGGCAGAAAGAACCAATGTCCCAGCTTGAAAGGAGTCAGGCAGGAGGCGTTCTCTCTGGCTCACAGGAGGGCCAGCCCTTTTGTTTTAGTCAGGACTTCAACTGATTGGCTAAGGCCCACCCACATTGGGGTGGAGCAATCTGCTTTACTCAGTCTACCGATCTGAATATTAATCTCATCCAAAAAGACTTTTGGGGAAACATTCAGCATAATGTTTGATCAAATAGCTGAGAGTCTTGTGGCTCAGTCAAGTTGACACATAAAGTTAATCATCACAGTGGCCATCTTAGAATTCTGCCTACCATAACAAGGGGAAGATGTTGCCACTGGAGAGGAGGCATCAGGGGGAGTGGGCAACTGATGATTTTCATACAAACCTTGTTCAGATATTGGATTTGTTCTTAGACCTGGGCCATGTCCCTCCTCACCGGCAGAGAATTCTGTGGAGTCAAAAGGCCATGACCACATGGAACCTGTGACCCCATATTTTATCTAGACACATGCTCTGGGACCATTGAATGCCCTGATCAAAAATCTCCAAGCCTGCATCTCAGTCCTGCGTGGGTCCCTTCCCCAGACTGGTGGCTGGACATTGTTGAGTGCAGCCCTGGATTTGACAAAGGGACCAAGGCTGGCTATTGGCAGATGGGTGCAGATGGCAATGGAACATGGTGGCTGACATGGCTATTTTTAAATTAAACTTTGAATTTTGAGATAATTCTAAAATCACAGGCAATTTTAAGACATAACACACAGATTCCTAGGTACTCAGTTTCTCTCAAAGGTAACAGCTCATTTCCCATTTTACTCATATTGGTGTGTGTGTGTATTTACTTTATGCAAGTTTTTATTGCATGTAAGTTTGTAACTCCACCACCACAACAAAGATAGAGCACAGTTCCATCACTGTAAGAATCTTAATTATAAGAAGATTGCTCTTTTATAACCACAACAACCTCTCTCTCATCCCCTGATTCCCATCTCTAACCCCTGGCAACTACTAATCTGTTCTCCACTTCTATAATCCTGTCATTTCAAGATTATTCTACTAATATAGGATCACACAGTATGTGATCTGTTGGGTTTGACTTCACCCCCTTCTTTACACAGTATAATCCCTATGAGATTCATCCAAGGTGTTGTGTGTATCAATAAATAGTTTGCTCTAAGTGCTGGTGAGGATGTGCAGAACCTGAATCACTCATATGGTCCTGGAGGCAATGTAAAATGGTACAGTCACTCTGGAAAGAGTTTAGCAGCTTCTTATAAAACAAAACATGCAATTCCCATTTGACCCAGCAACCATACTCTTTGGCATTTATCCCAGAGAAATGAAAACTATGTTCATTCAAAAAAGTGTGCACGAACATCCTTAGCAGTTTTATTTCTAACATTCCAAAGCTGAAAACAACTAGTCCTTCAGTGGGTGAATTGCTTAGCAACCTGTGGTGCATCCGCACCTTGGCCTTCTATGTGGCAAGAAAGAGAGATGAACTGTTGAGACACAGCACACAACAACCTGGAGGTCAGTATTACTCTGACCCAAATGAAATGAAGGCAGGACAAAAAAATAATCAGGAAAGACTTTCTCCTCTCTATTTTCTGCAGGGGGTAGCACAAAATTCATGTTAATTCTTCTTTAATGTTTGGTAGAATTCTCCAGTGAAACCCTCTGGGCAGGGTCCCCATGGCCAGGGCCGCCCAGCGCCGGGCGTCTCCGGGTGGGAAGGAAGATCCCAGGTCTGGAGGCGGGAGGAGAGGGCTTGCCTGGCTGCCTGTTTTCAGTGGGGTCCGGACGGTCCCCCCTCGTCAGTGCTGGGATCTGCCCAGTGGCGTTGGAGTGACGCCCCATTTGGTCTGGGGAGGAAGGGGCCAACCAGGGCCACCTTCAGTTGCTACGTTGTGGTGGGTCGGGATTGCCTTCTTCTGCTGGGTGGGGGTTGTTAAACAACCTGATGTTGTGTTGTTCCTCTAGTCCCGGGGCCTCTAGCCAGTTTGCCTTCTTCTTACCCCCTTTCCTCTGGAAGGTTCTCCTTCGGTTGCCTCTTGTGTCACTTCTACCATTTATAGTTGTACTGAGCGAGGACAGGCAGGGAGATCAAGTCCATGTCATCTTGACTGGATGGGAGTCCTGGAGTGTCCTCCTGCTCTCTGAAGGGTGGCCTGGGGCCATGGGTGGGAGGGAAGAGGAAGCTGATCCATGGCCAGGCGCAGTATCATACATAGAAGTATACACTTGAAACCTACATAATTTATTAACCAATGTTACCTCAATAAATTTAATAAAAATTTCATGCCTGGTCTTCCAGGCCATTGTTTTTTAAAAAAAAAAATTGTGATAAAATACCCTCTTAACCATTTTTACGTGTGCAGTTCATTGGTGCTGAGTGTGTTGCCAG
The DNA here is from genome assembly GCF_021234165.1 of Pteronotus mesoamericanus. Classification (NCBI taxonomy): domain Eukaryota; kingdom Metazoa; phylum Chordata; class Mammalia; order Chiroptera; family Mormoopidae; genus Pteronotus; species Pteronotus mesoamericanus. Next base: position 22,492,221 of record NW_026555105.1, on the reverse strand, counting down.
TGCTGTGCGACCTTCACCACCCTGGAGCTCCACAGCTTTTCATCTTGTAAAACTGAAACTCTATCCACTAAAGAGCTTCCTCCTGACCTTCCTCCCACCCTGTTCCCAGCCCCTGGCAACTACCGTTCTCCATTCTGCCTCTGAATTTGCTGCTCGAAGTACCTCATCTAAGTAGAATCATTCTGTATTTGTCTTTTTGTGACCAGCTTATTTCACTTAACATAACATTCTCAGGGTTTATCCATGTTGTAACATGTGTCAGAATTTCCTTCCTTTTTAAGGCTAAATAATATTTCTACGTCATTTTTTAAAATGATTTTATTTTTAGAGAAAGGGAGGAAGAAAGAGAGGGAGAGAAACATCAGTGTGTGGTTGCCTCTCATGACCCGCCCCCGACCTGGGGACCTGGCTCGCAGCCCAGGCCTGTGCCCTGACTGGGAATCAAAGCAGCGACCCTTCGGTTCACAGGCTGGCACTCAATCCACTGAGCCACACCAGCCAGGGCTATTTCTAGGTAATTTTGAAGATGCATTTGTCAAGGCTAGAGGAGAAAATGTATATATTTCTTGAACAGCCTATTATCTTGATTTTTGACTCTTAAATATTTACATACATAATTCATGGGCCTCCATTTCTATTTTTGCCCCAAATGGCAAATGCTAGGGGCAGGCTTGATGGGCATGTAAATAAAACATTGATAAAAAAATACAAATACAATAAAAGAGGAAACGTTTTTTCTTGTCTGACCATTTAGTGAGTAGATTTGAAAAAGCGCACTTAATTTTATTTCTTCTTTGCATGTTTTTAAGAGAGGCATGAGGACGATGACAGGGTGTTCCCTGCAGAACGAGTGTGGACGGGTGTGACTCGGAGGACGGGTGTTTTGGCCAAGGACAGTGCCAGCGTGGTTGTGGCAGGATGGGGAGCCGTGCCCAGCCTCCGCCATCTCTGCGTCCTGGCCCCGGCTGTCCCCCCAGCACCGCGGGCGGGGCCTCTCTTCCCGGTGCACAAAGCCTTTGGTGGAGTTAGCGTCTCATCTTGAGTTTTATAGGTGGCACCCTTCAGCAGCAGAGCAGACTGATGCCAATCGTGGGAGCTGCCTTCCAAAACAGCCCAGGGGGACTTGGCAGCCATCAGGTGGTGACTGTAAAGAACAAATAAACCCTTTCTGCCTCCCTGAGCAAACCACACGGTGTGCAGTGTCTGGGGTGCCGGGCAGGCCTGGGGCGGCTAACTCTGAGAGGGTGAAACTGACCTGCCACTGAGCCGGGTGCGTAGTGTGGGCTGGCCCCCCTCTTCCAGGTGCTGAGAGGATGTCAGGCGGAGCATCCAGCCGGTACCACATGGGGTCTCCATGACCCTGTCTCTGGCTCTCTCACTCTCAACTACTACAGATAAATATGTATGAAGCAACAAATCAAAGGTGTGTTAAGAAGTCGAACGCATAGAAACAGAGAGTAGAATGGCGGTTGCCAGAGACTGAGGAGTGGGGAAGAACGGGAGAGGCTGGCAAGGTACTAACTTTCAGATTTAAGATGAATGAGGTCTGAGAATCTGATGTAAAACATGGTGCCTACAGTTCATAACACTGTCTTGCATAATTTAAATTGCTATGAGAATAGAACTTAAATATTCTCACCCCCCCCAAAAAATGAGAGAGAGAGATAAATATGTGCATCAATGGGTGCATTAATTAACTAGATGATGAGAATCCTTTCATAACGTACCCATGTATCAAATCGTCACAGTGTACATTTTAGATACCATGCAATTTTGTTTGCCAATTATGCTTCAGTAAAGCTGAAAAAAAGTGTCTAAAGTTAAACTGTAAGTTCCTTCATTCCATTACCACTAAAGCTTCAGCCTTCAGAAATCACCATGGTTAAGTTATAAAAGTGATTCTTAACCTTTATTTCTGCTCTCAGTATTCACCTTGAGTGATCTCATTCATATGCAGAACTTTGAATATCACTTATAGTTTGATGTCTTTCAAATCTCTGTCTCCTGAATTCCAGAAACCGATGTAATGTCTACTGGAAATAACTAACATCTACTGGAAACTCCACGAAGATTGGGCACCAAAAACATATGTCCCAAACCAATCTTTTTATCTCCCTGCAATCTGCTCAACTCCCGTTTCTAGTTACCACGGGCTGTTTGGGGTCTAATTATATATAAAGCATTTTAAACGTTGTATAAAGTCAAATGTGTTGATATTTTCTTTTTGGCTACTTCTTCCTGAGTTCAGGTGGCTTCTGGGAGGTGACGGGGGAAAAGCTACAGTTGTTGAGAAGCCTGGGGTCTAGAGATGCTTAGGGCTGAGGGTGCCACCCACACAGAGCAGTCTTGGCACACGTCTGGGAGGCACGTTGGGGACAGTGATTAGGGATGTCTTTGGATTCTCCTGAAAGCAGAACCGAAGGCAAGGGCTTGGATGCCAATAGTTGATTTGGGAGGTGGTCCAAGGAGGCAGAAGTGAAGGAGTGTAACACAGAGGAAGAAATGTAAATAAAGCGTGAGTTAATACATGGATGACTGTTACAGACTGAAGGTTTGAATGTGTTGAACATCAGCTGCTGATGTGGTGGTATTAGGAAGCACGGCCTCTGGGGGTGATCCGATCATGAGGCCCCACGGGGCTCCCTCCCCCTTTCTGCCTTGCGAGGACAATAAGAAGTCGGGGTCTGCAATGGGGAAGGGACTCTTAGTAGAACCTTATCATTCTTGTTCCCTGATCTCAGACTTCCAACCTCCAGAACTGTGAGAAATAAATTTCTGTTGTTTACAAGTCATCCAGTCTATGGTGCTTTGTAATAGCAGCCCGAACGGACTAAGACGATTACTGTGGGCAAGGGGGGCTTCATCCTGCAGGGCCCTCTCTGAAGAACTGAATGGATACACCTTGGAATGGGCCCTCCAGGAGATGGTAGGGCTGATTTCGGTCTCTTCTGGCAGCGAGTTACTCAGAGATGTCACCTCCCCCACACTTCTGGGACGTGCTTGCACATGGCTGAGCAGCTGTTTGAAGCTTATCTGAAAGCAGAGCGGAGAAATGCCATGGCATACACTTGCTGAGGAACCCCAGCAATGGGGCATGGGTCTCCACCTCCTCCCGCTGTGCTGAGGGGAAGGCGTGGTCTAGCATGTGTCTACTACAAGGGGAAGTATAGTAAACCTGGCTCCTGGCCCCTACTCCCACCAAATCATGGGACTTCGCTGATAACTTTATATACATGAAAGTCCCATTAGTAGTTTGATTTGAAGAAAGGGTTTTACAACTGGAATCACCTGAAGGATACTTCTCTTTACAGTCTGATGTCAATTCAGCACTAATGTGAAGATTCTCTATGTGTCCCCTGCGCAGTATACGTCTGAATGTATAGCCCTAATTCTCTGGCATCTGCCTGAAACTCCAGCATTGGAATCTCAGTCACTCATTCAACTCACACCGGACCTCTATCAGGTTACAGGTGCCCCTGAGAGTACCCTCCCTCAGTCTCTGTCCTCCATACAACTCTCAGTGTTATTGTAATTGTTGGGGTCTCCAAAGATTGTTTTGACAGGGGAGAAAAAACCTGCAGACCCCAGACAACAGGGAAGGGTGAAGGAGGAGCCCAGATCGGCCCCAGCTGGAGGGTAAGAGTTCAAAGGCACCATTTCTGCTTCTTTATGGTGACCCAGGCTAGTGCTCTGGAGAGGGTGGCGGTGAACAGGAGCAGAGGACCTGCTCTTGCCTGAGCCTCCCTGTGCCAGCCTTGGCAATGTCCTGCCTTGCTAGGTCTGTTTCCCCATCTATGAACTGACAGTGGACAGCAAGGGTGGAGAAAAGTGTTGCTGTGGTCAAGTAACACGTCTCTTCCAGGTGGGAACTATGGAGAATTGGACAACAGACTCATCTAAAGAGGAAGCTGGTTTCAGAGGGAGCCAGTGTTTATCAGGCAGAAATGCAGACCCAGTGTGGTCAGGTTTTATATGAGAAGCAGCTGGTTTGAATGTTATGCCATCTCTTAATTTTTAAAAGTTAGCAATAAATTCAAACACTTTTAAAGTGAAGTATGGGACAAATTAAATCATTCCTGGCACTACTACACCCACCAAAGTTTCTTAAGCATTAGTGTTCAGGAGAACTTTCTGGAGTGAAAGTTAAGTGTATGTATTTCTGGGCTTTGTCTACAGAGATCCTGCCCAAAGAACATTCATTATTTTTCCTCTAGTAAGAATTTTGGTCTTCATGTCTATTTTGTCTAATATTAGTATGATCACTTCAGCTCTCTTTTGGTTACTGTTTGCATGGTATGTATTTGCCCATCCTTTTACTTTTAACATGTTTTTTCTTTGAATCTGAACTGTGCCTCTTGTAGACAGTACGTAGTTTGGTCATTTATAATCCATTCTGCTAGCCTCTGCATTTTAATTGGACAGTTTAACCTATTTACATTTAATGTAATTGCCATTAATATAGGATTTACATCTGCCATTTTGCTATTTGTTTTGTCTTATGTCATTGTTCCTCCATTACTGACTTTGGGTTACATGGGTACTTCTTGTGTAACTTTATAATTTTCTTGTTGTTCTTTCCCTATAATTTTTAAGTTATTTTCTTAGGGATTGCCCTGGGATTACAATTAGCATCTACACTTGAAACAAGCTAGTTTGAATTAATGGTACCTTAATGTGAATTACATAGAGAAACTACTCCTACGTAGCTCCATTCCCTTCTCAATCTTTTGTGTAATTATTATCTGTCATACAAATGACATCTTTATACATTATAAACACATCAACATAGTTTCATAATGACTGTTTTATGCTGTTGTCTTTTAAAAGTTATTTTTTAAAAAAATTGGTAAAATATGCATAAAATAAAATTGACCATTTTAACTGTTTTTAAGTGTATAGTTCAGTGGATGCTGAGCTGGGTCCTTAGAATGACAAACACAGGGGATGAGTCTAACGTGGGGATACAAGGGAAAGTACTCCGTCAGATGCCAGCCTCAATTCCAGGGTGTAGTAGCGACTGGGACAGGTGACAGGTGAGGCCAAGGGAATTTGAAATATTGAATACACATCTATGTTCTACTCCACTCCTCCTCCCACACTGGATTATTACATGCAGTCATAACAATCTCCTCAGGGGCTTTTAATGCGCTCTCTAGGGTGCTGGTTCTCAGTCTTGAGTGCACATGGAAATCACATGGTTTCCTGTGTCTGGCATTTGCTAATTGCTAAGTTCTGGAGACCGGTTCTGGTCTAGGTCTCCCTCTGTTGGTTATCTTTAAGATTGCGGCACACTGTCCTCAGCCCTCAGCATCCTTGGGGCTCTCCTTTATTTCCAGGTTGCACCTCTTAGTGTCTGCTCCTGAGATTCCCCCGAGGCGTGGGCCTCTGCTCCACTCTAGGCAAACCCTCACTGCTGAGCCGAGCCTCAGCCTAGGCCTCTCCCTGGTGCCGCAGACTCAGACCTGGGTAACCACTTCTGACCACAGGGGAAACCAAATGTCCTGCTTTCCAAAGGCCCCCTAATGACCTCCAGGTAGAATGAGAGTGTCCCCTGTGGTACTCTCAAACCCTAGTAAGGTGGGGCAGCAGACCTCTTTGACTAAGACGATGCTTTGAGCCGGGACTGACCCTGGCAACAGTAATGAAAGCTGACCTTTACTGAACCCTCACGCTCTGCCAGGCACTGTTCTAAGTGCTCAACATGATTAACTCACTGATCAGCACAGCTCTGTGAGGTGGGCGCTGTTATTATCTGCACTGTACAAATGAAGAAACTGAGGCACACAGAGTTGAAATAATTCGCTCAGTCCTACAGTCAGTTGAGAGACAGAGCCAGGATCCCCAGGCAGTCTGGTACACTAAATAATATCATTTAATTAGGGGCTAGAGAACAGACACAACAGTGATTTGCATTCACCTTTTACACACATTTCTGGATTAGTCATGACCTGACCCTTGCCTTTGAGTTTTACTGAGGTATTTATGTGTCCCACAGAACAGCCCATCACTTCTCCCCTTTACTGGACAGGAGCTGGTGGTTGATGAGAGAAGCCCCAGCAAGAGGCAATATCGAGTACGTCCAGTACGTGGCCGAGATGAATTTGGGTACCATAAGAAGGCATATGCCTCGTTATTCAGAACCAGGATCACTGGGGGATGGGTTTTGAGAATCTGCATTTTCGTAAGCATTCCCAGCGGATCCTGATTTACAGAAACCTTTGAGAAACCTTACTGCCCTTCCCCCTCCACCTGTTAGAGTGCAGTCACCTTAGATAAAAATTCCTTGAGCATGTCGCTTTCCTTCTGTAACAGTTCATAGTGCTTTTGCTGCAAGTGATGGAATCTTTGACACTACGGGCACACGGTGGCGATATTGTGAGTTTGGCCCCAGAGCACTGCAATAAAGTGAGTATCGCAATAAAATAGAAATCTTTTTGCTGGTAGAGGGTCTTGCCTTCAGTTTGTAACAAAACAAAACCACACCGCGACATCTGTGGAGCACAATAAAGCGAAGTGCAATAATACAACATATGCTTGTGGTGGCTACAATTCTAAAGGCCTTTATTGTTTATTTAATAAAATGCCCAGAATTAGACAGTCCTTGACTGGCATAGCAGTTCAGCAGCGCCATCAAAGAACGAGTTCTTTCAAGCTTTCTGTTCTGCTGTCCTTGGCTGTTGGCTTTTCTTCTTCATGCTTGCTGTTTCATAGTCTCAAGAGGGCTACTGCACATCCAGGAATCTTGTCCAAAGTCCCCACACTTTGCTGGAGGAAGAGCATAGTCACATGACCTAGGCTCAGCCAAGCACATGTTCTCACCTGGATTTTTTCTTTTTTTGTCATTCAAAATATTTTTGGTCAACTTGCTCATTTCTCGGCAATGTTCTAGATAGTGAAGCTGTAGAAGTAAAAACAACAACAACAACAACAGAGATCTCTCTACCCTTAATAAGCTTGTATTTCAGTGATTCAGATGGACAACAAATATCTGGAAATGTCAGTGGAAGTCCATTTACCAAATGGCAGCTCTCCAACAGGCAGCTCTCTTTTGCCACAAATATTATAGCCCTGTGTTCTTACAATCTATAGAATGTTTTTCTTTGGTTTGTTGGCCATCATACCACCATATTGCACAAACTTCAGTGGATTCAAGAGGAAGCTTTTATTTTTTTTTAATTTTTAAAAGATTTTATTTATTTTTCAGAGAATGGGAAAGAGAGGGAGAAAGAGAGGGAGAGAAACATTGATGTGGGAGAGAAACATTAGTTGATTGCCTCCCGCACACCCCCAAGAGGCAGTGCTGAACCTGTCCTGAAACACAGGCATGTGCCCTGACAGGGAATCGAACCAGCAACTTCTTGGCTCGCAGGCCGGCAGTCTGTCCACTGAGCCACGCCAGCCAGAGCTTATTTTTTATTTTTAAAAACCTTTTTAAATTGAACTTATTGAGGTGACATTGTTTAATAAAATTGTATAGGTTTCAGGAGTAAAACTGTATAATAGCATCATCTGTTTATTATATTGTGTCTTCATCATCACCTAGAATTTTTAATTGGGAGCTGGTGGCAAGAAGCAGCAGGGACAGTGGGGATTCCATTCTGGGAGTCCATGGTGATGGTTCTGGTGGTCATAATAGATTCTAGTACCATATTACTCTTAGGTCAAGCGGGGATGTGACCTAACTCTGTGGGTTTTGCAATGCAACTTTGACAGTGAAGCTGACTGTATGGCCACCCTTTGCTCCTGCCCACTTTCTGAGCTTGCTCTTCAAAGCGCTCTACTTAGTCTATGAGTTTCCTGGTGTCCTTTCAATATTTTTCCTCTCCTGGCCCAGCCAGGGTCAGTTGCCCTTGCTCGTAGATAGGTTTACCATGCTTGGCTCCTTCGGGCCTCAGTGGGTCGATGGCACTCTCTCCTCAGACTGGCCAGCCCTGGCCACAGGGAAAGGCAGCCTGCTGTTTCCCAGGACCACACCCAAGCCTTTCCTTCATTGCACTTACCACAACCTGCCAGTATTTTATTTGTTTGTTTATCTGCTTCTGCCTGGCTCCGCTTCAGGGTGTAAACTCCAGGAGGCTATGAACCACTGTGACCTCGTGTGTGTAGAACAGAGCCTGATGGATAGTAGGTGTTCAAGATCATTGTGATTGAATAGAGGCAGAGATGACTGGTGGATGCATGGATGGTTAAAGAGGCTTGTGTCGGGATAGGGCTAACCTGGCAGTCACAGATGGGCAGATAACCCCTTACCTCAGGTCACATTCCTTCCTCCAGTGTCACCTGGAGTCTCCGGTTCTCTTCCTTCAAGATGAGCAGGTGCATCATTGACTATGAGAGAACATCATGAAGAGAAAACCCAGTTCTTAAACAGAATCATGACACTTGTTCCTGCTCTGGCTGCCTCCCCCCAAAATAGGTACAAGCCAAGAACAATGGGGAACAATAATAAAATAATATTCACATAAGAGGCTATAATTGGCTTTAATGCCTGTGTATAATGCCTACTTAGACATTGATAACCCTGTAAATAATAGGGAGAAATTAATGATACGAGGAGATTATTCACCAGGCTGACATGTGCTGGAGCTTGTTCTAGTTACTATGGTTTCATAACAAACTACATGCACTGTTTCTAGGGGTGAGGACTTCAGACAGGGCGTGGTGGGATGCCTTGCCTCTGCTCCATGATGTCTGGGGCCTCAGCTCGAAGACTTGATGTAACTCAGTGTCTGGGGCTGAAGCTACTGAAGCTCATTCGCTCACATGGCTGGCGGCCGAATCTGGTTGGCGGCAGGAATGTTGGCTGGGTTTTCGGCTGGCACACCTACACGAGACCTTTCCACGTGGCCTGGGCTTTCTCACAACATAGAGGTTGGGTCGGAGGTAATTGTCCTGAGACAGTGAGGCAAGCAGAGGCCATGTTGTCTTTTATGATTTATCAGGAGTCTCATAGCATCCCCTCCACTGCATTGTCTTCATCAAGGTAGTCTCAAAGGACAACCTTTGAGAAGCGAGGAAATGAGATTCTACCTTTTGATCGAGTCTGGGAGAGCATGTGGAATCAGAACTATCACTATGGCCATTTTTGGAAAATATCATCTGCCACAGGGCCCCTTCTCCTGTTCCATTGTGTCACCCTGAAATTAACTCTGGCCACTCAGTGCAGGGCTCCCCCCGGGTCCTTGTTCACCTGCCTCTCCAGCCTCATGTCCCTCAGGTTTAGTAACGCATCTTCCCTTCTCATGTCCCTGCCTGCCATGGTCCAAGTCCCCTTCCCTAAAATGAGGATGTCTTAACATCTTTCGAGGCCAACTCATCCGAGAAAGTCCTTCATTGCTCTAGCCTCCCAGCTAGACCTCCAGCCTCCCTTCCTTCTGAAACCTGCTCCTTCTTTGCAGGACTGGTGTGGAGCTCTGAGAACCTGGGACCTCCAGCAACGAAGGTGCTCCCTGGGTATAGGCCAGGGTCCCAGCACAGTAGTTAGGGGGCCAGACACAGAGGTGGCTATGGGAGTCGGAGTGACTCTGGAGGGGGGGATAATGAGCTCCCACTTTACAGCCCCCAGGGCTCACCTGGTGGAGGGAGAATCAAAAAGCTATTTTTGGTGAGACCTGGAATCACCAAATTGGCCAGCAGACGTCGGCGTCAGGTGGACGACTCCTTTCTTCACATCCAATCTCTCAGGACATCTGGTAGGTTCTGCTCTTTGCACCGCTTTTCACCTGACCTGTTGCTACCATCCTGGTCCGGGTCACCATCACCTCCACCTGGGTGGTTCCCCCCTCACTGGACTCTCTGCCAGAACCAGATGTTTCTTTCTTTAATCTGATTTTTTCTTTTTTACCTTTTGGACCCCTTCACCCATTTCTCCTACTCACCATCCCCTGCCTCTGGCAGCCACCAATTTTTTCTCTATATCTATGACCTTGTCTTTGTTTGTTTGTTTGTTTGTTCTTAGATTCCACATATCAGGGAGACAATGTGATATGTGTCTTTCTCTGTCTCACTTGTTTCACTTAGCATAATGCCCTCGAGGCCCATCTATGTTGCCTCAAAGAGCAAGACTTCCATTTTTTTTTCCTGCTGAATAATGTTCTGTTGTACATATACAGGGCCCAACACAAATAATGCCCTTTTTATTACAAAATCTCTTATTACAAAATCATAAGCACTTAATTCTGTAATATAACAATATCACACTCAAGCACACCATGTGACAGTTTAGGTGAAATGTCCAAATTAAAACTATAAATTATTATACCCATATTATTACCCTACCAACCATACTCAAGCAGGTATTACTTCTGCCAGACCCTGTATGTATGTACCACAATTTCTTATCCATTTATCTACCTATAGACACTTAGATTATTTCCATATCTTAGCAATTGTAAATAATGCTGCAGTGAACATAGGGGTGCATATATCTTTCCTAGTTAGTGTTTTTGTTCTTTGGGTAAATACCCAGAACTGGAATTGCTGGATAATATGGTGGCTCTATTTTTAGTTTTTAAAGGATTCTCCTCCATACTGTTACTCATAGTGGCTGCATCAAGATGGGGGAGTTTCTTTTAAAACACAAGTCAAAACCTGTCACCTCTCTGCTCAGATCTCCCCTGCCCCGGGCCCCCCATCTCATGCAGAATAGAAGCTAATGTCCTTACAGTAGCCTACAAGGCCCTATCAGTTATGGGCCCCCCTCCTGTTACCTCTCTGTCTTCACTTTGATGATTCTCACCCTCTCCACTTCACTACAGGAACATCGCTTCTTCTATGTTCTGCTGCGCACCGGGGAAATCCCCCACCTCGGACCTTGCCCCACGTTCCTGGAACTCACTCCTTTAGATCTTCACATGGCTCACCCTCATAGTTCATGTTAGCTTCTACCCAAATATCACCTACCAGAGGGCCTGCCCTATCCAGTCCCTCCCCAACACACACCCCATCCTGACCTATATTTTGTATTTATTTGATTACTCATTTTATCATCTCCCTTCCCACATCCAGCCCTACACCTCTGTTTCCCCATGATGACAAAATTCCAGACATATTATCTGGTCACAGTAGGGGCTTATTAATCACGTGCGATTCAGTGAAATCTTGGCCATGGGGGTTAATGGCTTGGTCACCCTGAGAAGGCCCACCTTCCAGGGTCAGGTGAGTCGCTCTGCCAATGTCATACACAGAGATACCAAGTTTTTCCGTAGAGTTATGCCTCAGCCCCCACAGCCATTTTAAGTTTTGACAGAAGGCTGGGTGCTCAGTCTGAAGGACGGGCCATCAGATGATTTTATGAAAGTTTGTAATTCCCATGATGAAACAGTAGGAGGCACCTGGCTCTCATCCCTCAAGGGCCCAGAAATACTGGGAAGGCTGCACTGGGTGTCCCTGACAACTTGGGTGTCCACTGGACAAAGGAGTGCAAGAAAAGTGGGCATGGGGAGCTGTCTGTTTTTTCACTCTTATATGCTATGTACCTAAAGAATCTTTATTCTGTGAATATATTTGTATAATATATTTTCATAAATGTGTCTGCATATATTTAGAATTTTTTATTTTATAAGAGGGAAGGCTAATTTACTACACAGTGTCCATAAAGTCAGAATACAAAGTGATATTATTTTATTTTGTTCCAGATTAGAACCCCTTGATTACATCTTCGGAGGCGTGCTAATGGAACAGGTTTATTCAGTGAAAACCAGAGACTCGGATCATCAAAGGCAGCGTGCAGGATTAATGAAATCACTGTGTTAATGTTCAAATTTCATCGCACTTTTGCATCCCACAAGTTATTCTGTGTAAGAATTCAAACACGTTGAACTTATCATGTAATGTCACTGAACATTATATATTATAATGTGATATCAATAAATCATATTTATGCACATTTGCCTGTTTCTACCTGTTGATTGGCAATCACGGTTAGATAATCAAGTGATTGCAAAAAGTGCTGTAGGTTATTATAAAGGTATGTTAAAGCTAGGGTGAAAGTAAAAAATGAAGCAAAGCTACTCGAAGCCTCCATTCCCCATTGGTACAAGAGGGGTAAATAATGTCCGTCTTTGAAGTTTGCTAGAAGGAGATGTGACATGATGGCAGGAGGAGCCCCTCCTCCTGAGTGACCTCCAGGACGTGCTGGTAGAAGCCAGCTGTCGGAGGCTGGCTCCTAGGCTGGTGTGATCAAGGTTGGGAGAAGGGGTGGCCTAGAGCCAGAAGCAGGGTGGGTGAACAGGCTGCTTCTGGGAAGAGGGACTCTTAGTTTCCCTGCCGACGGCACTTCCTCAGTATAGAGCTGAGAGTGCCAATCGCTAATGAGTACAGGAAAGCGGGCTGGGTGGCATCCACGAATGCCTCCGGAGGGCTGGGTGCCGGACCAGAGCAGACCTCCTTGAGTTTCTGCACCATTTACTTTCCTGTCTCTTTGTAAACTTGTGGCAGCACTTAACACTGGATAGCATTTTAGAATTTGTGTGGGTAGGACTGCGTAACACAGAGGTTGGGCACTAGAGCCAGTCTGCCTGGGTACCAATGCTGCCGTTCGCTAGCTCTCCTGTGACCTAGTTAACTCTCTTAAGCTTCATTCCCCTCATCTGAAAAATAAAGATAATTTTCATCCTTTCTTCAAAGGAGCATTGAAAGGATAAAAAAACACATAAAGTGCATAGAATAGACTTCTGGTTTCCAGCATCTAAGAAGCTTGGAAGTTGCCATTCTCTTCTAACAACAAGTAAAAAGCTGAATGAGTTGCGAAATCAACTTCTTAGAACTGTGAGAGAAGTGAGGCCCTAGAGTAAATGGTATGACTCTAAGAAAATATGTGTAAGTTGTACACAAGGGACACTACAAAACTCTAATGAAAAAAATCGGAGCACTGAATATAAAACAGATATTCTGTGTTCCTGGATAGGAAAACTCAATATTGTCAAGATGTCAGCTCTTCCCAACTTGACCTACAGAGTCAATGCAATCCCAATCAAAATCCAATTGAGTTATTCTGTGGATATCAACAAACTGATTCTAAAGTTTACGCAGAGAAGCAAAAGACCCAGAATAGCCAACACAACATTTAAGGAGAAGAACAACATCAAAGGACAGACACTACTCAACTTTGACCATAAAGCCACAGAAAATAGACAAATAAATCAATGGATTGGAATAGAGGGCCCAGAAATAGACCCACATAAGGATAGTCAACTGATCTCTCACAAAAGAATAAAAGCAATACAATGAAGCAAAGACTGTATTTTCAACAAATGGTGCTGGAACAACTGAACATTTATATGCAAAAAAAAAAAAAAATGAAGCTAGGCACAGACCTTACGCCCTTCATAAAAATTAACTCAAAACGAATCACAGAAAAATGCAAAACTATAAAACGTCTAGAAAACGGCATAAAAGAAAACCTAGATGACCTTGGGCTTGGCAGGGATTTTTTAGATACAACACCAAAGGCACAATCTATGAAAGAGTCCATAAGCTGTGCTTCACCAAAATTAAAAATTTTTTGTCTACAAAAGACACTATCGAGAGAATGAAAAGCTAAGCCACACACTATTAGAAAATATTTCCAAATGACATACTGGATAAAGACCTGTTATCCAAACTATACAAAGAACTCTTAAAGCTCAGCAAGAAGAGAACAAGCTGATTTAAAAACAGGCCAAAGAATTTAATAAACATCTCAGCAGAGATGATATATATTAGAAAGTAAATAAGCATATGAGAAGATGGTCCACATCATATGTCATCGGAGAAATGAAAATTAAAACAACAGTGAGATACCATTACACACCTGTGAGAATGGCCGAAACCCAGAACAGCAACAACACGAATGCTAGTGCGAATGTGCAGCGGCAGCAACCCTCACTCACTGCTGGGGGAAGGCAAAATGTACAGCCACATAGGAAGACAGACAGTTTGGTGGTTTCTTACAAAATTGAACATACTCTTACCATACAATCCAGTAGTCACACTCATTGGTATTTACCCAAAAGAACCGAAAACTTATGTCCACAGAAAAAAATCTGTACAGGGATGTTTATGGTAACTTTATTCATAATGGCCCCAAATTGGAAGCATCCAAAATCTCCTCTAGTGTGTCCTCCAGCATCCAAAATCTCCTCTAGTACGTATAAATGAATTGTGGCCCATCTAGACAAATGAATATGATTTGGTACTAAAAAGAAGTGAGTCATCAAACTGTGAGGAGTGATAGAGGAGACTTAAAAAAAAAGATTTTATTTACTTTTATAGAGAGAGGGGAAGGGAGGGGAAAAGAGAGGAAGGGAAACATCGATGTGTTCGAGTTGCCTCTCACATGACCCCAAGCGGCGACCTGGCCCATAACCCAGGCATGTGCCCTACCTGGGAATCAAACCAGCAGCCTTTATGGTCCTCAGGCTGGCACTCAATCCACTGAGCCATACCAGCCAGGGCAGATAGAGGAAACTTAAATGTATATTACTAAGTGAAAGAAGCCTGGCTGAAAAGCCTATGTACAATTCCAACTATATGACATTCTGAAAAAGGCAAAACTATGGAGACAGTAAGAGGATCAGTGGTCGCCAGGTGCTAGAGGAGGGGGAGTGATGAGCAGGCAGAGCACAGGGGATCCTTAGGGCAGGGAAACTAGTCTGTGTGATGCTATAATGGTGGATACATGTCGTTGTAGAGTTGTCCAAACCTATAAAACGTATAACTCCAAGAGTGAAACCTAATGTTAACAATGGTTTTTGAGTGGTAACGGTGTGTCAATATAGGTTCATCAATGGTATCAAATGTGCTATTCTAACAGGAAATGTGGGTAATAGGGGAGGCTGTGCATATGTAGGGGCAAGAAATATATGAGAAATCTCTGTCCCATCTGTTCTATTCTGCTGCGAACCCAAAAATACTCTAAAAATAAAGTCTATTTAAAGAAAAAGTAGGACAAAAATATGAATAACATTGATTGCTACTCAAGAAAGTTATATAGAATTCAGTAAAAACAATGAATATGAAAATTTGAGGACAATATCTGGCACATAGTAGGCACATAATAAATTTTTTAAAATAACTGAAACAGTGACTAACAGATTATAGACTCTCAATGAACGTTACGCTTACATTTTTTTCAATTACTTCAATTAGTCATTTCATTCATTTATTTATTCATTTCTAATTTACAATCTCATTCATTTCTTTAACCCTTCATGAATATTTAAGAATGCTTAATCTATACTGGGCACTGTGCTAAGTGTAGGGGGTGAAGGGCCAAAGGAAACACGGTTTCTGCCTATGACAAGCACTTAGTCTAAGAGGGGGAAAGGAATAGACAGGCCCAGGTGGCCTTAAAAGCCAATGTGGTCTAAAAAGATGTGTGCATCGTGAAGGGAAGCACAGAGAGAGGAAGAACCAACTGTCCTTAGGATGCAGCAGGGTGGCAGAATGTGGGGAAAGTTATTTAGAAGAAAGAATATTTGAGCTGAATGCTAAAGAGTAAATTAATGTTTCCATGGAGACAAAGAATAAAAATAGTTAATAATAGTCTTTGCTGCATAAGAAATCGCACAAAAATGTAGTGACAAAACAACAACCAGTTCTATTGCTTGGCAATTTGGGTTAGGCTCAGCTGGACAGTTTATGATGGTCTTTACTTGAAATTTAGTTTCTTTAATAGACATGGGGATATTCTGGATATCTATTTTTCTTGAATGAAATTTTGATAGTTTGTGTCATTCAAGGAATTTGTCCATTTCCTCTAAGTTGTCTAATTTATTGACACAAAATTTTTTATGATATACCTTTATTATTCTTCAAATAGCTGTACGGTCCCTCATTCCTGAAATTAGTAACATGTGTCTTCTTTGTTTTTTTCTTGATCAGTCTGGCTAGCGATATGTCAATGTTATTCTTCTCAAAGAACCCACCTTTAGTTTCATTGCTGTACTATTTTTGTTTTTCTGTCTTCTATCTTATTGACTTATACTCCTTGTTATTTCTTTTCATCTGTTTATTTTGGGTTTAATTTCCTCTTCTTTTTCTAGTTTCCTTAGGTGCAGTCTGAATTAATTGATTTCTTTCTTTGTTCATAGTAAATGTGTTTTAATGTTGTACGTTTCTCTCTAAATACCGCTTAAACTGTATTCTACAAGTTTTTGTATTTGTGATTTCAGTTTAAAATATTTCATAATTCTCTTTTTAACTTCTTTGACTCATGGGTTATTCAGAATGTTTTTCTTTAGTTTCTAAATATTTGAGAACTTTCAGATAATGTTACTGACTTTTCATTTACTTTCATTGTGGCCAAAGAACATTAAGACTATTTATAAATGTCCTTCTTCTTGATGGACAATTATACCTTTTTTTCCTAGATGTTATTTTCTGTAACAATTTTCATCTATTTTGTTTGATGTTTGTATAACTACTCTGGTTTTCTTTTAATTCCTGTTTGAATGGTACAGCATTTCCTATCATTTAACATTTATTATTTCTGATTTTATACTTAAAGTTGTGTTTTATAGCAGAATATAGTTGGTTGTTGCTTTTTGAAATCCAATCTGACAAAATTTGCTTATTAATGGAGATGTTTGGGCCATTTACATTTCACTATTGATTATAATAATTAAACAATTATTAATGGGTTTGGGTTTTAATCTACTATCTTGTTACTTATTTTTTTATCTGTTTCATCTGTCATTCATTCCCCTCTTCCTCTTTTCTGCCTTCTTTTTTAAATTAATTGAGTATTCTTTACTCTTTGTTAAACGTACTCAAAGAGTCAGGAGGCTTTGGTTAGAAATAAATGACAAAGATTTATTCAAGAGTCTTAGAGATGGCAAACAGGAAACACAACAAGGCAACACCTAGAGAGTTCTGAAGAGGAAAGAAAAGCTGAGTTCTTATAACGAAGTCTTAGCAGTCCTGCATTCCTCGCCCTTGGACTGGTACAAGACAGTTATCAGTTAGATGTCAGGCTGTCTGGGTGATGGATGCCAGTGACCTGGAGGATGGGCGCCAAGTGGACCTATGTCCTTTATAGAGTAGTCAAGGGTTATCTTCAGGTTTGATATCTGTCCAGGCATTGATACGCAACAAACTGCTGTATCTCGAGGTATTGGCGCAGGACTGGAAACTTCAAATGTTTGAGCTTCCAGGCTAATTAAGACAAGAAAAAGAATTGTTTCCTCCTGTCTCGAACTTCATAATGTTAATAATTTAGCAGGTTGGTTAAAATGACTCCATTTTATATTTTTAGTATCTTCACTCTTTCCTCACATTGTCTCTACTTTGTTGGTTTATTAATCATAAATATTTGGGTCTTCTGATTGTTTTATTTTTTTAATGGTTGCTTTAGGTTTATAGTGTACATCTTTAACTTATCAGTCATTGTCTTCAAATGATATTTAATCACTTCATGTATAAGTAATTTATATCAGTATAGTTCAGTTTCCCCTTCCCAGCCATTGTACTATTATTTTCATACATTTTACTTCTATAATGTAATAAGCCCCAAAACACATTGCTATTACTTTTGCTTTAAATGTGGAGAAAGCCACCACTGAGTTAGTGATGTCCATGCATCTGTCACTAACACATTGCTGTCGGCCTAATGAATGGTGGGCGTGTCCTTTGCACCCCTCAATGGAACATAATCTTCTGATGGGGGTAGGGGAGAATCTCCTGGACCCTTATAGTATGTCACTTCCAGCATGCTTGTTCCCGGACAGGGACCAGCCCGGAGTGGGTTTGCCTCAGGTGGGCCTGTAGTGTGTGGGTTCTTGACTTTGTGTCGGAAAGATTTCACAACATGAGTCCAGGTGATTTTGAGGGTGTGTTTATTAAAGCTGGGGATGGCGAGACAAGGCAGGGCTTAGGGTAGAAGATGTAACAGGAGAGCACCTAGGCAGTGCTCTGCTTTGGCTGCCTTCAAATCTGATAGGGAAGAAGTGAGCCAAGGTGGGGCTGCTCTTAGCTCACTGGAGAGTGAGAGAAAAAGAGAGTTTTAGAGACAGGATCGGGGGTAAGCCCAGGATGAGCTGCCACTGCCCACTACTCCCCTGGTTGCAAGCCTTGTGGAGACCCTTCGAGTCTAGGAGAAAGTAAAAAGTTCATGTCTGATAAGGGTCATGGGCGTGCTCTAGAGTGAGGCGCACCAGGTCTTTGTCCTGAGGGTTTTATTCTCCCTTCTGCAGGTAAGAATCTTAGGGGAGGGTTTCAGCAGAATATTCATCAGCTTTCCAGGTGCATTTGAATATGCTGATGCATCAAAACGAACACATGGGGTGGACGGTTGGGGTTATTCTTTGGTCAGCTTCACTGTTTCACTTTTATCTTGGGTCTGCCTGGCTCTAAGGGGGTTTTTGTTATTTGTTTCCCTGTCTTCATCTGTCCTTGGGTTTAGTTGGCACAGCAGGCGTTAATTGGGTCTCTGTCCTTTACCTCCCCAACCAGTGTGATTTAAACTATGTATTTTCTGGTCAGGGAGGAGAGGTATAAACCATTTGCTCTCAAGTGTTCTTAGTTGGAGAAAATAAGGTCTTGTGATTCACTGGCAAGCTGTAAGTTGTTCAAATTGTTTGAACTTGTTTAATTTTGTCTCAGTTTCCCTGTTCCACTTGCTCAGGACTTTTCTTAGCTTCTTACTATCTTATCACAAGGTGACACCCATCCATGGCTGACACGAAGATAGACTAGACTTCTTCCCACAGTGGTCTTGGGCAGCATTCTGTTGTAAAAGGGTGAGGACAGAAGCACACAGGCCTCTTGAGTCTTACTTGGTGTGTATGTATGTGACTCAGCTTCGCCTTTGCTGCTCTTGGCTCAAGGGTCTTCCATACTCCTCTGGATTTTCTGCCACCATGGAGGACAGTGCCACCCTAGGCCTGCATGGCTCCTGTCTTGGTGGGTCAGGGTAATGGAGACTGCTGGCTACCCCAGTTCCTAGTCCCCTTCTTTCTGTACTAACAGAAACCCTGACTACTAGCTGGAGAAATGTCCACTAAGCTAATGACCACATTTCCCAACTTCCCTTGCAGATGTGGCCTAAGTTCTGGCCAAGGGGATGTGAGCAGAAGTGAAATGCATCATTTTAACTTTCAACTGTCAGATTGTTCTCTTAGTGGGAAAAATGGTGCCCACCCATTTCCTTCTCATTGGATGGACTGTGGGCATTTTGCCTGGAACAGCCGCCTGGAACCACTAGGTGGAAATTATCAGTGGAGCATGACAGACTCTTAAGACAAAGGAGCCTGAGTTCTTAAACTACCTCCTGGGGCTCTGACACAAGAAAGAGGCAAATGACTGCCTTGTTTAGGACCCTGGTGTGTTGGGGTTTCCTGCGGTGGCATCTGAGCATATACGCTAACCAAACCTGCCTATTCTGGGGTTCAGCCAGCAGGTCCCCTTGCATCTCTCCCTATGCTGCAGCTTCCCACTTCAGTTCTGCTAGAAATGTAGTGTTGTGGCCTCTGTCTTCTATTTCTTTGTTTTATTGCTAAAAATTCAGAACGCAAGCTGGGGTGAAGGAGTTTTAGTAGATACGACACATGTGCCTGGGGTTGATTAAAACTCCACGTGGATTTTTCATGCCACACCTTAGGGAGTCATCCCCGGGGGTAGAAGCCCCGGCAGAGATCATGCTGTTGTTGATTTTGAATCTCTTTGGACCTTGTGCTCAGCGCAGAGCCTGACACAAAGTTAGCACTCAGGAAATGCTGGCCGACGAGGCTCATGCGGGAGAGAATTAAGGTCTTGGGCAGGCCTCGCATGGATGGCAGGCAATGAAACCTTTGGATTTCTTTCTATCAGAAACCAGAGCAGAAGTCTGTCTATTTCACCCTAGCCCTCCCCTCTGGGACTGGCGCAGGGTGTCCAAGGAAGGATGGAACACCCCGTTTCCAGGCCAAGCCCAAGGGCAAGGCCCCAAGAACACGTGCAGACCTGCTGTGCTTCAGAGACTGTGAGGCTCTGCTGGATCCAGACACCAGAGCTAGTGGGAGATCCTTGACGCCAGGAGCAAGTGATAGACTCAGCCTCTTGGACTGGCTGCTCCCCCAGGACATCCTAGAGGTGGGAAGCTGGGACTGGAGCAGGTTGAGATGCGGGAAGAAGCGAAGGGGCCACAGGGCATCCTGCTCACCCACCGTTTGGGGAGGCAAGGGAGTGTGAGCTTCCCAGTGTGAGGACCCCATGAGAGGGAACTAGGCCCATGCATTGTGGAAGCACCACAACTTCCAGTGCAGTGAGAGGTAACGGGTGAACTCTGGGGGCTGACACAGAACAATATGTTGCCCACATCAGGGAACATGCGGTGCAGAAAGCCTGCATTCACACACAGGCCGCACAGAGGGCATCGGCGGCCATGCTACATGAGCACTGGTGAAATAGAGCTTGGTCGTTCTCTCCTAATTCCCTCTCTCCCTGCTCCAACTGTGAAGGGTCAGGCAGCACGTGAGAGGGGAAGGAAGCCAAGGGCCAGACAGTGCCTCCTTCTACCTGCCTGAATCAGGTCCCAGCTGAGCGTGGGCGGAAGCTTTGAGCGGGATGTAAGGTGGGACTGGTCCCTTGCTTTCAGAAAGTGAGGTATGATTGCCAAAAAGGGATTTGTCAGCCCAAGTGACAAGAAGCCTATGGGATCTTCTTGGGGTTATTTCAAGGGGCAAAGGTTGAGGAACCATCAGAGCGCGTGTGAAGGCAGAGAAGGTTCTGGCTGAGTTGGCTGTGCTGAGGCCACATTCTCTCCCAGCTGCAGGAGGCAGAGTGTGGCATGAGGAGATAAGAGCCCATGTGAGCACCTGCTCTGCTGAAGACTCTGAAGTCTCTTCTCACCGTGACACTTGTAAAGGGCCCTAAAGGAGAGTGCTCAGCCACACTGAGGGTTCTGGAAGCCTGTGTGACAAGGAGCTCCCTCCCAAGGCAGCCTAATGTATTTTTGGACATCATATTAGAATGTTTCCTAAACTGACTTCAAACATCTCCCCAGTGTTGCATCTGGAGCCGCACAGAACAGACCCACTCCCTTTGGACACTGGAACGTGGAGAACAAGTCTTCCCGAGGCCACCCCTGCTCAGGAGAGACATGCCCCGCCCCTCTCTCCCCCTCCACCACCTTTGGCGAAGCCGCAGTCTCAGAGTCGGTGCTGTGTGATCGTGCTCTTTTTAACTTTATTCGGAGTGTAAGGATGTGAGTGCCATGACAGATGGCTAACCCTCCCCTCCACAGGGGCCCGCGGGAGGAGCAGGAATGTCCCAACTGCCGGCTATGGATCAGCAAACAGTCCAGACTGTCTTCTTCCCCGTAGCCACTCAGACAGTTGCTGGGTCAGGTGCCACTCATCCTGCTGCACTGATGGACGAAAGGGCTGGGCAGGGCCATGGGGCTCACAAAGCAGGCAGCCACAGGGAGAAACAGCCGGGGAATGTGCAAAAGTGATCAAGTCTCAGGCCAGGGTGGAGCCAGCCCAGCGGGGGAGTGAGGGACAGGGTGTGCTGGAGGCTGGATCTCCCTGTCCAGGCAGCCTCGGGGGACGGAGTGGGTTTCCCAGGCTGGACGGGTGAGCCCTGCTTGCTTCGTGGTACCCAAGTTTTTATGGGGCCACCTGGACCCTTCACTCTGCCACATCGACGGACAGCATGGCCTTGATTGCAGGGAACTTGTTGCAGGAGAAGTCAGCAACAAGCTGCTTGGTGCCACTCCGGGTGGGCCGGATCTCAAAACGGACCCGGGACCGCTCCTTGGGACGCAGGGTTGGCACGCTGTGGGGGAAGTGCGCGAATCAGTGTTAATGATGAAATTCACAGACCTCAGGGTGGACAGGCCTCTGTGGCCTCAAGTCCTGCTGTGGTTGGGACTGGATAAGGTCACTGCTTCTTTAGCTCCTTCTAGGTGCCGCCTTGGGTCACCAGGCCACTCCAGTCCTGGCACCCATCAGCAAGAGAACTCCTGATCTCTCAAATACGCGAAACCCCAAGGACCAGCTCCAAGCTCTGGTAACTCAGACTTCCCATGAGTTCTAATCAAATGTGAATGTGTGTGCTTATGGACAGATTCTCGAACTCTAAGATTTTAGAGATGGAGAATCTCTGCTTGCCCTGTTCCCAGAGGTCCCCCGCAACCCCCTCCCGCCACCCCACGTGGGCCCCTCAGGCCTGGGACTCACTCGATCTTGAGGCTTCCCAGCAGCAGGCCGCTCCCCTCCACCATCAGCACACAGTTCTTCACCGGCTCATCCAGCGGGTTGGAGAAGAGCATCTGCACATTCACGGGCTTCCGCATGTGGGCCTGGTCCAGCAACTACAGGGAGAGAGGTCGGTGGAGTCAGGGCACAGCTGTTCCTCTCGCCTGCCACTCAGTGAGAGCTGACGGGGTGGGGCGGGCGACTTGGTGATGAGGAAGACGTCACTGGGGACGAAGGCAGGGAGGACTGCCTGTTTAGTCTTCCAAAGTGCCAGTGGCATATCCTTGCAGGGAGTTCCTAGGACATGGCTATGACTCCTATGCTACATACAGGACACCCAGGCTTAGGCGGACAGGGCTTTAACTCCCCTGCCGGGTTCACGGGTTCCCTTTCCACTCCATCTTGAGATGGGCAGCCACTTCCTCCCAGGACAGCCTGGTTCCACTTTGAGCCGCTATGAGGGCTGGGAAAGCTTTCACTCTGAACTTAATAACAGTACTTTTCTTGAGCCTCCTCTCACTGGTTCTGTTTCTCCCCTTCCAGCCTGGAAGCCCCCTCCTTGGGAGGCTTCAGCTTGCTTAGGCCCACTCCTTTGCACAGGACACGATGTTGGGCCTCCACCTCAATCCGGGCCATTCTGCTGTGATCAAGCCCAGTCTGGTGATGTCCTCCTACACTTCTGGAGCCCCGAATTTCCCTACATGCCACGCTGTGGTCTGGGCAGGGCTCCAACATCATACTGTCTCGAGTCAGGGGCCAGAGAAGCCTAGGTTTCCAGTCAGAAGAGCAACCAGGATGATTTGTGCATTCCTGAAGGTGAAAACTTGTGGTTCTGCCAAGAAGCAGACACAATTGGGCCACAACTTTGACATCTGGTAAGTAGACTAGTCATTCTTTCCTACCTTCCTCTCTGGGCTAGGAGGGAGCAGGGGAGATCATGGGTGGAAGGAAAGCATTTTAAAAATAGAAAATGAAATCATATGGCTGGTGGATTTCTTCTCTTGAGAATCACAACAGGGGGCTGCTTTTGTGTTTGGTTTTTCTTTTTCTTGCCACTAATCCTTACAGCAACCATTTTATAGAAATAAAGCTCCAGTTCAGATAGGTTGAATAGCCAGGGCCTCCCTGGTTCCAGAGACTTTGCTCGCTAGGCCCTGCAATGCCCACCAATAATTTGTACATAACCAAAACATTTTGGAGACCATGATTTCTACCATAATTTCCTCCCATGCTACTCATTTAAGAGTATGACATAATTGGAGGGGTGAAGCGTAATTCTATGCCATTGGGTTACAACAAGGCTATATACATGGTGCCACATTTTTCACATTGATATTCAATTTGGGATTTCCATATATTTGTTTGCTTCTTTATTGTTGTTCACCACTCTGTCCTATTGAACCAAATGCATACATGCACCCAAGGAGAGGATAAGGGCCACCAGAAACCTATGTCTGATGTCAGTGGTTCACGCGTTAAGGAAGGACATCACCCTTTGGAACAATATTCAGATTTCGTGGACTGATTTTATAGTGTAAGGTCCTCAGTGCTAACTGCCAATCAGTGTCAGATAAGACAATGGAGTTTTACCCAAATTATTATCTTTTCATACACATCACTCTCATGAGGTTAAAAATCTGTGCCCTGCTCTGCATGCTTTACGCATTGACTCGTTCAATTGGGATAAGATGGTGTTGATTCTCTGAAGGCCAAAGTAGAGGAGAGAATGTGTTGGGAGGAAATTCACACAAAGATGCCCCAAAGAAGAAAGAGCAGATGTCTTTTAACGAGATTCAGTAAGAAAGTTCTTCGTGGCACATTTCTAGCCTATGTGTATTCTGATTTCCTTTCTGAAGATTTTATAGTTTCTTTAAATACAAAGCAGGCTTTATATGGAAATCCCAAAGATGGCGCGCAAAAGTGTTGAATAAAAGATAACACTATAAGAAGGGCTGAGGATATTGAAAAAAGGGAATATATTGGGGAAAACCCTAACTTCATTTGAACACTGATTGTTTTAATGCAGAATGTTTCCATAACTGCACTGGTTGCTACCCAGCCTCGTTTCCCAGCATCAGGTGTAGGAATCGGCACTCAGCTGTCCATCATGTCTACAGGGACTCTGGGAAGCAAGGGAGGCCTTAACACGCAGGGACAGGCATGGGCTGACAATGCAAACTCTGTGGGTGGTGAAGAATGAAAGCCGGGAGCCAAGTGTCTCTGTTGCAGTGGACAGGGTGTTTCTATTTTACGAATACTGATTACCTCCTCACAGATCTTGTACTGGGGAGACAGCACGGGGCCCAGAACAGTGGGGGACTGCCCCCAAGCAATTGCACAAATAAAGGGATAACTTCAACTAGGACAAACGCTGTGAAGTAAGAGTACACAGGCTCTGAGAGTGTTGAATGGGGGATCAGGCCTAATTTGGGGAGGGGATGGAATGTCAGGAAAGTCTTCCTGAGGAAAGGATACCCTACAAAGGAAATATTTTATTACCCTCATGACAGAGTTGGAACAACTGAGATGTAGAGATTAAGGGACTCACTCAGGATCACTGCTGATAAATGGTGGGGTCTGGATAAAAGGCTACAGGCGCGACACCTGAATTACTGCCCTGCTCTGCTTTTCCCCAAAATGGATGTCCAGTCACTGGTTCCCTAACCCCTGAGGTGGGGGACCACCCCCCTCATCCTGAAGCACAGATCAGACTAACAAGGACACCGAAAGGGCTCAATTGCAGGCTAGGTGCATGGGAGTGGGAGCCTTGGGTCCCCTGACTCTCTCTGAGGCCAGGAACCCCTGCAGCTAGGGTGCGGCTTAGGGAGGGGTGGGACCAGGGCTCCCACAATTATCCAGCTCCTTCAGAAACCTGGGGCTTGGGAGGCTGATGACATTGTGATAGGAGAGAAAAAGACTGTCTAGACAGGTGAGGCAGATGGAAGACACAGCAGACATGTGATCCATGAGGCTCTCTGTGGGACCTCATGGGAAGACCCATGTCCTCTGCCCGTCATTGCCTGCCAGCCTCGGCCCTCAGGGTTGTGTTCCCTGGCTATGGTGGCCTCCAGCCTGGGCTGGGGGCAGGTAGGACCCAGGGGCTTGAGGAATAAAGACAGGCTCGGAGTCAGCACAAGTATTTCCGGCCCTGGTCCTGAGGAAGGGACAGAGTGGTCTTAGGTACTTCCTGAAGACCTGTGAGCCTCTACAGTTTGGGCTCCTGGGAGCGAGCCTGGAAGCAGAGCCTGCAACCAGAAGCAGAAACTGATGCAGCCACTGTGAGGATGCTGCTGCTGGCTGCTGATGGGCCTGGCTGCCTGGAAAAGGGCTCTGGGCTAGGAGTCCAATGGCCCGAGGTCTAGACCTGCCTCTGGTAGTGACTAGCTCTTTCCTTTTCCTCTCTGGGCTTTGGTTTAGTCCTGTGCAAAATGACCAAATATAAGAGCATGAGGTTTCTAAGGCCCACTGTTCTGCAGTTCTGGGGTCTAGAGAGTAGAGGGATGCATGTGAGTTGTGTCCATTTCTGATCTGCTCCACAAGTGTGTCTGGGCACTGGGCAGTGGGCACCCTTCAGGCAGGACCCAAACCCCCTGTGCCCCTCTGTGATCCCTGAGCCTGGGCTGGCCCAGAACACAGCAGGTGCTCCGAGCTGAGTGGGTGTGTGAGTGAACGGAAGAGTCCCTGCAGCTATTCCTCAGCTGGTACCCCCAGTGGGTCTAGAATTGGAACCAAAGAAGCCACAGGGCAATGTGCCTGTTTACCTCACCAGCCAGGGAGCAAGGATATTAGTCTGAGCAAGATCTCTTGGTTGATCCATCTGGCAGAGGCTGGACCCAAGCTGGGCCCAGTCCTCTGCCCCTCCCAGCAGGGAAGGACCTTCCCTGTGCTCTGCAAGGGGCTGTGGCTCATGGGGGTTGACCGGCTGCGTAGGCACCCCTCACTACCCCTTTACCTCCAAGGTCAGGGTCGGGTTGTCCAGGATGACGTCCCTCTCCACCAACACCTCAGCCTCATCAGGCGCCTGGCACACGGCTGTGGTCCGGATCATGTTGTCCGCCTTGAGGTACTTCTCATACTGAGCATATGTGATCTTCACAGGATACTGTATTTCTGGAAGGAGAAGCCAGGGCAGCAGAGTGAGAGGGAGTGGGGTTGGCTTCTGAAACCTTCAGAGCTGATGCCAAGCCGAGTCAGTGTGAGCTGGCCAGGAATATCTGTAGCCCAGGGCTTGACGGAGCCCTCCCTGGGCCAGGCCCTGGAGGAAACACCCCGCCCTGTCTCGTGCAGACTCCAGGTAGGGACCGGGGAGGGACCAGGGAGGGACCAGGGCTCTGGCTGGCTGGGCAGATTCTTAGGAGGATGGGCTCAGAGGGGCTGAAGCCTCCTCTAGATCCAGAAAATGTCAGAAGGCAAGTTCCCTTCTAAGGGGCAGGGGAGGAATATGAATGTTAACTCATTGTCTCGCGATGATAACAATGAGGATAACAATGCAATAATAACTGGGAAGGGAAGCCAGGGATTGGCAAAACGACTGCTTTGGAACCTCCCAGGTCACCTAATAGTGTGGGATTCTATTGCGACAGCATCTGAACCACCTCACCACCTCGGGTCTCTCCTCTTTCCAAGTCATCCACACACATCAGTCAGACAACGCTCTAAAAGAGCTCCCCTGCCCCCCGCCACCCCTTCATGTCACTCCTCTTCCATGTCACTTCAAAGATCTTCCACGACTCCTTGCCAAATAAAGTTCAGAGCTCACAATCTGGCCCTGCCTCACTGAGCCTACCTCACTTCTCTCTTGAAAGAACCTCTGCCTTTCTCATGGTTCCTTTGACAAAACAGGCACATGGTCACCTTCCTGCCAAAGCAGGGTTCCCTCAGATGGAAATGTCTCCTTCAGCTTTTCTCCATTTACCTGCCTCCTCCCCACACTTCAGGACTCTCCCTGGCACCACAGGGCACAGGCACCTCTCCCTTCTTGGCGATCCAGGGCACCGCCACCTCTCCCCCACATGATCATGCTGGGTGGCCTGGGTGTGCCCTGGCACCCACCAAGTCATACGCCCTCTGAGGTGAGACTGTGAGGAAGAAGCTGCCCTGCCTTTAACTCTAAGGGAATTTACCCAGTCCGCCCCCAGCGTGGAGGCAACAGGCCCTTGCACCAACTGCTCCAGCCCTCTCAGAACTGAACGCCGAGGCTCCCTTCTGAAAAGGGAGGGCGACTAACAGCATCATCCAGAAAGCAGGTGACAGCATTGGGCCTCCAAAACCACTTCATCTGCCTCTTCCCTGCCTTCCCATTTCACTCTGCTGCCTCTTGCAGAAGTATGTGTTTGGGGGGACCATTTCTGTCTCGTGAATAATTTTTGGCCTACAAAAATAGCTTTTCCTTTGAGCTCTGAAGGTAAACGACAGCCCGGCAGTTGCTTCTGGTACAGGAAGATTTCTGCTAAAATTCTGTGAGAAGTCAGGTTGCTAGGGGAATGCTGCCTCCGACAGGCGTAACATATCTCAGATTCTCTGCAGACAGAATTCTTTCAAGATGGGCTGTATAATTAATCAGTTTTTATTAATTCTGTCTGTGGATCAAATCACCACCCCACCCTTGTTAATCTGCTTGGTAAGTTCCAACTCTTCATAACAGCTTGAGGGATTTTGCCAATGTGGGCACACCTGCATTCTAATCCTTCCATGGCACCAGGCTTTCTCTGCTCCATCTGCTCCCTTTTTGTCTGTGCTACCCAGGAGCAAGGAGTCACTGCAATATGCCCTGCGGTATATTGCAACCCTTCTCAGGTCAAACCGGAAAAGTGATTCATTGTAGGGTAGGGTGGGAGTGGCATGAGGGGGTGTATGTGGCAGCTATACATCCTAGAAAATGAGGTTAGCATTGGATCTAGCAGCAGGAAACCTAGGACCAAGACCCTGGCATTGCCACTTACTATGACACTTTCTTAAGCAAGCCACAATCTCTCCAAGTGTCAGTTTTGGCCTCCATAAAATAGGGATACTATAATCTATTATTTCTAGAAGGTCAATGAGGTAGTACATAAAGAAGTGCTCTGCATACTGTGGGAAGTATATACCCATCAGGCAGCGATTTGCAACCTCTTTTCATCTCATGGCATACATAATCTAATTACTAAAATGTTGCAGTGCACCAAAACATACATAATGTTTTGCCGATCTGACCCCCAAAATAGGTATAATTTTGATTTATTCACATGAGACAGCTATCGTTGTGTTGGTTGTTTTC
Organism: Pteronotus mesoamericanus; assembly: GCF_021234165.1. Lineage (NCBI taxonomy): Eukaryota > Metazoa > Chordata > Mammalia > Chiroptera > Mormoopidae > Pteronotus > Pteronotus mesoamericanus. The sequence continues at coordinate 22,463,808 of NW_026555105.1, read as the reverse complement.
ATTTTAAAGAATTTGACAATGAGGAAAAAGTGATCGGTGTCCTTGACTAAGTAATAAGGCATTACACGATTTAGAAATTCTTGCGGTACACCAGTGCGCCACACTGGTTGAAAATTGCTGCTGTAAGGGATACTGTGGTATGTCTATCGATTTCCCAAGCCTCCCTCCTTCCTCTCCCAGGGTGTAAAAGAATTTGGGTTGGCAACACCCTAACTTGCACTGTTCACCGTGACAGTAATTTCCAAAACCTCAAAATCCAGGGCTTAACCACAGAGGCCGTGTGCTGCTCCTCCCTTAGACAACTGAGTCAGTTTCAATGTGAACTCTCCAACTCCAACAGAACATTAGGGACCATGGATGCGCGGGGCCTCAGCAACCTATAGGATGAGTTACCTTCTTCAGGGTCCAGAGATACTGTGATGGAGTCCTTCCACACCTCATGGACAAGTGTGCCGTTGTAGACAATGGTCCAGGCTGTCATGTTCACTGTCACTGTCTTCATATCACTTGTCAGATTTTTGAGCATCAGGGCCAGGTTGACTTCTTTGCCCACCGCCAATATGCCAGCAACCTTGAACCTTCCAGAAATGCTGGGCTCCCGTTCCTCTCTTTCGGCCTCGGTTGCAGACGTTGGGCCAAATGTTCTGTTGGGTTTAAGTTTCTCCAGCGCCTTTTCAAATATATTTCTTTCCTGGCTGGAACCTGTGGTGGGGGGACGAAGAGAGAGGCATCTCAGGGATGCAGTGGCAACCTGGACAAAGGACAGAGCCTGTCTGGAAACATGGCCTGGGACTAACACTGGTTCCGCTGCTGCACAAAAATTCTGATCCAAGCAAGTGTTCGGCCTCTCCTCATCTCCATTTCATCCTCCTTAATATGAGGCTCGCAGACCAGCTGGTCTATGGTGCTTTCCCAATCAGACTAAATTTCTAGGGAGCTGTAGGAAAAGCTCTATCAGCAGCTGTGTAAAATTACTGTATGACCTGATATTTTGCTTAGGTCAATTAAGTTACATTTCTTTTTTTTTTAAATAGAAATTCTCTTGTAAGACTTAAAGAACAAACAGATAATTTAAAAATAAATAAAAGCTGAGCTGAAAAGGTTAGAATGGGTTCATAAATTTTAAAAAAGCTATGATTTAGAATGGACTTCATTAAATTTCTTTTCAAGCCACTAAACCATGTTATTCCGCTTTGTTTCTAAAGGTGCTTTAAGAGTTGAAGAGTGGCACTTTTGCCCATGCCAGCGGACGTGAACTTCCCACAGCTGATATGGATCCAAGTCATAACTAGTTCAAACGGCCGAGAGAGTTCAGGTTTCAAAAACACAAAGGACAGGTTTTCTGACCCTGGGTCAGATTGTGGGCCCTGCTCAATGTAATGGTATGGAGAGCGCCAGGAGAATGGCTATGACGTACATTAAAGAACATGGCTCTTGGACACCAAGAGCTGAGCAACCAACTCCAAGCGTCTGAGCCAGTGTTGACCACTTAGTTCACATCAGGCTCTCTGCCTTGACCGGGAGATAGATCCACTAGCAGTGAGAAGATGTTGACCTTTCAGGAACACAGAATATGAACAGAGGTACACAAAGAATTACCATATTTAGCCCTGGCTGGTGTGGCTCAGTGGATTGAGCACCAGCTTGCAAACCAAAGGATCACTGGTTTGGTTCCCAGTCAGGGCACACGCCTGGGTTGCGGGCCATGTCCCTGGTAGGGCGCACAAGAGGCAACCACACATTAATGTTTCTCTCCCTCATTTTCTCCCTCCCTCTCTCTCTAAAAATAAATATATAAAATCTTTTTTTTTTTAAAAAAGGAATTATCATGTTTATACCTGTAGACCATATTTTTGGTCCCCACCTTCCCCAACAAACCTGTGAAATTTTTAAGACACCAGATGACTTATTGTAAGCACTTTATAGCTTAGCAAGTTCTTACCCATAAGTTATGTGTAACAACAAGCTGTGACTTGAGAGGCCAGCTCATTAAAGCCCATCATGTTAAAATTAAGGCCCTAAGTGGGAAAGCGACTGGCCCAAGCAAATAGTCTAATTTGGGGATTAGAGGCAGAGAGGGGGCCAGTCCTTAGGACCCACAGTCTAAGATTCCTCTCACACACCCTACCTAAAAGGAGGCAGGCAGCCAGATTACCCAAGCCGATAGTTCCTGGTGGGCTGGGTTCATTTTGGTGCCCTCCCACTCTTTAGCCAGGCGGTAAGTCCACACCCAGGGCTGATGTCTACACAGGGAGCTGAGCCTTTTGTGCCCAGGACCTCGAAGCAGGCGTGTTTGTACAATGAGGCTCAGAGCCTAGATACCTATATAGGTCACCTGCTGGGCTTACTCAAGACTAAGCTTCCTGCTAGTGTTTTCTCTCTTGGTATTGCTATTGCACAAACGCTTAGCAAGTCATTTTATGAGCTTTTCCTCCTCGGGGCCCTCAAGGACAAACTGGCATCATTAGGTAAGGAGAACTGGGCAAAAACAGGCAGGATGATGAGCCCGGCTGTCACAAAGGGGCTGGGGCGTTGCCAGGAGTCCTGCAGGTATTCCCCTAACCTAGCCACAACCTGGCCCCATTTCATCGCTTGGGATGTTTGACTGGGATGGCCAGAGCACACAAGATGTGACAGTAAGATAAGGCACCCCACAGAATTATATATCCATGCAAGTCGTGCACTTCAAAAGTCATTATTCCAATGAGGCTGCAGATGTTTAAGTTATAAAAATCACCACTATTAATATTAAGTCCTCACTCTGTGCCAGGTGCTCCACTTGGCACTTTATGGACACCGGCTCATTTATACTGAAGGCAGGCCCTGCTACTCTCATTTCACAAAAGAGGAAGGGAGGGATCAGAGGCCCTGAGAATCCTGCACAGCTCTGAGTGATAGGGCTGGGGTTCACTTCCTGCCCTGGATGATTTGTTCTCTGGCTTCTACACTTGTTTCAACATCATGACATTGTTGAAAATGCTCGTCCTACATCTGCCTTCCCCTGGCCTGTGAGCTCTGCAAGGGCAGGGGCCCCATCTGGTTGGTCTTTGTTGCCTCCCTAGAGCTGAGCACAGAGCAGGCCCTGGGGAGTCCCAGTCCATGTTTATGGACTGAGAGAAGGGCCATCTGACACCTATGGGGAAAATGGTTAGCACATACAGATGGGACCAAATTGAGGCCACCAATCTCGTTGCCCTAGACTCGTGCCTCACAATGCCCAGAGGGAATCATCCACTTAAACTTGAAGTCAAACCCTGTCTCCTGTGCTCAGTTTTCCTCTTATGCAAACCGAAGCCAGCACCAACAGCCAGTAGTTGCACGGAGTTTTAAGGTTTACTGTAGGATGTACTGTGGGCACTGTTACAAGAGCACCTTTCTTGCCCCTCAGAGCCAACTATGAGGATCCACTGAAGCAACTACTTCAAAGCATTTTAGGGAGACAACAATGTTGGCTCCATTAAGGAGTGACCATGGCCTGCTAGAGCAAGCATTAATTTACTACGGGCTAGTTCTAAAAATGAACATCGCCTTCAAATGTAGAACTTTTGCACTAGTAAGAATCCTCAGAGAGACAGGCTGTTGGCTCCGATAGCAATTTCCAAAACAGAGAAATGTCATTTGAGTTAAAGGTGGCCTCCTTGCAACTAGTCCTCCCAGTGACTTTGGGGGAACAGCATGCATGTGGATGCTAAGATTTCAGGGACTAGGGTAATCTCTGCATGATGTGGTCCCACCTCCTCCGACTTCTTAGGAAGCATCTGAGGTGAACATAGCACCACCCCATGGCTTTGGGATCTTTGTCCATGTTTTTGTTCAGATCATATTTCCTGCCTGTGTGTCTTGGAGGCTAGGGGAGTGGGCTGATGGAACAACCTCTCTTAAAGCCCCTGGGGACCCCCCATGCGGACCATGGTTCTCTCCGTGCTGTTCAGTCACCGTGCTGTCACCCTGTTTGTGCAATTGGCAAAGAGACACGGCTGGAGATGAGCTGGAATGAGAGCTGCCTGTGCCCCGTGGCAAACTTCTGCTGGCGCCAGTCTGCCCACGACAGTTCTGTCCCCACGGGAAACATTCTGGGGAACTGGGTGTTCAGTGCGGAGGAGCAGCCCTACCATTCAGGCCGAACTGGCTGAGAAAGCGGGAGGAGCATTTGGCGTTTTCTCTTCCCCACCCTATAAGGTGTCTTCCCGTCGCCGAACCCTGAGTGGCACAGCCCCACCAGCGCCCCTCCTACCTTCTGGGTACTTGTACTTCTCCGTGACGTCCATGCGTGAGTAGCTGCCTACCGCCTTCGTGCTGATGTACCTGCCAATGGTATTAGTGTCCGAGGAATTCTGCTTCGAGGTGTTGCGGCTGGAATCGTAGATCCAGGTGATGCGGTCGGCATTAACCTCCGCAAAGACGAAGGGCATGTCGAAGTCCAGGTGTACATCACCCTCTCGGATGCCGGTAACTGAAGCGGGGCCGCACTGGAACACCCCTAGAGGCCAGGGTGCAGAGGTTGGGTGTGAGCCAAAGCCAGGTCCATCTGCAACAGCCCACCCCAGGGCCCGCTCCTCTGGGGACCATCCATAACCACCCAACACCCCTGCCTCTGCCCTGCCAGACTCCTTCATCCCCAACAGCCTTCCCCCCTCATTTGGCACTGGGCACAGACCCTCCGAGACCATCATTATCTTCTGCAGTGCCACCCTGGTCAGACTCCACCTTTCAGGAAGCCTGGCTCAATCTCCCATTCTGTTGGGTGCGTAATTCGTTTTGACCCACTGCCCTTGGTCTTGCTCTCTTGCGCCCAGGGTTGCCTCTTTTCCCCATCTGCAAGTCATTCTTCCCAAATCATCACACCTCTATCCCTGGAAGACTTTCCTGAACATTCAGCCAACAGGGGTCTCTTGCTGCTTTGAGCTCCCAAGCCCTGACTATCACCTCCCTTCTCTAGCACTCAGCATAGATAACTCTGACAGATAGATAGATAATAGATAGATGGATGGGTAGATAGGCAGATAGCTACATAGATAGATGGATAAGTAGGTAGCTAGATAATACGTAGATGAACAAATGGATGAATATAAATTAGATATAGATAGAGATAGAGATAGAGATAGAGATAGAGATATAGTTTCATCCATGATATGCCCAGCTGGGAAAAAAGCAAGGTGCAGCATAATAGAAAGAAGAGTATTATCCCACTTGTGTTTACAAAACAAATAAAAAAGATACACACACAACTTTATGTGCTTTGAACAGTCACTTTCAACGTTTTTTTCCCTTAAATCATGACCTCTAGAAATAGATTTTACATTTTGGCATATATATGAGCCTGAAACAAAAGTTTCACAAGACAATATGTATTCTCACTATGTCCATTGCACCCTGTGACTTTCTTTTCCTTTCCTTCCTCCGACCCCTTTCCATGCCATCCTATTTCATTTCTAACAACGATGGTTACAGCCCACTCACTGGACTTTATAACCACTGATGGGTTGCAGTGAAAAGTTTGAAAAACAGTGGTCCAGATACTATCTGGAGGGTTACTGTTCCATCCCCAAATCTAGTCACATTTGTTGCTTCTGGTAGAGGGGCTGCCGCTGGGGACTTATTTTTCATTAATAGACCTTTTGAGAATGGCTTGAAATTTTTTTTGACCATGTGCACATATTACTTCTATAATTAATTATTTTTTAAGTTTGAAAGAAGCAACTGAAAATGAAGGTAACGTAATCTTGTGCTAGGAAGGACAGACAGCTAGAGGTGAAGCAGGAAAACTGCTGTTGGCAGAGGAACAGCATCTTTCCTTTGTCGCCCAGCGTGTACCGTCGCCTCTGCAGCCGTGATGGCAGCGTGTGCGCACAGGGAAGGCACTCAGTTAAATAGCAGGAGGGGACATCTACTTTGAAAATATTTTTTTGAATCCTATTGTGCCTTCCAGAGATGGAGAGGACTTGGAGGACTTCCCTATGCCACTGTTCACCACCATAAAGAACTGAGAGGCTGTGACTTAGAGCCAAACCCAGAGAAGGGGGTCCTCAGTGGGCCAGCAGGGGTTTACCTTGGCTCCTCTCTTGGGGGGTGGAGTCCAGAACTTGCCATCCATTGTACGAGGGGCCCAGGTCATTCCGCACAAACCAGGCTTCATTCCAGACGTGGAAATTCCTGCAGACAGAACCAGAGGTTGCAGAGCTTGCCCAAGGCCACACAGCAGGTAAACGGCAAAAACCACATCTCTAATCTGAATGTGCAGGGATCTGATACTCATTAAGTGAGTTTACCCTGTGCCAGCTCCTGTGGAGCATTGTCTCACTTAAATTCTCATAGCACTGGGATGGGTACTGTGTTTATATCCATCTCATAAAGTGGAAACTGAGGCTCAGAGAAGTTAAGCAGCTCACAGTGACAGAATCAGTGTGATCAGGTATGCCTAAATCCAAAACCTAGGCTCTTGACTACCATGTTCTACTGCCTTTCTGAGGAGCAGAACAGATCTAGGTCCAGCCAGTGAACCAGCAGGTAAACCTACACAGCTTACTCTTGTGTATCTTCTTAGGGCACACTATTATATTCCATGCTGGCTGAAGATGAATGGGGCTGCTGTAAGAGTGACACCTCTGGCTAGGAGCCACAAAGCCTTTGGGTTGCGTTCTGGATTGAGGAATGACCAGTCCTAAAATGTTCTTCATCAGTGGCATCCCAATTGGTATGTCTCAGTCACTGATCCCCTCCCTCACCAGATGCAGCCAAATTAGCCAAAGTCTTATTCACTCTGGATTCTGCCCTCTTTCCTCCTCTCCAATCCCCCAGCAATGACATTAACGTTGGCTTTGGCAGTCTGAGGTTCAACTGGAAGAAAATATGTCTGACGTAAATCCAAGTTCTATCGAACTTGAAAAAATACGAACTTGAAAAAATACTTTTTAAAAATACTCACGAGGTGGAGAAGATAGCTTTAAGCAAAGAACCAACTTCAGACACCACAAAGGAAAAGACTGATTCATTTGACTACATAAAAATATTAAACTTACATGTAACAAACATACAAACAAACAAACAAATTATGGTTCTATTTCTAATACAGAGGAGTAAGTTCATAGCAGATAGTCTCCTCTGCAGATAACAATGAACTGAAAAAATACAAAGACAACACTCTGAGAATGAACAAAGTGGGAGGACTTTGGAAGAGAGTCAAAACCTGGAGGAAGGGGAGAGCATGGGGTGAGTTACACTTTTGGTGACTTTGCACTAAAGATAGGCCACAGTTGGGGTAAATGCAGGGCAGTAAAAACTCCGACAGACAGCCTACGTCTTTCTGACCTGAAGAAACAGCCTGGGTCACCCAAGGTCACTAAAGAGTGAGGGGGAAGTCCTAGAAAGGCAAGAATCAGAGAAAGGGAAATCCCAATTAGTATATAAACTCTGCCCAAGCTTCTGGATGACCTCTTAACCATGCATCTGTGTGAGGTCAACTACACGCAGTCCAGCTGAAGACAAAAGTACACTGAGACAGGAGTTGCTGCTCACCACTGGTGAGACAGTTTGCAGTTAGAGTTTACCTCAGGTAGATTACAAAGATAAAATATCAGAATCCATTCATACCCAATGTCCAGGATACAATCTTAAATTACTTAACATACAAAGAACCAGTAACTTATCCTCACATGACTTATCCTCAAGGGAAAAGACAATCAACAGTGACTAATTCATATATAATCCGGATTTTGGAATTATTGGACAAGGACTTTAAAGTGGCTATTATAAATACGCTCACTGAAATAAAGGAAAATATGCTCATAACAAATAAAAAGAAGAATTCTTAGAAGAAAAATAGAAACTATTTTTAAAAAGAACCAAATAAAAAATTTTAACTGGAAAAAATATCAACATCTGAAATTAAATAATTCCATGGGTGGGCTTATTTGAATACAGATAACAGAGAAAAGAGACAATAAACTTAAAGATAGGTCACTAGAAATTACTTAGTCTGAAGAAGAGACAGAAAACAGTTGGGAAAAAACCAATCAAGTGGGGAAAACACATGCGACATATATGGTAGACAGAAGTTTACTACAATAAATATTATAAAGGGCTTATAAATCAATAAGAAAATACACAAAATAATAGCCAATGAGCAGGCAATTTTCAAAAGAAATATCACTGATCACTGAATACGTGGAATAGTTTTAACTTCACTGCCATTAAAAGAAAATTAAAATGACAAAGAGATACCATTATACCCATTAGACTAACAAAAATGAAAGCATTGGGTGATACGTGTTTGTTCTGTGGGAAAAGCAGCACAGTCATTCACTGCTGGTGGAAGTTTAAATTGGTATGACATTTGCAGAGGGCAAGCTGGAAATGAGTATGAAAAACATTTAAAACTCTGTAGATGCAATGAGCCAGTAATTCCACTTCTAAGGATTTCTCCTATTAAAAGTCTCATGAGTGCACATAGATGTACATGGAGAGATGTTCACTGAAGCATTGTTGGTAATAGCAAAAATAATGGAGGAAAAGTTCATCAAGAACAGAATGGTCAGATAAATTGTGGGCACAGCCATGCAACCGAATGTTGCAGCGTTGTCCAAAAGAGTGAGCAAAGTCAATCTAGCACTTACAGGGAAAGGTGTCTAAAATAGGTATAAGTTTATAAAAGTATATACAAATATGATGAACCTATTTGGATTTAGAAAATTGTACATTAAAAAATCAGCAGAAGTTAGTCCCCAATAATTTTGCTATCTTAGTTAACCACATTTTAGATTACAGTTTGGTGTATACAGTGTGTATATGAACAGATATTGGTGCACATTAAGCTGAGTTTTCCATTATTTATTTTTGTAATGTTTTCAGTTTCTATAATGAGAATTATTTATTACTTCTATAACTACAAAATAAGTGAATATTTAAAATGTATATGTTACATAAATACTAATGGCTAGTACAGTACATGTCAACATAGAAAGTTATTAAGTATTCTAATAGCCCTATATATATTAACTCATTTAATCTTCACAATGCTCTTAGGAGACAGGAATAATTATTACCCCTATTTGACAGTTCTGAAGACTCGGGCACAGGGTAGTTAAGTGACTTGCTGAAGGTCTCTCCCCCCCCCATCCCACCCTTTCCTCTCTACAATCAATGAAAGTATCCTTGGGTGAGGATTAAAATAATAATAATAATAATAAAAATTATAAAAACTGTGAAGTGTTGGACTTCCAACTGTAGGAAAAAGTAGGAAGTATCTATCATATGCTTTGTCTTGTACCATGCGGTGTAGACTGTGTAATCTCAGTTCCATACTCAACACATAGAGAAAAGATTGGATAGAAAATGATCAAATCTTTAAAGTATGTTAAAAATCAGATTGCAGAGGATTTGTATATTCTGAAATTTCCTATATTTGTGAAAAAAAGTCATCATAAAAAATGATCTCTAGGAAGACCCACAAAATGCCATTTTGAATGGTCCTTTAAGATCAGTTAGGATTCACCCAGGAGAAAGGAGTGGGGGAAGAGGGTCCTGGACCAAAGGAGGAGGCAGGAGAGGGGTGAGAAAGCAGAAACAGCACCGAGTTTCATGTTCATTTTTTTTCCTGGCGGAGAACCCTAGGGGAAGGGCGGGTTGGTTAAAAAATTGGTAAGTAGCAGTTTTAATACTTATTTGCAAGGTGGGAATTTGAGACAGAGCAGATAACAAACACATCCTGGTTCCTCCCTCGTTCAGAAGCCAAGACTTTACTCCACTTCTTTGGGATGTATGTGCCTTTCAAAGGCCCGAGGGCACCAACCATGGAAATTTTGGTTTGTTTCTGTGCGTGCCATACTCCCAGACTTGGCCTCTGTTCCTGTCTTGAGGGGTTTTAGTAGCAGGAGCTCAGGACAAGGACAGGTGGCAGGAGTCAGAACTACCCAAGGCACTTATGAAAAGATGCATTCCTGCCTCTCCTCTCTCCCTCCACCCAAGGCAATTCAAGTGAAATCTTGGGAGTTTATAAACCAGTGCCCTTAGAGACAGCAACTCAGTTGTACTTATCTTTGAATTTATGGGCTTGGGAGACCAGGTCTAGGAAGTGACCTCACACCCCTACCTTTCCCACTGGTAAGCACCTATTCATCCTTCCAAATGCAGTTGAGATTCCACCTCCTCCAAAAACTCTGTTCCAGACCTGCCTAGAGAGTGCCAACCATACCTCTGTGCTGTCTCTGAATCTTGCACATAATTCAGTTATTTGACTTCTTTTACTCCAAAACTGCCAACCTTCTCATGCAGCTGTGACTTTTCCAGTGTGGTTCCTGCATCTCACTGCCCTTGGTGCCCGGTGCCCTGTGCGGGGTCTGGCACACAGGGCATACTTAATCATGTTCCCTGAATTGAATGACTTTGGGGCTGGGGCCGCTCTTGGAGCCTTGGTTTCCTTGCCACAGATCTGAGCAAGGTGCTCTGGGAACGTTGGGGGCTTGTTCAATGTTGGTGGAAACTAGTGGCCGTGGAGAGGTTGCACTAGCAGCCAGGGGCTTGGGCTGAGGGGCGGGGTGCCAGCTTTTCTCCAGAACTGGCCAACTCTACCTCCCCATTGACAGGGCAGGGCTATCCTGGTGCCTTCCACCTTAGAGCTCTATAAAGTCCACAGACAGAGGAATCAAGTCAAATAAATTAAGAAAACAAGTCCAAAATGTCAAGATAAAGATAAGCTTGTCCAGACTGTTCCTGGTCACTTGGTTTCAGAGCAGGCCCCAGAGACTCCTGTACAGTGGTCCAGAAGGGAACTGTACAAAAGAAGCAGCCCAAACATAACTTCCTACAAAACATCTGTACTCATCTGGCCTAGAAAAGTGAGTATTCCAGAACCTGGTGCCTCTTAAGCCAAACCATTCTTATGAACAGAATGGCTTCAAAGAATATGACTTAAAGAAGGATCTGAAAGAAATTGCTGCGGTCCCCTGACCCAGCCCTTCATTTTGCAGATGGGAAATGAAGGCACAGAAAAGTTAAGGAACTTATGTGGAGTCATACACTTATTTAGAGTGCCTACATGTCTCCAGCTGCTTACCCTTACTTCTCTCCAGGTCTGTGTTCTCGTTTATGAAATGAGAAGTCCTCTCTCTAAGGTCCCTTTCAGTCCTAATATCCTTTGACTTGGGAGAGTCCTGTTGAAAGAAACCTGTGCTCCACTCCTGGCTTTGGCGCTACTTCACAGTTTGGGCAAGTCATTTCTCTACCGAGCTCTGGAGACAGGGTTTAGTCTTACAGAGAAGCGGCATTTGCTGCCCAAGTGTAACCAGAGAACCCAGCTTCTCCATCTGAACAGGTTGGACAGACCCAACCTAACCGGAGCCCCAGCTGGTGCCCATCAACCCTTCTGAAAAAATTTCAAGATAAGATGTCAGATTTCTCAAACATCTGCCAGGAGTAATAATAAAAATATTGTCTGGAAAAAAAAGAGAAAAGAAAAAGAGAAAAATATTGTCTGGCGTCTCTCTGCCACTCCAGAGTTTACAAAGCCAGCTGGGTTCAAAGTCCAGCCTCACTATTTTCTAGTTACATGTCCTTGGGTAAATGAGTTTTCTCAAGTATAAAATGGGGATGATCATTATAGTACCCACCTCATCAATTTTGAAGAGTAAATGTAAGCACTTAGGAAAGTACCCGGCACACAATTGCTTAATGCATTATTACTTATTGTGGTTATTATTATTAATTATTTTCTGATGCATAATCTCATTTGATTCATACATTCGAATACTTTAGGAAAATCTGGAGAAGTTTCTAAAAGCTTTCAACATTTGCAACATACAAAGACTCGGATCAAAGTTTTCCTCTCCAAACCTAAACTCTCCTTATAACAATAGGTTAGTAATTTCACTCCAGGCAGAAAATGACTGTGGTTTAATGCCCCCACCCTGAGTGGGATCCATGTAGAGGGAAGAGGAGAGCTCCCTTGGGAGGGGCAGCCCTCATACAAAAAAATGGGGTGAGCTGAAGTGGCAGAGAATCAAAAGATGAAAGCTGGTACAAACTTTAAGTGAACATCTAGTTCTAGGCCAACCAAGTTCACTGACGGAGAAACTTGAGACCAGAGAGATGAAGTGGCTTACGTAAGTGCTAGAGCAGGATGGTGGTGGGGTGGAAACTAGGGCTCAGGACGCCCTGTCCTCAGACCCTCTGGTGCTGATTCCCCACACATAGCCAATGGGGAAAGGGGAGGGAGGAACATCAGCATCCACCGCTTTCTGAGGAGGCTTCAGAAAAAGCTGGTAGGTCTTGGGAAGGTGAGGGTTGGTGAGACTCTCAGCAAAAGTCAGAGATTTTGAGACCTACACCCTCCAATGAGGCAAAAAAGAAAGAGAGAGAGAGAGAGAGAGAGAGAGAGAGAGAGAGAGAGAGAAGAAGAAGAAGAAGAAGAAGAAGAAGAAGAAGAAGAAGAAGAAGAAGAAAAGAAGGAAGAAAAAGAAAGGAAGGAAAAGAAGAGAAAGAAAGAAAAAGAAAGAGAGAGAAAGAAAGAAAAAGAAAGAGAGAGAAAGAAAGAAAAAGAAAGAGAGAAAGAAAGAAAGAAAGAAAGAAAGAAAGAAAAAGAAAGAAAGAAAGAAAGAACTAAAGAAAGAAAGAACTTAAGAAAGAAAGGAGACAGTAGCAGAAACACCCTGGAATGTCTCCATGGGACCATACTTCCCCATGGTGATTACATTTGGAATGAATTATGAAGCCAACGTGAGGTGGCAGCATGAAACAGTAATCAAAAGATCTGGGTTCTAATTCCAAGTTCAGTTTAGAAGCCCCACCTTCCTGCTCCCAAGAAGCCTTTTTTGGTGGCTCCCTCCCTGAGTTGTCACACTGTCTGAGTCACTCACCTGGTGCTTCACACACCATCCTGAGTCATTAATCAGCCTCTACTAATGGCTTCGCCATGCCCTGGTCGCCAACAGCACCAGAAATGCTTTCAGGAGAGGGAATGAGTCTTTAGCTTTCTGATCTCTGCAGTTCCTCGTGTGCAGGATAATTGTGGCAGGATTATGCCAAAAGGGACCCCCTATCCTGCCACCAAATCAGTCACCTTGTTGGACCAATCATTTCGTTTAGTGAAGGAAACCAAGGCCAGGAATGGCGTTGCCCCAAGAAGCAGAACAGGTTGCAGTGGGATTTTGGACAAAACAACAAAAGGAAAAAACCAAGGAGTAGCAAAGATATCCATCTAAGAGAAGCTGGGAAACAAAACCTTGCCATAAGCAGCATTGCCTTTGGGGAGAAGGCTGTATGTGCAGATCCAGAAGAACACCCCAACTAAGCTTTGAACCTGTGGGACCTTGGAGGAACCACATGAACCTTACTCTCCTTTGGAGTGGCTTATATTATGCACTTCCGTTGCTGGCACAGGGTTGTTGTTTGTTTTAACAGCTTTTCTCATTAGTTTTTATTTTCCTTTGACTATCCCATTAGGTACGCTAAGCACGCTTCAGAAAATTTGGACATACTTATTCTGGGATGTTATATTTATTATAACAAGTAATAAAGGATATTTTGTATAGACTAACTTAAAGTTGAACATCTGGAAATAAGATGGCACCTGCTATCAGGTTACCCTCCATATCTGTGCATGTGACTGTGTGTGTGTGTTTCTTTTGAAATGGATTAAAACAATGGATAACTGACATATGTGTATATTTTCTATATAGACACATAGACATTTATGTGAATAAACAAATAATTATTTTTAGTTGCCATCTGGTAATTGGCATGTGGTATAACCTTCAATAGCTGAAATAATATATATTTTATATATATATATATATACTGCTTTGTGAAGCTATAAATACATGCATATGTGTTTTATGCAACTTCTAGTTCACTTGTATTATACATGACATATGTAGGTGTATGCAGATACATGTGCATATGGTCTATTTATGGTTAGAAATATATATGCCCATATGCATATAAAGCTTCTTATTTTCAGTTGGAATCCAGAATAAATTAACTTTTTATTCTATCATCCAAGGTACATAAAAAGTATATAAGCGTAAGAGAAAATGGGTAGCCTTTTTTTTTTAAAGAAAGTCCATAAGTTATATGGATTACTTGAAATGAGATAAATTTAATACTGGAAAATCAATAGCGTCAATGTTTATCTTCTTAAGTTGCAGCATAGAGTCTAATGGACCCTGTAAATTAGGGCAGTTTCGCAGAACCCATGAGCCCATGAGCCCATGGGGTATGAATTGGTATTGACCCGTTCACCCAGCTGCGAGATAGAGCAACCCATCAGAGTCTGCAGAACCCTGAGAGGAGTTGTTTTGGGTTTTGCTAGTTGTATGATGAGCACTGTTGGCATTTTTATTTTAAACTACATGATGGCATGTTACTTGCCTCCCAACTCCTGTTTGGAGCCAGGTCCCAGGGGCCGGGGAGAGCAAGACGCTGCCCAGATTTGGCGCTCAGAGAAGGTTAGACACTCACCATACACTATCACTGCCTTTGTCCAGGGGATTTCCCATGGGGTCGTAGTACACATCCACGCTGAGGTTTCTGTCTGTGTCGTGAGCTGAGTTGAAGTTCGTGATCACGCGGGAAGGAATCCCAAAACACCGCAGCACTGTAAGTCAAGGGCCAGTCTGAGGCTTCATGTGGCAGTGGGGACAACACCCTGGAGCACCCCACTGCTGCCCACTGACCCAGCAGAGACACGTCACACCCAGAGTACCTGTGTTGAGGGTCCCAGCAAAGACCCAGCACTGGCCATATCGGACTGGCCTGAAGCCAGATTTCTTCCACTCCTTGAGGATCTCGACACTGCCGTTCCAGTTCCTGGGATCCCGGCCACCTACGTAGTTGCCACTCCAGTTCCCAGCTATCACACCATTGTCATCATTGCTATTGACCTGGGCAGACAAAAAAAAACAACAACAAACAAAACCTCAAATGAATCAGCGGAGAGTGACAAGCAGAGTTGAGGGGACAAGGTGGGGAGATGAGGAAGGACGGAAGGAAATCAAATGGAAATCAAGTCTTTCTAGGAGACTTGGGAATGGTAATTGTAATAATGTTCCCTTAGGGGTATTGAGTAGTTTATGAATTTAAAAGTGCTTTGCTTAATGGGTCATGTTCAATTGCCCCTAACCCATGTATCAATCGCGTGCAGCGGGGCACACATGGAAACGAAGGCTCCATGGCTTATCAGTGGCAAAGTGAGGTCAGAGATCCAGCTTGCAGAGGATTTCTGTTAAATTTTTTTCAGTCCTCACTCAAGGATATGTTTATTGATCTGAGAGAGAGAGAGAGAGAGAGAGAGAGAGAGAGAGAGAGATCATTGTTAGTGGTAAACACTGATCAGTTTCTGTACCCACCCTGACTGGGAATCCAACTTGCAGCCTGGGTATGTGCCCTGACCAGAAATCAAACCCGCAACCTTTTGGTGCATGAAACGATGCTCCAACCAAATGAGCTGCCCTGCAGAGGATTTCTCCACACAACTGATGGGCTATCGCACAGGCTATTGCTGATGTCTGACTTGGGGGTCCAACGTTTAAAACTCTCTTTTAGTGTACCGGTCTTCTAAATGATCACTTTAGAATTTTAGCAACTAACTACTTCTTGGAAAAAATAAAGAATATTGCTATTCATTCATTCATTCATTCATTCATTCAATTTAAGGCATGATCCTCATACAAGTAACACAACCATGATGCAGTGTGAAAAGAGCATAGAGCTAGGAATGGAGAGACCTGAGTTCCATTGCCTTTTAGAGATACATATTGAAATATTTTTTAATGAAATGATGTAACATCTGGGGTTTATCAAATAATCTGTGGACAGGGGAGGGGGTGGTCAGAGATGAAACAAGACTGGTCTGGAATGGGTAATTGCCGAAGTTGGTGATGAGTATGTAGGAGTTCATTTTACTTTCCCCTCTACTTTCGTGGAAGTCTGAACTTTTCCATAATACAAAGTTAAAAGAGAAAATGAAAGAGAAACCGGAATAACAAGCCCAGCCTTGGCACCGTCAGCTCATCAGCTTGGCACCATCACCATCATCAGTGATTGTGGGCAAGTTCATTCACCATTCTGAGCCTTAGCTCTTCACCTTCCAATATAGAGAAAGTTAGAAACAAGTGAGCTCTCAGGTGGCTCCAGCAGCCAAGTTTTCAGTTTACGACACCCGCACCAGCATTTACCCAAACCCTAAGGCGAGAGGCCAGACCAGGATCTGTCAGCCTGTGAGCCCTGCTCCCTCTTTTTGTGCCCACAAGTGGCAAGGCCTAAGCAAACAGTCTGGGAACAGAAGGATCCTTGCCTGGGACAGGCCCACCCAAGTCTTCTGTGGCGCCTCCGTGTGGCGGGGGAGCTCCGCATCCCACTCCAGGAGGGCCCGGACAGTGATCACAGGATCAGGCCAGATGGGGCCTCCTCCCAGGTGGAAGATTGTGTAGCCCAGCCACCAAAGTGGTAATCAGCAGGGTCATCTCTGGCTGAAAGCTGAGCATTTCAAAGCCCCACACAGGCCATAATTAGCTCCGGGCCCAGCCCAACCAGAAGGCCTGGAGAGAGCAGCAGGGAGTTGTAGCTGAGGAAATTGGCACTGAGAAAATTGGTTTGTCCCAAGGGTGAGAGTGAGTCAGCAGCTGCTGGAGCCTGCTGGCCTCTCCCACCCTCTTCTGGGCCAACGATGCTCAGCTTCATAAGTCACCCTGAAGGCCAGCTTCCCTTAACCTTGGCTTCGGCTTTAAACCCATCCTTCTTGGGCCACTTGGTTTTCAAGGTTCAGCCCAGATCCCACTTTCTCTCTGTACCTTTCCCCAGCCGCCCTGGTTCCCCCACATCTCAGTGCCTCCATGTTCCCTGGGCCTCCTCACTCCTTTCCTGCACGATTTGGTTTAAGCCCTCTTTGATTACGCCCAGATATTTATCATCCAGTTAGAAGATCATTCAAATTCTTAACCATGTAATTAGCTTGTTAGCTTGGATATTCTCCAACTCAAAAGTAAAGAGACTGGGACATGCCTAGTCCATTAACAAAGCAGTTAAAGACACCTCTGGGGTAATTATTTGGTTTCAGAGGATTAAAGATCAAGAACTCTCTGACTTTTGGCTTTTTCATGTGTAGCTCTTGAGCAGGTTGTTCCCATATTTGGATGCTTTCCGATGGAGGTGTTCTCCATATAGAGTGCACCAGTGGGAGATTCCTCCAGGATCCAGCGTGTGCGCATGTGTGTGTGTGTACATGCGTGTGTATGTTTGGGGAAGGGGGACAGTGTCTCAAGTAGGGAAACTGGATGAGTGAAAAGGCCCTGGGTGGGCAGTTCAAGGCCTTGTTCTGGTTTGACTCACACATGAGCTGTGTGCTGTGAGTGAGGCATTTCAGCTTCTGGGCCTTCAGTTTCCCCATAGAGATGATGAGTGGGTTGACCTTCTTTCTTTCTAGTCTGACATTCAAGCACTTTTTCATGGAGGGAATGGATCGCCACAAAGAATTTTAGTGCCTGAGGCTCACTCAGGACTTTACCTCCTTTCCAGGAAGGCCCAGGATGGGGCAACGTCTCAGTTTTGCATCCTCCCAGCCCTGATGGACACTAAAAGGCCAAGCCCTCTTGTCATCTGAGAAAGGCCTCATGATACAGTGTAAAGGGTTTTGGAATCAGGCAGACCTGGCTCCACTTCAGCTTCTGCCACTCACTCACCGTGCCATCAGGCAAGTCCTTTAACTTAGAAGAGCCTCACACTCCACGTGTGCAAAATGGGGATGCTAACAGCCACCAGCTGCCTTTTGTGAGATGACGTGGAAGAGTGCCAGTGCCTAACCCACAGTTGGGTTTGCCATATGGTAACAACTAATTGTTATGGTCCTCTTACCACTCACCATTGCACTCAGCACCCGGCCAACATATTTGGGGTCGCCTCTGCGGGCCACGTCAGTAACAGGATCACGGCGGAAATTCAGACTCTTATCCAGGATTGAGAGGCAAATGTTCAGAATGTCATCTTCAAACTGTTCGAAATGGAACCATATATTATAAAGAAATAAATGACAAGAAGTGTTGGCTAATTAAGGGTACGGGGGCTACGGTGCTGAGAACCGCAACAACTGCCCAGGTGATTTCACTCTGTGGCCTCCAGAACTGAGAGCTACTGAGGAACAGCCACCTCACCCAGCCTCTAGTCCTGCAAGCTTGTCCACAGCTCTTACGACACATGAGGCCTTGTGCTGAGGCCCCTAAATGGATAGGGATCTCTCAGTGTCATGAACTTAGGCAAATCACTTAGCCTGTCTGGGCCCCAATTGTTCCATCTGCATAGCAGAGGATTGGCCCAAGTTCATCTTAAAGTTTCCATTTAACTCTGACTGTGATCTTCAGCATATTATTTATACTCTTGAGGAAGTAATAATAAAGATAAAATATCTTGCTGAACAAGATATTTGGAGGTACTTTCACAAAATAAGACTTACTTTTAGCCACTGTTTCTCAAATGGAGAAGATTAAGCTCTCTCTTGCTTTAGGGTCTTTGCAAGTGTTATTCCTTCTGCCCTCGGTGCTCTTCCCCAAGATATCTACCTGGTTCCCTTGCTTCCTTCAGGTTTTTGATCAAAAGTTCCTTCCTGAGAAAGGATTGCCCAGGCCATGCCATCAAAAGTAGCGCCTTTTCCACCCCGGATGCCTTCTGTGTCCTAACCTATTTTTTCCCCTTCCAGTGAAATTTGACACAAAACTGCAACATAGGAAATGTATCACAGACTAGAATGGGGTCTGGAGGTAGGCAGAACATGCACCTGCCCACCTACATATCTAAGGTATAACACCCAAGTTACCCCAACCTAAGACCATCGTTTGCTAGAATAGAAATGGTGGAGGAAATCCCTAACATTTTCTAGGTTGAGCAAACCTGGAAACTCTGTGGTCTTGGATAGGGACCACAGTAATGAAAGAACTTTGGAAGGTTAAATGTGCACAGCAAGGAAATTTGATCACATCCTTACGTGGAATGAATGAACAGAAACTACCTTTTTGCCCAAGTGTCTCTACTGGGTCTTATCCTCATTTGTGTACTGTGGCACCAATATCACTTCATTGCACCAGTTTAGTTATATGTCTGTTTTGTCCACTAGACTGCAACTCTCTCAAAGACAAGAAATCTATTTATTAATCTCCTGTATTCTCACTGTGCAGCCAGGGTCTGGCACACAGTAGGTCATCAATAAATGTCTTCTGAATGAATGAATAAATAAACAGAAGGGCAGGCAACTAGACAGATTTGGGAACTTCCAGTTGCCTGTGAGGCCAGCTGCTGAGCTTCTTGGGCAATAGGGACATTAACCCCAGGCTCCCTATGGCCCTTTTACCTGTCCAAAGTTCCAGCCAACCATGTTAATGCGATTTGAGCTTCCCACATAGATGGCTCCAGCATCTTCCAGAACATACTCTTCTCTCTCAGCCTGGTTACTCATAAAGACAGTATCCGCTGTTTAACATAAAAATCAGATATCAGGGATTAGAACCCTACAGAGGACTAGAGAGATCAGCCCTCCTCCCACTCCTGAGTACTGGCCTGGGGGCTGGAGCAGGTCGTACCTGCAGCCTTCCCCCCAGTTTCCACTGAGGAAGGGAGCCTTGGGCTATAATGCTTCCAACTCATATTGTGGGAACTGTGAGTTTGAGAGAGAAGCTGGGAGGATCTGAGAGTGTGAAAATGAGACCCCCAGGAATGAAACACTTGCTTCTTTAGGGAAAAAAGCTATCTCGGTGCCACAGATTTGCACTGCAGTCATTGTCCCTTGTGATTACACCATACCATGCAGTTTGTAAAAGATCTGAGATTCCTGCAATAACCCCAGAAGAAATCACAGGATGCCCATTGAATGGTGATGAATTTGAAATTCACAAAGGTAGAGGGACTGCCCAGACTAGCATAGCTGGTTAAGTGGCAGAGCTGGGACTCAAATCTGACTTCTAGCTTCCATGCTTTTTCAATATCAAAAAAAACTTTTCCTAATCGAACCTGAGCCCATGAAAACCCCCTGCCTCATCTCCTTCCCATAGGCATTGCTTAGCTTGTGGCTGGGAGTGTGGGTGGTTAGGCTCCTACCTTGCAACCAGGGGTTGAAGAGCAGTTTAAACACCCCAAGCTTTAGGGTAGCATTACTGCCACCGGAAGAGATCTGCATGCTCAACGCGTACCATCCTATGGGTGCGTTGGCAGGACTGGAGATGGAGATGGTCAGAGTACTGTCTCTCTGAAGCACAAGCTGTGCATTCCAGCTATCACTTCTTGGCGCATTGGAGAGTGGAAACACAGCTTTCGTTCTGGCCGACTCTGAGGGGGAGGGCCCTGAAAAAAAAGACGAGGTCAGTGGAAACCAAGGCTGGACTGTGGGGAGAGAACAGATTCCAATACAACCACAGGGGCCCTTTGAGGGACGTCATCCAAGGAAGCACCACGTTATGGCACTGGGACTACTGGGGAGACCATGTGGGCCAAATTCCTCTTGATTTGAAGGTTAGGATTCTTGGGTTCAGAGACAGGAGGAAACTTGCCCAAGGTCACACAAAGTCAATGGCAGAGCTGGGCTAGAGCCCAGAGCCCAGTGGCCCCAGTGTCACCATCACCACCCCCTGGATGCAGAGCCACTGGGGTTACTCAGGTGTGGGTGTGTGTGGAGGGGTGGGGGTAGCAATGAGTAGGTACCTGTGGAGGTTATGAACGCCAGACTTTCTTCATAACTAAGAGGTCGGTTCAAGGTCAGTGAAAAAGAGAACGGTTGACCTCTCCTCAAGACGAGCTCCTGGCTGTAGTACTTGTCTGTGTGGTGCTCCTGCTGGTTGGCAGCCGTCTGCCAGTTGATATTCTGGAGTTTTATATCTGTGAGAAAGAAAAGAGAGGACCTTAGTTCCTTGGAGGCAAGGAATAGTGGCATGGGGGAAAGGTGTCAGTTACCAAAGGGATAGCTCTTAAGCAGGGCTAGTCAGGGCAAAGCCAAACTTCTAGGAAAAATCACATTGAAATCCAAAGACCTTGACTCAGCATGGCGAGAACTTCGCAGCTTATTCCCCATGTGCCCTTTCAGGCAGCTGAACCTCTGCGTCCACTATTCACATTGCTGCCACTCAGCTGCCATTCTCACTGCTTCCCCCTCTGCCTGGTCAGCTGTCACTCAGCCCTCATGGAGCAGGCCATGTGCTCAGTGTAGCCTCCCCCAACCAGCCAGGGGAACTGTGTAACCAGAGCACCCACATTCTGTCCGCTTTTAACACCATTCCTTGGTGGGTGGGGGCTCAAGTAGAATTGGAAGGAGGCTACTTTTCCCAAATCCACCACCCCAGTTGACTTTGCATCTCCCCAGACACTAAGTGCCATCTACCACTCCAACATCCAGCAAATGTTTCCTTGTGTATTCTGTACTTTCTAAGTGCAACAGCTTGGCCTGGGCCTCTGAGCCTGGGGAGGGCGGCATGACTCTGGGCAGCAATTGCAGGCCTAGAGATTGGACTTCCAAATAGTCACTGGCAAAAGCAGTATAAAGGAGCAGGTCAAAGGCCTAGGAGATCTCCGGAGACCACCTGAAAGGCAAACACCACGAAATTCACTGCCTACCCCCACTTCTTCTCATGTGACTGTAGAGGTGTAGGAGCTGAGCTGAGAAGAGTTTATGAGATGTACCACGAGGTCTGAGGTGTTTACCCCATATAAACCTTTAAAGAGGTTGATTCCTCTGTGTTTTGTTCGAGACGTTTCATCATCCATGCCTCTGCACACCGGTCTGACTTCTGTCTTGGTCATCAGACCACAACTATGAGTGTTGGTGGCACATCCCAGCGCCAGGCACAACTTCTCTTTATAAATGTGTCTGTCTCTCTCTCTCAGGATGTGCCTTCTTGATTTTTGTATCCTGATGCTTAGCACATTGCTGATTACATTAGTATAACCAGATAAACAAATGAATGAAGGAATTAAATGAACAAGCAAACGAAAACTAATGTCATGCAATGACCATCATGGCTATGGCCCAAGATTTAGTCCATAAGAAAAGGTGAATATGGGGACATTCATTCAGTAAATATACAGAGAGAACCTATTATTTACAGACACTAGTTAGGCACAATGTTGGCAGTGTAAAAAGTATGAAAAGTAGTTTGAGCCCTCAAAGAGCTTCAGCAGTGGGTAAGACAAGCGCATAACGAATGATGGAAAAGGGTAAATCCAACCTCCCCAATGAAGTGTGTCTAGGAGATGCAGGCGGGGAAGAATCACTTTCAGTTGCAGGGACCAGAAAAAGCTTCATGAAAATCCTGAACCTTGAAGGAAGAGAGAATTTTGTCAGGTGCAATGGAGCAGCCTGAATTCCAGACAACAGAAAAGAGGCTAAGGCACAGGGGAGCAGGTGTGTTATTTGGCTAGAGTTAAGGCTCTGTCCGGAAGAGAAAGGTGAGGCAAAGAGAGTGTGGCTCCAGGGCAGGCCTAGCCCCCCGCAGCTTTGGACATGGGCAGAGAGAATCATCATAGATACTGTTTCAAGTGAAATCCAGCCAAAAAAAGCTACTGGAGAAGGGGGTTCAGGAAGTGATCTTGCCACCAGTTCAGGGTACTAAAGATTCATTTATTCACATATCCTCTCATTCATTCATTCATTCATTCAACAAATAGTTATAGAAAGGATTAATTAATCAGTTTTTGCACAAGCTCAGAGAAACTAAAATATTCACGCAATTGACAAGTATCTATTGAATGAAGGGAAGGGCAAAGGGAGGAACGAAGGGACAGAGTGAGGGAGGAGAGAAGATGAATGTTCCTGCACATGAATATTGAATGGAGGCAGCTCAGATCTTAGACCCTCTCTGACATTCCTGAGCTCTGCATGCTTGTAGTTGCTAGTTCTCTGGGGCAATGGCTCTGCCTTGCAAATTCCTGCCCCCTCCTCAACCTTGCTTGCTACCAGCTGTGCATCCCCGCCAGCTGAGATTTGTTAGGCCTCTATTCCTTGTCTTGTTTTAGAAAAAAGAAGAGCTTCCTAAGGAACGTGTGGGTTCAGATAACATAAACCCCCTAGAGATTCCTCCCCTACTCTCTAACACAAAAGCATGCGTGCCTTCTCCCGAGGCGAAGCTCACCACTCCAGACCACGAGCTCTTTGAGAGCAGAAAGAATGTCCCCTGACAGCCTCTGCTGAACACAGGGCTAAGGAAAGAGGGTGGGACACATCTACAGCTGGCATCCCCTTCAACAGGTCCACATCCTTCTTTGATCTGCCAAGGGTTAGGCATCCTATGTTGTAGCTGTGCCAGTAGCTGAGGCTTTACCCTTTCACCCCAGAGACAGTGGCTCATCAATAGGGAAAATGATAAAGAAGAGACTGAGCTCCTGGGTGCCTGGGCTGCAGAGACACTGAAAAGAGATGAAGGGCACTCTCTGCTAAGTCATCTCTGCTTCCGACATCACACGTGAGCCCTGGTACTAAGGAGCCTGGCTTTCCATTAGGGTGCTTGTGAGATATGCAAAGCTTCTCTGGGCTAGAGAGTGAGGAAAAACAGGACTCACATTTGCCATCAAGCTTTTGCATGTCAGCTGCTATTGACAGCATACAGAGGACTTTATATATCATCAATGGAATCCTTACAGAAACTAGAAACCGATGTGCAGAAAGATAAGCATCTTATTTGAGGTCAACACCTAGGGCTTGGCAGAGCCAGGGTTCTGAATCCAAGTCTTACTGACCCTCCCCTTTTGCTCTGGTCCCCAGTTCTCTGCCTGGAAGGGGGACCCATGCAGGACCTTCAGTCCAACAGGTACATAGAGGGTAAGGGTCCTTCACTATGCCTTGTCCTCCCCTCTGGCATTTGGGTCCTGATAGAGGAGAGAGTGAGCCTGTGGATGGGGAAAATGTGTTCCAATAGGGCATTCTGCATGGGAGGTGACCAGCAGGGGAACGGCCTACCTCTGTGTCCTGGAGTGGGACGGGCAGGGTGAGAGCATGCTCATAAAGCCTCCCCTGTGGTTTCTGAAACCCTCTCCTTCCACTCGCCGCTGCCCGTGGTCATCAGCACCCCTTAAACCCAAGGACTGGCTCTGCCAGCCCCCAAGTCAAGGATCTGATGATCTTGTCTGTGGATTACGTAAATTCCATAGTTTCCCCTACCTACCACGCTTTGGCGTAGCAGTAATCACAACCCCTTTTGCCAGAGTGTTTTCTGGAAGGGAAAGGGCATGGGTGGGGAGGTACACATCTAAGTTTACAACTTCGGGGGTATTTATTAGTCCCAGGGCTGTGTTCTGCACCAGCCAAGTGAAGGGAAGGAATAAAAGGAGGGCTGCATCGACCCTACAATTGACTCATTAGCATATACTCTTAAAAACATCAGAGGGAAAGAGTCCTTGGAGACAGGTCATATACTCCCACTCTTATCCACATATGAGGACATGGAGGCCTGGAAGGTGATTTGCCCTCAGAGGGATATCTCTGGACTCCCATTCCTGTACCCTCCTCCCAATTGTAGGCCACCTCCCTGAGCATACCAGTGCCACCAGCAGTCCTAATGTGGCAGGACGGTTCAATGTCTATGCCAATATTCACTTGCTCCTTCTTCCTTGGTAATACAATCCGCCATATTCATGGGCACTGCATTTCCCAGGCTCCCTTGAAGCTGGGGGTCACGTGAATGAGTTGTGATCAGTGACTTGTAGGAGGAAGTTAATGTGTTAACTTCCAGGCAATCTCTTTTAAATTTTTTTAAATGAGGTAAAATTCACAGAACATAATATTAATCATGTTCACCATTTTAAAGTGTACAATTCAGTGGGAATTAGTACATTCACAGTGTGGTGCAACCATCACCACTATCTAGTTTTAAAACTTTTTAATCATCCTCCAAAGAACCCCTCCATCCATTAGCAGTCACTCCCTTTTCCCCCTTAATTCCAGCCCCTGGCAAACCGCAATCTACTCTCTGTTCCCATGGATTTGCCTATTCTGGACAGTTCGTAGGAATGGACTCACAGAAATATGTGGTCTTTGGGTCTGGTTTCTTTCACTTAGCACAACAATTTTCAACTGGCATGCTGCGAGAGGTTTTAAACTATGCAATACCGGACTATTTAGTCAGGGGCACTGACCTCTTTTCCGTAGATTGGCAAATGAAAAAATGACAACAGCCAACATAATAATAGCCATCCAGTGTGAATGAATCAAAATTACACCGATTTGTTTTGTCGGATCGGCAAAAAATATATTGTTTGGTGTGCTGCAGAATTTCAGTAATTAGTTTATGTGTGCCATGCGATGAAGAAGGTTGAAAATCGTTGACTTAGCATAACGTTTTCCTCTTTAAAAAGTTTCTTATTTTTCAATTATAGTTGACATTCAATATTATTTTATATTAGTTTCAGGTGTATAGCATAGTGGTTAGACATTTATGTAATTTACGAAGTAATTTCCCTCGATAAATCTAGTATCCACCTGGCACCATTACAGTTCTTACAATATTCCTGACTATATTCCCCACGCTGTGCTTTACATCCCCGTGACTATTTTGTAATTGCCAATTTGTACTACTTACTCCCTTCACCTTTTCCACCCACCCCACCAAGCATAGCATTTTCGAGATTTATCCATGAGGTAGCATTTGTCAGCACCCCATTGAACAACGCGGGCATAAGGGGCCCTGGCCCCTGCACCGCCGAAAACTTTGGACTCCTCCAAAACTCAACTACTAATAGCCTCCTATTGCCTGGAAACTTTACTAAAATATGAAGTCAATTAATATGTATCTTATATGTCACATGTATTATATACCGCACTCTTGTAATAAAGCAAGCTAGAGAAACGAAAATGTTATTAAGAAAATCATAGGTAAGAGAAAATACATTTACTGAATTTATTATAAACAATCCACATATAAGTGGACCTGGCAGTTCAAAACTGTGTTGTTCAAGGGTCAACTGTGTATCGATTTACCATATTTTGTTTATCCATTCATCAGCTGAGCGACATTTGGGTTGTTTCTACCTTCTGGCTCTTATGACTGGCTGCTGTGAACATTCATAGGCAAGTGCTTGTTTGAATACCTGTTCTCCAGTTTTTTGAGGAAGCCACTTTTTCAAAACAGTTGGCCAGTCCCCTTAGCCTGCTTACCCTCTTTTTCCACCCTGCTTCCTGGACTGCGGGTGTGACAGGGACAGAGCTCTGGTGGTCATCCTGGGCCACGTGTGGCCTGAGGACAGCTGCAGGGGGCTGCCCCAAGCCTGGGCCCCCGGAGGTTGTGCAGCTGGCTCATCTGCCCAGAACTGCCTACATCCAGACATACTGTGTTGGAAAACGTCAACTTCCGCCTTGTTTATTTCTCTAAGCCACTGTTATATGGAGATTCACTGTCACTCACAGCCAGGCCTAATCACATATAATACCTGATGATGTGACCTCACCTCCCAACTTATCCTGGGGTCCACTTTGGCAGGGGTAACACGAGAAGCTCAGGACAGATTCCAGACTGTGAAAGGGGGTTACTAGTCAGCTGCCTCAGTCCTTATCAGCTTGGCTCTCTCCTTGAATCACCTGCAGCAGACAGGTAACTAGGACTTGGCTGTGGGCAGGTGACTGGGGTTGTTTCACTTCCTGTTCCTAGGAGGACCCCTGCATAGAGTTGTTGGCAGGTGGCCCTTCGTGACAAAACTGAGACTCCATGGGCTACGTCTCCCCCACCTGCCCAGGCCTTCCTCCCTATGTTTCTTCTCCAGGCAAAGATATATTTTTATCTCACAGATTTCTAGAATTTAGCGCTGATAAATATATTAAACATCATCCAGCCAAGTGTTTTCAAGTACTTTTAGAGAGCACGTTAAGAAATACGTTTTACACAGTGTTTTTCATACATGGGTCTATAGCTGACACAAAGTTTCACAAACAATACTAACTCTTACTGAGATTTTTTCTTCTGCTTCATTTTAACTGCTGGTCACAATCCACTGCTCTGATTTTACAAGCTGCTAAGGGGTGAAATATGGCAGCTTGAAGAACAGTGATGTGATCCCATATTCCCATACTACAGGTAAGAAAGTGGAGGCCCCAGCAGGGAAACCATCTGCTGAGGTTACAGGGTACTTTAGAGGCAAAGCTTGGCCCAGAATTCAGGTCTTGGATCCTGGTCGCTGTGGGGCTGTGAGTCATTCCCAATGTGCCCCGCCCCCAGGCCCCGAGAACCAGGTGCTTCCCTGTCGGCTCTCACCTCTCTGTTCTCCTCCTCTAGCCCAGGCTGTCTGCTTTCCTTTTCCCCCACATTCACATACTGGCAATCGCTGTGCGGCGCTAGTGGTGTGATGGCTTGGTCCCCAGCTGGCTGAGGAGCCGGGGTGGGGGGAGTTCAGAGGGTGGCTGAGTGAGGGGCCAGGGAGGCTCCCTGGGATGACGTGAGGGAGCCCTGGACTGGTGGCCTGGAAAGCTGAGGCCTTGGGCGAGGTCTCAGTGTTTCTGGAATGTGCTTTCCCCCTCCGTGGAAGGAGATACTGAAACCTGCACATGTTCCCCTGTGTGATTATTACTGGGATCCAGTATATACCCATCACTAGCCTCTGGGCCTCCAGAAGTCAGGGATGCAAATCCCTTGGGATTCTATACATAATGGCAAAAGCTATACGGGAGGGTTTGGGGTTTTTATGGGCTGCCATTTAGGATGCCGTTTGTGCCAGGCACTTTGCTAAGCATTTTCCTTGCATTATGTCCTTTAATAGTTACAAACCCCTTTGATGTTATTATTCTCATTTCACAGGTAAGGGACTGAAAGTCCAGTCAGGTGACATCACTTGCCGAACATCGCACACTCAGGCAGAGCCTGGACCCAAGCCCAGGCTGGAAACCAGTTTTGTCTGACCATGTAGGACTCCAAGCTGCCACCCTGCAGCCAACCAAGGTGGTTGTGGTGACAATGACTTAGGGTGGTTCCAGGAAGCTGCCAGGATGAAAGGACTACCCTTATCCTACTGTCTGTCTCGACATTACACAGTCAGGGGAAGAGGAAGAAGGACTCCTGGACAAGTTCACTTCCAAAGAGAACTTGACTTAGGCCAGCGGTCCCCTACCCTTGCTGCTCATGGAGTCACCTGGTGAGCACAGGCTGGCCTGAGCCCCACCATAGACCAATTAAATGAGAAATTCTGGATTAGGGACAGCATTGACATTTTCTTTTTTTAAACTCTCTTGGTGATTCTCTTGGTGAAAGCACCCAGGACAGAGAATCTCTACCTTAGGCTGACGTATCATTTTACATTTACTGGAACTCTTTCACATTAATAATCTCGCCTCGTGATTAGCTCTGGGAGGGAGGCGGGGTGGCGGGGGGCATCGCTGCCTCCTCTTACAAAGGAGAAAACTAAGGCTAAGAGCGCGGAGTGCGACTCCTTCTGACCTCGTCTCTTAGCCCCTACCCAAGACCCTGGGGCCTCATTCCCTCCACTCCTGAGTAACAGGGAAAATAATTTCCTAGCTTCAGCTCACACCCCAGGCTGGCATGTGAGCCCTGGGGAGGAGAGTGATTGCCCCACCTGTGGAGCATGGCCCAGCAGGGTGGAGGCAGAACAGAGAGATTATCTGAGGTGAACAAGAACAGCTCGCTGGGGACTTGGAAATGTGTGAGGGGGGCTGGCAAGGGGGGCAGGGGAGGCTCTTAGTGGGAGAAGTTCCCAAGAATCGCCGTTGAGTAGAAAATGAACTTCACCTCATAGGATTTTTCTTTAGGCTCATGAAAAGTTACCCCAAATCAGTAAGTTGTGAGGGCTGAGCACCTATGAGACGGATGCCACAATAACCCCATTTTAGAGATGAGGAAACTGAGGCACTTAGGTTAAATAGCCTGCTCATGGTCACTCAGCTAGTAAGGGACAGAGCTGGGATTCGAACCAGGTCCTGCCTCTGGATGTGTACTGATAACCCTTGGGCTCCTCCACCTCTGCATGTGACTCTAGGTAAAAAATAGAAACAGGGGCCGCCCTCATTTAGCTGGATGCAGCTGCTGGCAGGTCGGTGACAACCTAGCAGTAGCTGCTGCCCCAAACGAAAGAAAGTGGGAGGGGCTGGGGGGGTGACGGTGGGGGTCTGGGGAGCAGAGGCAGCTCGCCCGCCCGATCACAAACGCAAACGGTGAGCGCTTGAGGCCATGAGCCTCTAAGCCCAGGGGTTCTCTGATTTCAGGGGCACCAAAGGTATTGCTGTGGTCCAGGTGGCTGAACCAAGAAGCCGTTGCCCAGCGCAAGGAGAACCCAGGAAGCGCCTAGATTTCCAGACCAGAAGGAGGCAGACACCCAGCAGAAAAAAACCACTGCTCTCCCAGCTTCAAGGAAAGACATTTTGTGGCAGACCCATGGCCTAGACTGGGATGGCTCCTCTGCAGATTGAGGAATGAGGCCAGAGAAGGTAAGTCTCGGCAGCCAAGGCCGGCACTCCGCCCGGCAGAAAGGCGCCGGCCCCGGTGGTCAGTCCCCGGAGGTTCTGGCCTTCCGCAGGCGGAGGTCTGCAGTTCCTGTCCGAACCCTGGGGACTCTTCCTCTGACCCAAGTTCTCCGAGTGGCTTGGAGGCTGGGGGACAAGGCTTCCACTCCGCAGTGTGCCCACAATCTGTGTTCACAGCCTGCATTCCTATCCCCCTGGGGCTCTGGGCTCAGTGGGTGGCAGGCAGAGGGTGCCACACTACAGTTCACCCTTGAACACCACGGGGCTGGGGGAGGTCAGGGGAGCCAGCTGCCCTCACAGTTGAAAATCCACGTATACATTTGCACACATGGATTCCACAGTGGAGAGCTGACCCTTGAACAACTCAGGTTTGAATTGTGCAGGTCCTTTTAAAGAATCTGTGAGTAAGTGGACCCCTTTCCAACGCGTGCTGTTCAGGGGTCGACTGTACTCTGTTCAGAACACTGCCAGGCCCTCCTCCACCCGGTCACCCCAGCTGTGGCCCGGCTGCCCTCTCCACCCAGAGGCACAGTGGCTGAACCCCTGCCGATTCCCACAAGAAGCTTGAACTAGGAGCCGGACAGTTCTCTCCAGCCAACACACGTGGACCTGATAGCCTCTGGGTCACACCCGCTGACCCACCCACACTTATTTTCCTGCCTCTTCTGCCCAGACACTCCTCTCCCCACAAAACTGCTCCTGACCAAGCACGATCGGGCCACGGGCTCACGGAGGGCAGACGCCACGGCTCACTATATCTGCATTCCCCACTGCACCCACTGTGGCTCCTTTCCCTAGGAGTCCAATAAACAAACCCATTCATTCAAGAGACACTGAGCACTTCCCGGCTGAGTGACTAGGAGATGAGCTAGCAACTGCATGTGTGACAAATCGAAGGGCATAAAGGTATTCACTTGTCTGTTCCCCAGCTATTTAAAAATTTATTTTCTCACAACCAGCCATTGTCTACGTTCGGTGGTGACCTCGGAAGATCTCTGGTTGATTTAGATGTTGAACTCTAAGAGGTTAACATCTCTAAGAATCACAGGCATGACACACGGGGCTACGCGTGGGCCCGCAGTGGGGCCTGAAGAGTAATGACTACACAGGCCCCCAGGGGCTGCGCTCTGCTGGGGCCCGTCGCCCTCTGTCCCCGGTTTCCTCTCAACGCAAGAGTCATCAGAGAGTCTGTCTATTGCAAGCCCTTCATCTTGCAGCCGGGAACCTGAGGCTCAGCGCAGAAGCTGCTGGTAACAGGAGTCAAATGAGAAACCAGGTTCAGCATTGCTTTGCTGTGTCCTGAGTATCACACATACTCATGGATAAACTCAGCTCTAGTAACAGGACACAGTGCTGGGACCTCGCCTGGGCTCTGCTACCCACTTTCTGAGTGACTTGGTGAGGCTCTCGCTAGACCTACCCGGAAACCCTCCTCCCCGGAACTCCTCCTCCCCCAGGATGGAGGGAGGTGGCCTAGGTGACAGCTGATATCCCCTTCTACTAAAGTCTACAGGGTCCAAAGCTCCTCTTCCTAGCAACCTAGCATGTTGCTGCATGTTCACAGGAGGTAATAGGGGGCATAGGGGTGGGGAAGGGAGAAAGGTCCATTTTGCAGCCACCCCTTCCCAGTTTTTGTGATTCCTGAAGTAACCAGCATTTGCCTTTTGCACCATGTTCAGCAATTTCTTTGGCAAAACTTCCTGTGGCCCTAACCACCATTCATATTTTACACATTTGATGCTTGCTTGCTTGGGTTTGACGATGCACTAGGCTGAGCGCCCAGGGCAGGTTAGCATGCTGCTCAGCAGGGGTGCTGTCTGACAATGGCCTGAATCTTTGACAGTGACCACAGAGCTAAAGAACCCGCGCTCCTTGTCGTTCTTATCCACCCGCCTTCCCTCGCGCTGCTTGTGGGGAGAGCCTTTGGCACACCTGCCTCTGCTGCTACTGGGAGGTTCCAGCTCATCAAGTCACTTTCAAAGAGGCTGCCCGTGCGCGTCTGAATGTGCAGTTGACTTAGAAGCATTCCGGCGCTGCTGATCGTTTCTTCGAAGTCAATTTACAGGCTGTCACTCGCTCACTGCTTGTAGCTCTGAGATGTGCTTTTCTTTGCCTATGTTATTGACAGCCAGTAAAGCTGCACTGAGAAACACGGGTAGCAGGTACCAGCTGGCTTGACACAGCAAAGCTTATCCATCTGCCTAAAGGGATGTGACCTCCAGCTGCGTTGAATACCCTTCCCATAACTCAGGACTACATCCCAAGTATGTTCTACCCCTGGGACCACAAGAGCCACTGAAAAAGAACAGAATCATAAACATACTAAGATCCAGCCTTCAGAGCCTTCAGGGCAGCTGTCCTGAGCTAGACACTCTGGGCCGGGAGAAGCAGGGGCTTCCAGCAAGGACCTGGTAGAGAAGATGCTATACACTCACCAGTCATGTTTCACCTTCCTCTGCCTCTTCCTCTTCTTGGAGATCCACTGGGAATGGCAGGAAGAAGTGGGGAGACTAGCTGCCGAGGGTTGCCTTACCATTTATAGAAGCTACACACCCCAATTAGAATTGTAATGAGGTGGGCGCGGCACCAGGCCATTCCTGTAGTGCCTGTAAACATTTCCCTTACGACATCTCATCACCCAATGGAAGGGCACCCGCTTGTGCAAGATTAGCTTTGGGAGAAGAGGGGAGATAAGAAAGAAAGAGTTCGCTTTTGTGATTTTTTTCAAAGATGAATAACTGGATTGCAGGGTTTAGGAAATTTTGCTGTGGTTTTCTTGCAGCATCTTGTCCAGAGCTGAGAAGTCTCCAAGAAACGCCTCTGCAAAACCTAGAAGCAGAAAATGGCTTAGTCTTTTCTCTCTATACACATGTTGGGTCGCTCATCACGGCTTGACTGTCCAGGGTCACAGTGTGCCCAAAGGAGCATTTGGGTGGGAGTTAGAAGCATTCAGTTCCAGTGCTGGCTGGGCCAGCACTGACCCCCTCAAGCCTTGGGAGCCTCCTCTGTGCCTTCCCTTCTCAACTCACTAAATAGAGGGAGTAATCAACTGGGGTGATGCAAGTCAAAAGCGCATGGATGCGAGCCATAGTGGGTTAAATCCAGATGCCATCTGCATCCAAATGTCAGCTTGATTCCAGATTCGGGGGAAACTATTCTTTTTAATGAGGCAGCAGGGACGGCCACTGATCTTGTAGTGGTGACACGGCTTCAACTTGGTTCTGCCACCTACTCTCTGTAGGACTGGAGGGCAAGTCACAGACCCTCTCTGGGCCCAGGTTTCTACATGGGCAAAAAAAAAAAGGAGGAAGAGGAGGGATTCTGTTTTTCTACCTTTTTTTTTTTTTTTTGCCTGCATGTTGTTTTAAGGGGATATATTTTTCAAAAGATCCTATTGTGAATATTTACAAATACCAACATTTTCTGTGATAGACAAGAGAGTTTAAAAAGCTGAGAATGCTTTGAGGATTCATGACAGAGCAGAAATTTCTCAAGGCTTCCCCAGAGTTGGAGTGGGAATGAAGACCCGGCACGGGATGACAAGACAGGGTCTTTAGGACAATGTGGGCGCGCTGGATCTTGAGAAGGGTGAGACTGGATAGGCAGGTGGGTTGGGAAAGGAGAAATCGGCATCTTTTCTCTCCATGCAGCATTTTGTATGATGTTGCAGGACCTCTGTTACCGTTTGTATCTCACTGGAATGATCTGTTTATGTCGGTCCCCCAGCCCCAGACTGAGCTCTTTGTAGGCACAGGCTGAGTATCATTCCCATCTCAGCACCGAGCATCAGCTGCCCACGCAGGAGGCGCACACATATTTTGGAAAATGTGAATCAATCACTCACCACAAGGAGGGAAATAATTACCATCAATTTAGTGCTCACCATGGGCAGGTGCTGGCTAAACACTTCACATATATTACCTTTTTTTATTTTCGTATTGATCCTATGACATAGGTACCATTATTTTTCCTATTTTTCATGGGGGAAGAAACAGGTTAACCCGAATCTGTGCAGCCAGGAGATTCATATCCATGTGCGAGCCTGTCTTTACCTGGAGGTTGGCTGCCTAAGAAAGGTAGGACCTCCGTCTTTCCCAGGCTGCTGGCGGCTCTGAGAGAGGTGGTTCTGCTCCCGTGTCAGGCAGAGTGACCGCTGCTGGCTTGGACAGAGGACTCAGAAGAGAGGGGGGTGGAAAGGTGTGTGGCAAGGACTGCTGGATCCTGATTAGAAGGTCCGAGTGTGGGTGTTGGCCCCTGCCACAGCACTAGCTGGGAAGGGGCAAGCCCTCCTACGGCCAGTCAGTCCTGCCAGCAGCCCCGAGAACCGTGGGGATTGAGAGAGATGAGTGGATGTGAGACTGACTTGCACACTCTCAAGTGTGTTGTGAAGAAACAGGGTTTGTGCTTATTATTGTTGTTACTGGTGGCCTGGGAGCCTGGAAGGATTGGATCCTGAGTGTGACTTTCAGTGGCTTGGCAAGGCCACCTGCAGAGGCGACAGGGAGGCAATGCTATCCTTTGCGAGGACCCTTGAGATCACACAGACGGAGGTTCCCAATTCTGGCTCTGCCAGTCACCTCACCTCTCGGGGTCACCATCTCCTCACCTGTAAAACTGAGGTAGACTGACTGTGAGACTGAAGGTGGCGATGAACATCAAGTGCTTAGCACGGCGTCTGGCACTGCCCAGTGTAACATGACTGGTGATATTATTAGTATTTTTATTATCACTCTGGAACTCCGCAGTCCTGAGCGTTGCAGGTTTTGCAATGGAACCTCCAAGTGTGGGCGGTGATGCCTGACCCCTGACCACATGGTCTTCCCTTGGAAGGTCTGTAGCTGATCAGCCTTGACCCCAGGGGGTGTGGCAGAGAGATACCCACATTGGTTTCAGGAGCCCCCAGCTAAATGCTGAGCTCTATGACTTGCCCACTGTACCCTGGCAGAATCCTTTTACATCTCGGAGCCCCCATTTTCTCATCAGCCTACCCCACCCCCAGGGCTGGAGCGAAGCTCGGAACCATGAAGCCGTGGGTGCAGTGTGTCAGGGGCCGAGCTCCCAGCCTTTCCCCGCTGCCGCTCCACCCCATCCCCTGCCGCCGGTTAACTGCAGCGGGGCCCTGCCCCCACCACCCTGGAGTCCGTCCCGAGTCGAGTCGTCTTTCTGTTAACTGCTGGAGAATTGCGCCAGGGCCACCGCCACAGCCGCAGCCCCAACCTGCAGGCAGGCCATAATTTGCACGCTGTGTCACAATTTCAGCTAAATGATTTTCAATTCATAGGTGGAGTCGCCCAGCTATGCGCAGGATGAAATTCCTGCTCGGCCACACTTTGCACCTCGAACTCCAGTTAAGATGGAGCATGCAAATATGGGCTTTTGAAAAAAGAGGATGTTAATTGATCTTTGCCTTTTTTTCTCCTTCTAATTAAGGGATTTAGGATTGCAAAAGATTTTGCAACAGGTGGAGAAGCACAGAATCTCATGAGAAATTATTGACCCCACCTTTCTCAGAGCACAAGAATCCCCTTTCCTGACACATTTCTCTGGAAAACTCCAGTGATAGGGAACCTATACCTGTCAAAGCAGCCCGGACTTGCACTAGCCAGTTCCGGTTGGAACATTCATTTCTGGGGTGATTCTCTTTAAGGTGTATCATCCCCCATTTCATAGGAGCTCTGTGAAGGCAGGAACTTTGTCCCTGTCTAACGCTGTTCCACCTCGGTGCCTGCCAGTGACCAGGGCATGCCCTGTGCTCTCAGTAAACCAGGGTTACGGTGCATTGAAAGGACCAGAAAGTTCTCCATTTGCACTGAGAATTTGTCTCAGAGAGCTTCTATGTACGGGTCCTCACTGCTTCCTTGCCATCCTTCATTGAACCCACGTGAAACAAATCTGTTTCTTCCTTCACCTGACGATGATCATGTTCTTCTCCACGTCTGGCAAACACCCCCTACCATCCCAAGAAGCCTTCTCTTTTCTAAGTTAAATATAAGTTTCTTCATGCATTTAGGATGAGTCATGATTTGGCGGCCTCTCACATCATGAGATCATGTGTTCCCCTCCTCTGAAAACTTCAATGGCTCTCCATGGCTTACGACAACTTCAGTTCCTTAGTCTGGCATTCAAGGCCCTCCAGCGTTTGTTCAACCTTAATTCCATTATTTTATACCACTCTTCTGTGAACTCTAATCTCAGAACACGTCTAATCATTTTTCCTGGAACCCAACCTGACTGTTCCCGCCTCTACACCTATTTATAACATGCCCCTGCCTGGAACACGTTTCCTACTTCTTCTGTATCCAGGTCTTGTCCTCGGATACTGAAGCCAAAGCAAGTTTCTCCCCTCTACCTGATCACTTCAGTGTATTATAGAAAGAGAGTTTGCCACGAACCAAGCAAACCTAGGTTTAAGTCTCAGAGACACATTCTAACTCACCAGGAACACCTATTTTTATATTTGGACAGACCTTGGGCAAATTGTTTAACCTCTGTGAGCCTAAAGTTTCTCCTCGGAAAAGTGGGTGTAATGATACCCACACCACTCACCCTCTAGAGCGCGCTGGGGAGCCATAAGATGACATTCATGAAAACCCATTGAAAATGACAAGATGCACCATATTCCCTACCTCTGAGGCTCTTGAATATGCCCAGGTCACTGACCAAACAATATACCATCTAAGTCTGTTAGAGGATCATAGAATTAGTGGTGTGGTCACAAGGTAAGGTACAAAAATGTTGAATCACTGTATAATAAACCTGAAACTACACTTAAATAAAAGTTGTATACCAACTACACTTAAATAAAAGTAAAATTTAAAATCTGATAGTGACAAGTTTCTTTGGGAGGGGAGTACGTGAGTCTGTGCGGCTGGCCACCATTTCCTGGCACCAGGTCTCTGCTGAGAGTTTACGTCAGTTAACGTTTCAGCCTCATGCCAACCCTATGAGGAAGACACTGGTATTCCATATTGTAGAAAAGAAACCAGAGGCTTGGAGAAGCTACGTAACATGGCAAATGACTAAATTAATTAAAGGCAACACGATCAGGATCTGAACCCAGGCCAAACTAACAGCAGAAACCTCATTTAGGCCTCCCTGTCTCTGACGACTCACCCAGTTGAGTGAAACCTGGGTCTTTCTGGGTCTTTCATTCAGGAGACTGTTACTTACTGATACTGGTGATGATGGTGGATGATGGTGTTAGTGACTCAGGGCTGAACAGGGAGGCAGAGCCCCACTGAGCCTAACACCAACGCCTTGACTTTAATGGGCAAAACCTTGAAGGAAGAGTAGACGTGTAAAAGTCCCTTTCGACTCATGGCCGTGCTCATCGCATCGAATTCTTGCTTGTATGACACGGGTTGTCAGCTCTAAGGGATGCCCAGCCCTGGAGAAGGCAGGCAGGAAGCAACAGAGCTTTTTCATTCATTCATTTAAAAAGACAGAAACTGATAAGAACAACGAAAAAAAAGAGCCCTGGCTGGTGTGGGTCAGTGGGTTGAGTGCTGGCCTGCGAAGCAAAGGGTTGCCTGTTGGATTCCCAATCAGGGCACACGCCTGGGTTGTGGGTCTGGTCTCCAGTTGGCGGTATGCAAGAGGCAACCACACACTGGTATTTCTTTCCTTCTCTTTCTCCTTCCTTTCCCCTCTCTCTAAAAATAAATAAATACAAACTTAAAAAAGTAACTAAAAAAGAAGTACATACCACACGTAGAAAGAATTCAGAAGGAGTGATGATTACAGATTATGGAGATAAGAGTGGTTTTGGAGGAGGAGGCATGCCACGCATTCCCTGAAGGGAAAGATCACAGAGAGAGGCATTTTGGGCAGGAGGAGAAAAAGTGGGGGAGGGCATGCGGCTGACCCCAGGAAAGAGTGCACATGAGTTTATCTGGAGCACGCAGCATCCGGGGACATGGGAAAGGGCCAGAGAGGCCCTGGTTCCACCCGGAAACAGACAAGGATGCTTAATCCTGGGGCAAGACAAAGGTAAATCAGTGGCCCTGGCTCACCCCATGTCGGAGGCCTCTTAATGGAACGGTTAGTTTACTCTGCTAAGCTGTCACTTGGCTATTTGTGAGCATACAGTGGAAAAACCAAACAGAAGAAACCACAGCCTACCACCTGTGGACTCTGAGGCCACACCTGGAAGGCTGAGTGGTAGTTTCCACAGGCATGCTGGCGCCCAGAGCACCCTAAGGAACAGGGAGGACAGAGGGCAGGTCACGGGGGTTGTGTAGATTCTCAGAAGGGAAACAGATCAGAGAGATCGCCCAGCCCAAAGCTCTGGTTTTACAAATGAGAGACCAAGGCCTTTGGAGAAATTTGCCTAAGATCACAGAGTAACTGGCCTGCACCTCAGAGCCGGAAGAGCATTTAGGGGTCATTCTGTCCAATCTCCTCCTTTTACCCACATCACCTGGAAATGCAGGCTTTCCAGCTCCCTGAACTCTGCTCTTCTGCTGTATCATTTTACTCCCATCCACTCAGCGGAGAAATCAGTCTTAGCGAAGGGCCTAAGGCGTTGGGCATGCAAGATTGGGGAAATGTTTTTCAACTTATTGATAGTAGCAAACATTTTTAATATCATTAAGCATTTGCACAATCATCACAAAATAGGCTTTTGTGTTCACTGTCTCACCTGATCCTTACCTGGCTCCTAGGAAGCCCCTTTTAGTACAACTGCTCTGTCACATGGGGATGCCTGGACAGGTTGTGTGTCTCAGCAGAAGCTGGGCTCAAATCTAAAACTTTGTATTCTAAATTTTATGCTCCTTCCTCTCCACCTCACGTTAGACACTAATAATAAATGGGTTTGAGGAAAAAGTATGTTCAGAATCAGATGAGTGTTGGATGCTTTATAGTAACTCGTACGCTCAATGCCTTGCTATATTTTTGCCAACTGGCGTAGCATAATCCACTTGAACATAAATGTGATTTATAAGGAATCCTAAAGGTTCAGGAAGGGGTGAAGGCTGTCCAGGAGAGTGCGATAAATGGGGAAAGCTATATACTAGAATGTAGTCAGTAGTGTATTAAAAGATAACCTTGATTATTTATGCAATTCTATATTTTTTCAATTTTTATTATAACACATTTTTCATAATCAGACAACATAGTTCTATTTAAAAAACAATGACCATATTATCACAGAACAATGTTAATGATATATAGTAATATACAAGTAGATTTTAAGACTTTATATATAGGATGATCCAATTTTGATATATCTTTATGGCAAATGTAGGAATTTTAAAGCCTAGAATGTCGTACAACAAAATCCAAATGGTTAGTATTCCCTGATTGTGTTTTGCTGTATTGTCTGGTGTCTATAATGAATATGCATAAATTATGTAACAAGTAAGAAACAAAAAGCCATCCTCAGCAGAGAAAAAGGTAGGAGAGCAACACATGGAAGAAGTTTGAGCTGCCTGCCACCCCTACCTGACCACCAAGCTTTGCCATCAGACCCGTCCCTATCTTTTAAATGAGGCAGCTGAGAATGAGGGCAAAGCCTGCACTTTCTTTCCTGATTTGTTCTCGTTACACACTGAATGAACTAAGTAAAATTAGAGTCAGCACTAGACAACTTATTGGTGAATTATTTTACTCTTTGAGTGTTGGCTCTTGGCTGGATTGGATCGGCAATTTTGGTCTTCACCAAAATTATACAATACTATGATTCTTTGATTCTCAAGAACAAGAAGGAATTTCCCATGTAACAGATTTAGATCTCAGTTTCATGCACCCATTGTAAAAAAGCTATGAATTGCAGAGGGCTAAGGCTTGTCCTGGCATTACGTGGGCCTTCATAGCAAGGAAGTAAATAATTCCAAACTAGAAGAGTGACTTCCCAATGGTGCTAGAGCCCTGTCTCCCGGAATAGAGTCAGGACAACAGGAAGGGGAAAAGTTCTGAGAATGGCTCAGCTCACCTCTCTGGAACGTAAAGTCTGGAAAGTCCAAATCATGCCTGCTCTTTAGAGATGTGGCAATATTCATAGAACTTGTGCACAGGGAACATATGAAAGAAAGGAAATTTAAGTCAGTCATGACACAGGACCAAATAAAGAATTTCTTAGCCATGGTTGGCTTCCAACGGGCCCCGACAGCTTGGCCTCTCTTCACTTTGCTCTGCAGCAGAGCCGTGAGGAAGGCTTCCCTGGGCTCGGAGTCTCTGTCCTTGCTGACTGCATGTGAGTGAAGTTGGAACACCAAATTAGGTACCTGGAGACTTAGGTTCTAGTTCTGGCTCTGTCACTAAGTCACTGAGAGACCTTGGGAAATGAGGAGTTTGGTCTAAATCAGTTAGTCTCAACTTTTTCTTCAGTCCCCACACCATTACATGCTCTACACATATTTGTCACAAACACCTCTCATTGGACACAGCGATTGTCAACTAGGGTGGTCACCTCCACCCATTCTCTGACTTTCCCTGAGAATCTCTGAACTAAATGATCTTCATATGTTTTACACGCTCCCCCCTTAAGGGTTAGGATTCTCAATTTAAATTATCATCAAAATAGCCTTGAAAAAATAGTCACACCGATGCTTGTATTTACTTGTATGTTCTTACACAATATCTGGAAAGATGTAAAAGAAGTTGCTAACAGTGCTGTTTCCCTGGGGAGGGAAGCTATGAGACTAGTGGTTAAAGAAACAAAGAGACTGACTTCTCATTGTATACCATTGAATTTTTTTACTGAATACACATTGTTAGAAGTTTCCATTGACTGCATGAAACTGAGGCTTGTGGGATGGTGACATGAGCAAACAGGAGTTTTCTTACTAAGTGAGAAGCCTGGGGCAGGCTGTCCAGCTCTCTGTTCCCCCACCCCGAGCTTGTGGCCTGCCACAGGCTCATGCATAATGGCTGCTATCCTATCAGGCAAGACCCCTGTATTTCAGGCAAGAAGGGGGAAGGGAAGAACTGTGTGGCTCTGCACCTCTGGCTTCAAAAGAGGCTGGGAAATATTTCTTACAGGACAGATTGTTTTCCATGGAAAATTGGGTTTTGGTTAGTAATAATGAAGAGAATGAATGTGGGGTTGATGATTAGTAGTGTAATGCGTGCATGTGTTGTCTTTTTTATTATTAAGTCTTTATCTTATTCAAGCAGTTTTAGATTCACATCAAAAACTGAGGGGAAGGTTCAGAGATTTCCCATATACCCCCTGCTCCCACACCTGCATAGCCTCCTCCCTTACCAAATCTCCCAATAGAGGATATATTTGTTACGCTTGAACCTACACTGACACATCATAATCACCCAGAGTTCATAGTTTCCATTAGGGTTCACTCTTGATGTTGTACATTCTATGGGTTTGGAAAAATATATAATAACATGTGTCCACCATTATAGTATCACACAGAGTACTTTCACTGCTCTAAAAATCCTCTATGCTTTGCTTATTCATTCCCCCTCCCCCAATTTCTGATTTTTCCTGTCTCCATAGTTTTGTCTTTTACAGAATGTCATATATTTGGAATTATAGAGTATGTATCCCTTTCAGATTGGCTTCTTTCACTTAAAAAATGCATTTAAAGTTTTTCCATGTGTTTTTATGACTTGATAGCTCATTTCTTTTTAGTGCTGAATAATATTCCATTGCTTGAATATACCATAGTTTATTTATCCACTTATCCACTGAAAGGCACCTTGATTACTTCCAAGTTTTTGCAATTATAAATACAATCTCTATAAACAACTGTGTGCAGGTTTTGGTGTGAACATGGGTTTTCAACTTCTTTGGAACCTGATAACTGGAAACCACGAAACTACCTTCCAAAGTGGCTGTACCATTTTGCATTCCCACCAGCAATCAATGAATGAGAGTTCTTGTTAGGCCACATCCTTGCCAGCATT
This sequence comes from Pteronotus mesoamericanus, assembly GCF_021234165.1. NCBI lineage: Eukaryota > Metazoa > Chordata > Mammalia > Chiroptera > Mormoopidae > Pteronotus > Pteronotus mesoamericanus. The sequence continues at coordinate 22,422,530 of NW_026555105.1, read as the reverse complement.
TGGTGTTGTCAGTGTTCCTGCGTTCGGTCACTCCAATAGGTGTGTGAGGGATATATATATATATATACCAAACCTTGAAATGGGAGGAGAAAATAGCCACTATGTGCGCTGTGACTGTGTGAATGGTGGGGTGGGCAACTCGATGGACCCCTCCCCCGGCCCCAGCAAAGGAAAGCTCCATGGCAGGTGGGTGATTCTTCCTCCAGTGCCTGTTCATCTGTGTCTGTAAGGGCTGCGGCCCTGACCTGAGAGAGTCTGGGTTTGAGGATATTTAGTCCCATTGCTTTTTGTTTTGTTTTTAAACTCAGAGCTTATTTTGAAGGAGAACTGCTTTGGTTCTTTCAGGACTATAAAGCCCAGATTCCTCCATATGCCAGAAAGCAGGAAAGATGACCAAGAAATGAGACTTTCATATTTAGAGACATATTGTTTTCTTGGGCAAGTTTCTTCCCCTCTCTAGATTTCCACTTTCTTGAGGAAATAAAAAAGAAGAGGAAGAGGAAGAAATAGCTCATTTACAAAACAGGAAAACAACTCAGGACTGTCCCAAAGACTCAAGAGTCACAATTTGACAGAAGAGTCACAATCTGACAGTAGAGTCACAATCTACTGTCCCAGAGTCTTCTCCTCTAGTGTTCTGTTTTTTCTCCTCCCATGGTAACTCTCGTATCCTCTCTGTCTTTGTCCCTTTTTCTCTTTCTGCTTCTTTCTTGCTCATGTCCACTAAAATGTTTATCTTCTGAAAAGCTCTGGAAGATGGATTAAAGTGTGTTGGAGATGAGGATTTGGCATAGCTGCTGGTTCCAGAAGGTATCAGAGGACTTAGGCAAAAAAACATGTCATAAGGAGAGAGCTAAGAGCTAGAAGAAGACAAAAATAAGGAGGGCAATTCATACATAAAGGGGAACTTGAACGAGCAGAGTAGGGCTGAAGTAGACTCACAAGTTACGTATGTAGTAGATAAGGAAGTAGGGTTTGCTTTCTCCCTCACTCCTTCCTTCCTTTCCTATTCTCCTTCCTTTCCACTCCAAGAAAGGAAGAAATCACCTGCAGTGCCTGCCATGTGCTAGCCAGCACATTTGGTTCGGTTGTCACCAGAGTTTCCGATTCTTCTGTCACTCAGGTAGCTTATTTATGGGCTTTGACATACCTACACACCAGCCATACTATTATTGACGTAATAATTTTTATTTAAATCAACTGTCTTTTTTTCCCTTTAGCTTACATATCTACTTTATCTTTGTACCAATCAATAACATCTGTAAAAGGGTTTGGTATGTTAATTGCTTTTTTTAATGCAACTATTAGAATTTTAAAATGTTGGTTTCCTTCTCAGAGTCACCTGTGCCACACGCCAGGATACATATCGATTAGCTCATTTGGTCTTCCCAACTACTCTATGACTTGGGGATGATTGTTCTTAGCTTACACATGAGGAAATGCTCAGAGGGGTTAGGTGTCTTGCCCAAGGTCATGAAACTAATCCTTGAAGGCACTATGTCTCTAAGGCTCTCTCTCCTAACAGTACTGTACAGTGGGAAGGGAAGAAAAAAAAAGTAGTACAAAAATGAGAACAGTTCACAAAGATTTTGATGCATTTGATCCAACCAGGTAGTTCATTCCCTACAGAAAGCTAAGCCCCATTGTCCATTCTTGCCTCCTGGAGAGCTTCTGGTTTCTTCCACCACAGTAAAGCCCTGAGTCTGGCACAGACTGGTGCTTGGTTTGTGTTTGTCAAGTGGTGGCTTTGCTCCAAGGGCAGATCCTGCAATGGCTGTTGCCAAAGCTCCTAGAAGACACCCTGAACCCTGTCCTTTCTGCTTGCCATCACGCAGATCACCAGCTTGGTTTCGGCTTCTTGCCCAGGCAAACAGGCCAAAGCTTTGCCCTCAAGTTGGGACTTGGGAAGGGTTTGCTCTTTTAAATAGGGGCTTTGTGACATTGGGCATTCATTCTGGAACAGTTTGAAAAACTCTTTAATCTTCTCTTTTCAGCCAAGTACAGAGGACACACTTTCTTGGCAGAGAAGTGCAGGATCCTCTGACTCCTCCCCCTCGGCCCCTTCACTTTGGTCCTGCTGGGGTGTGGTCCTTTCATGAAACCAACAGAACACAACCAGGGTCATGTGAGAACATGGACTCAGCCTACCCCTCTGCTGCATTCTCTGCCTTGCCAGGGCCTGGCTCTGGGTGTAGGGGCGTGGAGGTAAGAGGTAAAAGAAGAGTGTCAGGAGTAACAGGGCCAAGGAGCTAATATTCATTATGGGTCCACTATGAGTCAAACACTATACTAGACACTTGGTATCTGTTATCTCATTTAATACTCTCCATAATCTATAACCTTAACAAACAGGTGTTATCATGCTCATTTTACAGATGAGAGAATCCAGGTCTGGAAAGTTAAGTATCTTAGTTAAGACCACACAGATACTAAAAGGCACAGCCAAGATTCAAACCCAAGTCTGTCTGACTCCAAAGCCCCTGGTCTTTCCACTATACCAGGTCCCTTTATCTCTGGATGAGATATAGTTACAAGGAGACTCGGACGTCATATAGTTCAGGGTGTCCCAGGCTGTATGCTTCACAAGCCCAGTGCCTCACATAGAAGAGGCCGGAAGATTCTGGAGAAAGTTGGTTTAAATAAAATTAAATAGACATCTTTACTGCAGGACTTTTCAGAGCCTTCAACATTCTAATATGTACATGAATCTCCAAGAAGGACCTTCAGTGTGACGCATCATCCACATTGCTCAAGGAGACTTTATTTTCCTGCAAAATATCCAAGAAACCCGTGCGATACAGAACAGTTTGGGAGCCATTCATCTAATCATACTCTCTTGTTTTATAAAAAGGGAGACAGTAGACTTGCCCAAATAATATAACAAGCGGAAGCTGGGTAATTCCAAACTCCTCACAGCCTCGCTCCTGTCCTTCCTTCCTGTTTCAGTGCACAGAGGTCCTGCCCATTTCATTAGTTATTAGGAATGAGGTAAATACCCACCATGTGCCAAGCACTGGGGTAAACAAGACACAGTGGAGAGGCAGCCGCATGGCAGTGTGGTGATGGTACCGATGAAGCTGTGGCAGCGCATGTGACTGCCCCGGAACCAGGCTTGTGGCTGTGGAAGGCTTCCCTGGAGACTGAGCAGGTCAAAAGTCTCTGACCCTGCTTTGTGCCAGCACGTCTCTCGAAAATGTGGAACACTTCCCCTTGACCCACAGGCTCCATCTCAAGTTGCATCCTCAAAACTCTTCCTTCTCAGCCGACAGTAAAAGAAACAATTGGCAGAGATATAGATTCCTTATTAGTTCTACTAACAGCAGTTGAAACTCCCTCTATAACATAAGCTAAACAAATTCCTGGGGTGCCTGACTGGAGAACAATCTCAGAAAGTCAGACCCGGAAAGGATCTCAGTGATTGGCTAATCCAAATATAAATATAAAAATACAAATGGGGAAAGTGGAGCCAGGGAGCCGAGATCTAAGTTGCTGAGACCCAGCATGGTGTGCACACTCTATTTGTTAGCCCATAGTTTCAGTTCAAATAGCTTAGTGGCACCTAAGCTATTTGAAGTAGAAATCACAATATAGTGGCCATGAGCCTGCATCTCACTTGTAAGAAGTGAGAAGTGGGTGGAAGAAGGGAGATGCCATTCCAGGTGCTCTCCTGCCATGGAGACATCATGGTAGGTTCTAGAAAACACAGATTCCTGGACATGGTCCTCCTCAACCTCTGCCTCTGCATCACTGTGCCCTCGAGGGGTCACTTCCACTCTCTGGATCTATCTCTTCACCTCTAAGAAGGCGGAAGTTGGGTTTGTGATGTTTCTTTTAGCTCTCAAGTTCTATCTATGTTCCATGGGAGGGAGCTTCATGTCAAAGGTCAAAGCATGGCTGACCCTTGGTCGCCTCTCAATGTCCCTGCTCTCTGGTTTTCCTTTTTAAAAAATCCTCACCTGAGGACATTCATTGTTTCTAAAGAGCGAGGAAAGGGGTTGGGGGGGGGGGGAGAGAGAGAGAGAAACATCGGCTGGTTGTCTTCTGCACGTGCTCCAACTGGGGATCGAACCCCCAACCTAGGTATGTACCTTGACTGAGGATTGAACTCACAATGTTTTGGTCCATGGGACAATGCTCCAAACAAATAAATCATGCTAACCAGGGCTCCAGTTTCACTTTTTAAATTTCTGATCATTTACTGGGCTCATTTTCTCTCCTGAGGTTGTAGAACTCGGGTTGGAGAGATTTACGGCCCCAGATGGGCAGGCTGTGCTGCTGTCAGAGTACAATTTATAACTAACTTGCTGGGGCAAGAGTGGGCCTGATGGGGCTGCTGCAAGCAGGGAGAGTCAGCCTGCCCCTGAGGGATCCTCTGGAGAATGGCCAGGCCCTGATCCCTATGGTGTTGAGGTATTGATGTGGTGCTGCCTGTTGCCTTGACAGCCTAGAACATTCCCAAGCTGTGGACCCTACCAGTGCTGACTTGCAGCCCTGAGATCAGAGGGCACACTTCCTTCCTGTGCTCCCTCTCCACTTAGTGGGCCTTTCTCTGGGGTCAGCGGGGAGATGTCAAGTAACCATCCCAGAGGAAGTGCCCTCTGTTGCACAGACGATTTCTGGAGTCTGGCTTTGCATCCCGAAATTTGTCCAGGGGGATGGCTGTGATGATAATGGGTCTGGAAGCCCAATTCTGCTTGGAATGTTTTAACTTCCCTCTGGCTGGAGCTATTTGGCTCAGAGATGTCTGGTTGCATGGGGCAGAGCATCACGACTGCGGTCCTCAGGGGCTGATGGGCTGTCACATGGAAAAGAGATTCTTTTGTTTGGAATGGGCTGCAGTGTAGAAGGACTTCAGTGGCAGTTTGGGGCTCAACATGAGGACCACACTTTCCAGAACTCAGATAAAGAGAAACAGTACTTCAAGGGATGTTGGATTTGCCCACCACTCAAGGACAAGTGGAGGCTCAATGACCATGAAAGAAATGCTTTGGACACAGTTGGCCGACCAGCCACGGCCAAGGGGGTAACACCAGATGGTCAATTTAAGGTCCCTTTTAATTTGGAGACATGAATTCTGAAAAATTTCTAATAAGAAGATGCTTGCCCTTCTTGGCAGAAATTGCCCAGCAGTGCCTGAATCCTTCTTGAATGAAAACAATTTGCACATTTTTCCAAACCTCTGGCTCTATAAAAACGACGTCCTTTCCCTCACCCCTTACTCTCTCATTCCTCCTTTAGCTTAGTAATAAGCACCCAGAGTCCTAATTTTCTTCTAAGATTTCTCTCTTCAATACTGAAATTTCTGGAGAATAAACAAGCACCCCCTTGTATCTTGAGGCATCTGTGCAATAAACTGGGATCAGCACATGGTGCTGCTTAGATTTTTTTTTTTTTTGAGAGAGAGAGAGAGAGAGAGAGAGAGAGAGAGTGTGTGTGTGTGTGTGTTCCTACTTTCTTTGCCAAGCAGGCATTATTTTACACTTGCGATTGATGGCTCATAAATTAATCCTTCTGCTTCGGTTTTTTGATGAGATGATTAGAAGTTTGGGTACTATTCACTGCCATGTTCACAGTGCCTTGGGCTGTTAGGGAAGTGGAATGTTAGTTTGGTCTTTTTACTGCCGTTCCAGAGAGAATGAATAATGATTTAAGTTACAGAAATGGCCAGAAATGACTGGGGAGGCCTGAGATCCTCCACATCTTTACTTCATGGAAAGTTCCCCTGAGGATGTTCCATGGTGCATGTTTAGAAACCAGATCTCGTGGGAGAACTCAGGTAGAAACATGATCAGACTTGAACTCAGAAAATATGGGTTTCAGTCATGGTTCCCTCATTGGGGCAAGCCCTTCAACCTCTTTGGAGCTCAGTTTTCTCATCTGTAAGATGGATTCACTCATTCATTCACTCAACAAAACGCTATATAGAAGAAGTAGTAACTGTTCACTACTTGTGGAATTGCTACACATCTGAGTGGACTGAGATAAATCTGATGAAGTTTCTTAAATTGTGTTTCTTAAATTTCTTAAATATAAAGTGCATTGTGAACAGAAGGGGTTATCATATACCAGACAGGACATAGAATATTTTTTTTCCTTTCTAATAAAGCTCATTATGGGCAGTTCTAGGGAAGTGTTTCTCAGCAATAATTCCACTTCTTTTGTGGTTGGTATCACTAGAAATATAGTGAATGAGAACAGTTATTTTTCTTTCTTTCCATCTTGTCTCAAGTGAAAAGTATGCATTTATGAGAAGATGGAGACCAACATCCCTCTGTGCTTGAGTTCTCTTCATTTAGCTGGGAGTCAGCTTAACTGCTTGGACCTCCCTAGACATAGACTCTTCTAAGAAGCTCTGTGTATATGCCGTAAGTTGTATAAGACATCAGGGCCACGCTTCTGTTTTGGAGAAGTTTAGGGAAGGCACCAGATGTCATGGTGATAAACAAAACCCAAATGAAACAACCCATTGCTCTTACAGGCATCTCTGCCATTCACTACTAGCTCTGTCTCCTTATCTGTTGAAGTAGGGATTACAACATACAGCCTGCTTCCCACGCACGGCTGTTCTGAATGCTCCAATGAAACGATGTTGTGAAAGCGCTTTGCAAAGTTAGAAGGCCTTGTACCAAAGTCAGGGATTATTTTTTAGTACTTACCACCTGGCCTTGCATTAGCAGTTGCAATGTCTGCCTGTGCCCGTGTTTCCCTATTACCACTGCCGGCTGGGGCTGCCGCCACCACTGATGGTATCTGGTTCTTCTGATCGTTATCTGCTTAATAAGTTTCCAACACTTCTATTTCCTAAGAGTCATTTTCTCTCTTTCTAAACACCTGTGTAGAATCATTTTTCCCAACTGATTTCAGCTGATAGTCCATCTGTATGGCTAATGCCACCCTGTTCTCAGGAAGTGAGACTCTATTTCCTTTTTCAGTTTAGGCTGCAGTCATTCCTAAGACACGGCCACCTACAAGTTAATGAATCTGACTTTATTTCCAACCTTTAATCACAATACTAAGACAGCCGCAGAACCACTCCTTACAACACCTCCTAGACATCTTCCCACAGTTAAACCTACTACTGATAGACAGGAATGCTCTCTTAGTTTTTTATAAAACACTTGATGTCACAAAGGAATCTATGACTTGTTTTTATCGTTCTCCCTTGTAACTCCCCTAAAAGGATGGTCAATAAAACACCGGTGAAGAAATTGGGGTCCTGGGCAACGCTGTCAGCATGACAAATTACTGTTTCCATGGAAAAGACTCATGTGATTAATTCCCCCAGTAAAATCCTATGGGGTTGATCGAGTTTTCACATTAATAATAAAGGGATTGTGAGAACTCCATCAACAGAATCAATGAAAGTGATTGGTATTGATGGTCTTTCAAAACTCCACCAGTAAGCTAATGATTTCCAGATGTATTTTCCTCCGGCGGGTACAAACATTTCTCTCCTTATATGCGTATCTTAATTTTCTCAAAGGTGGAACGGGGCGTTTGAGTCCCTGAGAAGAGAAGTGACTTGCTCAGAGTCATCGAGTGGGTTGGCTACAGATCCGAGACCACAGCACTTGGCACAAAGTTGGTGCTGTGTGCATGATGAATGGATAACTGAACGAACCCCAGTCTGGCCTGCGTTGTTCTCCGCCCTCTACGTTCTTCAACAAGCTCTTTAGATTCCTGCCATGCTTTCGACTCTTCAGAAATGAATAACTTTAAAACTAAGATCTAGTCCTGCGCTGGCCAAGATGACAGTCACAAGCCACATGTGGCTACGGAACACTTGAAATGTGACAGACCCAAAATGAGATGAGCTACAAGTCAGTGTCAAATTTTGGAGGATTAGTGTGAAAAAAATGTTGGAAAATATCTCTAATAACTTTTTATACTGACTACATGTTTCAAAGGTATTAGTTTAGAAATCCTGGTTTAGATAAATTTACTGTATTTAATATTAAATATAGTATTATTAAAATATTTTAAAATAATTCATACATGCCTCTTTTTTTACTGTGGCTACTATAAAATTTTACATTCTAATAATGGCTGTTTGTTGCTTGCATTTGTGGCTTGCATAGTTCTACTGGAAAGCACTGCAATCTATAGAAGTTTTAGAAAAAGAATGACTGAATATTTATGAATTGTTAAACAGTCAATAAAAATTCTTTCTTTAGACTAGCCAAGAACCTAGGAAACAAAGAAATACTTTTTTGCAACCAAAGAGAAAGATCCTCTCTCTTTTCTCTACTTTAACACTTTCCCTAAAGTTTCCATTGTGCTCTCCTTAACCACGTAACTGAAAGCTGGGCAATTTGAAAGCTGGGCATTGATCAGTGGTTGAGCCACATCTGATCAGAAAGGCCACCTTCTCAACCCTCAAGACCACAGGCACAGACAGCTCACTGTGAAGCGGGGAACATATTTTTGGAATATACTTTTGGCAAAAAAGTTTCTTTTTGAAGTTATATTTTATGATTATGCTATTATAGTCCTCCCAATTTTCCCCCTTTGCCCCTCCAACCCAACATCCCCCACTCCCTCAGGCAATCTCCCCACCATTGATCATGTCCATGGGTCACGTGTATAAGTTCTTTGGCTTCTCCATTTCCTATACTTACATTACATCCCCATGGCTATTCTGTAACTGCCTATATGTACTTCTTAACCTCCATACCTTTCCACCCATATACATGTGGTTCAAAATTAAAGAGGTACAAAAAGTATACATCAATAAGTATTTCAAAAGCGACATCTGTATGATTCCATTATGTGACATAACAGAAAAGAAAAACTATAGGGAGAGAGAACAGATTGGTGGCTGTCAGGGCCTGAGGGTTGTGGGAGAGATAAAGTGAAAAGAGGAAATTTGGGGAGTGACAGAGCTGTTTTATGCCTGTATGGTGGGGGTGGCTGCATGGTTGTATGCATTTGTCAACAATTGGAGATATGTATACTAAAAAAGAGTGGATGGCATTGTATGGGAATTATACCTTAATTTTTTAAAAAATTTAAGTCTCTCTCCCTTTTCCAGAACTGTAATGGCAGCTTTCCCCTTCCTTCCTCATACTGGAGCAACCTCTACTTTAGCTACAGGAAAACTTCTAAGACTATCTAATTTTTCTAAAAGCCAATTTGTAGAACAATGTTCTGAACTGGGAATATCCTTCATAAGTCTCCACATTCTCCTGTAATTCTCTGGGAATAAATGACCTCAAACACCTATGTCTCCGTACCTGGGGCTCCTGTAGCTGTTAGAATCCTGTAGCTGTTCCATACCTGGAAATCGTAGGGATTAAGTGAACTCAGGGTCACCTCTCTGGGTCACTGCTTGCAATCCAGCTGAGAAGACCAACTTGGCATTATGCTTAAATCCCGGACGTCATCAGCTCTGCTATGACATCTCCTAAGTTAGCATTTAGTGGTAGTAGAAGCTTGCCAAGATAGCATGATCCTAATTAACCATAGTCGAACCAAAGCAATCTCTTTGCTGTTAGTGTTCTTGTGTTGTAATAGCCAAACAACTAGGATTAGACAGGGAATGGGTGAGACATAATAGTAGTAGTAGTAGTAGTAGTAGTAGTAGTAGTAGTAATAGCAGTAGTAGTAGTAGTAATAATACTAATATTTCTTAAGTCTGTATATAGCAGCAGACATGGTAAAAGAAAGCCCAACTGAAAGAGGACTAATTATTAATCTAGTCTTCACCTTAATCCAAAAAGTACAAAGACACCGAGTGCTTGCTAAACCATTAAGTACATGAATGTTGATGGAGAGGTGAATCTCTCTAAGCCTCAGCTTCCTCATTTTTAAAAGGGAGGGAATTCCATCCATTCACAGTTTACTAGAAGGACTAAGGGAGAAAGTAGGTAGAGATACCAGCCACAGACACAGTTTCTTCAACAAGCATTGTATTTGTCAAATGAGGGCTCTCCTGTGGTTCTCCTGTGATGACAAGAATAGCTTTTCCTCCTAGTCCCTTGAGGCTCTAGAGGACAAAAAGAAAATATCAACCTGTGAATTTCCCAACCAGTACTATATCAACACCCAAATGAAATAATGGATGGATAAGGGCTTTGGGCCTCAAAAAACCTTGTAATGGCACCAATACCTCCCTTACCTATCCACATGCACCTTTCTACCTGGCTAATTCAAACCTGTTCTTCAAAACTCGGCTCAAGCACCAACTCTTCCAGAAAGCCTTCCTGAACTGCCTGATGTGCATTCAGTGGCCTTCCTCTGGGCTCCTAGGGCCTCTCACATCACACGGTGATTGCCTGTTTGCTTGTCTGTCATATCCTCTGGTCTGGAGGCAAAAGGTCAAACTCTGCATCTTTCCTGTTTGTTTCTCATGGGAAGTATGCCACCGGGCACAGTGAGTGCATGGCTAAGTGTTTGCTGACAGTTGTGACTGATGAAATTTAAGGTGTTATTAAGGCTTATCTCACTGCTTTCATAAAGTCTTCCTTCATCTTCCTTCATCTGACCAGACATAATCTTGCTTATTCAGAACAACCCAGAACATTTGGTCTTCTTTCATGATACTTGTAGGAAGTCACCTCCTGCTCTAGACCTGATGATGACAATACCGGGGCTGAAGCTGTGAGGAGACAGGAGCACTGGGGAACAGTCCTACTTCTTGCATTTTCCCTATCTATTTCTTTCCTGTGGCACCAGGAACCCACTTCAGAGCTGAGTCAGGATTAACTCTCAGCCACGTGCTCGCTGCCCTGCAGCAACTCTCTGCAGGGTTGATTTCTCTTCTGTAGAAGCCAGTCAGCCTCTGGCTTCCTGTGGGTGACACCTACATTGGTGAATTCCCAGCATTCTCTGAGACAGTGTTCCTTAAGCCTCCTTACACAATGGGGTAACTAGAGAACATTCAAAGGTACTTCTCGGCAGCCTAACTCCACAGATTCTGATTTGATCAATGTGCCATGGGACCTGAGCGTGCCCTAATTTACATAGGTCACAGCTGGACTCCTTTAGAGGAGAATAACATACTATTTAGACACATGAACTAAATGGCTTCCAGAAAGCCTCTAGCCTCTAACTCTATGTATTTAGCACATTCTTAGCTCCCTGGGCATGTAGAACCATAGAAGTCAATCCTGAAATGACTGTTAGAGGTCATCTGGCCCCAGTGCCCTAATTCCCAGATTGAGGCCCAAAGAAGATATATGATGTGGCAGGACCAGGACTTGAACCTAGGTCTCCTAATCCATGCTTCTTCCATTAAGCCAGGCTGCATAGCTCTCTTCACCGGGGGGATTGGGTGGGGAGGTTCTTAACATTACTTTCACATGAACTGCCAAGGCTCAGAATAAGCCTATGCACTGCAGAAGCCCACACTTCCTATGGGCTTTGGCCAAAGCTGTTTGTGGCTGTTGTCCGGAAGGTCACGAGCTGGGAAATTCTAAAATCACTGGAACTGGGAAGGTATCAGACAGGAATGGGCTGGAGCCCCAGCTCTCCCATTTGTGAACTGACTGACCTCTGATAAGTCACTTCTGTGAGCTTCAGTTCTCTCACTGGGGCAACTGAGTAGATGATGGCAAGGCAGTGACAATATTGCCTGACAAAATGTACGAGCCGGGCCGGTTTCCTGACTCCTCCTCCCTCACAGCCCATTAGTCCTGGTGATCCCCGAGTCAATTTCTTTCGCCTTTTTCTCTCTATCCCCTTAACACTCTCCGAGTTCAGGCTACTACTCTTGCTGCGGTGGATTATTGCCACGGTCCCCTAGCTGATTGCCCTGATTCTAGTCTCCTTCCCTCCTGTCCACCCTCCTCCCCAAAGCCCAGTCTTCTTTAGAACAGGGACATCTGCTTCTGGCATCTGATCGCTTAAAACCTTTTCATCCATATTGAGATAAATCCAAACTTCTTAACTTGCCCTCCAGGGTCTGGTATTTGCCTACGTCTCTGGCCTTGGTCACTCCAGCTCTTGCAGGAAGCCCTCCCACAGCACCCCAAACTTTTACTGCACCCACAGAATGCATCGCGACTGCCCCTTTACCTGACGCTGTCCTCCGCAGGGCCGCAGGCAAGGACCATCTCCATCTCCATCTTCATTGTATCCCCAGTGACAAGCACTGTACCAGGCAATAGGGTAGGCATTTCATTTTCTTTCTTTCTTTTGACATGTGGATGGATCTGTAAAATGATATGATAGAGATTTAACAGGATTGTCTCTCAGAGTAAATGAGGAACCACATGCACAGTGTCTGAGCTGCAGTGTCTGACGCTCAGCTCTGATCAATAATCAAGCTACCTCTTTTCCCTTATAATTTTTCCCTTATAATTTTTCCCTTATTAATTTTTATACCTCATGTCCTGGGTTCTAGTCCAAGTTTTGCCTCTAGCCAGTTACTTGGCCTCTCTGGTTCTCTGTTTCCTTTCCTTTAATTTGACTATAAGGCAGTAATCAGTTAAAACAAATAAACAACAACAATAACAAAACCCACAAAAAGAAAACCAAATTCTAGGGGTCTGTGAAACCTCTTCCTTTCCCCCTTCCTGGCTCACTTCCTGCTCCCTAAGAATCAAGAATCAGGAAGGACGATCCATAGCTTCTCCCCAGCCCTTCCACAGCTGTCACAAGGACTATTTATCAGGCTATTAGGAAATATTTTATTTTCTCAAGTCCAAAGAAATTCCTCTGAGGTCAGGCCAGCTCTCTTAATGGGCATAGAATGTACTGCTCGTGGATCTTGGCACATGGCAGCCTTGGGGACTCCAAACATCTTTGATCCAAGGCTGAGCCCTGCCTGAGTGATGACAGGACAAGTTTCCCCCACACCCTGTGCCTCACCACTATGCAGTCACCCTGAGTGCCACCAGGAGGGTGGGGGCTGGAGAGTAGGCAGGGCAGCACTGGCTACAAGGGAAGCTGAAGAAAGATGCTGCACACACCCTTGCAGCTACTGTCACGCTACTGTGGCTGCCAACCAGGGACCTTGAGGGAGAAGCAGAAAGGAAGAAGACAGGAGAGGGACTTAGCCTGCTTCGCCTTCCCTCTCCACAGCGTACTTACTCTCCCAGTTAACCTTCACTCACCTGCCTTAGCATAACGTAAGAGTTCAAAATCTCTCTTCTACAGAGCCCGCCCCGCGCTTGATTCTACGCTAGACCACGATCTGGTGCATAAGCAGGAGCCAGAGCAAGAGAGAGGTCAGCCACCAGATCTGGGCAGGCAGGGGCCTGCAGCGCAGCTCTCTCACTCCAGGGCATCCTACTGAAGAAAGTCCGTTCCTCCGCCTGTGATGGCTCTGGGGCCCGTGATTTCATTCTCAAAAGTGCAGGAGTCACTACTCCAAGATAAAGATATCTGTCAATTCCATACGAACATGCCTGCCAATTGCTTCATGGATTACGGTCCCTGAGGCCCTTTCTCCGTAGACTTTTACTGAACAACTGATTAATGAAAGCCTCCTTCCCAATAAAAAGAAGCAAGACAAGCTTGCCTTCCCAGGAGCTTACCACCTAGCACAGGAAACAAGACAGATGTACAAATAGCTCAAGAGAGAACTGGGTAAATGTTACAAACCAACCCATGTTATGGCAGATGTTATGAGAAAAGGTTGATTTTGGCCTGAAAGAGCAGAAAAGTTTCAAAAAAGAGAATGCATCTGAGCTAGACCCTGAAGGAAGGGTTGAAATTTTTTTAATTGATTTTTTTAGAGAGAGAGGAAGAGAAACATCAATTAGTTGTTCTACTTACTTATACATTCGTTGGTTTATTCTTGCATGAACCCACAATCTTGGGATATAAGGATGATGCTCTAACCAACTGAGCTGCCTGGCCAGGACCAAGAATGGTTGAATTTTGATGAGCAAAGACTTTCATATTGGTTCTGCTGAGGAAGGCTGGGGTAACTTGACTTGGGAAAAACTCTTTGGGTTCCAGTAGGTTGTATTCCTAGTCTCAACTGCTGTTTTAGATGTTTTAGTGAAAGGACTGCTGTGCTATGTGACCTTAGACAGCCACCTTATCTCTCTGGGTCTCAGTTACCTCTTCTAGGTTTGTAAGATCAAATTCGGCTATGTGCCAAGTGCCTCCTTCTCTACCTTTTGTCCTCATGAGACGCAGATACCCAACACAAGGCTGGAGTCCCCGTTTGAGCCCCACAAAGGTATTCTAAACAGAAGTTATAATGGGCATATTAGGTTCCTTCCAGGATTAACATTTCATCATCTCCTAGGACTACAATACATTTTTCTTAAAGAAAAAAAATAATAAAAATCTGCAGATTTGTATCTCGAAAAAGTTAGTTATAAAAATTACTACTACATTATCATTTTGGAGAAAATTACTATTTTAAAAGCAGATCAAACAAGGCAGACAACCCAACAGAGGAATAGGAAAAAGATTTGAAGAAACCCGTCATAAAAGAGGATATCCAAATAGCAAAGAAACATATACAAAGGTGCTCACTTTCATTACTCATCAGGAAGTACAAACTAAAACCACAATGTAATACCACTCCTTCCCACCACAATGGTTAAAATGAAAAAGACAGACAATAGCAACTATTTATAGGAATGTGCAACAACCAAAACTCTCACACGTTGCTTGTGGGTATAGAAAACAGAGCAATTCCTTGGAATAATGTTTGGCAGCATCTGGTAAAGTTAACATATGCATTCCCAGTGACTCAGCAATTCCAATCCCACATGTATACCCAACAGAATTACATACATATGTTCACCAAGAGATATATACTAGCATGTTTATAGCTAAAGACTGGAAACAACACAGATTTCTATCAATTTGTTGATTACTTACACAACTAGAATACTGTACAATATTAAAAATGAACAAACTATGCACAGCATCATGGGCAAAGCTCACTTACGTCATGATGAACAAGAGAAACCAGACACAAAAGAGAACTTGTTACAAGAGTACACTAATATGAAGATCAAGAACAGGCAAAACAAATTATATTGTTTAGAGTAACAACAGTGGTTAGCCTTGGGGAGGTGGATTAATGAGTGGCAGAAGGCACAAGTGGGGTCTTTGAAATGTGCGTAAACTTTTTTCTGGTGGTAGTTACATATGTCTTCACTTTGTAAAAATTCATTGAGTTGAACACTAACGACTGTGCATTTTTCAGGATGTATGTTATACTTCAGTAAAATCAACATTTAAAAAAGCAGACCAGAACCTGCTTTGGCTTCATACTTACATTTCAGACAATGGGAAAGGATTAAGAATGAACATTCTGGTTTTCTCTCTCTCTATTTAGAGGTAAGTCATATTACTTATTGAATTATAATTTACATACAATAAAATCCACCAATTTTAAGTATAGAATTTGGTGAGCTTTGAAAAATGTATAATGGGATGTCTGCCACCATAATGATGACCTAGAATATCTCCATCACCCCAAGGGTTCCCTTGTTCTCTCTGCCCCTAACCCCGTCTCCCCATGCTTGGCTGCCATGATCTGCTTTCAATACTTTATTATACTTTTTTGCCTTTTTGAGAATTCATATAAATGGGGTCATAAGATAGATATCCTTTTAAAAATGATCTCCTTTAAATATGACCATGTACAGTAGGTTACGATTAGGCTGAACTGAGTGTGTCACACGTATTTGTCCCCTTAGCCCCACTCTATCTACCCTGGAAAAATGCATAGGATCCTTCATGAATGTTCTATATTAAGATGAAATTGACTGGTTGAAATGTTAAACCCAAAAAAGATTATATGAAAGATGAGGTGTGCCTCCTGTAGCCCCAGAGGACAGAGCCAAGACCAGGGAGTAGTGGCGTGGGAGGTCATCAGCAGGTCAACAGAGGGAAGATTCTTCCAAAAGCTGGAGCTGTTCAAACCCTGGAATGTGCTAAACTCAGAGAAAGCCCATTCCCTGTCCAGAGGGGACAAAGAGAAAGACAAGATGGCTAGCCATTGAGGTATCAGGGAGGGGATCCCGGCAGGAAAATGGACTCAATGGCTTCTAACGCTTATTCCAAATCTAATATCCCATTTTAGCTAATTGGCCTCTAAAGCTAATCGTAAATATTTTTTAAACATCAAGTAGGATAAAGCAAATATATATGATTTGACAAAGGATATATTTTGCAGGAAGGCTAGAATCCATCTCCAGCTAGTGGGAGACCAAAGATGCAACAAAAACCCACGAAACCATTATAATTAAAAGATAATGAGCCTGCGTTTTTTTTTCTTCATCAATTTTATGAATGCTTCCAAGCTGTGAAATTAAGGAGGAAGTAGAAGAGATGTATTTCAAGGCAACTTTTCTGCACTTGCTAAGACTCTAACCTCTTCTCTCCAAGAACAGACTGGATTTGGTAAACCCCACCCAATTCAGTATAATCCAGTGAACTTTAGCTGGGCCTGCAAGGGACTCAGCTGAGCAGTGCACAGGAACAGGAAAGGGCACAAATGAGCTACAGTCCTAGGCTTCAGAGTAAAATAAGCACCTGCACAAACCCCAGTCCAGGCCAGCCCAGGAGGCTGCAATGGAGGCCAAGTGCCAACCCGGCGAGCAGAAGGTAAGGCTTGAAGGAGAATGGGCTGCCCACACTGGACCCCGAAGAGGAGGCTGATAGTCCATGATGAGATGCAACAGCATAACACAGTTTTGAGAATTTTCCAAAAGCCAGGCCTTTATTCATTTGCTTTATCTGTTTTAAAAATGAGTGGGCTTATCTGAAGACATTACTAGAAAGCATTGGCTTTAATCCATTTTCTTCAAGAGGCACTTGGTAGGATTTACTGAAAATAATAACAATAACAAAAGGAGCTGGGACTCAAAATAAATGAGTTTTATTTCTAAGATTGCAAGAACTTTGCAGGGCCTTGCTTTCATCATCTGAAAAATAAATAAGATTGTCTTAAATTGGTGGATTTCACTTGTTCCTCACGGGACCTCAGGAGCAAGTGGGAGCAGGGTGAGGAGCCCCGCGCCCATTTCACCCACAGTGGCTCTACTTTTGTGTCTCAATAGGGTTTCACTTAAATGAAGGGTTGAGCTACTTTAAAATGTTAAATTAAGTAAGGGCTCATTAAATGAGTGGTACTGTATCTGGAGTCTAAGCCTTGAATGACCTCCTCCAAGTACAAGTTCAGGATAATCTGTGACTTAATGTACTTATTTTTTTTTATTGTGTTATTATTTTATAACAATTTGTTTTCTCTACAATTTTTTTAATCCTCAGACTTAAAGTTCTCTTCTTTTCCTTTTCTGCCTCATTCTTTTCTCACATTATTTTTCTCCTTTGTCTCCTTTGTTTTCCCAAGTTCACTTTCCTTCCTTTTTAGGTGTGTGTGCAGAAAAGAGAGGACAAGGCAGAAAAACCTTGTCCTTAGAAAAACCCACTTGCAGAGTTGGCCCTTGGCTGATGCCTGGGAACTTAGATTTTGGGGAGGGTTCCCACCATTCCCAAAATCAAAAGAATGCTTCCCTGTGCTAAACTCATTGTACAAACCATGGGGTTTATGCTCTCCTTCTGAGAGTCTGTACATGCTAAGCAGAAGGTGCCTGGATACCTGGCCTTCGGTAAAAGCCCTGGGCTTCCGGGCTCAGGCAGCTTCCCTGGTAGACCATGTGTCACACCTGTTGGGGGACCTGGGCACATCCTACGTGGCTGCACAGGGAGAAGACTCAGAAGCTCACACTGGCTTCCTCCAGACTTTGCTCCGTGCTCCTTCCCCTCCTCGGGTTCTGCTCTGGGTCCCTCCACTGCAGGAGAACCCTCCCAACCCAGGGGCAAGGCAGCCGCAGCCGCCGTTTCTTCAGGCTCTCATCCCCTTTGCCTTCTCGCCTTGGTCTCCTGGCAGCTTTAATGTTTACAGTTCAACTCTGTAAATCCTGAATTTACTACTTGGGATTTGAATAAATTTGCAATGAAAAAAGCACTCTCTGCTCTGTCCTGGGAGTCTTGGTAGTGGGTCATTGACTCTGGGGGTGGCCTTGGGAACCCCTCCACCGCTGCCCTGACACAGACTCAGAGATGGGCTTCACTAAAATGACCCAGACTCTGAAATACGGTGAAAACACTGTTGGGGGAGGGGGAGGATGAAGGGGCTGGAGATGATGAATGTTTGGCGTCAGAATGCCTGTGGAGATGCGGCTGGTATAAAACAGCAGCTCAGCTGCTGCCTGTCGGGAAGAGGAAGGGTATCTATGGCATTTGAGTATGATAGCTCCGACTCCGGAAGAGCTGGCTGGCTGGCTCCCTTGATGCCGTGGCGGTGCAGGTTAAAGTGAACGGGGCAAGCCGAGCCTGGGTGACAGCTTTGGTTTCATTCTCTCTTCCATGTGGAAGAAAAAAGGGCTCCACTCTTCTCAAGAGGTGAGCTTTTGAGGGGCCAAAGAGGTTCAGAATTTGCATTTGTTCTTTTCTCCACGTGGGAGGGGAAACATCAGTTCCCAGGAGCAAGCTGTTAGATAAATTAGAGAAAAAGCAAAGGAGTGGGTAATGCGGCCATTTCTCCCCCCACATCCCCCACCCGCCTTGTATTCCAGCCTGGATCTCCTGGCAGCTGTAGTGGTAACTCCGTTAATGATCACCTACTGCGTGGTGTTGTAGTACATTTGCAATGAGGAAAAAGGGAGGAGGGGGGATTTTTTAAATGGCTTTTTAAGGCTATGGCATCTGGATGAGGAAAAGTGTTACAGACTTATCATTTCATAGATGCTAGAGGGACCACCCCACCAGCGAAACTGAAAAAAAAATTATTAGTGGAAAACAACTTCCTTGGTTTTTTTGGTTTTTGTTTTGCCACCGATGAGCATGTTAGAATTTAAAGTCTTTGAATGTGAAACAGAGTAAGTCTCCATCCTGATGATATTTACTATGATTTTGCCTATTGGAACCTCTGGGAAAAGGCAACTGGCATGAAAGGAGAGGCACTCACCAGCTGAAACACACTTCGAAGTTTTAAAAAGCAGCTTTTTTAAACTGCTTTTTAAACTACAAAATCCTTTTGTAGTTCATAAGTGTGATGATTGGGTGCTCACGCTTTTGTGTCACGTGTGCCTCCCACAAACTTTGTTACGACGTCGGCACATTACCCGTCTGACGTGAACTCAGAAAAATAAAAATAAAAATAAAAAGCAGTTTTTAGTAGCTCATGGTCTCCTGTAAGTCCTCTCAGACCCTTACACCCCTGCAAACGCTGACCCGCACAGGCGGATGGTTTTCTTACCTGCTGTGTTTATTTTTGTGAGGGTCAACTGGAACTCTGAAGAATGACAAACTCGAAAGTGCTTAGAGAAAGCCTTGCTTATCACCTGGCCTTGAACCCCGCCCTTTGGCCCTTCAAGCACCTGCGTTTTCTGCTTCCAAAGAAATAAATGCCTTTGGACTTTTTGGAGTCCTGAATCCATGACTCCTAATTGCCTGGGCTTGACTGTGAGCTGAAACCTGATAGTATCTGCTACGGGCCATTTCAGCCTCAGCTTGAACTGTGCTAAACTGAAAGCTGGCACAGACCCAAAGGGCAGGACCTCACCTCCGGGACCAGTGTAGGTAAGTCGTAAGTACAGGAAACTTGTCAGGAGCTTAAACTGAGAGAGTATCACCATGGAGTCTGGCTCATCTATTTGGGTTACATACAGACGTCCACAGGAAAGGGCTCAGGCTTTGGTGGGATCATGAAACCCAGCCACTGGTAGGCTCTGTACTTCTGACGGAGACTGCATTATGATTTGAGATTACTGCTGGTAGCTGCTCATTGTGGGAAGCCAATTACAGGGCCTGTGACCCCTCCCGACAGGCAACAGGCGGGACTCTGACACCCCCAGGCGAGATGCCTCACTGTTGCTTGTTGTGCTTAGCTCCCCGGGTTAGCTACAGTTTGCAACAAAGCAGCGCTGTCCCGACTCCCCTCCCCTTTCCTGGTGCGCACATCTAGTGTGGCAGTTTGATTAGGTCCCGCTTGCTCCAGAAAAGTCTGCTTCGCAGGATAAGAAATGAGATGAAAGGGATGGTGGAGGGGGCTCTTATGTAAACCCATTTTGAAAATTGTTGAAAATTCAGCGTTTCCTCCCCCCCAATTTCTGAACACGATTATCTTTGGTTCTCTTGAATAAACTTGTTTTTCTGTGAGAAGGCTCTTACATACATCCCTTCAGGTGAAAGGTATGGATAACATCAGGGATGATTTTAAAAGGTGAAGTTATGGTGGCTACATGGGACACACTGAGCTCCAAATAACAAAGACCCCAGCCCCTAGGGAGGTGGGGGTGGGGGGAGAGACACTAATGCTCGTTTTTGAGAACGGGTCCTGACAGCTTCCCCTCTTCCTGGAGGAAAACTCCCTGCCCTGCCTTTCCTAGCGGTTGAGAAGCTTTCGACTCCAATCGCCCACTGAGCCCGTGATCACAGCTGACAGCTCTGACTTCAGGACGGCAGGCGCTGGCCTGGCTCCTCGCCTTCTGTGCTGAACACCTTCAGATGCCTCCACACTGAACTGGTGTCACGCGCAAGCCAGCCATTTGTAACTGATGGCCTCAGGCAGTCCCTCTGAATCCAAGGATTGAATTGAATTAATTGAAAGGAACCAGAAGCCTGTGGCGGGAGTTCCCATCGCGGGAGAGCGCCAGCCCTGTTAACCTGTACTGCCTGAGTAATGTCTGTCCTGCCTGGCGTGCACCAGTAACTGCCAGCTCTTTGTTTCCAGGGTATGTCCAGTGTGCCCTCAGAGTTGCACTTCTCTGCCTGGGAAGGCCACCGGGCCAGCTACAACTTACTGACCAGAGCCCTGTTCTACCTCAGCTGATGCCTTGGGCCAGCAAAAATGGCTCCCACCAAAATATAGGGAGCCAGTCAACTGGCTTTTCCTTTGCTGATATTGCTTTGTGGCTTTTCACTGGAATAAATCATAGTAGTGAGTACAACTGGATGCTGAGTCCCCCTAAAAAATCATTGAACCTGGAAGTGGTCTTGGGGACACACCACACAGGATGAAACAAAGACAGGAAGGATTAAAGAGACTTTATTGGAAGGAAGATAGCACAATACAAGAAGAGGAAGGGAAAGGCACAAAGAAAGGACGTGAGGGCAAGAATCAGTACAGCTCTAGGTCTGAACTTGGTGGCTCCTGGGGCTGTCACACCCAGTGTGGGTTCAAGGGCTCACACCGCTGCTCAGAGGACAGTCCTCCGATGACCATGGAACGGCTGCCCCAGGGAACAAAATGACCAACCCTCCCCACAAATTGTGACAACACATGTGAAATGTCGTCTACCAGGGAAGCTCACTCAAGCCTAGAAATGATAATAGTCCTTTATAGGAGGAACATAGATACAAGATTTGGGAACTTTCATCCATTTTGTGGAACTTGGCGGCCACTCTGTCAGGCAGACTGGACAGCGATTATTATTGTTCCTAATTCACAGATCATTTAAAGGCCTCTTGTTCCTAGAGTCAAAATTAATTGTCCCGTCTGTTTGTACTTCTTTGATAAGACTTAATCATGACTTACCATGTATACTGGTTCACTGCGTACATTTGTCTCTTCTGCTAGACTTTGATTTCCTTAAAGAGGCCTGGTCTGACTTTTTTTTTCCCTTGTCTTTCTTTGGGTGGGGGAGAGGATAATCTTTTCTCATGATAAACTCATTATGGGAAAATAATAAAATAAAACAAAATAAAAATTGCATGTACTCCCTGTTTTAGTTATCTCTGTATCCCACCCAGATCCAAGAATAACCTGGCACATAGTAAGGTGTCCAATCCATAATTCTGTTGTCAGCTGAAAGTTCTAGTTATGGCAACGCATAACCCATGGGGACTGTCAGGAGGATTAAATGAGATAACGGATATAAATTAATCTTATAAACTGCAAAGCACCTTATAGATCTAAAATATAATTAGTTCTACTTATAATTATGCATCCTCAACTTTATATTCATTTAAGGAAATCTTTGAGAGGACTTCATTTTCCAGGTGAGCTGATGATCCCCTGCTTACAGGCCTTTGATTCTCCCATTTATAGATAAAGCCCTGAGGGTCAGAGAGTTCTAAAGACTTACACAAAGTCACATGGATGTGACTGTACCCATGTCAGTCTGTAGCTTCTCCTCAGAAATAAGATTTGACTTTACAATTTGTTCTTGCGTAATTTCCAAGTAATGTTGTAATGCTTTTAACATCACCAATAGCTTTTTCCCTGCTCTCTTCCTTTTCACTTTTACTTATCACAATTGTCACAAACCCTTACCATTCAAAAAAGCATGCTGTCTTGTTACCAGGAGGTGGAAAGAACATGAGCATGGAAATCAGACAGACATTGGTTGGAATCTACGCTCTGCTTCTTACTACCCAGGCAACTTTGAGTAAAGAACTTAATTTCCATGAGATTTACTCATCTGCAAGATGGGGAAAATAATACCTACTTTCTACAGTTATGAGGATTAAAGATAATATATGTGGTACATCTAGGCCAGGCCTGGCACCTAATAGCACCTAATAAATGATAGTTGAGTATCGTTGTCATTGTTACTATTATTAATCTGTTGAAACAAGGAAAAGAACAATCACAAATTTTGGTTTGGAGAACTCTAGTGAAACTGGTGGAGCAGGTCACTTATGAAACAAACCTCAAAAAGTTTTTCTCCCAAGAAACCACAAAAATAAAATACGAGAGTCAGCAACTTCCACCCCTGCAATGAGGCATTGAGGAGGATCAACAGCCTCATGCAAGTGTGAGATTTCTTTTCAGCATCAGCTTCACTGCCTACCTGTGACTCACTAAACCCGGAGACAAGGGATAGGAATGGCCGAATTCATCATCACATCTCATGACGGAGTGTCTGTGGCGAGGACGGAGACTATTGGGGTGGGGAAGGGCTAATAAAACTTCAATGAAGAGAATGAGAGATGGTCAGAAAGAAGCAATGTACAGAGATGAAACACTGAGCTTGAAATCATGAGTTATGGTGATACCTTCTTAACTCAATGATCTCTTTAAGAAGATGCCAATGCTTGGGGTCTACCTGCAGTAGATAGAAAATGTGAGGGTGCAAAAGGACTGTAATCATAACCGGAAAGAGCAGAGGGTCAGTGAACAAGGAGGGAGCTCAAATCACCTAGTCCAGTGATTTCACTGTGGCCACAGGAGTCTTCAGAAATGGTTTGGGGACTCCACAAATTACAAATTACTTCTTGCCAATGGGATGGCTTGCTGCTTGAGGAACCTATTCAAGCTTTTAATGTGTGTTTTTTCAGGGCTAGAGATCTAACAATCAATGTTCTACACCAGTGTCATCTTTTATAAGTAGACCTCTAAAACCCAGAGAGGACATGACCCCATGGACAGGGACAACAGTGTGGGGACTGACTCTGGGAGTGAGGGGTGGGCTGGGGGGGACAGAGGGGGAAAATTGGGCAACTATAATAGCACAAATAATAAAATATTTTTTTGAAAGAAAAAAGATTGAATAAGAGAAAAAAATAAAGCCCAGAGAGGATAGTTAAGTTGTTCAGAGAACTACAAGGGCAGAGCTGGGTCTTCAACCCACAAGCCTTGCTTCCCTACCCCACACAGGAATGTTAGATAGATAAAACCATGTAGCTGACATAGGATGCCAGGTGTGGGCTCTCCCTTTCTCAAATGTAAAGGAGGTCTTCTTGAGAGCCCTCCTCTTGTCATCGGGAGGTGAGGTCCAGAGGGCTTTAAAACTTGGGGATTGAGGGTTTCCCTCTTCTCAAACATGACTTCCTCAGATTGCTCTTGCTTGCTTAGAATCAGACAACCTCTTATCGCCAGCTTCCCTATCCAGGCTCCTCTGGCCCAGTCTTCTTTAACTTTCTGCCCTTCACCTCCCTGCCCCTGGGGCTTGGCCTGGGTTCAGACACTGTGGAATAAGTGAGAGGAGCTGGACTGCTCTGTTCCCTGTTTTATCGGTTCTCACTGGGCCTGAATGGGCTCTACCTCCTAGCAGTGCCCTAAGTCAGCTAATCAATTCCATTCATAACAGTCCTCAAGTTCTTAAAGCTGGAAGAAAATGTTGAGACCATCTAATTCATTCCCTAATTTTGCAGGTAAGAACACTGAGGTGCAAGAAGGCCATGTGTCTCATACAAACGACACAGTTAACCAGGAATCATAAATGAGTGGATCAAAAAACTGTGGTACATTTACACAATGGAATACTATGAAGCAGAAAGAAAGGAGGGACTCCTACCTTTTGCGACAGAATAGATAGAACTGGAGAGCATTATGCTAAATGAAATACACCAGGCAGTGAAAGACAAATACCGTACCTAATCAACAAAACAAACAAGTGAGAAAGATAGAATCAGAGACATGTGAGTAAAGAATAAACTGACAGTGACCAGAGGGGACAGGGGAGGGAGGTAACTGGGGAAAGAAGAGGGAGGGGCAGGTCAAGAAACATGGATAAAGGACCCAGGGACAATGACCAGGGGGAGGCGGGGAGGGTTGAAAGTGGAAGGAGGGGGATGGGTAGGACAGGGGAGAGTGATGGGGCAAAAAAAGGGACAACTGTAATTGAACAACAATTAAAAAATTATTTTAAAAAATCAGAATGAAGAATAAAAATTTCTTAAAATATGAAAACAAACCAAAAAACACCGGAATCAAATTCAGGCCTCTTAATCCAACACCCAAATGCAACACCTAAATCCAACACCTTTCCAATACCCACACCGCTATGTGTCCTCTGAATTCGACTCAGTTTAAATCAACATCCTCTTATGAAATGTCTATTATGTGCATGTTAGCAAAGGGAGAGAAGGAGGATGGACACACGAGGAAGAAGCAAAAGTTACGAATTGAAGCTGTGAGGGTCACTGGATGTGAAGGATCCATTCGTCATCGTTAAGAAGTTTATAATCCTGAAGAAAAAGTAAAACAAGTATATAAAAAGGTGAAACATGAGTGCTCTCAAAACACGATACACGTGTTAGATTAAAGCCAAGGAAGTTTAAGATGTTGCTGGGAAAAAGGATTCAGGGAGGAGGTAGCATTTAAAACAGGTTAAATCATTCGACACCCATTTCAGCTTGCTTGTAGCTGACCCTTAGAGGCTAGAACCGGAACACCTTCCATAACTTCCCCAGCCTCTGCGGATGGCAAGGTGACTGCTTTCTGTTCACTGAGACACAACCAGGTTTCTTCTAGAGTAGCTTCTACCTCTGCTGCCTTTCCTTCCTGCCTGGACCTCGGTAATACTTGGACGGCAGCAGCTATACCTAAGACAGGTAGAGCAGGGAGGATGGAATGAGTCCGGTCCTTGGAAGGAATCCAGGATTAAGCTGCTGTACCTGCCCTAGACTGCCTGCCCTGAACTTCTTGTTTCATGGAATAAATTAATCCCTATTTTGCTCAGCCAGTGGAGCGTAACTTCACTTCTATGCAGCTGAACCCAAACCTCAGTTCACAGGCAAAAGCCATAGAATTTCAACAAATAGAGGCAGAGGGCAAGAAAGGTGTAAGCAAGCACACCAGGATGGGGAACGCATGGGGCATGTTTTTGGCAAAGCAGGAGCAAGGGCAGAGGGAGATCGGAGGAGAGGCTGGGGAAGGCTGGAGCAGGTGACAGGACACCAGGGGGGTTCATGCTGGGCTGTGGACGTCATTCAGAAAGAGAGAGGGGTGGGCGAGAGACGTGAGCAGCGCTGTTGTTCTCGGGGCGTTGATGTTAGCTCCTTGGCACTGTGAGTGTGCCTTGGCCCCGGAGGAGCAGGCAGGGCGCAGATGAGGAGCCTTGAGCAAGAGTGGGCGGCTTATTTCATTCTAATGTGCAGTGCATATGTTACATTCCTGTTTGCTTAGTATTTACATGGAACTTCAGGAACCACAGTACCGCAAACTCACTCACACACGGAAGGCACTGCTCTCACTGTGTTATTTTTCCTCCCACCAGCAATTGTTGGGCTGGGAAACCACAGCTAGAGCCCTCTGGCTTCTAAAGTGTGCCGCGCTTTGACTGTGCTGCATTTCAGGCCACAGCCGTCTTCACCAAGAGTTGTCAAAATGGAAGCAGTAAGGAGACAGAGATTATATACATACTTATATATTATTTATATACTTAGATATATAATCATCATATAATAAATATATATTTAAAATGTGTGTGTATAGATATATACACGTGTACTTACATGATCTGAGGTCATTGAAAGGATAATGAAAGTGGAAAAGATATCCAATTTTTGATGGCCCTGAACAAGTTTAAGAACCTCCAGACAGCTACATGCAATACTAAATAAATTCTTCCCAGATTGAACTTGTCTGCCTGTGTTTCTCTGATTCAGACACTTGAGCTTCAGAGGCAGGGGCATGCAGTGGGAAAATATGGCTTCTAGTTTGCCTCCAACTAGTTTGAAATAAAAAAATTTTTTTTTTTTAAATTACCACTCCCTAGACTTCGATCTCCCTATCAACCTAATTCATGCGGAAGTCTGGACCAGAGAAATGGGCCTCAAGCTCCAAGCTCCCTGTGCAGCCAGCAGAGGGCCCCACTCTCTCCATGTTGAAAAGGCCTCTGTTCTAAGCCCCTGCTTAGTTCCTTGATGTCAAGAATCCTGTTTTCTCCATGGTCAGGGTCAGTGCATGTAGCAGAAGCTCAATAAATCTTTACTGAATGGATAAACGAGGTGCCACAGTTCAATGGCCATTTTTCTACCTGGAGTCCCAGGCAGACTGGTTTGCATATGCCATGCCCAACGGGAGGCACAGCTGCAAACAGTGGTTGTTGCTTCAGATGCCTGAGCTGGGGGTGGGATCATCAAGTCTGAGTCTTCAAAGATAACTCTTCAGAATAGCAAGATCCTAGAAATCACTTACGCATTCATCAGGAGAGAACTGGTTAAATAAATCAACACTCATAGAATAGAATACTCTGGTACTTTAAAAAAATATATGGGAGAGCTCAGCACGTACAGATAAGGAAAGCTCTTTGAGGTAATATTAAGTGAAAAGAGCCAAGTGTGGACCCATGTGTACTATGTATTCCTATTTCTGTGAGAGGTGTAGAAAGTCTGTGTTTTCTCTCTTTTAAAGAACCTTCTGGAAGGAAATACAACACACTGATATACCTCTGGGGAAGGGCACTGGGAATACAAAGTGAAGGGACTTATTTTTCGTTACCTACTCTTCAGTAGTATTTGAATTTTTACCATATGCCTGTGTTACTTTTTCAAATAAAAGAAATTGTTTAGTGAGTCTTAAACAGCTTCAAAATAAAAAGTGAAAAAACTATATCATTCTTGAGGAAAAGAAAAACGGAAAAGGACTGGCAGCAGTACCTGATGGACGGAAGACAGGGACAAAACAACAGTGGCTATAGAGAAAGACACAGTGAAAGGCGACTGCCCTGATGGGAGATGACAGAACTTGAACCAAGGAAGTGGCCATGGGAATAAGGAAGACGTCTGAGAGAGATCTGAGCA
Organism: Pteronotus mesoamericanus; assembly: GCF_021234165.1. Taxonomy (NCBI): domain Eukaryota; kingdom Metazoa; phylum Chordata; class Mammalia; order Chiroptera; family Mormoopidae; genus Pteronotus; species Pteronotus mesoamericanus. The sequence continues at coordinate 22,395,134 of NW_026555105.1, read as the reverse complement.
GTAGAAACTGCAGGACTTGGCAACCATTAGTTGTGGAGGGTAGAACAGAAGTTGACGTTAAGAATAAGCTGGGCGACAGGAGAGATGGAGGAGCTGTTCCATACTAGAACATACGCAAGAAATAGAGACAGAATGTCCGGGGCGGGGAAATGACTTTAGCTTTGGACATCCTGGGCTGGAGGTATCTTAGGACCTTCAGGTAGAAAGATGTCCTATTAGAAATGTGGGTTTAGGACTTACGATGATAAATAATCACATCGACCTCATTGGCAGCAAAACTAAAATTCTAACAGAATAAAGACTGATACGTGATTTTCTTTCTGTGCAGAAAAGTTAACACAGCAAGACTGACTGACATTGCTTGTCTTTAGAAAGGCCTGCTTGGCAAAGTTGGCACTTGGCTGAATTCTGGAACTTGGCAGGCAGACAGTGCCGGGGACGATGAAGGAGGCTTGCTGTGCCTAGACTGTGCAAACCATATGGTTTATGCTGAATACCCGCTTTCCTTCTGGAAATTTTGGTACATGCTAAGCAGCCCTCAATGTAAACCTGAAGCACTAAGTCTGTAACGAGTTTCCCTGGTCGGCAGTGTTTGACATGTGTTGTCACAATTCCTTGCTAGAGAAATTAAGCACATCCGCTGTGGCTTTGCTGGGAGAGGACTCTTGGAAGCTTGCTGCCGGCTTCCTCAGGACTCCACCCCATGTACCTTTTCCCTTTGTAAAAATAATAGAGAGGAGCCACGTTAGTTGGACCTGTCATTCCCCAGGAACTGCCTGGCAGGTGTTACACCTCAAACCTTTGGAATGTTCAAACTGGGTGAAATAACCTTCGGACTGGGCCAAGAGCAGCACTGTATTCCAAACAACTGTTTGTTATGACTACCAAATGGAAAAATGAAGACATTCCTTAGAATTAGCATCACTATTTTTGCTTATCTCTATCTATAGAAATTACTTCCTTAGTTTATTAACACCGAGAGAAATTCCTCCCTTCCAATCATGTAATTACTCCCCTTTCTCAAAAATATCTCTTGCCTTCACCTCCTAATCAGAACACTATTCAGGTTTCTGCCTGAATCAGTGCTTCCAGAATACAGCTTGGTTAATTCTGCTTCATATTCTTTCCCTGTGATAGATCTTAGCCATGGTCTATGTGCTGAGTCCTGTGAACCCTCCCAGCAAATTACCAAACCCATGGTGGTTATGGGGGCCCCTGATACATTTCCCCTCAGGTGGAGGTGAGGTGAGAGATACACCCAGAAGTCTAAATCTGCATGGTTTCTCTTTACGCCTCACCATCCTTTGAACTCTGTCACATGAAAGTATAACATTAAATACCTGTTTGAAAAAAAAAGCCTATAGCTTCTCAGGAAAAAAAGGTGGGGTACAAGTAAGGTGTGCTCTTACAGCTACACCTGTCTTACGACCACGCTTACTTAGCTCTGTAGCTTGCCGGAAGCCAAGCTGCCTGTTCATGGGAGTTTTAACAAGGGCCTTGGTGATGACTGCATGGTCTCTCAGTGCCCATTCATTCTGACAGCCTGTGACTCTGTGACTGCTCCACATTGGAATGGTCAGGGATCCTTCTGAGACACATCCCAACAGAGGAAACAAAGGCTGATGGTCACAAAGCTTGTAAAAGGAGGTGCAGGGTGAGTCTTCCACCCCTGGCTAGAATCCTAAGTAACCCCAATTAATACGTGATGAGTCAAGATGATACATCATGGACTTTTGGTCTCTCTTATCCCCAAGCTGGCCGATTCAGGAATCTGCTCATTCTCCCAGCCAGGCCCTGGCTCCAGGGGTCTCAGTCATAAAGGTGCGTCTCAGGGAGGAGCTGTTCCATGGCTGGCCCCTGGGTCCCCTGCTCTGAAAAATGTCAACGTCCCAAAGTACTAATCCATGCTTCTCTGAGAAATGGTGCGGGGGAGGGGAGGGTGATCGCCTTTGTGTGCTACAAGTCATAGTTTTTGTTGCTGCCACACCTTATAAGATAGTATCATGAGCTGGGGTAGAAAAATGAGCCCTGACAAGCCCATCACTGTCAATTCCCCATCATCTGAGGGACTAACCTCTGTCTCAGAGCTTTGACACCAGCCACATAGTCTTTTCCTTATTAATCTTTCCAGACCACTAACTCCTTTCAGGAAAACATGACATCAGTCATCTGAAAGTAGCAACCCTACTCAGTCACAGATGGGAGAGAGCTTGTCGTGTTACAAATGGCACTGCTCATACATAATTTCACACGTGCGTGTTTAAGTAGGTAACTGATTTTCTTATACAATTATAAAGACCATCTAGGTCTTTGTCTTTTGTTTGTTTTTTTTAAGGATCCCTGGTCTCAATTCTTTGATATAGTTATCTGAGTCTAGCCTTACCTATCTGAGTTTTCCTCTTGGCAGTTTACTAAGAAATTTCTATTTTCTTCTTAGGTACACCCAAATTCTATTTCTTTCTTTATTTTATTTTTATTTTTTTATCATTTTTTATTGTTATTCTATTACAGGTGTCTCAATTTTCCCCCCATTGCCCTCATCCACCCATCCCACCCCCATTTCTTTAAAAAAATTTTTTTTGCATGTATATATTTTATTGATTATGTTATAGTTGTCCTATTTTTCCTCCCCCTTATTCCCCTCTGCCCTGCTCCCACCCCATCCCACCAACACATCCGCCATCTTAGTTCATATCCATGGGTCGTACATATAAGTTCTTTGGCTTCTCCATTTCCTATACTATTCTTAACCTCCCCCTTCTATTTTGTATCTACTATTTATGCTTCTTATTTCCTAAACTTTTTCCCTCCATTCTTTCTCTTCCCTGCTCCCAGCTGATAATCCTCCAAGTGATCGCCATATCTATGATTCTGTTCCTGTTTTGGTTGTTTGCTTAGTTTGTTTTTTTAGATTCAGTTGTTGATGATTGTGAATTTGTTGCCATTTTAATGCCCATAGTTTTGATCATCTTCTTTTTCTTAGATAGTCCCTTTAACATTTCATATAATAAGGGCTCAGTGATGATTAACTCCTTTAGCTTTACTTTGTCTGGGAAGTGCTTTATCTGATCTTCCATTCTAAATGATAACTTTGCTGGACAAAGTAATCTAGGTTGTGGGTCCTTGCTTTTCATCACTTTGAATACTTCTTGCCAGTCCCTTCTTGCCTGAAAAGTTTCTTTTGGGAAATCAACTGACAGTCTTAATGGGAACTCTTTTGTAGGTAACTCTCTGCTTTTCTCTTGCTGCTTTTAAGATTCTCTATCTTTAACCTTTGGCATTCTAATTATGTGTCTTGTGGTCCTCTTTGGGTCCAACTTGTTTGGGACTCTGTGCTTCCTGGACTTGTATGTCTATTTCCTTCACCAAATTAAGGAAGTTCTCTTTCATTATTTTTTCAAATAAGTTTTCAATTTCTTGCTCTTCCTCTTCTTCTTCTGTTATACTTATGATTCAGATGTTGGTACGTTAGGAGATGTCCCAGAGGGTCCTTATACTATCCTCAGGTTTTTTTTCTTTTTAATTATTTTTTCTTCTTACTATTCTGGTTGAATGCTTATTTTTTTCCTTATGTTTCAAAGCATTGATTTGAATCTTGGCTTCAGCCCTTCCACTGTTGGTTCCCTGTAGATTTTTCTTTATTTCACTTAATGTAAACTTCATTTCTGCCTGGGTGTTTTTTATGCTGTTGTCGTACTCAGTGAGTCCTTTGAGCATCCTGACAATCAGTGTTTTGAACTCTGAGTGTTACAGGTTGGTTGTCTCCGTTTTGTTTAGTTCTTTTTCTGGGGTTTTGTTCTGTTCTATCATTTGGGCCATATTTCTTTGTCTACTCAATTTGGCAGCCACCCTGTGTTTGTTTCTGTGTATGTTTCTGTGTATTAGGTAGAGCTGCTTTGATTCTCTGTCTTTGTAGTGTGGCCTATTGTAGAAAAGACACCTGTAAATTGTGTGGGGTGGAGTCTTAGGTGTTTTCCAGGGTGAAGCAACCCACTTCACTGCTTTGTGGCTGTGCGAGGGGAGGGCTTGGGGAGAGGACAGTGCTGTTGCCTGGCGTCCTGAAATTTGCCCAGCACTCGCCCAATTTCCAGTCACTTCACTTTCTTCCCATATGTGAATGGTGCCCTTCCAGATATTTCCCTGGTGCTGAATCCCTGAGGAGGTGGGTTTGTGTAAGTTCTAAGTCCACATGGGCCCTTTAAAAGGAGATTCTTGAAAATTTGGCAGTTTCTGCCACTCTCCGAATCCCTACTGGTTTTTACAGCCAGAAGTTATGGGGGTTTATCTTCCTGGTTCTGGAACAGTGGGCTGTGTGGTCTGGCCTGGGGCTGGGATCCCTCAGTCTCAAGGTATCCCTCCTGATTTTTACCCACCACACATGAATATGGTACCACATTCCCTTTTTACCACCTCTCCAAGCCAAACCACGTCTCTGCGCCTCTCTGCCTTGTCTCCACATCTCTGCCTCTCCTACCCGTCTGGATGAATGTGGCTTCTTTAAATCTATGGTTGTCAGACTGCCATACAGCTCAATTTTCTGATGGTTCTGGGTGATATTTGTTTTGAAGTCTAGTTGTAATGTTTTTTTGTAGTTGTGCAAGGAGAAGTGTGTTTACCTACCCCTCCATCTTGACCAGAAGTTCCAAATTCTATTTCTATACAAATTAGAATATTCCTCTATAGTCCATTACCTTGCCAATGCAACCAGAGTTCTGAGTGGTTAACATTCAGAAAAGCTTGACTTCAAATGCCACCTGTGGACTTTGAATGGGTTACATAATCTTTCTGGTCCTTATTTTCCTCACCTGTAAAATGGAGAGGTGGCTATGGGGAGTAAATGTATAATCCACGGCCAAACTGATCCTTATGCCTTTCACAGAGCAAGCATGCAATTAAAGATAGCTACTAGTATTATTATAGTACTCGCCACAGCAAAGGATTTCTCCCATTCTGCTTACATTCAAGTTTTAAAAGCCCCGAGGCGACAAAAAATATTGACTTTTCCTCCTATTTCTCTCTCACTTTTTATTAACTCATTACTAGTTTTCTCTTTTCCTTTTATAGATCATTCTCTAAGACTTTTGAGTCCTATAGGTAAAAGGTAAACATTTACCCAGGTTTAGCAATCTTTATCCTAAGTATGCACTTGTACTTCCTCCTTACCCATCTACTCTTTTTAAATTTTTTTTACAATTGATTTGAGAGAGTTGGGGTTGGGGGGAGAGGGGGGGAAGAGAGAGAGAGAGAGACATCCTTTGTTGCTCCACCCATTTATGTGTTCATTGGTTGCTTTTTGTATTTGCCTTTACTGGGGATCAAACCTGCATCTTTGGTATATTTGGACCATGCTCTAACCAGCTGAGCTACTGGGCCAGGGCCTACTCTTAACACCTGCATTTTAGTCAGTCAGCACATATTCACAGAGTATTTTCCAGACTACAGGCAACATTTTCATGTCAGATAGGATACACATTAAATTTTTCTTCATATGAGCCACAAGATGTTAATAATTAATGAGGGCTTCTAGAAAAAGCTTTTTTTCTGATTTAGTCCTGTGCTTTGTAATACTTGTAGCAAGGGTGTATGGTTGGTTGAGCTGCCTAAATAACCACTCTTCTTCCTTGGCCATGAGCCACATGTACTCTGGATGCTTCTTTCCTCCTGGGGTTCTATTCAAGTCCCACGCTTTCTACCAGAATAACAGTGGTCACATAGCGCGTTGTCAAGTTGTGTAGACTTCTGGAATCCACAGGCCAAAAATAAGTATGGCCTTGGCTGGGGTGTTCAGTTGGTTAGGACATTGTCCCAGTATGGCAAGGTTGTGGGTTTAACCCCTTATAAGGGCACGTACAAGAGCCAAGCAATAAATGCATAAATAGGTAGAACAACAGATCTCTCTTTTTCTCCACCTCTCAAATAAATATATTTAAAAAAGTATTAAACCCCATCAGAGACCCTGGCTGGTATGGCTCAGTGGATTGAACATCAGCCTGCGAACCAAAAGGTCATAAGTTTGATCCCAAGTCAGGGCACGAAACTGGGTTGTGTGCGCTGGCCCATGTTTCTTTCCCTCTTTCTCCCTCTCTAAAAATAAAAATAAAATAAAATCTGAAAAAAAAAAAAAAACACAACACATCACAAATCTAGCCAGTGCAGCTCCAAGGAGGGGCAAAAGAGGGCATATAAATATCAAATTCAAGAAGCATAACAGGTTTAGACGTAAGAGAAATGCAATTCAAAACCATAATGAGATACTACTTCACACCCACCATTATAGGATGGTTATAATAAATAAGACAGATAACAAGTGTTGGCAAGGGCGGAGAAACTGGAAGCCTCATAGAAGGCTGGTGGCATGTGAAATGGTGCAGGTGCTTTGGAAAACAGTTTGGCAGTTCCTCAAAATGTTAAACATAGAGTTATATATATGACCCAGCAATTCTATTCCTAGGTATATACCCAAGAGAATGGAGAACATATGTCCACACAAAAGTTGTACATGAATATTCCCAGTAGCATTATTCAGCACAGCCAAAAATAGAAATAACATAAATGTCCATAAACTCATGAATGGCTCAATAAAATGTGGTATATCCATATGATGAAATGCTATTTGGCAATAAAAAGGAATGAAGTATTGATAGATGCTAAAACATGGATGAACCTTGAAAACATTTTGCTGGGTGAAAGAAGCCAGTCACAAAAGACCACATATTGCGTGATTCCTTGTACAGAAAATATGCAGAATAGGCATATCTCCACAGACAGAAAGTAGATCAGTGGTTGCCTAGGGCTGAGGAGGTTTGGAGGAAGATGGGAGGGACCACTAATAGGTAGAGGATTTCTTTTTAGTAAGATGAAATGTTCTGAAATTTATTGTGGTGATGGTTGAGCAACTCTGTGAATGCACTATAGAAAAAAATAACCATTGAATTGTATACTTTAATTGGGTGAATTGTATGATATGTCAATTATATCTCAATAAAATGGTTATATTATAAATCAGTAAATAAATAAATAAACAAATACTACCAGATCGTACCTTGATAATAAAAACTATAGACTGGGGTGAAAAGATAGTTTGAGTAAATGCAAACCTCTAGGCGAACCTTATCATCTGTGTGAAACTGGTCGTACATGCTGTAAGGAAGGCACTCTAAGAAAAAAAACAAACCTTCAAAAACAGATAAAAGTGGATCATCTAAAAAGATACTTAAGTATCCTCTTCCCTGGGCTACTTTAAATTATTCTATAAACCAATTGGGATTGCTCAGGAATATTTATGAGGCAAAAGCTAACTGTGTAACCAGAGTAAATATACTATTGGCAAATTGTGTACTCCACGCCCCGAAAACGACGCCTTGGTTATTCTAATCCCTGCCTGGGAGTTGTTCACAGTGTCTGATTTAGCACTGCCTGTAACATAGCAACTCAGATCATCTTACCCATCTGTCTTGAAAGTCCTCAGTTCACCTCTTAATATGAATGACAAAAGTAAAGAATGTTATTCCTACTTCCGGTAATAACCAAGTGAAAAAATAAATAAAGCTCTATTGACAATGGCAACAAGGAATACACAATATGTGACACCAATATACAGGAACACAAAATTTTAGTGAAGAACATAAAAGACCTGGATTGAAGGAACAGTATTTCATGTTCCAGGATAAGTAGACTCAGTACTGGAAAAACAAAATCAATCTCCTCCAGATTATTCCATTGGTCATATATAATGCCAATGAAAATTCCAGTAGGAGCACATGTGTGTGAGATTGTGTACATGTGTGGGCATGTGTGTACACAGGTAATTTTGCAAGGTTTAAGGACATAATTTGGACAACCTGATCCTCAAGTTTTCTTGGATGAGATTCTAGCCAAATTTTTTTTTTAAAAAAAAAACAAGAACAGTGGGGGTGGAATGAAGGAACATTTTCTATAGAATTAAGGGTACAGAAAAAAGTCAGGAAGTAGATCTTCCTATTTCTAAGAAATTTGTAAATAATTTTGGGACAGCCGGCCAGTGTGAGAGGCCATGGCCAGGCCTGCTTCTGGGAAGACCGTTGGCTGGAAAGCTTCTCTATTACATGGAAACCCTCTGTTAAATTGAAGAACCTTAGGTCTCAGACACAGATAATCCAATAACAAGAATTGAGACATTAAGACACTTAGACATCAAATCTAGATTGGCAGTTACAAAGTAGTTCAGTGTAGAGTAAGGCTGGGAGCTATTGTATTAATGGCATGACTTCCCATAGTATTGGGAATAAAAGCTGGAGCAGAAGAGACACAGAATATTTCTCTAATCCTAATCTGCAACCCTGGGTGAGCCCCAGGGGGATAAGGTGGGCCATAGGGAGCTATGAAAACTTCCCATCAAGCATCCTTTACCTGAGTGAACAAAATGCTTGCTCTCCCTTACTCCATGTCTGAGTGTCTAATTTCTGCTGCCTTGGAAACTAACAGTGGCATTGGCTTCCTACAACTCTCCATTTGGAAAAGTGCAGAACTAGAGCTCCTCCTTACTCTATAGATAAAAATTCATACCAAAGAAATTAACTTTCTGATGTAACAATTCAATTTCTCGGAATCTCACTTATTGAAATACTCATTAAAAATGTATCAAGGTATACATAAAAAAAATCCATTACAGCAATACTTCCATTGGCTAAAAGAGTAGAAAATCATGGCCATGGTAATAACTAATACAGCTGAGAACATACTATGAGTATGTTCATGGTTTTGCCTGAAGTGTTTGCACAGGGTCTCTAATTTGATCTTCACAACAACCCCATGAGGTAAGTGGTATTATCAATTCCATTTTACAGACCGTGAAATGATGGCACAAAGAGCTTATGTTACAATTTGACATCACATAACTGGGTCTGACTAGATATCTGGCTCACAGCTCACTCTCTTTACCAGTGCTCTTTACTGCCTCAACCAAATGTCCATTATTCATTCATTCTTTCAAATGTATTTATGTATTTATTGAGCCCTTGCCGGTGTGGCTTAGTTGATTGGAGTGCCATCCCCTACTCCAAAAGGTTGGAGGTTTGATTTCTGGTTAGGGCACATACCTAGGTTGTGGGTTCAATTCCTGGTCAGGGCTCCAATGGGAGCCAACCAACTGATATTTCTCTCTCACATCTCTCTCTCTCTCTCTCTCTCTCTCTCTCCTTTCCTCTCTCTCTGAAGTTAATACACATATTTTAAACATTTTTTAAAAATTTATTTATTGAGCACTATGATGTTCTAGGCAATGTTCTAAGCACTGGAAATACAGTGAACAAAAGAAGACATGGTCCCTACCCTCCCAGAGCTGAGAGTCTGATGATGGTGGGACACCGAAGCACAAAAAATGTGTAACTATAAACTCTGATGAGTGCAGTCCAGGAAGGGCATACAATATTTGCTTAGAGACCATTTATAGGTCACACAATGAAAACTAGGGTGTGGGGAAGGCTTTCTAAGGAAATAACATCAGAGCTGAGATCTGGTGGAGGAGTAGGTTGGAGCAGGTGTGTGTGCGTGCAGAACAACTTGTGTTACAGTCATGTGGCAGGACAGCGTGTGGTGTAATCACGTATGCCAGTAACTCCAAGTACTATTTTAGGACACTAGCTTCTGAGAATCCTATGCATGTCATCCTTTTGGCAACCTCCCAGACAGAGAGTCCTGGAGCTTGGTAGGGTGGAGGGGTCTGGATGTTTGGGCCATGTCAGGAGTATGTGTCTCTAGCAGTTGGGAGGGAAGGAGGCACCGATGAGTTCCAGTTGCTGGGCTAGGGCTCTGCCTTCTTTGCACGCACACACATCAGCAGGATGGAATGAGTCTGATCTGATCTAGAGGGAGGCCATGTCTTGTGACCAGGTCTGCAAACCTTCCCCTCCAGAAAGGAGAGAAAAGACAGACAGGTACAAACAAATGACCAGATACAGACCTCAGTTTCAAAGGCACTATGGCCTGGACACAGCTGGGAGGAACCGGCTGCTTCCCAGAGTCAAAGGCGACCACCTATTCACCTCCACTGGAAAGAGCAAGCTTCCTAGGCTCCTTCGTTCACTCTAAAAGCAATTAGTAGCCGTAAGGCACAGGCTTGCTTGTTGCGAACAACGTAAAGAAACACTGTTTTATATATCTCAAAGGGCCTCATATCCTTCTTGGAATATGAAGAAGTATAAATAAACACATACAACAGTTTGAAAAAGCAAGACATACACACATAAAAAGATCAAATTCTACACAAGATATATAGTGACCATAACCATCTAAAACAAAATACTACAAGCAGAAAAGTAGGTTTCCCCTACTTTTTTATATTTCCAAGTTTTAAAATGAACCCAAACAACATTTAAAAAAAATCCTCACCTGTAGATATTCTTAATAATTTTAGAGGAGAAGAAGGGGTGGGGGAGAGAGAGAGAGACATTGATTGGATGCCCCAACTGGGGATCGAACATGCAACTTTTTGGTGTACAGGACTACACTCCAAACAACTGAGCAAGCCAGCCAGGGCAACACAGACAACACTTTTGATGACAAGATAGTAAACTTTATTTAAATCCATGTATTACTTAATTCAGTAGATATTCATTGAGCACCTCTTGTACCAGGCAGGGCTTAGGCACTAGGGAACCCAACTCTGTGTGTGTGTGTGTGTGTGTGTGTGTGTGTGTGTGTCTCAAAGATGAGGGAGGGGCAGTGTGTCGAGGCTGAGGGAGGAGGGAAGGGAGGAGGTTGTAGGGCAGCAGGGTCATGTAGGCCCTTATGGAGCATGAAAAGGTTTTGGATTTTTTATTTTAAATGGGATCCAATAAAACACCAAGCAATAGTGAAATGCCCTCACGGGGTAAAGAGCAAAACAGTAAGTAGATGTTACAGCGGGGACTGCAGCGGAGGGTGGGGACATGGGCAGGCATGCCAGGAACAGGCAGTGGCAGGCGACACCTACAGGAAGGGCAGGATTGACAAAGGCAGATGAGGGAGGTTTTGCTGCGTGAAGGGTGCCTGTTTTGTCGCAGCTTTTTCTTTAACAAAATCAAAGCCAAAAGCTTACCTTACAAGTACGTATTTTAAAAAGGAGGCTCTGTGTTAATAATGGACAGGTGGACCTTTTATTTGAAATACAAATATGCCAGAAATGCTGTCAGGAAATTGTCTTGTCTGATGTATTTGTTTCCATAAGAATTTAGAGTGTGTTAAACCTACTGGCTCTTATGAAATATTTATACTAGGGAGGAAGAGGAAATTCTACTCACAGTACAGCCAAGGACTTTTGTGAACCTATGGAACAATGAGGGAGAGTTTTCACTTCCCTTTTTTCCCCCTCTGCTTTCTTGGTACCTGCTAAGTGGGACCATCAAAGACAGGCTTTGGGTCGAACACAACACAACCACCAGCCACGTGTTCTGGAAAGGCTAGTGGGGCTTGGCTCCCTAAGTAATTATCCAAGGGTATGATTTCAGGGCACTTCAGAGACAGGGAAAATGCCAGGCACAATATCGAGTCACTTGTTGAGGGCCATTCAATGCGCAATTACTGCCAAAGGGGTACGGGAAGCAGGGAGGGTGAGGGAGCCTGGGTGCTCTCACAAAGAGTAACTTGTTTGACAACCTCCCACCAAATGGAAGGGGACCCAGGCTGAGCCTTTCTGTCCCCCCAACTTAGCAATAGAAGACAGCCCAAGCAGGCTCACCCTTCCCCTGCATCTAAGAAGGAGGCCTCCAGCACCAGCAGGTGAGCCTGGAGCACCGACAAGGGAGAGACCGGGAGCCATGCTGGAGAAACAAGGGCAGCTGGAGAAGCGCTCTGCTTCTCCCCTGGGCCTGAGACTTCCATCCACTACCCAGAGATACTGGGGTGGGCGTGGTACTGGCAGGAAGGACTCTGGCACTGCAAGCAGCCTGGGCCAGCAAACGCCTTTGCTCCCCATGAGCCTATAACTCTGTCCCCCCAACCCCCAGAGAAGGGCAACCAGGTGACATTTACAAGAGATATTATGCCACAGCAAGTGCTTGGCCTAAGAAGCCTCTTTTGTCCCTGTGGGCCTGAGACTCCCCTCCCTAAGAGACACCCAATGGCCCCAGATTGGGAAAAACGCTCTCCCCCTAACTAGCAGGGGCCTATAGGAGCCCCAGCACTACCAGACGAACCACACAGACTCAAGTAACATTGCAAAGGCTCTGAAAGTTCAACTGTCACTGAAACCACAGCCCAGCAAAGCTGGGCAGGACCTGTGTGTGAACCCCAGCACAGTGACCGCCTGCTAAAATAGAAACTTTAAATTGGACCCCCAGGTGCTCTGACATAATAGACCACAAATCTAAGAAACAATCAAGAAAAACTGTCCATTACACCAAAGAGCAAGAAAATCACAACTTGAGTGAAAAAAGACAGTCAGTCTACTGATGTCAATCAAGATGAACTCCGATGGAATTATCTGACAAGTATTTTAAAGGAATTATCATTAAAATGCTTCAACAGCCAATTACACATTCTCTTAAAACAAATGAAAAAAAAAATAAAAGTCTTGGCAAGAAATAGAAATTCTAACAAAAGAACCAGAGGAAATGCCAGAACTGAAACATGCAATGACAAAAAAAAAAAAAAAAAAGGAAAAGAAAATGTCTCGCTGGATGGTCTCAATATTAGGAAGGAAATGACAGGATAGAATCAGTGAACTTGAGGACAGACCAATAGAATTTAATAAAGGTGAACAACAGAGAAAATAGACTGGAAGGCCCTCAGGGGCTGGTGGCACAATAACAAAAAGCCAACATTCATCAGCGGAGCCCTTGGAGGAGCAAAGAAGGAGAGGAGCTAAAAGAGAATTCTGAAAAATAATAACTGAAAACCTTCCCAAATTTACAAACACAAACCTACAGATTTGAGACGCTGAGCAAACCCCAAAGAGAATAAATCTAAAGAAATCCATACTAAGACACAGGATAATTAGACTTTAAAACGTGAAGACGGACAAAAAAACCTTAAAAGCATCCAGGGAGGGCCAGTGCGTTATCTACAGGGGAACAGCAGTTTGAATGGCAGTTTTCTCATCTAAATCCACGGAGGCCTGTGGGAAGTGGTGCGACATTTTTTAAGTACTAAAAAATCTGTTAACTGTGAATTCTGTGTTTGGCAAACCTATCCTTTGTGAATAAAGGGGAAATAAAGCTATTCTCAGACAAAGGAAAGCCAAAAGAATTTGACATGAGCACACCTACTGGCTAAAGGAAGCTCTTTAAGTAGAAAGCAAATGGTAAAAGTGAAAATCTTAGAGTATCAGGAAGAAAGAAGGGACAAGGAAAAAAATAGAAGAATATAAGCACCATACATGGATTATGAAGGTTGGAAGAAATTTTAAAGGGTTATTTACCCCAGCCCTGGCCCCAGGACTCTTTCTAGAATACTTCCCCCACCAAAAAATCTAGCACCGTGATGTCCAATAAGGGGACAGGAGGAAGGGGCTCACTCCCTTCAGAAGCCATCAAAAATTGATGCTCAGTATGAGGAAAAAAGCTGAAGCCATGACTTTTTCCTATGCACCAACAGTCTTTAGGCCAGAGAGCTTGCTGCCTCCTGTTACTTCTTTGGCAACCCTGTTATAAAGTTCTTCCTCACGAAATGAGCACTCTCCTTCAGTGTTGTAAGTAGTCCCAATTAGTACAAAGTCTTGAGAAGATGACAATATGCATTATTTGCCTTAAAATATTCATAGCCCTTTGGCCTGCAAATCAGAAATGTCAGCCAAGATTTATGTACATAGGATTATAACAACATTGTCTATAACAGGCAAACCTCATTACAACCTAAATGTCTAACAAGGGAGGGCTTATTAAATTAAATAATAGTATACCCATATGATGGAATACTATACAATCACAATTACTAAAAATCCTATTCAAGAGAATACTGAATGACTTAAAAAAAGGTTCAAAATATATTTTAAAATGAAAAAATGGATACACAATGCTATTGAACTATACACTTAAATAAGATGGGGAATTTTATGTGATACATATTTTAAGGTAATAAAAAAGAAAAAAGTTACACAAATCTTTATTTCAATTTGTTTCAAAATACATTTATCTGTGTATAAATACAAAAATTAATAAAATAAAATATACCATTAACAAAGACTGTCTCTAGAATTTTAGTACCCTCCCTTTTTTTGCACTTTTGTTTTCCTCATTGTCTACAAAACTTTTACTTCTGTAACTAGAAAAAAATAGAGTTATATTTTGATTTTGACAAGAATTTTACTCTTTATCACTATAGCAATCAGTCCATCTCTTGCTGTTCCTCTCCTCCACCCATGATGCCATTCGCGTGGTTCTCAAAGTTTAAATTCCCCCTTCTTCCCCCTGTATTACTTTAGTCCTAACACAACTCCAAATGCCTCTGCTCTTCAGTAGGCTGAGACAGGATTCCAAACCTGCAACCTAGGCCATGTGACCTTGAACTGGTGACCTTTCAGTCTGCAGAACGATGTGCAACTAACTGAGCCAAGAGTCTTTATGTTTTTTTTCAAAAAAAGATTTTATTTACTTATTTAGAGAGAGGGAAAGGTGGGGAGAAAGAGAGGGAGAGAAACATCAATATAAGAATCATCAATTGGTTGTCTCTCACATGTCCCCAAACAGGGACCAGGCCCACAAACCAGGCATGTGCCCTGACCAAGAACAGAACTGGTGACCTTGTGCTTTGTGAGACAACACCCAACCAACTGAGCCATGCTGGCCAGGGCTTTATACCTCTTTTTAAATGTGGCTACTAGAACTCTTAAAATTATATGTCTGGCTCACATTATAGTTCCATTAAACAGTGTTGCCCTACCCCTTTGCCCCTTGTCTGACTTTACAAGGAAGGTTACAAAGCTAAACACTCACTTTCCAGCCTCTCTTCCAGCTAGGGGCGGTTGTGAGACATAGTTCTGGCCAAGTGAAGGCTGCTGGGGTGAGGGTGAGGGTGGGGGGCCAAGGAAGTTTTTGCTTTCCTGATAAAAGAAGAGACAGAGCTCTTTGGCACTGCCCCTTTTCCTTCTTTTCCATTTCTTCCTTCCTTGAATGCTTTCATGCCAGGAGCTAGGGCAGATCATTGGTGACCAATCTGCCAGGGAAGAGGGGAGAGAAAGGATATAAACGCACTGAGTGTCTGAGAGCAGCATCTAGCTGCTGAACCAATGTTGCCAACGACCCAACTCAGATCTCTTGTCAAACAATCAAAAAACCCTGCTTATTAAAAGGACACTGTAGGTGGTATTCTTGTACACGTTCCCAACTGACAGAATATGTTAAGTTACCAAGGACAGACCTCTGGCTCTCTGTCGACAAGCATGTGGTCCTCACAGTTGACAGCTGACATCTAGGCCACAGCGCATGGTCTTCTCCCTCAACTCCTCGCCAGCTCCTGCGAGGCCCCCGCCTTATGTTACACTCCGATGGGAGCAATCTCATTTCCCGGGGCGTTGAGACCCAAAAACCCCAGTTTAAACTTTCGATCCCTGTGGCTGTTTCAATTTTCAGTCTGGGGAACCCACGTCAGTTAGACACCGATCAGACTGGTGACGGGAATGCTGACACCAGGTCACACGCCTCCCCGTCTAAGGGAAGTAGTCAAACGCATCAAGAGCTGAATATTATAGGTTAATGACAGGAAAACCACAGATTATATATGTGACCGGAACCAGCAGACACAGAGCCGCAGGAAGCATGCTCTCTCACAAAGGTACCCAGTCATCGAAGGAAACACTCGAGTCCCACTGAGTCTTCTGCAGGTAAGCAACCGCCGGTCCACTGGCTGTCCCTGTTTAGGGTGTGAGGTTCAGTGTCCTGGCCATGCTGAACACTCTCTTTTGAATGTACTCCAGTTTGTCTAATTGTCCTCCCAGGATGCTACTCAGAGAGATGATAAGGCTGGTTCACTTGCTAATCCACATGGCATGACCTCTTCCCACAGCATGGAACCATCTGGGCATCAAGACACACTGTGGCAGCCTGGCGCCTCTGGTCACAGCTGCCTGAACTGGAAGTGCAGTCAACAGAAATGAAACTGTTGGCACTAATAGGCACTAGGAGGCCTTCACACTGGGGGTCAGCTGATTTACTTTCTAGATCTAGTTTATACAACCTTGGGCAAGTCACTATCACAGGAAGAACCTCAGCTAACAGGGCTGGTCTCAGACCTTCTAACATCACCTTACAGCAACCCTCCTACATCATGAAAAGCAGTTGAATGCCCATTATTGCTCCTCCCACCTTTACTAGCTCAGTAAATGGCACCTTTCATCTAGGTGCTCAGGTCTCAAACTTGATTTTTTAAAAAATTTATTGATTTGAGAGGGGCAGGGCGGAGAGAGAGACACACACACTGATTTGCTCTTCCACCTATTTATGAATTCACTGGTTGATTCTTGTATGTGCCCAACCGGGGATCGAACCTGAAACTTTAGTGTATTGGGACAACACTCCAACCAACTCAGCCACCCAGCCAGGGCTCCAAGCCTGATTCTTGATTCCTTTCTTTCCCACCCAACGTGGAACCATTAGAATTTTTAAGCTCTCCCTTCAAAGTGCATTCCAAATCCAAGTGTGTCTCACCTCTTTTACTCTGTTGCCCCAGTCCAAGCTCTGATTACCTCACACCTGGACTCTTCTAAGAGCCTCCTCATAAGTCTTAGCTTCTGACTTCTATTCACTCTCAAAAATCTCTTCTCTACCCAGTAACCAGAATGTTCCTACCAATCAGGTCCTGTCACTCTGCTGTTCTAACTCCTTGCCATCTCCCTCAGAACACAACTCCAGGGTTCTTTTCATGCTCTCCAAGGTCTTAGTAATCTAGACCCCACCCTTCTCTTCTCCCTCCACTGGCTCCATCTTTCCCTGCTCTCTATCCACTCTGGCCTCCCACCTCAGAGACTTGGCACAACCATTCCCTCTGCTTGGTTCTTCCACCATTTTTCAACCTTCACTTCCTTCTGGTCTCCATTCATGTGTCATCTCTTCAGAGAGGCATTACATGGGATGCACTTTGTTGTCTGCCTTCTCTTACTGGAAGATGTTACTTAGTAAACTCCCTTTTGCTGTATCCGCAGCACCCTAATGCAGTGTCTAGGAATGTGCTGAATGAACAAATAAATGCATCAATATCTTGCTCAACATCTGTCTGTGACGATCATGCTGATTTGCTGTCAAAGTTTCTGTTGAAGAAAAAAAGAAACTTGTCCCTCGATGTCCCAAAGATGTCACAGAGCTCACTCTGATTGAACCTGAAGTAAGATACCCAAGCTCTGCCAATTCATGTAGTTTTTCTTTCCAAAAAGGAACTCCTGGTGGAGGAATGGGAGTCCTCTGAACCCTAAAAATCCCATAGGACAGTATCACAAGCACTGGATTAGATTATTTCTTCCTAAAGACTTCTCTAGGCCAAAAAGTCAAATCCAGCAAAAAGATTAGAAAAGATCTTCTCTGGTCTGTCCTTCCCTGGCGCTGTTGAACTGCTCTGAAAGTGGCCCCAGACAGGGAAGAGAACCTGATATGATGTGATGTTCTCTCCCTAATAAACCAGGCTTTTACAAGCTGTAGGTCCTCAGCATTAAACTCTCTTTGAGCTCTGCTATCTCAGAAATATAATGTCAAGCAATCCATGAGTAAGAGATGAGGAAATTGCATCAAGGAAGCCAGTTCATCCTTGGGGGGAACATAGGACCCGATGACATCAGCCTGATACCAGACTCCTATCTTAGAAAAGGCTACATTGTAGGAATGATATTACTGTTGGTCTCGTCATGGAAATATAGACATCTACAGCAGACGTCACTGTCACCTTCCGGGCTGTGAGTCAATGACACCGATGCTTCAGGAGTCGAATCATATGGCTAGACAAGGTCATCATACTTGGATGTTAATCCAGGAAATGGGACTTGACTCTGCTTTTGGAAGAAGAGTTCAGTAAGTGGTAGCTGTTATTGGTTAGGGCAGTGACATTGACTGTCACTGGAGTTCCTGGGTGGGTTCACTCATTCATTCAACAAACACTTGCTGGGCCCCTACTATGTGCCAGGTGACGAAAAGAGGAAAAAAGCTACAAAAGATTACCCTGCCTTTTGTAAGCCAGCAATGTAATAGCAACGATGGTGGTGATGGAAAGAGCAGCTAATGTTTTGTGAGCACCTGGCATTGCACCAAGCATGGCTGGACCCTTTAAGTGCAATATCTCATGCAATCATCACAACAGACCTGAGTATTACAAAGATGAGGAAATTCAGGCTCAGAGACTTATACAAGGGCACACGGAGGCTTCCAATCTCCTCTGACTTTCAAAAACAATTCCTGGTAACCTCCACAAAACACTGTTTACCATTTACCCTGTGGATTAACACTTAAGGGCATTAAATGGGAGCCTCTGGTGAGCTGATGGTTTTTCAGAAAACAAAAGAAGAAAACTATCACAGCCATGAGCCGCACAATGATGTTTCTGTCAATGATGGACCCCTCATATGACGGTGGTCCCATAAGATTATAAGGAGCTGAAAAATACATCCTGTACCTTTTCTACATTTAGATATGTTTAGATACACAAAAACGATTGTGTTACAATTGCCTACAATAACATGCTTTACAAGTTTGTAGCGTGGGAGCAGTTGATTATACCACATAGCCTAGATGTGTAGTAGGCTGTGCCACCTAGGTTTGTGTAAGTACACTCTAATGTCCACATGATGAAATAGCCTATAGCATTTCTCAGAACATACCCCATGGCTAAGCGACACAGGGCTGTATTACCAGATGCTCCAGCTGGTAGAGGTCAGCCCGGGAGCCCCGGTCTGGGAATCCATGGCAGCTGTCAGGGGGCAGATTAGACAGGCAGATAGGAATGCATTTAGCTGCATAGTGGCCAACTTAAAAATGAGGGTGGGGGTTCAACTTCCCAGATTTTTTATTAGATGGAGGGATGGAACGATCCTCATTTCACGCTCAAATGTCTAGATGTTTCTACCTATTAGAAATACAAAGTATAAATTGATAAATGATTACTCCCTGTTCTCAGAATTCCTACAGCACCTCATCTGTACCTTCCTCACAGTACTTGCCACTTTCTTGCTATTCTAGAGACTCGCTGACATAGAAGATGCTAACTGATTCTTACTGAATATATTATTAGGAAAGACCAAACATACATAAATAAATACCAGGCACCTTTTGTTGAAAGAGCCCTAAAGATAGAGGAGGAAACTGAGATTTGCCCAAGGTCATACAAAGAACCAGTAGCATAACAAACTCCAAAATCCAGTGATTCACAGTCTGGTCATCTTTTGAGGACGCCATGCTGCCTCTTCTAACCATGTGAAAGACTAAGATGCTTTGAGAGGGAAAAGGAGAAATGGGGGCAAATATATCTATAATCAAGCCAGAGGCCGAAAGTCCTTGTGGTGGCAGGATGGAATCAATGGTCTCCAAATCACAAGCAACCATGCAAACAGACAATAATAGTGATAACAATAAAGTAGTCATGTGTGATCTCTGAGAACATTTATATAGCACTTACTAGGTGCCCGGTGTCATTCTAAGGACCACACAAATATTAACTCATAATCCTCACAACTCTGTTAGGTGGGTACTATTGCTTCCTCCATTTTTCAGTGAGGTAAGGTTAGGTAATTTGCCCAAGGTCATCTAAGAGCGACCTGCATTTATGGAGCACTTGTGAGATGCCAGAAACTGAGTCCAGAAACTGTACAAGTTTCATTACCTCGTTTAACACTTAAAGCAACCCTAAGATAACCACTATCATTATTACCCTTTTCAGGTGAAGCCAGTGGGGCTAGGAAGGGGTAACTTGTCCAAGTAACCTGAGCTCAGACTCCATGCCCTTAACCACTAGCGATGTCACCCTGCGTGCGGCGGAAGCTGATACAGCCTGGGCATGAGGGGAGCCGTTCACTCCAGGGCATGGAGTGTCCCAGCGTAATCCTCAGCCAGGGCTACGTCAGGGTCAGATCCGAGTGAGGGTCTTCCCCTCCTTCAGATCGCCGCGCCCCAGCCCGCGCTCTCCGCACCAGGAGCACCCCTGCACCGCGAGCCGCTACTGCCCCCTGCTGCCCGCTCGACCCTGAGCCCGGCCCCGACCCTTCCCCCGGGAGGTCTCTGCCTGCCGCTGGGGCAGCACCGCCGCCGGCCCGGGGCCCCTAGCCGCGCTACCACCACGCCGGGGGCGGCCCCAAATCCCCCGAGCCCCCTACACCCAGGAAAAAAAACCCAACCCGATGTCCACGGCCCTGCAATTTCAGCGTTCTTCTCCTCGCCTTTACGCCCCTTCCCCTTCTCCAGCTTGTCGCACCCCTTCGTCCCTTCCCTGGACCCCACCAGAGGGCAGACAGCGGGTCCCGGGTTGCCACGGTGATGCGGGGTCCGCTGGGGCGGGTCCCGGGCTGCCCGCGCCCGCTCGGGCTCCAGCAAGCGCGCCTAAAAGGAGGCCCCGTGGGTCCTCCTACGACCCGGGTCGAGGCACTTCCGTCACCTAGGAGCTGGGGAAGTCCTTTGCAGCCCTCGCCTCTGGGTTGGAGTCTCAGACCAACAAGAGGAGCAGGGGTCGGGGCCTCCCTGGGCTCTCCGAATTCCAAGGGTGGTCTGGGCGCCCTGCCCAGCTCTGGTCCTCGGTTTCCCACCGTCAGTGCCCAGTAGTCCCCGGTTTCCATGGTGATGCGGACCACGGAGAAGGATCTGGTCACGAGTAGTGGGGGGTCTTTTCCCGTTTCCCCCACGCCCCTGGCTGTGGGTTGCAGACTGTGAGGAAAGTTACACCGGGAGCCCACCAAGACCCTTAGGACTTCGTGGTGGGAGGCGGCTTCAGGCATTGGACAAGTTCCCTGGGACCCGAGACTTCTCCCTCTTGGCCTGTCACCACGGGAGAGAGTGCACGGAAGTGGGGTGATCCCTGTTGTTGCAGGACCTTATGACACTTTTGAGGCCGCCTAGGTTTTTTTAGCTTGGCTGTGCCATGATATATCTAACCAGCCTCCTACCGGAGGACGTTAGTTTTTTATTCAATCGTTGTTACTACAAACAATGCTATAGTAATATCCCTGTATATACCTGTGGACATGTGCAATTTTCTCTGTAGAATAAATTTCCAAAAGTAAAATTGCTATGTCAAAGCCAAAGGCAATTATAATTTTCATAGATATGGCCAAAATGCTGTCCAAAGACACTAGCAAATTTACATCTCCATCGAAACCAGAGCCCAATAATTTTAATTGGGATTATACCATCAGTGATGAACTGCTGCAAAAGAATTTTCCAGACCCAATGCCATTAAGCCAATTTTCTTCTTTGATTAGTTTTTTTTATACAATACAGCCACATAGTACCCAATCCCATTTTATTTTATGGAAACTATCTGAGGGATTCTTTTACATGTTAATTTCATTAGAAACATTCTTCTTATTTAATAATTTGTATATCGGTTTTATTTTAGTTTCTTATGTCAATATCACTTTACTGAAGGAAAAAAAGAAAAGAATAACCCCTGAAATTCAGAAGCTGACTAGGCATAACTTGGCCAAGTCATTCTCCCATTGGATATATAAACAATATGACAGAATACCAGCCTCACACAAGGATATTCGGAAAGCACAAGATGAGGACCAATCAAGTCTACTTCATAATTTCATCTATGACAAAAGCACAGTCACTGTTACAGTCACAAAATACCAAACATCCTCCTCTCTTAGCTAAAATTAGTGGCTGCTACTTCTTGACCAGTTAGTTTTATCCTCATCATAGTCTGTCTTCCCTGCAGATTATATTTAGTGAAGTACCCAACCATAGAATTTCCCCCGTTTTCTGAAATTATCCAATCTACAGAATCATCAACCTTCTTCGAATCACTCAGCCAAATCTCAAATGCTGTAATAGTTTCTTTCTAACTCTTTTACTGAGAGCCCATGGTGTGTGTTCTCCTTCCCTCTCTGGAACAAGTAACAAACAACTAGTTCAACTACACGTGTGTTCCTCGTGGTGTTTGGCTAAGGATATCGACACCAGCAGGTGCAACTTTCTTTGGTAAAATTTTGCACGTCTAAAATTTGTCAATGGCAGTCCTCCATAAATGTTTACTAAAGAACAAATTTTTAAATTATTTTAACCAGATCTGATTGTTCCCAGCTTCTGCAATTTTGAAAGTTACCCTCAAGATATGAGTCTCTTGTGTTTTTGCTTTAATAACAGCTTTAGCAAGGGCTGTCTTAACTTTTTCAGTTTCGTTTTGTATTACTTGTTTCTACTAGTGATAGTCATTACAAATTGGACAGGAGATTGATAATATTTATCTACTTCTTGACTCAAGAACTATCATTGGGGCAATGGTGTAGGACCCGGATACACAGCAAAGTAAAAAATATGCTGTTTCAATGGGCAGGCTTGCCCGGTGCCACCATGCCCTTCCTGGGCACAGGGGACAGAGACTGTGCTGTGAAGGAGTTCCAGGAAATATTTATTTGTGCTTATTTCATGTCAGACACTGAGCTGGGCCTTGGGGATGCAGGGGTGGCCAAGTTCCAAGGGGTCTCTTGCTTCCTGAAGCTCTCAGGGCGGTGGAGAGATGCATATTAAACATTCTTTGTTTAATTGTGGCTGGAATGAGGTGGCCTGGGAGAGGGCGTGCGGGAATGAAGGCAGGAGACAGGCGCCTGGTCCTACAAGGTCTTGTCCATTATACCAAGCAGTTTATATTTTAATCTAAAAGCAACAAGCCTAGGAGGAGCATCAAGAAAAGGCGTGATGTGATTAGAAATACGTTTTTTATAATGTCTGTGTGGAGAATCAATGGAGAGGTGGATAGTTAATGTCACGAGACCAATTAGAAGAAGACCACTGCAGTTGGCCAAGAGACTGATGAGCCTCATGGGACCAGGCGGTGTTCGGTGGCGTGCTGAGGGTGGAATGAGGCTGGCGTGGGTTGAAGAGTGTGTGAGGTGAGGGGGAAATGCCTAGTGAAAATTACTGAAATGACCCTGTGATGAACTGAATCGTGCCCCCCTCAAGTTCATCTGCTGACACCCTAATCCCCAGTACTTGAGAATGTGACCGTATTTGGGGATAGGCTCTTTAAGGAGATAACTAAGGCAAAATGAGGTAACCTGGGTGGGCCCTAATCCCAGGACCGGTGTCCTCATAAGAAGAGGACGAAACACCGAAACACCAGGGGCGCAGAGAGAGGGCCACGTGAGGACACCATGAGAAGGAAGCCACCTGCAAGCCAAACAGAGTCCTCATGAGAAACCAAACCTGCTCACACGCCCATCTTGGACTTTCAGCCCTCAGAGTTGTTAGAAAAGAAATATTTGCTGATTAAACCACCCAGTCTGTGGTAATTTGTTATGGCAGCCTTAGCAGACTAATACAGACCCACATGTCTCAAAGATAAGGCTATTGGGAGATAAATTTTGGTGCATCTGTATTATGAAAAAGAGTTTTATCCCAAGATATGCCCGTGCAAGTTCAAGATTTTGGTGGCTGTCTTGGTGCAGGTTGTGATTCAGTTTGCTGCTTTATAGCAGTGACAATCCTAGGCATCACTTGCATTGTTTCCTTTGTTTCTATAATTTTACCCCCTCCCCCCAGTTTCATAACTTTGAGAATCATACACATGTTTTGTTTATAAACTCTTGCAGTAATTGTGTACCATCAGTTTCCATAGTAATTATCTTTTTATGAAGTTTTTAAGGACCATATATTAACCTTGTACTGAGGGGGAAGATTATTCCATGCAAAGATTTAAAAGAATAAGGCAGGGAAAAAAAATGAGGTAGCACCCTATGTACTGACATGAAAAAATGTCCAAACTGTGTGGTTCAGTGGGGGAAAAATGTATGTAGATTATGAACCTATTTTTGGTTTTTAATAGAACTGTTTGTTAGTAGATGCTGAGGGAGAAAAATCTGGAAGCATATGCAGCCAACTTTTACAGTATTGTAAAAATTCTACCATTTAAAGATCTGAGTTCTGTCAGATGAATGCAGTTGGTGGTATCTTGTAGCAGGGAAACTGCAGAACATGGTTATGTGCTGAAGGCCAGTGATGACTAAGAGGATCACAGCCCCCGACACTCGTACTGCCAGGCCTGCTGCTCATGGCACATGACCGAGGGTGGCCTTCGGGGTCAAGCCACCTACTAAACATTAATACAGTAGTTTTCTTCATTTGTGGTTTTGCTTTTTGTGTTTTCAATTACTCATGGTCAACCATGGTCCAAAAATATTAAATGGACAATGCCAGACATAAACAATTCGTTAGTTTTAATTTGTGCACTGACTGAGTAGAGTGATGAAATCGCGAGCTGTCCTACCCGGTCTCCTCTGGGACGTGAACCACGCCTCGGTCCGGAGTAGCCACGCTGCAGACGCTCCTCGCCTGTGAGTCACTTACAGCTGTCCTGGTTATCGGATCAGCTGTCATGGTATCTTGGTGCTTGTGCTCAAGTAACCCTTGTAGTGGCCTATGGCACAATGCCCATGTCACCCACCTCACTTCATGTCATCACATAGGAATTGTATCATCTCACATCATCACAAGAAGAAGGGCGAGTATGGTATAATAAGATAAGAGAGACCACATGCACATAATTTTTATTATAGTATATTGTTTTAATTGGTCTATTTTATTATTCTTGTTGTTAATCTCTTACTGTGCCTAATTTATACATTAAACTTTATCATAGGTATATGTGTATATGAACAAACATAGGGTTCAGTACTATTCATGGTTTCAGGCATCCATTGGGGGTCTTGGAATATATCCCTTGTAGAAAAGGGAGGACCACTGTAAGCTTCATGTCTACCTTATTTTAAAATAACCATAACCATAACCACAAATCCTAATATCCTCTTCTCCCACCTCAGTGGATCATCTTGTGCCTCCCCCCATGTATCCTACTTGAGAAAACCAGTATTTTTTCTAACTAAACAGGCAGACCACTCTACAAGGGGAGTGGATGGTTATTCATCAGAACAGTGTGTTTATGCAATTAGAATACCATTGTGTGCATAAAACATCTAACATGTATGATTCATAGAACATGACTGTTCTGAGAAAGGAGGTGCCAACTTTACCAGATATTTGTTTTTTAGCTGAGGAAGGAGGAAGACTGACTTTGATGATCTTTCAGAAAGCTTCACACCGGCTTTCTGAAGTTCCTAGACCTCTCTAAGCCATTGACTGAGTATTTGAAGTGGCTGTACTGGAACGAACTGGTGATCTTGAAGGGCTCAGGGGAAACTGTGTCTGGGATGACCGTTCAACAGCGTGCTATGTGGCAGTCTTTGAAATACAGGCATTTAAAGTCATTTAGTTCAATTTTGTCTAGTTCTTCCACAAGTCTGTTTTTTAGAATTTGAATTTAACACGAGAATTTAATAACTATCTTCTCAGAATACACCAAAATAATTGGTTTTCAGGCTTTTAACTACTTCTGCTGGAGGTGGAGCTTCCATAAAGGAGCTTTAGCTAAATGCTAAGCTTTGCTACCAAATGGAGAAGTGAAAATTGCACATTGCCAAAGTGATTATGTACGTTTTGGAGAACTTTTTCTTTTTCTTAACAGAAATGAAATTCACAGAACTTTTAAGCCAAAGTGCACAAACAATTGTAATGGCATTGAACTAGAAAAAGTTAATGAATCAATAGAGCAATCTTTACTGAAATTCTCTGTGGTAGGATTGGTGAAGGAAGCAGAGTACTACTGGCTGACATTTATTGTACTTTTTTGACAGGCTGAGCCAGACCAAAGGGTGCTCAGAGCACTAATCCATAAGCAGCACTAAAACATCAAGGAAACAAATGGGAACTAGGGGGCCGGGTCCTTGAGAATTTCACACAGGACTCTTCCGGAGCTGGTAAACTGTTAAGGGGTCCCACTCCCACCAACACAGACAGCACAGGATGGGGGTGGTGGGGCTTTAGATCAAGTTGAGGAGGAGACTTTCAAGCGAGGGCTACCTGAGTGTTCCAGGCAGAGGGACGGTGAGTGCGGACACCCTGGTCCGCGGTGTTCAGGGAAGAGAAGGAGGCCACCGTGGCTGGAGCACAGAGAGCCCGAGAGAGAGATGTCAATGAGGGTGGGACATAGTCAGGAGCCACGGGGAAGAACTTGATTTTATTTAAATATTATGTGAACTACAATGGGAACACATTGACGTTTTTAACAGGGAAGTGGCATGAGCTGACTTACCTTTGAAAAGCCCCACTGGGCTAATGCATGGAGAATGGCTCTCGGAAGACAAAAGTGGGCGCAGTGCGGTAGGTAAGCAGCTACTGGGGTGGAATTAGTCAATGAAAGATAATGGAGGTGGGAGGTGTGGACGGTGCGCACGAAGAGAAGTGGATGGGCTTGGGAGGGTACTTCTAGGTAGAACCAATGAGGTTTGCTAAGTAGAAGATGGAGATCAAACTCGACTTTTAGGATTGTACTGCGTGCATCTGGGTGGACAGTGGATTGGGTGGCTGGTTTCAGATAAGTGGCAGAGCTGGGAAGACAGGGTTGTGAGCAGAGGGTCAGGGGTTCTGTTTGGAACATGTTAAGTGTAGGATGTCTATTAAACAGTTGGGGATCCGGGGAGAACTCAAGGAAGAGCCAGAGCTGAAGATAGAAAACTGTGACTCAGCGAGGCGCGGGCTGATCCCCAAGGAATACCGGTGTTCAGACACCAGGTTGGGGGAGCCCTGCAAAGGGGGCTGAGAAGGAGCAGCTGGTGAGCCCAGAGGAAATTCTTTGGAACTGATTCCGTTCTGCCACAGAGAGTGGAAAATTCCAACTAAGTGTTATGTTACAATTAGTGTATGTGTGATACATGTTTTGGCTTTTGGTTTTACCATATAAGGAAGAGTCTCATGCGGAGGATCCATTTCTTACTGCCAGTCTGCTGCCTTTGCCACCTGCTCTGCTTCCAGAAGTCAGACAGAAGATGAGAGTAAGGGAGTCTCACCCCATCCCTAGTGTTAAAGCTCAAAAGTTGTCCTTGATCCCTTTTTATTTACCGCCTCCCCCGCCCCAGCCATTTAAGTGACCCACTAGTGGCTTCTCTCTTCTAAAACCCCCGCACCCACCCCATGCTCCCGCCCTGCCCTCGCTGCCACCACCCTGTCCCGAACCATTATCTTCCTTTTTCTGACAACGGCAGCCCTTCCTACGCGGGCAGGGCTAGACTGATGCTTCGTCGCTCTCTGATGAGGCTCTGTCTAACATATAAATCAGAATGTTTCTTCCCCTTAAAGCCCTCAGGTTCAATAACCTAAATGACTATCAATAGGGACCTGGTCAAATAAATACTGGTTAATGCCTACAGAATGGAATATTATGCAAAAATACCCCCCAAAAATGATTATGAGTACAATCTACCAGTACTGAGACAAAGGGTCTCTAAGACATGGAGTGAAAAGAGCCACATGTGAATGTTATGCTACCATTTGCAAGAGAAAAAGAGGAGGGGAAAGAGCATGTGTGTGTTTGAGTGTGTATGATGTAATGTCTCTGTCAGCAAACACAAGAAACTAGCACGGAAATGGCTTCCATGAAAAGCATCTGGGCAGGTGGGGGAGAGGACGGGAGGGCGAGAGTTGACCTTTCAGCACTTCCGAATTATGAAAGAGATGACCATGTTGTGCTCAACAATAAATCAATTAAATTAAAATGTTTACATGAATTAGATAATGAACTTTCTCATCTCGCATCCCATCTCATGTAATCAGAAAATCCAGGCTCCTTCTCTGCCCTCCAAAGCCTTGCAACAGAGCCCTGACCCCATCCCTGCTTTCTCACCAAGTTGCAGCCACTCTACCTCCTCTTGAACCTCCACATGCCAAACGCAGCCCCTTCTTGGGCTTTTGCTTTTTCCGATCCTTGTACCTTGACCTCTCTCATAGCCCTCTGTGGCCACTGCCATAGTCTCTACCCCAAAGGCACTTCTTCAGAGATGTCTTTCTACTTGTTTGTTTGTTTGTCTGTTTGTTTGTTTGTTTGTTTTTCAGAGAGAGGGGACAGCTGGGAGAAAGAGAGGGAGAGAAACAGCAATGTGTGGTTGCCTCTGGCGCGCCCCCTACTGGGGACCTAGCATGTGCCCTGACTGGGAATCAAACCA
The DNA here is from genome assembly GCF_021234165.1 of Pteronotus mesoamericanus. NCBI lineage: Eukaryota > Metazoa > Chordata > Mammalia > Chiroptera > Mormoopidae > Pteronotus > Pteronotus mesoamericanus. The sequence continues at coordinate 22,367,002 of NW_026555105.1, read as the reverse complement.
GCGACCCCTTGGCTTACGGGCTGGCACTCAATCCATTGAGCCACACCAGCCAGGGCGAGATGTCTTTCCCAGACTCAGTATAAATTTGTGAATCCTCACCTCCCATCACTGAAAATCCACGTTCTACTTTCTTCATAGCAATTATCGCTATCTCAAATTACTTTATTTACTTGCTTCTTGTGCATCTCCCCCATGGTACTTATATGCCACCAGTATCAGAGGCCTGAGCAGTGCCCAGCTCCTATATAATAAATATTTATTAATGAATGAATATTTTTCCATTTTTTCTCATGGTGGTCCCTACAGCATATTTATAATAACTCCTGTTTTGTTTCTTTACAGCTCATAATGACAGCATACAGACTAGAGTTCTAATCCTGGGCAAGTCACAAGCCTTCACTGGGTTCTATAAAGAATACACGTGACCTGAGGAATAAAGTGCCAGATCCGGCAGGCCTCCTCCATGGACCCTCACAGCCCAGGAATGACTGTTGTCCCTTTGAGGACGAGGAGCTGTGCCCAGGTGGGGGAATGGCCTGCCTGCCCGAGGTCAGGTAACCCGGGCAGCAGAAGCAGACTCTACTCCAGGGCTTCTGACTCCATGCTCAGCGTCTGAGCACAACAGGTTTTGTCTCATTGTTTTCGAATCAAGAGCCTCACCTCCCCTGGGAATGGAGCCTAAGTTTATAATCAACCACCGTGATAATTTCCCTCTTTAGGGGGAATTGGAGGGGGAATGGGTCGTTTATCTTTTGGTTTTCTTCTCATAAGTGCTTGATATGTGTTGGCCAGGAAAACAGTACAGAGTTTCTAAACAACATCATCAAATTAAATGCGGTGACGCACTGGCTTAGGAAAACCATTCATCTCCTCGTTCCTTAAACGCAATGAAACGGTCGATCAGTTCTGCCTCCGCATGTTTATTTGTTATAACGGATAGAAACACCGACAGTGAAAGCCAGAGGAGTGAACCTGCCTTCTAATCTAAGTGCTGAAATACAAAGTCATTTTCCAGACATCGTGTTCATATGTTATTTTCTCAATTTAGCCCGCAGACTGCAGGAGCAGGGGCTGGGTTTGTAATGACCCGGGGGAAGCAGTGAATAACTGAAATTTGACAACAGATGTCACCAGCGCTGTGTGGCTCACAGAGCCACTGGAGCTACCTGGTATTTCAGTGCTTATACATTTTCTTTGGAGCAATAAACATTTTTTTGCAAGAATGCAGTGCCTTAGTGTCAAAATTTTCTGCCTCCTTGTCACGCCACATCTGATATTTTCCATCCGTGCAATGACCTTAGGAAGTCACAGACATACTCTCCATTTTATCGATAAGGAAACTGAGGCTCAGAGTGGCCCAGTATTGCACAGGGTCATTTAGAGAATGATCCATGCCTGTGAGTCTCCAAAGCTGTGCCATCCAGGGTCACTGTAAACTGTCCCCAAAGTGTGCCATCCCTGGAGTGCATCGACCTTGCCGGCACCATTTTGAGCCAATTGCAGCTACTCAGTTTAGGAATGTCAGGCTGAAGCAGATCAACAGAGGCAAGGTGGACTGAAATGCTGAATTAAAACCAGCAAAATGAAGGCATGCAGCTCCCAGATGCCGAATCTCAGTAGGCCCCCCAGCTTGTAGCTCCCTGAGGCGAAGTCACATTTGAAAAGCCTGCTCCTTAACAAAATGTGCATCCTATGTTCCTTGTTCACCTCGTCTCTGTGAAGTAGCAATCAGCTTTGTCATTCACTCTTCAGGAAACCAGTCAGGGTGTGCCAGGCAAACTGCAACTGAAAACTTAATATGTCTCTTTCTTGCAAAATCTAGGAATCAAAGAAGCTGTACTGTGTCCTTTGATTGACGTCTGTCTTCAATATCATGAAGAGAGTGTGTTCACCATGCCACCAACGCCTGCGGGGAGCAAGGAGAGCGAGAATGCAAGAGTGGGAGGAACACTGGTCATCCCACCCTCAGTATTTTGGGGCGGAGGACAAGGGCAACACTGTCATTTACAAGTCCCTGCACTGGGCCAAGTGCTTTGAAAATTAGGTCCTGTCTAAACCCAATGACCCTGCTAGCAGAAATAAACCCCCTTCTCCCATTTTACAGTGGGGGAAACCAGAGGTTTAGAGGTCACATGACTTAGCCGGGAGTCAGGGCCTGGACTGAAAGTCAGATCTTCTGCTGAACCATCTCATTCTCTAGCAAATTCCCGCTCTTGGTGTTCCTAGGGCCAGTCCCCTCCCCGCCTCCCCAGACCCTTGTCCAGGGTGGATCATCAGAGACACGACTACACATCAGGTTCTGGTGTGGGCTTGCCGGTGTCAAGCTGTGCAAGCATGGACCGGCCACTTCATGCCTCTGAGCCTCAGCTTCCAGTGATAAAACTAGGATGATGGTCATCGTTACAGGCTCAAATCAGGCCATTCGGCACTACTGCTGGGGCTGGAGCTGGTATTGGAGCTGGGCACTGGGGAGCACAGGGTCTTACACTGTGTATGGAGGGGCAAGCAGGTGCAGGCTTTGTAATCTATAAAGCACCATACAAAAATAAGTCAATATTAAGTGATATTATTACCTCACAAAAATGTGGGAGAAATTCCTCTTCTTAGAATTAGCCTAAGACTAGGTTGGGTTTTTTCAAATAGAACATCAGCTAGGAAAGTAAATCAAAATACACCCACCAAAAAACATTAAAAAAAAAACCCAACAACAACAAAGAAAGTTAACCAAACGCAGATTTCAGGTTCACTTATCAGAGTCCTTTGAGCCTGGTGGGCAAAGTGTCAGTGAAGGCTGAGGGAGAGAATTCCTCCCCGACAATGGTCCACATGTGACTTCTATGCAGAGTGTTGCTGCTGCCCCCGCTCCGTTCATTCAGTAGTTCATTATCCACAGAATCATTCATTCATTCATTCATTCATGTCATTCCTCTTATACCCAGCACTCGGCATTAATGGTTTTCTTAAGAAGGCACTTAATACAATAGGAAGTGACTTGTAAAATTCCTGTGTAGTCCTGTTTTCTCCACTAAACCAGCTCTGCTCCTCCCATCCTGGCTCCTCAGCTGGGACCTCGCGCACACGATGCTGATACCCTCAGGCTAAAGGAGGGAAGGGAAAGGAAAAGACCACACTGACAGGTGGGAACCCAGGAAGAAGCAAGCCTTTTAGAGTTGGGGTGAACTGGAGGCTGGTTCTGACTGTGCTAGTCTGGTTCCGGGTCTGGGGCCGGCTGGGGTGGGCAGCTGAGTCTTCTGGAGGAGACAGAGCAGCCAGGAGCACCCCCACACCCCAACCCTGACCCAGTCATAGAGCATTCCTGGCATGTGGGTACTCGGCAAATCCACGAGGCTCTACACGCTGGCCTGGACAGCCAGGGTCTGTCCCCTTTGTAACTTTGTAAACATACTTATCTGTTTATTACATACCACTCCTCTCCATCCAGTGTAAGTTCCATAAAAACAAAGACTTTTTGCCTACCTGATAGGGACATGATAGAGACTGAATCTTTGTTGAATGAATGATATACTTGGTCACAACAGCCGACGTCTGTGCCCTTTGTAACTTTAACACGGGAGGCTCTGGGGATCTAGGGAACTGCCTCACTCAAGGCCCAGGAGATCTGGGGTGGAGAGGAAATCCCAGGAGATTCAGTCTGGGCTGTTCAGTTTGCCTTGGGTACAAATAGGTAGGCGTTGTCGCTCCTGAGTGTTCACCAGAAAGGCCCCTGAATAACTACAGCTAAGGTAACCCAGCGTCTACTGTGTACCAGGCCCTGTGACTAGCACCTAGCAAATCCATGAAGTGGAAACTATCATTTCTCTCGCTGCATATTACATCATACTATAAAATATTATATTATTTATTATAAAATATTATAAATGAGGAAAGGGGGCAGTATAAACTGAGGTTGGGGAAGACCTGTCTGACATATAAATGAGGAAATTGAGACCTAGAGAGGGAACACACGTTGTTCATTGCCACAGAACTTTTAGTGGCCAGGCCTAGCTCTGGCCCTCTGGAACCAGGACTCAGAACTACCACGCTAACCAAAACATGCCTGGGAGGGAATGACTGATCCTGCCTGGCATGCTGGCTGGGGACAGGGTGCTCAGGGAGAGCTTCCTGAAGACACGTGCACTCGGACTCCTAAGGGGAGAAGTCAACCCCATAAAGAAGGTGGGTGGGGCCTCTGCAGATGGGGACAATGGTCTAGTTGCCTTCGCAAAGGCCTGGGCAGGCGGAGGAGTATGAGCTGTGAGGGTGCACACAGGTGTGAGAAAGTGCAAAAGGGGGTGGCTACAGGTGGGGCTGGAGAGCAGCCTGCTGATCAGAAACTCTGGCTGCGGGGCCAGTCATCTCTCCAACATGTGCTCTAGGCGATGCTGACACTCGCTCAAGTGTGAGAACCGTCGAGCAAGGTCATCTCTAGGGGGTTGGGTGTCGATGCCCTGCATTCCCCCCGGGCAGCCTCCCCCATGCCCTCTTGGCCTCAAGGTTCCTGGGGAATTTTCTTAATCTCCTGATGGGTCTTCTCCAGGTCATTCCACACACATGATCAATAGGTTGGCACAGAGGAGTGGAGGTGAAGATGGTTGGATTCAAAGTGCTTCAGTTTTGAAAGCGATGATCTAGGGGCCAGAAGAGCGTCCACAGAGAGGCATCCCAAGTGAGCGCGGCAGCGCGGGCCTGCTTGATCCATCCTAGGCTTGGAGAGTGGGCACCAGTCGTCTCTTAAGCAGACTCACTTCCGTCTCCATGGTCTCTGAGTAGGGGCATCCGGCAGGACCTCACACAGGTTAAGGTGCAGCAACAAAGCTGTACAGCTGTCAATTTCCTCACCCTCAGGAGTCGGAGTGTAACCCCATTCTGCTTCCTCTATTTTGGTTTTCTTCCACCTGACATTATTCAACATACTTAACTGTTTATTACATACCGCCCCTCTCTACCCAAATGTTAGTTCCATAAAAACAAAGACTTTTTGTCCACCTCTAAAATCTCAGTTGCTTGAACAATACCAAACACATGATAGGGACTAAATCTTTGTTGAATGAATGAATAAACGAAGGATCTACTTGGCTGAAGTAACCAGCTTCATTGGACAGGTATAGACACAACTTTGGGATTCTTGCTTTTGAGCCAAGAATAAGGCTGGGGCTACAGTATAGATCAAATGTGCTTATTGATCATTCATTTGTTCCAAAAATATTAACTGGGCTCCTACTAGTCCAAGACTCTAAAGTAGGCATAGTGATTGTGATCAGCAAAAACAAGCAGTGCCCTTAATATCTTGGAACTTTTATAGCACCTAAATGCTGCAAAATAATCACACAAAACACACATGTTTTGCAGTGTCCCTCATTCCTCTAATGGGAGAATCGGAGTTAGTCTAGGTTGATGGGGAGAGAGTCACTGCTTCCCTGAGGTAGTGAAGGATGAGCAGACGTTAAAAGCTGAAGAGGAGGAGAGATGATGGGGAAGAACATTCTAGACAGCGGGAGCAGCACGGACTCAGGTCCTGTGGCGGGGAGAAGCCTGGTGAGTGTGAAGGGGCAGAAGGAGGCCTGAGCAGCCGGAGCAGAGAAAACAATAGGGAGGGTGACCTGAGAGAGCCTGGGATGGGGATCAGGGGTTACCGGTCATCATAAGGGATTTTGCCTTGATCCTAAGAGTGACATAGAACTATTAATGCATTTTCAACTAGGGTAGGAGTAGGTAGGTGGGTATCGTGGTCAGATTATTTTTTTTAAAAAAGCTCTCTCTGGCAAACTATTTTGAATGCATATTTTGAACTAAAAATTCAGGGTGGGGTAAAAGTAGGTTTACATTTGTTTGTATGGAAATAATGCAATAATGAATAATAATACAAGAATAATCTCTGTGTTTCAAATACCCATACATGTAGGGTGGGTAAGAACTCTGAACCTGGAATGCCTAGGTTTATCCCTTTTTACCTATGTATCCTTGGGAAAATTACATAATCTCTCTGCCTCAGTTTTCTTTTGTGTAAGATGAGAATAACAGTAATACCCCATATAGTTGTTGTGAGAATTAAATTATTTAAAACATGTGAAAATGTTGAGAACAGTATCTGACTCACAGTGTGCGTTCAGTAACGTGAGATATTATTATTGCTGTTGTAAAGTTTAATGTTCACGGGTATTGCTATCCCCATTGAACAGGTGAAGAACTACAGCACTGAGAAATTAAAGCATATGTCCACGGTTGTTAGGCAAAGAGGTAGAAATGAAGTTCAAATCCTGTCTAACATCTGCATTATCAGACCTCTCAGTACTGGCTGCGTAGGTAAGATCTTGGTGCAAAGTTCCAAAATGGATCTGGAAAGTTTCTGGAGACAGACCAAAGGGCGAATAGTTCTAAAGTAATTAGCTATCTTAACAATAGCCATCCATTTATTGCTAATTTTTCACATATATACTAAGCACTAGTCTTAGTGTTAAAATATTGAAATAAACTTGATCATGGATCCTGTCTTAAAGAGATCATAGTATAAAAGAAGAGATATGCCACTAAACAGAAAAAAAAAATAACACAAAAGTGTTGCAGGTGTTGTGTTAGAACCCCTTTAATGTAGGTCTTACCTGAAGTTACTTCCATATACAGAGAAAGCTCTGCTACCTTTGGCTCAGGCTCCATTAAGTGTAGGATCAATCCAGGTGCTGCTGGCTATGAGTAACAGAAACATACAATAATAGGACTTTTAAAAATACCAGTAACAGAAACATAGAACAATAGGACTTTTTTTTTTTTTACCTCAATAATAAGAAGTCAAAGAAGTTAATAGACAGGAACCTCCAGGGTCAGCTAAATCAAAGATCCATGCTCCACCGTTGAAACAACTTCCAGAGAGATGGCATGAAGGCCTCTGCATACCATCTTCCCAGTGAAACAACCTAACTAGTAAACATTATTTTCTAAAAAAAAATATTAAAGTATCTAGAAAATGAACATACAGCCAATGAAGAAACATTTCATGATAAGGAAGAACAGCAAAATCTGTGCCGTTTGAGCCATGGTTTGTTTCCACCTGCTCTACCAGCTCAGCACAATGAACCTCTGCCCCAGGTCGGGGCAGATAAGAACACAGGGCTCCCTCTTCCCCAGATCCCTGTTGTGGCCGAGGGTATTGCAGGCTACCAGGAATTCTCACCCCACCTAGCTCCTTGTTACAGAGGCTAATTCTAGGCAAGAGTGGCTGAGATGTCTGGGACTACTCTCTGTGGCCAACCCCCCACCCATAGAATGAAAGAGGTACTTCAGGTGTGGCAGGCTGAGAACAGTGGGGGGTCCTGATGGCTCTCACCCTAGCTCACTCACAAGGCTGAGGTTCCACATCAGGAGAAACAAATCAAGAAGGTCAGAAGCAATGACCTCGCCAGCACTGTGCCTACACAAGAGGGATGTCACTGCAAGAGGAGCAGGCTGCTGGGGGACTAGTACAGAGATTTTGCCCCCTCCCTGGGGTGGGAGAAGAGAAGCCTAAAGAACAGAAAACTCTGAAGCTTTCCCCAAAATAACTGACTTTACTGGGAACATGATGAGGAGAAGTTTGAGCTTAGGGATACTCTCAAAAGTAATGAAGATTTTGGTGTAAGCAGTTACAAGGAGGTTGGTAGCTCCTTAAAAGCAAGAGCTAAACCGTGGAGCATCTAGTAGTTTAATAGAGAGAATCATGAAATAGAGACAGCTAAGAATAGCCCTCCTGGGATGAGAGCAAGTATTGGAGGCTGGCCTTAAAGACCATTCTCTGGCAGAGGGAACCATCCAAATTTCACTGGAGCAGATTGTGGAGCAATTTATGCTCTAGGGCATTGTCAAAGACAACAGAGCAATCAGTCATCAATTAATGGAGGCTGACAGCCAGGTGTGATAACAAGAGAGAGAGACAGCTTAATATATTGGCATCTGCTTGGCACCTTTTCCTGCCTTCATTTTGGGATTTACACCATTAGCTCCTCTGGTTCTCCGGCCTTTGGACTCAGATGGCATTATACTACTTAGTTCCCTGGCTCTCCAGCCTACAGATGGCATGTCATGGAATGTGCCAGCCTCCATAACTGTGTGAACAAATTCCTCATAATAAATCTCTTATTGTATATCTATACTTATATCTATCAGTTTTGTTTTCCTGGAGAAACTGATTAATACAAAATATTAGTAGAATAAAGAATGTAAATCACACAATCATCTCAACAGAGGCAGAGGTTGACAAAATTCAACACCATTTTGTGATTTAAAAAAATCAACAAGCTAGATAGAAGGGAATTTCCTCAACCCTATAAAGAGCATCTATAAGGAAATCCATGTCTAACATGACACATAATGATGAAAATCCAATTATTCTCTCCCTAAGAGTAAAAATAAGAAAAGAATGTCCATTCTCAACACTTCTACCCATCACTTCTATTCTAGAGGTTATAACTAGGGTAATTAGGCAAGAAAAAGAATTAAATGCATTCAGATTAGAAAGAAAGAAGCAAAAGTATCTAATTGCATATAACATAATTTTGCATATAATGAATCTTAAGAAAACCACTAAATCCATTATAATGAATGAATGAGTTCAGCAAGGCTTGTAGGATACCAAGTATATGAGCAATGAACAATATGAAAATGAGATTAATAAAACAATTCCATTTACAACAGCATCATAAAGGAAAAAACACTTAGAAATAAGTTTAACAAAGTAAGTACAAGACTTTTGTTCTACAATCCTAGATAAATGGAATGACATCTGCTGTTGATGAATTGGACGATTCAATATTGTTAAGAAGGCAACAATCCTCAAATTGATCTACAAATTCAATACATTCTCCATCAAATCCAAGTTATCTGCCTTGCAGAAATTGACTAGGTGATCCTAAAATTCATATGGAGTCTCAAGAGAGATCAAAAAGCTAAAACAAGCCTGAAAAAGAAGAACAAAACTGGAGGACTTGCATTTCCTGATTTCAAAACTTACTACAAAGCTAGAGCAATCAAGACAGTGTAGCACTGGCATAAAGGTAGACAGATAAATCAATGCAATAAAATTGAGAGTTCAGAAATAAATCCTTACATTTATCATCAATGGATTTTCAACACTGATCTCAAGGCAATTCCATGTGGGAAAGAATAGTCTTTCAACAAATGTTGAGAAAATTGGCTAACTTCACATAAAAGAATAAATTTAGATTTCTACCTCACATTAGCCACCAAAATTAACTCAAACTGGATCATAGACGTAAGTATAAGAACTGAAAGTATAAAATTCAGAAAAAATAGAGGAGTAAATCTTTATGAGCTAAACTTAGTCAAAGCTTTCTCATATACGATACCTAAAATATGTGACAAAGGGAAAATTAGATGAATTGGATTTAACTGAAGTTAACTTTTGTGCTACAAAGAACATCAAGAAAGTGGAAAAAGCAACCCAGGGAATTGATCTGCAAATCACATAAATGATAAGCGACTAGAACCCAGAATATATAAAGAACTGAACATTCAATAACCCAGTTTAAAAATAGGTAAAGGATATGAATGAATATTCAGTATTTTTCAGAAGAAAATATAAAACTGGCCGCTATCACATGAAGGGATGCTTAATATCATTCACCATGAGGAAAATACAATTCAAAATCATGAGCTGCCATTCCCACCACTAGGATGGGCATAATCAAAGAGACAAACAATAATAAGTATTGGCAAGGATGTGGTGAGATTGTTACCCTTGTACATTGGTGGCAAGGATATAAAATGTGTTTGCAAAACAGTCTGGTAGTTCTTCAAAAACTTCAAACGCAAACTTGCCATCTGACCCAGCAATTCCACTTATAGGTATATGCCCAAGAAAAATATAAAAATATGGCCATACAAAAAATTTATGCACAAATGTGCACAGCAGCATTATTCATAAAGAGACAAAAAGTGAAAACAATCCTAAAATGTCCATCAGCTGATGAACAAATTAAAAAATTGTGGTATATCTACACAATAGAATGTAATTCATCAATAAAAAGGGATGAAATATTGATACAGGCTCCAAAGTGGAGGAGTCTTGAAAACATATGCCAGATGATAGAGGTCAATCCCAAAAGGCCACATACTGTATGATTCCATTTATACAAAATGTCAAGAATTGACATCTATGAAGATGGAAAGTAATTAAATGGTTGCCTAGGGCTGGGAAGGCTGAGAGGAAATGAGGAATGACTGATTATGGGTAAAGGGTTTATATTTGTGGTGATGAAAAATTCTAAAATTGTTTGAGGGGATGGTTGCATGACTGTGAATGTATTTAAAGCCACTGAATATAAAATGGCCAATTGTATTAATTATATTTCAATAAAGCCATTTTGAAAGTTCCATCTTCGCCATGTTTAGTGCAAAACCAGATTGTTTTCAGCTGGTTTCCTTGATGTCACAAGGATACATACCACCATGGCTCCGGGCATCACACCTTCATGGGACAATGTCTAGAAGAAAATGAAAAGAAGTGTGTGTTGGGGAGGGGAGTGAATTTCTTCCTCTTGTTTCTTTTTAAGATTAAAAAAAAAAAAACAAACCCAGCTTTCCCAGATGCCCTCAAGCAGACTTCCTTTGACACAACTAGGTGTCATGTCCACACTTAAAATAAGGAGAACATCGCTTCTCTTCTCAAAACGCTCTAAGGGCTTTCCTTCTTACTTAGAGCTGAAGTCCTTATGATGGTCCACAATATGCTACATGGTTGAAATCTCCCCCTGCCCCCACTCTTGACTGCTCAGCATGTCCCATCAGCAGCACAGACCTGGCCTGGGCTTTGGCCGAGCCCTGCCTTGTATGAGTCCTCTTGTGCCCTTTGCTCTGACACAGGGACCTGCCTGGTGTAGAAGGCTGTGTTTCCTAAGTGGGGAAGACTCTTCTAACTCTAAGGAATTTTAGCATTAGTAATAGAAACAATGGAGTAAATTATACCCACAATTTGAATATTTTTTGTGTGTTTGGTTTAGGAATAATTTGTGCATATTTAGTATTTTTGAAGGACTTGTCAAAGATTACTTGGCATATTGAAATAGCTGCAAGACTAATTTATGATTCCAATTAAAAACTGTAATTGAGTAATTGATTTAGAGTTATGATTTTACATTAAAAAGTGTAAGTGGTTTTATTATGTTTGTAAACTGATTTGGAACATGGAAGAAGCCTTATGAGTCAGCATATTGCAAGCATTACTCAGGTATTTAAAAGTTTTTATTTATTATTAGGCAGGCAATTAAAGTACCTAAAAATAAAATAAACTGTATCAAATTTAATAATGTAGTTTAAAATGTTTAGGTTAATGGCAAAGGCTCTTGATTATTGAGGTTAGATCTAGAGGTAGAATAAAGATTTATAAGTTGAACTTAAAAGTGTAAAGAACAAGGTTTTTAACTTCTGATTTTCACATATTTAATGTTAGAATTAAATTTTGAAGTAACTAAAAATAGTCTTTTCTGTGTATAAAAGCCATTCTCAGGGGACTCACACTGATACTTCAGGGATGGGCACATGACCAGAGCGAATGAAATGTGAGAAATGGTTGCCAGGATGTTTGGAAAGGTAAAACTCTTCTCTTCTTCTTTGTTCAAGGGCTGCCTTAGCATACATTCTCCCTTCCCTTTGCCAATAGTACAACGATTGTAGTCTAGAACAATGGGACCATTGTGTATATGGGAGAACCTAGGCCTATTTTGTGACAAGGCACATAGGGAGTCAGAGAAAGAAGCTAAGCAATTCAGCACCATGAGATCAAAAGAAAGCAAACATTTGGTGATCTCATTTGAGCTACTGGATCAAACCTTACCTGAATCTGCACTAGATTATTTGGTTACATGGTCCTGCAAATCCTGTTTTCTGTTTAAGTCAGTTTCAGTTGGGTTTTCTGCAGGTGTCCTGACCAGTGGAAGGAGTCACTGTAGTACTGGATTGAGCTTGAATTTGGATTCAGGCATCCCTGGGTTCAAATCCTGACTTAGCACTCATTGAGTTTGAGGTCTTGGGCAATGCTTCTCCTTTCTGGGTCTCAGTTCTCTTCTGAAAAATGACAACCCCCCCCCCCCAGTGATACACCAAAGGTGCTCATCATAATGTCTGTCAAGCACGGTGATTAGTGAATGTGTTAATTTAATGCTCTTCAGTTGCTGGGGAGCAAAAGGAACAGAATCCCCGTCACATGGATAATTCCTTTCCTTTCCCTCCTTTATTTTTATATATTTGTATCATATGTACCCCAACAGTAACTGTGCAGTTGAATTGAATTTCTTCCTCTGTCCACTGGAAATACAAAGTCAAATTTACCTCAAAATTCCCCAAGACTCATTTTGTTCCTCTAGCAAGACTCCCAAGACCCCATTAGGGTTTATGTTGTAGTTATTTGTGTCCGTGGCTTATTGTCCCTATTACACTCAGAGTATCTTCCTGATACCCAGCATGGGACTTGGTATGCAGTAGGTGTTTAATAAGTGTTTGGTGAATGAGTCAATCAATTTAAATACAAAGGAAGCTCTTGAAATGCTTATCCTGTCTGTTTTCTCATATATACAACAGGAACCATAGTTACCTACTTTGAGTTGATTTTCATTGCCCATGAATGCCTGCTCCCACTCCTGTGAGGTAGAGGTGGCATGTCCTTTCCTCTCTTGGTCAATTGTCCACTTCTCCAGCAGGATGTGAAGCTCTTGGCGATTATGGGACTGAAACCATAGCAAACTAACAGCTGATGTGGCAGCATCCATCATTGGCTTCATTTTGCTGCCTTGGCTTTGCCTGTGGATGAGACTGAGATATGCTATTAACTTTGATGCTTCGCTGGAGAACTGTTCTGTGCCTTTGGTAATGAGATTTGGCAGTTCTTTTCTATTCTCTATTGGGGCTGGAGCTCAGCCTGTTGGTTCCAGGCATCTGATTAAATTGTCCTCTGAATTTGTCTTTAATTCTCAAACATGAGTGAAACCAAGTCATTTGGGGAGTAGTTTCCTTCATCCACTTCTGTGCCAGTTAGAAATGTGTTTTGTGCAAGAAACAGAAAACCTGACTCTAGTGGCAACAAACCGATAGAGGTTTATTTTTCTAATATAACAAGACCAGAGGTAGGTGGCTGCTGGTTTTGGTTCAGTAGCTCAACTATATCAGGACATATGCCTCCCTTGACATGCTAATAAGATGGTTGTCACCACAACAACCCTCATGTCTGTGTTCAAGGCAGAAGGAGAAAACAAAAGCTGTCAGAACCCCCCTAGCCCACCCTGCACCCAACTTGGTAGACTTTTGGTTAGGTCTCATTAGCCAGAACTGGATCACGAGGCCACCTTCAGCTGGAAAAGTGGGGAACATTACTGTTGAGATTGGCTTTGCCAATTGTGATCTGTACCGTGGGCCTGGGCACATGGTCTTCCTGGGTGTGCCTACCTCACAGCCTCCTTCAGATGCTGCTGCTGCTGTGTTTGAGGGATGGCGGTTGGAGTTGTCATCTTATGTTTTTATGCAACTCCTATGTGAGCAGGGGCATTGCGACATCTTGAGATCTAAATAAGATTGGTTAGAACCCCTGGCTTCGAGCCCTGTTAAAGGTGTCCCTACGGTATCTGTGAATTTCCAGGGTGGGGTGGGAGGAGTATGGCTGGTGCGCTCAATGCCAGTTCCAGCTTTGGACTCCTACCGCCCCCCCCCCCGCAAGTATTGCAGTTCCACCCCGGGCCCCTGTAGGTGTGCCCAGACTGCTCCATCCCCTCCATCACCAACAATATCCTCTGCCAGAGAAAACAAAACCAATCCACACAAGGCATTTGTGAAAACCGCAGGCTTTATATGAGCGTGGGAGTAATGGGGAGCAGTTGCATTGTACACCACGCTGCAAACAACATCAAATGTCACTACCCAAACCTGTTCTTAAAACCCACCCCGTCTCCAGCACAGGGGCTTCCTCCAGGGCCTTTGCCCCACACAGTCCGGGTCCACCATCTCTCTGCAGCAAATCTCCTTCCCTTCTCTTCTCTTTCCTCTCCTTTCCTGCTCCCTCCCTGGAGAAGAACACAGCTGTCAGCAAAGAAAAAATTGCAGGCAGGGCAGTTTGGCCTTTTCTCTTTGGTGCCCTGACCCGGCCAAGACCGAGTCTTCATCTTCTACCCTTAGTGATTTATCTAAGTATTTTTCCAGACAAGGAGAGCTCCCCATGCCTACTCCCCATCAGAGATAAAATCTGATTACTAATATTAATAAGATTTTACCTTGTTATATGCTCAACTTTAGTTGCGGAATGATAGAGGTCTCAAGGAATTCTTGACTCCCAGCATTTGATGAGGTTGGCGCAAGACTAGGCCAGAACACGTTGGTTTGAAGCTATTTTGTTCTGACTACTCTGAGAATGGAGCGGGTCACCGTGGTCCACATCACTCACTAGGTTCTCTTCGCTGATATTTGGGGCAAAACTCAATTAGTCATGACGAGTTACCATGTCTCCCTTTGTCATAATCTTCTTTATCTATATATCTGCTCAGGGTGAGATGGCAGAGGATTTTCATCTACATTTTGCTTATATGCAGTGAACATGCACAGTCAGCGTGCTAATTTGTGTGAGAGAGAGAGAGAGTGTGTGTGTGTGTGTGTGTGTGTGTGTGTGTGTACTTGACTTACACAAGTGTTCCCTGCTCGTCATCTCGCGGGGTTTCCCAGGGATCCCGTGAGGAGGTGTGAGAAGGGACTCCATGAATCCAGACCTGACTAATTCTAAGTATTCTCTATACGGCAGCACCTCAGTTGATTATGCTTTGTGACAGGTGACCAGGTTCTCAACTCAGCCCCTTCTCATTACGTGATCTTGGTCATTTCACCCTGAGTCCCAGTTTCCTCTCCATTAAACAGAAAAGAAACCCATAATGGTCAGGTTGTATGGCATGGCGTCAGGTGGTAGCTTTGGATTACCTCAAACCCACTTCCTTCTTGGTTCTAGGTAGGGGTCGGCCACCAGGGGAAGGCATACAAGAGTTGGAAGGAGGAAGAGAAGCAGCGGTCGTGTCCACGCGGGAGAGGTGGGCACAAGCTCGGCTTCTGTGCGGCGCCCACGCCCTGCCGGGCCTCGGCTGGCTCACCCTGCGGGAGGGGGCCGCGGCCGGGGCTCCTCCTGCAGCGTCTCTGGACCCTGGGCCGGGTTCATGTGCAGCTCCCTGTGGAAGTCCTTCCCACCAGTCACCTGCCTCATCCCAGTTGAAGGCTTGGGACTGATGAAACACTGAAATGGGTTCCAGTGCATCCTTGCGGGTCCAGTTTTCATTGTTTTGCCTGCTTCACGAACACTTTTCTTTCTGACTTCTTGCCTCACTCTCTTCAGGCCCAACACTGGTGTGGTCCTCGGACCAGCCAGCCTCAGAAGCATAACCATGGGCAGATGAACTTAACTAACTGCCACAACTGTGTAACATCAAATTCCTGTAATAAAGCTCCTGTTCATGTCTGGTGAATCTGTTTTTCACCTTGAACTCTGATAATACATTGAACAAAGTAACAGATGGAAAAGCAACCAGCACATAGTAGGGCCTCAATAAATAGTCCTGTCTCTGCCATGGTCCTCATTCCACTTTGTTCTAATCAGGTGAACGAACGAAGATGATAAGCGCTTTGTGGGTGGGGGGACCTTTGTGTTCCAACTCACCATTTTAGCGACTCCCATTACAATAATTAGGATTCTTGGTTGTAAATAAAATGTATACCGGCCTCCACCCAGGGTAGTTTAAGGGAAGAATTGCAGGATGCTCTCCTGGAGCTCCAAGGACAAAGGGACAGCACAGGTTTGGGACCCAGGAGGCCTTCCTTCTCTGCCCTGGATACAATCCTCTACTCAAGAGACCAGCCCAAATTAAACTCTTACTCCTAAATTTATATCCCCAAGAAAGAGACTTGTTCAACCAAGATTAGCCTCAAACTTGGTTTAATGTGTTGCTGTTACGATCTTGAAATTCCCCATACATTTCAAACAAGGGCTCCACATTTTCACTTTGCCCTGGAATACATGCTGAGATCTGAGAGGCTGCATGGAGGGAGGAAGGATGCAAATTACTGTGTTCCAGGCAGGGGACACAAAATGTGCAAAGGCTCAGAGCTGAGAGAGAGCCTGGAACATTCTAGAAACTGTAGTTCTTTGATCCCGTTGGAGTGTAGAGGACACAGAAATGCCAGAGATTGCGGCAGGGGCCAGGCTGCAAAGGGCCACGTGGGTGTTCCATGCCAGGAGTTAAGATTTTATCCAGAGGCCATATTGGGTGTTAATTGAGAGATAGGAGGGCACAGGGAGCAAGAGAGGAAGCAGAAAGCCAAGAGAGAGCTGGTCCCAAGAATCCAGGGCAGAGAGACCAGGAGAGCCTGGCTGATTTGAATGACATTTAGGAGGTGGAAGCCAGTAATCAGTGACTGATTGAATATGGGGGGTGGGGGAATTGTGCCAAAGTCTGTGTTTACTCAACACCTTTAATTGAGAACCCCAGGGAGTGGCTCCCACAGACCTGGGCATCTTGCCCCTCAGATGCTGGCCTGAGATACGTCTCAGCTTAAGCTGGGGGAGACGAACCCCTGCGGGGAGTTTCCTGCCTCTTTGTTCCCAGCTCCAAATGAGCTTTCTGCCTGGAACTTTAATATGTTAAAAATGACTGTGGAGCCTGATGCTGCAGGAGCTGAAGCCTCCAGAACGGGGATGGGGGTATGAGAGAGGAAGAGAAAACCATGGCATAATGAAGCTGGCTTCACACCACCTGAGTCGCCAAGGTCAGTTTGTTCCGTCTGATGAGTCCCAGAATAATAAATGTCGAAGCCAGAAGGAATGTTAGCCATAATCTCATCCAATCTTTCCCATTTTATGGATGGAGAAACAGACCCTGCAGGGAAGAAACAAATTGCTCAAGGTCATAAGGGAGGGATGGAGCATCCTGGGCTTCTGACTCCTGTTCTGCGGCTTATTCCACCAGGCGCTGTTGCCTTCTTGACCCCTGACCTCCCCTATGCAAAGGATTTGTGAGGCACACAGCTCCAAGTCATGGGGTGCCTCAGGATGCTTTCAGTTTCCAGGAACAAAAACCTTAACCCCAAATTCTCTACACAGTGGTTCTCAGAGTGTGGTCCCCAGACCAGCTGGCATCAGCATCACTTGGGAAGATGTTGAAATTGCAAATTCTTGGCTTTACCTACAGAATCAGAAACTCTAGGGGTGGGCTCCAGCCATCTGTGTTTTAACAGGTGATGTTAATGCTCATTCAAGTTTGAGACCTGCTGCCTGAAGCAGTGAAGATGTTTATGTCATAAAACAGTAGGCTTGGGGGTGGTTATTTCAGTGGTTTAATGGCTTTAGAGGACGCTCTCTTGCCAGTCCTCCATCTCCTTGCATGGACCTCTGTCTTTAGGCTTGAGCCTTGGCTGTCTCCATCAGCAGCTTCACCATGAAGACATCAGGAAGCGGGGAGACTGTGTTTGACCTACATCTCTTTTAATCAGAGAGAAAATCCTCCCTAGAGCTCCCCCAGCAAACACCCCCTCACATCTCATTGGCCAGAAGTGGGCATGTGCCCTTCTCGAACCAATCAGTGGCCAGGAAAATTGAGTTATTATGATTGTTTAGGAGTGAGCTCCACTATAGAGAGGAACTATAGTATAATGATTAGAAGAGCACAGATTCTATAACCCCTCCACCCTTCAAATCCTGGCTCTGCCATTTATTAATTTCTTACTCTGGTTAAGTTACTCAACCTATCTGTGCCTCAGTTTTCTTATCAGCAAAATGGACATAATAACACCAATCTCATAGGATTGTTAGGAGGATTAAGTAAATTCATATTTATAAAGCACCTAAGACAATACTTGGCTATATAAGAGTTTGCTAAATAAATATCATACACACTGTTTTTAATCAAAATTTTTTATTTAAATTTTTAAAAATTTATGTTGCTTTTTTATAACTTAACTTATAGGACTTGAGATTATCCAATAACCGTACATAGAGCACTCCTTCTCTCCTTCTCTCCTTTTTGGTTGAAGAATATTCCATTATATGAGTATATATAATTTATTTAACAATTAAGTTAATTTCCTTTCTATTACAGTGCCGCAATGGATAAACTTACAGACATGATGTTTCATGTGCATGTGAGTATGTATGTAGGACAACATCCTAGAAATAACATTACTGGGTTGGCCCTGGCTGGGTAGCTCAGTTGGTTAGAGTGTCATCAATATGTCGAGGTTGCAGGTTCTATCTGAACTCAGGGCACATATAAGAATCAACCAATGAATGTGTAAATAAGTGGAATAGCAAATTGATGTCTCTCTCATTCTCTCTCCCATTTCCCCTCTCTCTCAAAAATCAATAAATTAAAAAACTGCTGGGATGAAGTTTCATATATAATTTAAAACATTTTTTAAATTTTCACCCAAGGATATTTTTTATTATTTACTTTTAAAAGAGAGGAAGGGAGAGAGAACGAGAGGGGAACATAGATGTGAGAGAGAAATGTCAATTGGTTGCCTCCCATACGTGCCCTGACCAGGGACTGAACCCACCCTAAGCACGAGCCCTGACTGGGAATCGACCTTGTAACCTTTCGGTGCACGGGACGATGCTCCAACCAACTGAGCCGCCTGGTCAGGGCTGTTTGTAACTTTGATAGCTACTGCCACATGGCCCTCGATAGCACTTACACCAATTTACACTCCCACAGCAGCATGTGAGGTACCTGCAGTCTCATAACCAGAATAGTTACTATTTCTCAAGTCCTCCTACCTTGATGACCATTGATGTGTATTGTTACTGTGATTTGCCCAGGAAGAAATAAGCCCAGAGAGGTGAGAGGCCTTGTCTGGGGGTCATCAGTGAGCTCACAGAGGAGACCGTATGCGTCCCCCCACTCCCCACCAAGCCTGGTGCAGCTTCACATTTCACAGAGCGCTCTCCTTTGCTGGTAGATAGTCCTTCAGATGCCAGCTTCCACTATGCTTCCAATCCGGCAGCCAGCACCTGTGTTCAGAGGACTGCTCGGGGTCTGCATTTACAGAGAGCTGGAAGTGCCTGGGAATGTTATGTCCTCCAGTACACAGGGGTATAAATACCCCAGCTCCCATGCCCCCACCCCCAATGGGACAACTCTGAGGTATGACTTATACTATTTCCAAGGCACTGCTGCAGGCTTCATCTAACGAGGGACTTTGAAATGACACACTCTTGCTTAGCTTCCATCCATCACCTGTCCTAATTTCCCATCTTCTGCCAGCTATCCTGGGAATGCTTCACGGGAAGCTTGTAATACGTGATATGACATGGCGTGACATAATATGGTATAGAATCCTTTCTTTACTTTCACAGGAATCCTCATTTCAGGGTCAACTACTGGGAACCCTAACCTAAGGCCCCTTCCGTGGTCTCTTTCGTGCTTCCCTGTCAGTGCACCCATTGTAGAGATGAGGAAACAAATTGGGGACAGGAGTACTTGGAAGATACAGAGCCACCAAGTGGCCCAGGCTGGGACTGGCACCCTGAAGCTCCAGGACTGACTGAGAATGAAATTTGTGTCCTCCTCTTTTCTCAGTGAATCTTCTACAGACACCTGCCCACACAGTGCCTCTCCCATACGGCATGTCTGGGTCCCTGGGCCCCTGCCTCATCTTGTCCCTGAAGTGGCTATGCTGTCTGATACTAAAACCAGTTCAGTATTTCATGTCAGTTGCATCCTAAATGCTGCTGAGTTGGGCTACAATTGCAGCAGGCAGACCACAATACACTTAACATACCCTGAGTTAAGACCTCTTGTGTATATCTGCATGCTATTTTCATTTCTTTGACTGGACAGGAAAAAAAAATCAGCTGATGCATCTCCTGAGTCGGGTGGGCTAGAGGGGCCTGGGCGCTACAGGGCTTACCTGGGCAGCAGGCAGGGCTCTCAAATGAGTCGTCCTGCACCCCCAGGCTCCCCACGTGAAGAACTGGGGTGATGTCCTTTGTGTCCACATCCCCACTCCCATAGTTCACCCCAGACCATGCTCCAGGAAGGCCAACATCACCTCTGGTCACTGCTGGCTTCCCAGAGCCTGTTAGATGAATGGATGAATGAATGAATGAATGAACGAATGAATGAAAAAACGAATGAACTGATGAATGGGCATTGTCTGGTTTATCTTTCCGAAGCACAGTTCTGTTCCTGGTCCTACCTTGCTCGACAACTCACGGAGGCCCCCTGTGAACTACAGGATACATCCAGGCTTCATCCTGACATTCAAAGCCTTTCACATCTCATTCCAAACCCATGATAGTGTAAATGGTGCCTGCATATCTACTGTCCCAGGCCTGTGACAACGACCCTGAAGTATGACTTGGAGACGTGAAGAGGTGAGCTATCTGACGCCCTACTTCTCCTTCTTCCCTCCTCCTTCTGCACACCTAGTTAGAGTGTTCTGAGGGCCAGGCCATGGGCCACATGCCTAGTAGGAAGGAAAGGCTCAGAAATGACACCGAGACCCCGCCTGGAACGCCGTCCGGCACCCCCCCCCCCCCCGCGCCGTGCCCCCCCCCCCCCCCCCCCCCCCACGCCGTAACTGCAAAGGAGAGCTAGGATTAGCCCGCCATAGGTCTGCGGCCAGAACCTGACTTCACTTCCTCCACTGGCCCAGCAGGGGGCGGCAGCGTCCCTGGTTACAGGCATCCAGGCCGAGTATCTGCGAACTCGTCTGCGTTGGCGATGAGTCTGGGAGTGTCTGCACCGGGAGGCAGCCGTGGATGAGGCATTTACCAGTGTGGGAAGAGGGTATGAGCATGTGATGGAGCGCTCGTGGTGAGAAAGTACTTTTCTACAGGTGCATTTATTCATTAAACGCCCTCGCTCATTCACACGTGCTTTAACTCTGCCCCAATCCCGACTCTAAATAGGACACAGTAGTAAGCCTGGTGAATGTGGTCCCTACTGTCCTAAGACCAGGGCTGGGTAGAGGGAGACAAAGGAAAAAGCATGCCAACAACCAGAGAGATGTCACAGGGTGACAAAGATGACCTCAGCTGAGGGACAGGGACTCATTTAGACCAGGTGGTCAGAGAGCACCTCTCCAAGGAGGTGGTATTGGAGCTGAGACCCGCAAGACAAGAAGGAATCAGACAAAGATGTGGGAGACCGTTCCCTGCAGAGGGGGTGAGGAGGGCAAAGGGCTGGCGGTGACGTCTGCTGGAGCTGGAGTTGGGAGAGTTTAATTTTAGTCTAAGGATAGAAAGTCCTCAGACTTCACACCGGGGTGTTTACAGTTTTAAAGCCCCTCTGGCTGCAGAGGGGGAAGCGATCTGGAATTGCGCTGGTGGACAGTGGAGGCTGCTGCAGCTGTCCGGGCACGAGCTGCGGTGGCCGGGCCCCAGCTGTGACTGGGGCTGAGGAGAAGGCACAGACTCATGCACTGTGGAGGTGGCACCGACCACGGGGACAAGGGGAGGAAGCCAAGGCCCTCCTGGGTTCTTGGCCTGAACGGGGCTAGACTCCCAAGTGGAAGCAGCTGTGTCAGGGGCAGCTTTGCATTTTAAAGGCCAGGTTCATCCTGGGGCTTCCCTGTCTCAGCTCCCTGGCCCGTCTGACCAGCTCAGAGTCCTGAGGACCAGTCCTGCCTCCCTCCTGGGCCTTTGGGAGAGAGGTTCTGGAGCTGCGGCTTCAGCCCTGACCTCCTGGCCTGCCCAGGGTTCATGGGCAGAACCTTCTGCTCGGATCCTGTCATCTCCGGGCAGCTGCCTCCCAGCAAAGCTTTACTCTCCCCTCATGCAATCCTTCCTCGGGGGGAACACATGCTGCGGAGACAGACTGTCTCAGGATTCTGGCTCCTGCAATCCAGCACCATGTTATGAGGAAACTCAGGCCCCATGGAGAGCCTGCCGCTCAGCAGTGAGAGTCCCAGCAGACAGCCTGTGCCAACCAGCCAACGCACAAGGGAAGGAGCCTTCAGAAGACTCCAGCCCCGGCCTCCGAGCTACCCCAGCTAATGCCAACAGGAGCGGAGGTGAGCTGTCTCTGCCAAGTCCTGCCCAAATTGCACACTCATGCGCACAGTAAAAGTTGCTGTTTGAAGTCGTTATGTTGTGGGGCAGTTTGTTATGCACTAATAGGCAACTGGAACAAATATCCTTGAATTCCCGCTCTGCCCTTACAGCGGTGTGAGCTTCAGTAAGTTGCTTAACCTCTCTGAGCCTCACTGTCTTCAACTGTGGACTAAGGGTAATGGTGCCCATCGTGAGGACTCCTCAGGAGAAATCGCGAGGACACCCAGAGTAGGGGCTCACTTGTGAAGGATCACACAGACAGCAAGCAGAGACCAGGAGGCTGGAGGCTGGTTTGTGCAAGGTGCAGTCCAGGGGTCTCTGTCCCCACAGCCTGAAGCACCCCCTAAAGGTCCCAGCTGTGTTGGTCAGGGAAGGGATGACGTGGTATCTGAAGATGCGCGTCAGTGTCCCGAGGCTCAGAGCTTCTAGGGCCGCGACCCTGAGTGTGTCCAGGGAGGGACTGCCTCCGGGAGCCACGGCCTACATGCCACACAGACCTGTTCTGCCCCAAGCAGCTTGTGGCCTTGACCACTTCACCTGCGGGACTGCCACCTCCACGGCAGTTGTAACCTGGACCTTATGTCACCAGGACTTAGGAGGTATCCGCTCATCTCTCTTTGCCTTCTCATCTTCCTCCTCTCTCACCAAACACACTCCAAAACCTACCAAGGGCCTCCGGCCCCTCCGCCCTTCCTCTCTTCAGGCCGCGGTTAAAGGGCTGTCTACTGACCCACTGCCCGATCCTGAGTCAGACGCTGGGCCAGGCTGAGTTTCAGCTTCCTTACCTATACAGGGGGGAGGATGGGCCCTGTTTGGTGAGTTCAGCCAGGATTAAAAGTAATAGCCTGGAGTACCTAGGTACTTCTGGGAGGGGCTAGAAGGCTGGAGGCAGGGAGGACCACATGCAGATGCCCCTGGAAATAAGGAAGCTTTCTCCAGGCCTACAAGGACTCTCTGCCTGCCCTCTTCAGCGCTGGCAGACCCGGTCTGGGTTGGTGATATGGTCCACACTGGTACCCTTGACCACCCACATGTGTGGTGATACCTGTTGCTAGGCAACAGGCCTCAGCTCAGGCCCTGAGCCCCCAATGTCAGCCGCCTACCAGCTGGCCTGCTATTTATGGGCTGTAGGAGCTGCTAATGGCCTCCTCCATAGAGTCTAGGAGCGAGGAGGGGGCAGGCTGTGTGCTGGGGACTCTGTGAGTTGCTCTGTCTCTTGAGAGGCAGACTCAGGAGAGGCTGGACTGAAGGATCCCAATCTGTTGTCAGGTTTGGGGCCCAGCGAAGGAAAGGGACTTGCCAAGACACAGAGCAAAGCAGTGGTGGATGGAGCAAGGGCTCTAGAACCCAGATCTATCCCCTCATTCCAGTCCCCTCTGGAGAACTGGAGAGAGGATGCAGACAGGTCAGAGAGGTCAAGTGGCTGACCCAAAGTCACACAGCAAGTAAGAGACAAAGTGAGGATTCCGGCCCCGTCTGTCTATTCCAAGATATCATTTATGTTTGTGATTTGCAGGTGGGACTCCTTAGAGCCTCTGGCACCTACAGAAGTTGTCTCGGGGCCTCAGAGGGGAGGAGACAGAGAAGCCGAGCTCACAAGTGGGACTCTGCTACTCCTCCTCAGTTTCAGCCATTTTATTTGGGTCCCAGAAGGAGCAAAGGAAGGCCAAACTGTTTTTGAAAAATTACTGACCCATTCAGCAACTTAACTGCATCACTGTGGAAAGTAAGGGTCACAGAGAAGAAGGGACTTGCGCAAGGAGCACAACAAGGACTAGGAGCCAGGGCTCCTGATCCCCACCCAGGGGCTTCCCTGGGGGGAGGGGAAGAGAAAGAACGAAAGAACATGAATGGAGTGGAGAGGGCCTTTGTGTACATCAAGCAGCAACTGATAAGATGCTAGATCACTTTATTTTTTTACACCAGTACCATGAGCATGTCCTTCCATCCCATCAAACCCCCTAAGCAGCCCCCGTCCCTTTCTTCTCCGTCCCTCGTTGCACACAGCACTCAGAAACCATCGTGCTTCACGGACTCACTCGCTCAGCGCCAGCCGCCCGCCAGCTAGGAGCCCAGCCCCGGAAGCAGGGACTAGGTCCGTCGCAGCCGTTGTCTCTGTCTCCCGGCACGAGGCTTGGCTCAGTAACAGGCAGGACAAAGCGAAGTCCTCACAACATCCGAAGTGGGGATATTTATCATTTTTTGGTCATTGTAGTATCCATCCTCCCCTTCCCAACAGCAGGTTGATTTCCTTTTGGGGAAATAACCTTTCCCACACTGCATCTCAGTGATCTGAAAAGTCTCTCAAGATAATTTCTGTAGCTCTCCCCTCCCATTGAAGAATATAATTAATAGTAATAAATAATAATACACTAACATTTATTGAGTGCTTTCTGAATGCTGGGTACTGTTCTCAGTGCTTTATATATTTCACTTCATTCATTTTTTCAGTAAACCCAGAACACAATGCAGCTCCCGGCCCATTTACAGAGGGCCAAAACCGGCTCGAGGTGACCTCGCCTGCGTGTAGCAGGCTGGGACTTGAGCTGAGATAGGCCGACTTGGGGGCATCATGCTTTCTCACTGCCCTGTGGGTGTCTTTTCCTCAGGGCTTGCTTCTTAGCAGGCTAACACCACTGAGGCAGGACACGTGGCCGTGTGCAGCCAGGTGGGACTTTAACTCTTGAGTGGAGCGATTCAAGGATGGCAGGCTGGGGGCAGGTGCTCATTCCGCAGGCGGAGCCCGGGCAGTCTGGTAGCTACTATTCTGGTTCCTGCCTATTTTCTGGCTGCCCAGCTTTTCCCACAACTCTGTGATCTCCAATAATCTCCCAATAAATTCTCCTTTTACTCAAACACCAAAGAACCTAGTGGACATGAGGTGAAGAGGGGATGCATCAGTTAGGGGCTGCTGTGGAACAAAAATACTCCCCCAAATTAGTGGATTAAAACAACAAATAATTATTTCTCACAGTCCTGTGGGTCTGCGGGAAGTTCTGGTCTGGGCAAGCTCATCAGGGCTAAAGGGTCTAGGGTGTCCTCGCACCTGTCTGGCAGGGGGCAGGTTGGTTGGTCTGGGGGCCTGTCTCCGTCTCATGTGGCCCCCCAGCCTCCAGTGGGCTGGCTCAGGCTCCCTCATACGGTGGTCTCAGAGTCCCGAAGAGCGGCCGGTGCTTTGCAAGCCTCTGTGTGTCGCATTTGCTATTGTACTGTTGGCCAAAGCAAGTCACGTGGCCGTGCCTGGAGTCACGGTGAGGGGGGCCACCAAGGGGCACGGATGGAGGGAGGGGATAATGTGTGACCATTTTCACCATGTACCACTGGCGGGTATTTGCAGAGGTGGAAGCTGTGATGATCACTATTGTCCAGACAGGAACCTAAGGCACAGAGAGGGAAAGTGAGCCTTCCAGTAGCACATTTGGGGAGAGGTGGAGAGGTGGAGAGGTGGCTTCCCAAACCTTCTGGAATCTCCCGCCTCAGCCTCAGCCCACTGCTGAGGGCAGCGCCTGGTTTCTCTCTCTGATGTGAATCAAGCTGATAGAATAATCCTTCCTGCAACCAGAAAAAGCTGCAGTGAAACATTTGTTGTGCGGAATTAGCCAGTCCCATTTCCTGTGTGGAGTGCTGACCGGGGATAATTGCCTTTATGCACAGAAAAATAAGAAGGGGACCTGAACGCATTTTCCAGAGCCCAGAAAGGTTGTCTTCTTTTTAAAAAATCAATTACCTATTCCCACGACAGAGAAAACACTTCACACATGCATTTTACATTTTAAGTAGAATTCAGTGCTCCCGGCTGAAATCTACCTGGAAATTCTTTTCAGGGACTAAGCAGCTAGACAGAGGCCCCCAATTACCTCGGCTATTGACGTCTCAGGCGGTAGCACAGCGGAAGGCAGTGGCTATCTCAATAATGAACTGCTTTTCCATCCGGAAGAAAACCCTGAAGGGCAGCATAAGCCTTAGATTCAGTTTCTCGGCCCAGGGCCTGGTCTGCCATCCACACGCTTTCCCCTCCCATGCAGGCTTCCTGGTCACAGGGGAAAGGCATCGAAGAAACTGTGTTCCCTCTAGGTTGGCATGAGCTCTGGTGTCAGACAGACCCAAGTTCAACCCCTTTCTGCCTCTTTCTAATTGTGTGAAATTGGCTCATGATGCAACAGTCTTCACTAGATTTTCTCACCTGGGACATGGACACAAGGCCAGACCATGACAGAGTTGGGTAGAGCAGCGTCATACCAGGTGGCAGTACCATGCATGGAGGCAGAGGTGAGGGAGTGGATGTTTGTCGAATACTCTCTGGGTCCCTCGGGCCTTGGCCTCCCTGTAGTCCTGACTGCTGGGTAGCCAGGGGTAGCGTCAGGCTCTGGAGTAGGCCTGCCTGGGTTCAAATCCCAGCTCTGCCGCTCACCAGCTGGCTGACTTAGGCAAGTCACTTTATATCTCTGTATACCTTGGTTTTCTCATCTGCACTAGGGGCTATGTGGTACTTGCCTGGCTGAGCAGAACCTGCTGAGGCCTGGGGGAGGCGTGTGGTGTCCTCGTCCCTGGACACGGGAGGAAGAGTATGAAGGAGGCTGAGCGTGGAGGGAAGTTTAGCCCTGCTTTCAGCCTGTTGACTTTGAGGTGCCTTTGAATGGGCGAGTGGAGGCATGGGCACACTGGATGCAGGGGTGAAGCCCAGGGCAGGTGGCTGTGGCCCCGATGGCTAGAAGGCACGGGGATTTCACCGTCTGGCCCTGTGATGGGGAACTTGCATCTGGCAGCGACCTCTCAGGAGAAAGTGCTGTTTGCATCCGGAAGGAAGCATGTGAGTTGCGGATGGCGGGAGACCCCTGGCCTGGGCCACAACCTCTCTGTAAAGGGATCTCTCTGAGGAAGGTAGTGACAATCCTCTGTGTCCACACCTAGGCTGAGCCAGGCAGCTCTTGGTTCAAGCCACTGTGTCTCATCGAGCCCCGGTTCCTCCATCTTTAAAATGAGGACAGGAATGTGCAGCTATCAGAGTACTGTGGTCCTCGGCGATCACCGGAGAAGCCATTGAGTCCACATTTGTGAGTGTCACACCTGTCCTGGCACTCCACTCTCCTCCTCTGCCACGTCCCATCCGTCAGCCAATCCTGGTGGCTCTACTTTCAAAATCTCCCCAGATGCGGGCCGCTTCTCACGCCTCCGTCGCCACCAGCCCCGTCGGACATGGCCACCTCTCCCCGGGTTCCGGTGCTGGCCTCCTGGCCCCCTTCCTGCTTCTCCTACTGCCCGCCACCCCAAATCTATTCCCAACATGGAGGCCAAGGGACCCTTTGAAAATGGAGGCCGATCCTGTCCCTCGGCTCACAGCCCTCCAAAGAGCTTGTGGTGGCGTCTGGGCCCTGTGCGACCTGATGCCTCCAGCCCCTCTCCTCCCCTCTTTTACTCTGCTGGGCCCACCCTGCCCCCAGCCCATCGAGTCCGCTCAGGGCCTTAGTACTTGCTGCTGCTCCTCCCCAGACCCCCACCTGGCTCGCCCCTCCCTCAGCCAGGCCCCTGTTCCAACGTCACCCCTGCAGGGAAGCCTGCCCTGCCGCCTTGCCCGTCTCTGTCCCACTGCCCTGATCTCTCTCCTTCCCAGCGCTGGCTGCCTGCTGCATACTTTTATTTGTTTATTGATATCGGTCTCCCTGCACTGAGCTCTAAATGCTGAGAAAGCAGGAGTGTGATGAGTGCGTGACTTTGGATCCCCAGCAGTCGGCCTGGGCCTGCCTCAGAGTGTCCCCTCTGTGACGGGGACCGTGACAGCAGCCCTCGCTTGCTGACCTCTGGAGGGAGCCGGGCCTCTGATGTGTGTTACATCTCGTAACTATGTGAGGTCAGTCACCAAGGTGCCTTCCTGGGGCTGGCAGAGCCTGTGTCCTGCTGTGGGTCTCTCTGTGGGGGAGAGGAAGTCTGTGGCACCAGGCTGTGCCCCTCGAGGCATCTCAGGCCACGAGTCCCGGGAAAGGTCAGCGAGCCAAGAGGCAGATGCCCAAGGGAGCACCTGGAACCCCGGGCATGTGTGGGCAGGTGGGCAGGTGAATGCAGCCTCCTGAAGCCACCAATGCCTAGGTGGGAGCTGGGCTCAGGCAGCAGCCGGCATCCAGGGCGTACCAGCGCCCGAGCTCCTGCCAGGCCCGGAGTGCCCATGCGTGAGGCTTCTCTCACAGCCAGTGGGCAGAGTGAATGGGCAGGGGGGTCTGTCGGGGCGATTAGGGAGCATGAAGCTGAAGAGTTGGCAGCTCAGGGCGTGGCCTGGGTGCGCTTCTCTGGGCAAACATGGAATAAAGGTCCTGCCAACCCCTCTCACCCCTGCCTGGTGCCAGATTATGTAACGTGTTGATGCTGAGAAGAGCACCCACCCAACTCTGAGAACTCTGTCTACACTCCAGGAAGTGAGTCTCAGGAGGGCGGCCCGGCTGGCTCCCCACGCCGGTTCTAGCCTGTGCAACGTGTGCGCACGCACGCACGCACACATGCGCGCACGCACGCATACCACTGTCCAAAGGAAAGCAGAAACTTGGCTCTGGAGTCAGTCGCTCAAGAAATCTTTATTGAACACCTACTACGTGCTGGGCACTCTTCTAGGTGCTGGGAATGCAGCAGCGAGCAGGATGGACAAACATGTCTGCCCTTGGGGAGCTGGCATTCCGGTGGGCCTTATGGACAAGAAACAGGACAAGTGGATGGTACAGGAGATGGTGATGCGTGCTCAGGAGGAAAATAAAAATAAAGCCAGCAAGGAAATCAAGGGGGGAGGGAGGGAACTGGGTAGATATCAGGAGGGATGGGGAGGGGGGAGGAGGGGGAGGGACATTTCAGGAGAGCGAATGAGGGCGAAAGCCCTGGGGCAGGAGCGCTGTGATGGGTGCTGGCGGGGCTGGAACAGTGTGAGTGAGGCGAGGAGTGTAAATGAATCTGGGGAGGGGACAGTGACAGACCAAGGGCCTCTATGCCATCCGCGGTAGGACTTCAGTCGTGGCGCTCAGCGACAGGGAAGGCCCTGCAGGGCGAACCTGCCCTGCGAGCGTATATCCCATGTCATTCATTACTGCTCGGAGCTAGTGGCCTCGCACGTCTAGAGGCCCATGTGTGAGGGGCAGGAGGGGGCTTAAGAGGACAGCCTTCCTGCTGTCAGGTCAGACAGGGCTGTGGCTGCTGAAAGGAGAAAGCAGCTGCTGGGCAGGCGGTAGGTCAGGAGAGGCCCAGGTGCTGCCTGGGGGTCAAAGGCCTGAGCCTGAAGCTGACTCTCCAAGCTGGAAAGGCCTTTCCGAGCAGGCTGCCCACCCCTGTCTTCCTCCCACTTTTAACTAGAGTATTTTATACCAACACAAAAATTAAAGGAATCTTGCAATGAGCACCCCACATGCCCTTCACCTGTGTGCTCCCTTTCTCTTTCTCTTCCAGCCTCTCTCCAGGGAGAGAGAGAGAGGAGGGGAGAGGAGAGAGAAAACAGAGGTATAGGTTTAGCTGTCAGGCCACTTCACCCCTAAATACTTTAGCTTGTACCCATGTATCACCCCCAAACAAGGGCATTCTTCTGTACAAAAAACACCAAACACTAAAATAACCAAAGTGTTTAACAGTGCTATCATTCAATCAGCATACAGTCTATTACCATATATCCCAGAATCTGAGTTCCCCAAATATATGATAATGCCATTTTATAGATGTTTTAACTTTTTTTTTCTTTCCTTGGTTTCAAGGATTAGATATCTTGTTTGGTTGGTGCATTCCTTTAGTGTCTGATCTAGAATGAATAATGCCCCCTGTACCACCACGCTGCCTTATTTTCCTTTCATGACACTGACATTTTTTGGAGACAGCCCGGTTGTCTTGTTGCATGTCCCTCCATCCGGGCATATCTGATTGTCTCCTTGTGGTTAGATTCGGGTGGAACATTTTGGGCAATGACACCACAGAGGTGAGGTCGTGGCCTTGACAGTGAATTATATAAGGAAGGCATCATGCCAGCTCGTTCTATCATTACTGATGCTGAATGTGATCACTTGATTAAAGTGTTTCTAGCAGATCTGTCCACCGTAAAGTTAATCTTTCCCTTTGTAAATGACAAGTCATCTGTGTAATGAATTGTCTGTTTGAGACCATGTGACTGTCTTGTGTGAATTTTCCTCACAAATGATCACTCAGTGATTTTTAGCAGCTATTGACACTTTTCTGGAATTATTTCATTGGTGGCTGCAAAATGGAGAATTTCCTAATTCTATTATCGTCTCCCTCTATGGATTCTTTTATTATTATTATTACTAGTCAATGGGTAAAATCCATTGTCGTTGTTATTTTTGATGTTCAAATTGTTCCAAGTTTGGCCTGTGGGAGTCCCTTCAAACTGACTCTTATGTCCCCTACTTTTTTATGTAACACTTTTATTGAGGCATAGTTGACATTAAATTGCATATATTTGAAGGGCATAATTTAATAACTTTTGATATACATACCCATGAAACCATCACCATATTCAACATAGTGCACAGATCCATCACCACAAAGGTCTCATGCATTTTCGCTCTCATCTTGTAGTCCTTCTTTCTAGCCCTTCACCATCTGCAGGCAGCCTCTTTTGTCTCTTTTATGTCTAATTATTTTCACTCAGAAGAATTATTTTGAGATTCAGTCATGTTATTGTGTGTAGATCATTCTTTTTTGTTGCTAAGTGGCATTTTATTGTATGGATATATTACAATTTGTTTATCCATGTGTTGATAATGTTGATGGACATCTGGATTATTTCCAGTGCAGGGCTATTACAAATAAAGCTGCTGTAAACAATATTTCTCTTTTTTTAACTCCCCACTTGAGGAAGGGAATCATAGATGTGAGAGAAAAAATCTATTGGTTGCCTCCCATGCGTGCCATGACCAGGGATCGAACCTGCAACCTGGGTATGTGCCCTGACCTGGTATCAAACCTGTGATCTTTTGGTGTCCAGGACATCACTCCAACCCACAGAGCCACACTGGCCAGGGTCGGATATACAAGTATTTCTTTTTCTCAGGTAAATACCTAGAAGTGAATTGGCTGGACCATATGGGAGGTGTACATTTAATTTTTAAGAAACTGTCAAAGTGTTTCCATGGTGGTTACACCATTTTCTGTCTTTAGCAGCAGAATATAAAAGTTCAGTTCCCCCACATACTCACCAAGATTGTCATAGTCAGTCTTTTTCATTTTAGCCATTCTATTAGGTGTGTAGCGGTATCTCATTGGTATTTTAATTTAATTTAAATTAAAGCATTATTAAAATTTAATTTTTCTTAATGATAAGTAATGTTGAGCATCTTTTCATGTGCTATTTGCTATATGTTTATTTTCTCTGGTGACATATCTATTTGAATCTCTTGCCAATTTTTTATTGGGTTGTTTTCTGTCTTATTGTTCAATTTTAAGGGTTCTTTAATTATTCTGGATACAGGTCCTTCATTAAATACACACTTTGTAAAGATTTTCTTCCAGTTTGTCTTCTCTTTTTATTTTCTTGTCTTGAAGTCCAGAAATTTTACATTTTGATGTAGTTCTATTTATCTGCTTGTTCTTTTATGAACTGTACTTTTGGTGGCATATCTAAGAGGTATTTTTTTTCTTGCTTTTTTCTAGAAGTTTTATTGTTGTAGATTTTACACTTAGCCTTATGATTCATGTTGAATTAATTTTTGTATACAGTGTGAGGCATAAACTGAAATTGTAAAAAGTTCTTTCATATATTTATCCAGTTTTTCCAGCACTTTTTAAAAAATCTAGTTTTCATTCACTGCATTGTCTTTATAATTTGTAAGAACTCAGTTGTTCGAGTATATGTGCTCTATTTTTGCACTCTATTCTATTCTATAGTCTTCTCTATTGATCTATGTGTCTATCATTATGCTATACTGTTCTTATGATTGTAACTTCATAATAATTATTGAAATCAGATAGTGTTAGCCCTCTAATTTTATTCTTTTTCAGAACTGTTTTGACCACTTAGGTTCTTTATATGTCTATGTGAATTTTAAAATCACCTTGTCCATTTCTACAAAAAATGCCTGCTGGGATTTTTTTTTACTGGGATTGAATCTATAGATAAATTTGGGGGTAATGCAATCTTAACAATATTGAGCCTTTTAACCCATGAACAGAGTATAGTCAATTCTCATTTCTGGTAGTTATGGTCTAGAAAGTCGTCATGAACACTGAATTCATGAACACTGAACCATTGCTCTTAGGGGAAACAGAGAGTTAGGTTCCTGTGAGTCTGTAGTCACAACATTTTCATCAACTGATTGAGACATAATTTTGTTTTATGTGTATTTCTGTTTCAAGTCACTTTGTGTAATATCAGTTGTTGAGTTATTAACATTGAGCTTACAGCCAACAGCACTGTTAACTCATGCCTGAATGAAGTTCATCTAACACAAATCTTTCTTAATAAAGTACATCACAGCCTTCTTACACAAAGGAACACTATACAGCACTTCAGCACCATGCTTTGGGGCCATTTAAAAATCATATCAATATACAAATGTGAAAAATATGGCACTAAATAGACTGCAGAAAAGACACTTGCTTATGACATGGGAGATAAAACAGGAAGGCAGAAGGGCATCACCTTGTTTGACCTTGCTGGGAATGTGTGCATCAGGCTACTCAAATTTTTTGCTGCCCCGAGCATGCCTGTGAATGACTGCAACAGCAAGGCCATTATCCATTTGTGGATTACAAATAACTTTTAGCTAGTATGTGAAACCACAAAAGCAGAATCCACAAATAATGAGGATCAACTTATATCTCTTCATTTATTTAGGTTTTTTTTAATTTCTCTCAGCAATATTTTGTAGTTTACGCTGTACGAATTTTCCATAACTTGCAAGGTTTATTCCTAAGTAATTGATATTTTTTGGTGGTATCATAAATGGTATTTTTTCTATTTTAATTCCCAATTACTCATTGCTAGTATATGGAACTACAATTGTGTATTGATCTTGTATCTAGCAACATTGCTAAACTCAACCATTTCTAGTAGTTTTTCTTTGGGGAGTCCATTAGATTTTCTCCATAGATGATCATGCCATCTGCACATAGAGATGGTTCTACCTCTTTCTAACCTCATGCCTTTAATTTCTTTTATTTTTATCTGTTTGCACTGGCTAGTAACTCTAGTACAATGTTCCTGATGTGAGGGCAAAGTCTTTTACCATTAAGTATGATGTTAGCTGTAGCTTTTCATAAATGACCAAGGAAGGACAAACTTAGAAGGGACCTAAACCCCTTGGAAAAGGTATAGGTCAGCCACTGGATAGCAGACAAGCTTGAGGGTTCAGCCAGGCTGGAGCTGGTCTGGAGCTTCCGAGCAAGCAATAGGCTGCCTTCCAGAGCATGCGTGTGTGGGGGCAGCAAGCCCTCAGCAAACAGCGTCATGGGCAGTAGGAGACTGGGCACTGGTAGGATAGGCGGCCTTCAGGCTACCAGGGTCACAGATGGACTTGGAGAGGGAGATCTGCTGGCTACGTGAGACTCTCCAGAACACAGGCAACTATGTACAAGCCGTGAAGAGGCCTTGGTTTCCGAAGGGCTATAGAAAGGTGTTACCGGGCTGAGATTGCAAGGTGGCAGACCGATGGTGTTTTGCGCCTGTGGCTGAGGTGGGAATCCACCACAAGCCCCTCACCCAGAGCTGGAAATTGCAGGAAACCTTTTCCTCCTGCAGTGTCCCTCCAGGGTCCTCTGTTGAGAGCTTAAAATCATGCTCACTTGAAAGAAGAACTGTTTAAAGGAATTCTGTTGCTTATCATAGAATGCATATTGAAGGAGC
Source organism: Pteronotus mesoamericanus (assembly GCF_021234165.1). Classification (NCBI taxonomy): domain Eukaryota; kingdom Metazoa; phylum Chordata; class Mammalia; order Chiroptera; family Mormoopidae; genus Pteronotus; species Pteronotus mesoamericanus. Next base: position 22,333,130 of record NW_026555105.1, on the reverse strand, counting down.
ACTTGGAACTGAGGCAATAAGTTAATTACAGGTGGGTAGGACTTACCATTTTAACCACTCTCCAAAGCCAGCTGGAGAGGGAGTATGAGGTTCTCAAGAAGAGGGTAGAGATAGGGGAGGGGTCAAAGGATCAGCCCTAGGAGGCACATTTGGGGCCCTGAGAGCAGAGAGCTGGCTGGGCTCTGGGCTGGGGACAACTGGCTCGGCTGCCCAGGCATCCACGGCTAATCATCTTTTGTTCCCAGATTACTGCTCATCTGACAACCCAGGAAAATAGACTATTTCTTTGTGCTGGAATGGGGTGGCCTTCTCTCCCAGGCCCCATCTGCAGGCCTGGCCTGGCTGCCGGTCTAGAATTATGGGACACAGATGCCCACAGGCTGATCCTACCCACAGAGCTGGAACCAGACCCTTGTCTCTTAGTCCCTTAGCTCCATCTTGCCTGAGCCAGAGTTCTCAGCGTATGTCCTCTGTGTGCTCCACTCCCAGCTGCACACCTCTACCTGGTCTCCTTCAGGACTATCAGCTTGTGGCACGGAGCCCGGCACACGGTAGGGGCTCAGGAAATGTAAATGTCCCTATGATGAGAGAATCATGTCTACATGTATTTCATCTTTGAATCTCCAGTGCCCAGCAGAGTAGGTGCTCAGTGAATGCTTAAGATAAGCAGGAAGAAAGCCAAATAGGTGGCAAGGAGCTCCAAGGGTCCGCGAAAGAGATCAGGGCTATCTTTTCGTGTTCAAAGCGCTGTATTTGTATTCATCCATTAAACCCTCAGAATAATCTTGTGAGAGCGTTTATCATCTTCTCTACCTTAGGGAGGAAGACAATGAAACCCAGAGAGGCTAAGCAAATTGCCCAGGATCACACAGAAAGTGGCAGAACTGGGATTCTAACCCAGGCACTATAGTTCAGACCTCACTCAATCACCTCAAAATAGCTCTTCACCCATTTCTTCTGTATCTCCAGCCATTGAAGATTGTGACACACAGACTGAACAAACGACGTGCCAACAAAGAAGAACCCAAGTCTGCAGTACTCCCAGCATCAGGCTGTGGTGCTGGCTGCACCACAGAGGTGCCATTGTCCCAGATCTGCAGAAGGTGCCCTGGATCCCCTCTGGCTAATTTGCTTCTTTATTTTTTTAAACCCAGGTCTGCAAAGCTGTTATTAATAACAATAATACCTAACCTTTATTAGAATGAGCCAGAAGCACACTTGTGGGGCAGAGTGCCTGCTTGCCTACCCAACACCAAGTCTCCCTCAACCTTAGTAACAGGGCCACGGCCCTCGCTGTTTCCCAGTCTCTTCAGCCTCAGGTGTGGCCATGTGCTAAGTTCGAGCCAAGGAGATGGAGGTGGAAGGGGGGTGGGACTTCAGGGAAGATTCCATAAAAAGAGAAGGCAAGCTCTCTTTCTTCCGCTTTTTGTGCTGTTGTCCGGGATGAGGAGAACATGCCTGAAGCCATCCTGGACCAGGAGGTGACCTTGAAGATGGCAACTACCTGCTGAAGATGTAAGAGCTGGAAGGCAGAACGAGACAGGATCCCTGATAACCTCCTGTAACGAGCACAGTAGCCCCGGACTGTTCCTCACTCGCACTTTTACGTGAGAGAGAAACCTACTTCTTTCTTGTTTCATCTGATGTTATTTAGCGCCTCCTGTTTAGGCAGCCATACCTAATTGTCACAGACACAGGTGCAGTTGTTATCCCTGTTCTACATATGACAAAGCTGATTCGAGCCCAGGCAGTCTCACAGTGGGCCTGTGTGCAGAACCACTAAACTACAGGTGCTTCCCAGCAGAACGCTAATTGCTCACTGCGCTGGGTAAACAGTAGCTGGAGGGTAGCTGCGCTCTGCCAATGTGGGAACCAGGAATGTGAGGGTTTTGGCAGTGGCCTTGGTCTGCTGGCGGGGGCAACAGCTCTCTGTGTTCTCACCACATTGTAGTTGTCTGGGCCAGGGCCCCACAGCATTTTGGCGGGGGACCCAGTCCACGGTTATTAAATTCCTCATATTCTGATCTGCCCTCAAGGAACCAGGAGACCAAGCAGAGGCAATTACCGGAGGCTTTTGCAACAGACAAGTGAATCCAACCCCATGTGAAACGGGATGGGGTGGCTGAAGTCCCCTAACAGGGAATTAGGATCTGAGAGCTGCAAAGATGATCTCATTTAGCATCTCCCAAAGTGGGCCCTCAGCATTGCCACAGAACACTAGTGTCAAGGGATGTGAACAGGTGTTCAATGTAGAGGCATCGGTGATCCAAGAAACTTGAGAAACAAGACTTACTACAGGACTTCTCAGAGATTTTTCCTTTTTTTTTTTTTTTTTTTTTTTGAGGAGTATCTCAAAGTATGTTTTCCACCTTTAAAAAATATTATGAAGCCCTGGCCAAGTGGCTCTGTTGGTTGCAGCGTTGTCCCATGCACCAAAAGGTTATGGGTTCGATCCCCGGTCAGGGCACACACCAAGGTTGTGGGTTTGAGGGCCGGTCAGGGCACATATAGGAAGCAACCGATCAATGATTTCTCTCCAATCGATGTTTCTTTCTCTCTCCTCCTTTCTCTCTAAACATTCTTGGGTGGGGGTTTTAAAAAATATTATCAACAGATACGCTTTATGGGTAATGTACTTCATGCCAGGCACTATGCTATGGATTATATACGCACTATGTCATTAATTCGCAGAAAAATCTATGAAGTGGGTACTGGTATTGTTGCCATTTTATAGGTAAGAAAACTGAGGCTCAGACAGTAACATGCCAAGGTCACAAGACTGTCAGTGGTAAAGCAGCAATCCAAACCCTTCCGTTGATTCCAGAATGTGCCTATATGGCCCAGAGAAGAGAAAATTTGCCACATCCCTCACAGCAGGCAGGAGGAGGCCATGCTGGATCTGGATTCTAGTTTCTTGACTCCTGTTACAGTTGCTTGTTTTCTTTTTTCATGCTTTGCTGCTTCTAGATTCATGAGCATATGTCAGTTGGAGCTGTGACCAAGAGGGCAGCCGGAGGTGAAGCAGAAGGTTCTTGCCTTTTCTGCCACATCCTACAATGACCTCTCATTCACCTTAATGGACCTGTCATACTACACAGGGACACACCCCTCCCCGAACTGGGCCCACCAGTTACAGGCCGTGCCGTCCACCACAGGCACAGCTCACAGAAGCAAGCCCAACACTGCTCTGGGTGTGTGGCTTTTACATTTTTAAACGGTCGAAGGAAAATATTTTTGTGTGACACTTTGGTGAAAGTTATGCGAAATCCAAATTTCCGTGTGTGTAAATACCATAAATAAAGTTTTACTGGCACGCAGCCACGCTCGTTTGCTTACATACTGTCTATGGCTGTGTATGTGTCACGATGGCCGAGCAAAAAGCCACGGCGGGGCCATGGCCTGCAAAGCCTGGAGTGTGTACTTTTTAGCCCTTGACAGTAGAAGTTTGTGCATCCCTGTTCCAGATGAAAGGGAGCAAAGCCCAACAGTATCTTCATCCACATCTGGTGACTCCTTCTCAAGGAGCTGGTTTCATTCCTACCTCCCAGGAGCCGACGGGAATGAAATGGACTGTGACTAAACCTCAGGAATGGAGAGAAGCTGCAGGCCAGGCCACGAGGGCGGGGGTGGGGGGAGGTGCGCGCAGGAGCCCTGGGTTCGTGTCTGAGGGCTTCCCCCCCGACCCCCGTAGGCTCAGAAGAGCAAGTGCCTTCCACTGGCCTGTGTTCCTAACTGAAAAATGTGCTCTCATCCATCTACTTAATACATATGTACTGAATGCCTACTATGAGCCATGTCAGGCACTGACTGTGCAAGGATATATAGATGATTTAAATACAGACAATTTTCGACATATGATGGCTCGACTTCAGGTTTTTTCACTTTACTATGGTGCAAAAGTGATACCCATATAACCATTCTGTTCTTCACTTTCAGTGCAGTATTCAATACATGAGACATTGAACACTATTTAATGAAATAATAGGCTTTGTGTTAGATGATTATGCCCAACTATAGGCTAATGTAAGTGTTCTGAGCATATTTAAGGTAGGCTAGGCTAAGCTATGATGTTCATCGGGTAGGTTAGGTGTATTATATGCATTTTCAACTTAAGATGTTTTAAACTTATAGTGGGTTTATTGGTATGTACCCCATCGCAGGTCAAGGAGTAGCTGTATACATACACACACTTATATGGGTACTATATATATGTATATAATATTTAAACCTTTCTGCTAGTGATAAGTGCTATAAAGAAAAATAAGGTGCCTTGGCTGGTGTGGCTCAGTAGATTGAGCACCAGCTGTGAACCAAAAGGTCACTGGTTCAACTCCCAGTCAGGGCACATGCCTGGGTTGAAGACCAGGACCCCAGTTGGGGGCCTGCAAGAGGCAACATCTCTCATGCATTAATGTTCCTCTCCCTCCCTTTTTCCCTCCCTCCCCCTTACTAAACATAAATCATTTTTTAAAAAAATAAAAATAAGGTATGTCATAATTGTCAATGATACATCTGATAAGGTGTTAATACCCAAAATTTATAAAGAACTCATACTACTCAACACCAAAAAAAAAAAAAAAAGAAAAAATCCAATTAAAAAAATGGGGCAGATGACCTGAACAGACACTTCTCTAAAGAGGACATACAGAATAACAGACGTATGAAAAAGATGCTCAGTGCCACTAATTGTCAGAGAAATGCAAATTAAAACCACAATATCTCCTTACACGTGTGAGAATGGCTATCATCAATAAATCAACAAACAACTAGTGTTGATGAGGAGTGGAGAAAAGAGACCCCTCAGGTACCGTTGATGGGAATGCAGTTTGGTGCAGCCACTGAGGAAACAGTATGGAGTTTCTTCAGAAAATTAAAAATAGATCTGATTTGCTTTATGACCCAGAGATTCCATTTCTGGAGATTTATCCAAAGAAACTTGAAACACTAATTTGAAAAAATATATATGCACCCATATATTCACTGCAGAGTTATTTACAATAGCCAAGCTATGGAAGCAGCCCAAGTGCCCATCAGTAGATGAGTAGATAAAAAAAAGCTGCGGTACTTTTAAACAATGGAAAATTACTTGGCCATTAAAAGAAGGAAATCTTAATCATTTTTGACAGCATGGATCGACCTAGAAGGTATTATGCTCAGAGAAATAACTCAGTGACAGAAAGACAAATACTACCATATGATTTCACTTACATGGGAATCTAAAGAACAAAATAAACAAACAAAACTGAAACAGACTCATAGACACAGGGAGAAAATTGGTGGTTGCCAGGAGGGGTTTGGGGACTGGGTGAAAGGGGTGAAGGAGCTAAGAAGCATAAATTGGTAGACAAAATAATCTTGGGGATGTAAGGAAGCACAGAGAAATATGGTCAACAATATTGCAGTGACTATGCATGGTGCCAGTTAGGGAACTGGAAATAATGAGCGGACACTATGTGAAGTATATGATTGTCTAACCACTAAGCTGTACACCTGAAACCAATACAAAATAAAATTAAAAGAAAAACAAAGCATGTTAAAGAAATAGCGGTGGTAATGAGGTATTTCTTTAAATAAGGGGGCTAGGTAAGATTTCTTGGGTGTATGAGCAGACACCTATAGGAAGCAATGAAGTAATGCATCCCAGGCAGAGGCAACAGCCAGTGCAAAGGCCTGAGACGGAGATGCCTTGCATGTGCATAAAGAACAGGTGATGAGGCCCAGATGGCTAGAGTGTAGAGCCTAAGGAGTAAGCAAGAGAAAGGTGGAGAATGGGGGCCTTGCCACGGGGAGAGCCCGAGTAATATCCTAGGTGCAATGGAAATCTATAGATGGTTTTGCACCATGACCTGGTCTGCTGATTTAAAAGGAAATCTGTTGTGTGGAGGCTGAATTGGAGGGGTGGGTCTCAATACCACAGGTAAAGACCTCCCGGGAGGCAGGGAGATGCTGCCACTCTCCAAGTGGAAAAGCTAGTAGGAAATGAGGGTGCCTGGCCTGCTGCAGTCTGTCAGGGCACTGCAGGCCGAGGGGCGGCCACACACCTGGAGAGGGCCAGGCCCAGGTCAGGTAGCAGGCTGGACCGAGTGCGGGTCTCAAGACTCGCTCCTCCAGCAAGTCTCCGCTACCCCGCACTCCTCAGCTCCTGGAGTCCCTCTCTCCGGCCCAGCAGGCCATGATGGCATCCGTCTTCTCTGAGCCCTTCCCCCTCTGGACCTGGAGCTCCTGCCGGCAGGGTCTCTGGCTCACAAGAACTGGGATTGTCAGGAGTGTGGATTTACCCACAAAGCCGGAGGCTGGAGAAGGATGGGTGGATGGCAGCAGGTCAGGAGGGGAAGGTCAGTGAGGCAGGGCCTGGATGTCAAACTTCTGCTTCCCATGGAATGGACACCAGCCTGCTCCAGGCACGCCGGATCCTTCCCTCAGGGGCCTGGGTGACACACCTCTCTCATCTGTGGAGAGTCTGGCACTTAATAGACCCTGTTCCAGGGTTGGGTCCCTAGTGCCTCATCACCCACACCCAAAGCCAACACAGAGCTTCTCAGCGCCCCTGCATCTGTGAACCCTGCCCTAACCAACTCCGTGGTGCCAAGGACACACAGGGAAATGCTCATGGGGGCGCCCACCATGTATTTTGCATGAAAACCTTAAGTGCTGTCGACCATCCTATGAAGTGGATATTTACTACTCTGTAGATGAGAAAATGAAGCTGGAAAGATGACCTGCCTCAAGGTCAAAAAGCCAGTAAATAGCAGAGGCACTCTGTGTTTTCTGAGCTCTGCTAGGCACTCAGCACTTGCTGGATCAGTGACTGACTCAAGCATCTAAAGCACCAATTTGTTATTCTCCCTACCTTTTTAAATACATCTTTTAAACATTTTTAAGGAAAGATTTTTGTTGCGTAAATGAGTGGCACAGTTTGTTGTGCCACTCATTTCATGCATTCATTAATTGATTCCTTTATGTGCCCTGACGGGATCAAGCCCTGTGGTATGACAGTGCTCTAATCAACAGAGCTATACAGCCAGGGCCTTATTCTCCCATTATCTGCTATTAATAGTATAATGATGCAGACATCTGTAACACCTACCAGTATGGCTATAAAAACAGACAGTAACAAGGGCTGGCAAGGATGTGGAGAAAGTGTAACTCTCATACATTCCTGGTGGGAATAGGAAATGGTGCAGTCTTTGGAGAACAACCGAGCTGTTCCTCAAAAAATTATAGTTACCATATGACCCAGTGGTTGTACGGCTAGATGTATGTGTCCAAGGGTATTAAAAACAGGTCTATCCTGAAACTAATGCAAAATGTTAAATGTGAACTTAAGTGTGTAATGGAAAAAAAAATAAAAAACCATGTCTATGCAAAAATTTGGATATGTGTTCATAGCAGCATTATTTGTAATAGCCAAAAATGGGGGAAAAAGATGTCCATTAACTGATGAATGGATAATGTGGTATTTCCATACAATGAGGTACTTATTCAGCAATAAAAAGGAATGAAGCACTGATATGAGCTATGACATGGACAAGCCATGGAACATTGTCAAGTGAAAGTAGCTAGACACAAAAGGCCACGTACTGTATGACTCCATTTCTATGGAATGTCCAGAATGGGCAAGTCCTTAGAGACAAAAGGTATATTAGCGGTTGCCAGGGCCTGGGAGTGCATATTTGGGAGGGGATGAGAAGCTAGTGCCGATAGGGATGAGTTTCTTTTTGAAGTGACAAAAATGTTCTGGAGTTAGGTGGTGGTAATGATTGCACAACTCTGCATAAACTAAAAATGACTAGCATAAACACTTCAAAACGATGAACCATCCCAACAAAGTTGTTAAAAAAACAAACTCGTCAGCTGTCCTTCTCTAAGCTCCAGGCTGCCGCGCAGGCTACAGAAGTATCCTTCGCAGAAGCTCCGTCCCCAGCAGGCACTGGTCACCAAAGCCAGGGCCTGGAATGCAGCTTGTTCGCTCCTGTTAGGCAAGAAGCCTCTTACTTTTTCCTCTAACACACGATCCCAAGTCCTGACTGTCCTGCAGTTTTGATTCTTGGGTTTATCAGGTCTCCTGAGAAAAGGTCCAAGTGGGGAGTCCCCTGTCAAACATCAACTCTATTTTAGTTTGATGAGCTTTCTGAGGCTGTGTGGGACACCAGGGGTCAGAGCTCAGGACTCCGTTCAGCAGACTGGGAGAATCCCATACCTGCCTATCTGGGAAAAGGGAACTATAGTCTTTCATTGAGAGCCTACTAAGTGCTGGGCCCAACACCAGGTTCTTAACCTTCAGCTATCAACTTCACTTTGTACGAGGAAGGAGAGGTGCAGCGAGGCTGGATCACCTGCTCAGTGGCAAGTGGCGCAAGCCCCGGTCCTTCCAGAGAACCAAGCATCCATTCACCCAGCGGTCTGGATTTTCCAGGGCTAGATTTCCCATTGGCGCAGGCGCTCACACCACGCCCACCACGCAGGCTGGCGGACACATGGAAGTGGCTGGCTTTTCATGAGTGTCAGTCCTCATCCCTCAGGGAACAGGGCTTCTGTTGGCCAGGCAGAGGGAGATGGGCCTCACGTACTTTCTTCCAGCCCCAGACCCACCACTGCTGCCTCGCTTAGCGCCCTCTGCTCTCTAGGCCTGGCTATTTCTCAGCCCACAGAGCTGTCCCGCCCTGGCCCACTCCTCTGGGAGCCCAGGTTCTTGCTGCTGCGGTCTGGAGACCCTTTGTATCTCTGTATTAAAAATCCGAGGGCAGAGCTTGCAGAAGCATGGTGCTGGGGCTGACAGGGCCCGGGAGATGTTTGGAGGGCCCACCACGCTGGTGGAGGCTCTGGATCCCTGCAAAGGGCACATTAGGCGTGGCGTGGACTCCTGCTCCCCAGAGGGAGGTCCTGGTCTGCACACCTGCTCCCCGATGTGGGGTGGGAAGAGCAGTTGAAGGACACCAGGTGGTTTTCCTACCAAGTACCCGAGGTCTTTTTCTCTCATGTTGCTCACCCATGGGGACCAAGGACAGGGGACAGGAGAGCTGTCACACGGGTTGGCTTCTCCCCAAACAGGTGGCGATAAAACCACAAACACTCCTTTTCAAATCACATATGGCTCTTTGACCCCGTCAAATAACTTTATTCACACAAACGTCCCTTAATTTACAAAGCCTCAGTCATTCATACACATTAGGGGGATCCACAGTGTTCAAGGAACTTAAATATAATGTATCATACCAACCCAAGTAAACCAAGTACAAAAAATATTCATATAAAGTTGTTCACACGTAGGTCCTAGATTACCAGCTTCTGTGCAAAAAAAAAAAAAAAAAAAAAGAAAAAAGAAAAAAAAAGAAAAAGAAAAGAAAAAGAAAAAAGAAAGGAAAATAGGCTTATTAACTAGTATTTGAAACGAACTTTGTGCCTGGGTTAAGACTTCCCTCACACCAAGATGGCCCCATGTGACTGTTAAATCAGGGCAACTACTCCCGCCTCTGATGGAGAGAGGCCCCTGGGGCTCGTATCTTTAAACCATCCCTAAACAAACTCCCCCCTGTGGCCTCCATTGTTACCCCTGCAATCTTGGGGGAAGGGGGCTCGGGAAGCCTTCAGACAGTGGGTTCATCTCTCGATGATGGCTGTGGATGCAAACATTAGTCAGCCCTCATGTCTCATCTCCTGGTTCCCCTCCTGAGGGTGCCTCCCCAAGCTTAGGGCAGAGACGGGCCTGTGTCGTCTGGAAGGATTAGCCTCAGTCCCAAGCCCTACAGTCTGAAGCCCTGAGCAGTCCGAGTTCGGCTGTTGTGAGGTTGCCAGTTCCTAGGAGACTCCAGCAGCTGTCTGTCTGGTGGCCACCAGACAGACCCAGGGAAGGGGAAAGGAGTCATGCAGGGCAATAGCCCAAGAGCCCCACTTTTGAGTCAGAGCCACCAGTGCTCACGATGTGTGTGGGCACCAGCAGGGTCAGGCGTGGGAGGCATATTCAGAGGGTGGGGCTGGAGTCCCAGGGGACATGGAACAGCTGAGGGCAGAGTTAGACTCCTATTTCTCCAAGCTTCCAAAAGATGCCCCACTGCCAAAACCCAGACACCCATCCGTTTTCTAAGAAGGCAAACAGCCAACAGCATAAAGAGTCCCACAATGTCAGCTCTTTTCCTTTTCTTAGAAACAGACTCCAGCAAAAGAAAAAAAAATCATCTTATTGCTCCAAACACTGGTTCTCTAGGCAGCGACTGATATGTTAAGGAGCGGAGACTCTTGAAGGAAAGGAATGAGAGGTGGGGAATGTCCAGGGGCCAGGCGCGGTGAGGAGGGCGGCCAGTGGTCATAGCACCGCAGGGTCGGAGAGCAGAGGGAGCGCGGGGGGCGCACCCCCGCCACCTCTGCCTTCATTCACTCTGGGCCACCGCAGGCAGTGCCTTAAAGGAGGCCAGGCCCTGTCTGTCCCGAGAGTCAATCTCCACCTAGTGTTGGGCACGATTCCCCCCTGGCTGTAAACAGGGTTATTTCTCAAGTAAACATGATACACTCCCTCAGAAAGGCAGCCGTGAAGGGCAAACCACATCCGGGCAGGAGGAAATTCCTGTCCCAATGCCTCTGGGGTGAGATGAGGCTGAGGCCTGAGATCTTAGTCCCCAGTGCCCAGGAGGGGGTCGGATGGAACCGGTCTTGAATGAACCGACTGTGGCGTCCTCCTGGCGAGAGGTAAGAGGCAGGGAGCTGCTAGGTAGTAAGAGGCAGAGCGCGCCTGTCGGAAGCAGTTTCTCCATCCTCGGCTAAAGCTTCCAGAGAGTGCCCTGGCGGTGGGTGGGGGGAGGTATACCTGGCTGCAGCCCTCAGGGAGGGAGAGGGGAAGGTGATGGGAGCGTAACCCTCCGCACGCGGCTGTGACTGGGAGTGAGAGTTTAAGAGACAGATGGACACAAGGAGGAAGAAGAAACATACTCGGGGGAGCCAGGGGTCTGGCCAGGGGAGGCAATGGAATAAGGCACTATGATCTGTCCTGCTGATTCCTCTCACTTACGGGGAAACTGAGCTCAGACCCACAGGGCTGAGGCCCAGCCCCTCCCTCTATCCTTTTCACAGACTGAAAGAGAGAATAACTGACGGCTATTTTAAAGTCTGGAAACTTTTAGAACTTGGACAAGCTTAACAAACTTGGTGGCACTGAGATGATGTATTGCAGAGCTGCCGCCAGGGCTGAGACCCGGGGTGAAAGAATGAAAAGGCAGAAAGAAGTGTGAAAGGTGACCACAGCGGAAACAGGTGGCAAAGTGGCTGAGAAAGACGACAGGAGCCACCCAGGCCTACGCAGGGGCTAGTCCACAGACTGGGCAGAGGCAGCACTTCCCTTAGGGCGGACTCCCACCTAGCGGCCTGGGTGCTGCAGGCCCACAAAGTGCAGGGAGCGGGAGCGGGGAGAAGAGGGAGACAGGCACTTGGGGCTAACGAGCTGGCCCTCGGGAGCTAGGGAAGGAGGGGCTGCGAGCCCTGCAAGGTGAGGGTGTGTGGGAGCTGGCTACCACCAGGCTGCCCACCTCACCCAAAAGGTGCCAGGAAAAATAACCCAGGGGGAGCACCACAGCTCCCAGACCTCATTCGGACAGAGCTGAGAGACTAGGGAGGGAGAAGACAAAGAGAAGCAAACAGTAAGCAACTTGTTAAGCTTGAGCCCTCACTAGGGACAGAGCGTGAGTCGCAGCCAGGGAGAGTCGGGGGTGCCGAGTTTGGGGGCTGTTTTTCCCATCTGCTCATATACGAAGAGACAGCCGGCCCAAGGGGAGGTGGTGCTGGGGCAGAGGGGTGCGCACTGCGGGTAGGGGACGCTCCGCGCCCGGCCTCCCGGCCTCCCGGCCACAGCTCAGAGCACACACCGGAGAAGCGAGAAGAACCGAAAGGCAGGCGATCACAAAGGATGTCGGCCAGGGAAGGGAAGGGCCTGGTTACCACCTGCAGCCCCGCTGGATCCTGCTAACCACAGCCAACTGTCTGCCCAGGAGGAAGCAGCCTTGGTATCTGAGGGGCTTGAATAAAGGCTGAAAGAACGTGAGCAAACATATTGCCAAGTGTGAGCTGTCGTTGGGCTAGCCCCCCACACCCCTCAAGCCACAGGACCATGGCTGCTGCTCTGGGGGAAAAGCCCCCCCCCCCACATTGGTCACATACAAACTTAAATGTCCTCCAGCTATCTCCCCTATTGATCCTATGCTGGGTTAGAGTAAACAAAAACCCAAAATAAACACAAATGAAGAACTCCTCCCTCCTCCCCGAAGACCCTTTCCTGGAGCAGCCAAAGTAGTGTGTCCAGGTGAGGGGCACAGCATAGCCAGTCCTCACACGGGGGAGAGCGCGCCCGGCCCAGAGGCCTGTGCAGGGGGAGGCTGCGCGAGTGCTGGAGGGGAGCGGAACCTAAGCTACACTGACCGACACTGCTGGCGGGGTCCAAGGGCTCCCGGCTGGGGAAGCTCTAAGGTGGCAAACCCATCATCGGGCACCTACAGGCTATAGGGGACTGCCCAGCCACCTCCCTATTCTTGGCAGTTCCATCCTTTTCCCATCAGACATTTACACCAAAAGCAAGCACCTAGCAGTACGTCCCTGGGGTGCAGGAGATGGCGCCTGACACTGCCACCCTAAGTGACACCGTGAAACTCGGCACAGAGGGCACGCCCTTCACTGCTGGGACAGCCAGTCTAGGCCACCCAGTTCTTACGGCAATGGTCCCAGCGGGATCTCAGGGACTCAGGCAGTCTCTGTGACAACCTGGATGACTGGTGGACACAAGCAGGAAGATGCTGCAGGGGCCGGGGGGTCGGGGGGAGTGAGCTCGCAGGTGCCTGCTAAAGACCCAGCAGTGTCCCAGGCAGAGGTTTGGCACGACAGTTTTTTCCTGGGGACCTTCTTCTGGGGGGAAGATCACTAACAGAAAGGTAGGCTTGTAGAGTTGGGGTGGGCTGACCGCTCAACTGCCAGCAAGTGGGAGATGGTCACCTTCTGTCTGGTTCCCCCAACCCCCGCCACCCACCACAGAGATCCGAGGTTATAAAGGGCAGGAGGGGGAAGGAATGGGTTCCCACCACTGTAAGTCCTGGTGTGGCCTGGGGTCTCCAACAGCTTAAAGAGAACACACACACAGTTTAGAGCTTCTTTCTCGAGTTCTCTGGGCCAAACACTTCTTCCAGGTGGTTCTTTATCCCAGGCCCGAGGGCTGGCCCGGAGCAGCCCACCAGAGTCCGGCAGTTCTGTGTCTGGTGGAAAGGCGGCCCAGAGGCTCCTTCTGCCTTCATGCCCCCGTTCCAGGAGAAACCCCCCATTCTCCATGGAGAGGCAGGCCTTCTCCAGGGGAAGGCAGGTGTTATAAGCAGAACTGAGAAATGGGTAAAAGAAAGGGAAAATAAAGGACAAAAACAAAATAGCTCCCTAACCCCTTAAAAAAATAAAAAATGAAACTTATACATATGTTTTGTCCATATTAAATTTCTTTAAAGAAATTGGTGCCTGTCCATAGCAGAGCTTCTGCTCTTTTGAAGTCTTAAATCATTTAAATTAAAAAAGAAATAGAAAAGGAAAAAAAAATGAAAGAGAAAGACAAAAAAATAAAATAAAAAAAGTTAAGCACAACCGAAGAGGGGAAAAACCCAAACAAAAGCTTCACATTGCTGGAGATCCAGCTGTCGGGAGATCGCCAACGGCCAAGCCACCACCTGTACCCTCTGCCGTCCTCCGTGAGAGACTTGATGAGACTGTGGGTCCCGAGGATCAACCTGGAAGACAGAAGGCAGGGAACGAGTGGACACTGGGTCAGTGGGCGTGGGGTGCCTCCGGGCTCCAGATCTCCCACCAGGTGCTGGTACCCAACCCAATGAACTCGGAGCTGTAATGTGCTGGGGGCCTGGGGAGAAGGTTTCTAAATACTTTATCTGAAGTCAGTTGAGCTTCACTGTTACCACCCTGCTGCAGACACACAGTCTTACTATTCAGAAAAGGAAACTGAGGTGCAGGTCAAGTTACATGCCCAAGGTCACACGGACCGAGGGGCAGACCCTGGCTGAGAGCCCAGGCATACAATTCTGATCGTGAATCCTGTGCCTAATGGCTTCCTGCACTGTTAAAAAAAAAAAAAAAAAAAAAAAAAAAAAAAAGCCACCAGACCCTAGCCGTCCGCCTGTCCCCATAGGCCTTGGAAGCCCTGGTTCCCCTCATAACCCTTCCTCACTCTCTCTAACTGTGCTGCCCTGAAACCTCAAAGCAACTCTCTTGAGTTTACTTATCTCACTTTAAGAGACAAGAAAAGTGAGGCTCAGGCCTCTGAGAAGCTGTACTATGGGTGGGCAGCCAAGGCTCTTCTGTCGCAGGTGAGGCCGGAATCCCGCTGCCAGGAGCAGGGCGGGCCTCACTGCAGCGGTCGGGAACTAGGTTCTGAGGCCAGACCCCGTAGCTGGGTCTACAGGCTCTGCCGCTGGACTGTGGACAAATTTAAGTCCTCTGTTCCTTGATCTTGTCACCTGTACCTAAAACACAGGTTATTATGAGGACCAAGTGACCTAATACATGTAAAACTTAGAACAGTGCCTAGCTGTTATTTTTGGCTATTATTTGGGAATTAATGGCCTTGGTGCTGGGCCTTGGGAACAAGACAAGCCACCTGCCCTTCAGGAACCTGTTCTAGTGGAGGCCTAGCCTGCACGCCCCACCAGAGCTCAGCCCTGGGCCGGCCCTCGCCCCAGCCCAGCTTTCCCAGTCTGAGCCTGGTCACAGCGCCGTGCAGCCCTATCCTAGGCAGGGCAACGCCCGGGGCAGCAACGCTCCAACCGAGAGTCACTAAGTCATGTAAGGGCTTCAAAGTGCCCGCCCCCCCTTTGAACAACTGAATCAGACACGTCTGTCACCCTGTGCCTGAAATCCCCCCACCAGCTTCCATGCTCTGTAAGCTCTTTGCTCAGGAGGCGTGCCCTGCCAGCCCAGCGCCTTCCCCACCATTACTTGCTGCCCGTGCAGTCTGCCAACACTGGCCGTCGTCCTCTGGTCCTGGCTGGGGCACAGTGATATCGAATGGATCGCATCCTGTCAGCCTCAGTTTCCTCCTCTGAGAAATGGCGGGGCTCTATTCTGAGGTATGGGAGGGGATAACTAAAAAGTACCTGGCCCACGGCAGGAACTGAAGTACTCGATGAGCCCATCCTCTCCCAGCCATTTGTCCCCACCAGAAATGATGAAAGCTCTCAGATTTAAACAGGCCGCAGTCCTCAGCCATTGAACCGCCTCGCTGCTCGTAGCTGGGTGGGGGGGCCAGGCAGAGGGCACGCCCCTCGCTGGAGGAGGACAGCGAAGCTGTTTGGAGAGCAATCCGCCAATGTGTGTTCAGAGCTTCCGACGTGTTTAGACCTGCAGACCCTATAATTCCACTTCTGGAAATGTAGCTTAACTGATGATCCTAAGCATGAAAAGGACTGTATGAAGATGTTCACTGAAGTATATTTAAATTGCAAGGCAACAACCCACAAATCCAAAACTAAGAGATTTAAGCAAATGATCCATCCACTCAATATTTACAGAGGAAATGAGAAGGCTGTATGGCGTTTTGAACATTATGGCAGAAGCACTTCGCTGGGTTACGTGGGAAGAGGCAGTCTACACAGCTCTGTGGCACACAGCATGACCATAACTACGTTAAACTCAAAACCTCCAAGTACAGGAGAACCTGGCACAAAATATACCACAATGCCGTACTTGTCATGGGTGTGTTTTCTCCTTTCCCCAGTTTTCCTCTGTATTTTTAGTACCGAGTACATATCGCATTGTCATGCTCAACTCTGTAATGGAAAAAATAGTGTGCTCCCATCAACGAGGAAGGCTGGCAGCTGCAACAGGGGGTCCACGGGGCAGCGAGCAGTCCGGGCAACCAGACCCAGGGCTTTCCTGGGCTCCTCCATGGACAGTGGACACGGAGAATTCCCCACCCCTGTCAGACCTCTAGATGCGAGGCTGGATCCCCTCCTCCGCTGCTCAGGTGAGGCGACCCAGAGTCTGTGTGTGGAGTAAAGTAGGGATAAATGATAAAGCACCAGAAAGGTATCTGATCTGGAAATAAAATGTTGGATTTCTCAGGTCCAACCTTTTCCTCTGCTGCTTCTGTTGCCCTGCTAGCTAAGTCCTTTCAACAAAAATCCAAGGGTGGGCTTTGCACCTCAGTTTTTGACTTGTAAAAATAAAATCATGACACGCATGACCCAGCGGCCTCCTCACTTCCAGCCTTACTTGGCATGCCTGTTGCCTTCACCCTGTGCTTTCAGGAGACAAAGCAGAGCGCCGAAAGACGAGAGGGAAGGGACAGCCTGGGGGAGGACCTCACCATCCAAGACACTCTAAGTCCTTGTGCAGTATGACAAGAAAAGCCGTCAATTGCACGGTCGTGTGTGATCTGCTCTGGTTATCTCTGGGACCACTTAGGACCTTTCAACACTGCTTTCCTCCCTCCCCTGGTAGGACTCAAGCTACGACAACCTCCTCAAAAGGATGGTCCTCAGCAGGAGGGTGACCACTGGCAGCTGAAAGCCGTGTGGCAAAGGCGGCGGAGAGATTCAGAAGCCAGAGTCCCTTTTTCCGTAATAAACTGGTGGAACAGAGCGTGTGTGCCAGCAGCTCGGTACTCTGCAAGAGCTCCTGAGACACAGGCATGTAATGACCGCTGTAATCACCAGGTCCCTTGCCAGGAATCAAGGCTGACATTTCCCACAGGCTCTTCCCCCCACCCTCCAGCTTTGGCGTTGGCTCCAGCCCTCCTGGTAGGTCTGTTGGCTTCACCCGTGGGCAGGGACATGGAAATGAGAGGGCGCACTTCTCCCTGGAGAGGACCTAGACTTTGAGTCTCCCTCCTGTCTCCTATTAGAGAAGGCACAGCTTTCCAAGGAGCCAATGGCAGAAACCTCACTGGAAGACGATGGGGGCCCTTCCTATGGCCATGAACAGGAGTGCTCGGGTTGGAGCAGCTGCAGACCCTCCCAGGCATTCAGTGCAACTGTAAGTGATGTAGGTCCCAGCCCTGGTGGCCCTCGCACTTCATCCCAGAAAAAGGCCACGCCTCGGCTCCCTGACTATCCACGCCGGGGTGGGCTTCACTGCTCGGTTACCGGCTCCAACCAACCAGGGCCTGTCTTGTCCTTCAGTGCAACCCCTACCTCTGACCAGAGCCCTCCCTAGAGGGCAAAGCCACACCCACTGAACACAAACAGTGGTGTGATACACCTAGAGATGACACCGGCTGCATGTTCCATTGTTCACTTTCCCGTTCCATCGTTCACTTTTCCGATCATCGCATCTTACGAGGGTGGATTTGCCCATTTTAAGAAGGATGTAGGCCCAGAGAGAAGGAGCAGGCGGGCCTACGCCGCGGAGCTGCTGAGCAGTAGAGCCAGCACCTAATGCAAACTTCTGCAGCCCCTTCACTGCCCAAGGTCTTTCCCCTATGGCAGTCTTTGGTGCTTTCAAAACCAGCTCAGCCAGCGGTCCTAACAGCCTGCGTTTGAGACGGTCTTGAGAGGCAAAGTGTTAGCGACTGGGCGTGTTGGCACATTCTGCCCTTTCGTAGTTCAGCTCTCGGACCAAGTTCCCTCAGCACATCTGACCTCCTTATTTCTCTGTACTTATCACAACAGCAATCACTTGTCTAGCATTTCTTATGTGCCAGGCATGTTCTATGTAGATAGAATGCTTCGTGTGCGACACCTCAGCCAGGGACCTGTAAACCCTACATGGCTTTCCATTCACCGTGTCCCAAAATGGACCAGGTGTTTCATACCTACCGCCTCACTTCACTCAACGGCCCTCTGAGATAGGAGCTGTGGGCACTCCAGGGTTAGAGATGAGGAAACGGGAGCTCAGAGAGACCTGCAAGGCTAGTAAGTGGTAGAGGAAACGGTTTGGACCTAAGTCTGTCCCAGTCCAAAGCTCCTGCTTGTAACATGTAATTTTTAATTCTGTCCTTCTACAGAGACAAGAAGAGCTTAATCAGTTTAAAACCCATGTAAGCCTTTCATTTACAAACAGATTCACTCAGAAGAAGGCTCACGGAAGGCTTGGCTCAGGTACCCCTGCACAGGCCTGGTGTCCAGAGCACAAGCGGGGATGCGGTGCCAACCAGGCAGTGAGGAGCGTTCTGGCAAGAGCCTCCGCCAGCCAAGCACTTGTCTGGTCTGTGCAAGGAGACTGGGGAACCAAACTGTCCCATAAGGCCACTAGCAGAGTGGAGACCACCAGCTGGGGAGAGCTGCGGTGGGCGCAAACGATGATGGCTGGGGACCGAGTGGGCGCACAGACGGAAAAGAAAGCCATCTGGTTGGCGTGCTCATAGCCCAAAGTGCAGCATACACTCACACTGCAGCACTGCTGGGCAGGTGGCCAAGAGCTCACCCTTACCTAAATTCTCCCTGCGGTCCTGTGCGGTAATACTATCACTGTAGCTAATGATACATTTGATATACTAGACGCCATGCAGGACTTAATATGCAATGCCTCCATTGTCCAAACAAAGGACCATGTAAGAATTCTCTCCATTTTACTGATGAACACACCGAGGCTCAGGTATTAATTTTCAGCATATCATGCTGTGGAGGCCCAGAGGCCCAGAGGCAAAGGGTCATCTCTGGGTCACGGAGGGCAGGTCTCCTTATAAATAGGATTAGCTTCAAAATGAGTCATTCTTCACTTGTTTAACACACTGAACAAAGCAGCTGGCTTTTCATACTCAGTTATCAGCATGCCAGCCCTTGGGGAGTTCAGCGGCCCCAGCATTACCGTCAATTCTAATCTGTCAGAGGGACCAAAGCCAAGCTTTCTGATGCATCATCCCTCTTCAGCTTAGCTAGCAACAGTGGCGCGAGGAAGAGGGCAAAACCAGGAATGACTGCGCTGTGAGCAACCCCCGGCACAGTATCTGGGGGTCCTACTGTCAGGGAGAGAAAAATGGGGGTAGAGACGACAAATGGGCTCGCAGTGTTTTCTGCCTTCAGGTCTACAGAAGAGGCATGGTGTCAGGAAATAGGAAACAAAAGCTTAGAGATCATTACAGCACACCCACCGGAGCTTCGGGGCAGCCACCTGCCCCGGAAGGCCAGGGAGTGTAATGGCCTTTGAGCCCTGACCAAGAGACCCAAACCAGGTAGAAATCTAGGAGCAGGTCCCACTGGGGACGAAGGGGAGCACCGTTCAGAGAGCACGTACTACAGAATGGCAGACGTGGTGCTCTGTCGAGGACATGAGCTTTGGAGCAAGAAAGCTAAACTTCATATCCCAGCTCTACCACTCACTAGTTTTGACCTTTTTTACCAAGGCCCTCCACGCCTGCAGCCTGCATTCTCAACTTAAAATAAGGAAATGCCTACCTTGCAGGGTGTGTGGTCCAGTGGCAGTATGTGTAAGAGACACAATGACGCACACAGGAAGTATTGTGCTTAAAAGCTGTGACGGCAGCTTTTTAATCACACCCAATAAACCAACACCGAGACCGAACCTCACAATCAGCTTCGGCTCAGGCAAAAATTCCAGAACTCAGCCACAAGTCAGCCTTCTCTCGCAGTGACAGCCTTTCTGCTTTGGGCCTCAGCTACTGCTAATCTGGCTGCACAGCCCAACTGTCTCAGTTCCCAAATCTGTCCCCTCACTCTTCTCTCAGGTGGCACTCACCTCCTCCCAGAAAGCAGACCCTGAGGAGCCAGGCTCCAGTGAGCAGGTGCAGAATGACCACAGATCCCCGCCCCCCACCGCTAACCATGCTGTGGGTGCCCTGCTTACCACCCCCTAACTGCAAGCTTCCTTAAGGCCAGGGACAGTCTCCTGCCTCTCTCTTGCCTCCAGGGTGCCAAGCACAGGAGCTTCAATCCTCAGTGATTGACAGAAACTGGGAGCTGGTACACGGAAATAAAAAATTAATTTATGAACTTCAAAGCGTTGTTCAATCAGCATGATAAGATTTTAATAAAAATATATGGTTACGAAAATCTCTTCTTTTGCTTCAGGGGCGGAGAGGGCCGGGCCCTGTTTCGTTTCTTCAGGCTCCCTGGCGGCGGGATTTGTCTCCTGTGCTACACCGCACCACACCCCTCCCTATACCTTCAGAGCTGGGAGGGGAAGGAGGCCCCCAGTGGCGAAGGGTTTTCCTGCCCTGACACAGGCACCAGCTGGAGAACCGGGAGGCTCTCCGTTCCAGCTCTCCAGCTCTCGCCACAACTCCTGCCCTCACTTTGTTTCCATCCGGAGACCCGCCCTCCAGGGGCACGCTGGCTGCCGGCTTCATCTGGAGAGGGAGCCTGAAATACTGGTGTGGCTAGTTGGAGCCGGCCTGGCTTCAGAGGATGTCCCTGAGTCTCAGAGTCAGGCAGAGTATGAGCTTAACGAGAAGGGCGGTTAGGACTGGAAGACATGGGTTTGGCCTCAACTCGGTGGCCTTGCCCAGATCTTAAAGACCCACCATGGCGGCCTCCTGCCAGGCCAAACCCCTGTAAAATGGTAAAAATGCCCGACAACTCTCCTTAGCTGATGAGTGGCTCAAGAGATGGTGGTGGAGACCTGGCTGGGGTGCTGTTGGGTAGGGCAGACCCCTCCTCCACACTGAAAACACGCAGGCTGCTGAGACAGGTGAGGGGGCAGGGCGGCCCAAGAACTGAGCTCCAGCCCTTGGCAGCCAGAGGTCCAGCCTTTGCCTAAGAAGCCACCCCTCCCATCTCCCACATCTTCTTCACCTGCTTAGGTGTGTCCAGAGTTCACAGAAAGGTGGACTGCTGTCCAGCTTGTGACAGCACAAAAACAAGGGCGGCAACCGACTGTAAGACACTGAAGGAAAATGCAGGAAAATGATAAGGAATCTTGCCTGGTGGTGACGGGGCGGGGGGGGGGGGCGCCGCGGCGGCGGGGAGTGCTGTGCTGCAGGGAGCCCGACTTCAGCTCCCGGCACCACAGCCCTTCCCAACAGAGGGTGACGTCCCCTCCCTGAGACTCCCTTAAAGCAGACAAGGGCCAGTGAGAGGAGACGGGCTCCGTGCTGTGTCAGCTGAGCTTGACCCACTTACCACAACGAGGACACACACTCCTGTAGAAACAACAGGCAGGCCCGAGGGACTGCAGTGACGGGCTTACTGAGGGGGAGGGAAGCGCAGAGCGGACGCCACGCAAACCAATGGCAGCTTCACCTTAAGGTTGCCTCAGGGCAGCGAATGGTTCTGCACGTACTGTAGCGAGCAGTGATCATGTTGTCACCGTTGCCGACTTGCTTAATATTGTTTTAAACTTTTCAGTTCCTTGGAGTGTGCTGCCAAAATGCTAGTATTTAAAAGTTTGCCAAGTGCACAAAAATGAGAATCACTGGGAAAGACCGAAGAGTTTGAGACGTGGAGGCCTCTCTGCTGACCCGCCATCAGCAGGATGCACCCCAGTCCTCACACCTACTGAAAGACCGTTAAAACCTGGTCTTTCTGGCCTTGGAAGTCATACATGGAAGCCCTCAGGGCACGGGGGTTGGTGATTTCCCCTAGCACCATGGCTGGTAACAGGTACCGGGTGGGACTCACTCAAGACAAACTAAGGGGGAATGTTTTGTCTCCAGCAACAGCCCTAGTAATTAGCAGGGGGCTACAGGGATACCTTAACTTATTAAGAGAGGGGATGAAATGAAAGGTGCCAACTGCCTCAATTGGCCCCCACGGAGACAGGTTCAGCCGTGGCTGCTGTGATCAGCAGAGAAAGGGCTCCTGGGAGAGGCAGGCTCCCGAGGGCGTTCTTCTCATGGGCCCTCGCCAGGAGGAAAACGTCCAGGGCGCAGCTACTGCGTAAGGGGAGAGGTCACTCTCCCACCCGGGGACAGGGCAATTTGTGGTTATAAAAGGAGAGGCTCACACAAGGTCATGCCCACAGTGGTCTGGGCAAAAGGAGACCATATGGACTTCTGGTTACAGCAACCAGCCCCAAGCCCCCTACGCCAAGGGGAAGTCACTGGGGGCACTTGCTGAGGGGTTTGGAGCTCTCTTAGGGAAAAGGAGGGCACAGCAAATTATTCAAGAGAACTAAAGTGAAAATGGATGATTAGCCTATGAGGATTTGGCAAAAACAAACAGGACGAGGGCAACACACAGAGCCACCACGGTTGAACTCTTTCATTGCATGTGGGAACTGCAGTGGGGCCTTTCTATTTCTTGTACATTCAGTCTTTACAACAGCTTACAGTGAGCATCAGTGTTAAATGGGTGTCATTTATCGGATAAGGAAATGAGACCCCAGAGGTTAGGTGACTTGTCCAAAGTCACCCAACTAGTAAATGGTAGAGCTGTGATTTAAACCTAGGTTTATCAGCATATCAGGTGCAAAAGCAAGTCTCTTAACGTCCTGGCACCAATATGGAAGCACGGGCTGTCTAACCGCCCCAGTCAGTTGCTGCCCTGCCCCTCGCTTCACGTGCTTGGGAAGGCGGCTGTGCAGTCTCACACCTACTGAAGGCGGGTCCTGTCAGGTGTGGCATCTCATCTCTCCGGCCCCCCTACGAGGCCCCACACCAGCCCCCCAACCGAGGGGCTGACAGTCTTCCCATCACGTCAACTGACTCATCTGCCAAAAATACAGCTTTATACACCATCCCACACATCCACCCCCACATTTGTTACAGGGTGAAGTTCACTCCCCTTAGGCTGACATTCAAGGCTCTTGGCAACTTAGTGCTATTTTGCTCTCCCACTTTAGCCTCCATGGGAACCAACCCAAAGATCCGCTCTTTCCACAGACTCCCAGTGTCTGCCTCTGCTCACTGTGTCCCTTCACCTGCTCGCCTTTCTTCATGACCATCTTAAACCACACGTCCTATAGGCTGCCACTACTTCTTCAACAAAAAGCCCGCATTCCCTTCTGGGAGCTCCGGGGGTGCTGAGGCAGTCCTGTGCTTGCTAACGTGACCTGCCCTCGGATGCTCATGAATATCGTGGCACCAGAGAGCTCCAGCCATGTCCCCAGTGGCGCAAACCACTTCCTCTGTGGAGTGGGAGCGGGAGGACACCATACTCAGGACAAAAGTGAGGACTCAACAAGATAAACAGGGGAGAGTATGAAGGCTGGCAAACAACACGAGCTCAGTAACTTCAAGTGAGAGAGGTGTCTGTCTCTCCCCACCCCAAGTGCAAAGACTCCAGGCTGCACAGGCTGATTCCATTCCTGAAACAAACAGGGCGAATACAAGACCACCGGCAAACTGCAGAAGCTCCCAGTAAGCATTTGCTAAACCAGTGCAAGACCTAGACTCTCCTGGGTCCAGGGAAGCAGGTGTGAACAGACAGGTGGGGCCACCCGCCACCCTGTGCCCTGTGTATAATTCAAACCAAGGGTGAAAGGAGACCTGAAGGGCTGACTTTGAAGCCCCTACTCCACTAGCTGAACATCAAGTTAACGCCATAGGCCCACCCCCGGTACTTGCACTTAGACACTTGAAGGCTACTGAAACCGGAGGTCTGCGCCCCGCCCTTCCTTTCCTTAATCCAAAATAAAAAGTACTTCCCAATTCGCAAATTAAAGTGGCTCTCAAAATCAATTTTATAACCAGCAATCATGGTCCTGATGTCACATAGCTATTTAAAAACAAAGAGTGAGATGCTGGTGCTAGAAAGCTGCTCTTTGGCAGAACCACCAGCCTGTCCACGTGACAGGACACAGTGCACAGGCTTTCAGCTCTAAAAAGCAAAAGTAAACACCAAACAACAAAATGCTATGTTCTTGAGACATAATTATAGCAAATCTGTAAATGATGACAGAAGAGCTAGAAACATCAGTCACCTAATGAGAAGCTGATTACCAGGGGAAGAACAAAACACAGATTCACCATCAAATGAAGGCTGTGAGCCCGGCCCTGGGTCTCAGGAGGTTACTCCGTGTCCGGGACAGAGCCCTATGTTCAGCCCCAAATGTGGGACTCAATGGCCCTTTGAGGAGACCCAGACAATCACTCCCAGCTTACCCAGTACCCCCCGCAGCCCCCCTCCTGCAACCTTCACTCTCTCAAGTGGCTCTGCCCAGTGGCTCAAGCCAGAGAACGGAGGTTCTCTGGAGTCACCCCTTCCTCAGCCTTCCTAACACGGTCCACTTGCGAGCCCTTTAGAAATCTCCAAGACGCAGCCCGCATTCCCCTCCCCGTCTCTGCCGTACCACCCCCCCCCCCACCTGGAAAACTGCGGCTCTAACCCGGCCCCGGCTTCGAGGCTCGCCTCTCCCCAACCCTACTGGCCACAGAGCCGGAGTGATCTTGTAAACATGGAAATTGTTCGATGATTTATCATGATTTACAAAGCTTGGCATTATCGGGCGCCTGCCCCCTTGCTCTTGCCAGTTCCTTGCCCCCCTCCTTGGCAGGGGCCTCACCCTTCAGGTCTTAGTTTCAATGCCACCTCCTCAGAAAGACCTCCTCTGACCGTCGTGGGCAGGTCCCTGTTTCTACTTCCTTCACCCATACACATCTGAAACTATCTGTAGCTTTCCTGTATAACGCAAATTGAGGTATAAATGTCTCAAGGACAGGGGCCACAGCTGGTGTTTCACTGACGTTACTGCTAGCACCTACCATAGTGCCTACAACATACATAATCACTGCAAAAGGAAGAGGCCCCTCTGTGAGGGTGTTTATCCGCGGGGAATGGAGTGGAAAGCACACGAACCCGCACCCATTCTGAGACACTACTTCTATCTTTGTAACAGCATGGCCGAAAACTGGCATGAAAGGACAGCAGGACTCGGCAGCTGCGGAGTGCATACTGCACTCCTAGGCTACCCTGACCTTCCTGCTGACCCTTCAGGAAAACCCTATGGCTAAGTGTCAGCGATCCATCTGATAAACGAGGACTTCCAGGCTCAGAGAGATGCCTAAGGTTTAAATGGAGTGAGGTCAGGAGTGAGCTTCCTCTCCTGGCCCATCCAGATGCACAGCAGGTGCTCAATTCCTGCCTGTGGAATGAAAAATGAAGTTTGCTAGGCTGGGTCAAAGCCATATCTAAGACTCCCCGTGGAGACCTAGGCTCTCTGTGCGTCCTGTCACTGCCCCACTCCCTATGCCTCGCTGCCTCACAAACTTCCCTTCCCTAAGGGTGATCTCCTGCCCTACACAGGGGGTCACACAGGGACCCGTTATTCCTGATGGCACTCGCCTGAGAGCATCCCAAGGTGCTCACTGTTACTGCGGCTCAGAAGTCTGCCGCCCCAGGACCAGGGAAGTCCATGAGAGGTTTGATTGTTCGTTCTCCTCTGCCTTTTTTCAGGAGCTGATGGCCACAGGGCCTTGCCTCATCCTCACTAAGGGAAAACTAGGTAAAAACCAAGAGTCCCTGGTCCTAGAACCACATCTACCGTGGAACTGCGAATGTGCCAGGGCTCACCGGGTGGGGAAGAGGGCTCCAAGAGGGGTCCTTTGGGCACTCCGGTTTTCTGAATGAGAAAACCATGGCCTGGAGTGACTTGCCCAAGTCCCAAAGTTAGGTAATTATAGAAGACAGGGTTAGATTTAGAACTTAGTTGGTTCCCAGCTCTTAGGCCTAGATCCAAGCTTTTTGAGGGCAAAGGGGTTAAGATATGAGGCGGTTGGCTGCGTATGTAAGAGCTGATAAGGTGGTGGTCGGTGGCTCTACCCCCCGGTTTCGGACCAGTGTGCAGCAGTGTCACTGAGGTTGCT
Source organism: Pteronotus mesoamericanus (assembly GCF_021234165.1). Classification (NCBI taxonomy): domain Eukaryota; kingdom Metazoa; phylum Chordata; class Mammalia; order Chiroptera; family Mormoopidae; genus Pteronotus; species Pteronotus mesoamericanus. The sequence goes on along the minus strand of NW_026555105.1, from coordinate 22,307,467 downwards.
GGCACCCCCTCCAGTTTTCAACTCTGAAGGTCTGAGCTGGGGCTGGAAACAGGCATCTCTCACGAGGCCCCAGGGGCGCTGCCGGTCTGGAGACCATGCTTTGAGAACCACTGTGCTAAGGTCTGTCACGGGCACTGTATGTGGGTGTTGAGGGGTGGGAGCTAGTGCGGAGGAGCAGGGAGGAGCGTGGCAACAGCCTGTCAGTACCTTCAAGTTCACAGGATAGAATCTCGATCTATTCAGCAGAACCCTTCTTACCCATGACACCCTCAGCCTCTTCCACTGATAAAACGGAAGCAGTCTTTCTAACCATGGGTAAACTTTACTGCAGAGCCTGGAGGCGCACATTCTGGGTCTGCCTGTGGCACCACTACGTTATGCCCAACTCAGCAATTAAATCCGAAGAGTAGGTGGGAAACTGCAGTTCTGAGGACAACTGTCCCACTGCCATAGGACTTCTGAAACGCCGGGCTGGAGTGCCTCCTCTCCAAAGGCTCTGTGCGGCACCTGGTTGGCGCCCATGCCGAGCAGCTCAGGGCCGGCGAGGGAGGAGGACCTCTGGGCAGTGTTGGTGGGGACATCTGGATTTCAGTTTAGGGGATTGGCCTGAACGCCCAAGTACTTTTTTTAAAGGCAAAAGTCACCCTGTTGTTTGTCTGGGGTGTGGTATACTCATACTCATACTCATTTCTGCTGCCCCACGTGAACCAAGGGTTCCTTCCAAACATTCATCAAATCCAAGCAGACAATCTGGTTACTAACAACAAATGAGCCTTCACTACGGCTTCCAGCCCTCCTTTGTCTGGTGCAAGGCTGGGCTGTGTGGGAACGGCCCGTGCACCCCGCCAAGCTCCGGCAGCACCACGCTGCAGTCGCCCATGCCTCAGGTTCGCCCTAGACTGGAGCCTTCTGGGAGGACATGTCTTAGACATGTCTGAAAAAACCAAAAGGAAAAACACCAGGGTGTTCCACATGATATTTCAGGGTTTACTTTTTCTCAAAGGATAGAAGTAAATGCAGAATGAGTCAACTGGCTCACATCATCTGTGACTTTCCCATTGGAACAGATGGTCAACACGGAAACCAACAAGATACACCAAAACCAACCTGCCTCCCATCCCTACTACAGTACCACACCTCGGAATTACGAAAAATCAAGGTCACCCTCCACAAGGCTACCGGCCCGGGCCGGCACCCAGCCCCCTCGTGTGGCTGGGGGAAATCGAAGCATCTCCATCTTCCGCACCAGGCCTCACGGTGCGTCTGGAGGGCTCTGATCCACCCACCCGAGTATCTAGACATCGCTTCCTTTTACAAAGAAACAAAATACAGAATTCTGACCTGTGTACGATGCAGGCTGAGTTATAGCTTTCCCCTGGCACCTCTAACACAAAGTGAAATTCCTTTAAGTTGGGAAATTCATTGCAGTACTTTATAGTATTGATTTATTTTACACGTGGCTGGCAGTTTTAAGGCTCGCCATGCCTCTGAATCCCAGAAATGCTGCAGGAGGTCTCCATTTCCTGGTTCTGTAACACCACCGAGGACTCACTAGGAGAAATGGAACGAGGGGCTGGGAGCTCATCTACGGCTGTTCTCGTTTATCAAGACAGAGCCCTGGGGAGTCTCCCCAGCTCACGGGCCTCAAATGCACCTGTGGGGGGAATTTCCCTACGAGAACAGTACCTTTCCCCCTTGTCTGCTGAGCCCTGTACCCAACAAGGCCTCAGTATGCCAAGGAGAGTTTCTGACAAACACTTGAGATGTGACCTCCTCACTCTCCTGGCTGACAAGGCGCCCTTAAACCTACCTGCAAGAAGCAGCCCACCTCCTCCAGAAAGCTCTCCCTCCACTCTCTCCAGGCTTCCTGTATGTCTCCAAGTCACACCTACCCCCATGAGGTGTCCATGGCTTACCTGCACTGCTGCACTGAGCCCCGAGATGGCAATGTTGGGGTCCACACTGTCAGCTCCTGCGCTAGGCAAGTGCCCGCCAGAGCCAGGAGGGCTCTTGCTCACCAAGCCTGCCTGGGCCCCACAATCTTTCGACACAGGGCTGGAGGCAGCAGCGCCAATGACAGGCGCAAATGAGGAAATCCCTTGCTTTAGTCAAGATTCAATAAACAACACAGACGTTGTCAGGAGAAACCCAGCAACCCTGCCATTTTGCTTTGGGTCACTCCAGAGCCCTTCCCGTGCACAAAGGCCACAGACTGTTCTGTCCGCGTTCCTCAGTGCCAGCACTGTCCTGCCTGCCATTACGTGCTGTCTCCCACTTCCCAATCCTTTAGTAATTTTGACGTCTGCCTTGCTTACGCGGCTTCTGCCTACCATTGCCTGGCTCTTGGTTACCCCAGCCATGCCTCACCTGCCCTTGTTTGAGGCTGTGTCAGTGTGACACCGGAGGAATCTACACACAGGGGACCTCGCCTGAAGGAGCAGATGGTGGCCCTGCCGCAGGGTGCTCACATCAGCTGTCAGACGGACGGATGCCCACGGGGCAGCACTGCCCACTAACACCTAAGGGGCCACCTCTGTGAGGCTATTTGCAGGGGAGCTCACAGTCTGCCTCAAAATATATGCCCATCAAAAGCTGCTTTTAAAGAGGCTGCAAGAGGCAGAAGGGGGCAGTGGAATTTCCACTGTCGGATACCTTGTTTCAGATCCTAACTCTCAAAACCATAGGAAAGTGATTCTCAGCTTTCCCATCAGCAGAACGATGGCCAACGACAGGACACTTACGCAGATGCTGCATGATAATAATGTATGTAAAGTACTTAATTCTGGGTTGGAGATAAAAGGGCAGGACCTTTGCCCTGCACAAGTCAGGGGGCCCCTCAAAGCAGGTTTTTATAGCCAGGAGCTGTTATTGTCAGCGGGAGTTTGCGTGTCCCCAGGGTAAGAGGAAATGGGAGTTGGAAGGACCCCAACCATCAGGCAGCTCTGCTCACAGATGGATGATTACAAGAGCTATTTTGGTCTGCCCAGAGGGACCCTGTCTAGGCCAGAAGCAGCCAAGGATGCCAGGGGGACTGAGAATGTGAGCAGCAACAGCCCTGGGCGGTCCTGTCCCTTCACAGATGCTTTGATGTCCTGCTGGGCTGCAAGGGACAGACTCTCCCTGGGGGCCACCAGCCACATTACATAACCTATAGCTCAGCTTCCTCCTGTTGACTCACAAGGAGCAGAAAAGAAATGATAACAGTTGAGGCAAAAGCTGCTGGGGGATCTGACCAACCTTATAAACACCAGCTTCCCCACCTCGGGGGACTCCCAGAAAACACCAGTAGACAAGACCAGGCCCCAGAAGACGTCCCATATGCTAGTTCCCAAGCTTCCGCGATGAAGGCTGAACTTTCAGTTCTTGGGGGACCGAGGCAAATCCTCTGGGTCTTCACTCTCAGCCCTGCCCCCCATGCACAGCTCCATGAAGTCCAGTGGGAAAGGGTAAGGAAGGCCGGGACTTCCATTTTACAGACAGGGCTCAGAGGCTCCGAAGGTCCAGGTCTGCTTGAATCAAGGCATTTACAATCACTGGCTAAACACACACCCCTCCCAATGATCTCTCTACTTGAACTAAAACCCCCATTGTTTAAGGATCTAATCACCCACTTCAGAGTAAGGCTGGAGTTTCCCTTCCTTTGTCCAAGGCTCCATCAGAGACTAAGTGGGATAAGCCTCTGGGGTGTAAGAATCAAACCTCTAACTTTGGTCCCTCTGGCAGTCACCTCTTCCATGAAGCCTTCCTTGCTTACTTTCCTGCGGGCTACCTAACTAGTTGTTCACCAGCACACGCTGAACTTTCTTAGAGAAGAAACTACCTCCCGACTGGGAAGCTACTCAGTGCCAGGCACCCCCTATCCACTCGACTCATCTCAGAATGAGTGGGTGCTAGGAGGGCAGGAAACTCAATCTGCTTGGTGCTCAGTTGTTTGTTGAATTCAGTTATAAAAACATTTGAGTTTTAAAGATGATTCAATGAGGTAATATACCACATTGGGTAGAGCCACCCATGGCTCTACTCCTTATTATCTCTGTGACCTCCGGGAAGTTACTTAACAAGTTAATGAAATAATGGCCATAAAGCACTTAGCTCAGGGATGACCAATAATTGCCATCATCCGGTCATCTTCAGCAGGGCGGCCTTCCTTCAGGGCCTAACCCCTCAGCCCTCCACACGCAAGAGGCAAAGCTGCGGAGGGGGGGCTTCGCAGCCCCTGAAGCCAAGTCTTACTCGCCACCTCCCCCAGGGCAGGCAGACCTGTGAGGGAAGGGGGGCGGTCCTAGGGGCGCCCGTGTTAGTTCATGGCCCTCTGGATGGCTGGGCCAGAAAGTCACATTCAACACATAAGGGACCTGGAGACCTACCCAGTCCTGGGCTCCCAATTTCTTACCTAGTCCCCCCTTTTAATTGACCCTCCAGTAACTCGGTTTTGAAGACTTTGCTGTTTAGAACAAACCACATCAGCTGTTACAGAACAGTCATGGGGATGTAAAGTTCCGCATGGGGAATATAGTCAATAATACTGTAATAATGATGTATGGTATAAGATAGGTATGAGATTGAATGGGACATATAACTTAGTAAGTTATATATGTCTGATGACCGAGGTGTACACCCGAAACTAATAGAATATTGTCTGTCAGTTGTAATTGAAAAATAAAAAATGATTAGAGACCCTTCAAAAATAAAAAATTAAAAATAAATAAACAACATAAAACACAGCAGTTAGGCCACCTTTTCCTTCTTCAGTTTTTAGTATCACTTATGACTAACTTGACACCCATAATGTGACACAGTTTGGGGTATAACTCCAGCCAAAAGGAAGCCGATGAGGTGACTGGCTTCTATAGCTCCAATGTGAACAAACATGCTGTCGCCTTAGATGAGCTGAAAAGTTTGTGACTCGCCAGAAGACCATTAGAGGCCCAACTGGAGGTCTGGGGACTCCCCATGTTAAAAAAACCTCAACTCTTGTAAAACAGAAGCAAAATCTGAAGCCCAGGTCAAGGGGCAAACCCAGGTCACCCCTCATGTTAGCCCAGAACCACATCTTTGGATCCCGGGCTGAGGATAAATAGATCGCTTACTGCTTCAAGAAATTAGGCCTGATTCCTTCTCTGATGTTAAGCAGCTACCAAAATCACACGGAGCAAAGACTTTTCCATGACCCCTTCGGTCACACCAAAACCTGATTTCCTTCAGCGGGGTTGGGCTGCCTGCTCCAAATAAACGTCATTCTAAGGCCCTGGCATCAAAAGGCCCTAGTAACGAAGGTTTGTATATTAGACAGCAAGTTGGCCATGAATGCAGACTCGCTCATCCCATAACTCCCCCTCTGGTGTCACGGGTGCGGGGGCACCTCGAACCTGAGTTTGGCTGGCCTCCCACTCCGGGTAAGGCTTGTGACTGGCTGGTGGGAACCGTTAGAAATCGTTAAGTATCTTCAAAAGCTGACAAATAAGGGAAAGCTAGACTCCAGCACTGAGTGATCTTTACTATTAGATAATTTTTCTCAAACAAGCAATTGGACAGAGTCGCCTTGAGTACAGATTTGTTTGGAAAAGAGAAAACAGCTATGTGGTAGTCATCGGAATCAAGGCCTCTACTAAAGACCATTGCCTTCAGGAAACAGTCAGAAGACAATACTTCTGCCTCAAGTCAGAGCATGTATCTAAAATTCTACCATTTAACATTTCATTTAGACAGTTTTTATAGGGCACTTTCACAACCTCTTGTGATTCCCAACAACCTCAGTAAGATAAATATGATACATTCTATTTTATGGATAATAAAACCCAGGGAGGTAAAATAACCTGCCTGAGGTCACATAGCCTGTAAAGCACAGAAATGGGACTCAATCCTACACAGTCCACAAGGCACCATTCCTTTCAGAGGAATCCCATGTTTCCAATGCAAGTGCATTTCCATTCATAGTCCACAAGGCACCATTCCTTTCAGAGGAATCCCATGTTTCCAATACAAGTGCATTTCCATTCATTGTTGCAAAACACTAAATCCACCCAGCCTCCATTTAACCATTACTCTGCAATCTACAATCCTAGGTTACCGGGGCCTTTCTTCATGGCTCCCATACAGGGCTGTTTCCTACCTGCAGCTGGAGTGAGAGCCATGACAACAGTTCTAACAGGAAAGCTGGCTAGGAATCAGGACACCCAAGGAGGGAGCTTGAATAACTCCCTTCTTTCTAGGTCCCCAGCTGCCACCTACTTCTTAGCCCCGCTTCCCAGTAAAATCCCCAGAAGAGTCACCTATGCCACCAGTGGTTCTCAAAGTGTGGTCTGCAGTCCAGGAGTCTGTGAAGCTAAACCCTTCACAACACTAGGACGTTACTTGTCTTTTTCGCTTTCATTCTCTCATAAGTGTGCTGCGGAGTTTTCCAGAAGTTCCACAATGATGAAGATGGCACCAGGTTATAAGCAGAAGCAAATATGAGGATCCAGCTGACTACTAAGGCAGATATTAAAGAGATCTGCAAAACTATAAAACAGTGCCACTCTACTCCCTAAGTATTTGTTCCTGAAAATAAATTTCTCATAAATTATGATACGTTAACATGCAGCCAATCTACTATTTTTTTATACTCACTTGAAAGGAACATTTCTCAGTTTTAATTTCTAATACTGCAAATATCCATAGATTCAAACCTAAAACAAAAGTTCTCTGGAATCCTTGGTTTCAAGAGTGCAACAGGGTCTCTGGACCGAAAACTAAGAATTCAGTTCTAAAACTGAATTCTGGTCTGAAAACTGGCCTATTCTGTCTCCAATTCTTTTTCCATTCACACTCAAACCTACTAGAGTGAATGGTTTCCCCATGATGTGCGGCCAAGATTGTTCATGAGCATAAAGGGCTTCCCGGCTGTTAAATCCAATGGTCCCTCCTCAGTCCCCGTATCACTCAGTCTACTGGCGCGTATGCCATGGCTGATTACCGCTTCTTCTTGAGGTCTCTCGTCCACCTGCTGAGGAGGCCACATGCAGCTCTCCAACCTCCAATTCCTTTTCTTCTCCAAGCCTCAGTGTTAGAAGGCCCAGGGCTCAGCTGTTCTCTGAAATCGTCTCTATGCTCCCTGTAGCACTCTGGCCACCTCTAAAATTGTGTCTCCAGACTAGGTCTCTTCCCTGAACTCCAGACTCACCCAACTGCCCACTCCACCGCTGTACTTTGATTCTAAGTGGGCATCCCAAACTTCCCGATGACTAAAACCTAACTTTCCCCAGTCAAGCCTGCTCCTCCGAATGTTTTCCCCACCTCGTCTGATGACAGCTTTATCCTTCCAATGGCTTCCAAGGCCAAAACCTTTAAGTTATCCTTAATTCCTTTCTTACATTCAATCCAGTGGGACATCCTGTTGGCTGACTTCAAAATTCAGCCCAAATTCAATCACTTCCTCTGCTCCACTGTTCAAAGCCACCCTTACCCCTCACCTGGGTTACTACAGGAGCCTCTCGTCTCATCCCCTCGCTGCTCCCCTATATTTACTTTTAGTGCAGAAGTCACAGCGACCCTTTTGAAAGATGAGATAACCACATAACTGAATACACACCAATGTCTTTCCACCTTACCCAAGAATAAACGCCAAAGTCTTTATGATGGCCTACAAGGCCTATTCTGGTTGACTGCTAGTTACCTCTCTAGCATTTCCCCCCACACTGTCCTCTCTGCTCACCTTGTAGTCTTTAAGCCTCCATGCTGGCTGTTCCCTCTGTCTGGAATGCTTTTGCGGGAAATCCGCCTCACTCGCTCCCTCAACTCCCAACCTCTGCTCAAAGGTCACTGTCTTAAGGAGACCCACACTGATCTCTTCTGCTTAAAAATGCCTCTGCCCCCATCTCCCAGCATTTTGATCTCCTTTATCCAGGTCTACACTCCTCCCAGCACGTAGCACTTTCTAACATATCGCCTACGTTGGTTTGTCTTCCTAGTAAGATGTCTCCACAACTGCAAGTATTTTTTGTCTGTTTTGTTCACTAACATATCTTCTGTGCTTAAAATTGCCCCTGCCAAAGAGTTTCCCAATAAATATGCTGGATCAATACATGGAATTAGCTTCTCTATACAGCCCGGTGGGAGGGAAAGGTGCTTGGACTCGATGGATCTTCCCAACGTTAGCCAGGCAGACAGAGTTCACTTACATGTTAACTGACTGGAAACTTCTGACACAAGGCTCAGCTCCTGGTCACACAGACCTGGGCCCAGGGCCATAATTCTAGATTTCCAGCTAAGCCAGGGCAGGAGAGGCTACAGTCAAATTGGCACCAACAGACCAAGTACGGTAATGTCTTTGTTAGTGGTCAGAGCCTGGGACATGATGTCCCTAATCTTTCCTCTTCTCAAGGGCACCTATTTCTCCCACCTGCAGGAATCACTCCTATTTAGCTAAAACTCTGCCCTGCAAAACAGCGCCAATCCCAGGCGTGGGTGTCCAAGTGGAAGCTGTGATCTCAATTAGTTGTGACAACTCCATAATCCTAACCCAAATTCAGGTCTCTCCTCCAACGACAACCTTCTTCCTACCCTGGGGCAAACTTGAATTTTGAGAGGTTTTTTAAAAGTGGAAAAGGTGAGCCCTGGCTGGCATGGCTCTCAGTGGACTGAGTGCCGGTTTGAGAACCAAAGGGTCACCAGTTCGATTCCCAGTCAGGGCACATGCCAGGGTTGTGGGCCAGGTCCCCGGCGGGGGGCACGCAAGAGGCAACACAGTGATGTTTCTCTCCTTTTCTCCTTCCCTTCCCCTCTCTCTAAAAATAAATAAAATCTTTAAAAAAAAGTGGAAAAGATGAGATGAAACGGGAAGTGGCAGCATGAAGTACAATTAAAACACTCTCTAGCCAACCCTTTCTGGGGCTCTTTCATGGTATTAGCCCAAGCCTAGCTTTAGGGAACACTATTCTCTTACCCATTGGGCAGCAGGACAAACTGGCCTGGCACATGGAAGGTACTCAGGAAATATGTGATGGAAGAATTAAACCAAGCAAATCACTCTAGAAATAAATTCACTGAGAATACTACAGATGTGACCAGGCTCGACTCAGTATTAACCAACTCCAGCTAGAAATCTGAGGGTGATGAAGGGAAAGGAGGGGGCTAAGAACCCACCCAGGTGACAGAGGGCTCTGAAGTGCTGAGGCCCCTTCCTTGTGACCGACCACTGGGATCAGCCCCATCCCCATCTCAAGGCTTCAGCAAAATGTAAGAGTAGCTTACTTCCAGCTTGCCATAATGATATTAAGAAAAAAGGGGAGAGGGGGGAGGGGCAAGAGTAAGATACACCTGCCTTTAATTTAGTAGGATACTGGGTAAATGACTTAGCCCATTACAGGGTTAGAAAGGAGAAACAAAATGGTACATGTGAAAACACCTAGCAAATATGGTGCTCAATGGGTTTTTTCCCCTACTTCCCGCAGAACAAGGCGGGAGATTTCTGTTAAGAAAAAGAATTCAAATCTGACCAGAACACTAGCCAGCATTTGTGTCTACTGCCATTAATCTACCACATCTATTACTTTCTTCTACTTCTACCTCGAGTCAGTTGTCCTGCCGATTCTCTGCCCTGATGTTCAAGGCACTGCACTATCCTCAGTGCTACTCAACTTCAGGTGCAACACGCCCCCCTTACTAGTGTGAATGCAATTGACCCAACTGGTCTCCAAGTCTCCAATCTTTTGTTCACTTCGCCTCGCACATGCTAAAGTTCTTAATGCGGCAATGTTCTGCTCTGGTCCACAAACGGCTCCCAAGCTGCTAAGCCACGGTCAAATGCCAAGGTCCGAGGTTTCACCTAATTTCTGATCTTATTTCCTTTGCTCATACCTCAGTCTCTATGCAATTGAACTCGCTGTTCCTGATATGCTCTTTTGGATTTCCCTTTCCCACCTCAGCTCTGTCCACACTCTCCTGGTAGGTCACTGTTCTGTCCGATAGCAACATGTGTACATTCTTCACTAACTCAAATTGGTGAGGTCCCCAAAATACCTTAGGGTCCATCTGGCTTCAGGTCCTCCGCAGAGGCTGGAATGCTCCTCCTTGCCCCCAATTCCCCACTGTTGCCTCTGGGCACCATCCCCTGAAAGGTCCATTTTCCTTAATACCTCTTCTCCTTTGCTGCAAAGCAACTATGATAAATATTGAGTCATGTCTCTCTCCCCAACCAAGATGCAGAATTCATGCGGATGGGGCAAGTTTCAGATGTTGCTTACCGTTGTTATCCCAGAGCTCAGCACAATACTTGACAGGTGAAAGCCCACAATATATCCGGGCAATAATTTAAACAAGCAAAGCCTTCCAGATAAGAGGATTTACTCGCACACTGTTTACAGTGTAAAAATGGAGAAACCATCTGATACCTACAGTATGAGAATGGCTACATTGTGGTATATATAATCAAATGTCAATTATTGAAAGCCATGCCTTCAATGTCTGACACGAGGAAATGCTCAGGTTCGGGCTGACAAAAGAGAGGAAACAGAGCTGTACCTAACCACAGCATGACTGAAACTATGTAGAACTGGACGTGCGAGTAGGAGGGATACAATGAGGGATGGCGTTTATCTTTTGAAAACAACTGCCCGTACCCTTCCTGCACATTTTCTACAGCAACCATTAATTAACTGATGAAAAAATGTGTTTCCAGAAAACTTGAGACTCAGTGGAAATGCAACTTGACTCAGAAAACTTCTCTAGACATTCCGACTCATCCTCAAATAATCCCATGTATCTCCGCTTAAATGAAGACCTGGGTACTCTTTGATAACAAGCACTTAGTTGTCTTCAATCCTGCATTTCCCAACTCCATAGGGCCCACCCCAGGGCCCAGGGTGAAAAATCCAGTCCAGGAAGACTGCATGCACAACAAAAAGAGTACACTCACCTAGTTTAAAAACACCCAAGATGCTTTGCCCTGAATTTTAAGCAGCACATGTGACCTGGTCCATTCTGGTTTCAAGTTCAAAGGCATCAGGCCGGTCCTGTGGGTTAGCAGCTAACATATCTTTCAGGAGCTGCTTGATCCCCTCAGACATGGAAGTCCTGCGTTTCTGGGGGATGTGCAACTCCATCTTTGGGTTTTCTAGCAGCGCCTCACCAACAGGGACGATCTCAGTCCCCTGTTTGATATAGGTCCCCAGGAGCTCCTTCTTGGTCTCAGAGTCAATGAAAGTGATTCTTTCTATCATTGCCCAGATGATAATGCCCAGGGCAAAGATGTCAGCCTTGGCTGTGTAGTGTCCCTCCCAGACCTCGGGGGCCATGTAGAAGTCTGAGCCGCAGGCTGAGGACAGCCAGTATTTATTCACATTCACATTTTTGTTGTCTTGATTGCCCTCTTTGCCTCGGGGGGCCAGCCCAGCACAGACCTTGCTTAGTCCAAAGTCTGCCACCTTGAGGATGGGGGTGCCAGACCTTTCCGTGATAAGGATGTTGTCTGGCTTTAGGTCCCTGTGCACGATGTGGTTTTTGTGCAGGAAGGCAATGGCGCTCGTGAGCTGTAGCATGAAGCTTTTGTTGGTGGCTGGGTCCGGCCTCCGGGACAGGACGTACTGATTCAGGTCTCCACCTTCACAGAATTCCATGACAAACCAGAGATAACAGGGCTCCTCAGCATAACCCAGGATCCTTTCTCCTAAATCAAAGGAAGACCGGAAAGAGCTTGAGTGAGATGGGCACATTCACACCACCTTCAGGTTACAGGAATGCAGTGTATTAAAGTTAAGAGTGACAGTGGTGACAATTGCTCCAATCCAACAGGACCGGCACCATTAGTACAAGCCAAGTCTGCACAAAGCCAGCCCATCTCTACTCACACAGTGAGTCAAAGGATTATCAAGACACGGTATAACAGCTTAGGGTGCCTGGGTTGTAGCTCTGGTTTACTGCCGACTGGGTGAACAGCCAGGAGGCAACTTAGTTCACCTTTCCAAATTTCTGCGTCTGCTTCTTCACCTGTGAATGGCCAGGTGTAACTAACCGCTTACAGAGTGCCTGCGCTGGCACTGGACGTTCAACTTATATTTACCACTACCTAAGGAGGCAGGAGTAAACATCCCCGTCTTACACAATGCAGAATCTGAGGCTCACAGAAACTTAAGAGTTCAAAGACTCAAATCCATTTGACTGTGGAATCGTTGCATTCCATTGTACTGTCTCCAAATAGGCAGAACCATACCACCCATACCTCCCAGGGCTGCCGCTGAGACAAGACAAAGCATACGAGAAGACTGTCAAATGTCTCTTACTTCATGCCAAGCAAATGACCTTCCCTCCCTTCTTTCCTGACTTGTACAATGATTCTTGTCAATGCATCTAGAACAGCACTACAATTTTGTTTATTCCACAGGCACACTCCAATTCATCAGTGTTTTCTGTTGGCCCACTGTATGCCAAGCACAGTGAGTACACAACACACCCATCTCTATGAAGCTTAATTTAAAGGAGATAACCAGTATCTACAACAGCAACTATTGTAAGCTGTAAGCTGTGCATCTACATCAAGGTCATTGTATGAACAGTGAAAGGTGAGTGGGAGTTACCAGATGTGAGGAGATCAGAAGGGAAAGGACTTACGTTACCTCTAAAGGACAGGCAGTAGATCGGCAGGAAGAAAGGAATTCTAGCCTGAGAAATGGAATGGATTAACAGAACGAGGGAACAAGTAACTAGAGGTGTAAATAGGAAGTCTGGTGAAACAGTGGGGTCCGAAATAGATGTACAGGTGGAATCCAATTGTGACGGCTTGAGACTCTAGCTCTATTGTTCCAAAAGGCTTTCCCTTTGAACCCCGAAAGCTCCAGGAAAGCTGATGACTGGGGTCTATGTTCTTTATAAAGCAATTCATGGCACACTGCCCCCTTATGTGAAGTTATATGATGACTACCACTGCCCTAAAAGCTAAGCCTAAGTAGACGGCTGTCTCACCTAGCTGATGGCTGGGCCTGCTCTAGGTGGTCACATGGGTCACTCATGACTAAGCCAGGACCTAGAGACAGGTCCTCTGATCCCCATTATGGTGTCTCCATTCTACGAAAAATGAGGGCTGCGCATCCTCATATACCTATTCCTGGAGGGTCCTTTCTTTACCACTCATTTACTCTACTTTATTATAAAGAAACTGGTGATCTGGATACCCCACCCTTCCAACCCACATGGTCCCAAAATTACCAAGTCACATAGTCTACCAAAGCTGGTAGTTTAGGAGTTCTAGGTTAAGGCAATAACCTGGACAAGGCAAAAACCCTTAGGTTTCTGACCACAATCTGACAGGCTCATTTCCCCTATAATTATATAATTTGTTCATTTATATTACTCACAATCAAAGTAATACAGGTAGAACCAGTTTAGGGCAGATTTTTTTTTTTTTTTTTAAATCAGTCGTTCCCCATCTCATAATCCACTTTCTAGGTCATTGGCTCTAGTGGGCTGAGGTTCTTTGTCTAAAAACATGACAAAATGAAGTGGTGATCTGAATCCGGAATCAATCTAGACTACAGAACAAAGACTCATAAACAAGAGAGCAAGACATGTCTGCTGGTGGTAGAGCCAGAAAGGAAACGATTAAAAAGCCATCAGATCCCTTCTGCAAAGGGCACATCGGCAAACAGTGCAACTTTTTCAATGAAACAGTGGGGAAATAGAGGGTGGAGAATGATGATTATTTTATATACAAAGTTGGGAACTATGGCAACTGAAGTAAAAAGAAAACAAGTCTGCAAAACAGACTACAATGTAAGTCCAGGTTATGAGAATCCAGGAAAAGAAAGAGGTTGTAAAAAGCACCCTCAGTCAGTGAGTGGGTGGGGCAGATGGGCCTCAGGACTGCAGAGCTTGCTCTGGGGAAGTGAGCTAAGCTGGGGAGACGCAGCAGGAGGGGGCTGTTTATTGAGAGGAGAGGAGGAAGCCTTCTCAGAACCAGAGAGCATCCATGAGCAAGACAATGCAAAACTGGGGACGCGGCCACTTGTCCTAGAGACAAAAAGGACTTCTTTGCACAGGCTTGTATCATGAGATGCTTTTGCATGTTGTCACACAGGAACCCCCAGGTACCCACTAAAAAACGTAAACAACATGTCAGAATTCCAGTCCTTTCCTTCAGGCAGATTGCCTACCTGGGCCTCTGAGTTACTCACAGCAAGATGGAGGGAGGGCATGTGCTATTCAACACATGCCTCTCAAGAAGCGAGCCAAGCTGAAGGATAAGAACAGCAAAGACCAGAAGGTAAGGAGTCCCATGGGTTTATGGAACGGTTTCTTAGCGCAAAGGAAATCACAGGAAGACTGAGGCATGATGGCTAGAACTCTGGACAAGTGCCTGAACCTCTCTGAGCCTCAGCCCTGTAATCTACCCAATGAGAATGAGACTCACCCCACATATTACTGTGAGTTAATCACAGGCATGAAATACATTTTGCCAAGTGTAAGATACTTTGAGGGCATCACATCCTGACTGTCACTAACATCATCATTACTACTGGAACGCAGCCTAGTTCTAGGATGTCACTGATTTCAGTGATCCCAGTGCTGTAGGCCATGTGTTAAGCACAAGATGAAACAGATCAGAAAATGAAAGTGGATGATTACACATCACAGTTCTCAGGCTGTTAGAGCCAAAACCCTTGTTGTAGCCAGACCTGCCCACTTTTTTTTTTTTAGGTGATCTTAAAGAACACCCCCTCCCCAAATCTGAATGTGCACCTTAGGGCTCAGTCTGATAGCCAACCTTCTAACCCTGCTGGATCTCCAGGTACCTTCCCCCTTCTGAGCAGCCAGCACACTACACTGGTCTTATAATTTACTAAGGTGACTGAATTGGAGAAGGGAAAACGGTCAGACTTTTACAGGTTACCAAACACTGGTTCTGAAATGACACTAATTCCTGGAGACCCAAAATGTCACTTGGGCTCGCCGGTTCTAGTAGGCGCTGACAGAGGTCAGGGAACCCGTGGAGCTTTGGCTCAGGTCTATCTCACAGTGGGCCCAGTGGGGCCCCGAGCCAGCCTCTGGTGATTTCCCCACCTTCAGGATCTATAATTGGAACAGACGCATGTAGCTGCTGGTAGAATCCCCAAATGAAATTTACCGTTTTTTGAACCGATAGTAGAAAAAAAACAAAACTTACCTAAGTTCTAAAATTCCCTTGTTTGGTATAATCTGACAGTTCTCTAAGATTAATGAGAGTTAAAAATTTAGCTTCCCAGAGGGGGAGAAAACTGTGCGCTATTTGGAAGTGGTAAGGAGTGGTGGTAAATTAACCTTTGAGAGCCCACTGAGTTCCAGGCACTATTTTAAAGGCGCATTACGTGAGCCGTCTTGTCTCACAGGACACTGTTTTAGAGGTGGGAAAACTAAGGGAAAGATGAAGCAACCTGCCCAAGACCGCTGCCATGAATGGTACCGTAGGGTATGAGCCTCCACAGCCAAGGCTCTTTCATCAAACAATGCTATCTCCCAAGTCACAAGGGGCTAAGAAATGCACTTTGCTTAAAGAGAGGCAGTTCCACCTTCAGGATGGTTTTATTACCTTTCCCCCAAGTCCAACAGCCAGAAGACCATGAAATGAACTCTATACTTCAAAACATATCCTATGCCAAACTTCAAGGGGAGAAAGAGAAAACTGGGAGCCGGGAACCCAGCAGGTGTCTCACAATAATGAGACCTCATTACTCATGGGAATAGTAAGTGTTGAAGTGTCCCCAAAATGTGCTTGAGGTCAGCACGCTCAGCATAAGAGTAAGTCAGTATGAACTGCAGGAAGGCAGGCACCTCTGGGAAAAGGATACAAAATACCCAGGATTTTATAAGCCTATTCCCAAGTTTCCTCCAGAAGTTAGATTTCCATGCTCTAGTACATTCTACTGAAACACTTTCTGAGAACACAGTGCTTATCAGATACCAGAGAAGCAATGACTTAAGAAGTGGTCCCTGCCTTATAAAGGTTTCCGGTCACTAAAGCAGACTGACTACAGCTTTGAGAACAAGCAATCGGGTGCCATCTTGCCTGAGGAACCGAGAAAGGCAGTGAGGCTGAGAGAAGAGCAGGGCAAGAATCACGGCGCAGATGCCCCTTGAGCTGTGTCTCCCAGCATGAAGAGAGGGAGCACAGGGCACAGTGGGGCGGGAGCCTCCAGCGAAGGACCCCAATAGTCGGGGGCAATCACAGGACAGATGCGGTAGGGGAGAGGCATAAATGAGGCTGGAGGTGAAGAAGTTGGAGTCTAGTCATGAGAAGTGGTATCTGGCAGACAAAAGGACTGGAAGTTCAACTCTAAGAACCTGGAAGTAACTAAAGTTCTTGCTCTATTTTAGAAAGATATACTGCTTACTGAATCTAAGTCATCGATTTTAAGACATGACCATTTAAGTAAGACCTACAGGCTGCTGAAAACACCACGGTAGGCCGTTGACTAAGCTGAACTCTGACTTCAGAGACGTTATATGAAAGAGCATGTCTGAGAACTGATGAAACAAGATCCCTCTGGAGGCAGGAGAGCTGGAGATAGAAGACTGACTGGTGGCCAAGAGACTCATCAGGAGGTTTAGAAAGCCAAAGAGTGAGGACTGGCAAAGGAGGGGGTGAGAAGGGGATGGGAAGAAGTCCTGGAGGGTTAGAATCAACAGAACTTAGTAACTTATCACATGTTATGTGTGACAGGAAGAATCCAGTCAGTCAGTCCTCTCTTCTTACTCCAAACCCCTGTCGAAATTAGATGATAATTATATCCCCTCTCACAGGTGAGGAAATGGAGCCTCAGACGATTAAATAACTTGCTTATGGCCTCGCTGCCGGCTAGGGGCAGGACCCAGAGTCTCCATAGCCTGGATTCCTGTGATGCTCCAATACTGCCTCTTTGTGCCGGCAGCAGAACTTAACACCTAGATGTTTTCTTTCCACTTTGACCCACGCCCCGTAAGTATTAAGTACACTTTTATGTATAGGGTGCCCCCAAGGAGTTTAATGTTCATCTGGTCCCTAGTGCTGATGGTCCAACCACACAACGATCAGATTCATTTTTCAGGAGAAGACTAATTACAATTTTGATTTAAATATGGTGAGATGCTAGTTCAGGAATACGTATCACAAATCTTAAAAATGCTCAATCCATTTGACATAAAAACCCCCCTCAAGCAACTTATTCTAAGTGAAGGGTACCAAAAAGACAAAAAACAAAAACAAAAAACCCCACCTCCAACAGCAACAAAGAAGGCACACCAAGCACCCAAAACAACCGGAACTGGCACTCCATATGGCACAATAAAAGCGAAGAGTGGAAACAACTGCCCAAGAGTAGCTAACAGTTAATTTTATGATTACTATTTGGTTGAATGCTTTAAAAGGCCGTATTTTACTTCAACAAAATTTGTTTAAATTAAAAAACCATTTCATAAGCAAGTTTAATGTGAAGTTTTAAAAAAAGAATATAAAATTTCACTTGACAAGAATTAGAAAGGAAACTAGAAAGACGAAGTTTGAATTTGTTCACTACAGCCATTCCTGTTTTTGATTAGTTTTAAGAGTGTACATTAATATACTCTTTAACATTAATATTTAAAGAAGTGGCTCAGCTGCCGTCAGTCCTGAGAAGCTGCTGAAGACAAGGACCCATCTCAGCATCTCTTCCCAAGGAAAGGATGAGCACATAGACCAGGCCCTGGTCCCAGTTCTCAGTGACCTTGGGCTGTCACTCTAAGAGGCTGGGTCCAGTGTCAACACAGCAGGGTGTGTTCAAAGCACTTCCTAAGATTAGTCAAATGTCATTGTGCACTAGAGAATGGAACCCTCAGGGTCACTGCCAGGGCAAGTGTTCTGCAGGAGCCAGGTGAACAGTTTTGAATCCAGAGGCCTGGCAGAAAGGACAAGGAGACAGCCAGGCCTGGGCTCAACACCATCCCCACCCTTCCACCTCCATGGCTATGTGGCCCTGGGCAAAAGTCTGCAGACCCTGTGAATCCGCTTCATTTTCCACACATTTTCCACACATTCGGAAGAAACACCTGCCTCACTGGGCTGTTGCCTGGCTTGACTGTGACCCAGGACACCTCTCGCATAGTGCCAACCACAGCAGACCACTGCTGAGAGCTGATTGTGGTCATGTGCCTGGGCACCATGGGCAGCTATCCGATGTGGTCAGAAGACAGTATGTCAAGAACAAGGAAACCAGAAAGTCCATGTAAATATAGAGCCTGATCCTTCACCGGCGTGGTACTAGACAAGTTACTAGATCTTGATGGATCTTTATTTTCTCCTGTGTAAGACCAGGTCACAAAAACACCAACTTAAAGTGGAAAAGATTAAATGAGAGAATGAACATGAAAATACTGTGAAAGGTTAGCTATTAATACTTGAACATTCCAGGGATCTGGTTAAAATGCAGCCTCTACCAGCCAGGTAGAGTGGGGGGTAACCCATGGCAGTCCTGGCTCACTTCTCTCCACAGGCAACGGGCCTTCCCATATACCTAGTAAGCCTCACCTCTCTCGCCAGGATGGCTTCTGATTTACCTTCTTATAACTCATCCTTCTCTGACTGAAACTTAGTCCACATTCCTGGCAGCTGTTCCCCCTAAGAGCCCGTCTCACAGGCAGCACTGACGTGACATCTGGTGTGATGTGTCCGTCTCCTCCAGTAGACGGGGTGCCCAGAATGGAACAAAAGCACATCTCTGGGCTCCCCCACAGTGTGCACCACATGTAGCACTCAACTGGGTAGAATGAAGATGAGAATTGTGAGTTGGAGGCTTAAACAAGAGAAAGAAGAGAAAAAGTTGTAGAGTAAGGCATGCAGTATGTGAATATTAAAGACATCCAAATTTGAAAGTCACTAAGCAGGGCCCCTGGCCCTAAGGACACCAAAGGCCAAATCTGTGTTGAAAATAAACCAATGTCTATTATGAAGCTAAGCTCTTCTTGAGAGTTTACACTATAAAAAGCACTACCCAATGCAACCCCAATTAACCAAAGCTTTCAATTAAGTAAGGGTTGTTGGTAGCTGATGTCCCCAATGCACACAGGAAGAAGGTAGCTGTTAGCAGGAGAGAAGTCTGCGTAGTTGTCCCAAGCCATTCAAGAGTAGACCAGAAAGGAGGCGAAGGGTCCCTGGCAGCTGACACTTAGCAAAGGCACCAAGAGAAATCAGCACGCCACAAATACTGATTAATATATAATTAAAAATAAACAGTAGCCATTAGTTTCTGTGTAATATATGATTATGCCCATTAACAACCCAGAAAAAGAGAACCACTCTGAACCTAAGCCACCTGTCCTGAGAGCACAGCCCAGAGCTGTTAGGGACCTTAGACGCAATCTAGAATGCCTGGGCGTGGATCCTGGCTCAGAAGGCATTTTTACCCCGGGCAATTTCATTAACCTCAGAGCCTCAGTTGTCTCATCTGTACAACAGGGCTAATTATAGTACTGACTTCCGAAGCTTTTGAGGACTGAGTCAGCTAATAGGTATAAGACCTTTAGAACAGGCCTGGCACACCGCCATCAGTAGCTCTAGCTCTTACTAGCAGGGTAGCTCTTACTAGCAGGGTGACATTGGGACCAAGACCTCCTGACTCCAGGTCAATACCAGTGTTCCACTGTATCCCACTAATTTCCAAAGCCCCTAATGCCACCTTATATCTATGTCACTGTCACCATAGCCAAAGATCGCCATCCAGTTCTCTGCCTTTACCTGGGGGATCTCCAAACTCTGAGGCCCCAGGCTACAGCAGAGAATTCAGGGCTGCCTATCAGAGGCCTGGGCAGGGGTGGCCCAGTGCTGAGAGTAAGGTCTGCCTAGGCATTCAAGGGGCTGGGGACAGTCTGCAGGCTGACAACGAATCCACTGTGGAGACCCTGGTCTCCTTCCCCTTGCTACTCCAGGCTCAGCTTACCAAGCCTACTTCCTTCCCCGTTTTCCCTTGCCTCTCTACTGTTTTCTAGAGCACCCATCACTTGTGACCTTGTGCTATGGTCGTTTGGGCTTATCTCTTTTGCCCAAATGATGAAACTCTGCATAGCCTCTCATAATACAGTGTCTGGCTCACAGTCATCGCTGGGCATCGATGCAGACAAGACTGTCCCCCGGGGGCCGAGATTCCCACCCATGGCAAGCCACCTAAAGGTAACCTGAGAACAACAAACATCAAATAATTGGTACAGGCGATCTGGTGTTTACTGAGGTCAGATAATCTAAGTTCCCAACTTTCTAATTTGGTTTCATGAGCCTTGAGAGTGTGTCCTGGTTTGGTCCGTGTTAGGGTTTTGTTTTTTTTTTTTCTCCTAAGGATCAGTGTACACTTTAGAGAGTTTAGAGAGAGCACCAGAATTTCTGAGCTTGGTAATAAGCTTGGGCTTGCCTGCAGTCTTCTAAGAGACAATACTTTTGAACTTAGTTTTAGGTGCTTTTAGGACAGGGTCCTTTAGCAATGGAAATGGAGGGGTAAAAATGAACTGTCAATGCCTTATCGCCTTTCTGTGAAAAGTATTCAAAGTTAAGTAGACACCCACTCATCAACCAAATAATTTAGAGGATTGCTACTCTGGCTTTAAAAAGCCAGGGAGGCTGGTTTCAACGCTACCACTAGCTCCTTTGGGACAAGTCCTGTGCCTTGCATGGGCTTCAGTTTTCTTCCCTGTGAAACAGAAGGCCAGACCAGACATCTAAGACCGCTACCGACTCTGAAGCTTCCGTTGTCTACATAATGCTCTGGGTAGGACTTAGTTGGCGTATGTTGAGAGAGAAAGAAAGGACAGAGATAGACGTCTATTTAATGTAGTTGGAGAAGACCAAGAACCACACTAAGAAGTTTCCCTCCTCTTTTGGATATTGGATTATTTACATGTCAAATAATTTGTTATGACTATAGAAATGCCTTCTGACTATTCACTAGGGAGTTGATGCTGATGGGGGTGGGAGTAGGGGACATTAGTCTCTATTTGGCCCAACTGTGAAATAAATTTTTCTACCTTCTGTCTTCCCTACCTATCCACATGTTCCTAGACTTCCTTCTTTCAGGCCCATCTTCTCTATCAACGTCTGATTCTCATTCCTGTTAATTCTGTACAACATTCTGTACAAGGCCCTTGTTAATGAGCCAATATGCTTTTTCCTCCTGTGACCCTGATTAGCATTTAAGTCTTCTACAGGTCTTCAAACTTTGCAAATTAAGTTCCTTTGGGGCAAGTCCAGACCATTCTTTAACCAAAACAAGAAGACAGTCTGAGAATAAAGTGAAGAGCTTATAAAACACAGGTGAGATAAAGAACACAACAGGGATTCAGTAAAAGTATAAGCATACCTCATTTTACTGCTCTTCATTATAGTATGCCTCACAGATTTTCCTTTTTTTTGTTAACCACCTGAAAACCCTCCACCAGCAAAAAGATTATGACTGGTTTTAATGTGGTGGTCTGGAACCAACTGCAGTATCTCTGAAGTATGCCCATAGGTAGATTTGGTTCAGTTGAGACTTTAAGGCGGATTAACACTTTTTGATCTCAAAATTATCCTAAATTGCCAAAGACTGGAAAAAGGTGACTGCAAAGGATCTATTTAATGACAGAGCTGAACCAGATTATCTCTAAGATTCCTTCCAGCTCTAACATTTCTGAATAATATCAGAATGTTGTAAAATCAGAACCCCAGGGCAGATTAAGACTGTGAAACTTTGGAAGCTGAAGCCAGGAAAATGGAGTAATTTGGGTCTTTGTTCTCTACTTTAATATCAATAGCAAAAACATTGTTCTCCACTTTAATATTAATAGCGACCCGCCCATGTCTATTTACTGCTTTCTAAAGTAACATTTGACATGTAAATTTCATCATTAGTTTCATAAGCAGAGCATTAAAGACTAAAGCCATGGCCTCCCTCTTCCCAGCCCAGAACACTACCTGACCCATAACAGAGGCTCAAATAGTTAAGACTCTAAACTATGGAAAGGAGCATTTTAAGGTATGTGATCTAAAGCAAAATATTTCATTTCACTAGACCTGCTTTAGTTCCCAAAGGAAGGAAGAAAATACCAGCGTTTCTGTCAACCTGGTGTCCTGACAACACAGGAAGTAGGATGTGTTCCATGATCAAACCGGTCTGCGAAACTTGAACAAGAACAATGTGAATCTCAAAGGTGATGATGGTAGAAGACTCAGAATATAGCCTGAGCTTCCTGAGGCAGTGAATTCCTCCCTGTCTGGAGCTGGAGCACTTACTGGCACTCCCAGGCTGCACAGCAGCAACCCTATGACATAGGTACCCTTATCTGAGGGATAAAGGAATGCTCCCCCCAGTTTGAAGCTACTTGTCCCAATCTCATGCAGTCAGTTTAGACAAGCCAGGTCTAAAATTGAGTCTAACTCCAAAGCCTACTGTTTACTGTGGAGTTGTAACAAATTCTACAGGTGGAGAAAGTTTTAACAGTACCGTTGACTCCTAAACAAGAGCCTGAACTGCATAGATCCACTTATACAGACTTATTCCAATAAATACTGTAAATATATTTTTTTCCTTCCTTATGATTTTCTTAACATTTTTTCTCTAGCTTACTTTACTGTAAGGATACAGTACATTATATATATGACATACAAAATACATGTTAGTGACTGTTTATGTATCAGTAAGGCTTCCGGTCAACAGCAGGCTATATTACTAGTTAAGTTTGGGAGGAGTCAAAAGTTATACACAGATTTTTGGTTGTGTGTGGGGGGTGAGGTCAGCACCCCTAACCCCCTGTGCTATTCAAGGGTCAATTGTATTTATATGTAGGGACAAAAAACAACTTCAAACCCAGGTTGTAGTTTCAAGACTGGCATCAATGAACGTAGAGCACAAGGGGACTGTTTGGCAAAGCAAATTCCCACATCTCAGGGCAGCGAGGTAATACTGAGGTCCGGACCATTCATTAACCATAGTGGAGGAGAAGACAGTCTGAGAAAGAAGTGAAGAGCTTATAAAATATAGGTGAGCTTAAAAAAAAAAAAAATCTACTGGAAAGTCTTTTCAAAACAAATATATTCCCCACTGGGGGGAGGGTGGGCTTTTCTGGATAGATGGGGCAGGGATGGACATAAACATAAAAAGCAAAAGCCTATTTTGAAAAAGGACCCCAGGTAATATTCATCCTGTTCCTTAACTCAGTGTCAAACAATGACTTGAAATGGGACAGGGAGTTCTCTTGGGATGTGCCTGTTGGCTCTTAAAGTCAGGCAAAATCTCCAAACAAATGTCCTATCCAACTCCACCCCAAATCCTACCCGTTCTTAAAGGTCAGCTCTAGTTCCTCCTGGGGTAGGAAGGGCACCATTACCCATTTGAAAGGACCTAGGCCTTGAATCCAGATAAATCAGGGTTCACACCACTTGATCTATAAAAAGTAAAAAGAAACCAGGAGCACAATGTGACTTCCCTTATAAGCTGATTAACCTTCATCAACTTGCATTTGTTCATGTTTAATTCTTAATTTCGCCATTTACAGAAAGAGGGGAGGACTGACTTTTAGAATTATTACTTAAAAGTCACTTCTGGAAGATATCTAGGACATAGTTGGGACTCAGATTAGTAGGCTCTCCCCTGAAGTCTGCTCGGACCCTCCTAGCCCACTGGCCTTCTCTCTGAACAAATCCTTGGCTTCGTTTGGCATGAACAAGGTATGTGAGGCCTGAGGAACTCAGGAGAAGCACACCCCCTAACTGCAGTGAAAACTCGAAAAACTAGAGTTAGCTTTTCCCAAGGACTGCAAAGCCCCCTTGCCTCTCTGAGTCCTCAGAAACAAAACCACTTTCATGCCAGCCTCAGAGGATAAAGAAATAAATTAAGACTGTAAAGTGGACGAAAAAGATGTTAGGTATTGTTATGTGACAGCTCTGGGCCCACCTGTGGGGTTATTATTCTGCAGGCCCCAGAGGAGTTGGCCAGAAAACCGACAGTTTGCTTGACTGCCATGGGATGAAGGGCTGGTGGTCTCAGGAGAAAAGACTAGGAAGCCAGTTTGGCGGGTGGAGTTGGGGGAGGGGGCTGTGAGGATATTTGGAACCAGACAGGGAGGGAGTGCGGGTAGGTCCAGTTAAGTTTTTTCTTTTTGTTTGCTTTGGGAGGGAAAGGGGAAGAGGCCCTAGAGAGTTAGTGAGGGGGCTTCCACCAACCCTGAACCCAACCCCCCTCCTCTCCCCGACCTATTATAGTTCATAATAATGGCTCACACGTATTGACCGATTAAGACAACGATTAGTATTTAGCGAGCGCTTGTTATGAAAATACCAGGTAACGTTTGTGCCAAGGACTCATCCTAGATGCACGGCTGAGACGAGGGCCCCAATGCCTGGGCTCCGGAAAGGAGGGTGTGTCTGGGCCCAAGGTGACAGAACAAGGGCCTAGCGGTCCCGAGATCACTTTGGGCCGAGCCGTCCACAGCACTGGGTCCAGACCCTACGCAGGCAGATGGCCCGCAGTGCTCCTACCTTTGAGCGAGGTCTCTACCAGGCGCAGGTAAAGCTGCGAGCTCTTGTTGCCGTGGCTCATGCGCTGGGCTAGCCCGTTGCGCTGGAGGACACACTCCTCAAACTGCACCACGTTCTGGTGGCGCCGCTTGAGGCTGGTCAGGGCCCAGAATTCCGCCAGGGCCAGCTCCACGTTTTCCGGGGCGTCGCAGCGGATCTTCTTGACCGCCACCCGGGCCCCGCTGCGCCCGGCCACTGCCTCATAAACCACGCCGTAGCTGCCGCGCCCGATCTCCGCCAACAGGCTGTAGCGCGGCCGAGCGGACCCGCTGCCGCCTTCTGGCCGCCGCCGCGCCAGGAAGGCCTCACCGGTGGCCTCGGCCGCCACCGGATCCATGGCCTGGGCCGCAGCCACCGGCCTCAGCTTCGCGCTGGGCGCCCGCGGCACTGGGCTTCGCCTTTTCCGCTCGGGGCTTTGTGTACCTCTGCGGGCGCCGTCCTCCTTCCCCGTTTCCATGGCTGCGGGCGGCGGGGGGAGCAGCAACGGCGCTGCCCGGGCCCCCCCTGCCTCATCCCTCCGTCCAGCCCCGGGACGCGGAGGAGCGGGAGCCTGGATTGTGATCTGCGGGTGAAAGAATCGATTAAACGACCAGGCCAAGGCGGGGAGACAAGGAGCGCAGGCCACAGAGCTCCCCACCTCCCCCTCCTCCTCCTCCTCCACCTCCGGCAGCCACGGCCCCTTTAAGACGGAAACCTTTGCTGCTGAAACAACCAGGGAGGGGAGGGGAAAGCGGGAAAGACGAAACCACAAGCAGTGGCTCAGAGGGGAACCGGAAAGAAAAGTAACACCCTCACACACACCTTCTCAGTTAATTTATCACATAGGACTTGTAAGAACAAGGACTAACAGTCTCCATGATTTATTAAAATCGCTCTAAGAAGCAATTAGCACTGTGAACATCTTTTTTCCTGCCTAGCTCCCAATGGGAGTCCCCCTCTCTGCGTCCCGCCTAGTGTTTTCCAGCGTGTAAACCGTCCATTGAATTAAGTCCGAGCGGTGCCCAGCGGACCGACCCAAGTCCCCGAGGGTGGCATGTGGAAGGGTGGGCTTAAAACCTCCGCGTTCCTGGGCGCGCCAAACCCGGGGCCCAGCTGTCCTTATCAAGGGCCCGAAGCGGTGAGGGTAGCTCTAGCTTCCGCACTTTTACTCCGCAGGCCGCACCCGTACCTACCTGGCCTGAGCCCCTCCACTTCCGGGCAATCGTTTTCCCCCCTGGAGCCTCTGGTTGGGGATGGTCCGCTCCCGGACAAGGCTGCTTTCGGTACCGAGCAGCGCGAAAGGCAGTGGCCCGCGGCCGGCGTGCGCCGGAACTTGCTGCTTCACTGGAGGTTGCAGCGGCGCGCGCGGGGGGGAACTCTGCGTCCAGGCACCCACGGCTCTCCACGTGTTCGCGCCAGCTGATCCCTTTACATAACCTCTTTATATAAAGCGCACCTCCCGCGGGCACTGGGGCCAGCAGGGGCTCCTGGTGGCCCATTCCCCGGAGGCCGGTCGAAGACCGAATCTCCCGGGTTCTGCCAAGGTCGACGGAGCAGCCGCAGACCGGGCCCAATCACAGGCGAGAACACCAAACCTACAAAAAGTAGGCGCCAAATTCCCGCGGTCCGCTGAGGCCCCCGGGTCTCCGCAGCCGCCTACGCACCGCAGCGTCCTCTTCTCGCCAGTGCTGCGTGAGGATGAACTGCACGCAGTAGGTGCCCAATAAATACTGATTGGTTGACTGGATTGTCGGTTTGATTGATTCTTAGCTCGTTCCTGGAAACCGCCCGGACTAGGTTGGAATCGACACCCTGCCTCCAATTAGTCCCTTGATCTTGGGTAAATATTTCTCAGAGCCAAGCTCATTTTCCTCTTCGACAGGATAGGTAGACTGAGCCTCACCTCCCAGGGTGGCATGGATTTTAAAAAAATATTTAGTTCATTGCTTTGTACCCCAATGCCTAGTATATGCCCAATATTTGTTAACTGAATCTACAGATACTTATTAAATTCCTGTGCGCTGAGCACCCTTCTAAATCGCTGGGGAAAGAGCAGCGAACAACAGTTTCTACCTTAGCTGAGGTTCTGTGCCACGGGAGACAAATACTGTAGGTAACCTTGGGCAAGTTAATCAATTTTCTTGTGTCTCCATTCCTTATCTGTAAGGTGAGAAGGACAGTAGTGGGATTCACTGAGGTTACATAGTTAAAGCGCTTAGGACAGGGCCTTGCACACAAGTCAGGTATTAAAAGCACAGGATAACCTTTGACAATGCAATGGAGAAAACGAATGAATTAAAAAGTGCCTGGGGGTTGGGGACAGGCCACTTCTGATAGTGTGGTCACTTAAAGACTAACTTTTTCTGTATGTAAAATTTCAAGAATTTTACATATTCTTAAATATGTATAATTTGTAAGAATAGTGAAGAAATCTCATATACTTTTCAATAAGAATAACAAACATTTTGCTGCAATTTTATTATGTTCTGTGTGTTCATATAAAACAAATTTTGTTTTTTCCTTAACTATCATTTTAGAGTAAGTTTCAGACATACCCCTTCCTCACCATATACTCTGTGTATTTCCTGGGAACAAGGACATTCTCGTGCACAATCTCAGTACAATGATCAAAATCAGGGCCCTTAATAATGATATGATTCTTTTATTTAATATACCTTCCATATTTAAATTTTACTAATTGTTCCAATAACATCCTTTAAGGTATTCCCAAAGCTCCAATTCAGGAACACTTGTTGCATTTAGTTGTCCTGTCTCTTTAGCTTCCTTTAATATGGAAAGGCACTTAGTTACTTAGCCCTTCTTTGTCTTTCATGACCTTGACATTTTTTCAAGAGTACTGAAAAATACTTTTGTAGATGTCCCTAAATATGGATGTCTGATCTTTTCTCATGATTAGATTCAGGTTATGTGTTTTGTTACTGATACCACAGAAAGTTGTATCCTCAGCGTATCACAATGGGAGGTACATGGCATTGGTCTGTCCCAATATTTGTGATGTTAACTTTGACCATATGATTAAGGTGGTGTCTGCCATGGTACTCCACAGAAAAATTAATTATTTTTTCCTTTGTAACTTAGTATCTTGTAGGAAAATATTTGGACACTACCCTGTTCTTTACCAGACTCTTACTGATTGGTTTTAGCATTTATTGATGCTTCTTGCTGGTATCAATTATTATTATAATGGTTGCAAAATGGTGATTGAAAAGCCTCTGTATTAGTCTGCTAGGGCTGCCATAACAAAATACCACAGACTGGTGGCTTAACAAATTTATTCTCTCAGTTCTGGGGACTAGAAGTCCAAGATCAAAGTGTTGGTAGGTTTGGTTTCTCCTGAGACCTCACTCCTTGGCTTACAGGTGCCTGCCTTCTGACTGTGTCCTCACAGCACCTTTCCTGGATTATCTTTTAATCTTGAAGGACCCAAATCACGTTGGATTAGGAGCCCACCCTAATGGGCTCATTTTAACTCTTCTCTTTAAAGACCTTATCTTCAAATATGTTACATTCTAAGGTACTGGGGGCTTGTAAATTCAACATGCAAATTTGGGTATGGGGGGTAGGGTGGTCACAATTCAATCTTAACAGTCTCTTTGGAATATGACATTCAAGCTGAGACCTGAAGCTAGCCGTGCTAAAACTAGTAGGCATTTCAGGAAGAGGGAACAAGTACCGAAGCCATGAGACAGGAACAAGATTGATGTTCAACTTCAGCCAGTTGGTGAGAGTGTAAAATTGTACAACTACTTAGGGGAAAAGCGTTTGGCAGTTTTTTATAGAACTACCCTACGGCCCAGCAATTCCATGCCTTAGTATTTACCCAAGAGAAATGAAAACTTAATGTTCACAAATACATTTGCATAACAATGCTCATAGTGGCTTTTCCCATAAGAGTCCCAAACTGGAAACACTCCATGTTTATCAAGAAATGAATAGATAACCAGGCTGTGGTATTCCTATACCACAAAATGCTGCTTGGGATGGGGTAGGGGGTGGGAAATAATAAAGTATTGCTACAACAACATGGATGAATCAAAATTATACTGAGCGAAAGAAGCCAGGCACAAAAGTGTATATACTGGGTGATTCGACAATTCTTGAATATGCAAACTAGTTTGTAGTGACATAAAGCACGTCAGTAGTTAGGGTGGGAAGTGAGGGGTGGAATGCAAAAGTACAAGAAGAAATTTTTCAGGGTGAGAAATTCTTCAGGGTGATGGGTATGTTCATTACATGAAATTATCCTGTGCTAATGGTTTTGGGGAAGGGGCATATGCTAAAACACTTCAAATTGTACACTTTAGATAGGTGCAGTTTATGTACATTAATTTTACAGCTTCACCTCAATAAAGCTGTAAAAAAACAGGAAAGAGCACATACGATTCTGCTATTATAAAGTCAAGCAACACTGATCTATGTTTGCAGAAATTACACTAGTGGTTATTTTGGGGATGAGAATTGACCACCAAGGTACCCAAGGGAAGTCTCTGGGTGATGGGATTTTATGGTAGGCAAATTATACTGCAATAAACTCAATTTAAAAGGTGAAAAAGCAAAACCCTGCTGCCAGGGACACCCGTCTCAGAGCTTCAAAAGACCAAAGGCTGCATGATGCTCCGGTAGAGCCGGCTGCAGTCTCTTGCCTTACAGGCTGAGCAAGGCCAGTGGAGTCTGTTCCTATTAGTTCCTGACTTGAACTTTAAGAGAGATTGGATCTGAAGTTCTAGGTGAACCCATGGCGCGTTAAACCTATTGTATGTTGTAGGAAGGACCAGGCTACTTGCAAAATTGCTGATGGCTTGATTGATTTTTTTTTTCATTTTGGTTTTTCTTAAGTTCCAGCAGTGACCTATTTTTCCTATTATGACTAATAGCCAACTTTTACTCAGTTTGTCTATCCGTCAGGCACAGAAATGAACAAAGAATTCTCATGCCAACCCTGTGATGTAGTTGCTGTCATTAGCTCCATAGTACAGACGAAGAGACAGGGAGGAGGTTACACAGCTGGCATGTAAACTGAGACTGGCCCCCCGGCCCCGCTTTTCACACCACCTTACCCTGCTCAGTCCTTCCCAAGAGAAGCACTTGCAACAATCATGCCTACCTCCGTACCCCTGGAGCCTCAGATGTGCTGGGCACAAGGCTGGAGCTCAGTATTTAGTGACAGAAGACATGGAGGAAAAAGGGAAAGGGAGCAGTAAGGTTTTAGGCCCTTTCAGTAGGCCCCTGCCTTTGAGGGACCGATGGAGACAATAAGACATAACAGAATTATTATGTGATGCCAAATCACATTAGTTCTCCAAAGGACAATAACTCAGGTAAAGGGATAGCAAGGGACAGGGTTATTTTAGAATGGATGGTTTGGAAAAACCTTGCTAAGAAGGTGACCTTTGAGCAGAGGAGACCCGATGGAAGTGAAAGAATCAGCCAAATGCAGATTTACTAGCAGAAAGAGCCAGTGCAAAGGCCCTGGGGTGGGAGCTGGCGAGGAAGCCAGTGTGGCGGGAGCCGAGGGGAATGGGGAGGAGCTGTGGGAAAAGAGGAAAGACAGAAGGGGACGTGGGGGGCCGACAGGCGGTAGGGACTTGTGGTCCTTGGTGAGGACTTTGGATTTGTCCACCATTTGCAATATGTCAAGCACATGGTCAATCAGCGGTACAGTTGGGGAGAGCTGACACTCAGGTAGGACGTTATCCCAAGGACTGTCACAGAGGGAGAAGGCAGAACGGTAAGGCCCCCTTCTCACCCTCCTAATTCAGGGGGCGAGGACAGCCTTGAGGGTGGTTCCCCGGGAAAGCACGGGGCTCTGGTCTGGGAGGCGGGGAGGACTGTGGAAGGATAGCAACTGGGGGAGGGGCTGCGACTGCTCTGATAGGCGAAGTGAAAGGTTAGCGGGAAGGGAGGAAGCAGGGCCGGGGGCTCGCGGCAGCACCGGGCTATGGCAGGAATCATGTGAAATGGCGGTTGTAGCAGGGGGAGCTGAGAGTGGGAGGGGTTTAAGGGAACCTTGAAACCGGTCTAGAAGGGGGACGTCAGAGGGCCACGGAGGCACTGAAGGACAGAAGCTTGAGGTAGGGCCTTGAGGAGCCGTCTCCAAGAAAAACGAGCTTGTCGTGCTGCCTAGCACCATGAGGCTCACAGCAGCCACATGGGTGAGAAGGTTTGTCCTCATTTTATGAATGGGGAGATTGAGCCTCGGAAACTTACATCACGAACAGGCGGAACGGCTGGGATTTGAACTCTGGCAGCCTTAGGTTTTTGATCCAAGCTCTTAACCATCATACCGATGTTCTCAAGCTTAAGTGCACATTAGCATCACCTGGCGGGCTGGTTAAAGCCCAGGTTGCTGCCCCTGCCCCCAGAGTGGCTAATCAGTAAGCCTTGGTTAAGCCTTGGTAATTCACATTTCTAACAAGGTCCCAGGTGAAAGCTGGTGTTGACGTTGCTGGCCCGGGGACCACACTTCGACAATATTACCTTGCACTACACCGCCCCTAGAGTGAGCACAAAGCTGAGGCCATCAACGGTAAAGGACTGGAGTTCCGGCAGAGAATTTAGGGGAGAAGTGGCGCTATTACATAGAAAATTTAGCAAATAAGACACGAGGTGATTATTAAAGGCAAGACAACAAAAATAATTTAAAAGAAAAACATTGTAATCATCATAAACTACAGTGCTCAGCTGGAAGTTAATATTACTCTGACATTATCATGTATAAACAATACATTGATTTAACCAAAAAGTATGATGTAATTATTTGGGGAAGATTGAAGAGGAGGTATGTGTGTCTGTGTGTGTGTAGAGAATAAAGAGAGGAAAAGTGAATTCTTTTCTTCCATAGCTGTAAGTTGATAGAAAAGGTCTAAACTTAGACTGTCTTGAGGTGACACCATAATCAGAACTGAAGAGGTAACCACAGAATTAGTTATGGCTTCATGGGATGGAGCCTGGGGGCAGGACAGGATTTTTGTTGTAAGTCTTGCAGTAGTATTTAACTTGAAGTAGTAACTAATCTTAAACATTATGTATATTTATTACTAGGGTTGAGATTAAAATTAGAAATAAAAGTGGACGTGGGCTTTAGCCACTACTGAAGCAGCCTGTCAGCTTGGTGGCGCTGTTCAGCTTCTGGCCACGACGGTCACCTGGTGCCCTGTATTACCTAAAAGCATCGGGAGGGTTACGTGTAATCAGTGCCCAAATCACACGCTGGGGACATGGCACTAGAGACATTGTACCCAGGCAGACTCAACAGAGAGGATCTCTTGTCCTACTCAATGAGCGTCTGAGTCACAGAAAACAAAGATGGAAGCAAACACAGCCACCTTGTTTCATATTTCAAAGGTTCTTCCTATTAGCCACTGAAAAGGCTCAGAAATTCCAACATTTCTTCCTCTGTCATCTGGAAATTGCCTGAACATTCTTTGTCAGGCTATATTTGCATTAGAGAATTGGTTGCTAAGTTCTCCGTAGTTGTTTATGATTTTTGGAAAGATAAAGGAATACAATACAGAACTAGCGCAGCGAAGTCTTTAATTCTGTAACTACTGGGACTTTCAGAATAAATGACTGGGGAATCTGGTTGAGATGTGCGCAACCGCAAGGCAACAAAGTACACCCATTGATCAAAGTGTACAACATAACAGCCTTTTAGGAAGGCAATTTGATCACTCATTGTTTATTAATATATTTTAAAATTAATTCACGTTGGTCCAGCAATTCCATTTCTAAGATTTGCCCTATAGAATACTTACCCAAGTGTGAAAAATATATGTGCAACAAGGATTTTGGTGGTCATTTGTAACTGTAAAATATTAGAAATACTCAAGTGCCAGAGGCAGGGGATTAGTTACATCCCACCACGCATTTGAATGTTATGTAGGAAAGAGGGAATTAGCTCTGTATGTACTAGCACAGAACAAATAGTCACTATATATTCCTACATCAAAAAAGCAAATGTGAACTAGGATCTGCGGTGTGACCTCACACTTTGTGTAAGTGTGTGTACATAATTGCTAACCTTACTTGAATTGCATCTCTGTATTTTGAGCTGTCTTAAGTGCTCTATATGGACTAAATTTATTATTCCAATAAGTCTATCAGGTAGATTTTATTATTTTTCTCCATTTTCTGTAGAAATTGAGGCACAGACAGGTTACGTGACTTTCTAGGGTTAAGGCCATGCCACTGAGAAGGTGGAGCTTGGTTTCAAACCCAGGCATATCGGATTCCCAGGCTTGTGATCTTAAACCATCACTTGATACAGCTCTGAACTTAGGTACTTGTGTCTCTTTCTGCACATGTAAAGGAAACAGTGGGTAAATAATACTCTAGATGATAAGAAAAAATTATCTTTAGCTGATTCTTTCACTTTCAACATTTTTGTGTAATTGGAACTTTTCATGTGTGTCTTTTTGGTATTAATTTTAAATATGTTTTGGTAGATAGAAAAAAAGCAATAAAATTCCTTTAAGAAAATAACGTGCAATAATGCACACTGCAATGCATCGCTCATTTGCGCAATGAGTACTGACCTAGCTACAACTGTTTGCCAGCTCGGGGACTGAGGTGAATAAAACCCAGTGCACGCCATGAAGGAACTCATGGTCTAGTGAGGACACAAAGAAAGAAATACCCAGGCCACAGTCATTTCTGGCTCTATTGCACTGTGATTTGACTTTAGGCGTTATTTGGCCAGTGAAAAATAAGGCTGCACAGTAGATATCAACACTCCAAGTGTTGCCTCTTGCAACTAATGGGAATCAGGTGCTGGGCCCTGAACATTAATTATACACGGTCTTTCTCTATAAAATTTATTGCTTCAACATTTACTGGGCATTAGGCCCTATGCGGGAGTTGGGGATTTGGGGATGACTGAGACAAGTTCCCTGCTGGCAAAATCTGGTATTGTAAAGAAAACTGTCAAGTTTATAAATAGTTACTGTTCTCTGTTGGTGAAATAAATGATAATATTGTAACCAACATTGAAAAGCACTTACCAGCACTGGTTCATACGCTTCTTACATATACTAATTTATTGATTTCTTTTGTTTTTAAAGATTTTATTTCTTTATTTTTAGAGAGAGGGGAAGGGAGGGAGAAAGAGAGAAAGAGAAACATCAATGTGTAGGTTACCTCTCACGTGCCCCTCACTGGGGACCTGGCCTGTAACCCAGGCATGTGCCCTGACTGGGAATTGAACCGGCAACCCTTTGGTTCACAGGCGGATGCTCAAACCACTGCAGCCACAGCAGCCAGGACTAATTCATTGAATTCTTAACCCTGTGATATATCACTATTCTCTCTCTTTTACCGAAGAGGAAACTGAGGCACAGAGAGGTTAGGCAACTTGCCCAAGATCACACAGCTAGGAAATAGAAGATCAGGGAATTTCCACCCAGGTAAGTGTTTAGAGGAGCACAGCTGAAGAGGCCAGCTTGTGGTAGAACAATCATAATAATAATAGTATCAACGACTTACAGTGCTCATCACAACCACACAGAGCTTTGTGAGTTATAAATGCCTGTACAGACTTGTCTCAGTACTAGGTGGTCTCAAGTACAAGGTGGCCCTCCTGTTTTTTGCAATGAGAAGATTGCCAAAAAAGTGTTTGGGGGGCTATAAATAATGCCCCTCTTTTATTACAATTATAAGCATGTAATTCTATAACATAAAAATATCACATCTAAGCACACCATATGACATTTTAGATGAAATTTTCAAATTAAAACTATAAAGTATTACACCCATATTATTGTCCTACCAATCACACTCAAGCGGGTGTTACTTCTGCCCGACCCTGTATACATTCTTAAGGCTGTAGATGAAATAATCAAATATCTATGTAGAATATTTAATTTATTATTTTAGGTCTGCACATACTTTCAAGAGTATTAATACACTATTTGAAAATATATTTTAAAAATATATTATGTATTAATAAATAATATGTTACTTTAGAAATACTTGGGGGGTTTTTTTCTTCCATGCTCGCGTTTTACAAAAATTTTATCTCTTCTCGTGTACCTTTGATCTCAGTATTTTTATTATCACTGGGGATGGTTTCTGAATCGCCCAACTCACCTTCTAGATCATATAAATTTCACTTCTATTTAACTTGTTTGTGATCCATCACTTTTCCAGCCTTTATGCAATGCTGTCACTGAAATATTTTATCCTCAAAGTCCCAGTTCACTCAATCACTCAGTCTTAGGACAGTGTTGTTTTTCTTTTTGTCCTACTGATTTATATTTGTTATCACAACATCTTAACATTTTAATGCATTGCTTCTAAAAGTCCTCTTTATAAGGCTGGCATCTTTATAAGGGTTATGAGGTCAGCCCCCAGTATAATGACTACGTCTCTGTCAAAAATTATTTGTTTTCTTTTAAAACCATTTCCTTCAGATGACTTCTTTTCATTGCTCTTCCACAAAAAAATTACTTTGCTGTTTGAAATAAAATAATTGAGAGAGTCTAGGGCATGTGGGAGATTCTGTGAACTTTCCTAAGAACTTAAAGATAAGGGAACCTTTCCTTCTGAGGGATACTTTTCGGAGAAAAACACCCTGCCTTCTGTGTAGATATAGGCCACTTGTTAACCTTGTCTATTAAACGTGGCAGAGTTGCCTGTACAAATTTGTGTGGTGGGCACTATCCTCACTTAACACATGAGTGAGTTGAGACTCAGAAAGGAAAGGTGACTTGCTCAAGATATCTAGCAAGTGGCAGATCTGGAGTACACCTTGAATCCAAGTCTGTCTGATTCTCTCACACCCACCTCTCTCATTAAAGCACTGGGGCAGCTTCTAAACCACCTTCCTAATTTGGATTGCCGGCCCTGGCAAGAATGCCGGGCTGGGTTGACAGAACGCTAACACTAATTTATTATTCTTTTATTGCCTTATGCGTGTATAGCCGCGCACAATATTTCATACAGAGAGTGGCAGAGCAATTTGCAAATGTAAAACCCAGATGCTTAATTTTAATTTCTGGGTTTTTTTTCAAATCCATTGCAAAAAAAAGCAGGTTGTTTACACCATAAATAGATGCCTGGTATCTATTTATACAGATCCCTGGAAGCTATTCTCAGGTCCTTAAGTGGTATATCTGCTTACATTTGTTTTATTCTTGAAAAGCAACCCTTTCAGGTATGGAGTGGAAAGAGTCAGGCCCCTTCTGTGGGAGCGCAAGGTCCCCTTCCCGAGCCAGGCCGTGCTGCAGCTGCTTCCTCAGGGCTCCTGAGAGCTCACTGTGTGTGTCCCTTCCTGGCTCTGCTCAGTGACATCACCTTCAGCAGCTTGAAACCAGCCCCACGGTGGGAGGATTGGAACGTTAGAAATTGGCAAACCCTACAAATCAAGGTTCCTTCCATCCCACTCTGCCCTTCTCCCAAATGATTGAACTTCCCTGTGCCTTGTGAATAGTCAGAATACTTGCCCTCTGGGTTATTGTAAAGATGTAGCGAGATAAAGCATGAAAAGCACATGGCACTGCTTCCACATTTCCTTGTTTACATAAGTAATGCATATGCAGGGTTGAAAAAAATCAATCAAACAAAAAAGGTTACAGTGAGATGTAAAAGTAAGTTTCATCCTCAGCCTGGACCTCCATTCCAATTCCTATCCCGAAAGACAGCCTATTCCTCTGAATCCATCCAGAGATGTACTCTGCATAGAAAATCATATATACGTGTATACACATGTCTATGTATTAATAGCACATCACAACAGTGTCCACCATTGACACATACATGAGAGAGATACATACATATATTGATCTATATCTATATATCTATCATTATTCTAAAATGGCTTATGTAGATCTCACCTGTTATTTTTAAGGACTGCCCATTATTCCATTTCTGGGATGCAACTAGCCCTCTATGGGTGATATTTAGGTTGTTTTCCACCTCTTGCCAGTATAAACAATGAGCATTGAATAACCTGTCTATTGCACATAAACATGAATGGGTCTGTGGGCTCAATTCCTGGATATGGAACCGTTGGGTCAAAGAGTATAGACATTTTCATTTCTGGTTTGATTGTCAAATTGATTTCCAGGGATTGTGTCAATTTTCTGTCTAACCTGTGGTGTAGGTGACTCACAAATCCCCACGGCCTTGGGACATTGTCCAACTTTTTGGCCTGTGCCATCTGTAAGTCCTTGGTTCCCAGATAGACAAATGGTCCCCATTATTATTACCGATGGAGAAACTCAGGCACAGGCAGGAAGGTGACTTGCCCACTGTCCCCGCCACCCTCCGCCCCCATCCAGGCTTCTGCACACAAATCAAAGAGCTGGCGAATGCAGGGCAGACCCATGCAGTCAGCCCTGCCAGGACGTTGGGCACTGAGGTTCCATGAACTCTGCCTACAGGTTCTTTATCGTCCCTATTTTTCTTGACTGAAATTTCTCAGGAACATAAAGGGTTGAGAAGTTCCAGTGTGCTATGAAGCTTCCTGACCACTTTTTCCCTATCGCCGAACAGAATCAGCTTTCTGAAACACAGACCTTGCCATCTTGTGCTTTCTTTCAAGTGTTCTGTTGCTCCACATCTCTGAAAGATCCTGGCCTGGCAACACCAGGGTCACCTGGGAAGTGGTTGGAAATGCACATTTTGGGGCTATTCCGCAGACCTACTGCGTCAGATACTCTGGAGGCGGAGCTCAGCAATTGGGGTCCGATACACCCTAAGACGATGCTGCCTTGTGCCCAAATCGGAAAACCACTGACTTCCAGAACCTAGTGACTCTTTCACCCTGGGACCCCAGCCCACCTCTCCTACTCCGTTTCCTTCCCGCTCCCACAACTTCTAGACACGCCTCCCTCCACTTTCTCACCTCTGTGCTTGGGGCAGAAACTTAAGAGTTGTCACCCAATCTCTTCCAGGGCAATAGAAATGCAAATATTTAAATTGCATTTCCCGGCCTCCTTTGCAACTCTATGTCCTGGCCAATGAGATGTGAGCAGCAGTAAGGTGTGCAATTCTGAACTGGGCCTTTTGAAGGAAGGAACATGCCTGCTCTGCTTGCCCACTTCCACTGGCTGGAATGCAGACGTGATGGTTTTGGGCCACGTAAACAGGTGAGGGCAAGGCCTCAGGTATGCTCGAGCCGGACGAGGGAAGCAGTCTGGGTCCCTGACACTGTGGAGTTGCCATAGGAGCCTTAGGCCACTTAAGCCTAGACTGTGGTAGTAGAAAGAAACTTCCATTTTGTTTAGCCCACTGTTGCTTGTTGCTGTGTGAACACAGTTAACTCTCTGTCTTTTTAATACAATAACTTCCTTTCCCCTGATCCAAGGAGAGGTGATTTCTCTCACCAGGTGCTCATTTCACTTCACAGTCTTGTTGCGGACTACGGAGCCATTTTCCCACGAGCGCGGGAGCTCCTTGAGGGAGGGGCCAAGCTTCATCATCTCAGAATGTTCCACAGGTCTGGACATTTTTCCCTGGTGATGTGAGCCTGAGCATTTTACTATGCTCCCTACTCAGTTGTGCTTCGATGAATATCTCGAATGAGAACTGAGAACCAATTTGTAATTTGGAATAATGGCTAGAAACTATTTTCCTCTTCCCAGAGCAGCTATGGACCCAATGGGCCAAGACCGGCCACTAACAGGTAATTTGGGGATGACTTAGGGAGTTAGGGGTGCAAGGATAATAAATCAGGAGAGAAGAATTTATTATGCCACTGCCCTCTAAGCCCCTTTCTTCCCGTGCTTGGTCTGGATGGTGTGGAGAGGCCTCAAGGTCGAAGCTTGCGAGAAATTGTGACATAGCAAGACCTTTCTCGAAAGGCCACTCAGTCATTGCAGATTCATATTTTATGCCCCAGGAGCCTCCTGGTTTCTCAGAACAATGTTTGTTCCATGGGACCAAGCCACACCAGAACACTCTGACCTTTATTCTGACTCAGAACTAAAAGACTAAAGCAACATGCTGTCAACCTGATTGGCGATCTCTCCCTCTCTCTCTCTCTTTCTCTCCTAACAAGTCTTTAATATTCCACGGATTCATCAAACATTTACTGGGTATCAGATTTATGCCAGGCACTGCACACACTACTTGGAACACACAGATGATAAGGTGCTGTCCCCGTCCTTACTTGCTAAATGCAGGAGCAGGAATGTGAGTGAATGATCACAATAGCTCAGGAGTTTCCTAAGCATGGTCCCAGGACACCTGGGGCGGGGGGCTCTGAGACCCTTTGAGGGCATCTGTATATTTTTACAATAAAACTAAGACATTACTTTCCTCTTTCTCAATTTTTCACGTGTGTTCAGTGGAATTTTCCAGAGGAAAATGAGCATGATGTGTGATAGCACGACATGCTGTAACATAGAAGCAGATCTGAGAATCCAGCTGTCTCTGAAGCCAGACATTGAAGAGATTTACAAATTTGTAAAACATTGTCACTCTTCTCACTAGTTCTAAAAATGTACTTATTTCTCATAAATGTCTTGTTCATATTAACATATAATGGTGTTGATGATCATTTTAAAGATAATAAATACTTTTAAAATGTCTCCATTTTTATTTCTAATATAGTAAATACTGGTTGATGTTAAACACCAACAAAATCACTTTTCGGCACTCAATACTTTTTTTAAACTTTTCATATTGAGATCATTGTAGGGTCACATGCAGCTGTAAGAAATAATAGAGAAATCTTGCATACCCTTCACCCAGTTTTCCCCACTGGTAACATCTTGCATAACTTCAGTACAATATCACAACCAGGAAATTGGCAGTGACACAATTCACTCATTTTTTCCAGATTTCGTGTCTTACATGTACGTGTGTGTGTGTGTGTGTGTGTATAATTCTATAAAACTTTATCACTCATGTAGGTGTGTGTGACCACCACCAAGGTCAAGACAGAGGGCGGTTCCATCACAAGGACCCTCAGGCTACCCTTTTGTAGCAACAGCCACTCCTTCCCTCTCCCCTTCCTAACCCCTGTTCTCCCTCTCTATAATTTTGTCATTTCAAGAATGTTATATAAATGGAATAGTACATTATGTAACCTTTTGGGGTTGGCTTTTTTCACTAAGCGCAATTCCCTTGAGAGCCATCCAAGTCGGTATGTGCATCCCTAATGCATTCCTTGCCATGGCTGAGTGGTGTTCCATGGTATAGATGCACCACATTTTGCTTCATCATTCTCCTGTGGAAGGACATTTGGATTGTTTCTGATTTCTGGCTATTAGAAAGTTGCTGTGAACACTTATGTACAGGTTTCTGAATGAACTTCTGTCTTCACTTCTCTGGGTCAAATGCCTCCAAAGTACAATTGCTGGATAGTATGGAAAGCACATTTTTAATCTTGTAAGAAGTCGCCATACCTTTTCCCTGAGTGGCTGTACCATTTTACTTTCCTACCAGCAATTTATGAGTGTTCTAGTGGCTCACATCCTCACCAGCATTTGTTGTCACCACTACATTTTATTTTTAGACATTCTAATAATTGTAGCGCCATCTCATTGTGATTTTAATTTGCATTTTCTAATGGCTAATGATGTTGAAAATGTTTTCATGTGCTTATTTGCCGATTGTATATCCTTTTCAAAAAGTGCAATGTCTGTTCGTGTCTTTTGCCCATTTTCTAATTGGATTGTTTGTTTTCACTTCTGAGTTTTGAGAGTTTTTTAATGTATTCTAGATGCCAGTCCTTTGTTAGATAGCTGGTTTGCAAATATTTTCTCCCAATCTTTTTATTTTCTTCACCAGATCTTTTCAAGAGCAAAAGGTTTCCATTTTGAATGATTCAACTTACCATTTTTTTCTTTTATGGATTATGCTTGTGGTGTCAAGTGTAAGTACTCTTCACCCAGCCCCAGGAGCTGAAGATTTTTCCTGAAGATCTTTTTTCCCCTCCAAGTGTTATAGTATTACATTTTTACATCTAATCCTTAATCCATCTTCAGTTACTTTTTTTGTATCACTTGTGAAATTTAGGTCGAGATTCATTTGCCTATGAATGTCAATAATTTCTAAGGGATCTTGGGACTAACGATTTGAGAAATTCTGCAGTCAGGTGTAAACTTCTGCCATCCGATGCACGAGGTACTCCAGGACAGGTATATGCAAAGTGCTGTGGGGAGGCTAGCTCTGAGCAAGGCAGTTCTAGACTTCCCAGAGGAGGTAACATTTGCATTCTGCCTTGGAGGATGAATAGGATTTTACTAAGCAGAGGAGAAATCTTGTTCTTGGTCTTCCTTAGCCAGTGCTATTCTCAGGGATGAGATTAATTTCAAAAGAGGGAAGTGTGGAAAATAAAGAGGACCTGGGGAGTCAGGCAGACCTCGGCTGTAATTCTTCTTAAGCAGCTAAATTACCTTTCTAAGCCTCAGTTTTCTTATCTGTATAATGGGGGAAATAATTCTTTATTTTCAAGGAAACTGTGAGGATTAAATGAGATAAGCGTATAAACTGCCGAGCATGGTCCGGGACATATGGCAGGGATTCAGTGAGTCACCTTCTCTCCCCCTTTCATGATCTCTTTGATCTTTTCTCCGTATTATGAAGTTAGATCCATCCTTTGATGCTCAGCCTGCACTGATTGCATTCTTTTTTCCCCATATTGCTCTAGATGAGCAGTTCTCAAGCTTTGTATATCAACCATCACAAAGTAGATACTCAATATTTTGTTGTGGAAGTCTTAAAACACAGATTGCAGAACTTTTGATTTAGGAGGTCTGTAGTTAGAAATACAAGAATTTGTATTTCCAGAGAAGCTGATGCTACTGGTCTGCAGACCACACTTTGAGAACCATTGCTCTGCATATTTCCAATAACTATATCAATAGATTGCATAGAAGTCAAAATATTCACATTCCACATGTAATAGGTTTTCAAAGAAATGGCTTGTGTTCGTTTTTCAAAATTCACAGAAAACTCCATGGGGAGACTTCTGGTTTCAAGATGGCTGAGTTTTGTTTTGGTTTTAATTGCAGTAAAAAACACATACCTTGAAATTTACCATTTTAACCACTTTTAAGTGTATAGTTCAGTAGTGGTAAGTATACTCAAGGATGGCTGAGTTTTGTTTCTATCCTGTTCTCTTCTCATTAAATCCACTCCAGACCATAAGGAGAACCTGCAGGCACACTCTCCATCTTTGATGCAACCAGGAGACATCTCTAACCCTAAAACAATAAATGACAACAGGAACTGGGGTGGGTGGTGACAAAACAATTTGACAGAATGGAGGAAGGCCAACTCTCCTGCCTAAGGAGAGACATATACTGAGGAGCAGCCAATTCAGCCCAGAATCCCAGGAGGCTCAGGAATGGGCAGAAGCAGGTATTTCAGGAGGTGGAGGTAAAACAGGTGCTAAAACAGGAGAATTGACTGAGGTCTTTGTCATGGGGAATTTCAGCCACCCGTCGTCAGGCACTTCTTGCCTCAGAGGACACGAGGGGATTAATCTCTGGAGGATTTGAACCAGAGAGGGTCCAGATTTAGGGATCACAATCCCAGTGTAGGGGGAATGTGGAGGTGAGGTGGTAGGGGCTGAACTAGAGGCAGGGGCTGCCTAAAAAGCTGCATTCCAAATGATGACGCCCCAGCCCACTCCCAGACGAACTCCAGAACATTAACGACTCAGCTCACGAAGCAACCCAACTCCGGCAGTGGATTGGAGCTTCCTTTCAATGAAGAAACCCAGCTGCCCTAGAGAAAAGACCCGCAATCATGACATTTGGGGCTTCTCATGAAGTCAGTTGCTCTACCGTGAAACACAGCAGTCGTCAAGCGCTCTGCATGCTCGCAAAGTTCACAGGCAGCTTGGACATGCCGCACTTTGAAATAAAGATCATTAGTCACTCGAGGTAAGTTTCCAATCTGAATGAGAGACACCAAAGAAAATAACACTGCAGAGGCAACGCTTTGCTGCGACTGCCACTGGGGGCTTCTCGGGGCCTGTCTGGGCACCTGCAAATGACAGCTTGACTGTTACGGTAAAGGATTCTTACTGTGATGCCTGCAGCCCTGATGGTGGGTGCCGGTTTCTGTGGACGTGTGGTGGCGGGGGGGGGGGGGGGGCTCCAGCCTGGGGTGGGAGCCGTCTGGTTCCCCAGGGCAGTCTGAGATGCACTACGAAGTTGTGATCCACTCATTGACTGGGTTTGTCTCTCTTTCTCTCTTTTTTTTTTTTTTTAAATTTAAGGCTTTTTTTCCTATATGAAATTTTTAAATTTATTTGAGAGGGAAAGAGAGAGACACATCAATTTGTCGTGCCACTCATTTACGCATCCATTGGTTGTTTCTTGTACATGCCCTGACCAGGGATCGAACCTGCAACCTTGGCATACTGGGACAACCTTCTAACCATCTGAGCTACCTGGCCAGGGCTGACTAGAGTGCTCAGCCCTCTCCATGGGTTTGTTTCCTGAGTGTATTTTGCCTTCTCACACCTCTGGGGCTCTATACGTGCCGGTACTTTGGCTGGAGCACCTTTTCCTTTTTGGTATAGTTCATTCTTAATCTTCCTTCCAGACTCATCTGAAATACGGGTTTTCCAGAAAAACTCTGACCTCCAACCTCTCTCTTGGTTAGGTGACCCCTTGGCACCTCCCCAGACCTGTTCATAACCTTCCTTATCTCCTTCAGAGGGTTGTGTCTGCTGCCACTGTATGCAAAAGCCCCGTTCTCCTAACACCTGGCTAGAGAGCTGAGTGATCATTTCCTGGTAGCACCTGCTTGCCCAGTTTCAGGATAAAGTGCTTGTTAATGGGGCTGAGAGCAGGAATGGTAGGTAGTTGGGAGTAAATCAGCCCAGTCTTTTGAATTATTCTTCAAAGCTCAGCAGAAGGCAGAGTGAGCTGACTGAAAAGAGAAAAAGGGGAAGATAGGGCAGTTATTAAAACTCTTTTTGCCTCTGTTTTAAGGTTACCCAGTAGGGTTGAGCTTACTGAGGCTCTGCTGAATACTGTGAACTTGAACTTGGTCAAGGGAATTTGAGGTCAAAGCAACACCCTGATTGTCTGATTCACCACCAGATGCTAGCATCTGTCAGGAAAAGGGTATGAGGTGTGTAAGTCAGTCCAGTCCTAACCTATGTGCTATTTGTAATAGACATTATTATTTGGGGGCTACCCTGCACTTAGATGCTTTTCTATCTTTGGAGAATTCCTTATTTTATAAGTCTTCATGGGAGACAAAGACCACTTAATTTCTGTTAACAGGTTTTAAGCTCTAACATATCTGTGTGTATGTGTGTGTGTCTGTGTGTGTGTTTAATTCTTAGGATTTCTATCCCTCTGCTTACTTATCTGTTTTTGCATATTGTTTTCTTTTTTCATCAGAGCCCTTAGTATATCTATTAATGATGCTTATTTTAAGTTTCCAGTCTGATAATTCCAACATGCCTGATATATCTGAGTCAATTCTGATATTTTCTCTTTCTCTTCAAACTGTTTTTGCCTTTTAGTATGTCTTGTAATTTTTCATAGAAAGC
Organism: Pteronotus mesoamericanus; assembly: GCF_021234165.1. Lineage (NCBI taxonomy): Eukaryota > Metazoa > Chordata > Mammalia > Chiroptera > Mormoopidae > Pteronotus > Pteronotus mesoamericanus. The sequence goes on along the minus strand of NW_026555105.1, from coordinate 22,263,512 downwards.
CATACTACATAAAAGGAATTCTGTTAAATAGGCCTTTAGTGAGGCAGGCGTAAGGTGTAGGGGGAGGGGAAGCATTTTACGGTCCTTTGATTAAGTCTTGGTTTTTTTAATGATTCTGTGTCTTTGGGCTGTGAACTTCACAAGCACCTCTCAGTTTTTCCCTCCCTTAAGATGGCTAGCGAGGCATTGCCTTTTCCCCAGGTCAGTTGGGCTCTGATAAAGCCCCGAAAGGTAAAATAGTTTCTCCTGAGAACAGGCCGTGTTGAGAACAGAGTGCTTGGGTGTTTCAAATTGTGGTGTATTTCCTCTTCCTGTGCCAGGAGCATGAAAAGATTTCCGCCCCCATATTCACTGAAATTCCAATATTTACTATGAGAACCTGGTCAAGCTCCTGGAGGCAAAACTCACAAAAGTGTCAGGGCTCCCTGTGCCCCAGTTCCCCTGGAGTTTTTGTCTCTTAGTCTGATTCACACTGAGCATCCAGGAATTCATTAATTTCAGTTCAGACTCTCCCCCCGGGGCACTGGCTCCTTCCCAGGCTTCTGCTTCTGTAGGTTGTAATTCTCTGTATCCACTTGTGAGTCTCTCCAATTTGGGGGCAGCTGTTTGCCCCATGACCTCGCTCTTACAGATCTAAGAAGAGCTGTTGATTTTTCAGTTTCCTTAGCTTCTTCCTTGTTAGGACAGAGTGACTACTTCCACGTTGAACTGGAAACCGGAAGTCCGTGATTTTTTAAACATATTTTTTCACTGTGGTAAAATATACATAACATACAATTTATCATTTTGCCCATCCCTGTGGGACGATCGCCACCATCCATCTTCAGAACTTTCTCACCACCCCAAACTGAAACTCCGTAGCCATGAAACGTTTACATGATAAATCCCCATTACGTAAATGCTGTTATATTATTATTGATGCTGTCATTATTATTGTGTAGCAGCCAACAACAATTGTTCTATTAGGACACTGGGCATCATTCTCAAGGCCATGTTTTGGGGTGGGCATCATGATGTGCTTCCGAGAAAGGGGCTGGTGACATCACGGATGGGGAAAAACTGGTGGCTGAGTGTGGTGTTGATGCTCATTTGAGCCAGAGCTAAGCAAGCTGCCCAGAAAGTCTGTTCTAAATGGACACATTTATCAGGGTAAATGTCCTGAGTCCACATTGACTTCATTTCACTGGTTTTGTTTTATTGTTTCATCTGCCCAGGAACCTTGGAACTCTCCGAGAGATGAATGGGAAGATTCCATGTGCTAATCTCATTTCCAAATGTAATTGGCACCTGAATTACGAAGCTCTCTGCTTCCAAATGCCGCGTTAACAGAGCCATCCATCCTCCCCTCCATCTAGGTGGGCCAGCATGCCTCTGTGATGCATGTTCATTGCTTCAGCAACGGAAAAGTAGTGGAGCTGGTATAACCTTTCTAGAGGACAACTTGGCAATCGGTATCAAATTTTAAATTTGCAGAACCGTCAGCCCAGCGATTTTATTTCATGGATTTAATTCATCTCAAAGAGGCAATTGGACAAGTGGGTAAGGTGTTTGTATAGAGATGTTCAATGCAGCTTTGTTTATAACTGTGGGAAGCTGGAAACATTCTAACTGTCCAACAATAAAGGACAGTTTACATCAATTATGGCACACAAAAGGGGATATTTACTGTGTAACCATTGCCAAAGACAGGAAGAGCTGTATGGAAGGAAAAACCTCCACAGTATTCAGGCGTAACTTACAGAATGTTTCCCTGGTTAACATTTTCCCAGTCGAGTGACTGTGAGTTTATAGTACCTAAACTTGGTAGGGTATATGTGCCTCTCAGTAACAATGCTTTCGGGGTGAATATCTATATTAAATTATATTTATACCCCTAAAACTCAATAGAACATTTTAAACAAAATTACTTGGGGAAAAATGTTTCACATTATATCCCAAATAAAATTGGTAGATCAGAGTTACACATAGAAGTGTAGAAAAATCTGTTGTGTGACCCAGATCCTGTAGTACCAATGAGCCTGGCTGATGAATGCAGTGGAGGTGCCTGGGTAGCACTTCCAGGAAAGCTTTTACAGAAAACAGACTCCATTTTCTTGCCTCCTTTGGCCTTTCCCCACCCTGCTTTCTTGCCTGTGATATCGATGTGTTGCCTAGAGGTCCAGCACACGTCATGCAACTACAAAGCTACAAAACCCCAAGATGGAAGTCTTCGCACTCTGGCAGAAGGGGAAGTGTGCCCAGGACTTCTTGTTACGTGAGACGTATAAGCCTTTTATTGTTTGTGTCTCTTTTCTCCTATCTCCTGCCATATGCTTCCAAACACAATCCTGATACAGCTCTTGTTTTCATTTCCCCTTCCTAAAAGCAAATGATAACAATATATCATGTACTAATAAATATAACTGGATGGATCAAATAAAAAGATGCAATAAAAAAAACAACTGAGTGATAGAAAGGGTTGGGTACCTTGGCTGCTGCTAGCAGCAAGAGAAGCCATGTTACCATGCACTAAGCAAAAATTTAACAGCCAATTTAATTGTTGATGATTCGAAGTAATTCTAAGCATCTTACATTGTAACATGATAGTTTTAAAAAACATACATGCACACACATATGCATTTTACTGAGTTTGGTAAAATTTCAGGAAACTGGTTTAGGGTTTTATGCTGTTTGTATAATTTTTCTTATTTAATATAATGAGAATAGGTTTTCTCTTGGCATTTTCATTAAGAACATCTTAATGGAAATTTTAGGACCCAATTAGTGGACTATGCCAGGTCTTGGAGAGAACCCTGCTACCTTAAGGCCAATCCCGGACTCCACTGGTCTCCAGGTTCAGTTTTACCCTTTTCCACCGCAGAGCCCGGGATTTGCCCACCAGCTGACCCTTGCAGGGCCGCCCACACCCCCTGACCCTCACCACATCTGGCACAGCCCCTGGACCCCTCCCTTCCTGTGGCTGAGCTGGGCCTTCTCTCTTCTAGTATCTCCTTCTTCTGCCCCCCAGCGGCCCTAGTCTGTGGAGAGGTGCTACCTTTCAGGTTCCCAGCAGGAGCCCCTCAACTGCCTCATCAGTTCCGAGTCCTCCACCGCCCCACCCCACCCCTGCACCCGTAGATCATCTCCCTCAGCAACCATATGGAGGTCTAGGTGCAAACTGCCAATAAACGTACAGAGAAAGTACAAAAAAAAAAACCCCAAAACACAGCTAAGTTACAAAGCACGTTATAAGCATGCTTGCTGCTGCTATGTATACAGGTAGAAAAGACCTTAAGCATGTCCTTCTTTGAGACTGAGGGAAACTGTCTCAGAATTTCCATTAGATTTCCGATCCTTGTTCAGGGCAGGAGCTGAGTCATGTGACCCCTCCCTAAACCAATCAGTGGCAAGGGTTTGCGGGTGCACAGATCTCAGCCCCTGTTATATATTAGCAGTACCTGCAAAGTCTTGATGACTGAGCCCACAACAAACCACTGCTAACCACAACAAAGCCCGCCACAAAAGTCTATGGTGGGACCTGGGGCTTTGTATGTTTTTAATTCCCCAGGGGTCAAAACCATTCTTTTACAGTAATCATAACATTAGGGTTGCTAGCAAAAAAATTATGGAAAAGTGTTTGACATGTAGGCAAATGATAGTGTTTGACATATATGGTATGTTCCTACTTTTTTAGGTTAAAAAATTATAAATATATAAAATGAAATATATGCGAAGAAAAAGTTAAGACCATTAATTGAAATTTTAATAGTGATTATCATGGTGTGGAGTGGGGGAGGATTAAGTGCAGCCAATTTGCACTTAGTTGAACTTTTACAATGAACATTAATCACATAATCACAAAAATAATGAAGATACGTGCATTTTAGAAAACAAGATGTTTTTTAAAAAGGAAAAAAATTGCAAGTGATGAAATGCTGCTTTATCCCTGGCAGGTAACCTCTGGGAGCCAGCCCAGTTCCTTGTTCAGGAACTCTTTGCTATGAGCTTAGATTTTATTACCGACCTAGCGAGTATTAGTCTCTTTTCCACATGACTAAGAGAAAAGTTCTGATCTCTACAGTCCTATTTCCCTTGCCAGTGACTGGGTTAAGCCAGGACATGTGATGCGATTGTAATCAATAAGATGTGAGGAGGCATCAGCTGGGAGTATGGTGTGTGTTTCTGGGAAATGTTTCTCTACTTGGCAAAGGGACACCAGAAAAGAGGGTCTCCTTCTCCCAGACATGATCTTGACTGTTCTTGACTATATGTGATGCCTGAATGTTATAGCTGCCATCTTATGATTATATGGGGACAAACTGAGGATAGCAGAGTGAAAATCCTTGGTAACATGTTTTCAAACCTTAAGTATAATTTACATACCATATAGTAACAAATATTAGGTGTACGCATTTGGGAATTTTTATGTATATACGTACTCATGTAACCACTACCTGATCAAGTTGCAGAATATTGCTAGCACCGCAGAGGGCTTTCTCTGCCCCTTTCTAATCAATATCCAGTACTCACTCTTCTAATTCCTACCTTCATAATTGTTTTACCTGTTCTTGAACTACATATAAATGGATACATGTGGTACATACTGTTTTGTGTTTGGCTTCTTTTGCTCAACATGTTGGTTTTTTTTTTTTGAGACTCATTCATATTTTTTTATGTTTATCAGTAGTTTATCTTTTAAAAAAATCACTGTGCAGTGTTCCATTGGTACCACAGTTTATTTTTCCATTTCCTGTTGATGAACACTTGAGTTATTTTCAGTTATTGGCTATTATGATTAAAAAAAGTACTATGAAAAATAGCATACATTATTTCTCTTGTGCATAAATATACCTGGGAGTAAAATTGCTGGGTCATAGAATAAATAGCTGTTTTAGTTTTAGTAGATACTGACCAATAGTTTCCCAAAGTGGTTGAACCAATTTATACACCCACTAGAACTGTGTGAGATTTTTGATTATTCTACATTGTTGCTAATACATGAAATTGTCAGTGTTTTAAATTTTGTCCATTCTGGTGGGTGAACCGTGATATCTTAATGTAGTTTTACTTTGTTTTTCTCCGATGACCTTTTCAAGAGCTTTTTGATCATTTCCTTTTCTTTTTTTAAAATTTATTTTATTTTCAAAAAGATTTTATTTATTTATTTTTAGAAGGGGGAAAGGAGGGAGAAAGAGAGGGAGAGAAACATCAACATGTGGTTGCCTCTTGTTCATCCCCTACTGGGGACCTCGTCTGCAGCCCAGGCATGCGCCCTGACTGGGAACTGAACTGGCAAACCTTTAATTCGCAGGCGGCACTCAATCCACTGAGCCACACCAGCCAGGGTCATTTCCTTTTCTAATAGCTGCCTGTTGAAGTCTTTTTCCCTTTTTAAAAGTGGATTGTTTTCTCTTTTACTTACTGATTTGTAGGAGTTACTTTATGTTCTGGATATTAAGTCCTTTGTCAGATATATAAAATGCAAATATCTTCTCCCAGTCTATAGATTGCTTCTTGACTTGCTTAGTGACATTTTTTGAAGAGCATAAGTATATTTCTTATATTTAAGAAAGTCCAAATTACCAATCCTTCCATCACAGTGTATTTTACACTCAATTTGAAATATTTGCTTACACCCATAATCATGAAGATATTTCCCTGTTTGTTTTTTTTTTAAATAGAAGACTGATTCTTTTTAACTTTTGCATTAGGTTTATAATCAATACTACTTTAATTTTTATGTATGGTGTGAGGTAAAAATTCATTTTTTTCCCATACAGATTATCTTTATGTAGATATCCAATTTCTCCAGCATGACTGAATTGCAGTAGCATCCTTGTTGTAAATCAAATTAACATACAAGTTTGGGTCCATTTCTATACTCTCATTTCTGTTCCATTGGTCTTTGTCTAGCTTTGTATCATACCACCCTGGCTTAATTATTATATCTTTATACTAAACATTGACATCTGGTAGTGTGTGTTCTTCTTCAGGATTGTCTAGGCTGCTCTAGGTTTCTCTCTCTCTCTCTCTCTCTCTTTTTTTTTGTATTTCCATTAAATTTTAGAATTAACTAGATAATTTCCATACACAGACCTTCTGAAAATTTGAGTGCAATTGCTTTAAATCTATAAGTCAATTTGAGGAGGATTAACAACAATATTGGATCTTCAAGCCATGGTATATTTCTCCATTTATTTAGATCTTATTCCTGATGACATTTTTGAATATCTAATTTAATTTAATCAACCCCGGAGTTGCCTGACTTTGGTCTTGTTGATATTATATTACAACATGACATACATTTATTATATGGTACATTTTCCTTACTGCTCAAACAATTTTTTTTTCTGATTATTTGCAGCCAAAAACATCTGAACTGACAAACTTTCCTTGAAATGTGACAGACTAAGCAGAAGGCCTGAATCTATGTTGTTCTCTGGGTGGCCATGGGTAAGTCACCTAACCTCTCTGGGCTTATTACCTTATCTATGGGCACCTCACAGAGTTGGAAAGTTGTTCTCTTGTTCACCAACTGGTGAACGCTGACTCATCTTTCTTGTCTTAAATTAAGTATCACTTTGTTTGGGAAGACTTCCCTGACTCTTCCAGAAAAACCTAGCTATTCTTTTCCCGGTCATGCCTCTCAAAGCAGTTAGTGCACTGTCATGTCATTGTTTGCATGCTTGTCTCCATCAATGTTTTACTGGATCAGTCAGGGACTTGGTAGGGAACAGAGGGCACACTTAGAGGGCTTAATTAAAGAAAGTTTAACGAAGAGACAATTACAGAGGGGCAGACAGGATTAAGGGAACCTGTAAGGCATGATGAGGCCCCCAGGGAATAACCAGAGGCAATGATTACCACTCTAGTCTGAAGGATCGACAGGAAGGTGCTGTTACTGGAACCCAGTGAGGCCCATAGCAATGGAGGGGCTGCCCAACAGGTGCTATGAGCTCTTGGGGGCACAGCGATCGTGGGAACCATGGGCAGGTGGGGAGGGGAGAAGAAAGAACCCACCCTCTCTCTTCTCTCACTCTCTGATTTCCTTCAGCTCTATCGAATCAACCCAACCAGAAGTCAGAGGGCGAAGGAGTCCAGGTGATACCGTTTGTAGAGGTCAACCTCCTGGGGGACAGAGTAGAGCAGCAAGAGGCAGAAAATGAATATAGGAGAAGAAATAGGTAATGGTCAGCATACTCACCTTTAGCATAAGCTTCTTCAGAATGATGCTAAGTCTTTAAAAATAATGCTGCCATAGTACTTTAAATGTTTGCAACAAAAATCCAAACATCATAGAAAATAAAAGACCCCCTATTAGCCCCAGAAATTATCATAGCTAACTACTCATCCTAGAATATTTCAGATTTTATATACATGCACACTGAACATGTAGGTCTGTGGAAGATTGTATTTCCAAAAATGACCACAGCAGCATTTCTGGTCTCCTGTGGTCTTCCTGGCCTTGCCACGCCCCATCATGAAGTCAATCTATTTTCTCTCCCCTCAAACCTGGGAAGGCTTTGTGATTGTCTTGACAGAAACAAGGTGGCAGAAATGATGCTGCATGGCTTCAAAACTAGGTCATAAAAGGCAATATGGATTTGGCCAGAAATCTCTTTTTCTTGGGATGCTCACCCTGGGAACACAGCGATCACATTACAAGGAAGCCCAGGTGGCATGAAGTGGCCGCATGCAAGTGTTCTGGCTCATTGCCCAGCTGAGGTCCCAGCTGACACTCAGCATTAATGGCCAGATAAGTGATCATCTGAACTTGCAGATGATTCTAGCTTCTGGCATTTCAGTGACATTGTAGAAAATAAAAGTGTTAGGGAGTTAAACTCTCAGGCTCCGGAGTTAGACTTCTTGGGTTTGAATGTGGCCTCTGCCTTATTCCCTGTGTAATATTTGGCAAGTTGTTCAAATTTTCATTCTCTGTTTCTTCATCTGTGAAATGGGAATGATGACATTTACAGTCTCACGGAGTAGGGTTATGGTATAAAACAATCAGCTCAGTGCCCAGCACATATCAAATTATTTTTATTATTGATCATTGATTCCCTAAAAGGCCACCAGGAAAACATACTGATTGAACAAAGCTATGCTTACTGCATTGAGAAAGGGAGAAGAGCACCTTGATGAAGTCTTGGTAGTACTCTATCTCCAAGCGAAGATACTGTATTAAGAAAGAATATAGGATTTTAGCCCTGGCCGGTGTGGCTCAGGTTGCGGGAGTGTCATCACGTAACCAAAAGGTTGTGGGTTTGCTTCCTGGTCAGGGCACATACCTAGGTTGCAGGTTCAATCCCTGGTCGGGCGTGTACAATCTCTGGTCTGGACGCTGACAATCTGATCTCCAGTCCAGGTGTGGATTTCGGCTTTGGGAGGCAAGTCATTGATGTGTGTCTCTCACATTGATGTTTTTCTCCCTCCCTTTCGCTCTCTCTAAAAGCAATGAAAAAAAATGTCCTCAGGTAAGGAAGAAAGAAAGAGAGAGAGAGAGAGAGAGAGGAAGGAAGGGGGGCGGGGAGAGGGAAGGAGGAAGGATATAGGGTTTTAAAGGCTGCACTGGCTGGTTTTAGGTGGGCCGTATAAGACAGGTAACTGCTTGGAACTGGGCAGAATTTATGACATAAGAGGTTTGGATTGATGGGTCTTGAAGGACAAGGGCCTTGAAGTGAGTCTAGATGAGCAAGTTTTCTGCTTTGATAAATAAGTTGTTTAGTTGGTTCCATCTTATCTTAAGAGCAAGCATTTCCCAGAGCAAGCAACCAAATTTTTACTTGGCACCAGTATTACTTAATGCAGACAGAAGAGTGTGTTGCTTTCAATTCTCATTATTATCCTTTTTCTTTTCCCACAGAAAAATGATCATACTCTATCCCACGTATTATACTGAAACTTGCCTTTTCATTTTATAGCATGTCTTGGATATCTTTTCTTATCAGAACATAGCGATTCATTTTATCCTTTTAAACTTCTGCTTGATATTTTCTTGTACCATGGTTTGTTTGCCCTTCCACATATCAGCAGTCATCTGGTGTGTGCGTAGTGAGAAGGGGGGCCCAGCCCCTGAGCACGGTGCCTGGCCCAGAGGAGGCACTCAGACAGGGTTTGTTAGTGAAAGGAGAGTGCCCCTGAAATCTGTAAGACGTCACATACATGTAAGGCATGGGTGGGGGTTGGGCTCCCCCCATTACTGCGTCTCACCCCACCCCGGTTTTGTCACCTGTGTTAGGAATCCTCTCAGGATAGGAAAGATCCAGAAGTCCCTGGGTGTACCCAACAAGGAATAGGGGAGACTGCGGAGAGGCGTGCAGACCAGGGAGCCCGAGGAGTGGCAGGGTGGCCGGCTGAGGGGGGCTGGATGGGGGATGCAGCTGAGACTCAGCGGTGCTCAGGTGCCCAGGAGAGAGGCGGGGGCCCAGAATCAGTGCCAGCGAGAACAGATCACAAGCTTCCGGGACAGTAGACATTGGCAACTCATGCCATCAGGATGCCACTGACCAGGCAGGGCAAGGGATACCTTGTGCAACCAGCAAGGACTCAAAGGACAGTAGGAGGGCCACCTCTTCCTATTGCCACAAGAACATTTCCCCTCCCTCCAGATGTCACCTTCAGCAGAAGGATGAAAAGGAAGAAACAACAACAACAATGAAAAGGCAGTCCCTGACGGGGTTTTAAATTGAACATTGGATACAACCTTTATGGAAATAAAGCTGATACAAAATGAAGATAAACTTTTTCAAGGAGAGGTAGGAGCTTTCTCACTGAGAACATTTGAAAAACATTGGGCATTTCCCCCCACTGTCTGTTAGGAAAATATTTGAACAGAAAAGTAAAAAGAATAATTGCACACATATATCTACCACCTAGATCTCTCAGCTGTTATGTTTTCTTCTTTGAGCATAATTGTCTAATCTATTTTTTCTGAAGTAGTTTAAAGTAAATTACAAACATCCTGACATTTCACCCCAAATGCATCTCTGAAAAATAAGAACATTTTTTTCTGTGTAAAGTGGAGGCGTTCCTCGTTGACACTGGGGAGTGCTACTGGCACTTACGTGGGCGATGGGCAGGGATGCTAAATGTCCTATAATGTGTGCTTTCTGTCAGCTCAAGGAAGAATTGTCTGGTCCAATGCTCAGATAGTATCATCTTGTAGAAAGCCTGCTCCATAGAAAGACAAACGTGTGGGAGTGGATCGGAAGTGTGCCCTCATATACTTATTCATTTTATATGTGTCTTTATTATAAAAGTCACACATAAACTAATAAGATAATGGGGACATCCAAAAAAAAAAGTTATAAAGAAGCAGTAGGTAAAAAATCACCTATAATCCCATCCTTCAGGGTCAACCACTATGAACATTTTGGCATATTTTTTGGCTATGTTTTTAATATATACATATAGTATATATAATGTATACTCCCATTTTAGGAAGGCATACTTTAAATTGGTTATTTAAAGTCTTCTGACCCCTGCCCATTCCCACAACTTTGTAGGGAGGGGAGCGGGGGGAACAACAGGTCTGTTTCTGAAATGAAAAATATGCCACTTTAAAAAAAGGGAACCTGTTTGATTGCTTGTTAATTTACTTCCACCCTACTTACTTGTGATCTCAGTTAATCCTCAGGATGACTTTGTGATGTAGGGCTTGTCATGCAAGTTTTCTAGATGACATGCCTAAGGCCAAGGGCGCTTCAAAAGCCTGCCCAAGGTTCCACGGCCTGTGTACTCCACCATTCCGACTTACAGCCCCTGGACACAACCCTCCTGCCCAGCTCTGGAGGTGGGAGCTGGGGATGTTGAGTAGGCACTTGACCCAGGGGTCTTGGGAGATAAGAGACTCACAGACTTTCTTTTACTGAATCTTCAACAACAAGGAGGATGTATGCAGTTTGGAGGGGCCCCTCTTTCCTCCTTTGAAAATCTGCTTCCTGGGTGGGGCATGGTTTGGGGAAGAAGACATTACCCATCTATGCCTGTGTATGTGTACGTGGGGTCAGTACCTGGAATACAAACATAAACTGCTTATAGTAGATTAAGGATGGCTGTAAACTCTTTGCCATGCTTTCAATTCAAGAGGAGGGATCTATGCTCTTACTTTGAGTTTGGGCAGGCTCAGTGGCTGCCTGACTAATAGAAGGCAGTAGAAGTGAAGCTGTTCCCATTTTCAGGGAAAGGCCTTAAGAAGCTGGAAGCTCCACATTCTGCCTCTTGAAATACTTGCTTTAGCACCGACCTGCCATGTTGTGAGGAAGCCCAAGCAGCCCTGTGGAGAAGCCCATGTAGAGAGAATGGAGGCCACTGGTCTAGGGCCCCAGCTGAATTAGCCATTAGCTAGCTACCAACTTGCTACACATGGGAGTGAGCCATCTCGGATGTGAATCCTCTGTCCCTATTCTAATCTCCCTAGCTGATGCTGCGTGGAATAGAGATGAACCAATCCTCCTAAGTTCTGACCAAATTGAAGAGTCGTGAGCAAAGACATTGATTGTTGTTATTTAAAGACAATATGTTTTGGCCTTGGCAGGGTAGCTCAGTTGGTTAGAACTTCATCCTGATACATCAAGGTTGTGGGTTCAATCTCAAGTCAGGGCACATGCAAGAAATAACTAATGAATACATAAATAAGTGGAACAGCAAATAGATGTTTTTTCCTCTATTCTTCTCTCCCTTCCTCCCTATAAAAATGAATTTAAAAATAAAAAATTATAAAAATAAAGCCACCGTGTTTTGGAATGGTTCGTAATTCAGTATTAGATAATCAGGATACCATTTTCTGAGCTGATCTTCTAGGCCAAATGATATGTGACACCTTTCATACTCACTGTCTCTTTTAATTTTCATACTTCTCCCTAAGGTAAGAAAATCAGTAACGAGCATTTATTGTGTGCTTGCTATATGCTTAGTGCCATTCAAAATCCTTTTCCTATGCCAATTCATTTAATGGTCCTGAGAACTCAGTTTCATAGGTACTCTTACTTTCATTTTGCGAGTATGAAAACAGGCACAGAGAAATTGGAGAAATTGCCCCCACCAATCAGGATGTGGCAGACTCAAGATCTCAGTTGCCTGATTTGAAAGCCAGCAGTCCTAACCTCTCTAATATTCTGCCTCTCAGGCAGGGGGTTGAAGAGAAGACTGAGTCTCAGAGAAGTGAGCGACTCGCCAAGGGTGTACAGCTAACGGGTCGCTTTGGACCACTTATCCTCTGGGTTCCTCCAGCGAGGCTGCGAGGACCCTGCAGGCACTGACTGCCCTTTTGGACCAGCCTCTGTGAGAGCCATGCTGGCTCTCCATCTCCGATGACGTCCTTTCGCGCGGTCTTCCCTCCTGCAGCTGTGGCACCCAGGGACCCCTGGGTATTCCCACACATTCATTTCCATCCTCAAAGCACAAGACTTTTCCAATCAAGAAAGTTCTTTAGAATAATGTGCTGCAGGCTCAGAAGAACTTCCCCAAAGCACACTCTAACATTCCAAGAATAGTTTGTGCATTGAGCACCGCCTGGCTCCAGGCAACCTCTTCATCCTTCCTGCAGTCTCTCTGCTTCCCTGCACCTTCTGCCTTGTCTGCTTTGCAAATGAAGGGTGGAGGTGAGCAGGGCAGGATATTGGGGATAAAAGAAATTGGGTATGAGCTCTAAGGTCATACAGGTTTGGGACCTAGGCAGTCATTTAACTTCTATGAACCACTGCTTACTTATTTGTAAAATGGGATTATGCATAGCCCCTTCCTCATAGGGTTGTTATGAGGATTAAATGAGGCCATGTTTGAGTTTCCCAGATCCCTTTCAGTGAAGAACCTGTTGCCTATAGCTCCACAATCACCTGTAGCTCCAAGGTAAGTGATTTGTGGGAAAGTGTCTGGAGGCTGCTGAAGAACCCTTTGTGGCCATCTGTTAAAGCCCATGTGTCTGTCCACCAGCGCAGAGGAGAATATTGTGTGTTCTGCCTCTCTTCTGCCTCCCAGATCTTATGCAGATCTAACTTAGAAACCTGTTGGCAAGGGATTCTGGGGAATGTGTCTTCCAGGCTTCTGGAAGCATAGAAGGGTGAGAATAGTGGTGAGTTGCCAACAGGAAATCAAACATATTTTCATTTCTAAAGGACCAATAGGCAAGGGCAATGCTTAACCCAGTTGGGGACCAAGAGGCCCCACTGGATGAGGTGGAAGAGGTATCACTGAATAGAAGAGAGTGGAGAGGAACAGGCTTAACTTGCAGGATGCAGAGTCTGCCTCTCTTGATAAAAGGTGAAGAGGATAGTGTCTGGGTCTCAGGCATTTTGGCAGCTAGGTCAGAACAAGGGACCTGGCTCACCAATGCTTCAAATCAAGGGCTAGTCACACAAAGATGATGGAAGGGTAGAGAACCTGGCAGAGGCAGCAAGGACTGCAGTAAAACTTTATTTCTAGGGAACTGTATTGTGTGCCCAACCTACAATAGGGTCCTGGGACTAGTTCTTTTGGGGCAGTGGTGTAAGGCACAGACAGGGTCCAGTGCACCACGGAAGCAGTGTTCTCATTAGACTAGTTCTGTGGCAGTTTAGGCTGTGATTTTGGTTGCAGAGTTTCCAAGCCTAGTTCTCTAGGATTTTCCCCTCCCAGCGATTCACTGGATTTAGCTAATATCATTCTGCTTAAATTAATCAAGGGCAATTGTGTTGCATGCCACCAAGTTCTTGACAGTACTGCACTTGGAAGACTATTGTGAAGATGTAAAAAAACTTGGCACAGGTCCTGGTCATTATAAGCCCCCTGTATCAGTCAGGTTCTCTTGCAGATAACAGTGATCCCTCGGACCATGTTAAACTGAAAGATTTAATACATGGCATTAAACGTTTGCAGAAATTGTTGGGTGTGCTGGAGGAGCAGGTTCTAGGTAGAACTTCCAGGAATGCCTTCCAGGTGTATCAACAAGATCAGCCCACCAAGAAAGCTTCTAAATCTGCTATGATCAGCAAGATGATGATTGAGGAAGTCACTGTCCCAGTTGATGGCTACAGGACCATGTTGCCTGAGTTGAGATGAACAGGTCAGGAAACTGTGCTACCACTGTTGGTTCCAGGGCCACACTGCATCCGCCTTGATTGGTGACAACAAAACAGATGTCTCGTGGCCTTCCTCTCAGCAAAACAAAGCTACGCAGCAGTCACTGGACCCCTGCTACCACAGCTGCAAGAACAAACAAATGCTCCTAGAACATTCTTGCCAGTACAGAGTGGAAAGACATTCTCCACCTCCTTTCTAGCTTCCAAACAGTTCTTCCATTTTTGGAAGATAGGTGACTCTAGGACCCAAACTGCAGACTTGGGCTTTCCAGCTTCTAGCATGCAGTAAAACATTCACGAAGTGGTGGAACAGAGCCAACCCATAATGTTAGAAACACACCCTAAATATAGGACCCGTTTCCTGTTTACTACATTGCTTTGCATTTAATCACTGTCACTTTTTGGTGCCCTGCTTTGCTGGTACCCTAAGCATGTGCTCAGTCTGCTCCCACTAGACTAAGAACCCAATGAGGAGAGGTTAGCAGCCAAAACTGGGACCTTCCAAGGCAGGGAGACAGAAAGTGGGCAGAATGTCCATGTTGTCTATGCTCAGATGAGCCAGTTTGATAGGACAAAGAGCCTCACCATATCACCTGTCTCTACGAACCTAGAGGTCTGGGCCCAAAATTAATTACCCCAAGGAGGCCCTCAAAAAGTGAAGCTCTATCATGCCTCTGTGGCATATGTGCGCAGAAGGGGCCGAAGCCTGTGGCAGGTAGAAGGAAGCTTTTCCCGACCCACCTTGGCTATCTTGGTGGGACATCAATTAAGGAGGAAGAGATGCAGTAGAAGACGTGCCAGTTCCTGGCAGCAGCTTCTCCCAAAGCTAATCAGGGTCATGTCTGACAAAGGCATATGATGATTGAAGTACCTGGAACCTGAGGTCTGAAATAAGCACAACTGGGCAACACGTCAAAAATCTGCCTTTGGCGGCTCAGTGCAATGCCGAGGTTAAGAGCAAAGGCTCTAGAGTCAAACAGTCGTGGTTCTTACGTGCACGGTGACCTGGAGAAAGTGTCCTTCACCCTCCGAGCCTTTGTTTCCTCTTCTGTGTAAGATGCTTAACACCTGTATCACAGGTGTGGGCAATGCTGAGTACAGTGCCTGTCACAGAGCAAGCCCTTGATTTGTTGAAGCAATTATTGAAATAAAGAGAGTGGACTCATACTGAGGTGCTCTCTCTATACCATTGCCTTTAGTTTTCCCAGCAATTCAGTGCCTCTGTGTTATGAGTAATAGCCCCTGGATTGCAGCCTAGCAGCACAGTGGCAGCCCTGTGAGGCAGGAACTGCCTTCCCCATTCTAGAAGGAAACTGCGGTGGAGCAGACACTTTTGGGGCCTCGTCCATATCCTCCTGCCCTGACCGCCCTGACCACCTCGCTGACTTCCAACAGCTGGCACCTACACTTCCTTTTTTTTTTTTTTTAAAGATTGTATTTATTTTTAGAGAGAGAGAGGAAGGGAGAGAGAAACATTGACGTACGAGAGAAACATGGATTAGTTGCCTTCCGTACGTGCCCTAACCAGGGATGAAACCTGCAACCCAGGCACGCGCCCTGACCGGGAATCAAACTCGCAACCTTTCGGTTTGCGAAACGATGCCCAACCCACTGAGCCACGCCAGTCAGGGCTAGCACCTCCATTCTTTGCCCAAGTTTTTCCTGTTGCTGTTGGCCTGGCATCCTGGAGGTGCTGGAGCATTGACTAGCCCCTCCACAGAAGCTTTCAACCACAGACTTATGGGAGTTTGTACAGACATACCCTCTTTCCCTTGACCCTTGGTGATAACCCTGAGTTTGTACAGACATACCCTCTTTCCCTTGACCCTTGGTGATAACCCTGAGTTTGTACAGACATACCCTCTTTCCCTTGACCCTTGGTGATAACCCTGAGGCATTAAAACTAAAGGAAGTTCTACCTTGTCTCCCAGAAACCCCCCATGAGATTAAGTGTTCCACCCAGTAAGGTAAAGCTATCCTTATGACAAGTGAAGAAGTTCTTACCCTCTCCCCCGAATGGGAGAAGCACCATGCCAAGGGTCATGGTCCCCATTTCTAGCTGTATTCACTCTTCCTCAATTCTGTCACAGTCCCATTGAATATTCTGTTACTTCAAAACCAAACTATAAAAATTAAGCTTCAAAAATTTGTACATAAAACACAAATAAGGAGAAGAATAAAATACCATATAAAATAAGCACATATATGTAACAGACAGAGAACATATGCAGAGCTATGACAGGCTTTAATTCTCTTGGCCATGAGGTCTGAGTTTATATCTACGGGTTCCTTCTTCCACTACCCGTTCTTTATTTCCATTGCTCTCAGATACAACCTCGGCTAATTAGGATTCTTTATTTGATGCAGTGACCCAAATCATCCTTCTCAAAGGGTCTTAGTCCTCAATTATTTTATTTTTGTGTGTGTTTATTTGTGGTAGTTTTACCTTAACATTTACTATTGGGCAGGGACACACTAATAGGTGACCCAGAAAACCCACCGTGTTCTAGGCATAGTTCTTCTTGTCCCCGTTTTATAGCAGCAATCCAATTAATTTCCTCTTGGTAATCAAGATCAAGCATTTCATCCTATTAAAACCCTCTTTTCTGCTTATTGGTTCAGTGGCATAAGGAACCCGAAATGGCCAAGTGACAGTCTTACCCTCCAATTAAATAGAGTCATTCTTGTGCCCTCTGGTTGGAGCATTCTCATCTTGAAGAGTAAGACCTCAGACCAGCAGATTTCAAGGTCCTGAGATGGAAAGCAAAAATTCTGTAAGTTATTGGGTATAACAGGGAGATGAGACTTTTTCTTTCTTTTTCTTTCTTTCTTTCTTTCTTTCTTTCTTTCTTTCTTTCTTTCTTTCTTTCTTTCTTTCTTTCTCTCTCTCTCTTTCTTTCTCTCTTTCTTTCTTTCTTTCTCTCTTTCAAGATTTTATTTATTTATTTTTAGAGGGAGGGGGAGGAAGGGAGAAAGAGAGGGACAGAAACATCAATGTGTGGTTGCCTCGCATGCGCCCCCTGCTGGAGACTTGGCTCACAAGCCAGGAATATGCCCTGACTGGGAATTGAACCGTGGACACTTTGCTTTGCAGGCCAGCACTCAATCCACTGAACCACACCAACCAGGGTGGAAGATGAGACACTTTTCATTTCTACCGCTTTATTGCCGGACCCATGGACTCAACCTGGCTATGGTTCCTCAAAACCAGAATCAGTGGTCTCTGATTTGAAGCACACATTGTGCCCTGCAAGGCAGAACTCTGATCTTTCAGGATGTTGTCTCACAACATGTGCAATAACTGAGTCTTCAGCAAGCTACTCCAACTTCCAACTAGTCCAGCCACTTCCAGATGATGGGTGTGTGGCAAGAACAATTAATTCCGTGGGCGTGATTCTATTTCTGCATTTTTCTTTGCTGTGAAATGAGTTCCTTGATCAGAATTAATACTATAGGGGATACTATGATGATAGACAAGGCATTTTTTGAGTCCACAGGTCATGGTTCTGGCAGATGAATTATGGGCAGAGAAGACAAATCCACGTCTGGAATATGTGTCTTTTTCAGTGAAGATGGATTTCTGTCCCCTTCAAGATGAAAGAGATCCAATGTAGTCAATCTGCTACCAGGTGGATTAGCTAGGCCCCCAGGGAAATCAGGGCTGATCTCTCCTCCTGACTGATTAGGCACTCAACAATAGCTTTAGGCAGGTAGACATTAAGGTTGTTGACCATGTTGTTGATCCTACACATAGCCTCCATTACTACCACCAAGGCAACTTTTTTCATAAACCCATGGACTTGCCACTGATGAGGAAAACTCAAAATGACTTGGAAGTTCAAGATTGTCAGTTTCATTTCAGTCCAATGAGATATCCTCATTTCAAGTTTTACGATCCCATTCTTTTGCAGTCAAGTTTCACATGAACAACTTGATGAGACTGTGAATTCAATTGATATTGTAATTCAGCAACTTCAACAGTTAAATTTTATGTTATATTTTCAGCAATATCAACCTTGTGTCTTTAAGAAATAAAATACTATTTTAACTTATATTCTTGTCACTTCTCAGATCATGATTTGAACTGAGCTTGGCATTTCCCCTCTGTAAGCATTCAAGTCCACTCAAAAGAATATATCCCAAACTACGATCACTGTAGTCATTATTACTGCCATAAAAGTCAAGTGAAACATCTAATTGGGCTCCCTAGGCACTTGTTTTAGTTGGCTCTTCATCACAATCAACCACAGATGATAGCTTATTTAATGGGCATTGCACGCAATGGATTACTAGCATCCCGTTTCCCATTTGGTAAGGAGCTCATCACTGCATTCAAGCCCAAGGGAATGGCGAAACCAATGCTCAAATCCCATATTTATAGGTCTATCTCCTGAGACTACTTCTAAGTAGTCAGAAGATTTAAAAAAACACAGTAATTTGAAAAGACAAAGTTTAACATAAAAATGATTAAGTATAAGAAAGGATTGCAGCAACAAGAAATTGGTTAGTAAAAAGTAAAACTGAAGAATATAGGAATAGTGGATATAAGGTCCTAAGGGTAAGACTACCCTTACCCTTACCCTTACCCTTAGTCTTACCCTTAGGACTGACACAGAGTGCCCAAGAAAGGGCCCAGGTCTCAGGGTGTGATCCAGGCCTTGTTGGAGATGGCAGGTTTGGGCTCACTGGACAGCGGATCAGTCTCTGAGGTCTTGCGCCAGCAGGGTTTGCTGGGAATCTGCCCTCCAGCGTTTCAGAGAGGGAGCCATCCACATGGAGATGATGCACCTTACAACTTGCTGTAAAACTGCCCAAGGGTTTGTAAAGAAGGTGGTTCACAGGGAGGTGCTTTATCTGTAGCATTTCACTCTGAATTCACCTGAAGATGTTCCCGGGAAGCTGCTGGCCTCAGCCGCAGCTTCTGCCTGCTCTTCAGGAGCTGAGCGTTGGAGAAGTTGCTCACCTACCAGAGCAGGGTGCTGGAGAAGCCATGTGTGCTGCTGGAGCTGGGACCCACAGAAGCCTCATGCAGCTGCCAGGGCCTGGCGGTCACAAACCCGGCAGAGCTGTGGAAGCCAACACAGAGGAATGGGAACAGGAAGGGAAACCTCTTCCTCCTTCTACTGACAAAACTTAACAGCATGCCAGCTGGCAAAGGAGAAAGAATCACAAGGCCCAGCTTCATTATTGCAGACCAGGCACTGAGAGGTGAATTGGGAAGTTAGAGGCAGTGAACTTGAGTCTGGTGTACTGGGAAAACGTTGTGGGTTATCTAATGTTGCACTGGTACAACTGCCACTCGTTGCATGTGGTTATTCCAATTTATAATACAGTCATACCTCGGTACTCATCAGCTTCAGAATGCATCAAATCCTGTACTCATCACATTTTGAAGAGAATGTTTCAGCCCTGGGTGCTTGCTCAGGACTCACTGCACTTGCTAGAACCTGTCTGGTCACAACGCTGTCCCGCAAGAGAAAACGCTTCATCGTTTAGTACTCATCAGTTTTGGCTCTCGTCGTGAGTTCCAGAACAAATTAATAATGAGTGCCGAGGTGCCAGTGTAATTAAAATTAAGTAAAAATTTAAAATTCTAGTCCTCTGTCACACTAGCCACATTTCAAGTGCTCGATAACCACATGTAAATGGTACAGAACATTTTTATCATCACAGAAATACCTATCGAACAGTTCTGATCTAATGAATCTTGATTGCCTCTTTGCTTCAGCTGCTAGAAGTCTTGGAGATAAATTCAATCTCCAAGGTCAAGGATAAAGTCACTCTCTAGCAAAGTACAGTCTGTGCTCTCACCCACGGCTCTCTTCATCTGAATTTCCTAATCAATTTGTTTTATCCTGTTCTGTTCCTTGTGGCGACCCTTTTAAACATACATTTGGGAATTAGGATGGGTAAAATAAAAACGTTTTCAGTTACATTAAATTATTTTTAAAGCTGGATGAAATCAACCAGCTTATTTTTCAAATATATTAGTCAAAGCCCAGAGAGTGAAAGTAAGTCACCCAAAGTCACAGAGTTAGAACTGGAATGACAAAGATTCAGGTCGCATGACTGCAATTCCAGGTCTCACTGCATCAGATTTGCTTTGTGTCCGAGATCTGAGAGGCAGGGTAATGTCATCCCGAGAAATAATTAGCCCTGAGATTTATCCCATGATTCATGGTTCTCTGAAGCTCAAAGACTCAGATGAGACGGGAAACATTAGCAGGTACAGGGACGGGTCATGACAGCTCACAACAGACTTGCCAGGATCACTTGTCACTCTTACATTGCTCTCCTTGTTCTTGGGTGGGGCCTAGTTGTTCCCTGCGGCCACCCCTCAAAACCCTGATCATACCTTGGGTGAGTCTTGATTCCAGCCTGCCCTGCTGTCCTCCTGCAAATTTCTGTTCTTCCAGGTCCCTAGTGACCTTTGCCTATTCAGCTGACAAATGTCCCTGTCTCCTTCCCCTTATGAAACTGTGAGGCCGTACTACAGTCCAAATGGCAGGAACTACAGATAGATATTTGAAGGCTGTCTATGCATACAGATGGCTCATAGAAATGACACAGACTGAGCAACTGAGAGTGAGCCTGCAAGGGGCCAGCCTTATGCTGTGTGGCACCCTGTGCATGAACTCACCTCCTGACTAGCTCCTGAATTTGCCCACTTCTCTGGCCTCACCACCATACCCCTAGCAGACACATCATCATCTCTTATCTCTTACATGTAAAGGCCTTCAAATTATCCTCCAACCCTATCTATTCTTTGTGGAGCAAACCTGCTCTCTTAAATGCATAATTCACATGCAGTAAAATTCACTCTTTTTAGTGTGTAGTTCTGTGAATTTTGGCAACCACGTAGAGTCAGGAACCACCACCGTAGCCAAGACATAGAACAGTTCTGTCACTCCTAGGCGTTCCCTTGGGCCCCTTCACAGTCAATCCCCTGTCTGCCCTTGCCCCTGGCAACCACTGATCTATATAGTTTTGGCTTTTCTAAAACATTATATAAGTAGAATAATGGAGTAGGGGCTCTTTTGGGTCTGTCTGCTTTCATGCAGCATAATTTTTATGAGATTCATTTTGTTATTACATGAATCAGTAATTTGCTTCTTTTTGCTTCTGAGTTGTTACGCCATTGAAGGGGGGTGCCCAGTTTGTTTATCCCTTGGCCAGTCAATGGGCATCTGTGTTGTTTTCAGTTTGGGATGATTATGAACAAGTTGCTATAAACATTCATCTCCAGGAATGTTTGTAGTGTGCGTGAACATATGTTTAATTTCACCTGGATAAATACCTAGAAGTGGCATTGCTGGGGTGGATAGCAAGAGTATTTTTAACTTCATACAAACTGCTAAACTGGTTTTCAAAGTAGTTGTATCATTTTATATTCCTACTAGCAATGTATGAGAGTTCTAGTTGCTTCACATTCTCACCAGTACTTGGTATAGTAGTTTTTTAAAATTTATTTTTAGGGAGAGAGGAAGGGAGGGAGAAAGAGAGGGAGAGAAACGTCAATGTGTGGTTGTCTCTTGCATGCCCCCAGCTGGAGACCTGGGGCAATGTGCCCCAGGCATGTGCCCTGCCTGGGAATTGAACCCGCAACCCTTTGGTTCTCAGGCCGACACTCAATCCACTGAGGCACACCAGCCAGGGCATATGGTATTTTTTAAAACAATAAGAGTATTAGTCTAAAAATTCAAATTTGATGATTTTACTTCCCTGCTCAAAATCCTCTATTGCTCCTTATTGCTCAAAATTTTCAAGGTAGCCTTAAAGATTCTGCAATTTTGCCCACTGAGTTCCTGCTCTCAGACCAGACATTACTTCTTCACCTCTCCTTCACCCCACACATCAGGATGGGTCCCTCTTAAGTCCACCGAGTACTATCACAATTGTAACAAGATAATCTACTTTGTAATCAGATGCTGATTATCTGTCTTCCTCGCTGGAACGTCCTTGCCACCAGGGCAGCAGCCCACCTCCCCTGTTCGCCACTGCGTCTACGGGGCCAGAGCAGAGTCTGCACATAGTAGGTAGTTAACAAAGATCACTTGGGTGAGAGGCCTCATTTACTTGTCTCAACAGCCCTGAAGGGAAGGATGATTATTTTCATTTTACAGAAAGGCTCAGAAAGGGGTGGTAGATTGCCCATGTCACTCAGCTGGAGCCAAGGTTTGAATCCTGGTCACCCTGAAGCCATACTTCTTCTCCCAGTCACTGGGCTGAAGGCCCTGGGCTCCCGTGATTGCAAATGGTTGGGAGGGGCTGGAGCCCCGACAGCGGGGAGCCACCTGCTGACAGTCACCCAGGGACTCATCTCTCTTCACCGTAAAGGTCTGTGTGTTTCCTAAGCCAGAGAGCCAAACTGTTAAATCGGCTGCACCTTGCCTTTGGGCTCAGGGCACCTTCCTAAGGTTTCCAGGGAAGGCACAACAGAGGTAGGATTGGCCCTTCAGGCTCGTCATGTCCCTCCTTCCGTTGGCTGCTCACAGCAGCCCATTTCATCCATTTCAGAGTGGAGAAGGGTGAGGCTCCGGTGAAGGAGAAGGCCTGGCTTTAGTCACACAGCCGCCGCCGCCATTTTTATCCATCTGTGGGAGAGACCCATTGGGAGTGTTTAGGAGGAGTGAGGGATGCCGATGACAGTGGGTCCCAGACCATGCATCAATGTCACCCAGAAGGCTTTTTAAAACCACTGCATTTATGACCCCAACCCCTGATTCAGTGGGTCTGGGCGAGGTCTGAAAATCTGCATTTCTAACAAGGTCCCCAGTTTTGCTTTGAGGGCCCCTACCATATGGAAAGCTTATTTCTTCAAGCCAGTGGGGCCTCTCCCTGCCCCTGGAATCCTAATAATAACATCCAACATTTTGTTGAGCTGTTACTATGTGCTTGATACTGTTCTCATGACTTCACAGGCGATGACTCAAACCCACAATATTCCCATTTCCACATGGGGAAACTGAGGCACAGAGAGGTTAGGTAACTTGCCTAAGGTTGTATCACCCATAAGAACTGGAGCTGGGCTTTGAACCCAGGCAGTCTAGCTCTAAACCCACACCCATTAGCACCGCACTATAGGGCCCGCCTCTCCTTAGTACCTGTCCCTTCACCAAGGCGGAGGAACGAGTCCCATCTGAATACTCTACAGGGCAGGAGCCAGAGGCCATGTTCATCATTTGGTTTACAACTACCTCCCTCCCCCAGTTTAGATTCTGGGCAAACCTTCTCTAGTTCTTAAGCAAGTGATGGCCAACACCTTTGCTGGCATTTTGTGAGCCAGTCTCCAGCATAAAGCTACTTGTTGACAACTACTCCTAGCCACGATCAACAATTATGTGCTGTCAGAAGCTTATAAATAGCTTCCTCTTGGCATTAGTGGCTTTGGAAGGCAAGGGTGACTTGAGGAGGATTCTGTAGAGGCAAACTGGGATTGACACCTGAGGGCCGGATAAGGGCCCGGCTAGGAGAACAAAGCTTCATATTGAACAGTGACCAAAAATAACTCTTTTATGTTGGGAGGGGGAGCCAATGGGACTTCAGGGTAGTCTGGGGAAAAAATGCAGATGTCAACTTTCCTGAGGCTGTTATAGGTAGCTAAAAGTGACACATTTAGCCACACAGTCCCAGAGACCATCAGAGGGAAATACAAGGTTAGAGCTGGAGTCTCAAGGATCTGTGAGCCAGCCCCTTCGTTCCCGGCAAGGAACCTAAAGCCTAAGGAAGGTCACGTTCTGCTTTAGCCTATCAAAGGTGAGCCTACGGAAGAGACAGTTCTGTCTTCTGCTGTCCAACTTGCATTATCTTCAGAGGGGATATTTCTAGTGCACACATTTTATCAGGTTAGTCCCCTGTTTAAAAGCTTTCAATGCCATTCCATTGGATAGGGTTAAGCCTAAAGCCTTGTGGAACGGGTAAAGTTCAAGGTCTCACAGGACAGTACAGCATGGCGGTTAAGAGCAGGGACCGTGGAGTTAGAGAAACATGGGTCCAAGCCTTGGCTTTGCCACTTATTAGCTGTGCGATGTTCAGTAAGTTACTGAAACTTACCCATGCTCAGCTGCAAGTTGGGCTAACAAGTAACAATTTATCTGACATATTTGAGAAGATTAGATGAGACAACACAAGTAAAAGTGCTTAGAAGTTTGCTTGACTCAATATTTATTGCTATCAATATTACTATTAATTATTCTATATATGGCATTCAAGATACTATCCCTCCCCTCCATGATTTGGTCCCAGCCTACCTCTCTAGTCTTGTCTTTTTTCCTGCTTTGCTCTCACACGTAGGAAGGACTTGCTATGACTCCTTGGTGCTAGGCTCTCTGTACTCTCTGCCCTGACTGCCCTTTCTTCTCCTGGCTTTCAGATTAGGTAGCTCCTTTCCTTGGGAAATATTTTCTGACTCCTAGTTGGTGTTCCGAGCTTCTTCTGTGAAGATAAAGGTCAATCACAGAACTTGACCACAAGGGTTAAGAACAGGATCTTGGAGTTTTTAGCAGCCTGAATCTGAGTCCTGATTCTGCCAATTACTTGCTGTGCAACTTGGAGATGTGCCTCTCTGTGCTCCCATTTCTGCATGGGTGTAATAATGATGACCTCGGGACTTTTGTGAGATGATCTCTGTGAAGGGTTTAGCACAAGCTCTGGCACATGGTAAGTACTGAATCATGGTACTCATTAACTACCATTAAGTAGCTGTTATTTTAACAAGAAGTAACTGGGCACTTAAGTACCTGACTATACACAGTAGCTTCTTCACCCCCACTTTACCCTGGGCTAGTGCCTAATATAAAGGTTGTATTTCATGGTATAAAGCAATTCTGTGCCTCTGTCCATCTGTCCACCATCCATCCTATTCATCTTTCAACTATCCAACTATCCATTCACCTATAGTTCTTCCAGCCACTACACATCCATCCATCCACTATATGGGAATCTAGCCACTATCCACCCATTCATCTGTACCACCTGTCTATCTATTCCTCACTTTTCATTCATGCACCATCCATCCATCTCTCCATACTCCAACCACTGTGCATAATGTATCCATCCTTCCATCCTCTCCACCAATATGGAACAAGCCTCAACTATACTTCAGAATTTGTGGAGATGTAGAGAGAAATCAAAGATGGCAATGGAATGGCAGAAAGATCAGGTACTTTGGCATCAGAAAAGCCTGAATTCTAGACCAGGCCAAGTTCATGACCCCTCATATTGCTTCACTGTGAGAATTTGGCCAGATACTGTTCACACCACATCTGTGTATAACAAATGTCCTCATACTGCGCGTCTGAGCAGTGGTGCCATCGTTAAACATCTTTCATAGGAGACTCCTTTTAATTGTTTGCATTATTATTATTTTTTTTTGCTTCCCCCTGCATTTTATCTTCTTTCCCCAACCTAGTTGTGAGATCCTTAAGATCAAGGACAATTTTCTTGGCCCTTTGTATCTGCCTCCGCGTCTAAAACCGCGCTTCTGCCTGGCAGTTCTCCATGATTGCTTGTCTATGTTTGCCACCCCTGGACTGTCTGCAATAATAACAATAATTATGACTAGTATTTACTGAACACTTACTACATGCCAGGTTTTGCCTTTGAATTTATTACTTCATCTGAGCTTTACTACAATGCCATGAAGTAGGTACTTTGAAACCCCCATTTTACAAATGAAGGAACCCAGGCTCAAAAGAGCAGTCACTGGCCCCAGGTTACAAAGCTGCTAATTGGCAGAGACAGAGTGAATGCAGGCAGTCTGACGCCAGAGGCTGCGTGCTTCGTGACACAGCACCGCCCCCTCTGCTGTCAGAGGGACAGATATGACTCTATTTGTCCCTCTTGCGTCAAAGGATGATCTGAATACAATAAAATGAAAGAGCTGGAAAGGGCTTTAAAAAAAAGTCAGGAGTTCAAAGGAAAAGTGTTGTCATTAAGCCTTGGGGATTTTCCGAAGTTATTAAATAGTGCGTGTTCCCTGGCGTTATCCTCCAGTACCATCTCCCCTCTATTAATACCTGCCAAGGGAATGATGTTGATGAGAAACTAGTGGTAATTGGGAGGAAATTGCTCCTTGCAGGTCTTTTAGAAGCAACTTTTAAATCTCTGCTTTGCAGATAAAGCAGGTTTTTGAGAAGTTCAATTTTGAAGAAATGGCAGAAAAGTGAAAACTATTTAGGATACTGGAGAGCTGGTTCTGCATTTTGTTTGTCTTCCCTTCTAGACCCAAGGATTCCTGGGGCTAGGGCTGAGATTTATCCACATCTGTATTTCTGGTTCATCGTAGGTATTCCATATCATGGTGGGAAAAATAACTTAAGGAAGACCCTATCTGAGGTCATGCTGATCCTTAAAGTAACCTCTCTGGCCTGGAGCAAAAGCTTTATCCATGCCTGGGTGGGTGGCTATCCCAGTGGCAGTAGAGGAAGCAGAGCTATCCCAATGCAAATCACACTGAATGGCTTCTTCTCTGTAACGGGGCTCTCTTACCTGAAGGAGGTAGGGAAAGGGGCTCTAAACCACAGGTATCCACCAGTCAGGCATCCAAATTCTATATCAAAGCAAGACCTCTTTGTGCACATCCAAACTGTGACCACCTTGTCTTACACTGATGAGAAAATAGCAGAGCTTACTAGCTGGGTGATGACTTCCTGCCAAATCAAGAGGGACTCAAGACAATGGAATTATGCACCATTAGAGGGAACAAGGCAGATGATAATGACAGTTAACATTCACTCTGTCAAGACTCTGATACACACCGTGCCGGCACTATCTCATTTAATTGAACTGGTTCATGAGCTGCGTTCCATTATTGTCATCCTTTGACAGAGAAGGCACCTGGAGAAGTTGAGTCACCTTCCTGAGTGGATTGTGCAGATCAGACTCGAGACGCCAAATCCCTTATTCCCCAGCTTTTTATTTTGAAAAATTTCAAGCCCATTGAAGACCTACAAGAATAGTACAATGGACACCCATATATCCTTTAAGTATTCACCAATCATTAACACTTTGCCATATTTGCACTGCACTCAGGGAGTTCAACATTGATGTATTCTATATATTCTATATTCAAGTTTATGCTCTATATTCAAATTTCTCCAGTTGTCTTCAAGTGTCCTTTTCAGCTAGTTTCGTTGCATTCTAGAATTCCACTACATTTAGTTGTCATACTTCTTTAGTTCCTTCAATCTAGACTAGTACCCAGATTTTTTTTTTCCTCCCATAACATTGACATTTTTGGAGTCACCTTCTAGATTTGTCTACCTGCTCCTGGTCAGATTCAGGATGTGTATTTTGGGTGGGAAGGACTTAGTAGTAATCTTGCTAGTACACAACATAAGAAGACATGTGGCAGCAGTGTGTCCTTCGTTGGTGATGCCAAATTTGATCCTTTGCTTAAAACAGTGTTTGTCAGCCTTCTCATTGGAAGGAACCTCCTCCCTCTATAAACGAGTAACCTGTGGGGAGATACCTGGAGACTGAGGAGACTGAGCGAGTATCCTGTTCTTCATACATGTAAATCTACTGCACATATAGAATTAGATGTACAGACATGGGATATTTCCATCATACACTGTATTATTAAATTTAAAAAGCAAGTGGGAGAACAGTGTGGATAATTATAACCTTCCCTCTTTTGTAAATGATAATACAAATGTATATAAATTTATGTATGTAAATAAATGCACAGGAGAAAGGTGCTGGTTGGGGAGGACTGACTGGCTGGTTGGTTATTTGTAGGAAGCCCCAGTCATGAGTACCCGTGGGCCTTTTCTCTTGGGCTATTCATTTTTCCAGAGTGGAATCTTCTAGTTGCTTGCCTGGTGGAGTAAAAGCCTGGCTCAGAGTAGAGAGCATGAGGCCTCAGCCTTCAGATTATACCTCTGATTCACCCCTTCTGTTTTCCAGATGGAAACCCCCAAGGCCAGAGCCTCTTGTTCCAATCCAGAAAGACCCCATCTAATATTATGCTGGGGTAAGGGCCTTCTCCCAGAAGCTATTGCAGTTGCTTCTTTTATAGACTTTTAACAATCCTGTCATTTCCTGTTCTATGTGTACCCTATTTTAAGAGGCACATGACACCTCCAATTCCTGAGCAGTTGGGGAAATTTGCAGCATAGATTAGATGGCTTTGTTGCTTCTCCACTGCTTTGCATAGGCTTTAGCTTTCTTAGTCTGCTGAGTCAGTCACCATTTGTCCATTGACAGCATAGTGTCAATGTGTTAAAGCCCATGTCTTCTCTCTCATTCCCTCCACACTGTGAGTCACCGCTTTTATCTATTTTACTTAAATTTTGTGGTAATTTGGAAGGGCACAAAGGTAAGCCTGTGTGCTCCACTGGTTACTGTTAACCCTCAGATTAGGTCTTATGTAGTTGTTTATAGTCTCAATTTTTTAAATGAGTCCTTGTTTTGTAAAAACAAACTAAATGTTAATATATCATTACATATATAATATATAATATAACATAATTAACACTTAGTTAATATATAATTGGTTTAGTATATGTATAAAACACACACACACACATATATATAAAACTGTCATTTCAGTGTATATATACTAAAATTTATTTTTTAAAAGTCACCACGTACAAGAACGTAATAGTTGGAAGCCTTCAGACTGCAAGTGAGAGAAAATCGCCTCACAGTGGTTTAAATAAAGGAAGGAATTTATTGGCTCACATAACTGAGACGTCCAGGGTCAAGTGTTGGGAACTCCGTGGACACCAATAACGTCGTCAGGAACCCTTTTTCCATCTTTGTCTTTTTTTGTTACAGCCTTTCTCCATTGCTCTCCAGCTGCACGTTTTTCTACCTGCAAAATGGGGCTGTCAGGAAGAATGAGTGATGGAAAGGACTGAAGATGAATGCACTCAGCAAACAGAGAAGGCTTCTGAAATCCTAACCAGTAATAAGCATAATTGCTTTTCAGAAACCTACCCAAAGCCCCCGCCCCTAAGAGCAGGCACACAATGAGGCAGAGGAGAATTTTCGGCTTTGCGTCAGGTACTGCCTGAGCGGAGCATAGGGGAAGGCATCAGGGTGAATGAGTCAGTCATCAGCCTTGGTGCAGGCTGCTCTCTGCCCAGGTCTGGGGAGCTGCACCCCACTCAAGAGTTGCTTCAGATATCCTTGCTCTCGAGGCTGGAGGGAAAGGTCTCGAGGTCACTACCGTCTTAACTTTCATGCTGACATGGGCATGTGTCTGTGACGCATCTCTCCAGCTTTTACAGGCTGAGTGCTCTGTTTTGCAGGCTGAAGGATGGGCATTCAGTCTATCTGTCCAGCAGATATTGAGATAATGGAAGAAACAGGAAACAGTAAGAGGGAAGTCATGGGGACAACAAGATGTGCTGCAAGCTCAGCGTCAAGTTGCTAGTTCTTATTGCCAGGACTGGGTCTCTGAGAGTTTCTTAGGCTGTGTAAGTGTGAGACCTCAGACAAATCATTTTATTTCTTTTAGCCTAGGTTTCCTCATGAATAAAACGGGCAGCCCAATAAACCCCCTACTTTATAGATGTTAAAAGCCTGAGAGAACATTTTATTTTCCATTTTTCCTGTTATTTGTATAAAAATAAATACTTCGATAAGCCCATGGCATGTTTAAGCCACCAAAGGCAATTTCTGTGCAGCTGTACAGACAGAATGTATTTTGCTCCTGAGAGGGAGAGAACACTAGAATGACGACGTTGGCTAAACAGTGTGCAGTTAGCCTCTTGCCTACTTCCTGCGGCTCCCAAGTCTTTGGTCAAGTTGACAACACAAAATGCTCTCTGTGAGTCGAGTTCTTGGACACCTAAGTGAAGAAGCTGAGTAGGTAGGGGATGAAACAGAGACGATCCTGCAGAGGGCACAGTTAAGAAAGACCCTTTGCAGAAATCAGAAGGGAGGACTTTATAGCCATGAAATTGGGGTCTGAGCAAGGCTCTAGATCTGTGAGAGGGGGGCCTAATGAAGGAGCCATTATGTATGGCGTCTGAGGAGGTTAAGCACCATGGTGCTGAAGAGCGTTGGGTGCAACGCTTGATTGTAGTAAAGGCTCAGTAACGGTAGCTATTATCATTTAAATTATCATTACAATTACATTTTTGTTGTTTTCCCCTGCCCTGCAGGGATTGGGGGGCTGTGGGCCTGAGCCAGTCCACTGTCACTGGCATTTTGCTTCTCTACCAGGAAATGCAGTTTGTACAACAGGAGTTGAAATTTATTGACCTGAGTATCCAGTTGGTTAGACTATCATCCCCATATGCCAAGGCTGCAGATTTGATCTTCAGTCAGGGTACATATGAGAATAAACCAATGAATGTATAAATAAGTGGGAAAACAAATTGATGTTTCTCTCTCTCTCAAATCAATACACTTAAAAAATTATTGAGCCTCATTAGCAATAAAAATATGCAGTGTAAAACCACAAAATAGCTTTTTGTCTATTTGATAAACATTTTGTTTTAAAATTTTAGGACCTGGTATGAGTATGGGTGGGGGAAAATCAGCAATCTTAAATCATGTAGGTGGGAGTATAAATTGTTACAGCTGTTCCTGAAGACAATTTAACAAGAAAGCATCAGGAGCATTAAAAACATGCATGTCCTTTGACTTAGCAATTCCATGTCTAGAAATAATACAGAGTAGATGCTTGCAAAGGTTCAGTTAGAAGGCATACTGTGCTGATTATTGCAGTGAGAAATTGGAAATAGCTAAATATTCAACAACCGGGACTTAAATAAATGGCTCATCTATTCAGAGGGCTACAAAGCAGTCATTCTAATTGGTGTCGGAAGCATATTCATTGACATGGATATAAAGTTAATCAGAAAAAAGCAGGGAACAAAACTGCACGTGTGGGATGATCTTAGTAGTGAACGTGAGGTTTTCATCTCCCCAGGCTATTCTTGGGCAGACCAGGACATTAAATGATCCCTGGGCTCATGATTCCATCTGAGCTCATAAGGTCCATCCCCAGGATGATGACCACCTCTCAGGAGAGAAGCAACTCTCTTTCTTACAGGTACAAATCCTGGGAACTGTCCATGCCAAGAGCTGTAGTGTCTCTCTTTGCCATCATGTGAGAGAGCTTGCCTGAGATGAAACAAACAAGGGAAAGAAGAACCAACAGGGGTAGCAAGACAGATCCTGATGATGTTCATTGAGCCCCTGGGTGTACCTGCTCCTTAAGTCAGACCCCTGAGATTTTCAACTCTATGTATCAATATATTACTTTAATGCTCACATGAGAGTCTTGCCCAAAACTAACGCATTTTTATACATATTAATAACAAAAATATCCATAAATGTAGACACCAAGATATTCATTGCGATTTTTCTTGGTGAGCAGGCTGTGGTGTTGCTTATCACCTTCTTTTTGTTAGAACATTGTGTTTTTTTTTTTTTTTAAATACTCACCGGAGGATTTTTTTTTCATTACTTTTAGAGAGGGGGGATGGGAGAGAGAGAAATATCGATTGGTTGCCTCCTATACGCGCCTGAATCAGGGGTCATACGCACTTGGAAGGGGGGAAAGCAAGGATCGAACCCGCAACCTAGGTATGTACCCAGACTGGGAATCAAACCCTCAACCTTTCAGTTAAGGGACAATGTTCCAACAAACTGAGCCACACTGGCCAGGTGTGGTAGTTTTAAAACATGTCCACAAATTCTTTGGTCCCTGTGCCAGCGAAAGATGTGGTCTGTGTCCTTCCTCATTGAATCTGGAGTGACCTCAGTGACCTTATCACGGCTGAAAGAGCATCAGAGGGACTCTGACTTGCTCAAAATTGTATAGTAGGTGAGGGACAGTGGGACCATATTTAAGTTCAAGCTGTTCCCTGTGCAATGCCTTTCAAGTTAGAGCATTCGTCTGGTTAGCTAGTGTTATTATGAATCTTTCCTTTAATATGAGAGAAGAGGATGGACTCTGAACCATAAACATTACACAATACTGCTTCTTTTATATATAAGGTACCTGGCACTTAACAATAATTAATAATCAAAGCAGCAATTGCCCCTGGTCATCAAGGATGGCCAAGGGAATCATCAGAGTTAAGAAAAAAAGGGTGCCAGAAGAATGCCAAAAAATCCTGGGGTACATTTTGACCCTCTATATCTGGGTTTATGTTCTGAGTTCAAGGCCTGGCTCTACCAGCCAGTAGGGGTGTGACCTTGGGAAAGTCACTTAACTTCTTTGTGTCACACTTGTTTTCATCTTAAAATTGGGGTGGGGGGATAACAGTACCCTTCTCCTAGGGTCATTGTGAGGATTAAGTGAGTTAATACTCATAAGTGCTTTTTGATCTTGGCATATAGTAAACCCTGAAAAAGTATTAACTTTGATGATGATGATGGTGATATATGAGTGTTTACTCTGTACCAGGCTTTACATTCATTATCTTATTCCAGACTCACATGAGCTCCCACATCGGTGAGAACTGGGACTCAGAGACTTTAAATAACTTGCCAAGGTCATGCAGCAAGTGCATGATGAAACTGGAATTTCCGTCTTTATTTATTTCATTTCAAAGTCTAAATCCTTAATCACCCTCATCCTTCCTCCTGTCAGTCAGCAGCTCTACCAGACTTTGCATAACATGGGGGCAAAAATGATGTCTTACTAATTTTCATACCCTCCACACCTTACTCCCACTTCCATGTGCTCGGCCCAGAGTAGGCACCAGGAAATCTTTGCCGAATGAATCGTTGATCTCTCCGCCCACCCCTGGCACTTCCGGTCCCTCAACGCCCTCCTTCTCTACTTCCTTGAACAAGCTTTTATTGAACACAAAAGGAGGAGTGATGAAGAAAAGTCTTTCTCCCCAAGGATACAATTAATTGGAATGCTTGCGCACATACTTCTGTTGGTCTAAGTACATATATTTGTATCTACATAAATAGTAGCACTCACAAAGGTTGCTGGCTCAGAGATGTGGTTGAATGGGAAACTGACAGCGTGATTCATGGCTCAGGTCAAATTTAACTCTAACCTATTTGTACAAGAGAGATTTACTTCAAGGGCCCTTTCTACTGCATAATTGCCCTGGGCCCACCTTCTTTCCGGGGAGAGGATATTTCCACGTCATCCCACCCCACAATCTCTTGCTGCTGCACAAGTCAAATCTGGAGCCTCTTGGCTACTTTCCCAGGCGTGTAGGCCCAGGTAAGATCCAACCAGGCAGTCATTCATTGTTGGCAAAAGGAGGAGGAATAATCAAGTTGCAGCAGGAGGTACCCTGGCAGGAAACCTAAAGATATGAGATGCAGAATCCCCTGGGAAAGGTAGTCTAGAGAAAGCCTTTCATCCATCTGTCCATCCATCCATCTATCCATTCATCCATCCATCCATTTTCCCATCCATCCAGTTATTCATTCAATCATTAATTTCATCCATCCATCTATTATATACATCCATCTATCACATTCATTTGTCCATCCCTTCAGGCACAGAATATGCACTGAGCATCTCCTTGGTGTCAGACCCTGTAATGAACACTGGGGTTAGAGTGAACAAGTCAGATATTTCACCTTCATGGAGTTAACATTCTAGCATGAGTTCAGACAATAAACAGACAATCATGCCAATAACTTTTTAGTAATAGGCTCCAAGAAGTGTTATAGAAAAGAAGTAGGTGGTATTAAGAGATCTTGTACCTGTAGGGCTTGAGCTGGTCTTGGAGTCAGGGAATCTTCTGAGAGTTGATGGGTGAGAAAGGCTCATCAATCCATTTGAGAGCTGAGCAGGTCTCTGTGAGCAGAGAGAAGAGCCTGAGGACAACTTTGAGGTTGAGAAGACCTTCATGTCTTCTCACAGAGCAAGGAGCAAGGTGGCTTGAGGATGGTAAAGAGGGGAGAGTGATAGACTGGACTGGGGAGGCATTGGGAAGCCAGGTCACTCTGGGCTTTGGAAACTGAAAGGATTTGGTGGCTGATTTTGGTTCCGTTTTCCATTTGAAGAAGTTTTATTTGAAGAATTAGGAGTTTCATAGTTTTGTTGGCAGAAAGATGTCAAACCATGATGGAAAAGCTGAGAGCTAAGCTGAACTCTTGGCTCTGCCTTGCTACAGATAGGTAGGCAAGCTATCCGCTTTTCTTTCTTCCTTTGTTTAATATTGATAGAGCACCTACTATGTATCAGGTGTTTTTCTGGACTCTGGTGATACTCCAATGACTCAAACAGACTAAACTAACTGAATTGTTATATGTGAAACAATGCATACAAAGCATTTGGTTCCATGGTTGGCCTATTGCATATGCTTATTAGATGGTGGCTGTTTTGATTATTATTTTAAATATTAATCAAGGAACATTTTCCTAATGTTGCTCAGTACACTGGGAGCTCCAAGGAGGTAGCAGGTAACATTTCTCCCTTCAATTGCAGCATCCCCATTCACCTATTCTTCCAATGCAGAAATGTGAGATGCATCCTTCATTCTTCTCTTCCTCATGCCTTACAGCCAGTGAGTCACCAAGTCCTGCCCTTCCTGTCTTCCAAATATCTCAAATATTCACTGACATAGTCTGGGGCTATTGATCACATACCTGTCTGACAGACACTGTTAATTGTTTACACAAAATATACATTCTCTCCTTCTTTTAAACTAAAGGCATCATGGTTTTGTTTGTGCCTGTAATGTGCATAATCTCAGGAAAATACTAACTTTCCTAGCATCCTTTGCACTTAGGAATGACAGTTTTGACCAAGGACATGGAAGCAAAAGTCTCCTGGAAGTAAAGGGACTAGATGTAGAGCCTTCTACCTGTTTTAAATTTTTCTTTCTTTGAATGTGGATGTGATGTTTGGAGCTATGGCAGCCATTTTGGAACCATGAAGTGACAACCCTGAGGGTGAAAGCCATTATGATCAAATAGAAAGACAAAAAAAAAAAAAAAAAGAGAGAGAGAGAGAGAGAGAAGAAAAGTCTTAATCCTTCATGAAAGAGCTGACAACACCAGTATAAGTCACCATTATTCAGCCTTGAAATTTGTCTCCTCTGGGTTTAGCCTTCTAATTCATCCATGCCAAAGCATATTTTGAAACATACAGATCTGATCACTCCTGGACTGAAAACGTTTTAAAGGCTTCCCTTCACTCACAATAGTCCCTGGGCGTAGTGTTATTCTCAGCCTAAATAAGGGTTTTCAGAGAGCATCTTAGCCTCTTGATCAGTTTTTTTTCCCCCTGATCAATATTGAAATATTAATCCCTCATTCAACTCATGTGACACTGGTGTTATTGTAATAGTATTTTGAATAAAGTTATTAAATTTATTTTTATCTGAAGTTGAAGAAAAAAACTGAAGTGAAAATAAAACAATTGCTGATTGTCAAATAATTTTTTTTCACCAATGGGATATTGTTTCTTAACAGATCACTCTGAGGAAATTATTAAGGAGATACAACACTGAATGCAGTATCAGATCCTGGATAGGATTCTGGACATGAAAAAGGACAGCCATGGGAAAACTGACAATATTTTAATAAGGTCTGTAGTGTTGTTAATGGTGTGATAGCATGTTGATTTCTTTGTTGGGTAATTGTACTACGGTCATGTAAAATGTTACTGTTAAGGGACACTGATGAATAGCATACCAAATTCTGTTATTTTTAAAAACTCTTGTATTTTTAAAAATCAAAATATTTTTAAAAACCACTTTAAGGTTAAGAAAAAAATTATAAAATACAAGAGATTAGTTTTTAATTATGTTTTTATTCCAGAGAGGATGGAAACACTCTCTGTTATGAAACATGATGGCATTAGCACCCATAAAATTCTTTTCATTTTCTCTATCCCAACTTGCCAATTTTTGTTAAATTATTTTTATGTTGTCAAGATTTAGAACATTGACACCTTTTTTTGGCAACCGTAATTATTACTGGAGCTACTGAATCTTAATTACATACTGAAATAATTCAGTGCTTACGACTAGTCTTTTTGTTTTTTGAATTCTTTATTTTGATTTATCTCTTTATTGGCTGGATTTCATATGTAAGCACTTTTTATACGACGGTCTCATTGTTTCTGTGTTTTCTTTCTTTTCTTTTCTTTTTCTTTTTTCCAAATTACAAGAGAAGGCTTATTTAGAAAGTACCAGAGGTAGTAGAAGTGAGCCAGCTGGGCTGCGTAGGCTCAGGAAACAAGTTACAGAAGCAGAAGGAGGGCCCTTGCAGCTTAGGAAAGAGAAAGGCAAAGGTAACCCACCTGAGAGGAAGGAGGGGGGAAGGGAAAGGCACAGGCATGCTCCCAAGAGGGAGAGCCGCTCTGGTGTTTTCTGAGCTCGCGCACACTTGAAAATGTCTGTGTGTTGCTATCACATTCATACAAACAAAAGCTTGGCTGTTCAGGAAGAACTTTGTGAACATTGCCCTGCCAATTTTTTGCCACTGAGGGTTAAAATTTTATTTTTACATACAATAGAATTAACTTTTTGAATAGATTGTTTTATGAAGTTTAATACATGTAACATTCATATAACCACAGCCAGAACCAGGATAAAAAAGTTTCACCACCCCCCCCAAATTCCCCATGCTGCCCCTTTAGAGAGAAATTTTCCACTAACCATTCAGCCCTGGAAACACTGATCTACTCTTTACCCCTATAATTTTGCCATATAGATATCGTATAAATGGAATGAATTATTCATTATGTAACCTTTTGTTACTGACTTCACTCAGCATAGTGCCTCTGGAATACATCCATATTGTTGTGTATCAATAGTTCATTCTTTTTTATTGCTATGTAGGTTAAGATTATATTGATGATTCACAATTTGCCTATCAATTATTGAAGGACAAGGTGCCTCAACCATTTTTCTTCCCACCAGCAATGTATGGAAGTTCATTGAGTATGAGAACTCTACAGTGGAGGTTCAAATTTTTGGCCTATTTTATGTCTTTTTGTTGAATTTTGGGTGGTATTTCTTATCTGAATACAAGTCCTTTGCAACATATGTAATTTGCAAATATTTTCCCCATGTACAGTTTGTTTTTTCAGTCTGTTAGCAGAGCAAACATTTTACATTTTGATGAAGTCCGATTTACCAGAAATTTTTAATGAATCGTACTTTTGGTGTCATTTCTGTGAACTCTCTGCCTAACTAAACGTCGTGAAGATTTCTTCGGCTTCCTTTGAATGTTTTGATTTTTTTTAGTATTCTACTTAAACTTTTCTAGTTTTATTTTACTACAGCTCTTTCTATATAGTTTTTAGTGGTCGCTCTAGGGATTATAGTACACATATGTGACTTTAGCAGTTTATTAAAGGCAAGAGGATATAGTGATTGATTCAATGTATAGGAGGAAAAAAGAAGGGAGTTACATATGACACTGAAGTTTTTGGATCAGGTAACTGGGTGCTGTCATTCACTATCAGGGTGAATAAAAATGGAGGAGCATATCCGGGGCAAATGAGTTTTGTTTGGAAAATGTGGAGTTTGAGATACCTATGGAACATTCAAGTGGAGATATCAGAAGGCAATTTATCACATGGCCCTGAAGTTAAATGAAGGGCCCTGGGCTTAAGGATAGATTTGGAAGTAATCAGCTGCACTTAGCACCTGTTATTTTTGCCACTCGACATTTGCCTCTGGCAGACCATCTCCCACTCTTGGCCACATAAGAGGGACTAACCCTCTGTCAGCATAAGAAATCAGCCTTGAATGGACTCAAATAATTATCCTGTCCTATTCCTCCTGACCACAGGGTTTCATTTAGGGTTAGACTTGTAACCAAGTTTGGCCAGTAAGAATGAGGTCTAATGCTTCTGTCCCATTATCTTGGGGAGACACCTTTGGTTTCTATCATAGTTGGAGCTAATTTGATAGGAAGTAAGATTCGAAGACACTTCCCTAAAGGATGAGCCATCTGAAAATATGTCGGCAAGAGAGGAAGCAAAGCTGAGGGATACCAGGAGTAAGTGGCTCCAGGGGACATTGTTTGAGGGGACAATCTGTGCTTCATCTCTAGACTTTTCAATCATGTGAGGCAATAGTTTTCATATTCCTAAATTACATTGGATTAAGCTTTCTCTACGTTTCCAGTGAAAGTGTTCTGAACACATCTAATGGGTATGAAAGCTATGGTGGTGATTGAGAGTGTGGAATAAGAATGTGTCAAGAGGGAGAAGAGAAGGGAAGCCCCATTTAAGGGACAAGTAGAGGAAAAGAAGCCATGAAGGAGCATGAGAGGAGTGCTCAGAGAAGCAGAGGAGAGTTCTTTATCTTGGAAGCCCTAGAAAGAGAGTGAGTCAAGAAATAAGAGAGCAATTACCAGTGTAAAACACTAATGGAGGATCAGCCAGGATAAGAACTGAGAAGGGCCCTTTGGATCTATCGACAAGGAGGCTGTTGACAAAACAGTTGCAGTTACCAAAGCTAGAAGGATTCTCTGAAATTATTGTCTATATCCCTTTCTGCAGGTGAGAAAATTGAGACAATAAGGTAGTTTGTTTTTTAGGCAGCAGATATAAGAATAAAATAAGTAAAGATCAGGGGTCCAAGGGTCCTTAAAGGTCACCTGACTCAATTGCTTTTCCAATACTTGAGTCTTTTATACAATATCTCTCTGAAGCCTAGCCTTAAATACAAGAGCTGGGAAAGGACTCATTACTCCTCAGGTCTAATGAGAACTCCCAGTTTCTGACTTCTTATACTATGTTCTCTTTATATCACAAAGCAGACACACGCCAGGAGATTGTATGCATCCTGTGTTGATCCTTGAAGAAGCTGGTTGGATTTTGGAAACTCAGAAGGTTAATTCAAACTTTAAGGTTTTAAAAAGAAGATTTTATTTATTTTTAGAGACAGGGGAAGGGAGGGAGAAAGAAAGGGAGAGAAACATTGATGTGAGAGAAACATCAACTGGCTGCCTCTTACACCTGTTCCAACTTGGGACTGAACCCTCAACCCAGGCATGTGTCCTGACCAGGAATTGACCCAGTGACCCTTTGCTTTGCAGGATGATGCTCAACCCACTGAGAATACTGTTCAGGGCCAGACTTTAAGTTTTCAGGAAGCCCTTGGCTGAGATGGAACCTTCTCCTCATGACTCTACCCACTCCTTAAATAAAGTCACTCCTTAATAAATCCTTAGGGAATTCCAGGACTGGCTATTCCAGGACCAGAATAACATTTTAATGTGCATATGCATAGGCACCTCAACCCCAATATGTCAAAAGCTGAACTCTTAACCTTCCTCTCCTGAAACCTGCTTTTACCTTTGAGATTCTGACTTTGCTTATCCAGGTACTAAAGATAAAACCCTGCAGGTCCTTGACTCTTCTTTGTTACCCCGCTTTCTATTTCTTATGAATCATGATTATCTTCCCAGGTATCCCTGGAACTTGTCAACTTCTTATTCCACCATCACACCCAAGTAGGGGCCACCATTTCCTCTTACGTAGACAA
Organism: Pteronotus mesoamericanus; assembly: GCF_021234165.1. Classification (NCBI taxonomy): domain Eukaryota; kingdom Metazoa; phylum Chordata; class Mammalia; order Chiroptera; family Mormoopidae; genus Pteronotus; species Pteronotus mesoamericanus. The sequence goes on along the minus strand of NW_026555105.1, from coordinate 22,224,082 downwards.
TGATCAGCCTCGAACTGGTTTCCTGCTTCCAGTGTCTTCCCATATCACCTAATCTCTACAAGGAAGTCCTATCAGGCTCATGCCCAACACCCTTCGGTGACTGTCCATTGCCTTCAGAGAAAGTGCAATCTCCCTAACATGACTTGGAGGGTGTCCTTAATCTTGGGGGGGCCTCTGCCTGCTCCTTAGCCTCACCTTGTGCCTCCCACCTCCTTGAAGAAACCCTACTATTTTTCTCTTTTATTCCTTTTCACTGCATGTGATTCCCATTCTTGGAACTGTTTTGCATCACCTCCTTCTTCATTTTAATAATACCTGGGAGTTCTTTGGATATCACCTCCTCAAGAAACTCTTTCCTAATTACCCCACCTCAATCGGCAATATTGGTGTCACCCCTATTCTCTCACAGGCTTCTGGGATTCCTCTATTACAGAACTTTTACTATTCTCTAGTTGTTTGTTTTGGAATACTTCTCCCTGTTTGACTTTAAGGTCCACGAGAATAAGAACCATGTCTGCCCTCTTTATCACTGTCTTCCCATTGCCGGGCACAGTACTTGGCACACAGTGCATGTTAAGTGTATACAATTCTATAGTTTAGTTATTTGTTTAATATTTATGGTATTGTTGGCACCACTTGGCTAAAAATAAGCTGAACTCACGCAAGTTCATGATAAAACATTCTTACTACACCTTACAGAGTCTAGCTGCACAGCCCCTAAATTCTCTTCTGCTATACATCACACTTGAGATGGAGACCACTAAGGCCTCTCCAAAAGATGAACCCTCAAAAATCTACCCCAGAAATTATCATTTTCAACACCATGGGCCAGGATGGGATTCTCCTTGAATCCCATTAAGTCCCAGGATGACATTAAAGCCAATAAGATTTTCTGATGAGCATGAGTTCATAACCACTAGTAAATGTGATTCAAGCCTAAATCTAAAGCCTTGAAGGTCTAATCAACCCATTCACTCATTTATTCAGCAAATATTTATTGAGCACCCACTCTATGCCTGTCCCTGTGCTAGATGCTGGGGACACAAGACAGAGAGGTTCCTGTCCGTTAGTTAACGTCATGGTGGTCAGGTCAAACATGGGGAAAAGGATGGCTATTAAGTAAATAATTAGGCGGTGATTGTGATTAATGATATGAAGGAAAGTGTTGGGTACTCTGATAGCATAGAACAAAAGGACCTGATGTAGGTCTCAGTAATCACGGAGGGTTTCCCTGAAGCAGTGACCTAAGGTATACATACATTTTTTTGCCAGGCAATGAAGTGAGCAATGAGTGTCCCAGGCAGAGGAAGCAGCAGAACAAAGGGGCCTGGAAGGTGGAAGGGAGCATGATGACTTTAGGGGCTGAAGGAAGGCAACGGGTGAGGCATTTGAGAGGAGAGATGGGCAAACATGGGTCTGGAGAAGAAATCAGATCCAGGTTATGCGGATCTTGAAAACCATGGTAAGGATGTGTAGATTTTTATCTAAGGGTAATGAAAGCTCTCACATTGAACTATTCAATCCTCTGAGCAAACAGGAGTAGTAGCTGGTGTCAAGTACTTGGCATATATTTGTCATAATATCCATGCGTGGTAGGTATAGTGGTTTTAAAGCTTGGCTACACATTGACACTCTTCGCAATCAGAGGTAGGGTCTGTTCCCCTCCCCTTAATCTGGGTGGGTTTGTGATGGCTTTGATCAATAGAGTACAAAGGAAGTAACACTGTGTGACTTCCATGTTTAGGTCATAAAAGCTCATGAAACTTGAGCCTGTTCCCTAGAAAACTAGCTCTTAGAGTCCTGAGTCACCACAGTGAGGCTTTCAGTGCTATCGAGGCCACAGGCAAGTCCTCCAGTCATTTTTACAGATGAACCCAGCCTTTGAGTCACGCCAGATGGGGGCCGTGTGAATGAAGAAATTGCCAGGTTATTCCAACCCCCAGCCATTTGGGTTTTCCCATTTGAGGCCTCAGACTTCGTGCAACAGAGCCGAACCATATCTGTTATGTCCTTCTGAATTCCTGACACTAAGTAAGAACCTGTGAGCATAACAAAATTGTTGCTTTGTTATGCCACAAACTATTAATGTGGAATAGATATTATGCAGAAACAGATAGCTAGAAGAGAAAGTAGTAGTACTATTAGCCATTTCACAGATGGGAAAACAGTTTCAGAAAGATTAAACAACTTTATCCAGGTCCCATCGGTAGTCAGTGACAGAGCCAAGATCTGAACCAAGGTCTGGCTCATAGCAGAGCTTGTGCCTTTCCAATTATTCTAGGGGCCGCCTGCTGAGTTAAGCTCCCTGACAAAACCTCCCAAGCACCCCTTCCATTACTGTTGCGATCTGGACACCCTCTTTGGCCAATTGAGATTTTAATGGCTGGTTTAGTTAGAGAAACAGCCTTTATGAAACATTTGATTCACATTCTTTTCAAATAATTGAAAGATATCCACTCCGCAATCAGTTCTTTCTTGATTTTATTTTCCCCTCCACACCTTCAGGCAGGAGCCAGACAGTGGTGCCAAGCCTGACAGATCTGCTCCTCCTCTCCGCACACTGCGCCCAGTGCGCAAATACCCACGGGCCCCCCATTAAATCCCAATCAAGCTTGGAGAGAGCTGATTCAGATCCCCTCTCCTGCCTCCCGGGAAGAGTTAGAGATGAGCGAATCATTTACCGAAGTAATTCTGGGAGCTAAGGCAGAGCCATGGCTGGAAGCCACCCACTAACTAGAAACCCAGGACATCAATCAACCAAACTGATTTTTCCACTGCCGCAGCCATTTAAATAGTTACGTTTGCTTGGGGCTTTGTCCAAAGTTACTCAACCAGTGGGTTCCTGGGTGATCAGTCACCACAACCTCATTCCACTGTCTCTGTGTCCTGGGGCTGCCTCTTTACTCCCTGTGAAGGGTTGAAGTTCATTTGTTGAACTCTAAAAAGAAGAGAATCGGCACTGCTTGCACACACACTCTGGTTACAGCAGGAAGATGAAAAAGGAGTGCGAGTTCTGCTGGGATATCAATATACTTCTCATTTGATGCCCTACAGAGGTAGGGAGAAGGTGTTTTAAAGTCATTTCAGCGCCCCCTGCTGGTCTCCTTGCTCAACTGCAGCAGATGCAAGCGCCAGCTTGGCGGGCTCGAGTTTGGTACCGGAGTACCCTTACAAGCCAGGTGCAGGGCGGGGGTGGGGGATGAGGAAGACCTTAGCCATAAAAACCTCCTTTCCTCATTTTACAAATGAGAACACTGAGGCCAGAAATAATGTGATTTACTCAAGGTCGTGATTTACTTAAGTCTACCTTAAATATAGACCTCATCCCTGGCTAGCACTTTTTTTTTTTTAGCACCCCGGAGCACACAAAGTGGCTCACATAGCACAACATGAAATCAGGAGGTCCAAGATTGGAATCCAAGCCCTTCCACTTAATAGCTGTCATGAGAAAGTAGTTCTCTGAGCCTCAGATTTCTCATGTAAAATGAGTATAAAGAAAGAAGTAAAATCAGGGTTTGTAAGCATTCCTTCATCCACACATCTATTTAAAAGTGACTTAGTATCTACTATGTGCCAAGGCGCAGGGCATTACAGTACCTGTTCTCTTTGAGGGTGGCAGTCTAGTGAGAAAATTAGATGATGTGCGAAGACACAGAGCAGAAATTCAACAATGTTAAAAGGAAAACATTTTCCCTTTGATTCTCCCCACTGTCTGAGTATCAGGAGGCTTGGGACATTGCCCCAGTTGTATCAGTCTAGGAATGTTGGTGACTTGAAGAGATTCACCTGTTTGAAGTCCAGGTCACATAAATCTTTGTGTTCTCCACTGTGCCTGGGCCCACAATGCGCTCAGTAAATATTTGTTTGGCTGCATGGATGCCCCAAGATCTGGCTCCCTCTGTCTTTCCGGCTGCCCGCCAATTGCTGTCCGTGGTGCTGAAAGCAAATTCCTGCTCCGCGGCATGAGACGGCGCAGGTGCTGAGGCAGAAAATGAAGCCCAGGGGAAGTGTAGAGAGCGGGAAGAATGAGCCAACTTTCCACTGGCTATTAGTGACATCTTTATTTTGTCATATCTTGGAATCTAAAGCTGATACCTTTTTCTCCAGTTGTTCCCATTCGGCATTTTTTTTTTTTGTCTTTCTGGAAACACTGGGCAGATAGGTGTTCTTAATAATCACACAGGCTGGTAAGCTCTACAGTGGGAGCCCATAGCCCTATGAAGCCCTGTTTCAAATTGTTCTTGAAAGTTGGTGCACCCTTTTTTCATCCTCTTCCTGGGTAAGGAAAAGGCAACAGTCATAGATGCCTCCCCCACTCCCCGTACCCCTTCACACCTCGGGGCTGATTTCCTCCATGTCTGTCACCCAAGAACGTGGGCAGCTCTGAATCAGAACTGGCTATGGTGAAAGTAGAGAGGGGTGGGGCCTGAGATTAACATTCTGGAGTTGGGTGTGCATTACAGCTGGCAGGGTGATTCATTTTGACCAGTATTTCATGTAATAATATGTTTGTTCATTCACTCATTCTTTAAATATTTATTGAGTATGTATTATGACCTGGCACTGTTATGGAAGCTCCAGATACAGTCAAGTACAAGAAAAACTATGTCTCTTTCTTTCTGGAACTTACCTTCCAGTGAGGGAGGTAAATAATAAACAAATATACCAGTGAATGTGTAATATAATTCCAGGCAAGAAGGTAATAATGCTAAGGCATGTTGTTTTAGATAAGATGATCATGGGAATCCTCTTTGAGGAGGGGACGTTTGAACATGGATGTGAATTAGTTGAAAGAATAAGACATGTAAATATTGGGGAAGGGCAGTGTTCCAGGCAGAGGGAACAGCAAGAACTAAAGTCTTAAGGTGAGAACAAGATGGTATGTCCAAGGAACACCAAAGAGGCCAGTATGACTGGAGCAGATTTGTTAAAAGGACATGAGAAAAGGTTGGGTAAATACAGAGAGATAAGATCCTGTGCCTTGAGGAGGACAGAGCAAAATGCTCAGAATAGAAGAAACACAAAGTAACAGTTACTGCTGCACCTGCTATGGATAAACCACGACACTCTGGATGCCACTAGGGATACAAGAATAATTAGAGTTCCTGCCTGTATAAATCTCATCGTGTCTAAAGATATAATAAGTGGAGGCCAGTGGGATTTAGCGATGTATTTATTCAGCCAATTTTTTGAGTGCTTATTATACACTCATAGACCAATGTCTAAAGGAAGTCTCAGGTCTAGCAGCTGAAGGAAAGAAGGAATGAGTCCCTGGATAGAACTAGAATGTCTAAAGACAAATCAGCTCCAGACAGCAAAAGATGAGGCAAAACCACTTCTCTTGCATTCTGATTTGCTCTCTTACTGGAAGATAGGAATAACAGTGGTCTAGAAGAGGAGACATCTCAGAAACTGGTGCTTTAAAGCCCTCATCACCGAGCTGCAGTTCCCACAGTAGAGCAGCATAGGCTACTTTCTACTAGACAGCGTAGGGAAAAGAACTCACATTCCAGGCACCTTAGTGAAGGATGTAACTTAGTCTTCACATCAGCTCCATGAGGTGGTTAGTCTCCTTATCTTTCTCATAAGGAGACTTGCAAGTCCCTGAACAAACTCCAGCCAAACAATGAGAAGAGTCACTCCCTCACTGGTCCTAGGTTGCAAAGGAGTTGTATACACCTGCCTTGTTGCTGCAGGATCCTTAGCATCTTTGAGACGTTGGCAGAGTAACATTCATTCATTTCACAGATGGGAAACTGAAGTTTGGAAAATTTAAGTGACTTGCTTGGGGTAAGAAAGAGGTTAAGGAGATGAAATATGACTTAGTCCCAGATTTGTCTGACCCCAAAGCCATTTGTAGTCCCAATTTTTTTCTTGGATCTCAAGCATGAAGTTCATGTTTCACTTTTATTAAAAAAGGTCAGGCCCTTGAATATGCAGAGCCAACTTTGATAATAGTAGCACCTGACATCTCTGCCCCTTCTATGACACAGTTTCATTCTTAATCTCTCTTAATCTTCCCAAAAATGTTGAGAATCTAAGAATGATAGCTAGGCTTCATTGAGCACTGAGTATATAGTAGGCACTATCCTAAGCATTTTGCATATCTTAATTTCATACTTGCAACAAACCTATGAAATAAGTGCCATTGTTATTCTCATTGTACAGATAAGAAAACTGAAGGTCAGAAAGATTCAGAGATTAACTTGCCAAAGATCACACAGCTAGTCAGGGGCGAGTCAGGCAGTCTGGCTCTAGAACTCTTATTTTTAATCACTGTACTCTGTTGATAAAACAACGATTACTCAGAAAGGTAAGCCACTTGCCCACTTGTCCAGAAATGATGGTTCCAACTCAAATGCAGAATCAAACCTCAGGATATTTCCACTGCCCCACACTGCCATTGTCAATGTGAAGCAGAAAACAGAAGAGAAGCTGCCCCGTGACACAGCCACAGAGGTACAGGGGGATTTACTGCTGCCAAGGTGCCCCTTGGGCGGCTTCTTTAAATGATGATTTGCACTCAGCAGTGGTCTGATATTCCCTCCCACTTACTTTTCTCAAATGTGAAAACCACATCACTCCATGCACCCTCCCCAGCACATAAATGTTTCACCAAGGAAGTTGAACCTTTCTGTAGGGACTTGGGTGTTCAGAAGGCTTCCTCCTTAAGTGCCATTTTTTCAGGGACTTGTAAGGATGACTCAGAGAGGGAGATGCTGTTGTGGAGAATTAATGATTTTATCAGAGGTGGGTCTCAGGCTGGAGACTCAGAATTAGACTGATGAAGACCCCTGAAAGTCACTGACCAGTCATTCAAAGGGAAGATGGGAACAAAGCTCTCCAGCTTCCATTTCCTGTAACTATTTCTGAGCATGTCCTGAATGTGTCACAGAATTGGGAGGGTGTGAGGTGTGTACGTCAGAGGGTGTGTTTGCACAAGTGCTGCTGTGCCTGTTGTGTATGTGTATGTGTCTGTGAATTTGTGTGTGAGTCTGGGAGTGCTGGTAAGAAACTGTGATGATATTTGCTGTGTGTCTGTTTATATCCATGTGCATGTGTGTATATCAGTGTGTATTTGGTGTGAATCTATGTGCGTGGGCTTAAAAGTAGTTGTGGTCTCAGGGTGTGCCCTGCTGACGACTTCTATGAGGGGATGAATCCAAACTGTTTAGTTAAAACCCAGCAAGCGTAGTTTGGGCAATAGAAGTAGTTACAGGGCAGGCCTTTTGATGCTGTTGTGTAGAAGAAAAAGAAATGCAGGTTAAAGCACTATAAAACCTATGTTTATTTTTATCTCAAACTGGGGAAGATTAGCTACTATTAACAATCATAGCAGTTTACAAATGAGCAAGAGTATTGAAGAATAAATTCTACTAGCTTTATCTAGAGAGCACCTACCATATACCCTTGCATTCTCATCAAAACTGTGTGCTACCATTACGTCAATTTTGCACAGGAGGAGACTGGAGCTCAGAGAGGTTCAGTGACTTGGTCAGGGTCACACAGTGAGGAGGAGTGGAGCCAGGAAGAGAACTCAGGTCTGCCTGACTTCAAAGGCTGAACTCTTCCCACCACTCCAGACTGCTGTCCTCTGCCTGCACCAGCCACGGCCCCCAGCGCCAGCCAAGCCCCAGCCCAGGCGGGGCGAGCCCAAGATGTGAAGAAGAGGGTTGGGGGTGGCGGGTTGAACAGAGTGATAAGATGGGAACAATCAGGCTCTAGGTCCAGCTGGCTTAGCTGTCGTGCAGCCTGGAGAGAGTAACACCTCCTCTCTGGACTGTTTCCTCATCACTCAAATGAGCGCTTGGATTCACGGGTCTGGCAGGCTCTCCCCACTCTGTGTGGGCCACTGGGCAGGGGGCTTTGTGACGTCACCTGGAGAGTATTGACCCAGAAACGGGTTCTGTGTCGGGACTGAAGAAGAAGCTCAAGTCAAATGTCCAATGGGATTTAGGAGAAGCTGTAAGATTCATGGACTGAGAAAAAAAGCATTTTAATCTCCCCCTTTGGCAAAAAGAAACTTACTTCTTATTAAGAGCTATTATTAGGAGTGATGTACTTCAGGGAGCTCATGGGATGGTGAGGGGCCCCTCTCGCATCAACAATCTCATTTTCAGATCAAATATCAGGGATCCCTCGGTGAGCTGCCCCTCCTGCTGGTGCCCTCAGGCTGCTCCGGAGGAATTTAATCACAGTAAGTAAAAAGAGCCCTGGCTTTTGAGGCAGACCATCACGGGTGTATATTCTGGCTCTATTGCTTATTGGCTCTGTGACCTCAGGCAAGTGGCTGCACTGCTTCTGAGCTCAGTTTCCTCATCTGCAACGTGGAATTCAGGGCCCAGAACACGTAAACAGGTGTCCCTTTTTGTCAAGTGCTGTTCGGATCTTGCTCAGATCCCGTTCCCAGGTGGCTGGGAATGAGGGAGGAATGTCATGGACAGATGTGACATAGCAGAAAGGGGCTCGGACTTCAGAGTGAGATAGGCCTGCGCGCAAGTCCTGACTCCACCACTTGCCTGCTGTGCTACTTGGGGAGTCAGTTCATCTCTCTGGGCCTCAGTGTCTTCATCTGCAAAGTGGCTTTTATAGCGCCTACCTCACAGGGTCACTGAGCGCTTCCTAGAGATCATCTCTCCCTGTTCACGGCATTGTGCCTGGCACAGGGTTGCCCTCAGGGAAGAGGGCCTCTTATGCATTTCCTGCTCTTAGGTGGCAGCTGCCTCTGTGAGGAAATGGCTCACAGCCTGGGCTTTGGAGGCAGACCAACTCGGGCTCTATTCCACTTACGAACTGTGTGATGTTAGCCACGTCACTGCCTCTGTGAGTTCGGTTTCTCCCTCTGACAGAGGAAAACAACCTACCTCAGGGGTTTTCTATGGGAATTAAACGGGGTGATACATGGAGAGGACTCAGCAGTGATGGGCGTCAAGTAGATAGACGATGACTATTAGCCAGAGTAATAAAGTTCGGTTGCCAGCTGAGGCAAAGTAGGAGAGAGGGGAAGTTGTGCCCAATGGGAATGGGAAATTCTCTCCCATTCCAGTTCATCAGCTTAGCAGCTGTATCTGTCGGCAGCTGTTTTTCCGCCTCATCAGTACCGGACAGCTCTCTGCAACTAGGAAAACTGATACCTTCTTCCCAAGGTCTTTCCTGCCCTTCTCCATTCCAACCATTTTTAAATGTACAATTCAGGGGCATTAAGTACATTCACATTGTTGTGCAACCAGCTCTGCTATCTATTTCCAGAACTTTTTTATTATCCCAAACAGAAACTTTGCACCATTTAAACAATAACTCTCCATTTTCCCCTTCCCCCAGCCCTTGTTAACCTTGGTTCTACTCTCTGTCTCTGTGAATTTGTCTGTTCTTGGTATCTCATAGGAGTGGAATCAGACAATATCTGTCCTTTAATGTCTGGCTTATTTCAGTGAGCATAATGTTTCAAGGTTTGCCCATGTTGTAGCATCTATCAAAACTTCTTTCCTTTTTATGGATGAATAATATTCATTGACATATAATCTACATTCTATTTTCATATATTTGTTGATAGACACTGGTCTGTTTTTACCTTTTAGCTACTGTTCTTTTGGGTATATCTCTAGGAGTGAAATCACTGGGTCATAAGGTAATTTTATTTTAACATTTTGAGAAACCACTGATCGCCCCCCACCCCGGAGTGGGTACACAGCTTTATATTCCTATCACAATGCATGAGGACTCTTATTTCCCCATGTCCTTGGCATTGGCTCTGTGAGGTGCATTGGGAAACCCCTCTTGGTTAGCTTGACAAACTCTTACCCATCCTTCAAAACCCACTTCAAATGTTACCTATGCACAGCTCTTTCTGAACATTCCTTACATTCTCAGACAAAGTTCATCACTGTGCCTGCCTTCACAATGTGCCTGCCATGTCTGTATTTTGCGTTGCTTTGCTTTTGCACCTACTCCATACGTTTTTTGTTTTTCATACCTGTATATGTCCCCCACTGGATTGCGAACTTATTGAGGGTAGGAATCATGTTGGGCTCGAGTCTCAGTTGCCAGCACCAGAGCATCAGGAAATGCTCATGAACTGAATAGAAATGATTGAGTAACTTGCTTCTTTAGATCTCTGGGCTCTTTGTCCACGTAAAGAGCCATCTGCAACCCTTCCCAGACTCCAAATGCCAGTTAGACAAAGTGCTGTGCCTTAACCTGGTATTGGAGTCCTGCTTGGGCCCCCGCCCCTTCTCTCCCCGTTCCTCTCTTTCACTCTCTGCCCCAGCCATGCTAAGCAACTTGTAGTTCTTTTGAGTCATTAACTCAACAAATGTTTACCGAGCACCTACTATGTGCCAGGCCCTGTTCTGGGTGGAAGGGAGACAGCAGGGAGCCAGACAACATCCCTGCCTTCAGAGTTCACACTCCACGAAGAGAGATAGGCAACACGCAGACAAGCTAGTGAAGATGGCAGCCGGGGCAAAGGCTGTGATGGAGCTGGATGAGGGATCAGGATGGAAGGGGCGCAGGGTGGGCAGCAGAGCCGGTCGGAGGGAGGACCCCTGAGGCCAAAACCTAGATGAAGTGATGGGGTGAATGTGAGGGAAAAGTGTGTTCCAGACGGAAGGCACAGCAGGGACAAAGTCTGAGGCAGGGATGTGTTCCGTGTGCTCGGGGAGCAGCAGGAAGCCAGGGGGGCTGGAGAGGGATAAGCAAACAGGAAGCAGGAAGCCGGAGGTCAGGAGAGAGCAGGTCCTTCAGGTAAAGAGTGTGGGTCTTATTCCAAGTGGGATGAAAACCTCTGCAGCGTTTTAAACAGGGGTGTAGTATGATCTGAGTTATGTTTTTAAAAGGATCTCTCTGGCTGCTGAGGAGCCATCACAGGTCGGGGTGAGGGTGGAGCAGGAGCCAGTGGGGCTGTGATGGGGAGCCGGCCGGGCTCTCAGGGCCAGGAACTGTGAAGATGGTTGATGAACGGGATGTCGGGCGAGAGAGGAGGGGAGTCCAGGGTGGTTCCTCTGCCATCCCGCTTCATTCTCCTTGCCTCTGGGCCTTTGCCTGCGCTGTTCCCTCTGCCCAGAAGGCGCCTTCCTTCCCTTTGCCTGGGGAGCACCTGCTTGTGCATCGGTTCTCACTTGGCCCCCACTTTCTCTGGGAAAGCTCCCCTGGCTCCCCTCCCCCCGCCTCCCACAGGGCTGGGTTGGGAGACCCTCTTCTGCATTCCCGCAGTGTTCTAGGTTTCCTAGCCCAGCACACGTCTTACATCTGGGCATTGTCTGCTCATACATCTCCTCCCACCCTAACCTGGACCATGGGCACAAGGAGGGCAAAATGGTGTGTGGGGCACAGTTTACACCCAAGGCCAAGCACAGAATGGCACACTGTGACATTTCAATATGAAAGTATGACAGGGGAAAAAAAGAGAGAACTAGAGGAAGGGTGGGGGGGAGAGAGAGACTGAGCATCATTACACCTTCAGCACAGCCTCTGACCCCCATCTCTTCTCTGTTCCCACGGCAGCCACATGCAGACATGGTTCCATAACCTGGAGCCAGAGCAGGTCCTCTGAGACTCACAGCGGGCATTGCAGCATGTAAGAGTGATTCAGGACAGGAGGCTGACGGGAGAGTGGGGACTAAATTCCCCTGAAATCCTCTCGAATGATCCATGGCACCTGCTCCAGTGCAACAGGTGAACAGAGAAATATACAGAGCTTTGTGGGTGAGACAAAATCAGGGCAGAGAGAAGCTGGGGAGCAATGCAATTCATAGTTGGGGCACAAGCCTGGAGTCCAACAGCCTGGTTTCAAGCTGTTCTCTGCCATTTTCCAGCCACATGACTGTCTGCCAGTGACCTTTCTTCTCCCAGCCCCCACTCCTCATCTGTAAAGTGTGGGTAGGACTCATTACTAATTGCAGGGTCCTTGAGAAAATCAAGTGTGTTAATGGTTTACAGCAGGGCCTGGCACGCAGGAAGCCCTCAAGCAATACTGGCTTTATGTTTTGTTTTGTTTTTCTTTTTCTCACTTCTGTCTTCTGCTAAGTTCTTTCTTATTCCTACCTGACAGGCTGTTTTAAGGGCTTGTTGTTTCAAATACTGCCTTCACTTTAGTCTTTGCTTTTTGTGCTCTTCACTATCTGAAGTAGGGACGTTGTCATGCACTACAGACACACAGGGACAGGGGCGAGTGGGAGCTTTGGAGTTGGTCCTGACACCTGCATGCGGCTAATATGGTCTTCCTCTCTTCCGATGACTCAGGAGCTCAGAGAGGCGATGTGATGTAGCCATGAGTTGCCACCTAGTGAGTAAGTAGGAGCGTCAGGATTTGAACCCAAGTGAGCCTGTGCTGATTCCATGGTTTCTCATGCCACATGCTGCTGCCCAGGGAGCTCTGATGCGACCCTGAGCATCACCAAGCCCGGGAGAGGGGTGAGCTTTATGACAGGCTTCTCCGGGACTAAGGGAGAAAGCTATTTCTGGCCCTGTCCTGTGGTGTGTGTGTAAAGGACATTGCAGAAGGAAAGGCAAGGCAAGTGAATGAACCATTTGTTGTGAGGCTGACAATAGACTCCGGGGGTGAATGATGTTCAACATTAATGGCTTAAAGCAGGATTGTCCGCAGCATCGCTACCCTCGCTGTCTTTACTTCTCTTTATGGTGAACAATAGCCAAGAGAGGCCCCTACTCGTCTATTCTAGTGCCTGCTGACTTCCAGGAACAGAAGCCATTTGTCCCATCTCAGAGCTTTTGTTTACTTCAAGGTTATTACTAAAAGCTTAGAGAGAGAGCTGAGAAAGAAGGAGAGGAAGAGGAAGAGGAGGAGGTGAAAAATAAGGAGGATAGAGAACAACTGGGAGGAGGACTTGGACTTGTAGGGGGAGAACAAGCTCACCCTGAGGCTCTCACATTCCCAGGGTGTCAGTAAACAGGCTCCACCCAAGCCCTCGTGTCGCCAAGCACATGTAAACCTTGGCATGGCCGTCAGACACCGGGGCTGGGGGCTTCCACAGAGGCACCTGGAAGTGGTCAGACCCACTCTCAGACCCAAAGTGCTGCCTGGGAATAGGGAGCAGGAACAGAAGCAAGGCAGGTCCCTGAAGAGTCTTCCTGGGAGGGAGGAGGGAGGCCTCAGCTCAAGACTGGAGGCTGGTGTTCAGAGGCTGAGCTTTGGGACTCAAGGGGCAGGGTTCAACTCCTCCTCCCTCCCTTTATGGCTGGGACCTCCCTCAACTTCAGCTGACTAATTACTTTGAGGATGCATTATGATACTTATGTCACATGTTAAACTGTCATGAGGATCTGGTGAAATCACGTGAAGAGTCTCAAACGTAGTCATTGCTCAGCAGTGACCCTTCCATCTTCCTCCTTGGGGTGAACCTGGTGCAGGGAGAGGAAGAGGCCCCAGAAAGCTGGGGTGCCTCAGAGAGGGAATGGTGTGACTAACCACAGGACAGATGGTGGTAGAGCCCTTGTTACGTGTCACCGTGTTAAGTGCTCTTACGCCCATCCTCTTGTTTCCCCCTCACTAGAGCCTGACGAACTGGATGCTATTAGCCCCATTTCACAGATAAGCAAACTGAGGCCGAAGCTGAAAACTCCTCTAAGTTCTCCACTGGTGAGTGGCAGAGCTGGGAATCAAACCCACATCTTAAACATTATTAGGCACAGCCCTCTCTTACATTGTCCATGTGGAGAGACTGGAAGGAAGAAGGAAGCTCCTGGCCCTCACGCCTCACAGTGGGCAGACTCAAGGCTTCGTGCCCAAGGAGGGGTGAGGGAGTGGGAAAGGACTTCGGGTCCGATAAACACGGGGTTCGAACCCAGCTTGATGACTTATTTTCTGCGTGTCTTTGGGCAAATTTCTCAGCTCTCAAGCCTCTTTTTCCTCATCTGCAAGGTGAGCATAATATTCACTACTTGGCCAGGTCAAGAGGATTAAACCTGACAGCTTTGACTCATTGCCTGGTGCAGCATAAGTGCGCACAACATGGGCAGCCCGTGCCAGACTTCGGAAGTAGCCATGCCACCCACCATGAAGCGCTTGTTGGCTGCTGACTGAGGAGAGACTCCCATGGTCTCTTCCAAACCCTGAGACCCCCCTACGTCCAGGAAGGCATCTGCAGCCAAGAAGAGCGCAGCCGTCAAGCTGCTGCTGGCACAGGCTGCGGGTACACGTGAGGTGGGCTTGCCCCCAGCCGGCGTGCCTGCGAAGACACACCACGGCCCATATTTTGAGGAGGATTTCATGATACTCATTTTGTGTTGCCGCCAGAGAAAAGTCAAGTGCAGCTCCTGGCTGCCGGGGAAGGGCTGTGCTTCTGCCAGGGCTGCTTATGCCTGGCACCGGCTCAGGCTGGTTACCAGCATCAACAGTCGGTTGCGGCAAATACATGCACAAAAGCATTCCAGCACACACATGCCCCAGCCACACGCAGAGTTGCCACAGTGCACCCCACGGGCGATGCACGCCCCCCTGGCTTCGGTGGCTGCTTCTCCTTCTCCTCTCCCCGTACTCCTGGGCTCTCTTCGCCTCTGTCTCAGCACTGTTTGTCTCTCTGTCTGTGTGGGTTCTGAGTCTGACTGTCTTCTTTCTTGGTTTTCTTATCTCTCTCCCTTGGACGCTCCGTTTTTCCATGTCTCTTTGGGTACCCTTGTCTCTGACACCCTGGACACTCTTTGCATCTCTCCGATTCTCCCTGAGTCTCTCTGTTTTGCTTTCTGTTTCTCTGATTCTCTCTCTCCCCCTCTGTCTGTCTCCATCTGTCTCTATATCCATCTGACACGCTCCCTCCCTCCCTTGATCCCTCTGTCTGTCTCCGTCTGTCTGTCTCTGCCTTGTCTCTCCGTGACTCTTTCAGTGTCTCTCTGTCTTTCTCTAACTCCCTCTGCCTCTATCCTCCCCTACCTCTTCCTCTCTCTCCTCTCTATTTTCTGTGAAACTCTCCTGGAAATGTATCAAAGACTGAAGTGGCCGGATTTCAAGTGACAAACAGCACTACACCCAGAATCCACCCCGCTCCCAGCGCGGCTGCTTCCTCCTCCACATCCCCTGTCACGAAGCCTATTGTGTCGGGCCCAGGGAGTTCGAGTTGAAGGGCCCTGGGGTCTGCGCCTCTGACTGCTCAGAGCTACCTCCCCATTGGCTCCCGAGCAGCTTGTGCTCAGCAAGGGCTGAGCGACAGGGGGAGGCTCTCATCCATAAAAGGGGGGCGAAGCACCAGAACTGCCATTCCAAGGGGCTTTGGTGGTGCTCACAGCTGCCTCTTTGGTACCTCCTTCCAAGTCAGAGTCAGGGTGGCTCTTAAGGCTTGGACGGGCCACCTGCTACCACCCTCCGACCTGCCCGGGCAGAAGCTGTCCAGGGGACAAAGAAGAGCACAGGTAATAGCCAGGGGGTGCTGGAATCTCTCTGGGGTTTTTTAGCCTGGTCCTCTGGACCGGGAGGTGGTGGGAGCTCAGGCTGGGGAATTTCGGGTTTGGGTCTAATTATCTGGCAGAGGTAGTTGCAGTTAGGAGGATAGTTTACAAAACACAGATCAGTGGGAGAGAGGCTGCTCTTTGGAATTTCCCTCTCCCTTCAGCCCCAGCTTAAACAGGGGGGCTGCTCTCTTGCAAGGGGACCACCCCTCTGTTTCAGCTTCTGGGTCTTCTTGGTCCTATAATCCACCTCCCAACAGTTCGCTGGCAAGAATGGGACAAAGTAGGATGATGCCCTGGGTGGAAGAAGTGAGAATTTTAGCTAATCAGAGTGATTTTAAAGGTCAGTGATTCTCACTGGACTTGGAGAACAAGGGCTTGGGGACAGTAATGAGATTCGGGGCTCTGGCATTTACCGTGAATCATGTATATCAATGTACGATCAAGTTCAGCCTTTTCATTCTTTTTGGACCGTGTTTAATTGCTGACAGAGTACTGGCTTGAGTGCCTCCCTTTGACGATTCTACCCAGACATGAAGTTTGGGGCTGTTTTGTTGGGAGGAAAAGGGGAAAGAGAGTGACAACATGCTAGAAGAACCAGCCTTAGCCAGGTTTTTCTTATCAATTTCACTTTGAAAGGACTTGTTGCTTTCATGTAAATTATAACCAGAGGAGTCTAAGCTTGGCAGGAAAGACCTCTGATGGGAAAGCCATTTGCTCACCGGTAAAGGTATCCGCGTTCAAAGAAAGTATTACAGAATCTCAAAGTTTGACTCTAGCAAAAAAGCTGGTGAGTTTCCAAAGAAAAAATAAAGCCTGCTGAAGACTTCAAGGTTGAAGAGGAATTTCTGAGACCTGCTACTTTTTCCTGGGTATCTTTTATGCAGAATCTTTACAAATACTCCTTAATTAAGCCTCCCAGCTTCCTGAGGGGAAAACAAGCTCTTCCCATTATTGGATCTGATTTCAATTCCCCTCCCACGGATCGAAGTCTTTATTACCATCTTTCTTACAAGGGTTGGTAAAATAGACAAGGCTTGTCTTTCTAATTTGACAGGCATTCCAGCCAAGATCCAGTACAAAACGTTTCAGAATGTGAATCCTATTCTTTTTCTCTCCCCATGCTCCCCCTCTCCCTGTTGAACCTGCCAACCCTTTTCTCCTCACTCTCTCTCTCCACCCCAATCCTACCTCTTCTTGCCTTTTGTTCTATTTTTGCAGGTCATTTATCTCCAGTTTTCGAGATCTGCGTGGGGAGCTGCTGCAGCAGCCCAAGCAGGTGAGTTACGCTGCCTGGGGGAGGCTTGCGTTTGCCGAAGGGATCTCAAGCCCACTGCTTTGCCCCAGATGAGCTAGAGGTGTGATGGGTGACAGGCAAATCCTGTGATCCGCTGGCAGCTGGGAGCGGGATGTTGCAGTGATTCCTGAGGAACGTGCATTTTAGTAGAGCAGAAAGAAGGGCCAGCTCTGGGACCGTTTTGAGACATTTGCAGTTCCCTTAAAACACATGGAAAGGAATTGGGGTTTTGAGGCTCCTCCATAGAGCATCTAGGTGTGTGTCTCACAAAATCCACGACAGTGCTGGGGTCAAATGCTACCACTCATTTGCTGTGTGATTTGGGGACAGTGGCTGTCCCTTTCTGGGCATTAGTTTCTTTAACCGTACAATAAGGATAATAATAAGATTCACCCTCTGGGGTTGTTGGGAGACTTTTATGGGATAGTGAAATATGCCTGGAATTTCCTAGGTCCTCAATAAATGCTAGTACGATTGCTCAGGTTTTCCTTGTTCCAAGTGGCAGAGCTGGACACCTCCCCTCCCCACCAATCTGTTATAATCCTTGATCATCTTACTCCATCATGTTGTGTGCAGTGTCCAGAAAATAGAATCTAATGTCTACTCTTTTTGTCTGTGGGGCAGGCCCTGCTCTCTCCTCCCCACCCCGTTCTCTCTGCACAAGAGAAGACTCTATTTCTTCATTTGATCGATCCTCCCTGACTCCCCCGCCCACTGCCAACCTCCTCGGGTCATTCTCACACAATTGTTGTATTTATTAGATGTCTTCCATCAATCTGAGCGGGATCAATAGTTGGTGGTTTGATTTCAATGCATGTCTGAGAAAGTGCGGCCAGCTAGCTGACTTTTCTCATCGTTTTTGCTCATCTCAGACCTTACTGGGTTTGACAGAGGTCTAAAATGATTTCACTAAGACAGAGCTGGCTGTTGTGGTGGGTAGTAAACCTTCCCGGTGACACCCAGGTTGACCCAGGATCAGGCCCAAGAGATAGAGAAGTGTCCCTGGGTCCTTTGAAGTTGGACCTTATCATTGATCTTTCCCACTCTAGGTCCAGATGACGCTCCTGGCAGGAGGGGGTTAAATGGCCGGGCCCACTAGTCACTTCCCTTGGCCTGGGGGCTTGTCTCTGAGGCCATCCATCCCTCCTGCTGGCCAGAGTGGTGGCTGCAGGCATATTCACCAGGGGTCAATCTCTCCACCCTCCACTGGCTCTTTGCTCTGTTCCTGGACAGGCCAGTTTACCCTGACGAGGGTTTATGGAGCAGTTGTCATGTGATTGGGTCTCTGGTCCCCTGGCAAGAAGAGACAACCCCTTATTTGTGATTCACATAGTAGGTCCACCTCCTGAATCAAAGTCCAGTTCCTTTCCTTCCTTCTCTCTCTCATTTTGTTTCTTTCTCTCCTCTTTTCTCCCTCTCCTCCCTCTTCTCTTCCTTTTCATTATACCTTCTTCATCTGTTTCCATTCACCCTCTCTCCATCTCTATTTCTCCTCTTTATTTTTTTTCCCCACATGATCATCTCACGCTCTGATTTTCTAGGTGTCATCTCTCTGTGTGTATGCAAGTCCCATCTTTGCCACTCTTTTTGGTCTCTTCCTTCCCCCCACCCCGTGTGTCTTCACTGCCATCTCTCTCTCTGGTCCACCCCCTTTCCTTTCTCCCTGTCCTTTAATTGCATCAAGTAACAAAGGGTGGGTGTTCCATGTGAATCCTGCTTTTGAAATACATTCTTTGAAAAATGCAGTTAACAATCCCGCGTGGCCATCAGCTGCAGGGCTCTCTTTCACTCTGGTTTCCCGACAACAAAGGGCCTGAGAGAGTTGGCCAGTCCTCGGCCCGAGCCCTCGTCCTATGTTCTGTGTTTTAGATCTTTCTGGACTAAATGGTGGCTTTACTCTTCCTTCCTCCTAAATTGATCATCCATTCTCTGTTAATAATGCTAAAGGCCTAACAAAAGCACTGTGCTCTATTTTGGGGGTGTCTCTTTGCCAGCCCCCTGGAGACCCACAAGGATGAACTTTATATATTTTTGAGTGGCATAAAATTCCTGAAATAGTCTTATCTCCAGGAATAAGATAGTTTGGTGGAGAGAGCTGATGGACATTTAATGCAAACCGATACCTCAGGGATGGTTTGTGGATTGGAGTCACAGACTGGCTTTAAGCCTGCTTCTACTATGTCCTTGCCTGTTGGCCTTGAACCAGTCATTGCTTTCCCGAGTCTCTGCTACCTCATCTAGAAAATGGGGCTCCTAGTGCCCAGGCTACTGGATTCTCCTGAGGGTTAAAATGCAGTAACTGAGATAAAATGCATAGCAATTTTGGCCCCGTAGCTGCGACTGAACCGGTGGCTGCTATATGGACGCAGAGAAGTTCAACACTGCCATACCCGTGCTCATGACATTGGAGGTGCTTTGTCACTTGGTTCTTCCTCTTCCAACCTGGAAACTGAGACTATAATTGTAGCACCTGCCCCAGCGACTCCATGGGAGGCCCCGGGCTGGGCACAGAGCAGCAGCGTGGCGCAGGTTGGCTGTTGTGGTTCGTGTTGTTGGAGGGTCATTGAAAGGACGCCATCTCCTCCGTTGAGTCACACCCGGGTGTGGGAGGCCCCTGCTCTGTCTCCATTTCCCTCCTGACTCATGATGTGACCTTAAACAAGTGATTTCATTTTTACCTTTCTCCATTTCCTCTTCTATCAAATAGGGATAATAATATGCGATAAAATGCTTGGAGAGATAATTGCGATGTTAAATCAAGCCATTATTATTCCATGCCGGCTTTTTAAATAAAAATGCTTGCTGTTCCTCCGAACTCTTTGAATGCAATATAGAAATATCATCAAGAGGAGATAATAGTGTGAGAACTCCCCTCCCTTTCAAGGAACTCTGGGCTCTGGGTTAAAAAAAAAGGCCTACTATGTGCTGGCCCTATAAACGACGCTGTCTTTGTTGGTCCTTATGGAGACGTGGGAGGAGTGTGATATTCCATTTACAGATGAGGATGCTGAGGCTTGGGGAGGGGAGTGATTCCCCTCAGATTATCCCAAGAAAATCAGCCTTAAAACTATTAGAATAGTTAGAATGATAAAATGGTTATAAAATTAATGAAGGCACTGGTCAGCAAACTTTTTCTGACAAGAGCCAGACAGTAAGTATTTTTGGCAACCTGGGCCTCCCGGTCCCTGTTTGAACACAAAGCTGTGCTTTGGCGCTGAAGGCAGCCATCGACAATGCGGCAACGCACGGAGTGGGCTACAGAAACGATAGGATGAGAAAGAGGTTTATTGTGAGGAATTGGGGCATGTGACTAAGGAGACGGGTGAGTCCCAAATTTTCTTTCTCGTGAGAGAGTCCCCCCACCTCCTCCACCAGCCACGCTTCCCTCACTGGCCTATCAGGCAGCCGCTAAGGGAATGCTTCCGAAACTGGGTAGTGTGGAGGTTTTTTCTCTGGAAGGGCTGTCAGGAGGTCCTCCTTCACTGCAGGCCACGCAGGCCCTCCTGTGGGGTCTGCATGGCTGCTGCCACCCGTCGAGCTCACCGAGGGGTTTGCTTTCTACCTCTGATACCGATGAACAGCCGAGTTCCTTTTCTTCTCAACTCATCCCAAATTAGAGACAACAAGCAGGCAGGGCTACCTCTGATGTATGACTTTCAAGCAAGTCCCCATAGCAAAGGAGAAAATACTCCTCCGGGACCCATCTGACATCGCTTAGTAACTTGTTCATTTCACAAAAGGACGGAAGTAGGATTTCTTAGGAAAATCTCGGGGCGGATGCGTCTCTGTTAGAGTCACCTGTTAACCCAGAGCGATCTGGTCAGGAAGCCTAACTCTCGCATGTCCAAGCTGAGTGAGCTTCTTGCTGAGCCTCAGTCTTGCCCACTTCATATTGGGTATAAAGACACTCCCTTCTGAGTTGTTGTGAGGATTAGAATAATGTGTGGAAAGTAGTAAATCACTTACTGTGTGCTAAATACTCCATACATGATCGCTTATTTAACTCCTATGCCGACCCTCTGAAGCGTTATTATTAGCCGTGTTTTATAGTAGAGAAGGACGAGGCACTGCAGAGGTAGGTAATTCTCCCCTGCTGGCTGCTCACCGCCCGGGCCTGCTTCCGGGTCAGGGTCAAATCAGAGGCCTCGCCTCTGCTTTCTCACCAGCTGTGCCCTTCCCACCCTGCGCTGCTTCCCCAAGTTGTTAGAGGTGTGAGGCAAACCAGAGGTTGCAAATGCAAATGTCTATCGGGTGCTGAACAGGGACAGACACGAGGGAAGCCACAGGGTGGGGACGAGGTGATGGCGCTGCCTGTGTCCCCTCCGTGACTGTTGCCCGATGAGAATGCAGGCCTGATGTCTCCGTGGCTTTCGATTTTTTAAAGACGAGTTAGACATGGAGACTTTTAAAGTGTAAAAATCTGCCAATTTAAAAATATGGGCGACAATTTAAAAAATCATTCCCTGTGCAAATCAGAACACCCTGTGCCCACTGGCGGAGCTTGACCTGCAGGTGTGGCTGGGTTGCGCCTCTGGATGCTGTGCTGAGCTGTGGGGAGGTGGCTGGAGGCCTCAGCCCCACTTGACCCTGCCCAACCCCCAATTTCTGCATCCCTTTTCTTGAGAAAAAAGGTAATTGTGTGGTAGAGCCAGCACAGGTGACTGGGGGAGCTCAGAGGGGCACCTAATCCAGACCGAGTTCCTGAAGCGGGCAGCTGAGGCTGGGCTTTGAAGAACAGGTAAGGGTCAGCCAGGTCAGCGGGCGATGGGAGTGGATGAGTGGGGTAAGAAAGGTGTTCCACGTGGAGGGAATCACGTGTGCAGAGGCTTGGAAGACGAGTCGCTGGTTTTGGAATTGCAGGTGGTGTGATCAGGCCTGGGTCAGCGCTGTGCATTCGCTGGGGTACCATGGACAGGGGGCGTGGTCTCGCTGTGCCTCCATTTCCTCATCTGCAGAATGGGGAGAATGTTACTCCTACCCTCATGGGATTGTTATAAAGCCCTCTTACACTAAGGTGCCTATGGCATAGGTCCTGGCACGCCATGCGCCCTGGGCAACATGAGCCCTTCTCCGTGGGAAAGCCCTTGAGCCCCCTGCTTCAGGGCGGGCCTCTCAAAGGTGATGGAGAGCTGGCATGCAAGGCAGGGCGGCTGTCAGGCCGGCGGTTCAGGATTGTCTTCTGGCTGCCATGTGGAGGGTGTCTTGGAGGCAACATGAGGCTGCCAGGGGAGCTAGGAGGAGGCTGACGTGGACCCCTTGGGCAAGAAGCAGGAAGCTGGGGAGGGGTGTGTTAAAGGGGCTGGGACAATACACCTTGGGTAAGGAGGTGAGCTCTGGAGCCAGGGTACCTGGGTACAAATCCCAGTTTGGCCACTTTAGAGTCAGCAGGGGTTGTAACTCAGTTTTCTCATCTATAAAGTAGCATGACGGAAGCGCTCATACCACTGGGTTCCTGTGAGTGTAAGTGAGTTCATCCTGAGAATTGCTCAGAACATCCAAGTGCTTAACAACCATTAAATCAGGTAAAATTATTATTATTAAATATAAAGGTCACAGATGAAAGGAAAAGATGCTGACACTGTTTTTGCCTGGGACAAAGAGATCTCCAATCAGGCCTCCTGCAGCAGCCACGGTGCGTGGGCAGCCCCCGGCCAGCAGTGAGAGGGTGGTGCAGGCTTCCTTCCCCAGCTGGTTAATTCACGGCTAACCTCGTAACAGGCCAGCCCACCCATCGCTGGTACCAGAGAAAACATGAGCTGCCTGCTTTGTATCCTCCTGTAAGGGCACAGCTCGCTTGCCTGGAACCTAGATCCACTCAGCAGCTTACAGGGTGTGAGAGAAACTCCAGGGCAGGTGGGAGATGTGGGATGGACACACATCACCTCCCTCCGTTTTCTTCTCTGAGCCTCCCTGCTTAGGGGAGCAGACATTGCCCGGCCAAAGAGAGGCAGATGGACCTGAGTTCTCACCTTTAATTGCTCTGCAGCTTCAGGAGATTTACCAAGCCTTCTCTGAGCACCGGTTTTCTCACTTATGAAGTGGAGACAATGATGCCCATCTCTCAGAGTTGGTGGGTGGACTAAGAACAGTATACAAGTTAAAGGCCTGTGCATAGGGCCCTCTGGGCCTCATGGAGGGTTCGGCTGTTAGTGAGTCAGCTCTTCTAGAAATTGTGGTCATGAAGGGCACACGTGTAGGTGGCCCCACAGGACGGCCTTGCACCCTGGCTTCCATTTGCTGGAGGATGGGCAATTCATCGGACTGGAAGCGCCCGCTTCCCTGGGGAGGCATGAATGAGGCGATGGATGTAGGGGCTTAGCTCCAGGCCTGAAGCACAGTAGGGGCTTCATAAATGGTGGCTGGGACCACCATCAGGCATGCTTTGGTGCGGGGACCTACTGTGGCTTCTGAGGAGGGAGACCTCTCCTGGGCTGCAGTGTGGTGCTCTGGGGCCATGTGGTGGGATCTTCTAAACCCCTAAACACATGAGCAGACGGCAGTCTGCGGGATAGGGGCACTCGGAGGAGGAGAGGAGGTAAGCCATCCCTGACAGCGGCATGAGAGGTGCCAGGCTGCAAGGACCAGGCAACGGGGCGGGGGGAGCCCTGCCCCGAGTGGGTGTCTCAGGGGAACTTCCCGTTTCCGGTTGGGAGAACTGCTGTGTGCCCCCATTTGAGTGTCTTGGGCCTTGATATTTGGTTTCTAGGGAGTTAACTATGAAAGGGATAGTTTTTAGCAGACTCTTGTGAGACATTAATTCATCTGCCTAGTATTTAGTGAGGGCCTCCTCTGTGTTGGTCAGGGTGGTAGGTGCTAGGATACAGCAGAGACTATGACCAATGGCATCTGTGCCCTTAAGGAGCTAACATTTCCGTGGGGGGATGATAACAAACAACAACAAACATCAAATGATAGGACAGCGTGAGGTGGTGATGTCTGCATAGCAGGGCGACATGAGAAAGACCTGGACACATTAAATACAGGGCTCAGCAAACACCTCCCTGGTGATGGGGCATTGGATTCATGTGATTACAAGAAGGAACGATCCGTGGGAAAATCAGGACGCAGTCCTGCAGACAGAGGCCCAGAAAGCGCAAAGCTCTGAGCGAGGAGCCGGCACAACGTGCTTGAGGAGCACGGAGAGAGTCCTACAGGGGCGCAGACCCGACACAGCTCTTGCTTTCGTGGAACCGAAGTCTGAAGTCTCACACAGCTACTTACCAAATAGTGGAATGTTTTGATGGAAGGGGCACAAGTTACTTGGGTAATACAAAAGAGAAACTTCCCATGTAGCCTAAGGGATCAGGGGGAGCTGTCTCGATGATGTGACATCTAATCAAGGACTTAAATGATAGGTAGCAAAAGAGGAGAGGAAGGATTTTCAGGCAGAAGAGAAACAGGATGTGCAAAGGCCCGGAGGTGGGGCGGGGCCTGGTGGATTCATTGCAGAAACTGCAAGTAGCTGCATGTGGTTGGAACCCAGAGCTGAAGTGCTGGGGTGCAGGGGTGGGAGAAGGTGGCGCTATGGCCAGAGTGAGTAGAAGTGTGGGGGTGGAAAAGGCAAATTCCAGAGACCTTACACAGCAGAAAGGACAGGCCTGGGGACAGCCCGAGCAGCGGGGGACAAAGGCAGGTGACGGAAGCCTCGGAGAACTCAGAAAAGAACTCAGATGGCAGGGTGTCTTCTGGCTGGGTGGGTAATCAAGGTGAGTTTTGAAGGACAACTGACTCAGGTCCAGTCCTGGCTCGTCCACTGCCCGGCTGTGTGAGCAATCACTCCCCCTCTCTGAGCCTCAACTTCCTCATCGGCCCAATGGCACAACCTCCTTTAAGAGCTGTTGTGCAGATTAAATGGGAACTGTGTAGGAAAGCTACTGGCACATGGCAGAGTCACTCAATGCACGTTCATTCCTTTCCTTGACCCTTGGCCTTGGGCACCCACCATGCCTCTCTGGGCCTCTGTTTTGTCACCTGTAGCATGGGAAGCAGAATGCTTGCCTTGGGTGCTCCGGTGGGAGTTATGAGGCGACTGCAGGCTCAGGACAGACCGCACAGGGTAGGCGATCACAGATCTCATTATCTTCTCTTTCTCCCTCCCCAGCAGGAAGAACCAAGACAGAATGGCGTGGCAGGGGCTGGTGCTGGCCGCTTGCCTCCTTGTGCTCCCCTCCGCCACAGCGGACTGCCTGTCCCGCTGCTCCCTGTGCTCTGCGAAGACCCAGGACGGGCTCAAGCCCATCAACCCCCTGGTAGGTTTCAGGCAAGGCTCCTGGGTGCCCAGGCTCTGGGGGCTGTGTGTGGAAGGGACTGTGCGTGTGGAGCCCGCAGAGGGAAGAGGGCAGGCCTGGGCAGTGGTGTGCCTGTCTTGCAGACTCGCCCCACCTGTGCAGGGCATGTCCTGCTCTGTGGCCAGACTGAGAGCCAGGGACTGCTGTTTCCTAGCTCCCATGTCTTCTCCAGACCTCACCAGCATGGGCTGACTAAGGCCAGAGACAAAAACTCGGGTGTATAAGGAGTCTGGTGCCTGGCAAAAAAGGAGCGGCCTTTATAAGCTGTGGGGATTTCGGGAGTCAGCAGCCTTAGAGTAGCTTTCCAGGGCTTCTTGCCACCTGGCTGATGGGCACCTCCAAATCGAGTCACTTCCCTGGAAGGAACTCTTTCCACCACCCCTAAATACCAGGATCTGGTAGATAGGATCTAAGCCTTGACCCCTCCCCTTGGGGGCAGGTCCCAGCCTAATTGGCTTTGCTTTGAGTCAAGCTTCCCCAGTTCCTGTCCTGTGACAGCAGACAGTCTGGAACAGAGGTACCAAGGGGCTGGTGGCCAGAACGCAGCCTTGGTTCTGCTACTTTCTAGCTCCATGACCTTGGAACCCTCTCTCCAAGTCTCAGTTTCCTCATCTGCAAAATGGGGGTGATTCCATGAAATGATAATGCAAAATATTACATTTACAACTCTAGCCGCTCTACTGAGATGAACACAGCTTGCCAGGTGCTGCCCACACATGATCCCAGGAAAGAACAGTGGTTAAGCATGAGGACTCATGACATTAGACTGTCTGGGTCCAAGTTCCAGAATTGTCCAGTATTGCCATCATCACCATCATCATCATCATCATCATCATCATCATCATCATCATCATCAAGTTTGAATTCTCCCAATACTCCTGTGAGGTAGATACTGTTGTCCCCCAGATTTGATGAACCCTGAAGTGTCCCCTCATGTGCTCTTCCCACCACTCTGCATTGCTCCTGTCCTGCTGTAGCATGTGTCTGCAGCATGCTTCATACCTAGGAAAGGTTGGGAGAACCAGCCACTCTTTTTGGAGTCAGAAGTGGAAAGACGGAGGAGCTCAGCAGAGCACTATGGGAAGACCTTACTTCCAGTTTTGGCATTGCCACCTGAGGCCCTGTGCCCCGGGGATAGCTGCTTCATATTCCCTCATCTGTTTCCTCATCTCCCACATGGCACCAAGTCATCTACCTTTATGCATCACTAGAAACATTAAAGTGGGCAGCCCGGGGCTTAGTGATCACAGCTTATTTTGATTTTCTCAGACATTGGACAGAGGATTTTCTGGGGCAGAGGGTACATATGCTTTGACAATTTGATGGAGGTGATGTTACTACCGTGGTCTTTTGGGATCTTTTGCAGATTTGCTCCCTGGAATGCCAGGCTGCCCTGCTGCCCACTGAAGAGTGGGAGAGGTGCCAGGGCCTTCTGTCCTTCTTCACCCCCTTCTCTCTTGGGCTTAATGGTAAGGAAGACTCAGCGAGCAAGGCAGCTTTCGAAGAGGCCTTTAGTGAGCTGGCCAAGTACGGGGGCCCGTTCCTGAAAGAGCTGGAGAAAAACAGATTCCTTCTCAGCACCCCAGCAGAGGAGAATGCTCGGAGCAGCAGCCTGGCAGAGAAGCTCAGGGGTCTCTCTGGTGGGTTGGAGGAGGGGTCAGAGTCAGAGCTCATGGGGGACACCCAGCTGAATGATGGTGCCTTGGAAGCTGGCACACTGGATTCTGATGAGGAGGACCCCAAGGAACAGGTCAAACGCTATGGGGGCTTCTTGCGCAAATACCCCAAAAGGAGCTCAGAAGTGGCTGGGGAGGGGGAGGGGGATGGAGATGGGGTGGGCCATGAGGACCTGTACAAACGCTATGGGGGCTTCTTGCGACGCATCCGTCCCAAGCTCAAGTGGGACAACCAGAAGCGCTACGGCGGTTTTCTCCGGCGCCAGTTCAAGGTGGTAACTCGGTCTCAGGAGGACCCCAATGCCTACTCCAGAGAGCTTTTTGATGCTTAAACACCTGCCCATCATGGAGGTGGGTCAGGAGCTTCCCCCAGATTGGAGTGCACTCATCCTTCCTCCTTGCATTCCTTGTCCTCATGCTCAGTTCAGCATTGTCAACAAAGCATCCAAACCCAGCCTGCCTTTCTTCTGCCTGGAGTGCAGTGTTTGTCTGGGGTACGTGAGGGAGGAGGATGGAGGTCTCCCTCTTCAGTGGGCTTAGTGCTTGGCTCAGACCATAGACCTCTAAAGCAACCATTTTTCATATCAACTCCTCCACCCCATTCATGTGACTCCCCAATTCCAGAAATCCATGCTGATGTCTCCATCTCTCTAGACCCATTGTTTCCAAGCTTTGCTGATCACATGTTCCTCTCTGAAGAAAAGTAAGCATACCTCCCATGCAGATATATTCATTTAGATAGTATATACATATATAGTAGAACATAGAAAAAGTAGAAATGTCAACTAAGAGAAATAAACAATAGAAATTGTAATATTTTATTCCCAAACCTCAAAGGTCCTGAGCGCCCCACTTTGAAGACTATGCTTTAGGTAAAACGCTCAAACATGGCCTTGTATTGGAGCAGGAGTTTCCACACTAGAAAATTCAGCCTTCTAGTAGATTAAGTGTTCAGTTAGTGTACTTTGAGTTTTCATTGTTCAGAAACATATCTAGAAGAACCGAGTTTCTGGACTTCAGCCCATGTTAGTACCCTGGACAGCGCCCAACTCACAAGAGAGGAAAGGCATAACAACCCCTTCCCTACACGGTTGCGGAAAGCAGTTCTCCCTCTGAATGCCGAAATGATCAAGGAGGGAGCAAGGCAAACCAATTTGTTCTGTGCAACAAACTCAGAATGTGGACCAGTTCCCTCAGCCCTCATTAAACTAATTAAACTGATCAGTATCACACTCCCACCCCAGGATGAACTGAAGCTGAGTTGAGTTGATGAGGTTAAGCGCAACCATGTTCTTGAGCAGCTGAATCTGCCACCAAGAGTCCGAGCCATCTGGCCGAACATATGCAATGGGCATTGAGTAAGGGAACGAGGAGCAACAGTGAGAAAGCAAAAAAGGCCCTCCTCACCCCCCACCCCATGATGATTCTTCCCTCTTAATGTCAAAATATTAATAAAATCAGAAGAGGAATGGAATGATTAAGTGTTTGGTGCCAAATGAGTTCCCTTGATGCAAATATCTCAGAATCCGAAGCAGAGGTCTCCCTATGCCTTGGTTTCGATCAGAGCTCCCTCTCTCTGTGTCTGTCTGTCTTGCTCACGTGTCCCCAGGCACTGTGGTTTGGTTTGTGGGTCCAGGAGGCTGCTCTGGGTAGAAGAGGAAATGGACTTGAGTTTGGTTAATTTGTATAAATCCTACTGAGCACAACTCTTCATGTGCAACTCTCAGCACTATCATGATGTTCTGAAATGTATTGATTGTTTTAGGATTACTTTGTGGGCTTTATAAAAAATCCCATTTATGCAATTTACTTGGAATTTGCATAATACTTAATAGGCCTGTGTTATTTCCCACTCCTTCAGTACAATAAATAAATAAAATTGTTGATGACTTGGAGGCTCTGTGTATGTATGTCTCAGTCCCCAGAGAGTAAAAACACCATTTGCAGAAAAGAGTGCTGAGAAATGAAAAATACACAGGTGCACACGTGCGCGCGCGCGCGCACACACACACACACACACAGTTTTATGGTAGAAAACTAAATGTGAAATAATAGAAAGAGCATAGCCCTAAGTCTGAGATTTGTGTGACCTTGTGTGAGTCAGTTGGCCTTTCTGAGCCTTAGCTCAGTAAAATAAAGACTGAGAGTGCCAACCTTGCAAGATGTCAGAGGGACTAGGTACAATCATATGTACAAAACTCCTAGAACATAGTAGGTGCTCAGTAAATGAGGGTTTCCTTCCCTACATTGTCTTTTAGGACAGTGGCAAAGCTTAAGCACCCAGCAACACAGTGGGGAGAGCAGAGGGAGGTGCTGCAGTCTAAAGTGTCAGGGGCTGTCTCCTATGCTGGATGACCAGGGAGGGAGAGAAAAATGCCCCTGGACAAGGGTGAGTGTGCTAGGCATGAAGAACTCTCTGGCTCTGGCCTGGTCGCCCAGTTGGTTAGAGCGTCATTCTGATACGCCAAGGTTGTGGGTTTGATCCCTGGTCGGGGCACACACAAGAATTAACCAATGAATGCATAATAAGCGGAACAACAAAAATCAACTTCTCTCCCTCTCTCCCTTCCTCTCTCTAAAATCAATGTATTAAAAAAAGAGCACTAGAGTCTGGGTGGCAAAATGTCCTTTACTGAAATGACATCCTTCATTAAATGGCATAGATGAGATGTCTTTAAATAGGGCTAGTGTGAAGGAGACACAGTGGCCACAGATGTTGTGGGTTCCATTTGGACACTGGCTTTCTAAATCACTTCCTAGAAAACATGGGGTCAGTGAGGGTCTTGTTCATTCTCTCATTCATTCAGGTAATTGAAGGCCTACTGTGTGGTAAGACTTTTGCTAGGTGCCGGAGATTCTGGCAATTAAAAGGGACAAGATCTCTGCTCTTATGGCACTTATTGTCCAGTGGGGAAGACAGAAATAAACAAAATTATAAATCTAAAATTAAAAGTAAAACTAAATAGATTGAAAATAAAATTTAATGTAATTGTAATTGTTGTTAAGGAGACAATTGGGATTTATTAATAATGGATAATAGGAGTCGGAGAGGAACCTCCCGGGGTGTTCAGGAAATATTCCTGAGGAATATTCCATTCTGGGTATTCATGGGATCATCCAGCTGAAAGGAACCTAAGGTCAGGGTTCACGTCTCCATCCACGTACCCCATGCCAAAACTGACACATTGAAAATAAATTTTAATTTGTTTGAATGCTTTCATTGACTTGGATTTCACAACATAGTGCTACTTCTTAATGATTCAGTGTTGAAAAGTTTCATCTTTATGTTGGATTGAAATTTAGATTTCTCTCACTTTTGTGTATTGGGTCCTGTTCCTGCTGTCCGCTGGCCCAGGAGCTCCTCTAGAAAAGACTTTTCTGTTAGTTGCAAACAAATGGCTCCTAACTATCTCCAGTAGTTTGAAGAAACAAACAAAAAGCCCAATAATTTATTGGTTCATATAAATGAAGAATATAGATATCAGCTTCAGGTAGAGCTTGATCAAGGGGTTAAATAAGGACACCAGGGCCTCTCCATTACTAGGCTCTTTGCTCTCTGTGTTGGATTCATTCTAAGACTCCACATCTCCTATGATGTCTAACAGCAGCTCCAGGCTACACCATGTAGGGTCAAGTCCAGCAAATTCCAATCAAAGTTTTGTTGCATGTTCATTGGTTCTGATGGGGTCATGTCCAATCCTGAGATAATGCCAATCACTTTGGATAGATTAACACAATGCTACCATTAGAGCCAGGGATGGATTCAACCCAACTCCGAGTGGCTGGACGAGGAGTAGGAAAGGGGGTGGTTCTCAAGAGGAGAATTGGAGCATGGGTCCCTGTAGGAGAAGGAGTGAATACCAGACCACCAAACAATAGATGGTTACTGTCCTAAGGAGTGAAGGTGGCTGCGTGGAGAGTGGGGCAAAGTGGAGGCTGTATACCATGGGAACACGGGCCCAGAGTAGCCAGATCTGATTTTTAAGAGACTGCAGAAATCTGGGCTCGTATTTTTTTTCAGTGTAGGCAAGTAATTTGTTTTTAAAGTATTGAGCAGTTTGGGATGAGACACATTACTCCCTCACCATTCTTTAGCGACCTCTTTTTTAAATGAGAAACACTCCTTTATTTATTTTTAAAAAAATTTTCCCCATATGGTATGGATTCCAGAATGCTATTGTTCCAGAGCTCCTTTTCTAGACACATTTCACTTGGTCATGGACGTAAGCCCATGTAAGGTGGACAGAGCATGGTGAGGGGTCGCAGAGACCTGGGCTCAGGTCCCCCTTCCCTGGGGGACTCTGGACAAGCCACTGCACTTCACTGAGTCTCAGTTTCCAATCTCTCAAATGGGGAGAAAAACGCTGAATTCCCAGGACAACAGCGAGGATTTAGTAATATAAAGTCTAAGACACACTGGCACCCAAGAAGCGCATGACACAAGGCGCTGACCCCTCTTAAAGGGTGGTGCCTCGGATTATGGTGTCCCAGATGCCACTGCAGTGAGGCGCACGCCTGTCAAAAGGACAAAATTCTCCAGGTGATAAGAAAAGGATGAAATTAAAAACATTTTTATTGACTAAGTGCTGTAATGTGTATTTAATCTTAAGTGTGTGGCTCAGTGTATTCTTATTTGCGTCTACAGCTCTGTGACCCCCCACTCAGACCACAGCATAGAACATTTCCAGCACCCCAGAGGGGTGATTATTTTTTTATGAGCTGCTTGTGGGGATGGAGAGCAGGCCAGAGGGAGAACTGGAATAAAAACATCACAGGCCTTGTAGAGCGCTGATTCTTTGTCCATGTGTCCAAGGCCACTGTGCAGAGATCATAGAGTGGGCATTGGTTAAGGGATGCCAACATCCCAGTAACCTTAAAAGAGTGTGCTACTAATAAGCACTCAGTTTCCACGACAATGCTGTACACTACTGCCAGCGAGAAAAGTCTTGTCATAATGATCATGACAGTCATAATGATCCCTCGGATTGATCACCCCTCCTCTCACCCCCAACTCCAAGCCCTTCTTAAGAACTAGCCCAGCAATGGGGCTTGTCTGTTAATTAAAGGCCCCACAGCGAAGACAACAAAAATCCCCACGACAGTGTCAGGAACAATGGTACCCTAATAGATGTCATTTCATCATTCTTGATTCATGTCTTCTCTTATTATAGCTGTGGAGATTTATAACAAAGGTTTATAATCACTCTTCTAATATGTAAATGTGTACATAAGTTGCACTCCCTCCCTCTTTGTCTTGTCTTTGTCTAACTCAGACCAAACCCCATTATACTTGTCCCCAGGGCTCCCCTCAGCCTTAATCTCCTTTGACGTGACATTTGCCATCTGAAAATGCCTACCTGTCTCACTCTAAAACCCCCTATTACGGTAGCAGGGCTCCTGAGGGACCTGCCCTGGTGCTGGAGAAAGAAGGGGGTGTTTTCCTGTCACTGGTAAGATCCTGGCGGTGTTTAGACTTGGAGAAGGAGCACTGAACAGAGAGTCCCGGGACCTGAGTGTGGTCCTGTCTGCTAACTGGCTGTGGGAGGTGGGCTTGGAACTCTTTTGGACACAGATCTTTATAAAATGATGTGGATAACATCGTAAGGGCTTTTGTCCCTTCAGAGCCGGCACATCCTACCTGCTCTGCGTCAGATACTGAGTCAATAAGTGGTCAAGCGAGTGGCCCTCGGGTTCCTTGTTTGGAAACGGGGCTGATGAATCTCCGCCCCCCACCCTGGAAGGTAGCGGTGGTCACAGAAGAAGACACAGGGGTAGTATCTGGCCCAAAGCTGTTGCATAATCAGTTCTAATGCCCTTCCCACCCAAATTCATCTGATCACACTTTTCGAAAAAATTATTTTTGCATTTTCTATGTAATGAGACCATGTTTCATGAATACCAAAATACAGGCGAGGGCTGCCGGGGCTCAGAGGACCCTGAGTGGCGAGGGCAGCAGTGCTCCGGGCTGGTGGGTGAGCGGGGACACCACGTCCCAGCGCCTTGCCCCTCCCAGCCTGTCAACAGTCCCGAGGGGACAGCAGAGCAGGGGGACAGCCGTGGGGGGGGGGGTGGCTGGCCCTCTTTTACAGTTGGGGAAAGTGAGTTCCGAACAGGTTCCCTGGCTCGCCCAAGCCGCTCGGGGGTCCTGGCCCTTTCTTCAGCCACACTGCGGCCTGGCTCAGGGGGGATCTGAGCAGGTGGACGGAGGGAAGGACGAACACCCCGCGGGAAGAGCAAACACGGTGTGCACACGGGCAGGGGCGTGGTGTGGAGGGACACTGAGGGGCCCAGCTGAGGGGGCCTGGCACCTGCCGCTTAGGTGTCTGCTCCTCCCCTCTTCCCTCCAGGCCCTCAGGACAGGCCGAGGGAGGCCGTGGGGCAGGAGGGCTGCTTCCTGCAGCGCTCATTGGCCAGTCCCCACCTGGCACCTACTGAGCCGGAGTCCGGTGCAGAGCCAGGCAGGGCAGGACAGAAGGGCGGAGGTGGCAGCACAAGAAAACCATGCTGTGTAGCTGACCCGCGCGCTGTGAGACGGACGGGTGCAGGCAGAGGACTCGCCCCGCGCTGGGCGCAGGGGCTCCTGCTGCGGGTGCCGTGTGGGCGGGGACCGCGGAGGGGCCACCAAAGCAGAGGCTGGTAGGGCTGGATGAGACAAATGACAGGCTGAGGAGTCTTGTTGGGATCCTGGGAACCAGGCCACGGCAGCGACATGGAGGAGAAATGGGGCCACCGCGGAGGCTGCAGGAAGGCTAAGGGGGCTCTGGCTGGAGAGGAGGGGGCCTGGGAAGGCTCTGTGGGTCCAGGCTTCTCCGGGCAGGCCCCTGGAAATGGAGCTGGCGGGTCGGAGGTCGAGGGCCCTCCCGGCCGTCCTGGGAGGCCTCTCCAGGCCTGGGTGCACACGAGGCCCAGGAAGCCTAAGGCTCGTCAGCACAGGCCTGCCCGTGGGTGTCCGGTCCTGGAAGCCCCCGACGCCTCCACAGCAGTGGGGAAGCTCTCAGGGCTGAAGGGCTCTTTGTTGA
This sequence comes from Pteronotus mesoamericanus, assembly GCF_021234165.1. Taxonomy (NCBI): domain Eukaryota; kingdom Metazoa; phylum Chordata; class Mammalia; order Chiroptera; family Mormoopidae; genus Pteronotus; species Pteronotus mesoamericanus. The sequence continues at coordinate 22,190,403 of NW_026555105.1, read as the reverse complement.
GACTGTCAGGGGGTTTCAGGTCCCTGTTGATGGAGAGAGCCGGGCCGCCCCTCCACCTGTGGGGCAGGGGACTCCATAGTGGGTGATTAAGGGGAGTCCGTACTTCACAGGGCTCACTTTCAGGGTAGTGGGGAGACCAGTTGTCTGCAAATGAACAAGTGGGTCCGTGTTTCAGGGGGTGCGAGTGCTGTGAAGGGAAGGAAAAGGGTGAGGGACATGAGTGAGGGCAGGTGGGAGGTGGTGTTCACAGGAGTGATGAAAGCCTCTCTGCAGGGGGGACATTTGACCAGAGACGTGTAGGAGGTGGGGGGACATCGTGAGTGTCTTAAGTGGAGAGGGCACAGCATTCCAGGCAGGGGGAACAGCCCGTGCCAGGGCCCAGAGGAGGGCGCGTGGTTGTATAAAGAAGAGTAAAGATGCCGAGGGGGTGAGTAAGGGCAGAGGGTAGGGGACAGGCTGCAGACACAGGCGGGGACCAGATCACACAGGGCCTTCGGGGACTCAGCACTGCCCTGGCTCCTGTGGTTGCCCTGGGGGATGAGTAGAGCCCTTTTAACTCTCAAAGTGCCCTGATTTGGGCAATATGTCATATTGTTACCCAACTTATGGACCATGGAATGGATCTTGACTTTGCTCTGGGTAAGAAAGGAGCCCTGGAGGATATTAAGTGCAGGAGAGACATTATCTGATGTGGGTTTAAATGGGTCAGGCTGGCCTGCTGTGTGCTGCGCAGGAGGGAGCATGAGGGACAATTTTGTGGTCCTGTCAGCAGATGGCACCCCACAAAGATGCAGGGAACCGGGAATGACACGGGACAATGCCCTAGGCACCGTGTTCGTCCTTAATAGGCAGCACCGGGCTTCAGGGCCACGCTCGGGCAGAGGGCAGGTCTCAGGACACTGCCAGTGTGGGCGGAGGGCGCGCAGGGAACCAGCCTGCAGCAGCCAACTAGCAGCGCCCCCTGTCTGCCCCCGCCCCATCTCAGCTTTGAAAATGTAGCCTGGGTGGTTTGAGCTTTGAGCTTTTGGGGAGAAAAGTCCCTGAATCAGGACTTGCTTTACATAAAAGATGAGTCATTGGAAAGTGTATAAATCAAATTTTTGTGAGTCAGATTGTATGTTAATGCACTAAGGAATATCGCTATTCAATTAGCTTATTGATTTAACAGAGCGCAACAGCGTCTCTTGCCCATTAAGGAACATCTGAAAACTCAGAAAAGCATCAAGCAGGATCATGTGAAATGATCCCACAGTCAAGGTTCAGATATCATACGTTTACGGAGCCCTAACTCTGGGCCAAGGCAGAGTGGGGCTCAAAACAAGCCTAGCCTTTGCCCTCGAGGCCTTCACAGGTCAGCAGGAAGACCCCCTAGGACAAATCACTATGAAAAATAGATGAAGAGTTTCTGTGGGCAGAAGTGTGTTGCAAAGGGACAAAGGTGTGGAGAAGAGGCTCCTGGCCGGATGGAAGGCTGGGAAGCCTTCCAGATGTGACTATGAAGCTGAGGTCTGAGGGGGGAGCAGGAGTTAGCGGCTGTGAGTGTGGGTGAGTGCAGGGAGCGTTTTCGGTTGAAGGACCAGCATGGGCAGAGGTCCAGGCGTGGAAGGAATACTGTGTGCAAAGGAGCCCAGAGGAAAGCCGGGGTGGCTGAGCAGGGACATGGAGGGGGACTTTGGTCACACAAACCCTGTAGGCTGAGATATCATGGAGGGGAGGGGCTTTCTTTCAAGAACAAGGGAAGCAAGTGGAGGATTTCAAGCAAAGAAGTGGCATGATCAGATGTGCGGAACCAGAGTTTTCTAGAACAGGGCGAGGCATAAATATTTATACATAAACCTCCAACAAAGAAAACGAATATTACTTTTTCTTCCATTTCTTAGAGATAGCTGTGATGAATATTTCAGTGCAGCGCCTCCCAGGGTTGGTTCCCTGCTTGTTTCTGAACATTGGATCACATGCTTTTCTCGCTTAACATTACATGTCTTATGCACTCTTTACACATTTTTTATACGTGTCTTTATAAATGTATATAATCATCATCGTTCATAAACTGGATATACCATAATTTACTCATGCATTTCCTGAGGTATAGAGAGAGAGAACATCCCCATTTGTCTGGAATATTCCCAAGATTGTGCCTTAGCTCTCATGTCATGATTAATAGCACCTTTTTCACTTTTAAAAGAGTTGTGGATGACAAATTATCTAGTCAGCCCTCCTATGGGATAAACATTTGAGTTGCTTACATTGTTGCAAATATTATTGTTACTGCTGTTGTAAATAATGCTGTGATGAATATATTTCAGTCAATCAGCTTAAATAAACTATACAGTCACAACAGTCCTTGCTAACAGGAGGCTTAGAATTCACCTTGGTGTTTCTCAAACTTCAGACGTCCATGTGCAGGCTGCCACCAGCACACGCTACCACCGCTGTCCTGTCCTAACATTTTTTAAAAATTCAGCTTCTAAAAAATCTTAAAAACTTTTGAGAATGAGTTGATTAAAGACGGAAACTTTATGTTACTACCATGAGTGGGAAGTCAGTGTTATATTCTATTAATAGAGGTGGCATAACAATGAATTTAAGGAACAATGACAGGAGGAACCAGCCCTAGGCTGAATCTGACCAGACACAAGAGACAAGAAAGTGTTGCAAGCATTAACAGGGATGTTAGAGACGCCAGATCAGAGGAAGACTTTCTATTCCATAGAATCAGGCTTCAAAGGGCATTTCTCTGTTTGGGGTCTCTGGTGGCAAAGCTGAGCCCAGCACCATGACTGAGGGCCACGATCCCTTCAGATTATGGCTTTGCTCCTGGTAATGAGTTTGGAATGCTCTCCAAGGGTTTTGAGCACAAGAATGGTGCGGTTATACCCTAGTCTCACTTCGTGAACGCCACCCTGTGCTGAGCCCTGAGCTGTCAGCCGACTCACTAAGTCACTCATTCATTGGTCTGGGGGCTCTCAGTCCAGCTTCCTGTTCTCCTGGAGTTCATGCTCTAGAGGATGAAACAGTGAGAAATAAAATCCCATTTTAAACTTTATATAAATCAAATGCTGTAAGAACTTCGATTTTATATAAGGGAGATAAATGGTAATGGAAAATACAATAAAAATAAGTAAATAAAGAAATTTTAATTTTAAAACATTAGCAGAATATATTTTTTTAATTTTAGGTTTACAGGAAAGTTAAAGAAAAGTACAGCATTCCACGTACCCCTTCACTTTCCCCTGTGCATTCAGTTCTCCTGTTATTTAACATCTTGCATTAGTGTGATGCATTGGATATGTGAGCCAATATTGATGCTGTATTATCTGGTTCGCTCTTTGTGCTGTATATTCTATGGGTTTTTATGAATGTATAATGACATGTACTCAGATTACAGTATCACATAGAATAATAGTTTCTCTCATTTAAAAATCCCCTGTATACCATCTCTTCATCCTCCATCCCTCCCTCCCCTAACCCTCGGCACTCACTGATCTACCGTTTCCACAGTTTAGTCATTTCCAGAATGTTGTATAGTGGGAATCAGACAGTGTGTAGCCTTTTCAGATTGGCTTCTTTCACTGGGGTAATAGGCATTTAGCTTCCCCTACATGTTTTTGTGGCTGGATGGCTCATTTCTTCTTAGCACTAAATAATATTCTATTACCTGGATGTACCACAATTTATTTATCCATTCATCTCCTGAAGAACATCTTGGTTGCTTCCAAGTTTTGGCAACTATGAATAAAGCTGCCATAAACATCCTTGTGTCGGCCTTTGTGTGGGTGTAAGTTTTTAACTAAGAGCGTTCCTTTACATCAAAGTTATAATTTCTCTCTTAAAGTTATTTTATTACTTTTGATGGGTGGGGGTAAGATGGGATAGGCTGGTTCCTTAGACAGGAAAAATGACTTTTAAAAATAAGATCTGAAGGGTGGGGCAGGAGCCATGAAGGGGCTGAGTGTGAGCCTGCCCGCGGGCAAGCAGGGGACCAGCAGGGTAGAGGCCCTGGGCAGGAACAACACGCGGGGAGGGGGAGCGGCCTGAGGGCGCGGGCAGCGGGCGTGGAGTGCGGAGGCGGAGGGCGAGGCAGCCTCCAGGCCTCAGTGAGCTTCTGAGGCTTTATTGCCAGGGCTCTGGGAAGTCGCTTGGGGCCTCAAAGCAGGGAGCTGAGGGGCTGAGAACCACAGCGTGTTTACAGACTTTATCTCAGGGATCTCCCAGCAACCCCAGGACGTCAGAATACAGTCTCCATGTGCAGATCAGAAAACAGGCTTGGAGAAGGAGAAAGCTCACAGCCTCTGTCTAACTCACCCGAAGGGATGTGGTGGCACCCAGGACAGAAAAGGAAAGAGAATCCAAAAGCAAGCCTCCGAATATCTATCTGAGTTGCTGTCTGACCAGGCAGCAAGGATAAGAAACAGCTTCAGAATTCAATTATGCTGTAAAGAGATTAACAAAGGAAGTCAGCTTTGACCTCGGGGCAGCTGGTGGGCAAGGGAGGGACTGTGGAGGGTGGGGGTTATAGTTTCAGATCAGACAGAAGAATTAGGTAATAAGTATGGCCAGAATCTAATTGCTCAGGAGACCAACCTCTTTAGAGGAAATGGAGTCTCTTGTTGTCATGGCAACGAAATTTTAAAGGGCTCAGATGTTCAGCAGCACAAGAGAGAATCACCCTGGACACTGAGTTATTACGTCACAGCAAGAGGCTCTGGTCCGCAGGGGCATGAGGACTTGGTTCACCCAAGACCCACAATGATGGTGGCTTACACAAGAACACAACTCCTTTCTAAAACTTAGTGGCTGAAAACAATGACAGTTTATTTTTCCTCTTCTGTGTGATGGTGGAGCGCCTCCCTTGCAGGTTTCCCCTGGGCTCTCTCAAGAAGCGGCAGTCAGCTTGGGGATCACCTGGACTGGGAGGTCCCACTCAGCCTCATTCTCACGCCTGGCAACTGGTGCTCCTGGCTGGGACCCTCATCCTGAGCCAGGCTACACTGGCTTCCTCACATGGGTTTCAGCCCAGTATTCCAACAGGACCAATGTGGAAGCCGTGAGGCCCCTGAGGGCCTAACCTCAGAAGTCACCGATGCTGGACTCTGTGGCATATGACTGAGCAAAGCAAGTTACAGGACTAGTCCCGATTCAGGGCCAGGAAAGAGACTTCATCTCTTGCTGGGAAGAGGGCAGACTCACATTACCAAAACACACTGGGATGGGGGGTTCTTTCCAAACAATCTTTTTCAGCCTGAAATAGATGCTTTGCTCTAAGAAGTCATCAGAATTCCAGAATCCTTCCAGCTCACCACTCCACCATCCCTAGAGTAGGCGCTCTTTCTCCTGGTCCAAGAGAGTAGCTAGACGCCAACCATCACACCTTGGTCCAGGTAGCAAGATGGAGGAGCAGGCAAAAAAGAGAGGTTGGGGGGAAGGACACATACACTACCTCTATTTTCAGAAAGGTTTCTGGATGTTGCCACAAAGCATTCCTGCTCATATCTCACTGGACAGATCTTACTCACATGGCCATGCTTGGCTGCAAGGGAGACTGGGAAATAATGTCTTTATTTCAGGTGGTCCAATGCTCTTTCAGAATCCGAGATCCTAGTTCTAAGGAGGGAGGGGAGCATGAACATTGGGGCCCAGCAATTTCTGTCACAATATGAAAACCTTGCCCCTCAGAGGGTATAATTTACTGAAGGAAGTCACGCCAATCCACTTAAGATAGAGAAATGCCCCCTCATTGGGTAAATGCCTATAACTCTGAAGAGGTTTAAAGAGTCAAATGCATATCATTGTGTATTTGGTATTTAAAGTAGTTATAATGAAGACACTTTTTTTTTGTTGCATACTACACTATGAACAAGTTAGCCTTGTGACTCCAATTTAAAATGTGTAATTGATTTTAAACTTGTGATTCTTCTGTCAAGAATATGAATCTTCTTTATACTAAAGTTATAAATGATACCAGAATGTATAAGAGACCTTGAGACCCATTGTATGTACAAGTTTTTAAATTGGATTTTCCAAAGTGTCTTAAGTGCTTTGGAAAGTTTTGCTTGTCAGGTCAGGCAATGGAAGTGTTTAAAAAAGGAAAGTGAATGTGTTAAATTAGTAAGCCCTGTGTAAAATGTTGAAGATAATTTAATTAACCAAATTTACAAATGAGATGGATCGTTTAACTGTGTATGAGTAGACTGACCCCTAATCAAAGGTCCCTTGAAAGTGACTGTATAGAAACAGAAAAATGATTTGTAAATTAAACTTACAGTCTTAAGAATGACTAGAGTATTTTAAAAAGTGATGGTAATATTAATATTCATGAAATAAATATTAATATTATCACAGCAATATTGAATATTAATGAAATAAAAGCACTTGCAATACATTTTTTCTGTGTACAAAAAATCTCCCTGACACTGACATTCCCTAGCTCACTTGAGGGTTGAGATTTTGGGGGTGACCCCAAAGTCCCTGCTTGTGCCTTGGCCACACAGTGATGCCAGCCTGGGTGCGGAACTGGCAGGACATGACACCTGGCTGGACGGGTTGGGGCAGGAGAAAAGCCATCGAGAATGAACTGTGTTCAGTTGGGCACAGGTGTGCGTGCTCAGGGAGCCCGTGCAGCTGCAGGAGCCGCTGGGAAGTTCCCCACGGCCACCGCCCGGCACCTCAGCCTCCCCAGCTCACACACTGGTCTTCACTGGAGGCGTTCCTTTGGAGAGAGGAAAGGTCCTGGGACCCGTTCATGAAAGAGTCGGGGCTGACACTGAGGTCCTCAGAGAAGTTCTGGAAGAGGGGGCTTCTCCCCAGCTGTCTCTGCCCTCTGAGCCTAGGAAGCGATGGATCCTGGAAATAATAATAATTGTAGTCTGAAACAATCATCAGATTGCTGGCGAGCCACACCCAGTACCTGCTTCTGGCTGGTGCACCCTTTCCTATTGCTCTGAGCCCAGGCTGCTCTCTTCTCCAGAAAATTGCCCTCTTCTGACAGTGAGTCTACCTTCCCCCTCCTGAGGCCCTAGGGAGCAAAATACCAGCACCTCTCTTCCTGTGGGGGCCATTCAGTCTCCAGAGCTCACCTGGGACCAGACTGAAGCTAGTCCACAGCTGAGACCACTTTCTTGCTTAACAACATGTGAAAAGGCATTGTTGGCCTCCAGTGAAACTCATCCGAGGGTCAAGTTTCCTCCTTGCACCTCAGCTTCCTTCTCATACTGAGAAGCCATCACCAAAGGCCATCAGTGATTGTGGCATGAAGGACTTGAGCACACAGTAGGCCCTTAAGTTAGCTCCCAACAGCCGACCCTCTTCTGTAGTGATCCAAAGTCTCAAAAAACATCCTGTTCCTCTGTAGTAACCTTGCTCCAGCCTTCAAGTCTGCACCTGACCTCCATGGAGATCTTAAGGGAGCAGGAACCTCCTGGTCCAGCTCTTCTGGGTAGGTCTCCAAAAATGCTGCATCCACAGGAGGTGGCAGCAGTGAGGCAGGTGGCTGGCAGTACCTGTGTTTGGTCTGGGAGCGCCCCCTCGTGGCAAGACAGAGCAATACATGTTGAGAGAGATTTTTCCACCATCCTGATGGTCTGTGGTTCAAACTCCAGGAGACAGAAAGGAAATGAGGATTTAAGGCGGGAGCTCAGGCACCTATTTAATATAAATGGACAGTCATTAGCATTACAATGGGAAGTCTTCTATGTCCTTCCTATGAAAACAGGCTGTTCTTCAGTGCTGATTTCTCTCTTTGGCTACAAGTGATTAAGTGATTTCCCCGCCACAAAGAAGAGGAAATAAGGCTTGCCCTAACTCTCATCTGCACTCGTGCATCGGGAGCTTGGGCAGCTGGCTTTCAGAAATTTAGGCCTCACTCAAAAACAAAGCACTTTTTTCTCCACCCGTTCCATCTTTTCTCCACTCAAAATTTAAAATGAAGATGAAAACAGGCCCAACTCACTTTGTCACCTAGCCTTGCCAGAAGCTCTGGGAGAAATTTTAAATAATTATGATGATGATAAAAGCAACAATAATAAACTATAAATGCTGAGGGGTCCCAACTAAGATTGAAATGCCTTAGTAAAAGAGCATTTCGGGAGGACAGACCAAAATCCCTGGGTGGTGCTGTGGTTTAAATTCAAGTGCTTAGATGTATAAAAGGCAATATGTGTGTCTGGGAGAAGGGATACATAGTAGGGGCTTTGTAATATTAAAAAGTATATATCCAGAAGGTATTTCAAGTACTACAAAAAGGGTGGGAGGACCACAGTGAGCTAACATTTGTTGAGCCCTTCTTATGGCCACATAGCTCTTACTATTGCATCTTTAGAAGAGCCCCGACCAATAAAGAGAGTCACCCCATTTTACAGATGGGGAAACAGAGGCTCAGAGGAAGAGAAAGGACAAACTCAAAATGACATCATTGAAAAGAGAAGGGCTGGGATGTGAAACCAAATCTCTTAATGTCAACTTCAATGTTTGCCTCAGCACTGAGTCAGCTGGTCTATCAACATTCATTTGGTTATTCATTTATTCAACAGATGTTTACTCAGTACGTGCTATCAACCAGACAAATATAGCTAGGATTGCTTGGGTGGCCCAGATTACTTATACATTCCTTCATTCACCGCTTTTGTTCATCAATTCATTCACCCATCTATTTGTTCTTAATTTTCTTCATGCAAAGAGTTTACTTATTTATTCATTCATTCTCCCAGTTTCTTATTTTCTCATTTATTAACTCATCCCGTCATTCACTTATAGCTATTTATTTATTTACTTGTTCATTATTTGTTCTTTTTCTTACTCCATCAATCATTCACTCATTTATTCACCTCTTTCATAACCCATGCACTCTTATGTGTACACATCTCTTTATCCATCCACATTCCTCCATCAATCCACCCCTCCATTCATCTATGCCTCCATCACCCATCCAACTTTTTGGGCCTGATGCTAACCCTGAAAATTAAGAAGTAGATGAAACCCAGTTCCAACCGTTGCCAACAAGACGATGAGGTCTTGGTTCTTCTCTTCTTGAAGGAAAGATTTCAGTGACGAGACAAAGAGCAGTAAAGCAAGAATCTATTGGCTGCATCAAAAGCACACTCAGGACGGTGAAAAAAGGAAGGGCTTAGGACAGATGAAGCAACAGGAGAGCCCAGGTGGGGCCTGCTTTAGCTCACTGGAAAGTCAGAGAAAAGGGGGCTTTGGAGACAGGTTCAGGGAGTTATCCCAGGATGGGCTGCCACTGCCCATTGGCCCCCTGGTTGCAAGTCTGGTGGGGTCCGTTAGAGTTTAGTAGATGCATGCCTGTGGGGGAAGAAGGGATTAGTGTTCCGGGTCCTTTGTTCTCAGGGTTTTTATTTCTCTCTGGTAGGTGAGGATCTTCGGGGAGGTCTCAGGGGAGGGTTTCAGCAGAATATTCATCAGTTTTCCAGGTGTGTCCTTTCAGGGTTGTGGTCTCCACTCGTTGGTCAGCACCAGGGCCAAGGGTCATTAGTCAATGCAGTTGGTCCTGAGGCAGCCCTGGCATCACTTGTCTGGTTTTGCTCCTTTTGGGGCCTGGACATGAAATACAACTGCGGCCTAGATGTCATCTTTAGGAAGAAAAGGCTAGGAGATCTAAACTGCATGGCCAATGATATAAAAGGTCAGGGGGTCCAAACCACAGGACCAATGACATACTAGGGGAGGAAAGTTTACCCCTGGGGCGAATTCCTCGTTTTCTCAGTTTTGCCCATTGCTAGACACCTAGGGCTCTCTGCCCTGGTGACTTCTGTACCTGGTCCACCATCCTTGCTCCGCTCATGTCTGTCTAACTGCCTACAGCATTTCCCCCTCAAGGATCTTGGCTTTGAATTCTTTTAGGAAAAAAGGGGCACAGGATCTTTTCTGTAGTTGCTTCTTGCTGAAGAGAGGTAACTTTTTCCTTCAGAGCCAAGAAACCCTTGCTTTCTGTCAGAATGACAATGAGTCTTGGGCACAAATGGAGGTGGTGATGGTGTCTAGAGGCAGTTTTACCTGAGTATGAGCAGGGGTTATAACCCGTTGGAGACAAACTGTGTTACAAATCTCAGTATTGTTGGCGCAAAAACTACAATGACAAGAATTATGATGAATGATCTGATGGAAAAAAATATTTTAGTTCTCAATAATTTCAAGTCAATGGATGGGAGAAAAATTAAACATTAGTTTGGAGAACTATAGCCAAGCATTTAAGGAAACTAGAAAAAAATTAGGATTCAGTTCAGTTTATAGATAACACTAAAGCTTTTAACTGAACTAAAGTCTAATATTCACAACTGTGCATGGTGATTTCCATTGAAATACAATTCCCTCCCTAAAATTACCCTCATTTGCATGAAAGAGACTACTTTAAGTCCAGTTTCAATTTGACCTGATTATTTGCACGAACACAAGAATAACCATTGATCATATAGGCTCTTTCAAATCTCCTTTGCTGGAGACTCATGAGGAGTCTTCAAAATGAGCTTTAATTAGTCCCTTAGGGCAAAGAAGCTGAGCCACATAGTTGCCATCAGGCTTTGCCTGTAATATCTGTATGTTTGGGTTTGGGTAGATTCCTCACATTCTTAAGGTCCCCAAAATGTCTTGAGGTTCTTTCTTTGCCATCCCTCAGGAAAGCAAACTTCACTCCTTACCTGGAAAGACTGTTATAAACCCTGACAATAAGCAAGGTACCAGACCATTTTCCAAGGGGCTTTTATCAGCTTTGAAAGTCAATCTCAATTCCCCAAAGATTTCTGGTGACATCCAGAGTTTAGGCATGTTTTTTTCAGACATGACAATCTAGTCAAAGTCTTGGTCTGTAAAACCACAATTGGAAACTCGCTTTATGTGTCCCATTATGAAGAAATCAGATTCCTCTTGGATTCGTGCAAGCAAACCTATTGTCATGAAAATTATAATACTCATTAAGAGGTTCCAAGTTTGGGGGGTATTAGGAAGGGAGAAAATATATAATTTACCAAATTGCTTTAAAAAGTAAGCCTCCTTATATTTGGAAAACAAGAGGAAAATCCTTGTCTTTTTAACGAAGTGGAAAAGAACTAAACTCCAACTCTGTATCAGCTTACTTTTGACCTTTGAATTCATTTATTTAATTAAATTTATTATTTGGCTTATCTATATAATTTCTCTCTCAAGAGTTCTCTCCACAAACCCTCTACAACTTTCATAAACCTTCTACAACTTTCATAAATCTTGCCCATTCAGAAATAACCAGCTTTAGAACAACTCACTTTCTTTCTTTTCTTTCAAAAAGTATTTCCATACTTTGTGTCTTGTATTATCAAAACCATACAATTTATTTCCAACTTAAATATCATTCTTAACTCTCAGAAACCTTAAAATTTAGTGACAACAAAAAGTAAGGAAATATTTCATAACTTCTAGAAACACAGGCTCCGTTACTAGCAAGCACTCTTATACTTTTGAGAGAGATACTTTCATGAGACAGTAGTAAAATACACTGATTTAAAAAGTTTCAACATTTGAAATAGGTTTAGTTGATTTGTTCAGATGACTAAGGTTTTTCTCTCTTGATAAGATTTATCTCCCAGAAACTTGTATTTTAAAAGATGGTCCAAATAAGAGTTCTTGGATACCAGGTATTTGCATTTCAAAGGCAGACTTTGGTTTAATAAGCTAATTATCTATAGGCCCTTTCCTTGAAGAATCCAGAGTTAAATTTTGCTAGTTGGCAAGTGTGCATCCTAAAAGAGAATTTTTTGAGGCACTGTGGGTGGAGATTGTACTGCCTATTGTCTTCGGGGAGAGAAAGTTTTCTAGAGACTCCTTTGTCTCTGAACTCACCAACGGGATCTGTTTCCCATTCTGAAGAGAATAGAGAAGAGTACAGGAGAAAACAGACACCCCATTTTTCCCAGGCTAGAGTGGGCTCAGAGAAAGCATCCCTTGGTTCATGCTGGGGTTCCCAGAATAAGTTGGGCTTACTGTGCAACCTGCCCCAGTCTGGTACCACTGCCAGCATCAGTGTCCTGAGGGCTATGTCTCACCTCTCCCACACAGGGGGTGGAGACCTTCCTGAAATGGCAATGTAGTATGTCCAGGTGTGGAGTTTTACCAATAGTCAGTGGTGATCAGGCACTGATAGTTGGGTTTATTTAACTCCACACAGGTGATTCTGATAGCCTCTGGCCTCAACTAGCCTTACTGGAGGCTCCCACCCTTATGTTTATCTCTACAAGGGGTGTCTCTTATCTCCATGGCCTTGGGTAAAAAAACTCATTTTGTAACTGGCTTTTAGTATTTGGGCAAGTAACCTTTCTCCCTGCCTTTGATCTTCCCAGGGACTTTAGTGTCTTCCCTTTTTATGATCTTGCTTCTGTTTCTTTTCTCTTTCTAAATCCTATTTCTGTCTTCTATTACCCTTCTTAAGGTGACCTGGCTCTCTATGATAAAACAGACTCTTCTACAGGAGTTTCCCAGCAGACCTTGTTTAGCAATTCTGTAGTTTTGCTCCCAGAAACCAGCTCTGGGGTGAGTTGGGAGATCTTTAGGTAGATTCTTTAATTCTGTTCTAGTCCAAGAAATGTTTATAATTGCTGGATCCCCTCTGCTTGAGACCGGCCTTCCTCGCTTTCTATTCTGAGTGCAAGTTACCTACGCTTCTCTTAGAAGCCTCTAAATTTCAGTTAAGTAAGCTTCCCATTTATTGTTTTAGTTTTAGAGCTGGCTTTTTCTAATTTGGATGCAAAAATTGATTTTGGCATCAAAAGAGCTATATTTTGGCTATCTTAAGTTGATATCGCTTCTAGTTAAATGTTCCCATTTCTGTAAGTACTTGCAAAGGCTTCCTATTAATTGTATGTCTGCAGAAGTATTTATGGGGGCTTGGGGCTGGGAGTTTCTGACCTTGAAGGCAGGCTCTCCCATGTTGACTTTATTTTTTCTTTTGAGATCTGTGGGGTCTGAACAAATTTCTATGGATATTGTGTAGTGGGTTGAAAGTGTGCTGTTTGTGGGTAGATCTCTAAGGGGCTGTTATATCCTGAGTCATCTCAAACCCTCTCACGTGTCTAGGTGTCTCTCCCTGGCTGTCTCATGTGGCCACGAGGACTCAGAGAACTAGGTAACCAACCTTCATATGTGCATCCCCTGATGAGTCAGTTATTTAATTACAGTTGAGTTCTGCCTCTCTCGAGAACACTGACTAATAGATTTTCACACCAAGAGTGGTGCTCTCCAGATGATGTGTTGTGGAATTGGGCACCTGAAACTTGTATAATTTTGTTAACCAGTGTTACCCCAATAAATTCAATAAAAAGCAGAAAAAAAGTGATTCTAGAGGAACAGAATTTGTGGAATAGGTTCTCTAATATGATTAGATTGATAGATGCTAATGTTGCTGTATCCAGCACTAAAGAGAGCTCTGATAGTCCATGGGGTGAACTATTTATAGTAATACACAAACTATCTGCATTGACTACTACTCCTTTCCAACCTAACAAATAAGAAGCAAGGAGCTGGGCAACTGTGTACAATACTTGAAAACATTTTAGAAAATTAAGGAATATAATGAAATTGGTTGCTTGAGCCCAGTGTTGCTGAATACAGTGGAGGAAGAAAAGGATGAGCTCAGGGATCCAAACTCCCAGCTCAAGCTCGGCGTAAACGACCTAAGAGCCCTGAAGCTCCTGTGGCCACAAGGCTGAAATGGAGGAAAATCAAATACAAGGCATCATCCTGCAATTGGCCAAATTTCAGGGCGCCGGTTGAACTCTCAAGCTCACTTTTGGGGGTCTGCTGTTGAAGTGAAGGCATTGATTTCAAAAGAATGGGATTCTGTACGTTGGGATGTGTATGTGTGGAACAACTGCTAAAGCTGGGGACACCGGACCCCTAAATTCTGATGCCTCTTCTTTGCCAGTGGAAGAGGGTTTCCCACCCCCAGAAGAATTGCCCCTGTCTCCTTTCCCAGAAAAGTGACTTCCCCAACCCTAGCGTGATCCACTTTTCCACTTTCAACAGAGGGGATTAACCCTGCATTGCCTGAGAAAACTGTACCGACATCCCTGAGGCAGTTGTAATGCCACACAACAGCTGATTTTCCCCAGGATCCCCCACCATCACCCTTTGTTGCTTCTAGAGCTATAACTAGACTTAAACCCCAGCAAGTCCATAAACTCGAGGTACAAGGTGAGCTACATTCCAAAAGAACTACTTGAATTTTCTAATGTATAGAGCCAGAAATCCCAGGAACATCTGTGAGAATGATACTAAGGGTACCGGGTAATGGTAGGAGGAACATAAAGTTGGGTCATGCCGAATTGATTGACATGGGCTCACTCAGCAGAGATTCTGCATTACTGCTGTAGCTCAGGAAGTCAGGAAGGGCTCTGATAGTAATTGCATGATTGGCTGAAACATGGACCAAAAGGTGGTCAATGGTGAGTGTGTTGGAAATACTCAAACTCTGGTAGTTTAATGTAGAGGAAGGGATTCAGAGGTTTAGGGAGATTCGAATGTTAGAGTGGATTTGTCATTTAAGACCTACAAGCACTGAGAGGGTCCAGAAGACATACCTTTTGCCAATGAGAACTTTGAGAAAGACATCTGTGAGAGGAGTCCCAGCCTCCTTGAGGAATTTCATAAACACTCATCTCTGTAGTCCAGACCTCACAGTGGAATGGTGAAAGCCGAAATGCAATGGAAGTTATTAGATCCTGGGGCAGTAGGAGCCACATGGCTACATAGAATCCCTAAGGATAAGGTAGGCAAGGTCACCACAGTGGACAGCAGGGTCAAAGCAGCAATCAGAACAGTGTGACTCCTGTAGACCTATGTATGGCGTGGGCGAGTTAATAATGGTGTTTGAAGATGTGAAATAGATAGGAAGCCTCATTCTTACTTGATCTGTGTAAGCAGAAGAGTGCTGGGTCAATTGAACAAAAGCAAAATCTGAGTCATAATAACAGACTTATGGTCCCTCAATTAACTCCCAGACTGGAGCTAGTTTACAGACTCAGAATCCCTTGAATGAAGGGAGGCCAACGCACCCTGAGGAGGAATCCTAGTATATGTCTGAAAATTTATACTGTTAACTCAAGCCTTCTCCAAAGGGACTTATGGCCTTTTACCAAGGTAACTGTACAAAAGAGAAGAAGAAATATTCAGAGCTACCGGGGACTACTGGGCACTTGCTCTGAACTGACATTAATTCCAGGAGACCCAAAATGTCACCGTGGCCCACCGGTCAGAGTAGGGGCTTATGGAGGCCAGGCGATCCACGGAGTTTTAGATCAGATCCGTCTCACCATGGATCCCTAGATCTACCTTGTTACTTTCTCAATTTAGGATGTGTAATTGGAATCGACTACTTAGCAGCTTGCTGAGTCCCCACATTTGTTCCCTGACCTCCTGAGCAAAGGGTATTATGGTGGGAAAGGCCAAGTAGAAGCCATTGGAACTACTCCTGCTTAGGAAAACAGTAAATCAAAAGTAAAACCACACCTCTGGAGAGCCCGCCGAGATTAGTGCCACCACCGAGGACTTGAAAATGTGGGAGTGGGGAGTCCCAGCATGTCCCCATTCAACTCTTCTGTTTGACCTGCGCAAAAGACCAATGAATCTTGGAGAATGACAGCGGATTGTCATTGGCCAAACCAAGGGGGTGACTCTAATTGCAGCTTCTGTACCAGCTGTGGTTTCATTCCTTGAGCAAATTAACACACACCCTGGTACCCAGTCTCGCAAATGCCTGTTTATTCATACATGCCTATATTGCCCATCAGGAGCAGTTTGCTTTCAGCCAGAAAGTCCAGCAATACATTTTCACTGAACTGCAAGTGGGGTCCTGCTGCCTGCTGCCTGCTGCCACCACTAAGCAAAATTCTGGAGGCAAAGTTTTGGTGATAAAGGAAAGGAGTCTTTATTCAAAGCTACACAATTTTCAAATAACAGCTTTCCATATGCATTAGTCACTGAAGCCTATCAATTAAGGCTAAACTCTTTAACTCTTTAGTTACAGCTTTAGTCACTTAAGCCCATGAATTAAGGCTAAACTCTTTAACTCCTGAGTTCCCCTAATATTACCCCTGTTAGCTTTTAATTATCTTTATAGGATTAGTTTACAAATTGAAACAACATAAGCTACAAAAGCTACCCAATTTTGGAAGAATGGCAGGCTTCTGCCTCAGAGCTCAGCCCCTCTAGGACAGCCAAAGAAGGATAAGCCTGCTGCCCTCTGCCAGGCCACCGCGATCCTAGGCTGCACCCGGAGTTTCTTCTCCCATCCAAACTACCGCCCTTCGGGAAACGCAGCTGCAGCGTCACCATCCAGGCAGCCTTGAGGAAGAGAACCAGAGAGCCAGTCTCTGCCCTCCTTTTAGTTTAAATCTTCTGGACCATAATTCCATGCACTCTGGAGGCAGTTTTCACACATATTGTTATGGTTAATTTTAAATTTATATAACATGTCTTTGAAAAATTTGTTATTGATTGATTTGAGAGAGAGAGAGAGAGAGAGAGAGAGAAAGAAGGAGAGAGAAACACTAATTTGTTATTGTTTCACTTGTTTATGCATTCATTGGTTGACTCTTGTATGTGCCCTGACCGGGGATCGGACCTGCAACCTTGGCCTATTGGGATGACACTCCAACCAACTGAGCTACCTGACGAGGGCAGATGGTTAATTTTATGTATCTATGTTACTGGGCCAAGGGATGCCCAGAGAGACCTGGTAAAACGTTATTTCTGAGTGTGTCAGTGAGAGTGCTTCTGGAAGAGAATAGCATTTGAGTAAAAAAGACCAGCCTCACCAGTGTGGGTGGGCCTCATCCAATCCCTTGAGGGCCTGACTAGCACGGTGAGGTGGGGAAGGGTGAGCTTGCTCTTTGCCTGAGCTCAGACATCGGTGTTCTGTCTTTGGACATCAGGCATCAGCACTCCTGGTTCTCTGGCTTTGGACTTGGACTTATGCAGTCAGTTCCCCTGGCTCTCAAGCCTTTAGACTCAGACAGAATACTGCATCAGCTTTCTTCATTCTTCAGCTTGCAGATAGCAGATCTTGGGACTTCTGAGCCTGCATGAGCAGTCCCTGCTTATTTGCCCGAGGACACATTCCAAGATCCCCAGTGGATACCTCAAACTGTGGATATACAGAACCCCATTTATACAATGTGTTTTTTCTATAATACATACACTTTACAGCTTCTCTTTGGCATATTGAATTGCCGGCATCACTACTCTTGCATTTCAGGGCCATTATTAAGTATTCAATACAATAAGGGTGACTTGAACACAAACACTACAATACCATGACAATCAATCTGATAACTGAGACAGCCACTTAGTGACTAACGGGCGGGTAGTGTATACAGCTGGACAAAGGGATGATTTATGTCCCCAGCGGGAAGGAGTGGGGCAGTATGAGATTTCATCATGCTGCTCAGAACAGCATGCAATTTAAAACTGATGAATTGATTATTTCTGAAATTTCCATTTAATATTTTCAGACTGTGGTTGACCCCTGGTAACTGAAACCATGGAAAGTGAAACTGCAGATGAGGGAGGACTACTGTATAAATCTGTTCTCCCTATTGGTTCTGATTTTCTGGAGAATCCTGGCTAATATAGATGTGCTCATCAACACTGCGAAGAAGGCTCGAGGGGTGTTCTACAGATGTTCCTGAGACTGTGCGTTCTCTCTCTTTTTCTCTTCCAACCCCCTCTCTCCCTCTTTTTTCTCTTTCTGTGCAGCTTGCTCCTCAGTGGCACTCTGCCCTGGGAACTCCAGCCACCTGGACCTTCCAGCTGCAACTCGGAGCCGCAAAGCAGAGAGACCACTGGGCTCTACCTAGGCTCCCCCTCCTATACTGTGGTCTGAAAACGCTCTCTCGAAAGTAAGCTGGGGCTATCATAGGGCTCCTCCCTTTGGTTTTCTATCTCCCAGGGATCAATGCTTTTGTTGTCTGAGTCTTGAAACTTGTTATTTCATGTATTTTCCTAGCTTTTGTTTCAGATGGGAGGATAAATTTATTCCCTCTTACTCCATCTTGGCCAGAAGGAAAGTCAATGAATGAGCCTGAATCTCTTCTCAAGGGACCAATATATCTGCAGGTCTTTCTATCGAGCAATTAGGATGGTCTAAAAGCTATTCTAATTCCTCTTTAAATTTTTTTTTCCAACAATGCTGGGTGGACCAAATAAGACCTTCTATAAGTCTATTTTCGGCACTTGGCTTGCCATTTTGAGACTTATACCGTGCCTGTTTCCAGATATTTTTCACTTGTTATTTAAAATTGTTTAAGCCTCAAACTGAATATTCTTTACATGTTACAAGTGTAGAAATGAAGGCTCTGAAAGGTTAGGCAAGCTGCCCAAAGTTAGGAGCTGGAAGAGACAGGATTTGTACCCAGGTCATCTCTGACTTCAAACC
This sequence comes from Pteronotus mesoamericanus, assembly GCF_021234165.1. Taxonomy (NCBI): domain Eukaryota; kingdom Metazoa; phylum Chordata; class Mammalia; order Chiroptera; family Mormoopidae; genus Pteronotus; species Pteronotus mesoamericanus. The sequence continues at coordinate 22,171,991 of NW_026555105.1, read as the reverse complement.
CAGTGTCATTTCTTACATGGATTCCTGTCTCTTTGTCCTCATCTGCACCGTTACATTTCTCTTTGTTCTGTGTGTGTTTATGGTAGGCTTCTTCCCCTCCCCCAGACTGAGACTTCCTCGACGTCTCACCTCCACCCCTCCATGTTTAGCAGAGCGCTTGACCCATGGGAGACGATGGGGAAATTCGTGTTGAACAAATGACTTCTCTCCATCTGTTTGCCCTTTTAATGTTTCGCGCCTGCTCTAGTCCACAGCTGTCTATTAAGTGGGAGGTGTGTTACCAGCGGTGCAGGTGGGATTTACATCAGGCAGCTGTTACCAGAGAGAGGACGCCTCTGCTACCATGGGGCGAGGGGTGCGGAGTGGAGCCAAGTTAGAGTCGGTTCATTGGAGGGGAAAAGGGCTGGTTTGTTTCATATAAACATAACCTTTGAGGGATTAAAGATATTTTTCTTAATCCTAAAATATCGAAGGGGGGATATTCAACTTTATTAGTCATCCAAATATGCAAATTAAACAAAATATTAGCATAATTTGAAAAAACAACACAGGTATTGATGAAAAGATATGGAAAAGATGCTCCCATAGGCTTCAGGTGGCATTATAAATCAGTATAATTTTTCTGGAAGGCGATTTAGGAAAGCTTATCAAGAGCCTTAAATATGTTCATATCATTTGACTCAGCAATTTCACATCTAGAATAGTCTATCCTAAGGAGATAATCGAACAGGTGTACCATGATTTATCCAGCAAGATGCTCATTGCAGCACTGTTTATATTATGTGAGTGAAAATGAAGGACTTGATAAATGCATCAATTTGAAAGACAACCCTGCAGCCTTTAAAACAACTATGCGGAAGAATAATGACTTGAAAAATGTTCATAAACAATTGTTTAAGACAAATCGATTATAAAGCTATACGAATTTACTCTAAATCAATACTTCCTATGTGCTTTACTTATTTAATTAGCTCATTCAGTCCCTACAATAATCTTATGAGGCAGATACAGTCCTTATGGACGTAGGAGCTGGGGAAGGGGGAGACTGCCCTGCAGGCAGTTGGCAGGTGGTAGAGTCCGGATTCCAACCTCTTACGCTAAACCCGGGGCTCCAAGACCTTAACAGCCACACAAGCAATTCCCAAAATGTGGTCCCTGGACCAGCAGCTGCACATAAATGGGAATTCCCAGGCCGGGCCCCAGGCCTTCAGGCCAGAAGCTCTTGCAGGGGGGCCCAGACTTGTGTGCTTGAGCATGACGGATGTGCACTGGATCCAGAGAGGCACCGCCCTGCACTATCCACTTTCTCTTGAGGTTTTGTTTAGAAAATGTATATGTATGTATTTAAAATGTCTGATGAATTAATCACTGAAATATTAAGAGCATCATCTCTGGATGGTAGAATTCTGGGAGATTTCAATTTTCTTCTTTGTGAATTTTTTTTTTTTTTTTTTGGTCATTTCGAAAAGTGATAGAGGGAACATTTGTGATCGGGGGGGAAAAAAGATGTTCTTTAAAAAGAGAAAAAAGTCCCCAGGGAGAAGGACCTCTGTGTTAAAGCTCAGCGAGTGGGTATATACTTATGGGGTAGGAGGATCTATAGAGGGAGTAGTTTTCCTAAGTCACGTAGAGGCTCAAGCAGTGCTTCTCCTGCTTGTATGCATCACTGGGCGGGGGGCGGGGGAGGGGTCTTGTCAAATATGCAGACTCTGATACAGCAAGTAAGGGTGGCTGAGATTCTGGATTTTCAACCAGTAATCAAGTGAAGCAGGTCCAGGGACCACACTTGGAGAGACAAGAGACATGAGCGGTGTAAGTTCTGGACTCCCAGAATGCAGGCTCCACAGGGACTTTCTCTGGTTCAATGATGTATTCCCAGGGCTGAGAACAGAACAAAAGAGTTATCAGACACCTGCGTGGAGACCCCACAAGCCAGGTGTCCTGCCGGGCACCCCAGTTGAGGGTGGTTCTGCACCTGCAGTGGACATCTTTCCAGGGCAAGCTGTGGCCTCCAGATGTTCACTGGGCGGGGTGACAGCTCAGGGCCCTCCTTTGCTATGACCCCAATGTCAGTCCCACTCAGCCACGCAGCCTGGGCCAGGGCTGCCCAAGATTTTAGTCTTGCACAAAACTGGAAGTACCAGGAATTTGGCAACTCACAGGCAGGAGGTGCTTTTAGAGGCCTCGAGGTAAGAAGTTAGAAATGAAGAAATCTCTAAGTTGAGGTTTCCGTAGAAACATTAACTCATCCACACAGTCTACGTGCTACATTTGGATTACAGGTTAAGCTCGTAAGCCTGAAATAAATTATATACTCTTCGTATTATTCAGCACTGTACTGTATAATAATAAATTATACAGTTATAGGCCTCAACCCAAGTTATAACAAATTATACCACAGCATATAATTACCCTGCACTGCACCATATAATAATAAATTAGACAGCTATAAACCTAAGTTGTGATTCCAGAAAAAGATGAGAGTGAATAGGGGCTCTTGATCCATTCCTCTGCTCAGACCCTTCTCAGACAAACTGGGGTCCAAAGAAGAAAGGGGATGGCCCTTCCTTCCCTCCTTCCCTCCTTTCTTCCTCTCCCCTCCCCTCCCCTCCCCTCCCCTCTCTTCCTTCCTTCTCTCCTTCCCTCCCTCCTTCCTTCCTTCCTTCCTTCCTTCCTTCCTTCCTTCCTTCCTTCCTTCCTTCCTTCCTTCCTTCCTTCCTCCTTTCCCTCCTTCTTTCCACATATGTGGATGCCTCCTTGATTCTGAGTACAGACTTGACCTTGAAACCTGGACTAATTGGAATTAATGCCCATCCTCAAGGGTGCCCAGGCTATGGGGAGAACCACACGGTAAACTGAAAATGCAACGCAGTGGGATAATTCCTGTACGAATAGTAAAATAATAAAAGCAACCAGGTATCACATGTTTTAGCGTAGGTGTTAACTCCTCACAGGCCTGCAAGGTGGGCATGATCCTCTCCATCTGACAGGTGAAGTGAGCAAGGCTGAAGTGACTTGTTCAAGGTCACATAACTAGAAATGACTGAATGGGACATTAGCCCAGGCCTTGTGCTGGCTATATTCTTCTGAGGGTGCTATTCAGGGCAGCTCGGAAAGTAAACATCAAGTATAATAAAAATCGCACTTTACGTGTCCTTAGGTGGCACCAGGCTGGAGACCCACACACGCTCCGCTGGCGAGTCCGGCAGAGGCAGGTGTCTCTGCAGCGCTGGACCAGGCTGCTCTTCCTTCTCTGGAGCTCATGGGCCTGGTGTGATGCGAGTAGGTATGAGGCACTGCTGTAAACGCTTCATAGGTTGTCGACTTATTTTATCCTCTCAGCAACATAATGAAGAAGATACTCTTCTCACACTCATTTTACAGATAAGGAGCCTGAGGCACTGAGGTGTTAGCACCTTGCTCAAGTTATTACAACTAGTAAGTGGCAGACCTGGAATCTGAATTTAGGCAAGTCTGGTCTGCCAACTCCCTTATTCTTGACCACTATACTGCTCCTTTAAAAAAAAACAAAACATTGCTCTGGCTGGTGTGGCTCAGTGGATTGAGTGCTGGCCTATGGACAGAAAGGTTGCTAGTTTGGTTCCCAGACAGGGCACGTGCCTTGGCTGCCGGCCGGGTCCCTAGTAGGGCCTGCAAGAGGCAACCAATTGATGTTTCTCTCCCTCTCTTTCTCTCTCCTTTCCCCTCTCTCTGAAAGTAAATAAGATCTTTAACAAAACAAAACACATGGATCTTTAAAGCCTAAACTTAACAAGTAGTTTCAGGATGAGAGGCCCTGGGGGACTGGGACCCAGATTTATATTATTTATATTATATTACATTCTGATATATTTGTGCCATGCTATTTGTTGTATGTAAATGATGCTGTAAGTGAAAAACATGAATGTTTGTTAAAGTCCCATGCTTAGATGAAAAAAAAAAATATTTTCTTTCTTTTTAAATACATATTTCATTGATTATGCTATTATAGTTGTCCCATTTTTTTCCTCCTCTTTATTCCCCTGTGCCCTGCACTTCCCCCCACCAGCATTCCCCCCCCCCCCCGGCTCCTGCTTAATTCATGCCCATGGGTCTCACATATAAGTTCTTTGGCTTCTCCATTTCCTACACTATTCTTAACCTCCCCCTGTCTATTTTGTACCTACTATTTATGCTTCTTATTCCCTGTACATTTTCCCCCATTCTCCCTGCTTCCTCTCCCCTCTGATTTCCATTTCTGTGGTTCTGTTCCTGTTCTAGTTGTTTGCTTAGTTTGTTTTTATTTTTTTAGGTTCAGTTGTTGATAGTTGTGAGTTTGTTGTCATTTTATTGTTCATAGTTTTTGATCTTTTTCTTAGCTAAGTCCCTTTAACATTTCATGTAATAAGGGCTTGGTGATGATGAACTCCTTGAACTTTACCTTATCTGGGAAGCACTTTATCTGCCCTTCCATTCTGAATGATAGCTTTGCTGGATAGAGTAATCTTGGTTGGCGGCTCCTGCCTTTCATGACTTTGAATTCTTCTTTTCAGTCCCTTCTTGACTGTACAGTTTCTTTTGAGAAATCAGCTGATAATCTTATGGGAACTCCTTTGTAGGTAACTGTCTCCTTTTCTCTTACCGCTTTTAAGATCCTCTCCTTATCTTTAATCTTGGGCAACGTAATTATGATGTGCCTTGGTGTGTGTTTCCTTGGATCCAACTTCTTTGGGACTCTCTGAGCTTCCTGGATCTCCTGGAAGTCTATTTCCTTGGCCTGATTGGGGAAGTTCTCCTTCATCATTTTTTTCATGTAAGTTTTCAATTTCTTGCTCTTCCTTGTCTTCTTCTGGCACCCCTATGATTCAGATGTTGGAATGTTTAAAGTTGTCCCAGAGGTTCCTAAGCCTCTCCTCATTTTTTTGAAATTCAAATGTAATTGAATGTCCTGCTTTTTAACTTGCTAAATCTGTGAAATTTAGGTGGAGGGGAGCCGGCCACTTTCTAAATAAAATTCATGATGTTACGGCAAGACGAGGAGACCTCTGTTCTTGTCTTCTTGAAGGAAAGATTTCAGTCAAGAGATGAAGTGCAGTAACACGAGCAAGAATGTATTGGCCGCAGCAAAAGCACACTCAGGACAGTGAAACAAGGACATGCTTAGCATAGATGAAGCAACAGGAGAGCAAGTGCTTTGGCTTACTGACCAGTCAGACAAAAAGGGCCTTGGAGACAGGTTCTGGGCGGTCAGCCCAAGAGGAGCTGCTGCTGCTCTTTGCTCTGCTGGTTGCAAGCCTCATGGGAATTTTTTTTTTTTAAAGATTCATTGATGTGAGAGAGAAACATCAATTGGTTGCCCCTTGAACACATCCCAACAGGGGACTGAACCTACAACCCAGGTGTGTGCCCCAGCTAGGAATTGAACCGGGAACCTTTGGCTTTGTGGGAGGATGCCCAACCAACTGAGCCACAGCGGTCAGGGCGCGGGTCTCCTGGGCATTCTCATTGTTGAGATGTATGCCCGTGGGGGAAGAAGACGGGGAGGGGACTGGTGTGGGCGTGCTCCCCAGAGGGAGAGTGCTCTCTGGGTCCTGTGACCTGGGGATTTCTCTCTCTCTCTTGCAGGTGGGAAACCCACAGGGGAGAGTTTCAGCAGAATATTCATCAGCTTTCCAGGTGTGTCCTTTCAGGGTCATGGTCTTCACTGATTTGTTGGTGCCAGGGCAGGGGGTCATTAGAGGCTGCCCTGGTGTCGTTTGTCTGGTTTTGCTGCTTTTCTGGGCCTGGAACTGAGGCCTCGATGTTATCTTCAGGGAGGAAAAGTCAGTGGTTCTAAACCACATGACCAGCGATTGGCTAAGGGAAGAAATATTATCCTGGGACCAGGTCCTTGTTTTCCCAGTTTTGCCTGTTGCTAGGCACCCGGGGCTTTCTGTCCTGGTGACCTTCTGTACCTGGCACATTGTCCTTGCTCTGCTCACGTCTATCTAACTACCTACCCCAGAAACCCCTGTGCCTCAGGTATAATCCCATGAGAGATGCAGAACCTTTATGAGTGATCTAGAAGGGGTGATTCATCCTAGATGTGACCTCATGCAGTGTGGGAGCTGGTGGAGCTGTCTGTGCAGGCTGTCGCCCCTGCATTTAGTGTGAGCTGGAAGTTTCTGTGGGTCAGCTAGACCAGCAGTCGGAAAGAAGACGGCTGTGGGCAAGAGCGAGGACAAACTGGAAAGCGCATCCGTCTGTCACCGACTGTAATGCTGAAATGAATGAGGAGCCCTTCCCGGGGAGCTGCATGGGCACCCTGCCCAGGACTCAGAGAAGCTGGGGAAGGTCTGGTGGGGGCTGTGAATCTAAGCATCACCCCCATGCCAATGAGATGGACAGCAGGCCAGGAGCAAACATGAGTGAGCGGCCTCTCTGCCTGGCGCCGTGCACCGACCTTCAGAGCGTAAAATGATGGGGGCTTATTAACTTGTGCCTTGGAAGGCTTGAGCTAAATGTTGCACGTGGCCAATGTCAACCCAGGACCACAGGAAACAGGAATTCTGGGACACACAACGCCAGTGTGGCTAGGTTGAGACAGTTCAAGGCCCTGTGGCTGGCACAAAACATGATTCCAGAGAGAGGGCACTCGTTTGCACCCCAGTTCTATCATTGACTAGCTCCGTGACCTTGGATGAGCTAACTTCTCGGTTACTCGATATCTTCTTTTGTAAAATTTTTACAGAACTCATACCTCCCTTAAGAGTTGCTGAGAAGATAAAATGAGACAATGAGCCCAATCTGACAGCTGCCACCTCATCAGCAGTTAATGAATAATAATGATGACTTGTTTCAAAGAGTTTGCTATCCATCTATTTAGCTATGGGAAAAAAAAGTCACTTGCCTTAAAAGATAAAATATTAAGAAACAGTATGTCGCAAAATCCTCTTCCAATTAAGCAACTCACCAGGTCAGCATGGGAAACATAACATAAACCTTCCTCAAAGCATTGCCAAACACCAAGATTAAAATCAGACACTGCATGCATACGAGTTATAAATCTCAGGAGACCTTCCCCTTCCCTCAAATACACAACACAAATAAGCCCTAAGTGATGAGAAAATAGTGAAATTATGCCTCGACACTGCTGCGTATGCTGTGTCTGCTGATTAAAAGGAAATGTTTTCTTTGAAAAGGCCACTCTTGACAAGGGAAGTGAGGCAGTGGAGTGGCGTGGAATGGAAGCTGGGCAGGCTGCCCGAGGGGTGGTGGCCACCAGGGGGCGCCGGCAAGGCCCGGTGTGGCCGGGGAGGGGTGGGAAGCACAGAGCTCACAGAATGGTGGCTCTCTCCTTTCCTGGTCCGTGATCATTTGCAAACTCAAGGCCTGTTTTCACTGCCATCTCAGTGCTGTGCCTTGTTTTCTCATAGCCAAACAGGGGGTAAAAAAAAAGCAGCAGCTTCACCGTGGTTGGAAGAATAGCGGTAAATTGGCCCTCTTCCGGGTGCTGGAAGCCTCTTTCTGACTCCCTCTGGAATAGGCACCCCCTGGGCAGTTTTTTAGCCCCTTAGCCTGATTCTGAGATTTCCTTTTTAACAACTCGTCATTCCAGATTGCAACAAGAAATACGAATGCATTCACGACTGGTGGGAGTGTGCCTGGGTGGCTGAGGTTGGGGGAAGTGTTCCCAGGAGCAAAGCAGGTGGAGAAACTGGCACTCCTGCCTGAACCGCGGGAGTGAGATGGAAGGCAATGTAGCAATCTGGACATGATAAAAAAAAAATGCTCACGTGTTGCATCCGCCCATCCCCCTTCTAGGAATTTCTGTGCAATGATGTTTATTGCAAAATTGTTTGCAAGGAGTGAAAAAATAGCCCAGACCTTCATCAATGGGGAGTGTATGCCCTCCCTCATCCTTCCATCAGTGCCCCTCCAATCCGTTCCTACCCAGCAGCCAGAGCGGTTTGTGAAACTTCACATTAGAGCACACGTCTCTCCTGCTCCAGTAGCTCCCCACTGCTCTCAGGATAAAAGCCGAGCTCTCCCCGCGGCCCTGCCTCGCTGGGCCCCAGCTGGCCTCTCCGCCCTCAGTTCACAAATGCTCATTCTCTACCTCCAGTCAAACCACACAGAGCTCAGTCTGGGCTCGTGGTCTCTGCCCTTGCTCTCCCCTCTGCCTGGAATATTCTAGCCCAGATTCTTCCCTTGTCTCCCCCCTTCTCCTTCTGCTGGTGGCAGTATGAATGCCGTCTCCTCAGGGAATTAGAACACTGCCTCGAAATTGCTTTCTCTCTCGCCACCTAGTCTCTCTCCATCACTTCGCGCCATCTTATTTTCTTCACAGCACTCAGCAGGTGAAATGATCTTGATTATTTATTTGTGTGCTTGTTAATTGTCTCTCCACTAGAACTGGGGGCAAGGACTTAATGGGATGTGTGTCCTTGCCTGGTGTATAGAAGCTGCCACTACACACATGCTTGGCAAATGAAAGGATGAATGAACAAATGAATATAAGAGCGCTATGAAGCTCATAAAAGAATGAGGTAGGCTCTGTGTTATTTGGAAAGGTGCCCCAAACACAAAGTAGTTAGATATGACCCCGTTTATGTAAAAATAAAGCTTATACAATAAGAAGAACTACTAGTTTTTGTGGGCTTGTGATTATCTGGGCCCTGTTGTAACCACTTTTACATTTATTGCCTCATTTCCTTTGATCTTCACAGCAAGGCTTTGGGTGAGGTACGGTTATGGGCATTATTCTACAAAGGACGAAACTGGCACAGCGAGGTTAAAAAGTTGCCCGAAGTCTACAGCTGGAAAGTAGAGGAGCCAGGAAATGAATCCGGGGAGTCTGATTTCCAAAATTATATTCACTAAGTGGGGATGAGCGATGACCTCAGTGGGGGCGGGGCTGCGGTGAGATTCGGGAGGCCCTGGCGGTCAGGGGCCAGGGCCAGGTGCCAGTGCTATTCTCACAGTGTGGTCTCGGGCAAGTCACCTCTCCTCTCTGCACTCACCTGAGAGCCAGGTGGTGGTCCAGAGCTTACCGGAAGGAATAAATTGAGTAATGTACCCCAAGGGCCCAACTGGGCAAAGGTTGTGTCCATTTGGGACAGATCTCACCGTCACTGCCCAAAAATGCTGTTCCATTTCCTGGAGCCAAGGCCACATGGAGTCTCCACAGGGCCTGAGCACTTGGCTCCGGACAAGTGTCTTTCCTTAGGGGCCCAGGCACTGCCAGCTGTCACCAGGCACGCAGCTCCCACTGAACTGGAATGTGACTCCCTGGGTGGCCCAGCCAGAGGAATGCACCGGGGACATTCTTTTGACATAGCTGAGCTCTAAGCTGAAGGTGCTAAGAGCAGCATAGGCATGATTTCAAAGGGCTTCTGCTTGTATCTCCTGAAAGACAAGATTTTAAAACTTGTCCTGCATCAGCAGAACCGGCAGTTTGGAAGGGAAATGGAACGAGGAGCAAGCGGCTCAGGAATGTGCTGCGTGCCCGGGCAGTGCTGTTTCCACCGGAGGGTGCGGTCTGGGGCAAGCTTCTAGCGTGGACTGTGCGTTCGGGTTCCCAGAAACCTCCCCGTCTGAGTACTCCCCACTGACTGCCAAGTTCACGTTCATTTTTTGTGATTATCTGACGATCCTTGCCTCGCTTGTTCCCCCACAGCGCACCTTGCCTCATGTTCCCCGCCCCACCTCCAAGGACCTGGAATTTCTGTTGCTCCCATGTGTCCACAGGATGACCTGCAGTAGGCACCGGGGAAATAGATCTTGAATGAATTTTCCCCTTCTGCCAGTTGTCACGTTGGAAAGGCCCTGGAATTTAATCCTGCCTCTAGGACTGACTAGCCTGGTAACTTCAACCTTTGCTTTCAAAGCTATCAGCCTCTCTGAATTTGAACCCAGGCTCTGCCTCCTACTTGTCACTTTGGGAAAGTTTCTTAATGTCCCTGTGCCTCAATTTCCTTGTCTGGAAAATGGGGCCCTAGCAGTGCCTACATTACAGATGGGCATGAAGGATAAACAAATGGCTTAACACATGGAAGGCACAGGAAGGACTGGGACAGAAGAAGGTCTAGATAACTATTAACTCACATGTATTTTAAAATAATGATTAAATCAACTTTGTTAAGGTATAACTTTCAAACAATAAAATACACTCTTTCTAAGAATACTGTTTGATAAGTTTTGATAGATCTACACCCCCGCATAAGCACCACGTCTATCAGGATAAAGGACATTTCCATCTCCCCCAAAGTCCCCTCTGCCCTTCCGTCAGTCCCCTCCTCCTTTGCCCGCACACCCACTTCTCTGCTTTCTGTCCTGGCAGATATGTCTTGCTGGCTCTGGACCTCTATACAAAGGGAACCACAGAGGGTGCACTCTTGACCATCTGGCTGCTTTTGTTTGGCATAATGTATTTCAGAGATTCATCCACGTTGCTGTGTGTATTGGTAGTTTGTTCCTTTTTATATCTGTAGCTCATGTTATTAGCAATCGTTTTCTCAGTTTCGGTTTCCTTATCTGTAAAATTAGGCTAATAATTTCCACCTGTTCAAGAGTAGCGACGAACAGGAGTGTGAGTAATGCCGCTACCCCAGGGACCCCCCCACAGAGGACCCGCAGCCCTCGCTCAAGCATGCCCCCTGCCCCCCGCCCTCCAGATGGTCCCCTTCCAACGTTCCAGGGACCGTGGGCCCCAAGGCGCCATGGTCTTGGGGAGTGGATGAGGGAGAGGCTTTCTGAAGAGATGCACAGCCTGAGATGATGGCTATGTTTATAAAGCAGACTATTTTTTAAAAAAAATCTTCGCCTTGTGTCCTTTTGCCTACTTCCCTCTCTTAAAGATAATTAAAATGCAAGCTGGCACTGCCTGCAAGGAGACAGCTGAAGATTTAATTGCTCCAAGAAATATTTTTCAGCAAAAGGTCCTGTGGTAATGGCAGCTCCCGGCCTGGAGACCCGAGCGCCTTTGCAACCCGCATATACTATTAGCGGTAATGTGTCCATCTGCATGTGCACAGGGTCTGTTTACTGGCACCAAGGGGCTGGGGCTGAGCAGAGCTGGAAGTCCCCATTGCCACAGTCTCCTCACCATTCAGCCCTCACCCGGCCTCATTCTGGAGACAGGTCTGTGGCCTACATCCGTGCAGCCGGCTGCTGCCCCAGCTGACCCTGCCCAGAGCAGCTTGTGGGGACACAAGGCCTGGGTAGCTGGGAACAGCACCTTCCACCCCAAGGGCTTGGCCTGTTGTCCTTGAAGCGAGGCCAGGAAGGACAAGCCCTTGGAGCATCCGAGCCCCGCCAGCTCTCAAAGTTGGGACATCCACCAGCAGCACCAGCGTTGTGCAATTTCAGAGTAGGGAAGGATCTTGGAAATCCCTCGTCCTGTTTGCTGAGTGTGGCCCTAGTTTCCCCAGATGAGGCATCAAAGGCTCCAGTGACAAAGGTCTCTGGCTCCTTGCCTGTTGGGGAGCATGAGTCAATTTTTCTAAAAGGGACTGCTCTGAACCGAAGATCATGATAAAGGCAGACTGAGTCGGTGGGACCAGTCAGAGGGTCTGCAGTTGGAAGCCTGCTCCAAACCTGCCTGCTGGGGCACTTTCACTTCTCCGAAGGTGCCACGTGGTCTCCAGCTTCTCCGATGTTTTACATTCTCTTCATGTTTTTCTTTCCCCACCTCTCCTTCCTTCCTCCTTCCTTTCTTCCCACCCATGTATGCGCTCTCCCACGCATCTATCCATCTAGCCACTCATCCCCTCGCCCTCCCTCTCGTCTACCCATCTGTCTTCCCTTCATTCATCCTCCATCCTCCCATGCTTTCATTCCTCCTCCTATCAAACCAATAAATATTTATGCCTTCATGGAGTGAGCACAGGAGTTACATTGGTGAGCAAAGGCAACACCTTCCTTGCCTCAAGGCAGCTCCCAGGGCAGTGGAGGTGAGGGATGTTAGTCAAGTAATCACAGGGTCAATGTATAATTGCAAATGTTGCAAACAGTGACAAAGGAAACAAAGGAGATGTTCCAGGCAGCCTTGTTATGATGGTGTTAAACACAGGAATTTGGCCCTGTCTTTGGATTGAGGACAAGCAGGAAAAACCCAGCAAGTGTTCCAGGCAGAGGGAGCAGCATATGCAAAGGCCATGTGGTTCATTCCAGGAACTGTCAGGACACTGTTGTTGCAGGGAGAGATGGGGAAAGCAGTACAATACAGGGCTGCAGAGTTTGCCGGGGCCCAGCCATGCAGGGAAGGCTTGCTCCTCCCTGGTGCCGCCTCCCTCATACCCTTTTTACTTGACTCATTCATACACATCCTTCGGGTCTCAGCTCAAGATTTCTTTTTTTAGGAAGCCTTTTCTGTCCTATGTAGGCTGAGTCAGTCCTGTGTGAAAAGGCCCACTAAAGCCCTGGCCAGTGTGGCTCAGTTGGTTGGAATGCTGTCCCATAACTAAAAGTTTGCAGGTTCGATTCCCAGTCAGGGCACATGTCCAGGTTGCGGGTTCAGACTCCAGTCTGGGCACAACAGGAGGCAACCAGCCGATGCTTCTCTCTGGCATCGAGGTTTCTCTCTCTCCCTTCCTCTTTCTCTAAAAGCAATGAAAAAGTGTCCTCTGGTGAGGATAAAAAAAAAAAAATTTAGAAGGCCCATTACAAGGTTAGTTAATTCCATGGGGAATACATCTGAGTTTGACTTTGCTATTTGATTAGAGCCCAGGTTTTATAAACTTATATGCTAATTTGTAGATTTTTGTTCAGGAGACAAGATAACTCCAAAGGTATGATTTTTATTGTCCTGTATTGACCAGTTTTATATGCAATCTAAAAATCTTATTCTATGTTCCTGTTTTGAAAGTCTGTAAATACCCATTTACTCTTGGAGTCAGCTGTCCCCTCCCACTGGCTCACTCATCAATGTGTTCATTCTGTGCTTGTATGTATCATGTTTTATAGTTTCCTGAAAACCACACGCTGACACCGCCTTGTCCTAGCAGCATGCACACACGTATTGGGATTCCAGATGCTCTGGCTCCCTTACAGCCCATGAGCTCACAAGGATGTGGCCCATCTTGTGTCAACATCGTGGCCTCAGAATTTTTACACAGGGTCAGGTTCGCAGTAGCAGCTTGAGAAATAACTATTGGCTGAATGAGTGATCTCGAGCTTATCTCTTTACTGTTCTGAGCCCCCATTTTCTTATCTGTGAAATGGACACTATGGCACCCATCATACATCCAAAGGATGTAAACATTCAGTGAAATAAAGAGTGCAGGTGCCCGGGATCCTGTCCGGCACCTGGCCTTCAGTTCCCCTTCCCCCGAGGCTGGGTCCTAGTGGTAGAAAGTGAAGTTGTGTTGCTGGGGAGGCACTAAGTCACCGTGGGATGACATGCGGTGCAGCCGGGACAGTCACGGGTGGATCCGCCCCGTATTTATGGGGCAGGAAGACTTGCCTGGCCAGAGAGTCCAGTCTGGGCTGGGGAAGAGCAGAAAGAGTCCATAAAAAGGTCAGGTGGGGTGAAGAAAGAGGATCCCAAAAACCAGGCTGGTGTTGGAGTGTCCAAAGTTGGTAAGAAGGAGCCCAGACCAATGAGGGAGGGAGGACTTGATGCGATTATTTCAGACAGGAGAGAAGGCCCGTCAGGGCTGAGCTCCTCTGAGAACCTGGCCTTGGTGTGTGTGCCTGTGTGTGAATGTGTGTGTGAGTGTGTGGGTGTGAATGGATATGAATGTGCGAGCGTGTGATATTGTGGGGGCATGAACGTGTGTGTACATGTGTGAGTGATTGTGTGTGTGTGTGTGTGTGAATGTACGCAAGTATGGGGTGTGAATGTGTGAGTGAGTGCGGTGGTGTGAATGCATCTATGTGTGAGTGAATGTAGCTGGTGTGTGTGAGTGTGAATGTGTGTGTGTAGATATGTGTGAGCAGACTACGGTCTGCGCCACTCTGCTGTAAAGGGTCTTAGATCTAGATTCTGTTTAACCTTCATTAGAAGTCCCTGAGGTATAGACATCTATTGTCCCATTTCTCAGGTAAGATTAAATCAAGGCTCAGAGGTGAAGCTGTTTGCCCAAGGCAGCAGGGTGAGGACTGTGTGTGCAGCTGCCTCTATAACCCCACAGGAAGGCGGGAGGGCATCGGGTGAGTGGGGAGAGTAATGAAGAGAGTCTCAGTAGATGAAGAGATGACAGATAAATGGTTTATTCTTGTAGCTAGCCTTGGTCTTCACGCCCAGTTTGGCACTTTTTCATTTGTGGTTTCATGTGCTATTTCGGTCACTGGGATGCTGTCTTTCAAATGAACTCAGCAGCACTCCTTGAGGCCCTCATGGGAGCCAGGCCCGGGGCGGGGCTGGGGACCGTAGATAAAGCATTGCCACCATCTTGAAGAAACTGTCAGGTGGGGGCAGGCATCATAGTTGGAGGGTGGAATCCCCAGGGGGACAGGGCACCAGTCCTCCTGAAACTTTGAGGTATAACATATACGCAGGGAACTGCAGACATGTTAAGGCTGCATTGATGGATTTTTACATTTGCAAACCCCCACGTGCCACCCCTCGGATGGAGACACAGAGCATCCTATTGACCAGAGGGCCCCTCTGGCTCCTCCCATCACCGACCCCTCCAAGCATAGCCTCCCTCTGACCTCTATCACCAAGGTTTTGCCTGTGTTTGGACAACTGGGGCACATGTGTTTTTTGAAAGCATTTACAGTTTCATAACCACGCATTTAGAAAATGAATCTGGACCCTGGTCAAGCACCTGGCCGTAGTTAAGGGATGGGTGCAGTGGGTTCTGCAGTGGTGGCAGATCAAGCCCTGGGGGAGCCCAAAGGTACATCTGCTGCTGGTGGTCAGGCAGGTAACCAGGTCAACCCTGATGCTTTTATCTTTGGGGGTGAGGCGTGGCGTTTTCTGCCTCCTCGTAGAGCTCAGTGCACCCCAACACCGTCTGAGGGCCCCCTGTCTCTCCAGCAACCCCAAGATCCCCATCTGCCCATCCAGTGCCCACCCACACCCTCAGCCGCACCTCTCCCTGGATGGTGGCGCTTGAACAAGATATATAATCTCCCTGTGCTCTAATTCCTCTATTAAACAGGGAGCAGTCACAGTGTCTACCTTGTAGGTTTGTGAGAGGATGGAGTGAATCGATATTCAATAAGTAATATTTGTACAGAACTTAAAGAAACTGTTGATACACAATAGGTGCTTATGTAAAAATTAAATAAAAAACAAACTTGATCCAAATTTAACTGGTGGGAATATCCTAGAAGACACAGGGGCTTTTACGGTTGGGTGTTAGAATCTTGAGGAAGGACAGAGATTTTCCTGTTTATCAGGCAAAGTGGGAAGGGTCCTCTGGGTCCTCCTGGAGTCGGGGGTCCCTATTGCTCTCCTTTGCACGAGGAGGAACCCGGAGGAAGTGTCTGATAAAGGCCCAATGCCTGACTGATTTCCTGGGGGCCAGGATGAGGGTCACTTGGCTCTTATCAACTTTTACTTCGCCTGCCAACCTGAAGCCCCGGAGATTTGAGCCATGGAGAAGCCAGGTCCAGGTGCTGCAGGAAATACATCCCCCAAATCTCCTTGCCTGGACACATAGTCCTTCATCCCCCGCCTTCCCAGAAAACAGAATGCATTTTCCCGCCCACTCAGCCTGGATGCACGCCTAGAACACGTCATCCCTGCAAGCAGCACACATTTCACAGAGAGCGTTCTCCATCACAGCCAAGGTCCTGGCCTGTGAGGCTGGTGACATTTGAGCCCTGTAGGAGGCTCTTTGCCTCAGGTGGTCCCTGCTTACAGGGACCAGGCCAAGGGCTCAGGGATGGTCCTGGTGCTCTTACAGATCTGAGTGCAACTATAGGTTCCTTGTGTGAGACTGGTCAGGTCACGTGCATGTTCCAAGCCTTAGTTTTCCTTCTTTGCAAAATGGGCATGAGCAACACTGACAGAGATGAGAATTAAACCAGGTGGTACAACGTGGTGGGGAAGAGCCAGACTCCTTGGGTTCCTTCCCTGGCTCTGCTGTGGGACATTGGGAAATGACTTCTCCGTGCCTGTTTATTCATCTGTAAAATATGGACAAAAGCTCCTACATCTCATGGTGGTTGGGGGGATTAAATGAGTTAATAACTATAAAGCACTTGGCATGTTACTTACCGTATTGCATAGTCAGTGACAATACATGATGTGTTGATATTAGCTCAGAGGGTAGAAGTTGGGCAAGTAAGTCAGAAAGCTGGAGTTGGAGTCCCAGCAACATCACTCATTAGCTGTGTGACCCTGTAAAAGTTACATTACCTCCATGTGTCTTGTTTATAAATGAGGTCAATAATATTACCTACCTCGAGCTGTGTGCTTTACAAGACTTAGTCAATAAAAACTGCCAACATACAATAAGCAGCAAATATCACATAATTGCCATTAATATTATTAATATACTAATGGATGGGAGGCAAGGAAGCTAACATTTATTGAGCACCCACTATATACTAACACATGGCATGAATCACCTGGCAAGGATATTCTAGGACCAGCATTGGGTTTCTGCAGTCAGTAGAGAAGGAAAGTGAGGTTCTGCTTATCCAAGATCCCATGGATGGGGAAGGCAGACCAGACCCTGATGTGCAATGTTTAGGGGTGGAGAAAAGACCCAATGCTTAGTAAAGGACCGAATGTCCCAAGCATAGGGTGTGGTGCCCGTGGCCCCTTTAACCCCCACAGTAACCCCGGCTGGGGGTATTACTGTCCGCACGGTGCTGATAACAGGCCTGAATCTCAGGGAGGTGAGTGGTTTGAATTCCTGCAGCTACGAAGTGGCAGAGCCGATTCAAACTCAGTTGTCAGTAGGAATTCTGCTTATGCAGGTGTCTTGGGCAAAACCTTACACTGACTCCCTTAGAGCCAGGGAAACAAGGTCTTTGTGTCTATTTAAAACCCAAGACTGAGGACCAAATGCCACAATCATTCCCAAGCCCTGGGGCCACATGCGGTCGTCTCTCCCAGGCTCCCAGGGACAGGGGGACACACTCAGAGGAACAAGGACACTCAACACTCAAAGCAGTTGTTGTTACCCAGAAATCTTTATTACAAAAATATTTTGCAAGCCAAAAAGTTTAAGTTGCAACTATATACAAAATGGGGCCTGTTTCCTTCCCAGCAGTCTTAAAATAAACTCTCGAAACCACGCTCCTTCCGCACTGTTGTTTCGACCTCTTCCTTTTCCTGGGGTTCGATACACAGGGTATGAGAATCTCCAGGCTGCCAGTCTGGAGCTAAAACTACACGGCTTCCTTGGCCTCATCCCGTTACTCCCCTTCCAAAATTCAAAGTAAAATAAAATTAAAATGGCACCAAGAAAACATTCTTTCAAGATTCTGCGTGAGTGTGTATGTGTGTGCGTTCTCTGGGCAGAAGAGAGGGAGACAAAGGTTTACAAGCCAACCTTTTGGAATTTGGAAATAACCCGAGCCAGGTGGCTGGGACACTGCTCCCAGATGCCACAGAGAAACTCTAGCTTGTCGGGCCAAAGCTGCCCACATGGCCTGTTGGCTCAGCTCATTCCTGGATGCCATCATGTGAAACATCAAATTGCTGTCCTCCAGAGAGCCGGGTCTGTGCTGAGTGCCCAGAGTTCCACCTGTGGGACATGCTGACTGCCAGGACAGTTCAGTTTCTCTCTTGCTCTGATGGCCTGAGCCAGCTATCCCTTGGGCACCAGATGTCTGAACCTGGGCGGGGGCAGGCAGCGAAGATTAGTGTCTCGGCCCTGAGAGCTGATCAGTTACATGTGAAGACTGAATACACAGCGTGCAACATTTGCTTGCCCTGGGCCCAGCCAGGCTCCTACACTGAAATGGAAGGATAGGGGTCAGAGGACAATGGATCACAGTCTCTGTCCAACCTGCTGAAACAGAGGGACAGAAAGGTGGGCCAGTCCTGGTTTCATGGCTGCCCAGACCGCCTGTCTGTCTTGGATTTAATCCAGTTTGATCCCAATAGGCTCTGAGAGCAGAGATGGAAGATCCCCTCTGCAGAGATCAGCTCAGAGAGTGGGAATGGGGGAAGGTCGCTAAAGGAGTGGGGAAAAAAGCCAGGCACAGCTTTCTACCCTGCATGGCCCTAAAGTGCTTATGAGGAGTGGTGAGGAGGGGAGGGAGGCATCTCTCCTCTCCCCTCTTTTCAGGCAAGCAGACTGAGGCATTAGGTCTCGACAAGACCACAGGGCGAAGGAGGCAGCCTGGAGCAGCACTGGCAGGTTCAGACTTACCCACTGCGGGCAGGGAGGCGGTAGTACCAGCCACGTGGCTTGGTTGAGAACGTGGTCAGTTTAGTCCTGGAGAGAAGGCTAAGCATCTCCATGGAGCAGCCAAACTGGAACCTTCTTCCCCATCCTCAGCGCCCTGGGCCACGGGGGAAAGACACTTCCTGCTGCAGGGCATCCCCTCCAGGAAACCAACCACTACACCGTAGACGGCACAAGACCCAACTGTGTACTTCAACACATGACAAAGAGCCAAGATAATGCTGCCGTTGTTTTAAGAAAAAAAAAAAAAAAAAAAAAAACAGAACAAAACACCACGGATCAAATTTTCTAACACCTCAGTTTCAAGATTGCACGTTTCACATTTATCAATAATTTACAGGCGTCCACAGCGAGATGTTGCTGAGTTAGTGCTAGCTGGAGGAAGCAAGCTCAGGTCTAGAAAGGAGAGGCAGGTCCACGTGGAGTGTCACCATCAGGATGCCGGGTCCTCGAGGAGCCTCAGAGGGCAGGAGGAGGAGGAGGGTCTTGTTACTCAGTCCTTGGCGGTGGTGGAGGGTTCCTTGGAGGGTCTTCTCCTCCCCAGGGCTTGTGACTTGTCAGTCTAGGGTTGCGGGAGGCCAGGACGGCTGGCAGCAACCTCACTGAGTCTCAGGATGTGGTCCCAGAGTTTTTTCCTAGCTTCTCCATGGATGGGATGGTTTAATCTAAACAGAACTCTTCCCGAAGCCCCAGCTGGACGGTGGCGGTGGTGGTGGGAGGAGCAGGTGGGCTTTTTCTCCTCCTCACCTTGGAAGATCAGGCTGCAGAGCATCAAGGAGGCTGTCAAGAGTCACTAAGACCATGACCAAGACCCACGGTAGATGGAGAGGAGCATGAGAGTTCTTGGACCCTTGGCTGCCCTGGCCGGTTCTAAGTGGGTTCCCCGGCTGGCCTGGCAGCATCAGCCTCTGTGTGTGGTAGTGTGAGGGGCTGTGGCCACCCTGGAAATGCTGGAGAGCCAAGCGGGTTGGGGAGACAAGAGCCAGCCTCATCCTTGGGTCCCAAGGCCTGTGCCACCACAGCCCTCTGGGAACTGGGCTGGCTGCCCGTCGTGGGACAGGAAGGCTCAAGGGCACTGAACTGAGACGATCTAGGCCCTATTCACTTCCTCTGGACCTGGACGCTGGCATACTCTGAGTGGGATGGCTCGGGCTTGGGGGCTGACTGCTTTGGGGCCCGGTTGAGGTGGACCATGTCCAGGTCAGCATAGGTAAGGCTGTCCTCAGGCGTGGGCTGCTGGACAGCCTGAATGCTGGCGTATTCCGTGTGGTTGTTGGACTCAGCAGCCCGGGGGGCAGACTTCTTTCTCTTGGGCAGGTTCAGGTCTGCGTATGTGATGTCGTTGTTGTCCTGGATCTAAATGAGACAGGGAGAAGGTCATCCTGGAGCCCCTAGCCTCTCACCCACTCATCAGTACCAAGTCTGGATGCTTCCGTTTCCTGGCCTCCACTTGACTCAGCCATAATTCACACGCGGCCCTTCCTGGCTGAGGTTACCTGCCTCCAGCCTTAGCCTTCCAATCCACCTCCCTCCTCTCACAGCCTAACGATCTTCTTGAAGGCCACTGTGGTCACCTCCCAGTCCTGACTCAACGTTACCCCCTCCCACGGTTCTGTCCTGTCTTGTCAATACTCCTACCTCTGCCTAGCATCCACCCCCTTCCTTCTCTTTGTAATGAATTCAACCCACCCTGGATGTTTAAGAACAAGCATTGCTTCATGCTGAGACCCTCCCATCAGCCGGGTCCAGGGATCCTTCTCTGTGTTCCCTCAGCCCATGTTTCTCCATTGCAGCACCCACCACATAGGACTGTGTCTATCTGGGGGTCTGAGTAAATGCTGATCCTCCAGTGGATGGGGACATTCATTCATTTAGTCGTTTATTCAACAACTATTGGCTAGACATTTGTTATGACACAGAAACCAAGGCTGACACAGAAGAAGCCAGGCCAGTGTTGAACGTACGAATGAATGAATGAATGGCAACAACTTCAGCCTCATGCGGGGTGAAGCTGGGGACAGGGGGACAGAGAATAAGGGTACAAGTTAATGAGACTAGTTATGTGGATGGAAAAGGTGCTGCAGTCAGAAGCCTGGAGTTTGAATCCTGGTTCTGTTCTCCCTAGCTGAGAGGTTTTGGGCAATTCACTTCACCTTTCCGGGCCTCAGTTTCCCCATCTGTAAAGTGGGAATAATCACCGAATCTGTCGCCAGGGTTGCTGTGAGGATCGGGTGAGATCATCGGAAAGAGCTCTCAGGATGGAGCCTGGCACATACTGAGTGAGCAGGTGTGTTCAATGAATGGCCGTAATCGTCAGCCACCCGAACCCTAACACTTATCTCCCCTGTGCTAATCTTACCACCCACAGCTACGCCTTAAAATTACCCATCAGGAATGATAAACTGCTTCTCCTGTGCCTGGCGCCTATGCTGCAGAAGCAGGGAGGAGCTGCCCACAGGGGTAACTCCTGGTTGGTGCGCGCTGACAACTGTGTCCCCGTTCCCGACGGTTGTAAGCACCATGCTGCCCCCTGGAGCACCTCATTCAGGCCCTGTCACAGCCCTGCTCAGGAAGAACAATGTACCCTGTTTTACAGGAGAAAAAACTGAGACCCAGGGAGGTTAAATAATTTGGTCAAAGTCACACAGCTGGGGAAGAACCAAGGTCTGTTGGATGCTAAGGCTGTGGTCTGACCACACAGCTCCTCTGCCCCACACCCTGCGCGTTCACACTTCACACTTCACACTTCTCTCTAGGAAACCCACATCAACCACATTAAATGCCCTCCATGGCAAGGGCTGGCACCTGGTGCCAGGAATCACAGAGAGAAGGCTGCAAGCGCCACAGCAGCTGGGTTGGGACTGCCCTGCTCACTGCCCAGGGCCTGGCACACAGTAGGAGCTCAGCAAGTCTTCGCTGACTGAATTTTGTACAGGGTTCAGTGATCAGCTCTTTTTTCTGTCATTCTTTTCCCAGAACGTTCCAGAAGGAAGCCTGGAGGTAAAATGACGGGGGGGGGGGGGGCCGGCGCGGGGAAGGTCCCCTTCTCCCATGCCTGGAAGTTGCCTATTGTTCTAGGTCCCTGAGCTCGCACCCAGGGCCACTGGGGGGCCGCGCTGGGTCAGGAGAGCAGGACACAACATTTTGGCCTACAAACATCATGTCTTTCACCAGCCCCGATTCTCTTCAATGGATTATCTCTAAAATGATGCCAACAGCCAGGGAAATGTCAAGGACAGCTGGTGTTCTCTTGTTGCAGGTTTAGGGCAGCGCCTGTCTTGTTACAAGACGCAGGGGAGCCCTCTGCCTCTGAGGTCTGACAGCGTCAGCCGGTATGGAGCAAGGCTAGGTTTCTCGGAAGTAGGCCAGCCACGCTGCCTGAGAAATCTCCTCAGCAATGGCAGAGAGATGTTGCCAGCTGGAGGAAGCGTGTCCTCACAGGAGGTAACTAAAGACACAAGGTCTTTCCATCAGAAGGAGACTGGCAGCGCTGTGTGCTACTCTGTGGGAGAGGCCCAAGGAGGAACTGGGAGTGAGCTGGGCAAGGTGCTCCCGGCGGAGGGACAGGCCTGGCCACGTGCATGCAGGCAGGATGGCACCATCCACAGGAAGGAAGGCTGCAGCCTGACTCCATTTACACAGAACACATTGTGAAGGGCGCCCCCTGGAGTTGTGCAATGAGTGGCAATGAGTCAAGAAGGTGGAGACGGACATCCTGGGCTGGAGCAGAGGGAGAGAATGTGCAGAGAACAAGGGGAAAGTGAGGAATGTAAGATCCTCCACCCTCCGCACCCTCCCACCCTGAGAAAGGAGTCTTAATTTAGAACAGAATCTGCAACCCCAGCTGGTGTAAGAAAATCACACCATCGAGTTTCCCAGGAAGGGCATCTCACCGAAGACTGTACCTGGGTTATTTCTCTGGCGTTCTTCTCGGGCTCATGCAGCCTAAAAAGGAAAGAGACACACAGATAAAAATATCCTCCCTATCTCAAGCGCTCATGTAAATTGATAAGAATAACACTGAGGTTCCACTTCCTAAATGGGGGGAGGGCATGGCCGAGCGTTTCACAACAGAAATACCACTGCATATCATGTGTTTGGACAAACGGGTCCATCTCACGAAAAAGGGATTTTAAGCAATGCACTACCGAACTTTTTAGCTACTTTTGCGGCAAGGATCTTCAACAATTATAATACTCGGTGAGGGGGAAGAGATGGTGAAACTGACATTTTCATATATTGCTGATGGGAGGGGCGCAGTGGTACAACCCTTTTGGGAAGCAGCTTGGCTAGCCCAAGCAAGAGCTTGGAAGGTGTCCTCATCTTTTGACTCACAATTGCATCTGGGGGAATTCAAAATATATAAAAATGCTTTATGCGCAGAGGCACTGGTGCAGGGCAGGGGAGGGGCGGAGGGAGGTCTACGTCTCACGGCTCTGCCAGTTGGGAGTGGTTACAGAAATCAGGATAGACTCGTAGATAAAGATTTAAAAGGCTTATGAAGAGGTTTCTTTTTTATTGCAAATGATTACATTAAAAGATAACTGAAAAAACAAAATTCTCAGTGGAGTGATCTCAATTATGAAAAATGTGTGGATAACACTGGAAGGAAACAGTAAAATGCTAACAGCAGTGATCTTTGGGTGGTATTTTTTCCTTCTTTTTAGTTTCCCATATTCTCCAACTGTTCCTTAGTATACACATCCAGGTGTTTTCATTAAAAAAAGAAGAGAGAACGACCAAGTGTCCTGGTTAATCAAAGGAGCCATTCATGCACTTGATTCTGTAATTGGAGGCCGTGGCTTGGCTCACCGCAGGGCCGTAATCAAGGTGGGGAGCGAAGCAGAGCCTCTGGTTCTGCAGGAGTTGTATAAATCCTCAAGCTGCACCTCTGGGGACATTAGCTGGATAATGTCAGGAATGGGCAGTGGGGCTTGGCAGTGGGGTTATTAATGGATGTGGCATGAGTACTTGGCTCTGAAGGCAGTTCTGGGGCATGATGGGCCCAACGTGGCCACAGAAATGACACTCCAGGAGCAGGGACACTGTCTGGCGGGGAAGGGCATGCAGATCTATCCCTATCCCACCTGCTTTCAATCCTTCTAGGGCTCCCAGTGCCTCTGGTTCAAGTCCAACTCATCATCCTGCTCGTAAATCCCATGTGGTCTGGCCCCTATTGACCTCCCCCCCGCCTCCGACTCATTCACTGCTCTGTCCTCATTTCCCCACTTATCCACTCATCAAATATTTCTTTTTCTTTATTTCTCTTTAAGTCCTCACCTGAGGACATGCTTAGAGGGGAAGGAAGGGAGAAAGAGAGGGAGAGAAACATCAGTGTGAGAGAGAAACATCGATCGTGCACGTGCCTCGACTGCAGACTGAACCCACAACCTAGGTATGTGCCCTGACTGGGAATCAAACCCACGACCTTTTAGTGTATGGGATGATGCTCCAACCAACTAAGCCGTATCATGCATGACTTCACCCACCAAATATTTCGCGAGGACTACTAGATGCGACACACTTTATGTATCAACAGCAGTCTTGAATGACCTTCTTGACCACTTTTTCTCTCAGTTAACTTGTGTTCAGTCGAGACTCAACTAGGCATCATGTCCTTGGGGAGGCTTCTCTGACAGCGATGGGCTCACTGGGCTGGGTCTTCATGACAATTCAAACCTCCTTATATATCTTCCAATCTGGTTTATGTGTCTGCCTGCCTGCCTGTCATTCTTCCTTCCTATATGGGCGCTCAAAAAATGCTCAAGAGTGACGTGGGATGAACGTCAGTCAGACTGCCCCAGCGCCTCTGCACACTGTCTTCCTTGCCTCTTCATCTAGTTCTCTCCCTCTCTTCCCTCAGATCCTGTTTCAAACAGTCTTTCCTCCAAGAAACCTTCACTAAACCCCCCGACTCCTTTTTCAGAACACTCAGTTCCTTTCTTTCAGAGCAATATTCCAGACTGGAAAAAATTATCCATTGTGTCATGCCTGTCTCTTTTCTGGTCTCTCCTATCTCTACGATGCATCCCTGTGCGCGGGCTAAAGAAGTGGAAGCCATCCCCGTGTCTCCTCTCCCCTTCCTTACAACCCATGTCTAATCCACCACAAGGTTTGTTGACGCTGCACAAAATACATATTAAACCCAACCACTCCATCACCTCCGCCATCCTTGCTCCCTAGATTCCTGAGGTACCTGCTGCCTATGTTCCTGCTTCTGTTCCTGCCCTTCTGGATACCATTCTCCACATGTAAAATGCATAAATGATGTCATATCATTTTTCCTCTCAAAACACTCAACCCCTTCTCCCCATACAGTGAAGTCCACCTCCGTATCCCGATGGGTGAGGCCCACGTGCCCTGCCCCGGTTCTCCATCTCTCTCCCCCGGCTCACTGCACTCCAGCTGCCCTGGCCTCCTCCAAGTTCAAGGACATCCCCAACTGCTCCTGCCTCGGGGTCCTGGCACTGGCCGTTCCTTCGCCTGGTCCTCCGGCTGCTGTTGCCCCACATATCCCCATGACTGGTGCCTTCTCATCCTTCCACATTCTTCTAAATGTCACCTCCTTAGAGAAGCCTTCCTGGACCACCCACCGTACCCCACTGCTCGCTCTGCCCCATACCCAGCTTTATTTGATTTAGTCAGCACCTGCATCACGCTGTGTATTAACCTCCCAGTTCGTTCGGTCACCTGCCTCCCAATGGACCGTGGTCTCCATGAGGGCAAGGACTAGGCCCATCTCCTTCACCACTGGAGCCCTGACACCCAATAATGGGCTGGTGCATTGTTAGCAAGCTATACATATAGATTGAGGAATGACTAACTGAATGAATGAATGACCATCTCTCCCATCGGATCAAAAGTGCCGTGAGACCGGGGCTAATGTCATTTTTGCTCCCTTTTGCAATCCCTCAGCTTAAGGCCTGGCACCGAGCTGGGCTCCATCAGATGAATAAATGAAAGTCTCAGGGAAGCCCTAAATATTCCAAGGATAAATGCAGTGAATGTCTGACAGGTGAACAAATGGCCAACTGAATGAACCCTAGTGCCCAATTAAGGGAGCAGACACATTTTGCTGTCATCTGAGCTGGGGAAGATTATAGACAATGTTCTGCATGTATGTCCCTGACCTAGGGAGTTGGACATAGCCAGTGCCTGCACTGGCTCTGCAGCCTGAAGGGCCCTGTGAGCTCAAAGCGGCAGCAATCCCTTTGGCACCCTCCCCGGTGCGCTGTGTTACCCATGCCAACGTCCTCCAGAAAGCGTCTGATCCCAGCCAGCGCAGCGGAAGCGGCGGCTACATGGGTAACCACCACTACCGCTTGCGAGCTATCTCTTTGGTTTAGAGAGATGAAAGGGAGCAAGCGATCTCCCGGCAGCCTGTGTAGGCTCACGCTGGAAAAATACAAAACAGGCAGAAAACGGCAAGCTTCTCTGGGGAAGGAGAAATAGGCAGCAAGAGGCATGGGCGCAGATAAAGAGCATCAGCTTCAGTGTCAGAGAAATCGGGAGGGAGTCGCAGTGCCAGCACTTCCTGGTTGTGGGACCTGGGGAATGTCAGATGACTCCTCTGAGCCTCAGTTTCCTCAACCACACATAGGGACAATAAAAACTTTCAAGAAAGGGGTTCTCAAAGTCTGGCTCGGGAACAGTGGCATCAGCACCACCTGAGAACTTGTTAGAAATACAAATTCTGCATCAGAAACTCTGGGGGTGGAGCCCAGAAATCTGTTTTAACGAGCCCTCCAGAGGATTCTGCTACACACTCAAGCCTGAGAACCACTGCTCAATTAAATCGGGATAATAGTAAATCATAGGGTTTTTGTGATAATTAAAATCACCTTCGGGCTCATAGAGGCAAAGGCATAGATCGGTTCCTGGGGCCCAGCGAGCGCTCAATAAATGTTAGCTGCTGATGCTGTTATCATTATTATTATTGACACCGCCCTTTTCTTCTAGAACTTATTGTCTAATTGGGGAGATAAGGCAAATGAAAAATAATGACAACAATAAAAACAAAACAAAAAAGAGAGATACTTTCATATCTGCGGCCGTGAAGCCACTGAGAGGGGGAGTCTGCGGGAATCAGAGGAGGAGACGGAGGTTGCTGCGGTGGTTTGGGATGGCTTCATTCATTCACTCATGCATTCACTCATTCATTTAACAAACCTGGATGGAGCACCTATTGCATTCCAGGCCCGGTGCCGTGTTCAGCAGCAACGAGCAGTGAACATGAGGGACATGATCCCACCCTCCAGATGGATGGGGTCTAATCTGGGCACAAGTGCAGAGAACACACCAGGATGTTAATGCAGGAGCACCAGGAGAGTTCACGTGAGGGGCTCCTGATCCTGGAGGAGACGATGCCCTTGCGGAGCCCAGAGGAAGAGCAGGAGGTAACCAGGTGAAAGGAGGGGTGCCCACTCTAGCTTCCATGTTGTACAACTCCAGGGGGCGCTGTTCATAGAGCCCACTGTGACTGCTGCCCCCTGGAGCTGCGGAGACGCTGGGTGGTGAGTGAGCAGCAGTGGGGAGCACGTCCTGGAGAGGGGCCAGCGCATGGGGCTAGGAGGAGAGCGAGGCTTGAGGGAGGAAGTGACAGGAGCGCAGCGTGGGCTGAGCCACAGGACGTGAACACTGGGGAGTGGCCAGGAGTAAAACTGTCCATGTCAGCAGGGGCCAGACCGCGAGGGGCTTGAGGGCCTCAGTAGGGCATCTGGATTCTCTTGAGGGTCACAAGAACCACCGGAGGTTTTTAGGCAAAGTGTAGAAGCCAAGTCTCGCCTTTGCAAAAGAGCATACTGGGTGGGCACACGCATAGCACTCCCACTGCCCCCAACCTTGGAATTGTCCTTGACTCTACATCCAATCCGTCAGCAAGTCCTCTTGGCTACGTATCCAAAATGCATCCAGAATCTGACCATTTCTTGCCCACCCCACCATCCTGGCCGAGGCCACCACCATCTGCTCGGACCTCTGCAGAAGCCATCTCCCTGGCCTCTCTGCCTCCACCCTTGCCTCCTATAGCCAGGCCCTCACAGGACACTCAGGATGACCCTTCCCAAACAGAAGGCAGATCATCTCCCTCCTAGGGCACCTCATCCCCCTGGGAGTAAAACCCGGGATCCCAGCGGCCGCACGCCCTGGACCATGGGCCTCCGCCCCAGATCCTCAGTTCCTGCTCTGTAACTCAGAGATCCACAAAGCTGTAAAAAATCGGAAGATCTGCAAAATCCATTGGGTGGCAAAACCTGACCTAATCCAACATGAAGCTATTTATGGTTTTTATTTATTGCTCTTAGTACAGACGTTCATATATTTCCAAGCAGGTATATCCATGTAGTAGATCATGGGGTGCTGCTTCTATTCTGCTGGGGTGAACATCGGGGGCCTCCCTAACGCTGAAAAGCCTGGATGAGTAGCACATCTGGCTGCACGGCTTCGGTTAAGAGCTCGTGGACCTGCATCTCCTGCCCTTCCTCTCGTCCCTTCTGCCCCAGCCACACAGGTCTCCTCTGCACCTCCTGGCCCATCTCACCTTGGGCCTTAGCCACACCCGCTCTCCTGCCTGCACACACCTCTGCTCCCTAGTTCCCCAGCTCCAAGCCCTGCACACACCTTCAGGGCTCTGCCCTAAACCTCCACCCCTCTGCTCTGCCTGATTTGTCACCACCTGACAGGACATCATATATCATTTGACCTCTACACTTACTGCTGCTTCTCTCACCGGTGTCCGAATGCCCTTTAGGTCTGGACTGATTTTTGTTCACTGCTGTATCCCCAGCACCCAGAACAGAGCTGGCACATAATAGAGACTCAGCAAAAATCACTGAAAACATGAGTCAACAAACTAAGGCACCATCTGTGACATAATGGCATCGCCTTAGCCTCTGACCAGGGCACGGGCTTCGGGAGGGCACAGATGCTTTCCATCCTCCTTGCCCGGCGTTCCCAGGGCCGCCCGTGCCAAGGTACTCAATAAATATTTAAGGAACGAAGGAAAGAGCAAAGTATACAACTCGGATCTGGGGGTGGTGTGTGCAGGAGGCTTCTGCCACAATCCAAACAGGATTTCATAAGAGTCTTGCAGTCTGTGGACAGCAGGCAAGAATTCAGTGCCTCTGGGCCCGGAAATCCCCTCAAATCCCTTTATTTGAGACAGTAATTAAAAATGGGCCTGGCATGAGGAGCTTACAAAGGA
Source organism: Pteronotus mesoamericanus (assembly GCF_021234165.1). Lineage (NCBI taxonomy): Eukaryota > Metazoa > Chordata > Mammalia > Chiroptera > Mormoopidae > Pteronotus > Pteronotus mesoamericanus. Next base: position 22,143,512 of record NW_026555105.1, on the reverse strand, counting down.
AAGACATAGAAACACTGACGCGCACAGGTGTGGGGTCGGTGAGTGGGGATTATGCTTTTCAGCTCTGGGGCTGTCAAGCGGCTCAATGACAATTGCAAGAGCACCCCAGCCCATGGAGGCACTTACCTTGTAGAAGAAGTGGAGCCCTTGGCTGAAAGAGAAAAGAAACAAAGGCCAGTTACTTAACCTGGACACATATTTTTCTCAGTAAATGTGGAGGGTGGGGTGGACAACGGTTTGTCTCTGGTGACATTGGGAGACATGGTTGAAATCCTATCCTCCCCACCATAGGACACCCCACGCCCACCCAGGGGGTGCTCCATTATCTCCCACTGAGGGAGACCAGGAGCTGTGCCGGCCTTCCTGCTTTCTGCCCTCTGGGAGTTGCCAACGGTCAGATCCCCCAGCAGCCTCAGCTTGGGAGGGGCCCCCTGCCCTGCCCCTGGTCTGGGTGACGCCACGGTCCTCGGCTGAGGCCCTGCATCAAGCCTGGTCCCAGCCCCGGCCTTTCACTGCTGGAGAACAGCCTCTAGCAGGGCTGTGAGCTGGGGGAGCAGGTGCGAACCCCACTCCGGCCACCCCCGGGCTCGCTGCCTGACCCTAGGTGGGCCATTTTTTCCCCTTTGAGCTTGAATTTCAGCTACGTCACAGGATTGGGCTGGACACTCATTTATTTTCATGTCACTGCTTTCTCAAAAAGGATCTTGGGAGGAAAGAAAGGGTCCATCTGGTACAGAGATTTTTAAACCTGTGCTATGGGGTATCCCGCAGAGAAGCCGCTGGGGTTCTGCCACCACTTGACTTGAATTTCACTGCAAAATTGTAATTAAAAAGCAACATGCACACTCAAATGTGCTCTACACCTCATGTTAACAGGCCGGAGGCTGCCGCAATGCAAAAATTCTCACTGCCAGGCTAATGCTTGGTGCCTGGGCAGGTACTAGGTTTCTAGGTGAGCAGGTACCACTTGGGAAGGTTGCAGCTCAGCATCTAACGTCTGAATGGAGGCCGATGGTTGCAAAGTGCTGGGACACAAGATGTCTCAGGGGGTTCAATGACTGATCACCCCCATTTGACATCAAAGAGACTGGGTGACTCCTTACGGTCACACAGCTGGTAACCGGTAGAATTGAAATGAAGGTATTTCAGTGGATTGAGGTAGAAGATGGGTGGGCCCTTCCAGGGACCAAGGATCTCCCTAGGGTGGAAGTGATGTGCAGACTTGAGCCCTGAGAACCAATGCCAGGGTTTGAATCCTGACCCCACCACTTACCAGGTATGAGGCCCTGAGCAAGTTTTGCAACTTTCCCCTGCCTCAGTTTACTCGTCTGTAAAATGGGGTTAATAATATTACAGAAGTCCATGCTGAGAACAGTGACTGACACATCAGAAGGGCCAAGTGAGTGCTGGTTGTCACTGTTGCTGGAGCCTATGTTTGAGAGCTGGACTCTGCACACACACAGACCCATCACTCAGGGGCTGGGTGACCCGCACCCATGTCTGCAGCTGTCCAAGGCCCCGCTCCCCCTCTGGAACGCCTGGACGCTGATGCCTAAGTCTCCAGTAACAAGCTCATGTGTGCTGGCAGGGACATGGTGCCCAGGGACGAGGCTCTGGACGAGCGGCTGGGATTTCACTAATAGTCGTCAACGCGCCATCCAGTGGGCTGGCTTGTGACCCTTGGCGGGCAAGGAGTCCTCTTGTGTGGGCTCTCCAGGAGCTTTAGGGAACCCACTGGGTAAATGATTGCAGAAGCCCTTCCAGATTCCAGAGATGCCAGGCCCTCCCGGATGGCGAGCTAGAGGCTCGGCCAGTGCTCATAGCTACGTCCTTCCAGCCAGCGCAGGAGGGAGGGGCACGCTGGGGGCAGAGGCGAGGGGTGCAGAAGAGACGTGGGGCTGATGCGCGACATGCCCCCTCGAGCCCAGCCCGGGGGTCGGGTGCACAGAGGCACCTAAGGACAGCACCTCGCACTTCGCGGGCTGTGGCACGTCGTAGTTCACAACCAGCGTTTTAAAGAGAACTTAGGATAGAAGATGGCAAAAAAGAAAATACCAGAGTTCTAATTTTAGCTCTAGGGGTGTGTATGTGTCAGGTTCAAACACGAAATATATTTCTATCACTTAGAGTCAAGTAAGTTTCAGACATACTGGCTTAAAATTGTTTCCTTCGAGATTTAGGAAAGAGAACTTGTATTTTCTGAGGACTGAGAATGTGTTAGCGATGTTATTTCACATGCGCTTCTTTGGTTTTATAATTATCCTTTAACTCAGGCACTGCTATACCCATTTTACAGGTGAGGAAACTGAGGTTTGTGGGGACCAAACTGATTGTTTAGAACCTGTAACAGCCCTGTTTTGTCTGACTCCAACGTCAGAGGCCTTGCCATAGCAGAAACTACACAACTACACACCACACACACATTTACACACGGCCACGATGTCCTGGATTTGAACATGTACCCACCGGCCACTGTGAGGGGAATTTTCCAGGGAGGTGGCTCATGTTTCTGGCCACACATACAATGTTGATGACAGGAGCTAACATTTATTGAGCACTTGCTGTGTGCCAGGTACTTCCCTAACCTTTTACATGTAGTCACCCACTTATTCCTCCCAACAGACATGCAGGTGGGGAGGGTGGTATCCCTACCCGCTTCCAGCCTCCTGCCTATGAGCTGGGCACGTAGCCTGGACAGGTAAGAAGAAAGCAAAAGTTTGCCAGGGGTTCCTGGGAATATTATTTCTCCCTGAGACCTTCTTGCCACCCTGGCAGTTCCGTTTCCCACCTCGACAGTGGTCCCATGAAGAGGGGAGGCCTGGGGCAGAGGTGGCCGTCTGGCACCCATGAAGGGAAGGCCCCGGAGGGACCCCCCCGGGTTCCAGCCTGGGTAAGCGGTCGCGCCAGCCATGGCACTGCTGCCTCTGGCCCTCTTGCTCATGACTGCGACAAGTTGGACATCCTCAGGGCCTGAGCTATGCGGAGCCCTTTCCCGTGGCCCCTCCCTCTGGAAAGGACAGCCCAGGGGCAAACTTTTGGGGAGGAAGCAGGGGATCCACTCACCTTTCTTCTGCCGGACTCGCAGGAGGTAGAGGGCAGCGATCAGCAGGGCCACCAGCAAGGCACACACCACGCCCACCGCAATGAAGACATTATTCAAGTGGTTACTCTTATCTAGAGACAAGACAGAATAGAGGCTTCATGTATGCAAATTTAAAAAAAAGAAAATCACAACTCATTGATTCTTTGGACCACTAGACGGGCGTCATTAACTGAGGACACCTGGCTGGGTCTTCTCGGACGTTTCGAGCCACACGGGCACATTCATGGTTCTGCACACAGGTCCCCCCGGGGGTGAACCCCGGTAGCACCAAGCCGCGCCGAGGGGCGGGGAAAACTGTCTGGTGCTGGAGCCAGAGTGGAGGCCGGGCTGCAGGACATGGCACGGACATCACCCCTGAGGGGCGGAAACACGTTCTTCCTCATCTGAGTGAACCAGGGTGGCCACCGTGGTGGCACAGGTCCATCCCAAACCCGAGGCACAATGGGGACAGTGGGGAGTGGCAGACATGCAGGTGACCAGAGGACGCTGGAGACCTCTCAGGGGCTGTCCGCTGATTAGTGCCCGGGACCTGGGCGTAGGGGCTCTGACCCCAGGACACTTGAAATGAAGACAAGGCTGTGGCAGACCCCCGGGCACCCGGAGGGAATCCCACGCTGGAGCAGAGTGGGTGGTCAGGGGCAGGGCTCCGAGCTGCAGAAACCTGGGCTCAGGTCAAAGGTGTGTGGCCTCGAGCAAGTCATTTAAACCTCCACACGCTGCCTTCCTCTTGTGTCACGGGGGCCAAGACTAATCTTTGCTACGCCGGACAGCTCTGAGGACAGCTCAGTCACTAACCAAACGACCAATTCACTCCCTCATTCTTTCTAAGTCTTATTTCCTGAATGCCTACTGTGTGCTAGGCTGTGTGCCAGGTCCTGAAGCTGCATTGCCAGGGTTCCTAGCAGCTGAGACTCAAAGCGAGGGCCACAGAGCTCATCTCTTTCAGCACTGCCACGTGTAAGCAGAGAGGCCCAGAGAGGGGCACTGACTTGTCCACGGTCACCCGGCAAGGCTGGCACCGAGCCAGAGGTTGGTCTGTACATCCTGTGTCCTAGTGCAGCACTCATCCTATGAAAGCCAGCCACCAGTGACATCAAAGGGACAACTTGACAGGGTCACAGGACTTCTTTAGAGCTCTCTGTTCCCTTGACGGTGCATGGAGGAAAAACATGGCCTCTATTCTACTCCATTCAAAGGGCCTGCTGTATAGAAGGCACAGCCATGCTAACGACAGATGATGGCACCTTCCACAGTGGCACCAAAATGCCAACTATGTGCTGCCATTTGAAGAAAGAGGGACCCATGACAACGCATTGGAAGGGGCCTGAGAATATGACACCCTGACACCTTGAACTCTCCCACGAGACGCAGCATTACCATCATCTTAAATGAGTACGGACTTTGGCCTAGAAATACACTTTGGAAAATCGTCCTACAGAGTAACAGAACATGTACAAGGACACTTACTGCAGCAGTGATTCTACTTGAGAAAAGCCACACACAGCCCAAAGCCCCCGCCCACTCCCGGGGGGGCAGGCTCGTAGTGGCAGCCAGGGCACTGGGCAGAGGTTAGAGAGAGCAAGAAGGAAGGAGGGGCTGACGTGGACGGTGAGCGCAGGGACTGCTGGGTGAAGCAAGCAAGAGGACGTGGGACAGGACAGCTTCCCTCCCTCTCTCTTTCTTTAACATACATTGATGTCAAAAGATCTATAAAGATATGTACCAGACTCTTGCCAGTGGTGACCATGGAGTGTGGGGTTTGGGGGAGGAAAGCTCACTTCAAAGGTCTACTTTCTATCTACAGACTGCTGGATTATTCTAGAGTAAGCATGAATGAATAATTACAACATTAAAAAGGATAAAAGTTCAATCTAGCGGGGTCAGTTGGGGTGGAGGCCTCACCAGAGGGTTCACCTGGGCCCAGGCCCTTCTGGTGAGCGGAGGCCTCCAGGGTGAGGTTCCTGCTGACCGCCGGCTGCCCATCGTGCTGCACCTGACAGGTGAGCACCACGTCCCTGTGGGCGGATGAATTAACCAGGATCCAGCTCCTCGAGCTGAAGGTCCCATCCTTGTTCTCCACGCGGGTCGAGGGTGTTTCTGTTCGGGACACGCTTCCGTTCTCCAACCAGGTCAGCTGTAGGCGCTGGGGGTAGAAGTTCTTCACCTGGCAGGTCACGTTCACCTGGTTCTCTGACATGAGGTGTTGGGTAACTTCCAAGGTGGGCGGAACTGAAACAGCACAGGGCAGAAGCTCTGACCTTGTGGAACAGACAGATCACAGCGGGGCTCCATTATTTAGCTCCCCCGCCACAGCAAGGGGGCAACTCAGGACAGGGCGAGGTATGCACAGGTGCTCCGAGTCAGGGTTCTCTTTGCATGTGAATGAAATCACTAAGCACAGTGCCCTGCCCATAGTAGGTACTCAAGAACTGGTAGCTGCTATTAGGGTAATATGAGTGAAATCAACCAGCACAGCCCAGCATGCAATTAGAACATAATAACTATAGCAAAATAAATGAAATCACCAAGCCCATAGCTGCTTGGCCTATAGTAGGTGCTCAGTTATTGGAGTTGCTCTTGGTAAAGTAGGTGAAACTACCGAGTACAGTGGTAGCTGTTCACCCGGCAGCTGCCATTGAACAGTGGTGAATGACAGGCACATCCGGGGACCTGGTGAAGGGAAGGACTGTCAGGAATTAGGTTCCATGAAAATCACACTCTGGAGCAAAGAGCAAGAGGAGCAACAGGCTTGGAGGGTGGGAGCCCCGTAAGTGCTGGGGGTGAGGGACATCTACCTCGGATGACCTCAGACAGGTTGGCAGTCTGACGAAGAGGAGGGCCCCCCTGCAGGGTGACGTGGTCCACCTGGCAGATGACCTGGGAGCGGACATTCCCCACAGCCAGCTGCACACTGGCCGTGCTGGAGACGCTGTAGGAAGGGCTGTCTCCCTCTGGGTCCACGGCGGTCCGGGAGGCTGGGAGCTCATTCCCGTCTCTGAACCATTTCAGGGTGATGTCCTTGGGGGAGAAGCCGTGGGACTCGCAGGTGAAGCTCACCGTCTGCCCAGGTGCGGCCCTCCCCGTGGGGGCTGATACCACGGGGGGCGAGGGTTTGGCTTTAAAAGGAGCATAACGAACAATAAGCATGGTTGTGATCATCAGCACTAACGATTAGCATGTGACACTGTCAAGAACCTTCTTATATATTATTTTTTCTCCTTCTAATAATGCTGGTGGGACGTGTCATTGTCCTCATCTTACAGCGCAGGACTCTCAGGCCCCCAGAGGGGACCTCTGCGTGAGGGGCAGGGCCCACAGCAGCTCCAGCCCTGAGTGCAAAGTGCACCTGCTTTCCTCCCCCGGTGATTTCCCAGCAGCCTGGGCTCAGGAACAACGTGACTGAGCGGACTCCCTCTTTGTGTTAACTCTCCTCACGGGCCTCCCCGGGGAACCTTCCCAGCTTCCCCGACAGTGGGGCAGAGTAAACGCAGGGGAAGCGGTGGGTACGGGACCCCCATGACAGTGGAACCAGCCTGGCAGCCGAGGAGAGGGGCGTCCGGGCACATCCCTGTCCCACCGGTGAAAGGGGACGGCAGCCATTTCCCCTTCCCCGGCTGCAGGGAGGGTGAGGTCGGGCAACGGGGGCTGTTTGGCTTCGCGGAAAACAGAAGATGCTTCACAAAAATAAGCAAGCACACATCTATTTTGAATTTGGACTGAATTTATATCCAGATCTCTCCCTCCAGGTCTTTATGACTTTATTCCATAGGTTTCGTTATTTCTATACATATTCCAGTGTGGTCTAATCTGTGCCAACCCATGAGTTTGAGAGAGATGGGTGATGGAATGTTTTTCTCAACTTGGGGTCTTCTCAAATTCAGATTTTGGGTTGAATCCAGTTTTGGGTTGAACATAAAGTTTACTGAGTGCCGAGAAAGCCAAATGTGATTTAGTTTATTTATTTATTTATTTGTTGAATTTATGGGGGTGACTCTGGTTAGTAAAATTATGTAAGTTTCAGGTGTACAATTCTGTAATGCAGTATCTGAATATCGTAATGTGGGTTCACCACCCCAACTCAAGTCTCCTTCCATCACCGTTACTCTCCCTTTTACCCTCTTTTACCTGCCCCACCCCCTTCCTGCTGGTAAATCACCCTTCTGCTGTCTGTGTCTATGAGCTTTTTTTTTTTCCTTAACCCCTTCACCCTTTTCACCTCGCCCCACAACCTGCTCCCTCTGACTCACTTTCTCAATCGTTATTACATGAGGAGAGACCCAGACACAGGCCGATGAGGCAGGCAGGGCTCCTCCTCCTGAAAGCACCCTCACACCATAGAATCCAAAGCGAGAGCAGTATCTTTTTATAGAAAGATTCTGTAGGGTCTCTCAAAGTTGTTAACACTACCTAACACCTTCTCTAACAGCGGGCAGACAGCAAATACTAACAAGGTTGTGCATCTGTAAGTGTCTACCTTGTTTCCTAAAACTCAGCAAACATTTTGAGGACACAGGTAAGGGGGTTTCACGTGACTACGTCATACAAACCCTAGCAGCCTGGATGTCACCACAGGGATGGGACGCTGGGATCAGTTACCATAGACCGAGAGCCCCTTGGGCTCCTGACGATGCACTGATGCCTCTGGGCCCTCAGCTGCTCATCCTCCCACCAGGCTGCAGGCAGGCGCCAGGCGGGCTCACTTATGGGATGAGGCTGAGAGAGGAACCCGGCTGGCCAAGGGCGCCCAGGGAGCACCGGGCAGGGCTCATCACCATGCACAGGGCTGATTAATTTTAGCACCTCTGTTCTTTATCTTTGAGCCCCAGTGACTGAAGTGGGTCAAAACACCACCCTGGTAAGAGAAATGAGGATGTAAGTAAAACACAGAGCCTGGCATAGAGAAGGTGCTTAATAAATAATCCCTATGACTATTACCATAATATCTGGTCTTTCTGGTCCTGAAACCACCTGTTCTTTAGGCAGTAAGAAGGAAAAGTAAAAAGCATAGTAGAAACACCAAGAAAAGTCTTAAATCCTGCCCCCCACAGCTGCATGGAAAACCCAGGTGAAGAAAGCAGAGAAACACCAAGTTATGGTTCTCTCTCTCTCTCTCTCTCTTTTTCTTTTTTTAAATGATCCCCTCAGGAAATAAGTTTGACGAATTGACTTTCAAAACACATGGGAGATCTGAAGCGTTTCCCTGCAGATTAATTCTTTACAGAAGCTGGAAGCATTTTGAAAAAGGAGAGCAGATCTCGGCAGTGACAAGCAGGTGTGCTGGGGCAGGAAGGGCTCTGGGGCTGGGCAGCGAGTGTTCGCGGGGAATCCCGGGCCTGCTTAGGCACGCAGGTGTTTAAGATGGGAAGGTGTCGCCAGCCATGGAGCTCGGATGTGACAAAGTGTCCGGGCTGCGCCTCCTCAGGCCTAAAGAAAGCAGGGGGCCACTCTCAGCCCTGGCCTGCTCTGAGGGAGGGTGTCCCTGCCCCTCCACATGGGCTCATTTCCTTGGGCCTCTGAGGAGCTGTCTTAGGCACATGCTATTCTGAAGCACCCGCACCTCCCAAAGGTCATGTTCTCACAGCCCCAGCAGCGGGGGGGGGGGGGGGCACCTTTCTCAGGGGAAAAAAAATACAAGGTTTCCTCAGTGACCTCAGAGAACATCTAGCTCAGGGCTCTCTGCCCTGGCTCTGCACTAGCAGCCTCTGGATAGTCAAAAAAATTCAGCTGCCAGGCCCACATCTGAGCAATTAAATTAGAATTCGTAGGAGAGAGCCAGGTGATTCCAGCGAGGAGCCAAGGTGGAAAGGCACGGAACCCCACCTCCAGCCCCATTATATTGGGACTTGGAAACGAAAGTGGCCCCTTCAAGTGCCTATGTCTTTGGCATGTCATAGCTCCCATTCGTCTAGCATTCACTACCTACCAGGCACTGCTGCCAGGCACTTCGCATGTGTCCCCTCATTCAGTCCTTGTAGCTGCTCTGTGAGGTCAGTGCTGTTACTGACTTGAGGACACCGAGGCACCGTGTGGGGAGTGATGCGTCCGACGCCACAGAGCCAGAAAGTGGCAGAACTGGGATGTGAGCCCAGGCAGGGGGCTCGGCCCATGCGCTCACCCACTGGGCCCTGACGTCCTGAACCGCCCATCTGGGGCTTCCCAGACACCCTCTCCTACCCTCACAGACCCCCGAACGGGAGCTGGGATCATCACCCCTTCACAGATGGGGACACTGAGGACTCCAGGGAAGCTGAGATTTGCAAAGACCACGCAGCTCGCTGTATGTTCAGACCATCCCGTGAAGGTTGGCGGGGCTCCCCTTCCTGCAGGTGATGCTCTGTGCTCAGGTCTTTCCACTCCCCGAAAGGAGTCCATGGTCATCATCATTTTACTGATGAGAAAACAGGTTTGGGACCCTCTTCCCGCCTGCCACTCTGTCCCAGGAAACTTCCTGTGAACCCCAAGCTTCATGTCCATCTATACAGCAGGTGCCACACCTGCAGGAGCCTGAGGCTGACCGCCTCAGGGATGCCTGACTTCGAGCAATTTGCAGGGAGGGGTCACCTCTGGGTGCCCAGGCCTGGGGACCCTCTAGCAATAGCTGGAGACGAGGGCTCCTGACAGCTGGGTCTAGGACATGAACTCTTGCTCACTAGGCGCTCAGTACCCTCTGGGAAATGTCCCTCCTCCTCATCCTCAGTCTGCAGATCCCAGATTACTGTGCATGGCGTTTCTGGGGGTGCGGCGGCCCCTCTCTGCTCTGTCCAGGCCACTGTCCACAGGCGCTCAGTGAGGGACAAACCCCACAACAATGGGGGGGATGCACCCCGAATGCTTCTATATGCTGAGCCACGTTGTTAGGAGCAGGGTCGGCACATCAGGGGACATTTGAGCATCTGTCTCATCTGGGTTGTAAAACTATTTCCACATCCCCACATAGGACTTTCTTTTTAACGGTATTGCGAAGGCCAGAACAATACAAGATTTTAAAGAAGAGGGTTGGAGCTGCCTGCGCACTTTGACAAGCACAGTGGGCGCTGCAGAGAGCAGGGGCTGTGAGTCAGGCTGTTTGGGGTTCAGATCTTGTCTCCTCATCCTGCTGAGGTCAGGACCCCTCTCTGAGCCTCAGTGTCCTCAACTGTAAAAGGAGCAACAGATGGCCCCTCCCTGACAGCTCTGGTTAAAGTCAATGCCACGATGAAGACATGGTCCCGGCCCCCTCCCGCCTCCCCGCTTTCTCATCCAGGGCGTCCTCTGGGCAGGCAGCTTGCGGAAGAGGAACGAGCGCTCTGCCAGCGGGCAGCAGACCCAAGATGGAGCCACTTACTTCCTGTGCTGGCCCAGGCTAGGGAGGCACCACTGGGGACCTTTTGTAATATTTGAAAATTCAGGATAAATCCATCCTCCCTGCCTATGTCCAGGGGTTGTGGGGGGATTCCATTGCTACCACATGTAGGAGGGAAATTTGGCAATTAAAATGCACACATACCCTCTGATGTGGCAATGCCAACTCCAGTGAGCATCACCCTCTTGAGCAAGGGGATGCAGGGTTACCCCCTCCATCACTGTTTTAATAGCCAGAGGTTGGGGACAACTCATATCCATCAGCAGACGGTCAGTGAACGATATTGTATCCATGTGCTAGAGATTGAAGCAGCGGTTGAACCTGGGGGAGCTCTAGCTGCTGATTTGGGGTGACGAGGCTGAAGGTTGGGAGAGGATTTCAATCAGCTTGGGCCTCAGGGTCTGAATGTGAGCGGCATGTGCACCTTTGAGAAACTGATGGAAAGGAGACATGCTGGCTCCAAGTTTCAAGGTTTGTTTTAGTGAGTTTTTATTGAGTGCTTCCACGCACCAGACTCTTTGATGGAAAGAGTGTCCAAAGTCAGGGCAAGAAGTAGCTGGCCTGGAATCAGATAGGGCTCTGGAACGATCCCCTCAGGCACTGGCCAAGAGACTGTGGGAAGGCCCCTGCCACCTGTTGGCCTGAAATGCCCATCTGTGCCTGGGGTGCTCAGGCAGGACGGTCTAAAGGTTGTTGTGGGCTGACATTCCAGGTTTCAGGATCCTGGGCTGAAAACCTTAAATAAGCATTTTTGCTGCTTCCATGGGATGATCCCAAAATCACCTACACAGGGAGCCTCTTCCCGGGGTGGAGGACAACCTAAGATGACCCAACTCTGCTCAGAGGCTTCAGTGACAGTGTGACTATGTCCCTGAAATAAAGGGAGTTTGTCAGACAGACCCACAGTGATCACCCAGCCCCTGAGCCCTCCTCCCAGCAGGGCTGTCGGAGTAAACGGGGGTCTGTGCCCCTTAGGGATTCCTTCTCACGTGATGCTTCTTAGGAGGAAATAAAGCAACATGTTTTCCCCTCCCTGCCCTGCATGCATTTCTCTCAACTGGAGGGAAGAAAGGAAGCTTCATAGGGGAAGGGCCTTTGCCTGCTTAGTTCACGGCAGCTCCCACAGCACCCAGAGCAGGGCCTGGCTCACAGCAGGTGCTCAGGGAGTGTCGGTAAGGGGTGGAGGGGCTCGGCCAGACTGAGGGGAGCACTCTCTGCGGGCCGGGGTGAGGTCTGACCTTGTGACGGGCAAGTCACTCAGACCTGCAGCTCCCTCATGCCTGGAACTAAGAGGCTGGACAGGATTGGAAAAGGCAGGGGCTGGGCAGTCACGCAAGAGGGTTCCAGACTTTTCCCACCCACTACCAGCCGTGGGGCCTGAGCAGACAGCTTGGCCTCTCCAGGCCTCACTCCCCTGACCTGCAGAAGGGGCGAAAGCAGACCAGGGATCAGATCCTGACTATGAGCACCCACTGCCACAGCGGATTCTTAGTTGTTGCTCGAAGAACTAATGTGTTACCGACTGTTGTTACACACCAGGGACAACGGATCCCGCATTCTACTCACCACTCACGGTGAGCTGAGTGCCTGCTCCAGACTTGAACTCTACGTTGTCAGTGTCCTTTTTGCGGAACTTCACACAGTAGTAGGTCCCGGCGTCTGCTGGGGAGATGTTACTGATGCGGATGGAAAAGTCCATGTTGTCTTTCTTCGTGGGGTCTCCAACCGTTGTTATTCGGGGGCCGAGGCCTCCTTTGAAATCGTAGATTAACACCCGGCCAGGCCCTGTCCCCCGGAACCACATGACAGGTCCCACGGTGTTAATGGAGGTCAGGGTGCATCTCAGAGTGGCCGTCTCTCCGGCTGCCACCGACACTGACATGTCAGGCTGAATCACCTGCAGCTCCTCACCTGTCCCTCCTGCAGGAAAGCACAGAGCAGTTGTTTATTCATCCATGCGTGATCATGTAGATTTTGTCAATATTTGTTAAAAACGGCTTACCTCGAGCTCAGCACATGGCATGTGTTGTACATGGGACCTTCACAATGAACCTATAATGTGAGGGCCTATTGCAAATGATGAAACCAACAGAGGTTAAGTGATGTGGCAGAGAGTGCATTTGAGGTCCTGAGCTCTCTCCGGGAGTGTCATGACTGAACTGGGCTCTGAATTCAAATCTGAATTCAGCAGGAAAAAAGGGGCACAGTGTTCCTAACAGAAGGAACAGCACGGGCAAAGGCTCAGAGGTGGGTGCAGTGTGCAGTGTGTGAGGGGCTCTCTAGGGGATTTAGGTTTTGTTTCAGGCCTGGCCTGGGAAGCCAGCTCCCAGGAGGGAAGCCAGACTCAGCAGCTGCGGCTCCTGTAGGCTGAGAAACGGTGAACTACGAGAACTTGAGTTTGGCTCAGTGCTTACTACAGCGTGACTTTGGCCATCACTTGGGCCGCCGAGAAGATCCAACAGGAACTCTTACGAGTGCGCTTGATGCTGCCAAGTACCACGTGAATGTGAGTGCTCCCATTAGGTGGGCAGGACCCTTTATTGTCCTCTCAGCCTTGGTGTTCTCATCTGTCACACAGTTATATGACCCCATTTTGATGTGTCTCTGGTAGGAACCAACCAACAAGTCTGGGCCAGGACAGTGTCAAACAGAAGGACCTGGTCTTTGAAGCCACCTGATCTAGTTGGAAACCTGGCTCACCTTTTATTTATATGTAACCTACTTTATCCATTGGTTTTGAGTCTCAGTTTTCTTATTTATGAGATGGGCAGATACCCCTAGTCTTCTGGTTTAAGTCACTTAGCACCAAGCTGGGCACAGGGGAGGCTACTGTCATTATACAATGAATAAATGAGGAAGGTTCTGTTTCTGACACTTCACTTCCACAAACCCTCGCTGATGCTGATGCTGCTGCAGGCCAGGCCGTCCTGGATGCTGGGGACACACAAGACATGGACAAGGTCGGGCCTCAAGGGCTCTGGACTGGGCAGCTGGAAGGAGTCCTGGAGGTCGGTGGTGGGGAGGGGTCTGAGCCCAAAACTGGAGAGGACTGGGGCACATGAGACAGATTCTGGGCAGAGGAGATGGCAGAGGGGAGGACACAGCCAGGAGGAGGAACAGGCAGGCGAAGATGCTGTGAGATGTGCTGCAGGTGCTCAGAGCAAGTCACAGCCAGAGCCCTGACTGTGAAGAAGGTTGGGGGTGGGGAGAAAGGACGGATCATAAAGACCTTGGGGTGGGGGGTGGGGGAAGAGAGAGAGATGCTCTCTCTTTCTCCAGAGATAGGCAGAGGGAGACAGAGTGAGAGAATGAGGGAGACAGTGAGGGGGAGGAAAGAATAAGAAAGATGGAAAGATGGAGACATGGAGGGGTGGCAGCCTGTTATAGGTGCCGTTAGACCATCTGGTCTCTGCCTGGGTGCTCCACTCACCCACAGTGTGACCTTGCCCTGTCCTGACCTGAGCCACCATTGCCTTGTACATTAGACAGGGTTGCAGCTGATGCCCCGAGTAGGCCCTCTGGCTCTGGCTGGGCAGGAGGTAGACCTTATGCATTTGCCCACCAGCCAGGCGCCTGGCACCACCCCACTGGCAGGGGCAGGGCGTCTGAGGGAAGGGAGGCCCGTGGACTCCATCTGTCCACACTGGGGCAAGCCCAGGGCCTCAGGACAGACCACTCATCCTCCTGCCTGTTGTCCCAGCCCTGACTCCCAGGCCAGGGATTGCCCCTTTCTCACGGTAGGTGAGCCATGGACTCTGACTGGTAGTCTAAGGGCAGCCAGGCCTCTAAGGTGCAGAGAAGAAACCAGAGTCAGCAGAGGTCAGGGGCTCAGGGTGCAGCAGGTGGCCAGGCGTGTGAGAGACACACGGAGGAGGCCAAGAGAAGCCAGCAGTGACCCAAAGACATCTGGGGCGCAGTGCCAGCAACTGCCAACAGCATCCAGCCAGGAATAGTCCCAGTGGGTCTGCATTCCAGCTGGAGACTGGGTGAACTGGAAATGCCAGCTGGAGGCAGCACAGGCTGGGCCCCCAAGGCCCCTTAGCCAGCTCAGCACCCGCCTTCCCTGGGCCTCCACTCCACCTTCCGTAAAGTGGCTGTCCGCCCTCCGCCCCCACAATAGTCATGAGGACCATGCCACAGTTGGGCATAGGTGCCTGCTGCATGGATGCTGGTTACATTTTAGTTTCTGTTCCCACTAGGATCACAGATATGTTATTTGTATACTTGATTTTCTCTGGATTGTCACGTGCCCCAGCAAAGATGGAGGATCCACAAGGGGCTCTTTCCAAACCCCTGTCTTTAACAGTGTCTGGCACACACCAGGCCCTCAGTAACCACGTGCTGAATGCACGCTCAGATGAATGAGGGAAGGAGGGCTTTCACTTGCTCGCCAGCACATCGCCTCTCTGAGCCTCTTTCCTTGTCTCTTAATGGAGCTGCGACGGACAAGCCTGGAGCCTGGGACTGCGCCTGGCCCGCAGCAGGTGCCTGTAACGCATGGCAGTTATTATTATCGTCACCAATAACACCACGCGGGGCTGTGAGTCAGCAGCTGCGAGGGGAGCGGTGTGAGCAGGGGAGGAGGCTGCAGAGCCCGTGCGGCGTGTCGGAGCAGGGCTATTCTGGTGGAGCCGCCGGAGGCCTGCAATCACACCCGGGCACGTGACAGTGAAATCTGGAGCCGTGGAGGGCTGTCCCCCACCCTCTCCCCGCCCCTTTAAGTTCTCTCCACCAACTGCAGCCAGATTTAGGTGGCTTAATTAATTAGCTCGTGTTTATAAAGTGTTTGAAGAATTTTAAAAGTGCGATCTAAGTGCCAAATATTATTTTAATCTGTGCATGTGTGTGTTTTTTGTGGCAGAGAGTGTTTTTCCCTGCTTGCTTGCTTTTCTTTTTCTCTGCAGGTTCTGTTTTGGAAACCGGGTTTGTTAAAACTCACTCCTGAGGTTCCAGGCCTGGGGTCATCATGCTGGCATCGCTGACAAAGCCATTTCCTGCTCTCTCCTGCCCTCCTGGCAGAGAGGCGACTGTCCAGGGGCCTGAACCGTCCGTCTCCGGGAGAGGAGGGCGGCTGGGCGGGCATTCCCACACGCTGCTGGCGGGAGTGGAAACTGGAACATCCTTTCGGGAAAGCAGTTTGGCAGGATGTACCAAAGGGGTGAAAGCTCTCTGGAGTGGGGTTCCTGTGTAACGACCTTGAAAAAGTTGGGGAAACAATCCAAATGGCCAAGGATAGGGAACGGTCAGGTGAATGGCCTATCCCCTAGATGGAACTACAGGTAGCCATAAAAGGTGATCATAATGAAAACTGTAGTAATCTGGAAATTTTTGCATGGCATAATTTTAAATGATGTTGTGATTATGCAAATAAAACCTGTTTGTTGCAAAACATTTAGAGAAAAAAAGTATAAAAACAAAATTATGATCTCACAGAATACCATCCAAGACAACTGAGATCAACATTTTAATGTAGTTAAAATATGAGTGAATGAAAACAATGTAAAATTATATTCAGATAACTAAGGCTATGTACAAACAGTTTGCTTCATTCATTCGGTTCTGATAAAAATAAAAAATTGGAAATATCCTAATGCCCAAGAAAAGGAGACCAGCTGATCTTGTGATGCTGAATGCACATGACAACCAAGTCTACAGCCACAGAAATGAGGTATGCAATTACAATTATCAACAGAGGTATAGTAGGAATTCACAATTATTTACTGAGTGACATGTTTCAGTGTGATCCCAGACTTCTAGCTTCGAAAAAAAAAAAAGATATATGATATTAAAGATTAGCAGTGATTAATTGTGAGTAGAAGATTTACAAGGGATTTTGTTTTTATGTTTTCTGTTTGTATTACTTGTGCAATAAAAAGAAGGCAAAACTATGCTTTCAGTATGCTCATGACTTCATAAAGTAAAATAAAACTATATATAAATAAACAGCTGCAAGGTATTATACAAAGCTATAAAACACAACTCTCTTTGGATCATGAATCTAAAGCTGATGGGTTTTTCTTCTTTTTCTTTCTATTTTTGGGAGTTTTCAGATTTTCTAAACTGAATGAATATTAAAGCACATTTACGGTGTCCCATTTTATAATGAGGAAAATCTATACACACAGTATGTATGTTACATACAAGGTAGGGCAAAAGTAAATTTACAGTTGTGAGCATGTGAAACTGAGTTTATTTCTTGCATTATTATTTATTATTTATGATATTATTTTCCATACGAACAACTGTGAACCAACTTTTGCCCACTCCATATGTGTTTATCGTTTGAGTGAACCTCGCTTCCAAGACGTTTGCTTTGTTCACTGCGGTTTCCCTGGCTCCTGATACAGAACTTGGCCCAGAGCAGATGCTCAGTTAACACTTGCAGACTGACCCACTGCTTGACTGTCCAGAGAAGGAGCCTGGAATGACGTCACCATAATGCTGAGATGCATTATGTCTGTGAAATAGAACGAGGCGGGGGGCACATTTTCTTTTTACTCTACAGTAAACAATGTACTGAAGCCTCTCTCTCTCACTTTTGCAGTGAACATTTACTGCTTTGGGGAAAAAAAATTAAAGTAATGAAATAAAGCCTGTGAGTAAGTTTTCTGATGAAAGAGGTCAGCACAGCGGGCGGTGCCGGCCCTGCGTGTTTGCTGTCAGAGGAGCTCAGCGTCCACAGGCCGCGGCTGCCCGCAGCACAGAGGCGGTCAGAAGTGAATTACTGGAATCTGTCGTGCGCCAGGCCCTGGGCTAAGTAAGGGCTGTGGGACGGCTCTGTCCTTGGCCTCGTGACGCTTGCTCATGAGCAGAGAAGACAGACTTTAAAGAAATAAATTGAGTGATTACATTTGGAACGGACCCCAACCCCTTACACAAGCGACTCCTGCTGGCATCCCTGACCCCATCCCAGTGACCTGTGGCTCCCTCCGCCCCAGTCTCCTCTGTCTTCCACAACCAGGCCAAGGGGGGTGCGAGGGATGAGGTAAGGTGGGGGCTGGAGATAGATATAGATATGTGTGTGTGTGTGTACATATATATGTATGTATGTTTTATGTGTTTATATGGGGCTTTCGAGATTAAGAAAAAATGAAAACAATTTTCATTAGAAGTGAAAAAACAAGCATGGATTCTTTTGAGACGGGACAAACAAATGGACTTAGAACCTGAACTTGCTGGAAAGAACACGGGGCCGCCGTGATCCCTGGGCGTGATTCCTGCAGGGGCCCGCCTCACCAGGGCACAGAGGGCAAAGCTGAAACGACCATTTCCCAACAGCCAGTGTTGCCGAGATCAGCGCTCACTGCCACTTGCGTGGGAGCCTGCTCACCCCCCAGAAGCAGGGGCCTCAGGGACTGGATGGAGGCCACCCACCAAGTTTCCACAAACAAGGAGCCTGGGGCCTAGGCACAGGGTGTGGCTAGAGCTCTGGCTGTCCCTAGGGCTCAGCATCCCAAGATACCCACAGCAGGGGCAGCGTGACACCCCTTCCCCTGACTACAATCATGACCACTACTGGCCATCCACGGGGCGGGGGCTGCGGGTTTGTTAGCCCACGAGCACAGCAGCACGTCCTCAGGTGACGCCTTGGGCGTGGTTCTGGGTTCTGATCTGATGGCTGTGTGTGAGTGTGTAGTGCAGGAGTGTGGATGAGAAGATGCACACAGGAATGAAAGGGAGTAGCCGAGGGAGTGTGTACACATGCGCCTGAGGGTGCCAAGTGCGAGCACTCACACGTGGGAGGACCCGGGGGCGTGCACACAGGGGGCGGGCGTGTGCACGAGATGATGCATGTGTGCAGGAATGTGTGACAGCAGCTCACAGGGTGTCTGAGTGGGGGCCAGGGAACAGGGGCACGAGCAGTGTGAACCGTGCGCATGAGTATCTGAATCCTGGGTGGCCTGCATGTGTGGGAGCATGTCCGTGGCATGAGAGGGCGTGTCTGGGAAGGTGTGAGCAGATGTCTGGGAAGGGTGTGAGCGTGGTGTGCATGGGAATGCGCCCGCAGGGAGGGGAGCACAGGGGAGACAAGCGCGTGAAGGGGATATGTACACGAGTGTGTGTGTGGAGGGTGTGTGTGCAGGGAGAGCATGTGTGTGACAGGAGCGGTGCGCACGTGAGTGTGAGCATGAGGAGTGCGCTGTCACAGTGCTGGGGAACAGGGATGGCAGCACGTGTGGGGCCTACTGGGCGTGTACACCCTGTGTGTCCACGTGCCCAGCTGTGAACATGCCTGGCATGTGAGTTGCCACGCATGAGGGTGTAGAGAGGAGGGTAGGAGAGGTGCTTCCTTCAAATCTGTCTGGTGGGCAAGGCCGTGCGCCCACCTGGCACAGGCTCCTGCCTTGAGAGGAGGTTCAAACTTTTACTGACGCCTGCTTACTATGTGCGGCCACAGGCCGCAGAGGTGGGAGGCCAGCCTGGAACCGCCCTGTTGGAACTCAGGACTCTGGGCGGGGGACAGGTGTCCCCAGGCTGATTCGTGGAGGGGCTGCCTGGGTGGATGGCTGTGTGGACTCCGCAGTTCCCGAGGGAGCTCAGGGCTCTGGAGCAGGCGTGTCAAGACTCCGACAGCCGTGACTAGGCATTGATTTTTCTCTGGACTCAGAGTGATTCATTCATGCCCTCTCAAAGCTTACTCGGCTGCCAGTCCCTGTCCTAGATGCCACACAAGACAGCTAGGTAAGAGCTAGGCGGGGCAGAGTCCTAGATGTGGGCAGTAACCACATGCAGGGTGATCAGTGAGCCAGAAGAGGCTTGGGGAGGGAGTCTTGGAAGATGGGTGTTATCTGGGATGGCTTCCTGGGAGGTGGTCTTCAAGGCTGACAGAGGCCAGGGAGAAAGTAAAGCATTCCAGGAGGGAGAAACCACAGGAGCAAAGGTACAGAGGGAAGAAAAAGGCTCTGGACAATCCAGGGACCAGGGCAGAGTCCTTGGGACAGGCCTGTTGGCTGTGAGCAAGCTGGGATAGGGCCAGCCTGGGACTGGGCTGACCCTACACCCTAAAGGATGGCTTCCGTTGCCATCTGAACAACAGGCCCTCACTGGCAGCAGCCTACTGCTAAAACTGTATAAAATCATCTGGAGACACCCCAGGTATTGTAGAAGATACCACCTACCTGCACTGGAACTCGCGAAAAGGGGGACACACGTGGCCTTGTAAATAAGGTGGGGGCAGGCCCAGCAGGCTCAGGGTACTCTCTCCTCCACCCCCACACCAGGTGACTTGGGGATCTGGGCACTGTGCCCCATCCTCGCAGGGAAAAGGGAGACCCTGGTGGGCCCTCCATGTTGGAGGCAAACTCTTAAGGGGCCAACACAACCTAAAGCTCAGCCTCTGGGGCCAGAGACTAGTATGTCTCATTTCTGGTGGGGTGACTTGGAAATGTCACTTTTCTCTAAGCCTCACCTGTGAACAAGGGAACACCACCGTCTCTCTCCACTGGCTAGGTAGCCAGTGGTCAGAAGAGCAGGACTGAGAACTGTTCATTTCTCAGGGCCCCTCTCTCCCGCATGTGCCATCTATCAGCAGACCCTGCCCGCTCAACTTCCAAAAGTTGGCCAGACTTTTCTCTCTCTCTCTCTTTTCTTTTATCATTACATGAGGACAGTTTTATTTGCTTTTTAATATATTTTTTAATTTTATTTACTTAGTTTTAGACAGAGGGGAAGGGAGGGAGAAAGAGAGAGAGAGAAACATCAATGCGTGGTTGCTTCTTGCATGCCCCTTACTGGGGACGTGGTCTGCAGCCCAGGGATATGCCCTGACTAGAAATTGAACCAGTGACCCTTTGGTTTGCAGGCCTGCGCTCAATCCACTGAGCCACACCAGCCAGGGCTATTTGCTTTTTAGAAAGAGAGAGGAAGGGGGAGAAAGAAGCATCGATAGGTTGCCTCTGAATGCACACAGACCGGGGATCTGCAATGGGACTGGGGATCGTAGGTGCCAGAAGCAGGGGGTCACATGTGCCCTCGCCTGGACTGGGGATGACTCTGCAATCTAGGTATGTACCCGACTGAGAATCGAACCAGCAACCTTTCGGTTATACACCGCTCCAACCACTGAGCCACATTGGCCGGGGCTCTGATCTCTTCTTACCCTCTCTTCTGCACCACCATCCCTCACTGGGATCCTTGTTTCAGTTTCTAACTGGCCTCCCCTCCTCTACCCCACCTCTCTCCAACACAAACCCCCCAGCAGCCAGAGCAGCCTCTGAGACCTAGGCCAGGCGACATCTTCTCCTTGCCCAAAACCCTCCTGCAGGACCCACTGCACTCAGGGTGAGACCCAGAATCCTTCCGGTGGCACCCAGGACCCTGCAGCCTTGCTCGCAGGCTTGCCAGGTTCCCCTGTCGTCTCAGGGCCTTTGCACCTGCCATTGCCTCTGCCCAGCACTCCGATCCACCTGCACGTTGGCTCCCTCACCTCCTCTTGTCTGAGAGGCTTCCCCATAAAACACTACCCTCTCAGTGCCCCTTGCTCTGCTTAATTTTTCTCCCATCACCCCCCCCATATTATGTATTTGTTAATCTCTTTAGTGTCCATCTCCCCACCCTAAACTTACTTATAAGCCCTTTGAGAGTAAGGATTTAGCGTGCTCCCTGCAGTACCTTCCTGGTTTATGCTAGTGCCTGGCATTTGTTGAATATACATGTTGGTTTGGATTCCAGCTCTACCATTTAAAAGACCTTAGGGCATGTCTTAAGCCCGCTGGGCTGCTGGTTTCTCATCTGTAGAATGGGAATGATGATAAGGATACTGATAATAATAGTAGTAACAACAGGGTTGTTTTAAGATGAAATGAAGTTAAAGACCTCAATGCTGCACCTGGCACAGAGAGGCACTCAATGCAGGGCAGCTGTTCCCATGCCCTGACTAATTCGGACTGAAGAGGATGACGCACGGTCACAGCCTTAAGCATGAGAATCCAAGGATTCACTCTGAGGCAAAACCAGTTCTGCCCCAATGTATGCACGAGACCGCTCAGAACAGGACCTGAGAGCAGGCTGTTGGCAAGGAGGTGGGGAGCTGGGGAGGGCCACAGGCCCTGGTGAGTGTTTGCTGGGTTTAGACAAGACCTGGATGTGATAAAGAATGGCTTGCAGTGTGGCCCTGTTTGCAAAGCAGGAGGGAACAACTACGAGTATGTGCGTGCTGTAAATGCCCTTCATATTTAGCAGGCCGAGGGGGACCAGAGGAGGTCTGGACAGCAGGCAGGAACCCTAACACCCGCCGTTCACTGCACTTGGTGCCTGGACAACCTAAGCAACTCCTTCCCACCTCCCCATTTTGCAGAGAGAGAAACTGAGGCCTGGAGAAGCTGAGAACCCAGGCAGTGCCTTTCCAACCTCCAGGCCCTGGGTGCTGCCCGGCCATGACCTTGTGGGTACAGCGTGTGGATGGGGCCAGATAATGGGAAGCCCTCCTTTAACTGTCACAACAGCCTGGTGAGGCGA
Source organism: Pteronotus mesoamericanus (assembly GCF_021234165.1). NCBI lineage: Eukaryota > Metazoa > Chordata > Mammalia > Chiroptera > Mormoopidae > Pteronotus > Pteronotus mesoamericanus. The sequence continues at coordinate 22,121,610 of NW_026555105.1, read as the reverse complement.
ATGCTGTTGTCACCATCCCCTTCCCACAGGAGAGGAAGCTAAGATCCTGAGAGGCAGGGAAGAGGCAGGGGCAGGGCTCAAACACAGACCTCGTCTGCCATCAGAGCTCACGTACAATCGCTTCTCCTGACGACGGGGTCCCCGCCAGCTCAGGCTTTTGGATTCTCAGGCTGCCAAGGACATGCACACATTTCCCAGCCGAGATAAAGGCCCCCTTAAAAGCGACACACATTTATTAAACGACATTTGCCAAGGTTTCCGCACACTCTGCTGCCTAGGGCAGGCAGTCTCTGGACGCGATCCTTCCCCAGGCTGACACTATTCACTGATGCCTTTTATAGCGCTTTTGGCAGCTCGCGAAAGCGCTTTCCATGGCTCTTAATTCCCTTAACCCTGAACAGTCCCTGTATGAGAGGAAACAGCAGTAGTGTTTCCTTTCACAAATGGGGAAACTGAGGCTCGGAGTGGGCAAGACACTTGCTCCAGAGCACACAGCCAGTGAGCAACACATACTGGATTCGTATTCAGGTGCCCGCTTCACCCGTGCCTTGTTGGAGAACGGCTCTGGGGTGTCATCAAAACAAATGACAGGCAGGCGTCTGGGCTGGAGCATCAGGGCTGGAAGGGGACTGCAGGGGAGCAGCCATGCTGAGCCTCTGCTTCATAGAAGGGGAGACGGAGGCCCAGAGGGGCAGCATAGCACTTTCAGGTCTCCTGGCTGGTAAGTGATAGACCGAGGGCTCCACTTGCTCTTTCAAGCCCCAAACCATGAAATGGTGATCACACAACAGTAACAATAATAGTAATTATGGCTAACAAGCATCAAACACCGACATTACCAGGAGCATGACGGGCCTCAGCAAACCTCCACAGGGACCCAGCATGACAGGGCGGTCACTACCCCCATCTCAAAGGGGACAAGACTGAGGCTCAGTTGGTACAGCCATTTGGCCAAGGTCACAGTCAGTCTGACTTCACCTGCGTCTTCACCCACAGCACCAGATGGCTTCGTGCAATGAAGGACCTTCTGGGGGAACATGACCCCGAGGGGCCCCACCAAGCCAAACCCTGGGTGAGTGTGGCACTGACTGCGTCACGTCTCATGGGCTCCCTGCTCATTTCATCACAGTATCTACCCGGGGGCAAGCAGCTTTGTGTAGCCAGAATTTTAAGTACAAATGCTGGGTTTCCTTGGCCCACTCGCCCCACCCCAGCTAACACCGATATTTTTGTACTTCCTGATGTTTTAGGGACCCTTATGTCAGCACAATGGGCAGGGTTTTGTGGCGTGACTACGTAGTAGTTGGTGTAAAACTCTCCGTTTGGACCAGGGTAACTGCCTCTGTGACCTTGTGGCTCTGAGATTCCTCCTTAAAACGGGGATCTTGCCCTGGCTGTGTGGCTCAGTTGGTTGGAGGATCCCAAAGACCAAAAGTTTGCAGGTTCAATCCCTGGTCAGGGCACATACCTGGATCGTAGGTTCGATCCCCACGCGTGTGTAAGGGAGGCAACAAATGGATGTTTCTCACATCAATGCTACTTTCCTCCCCCTCCCTTCCTCTCTCTCTAAAATCAATAAACACATCCTTGGATGAGGATTTAAAAAAAAAAACCCCAGGGATCTTAGTACCCACCTATTCCCTTCATTCATCCAATATGTATTAACCCACCCACTGCTGCTAGGCCCTGTGCTACGGCCCAGGAGGCCTAGCAATGAATAAGACAGACAAGTCCGTACTCTCATACAGCTTATATCCTATTGGGGAGACAGCCCCGAAGTAGTGAAATGAATATAGAAATGGCTAGGAGTGCTAGGAAACAACCTTGGCGCCGTGATAGTGAATAAGGGGGAACCTCTTTTAGATCGGGGTGGTTGGGAAGGGCATCTCTGAGGTGGTGAGACTGAAGGAAGCAAAGGCCAGGGAAGGTGTTCCAGTAGGAGAGAACAGGAAGTGCAAAAGCCCAGAGGTAGGAGAGAAGTCGGTGCATAAGAAGACCAGAAAGAAGGCCGCTGCAGCTGCAGCCCCGAGGGAGGGCAGTCTGGTACAAGGTGAGGCTGGAGAGGGACATGGGATCCAGAAAATGCCATGCCTCATGAGTAAGGAGTTGATTTTATTCTAAGGGCAGTGAGAGCCACTGAAAAATTTGGAGCAGGAACAAGGAGGATTTGATTCACTTGGCTCCTATGGGTGAAGAGACTGACGGGGCCAGAGTGGACGTAGGAAAGGAACGATAAAGATGCTGTGGTGTTTAGGGGCCTGAGCTCACATCCTAGCTCTGCATTTACAAGCTGTGTGACCTTGGGCAAGTCACTTCACCTCTCTGTTTCTTCATCTGTCCAATGGATATATTAATAGTTCCCATTTTACAGACTTGTGGTGAGGGTTAAGTGAGATAATTACAGAGTAATTATCCTATCACATGGTCTGACTTGTTCAATGCCAGGTACTCAATCAATCAGATTCTACTTGATCTGGCCCTGACCTCTCCTAACTCCCCCACCCCCTTTCCCTTCACTCCAGCCTCAGTGGCCTCCTTTCTCTTCCTGGAATATAGCAAGCTCACTCCAGCCTCAGGACCTTTGTACTTGCTATTCTGTCAGTGTGGAATGCTCTTCTCCTGACATTCCCATGGTTGCTCCCGCTGTTTAATTCAGGCCTCTGCCCCCGTCCCCACTCAGCCTTCCAATCTCTCACCCTGCCCTGGTTGTCTTCCTGGTACTTGTCTTCACCTGATGTAATGTTTACTTGGGTCTATTTTTATTTCCTCATGAGAATGTCAGCTGCGTAAGAGCAGGCGTTTTTGTCTGTCTGGTTCACAGCGTATCCCCAGCACCTACAGCCAACCCTGGAACATAGTAGATGCTCAGAAAAATGTGCTGAATGAGTATTTAGAATCAAAATAACCATACTGAGGACACCCAAGTGGTTAAGAGTAAACCTGGAGTCAGCTTTAACTCTCACTGGCCATGTGGCCGTGGGAGGAGCCCATCTTGGCTTTGGGGAGCCTCAGGGTCCTTATCTGTAAAATGGAGATGAGGACTTCATGCATTTTTGGCTCATTGTGAGGACTACACAACACACTTCAAAGGGTTAATGGATGAAATGATCCCCAATCTCTAGCATCTGCTTGACAATACTCTCCCCAACCTCCACCCCAGCAAGGTGAGGGCAGGTGAAACAACAACAGCAGATCAGTGTTGAAGCTGGGGTTCCCTACACTATTCCTCCTCATTTTGTGTATATCTGAAATTGTCCAAAATAAAAAGAGGAGGAAGAGAAAACACGGACTCAAGGCTCATCTCATGCTACCATGAGCTTCCATTTCTGGAGGGCACATGCCTTGAAGAACAGGGCGCCCTGGCATCGGAGCCCCCCATCTCCAGCTGGAAGCTCATGCTCACTCCCCGCTTCCAACCTCCCTCCTGATCCTGCTCAGCTACCTGATTGCTTTCAGCTCCCGCCGCTACTCTGCAGCCATCTAACACTCTGCGCCCCCAAATGGATGTGCCAGGAAATCTTACAGACACAGAGATCCAATTCTGTATCCTTTCTGACTTCCACCTTGGTTGTTTTGCATTGCTCCAGACTGAAGGCCTGGCAGGACACCTGGCAAGGAAAATCCATCTTGTGCAGGGCTCTGACAGAAGATCTGCCCAGGAACGCCCAAGTTAACAGGAAGGCAGTTTCAGCTGTGAAAATAGATGTTTCCCTCTCCAGTATGGGACGGAAACACATCTTAGGAACATCTGCCACCTCCCGGGAGGATACATGATCGACAGAAATATGAAAGGAGTGCCAAGAAAGCAAGATGATGGCACCTTTGGGCCGCAGTTCCTTCACCTGTCAAGCCGGGTTAAGTGATGTCCAGTTAACCACGTGGGCTGATCTGGGTCATTATCCTGGCTCTGCAACTTACTGAGTGGCCTTGGGCAAGTCATACCACCTCTCTGAGCCTCATTTCCACACTGGTCAATTAGATCTGATGGTCACTGTGCGCACACTACCCAGGGCAGCTGTGAGTACCATTGGGACATACACACCAAGTGCTGAGCCCAGTAAGTGGACCGAAAAGATGGCTCCCATTATTGTAACTTTAGTGTTTTCCCATGGAATCTGGGATCCTGTCAGATCTCTAGCTTTAACGATGGAAACTTTTAGCACACTCCAGTTTTAAAAGCCCTTGGCCTGAACGACAGGGGGCTTGGCTTGGCGTCCCACCTGCACGTTGCCACGGATCTGCTGTGCGGGCCGCCAACCCTTCCCTCCCCGCTGCAGTGTTCTCACAGCACAGGGAGGTGCTGGAGGGGAGGACTGACAGCTCTCTCAGGCCCCCTACAGCTTCCCAGGTCTGGGAACCTACAATTCCAGGCCTGTGGATGGAGACAGAGACACCTAGAGGCAAGCGGCGCCCACTGCGCTCAGTCCTACTAACAGACAATTAAATCACACAGCTTGGGTTTCTGCTGAACGTGTCCATCCCCCGCTGGCATAAAAGCTACAGGGAAAAACCTCAGGCTGAAGACATTCACTCCTTAATCAGCTTTGTTGTTTTATGCGTACCCACTCTGTGCAAGGAGCTGTGCTAGGTGCTTTACAAGAGTGCACCCTGCTTTTATGGATGAAAAAATCTAAGTAAAACAAAACTGATGATTACAACACGGGCTTGTATGAGCTGAGCACTAACAACGTGCCAGGCATGGCCTCTGGCATTACCTATACAGTGACTGACTTCATCCTTGAAACAGAGTTGTTGATGTCATTTTTGTTTTACAGATGAACAAACCAAGATGCAGAGTCCAGTAAGCTGTCCGAGCAGATAGTTCTGCTGGATTCACCCCCAGGGATCTGGTTCCCAGCCTGTGACTCAGCACCAGGCTAGCTGCGTCTCTACATGGAGGGGCTAAATTAAATGGTCGCCACGGTTGCAGGACCACCATGCTAAGCAGGTGCTAGAGTTAAACACGCAGGCACAGGATGAGAAAACAAGGAGGAAGCAATGCGTAGCCTCAGACGGGCAGATGAAATCCTGGGGCAATGCTCAGAGAGGGAAGAGATCCCGTGGAGATGAGGCAGCACAAACTGAACTGTGAAAGAGGAGCAAGATTTGGACGTGAGAGGATAAGGAGGTGCAGGGAAGGGCATCCCTCATGGCAGGAGCCATGTAAGCCAAGGCACATATTTGAGTTTAGCTAAAGGTATGGATTTGTAGGAAAGCATTCCCCAAACTGGGTGAGGCCAGGCTGATGGGTGTTATACAAACCAAACGCCTCTTATTCACATGTTTGCATGGGAGTAAATAGGGTCTGAATGGGGATTCTACAACTGCAGGATTTCTCAAGGTCTTGTGGGTGCTAAGGTGCTCGAGCAGCCCGGAAAGCTTTGGCCCACAGAAAGGAAGCCTGGTTACCTTGCAGCATCTCAAATAGGTCAGCCCTTTGGACAGCATGTGGCTGAGAAATAAGGCCCGTCACCTGGGGACAGATTTTTTTTAAGAAGAAAGTTGGACGCACTCAACAGTGTTGAGTAATCTGAGTTGCATTGGCAGGCCAGAGATCCGAGCACATTTAACAAGAAGGGGCTGGGGGGAAACCTTCCCTCAGTCCAAGATCACAAATAAAAAAATAACCTGTCACACGGCGCCATTGGAAGCAGCAAGTGAGTGAGGGATCTTTACAACACTTTTAGACTGCCTTCCTCTCACACACCCCCTCTCCATCTGTTGCAAAGGGCACGAGGCAGGGAGATGCACGGAGGAATGTTCCAGCTCTGGGGGCTCCAGAGCTCGGCAGCCCAGATGGGGGGCTCTGACGGGAGTCACTTCGCTCCCATGAGTTGTCATTTGTGAGGGCCAAGGGGCTGTCAGTGTTTCCATCGTCAGTGTATTTTCAGAGAAACGACTGTGACTCAGTTAAAAACTTCTGCTCCAGAAGGAACCTTTCCACAAACTCCCATGTAAGCCTGGAGAGGGCTCCTCTCGCTCCCTCCAGCTTGGACTAAGTAACACTGATTAGATCCATGAACGTGCTCCTTCAGAGGGAATGGCCAGGAAGCCGGGATTCAAAATCCAGTCTCCCTCTCTTGGACGAGTTACTTCTCCAGTTTTGGGCTCTGTTTTCCTGATCTGCTAAGTGGGGATAACAGCCAACTTCGCCTTTGTTGGCTGACTGATGAGATTACGCAGATAAGGCAGTCAGCACACAGCTTGGAGCAGAGTTAACATTCAAAGAACTTTGGGTCTCCTCGCTTCTCTAAACATGGTTCACATCAGGACTTCATTCGTGCTGAGCGACTGCCAGTCGTGGGATGGATCACACCCTGAGTCTCCACAGGGTTGGCAAAGGAATAATTAATGGGCAGAAGTACCCAAAGAACACGTGCTTTTAAGGACCTTCCAGTAGCCTGAGCCCAAGAGGGCTAAAGCACCCCCCCTTCTCTTCTTGTGAAAGAGGAAGTGAGATTAGCTTCCCCTCTTAGGAAAGTACGGAGGAAGCTTCGGCATGTCACTCTCTATCAAAAGGTCAGAGCTTCACCAGAGGGCCCAGCCTCACACTGTCCCCCAAAGTGTGACCCCAACTTTGCCTTGCCTTCTCCTGGCCGGAGCAAGGAGTGAATGGAAGCTCATCTGAGGTCAGCCCAGTAAGTGACATCCCAAGCCGTAGGCAAGACCAAGACAGGAGCTAGCAGGTTCCGTTTCCCATGCTGCTGCTGCTATAGAATCAGTCTGCCCAAGTGCACCCAAGTCCCCATCCCCTGCCCTCCTCCCAGTCTCAGAATCTCCCTCAGTGAAGTTGTTTTAAGATACAAGCTTCACAATGGTTCTAAGAATCCAGGTTGGTGACTTCACTGGCATCTTTTTAGAATTTCCCTTTGGCAGCATTTGTGCTGAAAGCAATCTTTAGAAACTTATTCCTCTGCCTTCCCCAAACAACCTAATACCCATGAGCAGCCCCCTCCAAACAGTGATCATGTGAAGTCACAGCAATCATGTGACACCTCCCAGGCTGACGGTTTTGCCTGAGACACTAGTAGCCATTCAATCCAGAGCCGCCTTCCTAAGCCTGACATTTGAGTTTCTTACTCAGACAAATCCATTTTCTTGGAAAATTGCTGCACAACCTCCTCCTTCTACCTTTCTGCCCTCTGTCCTGCCTCTCCGTTCGGTTTTGTCATATTTCATGCTTAGATCAACTGAGGGAGGGGCCCGAAGCCTCATCCTTCAGACAAACCAGGTGAATTCCAGGCCAGGGCCCAGAGTGTGATCAGGACCCGGCAGATCTTGGAGTGAAGGATGCTGGGAGGCTTCACCTAGGACAGCGACATCCCATCCGTTCTCCACCACCCTCAGCCAGGAAATTTATTCTCACCTCCTAAGATTTATTTATTTCAAAGTTAATCTTGGCCCCTCTGCTGCTCCCACTTTTTCAGGCTATTGATGCTGAATGGATTGGAACGGAAGTTTTATGGCCTAATCTTTTCCATTTTATAGATTGTTTTTATAGACAAAAGGGAGAGATTCTCCCACAAGAAGGGCGGTGGTGTTCCCAGCCAACCCTGGGAAAGCCAGGCTGTCCATCTGAACACTTGTTAACCAGTGTTACTGCTCATTTGCCAGAAACTGAACCACAGGGTCCTAGCTGGAGAAGGGTCTGGAACAGACATTTAGAGATTAACTTGGGCCCAGTTCTCTGCTTTAGGAAAACTGAACACATGTGAGAGACTCTCATGCATTTCCAGGCCAGGAAGGATGGCAGGGCAGGGACTGGGACTTTGCAGGGTGTGCATGGCCGGCTCAGGCAGGAAGGAGCAGATCAGACGCCACTCACCAGAGATATGAAATATACCAATGCTTCCTTCCGCCCAGCAAGAACCCAACCGTAAGGAAAGACCCTGGAGTGGAGGTGGGGATACCTACGTGGATCCCAGGGTTCAGGGGAGACTGCAGGGCAGAGAGGAGCAGCTGTTTACCCCCACTTCTACCTCCACCCACTCTTTGCTAGTTCTCCCTTTCTCACTGCTTTCAGATGGTTACCAGTCTCTAGGCAAATGCAAAAGGGGGGAGATGGATACTGAGCTCATCTTTGCTTCTTTTCTCAAGGCAGGGAGGTGCAGAGACCCCCTCTGCCAATAACGCAGCTTCAAGAAGCCAAAAATCAAGACCATTTCTTCCCCCCTACCCCGACACTCTAATGCCATTTCTCTGTCCCCCTCACTCTCCCAGGAGACTGGTGCTTTTGCAAAACCTCTTTAAGCAGCAGAACTCCTGAATGGTGACCTCACCCCTTGGTGAACACATGCCAGCCTTCAGAGCCTGCTTGCGGGAGACAGCCAGGTGTTTGATGTAGGCCAACAACAAGACCTGCTCAGAGCCACAGGTAATAGCCCCACAAAACCCTTGAACTGCAGGGAGCTGCCTGGCAGCCTGGGGAAGGCAGGAAGATGGGGGGGGGGGGGGGGGCGGGGGGGCGGGGGACAACAAGGAGAAGGGCCATCCAGTGAGAGGCTTTGGCAACCACAGGGACAATCCACCGTGTTGTCATATCAGGATCTGTTGATCACAGCAGCTCACCCCAGGGTTACAACGGCCTTCTTTCTCCAGATACACACACACTAACGCTGTTTTACTCTGCGCACCAGAGGGAAATGCTCACTCTTCCCTGATTGCAACAGCCTGTTTCTGTGCCATCCCAGGTAGTACCTGGAAGACCTCTGCTCCACCCCCTTCCCTCAGACCCTGACATCAAACCTGTGGAAAGCACCAGTCCAGCCAGAGAGCTTCTAAAGAAGCCAGGGGTGCCCAGCTCTGAAAGCTGCTGACGCCCCCGCCCAGTTGGGCAGGGGCCAGGTGAAGCAACTCATCTGGGTATGTCCCAGTGCCCAGCACAGTGGTGCACAGAGTAGGGAGAGACAAGGTTCCAGCCCTGGCTGTGTGACCTTGGGCAAGTCGCTGGCCCTCTCTTGGCCTCAGTTTTCTAATCTGTAACCCTGGTTACAGGCATCTTTACCCCTATTAGAGCTAACAGCCGAGTGGCTCCCAGTGACCGTCTGAGAGGCCTGAGCCCGCAGTTTGGGGACAGCAGCGGTGCGGGTTGTAGGGGTGCTTACCTGTACAGGTGCAGGACGCAGCGATCAGCAGCAGGCAGAGCAGCGGCCCGAGGCGGCCGGGGGCCGGGCCGGCGGGCTCCATGGGCCGCGGCTGCGGAGCGAGGAGGGAGAGCGGCCGTGAGTGCGCGCTCAGGCGGGCGCGGGCTGGAGCGGGGAAATGACTAAGCCCCCACCCCCCGTCCTCCCCCTCCCCGCCCTCCCCTCCTCTCCGGGCCGGGCTTCCCCCTCCCTCCCCGGAATGGGCGCCTGGAGCTGCTCAGGGGCCGCCGTCACCGCCGCGATTTTCGGAGCCCCCCCCCCCCGCCCCCAAGGGAGAGATCGACAGACTGCCAGACCCCGAGCGCGCGAGAAAGCAAGCCCGGGGCGGCCAGAGACAGGCGGCAGGAGAGGGAAACAGACCCGGGGTAGCCAGGCAGAGAGCCAGGGACCCAGGGAGGCGAGAGAGGGGGAGAATGAGAGAGAAGAGTGGCGGGTTGGGGGGGATGAGGGGAGGGGAGAGGAGGCGAGGGGGGGGAGGGAGTGGGGGTAGGGGGGGAGAGAGAGAAAGAGAAAGAGAGAGAGAGAGAGAGAGGGAAGAGGGAAGAGGGAAGAGAGAAGAGAGAGTGCGCGAGGCGGCGCGCAGATCGAGACAGGCAGCGCGGGAGAGAGGAGGCTCTCGAGCCAGGGTCCAGGGCAGCTCGACCAGCCGCCCCCGCCGCTACCCACCTGCCCCGCCCGGACTCCTGGCGGCGCCCGCGGCTCGCCCGACTCCGGGCCGCAGTCCCGTCCGCGGCCCCCGCCCGCCCGGCCGCGGCACCCTCCCTCCTCTCGGCCCCCCTCCTTTCTTCTGCCCGCGCGGGGGCTGCGGGGCTCCGGCCGCGCCGGCACCTTCTCGGCGAACACCCACCAGCAGCGCGCCCGAGGGAGGGAGTGAGGGCTGCTGTTCTTCGCCGGGCCGGGAGGCCGGCGTCGCCCCTCGCCCGCGCCGCGGCCGCGGCACCCACCCCCGCCCGGGCCCGCGGCAGCAGCCCCGGGAGGCGGCTCGCCAGCCCGCGCGCGGCGCACCCGGCTCGGGCTCGGGACTAGACCAGCCTCCGCCTCCAACAATGTGCCAGTTCAGAAGCCCGCGCGGCTGTCACCAGCCCCGAACCGCCCCCTCTCCTGTTCCCCTCCCACTGCCAGCCGGGCTCGGACCTGCGTCGCCAGCGAGGGCTGAAAGGCTTCGTGGAAGCACCGCCCGGGCTGCCCAGGGCCGGGCCCCCGCTCCACTTTGCGCAAACTTGTTTTTCTAAGGTCGGCGCCGCGAGCGGGCTACACCGTCCTCTTAAGGTGGACTGGGGAAGTTGCGGCCGACGGCCCCTGCCTCCCGACTCCCGCCGTGGCCAGTCTCCGCTTCCCTCTGGCGAGAGGCTGGAGGCGGCGAAGGAGTGGGGTGTGGAGGGCGGACGGGGGTGTCTGCTTTGCCCCTTCCCAAGTGGCCCTGCCCCGGTGCCCCAGAGAAGAAGGCCCCTGGAGGGGGTAGGCTTGGGCCAGAGGGACCCTGATTCTTTCAGAGCTGGGCCTAGGTGAAGGAAAAGCAGGAAGTAAGTGGATGTAGGGGGAAGGGGGGAGGAAGGAGAGAGTGATGGTACAAAAATAGCGTGTGTGTAGGAAGGACTTCAGTGCCGCCTGGAAAAGAGGCGCAGGGTGGAGAAAGCGCGAAGGGGGGCTGTGGCCAGAAAGCTAGAGGGGAAGGGTCCCCACTTTCTTGGGGAGGTGGGTTCTCGCTGCCACGTGCCTCCCTGTCAGGGGTGGCAGATTCAGGGGCCAGAGGAGAGAGGGGACTTGAGGTCTAGGTCTCCAGGAAATGTCTGGCAAAGAATAGGAGAGCAAAAGGGGCCCGGAGGCAAGAGGCTTGGAGACAGAGGACAGAGCCCCAGTACCTCTATGTCTCTCTGTCTTTCTGTCCCCTCCCCTGACCCCCCTCTCCCTCTCCCTCTCCCTCGTTCTCTCTCCCTTTCCTTGAAGCTAAGCTGTGTTCCCTGTAGCAGCCAGGTCAGTGATAGGAAGAGGGAGTGCTGGGTCACCTGGCAAAGGTGGCTCCGGACTGTGAGAGGGGAAGGAGTCCAAGATTCTCTGCTAATTGGAGGGTTTGGGGCTTGGAAATAAGCGATAACCAATTTTGCTTGGCAAGACTGTTGGTTAAAGGGTAGGAATGAAGCAGCAAAAGAGAGTCCTGACCCAGAAACCAAGTGGACTTGTCTAAGGCCACACAGCAAGGCCAGGGGTAGAAACAAGGTTTGAGTTCCTGATTCCCGGGGTAAATAAGGACCTTTGCAAAGTGACAATCCCCATTCCCATCTCAGCCTCCTGTCAGATGCCTGGTCCTGGTCTTGTGCCAAGAGAGAGACAGGCCGAGTACAGCTTTTGAGGGCATGAGCCAGACTCCCTGGGTTCAAATCCTGCCAGCTACCTCTTATGAGCTGTGAAGATTTGGGAAAATACTTTATCCTATCTGTGCTTCAGCTTTCTCATCTGAAATGAGGCCAACTTGGGTGTCAATCTAAAAAGGCTGGTGTGAGTATTGGATGAATTAATATTTGTACAACACTTTAAATAGTGCCTAGCATGTCCCAAGTGCTACATAGCATTTTATAAATAAGTAAAGTGCTTGACAGCAGGCCTTGAGAGCCCACAGGGTTCTGGGCAGTATTTGAAGTGCAAGGGTATTTTTTTTCCTGTGAGTATGAGGGATACAACCAGGCCACACACAATGTCCCTGTCCATGAGGCATTTACATTCTACTGGAGAGGCAGCTACGTAGACAAGTAGAAATAATTCATGAACAACAGAAGATGGAGCTCAGAGAGTGAGAAGGATGCACTCATTTAGATAAGGGTAAGGCCTTCCTGAGAAGCTGGGAGCTGAATCACAAGAAGGGGCAGCAAGCTGAGGATTTGGGGATTTGTTGCTCTAGAGAGAATAGCACAGATAAAGGCCCTGGGGCCAGTTTGGTTGGAGGGCAATGAGTGAAGGATGGAGAAGAGTGGTCTAGCTGGGTGGCCTTGCAGGCCTTCATAACAAATGCATTTACTCCGCAGATAGGAAATCACTGGAGGGGTTAAGTAGGAGAGCGCTGTGGTCTGAGTCATGTGTTTAAAAGGCCAATCTGGCTGCAGGTGGAGAGTGGGCTGCAGGGAGTGGAACATGGAATTAGGGTGCCAGTGAGGAGGTTGTGCTGGGGTCCTCCTAGTAGCTGCAGTGGGAGATAGGGAGTCTCTAACTCTTCAGGACACATCTGGCAGAGACCACGAAGGTGACCAGCTAAGACTCCTGGGAAAATCCATCACTGGAATTCATCTGGGGTGGGTGGGGGCAGGGGCCACTGATGAAGGTCAGCGATGAGGCAGACTCTTGGCCTGAGCTTCCAGAGGTTCTGCCATTCACCATTCCCCAGGACGCACGTGCACACACGCATACACACATACAAGCCTGCCCTGGATTAGGAAACTTCGGATTAGGGAGGATAATAATTGAACCACCTGCTATTTATATATAGTACCTCCAGCAAAGGCACCCAGCAGGGCTTCCCAACACTAGGCAGTTTCATCTGCCCCAGGAGGGGGCCTAGACATTGACCTGATCCAGCATCCATAGAAAAGTCACTCTCAGCCAACCATGAGGGTTGGGGGGGGGGGTCATTGAGACCAATGGGCAGCCAGGTATCCTGAGGTTGGGAGACAATTTATTTGAGGTCACACAGTGAGGTTATGGCAGATAATTGAGGTGACTCAGCCACCCCCAGAGGAGGCCTTCTGGGCTGCCCTGGATTAAAACTGAATTGCCTTCATACCTATCCAATTCATTCGTGCACTCAGCCATATTGATTACACATCTACCATGTGCCAGGCCCTGTGCTAGGCAATGGGGAGGCCACGGATTGGTGAAAAAACAGACAAAAACTCCTGCCCCAGGGAATTGACATTGTAGTCAATTCAAATAACAATTAAATACATAAAATATTTGGTCTGTCAGGTGGGGATAAAGCTCTAAGGGGAAATAAAGCAGTGGAGGGCCCAGGAGGGCCAATGGGAAGGAAGGGGGTCAGTGAAGGCCTCAGAGGAGGTGATATTCGAGTGACTATCTGAACGATCCCCATAGGGAAGCCGGAAGCGGCTCCATCCCTGCATCCCTGGACTGGTCTCTGTCACTCCCATCTGCCAGCAGCACATCTCACTGGCTGGGCCTTCCCTTCGCATCCAGAACCAAAGCAATTCTTAGCACCTCCGTGGGTGCCACGACCCTGGTCTAAGCCTCCACCATCTCCCACCTGGGCACCCGCTTTCTGTCTTTGCTCCCCGCCCCCTTTTAATCCATCTATTCTTCACTCAGCAGCCAGAGGGCTCTTTTTATAGGAGTCAGATTATGTCCCTTCCCTTCTGGAAAGAACACAGGAATGAAGAGGAGGGGGGCACCAGAGGCAGTGAAAACCAAGACTCTGCTGATTTGACCTATGTGACTTGGGGAAAACTTTCTCATGAGCCTCAGTCTCTTCATCTGTGAAATGGGAATAACCCAGTCTCCCTGATCCCAGGGGCAGGACTGGCACGGGTGTGAACGCAACCATAGTGGAGCATATCTGGGGTTTGCCTCCACAGGTGGGGTGATGGCGCTGCTGTGTGCGCTGGGCCCTTCTATATGCGTCGTCTCACTGAAGCCTCAGCAATGCCAGTGTGTTCCCAGAGCTGGGGAAGCAAGGCCAGAAGGAGAAAGCGACTGGACCAGGGCCGCTGTGCCAGGGCACGCAGGAACCTGCAGGGACCCAGCTCGGCCTGGCACCAGCCCCGCTCGGGCGCTGCTCCTGACTTCCCGTAACCCTGGGCTGGCGTCAGCAGTCAGCCCTCCAGGCCGCCTTTGTGTGGGCCTGTCAGGAGGCTGGAGCTGCCAATGACCTATTTTTCTGGGCAAGAGGAACCATTTGGAGTGAGAGGCCTCAGCTTTGGAGCCAGAACAATAAAAATAAAAACAGCAAGGACGCCTGGGCGTCCTGGACCAGGGAAGCAACAGTCCCGGAGAGGAACTGCTGACAGCTCGGAGAGAAAGCAGGGTGGGCGCAGGAGGTGGGAGGGTCCTTACTGTGCCCCAGCTCTGTTCTTTGACCTTTCTGTGGGTTATCACCAGAACTTCCACCAGCCATGTCATAGCTGCAGAAACCAAATTTCAGAGTGATAGAGTCACTTGCTGGGGACACACAGCTAGGGAGGGGCCAAGCCAGTTGGAACTCAGTTCTAAATAGGAATTAACAACAGTTCTTATTTGTTCAGTATCTACTATGTTTCATAGACATGTTCATGGGACATATTCACACCTCACCTGGGAGGGGGTGCTAATAATTCATTTTACAGGTAAGAAAGCTGCCTTAGAGTGAGGTCTCAGTTGATAGGTCACCTGCTCAGAGAGGCCCTGCCAGAAAGTCACCCTTATACCACCTAAACACTAGGCAGTTTCGTCTGCCCCAGGAAGGGGCCTAGACTTTGTTCTCTTGATCCAGCATCTGTAGAAAAGTTATCCTAGAGTCCCGCTGCAATGCACTCTACCCACTTCCTTATGTTATTTTGTCTTCAAAGCATGTTCATGACCTGCCAGTATTGTGCGTCTTTATTGCATTTTGTTCTCCCCTTACCCTGCCACAGCTCAGTGCAGCCCCGTGGCCCAGTGCCTGGCTCCAAAAGCACTTCAATGGCTAAACCCCAGCACAGCCTCGGACTTAGTGGTGGGACAGGTAGCTTCGCCCACCTGTGCCTCACTTGCCCAGGTGTGGGTAGTGGGAGAACCGTTCCTAAAGATTTCTTGTAGGGGTTAAATGAGTGACTATAGGAAAAGATGTTGGCTATTGCCATTGTTTGCTCCCAGCAGTGCAGCCCCAGGGCCTTCAACAGTAAAGAGTAGGTTTCCATAAATATGCATTAATTTTAAAAGTGACCTTCCCAAGAGCACATGGTAAGGCATCAGCAGAGCCTGGATTTGAAGGTGGCTGCATCTGTCTGAGCCTGTGCTTCAGTGCACCTCACTTTATAATAACCTCTTTGCAGCATGTCCCCCGCCTCCTCTCTGGCCACCATAGCTGCACAGGACCCAGACCTGTGGTTCCCCGAGAGAGCAGGCATCAGTGTCACCTGGACAAGTTTGTTAAACACACGCCCTAGGGTCCCACCCCCAGAACTGCTGATTCAGCAGGTCTCAGGTAAGGTCTGAAAACCTGCTTTTCTAACAGGTTCCCAGGTGAGGCTGATGCTGCTGGTCTGAGGCTCACGCTTTGAGAAGTACCGAATAGACCTGTGGGAATGGTTCATGAACCCAGCCCCAGTGTTCCCGTTGGTTGGTCCGTCGTCCGTCTCTCCTTCTGATTTCTGTCCTCCCCCTGCCAGGTGAAGTGAGGGGTGACAGCACTGGCTCAGAGACAGCAGACAGTGTCCCAAAGCTGAGGGGCTGTGACAGATCACAGAGCCAGGGCCCAGGGGAGCCATGCCGTAATTAATGCTTTCCTGGGGAAATCAGCAAGTAAGCAACTCGGCAGGCAAGGAAGAAGCTCTCAGAGCTCGTCAGAGGTGGGACCACGCTGTCAGGCCCTAAACACTGTTCTCAGGCTCTAGGGATCGGGGTGTGCCAGGAGCCGAGCCCAGCTGTGCGGAGCTGAGCCTCCCCCCACACCCTGGGTGCTGGTGCCCTGCAGGATGGTGGTGCAAGGGCTGTCGTCAGGACAGAGAGCTGATTGCCTCAGCGTACACTGGGGCCTGAGTTCAAGTGCTGACTCTGCCCAATAATAATACTAATCATAGCAAAAACGTAGGCGTGCTTATTAAGCCCCAAGCCTGAAGGATTTTAGTGGATTTTCTCATGCTTTTCACTGCCCTTCTTATATGGACATAATTTTTATCCCCATTTAACAGAGGAGAAAACTGAGGGACAGAGAGGTTAAGGGACTTGTGCAAGAGCACACATCTTGCAAGCTGCAGAGTTAGGCATTGAATCCAGGGGTTCTCATTCCTCAGCCCTTGCTCCCAACCTCTGTACTTTCTGACTTCCACTTCATAGCAATGAGCCTGGGTGGTCCCATAGTGGCCTCTCTGGGTCCCCCTCACCACCTAGCAGCTAGCTTGATGATTTCTGGGCCCCTCTGGCTTGATGATTCCCCCCGGGTGTGCTGAGGTATGGAAGAATCTGGTGAATGAATGAATGAATGAACAGATGAGTCTACCTCTTTCCAGTTGTGATGGGACACCAGAGCTCAGTGGCTGAGAGCTGTGTGAGTAACTCCAGGCTGTGCCTGTCACTTGCCGTGCGATCATGGGTGGGCCTCAGCCTCCAGTCCTCATTTGAAAACAGGCCGAAGGTGGAATTAATGGATAAAAGAGGTGGGGGGCGGGGAGACAGACAGACAGACAGAACCAGCAGACAGCAGCTGAGCACCAGGGTGGTGCCCGCCTCTGTCCCATCTTCTCCATCTCAGTTCTACTCGTGCAGTTGCTCAGGCAAAATTCCTTGGTGTCTCCCTTGAGCCCTCTTCCTTCCTCTCGAATCAACATTACTACCAGCCAATCATCCTGGCTTTGCCTTCAAAATAAACTCAGAATCTGACCACTCCTTACCACCTGTATGACCCTCTGGTCCCACCCACCTTCCTGTCTCACCTGGATTAGCACTGTTACCTCCTCACTAGCTTCCTGCTTCCTCACTGGACTCCCCATCTTGTCCTTCCTCCAGCCTCCACCTCCCAGGAACCTTGCCTCTCATCTCTTGGAATAAAAGCCCAAGCTCTCAATGTGGCCCACGAAGCCCCCTGTGCGCCCACGCCCTCTCTGACCTTGCCTCCCCGCTTTCCCTGGCTCACTCCATTCCTTGCACGTGCCCAGCAGGCACCCTCCTCAGGGCCTTTGCACTTGCTGCTCCCTATGCACAGAATCCTCTCTTCCAGCTGGCTGTCTGGCTTGTTCCGTCCCTTCCTTTGGACCTTTGCTCAGATGGCCCTTCCTTGGAGAAGCCTGCCTTGACCACTGTCTAAAAGTGCCCCGTCATTTCTCACCCCCTTACCCCAGTTTAGTTTTCTTGATAGCATGTAAGTGTGATATACTTTTTGGTGGCTCACGCAAATGTGAGCTCCGTGCAGGGTCCTAGTTCTCTAGTACTTGGAGCGGTGCCCACGAAGAACAGGGAGTCAAGTAAACAAGTGCAAGGAGGAGCCCAGAGTAAGCAGCTCTGTCCATGAGGTACTGGCAGCTCAACTGAACACGCAGACTCCTCTGCCCTGATGGCCCTGCTTGGCCTGGGTTTCCTGGAGGAATACATGTCCTTGTTGAACTCAGGTTTCCTTCCCAGGCATGGAGGCCAGGGCTCCAGTTGGCCTCATTCCTGTTCCCGAGGGGAAGTAACTCTCCCTGGGCAGCGGCTGGCCGTGCTCTTAGGGAAAGCCAACGCAACACGCACCGCTTTCTCTGCTCCCAGCTTCCGAGGAGCTGGCACTGTGGTCTTGGGGGAGCGGGTGGCCATGCCAGCCTGGGCAGTGCCATTGCCCCCGGAGAAAGGAGGAAGGTGGGATGGGAGGCCCCTCCAGAGCACGCGTCTAGAGCTCTTTGGCCTGTTACCTCTTCGGAGCCTCTCAGCCTGCTGCGTGGCCTCACCTGGCTGGAGTGTGCCCTTCACATCCACGCAAAGAGAGGTTCCATGACAGGCGGACACTGACTGCCGGGGCAAGCAAGGGGGATGACCCCAGATCTTTGGATACCAAACCCCTTATTCTCCTCCTTATCCTCCATCTCTGCATTGCCCCCTTGTCCCCCAGTGCCGGGGACGTGAGATGTTTCATAGTTGCGATCCCAGCTTTGGAGTCTGTGCTCTCGCGGAGTCTTGTTACCTGTCCAGCCAAGAAAGAAGTCACTGACCCCTAGAATGGATAAGAAGACGGAGGGAAATGGGGTGGCCCCCAGCCTCGCTGCCCAAAAGTGTGACGGGCCAAATCAGAACATGCTAGCCTGTGTTTGCTCTGCTAGTGCATCTTCTCCCCAGCTTCAAACAAATAACTGGGCTTCGTGAATGGGTGCTGTGGGGATATTGGCCCATAGTAAGGCTCCCTTGGTTTTTCGTAAAGTCTAAAACAAAAAGAATTGCCAGGCAGACTTGGGAGAGGCTGGGCGAGAGGCAGAACATGTTGGAAAAGCTGGGGGGTCGCAGACTGGTGAAGGTGCTGCCCCTCCCTCAGTGGGACTCGCGGCGGGGGGGTCATGACCCCAGGGCAGGGCTCATGGTGTCCCAGGAACGCAGACCCAGGTTCCAAGGCCTCTGCCTCATCACAGGCCCCACAGCCCTTTAGCACCTCTGCACCAGTGAGGCCCCTTGGGTGGGACAATGGGCACAGCATTGATTCCGTTGACAGATATTTATTGAGCACCTACTATGGGCTGGGGCTGTTCTGGGAGCCGGAGGCATTCGCATTCTAGTGAGAGAAATAAAAAAATAGGCACATGAGTCATGACACACTTGCATACTCTGTAGATAATGACAGCTGCTGAGAAGAAGGAAGTAGGGTGAGGGCTAGAGATCAATGGGGGTGGGGCAGTGTGAGGGGGCTGCTATTCTTTGCAGGTAGCAGTGAAAGTCACGCTCAGGAAATGGTATTTCCTGTAGGCAGTGTGAAGGAGAGCCACAGGAATGTTGGTGACAGGAACAACTAGAGCAAAGATCCTGGGGTGGCAAGTTCAAGGACAGTGGAGCATCTGGGAGACTTAGAGTAGAGAGAGGGGAGACGAGCTTGGAGAGGAAGCACAGCACAGTCCTCACGGCCTCGAAGCCAAAGTAAGGCTTTTGGCTTTTGCTTGGAGCAAGATGGGCCCAGGAGCTGCAGGGAGAACGGTGTAGACAGGTTCCTGGAAGCCACTCCTGATTTTCCTGGACCCTCTAAGACTCTGGAACTGAGCAAACTCTGGGGAAAGGGGGCCCCAGAATGACCACTGTTGGGCTTGCTTCCTATCATCGCAGTGGGACAGGATCATAGATCAGATGAATTTAACATAATAAAACTTTAACATTATTAAATGTAAATTCTGACTTAGTATATAATAGGTCTGGGTGGGCCTGAGATTCTGACTGTAACAAATGCCCAGGTAAAGCTGAAGCTGCTGGTCCACACATGGACCACACTTGCAGTAGCAAGCAAGGTGCGTGCCCTGCCCAACTGTGCCTGTGGCCCGAGAATCCGATCTGCTGCTCAGTTTCAAGCCCAAATCCTTTGGGATGTCATTTGAGGCTCTTGACAAATTTTGCAGTCCCTCCCACTCAACTGAGGGCTGGAACCTTATCCACACAACTGTTGCTTACCACAGCAGAATGGGTCTTCCCCGCCCCCTGGCAAGCCCCACCCTTTCCCTGCAGGACCCAAGCCTCAGGGCGGAGTCCTGGGATCTAGAGAAGCCTGGATGAATCCAAATTCCAGCCCTGCCCACTGCAGGCTGAGTAACTTCCATGTGCTTCAGTCTTTCGTATGTAAAAAGGAAAAAACAAAGCAAACAAACAACCCCCCCCCCCCCAAAACAGGACAGCTCTTTTCAGGGCTATTTTGAAGACTGAAGAAATATTAGCCATCAGAAGTCTGGCACACAGCAGGTACTCAATAAATGCTACATCACCCACCCTCCAATTCTCCCTGTCCTTTAAGGGAGCCATCTATGTATTTTTA
The DNA here is from genome assembly GCF_021234165.1 of Pteronotus mesoamericanus. Taxonomy (NCBI): domain Eukaryota; kingdom Metazoa; phylum Chordata; class Mammalia; order Chiroptera; family Mormoopidae; genus Pteronotus; species Pteronotus mesoamericanus. The sequence continues at coordinate 22,101,819 of NW_026555105.1, read as the reverse complement.
TCTCATTATTTCAAGTTCCTCTATTTTTGTTTCTGGCTAGAAAGTACATATTAGTCCAAAAAGTATGATGCATTTATAAATAAACAAACATACATACAGTGCGGGTGCATGTTTAAAATGTTTTTACTGGTAGGGAATATGATTTTAAAAATTCTGAAGACCACAGCTTTAAAGCCCAGTGGAACTGATAGAAAGAGAATATTAGAGCTGGGTAGGATTTTAGAAGCCCTCAGTCCCCCCAGCACTCCCTCTCCCATCTGATCTGTGAACCTCTCTCTTACACTGAATTGCCTCAAACAATGGGGAGCTCACTACCTTTCAGGACAATTCATTTTGTGCAACTCTGGGAATGGTTTTCCGACTGCCTACTGGAACATACTGCCTACGTGTGTTCCAGCTGCTTCTGTGCTGCCATGGCCTAACTGAACTGCTCCTTCCCGCTCCACTATGTCACGGCTCTGGGATGCCCCGAGGGCCCAAAGCCAGGCTGAGTGCATGGCAGGCCTTCAATAATGTCCCATAAATGAGTGCGGGTGGCAGAGGGATGAGAGGGAAATGGAAAGGGTAACTTTCCCCACAGTTCTTATTTGGAGGGTGCACCCTGGGAGTGCGTTGATCTCTGTAACATGCATCTGTTTATTTGGGTTTGTTTACATGTGTTTGTACGTGCATCTCTGTGTATGCCATTCTGTGTTTCTCTGCGTCGCTTTGTCTCTAGAGGTGTGTGTGTGTTGTATGACAAATACCCATGTGGGCTGTGCATGTGTGTGGTGCATGCCTTTCTCTGGTCTTTGTGTATCTGTGTGTTTGGGGTTGTGCCACTGTGGGGTCATGGGTCTGCCTATATATGTGTGGTTTGTTGGCATGTATGTGAGTGTGCTGTTGCAGATGTCCATGTGTGGTGTGCATGTCTCTCTCTGTGTCTTTGTGTGCCTGTGTGCCTGGATTCTTGGGTGTTTCACGGTGTGTGTGTCTGCAGGAGACTGCATCTCCCCCTCCCTGCACAGCCCTTTAAGGGAGCTAGGGGCGACTGCTTGCAGCCTGGTTGACTTAAGGCTGTCTTACTGGCAGGCAGCACGGGCTCCACACCCCTCCTCGCCTGCTCAGCTGTGCTAATCACTGGGTTATATGCAGATGGCAAATGTGTGGCTGCCAGGCTTGGAGGAGGGGTTGTGGAGGGGGGTGGATGAGCAGACACGGAGAAGCGAGAAGACAATTTAGAGGCACGAAGGGGAAAAGAAGCCTGCTTGGCTTTGGAGTTAAGGTGTGGGGTTCTCTCCAGAGGCACAGATTTTATTAAGAGAATGTGATGGCTATGATGTTTTCATTCCCCCGTCAGGCTAGTCTTAGAATCACAGAATTCTAGCATCCTAGAATTTTAGATCTAGAGAATTCTAGAATCTCAACTTCATGCAACTTGAGGCTTCTAGAACCATATCCAAGGACTCAAAAATCCTGCAATCTTAGCGTCTTCAAACATTGTTCTCTTCCTTCCTTTTCACTTGCCTTTCTTTGTATAGAATCATGGCCAGGGAATGGCTTTAGAAGTTCATTCTGTCTGCCCCGCCGTCTTGGGCTGGGCAGTGGAGAGGGTGGCCCAGTCAGCTGGGACATTCTTGGGGATGTTGACTTGGAATCTTCCCTTGGCAAGGACTTGTATCGTGAGTGGCCTAGGCTCTCAAATAACCCCAGTTACCTCCTGCAGAGACTGAGACAAAGGTGCCTGTGTTCCCAGGATATGTTTTCAGCCATTCAGGAGCTGGCATAACAGGCTGCAGGTGTAAGGAGAGCCAAGGGGCGGGGCTCCTATGAGGCCCTCATGTAACCCAGCCTGGGGTGGGGTGGGTGGTTAACCAGGCAGCCACCTCTCTTAGGAAGTCCATTGGGGTGTCTGTCTCCTTCCTCTCATAGATTCTCAGGATGATGGATTAAAAGTCCAGACTAGTTCTATCCCAGGGGTCTTGGGAGCTATGGACTGTCCTTGAGGGAGTTCACTCCGCTGCACTTTGGCCTCCACCAGGACTCACCCAAATTCTTAATCCTGGCAGCTTTTCAGGCCGTGACTTCTAGCCATCCCACCCTTCGCTCCCACACTTGGCCAGCCACGCTGAACTCCCCACTCACCTTTGATGTATCTTTTCATGCCTCCAGACCCATGCTTGAGCTTCTCCTCTCTGCCTTTCTTTTTTATGGTGCAAACCCTTGTCCATCAGTGGAATGCAAGCTCCCACTTGATTAAATACCATGAGAGTCTCTGACTTAGTTAATTTTATTTCCCAGAATCTACAATAATGTTTGGCACACAGTAGGTATTCAATAAATGTTTGTTGAAATTTCCCCTCTTAAGCCTTCACTACCCACTCCCTTACAGTGTTTCCCTGAGGCCCACACCACCCCTAGGATTACCTGCAGCACAGAACTTATCACCCTAGGCCACGGGTCTTTTCTTGATTTGTCTGTCTTCTTTACCAGACCGGGAATACCCACTGAAGCTGAAAACATGTCTGGTCCATCTTTGTACCTCCAGCATCCAGTTCAGAGTCTGGCACCCAGCAGGTGCCCCATAAATGTAGGGCTGTTGCCAGCAGTCTGGTTTGGGGACTTGAAATCCCCTGTTGGTCCCAACTGTGAATGCTGGTCCAAGCTGTTGGCAACATCTGCTTCAAAGTCTCATTTGCAATTATACGTTCCCAGGCTCTTGCCTCTTAATATTTAATAACCAGGCAGCTAGCCTTTTCTGGCAGCCACTTAAGCCCCTGATTGCCTCTTGTCTGAACTTGGCCATGAGTGAGGCAGAGACCACACTGGGGTTAAGTATAAAGCCTGTATTCTGATTCTGGGGCCAGGAGAAGGCTGGAGCCCCAGGGAAGGAGGAAGGAATGCCCACTGGCTCGAGGCTCCTGGACGGCCTTACCAACAAGGCAGCTGAGCATTGGCTCCAGCTGGCTCCACCCCCTACTCCCCACCCCCACCATGTGCAGCTATGGTAGCTCTTGCCTCTGTGGGCTGGGGAGGAACACAGAGGAAAAGTCAATGGGACCTTCCCTGACTCACTTCCAAGCTGGGCAAGGGGGAAGAAAGGGAGATTCCGACTGGGCTGTGTCCCAGCAGGAAAGGTGGACCTATCCTGCGTGACTCGGCCGCCAGGAGCTAAGGCCAGTTCACGTGGGCACTGGTGCCTCAGAGGGGATGCTGGCAGCCATTGGGCTGGGAGTCCTTCCAAGGCAACCGTGGAAGGAGATGAGGCAATAGTAATGACCTGACCCTCGGGATTGCCCGAGCTGCTGTTCGGGGCTGGGAAATCCTGCCGGCCCGGGGAGGCCTGGGTGAGCTCTGCAGGCCGACCTCTGCAGGGCTGCTGGTGTGGGAGAGTGAAGAGCAGCCTTGGGAAGGGTCAGGAAGAGAGAATACCAAGTGCAAAGGCTATGAGGTTGGACTGTCAGCACCGCTGAGGGAAACAGCCCTCGGAGCCGGTTTCTCAGCGGATGCTGGAGGAAGGTGCTAATGGAACTTCCACCTGGGAAGTCAGACTTTTCAGATCCCAAAGGAGATTTTCCAGCATCAGGAGACTTGGTTTCCAGGTCTTGCTCTGCTCCCAACAAGCCCAGCGACACTGGGCAGGTCTCTGCCCTGTGCTCATGCTGTCACTGCACACATTGAACAGTGGTCATCTGGTCCAGTCCCAGAAACTGAGACCAGAAACACCACCCTGCATGACCTGCAGGGCTGATCCTGATAGAAGCTGGCCTTGGTGCAGAACGCTTTGCTCTTGTGGGCAGCGTTTTTTGAGCATGTGCAAGATGCCATGCTAAATAAACCATTTACCCACATATGCAATCTCATGTAATCCCAGTAATCAGCGTCCTCTTCTTTTTCCTCACCCCCTTATCCATCTCAAGTCCTGCCAACTGCACCTTTAAGACCCAGTTCTAGCCCATTTGCCTCTTTCCACCCCCCCCCCCCCCGCCCCGCACGGCCCTCACTGACCACCCTCTGCACCGGGCCCTGCTCCAGCCTCCTCTCAGCTCTCCTGTCCTACCTGGTCCCTGCCGTCCACCCCCAACCAGCAGCCAGGAGGCCTTTGAACAATCCAAATCATGTCCCTCCCCTGCTTTTGAACTTCCAGGGGCTACCACGGTGCTTAAAAAACAAATTCAAACCTTACAGCTGACCCTGCCCTCTCTGGCAGGTCCTTCTGATGCTCTCTGTCCTGAGGTCGCAGCATCCTCACCACCCACCCTGCTGCACCACACCGGCCTCTCTCCTGCCGTCGATGTGCTGGTCAAGTCCAACCTGGGCCTCTGTGCTTCCTCTTCCTGAGAACTTCCTGTGGCTGCTGGTGTGGTGCCAGCCAGGGATGTGCTTCTTGATTCTGTTCCCAGCTGTGTCGCCTGCCTTGAGGCTGGTGGCTGAGGATCTAGGGTGAAGTCCAGCTTCACCTACACCCCTCCACCTAAAGGCCATCCTCTGTCCAGGCTGCTGAGTCCCCTGGAAGCCCCCAGTCTGGTTGCTGTTCAGCGATCTCAGCTCCCGCCTCCCCGTGGGCTTCCAAATCTCCCTTCTCTCTGCGGCAGTCCATTGCTACACGAGTTAATGAAATAACAAGACACTTTACCCATTATCTGATGCAAATACCTTTTGTTGCCAGCGCCAGCCTACAGCTCAGATCTCTCTGAGACCCAGCTGCCTCCTGCTCCGGGGTCCAGTCAGGCCGAGGCCAGGGCCCCCTCCCCAGCCACCAATCCTCCCAACCGCCTGCGCCAGCGATCAGTCCTGTAGTGCTTGGGCCGAGAAAGGCACCCATCCTTGTTCCGGCCATGTCACAGCAAGGCCCACTGTGTTCAGGCCTCTGCATATTTAATTTTGACATGATTACATTCAATTTTGACCCCTGTCCTGCAGACTTGGAGATGGAAGTCTGTGTTGCCCTCAGGTGGGGGTCCAGTGGGGTCTGGATATGCACGCCAGGGCTTGACCCATCCTCCATCCATTCTTTAGGGCTTCATCCATGTGATCCCTTTAGGCCCTATTGCTCTAGTAGCTACATAGTAACATCTCTATTTACAGATGAAGATGAGAAAGAAGAACAGTGATTTGCTCACAGCCACACTGGTGTAAGTGGGACTCTGGGCCCTTGCCAGGGAACTGAGGAAGGTGGGTATGTGAGTGTGGGGGTGTGGTGGAGAGCCCCCAAAGCTCGCGTCCTTGAAAGCCTTCATCTCGTGACCCCACACTGCCACACACGCCTGGTCTAGTTCACGTGGGTTTTTTTTTTTCTCAAGGATGTACAGGTCCCCCCGGAAGGTTCTGAGGTCCCTCAGAGATAAGACAGACTTACCCTAAGTGATTGTGTGAGACTCAGACAACAAGACAAGAAGCACTGCCCCCCTCCCTCCCTCCCAGTTGAGGATGTGGGAGAGAGCATGGGTATGACAGGAAGCAGGAGGCGTGGTTAAGGCAGGGCACCTGGTGTGGGCAAAGGCTAGGAGGCTACAGCTTGAGGAGCCTTCCCATGTCACTACACCCCTCAGCAGGTGACCTCCCCCATCCTCAGACCTGATGCGCCGCCCTACTCTGGTGACTCCCACCCAAGTCTCTTAGACTTCTTCCTGGACACCCCTCCTGGATGCTCGACGGCCCCCTGATCCAAAGTGCCCATGAAGAAACTCACTCTCACCCCCACCTGCTCTCTTCCTCCTGGGTGCCTTTGTCCTCATAGTTTTCAGATTTTTCACACCCTCTTTGCCGGCCTCCCCCTCCCTTCACCTGCACAGCCACCGGCCTCAGTCCCGCCTGGGCCCTCCCCAGGGTTTCTCCCGTCAGTCCTGTCTGCCCCCTTTCTCACTGCGGCTACCCTAGCTCAGCGCCACCTGCCCCCTGAGCCATGGACCTTCCTGCCTCCGGTCTCTCTGCCTCCGCCCCAGGCTTCCCAGGCCACAGGCTGGGCTTTCCCAAGGCAAAGACGGTGTCCTCCTTCCTTTAGTGGCCCCTGTGCCGTCCTGCAGTCTGACTCCTCAGCCAGGAGGTCAGAGGCCTTTCTAAGGCCAAAAGTGTTCTCCCAGCCCCCTATGGCTATCATGTAACAATCCTCTGACTGTGCCTCCACGTGTTTGCCTGGCAAACTCCTTTTCATCTGTCAGGGCCCAACTTCCAAGGGCCTCCTGTAAGGAGGCTTTCCCAACAAACCCCTCCTTCTGGGTTCGGGGTCCCTTTCCTGCACCTCCCCAGCCCAGGCACGCCCCTCCTTTAGTGACCGTCCCTATGGAGTTCATGACCTGTGTGTTTTTCTTCCTTTCCTGTTAGACTGTGGGTTCCAGGGTGAGGGTGCGGTGGGAGGGTTGGGTACGTAGAGATGAGTTCAATTTTAGCTTAGCAATAAGGTGAGCAGGTTGTGAAATCCTTGCCTGTGTGAGCCACGGTTCAAGTCCTGGCTCTGCTCCTTTCTATCTGTGCAACCTTGTACAAGGAAACTTAAAATCTGTGTGCCTCAGCTTTCTTATCTGGGAAATGAGCAACTAATCCTATTACTTCTTCTATGGCATTGTTTTGAGGATGCAGTAAATACAAAGCCTTAGAAGAGGACCTAGCACCCAGTAAGTGCTCAATGAACAGTAGTTCTTATTATTACCTCCGGATCCCACACAGGTAGCTCTTCTGAAGGTCTACTTGCTTAACAAAACGCTACTTCTGTTTAGATCAGAATTTTCTCTAAGCCAGTGGTTCTGAAACTCAGGTGGAACATCAGAATCAACTAGGATCTTATGAAAAGGCAGATTAGCCAGCCCCAGCTGTCCAGGGTGGGCCCGGGGATGAGCTTCCCTGCAAACTCCCTGTATCCCATTTGAATGCAAGTGGTCCGAAGCCAGACTCACACTCACTGCTCTTGGGGAGCCAAAAAGGTAGCCTTTCCTGTGGAAACATGATTCCAGTGGTCAGCTCCTCCTCACCACCATCCGCTGCCCCCTCAGGGAAGGCTCTGGGGGTGGCAGAGCAGTCGAGGCCCTGCCTGTGGAGCCAGGGGGCCTGGGTTCTAACACTGACTTCCTTGTTCTGGGCAAGTGGCTTCCCTTCTCTGAGCCTCTTTCTCCTCTCTGAGACGTGGAGATCCGTTAAGTTCCCTGTTGCGAGGGTTGCACACGTCCCCCTTCGGAGACTCCCCCACAGAGTGAGACATAGAGAACGTTCAGCACGCAAGGGTGGCTGCGCCCCTCGGCCTGCCGCCGTTTGTCTTCTGAGGCTGCTCTCCCTGAGTGTTTTATTTTCTGGTGATGGATTCCAGCTCATGTTCGGGGCCAGCACCTGCATACAAATGCCAAGAGGACAGGCAGCCCCCGGGATCTGTCCTCGCCTGCTCTCCGCCAGGCACCAGACTATGAGTTCCCAACGGGCCCGGAAGTCCCAGGGCCTCCCGCGAGGCTGGGACCACCATGCCCTGTCGTGGCCGGAAGCAGCCAGGCTGCTGGTCCCTTTGAGATCAGGCATCCTTGTGAGACAGTGGCCACTGGGAGGTCTTTGGGGGACTTGGGAGCTGCTGGGACAATCAGTTGCTGTTTGGGGGAGGGAGGTTGGCAGGGCCTTGCCCCTCGGCACTGAGCCCCTTCCAAGCTTCTGCCAAGCCTGGGTCTGGTTTCCCACTGCCTGCCAGTTCCTGGGCTCTCGGGGAGGGGCCAGGCGCATTCACTGCCCCGCCCTCCAGAGCCTTAGCTGTGGTCAAGGAGGAAGCCTGAGCAGACTTGCAGAGCAGCGTACACGCTCTGTCTAAGGCTCGCTGTCTGCCAGGATAAGGGCAGAACACTTAGAAACAGCCCCCCATAGACACCTCCATGGGGCTGCTGGGGAATTGCACAGCCACGGGGATACAGGGGCCTGTGTGCTTGAGTGTCCCTGGTCAAGGGCCTCGGCTGGGAAAACAAAACAAAGCCTCGGCCCTCCTGCAGCCTCTGTTTCCACGCAGGGAGATGGCAGTAAAAGCTGGAGACAGTAGAGCAACGGAGCAAAATAAAGCAGCACGAGGGGACACGAGGGGATACAAGGTGGCGGCACAGGCCCTGGTTGTGCCAGGATAACGGTCTCTCTGAAAAGGTGATATCTGAGCAGAGACCCAGAGGGTGCGGTGAAGGGAGAGAGACAAGTGGGTGTCTGGAGGAAAAGTGTTCAGTCAGAGGGAACAGCCTGTGCAAAGCTGCTGCGCAGGGAGAGGACCCGGCACATCCGAGAAGAGCCTGGAGGCCAGTGCGGTTGGCATGGGGGGTGGAGAGGGGGAGAAGGGCGGCCACAAGGCCAGAGGGATGAAACTCCTAACCGCCCCCATCATCCCCATCTCACAGGCAGGGACTGAGCTCCGAGAGGTTAGACAACTTGCCTGAGGTCACACAGCTGATAAACGGAGGCACCTGGGCAGATACTCCCGCGTTCTGATACCAGAGTCTCCTGTCACTATGTCACTATGATGCTCTGTTATAAAGTAGGGGTGGCACCTTATAATGGGCTCACTGGATGCTGACTGTTTTCCATTTCACATTTAGTGGGGCTGCGTGCTGGGCGCCCATGAGCTGGGCACCCGCGAGCCGTCTCTGGGAATCTTCCTGGAGATCTGGGGCCTGGCCCTGCACTCACTGGGCCCTGGGCTTGTCTGGGCCTTGGCTTGCTTACCTGAGAACGGGGGCTAATTCTTTCTACCTCAGAGGCCTGGCTAGAACCCAGAACATGTGGGCGATTTACCCCCACCCCCTCCGGGCCTCCGAACCTGTGGCTCTCACGCCTGAGAGCAGCCTTCCCTGGGCACGTGCTCAGGAGGAAGCCTGTCCTGGTGGTCCGCAGGCCTGGGGGCTGAACCAGCCTCCCCCAGGGGTCCTGATGCAAGGGGCTGGGGAGCCCCTCCTGGGGCAAAGCTGCCACAAAACCTTGTACAAATGGGAGAAACTGGCAGCCCCCTCCTGTCCCCTCCCAGGGCTCCCCCTGCTTTTCCTCTGTGGCATCCATCATGCTTATAATTACTTGTTTAGCATCTGTCTGCTTCTCTGGGCTGTGCGCTCTCATTCTCGTCTGGCCTTGTTCATGGCTGGGTCCCCAGCACCAAGCAGCCTGCCTGGGGTGTAATAAGTGCTTGTTGGGAAAACAAACAAACAGACACCCGGCTGGCTGAATGGCTGCGTGGATGCTCTTTGGAGCAGCTGGACTCAGTGTTCCCCGCTCCGAGGCTGGGGTTCTAACCCGGGCTCTGCAGTCACACACTTCTCATGTGATCTTGGGCAAGTCACAGTGTCCTCTGGGAAATTAGATTGACTAGTGTGGCGGGGGGAGGGTTGGGAGATCCCAGAGAGTTCTGGGAGAACATGTAGGAGCAGATTCCAGGGAGAGAAAATAGCATGAACAAAGACAGGAGACGTGAAAGGGCACAGCTAGATAGCCATGGGGCCATGGCTCGTCCTTCACTGGGGTGTGGGGGAGGGTGCTGTGAGTCCCAGGGTGTGCGAGTGTGTGTTTGGGAGTATACGTGAGTGCCGTGTGTGTCCCAGTGAATGAGGGAGCTAAGGCACAGAGAGGGTACAGTCTTTGCTTGATGCCCTTCAACAGGCAGGTGGCAAGCAGTTTTCACCCCCTCCTGGGGACCACGCTGAGGGACTTGGTTGATGTCATGGAGCAGGGGACAGGGCAGGCCTTTTTCAGGGAGCCTTTCAGGCTGGTGCTGGGGGCCTTGAAGGTCAGGCTGATGAACCCATATTTAGGTCTGAAGATGCAAGGAGCTCAGAGAAGTTCTCTGTTTGCTGTCTCTGCAGCGGCAGCTTCAGCTGGAACCATCAGTCAGACCTCGGCTCACTTCTCCTTCCCTTCCTCACAGAGGAACCACAGCACCAGGGTGTCTCAGTGGGGTCAGGGGTTGTTTGGGCAGCTTAGCTCAGTGGCTGGGGTGTGTGTGTTTGAGGGTGACTCAGAGTGGACCCCACGCCTCTTCAAGAGGGAATTCTATCATAGAAATCGTTTGGTGGCCCTCAGGTGGCACAGGGTCGCACAGCAAGCTGGCACTAGAATATTTTGAGCTCACAGTAATGAAAGCAAATGGCAATTTACCGTGTCTTCAGGCTTGAAAGCCTCGGCGCGGCGTTCAGTCATTGGCGGCCGTTATTACCCACCACTAATGGGGGCTGCTGCTCGCAGGCTGGGGAGGGAGAGAGGGCTCAGAGAGGTTAAGTGACTTGCCCAGCATCACGGGGCGGTAATAGGAGGGCAAAGTTGAAGGCGCAGAGTTTGGCCTCACCCCTCCCCCAAGGCTGCTCCCCGGAATGGCTCTGCTCTGAGCCGTTCCTAAGCGCTGGTTTCCATAGCAGCAGGGCCATTCCTGCACAACGGATCCCCGTCTTCTCTGGGCTTTGCCACTGTGGGGCTGCAGGTAGGGGAGATGCTCTGACTTGGGGGACAGCAGGGGTGTGAGGCCAGGAGGAGCTGACAGGCCATTTGGTCCACCTTGGGACCCCCAGCCCTTACCAAGGAGCCACTGTTTTTCAATTCTTCTGACTCTGGGGTTGGGTTCACTTCCAGGTAGAGGGTGGGGAGAGCAGTGAGAAAAAAGAAATACGAAAACACCAGAAACAGAGAATGGGGGGAAGACAGGGACAGAAGAAATTAAACAAAAGCCAAGACAGAAAAAAAAAACTGAAGATCCATGCACTGTTTTTCAGACAAATCATTTAACTTCATCTTTACAACATTGAAAGTGGGTTCTATTTGCTCCCATTTTACAGATGAGGAAACTGAGGGCGAGGCAATGATCCTCAAAGTTTAATGCAAGAGCCAGCCCATCTCACCTGGGAGGTAGGGAAAGGGTGCTGGTTAAAAGGCAGCGTCCCTGACCCTACCCTGGACCCATGGAATCAGGCTCTCTGGAGTGGCATCAGGAATCTGCCTTGGGTGAGTTCCCCAGGAGAATTTTCTAGAGAGCAAAATTTGAGAGTGTCCACTGTCAGGACAGCTGCTCTGCCCTTTGCTTAAGCATATGCAGCTCATGAATGCAGAGCCAGGATTTAGGACCCAGAAGGGAGCAAGAAAGAGGGGAAAGTGACAAAGAGAAGCTTTTCAAAGCAAGACAGATATGCCTCAGAAGAGAAGGCAGAGAGCAAGGGAGAGAAAAATGGCAGAAAGAGACACATGGGGAAAGTCCACAGAACTACGAGAAGGAACAATCTGGTAGGACCAGAGGGAACATTATTGACTTGACTGCCGTCACTCTCTAGACAGCCCCACCCTCACTTGGTCCTCACAATAGCCCGATGAGATGGTCCTACTGTCCCCGTTTCCTGGATGGGAACGTGAGGCATGGAGGTCAACGGGGCAGAGCCAGGCTTTGAGCTCTGGTGCCTGGTGCCTGGCTTTGGAAGAGGTCATGGCTCTCACCATCAGGCTAGGCTGCCTCTTAAGTGAAAAGCTACTGTGGACAGAGAAGAACCCAGGTGGAGAGTCAGGCTTCAGCTTCAAGCAGAGCTCACCAACAGCTCAAGCTGGAGTCTGGGCTCTCCCTGGAGTCCTGGAGGCCCAGGTGGCAGGAAACCACTGGTGGCCTGTCCGCTTTTACTCCCTTACCAGGCAGACAGAACAAGGGTTCAGACCCGTTCTTGGCTCCCTTGCTTGCTTTCTGTGTGACTCTGGGCAAGCTACTTAGCTTTCCTGTGCCTCAGTTTCTCCACCTGTAAATTGGAGATGTTAATCAGATTTATCTCAAAGGGTTACCGAGGGGTCTCATCTGAGAGGGAACACGGGAAGTGCTCAGAACAATAACTGATGCCAGTAGGTGCTCAGTAACAGCTGTCACGAAGCTCTTAGAAGCCCAGGGGCCATACAGATGTCCTCGAGAACGGTGGGTTCCTTGGGACTCTCTTTGCCCTAGACTGGGGTGAGGGAGGGAGAGAAGCTTCCCAGGGAGACCTGCTCTTCTCCGAGCCCAGGGCAAACCCACCAAACACAGAATAATTGAGGAAGCAGAAACAATGGCTCCACTCATGCCCCCACCTGCTGCCATGGGCCTCAGCCGTGAGAGCCTATCAGGGCTTAACTGGGAGTCCTCAACCTGCCACTCACCAGAGCTCACACCCAAGTCAGCTCTGCCCAGACGCCGCCGTGGCTCCACGGGCACTGCCGTGTCCACTGGGCCCCTGCAGGTGTCTGAGAGAGGACCCAGCTGAGGTATGCGAGCCCAGGGGCACCCCGACTACCTGCCAGGAGGAACAAGTCCTCCCATTTCACAGATCAGGCGACAGAGAGACGCTCAGAGAAGTGGAGTGACTCACCCCAGGTCACACACCCAGGAAGAGATACAAGCAGGATAAAGATTTGCCTCTACTTGTGTTCCATTGCCTCCAACAAGCATTAATTCAGAAATTGCTGTTTACTAGCCATTGGGGATGCATGTGAGCATGGTCATCATCTGCATCCCCTTTACATGCTGGGGGCCGGCCGAGGAAGAAGGAGGTCCTGCCCATGGGACGGGTGTTCTGGCAGTAGCTGTCATTCACTGAACACGCCAGGTGCATGCCCAAGGGTCTTTCCTGTGCAGACGCGTGACCCCGTCTGCAGGTGGGTGGTGATGAGCAGCCAACCTTGGCCCAGCACCTGCTGTGAAATGTGGATGGTCTTGGGTTGAATGGGAAGTGGGTGGGGGAGGTTAGGAAACAAGCCTGTGACCCCTGAGCCTTTCTCTAGCGGTGGTGGGCAGTGTGAGTTTTGTGTCTTTACTCTTGTGAGAGCGCAGCCCAGCTAAAGCTCTGGTGTCCCTTAATCCTGTGATGACATCGTGCTGTGTTTTACACGATTGGATTATTGGGGTTCCACTCACTATGTAGGGGTGAGTCTGTTGTTATTACCCCCATTTTATAGGTGAAGAACTTGAGGCACAAGGATTCTAAGCTGGGAGGATTTGAGACTGGTACTCGGTGCCAAGGCCCGTCCATTGAGCCTGCTTCTTAGTTCTCGGGGAAGGGAGGGATAAGGCTCTGAGCTGGCTCCCCGGAGGAGGCAGGATACAGACTAGACCAGGAGACCCACAGGAGTCAAGATGGAGAACTGTGGGGAGGGAGAGGGGACAAGAGCCCCCCCACCCCCCAGCCTGGGAGTGGGGAGCGCCCGCTGGAAGGCAGAGTGAGCGGAGGGCCTCTGCCAAGCGGGGCAGACCCGTGAGCCCCTCCAAGCATTCAGCAGAGTGGAGGAGATCGCAATCTCATCTTGTCACTGGGTTACACTCTGTTGGAGAATGAAAGCGAGGTCGTGCCCTCCTCTGCTCAGAACGCTCCTGTGGCTCTCTGTTGCTTGGAGAGAAAAGCCAAAGCCCTTCCAGTGGCCGGCAAAGCCTTGCCCTGCTGACCTCTGCTGCTCCTCTGACCTAGCACTAGCCTGGTTCACGTGGCTCTAGCCATGCGCTCTGAAACGTGCTGGGCACTCTCGTGGCCCTTCTGCCTGCAAAGCTCTTCTCTGCAATGTCTCTGTGACCCCCTCATCTTTTTTAGGGAAGCCTTTCCCTGCCCATCTGATTTTAGATTGTACCCTCCCCCCCTAACTTCCTATTCCCCTTTCTTGATTTACTTACTGTTTCTTCACAGCACCTACCAACATTTGAGACGAGACACTATGTACTTCATTCATTTGTTTAGTGTGATGTCAGCTCCACCAGGTCTAGGGTCCTGTCTCGTTTTGTTTACTGCTATATCCCCAGAGCCTAGCACAATTCCTGGCACATAGTAGGTATTCAATAAAAGCAATTGTTGAATGAATACAAATATCAACAATGATCTCATTTCATCATCATCATCCCTCTGCAAGTCATTTTCTCTATTTTGGATAGGGATGCTGATAGGAGATTGAAGCTCAGAGAGGGAAATGGGCTTACTCAAGGCCACACAGCAAATAAAGGGCATTGTGGGTGCTCAGCTTCCCTGCAGGAAGGAAAGACTTACTGCCCAGTTGCTGGAACATGTGGATTCCCAAAGATCCAATCATACAAAATGCAGCATAGTGCAATCTCAGGGTTAATGAACATCAGAGCTTTCAACTGGTTGGCATGGTCACAAGCGGAAAGACGCAAAACACACTGCCCACCACTAGCTGGAGAAAGGCCCAGTGGTCACAAGAGCATCATGCATCTGACTTATATTAACTCATTTAATCTTCCCAACAACTGTGGTTACTACTACCATCCTACGTTCTTTTTTAAAAAACTATTTTATTTATTTATTTTTAGAGAGAAGGGCAAGGGAGGGATCAAGAGAGGATGAGAAACATCGACGTGGCAGAGAAACATCAATCAGTTGCCCATTGTACACACCCCAATGGGGGACTAAAACTGCAGCCCAGGCATGTGCTCTGACTGGGAATGGAACCAGTGATCTCTTGCTTTGTAGGGTGAAGCCCAAACAACTGAGCCACACCACTCAGAGCTATCAGAGCGACTTCATAGATAAGAAAACTGAAGCTCAGATGAGCTAAGTACGTAGTCCAAAGTCTCATAGCTAATAATTATCCAGAGCCAGGACTTAACTCTAGCAATGAATTACTCCATATGCTGCTTGGACAACCTACCCCCCACCCCAAGCCTAGGCGTGCAGTTTGGACATTATCCTAGGAGTCTTGGACTAAATCCCTGAAGCCTGTCTCCAGCAAACAGTCCTGGATGCAAGGAGTTCAACTTTCCAGCAATGAGATTTCAAACTGTGGAAGGGAAGCTTTACCCCAGAAGCATATCAGCACCCCACACTCACCTCCACATGAAGGCCAGGGTGAGAAGTCTGCTTCTCCAGCAAAAGCTTTCAGAATGTGATTTCCTGCAGTGTTGTCACCTCCTCCCCACAAAACCCAAACCCTCTAGGGAAAGGCCTCCCTTTCAGAGACACTCCCCCCAGAACCTGCAATGCCTGGGCTCCGCCTCCCCCATGGACTCTGGGGCCAGCCAGGGACCAGAGACAACTGGCTCTGGGGGCTCTGGCAGACGACCAGTCTGGGCTAAAATCTGCCGTCCCTCTGGCAGCCTGCCCTAGCCCTCAGGTGTCTTTATTTAGTTCCTTGTTACTCTGTGGGTATTTGCTGAGGACCTACTGTGCGACATGGAGGATCGCAGTCAGAACCTCACTTAAGTCTCACAACTTTGTCCATCTGGCCATTTTGCAAAGGCAATAAATTAATAATTTTTTGAGCATATACTATGTGCCGGGCATTAAACTACACACCAGGAACACTGCATAGAAGAAAAGGACAGGTAAAGACTTGGATCTTGGGGGCCTGATGGTGCGTCCAGGTGAAGAAGATGGACAGATGAGAAAAGAGGCAATTGTGAGCAGCGTAGAAGAATGAGAAATGCCGGCGGGGGGGGGGGGGGGGGGCTCTGCAAGCACAGAACAGGAGCTCAATATAGATTTGTGCTTAAATGCAAAGCTCTGAGATTCCTGCAGGATCCTAGGTCGTGTGTAGCTCTCCAAAGTGCCACCGTATTGTGCAGGGCAGGCTCACTGCTATAACAAACATTCCCCGAATCTCAGGGGCTCAGCACAATCACGTTTATTTGTCACTGAGTCACAGTCCTACATGGGTCCACTTCTCACAGTCATTCCGAGATCCGGGCCCTCCCATCCAGTGGCTCTGACATCCTCTGGGGTCTGGGTTATGTTCTGGACCTCGTGCATCCCCCTGCAGAGAAGAGGAAAGGGTGAGGCATGGGGGCCCATGTGGGAGGTTTCATGGGCTTGGAAGGGACTTGTAGCCAACTCCCTGGTGTATTGGGGATCCAGGTAGTGATGTAAAGTGAGGGACTGGAGTCAGCACCTAGAAATTCCTCCAGATATTTTCAATGGGGGAGAGACAGTTTTAAAAAAAGTTGTATGTATGTATGTATGTATTTTTAGAGCAAGGGGAAGAGAGGGAGAAAGAGAGGGAGAGAACATTGGTGTGAGAGAGAAACATCGACGGGCTGTGTCTTGTACTTGCCCTAACCAGGGACCGAACCTGCAACCCGGACACGTGCCCTGACCAAGAATCTAACCAGTGACCTTTTGGTTTGTGGGACGTCACCCAATCAACTGAGCTGCAACTGGTCAGGGTAGGAGAGATGGTTTTCCTAAACAACAAGGGTGCTTGGCGGGGGATGTGAATTTGGGTGGCCGCACACTTCTAATGAATAGAGGTCCACTCCAGTGTGCTAGTCAGGATTCCTTCAGCTTCAGTGAGCAAAACCCAACTCAGGCTCATTTAAGAAATAAAGGGTATGTGCTGGTTCTGGTCAGGGAAGGCAAGTTCAGGAATGGCTGAACAGAGGGACTCAAAAAAGCCATCTTTTCTTCTTGGCTTTATGCTAAAAACAGGCTCTCAACATATAGTAAAGAAGAGGGTCACCAACAGACAAACCCAGATTCAAGTGTCCTAAGACCAGCAAGCCAGGCAGGAGACAGAGCTTCTTTCTCCTTCAAGTCATATATCCGTGTACATGTTCTTATACCAATCTAAGAAAATTACTTCAGTTCTTGTTTGGGTGGTCGTGTTGGAAGCCTCGCGAAGCCCTCATGGTGTTGGGGAGGGGCCATTTCACACAAAGGGACTCGGATAATACCATCAAGTCCACTACAGGGGATCTTACTAGAATGTTCCAAGAGAGTTGGGCCTGTCACACTGTTCTAGATGTCAAAGGGGATAGGAAACATGAGAAAAATCGGTGGTCAATATCTGTATTAATAGCCAGTTTCTGGGATCGAGGTGTGGACCTTGTGATTTTATGATGTCAATGTAATTTTTTTTCTCTCCTACTTCAGTTCAGAAACAGTAGAAGGAGATTGAAGAGTCAAGAGATAAAGGACAAATGTCAGTGTATAGACAAAGCCGTGTAGAAAAGGCAGACAGATGCAACGGCTGGCCCTGGCCCTCCGAATTGGAGAGGCTTGCCTCTCCAGGAACAGGTGTGTGAACCAGCACAGACCGCTGTCCTCGCACCCCGGGAGCAGAGCATGTCTTTGCAGGCAGGCTACGTGGCGCTCGCCTCTCCCTTCCCCTCACAGATCTGACAGTCCAGCATCGCTGCTCAGCCAGAGGGTCCCCACCCCTTCCCAACAGTGATGCCCTGGGACCCCGGGCGGTACCAATGAGCATCCTCTAATGGAGGAAGCTTTGGCTTCCTGAGAAAGCAGGTAGAATGTATCAGAAGCAGGGAGTTGGAGAAAGAAGTATACTTGTTTCTCTTTCTTTTTTGGAAAATGACTGTTCAAATAATACAACCTACAGTGAAATTTCAAAAGGAAAAAAAAAAAAAAACCCAAAAGAGAATTGTTAAAACTCAAGCCACCTTTAATTCCACCATCTAGTGTTAACTATCATCACATGTTGGTATATATCCCTCGGGCCTTTGTGAGTGTGTGTGTTTAAACAAAATTAGAAACATGCTTTATGCACAATTTCCTATTCCGCTGTCTTTAACATTCTCTGTAAAACATTTGAGCATGTCCACAGGCTGCAGGCGGCACAAGGGCAGAGGCAGCAACTGTGTCTGATGACCACTATGTCCTTGAGGCCTAGCGTGCGTGCCATGCTCAAAAAATATTGCCGAAAATAACAGTAATAGTAGGTAAAATATTTATTAGATGGCTCTTAGGCATCAGGTGAGTGCATCATCTCATTACATCCTCCACAAAGCTATGCAGCAGGCACTTCTAGGAACCATCTCTCATCGCAGATGAGAAAACTGAGGCCAGGAAAGGGGAAGTCACTTGCCCAAGGTCACCCCTCTGGGCTACATCCCTGCAGGACACATCTCCGTGCATGCATTTTCCCACTTGGCACATTTCCTTGCCATATTCTACTTGGAATCCGCAGCTGAGGGGGCAGCTCTGCTTCCATGAGGTAGGACTCCCCCTTCGGAAGGAAGGTGTGGCCCAGCCTGTAGGGGCCCTGGGGGCTGTGCTGGGGCCTGCCAGCATTTGGTCAGTCCCCGTGTGACCAGCCTTGGCCAGCCTGGATCCAGGTCTGCCTTGGATCCACCCTCACTTGGGTCGTTTCACCCTCTCCCCTGTACCAGGCTGCATGTGCTAGTGAGTCTACCTATTCTTACAGGTGCCCGGTCTCCTGTTATGTCTACTCACTATCTTCTAGAACGTTACTGGGCAGACGCTGTTAAACACCCATTCACATCCCTTTGGCCTTTTTTTCCCGTTTCAGGGCACACTGGCCCTGGATCCAGCTGCCAGCTCATGAGTCTGTGTGGAGACATTCTCTGGCCTTTGGAGCCTGCTCTGCTCCCAAGCCTGCGTGGCTGGTCAGAAGCGCCAGGGAACGGAGGCCTCTCGGGAGCAGCCCTCAGACAATTACTATAGAAATTGGCACTTAAACACTCCAGCTCCCTTGTCCTCAGGGGGCACAACTCTGCGGCACTGGCTCCCAGAACTCCCCAGCAGGGCTCAGCTTCCGTTGCTTGATAATAACCACTTATTGGCTTCCTTCCCTTCCCTTCTTACTTCCCCACCCCCCAAAATCAGCGCTTCTTGGGATCGCCTCCTACATAAGCTTGAATCCTTGGCTCAGAGTCTGTTTCTTAGGGAACCCAAACTAAGACTTCCCCGCTGCCACCAGCCACTTCAGGCCTCTCCCACCTGCAGTCCCCGCAGGCTCTGTCTCCACTCTCTCCTCCAAGCCATTCCCCACACTTGTCCCCAGAGTCACCTTTTAAAAATATGTTTTGTCCACTCCCATGACTTTGCTGACGTTCCCTTCCTTCCAGCAGAGTCCTCGGCATAGTGTTCCAGGCTCTATGTGCTTCTACTCCACTGACCCCTCCCCAAGCGCCCCACTGAGGCACAACCTTCGCCCTGTGCTGGGCCCTACTAACCTGTCTCTAGTGTTTCTGCCTTTGCACTTGCTGTTGCCCCTGCCTGGCTTGTCCTTTTCTATCTTGATCATTTGAAAATCTTCTACGTATTCAGCAAGAACCACCTCAGTGGTCACATCCTCTCTGAAGCCTTTCTAAGCCACTCTACCTTCAGCAAACCTTCCTTTCTTTTGTGCCCCATTTGTGCATTACTCAATCCTTTTATTACAAGACTTATCTTACTATAACAATCTATTTATAAATCTTCCCCAAAGAGCTGTGGACTCATTGAAAGTTGGCTCAGTCCTCCTCGGCTCTCCCCGCAATGCCCAGCACTGTCCCGGGGACAAATTAGGCTCCTAATGAATACAGGTGTCCCTTGCTAGCCAAACTCTTGCTCCTATCTGTTCAAAACTTAGGAACCAAATTGATAAGAATAGCATGAAGTCCCTCATGATTCTGAACCCTCTGTCCAACATGCTGCACCATGAACTTAGGAGTGGCATGGATTTGGGTGGCAAGAGATACTTGTGTGTGAATGAATTAATTACTTAATGAATGAGGGAGTTCAAAGCTGAGAACGTTCGTCAACTCTGGGCACAGACCTGTGGGAAGTTGGAAGAGAGAAGGCAAGGAGGGAACATGGAGATGCCGAGCCAGAGCCAAGAAAGTTGTTTTGCTTTGGAATATATTATTTTTGCAGGTTGCTATAGTTACCGCTGTGAAATTAAAAATTAAAACCTTGTGAAAGAGAGAGGGTTGACTGAGATGAGGCAGTTCCTTGACAGGCTGAGTTATTTATCTTTTCTCCATGTAACATCTGGTTATGTGCTTGCAAATTTATTTTTAATTCGGAGCTCTAAAAAGGATTTCGCCGTGGTGCGAGGTACCCAGTTGATGAGCTCAGGAGGGTGGTATCCTGGGGTTGCTGGTGACTCCAGCTTGTCCCCTGGTCCTTGTCCCCTGCTTCTGACACAACCTCTAGGAAGTAGGGGTGGCTTCAAGGCGTTTCGGACCCCCCGCCAATCAAAAGGCAGCCGTAACCATGGTTCCCAGATGCAGAGCCAGGATGAGAGCTGCTCTCTCCCTTCGGTGGTTCTCTGAGCATGAAGACAAGCACAGCTAAGGGAGGAGGGAGATTTTGGGTTTTTCCCTCTCCAGTCTGTCTCTGAACCTGTGTGGCCCTCTGGGTCTCCTGGGATCTTCCTGAACTCCTTTATCTGACACCCAGAAAGGCGATGCATAGTTTCATGGAAACAGCATAGGCAGGAGTCAAGAGATGTGGAATCTGGGTCCAGAGCAACCATTGTTGGCTATGCGACCTTGGGAAACCCACTTCTTTCTCTGGCCCCTGTTCTCTCAATTCTTCAAGGAGGGCCACAGTCTGGGAAAACCCCTCTGGCCCCTCTTCTAGGAGTCTAAGTGAGCCTAAGGGAGCTGCCAGTAATCATCGCTTGCCTGACTTCCCCTTGTGGCAGGCTGGGAACCCAGAGCAGGCTGCTCCTCGGGCTCCCTTTCCTTGCCAACGTTTCCTGCCTCTGGGCTTTACATCTACGGTTCCCTCTGCCTGGAATGCTTTTTCCCCAGAAATTCACAAGCCTCCCTTTCCCACCCGACCCACCCACCCAGGTCTCTGGTCACATGTCACCTCCTCATCAAAGCCGATCCGAAATGGCCATCCCTCCTCACTTTCTTCTAGGCCCCATTACCTTGGGGGATAGTGCTCTTCCTGTCGGTCCTCCCTTCTTGGACGGAAACGCCATGAGGGCAGAGACTTCATCCGTCTTGGTCACAGGAGGTCCTGGCACACGCTAGCACTTAATAAGTGTTTGTCTCATAAGTGAGTGAATGAATGCATGAGTAGATGAAGAAACCATTTATTGGATCCTGCTAAATGCTAGGCTAGGTTAAAACGAGTTAGGATACGTTCGAATTCAGGGGTAATGAATGAGACAAACTCATGGGCTAGAAGAAATGAATGTCAAAGGCAACTTTGAAGGAGGAAATAAATTCCCTCCAAATGGCTGGTATGTGTGTTTGTGTGTCTCAAGGGGATTCTCATCTGCTGTGGTAAAAATGATCCTATAGAAAGGATGATAGAAAATAATTGTATGTATAAAGCCTAAATTCTCTTATAACAACAAAAGCAATAATAACAACTACATATCAAGTGCTTATTACATAAGGGACACAATGCTTTGTACATATTAGCTCTTGTTTTTACAAAAGCCCCACTGTGAGAGCAGGGACTTGTCCGTTATTTCTACCCTGGGTCCCCAGCGTCTGGTGTATATTAGGGGCCCAATATACACTTAGGGGGTAAATGAATCTCCAGTTTATATTCAAGGTGCCTGACCAGCAAGAGAATGATTTGTTCAAGGACATATACCTAGCAAGTGACAGAGCCAAGATTTAAACTGATCCATTTGACTCTGTCCATGATGAAGAAAGACACCTTCCTGTCTTGTGGCTTCTTTGAGTCACTGCCTCTCACCATGAAGAAGTGACTGCTCCAGCCCCTCGCCCATCACCAACCCCCAAAACTTGCCAAACACTCTGCTTAGCTCAAAGTCTGAAAGACCTTGGGGTGGATGGAATGGAAATCAGGCCAAGAGGTTTTAGCCATCAAAATTGCAGCCTGGTCTCTGGTGTCATTGAAGCATCCTAGCTCACTGTCATCTGCCGCTGTGTGTGACAGGACCAGTGTGGGAGGACCATGGAACAGTTTGTGGGCAGACAGATTCCAAACTTCTTGACAGGTCTGGACTCATTACCCAGGCTGCCCATGGGTGAGCTCCAAAAAGCATGGCTGACGCTCTGGGCCTGTGTGTTCAGCAGGGATGAATAATTAAAGGGCCATCGGGTGCCAACAGCATGACGAGTGTGTTGTTGTGTAGCTGGCAAAACGGTGTCCCAGCCTGACTCTGTTTTTGGGTTGAGGCTGTTGTTTCTGAGGACTGTTTTGGTGGTGCCCAGAACAACAGATCCCTCTGGCAGAGGGGCCTGATTAGATTGTTCTAGTAGACAGAGGGCATGCCTCGGGGATGGCTTGCAGCCAGACCAACCTAGTTTCAAAGCCTCCGGGAGGTGGCTGGTGGTCTTGACAAAATCCCTTCTTAGTTCCCACTCGCTGCCTTTGTTTTTTCTGTAAAATGGGAAAATGGTGCCTACTTTGCAGGGTCATTGGGCAGATAATGTTAGGTGATGTAAATGGTAAAGCGCCTTGTAAAGACAAGGGCTGGTATTAAGGGGAATCATTGCTCCCTTGTTTATCGCCTGCCCCTGGCCTCAGGAACTGTAGTGGCTTTGTTTGTCTGTGAGCACCTGGAACTTGGCCTGCCCTCAATGAATATTTGTTTAGCAGTCAAATGAATGATGGGTTCATTTAGGAATTGTGGGTCATATCAAATGTGGTACGTGAACATTTAATTTGTTGGATACTTGGAACCCTGGGATTTTCATGGTAGGTGAGTTTGGGGTAAGACCCCCCCCCCACTCATTCCTTACAATCCTCAAATGGGTTCACATTGGTTGGTCTGATGGCTTGTGACAATGTGGCCTGAGGGACAATAGCCCAGTAGCCTTTTCTGAGCCCTGATCCAGGCAGAGGTCTGAGGCTAGTGCATTTGGGGAGAGATTAGAAGGGAGAAAGTGTGGCCCCCGGACACAGTGTGATTCTGCACAGGGAGCAGGCAGTCCTTGGGCCTCATCGTGCTCCCACCATTAGGAAAAGTAGAAATGCACTCAGCTACAAATAACAGAAGCCTTATTATTGAGGCATAGCCTGCTTGGTACTTACTATCTTATGTGGCAAGAAATCCAAGGTAGGCAGGCCACCAGGTCCAATGTGGCTCTCACTGATGCCATTGGGGACCCCGGTTCTGCTTGCCAAGATCTTTGCCATCTCTAGCTATTAGCTCTTTGTCTTCATTCCAGGTGCCTCATGGTTCCAAAATAACTGCCAGTTCTCAGGCATTGCATCTTTGTTTGATGTAGAAAGAAGGGGAAGGGATTAATGCAAAGAAAAGGGCTTTTTAATTGTGGAGCAATACTGTTTCTGGGATTTTTACCTAAGTCTCATTGGCCAGATCAGTGTCACATTCTACTGCTAGCCAAAAAGGAAGCTGGGAAAGAAAATGTATATATATAATTTTTTTTTTTTTTTTTTGGCTAGTGTGACAGGAACTGTTGACCATATGGAAGGCAGCTGCCCACACATGATTTCAACAGCTCTGTTACGGTTCCCCGAACCCTGAAGTCCCTCTAATGCTTGAACTTGTGGAAAGAATGTCCTCTTCCTCTGATAGTTGTGATCAAGATGGGAGCTGTGAACTCCTGCTCTACCAAGTACCAGCTGTGTGATCCCAGGCAGCTTCTGTAACCTTGATGTGCCTCAGTTTCCTCATCTATAAAATGGGGATTGTCCTTCCCCATGGGGTTGTTTTATGAGGACTTATAAATTGTGCCTGCCCTATAGTAAACATTCAAAACATATCTGAAATTATTGTTGTTATTCATATTATGACTGTGGTTACTAGGTAAGGCTTTGATTCCAGTGCAAACAATGAGGCCCTCTGCCTTGAGTGGCTCAGTTGGTTGGAGCATCCTCCTGTGCACCAAAAGGTTGCAGTTCCATGCCCAGTCAGAGCAGATGCCTAGGTTGCGGGTTCGATCCCTGGTCAGGGCACATAGAGGAAGCAACTGATTGATGTTTCTTTCTCACATGGATATTTCTCCTTTCTCCCTTCCTCTCACTTTAAAATCAATAAACATATGCTCAGGTGAGGATTACAAAAAACAAACACAAACCAAAAATGAGGCCCCAAATGTCTGGGGGTGGTCTCAGCCCTGCCCGAACCTGCAGTGTGACTTGGGATAAGCCAATGCCGCTCTCCGGGCTGGTGTCCCCTCTGTACACAAAGGCTCTGGAATCTGATGGTCTCCACAGGCCTCCCCTGATGGGACGCAGACAGAACCCTATCTGACATCACCCTTCAGGCAGCCTGTGATCATACCTTCCCTGCAAGTGGGTCTCATTATAGAGGGTAGCAGGGCCTGGGGGAGGGCACATGTAGGCAAATTTGGAGGCTTTTCTGGTTTGCTGATTCCAGATCCCCCCATTCACCTCCCCCCTCCCCAGGCTTGGTGGTGCTGGCTGGAGCCTCTCTCTGTCTCTGGGAGCCCTGAGCGGTCCACCCCCTCCTCCAGCCTCAGGCTTCTCTCCTCTTGCCACACTCGATCTCGGCTCCCCGCCACCCTCCTTTCCTTCTCTAAATGTTACTTCCTCTTGCTGCCTTCCCAGCAGCAGCAGGAGCTGAGCTCCGAAGCCAGCTTCATGCAATGGGAGGAGGGGGTGATGAGGCGGCTTCCTGGGCTTCTCTGTGGCCTGAGGAACTTGTCCCTGGCTGGTGACTTCAGCAAGCCCCTACCACTCTCCAGGTTTTGGTTTCCCCAACTCTAACAGGTGGCAGCAGGACGCCATAATTTTGAGAGGCCTGAGCAGCCTGGGTTTTGATGGCAGGGAGCATTTCTTTGCCTCTGAGGCACAGGGCCAGCGGTGGCATGGGCTGTGGTTGGCCACATAGACTCGTGATGTGGTGTTGAGGCCACTGTGGGAAGGGGGCAGACCTGACAGAGTGGTGCCCCCAGCCCTCAGCTTCTCAGATGGCAGCTTCTCTTTGATCTGTTTTTTTTGTATTGTCAGCCACTGAAGTTTTGATTAAAAGATAGGACTCCCAAAGTTAAAGGTAAAAGTTTGAAAGTAATAGCTAAGGCTTTATAGGCTTATCCTGTGCCAGGCACTCTGATAAATACTTCCCACATAGTGACTTGTGTAACCTTACAGCACTACCATGAGACAGGTCTTATTATTAGTTCTGTTATAAAGGCAAGGACATGGAGCAAAGAAGAGGTTTTGTAACTTGCCCAAGGTCACGCAGTGAAGAAAGTGGGATTTGAACCCAGGCAGTCTATCTCATCACTGCTGTTTTCTCCCAGAAAGCCACTGATTTAGCTCATCCTTTCTGCCCCTCTATGTGGTGTTGGACTCCCTGCTGCAACATTCTCCCAGATTTATTGTCTGGCATGAGCTTATACACCTGCAGAGACGGGGAGCTTACCGCCTCTCTGGGGATTTGTGGTCAGCTGTACCATTTTGAAAACTCTTCCCCAAGTTTGTTGGACTCCTTAAGTCCACAGAGCTCAAGGTGGTTTCCTGGGAAACACAGCAGCCGGCTCAGCCTGCAGGGACCTGGTGTGGTCTGGCTTACAGATAGATAGATTCAGAAGGTGCCAACAAGCCTCCCGTTTTGGGACCAGGGGAGGAGATGTGGGGTGGGCTTCAGAGTGGCGGCTCAGAGCACATGCGCTCTGGGATCCCTTCCAAGATGAGCTTTAACCTCGTCTTCTATGAAATGGCACTTCCAATACCACCTTCCCAGGGCTGGTGTGAGGATTAAACAAGAGAATCCATATTAAGTGCTTGGTGCATAGGTAGCATTAAAACAATATTATATAATCATCATCATCATTATCACTTATGGAGTCTATCTTCTCGCTCTGGAGTTTAGAAATGACTTGATCAGTGGCTTGATCATAGAACTAATGAAGTCAGGAACTTGATTCGTGGGTGCAAACCATCCTCTTTGGGATAAAGAAGAAATAGAGTCCCAAAGAAGGGTAGGGTCTTACTCAAAGCTCAAGGCTAATCAGCGGCAGAACAGACTCGAGTTCTGTGGTGCAGAGTGAGAGGGGACTGGTTGGTCCCACTTGCTACTTGTGGAAATGTAAGGTCAAAGGCCAGAAGCAGACCTATGGGAGAAGCTGGCTCATGGGTACTTGGTCCTGGGAGGAGCAGAGATTTACCTTTAGGGACACAGCATAGGTGGGATGGCCAGAGGTTCAAATGCAAACACCTAGATGTGTTGTCTGAGTGGGTGTGAGACACAGTTTGGAGGGGGATAGCCTGGACAGTGCAATCATCATAGATCTTCTGGGGTATTTTTAGATGGTTTGGGGACATAAGACGCAGGACATTGGAGTGGTTCAGAGAGGAAAGCAAGGACTCCGGAAGCTTCAATCCCTGCTCCCCCACCAACTTGCCGTGTGACTGACCACTCAGAACCTCAGTTTTTTTTCATCTAGAATAGCAATTTTCAACCTTTTTAATCTCATAGCATGCATAAACTAATTACTACAATTCAGCGCCATGCCAAAAAATATGTTACAGTTTTTGCCAATCTGACAAAAAAAAAATAGGTATAATTTTGATTCATTTGCAACGGATGGCTATTGTTTTGTTGGCTGTTGTCATTTTTTTATTTGACAATCTAAGGGAAAAGAAGTCAATGCCCCTGACTAAATGTCAGGCATTGCATGTTTGAAAAATTCTCGCGGCACACCAGTGCGCCTCTCGCGGCCCGCCGGTTGAAAATCGCTCATCCATGACATGGAGATGGGGTTGTTGAAAGGATTAAGTGTGACAATGGCATCTGAGCAGCTAAAAAAGTTGCCAACCCAGAATGTCTTAAGCATATTTAAAAATCAGGAGATTTGTCATATTAAATCCAGTTTGCCTCTATCTCTCAAAAAAAAAAAAAATCAGGAAGATCCCTGCACTTTGAGCTGCTGTCTCAAAGGGCCAAGTTAGGGCCCCTCTGATCCCCTCGACCTGGGTGGAGGACTGTGTGCTCTCTGGCTGCCCATCCACCGCACGCCTGCAGACAGGTCAGAAGACAGCTGGTCCACCCTCCTGCCTGGAGGAGACCGCCCCAGGCTGTGAAAGCAGCTGCCTTGCTCTAGGAGGAGAGACCCCTGGGAGGGGAAATTTTCCCACCCCTGGAGGTGTTTGCTCAGGGCTGTTACAGGATGAATATTTCCTTTCATAATGTTGCTAATCACTTTCCCCTCCAGGCAAGAATGGAGGCTCTCTCAAGCTCCTCACAGCTGAGGTGCCCTATGGGTTCTTAATCAATGTTACATGCTAATTAATAATAGATCCTCCTGCTCCAAACTCCATCACTCCCGGCTCCCCATTCCCTCTGACAAGCTGGCATCTTCTTGGCCAGATGAGGCTCAAATCAAAGGCCTGAAATCAGAGCCAAAAGTTTTCCTCCAATGGCTTGTGGGAGGAGAGCTTGAACCCCTGCTGGTCCACTGCTGGGTCCCACTTTACCCTCCCCGTCGCTCCCCTGGGCGATCACCCTGCTTCACAGGTGGGCCAATAGGCAGGGGGTGTCCATTCATTTATCCCCGTAGTTCTCAGTCTTGGGACTCCTTAGTGTGATTCAGTAGGTCTGCAGTGGGACAAATGAACATTTCCAACATGTTCCCAATGCTGCTGCTGTTGCCGGTCCAGGGCCATGCTTTTAAAAGCCCCGGATTTATTTCGATAATACCCACACAGGGCAATTTACTCTGTACCAGACACAGGGAAGGCAGGCATAAATAATGCAGATGTAGCACCTGCTCTCTCTCGCTGGGTAGGATCCACCTAGAGCACCATGTTGTGGGTGGGGAAGTGCATTCTAGAATCATACAAGCTTGATTCAAGACCCGGCTCTGACAATTGCACTTTGATTCTGGGGACTTGGCCTGAGTTTTCAGAGTCTCAGTCCCTGCAGCTATCCAATGCGGGTAATTATGTTCCCGCCTTGGATGGCTGGTGTGGGGATTAAATGAGGACAGGAATGTAAAATCAGTGCTCAGAAATGTGAGTTGTAATAATAATGTACCATTAATAGTTACGTTATTACTACCGTTGGGTCATTGTCCCAGGTTGTATAACTAGGTCTTGAGGGAGCAGAGACTCATTAATTAATTTGCTACATATGTCTAGAACATCAAGTATGTACCTGCTGTTAGAAACACGGAGGTGAACTCAGAAGCTAAATTTCCTGCTTTCACGGAGCACACTTTCTTGGCATAAGCAAATACATAGGCAGCAGGTCCTGAGATAACGCTGTTTCGTTCAAAGTCGTTTTGTTATAATGTTGATGAGAAAGAAAAATTGATTCCCGGCTGGAGCCACTGTGTATGTGGAGTTTGCATGTTTTCTTCATGTCTGAGTGGGTTTTCTCCGTGTCCTCGGGTCTCCTCCCACATCCCAAAATGGTGCACGTGATGTGATTAGCCTGTGACTAGAGAGCGAGTGGCCCTGCGGTGGAAAGCTGTCCTGTGCAGGGTGGGTTCCCACCTTGTACCCTGAGCGGATCCTGAGATTCTGAACTGGAATAAAAGTGGGTTGGAAAATTGTCATCATCTTGCGTAACCCAGGGACAGGGACAAAAATATGAGGATTAGTCTAGGGAAGGGAGAGGGCGGGGCTGGGTGGGGGCGGGGAAAGGGAGAAAAAGAGAGAACAGCTATAATAGCATGAACAATAAAAAATAAAAATTAAAAAATCAAATAGTATCATTATAATATAATACCATTTAAACTTTTAACATTGTAATTAACATTGTTTCTTAGCAGTTTTTTAAATATTTTATTTTATTAAAATTTTTTTATTGTTGTTCAATTATGGTTGTCTCCATTTTTCCATTACTCTCCCCTGCCCTACTCACCCTCTGCCGCCCACATTCAATCCTTCCCACCCTTGTCTTTGTCCCTAGGTCCTTTATACATGTTCCTTGACTTGACCCTTCCCCTTCTTTCCCCCATTATCCCCCTTCCCCACCCCTCTTTTTAAAAAGCTATTTATTACTCACATCCACTCATTGAAGAACATTGTTTGTATTGTTGTTCTACAAATAAATACTTAAGAAACTTAAGAAAAAATCATTTGACTTATTTTTATTACTCTTTTTTAAATGTCTATATAGCTCATATTTATTTCAGTGTTTAGTATTAGAACTCTTTTGAGTCTTTCTTTAGAAGTTTGGTGATGCTTTTGTGACCAAAAAAAGGTTTTGGAACCCAATTCTTGTTTTTATCAATTAGCCTAGGATAAGATCGTTTCCGTTATGCATCATTTTGCTTAAAGTCACAGTTTGCAAGAGACTATCAACAACATTAAGTGAGGGCTTACTGTATAATAAGTGAGAGAGGTGATAAGTGCTATGAGGAGAAACGAAGCATAGCGGGTAGAGATGTTGGGCTGGGAGGTGTCATGCTGTTTTAGGTAGAGGAGTCAGCTAAGGTACTTCCGATAAAGTGACTTTGGAGCAGAGAGCTGACTGGGGAGTTAGAGAGCCAGTAGGTGTCTACAGAGCGGTTGTTCTAGGCAGAGGGCAGAGTGAGTGCAAATGCCAGGTGAGGACCAAGGTCTGAGCATGCGTCCTGCCTGGAAGCCTAATGGCGTTGCATCCAGGGTTTCTGGACTTTTGTGCTTGTGGGCCCCAGCAGCCTTCCTCTCTTTACTCTCCTCCTCTTCTCCAGTCTTACCGTGGACTGGCCAGAGAGAGGCACCATTCCCTTATACTCCAGGGTGATCTAGTCTGGTCCGGGGCACCAGGCTGGAAGCTAGCTGATCCCTTTGTGACCTTATGAAGGTCATTTTTTTTTTCTCTGAGCTCCATTTGACTCACCTGCAAAATGGAGATGATCTTCTTTCCTACATCTGTGGATGTGGTGATGGTCAGAAAATCTGCAGGCTCTGAAATTGCTTTGTAAGCTGGACACTTAGTAGGTACTCAGTGGATGATGGTCATCATTGCTCCTTCCTCTCCTGCCTCCCCTCTCAGTTCAGCTCCATGAGACCCAGGAATCCAGGTAGGAACCCAGGTGGGAGCTCAGACCCAGAACTCTTGCTCCTCCACAGAGTGTGACCCATTTGCACAGATTTGCATAAGGCCTGGAATCCTACCTACCTCTTCTTGCCTTTAGTTCCTGTGAGCTCATGTTACCATTTAAAAATAAGATGCTGATCTTCCCCTTTTCCCACCACTCCCTTTGCCTGTTCAAAGAATTTCAAGCTATTAATCAAATATGCCAGTTTGGGAAGCTGTTTTGCTTTTGGTTCCACGCTGAAGGGGGTCACTCACTCTAGGAAGCCCTTGATTATCTGCTTTACTGGAGGCGAGAGGACAGCAATGGTCTTACACAGTGGAGGGTCCTGAAAGCTTTAAAAAGAAAAGTCAATTTTGTTCTTTCTGCTTGCAAAAGCAGAACATATAGGCAAAATGGAAAAATATAGAACAGCAGGACAAATTTCCCTCCAAAATACTCATGACAACCCCAAGTATGTACAATTACTGTTAACATTTTAATGTATTTCCTTCCTGGTTTATTTTTTCCCATGCAGTTTTTGTATCATTGAGATCATACCATATATATATAAAATGTTGCAGCTGGCTTTCTCATTAACAAATGTCTTGAATATTTCCCTTTGCTATTACAAACTATGTAAACATCATTTTTTATGTTCATGTAATATTTCATCAAATAGTTTCTTAATCATTCCCCTGTTGGAGGACATTTAGATTTGTCCAGTTTTTTTTTTTTATGGGGGGTGGTGGTTATTTTTCAGGAGGGGTTCCAGGAGTGGGACGACTGGGATAAAAGGGGGAAATATTAATTTAAGGCTCTAGATAGATTTTGCTGAACCCCAGTCAGTATCTGGATTCAAGAGTGTGCTTTTGCGCTGGTGTCACTGAAGGCCTCTGAAATCAGCCCAAAAGGAACCCGGGGAGTCCCTGCAATTGAGGCAGTGGCTGCCTTCTGCACCTGCTGCTCCAGGTCTCCTGGCACCTTACCCCACACAGGGACCACTCAACCCACTGCTGGCCTGGATGCAAAGGCTTGGATGATCTGCTTTCTCACAAAGATTTCCTGGGGCAAGGTGTGTTTAAGAAAGAATCTGGAATTCAGTGAAACTTGAGCTGTGTCTCCAAGGCTGTGTCTCTAAGGCTGTGTCTCTATGCTCCTAGACTACCAAAAAAAAAAAAAAAAAAAAAATTGCATTTGCTGTTTTTATGTTAGGAATGCCTTTGACTTAAACAAATATAAATTTCTACTTTTTTACTTAACATAGCAGTCTAGGGTACGTGTAGCTGACCAACTTTGCCGCCTGGACCTTAGGCTCCATTTTTCTGTTCTGCCATCTCTGGCCCCATGGCTTTCATTTTTTACAGTTGTTGCCTCATGGTCCCAAGATGGCTGCCACACCTCCAGGTATCAAGTCTTTATTCTAGGTTTAAATATAAAAGAATAATAATTAGGCAAAAGGTCATGCCAGCTAGGTTTGTTTTTTATATCAGAAAGGCAGAAGATTTCCTAGACAACCCACCCAGCAGATTTTTGCATGCATCTCGTTTGCTAGAATCATCATACAGTCATTCTTGAGCCAGTTGTCAGTGAAGAGGAGTAGGGTTATATGATGTTTGGACTAATCAAGGTTTACCCCCCAGGACCCAGGGAGGGCCTACCCTCCTAGAGATCAGTGGATGAGCAGTGCCATGGGAACAAATCAAAGTTTTCTTAGCAGAGAAAAATGGCATGTGGGCAGGTAGAATGAATGTTATTAGGAAGAGGATATTGCCGCAGGCTTTGTGGACGATGCTATGGTTTTCATCCTCAGGATGAGCTCTCATTGACGAGTGTCCATTCCTCTTGCCCAGGGGTTGGCTCAAGGATGAACATATAACCTAAATAAGGTCAGGACATCCAGTCCACCATGGGGTGAATAAAAGGTTCCTCTTTCTCTGTGCAGTGGGCACTTACATGACTTAGATATGATGCCCAGAATTGCTGCAAGTATTTTGTTGCCATGAGAGTAGCCAGACTGAGAATGAAACGGACAAAGACAGGAAGAAATAGAAATCCCAGGGGAATTCCCACTAGGGCGCAAAGCCTTGATGTAACTGTATCTGAGGCCCTCATGACTACTAGACTTTTAGTCCCAAAAGCTAACTTGTTATGAACTAGCTTGATTGAAGTTTCTGCTACAGCTAAATGAACTGTAACTGGTAGAGATGCAAATAGAAACTTTGCAAAAATGATTGTGTAGTTAAATAAGTTTGAAGAACCGGATTAAGCAAAGTGTGACAAGTTTTTTTCTTGAGTGGAATTTTTTATATGCTGATATGTAATGTGAAGCTTCATTTCCAGAACATATTATCCCCAGAATCATTTTATCATGAGACAGAGGACATCACTGGGAAATACTGCCAAACCAAACCGCTGAGCTATAAGCGCTGGCTTTTAGCCTGAGATGGAACATATGTTAATGTGGACTGAGTTGGGAGGAGAGTCGAGAAGGTAAAGGTTTCGGTTCCCCAAAATTTTCCCCCCAATGGTCTGTGAGTTTCCTAATGAAGGAGGCCTAATGTCAAATAAGTTGGACACAAATGATAATTCGAATTTGGTACAAAGTCAATTCCAGGATTCGCAGTGTAGCCCAGAGAGCCTCGGCTGGCCAGCGGAGGGGGAGGTGACTCAGGTCTCTGGTCCTGAGGGGTGCTCCTTGTCTTTTGGGGTAGTTCTGTGTAAAGGCTTCTCTCCAGAGCTGGCTTACTAGATCTTCCACTAACTGGTTGTGAACATTCCTACCTCAGGACCACGGCACTAGCTGTTCATTTTGCCTGGAATATTCTTCCTGATGATCACATAGTTCCCTCCAGTACCTCCTTTAGGTCTTTGCCAAAATATGCCCTTTTTATTGAGGCCTCCCTCTCTGAAATTGCGTCTGTCACCTCTACTTTTCCTGACTCTCTCCTATGCTTTTTCTTGGAAGGACACATTACCACCTAACATACTATATGTTTTACTTATTTATTAGCCTGACTCTCCCCTTAGGCACGTGCTCCATCAGGGCAAGGACCTTTGTTGTTTTGATCACTGGTAAGATCCCAGTCCTGAGAACACTGTCTGGCGCATATTAGGAGCACAATACATATTTGTTAAATGGTTAAAGGCATGATACCATTGAGCATCATGTGTCTGGCACTGGGCTTCTATCATCTTAACAAGTCTAGGAAGCTCATACTATGAATTTTTATTCTCCTCTCTCTTTTCAGTTTGGAAAAGTTCATCACCAAGCTCACTGTCCTCTCTTGGGTCCAGTCTGCTGAGAATCTCATCAAAAGAATTCTTTCCCTCTGATATATTTTTTTCTAGGACAGGTCTAGCATTTCCAATCGGTTCTCTCTCTCTTTTTTTTTTTTTTTATTGTTTTTAGTAGTTTCCTTTTCTCTTCTTAAACTTCCTATCTGTTTATGCATGTTGTCCACCTTTTCCACCATATCCTTTAATTGATGTATTTTAGTTACTTTATATTTCTTGTTTGAGAGCAGATGATCTTAATTAATATGTGTCAACCATGAGGCTAATGACTTTTCTCTCTCCAACAAGTGGATTCAGATGAGAAGCCTGAGGCTCAATAGCATGAGGTGGTTTGCCCCAGGGGACCCATGGTTCCAACCCTGGACTGGCTGCAGGCTTTTGTTTCAACAGATCTGTTAATCTGCCTTCAGCCGTGAGCTCTCCCAGAGACCTGGACTCAGCTCACCGATTTATCCACAAGCAGGGATCCAGGTGGCCTGTCCCCATGGCAGCTCAGAGTGGCCAGGCCTCTGAAGAGTGGAGCCAGCTCAGATTCAAGCCCCTCTGCTTGGCCCTCCAGACCCCCACCATCTGGCCCATCCCCTGCCCCTTCCCATCCCCGGGGCTTCCCAACAGGGCACCAAGCTGGTCGCCTACTCTGCCAGAATTACTCGTCACTTTTTCTTCCCAGCCTCCTTTTTCCACCCCAAAGCTTGTTGTTCTGTCTCTCGTCCATTGATTCACTCATTTAACATATACTGATTCAGTAAATTTAACTCAGTATATTTAACTCAGTGAAGGAGACATGAATAAGATTGCGGCTTCTGGAGCCTGACATCCAGGTTTGGCTTCTGGTCTTTCCCCTTAGCAGCTGTGTGATTTAAGTAAGCAGTTCATCAATCTGTGTCTCAGTTTTCCCACCTGTGAAGTGGGGAGAATGGGAGGGCTTATTTCAGAAAACCAATGTGAGGATTCAGTAAATTAGGCCATGCATGAGTGCTGACCAGGGCCTGACACTCTACCAGCCTTCAGTAAGTGTCAGCTGTCACTAAGAGTGAATGCTATGATGTGGGGACACAGGTGGCTCAGACCTGGCTCTGCCTTCTGGGATCCCCCAACCCTGAGGGGCGTTGGCCTTTTACATGACCGCTGCGGTCAGGCCTAGAGGCGGCTCCAGCACAGGCCCCGAGCAGCCCAGGGGAGGGGTCACTTGTTTGCCTGCCTGTCTAACCACGTGGCTGCTCAGAGGGTCAGAGTCGCTGGGCTGTGAAAAGGCCAGCTGGCCAGGCCGCAGTGGGAACCCCTTCCTGCCAGCCCTTCCTCTGGCCCCCGCCCCAGTCAACATGTTTGCTTTCCTCAGCCAGAGACAAGGCTGGCACTGCAAATGCAGGACTGAGACTGAATCTGCCCTACAGACAGATACACAGACAGGGCACACACTCTCACGTGCCTACTTGTACGTTTTTTGGCACGCTCACACAGTCAGACATGCAAACATGCCAATGTGGCGACAGCTCACACATTGCTTAGAATGTGCCAGGCATATTGGTTCCAGCATTTCACATATATTAATTTATTTGCCTCTCCCAACGACCTTACGAGGTAGGTCTTATTATATCGTTATTTTACTGAGGAAGAAAGGGGTTAGGGCACTTGCCCAAGGCCATAGCAGCTAAGTGGCAAAACCTAGATTCCAACCCAGGGAGTCACGCTGCAGAAGCAGAACCCTTAACCATCGCGCACATCCATGGCGTATATATACAGTGACACACTCTCATTTTTAGGCATGAGGGCGCTGACACATGCCCGCTGATGAACATGGAACCTTTCCAGGATGCACGAACACTCACAAGGGCAAGGCAAGAGTGCCCACACTCACCCAGAGCTAGAGGGCTAAGTGAACCACTGCTTAACCCGAGACCCCTCACAGCCACAGGAGAGCACATGCACTCACGTGGACGCACCTCAGGGTTAGGAGCATGCAGGCTGTGTGCATGCGTGCCTGGGTCCCCACCCCCACCCCATCAACACACACACACACACAGATGGAAAACAGCAATCACAGGGATTCTTGTGGAAGTTGGCCTGGCTCTCAGCTGACTTCTCCCAGGCTCCTCCCCGCCCTCCTCTGCAGCAGCAGCCCCGGGGAGATGGGGGCTTCGCCCGCTGTTCCGGGCGTGCCCAGTGCAGAGCCTGGCACCGAACACGCACTCAACCCCTAGGCTTCCCTCCCGGGCCAACAGTGTCAGGCCCTTTGTGGTAAACGGGCCTGACAACACTCAGGCCCAAGATGCTGCTCTTGGCTGCCCTCCCACTTCTGAGGAAAGTGGTTTCACCTTTCTGACCCTCCCTCCCTCAGAGCGGCCCCGAGCCTCAGGGGTCTCCCGGCTGCTGCTCCGGCATGCCACAGGGACTCCGCGTGTTCCTGGGCCTGCATGGATCCACGGGCTCCCTACGTCCCTCACCTCCTTCAGATCCTGACTGAAACATCATCCTCCCCATCAGAGCTTCTCTTGCCTCCCTACTTCAGTGGCCATCCCTTCTCCCCTCCCCTCCCCTCCCGTGCTCTCCCTACTCCAGCCCGCTCACTCTATTACACTTACCCCTAGCGTTCTTCCCCTGCAGACAAGTTCCATTTATCTGTTTATTAATCTCCCCTAAGGTGGAAGCTCCATGCAGCTGCAATCGTTTCTTCTCTCGGGTATCTCTGAGCCCAGAACGGTACCTGACAGGAAGCAGGGACTCCGCTACTCTCGGGGGAATGGAGGACGGGATTCAGTGTGGAACAGGGGTGGCAGTCACAGTACCCCTCCCTCCGGAGGGGCTGTCGGGAAGGTTAGATGAGAACATCACATGTGGACACTTACTACATGGGACAGAGCATCCCTACCTCAGAGTTACTTTTTTTAATTCTGTAGATACCACATGACTAGGTTCTCCACTGTAAGTCTCATACAATACCTGGACGTCTTAAGGAAACCATGGAAGTTCCTTTGTCTGCCACTGCCCTCGGCTGCTTCTGCCCGCTCTGC
Organism: Pteronotus mesoamericanus; assembly: GCF_021234165.1. Taxonomy (NCBI): domain Eukaryota; kingdom Metazoa; phylum Chordata; class Mammalia; order Chiroptera; family Mormoopidae; genus Pteronotus; species Pteronotus mesoamericanus. The sequence goes on along the minus strand of NW_026555105.1, from coordinate 22,065,987 downwards.
CTGTTGGTGCACTGCTGTGTGCCTGGTGGGCATGTCTCCGGGCCTTTCCTGTATGTTTACATATGCACAGATAGAGCAAAATGTGCCTTTCATAAACAGACACTGTCCACTAATGGGATCATCCTCCATCCATTCAACAACTATTTATTGAGCAGTTTATTGTGCCAGGTATTGTTGTAGGGTGTACGAAACAGATTGTTCCACCTGGAGTTGACATTCTAATGACGTAGACAGCAGGTAAGTGTAAGTTTTATTTCAGGTGATGGTACATGCTCTGAAGAGACATACATTCAGGTAAAGGGGTGAAGTATGACAGGGGTGGGGTTGGCGTTGTGTTTCTAGGTGCCCAGGGGGCAGCTCTATGGAAGTGCCATTTGACCCGTGAATTGGAGGATGAGGAGGAGCAAGCCTTGCAGAAATCTGGGGCAGAGCCTTCCCGGCAGAAGGGACAGCGGGTGCGAAGGCCTAAGGCTGGCATGAAAGGAGTGTGGGTCAGTGAAGCGGGAGTGGCATGAGAGAGGGAGGGGCAGCTGGTCAGCGGGGTGGGGGGCAGAGCGCGTGGGGCAGGGGGGCTGGCAGCGAGCCGCTGGGAGGTGTTGCTTGATCTAGTGTGTATTGTGTGTATGCAATTTTTTTTATTGTGGTGAAATATTCATGATATAAAACTTATCATTTTAACCATTTTTAAGTATAAGGTCAGGGGCATCAAACACATTCCCATTATTGTGCAGCCATCACCACCGTCGGCTTCCAGAACTCTTTCATCTTGAAAACCTGAAACTCTGCGCTCATTAAACAACAACTCCTCACTCCCCTCTCCCTGGCCCCTGGCAACCACCATTCTACTTTCTGTCACTACGGATTTGACAACTCTAAATATGTCATATAAGTGGAATCACACAGTATTTGTCTTTTTGTGACTTGCTTATTTCACTTATAATAGATAGCCTCAAGGTTCATCCGTGTTGCAGGCTATGTCGGAGCGTCCTTTCTCTTTCACGTTGAATAATAATTCCCTTGTACGTATATATCACTTTCTTTTTTTATCTGTTCATCCATCGGTGGACACTAAGTTGCTTCTACCTCTTGGCTGCTGGGAATAATGCTGCTATAAACACCGTGTACAACTATCTGTTTGAGATCCTGCTTCTAATTCTTTTGGATTTATGATTGTTCCCTGACCTATCCTGGGGCTGCCTGGGGAGAGGGTGCCCAGGCAGGTGGCCACGTGGCACTTTGTTTCACTTACACTGTGGCCCACCTGTCTCTTTAATGATTCAGGGCATTTAGCCTCCACCCTTTAACGCACCTCGCCCCAGCCTGGGAGTCAGGTGCAACAAGGTGTGTGTCCCCTTTGGACAGACAGCAATGAGGCTGCGAGGGAGGGCATTTCAGCCAGCTGCCTTGAATCCAGGGTCTGCCTTGGGGCTTATGAATGAGGATGCCGGGGAAGGATGTCGGAGGTGAAGAGGGCATGTACTGCAGCCCCTCTTCTGTTTCAGGCAGGGTTGGACAGCCGGGGAGCTCACAGCCAGAGAGGCAGTGCCTGGCTGTGCCAAGAAAATACCAAGGAGCCTGAAATCTAACCCCAGGCATCCGGGGACCTGGCCAGCGATGGGAGGTGGCTCTCTAATTAACCACCTGCCACCCAGGAAATCCATTCTGCTCACTGGCAGCTTAGGGGGCTCACCCTGGGGACCACCTGCTGCCTGCATCAAGACTGGGGTGTCTCTAGGCAGGGTTAGGAGCCCCGACACCAGTCGCTGCTGGCTATGCATCCCATTCTGTGCCTTCGGAGGCCACATGAGACCAATCCACCTTAAGATATCTGCTTGGGAAACTGAATGAGGGTCACAGGCATTCACTGAGCTGTCGGTCAGGTGCTTTATATACACACCGCCACTCCACCCTGTACCCCAGGGAGGAGGGTGTGGTCAGACCACCAGCAAATGGGCTGGGGGTGACTTGTGCAAGTCACACTGTGAGAAAGCCATAGAGGCAGGCTCACACAGGCGCCCTGACTCTGAAGCTCTGGTTGCCTCCACTTCCCCCACGACCTCCCCTTCACATCCTGATGGTGGGGGGTGTTCTGACAGAGCCACTGGGAGAAGTCCCTACTGAGCTGGGCCAGAGGATGGCTAAGGGCACAATCTCTGCAGCCTTCCATTCCTGGGGACATCCTCCCCCCTTATTTTCTTCCACTTTTTGACTGATGAAGGTTTGGAGGATAAAAGGAAGAGTTTCTGTTTTCTTGGGCCAGGTCCCCTTGGGCCAATGGAGACTGGGGCTAGGCCTGGCCTGGAGCTCTAGCCCCGCCCCCGCTGGCTTCCCTTCCTCCTGTAGGTGTCCGGTCCCCAATCTCCCGTTACCGTTCACCCCTTCCTTTCTCTCTCCCTTCCTTATGTGACCTGTCTCCACATCTCACTTCTCTACAGTCACATGGACCCCCTTGCTTTCCTCAAACACAGGGCCCTGATCCTGCCTCAAGGCCTTTATACTTGTTTCTTCTCCCTGCAACTCTCTGTCCTCAATTTCACGCCTACATCTCCTTAAGATCTTTGCTCAAATGTCAACCTCCGGTGAAGCCTTTTCCTGACACTTATTGGAAACTGCAAACCGCCTTGCCCCCGCCCCTGCCCTGACCTCTTCACCCTTCCCTGCCCTGCTTTGTTTCTCTCCACAGCATTCATCACACGCTAACTATTATGTTATAATTTATTCACTCATTTGTCTTCCTCTTCAGGGGGTGTCCAATCATTTGGCGTCTCTGTGCTACACTGGAGGAAGAAGAGTTGTCTTGGGCCACACATTAAATACATTGTAATCACACACACACACACACACACACACAAATCTCATAATGTTTTAAGTAAATTTATGATTTTGTGTTCACAGCCACCCTGGGCGGCGCGCAGCCTGCAGGCCACAGGTTGGACACCCCTGTATGAGGACAGGGCTTTCTGTCTGTTCTGTTTGCTGTCATGTCTTCAGTGCTCAGAACGGTGCCTGGCACAGTGCAGGAACTCAACAAAAATGCACTGGGTGCACAATTCACAGACCACCTCCCCCCACTGCCATCGTCGCCACCTTAGCCCAGCTTTCCGTCATCCCTCCCTTGGATGCTGCCCCAGCCTGCAGCCTGGTCTCCCCTCTCCAGTCCTGCCCCCTCCAGGCAGCTTCCTACCAGCAGCCTAGGGGAGCTTATTCAAGTGTAATTCTGACCAGGCCATCTCCAGAGAATAACTCTTTAGTGGATCCCATCTCATATGTCATGAAACCCACAGTTTATAATGTGGCCTGTAAGGCCACCTGATCTGGACCCCAGTGAGCCTTGACCTCCTTACTGGCCCCTCTCCTTCTGCTATAACTCCACTGGCCTTCTTGGTGCTCCTTGGACACATGGAGCCCCTCTCCGACCTCAGGGCCTTCGCACTTGCTGTTCCTGCCTGGAACACCCTTCCATGGCCAGCTTCATCACATCCATCTCAGGCTGATAGTTCCTCCTCTGAGAAGCCTTCCCTGACTACTGGTTTTCTACAAGTCACTCTCATTTTTTTTTCTAGGCTCCATGGCAAGTCTCACAATTCAAACTTATTTTGTTTATGTGTTTGTTTATTAACTCCCCGACTAGACTATGAGCTTCCCAAGAGCAGGTCCTTACTAGCTCACTTGCAGCTCAGAGGAGATACCTGGTACACAGTAGGTTCTCAATATGTACTGGCTGAGTGGATGAATGAGAGCATCTAAGCACTTGCAGGCATTTTCCCTTACCCCTTTCTGTCTTTGCAAGCTGGACATTGTGATTCCCATCTGACAGATGGTATGACTGAGTCTCAGAGAGGTTGGGCAATGTGTCTGGGTCACGCAGCTGGTGAGGAGTGTACGTCTGTATGTCCCTTTGTGTGTCTGTAGGAGTCTGGGTGTGCTCTGTGTGTCTCTCTGGATGTCTGAGTGTTTCTAGGCACCCACACATCCCTCTGGATTTCTCTGTGTGTCTGTGTGTATTTTTCCCTGAGTTACTGTGTGCATATCTCTGTTTCTCTGTGTGTGCGAATCTGTGTGTCTGTATATACCATTGTGAGGCCCCTTCATTTTCACTGTTGCGTCTCCGTGGATCCCTGAGCATGTCGGTCCACCCCTCCAGCTCTGTTGGCTTTCTGCACCCCCACTGGGTGGCTGGTCTTATTTCCCATGCAGATCCCGGCTCTCCAGGCTCCAGCAGCCCTGGGAGCTCTCCACTGCGTGGGCCCCGAACTCCTTAGCACCTGGGAGATGAAGTAGAGCAGAGGGGAAGGCAGGCACTGTGTCTCCCCAGGGCCCCATAGATCCCAACACTTGGACCCCCACGGCCCCCCAGGATTGGCTCCTGATTCAAAATTGCCAATCCCAGATCAAGCTGCCAGGAACTCGCACTGGCTGGTTCCCATGGCAACACGGAAGCCGCCAGGCCATGCTCATAAAACAGGTCATAAAGCAGAGGGATGGGAGGAGGAACAGGGCTGCAGGGCTGAAGCAGGGGCCCGCTTCCCCTGGTGGGGCTGGGGCCTTTTCCCTCAGAGACCGCTCCATCCACCTGGTGGGCAGACAGGCCCAGGTCCTCTTTCTGCCCGCCGTGGAGTGGCCTGGGAGAGCGCATTTTTGTCTTGAGCCTCAGTTTCCTTCTCTGGGAGTAAGCGCCCATAGAACTGCCTCCAGGTGCCATGTTACCTGGATTCAGGAAGCCCCTGGTGAAAGGGCCATCAGCATTTAAGCCTAGGCTCAAGCTCTCTGAGCCTCAGTTTCCCCAACAGTGAGACACAGAGCCGAGGTGAAACAGTGTGGCAAGTGGACAGGACCAAGCTAGAGACACCTTGGGCAAGCGGCTTAAGTCTCCGAGCCAAACGTGTTCACTGCTAACATGCAAACAAAATGCCATAGGATTTTGTGCAAATTGAATCAAAGTTAGAAAATACTTAGCATGGTGCCTGGTCCAAAGGCTGGCTGTGACTGTCAGTAACAATAACAGCTAATAGTAATAATAGTGGTTATTGTGTGCCGAGCATTGTCTAAACGCTTTGCTCATAGCTTTCATCCTCACAAGTTATAATTATTTTCATTTTACAGATAAGGACACCAAAGCACAAGAGATCAAGTGATTCGCCTTCAAGGCACACAGCTCCCAGAAGGACTGCAGTTTAGACATGGGTTCCGCACTCTCAGACACAACCTAGTGCCATCTCTCATCCCCCGCAGGGCTCCTTCCCACCCTCCCTGCAGAGCCACTGAAGGCAGCGGGAGAAGGCAGCGTGCAGCTGAGCTGGCCCCCTCGGCCCTGGGACTGCCATAGTGTGGGCTGCACGGCGGGGTTGCGGAGCATGGGCTTGGCTCCCTGGAAAGACCTGAGAGTCAAGCTGCAAGGGCCATGGAGATTATTTCCTTCAACACCCCCTCCTCCCACTGCTCAGATGGAGAAGTGGAGGCCCAGAGAGGGCTACTGGTGACTTGTGCAAAATCCCATAGCAAGATGGCAGCTGCTAGGATTCAAACCCAGGTCTCCTTTCCTCAAAGCCTGTTACACTCTTAATAATCCTGCCTGCTGCCCAAATACTCCAGATCACTGGGTATTTGGGCAGAAGAGAGCAAAATAATAGCAAGTCATCATGGTAATTCCCATGTATTGAGAGCTAGTAGGTACTAGCACTGTGCCCTTCATGTGCACCTTATCTCGTCCATGCAGCAGCCCCATAAGGCATAAGGTACAAGTTGCACATGATTATCCTCACCTCCATTTTAGAGATAAGAAAATTGAGATCAGAGAGGTGATGCCGTTCCTCCAAGGTCACAGAGCTAAACAGTGGGAAAGCAGAGACTTGAATGCAGACCTGCTGATTCCAGAGCTGCACCCTGGAGCCCAGTACTTAATCCTGGGGTCTTTCTGGGCTGCAACTCTTGGGAGTGCCCAGGGTGGGGGGCGGCCTTGTGCTGGCTGTAGCCAGGGCTCTGCATGGGGCAGAGTCATGGACAGTAGCAGCAGGGAGGGGAACCAGCATTTACTTGCTGGTTGGTTTTTTAAAAATTTTTTCTTTCTTTCTTTAATCACTCAGCAAAGATTCGTCGAGGTTCTACCAAGTGCCAGACAAACTTCCCTGCATAGGGGATACAGGAGTGAACAAGGCAGGCAGTCCCCAGCCTCAGGGACCGCAGGTCCGAGTGGGGAGAGGCAGACAATAAACAGAGAAACAATAAAGATATATGTCAGGTGATGGTAAGTGCTAGGGAGGAAAACCAAGCAGGAGGAAGGGACACATTTGAATGCTGATCTTAAGGAAGTGAGGGCAGGAGCCAAGATATCCTGAGAAGGGTTTGGAGCAGAGGAAACAGCTGGAGCCCAAGCCCTGAGCTGGGCACGTGTCTAGCATGTTGGAAGAAGAGAGGGCAGGTCGATGTGGCTGGAGCAGACGGGGCGTGGGGAGGGTGTTGGTGGGAGGAGGTACAGAGTCGGTGGGAGTCAGACATATCAGGGTCCTGTAGGATTTTCTTGAGAATGAGATGGGAATCGTTGGAGATTCTGAACAGAGGAATGGAATGATCTGATTTCATTTTTAAGAGAATCCTCTTGGCTGCTGGGGTGAGGAGGTGCTGTGGGGAGCCAGGGCTGGGAGGCGGACTGGGAAGCCCTTGCCGATGGGAACGCCTGTTGGAGGATGGAGGCTGGGCCTGGGCGGGGAGGAGGCGGTCAGGACGCGGCACCTTCCCGTGCATTTTAAAATGCAGAGTTGGGGGTAGAAGAACTCTGACCCAGGATGACTCCAGACTTTTCGGCTTGAGCAAGAATGAAGTTGTCATTTACAGAGGTGGAGAAGGCTGCAGGAAAAGCAGGTGTGTGCCTGGGCTTTGCACATCTCAATTTGTTTAAGCTTCACTTTGTATCAGCGGTTCTCACACTTGAGGGAACAGTAGACTTACCTGAGAGACCTGTTAAAACCAGCAATGCTGGACCTCAGGCTAGAGTTTCTATTCACTGGATGTGGTGCGGGGCCCGAGAATTTGCATTTCTAATCAGTTTCCTGGCGATGCTGATGCTGTTAGTCCCAGGACGCACGCTGGGAATCACATGGTGTGGAGATTGTCTTAGCCTGGAAGATGGAGGCGCAGAGGCATGAAGTCTGGTCCACACAGCTGGAAGGTAACTGGTCATAAAGCCAGCAGCTGAGCCAGGATCTCTTAGGTACTTGGCCAGCTTCTGGCCTCTGATAGGGAGGGAAAGACGTTCCTGGGAGGATCTCACCACCCCACCCCCTGAGTACACACAATTCAAAGCTGAGTTATAAGAAAAGGACCGAGGGACCCTCTGGTCTCAAGACCTTTCTGCCTCTGTTTCCATAGACGCTATAATAAAGGTTGGGGGAAGGCCGGGGTGCCATGCCTGTTCTCTCCAGCTTCCCCACCTGAACTTGATCCTGCCGGGCTTAGCCCTGTGCCCAGTAGGAAGTCTGGTGAGGTTCGCTGCGAAACATGGCAGCCTCACTCCTTTGCTTCACCGCTGTTTGCCGCGTTCACATGCAGTTGCCAGGGGTAATGACCACTGTCTACTTCTGGTTCTCAGAGTGCGGGGCACCTAGAAGGATTGTACTTTCCTGCCCCCTTGAAGTTAGGCTGGCCACGGGACTCGATCTAGCGAAAGATCTAGAGACGGGTGGGCTCACCAGCTTGGGCACCTGACTGAGGACAATACAGAGCAGGGACTCTGCCAGCTGGAGATGGATGTGCAGCATGAGGGAAAAACAAGCCTTTGTGTTTTTTTTAAGCCAGTGGTTGGCAAACTTTTTTGGCCAGTCATGAATATTGTAGACTTGTCGCAGCCCCTCAGCTCTATCGCTGTAACGGGGGAGAAGCCATGGACAAAGCACACACGAGCGCTTGTGGCTGTGTTCCAGTGAAACTTGACAAAGACAAGAGGCAAGCTTGCAGGCCATGAGCGTGCCACCCTGTTTGCAGTCTTGAGAATTTGCCTTGTTTTTTTCTGCACCACAACCTAGCCATGATGACTTGCACATTTGTTAGTAACCTGGCTGGTATAGGCCGCAGAACCTTCCATGCCTGCGCAAGTGGAAGGCAGTAAAAGGGAAAGAGCATTTATTTTGCCTGGAAAGCATGTGGTTTCCCTCCCACATCCTCTTCCTGCTTTTCTCCCTACTCTCTGTCCTGGGAGGTGAGCCTTCAGGAATTGTGCCAACGACCTCCCTTGTGCCCTGGCCTCCAGGTGGATCTGTCCCCTGGGGAGCACAGGGGAGAACAGAGGGAGAGGTTGGGGTATTTATTCCCAGCTTCCTCCCTGCAGCATCATCTCAGACTAGCTGTGTCCCCCAACTGAAGGTCACAGCTGTTCTCAGGGGCTCCCACTCCCTGCCTCCTGGTGACAGTAGCTTCTCTCTCTTCTCACCCCTTTGGCTGATAACAGCGGCACTCAAAACAGCCTCGAGGCACGGCCTGCTCCTTTGGGGGGTTCCTAAACCCTGTCTATCCTCTTGTAAATAACCCCTTTATTAAACCCAAATCAAATGACGAACTGGGTGGCTTTCTGGGCTCCTGTGGGGACCCTGACTGGGGCCACTTTGAGGTACACATGTCTGAGCTCGAATTCTGATCATGTCACTGCCTTGGGTGAGTCATTTCATCTCTCTGAGCCCCTGGGTTTTCTCTTTTGCACAATGGAGCAAAAATAACCTCCAGAAGAGGAAGAGGAGTTTCATAAACGATGATGCCTGTACGATGTCAAGGAGCATCAAAGTTCGTGTTAGGAAAGATGGAGGGAGGAAGGACAGAAGGAATCCTCACAGCAGCTTGAAGAGGGCGGGGCCATTAGCCCCTTTGCCAGCTGGGAACTGAGGCTAAGGCTGGGTGGCATGGCGTGATCGGAAGCTGTGAAAGGGTCTGAGTGCAACCACCTCTGGTCTGGGCCCTTCGCGTGATATCACTTAAAAATGTTCCCTAAAAGCAAAGGAAGAACCTCAGCCAGGCACAAGCTTAAATACGGGCTTTGCCACTTTTTTGCTGTGTAACCTTGGGCGATGACCCCATTTCTCTGTTCCTCATCTAAAAATGGGGATAAAAATACCTACTCCATGTGAGGATTAGAACATCAGGAAGGCAGGCATCCAACTGTCGTTTTGATGGCTGGATGCCCAGTGTCTGACATATAGTAGATGTTTAATATTTATTGGATGACTAATTTACGTGATCGTTACGTGAATGAATGCATTTACATAGAGCACTTAGCACAGCACCTGCCATTGTAAGTGACAGTGAATGGTAGCTTCCCAAGAAGCTTAACGGGAGGCAGAGTGCCTGGTGGTTAACTGCCCGGGCCCTGGAGCCGGCCTGGGCTCAGTTCCTGGTTCCACCAGTTTCCGGCTCTGCAGACTTGGGCACCTCATTTCGGCTTCCTTATGTAGAAGATGGGACTCACAATAATAGCTGCCTCATAGAATTGCTGAGGAGTGCACGAATCTTAACGTGAGCCTGGCCTGGAGTCAGCACGAATGAATGGTAGCCAGCATTCTTCACCCTTTTGTAGCAGCCAGGCTCCTTAAGCACTGGTGGGTTTGCTGGAATTACCTGGGCCCGGGGACAGGAGACCTGGATACCTTGCTCTGTGATACGGGATTATCGCTGCCCTCCAAGAGCCTCCACTCTCCCACTTTTTAAGTGAGAGGTGGGGGTGGAGGTGAGGGACTTTGGATGTCCTTTGCCGCTTACACCTGCACATGGGCCGCTGCCCTGGCCAGGCCCACGCCCGCCATGCCTTCTGCACAGCCCGGGATGGAGCCTCTGGATGTGAATGGCCCCGAGGCAGTGTGGGGATCAGAGTCCTCCTCATATGCCTGGGCCAGTGGCGAGAATAATAGCAGTCACAAACTACTACTAATGGTAGCCTTGTCCTTCTTATTACCATTTCAAGGCCCAATTCCCCCACCTCCTGCCCAGCGGGGCGCAGGGCAGGCGTCAGCCCCTTGGCACCCTAAACTGGGAGGCGTGTCCTTTGCAAGTGCCACTGGAGCTTCCTTTTTTAACCACCATTAATGCCCAAGAGTGTCAGTCCTTCCCACTCTGGGTGGCAGCACAGGTGCCCCAGAAAACGGGCGTGAGGTGGGGGACAGCCTCGGGGAGAGGTGGCCGTTGCCTCCAGGAGCTGCCAGGGTGAGTGAGTCCCCAGAGCCTGAACCCAGCCATTGAGCTTGCACGTCCAGGCCCGCGTCCCTCCATCAGGGCTCCCATCTTCTGCGCCCCTCCCCACCCTGACTCTCCACCCCTCTTTGAGCCCTCTTACTGCGCTCTGAGCCTCGGCCTCCCTCCTGAGTGTACACATCCTTTTCTGCATGTCATCCTGGCCCCGCTCTGAGCCCCGTTCATCTCCCTCTCTGGGCACTGCCCTCTTTTGCCTCCCCGCCCCTTCCCCGTAGCACAGCCTTGGTACACATTGGCGGTAAAGAGAGGACTCAGCCATGCTCTGGGAGTCCGTGGTCATGGCTCAAGACTCAGTTCAGCTGCTTGTATTGCTTAGGGGACCTTGTGCAACTCTTGTCCACATCCGGGTCTCTATTTCTGTCTTTGTAGTCAGAAGATTGGACCGAATGAATGAGAGGTCCTCTGTGAAGCAAGCAGGGATGCTTCCCTACATGCCCCAGACCCTTCTGTTGGGTGAGATCCGGGCGCCCCACCCACCTTTCTCCATGAGGACGCTACCCCTCACCAGAGTTCCTGTCCCTTGAACAGCAAGGGCTCCCAGTAGCATTCTCCTTGGTTATATTTTTGGATTTGCCTTACTGTTACAAGACTATTTCCAACTTCCTTTTCCCAAAGTCAGCAGTGTTTGGTCTAACGGGGCCCTCATTTGGTCTGGTTCCCGTCATATTTTTCGTCTTGCACTTCAAACTTGTCCAGGATGTGTCCCTGGACACTGGCCATGCACCCTTGTCATAGTTCCCTTGGCCGATGAGCTTATTGTTCCCTTGGTCAATGAGCACAGTGCACGGACCCAGTGTGATGGGCTGGTGTGGGATTTGGGGGCTCTGGCTCCAGGGCCAAGACTGCTTTTTGTGGCAGCGTAAAAACGCACCACTCAGATCTCTTGCTGCAGGGAGCAAGTTTGACTGGCAGCCCCAGCTGCTCTCCCTTGGGATGCACCACCTTATTCACGCTGAACCGCTGCCTCCTGTGGGCTGTTGCCAGCCAGTGACGAAGCAGGAAGGGGATACTGAAGCAAGCCCATCCCAGAGAGGCAGAGCTCCTCCTCTAATGGCTTCGGCTCAAGGACCCCATGGGCACAGCTGAACCCTTCTTGCAATTGTGCTACAGTCCAGGACTCTCCCTGCTCAGCCTGCCTCCTGCCTCCTCTCCATCTCCCAGTGCCAGACCTGCATCATTACAAGTCTGAAGACTCTCCCCGTCTTCTGCTCCCTCTCTGAAAATCTCTTATCAGTCTCATCCAGTCTTGACATCTATTTCTCAGTGGACCATGCTAACAGTTATCAACTAGACGGCTGTTGAAGGTATGTTACTCTCAGCAAGCGATAGCGGCAACAACCAATATTTAATGAGTGCATATTGTGGGCCAGGCAATATCTTAAGTAATTCTTATTGTAATCATGTGAGGGAGGAACTCTAACCATCTGACTTTATAAAGAGGAAACTGAAGCTTGAAAAGGAAGTAACTTACTCAAAGCCATGATTAGAAAACAACTGTGGAGTCTCCAGAAATGTGTGTGAATATCTGTCTCACCCTCTTTACTACATGAGCCAGTAAGTGCAGATACTAACGTTGCTTTTTGTTAATCATTGTATCCTGCACCTGAGAGCCTCACAGAGTCCCTGGCATGTGGAAGGCTCTCAGTAAATATTTGCTGAAAGTGAAAATGAAAAATGAACAGCAAAAGAGCTGTGAACAATGGCCCAGCGGCTTATCCACATGGCAAGAAGGCTGTACTCGGGTTGTAAAAAGAAGCAGCGTTTGTTTGAAAGTCCTCAGCCCCAGTTAAACATGAGGATGTGAGTTTGAGTTTCTATAGTTATTAAAATACACTTAGCTTCTCTTTCTTTCTCTTTCACTCCCATTCTCTCCATACTTAGGAAGCAGAGAAGAGCAATGCAAGGAATTGATCAAATCTAGTAGGGCTCTTGGCTCTGCCCCCACAACTTTTTAGGCCTCGGTTTCTTCATCAATAAAATGGGGATAGTAATGCCAACTTCATCAAGTGCTCGGCAGAGTGAGAACTGGGTGGGCATGCAGGAGGCTGTGTTCTCCTGCCAGCATCCCTTGTTAGCCGACCGAGGTGGGGCACAGCCCTGGTACCAAGCTTGGCTGATGGGGACCGTATGGTGGCTGCAGTGGCTGGAACGTCAGCTCCCAGAGGGGCTCAGGAAGCCCAGTGCTGGCAGCCCGTTTCCTGTCCCCAGCTGTGTGGTGGCATCCTGCCAGCCTTCCAAGCTTGCAGGCAAGTCTCAGGCCCCTGGCTGTCCCAGTTTCTGCCAACAGCCGCGGGACCAAGTGTGAGTCACTGCATTAACACCAGGTTTCCACAGCTGCCCTTGGACCAGCCGGGCCTGACTGGATTGGTAACTGGATCACAGTCCCCACCTCTGAGAGTGTCAGAGGCTCAGAAACCCAAAGCTGGCTGCCCCTGCTGCAGGGGACCTCAGTGTCAGAGCTGTTGCAGCCTCCTTGGGCCTAATTTCACAGATGGGGAAACTGAGGCCCCAAGGAGGGGAGAGGCTTGCCTATGGTTACACTAAAACTCAGTGTGGCAAAATAAGGACTGGAACCTTCATTTTCTAGCTCCTCAAGGGTTCATCCATTTGTTCGTTATTCATTCATTCATTCATGCATGCATGCATACATATTCTGCATCTTAGCTCTAAAAAGTGTATCTCGAGGATTTTTGTAAGTAGATACCCTTTGCCTCCTCACACAACCAAAAAAAGGACAACAACAAATTGAAAAACAAAAAATAATTAGAACTGTCAGAAAATCAAACTGTATGAAAGTCCAATAACCACGGAATTAAAGAAGAAACATTCATCAGACCGGTAGGAGGGGCAGAGACGGGCAGCCGGGGCAGGGAGGACTCATGGCAAAGCAGCAGCTGGAGAGGTCTGAGGGCGAAGCAGTGGCTGGCAGACCTGGCGGTCCCACATCTGCATGTGGGTAAACCAGGAGGAACAACTGGGGAGTGAGACAGACCGTGCAACCCAGGGTTCCAGAGCAGGAAAAGAAAGCCTCAAAACCTCTGGCTGTAAACATCTGCGGGGGTTGCTGCAGCAGGAGACGCTCCCAGCCTCACAGGAGAGTTTTGTTGGAGAGACCCACGGGGTCCTAGAACCTATGCAGACCCACTCACCTGGGAATCAGCACCAGAAGGGCCCAATTTATAGTTATCAGGGGAAGTTACTGAAAGCCAGCCAAGAGCCAAGCAAGCGGTATTGTTCCCTCTCTGACCCCTACCCACGTCCAGAGTCACAACACAGAGACCTGAGTTGCCCTGCCCTGGCGAATACCTATGGCTCTGTCCCTCCCAATGTAAGGTAGCCAAGACAAAAGAAAATATGGCCCAAATGAAAGAACAGATCAAAGCTCTGAAAATAGAACTAAGTGATGAAGAGAGGGCCAACCTATCAGATGCACAGTTCAAAACACTGGTACTTTGGATGCTCCCTGAATTGATTGAGTATAGTCACGAAATGGAGGAAAAGTAAAGGCTCTGCAAAGTGAAATAAAGAAAAATACACAGGGAACCAACAGTAAAGGGAAGGAAACTGGGATTCAAATCAATGATTTGGAGCAGAAGGAAGAGATAAACACTAAACCAGAGCAGAATGAAGAAACAAGAATTTAAAAAAATGAGGAGAGGCTTAGGAACCTCTGGGAAAACTAAACATTCCAACATCCGAATCATAGGGAAGAGCAAGGAATTGAAAACTCATTTGAAAAAATAATGAAGGAGAACTTCCCCAATCTGGCAAAGGAAATGGACTTCCAGGAGGTCCAGGAAGCTCAGAGTGTCCCAAAGAAGTTGGACTCAGGGAAGCACATACCAAGGCACATCATAATTACATTGCCCAAGACTAAAGATAAGGAGAGAATCTTAAAAGCAGCAAGAGAAAAGGGGACGGTTACCTACAAAGGAGTCCCCATAAGGCTATCAGCTGATTTCTCAAAAGAAACCTTGCAGGCAAGAAGGGGCTGGAAAGAAGTATTCAAAGTCATGAAAGGCAAGGACCTATGTCCAGATTACTCTATTACTCTATCTAGCAAAGCTATCAGTTAGAATGGAAAGACAGAGAAATTTTTCCCAGATAAGGTAAAGTTAAAGGAGTTCATCATTATCAAGCCCTTATTATATGAAATGTTAAAGGGACTTATCTAAGAAAAAGAAGACGATCAAAAACTATGAACAGTAAAATGACAAAAAAAAAAAAACAAAACACAGCTATAAACAACTGAACCTAAAACAAAAACAAACTAATCAAACAACTAGAACAGGAACAGAATCACAGGAATGGGGATCAGAGGGGAGGGAGAAGGGGGAGAATGGGGGAAAAGGTACAGGGAATAAGAAACATAAATAGCAGGTACAAAATAGGCAGGGGGAGGTTTAGAATAGCATAGGAAATGGAGAAGCCAAAGAACTTATATGTATGACCCATGGGCATGAACGAAGGAGCGGGGGGAGGATGCTGGTGGGATGGGGGGTGCAGGGCAGAGGGGAATAAAGGGGAGAAAAAAATGGGAAAGCCGTAATAGCATAATCAATAAAAAATAAAAAATGTATCTGAATTCTGTCCGTTCTCTCCCCTACCACTGCCAACTCCGTGGACCCCGCCACTGATAATTCTCACCTGGATGGCAGCCTCTATCCAATCATTTTTACCCAGTAGTCAGGGGGCTCTTTTAAAAATAAAAATGAGATCATGTTATCCCTTTGCACATTCCTACACTTTCCCATCTCAGTCAGAATCAAACTCCAAGGGCACAGCTAAGGGGCCAGTGAGTCCTATGGGTCTGACCCCGCCCCTCCAGGCCCTTGCTCCTACCGCTCTCCCCTCACACACTTGTTTCCAACCGCGCTGCCCTCCTCAGTGCTGATTCCATGTGGGTCGTATCTTGGAGCCTTCCTGTGTGCTGCTCCATGACTGCAACACTCGTCCCAGCATTCCTTCCATCCTTCCCTCTAAGCGCAAACATGTCTTTCGCAGGGAGCCTGGGCGAAGCAGCTTCTCCACCCCCATGCCAGCCTATTTCCTCACAGTACATGGCTGCATTGAATGATCACGTTAGTTCTTTTGCTGATTGGTTTACTGACGGTAGCTCTGACGAGAGTAGATGCTCCCTGAAGGCAGGGCCTTATTGTCCACTGTGGACCCAGAGTCTGAAGAGTCCCTGGCACAGAGTAGGTGCTCAACCGGTATTTCTTGATTGGATGAATGAATGAAAAGACTGAACAATGGAGTTGGTGGATGTCAAGGGAGAAGGACTGATCTTGGGAAAAAATTACAGAAGAAAAAGTCTCTGTATTTCCTCACTCATTTACACTTAATCTGTGAATCTGTGAGTGGTACCCTCCTCCTTTCTAGTCTGGCCCCTTCCACTAGTGGCCCCCTTTCTGCTGCTTGCTCTCTCTTGCTACTAACTCATCCCTAGTCTCAAAAAACAAAACAAAACAAAACAAACTAATTCACACTCAGGGGCAATAACAGAACACTCCCATGCAAAGCTTTTATTTTTAGCGGCCTTCAAAGGTTAAAGCCAAACAAATGAATAGCTAATGGTGGAATCTCTGCCACTAATGAGACTGAGAGACTACCCCAACTCTCTGAGATCATGTTCAGTATGCAGCTATCTCTCTGTCTCAGGTAAGGGCTGGCAGTCCACCCCTAAGTCACGCTGGACTACATAACCTTCTGGATTGTGCTGGTCTTGTCTCTGTCACCTCACTCCCCTCCCTTGCCCACCACTTTCCCAAGATAAATCAACCAGGTCAGTCAACACGTTTTGATGAAAAAGAAACAAGTTAGTCTTTTGATGCGACAAAGTGGGCCTTTCTCAAGGCAGAGGGGCTGGGGCAGTCCGGAGCATGTGGAATAAGCACTGCCGGGTGAAGACAAGGCCCCTTTTGTGTCCAGGGACAAAGATAGAGTGTCCCAGCAAGATGGGGCCAGGGCCTTTCCAACGCCAGCTTCGGCAGCCTGGATTGGCTGGCAGTCAGACAAGTCTACCCCATGACTGGGCTGCCCAGGCTCCCAGCCACCAGCCACCCCGGCCCTCCCTTTAGCAAACAATGGGGTGGGAGTGAAATAAATCATGAAAGCAGACTGTCTGCCCTGTCCTGGCCACCTGGTACTCACGGAGTTGGGTACAAATTCTACAGACCTGGGACATGGTGGGGTCGAGAGGCCTTGAGGTGTCCACAGCTTTTGGAGACGAACAGAGGCGTTGGGTTTGGTCCAGGGTTGGATGACTTTGGATAAGTCACCCGACCCTTCCGAATCTCTTTTTCCCCATTTGCAAAATGGCACAATAATAGTTCACCTCCAGCTGTTGTGTAGATTCAGTGAGATGGCATCTTGTACCTGCCAGGCGCAAAGAGGGCACTCAGTCATTATGATGCATAGCACTTCACATTTCATATATCATGTGACATCTATTATCTCATTATATGTTTAGAATACCATCCCTGCCCAGGAAGCAAGATAATCACCCCATTGACTAAAGAAGAAACTGAGGCTTGAAGGGAATTTGGAGAATTCAAACTCCTGGGAAGTGAGGTTTTCTGGAAGGGCACCAGCAAGGCTATGAGTGGCACAGGCTGACCAATCCTGAGACGGTAAGGGAATCTTCAAGGCAAAAGTATTGAGAGAACCAGAGACTAATGCTGGGTCGTATCTCAGGGCTTTTGCACATGCTATGCCTACTTCAGGGAAAGCCTTTTCTCTTTTTTTTTCTTTTCTTTCTTTTTTGACCAGGTTAATGCTGCCTTGCCTTTTATGACTCACCTTAGCCTGGAGAAGGAGGAAATTCACTTTGTACTGTTTAAAATCTTTGCTATGTGAAACAAACTTTTAATGGAAATATTTTGTTGAATGTGTCTATTCATTTAACAGATCCTTACTCATCACCTACTATCCAACGGACATTGTTAAATAAGCCAGAAGAGATCCTGGACCCGCGCAGCTGCCATTCTAGCTCAGGGGCCCTCCGCCTTGGGCACACGTGGAAATCACTTGGGGAGCTTTAAGAATCCCTGATCCATGGCCCCACCCCAGTGAACCTGATTCAGCAGGTCTGCAGTGAGGGATGGGGATTTAAACGGCTCCAGAGTGACTCCAGTGTGCAGGGGTGGTCAGAGAACCAGAGGTTTGGGGGAGAAGACAAATGAACAAAATACACAGCAGGCAGCAGGATGTACTGTGAAGGGGAGCTTAGCAGGGAAGAGGGTCCAGCGAAGATGGGGCTACTATTTAAGACAGTTTGGTTAGAGAGGGCTGCTCAGGGAGGTTACACGGGAGCAGGAGGGACCCGAAGAAAGAGAATAAATCATGGGAAACCTGGGGCAGGGGGAGGCGAGGAGCAGCCAGGATAGGATTTTGGGTGAACGGATAGAATCTTGGCCAAAACAAGCTTTGAAACTGTCGGCTCTCACTGATCCTTAAGCTCCCGCAGCCCTGTTGCCTCAGGCCCGAAGGAGTTAGTGCTGGTGTGAGGACCTGACTCTCTTCCTCCAGTGACTCCCTGGCGGATCCTCTTACCCTTGGCTCTAGTAACCCAAGTCAAAGGTTGCAAGAAAAGCCTGATCTAAATATCAGAATTGTCCTCTCCTGCCCCAGTGTGCTCCAAGTGGGACCAGAACAAGCCACTCCCTCTTTCTCCCTCATGCCAGCCCCCAAACCCCAGGCCAGCCCATAGAAGCATGAGGCTTGGAGAAGAGGAAAAGGGAGGGATCCATCAGAGGTCAGGGAGCCCGACCCTGTGCTTTGGGGAAGATATGTCCTCTGTGAGCCCAGGCCGCTGGGTCTGTCTGACCTGGGTCCTGGGGCCACCAGAGGTGGGGGCTGCTCTGGCCTCGCAGATCAGAAGCAGGTGAGGCACCGTCAGATATGGGGGGCAGTGGCCTGATCTGTAACTAGGCTATGAACACGGGTCAGCATGACCAGGGCTCTCGGTGTCACCTTGTGCAGTGGATTTCAGACGCTTAGACCCTCGGAGTCCTCAGTCTCAGAGCAATAGCTTAGTAAGTTCTTTTAGAGCATTGCATTACAATTGTGTTCAAATAACATGGAAAAGTCATATTGTTTTAGCAGCTTAGATTAGAATGCTGTGTTACAACGTCTTATAATATCACAGCAGGATATTATGTGATGTTATGTGTTAGAATAGTATGTTGCTTTACAGTGTTAGATTAGAATGTGGGTTGGAACTGTGCTAAAATGTTGAATTAGGATATGAAGTTGTTTCAGGATGTATTTCAATGTTATGTTATAATAGCGTATTACAGTGTTATATTAAAATCGTGTGTCAGAATGTTTTGTTAGCATCTTTTCTTAGAATGGCATGTTGAATCTTAGAATCAAAGTCCAGTTCATGGGGTTTGGGAGTACTTCGACGGGGTGCAGAATAATGCCTGGCCTGGGAATCTTGGGAGGATTGGATGGGAGTTCAGCTTTGACACTGACTCCCCAACTCTTCCCCTTTTGGGGCCTCAGTTTCCCCATTTTTAAGACAAAGGATGTTGGACAGTATACTCTCTAGAGCCTCTCTCATACTGACTGTTTATGAGACTCTGAGTGCTGGAACCTTTGCCTCCTCCTGGGCAGGAAGTGAGAATTCTCATTAACAATGAAGTTGATCTTATCAAGGAATGAATGACTTTCTGGGGGTAAACAGCTTCCTCACTGACTGGAAAAGTAAGATCAAGAGAACTGCACAAGAGAAACTCCAGGCAGCCAGAACTGGAGCCTGGAGCCAGCTGCTCATTGCTTCCCTGAAGGCACAATGGGCCCTTCCCCAAGCGTGAACCAGGGTCCCCTGCCTCCTCAACTCACGGAGACCCCCCGCCCCACCCCACCCCTCTCTCCCACACCCTCCATTCCTCTCCATACATCATGGCTGACCACAGTTCTGGGAACCCCACATTGATTAGAGGGCGGAATTGCTGAGCTCTGAATGCCCCACCTCTGCCACCCCCTTGGCCAGATCCCCATCACCTCACAGTTCTGCCCCTTTCCCTGTGAGGGTTATGCCTCTTCAGAAGTAAGCCTGGAACAGGTGGTTTGAGCAAAAATATCCTGGGGCTCCTCAACCCCAACCCTTCCTGCTCCTTCCTCCCATAAAGAAAAAACAAGTGATACCAAGGTGACCTGGGATGATCCTCATGCTCACACATACTCTGCTCTGTACATTTTCAGAGTTTCCAGGCACCCCTATCCATAGATTCCAGTGGTCTATGATCTAAGGCAGTGAAGGGGTTAAGAGCATGTCCAGCAGGTCATCTAATGACCATGGGTACTCTTTTGCAAGCCACTTCCCCTCTTGGCCCTGTGTCCTCAACTGCAAAATGAGTGTTTTTGACCTTATTAGGCATGGTAGACAGGAACTTGAGATAATGTCTGTAGTTTGGAGCATAACATCCATACCCCATGGTCTCTCCTGAGATGAAAGGGGAAACCCATCGGAGAAAATGAACCAGGAGTCTTGGTTTAGAAGAAGGCTTTACTAGGAAGCTGGCAGTAAGCATGATGGACTTTGCTGAAATAAGTCTCTTGTTACCTACAAGGGCATCTGATAAGGCAGACAAAGCCTTAAAACTTAGAGTTAAGACGCTGGGCAAGGTTCTAGACCCACATCCTTCACTGGCTGACCTCTTTCTAGCTTAGGACTTAAATTATCTTATCTGTAAAATGGGGCTTAAAAAGGTACTTTTTCAATTGTTAGTTACAAAATAGTCACAGGGATGTAAAGTACAGTATAAGGAAAATAGTCAACAGTATTTTAATAACTCTGTATGGTGTCAGTTGAGTACTAGAATTGCCAGGGGGACCACTTCGCAAATAATATAAATGTCTGACCACTATGCAATACACCTGAAGCCAATATAAAATAATAGTGAATGTCAAATGTAACTGAAAAACAAGGACACCTCTTTCACAGACAATTGTGCAGGTCAAATAAAATGGTTAAACTCTTAAATCCAGAAAAGGCCATAAGAAACCTTACGGGGTATGGGGATGGAGAGCCAAGAGTATTATGATGAAATGGAGAAGGAAGGGGTAAGTGAAAGGGAGAGTGGAAGGGGAGGGAATGACACAGAAGAATTGCACATATGGGCAGTCCCTGGGATGGTCCCCAGGACAACTTACAGAAATAGCATGTGGTGAGTAGTCAGCAGATTTGCGTCTAATGCCATCTCTGCCATTAGCTTGCTGTATGGCCTTCATCTGGTCCCCTGCCCTCTCTGGGCTTCAGCATCCCTTAGGTGACATAAATCAGTCAGACTGGATGACCTTCAACAATGCACTCAAACTTGGGCCTTCAAATTCTCTGTTATGCAGCCACATGCCCTTGGCTCCTGGAAGTGCTTGGTAGGGGAGACTTGAGTTATCTGCAATTTCTAAACCCCTTCATTCTCATCTTCATGATTGGCCCAAAGATGTCAAAGAACAGATCCCCAAATCCTACGGGGGGCAGTTGGGGGAGCTGAGGACAAGCAGCAGCCTGAGGCTTGGTGACAATTCCCAGGTCCTACTTGCCTGCTTTCCCTGTGGTCACCTATTGGGAACAATGGGAGTTGAGCAAATGTGTGCTTGGCACAGTACTTGGCACTGAAGCAAAGCAGTAGCTATATAGATCCAGTTTTTGCTGTCATGGGACTAGCATTCAGGGAGTGAGATAGACAGAGAGCTACTGTGTGGAACATATATGTTTATTACTGTTATATTTTCTTGTTGAATTGATACTTTTATCAATATATAATGTCCTTCTTTGTCTTTTGTAACAGTGTTTGGCTTAACATTTATTTTGTCTGATATTAGTATAGCCATCCCAGCTTTCTTTTGGTTACTATTTGCATAGAATATCTTTTTCTATCTTTTCACTTTCAACCTGTTTGTGTCTTTGGATCTTAAGTGAGTCTTTTGCAGACAACATATAGTTGAATATATTTTTTAAGTCGGTTATGCTAATTTATGCTTTTTGATTGGAAAGTTTAATCCATTTTCATTTAAAGTGATGACAGATAAGGAAGAACTTACTTTTGTCACTGTGTTATTTACTGTGGCTTACAGCTTTTTTGGTCCCTCAGTTACTCCATTATTGCCTTCTTTCGTGTTTAGTTAAATTTTTGTAATGATATTCTTTTATTCCTTTCTAATTTCCTTTTGTGTATATTCTATAGACATTTAAAACATATATAAAATATACTTTATAGATATTTGAAAAATCTTTAGAAAGGTATACTCCATAGATAATTAGAAATACCTATAAAATTTAAATTTTTAATGGTTATCATGTGGATTATATATAAAAGCCTAAAGTTATAATAATCTAATTTGAATTGACACCAACTTAATTTCAATTACATACAAAATTTCTACTTCTATACATTTCTGCCCTTTCTTCCATTTTATGTTATTCATATTACAGATTACATCTTTATATTTTGCATACCTACCAACATAGATTTATAATAAGTTTAATTCATTTGTCTCTTAAATTTTGTAGAAAACTAAAAGTAGAGGTATAGACCAAAATTTCAGTAATATTTGCTTTTATATTTGCCCCGACATTTACATTTACTAGAGATCTTTATTTCTTCATACAGCTTTGGGTTATGGTTTAGTACCGTTTCATTTAAATCTGAAGGATTCCCTTTAACATTTCTTGTAGGGCAGGTCTAGTGGTAACAAACTCCTTAAGCTTTTGTTTTCCTTGAAATGTCTTAGTTTCTCCCTAATTTTTGGAAAATAGTTTTGCTGGATATAAAACTCTTAGTTAAAAGAGATTTTTTCCTTTCAGCACATTAAATATGTCCTCCCACTGCTTCAAAGTTTCTGCCAAGAAATAGGCTGATAACCATATTGAGGATATCCTGTATGTGATGAATCATTTCTCTCTTGCTGCTTTCAAGATTTTCTTTTTGGCTTTGACTTTCTACTGTTTGATTATAATGCAGCTAAGTGTGGGTCAGTTAGAATATATCCTACTTGGAGTTCATTCAACTTCTTAGATTTTGTAGATGGATGCATTTCATCAAATTTGGGAAGTTTTATCCATTATTTCTTCAAATACTTTCTCTTTCCTTTTCCATCCTCCTCTTTGGGATTCCCATAATACATATGTTGGTCCTTTGATGCTATCCCACAAATCCCCTGGTCTCTGTTCACTTTTTTTTTCTTCCTGCCCTCAGACTTAACCATTTTAATTGTCCTGTATCAAGTTTACTGATTCTTTCTTCAGCTTGCCTAAATGTATTGCCCATCCTAGGCAGAAAAATGGCAGACTAGCAAGCTCCAATCTCTTGTCCCTCCTGTGGAAGCATTAAAAACAACAAAGTCAAAAACAAGAAACTGCACTGAACTAATACAGGAGCTCTGGAAAATAATCTACAGTTTACAGCAAACCAAGTGAATATTCAGTCAAGATGCCTGGGGAAAGAGACTATGGGTGGATGCAGACAATACCATCTATGGACCCACGTGTCTGTGGGTCTATAATCTCCCTGCCGCTTTCATGAGCAGTGCCTGCTGCTTCTCCCCACCTGAGATCCAGGTTAGACAAAACAGGGACCAGTCCTTCAGGCAGACCTCATCAGGTGAGAATGTTACAAATAAGGCCTGGTTTGCAACCTGTGATATGAGGGAAGGAAATGGGGACTAGGTGACTACCCTCTCTAGGCCAAGACCATAATTGTACCGGGAAAAGAATGGGATAAGAGCTAGTAAAACTACCATAAAATTTCCTACTGTTTTGAAGGTGGCCTTTTCTTTTTCTAGATTTTATTTCTTTATTTTTAGAGAGAGGGAAAAGGAGCAAGAGAGAGGGAGACAGAGGGAGAGAGAGGGAAAGAAACATGGATGTGCCAGAGAAACATCAATCAGTTGCCTCTCATGCCCGCCGCTGAGGACCTGGTACACAACGTAGGCATGGGCCCTGACTGGGAACTGAACTGGTGACCTTATGCTTTATGGTAAAAAGCCCATTCCACTGAGTCACACCAGTCAGGGCTGAAGGTGGCCTTTTCTTGAATAGATGTTCACTTGGTTGTTGTAAACCTTTGACTATTTTCCAGAGCTCCTATATTAGCTCAGCTCAGTTTCTGGGTTTTTGCTTCTGATGCTTCTATAGAAGCGATGGGAGCTTGGAGCTTCCTAGCCTGACATTTTGCTGTCTTGGAGGGACAATACATTAAAAACACTCAAATAGTCTAACTGCATAGTACAGAAAAATAAACAGTATTGTTGGTGTGAACGTGTTCAAGGCAGAAGCCACTATAAATAATTGGAATTAGGAAAGGGCTTGGGGAAATGACAATTTTTGAACTGAAGGAGGAGAAGGAAAAAGCCAGTAAAGAAACAGAGAAAAGAGCAAGAACAAAGGCTCTGAGGTGGGAAAGAACCTGGTTCATCCCACGCCCTGTTGGTAGGCTGATGCTCCTGAAGCCCGGGAAGGCCTGGGAGCCAATGCAGAGAGGGCCTGGGAACCAGGACATGCAGTTGGACTTCACCCTAACTGTGATGAGAACCCATGAAGGATTTTAAGAACCAAAGTGGCCTTGTGATTTTTGTCTAAAATGACAAGGCGGTTGGGTCGATAAGGCCCAGAGTGGAAACAAGGGAGACTAGTGAGGAGGCTGGTATAGATGCCCTGGTAAGAGGTAAAGCCAGAGTCTGGGAATTAGGGGTTAGCCCTTGGCGGGAGTCACAGAGAGGCTGAGTGTTTTATGGGAATAGCCTGGCAGCGTCTCTAAGGGCTTTTGGAGATGGGCCAGGGAACACCCCTGGCCAAGTCAAATTGAGTCTGGTCCTGGAGCAGGAGAGGGGGGCTGCTTTTTCCCTGTGGGTGTCTTTTGAAGTTCTGTACTCTGCCTATCCCAGCTGTGCCTTTCTCCAGGGAAAAGAAGACAAGCTATAACCCTGGGGTCCACGGAACCAGCATCTGAAAGGTCCAGGTCTTTTGAACAGGAACTTAGTTAATGAGAAGATGGGGAAGCTGGGGCCCAAGGGCGAGGACGTGGCTGTGGCCTCAGAGTGAGTGGGCCTCCTTCAGTGGTGATGAGTCAAGGCCTGTACCACTCAGTTCCTGCTGACACTGAGGTTTCACCATTCTCAGTGTGTCTGAGGTTAAACACAGATTCTAGAGTCAGACCCTGACCGTCGGACTTGCAACGTGAATATGTGCAAGCTGCTGTTCCTCTTTGAGACTCAGTTTCCTCAACTGTACCGCTGAGGTGATAACACATCCTACAACATTGGGTTATCCTGAATATGTGAGCTAATGCGCACACAGGTGCTCACTCATTGTAAGCGTAGTAAGTGCTCAGGGATTGAGCTTTGCAATGACATTGCCAATTACTGTGATAACTGTAATTTTATTAGGGGATCCCACCAACAATTTCAGGTACCAAGCAGAACCACAGAGTCCAGCTTGGTCTGGCTTGGGAGAATGTCAGAGGGAGTGATCCTTTCTTGTTCCCTCTGTCTTAGCCACAGCGCTCGCCTGCTCTCAGGCTCTGCAACCCATTGTGTGTTCAAAATGAAATGCCATGGGTCAAAGAGAGCCCGTGGAAGAAAGGGCTATGAGCGATTACACCCATGCCTTGGAGACAGGTGGCATTTGAGCTGGACCTTGTGGTTGCGTTAGAGCCATGCATGCTAAATTGCACAGTTGCATTCGGGGGGGTGGGGGGAGGAGCTTTGGCCAAGGTGTGGAAGTAGAAAAACATTTCTTACTCCTTTTGGGAAGACAGAAAAGAGAGTGGCTCATTTTGGCTGTAGCGGAGTTTATGAAGAGAAGGCGAGCTGTTAGATTGTGGCCAGGTCATGGATGCTGAGGTAAGGGGATTTGGTCTTTTCCCCAGAAGTGATGAGGAGCTGTGACTGTTTGTGAGGAAGGGAGGGCCATACTTAGAGCTGGACTTCAGGAAAACCACTTTCTCTCAGCCCCTATGCAGGCCAGAGGCCCCAACTCCTGCCCAGAGCCACTATGGTGGTCTGGTCCAGGGATGCTGAGGCCTAACCTTGGGCAATGTGAGTGTTGGTGGAGGGAGATTTCAGATGAGGCAGTAAGGTCACAAGGCATGATAAGTAACTAGAAGTGGCTGGGGGTGACAGAGGACCCAAGGCCAACTCCCAGACTGACAGCTCGGGCACCTGGACAGTTGAGATGCAAGCCCAGGATGGAAGGGGTTTGGGGATGAAGAGGCCTTGTTTGAGCGAGCCCTCCGCAAGGGCAGTTGGCTCTGTAGCCTTAGAGATCTCAGGATTGGGGAAGTGCGTTTGACAATGTTACTGCCTGGAGTTTGGCTGGTTTGTTCAGGGACACAGTCAGAGAGGAGCGCCCGCGGAGACGCTGGCTGGGGCTGTGTCCTTGGCCCCTAGTGCGTCCTAGTCTGGCTCTTCTTTCTGCGGCCTTCCCCGTTCTCATTTTACCTCTCTTGCCTGGCCCTCACTTCGCTGCGTCATTTTGGGGAACTTGCAAACCAGGCCTCGTGTCTTTTACTCACAAAATTATACACTCCAGTGAGCTGGAAAGGGGCTTTTGGAATAATTCTATTGAAAATATGTGGGTTTTCGCCTTGAAACGATCTTCCTGAAATTATCCCCTTTCTCTCTTTATAAATATTAAAAAGAAGAAATCAGAGCTTAGTGCTTTAAATCCTTATTCAGGGACTTTCTTGTTTGCCTCCCAGGAAAGTAACCAGTCCTTTCTGAGGAAGAAGAGGTGGAGTTTGGCTGGGTTCCTTTAACATGACACCTATCTGAGTCCACCTTTTGGGAGCACCCCTGACCAATCCCTCTTGTCCTCCTACAGCGAAGCTGGGGTTTGCTGGAATATTACATGTCCGTGTGGGGTTGTGAGAGAGAAGGAGCAGACTCAGAAAGGGCGCAGAGAGGGAAGGGGAGGAAGGTGGCAGAGAGGTGGAGACAGAGAAATAGAAAAGGAGGCGGGGAGAGACAGTGACCGAGAGAGAAAGCAGGGAGGGATAGAAGGGAGACAGTGAGAGTGTGGGAGAGAAATAGCTCTGGGGAGAAAGACAGAGACGCACAAACCCAGAGATAGATGGGCTGGGGCAAGAATGCAGAGACGCAGAGCCAGAGGACTGAAGTAGGTGCAGGCGAAGGAGACGGACAGCAGCACACAGAAGCAGAGAAGACAGAGGAACAGAGGAAGTGGGAGGACTAGAGGAGGCGACAGGGAGCCAGAGGCAGAACATAATGCAGAGAGAGGCCCAGTGAATGGAGTGACACAGATTGGCAGGTGGGGTAGAAAACAGCCATAGGGAGAGACACAGCAGACAGTGATACACAGCAGGGGAGTTGGGGGAGGTGACGAGGAGACCGAATGGGCCCGGCCACTCTCAGGCAGAAGGCCAGCCTGTGCTGGGGCAGAATACATGACTCATATGCAAAATGGCATCTGATGGAGGGAACTTCCTCATTCTCGGCCAGGCTCCTCTGGCACCTGCTTCAGTCCCTTGATTGGGGTTCAGCATTGTTGACCTTTGGTATGTAAGGGAGGGGTGGGGACAGAAGGGGGAGGTTAACAGCAGCTATGCTGAAATCCACGTTCAGGCATCAGCTCTGTCAATCACTGCTGTCTGGCCTCATTAGCAGTCTTTGGAGCCTTGGTTTTCTCATCTGAAAAATGGGGACAAATACCTACATTACACGGTTGTTCCACCTACATGAGGCACCACCAGTACAGGACCTGGCAAAGCACCAGGTGATAGATAGCATGCACCCTGCCTCACATGCATGGGTTAATGTCACCCATTCTGGAGCCTGGGCTCCACTCCGGTCCCTCTGTGTCTTAGAATTGATCAGTGCTGACCCTGAAGGCCTGGGGGTAAAAACTGCACCCCACAGGCACTCCAAAAGGGGAAATCTGCAGAAGGGAAGGATCAGGGAAAATAGAAGATTTTGTGTCTGGGGAACTTCCTGAGAAGGCTGTCATAGGCAGCTGAGGTGGGTGCAAGAGGTAAGGGACTAGGACTGGGTGCGCATAACTGGCCTCTGACTCCCTGAAAGGGGACCAGGGGACATGGAAGATAGTGGCCTGACCTGTGGCTTCCTATGTGACCTTGAGTCCTCCAGGGCTTCTGCTTGCCTGTCTGACCAAAAGGATACCAGACTCCAAGCTCTATAGGGCCGGAGGCCCTAACGCTTAGGAGTGCTCAGAGTCTATGACTGTAGGCAGCCCAACCTGAGGTGGGAGTGGGGAGGGTGTTCCTTACCCCCCTCACCTGGTCTCCCCAAAAAACAACCGCAGCAGGAACAGAGGCCTGTCACTTTCTAAAGGATCTGTCACAAAGCACTGTAGTTGGTTACCGGTTACCACATAAGCCAAGCCCTTGATCTGCCGTGTTTGAGGAAACCCTTTGTTCCTTTCAAGTCTCTATTCTCTCAGCTGGGGCTGGTGCAGAGGCTGAAGCAGTGAGTTTTCTCTTTCCTCCTTTTCTTTTCAGATTTTTTAAAAATAACTGGCTTGTGCATTCAGGCAGTGTTCCAGAATTGGGTTCCCAGGCTGAGGTTCAGGGCCAGGGACTCCAACACCCCTTACTCCTGGGGAAGAGGGGGAGAGGGGGAGAAGGGGAGGATGCTAAACCTGTGCCCAAGAGAGGATCTGGCACCAGGACTGTGAGGTGAGGCAGGAGGGCACAGACTGACCTGCCGGGGTTCTAATCCTGGCTGCAGTGCCGCCAGGATGGCTGACTCTGGTGCCCTCTCATCCCCTTCAGGACCTCAGCTTTGTTAAGTGTCATATTAGAGTTCAGAGTGGAGATGCTGACTCTCTCCAATGCTGGGTCCATGCCAGACATTGCTAATCGATCACTCTCCCCCATGGAGCTTGGATCAGCCTTGAGAATCCTTTTAATACAATGCTCTGGGTGTTTACTGCAACTGGATTTGGAGTGCAAAAGGAGACCTATCCCCCATCCTGGACAGAATCATCTTGAAAGGGCCAATGTAAAGTGGAGACTCAAATATTTGTTGGATGCATGGGTGATTTTTTTCTTTTTTTTAGTCCTTACTACACATCAGGCATTGTTCTAAGTGCTTTCTAAACAGTGAACAAAACCGAGTTCTTGACTTCAATCCAATGTGTGAGGGAGGTGGGCAATCAGCAAATGAGCAGAGAAAAATATCAGATGTCAGGTGGTGATCAGTACTATGAAGAAAAATGAGCCAGAGCAAAACAATAGAAAGTGACAGCGTGTGGGTAGGGGGCGCACTGTAGAGAAGATCACGAGAGAAGGTCTTCTGAGAAGGTGGTATTGGAGCAAAGGACTCAACCAAGTGAGATAATCTCAAGATTCCATCACTGCAAGACTTTGAATCAAGCCTGGCTTGACACTAAGATTCTATTTTCTGTTGTATGAGATTCCAGAATCCCATGAATCTAGGAACCTGTAACTAAAATTACAGATTTTTACTGCTCTCACATTCCATGACAATGACTCTAGAATTGTGTGACTCCAAAATTCTAGGATTCACTGAAGCATGTTTTTGCTTGAATAGACCAAAATTCATTGCTTACCCTCTTCTGCTACCCCTAGGAAACGGAGCTGAAAATAGAAACCATCAAAACAACAAGCCATTCCCTCTCTAAGTGCCATAGTAAACAAACGGTCCAACGTTGCTCTGATGGTTTAATTGCAGCAATTCCAAGCAAGCCCATTCATGAAGGATCTGCAATTGATGGGGGGCGGGGGGGGTGATTCCTGGGAGGGGGGAGGGTGGCTTGTGGCTAGCCCTGGAGGGAAGTCCCCACTACCATCCCGGATGAGGCTGATGTGATGCCGTGGGGAATCTGTTGGAATTCAAAAGCCAAAGCCCTAGTTGTCTGGATCAGGCCCCCTTTGCCTTTGGGGATCATGATGATAGATATTTTAACTAGGAGGTGACATTAGAGCTGGACCCAGTGACTGAGAGAGTGCCATGTTCACACACAGCCAAGGGAAGCCAGTCCCAGGTAGAGGGAACAGCAGACTCGAAGGTCCTGAGATGAGAGAGAGCTTGGCTGCTTCCCAAAGCCATAACATCACAGGAAAATAAGGAGATAAGATCAGGAGGGCAGGGAGGGGCTGGATCCTATAGGGGTTTGTAAGCTAGGGTTAGAAATGTGGAAGCTACTGCAAGGTTTTAAATAGAAATGACATAATGCAATTCCATATTTAAAAGATTCCTGAGTGTTCTAAATAGAAAGGACTATTGAGGGCAAGAGTAAAAGGCACAAGACAGTAAGAGACTGTGGTATTTGTCCCAGAGAGAAATGATGTTGGCTTGGATTTAGATGGTGGCAGTGGATCCATCTGTTTGTCTGTTCTTTCTTCCTTCCTTTTCTTCCATCTCTTCACTTCTTCATCCCTTCAGGCATTCATCCATCTATCCATCCATCCACCCATCTATCCATTAACCAAACACTTACTACCTCCAGGAGTCCGGCACAAGGCTGGGTTTACAAGCATGAATTAAACATGGCTCCCAACCATCAGGAGCTCATGAAATGTCAGGGTTCACGATACAGCAATGTAATCATATGTACGCTCCAGTCAAGGAATGCACAAAGTACTGTGTGAGTTCATGGAAGGAAATTCACTGAGGCTGGGAAGTTGGAAAAGGCCTCAAGGAAGAGATGTTAATGCTCGAGTTGGGCCTTTCGAGACATGGAAGTTAGTCAGGCAGAAGGAACATGTTCCTGGCAGGGACACAGCTTGATTAAAGGCAAGGGGTGAGCATGAGTGAACATGGTATGTCCTGAAAATGTGAAGATGTCCCGGTGGGTGGGATCAACAGGTATGTGAAGGGACACTATGGGAGAGGAGTTTGGGTCAACTTGAGGAGAGGTGGAATATATGCTTGTGACGCAGCCTGCCCCTTCCAGCTCAGCTCTGCCTGCCCCAACCAGAGCTGAATAATTTAATTAAGTACCAGCTCTTAAACAAGATGCAGCTGTTTAGCAGATGTTGCCTTCCACCCCAGATGGAGGTGCATCTTGGCGGCGGGCACAGCATTTCCAGGGTGTCTAATTTGTAAGGCTGCAGAGAGGAAAGAAATTCAAGATGCTGCGTTATTATTTAATGACCATCATTCATTACGCATCCTCCTCCCCCCAGCGCCACTCCCACATGCCACACATTCCTGTTGGTTTGCCTGAAGAGAGAAAGGCAGGCTGGCAGGTGGCCTGGGGAGCTTGACTTGCTGGTTCCCACTCAGAAAGCAAGATGAGAAAAGTGAATGACAAAGTCGCCAACCCACAGAGCCCTCAAGAACTTCGAGGATGGTGGAAACTGACTTTGCCCCCATTTTTCATGAAAGAGACATAGATAATAACTGCTACATACAGAGCCAGGTGCTGCGCCAGGTGCTTCACATGCCTTTGTCTCTTGTTCTCTAATCCTCCCAACTGCCCTGCCAGGTCCTGCCTCAGGGCCTTTGCCTTGCTTTCTCCTCCGGCTGGAAATGTTCTTCCTCCAGACCTTACGCTAATTCCCCCAGTTCCCCAGGCCCAGTTCCCCAGGCCTCGGATTAAATGTCACCTCCTCAGAGAGGCCTTCCTTGACTGCCCCACACAAGAAAGCTCTCTTCTCCATCATTCTTTACCCCTTTTATCTTTCTTCATCACCCAATAAGTATGTATTCACTGTCTCCTTCTCTCCTCTAGAGCTTAAGCTCCCAAGGGCAAGGATTTTTGTCTGTTTTATTCATTGCGGCCTCCCCAGCACTCAAAAGAGTGCTTGACTCAATATATAACTCTGTAAATATTTGTTCAATGGGTGGATGAATGACCAATGGATCTCATTGAACATCTGAGAAGAGTGTCATGGAGATAAAATCACTTTTCTGAGAGTGATACAGCCAGCCGAGGACAATCTGGGATTTGAAGCTGGGTCTGGCTCTAAAGCTCTCTCCCTTGCATTAAGGGCTTCTTTTCTCTCCCCATAAGTGTATCACCACTTAGTTATGATTTATCTGTTTGTGTGTTTGGTGCCTGTCTCCACCACCGGAATGGCAGCTCCACTGAGAGCAGGGTTCACCTGTTTTGTACACAGCTGACTGCTCAGTGTAAAACAGTGCTGGGCACCCAAGAAGCACGTCACAAATATAGGCCAAGAGAGGGGAGGAAGAGCTGGGGACGGGGAGGGCACGGGGGCGCGCCACACCCTGACTGTGCCTCCAACCGGGTGGGAGGCTGGGGAGCTCCCAGGTGTTTTCTACTTTCCTGACTCCTCCCACGCACATACTTCTTCAATCTGGGAAGCCACTCTGGAGGCAGGTTTCATCCATGACATTTTACAGATGGGGAGATTGAGGCTCAGTCAGAGACCCAATTTGCCTTGCCCAAGGTCATCCAGCTAGTGAGTGAAGAGGTGGGATTTGAACCCAAGCCTTCAGAGCTCATTCATCATGAAAAAAGGGACCCCCATTTAACACCTGCTGGCTCGGTCCACCCAAACATACAGCTTCCCAATTAGAAGCTAAACTTATGACCAACCAGGGCCTGTGTTTCCCCTTCAAGGTCAACAGTATCAGGGTCAATGTGAAACTCACCCTTAATTCACAACTCCCTAGTTTTGTCCATTTAAGTGAAAACTTTAATGTTATTTTAGCCCGAATCCCCCATGGACTTCAATGGAAGCTTTGAATCCATGAGGAACATCAGACAGCATTTTTGGAGGTAGCACAGGCACCCAATGGAAATCACATTAGCATACTCATTATCTTCACGGCCCTTTGAATGCATTTTCTAGCTGTTCTTTTAAAGTGACTCAGGGACAATGGATCCTTTCTGTTCACGGGCCTGAAGCAGGCCTGTGGTCGACTGCTGTGTGCTTCTCTGCACTTTTCAAAAAGTGTCATGAAGCCATGTTGCCTAAGGGAGTGGGGAGAACCTCAGCCAGCAGAAACTGTGGTGGTGAATGAAACACACTCTCTGGGCTTGGAAGAAATAGCTCCTCAAGTCACTTGGGCAGTTGTGATGGGACCCCAGCAGGTGGGCTCAGGAAACAAAAATGTTGCTAAGCTGTCTTCCAAGGAGGCTAGACTTGGTTAATAGGAGGCCCCTGGGTGCAACAGAGTCAGGGGGCAGCCGGGGTTAACTCAGCTCTGGGAAGTGCCAGAATTACCTGGGAAGCTCTTGACTAACAGTCCGTGCCCATACCTCACACTCGACCATTTGGATACAAATGTTGGGGAGCGTGGGGGTCCCTGGGCATCACCAGCTTTTAAGTGTCCCCATGTGACACCAGTATGCCAACAGGTAGCTAGTTAGTGGAGCAAAACCACTAACCTAAACTGCTCTCTGGTCAAATTAGAACCAGATGGGAAAAGAGAAGCTGTGGGGTGGATTTTGGGGGGGGGGCAATAGGAAGTCCTCTGGGGATGTGTAAGGGAGAAGAAACTTCAGAGAAAACACTTTTTTTTGTAAATGGAAATACAGAAGAGTGGAGAGAACAGTACAATGACCCTATTACCAGCTACCAGCATCATCAGTTACCAACACTGAGTCCTTTCTATGTGGGGGGCTTTAAGGTATGGGCCGCAGGCAGGTGATGTGCCCCCGTGTCCTTGGGAACCTCCTGTAAAGCCCACGCTGCTCCCCAGTGACTCTGTGACATTGGATGCTTGGCGGGAACATAGAGAGCCAGCGCCAAGCTCTCAGGGTAGGACAAGCTTTGACAGGAGAGCCAACAGCTGGGACACAAGGACTTTTGTATTAAGGGAAAAAAAGTTATATTTGGAATGAAATCCCCACCTATTTGGACTGATGCCTCCTTGATTCGTCTCCTTTGTTCTCATGTGTAGGGACAGGGTGTTGGGGCTTCTCCCTAAAAAGGTCAAGGAAGCAAGGAGGCTAGCCTGGGAGTACCCAGAGAGCGGTAGGTGGGCTGGTATGTCCCCAGGAAGTCGAGTCCCCTCTGTGCTTCTTTTTTCACCTGGCAAAGCTTCTCTGCGCACACACCATATTACCATATGCCCGACGTTAGGTTCTAGTTATGGGGACACAGTGTAAACACGGTGGCGGAAGATGCTTCCTCACTCACAGCTTTCACTCTGGTGCCAGAGATGGACAGTTAAGAGGGAGTAAAATATATAGCATGTGAGATTGCCTTAAGTGCTAAAGAGAAAAATAAAGCAAGGAAGCAGCACGGGGTGGGTGCCAATTGATAACGCTCCAGGCAGAGGGGACAGTAAATGCAAAGGCTTGGGGGGTAAGAACGCTCCTTCCAGGAACAGCAAGCACTTTGTGTGGCTGGATCAGGGGGACAGTAGGGGACAGAGCTGGCAGGTGAGGTCAGGGGAAAACCGGTGAGACCAGAGCGCTAAGACCTTGGAGCCCTATGTAAAATCCTTCGTTTTTCCTCTGAGTGAGAAGGGTTAGGAGCTATTGATGGGTTTTGAGCTAGAGGATTAAAAGGTCTGGTTTACATGTTATGGGACCAACCAGTCTGGCTGTTTGTTGAGTGCAGAACAGTTGTCAGAGGTGAGGACAGTAGCAGAAGGCTGTTGCTGTCATCCCAGATGACAGTCGATGGCAGCACAGACCAGGGAGGTCATGGTGGGTGGGCATGGTGAGATGTGGTCAGTTTAGGTAGAGCCAACAGGATTTGCTGGCTGAATGTTGGAGCATGAGAGGGGGAGAGGGGCCAGGAATAACACCAAGATGTCTGATCTCAGCAGTTGGCATGTGGGCTGGCATTTCCTGGAATGGAAATCCCGCAGGAGGGTAGTTTTGGAGGGATGGTCGGGAATTCTGTTTTGAACAAGTTAGATCTGAGATGCCTGGGCAACACAAAATACAAGTGTCAAGTCATCCACTGGACCTATGTGCCTGGAGGGCATGGGAGAGGCCTGGCCCAGAGTCATCCCACAAGACAGATCACTAAAGGTGTGATCATAGGTGGAGGAGTGGATCAAGGACTGACCTGGGGTTCTGGAGTAACAAGGACCAAGCCAGGCTGTTTTTCCTGGCCACCTCCGGCCAGCGGTCAGGCCTGGGGATTGCTCAGAGGGTCCTAGTGCTAGATTCCTCCTCTCCACTTGCCACTTTCAGGTCTCAGCACTTGCCCTGCTGTTACAGGTGAAAGCTGAGCTAGCCTCATTTTAATTGAAAAGAGCAGAAACTCTCAGGTTAACTTGAGCCTGTGGGGATTGTAGTAAAACTACAGGCAGGGATTGGAAGGCAGGAATTTTGATCTGTCCCAAAGCGTGCAGGTTAACCACTGGGAAATCATTCAGGACCCATGATCTAGGGACTGAGTTCATGGTCTGCTCAGCACAGGGGTCTGATGGTATTCATTCACCTCATCCTCCTCTCTGCTCCCTTTCCCTCTCCCCGAGGTTTCGGGTTACTCATTGCCCCTCTGCCTCCACATTGTCTTTGCATTACCTGATCTTGTTAGGTCCTTCAGCTTTGATGCCTGTCCCAACTCTCTGTCATCCAGATTCAAACTGGAAGCCCTCATTGGTGATTAGTTTAGTTAATTACACTCAGCGCTGCTGGGTGGAGCTTTTGCACTAGGCTTTTTTATTGGCTGCTGTCCAGCCTATATCTTTGCAGCCTTTGGGTCAGGTGACTTCTACTCCAATCAGATGTTGCAGCAGTTGCGGAGGTGCTATGGGGTACAGAATATAAGGTCCACGATAGTAATG
Source organism: Pteronotus mesoamericanus (assembly GCF_021234165.1). Taxonomy (NCBI): domain Eukaryota; kingdom Metazoa; phylum Chordata; class Mammalia; order Chiroptera; family Mormoopidae; genus Pteronotus; species Pteronotus mesoamericanus. The sequence goes on along the minus strand of NW_026555105.1, from coordinate 22,031,088 downwards.
GACAAAAGTAATAATGCCAGCATGATGTATTTATTAAGGTGGACTCTGAATTGGACAGCCTGGGTCAAACCCAACCTTCACCACTTACTGTGACCTTGGACAGCTTATTTAACCTAACTGTACCTCTGTCTCTACTTTTCTAAGTCAGAATACTAGTTAATTACATCTTAGGGTTGCAATGATGAGTATATAAGCTAATCAACAAAACATTTAGAGCACAATATTTAATTAGGGATCAAAAATGTTCATTCTTATTGTCTTCACTACCAGTTGGATAGTTCGTCTCACTGAATTAGGTTTTTTAAAGGAACGTTCTTATTCAGTTCTTCACAAAATGCCGATGAGATCAGTTGTCTTTTCAGTCCCATCATACAGATGTGAAAAGAAAGGTACAACAGTTACCTTGCTTGTCCAAGAACCCTCAGCTAGTAGGAGATGGAGTCGGGATTCAGATACAGGTTTGCCTGGCTCTAGAACCATCGTTCTGAATCACTATGACTCTGACGAGGAAACTATGAATAAATGCCCGCCCTGGGCCACTTCCTCTGTGACGCTGTGGGCAGGAGCCCCCCCAGGAGAGGCAGCACTCTCCCTGCCCCTGACCCCAGCTCTCCCCATCCTACAAGAGGATAATGCCTCATTCCCTAAATGCAGGCTGCTAAACGGGGACTGTGGGCCTCCGCTGCTCTGGTCTGCAAAGGCAGTTCCTCTCTTGTCCTATGTGGTCAACACGTGGACAAGTGAGCAGAGTATGGCTTATTCCTCCCATTTGACAGATGCAGAAACTGAGGCTCAACAAAAAGATAGAACTCAGGTCTCTCTGTCCCTTTCCTCTACTTCTACCCTTCTTCTTGCAGGATAAAATTGATCTGGGAGCCCCTCTAAGTTCTTGAACAGGGTGAAGTATAGGCCAGAAGAACTGGGGGTCAGAACAGGGAACCTCAGAGCTGGAAGGTGCCTCATTTAAGGCCAGGAAGTCGCTGGGCCTTACTCTGACCACTGCTTAGTAACATAGCCAGGTCTGCAAAGTTTCCTACTTGTGGCCCTCATGAGATTCATTTAGGCTTTAAAGGAAACAAAATGACATGCATTGCTGGTGCCAGTTTAATTTCATGAAATATGCCTGTCTGACCCAGGGGCTTGATTCAGGCTTCCCAACTGAAGGAACACAGGAAGGACAGGCCATCTGCAGGCTCCTGGCTCACATGTGCCTCTTCTGACATGTACACACCATTCAGGGCCTTGCCAGGGCCCCAGGGCGGTTACCGGTAACAGTCCCTGGGTTCACATGTGGGTGTCTCAGCACATCCCTGGGATCTGACAGACAAGGATTTGAATCTCCACCTTGCACCTACTCACTGCGTGGCTTGTGGCAAGTCACTTACCCTTTCTTAGCTTCCGTTTCCTTGTGTGTGATCCTCTTTCATGCAGTTAGTGTGAGGATGGAGTAAGATATGTTCACACAGTGCATGTTGCAGAGCCTGGTGTGTGGCAGATACTACTATTGTTGTTTTAGGCATTAAAGTCCCATGGCCCAGACAGAAAATTTCACACACTTGCTGTTGGCATGGGAATGACTAAAAGAATCACCTTTTAGGAATATAAAAAAAAAATTAGAAGGGAAGTTTATTTTGGTGACAGTGTGGAGAACACATTAAGAGGGGCATGTTTAGAAAGAAAACATGTCCATTAGGATAATGCTTGACTGTTGGCAGCAAAAATCCAACCATGTTCTACTTGTTCCTTAATATCCACTCTCCTCTTCTTCCTTAGTCAATAGAACCCCTACATTTTAGCTGGGCACATGGCAGCCTGGAATGAAGATTATATATTCCCTCCCACATTCTAGGTATGGCTATGTGAGTTTTTGCCAGCAAGAAGTATTTTGTGTGTGTGTCTTGAAAGGGAGGATATATACACCTTGCTCCTCTTTCTCCTTGATGGCTGGAATTTGAGATGTGATGATTGGTTCCCAGCAGCTGTCTTGGACCATGGGGTGAATTAAAGATGGATGCTGATTCTTTGATTCTCCTTCCTCCAGGGGGAAGAGTCTATTTAGAAGAGTCTATTTCCCCTCCACTTGAATCTGGGCTGGCCTGTGACTTCTTGGACCAACAGAGTACAGTAAAAATAATGGTCTGCCATTCTGGTCCTCGCCCTTTAACAGGACTGGCAGCTTCTGCCATTGCCTGTTGGATCCATGAACAGCCATGGAAAAGGTCAAACCCCCCTGCTGGAGAAACCCCTGGAGAGGCCCCGAGACTACATGGAGAGGGAGGGGACCCATCTGAGCTGAGCATTGCAGTCATCCCCACGAGAGCACCAGGCATCCCAGGATAGACATCTTGATCCTCCAGATGAGCACGATCTGAATACAACCACGTGACTAGTCAATGCTTATGGATCAATTAGAAGGATCCCCAGCTGAACCCTGTCCAAATTTCTGATCCACAAAATTGTAGAAAATAATAAAATGGTTGTTTTGGAGGGGGGTTATATTTATTGTTATATAGCAATAAATAACCAGAACCGAACATTAAGGTAGAAGCTTTTTGCTGAGAATGCTGCAACAATTATACCAGCCCTGATCTGGCCATGTCCAGGTTTCTTGTTACATGAGAAGAGTAGACTCTATTTATTTGAGCCTTGATGATACCTTCGGCTACTGCTCCGGGCCTCAGTTTTCCCCACAATTGTTCAATGAGGTGTTAGCCCCGCCCTATTGCCTCCCAAAGTACCTCAGAGTACAGAGTAAGAATCAAGAAGGGAAGGCCTTTCTTATGTAGTATAAAGAGTGCTTGTATCCAGAGAGATTGAATGACATGCTCTAGCTGTTATAATATATTTAATGTGTCCATAATGGCTGTGAACTTGTCATGAGACAATTGTAAAAGATTTTGGAATTAGATACATTAGGGCTCAAGACTCATCTCTGCTACTTTCTAACATGACAAATTGGGTCAGTCACTAAATCTCTCCAAGCCTTAGTTTCCTCATCAATAAAACACAGACGATGCTATTTCCCTTGTAGAGTTGGCATGAGGATTAAATTAAATGAGATTAACCCATCTATGTGATAAATATTAAATACCTCTTATGTGCTTGGGCAGACCCACTCCTGATATTGGTGAGAGCTGGGGGCCACTCGCTCCCCAGATCTAAATATTAAAAAGCTATAAATCAAGCTAACACATTGTTTTTAAAATGTCCTATCCTTCTCCTCGATGAACATAACTTCAGAACAACCTGGAAGGCCAGGTTCAATTTGGAAACCTCAGATTCTGAAGAATGTACATTTTGCAGGAATGTCGAGCGGTGGTGATGGGGAGAGTTGGCCCCAGCCAGCCCTCCCCCAGCCTGTTCCCTTCCTTTCTCATCCTCAGCTCCGCCACAGGCTTGTGTGTAGACATCTCAGGTTCCCTGTCCGATTTCCCTTCACTCCCGTGCTCCCCATTGCCCTTTAACTACCTCCTGGGACTAGTGTTTTGCCTCCACAGAACAGGCCTGGAGGCAGACTTGGGAATTTTGGGCAGGAAACCCAGAGATCCTGGGAGCTGGAAGTATGTCTAGAGTCAGGGGAGGGGGGGCAGCGGGCAAAGGCTCTGGTGGGTATGTAGGGTCATATGGAGCTGGAGGAGCACCAGAGAGAAAGGCCCTTTAAAGCATGGAACCAGGGCAGGGTCCCTGTTGCCTGACTGAAGGGAGGGCCTGGTCAGGCCTACGCTTCCACGGGGGGTACATCAGTGCATAAAGCAGACACCATCCCAGCCTCCTGAACAGGAGGGTTCACTCCTTCAGTCCGGATCTCAGTCCCACCCCAGTGTGTAAGAGGGGGACTTAACTGATCAGACTCTCCACCTCTGTGTTGGAGACCAAGAGCTGGGACTTGGTGAACGTCACTGTAAATTTCCTAGAGGCCAGGAGAGCAGATGGGAAGGGGCATGTTTAACACCTGAGTGACAAACTTCCTCCTCCAACCCAAGCCCAGCCCAGCTCAGCTGTAAAGGCCTCCGCCATCTATTCACCCACACAACCCCCTCAGCAGTCAACAATAACCTGACTTCCCGTGACACCTGGAATAAAAAGTCCCTTGCCAAGACCTGCGAGGCCTGCTCCATCAGCTTCTGGTCATCTCCACTGCTGCTGTTGTTTATTGAGCTCCGGGCCCCTTGAACTTCCTTGTGTAAATGGAGTCCATGCACACTGGTCTGCCTGGAGCAGCCAACTCTTCGCATGGCTGGATTGTCTCCTCATTCAAGCCTCAGCTTAAATGGCCCCATGCCATAGAGTCGGTCACAGATACCCTCTTGGGAATAGCTCTCTTCTAGGACTAGCACTCTCTACAATGTCAACATTTTACGTCCTTCCCAGCGTAGCCAGAAGTGGTGGAATGTAAAGTGGTGTGATTAAGAGGCCTCACTTGGAGCCCAACTGTCTGAATCCAAATCTGGTCTCCTCCACACACCGGACACTTGAGTGAATTGTTCCTCATGAATACACATGCTCCTCGACTTACAGTGGGGTCACATCCTGATAAACCCATTGTAAGTTGAAATGGCATTTAATGCACCTCGCCTATTGAACATCTTAGCTGTGCCTAGTCTCCCTTAAACGGGCTCGCAACACTTACAGTCACCTACAGTTGGGCAATAATTATGTTGAGTCTCATCGACCTGCCTTCTCACCAGAATCAGGAGACACAGATGAGCACTTTGTAGAGATGATGCGATGTGAAAACACAAAACACAATATCCAAATAACACTGGCAACCCAGTAGACTGCAGAATATCAGTTGTTTACCCTCATGATCAGGCGGCTAACTGGGAGCAGAGAGTCCTGTCCCTGGCCCAGGCAAAAAAAAATCAAAATTCAAAATTCAAAGTATGGTTTCTACTGAATGCATATCATTTTCACATCATCATAAGTTAAACTATCATAAGTTGAAACTATTGTAAGTGGGGACTATCTGTATATTATTCAGCTTCTCATTTCTGCTGAACAGATGATTGGACCTCCATTTTCCCACCTGTGAAACGGGGTTATAATTACTCTGACAGGTTTATCGTGAGACTAAAAGAGCCAACGCACATATTTATAGCATTGAGAACAGAGCCTGGCACAAGGAGTACATTTGTTTGCTATTACATTAACACTCGTTTGAAATTATCTTGTCTATTTCTTTACTTGTTGTCTCCTTTCTCGCTCTGAAAGGCAAACTCCCCACAGCAGCCCCTTTGTCTGCCCTGCTCCATGCTGCCTCCCACGGTGCCTGGAGAAACGAATTTCAGCAAGAAGCTGCCCCTGGGCTGAGTGAGCTCTCCCAAACAATTCCCTGTGCAGATGGGGAAACCGAGGCAGGGGCGGAGTAGCCAGGAGCGAGGGCCTACGCGAACTGCGCGGCCTCACGCAGGCGCGCCTGTCACAGGTGGTCCCAAAGTCCCGCTCCGGCGCCGTCTTTTCGCGACGCCGGCGTTTTTGTTCCTGCGCACTTGTCTTTCAAGGCCCCGGCAGAAGCCACGGCGCGGCGGCCCTGCAGCCCGCGGCAGCTGCGGCATCGGCCTCTCGGTTCCCGGTCCGCGAACAAAGGCATTTGCATGAAAACAGGAACTCAGTTTGCAGAAAGGACCCGTTCAGGGGTGCATCGCGCGCTTCAGCACCCAACACCTGTGCGCCCCTCCAGGGACAGGGAAGGCAGCAGAGAGCGGGGGAAGACCTGCCCACCGAGCGGCCCGGGCACACCGCCTCCTCCCCGCGCCCGCGGAAAACGCCGTCTGGGCGCGCGCGCCCGCCCACTCGTCACACTATTTACGGAGACGTGGAAAACGGAGCCTCGGGATACGGACCTCGCTGCGCGCGTCCGGCGGAAGGAGCCGGGCAGTGGCGGCTGCGGTCTCAGGTCCCAGCCCTCTCCTCTGCAGCGGAGGACCCCGATTCCTCACCTGCTCATTGTGGGGCGCATGAATGTCACCATCCTATCTCCACTGGCAAGCAGCTTCCCCGAGGGGTGCGTGCCCTGCACGCAGAGGAGGCTCGGTGAATGTGGCCTCCCTTGGCCCCTTCCAGCACCGTTCCTCAGCAAACCCCTCTTTGGAACCCCTCCCAGCAGCCACTGGAGGCAGGATAAGCTAAGTGGCAAGAGCAGGGTTCCGCAGCCGGGGAAACCTGGTTTCAAATCCTGCTCTGCCACTTGCTAGCTGTGTAACCACGAGCAAGTGACTCTGCCTCCTGAGGCCTCCGCTTCCACATCGGTAAAGCAGGGATGAAACGGTCCACAAGGTGCTTAGCCTCCCCAGTGCCACAAATCAAGTGCTTCATTTGTTCTTACAATCACCACTTCAAGGATGTGAAACACATTCAAGGTAGGAAGGGGCTTTTTCAAGGTCGCACAGAGGGTCCATGGTAAACCCTCCAGGTCTCCTGAGTATAGGGATTGTTAGTCTTCAGCAGCCTGAAGGGTGAGTTACCCAAAGAGTTGCTTGTTTCCTAGAGCCCAGTAAAGGTGAAGGGCAAGGCGCTAACGCTCCTCGCTCTCCCCTCCCCCGACACTCCTCCTCACAGCTCTGCCCGTCCGCCTGCCCGCCCCCCACAAGATGCACAGTTTTCCCCTGGGGACAGGAAGGGCATGGTCGGCTGTTCCAGGGCCTGGAATGGGGTTCTGGGATGAGTTTTTCTCCCCAGTGGAAACCTTTTATTATTTTTTAAATTTTAAGTTTAATTTTTATTATTTTTAATACAGAAAGCCCAAACCCTTTCTGCAGGAACCCGCGTGCTATTGAAAGCAGACCGTGGTCTCTCCGCAGTTCCTCGCTGGAAAGGAAGCCTCACGCTGCCCTCCAGTGGCGGGCGAGGTTGTTGGGCCGAGTGAAGCTGACAAACAAGGGACCCAGAGAGGGAAGCTGCACTTAGCACGTGGTTGAGACTGTCTGGAAGAGGGAGGGAGAAACCACAGCTTATCCACCCCGCTGTCCCCGCCGCCTGCCTTGCTATTCAGTGGTCCAGGTGGATCTTGGGAATCATGGGAATAGAGAATAATAGACTGAATTTGAAAGGCACAGCAGTTTTTTCATTCTGCTTTTATTTATTTCTGAATAGATAACACATTTACATGATTCAAAAGATTAAAAAGATGGTAGAGTGAAAAGGAAGCCTTCCTTCCACTCCTGTTCCCCAGCCTCCCAGTTCCCCTTCCTACACAGCCGCAGCCCTTGTCTTGTGTCTATTCTATATCCTCCAGCGGAAAGTCTGTGCAAATAAAAATGTTTTATAGGATCAGTAGTTTCCTCCATACACTCTTGAGCATCTTGCCACTTCACTTAAAAATGTACCGTGGAATTCGTTCCATATTGATTCACATCAAGCTGCCTCATTCTTTTGAACAGCTGCATAATATTCCATTGTATGGACCTCATAATTATTTGCTTATGGTCTTCTATGAGTGAGCCTTTAGGTGGCTCCCAATCTTTTGTAATCATATTACAACAAATAACCTTGTTCATACACTGTTATGCACAGGTAGGAGTGATTCACTCAGCTGTTATATAATGAACAAAAGGCTTTAAACAAAAAGTTTTTGTTATTGCTCATATGAATTGCTGGTGACCCTGCTGATCTGGGCCATGCTGGGCTCATTTTGTCTTGGCTCTTTGTGTCTGGATCAGAGGGCAGGGCAGCTGGGGGCCGGCTTGTCTAGGAAGAATGGGTCAATCGTGTGTGTGGGAGTTGACCACCTATCTGTGGGGTAAAACAGATTCCTGGGCCATGTCTCTTATCATCCTGCAACATGCAAGGCCTCGAAATTCCATGACTGGCATCTTATTTCATCACATTCTGTTGGTCTAAGCGAGGAATGAGCTGGCCCAGATTCAGGAGGTCAGGAAATGGAAAAACCCCCCTCCAAGGGAGGAGAGGCAAAGTCATAGCCAAGGGCATGGTGCAGGGGACATGGCCTATTGTGGTCATTAAAAAATAACATTTCAACAATGTTTTTATTTTTTTAGAGTTAGATTTACAGAAAGGTTACAAAGACTGTACAGAGGTCCAGTATACAACTCTACCCAGTTTCCCTCACTGTTAATATTTTATGTGACTGTGATACATTTGTCACAACTAAAGAACCCACAGTGATACATTACTGTTAGCTAAACTCCATACTTTATTCATTAGTTTTTTCCTTAATGTCTTTTCTCTGTTCCAGGATCCCATCCAGAATACCACATTGCGTTTAGTCATCAGGGCCCCCTCTGGAACACAGTATATTACATTTAATCATCACAGCTCCATAGGCTCCTCTTGGCTGTGACAGTTTCTTAATTTCCTTGTTTATGACAGCCTTGACAGAGGACCCGCACTCCTCAGATAATCTAGTTTTCTGCAGAAGGTCCCTCAATTGAGGTTTGTCCAGTGTTTTTCACACTCTTAGACTAGAGTTAGGAGTTTTGAGGAAGGCCACAGAAGTGTCACTGCTAGCACATTATATCAAGAGAACACGCCATCGATATCACTTATCATTAATGATGCTGACCTCGATTACCCAGCTAAGACGGTGTTTGCCAGGTTTCTCCAATGGAATGTTACTCTTTTCCCCCATTTTCATTTTTTCTCTGTAAATGGAAGTTATTATGCATAGTCCACACTTAAGAGATGCAGAGTTGTTCTCTACCTCCTTGAGGGGGCAGTATCTACATAAGTTATTTGGAATAATTCTGTTATTTGTTTATTCTATCATTCATTATATTAATGTGGGATGATAGATATTTATTTTATATTTTGCACCATCATCTAAGTACTATGTCATTTATTTTGTTTCCCAAATAGTTCCAGTTTTGACTACTGGGACAGATGTTGGCTCCTGTGTCTCTTTGTTATAGCTTCATCACTTCCTTGCTTTCTGGCACTATAAGAAGCTCCAAGTTCATCTAATAATTTTCTACCCCAGCCCTAGAACCAGCCATTTCTCCCTCATTTCTCTTATTAGCTAATGGTATCAGAAACCAAGATCTAGGTGCTGGGTATGCATATTGCTATTGAGGTCCAGTCTTAGTGGACAAACCTAAGAATTATGCATATGTATACTAGCCTACATATAACTCTAATTATTTCTGTATATCCCCATTAACATTTATATGAAGCTAAACATGAGTTCATGCTAATGCCGCCAACTCAGATCCATTCACAAAGTTCATTTTATCCTTCTCCCATTGCTTATCTATAACCTCTCATTTCAACAACAAGGACCTGACTTTCGCTATTGACTATCCACTTACTTCACTGTTCAGTTCTAGTTTACATGTACAGGAGTTTCAGAATTGTCAACCCACATTCCTCTGGGATGGAACTTTACCTGTTGGAGTACAGTGCTTATGGACACTTCTTTTGGTCTTCAGACTTATGATTTCCATTTATTTTTAAAGTTATTTAGGTCCCCACACCCTTCAGTGAGATTATGTCATACATTTGTAATATAGTTAAATTCTTTTATAAGATCTGTATTCATTAAGATGCACTCTTTGCGCAAAGGCCTATGAGTTTTGACAAAATGGGTAGTCAATTATCTACCACTGCTGTGCCATACACAATAGTTTCATCATTCTGAAATACCTACTGTGCTTCACCTACTCAACTGTCTCTCTCTCCTCAAATCCCTGGACTCCAATGATCTGTCATTTATTTCTATGGTTGTACCTTTTTCTTAATCACATAAGGGGAATCAAACAATTGAAGCCTTTTGAGCGTAGCTTCTTTCACTTAACACTATGCATTTAAGAGTCATTCATACTGTTTTGTGGATTAGTGGTCTGTTCCTTTTGAGAGCTGAAGAGTATTCTGTAGTACAGAGGTAACATTGTTTATTCTTTCACCTATTAAAGGACATCTTGGTTGCTTCCAGCTTCATTAGGAATATAAAGAAAGCTGTTATAAGTATTTGTGTTCAGACTTTTGTGTGGACATAATATTTCTCATTCAGTTGGATAAAAATCCCTAAGAGCACAATTGCTGGGTCATATGGCAAATCTATTATTAGCTTTATAAAACACTGCCAAACTGTTTTTCAAAATAACTGTACCATTTTTCATTCCCACCAACAATGAACAAGAGTTCCTTTTCCTCTGCATCTTCATCAGCACTTGGTGTTGCTACTTTTCTTGGCTTTTGTCCATTTTAATAGGTATACATAGTTGTTTTTAATTTGCATTTCCCTAATGACAAATGATGTTGAGAGTTTTTTTCATATGCTTATTTGCCATCTGTATATCTTTTTTGGAGAGGTGTCTTTTCATATCTTTTGCCCATTTTTAAATTGGGTTGTTTGTTTTTCTGTTGTTGAGTTTTAGAGATTCTCTGCTTATCCTAGCTATAATCTTTTATCAGATATGCCATTTGCCTATATTTACTCCCATTTCATGGTCAGTCTTTTTATTCTCTAACAGCATTTTTTATAAAATAAAAGTTTAATAAACTCTGACTTACCAATTTTTTATTTCATAGATTGCATTTTTGGTAGAGTATCTAAAACTCATCACCAAACTCAAACTCAAGCAGTTTTTCTCCTATTTTTTCTTTTAGAGTTTTATTGTTTTGTGCTTTACATTCAGGTCTATGAGCTCTTTTGAGTTTATTTTACTTTTCATATAGGTTATAAGGCCTACATTGAGGATATTTTTCTTCGTTTTTGCATATGGACATCAAATTTTTCACTAGTTGTTAAAATATTATCTTTTCTCCATATAATTTCAATTTTAAAAAATTTACTAAGGCTTGATTTGTGGCCTAAGATATAGTATCCTGGAGAATGTTTTTCCATTAGAATCTTTAACAAGTTGTGGTCATTTTAAACTCCCTGTGTGATAATTCTAACATTAGCGTTACATCTGAGTCTACTTCTGACAAATGTTTTGTCTCTTGTGGCTCTATTAGTTCTTGCCTTTTGGCCTGTGTGGAAGGCTAGATGATGGATCTTGAGATGCAAAGGTTATCCTGGGTCATCCAGGTGGACTCTAAATGCAAGCACATGTGTCTTTCTTTATAAGAGGGAGGCAGAGGGAGATCTGACACACAGACAAGACAGTGATGTGGCCATGGAGAAAATGACTGGAGTGATTCAACCACAAGCCAAGGAATGCTGGCAGCTACCAGAGGAGGCCAGGAAGGGATTTGTCCCTTGGACCCACAGAAGAATGCAGGTCCGCAGACACTTTGTTTCAGCCTAGTGATACTGACTGGCTTTGGATTTCTGACCTCCAGAACAATACAAGCATAAATTTTTGCTGTTTTAAGCCATCAAGCTTGGTGGTAATTTGTTACAGCAGCCTCGGGAAACTAATACAGCATGCCTTGTAAATTTTTCTTGAAAGCTGGATGTTTTGTATAGAATAAATACTGAAAGAAACAGGCCTTTGATATAAGGATTGATGTTAATCTTGCTAGGAGTTGGGCTGCGTTTAATGCTTGTTGTAGCTCTAAGTGCCTTGGGCTTCAAATTCCTTTGTACCCTTGTTTTTTCCTCCCTTTTTGGCTCTGGAGCTCCCCTTTATACTGGTCCTCTGAGAGCCTGTGTCTTACACCTCTTTCAGCTGTGATTACCCTTATGCTAGAGCTTTACTGGTGTGGTGGTCGAGTGGGGTGGAGGGAGGGCATTCTCTAATCTCATTAATTTTCAGGCTTTTACTGGGCTTGCCTCTGTCTCAGGGGTGTGGCTTTTTGGAAGAGTTTCTGTTCCTCCTCCAGGGATAGCGATATCCCCTACTACCTCTTCTGGTCCCTTTCCCACTGCAAGATTCTAGCCTATTTCCTCTATTGTCTACGGCTTTTATTTTTCCGTGCCCTGGGTGAAACAGGAAGTCTGGAGAGGTTCCAGTTTCTTTTGTCTTAGCTGCCATAAAGTCTCTGAATTGCCTTCTGGCAAAGTCCTACCCACGGAGAGTTCAGGGAGAGGGGTCTGGGAGGGCTACGCTTTGCCTCTCCCTGCTCGAGTTACGCAGGGAGCTCTTTCAGATCCTTCACGTTGGAATCCAGTGAGGTTCCTGGAGGAAAAATCTGCAGAAGTGTGAGGTCTTCTCCACTCCCCCATGACTGGGGACCCTGGGAGCTCCTGACTCTTATGCTAGTTCCCACTCAGCCTTCAGCAATTCATCAGAATTACCTCTTAAGTGTTCCCACCAATTTATGGCATTGCTACAGGGAAGCCAATCTTGGTGCCATATCTCTTTGGATGCCGCTGACTCCCCTGATTTTCGAATGGCAGTTTGCCTTGCAACCTCAGTTCTCTGATGGATTCAAGTAATGCCATTGATTTTCAGCTTGTCCAACTTTTTCTTGCTGTAAAAACAGGAATAATGGCTTTTAAGCTCTTTACATGTTGGAGTTGAAACCAGAAGTCCCTATTGTGACCATTTTTATATCAATCTACCACAGCAAGTAAGAAATATTAAGGGTCACAAAATCACAGCACTATAATCTTGGAGCCATAAAGACTTTAGCACATAGACTCAGAGTTTTGCAACTGAGAAAGCATAAATTTAAGAATAAAAATTCCCCCGGTTGAAAATCTCCATGGACTCTCCACTTCTTCCAGGCTGACATGACATTACCTGTTTTTCATTATCTGTCCTGTCCCACCTCTCCAGCCTCATTTTTCACCGACCATCGCTCCTCCCACCCAAATCCTGCCCTCCTCACTCTCCCTGGAAAATGAACTTGACATCATACTCAGGGGTCCAGCCAAGTATTAAACTAATTGAAATTCCCTGATGCACCTTGTACATTGCGTAGAACATGGTGAACCCTCAACAATCATTTGTTACTCTAATTAGTGAATGTAATGATAAAGCTCACATCATAGCATGCAACACGTAGAAGCATTAACAGTGGCCAGTCTCTATCATGCATGTAATTTGTGCCTGATACTCTTCTAAGCACTTCATGTGTATTGATTTGTTTTGTTTTCATAACTTTATGTGGCTGGTATATTATTATTCCCATTTTAAAGATGAGGAAACAGAGTCATAGAGAGCTTAGCCACTTGTCCAAGGTTATCCAGGTGCTCAGTGTCAGAGCTGGTTAAACTCAGGGAGGCTCATCAATGGGTTGTAATCGACATGAAGCCCCTACTGTCTGCCAGGTGCTCTGCTAATGCTAGATGCGTTCTGTACATGGTCTCCCATCTCATGATGATTTCCATCTAACGCATGAGGGAACAGAGGCCCAGGCAGGTTAGGTGACTTGCCCAGGGTCACCCACCAAGTAAAAGCTGAAGCTAAAGTTCAAATCCGGTCTGCTTGCTCTAACTTACATACTCTTACTTTCAGCACGGCTTCTGGGCTGTCCGTTGAGGAAAGGAATGCCTTTGCCCCCTTGACAAGCCATCAGGTTCCTACTCTTCCTTCAAGACATAGTTCAAGGGTTCCGTCTGCTGTGATGCTTTTTCTGTCCTGTCTCTCACCCCCACGCCACGTGTCCCAGTCAGTCCTTCCCTTGTTGAGACCCCATCCCCAACCCAGGCCTCAGGTGCTTTGGGTTCAATCATGACTCTGGCGGGGGACCTCGATGAGCCCTTTGTGTCACCATGTGAGCCATGGTTCTTTTCTCATCTGCAAAATGGTGCTAAGAAAATACCTCCCTCATAGGTTTGGATGAAATATGTACCCATCTTAGCCAAGTGCTTAGGAAAGCGCTTGCTACACTGTGTTATAATTACTGGTTCAAATGTCTGTCTCCATCACTTGCCAGGAGGGCATGAACTGATTCTGACCTATCTCTTTGCCCCTACCACCCAGTATGGCTTTGAACAGGTATTAAATAAATGTGAGGTAAAAGGATAAAAAATAAATACATGAATCTTAGACTCCTACTCTCATAATTTCACACATAAAACCTAAGAACGTTGCCTCACATCACTGCACAGTTGGAATAATCTTAGAGATCAGCTTCCCAAGGTTTTCAGTCTTTCTGACAAACACCCACAGTTAGTAACACCCTTTATATTGCCACACAGCACACGTGTGTGCACACAGACATACACGCACACCCTGAAAGTTTCAAAAAATGGCATTTCCCCTTACTATGTGGGATAAACCTAGATCTCTTGTCTTCTATTTATCTCCTCCCCTCCCTTTTCCATAAAAAAAAAAAATGCTGGTTTAGTTTCATTAAATTGATCTCATGACCCTCGATTGTGTTGTGCCCTACAGTTTGAAGATTGCGTCTGTCGTCCAGCTGCTGAGCCAGAATCTCCCTCCGGCATCCCTGACAAAGGTCCTGTACTTACACACCCTGCGAAGGGTCGCTTCCCCCTCGGAAGGTAAGAGATTTCATTACTGAACAGCGCTAATTGTTAGAAAGCCCTTCTTTCTCTTAAGCCGAAACAAGCCGCCCAGTGACTTCCCTTTGGTTGCCCCTGGCTTACTGGGCTCTCTGGCTGCATGTTATCAAGCTTACTTCGCCTCACTGTGTTTCACTTTCTTCCCTCTGCTCCCACATGTGAGCCCATCTGAGTGCACAGAGCCACTCTTTGGGCCTTGATCTTCACCCTCCACCTCCTGTTACCGCACTTGTTTGTTTGCAAGGAGTGAGGGTCACTGGAGCCAATCCATCCATAGTGGCTGAGGTCCTCAACTCCTGAAACAGGGGAGTTAGCTGGGACTGGGTGGATATCAAAGAATCTGGAGGGGTGGGGGGAGGGTGGTACTTGGGGTATCAGGGGCCCAGACGCTCCAGAGGGGCCCAGCAAGGGTTCTCTGTCCTGAGGAGCCTCCTGCCAAGTCGTGCCTGCTACGTCTGCGGGAGTTTGCCTCCTTCACCGTGGAAGGCCAAGGGCAGGTGGCAGCACAGACCACATAGTTAGCAGTGCCCAGTGCAAACTGAAAATGCACGGCCCCTTGTTCAAAAATCATTAAGTGTTTCAAGACGGTGACAGCAGAGACGTAAAGCAAGCATGTGTCCCCCTGAGGGCCTTTGCAGCTGCAGGAGTCATACACCCATGACGCCCACCCTGGCACTTTGCAGGAAGCAGGCTCAGCAGAGGTTGTGTGAGTGAGGCCTGGGCCCAGGCTGGGGTCCCAAGTGCAGGGTATGAACCCAGACCTGTGGATATTCAAGGAAGAGGGTCTTCAGTCACCTGGCCCAAACCTTTCCATGTTCAGTTGCAGAATCTGAGGCCCAGCGAGACGGCCCAGTGTCATCTTGCACATTGGTGGCAGAATCGGATCATGTCCCAGCCCTGGGACTCTCCCTGTTTCTCCTCTCCATTCTTTTCTGCACTGGTCTCATCCTATGCAGAGCCTTTAGAAACCATTCACAAGATGACAACTCACAAATGTCTGTCCCTCTCCCCACCGACCCTATGTCTCCCCCAAGCTCCAGACTCTGGTGTCCAGCTGTCCACAGCTGCGGTGGCCTCTTGCTGCTTCTCCTCCCCTGCTTCTCCCAGACCCTCTTCCAAAGTGACGTCCCCAGCCACCAGAGTGTGAGTTTTTAATTTGCAGAACAGCTCCTACCATGCTTGTTCTCAGCCCATTGATGCAGTGCACACACACTGCAATCTAACCACTTCCCCCTACACCCCTGCCCCAGCCTATGAGATCAGGCCCTGAGGCTTCTGCCATGACTGGTAGCCCTCCTTCCCTATGCTGCCCCCACAGTGACCTTGCGGTTGCTCAGCCCACCCAGCTCACGCCTACCCTGTGTACTGCGTCCCTTCTCTGGAGCGCTCTTCCCCAGGTCTCCCACACCTCCCTCCTCCATTCAGGGCTCTGCTCACAGGCCCCTCCCCTGAAAGGTCTTCCGAAGTATCTCGTACCAGGCATACCCCACCACTCTCCCTCCCCTGCCTTCTGGACTTCCCTTTGTACCAGTTAGCCCTCCCTGAAATTATACTGCACATTTGTTTCTTTACTTCCTGCCCTCCCCTCTAGAAAGTACAATAGCTTATGTAGCTTCCTGGAGGGTCAGGCCCTGTCTTGCTCAGCGCTCAATGGCTCAGTGCCTTGAATGGTGCCCTGCACACACTGGTGCTCTCTCGATAGTTCTTGTAGGAATGAATGAGCTGCTAATGAAATGAGTTCATTCAGCAAACGTGTTCAGAGGCTTTTCTGTGTCAGGTGCTGTGCTAGGCACTGGGGACTCAGACATGGAACAAGTGGACAGGCAAGGGCCCCTACCCTCAAGGAGCTGGGTCAGTGTCTTTGGGGAAGACAGAGCTTTGGAGGAGCCGAGGGAGACAGGGGTGGCTTGTCCAAGCTGAGAATGAGCCCCATCTAAGAAGATCAGATGAGGGTAAAAGATAGTGGGTCCTTGCAGCAAGGGGTTGGATTTTAGATGGTAATTTGTCATTTAGAGGTCTTGACAGACTCTGCCCCCACCTAGAAAGTCATGGTGGAGGAGTTAACAGGTAGAAGAAGTATGAAGTGGGGGTTGAATCTCTTAGGATAGAAACTCATGTTTATTTAGCTCCATTTTTATGCCTAGGACTTAAAACCAATGTGTAAGACTCAAACAAATAGTCACAGGTGGATATCACCCGCCTCTTGCTACAGATGAGGACACTGAGGTCCATATTTGACCAGGGTTCTTGGCTGGTGTGACCACGTCATTGAACCGCCTGCATTTTGCAGGGTGCCGATCTGAGCTGGTTTTATTGCCCTCTGAGCGTGCTTTCAGCTCAGCTCTGTCAAATTTCTCCTGCCTGCCCTTCTCAGTTTCTTAAGACGGAGCCTCCCTCTCTGGACGCTTGCGGAAAGGTGTTCTGTAATTGTTGTGTGAACAGATGACATGGATGAATCATTTTATCAAACTTTTATGAGACAGCTACCCTGTGTCAGGCTCTGTTTAAAGCCCAGCCTGAACTAGCTGGCTCCTCCAGGGTGGTGCCCGCAATGCACCCTCCTTCCTGCGCCACAGCTAGCGCCGCGGCCCCCACCCCACCAAGTCCCTGCTGAGGGGTCGGGAAGGGATGGGGACAAAGTGGTCTTTTGTTCCTCCTCCTTTGTCCCAGTTGGGTCCCAGGTGTGGATCCTTTGGGGGCCCCCCGTGTGTGCGCGCATGTGTGTGTGTGCCTGTATGCAAGCGCACATGTGCGTGTGTGTAGGGTGCCCTTGGCACAGTTGGCGCATGATCCGATCCAGCTCCTCAGCTCCGGCCCCTGGAGTTCCTGCAGCAGTCTGTCGCTTTTGGGGCCTCCTGAGTGGGCTGCTCTGACAGGATGCTCTGAGTCTGGCCACAGTCCTCAATGGGGGGCGCTCCGAGAGCCTCAGCCCCCTGCAGTTCGGCATGGGGGAAGCTCAGTGTGCTCCCCTGCCACCCCACCCCTCTGCCCTGCCACTTCTTTCCAGTTCCCTTTTCTCCTGCTCATGGCAGCGAGTCCACTGTCTGCCTCAGGAGACACGTGGAGGAGAAGCTGACCTTCTCTTCCTACAACCCAGCTTCCCAGACCTCTAGGAGTTACCTGCTTGGGGTGTCTTGCTTGGCTGAGATAGCACTGGGCTTGTGAGGGGAGAGATTTCATAAGTCCGCCTCACTCCCATCCTCCCCTGCTACCCCCGCGTTTAGCCAAGTGTGCAGAGCGTGGGGCAGACGGGACGGCTGGTGGGGAGGGATGCACAACCCGGACTTTGCTTCTTCTTAATCCGTCCTGAGCACGTGTCTGGTCCTTAGGTTTCATTCATTATTACTGAGTACCTACTATGTATCCAGCACAGTGCTGGGTGCTGGTTACTGATTACTGGAGTGTTTGAAAGGCAGCAATCCTCATGGCCAATCATTTTACGTGGGAAAGCAGAGAAAATCCAATAGTATGTATGTTCAGTCTAGCCACTGGGGAGCCGAATAGAGTAGAGGGGTATGCGGGTGGGGAGGGTCAGGAGAAGCCAGGGAAATGGTGGTTGGGTTTAACATTCACCTTCCCAAAGCTTGGAGCCTGGCAGACAATTCAGGGCAATGGGCCGGGCCTTGGCTGACATCATATGACCTTGGGGAGGTGACCGGGCAGGGTTTGGTTTCACAGTCTATGAAGTTCATTTGTTTCATTTGGTAGGGTCTGTCCAGGCTCACTTCACCAATCTTTCCCAGGCCACATCCCATTCGTTTCCTGTGGTCCCAAGAGACATCCCTGGGTGGGGAAGGGGGCTCGCCTCCCCCTAGGGAGCTCCATAGCAGAAGCCTGAGGGGGGCCAGTGCCTCCCTGCCCTGGCTGGCAGGGTGTAGTCCGCACCCAGGCCCAAGACGGCAGGCACCTCCCCAGCTGGAGACCTCAGACCTGAGGGTTCGGCGTTTGGAAGGAGGCCTGGGCCACGGCGACCCCTTCTCTCGCTGTGGCTCACACAGCTGCTCCAGGCTGGGTGTGGCTGGGTGTCTGGGAGCTACGGGGCTGCCCAGGCTGTGAAGAGACCTGGCAGTGGCTCCTGGGCCCACGTAGAGCCACCTCAGGGGGTGGGTGCCGGGCACGGACCGGGGTCTCTGGGAGCCTGCTGCCATGCCTGCCACGACTGCCACCTGTGGGCTGGCCCTGGGCTCCCTCCTGCCCACCGTTCTGCTGGGGCTCACAGGTGAGTCCTGAGTGCTGCCCGCAGGAATCCTCAGATCAGGCGGGGCGGCCCTCTGGGGTGCCAAACCCAGCTTCCTTGTGTTTCGAGGGGTGGGAAGGGCGACTGAGACCCAGGGACCTAGCTGAGCTGCGCACCTGCTGGCTGGGGTGCTGTTTTGCACCTTTTCTTCAATGTGGACCTTGTGGGAATCCGATGATGGGAGCTTTGGGGATCAGGGGTTGGGAGGGGGCAGGGGGCAGAGAGTGAAAGAGGAGCCCACCTCCCGCCCAGTTTCTTGGACATCAACCCTGGTCTGGGCGGCCACCAGGTCTGCGTCAGAGAGGGCGTGGGGGCGGGGAAGACACAGGGAGAGAGGGGTCCCTGAGTGATGGAGCGCCTGGCACTGTGGGAAGGGTGCTGGCCCCGCAGTCGGACAGACCTGCTCTACCTCCCTCCTTAGCCACTCATAGGCTGTGTGATCTTGAGCATGTCGCTCACCCTCTCTGAGCCTGTTTCTTCCTCTGGAAAACGGGGACAATACCAACATTTCTCAGTTGGGATGTGGATGAAGATGAGTGTACACACCTGAGAGTACTTTATACACCACAGGATGCTGTGTGCGGGCGGGGTGATAATCATCATCAGGGTTTACTCAGAGGAGAGCCCTATGCAGAAGGTTCCAGAGCTCATTGCTAAGAAGGCATGTTCCAATGGCCCCCAGAGCTGCCTTTCATCAGCCAGTCACCCTGTGCTGTCATTGCTGGTTTATTCGCACCCCTCCCCCCCAACACACCTGGCCAGATGCTCCTGGGGGCAGGGATCCTGTCTGACCCATCTCTGTGTCTCCAGCACCCAGCTCAGACGCTGCCCATGGCTCAGAGGGTCAAGTGTGAAACCATGGGGCCAGGGACTCAGAGCAGCACCGGATGAACGTCGAGGGAAGTTTTATCACCTGGGCTGGTGATAAACGTCTCAGGCACCCACCCCGAAATCCCATTCCTCCCTCCCTCTCCCATACCCTTGCCAGGAAGGAGTGGGATTCCCCCGCTCCAATTCCACTCTTCAGCTTGAAAGTTCTCTGCTTTAACTCTTGACTACAGGAAACAGCAGAGATTTGAGTGCTGGGTGCCAGTCTCTTCCTGGGAGGCTTTTAATCAACACTCGTTCAGTTGGAAATTCCTGGAAGTCAATTTTCATGCGAGGCCAGACAGGGCAGCTGCAGGTGCGGCCCTCTCACTCTCTCTACTACTCAGTTCGCTTTCTCCTTTCTCTGCCTCGTTTACCCCCTCTCTTTTCATTCTCTTCTTCCTTCTTCCCCTTCGCACCCTTTCTCTTCATCTCTCACCCTTTACCGCCTTGGATGACTTTCTCCACTAGAGGGTGCTGCCGGCTAGCAATTCAGACCCAGAGACGCGTGCTGCTTTTTTGGTCCAGCTTCCAGTAGCTTGGGGGAAGGAGAGATGGGCGGGAGGAGATGGGCAATGAACGGGGGAGTGGAGAGAAGGGAGGATTATGATTGGCGAGGCCTGGGACAGCCAGGGTTAAACCAGAGAGTGGACTGACAGCTCTCCAGAACCCCAGGGAGTGGGGAAGGACAGCGCCGGCCGGGAAGCAGGAGCGTCTGCGCCTGTGAGCTGTTCTGCTAGCGGAGCCACTGCAGAGGAAGAGGGGACCGGATGCGCCGGACGGGCAGCACAGCACATCTGCACAGCAGGGGCTTTGACCCTGCACTCCATCTCTCCCAGACACAATGAGCCTTTATCTGCCAGCTGTAAGCATACTCGAAGGGAATGATCCGCCTCACTTCAATTTCTACATGCCTTAGTGTTGGCTGTCCAGTGTAAAAAATCCAGACTGGTCCTTTCCAGTCAGAAGCAAGTTACATTATTTCTTTATTGACTTACTTACTTACTGACTGAGTTTTATTTCTCTGTCTTATTTTCCTCCTTTGCCTGCATGCAGTGTATCTGGCCCACTGATGCAAGGTTAACCCCTTGAGAACAGCACTTTGATTCTACCTCGCCCTTGTGTAGCTGTTCCAAGCATCCTGTGGTCCGAAGAGCAGAAGGGCAGCTTCCTTTCCTGGCATTTGGTGTGAGCTACCTTTGCAGCTACACCTCCCCAGCCTGGCCCAGAAAACCCTCCTTCAGCACCCACCTCTCATGCACTCCAGCTGTGCCTGTGTTCTTGTTGGGCTGACACCTGTAGAGCACTCACTGTGCCCAAGGTGTCCCCGCATGACCCATGTGACCTGAGACAGCCAGGAAAGGCAGCAAAGGGACCAAGGCTCAAGGATCACAGAGCTGACATTAGAAGGCAGGGCTGCCTCTTTACAAGTTCAGTGTGCTTTTCTGTGTTTTTCTCTGCCATCCTGCCTGAGAACACAAATCCTGGTTATCTCAAGTCTCTTCTCAAATCGACCTTAAATACTGTTTCTGACATTTATTTCTTCCTGAAGGGTCACATCTGCCCGCATTATTCAGTTCTCACAATTGTCTCTTAAACTAGGGGGCCTCCTTACAGGGGCTTATCTGTCGACACCTTCCCTTCTTCACGGGACTCTCAACCCTTGAAGCAAACAGTGGCTCCTGTGTGCGGAAGTGGCCAGGTTTGGAGTCCAATGTTTTGGTGTCACATGTCAGGGCTGCCACTGGCCATCTGTGACCCCAGGCGAAGCACTGCCCCTCCTGAGCTCAGTTTCCTCATCTGTGCAACGATAACTGTTGTGCATGCTGGGCCTTGTATCCTGACTTCTTCTTGACCATGGGATGCACAGTGGGTGCTCTCTGATGCATGTTTTGCAGTCTTCATGGTACCCATACCAGAGCTGGGCTAAAAGTAGGAAAATATTAAGCTTATCGTGAGTATATGATGATAGACCACTTATTGAGTGATTAATATGTGCCACACTTATTTACTTAATTTATTCAGTCACTCTAAAGATGAAGAATCATCCCCATTTTTCAGAAGAGGAAACTGAGGTTTAGAGTTGAGTTGCTCAGGCTCCCCCAGTGGAGGACCTGGGAATGCAAACTTAGGTTGAGTGTGATCCCAGAGCCTGCGCTCCTAACCTCTTCTCTGTGCCACCTGCTTTTATATGACCTGGGCTTGTGCAGCGAGGTGCTCTTCCCTTCCCAGGGGCGGAGGGCAGAGCTGAGCAGTGGCCACAGACACAGACACCACAGGGAGAGAGCAGGGCTAAAAACCTCAGCTCTGCCGCTGACTGGCTGTGGGCCCTGGGCAGGTTACGTAGCCGGCCTAGGCCTCAGTTTCTTCACCTTTGAAATGAGGAGAGTCATAGCTCCCACCTGCTATGGTTTTGGGGAGAGTTTGGTGAGTTAGGCAGAGCCAGTCAGCAGGGTCGTGTGACGTGGGCGTGGCTGTGAGGTGTGGGTGGTAGTCAGCCTTCTTATACACTGCTCTTGTTCATTGTCTGGCTTCTGATACCAGCTTCAGAAATGAGCTCCTTTTAGAGTGTAACCTTTACACCCTATGGACAAGGAGGCAATGAGGCTTCCTGATGGAGACGCTGAGGATTTGTTCTTCCTGGGATTCAGGCACCTTCGTGTCCTCTCACAGAGGGGTGTCTTCTTGCAGGCAGCAGCGCCTACCCTTACGTCTTGCAAGGCCCCCTTCAGCGATCTGAGCCGGGCACAAGCATCCCCTTGATGTACATGGTCTCTGGGTTCCCCACACAGCAGGTCACGGTGACCTGGCTTCAAAACAACCACACGCTGCCAAGTCCCCAGACCAGCGTCCGCCTCAGTGGAGACACCTACAACGTGACCAACAGCGTGCTCATCACCCTGCAGGCGAACGACGTGCCCTCCCACGTCTTCTGCCTCGTCCAGCACAAGTCAAGATCCACCTTCCAGAAATCCATCGGCCTGGACCAGGACCTCCGTGGTAAGGTTCTCTTTGCTTAGCCGGGTTAGTTGGGTTGTCAACATCCCTGAGCCTCAGTTTCCTCATCTGAAAAATGGCACATCCCCCACTTGCTTATGGCAAGGATTCAATCCAACAATACCTTTAAAGTACCGGACACATGATTTGCTTATATTAGCCATGCAGAAGTGGCAATTGTTGTTGTTATTATATTGTTATTACTACTCACATCACCTCTCAGAACTTGCTTTTCTTACCTGTAAAATGGAGACAAAACATTTTCCAGGAATAAATAATACATTTAATTTTGTTATTATTTTATATGAAGAGGATGTAAAGGGCTTTGAAACTTCTACATTGAAGGGACTATGATGTCTTCTGATCATTATTCATACCCGGATAAGGGCCTAATTTTTCATCTGATATTTTTTTGTCGATTTTCCTGGCCTGAACCAATTCTCAACAAATATGTCAATTCAGTGAGGTTATGACATATTATGCTTGGAAGGAATCTTGGTGACTGTGCCATTGTTAATGACAACGCCAAGGCCTAGGGAAGGCGAGTGAGGGGTCCAAGTTTGCACAGCAGTAAAATTAATTCCTTGTGTACAGGACTTCAAAGGGTATAAAATATTTTCCTTTTATTTTGTTTGCTACCATCATGGAAGTAAACACCACCATTTTACAATACATAGGTAAGACGTTGACAGCAATGTCTCATATGAGCACAGCATGTGGTCAGAAAGCACATTGGTGTGGCTTGACTTACTTGACGTGTACAGCTGCCCTATCCTGTTCGTCCCATTTGTGGTTTACGGAAGGAAACTCAGGTTCAAAGGAGGGAAGGCTCCCTGAGTCTGTAAAGCTGGTGAGTGAGGGGCATTGGACATGACTGCTGGCTTCTGACTCTGCCGCTCACCTGCTGTGGGATCTCCTACTAGTTACTTAAATTCCCTCAGCCTTGGTATCTTTGCCTGCAAAGTAGGAAAATGAGCATTCAGGGATCCTCCTTATCTGAGTGTTTATTATGTAATTCCTTGGAGTTAGGACAATTGTGTAGAGAAGCAAATATCATAGAAAATGCAAGTATTCACACATGAATTGATTACTTATAAAATGAGACCCTACTCAAGTCCTCTCTTTGCTCAACAGCTTGCGTGTCCCAGGTTGGGTTTTCTGTCACAGGAATGTTTTTGAGGGTGTCTTTTTTGGGTTCTCCTGAAAGCAGAGCCTGAAGCCAGGACTTGGGTGCAGGGGGAGTAGGGGATGGCGATAGCGCAACAGGGAAGGTGGGACACCCAAGAAAGGGGGACATGTTGAACTGGGTGCCCCTATGGATGCCTGAGGTTCAGCGCCGCAGGGGGCTCTCCAAGGAACCATGTAGATTATTTCTCAGGATGGTCCAGCAAAGGCGGGGAGGCTGGGATGAGCCTGCAGGAGCGGGGTGGCATTTTTGTGGTTTTGGAAGAATCTAGAGGCAGAGAATCAGGGAGGTGTTTCAGGAATTTGAGATGGAAAGTGGCACCACCCAGTGCCACTGCCAAGAACTGAGACGGTCAGACGGCTGGCAGAGGTGGTGTGGAGCCCAGAGACCCTCTGCTCTAGGGCGGCCGGTCTTGCCTTGATTGAAGTGTGGCAAACGTCAGAGGACACTGTGCACCTAGAACCCACATCCACACATCCATTGCAAAGTGAAATTAGAGATCTGGAAAAAGTTGTTATTTCAGAAAGTTGATGCAAACAGTGTTGAGGAACTTCTGAGATCATAGGCAAATCTTCTGAGTAGTTAAAGATGGGAAAAAAAGAAAAGAAAAACCAATCTGTGCTTGCTTTTTGCTTCTGTGGGCACTTCAAAAGAGAACATAGTAAAAGAGGCCTCCGTGAAAACTTATAGAACACTCAAATAATTTTTCAAAGTTTCCTGTTGATGATTGTGCTGTGAATGTGAAATTTAAAATAAAGGACTTGCTGATACTGTAGTTTATGATTCTGGGAAAAAATTATGCCAACTTCCTTACACTCTCAATACTTATTCCTTCTAAGAGTTGGTGCAGAGTTTGGATTATATTCTATACTTCATTTAAAATATAAATTAATAAAATTATTTTTATAATTGAAATGCTTTTCAAGATGAAGTTTCAACTAATTCCTTTTTGACAGTTTCTATACAATTGGGCCCTGATTTTGCCTAGGCTCCTCCTAAGTGGCTTTTTGTTTTGTTTTGTTTTCTGATACCAAGTAGCTTTCTGTGTCTATCCCACTTGGTTTTGTGAGGATTAAATGAGATAACACGTGCCCGTTCAGTGATGGAAGCAGTTATCTTCATCCGTGCCCGGTATCTATCCTCCCGACACTGCCTAGGACATCGGATAGCCAAGAGAACTCGCTGGTGGCTGGAGTGGGCCATCTGAGCATCTTCATCCTGTTATTGGTCTTTGCCACCATCGAGAGCCCACGACACTTGCTTGCTGGTACCTTACCCTGGACTGTCTCCATGGCTACCCTGCTAGTTACCAGGCCTTCACCATCCTGGGTTTCCCTTTCTCAGGGTCCTGCTCCTTGCTTGGTGCAAACTCCTGCTTGTGTGCTGAAGGGGAAAGACTGAGTACAGATTGTGACCTTCTGGAGGTGATGTCTTGTGTGGCTGTCCCACTCATTAGCATCATCATTGATAAAATTAAATAGGTCTGGGTGGGTTGAGAATGGAGAAAGGATATTTTGGGATCAGGTGCCCTAGTTCCTTCAAATTACACAGCATACGGAGTTACTCTCTCTACCCTAGACCATGAGCTGAAGTCTGTCTTAACTAGCCCTGTGAGAACTAATCTTCTTTTAGATAATTTCATCATTTAAACACATTGAAAAACAGGGGAAGTGACTTATACAAGATCTTGCAGTTGGCTAAGGTGTCAGTGTGGGGACAGAATCTGATCTCCCATCCCTTGGTGTAGTGTTAGAACTGTACCATGCTGTGTGTTCATATGAATTGTACTGAGATATTTCATGTTTTATAGTATTTAAAAATTCTCCGATTTTTCTCGTTATGGATACAGTCTACTGAACAACTTATAATCTTGTTGAAAAAAGTCTAGAAGTTGTTTACTCAAAATTTCAGAAACCCACCTTAAAGTTGGGGTGCCAGAATAATGTAGGGACATAATGGTAAAGCCTACTGTCTCTGACGTAATCCCAGCCTCTTGCGACCTTGTGGAGGTATGGATAGGCATGTTACTTAACTTCTCCAAACCCAAGTTCCCTCCTGTGTAAAACCTTAGCATCTTTGAGTCATAAAAATTTAGAGTGCATGAATCTTCAAATCTTAGAATTACCAAGCCATAGATTAGTCAACTGAGTCACAGATTCCTCATTTTTAAAGATGTATGTGTGTGTGTGTATGTATGTATGTATGTATGTATGTATGTATGTATTTAGAGGGGAAGGGAGGGAGAAAAAGAGGGAGAGGAACATCAGCGTGTGGTTGCCCCTCATGTGCCACCTACTGGGGACCTGTCCCACAACGCAGGCATGTGCTTTGACTGGGAATCGAACCAGCGACCCTTTGGTTTGCATGTCGGCATGCAATCTACCGAGCCACACCAGCCAGGTCTGATTCATAGATACTTAAATGGAATTCGAACTTTATCTTTTCATTTTTAATGACCAAAATTGAAAAGAAAGGAGTATATGACTCTCATCTTTGCCATTCATTCTTCCATCCAGCCATCCGAGCACACATTCACTCATGCGTTCACACTCTCTTTCATCACGCATTCACTCATGCATGCACCTGTTAACCAGTACCTACACCCTCCTCTGTGGCAGGCGCTGGGCAGACGGCCCCATTCTTAAAGAGCTCCCAGCCTCCCTCAGTGGACTTCTGACACTAATTGTCTGCTTTCTCTGGGCTGTGCCAGTCCCCCCGCAGTGTCAGTATCCCAGGCTTCACCCTCCTCAGACTTGGTGGCCATTACCTGCCACGTGAAGAGGTTCTACCCGCAAAGGGTGCGTCTCACCTGGATGGAGAACTGTGATCTGTTCGCAGGGGCTGAGCAACCCACATCCAAACAGAATAGCGATGGGACCTACAGCCTGGAACGCTTGCAGTTGGCAAACGCATCAGTGCAGGGGTCTGAGCGGGTGCTCACCTGTACGGTGCAACATGAGGCGCAGCCTCCTATCTGGGCCAGTCTGATACTGTCTCCAGCAGTCCACGCCACATACAAGCCCATCGAGAGCCCAGATAAGCTCATCTCTTCTCCTGTTTGCAGCTGGGTCACCTCTGTCTCCTGGGTAGCTTCCAAAAGACATTGGGGAAGGGTGTGTGTAACTGTTAAAAGGCTTGCCTGACTTAAGAGTCTGTGGTTCCTTAAATAACCAAAATGGTTTCTGGCCTGTGGCTTCCTTTAGATGTGGCCATCTTGAAAGGTTCTTTCATTTCAGAGGAAAGAACAATCTCCCATCTCAACCTCCTTGAAAATTCCTTGAAGAGTTCAGCTTCAGATGCTCACTTACTGGTGACTCTAAGATGGTCTTCAGCAATGCGCTCTTGTTAAAACGGTGTCTTTGGGTTATATGGAGATCCTTGCCCACTGCCATATATAACCATGTAAGCAAGTCTTTAAGACTTGCTTGAACAGCCTCACCCTGTGGACCCCTGCAGTGTCTGCTCTAACGACAGAGATGGCCTTTGCACTTAGTTCTTGTACGGGTACGTGACCTCTTCGTGCTTCAGTTTGTGCAGCTGTTGGTGAGTCTAATGTAGTGCAGATGGGTCAAATGAAGGTTCCTAACTCATAGGTTCCTTGTGAGGATTAAATGAATTAACATATGTAAATTCTACATTTTATCTATAGTAAATGTCAGACACTGTTCTTTGAATTCCAACAAAATTATTTTAAAATTTAGTTCACAGTAATGATAGCCTTGTAAACTCAGGAAACGGAGTCAGTTATCCTCACAGAGCCTCAGTTCATTCATCTATAAAATGGTGCTAATGAGACCCATCTCCTAAGGTTGTATTAAGGGTTCACTTAAATGACCACAGGGCCTTGAGGACACAGGGCTCTGTATTGTGGAGGCTTGTTCCTCTAGATACCAGCACCTTAGCTGGGGTGCAGCAGATGTTCCAAATCAATATTTGTTGAGTCAAATCCAAGGTGAGGCTAACTGGTCAAGATCATCGCTTATTTCCAAGAGGAAGCTGAGTGTAGAGAAAAGAACATGAGCTTGGAATCAGATAGAATTGGGTGTGATTAGTGGTTCTCAAGCTTCCCAGCAAGATGACATCAAAGAAGGTATTTAAACTCACGGGGTCCCAGTTGATGTTTCCTTCTGCCCATTGGTATTTTTAGGTCCAGAGACACGTGTCCTTATCTTTGTGACTTCCCTCCTGGGCCTTAAGGTGGCGCTGATGATGAGTTTCACAGTTATCTACATCCACAGGTGGTGGAACCTGTAACAGGTAAATTGGGGCCAGACCTTAGTCCCTAGGGAAGGAGGTCAGAGCCACTGTCAAGGGCTGGAGAGAGGAGTCCAGGACATGCCCACAAGGTCACATGGTCCCCACAAGGGTGATCCAACCCACAAGAGTGTGAACGCTCTTATTTCCTCCTAATGTCTCTTGGAATTCTAGGAGCTTTTAACTCTCGAGCACTTTGCAATAATGTGTTGGAGTTTGAACATTTTCAAATTAAGTTCCTTTGAGACCCAAATTCCAAAGAGTCCTCCATAAACTATTACGTATTTTAGTTTTTATATAATATTAACTTTGTAATGAATAAGGAAGTATTGGCAAAATCAACTCACAGAACTTCTGTGAGGGACTTGAAGTTGCTGACTGGTGGTGAGGATGTTTGTGGGTATGCAAGGGAGTTCAGATTTCGGGAGAAGTGTTCGGGTGTAGTTTTGAGAGGCTTCCTTTCTGATCTGCACCACGAACCCAGGCCAAGCAGAATGCCTGTCACTTGGCAGATGCTCAATAAATATTTATGAAATGAATGAATGAATGATTTTTCTACCCCTCTTTCTTTCCTGCACTGTGGTGCATTGCTTCTGGCCTTCTCCACGGGGCTCGTCGAAGCGAAGAGCTGCAAGGACCTGCATGTTATGCAAGACCCCTGCCCCTGGCTCTGCCAGCCCCGCCTGTACCCAGCACATGCTCCCTCTACACGCCCTCCTGTGGTCCCTTCCCTCTGATTATAAATCTGAGTCAGGGGTGGACTTTAGTCCTGGGGGCTGGGGGATGCGTGGATGCTGATGCAAATGGAGATTCCGTCTGGCTCTGCTTCCACCCAAAACAACCAAGCAGATAAGGAGACGACGTTTCCACCCGCCTCTGATAGTGAACAATCCTTAATACACAGAGCGGATTTTACTTTTATCCAGAGCTTTTACAAGTATGATTTTATTTTAACACATAGATATTTGAAATCACTGAATTGAATAAACATTTTACTATAATGAAATGTATAAAGAATATTAAAGATATTCATGAACCTAACATCTATCTTTGCAGAATATTAACATTTGTCATGATACAAGGTCTGGCACAAATAACGCCCCTGCTTCATTACAAAATCTTTTATTACAAAATCACCAGCATGTAATTCTGTCACACTCAAGCACACCATATAACATTTTAGGTAAAATGTTCAAATTAAAACTATAAATTATTCCACCCATATTATTAAGTTACCAACCTCACTCAAGCAGGTATTACTTCTGCTGGACCCTGTGTTCTCTGTTCCTTTTGAAAACATTGTCCTAAATTGCATGTTTATCATTCTCCAGCATGTTATACTTTTATAACATGTGTGCAGATCCTTAAACAATATTTAATATTACTTTGCATGCTTTAAATTTTATGTAAATGTTATTGTACTGTATACAACATCTGGAACTTAATTTTTTATGCTTAACACTGTTTTGTGCGTTTGAATAATGTTGATATATGCACCTCCATTTTATTAATTTTCAACTGCTCTACAGTTTTCTGCTGTAAGAACATGCTACAATTTATCTCTAGATGGGTTTGAAGCTTTGGCAATGTTTTGCTAGTGCAGCTTTGCAACAAACATTGTATCTTTGTTTCCTGGTACAGATGGGAGAGTCCTTCTTGTTCCCCTAGTAAGAGCCATGAAGAAGCAGTGTTGATGTCATTTGGGAGCTTTTATTATACAAAGAGAAGTTTTCAATCTTTGATCAAGTTTCGCTCTTTCTATTTATGCTTTTGACTTAACCATATTTTTCTGGTGAGTGTGTTGATGTGCATTATAGGTGGTAGGGATCTTTCAACTACAGTTGATGTTAAATATTATTTTATATTAGTTTTTCAGGTGTACATCACCGTAGTTAGACATTTATATAATTTACAAAGTGATCCCCTCAATAATTCTGGTACCCACCCAGCACGATACATAATTATTACAATATTATTGGATATATTATATTCCTTATGCTGTACTTTCCATCCCTGTGACTGTTTTGTAGTGACCAGTTTGTACTTATCAATCCCTTTACCTTTGCACCCAGCCCTCCAGCCCCCCTCCCACTTGGCAACCATCAATTTATTCTGTTACTTCCACAAGGACAAATCACCTAGCCCTCACTGTCCTCACTGCCACCTTTGCCGTGCATCAAGTTTCCATACACACGTGGTTCTCTTTGTGAGCTCTGCCCCACTGAGCTCCTTTTCTCACGGTCAGAGCTCCTTTGTCTTAATTAGGACAGCTTTATACTAATTTTGATACCTCTTTTGGACAAATCTTCCACCTTTTCTTTTCAGGCTATTCTTGACCCAAATGCATTTTAGAATGACTTTGTCAAGTTTCACAAAAAAATCTCTTTAGCATTATTATAAAATTGCGTTGAGTTTATATATTTATTCAGGCAAATTGATAGGTTTTAAATGTTGAGTTTTCCCAGTCACGAACATAATATAACTCTATTTATGTAGGTTTTCTCTTAAGACTTTCAATTCACAATTTCGCATGTTTCCCACCCTCATAATGTACCTATGCATTGCTAATTAGAGCTATCTTTAACACTTTCTAGTTTATGGAATCTGTTAAAATCATAACTATTGTTTCGAATGGTCTTTGAATACCCTTTAGGATGGTAATTGATTGTGACCATCGATCATATAACCAACAGCTTCTAAAAAGTCCTACTAGTTCTGAAAGTATGGGTGTTCTTTTTATGTGTAACTCTTGTAACATCAACTTAATTATTTAGTCGTTTCTACCTTTATCAAAGTTATGTATGCACACAGTTAAAAGGTCAACTAGTTCCATAAATTCTACATGTGAGAGCTGGCATCTCCCTAACTTCCCACCATCTTCTGCCTCTCAGGAGTAACTATTTTCAGCCTTTTACCTACCTGATTATTTTAAATTTTATTGCCACAATTCATTTAGTGTGCTTCTATTTTACTTCTCAGTTTCTCACACTCAGGCATTATTTATGGACTTCCCACTAAGAATGTGCGGTTATAAGGCGCTGTTACTCCTGACCTCATGCCACACACGCACACTTTCTACTCCCCATCACCCTGCAAACATTATATCATAATTTGGGATACCTGAATGCTCAGTGTCTACATTATAATGACTCTGAGGTGGATATGTACAGCTGAACCTTGTAACATTCCCTGCTTTGCTCTGTTGATCCCTCGGGGGTGTGTGTGTGTGTGTGTGTGTGTGTGGACAACCACCATGACCAGGATGCATAGCAATTCCATGACCACAAAGGCCTTCCTGTGCTCGCCCTTTACAGCGACCCCATCCCCCTGTACCAAACCTCTGCAAGTGCTAGTCTGCCCTCCATTCTGTAGTTTCCAGAATGAGATATAAGTGGAATCATATAGTATGTGACATTTTGAGATTGACTTCAACCTAATTATTTAGTAGTTTCTACCTTTGGATTCACCCCACATGCTGCATTCATCCCCACTTATTTCTGAGTAGTATTAATACTTCCTTGTATGGGTACATCACAGCTTATTTAACTATTTATTTATTCTTGGACATTATTGTTGTTCCCAATTTTTTATTATTACAAAGAAAGCCACTATTAACATCATTTACAGATTTTTGTGTGCATGTGAGATTTCATTTCTCTGATATAAATGCTTGGGAATGGAATTGCTGGACATATAACCTACTTCCTCTCCCGAAAGAAGTCAGAATACTATTCCTTTTGTTGGACAGAAGCACATAGAAGTTCTGAGGTCCACAGAACACTTGCATTTGGGCTAAGTTTTACCAGTTGCATCAATAAAAGGTTGGACTAGGGAGTCATTCAGGAGCAGACCTGCTTCTACCCCAGTGTTCACCAAACTCTGGTGAACCCTCTCCTTCCTCCTGCTGAGTAGCTCTTGGTGAGGCCGATGTGGATGAGGCCACAAGCTGGCTACATCTAAAGGTACTGAAATTGAGAGCTCGGCACATAAGCCACAACCACAGACTCTTCTTATCCTGGGCCCACAAGTGGGGCATCACCATGAAGAGCTCAGATGGGGTGAAGGCCCAGTGGAGAACAGAAGCCCCAGGCAGGGAAAGCACTATTTCCTGTAAACCTGTCCAAGACGCTCAAGAACATAAGTAAGTAACTGTTCACCCTGTGGCTCACTTCTCTGCCTGATTGTCTTTCAAAACCTAAAGGCAGAAACTGTCTTGAATCTAGAAGCCAGCTACCGTCTCACAGCCATTTCACACCACCCTGGCACTTCCCCTTCTGTCCTGTGAGGCGGGACTTCTCTCCTCCTACACAGCAGAGGCCGGTTCTCCCAGTGCCCAGGAGGACACAGCAGGCTCCTCAGGCCTCCAGGATGCCTGTCCCTGCCTCCTGGCCTCGCCCTCTTCCTTGTCTGCTGCTGACTCTGCTGCTGGGCTTCACAGATGAGCATGCCTTGGGGTAGAATCCCCTTTCCCTGTTCCTGGACCTCCTCTGGACCCTCAGAAATGTTAGGGCCTCCAACAAAAACAGGGTGCATCATCCAGTGCTTTCACAGAAGGCTTGAGAGCTTGAAATCTGGGATCTGGGCTTTCTCTCCGTGGGTCTCTTGCCTGATCCTGGGTGCCAGAGGCATCAAAATGGATGATGCTTCAAACCAGAACCATGACAACTTCGTGCATGTTCAAACCTCTAATCCTCACAACATCCCTCTGTGAGAAGTATGACTCTCATCCCCAGTTTGCCAATGAGGAAGCAGAGAGAGTGACTCGTCCAATGTCACTTCTGCAAGACAGTGGTTCAGTGGGGATTCTAATTCAGGCCGAGCAGCTCCAGAGTTCCTTCTTTTATCCACGTTATATGGTCTTTCAGTGGGGGCTGATTGCAGAAAAATCAGAAAACACAGACGATAAAACTGAGGAATAGTCATGTCCCATCAGGCCACCCAGAGACCCTGAGGGCCAAGTTCCGCTGTTTGCTCGGGAACTTGTGTTAGTGATGCGCTGCATGGCTCCTATGTGCCCAGTGTGCTACTGAGCATTTAAAATGTTATAATTTCATTTAATCCTCAAAACAACCTGTGTACTAGCAGGTGAGTGCATACTCTATATACACATGTGATGCATGTATTTCTGTGTGTGTTTGTGTGTATAAGTAGGTGTGAGGGACTGTACACACCACAGAATATTTTTGAAAAGCTTTCCTTATTGTTTTCTTCAAATTGTCTTCTAGTCTGCATGAAATGCACATGAACAGATGTTTAGTTCTCTCTGTCTCTCAAACACCTTCTCTCTTTTCCACTTCTCTAAACTTACCCATTACCTTCCCCAAACTTTGAAGACAAGCAAGATTCTCTCTTGGTAAAATGAGTAGAATTTTGTGCATTCTAATCTTGGCATCTCTTTTCCATGATTGATAGGTGTGAGAAGGAAAGAAGGATATAAAAGATACTAGTTTCCTTCGTGTATGATCTACATCTGTAATTATATTTATATCTATATCTATCCTCTGATGTCTGTTGAAGCATCAAGGCTCCAGGAAGTAAAATAAGTAATAACTTTTCAATTTCTCGAACACTCACCATGTGCAGATACTGTTGGAAATTCCTGTGTCTCTTATCTCATGCCATCATCATTTTCAAGGTAGGTCCTCTTGTCACCCTGAACTACGCAAGAGAAAAGAGAAGCACAGAGAGGTTCAAGGTTACTGAATGGTAAATGGCAGGGCTCTTACCTGACCTCAGTCTGATCTTAGAGCTCATGGGTTTCCCTATTACCCCACATCCTTCCCGTGAGACTTCTGCCACTTGAACCAATGGGGTCCAC
This sequence comes from Pteronotus mesoamericanus, assembly GCF_021234165.1. Lineage (NCBI taxonomy): Eukaryota > Metazoa > Chordata > Mammalia > Chiroptera > Mormoopidae > Pteronotus > Pteronotus mesoamericanus. The sequence goes on along the minus strand of NW_026555105.1, from coordinate 21,997,412 downwards.
GTGGGGAAGGGTGGGAGTTGGTGGGGAGGGTTTGTGGTTTTCTACTCCTAAGTTCTGCTGCATCCAGCATACGCACAACAGGCTTTTGTTTTTCACTATGTCATCTAATTGGGGAACTCAGTTTCTGACATAATTTCTGTAAATTTGCCCACTTAAAATAGGCTTCAGTGTTTCAGGGAGGAGTCTAACTGGGCACGTCCCACATGTTAAACAAATATTTATTAAATACTTGCTGTATACCAAGAACATGATGGGAACTCAGGGTGTGTTGGTAAATAAAAGAGACAAACTAGCCCTTGTGAGCTTATATCCCAGTGGGGAAATGACCATACACAATAGACAGAAAAAAATAAATAATACAGAATATTAGAAAGTGATATGTGTTAAGGGGAAAATTCAAGTATTGCTGGATAGGAGAACTGAAGGAATCTGTGAGGTGGGATGTATTTGAAACAGTGTAGTTAGTCTGGATGGGCCTTACTGAGAATGGGAAGTTTGGGCAAAAATTAAAAGATGGTTGGGGCCTTGGCCAGGTGGCTTGGTTGGTTGGAGCATCATCAATTATCCCAAAATGTTGCACGTTTAGTTCCCCGTCAGGGCACATAACCTGGTTGTGAGTTTGATCCCTGGTCCAGGCACATATGGGAGGCAACCCATCTATGTTTCTGTCTCACATGGATGTTTCTTTTTCTCTTTCTCAAAAAAATATTAATAAACATATCCTTCTGTGAGGATTTTTAAAAAAAAGACGTTTGGGAGTGAGCCATGTGAAGAGCCTTTCTGTTAGGGGGCAGCCTGTGCAAAGGCCATGAGAGCAGAATCTTCTGTGCTCAGATATTTAAATTTTGCTGTGAGTAAAAAGGTTGCTCTTGCAAGGTTTTGAGGAAATAAGTGGCATAATGTGACGTAAGGTTTGAAATATAGCATTTAGTTGAGAATAGACTATGACAGGACATAGAGAGAAGCAGGTAGAGCCTTCATGCAAACAAGAGGAAATGACTAGTACCAGCACAGTTGAGACAGGGAGAGAGGGAGGCTCGAGTGCGTGCAGAAGAGGAACCACAGGATTTCTGATGCATGGGATTGTGGGGTTGGGGGAGAGCAAGTCTCCACATATTGGTGGCCTGAACATCTGGAAGAATAATGGTGCCTCTGGTGATGCATAGAGAGCTGTTGGGAAAACTCAGGAGTTCACTTTGGACATCTTGACTGTGAGATGTTTGTTTCCATATAAGGAACATGTAGTGTGGGCAGTTGGACACACATGTCCAGAGTTCGGAGGAAAGGCCTGGGTCCCAGATGTTAATATGAGATTTATAGACGCCCAGATGGCAGACCTTTGTCATGTCCTGCTCCTCTCCATGCTTTGATGTCTCTTCTATCTTTCCTCCTCTGTTCCCTCCACTTCTCCCTCTGTGTTCATTCCTGTCTGTACTATTTTTATCTCAGTTGTTCAGCTTCCCTGTCCCTGATATTCTTCTCCTGACTTAAAAAACTGAACCATGAAGTGCTTGGTACTGAAGGACCTGCCCTGTGACAGCACGTGGCAGCCTTAGAGCCGGTGGGTTAAAACAGTGCTCAGTTCTTTTGAGAAATCAGTAGACTGTCTTAGGGGAACTCGGTTATAGGTAACTCTCTTCTTGTCTCTTGCTGCTTTTAAGATTCTCTCCTTACTTTAATCTTGGGTAATGTAATTATGATGTGCCTTGGTGTGTGCTTCCTTGGGTCCAACTTCTTTGGGACTCTCTGAGCTTCCTGGATCTCCTGGAAGTCTATTTCCTTGGCCAGATTGGGGAAGTTCTCCTTTCTTATTTTTTCAAATCAGTCTTCAGTTTCTTGCTCTTCCTCTTCTCTTGTTGGCACCCCAATGATTCAGATGTTGGGACGTTTACAGTTGTCCCAGATGTCCCTAAACATCTCCTCATTTTTTTTGAATTCTTGTTTGTCATTCTGTTCTGGCTAAGTGTTTCTTTCTTCCTTCTGCTCCCAGCAGAATTGTTGATTTGAGTCCCAGTTTCCTTCCCTTCACTGTTGGTTTCCTGTATGTTTTTCTTTATTTCACTTTGCATAGCCTCCACTCTTTCCTCTATTTTGCACCCATACGCAACCATTTCTGTGAGCATCCCGATTACCAGTGTTTTGAACTCTGCATCTGATGGGTTGGCTATCTCTTCATCGCTTAGTTGTATTTTTTCTGGAGTTTTGATCCGTTCTTCATTTGGACCATAATTCTTTGTCTTGGTGCTCCTGTTACGTTGGAAGGAGTGGAGCCTTAGGTATTGGCCAGGGTGGGGCAACCCACATTGCTGTGTTGTGAGTCTGTCTGTGGGGGAAGGGTCAGAGAGGGAACAACGCTGCTTGCTCAGCTCTGGCCCTGCTTTCAGTCGCTTCCCCTGCTATTCACAAGCAAATTGGGCCCTTCTGGTGCACATTCCCAGGTGGATGAGACTGTGTACCGTCTGGGACCCTGTGGGTCTCTCTGAAGAACTTCCCTGTGAGGCTGGGAGTTTCTCCTGCTGCCACCATCCCCATAGGTTTTTACACCCAGGGGTTTTGAGGCTTTCTTTTCCAGCACTGGAACCCTGTACTGTGTGGTCTGTCTCACTCCCCAGTTGCTCCTCCCTGTTTATCTGCACACAAATGTGGGACCACCCGGTCTGCCAGCTGCCACCTCACTACCCACCCGGGCTGCCAGCCTCTGCCTCTCTTACCCATCTGGATGAATGTTTCTTCTTTAATCCTTGGTTGTTGGGCTTCTATACAGTTTGATTTTCTGGCAATTCTGGTTGTTTTTTGTTTTTAAATTTGTTGTTGTCCTTCTTCTGGTTGTGTGAGGAGGCAAAGTGTATCTACCTATGCCTCCCTCTTGGCCAGAAAGTCGCATTAACTGTTATAACCAGTACTTTGTCAGAGGTTAGTTGACAGATGAAGACTCTAAGGCTCAGAGAGGGGACCTGACTTGTGAGCAGGTGGGAAGCTAAGACTGACCCCCAAACAGCCTGACTCACAGCCCCTGGTGTTTGCCACACTGCACTGTGCTTGTCAAAGTGCGCAGACAGATCCCACCTTCTCTTTTAAAATATTAAATTGTTTTGTCCTTCAGCAGTAAGCACTTTTCAAAAGGTCCTATGGGGGAAGCAGGGCAACATTACAACCCTGGTCAGACAGGTACTCAAGTCTCGCCATGTGCTGACCCTGCTCCTAATGATGTGGCTCAGCATATAAAAAAGCATTTGGGAGGCTTTTCTCCATTGTTGAAGTGTTTGTCCCTCACTGAGCACCTGCAGGAGCCTCCTGGGGACAGTGGCCTGGATATAGCAGATAGGGGCACAGCGCCTTCAGAAACACCGTGAAAAACAATCCTGGATCTGCAGACTGAGGAGGAGGGGTGGAAGCCATTTCCTAGGGGCTGGTTTGGGCTCTGCATGAACCAAGTTCATATTCTAGACTCATTTCTCGGGAGGCCACATCTTTTGTTTATCGGGAGAGGGTGCCAAGGCCTGGTCATGTGAAGTTGACTCCTCCCCATTGTTTCTAATATCAAAATGCTCAGAGAGAAAACTGGAGGATGACAGCCAGTGTTGGGATAAAGATTTTACCCCTTGATGGTCTTATACATCTCTAATTTAGAGCTATGTTTAACACTTGATAGTTCATGAAATATTTAAAAGTAATAATTACTATTTTCAGCATTTTTGACTACTGTTTAAGATGGTAATTTATTTTAATCAACAATCTATAATTGACAAACTTATGAAACCCTTACTAGTGCTAATAGTGTTCACGTTCTTTTTATTTGCAACACTTTAGAGAGTAATTATCTATAATTAATATGAACCTTTAACAAAGTTACATATACACATGTTTTAAGAATCAAATATTTCTACAAGTTCTACGTATGAAAACTGGAATCTCCCTAGCCACCCACTGTTTTCTGCTTCCAAGAAGCAACCATTTTCAACTCTGTTAACTGATTATTTTAGATTTTATTTCATGCCTCATACAATGTACTTCAATTGCATTTCTCAATTTCTGTCTCGTTAGGATTTATGTATGGATATCCCACTAAGGAAGGTGGGGAAATTAGAGCTACTTGTGACCTCATTCTGCACATGCACACTTTCTATTCTCCATCACCCTGATATCATTAGATTATAATTTTGGAAAACTGAATAGTCTGTGTCTTCAAATATAGTGACTATGAGATTGGTAATTACTGCTAAATCTTATAACATTTCCAGCTTGGATATGTTGATCCCTCAGGTGTTGCTATGTTCTTTTTTTTTTTTTTTTTAAAGATTTTATTTATTTAATTTTAGAGATGGGAGGGGAAGGAAAAAGAGAGGGAGAAACACATCAATGTGTGGTTGCCTCTCATGCACCCCCTACTGGGGACCTAGCCTGCAAAAACAGGTATGTGCCCTGACTAGGAATCAAACCAGTGACCCTTTGCTTACAGACCGGCAAACAACCTATTGAGCCACACCAGCCAGGGCAGGTGTTGCTCTGTTGATCTCTCATGTGTATGTATGTGTAACCAACACCATGTCCAGAATGCAGAGCAATTCCATGACCACAGAGGTTTCCCTGTGCTCGCCCTTTACAGTGACCCCATCCCTACCTTACCAAGCCCCTCAAAAGCCAATCTGCTCTCCATTCCATAGTTTTGAGAATGTGATATAAGTGGAATCATACAGTATGTGAGGGTTTGAGATTTACTTTATTTACCCAGCATAATGCCTTGGAGAGACTTAAAGCTGTTGTATGTCCTTGTATGGAGGCATTACAAGGTATTACAGTTTGATTAACTGTTCACTTATTATTGGACACTTTTTATTGTTTTCTGCTATTAGAGAGAAAGCTGCTATAGGCACAACACACGGGTTCTGGTGTAACATAAATTTCATTTCTGAGATCAATGCCTGGGAGTGTAATACTGGGTCTTATAAGCTACTTCCTCTTTTGAAAGAAATCATGATATTATTCTTTTTGTTGGCAGGAAGTGCATACAAATTCTGAGGTCTAGAATGCACTGTCCATTGGGCTAAGTTTTACCAGTTGCATCAGTAAAGGTTTGGAATAGGGAGTCATTCAGGAGCAGACCTGCTTCCACCCCAACATTGACCACGTTCTGGTGAACCCTCTTCTTTCCTCCCTCTGTAGAGCCCCTAGTGAGGCTGGTGTGGATGAGGCCACATGCCAGATCCACACCAGCTTAAGTTCTTGCTTAAGTTCCAAGCTTAAGTTCTTGGCTTGGAAGTATCGGACACAACCCACAACTGCAGCCCCTTCTCATCCTGGGCTCCCAAGTGGGGCATCACCATGAAGAGCTCAGATGGGGCGAGGGGCCCAGTGGAGAGCAGAGGCCCCAGGCAGGGGCAGCACTATTTCCTGTAGGCCTGCCCAAGTCTCTCTGACAACTAATATCAGTAACTCCTCACCCTATATTTGCCTTCGCTGACTGATTCTATTTCACAATCTGCAAGTAGAAATTGCCTTGAATCTAGAAGCGGGCTACTGTCCCACAGCCATTTCACACCACCCTGGCACTTCCCCTTATGTCCTGCGAGGCATGTTAGAAACTGAGCTTCCCAGAACACGTTAGACCAGAGCAGGCTCCTCAGCCTCCAGGATGCCTGTCCCTGCCTCCTGGCCCCTGCCTCCTCCTTGTCTGCTGCTGACTCTGCTGCTGGGCCTTGCAGGTGAGCACACTTCGGGGGTAGAATTCCCTTTCCCAGCTCCTGGACCTCTTCTTGACCTTCAGAAATTTTAGGGCCTCCAGGAAAACAGGGTGCATCGCCCAGTCCTTTCACAGAAGGCCAAGGGCAGGATGTTATCTGAGAGCATGGAACCAGGGTTTCGGGCATCTTCTCTGTGGGTCCATCGCCTGCACCCTTTACTAGAGGGTGATGATGATGCTTCAAACTGCAACCACGACAACTTTGTGAATATTAAACCCTTTAATCCTAATGGTATGGCTGTGTGAGCACTACGAGTTTTATCTCTGAATTGCAAATGAGGAAACGGAGGCTGAGAGAGTAACTTTGCAACATCACTTACGTGAGGCAGTGGTTTGGCCGGATTCAAATCCAGGCCTAGCAGCTGCAGAGCTCATTGTTTTAACAATGCTATGCTGCTCCACTCCCCAGTGGAGGCCAATTGCAGAAAAATCAGAAAACACAGAGAACTAAAAAGGAAGACTAGTCATCTCCCATCAGATCACACAGAGACCCAAACTTCAAGTTCTGCTGTTTACTCAGAAATTTTTATTTATGATGGGCTGCATGGTGCCTATGTATCAAGTATGTTTCTGAGCATTTAATGTGGGTAATCATTTCATGTAATCTTCTAAACAACCTCTAACTAGAATATGAGACCACGCATCTATATATAATCATGATACATATATCTGTGTGTTTTGTGTGTACAAGTGGTATAAGTGATTGCACACACACGGGAGATTTTTGAAAAGCCTTTTCTTACTGTTTCCTTCAAATCCCTTTCAGTCTACAGAAATGTACATGGACAGATGTTTAGTTTTCTCTGTTGCTCAGACAGCCTCCTTCCTTTCTATTTCTCTAAACTTACTCCTTAGCTTCCCCAAACTCCTAAGACAAGCAAACTTCTCTCCTGGTAAAATGAGTAGGATAAAAATACATTGTTATATTGGATTCCCTCTTTTCTAATGAGTGGGAATGAAGAGGAAAAAAGTGGATAAAAGATAGAGATGCCTCCCTGTATGGTCTATAATTATATCAATATCTATATCTTTATGCCGACTTCTATACCCATGCCTGTATCTATATATCTCTATCTATATTTATAGTCTATATCCATTCCTACATCTATATCCTCTGTCTGTTGAAGCATCAAAGCTCCAGAAAGTAAAATGAGTAATACCTTTTCAATTGCTTGAACACTCACCATGTGCAGATATGTTGGAAATTCCTGCATTTGCTCTCTGATGTGATCATTATATCAAAGATAGATCTTTTTGTCACCTCTACCTATAGAAAAGAAAAGCACAGAGAGGTTTAAGGACACTCAATGGAAAGTGATACATCAATCATTTGATCTCAAATGGTCTCATCCTAGCGCTCATGGGTTTCCCCGTTAAGCCACATCCATCCCATGAGATTTATTTCACTTGGACCAATGGGTGTGGGGAATGGTGGGTGTTAGAGGAGAGGGCGTGTGGTTTTCTGCCCCTGGGTTCTGCTTCCTGCATATGCAGAAGATATGCTTGTTTTTCACCAAGTCATCTAGTTGGGAAGCTCAGTTTCTAACATAAACTCTATAGATTTGTCGACTTAAACTAGGCTTCAAGATTTCAGGGAGGAGGACTCCCAACCAAGATGGAAGCATAGGTAAATACACTTTGCCTCCTCGCACAACCAAAAGAAGGACAACAACAAATTTAAAAGCTAAAAACAACCAGAATGGCCAGAAAAGCGAACTGTATGAAGTCCAACAACCAAAGAGTTAAAGGAGAAACATGCATCCAGATCAGTAGGAGGGGTGGAGACGGGCAGTCAGGGTGGAAAGGACACGGGGCAAGGTGGCAGCTAGAGGACAGTGAGGGCAAAGCAGCAACTGGTGGACTGAGTGGTCTCACATTTCTGTGTGGATAAACTGGGAGGAACAATGGGGGAGAGTGACAGACAGCACACACCAGATTCCAGCTCAGGGAAAAGAAAGCCTCAAAACCCCTGGGTGTAAAAACCTATGGGGATGGTGGCAGCAGGAGAAACTCCCAGCCTCACAGGGAAGTTCTTCAGAGAGACCCACAGGGTCCCAGACGGTACACAATCTCACCCACCTGGGAATGTGCACCAGAAGGGCCCAATTTGCTTGTGAATAGCAGGGGAAGCAACTGAAAGCAGGGGAAGTGACTGAAAGCAGGGCCAGAGCTGAGCAAGCAGCGTTGTTCCCTCTCTGACCCTTCCCCCACAGACAGACTCACAACACAGCAATGTGGGTTGCCCCGCCCTGGCCAATACCTAAGGCTCCACTCCTTCCAACGTAACAGGAGCACCAAGACAAAGAATTATGGCCCAAATGAAGAACGGATCAAAACTCCAGAAAAAATACAACTAAGCGATGAAGAGGTAGCCAACCCATCAGATGCAGAGTTCAAAACACTGGTAATCGGGATGCTCACAGAAATGGTTGCGTATGGGTGCAAAATAGAGGAAAGAGTGGAGGCTATGCAAAGTGAGATAAAGAAAAACATACAGGAAACCAACAGTGAAGGGAAGGAAACTGGGACTCAAATCAACAATTCTGCTGGGAGCAGAAGGAAGAAAGAAACACTTAGCCAGAACAGAATGACAAACAAGAATTCAAAAAAATGAGGAGATGCTTAGGGACATCTGGGACAACTGTAAACGTCCCAACATCTGAATCATTGGGGTGCCAACAAGAGAAGAGGAAGAGCAAGAAACTGAAGACTGATTTGAAAAAATAAGAAAGGAGAACTTCCCCAATCTGGCCAAGGAAATAGACTTCCAGGAGATCCAGGAAGCTCAGAGAGTCCCAAAGAAGTTGGACCCAAGGAAGCACACACCAAGGCACATCATAATTACGTTACCCAAGATTAAAGTAAGGAGAGAATCTTAAAAGCAGCAAGAGACAAGAAGAGAGTTACCTATAACCAAGTTCCCCTAAGACAGTCCGTTGATTTCTCAAAAGAAACCTTACAGTCAAGAGGGGTCTGGAAAGAAGTGTTCAAAGTCATGAAAGCCAAGGACGTACATCCAAGATTACTCTGTACAGCAAAGCTCTCATTTAGAGTTGGAAGGGCAGAGGAGGTGCTTCCCAGATCTGGTAAAGTTAAATGAGTGCATCATCACCAAGCTATTATTATATGAAATGTTAAAAGGACTTATCTAAGAAAAAGAAGATCAAACTAAGAACAGGAAAATGACAAAAAGCACAGCTATCAACAACTGAACCTAAAACACAACTAAAGAAACAACTAGGACAGGAACAGAATCACAAAAATGAGCATCACATGGAGGGTTATCAGCGGGGAGGTGGCCAGAGGAGGAGTGGGTACAGGGCACAGGGAATAAGAAGCCTGAATGACAGGTACAAAACAGACAGGGAGATGTCAAAGAATAGAATAGGAAATGGAGAAGCCAAAGGACATATATATGACCCATGGACATGAGCTGTGGGTCAGGGGATGGGAGTTCGGGGTGCTGGGCAGAGGGGAATAAAAGGGAGAAAAAATGTAATAGCATAATCAATAAAGTATACTTAAAAATAGATTTCAGGAGGAGTCTGACTGGGAAATTCTTATGTATAATACAAATAATTTTTGGATACTTACAAAGTACTAGGATCATTATGGGAACTTGGGGTGGATTGGTGAATAAAAGAGACAAAGTAGCTGCCCTCATGGAGCTTATATCCCAGTGGGGAAATGACAAGAAACAATAGACATACTAAATAAGTAAATAATATAGGATATTAGAGAAGAAGATTTAGGGGGAGATTAAAGTATTGTTAAAGAGGAGAATTGGGGAACTCTCTAGGGTGCAATGAACTTTAAACAGTGTGGTCTGGGTGAGCATCACTGAGAAAAAGAAGTTTGAGCCGGATTAACAGAAGGTTGGGAGTGAGGCATGGTGCTCTCTGCGGGAAGAGCCTTCCTCCTGTCGGGGAGCCGCATGTGCGAAGGCCATGATCGTAGAAAATCCTACTTTGTACAAGGTTTCGAAGAAAGCAGTGATCTAATCTGACAGAAGTTTTAAATTATCATAGCATTTGATTGAGAATAGAGGACAGTGAAACACAGCGTGAAACAGCAGAGCAACCCGGCAGACAAGGACAGGAGCCGGTAGAGACAGGGGGAAGGTGGAGGCTTGGGTGCATGCGGAAGGGGAGCCACAGGGTTTCTGATGCATAGGATTCGGGTCAGGAGAGCAAGACTCCAGGTGTAGGTGACCTGAGCATCTAGATGAAGAAAGGTGCCTCAGGGGAGAGTCAGAGAGCTGTGGGGGAAGTTCCGAAGTTCCCTTTGGACCTGTTAGCTGTGAGATGTTTGTTTTCATCCAACGAAAAATGTGAGTGGACAGTTAGACATACCGTCCAGAGTGCAGGGAAAGGGACCGGACAGAGGTGCACATATGAGATTTACATTAGCATGGATGGTGGAGTGTCTGCCATTCCCTGCTCCCTTCCTCACGCTGATCCCTCTTCTCTCTTCCCTCCACTTCTCCCTCCAAGATTCATTCCTGTTCTTCCCGTTTTGGTCTCAGCTCTTCACCTTCCCTGTCCCCAATATTCTTTTCCTGACTGCAAATTCAGTCTCTTGTTCCCGGCACAAAAGGACCTGCCCTGCGACAGCACGTGGCCGCCTTGGAGCCTGTGTGGTTACAAACAGTGCTAAGTGGGAGGCTCTCGCCAGCTCACACTCTGCAAAGGTGACCCACAGATTTTCTCCCTGAGGAGATGCCAAGAAAGAGAAATGAACAGAGGATTTATCGGTGGTGCCACAGCTGCCTCCACCTCTGAGTGACTTTGTTTCCTTCATTGTAGCCTGTGCTTTTGGTGTCACCTCCAGGAAATCATTGCCAAATCCAAAGTCACAAAGAGATTCACCTATGGGTTTTTTTGTAAGAATTTTAAAGTTTTAGCTCTTGTATTTAGGGTTTGTATTCATGGTGTTTATTTTTGTTTACAGAATAACATAAAAATCGAACTCCATTCTTTTGCATGTGGATATCCAGTTTCCCAGCAACATTTGCTGAAACACTGTCCTTTCCCCATTAAATGTTCTTGGCATCCTCGTTGACAATGTTTTCATCATATATGTGAGGGTTTACTTCTAGGCTATCTATTCTATTCAATTGGTCTCTCTATCTATTCTAATGACAGGACCATACTACTTGGATTACTGTAGTTTTCTAGTAAGTTTTTAAATCAGGAAATGGGAGTGGTCCAACAACGTTCTTTTCCGATTGCTTCATTACTAAACAACTAAACAACACCGCTCACTCCACAAGACATGCACTACAACTATATAATAGAGTTGGTCATCAAAATGATGGTCTTGCATTTTATATATTATGTTCCCACTTTAAGTCTCATTTATGAAAATAAATGGGAAATAGGAAAAATAAAATAGTCAATTAATTTAAAGAAAGAATACAAACAGCCAATAGGAACATAGTAATATCAACCTTATTTGTCATAGAAGAAATAAATATTTAAAAAATAAGATACATATTTCACTTGTATTGGTAAAGATTAAACTTAAAAAAAATAGTACCTACCGTGTACTAGGGAGTGCGCAGGTGGGGGCTGAAAGGGTGGTCACACATGTACGGCTAGCTGGATGTGTGCGTTGCACAGCCTTTTTGGAGAGCCTTTTGACAATACTTATCAAAGCTCTAAAAAAGTCTGTCCCTTTGAACTAAACATTCCACTTCCATAAACTTTCTCAAGTACATAATTAAGCATATACCTCAAAACGTGGTAACCAGGGTATTCCATGCTACACTGCTGACAGTAAAGTCTGCAGACGATCAAATGTCTGACAGAGAGCAAACACGAGTAAACGGGGGCACACGTCCCTGCCGGCAGACCCTGGTCTTCCCCTCCATGCCATTCTCCGCCCCCCTCAGCTTCCTCCTTCCCCAGCGTCTACTTCCCACAGAGTCCAACAATCGCTTTCTCAGAGCGCTGACCTGGGTCTGGACAAACTAAAAGGAAATCTTCTGGGGACCCGTGGGCAATGCACTCCTCACTGACAGAACTGACCTGTGAGGGGACAAACAGCCTTTCCTGACTTTTAGACGCAACCCTGTGAAGGTGTGAAGCTGAAGTTACGGCAGCAGGTCTCAGGACCGTCAGACAAGCCTAAGGCCAAACAAACTGGGGCTGAGGCAGAACAGTGTCCTTAATGGCCCCTCGGAGCTGCGTGTTGTGTGAGATAATGAATGTCCTTGGTTACTTAGGTCAGTTATGTTTGGCCGTTTACCTTTGGTCAAAAGCATCCTGACTGATAGAAGCCGGACAACAGAAGACGTTAGAGCCGGTGAGACTTATGCCCCAGAAGTATTTATGAATCGTGGATGCGCAGTTAAGAGAAAAAGATTACAAAATCATGTTACCATTTTGTATTCACAAAACCAAGTACATTAATATGAATTCATTTGCCAAGTAAAAGGTTTTAGAAATTATTCTCTCTGAAATAGTTGTCTTAAAGACAAAAATTTAAATGTTTCTTTATTGCAAATTAATTTTCTGTTTCTTTCTGCAACGAGCATATGCAGGCACGCCTCAGAGCTCCTGTGGGTAGTTGCAGACCTCCGAAATAGAGTGAGTTATGTCTTTGCTAGTGGAGGGTCTTCTTGCCTTTGCTTTGTCAAAAACAGAACGCCTGTGAAGTGCAATCAAGTGAAGCACAATAAAGCCAAGTACAATAAAGCCAATACCATGGGGCATGCCTGTGTCACATAAGAGTCAGCCACTCTTTGCTATTTTTTCTGTCCGTTCAGTGCGATTTTGGGAAGGAAGAAAAGGGAAACATGTCTTCTACTAAGCTATGTTGAAGTGGGAGTATGGTTTTTATCCTACCTGAGGACATTATTTTTTCATTTGCTTTTTTAGAGAGAGAGTGAGAGAGAGAGAGAAGAGAGAGAGGAAGGGAGAGAGAAACACCAAGGCGAGAGAAGCATCAGTTGGATGCCACTCTTGTGCCCAGACCTGGGATCCACGCCAGGACAGGGGATCAGACGCATTTAGGCAGGTGACGCTGGCGCCGGCGCAGGTACCAGGGGTCAAACCCACAACCTAGGTCCGTGCCCTGACTGGGAATTGAACCCACAACGCTTCGGCTATGAGATGACACTCCAACCAACTGAGCCACAGTGGCCAAGGCTGGGAGTAGACTTTTTTAACAGGGAAAGTTATGCTTTTCTTTCTCAAGTTGTTTTGTGAAATAAAATTTGGTAGCACCAGGCATCAATCATTTCTTGACTACAGAACAATACACAACAGGTTCCATTTCTCTGTGTTGTCATATCATGGCTTTGTACCATTTCCTATCGAAATTTATTCTGTGAAGCAAAAACAGTCCCCAAATGAAGGGTCTTCGGGGGCCATAGGAACAGCAGATGATACAAGTCATCGAAGGTGGGGACCCATCGGGCTTCCTAAGAGTTACTGCAAGAATGGAGCGCATCATTCTGCGTTCTCCAAACCTCCGTTCCTTTTCTTCTTCTGCCTCCAGGGCCAACGTGTTTCTTCATAAACCTGGCCTATGTCCAGGGCTGACGGAGGTGTATCAAATTCAAGCCGTTGCAGTTCAAATCCGAGCCCAAGGACCTCGGGCTTTTATGAGGCCTCCTTTCAGTGGCAAATTCCTTGAAAACATATCCATCTGAGTGCAATCGTCTTTAAGGCTTCTGAGTGTTTCTATTCTTGTTTGTAAACTTTCATTCTATAATCTAAAAGAATTCTGAGATTGAACCATTACCTCTAAAACTACTCTTCATTGTATCAATTCCAACTTGTTGCTCAGGTTCAGCGGCCCAACCCATTTCAAGAGAGATGTTAAAGCTGAAATTTGGGTAAAAATTCAGTGAGTCTTTAACACCTAATTTCCTCATCGTTGCAAGACCAGCAATGGCCGCCTTAGTGTCTGGGGCACAGACGGACCTGCCCACATGCTCCTTCTGCTTGGGTTGGATCGGTCACGCCATCAGCCACGCGGCTCAGCTGGGCAGCCGAGAGACCCAGGTAAAGGTCCAGCGCACGCCCTCCGTTGCTGGCTCCAAGCAGAACCGCTTGGCGGGGAAAGATTGAACCTCCTCTTTGCGACATCACTTGACCTCTATGTAGCTCAGTTTCCTCATTTGTAATGGGGCATGACATGACAGCTAGCGGGGGGGTTACATGTATGAGAAGTGCAACATGCTGAGCTCCAGGCCCGCGCAGGGTGTGCACTCACTCAATGAAAGCCATTGTCAATAAACACTTGACAAGGCCTGCACCATCACGCAGGGATGAATAAACAACTGCTCTGTGCTTTCCCGCAGGAGGGGCAGGTGAGGAGCTGCGGGTGATTCAGCCTGACAAGTCAGTGTCGGTGGCAGCCGGAGAGACGGCCACTCTGAGATGCACCAAGACCTCCATTAACACCGTGGGACCTGTCATGTGGTTCCGGGGGACAGGGCCCGGCCGGGTGTTAATCTACGATTTCAAAGGAGGCCTCGGCCCCCGAATAACAACCGTTGGAGACCCCACGAAGAAAGACAACATGGACTTTTCCATCCGCATCAGTAACATCTCCCCAGCAGACGCCGGGACCTACTACTGTGTGAAGTTCCGCAAAGAGGACACTGACAACGTAGAGTTCAAGTCTGGGGCAGGCACTCAGCTCACCGTGAGTGGTGAGTATGGGGCCAGATCCATTGTCCCTGACATGTGACAACAGTTAGTAGCACAACATTAGTTCTTTGAGCAACAACTAAGAATCCGCTGTGGCAGTGGGTGCTCATAGTCAGGATCTGATCCCTGGTCTGATTTCGCCCCTTCTGCAGGTCAGGGGAGTGAGGCCTGGAGAGGCCAAGCTGTCTGCTCAGGCCCCACGGCTGGTAGTGGGTGGGAAAAGTCTGGAACCATCTTCTGCATGACTCCCCAGCCCCTGCCTCTTCCAATCCTGTCCAGCCTCTTAGTTCCAGGCATGAGGGAGCTGCAGGTCTCAGTGACTTGCCCGTCACAAGGTCAGACCTCACCCCGGCCCGCAGAGAGTGCTCCCCTCAGTCTGGCCGGGCCACCCAACCCCTTACCGACACTCCCTGAGCACGTGCTGTGAGCCAGGCCCTGCTCTGGGTGCCGTGGGAGCTGCCGAGAACTGAGCAGGCAAAGGCCCATTTCCTACAAACTTGGTTCTCTTCCCTCCAATGGGGAGAAATGCTTGCAAGGCAGGGAGGGGGGAATGTGTTTCTTTATTTCCTTCTCAGAAGCATCACATGAGAAGAAAATCTTAAGGGACACAGACCCCCTGTTTACTCCAACAGCCTAGCTGGGCGGGGGGCTCGGAAGTTGGATGATTCTCAGACGGTCCTTCATCCTGGGAGAGGTTCCCCCATGTGGGTGACTTCAGGGTCACCTCACTGAGGCTGGGAAAGTGCTCACTTTCTTGTGTGTTTGGCCAGAGGCCTAGGATCCTGAATCCTGAAATATCAGCCCATAAAGGACCTGCAGACCATCCGCCTGCCCCCCATGCACAGGTGGGAGCCTGAGGCCAAGAGGTGACAGCAGTTTTGCCCTTGATCACTAGGCCAGGGAGTGGGGGCAACATTCCAGAATCTAATAAGAGTCCAAGCATGTTCCTTCCTGCCCTGTCGTGAGACCTCTTTCCATGGAAGACTTGGCCCATAGTAGGTGCTGAATGAAAGGCAACTACACCAACCATTCAACAAAGACCCAGAATATTCCTTTCATTATTTTCTCAAACGTTCACCTGCCCCTCACATTCAGACCCTGAAGCCCAAGGTAACTGAAATCCCCTCACAGCCGTGAGCCTCGTCACCCCCAGTCAAGCACCCCCATCAGCACCTAGAGCTGCCCCTTCTACAGCAGCTGCCTAACCCTCCAGCTTATGGCGACAGTTTCGCTCCTGGACAGCCTGTAGAGGGATGTCAGTTGTTCCCAACCTCTGGTTATTAAAACGGTAAAGCTGGGAATAAACGTGTGCAGGTGTCACTTGCCCAAGACGGAGATGCCCACTGGAATTGCCATTGCTGTGTCAGAGGGTACGTGATTGTAATGTGTGTGGCTATCGCCAATTTTCATCCTAGATGTGGTCGCCATGGAATCCCCCCACAACCCCTGAACAGTGGCAGAGAGGGTGGATTTATCCTGAATATTCTGATATTACAGTATTTCCCAAGGTTGTGTCTGTTGCCTGGGTCATCCCAGGTCGTAAGGGGCTCTGTCTGAGGTCTGCTGCCCCCTGGTGGAGCGCTCGTTCCCCTTCCCCAATCTGCCTGCCCAGAGGACCCTGTGGATGAGAAAGCAGGGAGGTGATGGGGGAGGGGGTAACAACATTGTTCTAGAACCGATCTCTTCCTCATGCCATTTACTCTTGTAACCAGGCCTTTGGCAGAGGGTACTGCTGATAAATAAAGACTCTAAGACTCAGAGAAGGGACCTGACCTGTGAGCAGGTGGGAAACTAAGACTGACCCCCAAACAGCCTGACTCACAGCCCCTGGTGTTTGCCGCACCCCACTGTGCGCAGACAGCTCCAGAACTCTCCTTGAAAATCTTAAATTGCTTTGTCCTTCGGCAGTAAACACTTTGTAAAAGGTTCTGTGGGGGAGGCAGGGCAACGTTACTACCCAGGTCAGTCAGGTACGCAAGTCTCGCCGTGTGCTGACCCTGCTCCGAATGCCGTGGCTCGGCCTATAGAAGCACTTGGGAGGCAGTTCCCCTCCACTGTTGTGGTGTTTGTCCTTCACTGAGCACCTGCAGGAGCGTCCTGGGGACAGGGGCCTGGATGGAGCAGATGGGGGTCACTGAACCCCCAGAAATACCTTGAAAAAAACCCCTGGGTCTACAGACTGAGAATGTGGGCAACAGCCATTTCCCAGGGGGCACAGTGGGGCTCAGCAGGAGCCAAGTTCGTATTCTAGACTCACCTCTCAGGAGGCCCCGTCTTTCGTTTGTTGCAAGAGGGTCTCAAGTCCTGGTCACTTGGAATCAACTCCTCCTTGTTATTCCTTAAAGTCAATATTCGCAGAGAGAAAAAAGGAGGGTAGCGGCCAGTGTTGGGGCCTGTGAGGTGGTGCAGTTACTCTGTAGTTGGACATGAAGACTGGGGACCACAGCAGACATCCCCGGGACACAGTGAGAGGTGAGGCGACAGCCCCCTCCTTTCTCTCAGCCTCCCTTTGCCCCTCTGTAACGCGGCGATGATCGTGGCCTCCTTTAGGGGAGCTGAAGGGTGTGAGGTGCTCTGTCTGAATCACCCGACACAGAGCCGCTCCCCCAGATAGGCTGTTATTTCACGGCGTGGCCCACTTTCTCTTGCGGGGCCCCAGGTTCCTCCCCTGCAGACAGTGGATGCTCCCACCAACCTTTGCGGGAAGGACTGAGGCCACAGTGAGCCTGGTGAGAGAGCCGACCCTAGTGAGCGATGGTGTCATCTCACCGCTGGGTGCTCCTGGGCAAGTCTAGCTTCCTGGAGTCCTCACTTTCCCCGTCGGCGAAGGGGTGATGATCCCATCTGCCGTTCAGGGGTCCGTGAGGGTAGGAGAGGATGTCTAGAGCGCCCAGTGGGCAGTTCAGGGAGTTACTGAGCGCCGGTGCACAATGGGGGGAGCGCATAGACCGAACTTCCTGCCTGGGCTCACATCCCGGCCCTGCTACTTTCTGGCTCTGTGACCTCTGACATGTCGCTCCCCACACTGTGCCTCAGAGTCCTAATCTGTCAGTGACAGCACTGACTTTGCAAAACAGCTACAAAGACTGAAGGAGTGAACACATGCGAAGTGCTTCGAGCGGTGCCTGACATGTAGGAAATGCTCTGTGAACAGGAGCTCTGCCTTGCTGGAGCCACAGGACATGGGACAGGTCACTTTCTTCTCCAGGCTTCAGTATCAATAGGGTTGGAGGTGGGGTTCGGTGCCTTGCACCTTGGCACTCATTGGAATCCCCTGGGAATCTTTCAAAAGTCTGCAGACCTGGGCTCCGCCCCTAGCAAATCCGATTTGGTCAGACATAGGCCTGGCAGCCACATTTTTTCACCATCTGGAGTCCGAAGGCCCTGAGCTAGGTGTTCTCTGAGGTCACAGAGAAAACACATTTTTTCCCCTGACAATGGGGCTCCCCTTGCTGCTGGGGCTGTGAGACCGCCACCTTTGGGAGGTGCTGGCTCTTCAGAATCTAACGTGCCAGAGACGGCTCCTCAGAGGCCCAAGGAAATGAGCCCATGTGGAGGGTCAGGGACACCCCCCCTCGGAGCAGGCCAGGGCTGAGAGTGGCCCCCTGCTCTCCAGGCCTGAGGACACGCAGCCCAGACACCCTGTGACATCCAAGCTCCGTGGCCGGGGACACCTTCCCACATTTAAACACCTGCGTGCCTAAGCAGGCCCGGGATTCCCCCGCGAACACTCACTGCCCAGCCCCAGAGCCCTTCCAATGCCAACAGGCCAGCATGTCACTGCTGAAGGAATCCACCTTCCCTGGGGAAATGCTCCCAGCTTCCATAAAAAGCCGATCTGCTGGGAAACGCCTGGGATCTGGTGTGTGTTTTCAAAGTCACTTCATGAAATTTGGTTCCTAAGGAGATCATTTCTAAGAAGAGAGAGAATCATAATATGATGACTTCTCTGCCGTCTTATTTTTAATCCTCACCCAAGGATATGTTTACTGATGTGAGAGAAGGAGGCAGGAACAGAGACAGGCATTGGGGGTAAAACATAAATATGGGAGAGAAACATGGATTGGATGCCTCTTGTACGCACACAAAAACCTAGGCATGTGCCATGACGGAAATGAAACTCTCAACCTTCCGGTGTATGGGATGATGCTCCAACCAGCTGAGCCACCTGACCAGGGCTCTCTGCTTTTCCCGTCTGAGGTTTTGACGGCAGTGGTGGGGAGCAGGACTTGGGACTTTTCTTGCTGCCCATGTCGTCGGCAGACGTGAGCAGAGCACGGACTTGGGCCAGGTAGTGTAGGGCACCGGGGAGGAAAGCCCTGGCTGCCTGGCATGGAGCCAAACTAAGAAAACAAAGGCCTCGACCTCACGGTGCCTTTCCTCCCCTAGCATATCGCTGGTCATGCGGTTTGGCCCCCTAACTTTTCCTCCCTAAGGATAACATCTCGGCCTCCGATGTATTTCATCTCCAGGCCCAGAAAACAAAACCAGGCCCAGCTGCATGGATGAAGGCCCCCAGCCCTGGGGCTGACCAATCAGTGGACACCATGACCCTGAAAGGACACCCCTGGAAAGCCGATGACTATGCTATTGACATCCTCCCCTGAGACCACCCCTAACGTTCCCACCTGCAAATCAAGATAAAACCTTCGGGACAAAGGCCCCGCTGAGCATGCTTCCTCCCAGCCACGCCCTTTCCTTTCCCCTCTTCTTCCTCCATGGGCTCCCGTCTCTTAAACTGTAAGGGACCGCACGAGACTTGCAACGAGGGGAGCAGCAGGCAGCGGCAGCTTGTTCCAGGCTGACTCCCTGAACCTGTCCCCGAGGCCCCTTTTCTCCTATTGGCCAGTGAGCCAAAGCCCTTGCTCTCCCCTATCTTCTTCTGTGCTACGCGCTTCCTTGTTTCACTGTCCAGAGTGTGCTTTTGCTGCGGCCAATGCATTCTTGCTTGTGCTCCTGCACTTGGTCTCTTGATGGAAATCTTTCCCTCAAGAAGACAACCACCGAGGTCTCATCATCTTGCCAGCACAATCTATGCTATGCTTTTCTTTTGCCTTCTTGTTACTTAAGGGACAGATCAGTCCAGAACTAGAAAGACCAGGTCTAACGATAACAATGATAGGTGTTAATGCTATTACGCACCTACTATATTCCAGGCACCACGTTTTACATGCCCTCTCTCTGCTCCTACCAGGGTGGTGCTTTGATCCACTTTGTCCAGAAGCAGACACCAAGGTTCAAGAGCAAAGGACAGAGATGCTTAAATTTATCCTGAGTGCAGTGAGATGAGCCCTGCCCGGTGCTCCCTGGGCGCCCTTGGCCAGCCGGGTTCCCCTCCCAGCCTCATCCCATAAGTGAGCCCACACGGGGCCTGCCTGCAGCCTGGTGGGAGGATGAGGCGCTGATGAGCACAGAGGCATCAGCCCGTCGTCAGGAGCCGAGGAGCCTCCCCATCACTGGTAACTGATCCCAGCGTCCCATCCCCGTAGTGACATCCAGGCTGCTAGGGTTTGTCTGGCTTGACTTATTCAAGTGATACCCTCTCACTGCCCAGCCCCAGAGCCCTTCCAATGCCAACAGGCCAGCATGTCACTGCTGAAGGAATCCACCTTCCCTGGGGAAATGCTCCCAGCTTCCATAAAAAGCCGATCTGCTGGGAAACGCCTGGCATCTGGTGTGTGTTTTCAAAGTCACTTCATGAAATTTGGTTCCTAAGGAGATCATTTCTAAGAAGAGAGAGAATCATAATATGATGACTTGTCCTCAAAATGTTTGATCAGTTTTAGGATCAAGTTAGATGTTTACAAATGCAAATACATGTTTGTAAGTGCTGTCAGCCCACTGTTAGAGAAGTTAATAATGAACAGTTTGGAGGCATCCTATAGACCCTGCTACAGGGAGTAACTGCCGTCCCTGTTGACTTACTCCTGGTGTGTGGGTGCTTTCCGGACAAAGGAGGAGCCCTGCCTGCTTTGCAGGCCTGTGTCTGTGTTTCTTCGAATTTCTTAAGGATTAAGAAAACTAGTTGAGGGGAGGGGATTGTGGGGCTGGGTGAAAAGCTGAAGGGATTAAGCAAAGCAAAGGAAGAAAGAAAAAACCACAGAGACCCAGACAACAACGTGGTGCTGACCCGTGAGAAGGAGGAGATATCGGTGACGGAGGGGACGTGACTTGGGGTGGGGAACACACACGGCGACACAGACCTCACGCCCGAGACCTATATAATTTCGTTAACCAATGTCAGACACCTCAGTAAATTCATCAGTCCATGAAATTAACCCTCGTTGGCTTGCTCAGCGCTCAGTGATCTTTATTTTCAACGCAAAACTGACCCAAGAGAAAAATCCTAACCCAGAAAAACATCCCATTGCCCCCCAACCCCCGCCTTTGAAATTCAGGGATCGGCACAGTAGACCACACAGGAACGTGCGGAGGAATAATGAAAACTTTGGAAGAAACTCATGAAAACCTGAAGGGAGAGCCCTGGATATAAATTCAGTCCAAATTCAAAATAGATGTGTGCTTGCTTATTTTTGTGAAGCATCTTCTGTTTTCCGCGAAGCCAAACAGCCCCCGTTGCCCGACCTCACCCTCCCTGCAGCCGGGGAGGGGGAAATGGCTGCCGTCCCCTTTCACCGGTGGGACAGGGATGTGCCCGGACGCCCCTCTCCTCGGCTGCCAGGCTGGTACCACTGTCATGGGGGTCCCGTACCCACCGCTTCCCCTGCGTTTACTCTGAGGCACTGTCTGGGAAGCTGGGAAGGTTCCCGGGGGAGGCCCGTGAGGAGAGTTAACACAAAGAGGGAGTCCGCTCAGTCACGTTGTTCCTGAACCCAGGCTGCTGGGAAATCACCGGGGGAGGAAAGCAGGTGCACTTTGCACTCAGGGCTGGAGCTGCTGTGGGCCCTGCCCCTCACGCAGAGGTCCCCGCTGGGGGCCTGAGAGTCCTGCGCTGTAAGATGAGGACGATGACACGTCCCACCAGCATTGTTAGAAGGAGAAAAAATAATATATAAGAAGGTCCTTGACAGTGTCACATGCTAATCATTAGTGCTGATGATCACAGCCATGCTCATTGTTCGTTATGTTCCTTTTAAAGCCAAACCCTCGCCCCCCGTGGTATCAGCCCCCACGGGGAGGGCCGCACCTGGGCAGACGGTGAGCTTCACCTGCGAGTCCCACGGCTTCTCCCCCAAGGACATCACCCTGAAATGGTTCAGAGACGGGAACGAGCTCCCAGCCTCCCGGACCGCCGTGGACCCAGAGGGAGACAGCCCTTCCTACAGCGTCTCCAGCAGGGCCAGGGTGCGGCTGGCCGCGGGGAATGTCCGCTCCCAGGTCATCTGCCAGGTGGACCACGTCACCCTGCAGGGGGGCCCTCCTCTTCGTCAGACTGCCAACCTGTCTGAGGTCATCCGAGGTAGATGTCCCTCACCCCCAGCACTTACGGGGCTCCCACCCTCCAAGCCTGTTCCTCCTCTTGCTCTTTGCTGCAGAGTGTGATTTTCATGGAACCTAATTCCTGACAGTCCTTCCCTTCACCAGGTCTCCGGATGTGCCTGTCACTCACCACTGTTCAATGGCAGCTGCCGGGTGAACAGCTACCACTGTACTCGGTAGTTTCACCTACTTTACCAAGAGCAACTCCAATAACTGAGCACCTACTATAGGCCAAGCAGCTGTGGGCTCGGTGATTTCATTTATTTTGCTATAGTTATTATGTTCTAATTGCATGCCGGGCTGTGCTGGTTGATTTCACTCATATTACCCTAATAGCAGCTACCAGTTCTTGAGTACCTACTATGGGCAGGGCACTGTGCTTAGTGATTTCATTCACATGCAAAGAGAACCCTGACTCGGAGCACCTGTGCATACCTCGCCCTGTCCTGAGTTGTCCCCTTGCTGTGGCGGGGGAGCTAAATTATGGAGCCCCGCTGTGATCTGTCTGTTCCACAAGGTCAGAGCTTCTGCCCTGTGCTGTTTCAGTTCCGCCCACCTTGGAAGTTACCCAACACCTCATGTCAGAGAACCAGGTGAACGTGACCTGCCAGGTGAAGAACTTCTACCCCCAGCGCCTACAGCTGACCTGGTTGGAGAACGGAAGCGTGTCCCGAACAGAAACACCCTCGACCCGCGTGGAGAACAAGGATGGGACCTTCAGCTCGAGGAGCTGGATCCTGGTTAATTCATCCGCCCACAGGGACGTGGTGCTCACCTGTCAGGTGCAGCACGATGGGCAGCCGGCGGTCAGCAGGAGCCTCACCCTGGAGGCCTCCGCTCACCAGAAGGGCCCGGGCCCAGGGGAACCCTCTGGTGAGGCCTCCACCCCAACTGACCCCGCTAGATTGAACTTTTAACCTTTTTAGTGTTATAATTATCCATTCATGCTTACTCTAGAATAATCCAGCAGTCTGTAGATAGAAAGTAGACCTTTGAAGTGAGCTTTCCTCCCCCAAACCCCACACTCCATGGTCACCACTGGTAAGAGTTTGGTCCGTATTTTTACTAATCTTTGACATCAATGTACATTAGGAAACAGGGAGGGAGAGATGGAGGCGGTGAGTTCACAGTGTGCTGCCCTCCCTTTCTCCTCTCAACAGTCCCTGGGTCCCTGTCCCCGGCAGACCGTCCCTCCTCCTCGCTGTCCGCCCCCCTCCCTGGACTCTCTCCATCCTAGTCTTTTCCTTCCCCATCAGGAAGGTCACCTAGCAAATGTCTGAACCTGCCGCTCTGTGAAACTGCAGAAGCGGAGCCCTGAGGACGTGGAGTGTGAGTCAGGACAAGTCACCCGAGTGACCGTGAGTGGTCGCATCACAGGCATCCGTTTCCCCAGATTTGTGCCCATGGGCCGGCAGCCGTCCTCCTGCGGAGAGGCTCCGACATCCCCCATTCCGCTGCTGGGTGTGCGGGTCGCTGCTGCTTCCCGCTCCCTTCCTGACTGGAAACGTGTCGTTCTTCTTTTCCCTTCATCTGTCTTGAGAGATGTTTTCCAACTTCATGGAGCTTCCCAAAGAACCCTCTTTTTGCTTCAGTGAGTTTCTGTCTCCAAATCCAGGGATATTTCTCCTCTTTCCTTGATAATTTCCTCCCTCCTGCTTGCTCTGGGTTAATTTTGCTCTCCCTTCACTAGTTTCCTGAGTTGGGAGCACAGATTATTGATTTTTGTCTTTTGTAAATGCCACACCTGGGTTGCATTCTGTGCCTGGGGTGTTTGGGTTGTGCAGGCCATGATGGCTGAATGCTGTGTTTCTTCTCCCAGCCTCAGATCCAAAGCTACTGTGCCTTTCCTTCCATCTCTCAGAGTCCTCCATTGCTCAAAGCTGGTGTTATCTCTGAGGGCCAGAGGAGGACTGACCAAGGAGAGCAGGAGAGATGAGTCTCCGCCATCTTCCCTGGACCGCCTCGGGCTTGCTTTTTAGACTCTACCCCTCGCGGGCCTTGCCAAACAGCCCTATTTCCCGTTTTCTGTGTGCCTTTTCACCATAGAAGTTGTGCATTTAAAGTTGTACCTGTGTCTTCAATCTCCTCTGTCCTTTTCAAACATTCTTTTCTCCTTGTTAGGTCCCTATGACCTCGCTAACAAATTCCCACCCGTTCAGTGCCTTTACAACACATTTATCATCTTGCAGCTCCAGAGGTCAGAGGTCAGCAGTGGGTTGGCAGGACCGGGCCCCTCCTGGCGGCTCTAGGGGAGGATCCCCGTCCTTCCCTTTGGCAGCCCCAGAGGTGGCGCCCTCCTCGGCTGAGGCCCCACCCGCCCTGAGCCCTGCCTCTGCCAGCACATCTCCTTCTCTGGCTCACCCGCTCCCGCTTTCCCTTAGTAGGACCTGTGAGTACATTGGCTCCAGTTAAAAAATCTGAGATAATGTTTCCATTTCATTTCTTCACTTGATCCCTATGGCTCAATCCTTTTGCCAGGTAATGTAACACATTCAGAGACAGTGCAGGCTCTGTGCCAACCCTGTTGTACAGACTTACTTTGAGGCCTTCTCCTGTGACCTGTGCTCTGATCTCCTGGACACTCTGCGATATTCCAGCGTCAGGACGGATTTCATAATGGCGGTGGTGGCGTCCCGAGCGGCTCGGGCCCCTCTGCTGCCTGCCCCTTGACGCGTGCCTGTGCGAGGCGGGGAAGGCAGCCACGTGGAACACTTCGCGTTAGGGTTTGGAGATTCTTCTGCTTTTTACCTACAGTTATTTTGATGCTTTTACATTTTCTCATCAAGCTATACTGAGAGCCAGTTGTGGGGGGGACTGATTTTCCCTATTGTGTTTTTTCTTTTTTGGCAGAGGCCATATTTGCCGTTAATTATCTGTGCGGCTGCCATTGTCCTCAGCGCCCCCCCCCCGCCCCCCGCAAGGGTGCTTTGGCCCATAGGTCCCTATCTCAGGGTCCCAAATTTCCCCATCAGGGTCCTACTCGGGCTGAACAGGCCCACTGAAGTGCAGAACTCAAGGTCCTCTGTAGCTCAGCAACTCCTAGAATTATGTCCTTGGCCCGAATCTGAGTTTTGTCTGCTCTCTGGTGCTAAAAGAAAACAATCTGCAAAACTACCAAGCACTCTTCTGGTTCACACTTGACCTTTACCTTGTAATTAGTCATTGTTAACTTTTCATTGTCTTTTCTAATTAACTTGCTCCCCACTAACACCCATCCAAGTGCATACTCCTGATAATTACCACTTCCCAACTAATTTCCCAATGACCGATGCCAAGATATCTCCTTCCTCTTCTTAGAAAATTCCAGTTCACCAAACAAGGAAAATTTTATCAATTGCACCCATAGAGCCAGCGGGGCACCCCTGCTCCACCTTCCACCAGTGCTGTGTCTCCTTGACCAGCCAGCTGATGAGCGATCTGGTTTCTAACTTGAATTTTAGAGTTTGCTCTCCAGAGGACTCCCAGAGGTCAGTACTCCTCTGGGTCAGTTTCCCTGGGAATCGGACTCTAAAGCGATGGAAGCGTGTGGAAGCTCCCCGTGGGGAGCTGTCAGGACCCACCCGCCTGAGGGAGCGAAGGAGCAGGACTGGCAAAGGAGCTGCTGGACTGCAGTGCAGGCACCAGACGTGGCTGCTCTACAGGGAACTGGACAGAGGGACAGCCGCTGAGAGTTGTTTACCTGGAGGGGAGTGGGCTGAGCCTCGACACTCACAGCCAGCCAGTCCTCCTGCCTTGGCAGCCCTCTGAGTGGGCGGGACCTAGGCTCGGAAGCTCCCTTCACCTGAGGGGAAGTCCCAGAGGGCCTATGACCTTAGAATTGCCATGCTCCAACACCCCACTGGAAATATGGTGTCTTAAGCCATACTTTAAGGATTATTTTATTTATAATCGATTGTTTCATATCGTTGGTTTTTGTTTAAAGAAAAACGGGTCATTATCAATCTGCAAAGAACCTAGAAATGTGATGTCCCAGACCTGACTCTCTGTGTCCACTAGGAAGATTTCAGCTGACCTCGACGCCGAGGTCAAAGCCAGCTGAATGGTGTTGCACCCCCTCCCAATCTTTTGACTGCATTTCTTTGAATCGCATTATGTTTCCCAGACAGTAGGTCTCATGAGAAGAACGGCAGCTCTCTCACTGTGAAGTCTGTCCTCACTGAACGCAAACGCCCTGTTAACATTTGCTTTTGCCACTTGAGAGGTTGGACTTGTCTTCACTGAAAAGACAAGCTCTTGGGATCACCGTATAAACAGCAGGGATGTGTTTTCTAGGTTTTAATCTCACCAATCTGTGACCTCCATCAATTTTCTGAGCTTCCGTTTCCTCATTAGACTGAGGATAGTACTATCTGCCTCATAGGGACGGGAGGACCAGGGGAGTCAATCAGGGGCTGCACTCATGGGTCGTTGAGCACACATTTTCCTACCCCTTCCCTCAAGAAAGACAACCCTGACAAACTAGGAAGGAGGTGATTGAGGATGAGGAAGCTCTTTGCCCCGATTCCTACCTTGAGCCGGAGAGCAGAGCAGGACTCAAGAGGTTCAGAGCGTTGATGGTGCAGGCAGCCATGGCTGAAGCAAGGAGAGGTCCCTGAGAATTGCCTCCTCTGATGGCTCCTCCTGTTTCTCTGTTTCCAGGCCCAGGAGTGTCTACTGAAGTCCTCGTAGCTGTCCTCCTCAGCTTCAAGGTGCTGCTGGTGGTTGGTGTCTCCGCCATCTATGTCCACAGGCGGTGGAGAGCCTGACGGTAAGTTGTGTGGCAGAGAGAGCGGTCAGCGTCTGTCCCAGAAGGGGCGAGGTCAGCAGGGGGGGACAGCCCACAGGCCACACGGGGTCAGAGCTAATGTGGCGTAAAGAGACGGTGACGCACTTCCACACTTACCCTCGGAAGTCTCTGAGAGCTCTCTAAGGGAGTCCCACTTCCTATGAAGTAGGTCGGGTCTTATAGGAAGTGGCCCGATCAAAGGTTTTAGAGGGTGTCCACAACATCTTAGGGTCTCTCTGGAGGAAGCGGGCAGAGGGAGTGAAGGAGGGGCAGCCGAGAAGGTTTCTCCCTTAGATGCCATCTCCAGATTATTTGACCCCTGGGTCTTTGGGGGAATGAAAAGAATTCACATTTTAGGGTATTGTTGAGAATTCCCGAATCTGCTGCTCTGAGGGCTGTGCCAGCTCTGATCTTCCTGGTGATAGAGTGGAAGGGACGGAATAAGGGGATCAGTCCTTGGGGAGAAAGGGCGAGGTGGCGGAGTCCCATGCCAGCGCTGTGTGTTCTCTCATGACAGGCATGCCAGGAAGAAGACAGCCCCGAACTCGGGAGACATGCCGGGAGCATTTCTTCAATGATAAGCAGATAGTTAAATGTGATCATGTTTCCCGCAGCTCCTTCTTCCTCCCCTGCTCCACAGCACCATCCATCTCTGCAGCCTCCTCTTTCTATGAGACCCTCCGCCTAGGGAAAAATAATGTTGACTAGAAGCTTCAACAGACTCTTCTTCCAATGCCTCTCCCCAGGGCAGACATGCTGCCCACAGGCCCCCACGGCTCTTCTCACAGTTCCCGGTGCCCCCAGGCCTGAGACTTCATACCTGGTCCTCTCAGAAACACATGCAGAACCCCAAATTGTCACCTGCGCTGTTATCTCCTACTTAAAGTTATCACATGACTTAAATGTGATCAGAGAAAAAAATGGGCTGCTGGCAATTGTGATATTAATGCGGTCAGACCTTTCCCATCAGCCTCGACCAGGAGCCCCCGGGAGAGAAAGCAATGCCGTGACGGAGACAGGCACTTTGATGCAGCGAGCTACCCGCATTAACATTGGCCTTGCTTCAATACTGGACATGCCTTCTTAAAAATCTTCTTAGTTGCTCTAAAGCACAGTGTGAAGTTGAGGAGTAGTAATTTCAAGCGAGGTGAGAGTTTCTGAACAATTTCCCATGGGATCTGTGTTCAGGCTGTACGAGTCTGGAGTGGTTTTGATCTTGTAGAATCAGAAGGGGCTCAGGAAAGACCATTTTGATTCAAATACCACAGATTTCCATCTTCCTTCTCTAGTCTTAGTAGATTTTCTTGAATACATGTTTGCCCCTTAATGTACACCTTTATGGCTATCTCTAGAGATTTTAAGTGATGTTTCAACATACACAGTCAATTAATATTCTGAAATGAATTATTTCTTTGTAGTTTCCTGGTATTTGCTTTCTTCTGTAAGGTGGCATTTTTAGCAACAGGCTTGCTATTTGGAATTATTCTCTCTGGGAAAATAATGGTATACATTCTTTTTTCAAAACTTCGTTTCCTACCATGTCGAAGCATAGGAATCTCTGGTCCGGATGAGCCATTAAAGACCACACCGCCCTGTCAGCCATCAGACACTGAGTGGCAATGTGTTCACAGTGCTTTAGAGGAGTCCAGCAGAGATGCTCCCGCCTGAGTCTTGTAGGCAGGGAGACCGGGGTTTGGATACTGGCAAACACACACCAGCTATGTGACCGTGGGCAACTCACTGACGCTCTCTGATCCAGTTTTCTACTTCGACAAATGGGAATTATGCTGCCTCAGAGAACTGTAGGGGCTTTAGAGGGGAGAGCCAAGTGTGAGAGCACACAGGGCCTGGAACAGCGTTGTGCACGATGTACACCCTTGTCTTCCTTTGTTTGCTGAGGAACTCACACCATCTGCGTGTGTCCAGCCCTCTGAAGCGATGACATTGAGAGTTTTCCAGGGGCCTAGCTGACTGAAGATGTTCTCAGGATTTTCTGGGGAAAAAATATCCCCTTCCAGGCTGGCGCCTGCATCCAAGAATCTCTCCAAAGGCCACAAGAGCAGCATTTCCTTGATCAGGGACATGCTTGTTAGCATGAGGGGAGATTGGGACAAATTTTACTGTTACTGAAATGAGGCTCTAACACGGAAACCAGACCTCACTGGTGTTTTTGTTTGTTTGTTTTAGTTTTTGTTTTTCTCCTTTCAGGAGGTAACAGCAGAGCTCTTCCCAGAGACCCGGGTACAACTAGGTCAAGCGGTGTCGGACCGGTCCCAGAGGCCTAGGCAGGTGCAGAAAGCAAACAGATGAACCCAACTAGCACTGAAGGGGGGTCACAACCAAAGTTCTCGCCAAGCCGGAAACTTTGTGCACACATCCGGTCCTCACAAACATTGTTCAGAACATAGGGGCCCAGGGCTTTGCACTTGTCGGGGCACCTAGATCTCACCTAATCAGACCCTGCCCACTAGGAATTCCTTTATACCTTCCCATTCCTTACCTTCAATGGCTGACTTTTAAGAATGTTCATTCAAGACTCTCAAATTAGCCCTGGCTGGTATGCCTCAGTTTGTTGAATGATTGTCACATAAACCAAAAGATCTCAGGTTTGATTCCTGGTCAGGGCACATACTCAGGTGGCAGGTGGAGTCCCGGTCTGGCGTGTTCCAGTAGGCAGCCACTTGATGCTTCTCTCTATTCCTCTCTCTGTGTTTCTCACTCTCTCATGCTTTCTCTCTTTCTAAAGGCTATGAGAAAAATGTCCTCAGGTGAGGATAAAAAAAAAAAAAGACTGCCAAATTGGAATGAACAAATATGTATAGCTTTTCCTTAGTATTACCTAATAAATAGGCTTCCCGTCTTTCTTCTGGGGTGTGAAAGGAGATTGATCTGAGCTCCGTTTCTGCTCTTTTGGTTGGGCAGCGGCACAATACACATATTTTTAATGAAATTGTGTTGCCTCAGACTTCCACTTTTCTGTGAGCATCAGACATGGAACTGGCTGACTTTGTTGGCTAAAATAAATAAGGGTTTTTTTCTTTTAGGCAAGACCGAATTGTTCAATGGCATCTTAGGAAGTACCTGAATTCACTTTGCCCAGAGACTCACTGAATGTATGGCCGCTAACGGAGTAATTCCCTGAGAAAGAAATCCAAAAAACATTTGAGAGCCGACTACACTTTATACAATGGAGAAAACTGACAACTAAACCAATAGAAGAGAATGAGACACGATCTCACCATGAATTCTACCCCCACTCAGGGACATACAATTGTGAGGAAACTCAGAACTCCCCGCTTCTCTTTGAGGACTGAGACTTAAATGTAATGTCTACCTCCCTAATTTTTAAAGTTCACCTCAGGAATGAGCCCCCAAAACAAGTAGAACGGAAAGCCAGTGGGGCTTGAATCCACAGGGCCCACAGCACTACCGCCAACAAGGAAGCAGCTCTCCAGTGAGTGTGAGGACTCCATCTATGCCCATGGGGCTCAGCACAGAGGCAGCAGAACGATGCCCATCTTGTAGTCTTTCCCTTAAAGAGGCCTCATTGCTTTTCTTAAAAACTGCAGTCTGAGGGTCAGGCTCCTAATTTAACCCACATCTAAAGGCCAACAGTCCTGTCCAGACACCAGGGAGCTGAGCGGTGTCATCTGCACATCCTCCCTCCACCGCACGGCCGGGTCCTGGTGTCCCCTTAAAGGAGCCTGTGCCCACGTCTGGCAGCCTGGGCCCTGTGGCTGCCGTGCAGGGGACGTAGTCACTGATTGCCTGGCTCTGGTGGCCATGGGGCTTCTGTTAGTGGGTCGCAAAGGATGGTAGAGAACAAACAGCACCATCTACAATAATCACATAGACAGCAGTCAGCATCACCCATCCCCCAGTCCTGCTCTGAGAAGGCCCACGTGAATACTTCAGAAGCTCTGCCTGAAGAACCAGCTGCCAATCGCCCTGCAGTTAGGTGCATACAGAGATCCTCGCCTTGGGACACGAACGTGTCACTGCCGTGACTTGGATCCAGGAAGAACAGACAAGGCAGTTTGGACAATGACAAGTTTGGAGAGATGACAAGTACTAGAACACGACTGAGTTTTAAGATTCATCGTGTACAAGAGACCACATCACCAAAGTTGGAAGAGGTGCCTCTCTTACCTAGTGCACGGAAACCAATGCAGAGAGTGAAGGAGAATGGAGAACTAAAGGAATTAGTACCAAATAAAAGCGTAAAATAAAACTCCAGAAATACACCTGACTAAAGGGGAGATAAGTGATTTGCCTGATAGAGATTTTAAAATGCTCATAAAGATGATGCTCACCTGCCCACGTGAGCAATGCTGTACAATGTGATAATGTCAACACCGAGCTGGAAAATATGAGAAAGGACAAAACAGAAATCACAGAAGTGAAGAATACAATCGCTGAGCTGAAAAAAAAATCCATAGAAGGGGTTCACAGCAGATAGATGAAGCAGGAGAAAGGATCAGGAGACTCAGAGATTGGTCAGTGAAAGTCTTCCAAGCAGAGGTTTGGCTCAGCCAGTATGGAGAGTCTTAAAAATATTAATAGAACAACTGAAGGGCCCAGCGATTCCACCTGTGGCTGTACATCGAAAGGAGCAGTGAAATCACTGCGTTGACGAGAAATCTGCCCCTGCCCATGTTTATTGCACTATTACTTACAATACGCAAGTGAACTAAGTAACACAGCTGACCATCAGTGGATGACTGCATATATCTAATGGAATATTACTCATTCATAAAGAGAAGAAATATTTCCTTGGCAATAACATAAACGGAGCGTAAGGACCTTATGCTAATGAAATAAGTCAGACAAAAGAAAGACAAACACTGTATGTTTTCACATACAAAGGTGGACCCCCCAAAACAAAAATTTTCTTAAGGAGGGGGTTCCCTTACACTACAGGCTTCCCTCACGACGTGAGTATTCTAGGAACCCATGTGTATGAGCGTATCAGTTGGCATTGTTGTGAGAGGCTGTGTCCAGCGTCAGTGAATTTTTTTAGGACTCTTTCAACGTGTTTCCCCATTTCACGGTGGGTGATTTACACGAACAACACAGGCAATAAAATTTTGTTTTCTGTTGGGCAAAAATGTGGCAGAAATGGTTGTTCTGCTACAGACAGCTTATAAGGAAGCTGCTCGGAGTAAAACACAAGTTTACAAATAGTTTTCTCATTTTAAACAAGCCACACTGTCGATTGATGATCAGCCTCTTTCCTGGCATCCTTCAACCAGCTGAACTGAAGAAAACGTGGTAAGAATTCATCACGCCATCATGGACAGCCAACGCTGGACTATTGACGAACTTGCAGAGTTGACTGGAGTGGGAATTGTATGTGAAGATTTGGGCATGAGAGTAGCTGCATCACAATTTGTGTCTCGCTTGCTCACGCCCAAACAAAGAGACAACCACTTGGCTACATGCTGGGCTTTGAAGGAGCAGTTGGAGGCCGACCCTGATTTTTTTGCCAAAGCCGCAACTGGAGGTGCATCTTTGTGCTACCGTCAAGACCCCAAAATGAAACAGCAAGCTGCAAGTAGCCACGGGGAAACTGCTACGTCCCCCGGACCCAAATAAGCAGGACAAGTGAAGTCAAACGTGAAAACAATGCACGTCTGTTTCTTTGATGGGAGACAGATTGTCCACTCAAGGACAAAGGTCAACCAAAGTTTTTACCTGGAAGTTTTGAGAAGGTTGAGTCACAATTTGTGGACAAAACATCCTAAGTCATGGTGAAGAGGTGACCGGCTCTTCCACCCGGAGAACCCACCTGCCCACATCGCACAGCGTGGTCAGCTGTTTTTGACCAAAAATGGCATGACCCCCATGCCCTCCCCTCCTTTTTCACCCGACCTTGCCCCAAGCGACATTCTTTGTTGTTTCCCCGGATGAAAGAAGTCCTCAAAGGGAAACGCTCTGCAAACGTGGAAGAGGTGAAACAAAAAATGGCAGCAGCACTAAAGGCGTCAGTATCCGTGAGTTCAAAACCTGTGTGAGTGGAAAAGCAGCTCGATAGGTGTATTGCATCATATGGAGAGTAGTCTGAAGCTGACTGAGGTTAAAACGTGGAAGAATAGGTACACAATTTTTAAGAACAAATTCTAAATTCACATATACAATGAAGAGATTGGTGGTTCCAGACACAGGGTGAGGCATTGGGAGAACAGGCGAAAGTGGTCAAATGTACAAACTCCGGTCGTGAGATAAATAGTTTGAGGAGGTAACGTACAACAGGGTGACTGCCCTTAACACTAGTGCATTGCGTATTTGAAAGTTGCTAAAGAGTAAATAGTAAAAGTTTTCATCAAGAAAAAATTGACTACGTGAAGTGATAGATTTAACAAAACTTATTGTGGCAATCATTTTGGAATAGTAAAAACATATGTCACATCTTTATTTTGTACTCTAAAACGAACGTGCAATGTTATATTCAATTATATCTCAATAAAACAGAGCAAAAGAACTAACCCTATTTCATTGAAAGGATTGTTCTTTCCGTGTTTTGGTATTAAAGCTTTTTATTCTGTAATGAAATGAGAGTGAGAGCTGATAATAGTGACGTGTTTTGAGCCTGAAGTAGTAAAAGATTATCTTGCCAAAATAAGACTGACCGTCTGCACTAGTGTTTCAGACTGACCTGGGCCAATGTTCCCATGCACAGTTCGGGTGCATGGGGTAAATCTCAGCAGCCTCCAATAGCTGACATAGAAAAGGCTCTGGATTTCATCCCCACAGCTTTACCACCAACTCATATATTCCAGCGAGAGAGAAACTCAGTCCACATGCTGTCACACACACAAGTGTCAGCGAACAGATGCAAATCAGAGTGAGTTCTGTGACTTCCAGGAAGT
This sequence comes from Pteronotus mesoamericanus, assembly GCF_021234165.1. NCBI lineage: Eukaryota > Metazoa > Chordata > Mammalia > Chiroptera > Mormoopidae > Pteronotus > Pteronotus mesoamericanus. The sequence goes on along the minus strand of NW_026555105.1, from coordinate 21,963,935 downwards.
TCAGTTTGTCTACTCCATTCCAGTGTTTCTTTCTTTTTACCTTTAGAGCACTTTTCAGTGTACCGTTCAGTACAATTAATTATATTCACAGAATTGAGAAATAGAGGGCAGAAACTTGTTCATCTTGCAAAAATGAAACTCAATAACCATAAATGATTCCTATTTCCTCTTCCCTCCACTCCCTGGTAACTATGATTCTCGTTTCAGTGTCTATCAGTATGCCTCTTCTTGAGACCTTGTGCAAGTAGAACCATATGGTATTTGTCCGCTGTGTCTCCCTTATTTCCCTTAGTGTCATGTCCTCATGGTTCGTCCATGTTGGGATGAGCGATGGAATGGTCAAAGCGGAGAAGATATATTAAGACGGCTTTCATCCCATTCAGCATCTCATCCATCCATCCATCCATCCCACCATCCCTCCACCCAAACACAGAGTCACACTCTCACTCATCATACCTTTACTTACACATGCATCTGTTAACCAATAGCTACATCCTCCTCTGTGCCGGGTCCTGGCAGAGCTCCCAGCCTCCCACGGTGGACTTCCCACAGAATTGTCTGCTTTCTCTGGGCTGTGGCAGTTCATCCTGAAGTAGCAGCATCCCGTCTTCACTCGCCTCGGACTTTGGTGACTCGTCCCTGCCACGTGCAGAGGTTCTACCCACAGGGTATGCACGCGCCTGTCCGGAGAAGAGCCATAAATGCAAGGAAGCTGAGCAACTCACGTCCATGCAGAAGAGCAATGAAACCTACAGCCTGGAAAGCTTGCAGGGGGTGAATGGGTCATGGCAGGGGTGCGAGCTGGTGCTCATCTGTATGGTGCTGCATGAGGCACAGCCTTCCATCCAGTCAAAGTCATTCTCTCCCTGGCAGCCAGCCACACCATCTCCAGAAACACCGGGAGACAAGGTGAGCTCACCGTCAGTTCTGTGAGCCGCAGGGGCCCCTCTGTCTCCTGAGGGGTGTGAGTATTGACACTCACAGAGCCCCATTTGATGTCTTCTTCTTCCCATTGATATTGAGGTCCAGAAACACCCGGCCTCATCTTTGTGGCTTTTCTCCTGGCCTTTAAATCTGATCGTAATAAGCTTCACAGTCGACTAATCTGCAGATTGTGGAAGTTCTAACAGGTGGCTATGTGCAGGCCTTATCCTTAAGAAGGAGGCCAGGCCATTGTCATGGTCTCCCCAGAAAAGTTCAGGGCACACCCACAATGTCACGAAGGTCATGAGGCTAATTCAGTCTCAAGAGAAGGTTGTGAACGCTTTTCTCCAGATGTTTCTTGTGATTCTCACAGCCTTCCAACACAGTGCCCTGAAGTTTTCAAGTTCAGTTCCTTGGGACCTGAAGGGCAGTGTCCAAGGTATGGAGGAGGGATAAAGGCTCCCAGCTTTGAGACCCAAACTGAAAACTGTCTGCCTATAAATGGCCATGTATTTCAGACTTCTCATGAAGAAAGTATTGTCAAAATCACCTAATAGAACCTATCGGAGGGACGTGGAGGAACTGACTCGTAGCCAAGATAAATGTGGGTATGGAAGGTAATTCAGAATTCAGAAAGAAGTCTGGCGGGAAGTTAGTAGAGGTTTCATTTAGGACCTGCACTGTGAACGCAGGCCAAGGAGTGTGCAGGCCACATAGTGGAAACCCAATAAATATTTGTGGATTTAATACATGAATGAATGAATGAAAGAGTGAGTGATTTTCCCTGCAGCTTCTGCCTCCCCTGTAGAACACTGCCTCCTGCCTTTTGTGAGGGGCTCCATTTGAGAGAAGGTGCAAGCACCTGCAGATCACCATGACGCCTGCCTTTCACTCTGCGGGCCCCACCTAGCACCACGAATGTGCTCCCTCCACACTCCCTCCTGACTTTCCTTCTCTCTGATAGTTCGATCGAAGGTGAGCTCTGCTCAAGAGGATTCAGGGATGTGCACTGAGCCTCAACCTGGCCCCGCTCCACCCAAAGGATAACCAAGCAGACCATGAGAACATGTTTCCGACCGCCCCTCATCATTAACAACCCTTAAAAATCAGAGCAGATTTTCCCCTGTCCAGAGCTTTTGCAAGTATGATTTTATTTTTACACGTAGGAATTTGAAATTAGTCAAATACACATCTTTCTGGTCTGAAATGTACAAAGAATAATACAAAACCTACAGGGGCCGTCTTTTCACAATATTAACATTTTATATTTTTGTACATACGCATAAATCCTTAAGGAATATTTAATATTCCTTTGTAATTGTAATTCTTATATGAATGCTATTATACTGTACCTGACATTCTGAAACTTTATTATGCTTAACAGAGTTTGAGTGATTTATTGTTGTTGATATACATAGCTTTATGTTTTTCTCATTCCACTGCTCTATTGTTTTGTATTATAAGACTAGGCCACCATTTATTGACTCGCCTCATGATGAATACTGAAACTTTGTCTGTTGTTTTCCTAGTCCCACTGTCACACAAGTGTCCTTATCGTTGCTTCCTTGGCACCTATAGGAGAGTCCCTCTTGCTCCCCTAGTGCGGGCCGCAAGCAGCATGTTGGTATCGTTTGGGAGCTTTGGTTATACCAATATCTTTCAATTTTTGATTAGGTTTTGCTCTTTCTACTCATGTCTTTCGCCAAGCTGTATTGTCCTGGTGGAGTGCGTGCGTGCGCACACACGTGTGTGTTTGTGATGGGGGGGGGTCTCTTTTCCTTCCATGAGGATAAATTACCCAGCGCTCACTGACCCGCACTGCCACCTTTGCCATGTGCCAAGCTCTTTGCCTACGTGGTTCTTTGTATGAGCTCTCTGCTCCATTGAGCTGCTTGTCTCTCTCTGACACTACTCGCCTGCCCTAGCGAGGACAGCTTTACAGCCAGTTTTCACATCTCTTTTGGGGAGATCGTCCCACCTTTTGCTGTTGTTCAAAATGGTGTGCTGTTCCTGGCCCAAAAGCATTTTTCAATCGCTGTGTCATGTTTTATGAATAACCATATGAGAATTATCATTTGATCTCATTGAATTTATATATTAATTTAGGCAAATTGGTATCCCTTCAAGTTTGAATTTTCCTATGCATGGACATGATATTTTCATTTTAAGATTTTTTAATAACTTTCAGTTTGTAATTTTACATATTTTTCCCCACAATCATCTTAGGCATCTCTAACTGGAACTATCTTTATTCTTTTTAGGTAGGCCTTTTCTTTGTTTGTAATCCTCACCCAAATTTGGTGATTGGTTATAGAGAGAGAGAAAGGACAGGGAGAGGGAGAGAGAAACATCCATGTGAGAGGAACATCGATCAGTTGCCTCCCTTAGCCAGGGATGGAACGCGAAACCTCGCTGTGGCCCTGACCAGGGATCGAACCCGTAACCTTTCAGTGTATGAAATGATGCTCCAGCCAACTGAGCCACCTGGCCACGGCTAAGTCATGGAAACTTGAAAAGTTGTAATTACTGTTTACAGTGGGTTTTGACGATTGTTTAGGATAGTAATTGATTGGATCATCATTCTTATATCAACCAAGCTTATGAAACCCTTTCTAGTGCTAAGAGTATGGACATTCTTTTTATCTGGAAAACTTACAACATTAATTACCGAGAACTGGTTTCTACATGTATCAAAATTACACATGCACATATTTTAAGAGTCAAATAAATCTACAAGAGCTACATATGACACGTGGAGTGTCTCTAACCTCCTACCACTTTCTACCTTTCAGAGGCAAACATTTACTACTCTTTTAGCTGACTATTTTAGTGTTTTAAAGTACCTTTGCCATACTTTACATAGCAGGCTCATATTGCTTCGTGACATCAATCTCGCATTTGGGCGTTATTTGTGGACTTCCGCCTAAGAAAGACGGGGAGATGAGGTTCTGTGGCCCCTGACCTCATGTCCCACACGCACACGTTCTATTCCCCGTCAGCCTGCTCTCATTCCACCATAACTTTGAATGCCCAAATAGTCAGTGTTTGTTGGTATTGAAGCCGAGCCTCGTCACGTTACCGGATATCACCCACGTTGACCCCTCACGTGTATGTTTGCGTCACCGCCACCACGACCGCATGCAGAGCAAGTCCCTGACCACAGAGGTCCCCCTGTGCCAGCCCTCGGTAGTGGCCCTACCCCTGCCGTACCGAAACCTCAAACGCCGGTCTCCTGTCCATTCCAAAGTTTCAGGGATGTTGATACATGGCATCACAGAGTTCGTGAGATTTGGGGATTGCCTTTGTTCACTCACCATAATGCCTTTGAGAAATGTTAAATGTTGCATGTGCATGCATAATCCAAGCTTTCTAAAAATTTGTAATCGAGGAATATTTTTAAGTCTTACCATTCCCTTTTATTGTTGACACGATTACAGATGCCTCTCATTTCCCCCATTGGGCTGCATCCACCGATCGTGCCCTGTGCACCCTTCCTTCTGGCCGTTGCCGCACTGTTGTCAGTGTCTATGGGTTATGCGTATATGGCATTCGGCCACCTCCTTCACTTTCTCTCATGTAGTGCCCCCGCCACCCGACCGCCTGACAGCTGTCAGTCTGGTCTGTGTATCCAGGCCCCTGTTTCTCTTTTGCTCATCGGTGTATTTAGTTCATTAGATTCCTCATATAAATGCGATCTTATGGTATTTGTCTCTTTCTGACTGGCTTATTTCACTCAGCATCATTATCTCCAGGATCCATGTTGTCATATATGGTAAGGTTTCCTTCTTTTTTATGACCACAGAGTATTTCACTTCCTATGCACCGCAGTTGTTCCCCTGACTCAGGTACGGATGGGCAGTTTCCAGACCTCGGCTCTTGTAAACAACACAGTTATGAACATAGGGGTGCATATATTCTTTCGAATTGGTGTTTTGGGATTTGGGAGATATATTCCCAGCACTACTGGGATTGCTGGATTGAAAGGCAATTCCATGTTTAATTTCTAGAGGAAAATCTATGCTGTTTTCCACAGTGGCTGCGTTTCCACCAGCCGTGCACTAGGCTGGGTTCCCTTGTCTCCACACCCTCACCAGCACTTGTTTGTTGATTTACTGAGGATGGCCATTCTGGCAGGTGCGAGGTGGTATCTCATTGTGGTTTCATTCGCATCTCTCTGACTATCAGTGAAGTCGAGCGTTTTTTCATATGTCTGTTGGTCATCTGTGTGTCCTCTTTGGAGAAGTGTCTAAAAGACCTTTTGCCCATTTTTTATTTGGATTGTTTGTCTTTTGGTGTTGAGTTGCGTAAGTTCTTTACATGTTCTGGAAATTAACCCTTTGTCCGATATATCACGGGCAAAACATGTTCTCTCAAACACTGGGTTCTCTTTTCATCTTGGTGGTGGTTTCTCAGGCTGTGCAGAAGCTTGATGTAGTCCCATCTGTTTATTTATATTTGTGTGTTCGCCTTGCCCTGGAAGACATAGCAGTAAACGTATTGCTACGAGAGATTTCTGAGCGTTACTACATACGCTTTCTCTTAGGATTTTCATGATTTTGTGACTTACATTGGAGTCTTTATCCATTTTGAGTTTATTCTTCTGTGTGGTGTGAGTTGGTGATGTAGTTTAATTTCTTTACATGTATCTGTCCAATTTTAAGCCATGTTTTCCATTGCTGCCTAGTAGTTTCTTTTCTGAAGGTACCACTGTGTGTCCAGTCATTTTTTTATTCTCAGGCATTTTGTTGGATGGAGGCACAGACTAGGTGAGAGGGCCACACTGCACTGCGTATTTGGACTAAATGGTACCAGTTGCATCAGTGAAGGATGGGAATAGGGAGTCATTCAGCGGCAGGCCTTGTTCTGTCCCAACACTGAATGTGCCTGGTGAACCCTCTTCTTTCTTCAGCTGAGTAGTTCTAGGTAAAGATGAAGACAAGGCTAAGGGTGGCTACATCTTAAGGTCTGGGACTTGGGAATGTGAGATGCAGCCCACAGCTGCAGCCCCTCTCACTCTGGGCCCCCAAGCGTAGCATCCCCATGAAGATCTCCGATGGGGCGAGGGGCCCAGTGGAGAGCGGAGGCCGCAGACAGGGGCAGCGCTATTCCCTGCAGGCCGGTCCAGGGCTCTCTGTCAGCTGAGATGAGTAACTCCTCACCCTCCAGCTGCCCTCTCTGCCTGATTCTGTTTCACAATCCAGAAATAGAAACTTTCTCGTATCTGGAGGTGAGCCGCTGTCTCACAGGCATTGCACCACATCCTGATCACTTCCTCTTGTATCACAGGAAGTGGGCCCTCTCTTTACCCACAGAGCAGAGGCCGGGTGTTCCCAGCGCACAGGAGGACACCGCAGGCTCCTCAGGCCTCCAGGATGCCCGTCCCTGCCTCCTGGCCCTGCCCTCCTCCTGGCCTGCTGCTGACTCTGCTGCTGGGCCTCGCAGGTGAGCACACCTTGGGGTAGAATCTCCTTTCCCTGCCCCGGGACCACTTCCTGCCACTGAATTTTAGAGCTTTTAGGAAATTATGGGTGTGTCACAAAGGCAAAAGACAGGGCATGATCCGAGACCCTGAAATCAGGGATTTCAATGCTTCTTCTGTGGGCGCATCACTGGCACCCATCTACCAGAGGTGTCAAAACAGGTGATGCTTCAAACCACAGAAGCGACAACTTTGTGGGTATATTAAATGCTCTCTCTAATCCTCCCAACTTCCGTGTGTGACACCTATGACTATCATCACTGATTTGCAGAAGAGGAAACTGAGGCAGAGAGAGTAACTAGTCCCATGTCACCTATGTAAGGCAGTGGTTCAGCCTGGATTGAAGTCCAGGAGAAGCAGCTCCAGAGCTCATTCTTTTAACCAAGTCATACAGCTTCTCAGCAGAGGCTGATTGTGGAAAAATCAGAAAACATGGAACTTAAACCAAAGACTAGTCCTTAGCCATCAGAGCACCCAGAGACCCAGAGATCAAGTTCTGCTGTTGACTCAGGAACTTTTGTTCGTGATGTGTTGCGTGGTGCCTGTGCGCTAAGTATGTTACTGAGCATTTCATATGTGTTATGATTTCATGAATCCTCCAAACAACCTGTACGCTGTCATGGTAGGTCATGCTTTTCCATATATTTGTGACACATGTATCAGCGTGTGCGTGTATGGGTGTGTATGAATGGGTGCCAGAGAGGGCATACACACATACACAGCGGGTTTTTGAAAGTCCTTTTTGTTCTCTTTAACATTCTCTTGTCTCCATGAAGTGCACAGGAACAGATGATAGTTCTTTTTGTCCCTCAGCCACCCTTCCTCCTTTCTGTTTCTTGAATTTATCCTCTTTGTTCCCCAAACGCTTAGGACAAACAGGCTGCTCTTGGTAAAATGGACAGAGTTTTGTGCATTATAATCTTGGCATCCCTTCCTCCATGACGGCTGGGGGTGAGGAGGAAAACAGTGGATAAAAGATAGAGTCTTTTTCCTGTATGATCGATGTCTATAATTCTACCCATAGCTACATCTATATCTATATCTAAATTCCCTAATGTCAGTTGACACATCCAGGCCCCAGGGAGTATAATGAGTAATACCTTCGCAATTTCTTGAACACCCACCACGTGCTGACGCAGTCGGAAATCCCTGCGTCTGTTATCCCGTGTGATCACTATACCCAAAGTGGATCCTCTCCTCACCCCTACCTAGACAAGCAGGGGGGAAAGTCACAGACAGGTTCAAAGTCACTCAATGATAAATGGTAGAGCTATGATTTGAGCTCAACCAGTCTGATCCGAGCCCTGATGGGTCTCACCAGTACCCCACTGCTTCCTATTACAGACCAGGGACAGGCCCGGAGCGGGTCTGCCTCCGGCTGGCCAGTGGTGTGTGGGCTCTTGACTTGGTGCAGGAAGAGTTCACAGCGCGAGTCCAGGTGACCGTGAGAGAGCATTTATCAAAGCTGGGGACAGTGAAACAAAGGAGGGACGTGGAGTAGAAGAAGCAGCTGCAGAGAGCCGAGGCGGCGCTCTGCTTTGGCTCCCTAAAAACACTAGAGGAAAGCAGTGAGCCAAGGTGGGGCCCCTGTAGAGTCACTGAAAAACATAAGTCACAGTGACACAAGGGAGTCAAAACAGGGCTGCTTTCAGCTCACTGGGAAGTCGGAGAATATCGGGGCCTGGGAGACAGGATAAGCAGGTAAACCTGGGCCGGGCTACCGGGCTCGCTGGTGCCCTGGTTGCAAGTCCCACGGAGGGAGGTGAGTCTTAGGGGAGGGTGTCAGCAGAGTATTCATCAGCTTCCTAAGGATGTTTTCAAAATGCTAATGCATCACAATGAGCATATAAAAGAGTTTGGAATTATTGTTTGGCTTGCCTTAACTGTTTACCTTTATCCTGGGCCTGTCTGGCTCTAATGGGGTCTTTGATACTTGTTCCCTGCCCTCTCTGTCCTTAGGTTTAGTTGGCCCGACTGGCATTAGTTGGGTCTCTGCACTCTATCGCCCCAAGCAGCGTGATTGAGACTGTGCATTGTCTGCTCAGGGAGGTCAGATGTAAACCATTGGCTCTCAAAGGACCTTGGTTGGGGAAAATAACATCTTGGGATTCACTGGCAGGCTGTAAGCCGGTCCACTTGTTTGGCCTTGTGGAATTATCCTGTCTCAGTTTCCCCATTCCACGGGGAATTTCCCAGCTTCTTACTAGCTGTCTTCACTTCCGATGAGATTTCTGCCACTTGTGCCAATGAGCGTGGGGAACGGTGAGTGCTGGGGGTGAAGGTTTGTGGTTTTCTGCTCCTGGGTTCTTCTGCTTTTTTCATATGCAGAAGATGCTTTTGTTTTTCCAACAAGTTATCTAGTTGGGAAACTCAGTTTCTGACCTAATTGCCATAGATTTCCCCACTTAAAATGGGCTTCCGGATTTCGGGGGAGGGGTCTGATCAGAAATTCACACATGTTATACAAATATTTCTTTCATACTTACAATGTACCAAAATGTTTTAGGAACTCGGGGTGTGTTGGTGAATAAGAGACAAAGTAGCTGCTCTTGTGGAGCTTATATCCCAGTGGGAAAAACGACAGAAAACAATAGACATAATAAATAAGTAAATAATACAGAATATTAGAAAGTGCTAATTGTTAGGAGGAATATTAAAGTATAGCTGAATAGGACAGTTGAGGAGACCTAGGTGGGACGTATATTAAACAGGGTAGTCCGGGTGGGCATCACTGAGAAGGGGAAGTTGGAGAAACTTTGAAAGGAAGTTGGGAGTGAGCCCTGGTGTTACCTGGGAGAAGAGCCTTCCTGTCAGGGAACAGCACAGGCAGAGTCCCGAGAGAGAATCTTCCTGCTTTGTGCAATTATTTAAACTTTTGCCCGTAGTGACAAGGTGGCATTTGCAAGTTTTGAAGAAAGAAGCGACATAATGTGACATGAGGTTTAAAATATCATAGCTTTTTGCTGAGCGTAGGCTACAACAGGACATAGATGAAAGCAACTGGAGCATTCCTGCAAACAAGGAGAAGGGACTTGTACCAGGACAGCAGCCAGCAGAAGAGGGGGGAGGATGGAGACTTGGGTGCATGCGGAAGGGGACCCGCAGGACTTCTGATGCAAGGGATTCGGGGTGGGAGCAAGACTCCATGCATTTGGGAACCGATCGTTCCCTGAGAAAAGATTACAAACATCCAATAACAACACTAGCATAGGAACCTTATTGGTAATGAAAGAAATAAAAATTTAAAAGTAAGATACCATTTTTCACTTATGTTGGCAAAGATTAAATCTTTAAAAATATAGAATCTACTGTTTACCAGGGAGTATGCAGCTGGGAGCTGAAAGGGTGGTCACACATGTACCGCTAGCTGGATGTGTGCGTTGCACAGCCTTTTTGGAGAGCCTTTTGGCAATACTTTACTTTAAATACTTTAAAAAACTGTAATCCAATTGAAGCAATCTTCCCATTACCAGAAATTTTCTCTAGGACGTAATTAAACATTTACCTCAAAACGTGATTAAAAGACTATCCCCTGCACCACTGCTTACAGTAAAGTCTGCAGACGATCAAATGTCTGACAGAGAGCAAACACGAGTAAACGGGGGCACACGACCCTGCCGGCAGACCCTGGTCTTCCCCTCCATGCCATTCTCCGCCCCGCTCAGCTTCCTCCTTCCCCAGCGTCTACTTCCCACAGAGTCCAACAATCGCTTTCTCAGAGCGCTGACCTGGGTCTGGACAAACTAAAAGGAAATCTTCTGGGGACCCGTGGGCAATGCACTCCTCACTGACAGAACTGACCTGTGAGGGGACAAACAGCCTTTCCTGACTTTTAGACGCAATCCTGTGAAGGTGTGAAGCTGAAGTTATGGCAGCAGCTCTCAGGACCGTCAGACAAGCCTAAGGCCAAACAAACTGGGGCTGAGGCAGAACAGTGTCCTTAATGGCCCCTCGGAGCTGCGTGTTGTGTGAGATAATGAATGTCCTTGGTTACTTAGGTCAGTTATGTTTGGCCGTTTACCTTTGGTCAAAAGTATCCTGACTGATAGAAGCCGGACAACAGAAGACGTTAGAGCCGGTGAGACTTATGCCCCAGAAGTATTTATGAATCGTGGATGCGCAGTTAAGAGAAAAAGATTACAAAATCATGTTACCATTTTGTATTCACAAAACCAAGTACATTAATATGAATTCATTTGCCAAGTAAAAGGTTTTAGAAATTATTCTCTCTGAAATAGTTGTCTTAAAGACAAAAATTTAAATGTTTCTTTATTGCAAATTAATTTTCTGTTTCTTTCTGCAACGAGCATATGCAGGCACGCCTCAGAGCTCCTGTGGGTAGTTGCAGACCTCCGAAATAGAGTGAGTTATGTCTTTGCTAGTGGAGGGTCTTCTTGCCTTTGCTTTGTCAAAAACAGAACGCCTGTGAAGTGCAATCAAGTGAAGCACAATAAAGCCAAGTACAATAAAGCCAATACCATGGGGCATGCCTGTGTCACATAAGAGTCAGCCACTCTTTGCTATTTTTTCTGTCCGTTCAGTGCGATTTTGGGAAGGAAGAAAAGGGAAACATGTCTTCTACTAAGCTATGTTGAAGTGGGAGTATGGTTTTTATCCTACCTGAGGACATTATTTTTTCATTTGCTTTTTTAGAGAGAGAGAGAGAGAGAGAAAGGAGAGAGGAAGGGAGAGAGAGACACCAATGCGAGAGAAGCATCAGTTGGATGTCACTCTCGTGCCCAGACCTGGGATGCACGCCGGGACAGGGGATCAGACGCATTTAGACAGGTGACGCTGGCGCCGGCGCAGGTACCAGGGGTCGAACCCACAACCTAGGTCTGTGTCCTGACTGGGAATTGAACCCACAACGCTTCGGCTATGAGATGACACTCCAACCAACTGAGCCACAGCGGCCAAGGCTGGGAGTAGGCTTTTTTAACAGGGAAAGTTATGCTTTTCTTTCTCAAGTTGTTTTGTGAAATAAAATTTGGTAGCACCAGGCATCAATCATTTCTTGACTACAGAACAATACACAACAGGTTCCATTTCTCTGTGTTGTCATATCATGGCTTTGTACCATTTCCTATCAAAATTTATTCTGTGAAGCAAAAACAGTCCCCAAATGAAGGGTCTTCGGGGGCCATAGGAACAGCAGATGATACAAGTCATCGAAGGTGGGGACCCATCAGGCTTCCTAAGAATACTGCAAGAATGGAGCGCATCATTCTGCGTTCTCCAAACCTCCGTTCCTTTTCTTCTTCTGCCTCCAGGGCCAACGTGTTTCTTCATAATCCTGGCCTATGTCCAGGGCTGACGGAGGTGTATCAAATTCAAGCCGTTGCAGTTCAAATCCGAGCCCAAGGACCTCGGGCTTTTATAAGGCCTCCTTTCAGTGGCAAATTCCTTGAAAACATATCCATCCGAGTGCAATCGTCCTTAAGGCTTCTGAGTGTTTCTATTCTTGTTTGTAAACTTTCATTCTATAATCTAAAAGAATTCTGAGATTGAACCATTACCTCTAAAACTACTCTTCATTGTATCAATTCCAACTTGTTGCTCAGGTTCAGCGGCCCAACCCATTTCAAGAGAGATGTTAAAGCTGAAATTTGGGTAAAAATTCAGTGAGTCTTTAACACCTAATTTCCTCATCGTTGCAAGACCAGCAATGGCCGCCTTAGTGTCTGGGGCACAGACGGACCTGCCCACATGCTCCTTCTGCTTGGGTTGGATCGGTCACGCCATCAGCCACGCGGCTCAGCTGGGCAGCCGAGAGACCCAGGTAAAGGTCCAGCGCACGCCCTCCGTTGCTGGCTCCAAGCAGAACCGCTTGGCGGGGAAAGATTGAACCTCCTCTTTGCGACATCACTTGACCTCTATGTAGCTCAGTTTCCTCATTTGTAATGGGGCATGACATGACAGCTAGCGGGGGGGGTTACATGTATGAGAAGTGTAACATGCTGAGCTCCAGGCCCGCGCAGGGTGTGCACTCACTCAATGAAAGCCATTGTCAATAAACACTTGACAAGGCCTGCACCATCACGCAGGGATGAATAAACAACTGCTCTGTGCTTTCCCGCAGGAGGGGCAGGTGCGGAGCTGCAGGTGATTCAGCCTGACAAGTCAGTGTCGGTGGCAGCCGGAGAGACGGCCACTCTGAGATGCACCCTGACCTCCATTAACACCGTGGGACCTGTCATGTGGTTCCGGGGGATACGGCCCGGCTGGGTGTTAATCTACGATTTCAAAGGAGGCCTCAGCCCCCGAATAACAACCGTTGGAGACACCACGAAGACAGACAACATGGACTTTTCCATCCGCATCAGTAACATCTCCCCAGCAGACGCCGGGACCTACTACTGTGTGAAGTTCCGCAAAGAGGACACTGGCAACGTAGAGTTCAAGTCTGGGGCAGGCACTCAGCTCACCGTGAGTGGTGAGTATGGGACCAGATCCATTGTCCCTGGCGTGTGACAACAGTTATTAGTTCTTTGAGCAACAACTAAGAATCCGCTGTGGCAGTGGGTGCTCATAGTCGGGATCTGATCCCTGGTCTGATTTCACCCCTTCTGCAGGTCAGGGGAGTGAGGCCTGGAGAGGCCAAGCTGTCTGCTCAGGCCCCACGGCTGGTAGTGGGTGGGAAAAGTCTGGAACCATCTTCTGCATGACTCCCCAGCCCCTGCCTCTTCCAATCCTGTCCAGCCTCTTAGTTGCTGGCATGAGGGAGCTGCAGGTCTCAGTGACTTGCCCGTCACAAGGTCAGACATCACCCCGGCCCGCAGAGAGTGCTCCCCTCAGTCTGGCCGGGCCACCCAACCCCTTACTGACACTCCCTGAGCACGTGCTGTGAGCCAGGCCCTGCTCTGGGTGCCGTGGTAGCTGCCGTGAACTGAGCAGGGAAAGGCCCATTTCCTACAAACTTGGTTCTCTTCCCTCCAATGGGAAGAAATGCATGCAAGGCAGGGAGGGGGGAATATGTTTCTTTATTGCCTTCTCAGAAGCATCACATGAGAAGAAAATCTTAAGGGACACAGACCCCCAGTTTACTCTGATAGCCCTGCTGGGCGGGGGACTCAGAAGTTGGATGATTCTCAGACGGTCCTTCATCCCGGGAGAGGGTCCCCCATGTGGGTGACTTCAGGGTCACCTCACTGAGGCAGGGAAAGTGCTCACTTTCCTGTGTGTTTGGCCGGAGGCCTAGGATCCTGAATCCTGAAATATCAGCCCATAAAGGACCTGCAGACCATCCGCCTGCCCCCCATGCACAGGTGGGAGCCTGAGGCCAAGAGGTGACAGCAGTTTTGCCCTTGGTCACCAGGCCAGGGAGTGGGGGCAACATTCCAGAATCTAATAAGAGTCCAAGCATGTTCCTTCCTGCCCTGTCGTGAGACCTCTTTCCATGGAAGACTTGGCCCATAGTAGGTGCTGAATGAAAGGCAACTACACCAACCATTCAACAAAGACCCAGAATATTCCTTTCATTATTTTCTCAAACGTTCACCTGCCCCTCACATTCAGACCCTGAAGCCCAAGGTAACTGAAATCCCCTCACAGCCGTGAGCCTCGTCACCCCCAGTCAAGCACCCCCATCAGCACCTAGAGCTGCCCCTTCTACAGCAGCTGCCTAACCCTCCAGCTTATGGCGACAGTTTCGCTCCTGGACAGCCTGTAGAGGGATGTCAGTTGTTCCCAACCTCTGGTTATTAAAACGGTAAAGCTGGGAATAAATGTGTGCAGGTGTCACTTGCCCAAGACGGAGATGCCCACTGGAATTGCCATTGCTGTGTCAGAGGGTACGTGATTGTAATGTGTGTGGCTATCGCCAATTTTCATCCTAGATGAGGTCGCCATGGAATCCCCCCACAACCCCTGAACATTGGCAGAGAGGGTGGATTTATCCTGAATATTCTGATATTACAGTATTTCCCAAGGTTGTGTTCGTTGCCTGGGTCATCCCAGGTCGTAAGGGGCTCCGTCTGAGGTCTGCTGCCCCCTGGTGGAGCGCTCGTTCCCCTTCCCCAATCTGCCTGCCCAGAGGACCCTGTGGATGAGAAAGCAGGGAGGTGAGGGGGGAGGGGGGAACAACATTGTTCTAGATCCGATCTCTTCCTCATGCCATTTACTCTTGTAACCAGGGCTTTGGCAGAGAGTCCTGTTGATAAATAAAGACTCTAAGACTCAGAGAGGGAACCTGACTTGTGAGCAGGTGGGAAGCTAAGACTTACCCCCAAACAGCCTGACTCACAGCCCCTCGTGTTTGCCGCACCCCTCTGTGCTTGACATACTGGGCAGACAGCTCCAGACCTCTCCTGAAAATCTTAAATTGCTTTGTCCTTCGGCAGTAAAAACTTTGTAAAAGGTTCTGTGGGGGAGGCAGGGCAACGTTACTACCCAGGTCAGTCAGGTACGCAAGTCTCGCCGTGTGCTGACCCTGCTCCGAATGCCGTGGCTCGGCCTATAGAAGCACTTGGGAGGCGGTTCCCCTCCACTGTGGTGGTGTTTGTCCTTCACTGAGCACCTGCAGGAGCGTCCTGGGGACAGGGGCCTGGATGGAGCAGATGGGGGTCACTGAACCCCCAGAAATACCTTGAAAAAAACCCCTGGGTCTACAGACTGAGAATGTGGGCAACAGCCATTTCCCAGGGGGCACAGTGGGGCTCAGCAGGAGCCAAGTTCGTATTCTAGACTCACCTCTCAGGAGGCCCCGTCTTTCGTTTGTTGCAAGAGGGTCTCAAGTCCTGGTCACTTGGAATCAACTCCTCCTTGTTATTCCTTAAAGTCAATATTCGCAGAGAGAAAAGAGGAGGATAGCGGCCAGTGTTGGGACCTGTGAGGTGGTGTAGTTACTCTGTAGTTGGACATGAAGACTGGGGACCACAGCAGACATCCCCGGGACACAGTGAGAGGTGAGGAGACAGCCCCCACCTTTCTCTCAGCCTCCCTTTGCCCCTCTGTAACGCGGCGATGATCGTGGCCTCCTTTAGGGGACCTGAAGGGTGTGAGGTGCTCTGTCTGAATCACCCGGCACAGAGTCGCTCCCCCAGATAGGCTGTTATTTCACGGCGTGGCCCACTTTCTCTTGCGGGGCCCCAGGTTCCTCCCCTGCAGACAGTGGATGCTCCCACCAACCTTTGTGGGAAGGACTGAGGCCACAGTGAGCCTGGTGAGAGAGCCGACCCTAGTGAGCGATGGTGTCATCTCACCGCTGGGTGCTCCTGGGCAAGTCTAGCTTCCTGGAGTCCTCACTTTCCCCGTCGGCGAAGGGGTGATGATCCCAGCTGCCGTTCAGGGGTCCGTGAGGGTAGGAGAGGATGTCTAGAGCGCCCAGTGGGCAGTTCAGGGAGTTACTGAGCGCCGGTGCACAATGGGGGAGCGCATAGACCGAACTTCCTGCCTGGGCTCACATCCCGGCCCTGCTACTTTCTGGCTCTGTGACCTCTGACATGTCGCTCCCCACACTGTGCCTCAGAGTCCTAATCTGTCAGTGACAGCACTGACTTTGCAAAACAGCTACAAAGACTGAAGGAGTGAACACATGCGAAGTGCTTCGAGCGGTGCCTGACATGTAGGAAATGCTCTGTGAACGGGAGCTCTGCCTTGCTGGAGCCACAGGACATGGGACAGGTCACTTTCTTCTCCAGGCTTCAGTATCAATAGGGTTGGAGGTGGGGTTCGGTGCCTTGCACCTTGGCACTCATTGGAATCCCCTGGGAATCTTTCAAAAGTCTGCAGACGTGGGCTCCGCCCTAGCAAATCCGATTTGGTCAGACATAGGCCTGGCAGCCACATTTTTTCACCATCTGGAGTCCGAAGGCCCTGAGCTAGGTGTTCTCTGAGGTCACAGAGAAAACACATTTTTTCCCCTGACAATGGGGCTCCCCCTGCTGCTGGGGCTGTGAGACCGCCACCTTTGGGAGGTGCTGGCTCTTCAGAATCTAACGTGCCAGAGACGGCTCCTCAGAGGCCCAAGGAAATGAGCCCATGTGGAGGGTCAGGGACACCCCCCCTCGGAGCAGGCCAGGGCTGAGAGTGGCCCCCTGCTCTCCAGGCCTGAGGACACGCAGCCCAGACACCCTGTCACATCCAAGCTCCGTGGCCGGGGACACCTTCCCACATTTAAACACCTGCGTGCCTAAGCAGGCCCGGGATTCCCCGCGAACACTCACTGCCCAGCCCCAGAGCCCTTCCAATGCCAACAGGCCAGCATGTCACTGCTGAAGGAATCCACCTTCCCTGGGGAAATGCTCCCAGCTTCCATAAAAAGCCGATCTGCTGGGAAACGCCTGGGATCTGGTGTGTGTTTTCAAAGTCACTTCATGAAATTTGGTTCCTAAGGAGATCATTTCTAAGAAGAGAGAGAATCATAATATGATGACTTCTCTGCCGTCTTATTTTTAATCCTCACCCAAGGATATGTTTACTGATGTGAGAGAAGGAGGCAGGAACAGAGACAGGCATTGGGGGTAAAACATAAATATGGGAGAGAAACATGGATTGGATGCCTCTTGTACGCACACAAAAACCTAGGCATGTGCCATGACGGAAATGAAACTCTCAACCTTCCGGTGTATGGGATGATGCTCCAATCAGCTGAGCCACCTGACCAGGGCTCTCTGCTTTTCCCGTCTGAGGTCTTGACGGCAGTTGTGGGGAGCAGGACTTGGGACTTTTCTTGCTGCCCATGTCTTCGGCAGACGTGAGCAGAGCACGGACTTGGGCCAGGTAGTGTAGGGCACCTGGGAGGAAAGCCCTGGCTGCCTGGCATGGAGCCAAACTAAGAAAACAAAGGCCTCGACCTCACGGTGCCTTTCCTCCCCTAGCATATCGCTGGTCATGCGGTTTGGCCCCCTAACATTTCCTCCCTAAGGATAACATCTCGGCCTCCGAAGTATTTCATCTCCAGGCCCAGAAAACAAAACCAGGCCCAGCTGCATGGATGAAGGCCCCCAGCCCTGGGGCTGACCAATCAGTGGACACCATGACCCTGAAAGGACACCCCTGGAAAGCCGATGACTATGCTATTGACATCCTCCCCTGAGACCACCCCTAACGTTCCCACCTGCAAGAGCAAGATAAAACCTTCGGGACAAAGGCCCCACTGAGCATGCTTCCTCCCAGCCACGCCCTTTCCTTTCCCCTCTTCTTCCTCCATGGGCACCCGTCTCTTAAACTGTAAGGGACCGCACGAGACTTGCAACGAGGGGAGCAGCAGGCAGCGGCAGCTTGTCCCAGGCTGACCCCCTGAACCTGTCCCCGAGGCCCCTTTTCTCCGATTGGCCAATGAGCCAAAGCCCTTGCTCTCCCCTATCTTCTTCTGTGCTACGCGCTTCCTTGTTTCACTGTCCAGAGTGTGCTTTTGCTGCGGCCAATGCATTCTTGCTTGTGCTCCTGCACTTTGTCTCTTGACGGAAATCTTTCCCTCAAGAAGACAACCACCGAGGTCTCATCATCTTGCCAGCACAATCTATGCTATGCTTTTCTTTTGCCTTCTTGCTACTTAAGGGACAGATCAGTCCAGAACTAGAAAGACCAGGTCTAACGATAACAATGATAGGTGTTAATGCTATTACGCACCTAAATATTCCAGGCACCACGTTTTACATGCCCTCTCTCTGCTCCTACCAGGGTGGTGCTTTGATCCACTTTGTCCAGAAGCAGACACCAAGGTTCAAGAGTAAAGGACAGAGATGCTTAAATTTATCCTGAGTGCAGTGAGATGAGCCCTGCCCGGTGCTCCAGCTAGCGGGGGGGTTACATGTATGAGAAGTGCAACATGCTGAGCTCCAGGCCCGCTCAGGGTGTGCACTCACTCAATGAAAGCCATTGTCAATAAACACTTGACAAGGCCTACACCATCATGCAGGGATGAATAAACAACTGCTCTGTGCTTTCCCGCAGGAGGGGCAGGTGAGGAGCTGCAGGTGATTCAGCCTGACAAGTCAGTGTCGGTGGCAGCCGGAGAGACGGCCACTCTGAGATGCACCCTGACCTCCATTAACACCGTGGGACCTGTCATGTGGTTCCGGGGGATACGGCCCGGCTGGGTGTTAATCTACGATTTCAAAGGAGGCCTCAGCCCCCGAATAACAACCGTTGGAGACACCACGAAGACAGACAACATGGACTTTTCCATCCGCATCAGTAACATCTCCCCAGCAGACGCCGGGACCTACTACTGTGTGAAGTTCCGCAAAGAGGACACTGGCAACGTAGAGTTCAAGTCTGGGGCAGGCACTCAGCTCACCGTGAGTGGTGAGTATGGGACCAGATCCATTGTCCCTGGCGTGTGACAACAGTTATTAGTTCTTTGAGCAACAACTAAGAATCCGCTGTGGCAGTGGGTGCTCATAGTCAGGATCTGATCCCTGGTCTGATTTCGCCCCTTCTGCAGGTCACGGAGTAAGGCCTGGAGAGGCCAAGCTGTCTGCTCAGGCCCCACGGCTGGTAGTGGGTGGGAAAAGTCTGGAACCATCTTCTGCATGACTCCCCAGCCCCTGCTTCTTCGAATCCCGTCCAGCCTCTTAGTTCTAAGTATTAGGGAGCTGCAGGTCTGAGTGACTTGCCCGTCACAAGGTCAGACCTCACCCCTGCCCGCAGAGAGAGCTCCTCTTAGTGTGGCCGAGTCCCTCCCCACCCCTTACTGACAGTCGCTGAGCACCTGCCGTGAGCCAGGCCCTGCTCTGGGTGCCGTGGGAGCTGCCGAGAACTGAGCAGGGAAAGACCCATTTCCTACAAACTTGGTTCTCTTCCCTCCAATGGGGAGAAATGCATGCAAGGCAGGGAGGGGGGAATGTGTTTCTTTATTTCCATCTCAGAATCATCACATGAGAAGAAAATCTTAAGGGACACAGACCCCCAGTTTACTCTGATAGCCCTGCTGGGCGGGGGACTCAGAAGTTGGATGATTCTCAGACTGTCCTTCATCCCGGGAGAGGGTCCCCCATGTGGGTGACTTCAGGGTCACCTCACTGAGGAAGGGAAAGTGCTCACTTCGTGTGTTTGGCCGGAGGCCTAGGATCCTGAATCCTGAAATATCAGCCCATAAAGGACCTGCAGACCATCCGCCTGCCCCCCATGCACAGGTGGGAGCCTGAGGCCAAGAGGTGACAGCAGTTTTGCCCTTGGTCACCAGGCCAGGGAGTGGGGGGCAACATTCCAGAATCTAATAAGAGTCCAAGCATGTTCCTTCCTGCCCTGTCGTGAGACCTCTTTCCATGGAAGACTTGGCCCATAGTAGGTGCTGAATGAAAGGCAACTACACCAACCATTCAACAAAGACCCAGAATATTCCTTTCATTATTTTCTCAAACGTTCACCTGCCCCTCACATTCAGACCCTGAAGCCCAAGGTAACTGAAATCCCCTCACAGCCGTGAGCCTCGTCACCCCCAGTCAAGCACCCCCATCAGCACCTAGAGCTGCCCCTTCTACAGCAGCTGCCTAACCCTCCAGCTTATGGCGACAGTTTCGCTCCTGGACAGCCTGTAGAGGGATGTCAGTTGTTCCCAACCTCTGGTTATTAAAACGGTAAAGCTGGGAATAAATGTGTGCAGGTGTCACTTGCCCAAGACGGAGATGCCCACTGGAATTGCCATTGCTGTGTCAGAGGGTACGTGATTGTAATGTGTGTGGCTATCGCCAATTTTCATCCTAGATGAGGTCGCCATGGAATCCCCCCCACAACCCCTGAACATTGGCAGAGAGGGTGGATTTATCCTGAATATTCTGATATTACAGTATTTCCCAAGGTTGTGTTCGTTGCCTGGGTCATCCCAGGTCGTAAGGGGCTCTGTCTGAGGTCTGCTGCCCCCTGGTGGAGCGCTCGTTCCCCTTCCCCAATCTGCCTGCCCAGAGGACCCTGTGGATGAGAAAGCAGGGAGGTGAGGGGGGAGGGGGGAACAACATTGTTCTAGATCCGATCTCTTCCTCATGCCATTTACTCTTGTAACCAGGCCTTTGGCAGAGGGTCCTGTTGATAAAGACTCTTAGACTCAGAGAGGGGACCTGACTTGTGAGCAGGTGGGAAACTAAGACTGACCCCCAAACAGCCTGACTCACAGCCCCTGGTGTTTGCCGCACCCCACTATGCGCAGACAGCTCCAGACCTCTCCTTGAAAATCTTAAATTGCTTTGTCCTTCAGCAGTAAACACTTTGTAAAAGGTTCTGTGGGCGAGACAGGGCAATGTTACAACCCAGGTCAGACAGGTACGCAAGTCTCGCCATGTGCTGACCCTGCTCCTAATGCCGTGGCTCGGCCTATAGAAGGTGGCAGCCCCTGAGTTGTCTCTGGAGTCTTCTGGTCACCTGCATGTCTGCCACTCCCCACTGTTCCCATTGTGCCTCAGGTTTGGGATGGACCTGTGCCACCACGGTGGCCACCCTGGTTCATTCAGATGAGGAAGAACGTGTTTCCACCCATCAAAGGTGATATCCGTGCCATGTCCTGCAGCCCGGCCTCCACTCTGGCTCCAGCACCAGACAGTTTTCCCCGCCCCTTGGCGCGGCTTGGTGCTACCGGGGTTCACCCCCGGGGGGACCTGTGTGCAGAACCATGAATGTGCCCGTGTGGCTCGAAACGTCTGAGAAGACCCAGCCAGGTGTCCTCAGTTAATGACGCCCGTCTAGTGGTCCAAAGAATCAATGAGTTGTGATTTTCTTTTTTGTAAATTTGCATACATGAAGCCTCTATTCTGTCTTGTCTCTAGATAAGAGTAACCACTTGAATAATGTCTTCATTGCGGTGGGCGTGGTGTGTGCCTTGCTGGTGGCCCTGCTGATCGCTGCCCTCTACCTCCTGCGAGTCCAGCAGAAGAAAGGTGAGTGGATCCCCTGCTTCCTCCCCAAAAGTTTGCCCCTGGGCCGTCCTTTCCAGAGGGAGGGGTCACGGGAAAGGGCTCCGCATAGCTCAGGCCCTGAGGATGTCCAACTTGTCGCAGTCATGAGCAAGAGGGCCAGAGGCAGCAGTGCCATGGCTGGCGCGACCGCTTACCCAGGCTGGAACCCGGGGGGGTCCCTCCGGGGCCTTCCCTTCATGGGTGCCAGATGGCCACCTCTGCCCCAGGCCTCCCCTCTTCATGGGACCACTGTCGAGGTGGGAAATGGAACTGCCAGGGTGGCAAGAAGGTCTCAGGGAGAAATAATATTCCCAGGAACCCCTGGCAAACTTTTGCTTTCTTCTTACCTGTCCAGGCTACGTGCCCAGCTCATAGGCAGGAGGCTGGAAGTGGGTAGGGATACCACCCTCCCCACCTGCATGGCTGTTGGGATGATTAAGCAGTCTCCAGTTCATCCTAGACTTTCCCACCCAGACCAGGCACTCAGGTGACTATGAGTGGTCACAGCATGGGCCTCCTTTGTCTCCTGTGTATGACAGTGAACCAACTATAATCACAACCGCTCACTGAACATTTCTTACAAGCACATTTCAGTTCCTCTATGATCTACTTTCCTGTCAACCACCCTGTGAGGTTGGAGTTTTACAGAAAGGACTCAGGGCAATAGATGGGCGTTGTGAGGACGTCTTGTCAGAAAACCAGGTGATTAGGGCTAAGCTAATCAAGGTAATCTGAGTCCCTGAGGACAGGCCTACCAGCCTGTACAACAAATATGTGATAGTTAGTGCCCTTCATTTAGGCATTGTCACGAGGGCCTAGAGAGTCTCCTTTTCTATGAATAAAATATGTCTCATTTCTCTCTCTTGTACCATCAGAAGGGGATTGGGTCATGTTTCTAAAAGCCTTTTCTCCAGGAGACCTTTGCCATACACACGTTCCTCCCAAGTCCAACGGTGTTGTCCTCATCCACTCGGTCAATGCCGAGCCACCAAGTGTTATGTCCCTGCTGTGAGAAACGTAACCGTGCAATGGGGACGACAACTTTTCTTCAAAGAACAGATATACAGACGTCGTGTAAATGTGTTTCCTAATAACTTAGTCATATGTGCACATCAGGTTGCAAGTAGAGTCCGTAATTCTGTGCTCATATCATTAAAGACATTGGTTTTCTACAAAACCAATACCATTACACACAATAAAATTAACAGTTATTCCCTGATGTCATCTAAAGGAAAATGTATACTGAAACTTTCCAAATTTCTTTTATAGCTGTTTTTTAGTGCTCAAAATTGGTTGCAATTCAGATATAAATGCTTGGATAAATTTTTCCGTGAAACCATCCGGGCCTTGGCCGTTTCGAGGGGGGAATTCTCCATTGCGTCAGTTTCCTTAATAGTTCAGGGCAGTTCACATCATGAGTTTCATATCAGGGGAATTGTGGTAGGTTGTGCTTTTCAAGGACTGTGGTGCATTTTTCTAAGTCGCCAAATGTCTGCCTGTTGAGTTGTTCATCATATTCTCTTAGTAACCTCTTGATGTCTGTACAACCAGACACTCTATCTTGTCTCATTCCTGATATTGTAATGGTGTCATTTATCCGTTATTCTTTGTCAGGCTTGCTAGAAGTTTTTCATTTTGTTGATCATTTCAAAGCACTCATGTTTTGTTTTGTTGATTTTCTCCATTGTGTTCTGTCTTCAATTTCACTGATTGATTTTTAAATTTTTGTAAATTTTTCACTCCCAGTTTACATTCAGTATTATCTTTTATCACTTTCAAGTGTACAGCACAGTGGTTAGGCAACCACATGCTTTACAAAGAGTCCCTCATATTTCCAGCACCTAACTGGCACCATATATAATCACTACAGTATTATTGACTATGTGCTGCATGTTACTTCCCTATGACCATTTCGTAACTACCAACCTATACTTCTGCTTCCCTTGACCCTATACACCAAGTTCCCCAATTTCCTCTGTAAACCCACAGTCCATTCTCTGTATCTATGCATGTTTCTCTTTTATTTGTTCATTTATATTTTTCTTCAGATTCCACATAAAAGTAAAATCATATGGTATTTGTCTTTCTCCGACTGACTTATTTCAAGTAGCATAATACCCTGCAGGTCCATCCATACTGTTGCAAATGGTAAGATTTCTCTTTTTCATGCCCAAGTAACATTGTCCAAGTATCCACTTGTCTATTGATGGGCACTTGGGTTGCTTTCGTAGCTTGGCTGTTGTAAATAACACTGTAGTGAACATATGGGTGCACATATTCTTTCAAATTTGTGTTTTGGGTGTCAGATCTATATCCAAAAGTGGAATTTCTGGGTCATAGGAATTCCACTTTTTTTTTGTTAAGGAAACTTCATACTTCCTTTCACAGTGGCTGCACCAATCAGCATTCCCACCAAGACTGAACAAGGTTTCCCTTTTCCACATCCTTACCAATGCTAGTTGTTTATTGATTTATTGATGGTAGCCATTCTGATGGGGTGAGATGATATCTCATTGTGGTTTTAATTTGTGTTTCTCAATGATTGGTGACATTAAGCATCTTTTTATATGTCTACCAGTTATCTGTATGTCTTTTTGGGGGAAGTGTCTATTCAGGTCTTCTATACATTTTTTTCTTTTTCCATTTTTTAATTGGATTGCTTGATTTTTTTATTTTTTAAAAGTCATGTTTATTTTATTACAGTTGTCTCAGTTTTTCCCCATTTGCCCTCTTCCACCCATCCCACCCTCCGCCCCTCTCCCACAGTCAATTCCCACACTGTTGTCCATGTCCATGGGTCATTCATACGTGTTCTTTGTCTAGACCCTCCCCCTTCTTTCCACCCTTGTCCTCCTTCCCCATCCCCTCCAGTCACTTTCAGTCTGCTCATGTTTCTATGCCTGTGATTTATGTTGTTCGTTAATTTTGTTGAATAGATTCCACTTATAGGTGAGATCATATGGTATTTGTCTTCCACCAACTGGCTTATTTCACTTAGCATAATATTGTCCACTTCCATCCATGTTGTCGCAAAGGTAGGAGTTCCTTCTTTCTTTCTTTTTTCCTAAATGCAGATTTTATTTATTTATTTTTAAGTGTCAAAATCCTTTATAAAATATGAAAAATTTTCAATCACTATAAAGTCTTGGCAATTAAAAAACATGACACTATCACAGAAATAATCAAGTAGATCAATAAAATAAAATGAGCATTCTAGAAACAAATGTATATATCTAACAATGTAATATATGATTAAATTGATATTTCAAATCACTGGGGAAAATAAGGCTTATTCAACAAATAAGGTGCATGGACCACTGTCACTTGAAATAAAACAAATATAGAGACCTATTTCACACATTATGCAAAATATATTCAGGTGAGTTACATATCAATATGTAAAACCTAAGGAGTTTTAGGAGAAAATACAAAATAATATTTTTCTTACCCTGAAGTAAAATATTCAAACCTAGAAGCTAAAAAGTAAAATATTGACAATATGACTGTATTAAACATTTAAGACTATACAATAATATACATATAAAAAAGTTAAAGGACAAGTAATAGAATAGGAAAGTATTTGCAACACATGTAAAAAAGGGTTAATAGTTGTTTTTTTAAGGGAAAAAATCTACAAACATTTAACAAAAAAATGGATAAAGAATACCAAAAAGTCATTTAAAGCTTTTTTAAAATAATAGAAATAGACAAGAAATAGACACAAACAGGTTTAGTTTCAACAAATAATAAAGCAACAATTAAAATAACATATCATTGTCACAATCAGATTAATAAATATTTAAAATATTGGTAATATCAAGTATTGGGAACTGTGAAAGGAACTGGGTATTCGTAGACTCTTTTTCTTCATCTCCTTAAAGCAGTCTCTTTAGCATATTTTGCCTTGCTGGTTTGGTGGAGGTGTATTCTTTTAGCCTTCTTTTATCTGGGAAACTCCTTATTTTACCTTTCATTTTAGCTGAGAGTCTTGCTGAGCAGAGCAGTCTTGGTTGCAGACCTTTGCTTTTCATTCCTTGGAATATTTCTTACCATTCCCTTCTGGCTTGTAGCGTTTCTGTTGAGAAGTAAGCTGCTAGCCATATTGGAGCTCCCTTATACGTTACTACCTCTTTCTCCCTCGCTGCCTTTAGGATTCTCTGTTTGTCTTTGATATTTGCTATTTTAATGATGATGTGTCTTGTAGTGGGCCTCATTGGGTTCCTCTTAAATGGGACCTTCTGTGCTTCCTGGATTTGTGTGACTTTTTCTCTCCTCAAATTAGGGAAGTTTTCCATCATTACTTTTTCAACAGGTTCTCAATTCTTTCCTCCTCCTCTTCTCCTTCTGTTATCCCTATTATACTAATGTTATTATGTTTCAAGTTGTCCTGCATTTCCCTAAACACCCGTTCATTCTTTTTGAGGGTTTTTTTTTTTCATTTTCTTGCTCTTCCTGGGAGCTTTTTTCTACCTTATCACCCAGCTCACTGATTTGATCCTCTGCTTCATCTAGCCTGCTTTTGATTCTTTCTACTGTGTTCTTCAATTCAGAAATTGTATTCTTCATTTCCTCTTGTCTCTTATTGATAGTGTTTATGTCTTTTTTCATAGTGATATAGTTTGCAGTAAGTTCCTCATAGTTTCTTGTAGTTCTCTCTGAGCTCACTGAGCTCATTGAGCTTCCTTAGAACGATTGTTTTGAACTCAGTATCTGATAGTTTACCTCAATTTCATTTAGTTCTCTTTCTGGGGATTGCTCCTTTCCTTTAGTTTGGGGGGTGCTTCTTTGTCTTCCCCTTATTTGTGAGACTCTTCTTCTTTGCTTCTGCTTCTTAAATTCATCTGTCTTGATTTCCTGACTTTGTGGTGTGAGCTTCTGTGGTAGGAGACTGCGTTTTTTCTTTCTGGATCTGCCTCTGATGATGTTGGATGTTCTCCCTATCTGACCTTAGGCAGTCTGTTCAAGACTTCCAGGAATCTACGGTCCGTGGCTGTCTCCTTTAGTTGTTAATCTAGTCACTCTGCACTCAGCCGTCAGGCTTGGGCACCACAGAGCAGGGCAGAGTCACTCCTGGGGACAGGGTTATTGGGTCCTCTCACTCTGCTGCTGCTCAGGAGAGTGGTCTGCCTGAGCAAGATGGCCTCTGCCATAGGGGGGATGAGTCAGCACTGGGATCCCGCTGGCTACTCTCTAAGTGCTCTCCCTAAAGCCTACTTCCCCAGTCTCTCCTCAGGTGTCTGTAGCCCACTCTGACCCGACCTTTGCCAGAGAGCAGGATAAGTGGCTGCAAATAAAAATTTATTTGTTGGCCCTTTAAAAGGCTCTTTGTGTCTCCAGCTGCCTGTGTCTGGCAGAGAGCAGCCCTGCCGCTTTTCACAGCTGGCTGTTATCTGTACTTTTAGGGCTCTGGTGCTGTAGGCTGAAGAACCCGGTTTAGATCCCATTCTTCTCAGGGTGATCCAACTGGTTGTTTCAATATCCTTCTGGTGCTGACACCTTTGGGTGTCCTGCCCACCTTCTTGAGTCTCTACCACACTCCTTACCAGTTAGGTTGTGCTAAAGCTGATTCTTCTGTCTGTCTGAGGTTATAAGGCTCCTTTCTCGCTATTGTTCAGTTTTTTGTTCCAGGTGATTCCTTCACAATTTAGTTGTAGTTCCAGATTGGTCCTGGGAGGAGGTCACTATGACTTCTATTCAATCCTCCGCATCATGAATTTTCTCAGATTGTTTGATTTTTTTAAACATTGAGTTGCATAAGTTCCTTATAAATTTTGGATATTAACTCCTTTATCAGGTGTATCATTGGCAAATATGTTCTCCCATTCAGTGGGTTATCTTTCCATATTTTCGATTCTTTTTTTTTTTTTTTGCTGTGCAAAAACATTTTGGTTTTATGTAGTCCCTTTGTTCATTTTTCTTTTGTTTTTCTTGCATGGGGAGATATATTGGAAAAAATATTTCTAAGAGTGTTTGAGATTTCACTGCTTTTGTTTTTTTCTCAGATTTTAATGGTATTAAATCTTACATTTAAGTCTTTAATCCATTTCGAATTTATTCTTCTGTACTGTGAAGAAGGTGGTCTAGTTTTGGGGTTTTTGGCATACATTTGTCCAATTTTCTCAGCATCATTTATTGCAAAAACTGTCTTTAGCCCACTGTATGTTCTTGCTTCTTTGTCAAATATTAATTGACCATATAGGCATAGATTTATTCTTGGATTCTCTGTTCTGTTCCATTGATCTCTATGTCAATTTTCATGCCAATACCATGCTCTTTTGATCATTATGGCCTTGTAGTATTATTTGACATCAGGTAGTGTGATTCCTTCAATTCTGTTCTTCTTTCTCAAGATTGCTGTGGTTATTTAGTGTCTTTTAAGGTTCCATATAAATTTTTATTATTTGTTCTAGTTCTGTCAAATACACCATTGGTACTTTTATAGAAATTACATTAAATCTATAGATTGCAGTGGATGTATGGACATTTCAACAATGTTAATTCTTCCTATCCATGAGCTCTATATAAGCTTTTAATTATTTGTGTCTTCTTCAATTTCTTTCTTTAATGTCATTTCTTAAAGGACCTGATTACAGGTCCTTTACCTCCTTGGTTAAATTTATTCCTCCTTATTTTTTTCATGCAATTGTAAAATAGATCATTTTCTTCATTTCCCTTTCTGCTAGTTCATAACTGGTATATAAAAATTGATTTTGGGGTATTTATTTTGTATCCTATGATTTTATTAAATTTACCATTGACAGTATTTTTTGGTAGAATATTTAAAGTTCTCTATATACAGTGCATGTCACCTACAAATAATGACAGTTTTACTTCTTCCTTTCCAATGTAAATGCCTTTTATTCCTTCTTCTGGTCTGATTGATATGGCTAGGACTTCAGTACTATTTTGAATGAGAGTGGTGAAAGAAGATATCCCTGTCTTGTCCCTGATTTTAAGGGAAATGGCTTTCGTTTTCCCCCTTGAGTATGATGTTAGCTGTGAATTTGTCATATATGGTCTTTATTATGTTGAGATATGTTCCCTTTATGCCCATTTTGCTGATAGTCAATTTTAATGATTTTTCTCCTTTTTCCTTTATAGTTTCCTTCCTTCTACTTGCTTTGGGATGATTTAGTTCTTTCTTTTCTCATTCTGGGAACTTAGATGACTCATTTTAGACCTTTTGTTTTTTGCCATTGCCACAACTGAATCGTGTTTTGTGCCTGAGGAATTAGGAGGGAGGACAAACTACGATGCCTGGCTGCCACATTATTTCCTCCAGTGCTCCGATCCTGAGTCAGGGAGGTTTTCTCTTCTATGTCTCAGAGTCCTCCTTCGTTTGTACCTGGTGGAATTTCTAGGGGTCATATTACTGAACAGGAAAGCTGGAGAGAGGAGTTTCCGCTACCTTGGCTGGACCAGCTTGTGTTTTCATTTTGGTCTCTGTCCTCAGTTGGGGCTCGGATCTGGGCTGTTATCTCCTGGAGCTTTCAGTGTGCCTGACACAGAACACTAAGTACTAAGTACCACTCCTGGAATTTATTGTTTTGAGTTGTCTGAGTTGGCAAGGTAAAGCAAAGTGCAAGAGGCCTATCTCACCCTCTCCACTGGGTTGCTGCACCTCATGCTGGTGTCTGAGGGCTCTGACCACTGCATTAATGGTCCAATCGCTCTGGTGTAAGGATGCATATCAATTTGGTCATGATTATGGCACTGGGCTATTTACAATACTTCTAGATTAATGAACCTCTCTTCTGTCAGTATAGCATAGTCTAGGCATGTTAATATATTTTTTGGCTAAATGATATTTTTCAATAGTGAAAAAAAAATCTGAGTTCTCAAAATGTGAAGTCTTTTTTTTTTTTTTGTCTTTCACAACCTTATTTTACCCACCATCACCACTTCCTTTCCCTTTAACACTTACTTTCCAAATAGCACATTTCCCTTTTTTCCTTTTTTAAAGCATAAAACAGAAGTTGTATGCTTTAAATTGTGCCTGTCACTTCAGTCTCATCTGTCCTTTTAAAATGCCCCTGCCTCCTTGTATTATATTTCTATATCCACTGAAACAGATCACCACATATTTAGAACCTTAAAACAACACAAGCTTATTCTCTTGAGCTCCAGAGGTCAGAGGTCAGCAGTGGGTTGGCAGGACCGGGCCCCTCCTGGCGGCTCTAGGGGAGATTCCGAGTCCCTGCCTTTCGCAGCCCCAGAGGCAGCCGCCCTCCTCGGCTGAGGCCCCACCCGCTCTGAGCTCTGCCTCTGCCAGCACATCTCCTTCTCTGACTTGCCTGCTGCCTGCTTTCACTTAGTAGGACCTGTGAGTACATAGGCTCCACTTAAAAAAATCCAGAAAAGAACCCCTATTTTACTTCTTCACTTACTCACTACAACTAGTCCCTTTTGCCAGATATATTCATAGATTATAAAGGTTCTATGCCAACCCCTTTGAACAGACTTACTTTGAAGTCTTTTCCTATGACTTAGCTCATAGATCCTGATCTCAGGGTCCGATGTTTCCCCATCAGGGTCCTACTCTTGGCAGAGCAAGCCCATTGAAGTGAAGAATTCAACCTTTTCTGTAGCTCTGCTATTCATTGTTGTATCCTTGGCCCAAATATCAGCTTGTTCTGCCTTCCGGCTCTAGAAGACAAGAACCTGCAATATTATCAAGAACTCTTCTGACACACACCTAACCTTTACCTGGTAATTTGATCACTCTTAACTTTCCATAGTCTTTCTCCAAAGAATTGATGCTCTAGCAACAGCCATTTGATTACATATTCCTTATAATTACCATTTCCCAACTCATTTCCTAATGACTGATGTCAGGACATTCCTTTCCTCTGGTTACACCATCCCAGTTCACCACTCATGACAATTTTAACAGTTGCACCAATAGTGCAAGTTGGAGCCAACCCCTGCTGCACCCCCCACCAGTCCAGGGCCCTCTTGACTAGTCAGCTGATGAATGATTTATTTCTAATTTGCATTTTAGAGTTTGCTCTCCAGGGGACTCCCAAAGTTCTATAGGTCAGTTTCTCTGGAAAGCTGACTCTAAAGGGATGTAAGTGTGTGGGAAGCCCACTGTGGGGAGCTGTCAGGATTCACACGCTGAGGGAGTGAGGGAACACGACTGGCAGAGGAGCAGTTGGACTGCAGTACAGGCACCAGACGTGGCCGCTCTACAGGGAACTGGACAGAAGAACGGCCTCTGAGAGTTGTTTACATGGAGGGAAGGAGGCCGAACTTTTACACTCTCAGTGCAGCCAGCCCTCTGACCCGGGCTGCCCTGTAGGAGGGTGGAGACTTGGCGATGAGGCTCACTTCCCCTGAGGGAAAAGTCCCAGAGAGCCCCTTGGCTTAGAATTGCCATTCTCCACCACCCCACAGGGAATATGGTGAATTCCTCAGTCCTACATTAATGATTATTATAATTATAATAAATTTTTTAATATCTCTATTTTTAGTTAAACAAAGACGATCATTGTAAATTTCCAAAGAATCTGAAAGTGTGATTTCCCAGATTGGTCTTATGTTGACTTTATCTGACTTGAATTGAAAGATATCAGATGACAGGAGCACTGGTGTCTACCCTGGCTAAATGGTGTTTGAAGCCCCTCCCGAACATGCGACCCCCCCTGTTCCTTGAGTCACAGATGTTTCCAGCCAGCAGGCCTCGTGAGCTCAGGCCCGGGAGTCCTGCCTTAGCTCCTGAGAACAGAGGCCACCCACCGTGTCCATGGTGCCAGCAGAGCAGCACGGCAGCTCTCTCCCTGTGACATCTGTCCTCAGTCCACTCACTTGCTCTGTTCACATTTGTTTCTGTAACTGTGAGAGGTTGGACTGTCCTCACTCAAAAGACAAGGTCTTAGGGTCATTGTATCAAACAACAGTGATGTAATTTTCTCAGTTTGAATCCCACTAAATTTGACCCTCCCTAACTCTCTGAGCCTCAGTTTCCTCATCAGAATGAACATAGTACTAACTGCCCCACAGGGGTGAGAGGACCAAGTCAGTGAATCAGGTGTCATTGAGCGCACATTCTCTCCGTCTATATCCTCAAGGAGGACAACCCTGGCAAGTGAAGAAGAAGGTGATTAAGGATGAGGAAACTTTATAACCTGATTTCTGCCTTGAGCTTCAGATTCAAAAGATTCAGAGCACTGATGGTGCACGTAGTCACAGGTAGAGTAAGTGGAGGTCCCTGGGAATGGTCTCCTCTAATGGCTCTTCCTGTCCCTTGATTTTCAGACCCAGTGCGATGCACTCAATTCCTCATAGCTGTCCTCCTAGGCATCAAGTTGCTGCTGGCGATTGGTATCTGCATCATCTATACCCACACAAACCGGAGAGCCTGACTGTAAGTGGCTGGGCAGGGACGGTAGGCCAAGGTCTGTCCCAGAAGGGCTAAGGTCAACTAGAGGAACCAGCCTACAGATTACACATGGTCAGAGGCAACATGGGGTAAAGAGAGCGTGACACACCTCCATCAATACCCTCAGGAATTTCAGAGTTCCCTCTCACAGGGTTCCACATCCTGGGGAGTGCATGGAGTCCTTTAGGAAGTTAGCTGATTTAAGGGTTTTAAAGGATTTCCACGCATTTCTAGGGCTTTTGTAGCAGAAGTGGGCAGAGGGAGAGGAATGAGGGGCCACTGATTGGGTGGTTCCCTTGGAGACCACCTCTAGGTTATTTGATCATTGGGGCTTCCTCGCACAAAAGAATCCACATTTCAGATTATTGCTGAGATGTCTCCGATCAGCTACTCTGAGGCCTGTTCCAGCTCTGACACTGTGGGTGACAGAGTGGAAGAGATGGGAAAGATGATCAGGCCCCGGGGAGGAAGGCTAAGGTGGCAGAGTCTTGTCTCTGGGACTTCCTGTCCTCTCATGACAGACCTCCCAGGAGGAGGACATGGGAGACATGCAGGGAACATTTCTTGAACGAGGAGCAGATAATTAAATGTGGGCATATTTGCCACAGCACTTTTATTTCTCTCCTGCTATGTGACACCATCAAACTCTGTGGTCCCTTTCCTTCCATGGCAGGCCCAGCTTAAGGGAAAATGTTGACTAGGAGCTTCTACAGGCTCTGTTCCAAATGCCTCCCCCTGACCCAGACCTGCTGCCCATTGGCTCCTGCTGCTCCTTCTCACAGTCCTTGATGTCCTCAGAGCTGGGTCTTCATACATGGTCCTCTCAGAGACACACACAGAGCCCCAAATCATCCACCCCTCTGTTATCCCTATATACACGACTTAAAGGTGGTTGGAGGAAAATATGAGAAGCTGGAAACTGAGAACACGGAAGGGACTGGGACACTAAGTACAATCAGATCTTTACCCATCACCATTGACCTAGAAGCTGGAGGAAGGAAAACCAATACTATGACCAACTTGTACAATTCATACAGAGAGCCAGCCCCACAATTGATATTGGCATTGGTTCAATAATGGATATGCCTCTTTAAAAATCTTTTTGTTTACACTTTAAAGATATTATGAAACTGTGGAACAGTAATTTCAAGTAAGTTGAGTATTCCTGAAGTGTGTCAGTGGGAGCTGGGGCAAGAGGCAGCCTGGCTCAGGCTGTGCGGGTCTGGAGGGAGCTGGTCCTGTTGAGCTGGATCGGGGGTGAGGGGCCAGGATCTTAATTCAAACACCACAGACTCTCACTTTTCTTGCCTAGTTTTAATAGGTTTTCTTGAATCCATGTTATTTCCCTTAATGTATAGCTTTAAGATGATCTCTAGAGACATTAAGCGAATTTTTAACATAGACATTCAGTTAATGTCTTAAATTAATTAAGAAGTGAATGTTTTCCTTTCTGTTTCATTGGTATTAAAATATCCTTTCTCCTGTAAAATTATATTTATGGAAACTGGCAGGCTATCTGAAATAATTTTTCCTGGGAAAAATAATGTATACAATTAGTTCTCAATAATTTTGCTGACCTATAATGTCGAAATGTAGGAACATCTGAACCAGATGAGCCATTAAAGACCACACCAGCGTGTCATGCATCAGACACTGAGTGGAAAGGTGTTCAAAGTCTATTAGAGAAATCAAGCAGAGATGCCCCGTCTGAGTCTTACAGGCAGGAAAACCTGGGTTCAGATACTGGAAAACATACCAGTTATGTGACTGTGGGCAACTCGCTGATGCTCTCTCATCCAGTTTTCTACTCCGAAACATGGGAATCATGCTGCTTCAAAGAATTGTGGGACCTCTAAAGGGGAGAGCTATGCGTGAGTACACAGGGTCTGGAACAGGGCTGTGCATGATAAGAGCCCTGTCTTCCTTCACTTGTTGAGGAACTCACACCATCTGCGTGTGTCCAGCCCTGGGAAGCGATGACATGGACAGTTTTCCAGGGGCCTGGCCGCCTGAAGACATTCCCAGGCCTTTCTGGGAAAAATTTCCCCACTTGCAGGCTGGCATCTGGGTCCAAGTATCTCTTTAAAGGCAGCAAGAGCAGGATTTGCTTCAAAGTAGAGACACGTTTGCTAGCATGAGGGGACACGCTTGCTAGCATAATGTAATGGAAACTGGGCTCTAACAGTGAAACTGGATCTAATAGTTTTATTTGTTTGTTTGTTCCTTTCAGGAGTGAACAGCAGGCCTCCTTACAGAGCCTCAGGATCCACCAGACCAAACCAAATCAGACGGGTCCCAGGGGCAAAGGCAGGTGCCCAAAGCCAATAAATGAACTCCAATTAACACTGAAGAGAGGACAAAACCAAAATTCTCCCCAAGCTGAAAACTTTTTATACAGACCTAATCCTCACAGACAGTGCTCAAAGTGAGGGAGCCCAGTAATTTAGTTTGGCCAGGCCCGTAGATCTCACCCAGTCAGACCCTGCCCACTAGAATTCCTTTATACTTTCACCTTTCCCATTCCTTTCCTTAGATAACTTAGTTCCAAGATGATCCAGTCAGGACTCTTGATTAGAATCAATAAATATGCATAGGTTTTTCTAGCATGGTAATTGAAATTTGCTCTAAATCTTTAATCCAGGGTGTGGGAAGGGACTGATCTAAGCTCTGGCTCTGGTCTCCTGCTTTGGCAAGTGGACAAACAAAACCTTTCTCTATGAAACCTGTTGCCTCAGACTGGCTTCTCTGCGAGTATCAGGCATCAAACTGGGTGACTTTGTTGGCTACGTGATGAATTGAGAAAAATAAGTTTTTTGCTTTTTATATCAAACCTTAGTGTTTCGAGATATGACTTAGGCACCTGAATTCACCTTTGCCCAGAGACTCACTGAATCCACAACTACTAAGAGAACAATTCCCTGAGGAAGAAGTCCAAAAATTATTTGAGACACTATCATGCATTAGACAAAAGAGAAAACCCACATTTAAACAAATAAAAGAGAATGAGACATAATCTCACCATAAACCCCACCCTCAGCTCAGAGACCTGCAACTGGGAAAGACTCACAATTCCCAGTTTCTCCTTGAGGAGTGGGATTTGGAAAGTTTAGTATTCCAATGTTAAACTTCCCCTTGAGTTTGAGCTCCATAGAAAAGAGCTCTGAAAGCCAATCAACGTGAGGCAACCAGACCCAAGCTCTACAGCAAATAAGGAAGCAGTTCAGTGACCTGTGAGGGCTTGTGGTAGCTATTCTGCTCAAGGGCAGCAGAGAGAAGTGACCATCTCCCAGTCTTACCTTGACGGGGCCTGTTTGGTTTTCATAAAAGTTGCTGTCTGAGGGTTAGGCTCCTATTTTAACCCACATCTGAGGACCAACAGTCTTCTCCAGACACCAGGGAGCTGACCGGGTATCATCTGTACATTCTCCCTCCGGTGCACGCCTAAAGGTCCTGGGGTGTCCCCCTGAAGGAGCCTGTGCACATGTCCAGGGCCTTGGCCTTGTGGCTGCTGCTCAGGGGAGGCACCCAGTGATCGCCTGGTTCTGGTGGCCATGGGCCTTGTGTTAGTGGGTCCCACAGGATGATGGAAAACAAACAAAAAAAGGAACAATTCTTAACTGGCTACACTTCAAAGGCTTAGCTCCGAGGCTGCAGTCAGAAACACCCATCTCCCAGCCTTTTCAGGAGAAAGGTCCACTTTAACAGCTGCTGCCTGAGGATCTAATTTCCAATCAGCCTGCAACTGGCGCCAACTAACATCCTCTTCTTGGGGCACCGAAATGTCACCTCAGCTGTTGGGAGCCACTAAGAACAAAGAAGGCAACTTGAACAATCACAAAGTTTGGAGAGACAACCAAGTGCTAGAAAAAGGCTAAACAATAAAATTCACCTTGTACAACAGATCACTGCATCAAGATTGGATGAGGTGCCTCTTTGATTTAATGCACAGAAAGCAACACAGAGATCAAGGAAACTGAAGAACTAACAAAATATGTAATAATCAAAAGAATAAGAGAAAACATCAGAAATATACCTTAATAAAATGGAGATAAGTTGATTTAACTGATAGCATTTTGAAAAAATGTTGATAAGGATGATCACCTGTTTGGGAGAAGAATGCACACATAGAGTGATAATTTTAACAAAAAGATAGGAAATATAGAAAATACCAAACAGAAATGACAGAGGTCAAGAATACAATCACTGAACTGAAAAATTCAATAGAAGGGGTCAATAGCAGACTAGATGAAGCACATAAAGAACGGGAAACTCAAGAAAGAATGAAATTAATCAAATCAGGTGTTTGGTACAGCCATTGTGGAAAACAATATGGAGGGCCATCAAAAAATTAATAGAACTGCTATATGATTCAGCAATTCCACTTCTGAGTCTATTTGCAAATGAATTGAATCACTATCTTGAAGTAATGTCTGCACCACCATTATCATTGCAACATTATTCACCACGTACAAGTAACCTAACTGTTCATCAATAAATGAATACATAAAGAAAATGTAGTATACAATATATTACACATATGTTACATATAATATATAACATATGTTATACAATACATATTACATACATTCATGTATGTCTTTCGCTGTTGAACTTAGCATAATGCCCTTAACTTCCATTTATGTTGTTGCAAATGGAATAATTTCCTTCTTTTTATGGATGAGTAGCATTCAGTTACATATGTGTCAGGAAGTATCCAGCCATGTAATATGAAAAACAGAAACATTTATTGAAGAAGATACAAGATACAAGAAAAGTTGTACATAGGAAAATGATGCCTCAGTCCCCTTCAAAGTAGCCTCCTTGGGACCTCACACAGTTCTCCCATTTGCCATTAGCTGCTCCATTGTATTCTCCTGAATCTCATTGATGGTCTGAAATCTCTTCCCTTTCAAAGGTGATTTTAGTTTTGCGAAGAGCCGGAAGTGGCAGGACACCAAATCTGGGCTGTAGCGGCTAAGTCACCTGGGTGATTTGATGTTTTGCCAAAAAGCTCTGTACGAGACATGATGCCTGAGCAGGGTATTGTGCCTATAGCTGTTGCCTTCTGAATCATCAGAATAGTTTCTGCAGAGGAATGTTCAAGCTTAACCCCAAATTTGATGCAGATTTGTTGCGTTACTTGCTCAGTCATTTTGAATGTGACAACCACACAGTACACATGCTCACTCAATGGCATCTACGGCCCCTGCCAACTAGTTAAGTTGTCATTATTTATGCACACACATTCCAGTCCACTCTCCTTGGCTGGCAGGTTATATCCATGTCACGCAAATTGTTCTCATTATATTAACAATGGTTGGACTTTTTCCAGACAGATCACATATGAGTGAAATCATATGGTACTTGTCTATCATTGACTGACTTATTTCACATAGCATAATGTTTGCAGGTCCATCTATGCTGTCACAAAGGGTGAAACTTTCTTCTTCATGCCCCAGCAGTATTCCATTGTGTAAATGTACCGTGGCAGTTTTCTCCACTCATCTGTTGATGGCATCAGGGCTTCTTCCACGTCCCGGCCTTGTAAATAACACTGCAGTGAACATAGGGGCGCATATATTCTTTTGAATTAGAGTTTGGGGTTTCTTTGGATATTTTCCCAGACGTAGAATCGGTGGGTCATAAAGCAGTTTCATTTTTGCTGCTTTGAGGTAACTTCGTTTTGTTTTCCACAGTGGCTACACAGATCTGCATTCCTACCAGCAGAGGTTACCTTTCTCCTTGTCCTTGCCAGTGCTTGTTGTTTGTGGATTTATCGGTGATGGCCATTCTGACAGGAGTGAAGTAACATCTCATTGTGCTTTTAACTTGCATCTCTCTGATAATTAGTGACATTGAGCATTTTTCCATATGTCTATTGACTATGTGTATGTTGTCTTTGGAGAAGTGTTTATTCAGATCCTTTGCCCATTTTTTAATTGGATTGTTTGTATTCCTGGTGTTTAGTATATGTTTTTATATATTTTGGAAACTATCCACTTATCAAATGTATCATTGACAAATATGATTTGCCATTCAACAGGTTTCCTTTGCATTTTGTTCATGGTTTCTTTTGCTGTGCAAAAGCTTTTTAGTTGGATGTAGTTTAATTTATCTATTTTTTTCCTTTGTTTCCCTTGCCTGAGGAGATATACCAGAAAAAATATTGCAAAGAGAGATGTCTGAGATTTTACTGCCTATGTTTTTTTTTCTAGGATTTTTATGGTTTCATGACTCACAATTAAGTCTTTTATTCATTTTGAGTTTATTCTTGTGGATTGTGTGAGTTGGTAGTCTAGTTTCATTTTTTTGTATATACAAAATTTTCCCTACTTCATTTATCGAAGAGGCTGTCTTTGTTTCATTGTATGTTCTTGCATCCTTTGTCAAGTATTAATTTACTAGATTTTTTTTCCCAGCGCTCCATGCGAATCGCCTACTGTGCCCGGCGAGTTAGGAGAGGGCAACCTACGATGTTGGGTTTGCTGTTCTTCCTTCAGTCTTCAGGTCCCGGGCCAGGGAACCTTTCTCTTCCATCTGTCAGAGGTCTCCTTCATTTATACCTGGTACAATTTTAAAAGGTCAGAGTTGTACTGAACAAAAAAGTCAGAAGAGATGAATTTCCATCATCTTGTCTGGACAAGCTTGGGTTTGCATTTTAGTATCTGTCTTCTCTTAGGGCTCAGACCAAAGCTGTTACTTGCTGGTGCTTTCCGTGCGCCTGACCCAGAACACGCGCTAAGTACTAAGCACCACACGAGGAAATGATTTTGAGTCGTCTGAGCTGGCAGGGGCGAGCAAAGTGCAAGAGGCCCGCGCCACCCTGTGCAGGGGGACGCCGCACCTTACCCTGGCATCTGAGGGCTCCGGCCACTGCAGTCACATGGTCCGGTCGGTCTGCTGTCACAACGCACAGCTTTTTGATCATGTTTATGGTACTGGGCTGTTTAAAATATTTCTAGATTAATGGATCACTCTTTGGTCAGTGCAGCATAGTCTAGGCATGTAATGCACTTTTTGGCTAGATGATTTGTTTCACTAGTGAAAAAAAAAATTGAGTTCTCAAAGGTTTGGGTTCTTTTTTTGTCTTTCAGGTCTCTCAATTTCCGGCCCCCGGCATTTCCTTTCACTTTAACACTTGCTTGCCAAATAGCACTTCTTCCATTTTTTTTCTTTTTCTCACAGAAGTTCTGTACTTTAAATCGTGCCCAGTCCCTTTAGTCATGTCTTTCCTTTTAAAATGGCCCTGCCTCTTTGTATTAGGTTCCTGTGGCCACTGAACCAACTACCACACATTCAGTGCCATCAAATCACACAAGCTCATTCTCTTGAGCTCCAGAGGTCAGAGGTCAGCAGTGGGTTGGCAGGACCGGGCCCCTCCTGGCGGCTCTAGGGGAGGATCCCCGTCCTTGCCTTCCGCAGC
This sequence comes from Pteronotus mesoamericanus, assembly GCF_021234165.1. Lineage (NCBI taxonomy): Eukaryota > Metazoa > Chordata > Mammalia > Chiroptera > Mormoopidae > Pteronotus > Pteronotus mesoamericanus. The sequence continues at coordinate 21,924,897 of NW_026555105.1, read as the reverse complement.
CCCAGAGGCGGCGCCCTCCTCGCCTGAGGCCCCGCTGCCCTGAGCCCTGCCTCTGCCAGCACATCTCCTTCTCTGGCTCGCCCACCTCCCTTTCCCCTAGTAGGATCTTAGTGAATGCATTGGCTCCATTTTAAAAATTCAAAAAAAGTCCCTATTTCACTTCCTCACTTAATCATTACAACTAGTCTCTTTTACCAGGTAAGGTGACATATTCACAGATTATGGGGGTTCCGTGCCACCCCTTTGGAATAGACTTACTGTGAAGCCTTTTCCTATGACCTGTGCTCTGATCTGCAGAGCACTTTTCAAGACTTCGGAGTCAGGGAGGATTTAATATCGGCGGTGCCGGTGTCCCCAACAGACCTCAGGCCCCTCTGCTGGCTGCCCTTTGCCTTGCAGCTGAGTGAGGGAGGGAAGGCAGCCACGTGGAACACTTTGCCCTAGGATTTGGTGATTCTTCTGTTTTTACTCACAGCTATTTTGACATTTTTGCATTCTCTCTTCAAGGAGTACTGACAGCAAGTTGTGTGTAGGGTTTACTTTTCATTTTGTGCTTTTTCTTTGGTTTGGAGAGGCCATATTTGGAGATAGTAACTGTGCTGCTACCATTGTCCCCAGCAGCTCAGAAGGGGACTGAAGAGTGTTGAGCACTTTGGCCCGTAGGTCCCTATCTCGGGTCACATATATCCCTGCCCGAATCCTACTTTTGGTAGAACAGACCCATGGAAGAGGAGAATTCAACCTATTTTCTGTAGTTCTGCTATTCCTTGAATTATGAAGCCCTTGGCCCAAGTATGAGCTTTTTTGCCCCCTGGCTCTAGAAGAAAAGAACCTGCAATGTTATCAAGACCTCTTCTGGCTCATACTTAACCTTTACCTGGTAATTAATCACTCTTAACTTTCCATTGTCTTTCTCCAAAGAATTGATGCCCCGGCAACAGCCTTGTGATTGCATATTCCTTATAATTACCATTTCCCAACTAATTTCCTAATGACTGATGCCAAGATATTCATTCCCTTCCTCTTAGAAAATTCCAGTACAAGGAAAATTTTATCAATTGCACCCATAGAGCCCGCGGGGCACCCCTGCTCCACCTTCCACCAGTGCCGGGTCTTCTTGACCAGCCAGCTGATGAGCGATCCAATTTCTAAATTGCATTTTACCCCCAGTCATACTCCTATAGGTCAGTTTCCCTGGGAATCAGACTCTAAAGGGATGGAAGCGTGTGGGAAGCTCCCCGTGGGGAGCTGTCAGGACCCAGATGCCTGAGGGAGTGAAGGAGCACCACTGGCAGAGGAGCAGTTCCACTGCAGTTCAGGCACCAGATGCGGCTGCTCCACAGGGAACTGGAGAGAAGAGTGGTCTTTGAGAATTTTTTAAATGGAGGGGAGGGGCCGATCCTTTATGCTCCTAGTTCAGCCGGTTCTCTGACCAGGACTGCTCTCTAGGAGAGGGTGCAGTCTTGGCAATGAAGTTCAGTTCACCTGAGGCAAAGTCCCAGAGAGCCTCTCAGCTGGGAACTACCATTCTCCACCACCACAGTGGAAAAACACTGAGGCTTCCAATCCTACATTAAAGATTATTTTAATTATAAGGAACCATTTTAATATCTTCATTTCTTATTGAAACCAAAACTGTTCATTGTAAATCTACTAAGAATCTAAAAGTGTGCTTTCCCAGATCCAACTTTCTGTGTCCAGTAGAAAGATATCAGCTGACATCATGCCTAGACAGTGTCTGAAGCCCCTCGCGGGCATTTGACCCCATTGTCTTGAGTCACAGGGTTTTTCCAGCCAGCGGGTCTCAGGCTGCTAGGAGCGCTCCGTCAGCCCCCGGGGTTACGGGAGCACCCAGCCCGGGCCGCGGTGACAGGCAGAGCAGCACTGCAGCTCTACTGCTGTCTAGTCTGTGCTCACTTCTCCGGTGCCCGATTGACATTTGTTTCAGTGACTCAGAGTTGGGACTTGTCCTCATTTGAGAGGCAAGGTCTGAGGATCATCATATGGGACAACAGTGATGTATTTTTGAAGCTTGAATCCCATTAATTTGTGACCTTCCCTACACTCTTTGAGCTTCAGCTCCCTCATCAGAATGAGGATAATACTACCTGCCCTGTAGGAAGGAGAGAACCAAGTCAGGTAATCAAGTGCCACACTTATGTGTTGTTGAGTACACATTCTTCCCACCTCTTCTCTCAAAGAAGACAACCCTAGCAAGCTAAGAAGAGGGTGATTGAGGAAGAGAAAACCTTTTTTTAAATCTTCCACCAAGGACATGTTTATTGATTTTAGAGACAGGGGAAGACACGGAAATATCAATGTGAGACAGAAATGTTGCTCTGTTGCCTCTCATTAACACCCAACCAGAGACTGAATCCACACCCCAGGCATGTGTCCTGACTGGGAATTGAACCAAGTGGCCATGCTGGCCAGGGCAGGAAGAGAAACTGTAACCTGATTTCTGCCTTGAGCCTGAGAGCAGAGCAGGATTCAAGAGATTCAGAGCATTAATGGTGCAGGCAGCCTCAGATGGAGTGAGTGGAGGACCCTGGAAATGTCCTCCTCTAATGGTTCCTTCTGTCTCTTGATTTGCAGGCCCAGTACTATCTATTGGATTTCTCATAGCTCTCCTCCTAGGCTTCAAGGTACTGTTGGTGGTTGGTGTCTCTGCCATCTATGTGCACAGGAAGTGGAGAGCCTGATCATAAGTTGTTAGGCAGGAAGGGCAGGCCAAGGTCTGTCCAAAAAGGGACAAGGTCAACAGGAGCCAGCCTGCAGGTCACACAGCATCAGAGCCATCTGTAGTAAAGAGAGGGTGACACACCTCCATCAATACTCTGTTTTTTCAGAGTTCCCTGTAAGAACCTCCTGGGAGAGCCCTATCTCCCAGGAAGTGTTTGGGGTCCTGTAGGAGCTTGGCTTCCTCGGGAGTTTTAAGGCATTTCCACAGAGTCCTAGGAGTTGGTGGAGGAAGTGGGCAGAGGGAGCTGAATGAGGGGTGGCTGAGCAGGTGTTTGCTTTGGATGCCGCCTCTAGATTATTTGATCACTGGGGCTTCTTCAGGCAAAAGGTTCCACATTTTAGAGTAATGTTGAAGTCTTGGATCAGCTGCTTTGAGGGCTGTTTCTGCCCTGGCCCTCGGTGTGACAGAGAGGAAGGAAGGGAGAAAGACAGCCAGAACCTGGGGAGGAAGGCTGAGGCGGCAGAGTCCTGTTTCAAGGACTACCTGAGCGGGTCATAGTAAACAGAGATGAAGTTGCTGGAGGAAGATGAAGGGACCTAGGGAGGATGGTGAGCATCGCTGGCATAACAGGCCCGGGAGAAAAAGTCAGAGATTGTAGAAGTCGGGGTAGTGGCTTCAGAAATATGGAGAAGTCGTGGACAACTGACAACATAACTAGTGCATTTGAGGGTGGCTGGACATAGAAGACACAAGAAAAAGGCTGTCACTAGAGTTGATGGGGGACGATAAAAGTCAAAGAAAAAAACAAGGTATGGATGATGAAGGGTTTGGGGTGACAGAAGGTAAGATGAGTTTGGCTGAGAGCTCTAGCATCAGGATGATAGGAGCTTTGTAGGAACGGAGGTCTCAAGGGCACAGATGGACACAGGAGAGCAATGTGTAAGTTAAAACAGTTGTTTGGGAGGAAATTGAGGTCTAGTGGATGGTCAATCCTTACTGGGCCAGCAGATTGAGGTCACAATAGAGGATAGATATGAAGCCATAGAGATGCTGGTGGAAAAATATCATGGAAGGCAGACTGAAGGTCACTATTTATTTTCCCATTTACCAGCTCTGATTTGTATTTGATTAAAAATACCTCACTTACATGAAATACCCCTTGCAGTCTCTTCATTTAGGCATACAGGTGAGGACACATAAAATTTTAGTGAACAATGAGCTATCAATTTTATCTCTTCTAGCAGGATGTTAGTTCCAAGGTGTGACCATGAAAAGGTTACTTGGAAATAGAAGAAAATGAATCTTACTAATAACCAGAATGGACCTGGAAGTGAATTTTCACCTATCGGCTGAGGATAAGGGTCCACATGTGCTGCAAGTTTGATTTTTGACCTTGTTAGGCACTAAAAAGAAATCCCACAAAGCCTATTGGACTTCTAACTGATGAACTGCAGAATGTTATTTTAAGCTGTTAAATGTTATTTAATGACAGTGATGGAAAGCAGGTATACAGAGAAAAAAATGTTTGATTATGATACAAAAAATTATGAAATATGAAAGTGTAAAATATGTAAACAATAAAATAACGTAAAGGCTCCCTTAATTACCACACAGTCAGTAAGAATTTGATCTCCAGAAATAAACACTTTCATCAGCTTGAGGTGTATCTTCCTTCTTATGTAATTTCAGAGCATACTTAATCTTGCTATTAAAATTGTATTTTATACACACACATGCGTGTGTGCACGCACACACTCATGAAGGAATCGAGAATATGTTACCACAAAATATGACTCCCTCACATCAAAATTATTTTGAGTTGAAGGCAATTAGGAAGCAGTCAAGACAGTAAAAACTCCTTTTCTGCCTATGTGCAGAAAGTAAGTTCCTTTTCTGAAGTCAAACTCTTATTAGCCTAGACGTGATACCAGAAAAACAAATCTGCAAACATGTCTGTTAAACTAACCTTTCTCCAGAAATACCCAGCTAACCCTACTGCAAGCTCCTTGATTTTGTCAGTGCTTCAAAATTTACTGTTTGTTTATATGGTATAAAATTTACCCATTATGATCACTTCCTCAGGTCTTCATTCTCCAGTAAAGAAATCTGTGTACATGTAAAAATTTAATAAAATTTGTACTCTTTTTCTCCTGTTAATCTCTCTATGTCCATTTAGTTCTTAGGCCTAGCCAGATACCCAAGACAGATAGAGGAGAATTTTCTTCTCCTGACAAAAGCATTAAAAGCAAGTCCATACTTGGGTCCTGACTGGTGTGGCTCAGTTGGTTGGGTATCCCATAAAGTGAAGGGGTACAGGTTCGATTCCTGGTCAAGGCATATGCCTGGGTAGCTGGTTCGGTGCCCAGTTGGGGCACATTCAAGAAGCAACCAGTCGATGTTTCTATCCTTCTCTCTCTCTCCCTTCCACCCTCTCTAAAAATAAATAAATAAATAAATAGTCTGTCCTTAGTTCAATAGTCACACAAACATCATATCAGAGTATTAATCAAATTGTTTTTTAAATCAATTATAATAAAGGTTCATGTTTTCATACCACTAGAAACCTAGGTACTGCATGCCTAAAACACAACTTGGAAGATGATTATGGATGAAACTCCCTGTTGAACCACTGCCTGTTTATACATTGACCGAGTTGAAGGTGTCTTGTCTCCCGGTATCACACATGTCGTGGAGTGTGGACTGTTTCCTTGTGAATACATGTTTATTTGGGTGCTTCTAGAATGTGAGGTTGTGTACCACCATGATTAAACATTCTCACTGTGGTTAGATAACCGCAAAATGTTTCTTGCAAATGCATTTAAAGCCCAACATCCCACCAAGTTCCTTACATCACCGCATTTGATTTTAGAGCACTTTTCTCATCTATTGCCTTTGTGTTTTCCCCCCAAACAGAGTGGCCTGGTAACACAGAGACTTCACCCCTCTCCTTGTGCCTCATTCGTCCATGCCCGCAATACACCAACACACCCCGCCCTCACTTGACCGGACAGACTTCACTCTTCTTAATAACTCACCGCAGCACCTCCACCATTAGAGATCCCTCCAAATGCTGGACATGAGCACTTCTGAGCCATAATGTCCCCACCGAGGGCCAAATACAAATCCTGCAATCACACGCTCCTCCCTTCACCAGCATCAACTCCCATCTCAAACGAACCCACGGATCAGAGTTCAGAGTTCAGAGTACAGATGAGCTGGGAGCAGAATGTGTAGCACAAATCAGCCCTCCCTCTTACAGGAATTTTAACTCTCAGGTTTTGTTACTCCTCGGCAGCGTATGCCTTTTCCTTTTGCCAAACCCTTCACATGTGCACACATAGGGAACGTCTCGAGGACCTGAGTGCAGCGCTTTCAACAATGCGGACGACCCAAGGACAGAGAGGGGATCCGGGACTGGCCTCCCAGGATCACCACGTGTAATGTAAATACACACGGCACCAATCAGTCCTGCTCTGGACTGGGTCCTGTGTTGTCCCCTGAATCTTGTTTTCTACATCAGCCCTAACGTGGCAGGTTCAGAGCTTACTGGCCTCCGAATTTGTATCCAGGATATGGCCCCTCTGCCTAATGAGGCTTGCCAAGCCTAAGAGAAAACTTTTAGTTCAGCTGCTGTCAAAAATGACTCTCAGACCAAGAATTCACCTTGCCATGGCAGCTTTAAGCATACTGTCCTTGACAAAGCAGCCTCCCGTGCCTATGAGTGCCTAGTAGGTGCTCAATTAATACTGCTTTAATGAATAAATTAATGTTGTTTCCCACACACAGCCATTTCATAGACACTACTGCCTTCCCTGTTTCCTCTTAACTTGCACATAGTGAGCAGACAATTTCACCTTTCAAGAAACCGTGGCCTTCACCAGAGACAAGCAGTATTTGTGTTGATAGATTTGGGTGTAAGGGACCCAGGTGTTCTTGTTTCCTCTAGCTTAGTACTTCTAGAAATGAGGTCTTGGGGCAACAACCTCACTAGTTGTTAAAAATGTAAATTAACAAGGCTTACCTCAAACCTGGGAAGTCAAAATCTCTGAGCGTGGGGCCCCAGAGTTCTATGGGATCTTCAAAGGATTTATAGGTACATGCAATTTTCATGAGCAATGTTTAGCAAAGTTGTTCTGAGCCTTGAGTTCCCTTTAGGATTCTGTGTGGCTTTTAGATCTACTATCTCCTGTATCACACTCCCCAAGTTTCTGCCAATTAGTCTGGCAAAGCCCAACATCAATGATGCCTTAACAACATGGCCCACGTTGTTATACTGTGAGGCCAAGGTTTAACACTGGGAGGACCCCAGGGGCATTTCTGAGCATCGAATACAGGATCTGATCCATAGGGAAGCCTCCAGGGACAGGCCTGCTGTGCCTAAGTTTGGAGAGGGAAGGGGCAGTCTATCCCACATTCCCAGTGTTGTAGCAGAATTTGTAGGTGTCTCTAGGAGGCAAGGGTCCACCTAAATTAGGAGAGGTTACACATGTTGGCCTCCCAATAGGAACTCTGTATGTGCACAGATTTTCTCCGGCCCCAAGAAGCAATGAAAGTTGAGTGAGACCACACAGGCTGGCGCTGGCCATGGCGAGACCTGTGGCTTCCATCCTGAATGAGATGACCATGGAAACTACAGGAGAATCCTCCCAAGTATTTAAAAGCATGATTAGAAGGGAGCACGTGTTCCTCTATGACTGTGAGAAAGAAACCCATGCTTCTCAAAATTACTTCCATTAATCTTTCAAACCACATTTTTAAGGCCTGGCTTTCTCCTTGACATTTTGGACTTCTCAACTGTGCCATCTGCTAGACACCTTCCCACCTACCCGATTGTATAGCCACTGTCTCCTCTGTCATTACATCCTAGGGCTTTTTTCTTTGCTCACTGAGAGACCAGATCAGGCTTAGGGAAAACAAGACCAGTTTATTAAAAAAATGGTACATGACTCTTGCTGGGGATTCTCCAACTTCCAACCCAGTGCTGTGCTCAGGTGATAGGAAAGGCCATTTAGAAGGTTATAGAAAATTATTTCCCAAATACTGTTTTCTGATGGACCCATAAGAATAATTAGAAGGCATTTTCCATTTTCACATCCTTAAGTACACATCACAGCACTACTATTGAACAAAAACAATAAGCAGTAAGTTAGAGTTTAAGATGCAGATGACAGTATTTTATAACACTAAATTTCTATAATTATCCCTAGCCTACAGTGGAAGATGCAGATCACCTCACCAAAGGAGACAGCTCAGTTTGCCATCATGATGATTTCCTTCTTTACATAGACAAATCACAAATTGTTTTTGTTTTTTTTAAAGAGGGTCGTAAGAACAGCCACATTAAGACAGAAACTCTTAAGTCACATTTGCAATTGAAAGACAGTAAACCCTGAGTGTGGATTAGGAATTCTGGGAAAAAACTCTCCTCAGGCAAGCACAGCGGATTCCTGGCTTTTCTAACATCTCGTCCCTGGACAAATCCCTCTGTGAGGTCCACGTATTCCCACCCTCCTGGGAGAGTTCTATGGCCACATCCCTGAAAAGACACATTTACCAACTGGCTACAGGTGGAGTTCACAATGTACATAACATGAAGGCACAGTAAAGAAAACTTGTTCTGAGATGTATGACCTGAAATATACAATTAGATTTTTTTCAGTACAGTACCATTGTCTAATATCTTCTCTAACTTAAAAAAGGAAATCATAAAGATTAATAAATCTACTACAACTTAGAAAAGATAAAATGTGTAATTAAGGCATCTACACAGGCATATATAATTTTGAGATTATATAACCCATTTGGGAAACTCACAGTGAGTTTGAAGTGTATTTTTCACATTTTAATGGGTACAACAATGAAATGAACATATTGTAGAAGTGCAGATTCTGAGTCAGGAGCTCTGAGTTGATAGCTGAGTTTCTGCATTTCCAAAGGGCTAGTGCCTCAGGTCAAAGGGCCACATTTTTTATATCACGGAGGTAAAACTTCCTAAGTATTAATTCATAAATGGCTTTGAACTGAGAGGCTCAAGGCAATTACACGTTCTTATATAATAGCAACAATGGTTGAATGATCCTTTTTGAACATTAACTATGCTGTCCATTATTCACTTTTTCATAAATTAATGCACAATACAACAGAAATAACCAATGAAAGCAGTATGTTCTTATGTTTCCTTTATAAAATATTTGTCCTATACTTGGGAGATGGTAAAGCCTGAGACTGAAAATAGTTGATCTAACCTAGGGTTTATCTAAAAGGAATGCACACACAAGGCCAATGAGCTGGGACAATCCTAAAGGAATAACCATAGCAGATTCGGTAACTAGGAGGAGTCATGGAAACAAGAAGGCGCCAAGACAGATTTCACCAATTAACTTTGTGTGCACACATTCATATGCTTACAAACTGACTATACACAGGATAAAACAGAAAAATTTCAGTGTCACTGGAGTTAAGAAATATTTTCAGCTGTATAAACTTATAAATCTTTGTGAGTGAAGACTTTTGTCTCTTTTAAAAACACCACACATACAAACATACACAATAACATAAACTAATGTAAAAATACTGTTTCTGAATATTTCATGGACAATTTTTATTTTACCTCTTATCTCTGTTACATTTTAAAACTTTAAGTCACTTGAACACACATTATATGATTTCAATTTTATTTTTTAGAAATTCAACAAGCCTATAACCAAGACTGATCTGACATGATTAGGAATAAAATGCAAATTTATGGGACAGAGGCCTTGGAATTTTCACATGCAAAAGCCAGTATCTCTAATAAACAAAGAAGGAGGCTTCATTTTCCAAAGCAAACTACAAGCAAAGACAAACTCAGAAAAAAAGTGTTCCAGATTAAAGGTCATGGTTTATACACAACATTCAGTAAATCTTCTATTACCTTCATTAATGATAGAAAAAATATTAATGTTATTGATGAGGAATCTTGTCAACACTGGGCCCAATGCTCTGTTTCTTTTCTGTTTCCCTGTCATTGATTTATAACAAGAAGTACTTGTGTGCACTGAACGCTGAATAGAGATGGATGGACAAACACAGAAGTGTGGAACAGCTGTTCAAAGAGCTTGTCGTTGTTGTGTTTATATTTACTTTTTTGTTATTGGGCTTCTTTAAATGTGTAATTTTATAAGTAACTGCCAGTTTTCCACTCCCATCAGCAATGTGAAAATTCTAATTCTGCACATTCTCACTAACATTTGGTGTTACCGGTTTTTTTTTTAAATTTAGATATTCTGGAAAAAATAAAATTGCTCCTCAATATAGTTTCCTTCGTGAATAAAATTTTAACAAATTGACTATGCACATACACACACAAAATTTCAGACTTTAAAAATAACGTTTTTACATTTATGGCAATGTGGATAATTTGGAGAGTATTACGCTAAGTAAAACTAAACACATAAAGGAAAATACCGTATAAATTCATTTAATGATTAAATCTAAAAATGTCAAACTCATAAAAGCAAAGCAAAGAGTGGTGGTTGTCAGGGGCTGGAGGAAGAGAAAAATGGAGAGATATTGGTGAAATGGCACCACGTTTCAATTATGCAGGATGAGTAACTTCTGGAATTCTAATGTCCTGCATGGGGACTATAGATAACAATAAACTGTATACTTGAAATCTGCTAAGAGAGCATATCTTAAGAGTATTCATTAAAAAAATAAGTAATAACCACATGAAACAGACATGTCAGTTAACTTGATTGTAATAATCACTTCACAATATCTGAGCATATTTACTTTTCTGTTACTTAAACAACTTCTGGATCTGCAAGACAGAAAACAGGGTGCTGGATGGGATGGCTCTCCAAGTGCAGGACAAATGGGAGACAAATATTAAGGCAACAAATATATTGATCTTTGATCCCATTTAACTACTTCTGGGTTTTGACAAATTTTGAACACTGGCCCTAGAAAGGTGGGAGTAGCAGCCAACAAAAACTCTGATCTTTTCTAATCTGCTCTACAAGCGTGAAAAAGATCGCAGGGAGGGGTCAGACCTAGACGCAGCCCTGAGGGGACAGATCGGGGTACCTGGGGCAAACGGTGGGCCCTGCTCCTCTTCTCTTGCCTCTAGATTGTTTTCCACTCTGCTTTCTTAAACCCATCAAAAAACCCTAATTTTTACAGTTTGTAGAATTTTATTTTACTTAACAGTGTATTTTAAAACATAACATAAGCAATTTAATGTATATGCTTAGAGTCTTGGGGGGACAATTGTATTAGAAACTATTTTGTACTTAACCAGGTAAAAGAAATATGGATATAAATACTACTATTATTAATAAATACCTTCTCTGCCTGTTGATAGCCTTTCAAGAGGTAACGTCAGATTTCCTGTAACAGGAAAAGGAAACTGGCCAAAATGAAGCCAAAGACTTCAGTGAACCACCCCTTCCTGGCACTCTCCCCCCATCCTGAATTCAGCCATTTAAGCCATTTGCACTCGACTGAAAATTCTTGCATGATAAGAAGCATGACTGGTTCTATAACAACCAGATAAATAGAAACAATTGATTTCTCAGTTATTCCTTTGCTAAACCTCCTCAGAACTTCTCATCTCACTACCAGAAAATGGAGCAACACCCTTCTAGCTGAGATGTTATTCCTATGAATATGTTGAGCTCTCAACTTCAGTTTGTACAGAATAAAAATGGTGGAGCCACTGCCAAGGTAATGTGTCCTCAGCACGTCAGCGGTACATACGAATGCTGCATACAGTAAGTATAGAGCTATGTAGAAAGTATAGAACAGTATCAATTATCTATAGTTCTTGTGATGTTTGTGTTGTTCGCTTGGCCTGACATATGCATACCAACATCCGCATTAACCAGCATGTACAAGATCCAGCACAGGACGGGGTTTTACTATAAGCTCCGCCCACCTAAAAAGCCTGGGGCTGATGGTAATGAACTGGAAGACACTCAAGGGATAAGTAATGTGAAAGGACACACTTCTGGCCGTGCTATGCACATATATAAGTTTGCACCCAAAATTAGGAAGAAAATATTTTAAATCAAAAGCTGCCGTATATCTGGGATGCCTCTAGAAAGAATGATCATTTGGCCATATTCCGATCACTGAGGATAACCTGTGGAATTTAGCGGAGTGCCAATGCAGTAAAAGAAAAGATAATAATGTAAATTTTTCATAAAAATTGGGATGGGGAAGATCATTCCAATTTTTAAATACACAGGAACCAATCTCATGTTTTCTAGTGTTCAACATTCACATCCAGAAAGAGAGGTTTCAGCATGAAATTATGAGTTGTGACTTCCCATTTTCATGAAAAATATAATCTGAAATTTTCAAAAAAATCTGATGTTTTATACTGTATTACATAAATTCCAAACTACTGATGAGAACACATGAAAAATCTGCAAAGAGGATATGGGAGGAGAGAACAGCAAGATGCTATAGCCACTGCACTTAAAATGAGAACAGCTTAATGTTTATGTAGTTGGAAATTAAAAGAAAGAAAGAAACTGGAGGTAATTGGGTAATAAAAGAAACATTATCTGTCTTAATAATTTTCGGAGTCAGTAGTGCAGCCTGGAAACAGGTATCCTCTGTCTCCACATGATGAATTCATGTCAGTTTTTCATCCTGGATATTTTCCATCTTCTACTTAGGTCAACAAATTAAAGTGTCTATTACACACTCAGTATCTATGACATACCCAATATGGTCCTGTGTGTTTTTAAACTTCATTTAAGTGTCACAACAATATCATGATTTATGATGTCACAAAGTTTTCACCTGAACAAAGTGGCAAAGAGTGAATGACTTTGGTGACATCCATAACAAGTAAAAACAATAACTAAAGAAATGTTGACTCAAATAGTTTAATACAAGAAGAAAATAAATTGTACTAAACAAATTGTAATACACTCATTGAGGAATTACTTCCATTTTCACATTTCTGTACACCATTGAAGTGAAAGCCATTCTTAAAATCCCTGAGCATGACATATAAGCAACATTTCATCAACTATAGAACAAGGAAAACATATGGTAGGTCTTACATGAGACAAAGAAATGTAAACAAGACAGAGCTGCATTGGAATATTCTTAAAAGTCATCGAACTTGGCTGAAAAATAAATTCAATGTGAAGCACAGAAGATAATTTATTTTATAAATCTGTAAGGTTTCTAGTTTGCTACTAAATCATCAAAAATTTTTAAATTACCAATATTGATCCATTATTTCTCTTTCTTACTGAAAATGTGTACACACATACACACCGACTTCTTCCTCGTTAGTCCTCTTATACCTAAATTGCATCTCTGCATTACTATACTTACATATTGCATTCAGACCATATGAAAACCACATAAATATGTTTGTTATGTAGGCTCAGGGGGAAAAAATGAAAAAAAAATGCTTATAGGGAAAATGTTATGATCCAAAATCCTGAAAACAGGGCTTCTAATTATACTTTTTAAAAATTGTTAAATTAGCATATGTTAAACAAAGCCCACTGGTACTGGATCGTAACCAGCAGTTACACAAAAGACTACAAGGTAAAACGGGAAAAAGTTTATAAAGCAAAGACCTGGGGGAAGTACCAAGGGGCTACACAGGGAAGCCAAGACAGGATGCAGGGAGACAATGGCAGGACCCAGAGCGTGTGCCTGTCGTAGGATCACTGTGTAGTGTCCTGGGGTTCTTGAGCTAGGTCCAGATTGTTGAATTCAAAGCAAAACCAGGAATGTTTTGGTAAGCTCTTCAGAAATCTTATATTCGGGGCATGCAAAATGAAGGCACTGAGGTGCACAAAAGACTAGTCCTCACACAAGCTGCTCATGAAGTCATATCAAAACTCACATTTACTTGTGACACTGAAAGCTGGTGTCCAGGGTGCGCACTAGGGGCAGAGGGGAGTTCTAGTCAAGGCTCCTGAGCTACACAAAATAAATGCCAATACAGCAACATCATAATGTATTTTAGCAAAACTCAAAAATACTCTTGGAAGATTATTATAACCTTCACAATGTCCCAGTAGGTACAATAGAAAGAAAAAAATGCATATATGCATTTTGAAAAAACCTTTACACATTATGTAAGGTTTAAAGCTCCTGGGTAAAGGATTACTAATGATGTCATCCCACTGCATTACAAACTGTTACCTGCAACCTTGAATAGGTGTGAAACGTTAACACTCATGACATGTTAACACCTCACTCATTACACAGTAGTTAACACATTTAAATTCATTCAGCTTTATCAGTAAGACTATATTGAGTTCGCACACAGTCCCAACAAAAAATTACAAACCCACTGTATTATACCACCGGTCAAGATACACATTACAAACATTCATAGTAGGAAGTGATTTGAGATAAAAATTATGTTAATACCTTTATTACAAAAAATGTACAAATAATGTTATAATAAAAGATTCAGTCTTGATTACATTTTTCCAAACATCCATCTCCTTTACATTTCTAACCATACTAAGAAGTAACATAACTTCTCTAATTGGACTACCTAAAATAAGTATTCAGATTTAAAGTAATACTTTAAAAATGTTATTGCCTTACTATTTTCTACTGTGAATTCTGATATTCTAGATTCTATTTTTTGTTAGACACTTCCCCACTTTTTTTTAACATCTTTAACTTTCATGCATAAATTCTGTCGGGTTTTCCGAAGTGTATATTTTGGACAAAGGTCTTTCTTCATTTACTATAAATGTAAATTTCTCTCCAGTATACATTCTCTGATATTCAGTAAGGCTGTATGTCCAGCTAAAGAGTTTGCCATATTCTTTCAAGTTTTAAGGATTTTTTCCAATATGAATTCTCATATGTCAATTAAGATGTAAATGCTGAATGCAGGTTTTGCCTGTTGTTTACATTTGAAGGTCTTCTCCCCAGTATGAATTTACTGACGTGAGGCTTGAGCCAGTGGTTAAAGGTTTTGCCGCATTCTTCACATTTGTATTGTTTCTATGCCGTACGAATTCTCCAATTTGAGTAAAGCTATAGCAGAGGTCAAAGGCTTTGCCACAATCTTTACATTTGTAAATCTGCTCTCGAGTACTCACTCTCGTGTTTGGTAAGGTCTGAGCAGTGGGTAAAGACTTTGCCACGTTCTCAACATTTGTAAGTCTTCTCTCGCATATGAGTCCTCTGACAGCTGGTAAGGCTTGCACACACCGTGAAGGCCATGCCACACTTGCTACGTTTAAAAGGCCTCTCTCCAGTATGAACTCTCTGATTTTGTGTAAGTTCTGAGCACTGGGCAAAGTCTTTGCCACATTCTCTACATTTATAAGACTTCTCTCCAATATGAATTTTCTGATGTTTGGTAAGGCTTGAACACCACTTAAAGGTTTTGCCACACTCTCTGTATTTATAAGACTTCTTTCCAGTGTGATGCCTCTTTTGTCCCATAAGATTTGAGAACCTCTTGTTAATATTCTGTGATGTTTTTAAGGGTTTTGCCATAATCTATACATTTACAGAGCTTTTCTCCAGAATTAATTTTCTGATGTCAAATAAGATTTGAGAACTTCTTGAAGACTTTGTCGTATTCTCTTTATTGAAAAGGCTTCTGTCCAGGATGAATTATCTGATGTTTTGTAAGGATTGAACACTGGCTAAAGGCTTTCCCACATTCTCTACATTTATAAGACTTCTGTCTAGAATGAATTCTTTGATGTCGAGTAAATTTTAAGCATTGGGAAAAGACTTTGCCACGTTTTATACAATTGTAACGCTTCTTTCCCATATGAATGCTCTGATGATTGGTAAACCTGGAACACTGGTTAAAGGTTTTGCCACATTCTCTACTTTTATAACACTTCTCCCTAGAATGAATTCTCTGATGTAAAAGAACATGTGAATGCCACTTAAAGGCTTTATCACATTCTTTACATTTGTAAGACTTCTCTCCGTTGTGTATTTTCTTATGTATATATGTAAATTGGATAACTGAATGAAGTCTCTAACACACTGATTATGCCTGAAAGGCTTCTCCTAAATATGAGCATTTTTATGATTCAAAGATTTAATGATTGATTGAAAAATTTGGTACCTTTGCTACATTTGTCTGTCTTCTCTACAGTTTGAATATTCTGAAGTATAACAATATTTGAGCTTTTATCAAAGATGTTCAGAAATTTATAATTGTTCTCTGGAAGCTGAGTTCTCTGATGGTTATTAGATTTTGACCCTTGGTCGAAGTTTTTCCAAGATTCATGGCACTGATGTCTTCTCTCTTCATTCTATATAATCTGGTAATCCTTGAAGATAGAAAGACCTTTAATGAGAGCTCTAATGTCATTACATCTGTAAAGTTGTTTCCAGTTACCTATTCTGATACCTATTGAATCATGATGTTTGTATATAGACCCTCCCAAGTTTATGAAAATTATAGACTCTGGAACAAAGAAGAATTATTTCTTCATGAAAGAATAATGCAAACTTGGTTAAGGGATTTACAAATTTATAGTTATAATTTTTACCTTCATTTTTAAAATATCTTATTTTTATAAACATTTGACTGTTCAATAAAATTCTACACTAAGTCATTCAAGGATTATTTGCACAATGGACTAGGTGAATTTTCTGATATTCCAAATTTCACTTCAGAGAATTTGTATTTTTAAAAAAATATCTTTGGTCTTTACAATCAGAAACACGTTATTCTGCCAACATAATTGACTTAAAGTAGAAAATTTTAAGATGTTTTATATCCTTAACCTCTTTTGGCAACAAGATTTTTATTGTGGGTAATTGCCCCAGATTAGTTATATCTATCATAACATACTTTTATCCCTTCATTTTCCCCTGCACATTCCAAAGCTTTCATTAAGTGTAAATCTCAAAGCCACACCTTCTGTATCTTACCTGTAGCATTTTGTGGGATGAAACTTCTACACCTGGCTTTCTCAACAAGTCCTGGGTGACTTGAGAAGACGTAGCTGAAATATACCAAAATAATTATCACACACTACAGTCACGTAAATATTCTTTCAATTCTAATGTACAGAAGTAATACCTGTTGGAACATTAGCAAGATAGCAGAATAGGAAAAACCAAAACTTTCTTCCCTCGTGGAGATGTTAACTTACTAAAAATTACTGACCCCATTACCTTTTAGACAGAGTACTTCAGAAGCCAGTTTGAATGACCACAGCACCCTACAGAAAGCACAAAATAAAAATTCTGAAAAATAATTTCCATTGAAGCAAATCTTGTCAAATGATATTTTAATATTTGGCCTCCCCAGTGGCCTTTGGTTTCTCATCTGGCTCATCTGCTTCCATCCTTATCTACCTGGATGGATGGATGGATATTGTCTTTTTTTCTCTTCAAATTCCTGGCTTCCTTCATTTGCTCCAAAAAGGTGACCAGGTCTGTCTTAGACACAACAAGACCTGATTATTAGAAGAGGGAAAGAGTTACAACAGAGATTCTACACTTTCCAATCTGGTCCTGTGCTCAAGTGAGAAGATAGGACATGGTAGAATATCAGAATATTCTAGAAAATGATTTCCCGAAGTATTATTTTCTGACAGCACCTTTACTATATTAGACAACATGTAAAGTTTTCAGATCCTGAGTTCCACTTCCAAGTATATCATGAAAACTCTCTTTTCTGCACCAGCAAACTCCCAGTTTTGTTTTGTTTTGAGAATACAGATTTCACACTCTGTCATGCAAAGCAGAAGCTCCCATGTGACACTGTACTAATGATGAAAACAGAACCCTGTGCATGGTGTAGAAATTCTAGGAAGAAGTGGTCCTCACCCAGGAGTACCAGGTTCCTGTAGTTCTGCAACATCAATCCATGCGCAGTTTCTGCTGAGCTGGGTCCAGGCATGCCCACTCCTCCTGAGAGCATTCAAGGGCCACATCCCTGAATGGCAACAGTCCCTGTAATTAAAAATCAAAACCGGAAAAAAAAACCACCCCACATTGCTCAAGGAACCATAGGCAGAGTTCATAATGTGACAAATATGAAAACAGAGTTGATAGAACTGGGTTTGACCTGGAGGATATCCTGAATTATCCACTAAGATCATTTTGACACTAATATTTTCTATGTATTTAGAGAAAAGGAGGATGGCATGTGATACACAAAACCACTCTAAAGGCTTTATTCTTCTGGAAGATAAATTGCAAAAATAAAGGCATCAACACAGTCATATTTATTTTTGAGTGCTATATTTGAATCATAAAACATAAAGTGTATATATTTCTTAGGTGGAGAAGTCACTGTGAGTGAGAAGTGTACAGTACTTCTAAAATACTAAAGTGTACAATAGTAAACTGGAGAACCCCAAAAATGCAGATTCTGATTCAGGAGTTCTGGGATGAGGTCTTAGTTTCCACCTGTTTAACCAATGCACTTTTAGAGAGGGACACCAATGTGTCTAGTCCATATACTAGAATAGAACAGAGGAAGGAAATACAGGGGAAAAAATTGTATATAGGATTTTAACTGAAGAGTTATGGAATTTACAGGTCTTGTAGATTGGGAAGCCTAGCAAACAATCCTTCTTCAAACTTTACGATGTACTGTTGTTCTAACAATTTTGTTTATATTAATTAAAAAAACTCGTAAGGGATCAGAGAAACAATTAATCATTACAAAATTTTATTTAACTGAACATATTTACACCCTAAATAGTTATGTTTCAACAAGTAGTCAATATTTAAAGAAAATAGTTTGTAAGG
This sequence comes from Pteronotus mesoamericanus, assembly GCF_021234165.1. NCBI lineage: Eukaryota > Metazoa > Chordata > Mammalia > Chiroptera > Mormoopidae > Pteronotus > Pteronotus mesoamericanus. The sequence continues at coordinate 21,906,491 of NW_026555105.1, read as the reverse complement.
TATTTCACATCCTGTTTCCCCTACTAAGTTTTGAAGAATCTGGTGGGTTTTTTGTTTTGTTCTTACTGATAACATATCTCATTTGAGACCAGCCACAGCTTACAGGAAATTATTTCATTGGAGTAGGAAGGGAGACTACACTCTGTGAAAACTCAACTTTTGCAGCTTATTCATGCTTTCTTTGTGGCCAAGTATATAATCAGCTTTGTAACTGAACATGGTTTAGGAAAAGAAAAGATTATTTTTTTGGTGGAATCAGAGTTGAATCCACGAGTATTTATACACTATCAACCTTATGATATGGTGTTAGACTCTTTTTGTCCTTGTATTTGTCTAATGATCTAAGTTCTGAGAGGGGTAGTAAAAAAACTCTCACTCTAGGTATATGATTCTCAATTTCTCTGTGAATTTCCAATCATTATGTCATTTATCTTTAGCTTCGTTTGTCACTTGCACTTACATTTTTGACTACTCGGTTACACATCCAAGTTTTATTAACCATCTCCTTGGTGCCTGGCACTGGAGACACAGAACAGATAAGATCAAGGCCATGCACACAGGGGGCGGATGACGGCCCGAATCAGGAGACAGACAACAAACATGTAAACAAATAAATAAACAGAAAAACATCTGGGTCATAGATGCAAACAAGGGGGGCGGAATCCCTGTGTGAGGTGGTTGGCCGGGGAAATCACTGACAGTGTGGAACGAGGAACAGCCATTGCGGAGGCCCTGAGGCAGAAACCTGCCGCCAACGGGCTCAGGGAACAGTGAGGAGGCCCGTGCCTGCGGCAGACGCGGGCGGAGGGGGGAAGGGGCGGGGAGAGTAGCAGATGGGGCACAGAAAAAGCAAAGGGGGCCAGATGGTGTGGGGCTCTATGGGCAACCACAGCTTCACACACTGCATGCTTTAGTGTTTTATTATCTATCCATGCATTCACTTAAATAATTGATTTACTTAAATTAAACTATTATAATATTACCTAATGAGCATGAAGTAGCAGAGTCTGCCAATGAATTAGATGAATAGGGGCCCTGTCACCCACACGGATCTCACAGACTATTAGAGAAAGAAGGGAATAAGCAATCTAGTAGAAAAGCCAGCGGAACGTATTTGTCCAATTACAAAATAAAACACAACCCTTTTGTGTGCCAGACACTGTTCCAAGCTCTTTCTGCAAGTTCATTAATTTAGTTTTTGTGCCGATATCATGAGGCAGATATAATGATCGCCCCCATTTTTTCACACACGAGAAGACTGAGGCATAGAAAGCTGGCGGTGCTCCTGAGCTCACACAACCAGCGCCAGGCAGGCCTTTCTCTCCTTCCCTGCCCCAGCACTTCTTCGCAGTCACCGCCCTCCTCTCTCCCCTTGGACTCCTCCACCCTCCGATACCCAAAGGATCCTGCCTCACCCTGGTGGGGCCATGAAGGGCCCTCGCCTCTAGTCCCTCGGACTTGTTGCTCCGGAGGCTCACAGGGCACTGACTCAGTGAGTTCTGCATCAAACTGAGGACACTGGATTTTGTTGAGGGGACAGGGGGCCATAAGAGGGCCGTAAGCAGGGGAGGGATGGGTCAGCTCTGGATGCAAGAAGACCCCTGAGGGGCCATAAGAGGGGGACATTCTGGGGAAGAGACACTGGATGTCAAAGAGGAGGCTTGATGAGGGCTCGGGGCAGAGGGCAGAAGCTGAGCCAGCTGAGACTCCGGGAGGCTTGGGGGTGGGGGCAAGTGTGGGCACAGAGGACCCTGGATATTATCCAGTGACTGAGTGGACACTGGGGGGCCTGGGGTAAAAGAGGAATATTAGGAAAAGAGAGTGAGCTCAGTGGGGACCTGTGGGCATGAAGGGCCCTCGGGGTGATATTTGGATGCAACTGTCTATAAGCGAGGAGAAAGTGGTCTCACGAATCATGGGGAGGGGAACCCTTTACAAAGCTCTCCAAGAGTGAAAATGCTCAGGGTGTTCCAGTAACTTTGGGCAGACTGGAATGCATGTGAGTGGGGCTTTGAAAAATACCACAGGGAAATCTACGTCTCAGCCATCAGGCAAGGTGCTGGGGCTTCCGGCCCAGGGCAGCAGCAGCACTTGAGGCCTGTGATGGAATAAAGGACCTGAAACAGGAGTGGGCACAGGATGCAGGTGGACTACGTATGGGGGGGTAGGGGCAGGGAGGAAAGTCCTAGTGAGTTCTGAATGAGCCCAGAGGGATCTAAGAAGAAACACTGTGCAGAAGTCACTTGCACATATAGTGCCTCAGTGACACAGGTATGTATTGTGCTGGAGCTTTCTACCAGTTCATGCACTTAACTGCAAAGCTGGAGCCATTATTACCTCATTTCACAAAGGCTGAATCCAAGGCACAGAGATGTAAATAACTGCCAAAAGTCACACAGCTTGTGTGTCACAGAGCCAAGATTTGACTTGACTCTGGGCTTCTGCTTCCAGCATCTGAGCCTTTCACTCTCGTGTCTCCGTTTCCTTAACTTTTCAAAAGAAACTAGTAACAGTCCTTCTACGATAGAATTGTCTGTCCCCAGGTCAATTAAAAAGACACAAGCATTTTATTCATTGTTATAAGGAAGTCACAGCAAATTATTTAAAATATGTAAAATGACGAACACAGATTTTGGTGCTGAAAAATTTGAAAAGAAATGTTAGCTATAAAAATATGTTGATCACATTACTTGACTATGAATAGATGAGCTCTGTTAGAACAAAGTTTCGTGCCCATCCTTCAGCATTCTCAGAGAATGGAGAAAAAGGACTTGAGAGGAACATCTTTATAGCTCCCAGCTCACTAATTTAACAAATCATATAAAGGGAAGAAAAAAAGCTGCTCATGTCAGACTATGTCACTGAACCTAGGTTCTATTAAGAACATGGACACCCTTACCAAAGACGCACTGGAAGAGCCTAAGATTATATACTGTACAGCAACGGGTGTTTCCACATTTGACCAAGAGTAGAAGGAAGGCACTGGCTCATCATCCAAACTAGATGCAATATATTTCAAAGAGAAAACAATCCGGGATTTTATTTTAAAAAAATATAATGACTTCTAGGGTGTTTTTTCTAATTTAAGATATCACACATTTCGAAAGGAATGATAACAGCTGGCTATGAAATGTCACCAGTGCTTATTTCAGAAGTTAATGAGCATAAAAAAGCAGAGATTTAAGAGACAAAGATTTATTTCAATATGCTTTTCAAAACACAATGAAGTAAATGTGAGAAAGAAAAAAGTAAATCCATTTCAAAGTAATAAAGACCAATATTTTTAATCTTCCTTGGAAAAAAAAAAGTCATGGAGTGACAGGTTTGGTCTTTTCGCATCCCAGTTCACCTCTCTAGTCCCCTCGCAGGAAATGGGAAGAGACCCAGGACTGACTGGGACAAATCTCTCCTGTCTGGCTGAATAAGGGTTGCAAATGGAAGCCACCTGCTGATGCGAATAATTATAAAACTCACAAGCCTTATAAACTGGAGTTTTTCAATTCTCATTCTCATCAGAATAATTGAAATAATTAGGCAAATTTTAAATTAAATAGTTATAAAGCTACAAGTCAACATATCACAGCTTAATCACCCACATCCCATCAAACCTGCACCCCTTCTGTTCTGGGATCCCCTTCTTCCTCCACTACAATGTGTTTCTATCGGTCTGTTTAGGTGTCTCTCTTTCCTCCGTTTCTATTGTTGTCCTTTCCTGGGCTCCCCCGTCTGCTCCCCTGCTCTCTCGCCCTTTTTCTCTATTCCTTCCTGTTCCCTGTCCGCAAAACTCCTGAAATCTATCTCATCTTCAGTATCACTTTCTCCCTAATCTTCCTGATTGTTCTCCATTTCCACATATTTTCGCCTTTTTCTTCCCCATCCCTATGTCCTCTCTGCTTCCAGTTCCCGGTTACACGCCCTCTGCCCGACTCTCGGGCGCCCCCACGTGGCTAAGCTCTCAGTGCTGTTCTTTCTCGGTGTTACCGTCCCTCTTTCTGTTCCTGCGCTGAGTTCTCCGACCCTTTTCCCCCAAACTCTCTCCGTCCGAAATGCCTTGCCGTTTGTGGCCCTAACTGCTGCTGTGCAAGGGCTCCTCTCCCTTTTTGCCCCCCTTCGTCTCTCTGAGCTGCTCCCACTCCCCGATGTTTCTCTATTTCCTTTCCCGAGTTACTCTTCCAGTTACTGTCGCTTTACAAGGCCCTCTCTCATCCTCAGTTCGCCGTCCCTTTATGGACCCCCTCACTGACCTTTCTGTCCTCTCACTGCTCTTTTTCTTTCTCATTATCTCTTTCTTGTATCCTCTCCTCCCCCGCATTGGGCCTCTTTCCTTCCCTCCCTTCTCGCAGTCACCGCTTCCACAAAGCCACTCACCGCGCCGGGGCAGGTGACACCTTCTTGGACACCCTGTGTCTTTCAATCCTAAACCCCATTTCACTGACATGTGTGCTCTTTCTTGGCAGCCGGACTCCTATTAAATGGGGGGTGGGGGAGTCTCCGGAGAAGTGCGAGGAGAGGTCTGCAGAAACCCAGGCCAGGGGAGGAATCGGGACCTCTTCAGGGAATTGCAAGGCTAGGGTGGGGTGCGGGGACGCAAAGGGTCTGAACCCAACCCCCAAGTCTTTAAATGGCGCGGGGCGGGATGCCTGGCCAGCGACGGGTTGTAGGTAGGCAAATTGCGCGGCAGGCCATGCCCCACGGCCCGAAGACGGGAAGACCTCAGGCAAGGCAGACACGGAGAGAGTTTAACCAGAAACTAACGCGGACTCAACCCGGCAGCAAGTCCTCGGACTCGGGACGTCTCACCGGGACGCGACACTTACCCCAGCAGGAGGCGCAGGTTTGGGGATTTCAAGGTCCCTCGCGACCCCACGCTTCATACGTGCAGGGCTGTGGACAGCGATGCTCAGGTTTAAACGACAAAGACCAAAAGTCGCAGACGTCAGAGTGACCTTCCCTCCGCGCGATCCACTTTGGGGGGCTGAAAGAAACTGTGCGTGCGCGCTGGGGACAGGAGGCACAGGGGCTCGGCGCTGCGCTGCTACCCGAGTGGGTTGTGGGGCGTGACAGGGCCCCAGGCGGGCGGCGGAGACCTAGGGAGAACCGGGCGCAGGCTGCGCTGGGGGGCAGGGCGAGGGCCACAGCGGCGTGGTGCGGGGCTGCGCAGGCAGGGCGAGCGGGTGGGCGAGGCTGCGCCCGGGTCGGTGAGTTGAATGAAGCGGTGATCGCCGAAGTGGCAAGGCCGCTGGATATGTGTGCTGCCTGTGGAAGGACGTGGCAGAGCCCGCGGGAGAATGTGGCGTGACCAGCTCAGTAGGGTGTTTATCGCGGGAGGGTGGGGTGCGGTGGGGCTGGTCGGGGTTCTCAGGAGGACGGCCAACGGCAGCGCTGCGGGAGACCCCCAACTCTCGCTCTCTTGTCTCTCTGTATTGCCTGAGTCCTGAATCTATTCAATGTCTTTCTTTTTTATTTATTTATTTTAAATGTTTTTCAAATTTTTCCATTACCATTTATCCTCATACCTCCTCCACCCGCAATCGCCGCAATCGTTCCTGTCGCTGAGTCTTTTTTCTTTTTTGCTGGATCCCTCCACCCCCTAACCTCCCCCACCCCCACCCCCACCCCCGCCCCTTAGCTGTCACCTGCTCTCCATCTATGAGTCTGTCTCTATTTTCCTAGTTAGTTCAGTTTGCTCATTAGATTCTACACGTGAGTGGAAATAATATGGTATTTATCTTTCTCTGATTGGCTTATTTCATTTAGCTTAATATTCTCCAGGTCCATCCATGCTGTCGCAAAGGCTGCAATTTTCTTTTTTACATCCAAGTAGTATTCCATTGTGTAAATGTCTCATAGTTGTTTTATCCAGTCATCTACCGATGGACACTTGGGCTGTTTCCATACCTTGGCAATTGTAAATAATGCTGCAATGAACATAAGCGTGCTTATGCTTTTTCGAAGTAGTGTTTTGGATTACTTTGGATATATTCCCAGAAATGGGATTGCTGGGTCAAAAGGCAGCTCCATTTCTAATTTTTTGAGGTATCTCCACACTGCTTTCCACAGTGTCGGTGGCAATCTGCACTCCCACCAACAGCGCGAAAGGGTTCCCCTTTCTCCACATCCTTGCCAGCACTTGTTGTTGATTTATTGATGGTGGCCATTCTGACAGGTGTGAGGTGGTATTTCATTGTGGTTTTAATGTGCATTTCTCTGATGATTAGTGACGTTGAGCATCTTTTCACAGGTCTATTGGCCATCTACATGTCCTCTTTGGAAAAGTGTCTATTCAGTCCTTTGCCCATTTTTAAAGTGGATTATTTGGTTTTTTGGTATTGGGATTTGTCTTTTGTGCCCTGTGAAGCAGAGCTACTCCCAGTCCATTTTAAGCTGATGTTTCAAAGAGTTCAATGTAAAGTTTAGAGTTCTGTGGCCACTTGTGTTGAAAGCTAAAATGTCTTCGTTTTAACAGGCTGAAACGGTTTTACTGAAAACTGCTGTCAGGAAGGGGTGGCCACGCCCGCGTTCTGGCTGAGAAGCCTGCTGAACGCCAGCTCCCGAGTCTGGAAACGTGGACGGCCACAGCGCCTTGCAGGTGGAGGTCTTTTGCAATTAGAATTGAATTGAAGCAATCAGTTGTCTGTGCAAAGGATGAAACCTTGAATGTGAAATTCAAAGCTCTACCTGTGCGAAATATGCCCATCACATACCCACATCTATGAGAACATGATTTCCGTTCTTAGTCCCCGTTCACACGGTGCTCAGTCCTGTGCTCAGTTGCAGAGACTTTTATAAGGACAAGACCTGGAGGGATAAAGCATGTGATAGTTCAGGTCACCATCCATTTAAAATAAATACTTCAATAACTTTTATGCAATAGATAAAAATAATATTATTCTTTATATATTCTACATGAGTGGAATGATAAACTCAAATATTTTCAAGGTAAACTTCTGTGACAGCGTAATTTATTTGCCATTAACTTCTGCATATTGACATAATACAATTTCAAATTCACTTTATATTTGCACATAAGTAACTAGAGAGACTATTTTTACTTTTTTTTGTTTGTTTTAGCTCTTTGTTTTCTACCTATGAGGTTCTGCCAAGTGTGAATTATAAGCAATGTAAAATATACATACATTTTAGAAGATGATTGAATTTGTTTTCACCTATAGAATACTTTTACAGTATTTCTAAGGGCATTCGATAGAGATTACTGTCCATTTTTAGATGCACCCTAAAGGAAGGAAAGCAATCTTATCATATTTCCAAAGGTCTCACTCTTTAAGCTTTAATAAACTTTAAGGAAATACCCATGAGGCAATAATTGATCATGAAGTGTATTTCTCTCAAATCTTTACATGTGGAACATTTATGTTCAGTAGGAAGTTTTGATGAGATAAAGGCATTTTGGATAAAACTCCTTTAACATGTAATAAATTGAAAAGGTGTCACTACCATATACATTATGCGATGTTACTGAAGTTTGAAGCATGGGTTATAGTTTTTGATGCCCATTACATTTGACTTACCTAGTATTTTGTAAGGTTTGATCATTACTCATAAAATTTGTAAGATTTCATTCCAAACTTACTATCATGACGATGCCCCAACTACTGAAATTTCAATAAGATTTTGTTGCACATAATAAATTTTAAGCTTCATTTAGATGTATATTTAATGAAGTTTAATGATGTTAGATTCTTGGTAAAATGCATTGTCCAATTCATTATATTTGAAGACATTTTTCCCAGTAGGAATCTCTCATGCTTAGTGAATTCATCCTTCCTAAAGTCCTTCCAAACTCATTATATTTGTAAAATTTCTCTGTAATATGTATAACTGTGATATTTGGTTTTTAATGAAGAATGGATCAAAACTTTCCCATAATTATTGCAAATGTTGGTTTTAATATTAGGAAGGATTCTTTCAAGTTGAGAAACTAAGGAACCATTTTGATAGATTTCGTAACTTGATTAAATTTATAATATGCAGCCTCAATATTAATCTCTACAGTTAAACTGAGGTAACTGAAAGCTTAACCCCATCTTTTTATCAAACCATTCCATGCATTTGTTTCCTGAGTATTTTTTTTTAAATACAATGTTGGGAATAGATTTGAGGATCTTTAGGCGGTAGATTATGTATATGTACTGTATTACACAATATGACCAATGAGCCATGGAGCCATGGAAGAGCTTTCAATACTGACTCCCGTTCTCACACGCACATGGCTGAGAATTTTTCATCAAACTCACAACCGTTGGAGAAAACTCAATTACAGATAAAAGTCAAGAATTTGTTTTGTTTATGGGGAGTTTTGTTGCTCACAAGATTTACAAGGGAAATAAACACATTTGGAAGAAGAAAGCAAGTGTGTCCTCAATAACTAGCTTTTTATTGTTCTGTTACAGTTGTCCCAGTTGACCCCCATTCCTCTCCCCCTGCCCGGCTGCCCACCCCGCTCCCACTGCCAAGCCCCACCCTGCTGTCCATGTCCATCGGTCATTTATATCTGTTCAATAACTAATTTTTGACATGTCTCCCTACAATATCATTATAAAACAGATCCAAATTATTAGGTTATTAAAAACTTCAAACTTACAGAAGACTTCAAAAAAACTGAAAAACATAGGAATTGGTTTGACCTGGAGAATTAAACTCTGTATCACGAAATTAGAGACTACATTTTTAAAGCACATGTGGAACACATATTTAACACTGTGAAATAAAAAAAAAAAGGGTTTTACATAAGGAGAAACTTCACACAAAAGATTATGTCTCTGGAGAGAATGGTTTCACCACAGGACCTAAAAGAGTCTCAAGGGTCAGACTAAAAAGGGCTTTACTTTTATAAAGATGGTCAACAAGGCTAGAAGGGACAGGGGGTGGGGCAGTGGGTGAGCAGGTGGCCTAACCCACTATTGGGCAGGTATCACTTTCCCGTGAGATCACCGAGTCCAGAAGGAGGGGCTGTTCGTTAATGAGACTGATGAAGAATGAGCCACAGTTCAGGGACATGGGGAGGAGAGAAGACTGATTAAGTTTGATGAAGTCATGTCACAAGCATTTGGTTTTCCTTGATCTGTGGGGACAAACAGTTCAGCTAATTATAAGACAAAAAAAAAAAAAAAAAACAGGAACGTGTAGGGTTTGTGCCTGGCTTTGCCCCAGGTAAACAAGGGGGCTTTCCACAAGTCCTACCTAAGTAACAGAAGGAAGCGTGTTTCTGTTTCCGGCAACACAAAACCTTGGGGGAACTTCTTTAACTGTTGTTGTGTTCCAGGATGAGAAGACTCAGGTAAAGTTCAATATTGTTGCTACTGATTAGGACACCAAGCAGAGTAAGTAAATGGATAAGTAAATAAATATAAATAAGTATTATTTTAGCAGATAAAGGAACAGTGAAATCCTATACTAATAATATTAATGATGATAATAACCTTGCTCCAGAATTCTCATTTATATGACTTTCAATAGCATTGAAGGGCCCTACATTTTCATGGCTTGATGTGTCTGTTCCTGTCACATACAAGAGAGTTGTTGCTCTAAATCACCAAAGTTAGTTGTTGTTCCATTGAACAAGGACAATCCAGAAGTTACATATTTTTTTCCTTTTTTAAACATTTTCCTGGGACTCATGAAATGTATCTACAGACAGTGTATGAATTGTTATCGTCATATTAGACAATAAAAGAAGTAATTGAAATGTCAGACCCTTGTAACATTCAACACTTTATCCTGGCAACTTCTATCAGCTTGTAACTGAAAGCAGGTCCGGCTGCCTGCTGCTACAAAAGCCAGTACTCGAGAGGCAGGTCTGATGTCAAGGAAAGGGGTTTATTTGCAGATGCTGACCTTCTAAGCAATGGGGGACTCATGCCAAAAGCCCATCTCCACCTCTCAGTAGAGTCAGAGGTTTTTTCTAAGGAGGGAGAGGGGAACAGAACACAGAGATTAAGGGACGGGGTTGCAAAGTTCTCTGGATGCAGACTAGCACAGTCCATTCCGATCAGGCAAGTGATGGTCGAGTGTGCATCATCCTGGTTTAGCTATCCTGGCTTCACGTTATCCCAGCTTCACATCATTCTGGCTCCACTGTTGAAGGTCAGCAAATCTCCCAGAGCTGGGGTGCTTGAAGGTTGGGGTCTGCATCTTTGGAAGTTAATTCCTAGGATTCTTATACAAACCTGCTGTACATCTACAAGCTACACATTAGTCAGAGTTAGCACTTACAGAAACAATGTCAAAAGAATGGCGGGATGGGTTACAATTTCCCACCATTACAATTTTCCATGTTAAAGGTGATCCTGTTGGAGATACCACAAAGAGAAAGTTCTCTCCACTGCGTCTTCCCTCCTCTTCCTCATTCATAGTTTCTATTACAGGGTTTGGTTCACTGGCTTCACTACACTCTAGTCTTGGCTTATGTTTAAAACTGCAACTTGTCATAGAAACTTTTGGAATTTTTTGTGACACATCAGTAGTTTTCAAAAAATTTCTATTTTTATTTCTAAAAAGTTTGGTAAAACTATTTACAATCTCATATATTTTAAGATGGCATCTAAACTTTTACCCTAAAGTATAACCATTGCAGGAGACAAATCTTAAGAATATAAACAAATAATTGCATATAAATATAAAACTGTTATATCAGTCTTAAATGGAATTAACTTAGAAATCTAACAGCCACCATTATCCATTAAAAAACAGAATGTTTCGCACAAACTTTACTTATTTCATCAAATCTAAGAGAGCATTGCATGCAGGACACACCATTAATTTAAGTAACTTTTTTTTTTATCAGTTAAGGTGCAGTAAGTTTTTATGCAGAAAAAATGTTGGCATCTAAGAGATTAGCACCAGAAGGAAAGTGCTTCCCCCTCTAGGGCAGGCAGGATAGTGGGCAGGTGAACTGCTTGTCGATTTTGTCTGTTTTCAAAAAGGCAGCCCTTCCTTTCCTTGATCTCTGCTTTGATTTTTCCACAGCTCTCCCCACCCTTTCAGTCTTTTGATCACTTACCCCATTATCCCTTGCCCTCATCTGCTGTGGCCAATATTTTAAATTCGGAATGATTTTCACTGAAATTTGCCAATGAGAAAAACCTCTATTAAATTTGGAAGACAAAAGTGAAGCAGAAAATGTCATTTTCAGGAGAAGCCAATGACCAGATAAAGACTTTGCAAACCTCCCCATTGGTTCTAATACATTCAAGGCAGCCAGAAGCAATAGCTTCTCAGACATATCCATGATCTTTGGCTCGTCCATCAGCCTTTGGCTTTAGTATGTAGTTTCCCAGTCTTTCATGCAGTTAGTTCACTGCTCAAGTTCTACCTCTCCAATAATTGTGTGCATGTTTTTCTGACAAAATAGATTGTTACAATTCCCAGAATACTATTTCTATGTTTTCAGAATCTAAAATTAATTAATTAGCCTGTCTGTATTGGTTCCATGGTCCATAGGTTCTCTAATTTCTCACCTACGTATGATTTTGATTATATTTTAAAATCTGATGCTTAAAAATACTGAATAGATGACACAGATGAATATCTACATGGAAAGAATGAATTTGGACCTCCTACTTGACACCATATATAAAAGTTAATTCAAAACAGATTAGAGAACTTAATGCAAGAACCATACCTATAAAATATTGGGTTGGTCAGAAAGTCCAAGGTTATTTTTGTAAAATAAGAGATACTTTTCATTTTCACCAATAACTTTATTGTTTTGAATATATTGAGTATGCCAGCTACCTCCCATGTGGTATAACGTTGATTGTTCTCAATTAATGTCTTGATTTGATCACTATCAACTTCAACTGGTCTACCTGACCATGGAGCATCATCCAGTAAGAAATCTCCAGCAGGAAAATTCTCAAACCACTTTTGACACATTTAATCAGTCATAGTCATGGTACCTTCTCCATACACTGCACAAATCTTTTTGTGTGTGTTTCAGTTGTATTTTTACGTTTCTTGAAATAATAAAGCATAAAGTACCAAAATGTTACACATTTTCTTCCATCTTCAGTATTTACATCGCTATACAAAAATTCATCAATTTTGATGAGTTTTTAAAAATATGATGACAGGTGTCACAGTACAATCTAACAAATTTGTTTCAAACAATATTAAAGACAACTAAGCACTACTGGAGCCACCTTACAGAAAAAACAAATGGACGTTTGGCCAACCCAATATTTAGAAGAAAACATAGGTATATGAGGTCTGTCCAGAAAAAGTCCAACTATTGTTACTATAATGATAATGGTTTGCATGACATCAGTGTAACCTGGCAGCCAAGGAGAGTGGACTGGAATGTACACGTGTGTTCATTGTACTAGTCAGTGGGGGCAGTAGACGCCCTTGAGTGAGCATGAGTGCTGTGCGGCTGTTGCATTCAAAATGACTGAGCAAGTAGAACAATGAATCTGCATCAAATTTTGTGTTAAGCTTGAACATCCCTCCATGGAAACTACTTTGATGATTCTGAAGGCCACGGCTATGGGCAACTGGTGATTGGCAGCTTCATCAACAACGCGCCAACTCATGCATCACATCTCATGCAGAGGTTCTTGGAGAAACAGCAAGTCATTCAGGTGGTTCAGTCCCCCTGCAGCCCAGATTTGGTGTCCTGCAACTTCTGGCTTTTTCCAAAAACTGAAATCATCTTTGAAAGAAAAGAGATTTCAGACCATCAGTGAAATTAAGGAGAATATGACAGGGCAGCTGATGGCAATTGGGAGAACTGTGTCAGGTCCCAAGGTGCCTACTTTGAAGGGGACTGAGGTATCATTGTCCTATATACCATGTTTCTTGTATCTTGTATCTTCTTCAGTTAATGTCTCTATTTTTCATATTGCATGGTTGGATAGTTTCTGGACAGACCTCAAAAATCATCCAGATATTGGGTTGGACAATGCATTCTTAGATATCACATAGAAAGCTCAATGAACCTCTCTCAAAGTAAAGTTTTACTAAAATTTAAAACTTGTGTATTGAAAGACACTATCAAGAAAGTGGAAAGATAATCCACAACATAGGGGGAAGTTTTTGCAAATGACATACTTGATAATAGAATATTTATCCTAAAAAAGAATACTTAAAACAGCCAAAAAAGACAAATAACCTAATTTAAATACACATATAGCAAATGAAGAGATATTTCTCAAAACAAGATATAACGATGGACAAAAAAAAAAAAAAAAACACTTAACAGTCATTTGTCATTCGAGAATGCAGACCAAAACCATGAGATGTCATTTTACGTTTATATGAAATGTCCAGAACAGGGACATACATAGAGACAGAAATTAAATTAGTAATTTTCATGGGGTGGAAGTGGGATGTGCTAGAATTTATGAGATTGTATTCAAAGGTGGTGAAAATGTTCTAGAGCCCTGGCTGATGTGGCTCAGTGGATAGAGCGCCAGCCTGTGAACCAAAGGGTTGCCAGTTGGATACCCAGTCAGGGCACATGCTTGGGTTGTAGGCCAGGTGCCCAGTAAAGGGTGTATGAGAAGCAACCACACACTAAGGTTTCTCTCCCTCTCTCTCCCTTCCTTTCCCTCTCTCTAAAAATAAATAAATAAAATATTTTTTCAAAAAAAGAAAATGTTCTGGAGTTAGTGGTGACGATGTTACAAAATTGTGAATATACAAATACCCACTAAACTACACATCATAAAGGGCTCAGTTTCATGGCATGTAATTACATATAAATAAAAAGAAAATGTCCAGTTCTTTTCTTAAACCAAAGACATAAAGGAATCTTTTTCTTTATATTCATAGAGTATCTACTTTGTATGTGCCATTATTTCATGAATATTTTTAGTGAAGTGACTGTCCTTTCCCCAGTACATTCTTGGACCCTTGTCATCTACAGCTCTGTTCATCTGGGTCTTTGCACAGCAGCTGCAGAAAGCAGGATTTGAGATTTTTCTTGGTTTGCTTAAGCTATACTGTTGTTTTGCCTTCTAACAGACTAAAGAATAAATATGTAGTTTCAGAACTAGTAAACACCAGATGTTATAACAGTAGTCATAGATGTTATTTATTAAGTGCCTTCAATATGCCAGACTCTGTACTTTACATACATCCTTCACTCCTCTTACCAGGGTGATGTTTTGATCCACTTTGTACAGAAACAGACCTGAGGCTCAAGGATAAAGAACAGAAATGCTAAAATTAACCCTGGGTACAGTGAGATGAGCCCTGCCCGGTGCTCCCTGGGCGCCCTTGGCCAGCCGGGTTCCCCTCTCAGCCTCATCCCATAAGTGAGCCCACACGGGGCCTGCCTGCAGCCTGGTGGGAGGACGAGCAGCTGAGGGCACAGAGGCATCAGCCGAATATCAGGACGCCAAGAGACTCTCAACCCACGGTAACTGATCACAGCCTCTCATCCCCCTAGTGAAATCCAGGCTGCTAGGGTTTGTATAACTTGATTTATACAAGTGACGCCCTCCTACCTGTATCCTCAAAATGTTTGACGAGTCTTAGGAAGCAAGTTAGAGATTTACAAATGCACACACTTGTGAATATTTGCTTTCTGCCCCCTGTTAGAGAAGGTGTTGGGTAACCATTAATACTTGCGATGTACCCTGCAGAATCTTTCTACAAAGAGATTCACTCACTGTTGATTTGCTGGTGTGTGGGTGCTTTCAGGACACAGAAGGAGCCCTGCCTGTCTCATCGGCCTGTGTCTGGGTCTCTTCTCGTTTAATAACCATTAAAAAATTAACAACCTTTGGCATTCTCAGCCCTACATGGTCTTTGTGTTCAAGCCAAAACTCACCCACGGGAAGAACACAGATTTAGAAAAACATCCCATCTCTGCCCTTTCTTTCAAAATCAGGATTGGCACAGATTAGATAGACCCTGCCACAATGCGTGTAGTATGGATGAAAACTATCTAGTAAATTCAAAAATACCTGAAGGGAGAGCTCTGGATGTGAATTAAGTCTGGGTTCAAGATGGATCTGTGTTTCTTTATTTTTGTGAAGCCTCTTCCATTTTACTCAAAGGAAAAAAAAAAAAAAACTTCCATTGCCTGATTTAACCCTCATCTGCAGCCCCAGAACAAGAAATGCGTGCCATCCCCTTTCACAGGTGGGGAACAAGATGTGCCCGGCCACCCCTCTCCTCGGCTGCCAGCCTGGTTCCAGCTGTCATGGGGGTCCCTCACCCCACTGCTTCTCCTGCATGTACTTCTGTGATGTTTTCTCTGAGGTTTGGAAGGTTTTCAGAAATGGCCAGCTAGGAACAGTTAATAGAAAGAGTAACATCACTCAGCGATTCTATTCCTGAGCCCCAACCAGTGAGAAATTGCCTGGGGAGGAAAGGAGACGGACTGTGAGTTCGGGCCTGGAATTCCTGCCAGCCCTGCCCCTCACGCAGCATTCACTTCTGGGGACCTGAGTGTTCTCATATGTAAGTTAAAGATGATGACACCACCCCCAACATTATTAGAAGCATAAAAAGCAATTTCTATATTAGAAGTTAACAGTGTCACATGCTTATCACTAGGGTTGATAATCACAATCATTTTCACTGTTCAATATGCTCCTTTTACAGCCAACACTCGCCCCCCGTGGTATCAGCCCCCACGGGGAGGGCCGCACCTGGGCAGACGGTGAGCTTCACCTGCGAGTCCCATGGGTTCTCCCCCAAGAACATCATACTGAGAAGGTTCAAAGACGGGAACGAGCTCCCAGCCTCCCGGACCGCCGTGGACCCAGAGGGAGACAGCCCTTCCTACAGCGTCTCCAGCACAGCCAGGGTGCGGCTGGCCCGGGGGATGACTGCCCCCAGGTCATCTGCCAGGTGGACCACATCGTCCTGAAGGGGGACCCTCCTCTCTGTCAGACTGCCAACCTGTCTGAGGTCATCCGAGGCAGACGCCAACTACCCCCTCAAGACACCAGAGCGGAAGAAGGGGATCATCTGCACATTCTCCGTCTGCTGCACTGGCGTCCCCCTGACCTTGTGTGCACGTCTGGTGCCTTGACTCTTGTGGCTGCTGCTCAGGGGGTGCACCCGATGACTGACTGGGTTGGTGGCCATGGGACTTGCGTTAGTGGATCCCACAGGATTGTAGGAAACAAAAATGAACAGTTCTTAACTGGCCGTTCCCCAGAGGCTTAGCTCAGAGACAGCAGTTGAAACAGCCACCATTATCCTGTGCACTAAAACTAATGTGAAATGTTATATATCAATTATATCTCAATAAAACCGAGTAAAAGAAGCTGAATTGTTTTTATATAAAGGATTGTTCTTTATATGTTTTTGGTATTAATGCTTCTTATTCTGTTAGGAAATGATAGTGAAAGTTGATAATAGTTGGCTTCTTTTTAGCCTGTAATTAATAAAATTTTAAGTTGCCAAAATAAAAACAGAGAATCTACACTACTGCTTCAAACTGACCTAGGCCAATCTTACCATGCAAATTCAGTTGCTTAAGATAAATATTGATAGCCTTCAATAGCTCAGATAGAAAAGACTAGATTTTTCCCTCTACAACTTTACTATCCAGTCCTGTATTTCGTGAGAGCCAGCGTAAGTCTTGTCACACATACAAATATGGGCAAACTGATATAAGACAGAGCCAGTTCTGTGAATTCAATGAAGTTGAACTTATCTGTTTCATTCTACTGTTTCTTATTTTAACCTTTTTCACCACTGTTAATTATATTCACATTATTTTGAAATAGATCTCCAGAAGTTTTTCAGTTTTACAAACTGAAACTCTATAGTTATTTCCCCCCACCTTTACCTGTTGGTAACCACAATTCTGCTTTCTGCCTTCATGAGTAAGACTATTCTTGACAACTTATATACAGGGTCCAGCACAAACAACACTCCTTTTTTTATTACATAAAAGTCATATTACAGAACCATAAGCATGTAATTCTGCAACATAACAATATCACACTCAAGCACACCATATGACATTTTAGGAGAAATGTTCAAATTGCCATCAGTCTCATGCGAGACATTCATGTATCTTACCAACCGCAATCAATGCTGTTACCTCTGCTGGATCCTGTAAGTAGAACCATACAGCCTTTTTCCTTTTGTGTCTACCTTATTTCACTTAGCACAATGTCCTCGAGTTTCACTCATGTTGTGGCATTTGACAGAATGGCCATTGTGGGAAAGACAGATTAGGAAGGCTTTCATTTCACTCAGAATTGGGTCCATCCATTCGTCCATCCATCACCTATTTATCCATCCATCCGTCCATCCGTCCATCCATCCATTCATCCAAGCACGTATTCACTCACCCATTCACACTCTCATTCATCATACATTTACTTACACATACATCTGTAACCAATACCTACACCCTCCTCTGTGACAGCCCTTGGGCAGATGACCTAATCCTCAAAGAGCTCCCTGTCTCCCACAGTGGACTTCCTACAGGATTGTCTCTTTTCTCTGAGCTGTGTCTGTTCCCCTGCAGGGACAATGTGCCAGTTTTCACCTTCCTCAAACTTGATGGCTATTACCTGCCACATAAAGAGACTCTACCCACAGAGTGTACATGCATCTGCCTAGAGAACTGCTATATGTTCATGGTTGCTGAGCAACCCAAGTCCATGTAGAACCCACTGCCTCTAAAGCTTGCAGTGGGTGAATGTGTCATTGCAGGGGTCTGAGTAGGTGCTCACCTGTTTGATACAGAATGAGAATGAGACACAGCCTCCCGTCCAGCCAACCACATACTGTGACAGCAGCCTAAGCCACATGCAAGCTCAGTGGGAGTGCATGCAAACTCACTTCCACTCCTGGGAGCAAGTAGCTGGGTCACCTCTGTCTCCTGAGTGGAGAAAGGTATTTAAACTCACAAAGCTCCATTTGATGTTTCCTTCTGCCCATTTATATTTAGGTTCACAGACATCTGCCATTATTTTTATGGCTTTCCTTCTGGGCTTCAAGGTGCTGCTGCAGCTGCAGATGGTGGATCCTGTAACAGGTGAGTTGGAGGAAGTCCTTAGTCTTCAGTGAGGAAGGTCAGGGTAAACTTCATGGGCTGGCAAGAGGAGTCCCGGGTACACCCACATAGTCATGTGGTCATCACATGTCTGAATCAGCCTCAAGAGAAGGCTACGAATGCTTTTCTTTTTTCTAAGTGCCTTTGGAATGTCAGAGGCTTCCAACCCTTACACATTGTGTTATGCCCTAGAGTTTGAAGGTTTTCAAAATAAACTACTTGAAACCCTAGAGATGATAGTCCAAAGTATGGAGGTGGGGTGAAGGTCAAAGCTTCAAGACCCAAACTGCTAAGAGTCCCCCAAAAACTATTATATGTCATATTTCAGTGTTAATATGATGTATCTTTGGAATGAATAAGAAAGTATTGCCAAAGCCAACTACTAGAACAGACCCGAGAGACTTGGAGGTGCTGGATAGTGGCAAAGATGAATGTGGATGTGGAAAAGGGTTCAGAACTCAGAGAGAGGTGTTGGGGTGTGGTGAGTCGAGGCTTCCTTTCTGATCTGTGCCGCCAACCCAGGCCAAAAAGAGTGCCTGTCACTTAGCATATGCTCAATAAATATTTGTGGAATTAATACAGGAATGAATGACGGGTCTTTTTTTCTTCCATGAATGAATGAATGGTTTCCCTACAGTTCTTCTCCGCCCCTGTAATACATTGTCTCCTGTGCTGTCCAAGGGGCCCGGGTGGGGAGAAGAAGTTGCACAAACCTGCAGATTATCCAAGACCCCTGCCCTTTGCCCTGTCAAACCCACCTCCATCACAAGCACGCTCCTCCACACTGCCTCCTGACGCTCCTTCCTTCCGATAATAAGGCTGAGACAAGGGCGGACTTCAGTCGTGGGGACTCAGAAGCATGTGGGCCTTGATGCACTGAGCATCCCGCTGGCCCTGCCTCCACCCACAGGGGAACCAAGCGGGTGAGGAGAACAGGTTTTCATCCTCCCTGTTCATAAACAGCCCTTAATGTTCACAGCAGAGTTGTTTTTTTCCAGAGCTTTTACAAATATGATTTCATTTTAGCTATTTGAAATCACTGAGTTGAATCAAGTATTTCTGTGTTCTGAAATATGTAATGAATAATGTAAAAAATTATCCATGGACTCACTATTCTATCTTTCCAAAAAAAGGAACATTTTGCCAATATTCTCTGTTCCTTTTGAAGAAAACTGTTGGAAATTTGGTGTTATAGTTCTCCAGCATGATTTTATACTTTTACAACATATGTGTAAATCCTTAAGCAACAATTAATACTGCTTTGCATGTATTAACTTTTGTTTAAATGCTCTTAAACTGTATACAACATTCTGGAACTTTTTTTATGCTTAACACTGTTTTGTGTGTTCTAACAATGTTGATATATATAGCTCCATTTTCTTAGTTTTCCATGCTTTATAGTTTTCTGTTTTAAGATATGCTACAATTTGTATTGTATTAAAGCTTTATCTAATGTTTTGCAACAGACATTCCGATTTTTTTTCCATAATACATACAGTAGAGTCCTTCCTGTTCCTCTAGTGCGAGCCACAAAGAAGCAGGGTTGATGTCATCTGGGAGCTTTTGTTTTACCAGAAACTGTTTTCATTTTTTCATTAAGTTTTACGCTTTCTATTTATGCCTTTCAGATCATATCTATGCCTTTGATTTACATATATTTTACTAGTGTATATGCGTGCATATGTGCATGTCTGTGTTATAGGTGGTATGGATCATTATTTCTTTCACAAGGATAAATTACCCAGCATTCACTGATCCACACTGCCACCTTTGCTGTATATCAACTTTCCATCAAAATGTGGTTCTTTGTATGAGCTCTCTGCTCCATTGAGCTACTTCTCTCTTGTCAGAACTACTCTGTCTTAATTAAACTAGCTTTATAATTAGTTTTCATAACTCTTTTCAACAAATCTTTCTTTCCACCTTTTCTTGTTGTTCAAAATGGTGTGCTATTCTTGGCCCAAATGCATTTTATAGTGACTCTGTCATGGTTCATGATAAAACATTAGAATTATTATCTTACTTCATTGAGTTTTTATATTAACTTACACAAATTGATATCTTTCCAATATTGAGTTTTCTTGTTCATGGACATAGTATACCAGTTTTTAGGTTTTCTTTTAGGACTTTAGTTTACAATTTCACATGTCATTTCCCATAATGTTCTTAGGCATCTCTAATTAGAACTAACTTTAAAACTTCCTAGTCTGTGAAATCTTTAAAATTATAACTACTTTTTTCAATGGTTTTTGACTGCTGTTTAGTGTGGTAATTGATTTTGATCACTATTCATCCACCAAGCTTATAAACACTCACTACCACTAACAGTATGGACTTTCTTTTTATTTGCACACTTACAACACTAATTACCTAGAATTAGTTTCTTTCTTTTTCAGGGTTACGTATACATGTGTTTTAAGTGTGAAATAGCTTTACAAGTTCTACATGTGAAAGCTGGTATCTTTTTCACTTTCTACCATTTCTACCTCCAAGAGGCAACCATTTCCAACTCTGTTACCTGATTATTTTAGATTTTCCTCCCATACCTCATACTTCATACTTCTATGCACTTCTTGATTTCTGACTTTAGGATTCATTTAGCTCACAGGTTTTTGTGTGGACATTAGTCACACTTCTCTAAGATAAATGCCTGGGAGTATAAATATATTACACATCCTGTCCTGAACTGTGTAAGGAAATTATTCGTATTGTTGTATGGAAGCACATACTTTGGGAGGTCTGCACCACACTGTGCATTTGGGTTAAGTTTTACCAGTTTCAGCAATAAAAGGTAGAATATGGACTCACTTAGGAGAAGATCAGGTTCTGTCCCAACATTGACCAGGTTCTGGTGAAACTTCTTCCTTCTACCATCTGAGCAGCTCTTGGCCAGCTACTCCTAGGGTCCTGGACTTTGAATTTGGGACACAACCCACAACTGCAGCCCTTCTTGTCCTGAGCTCCAAGTGGGGCATCACCGAGAAGATCTCAGATGGGATGAGGGCCCGGTGGAGAGCAGAGGCCCCAGGCAGAGGCAGCACTATTCCCTGTAGGCCTGCCCAAGGCTCTCTGAGAATGAAGATAAGTAACTCCTCACCTAGTATTTGCCTTCTCTGCCTGATTCTATTTCACAACCTAAAAGCAGAAACTATCTCAAATCTAGAAGCAAGCTACTGTCTCACAGCCATTGTACCACATTCTGGGCACTTCCCCTTATATCACAGGAGTCGGGGCCTCTCTCCTCCCACAGAGCAGAGGCCAGGTTCTCCCAGCGCACAGGAGGATACAGCAGGCTCCTCAGGCCTCCAGGATGCCTGTCCCTGCCTCCTGGCCCCTCCCTCAGCCTTGCCTGCTGCTGACTCTGCTGCTGGGCCTGTCAGCAACATCTGTCTGTGCAGGTGAGCACATGTTGGGGCAGTATCTTCTCTTCCTGCCACTGGACTTCTTTTGTGGGTCCATCACCTGCACTCGGTTACCAGAGGTGACAAAACAGATGATGCTTCAAGTTGCAACAGTGACAGCTTTGTGCGTATTAAACGTGTATAACCATCACAACATTCTTTTTTGAGAGCTATAGCTATTATCCTGGATTTACAAATGGGGAAACTGAGACAGAGAGAGTAAGTTGCCCTATAATTATTAACTAATTTTACAGAGCAGCCAGGATTCAAGTCTGGGCTACCAGCTTCTAAGAACTCATTCTTTTAACCATGTTACATGGCTTCTCAGTAAAGATTGATTGCAAAAAAATCAGAAAACCCAGAGAAGTGAAGCAAAGAATAGTTATCTCCCATCAAGTCACTCAGAGACACCAGAGTGCAAATTCCATTGTCTGTCCTTGCAAACTTTTGTTAATTACATGTTTCATGGTTTCAGTGCGCTAAATATTTTACTAAGCTTTTAATATGTATTGCAATTCATTAACCCTCAAAACAGCCTGTGTGGTAACAGGCTAGGCCACACTTCTATATATATTTGTGATGCATTCTCTATGTGTGGGAGAGAGTTGTGTATGTCTATGAGTTGGTATGAGAAAGTTCACAAACACACATACACACATGAAATTTTAGAAAAGCCCTTTTTTTCAGTTGTCATCAAATTATTTTCATTGCACGTGAAATGCCCATGAACAAATCTTTAATTCTGTCTCAGACACCCTTCCCCTTTTCTGCTGCTCTACACTTACCCCTTACCCTCCTCGAGCTCAAAACAAGCAAGCTTCTCTCTTGGTAAAATGAGTAAGTCTTTCCATCAGTTAATGAATGGATAAAAGAAGGTGTGCTACAAATGTACAGTGGAATAATAGCAATAAAAAAGAATAAAATCTTAAAAGTTGTGACAACATAGCTGGATCTAGAGACTATTATCCTGAGTGAAATGGGTCAGAAAGAGAAAGACAATATCATATAATTGGCACTTTTTTGTGGAACCTCAAGAAAGAACACAAATGAATATACAACACAAAAGAGAAGCAGACACATATTTCTAGAGAAAACCTTGTCAAAGGAAAGGTGTGGGGCGATGGGAAAAGTAAGTAGGATTTTATGCATTGTTTCCTTGAAGCCTCTCTTCCATGCTGGGTAAGAACAGGTAGGAAAAACCCAGATGAGAGACACAGAGGCTGCTGCTATAAGCTCTATATCTATAATTATATCTATATCCATATCTATATCTTTATCTTAATATCAGTGGACACCTCAAGGCCTCAGGAAATTTAATGAATAATAACTTCTTAATTTTTGGAACATTCACCATGTGCAGACACCGTGCAAATACCTGTGGCTATTTTATCACATGATGATTACATCCAAGGCAGAACCTGTTGTCATCTTTACCCTACAGTTAAGAAAATGGAAGTAAAACCAGAGGTCAACTGAGTCTGGGGCTCATGCTGCCTGTCACCACCCAGCCAAAAAGCAGAGACAGGGACTGGATTCTAAGTGCACATTTGATACTGTCAGATGCTGGAAACCTGAGAAGGTGGTAGGTAAAAATCCTAACATCCACCTTCTTTTAAGCTTGTCAGGAGCAAGTATAACTAAGCAAGGATTGGGAAGAGAATATGGAAAGGAACACAGAGGGAGTCCTGGGGATGATGTGCAGTCTTGCGTTTGAGGCCTTGCGGGGGTTTGGTCTTGACGAATGACCTCATTCCTGGTTCCTGGAACCGGATGGGCAGCATTCTGATACGGATCTCAACGCCGGTCAAGCAGTGACCTCGTGTGCGTCATCCGGGTGTTTCTGGGACACGACCAAAGAGTCTCCACATTCTTGGTGACTGGCCATGTAGGATCAGGGCTGGGTTGAAAGTCCCTTTTGTTCTTTCCTGGTCAACTGTTAACTGCAAAAATATTTCAGCCAGAACATAAGATTAAACACACGCATTTGATTCATTGGTTACACGTGCTACTAGTAATCATCTAAGGCCGTGATGGAGGAGGAAGAAAAAAATGTATTCTCAATTCTACCCCTTCTATCAGAAGCAGAGAGGTTCGAGGTTACTGAATGGTAGAGCTGTGTGATTTGAACTCAGGCATCGGACCCTAGAGCTCAAGGATTTAACTGTGACTCCTCTCAAAAGCCTGTGGCCCCACGTCCATCCCATGAGATTTCTGCTGCTTCTGTCAACGGGTGTGGAGAAGGGCGGGTGTGGAGAGAAGGTTTTGCTGTTTCCTTCTTTGGGGCTCTTCTGCTTCCTGCCTATGCTCAATTTACTCCCCCCACCAAAGCCATCTACAAGGGAACCTCAGTTTCTAACATGCTTTCCACAGAATTACCCACTTAAAATAGGCTTCAGGGTCCTGGGAGGTGTCACACTAGGCAGTTTACACATATAAACTTTTATTGGACACCTACAACTTGACAGAATTGTTATAGGAACGTGGGTGCATTGCTGTACAAAAGAGACAAAGTAGCTGCCTCCCTGCAGCTTAGATCCTAGTTGGGAAATGACAGTAAAGAGACATAATAAGTAAGAAAGTAATATAGACTATTGGGAAGTGATGTCTTAAGGGAAAAATCAAACTATTGCTGGATAGGAGAACTGGGGGAATCTGTAAGCTGGGATGTATTTTAAACAGGGTATACTCTAGGTGGGCATTACTGAGAAGGGAACATTTGAGCAAAGATTAAAAGAAGGTTGGGAGTGAGCCATGCGGTTATCTTACAGGCCCCCCTGGTAGGAAACAGCATGCGCAAGGGCCCTGAGACTAGAAGCTTCCTGCTGTGTTCAAAGACTTGGGCTATTGCTATGAGTGACATGTTTGCCATTGTAAGGTTTTGAAGAAAGAAGGGACATGGTCTGACATGAATTTCAAATTATTCTAGCGTTTGGTTGAGAAGAGACTACAAAA
The DNA here is from genome assembly GCF_021234165.1 of Pteronotus mesoamericanus. Lineage (NCBI taxonomy): Eukaryota > Metazoa > Chordata > Mammalia > Chiroptera > Mormoopidae > Pteronotus > Pteronotus mesoamericanus. Next base: position 21,882,146 of record NW_026555105.1, on the reverse strand, counting down.
GGACATAGAGAGAATCCACTAGAGCACTTAAGAGGTCATTGCATTCGTACAAACAAGAAGTGTCTTGCACCGGGACAGGACGTAGCTAGTGGGGATAGAGGATTAAGATCAGGTTTGCGGTGGATGCCAAAGGAGGGCAGGCAGGGTGTCCGGTGCGTAGGATATACAGTGGGAGAGAAAGGCTTGCAAGGGTTTGGGACCCGAGCATCTGGAGGAATAAAGGCCCCTCAGGTGAGATTCTGAGAGCTGTGGGGGAGATTCGGGAGTTCAGTTTGGACATGTTAACTGTGAGATGTTTGTTATCATCCAAGATACATGTTGAGTAGACAGACGGACATACAAGTCCAGAGTTCAGGTGAAAGGCAGTGGTCAAGGATGTAAATTTGAGAGTTACGGGTGCACAGACGGCAGAGTTTTTGCCATTCCCTGCTCGTCTCGATTCTGATTCCTCTTTTCCCTTCTCTATTCCTTTTCCTTCTCCCTCCAAGATTTATTCCTACTTCACATTTTTGTCCCGGCAGTTAGGTTCCCCGCCCCCAATTTTCTTCTCCTGATATAAAAATCCAAACCGTCAATGACCTTGGTACCAAAGACCTGCCCTGCGACAGCACATGGCCGCCTTGGAGCCTGTGTGGTTACAAACAGTGCTAAGTAAGGGGGGTCTCACCAGCTCACACTCTGCAAACGTGACCCACAGATTTTCTCCCTGAGGAGACGCCAAGAAACAGAAAAGAGCACAGGATTTCTCTGTGGCGCCACAGCTGCCTCCTTCTCTGAATTACAACATATTTCTGCCACCAGAACCCACAGCTACTTTTTGGGGGAAAGGGAAGGGAAGGGGAAAGTCAAGGAACATATAGCAAGGACTCATGGACAAAACCAAAGGGGAAGAGCTGAGGGAGGGAAGGTGGGAGGGGGCAAGGGAAAGAGGGGGGGGGGGAAGGCAGAGACAAATGTATTTAAAAAGTAAATAAATTAATTTAAAAAAAAAACAAACCCACAGCTACTTTTTAAAATATTTCAAATAAAACGAGAATTTTTTGTACTTCTCTGTGTCCAGAAACTGGTTAGGCACAGAGGCAGTGAAATTGAATTGAAAAGGTTTTCACCTGCAGTTAAATGATTGGCCCCAAAGAGACTCATGTCCATTCAACTCACAAGTCATCGTCCAAACACAGTGAATCACCCACAAATCTTTTCAAAACACAGGTGTGAAAGCTGTTGTTTCCTTGTTCTCACGGCTCTATGTCCCCCTTCGAGGGCAGGTCTTCAATTCTCCGAGCCTGAGAAACCACATGTTTTGCCATTTTCCTTGAGTCATTTAGTCCAATTCAAAGGCTCTCTATGGGGCAATTACCTAGATGTGGTACATATTTTCTATTCTTGTAAAGTATACATAACATACGATTTACCATTTTAGCCATTTTTCAGAATACAGTTCAGTGAAACTAAGTACTCACAAAGCCATGAAACCGTCAGCACTACACATTTCCAGAACTGTTTCAATGTCTTAAGCAAAAACCCTTTACCCATTAAAAAATAACCCCACACTTTTCCTTTTCTCCCCTATACCTGGTACTCTCGATTCTCTTTTTTGTTAAGAATGTGCCTATTCTAGATACTTCATACAAGTGTAATCATGTGTTTGTCAATTTTTATCTGGTATAACCACTAAGCATAATATTTTCAAGCCTCACCCATGTTATAGGATGTATCAAAATTCTGTTGCTTGTTAGGGATGAATATTTTATTGCATATATACTCCACATATTTTTATCCATTTATCTGTTGGTGAATATTTGGGTTGATACTACACTGGCTATTGTGAATAATGCTGCTATGAACATTGATGTACAAGCATCTATTTGAGTCCTTGCTTTTAATTTTTGGGGCTATATACCTAAGAGTCAAATTAATGGATCATATAGTAAACTTTTTGCTTAACTTTCTAAGAAACAACCTCTGTTTTCACAGTGTCTGCACAATTTCATATTCCTACCAGCAATACACAGGGGTTTCAATTTTTTCACATCTGTGCTAACATTTACTTTCTATTTTTATATTTTTTATAATAGTAATCCTAGGGGATATGACAGGATATTTCATTGTGCTTTTGATTTGCATTGTTCTAATTAGTAGTGATGTTGAGCATCTTTTAATATGATTACTGACCAATCCTATATATTCTCTGGAAAATGTCTACTCAAGTTCTTTGTCCATTTTTTAATTGGTTTGTTTGCTGTTTTGTTGTTGAGTTGTAGGAGTCCTTTATGTGTTGTAGATATTCATCCTTATGAGACATATGCTTTGTAAACATTTTCTCCCATTCTTTGACTTGTCTTCTCAATTTCTTGATAGCATCTTCTGATGCGCAAAAGTTTTTAATTTTGATGAAGTCCAATTTATATATATTTTATTTTGTTGCCTGTGCTTTTGGCACCATATTCAAAGAATCATTGCCAAATTCAAAATCATGAGGAGTTTAGCTGATGGTTTTTTTCTAAGAATTTTATAGTTTTGCTCTTACATTTAGGTCTCTGATTCACATTGAATTCATTTTTGCATATGGTGTAAGTTTAGGGTTCAATTTCATTCTTTTGCATGTGGATATCCAGTTTCCCAGCACCATGTATTGAAACCCTGTCTTTTCCCCACTAAATGGCTTTGGCATCATGGTTGAGAACTATTTGACCATACGTGTGATGGTTTATTTCTAGCCTCTCTATTCTATTTCATTGGTCTATATATCTGTTCCAAAGCCAGTACCACACTACTTTGATTACTGAGGCTTTGTAGGAAGTTTTTATATCAGGAAGAGTGCTTCCTGATATAAACTATGTCCTTCAATTTCAAGATTGTTTTGGTATCTGGGGTCCCTTGGGTTTTGACATGAATTTTAAAATAAGTTTTTCCATTTCTACAAAAAACTGCCCTTGGAATTTTGATAAGAGCTGTATTGAATCTGTAGAGTGCTTTAGGTAGTATCAACAGCTTAACAATATTGTCTTTCAATCCATCAGTGAGGGGTGTTTTTCCATTTACTTTTGTTTTTAATTTCTTCCAACAATGTTTAGTACTTTTCAACGTCAAGACTTTTGCCTCAATAGTTAAACTTAATCCTACATATATTATACTTTTTGTTGCTACTGAAAATAGAATTGCTTGCTTAATTTCCTTTTTGGATTGTTCATCACTAGTGTATAGAATGGCAACTGAGTTTTGAGTGTTAATTTTGCAAACCACAAATTTGCTGAAATCATGTATTAACCCTACTAGAGTTTTCATGTGCAGGGAGTCTTCATAGTTGCTACATATAAAATCACGACATGTGCAAACAGAATTTTATTACTTCCTTTACAACTGTTTTAAGCAACTTAGATTTTTGTAAGTTGTAAAGTAGCAATAGTAAAAAAAAAAAAAGAAAGAATATAGCTACGCTATGGGGAAAAACAACACTTTTACTGCTTTATTGAATGATACAATCATCGTGTGTTGGGAGCACTGCACATCACTGTCACTCAAGTACCCAGGCTGATGGATCTGACTGCACAATGACATGAGGATCTCTGTGAGAGACAGAAGTTTATCCACAGAGATCTCGTAGTTAAGTGCACACCCACAACATACAGCCATCAACTCTTCTCACAAATTAGGGGTCTAAAGACATGTAGGTCCTGCCCAATGGATAGTTCCAGAAGTACATCTCTTCATGAGGCCACAAAGTGAATAGCCGGAATAGGTGGGGGACACGACAGTTCTAGAGAGGCCTCAGCTCCCAAACCCACTCTCTGCTACATCACGTGACCTCTCTGTGCCTCAGATTCCTCATTTGTAAGAGAGTCTCGTTGTGAGGGTCACATGGACGACACATGCAATGTGCAGAGCTGCGGCCCGCTCAGGGTGTGCACTCAGGCAATGAAAGCTGTTGATGACGAACACTTGACAAAGCCTATACAATCACACATGGATGAATAAATAACTGCTTTGTGTTTACCCCAGGAGGGGCAGGTGAGGAGCTGCAGCTGATTCAGCCTGAGAAGCCAGTGGCAGTGGCAGCGGCAGCTGGAGGGGCGGCCACTCTGAGATACACAATGACCTCCCTGCTCCCCGTGGGAACCGTCATGCGGTTCAGAGGAACAGGGCCAGACCGACAGTTAATCTACAGTTTCAAAGGAGGTCACTTCCCCCGAGTAACAAGTGCTATAGATGTAACAAGAAGAGACAACATGGACTATTCCATCCACATCAACAACATCGCCACAGCAGACACTGGTACCTACCGCTGTGTGAAGTTCCACAGAGGAGAACCCGATGACACGGAGCTCAAGTCTGGGGCAGGCACTCAGCTCATCGTGAGTGGTGAGTACAGTGTGGGATCCTTCATCTCTGGCACATGACAACAACTCAATAAAGATGCCCTTAGTTTTTTGAGAAATGACTAAGAATCAGGTGTAGTGGTGGATGGTTATAGTCAGGATCTGATTCATGACCTGATATTACCCCTTTGCAGATCAGGGAAATTGAACTCAGGCTCCATGGATGGTAAATGGTGGGAAAAGTCTGTAACTCTCATTTTCCTAACTCCCTAGCCCTGGCATCTTCTAATCCCATCCAGCCCATTGGTTCTAAGAATGAAAGAACTGAAGGTCTGAGTGACTTGCCCATCACAAGGTCAGACTTCACCTCTGCCTCCAGAAAGTGGTCCTTCCTATGTGGCTGAGTCTCCTCATACAGATGTTACTAAGCACCTGCTGTGAGCCAGGGCTTGCTCTGGGTGCCGTGGAAGCTGCCGTGGACTAAGCAGGGAAATGCTCTTCTCCCACCTAGCTTTGTTCTCTTCCCTCCAGTGGGGAGAAATGCATGCAGGGCAGGGAAGAGGGATGTGTTGCTTTATTTCCTCCTCAGAGGCATCACATGAGAAGAAATTCCTAAGAGGCACAGACCCCCTGTTTACTCTGACAGCCCTGCTGGGAGGAGGTGCCCAGAGGTTGGGCGCTCACTGTGGGTCTGTCTGACAAACTCCCTTTATTTTGGTCACTGAAGCCTCCAAGTCCCTCACCCAAGGAAGAGGTGACCCCTTTGGGTGACTTAAGCTTCGCCCCATTGAGACAGTAGAAGAGCTCATTTAGGGTTTTCCGCCAGATGCCCAGGATCCTGAAGCGTGCAATGTCGGCCCACAAAGGAGCTTTAGACCACCCAGCCCAACCTCCCACACGCAGAGGGGAGCATGAGGTCAAAAGGTAACAGGAGCTGTGCCTATTGTCCCACAGGCCGTAAGTGAGATGATCTTCTAGAACCCAATCCGATGTCCATCTGGCTTTTTCCTTTTCCAGAGGTAGACACTCTTTCCATCAGAGTCAGCACAGAGTTAAAGCTCATTACGGCAAACTACTTAATCACGGAGCCAGCGTTTCTCCTTTTCACTGGTTTCCCAAAGCTTCAGAATGCTCTTTGCATGTATACCCTGAGGCCTAAGGTGACTGGGGACTTGTTCCAACCTTCAGCTTCATCACCCCAAATCAAGCATCCACATGAGCACCTAGAGCTGCCCCTTGTTCAAGAGCTGCCTAACTCTCCAATATATGGAGACAGCACCATTGAGTGACAGCCTTCTGTTGATAGATATAAGTTGTGTCTGACCTTGAAATAGTGATGCAGAGGATAACTTTGTCCATTTGTCACTGCACGAGAGAGAGAGAGAGAGAGAGAGAGAGAGATGCCCGCTGGAAGTGGCATTGCTACTCCAATTTGTGTGGATATTGCCAAATTTCCTCCTAGGTGTGGTAGCAGTGGAGTCTCTGCACAGCCCCTGAACATAGGCAGGTTTGGTAGGTGTATTCTAATATTTCAGAAGTTACAAAAATTCGCAAATGGTGCATTTGTTGCCTAGGCAATCACAGCTAGTAAGTGTCTCTACTGCCGCTTAGGTCTGCTGCCTCCTGGTCGAGTGCTTGTTCCTCTTTCCCAGGCCCTGGAGGAGGAAGCAGGGAGGCGGGAGGGAGCCAGGGGCCACATCTTCATCCATTGTCCCTTTGACAGATCAAAGTACCTGACATGTGAGCTGGTAGGGAGGCTAAGATTGAACCCCTAACTTCCTGACTCATGGCTCCTCCTCTCTGCCACACCCCACTGTGCTTGTCAAAGTGTGGGGAAAGCTCCACACTTTGGATTGAACTTTAAATGTAAAGGCAATGACATTTTAAGGTTTTCTCAGGCAGTCCCTGTATCTTGTGCAGGACTTACAAAAAAGCAGAAGTGGCTTCATGACTTGTATATAATTCAAATGCTTGTTTGTGCATCCTATCACTATATCTTCAATTACAAGGGAAAACTAATTCTAAAAAAATAAATTAATTAAAAAAAAATAAAAAGATCTCAGGGGAGAAACAGGTCTAGCTTTACAACCCGATCAGATAGGCACACAAATGTCTCTCATACACTGACCCAGTTCCCGAGGACATGGCGCAGCCTATAAAAGCAATCAGGATGCTGTCCCCTTTTTGCTGTGGCACTTTGTCTTTATGGAGCAGTGTGCAGTAGCAGCCTGGGGACAGCAACCTGGGCAGAGCGGAGAGGAGCCACTGCACCCACAGCAACACCATGCGCAGCAATCCTGGATCTGCAGACTGAGAATGAGGAGGGGGAGGCATTTCCTGGAGGGTGCTGGACTTTTTCCTGAGCAAGAGTTCATGTTTTAGACTGAGTTGTCTGAAGCCCATGTCTTCCATTATTGCTACACGGTCACCGGGCCTGAGCCCTTGGAATCCACTCCTCCCTGGAGAACGTGGCAGTTAGTGTCAGGTTCCTGAAGGTGGGCACTTGCTCCGTTGATGAACTTGAATACTTGGGAGGCCACAGGAAATACATCTGGAATGCAGTAGTGAGAGAAGTGATAGTATCTTCATTTCTCCCGGCCTCTATTGTCTACTCTCTAAAATGCTGGTAACCATGGGCTACTTTTAGGAATGTGGAAGGGACTTGATGTGCTCTGTCTGAATCGCCCAGCCATGAGTAGCACCCCCAAACCTAGGTGTTATGTCAATGTTGTGACCCAGTTCTTTTTGGTGGGCCTGAGTTCCTCACCTGCAGAAAGTCTGTACAATATGTTAATAATGTAACGTTAAATTATCGATTAACCAAATATTGAAAACATAATCAAATCAACCTTTACAGGATATTAGGAGGTGAGCCTGGTAAGGGAAGAGACGCTTTCCAGGCCGTGGTCTTGTCATCCCACAGTTGTTTGGTCTTGGGAAAGTCTGTTTTCCTCAAGTTCAGTTTTCCCATTTGTGAAGTGGTAATAACTATGGTGCCCGTTCAGTGGTTAGGAGGGCGGCTAGGACTGGTTATTACAAAGAATGATACTGATCAGTAATTTTGTTCCTGAGGCCGCGCTGTTGGGATATCACCTGGGGAGGAAAGAAAGTGAAATTTTAACTCAGAGCTGCAATTGCTTGTTGATCAGGCTCTCTCTCGGAGTTCACCTCTGAGGACCCGTGTGTCCTCCTCTGTAAGATGAGGACAATGACACCACCATCCAAGCACTATTAGAAGGATAAAAATAAAGTCTGTGATGGTTCTTGGCAGTGCTACACACTAATTGTTAGCAGTGAGGATCACAATCGTGTTTATTGTTTACAAACGCTCCTTTTGCAGCCAAATCATCTACCCCCATGGTATCATGTCCTGCCACAAGGGCTCCACCTGGGCAGACAGTGAATTTCATCTGCGAGTCCCATGGCTTCTCCCCCAGGAACATCATACTGAGATGGTTCAGAGACGGGAACGAGCTCCCAGCCTCCCAGACCGCCGTGGACCCAGAGGGAGACAGCCCTTCCTACAGCGTCTCCAGCACGGCCAGGGTGCAGCTGGCCCCGGGGGATGTCCGCTCCCAGGTCATCCGCCAGGTGGACCGTGTCACCCTGCAGGGGAGCCCTCCTCTTCGTGGGACTGCCAGCTTGTCAGAGACCATCAGAGGTAGATGTCCCTCACACTCAGACCAAGCCCGCACCTGAGCGCCAGCCTCCAAGCTGCTCCTCCTGATTTTTGCTCCACAGCAGCAATTGCCTGGAATCTAATCCCTGACAGTCCTTCCCATCACCTGACACACAAATTTGCCCATCACTCAGCACTATTTAATGGCAGCTGCCTGGTAAAAATCTACTGCCTGCCAAGCAGCGTGCTCAGTAGTTTCATCTGCTTTACCAATGTCAACTCCACTCACTGAGCACCTACTATAAGCCAACCTCTTAGGTGCTTGGTGATTTCATTTATTTTACTACAGTTATTACTGTACCAATTGCATGTCAGGAGCTGTGACGGTTGATTTAAATCATATTACCCTAATAGCAGCGACTAGTTATTGAGCACCTGCTGTGTGCAGGATGCGGTGCTTAGTGATTTCATTCATATGAAACAGTATACTCAGTGTCTAAGCACCTTCCTCTATGATGCCCTTGCTATAATGGGAGAGCTAAGTTACAGAGCCCACGTATGTGGTCTGTGTGCTCCATGAGGTCAGAGCTTCTGCCCTGTGCTGTTTCGGTTCTGCCTACCCTGGAAGTTACCCAACGCCCCATGTCAGAGAACCAGACAAATGTTGTCCCCTGCATTGTGAAGAAGTTCTGCCCCCAGCACCTACAGCTGACCTGGCTGGAGAATGGAAACATGTCCCAAACAGAAACAGCCTGGACTCTCATAGAGAACAAGGATGGGACCATCAGCAGAAGGAGCTGGTACCTGGTGAATTTGTCTGCCCGCAGGGAGGACGTGGTGCTCATCTGTCAGCTGCAGCCTCATGGGCAGTGGGCAGTGAGTAGGAACCTCGCCCTGGAGCCCTCCACTCACCTGAAAGGCCAGGACAATGGTAAAATCTGGGAAAAGGCCTCCATCTGAACTGACCCAGGTCTTTTCAGAGTTTATCTTTAGTTTTAATGTTATAAGTAGTAACTCGTGCCAATTATAGACTAACCTAAAAGTCTAATGATAGAAAGTAGAATTTTAAAGTGAATTCCCCTCTTCCAAACCTTGCACTCCAAAGTCACAACTGGTAAGAGTTTGGTACATATGTTTATAGATGTTTTGACATCAATATAGATTAGAGAAACAGGGAGGGAGCGAGGGCGGAAGGCCAGCCTGCTCACAGTTTCCTGGCTCTTGCCTTCTTCACCCAGCAGTTACTGTGTTCACCAAGCACATCAGCCACTCCCTCATCTTTGCTCTTTCTAACCTCCGCCTATAACCAAACCCAGGTGTGGCTGCCTAAGCAAGGAAAGCTAACCTCATGAGACAGATGCCGGTGAGAACGAAAGAGTTTTATTCAAGTGCCAGGCCTCTGAGGAGATGGGGGAACTCTCATCCCAAAACTCATCTTAATCTCTCAGTGCTGGTATAGGCTTGTTTTATAAGAAAGAAGATGGGAAACAGATGAAAGAGAGCAAGGGGAGGGGGTTGAAAACTTCTCTTTGTGCAGACCAGCACAGCCTGTTCTGGTAAGAGCCTGGAACGGGCTGAGCAGTGGCCTACTGTGCATCATCATGGTTTCACGGTTGAAGGTCAGCAAACCTCCTGGCCCTGGAGTACCTGAAGGTTGGAATCTGTATCTTTTGAAGTTAGTTCCTGAGATTCTTATAGAAAGATGCTGTTTTATTACAAGCTAGTGTCCTTGACAACTTTGAAGGAGGCTGGCGAAGGGCAGGAGTGAGGTGTATATCAGAGTTGGGCAGCTTTAGCTGCTTGAGTTGGCCCTCTGGTTCTTATCAACTGAGCCAGGGTCTTGAGGTCAGACTGCTGCTTAGGTTCACCCAGGAACTGAAACTGCTGATTCTAGTAAGGTATACTTAGGAAAGAAACTTTCAACATGTAAACTCTAGATCTGAAAGGAAAAATCAGATTAGTATAACAAGCTAGATTTAACGTTCACTAAGATTAATATGGGTGGCTTTATAATAGGATAGCATATTCATTCCGTTACACTGCTCCTGGCCTCAATTCATTCCATCCAAGGCTTTTCCATCTGCGTCGCTAAGATCACCCCAGCAAACGCCTAGGCCTACTGCTTGGTGAAAATCCAAAAGTTTCCGTCTGTATAGGGCACTCAAGTAACTGTGCATGGTCACAATACAGACCTTCTTTTCCCCAGATTTATGACAATAGACCAGCAAAAGCCTTAGCCAGGTTACTCCCTTGGTTAGAGCATTGTCCCGACACACCAAGGTTGCAGGTTTGATCCCCAATCAGGGCACGTACAACAATCAACCCATGAATGCATAAGTAAGTGGACCAACAAATTGATCTCTCTCTCTCTCTAATTAGGAGTAAATTAAAAAAAAAAAAACAGACCAGCAACAGTCACCACCGTCCTACTGCAAAGTCACTCACAATATCCCTCATTCCCCTGCTGATGTCCGCGGGTCACAGTGCTTTCCCAGCTCATTCCTCGCATGGAAATACGTCATTCCTTCTTTTTCCTTCATCAGCCTTGATAGAAATTTTTCAGTTCTATGCATCTTTAAAAGAACCCCCTTTTCATTTTTCTTGTCTTTTCTGTTTCAATTTCGTTGATTTTTTTCTCTTTGCTTTCTAATTCCTGTCTCCTATTTGGTTTGGGTTGATTTTGCTCCCTTTTTCCTCATTTCTTGGAATGGAACATAGATGATTGGTTTGAGACCTTTTGAAATGCCACACCTGGGCTGCATTCCATGCCTGGGTGCTGGCATAGTGCCACCTATGACACCTGAATGCTGTGTGTCGTCTCCCACCCTCAGGGCCCGAGCCGGTGTGCCTTCCCTTCCATCTCTCAGATCCCCCCTCCACTGCTCAAACCTGGTGTTACCTCTTAGGGCCAGAGGAGGACTGACCAAGGCGAGCAGGAGAAATGGGTCTCCGCCATCTTCCCTGGGCCGCCTCGGGCTTGCTTTTGAGTTTCCACCTCCCACAGGGTCAAATCAGGCAATTACTTCTGGGTGTTCCCATTGTGCCTGACCCAGCAGGCCCGCTAAGTTCTGAGGCTGGAGATGGTGTTTGGGTCGTCTGTGTTGGCAAAATGGGGCCAAGTGCAGGACGTCTGTGGACCCTCTTCACGGGGAACCCACAGCCCACCCCAGCAGCAGAGGGCGCGGGGCACTGCAGTCACGGTCCAAGGGGTGTGGCCAAAGAAGGCACAACTTATTGGTCATGTTTGTGGTATTGGGGTGTTTTACAATATTTCTGCATGAATGAACCTCACTTCTGTCAGCACAGCAAAATCCACACATTAGTGCAGAATTACAATACTTGCTGGTGGGTTTCAACAATGGGAAAACGGTTCTGAGCCTTCAAAATTTTTGTTCTTGTTTGCCTTTAAGAACCCTCGATTTCATACCTCCCCTACTTTCCCCCATAACACTCAGTTGCCAAAGAGCCCTTTTCCTTCTTCTTCCCTTTTTTTCCTTCCCACAGAAGTTGTGCACTTTAAATGGTGCCCATCTCTACAGTCTCACCTGTCCTTTTAAATGTCCCCTCCTCTCTGTATTAGGTTCCTATGACCTCGAAAAAAATTCCCACACACTGAGTACCTTTACAACAACACGTTTATCGTCCTGCAGCTTCAGAGTTCGAGGTCTGCAGTGGGTTGGCAGGACTGGGCCCCTCTGGCAGCTCTGGGGGAGGATCCCCGTCCTTCCCTTTTGCAGCCCCAGAGGCAGCGCCCTCCTCGGCTGAGGCCCCACCTGCCCTGAGCCCTTCCTCTGCCATCACATCTTCTATGACTCGCCCACCTCCACTTTCACTTAGTAGGATCTTTGCAAGTGCATTGGCTCCACTTGAAAAATTCTAAAAATTATTCCCATTTTAATTTTTCACTTAATCACTCCGACTAGTCCCTTTTGACAGGTAAAGTGACATGTTCACAGATTACAGGGATTCTGCGCCAACCCTTTTGCACTGACTTCCTTTGGAGCCTTCCCCTATGATCTGTGTTCTGATCTCCAGGACACTCTGCAGTATTCCAGTGTCAGGCTGAATTTAGCGTTGGCGGTGGTCGCAACCCGCTGCTGCCTGCCTTTTGCCTTGTGGCTGAGTGAGGCGCGGAAGGAAGCCCCGTGGAAGACTTTGCCCTAGGATTTGGTGATTCTTCAGTTTTCAACGATGGCATTTTGACCCTTTTACACTTTCTCATCACGTAATACAGAGAGCCAGTTGTGTACAGGATGTACTTTTTCTTCGGTGTGTTTTTTCCTTTGGTTTGGAGAAGCCATCTTTGGAGATAAGTAGGTGCTGCTGCCATTGTCCCCCGCAGCTCAGAAGGGGACTGAAGAGTGTTGACTGCCCAGGCCCAGAGGTCCCTATCTCCGGGTCCCAGATTTCCCCATCGTGGCCTCATGGAACTGGAGAACTCAACTTCCCTGTCCCTCTCTATCCCTAGAATTCGGTCCTTGGCCCCAATCTCAGCTTTTTCTGCCCGGTGACTCTAGAAGAAAAGAACCTGCAATGCTATCAAGAAGCCTCCTGGCTCACACTGAAACTTTTCATTGTCTTTCTCCCCAAAATCATGCCCAGCGACAGTCATCCAGGCCCATAGTCCTTATGATGACCATCTCCCAACTCACTTCCAAATGCCTGAAGCCCACATATTCTCTTCCTCTGGTCACTCCATCCCAGTTCAGCACCAGTGAGAAGTTCAACAGCTGCAACAACAGGGCCTGCTGGGCCCACCCCTGTGATACCTCCCCTCAATGCGGGGCCTCTTGACCAGCCACCTGATGAGTGATCCAATGTCTAAGGAGCATCTTACAGTTTTCTCCCCACAAGGCTCACAGTTGACTCCCATAGGTCAGTTTCCCTGGGATTCAGACTCTAAAGGGATGGAAGCGTGTGGGAAGCTCCCCGTGGGGAGCTGTCAGGACCCACACGCCTGAGGGAGTGAAGGAGCACGACTGGCAGAGGAGCAGTTCCACTGCAGTGCAGGCACCAGACGTGGCCGCTCGACAGGGAACTGGACAGAGGAGCGGCCTCTGAGACTCGTTTACATGGACGGGAGGGGGCTGAGCCTCGACACCCCGTGCAGCCAGCCCTCCGACCCGGGCTGCCCTCTAGGAGGGGGTGCAACCCTGCAAACGAAGCTCACTTCACCTGAGGGAGAGTCCCAGAGAGCCTCTCTCAGGTTAGAATTGCCATCCCCCCCCCCCACCCCGCAGGGAATAGGGTGAATTCCTCAGTCCTACATTGAGGATTATTATTATTATTATTATTATAAGCTCTTTAATATCTATTCTTATGTAAATAAAATTGGCTCATCGTAACTCTGCAAGGAATCTAAAGGTGTGCCCTGCCGTCTGACTCTCTGCGTCCACTAGAAAGGTTTCTGCTGACATGGTCAAAGGGGTCAAGGCAGGCTGAGTGGTGTCTGAGCTCCTCCCAAACATGTGCCATTTCCTCGAGTCACAGGGGGCTTTCAGCCAGCAGGTCCCATGAGGTCAGGCCGGTGAGTCCTCCCTCAGCCCCAGAGAACATGGGCCACCCAGACCTGTCCGTGGTTCCAGCAAGCAGCACTGGGGCTCTCTCACTGTGACATCTGTCCTCACTCCACTCATTTGTCCTGTTCACATTTGTTCCTGCAACTCTGAGAGTTTGGACCTTCCTCATTCAAAAAACAAGGTCTTAAGGTCATTATATAGACGACAGGGATGAATTTTTCTACACTTGGGTCTGACTAATCTGTGCCCTCCCTAACTCTCTGAGCCTCAGTGTCCTCATCAGAATGAGGAGAATATTAACTTCCCCGTAGGGATGTGAGGACCAAGTCAGTTAATCAGGTACCACACATGTCATTGAGCACACATTCTCTCCCCCAATCCCTCAAGAAAGACAGCCCTGCAAGCTAAGAAAGTGGTGATGGATGATGAAGAAGGTCTTTACCCTGATTTCTGCCTTGAGCCTGAGACCAGAGCAGGTTCAAGAGATCCAGAGCACTGATGGTGCAGGCGGAGTAAGTGCAGGACCCTTGAATGGTCTCCTCTAATGTCCCCTCCTGTTCCTCTGTTTTCAGGCCTAGGACTATCTACTGAAATCCTCAGAGCTGTCCTCCTAGGCTTGTGGTCCTGATAGTGGTTGGTGTTGCTGCCATCTATGTCCGCAGGTATTGGAGAGCCTGGCTGTAAGTGTGTGACAGGGAAGGAAGGCCAAGGTTTGGTCAAGAAGGGACAAGGTCAGCAGGAGGGGCCAGCACACAAGTCACACATGGTCAGGGCTCAAGTGGCAGCAAGAGAAGTTGATACAAATGTCACCCCTTCCTCAGTACCCTGAGAAGTCTCAGGAACCATTCTAAAGTGTTCCCAGCTTGCAGGAAATGTGTGAGGTCTTGTAGAACTTGGGCTGTACAAGTGTTTTGAAAGGGTATCCACACAATCTTAGGGCTTCTCTGAAACAAGTGGGCAGAGGGAGATGAACGCGGGACAACTATGGGCATGGATCTCTCAGAGACCATCTCTACATTTTCTGATAACTGAGGTCCTTAAGGCAAAAGAATCTACGTTTTAGAGTAATGTTCAGAAGGCCTAGATCTCCTGCTCGGAGGGCCGTTCCCCATCTAACCCTGTGGGTGGCAGAGCGGAGGGGATGGAGACAAGGCATCAGGGCCCGGGGAGGAAGGCTGAGGGGGCAGAGTCCTGTCTCTGGGGCTTCCTGTCCTCTCATGACAGATGTCCCAGGAGAAAGACAGCCCAACACTTAGGAGACATGCAGGAAACATTTCTTGAATGATGGCCAGCTAGTTAGGAGTGGACATGTTTCCCACAGGTCCTTCCATCCTCCCCTGCCACCTGACTCCCTCAATCTCTGCGGCCTCCTATCTTCTCTGAGGGGCCCAGCCTAAGAGAAAGACTTGACCAGAAGCTTCTGCGGCCGCTCAGCCCGGATCACCTGCCCACAGATCCTTCTGCTCCTTCTCACAGTCTTCGATGCCCCCAGAGCTGAATCTTCATACATGGTCCTCACAGAAACAACACACAGAGAACCCCAAATTATCTGCTGCTCCGTTTCCTCATACACATGACTTAAACGTGACAAGAAGGGAAAATGAGCCGCTGGGAATGGAGAGCACGGAAGGGGCTGTGACGTTAACGCCATCAGGCCGTTTCCAATTACCGTTGTCCCAGGAGCCACAGGAACAGAAAACAATACTATGACCGAGTCGTACGATTGATACAGCGAGCTAGCCACATCCATATGGCAGTTGGTTCAATAACGGATATGCCCTTTAAATAATATTTTTGGTTGCTCTTTAAGGAGAGTATAAAAATGAGGAAGAGTAACTTCAAGTGGGTTGAGGTTTCTGAACTATTTCAGCTGGAAGCTGCGTTCAGGCCGCAGGAGTCTGGAGCGGAGCTGGTCTTGTTGAGCTGGATCGGGGGTGAGGGGCAAGGGTCTCATTTAAAACACCAGCGACTCACTTTCCTTCCCTAGTTTCAGTCGATTTTCTCGATCTATGTTATTTCCCTTACTGTATACCTTTAGGATTATTTCTACAGATTTCAAGTGATTATACACCAGAGTCAGTCGATGAATATGTCTTAAATGAATGGTGAAGTGAATTATTTCCTTTCTATTTTGGGGGTATTGAATTATTTTCTTTAGTTAAATGGCATTTCCAGCAACAGTCATACTATCTGAAAGTATTCTTTCTTCAAAAATTAAGGTACACTATTATTCTGCAAAAATGTGTGGGCCTACGATGTCTTAAGGGTAGGATTCTCAGAACCAGATAAGCCATTAAAAACCACACCAGCCTGTCATGCATCAGACACTGAGTGGCAATGTGGTGAAAGTTCCTTAGAGAAATCAAGCAGACATGCTCCCCTCGGAGGCCTGGTAGGCAGAGAGGCCTGGGTTCCGATACTGGAAAACACATAACGGCTACGTGACTGTGGGCAACTCGCTGACGCTCTCTGAGCCAGTTTCCTCCTCTGAAACATGGGAGTGATGCTGCCTCAAGGAATTGTGGGGCTTTAAGGGACAGAGCTGTGTGAGTGCACAGGGTCTGGACCCGGGCTGTGCATGATAAGAGCCCTGTCTTCCTTTGCTAATGGAGGAACTCACGCCATCTGCGTGTGTCCACCCTGTGAGGCGATGACACGGACAGCTTTCCAGGGGCCTGGCCGCCTGAAGACGTTCTCAGACTTTTCTGGGAAAAGACTTGCCCACTTGTAGCCTGGCATCTGGATCCAAGAATCTCTTTAAGGGCAGCAAGAGCAGGATTTGCTTCAAAGTCGGGGACACGCTTGCCAGCATGAGGGGAAAAGGAAGGAAATCTTAATGTAATGGAAACTGGGCTTTACACTGAAAGCAGGTCCAATAGCTTTTTTGCTGTTTGTCTCGGGAGAGAGCAGCAGGCCTCCTCGCACGGCTCCAGCGACACGAGCCCCAAGCTCAGCAGACTGGTCCCAGATGCATTGGCATGTTCACTAAGCCAGCCAATGAACTCCAACTAATCCTGTAGCGTGGCCTGAAGCTATATTTGCCCGAAGCCCAAACTTTTGAGCACAGATCTGGTCCTCGTAGGCAGTACTCAGAAGTGACAGAGACCCAGCAACTGGCACTTGGCCATGCCCCTAGACCTCACCCAATCAGACCCTGCCCTCTAGGAATTCCTTTATACCTTCTCTCACCTTCTCCGTTCCTTACCTTTGATGACTTAATTCCAAAGTTGTCCAAGCAAGACTCCCAAGTCAGAATTAATATGTATAATTGCTCCTTACCATTATTTTCAAACTTTGCTTTAAGTCTATATTGCGGGGCGTGGGGGGACTGATGTGAGCCCTCTCTCTCGTCTCCTGGTTTGCCAGCTGGATACATAGTTCTTTATCCATGAAATGCTGTTGCCTCACATTGTGGCTTCTCAGTGAGCGTCAGACATCAGACTGGCTGACTTTGCTGGCTAAAATGTAAAACATAAGTTTTCATTCTTTGAGGCAAACCTAATGGTTCCAGAATGTGACTATAAGGCACCTGAACTCACCTTCGCCCAGAGACTCAGTGAATTTGTTGCAGACGGGGAGAGAGACTCGAGCCAGGAGGCCTTCCTCCCCCGCCTCGGTCCTCATCCCGCCTGCAAGGGAATGATTCAAGCAGGAGACAAATACATTAGTGGAAATGAGGTAGCAACTGTATTTATGAAATACATACAAGCACAAAGCTGCAAGCTGGCACCCGGCTAGTCTAAATGCCCCACATATAGAGGAAAGACCATTGTTAGTAAGCTTGTTCTATGCACTCAGCTGAGGCTGCAAGTGGATACATCGGCTGACTATTGGGATTCAGGGGTTACACACCTTAGCTATTTTCTTGGTTCCCCTCCTGCCTCCTCAGGAGTAATGTACAGCTACGAAGGCTTTCCATAAAGGCTCTTTGTTTTACGTAGTGGAATTGTTACAGACGCTCCCTTTCCCAGCATAGACTCTCAAGAGCTACCCGTCCTTCCTGCACCATTCCTGCTTGGGACATTCAGGACATCCAGCAATCTCAGTAAAGTCATTACAGACACTCACAGAAGCCCTTTTTCTCAGCACAGGCCAAGGACTCCCCGCTCCTTGTGTGCTATTTTGCTTGGAATGCTTGGGACACCTGGCAATTTATCAAACCAAGCCAAGGACTGCTGAGTCAGACTTGTCTTTGTGTAAATACAAATATATGTAATATCTGAGATTTTCTTGCCTATGTTCTCCTCTAGGAATTTTATTGTGTTTTTACTTATATGTAAGTCTTTTAACCATCTTGAATTTATTTTTGTGTGTACGGTGTTAAGTTGGTGGTCCAGTTTCTTTCTTTCTTTTTGTTTTGTTTTGTTTTTGTTTTTGTTTTTTGGGCATGTAGCTGTCCAGATCTCCCAACATCATTTGTTGAAGAGGGTACTTTTACTCCATTTTATGCTTTTGTCCACTTTATCAAATACTAATTGACCGTAGAGACGCAGGTTTATTTCTGGGCTTTCTATATTGTTCCATTAATCTGTGTGTCAGTTCTTATGCAAATACCAGATTGTTTTGAACAGTGACCTTGTAATATAAAGAACTCACATGACTCCACTCCAGGAAGACAAGCACTCAAATTTAAAAAATGTGCAAAGGAGCCTTGGCTGGTGTGGCTCAGGTAGATTGGGTGACAACCTGTGAACCAAATGGTCTCTGGTTTTATTCCCAGGACAAGTGCCAGGGTTGCAGTCCACATCCCCAGGATGGGACGCGTGAAAGGCAGCAACACTTTGATGTTTCACTCCCTCTCTTTCTCCCGCCCCTCCTCTCTCTCTCTCAAAATAAATAAATAAAATATTTTTTTTAAAGGGGCAAAAAACCTGATCAGACACTTCTCCAAGGAGGATATAGAGTGGGCACAGAGACATATGAAAGGATGCTCAACATCACTAGCCATCAGAGAAATGCAAATTAAAACTGCAATGAGATACCACTTCATACCAATCAGAATGGCATCAGATACAAATCAACAAACAACAAGTCCTGGCGAGGTTGTGGAGAAAAGAGAACCCTAGTGCACTGTTTGTGGGAATGTAGACTGGTGCAGCCACTGTGGGAAAAGTTTGTAACTTCTTCAAAAAACTAAGAATGGAACTGTCTTTTGACCTGGCAATTCCACTGCTGGGATTATACCCTAAGAATCCTGAAACACCAATTCAAAAGAACCTGTGCACCCCAGTATTCATAGCAGCACAATTTATAATAGTCATGTGCTAGAAGCAACGTAAGAGCCCTTCAGTAATAGAGTGGATCAAAAAACTATGATACATTTACACAATGGAATAATACATAGCAGTAAGAAAGAAGGAGCTCCTACCTTTCACAACAGCATGGGTGTATCTAGAGAACATTGTGCTAAGTGAACTAAGCTAGGCGTTGAAAGATCAATACCATATGATCTCACCTACAA
This sequence comes from Pteronotus mesoamericanus, assembly GCF_021234165.1. Taxonomy (NCBI): domain Eukaryota; kingdom Metazoa; phylum Chordata; class Mammalia; order Chiroptera; family Mormoopidae; genus Pteronotus; species Pteronotus mesoamericanus. The sequence continues at coordinate 21,863,231 of NW_026555105.1, read as the reverse complement.
ATGGAATCTAATCAACAAAACAAGCAAAGAAAACAGAGCAAGAGACATTGAAATAAAGAACAAACTGACAGTGAGCCGTGGGGAGAGGGGAAGGGGATAACAAGGGCAAGAAGGTAAACAGTGGTCAAGGAACAGGTATAAAGATCCCATGGACAAAGCCAAAGAGGGGGTAGGATTGAGGGTTGGAGGTGGGGCTTGGTGGGGTAGGGGAGAGTGATGGTGGGGGAAATGGAGACAAAGGTATTTGAACAACAATTAAACACATAAATAAATAAAACTAAAAAATAAAATAAAATTCATCAGTAAAACATTCTAGAAAAGAGAAAAAAGAAAAAGGAAAGAAATCCAGAGACGACTATTTGGGAGACTCCCATACATTGGACAATCAATAAAAAACCCACATCTAAACAAATAAAAGAGAATGAGGCAGAATCTCACCATACACCCCACCCTCAGCACAGACATCTACATCTGGGAGAGACTCACACCCCCCGGCTGCCACCTGAGGAGCGGGATTTGGACCCAGTGTGTAGCACTCCCAGTGTTAACCTTCTCCCTCCGAGGTGACTTCCAAAAGCAAAGTAGCTCTGAAAGCACCGCATTTGATTTCTCCTTCTTCCCACTGCTATTTAAGTCCAGAGATGCCTGATGTTATCTTTGTGGCTTTTCTTCTGGGCATCAGGACTGACAATGATGAGTTTCATGGTCACCTGCACTGCAGATGGTGGAACCTGTAACAAGTGAGTTGGGGGAAAGCCTCTGTTTGTAGAACAGTCTACAAACTGCAAAGATTCCGCACAGAAACTCTTATGTATTTTAGGCTTCACATAAATAAAGTATTTTCAACTGCCCTAATAGATCCAGTCTGAGAAACGTGGAAGTGTCGATTCATGACAAAGATGAACGTGGGTGTAAAAGGAAGTTCAGACTTAGGAAGAAGCGCTGAGGTGAAGTGAGCAGGCACTTCATTTCTGACTTGTGCTGTGACCCCAGGCCAAGGAGTGCATGGGCCCAGAGTGGAAACTCAGGAAACATTTGTGTATTTAATATGTGAATGAACAAATGAGTGAATTTTCCCTACACCCGCGGCAGGCCCTGTGATGCATCGCCTCCTGCCTCCCACAAGGGGCTCGGGCAAGTGGAAAGAAGCTGCAAGGATGGGCAGGTCACCCCGCACGCCTGCCGTTCCCTCTGCCGGCCCCGCCTGCGCCAAGGACACGCTCTCTCCACACACCTTCTTCATGTTCCTTCTCTCTGACATTTAGAGCAAAGGGGAGCTTTGGGCGAGGGGACTCGGGGATGTGTGCCCCTGTGCAGTGAGCTGCAAACTTGCCCTGCCCCATTCACAGGAGAACCAAGCAGATCACAAAAACATGTTTCCACCGGGCCCCTAATTATTAACCACCCTTAACAATCAGAGCAGACCTTACCCTTCCCCAGGGCTTTTGCAAGTTTGATTTCATTTTAACACATAGATATTGGAAATCACTTAAATAAACTTTTTTCTAGTCTGAAATAGACAAACAATAATAGAAAAAATATCGATGGATCTCTCCTTGAAAAACTTAACATTTTATTTTTTAATAACATATGCATAGATACTTAAGCCATATTTAATATTACCTTGTGTGTTTTTAAAAGATCTTATTTATTTATTTTTAGAAAGAAGGCATGGATGGAAAAGAGAGGTAGAGAAATGTCAATGTGTGGTTGCCTCTTGCGCCTCTTACTGGGGACCTGGCCTGCACCCAGACATGGGTCCTGACTGGGAATTGAACTGTTGACCCTTTGTTTCTCAGGCTGGCACTCAATCCACTGAGTCACACCAGCCACTGCAACGTGTTTTAATTTTTATACAAATACTATTATTCTGTATACATTATTCTGGAACTTCATTTTATTTTTTTGTGTTTAACACAGCTTGTGTAATTTATTCATGCTGTTCTATGTAGCTTCATTTTATGAATTTTGTACTGCTCTATTGCTTCTGTTTATAACAATATGTTGAAATTTATTGATTCCTCTCATCTTCGATATTGAAATTTTCCCTAATGTTTGGCTAGTACAACTTTAAACAGACATTCTTATCTTTGCTTCTTTGGCACATATGGGGGACTCCTTCTTGTTTCCCTAATGTGGTTACAAAGAGCAGTGTTGGTGTCATTGGGGAGCTCTGGTTATACCAATAGCAGCTTTCAGTCATTGATCAGGTTTTGCCCTTTCATTGATGTCTCTCACCTCACTATGTTTTCCATGTGTGTGTATGCAAGCGTGCACGTGTTTATAGGTGGGGCGGGGTCTCTTTTTCTTCCACAAAGATAAATGACCCCGCACTCACTGACCCGCACTGACCTTTGCCATACATCAAGTCTCCATACATAGGTGGCTCTTTCTATGGGCTCTCTGCGCCATTGAGCTACTTGTCTCTCTGTCAGAACTACTCTATCTTAATTAATGTAGCTTTATAATCAGTTTTCATACCTCTTTCGGGAAAATCTTCTAACCATTTCTTGTTGTTGAAAACGGTGTGCTTTCTTGGCCCAAAAGCATTTAAAAATCGCCATGTCTTGTTTCATGAAAAACCACATTAGAATTATCATTACATTGCACAGCATTTATATGGTGATTCAGGCAAGTTGATATCTTTTCAATATTAAGTTTTCCCAATCATGGATAGGAGATTTAAGTTTTAAGATATTTTGTGACTTTTAATTCACAATTTTACATGCTTCTATTCCTTAATCATCTTATGCATCTCTATCTGGAACTGTCTTGACACTTTCTAGGTCATGAAATCTTTAAAAGTTTTAATTTCGGTTACAGTGATTTCTTACTATGGATTAGAATGATAATTGATTTTGGTCATTACATTTATATCCAACAAGCGTAAGAATCCCTTATGACTGCTAACAGTATGGACATTCTTTTTATTTGCCACAGTTACATTAGTATTCTAGAATTTGTCTCCACCATTATTGACAGCACACATGCACATGTTTAAAGAGTCAAAAATTTCTATAGTTCTGCATATGAAAATGGGAGTCTCCCTCATCTCCCACTATTTCCCACCTCTCAGAAGCAGCAGTGCGTAAACCTAAGCTGATTATTTGAGGGTGGGGTTTTACCCCCATACATCACATAGATGCTTAAAATGCCACTTCTTTGCTCTTAGGCTTTACTGTGGACTTACTTACCACTGACGAAGGTGGGACACAAAGTTCTGTTACTGCTGACCTCATGCCACGATGCACACTTTCTACTCCCCATCACCCTGCTACCATTGGAGTATAAATTGGATACCTGAATGCTCAGTGTCTACCATATAATGACTCTGAGGTGGATATGTACAGCTGAGTCTAGTGACACTCCCCGCTTTGCTCTGTTGATCCCTCTCATGTATGTCTGTGTAATGACCGCCATGACCAGGATGCAGAGCGATGCCACCACCACAGAGGTCTCCCTGTGCAAGGCCCTTACAGTGGCCCCGTCCCCCTCAGACCTAACCTCGGCCAATTCCAGTCTGCTCTCCGTTCTATAGTTTCAAGTATGTAAGATAAGGGGAATCATACACTATGTGACATTTTGAAATTGCCTTCGTTACTCAGCATAATGTATTCAAGAAACTTAAAATGGTACCCATGTAAGTAAGCCGTTTCTTTTTATTACTGAATACTGTTCCTTTGCTGGATGCACCAGTTTGTTTAGTCCTTTGCTTGTTACTGGACACTTTGTTGGATGGAGTTCCATGTAAGTTGTGAGGTCCATACTGCACGCTGCATTTGGGTTTTTATTTGTTCCATCAATAAATGGTTAGAATAGGGAGGCATTCAGTGGCAGACCTGGTTTCACCCCAACAGCCTCTGGTGAACCCTGTCCCTTCCTCCAGCTGAGCAGCTGTTGGTGAGGATGAAGGAGATGAGGCCGAAAGTCAGCCACATTCTGAAATCCGGGGCTTGGGAATTTGAGGCACAGCCCTCAACTGCAGCCCCTTCTCGTCCTGGGCTCCCAAGTGGGGCATCACCGTGAAGATCTCAGATGGGGCGCGGGGCCCAGTGGAGAGCAGAGGCCCCAGGCAGGGGCAGCGCTATTCCCTGTAGGCCTGTCCAAGGCTCTGACAACTAAGATGCATAACTCCTCACCCTGCAGCTGCCTTCTCTTCCTGATTCTATTTCACAATCTGGAAATAGAAACTGTCTCAAATCTGGAAGCAAGCTACTGTCTCACAGCCATCGCACCCCATCCTGGGCACTTCCTCTTATATCGCAGGAGGCGGGGCCACTCTCCTCTCACAGAGCAGAGGTCCGTTCTCCCAGCACACAGGAGAATACAGCAGGCTCCTCAGGCCTCCAGGATGCCCGTCTCTGCCTCCTGGTTCCGCCCTCCTCCTGGCCTGCTGCTGACTCTCCTTCTGGGCTTCACAGGTGAGCGTGCCTTGGGGTAGAATCTCCTTTCTCTCCCCCCTGGACTTTTTCCTACCCCTGAAAATTTAGAGCCTCCAGGAAAGCAGGGAACATACCCAGTGCTTTCACAGAAGGCCGAGAACCAAGCAGTATCTGAGAGCATGAAATCAGGGGTCTATTGTTTTCTCTGTGGGTCCATCACCTGAAGGCATACTCTGGTTTGGATACCAGACCCACCAGAACAGATGATGCTTCCAACCACACCAGTGACAGCTTTGTGGGTATAAAATGCCCTAATCCTCACAACATCTCTGTGTGAGCGCTATCACTATCATCCCCAATTTACAGATGAGGAAACTGAGGCAGAGAGAGTCACAGGTCCAATGAAACCGATGTAAGACAGAATTTCAGCCGGGATTCAAGTGCAGGCTGAGCAGCTCCAGAGCTCATTTCTTTAACCGCATTATATGGCTTCTCAGTGAAAGCTAATTGTGGAAAAGTCAGAAAACACAAAGAGGTAAAATAAGAATAGTCAGCACCCATCAGGCCACTTGTATATATATGTTTGAGATGTGTGTATCATGTGTGTGTATAAGGAGTTTTGAGTAAGTGCACACACACCCACACCTGGGAATTTCAAAAAGACTTTCCCTTTTGTGCTCTTCAAATTATTTTTAGTCCCTATGAAATGATTGAACACATGTTTAATTCTCTCTGTCTCTTAGACACCCTCTTTCTTTCTACTTCTCTAAATGTACTCCGTACCCTCTCCCAAACTCTTAAGACAAGTAATCTTCTCCCTTGGTAAAAATGAGTAGAATTTTATGAAGTATCATCTTGGCACCGCTCTTCCATGATGGATGGATATGAAGAGAGAAAAGGGAATAAAGATACAGAGAATCCTGCCTCTATGATCTCTATAGCTATATCTAATATATCTACATCTATATATACCTATATCTATATCTGTGTCCTGTAATATCCGTTGAAGCATCAAGACCCAGGAAGTAAAGTAGTACTAACTTTTCCATTTCTTGAACACTCACTAAGTGCAGATACTGTGAGAAATTCTTGTCTCTTACCTCATGTGATCATTATATCCAATATAGTGTGATCATTATATCCAAGGTAGATTCCCTTGTCACACCTAATTACAGAGGAGGAAAAAAAAACACGGAGAGGTTCAAGGTCACTCAAAGGTAAATGGTAGAGCAATTTATTATTAGAACTCAAGCAGTCTGATCCCAGACCTCATGAATTTCACAATTGGCCCACATCTGTCCCATGAGATTTCTGCCACTTGGGCCAGGGAGTGTGGGGAAGGTTGGGTGTTGGGGCAGAGGGTTTGTGGTTTTCTGCTCGTGGGTTCTTCTGCTTCCTGCATATGAACAAGATGCTATTGTTTTTCGCCAAGTCATCTAGTTGGTAAACTCAGTTTCTGACATCATTTCCACAAATTTACCCACTTAAAATAAGCTTCAGAGGTTCAAAGAGGAGTTTGGACAATTCACACTTATAATATTCATTGGACACTTCCAATGGACCAAAACATTGTAAGAACATGAGGTGTGTGTTGGTGAAAAAAAGAAATGAAGTAATTGCTCCTATTGAGCTTATATCCCAGTAGAGAAATGACAGTAAACAATTGACATACTAAATTATATAGAATAATGGTATGTAGAAGTAAATGAGATGGAATATTAGAAATTGTTACCTTTTGGGGGAAATGGAAGTACTGCTAAATAGGAGAATTGGGGGAATCTGTAAACTGGGATGTATGTTAAACAGGGTAGTCCAGGTGGGCATCACCTAGAAGGGGTGTTTCGAGCCAAAATTAAAAGAAAGTCGGGAGTGAGCCGTGCGGTTATCTCGGGGAAGAGCCCTCCTGTCCGGGAACAGCATGTGCACAGCCATGAGAGTATACTCTTCCTGCTTTGTGCGGCTGTTCTTAGCCGTCTCTCTGTGTGAAAAGATTTCCATTGCAACGCTTTGAAGAAAGAAGTAACATAATGTGACATAGGTTTAAAATAGCATAGCATTTGGTTGAGAATAGACTCTAGCAGGACATGGAGAGAAGCAGGTGGAACACTCAGGCAAGCAGAAACAAGTGACTTGCACCAGGACAGTAGAGGAGGAGGAAGATGGAGACTTGGGAGCATGTGGAAGGAGAGGCACAGGGTTTCTGTGCAGAGGATTTGGCGAGGAGAGCAAGACACCACGAGTGGGTGACCTGAGCATCTGGACGAATAACGGTGCTGAGGTGAGGTGCTGAGAGCTGTGGGGGAGATGCAGGAGTTCACTCTGGACATGTTAACTGTGAGATGTCTGTTTCCATCCAAAGAAAACGGTGAGTGGGCAGTTAGATGTCCAGTGCGGAGTTCAGAGGAACGGCCTGCAAAAGATGTAAATATGAGGTTTATAGATGCACAGATGGCAGAGCTTTGAGTCCACTTCTCTATTTGTCTATCCCCTCCACTTCTCCCTTGATGTTCATTACCATTTCTCCCATTTTTGGCTCAGCTATTCAGCTTCCCTCTCCTCAGTCTTCTTTTCTGACTTTAGAATCCAAACCATGATGTGCTTGAGACCAAAAGACCTACCCCATGAGCACGTGGCTGCCTTCGAGGCTATGTGCTTACACACAGCCTCGGAGTGAGTGGATTTCAGGGCTCAGTGGGTGGATTTCACCAGCTCACACTCTGCAAAGGTGACACACAGATTTTGTCCCTGAGGAGAAGCTAAGAAATAGGAAAGAGCACAGGATTTCTCTGTGGTGCCACAGCTGCCTCCACCGTTGAATGACATTATTTATTTTTCTTCTTTTTTAAAAAATATATTTTATTGATTATACTAGTACAGTTGTTCCAGTTTTTCCCCCTTTGCCCACCTCCGCCTGGTAACGCCATTCCTTCCAGCAATCCCCGCCCCCCCCCCCGCGACTTAGTTCATGTCCATGGCTGGTACATATGAGTTCTTTGGCTTTTCCATTTCCTATACTTTGCTTAAGACCCGCCCCCCCCCCCGCCTATTTTGTACCTACCATTATGCTTCTTAATCTCTGCACCGTTTCCCACATTCCCCTCTTCCCTCTCCCAGCTGATAACCCTCCAAATGATCTTCATATCTATGATTCTGTTCCTGTTCTGATTTTTTGCTTAGTTTCTTTTTTTAGATTTGGTTGCTGATAGTTGTGAATTAGCTGCCATTTTAATGTCCATAGTTTTGATCTTCTTTTTCATCAATAAGTCCCTTTAACGTTTCATGTAATAATGGCTTGGTGATGATGAACTGCTTTAGCTTTACCTTCTCTGGGAAACACTTTATCTCTCCTTCCATTCTAAATGATAGCTTTTCTGGCTAGAGTAATCCAGGTTGTAGGTCCTTGCTTTTCATCACTTTGAATATGTCTTGCCGATGCTGCCTAGCCTATAAAGTTTCTTTTGAGAAATCAGCTGACAGTCTTATGGGATCTCCCCTGCAGGGAACTCTGCATTTCTCTTGCTGTGTTTAAGATTCTCCCTTTAACATTTGGCATTTTAATTACGATGTGTCTTGGAGTGGGCCTCTTTGCATCCATCTGTTTTAGGACTCTCTGTGCTTCCTGGACATGCATGCCTATTTCCTTCACCAAATCAGGGAAGTTTTCTTTCATTATTTTTTCAAATCAATTTCCAAGTTCTTCCTCTTTCCCTTCTCCTTCTAATGCCCCTATGATGCAAATATTAGAATGCTTGAAGGTGTCCCAGAGGGTGCTTATACTATCCTCATTTTTGTATTCTTTTTTGCTTTTTTAAGTATATTTTATTGATTAAGCTATTACAGTTGTCCCATATGTTCCTTCCCTGTACCCCTCTCCACCCTGCACTACCCATCCCTCAAGCAATCCCACCCTTAGTTCATATCCATGGGTCATATATATAAGTTCTTTGGCTTCTCCATTTCCTATACTGTTCTTAACCTCCCCCTGCCTATTTAGTACCTACCACTTATGCTTCTTATTCCCAGTACTTTTCCCCCATTCTCCCCTCTCACCCTCCCCACAGATAAACCTCCATGTGATCTCCATTTCTGTGATTCTGTGCCTGTTCTTGTTGTTTGCATAGTTTGTTTTTATTTTGTTTTATAGGTTCAGTTGTTGATAATTGTGATAATTTGTTGTCATTTTCGTGTTCATCGTTTTTATATTCTTCCTTTTTTTAGATAAGCCCCTTTAATAATTCATATAATAAGAGCTTGGTGATGATGATCTCCTTTAACTTGACCTTATCTGGGAAGCACTTTCTCTGCCCTTCCATTCCAAATGATAGCTTTGCTGCATACAGTAATCTCGGATGTAGGTGCTTCCTTTCATGACTTTGGATACTTCTTGCCAGCCGCTTCTTGCCTATAAGGTTTCTTTGAGAAATTAGCTGATAATCTTATGGGAACTTCTTTATAGGTAACTCCTGTTCTCTTGCTGCTTTTAAGATTCTCTATCTTTAATCGTGGGTAACTTAATTATGATGTGCCTTGGTGTGTGCTCCCTCATTGGGTCCACTTCTTTGGGACTCCCTGAGCTTCCTGGACTTCCTGGAAGTCTATTTCCTTCACCAGATTGGGGAAGTTTTCCTTCATTGTTTTTTTCAAATAAACTTTCTATTTCTTTCTCTTCTTCTTCTCTTTCTGGAACCCTTGTGATTTGGATGTTGGAACGTTTAAAGTTGTCCCAGAGGTTCCTAAACCTCTCCTCATCATTTTGAATTCTTGTTTTTTCATTCTGTTGCAGTTAAATGTTTATTTCTGCCTTCTGCTCAAATCGTTGATTTGAGTCCTGGTTTCCTTCCCATTTCTGTTGGTTCTCTGTATAGTTTTCTTCATTTCACTTTGCATAGCCTTCACCTCTTCCTTTATTTTATATCCATACTCAGCCATTTCTGTGAGCATCCTGATTACCAATGTTTTGAACTATGCACCTGAGACGTTGGCTATCTCCTTATTGCTCAGTTCTGTTTCCAGAGTTTTGATCTGCTCTCTCATTTGGGGCACATTTCTTTGTCTCAGCGCAAATGTTATGTTGTAAGTGACAGAGCCTTAGGTATTCACTAGAGCCGGGTAACCCAGTTTGCTGTGTTGTGGTGCTGTATGTGTGGGAGGGGTCAGGGAGGAACAATACTGCTTGTTCAGCTCTCGCCCCTCTTTCTGTCACTTCCTGTGTTACACACAAGTGAATGGGGCCTTTCTGGTTCTGATTTCCAGGTGGGTGGGTTTATGTACATTCGAGGACCCTGTGGGCCCCTCCAATGGACTCTCCTGTGGCTGGGAGTTTCTCCACTGCTGAAACTCCCACAGATTTTTACAGCCAGAGGTTTTGAGGTGTTATTTCCCGCACTGGAACCTTGGGTTGTGCAGCCTGTCACACTCCCCGGTTGTTCCTCCCATTTTGTCCATACAGGAATGAGGACTGCTCGGTCCACCAGCTGCTGCCTTGCTGCACATCCTCTCCACGCCAGCTGCCCATCTCCGCCCTACCTACCAGTCTGGATCAATGTTTCTCATATAATTCCTTGGTTGTCAGACTTCCATACAGTTCAACTTCCTGGCAGTTCCAGTTGCATTTTGCTTTTAAATTGGTTTTTGTCCTTCTTTTGGTTGTGTAAGGAAGCAAAGTGTAGCTACCTATGCCTCCATCTTGGCCGGAAGTCAGGAGTCTTTTTTCTACCTGTTGTTCTGATTGGTTGTTTTTTGCTTCCTTATGTTCCAAATCACTAATTTGATTCTCTGCTTCATCCACCCCACTGTTGTTTCCCTGTAAATTGTTCTTTATTTCAATTAGTGTTTCCTTCACTTATGACTGGTTCTTTTTATGCTGCTGAGGTCCTCACTAAGTTTCTTGAGCATCCTCATAACCAGTGTGTTGAACTCTGCATCTGATAGATTGCTTGTCTCCATTTTGTTTAGCTCTTTTTCTGGAGTTTTGATCTCTTTCATTTGGGCCATGTTTCTTTGTCTTCTCATTCTGGCTGCCTCCCTGTGTTTGTTTCTGTGTATTAGGTAGAGCTACTTTGATGTCTGGATGGATGTGGTTTCTTCAGTTCCATAGTTGTTGGACTTCTATTCAACTCAATTTCTGATGGCTCTGAGAGGGTTGTTCTGTAGTTTAGTTGTAATTTTGATGTGGCTATGTGAGAGGCTGAGCCCTGTTTACCTATGCCATCATCTTGACCAGAAGTTGTCATTCAAATTTCTTCACTAAGCAAAGAATCTAATATTATACAATTACACACAACATCCCATTTACTGATTAAAAAAGTCAAATTATTTCATTTCTTCATAGTAATCATAATGACACTAACTCCCCAAGATATGCATTAAAACCATATAATAGATTCTTTCATCAATATGATGGAGTTGGAATTTTATATATTGTGATCACACTTTAAATTAAGGCCTATTTACTAAAACAAAAACAGCCAAAAACAATGAACAGATAGTTCATTAAAAGAAGTAATACAAACAGCCAAAAACAACACTGCTATATCAACCTTATTTATCATGAAGAAATAAAAATTTAAAAACTAAGGTACAATTTTTCACTTACATTGTCAAAGATTAATTTTTTTTAAAAAAAAAGATAGTATCTACAGTTTACCAGGGAGTATGTAGGTGCCAGGAAAAAGGGAGGTCACACATATAGAACTAACTGGAAGTGTAAGTTGCAGTCTTTTTGGAGAGACACTTGGCATTACTTATCAAAATTCTAAAAATGTTTAATTCCTTTGAACCAATTATTCCACTTCCAGAAATTTTCTCTAAGACATAATTCAGCCTTTACCTCGAAGTGGTTACAAGGATTTCTCTGCACCACTGTTTACAGTGAAGTCTGCAGATGACCAAAATGTCTGAGAAAGGGCATTGGTGAGTGAATCATGGCACACGTCCCTGTCGGCAGGCTGTGGGCTCCCCCTCCATGCCATTCTCCCCCCTCCCTTAGCTTCTTCCTTCCCCAGAGTCTACTTCCCACAGAGTCTAACGATCACTTTCTCTGTGAGCTGAACTGAGTCCCGGGAAACTGAGGAGAAATCTTCTGGGGACCCACGGGAAATGCACTCCTCACTGACAGAACTGAGATGTGAGAGGACAGACAGCCTTTCCTGACTTTTCAAAGTAATTTTATGAAGATGTGAAGCTGAAGTTACGGCAGCAGCTCTCAGGACCATGAGACAAGCCTAAGGCCAACCTGAGGCTGAAGCAAAGCAGTGTCCTTAATGACCCCTCTGAGCTGCGTGTTGTGTGAGATAATGAATGTCCTTGATTACTTAGGTTAATTATATTGGACACTTACCTCTGGTCAAAAGCATCCTAACTGATATTAGGCATACGATAGAATACATTAGAGCCTGGGAAAGTTTCACCACAGAAGTATTTAAGAACAGGAGATGTGCAGATAAGAGAAAAACATTACAAAATAGTATGTTCCCATTTTTGATTCAAAACCAATATAGATTTATTTGCCAAGAAGAAGGTTTGAGAAATAGTTATCTCTGATATAGTTATGTCAGAAACACAGAAATTTAAATGTCTCCCAATGGCGTATTTGCATTTTCTGTTTTTTCCCCAAGCACGTGCAGGCATGCCGCACAGATAGTCCGGGTTCAGCTCCAGACCTCCACAGTAAAGGGCGACATAATCTTCTTGCTGGTGGAGGGCCTCCTTGCCTTCCATTTGCAAAAAAATGCAGCGCCTGTGAAGCGCAAAAGCAAAGTACAACAAAACGATTATGCCTGTGTCACTTAGGATTGTGCCACACGTGCTCACTTCAGCAGCACAGAAGCTAAAACTGGGACAGTACAGAGAAGGTTAGCATGGCCCCTGCGCAAGCATGACGTGTATTCATGAAGCGTTCCATGTTTTTATCAACTAAACAAAGGAGCGAGCAAAATAGAACCAGAGACAGGGACATAAAGAACAAAGTGACAGTCACAAGAGGAGAGGGGGCGGGTGGATACCTGGGTAAAGAAGGGGAACGGTCATCAAGAACATGTAGAAACGACCCGTGGACTTAGACGACGGGTGGAGGGAGGACTGAATGTGGGAGGTGGGGTGGGTAGGGCAGGAGGAGGGTAACGGGGGAATAGGGACGGCTGTCATTGAACAACAATAAAAAAAGAAGTAACAAAAGATGCTCTAATCACTTGGGGAATTCCAAGGGTTTTAGTAACCTGGAGCTAGAAAAATACTACCACAAAATATATATTTCTTACCTAAATCACAACATCATGCACTCAAAAATATAAACAATTTGTCAGAGGAAGATGGCATGAAAAAAATAATACCAAAGCGAAAAAGAAAAAAAGATTGTGCCACACTTTTTGATTTCTTCTGTCAATTCACTGCAAACTGAAGGGGAAGAAAAGGTAAATGTGTAATCTAGAAAGCTACCTCTAGTGGGTGTGTATGGTCTTTTAATTGGAAAAGTTGTGCTTTTCTTTTACAAACTGTTTGGTGAATATAGAATATCACAAAAGGTTTCATTTCCCTTTCTTATCATATCATGACTTTGTACCATTTTGTATCAGGATTTTTTCTGCGTGGCAAAAACAGTCCCCAAATGAGGGCTCTTCAGGGGCCATAGGAACAGCAGACGGTGTAAGTCCTTGTAGGTCAGAACAGTAAACTGTCTGGGAGGGTTGAGACTCATCTGCAGACCAAACATCCTGGTGTCTACAGCCATCAGGTTTGCTCAGAGCCACTGCAGCAAACTGCTGCTCCTCTATTTTGTGTTCCTCAAACGACCATTCTTTTTTTTTCTTCTCTTCACCCGGAAACAAATGTGTTTCCCTTATAAACCTGCCCTAGATGCGGGTTTCATGGGGACGTAGCGGATCAAGCCATTGCCATCAAATCCTAGTCCCACACCTATGACGTTCGTGAGGGCTTCTTTCGGTGCCCAATTCTGGTAACACATAGCCGCCGAGTGCCTTCGTCTTCAAAGCTTCTGATTGTTTTCCATTCTTGGTGGGTAAACTTTCTGTTCATACTATGAAGGCATTCCCAAATTGAACCACAGCCTGGAAAACTAGTGTCCACTGTGTCAGTTCCAACTTGTAGCTCAGGTTCAGCAGCGAGGGCAGCACAGCCCCTTCAATGAGAGATGTTGCAGCTGAAATTGAGGTAAAGGTGTACGGAATCTTTTGTAAGAACTGCTTTCACTTTTGCAGTTCTATGCAAACAATTATTCTAAGAGACATTCAAATTCTCTGCAACTAATCTCCTCATCATCAGAAGACCAGCCTTGGCTGCCTATGGTCCTGGGCACAGACAGACTGGCTGACGCGCTCCTTCTTCTCAGGCTGAATCGGTCACACCAGCAGCCACGCGGCTCAGCTGGGCAGCCGAGCGGCCCAGGACAAGGCCAAGTGCACGGCCTCCATTGGTGGCACTGAGCAGACCTGCTTGGCAGGAAAACTTAAACCTCCTCTCCATCACATCAGTTTACTTCTATGTACCTCCATGTCCTCATTTGTAATAGCGTATGACATGACCAGCTTGCTGTGAGCGTTCCATGTGTGACGCAGGCACTGTGCTGAGCTGACGCACATTCAGGGTGTGCACTCAGTAAAAGCTGTTGTTGATAAAGACCTCACAAAACCTACAGGGTCACACACAGAAGAATAAACAACTGCTCTGTGCTTTCCTGCAGGAGGGGCAGGTGCGGAGCTGCAGGTGATTCAGCCTGACAAGTCAGTGTTAGTAGCAGCCGGAGAGACGGCCACCCTGAGCTGCACCGTGACCTCTGCTATCCCCGTGGGGCCCACACAGTGGTTCCGGGGGACAGGGCCAGGCCGGGAGTTAATCTACGATTTCAATGGAGGCCTCGGCCCCCGAATAACAACAGTTGGAAACACCACAAGTAAAGACAACACAGACTTTTCCATCCGCATCAGTAACATCTCCCCAGCAGACGCCGGGACCTACTACTGTGTGAAGTTCCGCAAAGGGGATACTGACAACACAGAGCTCAAGTCTGGGGCAGGCACTCAGCTCATCATGAGTGGTGAGTACAATGTGGGACCCTTTGTTCCTGATGTGTGACATCAAGTCCAGAAGAACAACCTCCATTTTTTGAGCAAGAACTAGAAATGAGGTGCAGCGGTGGGTGCTCACAGTCCGGGTCTGATTCAGGGTCTGATTTCGCCCCTTCTGCAGGTTGGGAAGATGAGGCCTGGTGAGGTCATGCTATTTGTCAGGCCCCATGGCTGATAAATAGTGGGAAAAGTCTGGACCTCCAATTTGCCTGACCACCCAGCCCTTGCCTTATCCAATCCCCTCCAGCCCTTTGTTTCCAGAGATGAGGGAACTGCAGGTTTGAGTGACCGGCCCGTCACAGGGTCAGACCTCACCCCTGCCCGCAGAGAGTGCTCCCCTCAGTGTGGCTGAGCGCCCCCCCCCCCCCCCCCCCCCACTTACTGACACTCCCTGAGCACGTCCTGTGAGCCAGGCCCCGCTCTGGGTGCCTTGGGAGCTGCGGTGAACTAAGCAAAGGCCCTTCTCCAATGAAGCTTTGTTCTCTTCCCCTTCTCTGGGAGAAATCCCTGCAGGGCAGGGAGGGAGGAACACGTTTCTTTATCTCTTCCTCAGAAGCATCAGGCGAGAAGAAATCCCTAAGAGGCACAGACCCCATTTACTCCGACAGCCCTGCTGGGTGGGGGTGCCCAGCGGTTGGATATTCGCTGTGGGTCTGTCTGAGAAACCCCCTTATTTCAGGGCCCAGTCACACTGTCACTTAGACTCTGAGCAGAGTTTTCTCAGGGTGTCCCTCAGCCCGGGAGGAGGTTCCCCCTGTGGGTGACATAGGGGTCATCCCGCTGAGGCACAAAAGAGCTCTTTAGGGTTTTCTGCCAGACGCCCAGAATCCTGAATCCTGAAATATCAGCCCACGAAGAATCTTTGGGCCATGCTGCCTGACACCCCACGCACAGATGGGAACCTGAGGCCAAAAGGTGACCGTGGGCATAAGCAGGGAAGCTGCGTTTATTCTGAATTAGCAGATATTACAGAAGTTCCCAAGGGCGTGTCCCTTGCCTTGGTAACCCCAGGTCACAAGAGGCTCCATCTGAGATCTGCTGCCTCCGGGCAGAGCGCTCGTTCCTCTTCCGCAAGCTGCCTGCCCAGAGGATGCCCTGGATGAGAACCAGGGAGGCAGGACGGGGCCGGGACGTGGTCTTCATCATGGAATTTACTTAATAATGAGTGAAGTACGGGAGGGGCCTCTGTGCCCTTTTGCTAGAAGAGGACACTGATGCTCAGAGAGGGACCTGAACTCAGAGGAGGGGAACTAGGATTTGAACCCCAAGCAGCATGAATCGCAGTCCGCACCGCCCCCGCTCTCCGCACCGCCCACCGTGCCTGTCCACATGTGGAGAAAGCTCCAACCCTCTTCTTCAGCAATCGGTCGATGAGTCTATAGATGAATCTCTGGAAAGGCCCTGTGGGGGAGGCAGCTCTAGCTTTACAACTAGGATGAGACAGATACTCACATGTCCCACGATGTCCTGAAGCTATTTCTTAATTGGTGTTATTCCCTCTCTGAGCAGCCTGCAGGAGCAGCCTGGGGACAGTGGCCGGGGTAGAGCAGAGAGGGGTCATTGGACCCCCCACAACACTATATGTCACCTTTCCTGTCCCCACAGACTGAGGATGAGGCAGGGGGCATTTCCTCAAGAGTAGTGGGGCTCCAGGGGAGCAAGAGTTCATATTCCAGACCCAGTTGTCAGGAGCCCCGTCTTCCATTTATGGCTACAAGGTCTCCAGGCCTGGGCCATTGGAGGCCACTCCTCCCTGGAGCAGGCGACAATCAGTGTCAGGTTCCTAAACGTGGGCATGTGCTCTCTTGCTGGTCGTGAGTACTTGGGGGGCCACAGGAAACACCTCTGGGACACATTAGTTGGGGAGGCGACAGTGCCTTCGTCTCCCCAAGCCTCAGTTTCCTCATCCATAAAATGGTGATAAGCATGGGCCACTCCTAGGAAAGTGGAAAGGATCTGAGGAGCTCTGTGTGACTCGTCCAGCACGGGGGAGCCTCCCAGATCAGGGTTACGTCAGCGTCGTGACCCAGGTAGCATTGCTGGGCCCCCGTTCCTCACCTGCAGAAAGTATGCACAGTGTGTTCATAAAGGAATATAATCAAATCATTGTTTAAATATTGATGCTATGGTCAAATCGCCCCTGACAGGCTGTTACGATGGCAGCCTGGAGAGAACTGACCCCGGCTGAGCCGTGGTCTTGTCATCCCACAGCTGGTGCTGCTGGAAAGTCTCGGTTTCGCTCAAGTGCCCAGTTCCCCACTTGATGAAGCTTGTTAATCACAGCTCCTGTTCAGGGGTCTGGAAGGATGGGCTCAGCTCTAAGCAGTCAGTACAAGTGATGAGACTGATCGCTAATGCTGTTCCTGTGTCCTGACTGGCAGGAGGTCACCTGGGGACAAAAGAAGGTGCGCTTGGAAGTCAGGTCTGGAGCTGCTTGTTGGCCAGGCTCTACCTCAGAGCTCATCTCCAAGGACCAGAGTGTCCTCCTCTGTAAGATGAGGACAATGACACGCCCTCCCAGCATTAGTAAAAGGATAAAAATAATATATAAGAAGGTCCTTGACAGTGTCACATGCTTGTCATTAGTGCTGATGATCACAACCATGCTCATTGTTCATTATGCTCCTTTTATAGCCAAACCCTCGCCCCCCGTGGTATCAGCCCCCACGGGGAGGGCCGCACCTGGGCAGACGGTGAACTTCACCTGTGAGTGCCACGGCTTCTCCCCCAGGAACATCATCTTGAGATGGTTCAAAGATGAGAACGAGCTCCCAGCCTCCTGGACCGCCGTGGACCCAGAGGGAGACAGCCCTTCCTACAGCGTCTCCAGCACGGCCAGGGTGCGGCTGGCCGCGGGGGATGTCCGCTCCCAGGTCATCTGCCAGGTGGACCACGTCACCCTGCAGGGGGGCCCTCCTCTTCGTCAGACTGCCAACCTGTCTGAGGTCATCCGAGGTAGATGTCCCTCACCCCCAGCCTGACCCATGCCTGGCTCCTCCCCTGCAGCCGGCTCTTCCTCCTGCTCTTTGCTCCAGGCCTGCAATCGCCTGGAGTCTAACTCCGCACAGTCCTTCCCACTACCAGGCACATGGATTGCCCAAGCAAAAAAAACCACTATTTAATAGAAGCTTCTAAGTGAATATCTACCACATGCCAAGCAGTGTGCTTAGTAGTTTCATCTCCTTTACCAATAGCAACTTCAATAACTGAGCACCTGCTACAAAACAAGCTCGTCTTTGCTCTTCAATTTTGCTATTTTGCTAGTTATTATGTTCCCACTGCATGCAAGGCTGTGCTGTTTGATTTCACTCATATTACCCTAATAGCAGCCACCAGTCTTGGGGCATCTGCGGTGTGCAGGGCACTGCACTTAGCGATTTCATTCATCTGCAAAGAGAACGTGAGCACCTGTGCATACGTAGCCCTGTCCTGAGTTACCCCCTTGCTATGGTGGGGGAGCTAAGTTCAGGTCCCTCTTCTGGGATCTGTGTGTTCCATGAGGTCAGATTTCTGCCCTGTGCTGTTTCAGTTCCGCCCACCTTGGACATTACCCAACGCCCCATGTCAGAGATCCAGGTGAACATCATCATCTGCCACGTGAAGAACTTCTACCCCCAGCACCTACAGCTGACCTGGTTGGAGAACGGAAGCAAGTCCGAAATAAAAACATCCTGGACCCAGGTAGAGAACAAGGACGGGACCTTCAGCTGGAGGAACTGGATCCTGGTGAATTCATCTGCCCGCAGGGAGGACGTGGTGCTCACCTGTCAGGTGCAGCACGATGGGCAGCCGGCGGTCGGCAGGAACCTCACCCTAGAGGCCTCCGCTCACCAGGACGCAGATGAACCCTCTGGTGAGGCCTCCACTCCAACCTACCTGCTCTTTAATACTTAACATTTTTCATGTTAAGAGTAGTAACTATGTTTAGTAACTATCAATAGAAAGCAGAATTGTGATGTGAGCTTCCCTCCCACAACCCGCACCCTCCAAGGGTCACCACTGGTAGGAGTTTGGTACAAATCTTTATAGATCTCTGGTCATCAATATACATGAAAGGAAGGAAGAGCAACAGAGGGTGATCATCTTCTCAGTGTCCTGCCTCCCCCTTCTTCTCCTTACAGTCCCTGCGTCCACGGTCCCGTCAGGCCCTCCCTCCTCCATGCTGTTTCCCCCTGCCCCCTGGTCTCTCCTCCCTCCTAGACTTTTCCATGTGCATCCGTAAGGTCACCCAGGAAATGCCTGAACTTGCTGCTCTGTGAAATTCCAGAAGGAGAGCCCTGAGGACGTGGAGTGTGAGTGTGAACAGGGCACTCAAGTGACTGTGCGTGGTCACATTACAGACCTTCTTCTCCCCATATCTGTGACAATAGACCAGCAAAAGCTTTGGCCAAGTTGCTCCCTTAGTTTGTGACTTGTCCCTACACACCAATGTTTCAGGTTTGATCCCCAATCAGGGCACGTACAACAATCAACCCATGAATGCATAAATAAGTGGAACAACAAATTGATCTCTCTCTCTCTCTAATTAGGAGTAAATTAAAAAAAAAAAAAAACAGACCAGCAACAGTCACCACCGTCCTACTGCAGAGTCGCTCACAATATCCCTCATTCCCCTGCTGATGTCCGCGGGTCACAGTGCTTTCCCAGCTCATTCCTCGCATGGAAATACGTCATTCCTTCTTTATCCTTCATCAGCCTTGATAGAAGTTTTTCAGTTCTATGCATCTTTAAAAGAACCCCCTTTTCACTTTTCTTGTCTTTTCTGTTTCAATTTCGTTGATTTTTTTCTCTTTGCTTTCTAATTCCTGTCTCCTATTTGGTTTGGGTTGATTTTGCTCCCTTTTTCCTCATTTCTTGGAATGGAACATAGATGATTGGTTTGAGACCTTTTGAAATGCCACACCTGGGCTGCATTCCATGCCTGGGTGCTGGCATAGTGCCACCTATGACACCTGAATGCTGTGTGTCGTCTCCCACCCTCAGGGCCCGAGCCGGTGTGCCTTCCCTTCCATCTCTCAGATCCCCCCTCCACTGCTCAAACCTGGTGTTACCTCTTGGGGCCAGAGGAGGACTGACCAAGGACAGCAGGAGAGATGGGTCTCCGCCATCTTCCCTGGGCCGCCTCGGGCTTGCTTTTGAGTTTCCATCTCCCACAGGGTCAAATCAGGCAATTACTTCTGGGCGTTCCCATTGTGCCTGACCCAGCAGGCCCACTAAGTTCTGAGGCTGGAGATGGTGTTTGGGTCATCTGTGTTGGCAAAATGGGGCCAAGTGCAGGACGTCTGTGGGACCCTCTTCACGGGGAACCCACAGCCCACCCCAGCAGCAGAGGGCGCGGGGCACTGCTGTCACGGTCCAAGGGGTGTGGCCAAAAAAGGCACAACTTATTGGTCATGTTTGTGGTATTGGGGTGTTTTACAATATTTCTAGATGAGGGAACTTCCGTCAGCACAGCAAAATCCTCATGTTAGTGCAGAATTATGCTTGCTGGTGAGTGTCAACAATGGGAAAAAGGTTCTGAGTCCCCTCAAGAAATTTTTCTTCTTGTTAGTCTCTAAGGACTCTGAATTTCCTAGCCCCCTACTTTTTCCCATAACACTCAGTTGCCGAACAACCCTTTTCCTTCTTTTACTTTTGCTTTCCACAGAAGTTGTGCACTCTATGTGGTGCCCATTTTTCAATCTCATCTGTCCTTTTGTTTTTATTTTTTTTAATTAAATATCTCAGAAACTTATTTAATGTTGGCCTGATACATTTATATAGAAAGGTTGGGACTATTTGCTTTGGTAAAATTACATGGAGGCACTGAACTACAAAGGAGTTTCAATCTGGAGACATCAGACATGGAAAACCCAACTTTATGACTGTTCTTAGCTTAAAAATGTTCAATGTGTTGGAGCTACTGCGTGAAAACAGCTGACATTTCAGGAGGGCATTTCACATTTTGGTCTCTTAGAACATTTAAATACTTGGAAATAAAAAATATTCAACTTTGAAATTTTCACTACTGGAAAACTTTTAAGTCTAGGGTTTATAGCCAGAAGGGCCGTTTTGTGTTCCTTAAACAGGACTCTGTTTCCCACAACGTAAACCTTCAGCTTTGGCTTCCATTTCTTCTGCATCATCATCTCCACCCACTTCTGCGTTTTCTCTCTCAAGCCTTTCCAGTTGCCTTGCAAGTTCGGTTTCCTCTGTATCTGGGACCACGTTGGGCTCCATATGAACATTGAAGATGCCCCTCTTTTCTTCAGTCTTTTCTCTAATAACACCCAAGCTTGGCTGAGGACAGAGAAGCCTTCTGTCCTCTCTAGGGTTGTTGTAGTCACCGCATTCCGAGGAGGAGCTATGAGATTAACCTTGCTGGGCGCGGTTTCTGCAGAACAGTTCAAATCTGCTCTCAGGTCTTCTTTTGTAGCATCAGTCCCTTCATAAGCATAACAAGCCATTTCAATATCTGCTCGAATTTTGACAGCCCATGGGGTCCAACGCCTATTAAAATTGTTCATGAGTACTCCCCACCGAACTTCATTCAAATCTCAACTAGCCAAAATTCATGGGTCTGAGGCTGCACGCTTAAATGCATCATAGGCACCATATCCAGGGCTCTCGTACTTGCCATCAAAGACCCAAGCAGGCCTCTGGAGCAGGCTCTCCAGCTGCTCCTCCCTGGTGGACTCCAGCACCTCAGCAACATGATGAATGCTGTAAACAGTTTTGGATTGGGTGAATTGATCTTCACATTTGATCGCTTCCTCTGGAGAAACTCTTCTTTTTGACAAATCAATGTATCCTTTTTCTTTGTCCACTCTAATGACACCTACACATTCATTGTTGCCCATTGGGATAAGTTTGTTTATGGAACTAATACCCCTTCTGGACAACTCACTAAGAAAAATCATGCCTTCCATATTGTATTCCAGCAGGCTGCCATAAGCCCCCATTTCAGCAATGGATCTCCTATTCACCATCACTACATCTTCCACTTCAGGAAGTCTGGGTTGATAAAATCAACAACCTAGACCTGGCATTCTGAGGTATATGTGTGAATCCCATAGTGGCGTGTCGGCCACACTCTTTAATTGAAGAGATTAGCAGGGATTCGCCTCATCTGTCCTTTTAAATGTCCCTGCGTCTTTATATAAGGTCCCTATGACCTCTGTAACAAATTCCCACACACACTTAGTTCCTTAAAACAACACATATTTATCATCTTGAAGCTCTAGAGGTCAGAGATGTGTAGTGGGTTGGCAGGACCGGCCCCTCCTGGCAGCTCTAGGGGAAGATCCCCATCCCTGCCTCTCGCAGCCCTAGAGGCGGCCGCCCTCCTCGGCTGAGGCTCTGAACCCTACCTCTGCCATCACATCTTCTATGACTCGCCCGCCTCCCGCTTTCACTTAGTAGGATCTTTGTGAGTGCATTGGCTCCACTCGAAAAATATTTTTAAAAATCCCCATTTCACTTTTTCACTTAATCACTACACTAGTCCCTTCTACCAGGTAAAGTGACATGTTCACAGATTACAGGGATTCTGCGCCAACCCTTTTGCACTGACTTCCTTTGGAGCCTTCCCCTATGATCTGTGTTCTGATCTCCAGGACACTCTGCAGTATTCCAGTGTCAGGCTGAATTTAGCGTTGGCGGTGGTCGCAACCCGCTGCTGCCTGCCTTTTGCCTTGTGGCTGAGTGAGGCGCGGAAGGAAGCCCCGTGGAAGACTTTGCCCTAGGATTTGGTGATTCTTCAGTTTTCAACGATGGCATTTTGACCCTTTTACACTTTCTCATCACGTAATACAGAGAGCCAGTTGTGTACAGGATGTACTTTTTCTTCGGTGTGTTTTTTCCTTTGGTTTGGAGAAGCCATCTTTGGAGATAAGTAGGTGCTGCTGCCATTGTCCCCCGCAGCTCAGAAGGGGACTGAAGAGTGTTGACTGCCCAGGCCCAGAGGTCCCTATCTCCGGGTCCCAGATTTCCCCATCGTGGCCTCATGGAACTGGAGAACTCAACTTCCCTGTCCCTCTCTATCCCTAGAATTCGGTCCTTGGCCCCAATCTCAGCTTTTTCTGCCCGGTGACTCTAGAAGAAAAGAACCTGCAATGCTATCAAGAAGCCTCCTGGCTCACACTGAAACTTTTCATTGTCTTTCTCCCCAAAATCATGCCCAGCGACAGTCATCCAGTCCCATAGTCCTTATGATGACCATCTCCCAACTCACTTCCAAATGCCTGAAGCCCACATATTCTCTTCCTCTGGTCACTCCATCCCAGTTCAGCACCAGTGAGAGTTCAACAGCTGCAACAACAGGGCCTGCTGGGCCCACCCCTGTGATACCTCCCCTCAATGCGGGGCCTCTTGACCAGCCACCTGATGAGTGATCCAATGTCTAAGGAGCATCTTACAGTTTTCTCCCCACAAGGCTCACAGTTGACTCCCATAGGTCAGTTTCCCTGGGATTCAGACTCTAAAGGGATGGAAGCCTGTGGGAAGCTCCCCGTGGGGAGCTGTCAGGACCCACACGCCTGAGGGAGTGAAGGAGCACGACTGGCAGAGGAGCAGTTCCACTGCAGTGCAGCCACCAGACGTGGCCGCTCGACAGGGAACTGGACAGAGGAGCGGCCTCTGAGACTCGTTTACATGGACGGGAGGGGGCTGAGCCTCGGCACCCAGTGCAGCCAGCCCTCCGACCCGGGCTGCCCTCTAGAGGGGGTGCAACCCTGCAAACGAAGCTCACTTCACCTGAGGGAGAGTCCCAGAGAGCCTCTCTCGGGTTAGAATTGCCATTCCCCCCCACCCCGCAGGGAATAGGGTGAATTCCTCAGTCCTACATTGAGGATTATTATTATTATTATTATAAGCTCTTTAATATCTATTCTTATGTAAATAAAATTGGCTCATCGTAACTCTGCAAGGAATCTAAAGGTGTGCCCTGCCGTCTGACTCTCTGCGTTCACTAGAAAGGTTTCTGCTGACATGGTCAAAGGGGTCAAGGCAGGCTGAGTGGTGTCTGAGCTCCTCCCAAACATGTGCCATTTCCTCGAGTCACAGGGGGCTTTCAGCCAGCAGGTCCCATGAGGTCAGGCCGGTGAGTCCTCCCTCAGCCCCAGAGAACATGGGCCACCCAGACCTGTCCGTGGTTCCAGCAAGCAGCACTGGGGCTCTCTCACTGTGACATCTGTCCTCACTCCACTCATTTGTCCTGTTCACATTTGTTCCTGCAACTCTGAGAGTTTGGACCTTCCTCAGTCAAAAAACAAGGTCTTAAAGTCATTGTATGGAAGACAGGGATGAATTTTTCTACACTTGGGTCTGACTAATCTGTGCCCTCCCTAACTCTCTGAGCCTCAGTGTCCTCATCAGAATGAGGAGAATATTAACTTCCCCGTAGGGATGTGAGGACCAAGTCAGTTAATCAGGTACCACACTTACATGTCATTGAGCACACATTCTCTCCCCCGATCCCTCAAGAAAGACAGCCCTGCAAGCTAAGAAAGTGGTGATGGACGATGAGGAAGCTCTTTACCCTGATTTCTGCCTTGAGCCTGAGACCAGAGCAGGTTCAAGAGATCCAGACACTGATGGTGCAGGCGGCAGCGGGTGGAGTAAGTAGGGAGCCCTGGGAATGGTCTCCTCTAATGTCCCCTCCTGTTCCTGTGTTTTCAGGCCTATCTACTGGAGTCCTCATAACTCTTCTCCTAGTCTTCAAGGTGCTGCTTCTGCTTGCTGTCTCTGCCATCTATATCCACAGGAATTGGAGACCTTGTCTGTAAGTGTGTGACAGGGAGGGCAGGCCAAGGTTTGGTCAAGAAGGGACAAGGTCAGCAGGAGGGGCCAGCTCACAAGACACACACGGTCAGGGCTCTTGCGGCATCAAGAGAAGGTGACACAATTGTCACCCCTCCCTCAGTACCCTGAGAAGTCTCAGGAACCACTCTAAGGGGTTCCTAGCTTGCAGGAAAGTATGGGGTCTTGTAGAACTTGGGCTGTACAAGTCTTTTCAAAGGATGTCCAGGGCTGCTGTGCAGCACGTGGGCAGAGGGAGATGAATGCGGGGCAACTATGGGCATGGATCTCTCAGAAACCATCTCTACATTTTCTGATAACTGAGGTCCTTAAGGCAACAGAATCTATGTTTTAGAGTAATGTTCAGAAGGCCTAGATCTCCTGCTCAGAGGGCCGTTCCCCATCTAACCCTGTGGGTGGCAGAGCGGAGGGGATGGAGACAAGGCATCAGGGCCCGGGGAGGAAGGCTGAGGGGGCAGAGTCCTGTCTCTGGGGCTTCCTGTCCTCTCATGACAGATGTCCCAGGAGAAAGACAGCCCAACACTTAGGACACATGCAGGAAACATTTCTTGAATGATGGCCAGCTATTTAGGAGTGGACATGTTTCCCATAGGTCCTTCCATCCTCCCCTGCTACCTGACTCCCTCAATCTCTGCGGCCTCCTATCTTCTCTGAGGGGCCCAACCTAAGAGAAAGACTTGACCAGAAGCTTCTGCGGCCGCTCAGCCCAGATCACCTGCCCACAGATCCTTCTGCTCCTTCTCACAGTCTTCGATGCCCCCAGAGCTGAATCTTCATACATGGTCCTCACAGAAACAACACAAGAGAACCCCAAATTATCTGCTGCTCCGTTTCCTCATACACATGACTTAAACGTGACCAGAAGGGAAAATGAGCCGCTGGGAATGGAGAGCACGGAAGGGGCTGTGACGTTAACGCGATCAGGCCGTTTCCAATCACCGTTGTCCCAGGAGCCACAGGAACAGAAAACAATACTATGACCGAGTCGTACGATTGATACAGCGAGATAGCCACATCCATATGGCAGTTGGTTCAATAACGGATATGCCCTTTAAATAATATTTTTGGTTGCTCTTTAAGGAGAGTATAAAAATGAGGAAGAGTAACTTCAAGTGAGTTGAGGTTTCTGAACTATATTAGCTGAAAGCTGCATTCAGGCCGCAGGAGTCTGGAGCGGAGCTGGTCTTGTCGAGCTGGATCGGGGGTGAGGGGCAAGGGTCTCATTTAAAACACCAGCGACTCACTTTCCTTCCCTAGTTTCAGTCGATTTTCTCGATCTATGTTATTTCCCTTACTGTATACCTTTAGGATTATTTCTACAGATTTCAAGTGATTATACACCAGAGTCAGTCGATGAATATGTCTTAAATGAATGGTGAAGTGAATTATTTCCTTTCTATTTTGGGGGTATTGAATTATTTTCTTTAGTTAAATGGCATTTCCAGCAACAGTCACACTATCTGAAAGTATTCTTTCTTCAAAAATTAAGGTACACTATTATTCTGCAAAAATGTGTGGGTCTACGATGTCTTAAGGGTAGGATTCTCAGAACCAGATAAGCCATTAAAAACCACACCAGCCTGTCATGCATCAGACACTGAGTGGCAATGTGGTGAAAGTTCCTTAGAGAAATCAAGCAGACATGCTCCCCTCGGAGGCCTGGTAGGCAGAGAGGCCTGGGTTCCGATACTGGAAAACACATAACGGCTACGTGACTGTGGGCAACTCGCTGACGCTCTCTGAGCCAGTTTCCTCCTCTGAAACATGGGAGTGATGCTGCCTCAAGGAATTGTGGGGCTTTAAGGGACAGAGCTGTGTGAGTGCACAGGGTCTGGAACCGGGCTGTGCATGATAAGAGCCCTGTCTTCCTTTGCTTATGGAGGAACTCACACCATCTGCGTGTGTCCACCCTGTGAGGCGATGACACGGACAGCTTTCCAGGGGCCCGGCCGCCTGAAGACGTTCTCAGACTTTTCTGGGAAAAGACTTCCCCACTTGTAGCCTGGCATCTGGATCCAAGAATCTCTTTAAGGGCAGCAAGAGCAGGATTTGCTTCAAAGTGGGGGACACGCTTGCCAGCATGAGGGGAAAAGGAAGGAAATCTTAATGTAATGGAAACTGGGCTTTACACTGAAAGCAGGTCCAATAGCTTTTTTGCTGTTTGTCTCGGGAGAGAGCAGCAGGCCTCCTCGCACGGCTCCAGCGACACGAGCCCCAAGCTCAGCAGACTGGTCCCAGACGCATTGGCATGTTCACTAAGCCAGCCAATGAACTCCAACTAACCCTGTAGCGTGGCCTGAAGCTATATTTGCCCGAGGCCTAAACTTTTGAGCACAGATCTGGTCCTCGTAGGCAGTACTCAGAAGTGACAGAGACCCAGCAACTGGCACTTGGCCACGCCCCTAGACCTCACCCAATCAGACCCTGCCCTCTAGGAATTCCTTTATACCTTCTCTCACCTTCTCCGTTCCTTACCTTTGATGACTTAATTCCAAAGTTGTCCAAGCAAGACTCCCAAGTCAGAATTAATATGTATAATTGCTGCTTATCATTATTTTCAAACTTTGCTTTAAGTTATATTGTGGGGTGTGGGGGGACTGGTGTGAGCCCTCTCTCTCGTCTCCTGGTTTGCCAGCTGGATACATAGTTCTTTATCCATGGAATGCTGTTGCCTCACATTGTGGCTTCTCAGTGAGCATCAGACATCAGACTGGCTGACTTTGATGGCTAAAATGTAAAACATAAGTTTTCATTCTTTGAGGCAAACCTAATGGTTCCAGAATGTGACTATAAGGCACCTGAACTCACCTTCGCCCAGAGACTCAGTGAATTTGTTGCAGACGGGGAGAGAGACTCGAGCCAGGAGGCCTTCCTCCCCCGCATCGGTCCTCATCCCGCCTGCAAGGGAATGATTCAAGCAGGAGACAAATGCATTAGTGGAAATGAGGTAGCAACTGTATTTATGAAATACATACAAGCACAAAGCTGCAAGCTGGCACCCGGCTAGTCTAAATGCCCCACATATAGAGGAAAGACCATTGTTAGTAAGCTTGTTCTATGCACTCAGCTGAGGCTGCAAGTGGATACATCGGCTGACTATTGGGATTCAGGGGTTACACACCTTAGCTATTTTCTAGGTTCCCCTCCTGCCTCCTCAGGAGTAATGTACAGCTATGAAGGCTTTCCATAAAGGCTCTTTGTTTTACGTAGTGGAATTGTTACAGACGCTCCCTTTCCCAGCATAGACTCTCAAGAGCTACCCGTCCTTCCTGCACCATTCCTGCTTGGGACATTCAGGACATCCAGCAATCTCAGTAAAGTCATTACAGACACTCACAGAAGCCCTTTTTCTCAGCACAGGCCAAGGACTCCCCCCTCCTCTTGTGCTATTTTGCTTGGAATGCTTGGGACACCTGGCAATCTTTTTAAACCAAGGCCAGGACTGCTGAGTCAATTAGTGAGACCTGTCTTTCTTTGGCTTCCAGCCTCCTGTATGAAGTACGTTGTTAGATTGTAATGGTGAGGGCCCTGCTTTTATTTCTGCTCTGGCCACTCATTCCTAGCCGCTGCCTAACAGATGTACAGCTGCTAGGGGGACGATCCCCTGAGAAAGAAATCCAGGAGTAGAGTCATGTAAGTTCTTTATATATTTTGGAGAGCAGACCCTTGTACGAGGTATCATTGGCAAATATGTTTTCCCGTACGGTTGGTTCCCATTTCATCTTGCTGATGTTTTCTAAGCTGTACAGAAGCTTTTTATTTTGATGAAGTCCCATTTGTTTATTCTTTCCTTTATGGCCCTTGCTGAAGGGGACACATCAGTGACAATATAACTTCGTGGAATATCTGAGATTTTCCTGCCTACATTCTCCTCTAGGACTTTTATGGTGTCATGACTTACATTTAAGTCTTTCATCCATCTTGAGTTTATTTTTGTGTAGGGTGTAAATTAGCAGTTGAGTGTCATTTCTTTCCCTGTAGCTGTCCAGATCTCCCAACGCCATTTGTTGAAGAGGTTATTTTTACTCCATTTTATGCTTTCTTCCACTTGGTCAAATATTTATTGACCCTAGAGGCATGGGTGTATTTCTGGGCTCTGTCTTCAGTTCCATCGATCTGTGTGTCTCTTCTTACACCAGTGCAAGACTGTTTTGATTACAGTGGCCTTGTAATATAAAGAACTCACACGACTCCACTCCAGGAAGACAAACAATCCTATTAAAAAGTGGGCAAAGGGGTCCTGGTTGGTGTGGCTCAAATGGACTGAGTTCCAGCCTGTGAACCAAATGGTCACTGGTTCAATTCCCAGACAGGGCGCATGCCTGCGTTGCAGTCAATTGTCCCCTCTATACGGCACAGGAGAGGCAACCGCACTTTCATGTTTCTCTTCATCTCTCCCTTCTTTCCCCTCTCTCTATAAATAAATAAATAAACCCCTTTTTAAAAATTGGGCAATGGACTTGAAAAGACACTTCTTGAAGGAGGACATAAGAGGGCCCAGAGACATATGAAAGGATGCTCAGCATCACTAGCCATCAGAGAAATGCAAATTAAAATCGCAATGAGATACCACTTCACACTGGTCAGAATGGCCATCATAAACAGATCAACAAACAACAAGTGCTGGCAAGGTTGTGGAGAAAAGGGAACCCTAGTACACTGTTGGTGGGAATGTAGACTGCTGTTTCCACTGTGGAAAACAGTTTGTAACTTCCTCAATAAACTAAGAATGGAGCTGTCTTTCCACCTGGCAATTCCACTGCTGGGATTATACCCTAAGAATCCTGAAACACCAATTCAAAAGAACCTATGTATCCCTCTGGTCACAGCAGCACAATTCACATTAGCCAAGTGCTGGAAGCAACCTAAGTGCCATTCAGTAAATGAGTGGATCAAAAACTATGGTAAAGCCTAGCTGCTGTGGCACAGTGGATTGTGTGCTGGTCTGTGAATCAAAGTGTCACCGGTTCACTCCCCAGTCAGAGCAAAGGCCTGGGTTTTGGGGCCAGGTCCCCATTTGGGGGTGCATGAGAGGCAACCACACATTGATGTGTCTCTCCTCCCTTTCTCCCTCCCTTTCCCTATCTAAAAATAAATAAATAAAATCTTTAAAAGAACAAAACTGTGCTACAGTTCCATGGTATAATACTACGTGGCACAAAGAAAGAAGGAGCTCCTACCCTTCGCAACAGCATGGATGGAACTGGAGAGCATTATGCTAAGTGAAATAAGCCAGGCAGTGAAAGACTAATATCATCTGATCTCACCTACAAGTGGAACATAATCAACAAACCAAGCAAGGAAAATAGAACAAGAAACATTGAAATAAAGAACAAACTGACAGTGACCCGTGGGGAGAGGGGAAGGGGATAACAAGGGCAAGAAGGTAAACAGTGGTCAAGGAACAGGTATAAAGGTCCCATGGACAAAGCCAAAGAGGGGGTAGGATTGAGGGTTGGAGGTGGGGCTTGGTGGGGTAGGGGAGAGTGATGGTGGGGGAAATGGAGACAACTGTATTTGAACAACAATTAAACTCATAAATAAATAAAACTAAAAAATAAAATAAAATTCATCAGTAAAACATTCTAGAAAAGAGAAAAAAGAAAAAGGAAAGAAATCCAGAGACGACTATTTGGGAGACTCCCATACATTGGACAATCAATAAAAAACCCACATCTAAACAAATAAAAGAGAATGAGGCAGAATCTCACCGTAAACCCCACCCTCAGCACAGACATCTACATCTGGGAGAGACTCACACCCCCCGGCTGCCACTTGAGGAGCGGGATTTGGACCCAGTGTGTAGCACTCCTAGTGTTTACCTTCTCCCTCCGAGGTGACTTCCAAAAGCAAAGTAGCTCTGAAAGCACCGCATTTGATTTCTCCTTCTTCCCACTGCTATTTAAGTCCAGAGATGCCTGATGTTATCTTTGTGGCTTTTCTTCTGGGCATCAGGACTGACAATGATGAGTTCCATGGTCACCTGCACTGCAGATGGTGGAACCTGTAACAAGTGAGTTGGGGGAAAGCCTCCGTTTTTAGAACAGTCTGCAAACTGCAAAGATTCCGCACAGAAACTCTTATGTATTTTAGGCTTCACATAAATAAAGTATTTTCAACTGCCCTAATAGATCCAGTCTGAGAAACGTGGAAGTGTCGATTCATGACAAAGATGAACGTGGGTGTAAAAGGAAGTTCAGACTTAGGAAGAAGCGCTGAGGTGAAGTGAGCAGGCACTTCATTTCTGACTTGTGCTGTGACCCCAGGCCAAGGAGTGCATGGGCCCAGAGTGGAAACTCAGGAAACATTTGTGTATTTAATATGTGAATGAACAAATGAGTGAATTTTCCCTACACCCGCGGCAGGCCCTGTGATGCATCGCCTCCTGCCTCCCACAAGGGGCTCGGGCAAGTGGAAAGAAGCTGCAAGGATGGGCAGGTCACCCCGCACGCCTGCCGTTCCCTCTGCCGGCCCCGCCTGCGCCAAGGACACGCTCTCTCCACACACCTTCTTCATGTTCCTTCTCTCTGACATTTAGAGCAAAGGGGAGCTTTGGGCGAGGGGACTCGGGGATGTGTGCCCCTGTGCAGTGAGCTTCAAACTTGCCCTGCCCCATTCACAGGAGAACCAAGCAGATCACAAAAACATGTTTCCACCCGGCCCCTAATTATTAACCACCCTTAACAATCAGAGCAGACCTTACCCTTCCGCAGGGCTTTTGCAAGTTTGATTTCATTTTAACACATAGATATTGGAAATCACTTAGTCAAATAAACTTTTTTCTAGTCTGAAATACACAAACAATAATAGAAAAAATATCGATGGATCTCTCCTTGAAAAACTTAACATTTTATTTTTTAATAACATACGCATAAATACTTAAGCCATATTTAATATTACCTTGTGTGTTTTTAAAAGATCTTATTTATTTATTTTTAGAAAGAAGGGATGGATGGAAAAGAGAGGTAGAGAAATGTCAATGTGTGGTTGCCTCTTGCGCCTCTTACTGGGGACCTGGCCTGCACCCAGACATGGGCCCTGACTGGGAATTGAACTGTTGACCCTTTGTTTCTCAGGCTGGCACTCAATCCACTGAGCCACACCAGCCACTGCAGCGTGTTTTAATTTTTATACAAATACTATTATTCTGTATACATTATTCTGGAACTTCATTTTATTTTTTTGTGTTTAACACAGCTTGTGTAATTTATTCATGCTGTTCTATGTAGCTTCATTTTATGAATTTTGTACTGCCCTATTGCTTCTGTTTATAACAATATGTTGAAATTTATTGATTCCTCTCATCTTCGATATTGAAATTTTCCCTAATGTTTGGCTAGTACAACTTTAAACAGACATTCTTATCTTTGCTTCTTTGGCACATATGGGGGACTCCTTCTTGTTCCTCTAGCATGGTCACCAATGAGCAGTGTTGGTGTCATTGGGGAGCTCTGGTTATACCAATAGCAGCTTTCAGTCATTGATCAGGTTTTGCTCTTTCATTGATGTCTCTCACCTCACTATGTTTTCCATGTGTGTGTATACAAGCGTGCACGTGTTTATAGGTGGGGCGGGGTCTCTTTTTCTTCCACAAAGATAAATGACCCCGCACTCACTGACCCGCACTGACCTTTGCCATACATCAAGTCTCCATACATAGGTGGCTCTTTCTATGGGCTCTCTGCGCCATTGAGCTACTTGTCTCTCTGTCAGAACTACTCTATCTTAATTAATGTAGCTTTATAATCAGTTTTCATACCTCTTTCGGGAAAATCTTCTAATCATTTCTTGTTGTTGAAAACGGTGTGCTTTCTTGGCCCAAAAGCATTTAAAAATCGCCATGTCTTGTTTCATGAAAAACCACATTAGAATTATCATTACATTGCACTGCATTTATATGGTGATTCAGGCAAGTTAATATCTTTTAATATTAAGTTTTCCCAATCATGAATAGGAGATTTAAGTTTTAAGATATCTTATGACTTTTCATTCACAATTTTATAGGCTTCTATTCCTTAATCATCTTATGCATCTCTATTTGGAACTGTCTTGACACTTTCTAAATCATGAAATTTTTAAATGTTATAATTTCTGTTTACAGTGGTTTCTTTCTATGGATTAGAATGGTAATTGATTCTGGTCATTACTTTTATATCCACCAAGCTTATGAATCCCTTATGACTGTTAACAGTATGGACATTCTTTTTATTTGCCACACTTAAAACACTAATGACATAGAATTGCTTTCTCCCTTTATTGAAGCAGCACATGTGCATGTTTAAAGGATCAAAAAGTTCTAAGTTTTGTGTATAAAAATGGGAGTCTGCCTCATGTCTCACCATTTTCTACCACTCAGAGGCAACCACGTGCCACTCTTAGCTGATTATTTGAGGATGGTTTTTTTTCCCCCCACACATCACATAGATGCTTAAAATGCCACTCCTTTGCTCTTAGGCATTACTGTGGACTTACTTACCACTGACGAAGGTGGGACATAAAGTTCTGTTACTGCTGACCTCATGCCACGGTGCACACTTTCTACTCCCCATCACCCTGCTACCATTGGAGTATAAATTGGATACCTGAATGCTCAGTGTCTACCATATAATGACTCTGAGGTGGATATGTACAGCTGAGTCTAGTGACACTCCCTGCTTTGCTCTGTTGATCCCTCTCATGTATGTCTGTGTAATGACCGCCATGACCAGGATGCAGAGCGACGCCACCACCACAGAGGTCTCCCTGTGCGAGCCCCTTACAGTGGCCCCGTCCCCCTCAGACCTAACCTCGGCCAATTCCAGTCTGCTCTCCGTTCTATAGTTTCAAGTATGTAAGATAAGGGGAATCATACACTATGTGACATTTTGAAATTGCCTTCGTTACTCAGCATAATGTATTCAAGAAACTTAAAATGGTACCCATGTAAGTAAGCCGTTTCTTTTTATTACTGAATACTGTTCCTTTGCTGGATGCACCACTTTGTTTAGTCCTTTGCTTGTTACTGGACACTTTGTTGGATGGAGTTCCATGTAAGTTGTGAGGTCCATACTGCACGCTGCATTTGGGTTTTTATTTGTTCCATCAGTAAATGGTTAGAATAGGGAGGCATTCAGTGGCAGACCTGGTTTCACCCCAACAGCCTCTGGTGAACCCTGTCCCTTCCTCCAGCTGAGCAGCTGTTGGTGAGGATGAAGGAGATGAGGCCGAAGTCAGCCACATTCTGAAATCCGGGCCTTGGGAATTCGAGGCACAGCCCTCAACTGCAGCCCCTTCTCGTCCTGGGCTCCCAAGTGGGGCATCACCGTGAAGATCTCAGATGGGGCGAGGGGCCCAGTGGAGAGCAGAGGCCCCAGGCAGGGGCAGCGCTATTCCCTGTAGGCCTGTCCAAGGCTCTGACAACTAAGATGCATAACTCCTCACCCTGCAGCTGCCTTCTCTTCCTGATTCTATTTCACAATCTGGAAATAGAAACTGTCTCAAATCTGGAAGCAAGCTACTGTCTCACAGCCATCGCACCCCATCCTGGGCACTTCCTCTTATATCGCAGGAGGCGGGGCCACTCTCCTCTCACAGAGCAGAGGTCGGTTCTCCCAGCGCACAGGAGGATACAGCAGACTCCTCAGGCCTCCAGGATGCCCGTCTCTGCCTCCTGGTTCCGCCCTCCTCCTGGCCTGCTGCTGACTCTCCTTCTGGGCTTCACAGGTGAGCGTGCCTTGGGGTAGAATCTCCTTTCTCTCCCCCTGGACTTTTTCCTACCCCTGAAAATTTAGAGCCTCCAGGAAAGCAGGGAACATACCCAGTGCTTTCACAGAAGGCCGAGAACCAAGCAGTATCTGAGAGCATGAAATCAGGGGTCCATTGTTTTCTCTGTGGGTCCATCACCTGAAGGCGTGCTCTGGTTTGGATACCAGACCCACCAGAACAGATGATACTTCCAACCACACCAGTGACAGCTTTGTGGGTATTAAATGTTCTAATCCTCACAACATCTCTGTGTGAGCGCTATCACTATCATCCCCAATTTACAGATGAGGAAACTGAGGCAGAGAGAGTCACAGGTCCAATGTCACTGATGTAAGACAGAGTTTCAGCCAGGATTCAAGTGCAGGCCGAGCAGCTCCAGAGCTCATTTCTTTAACCGCATTATACGGCTTCTCAGTGAAAGCTAATTGTGGAAAAGTCAGAAAACACAAAGAGGTAAAATAAGAATAGTCAGCACCCATCAGGCCACTTGTATATATATGTTTGAGATGTGTGTATCATGTGTGTGTATAAGGAGTTTTGAGTAAGTGCACACACACCCACACCTGGGAATTTCAAAAAGACTTTCCCTTTTGTGCTCTTCAAATTATTTTTAGTCCCTGTGAAATGATTGAACACATGTTTAGTTCTCTCTGTCTCTTAGACACCCTCTTTCTTTCTACTTCTCTAAATGTACTCCGTACCCTCTCCCAAACTCTTAAGACAAGTAATCTTCTCCCTTGGTAAAAATGAGTAGAATTTTATGAAGTATCATCTTGGCACCGCTCTTCCATGATGGATGGATATGAAGAGAGAAAAGGGAATAAAGATACAGAGAATCCTGCCTCTATGATCTCTATAGCTATATCTAATATATCTACATCTATATATACCTATATCTATATCTGTGTCCTGTAATATCCGTTGAAGCATCAAGACCCAGGAAGTAAAGTAGTACTAACTTTTCCATTTCTTGAACACTCACTAAGTGCAGATACTGTGAGAAATTCTTGTCTCTTACCTCATGTGATCATTATATCCAATATAGTGTGATCATTATATCCAAGGTAGATTCCCTTGTCACACCTAATTACAGAGGAGGAAAAAAAAACACAGAGAGGTTCAAGGTCACTCAAAGGTAAATGGTAGAGCAATTTATTATTAGAACTCAAACAGTCTGATCCCAGACCTCATGAATTTCACAATTGGCCCACATCTGTCCCATGAGATTTCTGCCACTTGGGCCAGGGAGTGTGGGGAAGGTTGGGTGTTGGGGCAGAGGGTTTGTGGTTTTCTGCTCGTGGGTTCTTCTGCTTCCTGCATATGAACAAGATGCTATTGTTTTTCGCCAAGTCATCTAGTTGGTAAACTCAGTTTCTGACATCATTTCCACAAATTTACCCACTTAAAATAAGCTTCAGAGGTTCAAAGAGGAGTTTGGACAATTCACACTTATAATATTCATTGGACACTTCCAATGGACCAAAACATTGTAAGAACATGAGGTGTGTGTTGGTGAAAAAAAGAAACAAAGTAACTGCCCCTGTTGAGCTTATATCCCAGTAGAGAAAGGACAGTAAACATTTGACATACTAAATTATATAGAATAATGGTATGTAGAAGTAAATGAGATGGAATATTAGAAATTGTTACCTTTTGGGGGAAATGGAAGTACTGCTAAATAGGAGAATTGGGGGAATCTGTAAACTGGGATGTATGTTAAACAGGGTAGTCCAGGTGGGCATCACCTAGAAGGGGTGTTTCGAGCCAAAATTAAAAGAAAGTCGGGAGTGAGCCGTGTGGTTATCTCGGGGAAGAGCCTTCCTGTCCGGGAACAGCATGTGCACAGCCATGAGAGTATACTCTTCCTGCTTTGTGCGGCTGTTCTTAGCCGTCTCTCTGTGTGAAAAGATTTCCATTGCAACGCTTTGAAGAAAGAAGTAACATAATGTGACATAGGTTTAAAATAGCATAGCATTTGGTTGAGAATAGACTCTAGCAGGACATGGAGAGAAGCAGGTGGAACACTCAGGCAAGCAGAAACAAGTGACTTGCACCAGGACAGTAGAGGAGGAGGAAGATGGAGACTTGGGAGCATGTGGAAGGAGAGGCACGGGGTTTCTGATGCAGAGGATTTGGCGGGGAGAGCAAGACACCACGAGTGGGTGACCTGAGCATCTGGACGAATAACGGTGCTGAGGTGAGGTGCTGAGAGCTGTGGGGGAGATGCAGGAGTTCACTCTGGACATGTTAACTGTGAGATGTCTGTTTCCATCCAAAGAAAACGGTGAGTGGGCAGTTAGATGTCCAGTGCGGAGTTCAGAGGAACGGCCTGCAAAAGATGTAAATATGAGGTTTATAGATGCACAGATGGCAGAGCTTTGAGTCCACTTCTCTATTTGTCTATCCCCTCCACTTCTCCCTTGATGTTCATTACCATTTCTCCCATTTTTGGCTCAGCTATTCAGCTTCCCCCTCCTCAGTCTTCCCCCTCCTCAGTCTTCCTGACTTTGAAACCCCCACCATGATGTGCTTGTTACCAAAGGACCTGCCCTATGAATGCACATGGCCGCCGTAGCGGCTGTGTTGTTACAAACAGTTCAAAGAGGGAGGGTTTCACCAGCTCACACTCTGAAAGGTGACACACAGATTTTCTCGCTGTGGGGAAGCTAAGAAATAGAAAGAAGCACAGGATTTCTCTGTGGTGCCACAGCTGTCTCCACCTGAGTGACATAATTTTTTTCTTTTTTTAAAATATATTTTATTGATTATGCTAGTACAGTTGTCCCAATTTTTCCCCCTTTGCCCATCTCTGCCTGGTAACCCCATTCCTTCTAGCAATCCCTCTGCAACTTAGTTCATGTCCATGGCTGGTGCAGATAAGTTCTTCGGCTTTTCCATTTCCTGTACTTTTCTTAACTTCCTCCTGTCTATTTTGTACCTTCCAATTGTGCTTCTTAATCTCTGCACCTTTTCCCACATTCTTTCCCATCCCTCTCTCTCAGCTGACAACCTCCAAATAATCTTTGTATCTATGATTATGTTCCTGTTCTGATTTTTTGCTTAGTTTCTTTTTTTTTTAGATTCAGTTGCTGATAGTTGTGAATTTTTTGCCATTTTAATGTCCATAGTTTTGATCTTCTTCTTTTTCATCAATAAATATCTGTTAACATTCCATGTAATGATGGCTACGTGGTAATGAACTTCTTTAGTTTTACCTTCTCTGGGAAGCACTTTATCTGCCCTTCCATTCTAAATGATAGCTTTGCTGGATAGAATAATCCAGGTTGTAGGTCCTTGCTTTTCATCACTTTGAATACTTCTTGTCAGTCCCTCCTGGCCTGTAGAGTTTCTTTTGAGAAATCAGCTGACAGTCTTATGGGATCTCCCCTGCAGGGAACTCTCTGCATTTCTCTTGCTGTGTATAAGATTCTCTCTCTAACATTTGGCATTTTAATTACGATGTGTCTTGGAGTGGGCCTCTTTGCATCCATCTGGTTTGGGACTCTCTGTGCTTTCCTGGATTTGCATGTCTATTTCCTTCACCAAATTAGGGAAGTTTTCTCTCATTATTTTTCCAAATTGATTTCCAAATTCTTCTCTTTCCCTTCTCCTTCTAACACCCCTATGATGCAAATGTTGGACCTTGTGACATTGTCCCAGAGACTGCTTATGCTATCCTCATATTTTTTTGTTCTTTTTTATTTTTTAAGTATATTTTATTGATTATGGTATAAAGTTTTCCCATTTTTTTCGCCCCTATCCCCCGCTGCACTGCACCACCCCTCCCTCCAGCATTCCCCTCTTAGTTCATGTCCATGGGTCATACACATAATTTCTTTGGCTTCTCCATTTCCTATACTATTCTTAACCTCCCCCTGTCTGTCTGTTTTGTGCTTACCAATTTTTCTTCTCATTCCCAGTAATCTTCCCCCATTCTCCCCTCTCGCTCTCCCCACGGATAAACCTCCATGTGATCTCCATTTCTGTGATTCTGTTCCTGTTCTGGTTGTTTGTTTAGTTTGTTTTTGTTTTGTTTTATAGGTTCAGTTGTTGATAGTTGTGAGTTTGTTGTCATTTTACTGTTCATAGTTTTGGCCTTCTTTTTTTTAGATAAGGCCCTTTGAGAATTCATATAAGAAGAGCTCGGTGATGATGAACTCCTTTGACTTTTCCTTGTCTGGGAAGCACTTTCTCTGCCCTTCCATTCTAAATGATAGCTTGGCTGGATAGAAGAATCTTGGATGTAGGTCCTTGCCTTTCACGACTTTGAATACTTCTTGCCAGCCGCTTCATGCCTGTAAGGTTTCTTTGAGAAATTAGCTCGTAGTCGAATGGGAACTTCTTTGTAGGTAACTCTCTCCTCTTCTCTTGTTGCTTTTGAGATTCTCTCGTTATCTTTAATCTTGGGTAATTTAATTAGGATGTATCTTGGTATGCTCCTCCTTGGATCCAACCTCTTTGGGACTCTCTGAGCTTCCTGGACTTGCATGTCTATTTCCTTCACAAGATTGGGGAAGTTTCCCTTCATCATTTTTTCAAATAAATTTTCAATCTCCTCCTCTTCTCCTTCTGGCACCCCTGTGATTCAGATGTTGGTACATTTAAAGTTTTTGCAGAGGTTCCTAAGCCTCATCTTTTTGAATTCTTGTTTATTCATTCTGTTCTGGTTGAATGTTTGTTTCTGCCTTCTTTTCCAAATTGTTGATTTGAGTCTTGATTTCCTCCACTTCACTGCTAGTTCTCTTTATATTTTTCTTTATTTAACTTTGTATGGCCTTCACCTATTCCTTTATTTAGCATCCATACTCAACCATTTCTGTGAGCATCCTGATTACTGGTGTTTGAACTATGCACCTGATAAGTTGGGTATCTCTTTGCTGCTCGGTCCTGTTTCTGGAGTTTTGGTCTGTTCTTTCATCTGGGGCACATTTCTTTGTCACAGCATACTTGTTATGTAGTAAGTGCCAAGCCTTAGATATTCACCAGGGCAGGGCAACCCACTTTGCTGCATTGTGGTGCTATATGTGGAGAAGGAGTCAGAGAGGAACAAAATTGCTTGTTAAGCTCTCACCCCTCTTTCTGTCACTTCCCCTGCTACACTCAAGTGAATTGAGCCTATCTGGTTCGGATTTCCAGGTAGGTGGGTTTATGTACATTCTAGGATCCCCTGGGCCCCTCCAATGAACTCTTCTGTGAGACTGGGAGTTTCTCCACCGCTGCCACTCCCACAGGTTTTTTCAGCCAGAGGTTTTGAGGCTTTATTTTCCAGCACCAGAACCTTGGGTTGTGGTTTGTCTCACTCCCCAGGTGTTCCTCCCATTTTGTCCATACAGGAATGTAGGACTGCTCATTCCACAAGCAGCTGCCTTGCTGCACATTCTCTCCATGCCAGCTGCCCATCTTTGCCCTTCCTACCAGTCTGAATGAACATTTCTTACATAATTTCTTGGTTGTCAGACTTCCATACAGCTTGATTTTTCTGGCCGTTCCCATTGTTTTTTGTTTTTAAATTGGTTTTTGTCTTTTTTTTTTGGTTGTGCAAGGAAGCAAAGCACTAGGTGCACTGGACCTGGGGTTTCCCTGGTGGTGCAGGCCAACATCAGCCCCCACCTGTTTCTTGGGCCAGGGCCACCCTGCCTGTGCTATAAAGCAATCTGATATGCTATTACTTGTGGTGGGCTTAGAGATTCGCAGATGAAGCCAACATGTGAATCTAGGCTGGCTGATGCTGGTGCTAGGCCTGGGGCTCACTGAGGCCAGCTGTTGCTTCTTAGAGTAGATTTAGGAAGTTGTGAAGCATGAGCCAAGACCAGTCATTCATATGGAAAAGCAGATTGGATAAGCCCGTAAGTCGGGTGGGGTGGAGTCTCAGACATGGCACAAGCTTGCTAGCTCTGTGGTGACAAGGTGTAGAAAAGGGACAATGGCCTCTCCTTGGCTTGATACCAAACACTTCAGTCTCTCCCTATATGCCATGGGTGCCTTTCAAGATGGTACCCTGGTACTAGAGCTCAGAGGGAGTGAGTCTGAGTAGGTCAGTCCATGTGTGGGTTCTTTAAGAGGAACTGCTTGGGGCTCCAGTAGTTTTTCCCACAGACTCAATTCCCTCTGGTTTTTACAGCTGAAAATTGTGAGGACTTATCTTCCAGTCACTGGAAACCTGGGATAGGAGGCCTGGTGGGCTGGGACTCCTCGCTCCCAAGATATCCCTCCCAACTTGTTATTCACCACATGTGAGTGAGGGACCAGTCCATTCTGTACCTGCTCCCCTCCTACCAGTCTGGATGGATGTGGTTTCTTTAATTCTGTAGTTGTCGGACTTCTGCTCAACTGTCAATTTCTGACAGTTCTGAGTGATGGTTGTTCCATATTTTATTTTTAATTTTGATGTGGTTGTGTGAAGAGGGAAGTCACGCCTGCCTATACCGCCACTGAGACCACAACTCTTCACACCCTCTCCCCTAGAATTTTTATCCATCACCCACGGGTATGAGATGAGCCTGTTCTGCGTCCCTGCGTCTCCTACCAGTCTGGATGGATGAGGTTTCTTTAGTTCCATAGTTGTTGAACTTCTAGTCAACTCTATTTATGAATGTGCTGAGAGGGTTGTTCTGTAGTTTAGTTGTAATTTTGATATGGTTGTGCAAGGAGCCAATTCCTGTTTACCTATGCCACCATCTTGACCAGAAGTTGTCATTCAAATTTCTTTACTAAGCAAAGATCTAATCTTATACAATTACACACAACATCCCATTTACTGATGGAAAAATATCAAATTATTTCACTTCTTCACATTAAACAATAACAGGACTAACTCCCCAATAAGTCCATTACAAACATATAACAGATTCTTTCATCAATATGATGGACTTGGCTTTTTATATATTATGTTCCCACTTTAAATTAGGTCCTATTTACTAAAATAGTAACAGCCAAAAGCAATGAACAGCAAGTTTGTTAAAAGAAGGAATACAAACAGCCAATAACAACACTGATATATCAACCTTATTTCTCATGGAGAAATAAAAATTTAAAAGCTAAGGTACAATTTTTCACTTACATTGTCAAAGATTAATTTTTTTTTTAAAAGATATTTTCTACAGTTTACCACGGAGTATGCAGGTGCCGGGAAAAAGGGTGGTCACACATATAGAACAAACCAGAAGGGTAAGTTGCCCAGTCTACTTGGACAGCCTCTTGGCAATACTTATCAAAACTCTAAAAATGTTTAATTCCTTTGAACCAATTATTCCACTTCCCGAAGCTTTCTCTAAGACATAAACATTTACCTCAAAGTGGTTGCAAGGATTTCCCTGCACCACTGCTTACAGTGAAGTCTGTAATGATCAAAATGTCTGAGAAAGGGCATTTGTGAGTAAATCCTGGTACACGTCCCTGTAGGCAGGCCGTGGGCTCCCCCTCGATGCCATTCTCCCCCCTCCATTAGCTTCTTCCTTCCCCAGCGTCTACTTCCCATAGAATCTACTGACTGATTTCTCAGTGAGCTGACCTGAATCCAGGAAAACTGAGGAGAATCTTCTGGGGACCCATGGGAAATGCACTCCTCACTGACAGAACTGAGATGTGAGAGGACAAACAGCCTTTCCTGACTTTTAGTCCCAATTCTATGATGATATGAAGCTGAAGTTATAGCAGCAGCTCTCAGGACCAAGAGACAAGTCTAAGGCCAAACAAACTGGCACTGAGGCAAAACAGTCCCTGTAATGACACCTCTGAGCTGCCTGTTGTGTGACATAATAAATGTCCTAGGTGACTTAAGTCAATTATATTGGACACTTACCTCTGGTCAAAAGCATCCTAACTGGTATTAGGCATACGATAGAATACATTAGAGCCTGGGAAAGTTACGCCACAGAAGTATTTATGAACAGGAAATGTGCAGATAAGAAAAAAAATTACAAAACAGTATGTTCCCATTTTTGATTCAAAACCAATATGGATTTATTTGCCAAGAAGAAGGTTTGAGAAATAGTTATCTCTGATATAGTTATGTCAGAAACACAGAAATTTAAATGTCTCCCAATGGCGTATTTGCATTTTCTGTTTTTTCCCCAAGCACGTGCAGGCAGGCCGCACAGATAGTCCGGGTTCAGCTCCAGACCTCCACAGTAAAGGGCGACATAATCTTCTTGCTGGTGGAGGGCCTCCTTGCCTTCCATTTGCAAAAAAATGCAGCGCCTGTGAAGCGCAAAAGCAAAGTACAACAAAACGATTATGCCTGTGTCACTTAAGATTGTGCCACACGTGCTCACTTCAGCAGCACAGAAGCTAAAACTGGGACAGTACAGAGAAGGTTAGCATGGCCCCTGCGCAAGCATGACATGCGTATTCATGAAGCGTTCCATGTTTTTATCAACTAAACAAAGGAGCGAGCAAAATAGAACCAGAGACAGGGACATAAAGAACAAAGTGACAGTCACCAGAGGAGAGGGGGCGGGTGGATAACTGGATAAAGAAGGGGAACGGTCATCAAGAACATGTAGAAACGACCTGTGGACTTAGACGACGGGTGGAGGGAGGACTGAATGTGGGAGGTGGGGTGGGTAGGGCAGGAGGAGGGTAACGGGGGGAATAGGGACGGCTGTCATTGAACAACAATAAAAAAAGAAGTAACAAAAGATGCTCTAATCACTTGGGGAATTCCAAGGGTTTTAGTAACCTGGAGCTAGAAAAATACTACCACAAAATATATATTTCTTACCTAAATCACAACATCATGCACTCAAAAATATAAACAATTTGTCAGAGGAAGATGGCATGAAAAAATAATACAAAAGAAAAAAAGATTGTGCCACACTTTTCGATTTCTTCTGTCAATTCACTGCAAACTGAAGGGGAAGAAAAGGTAAATGTGCAATCTAGAAAGCTACCTCTAGTGGGTGTGTATGGTCTTTTAATTGGAAAAGTTGTGCTTTTCTTTTACAAACTGTTTAGTGCATATAGAATATCACAAAAGGTTTCATTTCCCTTTCTTATCATATCATGACTTTGTACCATTTTGTATCAGGATTTTTTCTGCGTGGCAAAAACAGTCCCCAAATGAGGGCTCTTCAGGGGCCATAGGAACAGCAGACGGTGTAAGTCCTTGTAGGTCAGAACAGTAAACTGTCTGGGAGGGTTGAGACTCATCTGCAGACCAAACATCCTGGTGTCTACAGCCATCAGGTTTGCTCA
The DNA here is from genome assembly GCF_021234165.1 of Pteronotus mesoamericanus. NCBI lineage: Eukaryota > Metazoa > Chordata > Mammalia > Chiroptera > Mormoopidae > Pteronotus > Pteronotus mesoamericanus. The sequence continues at coordinate 21,820,030 of NW_026555105.1, read as the reverse complement.
GAGCCACTGCAGCAAACTGCTGCTCCTCTATTTTGTGTTCCTCAAACGACCATTCTTTTTTTTCTTCTCTTCACCCGGAAACAAATGTGTTTCCCTTATAAACCTGCCCTAGATGCGGGTTTCATGGGGACGTAGCGGATCAAGCCATTGCCATCAAATCCTAGTCCCACACCTATGACGTTCGTGAGGGCTTCTTTTGGTGCCCAATTCTGGTAACATATAGCCGCCGAGTGCCCTCGTCTTCAAAGCTTCTGATTGTCTTCCATTCTTGGTGGGTAAACTTTCTGTTCATACTATGAAGGCATTCCCAAATTGAACCACAGCCTGGAAAACTAGTGTCCACTGTGTCAGTTCGAACTTGTAGCTCAGGTTCAGCAGCGAGGGCAGCACAGCCCCTTCAATGAGAGATGTTGCAGCTGAAATTGAGGTAAAGGTGTACGGAATCTTTTGTAAGAACTGCTTTCACTTTTGCAGTTCTATGCAAACAATTATTCTAAGAGACATTCAAATTCTCTGCAACTAATCTCCTCATCATCAGAAGACCAGCCTTGGCTGCCTATGGTCCTGGGCACAGACAGACTGGCTGACGCGCTCCTTCTTCTCAGGCTGAATCGGTCACACCAGCAGCCACGCGGCTCAGCTGGGCAGCCGAGCGGCCCAGGACAAGGCCAAGTGCACGCCCTCCAATTGTGGCACCGAGCAGACCCGCTTGGCAGGAAAACTTAAACCTCCTCTCCATCACAACAGTTTACTTCTATGTACCTCTATGTCCTCATTTGTAATAGCATATGACATGACCAGCTTGCTGTGAGCGTTCCATGTGTGACGCAGGCACTGTGCTGAGCTGACGCACATTCAGGGTGTGCACTCAGTAAAAGCTGTTGTTGATAAAGACCTCACAAAACCTACAGGGTCACACAGGGAAGAATAAACCACTGCTTTGTGCTTTCCTGCAAGAGGGGCAGGTGAGGAGCTGCAGGTGATTCAGCCTGACGAGTCAGTGTCGGTGGTAGCCGGAGAGACGGCCACCCTGAGCTGCACCGTGACCTCTGCTATCCCCGTGGGGCCCACACAGTGGTTCCGAGGGACAGGGCCAGGCCGGAAGTTAATCTACAGTTGCTAAGGAGGCCACATCCCCCAAGTAACAACCGTTGCAGACACCACAAGGAAAGACAACACGGACTTTTCCCTCCGCATCAGTAACATCTCCCCAGCAGACGCCGGGACCTACTACTGTGTGAAGTTCTGCAAAGAGGACACTGGCAACACAGAGTTCAAGTCTGGGGCAGGCACTCAGCTCACCATGAGTGGTGAGTACAGAGTAGGATCCTTTTCCCTGGTGTGTGACAGCAAGTCCATAATAACAACTTCCACATTTTGAGCAACAACTAGGAATGAGGTGTGGGGGTGGGTGCTAATAATCATGATCTCATTCCTGGTTGATTTGACCCCTTCTGCAGGTCAGGGAAGTGAGGCCTGGAGAGCTCATGCTGTCTGCTCAGGCCACACGGCTGGTAAATGGTGGGAAGTGTCTGGAGCCCGGTTTGCCTGGCTCCCTAGCTTGTCTTTTCCAATCCTGTCCAGCCCTGTAGTTCCAGAGATGAGAAGCTGAAGGTCGGAGTGACTTGCCCGTCACAAGGTCAGACCTGACCCCTGCCCGCGCAGAGAGAGCTCCTCTCAGTGTGGCCGAGTCCCTCCCCACCCCTTACTGACAGTCGCTGAGCACCTGCTGTGAGCCAGGCCCTGCTCTGGGTGCCGTGGGAGCCGCCGTGAACTGAGCAGGGAAAGGCCCTTCTCCCACGAAGCTCCGTTCTCTTCCTTTCCTTTGGGAGAAATTCATGCAGAGCAGGGAGGGGAAAACATGTTTCTTTATTTTCTCCTTGGAATCATCACATGAGAAGGAATCCGTAAGAGGCATAGACCCTGTTTACTCCAACAGCCCTGCTGGGAGGGGGTGCCCAGACGGTGGACGTTCACTGTGGGGTTGGTCTAATAAATCCCCTTTATTTCAGGGACCCAGTCACGCTGTCACTGAAGCCTCTGAGCAGAGCTGAGTCATCTCAGAATGTCGCTCAGCCACAGAAGAGGCACCCCATGTATGTGACGTAGGTGTCACCCGACTGAGGCAACAAGCACTCATTTAGGGTTTTCTGCCCCTCAGGATCCTGAATCCTGGAATGTCAGCCCACAAAGGAGCTTTAGACCATCCAACCCAACCCCCATGTATAAATGGAAGCCTGAGGTCAAAAGGTGACAAGGGCTTTGCCCAAGATCACATGGCCAGTGAGTGAACAGATGGTTCCAAAACCCAATCTAATTCTAGGCCGGGTTTTTCCTTTCCCAGAGATAGATCCCCTTTCCATCAAAGAACCTGGTGAATGTAAGCTCTGAAATAAAGCTCATTGCAGCAAAACATTGAACATGAAGCCAATATTTCTCCCTTTTCATCATTTTCCCAAAGGTTCAAATGCCCTTCCCATTTAGACCCTCAGGCCCAGCCAAGGTTTGTGAACCTCTCCCAAGCTTCAGCTTCATCACCCCAAATCAAGAATCCATATCAGCTCTCCAGGTATGGAGACAGCGTCGTTCATTGACAGTCTGTAGATGGATATAAGTTCTTCCCCACCTCTGGCTATTAAAACAGTGATGCAGGGGATAACCTTGTCAACGTGTCACTTGCTCAAGAGGGAGACATCCACTGGAAGTGGCATTGCTATGCCAGAAGGTACATGCATTTTAATTTGTGTGAATATTGCCAATTTTTTCTCCTACATGTGGTAGCAATGGAGTCTCCACAACCCTTGGAAATAGCAGAGAAGGAGACTTTATCCCGAATTTGCAGGTATTACAAAATTTCCAATGGTGTGTCCCTTGCCTAAACAATCACAGGTAGTAAGCAGCTCCATCCCAGTCTGCTGCCTCCTGGCAGAGCGCTCGTTCCTCTTCCCCAAGCTGCCTGCTCAGAGGACGCCCTGGACGAGAAAGCAGGCAGCGGGGAGGGTTGGGGAGCAGCAGTGTGTCAGAAGCTATATCTTCATCGTGGTATTTATTTTTATAACCAGTGCTGTGAGGGATGGGCCGTCTGTTGCCTCTTGGACAGATGAGGACACCGTTGCTCAGAGAGGGGACCACCTGAGCAGGAAGTAGAACCAAGACTTGAACCTCAAACAGCCTGAATAAATAGCCTCTGCTCTCTGCAACACCCCACTGTGCTTTTCAAGGTGTAGAGTAAAGCTCCAGCCCTCTTCTTTAAAATCTTGTGTTATTCTGTTCTTCAACAGTAAGCACTTTTTTAAAAAGGTCCTGTGAAAGAGGCAGGTCTAGCTTTAAACCCAGATCAGAAAGGTACCCAAATATCTCATGATGTGCTGACCCTGCTCCTAATGACGTGGCTCAGCATAGAGAAGCATTCAGGGGGCTTGTCCCCCATTGTTGTGGGGTTATTCCTTCACCGACCAGCCTGCGGAAGCACCTTGGGGACAGTGGCCCGGACAGAGCAGAGAGGGGCCACTGCACCCCCAGCAGCACCGAGTGCACCATTCCCGGATCTGTAGAGAGGATGAGGAGGGAGACATTTCCTAGAGGATACCGGGCCCCAAATGAGCAAGGGTAATTTCCTAGACCCAGTTGGCAGGTGCCCATGCCTTCTGATTATTGCCACAGAGTCACCACGAACTGACTTCTCACTGTAATTACCTGAAGGCAAAAATCTAATAGGGAAAAGGGGAGAGCTGTGGTCAGTGTCAGACCCGTGAAGGTGGGGCCTTTGTTCTTTTGATGGACATGAAGCTTGGGGGCCACAGGCAATACCCTGAGACACAGTGGGGACTGAGGTGACAATCTGTTCATTTCTTTCAGCCACATTTTTCTCATCTGTAAAATGGTGATTATCATGGACTCCTTTTAAGAAAGTGGAAAGGATCTGAGGTGCTCTGTCTGAATCACCCGCCACAGAGTTGCTAGCACCCCCAATCGGGTGTTATTTCAAAATTGTGAACCATTTCCCACTGCTGGGCCTCAATGTCCCCACCTGCAGCAAGTGCCTGTGTCCCTTCTTATCTACTAATGATTAAGAAATTAAACACCTTTGTCTTCCTCAGCCCTCAGTGATCTTTGTTTTCAACCCTAAACTATGCAAAGAGAAGAACCAAGACTTAGAAAAACATCCCGTCACCCTCTCCTTTTCAAACTCCAGGTTTGGCACAGATTAGACCCTGCTAGAATATGTGTGGAAAGGATGAAACTATGGAATAAACTCATAAAGACCTGCAGGGGGAGCTCTGGATATAAATTCAGTCCAGGTTCAAGATAGATTTGTGTTTATTTTTGTGAAGCATCTTCTATTTTACGCGAAGCCAAACAGCCCCCGTTGCCTGACCTCACCCTCCCTGCAGCCGGGGAGGGGGAAATGGCTGCCGTCCCCTTTCACCGGTGGGACAGGGATGTGCCCGAACGCCCCTCTCCTCGGCTGCCAGGCTGGTTCCACTGTCATGGGGGTCCCGTACCCACCGCTTCCCCTGCGTTTACTCTGCCCCACTGTCGGGGAAGCTGGGAAGGTTCCCGGGGGAGGCCAGTGAGGAGAGTTAACACTAAGAGGGAGTCCGCTCAGTAACCTTGTTCCTGAGCTCAGGCTGCTGGGAAATCACCGGGGGAGGAAAGCAGGTGCACTTTGCACTCAGGGCTGGAGCTGCTTGTGGGCCCTGCCCCTCACGCAGAGGTCCCCTCTGGGGGCCTGAGAGTCCTGCTCTGTAAGATGAGGACGATGACACACCCTCCCGGCATTTTTAGAAGGGTAAAAAACAATATATGAGAAGGATTCTTACAGATTCACATGCTTGTCATTGGTGTTGACGATCAAAATCATGTTCATTGTTCATTATGCTCCTTTTAAAGCCAAACCCTCTGTCCTGTGGTATTGCCCCCCCACCCCGTGTAAGAGGGTACAGCTAGGCAGCCCCCACAAAGGAGATTTGTAATGGGGTCCAGGAATTGGGGCATCCAAGAAAAATATAGGGTATTCTTACCACCCCCCAGGCAGGCTGCTGTGGGGAAGGGAGACCTGGAGCAGGGCCGCTGAGAGTTACTTTGCATGTCAGTAACAACTGGACAGCTCCATTCCTCATATGCAAAGATGGCCATTTTGCATATCAACAAGGCTAACCAGGAATGTTTGCAGAAGTTTAACTCAGGATGTAACTGGGCTGGAGGCTCCTCCGCCCCCGTTACAGAGCCCCAAGTGTGAGAGCTTGGAGATGGTTCACCTCAGGCCATGGGGGAACAATGAGAAGACCCTGCGGGAAAGAAAAGGCAGAAAAGGACTCTTGCCAGTGGGCCGTGAGAAGGTGCCATGTGGGTTTGGATTAAGAACTGGAAATCACGGCGACACAGCAGATGGTGTTGGGATCTGCGAGATGCCTGCCTAGCAGACCTCCAGTCTGTTTTCTTCTTAAGGACGATTTGCTGATATGTAATTCTTTACATGTGTCAGCAAGAAGAACGTGGTCTTTCCTGTCAACACACAAGGAGGGCCACACGTGGGCAGACAGTGAGCTTCGCCTGAGAGTCCCACAGCTTCTCCCCCAGGAACAGCATCCTGAGATGGTTCAAAGATGGAAATGAGCCCCCACACCACCGTGGACCCAGAGGGAGATAACCCTTCCTACAGCGTCTCCAGCACGGCCAGGGTGCGGCTGGTGCGGCTGGCCCCGGGGGATGTCCGCTCCCAGGTCATCTGCCAGGTGGACCATGACACCCTGCAGGGGGGACCCTCTTTGTGGGACTGCCAACCTGTCTGAGATCATCCCAGGTAGGTGTCCCTCACACCCAGCCTGAGCCCACTCCTGGGTCCTAACCTCCAAGACTACTCCTCCCCTGCGCTTTGCTCCAGGCTTGGAATTACCTGGAATCATCTGGAATCTAATTCCTGACAGTCCTTCCCATCACCGTGCACAAGGATTTGCCCTTTAAAAAACCTCTATTTAATGGCAGCTGCCAGGTGATCAGCTAGACTGTGCTCCAGTAGTTTCTTTTACAATGGCAATTCCAATTACTAAGCACCTACTATAAGCCAAGCTGCTATGTGCTTGGTGGTTTCATTTATTTTACTACAGTTATTATCTTCAACTGCATGCCTGGCTTGTGCTTGGTAATTTCACTCTTACTACCCTAATAGCAGCTACCAGTGCTCGGGTGCAGGGCACTGTGCTTAATGGTTTCATTCATATGCAAAGAGATCCCTGAGTTCCGAGCACCTTCTGCTTGGCTCACAGTGTCCTGGGTGACTCTCTTGCTGTGTGTGTGGGGGCGGGGGGAGCTATGCTTGTATCTGGTGTTATTTCTAAAGGTCAGAGTTGTACAGAATGGCGAGAGCTAGACAGATGAGTCTCCACCTGGACCATCTTGAATTTGCTTTTGAATCTCTATCTCCCTCTGGTGCTGAGACCAGAACTGTTGCTTTTGGGTGTTCTCAGTGTGCCTGACCTAGCAGGCTTGCTAATGTCCTAAGGCTGAAAATGGTTTGGAGTTGTCCAGGTCGGTGCACTGGAAAAAAATGCAAGATGCCTATGTGATCCTCTGCACTTGAAATGCCTCAATGCTGGCATCTGAGGGCTCTGGCCGCTGCAGTCCTGGCTCCAAAGGGTCTGATGTGAAGATGCACATATTTTTGTTCATGTTTATGGTACTGGGGTGTTCTACAATATTTCTAGCTTATTGGACCTCTCTGTCAGTATAGAATAATCCACATACATTAATGAAGTTTTAGGTTGGTTGGTTCATTTCGATAATAGGTGGAAGTTTCTAATTTCTCTGACTTTTTTAAAAATCATGTTTATTCTATTACAGTTGTCTCGGTTTTTTCCCCCTTTTCCCTCCTCCACCCTGCACCCCTCTCCCACAGTCAATTCCCACTCTGTTGTCCATGTCCATGGGTCATTCATACATGCTCTTTATCTAGTCCCTTCTCCTTCTTTCCACCATTGTCCTCCTTTCCCTTCCCCTCTGGTCACTTTCAGTCTGCTCCATGTTTCCTTGCCTGTGGTTTATGTAGTTTGTTAGTTTAGTTTGTTGAATAGATTCCACTTGCAGGTGAGATCATATGGTATTTGTCTTTCACCGACCGGCTTATTTGACTTAGCGTAATATTCTCCAGTTCTATCCATGATGTCACAAAAGGTAGGAGCTCCTTCTTTCTTTTTTTTTTTTTTTACATGTAGATTGATTTTATTTACTTTTTTAATGTCAAGATCCATTATAAAATATTAAAAATTTTAAATCCATTATAAAGTCTTAGCAATTAAACCAACATGACACCAGCATAGAAATAATCAGGTAGATCAATGAAATAAAATGAGCATTCTAGAGATAAACATATATATCTGTCTAATAAGGTAATATATGATTAATTGATATTTCAAATCACTGGGGAAAATAAGGCTTATTCAACAAATAAGGTGCATGGAGCACTATTACTTGAAATAAAATATAGAGCCCTATTTCACACATTATACAAAAAATATTCAGGTGAGTTAAAATCAATATGTAAAATCTAAGAAGTTTTAGGAGAAAATTCAAACTAATATTTTTCTTACCCCGAAGTAACATATTCAAAACCAGAAGCTATAAACTATTTACAATATGACTATATTAAACATTTAAGACTATATACTAACATACATATTAAAAAGTTAAAGAACAAGTAACAGAATAGAAAAGTATTTGCAACATATCTAAAAAAGGATTAATAGTTTTTTGTTTTAGGGAAAAAATTCTACAAACATTTAATCAATAAATGGATAAAGAATACCAAAAAGTCATTTAAAAATAGAAATAAGCAAGAAAAATATAAAAACAGGTTTAGTTTCAACAAATAATAAAGGAAAAATTTAATAATACATCATTGCCACAATCAGATTATTAAGTATTAAAAATATTGGTAATATCAAGTATTGGCAACTGTGAAAGGAACTGGGTATTCATAGACTCTTTTTCTTCACCTTAAAGCAGTTCCTTTAGCATATTTTGCATTGCTGTTTTGGTGGAGGTGTATTCTTTTAGCCCTCTTTTGTCTAGGAAAGTCCTTATTTCGCCTTCCATTTTAATTGAGAGCTTTGCTGGATAGAGCAGTCTTGGTTGCAGGCCTTTGCTTTTCATGACTTGGAATATTTCTTGCCAGTCCCTTCTGGCTTGCAGTGTTTCTGCTGAGAAGTCAGCTGCTAGCTGTATCAGGGCTCCCTTATATGTCACTGCCTGTTTCTCCCTTGCTGCCTTTAGGATTCTGTTTGTCTTTGATATTTGCCATTTTAATGATGATGTGTCCTGGAGTGGGCCTCATTGTGTTTCTCATAAATGGAACCCTCTGTGCCTCATGGACTTGTGTGACTTTTTCTCTCCTCCAATTAGGGAAGTTTTCCATCATTACTTTTTAAAACAGGTTTTCTATCCCTTTCTCCTCTTCTTCTCCTTATGGTATCCCTGTAATACAGATATTATTACATTTCAAGTTGTCCTGCATTTCCCTAAACTCCTCTTCATTCTTTTTGAGTCTTTTTCATTTTCTTGCTCTTTCTTCCTGCCTTTTTCTATCTTATCCTCCAGCTCGCTGATTCGATCTTCTGCTTCCTCTAGCCTTCTTTTGCTTCCTTCTACTGTGTTCTTCTATTCAGAAATTGTATTCTTCATTTCCTCTTGTCTCTTATTGATAGTTTCTATGTCCTTTTTTATGCTGATAGAGTTTGCAGAAGTTCCTCATAGTTTCCCTGTGGTTTTTGGTAATTCTCTCTGAGCTCTCTGAGCTCGCTGAGCTCATTGAGCTTCCTTAGAACTGTTGTTTTGAACTTAATATCTGATAGTTTACTTGCCTCTGTTTCACTTAGTTCTCTTTGTGGAGATTCCTCCTTTCCCTTCGACTGGGGTGTGTTTCTTTGTCTTCCCATTATTTGCGAGGCTCTTCTCTTTTGCTTCTTCCTCTTAAATTGATCTGTCTTGATTTCCTGACTTTGTGATATGAACTTCTATGGTAGGAGACCACTGGGTTTTGTTGTTTGTTTTTTGGGGTTTTTTTCTGGATTTCCCTCTAACGATGTCAGAGGTTGACTCTGACCTTAGGCAGTCTGTTCGAGACTTTCAGGAATGTACTGTCTGTGGCTGTCTCCTTTAGTTGTTAATCTAATCACTGCACTCAGTGGGCCAGCTTAGAGACGCCACAGGGCAGGGCAGAGTCCCTCCTGGGGGCAGGGTTATTAGGTCTTCTCACCCTGCTGCTCAGGGGAGTGGCCTGCCTTAGCCAGATGGCTGCTGTCATATGGGGGAGGAGTCAGCACTCAGATCCCGCCAACTATTCTCTCTGTACTCTCCCCAAGCCTCTGTCTCCCGTCTCTCCTCAAGTGTCTCTAGACCATTCTGCACCCCCATTAGCCAGGTATCTACTACCTGTGACTGCCACTCTGCACTCCACAGGCCGGCTTAGATACCACAGGGCAGAGCCGAGGCCCTCCTGGGGGTGGGACTATTTGGTCTTCTCATGCTACTGCCACTCAGGGAAGTGATCTCTGCCTGAGCAAGATGGCTACTGCCAAATGGGGGATGAGTCAGCACCAGGATCCCACCAGCTGCTCTCTCAGTTCTCTCCCCAAAGCCTCCTTCCCCAGTCTCTCCTCAGGCATCTCTAGCCCACTCTGCCACCACTTTGCCGAAGCCCAGGGTAAGTGGCTACAAATAAAAATTTATGCATTGCCCCTTTAAATGGCTCTTTGCATCTCCAGCCACCTGTCTCTGGCAGAGAGCAACCCTGCTGTTTTTCGCAGCTGGCTGTTATCTGTGTACTTTTGGGGCTCTGGTGCTGTAGGCTGGAAATCCAGGCTTACGGTTTAGATCCCACTCTTCTCGGGGGATCCAACTGGCCATTTCAATATCCTTCCAGCACTGCTGCCCGTGGATGCCCCACCGACCTTCTGGAGTCTCTACCACACTCCTTACCAGTTAGGTTGTATTAAAGCTGATTCTTCTGACTGTCCGAGGTTATAAGGCTCCTCTCTTGCTATTATTCAGTTTTTTGTTCCAGGTGATTTCTCCACAATTTAGTTGTAATTCCAGGTTGGTCCTGAGAGGAGGTCAGTGTGACTTCCAATCATTCCTCTGCCCTCTTGATTCCCTGACTCTTTTATTTTTTTGGTTCTCTTTTGCCTTTTAGGACCCCAGATTTCCTGCCTGCCCCCTACTTTTTCCTTTGTCTCTTCGCCACTCAACTGCCAAACAGAATGACTTCTTTTTTTTCCCCCTTTTCCCTACAGAAGTTGTGCACTTTTTTAAGAAAAGATTTATTTATTATTTGTTTGTTTATAGGGAGGGAGGGAGGAGGAAGGGAGGGAGAAAGAGAGGGAGAGAAACATCAATGTGTGGTTGCCTCTCATGTACCCCCTACTGGGGACCTGTCCTGCAATCCAGGCATGTGTCCTGACTGAGAATCGAACCAGTGACCCTTTGCGTTGCAGTCTGACACTCAATCCTCTGAGCCACACCAGCCAGGGGAGAAGTTGTGCACTTTTAATCATGCCTAATCTCATCTGTCCTTTTAAAATGTCCTTGTCTCTTTGTATTAAGTTTCTATGACCACTAAAACAAATTACAAGATATTTAGTGTCTTAAAACAACACAAGTTCATTATCTTGTGCTCTAGAGGTCAGAGGTCTGCAGTGGGTTGGCAGGACTGGGCTCCTCCTGGAGGCTCTAGGGGAGAATCCCCATCCTTGCCTTTTGCAGCCCTAGAGGCTGCCCGCCCTCCTCAGCTGAGGCCCCACCCACTCTGAGCTCTGCTTCTGCCATCACATCTCCTCTGGCTCTCCTGCCTCCCACTTTCACTTTCATTTAGGAGGATCTGTGAGTGCTTTGGCTTGAACAGCACTTGCCTTCTTGTTGTAGAGTTTACAATATAACAGCATCTGTTTTGGGCTTTGATGAACTACCATGCTCCTTTGAAAGTTTGGACCACCTTTCAACATTTTATCCCTGTGCTTTCAATGCTGTGAAATCTTTACAAAAGTTCCATTAATTTGAAGTCTTTGTGGTGCCACTTCCTCTGGGACTTTACATTTTCCTCCTTTATGTGGTGAGTTTTCTTTTCACCAAGTTCCTCTGGCTGCACACAAACTCAACAGTATCAGTGTCAACATTCCCATGGTCAAAAATTTCCTGTGTTAACTTCACTTACATTACATTCAATTTGAATTTCACTTTTAGCAAATGCACCTTTTGTTTCGCCCTTGCACTTTTATCTCTGTTGCCAAGTACCTTTTAATTATTCATTTTTTAAAATGTCACATGGGAGGTAAGGAGACAACACAACAAGATGTTGTCTGTGTGTAAACTCAGTAACAGAATCACAATGATCAATCACTACAGACTTTCAGAGAAATGACTTGACAGGTGACTGATCATGATGAACAGTTGTTGGCTACATAGTGATTTGTGGACTGAAGAAGAGCTAGCAGCAAAGTGTGTACTCGATGCAATTGCTCATGATAAACTTAATGTGGTAACTGAAATTGGAACTGTGTGTCGGGGGACTGATGTTATTTAAGTAAACTGTAGTAACTGAAATGTATGCATACCAACACTATGCAAAATGAGAGCTGCCTGTATGTGTTTGTCTCTTCCACAAATAGGATGTCAGTTCTAACAGAGCAGGGACTGTCTGTCTGTATCCTCAGTTTCCAGAATACAGATTGCCATATAATAGGCCATCATGTTTTTTAAAAAACATAAATGAATGAATACTTCTTTAAGGACAGTAGTTTCTACTAGATGATGGATTTCAAAATAAAATTCTTCTTAATTCAGTCACCTGGCTTTTGTATCCTAAACTCTTTTGTTAAATATGGCTCTCTTCTTTGTATTTAAAAAGTCCCATCAAAAATTCAACATTCTCCAGAAAAATAATAAATGGAAAAAAAACACCAAAAAAGCAAAAACCAACTAATTAAAGTGTGTTAAGGGAAATGGGAGCTTATTAAGACCCCCCCAAAGCTAAGGCTGGAACAATTGGAGCAACATAATAAATAAAGTGTTATTGGAATATGCTATGGTCTAAATGTTTGTGTCCCCCCACCATTCACATTAGAACCCTAAGGCTTAATGTGGATGGCATTAGAAGGTGGGGCCTTTGGAAGGAGAGTGGGTCGTGAAGATAGAGCCCTATGAACGAGATTAGTGTTTTTATAAAAGAGGTCCCAACGAGCTCCCTGGTCCCTTCTACCATGTGAGGATATAATGAGAAGTCTGTGACCCAGAAAAGAGCCCTGCCTCAGCCAGGCTGCCACGCTGATCTCAGACTTCCAGCCTCCAGAACTGTGAGTGATAAGTTATGTCTTTTATAAGCCAACTCGTCTGTGATATTTTTTATATAATCCCAAATAGATTATGACAGATTACAACCCCAAACATGAAATAAATGAGTCCTGTGCAAGAAAGTATCAATTTATGTAGCTGCTCTGTCCTAAAGGAGGGGAAGACTAACTCCCCACTCCTGAAGTGTGGGTTGCACGTGACAACTCCCTTCCAAAGAAAACAGAAAGGAAAGGGCGAAAAAGAGTAACTTCACTGTGGGCAAACCTGACAAATACAATTTAGCCAGGTGAACAAAAGTTCATCAGAAGTCATACATCAGCATCAACAATCATGAAATATGTCAATAGCATGTACTCTTGATATACTGTGTTGAAAATGCCACTTTTCTTCTGTAACCTTCCTTCTCCAAACCCATAACCTGAGGCTAATTTTGAAAAAAAAAAATCAGACAAATTGAAGTAGAAGGACATTCTATATTATACCTGACCAGTGCTCCTCAAAATTGTCAAGGTCATCAAAAACAAGGAAAGCCTGAGAAGCTGTCACAGTTGACAGGAGCCTAAGGAGACATGCTGACTAAATGTAATGTGGTGTCCTGGATGAAATCCTGGAACAGAAAAAGACATTAGGTAAAAACTAAGGAAATCTGTTACAGACTGATATTTGTGTCCCTCTGGAAATCATATGTTGAACTCTAATCCCCAATGTGATGATATCTGGAAATTGGATCTTTGAAAGAAAATTAGGTCATGAGGGTGGAGCCCTCATGAGTAAAGTTAGTCTCCTTATATGAAGAGGCCAGAGAGCTGGCTCCCCCTTTCCACCATGTGAGAATGCAAGGAGAAATCCAAAGTCTGCAACCCAGAGGAGGATTCTCACTAGAACCAGACAACAATGGCACCCTGATCTCAGACTTCCAGCCTCCAGAACTGTAAGAAATAAGTTTCTGTTGTGTATAACCCACCCAATTTATGGTGTTTCATTACAGCAACCTCAAGCTGCCATGCTCACATTTTTTGGCCTGAGAGAAATATGTGACTTCTCCATGACCAGTTGGATGCCAGGGAATGTGGCTGGACTTGAGGGAAGCATTACTGGGGAAGACCAGTTGTCCTGGTAGAGCAGAGGGACACTCTCATCTCACTGTATTTCATGATATTCACTCAGAGTGGCGAGGAGAAAAAAACATGGAGTGTCCTCAGAATAAGAGAACAGCAGGGCTGGAAGCAGTACTCTCTGTGCAGACTAGAGAAAGGTCAAGTGCCAGGAAAATGACTTAACTCTTCCAGGAGGGCTTTACCAAGCAAGACCTGGAAGTGCGTGACACTCAAGACCCATACTTCTGATCTCATGATTCCTGGAAGCTCCCTCTGACATAGGAAGAGAACACACCTATTCATTGTCTTTCAGCGCAGGAAAGGACATCCCTGACTGAACTGTGGTGACTCATTAGATACTTGCTCCCTGGCTCCAATCACATTCCAGTTGGAAATGGGTGAGTGGAGTGAGTCATCAGTCTTATAGAGATTCTGCCTGCTCAAGGATTCCCTTTGTTTTGGCTCAGGAGATATTGGGCATTTGGGAACAACTACATCCACATTGATATTTCATTCTGAATCCAGAAGTAAGATAGGGCTGCCAAGTGTTTATGACTCATGGTCTAGGAAACAGATCATAATAGACCTAATGTGTTCCTGAGCCCAGGTTTGTCCCTAAACCTTGGAGAGGCTAGTCAGCCTTCTAGGTCTCGGTTTTCCAATTGTTTGAACTGTGCAGTGCAAGCATGCAGTTGCATTTTACCTACCCCATATCTTTTCATTTGGGAATGTTCATGACCTATGTTTAAGTCCTGATGTTTTTGGCCATCAGGAAAGGTCATGGCTTGCTAACATGGCCAAAGTCAATATTGGGCATAGCACTGTAAAATGACTGATCGGAAGGGCCATCTGCAGAATCTTAGCCTGCAGGGTTGTTTGTGAACAAAGGGTCACATTATCCAGTGTGTGGTAATGTTTTGGTGCATGTTGCAGATTTTTATAAATTTAGCTGTGCAAACCAAGGGGGTGAAGTTTATCAGACTGTATGCACCATTCATGGCCCAGATATATACCCCATGTCAAGTTGTTAGTAATAGGAGTGGATGGAATAGTCTGTTTGGTTCACCATTGTTTTTCCCACTTGGGTTGCTCAAGGAAGGTATCTTCCATTGAAGCTATAGATTAATTGTCATTCTGTCCCAGTCTTCTTGTACCACAAGATGGGCCCTGCTGAGGACAGAACAGACATGTTGCAGCCCAGAGTGATGACATCTCCAGCAGTGACTGACACTGAACTCTCAGGTTGGTTTACCTGGAAATCTATATCTCAAGTTCCTGGAAAGGAATTTTGCATCATTTCTCATGTATCCCAGTCAGGGCCCAAGATCTTCCTTCTTGGTTCTGGGTCTCATTACACACTCTTAGCAATAGTACTGGCACCAGTTGTATAAAAGTCACCAATGGGATGAAGGGAAGGGGACCCATGTACAGAAAGGAGGATGGCATCTTCTGCATCAAGATATGAGAATCACCTAGAGTATAGTAGGCACTAAATATCAGATATTTATGTCTTTGTTCACTGACATTTATAAAAAGATCATTGTCCCCAACACCACATGTTTCCTGACTCACTTTTGTCACTGACCCCCCAATTTCCCATGTATGTGTGGGTTTTCTAATCCTTTAGTCTTTTAGTCAACAGATTTACTTAGATTTTCTATTACATTAGTTTTCCTGCCAAATTATTATTTATTCCTTGCTGTTTTGTCCCATTGCATTGACCAGGATCTCTAGTACATTGTTAAATAGATGCAGTGAGAGTGTGTGTCCCATTGTGCTGATTTTAAAGTATACTTTTGTAAAGTTACCCATCAAAAATGATATGCTGTTTTAGGATTTTGGTAGATAAGTATCAGGTTAAGAAAGTTCTCTTTTATTCCTAGTTATCTAAACTTTATTAAATGAGAGTGAACAGTAGGAGTAACCAATGCCAAAAGGGAAAAAGATGTAAGAATGTGGTCCCTGAACAGAGAGACCGTGGCCTAAGGAAAGAGCACAGATTACGTGGTCAGAGAAGCCTGAATTATCATTCTGGTTCTGCCAATTGCTAATATGGTCCTTGCCCCCATCATCCTTCATTTTCTTAATTATAAAATGAATAGAGTGGTCAGAATTAAAATTACATAAAGCACATACAATACTGCCTGGCTCACCCTCATTCATTGTTTATTATTCTTCCTTCTTGTAGCTCCACCCTCTTTGCCTATACGAATAGGCCCTTGGAGAGGGCCCTAAGTGGGCAGTCTGAATTTCAGCTGCGTATCCTCCAGCTTCTTCCCCCAAAATATCATCCTGACATGGTTTAAAAATAAAAATAAAACCTCATCCCTCAAGACACACATGGTCCAGATGACGCACACCAATGCCTACAAAATCTCTGGCACCACTGACATGGCCCTTAATCTATAGCACTTGTACTTTGATGTCACCTGTGATGGGAAACACCTAAGCTTACGTTATCCTCTTCAAGAGAATGCTGATTTGTTTAAGACAGTTCTAGGTAGGTGACACCACATGTGTGCAGACTTTTACCTGGTTTTGGAGAACAGTTCTCCCCAAATTTACTTCAGGGAATAGGCCTAAATAATAGGATCTTCCAGCTATGGAGCACCTACTATGTACTAGGGACTGCCACATGCTGGGTAAGCACCAAGTAAATGGCCACTAAGTAATAAGCAAGATGGATGTAACTGTTTCATGGAGTCTGAGGCTTTGTCCTGTGCTATTTCAGTTCCACTCACCATGTCCACTTTTGAACGACCCATCCCAAAAGAAAAAAATCAATGTCACCTGCAAAATGAAGACATTCTACCCCCAGGGCATACAGCTGACCTGGCTGAAAAATGGAAACGTCTCCCAGATAAATAAGACCCTGACCTTCACCATGAACAGTGACGGACTGTACGCCATGCAGAGCTTGATCCTGGTGAACAGCACTGACCTCACAGAGGACACTGAGCACACCTGCCAGGTAGAACAAGATGGGCGGCATGCAGTCACAGCGAAAACGACGTTTTTGGTTTCCACAGACCTCTGGATAAGTCTGAGAAGTAGCCAATGGCAAGGCCTCCATAATTTAAGAAGGCACCATCATCTTTCCTTAAAACTCTCTTTTCAAAATTATGAAATTTTAAATCCAAAAGCAAAACCTTCTTTCTCTTTTTCTCTCATAAACACACACACACAATTCAAACAATCTCAAAGACAAAGTATTAGAAATCAAGTACATTCACTCCAACTCCCCAGAGAGTTGTTCTACTCATGACTTAATGCACATCCCTTTAGACCTCATTTATCCACAAATGGGCTTCAGGTACCAGGTAGTGGGAGGACTAGATAATGTCTGAGATCCCTTCCAAGCCAGGGATCAATATCCCCTTACATGATCTTAATGGTTTCTTGCTGGAAAGTTTTTTGGTATTTCCACACTTTCTGCTGAGCCCCAGTCCTTGCTGAGCAGGGAAGTCTTGAAACTCTCCCAACAGGAATATGTCTATACTCCACTTACTACCAGTGTAGACAAACACTGTGTGGTACCATAATGTGTTGTTATTCTAGTGCACCTCTGAATGTCTGCACGTCTTGTCCTTTCTTGATCTAGAGGGAAAGCAATGATAAGCACAGTATTTCACAATATGGGTTAGACTCACACTACTCTGTGGCCCTGGAAAGTTTCCCAAAACCTCTGAACCTCAATTTTCTCATCAACATGAACATAATAATACCCGTCTCCTAAGACTAGGCCGAGGCACTAATAAGGTCGTGTGAGATAATTAAATGACAGAGGCTGCCCCTCCGTTTTCTACATAAGCCCAGCCCAGCAGTGTCAGATGTCCGTGTGTTTGTCTGGGCCCCTGCCTCAGGCTTCCATGCCAGACAGGCACGGGGCAGCAGGACCAGTTGTCACCAATGATGGGAAAGTGGAGGCTGGAGTATGGACTCCCACGCCCTCTGGTGGCTCTTTCTGCCGACCTTCCTTTTGTGGCCTCTTCCTCGGCCACAAAGTGCTTCTGTGATGGAGATCTCAACCCTCCGCTGTGCAGGAAGCAAACTGCCTGACTGCAGGCTACGAGGAGGCTGAGAAAGGTGAAGAAAGTGGTGACCACAGCATGGCCTGGGAGCGGGTTAAGCTCAGGAGGAGCTGGCCCACCATGGTCACATGGTTCCCAAGGTCATCTGCAGGTAAGGGAGGGACACATAACTCCTACTTACCCAGGAATTTCCTAGAATGCACTAAGAAGCTCCATTTTAGGTGTGATAAAGAGGGAAATGGGGCATGATCAAAGGTTTGCAAAAACATGTCCACGAGGCAGTAGAGGGGATTAGGGCCCAGCGAGGGGCTGTGTCTGACCTCGCAGAGCTGAATCTCAACTCCTCACACCTCCCCAGGCCTAGCACGGGTGCTAGCCTGTGTGGACACCCAGGAAACCTGCACTGACTGGCTGAGCAAATGCATGGACACGTATCCCCAGAGCTGCTCCCTTCCATGCACTGTAGGGACTTCGGTCTCTGCTACCTCCTTTTTTCTGGAGGAAGTTAGCCTGAGACAAGGAGCAATGGAGGTAGGAAGACCTCCACATGCCCCCAGTCCCTGACTACCTGCCTCCCACACTTCTTTCCACTCAACAGAGCCCCCAAAGAGGGGTCTCAGGACAAGACCTGGGGCAGCTAACAGGAGCCGTTGGGGCCCACTACACCTCCCTGATTTGGAGAACAATCCCACTCTTGTGTCTAATTTCTCACGCGCCCTGTGCATCTCCCTCTCAGCCTAAACTCGAACATCAGCTTCGGTTTGTTTTTCCTGTAAAATGGAAAGAGATTTCATAACACCCTACATCCTTCCCAACCCTGCTGTTAGAGTATAAATGCTCTAGCATGCTGAATTACTTTTCTATTGCTACATTCTTTAAAAATAATCGCATAACTTAGTGGCTTAAAACAATTATTTTCTCACAGTTGATCTGGGCCAGGAATCTGGGTCCTCGGGCTCAGGGTCTCGTAAAGGCTACAGCCGGGGTGTCAGCCAGAGGTACTGTCAACTCAAAGCTTGACTATGGTTAAGGATCTGCTTCCAAGCTCACTTCAATGGATGTTGACTGGACTTAGATCCTTGTTAGCCATTGACAAAAGACATCAGTCCCCTGTCCTATGGATAGTTCCATAAGGCAGCTCACAACATGACAGCTGATTTTCCTCAGAATAAGAGGGCATGAGATAGAATGAGCAAGATAAGAGTCACAGTCCTTTTGAAACCTAATTTTGGAAGTGACATTCTATGACTTCTGCTGTATCCTTGTCATTTACAACTGAGTCACTAGGTGCAGCCTACACATAAAGGAGAGAAATTGCAGAAGGATGTAAGTTTCAGGAGGCAGGATCCTTGGGAGCCACCTTGAAGACGGTCAACTCCAGATGCCAAAACTATTGATATGATCCTTGATTCTCACTTCTCTCATACTCCACAGCCACGTCATGTGCCAACATCTTACCATCTCAACATTCAGGCAGCCCCAGAATCTGATCACATCCCGGCACCTCCAGGTTACAACGTGAATTATTGCAATAGTCTCCTAACTCTGGTATCCCTGTTCCCACCCTTACGCACCTCAGGCTATTCTCAGAATAAGAGGGGCCCCATCACTTTCCAAACCTGCCAGTGCCTTCCTGTCTCCAAGAGAAGCCAAGGGGAGCTTGTGATAACCTAGGAACCCGGAGCTGAGTGGCTCTCAACCTCTCTGACTTCACCTCCGGCCACTTTCCCACTCCCACACTGGGCTCCGGGCACAGTGGGCCCCTGACCTTCGCAGTCCTCCCTCAGGAATTTGGCCTTGCTATTCTCTCTTTCTAGAACCCTCTTCTCCTTATGTCAGCATAGCTCACTTTTTCACTTTTTTCCAAGCCTCAACCCAAACATCATGTTATTTGTAAAAGGTTCCTAGCTGTCCTATATAACAGCACCACCCAATCCTAGCATTCCCACCCCCTTTATTATGTGGGCCCACTCACATACATGATAGCTTCTTGGGGATGAAGATGTTGCCTCTTTTTTTACTGTTATATCTCTGCTGTTTATAATAGTGGCTGGAACCAACCAGATATTGAATAAAAACTTGCTGAGTGAATGACTCAATGCTTCATTCAGAACTTTGGTTATCACTCAAAGACTCAAGGTTGCCCCGACCTTACTCTCTGAGAAAGCTTCCACATCACCACGCAGGAAGAGATAGCTCAGACAGAGCCTAGAGATCACACTGAGTTGATAAGAGGAGCTTGAAGTCCAATAAAGGTGAGTGGTGAGAGTTTTCAGTCAAGTACCAGAAAAGATAGCTTCACAGAGAGAGGATTCCAAAGATCTGGAATATTCCCCTAAGTACTAAAACTGTGTATACATGAGGACATATGTGTACATGGGTGTATGTACCTGGACTCAGGGGTGGGGGCGGAAATCCCGGGAGCTCACACAAGGCAAAGAGTACCGCTTGTCCCCACCAACTTGAGTGAAAACCTCACAACTTACGGGGATCTGATGGAGCACATAGAAGGGATAAGGATTAGCCCTAGACCAATGATGCTGTGATTGTGCCTCACAAAGCTGAACTACAACATAGGAAAACATCCTCCTATCCCATAAAGGCCCAGAGAGATGAGGTTTCTCCCTCCGAGATCATGGTGTAGTCTTGGTACCTGAGTCTGGGGTGGAGCTGAGCCTGCCTGGAGGTTGGGTGATATAAGCAGGAAGCCAGGTTCATCCTGATATCTTTCTGTCACCCAGGAGCCAGGGCATCAACTCTGCCTTGGGGATCCTCCTCCTCTTGCTTGCCTGGAAGTTGTTTCCCCCGACTGTACTTGCACTCTCCATCATCTCTTCCGGGTATGTAGGGGCCCCAGATGGGGGTTGGGTTCCCTGCGCTGATGGCGATTGGCACTGTGAGGAAAAGTATGCAATACTACCATTCACCTCTACCTTAAAGACATGTGGACTCCAGAGGGTCCTGGAGGCGGGCAGCCTAACCCCTCCTACCCCCCTCTGCCCTTCACAGCTCCAGTATGAGGATGCACAAAGATGCAGGCTGCCCTGGTCTGGGCAGGGGAGCATTTAAGGAAAAAAAAGAGTCAATGTGGAAAGAACACTCTTGAGGTAGTGTCTGAGGAGATGTCTAAAATAACAAGGGCTTCGTCCCAGCTCCCTGGTTTGTCTGCAGATCACAGGCACTGCAAATTCTCCTCAGGGACTAAAGACCCTCAGTCCCCTCTTGTTTAATTCAGGAGGAATGATCCATGAGGAGCACTTGCCATGATGCCTGTAGCTGCTACCCCAGCTTCTGACTCATCAGCCTTTTGAGACATGTTCAGTGCTGGTTGTCCCTTCCTGACTCCTGCAGCCCCCAGAGGAGGTAAAATCCTGGATGAAAAAGTCAGGACTGAAAAGGTGGGCTGTTAGGCCCTCCCCAGGAAAGAAGCTTCTGTGGACATTCGGATGCAACAAGAACAGGAAACCCAGCAGAGACAGGACAGGCTCCCACCCAGAAGAAACACCTGCCATTCCAAAGGGACCCTCCCTGGCTCCTGGGGAACTCCACTGTGGATACCAAAGCTCTGCCACAAAACCTTTACAGCCCCGTCATTAAAGTGAAATTAAAGAAAACACTTAGACAACCATTCTCATTCGTAATCAGCAAAAGCCAAACAAAATCACACTGAAATGCCATTTTGTGCTTATGCAAATAGCAAAAATAAAGAAACAACAGCTCTTTCTTACACTACTGGTGGGCATATAAATTGGCAGTTACTTTGGAAAATTTTAAGTTGAACATTCAAATACTCAATAACCTAACATTTCCACTCTTAGGTTTTGTCCAAAAGAAATTCTTGTACATGTGCAGCGTGAGGTATGTACACATCTATACATGGTAGCATGGTTTAAAATGAATAAAGCCTGAGAACAATCTAAATGTGTATCTGCAGAATGATGGACAAATAATTCAGCATAGTCATAGAATGGAATGTCACACTGTAGTAAAACATTTAATTAACTATAGCTACATACAGTAATATGAATAAATAATAAATCTGAGCAAAAAAAATTGGAGGAATAAACCCCCAAAGATTTCATACATAATTATATTCTTTTTAAAAAGCTATAAAAAACTAACAGACGATTTTTAGGACTATATATAAATATGATAAAACCATGTCTTAAAAAAAAACAGAAAAATGAACCCAAGATTTAAAATAGTAGTTCCTATGGTGGGGCAAAGAAAAGGTATGAGAAGAGTATGTATATAAGGTAGATGGAAGTTAATATCAGGATTCTAGCTTCTGTGCTGGGTGGTGGTTTCATGATTGATTATATATTTATAAACAAAAAATAAAAAATATAAGATTGATAGACATGTATGTAAGTTGACAGGTAGATAAATGAATGAATGGAAGGGAGGGAGGGAGGGAGAATGAGTGGAAGGATGGATGTGGATAGATGGATGGATGAATAAGTAGGTTAACAAAAAAAAAAGTCATGCATGAGTCAATGATATGTGCGCCATGAAACAAGATATGTGATAGGCACCATTCTATCTAGTTAAGATCCAAAGGAAAAAAATAAATGAGAAGACATTACTTTCAAAGCCCCAAATTCCCTTCCTAATATAACACTTGATGATTTCACGTAGAAGTCATCCATAAAGGAAATCACCTAAGAAGGAAAACATAGTTAATGGGTATCACCATGGGTCAGATTCTTTGTATGCAGTGCAGTATCTCACTTCATCCTCATACCAATCTCGCGAGGTGGACACTACTCCCTCCTCATTTTGCAGGTGACAGGCCTGAAAGAACCTATTCAGTGTTACTCAGATAACAAGGGTAGAACAAGAAACCCAGATTCAAACCCAACTCTGCACAGTGTTTTCCAAGGAGTCACACTGCCTTTGGCTCTGGAGACAGATGGCAAGAACTTGACCCGTCCTCATTCTACTGCTTCCTGATCTGCTAGGCTTCCTGGTCTACACTAACGCCCATCCCACGCCTCTGAGTGGGGAGGAGAAGGAACATATGCACTTTCCAGGTTTGAAAGCTGGTCCTGGGGTCTATCTAGGGACAGTCCGGAACCCCAAAGGGGCCCTGGTAAGGATCTAGGGAAGATACCATAGTCCACGTTCTGAAGAAAGGCTCTCTTATAAGAGAATAAATATGTCCAGGGGAAGGAGGCCTCCTACTCTATTTGTTTCACTGTAGCCTTGAATCTTTCAAGAATGTCACAGAGATGAAGGGGCTGAACCCAACTTCCATTACTCCTCAGACATGAATCTCCTCTTCAGCATTTTCTACTCACAGTAGAGCTGCTTCAGCTTCAACAGCCCATCCCCAGCCTCCAATATTAGAAGCACAGGGGATGCCTTGGACAATTCCCCTTCACCTCCCACTGGAAGTAGGGCTAAGGCTAAGATGAAGCAAGCAAAGTGCTCGTAGGAGTAAAATTTAAAGAGAACCTCTTTATCGGAGTTGAGCAAGGACAGCATCCGCACTGGTACGACCTCCTGCCATCTCACATTTTGTGTCTTAGATGCCTGAAGTCTCCAAATCTACTGAATTCTGTTTCTTCCCATTCGTCTTCATGGTTGCTGAGACCCTCATTCGCGCTTACTTACGTCACTCCCGTAGCCTCCTCACAAGTCTCACTCTGGAGCCTCCAATCCATCCACTACACAGACATCAGAATGGTCTTTTTAAAACATTTGCTCAAAGACTATAAATATTTCTTCATTCCCTAAATCATATCTCAGGAAGGTGATAGGAAATATGCTGAGTGTCCCAAAGGTTGAAACCATAGCAAAACTGGAGCCAGAAGAGTCACAGTTTGGACATGGACATTTCTCACCCCTTTAAGTAAATAGCTCATGTGCCAAGCAAGTCCTGTCCAGAGCTTCCACACAAATAATTACTCATCACAAAGGAGGTTATGTCTTCATTTTTTCCACAAATATTACCGAACTTATACTATGTGACAGGAGGTACTCTTAGACACAGAGGAAACATTGGTGAACCCTGACACAGATGGTCCCTACCCTTGTGGAGTTTACAGTCTGATGAGTACAAATTTAAAAAGAAAGAAGAGAGGGAAGAAGGGCAGGAGAGAGGGACAGGGAAGAGAAGGAGGGAGAGTGGGAGGGAGGAATAAGGGAAGGGAAGAGGGAGCAATAAGAATATAATGAGTGACCTGAAGAAAATAAAACAGTACATAAAATAATGCAGATTTCAATGACAGAAATATCCCCATGAATCAAGAATTAGTGGCTACTATCTAGAAAGAACAGTAGAGAAAACCTTTTAAAAAAAGTAATGTCTGAGCTGGTATCTGAAAGTTGCAAGAGCCTGTAGAAATACACTCTTAGTATAGGAGCTGACTGTGCCAAGCCCTACGGTATGAAGGGATTTGGAATGTTCAAGGAATAAGGCCTGTGAAGCTGGAATTTGAGCGTAATGGGGCATGAAATGATGCTGAGGAGGTGGGCAGGAGCCAAATCACACATGGCTCTTGACCATGGTAAGGAGTTTGAATTTTATTCTAAGAAGAATAGAAAGACATTACAGAGTTTTAAACCACAGAGTAAATTATAGGATCTGATTTACATTTTTATAAATCACCATGACTCCTGTGGGGTAACTAAATTAGAGGAAAGCAAGCAATCAGAAAAGTCAGATGTGAGGTTACTATAGCCAAGTAGGGGGCAATGAGGCTGGCTTGAGCTATGATGGAACCAACGGAAATGGGGAGAAATTGACTAATATGAGGAGTACTTAAAGATAGGAATGATAAGACCTGTTTGGGGACTAAATGTGAAAGGTAATGGAGAGGGAGAAATTGGGAATGGCTTCCTGGGTAGGTTGAGCAATGGCTGAGACAGGGAAGGCATGTGGGGGAATAGTTTTGGTGATGGGATCTGTGGGTTCAGTTTTGAACATGTTATATATAGTGTTTGTTCATCATCCAAGTACAGATGTTGAGGAGGCAGATGAACATATATGTCTGGAGTTCAGGAGAGAGATCAGAGCTGGAGAGATACTGTATTTTTAGAGTCATTGGGTCTGTAAAGCTGGTTGCCAGGGCAGCTCATCAACAGAGCTTAAATAGTCATATTTTCCTTTTTTATCCTTCTTCCCTCCCCAAAGCCCTTGGATACAACACAGTCTCCAGGCTCTGGTACAAAAGGGGTACTTATGTAGGTAGACATGGATTGGAAGGGAAAGTAGAAAGACAAAATGTTTCCATTTATCATGATGGCATGATTGCATGTATATTTTTCTTTTGCATTTTCAGGATATTTGCGGGGTTTGGGAATGCCCCTCCTTGTACTCTGTCTCCCTGGGCTAACCTGGTGATTGTCAGTAGACTCACTGGGCACTGGGAAAGGACAGCAAAGAGAGTGACATACAAGGAAAACACTTACGAGTGAGCAGTGAAACATCTGAGAGATGATGAGACTTTAGCATCCTGGTCAGTCTGAGCTGGAAAAGGTCTTGGTACCACTTAGTCCAACCTCTGCTGCCCAGCCCCAGTTTACAGAGGGAAAGATGTGCCTTGGAGAAATTAGGTGACATAATCGAGATAACACAGTGCGACTCTCAAGCCACCATTCCAGGTGGGCAAGAAGTATTACATTTTAAAATATTTTCATGATTTAACATAATTTCTATTTTTAGCATTCTCTCCCTGGACTTTAACCTTGATCAATTTGAAATCGCCTTAGTCAAATCAGGGTCTTCCCACCCTCTTCATCTCCACTGATGTCTAAGGTGCCTTTGTGACATTGGTCCATGAAGGCATCTACTAATATGTCCATTACCCTGCGCTGCTCTTAACTATAGATCCACACAGGTGCCCCTAGAATTAACTCCTTACTCTCAGGGCTTCCCGGCAACCACTCACTTTCAGCTCTTCCCACAGTCCCCTTCAGCACGTTAGAAAATCTGGCTACCCTGGGACGCCAGGACACTCTGCAAGGTGGCCTCAGGTCCTGTCCACTTAAACACAGCACATACCCAGCTCTGCGCTTCTGTTGCCAGGCAAGACAGGGCAGGAACTTCATAAGCCATACCGCCAGGAAGGAAGGCACAAGTCCTGCATCTCCAGTCCCTCCAAATTGGGCCTGTAGTTTGGGGACAAAGTTACAGTACCCTTCTCAGGACTGTACCTATGTTGGTTCCCTCCAATCCCCCTCTTCTCTCCCACCAATCTGTCTACTCACAGAAGGTAACTGGAGTGTGCGTGTGGTGAGGGGGACAATGGAGAGGGAGGGGCTGTCTCTCTGGAAGACTGTTTTTCCAAACGTTTGCATCTTTCATCCGAATCTCAGATTTTGCAACTCAAAGATGTGTTTATTCTCTATTTCTAGTGACTGTGTCCCTTGAGACCAATGCATCACATTTATCTGCTGCCTAAATTGGTCACGATAAAACATACAACACAGAGGGGAAGGCGTTCATAAAAACTGAACTGCAGAGCTCTTCCGTGAAACCAACAGGCGTGTTTTATAACTATATATCAGAAATCTATACATTCTAAAATCCAATGCCATCTCACCTCTGTGAATGTATTCAAAACCAATGAATTGTATAATGCATGTGAGTGAATTTTATGCTAGGTGAATTATATCAATAAAGCTATAAAAAGATGAAGTTACAACAACGTAGGGATACTGTATAAAGTTATTTAGGGTTTTTTCCCATTAATAACACCAATTTGACTTTGAGGGAGACTAATGCATTCAACAACATAAAACACCAATTCTCTATGTGCCTCGTTTCTACAATTCAACACTCCTCCATTATAGTGGATGGAAAGAGAGAAAATAATGAGTTACATGGCAACCATTTGGAACCCTCATTTCTTCCCAGATTCCCTAATGGAATTGATCTTGGGGCGGAGTGAGGGTGGGGTTGGGAAGTAAAAAAGTCATGTCTAGGGTGAGTTCAGACAGTGGGCTATATTATGTGGTTCTCAGAAACTTAAGCTCTGAATCTCCTACCCAAATTTTCTATGATGCATTAGTAACAGTTAATATTAGACTTGTCCACACAGAAGATTTCTCACTCAGTACACTGTCTGTGCACAGAAGTCTGCTAGTGGAATTTTTTCCCAAGAAACATCCAGCTGACTTCCCTTCAGATCTGACTGGTCAGAATTTTTTAACAGGTGTCCCAACCTCAACCAATTACTCACACAATCACAGCCAGGATGTGGGGCTGTCTTAACTTATGTGGACCAATGAACATCCATGTCCTAGGGCTGGGGAAGTGAATAGGTACCACTGACATCCACTGCTGGACAGAATTGTGGATCAAGAAGGGGATACTGCTGTGGAGCACACGCAAACAAGTGTACACACACATGCATTACAAACAAGGGCATCTTCCACAGAATGGGTGATGGATTCAGTGAGCCATGGAGAACTGAGCCCTGCTAGGATTCCGTACCCCAGAGGCATCTGGAACCGGGAGCTGGATACCGGTACATGCCAGAGAAGACTGAGCTCCAAACACTAGAGCCCTTTTACAGCCCAAGGGTGGGTG
Source organism: Pteronotus mesoamericanus (assembly GCF_021234165.1). NCBI lineage: Eukaryota > Metazoa > Chordata > Mammalia > Chiroptera > Mormoopidae > Pteronotus > Pteronotus mesoamericanus. Next base: position 21,793,022 of record NW_026555105.1, on the reverse strand, counting down.
GAGAGCCGTTCATCTCTATTATCAATCTCTCCAACCTTGGTGGGAGCAACTGCTCAAACTGAGCATAATCAGAGTTAGAAAAAATTTAAGTGACATATTTATTAATTACAAAGGGAAAAAGGAATAACTTTACATTGCATTCGCTTGACAGACACCGCCTAAATCAAGCAATCAACATGAAAGTCACCAGCAATGAGACAAATTAAAATTACAGTGCTTCCTGATTGGCTGCAATGAGAACAACACAGCATTGCTTCTGGATAGTCCTGCCAAAGATGCAACACCTGGCTTTAATCACCAAGAAGTGTCAGAAAAATCCAGACAGAGAGCTATTCTACAAAATAACTGGTCTATGCTTTTCAAAAGGATCAGGGGCATAAGGTAAAGGAAAGAAGAATTGTTCCATATTAAAAGGAACTGAAGAGACACAACAACTAAATGAAACTAGATCCTTTTCAATAAACGACATTGCGGGGACAGCTGGCAGAACTTGTAAGGGGTCTGAAGATAAGATGGCAGTAATGTGTGAGTGTTAATTTCCTGATTTGGATGGTACTGTGGCCATGTAGGAGAATGTCCTCATTTGTAGAAAATACACACAAATATTTGGAGATGGTAAGACAACGTATCAACAATTTATTCACAAGTGTTCGGAAAAAATATTCTGCCCTATGCTAGCACATTTTCCTTAAGATTTTAATTATTTCAAAAATTTTTAAATGGCGAAATTCTGGTATCACAAGGAAATTTTTTATTGTATTTTTTGCATTACCATTTCTCCTCCTTATATCCCTCTCTCCCACCCCCACAATCACCACACGGTTGTCCATGTCCATGAGTTCTTTTTCCTTTTTTGCCTTGGTCCCTCCCCTCCCTAACACCCACCCCCAAGAGTTGTCAGCCTGCTCTCTATCTATGAGTCTGTCTCTAATTTGCTTGTTAGTTCAGTTTGTTCATTCGATTCCACTTATGGGTGAAATCATATGGTATTTTCTTTCTCTGGCTGGCCTAATGATCTCCGTAGCATAATGTTCTCAATTAACATAATGTTCTCCAGGTCCATCCATGCTGTCATAAATGGTAAAACTTTCTTCTTTTTTACAGCCAAGTAGTATTCCATTGTGTAAGTGTCCTGTAGTTGTTTTATTCATTCATCTACTGACAGATACTTGGGCTGCTTCCACATCTTGGTGATTATAAATAACGCTGCAAAAAACATAACAATGCTTATGTTCTTTCAAGTTACTATTTTGGTTTTCCTTGGATAAATTCCAAGAAGTGGAATTGCTGAGTCATAAGACAAACTCCATTTTTAATTTTCTGAGATGTCTCCACACTGCTTTTCACGGTAGCTGCACCAATCTGCATTCCCATTAACAGTGCAAAGGCTGCCCCTTTCTCCACGTCCTCACCAGCAAGAAATTCTTATTGTCTCAAAAATATAATAACCAGCTACTGAGAACTTACTGTGTGCCAGACTCTGTTCTGTGTACTTTACATATATGAACTTGCTTATCTTCACATGACTAAATGAGGTATAGCCTGTAATTACCCTCACTTCACAAATGAGGAAACTGAGGCACAGAAAGCTTCAGTAATCTCCCTGAGGTCAGTTGGTAAGTGGCTGGCTGAGACTTGAACCTAGGCAGTCTATTCCAGCTCCCTTGCTCTCAACCATATTCTGTCCTTTGGTGATCTTGTCCAGTCATGCGACCTTAAGTACCACTGAAAGCCCAAAGCTTCCTAAGTGTATTTCTCCTAACTTCTCTCCCTTGAATATTGAATCTAACTACCTTTTCAGTAACTCCACTTGAATGCCCAATAACATTTCAAAAACCGACTTTCCTTTCATCCCCACAAAACCTGCTTCACTCACAGAGTTCCCCACTTCCGTTGCCAGGAACTCCATTACTGCAGGTAATTCAGCTAAAAATCTAGGAGGCATCCTGACTCCTCTTCCCTCTCACCCAGCATCCTTTCTATCAGGAAATTATATTTACTCAACCCGAAAACGTACCCAGAGTGTGTCCACTTCTTTCTATCTCCACTGCCTAGACTCACCGACTCACCATCCTCGGTCCCGAATGGCTGCAATTAGTTCCTCATTGGCCTCCCCGCTTCTGTTTTTGCCTCTCTCATCCATTCTCAATGCAGCCAGCAGAGGATCCTTTTAAAACAAGAGTCAGATCCAGTCCCTCTCTGCTCCCAACCTTGCAATAGCCTCTCATATCACTGTGGCTATAAGCCTAAGTCCTTCATGGCCCCTTTCCACCATTTCACCTCATCACCTTTACTCTCCCATGTTTTTCCATAGGACGTACCATTTTCTAACATACTGCACAATTTACTTTTTGCTTTATTATTTATTACCTATTGCCTTCCTTCCTCCCACCCCTTGCAGTGTAAGCTCCTAAAGGGCAGTGAGTTTTGTCTGCTTACTTCACTGATGTATCCTAAGCACCAAGAACAGTGCCTGGTACTTACTTAGTGGATGCTTGGTATTTGTTGAATGACTACATTATACAATGTCTAGTGTTGAATAGATGGAAGAAATAATAGAGAGAAGGATGAATGGAAGGCAGGATGCACAGGGGGAGGAGAAGAAAGGGGTATTTTAAGGTTCATGGTTGCAGAGAAAATTCCCTGGTCCTGCCAGCTCTAACATCTCCCATAATCTACAGCTAAAAGTCTCTAGGAACCACAATGTTTAGGAAAAGCATTGTTTTGGGAAGACAGCAATGCGTACTGGGCAGTAGGGAGGGATGGGTGAGATCTGGACTCAGGTCCAGGGCTCATGAATGCCTGCCATTTCCCCAGCCACTGAAAGACACAATCTCTGATGTGGGACATTGTCAGGTGCCATCACCAGGTTCCAGGGAGGGAGGAAGAAGCTTCTCTTTACTGTACCTCCTCTGAGGGGTAGGGCCAAAAATCCTTTCCTGTCCCCGCTCTGGCCCCAGGCACTCTCCTGCCCCTGCCCCTTCCTTCTCAAGGTGGGTCTTTGGTCATCAGAGAGCATACCGCGGGGGCACCATGGTTCGCCATATCCAGCCCACCCACACTAATGCCCCGGCCACCTCTGCCAGCTCTGCTACTCACAGGACCCCCCTCTCTGCGTAAGATGAGGGGCCGAACAGGAGCGCCAGGGCTCAGAACCCAGGGGCCCCTCACATTGCAGGCTGAAATAAGAGGGAGACAAAGAGTGTCTTCCAACGGCTGTTCAGGTGAAGGTCACCCAACCCTCTTAAACAGACACCTTGTGCTCCTGTTCCTACAGTCAGTTTGTCAGATGTACTGGGCTTGGTAGGGTTCAAGGAGAAAGCTGCTGCATTCTTCACCCTGCCTTTCAAATAAGCTCTACCAAGTCATCCCTCCAAATAGGTAAAATGTACCCATTTTTTGGGTAGTCGAAATTACAATTCTCTCCATCTGCAGTTTCCTCTCCCCCAACTGGGACCAGGTTCAGACCTGGTTACATGGGAAACCTGCATGAGGCTGAGTGACGGGTGAGCTTCTTGGCCATTTCCCACCTTGTTCTTCCATTTGTTCTTCCTCTCACTGCTGTCTCTAGCTTCCCCCAAGATCGGGGTGAGGGAGGGGAGGGGGGGTTCCTACCCATTCTCCTCCCCTTTTTCCCCCTTTAGTGACACAGCGCTAACTGGTGGATGGAGAGGTCAAATATAATCCTCTCACGCATCACTTTCCTGCGTTCCCCAGGGCTGTACCCCAGGAAACGTCAGGCCACAGTGCCAAGCAGCCCGCCAGCCCTCACCCCACGTTTGTCTGGGTGTGAGAGTGAAAATTCCACGGGATACACGTCAAGCTCTTAAACCCTTCAGTCAGCCTGAGGTGCAGTTAAACTCCTCTTCCCTCTCCTAAGTATTTCCACAATCCGTGTTCTAAAGAAGGCCCCACTCTAATGTCTCACCGGGCCTCCCCTTATGTACTTCCAGGGTAGCACAGCACAAGTAGCCTCTGGCCATCTCTTCCCCACAGTCTGTGTAGATAAATGATCCAGCCCCTCAATTTGCAGAGATACCCACATCTCTTGTTCTCACCTTTGGAGCCTCAGTGATCAAAGTCTCATTTAGCCTCCTGTTTTAAAACCTTTCATGCAGTATTGATGATGCGCCAGACAGGTTATTTCATTTAATTCTCAAAAGCAGTGAATATTATTATCCTTTTTGGAGATGGGGAAATAAGCCCCAGAGAGTCATAATTTGCCTATATTCATGTCACCTCATTAGACCAAGGCCAGAAGAGTTCTTTTGCCCCACTCAGTGGCCTCCCCCTAATAATTCTCTCTCTCTCTTTCTCTCTCTCTCTGCCCCTCCCCCCGTAACACACACAAAGTTTAGGTTCAGCCTAGACATTCTGAGGCTCTGTCTCCCAAGTTCAGAGCTAGTTCTTGGAGAATCAAGAATCTCAAAGACTCACAGGCACCGGCCACTAATGACCACAGTTGCCTGTGACTTTAGGTCATTTACAGAAGAGACTGTGGGGGCCACCGCAAAACCTAATGTTTGCCGCCTGCTGATACCCACACATTTGCCCTGCTCCGTTTCTAGAAAAGCAATCATTCCTCTCCTTCCCCTTCACCTTCCAAAGCAAATGCAGCACCCCTTCTCAGTAGAAGCTAGTCCAGAACAATGCTGAGAGTCCTGGAAATTGTGGGTCTCAGGCTTTTAGCCCTCAGGAAAGAGACAGCAGACAAAGGAATGCAGATAAATGCTGATTGCAAAATCACCATTGTTGCTGTTCTTTAGGCTGGTATTTGAGTGCTGATGAGGTCGAATGTTTTCCCTTGGCTTGTTTACTGTGTTTTCCGTTTCCCTCTCACGATAATCCAGTTCCCTCCCAAGCAGCCTTGCTTCTTATCAAAGCCGGTGCCTGAGATTTGTTGCCTGGAGGAGGGGGCTTGAGGGGTCCCAGCGAGAACAAAGGAGACCAGCTGTTAGGAGAAGGCTGAGGGTTGGAAAGTCCCTACAGAAGGAAGAAAGGGGAATGCCTCCCCTTGTGACTTGGTGGAAGGCGGCAAGAAGAAGGGGGTGCTTGGGCAGGAGTGGAGGTGCTAGGGTCCTGGCACCCCCAAGACCCTGGGGTACAAACTCTGGGTGAAATTAGGATCACATATGTTTAGAGATTTGAGAGCAGAAGAGACCATGGCCTGGCTTCCTGGGGCATCTGGGAGGTCACAGGCCTTGCAAAGGGGCCATGACGCATCTGGCTCCTGGGCAGCAGATCAGAACTGAAGGAATTGAACATCTCCAGAAGCTGGGTGGCTACGGTTAACCCTGAGGAAGGTAATATCTGGGAGCCTTATAAAAGACCTTGAAACCTGTGAATTCTGAATCCTGTGGGTGCCCATGGTAGACAAGTTACCAAAATGTTCACAATTCTTTACCCCCTCCCTTTACCCCCGCCCATTCCAATGTGCTTGTGTGGTTCCTCCTATCGAGGGGTGAAGTCCATTTTTCAACCCATGAACCTGGTCTAATCTTATGACATGCTTTGGCCAAAGAATGTGGCAGAAGTGGAATTGGACCTTGCAACTTCTGCTCTCTCTCTCAAAGCTGCCTCTCTCATGGGAACAAGCCCAGAGTAGCCCCCTGAAGAATATGAGACCCCATGGAGAAGAGCTAAGGTGGCCCAGGTGACAGTTGGCCTGTCACAGTAGCAGAACTACCTAGCCACCCTGCCACTGAAGTCAAGTGCAGGAACAATCAGCAGACGTGCAAAGAACCATGGAGCGGAGCCTAGACGAAACTATCAACCCACAGACTCATGAATTAAATACATGGTTATTGTTTTAAGACACCACATTTTGGGATGGTTGTTACATACCAATAGCTGAGTGATATAATGCCTGACCTAATAAAACAAATTAAATTAATTTTTCATGAACCATGAAAATAAAAGAATAGCTGAGAAAGGAATCCACACAGATGAGCAGATGATTCAGAATCTCCCCTGGGAGGGTGACATCGAGGTGCTGAGGGTCTCATGAAACTTTTTAGGCTTGTTGTCAGTTTAAAGAGGCTCCTATATATGGGTCTCTTCAAAAGGAGGACAGTAAAGGGAGCAACGGGATTTAGCAGTGGTGCCAATGCAAGTGTTCCCCAAGTCCCAGGCAGGGCAGGCCACACCTCAGCAGACCCAGGACAAAATTTGCAGGGACCAGGTCTTCCTCATGACAGTGCTCAGACCCAAGGCTACTGCCCTGCCCTAGAAAGAAACTTCAGTTTTCTCTGCAGCCAGGACTCTCTGGAGCAGGAGTGAAAGAGGAAATTGCTGAAAGCATAAGCTTTTTTTTTTTTTTTTTTTTTTTTTTCCTGGGAAAGACTAAGTGGATCTGAAAGAGAATGATGTCAGCCTATACAGTGCTTACTCTTCCCCATACATGCAACCATATTTTTGTTGTTTTACAGACCAGGAAACTGAAACACAAAGTGCTCAAATGATTGTAATGATTGGGTAAAGCCAAGATTCGAACCCAGGCACTGTGGCTAATGAGGTTACCAGAGTCTGGAAGAGCCTGGGATTTCCTTAATGGACTCAGAAACAAAAAGGCTTAGAGATGGCAAGTGAGTTTGAAAGGTCACTCAAACAGGAAGAGAAAAAGCCCACACTTGACCCAAAGCTTGGCTGACCTGAGCACACATTATGACAGCCATACTCATCTCCCTCCCAAATGTTGGGGGCAGAGTCTGCGGCAACGGATCATCAAAGTTTTTCCAGCGATTACAGGAACTACTGCGCAGACACAAGAGCTGGAAACCCCTCCACCAGGCTCTTTCCTCTGGCATCAGCAGTCTCATCTTGATGTAGTAAACACACTTCCTCAAGCAGACCTCACTGTGAGAAGCAGGCACAGCCTTGCCCACAGGCTCCACTTCAGGCTCCAACACGCATCAGAGAGCAAAGAGGCAGCCAGTCTCAGGGACCACAGGAGGCGCCACGTGCCCCGCATCATGCCCGCCCCTCTCCACCAGGCCCGTTCGCCTCCTTCCAAGCTGCTGGTGTTGCTTCTTGTCCTCTCAGGTGAGTAGTATCTGGGACAGAACCAAATGTACCCCTGGCCGGTGCTCTGGCATGCATGGTGGGGCTCAAACCCACCAAGAGAACGTAGGAGGAGGGTGTTGAGAACTTTCCTGACCCCAGCAGACCATGTACCCAGTGTCCCAAGAAGCAGAACTTCTTAGGCAGCACAGTTCAAGTTGAGCTCCCAGGCTTTGGGCTCATGCCAGGTGGTTTCTAGCTCGGATACTTGCGTGCCCATGTCAGCTGCCACAGCTCTTCTACATAGCGGGACCACTAATGAGATCTTTCGCTAGGCATGTTGGGAGTATTAAACATAAAAATGGTGAGGTATAGTTTGGGCTGTTGATATTATCTGCAGAGCCCAGCGCAAAATGAAAACACAAGTCCTTTCTTCAAAAAGTGTTATGAATTTTTTTTTGTTTTTCAAGTACAGTTGTTTCCATTTTTTCCCTACCACTCCCCCCTGCCCCACCTGTCCCCACCTCCCACCCTCCATCCTACCTCCCTTTGGCTTTGTCCAAGTGTCCGGTAAACATGTTCCTTGACAACTCTTCTTCCCCTTTCTCCCCACCCTGTTATCCCCGCCCCCCTCCCCTCTGGCTACTGTCAGTTTGTTCATTATTTCAATGTCTCTGGTTATATTTTTTTTCTTCTTTCTTTTTTTTGAATAGGTTCCACTTATAGGTGAGATCATATGGTATTTATCTTTCACCCCCTGCCTTATTTCACTTAGCATAATGCTCTCCAGTTCCCTCCATGCTGTTGCAAAGGGTAGGAGCACCTTCTTTCTTTCTGCTACATAGTATTCCATTGTGTAAATTGTACCAGAGTTTTCTGATCCTCTCATTTACAGATGGGCAAAAAAGTGTTAAGAATTTTAAGGCAACAGAAAAGCATTAACTCAAGCATGGGGCCCGGCTAAGCATGGTGTCCCCTGTGACTGTTCACTTCGAGTGTCCATGAGCCAGCCCTGGCCCAGCCCGAGACAAATCTCACCGCCGATTGTTTTAAGTAACTTCTCTGTGAGCCTCGGGGTTCCTTCTCTGTAAAACAAGACTAATCATAGGACCCACCTATGACTTTGTTAGAACATTTCAATGAGATAATACCTATAATGACAGTTGACCCTTGAACAGTACAAGGGTTAGAGGTTCTGACTTCCCATGCAATTAAAAACCATAATTCTCCAAAAACTTAATGGTAGTTTACTGTTGAGCAGAAACCTTAGAAACAGTCAATTAATACAAATGTTGTATTTATGTGTACTATGTACTGTATATTTATAATTAAATAAGCTAAAGAAAAGAAAACATTATTAAGAAAATCATAAAGAAGAGAAAATACATTTATAGTGCTGTCTGTATTTATGGGGGACAAATATCCACGTAAAGGTGGACCCATGCAGTTCAAACCTGTGCTGTTTCAGGGGTGAACTTGTACCTGGCACAATGTAAAGATTTAATAACTATTGGCTATTATCATACAGATCAGTGTGTTTTAGCTCCAGAGTCTTGGGGTTTCTGGGTAACGCTCAGCCTCTGAGCCCAGAACACTGTGATCCACCAGACAAGATGCTTGGCTCTCAGTTGGCTCACTCCATCTCTTGCTCAATGGGGTCCCTTGTCCCCAGGCCCTGTTGAGATCTAGATTCTGTTCATCATATCTTGGGTTCTCCAGGATGGTCACCCCAGAAGGGACCCTGGTGGAACCCAAATATGGGGCCAGACCTGGATGCTCCCTTCTTTATTGGCTGTCACTTGAGGAACTGCTTCATTTTTCTGCGCTGGTTTCCTTGAATAATGATAACTAATATGCTTAGCGTTTATGTTGTGCTGAACCCTCCATCAATTATTGAAAGAAGGGATATTGAAATATCAGGCTATAACTGTGGATTTGTCTATTTCTCCCTGCAGTTCTGTTGGGTTTTGCTTTATATACTTTGAAGTTCGGTTCTTAGGAGCATAAATGTTTGGGAGTTGTGTGTCTTCTTGATTAATTTATTCCTTTATCATTATGAAGTGACATTCTTCATAATGCTCTGAAGTCTACCTTATCTGATATTAATACAGCCAATCCAGTTTTCTTTTGAATTAGTGCTAGCATGCTTTATATTTTTATATCATTTTTTAACCTATTTGAACCTTTTATATTTAAAGTGTATTTCTCATAAGCAACAGATAGTTGGGTCTTACTTTTGTATCCAATATGACAATATCTAATATTTACCTAGGATATTTATACCATTTACATTTAAGGTGATATTTGTATGACTAGATTTATGTATATTTTTTGTAATTGAATATTTTTATCATTTTTTCAAGATTTTATTTATTTATTTATTTTTAGAGAGGGTAAGGAAGGGAGAAAGAGAAGGAGAGAAACACCAATGTAGGGTTGCCTTTCACACAGCCCCCCACTGGGGACCCGGCCCCCAACCCAGGCATGTGCTCTGACTGGGAACGAACTAGCAACCCTTCAGTTCGGAGGCCAGCACTCAAACCACCGAGCTACACCAGCCAGGGGGTAAATGAATATTTTCATAATACTATTTTGTCTCCTTTATTGGCTGATTAGCTATAACTTTATTTTGTAGTTTAGTGGTATGGGGTTTATTTTATACATCTTTAATTTATCACCATCTACCTTTGATCATACTATTTCATATATGCGGTCATGCATTGCTTAAAGACAGGGGCTGAGAAATGCATCATTAGGTGAATTTGTCATTATGTGAACACTTAGGGGCCATGATAAACAAAACAACAAGAGATTAAATTATTCACAAGAGAAAATGATGGAATGAAGAGAAGCAATAAACATGAGATGTGTGAGGCTGCTACCAGAATAACCATGATACAATGTTTCTTTTTCTTATCCTGACCCAAGGACACGTTTCCATTTATTTTAGAGAGAGAGGGGGAGAGAGAGAAAACTTCAATTGGCTGCCTCCTGTATATACCAAGACTGGAGATCAAACCCACAACGTATGTATGTGCCATGACCAGGAATTGAACCAGCAACTTTTCAGTGCATGGAATGATGCTCCAACCAACTGAACCTCATGGCCAGGTCATGGCATACCGTTTTAGAGAAAAGTTCTATTTTGTAAGTAGAAAGAGTACTCTAAAATAATGATAAAATGTACAATATAGTAAATATATAAACCAGTAACGTAATCATTTATTATCATCATCAACTATTATGTACTGCACATACCTATATGTACTATATTTTTATATCACTGGCAGTGCAATAGGTTTGTTTACACCAGCATCACCACAAACATGTGAGGAATATATTGCTCTATGATGTTACCATGGCTATGATGTCACTTGGTAATAGGAATTTTTCAGCTCCTCTATAATCTTATGGGACCACCATAGTATATGCAGTCTGTCATTAACCAAAACATCATTATGTGGTTCATGACTATAGCATGAGAACATTACAATAGTATACTAACATTTCTCCCATCTCTGCCTTTGTTCTATTATTGTCTTAACTTTACCTATTCATGTGCTATAAGCCTGACAATAGAATGTTATTACTTTTTATCATTTTGGGGGCTTGCTTTTCAGATTTGTTAAGTGAGACCAGAGCACTTCTCTCTCAGTAGAGTGATCTGTCTTCTATAGTCCACCCACTGCCTTGCCGATCATGAGGTTTTCCAGTCTGGCTGGTGGGAACAGGTACTATTCTCAGCCTTGGGTTGAGTGATGGACACTGTTTTGCGCATGCGTGTGAGAAAACTACCCGAGGCCAGGAAAAGACCCACCAGAAACCTGCAGGGGTGTCCAAACTTTTAGCATCTCTGGGCCACACTGGAAGAAGAAGACTTGTCTTGGGCCACATATTCAATACATTGTGACACATAATCACAAAAAAAATCTCATAATGATTTAAGTAAATTTATGATTTTGTATTGGGCTGCATGCACAGCCATCCTGGGCCACATGCAGCCTGAAGGCCATGGGTTGGCTCAGAGAGAACAGACCTGACTAGCTCCGATAATGGTGTTTGAACTGGGTGTCGCTGAACTTCTTGGAACTGTGGACACCAGGGACAAAAGGCATCCCTAGGATTAAATATGGGGTGTCACTTGGCTGTGAGGCAGTCCTTACTGGCTGATAGAAAATGCCTAGCAGAAAACAGGCAGAAAAAAATTTAGAATTCTACAACCTCTCCCCATCTCCTTTCTCATAGAAGGAATGTTCGCTTCATCTTCCTACTTCACCTCATTTGCAACTGAGAAATGCCATGTTATACTGCAAGCTTCTGTCTTGGAGTGAGACTGAGTTATTCCCAAGGCCTGATGGGAACACAAACCAAGGGAAACTCAGGGCAAAGCTGATGACCTTATGTTAAGTAGAACCCTAAGTCACCTGACCTGTGTTGAAATCCTGGCCATGACACAGGCTGAATGCATGGTACACTTCGGGTTTCTTCAACTCTCTGAGCGTTAGTTTTCTCATCTGAAAAATAGAGATAGGAAAATAGCATCCTCCTCATGGAGTGTTAGTACCTATGATGTTCATAACCTGGGTGTAGAAGAACTTCCATAGGCAGCCTCCATCCTCTTGGTCTGAGACGTCTAAGGCCAAATTCAAAGTTCAACCTATCCCCAAAATAGACCCACTTCCCAGCACATCAATAAGCATTGCTGAAGGAGTCACAGGCGGCAAGGAGGGCACTTACGCTAGCAGCACAGTACATAGGCTTCGTGTGCTGCTTTTGAGGGTTAAGAGCAGAGGGCTCCGGAAACAGGCTTCAAGTGTGTAGATTGAGGCTGTGTCACGTTCTGTGGGGTGGTGACTTAGTTTGCTAGGGATGCCATAACAAAGTACCACAGGCTGCTGGCTTAAACAACAGAAATTTATTTGTTCACGATTCTGCAATCCAAAAATCTAAGACAAAGGTGTCTGCAGGGTTGATTTCTTCTGAGGCCTGTCTCCTTGGCTTATAGATAGCTGTCTTCTCCCTGTGTCCTCATGTGGTCTTTCTTCCCTGTGTGTGTGTGTGTGTGTGTGTGTGTGTGTGTCCTAATCTACTGCTCCTATAAAGACAGCAGTCATGTTGGATTAAAGATTTATAGCCAAGATGGAGCGTACGTAGATAGATATGCTTTGCTTCCTCACACAACCACAAGAAGGACAACAACCAATTTAAAAACACAAAAAACCAGACCTGCCAGAAAATTGAACTGTATGGAAGTCCAACAACCAAGGAGCTAAAGAAAAAACATTCATCCAGACTGAGGAGGGGTGGAGGCGGCAGCTGTAGCGGAGAGGACACGGGGCAAGGCAGCGGCTGGAGGAACGAGCAGGTAAGGTGGTGGCTGGCAGACCGGGTGGTCTCACATTCATGTGCAGATAAACCAGAAGGAACAACTGGGGAGCGAGACAGGCCATGCAACCCAGGGTTCCCATGTGGGAAACTAAAGCCTCAAAATCTCCAGCTGAAAAAATCTGTGGGGGTTGTGGCAGCAGAAGAAACTCCCAGCCTCACAGGAGAGTTTGTTGGACAGACCCATCGCGTCCTAGAACATACACAAGCCCACCCACCTGGGAATCAGCACCAGAAGGGCCCGATTTGCTTGTGAGAAGCAGGGGGAGCGACTGAAAGTAGGGGAGAGCTGAGTAAGTGGCATTGTTTCCTCTCTGGCCCCTCCCCTACATACAGCACCACAAAGCAGCAAAGTGGGTTTCCTCACCCTGAGGATTACCTAATCCTCCACCCCTTACCACATAACGGTGCACCAAGACAAAGAAATATGGCCCAGAAAAAGAACATCAAAACTCCAGAAAGAGGACTAAGAGATGAGGAGAGATAGCTACACTATCTAATGCAGAGTTCAAAACATTGGTAATCAGGATACTCTCAGAAATGATTGCGTACAGACGCAAAATAGAGGAAGAAGTGAAGGTTATGTGAAGTGAAATAAAGAAAAATATATGGGGAACCACCAGTGAAGGGAAAGAAACCGGGAATCACATTAGCGATATGGAACCGGAAGAAGAAATAAACATTCAGCCAGAACAGAATGAAGAAATAAGAATTCAAAACGACAAGAGGGCTTAGGAACTTCTGGGACAACTTTAAATGTTTCAGCATCCAAATCATAGAGGTGCCAGAAGGAGAAGAGGAAGAACAAGAAATTGAAAATTGATTTGAAAAAATAATGAAAGAAAACTTCCCCAATCTGGCAAAGGAAACAGACTTCCAGGAAGTCCAGGAAGCTCAGAGAGTCCCAAACAATTTGGAAGCAAGGAGGAACACACCAAAACACATCCCAAGATTACCCAAGATTAAAGATAAGGAGAGAATCTTAAAAGCAGCAAGAGAAAAGGAGAAGTTTACTTACAAAGGAGTTCCCGTAAACCTGTCATCTGATTTCTCAAAAGAAACCTTGCAGGCAAGAAGGGGCAGAAAAGATGTACTCAAAATCTTGAAAAGCTGGATCACTCTATCGAGAAAAGCTATCATTTAGAACAGAAGGAAAGATAAGGTGCTTTCCAGATAAGGTAAAGCTAAAGGAGTTTATCATCACCAAGCCCTTATTATATGAAATGTTAAAGGGTCTTATCTTAGAAAAAGAAGATCAAAACTATGAACTGTAAAATGACAACAAACTCAAAACTATCAACAACTGAACAACAACAAAAAAAAAACTAAGCAAACAACTACAACAGAAACAGAAACACAGAAATGGAGATCACCTGGAAGGTTATCAATGGGGAAGAGGTGAGGGGAAAAGGGAGGAAGGTACAGGGAATAAGAAGCATAATTGGTAGGTACAAAATGGACAGGGGGTGGTTAAGAATAGTATAGGAAATGGAGAAGCCAAAGAACTTATATGTATGGCCCATGGGCATGAACTAATGGGAGAATGCTGAGGGGGTGTGCAGGGTGGAGGGCGATAAAGGGGAGATAAAAATGGTTCAACTGTAACAGCAAAATCAATAAAATATAGTTTAAAAAAAAATAAGGACACCAGTCATGTTGGATTAAGACCTACTCATGTGACCTCATTTTAACTTAATCACCTATTTACAGATTTTTGTCTCCAAATGCAGTCATATTCTGAGGTGCAGAGGGTAGGACTTCCCACCATATGAATTGGGGGCGAGGGGTAGGGAGCATCATTCAACTCATAAACAGTGATCCTGGGAAAGTTACCTAACCTTTCCAGGCACTCAGTGTCTTTTGTTCTGAAAGGGGATAATACTGTCCACCTCTCAGAAGTGTTAGGAGGAATAAATGCAATAATATAGGCAGTGCCTGGCATATGGTGAGCACTCAAGTGCCATCTAATATTTGTAAATTCTCTGTTCAATAGCTCTGTTCTCTCCAGTCAGCTGCCTCTTCTCTTTCACCTCCATCTCCAGCAACACCCCTGGAGTGGACTGAGCAATTGTTCTTGGTCAGCGAATGACTAATTTCTGCAAATCTTGCCCCTTAGGTCTCCAAGTCCTTCCTGCCCAGCTCAAGACCTTTCTTCCTCTATTATAGGAGCCTCTGAGCAGAGCAACAGAAATGAATGGCAGGTGCTGCAACCCAAGGGTCCCATGCAGGTGGCAGAAGGTGAGACACTCCTACTGAGGTGTACCTTGACCAGCTCCTGCATCGATGCCATGGTAAAATGGGTCAAGGTGAGCAATAACAGCCAGCAGGAAATTTATAACTTCAAACATGGCTTCTTCGCTGGAGTGACAGCCATGATCCAACAGACTTTGGAGCCACTTAATTGCGACTATTCCATCTATATCCATAATGTCACCAGGGAGCAGGCAGGAACCTACCACTGCGTGAGATTTGATGGCTCACGTGAGCGCTCAGAAATGCAGCTGGATGAGGGCACCGTGGTGCTTGTGAGGGGTGAGTATCAGGCCCCGATCTGTTTCCCTACTTCAGTCACTTTTATCCACAATCATGTTGTGCACACAGAATCTCGGTGGCACATAACAATTAGTATATCTCACTCGCACATTTACAGGCAGCTTGGGGTAGTTCTATTCCACACATCTCATTCTCGGGCCCAAACTGGCCAAAGTACATTTTTTTCACAGAGATGGCAGAAGAACAACAAGGCAAGTTTCAGCACTCCCAGCCCATTTCAAGCTTCTACTGGCATAATATCTGCTAACAGCCCATTGGTTAAAGCAAGTCACATGACTCAGCTCAAATTCCATAGACAAGAAAGTGCGCCCTGCCATCATGATGAGGCCATGGGAGGAGAGGGGAGTGGAGAACTGAAGCTGATCATTTACTTTACCTCACTCCCCAAGGAATCAATCATGTTATACATAAGTTCATCAGTGATGACCTGGATACCCCAATCCTGGATGTGCCATTCAATAGAAGTGTGGTCTTAAATCAGTAACTTTAGTTCCATGTACTTCAAGTGCTTAACTTAAAAAATAGGCAACCTAATTCCTACCTCAAGAGTTGTTCAGGTGATAAAACAGAACAGATGTTTGTAAGAATCTGTGTGAGGGGGTGTGGCGGGGGGTGTATCATTTTAAGTTGACGCTAGCCTCTCAGGAAGCCTTCTCAGACTCCGTTCAAGCTGTGGTTGCTGACTTCTCTTGGCCTAGCAGTCCTCTAGGTTCCCAAACTCAGGGGGATTTTCGGCACCATCTCCACCACCAGACAGACCTTCTTCAGGGCAGGACATTTGGGTGCCATTCTGAGTTTCATTTTCCTCAGTTGTAACATCAACACAAAGTCAGTACTGAGAACTTTTTTACTGAGTGAATGAACTACTGAGTAATGAGGGAAAATAGGAGGCACTGGATGAGTGAAGAAATTGGGGAAAGGGGAGGGAGGGAAAATATGAGGGAGGCAATGAGTGGACAATGGAAGAAGAGAGAGAATAAAACAAGGACCTCTTTTTGGCTTCAGGAGCTGGGGACCGAGAGCCAAGCTTCTGGATCATCCAGCCCCAAGAGCTGGTGTTGGCGACCCCTGGAGACACTGCCTTCCTGAACTGCACAGTGGTTGGAGATGGTCCTTCCGGGCCCATCAGGTGGTTTCGGGGGACTGGTTTGAGCCGGGAAGCCATTTACAACTTCGAAGGCATCTCCCAGCCCAACGTGACTGCGGTCCAGGCCTCTAACAGTGATTTCAGCATCCTTCTGCAAGGTGTCTCCGCTGAGTATGCAGGCACCTACTACTGTGTAAAGTTTGAGAGGAAACCCAACAGGCAATACCTGTCTGGACAAGGAACCAGGCTGAGAGTGAAAGGTGAGGCAGGTGGTCTAAGGAGGTGTTGGGGGAAACAGGAGGTTATCCACAAGGAACTTGTCACCACGTCCCGAACAATCCACCTCTTTTCAGCTGCCATGCCTCTACATAAGCTGTTCCCTCTGCCTGGAATGTTTTCTCATGTCCTGTTTGAACTCCTACTCATCCTTCAAAGTCCAGCATAAATAGCCCCTACTCTGAAACCTCCTTTTACCAGAAAGAGTTAATTTCTCCCCATTCTGGGTCCCTTAGAATCTTGTATAGTTAATGATTCAACAAACATCTAGCATATGCCTGTTCACTGCTCAGCACTGTACCCAGTGCTATGGATACTTCAATGAATCATTCTTTCTACCACAGAGATGCTCAAGCAGGTCTAACTAGTCCTTCACAGTTATAAGGTTTGACTTTATGTAACTATGAAGGTTACAAGTAGTCAAATCCCGTCCTAGGTAGAAACTGGCAGACTCATCTGGGTGATCCCAGCTCCGAGCACAGAGCTCATACAGTGCTGGGACAGAAGGAAAAATGGAATTTGAGACCGCCTCTCTCCCTTGCAGCAAAGCCCACTTCTCCCCAAGAGACAGAAGTCATCGACCAACCTGAAGAAGAGATACTTCCATCAGGTGAGTGCACCTGCCTCTAGTGGGGTTACCAGTCCCCCACAGGCAAGGCTGGGGAGGCAAAGATGGCTTAGCCATGGGAAAGGAGTGGCCTCTTCTAGGGCCCATCTGCCACCAGCAAGGTTCCTAGGACTCCATCTCAACTGCAGAACCACAATCCCAGAGAATCTTGCTAAAGCTCAATTAGAGAAACAGACAGTGCTGTTCAGTGGGCAGTCTTGCTCGAGAGGTAGTGGGCTCCCCATGATTCCTTGTAAGATTACACTGTAAAACTGTTCATAACAGAGCTGAAGTACATGAAGGACAGGGAGCTGTGCCTGTCACCTCACCTATTAGCACTCGGAAGCACTTGGCAACCGAGGGGAACTGGGGATACAGGTAGCCAGGTTGCCCTCCCTGATGCTCAGTCCTGTTCCTGCTATTTTGGGGAGCCCACCACTTCTGCGACCCATGTGGCCCAGAGCAAATCACTTCCCCACTCTAGGTCTGTCTCTGCCTCCTCATCTATACCAATTGCATTGTTATCCTACCTTGCAAGATTAGTTTGAGGAATATATTATGCAATTAGGAAGTGCTTAGCTCAGGGCCTGGGGCAGAGGAGCCAAGAAGCCAATAAATGAAAGCAGTTTTCTGTTACAGTAGGTCCTTGAATGACGCTCTATCCGTCATTTTATTATAATGTTGATGAGATGCCATAGGAACTTCACTCTTGTTTATATCAACTAGCTTACAGTAAAATTGGTCTCATTACACATTTTATATGTTTTGCTTAAAGTCAAAGAACCTATTGATGATGCTAAGTGAGGGCTTATTGTATTGTCAGAGTTCAGGGATGCTATCAAGATGATTAAAGATACAGGCAGGATATTGAGCAAAGCCTTTCTGGGCCTGGGACACAGGGAAGGAGGACTTGCACCTCCTCTTCCAGTATAGAAAGAATGTGGCCCCAGAGGTCATAGGGCAGCTGAGCCCAACTTCGCCCACAGGGAGCAGTGAGGTGTGGGAGGTTGAGGGCTCACCTGGGGCTCTTCCTGAACTCTCCTTTGTGTCCTCCAGGCCTCCTGTATTTGCTCACAAGTGTGGTCCTGGGACTGAAGGCCTTGACCTTAGCTGTACTTCTGCTGGTCCTGGCTGCCTGCTGGAAAAGAAGGCCTGGGCAAGAAAATGTCAAAACTCCAGGCCTGGCAAAGCTGAGCTCATCTTAGCATGGGGAATGGAGCATGTGTGAGGGGTCAGCTCCAAAATCGTCCTCTGAATTGGAGAGGGGTCAAGGCTCCCCAGCCATTTCTCTGCCTCCAATCGCAGCCTTGAGATGTCCTCCAGGACTCATGACAAACTCCAGCCTCCCTACACCTGGTTTCGGTTCCCCTGGTGAAATGTGCCCCTTGGCACAGGGCTCCCCTTTGATGTGCCTTTCTTTTTCTTCTCAGCCTGTTCAGGCCCTCCTTGTCCTGGTCTCTCCTCAAGGCCTTTGTTCCTGCTGCAGTCACTTCTGAAGGGCCCTCCCCCTTCTTCCCAACTCTACATTTACGCGACCTTCGAGATCTGACTCAGACTTCCCAGAAGGTATCCCTGAGCGTTTCTGAGCTCACCCAGTCACGCGGCCTGTGCCCTCCGTTTATATCCCTCTATCCCCTTTCCTACATTTTTTTATTCCCCACTATGTCTGGCTTGGGTAGCTGGAATAGCTGGAATACAGGTTTACCAAGTTTAACAAAACTCATAAATAGCAGTGGTTTAAACGGAAACAAAGCTGGTTTCTCTAGTAATGTGCAAGCATAAGCGGACCAGGCAAAACAGCTGCTCCCTGGTATTGAGACCAAGGATTCTTTGATCTTGTCGCTATCAGGTCCACATTCCAGGCAGCAAGACCAGGGAAAAGGCAATGAAGGGGAGCAGCACACGCTCCTTCAAGGACACAGGTAGGCATTTGCCCACATCACCTCTAATTGTCTGGAATGTGTCACATGGTCATACCTTTGCTGCAAGGAAGGCTGGGAAATGTAGTATTTATTCTGGCAGCAATGTCCCCAGCTGAAAATTTGTACTAGAGAAACAAAGGTAAATATCAGTAGATATTGTAACCGGTAATGTCTGCTTTAATACCTCAATGGCCTAGACGCAGCCTCTTCCTTGCTCTGTGTGACTCCTGAGTTCAATTCCCAACTGAAAAAGCACCTTTTTGTGTCCCCTCCAACAGTCGGACAACATAATGGAGTGCAGTCATTTTCAAGAAGAGGAGATTTTGCCATCCAGGGGCATTTGGCAATGTGTAGAGACATTTTTGGTTGTCATGAATTAGGGGACCATCACCATCTAGTGGCTAGAAGTCAGGGATGCTGCTAAATATGTTAGAATAATGCATAGGGCAGCCCCCACAGCAAAGAGTTGTCTGGCCCAAAGTATCAGCCGCGTCCAGGTAGTGAAGCCCCGGTGTAGGGGGAGGCGGGCGTTCCCTGGAGTCAGACACCCCTGACTGCTAACCCTGAAGCCCCCACCCCCTCCCTGTGCACCCTTAGTGACTAATCAGTCCTTTCATCTCTTAAAACGTGGAGGATAACAACACAGACTTCTCTGCATTGTATAAAAACCAATTTAATTTATCATTTGCTGAGGACTTACTGTGCATTGTGTTCACTGGGTACACTCAGGATGTATGAACCCCCTTTTTCTTTTTCCATGAAAACATTTATTAACACCTACCATGTGAGGAAGTGGATTAGTCTAGAAGCTTTTCATCATAACAACAGAAAAACAGGTTGAACAAGCTAAGGCAATGAGGACATTAATTTGGTCTAAGAATCATTGAATTACCAGACAACGGAAGGCACAGATATGGTGGCTAAATAATGTCTACCCCAACACACGCGCGCGCGCATACACACACACACACACACACACACACACCCCAAAGACATCCACGTCCTAGATCCTGGAATCTTTGAATGTTACCCTTTATGGAAAAAGGACTTTGCAGATGTCATTACGGATCCTGAGTTGGAGAAGTTATCCTGGATTACCTGGGTAGGCCCTAAATGCAATCACAAGTGTCCTGATGATGTAGAGTCACAGGGAGATTTGACACAGAAGAGAAGGAAGCAATGTGACCTCAAAGACGCAGAGGGCAGCCACAACGAAAGAATGCCAGCAGCCAGCAGAAACTGGAAGAAGTGAGGAGCAGGCTCTCCCAGTGCCTCTGGAGGGAGCGCGGCCCACTGACACCTTGACTTCAGCCCTGCGGTACTGATTTCAGACTTTGGGTCTCCCGACCTATGACAGAATAAGTCTGTTGTCTCAAACTGCCAGGTTTGCAATAGTTTATTACAGCAGCCATAGGACACGAACAACAGGAAACATGGCACTGGGCCCCCAGAAAAACTGGAGGCGGTTCCCTACTCTGCCTCTGAAAACCTGACCTTGCAGGGTCCTGCATGGCCTGGTCCCTGCCACCCACCCCATCTCTTCTCCCAGCACCACCTATTAAAAGGACTCCGCTCTGGCAGCCACCTGGGCCTTGACCACACCACCTCCCCTAATTCATCCAGGTCTCTGCTTAACTGTCCCCTTCAAGAGGCCTCACCAGGCCACTATATCCTCCATGCTATCTCCACCACTCTCATTTCCCTTATGCAGCTGAAGTTTTCCTCACAGCATTTACTGCTACCTGAAATGAGAGTGTGTGTGTGTGTGTGTGTGTGTGTGTGTGTGTCTTGTGTCTTGGTGACTGTTAGTTGTCCCCGCTGCATTTGAGCTCACTAAGGGCAGGAACCTAACTCTCCACCATTGTAGCCCCTTTCATTCGGTCGTAAAAAGTGGTTGAAGGCTGACAATGTTTCAGGCACGAATCGGTGTGCTGAGAATAAAATGGGAAAGACAACTCTCTCAGAGCTTCCTTCCTCCTGGGGGAAGACAAAGAGAGAATTAACGTAGATAAGTAATATTCATATGAGTAGATAACTAATATGTTATATGGATAGATAAGCAAAATGTCACATGGTAGTGGGGACGAGGAAATAATAAGACAGAGTGGGGGTGGGGGATAGAAGGTGCCAGAGTTAGCCAGAAGTGAGGCTATTTTATTTAGGATGCTCAGAAGAGGCATCAATGATAAAGCAACATTGGTCTGAGACCCAAAGGGAGTGAAGGAGAGAATCTTGCAAATATGTAGGGGAAGAGCTTAATAAGCACAAGGAGCAGCAAGTGCAAAGGCCCTGAGGCCAGAGTATGCTTACCAGGGCACAGGAATCGCAAGCACCAAGCAGAATGTTTGGCACTTGTAAACCCCTGTAAACATCTGAGAGGGTACACAGGGTAGAGGTAAAGTTCATACTCTTGGGAATCTGGCTGTACAGGCTCAAATACCAATTCTACTCCTCTCTGAGGGTGAGTTTGTTTCTCTCAGTGTATCTGGGTTTTCTTATGTACAAACTACTACTACTAACATTAACACCTTCCTTCTGAAGTCGTTCTGAGGCTAAATGCCTCAGTGCACGTAAAGCGCTAGCTGTGCCGGGCGCGTGGGAAGCACTAAGTAATTGCCATTAGGTGTTGACAGAACAAACTGCAGTTGCCATCCCACAGGTGGCAAGGAATGTGACAGTCCACATTGCCTGCCCCTCATCTTGTCACTGCAGCCACCAAGAGGGCCCTGACTCTTACCAGATTCGGTTTTGAAATCTTGGGGAAAAGGCTAATGTGACTTACAGAGACATGGCAGGGAAGGTGTGTCCCCAAAAGACGTGAAGAGGGTGCTGACAAATAAAACAGACATCGGTACTTCAGGGCCCTTGGTGGGCACTCAGGGAAAACCTGCTGTTGACAGATTGAAAGAAGGGGACTAAACTGAAGTCAGGGTTCCTCGGTGCCAGCACCCACTGCTTTGAGGCCTGCAGCCCTGCGCAGGCATGATGGCCGACCAAGGTGGGACAGGGTGGCGGGGCACTGCCACCACTCCCACCAGGGGCTAACAGGCCACTCTTGCTTCTCCTGCTTGGGCCTCCGGATCTGAACCGTGGGAGGTCCATGTCTGTACTCCAGGCCTCCTTGAAGGGACTGTGTTTCTCTCCCTCCCCTTCTTCTGCCTCCTCCTTTCCTGCTGCTCTGCGTTATCCCTTTCATTCCCCTCCACAGTTCTTGCCCCACCCTTTCCCCTTCAGAGTCCCCCACTTCCTCCTGCAGAGAAGGTTTAGAGCTGGAGGAAGACAGGGGACAGACACCACTCCGCAGAGGCCTCCTGTATCCTGAGACCCGAAGGATGAGGGCTCTGAAAGGTCAGTGTTGGGGTGAAGTGGGAAGGGGTGCCAGGGCTGCTCGAGGATACTCCACTGCCACCCACAAGACACCACACCTGGGTTCACACTCAGCAGCTCTGTGTCCCTGGGCTAGAGTGAGGGTAAAGGAGTGCCAGGCCTGGCCCAGCATGGAGTTACCTGTTTCTAAATCCTGTTTAAATGGCACTTTATATACATACATACATCAGTCCCACCCTGGCTCTTTGGGGTCAGCATTTGAGATTCACCCAGGTTGGTTACCTGAAGCTCTAATCCATTCATCTTCACAGCTGTATAGCATCCCACTGTGCCAGTGTGTAATATTTGGGGGTTCTCTTTTCTTTTATTTTTAAATCATGTTTATTCTGTTACAGTTGGCTCAGTTTTTCCCCCTTAGCCCTCCTCTACCCATCCCACCCCACCCCCCTCTCCCACAGTCAATTCCCACACTGTTGTCCATGTCCACAGATCATTCATACATGTTCTTTGTTTAGTCCCTTTTCCTTCTTTCCACCATTGTCCTCCTTCCCCATCCCCTCTGGTCACTTTCAGTCTGCTCCATGTTTTCTTCCTTGTGGTTTATGTTGTTCATTAGTTTATTGTGTTGAACAGATACCACTTATAGGTGAGATCATACAGTATTTGTCTTTCACCGACCAGCTTATTTCACTTAGCATAATATTCTCCAGTTCCATCCATGTTGTTGCAAAATGTAGGAGTTCCTTCTTTCTTTCCTTTTTTTTTTTACATGCAGATTGATTTTATTTATTTTTTTAAATGTCAAGATCCATTATAAAATATTAAAAAATTTAAATCCATAATAAAGTCTCAGCAATTAAAACAACATGACACCAGCACAGAAATAATCCAGTAGATCAATGAAATAAAATGAACATTATAGAAACAAACGTATATATCTGTCTAACAATGGAATATATGACTAAATTGATATTTCAAATCAATGGGGGAAATAAGGCTTATTCAACAGATAAGGTGCATGGACCACTATTACTTGAAATAAAATAAATATAGAGTCCTATTTCACACATTATACAAAAAAAATATTCAGGTGAATTAAAAATCAATATGTAAAATCTAAGGAGTTTTAGGAGAAAATATAAAATAATATTTTTCTTACCCCAAAGTAACATATTCAAACCCAGAATCTATGAAGTAAGATATTGACAATATGACCATATTGAACATTTAAGACTATATAGTTATATACACATTTTAAAAAATTAAAGGACAAGTAATAGAATAGTAAAATATTTGCAACACATCTAGAAAAGGGTTAATAGTTCTAGGGTTTTCTTACAGAAAAAAGTCTACAAACATTTAGTCAAAAATGTATAAACAATATCAAAATGTCATTTAAAGCTTTTTAAAAATAATAGAAATAGACAAGAAATACAGAAAAACAGGGTTAGTTTCAACAAATAATGAAGTAACAATTAAAATGACACATCATTGTCACAATCAGATTAAGTATTAAAAATACTGGTAATATCAAGTATTGGTGACTGTGAAAAGAACCAGGTTTCATAGACTCTTTTTCTTCATCTTAAAGCAGTCTCTTTAGCATGTTTTGCAATGCTGGTTTGGTGGAGGTGTATTCTTTTAGCCTTCTTTTGTCTGGGAAACTCCTTATTTTGCCTTCCATTTTAATTGAGAGCCTTGCTGGGTAGAGCAGTCTTGGTTGCAGGCCTTTGCTTTTCATTTCTTGAAATATTTCTTGCCAGTCCCTTCTGGCTTCTGCTGAGAAGTCAGCTGCTAGCCATATTGGGGCTCCCTTATATGTTACTACCTTTTTCTCCTTTGCTGCCTTTAGGATTTTCTGCTTGTCTTTGATATTTGCCATTTTAATGATGATGTGTCCTGGAGTGGGCCTCATTGGGTTCCTCTTGAATGGGACTCTCTGCTTCCTGGACTTGTGTGACTTCTTCTCTTCTCCAATTAGGGAAATTTTCTATCATTACTTTTTCAAACAGGTCCTCTATCCCTTCCTCCTCTTCTCCTTCTGGTATCCCTATTATACAGATATTACTATGTTCAGGTTGTCCTGAATTTCCCTAAATGCCTCTTCATTCTTTTTGAGTCTTTTTTCATATTCTTGCTCTTTCTGGAAGCTTTTTTCTATCTTATCCTCCAGCTCACTGATTTGATCCTCGGCTTCATCTAGCCTGCTTTGGATTCCTTCTACTGTGTTCTTCCATTCAGAAATTGTATTCTTCATTTCCTCTTGTCTCTTATTGATAGTTTCTATGTCCTTTTTCATGCTGATAGAGTTTGCAGTAAGTTCCTCATAGTTCCCCTGTATTTCTTGGTAATTCTCTCTGAGCTCACTGAGCTCATTGAGCTTCGTAGAACCATTGTTTTGAACTCAATATCTGAGAGTTTACTTGCCTCTATTTCATTTAGTTCTTTTTGTGGGGATTCCTCCTTTCCCTTCAACTGGGGTTTTTTTTGTTTTGTTTTGTTTTTTTGTCTTCCCATTATCTGTGAGACTCTTCTTTTTGATTCTGCTTCTTAAATTGATGTCTTGACTTTCTGACTTTGTGGTGTGAACTTAAATGGTAAGAGACCACTGTTTTTTCTTTCTGGATCTGCCTCTAATGATGTCATATGTTGACCCTGTGTGACCTTAGGCAGTCCGTTCCAGACTTCCAGGAATCTGCTGTCTGTGGCTCTCTCCCTCAGCTGTTACTCTAGTCACTCTGCACTCAGCAGGTGGCTTAGAAAGCTCAGGGCAGGGCAGAGTCCCTCGTAGGTGCAGGGTTATTGGGTCCTCTCATGCTCCTGCCACTCAGGGGAGTGGTCTGCCTGAGCCAGATGGCTGCTGCCATATGGGAGAGGAGGCAGCACCAGGATCCTGCCAGCTACTCTCTCCATTGTCTTCCCAAAGCCTCCATCTCCAAAGTCTCTCCTCAAGAGTCTCTAGACCACTCTGCGCCCCCTTTAGCCAGGGATCTACTATCTGTGACTGCCACTCTGTACTCAGCAGGGCCAAGTCCCTCCTAGGGATGGGGCTATTGGGTCCTCTCAAGTTGCTGTCACTCAGGGGAGTGGTCTGCCTGAGAAAGATGGCTGCTGCCAAATGAGGGATGAGTCAGCACTGGGATCCCGCCAGCTACTGTCTCAGTTCTCTCCCCAAAGCCTCCTTCCTCAGTCTCTCCTCAGGCATCTCCATCCCACTCTGCCCCTACTTTGCCAAAGTCCAGGGTAAGTGGCTGCAAATAAAAATTTATGGGTTGGCCCTTTAAACAGCTCTTTGCATCTCCAGCCTTCTGTCTTGGCAGAGAGCAACGCTGCTGCTTTTCTCAGCTGGCTGTTATCTGTGTACTTTTTGGGCTGTGGTGCTGTAGGCTGGAGGTCCCCACTTATGGTTTAGACCTCGCTCTTCTTAGGGGGATCAACCGGCTGTTTCAATATCCTTCTGGTGCTGCCGCCCGTGGGCACCCCGCCTGCCTTCTGGAGTCTCTACCGCACTCCTTACCAGTTAGATTGTGCTAAAGCTGATTCTTCTGTCTGTCCAAGGTTATCAGGCTCCTCTCTCATTACTGTTCAGTTGTTTTTTCCCAGTGGTTTCTCCACAATTTAGTTGTAATTCCAGGTTGGTCCTGGGAGGAAGTCAGTGTGATTTCCACTCACTCCTCTGCCATTTTGATTCTGAATTCTCTTGATGACTGGAGACCTAAGTTGTTCCAGTTTTGCCCTCTCACACACAGAGACAGTTTCACTGCGTCTCCTGAGGCATGTGTGCCAGCATTTACCTAGGGTATATGCCCACAAATAGAGCTGGAAGGTTATATAGGTTTTATGCTTCTTCAGCTCCAGTAGTTTGCCAAATTGTGTTCCAATGCCTTTGAGCCTACATACACGCCCACCAGACACAACAGGACAACTCCTATTGCCTCATATCTGTGCTTATACTTCCCGTGATCAGCCCTGTAAATGTTTTGACAGTCAAGGCTAAACAGTATGTTCTTGAGGTCTCACTGCTGACTAACTACAGTTAAGCATACTTTCATTTGCAGATTGGCAGTATTGTTATAGTATCAGTAGTAGTTGTAGTTGGTACAGAGAAGTTGTAAAAAGAGAAAAAGAGTCCCAGCTATGTTGAGGCAGTGGTGTTAGGCAGAAGTGAGAGGTACTTCTATGTACGGAAACCTCTGAGATCTGACTACAAACTGAGAATCAATAGGTTGCTCCACCTAACAGCTCTCCCTGGACAGCTAAGCTATAGAGGGGTCTAGTGGTTGGGAGACTAGGGGTGGGCTGGGGCACTGAGGGGAGATGCACAGACTCACCCACAATGACATCGCCACAAGTACAGAAACAGTGGGGAAGTGCCACACGAAGATGCAGGAGGGAGGCCCTAGACTAAAGGGCAGGACTAGGTAAGGCTAGGATGGTAACCAAGATGGGGATGAGATTGGAGGGGGGCTGGGAATGAAACTTGGAGCATGAGAGGGTCAGGCCAGTTTCCCGACCAGCAAGACTATTCATGACTCAGTTATCCCAACTCACCTGAGAGCCTCCAGAGTAATCGAAATTCTCTCCCACACGGTCAGACTGACCTTTCTGTACCTGGGAACAACCCGGATGGTTGCCTAACCCGTTGTCCTGACTCATATCCTGAGACCCTGAGGCAACAGCCCAGAAGAATAAGAAACTAACTCCTCCCTTATTCTCCCCACCCCCAACCCAGTGCTTTTTCTTTTAAAAACCCCATTCTCCCAGCCCGCCTGTAAGTGCAGCATCAAATAAAGGCACTTGGATCAAATCAGCCAGCTCCTCCTGTCTCTATCTCTCGTTCATTTCTAACAGGGTGGAAGTGGGCCTTGGAGGGTGGGAATATGTACTCGCAGGGGTAGGTTAAGGGGTGAATGGGGAGTTGGGTGGGTCAGGAGGTGGTAGTGGTGGGTCTCTAAGGTAGGAGTAAGGCTAGAGGTGACAGTGGTGTTGAGATTTAAGGATGGGGATGGAACTAGGGATAGGGCTGGGGTTAGAAATAAGGGACTAAAGCTAGGCCTGCAGACCCCTCCCCACCCATTTTTGTTAAGCCCGTTTAGATAAGTGTTATGAAAATGTAGTTTCAAGTTGACAACCTCACATCCCCTTCCAATCATACAAAATGCAGGCAGTCAGATCATTTGGAGCTGCCTCCAGAAACTAGAAAAGGAAATTAACCAGCACAGCCTATGGGCCAAGGAGAGACAGGGTGGTGTAGTGGTTAGGAACACAGCACCTGGGTTCACTCTCATTTAGGAGTCTAAGGTTTTGTTATCTGTAAAATGGAAATGATAATAGAACACACTTCATAAATTAGTGTATTTAAAGTTCTTTTAAGACTATCCAGGTATTGTAAGTACTCAGTAAACATTAGCTGTCAGGCTGTGTTACAGGAAAGATACCCTGAGGCCTCTAGAGGAGGCCAAAGAAAAGTCTTTCTCTAGTGGCAGAAAATCAAAGAGGGAGGAACATCTGGGTTCAAGGACTTGAATCCCAGCCAAAGAGCTGGATCTTGAGGAGCCAGTCACCCACAGATCTTTAAGCTGGGGCAACTTGTTGTCAGTTTCCAGGGTGAAACACCTTGTTGGCAGCCAAGCAGGAGCATAGTCCAAGGAAGTTGGGGGACATACTGGTTTGACACAGCAACGAATGGGGCAGGGACTGGGACCAGGACTGGTACTGTGTGCCCTCGCAACAGAAAGAAGAGTCTTAAACAACAAAAGTTGCCCTCCAACATATCTTGCCAGGACCTAGTACAGCTATAAAACCTAAACCTACATCCTAATCCTTTTGACATATAAACTGAAAGTATTTGTTGCCCAGTTTTAATATACACCAAATTTCTCGGGAATGCGACTACTGTGTCAATTGAGGGAAGACCGAACTTTGTGTTGCTCAAAACATTATTAAGGGGCCTTTTTTTTTTTTTTTTTTTTTTTACCATTTTGAAAAATTATGTCACCACAGCAACACACTTACAGGATATTAATCACTCAAAAAATAGCCCTGTAAATAGAGGCAAGCCTCTAATTGCTTCATTTTGTCTTGTATTGTATTTATGCCTGAGGACTGAAATACAGATCATTTTTTTTACAGGGAATGAATACACTGTACTTATATAAAGCTACCCATATTAATATTAGTAAATTTTAAAGCCAGCTTGTTGTTCTAACCTGATTTTTCTCTCAAAGCTAGAGTTTACATGTTAAAACTTTTTTTTCTAAGTATACTTTACCAGAATCAACATGTTTAATTCCTGTGCAAACCTAAGAAACAACCCTACCTCGGAATCTGGCTAAGCTGACAAAGACTAGATGACCAACTCAAGAACGCTGACCATAAAGATCCACATCAGGACCCGCAAGGCACTGCCTGCATGTCTACAACCCCTCCCCTGATCTCTTTGTTCTGCTTTTCCTCTCCTCTTTCCTCATAAAAACCTCTGCCTGCGCTAAAATGTTAAGTTATAACCATGATTTGGTATCTTCCAGCTAGTAATCAAATTATTTATTCTGTAACAAATCAAAGTATATAATCAGCCTCGTGCTTTAGTTCTGGTTGCAGTTGTAAACCACAGGTGTCCCGGGAAGGGAGGAATGATAATGCAAATTGAGAGATAACATCTGGATGAAGAGAGTAAACCTGGGCAGGAGCTGCACAACGCCCCTTTCAGCCTCCTACCCTTACTCTTCCTTCTGTCTCTCAAGAAACACTGCACATTTGCGCTCCCCCTAGGAATTTCCCTCTCCTGAGTTCCCACCAACTCCCTATAAGAATCACTGGCTTGAACAGAGATGTTAAGATGGTTTTTTGAGGATAGGAGTCCCCCACCCCCATCTTTTTGAGATGCCAGCACTTGAAAAAATCACTTCCTTCTCACCAGAACCTGTTTCACGAGTTTGGCTTTCACTGTGACAGGCAGCCAAACTCGGGTTTGGTTTCAATTTTATCCTAAATTTCTTTCCCTTTATTTCTCCAGTTTGGGCATGATGTTGATTTTTTTTTTTTTTTCAATGAATGTAGGTTAGATTTATTATCTCTGAATTCCATTTAAAGTAGCAATGGGGTGATCCAAAATATCAGTTACCAAAAAAGGGGTCTGGGTCTGAGAACACTGTGAACACTGGGCTGGCCCACCTCCTACCACCCATCTGCCACCTTGCTCAAATGTAAGCCCCGAAGCCCAGAAAGAGCAAGAGTCCTTCTCACTTCACCCAGCTTGTCAGGGGAGAGCCCAGCCCACGGCCACAGTGAACACTGAAAGCAGTGGCTTTGCAGCCACCTCACTTTGGGACAGCACGTTTACAGATCTGAGGGCCCAGGCCATTTCTCCTTGCACAAAGTCATCTGTTTTATGGAAAATGAAGAGTTTCATGTATTGATTTACTACTCATGCAAATGCATGTCAGGCACACTGAGGAACATCAAGAAGGGCAGTGTGCCTGGAACAGAAGAAACTAGCGAGAAGCCTAAGAGATCAGGCAGTGGGGCTGATGCATGTCCCATGGGTCTTGCAGGTCGGTGAGATTCACAGAGTGTAAGATAGGGAACCACAGAAGAGGTGGGAGAGGAGTGACCTGCTGTTCAAGGTCTGTTTTTTTTTCCCTAGAATGTGAACGACAAGAGGGCAGGGGCAGCCCTGACAAATGTGGCTCAGTTGGAAAAGTCACTGGTTCAATTCTGGGTCAGGATACATGCCTGAGTTGCAGTTGGGTCCCTAGTATGGGCGTGTATGAGAGGCAACCGATTGATGTCTCTCACATGATATTTCTCTCCCTCTCTCTCCCCCTCTATTCCCCTCACTCTAAAAATAAATACATAAGATCATTTTTAAAAATTAATAAATAAGAGGGCGGGAAATTTGCTTGCCCTGGAAGAGCACCAGGCCTTTGGTAACATTCAGTAAATATCTGAACAAGTGAATGGAAGAATGAATAAATTAATGAAAAGACAGGATGATATCATTAATAATTGTGACTCTGACTCTTTCAGGATCCTCCCTTCTACATTGGTGTTTAAGACCCGCCCTGCCTCTCATCCTTCGGGCTGCTCCCACGCCAGCCGTTGGGCTGCGGCCAGAGCGAAGTGGCGGACTTTGTGGCACGGAGGACTTTGCAGGAGGCACCGCGTGAGGCGGGGCCTGAGGCAGGGCGGTGCTTGGCTAGGCAGGCCTACCCGCGGGCGGGCGGGCGGAACGCGGCAGAGCGGCTGAGGCTGTGCAGCCACCACCGGAGCCGTTTGGGCAGCACACGGGGCGAAGATGGCGGCCGAGAGGCAGGAGGCGCTGAGGGAGTTCGTGGCCGTGACGGGTACCGAGGAAGACCGGGCTCGCTTCTTCCTTGAGTCGGCCGGCTGGGACCTGCAGGTAATGTCACGAGGCAGGCGGCGTCGGGCAGGCTGGGGTGCAGGGCGCGGGCACCTGGCGCGTCAAGCCCGTGGTGGCCGAAGCGCACAGTCATCCCGCCGGGCCGCAGCCCGACACAGGCCCCAGGCGCCTGTGCCCGCTTTCTACGCTTCGCCAGTTCGGCTTGGTCGTGGGAAAACGCGGGCCAGCCCCAGCCCCGACCTGTTCTGCTTGGCCTCAGTTTCCCCTTCTTCCTCTCCGGTTCGCTGGGCCCGCGAGACTTTGGGCACTGCAACAACTCGCGTGGAGTGGGGGAGCTGGGGGCGTGGCAGCCTGGCCGTCTGGGATGGAGGCTGGGCCGGAGTGGAGCGGCGCTGGTGACGAGTGGTCGTTTATTTTCATTTTTGTAGCCCGACCACTGGTGGAGGGAGAACCCCGGCCAAGGATTTGGCCCACGCCCCCTCCTATCTCATTGCTGGGAGAACTGCTTCTGGGGTGGTGTCGCCTATTTAGCTTTCTTAGTTACCTGATCTGTAAAATGGGGGTCTCGTTGAGATTATCGTCTAGTTCACAGGCACGTATTATATATCCATAAGTACTTATTAAGACATTAAGATGAGCCACACGAGGCATGGGTTTTTGTAAACTGTTTCATCGCCTTCGCCTAGAACAGCACCAGTCACGCAGTAGGTATTCAGTAATTGTAGAAAGGATTGAGGAAATGCTCCCGGCCAGCTTACATTTTAGAGGATGATTAACGTTTTTGAGCACATACCATGAGCCAGATGCTATCTAGCAGCATTACGTGTCTTAAGTCATTCTGCAGCCCATGTTTAGGGAGGTTAAGTTACTTGCTCGAGGCCTCGCCACATACCAGGTGAAGTGATAACGTTAGAACAGTGGTGTCTGATTCCAAAGCCCAAACTCTTAACCACTATATACCTGGCACTTTACATATGATGGTTCGTTTAATCCTAGCAACACTGAGGTAAAGACCAGTCTCATTGTATATATGAGAACTCAAAGCTCAGAGGGTAAGTGATATGTCTAAGGCAACACAGCCAGTAAGTGGTGAGGTTGGGATTTGAAGTGGGTCTGCTGACTTCATCATTTAAATTGCTTCCCCAAAGAGATAAATCATTACACCTCTGTAGTCACACAGTGTGAATGAAGCCCTTGTGCAGGGCAGAAATACAAAATGCAGCTTCTGCCTGGAAGTATTACATTTGGTAGGTCATCAGTCCCAGTCTTCTCATGCTGTAGGTGGGGAAACTGGCTCATGCATGTGACATGACTTGCCTGACAGGGCTAGGACTTAAATGTAGGCACCTCTCAGTACCATCCTAGTGCATATCCCATGATAGCACACTTTCTCCCAGTAGGCCTATTACGTCCAGCAAAAGCACACTATTTCTAATAGGCTGATTTACGTCCCGTAACAGCTCACTGCCTGCCATAAGGCTGGTGACCTTCAGGACAAGAGCCATGTTTTTTTCATCTCTGTAGACCTCAGTGCTCTTATTTCTTTGTGCAATGTAAGTGATTAGTAAATACTTACCTGTTGACCTGATAAGAGAAACATACAATCTCAAATGGCCAAAAGACTTGCATATTCCTTGCGCATAGAGCTAAGACATGGCTATGCATAAACACTAATGAATCCTCTCATCCATAGTGCAGGCTTGCTGTCCTCATTTCAGAGATTAGGAAACTGGACCTCAAAGAGAAAGCAGAAGTAGCAATCTGGACTGGCCTCACAGTTCCTGACTCCTGGCTATCACAGGAGTTGAGAATAAGGACCTGAACACACTGTCCGGGATGGGAGCTGGCTCTGCTCCTAACCAACTGTGTGACCTTGGGCTATTTTTCTTAATGTCTCAGTACTTCTGTATCAACTATAAAATGAGAAGATAATAGTATTAATTACATAGGGTTCTTTGAGGATGAAATAAGTTAACACACGTCAGTTACACTCAGTGTGGCACATAAATAAATGCTCGATAAATGTACACTGCTTTTACTTGATCACATTTTTTAATAAAATGAGAATGAGGGATGCCTTCGTCCCACCCTTCTTGCTATTTTTCCCCCGTAGTATGTGGAATTTGTTTCAGGCAACATGAAGACTAATGGTCTAATTTTCTATGGCCTCCAGATTCATACCTACTTATAAGTGTGGACCATATCTTTATGTCTTTGCTCATTTGTACTCACAGGAGATATATGTCAGATGAAGGCCTATTTAAGGATCCCAAGTTACTACCTCTCTGTTTCAGATCGCCCTGGCGAGCTTTTATGAGGATGGAGGCGATGAAGATATTGTGACCATTTCGCAGGCAACCCCCAGTTCAGTGTCCAGAGGCACAGCCCCCAGGTAAGAGCCAGTTTCAGTTATTGCTATATGGGTGTGCTTCCAGCAGTGAAGAGGAACTGTTTTCTAACTTGATGGAGGCTTCAGGCCCAGGGATATGAGCCAGTGAGTTTGAGTGAAAAAGCTAGACTGACTGGTGGGTTGTAGCTCCTTGTCCAGAAAGAAAATGCTGACACTAATCGCCAAAGCCAGGTTTGTGCTAGCACCTTAGATGAAGTCTGTGTGGAGGCTGCCTTCCCCCAATCCAACCCTGTTTGACCTGACTGTTCCTTTCCTATAGAGATACGTGTAACACACTGAGGTGGCGACTCTTTATGTGAGTGTGATTTATGGTCTAATCCTGGGGGAAACCACACAATCTACTTTTAAGGTGTTCAATCTTTTATATAGGAAATATTAGCAGTGACCTCTCCATCTCTGTAGGTTTTCAGTAGAACTAAAGGACTTCCACAGGGGTGCTATAGGTGTAGAAGATTAGACTTTAGAAAGTAGTTTTGTTTTTGATATTTTAGGATGCTCATTACCCTATTAAGAAGTCTTAGAGAAAATAAACCAATGTAACCTACCCTTTCCCAAATTGATTATGGAGACCTTATCTTACTAGGTGAACTGCTGTTAACCTTTATAATCCTATTTCCATCCCAAGTCCCAGCTCCCTTGGCTCCAAGGTTCCTAGGGCAGATCACTGTGGTGACCTGCAGGGTGAGACAGTGCTGCTCTTGCAGGAGAGAGGCAAGGCCTCTTACAAGTGCCTGAGCTGCAGCTTCTCTCTACTTTAGCTTAATTTGCTTCTATTCTCTGCAATATGTTTTTACCAGAAAAAATTTATTTGGGTTTGAATTCAACCCTCGAATATAGATAACAGTGTTTCTTTGCCAGCAGGGTTGTGAATTGTGTTTCTGAGCCTTAAATTACATTTCCTCCTCTTAAAGGAACATTAACCTCAGATCTCATTGCTTCTTTAACTTCTTTCCCTACCTCTCACTTCCAGCGGAAAGAGGTTGCTGGCAACTCATCTTTTCATTACTCATAGGTGCTAACCTGTGAGATGCCCTTAACCCTGCGGAGGTCGCGACTGATCTGAGAGAGAAAAGCCCTTAAATATTGTTACATATATCGGGTGCATAGGTTCAAGGTCATGACTAGCTGCAGTAACCTTTAAGCTGTCAATTCAGTTATAACTCATGTTTCGTAAGTGTGTATGATACTCAATAGTAAACTGTATCTGAGAGATACTGCAAACTCCAAAGGCAGTATTGGTGTAGCTCTTTTTGTTTTTGTTTTTGTATTCCCCCGAACTTGGAAGTCAGTGTTGTGTTGTTTTTTTTTTCATTTACCATTGAAAATTGCTGGAAAAATATGTCAATTCAATAATCCAAGAGATGTTGAAGAACTTCAGTGAATGCTACTAGAGTCCGGTGATCAGGATGATAGAGTCCAGTAAGAAAATGAAAGTGATTTAGAAGATGAAGATTATATTGAAGTTCATTCAGAAGATTCAGATACCAAGCAAGATATTTCTAGTGAAAAAAGTGAAGATGAATGTGACACGAATGAAGAGTATTTTTTTGGAAAGGATAAAGACTCAAAATGGAAGAAAAATCCAATAAGAAGACAAATTAGAAAACAGCCACAGAATACATTGGGTCAGCTTCCGTTAGTTTGGCCAAACACAGAATATGCCAGGACAGAACTTGAAACTTGGAACTGGTTTATCACAAATGATATTTTAGATCTAATCTTATTATATACAAATAAATACATCGATTCTATCTTGAACTGGTTTTAAGGAGAAAGAGATGCCAAATGAATAGACAAAACCAAACTGAAAGCATTTTTAGGCTTCTTGTATCTAGCTGGTTTTCATTGCAACAATCAGCTAAATTTGTAGGATTTGTGGGCTACAGGCAGTAGTGGGGTTGAACTTTTTAGACTTACAATATCTTTACAGAGATTTAGATTTATTCATAATAGTATTGGGTTTGATGACAAACTTACCTGCTTAGAATGCCTGATAGGGGACAAATTAGCAGCTGATAGAGACATTTTCTCAGCATTTGTAGAAAATTATAAATTATGTTACTCTATGGGACAGAATGTAACAATAGACAAAATGTTACCTGGATTTAGAGGCAGGTGTGAGTTTAGACTTTATATTCCATCCCAAACCCAGTAAAGGTGGTATAAAAATTTTTGCTGTGGTCAATTCAAAAGTATTTTACATAGGAAATCTTGAAATATATGTCGGTAAGCAGCCTGAAAGTCCTTATTTGATTAGCAATAAACCAGCAGGCATAATCAAGCGACTCACAGAATCCATTTACGCATCAGGCTGTAATATTACAGCAGATAACTGGTTCACTGATACAAATCTTATCTCCAACTTGAAAAAGCAGCAACTTTCATATGTAGGCACTGTTCATAAGAATAAACCCCAACTACCCCTGAATGTGTATCTTCTAAAAACAGGCCTGAAAAATCCAATTTAACTTGCTCTTGGTACAGATTGCACACCTGTGTCTCTCATATACCCAAAAAAGGGGAAAAACTCAATTTTAGTTTCAAGTATGCGTCTTGATGATGCCATAAATTTAGATTTGCAAAAGCATGACATAATAGAATGTTATAACCAAATGAAGTCAGGAGTTGACACTGTGGACCAAATGGTATATACATATAATATGACCAGAAACACCAGGAGCTGGCCTGTGGTTATATTCTACACAGTTTTGAATATTGCAGGAATAAATGTTCAGACTTCATATGCTGAACAGCAATGTGAAAATAAGGAGTAGAATATTAGAAATCTCGTGATGCAGTTAGTGTTAGAACAAATAAAAAGGGGGCCAGACATCTCTACAGGTGTACATAAGCCTTTACACCTGAAACTTCATCAATTTCAAACACAAATTGAAGAAAATTCTAACAACATAGATATGGCTCCATTGACACGCAGAAAAAGAAAAAGATGTGTTAGGTGCTATACATCCAAAACAAGCTGCTTATCAAAGTATTTTTGCAAGTGTGAAAAGTGTTTATGCCTTCAGCATAACAATGTTGTTTGTGATGACTATTACAAACATTTTGGAAAGCCAACTATGGAAGATTATGATTAATGAATGTTCAAGACGTTTTTTGGTTGTATTTTTTAGCAATACCTATGTTTCCATTATTTGAAAAGAAAAATTTTTTAATCTTTATGTTTTTATATTTCTTTGTTTAGTAATTTCTAGATTGTGACTGAAAAAAAATCATGTATTTTATTACATGACTATAATTGCAAATTTGCAGCATTTTAAATTTTTTTTCATATTTCAGCACATACTAGTAACGTATCTCTCGACCTACAATAATTTTGTCGCTCACAAGCTCCGCAGGGTCAATGGCACATGAGGATGTCACTGCCTGGGACATGGCTATTAGGATAAGGGCTCTTCTTGCAGCTGCTCGTTTCTGGGGTGTGAGTCTTTCATAGCCGCCCTAGTTTACTGCTGGGGTGTTGGCATGTCAGAAATACAGAGCGGGAGAAGTTGAAACTTAGCTTATGATGTCAGTCACATATTCACACATCTCTAGTAGTCCCCAAGGCCTATTAAGGGAGTGGTTTAATAGAGCATGGCCCTAGGAGCCTGACTACCTAGGTTCGAATCCCAGCCCTGTTGCTGTGGATATTTGTGACCTTGAACAGGTTATTTAACATCTCAGTCCCTCAGTTTTTTTTCATTTGTCAAATGGGAGTGGTAGTAGTGCCTACCAGATAGGAGAGTAAATGAGTTAATACTTACAAAGCACTTTGAACACAGTCAATGTTAGCTACCTATCGTTGTCATTTTATTAATATTAGCATCCATCCTCACCTTCCCAATCTTTCTGTGTTCCCTGTCTCATTTTGCAAGTATACATATTTAAAAAGAGACAAAAGAATCAAGGAAATAGAGTTTAATGTTAAGACTGGGGGGAATAAAAGACTAATACATGCAAACCTGAAGGCCTTGCTTTATTACTTTGATTAAGCCTCAGACTTGGCACGGAGGGAGAGGGAGGACACAGTTTGTTGCATTGTTGTCCTTGTCCAGAAGGAAAACACCAAGTACATTCTCAGAAGCCAGGCTTGTGCTAGCACGTCAAAGGAATTCTGTGTGTGGCCTCCTTCCTCACCCCCAGTCCTGTGTGACCTGACTGAGGACACGTGCCCTCCTCCAGGTCTCTGTCTATCCACTGTCGTCTTCTCATATCTTTCATGTCGTCACTGCTACCATGACCAACATTTAGCAAGTTATTCCTTTGACCCTAGAACAGAGGTTCTTAATGTAGAGGCCCTGAACCTTTTGGAGAAATCTGGAATGAATGTGAGACAGTTAATAAATTACCTGAAAGTGTAGACAGAAATTTGTATGTTGTATCTTTCTGGCAAGGAAATCCATAGCAGTTTCAGATTCTCAAAGGTCTGTGGGACAGCAAAAAGTTTAGTCATTGCTACAGGAGAAAGTCTAAACTCAATAGTAACAGCTGTCATTTGTTGAGCACGTAGCAAGTGCCAGGTACTGGGTTAAGTCCTTACATATGTATTTCTTTAGTCCTCACTACAACCCTACAAGGTAAGTACTGTTACTATTCCCATTTTACAGGTGAAAACACTGAAGCTGGGCATCTTCCCAAGATCTCACAGCTCATAAAATAAGGATTCAAATGCAGATCTGTTTCTGCTTCCAGCATTCAGCAGAATGAAGTACTGCCGCCTCTTGTGGGCATCAGGGTCCTCCAGAGTTTGCCATGAACCTACCCTCCTAATCTTAACCCCTTTTTCTCATTTCTTAAATCTTTATTTTACCCAGACTGATTAATTTGGTGTCTTATTTTTGCCTTATATTTGGTTCTTCTGTTTTTTGTTTGGTTTTTTTTTTTTTCAGCCTCTCACCAGATTGGGCATGCACCCTCCTTTGCTTTTGCCTGTCCAAATCTCATGCCTCTTTCTGGGTTTAGCTTCATTTCTACCTTCCCTATTGAGCATGTTATCCTAGCCCATAGGCAGCATGCCACAGACTTGTGCTTCAGCACTCTAGTCACAACTATAATTCATTCACTTCTTTGATTCATATCCTCCTTGTATTGCTTGCTGACATCTCTACTATGTTGTTCGAACTCTTCTCCTGCCATTTAACTTAATATTTTCTCCCTAAGTAAATTGTAAGTTCCTGGAAGTGGGAGGGCTAGAATTTCAGGAGCACTCACATCTACAGTTCTGCCAGATATTCTTACCTATGTTCTCTACTTAGATATCAATAGCTGTGGAAGTAGGTATGGTGCTCACCATTTCACAGGTCAAGATGCTGCATCTTAGAGAGGTTGAGTACGCTGTTACGCCAGATTCAAACCCAAGTCTGTCCAAATCCAAAGCTACTTATACCTTCCTGTTCTGTACCTCTTACTCCTATACCTAGCACAGGGTCAACCAAGTGGTAACAGTTAGTTGTTTTTCTTTTTTTTCCTTTCAGCTAACAAAACTATACTTTTTGAGAATTTCAGGGACTGCCATTTTCTGATTCTCTAAAACTATACTGTCCAATATGGTAGCCACTAGTCCCATGGGTCTGTTTAAATTATTTAAAATTAATTATTTTCACTTAACCACATTTCAAGGCTCAGTAGCCCCATGTAACTAATGGTTTCTATATTGGACAGTTCGCACCACAAAAAGTGTGATCTGACAAAGAACTTTTGTGCCAGTTCACGATGCCAGGGTAGCCTGGAAGATAGAGTTTTGATGCTGAAAAATTAAGATTTCTGACGCATTTTGCCAATTTGTGGAGGACTTGGACAAAATATTCTGAAATTGGCAACATCCTCAAGACATCCTTACCATTAAGGCAACTCTCGGAGCCGTGGTTCTCAAACTTGAGCATGCCTCAGAATTACTTGGAGGGTCCCTCAAAAGCAGATTGCTAGGCCTTCCTCCAGAGTTTCTGTTTGAAGAGGTAGTCTTAAGGTGGGGCCTGAGGATTTGCATTTCTCACAGTTTCACAGGTAATAAGGATGCGCCAGTCCAAGGACCAACACTTTGAGAACCACTGCTCAAGAGCAGTACTTGAAATGCGCTACAACATTCATCACTGCCCCGACTGTTCACAGAAAGTTTAAGAGGTTGGTGCTGTGATTGACTCCATTTTCACATGAGAAAACGAAGGCTTAGAAACTTCATTAGCATGCCTAAGATCCCAGGGTGGGTGGCTAAGTTGGAATCGGACCCAGGTATGTGGACACTGTAGTCCCTGTTAGGTACTCCGCAGAGTCTAGGTGTAAGAACGTTAGGGAAAAGAATCAATCCCATAGCCAGGGCAGTTGGCTTGCTCAGGTGTTACACATGTGTATTTGAAGGTGTTTAACAACAGAGAGACAGGATATTTATTTTTTTGAACAGTGTCCTATAGCGCATCAAGGGATGCCCCGGAGGTTGCTCTTAGCTAACTCACACAGGGGATGTATTTGCCTCATCAGTTGGTCTTTGTCCTCCCATTTCTAGTTGATGGGACATCAAAGCCTGCTTCTTCCCCTGCTTTTCTCCTTGAAATCAATCTTCAAGACTGAACTGGAGCTTTCTTCCTAGTAAACAACGAGTCCTTTTTTGTGTGGCCTCACTAAATCTGTATTACCCTCTTACCCCCATGTCATAGGAAAGCTACTGTTTTCTCCTAAGAAATACAGAAAATGTTTTTATAAAAATGTGTGTCTTGTGATCCTTGAAAACTAAGATTGTTCCCTGGGGACAAATCTAAACTAGAAAAAAAGGGTCAGTGTAAGACAATGTCAAAGGAGGGAAGTTAACCCTTCTGACACTGATTATTAGTGCGCCCGCCCTACCACACCCCAGACAACTCTGCCTTTTTTCTAAACACTGATAAATACTTCTTGACTAAACTGCAATAGAAGCAAGCAGAGGCTTCCTTGCCCACATATTCATTTCATTTCTGCATCTTGACCACTTGTCCTTCCTCTAATGTGTTACTCTTGATGATCTCTGTGTATGTGCGTATGCTGCTTTCCCATAGTGCCCTGTTGATACCAGCCCCAGTATCCGCATCCAACTGAATGACAGCCTACCTGTTCTTCAGCGTGAAGTCCAAATGTTGCATTTTTCTGGGGAACCTTTCTTGATGGTCCCCTTCTCCCACTCAGAGCATGGCTCTATGCTCATATATCCCGTGTGTTTCCCTCTGTCATAACCCTGTTGCACAGTATTTAATGATGGTTTCCTGGCCAAAGTGCCTGTAAGAATTCTCAATGGTAAGAACTGTGTATGTTCATCTGTACAGACCTACCATTTAGGTCAGTCCCTAGCAAGGCATTCCCTCAGTATTTAAAAATTAATTAATTATAATAGCTATTCATTAGTAAGTTTTTTAAATATTTGGTTGGCCAAAAAGTCTGTTTTTTGTGGGGTTTTTTTCTGTAACATGGCTCTAGCAGTGCTTACCTAGTTGTTTTTAACTTCATTTGAAACAATTTTGGTAGATTGTACTGTGACAGCTGTCATCAGCATGCATTTAAAAAGAAAAACTGAAAAAAATTTGAATTTTTGTATAGCCATTTTAATATTGGAGATGGAAGAAAATGCACGATACTGTTGGCACGTTATGCTTTATTATTTCAAGAAAGGTAAAAACACAACTGAAATGCAATAAGAGATTTGTGCAGTGTATGGAGAAGGTGTTGTGACCGATCGTATCAAAAGTGGTTTGCAAAGTATCATGCTGGAGATTTCTCCCTGGACAATACTCCACAGTCAGGTAGACCAGTTGAAGTTGATAGCAATCAAATCAATACAGTAGTTGAGAACAATCAATGTTATACCACATGGGAGATAGCCAGCGTACTCAAAATACCTAAATCCATGAAGTTTATTGGTGAAAATGAAAAATGTGCCTTTTATTTTATGGAAAAAAAACTAAATGGACTTTTTGGCCAATCCAGTAGTAGAGACCTGCATCTCATTCCCCCCTTTTCTAATTTATTCTCAGTCCTATGCAACCTTGAAGAGTTGAAAAAGTTTTACATAAAAACTTAAGAGTTTAACCTCCTTCCATGAAGATCTTTATGCCCCACCAAAAAAATCTGGCCCCAGTATCCTTAACTCCCTAAGACTGGTGATGGTTGTTACCTTTCTTGAACTCCCCTAAGATCATTTTGCTCTTTTCTGTGTCTCCAGCGATAATAGGGTAACATCCTTCAAAGACCTCATTCATGACCAAGACGAGGATGAGGATGAGGAAGAGGGCCAGAGGTGAGTCTTTTATGAGGCACAGAAAAGTCCTTGAAGATGTGTAAATCACGGTAATGTGTGGATCATTTAGAAGGGTAAATGTAGTTGATTATCATTACCATTACTACTGTGGACTAGTCACACACATACTAGAAGCAGTCTCCTCCCCCGACTCAGAGATCGCTTAGAAGTAATCCCTGTCCCGTTACTACTGCTTTCGTTTTCGTGTAGTCTGGGTTTGTTTTTTGTTTTTAATTATCAAATAATATGTATTTATAGAAGAATATTATGGGAAGGGAAACAAATCAATACGAAAGAAAAAAATCATTTATAATACCCCAACCCAGAGGTAACCAGGTATCATTATTTTTTATGTATTTTATTCCAGTGTTTTCTTTTTAATTAAAAAAGCAATGCATCACATAATAAACAATAAAAGGCTTGTAAGTGTATATTGCCCCACTTTTTGTATTTAACTTTTAGGAATATTATAATGAAATTAATGTTCATTGTGGAAAATACAGAATAGTATAATGAAAAAATATAACACTCATCTACCATTTGGTAACTACATTAATATTTTGGCATATTTCCACTCAGTCTTGGTCATAAATATAATTTGTTTTATGTTGTATTATACATGGTGATGGTCAGATAATTTTGTTTTTTGCTTTTGTTGGGTTACTGCTATATCTTAAACGTTTCTTGTAATTAAAATACTTTGTAAGTGTTTTCAATGACTAATAAGCCACCATACGAGATGTCCGACATTTAGATTGTTTCAGCGTCTACCATTGTAAATGGCAGTGCAGTGAACATCTCTGTTAATCTTTGACTACGTTTCAGATTATTTTCTTAGAATAGTTTCTAGAAATGAAAATAGCAGGTCAAGGGCATGAATATTTTTAAGGTAATTGATCACAGGCTCCTAGTTTGTAAAGCAAGGCTTGGAGGTCGCTTAATACAGACCTTATAGTCCGTTGAGCAGAACTTCATCTCCCTGGAATGAGCAAGAATGAATGGCTGCAGGGTCATTTCATGGGTTTTGCTTCCGTGTGGACTCTGCCTGGGTCTGTCAAACATCCCTAAGGAATACTGTATAATAGCCATTATGGAGATGCAGTTAGCTCATCATGGTCATTCTTTGGGAGGTGGGCTGAGATATTATGTATGTTCTTTTCTCTGATTTAATCTGTATACACTTCACATCACCTCAGAGCCTTCTTAGATACACTCAAGGTTCAGAAATAAATGTTAATTTTAGGGTTTTATACTCCTGGAGTGACAGGCAGTGTCATCAAATATGTGAGTGCCCAGCTCCTAAATGACCTCCTCCTCATCCTTCTCCTCCTCCCATCATGTCACATCTTCCAGGCATCAGTCTTGGCCACTCAGCATTTCAGACCTGACGGCACTGGTGATGTCGGTCTTGTCTTGCATTCTCTAGGCAATGTGAGGAAAGAAAAGACTGAGGCTAATTTTTATAGGTTCTTAAATCCCCCCACCCAGAGACATGCTG
The DNA here is from genome assembly GCF_021234165.1 of Pteronotus mesoamericanus. NCBI lineage: Eukaryota > Metazoa > Chordata > Mammalia > Chiroptera > Mormoopidae > Pteronotus > Pteronotus mesoamericanus. The sequence goes on along the minus strand of NW_026555105.1, from coordinate 21,750,339 downwards.
TTGACTTAGCTGTGAATACAAGTAATAAGGAAGCAGCTAGTCAGGCTATGTGACTCTTGGTTTTCAGACCCAGGTAAATCTCAAGCCACGCTTGGCCCATTGCAAAGCTCCATGTGGGTGTCTTGAGGCTTGTTTTGAGCATCTCTGACCTTTTCCAGCACCCTCTCCTCAGTGTCCCCAGTGTATGTCACAAGAATAACAAGGTGAGGTAAGGCTTGGGTGAGCTCTTGGTATCATACCACCTTACATGTGTGCATTACTCTGTGCTTGTTCTTTTGCATACATCTGCTGATTTGAACCTCACGGCCCTGACTTAAGGAGCAGGTAGGTAGGGCATGTGGTTCTTCCCTCGCATTTCAGAGATAAAGAAAGTAAGATACAGGGCAATGCACTGGCTTGCCCAGTGTCACTCAGCAGCAGAGCCAACACTGGAACCTTGCTGCCTGTACTAACCATGCCACTGTCACCATTAACCCAGAGCTGCTAGCAGTAGCTGCTTCTGAATGTGACTGTAGTTGCTATGTCCTAGAGAGGTGCTGGCCACTGGATGGATAATTGCCAGTTGGGACTCTGGAGCTGACGTGCTATCATGCATGCCTGGAATGCCCTTCCCTGATTTCTTCACCTGTTAAACTCATCCTCAAGACCCAGCTCAGAAGATACTCTTTTTAGGAAGCCTTGACTGTCCTCCCCGGCTCAGTGTCCCCAGAGTACCCCTTATACTGACCTCTGTTGCTGCTCACACTGCATTATGCCTGCCTGCCTCCTTACATATGTCCCCAATTAGACAGTAAGTTCCCTAAAGATGGGCATACTACCCTTCACTCAGTGTGCCCAGCACCTAGCCTAAAACCTGGCACATTTGTCGTTTCCAAGTGCGTTTGGTGTTAGATGTGCATTTTCTGCACAGGTTTTATGCCGGAGGCTCAGAGAGAAGTGGACAACAGATTGTTGGCCCTCCCAGGAAGAAAAGTCCCAACGAGCTGGTGGACGATCTATTTAAAGGTGCCAAGGAACACGGAGCCGTAGCTGTGGAACGAGTGACCAAGAGCCCTGGAGAGACCAGTAAACCAAGAGTGAGCATAGAGGGTCATCGTCTCTGTCCACAGGACTTAGGTTCCAGAGCGGGAGAAGGGGGCCTCCTCACCCCAGTGGTGACTGGATTTTTGTTTTATTTTTCATTTACTCACTCACTCTTATGCACAGAAGGGCAGCACAGTTGCTCCTACGCCTTAACACGAAATCAAGATTTGGGGCAGTGTTTTCAAACCAGTAGCCTGCATGAGGTTCTGCACATGTTTTATGTGGCCTATCCAATTTGACTTGTGTTTTGCTTTATTTTGTTTTAATTGAATGAATAACCACCTGTTTTACATAAAACCTGGATTCCTGTCTCTTTGGGAAAATCCAAAATTTTTCATTGCTATCCTCTACATAGATTTCTATCTGGCCATGATGAATAGAGCTAGGAGCAACTGTTCTCTTTAGCTAAGCAGCATCCCCTTCTTCCAGTTCTTGCCCAAATCCTGGCCACTTCATGGCCAGGCCTGTAGCTGGCACTGCAGTTCTGCTTGGGCCTGTAGCTCAGACTTTGACACCCAGAGAAAGCATATCTAGTAGTTAACAAGCTTTCAATACATCATTGTATCTGAGTAACCCCAACACCATTGACCCACTCCTCAAGTGTTTATGAATTTGTCTTTTATAGCCATTTGCAGGGGGTGGCTACCGCCTTGGGGCAGCACCAGAGGAAGAGTCTGCGTACGTGGCAGGAGAAAGGAGACGGCATTCCGGTCAAGATGTGAGTGTGCATCCACCTTCTTTAGTGAGGGATGCTTGTGAACTGTGCTGCCATTTTCAGAAGGGATTTGTCGCATCTATGCATGAACTAGCAGCCTCTGAAGGGGAAGAAACAGTGCCCTTGCTGTGGTCCACGTACAGAGAGGCTTAACCTGAGAATGAAAGGTAGCTCTCATCTGGTTGGGCAGAGGAGAGGGACAGATGAAGGAGTTTGCTGGCACTCCATGGATTTCAGGCAGGGGAACAGTGTATCCAGGGTTCTCTGGTGGGATAAGCACAGCTAGAGAGGTCAGTCCCCAGACCATCCAAAGAGGGCAGAAATGCAAGTTTTTAAAAAATTTTTCTTGCTATAATCTGGTCCTCTTGTCCTTGTACATAAGGGTCCCCCCTCCAGTAAGTAATCATACTATATAAACAACTTTGAGGTTGTTTTAATTTCATGTTAATGCCATAAACTTTTTCATATAGCTTTGTGACCATTAGGTCCCATAATATATTTTTTTTAACGATTTTGGGTTTTATTCCAAAATAAAGTGAAGGAAGAAGAAAATAGAAATTCTATCCACCTGAGGCAGCAGCTGCTCATATGTTGGTTTTTAGCCTTCTAGGCCCTTTTCTGTGAATATGTCAGGTATTTTTAATGACTGCAAACTAGTCTGTGAATAATGTAGATTAGCACAAGCTATGTGCCAAGCACACTGGCAGCCCTACAGACGAATCCACAGTTTTGATTGAGTCACCCGTTCAGAGCCACCGAGCTAGCAATTGGCAAAATAAAGGCACAGACATAGGTCTGCTTAAATCAAAGCCCATTCTCTTAACCTGTGCCATATTATCTTATTTTAGGTTAATGTTTACTTGATTGGTTGATTTTCTTGCACATGCATTTATTTGTCTTTCTGTTTTAATAATGGCACAGTAAAATAGTAAAAACCTGCTAACTTGCAGGTTCACAGTGGTGTGCTTGCCAGGTTGCTGGTAGTGTATGGACTGCTTACCTCCTGTTGTCACAGGTTCATGTAGTGTTGAAGCTCTGGAAGAGTGGATTCAGCCTGGACAATGGCGAACTCAGAAGCTACCAAGACCCATCTAATGCCCAGTTTCTGGAGTCCATCCGCAGAGGGTGAGCAGAAAAACGTTCCTCCAGGTTCCATGTCAGTGAGAGGAAAAGAAGAGTCTGATCCAACTGTTTAAGAAGTAAACATTTGTAAGCAGATTTAGCACAGTGGAAGTACAGATTCACAGATCTGTGCCAAAAACCTTCTGTGTCTGTTTTTCTCCTTTGGGCCTTGAGCAGAGCCAAGTGACCAAATAAATATAGGTCTCTATTGTGCCTTTGAGCAGACGAGAGAAGGGGAGGCAAGACAAGTAGTCAGTAGAGTGGCCAGCTTTCTGTAGAGGCCCATTGATTTTCACAATTGGAATTGAAAAGTTTATTCTTCTACCAATCACTCTCACTCCCGTCCTGCTCTGTGTGAGTCCCAGCGTTGCCTTTTCTCCACAGGGAGGTGCCAGCAGAGCTGCGGAGGTTAGCTCACGGTGGGCAGGTGAATTTGGACATGGAGGACCATCGAGACGAGGAATTTGTGAAGCCCAAAGGAGCCTTCAAAGCCTTCACTGGCGAGGGTCAGAAACTGGGCAGGTAAAGAGCAGCACGGGTGAGAGGGGAGCTGCCTGCCGGGCTCAGCAAACTCTGCATATTGCTCACTTTGTCTAAATCTTTACAGAGTACTTCACATTTTATTTTTATAGGAGGGAGAGTATGGAGAATGCAGGCTTTGACATTAATCTTCTTTGCTTTCTAGCCACTTGACCTTAGACTGTCTAGTCTCAGTTTGCCCAGCTATAAAATGGGACTAACAAGAGTCCTAAATCTCCTTGATTATTATTGCGTGAAGAACATGCAGCGCTGCCCCACAATGAGCAGCCGGTATAAGCAGCAAGGGTAGCACATCGTTGCTTTGACTCTAATTAAGGGTGTTCATGGCAGGGGTAACCTTGGTGGCTTAAGGCTGGAACAGATACACATGTTCAGGACTCCCAGACTCTCCCTCCCAGAAAGCTCTGCGGCAGCATTGTTCGGGATCCAGCTCATTGTTGCCCAGTGCAGGCTGCCGGCCCACCATTATGGTAGCTCTTACTTCTGTGGCTCTTTCTGACATTCACTATGTCACTTCCTGTGACTTTTTCTGCCTTTATCCTCTGCCATGGCCTCCATCTTACATTCAAACCCCTGATAGGATCTTAGTAATTAATAGTCACTATTACCTCTGATAGGTAGAATTCTCCCACTAGACCCTTGACCGACCCATAGGCAGGCTTCCTTCTCTCAGCAGCCCACTCACTTTTGGGCCATGGTCATGGGAATCACTTGACCAATATTCTTCAGAGGGAACAGAGTGCACATGAGGGGCACTCAGAGCATATTACTGTCCTTATCTTACAAAGGGAAAGCTGAGGCTCTTGGACTTTAGGCGTTGCCCTTGGGTACATGACTGGTATGTGGTGGAGACAGGACTGGAATGCTGGCCTTCTGATGGGCATTCTTTCCCATGCTCCTATACAACAAGATACTCTCTCCGACCTAGATCTGGTCTTGAACTAGCCTCTGTCCTTGCTCATGTCACCCTTATCTGCAGGCATCAGAATGTGGTCTCTAAGCAGCTGTGCGTTTTGAGCTGCTGACTGGCCCTCTCCTAGAATCCCCTACGTCCCTGTCAGCCATTCATCCCTCATCGGGGGCAAGGGTCACATCTCAGGACATCAGAGACTATAGGGTTGTAATTTACCAGAACCAACATAGTTAAGTCTACCCTGTTCTCATCATTTCAGCTACCACATTGGGGTCCCTGGGTTAGTTCAGAACAGCTATTCTCAGGGTGATCCATCTGTACCTTCCCTGTCAGCTATGGTAAGCTTTGGAGAGCACCAGATAATTTTTTCTTTTATTATTAAAATGAAATGTGTTTATCTTTTTAAAAAAAATAGAAAATGCAGGTAAAGAATAAAAACTATCCCTAAATCTAACTCCCAGGTATATCCAGTTAGTATCTGGGAAGTATCCTTCTAGTCTTATGTATGTCGTTGTATGTGTAAACATGTTGTTTTATCACCTGCTGTTTTGCCTAATCTATATAGTATGGCTGTCACTCCACATCAGTAGATGTATTTTTGTAATATTATTTCTAATGCTAATATGTTTCTGTCTATGTACGTCCTATAATTGAACCAGTCCCTACTGTTAAACATTTAGGCAGCCGCCAGTATTATGAACGACATTGCAGTGAATATCTCTAATTAAATCTTTATATGCCCCTTAATCTTGGGCTAGAAGTAAAATTGCTGGATCAAAAGGTCTTCACATTTTTAAGACGTCAAACTGACCTCGAGAAAGGTTCTATCAGTTTTTTGCCCATCAGCAATTGTAAGGAAAGGCTCAGAAAGGCTCAGAACTCAGAACACTTTGCAGTTTGGGTTTGTTTGGTTTTGTAAGACTAATAAGAAATGCTTTTACTATGGGAAGGTCCAACAATATAATGTGTGCAAGACTCCACATCTCAAAAAATTAAAAATATTTTTAAGGTAGTCTATTTTAGCAGGACAGGAATACATACTTTATTAGTGTGGAGGGTGAACCCACAAGTCCAGACAACTTGATAATCATGTGTGAGGCTTTTCAGCTAAATACATGTTCATAGCCAATTCCAATTTCATTTTATTTCAGTTTTGGCTTTCAAAAAAAGTTTTATACAGCTAAGCAAGATGGGATGTTAGCTTTTGAATCTAAACAAATGGACAGGTTCCTTTTGGTTTTTTTCCCCCCTTAAATTTTACTTTTTTTTTTTTTCTTTTTTTTTCGGGGGGGGGTGGTGGAGAGGCTTTAGATTTATTTATTTTTAGAGAGCAGGGAAGGGAGGGAGAAAAGGGAAGGAAGAGAAACATCAATGTGTGAGACACACATTGATCAGCTGTCTCTTGCATGCCCCCAACTGGGGAGTTGGTGTACAACCCAGGCATGTGCTGTGACTGGGAATCGATCCAGCAAACTTTCAGTTCACAGGCCAGCGCTCAAACAATGGAGCCACACCAGTCACGGCCTTATTATGTTTTCCATTGTTATCTTCTCAACTAAAATGATCAGGAGTCAACCGTTGGAGAAATATTTCTAAGGTTTTCCTCAAAAATCAGTCAGTCCTGGATTTTTCTCCAGTTACCTGAAAAAATACTTTGAAGTGAATGAATAAATTGTTCTGAGTTGAAAAAATTCTTTCAGTTACATTAAATTTCGTTGTTGTTTTAGCTGTTGCAGTAGTTTGCATGGGAACTAATTTGAAGATGTGGGAAAGACTGCATGTATTTGAGTTTGAGTCGCAAATACCAGCCGTGCGCTTGGCTGGGGGGTGGTCGTTGCTGTGGGGGGATGACCTTCTCCTGCTTACCATGCTCTCTGGGGTGGCCGTTTTTTTAAAAGGGGATGAGAGGACTTCAAATTGTGGAAACCAAGCACCTTAGTGTCTCCTTTATTCCCACTACAAAGGAAATGAGCAGCCACATGATTCAGGCCCTTGATCTGAATGAGACTCAATCTCCCTGTGACTCATTATGTGATATTTTCAGGGAGACAGTAAAGAAGCTCCTCTTTCTGTAGATTTCTGATGCGATCTGACCATTCCTGCCCCTGAGTGGAATGCCCCACTGCTGCAGATGCCCCGCCACTGCTGGAGAGGATCGGCTCAGGTGATAGCAGTTGTCAGGCGCCAGAGACTGGGCTTCACCTGAGCAAATGCACATCGCTGTCCTACATGATGATCAGAGCAATTTACTCCAAATAAGAATCACAAGGCCTGGTATTGAGATTTCTCCACTCCCTACCCTCCTTTATGCAGCCTAGGCTGGGACTGCCTCTCTGGCAACCTTCCTTTGTAGCCCAAGGGTAGACAGTAGCATCTCTTGAGTGATTTGAGTCCAGAATTTAGGCCAATATAAGTGGAACGGGACCTTGAAGATAGTAATCAGCTATTTGAGTGTTTTACTATTAGCTAAGCATTATACTAAGCATTTCATATATGGTACAGCCTTTAATCCTGTATTGATCCCCATTCTATAAATAAGGGTGCTGAGGCTTATTATATTTTTATTGAATTTACTGGGGTGACACTGGTTAGCAAAATTATACAGGTTTCAGGTGTACAATTCCACAACACATCTGTGCACTGTATTATGTGTTTGCCACCGCAGTCAAGTCTCCATCCATCACTGTTCATTCCCCCGTGCCCGTCTCCAGCTCCCCCGACCTCCCTCCCCTCAGCAGTCACCACGCTGTTGTCCGTGTCCGTGAGTTTTTCTCTTTTTGTGTCTTTTTTGCTCATCCTCCCTACATCCCACCCCCTGACAGCTGTCAGCCTGCTCTCTGTCTATGAGTCAAGTCATGCCCAAGACCACGCTGCTGGCCAGTGCAGAGCCAGGTTCCCTCCCATCTCTGCTCTTGTCCTCCATACTGCATTTTCTCCTGGATGTTCTTACACAGCCACAGAGACTTTTTTTTGTGCTCTACTATATTCTGGGTATGGTGTGTTATTTTTAGCTATTATCTTAACTGGGAGATTTTATTTAACTCCCATTTTATTCATGAGGAAACTTCGTCTTTGGGCAGTGTCCCTAAATCAAGTCTAGGTCTGTCTGACTCCCAGACCTGGCAGGAGAGTGTGGCAGACGTTAGGAGCACAGGACCTAGATAGACAGCTTGGATTATGTCCTGGCTTCACCGCAAACCAACACTGGATCTTGGGCAAGTTGCTTAATCCCATTCGCTGTGCCTCGGTTTCCTCATCTGTAAAGTGGAGATGATGAATCCCCACCTCACAGGCTGTTGTGAGAATTAAGTGAAGTAATACATGTAAAGTACTCAGCATAGGGTTCAGCTTGGTGATAGATGCTTCATAAATGTACACTATGTTCATTACGCCTCCCTAACCCACCTTATTTTCAGAGTGTGTAAGAAAAACAATCCGAAGCAACCAGCCAAGTTCATGCCTCAGGCTTTCCTTGACCTTCAAATGATGAGTATCCTCTAAAGGCTGTGCTGGACAGAAAGCCAAAAACATCAGTTGCAACACTTGTAACTGTCCTGTGTTGGGCTGAATTCCTTGTGCTACACAAGGAGAAACTGAAGCCCTGGGAAGTTGAATGACTTGTTCAAGGCCATACCTCTTGTCTAGTTTCGTGATAGAGCTGGGACTAGATGGTGGGTTTTGTGCTATTTTTCCAGCATCACACTGACTCTCCTGAATAATAATGGCTGCTATTTAGTAAACAAATTCTCTGCAAGAGGTCAACAAGTATAACATGAAGAAAGGACATGGTAGTAGATTAAGTTCCCCTTAACTGCACAATCTCTTGAAATCTTTAATATGCTAGTGGCCTGTGATGCTGTTGGTGTAATAAGTGGCATTTCTAAAACCTTCCTGGAGGTACCTCAAGGGACTAGGACCCCAGGAAACACACTTGGGAAAGCACTTCCAGTTGAATTTGCTGAGAGTACCTTCTTTAAGTGTAAAGATCAGAGGGAAGGGAGAGGAACCAATCTAGTTAAAGGCTCTCATCTCATGACCTCTCCTCTACAGAGGTGTAGGCCAGGGCATCTGCTAAGAGAAGGCTGAGAATGAGATATAGGGTGGTTTACAGGAGAGAGGCAAAGACTAAATGCTTGTGGAGAATTGGGAGTTCTGTGTACATTTTGCGTTTGTTAGTCAGAAAATGTGCTTTATTTGATTCTTCCCTTTAATCCCCTCAAAAACTGAGCAAGGCAGATAGCCTTAACCCTTATTAAACATTCCTGTTACTACTGTTGTTGAAACTGAAGGATTTTAAGTAACTTGCTCAATACCACATAGATAGCTGTTTGGCAAATTCTAGCCCCATCTGCTTGTAAGATCTGAGCTCTCAACACTGCAGCCGACACCGTGACTTGTTCGTATTGTATAATTAATTTCTGTGGTGCCAGGCACTTAGTTGGCCTTCAGGAAATCTTGCCCCCCTCCCTCATAGTTGACACACGAGTGTGAAATACACACGTGAATGAGGTTGCAGTAGGGAATGCAGGCCTGAAAGTTCCATTGCAGGGGAGAAGTCTGGACTCATCCCTTGTATCCATCCCGCCAGCTGTTGGCAGGCTGTGTCAGGCCTGCATCCACTCCAGACTTGGCATTCCTCTCTCTCTGCTCCCCATTTAGCCTCTCTCATTGAGGCTCAAACTTATCCTGGTCTGTTGGGCCCTCCAGCTCTGCATCCCACTCCCCCACCCTCGGCTGTCATGCATACAGCTTTCCTTCCTTCTTTAAGCCCTTGTTCAGGTGAGGACACCAAGGAAGAGGAGGCTGAATAATGTGCCCAAGGTCACTAGAAGTGAGGGGAAGCTATCAGTAACTCTGAGTTTGAGGCAAATCCTGCTGAGCCTGTAAGTCCCATGAGGGCAGGCTGCTGGTCACTTTTTGTTTCAGCAGCACCAGAGACAATGCCAGGTACAGCAAATGCTTAGTAAAAACTTGAGACGGGATATCCCTCCTTCTAGGGGCTTTGTTTCTGTTCATGTCCTGACGCAGTCCTCTCTCCTCAGCACTGCACCCCAGGTGTTGCATACCAGCTCTCCAGCCCAACAAGCAGAAAACGAAGCCAAAGCCAGCTCTTCCATCTCAATCGACGAGTCACAGCCTACCACAAACATCCAAATACGGCTTGCCGATGGTGGGAGGCTGGTGCAGAAATTTAATCACAGCCACAGGTACCTTATGTTTTCTGGGCTAGCTTATTCTAGGAGGGTCCCAGAGAGCCCCACAAATGGGAGCAGGGGGGTGCCGTCCTTCCTCTTAACACCAGCGGTCACTCCATGTTTTCTACAAAGGAGGCAATGGGATGGGAAGGTATGCACGTCTGAAGTCTTTGGACCCTGCTTCCATTAAACGTTGCTAGTGATTGCTCACTTCCCTTCTGTGGGTCACACTCATCTGTAAAATTAGAGGACTGGATTCCTTAGGGGTTTTGCAGCCACCAAACTCTTTGTTCAAAGGAAATCTCATGCTAAAATCCAAGTGTAGAACAGATAAAATTTGAACAGCTGAGGCGAGAAGAGACAGCACCCACATCCCACCGACAGCTTTCTCCACCTCCTTCCCTCTGAAAGCACCTCCCTCTGAAAACCACTAGCTGTTAAAGTGACTTCCAGATCTGGCGTTTGAGAATTCTAGAATACCTGTTCTACTATGTGGGATCATGTGGCCTGGATCAAAGCAAACTATGCCTCCCCCATTTGAACGATGAAGAAACCCAGGCACAGAGTGATGAAGTGATTAGCGGGCGAGGATTGTTGCTAGTGAAGATATTTGGCAGTTCCTTTTTCTAGAGCAGCAGTGTCTAAATTTCATCAGTTATAGGCCAGGTAAACCAGAACCCACACATGGGGCTCAATGAATGGCTTGGCAGTCTTTGCGTGTTGACATGGTTCACATGTTGGATAAGCTGTGAAACAGCCCCAGGAGTACATGGAGGCTTTGGTCCAACATTTCTTCAGTAGGAACCATTTACCCGTTTATCAGGTGCTTTTCTGTTAAGGGAGTGAGTCCATCTCGCTGGTCTGAGTTCTTTGGCTCAGTTTCACTTCACTCACTAACTCCAGCCTTTCAGCGTGAGTGCTGCTCACTCCCCAGGGTGGACAGCGCATCCCAAATGCCTGCTGGCTGGTGGGTGGCAGGATGCCGTTTTCTAACAGTCTCAGACTCTATCATGGATGTCTGGGCCCTTAGGTGTAGCAAATGGTGGGTTGCATAAATTTTAAGGGTTGGGGGCAGAAAGAAATACCTATTTAAGTGCCCTAGGGAAAAGGCTGTCTGTCTGAGATGACTCCATTCTCATGATGACCAGGTTCAGGACACAGGCAGTGTCTAGACGAGGGATTCCTGGCAGTTAGGCATTGCTGACCTTTGGTTATTCTTCTCACTAATAGTTTTAGTAATTTACAGAAGAGATGTATTTGCTACCCTTGTGGAATTCATGTTCTACAGGAGGAAACAGACATTAATCATATCCCAGAATTGTTTGATTACAAACTTGAGGAGCATCACGGAAGCAGGATCAGGGGATGGAGACCAGGAACTTGGGAAGGCTGCCCTGTGGATGCAGCATTCGAGCCGAGGCCTAAGGCTTGATTAGGATTACAGGGAAAGGATCAGACAGAGGAGCCTTCTAGAAGGAGGGACTCAAATGTAGGCAGGGAGCATGGTGTGATGGAGAACTGAAAGGAGAACAAGGGGAAGGACAGTGTTGTAAAATTAGGCCTTGGGACCACAGTAAGGAGGCAGGTGTTTCTCCTAAAGAAAATGGGAACAACCCTGAAGGGTTTTAGGCGAGGGAGTGACCTGATCTGTTGTGCTTCCAAAGGAGAGCTTCGGCTGCTTGAGTACAGGGCCAGGGGAGGGGACTTGGGGGGTGTGGTGTAGCCTTCCACAGGGTGGGGTTTGTGGGCAGCAGAGAAGGGCAACTGCTCACCCACCTCCCACTCACACCCCTGCTCCACCAGGATCAGCGACATTCGACTCTTCATTGTGGATGCCCGGCCAGCCATGGCTGCCACCAGCTTTGTCCTCATGACTACCTTCCCGAACAAAGAGCTGGCCGATGAGAACCAGACCCTTAAGGAAGCCAACCTGCTCAACGCCGTCATCGTGCAGCGGTTAACATAACCGCCTGGCCTTGCCGGGCGGCCTCGCCTTCCTCCTGTGCTCCCCACGGCCAGCTGCCCCGTGGGGACCGCCCCTCAAGCCCCTTCTTGAACACCCAGCAGTCCAGTGCCACGTCTCCTCCGTAGCTCTGGGTTCTTAGATCTCAGTTGGACATTTGTTTTCTCTTTAGTTGCATTTCCTGGGTTTTTGTGACGATCAATGGACTTTAAAGAAAAAAATAAAAACAACCAAAAAAATGGAAGGAATATCACCAGCATGTTATACAGAACCTCTCCCACTGAAGTAGGCTTTGATTGCTTTAAAGTCATTTACCTCCAGGGCGTGCATAAAAATTGCTTGTGGCACACAATACCTATCTACTACGTGTGTCCACCTGCCACCCCCATGATGACAACTGGAGGATTTCCCCCTTTATAAGGAAGGAAGTGGGGGACTTACAGAAAGAGGCTTTGCAGCCACTTACTCCCATAGGAATAAATCTCTGCCCAGATGAAAACAGGCAGCAATGAGAGTCCCCTGAGGTGTGAGGTCAGAGCTAGATGCACATGATCCCTTCAGGTGAAAAATACTTCCCTGGGCTCCTTTCACTCAAACCTGGGAAATTCGAGTTTCCAGGCCTGGGCCAGTTGAGATTCTAGTGACACCTGCCAGTGCCAGCCCCAGCCCTTTCCTCCCTCATCACCTAGTGATTCTCAGTTGCTCTGTCATGGGTTTACTCATGTGCAGAAATGTGTACCTAAGGAATAGGTGGGGTAGCTTTTCATTGGGTAACGGCTCCTGCCAACCTGAGTGAGTTAGGGTATCTTGGTGAGAAACAATCAAGGTATCATTGAGCTATTCAATAACACATGAAAAATGTTGAAGGAGCGGGGGTTCCTGTGCTACCAGCACTTTTTACTTTGTTAGCATTTGCAGGAGGCCTGTACTGAGTAAATTTTGGCAGTAAGAGTAAGGTCTGTGCTTGGCTTTGGTGTGCAAATCTGCCTCACAGTTGTTCTCTGCCCTGCTGAGTTCCAACTTACAGCAATTCGGGCCGCCTGGTAGAGACCCCCTCCCCCATAAATAAGTGCTTTTTGTGTGTGTGTGCAAGTTTGGGAGAGGAGGATCACTGGGATCTTGGAAGCCTTTCCACCTCTCTATTAAGTGAACCACTGACTTAGAATCAACACTGACTCAGAATCTCCTGGTTTTGAATCATAACGTGCCTCAGTCCTCTTTCCAAGCAGCCCTCACCAATCACTCCTGCTTCACATCCTGCAACAAGCCAAGAACCAACACTACTTATACCCAGAGTTGGGGAACTCCTTGGATTTCAACCAAGAGCCATCTTGAAAAAGGGACACAGCTTGGTGCTTCTGATCCCAAACTGGCAGGGGCCTGCCAGGGCTGCAGCATCTGCCACAAGCGTGTCCTCCAGCAGGTCGCAGCAACTGTGGAAACAATGCAGGTCTGGAAAAGCTGTAAATTATTGTCACCTTGACCATTAAAAACCAGAATAAGGACAGTGGAGTTTGATACTTTCTGATGGATTGCTTTGAAGAGTTTATGTAATAACAGCAGCTATTGTAAGTACTTCAGTGCCTCACAATGGTCCCATTTCACAGTGCAAAACCTAAAGCCCAGCTCTCGCACAGCTGGGTAAGTGGTAAGGTCTGCCTGCTTCCAAAGCCCGTGCTCTTAATTGCCATGCCCTGTGTATATACACTTTGTCCCCAGCCCCAGCCTTGCACCCATACACTCAACCCCCTCCCACCCCACTTCAGGGTTGCTCCTTAAGTTATTAGTACACACCAGAAGAGATCACAAAAACACCACTTACAACCTGCACGTCTAGAAAATCACAAAGGCCTGTTGGGATTCCCACCCACCACGGTTAAGACGAGCTGGGTGTGTCCGGCCCAAGGTCAGAGGGCATGTCTGCTGTGGAGCCAGGCATCTCACTGGCACTGCATCCAGTCTGGGTGAGGACGTTTTCGGTCCTGGTCCTCTCTGGGTGGTCCGGAGAGAAAGCGTTCATCCACCCAGATCGGCTTTCACAGATTTTCCTTTGTTTTAGAAAGCATACTCAGCCACTGGTTCTGGGGCTTCTGAATTCAGGGCATTCATCCTCAGCTGAGGCATTTTGTTAGTTGGTGGACACATTTTGGATCCTCTCAAAAATTGCTTGGCAGATAAGGGAACCTCCTGGAGTTAAATAGGCCAGGCCAAGAGCATAGTGCAATGTATGGGACATGTCCTAATGGAAAGAGCCAGAATTTACAGTGACAAAGGCAAATTAGTTGTGATGATGCCCTTTCTAAGAAGCTCAGCTAAACTAGTCCCTCTTTTAGTGTCCCTGCTTGGTCTTGTAAACCACACCATGCCAAACAACCTTATAGGTATAGTTGGGGCATATCTGGTCGCTTCTTCAGAAGATGGCCACTGGAGGAGGCCGACGTGTGCAGCAGGAGAGAAGCATAACTTCGTGGCTTTGAGTGGCATTGCCAAAGCACCCCCAGAGGGGCAATGTCCTTTTGTGTGCCCACCAGCAGTTCAAAGCATGTGGGTCACCACCAGGAACTCTTTAAAGCTGACTGAGCTTATTCCATGGAAGCAACTGGTACAGAAGTGTGGGTTCCCTGCTGCTCTGTAGCCCAACCACTAGGATTTTCAGAAGAACTGCTGTCAGGACTTCTCCCTTCCAGGGCCAAATAAAAGAAGTTCTTTTAAAATAGGTTTACATCTGTGTCATGGTCTGTAGCTGTGGCCTCCCATTCCCACCCCCCACACACTCCCAGGTCCACTCTTTTCTCAGGCCAGGACAGAGAAGCAGAGCAGAAAACACATTGTTGACTTCTAGTGTCCAATCTGGTCCAGGCTGAGCTGTGTGGCTGCATCTCTCCTCACCGCGCGTCCAGTCTGTTGACAAGTTCCCAAGGTCCTCCTGCTAATGCATCCCAAACCCAGCCCCTCATCATCCCTCCCCCACAATCTCCCAGGTCCAGCCTCCACCATCTCTGCCATTGACAACTGCAGTGACCTCATTGGTCCCTGAAAACCCTATAGGACCTGGCCCCCGCCCATCACTATCCATTTGTCCTGCTTTATTTTCCTTATTCTACCTCCATATCGTGCACTACATACTCTCTCTGTGTGTCGTTCCTTTGTCCCCCCACGAAGGCAGGGGGGTTTTCTTCACTCTGTAGTCACTGAACACTTGACACAGTGCCTAACACATACTAGGTCTTCAACAAATGACTAGTTGGATGGACCTGTGAAGTGGAGATAAGACCTGCCTATCTAAAGGATAAAGGCAATGATGCTTAAAGTGCCCCATGTAATATTGCTTGGGTGACTGCAGTTACTCCCTTCCTCCCAAAGCAGGCTCTCATTCAGCCACAGGAAGGCATCGTTCTGAAGGGCACTTGTAGCTTCCAGCAAGGTTTCCAGGTTCTTGCAGCAAAGACATTGAGAGGGTGGAGCTAAAAGCAGATGTGTATGTGGGATGGGAGAGCAGGGCCCTTTTCCCCACCCTGCCAGGACTAGACATGGGCCAGTTACCCTCCATCTTGAGCATCTGAGACCCTCAATGCTAGGACCAGGTCTTTGATTCTACCAGTGATAGCAGCTGCCATTGTTTGATCACAACTTTGTGCTAGGCCTTACCTCGTGTAGTTTGGCAACAACCCAAAGGTACCATGGTTAGCTCATTTTATGGAGGGAGACACCGGCTTAACATGGTGAAGGGACTAAACTGAAGTTACACACCAAGTAAAAGGGAGAACCAAGATTTAAATCCCTGGCTGCCTGAACCCTTGGCTTTAGGAGGAGTTAGGTCAAGGGCCAAGCTATTGTAACTTCTGCCGGGTGGTTTCAATGAGGGCCCTTGGGGCCTGTTTGTACAAGGGGATGGACACAAGGAAATGAGTGATTCACAAGGAAACCAATGTAGCCTCATTATGAAACCTCAAATACATCCCTTTCTTAGAAATGGTTAGAGGATCCCATAATAAGGTGCTTATTTCCAAGTAGTCACAAGATGAAATGCACCTTACTACATGCAAAACTACCTACACCACCTCCTCCACCATCTCTGCCATCTTCCACCACATCATCCCCTAAGCATCCACTCTGCCGCCGTCACCTTCACCACCATCCCCACAATTACCAGCACCTCTGTTTCCATGGCCACCACCACCGTCTCCACAATCTCCACCATCTTCTCTTAGGACACTCCAGGCTCACTAACCTGCCCCCTTCCAGCCTCCTTTGCCAGATCTGTGTTTGGTTTTTTTGTTTGTCTGGTTGGGAGTGGGGTTGTTTTATTTTTTTTAGCACTTTATTACTTTCTATCACAACAAGATGCTCCAGACTCTTCTTGTATGTTTCCTACTCCAGTTTAAGAATCAGCCATTTTTCCAAAGAGCTCTGTTTTACTTAATTGGAGAATTGTATGAGAAACCAAGATCTGGCCACTAGGTAAGCTCATTGCTCTTTGAGTATTTTTCTTTTAGGCCATCTAAGCTAACAGAGCAAAGAAATACTCATACATGCCTGTATATTAACCCAAAATATACACATATCCATAAATATTTCTATATGTAACCATTTGTATCTATATTAAATGAGTTCTTATGAAAGGCTTTTTTAATAATGTCTATTTCATCATTGAGATTTTCTTTTTCCTTTGTTTCAAGAGATTTGTAATTGATAGCTGAATACTTCCCGTATTTGGTGAAAGATATAAATCTACACATTCAGGGAGTTAAGTGAACCACAAACAGGATAAAACCAAAGAAATCCTAAGCTCTATTTTTGAGATTTCAGAGCTCCAAGGAAGGGATCACTTCTACCGTCATCAGGGATTCTTACTGAGACACAAATGACTCTCTGTCTCCATTATAAACCATAAAAATAATGCACAGAGTAAAAATAAATCAGTTGAGAATGATATTACATAAAAAGTCAAATTTCATGATCTTTCTTTCAGTCCCACCTCTTAGAGTCACTCACTATTTCTGTTTTAAGTTCTTTTGGTTCCTAAATGGCAATTTTAAAAGATTTGAACATTTAACATTTTTAATTAGTATCTAAGCTTAAAATAAATCAATTTTTTGAAAAAGTTAATAACTAGGCTATGTATGAACATAGACTCAAAACTAAGTTGGAAAGAAAGGCTCTCAGTTACTTAAAAAAATCAAACAAATGTTTAATTGGTGTCCCTTGTGTTGCACAGCACACATCAGTCCTGGCATCCAATTCATCTTAGGCCTGGGCTACATATCACCACTGGTCGCTGAAATGATAAGTCACATGTTTTCTTCCCTCAAAGCAGCGAAGAAGAGGTAGTGCCAACATGAGGTCCTTGGTGAACTCCCACAGGAAAACGTAACCAAAGTCTTACATCTGTGGGTTGGGATGAATACTGTCTCAAAGGCAGGTCTGTGTTTTGAACTGATGCCATGAGAGAGCCACCAGATCACAATGAAAGTGAGGGAAGCCAAATCTGCTGGGCTTCAAGGAAGACTGGACCCCGGAACTCTCTGCAGTCTGACTTTCTTTAGGTGGTACTGGCAGTGGTGGTGGTGGTAGGGCTGTATGTGTGTGTGGGGGGGCCAGTGTCTGTCAACTGTTGGGACTCCCAACCTTTTGGGGGACTAATATCTATTTTGCCCTTCTTCTATAGGCACAGAACTCCTATTTTTTCATTTGACACACAGCCACCCAGAATGAAGCTGTGTTTCCCAGCCTCCCGTGCAGGTGCATTTGGCCATGCAAATAGGTTGTAGCCAGTGAGGCATGAAGAAAAGAGATGTAGGCAACTTCTAGGTCATGCACTTAAAGGGGATGGGATATGCTTTCACATTCCCCCTTTCCACTGTTTGGAATGCAAGTATGTTGGAGTCAGCTTGGACCACATAGAGGAGGGTAGGATCCGAAGGATGGAGAGGCACAAGTAGAAGGAACATGAGTCTCTGGAGAGCCTGGAAGTCAAGCTGTCCTGCTGCCTCTGGACTGTTAAAGAAGACAGCAACTTCAGTCACAAGGTCCCTGAGATTCTAGGGAAGGGGGCACAGATGTTGAGAAGAGTGTCAAATGACTCTGAAGTCATGTTTAAAGCACCTGAGGAGCACATGCAGGAAGACCCAGGGAAGGATTAGTTCACATCTACCTCCCTCAGGTCCCAGGGCCTCACAACGCTCCCTTCCGGCAACAATGCCTCCCAGAGTTCCTCCTGCCTCCGACAGCCCAGCACACAGAGCAGGTTAACTCCTTCAGACCTTGGCTAAACCTGGCTACCTCAGGGAAACAGCTCACTACACTTCAGGCTAAGTTGGGCATCTGTTACGTCTCTCAGAGCATAACGCCATGGGTCTGTTTTTCACAATACTCATAGATTTGAAGCTTTACATTTATTGTGTGGTTACTGGTAATCTCTCCTTCACCAGAATGTAAGTTCTGTGAGGTCAGGGACTGAGTCTATCTCTTTCACTGCTGTTTCCCCAGCACCTAGCACAATGCATGGCATATAGCAGATGCTCAATAAGAATATATGTAATTTATGAATGAATGTGTGAATAAATCCAGTGTAGTAATGACTACTCCTCCAACACAGAAAAGCAGAGCTCATTATCTTGAAC
This sequence comes from Pteronotus mesoamericanus, assembly GCF_021234165.1. Classification (NCBI taxonomy): domain Eukaryota; kingdom Metazoa; phylum Chordata; class Mammalia; order Chiroptera; family Mormoopidae; genus Pteronotus; species Pteronotus mesoamericanus. The sequence goes on along the minus strand of NW_026555105.1, from coordinate 21,732,185 downwards.
CATTTATTAAACACTAACATGAAAGCACATGTGCGCTGACCTCTCACAATCACCTTTTTACAGGATGTGTGTATACTTATAAGTGTGAAACTGCTGAAAGTCACCCAATCACCGGCGGACCCCAAAATAGTCTTCCCATTTTTCAGATGCGGAAACTTGGTTAAAGAGATGCCGGCCTGGCTGGACGCTACGAGAAAATAAGAAGCGGGGAGGGTGGAGAAATACTGCCATCAAACAGTAGCCCTCGCAGGGCTCAGCGCTTCCGGGCTTCCGGTTCCCGGGCTCCGAGGCCCCGGCTCCGGGACGTGCGCGCCGTGTGGAGCGCGCACGTAGGGCGGGCCGTGCGGGGGCGCGCGCGTGCGCAGGCGTCGCTCGGAGGGACGAGGCAAAGCAGAGCAACCAGCGCCAGGTCTGGTGTTGGTCCACACCGCCCCTCGCGCCGCCCGCCGGTCCCGCGTCCGCGTCCGCCTCCGCCGCTGCCGCTGCCGCCGCCGCCGCAATGGGAGTGCAGGTGGAGACCATCTCCCCAGGAGACGGTGAGTAGGCGCCTTCGACGGTGCTGGGGCCCCCGCTGCCGTGCGCATCCGCTCCCCTCACCCGTCTGTCTGTCTTCTCAGGGCGCACCTTCCCGAAGCGCGGCCAGACCTGCGTGGTGCACTACACGGGTGAGTCGCCGGGCCCGCGGGGTGGGGGGCTCCGACCCGGGCGCAGCCTGAGGGCAAAGGCCCGGGGCGTGGCGGCGGCGAGGCCCGCGTGGCCCGAGGCTCAGGCCTGGGCGGTGGCAGCGCCCCCGAGGGGGCAGCCTCGGGCCTGCGGAACCCGCCACCGTCTGAGCCGGCGCTTGCGAGCGCTGACCTCGGGCCCGGTGTTCCCTCGTCCTCCACAAGCAATTTCGTGCCTCAGACGCTGCCCTTATACCCACTGCACAGATGAGGAAACTGAGGCTTGAGGAGGCGAAGTCACTTGCCCAAGGTCGCGCTCAACAATTGGCAGAGCCCCGGCCAGGGACCATCGGAAAGGATTTGCACCATTTCTGTGTCCTGGTTGACACCCTACACTCCCCACCCCCGCCCTGCTCTGGCCCTCCCTTCGATGGAGATAAGGAGGGCGAGGTACTTCCCAGTGTGCGGAGCTGCCTCTTCCCCCCGGGAAGTCGGGAAGTCGGGCTTCAGTCGCCCCGCCGCGGGTGGAGCCGGTGGAGAAGCGCCCCAGTTCCTAAGTCATTGCTTTGACCCGGGCTGGCCACGGTGAAGCTGGATCTGCACGGTCTTTCATCTCTCTTTACTTTCGAGACTCTTACACATCCAAGCTTCAGTGGCGGTGGCGGCTCAGGCTGACAGAACGTGTCAGTTAGTCCCCCAACCCTTGTAGGAGTGGACTTTTCTCATCTCCATTTTAAAGGTGAGGAAACTGAGGCCCAGATCGGATAACAAACAGATAATGTAAGCCAGAGGAAATCGTAGACCCTCAGCCAGAATCCCGACCTCAGAGGCGAATGCCTTGAGACCATCTTTTATTCCATGCCCTTACAAGGTCCTCCTGGGTTGTGCTGGGGAGGGGAGAGGGGAGCCTGAGCAGGCGGAGACTCCGTGGCTGTGGGTGGAGGGAGGGGGATTGGTGCAGCCACAGTTGCCGATATGAATCATTTTTCCTCCCCCTCCTCCTTCCCCTTTCTCCCCCTTCCAACCCTTTCTTCTGTTCCTCCTCCTACTTCCTCTGTTTCTTCTCTCCTTTCTCTTGGTTCTTTTCCTCCTCCTGGGTAGTAAGGTGTAGGCAGTTCTGACTGAGCTGCTCAGGTCTCCCCTTCTAAGCGTCACCCTTCTCTCCCAGACCGTGGTGGGGAGCCCTCTGCGGAGGGAAATGACTTTGATTAGGAAAAAAGGCAACTAAAATCCCCCTCCAGCAGCCTTTTATTTCTCTGGCCTTTCTCTGTGGGTGGAAATATGGGTAGAGGATAGAGGGAGTTAAGGAATAGAACCTTTTAAAAGGCTACTGAAGGAGGAGGTATTGAAATCCATCTCTGTAGGGAACAGTTTCATGCCCGTGAATGAAACTGGAAAGTGGTTTTGACATTTTAAACGACTGTCTTTGTAAGCCTCGGCCAGCACCTGGACCTAGGGCGTCCACTGGGGGAGACCTTGTCAGTTAGGTTGGTTTTGATCAGTTGGATGAGAAGAGTAACCGTTGCCTTTTACAGGGCTGGGGTGAGGGGGCAGTTCGTTCAGATCCCACAGCCAACCAAGCAGAGACGGGAACTCGGGCGATTAGGTGACTTCTGCGCCCCACTTCTGCCCTCTAATTTGTGAATAGCTGCATTCAGATAATTGGCTGCTCTTACACACCAGTCCCACTCCCAAGTCTCTGCCCCTTTTCCTTGGCTGACCCTTCTCCTGAGCCGATGGCAGGACTGGACACCGGCATGCAGGCAGAACCACATTTCACTGTGCCTCTTGATGAATTGTCCCCACACAGCACGTCTGGAGCCTTTTTCTAAGAGAGCAGATGGCCGTGGGACCCAGAACACCATCAGGGCTCCCAGTGCGTCTTCTCCAAGTCTGTGTTTTTCCTTGAGGGTGGCACCCACTCACACGTTCCCAGAACAGCAGCAGGACCCTGGCATGCATTAGGACAAAAGCTTTCTTTTTTTATTTCATTTTTGATAAGCCCTACAAAGGCGCCTTAGTGAGAAGTCAGCTCTGCCTCATGCTCACAGAATAGGTTGTTCTCAGGCGGGTGGCTTTGTTCCTGTGGGCCTTTGCCACCAGCCTTCAGGAAGAACCTGTTTAAGACCTGTGGGGGTGTGAGAGGAATGGGTTGGTGCTTTGAGATTTCATCTGTGGTAGTTAAGGCTTTTAAGCCACTGGGAACAGAATCCAACTTGAGGGAACATGATTGGTGAGGTGCGGGGAGCAGCGGGGTGTAGGCAGTGAGAGTACCATAAAGATCTGAGTCTTCAAATGCGGGAAGCCCACTGGGCCTTACGAAGGGAGAAGAAATTCTCATGGTAGCCCTAGTTTTCATCTCTGCTTTCTCTGCCTGGCCGCATTAGTAATTTCCTGTTATACATTTGTTTTTCTCTTTCAAGGGGTGGATGGTAAAAGTCCCCTTTGAGCCCCCGCCCCACCACAGACACCCCCCAATCCCACGCTCAGTCTTTGTGTCTCCTTTTGAGTATCTAGCTCACATTGCTTGGCATTGTGACTCCAGTGATTACAGTTCTAGGAGGAAGAACCTGAATGGCCCAGGTTGAGGTCAGGTGAACACTCTTGATCATCCAGTCCACTCTGGCCAGGGGTTCACTGCTACTGATTTGGGGGCAGTCCGGAGAAGTAACAGTGCAGTAAGGTACTTGCCAAAATCTTCCCCCAGCCACTAGAGATATGTGTGGCACACACTGACTTTTACCACAGGGGCATTTTCAGTGCCACAGGTGGCTGCCAGTAGTAGACTTGATGTCACTCTCAGGCTCCGTCTGAGCATAGCATGAGCATCGCCTCAAAGAAAGGCCCCCTTTTTGTGGTCCCAGAAGAGAAAATGAAAACTTGACTGTCACCCGCCAAGCACCTCCTAGTAGCATGACAGGCACTGAGGTGGGAGGGAGGAGGTGGAAGGATAACCTGCCACACACGTGTGCCTTGAGTATCGAGTGAGTTCTCACAGCTTCTTCCTTGCCTCCAGTAGCTTTGTCATCTTGATTGTTGAGCTTGTCCTGACACAGAGCTAGGCTTACATCCCTTTTACTCACATCGGCAGGCCACGTGCCTGCCATTGTCAGAGCAACCTCAAGTGGATTGTGACGACATTCTTTTTTTATCCTCTTAAATAGTAGTTGACATCTTGTCCTTGGAGGCAGGTTTGTCAGTAGCCTGGCTTCTGACTGAGAAAATCCAAGGGTCCCTCAGCTCCGTGTCCTTAGCAGTCCCACTTGGAGGGCAGCTGAGCTCTCAGGGCAGGTATGGGTCACTTGCCTGCAGCCCCTCTCTATCCCCTTTCTTTTCTTTAGCCCCTGTCTTCCCTCTCGTCTCTGTTTTATTCCATCCACATCCAACTGGGTGTTTCTTGGCTGATGATCTGGTGTCTGGAGGAGGGCACACCCTCAGTGAGAACCCTCAGATGGCTCCCCCGCCCCATGCTCTCTTCAGGTAGACAGGCTGTAACAGTTTGGGCTGGGCTGCAACAGGACCCTTCCTACAGCAGATGTTTAATGAGCAACAGCAACAAGCCAGGCAATAGGGATGTGGCCAATGAACCAAAGAGTCAAAGACATGATCTGGTGGGGCTTCCCTGGGTGTCAAGACCAGTAGCATGGAGGTATGACATAAAGTGGCGAGAAATACTGTGGAGAGATTGAAGCAGGGTGAGGGCTTGGGGAGGAGACTGGCTGCTTTTAGTGAGGGTGGTTGGAAAAGGCCTCTGATAAAATGACATTTTAATATTTACTGAAAGGAAGTTGGGGAGTGAGTGGCGTGGCCATCTAGGGGAGGAGGTATGCCAGGCCGAGGAAAGAGCTAATACCAAGGCTCTGAGGCTGGAGCACCCGTGTTAGGGGAACAGCAAGAAGACCAGCGTGGCTGGCATGGATTATGTAAGAGGGGGAGCGGTAAAGGTGATGCGATGGTAGAGCCTTGTAGATTGTTATAGGAACATTCTCTTTCTCTCTGAGTAAGGTGGGATCATTGGGGGCATGAGCTGACTTGGGTGTTAATAGGCCCACTGCCTCCTGGCTACTGTGTAGACATTGAACTACTGGGGGCAAGGCCATAAACAGGGCCCTGCTTGTATCCTGGGCATGCAAAGTGTGCTAGCCTGGGGAAGTGCACAGAGCTGGTGCCAAGTGGATGTCATCCCAAAGAGGATGTGGGTCCTTCATTGGGTTCACATCTTGCCTCTGCCATGTGTGACACGTTATGAGTGTGTGGGAAAATTGTCCCATTTTCCTGAGCTTCCATGTCCCAAATGTAAAATGGGAGTGACAGTGCCTGGTGTGAGGAGTTTATGGGGCAGGTACATCCTGGGAGGAGCCGTGGTAACAGTGATGCTGTTGCACAGTAAGTCTGTAAGACTTACTGTGTCCAGGTACCGGGCAATGTATCCTCCCCACCCCCTGTCTTTCATCCAGCTAGCACGACCTGTGGCGTCTAGCTAGAGTGAGAGAGAGGAAGAGCTCTGGTCCCAGCACTGCAGCTCCTGGACTGGCCCAGATGTTCATGCAGTTTAGGGTCATGGAGGTGGATGAGCCGAGACCTCACTCTCCTTTTGTTTTACAGATGGGGAAATAGGCACCTATAAAAAAAGACATGAATCTGAGCTAGGATTCATGTTAAAACAGTCTTACATGTTACCTACAGAATATAATAACTAAGAAAGCTGTAGCCATTCTCTTAAATTTGAGGACCAGAAGAGGTTTTTAGAGTTTGTTGATTTCTGTGAGGATGAGAGGGACAGAGTTGGACTATACCAGCTTTGCCATGTGGGCAAGTTAAGATACCAGCCCTTTTTCTTCCCAGATTTCCTTAATACTATGAGATTTTAACATCTTCAAAATAGATCTTGCTACAGCCACATATTTTCTTTCCTTTGGGATTGTGATCACCAAAATACAGAATCCCACAGATGAGAGCAGAAGGCTTGCTTGTCTTCAGTGAACCAAAGGCCCCAGAGCATTGTTGTGTGTATGTGCAACTCTTATTTGTGAAATTTTCAGACACAGAAAAATCAAAGTGGAACTATAAATACTCATGTGCTCACCACCTAGGTTCCACGGTGGTTGATATTTTGTCACATTGGCCATTTCTGTCTATTTACGGGATATATATCTATATAGATTTTTTTTTCTCTTGGGGGGCTGTGTTTTGATGAGCTATTAAAGTTGCAGGCATCATGATACTTTACTTCAAAATACTTGAGCACGCTCTGAGAGTGAGAATAATCTCCTTATCCTCCTACTGGTCTCACCTAAGAAAAATGAAAATGATTCAATAGTATCTAAAACCAAGTTCATAAAAAATAAACAAAATAAAATTATGAAATTAAAAAAACCCCAAAAAACCAAGTTCATATTGAAACTGCCCCAGTTGTCCTCAAAGTGTTTTTAATAGCCTTTTTATAAAAGAGCAGAATCCAGTTTAGGTTTACTCATTGCAGTTGGATATTCTGTCTGTAGTATCAACCTAGAAGAATCCTCTTGTCGCTTTTAATGACCCTGTTGTTTCAAAGGCAGCAGACGAACTATCTTATCGAATATCCCATGTCCGCCTCATTGTTTCCTCCTGGTGTTGTCTAACTCCTTCCACCGCCTTGATTTCCTGTATACTGGACTCTGAATGTCTGAGCAGTTTTTGGTTAAACATTTGAGTGTGAAGACTTCATACATCATGCTGTGTACTTCATACTCAGCACCCTGTGGGAGAAATTACTATATGTGGTGCTAAATGTGATTTCTCTTGTAAAGGTACATTTTCCCGTTTGCGAGGAGCAGGCAGTCTGTGGAATTTCTGCACATGCCATACATGCTCTGCTCCTAATCAGCCTTCTCCCTACACCAATGATAATTTATACTCAAAGAAATTATTTCATTGGCATTTACAAAGCGGCAGTTTTAAAGTTCTTTCATACCTTCTACATTTGTTAGCTGCCATTCTATAAAGTAGGGCTTTTTAAAGTAGCTTCATTCTATAAAGCTTTATTCTTTTCCTTTAATTACGAATTTTTGAAGTGAGGAGTTGGTTTTATAGCCATCCTCTGTGGTAGCAAGTGACTTCCCCCCCTCCCCCGTGGGTTTGTTTTTAGTATCCTGAGGACATAAATTTTCCTCAGGGCCTTAAAATCATTGATATTCATTATTCTTTTTGATACATTGTCCCAAGTTTTGCCAGTAGGAGTCCCTTCAAACCTTTTTGATGAGCTCCCACTTTTCCTAAATCACTACCTTGGTTTCACTACTCTGGCCTTGGCTGTAGTCACCACTCCAAAGAGCTCTCGTTCCTTTTAGTGGGTCTCATAGACTTTTGTTTTCATTAACAGCTTTATTGGATATAATTTATGTACCATAAAATTCACTGATTTATGCATAGGCCCTTTAACTTGAACTTTTATTGTTGGTTAAAAACTGATTTTTTTGTGTAGCGCTAATGGGTTCACTGTATTTGCAAACCAGGGAATCATTTGTCTGCCTTGGGATTTTCTCTAAAAATAGTATTGTCACCTGCTATTTCCCATGGAAAAGGCCAGGGGTATTTTGGATAACTGAGACATGGACTATTCAGTTCTCCCTTTGGTGCTCCTGGTAATGTTAGCTTGTTTTTACTTCTATTTTTCCAGTCCTGTTTTTTTAACCTACTACTGAGGAACTGAACTAGATCTTTGCATTCCTTCCCCCAGGCCCCTTTAACTTGAGCCAAATAAATTCTCGCAGTTCAGAAAAAAGCAGGAGGAAAGGAAGAGCGCAGGCAAAATAATCAGCTCCTGGATGCTGCTGTCTCTGCTCTCATTGCCTTTACACCTCCCCTCCCAGGAGCCTGCATTCACTTCCCCACACACACCAAGCCTCCCCTTCCAGGAAGGCCTCTGTCCCTATGCTTAGGTGCCACCACACTGCTCCCATTCCCCACCACAAGGTAGGCTGTTACCACAGCTTAAATGACAACCTCTCAGTGGGTCTCCCTGACTCTTTATTAAAGTGCTTGTTCACACATGCGTGCGCACACACAGCAGTGCTCTCTGATTTTCCTACAGGACACTGTTCATTTCCTCCTTAGCCTGTCTCTCAGTCAGACTGTGTGTAGTTAACATCTATTCTTTCTCCAGTAGACTGCAGACTCCAGGAGGCCAGATCCACACTGGGGGTGTTCTCCCGGGTCCCCATCTGTGCCTGGTATGGAGTAGGTACTCAGTAACTGAATGAGTGGTCCATTAGGATGATCTGGCATAGACTTTAGCTGCAGTGTGAAAAGCCCACATTCCTGTAATGATTGGTATAACATTCCTGTTTCCTTTAAGTTAGAGTAAGAAAGAAAATATCTACAATATTTTGGACTTTGCCCAATCCTTATGAATTAATAAAATTGTGACCACTTCTTCCTTTCACACCCACTGCACACAGGTCAGCACACCAAACCCTTCTCCCAGTCATTCAATAAATGTGTGAGAAATTAAGGGAAAGCCTCAGTCTTGCCCTGAAGATGCCTATCTTGTAGGGGGTGCCTTCCTTTGTGCTTACCGTTATAAGAGGTGCCGGGAGCAGCAGACACCTGGGGCTGTGAGTGCCATGCGGTCTTGGATGTGTGTGGCTCAGTCAGGCAGGAGGAAAGGGTTTAAGTGTGTGCAAAGGCCTTGAATGGGGGAAAGATGCTTTTGATTTTTCTACATGGTACTGTTCTGGATACCAAGAATATGGGGGTGAAGAACACAGTCTCTGCCATCACAGACTTAACAGTGTAGTGGGAGAGACAGATGGTAAAAGTGATTAATAAACAAAAATATATTGTACATTAGCTAGTGAGTACTAAGGAGAAGGCATTAGAAGGTTGAGATTTTAGACAAACCAGTGAAGGCCTCAATGAGAAAGTGACATTTGAACAATGACCTGAAGGAGGTAAGAGAGTATTCCATGGGACTATCTGGGTAAGAGTATTTTAAGCAGAGGGAACAGCAAGGACAAAGGTTCCAGGGTGGGCATGTTCCTGCTATGTATACAGAACAGAAATAGACAGTTTTCTTGGAGTGGGGAAGGAGGAGCATAACCAGGTGAGGTCGGAGAGATGGCTGTTTTGGTGGCAGCTCTTACGTGGCCTTGTAGGCCATATTAAGGACTTTGGCTTCTTCTGAGTGAGACAGAGAGCTACAGGAGGGTTTTGAGCAGAGGAGTAATAGGGTCTGACTTTATTTTTAAAAAATGTCCCTCTGGCTGTTGTGTCAAGTTTAAACTGTAGGAGAGAAGGGCAGAGAAGCAGGGAGACCAGGGAAGGAATTACTATAAGAATCTGGAGCCAAGGTCCAGAACTCATGCCTTTAACTATTGCACCCTACAGCCTCCTGCCTCTGTGTTGTCTGGAAAACTGAAAACAGAAAAGAAAACCAAAGGTCATGTATATTTCTGCTATTTCCAGTGTGTTTCATTCTGTGCATCCACCCACCCCCTATGAGATATAATGTGGCAGTCTTTTTTTTTTTTTAATTTAATCTTTAGTGGGGGTTTTTTCCATTACCATTTAGTCTTCTTATACCCACCTCCCCCACCCCAGCGATCACCACACTGTTTTCCATGTCCATGAGCCCTTCCTTTTTGCTCAATCCCTCCACTTCCTAACCTCCCCCTTCTACTAGCTGTCATCTGCTCTCCATCTATGAATCTGTCTCTGTTTTGCCTGTTAGTTCAGTTTGTTCATTAGATTCCACATATGCGCGAAATCATATGGTATTTGTCTTTCTTTGAGTGGCTTGTTTTACTTAGCATAATGTTCTCCAGGTCCATCCATACTGTTGCAAAGGGTAAAATTTTCTTCTTTTTTACAGCCAAGTAGAATTCAAATGTGTCAATGTCCCATAGCTATTTTATCCACTCATGTATTGATGGACACTTGGGCTGCTGTCATATCCTGGTGATTGTAAATAACGCTGCAACGAACATAGGGCTGCTTATGTTCTTTCGAATTAGTGTTTTGGGTTCCTTCGGATATATTCCCAGAATTGAGATCGGTGGGTCAAAAGGCAGCTCCATTTTTAATTTTTTGAGGTATCTCCTTACTGCTTCACACAGTGGCTGCACCAGTCTGCACTCCCACCAACAGTGCAGAAGGATCCCCTTTTTCCGCATCCTCGCCCGTGCTTGTTTGTTTGTTGATTTATTGATGATGGCCATTCTGACTGGTGTGAGGTAATACCTCACTGTGGTTAATGTGGCAGTCTTATGTATCTTGTGATGAAGTGGCAAATGGAAAGACATGCCCACAAGGACATGCATGCATTCTGGTTTGTGTTCTGGGATCCTGGTATTCTTTCCGTCATGGGCCCTCCATTGAAAACACACTTTTAGGCATAGAATATAGAGGGATTTAGCCAAAGATTAGAAGCATTTCCAGATGGGAAATATTTTTGCACTCAGTTTGTGTGATGGAGAGAAAGAATCTGGTTCTGTCTTTGGTAGGCATTCGATCTTTGATCATACCGTAAGTAGGTTCTCAGAACTCCAATTCAGGAAGGGTGCCCTATGGATGAAAGCTCAGAGACTTGGAAACAGGACAAAGACATGAATTTTGAATTAATACCTATTAGCTGCCTTAGTGTGTAGAATCTCTTTTCACCCATCATGGTTGGGTCAAATGGATAGTTGATACATTCATCATAAAAGTGACATGGCTTATGTAAACATTTCAAATCCAAACATAAATCATTGGCTAAATGATAGTATCTTTCTTTTAGGATGGCTCTTCTGGTGGAGTTTACTGTCAAGGTTCTTGCAAAACCTAGTTTTGGCTTCTTTTAAGCTAGAGCAGAGGCTGTTGTGAGGTCATTTAAATGCCAAACCTTTCTAGATTTTTAAGATTTTTTTTCTCCAAACACACATTGGTCTCACCCACACACAATTATTCACCAGCAATATTTTTTAGTGATTTGCATTTATTGAGTCCTTCCAAGCAGTCATCTAGAGCTACTCTTTTTCTCTTCACACTTATCTATCATTTATTTACATACTACTTAATTATGTTATTAACACTCAGTAAGTAAAACTGACATAAATGGATTCAGCATCACAGAACTGACTGACCTTGGGTAAGCACAGAACTCACATGGAAAAGAAGGAATTAGGGACTGTGGCAGGAAGGAGCTTTCACGAGGCTGGGGCTATGGTTCTTACAAGAGTCTCTGGCAAGGCAGTTAAGTAAAAGGTGTTTGAGAGAGCATCTGTATATAGTAAGAAGGAAGGGAAACAAAGAAGCCTGAGTAGGTCCATCCTCTTATGTGGGAAATGTTCCTGGTGGCTTCAAGTGCAAATCTACAGAAAAATTGGCAACTTTGAATTTGGTTCCCCCACCTCCATTCCACTATTGGACTTTTTGTACTTAAGAAACTACCTATTGAGTTAAAAATAGAAATCTTTTCTCCCCCTCTGAGCTGTAAAAGGCAAGACTTTATTTGTTTTGAAAGTTTGGGGTTTGGGATGTTCTCTTTTTGTTGTTGCCATTTTTTGATATAGGTTTGAGTGTTTTGTCTTTTCATCTTAACACTTTCATATTTGGACCCCTGTAAAATGCTGCATGTGAAAACCACCTGCAAAGATTGATCAGCAACTGAAAACCACATTGTGAGTCATGAGCTGTAACTATAAGTGCTAAAGGCATAACTCAACCGTTGCCTTCTTCAGTTGCCTTCTGGAGACCCCAGATTTTTACAGTTTTTCTCACTGATCAGCCATCTTCCCTTATCCCATTGAGGGTATATGGTGACTCTGCCTTCCACAAAGCAAAATAAACTGAAAGTGACTCTGTTTCTGTTAGATTATTAGCAAAATAACAACCCAGTGGTCCTCTTGAATCTCTAAATCCTGGCCTTAACCACTGCTTCTGTGACTTCGGCACTTTGCTTAGGAGCTGCTGGCCAAGTCCGCCTCTTCTGGTTCCTTCAGAGCAAGAGCAGTCTCAGACGCATGAGCAGCAGGAAAGAGCAATGTGCTGATTGGGACATGAACACAGGACTCTTCCCCATGCCTGTTGTTGTTGTTGTTGTTGTTGTTGTTGTTGTTGTTGTTAAAGCCTGCATGTCCCTTTCCAAGGATTTTTGTCTGGTTCTTCACCCCCAAAAACAGCTGAACAGTTTGGGAGGAGACCCATATGAAAGTGACATCAACTGCCTTACAGCCAGAGAACAGTTCCTCATGCAACTGTAGCTTGCTTTCTTTTCTTTTCTTCTCTTTTTTATCTTATCCTCGCGCGAGGATATGTTTATTCATTTTAGAGAGAGAGAAACATCGATTGGTTTCCTCCTATATACACCTTGACTGGGTATCGAACCCACAGCCTTTTGGTGTATGGGACCATGCTCCAACCAACTGAGCCCCCTGGGCTAGGGCCAGTCGTAACTTTAGCTCCTTTCATGGTCTTACAATTTTAACTGGAGACCCCAGATTTTCACAGTTTTTCTCACTGATCAGTAATTTAAAGGTGTTGAAAGTAAAAACTGCCACCCTGGGATTGCTTCTGAGATTCTTACTACCATATAGGGAAGAGGTCTAAATATGGAAGCCTGGTGCTTGTCCTGCTGGTTCTTAAAAATTGTGCAAGTGAAGCAAGTCCAAGAGTGCTTTTGAGTGCCGGCATTGTGAGTGCCAGGAATTGAGCTGAGTGCCACAGGGACATAGGACTCTGAGTCCAGGTCTGTGACCTTGAGGTGGTTCTTGAAATCGGGAATATGGACCTGTCCCCAGCAGATTTGGGGTCATAAGGTATATAGGTTTGTGTGTAGTGAGATAGGAAATCAGTCAGTTCTGGAAATAGAATGTCATTCTGGTGATGATTTTCACGAAGAGTGGCCTTTGGAGCTTAAAGAGTGTCAGCTGTCATGTCTGAACTGTAACTTCAGTTGCCTTTGCTCAGCAAGTGTGCTTTCTCTAGGAAATTATGGCACCAACTTGGTAGGAGGTTTCACTGTTGAAGGGCTCTAGGTCCTGGCACAGAGATGTCCAGAGTTAAAATAGGAGCAGCTGCTGAGATTTGACATGCTGCCTGCTTTACCTGCTCCTGCCCCAAACAGAGGAAGCACCTTATCATCTACTGCTAGGTTGGGTGTAGTAAGTAAACATGTGTGAGATTTTAGTAAATATCACATTTTTTCCCTTTCAAAAAAAAGTTTTATAGGGGCATAACTGCCATCCAATAAACTGGCCATATATAACGTGTACAATTTCTTAAGTTTTGATGTGTTTCTGTGTTACCCTTTGGAGCCTTGGCCTTCTTCCCGTTTCCAACAATCACTGATACACTTTGCTGTGAGCACGGATTACTATGCATTTTCTAAACCTTTATATAAATAGAATCATACAGCATGTACTCTTTTTTTAATTTTTCACATAACACTTGGCATTCAATATTATATTAGTTTCAGGTGTCCTTATGTATTCATTTTTGTCTGGCTTCATCCGCTTGGCATAATTATTTTGAGAGTGTTATGTTATTCCATGTATTAGGAGTCCATTCCTTTTTATTACTGAGTAGTTTTTTATTGTATGGATACACTTCCTTATCCATTCACCAGTTAGCATGTGATGGGGTTGTTCCAGTTTTTGGCGAATACAAATAATATAATAAGTCTGCTATGAACGTTTATATATAAGTCTTTTTGTGTGGACATAGGCTGTCATTTCTCTTGTATAAATATCCAAGAGTAGAATGGCAGGGTCACATGCGATATGTATGTTTCACTTAAACTACCAAGCTCTTTTCTGCAGTGGTTATTCTATTATCTGTTCCCATCGTCAATATATGAGAATTCCAATTCCTCCATATCCTTACCAATACATGGTACGATCAGTCTTTTTAGTTGTACTCATTTTAATCAGTAATCGTCATGCCTCCTAGTGGTATTTGCATTTTTGTAGTGGCTAAGAAGGTTGAGCATCTTTTCATGTGCTTACTTGCCATCTGTATATCTTTTTCATCTGTTCAATTTTTTTGCCCTTTTTCAATTGTTTGTTTTCTTAATTGAGTTTTGAGAGCTCTTTATATATTCTGGACATAAGTCCTTTATGAGATATTTGCTTTGCAGAAGTTTTCTCTCAGTCTCTGACTTAACTTTGCGTTCTCTTTAAAGTATCTTTTAAAAGCACAGATATTTTTAATTTTAATGAAGTTCAATTTATCCTTTTAAGGATTATGTTTTTTTATTTCATATCTCACGAATTTTTGCCTAAGCCACAGCCATAATTATTTCCCTATTTTCCAGAAGTTTTATAGGTTTCTTGTTTATATTGAGATCCGTTATCTGTTTAGAGTTGATATTTATTATGCTGTGAAGTGGAGTTCCAAATTTTTACTTTTTGCGTGTGGATATCCAGTTGTTCCAGCTCAATGTACTTTTTATCTCAGGCTTTGTAGTTTTCATCTCTGGAAGTTTGATTTGAATCTTATTCTCCTCTACTTATTCTAGTATCTGTATCAGTTCTGGGTTGGTTTCAATTGTTTGATTAGTCTTTGCATTGTGGGTCATGTTTTCTTTCCTTTCTGTATGCTTGGTAATCTTTGGATGATAGATATGAATTCTGCCTTTTGGGGTACTGGTTATTTTCATTCCTATAAATCATCCTGAGCTTTGTATTGAGAAGCACTTAAGTTACTTGAAAACAGTTTCCAAGGCCTTGCCTCGCATTTTCCTGAGTGCCTCATGAACTATGACTTTCTCCCATCCGGCTAGTAGGAACAGGCACTGATTCTTCTAAACATTTTGGGTGGTTCTTTTCCTGGCCTTGAGTAGTTTTCTCAAACACATCCATTGATTATTCCTCTCTGAATACTTAATGAGGACCCTCTGCAAATCTCTGGAGATTTCTCTACAGCTCTCTTCTCCCTGGTGCGTGTCTTGTGGACTCAAGCTGTGTTGGGCTTCGTCCCAGCTCCCTCTCCCTGGACATTCTCAAGGCTGTGCGCTGGGGCAGCCATAGGGCTCACCTAGGTAGTTTCCCATCTCTCCGGAATCACTGTCCTTCATGGTGACGTGAGGTCAGTGTCTTAAAAACCGTTGTTTAAGCTATTATCTGGGTTCTTTCCCTCCTTTTTTGTCTGTGGGGGTTTGTTTTGCTTTTTATTTGTTTGGGTTCTTAGTTTTTTGGTTGTTTAGGTGGGAGGGTAATCCCCGTTCCTCCATATTGGCCAAAACTGTGCCCTGTTTTGAGATCACAGCTTTTCTCATGTTTTGCATTCAACACTGACCAGCCTAATTCCCACTTCAGAAAATACTGTAAGCACATTTATTCCTGCTTCTTAATGGAGACAGCTTCCTCCTCTGCATCATTTCCTCCCCCAGCCTGACAGCTGACAGCCATATACAATATAAAGTGGCCTGTTCCTCTCCATTGAGGGGAAGCCTTGTCCCTAGCACCTCCTTGCCTGTGCCAGTTGTGTGACATTCTGCTCAGGTCTGGGGATATTGTTTACCTTTTAGACTTAGATTATAGGAAATCCCCCTCCTCAGCTGAAGGGATCCCCGCCATTACCAGTACCACCACTCAGCCCTCCCCTGTGAAGGTTTCCCCTCCAAGGAGGTATGTGAGACTGACATTTGGTGGCTGCCGCGGTCTGAAGTTCTGGAACAAGGCCCATGTCCTCTTCCAGGGGCTCATCCGAAATGGGGGAGGAGAATACGATCCTTGGCAGAGCTCCTACTTAAAGCCCATATACTCAGAAATTCTATTCCTTGGCATTTATGGTTTCTTAAAGAGACTTCGTCCCTCAGTGACCCAGAAGAGCTTAAGAAAGCTGGGGTTAGACAGGCATTTTCACAGCCCAAACAGCCTCTTTGATGAACCAGCCTCTGGTTCTCCCTGCTGGCTCAGCAGCAGGTAGAGGCTGGGTCCTACCTTTTGCCTCTAGTCTGGTACTAGTCAAACATTGAAGCATCTCACCTTTAGGCAAAGTGGGATGGGTGTGCATAATACCTGGATATTGCTTGTCAATGTGTTTAACCAGGAGTAAATGGAGAGTGTAGGAAGTCTGTCTCAGTACCCTGTCTTCCCCCAACCCCCTGCTCTCTGGTTTTTCATTGCAATAGAATGTGATCTTGCCCTGGTTTGGCAGGAAATAGGATAATTCTTGCATAGGTGTACTATATTTTTAAAACTATGAGTTGCAACCCATTAGTGTATCATGAAATAAATTTAGGGTCACAATCAATCAGCATTCTCTTTAACAATGAGAAGTGTGTCCCATGTGGTAACTATTACATGTAAATAATGTTTCAGTTACACATTTTTATGTGTGTCCTAGGCCCTGACATAACACACTGTTCTATCGTCACAGGCGGTGGTAGCTCTTTGTGGAGTGGGTTCTGGAGTTCCCATTTCTCTCTTGCTCCTCCCTTGGCAGCACTACAGTGGGGTGTGCTGAGTAAGTGTCAAGTAAAGATACACCTTGTACCAGTTAGGCTACTTTCAGCTGCAAGTAACTGAAAATGTGACTTGAGGCAAAGCAGACTTTTAATCACATTAGAGCAGAAGTCTTGAGGGAGGTGGTTTGGGTCTGGTTCGGATCAATGGAATGACTATGCTGTGGTGCTCCTGACCTTTTCATGGTTACAAGGTGGCTGCCGTGGTCCCAGACATCACATTCTCCCACAATAGCAGTCAGCAGGAAGGGAGGGCAGGAACTTTTTTCCTGAGTGCGTTTTTCTTTTTAACCACTGAGACAGGTCTTTTCCTGCCAGGTTCCAGTAGACCACAGTTGGTGCCCAAACTGACCCATATGCCCCACCCACCCCAACCCTGGTATAGAAGAAAGGTTTAGCTTGATTCCAGTTCATCTATCGGACCAGGCTGTTGCTGCTCCTGGAAAGCTGATATTCAGTTATAAAGGGCGGGGTAGGGGTGTTGCTGAGTCTGGGTTTTCAAAAGTCTGGAGTGTGCCACGGCCTGGCTCCCAGGTGCCTTTCTGGGCAGGTTTTTCTCTGTGGGTTTTGCCTAGCTGGCCTTTGCAGATAGCCAGGGGGTTGGGGCCACCCTTCCATCCTTGGTTCTTTCCCAGAGGGGTTCCTTACTTAATGAGTTACCCCTGTGATGGCTCAGGAATTCCCAGGTCTCAGCTCAAGTTCTGCTCTATAAAGAATGCAACCAGGAAGAGGCTGTTTCTGGTCGCCTGTTTCCTTTGTAGCTCACAGCCCCATTGGGTAAATAAAGTCTTGCTGCTAGAGCCAGACCCTGCTGCTCACTGGCTCTGACCTTGAGCAGGTTACTGAGCCTGGGAGTCGGTTCCTTTATTTTTGTTACAAGCAGCCTCAGGAGGGTAGATGGAAAAGCTTTGCCTGTCCAGAGAAAGAGCCTGAGATTCCTGGCTGTTCATTGCCTATTCTCACCCTTAATGCTAAGTTCAGGTGGGTTGGGTTCAGTGTATGAAGTAGAGCCCAGCTGCCATTTTCATTTCTTTTATTAGGTAGTGATTGTGTTCTGGCAAAGAGATAAGCTTCATGTATACCCCAACTTGCCAGTTCTGGGGTGCCAGTTCCTGGCTCTGCACTGCCTTTGCTGGAGTAGATTCTTGTCCTCCTGTCTCCCTGTCCTTAGCTCCCAGCCCCAGGCGTAGGCAGTGTCAGCACGCACTCTGCCCCCAGGACATCTATCTTCCCCCAACCCCCTGCTCTGTAAGGACAGCAGTTCTGCTCCCCCCTCCCTCCCGGTTTCCTATTTTGTCAAAGTACAGATAGTCTGGTCTCTGTGATAAAGCTCTCACTTTATCTCTGCTTCCCCATCCCACTTACAAGTGTTGACATTTTTAGGCTGGGATTTTGTTGGGATTTTCCTCTTCCTCTCAGAAATACAAACACAAAAAAATTCTGTATTTTACTGGGTTTTCTGAGTGATGCTTTGAACCATGGTGGGTGCCTACCCTCAGCCTCCAATGGAATCAGCTTTGTGTTAACTATGTGACAACAACTGGCTGGCCCCTTCCAGTCTGGGATCCTGGTACAAGAGTTTTCAGGACCTGAGTGACAGTTACCACAATTGGCTGGCACTGGCTTCTGAAGAAACCAGTGTCGATGTTCTTTTTCTAACAAGAAGTTGCAGGCTTCTCTTACTCTTTTCTCAGGACACTCGCCCTCTGGCATCTCCATCCCTGGAATTCCCCCTTTTAGTGGAAGGTGCCGGTGTAGTTTGTCTGGCTTCCAGAAACTGGAATAGTAAAATGAACATGGGTTTCGGATTTACAGTCTAGCTTTACTACTTCAGCAAGTTACTTCACTTCTCTCTGCTTCAGCTCCTTCATCTGGGAAATGGGGGCAGTGACGTAGGTGGGGGGGGGGGGTTGAACATCTTTATATTGGAAAGTGCCTCACTCAGTGCCTGACTGGGGGGTGGAAACACTGCCCACAGTTCAACTGGAATTGTTAGCATTTCAGTGGTGGGAGGTTTTCTGTCTCTTCCAACGCCACTCCTCTGATTCTCTGACACCAGCTGGTGTCCTACAGCTCAATTTTGACACTGCCCACATTTCTGTAAAAGGTGACAGGTGAATTAAGGAAGGAATAATGCTTCTTACCCTGTGTGTGCCTCACGGGCCCAGTTAGTCTGGGAGGAAATCCAAAGAGTACTGGAACTTCACACCAGGAGAGTGTACACATCCCTGTTCTCCAGACCAGGGCAGATCAGTTTGCTGCTTGGAGTCAGGGAAGAGCGTTCACAAGCCTGGGGTAGAGGGACTACCCTAACCCCTTAGAGCCCTGCTGAGGACACAGGAAATCCTTCCTGGATGCCACAGTTCCTTCTCAGACCTAGGACACCCTGCCAGGCCCTTCAGTGCTGGCATCTGGGACTTGGACTCTGCTGATGGCTTTTGACTTGCCTCATGTCATTACTCCTTGTTGCTCATGTTACAACTGCACTTTTTCACAGGGATGCTTGAAGATGGAAAGAAATTTGATTCCTCCCGGGACAGAAACAAGCCCTTTAAGTTTATGCTAGGCAAGCAGGAGGTGATCCGAGGCTGGGAAGAAGGGGTTGCCCAGGTATGCTCTCACTTGTTTTCTTTTCTTTTGTTTCCGAGTGTCTGCCTTTTAAACTACGTTTAATCTATCTTTAAAACACTTGATATAGCAGAGGAAAAAATACACAAGCTCTCTTTACAGCTGCATAGTGTTTCCTTCAGTGGTCATACTCTAACCTATTTGACCAGTACCCTATTGATGGTCATTTGAGTCCTTTCCATTGCTTTATGCTGCGGTGACTAATCACAGGCTTTGTTTTCCATTTGTCAAGTGTTGCCATAGGCAAGCTCTCGGTAGTGGAGCAAGTGGGTCAGTGGCAAGGTGCACCGTATTTGACATATTGCCAAGTCACCATCCTCAGGGATCGCACTGTGAGCCACCACCAGCGGCCTCTAAAGCTGCCTGCTTCCTCTCAGCCCCAACAGCAGTGCATTGTTAGATTTTTGGCTTCGGGAAAATGTAATGAGTGACAAGTGTTATCTTGGGGTAGTTTTAATTTTGTATCTGTTTTATTATGGACCGAGTTGTCTTGTGTCAGACCACTTCTGAGAGGTCACATTCATGGATAAAGTAATTTTGTTTGTCTTGAGTCTGTTTCTTTACCTCTCCCCTCGCCATTGTGTAAACAGATTTTGTTCTGCCAACATATGAAATTCCCAGTAGACAATAGGGAACCCAGGGTTGCCAGATTTCAGTTGGATTTTATCCTTCCACGGAGCCGGGAATTTTTCTCTTGGCCCTACCAGCTAAAGGGGCGATTGCAGTGGCCTGAGACCCAGTGGGCTTTGTAAATAGGCCTCGTGTGCTGGTAGTAAGTCTCTTTCCCTCTCAGTGAAGAGAATTGGAGATTTAACCAAAGTGAAGAGAAAGATTTCTCTTTCTCTTTTCTAAAATAGACATTGCTCCACTTCCTCTATAAAATCACTGGTTTATCACCGAATAAATTGCTTAACTTTCAGGAACTCTAAGGCATCGCATTCCTAGGTGTCTAGATTTCTGTCCCTGCAGGGCAGAGGGTTGGCAGTGTAAGAAGGAGAGGATCTTTGTGGCTTACTTCCCTCCGGAAACCCTGCCAACTGTACCTTTCTGTCTCATCCGGTCCCCCTCCCCCACGTCTGGCCAGCTACTGGTCTGTAGCCCATCCCCCATCTTCCATGCCAACCATTGTCCCCACCACAACTCATCTTCTGTGGCTATTCCAGCACCGGAACAATAATTGTGTTGTGTGTTCCAAGAGTCGTAACTGCCACCAAGATAGTGTTATCAGCCTGTTTCACATTCCAGGCTTGGCAACGCATGACGCGTTGTTGGGGAGGTGCCCAGTCTCCCCTGGACCCAGTGTACTTTGGGGTCAATCACAGCTCTCACTTGTGAGAAGTCTGCGTGCTCTGAGACAGCCGCAGGGTATCTTCTTTTAAACTCCTCCACAGAATGTTTCTTCAGCAAGTGAGCACAGAAAGGTGGGGGATTTTGTGCCCCTTTTGTCCTCTCTTGATATTGTTTTGGTTTTAAGTGTTTACAGGTATGCAGTCCTACCAAAAGTGCTATCTTGGCAGCTTGCCAGAAAGGTCCATTTAATGAAGTACCTTGAGCTTCTTCTCATGTTAGTACATTTAAAGCCACTATATTCTTTCTAGTGGCTAAGCCATAGTGAGATGTGCCTTTGACACGTCTCCCCTTATGATGGGTGTTTGGGTTGTTAGCAGAAGACTCTGGAAGTAGAACTGCAGGGTAAAAGGATATGATAGCTTTGAATTTTACTGGATTAAGCCATATGCTTTTTAAGTGTCCTTACCACTTTGGTCTAATACGTCCCTGTTTTTGAAGGGAGCTGTAGGAAGCAAGGCTGCTCAATTGGAAATGTCATTGCAGCCTGCCTCTTCCTCTTCCGTCACTGTCTTGGGCAGGGTTGGAGAGCCAGGAGCGCATACATGGAGACTTAAAAGAGGTAGTTAAAGGATGGAACTACAGCAGAGAGCCTGCTCACTCTTCAGAAAATAGATATTTAAACTTATTTGCGTTTGATGAGAAAATGATAAAAGTTACAAATATATATTTTAAAGATTTTATTCATTTTATTTTTAGATAGGGGGAAGGGAGGGAGAAAGAGAGGGAGAGAAACATCAGTGTGTGGTTGCCTCTCGCACGCCCCCTACTGGGGACCTGGCCTGCAACCCAGGGATGTGCCTTGACTGGGAATTGAATTGGTGACCCTTTGGTTCGCAGGCCGGTGCTCAAAAAAAGGTACAAATCTATTTTTCAAAGTGAAAATTTCCCCTCTACCCTGGCCACTATACTCTATTCTCCCCATACAAAAATGGTGGTTCATATAGGTGGATATAAATATGTAAATATTTTTCTCTTCACAAAAGTGGTAGATATTGTACCATGCTATTTTATACTCCACAAAATTGTGCTGCCTTTAAGTTTTTCTGTATTTTTGAAGTATGAGCATAGAAAAGTAGGCTACCCCCAGATATTACTTTCTTTGTGTGATTTTATTAAGCAAAGTTTTGATCCAAGTACCCCTTTTTCAAGAGCATAGATGCCACTTAACATGTCCTTTGAGAGGCCACTGAAGGACCGAGGTGGTGACACTTCCAGAGCATTGGCTGCCTAGGGTCAGGTCAGTAACACTTGGGCAGGAAGATCGAAGGCCTGACTGTTTTGGGGAATCAGAGAGCTTTTATCTGCCACTGAGCCCCTTGGAACCAGGTGCAGGGACAACCCACCAACCCCGACGTCCTGCATAGGGGCGTTGCCTGGTGCCCAAGCAGCTACACAGTCTCTGGAATGTCCTACTCACACTGTCCTGGGGAAGGGACACCCAGGCTTCTTGCGGAGAGAGTTAAGTGTGTCCAGCTGATTCTTTTTTCCTTGTTCTTTTCACAGATGAGTGTGGGTCAGAGAGCCAAACTGACTATCTCCCCAGACTACGCCTACGGTGCCACTGGGCACCCGGGCATCATCCCACCAAATGCCACTCTGGTCTTTGACGTGGAGCTTCTAAAACTGGAATGACAGGAATGGCCTACTCCCTGAGCTCCCTGTTCTTGGGTAAGGAGCTTAATGCTGAAGGGCCTTTAACTACCTTTGCCCCTCCCATGTCATGCTCAGTATTTGATGGGTAGGAGAGAGAACTAAAAATGCCACCGCTTTCCCTGACACATGCATTCTTCCTCTATTGGGTGTGCTTTCAGTTTTAGTTATCAGTGTGCACCTTGAATGTAGAGGTTGGTCACCCTATGGAAAGGGATGGCATATGTTCTCAAATGTACTCACGGGGATGGGATAGCTGATGGTAGCTGTTTAAATGAAGTATTTTTATTTGTAGCTTACAAAGTAAACCTCAGTTGGGAACTGGAAATATAGGCCAAATTTTTAGGGCCAATATTTTAGTTCTTTAGAAGTAAGATTGTTGATGACTTTGCTTACCCTGTCCTGGCTTGTGCACCTCCCTCATCCATAGTTTGTGGTTGCTACCTGTTAGATGATGTAAGGCACTACCACCTGGGTCACCTGCCTTGGGGAGCAAGCCCAGGGCAGTGGAGGCCAGCAGGCCAGTGTATTGTCAGGGTTGGAAGTGAGGCCAGAAGATGTTATTGAAATGTAAAGGGTGTTCTCAGACAGTCCTGGGAAGGAATCTTGGGGACCTGAGTCAACCTTCTGTGCAACGGGTGAGGAAACCGAGGCCCAGAGAAAAAGGCCTTACAAGATCACATTCTGTCAGTGATAAACTACGACCAGACCCCTTTCATTCTTTTTTTTTCCCCATTACCTTCACTGCTAGGAAACCAAACTTCATGTCCTATTGGCACGTAACTTTTCACGTGGGCATTAGAGTCATAAAACACATGAAGGTTGACATCTTTCCAGTTGGCCCCCGACCGCAGTGTTTGCTTCCCTCCTGCCCCTGGAACCAGAGGTCCAAAGCCAGTGGCTGGGAAGAATACTTCTGTTTGAAAGCTACAATAAGTGGCTACCAGCTGTCTGCTGGGGAGTAACCTTGTCCTGCTGCAGACGTCTTTAAGTAGGCAGTTTTTTTTTTTAATTAATAGCTATTTTTTTCTTTCAGTGGTTTGAGCCCTACACACCTGGGTCATACAGTCCTGGTCAGGTTTGATGACTCTGGCTTCTCCATTTGTCATTCCTACCAGGAGGGAACTCCTGACACTTTAGAGAGCCTCCCTCTGCCCAAAGGTCTACACCTAGTCCAAACCCTCTTTCCTGTCCTTTGAAAGCTAAGTCCTTTGAACATAAATGTACTTGAGGGAGCCTTGGTATTCTGATTTGGGAACAGGCTTTCTATAAATCTGGTAGGATAGAGGATAGGGAAAAAAGGAGAGGGAAATGAGGGGCTGAGAGTTACCCTGGTTTAAGTGTTTCTGTGCCCTGCCAAAGAACATCTCAGACCTTTTTGCAAGGGTCTTGAAGGAAAGCCCAAGAGCAAAAGGTTACAGGTCTGGGTGAATAAATGAAGAGTGCAGACATTTTCTAGTATGATCAACATGGGGAGTATCACCTCAGGGCTTTGCACATTAAAGACACCTACGAAGCTTTTGAGACTCTCCTGATGCCTACACCACAGTAACCACAATCACTGGGCGTGAGATTCAAGCCTTAAAACTTTTTAAAGCCCCCAGGAAATTCCTGTATGCAGCCAATGACAATTGGGGCCTGTATTGTTAGTGGCCTCCATGGACTGCCCCTCCCGCTGTCCTCAGCAAGATAAACTTAACCATGGGTTTCAAAAAAAACAACCAATTTAAGCAGAAGGGGTTGCCCATCTGGGAATGCAGCCCAAGCCCCACTGGCTCTCCCCAGCTGGAGCAGAAGCGGCTTGGTCCAAGTAAGACCTCGCAGCTGTTGGGAAGGGACTTGATATGGCAGCCAGCCTTGTGGCTGTCCCCACTGTACACAAAGAGCAGAGTGGCCGGAACTCACTAACTTTCTGTCCCCAACAGATGTGCCATGGAGGGATCCGACGCCCCCGACGCGCACACACAAATCCGTACGGAGCTTTTCCTGATGTTCCACTACACTCTGTATAAACATCTGCCCCGACTGGATGTGTTCTGTCACCCAGCTTCGCTCTTCCCCTTTCTCCTTGTATGTGTGTTGACCTAAACTACATGCCATAAACCTCAAGTTACTCTTTATTTTGTTTTCATTTTGGGGTGAAGATTCAGTTTCAGTCTTTTGGATCTAGGTTTCCAATTGAGTATTAGTCAAGTATTAACAGCACAAGTAATGGGTTAACTTTAGACTAGGAATTGGTGTGGGGGGGATGCAAGAATCTTTATTTTATTTTATTTTTTGGATGAAATTTTTATCTATTATATATTAAACATTCTTGCTGCTGCGCTGCAAAGCCATAGCAGATTTGAGGCGCTGTTGAGGGCCGAATTATCTCCAAGTTGAGAGATGTCTTTGGGTTGAATTAAGAGCTCTACCCAAAACTGAAGTGGGGTGGGGAGAGCCCTTGCCTCCACTGCTCCATCCCACTTTCCCCTTAAACCCTCTGCCTTTTAAAAGCAAATCGTTTTCACTGCGATGTTGGACACTACAGGTATCTGTCCCCGGGCCAGCAGGGACCTCTGAAGCCTTCTTTGTGGCCTGGCTTTTTTTTCCCCCATCCTGTGGTTTTTTTCTAATAGATATTCAGGACTTTTATAATGTCATAGCTATCCAGGCTCCACTTCCTAAATTTTGAGAACTTTAGTCGAAAGTTTAAATTGAAGGTGCTGTTTGTAGACACTTAAAACCCAATGAAAGCCCAGCCATCATGACAAATCCTTGAGTGTTGTCTTAAGAAAATGATGCTGGTCATCACAGCTTCAGCATCTCCTGTTTTTTGATGCTCACCTCCCCCTGCTGATCTCAAAGTTTCCTCGCTTTTCCTTCCCCCCCTCTCACTCCTTTGCTGTCCTGTGTAGTGATTTGGTGAGAGAAATTACTGCTGCCTACCCCCACCCTCCTCTCCTGCACTACATATGAGTTTCAAGTTTTATTATTGCAATAAAAGTGCTTTACGCTGGCTTTTCTCAGCTCGGTGTGGTGGTGGTTACTTTCAGGTGCCTCCCCCTGCCTTTGGGGGGAGGTGGGGCAAAGGGGGTGTGGTGTTGGAGGCTCTGTGCAGAAGGGCTGCAGCAGGGACATCCTTGCCCATCCACCTCTCGGGGGCGTCCAGCGGGGGGTGGGGGGCAGCGTAGGTTTGCATCTCCACCTGTGAAGGGAGCTACCTGGAGGTCAGGCTGGGGTTGTCAGGGAGCACCCCCTCACCTGTCATCCGATGTTTATTAAATACATGTTCTGGGTAGAGCACTGTGCTCGGTTATCTGGGGGGTTACCAAGAAGTTGAAGATGTGCTACCAGCACATGAAGAATTACAAAGGGATGATACGGTTTTATTTTTTATTACCATTTTTTAAATCTTCATCCAAAGATATCTTTATTGATTTTAGAGAGAGAGGCAGGGGGAGAAAGAAACATCGATGTCAGAGAGAAATACCGATCAGTTGCCGCGCATACGCGCGCTGACTGGGGAGCAGACCTACAATCTAGGTGTGTGCCTGACCGAGGCTTGGACCCACAGCCTTTTGGTGTACAGGGTGACTCTGCGACCACCTGAGCCAGCTGGCCAGAGCAGGGAGGATGTGGTTTTAAATTGGTGTCACTCAGTAACGTTTGGTGGGGAGGTTTTGCCATGTGGACATGCCGGTGGTCGCAGCACCACCCTGGCCCCGCTCGGTGCAGGCTCCGCTCCTCCCTCGCGAAGTGCTCCCGCACCCGCGTCGGCGTCTCCCAAAGGGGCTGTAGTGAGGAGAAGAGCCTTTGGTTTTAAATAGGTTGTTCGAGGACTTGCTTAACAATATTCCAAATCCATCCCTTTATTAATTGAAGTCACCAGAGCAATATTTCAGGGTTGTATCTTATTTTCCAAAAAATTCTTTTATAAAAATTGTTAATGTGACTTACAGTGAGCACACATGGACCTGCCACTTAGCTTTTACCATAAACATTCTATCACATATTTCTCCATCCCTCTATCAATCCATCTTTTTATATTACGTTTCAGAATAAGTGGCAGATGTCAATACAGTTCCCCCTAAATATATACCATTAGAATTCAGTGTTTATTTATACTTTTGTACCCTACAAAGCTAGAACCCTATAAAGATAGAATATCACCATCTCAAGTTTTCTTATGCCCTTTCCCAGGCAGTTGCCACCCACCCCTGGAGGTAACAGTTGTTTTAATTTTTTTCTATCATAATGTTGCCTGTTGCAGAATTTAATTTAAATGAGATTCTACACTGTCTTGTTACACAGTGTGGTACCTTCACTCAGACACATAGAAAAGCTATTAGTTTTCATTGGATCAGGAACAGGATCTGTGATAGGCAGAGCCATGGCCCTCAAAGATGCCCACACCCCGATTTTTATAACCTATGAATATGTTACCTTACAAGGCAAAAGGGAATTTGCAGATGTGATTACAGTAAGGACCCTGGGGTGGGGAGGTTATCATGGGTTATATGTGGGTGGGTTCATTGTAACCACAAGGGTCCTTAAATGAACTAGAGAAATAAGTAGGAAAAGACACCTGAAGGTGCCATGCCGCTGGCTGGGACCGTGGTGGAAGGAGCGCGCGCGCTCTCGCTCTCGCGCTCTCGCGCTCTCTCTCTCTCTCTCTCTCTCTCTCTCTCTCTCTCTCTCTCTCTCTCTCTCTCTCTCTCTCTCTCTCGCCTCCAGAAGAAACCGGCCCTACCCACACTTTGGTTTTAGCCCAGTGAGACTCACTTTGGACTTCTGACCTCCAGAACTATAAGATGACAGGTGTGTGTTGTTTTAAGCCACTAAGTTGGTGGAAATCTGTTACAGCAGCAATAGGAAACTAACGCAGGGGCTTCTGTTTCTTAGTTTTAATGTGTAGCAGAATAACAGCAGATCAGAATTTTTAAAAAATCTCTAGAATCCTACCACCCTGATAAAGCAGACTTCAGTTCTTTTCTCCTTTCCTTCCAACCTTGCCTTAGATACTTAAAATATTTAGTTTTAATCACAGTCTAGTACAGATTTTGTGTACCACCTTTTTCTTCATGTTTTATCAAAGATATTTATCCATGTTGCTTTATAACTATTTTAAGAGGACTGCTATTAAAATCAAATTAATGTACTGAAATTATTAATCACCAAAAGTTAAAGGATAATTTTTTTTTATTTTTAGAAAGTAAAATGATTCAAATACAAAATGAACACGTCAAAGATTTTTATTTAACTCGTGAATGAGAGAACCAGCAAGATGTTTTATTTGGTTCAAAGGAGAATCCAAAGGGCAAGTAAATATACAGTAACACTTCGCATCACCCATTGATTCTGGGAAACGGTGACTTGAAACAAACCATACATAACAGAACCAGTTTTACCCTAGGCTAATTGATGTAAATAAGAGTTAAGCTCCTATGGCATATTTCTTGTCACAAAAAGCTCACCAAACTTGTAAATAACCAATACACTTCTAAAACAATGAAATAAAGTTGAGCTATGCTTACATTTAAGAAATTAATAGAAATCAAGCAAAATAATTATTTTGCAACCTGTTTATTCCAGTTACGGGTGGAGGGCGGCCAGAGCCTCTCCCGGCCACTCAGGGCACAGGGTCAGGACACGCTCCCATGGCCGAGCACACTCACACCTACACCCACACTTGGGCTGGGACAGCTTAGGCACCAGTTCGGCGAGCGTGCACATCTGTGGGATGTTAGAGGAAACTGGAGTCCCCAGGGAAAATGCCCGTGGATGCGGGGAGAATGTGCACACTCCACACAGATGGTGGCCCCACTGCGATTGATATTTTTATCCATGTTATAACGAAATAACGTTATTTGAGGACTTGCTGTATAATAAGCCCAGTAGGAACACGAAAATGAATTTGTTTAATAGATAAAAACTGGCGGTATTGGCCAATATCCACAGATTAATAATGGGTAACATGCCACTGGTCACATTTCTATAGACGGGAATTGCCTGCATTATCAGTTTCCCTCTATTTACATTATTTTAAAATAACCTAAAGAGAGTGGAAGGTTATTTTCCTTCCACTCAGAAGGGTGGGCTAGACGGAACACGCAGAAATCAGGTAGAAGCAGAACCTACTTCTGAGTCTCAGTGTTTACTGACCCCCACTCTTTGCTCATGTTCATTGGCCACAATTAAATCTGAAGAGCTGACTGGTCTGGACCAGTTGAGGACCCCTACATACTCCAGCGATGGGGAAGGGCTCAGGCTCCCTGAAGCCCTGAGCCTCTGAACGGGATTCTGTTAATGAAATGGGGGCATCAGTGGGTCCAGCTAGAACTGGCTCATATTCC
Organism: Pteronotus mesoamericanus; assembly: GCF_021234165.1. Taxonomy (NCBI): domain Eukaryota; kingdom Metazoa; phylum Chordata; class Mammalia; order Chiroptera; family Mormoopidae; genus Pteronotus; species Pteronotus mesoamericanus. The sequence continues at coordinate 21,704,133 of NW_026555105.1, read as the reverse complement.
TACTGAATTTTTTCCCCCTTTCTGTTTTAAATATTTCTGAGAAGCATGATGGTTGTAGTCAGTCCTAGGATTCAGGAAAACTTTCTCATTTTGCTTCGGACTTCTGCTAAGGCTTAAACACCAAATCCCTGTTACTGAGTTTTTACATTGGTCGAGTGGACTTAGGGTGGGGGCTGAGGCATGGATGGTGGGTCAGAGTGACCAGGTGAACTTAAGATAACCTCCAGCTCTAAAACTGTAATTATTTGAAGTTGGGTGATTGCGTGAGAAACATCCTGCCATGGCAGCCACTCATACCGCCTGCCCCCGCCCGCCCCCCGCCGCCGCACACCCCAATAACCATGATTACCATTGGTCTACGAAAAGGCATCCCATCGACCCCGTCTTGTCCCAGGAAATGACTGGTCACAGAAAACCCACCACCCCCTCCTCTTTTGAAATGTCCCCAAACGGCTTGCTTGCCCCTTGCATCTAACTGCCATAGCCAGACCTCCTTGAAGACCAGCTGGCCTCTCCCGCACTCCACAAATGCTACCCTACTAGGACCTTTTCCACTGAGACAGTGTTATCAGTATTTCTTTTATACTTAATAAAACATACCCCCTAACACCTTTGAACCCCTGCTGACACAAAGGTACCGGCAGAAGAGTTGTGTGTTTTTGGTTTTGGGGGGTTTTTTGCTGCAAGTTTATTATGAACAGGCTTTATTAATTTTGTCTTGGACTTACATTTATATTTGACACCTGTGGGATGTGCATCTAAGAATTCTACCCGTAACACATCTGCTTCTTGGATAAATGCGGGTTTGGATTCACTTTGGTTGACAACCTGGGATTACACCAGCTTCCTAGGATCCATCCAGAAACGATAGTTGAGGGACTCTCATTCAGCTCTCTAATTAAATTCAGGGAGTTAATGAAGGACAGCTGACACCAAAAATGGATTAAAATTAAAATGTCAAGGGCAGCATTCCCCTGGCTTCTGCCCAGAGTGTGTCTGATGAGTTCCTCCAAGTTCCTTGAGTTCCATGCATGCACAGGGCAGATTGGTTACAGACCTGTCTGAGGCTGGGCTTGCTGCAGCAGCTGCCCCCACAGGGCACGCGGGAAAACAGCTGTCAGCTTTTATTAGGAAGGTAGAAATACTTGCCAGTAGGTATGTAGGACTGGTATATTATTGGATTTGTCTGCTAATTACCACTGTAGTTTTTCCTATTTGGGAATTCATATATTTCTCAATGCAGTACATGCCCAAGATTTAGGGAAATAAATTCAGTGAACCACAGAATGTATTTATGGTATGCAATCCCCGAGCTCAGGGCTAGAGTGAATTGAGGATAGGACAGAGGAAGGCACTGCCACCAAGCACCTTACATTCTAGCAGAGACCCAAAATACGAATGAATAAATAACGTCAGCTCTCCAGACCGTGAAAGCATGAGGGGAGTGAAGTGGCCAAGTGAAGGCTTGGAGGAAAACTGTTCTGAGGCTATGGAGCAGCAGGTGCAAAAGCGATCGGCCCACTGATGGGCGGTGAGCTGCAGGTGCTGGGAAAACAGTAAGGCCAGCATGGGGAAAGCAGAGGTGTGGGGCCAGGTAAGGCGGGGCATTACATTACAGGCATGTGAGCATAATGATGTTATTGGTGGGTTTCAGCAGGCGGTGATGTCTCTTTGTTTTTAAAAGATGTCTCTGAAAACTGAAGATTGCCTGAAGGGGATCGGGATAGTTAGTCTCTAAAGAGGGCCCCCGATGATTCCTCCACTCCGAGAGTCACCAATGGTGGGCTGCGTGACTGCTTTGACCATTAGCAGGCGGTGGAAGAGATGTTCCGGGACTTCCAAACCCAGCTCTTAGAGGACTGCCAGCTTCCACTTCCTTCTTCTTGGAACACTAGCTCTTGAGCCCGAGCTACACAGGAGAATTGAGGCCCACAGCCCATAGCTCACAGACCCATCTGAGGACCCAACGGCCAGCACCAGCCAGGTTGAGTGAGCCACCTGGCCGTTCTACCCAGCAGTATCACGCGAATAGAGGGACACCCCTTGGCTCGGGAAAACCACAGGATTACGAGCTTTAATAAATTGGTTTTGAGGCGGTTTATTTCATAGCAATGGGTAACCAAAACAGGCAGAGGAGGAGACAGGACACCAGTGAGCTGGCCATTGGTGTCACTTAGACAAGAGATGGTGCCTGAGAGATGGTGAGCTAGTCAAGAGGCCTTGACCAGACTGGTAGAAGTGCGGGTAACAAGTCCTCAGATTCAGGGGACACTATCAGCATGACTTCAGGCTGAGCCGAGGGAAAGAGTCATAACAGAAAAGCAGCATTTCCTTGCCTTGGCTCTCCTTACTCCGGACCACTCTGTAAGGAGAACTATTTTAAACTCTTAGCTCTGTCTCCTTACAGTCACCACCATACAGCACCAATTGCTTATACTAAGAAAATAAGATTAAAGTAAACTTCTGTGTGGAGAGATTTAAACAGAAAACAACCTCAAAGACCTGAAGAAAATTACTCATAGATGTGGCCACTGAAAAATGAAAGGAAAAAAAAAAGCTAACATAAAAGATAACAAAGTTAAAAAGATGAGCCATAATGGAGAGAAAATATTTGTAAAATATAACTAAATCTTTATTTCCTAAGTATATATACAATTCTAAATAAAAAGACTAATGGAAAATAGCACTAAGCCGCTGTAAGAATTTTACATTACATTTCTGCATCTTTTTTTTAAAGATTTTATTTCTAGAGAAAGGAGAAGGGAGGGAGAAAGAGAGGGAGAGAAACAATGTGTGGTTGCCTCTCGCACACCCCAAACTTGGGACCTGGCCTGCAACCCAGGCCTGTGCCCTGACTGGGAATCAATTTGGTGGCCCTGTGGTTTGTAGGCCGGCACTCAATCCACTGAGCCACACCAATGAGGGCACATTTCTGCATCTTGATGTATCACTTTTCGACATTTCTCACTTGGCCGCTCATCCTCCAGTAGACGTGCCTAGGCTTCTTCACAGCACGATGGTCTCACTTCTAGGAAGGAAAGATGAAATGCTTCAAGTCCTCTCTAAAGCCTTGGCTGCGAAACTCACACAGTGTCACTTTTGCCACATCCTGTTGGTCAAAACAAATCACAAGGCCAGCCCAGATTCAAGGGAGTGAAAAAATAAACTACTTTCACTGTAAGGACCAAGAAAGTTACATCGCAAGGTGGTGTGGCTACAGGGAGGTGTGATTCTTTGGGGACCATTCTAACACTTGAGCACATACTGTCTAAAAATGTCTTCTACTCTTACAAGTGACTGACAGTTTGGCTGGGGCTGTTACTCTAGATTGGTTATTATTTTCCCTAAGAATGAGGCAATACCTCATTGTTTTGTAGTTTCCAGGGCTGAGAAAGGAGATGCCATTCTGATTTTTGTTTCTTTACATGTGATCTCTTATTCCTCTCTAAAATCTGTCAGGATCTTCTGCTTATCTATGGTTTTAGGAAATTTCATAATGTGGTCTTGTGTGTGCCTTCTTTTTTTCTCTTATCTCCTTTTCCTCCTGTTTTTCATTTACTAGGCATTTGGAAAGTCATTTTAATCTGGAAATATGGTTTTCAGTGTGGAAGTTTTACTTAATTGATAGTTGTGTTCTCCACCAATATCGTTTCTCACAAAACAGAAGACTTTTGCATATCTCTTTAATGCTTGGCCTAATAGAAAACAATTCTCACTTCTACTTCTGCATTCCATCTGTTGCGGTGTGTTGTTTTGGTTGAAATATATGAAGAAATTCCAAATAGGCACATTTTAAAAGGAGCTTGTCTCTGAACGGATAGTACAGAAACCAATAAAACTAGAAACCTGGCACCAACTATTTATCTTAAGACTTGGCTAAGTAGGAAATATTCAGTCATCTTGTTAAAAAGAATATATCCAACCTTGTATTGGTAGAAGCTAAAACTGACTTGGTCATCCAGTGTAAACACCACTTAACCCTTAATTTTGAAGTCTGAATATGTAATTTTGTGAAGAGAGAAGTCGTGCATCCACCAGGTAAATATAACTAGCCAACAGAGAATCTACAAGGTCCCATAACCTCTAGCCAATCTGACAGTTGCCATCAAAAAGTCAATCAGCAGCCCAGAGTAACAAACTCCTTCCATCAGGGATTTGAGTGCATGATTTGGACAGAAGACAAACCTTAGAGAACTTGAGGATGTGGACAAGACTGTTCAGTGAGAGAATCAACTCATCAAAAGCCACCAGGTATTCAACATGCAAGGATGGTGATAGTTACGTAGGATTGCAGTCTGGCAGTTATTCTTGCATTTGATAAAAAAGGTGTCAATATCCCTGTTATCAACTCATAGAACATAGACAGCAATATAAGACCAAGGTTACGAACCCCTAAAATTATCTGGCAAGAGAATGACTTTTTAGTGTACTTTGTTCTGAGCAGGTGATTAGTAAATATTTGATGGAGCATATCGATTCAGGAATTCAGGAAAGAAGCCATCCTTTTACTCTGAAATCATACCCTACCCATGCCTTGAAATCAGTACTAAGTGATGCATCAAAATGTTGCTCCCTTGGCCCTGGCTGGTGTGGCTCAGCGGAATGAGCACCGGCCTGCGAACCTGAAGGTTGCCAGTTTGAGTCCCAGTCAGCGCACGTGCCTGGGCTGCAGGTTATGTCCCCAGGTGGGGGCATGTGAGAGGCAACTAATTAATGTCTCTCACACATTGATGTTTCTTTCTCCTTTCTCCTGTCTCTAAAAATAAATAAATAAAATGTCATATATTTTTTTTTAATTTCCTTTCTTTGTTTCAAAGAACAGGAACTTTGAGAGCAGAACCATAGCAAGGGTCACGACGTGAGCAGTCGTGGTCCATCGGTTCTTGGTGTCCATCAGGCAAGAGCGTAGGGCAGTGACAATCCGAATGAAGGCACGGACAGGAATAGAATGGAATACTTACTCAGCAGTGCAAAGAGATGAACTGTCAGTGCACAGACTGACATCGGTGAATCACGGATATGCTGAGTAAAAGAAGGCAGACTTTTACCAAAAGAGCACATTCTGTGTGATTTTTTTTTTTACCTGAAACTCTAGAAAAGACAAGTCTAATGCATACTGACAGAACTCAGATCCATGCTTGTCTGAAGGCTGTGATGGGGTGAACTGACTGGGAAGGGGCACAAGGGAGCCTTGTGGGGGTGATGGAAATGTTCTTCACCTTGGCTGCAGTAGCATGGGTCTGTATATTTGTCAAAACTCAGGAAAAATTACCTTTTAAATGGTGCACTTAATTGCATAAATTGTACCTTAAAAAGTGGATATAGATAGATAGATAGATACATACATACATACATACATACATATATGGCTTTCATTTTCAAACAAGATAGAGTAAATGGATTTCACCCCATTCCTTTTACTTATTACAACTAAAAATTTGATAAAATACATAAAGGAAGTATCAGGATACTCTGAGAGTGGAAAAAAGAAGGTGGACTGGTGAGACAACTCGGGTCTCAAGGGATGACCTAGCCAGGAGTCTTCAGGAGCTTTATTCCTCCTATATCCCAGCCTGGGCACTAGAGAAGGCCATGACCCCAACCACAACCAGGCACAAAGTGCCAAGGGAGGCCTGTTCTCTTGAGCCAGAGGACTGAGAAGAGGCCAGCGATTCAGGACAGACCTTTTTGCGATACTTGCTCTTCTCCAGGCGAACACCATGAAGGGAGCCATGGCCTTCCCTCTCCCAGAAGGGTCTGCAGAGCCTGTGTGTGGAGCTTGTCAGTCACCACTGCCATGTACTAAAGTGTGGGCAGCTGTCCCTCCCTACCAGTGATGACTGGGATATGGCATTCTGTCAGCTCCACTTCACGTTAATGTGATCAGAGGGGATACTCTCCTTCCCATCCCCACAGACCGCTGTGGAGACTAAAGGGCGGGGCCCTGCCACTGTCCTTGCCCTGCACTATGCAAAGGTAACAAAGAGGCAGCTCGCATCCCCTCATAGCTAGAGTGTGGGGAGGGTTACAGAGAAGAGGAAGCTGCAGAAAGAGATTCTTTCGATTGGGTGTGAAGACCAAGGCACAACCCCAAGTGACCGATGTGTGAAACCCACCAATCAAATGATGGAATATCAAATGATGTGGAATATTGCATGGTTTCAGATCGGCCTCTGGGGAGCACACAAGCAAGGCAAACCAAAATAGCACTGAATTTGAAACTAAATTGACATTCAAACTCACACAGCATGAAAGTGAGCCATAACGTGTGTATTCTGAACGTAAACAGGTTGAATGTGTGCTAAAATAGGTTTTTAAATGAACCAGAGTCTCATAATACCCAAAAAGTCCAGAATAAAATTAAATATTACTTGTCATACCAAAGACCAGAAAGTCTCAACTGGAATGAGAAAGGACAATCAACAGGTGCCAACATCAACATGACACAGACATTGGGGTCATCTGACCAGGATATTAAAGCAGTTAAAATAAAAATTAAAAGAAATTTTAAAAAGCTTCAGCAAGCCACTATAAACACTCTTGAAACAGAAAAATAGTAAGTTTCAACCAAGAAATAGAAGACATAAAGGAAAAATGAAAATTTTAGAACTAAAAAATATAATAACAAAAATCCTGCTGGGTGGGCTTAGTGGCAAAAAGGAGAGAACAGAGAAGAGAAGCAATGAACCTGAAGATAGGCCAACAAAATTTATACAGCCTAAACAGAGAAACACTTTATACAAACCAACAGAACGCCAGGACCTGTGGGACAGTACCAAACTACATTTATGTAATTGGAGTGCCACAAGGAGACAAGAAAGGACAGAGTGCAGAAAACATACTAAAAAAATACCGGAATGCTTCCCAAATTTAGCCAAAGACAAACCTACAAATTTAAGAAGCTGTGTGAATCCCAAACCAAGAAGACATTAAAATCCTAAAATAGTATGCACTAAAAGACAAACTCAGGTAGTTTCTGGGGGCTGGATGGAGGAAATTGGGAAATATTGGTCAAAGGGTACAAACTTCCAATTATAAAGTGAATTAGCTTTGGGGATATAATGTACAGCATGTGACTATTGGTAACCATACTGTATTCTGTACTTGAAAGTCACCAAGACGGTAAATCTTAAATGTTATATCCATTATATCAAGAAAGCTGAAAAAAATAAAACTAGAACAGAATACCTATGAACTGTGAGACATTTACAGAAGGTACAGCATACACATAATTAGAAAACCAGAAGGAGGAAAAAACAAGAGAGAAAGAAGCAGAAGAAATATTTGAAATAGTCATGGCTGACAATTTTCCAAAATTTATGATAGACACCACAAATCCAGGAAGCTCTGAAAATAGCAAGCAGGATAAATACCAAAAAATCTACACTTAAGCATATCACATTCAAACCTCAGGAAATCAAAGACAAAAGAAAATCTTGAGAGAAGCCAAAGATTTGGAGGGTGGGAGGGGACACCTGCAGAGGAATGAGGACGAAAGTTACACTGGACTCCGCATCAGAAAATACACAATCAAGAAGAGAGTGGAGTGAAATATTTTAAACCCACTAGCCTAGAATTCCGTATCCAGTAAAATGATCATTCAGAAGTGAATTATAAAGAAAGTCTTTCTAAAACAAAAACTGAAGGAATTTGTGGCCAGTAGACCCGCCTCACAAGAAATGTTAAAAGTTGTTCAGAGAGAAGGAAAATGAGATAGGCTGGAAACAGATCTATTGTACGTAAGAAAGGAAGAGTATCAGAGAAGGGAGAAAGTAAAATAAAAACTTTGTTGTTCGTATACCTACCTAATTGTATAGATAACTCTATGTCTAAAGTAACAGCAAAAATGAACCGGATGATTATAGCATATGGATAAGTGAAATGAATGGCAGCAATATTATAAAGAATGGAAGGGGGGAATTGGTAATACTCTTATAACGTACCTCCACTACCCATGAAGTGGAATAGTGTTATTTGAAAGTGGACTTAGATTAGTGGTAAACATATCTTGCATACTAAGGAAACCAATACATTTTCAAAAAGAAATAATTAGCCCTGGCTGATGAGGCTCAGTGGATTGAGCGCCAGCCTGCAAACCAAAGGGTCGTTGGTTCAATTCCCAGTCAGAGCACATGCCTGGGTTTATGGGCCAGGTCCCCGGTAGGGGCGTGCAAGAGGAAACCACACATTGCTGTTTCTCTCCCTCCCTCTCTCTCTCTCCCTTCCCCTCTGTCTAAAAATAAATACATGTTTTAGAAAAAATAATTAATATGCTGAGAGGAGAGAAAATGGAATCATTTAAAATGAAAACCAGATAAGTCAGAAGAAAGGGAAAGAAAAAATAAATTTTTTTTAAAAAAGAAAAAGTGGAATGAATATAAAACAGTTACAAACATGATAGGTATTAATCCAACTATCTCAATAATTACTTTAAATGTGAATGGTCTAAATACACCAAATAAAGACTAATTAAAATCCATCATCAGAATGGATAAAAAAATTTAAAACCACAAGACCCAACTGTATGTTGTCAGCCAAAAACTCACTTTAATTATAAGACTTTATAAATATAATATATGCTAATATCTCAATTTTAAAATAAATAAATAAAAGACTTTGTGGCATAGCAATAACTCTGCCTTTTCCTCTGCTCTGGAAAGACCCTACCTGCTCAGAGAAAGTAGCAACTGCAAGGTCCCAGGGGGAATGTTGGGGAGAACGAGAAGCCAGGCCACAACCTGCTGCATCTGCTCTTGTCCTGTGGCCATCTTGCTTCCAGTAGATCTGTACTTGACTAAATCAATGTGAACCTCTTGTTTCCATTTGGCAGTCTGGTGTCCTCACAGCTCCACGGTGGGTCCAACAGCCATCTTATTAACGGTGAGAGGAGAACGCTTACTGATGTGACTCAGAGGGTTGGGTGCCATCCCGCGAACCCAAAGGTCACCATTTCGAGTCCCCGTCAGGGCACATGCCTGGGTTGCAGGCCAGGCCCCTGGTTGGGGGGCGTGTGAGAGGCAGCCGATGTTTCTCTCACACGCATCGATGTTTCTTCCCCCTCACTTTCTCCCTCCCTTCCCCTCTCTCTAAAAACAAATAAAATCTTTTTAAAAATAAAAAGAAGCAAAGTCGGAAGAGAGCAGAGGTTCCAGGAAGGTAATCACGCCGCCTGCTCACCGACCTCCGCGGCAGCCCAGTGCCCCAGAAAGGAGAGGGCTGAGTGACAGGACCGAAAGAAGATACCTCGGGCTGAGGCCCGGGGCTCTGGGGTAACAGCTGGACACTGGGAATATTGGGGAAAGAGGTGGCCACAGTGGCCGCCGTGAGACAACTCCAGTGGCAGGGTTGTTGGGAGTTGAGGACGTCTAGAGCTTCGGAAAACAGCCCCATCATGTCAGGGGCCCCTGCAGAACGTTTAAAGGCCTGAAGGTAGCGAGGCCGCTGGAGCAGGAGGCGTAACAGCAGGTGGGGGGCCTGGCCCCGCCAGCAAGAGCGTAGGTTCACTCCTAGAGAACGCCCAGCGTTGGAGCAGGCACACGCTGGTCACCTTCCTACACCGACGTCTCCATCACCCAGGCAAAGGTGTGCTTTCGGAAGCACAGAGTGACAGTGACTTCCCGAAAGACACACAGCATGTGATAACTGAGGTAAGCCTAGAACTCAGAAGCAACAGCTCCCTTTTGGGCTTCCTCCAGCCACATCTTGTTACGATTATCCAAACGACACTTACCGGGACTTGAGCACGATAGAGTACTGAGGGTGGGCAGAGGGTGGCCCGCCTGGCGTCGGCAACGAGGGGGCGTCTCTTAAAGGCAATAGTAAAACCACTGAAAGTGGCTTGCTCTTTCAATTATCCCTTGGCACTTGCAATTCTAACCACCATCAGTGATAGAAATCTTTCGTGAGTCTGAAGTTCTAAACAGTCAGTGGGACCCAGGCCAGTGTGGCTTAGTTGGTTGGAGCATCACCCTATACACAAAGAGTTTGAGGGTTTGATTCCTGGTAAGAGCACTTAGGGGAGGCAACCAACTGAAGTTTCTCTCTCTCCCTTCGTCTCTCTCTAAAATTAATAAATGTATTTAAATAAACAATCACTGGAGTTACTGTTAAGAATATGATATCAGCACATTTTAAAACTACGTTTCCTGTAATAAACTCTGCGTTCCACATGACAATGAATCCGGGGAACTTCATTATACCCTTGGCTCCAGGCTCAGCTACAAGCATTTGTTTCAAGTTTGGTAACAATTTGGACCAGTTAACTCAACCTCAGACCCAGGGGGTGCTCCACGGGGTCCCACCCAGCGCTGCGCTCCAGCAGCAGAGGGAAGCAAAGCAGCACCGCGGCTGTGAGAGGCAGAAGCAGAGCCTGCGTGGCCTACCGCTGCCATTCCGGGGGCGGGTCACACCTTGAACCTCGTGGACTCACTCTTTTGCAACTGTTTCTTAATGTGTCAGTTTTCCTTTGTGCAAAAAAAGATATTAACATGGCAAAGTATGCATTACAGTTTTCCTTTCTGGTCTATAATGTTGTTTTTGTGTAGTTCATTATTTTTCATTGCCACAATTGTATGTATATGAAGTCCAATAAAAACAAATTTTCACTATTTGCATTTTTTCTGACCATTATTCTTATTACTCATTTTATTTTGCGTTTATTAATGACAATAATTATGTTGCCTGGGCAGGGACAGAAGGCAGCTGGTGCCTGAAGGCTACTTCGTGTTTGTCGGACCTCGCACAAAACTTCACACCAACCTCCTGAGAGAGGCTTTTGTAACCTATTTTACAAGTGAGGAAACTAAGGCTCAGTGAGGAGGGGATGAATCCAGGATCACACAATTAATAAGTGGCGGGAGGAGGATTCAAACCCAAGGTCGGCCTGGCTCCAAAGGGCATGTCTGAAATGCCAACAAAGGTTGAGGCCCTGCCTGAGCAAGGCAGAGGGACATGGACGGGTGGTCCAGGAGGGCTTCTCAGAGGATGGGGCCCTGGGAGGGATGGCCGCAGGGGAAGGCAGGGAAGCCTGAGACCATGTGGGGAGTCGGGACGGGGGTTCCAGCTGGAGCCCTGTCCCTCCCTGGCTAGATGGCCGTGGAGTGCGCTCTCTGGGGTTTTCAAAGGCTCAAGATTCCACAGAGAGGCTAAGCCAGTGGTCTGGGCAGTGACCGTGGCTGGTGATCATGAATCTTCCCTGCCCCATGTCTAAGCACTGGACCCCCACATTCCCCTGGCTCACCCCTGCACCTTTGATAAGGAGCCCCGCCCCTGGCTGGAAGTCCAGATGGCATTACGGTTAAGAACATAAACCTGGTTTGGAATCCCAGATCCACCATCTCCTTCCCAGATGAGTGACCTTGGACGCACCACTGCTTGTCCTTAATCTCAGCGTCCTAAACCATAAAGTAGGCTCATCCTATTGACCTCAAAAGGCAGCTGTGAGAATTAAACAAAATAATAATGCCTGATATTTATTGGGTAGTTCTTATATGCCAACACTCTTTTAAGAGTTCTCATTCTATCTTCCCAACAACTAACTATGAAGCTATTATTGTTACTTATAAACGTGACAGCTGAGACCCACAGTGGTGATGTTCCTTGCCCCACGCCATACCCCGGTTCTGCTGAGCTCAGTGCCTGACTCACAGGAAAGGAGAACTATGGTCATGACTAGTTCTGACATACCAGCCCCACGCACACACCTTAGCGTTTCTGGAATGAGGATGTGCCCCACAAGTGATGCGGAAGGGACACGCCAGCCAGCAGGCCGAGGGTGACGTGGTCATCGTCTGCTGTCCAGTTGCCTGGATGGCTGTGATAAAGGCTGATGGAATTTTACCAGATCCCAAGTGTCACTTCAAATGACTTCTAAAATAATGCCACATGAAAATGAAAGGCTATCAAGTGTACAGAAGGCTCCTGCTGGCCAGACGATGGCCAGACAATGAATTACATAAAAAGTAATTCATATAAGTACCACGGTACCCACTGGAATTCAATTAGAAGAAGTGAAAATTGCCAAATTCAGCCGAAGAAAGTTTAGACTCTAACTGTGGAGACTTTTGAGCAAATCACTGAAGGAGAGACTGTGATGCACAACTTCATAAATAAAAACATGCCAGTGCCCAGTGTCAGTTTTTTAAAGGGGCACCCCTGATATGCTTCTTTGTTTCATCCAAAAGTTGTTACTGAATAGAGATAATGTTTTCCTTTTAAAAAAACATCTTATAATTGACTATGCCATAGAATCAAATAAATCAAGCAAAACAGTCAAGGTTCTTCTGGTTGTAAGCAACAGAAAACCCACTTTAAGCCCTGGCTGGGTGGCTCAGTTGGTTAGAACATTGTTCCAATACACCAAGGTTGCAGGTTCAATCCCCGGTCAGGGCACATACATGAATCAACCAGTGAATTCATAAATAAGTGGAACAACAAATCAATGTCTGTCTGTCTGTCTCCCTCTCTCCCCCATTCTCCTCCTCCTCCTTTCCTCTTCCTATAAAATTAATTTTAAAAGATCTAAAAAATTAAAAAATGCTCAACATCAGTAGCCATCAGAGAGATGCAAATTAAAACCACAATGAGATATCACTTCACACTGGTCAGAATGGCTGTATTGTTAACAAATCAACAAAAAGTAACTGTTGGCGAGGTTGTGGAGAAAAGGGAACCCTAGTGCACTGTTGGTGGGAATGCAGCCTGGTCTCAGCCATTGTAGAAAACAGTGTGGAATTTTTCAAAAAACTAAAGACGAAACAGCCTTTTGACCCAGCGATCCCACTGCTGGGATTATACCCTGAGAACCCTGAAGCGCCAGTCCAAAAGAACCTGTGCACCCCACTGTTCACAGCAGCATTGTTTACTATAGCCAAGTGCTGGAAGCAGCCTAAGTGCCCATCAGTAAATGAGTGGATTAAAAAACTGTGGTACATTTACACAATGGAATACTACGCAGCAGAAAGAAAGAAGAGACTCCTACCCTTCATGACCGCATGGTTGGAACTGGAGAGCACTATGCTAAGTGAAATAAGCCAGGGGGTGAAAGACAAATACCATATGATCTCACCGATAAGTAGAACCTAATCAACAAAACAAAAAAAAATGAGCAAAATAGAACCAAAGATTTGGAAAGAAAGAACATACTGGCAGTGACCAGAGGGGAGGGGAGGGGATAACAGGGGAAAGAAGGGGAAGGGGCAAGTCAAGGAACATGGATAGAGGACTCATGGGCACGGACAAGGGGAGGGGACGGACTGAGGGAGAGGGGACGGAGCAGGGGGAGAGCAACGGGGGAAAATGCAGGACAATGGTAAGTGAACAATAAATAAACAAATAAACAAATAAATATACTTGTTGCTAAAATAAAAAAACACTTCAAAATGACTTAAGCGAAAAAGGCACTTCACTGGCTCCCTTCCCGTGGCTCCCGCCCCAGCCCTCCCAGGTCTGACGCCTCCAGACTTCTCTCTACAGTGTTTCCACATCTTGCGTTTGAAGCTGGAACCAGGCAAGCAAGAACCCATCAGCTGGGCTGTCGCTGGAAATCCTCTGTGTGAGGGGCTTGGGTGCAGCTATCTAATTGGCGATGGGAGGGGCTTGTCCAAAAGTTCCATATGCATAATAAGCGCCTTATTTTCTCTAAATGGTGCTTCTTTTTGGGGTGATAAAGGGCTTTTGATGGAGATTCCGAGGTGTCAAGCGCCCACCAGCCCACCCCTTGGTACCTTCATCGTCATTCACCAATTTAAATTAGAGGAGGCACAGCGCTGGGCGTGACAGGCTCGGTCCGCACGGGGTGCGTTGCTCAGCATCCCAAGCAGCCGTGTTGACAGCTATACCCAGCTCTTGCTGAGTACATCCCATTCCCCATACACTGTGTGAGGTCTCTCCAGGCACAAGGCGGGCACCGTGACTGAGAACTGTGACGGCCTCTCTGGCAGGGACGCCTGCAGAGGAAGAAGTGTGGGGAGAATGGTGGCCCCCGCTCCTGCTGAAGTGCTTGGACAGGTAGTACGCCAGCATCTGCACGGAATGCCCAAGCCCCTCAGTGAGGACTACGAGGAGGGGCACTGTGAGAACAGCCACTGGCACAGCACCCGCTGCCACTGCGCCAGGTGCCTGCGCCCCTTGGCCAGTAAGACCTTTGTGGCCAAGGACAACAAGATCCTGTGCAACAAGCGCACCACGCAGGAGGACTTCCCCGAGTGCAAGGGCTGCTTCGAACCGATTGTGGCAGAAGATCAGGATGTGCAGTGCAAGGAGACCGCGCAACACAAAGACTGCAAGTCAGTCACTGGGACTCGAAGCTCCTTCCCTACGGGCGGAAACCCGAACCGCGTGACTTGCCGCGAGGCCGCCTTCGCCAAGCCTTGGGTGAAGGGTAGCAAGGGTTGGGTAAAGACTCCAGGGTGGTGGCCCATGAAGGACAATCCTGCCACCACAGCTGCTTCCACTGCAAAAAGTGCTCCGTGAACCTGGCCAAGAAGTGCTTTGTTTTCCATCAGGAACAAGTGTATTGCCCGGACTGCAGCAGAAAGCTGTGCATGACAAGGGCTCCTGTCCTGTAAAATGGAACTGAGTCTTGTTCTGTGTGTCCTCACCCTCTGCCGCGAAACCATCCATAGGAGAAGAGTAGCCTTTCACCTCTTCAAAGTTGCTCCTTTTGTCTTTTCTCCCACTTTACAGTATTACTCAAAGAAAGGCACACAGTGATCATTTGGGATTTAGCAAAAAGCAACTCAGCAGCAAAGTCAATGGCTGCAGTTAAAAAGTGAACATTTAGATCGATGGGCTCTTCTGCATGGTTATCATAAAGCAGAAAGTGCTACCCATTTAGCTGCTTAGTGATGTAAGCAAGAAGCCTAGGAGGTGAAACCTCCACTGAGATGCCCTTCGTGGCTCAGCTGGGACCCATTGTGTTACTACACAACACACGAGTTGCAGCAGCTGTTTCAACTCGCTGCTCACCCTGTTCTGTGAGTAGAAAGAGAACCTGCCAAAATGCATCGTTTCACTTCCTCATCAAAACCTTCCTTCACTGAGCCTTGGCTCGTGTGGCTCAGTGTCTTGAGTACCACCAGCCTACTAACCAAACGGTTTGCCAGTTCAATTCCCAGTCAGGGCACATGCCTGGGTTGTAGGCTAGGTCCCCAGTTGGGGTGCGAGAGGCAACCACGCATTGCTATTTCTCTCCCTCTCCTTCTCCTTCCCTTCCCCTCTCTCTAAAAATAAATAAATAAAATCTTCTAAAAAAAAAAAACCCTTCCTTCTCTTCAAAGGACTAATATGAATCTCTAGAAAGTTAACATTTGAACTTAGCTCTGATTCTAAACTGACCTTTTCTCTGTACTGACGTTCGACTTCCCCGTGTGCCATGTTCTCTGAACTTTTAGGCGTGGAGCACACAGGTGGTTTGGAAAGTGTAAGCAGATCTGAGAGAACGAGCCTGTTGCAGAGGAACAGTGTCACCGTGAATACTTCCGGCAGCTTCACAAAACTGACCCAGCTGTTCCTTTGTTTTTAATGAATAATGTTTGTTTAAATTAATAGCAACACAGAGTATGGGTTTGGAAACGTGCATGAAACTATTTTAGCCTCCTCCAATGCTCCTGCAGTTTTGAAGTCATCCTACAGAAGTAACCATAAAACTCCAGAGGGGTAGCCAGCACGGGGGTGACATTTCCAAACAGCGATGAGCTGAGTCCCCTGTAACCCAGTAGTTGCCTGCTCTTTGTCCATGTGGTAAAGAGACCCTTCCCGTCCCTTCTCATGTGACCCTTAGGTCTGCTCCTCAAGAGCTTAGCCGGGCCCCTGGGGCGGCGGGGACCACCCTCACAGACAGAACCGGATTTCCCTGTAGTGCTCACCTGAGAGGCAGGATCACCTACTCACCATAGTTTAGTTATACTGTTATATTACCTAGTAGAATGAGATGATATCAAAAGCAAACATGTAAGAGTAATACATGTTAACATTCTTAGAGCGATGGTGAGAGGAGCCGATGCCCCCTTTCTGCATTTTGTCATTAGCTATTATCATCTAATAACATCTAATGTTTCAAGGTATCCTTACAGAAATAAAGCAGCACATAAATCAATGAATAAATAAATACATATCTTCATTCAATGACAAGGCACCGACGGTGGAGATCCAGGCCCCTCCGCTGGTGGGGAAAATGGATGGGTCGAGGATGGGGGTGTATGCGTGGAAGGCAGTTAGACAGACAGGAGCAGAGCGAGGACAGTGGGCCGGGTACAGAAGGTCACCAGGGCGGAAAACCCCAGGTGCCTGGCAACGGGCAGAACTGGGAAAGCATGGCCCTCACCGTTGGGGTGACCTTTCCTAGCTAGAGTGTCGCTGGTCATGTGGTTTGGACCACTGATCTTGCATAGAGCTGATTGTGCAGTTCAGACCCTCCCCTTACCTTTCCTCCCCAGCAGAGCATCAGTCATGTGGTATTAGACCCTTTAGAGGAGGAACAAGGAGCCAAAGAACAGCCTCCGGTGAGTCCCGTGCAAGCCCTTCCACAGCCACCGCCTTAACTGGGCCCTCAGGACAATGAATTTCTTACCCTGAGATTATCGAATAATCTTAGGAACACAGCCTGCGGTCTGTTGACCGCGAAGACAGAGTTGTGGTCCAACCAGAGATGACATTTAGGCCTGAGCTGTGTTCAGCTCCAGACCCAGCAAAGCAGCGAAAGCAGGTGGGGTGATGCCATGGCCGACGCCAGGGCCAGCTGCAGTGACTGACCGCCCTCTACTCTAGTGCCGACTCTAGTGGAGACCGTGACCCAGAAAGGACACACCTGGAAAGTTGATAAATGCTCTATTGTGATCCTCCTCTGAGACCTCCCCTTAAATCTTCCACCTTTAGAAAACAGATTGCACTCCAGATGTGCTGATGATTCCTGCAGTTCCCCCCAATGTGGGAAAGTCGACGGCATAGCTTGTGGTGCAGGGGATTGCGTTCATGCTCTCCCTGGCATTGAAAAAAAAACAACGATGCAGTTAGTGCAGGCTCTCTCTGGGACACGCCCACACCTTTCTTCCCCGTTTCTCAGGTGTGTGAACTTTCTTTCCCCTAAACTGTAAGGGTCCCCACTAGACTTGCAACCGGGGGAGTAGCAGGCAGCAGCAGCTCATCCCTGGCTGACCCCCTGATCCTGTCTCCAAAGCCCGCTTCTCTCTGACTTTCCAGTGACTACACAGCAGCCCAGCAGGGCTCGCTCCTTTCCTAGAAGATTTCTAGGGAGCCAACGCAGAGCACCGCCGAGCCCCTCTCCTGTTGTTTCTTTAAAGCGAGCCCTTCCTTTATCTCACTGTCTCAGCTTTAATAAACGTACCCTTAAAATTGCCTGGACTTGTGCTGTGAAGTCTTTCTTGCACAAAGTCAAGAACCCACACGCGATAGGCCAGCGCAAGGCAGGTCCGCTCTGGGCCCAGTCCCTTTCCCACGATACATGAACAAAATCTCCCCAGCCTGGTAGGACTTTTAAAAAGGATGATAATTGAGGACAGTATTTATGACTTAGAAAGCTGTCAATGACATAAGTGAAAAAGGGAAATTGTGAGAAGGTATATATATCATGAGAGAGAGAGAGAGAGAGAGAGTAAAATTGACAGTGGTTAAGAGCCTAGGATCCAGAGCCAGATTGCTTAGAATCAAATCTGGCTTTCACCTCTTACTTACCTTGGGCAATTTACTTAAATTTTCTGTATCTCAATTTCTTCATCTGTAAAATAGGGCTAAAAATGGGGGTAAGGTGAGGGTTCCGTGAGATACCCCATCTAAGGTGTTTAACTCAGGTCCTGGCATACAGTAAGGGCT
The DNA here is from genome assembly GCF_021234165.1 of Pteronotus mesoamericanus. Taxonomy (NCBI): domain Eukaryota; kingdom Metazoa; phylum Chordata; class Mammalia; order Chiroptera; family Mormoopidae; genus Pteronotus; species Pteronotus mesoamericanus. Next base: position 21,686,304 of record NW_026555105.1, on the reverse strand, counting down.
CAGACAATGCTAGTGGTTAATCTTGTTTGTCTCCTGTGCGGGGTCCTCATTCCCACAGTCTCCTACAGCCCAGCTCTGGAACGAGCGCCCCGCCGCTGCCGCCTGCCCATTGTTCCTGCCTTCCTGCGCTGGCTGCTCCAAGATTCCGGCGGGAGCGGCTCCAGCCCAGGCAGGGGAAGCATCCGGCCTCTGGGCGCCCCTCTCCCTCCTTTACGGGCAGTCAACCAGGACCGCCTGCCTTCAGCGCCCACCTGGGGAGTGTGAGCACCAGGGCCTCAGTTTCCTCTCTAAAAAAAAATAGAAAACAGAGGAGGTGCCCAACTCACAGGGACATAGAAAGGTTCGATGAGCCCACACGTGCAGGAGGCTGAGCTCCATGCCTGGCTTCCCACAGGGAGCACCTCTGTCCTCAAAGGTACTGTCTGAGGTCAGCTTTCAGAATGCAGCTTCCAGCTGGGTGCCAGGAGAGCTGGTTTAGCCCTTATTTCTGGGCCTAAGTAGATTTCTCAGAAGATTATGCTGCCTCTCGCTACAACCCCTTTCCCCAGCACAGACAGAAAGCGGGTGAAAGGGCCGGGCAGCTTTTCCAGGCTGGCTGCCAGAAGGGGCAGGATCTGGAGCCCTCGCACTGAATTGCTGTGTGGCCTTGGGCAAGGCCTTCCCGCTCTGTGCCCCAGTTTCCTTCCTCTACTGAGGCAGCCCCCAGCCTTTTTGGCACCAAGGTCTCGTTTTGTGGAAGACAATTTTTCCATGGACTGGGGTTGGGAGGATGGTTTCGATGATTCAAGCGCATTGCATTCAAGCTCACCCTCCTCCTGTGTGGCCCGGCTCCTAACAGGTCCAGACCAGTACCGGTCCGCGGGCCGAGGTTGGGCACCCCAGATCTGCCGGCTTAGGAAGGCAGGCGCGGCTCCTCCCCCTGGCCATATCACTGGCTGGTTGGGTTACTGTGGGAAAGCTGACCCCTCCAGGGCTCAGTTTGTTTTGTCTGCAAAATGTTATGTCCGCGTAGATTAGTGAGATTCCTCCCGATCTCCAGGTGTTTCTTTTGTCTTTCTATCACCCTCTCCCCATTTCTCTGCTCGGAAGCGGAAGTGCACCACCCCATGGGGTCAGGCTTCTTGAGGTTTCTGGAGAATAAAGCTGAGCCTTAGCAGCATGTCTTCCTGTGCTGGGCAGGCCCAGGCCCAGGCGCTTGATGTGCTGTCTCCCCACCGCAGCCGCAGGAAGCGGAGAACAGAGAGCGCGCCTGTGTCCACAGGCAGCTTTGGCATGACATAGACGACACGGGCAGCAAGTCGAGTGCCCGTGGTGCAGGAGCGAACCTCCTGTCAACTGAGGGAGTTCCCTCAGGATTTCGGAAGGAGGTCCTGGGGCTTAGGCCTCACGTCAAGCCTAACCCTGTTCTCAGAACACCCCCCAGGGGGAGGCTGCCCTGGGAGATCACCGCACCTGCAGGCCTCTCTCCCTCACGCTGCCTTCCTCCCTGTTTCCCTCTTTACAGTTCCCCAGTCTTGATCTGTTCCCAGTTTTGCCGGGGGCAGATGTAGGGGCTTGAATGCTCCCATAATCTCCACCAACTTCTTCAGAGCCATCCCACATAAAGTCACCCCCAAAGGCATTTTAGGAATATATTGTGCCTCTGTAAACACATACAGTCTTGGAATAAGCCCCTCCAGCCTGTGTTTCCCAAGCCCCTCTTTGCCTGGCTCCTGCTTTTGAATTTGCCCACCCAAATTCATCAACGGGCTCCTCAGGGCAAGGCTTTTCCACCAAAAAGTATCGTCTTCTGTGGAAGACAGTTTGGAGTATAAAGGCATGTTTCCCCATGTTACTCATCTATTTCAATTAATCGTCACTAAAATTCCACTGGTTGGGAAATGCTGTCCCGATTTTACAGCAGTGGAACCCGAGGCTCCTGCCTGGATTGGAGGGTAGGGCTGCCGGGCACCACAGCCCCGGGCTCTGGAACGTCAGCTGCCTTTCTTCCCTTCAGCACTGTCCTGCCCCAGGCAGGGCCCCTCTCCCACCCCAGGACACAGCTGCTCCCCCTGCCCCTGCACAGGCGATCGCAGCCGCCTGGCAGACACCTTAGCCAGAGGCCTGAGGTTGTCATCAATGTCGTTCTTTATATGATTTCCCATGCTCTGCCCTCACGCATAGGTGGGATGGTATTTCCCTGAGCCCTTGTGGTTGGGTAGGGTCATGGGACTAGCCCTGGCTAAGGAAGTGTGAGAAGTGACATTTGTCCCCTCAGCCTGGAGCACGGTATTGCCAGGCGGAGAACCTCTTCCATTGTGGAGGCCACCGACAGCCTTTGAGACAGGTGGCGCTGCTACAGCACCTGCGCCCTGGAGTGAAAAGCTGCGAAGAGCTCTGTCAGCCCGCCACAGACACGTGGTGTGTGTGACAAACAGCGTCAGGTTAGGAGCCACTAAGATTCGGGGTGGTTTGCTCTGCAGCGTGACCCGGCCCGCCGTGATGAGTCCAAACCTCTAGAAAGCAAAACCCAGGTGGGAGCCGAGAGGTGGCGTGGAGGACCTGCTGTCCCTGGAGACTTGTTTTGCGTTCTTTTATGAGATGGTCAGTCAGGTGCGGCCTCAGAGGAGAGGCTTGGGAAAACCAAGTTTCTTATATTCACAGGTCTTAGAGACAGAGGGCACACATGCCCCACGGCCATGTGGGAAAACACCAGCGTGGTCAGAAGGCGGAAGGCAGGAGTGGGGGGAGGCTGCCAGGACCATGGTCTTGACGGAGGTTTCTGCGGGCAGGGCAGGGCGAAGAGCTCAGGTGGCTCTGGGCCATATGGGTGGTCTCAGGTCGCCCGGTGCCTGGCCCTGAGACGATGAAGGAGAGGAATGTGGCCTCCTGGGTGCAGGAGCTGGACGGAGGGGGCCTGGCTCTGGGCGTACAGTGCCCAGTGTTTGAGCTGGGCATCTGCAGGGTCCGGGGCTCAGCAGGAACGAGGGTGATGGCGAGTTGGCCCAGTGTTGGATCTTAGCACATTTTGGCATGAGTAGTGAGACCGATGGTTGCCTACAATCTGCTCTCCCCCTTTTTCTAAGAGAACCCCAGTATTACCCGACAATGTGCCTGGTGCACAGACTCCGTTTCCCAGCCTCCCATGCAGCTGTGTGACCGTGTGATTAAATTTTTGCCACCTGACTGTAAGTTGAAGTCTCCCTGGACTTCCTGGTGGGCATCTTGGAGGAGGCCGACTCAGTGGGAGGTAAACTTTTTGTTCTGCTTCCTCCTTCCCCCTGCCTGGAAGGTAGTTGTTAGTTGTCCTGTCTCAGCAGCCATATTGGGTGGTGCAAATAGTACACAGTGAGTGTGAAAATTGTCAAGATTGGGAAAATGTTTTAGTACATAATGAAGGCTCCATAAAATTCCTCTAAAATGGACTCTCCAGGAAGAGGCCCAGCTAGAGAAGCCCTACTGTATTGAATCAGTCATGGAAGCAGCTTAGAAGAGATATCCCTGTATGGGCTGAGCGGACAGGGGACATTTTCTCCAGCCATGGAGCAGGGTGACTCTTGGGCAAAGGAACTCCAACAACCGGAGAAGCGGGGTTTTGAGCATATATTCTAAAGTTCTCTTCACCTTCCTTCTCCTGCCCGTGCCCCCAGAGCCATGCACCCCCAACCCACAGCCTCCCCCACCCCTCCGCCCCACAGCTTTCTGCAGCATGACCAAGGCAAAGGTAGGAAGAGTGAGTTTTCCTATCTGGCTCTCCCAGAAGCCTTCAGGAGGGCAGCCAGGCCTCCTCAAGATGTGGGGCAGAGAGTAAGTGAGAGAAGTCCAGTGGGCGAGACCCTAGCCCTGCATTGACTGCTCCGTGAGCCAGACAACCCGCACCCCCAACCTGTACACAGGTTCCCTTCCTATAATATGAGCAATGATACTAACCCTGCCTCCCTCCCAGGGCTGCTGCAGAGCCATTCTGCTCTGAGTGGGGAGGATGCAGGAGGAAGGAAAAGGCCAGTGTGACGTCTAGCTGACTGGGTTACTCCTGGTCACAGGAAGCAAAGAGCAATGACATGTCTTTGTGGTCAGGAGCCCCAGTCAGGTGCCTGACAGAGCTGGGTTCAAACAGATCTGGGTTCAACAACACGACCACCACTCGTGCATCTTGTGATCCTGGGCCTGAGCTCTCTTGTCTGTAAACTGGGCATTATTCCTGCAGACAGGGACTGACGCTCGCGGACGTGAACCTCCTGTGCAGGGCCTGGCACAGAGCGGCCCCTCCGTAACCGGCGGCTCCCCTACCCGTTCTGGGTCTCAGTGACATTGACATTTTATTGGCTGCCCTGTTTCAAACCCCCTGCCCATATGGGGTGAATCTCCTACTTAATGATGTTTCCATTAGAGGGGAGCCCCAATTTACCAGCATGCCTCACAGTGAGGGCCTGGGCACATGACTCATGTTCTACCAATCACAAGCCCCTGGTGCTGCCTTTTGGGGGAATCCATGACCCACGGAGGCAGCGGCACACAGACCCGTCCTGGCAGTGCCTGCATCCTGGTGTCTGGAGACAACAGGGACCGAGTTTCTGCAGGGACTGACCGAGTCTGGGCGTCAGCGGGACAGGCTGCCACGTCAATGCCCTGTGGTGCGGTGGGGAGGGTGCAGGTTAAGGCCATGAGTCCTCCAAGCTGAGTTCTTTGACTCCTGGGGCCTGTGGGCTCCCAGTGTTCTTGAATAAGTTTCTTTGCTGCTTAAGTCACCCATGGCCAGTTTCTGTTGACGGTGACCACGAACCCTGCTGTCTCCCCAGGTCCGAATGCTGCCGACACTCCCTTTTGAGGTTGTTCTCTGAAGTGCTGACTCTCCCCTACCCATGTGTGTAGATGCTGCTCCTGTGTCTCTGGCCGGCTTCTCCAGGCCGATCACAAAATCAGACCCAGGCCCAGAACCAGGGCGGCAGAAGCCACATAAATGGGAGAGTGCACCTTTGCAAGGGGAAAGTGGGCCAGTTCTGGGCTTGAACCCCAGTTCCACAGCTCACATGTGTGATCTTGGGCCCACAGCATACCTCTGAGCCTCCTTTTCCCCATATGTCACAACACCCCAACAGGTTTAAAGGACACAAGGGATGGAAAGTCCCTTGCCCCATGCCTAGCACATTGTAGGCACTGGGTTTCATAAGATACTGGGACAGGAAGGAGGAGTGAAATAGTACTTGCATTGTTGTTTGCGTCAGAATCACCTTGGAGAGGTTAGTCAGATCCAGTAAGACTGGGAGGCCCCTGGGATCTATATCTTTAACGTGTCCCCTGCCTAGAGGTCTCTGCTGCGGGTGGCTGGGGGCCACTGCGCTTGGAGAAATACAGGATGTGAGGGGAAGGACAGAGGAAGTGAGGGTCCCGATGGCTGCGCCGCCTCAGCGGTGGGGATGTTAGCTTCTCTCTCACCGGACGCTTCTATAACCATCCCAAGGAGAATCCAACCTAGCCTTACGGTCCAGGAAGGATGCAGGTAATTTCTGCATACCTGGTTTTCTATCACATTGAAACTATGATGGATACATTTTTCTCCCTTGAATAATGCAATAATCCAATAACATGGACGGATATATAATCGTTCAAATTTAGTTAGCACGTCCCCTGAGCCAGGCATTAAACAAGTACTTTATTTGTAATAATAAAAACAAAGTGAAATCATTTTCCCCATCTCACAGGTGAGGAAACTGAAGCCCAGAGAGGTCACTTGCCCAAGGTCACGTGGCCTAACAGTAGGGATTTGAGCCTAAGCTGTGCCCCCTTCAGGATGTCACATGTTGTGAGGGCATCACAGGTCCAGGTCTCGGGCCGGCGCCGGTGCTTCCAGGCAAGGGGCTGAGGTGCTGGGTGGGACTAAGTGGGTACAAGTGCGAGGGACTGGAGCACATTAGCTCGCTGGGCCTCCGACTCTCTAGGATCCTCACGTACTATGTGGGACAGCCGCGCCTCAGCTGGGACACCCGTTCATTTTGCAGTCAAGGCCTGCCCTTTCCCCTTGGGCTGTGTGGCCTTGGGCAAGGTGCTTCACTCTCTGAATCTGGGGCTGCTGTGAACAGTAAAGGAGATGGGTTATGCCTCAGGCCCAGCACAGAGCCCACATGGAGGAGCCCGGCCAACGGGCCTCTTCCTTTTACTATCGTTCAGTGCTAGGGATGCGGCCATAGTGACTTAACCAGGGGTTGCCGCCCCACCCAGATTCCGCCCAGAGGGCAGGAGTGCACAGCTGGTATTCTCTCTGCCTAGCGACCAACCATTTCCCCTTCTTTAGGGAAGAGCATTTTCACTTGAACCAGGTAACTTGTATTTCTGTAGCTTATAGCTGGCCTGACTCCATGCGGAAGTCGGATGCTAGCATTTATTGAGTGCGGGCAGTGTCCTAGGCACGGCACATGACTAATTCATTCAATCCTCAGGACAGGCCCGTAAAGCAGGTCCCAATATTCCCATTTGTAGATGTGGAAACCATAACTCAGAGAGGTTTAGTAACCTGTGCAACGTCACAGATCTGGGACTCATATTTGGTGATGCAGCCCTGCCCAGGCCATATTTTAAATAAGTGAGCCACTGTTTATTAGCGCGATCGACTCCTCTAGGAGGGGCATTTATTCATTTAATAGTTACTGAGAGCCCACTGTGAGCCTGGCGAGGTGCCTGGCCCTAGGGACAGAGCCTCACAGACAAGCCCCTGTCCTCACGGAGCACCCATCAGGTGGCATGAAGGTGTCACCTCAGGGGCCAAATCGGGGTGGCAGTTGCTGCCTGCGACATTGTTGTGAGAGGATTCGGAGCCACTTCCGGGCTCGGTAGGGAGTGTGGTGGCTGATTACGCAGGCCCTCCAAGGGAGCTGTTGGGGAGTTTCTGAGCATACACTCTATGTTGGACATGTGTTTTATTTCTGAAGATCATTCGCACAAATACATAAGAAAACAGAAATACATCCTAGTCAGAGCACATGTTCCAATTTTTATTTTGAAAGAAGGCACTGTAGATCTAATAACTGGGCCTTGCCTTCAGGGAAATTGGCGTCTGGCTGGTAGCCTACAGGACTCGTGAACAAGAAGATGATTACTGTCAGAGAACCAACTGGAAAGTCCGATCCAGCCCTCTGGGGTGGGACATGCCACGTCATGGGGATGACCAGGGAGTCTCCCTGGGAGAGGAGCCAGTGGACCAGGTTACGTGGAGTGGGGGTGGGGGCAGGCCTTCCAGAAGCGCTAGCACAGGCAAAAAGGTATGGCTGTCTGAAGTGAGAATGGGAGAGGATTCCGGCCTGGCTGGGGCAGAGGGGTTGGGGGGTCAAGGTTGAAAAGGTAATAAACGGGGTTGGGGGTGGACCACAGAGGCCTCGATGTTGGGTCTGGGAGTTTGGGCCTGACCGTAACCCATCCTCCTTTGACCCTTCAGTAGGGGCAACTGGAGGCTTTGAGCAAGGCCATGTCCAGTGGAAGGTACTTCTTGGTGGCTAGAACAGGAATCGGTCAGAGATGGGAGGTGACTAGAATGCCATGGAATGAAAAGACAGACCCTGTAAGTGGGTTGAGGGGACATGGGTCCTAGTCCTGAATCTATGCTGAGATGCTGTGTGACCACAGGCAAGTCCCTTACCCTTCTGGGCTGGTTTTCCTCCGTCTTCTCTTAAAGGCCCTTTCAGACCATGAGGTGGGGGGTGGGGGGTGGGGGGTGGGCAGAGGGTTGCCAGGTTTCTTGTGTGGCCCCTTTTTCATCCACAGCACTCTTTATAACCACCGCTTTTCTTCCTGTTGTCCCTGCCATGTTTCCCGCGTGGGGCTCTTGGCTGGGAGCTCCCCAGAGCGGAACAGTTATGTCGTCCGTGGGGCCGAATGCCCGCGGGGCCCCGGGTCAGGCTCTGACACCCAAGGCTAGTGCCGCTCCACCCAGGCCCGTCCCGGGGACTGTGACTTGGGCCTGCCTGGCCGGAGGCGCAGCCCTGATGGTCCCCCGCCGCCCCCCCCCCCGTGTGGGTGCCCTGCATCATTCACAGGGGACTGCCCTGCACGCAGGTCTCCAGACGCTTCCCAGGCCCCAGGCGTCCGGTGTGACAGCTACCTCTGTACAATTAATCCTACCAGGAACTAAACAAAATCCATCCCCCTTTTCTGTTTAATTTTGTGTGATTATTGTTGGGTTACGTAATACACTCAAATGTTTCAAAATTTAAAAGGCACCAAAACATGTGCTATAAAAAAACCCCTGCTACCCCAGCACACAGCCCTTTCGTCGCCCTTCCTGGACACAGCCAATCTAAATTTCTTTTTAAAACAACTTTAATTTGTTTCCTCCTTGCAAAAATCGTAAGCCCTCAAAGCGAAAACCTAACTTGAAAACAAAACTAAGCCTGACCACCTTGGAATACAAACCAAAAACCCCGCTCCTCGCCCAGATTCTCAGCCTTTTAGTCTGTGTCCTCCCAGACTGTTTTCAATGATACCCACTTTTGAAAAATGAGAACAAATTACAAGAGTATCACAACACGGACTTTTCAGTATCTTTCCGGTATCTCAGGAACACTTCCTTGTGGCTTCTGCCAAATGGCTCCGGGAGCCGTGTGATCTGCGACAGCTGCTGACCTACTGAACCAGGCCGCAGCGATGGGCATTTGGGATTTCTAGCTTTCCCTATTATAAGCAACATGGTGATGGGTCCTACTTGCTTTCTTGGCTCGGTTTTTAAACAAATTCCTAGAAGAGGAAATGCTGGGTTACAATTTTTTTAAGACCTTGGATACCCATCAAACTGACCTTAGGTTCAGCAGGACTGGTGTCCAATCCAAATGGGGTTTCTCAAGGCCGGAAGCCTCGGTTCAAACCCCCTTCAACAGCAGCAGCTGTGCGTGCCCCTGCCCACTGCTCTACATCCAGACTAAGGCCAAAGCCCTCTTCCGGGCCTGGTGACGTTTTTGTTTACCCAGCCAGGAAGAATCACCTGGGACAGTCCCAGGCCCGGGTGAGTCAGCTGATCAGGGGGTGGACACCGCCCTTTCTGGAGCAGGAACCCAGCTGTGACAAGGGCCACCGCCCTCCAGGGGAAGGACAGACACTCTCAGCAGTGGCTGGAGAAGAACGTGCAGCAGCTCCTGACCTGCAGGTAAGATCCACACCCCCCACCCTGCACCCCCCGTAGACTGGGACTGGGAGAAGCGAGGTTTGTTCTCAGCCTGTCCTGCGCCCTCCAGGACTGCCAGGCAGTTTCCTTTCAAGGTGCTTCGCTCTGGGAGAGAAGTATCAACTGGGGTTTCCTCTTCTGACCCCAGCCCAGGGCCAGGTTGAGGGCTGGGAGATCTTCTTTATCTAGACGGGGCCCTGGCTCCTTCTGACTCCCTATGAGGGTGCTCAAGGAGATGGGACCCATACTGTCCTCCCTGAAGCGGGCCCTTGGAAGTCCAGACCAAAAGGAGCCGATTTCCCCAAGGAGCTGAGTGTGGGCATCAGTTTCTGTTACTTGCTTCTTTGCCTGAAGCTCTTCTATCAACCTCTCTCCATGACAAGGAAAACCTAGGGCCAGGGGCTTGACTTCTCTAACAATTGGTTTCCTCATTTGGAGATGCAAAATGTCCCCACAAAGTCAAGAGAATTGAATGAGGTAATGGTCATAATAGGTCAGTAGGTGCCCTTCACACAGAAAGTGAAATGGTGTTTAAAACGAGACTGATGTGCTGGGCAGGCACTGCATTCGCTACTCTACATATGGTGGCCCAAACTAGTAACAATTCTTATACCACCATCACTTTTCACCTGGGCTCCCTGTGCCCACTGTTTGTCTATTCTCTAAACATCAGCCAGAGGGGGCCTATTAAAATAAAAGTCAGACCATGTCACTCTGCTGCTCAAAATTCTCCAGGGGCCCATCTCATTAGGGTACATCCAAGTCCTTGCCATGCATCACCCACAAGCCCTCCAGGATGTGGTCCCTCTACTACTTCCCCAGCCTCCTCTCTTGCTATTCCCCGCGGAATCACTAACTTCAGTCACACTGGTCCGATGCTCCTAAACACAACAGGCACTCCTGCCTCAGGGCCATGGCAGTGGCTCTGCCCTCAGACTGAGTGCTTTCCTCTATCTTCTAGGCTTTTGCTCAAGCCACCCATCACCCCCAGCTCCCAAGCAGTGAGGTTCTTCCGGACCTCCTGACACTCTACCCTCCACTGCGCTCCATCTTTCTCCCCATCACTTCCCACCATCTGACGCAGCGTATGCACTTATTTATCCCCAGCCAGAAAGTTAACACTCCTCAAGGCCAGATGTCTTTTGTTTACTCCCTTATTATGTACCTAGAACAGTACTGGGACTTAGGTGCTCAGTTAACTGTACTGAATGAACACCACCTAACGATTACGGTGTGTCCTGTATGTGCTAGACACTGTGCTAAGTGCTTTCTATACATAGCTTATCTCTTTTTAAGAACCTTTTATTCTCCATGATCACTCTGTGATGCAAATATTGTTACCCATATTACAAAAGAAGACATTCAAAAGGACTTGTCCATGCTTGTTCTCACAAGAGCAGCAGCATTCTGAACTCAGTCCTGCCCGCCTCCACGGTCCTGGCACCTGCCCTGCCTCTCCTGGGTCCTGGTTTGGGGAGCCTATGTCTTCTCTGAAGAAGCCCCCAGCTTCTCTCCAGCAGGCAGTACACCCTGAAGAGGAGGGGGTGGGGTACGATGTGCTGGTGGCTTAGCAACAGCCTCTTCCTTTCCAACTCACAATATCCCTGGGCTAATTTGGCCTTCCCAGAGCTCTTCCTCTGACACTCTAACCCACGCTTCCCTCCTGCACAGTCTTCTGAAGGATGGATGAGTTGTCCACAGAACAAGTGGGAGGCCCGTAGTTTCAGCTCTTTGGAACAAAGTGTTCCAGAGGAGTGTTCTCACTCTAAGTCCAAAGATGGGGGCTGCTGACCCCTTTTCAGCTCTGCTGAACTCTGAGGACCTGATTGCTGACTTGTGGGTGTTGCTATTGCTTGTATCAAAAAGTACTGAAGTGCAGGGATGGAAACTCTGGAAGGTGCAGTGGGAGAAGAAAATTCCAGTGTGAGAGATGGGTTCTTTTCCTCTCAGAGGGGCTAATTAATTGCAGGAATCCATCAGGACCAAACTGAGCAAATTCTTCCATTGTCAGAGTATAGGAGCCAGACTTTCAATCTGCCTCATTAGTCAGATTTCTCTTCCTTTCTAGGCCCAGGGTTTTCCTTCAAAGGACTTTTTTGGGCTTTCTTTTCCCTGTGTGTCTGCTTTTTCACTTCTTTAACAAATGGTAACTGGACACCTGCTGAAAGGATTCAGATACAAGCAATGACCCAGAGAGGGAGACAGGCAAACCAATACAGAACAGTGTATACCCAACCCAGAAATGCCAAAGGTAATGATCACAGCGGGTTCTGAATCAATATTGGCCATATGAATGATGAATAGCTGAATATGAGATTCTGTGGTCTCATATTATTAATATGAGAATTCTGCGACTATGAGAAGGGAGGCTGTGGATGTGAACATTTTGGGGAAAACTTAGAGGAGTTCACAAGATGAACAAGGGGGAGAGAGAAGGTGTGAATGGCATTCAGGACAAAGTGAACAGCACCCACAAAGATACAAAGTCACGAACAACAAGCAGGGCGAGTTTTAGGATCAGCAGTCTGGAATGAATGAAATGCAGGATGAGTGTGGAAGAGTGAGGTGAGACCGGAGCTGTACCAGGAGTCAGTCAGGTCATGGAAATGTGAATACAAAGTTGAAGCGCGAGTAAGGGCAAGAGCTGGATATGGATGGCTTCAAGAGCAGGAGGTGACCATAACCCAGGTTTCTGGCTTAGACCATGGGTTGGATTTAATGCGGCTGTTGCAGACGGGCAGCAAAACTGGGGAGAAATGAGTTCAGGAGACAGTAAAGATCTGGAAGGCAGCTGGGCTCTTAGGACTGAGCCTACCTATCCCTGGAATAGGATACTCCACTGCCATCCTCCTGACCCTCTATACTTGAGTCTTCTCAGGGTCTCTTTCCTTCCTCCAAGAGACCTTCCTCCTTGTCCTAGCCTTTTGTCGTGCACCTCCTATCCTGAATCCCTTATACTTTGCGGTGGGTCCAATTTTGCTATGGGAAGTGATCTGCTTGGCCAACCACAAGTCCCCTACCCTGGCAGCGGGGACTCAAATCAATCACCCGGCTGAGACTACAGGGTGAATCAGAGTGGAGTGGGGCGGGGCACTTGCTGCTCGGCAACGGGGCAGGAGTCGGGACCGGGCAAGAATGCGGTGACAGAGTGGGGCAGACGGTGGCGTCACAACGGGTAGGAAACAGTCGATCGAAGGCGCTTCAAAATACTAGAGAGCGAGGGGAAGGATTCCTGTTCAGTTCGAGCAACAGGCTCCAACCCTGTTCGGTAAAAAGGACGCGGAGCCTGGGCGAGACTTCCTGTCCCTTAATCTGCTGCTTTACCTGATCTCTTTTGTGGATGCCAGCTGAAGAAAGCGAAAGGCCAAGTGGATTTTAGAACCCACCAAGACAAAAACCGACCCAGGGCGAAAGCAGCCGCTTTCCACCCTGCAACCGCAGGGAACTCTGGGCGTCTTCCGTAGCCGTGCGCCGGCCGGGGACGAAACGCATGCGCCTTAGATGCCGCAGCGCACCCTAGAGGTGTGGCGGGGCCTCTGCACAGCTGCCGTAGTCCGTAGCAACCGCGAGAGGTCGCTTCCATCCAGGCTAGGATCATGAGCGGGGTGGGAGTCCGAGTCCTTTGGAGAGCGTGGAACGGATTGACCTGCTGGGAAACTGAGGCCGCGGGGGCGGTGGGGGGCAGGGGAGAATATACCCTGCGGACCGTTGGGGCTTTCGCTGGTGCCCCAGTGCATGGAGTTTGTGCTTGGCTGCTCGCATTTGACAAAGCGGGAATTGAGGGAGGGAAGGGGACGGGTTCCTCCACAGCGGCCGTTTCCTCCGGGTAAAAAAAGAAAATCAATATGATGTCCCACCTTATTACAAAGGAGAAATGGGGGCAATGAAAGTAACTTACAATAAGAGATTTTGTATTTCACTATGTAAAAGCTAAGGCTGGATTACACCCGATCATGCTTGTACCTAACTTAAACTGATTAAGTTTGAATTTAATAAAACACAATATTCAAGTAAATTTTGCCAACAGTTTATATTTGATATCTTAAGTCGAAGGCTACGTGTATTTGTATAAAACCGTGTAATCACCGTGACAGCTATAAATGCAGACACATGTCAGTATGTTCTGATGACTAACCTGTGGTGAGAAGGATCGACTGTGACTTTGTGAAATAGTTAACAAAACAAAACATAACTTACCTCGATTAACCTGGCATATGCTTTCTGGATGATATATGTTCTGTATTAAAACCAGGGACATTGATTGTATTTGTACATAGAACAGGTTATAAACAGGTGTTTTGCCTACCTGAAGGTTTGCAGGATTTTGGAAAGTTATACAGGACAGAGGACAATTTGTTGTGGTGAATTTTTCTATGCATCATAAGGGGTCCAGATCTCTTCTCCCTGCTCCCTAAAGGCTAGTAGTGCCCCCTCAGTCTCGTGACACCCAAAAATGTACACACAAATTCCCGCCTGGTCTTTGGAAAACCACTGATTTATTCAGTCAAATAATTTTTGCCAGCATTTACTGTACATGCTGGGCACTTTTGGTGGGAGGCCTAGTGTAGTGAACGGGACAAAGCCCTTGTCCTTCTCAGGTTGGCTCTATTATGAGAAAATATCCAGATATTAATCATGATAAATAGCTTGACAATAGAGGCAGTACAAGTCAGGTTTAGGAATAAAAGAAGACCCACTAGCAGAGGGTCCCATGACCCAAAGAAAGAGCAGAGAAGTAGCACTTGAGCTGTGCCTTGAAAGAGCGCCAGGTAGTGAAGGGTGGTGTGCCAAGCAGAGAGACCAGCATGATTGAAACAGGTCCAGGGTCCCCTGCACACAGTGGACACTCAAATGCTGTGAGTGAGTACATGGGTGATTGAGTGAGACAGTGTATTTGCTGGCAGGGAGTCGTTCCCCACTATATCAGGAACGGCTAAAAGGCAGGGGAATGCCTGCTTGTTGATTCTGCCCAGAGCCCCAAAATGAGTTGGGGCCCAGAGCAGGTGGCAGTAGTGAAAGGGTCACAGAAGCAGAGAAAGGGTTGTGTGGTCCTGGCCTGGGAGTGATTTCCAGGAAGCGCATCTCTGATTCTGTTCTCCCAGAGGGCAGCTGCTAAAAATACAACCACTCTGCAGCTTCAGCGTTGGGAAAAAACAGGGCAGGGGTGGCCTCTTACTTTCACATCTGCCGGCTGTGCATGATCCTGGTGGCAAGGCATGTTTAGGCAGACGGTACCTGCTGAGGACTGTCTCAAGCGTGTGCCCAGAGTATGTGCACGGTGGGGAAGGGGGAAAGGCCCCAGCAGGTCTACAGGAGGTCACAGTCAGCCTCCCTGTCTCCCTAGGACAATCCCTGACCTCATGAGATGATCATTTCTGCCCCAAAGGCCAGGGTAGGGCAAGGATCTGGAACTACCTGCCTTGGGGAGCCAAGCAGGCCACGCAAACCTGCTGGGTGGGCACTTGGGGAAACCGGAAATCACGCACAGCCCCATCTAGGAGGTAGGCTGCAACTCAGCCCTGGCTCAGTGTTTTTTGTGCATTAGATTTGCTCTTGCATTGGCAAATAGTGTTATTTTTTTTAATACAATTAGAAGTGAAGAATTTTATGTTTCCATATTTTAAAATGTTGGCACTAATTCAAATGAAAAACAAAAAGCAAGACTGTGAGCCCTGGCTAGGTGGCTCGGTTGGTTGAAGTGTTGTCCTGTACACTAAAAGGCTGCAGGTTTGATCTCCAGTCAGGGCACATACCTAGGTTGTGGGTTCAATCCCTGGTCAAGGCACGTAAGCAAGGCAACTGATCAATGTTTCTCTTTCTCCCCTCTCTCCTCTCTAAAATCAATAAACATATCTTTGGGTGAGGATTTTTAAAAAAATAAAGACTGTGAGAGGTTAACAACACACATTTGGGACCTCTGGGTCTTGTTTCCATCCTAGGAAGGTGGGTGTCCTGAGATCATCAGAGTTTTGCTTCAAAGAGGAAAAGTGAGAGCCCAGGCAGAATTTATTGCTGCTGGCAATATTATTGAATTAGTGCCCATGCTAGGGGGTAGAGTTTTCTTTGGGTACCTGCTCCAAGACCCTACTGATCCTGCTCTGGGATAGTTAGGAGGTATTTAGTAAACCTCATGGCTCCCCCGCAAACCCCCATTCCCTTCTCCTCTAGGGACAATGCTCTGTTGAGTTTTAAAATTTTGTATGCCTGTTTTTAAGGATATCTGTTGGTCTTACTTCACTGTGGCCAAGATCAAGGCTGGAAATGGGTGTTATATAGGAGGAACTCTAATGCCCAGAGGTGGAAAGGGATGTGGGGAGTAGGAAGGATTTCTAAAGGCCCCGCTGTCTTTCTTTTGTAATACTGAGTCCCCGCCCACTTGACACCAGACTGTATCCTGTGCAGTTGTGGGACAACGCTTTGCAAACCCCTAACATAGGCGGGTATGCAGCATTTACTCACTACGCACCTGCTGGATTGAATTTAGGTCTCATAAACATGTCTGATCTTTGAAACAGGGCAGGGAGAGACATGGCCCCTAATGCTGCTTTTCCTGGCCAGTATGTCCTGGGTGGTTCCCTGGGCCCGGGTTCTAGAGCCCAGAATCAATTCAATGCGGTGGGATGGGATTCTGCAAGTGTGGAGACCATGAGCTTGGGAACCAAACAGCATTGGGTGCAAACCCCAGCTCCCCCATTTCCAAAATGAGGATAATTATGCCTTCCTGATATCTTTCTCATCCTGAGAGTGCTGAGTGGCACGTGGATAGGAGGCAGGCATCCATACCTCCTCCTACCCCTCACCCCACCTTACCCCCTGTGCCCTGCAGGGCGTTTCAAGGAGCAGCCATGTCTACCCTGTACCCATCTCTGGAGGACCTGAAGGTGGACCAAGCCATTCAGGTAAGCGGCCAGGCCATGTTAGTCTGGGCCCCCTGATGGAGCCTTCAGGATACCCCAGGGTAACTGAGGGAGACTTGTCATGGAAGTGCCGGTCACCGCTGAAGGGCCTGCTGGATGGGCCAGGTGCCCAGAGGTCAGGGCAATGGGGTCACAGCAAGAATAGCAAAGACCGAACAGCTTAGACAGGCTTCTCTTGTGCCCGCTCTGTCTCGGCGCTTCCTCCGCCCAGGCTCGGGTCCACCCCACACTGTAGGGCAGCCTTTTGGCCTGCTCAGCCCCCACAAGCCCCTTCTTCCTTCCATCTCACCTTTGGTCCCAGTGGAATTTGAGACTTTGGAACTTTTCAACTAAGAACTTGGTTGGGAGTTGGGCCTTAATGTTCTGGCTGCCTGTGGGAGGAAATGGGTCATGACATTTGGTGGCTTGTGGAGAGTGACTATGAACCTCCTCTGGAAACACGGACATCTTCCGAGACCACGTTTACACACGACCTTGAAGGTTCATGGGCATCCCCGCCTCTGGCCCGCCAGAACACTTAATGCCCTGACTCCCAGGTTCTAAGGGTTCTGGGGGTGAGGGGTCCCGGACACAGCTGACCAGTCCCCTCCGCCTCTCCCCAGGCCCAGGCCAGAGCCACACCCAAGATGCCCACTATGCCCACGCAGGAGACAGCTGTCCCCCAGCCTCCAGGTGAGTGAGTGGGGTAGTGGGGGGTGCTCCTGACTGAGAGTGTCCTCTCCTGGCTACTTCTGAGCGCTGGTCTCTTGCCTGCTACTGTGCTGTGTGCTCTAAGCAGGCTTCACCTTCACCAGAATGGGGCGCAGAGACAACTGTGGCTCAGAGAGGGCACACCCTTCTCTGATTTGGGGCCATCTTCTCTGGTGCTGCACGAGGGGACCAGAATGTTTGTGGCAGCAGCCTTGATTCAGGTTTTGTTGCAGCAAATTTGAACTTGGGTCCATATCTCCCCTCCTCCCGGGCACACTCCCTGCCTGCGGAGCTGCCCTTGGGACAGGCGCCTGCCTCCCGTTGGCTGTGGATTTCTTAAGAGCCGGGCCTCATGGCCTCAACGCCAGCCCTGTGCTTTGCGTTGGATGTCTGGCCAGCGCTGAGTGAAACCAGTTGAGCTAAACCCCAAGGCGGTACCTGAGGGACTTGGTGTCCCAGGCTGCTCCTGGGGCAGGCAGACGGCTGCCCCTCAGACCTTTGAGGAGAGGGCCACATCACCAGCGAGTGTCCCTCTTGCTCTCCCACAGCACCCGGGCTCCTGGGATACACAGCACTCTCAGGGATAGGCTGTGTTCTTGGGAACTCAGCATTCGCAGGCCCCGTTTCTCAAAAATGAGTGACTTACATTGGAGCAGGGCAGGTGTGGCTAAGCTCTGCACTTGAGTAACATTTTGCTCTTCCTTCTTTCCTTCCCATCAGTGTTGTACCCAAACCTGGCAGAACTGGAAAATTATATGGGTCTTTCCCTCTCCAGCCAAGAAGTCCAACAGAACCTGCCTCGGACTCCGGACGCTGCCAGTGTAGGTATCTGCCTGTTGCCTGATGTGGGCACAGACCTTCCAGCTCTCCCTCCTTTCTCGTTCTTGCCATTTCAACATGCCAGTGGCTCTGTTTCTTGATGGCACTTTTCATTTTGAGCCTTTGTCGTAAGTGCTATGGAATTTTGTGGTGTCCAGTGGGCCTTGGGGTTGAAGGGCCACTGCTTGCCCTTTGACCCCGGCTTCAGTCTGCTGAATGAGAAGGGAGGACATTCAATCCAGCCTGAGCCTGGGAGCTTCTGCTGAAGGGCTGCCTGTGGCGTGAGAGCAGCGGCAGGGGCGGGCAGAGGTAAGTGGGGAAGAGCTGGCTCCTAGCTCTGTTTAATTTGCTCCCCAAATTCAGCAGTGTCGCTGGATTCCTGCTCTCCATGGCTCAGGGAGGAAAAGAAACCCTGACACAGAAACATTCACTTCTGGAAATGTCTTCGCTTATAGACTCAGTCCCCACTCGGACCCCTCCCAGTTAGCTCCAGATCCCTGCAGCCACTTGTCAGCGTCCTTGTCTGCCCATCCCCTCTGAGCCCCTGAAAATGAATGGCAAAGTGCAGGCCGGAGTCTTGCCGCGTCTGGAGGGTTTCGCGAAGGCGGTGGAAGTGGTAATGAGAGGTGCCACAGCCACATACAAAGCCCCTGACAAAGGAGGATCTCGCAGGAGAAAATCGACAAGGATGAGGACATGTGGGACCCTGAGAAACACTAGTGACACCCAGGGGTGTCTCTCTAAACGACCCCCTTGATAGTCATGCTGTGAAATACAAGCATCAAGCAAAGGAGGTCATATTTCTATAGTTCAGTTTTAATTCATTGATTTAAATATCTTTGTTCCAATAATTAGGATGTAAAAGCATGTAACCTAAGTTTTGATAAAAATATGAGAGCTGAATGCATTTTCTAGTATTTAAAAGTTTTGTTTTTATTTTCAACTTCTTATTTTTAAATAATCATAGATTCACAGGAAGTTGCAAAGCACAGAGAAGGGTACCGAGGGGAGCACCCTTTCCCAGTCTTTCCAAAGGCTACGTTTTCCGTAACAAGAGTGTACTAGCCGGGCAGCCAGTTCCATTGGTATAGAGCGTGTCTAGAGTTCTGTGTAGCTTTATCAGCTGCACAGATCACGTAACCACAGGCACAATCAGGGCACTTCATCGCCACAAAGATCTCCCCCGTGCTTCCCCTTCATAATCGTACCCTCGCCAGCGCACTATTCCTAACCTCGAGCAACCGCTCCTCTGTTTTCTGTCCCTATAACTTTGTCATTTCAGAATGTCATGTAAGTGGAATCCTATAGTGAGTGGCCTTTTCAGATGGGCTTTTTAACTCAACATAACTCCCTGGAGATCCTTCCAGGTTGTCATGCGTATCAGTAGTTCATCCCTTTTTACTGCTGAGCAGTCCCATGGTATGGATGTACTGTAGTTTGTTTAACCTGTTGAGGGGCATTTTAGTGGTTTCCAGTGTGGGGCTATTACAAATGAAGGGTTTTTGTATGAACATAAGTTTTCATTTTTCTGGGGTAAATGCCCAGGCGTGCAGTCACTAGGTTGCATGATAAATGAATGTTTAAATTCTTAAAGAAACAGCTAAATTATTTCTAGGATGGCTTGACTATTTTATTTTCCTGCCAGCAACACATGAGAGCTCCAGTTTCTTCACATCCTTGCCAGAATTTGGTGATATCACTGTTTTTAGTTTTAGCCATTATGGTGGGCGTAGTGATGTCTCATCATGGTCTTAATTTGCATTTCGCTAGTGGCTAGTGATGTTGAACATCTTTTCATGATCTTCTTGGCTATCTATATATTCTTTTCAGTAAAATGTTTCTTTGTATCTTTTGTTCATTTTCTAAATGGACTGTATGCTTTTTTAAAGTCAAGTTTTGAGAATTCTTTATTCTGGAGTCCTTTGTGGCTACATTTTACATAACAGTATGCGGTTTGTAAATATTTCCTCCCAGAGTGTAGCTTATCTTTTCATCCTATTAAAAGAATCTCTTGCAGGGCAAAAGTTTTTAATTCTGATGAGGTTCACTTTATTGATTTTTTTCCTTTCATTGGTCATGTTTTGCTGTCTTAAGAAATATTCACTAAGCCCTAGGTCCAGAAGATTTTTTTCCTGTATTTTCTTCTAAAACTGTTATAGTTTCATGTTTTGCATTTAAATTTATGATTGACTTTGAGTTAATTTTTATATAAGGTGTGAGGTATAGGTCAAGGTTCATATTTTTGCCTATGGCTGTTCAATTGCTCCTAAATCATTTGTGGAAAAAGACCATTCTTTCCCCCATTGAAATGCTCTTGCATCTCTGAAAACACAGTCCACTCTGCTTGTGTGAGGCTGTCTCTGGATTCTTTCCCATATGCGTCCGCCCCTCTAACCACACTGTCTTAATTGTTGTAGTATACCGTAAGTCTTGAAATTTGCTTGAGTGTGTCTTCCCACTTTATTCTTTTTGTCAGGATAGTTTTAGCTATTCTAGTTCCTTTGTCTGTTCATATAAAGTTCAGATTAACCTTGCCTATATCTAGAAAACACCTTATAGGTATTTTGATAGAAATTGCATTAAATCTGTATTATCAATTTGGGGACATTTGACAGCTTTACTATGTTCTTTCAATCTATGAATACAGAACATCTCTTCATTTATTTAGACCTTTTTTGATATATTTAATCAGTGTTTTGTAATTTTCAGCATATAGTCTAGCTCATGTTAGTATATTGAAGTACGGTTAATTTTTGTATGTTGGCATTGTATCCTGTGACCTTGCTGGATTCACTTATTAGTTCTAGGAGTTTATTCATAGATTCCTTGAAATTTTCTAGTAGGTCATAATGTCATCTGCAAATAGGAATCATTTTATTTTTTCCTTTTCCAATCTGTAGACTTTTTATTTTATTTTCTTGCCTTATTGCTCTGGCTAGTTCTTCCAATACTATGTTTAATAGTAGTGGTGAGCTTGGACCTCTTGCTTTGTTCTGGATCTTAGGGGGAAATCATTAATTAATTTTTACACTTCTAGCTTAAATTTTTTTTCAGACAAAAATCAAATCCAGCTCATCTTTCCCCATTGATCACTATTGCTAAGAAATCTTTCTTTTATTTTTAAGTGAATTTTAAAAGGATGTGTTCCTGTTATCAATTAGTCTTGGAAAATGAGAGCCTCTTTTCTCTATAGCGCTCCTCTTGCCCGGCTCTTTCTCAAGGGCGTGGACGTTGATGCCCTCTAGTGGCTTCATTGAGTCATGTTCCTCGGCTCTAGCAGAGAAGTGTGTGATTGCAGGTGGATTGGGCCCCGGGACCATGGAATCCACCTTTCCCAATCCCTAAGAGGCCCAGGGGCCGGCTGACTCTCTCCTTCCCCGGTGTCTGCAGATGGTGGTCTCGAGCCCGTCTCTGGGTCAGGTGGTGGCGCCGGTGTCCGGGAACAGCCTGGGTGTGCGGCGTGCTGAGATCAAGCCCGGGGTGCGGGAGATCCATCTATGCAAGGACGAGCGTGGCAAGACCGGGCTGCAGCTGCGGGCCATTGACAAGGTAGGGCTGCGGCCTGGCGGCAGGGGAGGGGCCCCTCGGAGGGCTAAGCAGCCTGAGAGCCGGAGAGGGCTGTGCAGGGAGGGGGTGGGGTGGTCATCCACAGTGAGGAAGACTCAGAGTGTGCTGGGAGCAAGGCCCACCTAACCCCCAAGCCCAGGCTCTCCCTCTCAACCCCTCCCACAAGGCCCAAGGACTGATACGGGATTGCGGCAGAGACCTGCCACCTGCCTCTCCCAGGCCCCTGTTACTCAGAGCCTCCCCTCCCCTTGTCCCCAGTTCACAGAGATCTGGCTGCCAGGCGGCTGTTTGTAGGGCCTTGCTGCCCTTGTGAGAAGCTGAGCAGTCTCCTGGTTGTGGGTGCAGCCTCTAGCCAGAGGTGAAATTCTGACTCAGCTGCTCCCTAGCTGTGTGGCCTGGAGTGTTTCCTCTCCAGGAAGATGGGGTGACCAGTGCACCTGCTGGCAGAACTGCAGTCCGTTTCCTGCAGGCCCCGGGAGGGCCGGGGAGGGGAACAGCAGCTGGGAGGAGAGACCTGGGGTCTGGGTGCGGGGAGCTGACCAGGGCCCTGCCTCTCCTAGGGGCTCTTTGTGCAGTTGGTACGGGCCAACACCCCCGCATCCCTTGTGGGGCTGCGCTTTGGAGACCAGATCCTGCAGATCGATGGGCGTGACTGTGCTGGGTGGAGCACCGACAAAGCCCACCGGGCAGTGAAGAAGGCATCGGCCGAGAGGATTGTCATGGTTGTTCGGGACAGGTGAGTAGCCAGTCGCGGGAGCCTCTCTGTTCATCTCCAGTGACATCCCAGGTCCAACTCACTGTTCCTTCCTGCAGGCCGTTCCAGCGGATTGTCACCATGCACAAGGACAGCACTGGCCACATTGGCTTCGTCATCAAGAAGGGGAAGGTGGTGTCTATAGTCAAAGGGAGTTCCGCGGCCCGCAACGGGCTCCTCACCAACCACTACGTGTGTGAAGTGAATGGGCAGAATGTCATCGGGCTGAAGGTAGGCCAGCGGCTGGGCTCTGCCCCAGGACTTCAGAGGCCGGGAGGCTGCTGGGTGGGGGGGGAGGGCCCGTGTCTGTGGGCAGGCTGCTGCCCCGTCCGAGCCCGTTTCTTCATCCTAAGGCTGCTGTGAGGGTTCAATAAGACAATAAGTACATAAAACTTTGGGCAGATAGTAAGTGCTCAATAAATATTAGTATTGCTACTAACACATGGAGGCCAAAGGTGTGGCTGAAAGAGGGGGTGTGGTAGCCCATGGAGGGCCCCAGGTGCCCAGGTGGCTGCTGGCTGCACGGATACCTCCTCACTTTCTGTGGTACTTCTGTGTGCATCCTGGTTCATGTAAGAGGACTATTTTGGAAAATTGCTATTCAGAAATCCATGACTGACCTCTGTTCATTTTTTGAGGGGGGTGTGTACGGTGACTTTTATCTTTGAAAAATAAGACGGGGCCGGTGGTCCAGAGTCAGTGCTGTGGAGGTGGCCTGAGGGGTCAGTGCCTGCAGGGACTGAACTGCGGATGATGATGAGTCACGTGGCCCTTGGACTCTGGATGAGCGAAAGTAATTTTATCCTGATTTGATGTGTCCTGGGCTACAAATGGTTCTCATCCCAGATGTAATTTAGACGAGGGCCCCCTCCCCTCCTGCAGCCAGGGCTTTGGGCTCACGTGGCAGGGTCCCCTGGCAGAAGCGGCCTGGGCGGTGTCATTCATCGCACGGCCGCCACAGCCTTTGAGACCAGTTCTCCGCCTCTCGCAAGGGCCCTCACCAAGCCATTCCCGTCACATGGCTGCTTCCCTGTGCTTGACAGTTGCCCCCACTGTCCCTGGAGGCTGGTTCTGGTGCTTCAGAAAGTTCTTCGTAAGTCTGTCCAAGGGCCCTCCTCCTGCATCTCCCCTCAGGGACCAGGCATGACAATCCAAAGGGAACCCACTGTACCTAAAATGCTGAGCACACCAATGCCACTTCTGAGTAGCCGGCTCTTTCAAAGCACTGCAGCTCATTGATCCTAACAGTTGAGGAGCAGCCGTTCTGTAGGTGCTGCCGGCCCTCTCCTTCCCGGCGGCTCCGGGCTCTGCTGTGGACTTACCAGTTGTTCTGCAAACCACAGTGTTGTGGGCTCTTACGACTGCGCTTGTCCCATTTCTGAATGGCCCCAGAGAGCTATGCTCTTGAGATTATCTTTTCAAAGTTTGTCTCCGTTCACTCTGTGGCCATCCCTAGCCCTGTCTAGCACATCTTCTCCCACTTACCTCGGAACAACTAAGAAAATATAAGCCAAGTTAGAGATATGAGTAAAGTCAAGGTTATGAGCCTCTGAGTAAGGGCCAGAGGCCCTTCTGTGGCCATCGCTTTAGCATTTGCCCTGATTGGCACACTCTGCGTAGAGACTCGTTTCTTGCGCACCCCCGGATCACCATGGCTTCTGCTAGCCTTTCTCTTTTTACTGGTGAACAAGATGTAAAAGGAAGACATCTCGTGTGGGCTCAGCGCAGGCCGGCTGGCCAAGAGGGGCCCGGTGGGTGGTGGTTATTCTCTTCCTGCTCTGGGGCCAGAATCCGAGCGTGACTGGGGCTCGGTGATGGGATGGAAGATGTGGCCTGGTGAGATTCTGGGGCCTACGCGGAGGAGGGAAGGACAGTAGTAGTGTTTATAAGGCCCTGTTACACGTCAGGCCCATGTGACTGGCCCTTGAGGTGAGGGTGGCGAGCGGCGTGCCCATTTTACCACGGGGGCCTCAGGAAGAGGCCCACATTCTCGCTCCTGCGGCGCCTCCCCGGCCCTGGCTGCCTGCCTAGGATGCTCACCTGAGGGGCAGTCCGCTCCGGCTGTCAGGAGGCAGCAGCGCCCTCTAGCGGGGGCCACGTTGACCACCCCCTCCACGGAGTTGCCTGCAGAGTTGCTTCGGGGCCCCAGGGTGACCACTCGTTTGCCTCCTCCTAGGACAAAAAGGTCACAGAGATCCTGGCCACGGCCGGGAACGTCGTCACCCTGACCATCATCCCGACCGTGATCTACGAGCACATGATCAAAAAGTAAGACTGCCCGTCTCCTTTCTGCCCCTCGCCTCCTCACCCCTCCGCTGCCCCGGCTTCCCCCAGGCTCATGTGGTGCTGCCCTGCCCGCCCTCCCCTCCCCTCCCTTCATGGTGGTGGCCCGTGGCTTCTGGTGATTTGAAAGTCTTAGGAATCAAAGCGAAGGCCCGCATGGGATGCACAGGCTGCGGGGGAGGAGAGGAGGCACTGGCAGTTCTGGCCACTGTCCTTGTTGCTGTTTTTAGGTTGTCCCCGACCCTGCTCCACCACAGCATGGACCACTCCGTCCCAGATGTCTGAAGTCACAGGAGGGCAGCTCAGCCCTTCCGCCCTCCGGCGGGAAAGGGACGGCCCTCCAGCCCGGCAGGTTCCAGGGGCCTGCTGCCTGGGAGCTGGGGGTGTGTTCCAGGTAGGGTGACGTCAGATCCCATCGCCTGTCATTTGTAACACAGGCCTCCTTGGCGCCTCAGGCTCTTGACTGAACTAAGGCAGGGGCAGGGCCCACAGGCAGCCTATTCTCTGGGCCTGTTGAAATGCTGGGCACGCCAACAGGCTGGCTACATGCTTCTTGAAGTTGCAGCTTGGGCCCTTTCAAGATTTTGCTTCTCCCAGGGAAACGGTCCCACATCCTGAGAGAACAGAAATATATCCTTTGTAAGAATTTTTCCTTTTTCCTTTCCTTGATCTTGGTCACAAACTGTACATAGTTGTAACTCTTGTTTTTTGAATAAAGCATTGATTTTAAATTAAATTTCTTCCGCAAAAGTAACTGGAAATTCCAGAATTTCAGTGCCATGACATGCCGCAGCTGGTCTTCTTTTAAGCACATGTGAGACCAAGGCCTCTTCTACGCATTGCGTCACAGTGATTTGGCTCTGCCACCATCTTGTGCTGCCTGCCAGTCTGAGGACGGGTGACTAGCATGTGGGACTCTGGAGGAGGGGCACCGGCTTTGGAGCACCCCTGCTCCCGGGGCGTGGGCTGCTTCTGCAGGGGCAGGCTGGGCGTGAGAACGACCCCAGGGCGTCAGGGAGGAGCAGCAGCCCGGGGCCCACAGCGGCTGCACGGCAGCGCTGAACCTGCACGCCGTGTCCCGTCCCCTTGACCTGGGAAGAGCTCTCTGCCGCTTGGCTTCTTCCAGGTGCACACTCTGCCTCCCATGCGGGTGAGGACAGTTTGAGCCCCCCTTCACCACCCCTACCCCCTCAGAAAAGAAGACCCTATAAAGAAAACAGGCTGAGGGGCTTGTGTGTGTTTTCATGCTTTAATTCAGAGCTGTCTGCTGCAGGTACAGCTCTGTGAGAACAAAAGGACAAAGGAGACAAAAGTGAATACCCCTCCTCACCTCCCCCCTTCCCGGATCCCCTGAATTCTGTCGAGGGGATGGCTGAATAGAAGAGTGCGCTGTGACTCATGGGCACTGCGCCCCTAGGTCGGAGAGGAGATCATGAGGTCACTGGGCAGAGGCCCCTCAGTAGACCTTTGCCCCAGAACCTTGTCATTTGCCCACCCCTCCCCAAGGCGCTGTCAGATACCGCTGTGCGAGTGGTGACTGGGAAGGGTGTTCAGTGAAAAGCTACGTTATCCCCTTGGGAGACAGTCCGTAAACTGCGCTCGAGGCCAGCTCTGTGTGCAGAGTCCCAGCCCCAACTCTGATGCCTGCCCAAGCCTGGACCCAGGGAGTGGCAGGGCCGCTCTGGCCTGGACGCTGCAACCAAGAGGCCACTTCCAACCACGGGGCTCCAAGGCAGCAGTTCCAGAAAGTAGCTCCTGGAAACACTATCCCCTAGGGTCTAATCGGCTCTGGCCGAGGCTGGAGGAAGGGGAGGCCCCAGAGATTTCTGCTCCAGAAGCCGAAGGCAGGAGGGAAAGGTCACAGCCCAGCGGGAGGAGGTATTAAGCAAGTGCCTGGAGGATGAACACTCAGCAGCCCAGCCCCTGGCCTTGCCCTCCGGCCCCACGTTCTGTGCCCTGCATAGCCGGGGACAGGCCGCTGCACCTCCGCCGCCTGGAGCTGCACATTTTGCATAGATGTGGACACTGAGCACACGCACACGCACACACGGGAGCCCTGCGGGGCCACTGCCTCTGTGGCCCCAGGCTCTGTCCCAGGGCTGGCCAGTAAGCTGCCTCCTCCTTGAATACAAAGAAAAGCCTGTCGAAGGCCCCACCTGCCCCAGTCCGCCCAAAGAGAGGGCCCTCAGTGCCGTGGGCGAGGGCCCCTGTGGCCCAGACAGGCAGGTCTCGCAGGTCTCCGGCCAGAGCAGGCTCAGAGGGCGGCAGCTGGCCCCACTCGCCTCACTGGGAGGCCTTGGGTCCAGGCCCAGGCCAGACCTTCCCCAGTGGCTTCTCCGGCAGCTGGGACAGCGTGGACTATGGCCCCAGCCCCAACCACGTCCACCAAAACACAAGACACAATAGGAAAGCCACAGACAGCAAGACACAGACAAGAGCAGAGGGGCTGTGCAGCTCCAATAAATTCCAGTGGTGAAAAATACATAGGTTTTATGTTGTCAAGTAGAGTCATACATTTATTTTCTCAGCAAAGCTCTGACTACTTCTAAGGAGACACTATGCAGCTCCGTGAGTATGCGCGGCACAGGATGCTGGTGCCGCGGCCGGTCCTGACTTGGCTTTGGATTGGGTTTGCGCACTGCCCCTCCGCGCCACGACCCCAGTGTCCTTGGGGCAGCCCTGGCCAGGCCCCAGGAGTTCGGGTTTAGTTCGGCGGGGGCGGGGGTGCTCCACAAAGGATGGCTGGTCTGAGGCCCCGGCCGAGGTGGGGGAGCTTTGGAGGCACAAAGCGCGTGGCAGAGGGGGCTACCGCCCTGATGGCTGGTGGCCGCCCACTCCCAGTGCATGCAGGTGCCCCGCCTCGAGGGGAGGGTGCAGAAAGGGAGGGCAGAGCCCGCGAGTCAGGAAACAGCTGCTGGGGCAGCAGGGGCGGGCAAGCAACCTTGGCAGAGAACCAGAGTGGCCCCTAGGCCAGAGGGGTGAGTAGGACACAGGGCCCCACCGACTCCCTCACATGTGGGGCCTAACTCTGAAGAGTGGGCAGGACAACCAGATGGGTGGAAACCCCACAGGGAAAAATGATTGGATTTACCTTGTAACAATGGTAGTAAAATGTCAGCAGCTTTGCAGAGGGGCCCAGAGGTGGTCCTGGGGAAGGAGGGAGAACAGTGAACCGTCCCAGGCCTACTGGGCTCTGGTTGGGAGCAGGAGGTGGCAGGGCTCCCACCGGCCCCGCCCCACCCCAACCCGGGACACGTCCCAGGGCACCTGCTTTGGCCCGGACGACGTCATGGCTTCAGTCCCCCATCTTGCCATTCATCCTGCCAGAAATGCCCCCTGAGGCAGATTAAGTCTAAGATTCAGGCACCCGCACCCTAGAAAGTAAGCAGCCACCTTGTTGGAGATCTGGGGATGCAAGGGAACCGAGCCCCAAAGTGAATATAGTGCAAAGCAGAAGTCGGGCCTGAGGCCCCAGAGAAAGCCAGGGTGAGCTCCGGGGGCCGTAGTGGCCTCTGGCTTCCCACGCCAGCTGGGGACTGCTGAGCCCAGCGCAGCCTCCCAGACCACAGGGCCTCATCTCCCAGGCTGGAGGGGCGCTGAGCTGCCAGCCCTGGCTCCGCTCCCTGTGGGCGGACTCCAGAGGGGAGCCCTCCTACCCCAGCCCTGAGCCTGCCTGGCTTCGCATTCACAGGAAAAGTTATCAGACACACCCAGGAGCACCAGGGGGAGAGTGGATCATGGAGAAGGTCTGGGACAGACAGACACAAAACCCACACTGCCCTCTGCCACCTCGTACCAATCACTGTCTTGGCACCCAAGCGGGAGCAGACTGAGGAGGCTGGAGTTCCAGCCCGGGCCTGGCAGTCCCAGGCCCGCTCGGAGTCCTGGTCAGGAGCCTGTACTTTGGGTCGCAGCTGCCTCTTTCTGAGGGGATAATACTGGCCCCGAAGCTGGGCAGAGGGCAAGGGGTGGCATGGAGTGACCCAGGAACTGGACAGGATGTGGAGGGGCGGGGGATGGGGCAGCTGAGGCCCGGCCTCCCCAGATCAATACACCAGAGGCTTCCTGAGCAGGGGCTGCCCTTGTGAAGGGCCAAGTGGAAGGGGGCTGGGTTGAGGACTTCGCCATGTTCCCTCCCCGCGCTTTGTCCAACAGTGTGCCTCCCTGCCCCCGGTCTCTCTTCCCTTCTCTCCTGTCCAAGCTGCGGGGTGACCTCCCCCAAATCCCCGACTCCCAGCCCCCGACACTGTTACCATCCTGGAAAAAGCACTTCCAAATCAAAAACTAAATAAATAAGATGATACCCCACGGGAATGTGTGAGAGGGAGGACGGCACCCCTACAATCAGCGGTCTGGCCACCAAGCCACAGGCTGGGACGGGCCTCCTCAGAGCTGAGAGCCGCCACCGCCCGCGGTGCTAGGGCCCAGCGAGCGGCAGCTGATCCTGCGGATGGAGTGCAAGGCCACGGTGCAGCAGCCCCGCAGCAGGGAGCTGATGTTGTAAATGGGCTGGCCCTGGCGCCGCTGGGAGCGGCAGAGCCAGGCCACCGTGGGCACGGCCGGCACCACCACGGCCAGCAGATCCACAATGTAGTGGCGGCTCCAGTAGCTCTTGGGCTCCTTCTCGGTGGAAGCTGCCTCCTCTTCCTCTTCCACGGGGCACGCCACACTCACCGACAGGCGGGAGTTGGGGTTGGCACCAGGCCGGTGCGGGCTCGGCCCACGAGTGATGGGCTCTGGGACCTCAAGCTCATCACCCACTGTCACCACCACTGCCGAGTTGGGGTCTCTGGGCCCTGGGGGGTGGGGATCCGGCTCAGGGCACCTGTCCCCTGACTCAGGACCTGTCCCGCAGACCTGGGCCTTGGCCACCTTCTCCAGGATGGCATCTGGGTCAGGCTGGTACTGCACGAAGTCTGTCTGGATGGCGCGCTCCTGCATGCAGCTGGCCTGCACGCCGGCCTCCGTGCCGCACAGCAGCTTCGCATAGGCGTTGCTGGCCGGGAAGCGGGGAGCCAGGCTGAACGAGCTGTTCGGGGAGGCCTCCTCGGGGCCGCAGTCCACCCCCGATGACAGCAGGCTGCTGGCCTCCAGCGCGTCCGTCCGGCTCATGGTGTCATCATTTGCCACGAAGCCACTATCAGCCCCGTCCTCCGTGTAGGAGCCAGGCTGGTCCCCAGGGGGCCGGTCCCCACAGACAGCTGGGTCACTGAGCTTGGTGTAGGTGGAGCTGCGGGTGAGGGAGCGGGCGGGAGAGCCACCCGCTGACTCCCCGGTGCCGTCCTCCTTGGCCGTGCCATTCTGGGCCACCTCCATGCTGTGCAGCAGTGTCTCCAGCTTCTTGTTCTGGATGTTGATGTCCACAAAGTACTTCTGCAGCCCCTTGTCCTTGTCAATCAGGTTGTTCTTGACTGTGTCGATGACCTGCTTGAGCTGCTTGATCTCCTTGCGGGCTTCCTTCAAGGCCAGCTGGGCTTCCACGCGGTGGCACTCCTCCTCGATCCAGTCCTCCTGCATGCGTGACAGCTGCGTCTTCAGGTCATCGATCTCTGTGTCCCTGTGGGCAGATGAGACACACATACTCACTGCCTGGCCTGGCACCACCACCAAGGCCAGGCAAGGAGGAGCTGTCACCAAGGACTGAGGGCCTGTGCTCTTGCCACAGAGAGCCAAAAACAGAAGGAACTTCTCCATGCCTCCTTCCTGCTCCCCTTTACTCCCCAGGGGGAGTGAGTGGGCGTGGGAGACGGGTCACGGGGGTGAAGACAGGAGAGGCCTCCCCCTGGGTGGCGGGAAGAAGAAATGGTGGTAAGGGACACTGGGCATTCCCACCCCAAGGGTGCAATGCAGCTGGCTGTCCACATTCAAGTCTATTACCTACAGAAGAGACTAGACTCTTAAATTGAGAAGATCCTCAATTTAAAAATGCTACTGCTATAGAAACCTAATACATCCTTAAAAATCTTAACATCAAAGAACAAAATGAAACCTAAAAACTCTGTTCTATAGAAAGGGGTGTGGCCTCCTATGAAAGCCGGCTGGGCCGTGGACATTTTAAATGAAGGGATACTTGGCCAGAGGCTGCAGGGTAAAGGCAGTGCACAACTTTGGTTTTCAGGAGAGAAGTTACCACCTTCCCTCAATGGAGAGAGAAGTGGATGAATCAGAGAAGGGCGAAGACAGGGTAGTGCTCTCTTATCCAGGGTGGGTGTTAATTTTTTTGTATCCACAGTGAAGAGGAACACCAAAAAATGGGCAAAAAAGGCACACAGCTGTTCCCAAGAGAAGAGGTGAGCGCCAGGCAGGCAGCAGACTCCTGACCAGAAACTGGCGGGTTTTTAAATCCCCAAGTCACCGATGATTTGGGGTGGGGGGGGGGGAATGGGCTTAGACAAAGATGCCATCAAGTCCAGAAGTAAAACCAGGGCAGACAGAAAGCAGTGAGACCGGAAATCGGCCCTGGGCAGCCCCGCTTCCGCACACCTCTCTCGGGGACGCAGCCCCGCAGCCCCACGCAGCCCCGCAGCCCAAGCCCTGCATTCGTGTGAATAAACCACCCCCAAGGGTACAGCGTCCCTTTGGAGTTTTGGAGAGCCCGTTAGAGCGTTGGCCCAGATCAAGCACCATGTATTTTCCATGTGAGACTGGGAATTCAGTTCAGGGGATGGGCCCAGGACTCTCACGCCACAATTCACTGAAGGGCCTGGGCTGAGGAGCTGCAATGGCCATCAAGGTCATCGACCGCATCATCTGGAAGGGGACAGACCACTCATGGGACACAACTTGGTGATGGCAGCGAGAGCTGCTCGGAGTGGC
Source organism: Pteronotus mesoamericanus (assembly GCF_021234165.1). Taxonomy (NCBI): domain Eukaryota; kingdom Metazoa; phylum Chordata; class Mammalia; order Chiroptera; family Mormoopidae; genus Pteronotus; species Pteronotus mesoamericanus. The sequence continues at coordinate 21,655,331 of NW_026555105.1, read as the reverse complement.
AACAACAGCCATGCCAAGAGCTATGGGGGTACATGCCCTTCCCTCCTCCTGTCTCAGGGTGGGGGCTCTCTCCAGGGTGACTCTCCTCACTGACACGGAGCCCAGGGATGAAGGGCGAGTCTGGAAGAAGGGCCTGGGCGCGCTCAGCTCTGCGGGCCCCTGCCCCCTCTTCTTGGAGCCGGCAGGACCCCTACGAGCTATGGTGTCCCAGCCTTGCCAAGGATATTATTTTTTAAATGCATCCTGAAGGATAAGTGTGCCAACGAAGCGAGACAGGGAAAGGCCACTGTAGGATGCGGGGACACAGACTCTGAAAGCACAGAGTGTAAAGATTTTCGCGGAGAAGGTGGGCTGCCGCCAGCACGGCAGGCACCGCACTGCCTGTATGGGGAGTGTGTGGAGGGTGACCGTAAAGCAGGTAAAGATCCTTTGCAGGCTCCTGCCAGGGCAGCAGGCAGAGCGTGGCCAGGGACCTGAGGTGCAGGCACATCGCGACGGGGCATCCTGCCTGAACCGCGCAGAGCAGATGGCTGCTCAGAGCCGCCAGGCCAGACCTAGAAAGGAAGCTGTGAGGTGGGCCGTCTCCTTCCTGGGGACATGAGTGCAGACAGCCAAGCAGACCCAGGGCACCGCTGAGAAGGCCAGGGGAACTAAAAATAGAAGTCCCAGCTCTCCAGACAGGGAGGCCCACAGAAGGCCACCTGCAACTCCCACAGTTCAAACCCACGACCAATCCAAACTGGGCTGGCTTCAAGGAAGATGCGGCCGTGCATACTACATGCTTCCATTTATCTGCAACGTCTGGAACAGACAAATCTGCAGAGACAGAAAGTTTCATGGTTGCCAGGGACTGTGGTGACTGCGGAGAAGAGGGGCGTGACTGCCCCTCGGAGTGCGGTTTCTTTTTGGGGTGATAAAATGTTCTGGGATTAGGTACTGGTGACGGTTGCAGAGTTCTGTGAACATAATAAAAGTAATCACCTTGTGTGATATGTGAGTTACATCTCGATAAAGCTGTTACACAAGGAAAAGGAAAGATAACGCAAGATGCGGTCGCGGTGGCCTGCCCTGCCCCGGCGCCTCACACAGCGCCCTCGTCCAGCTCGCGGTCCGCTGCGGGTTAGGATCAACGCAGTCTGGGGAAGATGGTCAAGGTGAGGAAGGGATCAGAGGGCAGCTCTGAAGCTTCCGTCATGCAGACGAAGCCACGAGCCTGGAAAGGTAGGGGCTGGGAGGGTAAGCGTTGGCCCTTAGGTCTGAAGAACACACTCAGATGGGCCCGAGGCGGGTCCCGGGAGACCCCCGGGCCGGGTGGGAGCTCCGCACAAGGTTCCTCCTGATTGTGCCTCATCTACAAGCAGATGAGGAGGAAGGCTTCTCGGCCTGAACTTGTGGGTCAAGAGTCCCCCGGAGACTGGCAGGGCCAAAGGGCTGTCTCTCCCTCAGAGGGAGGGGAAGCCAGGAAGATGGCCCTGTGCCCCACCTCCCCAGGTGGGAAGGAGCCAGGGAGAAGAGGTGGCTAGAGGGGCTGCCAGGCTAAAACCGGGACAGGCATGGGAAGTCTGACAAGTCCTCACAGGGGACACAGGGGACACTGCTCCTGCCCCGGCCCCAAGCAGCTACCTAGTCAAGGAGAGCGGCTGCGGGAAGGACAGGGACAGGTGGGCACTCTGGCTATGGCCCCCAACCAGGCTTTGCCGGGAAAGGAGCCCCCAGCCACCCCTTCCCCCCAAAGGTGCCCCACGGCCCTGGTTCCTCAGAGTGCGGAGCGTGGCCCCGGGACTGCCGAGGGCTGCCCGTGGCCGCCTGCTCACCGGTCCTGGAGCCGGTCCTGCGTGTCCTTCAGCCTGGCCTTAAGGTGCCGGATGCATACCTCCTTCTGCTGCAGCGGGGTCAGGTACTGCTCGGGGGTGGGCGGCTTGATGCCATGGTTGTCGCTGCACAGCGTGTACTTCAAGGAGCGCCTGCAAGGGGACGCTTGTCAGCCAGGAGGGATGGAGAGAGGAGCAGCAACAGGAGGCCAGCCTCACCATCCTGGTCCCAGGGCCCCCAGGAGGTTCTAGGTCAGGCCTCCCCGACGAGGGCCCCTGGGAACTGGAGAACACCCAGCCCTTTTGTGGAAGGTGGGTTTTATCAAAGCTCTTCTGAGTGAAGACCACAGCGTCAGGGCGGGGCGCTCCAGGCTCTTCTCGTTGGGGTTGGGGGACACACTAGAGAACACACGCACAAGCCTGGCACCGGGCCGGGCACCTTCCTGACACCGTCTCCATCAACCCAGTCCCAGCGGGAGCTCAGGCGTCCCACCTCCCAACCCCAAGAATGAGTCAGGGGCTGGAGGCTGGTGGCGAGGGCCTCTGCCTCCTCGTAGTCTGCACACACACATTCACTGGGAGTGCACACAGGGTATGTGGCTTCCCGGGAGGTCTTCTTTGTGCCCGCACGCCCACATATGTGAATGTGCACCTGTGCCTGTGCATCCCCGTCTGCCGCCCTCGCAGGCACTCGTACGTGTGTGGACACCAGCCCACGCATGCATGCATACAAACGCACACAGCCCTTCACTCTGGGGCACACATGAACACACGTTGTACCCTGAGCCTGAGGTGGCAGCACTGCTCTGGTGGCCACATGCTCCCCAGCGCGGGGCGGCACAGATGTGCGTGTGTGAGCACGCCCCGTCCCACCAGTGCAGCGGAGGAGCGAGGGTGAGGCTTTCACCCAGGGAAGGAGGGGACCCCAATTCCGCCAATAGACCAGGGCCCAGCCTCCTCGACTCCCCGCTTTCCTTGTTCTGTCCATAGAAAACCCCCCTTGGATCTTGGCTTAAAGGCCTGGACATGTTCTCACTCAACGTGGCCAGAGACTTGCTGCCACCCAACTCCTTTGCTCCTTTAGGGGACGGGGACTCCCAGTTGTAGGGAAGGGCAATGACATATTATGGGCCTGGAAAAGACAGGCCCTGGTGAAGGCCGTCGGCCGCAGTTGGGGGCAGTTTTAGAGGTTTTGTAGAGGCTGTCTCATGTTTACTGAGGAAAACGTACTTGTTCATTATAAACTGTTGAGGAGAAAGTGGCAATAGAAGTGGAGAGAAAGAGAAGATTTTCTTCTCTGTACTCAAGTGGTCCCTACGTTTACCTCCGGTCAAATCACATGCGCTCCTGTGTTCTGTGTGGCAAAGGGCAGAGGAGCAGCGTGGGGTGGGAGCTCAGGGGGTACCCCTCTGGGGAGCTCTAAGAAGCCTCTTTCCAAAACAGAAGGCAGCCAGCAAGCGCCACGGACCCCGGATGGCCCGAAGCCCCGCACACCGGTCCTGTGTACAATTCGGGGCCTGCAAGGACTTTGGTTAGAGGGGCACAGCTCTGTGGTGAGCAAAGGGAGGTCTTCTCCCCACGCCCGGTGTGGAGGAACCAGGATTAGCTAAGCTAGGAAGTACTGAGGCTTCGAGAGGAAGTAACTATTTTAACTTTTTCATTTGCTTTCATGAGTAGTTTTCCCCAACATAACATTTAACACTCATACATTTTTAGTCACTAGCTCTATCTTTGTGGGGAAAAGAAATTATATATATATAATTCTTTATATATATATATATATAATTCTATATATATATGAAGAAAGATTAACTACAATTCCTGTCTCTCAGCGACTCATGACTGGGAACCCCTGGCCCCTGTTCCCCCGCAGCAGCTGCTCTCGTGGGGGCCAGAAGACCCCCGGGGGCTGCGGTTATGACATGCATCACAAACATCTGCTCCTGAAAGGAAAGCGTAAAGGTTGCCAATTACGTACTTTTTAAAATGTAAGTATGCGTATCCATCTTACTCATGCCCCTGTGTTTTGGAGCCTGGGGCTACAAACCGAGTGCTGGGGCCTGCACGCGTGTGCCACCGTCACGCGTGTCACTCATCCAACGTGCCGCCCACCAGTCGTGCCATGTGGGAAGCTCTGGGGGCTGCTGCCTCAGCACGAGCGGGGCATCGCTCCACACAAGCGACACCCTCTTCACTGCCATGGGCAAGACAAGCCTTCCCCAGGGCTCTGGCCGCAGGGGCTGCAGGCCCGAGGCCTCTGGCCCGCAGCTCTCAAGGACGACCAAAGTCCTGATGATGGCAGCTGCCCGTGAAGGGCCACCTACAGACGGCAACCACTGAAGCCTCCGGGTGGTCGGCTCCGTTTTACACGTACGGGAATGGAGGTGGGAAGCAACCGCATCCCAGGCCTGCGTTCTCAAGCCTCCACTTGTATATCAACACCGCCGGGCAAACAGGACTGTGCCATCGGCAAGGCTCTAACTTCCTGGCCTTTGAGGGCCCCTGGCTCCCCTCCCCCTGCTTCCCCCCCCCCACCCCATCCTGCTTTGCAAGTCTCTATTCGCGTTTCCTGAGAGCACAGATGAGGCTTGGTCACACACTTTGCTTTCCAAACCCACTCTGCCCCTCTCACCTTGGAGTGTTCCCCCGAGGAAAGTGAGGCGGCAGAGGCTGCAAGCTGCCCTCCCTCGTCATACCAGGGAGAGCACTAACCCTCCCTACTACCTGGCCCCACAGCCAGTCAGCCCCACCACCCCGGTTCCAGCCAGCAAGGCGCACAGAGGACTTCCTGGAGACCTGTCCCTTGCCAGAAAACGTGAGCCCCTGGAGGCCGGGGGCAGGGGGCTTGGGCTTTCTACCTCTTTCCTTCCTGGACATCAACCTGGAGGTGTAGGAGTCATCTTACAACTGTAACACCAAGGACAACAGCTGTACACTGAGGATGACGGAGCAGGAAGGCAGGTGACGGGGCTTCTGACACTTCAGAGAGCGGCCTGCCGCCAGCTCCCGGTTCCGAAAGCATTGCTCCTAGGGTGTCTGAGACACGGTCTTTGCTTATGTGCAGCTGGACAGTTTCATACCCACCTTACAGGCACAAGAACTGAGGCTCAGAGAGAGGAAGTGACTTGCTTAAGGTCGCAAGCCAATGAGTGTTGGGGACAGTTAGGACACCCACTTTCCCCTGCCCCGAGGGCTCCGAGGCTCCCCGGCCGGCAGGGCGGGGCCTGCACACAGGGCGGGGCCTGCACACAGGGCGGGGCCAGTTACCTGGGCGTGGGGCTGCTGTCACTGCCCTTGCAGGAGCCCGAGTTGCTGCTGCTGCTGAGAGAAGAGGTGCCGTAGGCATCCCGCACGCTCACTGGAGAGGTGCGCCTGGAGGCAGGAAGAAGAGGCAGGTGCTCGTTCTGGCTGGCGGGCAGCTGCGGGCACTGGGCGAACACTGCCAGGCCGCTGCGGCCCAAAGGGCCCCTACTTCAGGGTCACCGCCGGGAGAGAAGCAGAGGGGAAATGGGGGAGGGTGCACAGACAGGGGTCACAGAACAGACAGTGCAAATCAAGATGGAAAACCAGAAGGAGGCCTCTGGCTCCCCAAGGCAAGAATGGAGGCTGGGCAGGGCTGCAGGCCAAGGGTGGGGCCCCATCTGCTTTTAAAGGGGCCTCAGCTTCCAGGGCCCTCGAGCCCAGAGGAGGAGGTCCCTGCAGGGGCGGAGTCGCAGGCGGGGAAGAATGGGGGCCGGCAGGACTACAGACAGGAGGAGGAGCACACGGGGGGCGGGGCGGAACTCAAGGGCAGCCCAGCGGGCCTGAGCGGAAGGCTGCATGCCACCCCTTCAGCAATTGTGAGGATCAACCAACAACATTGATGTTGGCAGCCATCCAATGGTTTAAGTCTTCAGAGAACTTTACATCCACTATGTCATTTGTGCCGTTAAATAGTTCCAGGAGGAGGCAAATGTTAGCAAGCCCATTTTAAAGACAGGGAAGCTAGAGAAATGACTTGTTCAAAGGCAAACTGCAAGCTGGTGGCAGAGTGGGGACTGTCCCCCCACCCTCTGTCCTCTGAGGCCAAGGTTCTGGGCAAGAGGGAGACTCACCTGCGGGATCCAGCAGAGGCCCGTCTACTGCCCGACAGGGACATGGCCATGAGGCTGCGGGTCCGGGTGAGGGGCGGGATGGGTGGTGTCCCGGGGGCTGAGGAGAGAGGGCGCGTTGGGGGTGCCGCGGGGAGGGCCGGGCCGGGCCACGTCATCCTCTCGCTGGGGCCACTGCCCGGCATGGCTTTTCCTCTCGCCTTTCAGCAGGACACCCAGGCTCTGGCCACAGCTGGCTCCTGCCACCCGACTTAAAATTATTGGCAGAGCCTCAGGGCAGCCAGAAATCATCAGTCCAACCCCGTGTTCTCCAGACGAGTGACTGTGCCCCACAGAGAGCGAAGGCCTGCCCACGGTCACACAGGCGTCGGGGCAGGGCCTCCTGACCACCGGCGCAGCACTGCGTCCTCTATGCTACGAGCCAGGCCCCCTGGACCCCTGACACTCGGGCCCCACCCCTGTGCTGGTCGATCCTCCCTCCTCGGTGGGGGCTGCAGGCCGGAGGTCTCCTGGAGCAGGACCAGGAACCCCAAATTATGCTGGGCTAGTCTTGACGTCACCTTTCCAGAGTGCCCGTTGGCACGTGGCTTGGGGTTTCCCGTCTACAGGGGAGACAAGACAGACCAACATACCAGCACACGTGTAGAAAGACATATGGATACACACAGTCACAAAAACGTACCATGTCCCTGACATTCCAAGACGTGCTACACAGCTCTCAGAGAACATGCTTAGGGGACCTACACACAGTGCAGGACATGCAGCCGGGGCCCCCCCGCACATGTGTTGCACACACGCATGCCCACACTCATCTGTGCAAAAACGCATGCTGATTCTGGCATGCACCAGGCACTCAAGGAACAGGCTCACAGCAGATGAGGACTGGGGTGGGTGGGGGCAGGAGCCCTCCCACGGGGGTATATCGGTGGGGTGGGCCTAGAAGAATGTGACTGTGTCTGCAGAGGCCCATCCTTGGCCCTCTGGACAAGCAGGTAGGGAGACTCAGGCTCTCGGGCTCCTGCCTAGGAGTCACTAGGCTCCTCTCCAGGGAAGGGGCTTGGGCTCCAAGTACAGCCCCACAGGAGTTTAAGGCCGGGGGCGGGAGCCTGGGCTGGGCGGGGTGTTCACTGCAGTGGGCAGGAGGCCTGCATGGGGTGTAGCCCAGAGCTGCGGAGTCCAAGTGGAGGGGCCTGGGCTCTCTGCAGCCAACATGCTCGTCCTGTGTCAGCTCCTGACACCCCAGCTCTCTTCTTCCATGCTCAGAGCAGGGACTACAGACAGAAGCCTGGGTTTCAGGAGACGCAGCTGAGGACACGGTACCTCACACGTTCCCACATGCTGGGAAACAAGCATTCACCAAGCCCCGCTAGATGTCAGACCCCAGGCCAAGCTCTTTACCCAGGCCAAGCACGTTACGTACATTACGCCATCGACGCCTCTCAACAACCCTATGAGGAAGTGCTGTGATTAGTCCCTTTACAGATGAGGAGTCCAGGCGGGGAGGGACTTGCCCGAGTCACACCCGCCTGATGGTGAAGGGGCTGGACCTCAAACCCTGGAGCCCCAGCCAAGGGCACCGCCCCTTCCCACGTCAGGGCCTCCAGGGAGCCTGGCCATCCTGGCCAGTGGCGGGGCTGCCTCCTGAGCAGACAAAGGCGCTACTCAGGTGGCCTGTTTCCTGGCTGTGACACAGAGGCAGCCTGTTCCCCTTGGAGGGCCTGGACACAGCCAGCATTGTCTGCGCAGAGGTGTCGGGTGCCGGTGCGGGAGCCTCCGACACCATGCCTGTCACCTGAGCTGCTCACCCCTGCTTGGCAACGCGTCCCGCCCATCACGCCCCGATCACCCAGGCAGGGCCTCCTGGGACTGTAGGGCCGGCACCTAGAGGAGGAACCAGAGGACAGGGGCTGGGGCAAGAGCAGCGCCCCCACGCTTGTCAGAAAGGTCACTCATGGCTGACTGCCGCCTGCCTCCTGAGCAAGTGCGCCGAGCCCTTTGTGGCCAGGCGACCATGCTGAGAGCTCTTGTTCTCCCAGCCCATTTCTTCAAAGGTCAGTCCCTCAAGGCAAGCGGGCCTTGCTAGCACATTTTGGCCAAGGTCACGCGGCTGCGGGTCCGACAGACCCTGGTTCCTAGCCCCAGCCAGCCTGGCTTCTCTAGCCTCCTCCCATCATCACGCCCTCCCTCTGGCTTTTGGGAGGATGCGAAGAGGAGGCTGTGCCTTCAGGGGGACTTCCCAGCAGAGGCGGGCCTCCGATCTGTGGACAAGCCTCGCTCTTCCAAGCCAGCTGGGATGCGTGCTGTGCTGCTAAGTAGCTCGGGTAGGAAAGGCCAGGCGGAATTCTAGGCCTAGGCAGGCAAGGTGCCTGGCTTGCCTTAGAGCTGTGTGTGGCCGTGGTACAATGAGGGCTTTGTCCCAGCTGTCTCTGCTCCTACCTTGCTTGGCAACCCTACGCCTCCTCCTCTTGAGCTCCCTCTTCCTTCCTCCCTGTCCAGGGGTGGGAAGGGGACTGCATTTGTACCTGGATGGAGCCAGTGGTCTCCTGGGAGGCCAGAGCCAGCCATTCATCCAGGACGGAGGTGGAGGTGGCATTTCCCCTGCTGGGACGGGACCTTGTAGGCAGGGGTCCCTCATGGGAGGGCGCAAGTCACCCAGGCCCAAAGGGAGCCACCTCTCTAGGATCCTGCTCAGAAGCCTTAGTGCAGGGCCTGTGCTCTCTCGGTTCCACCCTCCCCTGAAGGCCCCCAGAGAGGAGGCAGGTTGCTATGGCATTTGTCACTGTGCTGCCTGCTCGGCCTGGAGTCCCACAGGCCGGCCCCAGGTGGCCAGAGGCTGCCACTTGGAATGGAGGGTGGGAAGGAAACCCCTTGCCGTGCAGAGCTTGGCTTGCAGTCTCTCATCGCCTCACCCCCGAGTCAACCCAGCCCCTTCTCACTCCAGTCCCTCCATTTCCTTATCGTGCCACGGCCCCGCCAGGGCCACGCTGCTGTATCACGCCTTTGATCAGCCCCTCACATGCCCAGCATTTCCTGAGGGCCTACAACAGGGGTCCAGGGGCACAGCAGGACCTGGGAAACAGCGGAGGGGAGATGCAGGAGCAGTCAAACAGATCTGGGCTCAAATCCCAGCTCTGCCACGCTCCAGCCGCATGCCTTGGACAAGTCGTGCCGCTTCTCTGAGTGTGAGCTTCCTCATCTGTAAGTGGGGCTACGACAGAGTGCACCCCATGTCATTACTGTGAGAATAACCCGGAAGAACGCATGCATAGGCCTTAGCCCACTGCCCCCTCACACAGCCGGCACTCAACAATGGGGACCGCCAGTATTTTGGAAGTGCGTAACTGCAACGCAATGTGAGCTTCCAAACAGAAATGCATTCAAGGCACGGTGGTAGCTCAGGAAGGTCAGGGAAAGCTTCCTCGAACAGAAATTTACACTGGGTCTTGAAGGGTGAATAGGAGTTCACCAGACAGAGAAAGTGAGCAGGAAGAAGGAAGCCTGGGCAAAGGCAGCAGGTCAACAGCACGGCTGCTCAGGAAACTAGGACACCTGGTGAGGGCAGAGTCACAGTGGGGGTGAGGCCGCGGAAGGTGAGGCCCAAGGACACAGAGCTACAGAAGCCAGGATCTTGTCCTGTGGGCCACAGGGAGTCACGGAAGGACCTTAAAAGACGGAAGAACACAGTCAGATTGGCATTGTAGAAAGCCCCTGGGCAGGGGGCTTTTGTGGAGTAGGGCTGGGCAGGGACAAGAATAGAGGCAGGGAGATGAGGTAGGGGGTTATCAGAAACTTCCAGGTGAGAAACTAGAAGGGCCTTGGCCAGGGTGGCAGCGGGGGCGATGGAGAAGAGGGCCTGAAACTTCCTCAAAGCTCCATCAGAGGCCCCTGATTAAATCAAGATCGTGGAAAGCTCTCGATCCTGGTGTTCAGGGCCCTCTCCTCTGTACCCTCTCCAACCTGCTCTCAGCTGCCTGCTGACCCCCAGGAAGACCTGTGATTTACTCTCACATTTCTGCGTGGGCCGTCTGCCCACCCTGCAGCACCGTCCCTGCCCTGTCCTCATGCCTGTGTCGCACTCCGGCACTTCCGGTCTGGACCACTTAGCATGCCATGCCTTGGTTGAAATGCCACCCTCTGGGGGATTTCATAATAATAAGCACAGTCAACACACAGCGGTAAATAACACAATGGTTCAAACAGGCACATGTGAAAAGCCAAGGGGTTGGATTAGATGGTCTCTAAGGTGCTCCTGGATCCAACATCCTGATTCTAGAATCACAGAATTCTAGGGCCGTAAATGAAGTGATGGGCCAGCTGATGCTTCCTTCCCCTTCGATGACGAGGCCTCCTGGGTTTCCGTTTCCACAGCTGTAAAATTGGGAAGCTGCATTCTTCAAAGAGACACTATGGTGTTTTACTGAATCAGCAAGTCACAGCGGAGGAACCAAGTGCTTGGGTTAATCTAATATTCTAGCTAAGTGAAAGTCCCTGCATATACTATAAATTATCTCCACCCCCCCCAAAAGGATTAGCCATCAATAAAAGAAAACTCTCCTTAACATCCGTCCAAGGGAACAGAACAATCTGTGTCTGATGACTCAAGCTTCTGGTAGCTGTGGAAAGCAGAGCATCACGACCAACAGAATAGAACCTAGGGGGGTGGGCATGGGGGCTCCTCTCGCTGCCAAGGCAACACTGAAAGCAGAACATTCCACCCATCAAACAGCAGAGCGCCCCGTGCTCCCAGAATGCTAATGTGGAGAGCAGTAGGGGACGAAGGACCGGCCTGGGAGCATCCCAGCTGCCACACTCAGGATCTCAGAGGACCAGCACTGGGATGGTTATTCGGGGCTGAATTCAGTAAATCTTCCACTGGCTTCGCAACCTCCTCGACCACAATGTTCCTCCACACTGTCAGCGAGACCTGTGACCGTTCCTCCTGGACTTGGGGAGGGAGGCAGTGGTGGCATTTCTCCAGCTTGCTTCCTGTTTCCTGGCCCAGCTGCCCTCAGAGCTGGGACCAGAGACGGGAGCCGCGGGGACGCCTTCTCCTCTCCGTGGCAACCCTAGCACAATGGCAGGGCAGGCCCACCGCCGGGCCAGGGGCTGTCTGGCTTCCCTGGGCAACCAATGAGAGACCAATAGTCAGACTCCATCCCAGGGCTTGGAGGGCACAGAGCCCAGTGGTCTGGACGCTCACCAGGGAGCTTGCCTGTGGGGCTGCTGTGGGCGAGCCCGGCCTCCTCGCCATTGCACTGGAAGACGCCCCTCTTGTCTGTGTGATCCATGTGTGGACCGTCTGAAGTAAGACCGCGTTTTAAAAAGGTCTTGCGGGTTAAAAATCTACATAATATATATTTCCCACAATGAGCTACTACTTCCCATCCACTAGGATGGCTATAATAAAAAAGATCGGCAAGTCTAGGCGAGAACGTGAAGAAACTGGAACCTGCATGCATCGCCGGTAGGATGGAAAATGGTGCAGCTGCTGTGAGAAATGGTCTGGCGGTTCCTCAAAAGTTAAACATAGAATTACCGCATGATCCAGCAACTCCACCAGTGGGTACGTGCCCCACAGAAGAGAAAATAGGTGTTCAAAACTTGTGCAGGAATGTTCATAGCAGCGCTATTCACAATAACCAAAAGGAGGGTATCCACCAATGGATGAATGGATAAACAAACGTGGTATATACATAAAATGGAGTATCATTTAGTCATAAAAACTAGTGAAATACTGATGCATTCTAGCACATGCATGAACCTTGACAACATTAGGCTAAATGAAAGAAGCCAAACACAATGACCACATGTTGTAGGATTCCATTTACAGGAAATGTCCAGAATAGGTAAATCCAGAGAGAAAGAGAGAGAGAGAGAGAGAGAGAGAGAGCGAGCGCACAAATTAAAGAGCAAATTGGTTGCCAAGGGCTGGGGGAAGGAGAAATAGGAAATGACTTAATTGGTATGACATTTCTTTTTGGATTGATAAAAATGATCTGAAGTTAGATAGTGGTGATGGATATACAACTTTATGAATACAACAAAACCTCCTGAATTGTACATTTTAAATGGCTGAATTTTATGTATGGTATGTGAATTATATCTCAATAAAAAACAAATTTAAAAATCTATAATATGTCTGTTTTAACTGAACAGTTGTACAAGGACAGGCACAGTCCAGGAAGGGAAGGAGACTGCCCAGGGCGGCCCAGCAAGGCGCAACATGATGGGAACCAGAGCCAGGCCTCCGTCACGTTCCTGGCTTCAGGGTCTTCCTTGGGGCTCCCGAGGCCGGGCCGGCCTGGAGGGGGCAGCACCAGAGACTGCCCCTTCTGAAGGCTCTGCAAACCCACACGCCACCTAAGCCTCACGCGTCCCCTGTGGAGGGAGGCCAGGCAGAGGCTATTCCATCTGACGCACGGGAAACCTGAAGCTGCAGAGACTGTAAGATCACTCAAGGTCATGCCGTGGACTTCCAGGCCATGAGCTCCTACATTTCTACTGCATCATGAAAGTCTCACGATACAAGAGACCTGGGACACATATCATTCAGCTGCATGAAAGAGGAAAAAAGCCACTTTCCCAGGAGACTCTCAGACCACGGCGAGATGAGGGGGATACAGCCCTACAACCTGGCCTCCTCACGCTTCCATAAAAGCAGCCGCCACAGAAACAGGAGGGAGGCAGGGCAAGGAAGACTGTGTATGCCTTTCCCTGCTCCTCCACGAATCGGCCATGGTGGCAAAGGAGAAGCCCCACCGTGAGGACCACTGTTCTCAGCTCTTCCAATGGCTGCTGCGACCCAGTCTTTAGCCCAGGCCCTGTGCTAGCCTGCCACAGAGAGACCCTCAGTTCCCCTGAGCCACATCGCACGGTCCCTCTTGGTGACCTTGGGCCTAACCCTCTTTCGTCCCAGCTGCCTCGCGTATTCAGTGGGAATCTCCCTCCTGATCCCACCTGCCTCCTCAGGATCCAGTCAAGGTGATGAATGGAGGGATGGGGGACATTCTCGGGCAATTGGAAGACTGGACATGTTTTATTATTACAGCCACTGCTTCTTGAAGGGGATCTCTCTCTTTTATCCTCTTCAGAGATAGCCTTTGCCTTACCCACTCAGGGCAGGTCAGAGCAGGCCCAGGGGGTGACTCTGAAATTCCGGGCACCTCTGCCAGGCCTACTCCCGTGTGTGGCTCTCCAGGGCAATGTCTGGCAGGCCTCCAATATGGGAGCAGCAGGTGGAACACTGGCTTCCGTCCCTCCTCCATCCAGCTCTGTGCTAGGGCCACCCCTCCGCAGACAGCCATGGGGAGGTGTGGGAAACAGAGGGGCCGTGGGGCTAGTCCCAGCTCGGTGGCTGCCTGGCAAGTGGCTCCTGGCAGATGGAGGCCCTTCAGCGACCCTGGCTGCAGCATATGCTTCCCTGGGCTTCCTGGCGGACAGTGCTGCCAAGCCTCAGCCCCGCCCCTCGGCCTGCCCCCACTCCCGAGGCTCTGGCTCTAAGGCATCACAGCAGTGGGGAGAAGACAGGCCTCCATCCCTATGCATGCTCCCTTTTTACCAGATCTCTGTCCTGGTTCTTAGGGTCCTTGAGTCGGTGCCCTCTCCGCTTTTATCCCAGGTGCCGACAAGGGCTAACGCGCTCTTGGAAGTGTAGAGTAGAAAGGACCTTGGGTAGGCTTTGTCACAGCTCATCGTTTTATGAGACAAACTGACACCCAGAGAGAGCCTGGCATTTGTCTGAGGCTGCCTAGCAAGCAGGGTCAGAGCCTGGGCTGGGGGCTTGATTCCTGGCTCTAGTGACGCAGCTTCTGCACCACAGCCCCCACCCCCCACCCCACATTTGAATCCAGGCAAAATAAGAGCGAAGCGTAGCTTTATGACTAAAGAAGTCATGAAAGGAAAGCCTAAAGGAAAGACAGGAGAAGCCTCACCAACTCTAAGGAAGCTCACAAAGGACATGTAGTAAAATAGACATTGACTCCAAGGCCAAGGAAGAAGGGAATACCACAGTCTGACCACAAACACAAACATGGCAGCATCAGTAACAAGGTTCAGATTTGACTCCGGGCTTCCTGGCCACCAATGCAAAATGGGAACTTATGCCCAGTCTCCTTGTTCTCATGGTTAAGGGGGAGCGGGAAGCAGACCAACCAATTATTTGGGAGAATTATAGCCCTCCTTAAAATGAATGCTAAAAGAAATATCTGTGCATGGGATTTGCTGAAGGGGAAGAGGGCTGCCAGGTGGCTCCTAAGACAGAGGAAAGATGATGCCCTCAGAGCTCACCCAAGTCACCCTGTGCGTGCTGTGCTTCGCTGATGCAATGGTGAAGGACCCGTGGAATGCAAGGACCAAGGGCTACAGGGATGTGGCAATGTATCCAATCTGCCTGGGACCACGGCCCCTTCCCATGGAGATAGTTCCTGGCTCAGCCTGAGATCAGAGAGCTTCTGTCTTCCTGGGAATCCAAAACGGCACCATGTAAACTCACTCTCATTCATAATGTGTCTCTCATTCATATTCATTTCCTTCTCTCTCTCCCTCTCCTGGCATTTCATGACAATCTAGTCCAACTGCCACACTTTCTAAGCAGAAAACGGAGGACATGCCAAAGGCCACAGTGTGAGCTATAGGAGCAGGGACATGAGGCTGAAGGCCAGCTGATTCCGGTCCCACCAACCACTCTGGACACACCACTCCTGCTGGAAGCCAAGTCTCATCTATCTCCTTGCAGTTCCTGGGGGCTCTGCATGGAGTTCCTATCCATGGAGTCAGGAGCCTTCATCTCTCCTCCTAGGTCCTCTCTTCTCCAGCTGCCAGCTTCTCAGCCATCCACACAGCTGATTCCTGTCCAGCTGATTTCCAATGGCATTTCCCATGTCAGGTTGAATTCATTTGCCTTCGCTAAGATCCCGGGCCTTTGACAGGATCCAACACAGCTCATGCTTGCTGGAAGAGGGCTGGAAATCATCAACCTCCCTTCCAAGAAGTCTTCCCTCTCTGGAGAAGCTGTCCCATGTCTTAATTTAGCTAAAGTGAACATTTAGGAATGTTTTAGAAGGGAGATCCTGTAAATATCTATGTCCTATTTAAAAAGCCTTTTGTTGCTGAGAGGCCAACTAACCTAACAGAAAGAAATCATGGCTTTGGGTTCAAATATGGCTGGATTTGAATTCCAAACTCCACTACCCACTACCTTTGTGATGGTGGGAATGCCACTTCACTTCACTAAGCCACAGTGTCATCTGTAAGATGGGGCTAATTACAGCCATGCATGAGTACGGTCATGATTAGCAAGAGCACGTGCTCAATACCTAGCAAGGATCTGGTAAAGGAAAACATTCCATGAACAGCGGTGATTATGTATTCACCCAAATATAGTCTTTTAAAAAAAATCCTTACCCGAGGATATGCTTATTGATTTTAGAGACAGGAAGGGTTGGGGAAGAGAGAGAGACATCGATGTGAGAGAGAAACGTAGAACTGTTGCCTCCCGTATGCGTCTCAAAGGGGGACTGAACTCACAGCCTAGTTATGTGCCCTGACCAGGGATCAAACCCACAGCATTTTGGTGTATAGAATGATGCTCCAACCAACTGTGCCACTCAGCTAGAGCCACCTAAATATAGTCTCATTCTTAATGTTCTTCCTATGTATTACATCTTTATCGCACTCCAAAATCTTAATCTGAAATATTATAATAGTTTGTATCTCAGGATCCTTGACTACAGAATCATTTGTACCTACTTAGGTCAACTGGCTGCAGAGACCAGTGAACTTGCATGAGGGCGAGGAGGTGGCAACGCTGAGAGTGGGACTCAGAACCAATGCCAGCTGCCCCTGCAAATGACATCCACACTCAGCAACTCCCATCGGTCAACAACCCCAAATCCTGACAGCAGCGCCAGGAAAAAGAGGAAAGATACACGGCTGACCTTCCTGCTCTGTGGATTGTGCATCTGTGAATTCACCACTCCATACAATTTACTTGTAACCCTCAAGTCAGCACTCATGGTTCTTGCACGTCATTCTCGGACATGCGCGGAGCAATGGAAACATGCGAGTTGCCTGACGCCCATGTTTTCCGCTGAGGTGGAACAAGGTAACCTTCTTGCTTCATTTCTCAATTCTTTAACAAGCTTCCTTTCTGCAGTTTACTAATGCCATGTGGTTTTTGTTGATTTTGCTGTTGAATGTGGCCTGCAAGGGTAGTGCCGAAGTGCTGTCTAGTGTCCCTGTGATGTGCCTGATGGAAAAAATATGTGTCAGATAAGCTCCATTCAGGTATAAATTATAGGGCTGTTGGCATGAGTTCAATATGAATTAATCAACAATCTATATTAAGGAAGGTGTCTTTAAACAGAAATGCACATACAACAAGCTTATGTATTGATCAGTCGACGAAACTGTTGTGGCCAAAGGCTCACAGGACCCTAGCCCTGTATTTTCCCTCGGGAGCAAGGGTCTGGTTCGCACTAACTCAGGGTTGGCAGCAGCTTTCTAGAACACAGCTATTACAAACAATGAATTGGCTGTCCTAAGCACATCTGTCCAGCATACAGACTTGCACACGTTAGGTCTAGTTGTGTTTACGCACAAGTGTGCACACACAGACGCACTCATCTGCGCGCTCTCCGCTCCCTGTACTAAATGCTGCCGTGAGCACCAGCACCAGCAGTCCCTGCCGAGGGCAGAATGATTATTACGCAGGAGCTCAGGGTGTAGCCAGACATGCCTGGATTCAACTAAGAGTTACGCGCCTTCAGACCCGTCACACTCAGATAAGGCCAATTTCCTTATCTGCACGTGAGGTTAATCATTGCCATGACCAGGAAGCGAAGTCAAACTGCCAAGCACAGCATCTAACACACAACAACCCACAAACCACAGCTGGGGTATAGTTTCTGGCAGGCAGCAGGGCAGAGCCGTTTCAGGCCTATGTATTTGCCGAGGGCGTGTATGGGGCCCCAGCAGAGCCAAACGTAGGGCCTCTCCCTTCTTGGCAGGCTGACCTTCCTGCTCTCGCAGGCCTGGCCTCGTTCTGTCCAGCACTGTCTCCAGCAGGATGTGTGGGACAGGAATCCAGGAACCAGGGGGCGGGGTGGAGGGCAAAGCCAGAAGGCTCTCAGGGGCAGGCGACCCCAGAGGTCCCCAATGGGCAGCCCACAGTTCCTGTCATGCCTGTAGTCGATTTTCCTTGTACGTGCACATATTTTAACTTCAGTCAACATTTATAAATTGAGACCATTCACACTTTAATAGTCCAGATTTCTAGCTTGTCTTAAACAACCCCAAAGGCCCTGCAGCCTCTGCGTCTCACTCCGGCGCAGCAAAGACGGGCCAGCATTTTATCAGAGCTCCTGCTCTCGCACCTGGGCTGTAGTGGCAGCTGCCTAGCACTGGAGTGTGAGATCTCTTATCTAGCCAATCCCATTGGATGGGTAGAGGGTCTGGGGTCAGGGGTGGGTGACACCAGGTAAATCAGTGGTAGAACTGGGACGTAAGCCCTAGGCTCGCAGTTCTGAATCCGGGGCACTGGGATGCACAAGGAGGCTGGGAACACAGATCAGGGGGCTTGGGCTGTGGGGGACCTCCTGTCCAGGGAACGCCTACTGGGTTAGAGAGGGAGAGCGGGGAGCACGAGCTCTGGCTGTAGTCAGCAAAGCGCTCCTCTTCCCACCTGCTGGCAAACACCGACCTCCCCACCCTGTAAAAGAAACTCCTGCTCAGCTCTGTTGACACAGTGCTCTCAGGTGTCCCTCCCACCGGCCTCTCCCCATGAGCAGACGGAGACCTTTGCGATCACAGGGCCCCGGGGCGGCCTGCGGAGCAGGGGCTCTGTCCTAGGGCAGGATCCAGCGGAAACCTCGCTCTGGGCAGACTGACCATAAACTGTAGCTGTCTCATCTGTAAAACAGGATTTCAACGGCGAAGGTTTCGTTAGATAATGCAGTGAAGAGCCTGGCACACGCTACCCAACGATCGCTGGCTTCTTTCCCTTATGCTAGAAACCGAGGCCCAGAGACAAGTGAATAATTCATCCCAACAAGATCATGAATGAAAACGTGCTCCCTTAGCTCTGACTGGGTATTTCTTAAATGCTGAATATATTTACCAAAGTAGTTATTATAGTCTAAGAGTAGTATATACCTTAAAAAAAAAACAACCCTCCAGTTTCACTACTCAAAGATAAATCACTGATTAATTTTATTGCTGCCTCTTCTAGCTTGTTTTTCTAAGCACAGAAAAAAAACCTTTTTCTTTTCGGGGACTGTTGGTTTCATACAGTGATAACCATGGTATATATGAACCTTTGTATCTTTAAAAAAGTTAACATGGTTTAAGAATTGCCCATAATATGGCATATGTATTACAACAAGTATTTTATCGGCTGCATATTATTTCATTTCATGGGTCCATCATAGTTAACATTCCCTTTCTGTGGAACACTTAGACTTTCTATCAAAAAGAATGGTAGGTTAGATATCTTTGTGCATAACCATATTTCTGTATTTACATTTATTTCCTCAGAATGGATCCCCAGTAGATCTGTAAGGTCAACAAGATGCTACCAAACTGCTTTCCTACAGGGCTGAGTTGCCGGTTGACTCTCCTCCCTCCTAACACGTGCACGTCAGCTGTGTTTTCCACTCGACGATGCCACTGGCCCTTAGCCTTGCCTCCTAAAAGGCAAGGAGTTCAAGTTCAAGCACAAGGATTACCCCAGATGATCCTTCTGCGTCTCTCCGGCCCTGTGGCTGAGGGGACGACCGAGGCCTCCAGGAGGGACCTGGCTCAGGAGAGGCCCAGCTTCAAGACTGAAAGCGAGTCCCCCCAACGTTTCTTCCCTCTCATAGCTACAGTACTTCTCCGTGTGGCAGCTCGGAAGGGCCATTCCAGTCAATATTCACCAAGTGTCTACTGTGCTGGGTCCTCCTCGGACAGTCCCAGTGGTTGAAGCACGGGTCGGGCAGGGGCTGGGCGGAGGAGGCAGGGAGTCTGTGCGGAACTCAGGCGGGGGACGCTGGGGCTGGGTTCTGCAGGACGGACGCGCAGCTGTCTGCGCCGGAGCACTCCCGATCCAAAGCGGGGCTGGGGTTAGCCCTGCAGAGGCTTGAAGGAGTGGGACCTAAGGGGCTGGGTGTCGTAGACCAGACAGCGTGGGGGTGGAAGGGGAGTAGGGAGCAAGGCTGGGAGTGCCATTTGAGCCTGCAGGGAAAAGTTCTGGGCAGAGGAACGTCGAGGTCAGGTTGACATGACAGGAAGCAACCCTGGATCAGCTCTGATGGGAGGCACCGGGAAAACCAAGATGGAGTGGAGGAGTGGGAGGGAGAGAAGCAAAGGTGGATTCAAGGGAAACTTAGGAGGCAGATTCTTCAGGGCCCCAGGCATTTGGGCTGTGGGGAATGTGGGGGAGGGCAGCACCGTGGCGATGCCCAGGCCGCGGGGTGGTGGGGTCTAATCACTGCCCACTGACCATTCAGTGTCCCCTCTCAATAACAAAACCCCATTTTTGTTCAAAGGGGGCAATATAGCCAGCTTAAAACACACCAGTACCCAGAGTGACAGTGGCAGGTCTGGCCCGTGCACTGTCGCTGGCAACACCTGGGCTTGAGAATCTGGCTTGTTGTCGCGTAGCCCGCGGGAGCTACAAGCGAAGTGGGCGTCGTGCCTTCAGTGGCTGGGAGTCCTCCCAGGTGCCGGGACAGGGCTGTGCTGAGAATCGAGGCCTAGCAAACACCTGCTGAAGGAAGTCATGCGACCAACCAGGTGGCCCAGAGTCCTCAGAACTCATGCACTAGCCAGGGACTAGGACAAGGGGCCACGAGAGTGCACACCGTCCATCTCCCCAGGGCCCAGCAGACAGCACAGCAGCGGGGGCCGCAGCGCTCAGCTCTGCCGCTGACCCACAGGCCTGAGGACACCCTCTCTCGATCTTGTGGTGCCTCAGGGTCCCCACTTGTAAAATGGAGATAACACCCCCCACCTCCCAGAGCCGCTGTGACAACCGGACCTCTGCTGTCCTGTCAGCTTTGTCTCCCAGCACATCCTCTCCCAAGCTCACTGTGGATTTGCCATGCTTCTGCCTGCGTGGCGCCCTCTGCCTAGAAAGCCCTTCCAAGCTTCCACTACCGCCTTCTCTTCCAAAGCCCAATTCAGGCACGGACGCCTGGGCACAGCTTCGGGGGAGACAGAATCTGCGGCCCCCTCCATGGACGGCCTGCACTTGCTCCTTTCGGAGCTCTCCTCACACCAACAGACCCAGGCTGTTTACACACATCTCCACCTGGGGACCATCTTTTGAGAGCTTCTAAGCCTACACACACTCACACGCATGCATACACTCACAGATACACACTCACGCACACAGAGGCATTCGGCCTAAGCGTGTGTGCTGCTGGTGAGCTGCACGGGGCTGGGGCAGAAGAGGGGGAGACGCCCTCAGCCAGGCTCCACACAGCCCAGGGCAAAGGAGGAACGGCTACCAGCTCTGCTCCAGCCGGCACATCCCCAAACCCCCGCCTCCCAAAGGCCTTTCGATGGCAACAGGTGGTGCTTGAAGTCAGGATGGCCGGCTAGAAGGTGTGGCCTGGCTTCTCACCCCTGGGAGGGCACTGCTGTGCCCATCTCGCAGACAAGGTGAGAGAAGCTCGGAAAAGTTACCCGACTCACCCACAGTCTCAGGACTCAAGGAAATCAGGGCGTCCAGCCCTGGGCCTGCTCCTTCGAGAGGTCTGAGGTCTGTGTGAGCCCTGACCAGCACCCCTGAGTCCCTGGCGGGACCTGAGGGGCTCAGGCTCCCTGTTTGCAAAATGAAGCTGTTGAGATGCGCGAACTTTGTGAGTACCTGTGGGCGCTGCCTTTCCGTGACTCTAGACATTAGTGGGGAAGAACTGAATTCAGAGGCAGGAGCCCCCCAGGAAGCCATTCTCTGTGTGTGTCTCTCTCACACCTACACACTCCATGCGCACACACGTATGTACAGTCTGAACCCCCACAGGGCCCTCCATGGCCAGACACAGACTGGGAGGAAATATTTACAAAAGGTATACTCGACGGAGAGCTTGTATCCAGAACATATAAAGAATTGTTACAATGCAATAATAAGACGACCAACAACCAAATGCTTAAAGGTTTAAAAGTGGGAAAAATATTTAAACAGGCACTTTACCAAAGAAGACATATGGATAACAAATAAGCCCACAAGAGGTGCTCTACATCATTACTCAGTGAAAAATGCAAATTAAAGCCATAAGGAGCTATGGCTACACACTTGTTAGAATGGTTAAAATTAAAACGTGCTCGTGAGGATGTGGAGGAACTGGAGCTCTCATACGCTGATGGTACAACCACCTCGGAAATACTTGGGTAGTTTCTTAAAAAGTCAAATACATATATTTACCAAATAGCTCAGCCATTCTACTCTTAGGTATTTACCTAATAGAATAGGGAAGTATATTTCTACACAAAAACTTATACACAAATGTTTCCTGCAGCTTTATTTCTTAAAAAAAAAATCCAAATGTCCAACAAATGAAGAAATAAGTGAATCACGGCTTATCCCCCCCCCTTGCAATGGGATACTATCAGCAGAAAAAGGAGTAAACTATTGATAGACACAAGAACATAAATCTCAAAATAATTATGCCGAGTGAAAGATGCCAGACCTAAAAAAGAATACCTATTGTATGATTCCATTTAAATAAAATTCTAGAGAACACAAAGTAATCTACAGAAAGAGCAGATCAGTGGTTGCCTGGGGGTGGGGGTGGGAGGTAGAGAAATGCCGGAGAGGGAGGAACGACACAAAGGGGCAAGGGGACTTTTGAGGATGATGGACACATTCATTATTAATTGTGGTGAAGGCTCTGTGGGTTGCATAACATGTAAAAACTAACCAAATTGTACACTTTAAATATGTCCAACTTGTTGGGTGTTGACAATAGTTCAGTAAAGCTGGAACAAGGAGAGGGTGGGGAAGGGAAAAGAGAGGGAGAAGGAGCCGCAGCAAGCAGGAGGAGTCTCACTTCAGAAGCCAGGCTTGCGCACGCGCGCACATGTGTAGAGTAGGAAGCTGCCGCTTGGCCTCTAAGGTTACTCGAAGAGCTTCTCAAGCCGGGATTCGATCTGCGAGGGACACCAAGGCTACTTTGCATTTGCTCCTTGTGTTTCCTCCAGAGTACTTCCTGTGTGCCTGGCTTGTGCCGGGCACTAGGGATTCAGAGGTAACTCAGACACAGTCCTTGCTGTAGGCAGTTTATTCTACCAGTCATGGCGCAGCCCTCCCAAAATTCAATCTGCGCATTTAGACACATGCCCCAGTCACCCCAGCCAGGTTCCCTTCACAGGGTCTATCAGAGCTCTTCTTGGGCCTGATTTTGTTTCTAGCTTTGCCACCTCTTGGGAGAAAGCCTTCAATTAGTACACAACTCCAGCAGAATTCTTTTATCTGTGCTAAAGAGACACTCAAGCCAAACCCCAACTGATTTCTAATAACTGACTAATGAGATCTGAGTCAAGGCTTCATAGAATCACAGGAATTCAGGGCAGGGAAGAATCTGAAGGTTTCCAAGCCCAACATCCATCTCTTTGAAGCTCCATTTCTCGTAATAACATTCCTTAGGCCCAGCTTGAACAGATACCTCCAGTGAGAGGGGAGCTCACTACCAACTGAAGATGCTTTGGATCTTTGGAAAACTAGAGAAGTTATAAAATTCTTTCTTTTGAACTGTGCATGGAAGGGTATGCCATTTATTAAGCACCTACTGTGTGCTAGACCCTGTGCAGGGTGCTTACACATGTGGGATTCCTAATCTAGTTTAATTCTCATGCCAGCTTTTCTCCTAAGAGGCTGGGGTTATGATTATGATGCTTGTTTTTACTACTGAGGCAACAAAGGGTCAGAGAAATCAAGAGACTTGTCCACGGTCACCATGCAAGTCCGTGGTAGAGACCAAGCTGGCAGCCAAGTATGTCCAGCTGCAAAGTCCATGCTTTCCATTCTCAACCACTCAGAGCAAAGGGCTACCGCCGTCTCGGTCTGGATCCTGGTTTCCTTCATCTGGGTGCTCACCTCTGGGGCTCCTGAGATGACAATGCCAGTCCCACCAAACACGGAGGCTCCTTGTCTCCCAGGCACAGAACCCTCAGAGTGAGGAGCCCCCTCCTGCGAGGGTGGGGCGCAGTTTCCCAGAAGGAAGCCACAAAGCAGGGCGCTGGCCCTGGCCGGCCCGCAGCTCCGGCCTGGGCCCCAGCTACCCCCAGCCTGGCTGGGCTCTGCAGGGCAGGGCAGGGGTGGGCGTGGGGGGTCGGTCCCCTCCTTCCTCTGGCAGCGTGACGCGTGGCGCGGTGACTAAGCGGCGCAGGGCCTGGGCTCTGTGAAGGAGCTGTGGGAGTCCGCAGAGGGATCTGAAAGATGGCATTTGAGCTGGGCTTTGGGACAGACGTGAACGTGGGAGACAGCACTAGCGGCAGGAGGAAAACTTCAGGCAGAGGGAACCGGGGCGAGTAAACGTAACTGAGGTGGAAAGGAGTGGTCCACGGGGATAACACTGCTGACCCGGGGCAGAGAGTGTCCGAGGGTCCTTTAGGGACATTTGTGAAGTAACAAAGATTCCAAATGCCCTTCGTTAGGTCTCATGCAGGCTCTTTCCAATCGGGCCCAAGGCGGGTAAAATTGCTCTTATGAGCCCAGCTAAGGGTCAAGGAGGGAGGAAGAGCTATCCACAGGCCTGTGAGAACAGGAAGAGGGAGGGAGAGAGCGAGAAAGCAAAGGGGGAGAGAGGATGGCGACAGCGGTCGCGGTGGTGGAGGCGCGGGCCCTGGTGCCAGAGATCGGGTAGGTTAGCCGTACATAATGGCTGCGGGACCTCGGACGGGTTGCTTAAATTCCCGGTGACTCCATTTCTTCTACTGTGATAATATTTTCCCCCACAGAGCTGTAGGACAATGCTATAAAGTCACACATCCCTGTACCTGATGACAACAACATAGCTGTCATTAGCCTGGACAAGGGCTGGGTTGCGGAGGGGCAGAGAAGCAACTGAGGCCCGTAGAGAGGGGACGCCTGCTGTATTCCAGGCCCTTCCATGCAGAGGATCTCAGCAGGTGCCTCTGGTGGCTGAGAACATGGCCCTGGGGGTAAGGAATTTGTCTGAGGTCCCAGGCCAACAAGCAGCAGCCCTGGCGGTGGGCCAGGCCTGACTCGGAAGCCAGTGCTTGCTTTGAGTAGCAGGTAGCTGCTAGGAGGCCCAGGGCCTCCCCCGACTCTGGCTCTGGGCCCCAAATGTGAAGATGGCCTTGGTTGGATGCCGTAGGCTGTCCCACGGCCTTCACCACAGAGGTGAAGTTTGGCATGACTTTCTCCCAGTTGAACTCAATGTCCAAAGTCTGCCACTTCTGAAATGGAGGTTGGGAGAGAGATGAGTGGTACCATGAAGAGAGGTAAGAGGTGGAAGTGGTGCCAAACTGGCCTCCAAACTGGCCTCCAAACGAGGCTTTGGGAAAGACCCAGGATTCACTATGGCTCCATTTCCACCATTTAAAAAGCTCAAGAAAACAGGGTGGTGCCCTTTGCTGAGGGGTCTCAGCTCTACGGCTCTGCCAGACTGGAGTGGTCACTTCCCTAGGATTTGTTTACCATACACAGTCCCACTCCACTCCCTTTCCCCAGCCCTTATTCTGCCAGACCTTTAGATCCTGAGCTAGTTCTTTCTCCTCCTCCAGGAAGTCTTCCTAGATAGCCCCAGCCTACAGTTATTCTTTCTCCTAGGAACACCAGTGGCACCCACCACTTGTAATACCTGTGACTGGTCCTGCTAGAATTCCAGATCCTCTGGATTGCACGGCTGCCAAGCATGGCCATTCCAAACTCCATCCCCACTGCAAGAGTTCCTTTTGGAATGCCCAGGCTCTCTCCTGCGACTATACTCTGAGTATCTGCAGACAATTACCTTTAACCCCTGAAGACTATTCTGTCCCGACAGTGTGGGAAGCCACGTCCAATACACCGGGGTTGGGGTCCCAATCCCACCACTTCATCGTTATGTAACTCTGGCCAGTTTCTTTTTTCTAATAGTCCCAGTTTTCTTAGCTGTAGAAACCCCCTTCCTCACCAGTGGAACTGTGCTTCGCCATTCATGTGTGGTAGTGTCATTATTTTGTTCATTAATTGCTAATTTAGAGGCAATATGGCTTAGGAGAAAGAACAGAGCTTTGATGCCAAGCGGACCGGCATTGCAGTGCAGGCTCTGCTACACAGCAGCTGTGTAACTGAACACACCACATCCTCTCTGAGCCTCAGCGGCCTCATCTATAAAATGAGGATAACAGAAGCTCAGCGGGCCTGGACTGTTCTGCTGCTGCTTGTTCTCTCTGACCCATATGCGTCTTGACCTTTTCTCTGGAACTGCTCTGTTTTCCAGGTTAACACTAATGCGGCTTCCCCTTCCCTGAGCATCTCTGTGTGGTGGGCACAGCCTTGCGTCCTGCATTCAATCCCCAGAGCCGCCCTCGGAAACAGGGGCCGTATGGCTAGTACCTAACATTCAGAAGGCACGCCATCGAATGGCAGCTGTTAGTGATATTTTGATGAGTCAGGCCCTGGGCACCCTTTGTGGGTCTTTGTCAGGCTCACGAGCTCCCTGAGGGTAGGCACCTCTGGGTTCCTGGACACCGTGCATATTGGTAGAATGAATGAATGTAAATCCTCCTTTGCATTCCCCCACCGTGGCCGGGATAAAGCCTTACCATGGTAGGCACTTGATGAATATTTGATTAACTGGAGCCGCAAAGTATAAGCTGCCAGCAGAGGCTCCAATCTGAATCCGAGGATGCCCTGATACCTTGTGAGCAGGGCTCCTCGTGCTAACCAGGAACCCTCGGGGGCTTTCTCTGAGGATGCTCTAGGCTTCCTGACCACCAGGTCCCCACTTTTCCTTGGGGGTGGCCTTGTAGTGGAGCTGCACAGAGACTGCTTATGGCCAGAGCTCACAGAGCCCGCGCAGAGGGCGGCAGGACCTCGGTGGCAAGGCCAGCGTGGCTTCCAAAGGACAGGAGCCACCCCTCCCTCCCACCGAGGTGCTGCCAGAGCCTCTCTCCATGCCTGTCTTTCAAGGTGGCTTCTGTGCCAGGCAACACGGGCCATCGGCCAAGTTCCCTCTTCTGAGGCTGCCGCCCGAGCTTCCATAGACCCTGGGCTAGGGAAGCCCAGATAGTGCCAACTTCAAGGGGCACAGAGGTGTCTGGAGGCCTCAGTCCCTAGAGACTCAATCCCAACAGTGCGACCGAAAGGGACACAAACAGGGCCTTTGAAGCTAGAGGCCCAGAAGCAGACGATCGCAAGCTGCCAAAGGAACGTGCTGCCCAGCCTCACAGACAAGGCTTGCCCTGGGCCAGGCCCACCTTGCAGCCTGGTTTCCCTTCTCCCTCTCGTGCTAAGCTGACATCCACCAGGCACTACGTGCCCAGCATCTGGAACTTCACATCACAGGACACAGACTGATGACCTGCCACAGACACATTTTAATGGGTGCGTTTTAAAATGTTGCTTTGTTGACCACATTTTAAATATCAAGGGATGTCACAAACAAACGTCCAGATTTCTGTCTTATAAGCCAGAAGATCTGACAACATTGGGCCCAAGAGCCGGCTAGCAGCTACCTCTTTCAAGCAAGCACTTTTCAATTTGCTACAATCCCCAAACAGCCCAACCCCTTTTGCCTGTGTAGACAACTGGGTTTGAAGTCCCTTGCATTTCCCTCTTTTTCAGATGAGGAAACAGAGGCTCTGAAAGAAAAAGTAACTTGGCCAGGATCCAAACCCAAGCAGCCTGAATCCAAAGTCTAACACAAGGACAGAGGTCCACGGTAAAATGAGCAGAGTATGAACAAAACAGTGTTTAATAAAGCAAAATGCATTCACTTTGAAGAAGTACCTTTTTCTTCCCTGGTATTACATAGCCTTCTTTCTTTGGGGATAGAGGTATTAAAATGCTCTTTCACTATATGATAGTGATAATAAACAGAACTCTAAATGTCATTTGAGGATGGCCAGTTAGTTCAGTCGGTTAGAGTGTGGTGTTAATAAAGGTCATTTGAATGTCCTTTTATGGGGTGGGGGGGAAGGTCGGCTGACCTAGGAGAGATCCCCAAATGCACTGATATTTGCAGTCTAAGTCTAGGGAGCAGTGCTCTGCTGTAAAGCCTTCCTGTCCCAGAATGACAACATGCTTCTGCTACCCTTCCTGGTTCATAAACAGCAAACCACCTCTGTCTGCATCTCATCCTAACATTGAAGAGGTGGCTTTTGAACTGAGCCTTTCCCAAGCCCTCTGCCTCCAGCAAACCCACAGAGCACTTGTTCATGTCTCTTGTTATATTTATCTCATTCCTCCTCAAGTTACAGTTATCTGTGTCCTGTCTGCTCTTGTACCCCCTAAAGTGGCTATAGAACAGAAGCCAGTCAGAGCTTGAAAAGCCCTTAGGGATCACCTTTGACTCTCCTTTTGCAGGTGTGGAAACGCAAAGGGCCGGCCTCGGGCCACCCGGGGAGTCTGTGCCAGAGCCGAGGTGAGTCTCCCAGCTCCAGAGCCGAGGTGAGTCTCCCAGCTCCTCAGCACTGGCTCTTTCCACTGCACCAGGCTGCTTCCCAGACACTCCCTTTTGATTGACTCAGCACCTCAGTTCGGAGGACGGTGCTGAGCATGTGATAAACACTTCATAAACATCTGTTTATTAAGAGGTGCAAAGAAGCCTAGCGAACGCAGGCCTCTCCCTGTACAGCGCCATCAGCTCGAGCTTCACGCACCTGCATCAAACCTTCACTCCGTGCAGAAATGACCCCTCAGGCCTCTGGTGACCTGGATGCAGGATGACTGCACACAGCTGAGAAATGTCACTCCCGTCAGGCCAGAGCTGCGCCCCCAGCCTTGCTGTGTAATCCAGGTAAATGCCTTTACCTCTCCAGGGGGTAGGCGCTTCAGACAGGAGGAAGGCTGAGAACAGACGTGAGGAAGAGGTCCCCCATCTACTGCGTGGCTGTAGGCGCCTGACAGGCTTCCCTCGAGGAATTCCTGAGCCCTGTCCCTGCAAGCACCTAGGGACAGCAAAGGTTTTGGTCCCCGTGGGACAAATGGATGGTTCCGTTGGAACCGCGCTGCAGAGTGGGCTTGAGTTGTCCCTCAGACGTCTGTGGCCACGTTTTGGGTTGCTAGGTTCAAACACGAACAGGTCTTTAAAACCGCCTGGTAATATCCGAAGCTGGGTAGAACATTTATCATTATCACCACCACACAGACTCAATGCCAAAAATAAGGAGATGACAATGGTATCATCTCTCTAAAGCTTTCTGACCACTGACTAGGAAACATCATCCCCCTCTCCCTGCTCCACTGCCCGCCGCATCAGCATCCTCACAGTTCCTAGACAGTTTAAATACTTGCCTCCTCTCGCCATCTATAAGCTTCTTAAAACTGAAATTCAGCTCTTACTCCTTCCTGTATGCTGTGCACTTATCCCAGGGCTTGGCTACTAAATAAACAAATGTTGATTAATGTTTATCTAGACACGGAATCCCCTCCACCACCATTCTGGGCCACAGTGGCATTTAGGTCTTTTAGAGCCAGGAGATGCATCCGGTCCCTTTGGGGGATGGGAACACCGACATTCAGAGGGAAACTGGCTTCCCCAAAGCTACTCAGTCAGTGAGAGGGCTCGGGCTGAAAGCCGCTCTTTGACTGTCAGTACAGCGCACTTCTAGCAAAACTTTCTCAGGTTTCACAACAAATCAGCTGTGTAACTCTGGGCGAGACCCCTTGCCTCTCTGCCCTGGCTTTCTCACTTGTAAAACGGGTAAAATTATAGTGCCCACATAGTGGGATTGTCTGAGGAGTAAAAAAGGGAACCTGTGTCAAACAGCACAGCACGTAGGACGCGCTCTGAAAGTGTGTCTGTCATGACTGTCATTCATTCCTGGCCACTCTCTTTGGGAAAGGGGCACCTGCCACCTACCCGCACAGCAGGGCTCACAGCAAAAGGAGGACTTTTCAGCACTGGCTTACACACTCTTCAACTCAGCAAGTCCTCTGCAATGATTGTTCCCGGGAAATGCCTTTCCCTCCTCAAACCCCTCCACACATGCGCCGTGTACACACAACTCACGACGATGACAGCAGGGTCGGATGGGGAGGCAGCGGAACTTTGCAAGAGCATGCTCTTTTGAGTCCGGTAGGCCTGGTGTCACATAGCAGTTCTGCCACTTCTAGCTGTGCAGCCTTAGGCAAGTCAATCTCTCTAAGCCTCACTCTCATCATCTTTCAATTAGGTATAATCATTAGGAGGGTTACCTGCGACAGGTAACGGTCTGGCACTCCACCAATGATACCGAGAGCAATAATGGTCTCAATTCTATTTAACAAAATCCACTTGGAAAAAATGTCAGAACCAGAAGGGACCTTAGGGATCAGGTAGTCCAGTCTTCCCATGTCAAAGCTGGAGACCCAGAGGAGGCGTGATTGGCCCAAGGTCACGCAATGAGATGGCAGAATGAGACTTGAGACCTGGGTCTCCTGATTTTCTCCCGTGCATCCATTTTGGCCAGTTGATTCCTCTTATCTGCCAACCCCCTGCCCCAAGCACAGCACGTGGCTGGAATCACTCTCTTCCCAATCCCCTTCCCTTCACGGTCATCTCAGCACCATCGGTTTACCAACAACGCCACTCTCCCAGGCACACCTGGCCTCTTGCAGCCTCACTTGAGGAGAGGGTAAAACCACTGGTGGCCACTGGCAATAGTGATAATAACAGTATTAGTCACAGAAATGACAGCCAACAACCTACACGATGCCCGATGCTTAAAAGTGCTTTCACTTACTCCATCAACACATTCCAGCAATTTCTCCCTAACCTAGTTGGCTTAGGGACATAATTTCCTCAAACTTACTGAAGACCTACTTTGTGCCTAGTCATGGGCTCGAGGCTGAAGACAGAGAGAGGAACAGGGGCCTCTGCTGGGAGGATACAGGGCAGGTGGAGACATGGCAACTTCCTTTGGCCCAAATGGTACAGCGGCAAAATGCCCCACCCCACCCTATGGGGAGCCTTCTTCATCAGGGTGTCAAGAGGCAGAATGTGTCTGTGGAATACGCCAGAGCAAGAAAGGGTGAATGCGAGGCTGAAAACGACAGCAGGGGGGAAGATAAAGAATAGAAAATACGGACACCAGAAACTTAGCTGCCTCGTCTCAGGGAGGTTGTAGTGAGAGGCTGCGGGGAGCGGGGGGTGGGGGGAGAAGCAGTGGGGTCCACTGGAACCCAGGAAGCCTCGGTCCCCGCCCTCTGCTGGCACACAAGACTCGGATGCTGCTGTTCTCTCAGAGACTCAGCTTGCAGATGCCAGAATTTTCCAAATCCAGTGCTGGGCTTTATATGCCTCCTTGGGACCACCATTTGCTAAAATGATGTCACAGCCCTTGCAGTGGAAACATCTGTATCTCCTGGTTGCTTCCTAGGCCCTCAGCCCAGAGGCCCAACACAGCCCAGCATTCACTGTCCCCTGGCAGGGACACCGTCTGCAGGGATGGAGAAGAGACCCGCAGGGGTGGGGTGGGGAGAGGATGGAAAGAAGCCACTCCCCTTTCCCTGGCCCATCTCTCCAGTTCTGTGTCTCTGAGAACCTACTATGTGCCAGGCACTGGCGCAATCGTGTTTCCTTTAATCCTAACATTAACCCTTTGAGACATGTACCCTCCTTCCAGATTTACAGACAAGGAAACTGGAGCTTGGGAAGGGAAGTAACTTGACCAAGGTTTCCCTAGTGCAGGCACAGGGATGCCACTACAGGACTATCTTACGCCTTCTGTCCCACGAGACTCCCAAGGTCAGCGTTTCACTTGAGAAGTCCAGAGTTGAAAGAAATCAACTGAGGAAACCCCAATTATTTCATACACTCAAGTTTAAACCCTGCTTCTTTAAAAGAGGGGTCCCCCCTGACGTGTTAATGAGTGGCACGTGAGAACTGTATGGACCATCTAATCCAACTCCCGCGTTGAACACAGTAGCAGACAGACACCCACGCCTGAAGAATTTTAAAATGGCTACTAGTGGCCTACTAGCAAGCAAAGGGACTAGAACCCCAATCTCCAGCCCATCCCACACCACCAGACAGGAGAGCCCGCAGAGGAAGCCGCCAGAGGAAGCTGGCAGTGTGAAACCAGGCCTCTCCTCATCCGCAGGGACGAGGAAGGGGACATGGGGCTTCCCAGGCCAGAAGGTGTTCCAAACAGCCCAGCTCCCCGCTGAGGACTGGAAGGAGAAAGCGTCACCACCCATGGAAGCTCCAGGGAGACTGAGGCCGAGATCGCCCACCCTAGAGGTCATGGGCCATTTTTCCATTTTTACTGCAGGGCCCTGATGCTGCTCAGGGGGGAAATGTGGGAAGGAGGCAGTCATTGGCACTTGACCTTGGGTTGGGTGTGGGGTTCCATCCTTCTCCCACCTTCCCCCCACCCCCGTACCCCTGCTCCTCCTCCAAGAGGAAAGAGGCTTAAATGTTTGCCAAATGCTGGAAGAGGAAAACAAATAGGAACAGGGTAGTCCCTAAAATCCTCCTAACCGTCCACCCTGAGCATCTTCCTGGTTGCAATCAGCATCTTCTAGTTGTGAATTTCAGGGTGGTGGTGGTGGTAGGGGGGTGCAATTAGAAGGATGTAGGGGAATGAAGGGAGGGTGGGAATGAGTCACAGTTAACCCGTCCTCGGCCGGTGCCCTCGGAGGATTCTACTGCAGCGAGCGGTCCCCACCCGCCACCCACCGCGGTGCAGCGCAGGGGTCCCGCCCGGTTCGCCGCGGCCTCCTCACCTGTGTCCACTCGCCCTCCGCAGCCACGCCGGCTCGCACCACTCCGGCCCGGCTTGGCGCAGCGCCTCTGCAGTCGCTGCTGCAGCTGCCTGGCCCTGATCAGCAACCTGCGGCAGTGGGAAGAAGGACAGACAGGTGCGGATGAACGCGGGCGGGGGACACCCGGGTAGTGGAGCCCCCGGCCGCTGACAGCTGGGCCACCGCAGCCGCGGAGCTGGGAGGGCAGGCTGCCTGCCCTGCGCTCGCTCCGCGCCCGGGTGCGGTGCGCGTCTCCCCTCCCCCACCCCGCTCTTGGCACTCTGGGCGGCGTAGGGCGCAGCTGGGGGGTAGCCCCGGAGGTCCCCGGGGTCCCGTCATCACCTGCAGAGGCTTCCATGGCTTCGGCTGCCCGGCCAGGGCCGCCGAACTGCTCTCCGGAGCCCCTGCTGGAAGCGGCTAACTGGGTGCGCGCCGGGGCTGGGGCTGCCGGGAGGGAGGGGCGGGGAGGGGAGGGGGAGGTGGGTGGAAGGGACGAGCCAGTCCGCGGCTCGCCGGCAGCTGCGTAAGCGGCTGGTCTTCACTTTCCTTCTTAAAGAGATAGTTGGCACCTTGCTCCAAAGGGCGTGGGAGTGGAGACGTGAGCACGCAGCGTGGCGTCGCCTCTCACCTACACACCTGCCTGTGCCTACAGCTGGGACGTGGGGCATCGCCGAAAGCGTGTTGGTTCACCGAAAGGCTGTGTGACCCTGGGAGAGTCCCTTGACCTCTCCGGGCCTCAGCTTTCTGGTCTGTAACATGGGATGACGATACCGATCTCGCTTCCTGGCACACAGTCAGCTTATGTGAAATCGTAATTTGATCCGATTTTCTTTTGGAACATTTTACACTTCCCAAACCGAGTACCTCTGAGTACCAGGGCGATTTAATGAAAACCGCACTTGGACTACCAAGAAAAATGATAGCAAGAACCTTAAATATCTAAAAACGAAAATGTTTTTCTTTGAAGTTAAGATGGTGAATCGTTGGAAAGATGGAAATGTAAACAATCACAATCTAAAGCAAATGTTTGTGAAACACCTTTTCCGTCTGCCTGCCATCACTATCACAGGAGAAACAAGGGGAAAAACACACGGGGAAAGTCCAAAAAAACGGAATCTCTGCTTCAGCCTTCCACTTCTAGCTATGTAGCAAGACATGCCTGCACAAGAGATGTTAAGTCCCTCTCTGGGCCTGGTTTCATGTGAGGAAAGTGGGGAGCAGTGGGAAGCGGCTACCTCCTTCTGAACCAGCCCTAACTACCGGACCAGTCATTCCTCTGCTCAAAACCATCCTTCATTTCCTCCGGATCCTTGCCAAGTATCACCGTTTCCGGGAGGCCTTCCTTGACCACCCTTCTGCCCTACTCCCTCTGCCCTAGTTCTGCTGTAATTCACCACCAGCTGCTGTGCTGTGTTAACTATTTGGGAGCCTGTCATTATCACCCCCACTAGCATGTACACTCTACGAGGGAAGGAACTTTGTTTTGTCCTCTACTGTGTCCTTAGTGCCTAGAATAGTGCCTAACACATAGTAGCTGTTTAATCAATATTGACTAAGTCAATGAGCGAGCAAGCTCTCCTCGTGCCAGGCCCTGGTCTTCTATAAGAACAATAGGCCCTTGAGTATCTGTCTACTTGTGGCAAGGTTGCACTTGGGACGCTCTACTCTCCACCCTAGGCAGACTTTTCCAGAAGATTTGTAAAGTGACTTTACTGACTTTATATGGTGGCTCCAATGCTGGCCTGGTAACTATTTCTAATGTACATGGAAAAGAATTAATAATTAAATAAAACAAATATTCAATTAACTGTTACTTTTCAAAGTTAAATCTTTTTCTGTAGCTTTGATTTGTGGTAAATCACTCTGTAACAATGCCTATAATCGTGCAACAAAGGCCTATACATTGTTGGTTATATTTTTCCCTCTGTTCAATTAAATTGAATTCTCTTATCAGATGAATGACCATCAGTACATTATGCTTTGTGGGAAAACATGTAGAGCAATGGTAGCAGGAATAGGAAACTGTAGTTGAGAAAGCCCTGTGTAAAAAGGCCTGCCGGCTAAACACCTCCCCTCCCCGCCCTTGCCACCCGCCCCCACAATGCTGTGTTAGCAAGTTAATTGACGAAATGTTTTATGTGCCCTAAGGCCCACCTAAATTATATGTGACTTTTTTTACACTTAAAACCAAAGGAAGCTGTGTAATTAGTTTATCAGGAGATACTTTCTGAGATTCTCATTAAAAATATACCTTTTTGTTTGTCCCCCATATTTTGTTGTTGTGTGTTTGTTTGGTTTTTTTGCTTGACACATAGAAAACTACATTTCCCAGAAATCTTCACAAGGAACTTTCCTAAAGTTAAAGAGCAGCTCCATCCACAACACTCCCATCCCGAATGGTGTTAACTAGTAAAGAACTTTCCCCTCAACATCATAAAGCATGTGACTGAAAAGAGAACCAGTGTTTAGTTATAATGTAAATTACAACAAATGAGAATTTTAAGCATAAAACAAAATTATTCCAAAAAATCAATAGTTTTGTTTTGTACTAATTGGAAAATACTTAAATTTGTTTAGTTTCAAAGCAATTTTGATTCTAGTTTTGGCTAAGCACATTCCTCCCACTGAATGCTGTAATAAAACCTGAACAAAATGCATAGAGCAACTTCCTGAGGACTCTGAAAATACTAGCAGGGAAATTGGGGGAGGCCAGAATTTGACTTAGAACTGCACTAGTGAATTTACCATTTTTGTTTTCTCTGGTACCCCCTGGCCTGGTTTCAGGGCAGCCAAAATCTGGAATGAAATAATCAGCACAAAGAGAGCTCTCAAAGAGTCTCCCTAGTTCTGACTTTGGGATCAGGAAAGGAGACCCCTAATGCTCAGGGTGAGTGGGGGAAATAACTTTTCTTTCTCAGTCTTTGCTCCGTCATCTCATGACCCAGGGATGATCCAGGCAGTCCTGCAGTGATGGCTGTGACAACAGGGACCCACAGGTGCCTAAAGCTCTGCAGGAGGCGAAACTCTAATCAGAGTAGCTGTGGTGCTAAGAGAGGATGAGCCTCTGCTGTTTTTTGTCTCTTTCTGTCCTCCCACAACTTGTGGGAAGAAGGAAGCAAAACAGAGGAAAGTAATAAAGCTCCAAGCTCCAGCTTTCTGGCAAATCCCAAAGAGGATAAACCAAATAATAATAATGATACAATAGAAAAATAATAACTTCCAGTTACTATTGAAAACTAAAAACAGAGAAAAAATATTGAAAGCAATCAGAGAAAAATGATGTGTTAATTATAGAGGAATAATGATTTGAATAACTGGATTTCTCAACTGAAACCATCGAGGGCAGCAGTAAAATGAGGTAGGGGGAGGAATCTAATTTGATGAGAGAAAAGAGTAGTCAACCAGAATTATATACCCAGCAAAAATATTTTTCAGAAATAAAGATGATATAGACATTCTCAGATAAAGAAAAACTAAGAGAATTCATTGTCAGCTCTAAAAGAACTGCTACAGAAAATCCTTTTTCCTCTAATAATGGGATATATTTTTAAAAGGTTTTATTTATTTATTTTTAGAGAGGGGGAGGGAGAAAAAGAAGGAAACATCAATGTGTAGTTGCCTCTCAAGTGCCCCCTACTGGGGACCTGACCCGCAACCCAGGCATGTGCCCTGACTGGGAATCGAACCAGCGACACTTTGAGTGCAGGGCGGCGCACAACTCACTGAGCCACACCAGACAGGGCAAGAAAATTCTTTAATTAGAAGGGAAGCTATATCAAAAGGAAAATTGGAACATCAGGAAGGAAAGAAAGAACAATCAAAATGGTAAATATCTGAGTACATTTAATAGCTTTTCCTTCTCCACTTGAATTCTTTAAAATGTTTGACAGTTGAAAGAAAAAATTGCAACATTGATGGATTTTCAATATATGTAAATGTAAAACATAAGACAATTCCAATATAAAGGATGGAGTGTAAAGGAACTTACATGGTGCAAATTTTCTACACTCCACTTGAAGTGGTAAAATGCTGATTCTAAGTAGAATGTGAAAAGTTAAGCATGTGTTTTGTAATGCTGAGAGCACTCATTAAAAAATATAACAAAAGATATAGTAAAAATCAACAGATAAAATGGGATTCTAAAAATGTTCAACTATTCCACAATAAGGCAGGAAAGGGAACAATATAAGAATTAAAAATAGAGGAAACAAATAGTAAACAAAAAATAAAATGGTAGCTCTAAATGTAAGCATACCAATATTTATATTAAATGTAAATGGCTCAAACACATCAATTACAACAGAGATTATTGGGATGGATAAAAAATGACTGAATTAGATAACTACAAGAAACTCAGTTTAAATCTAATGATATAGGTAGGCAAAAAGTAAAAGATGGAAAAAGATATACCATGCAAATACTAGTCAAAGGAAAGCTGGATGGTTTAATATGAGAAAAAGACATCACAGACAGAGAAAGACAAATACCGCATGATTCCACTTATATGTGTAACCTAAAAGACAAAACAAGCAAACCAAAACAGAAACAGACTCATAGGTACAGGAAACAAATTTGTGGTTACCAGAGTGGGGAGGGATCAGGGAGTGAGTGAAATAGGTACAGGGGAATAAGAGGTACAAACTCTAGTTATAAAATAAGTAAGTCACAGGGAAATAATGTACAGCATGGGGAATACAGTCAATAATACTGTACTAACTTTGGTAACAGATGGTAACTTATTGTGGCGGTCATCTTGTAATGTACATAAATTTCAAATGACAATGATGCACACCTGAAATGAATAGGATATTGTGTGTCAATTATATTTCAGTTTTTAAAAAATGGAAAGAAAAGGAAGACTTCAGAGCAAAGAAAATTATTAGGGATAAAGAGAACCACTATACAGCAATAAAAGGGTCACTTCACCAGGAAGACATAATAACTGTAAATGTGAATGCTCCTAATAAAAGAGCTTCAAAATGTAGGGTTGGACACAAATAACACCCTTTTTTATTACTAAATCATAAGCATGGAATTCTGTAACATAACAATATCACACTCAAGCACACCATATGACGTTTTAGGTGAAATGTTCAAATTAAAACTATAAATCATTACACCCATATTATTGCCCTACCAACCACATTCAAGCAGGCCTTACTTCTGCTCGACCCTGTACATGAAGCAAAAACTGTCAGATCTGAAAGGAGAAGTAGATTCACAATTATAGCTGCAGACATAGATACTCCTTTCTCAGTAATAAATAGAACTAGTAGACAGAAAATAAGCAAAGATACAGAAGAACTGACGAGCAGTATCAACCAACTAGGTCCAACTGACATTTATAGAACACTCTACCTACCAAGTCAGATTCTATACTAACTGTGTCATAAAACAAACCTTAAGTAAATTTAAAAGAACCAAAATCATTTAAAGTATGTTCTTTAATGACACAAATGAGAAATAAACTACAGAAAAAGAATTAGGGAAATCTCCCCTGGAGATTAAATAACATACTTCTAAATAATCTTTCCATAGGCCAAGGAGGAAGTCTTAAGGAAAATTAGAAAATATTTTGAATGGAACAGAAGTGAAAATATAACATATCAAAATTTGTGCAATGCAACTAAAGCAGTTTTTAGAGGAAAATATATACCATTAAGAATTTATACTAGAAAAGAAGGAAGGTCTCATATCAATTAAGCTTCTACCTTAATAAAACTAGAAAAATAAAAGCAAAATAAATCCAAAGAAAGCCAAAAGAAGGAAATAAATATCAGAGCAGAAATCAATAAAATGGAAAAAAGAAAAACAAAAGAGAAAAATCAATGAAACTGGAAGCTGGGTCTTTGAAGAAACCAATAAAATTATTTAACCTCTAATACTACCAAAAAGAAAAAAACTAGAAGACATAAATTACTAGTATCTGGAATGAAAGAAGGGTTATTACTATGGACTTAGACAATGAAAAGATAAATAAGAGAATATTGCAAACAACTCTACACACATAATCATTAATTTAGATGAAATGGAATAATTCCTTGCAAACCACAATTGCCAAAATCACAGTAAATTAAATAGGTAACTGAATAGCTCTACAACTATTTAAAAATTGAATTCATAGTTTAAAATCTTCCAAAATACAAATCTCCAGATCCAGATGGTTTTATATGTGAATTCTACCAAACTTTTAAAAAAGAAATAACACCACTTCTACACAGTCTTTTCCAAGAAAAATAAAATGGTAGGAGACACTTTCCAAGGTATTTATATTTTACCGATACCAAAACCAGAAAGACAGTACAAGAAAAGACAAATATAGACCAATATTCCTCATGAACACAGATGCAAAAATCCTAAACAAAATATTAGCAAAAATGCTTAACATCATTAGTTATTTGGAAAATGAAAATCAAAACCACGAGATGTCACTTCACATTCGCTAGGATTGCTATAATCAAAAAAAGGTCAATAACAAAAGTGTTGGCAAGGGTATAGAGAAATTGGAACCCTCATATGTTACTAGTAGAAATGTAAAATGATGCAGCTACTTTCCCTCAAAAGTAAAACATAGAATTATATGATATCTCTATGATAAAAATATGGTATCATATGATAAATCAGCAGTTGCACTCCTGGGTATAAATCCCAGAAAGTAAAAACATATACATACAAAAATGTATACACTAATATTCATAACAGAATTATTAATAATTATCAAAAAGTGGAAAACCCATATATCTACCAACTGACAAATGGATAAACAAGATGTATAGCCACATAATGTAATATTAATTTGGCCATTAAAAGAAATGAAGTACAGATACATTTTACAACATAGATAAACCTAACAACATTATGCTAAGGGAAAAAAAGGCAGATGAAAAAGGCCAGAGACAGAATGTGAACTAGCAGTGGTCACCAGGAGTTGCAGGGAGGAAGGAATGGGGAGTGATTGCTAGTGAGTATGAGGTTTCTTTTTGATGATGAAAATGTTCTAAAATTCTATAATGGTCATGGTTGCATAATACTGTGAATATACTAAAAGCCATGAATTGAACACTTTAAAAAGGATGAACTTTATGCTATGTGAATTCTATTTCAATAAAGCTGTAAAATTATATTAGCAAACTGAAGCCAGTGATACATAAAAAGAATAATACACCATCGCAAAGTTAAGTTTATTCTGGAAATGCAAAGCTCGTTAAAATTCAAAAATCAATTGGTATAATCCACCATATTAACAGTCTAAAGAAGAAAAATCTCATGATCCAATCAATCAATTTATAAAAGGAATTTAATATTCAACATACTTTTATGATTTAAAAAAATCCACAAAACTCTCAGCAAACCAGAAATAGAAATATCCCCAACCTGACAAAAATTACCTGCACGCACACACACCTAAGTACCCCCCCGCCCCCCACACACAAAACATGCATAACTAACATACTTTGTGGTCAAAGAGTGAATGCTTTCCCCCTTGCATTGGGGACAGATGATAAAGAGAGAAATGAAACTTTTCCTATTTGCAGACAACATGATTGGGTAGAAAATCCCAAGGAATCTACAGAAAAACAAATTCCTAGAATAAATTTGTGAGTTTAGCAAGGACTCAGGATACAAAGTTAACCTACAAAGGTCAACGGTAGTAATAGCAAAATTATAGAGATGGGGAACAGATTAGTGGTTGTCTGGGGCTAGGGAGGGGGCTATGAATACAAAAGGGCAGCACAAGTGATCTTTGTGATGGGACTGTTTGTTCTGTTCACATGAAGCTACACATGTAATAAAATTGCATAGGACCAAATAACAAACAAGTAAGTGCATGTAAAACTGGTGAAATATGAATAAGGTGAGTGGGTTGTATCAACGTGAGTTTCCAGTGATACCATACTACAATTATGCAAGATGCTACCTTTGGGGGAAACTGGGTAAAGGGCACACAGGATCTCGCTGTTACTT
Organism: Pteronotus mesoamericanus; assembly: GCF_021234165.1. Taxonomy (NCBI): domain Eukaryota; kingdom Metazoa; phylum Chordata; class Mammalia; order Chiroptera; family Mormoopidae; genus Pteronotus; species Pteronotus mesoamericanus. The sequence continues at coordinate 21,615,591 of NW_026555105.1, read as the reverse complement.
TTTACAGCTTCAGGTGAGCCTACAATTATCTCAAAGAGTAAACAAAAAGTCAAGTGAAAACTCTCATACACTGCTAGTGTGAGTGCACAAAGGTACATCCACTCTGGAAAATAATTTTGTAATTTCTTATAAAGTTGAACATGGACCTACCATATGACCCATCAATCTCACTCCTAGATATTCACCCTAGAGAAATAAAAACTTATATTCATACAATAATTGACACAAGCGTATGTAGCCACTCTGTTTATAATTGTCAAAAACTATAAACAAATGTCCTTCAGGGGATAAATAGATAAATAAGCTATGGTATATCCAAACAGAATAATACTCAGCAATAAATAGCACAGAACCACTGATCCATGTAACAACTTGAACTAATCTCAAAGACATTACACTAAGGGAGATGAGCCAGACTCCAAGAGGTTACATACTATGTGATCCCACTTACATGACAAGAGAGAAATAAAACTACATTCATGAGGAAGAGTGGTTGCCCGGAGTCAGGATGGGGCAAGTGTGTGACTCAGAAGGGGCAGCACAAAGCAGTTTCTTGGGTGGTGGTACTCTGGGCACCCCGCTGTGGCGGTGGTCACGGGACTCTGCATGCGTGTCAGAACTGATAGAACTGTGCACCACCATGAAAATGTCAATTTTTATGTATATTAATTTAAAAAATAGTAAATTTTTAAAGGCAATATGACACTTAAATCTTATAGTTAATGCATTCAAAGAGGTCATTTAGAATTCTGTTTGTAGCACAACAGTATTTTAGAGAGTACCACAGGCTTCATTTTACAGTATACTATGGAGTTTACAGAGCATTACATGAAAATTTCATAACAAACTTCAAGTAAGAAAAAAGAAAAACAATAGTTTTAATGTAGAAAAAAGTTCAGTAAACACCAAGTAAAAGAACATTTATTTTAGTGACTTTACTTGAATTCTAGTAGCAGACAATATAGTAATTTTTTAACATAAGAAACACTTAGTTTTGCTGACACATGAATGGTGGTTATAATAATCGTTAAATAGTAAATAAAAAGGTTAAATGACCTATAAATAGACTGAAAGCCACTCAGATAATTTAAAACATAGATGAACTTTGTAACTCTTCAATTAAAATATTAGATTAAAAACCATGGCACAGTGTCAAATCAAGAATGATAGGAATTTGAATTAAATTATTGCCTGTGGAAAAATAAGTGTTAATTATTAATTAATCCCATAAATTTTAGATAAGTAATCAAACATAAAATAGCCTTTTAATAACATCCTTGAATGTTTCTTGAAGGCATATAGTATTTAAAAAATGTATTCTAAATGCCACATTCTAGTCAGGGAAATGGTAAATTCTATACATTCAAGTCAGCTAAATTAAAATATCAGTTAACTAGCCCTGGCTCAGTTGGTTGGAGTGTTGTCCTGTGAAATGAAAGGCCTTGGGTTCAATTCCCAGTAAGGGCACATGCCTGGGTTTCTGGTTTGGTCTCAGTCAGGGCACGTGCGAGAGGCAACCTATTGATGTTTCTCTCTCACATCGATGTTTCTCTCCCTCTCTCTCTCCCTTCTGCTCTCTCTAAAATCATTAAGCATGTCCTCAGGTGAAGATAAAAAAATATTACTTAGCTATAATTCAGTATTTCTGTAAGCATATAAGTTTCCAGTTCTGGCTATGATTATTCTGAACTTACAAAGAAGAAATGGGAGGTTAACCCGCTTATGAAATGGATCAGATGTTCGGCTGCTTCCAGACAGCGGCTGCTTTAAATCAAACAATCTATACCGAAATTTCAGTGATGACATAAATCTTCATTTTTTGGATTTCCTTTATATTTTATAGAACATTGGTCCCACTGTAGCTATAATATCTGCATAGGGGGCACACTGGCTCAGCTCAATAGCCCGCTGTTTTTTCAGGACAAGAAAGCTATAAAATCTGGCAGCAGTTTGTTTTCGGTCACTATTTCTGCAGAGAGTCATCAGACTAAAGCATTTCATTCCTGTCTTGTTGGATTCCTGGGAAAATAATTAGAAAAGAGGAAAGGAAAGGGAAATAAGATAATTAAAAGCAGAGCAGGTGGATGCATAATGAACAACAAAATATTGACATTTTTGATAAGTGACTGTGAAATCCTTCAATGGAAAAATGCAAATGACTCATTAATAAGCTTAAAAGCCATATAGGTCATTGAGTACAAGCTTGGTTCATTGAGAAAATGCATGCAAAAGCACTCTAAAGTGTTATGAAAATTTTTAATGTGTTGTACAAATGTTAGGTCTTTAAAAACATACATGTTAAACTAAATGTAATGTGGTATCCTCGATGGGATCCTATAACAGAAAAGAAAAAAAACATTTAAAAAAATCAAGAAATCTGACCAAAGTATGGGCTTTAGTTAATTAAAATGTTTCAATATTGGTTTGCCAATAGTGACAAATGTACCATACGAATGCAAGATGTGACTAATGTGGGAAATTGGCTATGGGGTATATGAGAATTCACTCTGCTGTCTTCACAATGTTTCTGTAAATCTAAAACTATTCTAATAAAAATTTATTTTAAAAAATAAATACAAATTTAGAAAATTGATGTTAACATAAATTGCTCCAAATAGTTTAGACCTGTAGGGAGAAAAAAATCCACAGGACTTTGGGAGGCTTAAATACAATGGAGATTATGAGCCTATTAGGATTCTTTTCCTTAAAGGCACTGGGGGGTGGAGGTGACTATAAAACTTTAGTGTTGAATATAGAATTATATTTGTACATCTCAGTGACAGGGCAGTGTGACTTTATAAACATCTCTCAGTTTCTTTGCACAGGTTAAAAAGATGTTGGATTCACCACAGGGTACCTATGAACCTACTAGAAAAAGTTGAGGTCCAATAAAGTATTGGATTATGGATGACGATAACTCCTTTTATGAAGATTAGTACTCAGAATTAGAAGTATAGTTCTTCAGTTACAATACTGTGATAAATACCAGCCAGTATCCCTGTGAGTACTGTACTCCTTGGAAAGTTGTGCAGCATTTTCAGAAATGAGATATACAAGTTTTTTTCTGCCAGTTCATAACATTTAATGAATTAATAAATTAAATACTTTATGATATTTTATATCAACCAAATGAGTGGCCCAGCCTTGGCAACCATTCAGAGATGGCGTGACAAGCCTTCATTTATTCCTACTCCTGAGGAAATACGATGCCTCCCCCAACAGATGTGGGTTGGGTGGCTTTTTCCCCAACAGATGTGGCAAGGGAGTAGGGATAGCCCTTTTAATTTCAAGAATCCTTTTGAAAAACACTCTGGGCAGACAAATATGCAAGACTGAACACATGTGTTTATTCTGTTCCCTCCAAAATCACTTCTAAAATGAAGAAAAAGAAATAAAACATGACAAAGAAAGGAGATAAAGACAAAGAAAGGGGAAGACTAACTGACTTAGCAGAGTGGACAAAGCTGAAACCTAAGTGCCAACAGGGAGGAAAGCCAACAAAAAGGAAACCAATTTGAGCTACAGAACCTTTGGAAAGCTCAGGAATTAGAGGAAACAGTATATGATAAGCTGGAGATACGGGGTAAAGCAGAAAACGGGAGAATTTCTTGAAGGCCTACTTGTGAGCACTCAGACCCTCAGGTGCCCTCCACCACTTCACTGAACCAAGACATGGCTGCTCACATAAACTAGCAGGCTATTTCCCTGGGAGAGAGCAGGGGCAGTCCTTCCAATTTCAAGAATCGTGTCGAAAAATACCCCAAGGGGACAAATGTACAAGGTTGAAGGTGTGTGTTTATTCTACTTCCTTCAGAAACCCCTCTAAAATGAAGGAGGCAGGAAGATGCTTTTTGGAGATACCAACCATTGAGACTCTAGCCCTGGGACACCAGGCACTGTGGATGGTAAAGAAGTGTCATATCAGAAACTAGGGGGTGAAGTGAACTTCTACACTCTAAACAATGGGAGGGCCGGCCTCTCTCTATACCACTTTTGGTTCCCAAACCATGGACATCCTGCTTATATCTCCTAGGCAGTAGATGTGAAGATTAAGCCAGGAAAACTGTCCATTTTGAGGAAAACACCTATAGATAATGACATCAGTTTCGGGGGGGACTTAACCACCTCACAATGAAGACCACAAATCTACAAGTTGCACTCATGTGTGTGTAACTTCCAATCAGATTTTTAGGTCTCACTCTTAAATAAAAACAGGTAACCAAAAGTATACCAGACATTTGAGTAAAATTTCTAACAAGAATGAATTCAAAAGAATTGCTAAGGAAATAAAGATAATGCAGGGAACCCAAGAAAATTAGAATGTTTTAAAGTTAAGAAAAGACACTATCTCTGTAAAAAATGATTAGGATGAGATTGAGAGAGAGCAGAGCAGTGGTTTGCTTGGGGATGGGAGAGGTGGGACAAGAGACTGTCAAGAGGCACAAGGAAACTTTTTGGGATTGTACATATGTTCACTATCTTGATTGTGGTGATGGTTTCATAGGTACATACACATGTCAAAAATTATATAACCATATACATTAAATAGGTATGGGTTCCTGTATATTAATCACACCTCAATAAAGCTGTTAAAACTAAATAAAAAGATTAGGATGCTCTAAAATAAAAGAATAATTAAAACTTAAGAAAAAACTCTTGGAAAACATAAAAAGTAACAGCAGAAATAAAATTCAATAGACTGGAAGATAAAGTTGAAGAAATCTTCTAGACAGTAATCTTCTCTTTAGAAAGAGAGGGAGAGGGAGAATCATCGATGTGAAAGAGAAACATCAACCAGATGCCTCCCTATGTGCCCTGACTGGGGATTAAACCTGCAAACATATTTTTTGGTGGGAGGACACTACAACCAACTGAGCCACCCACCCAGCCAAGGCTCCTATGCATTTTGTATCTCATGAAATTAGGAGAGAATGTAACCACAAGGAAAATTAAAGTATCAGGAAACAGAGGAACTAATATAGGAAAAAGAGAAAGGAATACCATGTATGGTAAAGGAATAACCCACGACAAAAACTGGGGAGCAGACCTAGGGAGCAACTAATTCAGATTAGAACAAGAGGGTGATGAACTCTGGGAGAGGATATCTTCAAGAAAAAGAAATTGGAACTGATAAATTAATTGATACATTGCCCGTACTAAAAAGGGTTTTATTATGGTGCCAGGAAGTTTGGAAAAAGAATTATGGATGGGTCTATAGACACTAGGCTAAAGAAAAAAAAATGAAGTAATGATGAACTCTCCTCCAGTCCCCAATCCCCATAAAGTTGACAAGAAAATAAATGCAATTACAATATGAAGTTTCAATGTGAACTAATTTTTACACAATCTCTGTGGCAGCAGCTGCTTGTTGTCCCTTGATATCCATTCCCCTCCTCTTCCACAGTAACAGAATTTTAACCTTGGCCCAAGGTTGTCAGATAAAGACTACATTTCCCAGCTAGATGTGGCAAGGTGACTAAGTGCTGGTCAATAAAATGAGAAAGCGATATGCACAATAACTAGGCTGTGCCCTTAAAAGAAACTTTGCAGGCATGGTGAGTAGTTACCCATTCTGGGTAATGAAAATGAGATGAAGCGAAAGTAGGTCTCTGACGACTTTGTGAGCATAGCTGCCATACCAGGTTGTACTTTTACCTGAGGGAGAAAATAAACTACCTTTTAAAGCCACTGATATTTGGCTCTTTGTCACAATTAAGCCTGCTTCATAACTATTATAACAGTGTTATAACTGAATACTCTGCTAAAATATACTGAGGAGGGGGAGATGTAATTAAGCTAAATTTTCATTTTCTGATAAAATAAGTAATAAATAAAATTTAAATCTAAAATATCAAGAAAGGGCAGTAAAATAAGTCGTTAGAAATATGGATATAAACACTAAAAGAACCTTCTTAACATAGTTGCTTTTGGTGAGCAGGACTTAGCGATAAGAAGGAGTAGGGCAAAGGACATCTGTGTTTCCTTTTCAGCACAGTACTATTAAATTTTTAAAATTATATACATGTATTATTTTGATAAAAATATCAGTTAAACTTAAAAATTACGTCTCACTTTTAAACTGTTATAAACCAAGTTCTACATTGAATGTTTGTTAGTAGTCTGCTAAAAATAAGAATGAAACAAAATAGATGTCTAGGGGCATGAGTATGGGTAAGATATTGATATAGAACTTCTAATTAAAACTATTTTGATGTAGACACCAAATACAAACTCCCATATTTAGCCTTGTGTATACTTCTCAAAATCTATCTAGTAGATTTTTGGCATCAACAAAAACATAATAAAAATGGTTTAATTTTTATTAATATCTAGAAAACTGAAGTCAATATTTTACTTATTTTTAAAAATAAAAACAGGGTTAACAAACTCTATCATCTTACCCGCAAAGCATTTAACATCTGATGTATTCTTTGATTCCATCTCTCTCCCTCAATATTTTTTTCATTTCCCAATGACTCCTGTTTGAATGAGAAAATATTTCACTTAAGCAAATTTTAGTGAATGTTTATTATTTGTCAGGCATAGAGTTTGCTACAAAAAACACAATGACAACAGTGGGTCCGGCCATATAAAGAGCTTATAGTCTGATAACAGAGAGACTAAAAGTAGCCTACAGGTATAGATCAACCTTTGCCGGATTACATCTATATTCCCAGGTAATCTTCTTTTAAGAAAAATTTTTATTGAATTCATTGGAGTGACATTGGTTAATAAATTATATAGGTTTCATGTGTACAATTCTATAGTACACCATCTGTATATTGTATTGTATGTTAGCCACCCCAAGTCTCTTTCCATCACCACTTACCCCCTTTCACCCTTTTCTACCTCCTCCTACCCTCCTTTCCTCTGGTGATTACCATACTGTTGTCTGTGTCTATGAGTTGTTTGTTTGTTTGTTTGTTTTTTGCTAATTCTTTCACCTTTTCACCCAGCTCCCCAACCCCCATCCCCTCTGACAGCTGTCAGTCTATTCTCTGTATCTATGAGTCTGTTTCTATTTTGTTAGTTCATTGTATTCATTAGATACCACCTATAAGTCAAATCATATGGTACTTGTCTTTCTCTGACTGGCTTACTTCACTTAGCATAATACTATTCAGGTCCATCCACACTGTCACAAATGGTTAAGATTTCCTTCTTTTTTACAGCCAAGTATCAATATTATTCCACTGTGTAAGTGTACCATAGCTTTTTCATCCATGCATTTACTGATGGGCATTTGGGCTGTATATGCCAATAGACATATGAAAAGATGCTCACCATCACTAATCATCAGAGAAATGCAAATTAAAACCACAATGAGATATCACCTCACACCTGTCAGAATGGCTATTATCAGTAAATAACACTGCAATGAATATAGGGGTGCATATATTCTTTCAAATTAGTGTCTTAAGATATATTCCCAGAAATGGAATCGCTGGGTCATAAGGAAGTTCCATTTTTAATTTTTGAGATAGCTCCATACTGCTTTCCACAGTGGATACACAAATCTGCATTCCCACCAACAGTGCACAAGGGCTTCCTTTTCTCCACATCCTCGCCAACACTGGTTGGTTGTTGATGTACTGATGATAGCGATTCTGACAGGTGTGAGGTGATATCTCCTTGTGATTTTAATTTGCATTTCCCTGATGATTAGTGACATTGAGCATCTTTCCATGTGTCTATTCGCCATCTATATGTCCTCCTTGAAGAAGTATCTATTCGGGTCCTTTGCCCATTTTTTAATTGGATTGTCCTTTTGGTGTTGAATTTTATAAGTTCTTCATAAATTTTGGGTATTAACTCAGCAGATGTATCATTGTCATTTATGGTCTCTTATTCAGTGGGTTGTCTTTTCATTTTGTTGATGGTTTCCTTTGCTGTGCAAAAACTTTTTAGTTTGATGTAGCCCCATTTGTTTATTTTTTTCCTTTTGTTTCCCTTACCCAAGGAGATGTATCAGAAAAAATATTGCTACGAGCAATGTCCGAGGTTTTACTGCCTATGATTGCTTCTAGGGTTTTTATGGTTTCAAGTCTAACTTTTAAGTCTTTAACTCCATTTTGAGTTTATTCTTATGTACGGTGTGAGAAGGCAGTTTAGTTTCTTTTTTTTTTTTTGCACTCATCTTTCCAATATCCCTAACACCATTTACTGAAAAGACTATCTTTGCCTACTATATGTTCTTGCCTCCTTTATCAAATGTTAATTACCCATAAAAGTATAGGTTTACTTCTGGGCTCTTTATTCTGTTCCATTGATCTATATGTCTGTTTTTATGCCAATACCATGCTGTTTTGATTACTATGGCCTGGTAGTAAAGCTTAATTCTCCAACTTTATTCTTCTTTCTCAAGATTTCTGTGGCTATTCAGGGTCTTTGGAATATTTGTTCTAGTTCTGTGAAATACACAATTGGTATCTTAACAGGAATTGTATTGAATCTATAGATTTCTTTAGGTAGTATGGACATTTTAATGATGTTAATTCTTCCTCTCCATGAACACAGTATTTGCTTCCACTTATTTGTATCTTCTTCAATTTCTTTCTTCAGTGTCTTATAATTTTCCAAGTACAGGTCTTTTATATCCTTGGTTAAATTTATTCTTAGGTATTTTTTATTTAATTTAATTTTATTTTTATTGATGCAATTGTAAGTGGGATTGTTTGCTTAGTTTCCCTTTCCGATAGTTCATTGTTGGTGTACATAAATGCAACTGATTTCTGGATATTTATTTTGTATCCTGCTACTTTACTGAATTCATTGAACAGTTCTAGCAGTATTTTGCTGAAATCTTTAGGGTTCTCTGTATACAGTATCATGGCATTTGCATAGACTATCTTCTGATTATGGGCTCCAGAGTAGGAGAATCTGCAGTCTTTACTAGTAATGCATCCCAGGGTACCAGGCCCTTACTTTGAAAAGTAGTCAGCAAAGACCACCACTTTTGACGAGAACTTACCCAGCCCTGGTCAATCTGAACCCAGTTAACATGAGTAAACATAAAACTACTTAAAAAATATGCCTTATAAAGGCCTTTATCTGAACTTACTTAGTGATACAGAAGCTCTAATAAAAACTGGTATTTAGTAGTTTGTGTAAAATTGGATTAGAAAACTTTCAGATTTTGAGGGTGAAGATAAACCAATTGTCTGACATGTTATCTGAATAGATTTCATTCTTTTTAGTCTTTAAATCTTCAGAAATACCTCAGTATTTAAAAAAATTGTAAAGTTGAAATCCCTTTACAGGAATTCACTCTAAGCCCTTACCCACTAACACCTTATGAATTGAGAATAGAGCTGGGTATAGGAAAGGTGCTGATCAGTCTGAAAAAAAAATGTATTTTTTCTAAAACATATGGATCAAAGCCTATATTTATATATATGACTTCTGCTCAAAGGGCCACAAGTCAACAGCAAAGCTAGAAGTAATATTTGACCTGCTTAACTCCATATATATTATTGATTCATGTCTCTAGTTTTTGTCCCAGAGTGTAAAGGCATTTTAAGATTGTAATGAATTTGAGCAGAAGCTTTTTAGTAAATAATATCAAAACATTTAATGCCTGATATTAACTTTGTTTTTAAATAAATTATCATTATGATGAGTTCTAAGACTATTAGGCTTTTTTCATATGTGGAAAACAGACTGAATTCTCTGGATAATCTAGGATAGAATAAATACCTGGACTTTTTTTTCACCTGAAACAGTTAAACAGCTGAGCCAGGAATGGGCTGATTCATTTTTGTCTTTCTCTTTGCCTCTATAGACAGAGGTTATTTTCATACACAGCACAAGCTCAACTGTTTTAATAATCCACTGGGCTTTCCACACAATGGATTCAGCTGTAGAGTGCCCTGATAGATCAAGTGGACAGGCTTCAGCAAAGCACACAGACTATTTCTTCTGAGCCTTTTCCTGGTTAGTTTAGTTGTGCAATATGGGAGAAGCTTCAGTCTCATGAATTTTTAACAAAGAGTTTGACATTTGCTTTTTACATTTGAAAAATAGCATTTTGTATATTCAAAAATAAAAATCAACATTAGTAATGGGATGGGCTCATTTATCCCGGAACAGGCTAACTTTGACCATGTAAGATGCTGCTTGTTTAAGAGATTTTAAGAAAATCTGGAGCATAAGCCAAGACAGGCCATTCGTATGAAAAAGCTAATGGAAGCAGCTTGGGTGGGGCAGTGCCTCAGAGAATCACCAGAGTGAGGCAAACAGTGTGAGTTGATGGAGTCTCAGATATGATGCCTGCCTGGCAGCTCTGTGAAGGGAAGGCTCATCAAAGGAACAATGGTCTCTGCTAGCACTTCTGTCTGGGAGAAAGCTACCCCTCAAGCTCCCACCCTGATGTTGGACAATTCAGTTCCTTCCCACATATCTTTGGTGCCTTTTAAGATGCTGCCCCAATGCTGTAACTCAGATGAGTGAGTCTTAGTAAATCCGTGCGCAGGTCCTTTAACAGGAATTATCTGGGACCCCAGAAGCCTCCGTTTCAGTCAGCCTCAATCCCTGCTGGTTTTTATAGCCAGAAGTTCTGGGAACTTCTCTTCCTGGCACTGGAACCCTAGGCTGGGGACCTGGTGTGGAGCTGGGACCCCTTCCACCCCAGGAGGTCCTCTGAAGTCAAGATTTCCCTCGATTTTTATCCACAACACGTGGGTGTGAGACCAGCCCATTTCACATCTCTGCCCCCACTACCAATCTTGATGTGGCTTCTTCTTTAATTCCCTAGTGTAGGACTTCCATTCAGCCAGATTTCAGGAAGTACTGAACAATGGTTGTTCTGTAGTTTAGTTGTCATTTTGATGTGGTTGTGGAAGGATGCAAGTACTATGCTGCCATCTTGACTGGAAGTCCTTTAAAATAAAATTTCAAGTGCCCTAGACCATACTCCTAATATAGCTGTTTCTCTAGAGATATTACAAGAGTAACTTAAAACAATGATGCTCAACATTTTAAATCTGACTACTTTTGATAAGCACAAAAATCTCTTACCTTTCTTTAAAATTATTGGAAGTTTCAAAATAAAAAAGTCAAAGTAATTCTGAATATGTATTATCAAATCACTCACACACATCTTTGTTGAGATCACCAATATAAATTACAGTTTTAAAAAGGAACATGACAGCTCTAAAAACCAATTTTTAGGTAAAGAAGGTGTTAAACATTTAGGTGTTCCTAAATGTTTAAGTTTTTAAGAACACTTCCAAGACTATACATATATTTACCAATTCAACTGGACAATTTTCAATTTCTTGTGCCAAGATGACATTCACTAAAGAGGATTCCTCAGCAGCCAAAGAAACAATATCCTGCTAAAGCAAATTAGAAAAAAAATAGGTAAGTTATCACAGTACTAGTCATCGCAGGAACAATCTCATTTTAATAAATGCTTTAATCACATGAATGTTCATTTATAAAACTAATTTAGAGTACTATATCCCAGGTAGGCAGCCTCTGACTTAAATACTCCTGTTTTCCACATGTCTCCTATAAATGAAGAACTTGCAGGTCCCTTCCCCTCTTGCTTCCTATCCTTGTCACTCCTATTTCTCTTGTCACTGCAGATCTCATATCAAAAGTCTCTGCTGCTGTGTGGCTGAGGCCACTTTCCTTTGAAGCATTTTATCTAGCCCCAGTTCCCTACCTCTATTCTCATGCCAGTACCAGGTGGCAGAAGATCTTCAAACAGAGGGAGGGAGACAAGGGAAGGGATATTAATATCCCTACCTACGGCCATGACAGGATTCTTGCCACCACTGCTGGAGCTGTCACTGGCAAAAGGGAAGAAAAACTGTATCTGGAAGGGGTGCAAAGACATAAAGGAAGAAGGAAAAAAAGAAAGCCAGAAATTCTCCATTCCCCATCTTCTCCCTTTTTCATTGCTATAGAAGCTGTCAGCCCCTTTTTCATTGTGAACCTATCACCAAGCTTCATTCCCCAGCTGTCAGCTATGATCTTGATTAAGTTAGAAGCTTCCCACAACAGTTTACTTGATTTTTCACTTCAGCTTTTTAAAATTTTAGTGAATATAATGAGTTGCATTTTATTCTTTAATATACATATTTGTGGAAAATCTTGTTTTTCTCTTTTAATTTCTATGAATATTCTACATTTTAGAGACTCTCAATTTTGCAGTTACTTTACATAAACATTCTGTTTTATAAAGATTTGAAAATGACAAATCAGAATCAGTATTTCCTATCCCTTCAAACTGATTGTGCTCCCATTCCTGACTATATTTCACATCTGTTCACCATTTTGGGAAACAGAATAAAAATGGAATTGAAGGTTAAGTGTTAAGCATAGGATAAAGGAATAAAAGTTTCAAAAGAACCAGTGCATTAATCCTTTTCTTTTACTTCAAGCACTTGGGAATATCCAATTTTGTCAATATGTTAAAAAGTCATAAACTAAACCAGCTTGCTTAATCATAATTTTCAGTAGTTGTTCTCTAAGAAATGCCCGAACCCAAATAAAGAAGAGAGTAGTACTGGCAACCTAGTATCTCAATATCTAGTATGTTATAAAATATTTAGTAAAACACATTCTCTTTTAATGCATCATGAAGTTGTCTTTCCTTCCAAGGGCATTCGGTTTCAATGTGGACTGACTTTGAATTCCCTGAGTGGTTATCAAAGTACAGTGATGATGGAACAGACTAGAAAAGCATTGGTTTATTTTTACCTGGTATGGCTATAATATTTACATTTGTACAAATAAAGTGACAATTGAGAAAATATTTTACAGTAAATTGTTTCCAAATAACTGTTTTTCAAATAAAAGTTATGTCTTCAAATAAAAATTATTTAAAACATTTTATTTTGGCCATGTATCTTTAGATAGTCTTTTAGATTCAAGGCTAACGTAACTGGTAGGTCTAAAACATACTATTCTTAGAACTTGGAAGTGTGAATTTATGATCAAAATTAAAACATAGGTGGATTGTCCAGAGTCCTAAGATTCCATGACATATTGAATGTGGGGCCTAGTAGTATTCTCAGCATATAACCAGACTGAGGTAAAATCACTTATTTAATGTACTATGCAAAATACTATTTCAGTATGAAACTACTTATCTTGTGATCTGCTATCCTAAAGTTCCAGAAAATATTGTTCTGCAGATGAAAATCATGTTTTATCCTGTGGTACTGCTACTTACTAAAGAAATTATAGGATGATATGAGATGAAATATAAAATATAAATGTACGACAATACTAATCAGAGTCTCAATGTTCCTTCACTGTATCTGTGTCAGAGAAATAATATTTTTATTATTCTTTTTGGTTAACTTACCTCAGAATTAATATTTTTATTGGCATCCTCATGCGAGCTACAATTTGACCCATCAATCACATCCTTCCAAGTTTTGTGTTGACTTAACTCTTGCTGGGAACTTGGATCTTTCATCATAGAGGTCTCTGAATTATTAAGGAAGTAAAGAAGATTTCACCAAAATATCTCTTCAACTTAAATTGGAATATGATTGTTACAAAAGAAAACTTCTGACACTAGAATCCATTTAAGCAAAGGGTATACAAATTCTTTATGGTTCCCAAGTCTCACATATTTATCTTCCTATTTCCCACATCTGCCTCTATCACCTCCACTTCCTTTCTTCTACCACTTCCCTCCTCAGTACTCACAGCCATACATTTACTCATAAGACAACATGGATAGTTCAAGCCCACCTTGGCGTATCACTCAGCAGATTTTAATGACTTCAGGATGGATGATCAGGAAGCAGAGGCTCACTCACCACCTAAGTTGGTTTTATTATTCCTTTGTAATAGTCACGATAATAATCAGCAATTATTAATACTCCGTGTATCCTCTGGGAGTATGGAAATATTTGTCTCAGGTTAACTGTATTGTTTAAACACTATTCTTATTCACTAGGTGACATTTCATGTTAGTTGTTTTAAAGTGAAATATTATCTTACTAGATATGAAAACTGTCTTTGTTTAAGGTTTGTGAATACTGCCTTTTGGGGGTGTGGGAAGTAGGGAAGCGTAAGATTAAGCATAGTATACATGGTATATAAACCACCTTTTTAATGTAGCTTTGTGGGCAAAAATTAATCTGCAAAGCAGAAAAATACAATGCTGATATAATATTTCTTTCCAATTCGAATACTCTTTTAGAGATAGCATTTATAGTTGGGAATATGCAAACAGATTCCATACTCATTTTGTAATGCAAAATGAAAATTTTTGTTTCTACAACATTCCTCAACATCAACAAAATTAGGATGTCTTACCTACTATGCTTCCACCTTTCATTTCTTCCCTTATTGATTCCTTCTGCATCAATTTTCTTCCAAGTTTAAAGCCAGAGGACAGAAAGCATTTTGTAAATAACTGTAAAAATACACATTTTTTGTTTCTAGTTTTTGTACAAATAAAGTAGTTCAATAAAATATAAGCACATATGCTAAAAAGTCAAAATTATAATTCATGCACACATTTCCAGGAAATTAATTCAAAATAAGGGGGTATTTTTCTACAAGTTTAAATTCTTGACTCTATGAGTGTAAATATGCACTTATTTATTTATTACCAAACACTGCACACATGTAAAAGTATGGAAACTATTACCATTTTCAGTTCAGTATGAGTCAGATCCTGGGTAGCAGTTGACAGAAGTGTGTCCACTCCTCCCCTCTTTTTCCACATCATCAGTCTTTGGGTAGGAGGTGCAAGTTCCAAAACCATGAGAGTGTCAGCAAAGGAAGTAAGCTGTTTATGCATAATTTTGCTACTGATCTCCTTGACTGGATCTATGAGCAATTTCCTCTTTTTGCTTTTCCTTTTCCAAGCAATATCTAAATATCAGAAATAGGCTCAAATGTGATTGGTTGTACAACTTTGTAAAATGGTATTCTAGGCACTGCATCTCAAAGAAATGTCTACCACAATTCAACCTACAGAGTTGCACAGAGCAGAAAATCCCCTTCTCTGTACTGAAAATTATGTTTTACAAAGTTTTTGCACAATTGGAATGTCTGAGAAGCCAAGACTTCACACATTTTGTAAGCTGTTGCTCACAGTTTCTGAGCAGGGACTCTGTTGACCTACATAGTGGACAACTGAGGACATAGGGAACAGAGGGTATATTGATAGGAAAGTCACTCAATTCTGAGGTTCCTTAAAATACCTATATAACAGTATAACTTTTTGAAACAATAATTTGCATTTGCCCAGTATATTTTTCCCTCCCTCACTGAAATTCATACACAAAGTCCAAGTGGGTAGCCCATGGGATTTCATGCCTATAGGTAATTTTACTAGGTAGAAAGCAGAAGTCATTTTTTGCCTTAGTAAAGATGCAAAAGGGGAAGGAGGGTTAAATTTCCAAGAATGGGTAAATATCTGAGATCAGATGAAGTCAGAAGGAACAGGCACCAGCTTGCTGATGTGCCTCAGTAAAATCCTGGGAACATAAGATCCCAGAGGGGCTGGCTGTGTGAAGACTCCAGAGGCTATGCAGGCTGGGACAGTGGGCACTGCAACCTGGTGTGGCTGATGACCAGAAGTTACCTTCCACTGGCCACAAACTTCCCCAAATTTTGATACTACATGGCTTAGGGCAGGATAATGGAGCTGGGCAGACTGAAATTCTTGCCAGCCCAGTCGGACAAAGGCTCAAGGTTGAATTTGGCAAAGGAAAAAAAAAGTTTGAACACTTTATTTCTTGCATGCCTGCGTTTATAAACTGAAATCCATATCAATTATACTACTTAAAACTAGTGTATTTTTTAAAAAGTCTAGTTATATATTAGATTCATATTTATTGTTTATTCCTAAAATCATGCTTGAAGTTAAACATTAGAAGAGAGAGTGTCTCTCTTCTGATTCTTTTATTCTGCCTTATTTTATATTCATTTACATGCTTATTTATTTCGTGATCAAATTGTAAGTTTTCCTTTTTCTTATTGAGTTTACTGAGGTGACACTGGTTAACAGAACCATACAGGTTTCAAGAGTACAACTCAAGAAAACATTGCCTGCTTCATCATGCACCCATTGTCCAGAGCGAAGTCAGGGTCTGTCCCCCTCATCCCCGCTTTGCCCTCATCGCCTCCCCCGCCCCACTTTGCCTCTGGCTATCACCATACTGCTCTTGTCTACACACACACACACGCACACACACACATATTAATATACAGGGTCCAGCACAAATAATGCCCCTTTTTATTACATAAAAATCTTTTATTATAAAATCATAAGCATGTAATCCTGTAACATAACGATATCACACTCAGGCACACCATAGGACGTTTCAGGTAAAAGGTGCACATTGCTTGTGCGAGACATTCATGTACACTACCAACCACATTCAATGCCGTTACTTCTGCCGGACCCTGTATGTTTTATTTATATATATATAAAGTTTCTTAAAAGCAGGAACTATGTCTTCTTCACTTGTGCCCAATACAGAGTAATGGCTCAATAACTACTGAACTCAGTTTAAAATATTTCAGTTTCCCAAACTGGAAATATGGGTGGACCACAACTGAACAGAATGAAAAGATCCTCTCAAACTCCCTTAACACTCTTCCCCTGTTGTATTATAAATGCTATTACTAGATTGACTACCTTTTATAATATTTCAGATTATTCAAATATCTAACAGTAAATAAGATAGTGGTTGTTAAAAGTAAAAATAAAAACATGAATGACTCTTACCTGAAGCATCAATTGGATCAAGAGTAAGTCCTTCATCTTCATTTGATAATGTGGTTTCATACATTTTTTCACTTTCCAGTAGATGTATATACTCTGGATTATCTGGTTCTACTAATCAACATCACCATAAAAATAATAAAAACAATAACTAGAGGACTATATGATAATTAAAGTGAAAGATAAACTAATTGAACATTTATATTTCTAACTAGAGCCACTTCTGAATTCTTAGAATCATGTATTTGACAGAGTTGAGGAGGCTCAGCTCTGGGACCCACAGTGTCTAAGTGAGTCTGGTATCATTATCCTTTTTGCACATATGACATCTAAGGCTGGACTAGATATGACTGTGACTATAGTCACAAAGTGAAAACATGGTACCATGATAAATGACTGGCTTAAATATGATTACATGTCTGCTAAAATATTTGTATTCTGTTCAATCATTTCATTACTAGTTGACCTATAAAAAATTGTAACTTTTAATTGCCTATCTATTTTCACATTTTAAATTTCCATTATTGTGTTAGAGAGCAAATGTAACATCAAAAAGAATAAAAAATCAAAATGAGGTTAATCATACTAACAATTCTTTAAAAAATCAGACTAAAAGAAATCAAATCATTTGAGGTACCTTCACATAAATTTCAAGTAGAAAATATCCCTACCTATTTGTAGTTTCTCTCCAATTGTATATAGGTTATCAAATCATATGAATATGACATTAATGTAATAACCATTTTATAGCAAACAATAATGTTTTTACCATGTAACATATGTTTTCTTAATGATTCAAAAGCACAATATTTTGGCAGAGAATTTAAACATTCTCTCATATTAAATAAAACCAGTCCTAGTTAAATAACCATTATTGTACCTTTCTCAGAACCCAGTTTCTTATTCTACATAGTCTTGAGTCAGACTAAGAGTTTGAGGAACATTTTTTATTATCTTTTGATATATGCTACATAGACTCAGAAGTTCTGAGGCTTAATTTGAATATTACCAACTTTTCACTTTCTATACAAAGGAAAATTTCAACATACCCACTATATTATTGGGAGACTCAGGAGGCAAGGGAATTTCTCCATTTAAATGCATGTCTTCTAACAGGATATTCTCATCATCTTGCAACAGATTGTCTTGAAAAACACAACAAATACTTTTGTCATACAGAATTGAATCTATCACTTGCTCACTAAACTTTGATTGATGTTATTGTATATAAGAAATTGTGAAAGAATACAAAAATAAATGAACCCTATTTAATTAGATTTGATTGGATAGGCTATCACATTTCATGCAGAATAACATAATTTTTATATACTTAATTTTCTTTCCTTTATTAAAATCTATTTAGATGTTTAATTTCAGAAAATATTTACTAAACTAATACCAAGATAGTAACCTTGTTACAAAGCCAAGTTTAGTTTCACGTCAAGAAGTGAAAAATTTTCAAACTCCTTTGGTAGAGATTTAAGGTAGAGCCACTGTTTATTCATATTTTCAAAATTCCAGATGTTTGCAATAACCAGCCTTAAAAGAAATTGATTGATTTGAGAGAGGAAGCGGGTGGGGAGAGAGAAACATTGATTTTGTTATTCCACTTATTTATGCATTCATTGGTTGATTCTCGCATGTGCCCGGACCAGGGATAGAACACAGTTTTGTCCTTTATCAGGACAAAGCTACAACTAACTGAACGACCAGGCCAGGGCAACCAGACTTTTAATGTAAACTAGAAAATTAAAAAAAGATTCGCCATGTAGCAGTCAATATTTTTAAAATATGTTCATTTGGATTTCCTAGTTTTTGCCTACACTATTTCTATGATTAATATAATATAAAAATAAAATAATAATATAAAATGTTGGACAGATCCTTTAGAATAGCTCTCCCACAATTTCTGTTAAAGAAAACAATGTTGGGGGGGGGAGGGTTTGGTATATAATCTAGTATATTTTGTGAGGAATATGCTAACCTCACTTTTTCCCTTCTAAAAATTAGAAATATTTAAAAAATAAAAACAAGCAGTATTTCACAATCTATATAAAAAATGTGTTTAAACAGATGGTTATTTACTTAGACCTAGCTTAAATGTTTAAATATACTACACACTTAACTCATGTAAAGAATGTGTTGATTTATGACAGAAGCATTCCTGATGTTTTAGTTGGATCTAATATATCTACTAATATACTATAGTAATTTCATAGGAATAAGTATCCAATTTCTGTAGAACCAGACAGCATACCGATCATTTCTCCTGCAGCTCCTTCATCACCAAATCCATCCCCACTGTCATAGAGCAGAGATTTTTCTCCACTGAGGCTTCCAGAACTATTTTCAACTACAGGACCACTGGAATTCAGCAATATGTTGTCATCAAAGAAGCTATGGCTTCTGAGAATTTCAGGTTCCTCCCCTGAATAAATATATATCATTAAAACTGAGTCAGACAAACACAGAATTTTAGGGTTAGAAGGAAATTCAGATAGCATCTTCCATAGCTCCCCTGCCCCTTCATTTTACAGATAAGGAAAATGAGAGCTAAAAAACTTATTTGAATTATTAAAGTCACTCAGTTAATCAGCGGATACTCGATTTCTAGTCTAACGCTTTTTTCCAATACAATGAGAAAATAAAAAGCCAAAACATCAGAAATAGAGTTTCTAGTTGTGATACAGTTTAATAATTTCCCAGATTATTACCGGCAGTGGAATGATTCTCCTACTTTAGGTTGGTCATGTTCTGCTTGAACAAGTATTATGTCATATTATTTCAAGGATAAAAGCTTGTGTTTTTTATCCATAGTGGAGCTTTGGAAAATAAGGAACATATCTACCTTCTCAGGAATGGAAAAGTGGGTAAAATATTAAAGAATGGACTTTCAACATTCATTGAGTAAGTATTCACGAATGGGTATTAGGAAATATGTTAGGGATTGGAGATACAGCCATTAAAAAGACAAAAACTAGTCAGCTAACATTAACCGAGTGCTTACTATGTGCATTATATTATGCAATAGAAGATACTATTAAAACCCTCATTGTATAGACAAAGAAACACATCCACAGAAAAGTACTGTAATGAATACATGGTCACACTCTAATAAATGACAAGGCCAGGATCTGAACCCAGCAGAGACATCAGTGTTAGAATTGTAACTGGTAAAATACTTTGTCAAATGGAGGTTTATGACAGAAAACTCCTAAGACACAGCAGCAGATAAACTCCCTGCTTCAAACTGGCCTGCTTCCAGATAGGCTAAAAGTGCATATTCTTTCCCTTCCTTGGGTTTGAATCTCTAGGCTCAGGAGTCTGAAATCCCAAAGAGTCAAGTTTGGTCTTTCCTGCCCACCCTCTAACAACCCATGTAAGTGCTATTCGGTAAAGAAAATAATGAAGTATCACTTGTTACTTTGTTGAAAGTTCTTTTAACATATAGAAAGTTCTTCTATAGGCACACATCTTCTAGAAAGTAAGAGTTTAAAAAGGCAACCTTCATTGTACTGGACTAAACATTTGCTCAAAAGAAAAGACTGACTTCTCTAAAAATATTTCCACATGTTCCAGGTGCAGCTTGACAGCTCCCAAAAGAAAAATCAGTCTTGGTCAATAAAACAACATTTATGAAGAAACACTATATTCTTAGCACTGAGCATCACAAGAACCTGAGATTACACAAAACAATTAAGGAAATAATCATTGCCTTCAATCTTATATTGTTATTCAGAATAGGATAGATTCACATTAAACAGTTCTTTAAGGACATTAGGTTTGAGTTAGTTTTTGAAGAAAAGAATTACTTATTGGTGGAAAGGATTAAAGGGGGTATAAGGAAAATAACCCTGTGATGTTGCTAGTAGTATCCCAATTTAGGGGAGTAAAGCAGTAAGAAATAGGGTAGTAAGGCTCAGAGAAGTTAGGTAATTAACCCAGTATCACACAGCAAGTAAACAGAGAAAGCCCAGATTCAAATCCAGGTCTGTTGGTATACTAAGAAGGTGTTCTTCCCACATATCCTAGAAAAAGGCAAGGATAAAATTATTGGGGGGTTACATTTATACATTAAAAGATTCATTCTAAGGATATTTCTACTGTCATCGAAATAACTTTCTATTGGCATTATTTCAATATAAAGATGCAAATACTACTGATTAGGATATAATTTTGATTTCCCAAATATTCTCACCAAAACTCCCAGCTTGGAAAAATAGATCATTGTGATAATCTTCTTTAAGTGTGATTTCTTCTGGTCTGCTTTGGTTCTGAGTAAATTTTTCTAACACATCAATAGCACTATGGAGAAATGTAAGATTGAGGAAAACACGTGAACACATGTTTTATAGTATACTGCAAAACAACAACAGAAACCCCTAAAACAAAAAAAAGGTTTTATTATAAAAATAAAGGATATTTTTACTTTCTCAACATTATTGTTTATAAATGCTAGTTTTTTATACATGCATATAATCCCAAGTTGCCAAATCCAATGGTCAACTCTCAGTCCTCTTACTTACCCTAACCAATGGCATTTGAAATAGATGTTAACTTCCTTCCTTATGAAATGCTTTCTACTGTTAGGCTCTGGAATTCCACTCTTTCTTGATTTTCTTTCTACCTCACTGGCTGCTCCTTTTCCATCTCCTTTATTAGTTCTTCCTCATCTCCCAGACTATTAACTATTAGGAATGACCCAACAACACTCAGTCCTCAGATCTCAATCTCATTTTCTCCCTTACTCCCCCTCTCCCCTTTAAATCTACACATACTCCTTTGGGGATGTCCTATGATTTATGGTTGAAGTTCCATCTATATCTCACAGCTCCCAAATTCATATATCCCACCCAGACCCCCTTCCTGAATCTTACACCCAGGTAATTCAACTACCTACCTACTCCCCCTGTATGTATAACAGTCACCACAAAACTTATGTCCAAAAGCTAATTTAATTCCTTGACCCTGCCCCTCTAAAACCTGACATTCCATAGTTACCCTAATATCATTAAGTGGTGACTTCATTCTTATGCCAAAAACCATATAGTCATCCTTTACTTCTCTCTTTCTCTTAAAGCCATATGCAATCAGCAAATTCTGCTGGGTCTGACTTCAAAATATATTCATAATTTGACTGCTACCATTTTGATAAAATGAAGATTGAGAACTGATGACACATACTGTTAGGTCTCACCTGGACTTCTTTCTGCAGTAATCTTCTCACAGGCTCTCTGCTTCCTCCCTTTTCCCCTTATAGTATAGTAAGTGCCCAAAAGGAGCACATTGAAATCGACTCACCAATTAAAACCCTTCTGGGCTTCCCCAGCAAAATGAAAGTCCTTATTGTAGCCTATGACATCCTGTATCTCTGCATCCCTGGCTGCCTCTCTGACCTCATTTCTTACCACTCAGACCCTCATTTACTCCATCCACTTCAGTCTCACTTGCCTCCTTGCTGTTCCTTGAAAATGTCCAGTGTACTCTGCCTGAGCACCTTTCCACTTGCTCTACATCAATTCTTCTTCCTCACATTATTGAAGATTTGTTCCTTTAGCTCCTTCAGGTTTCTGTTCTGACCTTATTAGAAATGCCTTGCTTGACCATTCTATTATTTATTTTATTTTATATTCTATTTCTCTTCATAATGATGATCATCTCCTGTCAATGTATATTTAATTGTTTATTGTCTGTCTACTCCAACTAAATGTTAGATTCATGCCACCAGAAGCTGTATTTCATTCATTGCTATCTCTTCAATATCTAGAACAGTGTGTAGCATATGGAAGGCACTAAAAAAATATTTACTGAATGAATGGATGAATATACTGTCAATATTGTAAACTGCATTTAGCAAATATAATGATACATTTTGGTGTACTTTGAAATTTCACATTAAATTCAAGTCTCTGTCAATTGCACATTTAATTCAGTTGTTAACTACATTGCATTTGCATTCATTAAATCTGAAGATGAAAAAAATACAATATCAAGAAAGAAATTGAAGGAAAATAAATAAAACAATTTACTTCACATTCTGGATTTCAAAATCATGAAATTCTTCTGGCAGCGTGATAGCACTGTAAGTTGCTTCAAAATTCTCTTTTGGAAGGTCAACTAGTCCTGAAAAGAATAAAAAATCTCATTCAGTAAGCAATGATACTATATAAAATAAGGAACTCCCAGATAAATCTCTTTTATTTAAGTGAGACTTTCTCTCACTAAACTACTGCTTAGTCTCCTACCTGGTTTCCCTGTATTCACTCCTGCTCCCCTTCAGTCCATTCTCTACAAAGCAGCCAGCGTGATATTTTAAATACGAAATCAGATCAGATCACTCCCACGCTTAAAGTGATTCAGTGACTTCCTCGGTACATTTAAATAGAATCCCAATTTCTAATCAGGGCCTCTGCAGCCCTACAAACCTATCAGCATCATCTAAGGACACTCTTTTCCTCACTCACTATACTCCAACCATACTGGTCTTTTTGTTCCCTGAACAAGTTAAGCACTTTTTCACCTCAAGACCTTTGCTCTTGCAATTCCCTCTGCCCAGAATGCTATTCCCTCAGGATATTTCTCATTCTTCAAGTTTGAGCTAAATTCTATCCTCTCAAAAAGGTGTCTCTCCCAGCTAGACTAACTAAAATAAAATTTGCTGTTATTTTTTGTTGTAGTATTCTTTTTATATTTCTTCACAGCATAATCACAACCTACAATTACTCGAGTGCTTAAAAAAAAAACCTTTTTCATTACCTGATTTTCTCACCAGACCAAAAAGGACCTTATTTGTCTTGTATTCCAGAGCCTAGCATAGTGTTTCACATAAAGTATGAGGTCAATAAACATTTGTGAAATAGATAAATAAAATAATGAACAAATGAACCATATTTGATATCATTTTAAATCTACATAGAGTTTATACAAATATCTTAAATAAAGAAAAAGCCCTGCCAATCCTAATTCAACAAATATTAATTGAGAGAGTAGCATATGCAAGGCACTGAAAAAAGTACTGTAAGAAATTCAGAAAATGAATGCCAATATATTGCCTTCAAGCAATATAAACTAGCTTATAGACTAGTTGTGAGAAGCCAAGCCTATACCTAAATAACCATAATACAAGATGGAAAATGATGAATGTCTTAAAATTAAATTTAAATTTAAAGGCATTATATTTATATTATATGTAAATCTCTAGCACTTTGGGATGTCTAGAGTTTTTATTTTTTTTATTTTTTGTATTTTATTACTAGCATGCTACTTAAGGAGTCTTGAGAATTCTGAAAACAAGGACGATTATTAATATCCAGGCTTTGTCAGACACATTATTTCTAATTTATCTCAAAAGGCAAAAACAGATATTGCAAACAACAAAGCACATTAAAACTGAGTATCAGAGTTTGTTGCACAAGTGTGGTAGCTTTAAGTATATTTCATAGGTAAACACGCAGAAACATTACAAGTTTCTGAAAGCATCTTTCCCTGTAAACACAGGAAAAGAGAGAACAGGAAACTTAGATTCACTCAAAAGAAAAATTACTTTCACCCTATTCACCCTGGAATTATAGAGTGTTGTCAATTAAAAAAGCCCACCCAAAATAAAAATGCAAAAGGGAACCAAGACAAGTGAGACAAATCAATATTGCACATATACCTGGGCGAAATGTCATCTTCATTTTAAGCAATGCTTCACTGCAATCTGCCAAAAGATATTTTGCCTTCCTATTATAGATTCGAACAATTCCCAAAAGAAGGTGTCCTGAAGTTCGAAGTGCAATTTTCACCTTTCAATAATTTTTAAAGTATTAGAATATTAAAAATTAGATTCATAAATCCTGTTCTTTGAAAATTACAAAATCATAAGAATTTCTTCTCTTTAAAAAGCAGGTATTTTGTATTCTTATTTAAAGTGAATCACTTAATTTTTACCTCACCTTGTAAAATATTGGGTTGGCCAAAACGTTCCTTTACTTTTTGCCATGTGATGGCACTAGTAGTGTTTAGTTGTCTTGAACTTCATTCGAAACAATTTTGTTAGATTGTATTGTGACAGCTGTCATATCAGCATGCATTTAAAAAAACTTATCAAAATTGGTGAATTTTTGTGCAACCATTTTAATATTGATGATAGAAGAAAATACGCAGCATTCTCAGCATATTATGCTTTATTATTTCAAGAAGGATAAAAATGTAACTGAAACACACACAAAAAAATTTGTGCAGTGTTTGGAGAAGGTGCTGTGACTGATCAAATGTGTCAAAGTAGTTTGTGAAGTTTCTTGGTACCATTGACATTTTGGCCAAATAATTCTTTGCTGTGGGGCTCTCTTATGCATTGGAAGATGTTTAGCAGCACCCCGACCTCTACCCACTAGGAGCCAACAGTGGGAGATAGCCAACATACTCAAAATATCCAAGTCAATAAAGTTATTGGTGAAAATAAAAAATGTGTCTTTTATTTTATGGAAAAAACTAAACAGATTTTTGGCCAACCCAGTAAGTTCTTTTCTTCAATGAAGATAATTTAATGTGACATTTAAGTGAAGAGTGCTATTATTGCCTTTATGGGAAGAATAAAAGGCCAAAGTCAAGCAGACTTGGGTTCAAGATTTGCCTCAGTTGCTGAGGCTGGGTCATTTAACATTCCTGAACTTTGATTTATTAATAATGGTTATAATTTATTATTTACTTGTTCTGTGCCAGGCATTGTCCTAAGGGCTTTTAATTCATTAATTTATTTAATTTTGATAACAACATCTATTTACAGAAGAAAAAACTGAGACTCAGATATGTTAAGTGGTGTGCCCAAACCAATACAACTATTAAGTAATGGAACAGGAATTCAATTTAAACTTGACAAACTCAAAAGTTCATACTCTTAGCTACCACGCTTCACTGAGGCAAAAAAGCCCATCACACAGGATTGTTGTGAAGATCAAAAAAACTAATGAACATAAAGTCTAGTCTAGTGCCTTACACATGGTTGGTTTTCAATTATAATTCATCCTTCTCTCAAGCAGAAAAATACTTAATGTATAAAATATTAAGAGAATATTTTAAGGTAAATTCTAGTAGGTTTTTTAATGAATATAACACTTTATGAAGTGTTTTCATATATTATTTTCAGTTATACACAATCCTCCTTTTTTTCCTACTTTCCCTATTTATTCACTCATTATTTTCCTAATAAATACTTATTTGGTACTACTTTGTACATAGTAATTTGATAGGGAATAACAAAGGATTACAAAATACGTATAAAATATGGTCTTTATCCTTCAGGGTCCACTCTATTTATGACAAACTTAAAACAGTTAATTATTAACACAAGCCAATATATGTATATATTCAGATAATAAATGCTATAGGAGCTAAACGAGCGACGACCATTTGAGAAGCAAACATCCTTGGAAATATATTTTATGATATAATGTATTTCAATTCCTTTCCTTTCCATAAGTCATGGCAATACATACTACAATTTAATCAATAGCATACCTTAGGTGAAATAATTTTTTCAATGGTTATCTCTAGATTACACTCAGATACATGGGCCTTCGTGAGTTTCTTCTCCCAGTGAGCTGCCAGCCAGATTTTGGCCAATGGCCCTCTCTTACTCATAAGCACATGTGTGTAGAACATATTGCCTGTATTCCTTAGTTGTTTTTAATGAACTAGAGAGAACATTAAAAGATATTTAAAATTTGATTACAAAAACTTTTTACTGCTAATTTTCAGCAAGCAAAACCAATTTTCATTAACTATAATAACACTCAGATTATCTTCTAGTTCAATGCATTAGTCAACTTATTTTTGTAAAGGAGAAACCATTAGTTAAAATACAAAATAATAAACTAATTACAGAGCTCTAGTAGATTGTGACTCACACCTGGTTTAAATGTATCCTGATCACTGATCACTTTTTACATTTTATTTATTTTATCCTATAAGGGGTTTGAGGTCTTTTATTAATGTGGTCAAATAAATAGAGGAGAAAGCTTGGAAAAAAATAGGAGATGGAAATGGGAAAAAAAACAATGAATTGGAAAAGGTAGACCAAACTAAGAAAAGAGAACACAGGCCTCCTTTTTTTTCCTAAACTTAAGAATTTGAGAAATGTTGGATTATTGATTTATATCCAGGAGTTGAATTTCCTCGTTCACTTCAAGATGCTCTGGTTTATTCAGTAATATATTATTTTTTGAAGTTAAAATAATGGAACTCCAAAGGACCATGAAATGGAAAAAAGAAAACAAGAAACTATAAGAAAAGAATAAGAAAGCAACAAAGGAAACAAGAATCAAATTAAAATGTTTTGAGGTAAGAGTGGTAAAACACTGGGAAAAAAGACAGAATTCATGCATATTTCTACAAATTGTACTGTTCTCCGTAACATCATAAAGTTCCATTATTAAGGAATATTATAATACTTTGACTTGTAGAGGAGAATCAAATTAATTTATTTCTCACGTATAAGTGGTCTTAAGCTGCCACCATAAAAGCTTCTTTTTTGTTTTTCTACTTAAATTCCGAGAAAAGAGCAAACTGAGCCAAAATGAACACAAAAACAATATCAGTCCCAGAATTAAAAATTTAGCTGAGCGTTGATCAATGGCCATTTCCACACCAAGAACCAAGTCACTGGGCCCCCCCAAAAGGTCACACAACCCCCCAAACCACATTCCCCCGTGGGGCAGCTAGAGATTTTGTTTATGGCCTGTTTTGTCTGCTTTGCTTCCACTTTACTTCTTTCTAGACTGTGTGTTTGGTATCTTGGAATAAACTGCAGTCCATCTTTTAAAATTGCTCCCAGGTGTATACTTATTAATGTACTTTAAGAAAAAGAAACAACAACAAAAAAAAACCTTGTGATTTAATATTCCTGAGACATTGATTTTCCTTGAGCACATATCCCTCCCGCACAACAAAATCCCCCACAAAACCCCAAACGTCCCGAAGGTGAGGTCGAGATGGAATTTGCTTTCTGGAAAGTAAAGCTGACGCTAATGCACGGACCTAGGAGGCAGGGAATGGGCCGGTTCTAGACTGGCCCCGGGGGAGGCAGGGAGCGCGGCGGGCGGAGGGGAGCCGGGGACGCGAGGCAGCGCCCGCCCCCGCGCGGATGCTCGCGGCGAGAGCCTAGGACGGCGAGCCTTCACAGGGGAGCACGCAGGGGGCCAGGGGCGAGGAAAAGGAAGGCGCCGAGACGGGCGGTGTCCAGGACTGGGAGAAGGCGGCGAGTGCCCAGCGCGGGGACGCCCAGAGCTCCTCCCACAGACGCCTCCTCAGAGTTGAAGGCTGGGTGCTCTCAGAGGGGCGACCGCTAGTGCCCGTCCATCCCTTCCCACCCCATCGTCGTGTAGGGGAGAACTCGCCGCGCCTCCAGCCCAGGGTGATTTTCCCTCAGGCGGGGGCCTCGGGGCTCGCGCCGGTGGGAATACAGGCAGGACGCATGCGGGGATGCGAGGTGCCGCGGACCCTATCACTCAGCCGGCTTTCAGCCACCAGGTCCCGCCCGACCCCTCGGGCTAAGCCCTACTTTTAGCGTGGGATGTGAGGCGAAGTACGACCGAGCCAAGGATGCAAGGAGCCCTGGCCGCGTCAGCGCGTAGGACCTGAGGCGCCTTGTTCCCAGAAGGGCGGGGCGTCAGCTACTGCGGGGTGGAACAGGCAAAGGACCAGGGCTGGACAAATGGGCGGAGTGGCAGCGAATGGGCAGGGCGAAGGCGGAGATAGGGGCGGGGCATGGGCAGCGCAGGGCTAGAGGCGGGGCTTCAGGGGCTGGGGTGGGCCCTCGGAGGAGGATGCGACTTAGGGCGGGGCAGTGGGCCAAGAATGGGCAGGGCGAGGCACTTTGACTTTAAATCTCTGGCGCAGGGGGATGACAGGGGTGGGGCCCAGACCCTGCAGAATAACTGCGAAAGGTGGAAACGTCTGATCCCTCTCCCTGATCTCTGAACATCCCTAGGATGGAGTCGCACCTCTTCCACTTACTAGCTAAGGAGGCGGGGTCCTCTGGAGAAGTTATGTAATCCCTAGAACCCCAGTTTTTCCTCATCTGAAAACTAAAAATGATGATAATAAATATATCTGTGCCCTACGTATAGTAAAATATATGACGCTTGTAAAGAGCCTAGCAATAATAAATGCTTAATAATTATTAGCTATTATTACTGTTGTTATTAAAAAGATTATTCACATTGACGCACCCTCTGGGGAGAGAATATATATTTCTAACTTGAATATCACAGCTTTCAATAGCCAAAGCCAATTGCTAGAACGTAAGAAAAATCATACTAGAGCATCAGGATGCAGGATTGGTTTCCTCCCTTGCGCTTCATAGTAAACACTAATAAATCTTGAACCAGCATGGCATCTAATAGATAGGTTATTGATAAGGTCTCAGGCTCCTTGCTGATAGGTTGTCTCGTTCACTCTTCAAACGCCCTCACAAGGTAGTGCCTCTTTTGCAATGAGGACATGGGCCAGAGAGGAGAAGCAACTCGTGGAGGGTTACATAGTTGGGAATGGTAGAGACAGCACTGAGACTCAGGGTTAGCGCCCATTTCCCATTTCCCCACTTCAGGGAACAGTGTCACAGCAACCACTCAAGCGGGTATCTGAGAGACAGCCTTGACGCTAACCTAATGTCAACCCATCAGCGAACCCATTACTCCACCCTCAAATATGACTTTATTCACTTCTTGCTAAATCTATTCACTCAACCTGCTCTCTGCTACTGCTCTCCTGAAAAAGCTCCAACAGTTCCCTTGGCAGTCTCCTTTCATGTCACTTGTCTCCCTTCAGCCCATTGTCCACGCTGAAGCCACAGGGGTCTTTGCATAAATCAAATCACATTACTCCCTGACCTCCCCCTTTTAAGCCCTTTAAGTTTTCCTGTTGCTCTTAGAACCAAACCCAAACTCCCTCCTAACAACTACGAGGTCTTGCATGGTCACCATATACTTAGTATTATAGCTTCATTTCAGGTAGTGGATGTACCTTCACAATAATCGCTCTTCAGTTTCAGGGCCCTTACTTGCATTGGCCCCTCTGAGGGCCTGAAGGAAACATAGCCTGTGTTCATTTGGGCATATGTAAATGTGGCAGAAGATAGATATTTAACTGTAAACCTAAAAGATCAATATCACTTTCAACTCCCATTCTCCCTATCAGGCTATATTGGAGGTGGCAAGGGAAGACCTAAGGATGCAGCCAAGGCAGAACTGAGTTAGGTATACATTTCATTTAGGTTCAGAGATATTTTGGACTGAATGTGCCCCCCCCCCAAAAAAAACAACCTTATATGTTGAAATCCTAACCCCCCAATGTGATGGAATCAGGAGGTGGCCTTTGCAAGGTGATTAGACCATCAGAGTGGAGCCCTTTTGAATGGAATTAGTACCCTTATAAAAGAGACCCCTGAAAGCCCCTTGCTGCTTCTCTCCCGTGAGGACAAAGCAGTAAAGAGCTGTCTGTGAACCAGAAAACAGGTTCTCACCAGACACTGAACATGCTAGCACCTTGATCCTGGACTTTCCAGCCTCAGAACTGTGAGAAAGAAGCATTTGTTGCTCAAGCCATCCAGTCTACGGTAGTTTGCTATAGCAGCCCGAAAGACCAAGACAAGAGGGACCCATTTAAACGGTTCACAGATACTTTCATCTGTAGTAATATCATTGCTATTCCACTCAATGTAGAAATTACTGCCCACAGTGCCGTCTCACCCTACACTGTGACAGGAAGGTACAGGGCCATACTTTGTATTAGTGCCTAGCATCACGCGTATGTATGTAGTGGGATGGAAACAGGATTTGAAATATGCAGAGCCAGAAGCTAGTCTATGGAAAATTCTCCCAATCATCAGACATATTAAACAGTAAGCAGAGAATTTGTTTCTCAGTAAAGCTAAGTTAAAGCAGAAGTTCCTTCCTATCAGAAATATATATGGCAGTGCAGCATATACAATTAAAGTGCCCTGCACTTTTTTCTTCCTTTATAATAGGAATTGCACAAACTAGGGAAATCAGAGGCCTGTGTTTGTAGGCCATGTGGCAAATATGTGACAGTACAATAAACAGCTAGTGGAAAGTTGCTGTTTTACAATCACATTCAATTGGGTCATTCTTGTCATTTCTGCCCTAGTGATGTCTGGTGTTTACAGACGAAATGACCTGCTGATCATATTCATAACTTTCAAATCAGCGTTATGAATAGACTTAGATTGTTGGATAATCTAATTCAATGATTTTCAACCTTTTCATCACATGGCACACATACGCTAATTACTAAAATTCTACAGCCCACCAAAAAAAATATTTTTCACCGATCTGACAAAAAAAAATCATTCATTCATTGGATTCATTCACAGCAGACAGCTATTGTTGTGTTAGCTATTGTCATTTTTTAATTTGACAATCTAAGGGAAAAGAAGTCAGTGCCCCTGACTAAATTGTCAGGTATTGCATGTTTTAAAAATTCTTGTGGCACACCAGTGTGTCTGCTTCAGCACAACGGTTGAAAATTGCTGATCTAATTAATTAAAAGAAGTAAATTATATAAATACATTGGGAAAAAATTTAAATTTCTCACTTATTTGACATGAAATACTGACACGGATGAAGATTTAACAGTTTTGGGAGGAACTGACAAATAAACTGGTCAATGTGCTATCACCTCAAAGAGTGCTTAAAAATAGTCACTATACCTGAAGACTTGCAGCTTATATACAAGAAAAAACTTACAGGCTTTCCCAAATTTGACAGTAATCTTAAAAATTATCATGGCATCAAGTTTTACAACTTAAAGGAAATTGTTTAAACTGTTCACAAAAAAGTTAATCTTGTAAAGACTGAATTATTTTCTTTTTATCTTTATAGAAAGACAACAAAAATAATTGCCTTATGACTAGATGACCACACAATATATAGCAAAAGTGTATAAGAAAAATTATTATAGAAGAGCTATATCATGCAGCTAATAAAAATATGTTATGTCTCTAGATTATATGATGCTGTGATATTTGTCAGCTTTTAAACTTTTGTAATTTGTTATTTCTTCTGTCATTCTACAAAAATTTCCTCTCTAACTGAGTTCTATATTTATGACATTTATTCTTCTCCTTTAAGAAAAGAACATTCTAAATTTTAAAAGCTTCAAATCCCATTAAACCTGGTTCTGTCCTTGCCCAACCCTGGGGTTTTTTGTTTTTTTGTTTTTTCCCCTGTGCTCTAGCCATATTGGAATCCCTCTGTGTGCACTGCTTAGGAAAGTGCCTGGCACATAAGTAATATCAGAAAAATATTTGTAGATGAATGAATGAATGACTTAGAAACTAGAATGCTAAAGACATGAAAACATGAATTTTGTCTGTTATTCATTGCTACATTCCCATATGCAGCATAGTGGCTGGCATATGGCTGGTGAACAAAAGTATTTTTAAAAATGAATCCAGGCCTATTCAACTGCAGACAATGCTCTTCCCGTTGCTTCTGGTTATTCCCAGTTTACAAGGCGTTTTCCCAAGATACTCTTCACAGATCTGAGAGATACCATTTTCATATTAGAGTTCAGGTTAAATGGAGGCTCAGAGGAGAAGTGACTTGCCCCAGGTAATTCAGGGGCAGAGCTGAAATTCAAACCCGGATCTCAAGGGCCAGAAAGCCTTATCCTCCTCGGCATTCTCAGTAAGATGTCCCACAGTAAGAAAATAGGTGGTGAAGGAGCCCCTCCTACAACGAGAAGCAGGCGGGTTCCCGGAAGAATTACTGTGCATGGACAGTAGGTGGCGCCCATCCACAGAGTACTTACCCTAGTCTGATACCACTTGGTTAAGTAAGGTACACAAAAATATTTGTCAAAAACCAAACTTTGAACCGCCAGCTTAATTTCTTCTCAACTGTCCTGTTTTTGCTTCTTTGGCCATTGCTCTTTAGGCATGAATAGGAAAACTTATTCTTTCCCTTCTGATTAAGAAAAAACCCAGCTCTCCACCTCCTGTGTGTTTCTCCTCTATTTTTACACAGAACACTTCATTTCTGACACTTCTGGTCACGAAATGTGTGGGTGTTTTTCTCCACACCAAGAAAACAGCTGAGTGTCCTACAATTTAACACAATTCTGACACTATCTACCTGGAGATCCCACAGCTTAAGGGTTCAGTCCCACAAGACTGTTCCTGCCCCACTTCAGATGCCAATCAAAAGTAGTGGGTCCCCAGGTTACCTACAACTTCTGTCCAACTTGGCTACAAACGGAGGTTCCCATGACCCCCTTCTTGGTTCAGTTAATTTGCTAGGATGGCTCAGAGGACTCAGGGAAACCCTTTCTTACCTTTACAAGTTTATTAAAGGATACAGATGAACAGCCACGTAAGGAGATCCATAAGACAAAGACTGGGAGAGGTCTCCAGTGCAGAGGAACATCTACACCCTCCTGGTATGTGAATGTGTTTCCCAAATGGGAAGCTCTCCAATTCCCTCCTTTTGGGATTTTATGAAGACTTCCTCTGCAGGCATGAACAATTACTACCTCCAGCCCCTCTCTTCTCTCTGAAAGATGAGGGATGGGGCTGAAAATTCCAGGCTCCTAATCATGACTTGGTCTTCCTGGTGACCAGCCCTTATCCAGGAGCCACCCAGGAGCCCACCTAGAGTCAGTGTCACTTAGGAATTTACAAGGGTTTCAGGAGCTCCATGTCATGGTCAAAGACAAATATTAGAACAAGCGATGTTCCTAGTGCTCCGACAGGACGAGGAGCTGGTCTGTTGAGAGAGAACAGAGCATGTGTCTGACACCCTGGAGTTCACCAGACTCTCCCTCTGTTCCCCGCATGTCCCAGCTGCCTCCTGGGACAGACCACATGACTTATTCTAGCCAATGGGCTATGGGAGGAAGAAAAATATGTCACATCCTGACTAACGTGTGAAAGAGCCTGTGAGTGAATCTCCAAATGTGTCTTCCTTGCTGTGGCATCTGGTGAATGCCCACAGGGTCGGGGACTGAGAGGCTTGAGAAGGGGGTGCTGGCTGGTGCCATGGGGAGGAGCTGCTGCTGTGAGATGAAGAAGTGCTGCTGGGTGGTGCTCATAGGAACAGGAAGCTACAGAGAACGAAGATGAAGAATCAAGTTCTTTCTCCCTCCTCCAGCCCCAGGGTGTCCCTCTAGCCTTAAAGTGATGATCAGCAACATCTAACAAACTCTCACCTGGAGCACCGGTTACACAGAAATGTGGTTCATGGGGCCCCAGCCTCAGCATCACAGTACAGGTGGTTGTTTTTTTAGTATTTATTTTTAATTGTGATAAAATATAACATAACGTAAATGTTACCATTTTAACATTTTTAAGCGTATAGTTCAGTGGCATCTACTGCATGCACATTGCTATGCCACCATCACCAACATCCCTCCCCAGAACTTTTTTCATCTTGCAAAACTGAAACTCTGTGCCCACTAAACAACGACTTCCCACTCCCCACTCCCCAAACCCGTGGCAGCCACCATTCTACTTTGTGCCTGTATGGATTTGACTACCCTAGGCATCTCATATAAACAGAATCATATTTGTTCTTTTGTGACTGGCTGGCTTTTTTTACTTAGCATAATGTCTTCAAAGTTCATCCATGTTGTAGCAAGTGACAGAATTTCCTTCCTTTTTGAGGCTGAATGAAATTCCCATTTATGTGTATATCATATTTTGTTTATCCATTCAGCTGTCAATAGACAGGGAAATATTTATTTTTAATTTTTATTTATTGATTTTATAGAGAGAGAGGAAGGGGGATGAGAGAGAGAGAGATTGAGATCAATTTGTTGTTCCATTTATTTATGCATTCATTGGTTGATTCTTGTGTGTGCCCTAACTGGGTATTGAACCCATAACCTTGGCATATCGGGAAAATGCTCCAACCAACTGAGCTCCCTGGCCAGGGTCAGAAAAGTATTTTTATATTATCAAATATGATATAAAAAAATCCCAGATTAGTCTGACTATAAACATTGTACATATTATGCAGCACCCCTTACTTTGTTTCTATATGCAATGGGTTTACTTTTTCAAAGCCACAAAAATAATATTATAACAACATGCAAGTCAATCAAAAATAAAAAGGCCTACCAACAATCAGACCATCTAAACCACAGGACTTTGTATTTTTTACCTCTTCCATTTTAAAGTCTGTCTTATAGGCAGATAAAATTTTTCAGTTATACCACAGCACCCCATGCAGCTCAGTGTTCTGCCACATCATACACCTTGCTGTCTGCTGGTACAGGGTCGTTATTGCTAACTCTGAATGAGTGAGATGCTATTTGCTTCATCATTTCCCAGCTTTGCTTCTTTGACCATCTGCATTGTATTCTTCGGGACTGTTCTGGGTGCAAATGAGGAAAACCCCACTCAAAAAAGCTTAAGCGAAAGGACATAAGTGTGTAATGGTGGTGGAGTTTACTTGTTTCAGTTACTGGAAAGAATGCAGGAATAATTCATAGAACTAGGACTGAAACCAGGAACTAAAAAGAGCAAGCCTATCTCTTGTGTGGCCCTCTCTCTACTTCCCTTTTGAGATTAGCCTCTTTCTTTTCTAGCACAGAGAGGTCTTCCTCACCTGGCAGGGAACGTGGCCACTGACAGCCCCAGCTTTGCAACTGCAGTAGAACAAGTGTCCAGCTCGCAATCCCAGAGAAGGGCTATGATTGGCTAGGTTTTGTCACATGCCAAATCACTGGGCCAATCGACCATGCATTATAATTGGGCAGGCCTGATCACGTGTCCATCCCCTTGGCCAGAGGGTGACAGGGTCTGCTGCTTTCAGATAAAGGGGAATGAGAAGGCCTGCTGGGAAAACCACAAACAACCATCATGTCATTACCCAGGGTTCTGTTTTTCATGGTGGCAAGACTAGATGAACATCCTCACACATTAAGCTCTTTGTTTTAACAATCATTTTTTGAGAAACGTCCAAAGATAGGACTACGTCATGGTGCTTTCCAGAAGCCATGTAAAATACTTGCGTTTTTCAAAGCATGTTCACATTCAATTTTGTGTCTCATCAAAAATGCTGATGAGTGACAGAAAAGGAACTAGTGACTTAGAGAAGTTGAGTGCTAGGTCCAGGGACACTTAGTGGATGAGGGCAGAGGTGAACCTAGAAACTTCCTGATTCCCATTCCAGGGCTTTCCCCCAACAACATCACAAAACTTAGGCTAGTGGTGGGAGGGTTCAATTCCACGGTCACCTCTAGCCAGTTAAGGGAGGGAGCTTCGTCTGCTGTCTACCCCTTGGAGGAGCTGCGCCAGCCTCCTGGATGACACGGGATGGTGGCCCCTGCCTTCGGAGCCTGCTCGAGCTCTGATGGGCGATGTCCCTCCGCTGGACCTGGCATCCTCCCAGTGGGCACTCTCAGAACGGAGCTCCTCCAGGACACTGTGGAGATGCCTCAGTGTGAGCAGGAGCTTCTGGTCTTGGATCTGCATCTCAGCCTAGGGGGGAAATCATCTGTGAGGGGGCAGGCAGAGTACTGGACATTTGCCTAGACAGCCCATTCCCATCACTGTCTCACCAGAGACGAGCCCACAACCTCTCAGAAGCTGGGTCCACCAAAGCCTCAGTTTCTTCTTCTGCAAAGTGGAAAGCAAATTACTTAACCTTTCAAGGCTCTTCCTGTAACCAGCTCAAAATGGTCTTATATTGTTTAATGAGATACTGAGTTGCTTTTCACAAACAACAGGCCAGGACCCCAATCACGAAGGCAAGCGTGGCGCAGAGAGAACTTTAGCCTCCAGCTGCAGCCCGAACCAAAGTTTCACCCCACCCCACCCCCACCCCCACCCCCCATGGAACCAAAGGACCAGGACATAATAGGAACTTGAACACTGGAACCTTTCAGAAGTCACGGATCCGTTGGCCAGGAAGACCGGAAGTTGATGCCCCTTTACCATAAATGGCCAAGTACCAAGGTCCTTCCATTAAAACTCACCCCACCAGCACTTCTGCATACACGTTCCGCTGAGCCCCTTAAAAGCCCTTAACCCAGTCCAGCACGCAAGATGGATTTGAGGCACCACTAGCCTCCCATCCTCTCCGTTGGTGTCGTCTCAGTCAGTACGCCTTTCCTTACCCCAAACCCTGACATTTTGAGTTTTGGCCGTTTGAAGCACTGGGCACACAGACATTGGTCCAGTGACATTATGAAGCCTGAATGAATTGGTTCCCGCTCCGAAATATGACATGCTGCGCTACCACAGCCTGTGATCACCATCATCATCATATCATCATCAGTATTAATATTATTCTTATTTACAACCCCGTTTATAGGCTTTAATCCTCACTGTAACAAATCATTTTATAGCTACTAAGGCGATGGTGACTTCCTAGTAAAGTGAAGTTCACCCTGCAGGCCAACAGAAGCCCCTTAGGCCACTGATTCTCTGTATAAGGTCCAGGGAATCCTTGGACCCCAAAAACCCTGTCAGGGGGTCCAAGCTACTTTCATTACAATACTAAGATATTATTGTCATTTTCATTTTCATCTTATGAACACACAGTGAAGTTTTCCAGAAGCTATGGGATGTGATATGGCATCAGACTGGATGCAGAGGCAGATCGAATCCAGCTGTGTTCTATTAAGGGCAACACTAAAGAGATTTGCAACATGGGGAAACAGTGCCACTCTTCTCATTAGATATTTTCTTTGAAAAATATGGTTGTTGTTATTATTTTTTAATTCTTACTTGAGGATATGTTTATTAATTTGAGAGAGCGAGAAACGGAGACAGAGAGAAAGAAACTGATGTGAGAGAGAAGCCTCATAGATCAGTTGCCTCCCATAGGTGCCCCAACCAGGGATTGCGCCAGCAACCTGGGCATGTGCCCTGACCAGGACCCGTGACCTTTTGGTACATGAGATGACACTCCAACCAACTGAGGTACCTGGCCAGGGAAAAAATATAATTACTTTAAATAAATTATTTTATCAACATGTAATGAGTTTATTCATGTTATTTTTAAATGCATGAATAAATAAATGTCAAACAGTTCTCAATTTTGATGTCTAATTCAATCAATGTTGATAGCTATAACTCACATAAACAAGAGCTTTTTGGTGTCCTTAATCATTTTAAGAATGCGAAGAGTTCTAAGACCAAAAACTTTGAGAACTGCTGCTTCGAGGCCTTTCAACCCTCCCTCATCACCTCCACTCCTCCCATTTTCCCCGAAGGGTGTTTCCCCCCATATGTTTTCTCTCTTATTCTTCCTCTTGTAAGATGTTAAAATTATTTTTCTGATAGGTAATTCTTATTCATGATGTCAAATTTATAAACTGCAGTGGGTGATGTAGCGTAAAGTCCCCCCACGTCATCCCACTCTATGCGACAACTCAGTCTCCTCCCCCAGAGGGGACGGCAGGGAACAGGTTTCCCTCCTGAGGCTGCCTGAGGCACACACAGCTGGTCAGGCTGTGCATCCTCAGCCCCCCTCTCTCCATTTCTCTCTCCCTAAAAGATCATTACTAACATTATTTCTCTATTAAAAATAGTCTTTTCAATTTTACTTTCATGACTAATTACTTTACAAACAAGAAGGTAAAGCCCATTTCCTCCACTTCAGCAGTAGTAATGCCACCAAGAGAGTAGATAGTGAGAAAGAGGACACTTGAAGGGGACCATTCCCGAGGACGCAGGGATTTCTCCAGTGGCACCTCAGGTGGTAGCAGGGCCACCCCTTCCAAATTCCTGGGAAAATGTTAAGTCTGTGTTTTTTCAATTTTAGAGTTTTCCCCCCACACTTTTCTTTTGCTCTGTCCAGCCTTTAGCACCAGGTCTGGGTATGTGTTCATGAGAACACAGTGGGAGCAGAGTTAAGGGAGATGGTGGACTCCATGTCCTCGGCTTTGAGGGCCAAAAATCCAGGCTAAACTGGCTTCAACAGTAGGGAAGGGTCCCGCCTCACAAGGCAAGAGGTGCTGTGCTAAGGCGGGCTCTGGGCTTTGTTTGCTGGGGCTTTGCAGTGTGCAGCTCCATCCTTCTGAACGAATGCCACTTAGTCATCTGGCTCGTGTGCCTTGTTGTCACAGATGGCTGCAGCTCTCTCCCCTCTTTTATTTCATTTATTTTTTCATTGAATTTATTGGGGTGACATTGGTTCCCAAAACCAAAAAGGTTTCAAGTGCACAACTCAAGGAAACATCATCTGCACACTGCATCATGCTCATGTGGCCCCAAGCAAAGTCTCTTCCTGTCCCCATTTCCCCCACTCTGCTCTCTTCCACCTACCCCACCCTCTTTCCCTCTGGCTATCACCGCACTGTTGTCTGTGTCTCTGTGTTATATATGTTTCTTGGTTAATCCCTTCACCTTCTTTCATCCAGCTCCCCAACCTCCCTTCCCTCTGACAGCTATCAGTCTGTTCCATTTATCCATGACTCTGTTTCTATTTTGTTCATCAGTTTATTCTGTTCATTAGATTCCACATATAAGTGAAATCATATGGTATTTGTCTTTCTCTGAATGGCTTATTTCATTTAGCATAATAATCTCCAGGTCCATCCATGCCATTGCAAAAGGTAAGATTTCCTTCTTTTTTATGGCCAAGTAGTATTCCATTATATAAATGTATCACAGGTTTGTTTGTTTTTTTAATCCCTTCATCTACTGATGGGTATTTGGGCTGTTTCCAGATCTTGAATACTGTAAATAAAGCTGCAATGAACATAGGGGTGCATATACAGGGTCTAGCACAAATAATGCTCCTTTTTTATTCTAAAATCTGTTATTACAAAATCATAAGCATGTAATTCTGTAACATAACAATATCACACTCAAGCACACCATATGACAGTTTAGGTGAAATGTTCAAATCAAAACTATAAATTATTAAACCTATGTTATTACTCTACCAACCACGCTCAGGCAGGTGTTAACTTCTGCCGAACCCTGTATGTTCCATCTTTCAAATGTTTCAGGTTTTTTTATGATATATTCCCAGCAGTGGGATCACTGGGTTGCTCCCCTCTTTTGATCCCACCAGGACTTGGAGGTTTACATGATCCCGGAGAAGGAGGGAGAGCACTGGACTTTGATCCATGGTAGTTGTTGGTATTACTGACTTTTTCCTTCTGCTGCAAAAAGTGACTTTCTAGTGCTGGTCTTTCCCTGGCAGTCAAGTAGGGCTTCTTGGCTGGGCTCCAGAGGGGACCTCATGGAATTATGTGACAGAGGTAAAAGCAGGCTTGACTGGAAAGTTCACAAGTCAGGAGTCAGCAAGAGGAGACTGAAGGCTCCCACCTTTTGGCATCACATGCAGGGAGGTTTCTGGGCCTGGAAGGCTGTGCCCCAGATAGACTCTCCCCACCCTGCTTTGTTCCCTGTCTCTATGGGGTGAGAGAGGTGCTTTATCAGCTGGAAGCTGGCACTCTGGGCGCAGGCACCAGGCAGCCTCAGCATAGGCATCGGGTGTTCAAGGAGCATGAGGAAGACCCACGGGCCAGCCCCTGAGCCTTCCAGCTCCTGCTAACAAGCTCCAGCTCCTGCTGCTGGAGTCCCTGGTCCAGTGAGAAGCCCTATTGCGTCAGCCCCACTCACCTGGGTGAGGACAGGGTTGGATCCCAGTTGATCTGTTGCGTGGCAATCCAGAAAGATCACTTTTAGACAATCCTGCCTGTCCTTCCTGAGAAATAGAATCTGGCGAGTTGGGATATAAACTTTGGGTGCCTTCTGAGGTTCCTTGAACCACCTCCCTCTTGCTTTTAGCTAGTATCCCCCACACACTTTGGGATACCCTTCTAACTCTGAACTTGAGGAAAACACCACAGGGAGAGGCATAAGGCCTAACATCCAGAGCAGACACCCAGAGACCAAGAAACAGAACTCAGGAGAGTTAGTGCTCCCTGGGTGGGCCTTCGCCATCAAGCGATGGGAGACAGGAGTGAGCTGGGCAGACACATTTCCTCTTCGTTCTCTCTCCCCAAGGGTGCAGCTCCTCCTTCAACCCCTACAGGGAAATCCCGCAGCCAGATAAACCAGCTGTTGAAAGATCCATCCTCTGGGGCTCCTTAAGACAGCTTGGTAACACAGTGCATGTCTCGCCTCCCATAGCCTTGGCTTTTGCCTCCACCCCCTTTTTCCCTCACTCCCACTGCTCTGGGCTTGCACCTCCAAATAAATCATTAGTCCCCCAATCTTTGTGCAAGCCTCTGCTTTACTGCAGTCCTGACCCTGCCGGGCGCGGAGGACGCCCAGGCTAAGGCAGCGAGAGTGCTCCACGTCCGCCAGGTCAGGACCGGGATAGCCAACGCAGACATGCCAAGCAGACACTGAGCAAATTATACCATCTCCTCCCCAAATTCTTACAGTAACCCCTGCAGTGTTGATGCCAGGTTATCCCCATCTTATGATAAGGAAACTGAGGCTCGAAGAGGGAAAGCCACTTGCTAGAAGCCACGCAGCCGCAGAGGTGGGCACATACCCAGGACTCAGTATAATTCTAAAACCAGTCTGGCAAGCACTGCCCCCAGAGCCTCCTATGTAGGCCATGACCTACTTATCCCTGTACCTGCGATGGCAACCGTGCACTGCGTGGCTCATCCCAGAGGGGGGCCTGCAGGGCCTGCACCCCAGCCTGCAGCCTCCGGCCCAGCCTATGGGGCACCTGGGAAAGGGAGACCGAAAGCCTTGGGATATCTGTGGGGGAGGCATCAGGGAAAAAGGAATGCGAAGCCTTACCAGCTCCTTTCTCAGCCACTCCAGGGTCTGCCTGAGATTCGGGGCTGGCTCTTCCGCTGTTTTCATCTCAGTGTCGTGAGGAGACACCTTGACGCTGACCTGGTGATGGGCTTGAGGGACCTTTGACTTACAGTCTCCTGCCTGCTGCGCGCTGGAAGCGGGCTCTGGCCAAGTCACGGAGGACGAAGTTAATGAGATCAGGAAGTGGCTCACGTTGGGAAATGTAGGGTTTGTTTTGTTTTTTTTTTTTTTAAAGGGCGTCAGTGCTCTGAAGAGAAAAAGGAGGGAGGTTTGGAGGGATACCATTGGGATATCAGTGCCTCAGTGCCTGCAAGTTCCAGACTCCAAGATCTGATGTCAGTAGGATCACAGAGGCTATAAAGCTTTATATGATAAAAACAGTAATTGTTATAAGAATAGGTATCCCCTTCTGAGGGCTCTAAGATAAATGTATTTAAAATCTCTCTCTATAAAATATATATCTCTATTATTTATATCTAAAGCCTCCTTTGTTATATATTATATAATATGTATTATATATAACAACATATTTTGTTATATACGCGTGTGTGTGTGTTCATTTGGGGCAAATACCCCATCTATTCCACCTGTGTCCCCGATCCCCCCTCCCTTCCTCACCTATCCATAGAGTCTAGATAAAGGGAAATGCTCACTGTCCAAGCCCCCTGGCTTCTGGGATGCCCAGGTGTCCCATTTCTGGCAAATGAGATCAAAACAGAAATTTATTGTTGTCAGACCTGTAAGAAAACTTTTACCTACCTGATAAAAGGAAAAATGTCAGTGATGCTCCACCTTTCTTGCTCCCTTCTTCCCCATCCTTCTGCCTTGAATGTGGATGTGATGCCTGGAGCTACAGTAACCACCTTGCAACCCTAAGGCGAAGGCCAAGAAAATTGCATAGGCATTTGAAATCCCTGCCTCACAGGATCACCAAGAGCATTTGCCTGTTTTTTGAGACAATAAACCTCATTTTTATTTTATTTATTTTTTTAAAGATTTTGTTTATTTATTTTTAGAGAGAGGAAAGAAGGGAGAAAGAGAGGGAGAGAAACATCAATGTGTGGTTGTGTCTTGCATACCTCCTACCGGGAACCAGGCCTGCAACCCAGGCATGTGCCCTGCCCTAGGAATCGAACCAGTGACCCTTTGGTTCACAGGCTGGTGCTCAGTCCACTGAGCCACACAAGCCAGGGCCACTAAGCCTCATTTTTAATTGGGCAGACACAGTCCTAACTGGCATACCATTTATTCTTCACATCAGACTATGAAGTGGATATCCTTTAATTCTCTTTCAACAAACACTTATTGAGTGCCTACTGTGTGCCAAGTTCTGCTGTAGGCACCGGGGATATAGCTCAAAGTTCGGGAGAGTAAGGTTCAGCTTTCCCAGAGCAGGCATCAGAGTGGACAAAAACAAAACAATAATCAAATTAATATTATGATGAAAATATACAGGACTGATTCTCATGTAGTTTTTTTATTCTGTCCAAATGAGCTAGGTAGGAACCCCAAACTAAAATTAATGTAGTGATCCCAGATAAAGAACTGAGGGGACTCGCAAAACAAACTCGAACCATTTTGAAGGGACTGCCCTCAACCCAGGCTACACGAGCTTTGCAGAGATAAAACTCCCCTGAAGATGAGCTCATAATCCAAAACTACAAAACACACAAGGACGCAATCCACTGTAAGTGGGAGTCAGCAGACACATTCAACAGCAGAATCAGACCCCTCCTCTCCTAAGAACTTCAAATGAAGATAAATAAGTACTTGAAAAGAATTAACATCATTCAAGAAGGAACCAAAAACATAAGAATAAAGACACTATTTTAAAAAGGCAGCTTGGAGAGATTGGTGGGTGCCAGAGGTGGGGTGGGGGCGGCAAAATGGGTGAAGGGAGACAAAAGATACAAACTTAGTTACAAAATAAATAAGTAAATATATAGCAAGGTGACTATAATGAACAATACTGTGTTGTATATTTGAAGTTGCTAAGTGAGTAAATCTTAAAAGTTCTCATCACAAGAAACAAATATTCTATAACTACGTATCGTGATGGATGTTAACTAGACTTATTGTGGTGATCATTTTGCAGTACACGGAAATATCAAATCTTTCTGTTGTACACCTGCAACGAATATAGTGTTGCATGTCAATTATACCTCAATGAAAAGGCAGACTTGAAAAAGAAAGAAATAGGATTTATAGAAGTAAAAATTATAGCGAATGTTTATGAATTAAAGAAAAAAGCGCACATTCAGTGTAGCTCTGGAATACCGAGCTAGGGCAGTGGGTACAGGACATAGGGAGGCAGATTGGGACTCCGTAGGAGGAAAGTGTTGCTTGGAATTCTTCCGAGCAGTGGGCACTCAGTGGAGCATGGAAGCACAGCCCGGTCGATGAGGGAGGCCGCTCAGCAGTGGGGCCTGGGGCTCCTTCCAAGTGTGGGATGGGTGGGGCTGAAAGGTGTGCTGGGTAGGGAGCCAGGACACTTGGGTTCTAACCTGGCTCTACCACACTTACTATGTGAACTTAGGCCTCATCCTTTCTGTCTTTGGCATAATGAGGCTCAAAAGAGTTACTAAATTGAGTTGTAAGAAATGTCACATTTCTTGTTCACTAGGGTTTATAGCCTGAGATGCATTCTGACAACCACATGCAGAGAAAATTCTACATGCAATTTCTCCTTGTCCAGCTGTCACTTTTTTTTTCAAAATTTCTTTCTTTTTTTTGTCCTCACCTGAGGATACGTTTTAAATTGCTTTTTAGATAAAGAGGTCTGGAGAGGATAGAGAGAGAGAGCAAGAGAAACATTGACTGATGGCCCTGACCAGGGATTGAATCCGCAATCCGGGCATGTGCCCTGACTCGGAATCAAACCCACAACGTCTCGGTCTATGGGACGATGCTCCAACCAACTGAGCCTCACCGGCCAGGGCCAGCTGTCACCCTTTAGAACCAAAGAGGACCTGAGAAACTCTTGCCTGCCACATTCATACCCCTTCAGAAAACAGGGGACAGAAATTATTTCTTCTCAGCAGGTCCCCAGGCTTCGCATCACATGACCTTGTAATGCCCCGGATCAGAGATGGGTGCCCCTGCCCAAGGCAGCCATCTAAGCCATCTACAGACTGTGCAGGAAGGAGGTCCTCGGCTTGCAGGTGACTGGTGTGAAAGGAACTGTGTTCCGGGTCGTGACCAAATGACCCAATCGGATCTCCTCTTGGAGAACGTGCATTTGCCACAGATACAGAGGTTGGACTGCCAGAAAGACACTGTGTAACAAACCTCTCCACAACTCCCGACTTTCAAACAATTGTTTATCTTTGCTTTTGAGTTTGTGGGCTGGCAGGGATGGTCTGCGTCAGGCTTCCGATCTGCGGATCTGAGCCTCTTCGCGGGTCTCTCGTCCTTCTGGCACCGCTGGGCCACTTGGGGCTGCTCTTCCCTTCCCAACGGCAAAG
This sequence comes from Pteronotus mesoamericanus, assembly GCF_021234165.1. Taxonomy (NCBI): domain Eukaryota; kingdom Metazoa; phylum Chordata; class Mammalia; order Chiroptera; family Mormoopidae; genus Pteronotus; species Pteronotus mesoamericanus. Next base: position 21,570,674 of record NW_026555105.1, on the reverse strand, counting down.
GATAAGAGAGCGAGGGGAACCGCATGAGGCGTCTTAAGGCCTATGCTCAGAACTGCCACAGCGTCACTTTCACACATCCCATTGGCCATGTGACATCCCAAAGCGAGTCACGTGGCCAAGCCCCAAGTTAAGGGGCAAGGATGTACACCCCACCTAGGAAGAGGTCACGTCAAGTGTATGGAGATGGGGAAGAAGTGAACCAACAATTCTGCATCAGGGAGGAAGTTAGTTCAGACGTGGGGCCTCAGGCCTGGAGGGGCCCAGAGGGAAGGAGGCAAGCAGAAACCAGCAGGTGGCCGGAGCTGGAGACAGGAAGTATGGCTGCGCAGGCAGTGGCCGGAGACCCAAAAAGAACTAGAGCCTTGAAGGATAATGTGGGACAACCAACATTTATTCATCTCCTACTCCAGACCAGGTATCACGCTAAGCCCTTGCCATACATAACTTCTTTTCCTCTTCAAAACCGTATGGCTGCAGTTCCCGAACCGAGTGCTAAGGCAGCCTGAGGCATGCAGAAATCTCACAGAGGTACTGCAAAATACTTTAAAATGTTGAGGGAAACACAATAACGTTTGTTGGGTACTGTGCAAACTACAGTTAGTCAGTTGTTTAAAACTAATTGCTTAATAAATGTTAGGTATTTCTTTGGGCCTGGGGTACTGTGAATAAAAATTGCTGAGATGCTAAGGGAGCTGTGAACTGAGAAAGTTTAGGAACCTCTGGCTATGAGGGAGCTACCATTGTTACCTGCATTTTATAGTTGATTTCAAATAGATCCTATTAGTAGCCCCTTTTTACAGATGAGGAAGCTGATACTCAAAGAGGCATGGATTGTTGTAAGATCTCCCCCGCAGGTAAACAACAGGGATAGAATTAAAATCTGTTCTCCCTGACCTATGTGGAAGGTCTTGCCTGTTGTCTTGAAGTGATGGAGAGCCAAGCAGGGGCCCAAGCCAGGCCATCTGCTGACCTCGTGGGCAGGCCCAGCAGGCTCTCTGCCCAACACAGTAGCGGGGCTGACAGGAGTGTGTGGCAGTTAGAGTCTGGCGCTCTGTCCTTGGCCTCCAGGGCTGACACCTCATTACCCTGCAAAACCATTTCTCATGATTAACTTGTTTTGATAGACTTTCATTTATTTTTAATCCCACTCTTAGGATTCTGGCTCAGAGCACATTTTACTTCACAGGCTCAGAAAGGCTTGGCACATGAGGATAAGGGACAAGGGAAGGTGGAGCCAGGAGGCCTGAAAAGGGTAGGAACTTAAACTCTGAGTAAGGAAAAACGTCTTCACCAAATACAAAAACCAGAATCACCATCCATTCATCATCCTTGGGCAGCTAATAATATGGCTTCCAAGCGTCACACCCTGTACTGGCTGCTGGGGCACAGCGGTGAGCGACAAAGGCCTTACACATTCTACGTAAGAGGATCCATTGACAGTCGAGTGGTTCACAAATTGTACTTTATACCACAAGCCTGGCACATATTAGAATGAATATATGAATGAACGAATGAATGAATTTACAAATGAAGAAACTATGGCTCAGGTGGAGATATGGGTTGCCCAAGCAATTCAGCAGCTGTGACAAAAATAGGCTGTCCTTCCATATCCCTTCTCCTTGTCACTCATGGCAAAAGACTACATTCCCAGTCTCCCTTGCAGGTGAGCGTGGCCCTGTGATTAAATCCTGGCCAATGGGATATGAACGGAAGTGATGTGTGCAAATTCTGGATTGTGCCCTTGAAAGGAAGGAGGAGGGTCCCACCTCTTCCCCCACCCTGCCGGCTGGAATGTAGCCATAAGGGCTGGTGGTGGCTCAGCCGTCTTGGACCAAAAAGGGGATGGCAGAGCAACAAGACAGAAGCAGCCCAGGTCTCATGTGACCAGTGAAGCCACCATGCCAGACTTAACTGCCAAGTATACTTTTACATGAGAGAGAATTAAGCCCTGTTTTCTTAAAAACACTATTTTAGTCTTCCCTTCAATACAGGAGTCAAACCAAATGTCCCAAAACAGCCGCGGAGCTGGCAGCAGCAGTCAGGTCCCTTGATTCCCCCCGCTCAGGCCTTTTCTGTAATCCTCCCACCTGTACATTTTATTTCCTTCCAAGTGCTTTCTTGTCCGTGACCTGATCTGCTCCTCACAACAGCCCTGTGAAGGTCATAGCAGAGAGAGGACTTCCGTGATGCTCACAGGGCAAACAGGAAACCCGAGATGCAAGAGCTGTAGGTGACCTGCCCTGAGGAACACGGGGGCAGGTGGACTCAGAGATGTCATTTAGCTCTGCCTCCCAGTCTAAGGCCCTACCCACCCTTGGGGCTGTCCCCTCCTGTCTTAGGCACCTTCGCCCTCTCCCTCACTTAGTAAAATACAAATGAGATAGACATTTAGCAGAGAGAAGCCTCCATATGTTAGAGCCCTCCTACCCTCCCACCCTCCCTTCCTCCCACGTGAGCACGTACCTTTGTGCCAACCAGAGGGAGCGTGGGGATGGAGTGCAGTTGCCTTGGGGGTCCCAACCCTGCCTGTCCTGAAGCTGTTTATCCCCTTCTAGCGGGTTCTCCCTCTGGCCCAGACAAGTAAGGCCAGTAAGCCAATCATTTGTCTTCTGCCTGTGTCCTGTTCCTGTGCACTCCCAGGTTCTGAGCACATGCTCTGTACTCCTGTGTTCCCTAGAAAATGCTGCCAGGGCCCCATCCGTGCCCCTCAACACTCACCTTCTCCACATGTGCCCAAGGCTTCCCACTGCAAAGCACACCTACTCTCTGCTTAAGGAACATGCTTGAACTGTGCAGAGGATAGGCTGGGAATGCTGGTAACAGCCCTTAGCAGTGAAAATTAGGTGCTGATGGATAAATGCCTCCCTTCCCTCAGCTTCTAGGTCGGACAATTCTGAGCTCCAGTTGCCCACTGTGGTCAGGTATCATGGGTGGGAACTTTTCCCTTCCTGTCTCATTTCCCCACTCCGCTACTGTGCTTCTTGGGACGACCTTCCAAATAAACCACTTGCCCTCGAAGTCTTGTCTCAGATCTAATTTTGGGGGAACTCACCTATGACATGTCCTATCCACATGTGCCCTGTATACGAGGCCGGTACACCTCTTTAAGAGCACACCTATGCAGGACATGAGCGTCCTGTACATGGGTATTCCAGCCTTTCTGTTCTGTACACAGGTGCTCTGTGAACATATGTCCCCCACACACCTGTCCCATGCCCAAGCAACATAATCCAAGTCCATAATTCAGGGAAGGACAGCCTCTGACCCTGATGAGGTGCGGAGACTCTGGCGAAGCAGAATGGGATAGTGGGGAGAGTGTCCCTTGGCAAGATGCCTGATTTTTTTGAACCACAATTCCTTCCCCAGGTAAACTCCAAGTTAGCCAGCTGTCAGAACTGGGGTCGGGGGGTGGGGAACCAGGTGAGATAACACACGTGAAGCCCAGCAAGGGACAGGACCACAGAAGGTGCTCCATCAAGGCCCCTCCTCCTCTCTTCCTGGGCTCGCCCTCTCCCAAGGGAATGGCTTGGAATGCAGCTAGCCCAGCGCCTCCAGTGCACCAGGCTCTGCGCTGGCCTGGGGAATAGGCACAGGAATGAGAGAAGACAAGGCCCCTGTCCTCATGGAACTGCCAGGAGGAGGCACTTGCTCTTCCAGAGGCTGAGAATGTGAATCTCGATGTCCCTTCTTTCTCCTTCCAGGGCAGGTAGTGCTCTCAACACCCAGGTTTTTCATTCCCCAAGGCTGGGAGCTTCAGACAGGCCAGGTGGGGAGGAAGGGAACGTCAACCAAGCTGCGTAAAGATGTGCATGCGTGCGGGCATGCGTGCGGTCACCACCTCCAGGGCCCGGACATGGCCGCCACTTCATTTCCTCAAACCCCTGAACTATGTCCCGCCACCATGATATTAGAGCCACTCTGTAAAAGCTTCAGAGCCCCAGGAAAACCACACAAGCCAGGCTGGTGCCAGAGGATAAATATAAAACTAGCAAACAAACCCAGATACCAGATTCAGCATGGTGCTCAGAGACAGGTGAAACTGAATGGGGTAGAAAAGACGAGGCACGTGGCTGATCGGCCCTGGGACTCTATGTGTCTCTGAAGTCTCCAAATTGATTGGGAAGTCAGGGGCCCTTGGTTCTGCTTATACTTCTACTAACACTCAGTGTAGCCGTAGGACAATTTGTTATCTCTTGATACTCAATTTTCCCAAATGTAAAACTGGGGATAGTATTAACAATCAGGAATTTTGCATGTGCTTTGGAAATTATGATGGCACCCAGGAGAGAGGTTATGGCACTGAACTTGGCTCTGGATTTGAATGCTGGATCTGCGGTATGCCAGCTGTGTGACCTTGGGCAAGTTATCAACCACTCTGTGTCTCTGTGTTCTCATTATCAGATGGGGATAATAATAGCACCTACCTAAGGTGGTTAGATGATTAAGTGAGTTAGTATTTGTAAAGCAGTTAGAACAGTGCCTGGCATACGGGAAGGTCTATATAGTGATGGTCAACTAAATGCACAAGTAATTCATTATTACTGCTTCATCCCTGAGCCTGTTAAGTGTTTTTCCCTCCCCAGGAATACTTTTCCTCACTTCCCTCTTCCTTCACCTAGAGAAAGCTCAGTCTTACCAATGCTATTCTTTTCTATCACCCTCCTGGACACACTGCAGGCTGTCTTCAGAGTTTCTCACCTGGAACATGGGGGTCGGGGGCGGGGGGCAGGTTGGATCCATATTTTTCAAACTTCAGCTACTCACATATCTCTTCTTCAGTGTTCACCTACCATCTTTGCTTTGGTTTACTTACATTTGTCTTTAAACTCATCATGTTAGAATCATCGTTTTTTACTGAGTGACAGAAAACCTGAAGTAATAGTAGCTTATACAAGACAGGAGTTTATTTCTCTACCAAGCAGAAGTATGGGAAACTATCCCAGGTTGGTGTTCCCATATTGTTCCCCATCCTGACATCCTCTCGCCTCATGGTCCAAGGCGGCTGCTTCAGTTTGCGCCACCAGGTCTTCGTCCAGGCAGCAGGAATGACTCAGGGAAAAGGAGGGCATATCCCTTCTGTTAGGAACACTTCATACATTTTGCCCACAGCACCTTCTCTGCTATTCTAACAGCTTGTTGTCCACTGGGTCCGACCTAACTGTTTCCAGGGAGACTGGAAAATGGAATTCTTGTTTTGAGAGCACTGTACTAGCTATTGATCAAGGATTGTATCCCAGTGGGAGAAAGGGAGAGTGGATATTGGGAGAAACCAGCAGATTATACATTCTCCCAACTTTATATAGACATTTTTCTTTTTTTATTATTGTTTATGCTGTTCCAGTCGTCCTAAGGTTTTTCCCTTTCACCCCCTCCACCCAGCCTGCCTCCACTTCCACAGTCAATCCCCCCGCTGTTGCCCATGTCCATGGGTCCTTCATCTATGTTCTTAGACTAATCCCTTCGCCTTCTTCCTAACAGTTCCACCCCCTTCCTCCCGTTACTGCTGTCAGTCTTATAGAGACACATTTTTTTCTACTCTCACTCTAAGCAATATTATCCATGATGTCTTTCATTTCATGAGCTAGTTATATATTTTTCTAAAGCACATTAAAAATGCCTAGCCATTAAAATGGATACATATATACATATGAGTGTGGGTAGATACAGTGTAGTGTCGACAGTGGTGGACTGTTACGCCCCCAGTGACCGGTATTCCTCTCAGTATTCATACCCGATGTGGACCCTTACCCCTGACTCTGGGCTGGTCTCTGCACTAAACCAACAGAACGCAGCAGAAGTGACCTGCATCTGTTCTAACCCTTAGCTTCAAGAAGCTCCAAGAGCGTCTTCTGTTATACTCTTGGGGAAGTTGAGTGCCATAGGAGACTCTACCTTGAGACCACCGTTGTGTGAGGAAGCCCAAGCTAACAACCAGGAGAGGTGGTGTGGAAGAGAAGAACCCTGCTGACAACAAGAACTAAGTCCCAGATACAAGGCCAAGTCTGAGCTTTTCCAGTCAGCTCCTAGGTGTGCGTAACCCTCCCCCTGCACCACCTGACACCAAGTAGAATTAAGCTGTCCTCCCCCGCCTCCAACGCAGCCCAAACTGAAAAAGTGAGCAAATAAACAATGATTTTCTTTTAAGCTGCTAAGTTTTGGGGTAATTTGCTATGCAGCAATAGATAACCAAAATACATTTATCTATATAACACCTAAAATCATGTCACATACCACTGGCCTTTGGAAAGTTCTGGATTAAGTGATGTTCTGATGTTCTACCAGAGGTCTCCTTTCTCACACAGACCCACACGTTTCACAGGTACGTACCTGCAGTGAATTGACTGGGGACTTACCACATGCCAACACGACCACAGTAACCTCCTAAATAGTCTCTGTTTTCACTCTTGTCCCCTGGGAGCAGCCAGAGGGAGAAAGTTTTCAAAATGCAAATCTCTCTCCTGCTCCTTGCCCACTGCAATGTCCACAAAGGGTCTTTTTAGGCTCAACTACACCCTCAGACTCAGCCGATGATCCTAAACCCCACTTGGCATTGACGTACTCTGTAGGATGTAGGACAGGAACCTCAGCTTGCTAGCACGGCACTCAGTGAATGCTAGCATCAAGCACTCCTCTCTGAGGTCAGTCCTTGCTGCCATCCAGAACAGAACTGTGCAGGTGCAAGGCAATGAAGTCCCCACCCAGCGGGTACAGGAGCCAACCTGGCTTAAAAGCTTCATGCCTCATGGAGCCAGTCTCTTTGGAGCTGCCCAGCTGTACAAGTCACCATGCTCATTAAGCTCAAAGTATAATTTCCCACCACATGTTTATAATTCCTCTCAGTCCAGGTGTAATTCACCAATCAGGGGTCTTTTTAAAAAAAAAAAACTTCATTTTTTTCAGAACAATTTTAGATTACAGAAAAATTGGGGAGATAGTACAGAGAGTTCCCATATACCCTACTCTCAGTTTCCTCTATTATTAACACCTTATGTCAGTATGATACATCTGTTACAATTAATAAACTAATATTGATACATTATAAGCTAAAGTCCTTTATTCAGATTTCTTTAGTATTTATGTAATGTTTTTTCCGTTCCAGGATTACATTGAGGACAACATACTGCATTTAGTTATCGTGTCTGAGGATCCCCGTGGCTGACAGTTCCTCAGACTTTCCTTGTTCTTGATGACCTTGATAGTTTTGAGGAGCATTGCTCAGGTATTTTTTAAAATGACCCTCAGTTGGGGTTTGTCTTATGTTTATCTCATGGTTAAACCAGGGATATGGACTTTGGGAGGAGGATCACAGGGGTAAAGTACTATTCTCATCGTATCCTATCAAGGGCACATACTGTCAACATGATTTGACTGTTGATGTTGACCTTGATCACTTGCCTAAGGTACCCGGTTTGCCATGTTTCTCCCCTTAGTGTGACCCTCCCTGCCCTCCTCAACTCCTCTTCATACCGTACTCTCTGGAGGACACTATACTCAGCCTGCCCTTAAAAACCTGGGAGTTATATTCCCTCTCCTTGAGGACAGAATATCTACATCTCTTGAATTCTGCATGGGAGATTTCTCTTTTCTCCCCCCTTTTTTTTTCACTTACCATACTTTAGGTTATGACCTAATATTCCTTTACTTTGTTGATCAAATTTTTCCAGGTCTGGCCACTGGAAGCTCTTTCAGTTGGCCCCTGTGTCCTTTGACATACCTCAGTCTGTGCGTGTCTGTGGTCTGTTTGTTTAACAACTTCCTTGCTTCCTGGCACTGTATGATGCTCCAGCCTCATCTTGCGTATTTCCTGCCCCAGTCCTAGAATCAGCCATCTCTTTGTGGTTCCTTTTATTGAAGAATGGTATTAGAAACCAAGATCTGGTAGGAGGTGTGCTCATTGCTATGCAGTATCATTGCTTCTAGGACCTCTTTGCTGACCGAGAAGGAAATTCATGCACGTATACTAACCTGCATGTATGAACATATCTATAAATATTTTTATATGGAATCATCTGCATCTATATTAAGCTAAACATGAGTTCATACTGATATCTCTAATTCTAATCCATTACCATATGGATCATGGTAGCCTCTTCCTGAGGGGTCATTTTTACTACAGCAATGTTGCCTAGTAACATAGTGGACACACATTTATCTGTTTCCAAGGAAACAGGGCTAGACAGTTAACTAAAGGTATAATTCTCACACAAAAGAGGGAAAGATTTTAACCCTTTACACTCACTGATCAGTGGCTACTCACTGCTTTGAGGGTAAAGAACTCACACCTCAGCCTACAAGGTTCTGCGGTGACCTGGCCTGCTGAGAATCCAGCCTTTTCTCCTCCCACGTACCTTACAGAGCCCCCCAGGGCAACCACTCTAGTCTCCTTCAAGCCTCACACTCCTCATACTCCCTCCTTTCCTATGGCCTTTGTCCACGCCAGTCCCTCGGCTGGGCCTCTCTTCCTTACCCTCTTTTCCTGGCCACCTCCTACTCATCTTTCCGATCTCAGCTCAATCCTCATCCCCTTCTCCCAGGCTCGGTCAGCCCTTTGTTTTGGGCTCACATAGCCTCTGCACCTTTGCTTTGTAGCAGTTACTATAGTAGCAGTATTACACTTACTTTTCTTTTCTCCCACTAGAATACAAGCTTCTTGAGGGCAGGAGTGAAGTCTACCTAGTTAACCAGCCTATAATAGGTGCTCATGTTCTCTTTGTTGAAGTTCTCACTGTGTTCATCCATTCTTGTCCCCAGTTCAGTAAGCACCTTTATGGCCATTACTTTAAAGTCTTTATCAGATAGATTACTTGTCTCCATTTCATTAAGGTTTTCTTCCTGAGGTTTTTATCTTGTTCTTTCATTTGGAACATATTCCTTTGTTTCTTAATTTTGCTTCATTGTCTGTGTTGGTTTCCATACAGGAGATGAAACAACCACCTCTTCCAGTCTTAAAGCAGTGATCTTGTGTAAGAGATGAACCTTTGTTATTAGCCCTGCTTCAGTTCTTGGTTGTCTCTCAAACCTTTGTACTTGTCCAAGCAGCCTATTATATTCTTAAAAGGCCTAAAGAACACATAGCAGGTGCCTCTCCTCTTTCCCTTTGTGTTAGTCATTTTGGCAAATTACTGGAAGATGGCAGTTCTGGCAGAAAAGCAGCCTATTATATTCTTAATAGCTCCCAGTAGCTGAAGATGTGCCAAGACCTGCCCGTGCCTAAAGGGGATGATCTGAGCACCTAGATTTAGGCTAACGGGAAGCCAGATCCTCAGGCATCAGCTTTTAAAAGTATGCAAATATAAATGGTCCATGGGACTGAAAGCATTAAGTCCTACTAGCCACCAGAACCAGGTGATCTGGAGGTACTGCCTAGGTGGCAGTTGCAAAAATCAGGGCTCCAGCCCTGACTGGTGTGGCTCAGTTGGTTAGATACTGTCCTGCAAAATGAAAGGTCATCAGATTGATTTCCGGTTTGCGGTTTCCGGTTTGCGGTTTCCGGGTTGCGCCTTCATCCCGGTCAGGGTATGTGCAAGAGGCAACCAATCAGTGTTTCTCATGTTAATGTTTCTCACCCTCTCTTTCTCCCTCCCTTCCCCCCCACCCCACAAATAAAGAAATAAAATCTTTAAAAAATATCAGGGCTCCAGATGACCAGATAAGCTCTTTCCTTGGTGACGCTGGTGAGCTGCAACAAGGCAGAGGGAGTGCCAAGAGGGCGTCCGCAGCCTGCATTCCTCGAGAGGAGCTCTGTAGGCCATGAGACCTGTGCCAGACCTGAAGCCTGCCCCTCAGACCGAAGCTCCAGGACAAGCAAAGAGGCCTCCTGCACAGAAAGACTGGTGGGGGCGGGGGCGGGGGGGGGGGCTGCCTCAGTCCACTGTCTGTGCAATGGCCTGGGGGTGGCAGCTTGCCAAGAACTGTCTTTCCAATTTCCATGGTCCCATGGGACCCAGGAATGCAAGAGCCCCCTACCCCCCAGTCACCAGATCCAGGCAACCAAGGGGTGTACCCTGGGCAGCAGCCGCCAGAACCAGTGGGTCAGACTCATGTAAAGCTCCCTTCAGGAGACACTGGTGCTCTGGAGCACGCCAGAGGGTGAGTGCAAAGATAGCACCTGCCCTCGGAGGTCTCTAGAAAGGATTACAATCAACCCCTAGATGCGTATTTAATTAGAAGCCTGCTCCTCAGGCCTCTGTCATGATGACAAGTTAATAGGCATCCTTCACAGTAAGACTGAGCTCTTGGGTCTGTTGCCTCTTGCTGTGTGCTGGAGTAGTGATTTAAAAACTCTTTCTCCAGTGGCTGTAGTCCTGAGGGGCCCACAAGCATAAGTTCCCCTGGCCACCAGAGCCAGGCAATGTAGAAGTGTCCCTTGGCAATAGTCATAAAGATTGGGGTGCCAGACAAGGGTATAATAAGCTCCTTTCTGGGTACAAAAATTATTATAGTCCATGGGGCCAGGAACATAAGTTCCTCTGTCCTCCAAAGCCAAGCAACAAGGGGTGTCTGCTGGGCAGCAGCCACAAAAATCGGGGTATCAGACACATGTGAAAACTCTGTTCTGGGAGATGCTGGTGCTCTGGAGCATGGCAAAGGGAGAGTTTGAAGATGGCACCCGCCAGTGTCCATCCCTGGAGAGTCTTCCCTCGAGAGCAGGCTCCTAGATGTCTGTGTTTAGTTATTGTAGATGCTGGTCCCCAGCTGATGCTTTAGTATAAACAGATGAGCCTCCTCCACCTTAAGTCTGGGAACAATTGGCTGCTTCTGAGCTGGGCCCTGGGGTGAGTAAATCTGAGCATGTGACTCTTTAAGAGGCAGTTTCTCAAATTGTTTCAGTCTTGTGGGTCTCAAGATGCGAGGTCCATTGGTTTTCAAAGTTAAATATTTCAGCGGCTCATCTCTCAAGTGTATGTCTTAAAAGTTGGAATCCCTAATGTGGGGATCAAGCCCTTGGATTCTCAGGGAGAAGCTCTGGGTTTTGAGTTCCACCCACTGTGAGCTGCTGCACCAGGGGTGGGGTTTATGGTGAATTGTCTCCCAGTCTTCCCTGGATAAAGCAGAAGAAAGGATCAGTCAACTTAAAGGCAAAGCAGTGGAACTCACCCAATTAGAGCAGCAAAAGAAAAAACAATGAAAAAAAAAGTGAATATAGCTTAAGGGACTTATAAGACAATATCCAACAACCTAAGAGTCGATCACAGCCTCCCAGAAGCAGAAGAGAAAGGGACAAAAGTATTATTAGAAGAAACAATGGCTGAAAACTTCCCTAACCTGGGGAAGGAAACAGACATCCAGATCCAGGAAACCCAGAGAGTTCCAAATAAGAGGAACCCAAAGAGACCCACACCAAGACATATTATAATTAAAATGTGGGTTAGAAGAATTACTATTTATTATTTTATATTTATTTATTTTGTAGAGAGAGGGGAAGGTAGGGAGAAAAAGAGGGAGAGAATCATCGATGTGGGAGAGACACATCAATTGGTTGCCTCTTATACATGTACTAACTGGGGACCAAACCAGTAACCTATGCATGTGCCCTGACTGGGAATTGAATAAGTGACCTTTTGCTTTGCAGGATGACACCCAACCAACTGAGATACACCAGTCAGGGTAGGAGAATTAATATTTTTAAAATGTCTCTACTACCCAAAACAATACATATTTAATGCAATCTCTATCAAAATTTCATTGACATTTTTCACAGAACCAGAACAAACAACCCTAAAATTTGTATGGAATCATAAAATACCCCAAATAGCCAAAAGAATCTTGAGAAAGAATACTGGTGGCATTACACTCTCTGATTTCAAACTATATTACAAAGCTATATTATTTTAAAAAGTATGGTATTGGTATAGAAACAGACACACAGATCAATGAAACAGAATAGAGAACCTAGAAATAAACCCACACCTATAAGATCAATTAATTCACATTGAAGGAGCCAAGAATATACAATGGGGAAAGGACAGTTTCTTCAAATGAATGGTGTTAAAAAAAAAATTGGGCAGCCACATGCAAAAGAATGAAACTGGACTACTATCTTACACCACAAGTGAAAGTTAACTGAAAATGGATTAAAGACTTGGACATAAGACCTGAAACCATAAAACTCCTACAAGAAAATGTAGGCAGTAATTTCCTTAACGTAGGCCTTAGCAATGGTTTTTTAAAAATCTGATACCAAAAGCAAAAGCAATGAATGCAAAAATAAATAAGTGGGACTACAGAAACCGAAAAAGCTTCTGCACAGTGAAGGAAACTATCCATAAAATGAAAAACCAACCTACTGAATGGGAGAAAATAATTGCAAATCATATACCTGACAAGGGGCTAATATCCAAAATACATATATAAAAAGCTCATACAACTCAATAGCAAAAAACAAACAATCTGATTTAAAAATGGGCAGAAGATTGGAATAATCATTTTTCCAAAGAAAACATATAGATGGCCAGCAGGTATGTGAAAAGATGCTCTATATCATTCATCATCAGGGAAATGCTAATCAAAACCACACTGAGATATCACCTCACACCTGTTAAAATGGCTATCATCAAAAAGACAAGAAATAACAAGTGTTGGTAAGGGTGCACACTGTTGGTGGGAATGTAAGTTGATGCAGCCACTATGGAAAATAGTATGGAGATTTCTTAAAAATAGAACTACCATATAACCCATCAATTCCACTTCTGGGTATGTAGCTGAAGAAAACAAAAATAACTGGAAAAGATATCTGCACCTCTATGTTTATTGCGGCATTATTTACAATAGCCAAGACATAGAAACAACCTAAGTGTCCATCAAAGGATGAATGGGTAATAAAAAATTGTGGCACAATATATTTTATATTTATTATACATGATAGAATATTATTCAGCCGTGAAAAAGAATAAAATCTTGTCACTTGTGACAACATGTATGGACATGGAGAGTATTACACTAAGGGAAATAAGTAAGATAGAGAAATACAAATACCATATAACCTCTCCTATATGTGGAATCTATAAATAAATAAATACATAAATAAATAAATCCAAGATCTTAGATACAGAGAATATATTGGTGGCTGCCAGAGGTAGAGGATGGGGAGAAATGGGGTGAACTGGTTTTTTTTTTCTTTTAGTTTAAATAATAAATTGAAAAACACGAAACAAAGCAAAAAAAAATTTGGCAGCATATTCCTAGTGGAAAGGAGAGTTTTCAGGTCGACAATGAATGGGAAATGCATGGTTGATGAGGCTAAAAGGTTTCTTTGTTGGATGACTCCTCAGAGCCTTCATGGCCAATATGTATTGCAAATCTCTGACAGGGGAACAAATTATTCAGCATTTCTCAAATTCACTTGACCCCAAAACTCATGTTTTACAAAGCTCGTCTCTCTATTTATGGAAGTCACAGAAACACCGTGGATGAAAGATGCAATGGATGATACAGATGAAGTACACAATGTAATTCCTGTCTTTCCTTCAAGGGGAAGCAAAGCTTATAAAATAAATGTGCACAAAACAATGATTGGCATGTTACATAGCACAGTAGGATTTTAGGTGACATAAGCAGTCAGGGAAGGGAAGATCAATGTGGTTTGAGATGCCTGGAGCTGAGATGGTAGGAAGGGTATAACTCAGGCTGGGCCTTGAAAAAACAGGGCACAGGAAAGGGGTGGGGGTGGGAAACAAAAGCAGAGGAATGAGCGAGCAAGGAAACGGGTGGGCAGCTTTGCCTAAATCTGACATTTCATTTGTTCAGATAGACCAACCGAAGGGGTTTTACTGGACAACCCATATACGCTAGAAATTATAATCTATGTTTTCATTGTCTTCTTTTTAAGCTCAGATGGTTACTAGTAATTCATTTTGGACTAGCTTTTCTTAGAAGACTATAAAGTCAATAACAAACATTTCAAATGCGTATCAAGAGAGGCTTTGGTGGACCTCAGGGAGCCTGAAGGTGCTCTGTTCTTCCACATTTCTACAACTCCTCACCCGCATCTCCCAAACCCCAGAAGTTCTGAAAGCTTAAAGTCCTTTCTCCGAACTCATTCTGTGGCAATACCTTTCCTAAACTGATAAGGGGGCTACTTATAGTCTTTATCCAGCCCATTTTGTGTGACTATCCATTCATTTTGGGGTGCTACCCTAGACCTATTGGAGTGTTCTACAAATTGCAGTATACATGTCATGTCATCTCTAATAAGAGACTGTGGACCTCTAATTCTTACTTATTCCCTAGATTTATGCTGTGTGTGAAAAAAAAACATTTGCTATGTATCAGAGCCTATGGGTGACTCTGATTTAAAGAAGGAAAAATGGGTGCTCTGTTAAAATTTGCTTATTTTCTCCATTCTCCATTCAATAAATAGTTATCAAGGGCCCTTTATGTATTGGCTCCTTTTCTAGTCTCCAGGGATACAGCAGAGAGGGAAACAGGTAAAGCCTCTGCCTCCCTGCAATTGTTTTTAGTAGGAGTAACAAGAAACAAAGATAAGCTAATGTCAGGAGTTGGCCCATGCTATGGAGGAAAATTCAGAGTTAAGGAGTAAAAGGTGCTGGAGCACTGCTATTTGTAAAAGGAGGGTCTGGGAAGGTGTCTCCGAGAAGGTGACATCTGAGCAAGGAGTTGCAGGAAGAGAGTGAGCTCTGGGGATATCAGGAAGAAGAGTGTCCCAGGCAGAAGGAACGGCATAGGCGATGGCTCTGAGGCAGGGCTGTGCATGACTGAGGCAGTCAGTGCTCTATAGGGAGGATCCCATCTAATCCCTGTAACCCTTACTAAGTCCACTTCACAGACGAGGAAACTGATCTCTGAGAGGGGAACACAAGACCACACAGCTGTGAGTGACAAAGCTGGGACTTGCTTCCGAATCTGGCGCCACAGTTAGCTTCCCCTCCAAAGTCCCTAACAACAGGCCAGGCCTCTGGGAGGCAACAAAAGACTGAAGCCTCCCCAAGCCTAGAGGTCCTGGCTGGGACTCGCCTCCTCAAAGGCCCAGACACGTGGCTTCGGAGTGACCTCGGCTCTCCTGGCGGTTGACGGCTGCTCAGGCCTTCGGAGCGGGCCAGGTCCAGTAAGGTGGCTTGAGGAGCTAGGACGGGGCCACTCCTCTGCGTATCCTTCCAGATGGCTGGCCTCTGCTAACCCTCTCAAAGCCCTAGGAGCCTGCATTTTCAAGGCCTCATCAACGGGAAGCGAACAGTGAGGCTCACAGGGGCAAAAGGACTTACCTGAGGCCGCACTGGTGGCCATCGAGTCTTCCAAGGAACCCATTATCTTCAGACCAGATTTCTCTTTGGACTTGGCCAAGGACCCAAAAAGAGAGTGTTTCTTTAACTCTTGTGCTCTGGGCACTTCACTTGATTCACCTTAACCTGGGCCCTGTAAAGGAAAGAAACAGAATGAAAGCCACCCCTACTCACCATCTGTTCGCCCACACCCACCGCGCTGGGCTCCAGGGGACCAAGAGAGCACCCCACTTGGGCTGCGCTGTCCCACTGAGAAAGAAGAGCAGAGGAAAAGGGCGGCGGGGGCGGGGGGAGCGGTGAATGGGGGGGCGCTTGTCAAAGGCTTTCTTTCAGCCTTCAGGTGGCGCCCTAGAGCCACGGAGCCTCTCGAGTCTGCGAAGACAGTCAGGACCTAAAGACCTGGGACCTACCTGAGGGCCCTGTGTGTTGGGCGAGACGAGAGAGGGTTGGGGCGGGACGGAGACGTCAGAGCTTGGCGCAGTCGGGGGTCTCCAGCGGTGGAGACGAGCAAGCAGCGGGGGAGGGGTCGTCTTCAGCACACACCCCCACACCTCGCCCTCGCGCCCGGGCAACTTGTGCTCGAAGCTTCAGTTCCCTTAGCCTGCACATAAGCCCTAACGGGAGGGGGAGAAGGACGGAGCTGTGTCCCCCCCACCCTTACCCCAGTCTGTTATCCGCCTCCCAGTCCCTCCCCACGCTAACTCTCCGGGCGCCCTCGCCGGCTGCGGGCGGAGCTCGATCCTCTGCGCTCGGCGATCCCCGGCTCCCGCCCCTTCCCTTGTCCCTCCTCCCCGGAGCCCCCGGCGGCCGCGGCCGACGCCGTGCAGCCCCGCGCGGCACGAGCAGGTACGTGCGCCTCGGCGGCGGCTCCGCGCGGAGCCGGGAAGAGGGCGGGAGCTGGGGGGGGGAGAGGCGGTGGCAGCCGGGCCCGCGCCCTCCCGAGCTGCGCCGCAGCGGAGACACCGGCGGGCGGGCGCCGGCTGCGGGGCGGCGGGTGGGAGCCGGCGAGGACGCGCCCTCGCCCCCGCCCGCCGGCCTCCCGGCGAGGAGCTGCCCGCGTGGGGACGCCGGGAGGGAGGCCCGGCACAGGTACACACGAGAGACAACTGCGGGGGTGGCGGGAGGCGGAGGCCCGAGGCGGGGAGGGGCTAGGATGGAGAGCTAGCCTGACCTCGCGGCCCGGCCGAAGGACACGCGGCGAGGGAACCCGGGCGCATGCCGGTCCTCGCGGAGCCTGGCCTCTCAGAGCCGCCTGACCACCCTGCTACCAGCGTCGCCCGGCCCGGTGCAGCCTGGCCCGGCCCGGTCGCGGTTGTGGTCAAGGGCAGAACCAGGGGGTGTGAGCTGCGGGCAGGCTGGCGCGCGGGTGCAGCGGGCAGTCGGGTAGTTGGCGCTTCCTGTGCGGAACTTTGGGTATAACAGCGTGGACCTGCGTGTGCGTGTGTGCGCGTCCCAAGGCTTTGTGTACAACTCGTGCGTGTTATCTGCCGGTGGGGTTTTGTGAAGCTTCACCCACGCCTGCTGTGCGTCTATCTTCCCGCGTGTTAATGCGCGTGGGTGAGTGAGGTGCTGGGACCGGGGGCGGGGCGGGGGGCAGTCGTGGTTAGTCTGGCTTAGATCTTCGCAGTCCTGAGGGTAGTTTACTGTGTGTTGTGTAAACCCAGCTCTATCCCTTCTGGGTGTGGATACCAGTGTAGCCCGCTAATCTGAGGGTCACACCGCGTGGCTTCCTATGTCTGTGAGTGCTGCATGTGGAAAACAGCCCCTGGGTGTGAGAATGTAGAACTAGGGTGTGCCTTTCAGGTCCTGTCGAACTGCAGGTGAAATTGGAGTGTCACAGGTACACGTGTGAGCAGTGGACTCCAGCATCTTTGTCACTGTGTTTCACCTTGTGTTTTGGGTAATTGACTGGGCATGGCTTGTGTAACTGTGGGTATCTCTGAACCTGTGTGTGAGACATGGTAACCCTGGATGAGAGGGACTCTCCTTTTTCTCTGCCCTCTTCCTTACTCTGGCGTCCTAAGGAAAAAGTTTTGGGTTCCTGGTGGTGAAAGAGAGTCCCTCTCTTTCAGAATTTGGGTGCCCTAGTGCCCTTCGGAATACCGAGGTTCAGTGCACGAACTGGGAAGGTGGTTCCTGGGACACTCCAGGAGCCGAGTCCTCCGGACGGTGCTGAAAACCTGGCGGGGGTGGGGGAGTAGGGAGTGGGCGCATCTGGACGCCCACTGGGCAGGAGCTGTCACTGCCAGTCCCTATTCGTGGCTGGGCACTCAGGAGAATGCTTTTGGTGCCAAGAGTAGAAAAGTCAAACAACACACCTCTCTTTTTGGTTTACTGGGAGTGGGAGCAGTCTTGCGCAGGGCCTGGCCTTGAGTCAGCCTCCCCCGCCCGTTGTGTGGGAGTGATTGGCTGCGCAGGCAAGTTGCCAAGCCATTGCTGGGGGCTGCCTGTGTTCTAAGCCCCGGGCACGGGGCTGGGGACCCAGATGGAATTCACACATATCCCTGCCCTCAAGCTGCTCATAGTGGCTGCTAAACAGTGGGATAAAGTAGAGTCTTGGGCGAGGGCTGGGAGAGCCGGGCAGGGAGGGTGGAGTGATGCCACTGGTGCAGGCGTGTGTGGGTTTGCAGGCTTATAGGTAACAACAGTCCTTAGGGAGGCTGCGTGCACCTTCGTGTGCCCATATGGACGCCATGGGATCTTGGCCCCTTCTGTCGAATGGAGATCGGAATTCCTGTTCTCTGGGCTGGCGAGGGCATGAGATACTCCCAAGGAAGTGTCTGCTGTAGGGCGCAACAGGGAGTGTAGGTGCTCAGTAAACATATGTTAAATTGGAACTCGGGAAAGAAGGATGTGGTGATAGAAAAGGGTTGTAAGTGGAAACAGGCTTTGTACTCAGATGAAAGACCCAGTGTGTGCTCAGAGGAGGTGTCCAGTGCAAGTCCACGTTGGGAAAAAGATCAGAAAAATCGAAATACGTGCCTTCCTGCACTGAGGCTCTTTGAATTTCATTCATTCATTCCACTCATTTTTCACTTCATTAATTTACTCATATTCTCTCTCTCTCTCTGTCTCTCACACACACACACACACACACACACACACACACACACACAGTCTGCACGGAACCACAATGCACTAGAAAATAAACTCAGGTATGAGAATGTAAAGAAATATCTAGAATCGTGTGTGTGTGTGTGTGTGTGTAGACACACCAGAGCGTGTGAGCCACTCCGCAGCTGGGGAGTCTCTGTACAGAGTGGTGACTTGAATCTGTGTGCCTGGGGCCCTGGGTGTGTGTATTCCCAGGACATCGGTGTGTATGGGGAACAGAGGAGTTCTGCTGTGGGACTAGGAATTTTGCCTGCCAGGTAGGGAAGGGGGCTGTGGGGGGGCCTGTGGGGGACAGCACTGGATCTGCCCACGGCGGGACTCCATCGTCAAGGCGAGCTGAGTGCTGTTGTGAGGGAGTGGGGGCCTGGGTGGCGAGAGTCCTCCATTTTGTAAGAGAAGCCAGGAATATAAAGCTTAAAATGTAAAACATTTGCCATATATATATGATTACATATACATATATACATATATATGATTTTATATATACACACACATATATATAATCACACACACATATATATCACCAAAAACAAACGAAAAGAGCAGAAACAAACAAAATTCGTGTGAGCTCAGGGTGGCCCATGGGCTATAAATTGGTATCCTCTGGCAGGAGTGCACATGCGCTGCCTGCCTGCCTGCCTGCGCCGATGTGCGCTCAGGTGCTGGGCGGGCTACCTCCTCTTTGAGCGGAGTGCCCCTCTTCCCCCTCCCCTCCCATCTCCCCTTCTGTAGCCCTCATCCAGGTCCACCTTCCCTCCCCGCCCCACCCACCCCGTCTTCTACTTACATGAAGGCATTTGACTTGGACCTCAGTCTGGCTCTCAAATGCACTCCTTCCTCTCAGTCTCCACCCATGTCGCCCCGACCACATCAGATTCCTCCCTGGACGCCTGGCCTGCACAGAGCAGCCAGACAGAGCTTTCTGAGACTAGGCAAATGCCCACACTCCCGGCCCCAATACTCGCCTCCCGGGCCCCTTGGCCTGGCTTTCAAGTCCTTTGAGAGTTGGTCCTAGGTGACCTGAGGTACCCTGTCCCCCTGTCCAGAATGCCCGCATCCGCTCCTACTGCTGGGGTCCCACTCATCCTCTCAGGTCTGGTTCAGATGCCACCAACTTCCAGAATCTTCCCTGACCTTCTCCTCTTTGTTCCCACACCACCTCCATCATCTCGGCCCCTCCCCCGCTCCCAGTCATCCTTACGTCATCCCAACAGTGTGCTTTAATTGAACTGGCTAGGGCCTTACATGCAGTATTTTATGAAATCCTCACATCATCCTGATGAGGAAGGCATTTTGCCTATTCCCAGTGAACAGATAAGAAAATGGAGCGTGGAGAGGTCATGTCACTTGCCCAAGCTCAAGTGGTGAGGCTGGGATTTGAACCTGACAGCTACTGTGTTTAAGTTCCCTCCATCAGAATAGTAAGTCATCGCCAATACTGAACCCTTACTGTTATGAGTGCTTTCTATGGTTTATCTCAATCTCTACATCAGCCCATTATGTAGGGAGGAGTAGTAGTAATGCCATTTAATAGATGGGGAAAGTGAGGCCCAGAGAGGATATGTGAATTGCCCCAAGCCACATGCCAGCCAGTGGTGGGGCAGGATCCTAGCGTGGATTGGATCACTGCAGCCTTTGTCTTATCCCCCACCTGCTGCTCTGCCTGGCAGGGTCCTGCAGGTGGGAACAGTGCCTAACTCATTTGCACATCACCTGGGGCCCAGTGTGCTGTCCAATACCAGCAGGATCTCGGGAGAGGTTCACTGAATTTGACTGACTTTCTGTTTTCTCTTCCAGCTGCCAAGGGGCAAGGGATGAACTGGGGCCCTCCTTCCCAATGGCATCTCCCCCTGGGCTCGAACTGAAGACACTGAGCAACGGGCCGCACACCCCAAGGAGACCAGCTCCTCTGGGCCTTGTGGCCCCATCCAGGGAGGGTGTGGAGAATGCCTGCTTCTCCTCAGAGGAGTATGAGACCCATTTCCAGAACCCTGGGGACATCAGACTGGGCAGCTCCCCCAGCCCCCCTGGGGGTGTCCCCCAAAGGTCCCGATCCCAGCGGGACGATCTGTCCCTGCACTCAGAAGAGGGGCCAGGCCTGGAGCCCGTGAGCCGCCCGGTGGATTATGGCTTTGTTTCTGCCCTGGTTTTCCTGGTGAGTGGGATCCTCCTGGTGGTGACAGCCTACGCCATTCCCCGGGAGGCCCGCATCAACCCCGACTCAGTGACAGCGCGGGAGATGGAACGACTAGAGATGTACTACGCCCGCCTGGGATCCCACCTGGACAAGTGCATCATCGCAGGCCTGGGGCTGCTCACAGTGGGCGGCATGCTCTTGTCGGTGCTGTTGATGATCTCCCTGTGCAAGGGCGAGCTCTACCGCCGGCCCACCTTCGTCCCCGGCAGGGGCTCCAGGAAGACCTATGGCTCCATTAACCTGCGCATGAGACAGCTCAATGGGGACGGGGGCCAGGGCCTGGTGGAGAATGAAGTTGTCCAGGTCTCAGAGACTGGCCATACCCTGCAGGTGTCTTAAGTAAGAGCCCGCCTGATCTGGCTGCTTCAGCTCCAGGGCCGCAAGCCTCCCCCAGGGCCCTGGGTTATAGACTGAGCTCCACAGAGGGCCCTGGGGAAAGAGTCTTGGGTGCTGGAAGGGGCGTCGGGGGCCTGGCTCAGGCTCCACTGTGGAGGGCAGCCCCACCCCCGATCTGTTTTGTAGCTTGAGGTTTTGCATAAGGTTTTGTTTGGGGGCGGGGGGGTGGCTTCTGCTGCTAAAAATACAGAAGTTTGGAACCTGCTGCCCTTGGAGGATGAGGTTTCTTGGCATTTCTGACAACTGAGAACAATTTGAAAGGCCGCCCATCCTCTCCTTCATGCCTTGGGGAATCCGGGATCTCTGTAGTCCTCATCAGCAAAGGGTGTGAGGGGCCTTCAGAGGGACACCTTTCAGCCCTGACCAAGGCGGGAGGTAGCTTCACAATGAGGGGAGAAGCCAGCGCTGGGACAACCCCCCCTCTCCAGGCCAGTCCCCTGACTGTACAAGAGGGTCGGACTGGACGATCCCTCGGGCCTCTCCAGGTCTGCCCTAGGACTGGGTGCCCAGGATCTGCCTCTGGCCAGTCCTTCAAGGGGACAAGGGTGTTGAGCGGGAGCTGAGCATTCTCCGTGCCATCATCTGGCCCGGCCTAGGTGGCCACCGCTGTCAGTCGGCCAGCAGCCCGGGCTCCTGCTGGGGTTCCCTAAGCCTCCTGGTGATTCTGGGTTAAATCCAAAACTCACTATAGTCTGGTTGTGGTCTTGGGGTTAAATTTCCTGCAGCGACTAAACCTTAGCACACATTTCACAAAGTCAAGTGCACAGTTCTCACCAACTCCCTAAACAAGAGGGGCCTTTTATACAAGAAAGGGTGGAGGGCTTTGTTGTGTTTCTATGGACACAATGTGGGCCTGCATCACCTCCCCCTCCTCCATGGTGTGTCTCCTGTGCCTGACTTTATTCTGACAGCAAAAAAAGAATTTTTTTTTTTTTTTTTTTAGTTTTGAATTTGTAATCTCCCCCTCTCCCCTCTTCTGAGCAGCGAAGTGCAGTTCCAAAATATTTGGGGAGAAATCAGCCATATTCGGGTGGCCAGGGAAGTCCAGCCGCACTGATCACGGTTTGCTCTGTTTCTGTTGTGGAGTGTTTCCAGGCTGCATCCAGACTCTTTGTAAACTACTGACAAGGAAAGGAAGTGGGTTCTAGGTGCAGGGAGATACAGGTGTTTGAGGATGGGAGGAGACATTGTCTACTCTGAATGGCTCTAGAAGGCTTTGAGAGTATGTGCCTTCTAGGCCCTAAAGGGGTCATTTCAGTGAACCCCCTGACTCCTTGCAGGTCCCACTTACTCTGTCTCAATTGGCCACATGGGCCATGGACCCGGTCTGTCTCTTGGGGTTGGGAGGGCCGGGGTGGGCACGGGGTCCGTAGGCCAGAACAGCCCTGATTCAGCTGTAACCTGAGCCTTCAGTCTGGTGAGTGGAACATCTGGGCAGTGTAACACCACAGCTTCTATGACAGATCAAATATCTGCTCCTGCTGGCAGGTTTTGCCAGAAGCAGAGGGCTGGGGGAGGGCTGCAGGGGATAAGAGCTGTTGGAGTAGGCCCACCAGGTGTTGTTTTTGGTGTTAAAAGGGATGTGGTTTGAAAAGAGCAAAGCTTCAAGATGGTGAAGAGTGACAAGTGAGGGCTTCCACTGCGGTGTCCGGTGTCCGTTTCTCCCGGCTCCAGGCAAGGAGTGGATGCAGAAAGTGGCAGGAGCTGTTCTAGGTAAACTGCAGTGGAATGGAACATCCCAAATGAGCTGAGGCCCTTCGAATTCATAATGATAATAAAAATACCAATCCAAACCGTCTAGATTACTGTGATGGTGGAGGACTCATTTGGAAACTGAACTTGTTGAGCGGATGCTTCTGGGACCATCGATTCCTATAGTTTGAATGCAATGGATTGTATTTAAGGGCTAAATCAGAAGATCAAGTCCCAGGAATCTCAGGTTTTCTCTAAGTCAGAGAAGCCTACTTTGCATCCTAATGCAGAATCTCCTTTAGAAAATGTGTATAATGGATCGAGGCAGTCATTACCTTGTCAGTGAATTAAGAAAACGAGAGTTGCTGAAAGCATTTTCCCAAGATTGCAGCTGAAATCTCCCAGTCAATGGATGAGAAATGTGGTTAGGAAGGAGTTAGGGAGGAGAGTGGCATAGGGTGCTGAGAACTTTCTTTGCATGTTTTTATGGGGGTAGGTGTGAAGTGGTCCCATAGGACCCTGTGGTCACTGGAATGTGCCTCACCTCCAAGAGCTGGCTTTTCCACCAGACATGCTATTAAGAACCCGCAATTTTCCTTTTCCTGGTATATTAGAACAAATAGCAATTTGGGAGTCGAGAGAACTTGGGTTTGAATCCAGGCCTGCTGTTTACTGGCTGTGTGACATCAGGCAAGTTACTCTGCCTCTCTGGGTATATCATTTTCTTTGTGGAGTGAGAGGAATGGAAGCCCGGGCTCAGATCAGCAGTCAGAGGTAAGATAGAGACCGGCATGGAATGAGGCCCAGTCAGCTGGAAGGAAGGCTCGCCTTCCCCACCTCAGCTGGACATCACTGGGTGAGGCCTAAAGCCTCAGGGTCGACTCTCCGCCTCTCTTCTCTCACACCTGTCATCCTACCCACCTTGGTTCTGCCTTGAAATCTGACCGCTGCCTACCCTCTGCCCCCCAGTTCAGCCTCCACTCTGCAGCCACATGAATCCTGTTAAAAGGTTAATGGGGGCAGGTCACGCCTCTGCTCAGTGCCCTCCAATGGCTCCCTCTCATTCCAGGCAAAAGCCAAAATTCTCGCCCTGGCCGGCGGAGGTTTTCCCATGCAGGGCCCTCGCTTGCGGAGGCCCCTTCCAAGGCCCCGAATCAAGCTTTTATTTGTAATTTTGATTTTTAAAGAATGGATGGCGCCCTACATTGCACGAGTTTCAGGCTCCCCCACACCTGGGTCCACCCCTCACGGCAGTCTATAAAACCCTAAGCAATATGGCCCCCGGGCCTCTCTGACCTTATTTCCCACCCCTGGCCTCTTGACTCATTCCACACTAACCACATTAGCATCCTTGCCTTCCTCCTTGAAGGCCTTGGTGCCACTTTATGTGGGAAAGGTAGAGGGGTCTCCATGTGGCAGAAGAGCCCCATCCAACCTTGTCAAGACATAGCCAGGTTCCAGCTGGTCTTGGGGACCATTTACTGGGTGTTCAGGAGCCTATGAGATGCACAAACCTGATTCTCCCTCACTCGAGGCCCTTAAGTGCCCAGGCCCAGACCTTAGCACCCCAGGACCCAACCTCACATCTGCTCACCTCAGGCAGCCTATGCGTCTCCCAGCTGCCTAAGATTCCCCCACCATTGCTCTCTTCCTTGGGAACAAGCATTACCTTCTCAGAGGTTCCCTTTAAAATGTTCTCTTCCCTGCATGTATGTACCTATACACACGCATGCATGCAGGAGCACTCAACATGCACATACCTTGTGCCTGCACACACACAGCACTCTGACCTAGCTCAGAGGCCAAGGACCCATACCCTTGAGGCAGCTCCAGGTCAGGGCAGCCTCTGTGTTATTGATAATGTTTTCTCTTTCTCTAGAAGCCACAGGTCTTGCAGTTGCCAGGATGCTAACCTCACAACGGCAGTTTCCCCATTCAATGCTGAGCTGTTATCTCTGTATCTGCTCCCTCACTTGGGTGGAGGGGGAGAGATGTCCAGGGAACATTTTCCACCTGGAATTCTGTGTGGTTCTGGGCTGGGAACTAAGTGAACGAGGTCCTGCAGGTCACCCCTTCCCTGTGGGCCTTTGGGCAAATCATTCCGTCTCTCTGCTCCTTCCCACTCTGCCTTCTCTGGGGACGGAGGGGATCGGGAAATGCAAGCAAAGGGCTTTTCAAAGTTAAGAGCATGTAAATCTGTGTCTGGAGAGCTCTGGAGGGGCACGGGGTGGGGGAGGAAGGGAGGCGCTACGAAGCAGCCACAGGAGGTGGGCTACTGTCTATGGGTCTGTCTGGGAGGCAAGTGGGGTGTCTGTGCTACTGACAAAGTCAAGGAGATGACCTCCAGCTGAGCTTGCTGATTTCTCTGGGGTAAAGTGGATGCCTCCTTGGTGTCCCCAAGGAGGTACATTTCAGCTAAGGGGAGAAGCTTGCTGAGACCTTGCCTGGGTTGGAGTGGGAGGGAGCCCCTTGTCAGTAGAAGCATGTCAGCATTTACTGGTCAGGCGCTGGGTATCTTCAGGAATAGAGTGTAGTGGAATTGGGTAGGATTTAGTCAGCAGGCTCCCCAAGCTTCCCTTCCCCTCCTTTAAGAAACCCCAACACCCCAATGGCTAGAGCCTGGCTAGAGACTGTAGTGCCTTAGCACCCCTGGACATGCTGTATCTTTCTGTCTTTGGCCCAAATACCCTTTTCCCCACATCATTCTTCTTCCTGGGTCAGGCTGTCCGCCAGGAGAAGGGAGGGCCCAGGAGAGCTGAATGGGGCAGAGGGTGGAAGGACCATCACCTTCCTTCTCCTAGGAGGCCAGGCACCTCTGAGATTTCCCTCTCCTCAAATCTCGGCTGGGGGCAGGGCCCCTGATGGAAGGGGTCCACTGAGGATCTTCCATCAGGTAAGAGCACAAAGACATCAGCTCCGGAATATGATTTCCTGGATGCTTGGTGGATGCTGAACGCACTCGAGCCTTTGTTTCCTCATCTATAAATTGGGGGTGCTGATAACAGCACCTTCCTCAGAAGGAGTGGTGAGCAGTAAATTAGATGATACCTGTAAAGTACTTGGCACAGTGCCTGGCACTTCATAATCCCTCAGTCATGTTAGCTATTCGTGTTTATCGGTCCATTCATTCACACCTAATCTGCATTCTTCCTTGGGTGAGGCACTACGGGACCCATGGCCCCAGCCCATGAGTTGGTCACAGACCATCTTGGGAAACAGGACAGTGCTTGGTAGGCTGTGTGTGTGTCGGGAGGCACAGAGGAGGTACAGGATTGATTGAGTTGTGGTCAGAAGAGGCTTTCGTGGAAGGAAGGATGTCTAACCGGAATCTTAAGCAGTGAGGCGGTATCCGATGTGGGGAACTGGGGAGAAGGAAAGGTATTCCAAGAAGAGGAACAGCATAAGCAGAGGCTCAGGGGCATAAAACAGCCTGGTGTGTACTGGGGAGGAGCAGGCTGAGAGGGAGGCCTGCAGGTTTCATGCTGGATGTCAAAGTGAGCCATGCTAAAGACAGGGGCATCATCATGGGGGGTTGCGCTTCATCATCTATATAATGGGGACGACTGTCCTCAACTCATAGGGTTGTTATGAGGACTCGAGTTCATGCCAGTACAGCACATAGCACAGGGCCTGGTGCGTGCTGAGGTTCACTCTCAGTCATTCAAGGATGCTTGCGGATGTGTATGGCAGAAGAATCTTTGATGCCAAGTGTATTGTAGGGGTGACACTGGCACTGGGAAGACCAGTCCATGGGACTGTGGTCTCCAGCTGCAGCCAGAGAACTGACCCAAATTCCAGGACTCTGTCTCAGCAGCCTGTCCCTTCTCAGCCTCCGAGCTGCCAAGGTTGAGGTGGCAGCGGCTGCTCTCCTGGGCCTGGGGGAAGGTTAGTGAGTGGAAGGATCTTCTGGCAAGAAAGCTGGCCCCAGGGGAGCAGGGATGGCAGAGGGAGAAGGCAGCTGCCATGCCAGCCGCTTTCCAGGTGGTGGGGCACCTGAGCCAATACTGATGTAGGGTCAAGGGCATCCAGAGAAGGCCATCCTCTCCCTCTCCCAGTTCTCTTCTTCCTCCAATCGCTCCCTATCCTTCTGATTCCTCTATGTCCATATCTCCTCTAACTGAAGCCACTCCTAGGGGTTAGGCACCCACGGGTGAGTTGTTATTGCTGGCTCACCAACAGCCATCTGACTCTCATCCTGAGAGCCTCCTCCCTCCCCCATAAGAAATGAAAGCAGGCGCCCAAGTGCAAACACTTGTAAGTGACATTCACCTGTAGGTGACATTCACGAATGAAGCAGGTGGCTGTGGGCAGCAGTGGCAGAATTAAAGGGGCACCGGCTTCTGCTCGGGCTGGCTGTTGCCCTATGATGGATGGGCTCAGGGTTCCCAGAGCTCCTGATTTTTTTTAAAGCAGCTGGACATCTGGACCTTTGTGTGGGTAAAAGGATCGGGAAAGGTATTATGCCACTGCCTGAGAATTGACAGGCCAAAACTGAGGACAAGGGAGTGTCCAATGGGATGTTACCTGCTAGGCCCAGACATCCAGGACTTGCTCCCCCTGCCCAGGGCTTACTCAGTCACGCAGAGATGGGGGTGCCCCCAAAGAAGTGGACTAGCTGCTGCCTCCCAGCAGGCAGCTTGCTGAACTGGAAGGCTTGCAGACCACTTGGCTATTGTTCATCCAAGATCCTTCATTCATTCTTTGAACAAGGATTTGCGTGCCAGCTCCGTGCTGGTTTTGGAGGGATAGCCCTGAAGAGATGAAAGACATAAGGAATGTATTCTCAAGAGGACTTGAAAGGTGTTTTCTGGAGCTCAGGGGCAATTGTGAAGATGGTTATGAAGTCTGTTTCTGACCTGGAGGATTTCTGATGTGGGAGGTTAAATGACTTGCCCAAGGTCACAAGGTGAGAGCTGGTAAGTAGTGGAGTCATGACTCAATATGCCATCATGCATCTTATCAAGTTTAATAACATGCAGGCCAGTCAGAGCATGTCTGTGGACGGATCTGGACAACAGGCCGCCCCTTTGAGGCCCATGGTTTAATAGGAGTTGGAAAGTTCTGTTGGGGAGGGGAAGAGGGCAGGTGGGGGAGCACTGAACTTGGCCAGGTCCATGGCCCCCTTAGAATCATGGACTCTCAAAATCACAGATTCTGAGATTTCTTGGTGAGTCGAGCCCACCCTTATTCCCATTTTATGGCTGGGGAAAGCTAAAGGGAGGCGACAGGACTTGCCCAAAGTCCCCATGGCTCAGGGCCCCTGCATATCCCTGTCTACTTCACAAGCTTCTCAATTTATGTCCTAGGAACCAAGAAGTCTACAGTCTGAAACTGTGCTCCTGTGGTTCTAATCTGGAGGGGGGAGGACATCGAGGGCCAGGTGCCCTTCTCATAGGGATGCCTGTCTGTCCAGGGAGTGGGATGTCCTGGGTTAGGGAGCAATAGACTGACCTAACCTGGTCTGAAGTCTGGCAGCTGCAAGGAAGGTGGGCGCTGACCAGGGTGCTGAACCTGTATGGTGCCTCCCTCTTAGGGCTCAGACTAGCTGAGGGGAGAGGTGGTGGAACGGAACGTGACTCCTATTTTGGTTACTCGGAAACCATACTGTTTTAGGCAGCTTTTAGTGGGAAAGCTTTGGAGCTAGGAATTCTGTGGTCCGCACAGCCTTAGAAAGGTCACTTCACTGGTTCTGGGCCCACTTTTTCATCTGTTCAATGGGGAGAGTAGCTCCTATCCTACTCTCAGGAGGCAGAGGTGAGCAACATTTGGTGACGGAGCCCTGCACTGAGCCCAAGCCCACAGAGCCCAGTGAAGCCTCTCAGGAGCTCGCCCTCACAGAGGGGCTTTGTGGGCTTGTTTCCTCCTCTTGTGCAATGGGTCCTGGGTTGGATGGCTTCAGATGCCCCGAACTTGGGGGCCCTGGGCATAGGAAAGTGGAAGTGCTCAGATACATGAGGTACACTTCACAAACAGGACTGAGTTAGAGGAGTCTTAGACCATCCCGGGGTTATGTTCCTGTCTCACCCAAGACCTGGCTTGGTTTTCCGGCTTCAGGAATGGCTTTTGCCCAAGGACCCATGATCCTCACCTGCACAGGATACAGTAGTTCTTTAAGAAGAGAATGGCTTTACAGCCAGGCTGACCCAGGTTCCCATTACAGTTCTCCCACCCCTAGAGGGCAAGTCCAGCACCTCAACCAATGCCGCTAAGTGTTATGTCAGGAGTGGCTAAGATACTAAGACTAGGAAAAGCCTAGCACACTTGAGTGCCAGACAAATGCTTGTCTCCATCACTGGAGGGCAAGCCTATGGTTCCCTTCCTCTTGTCCGTGAGCCCCCAGGCATATCTACACGCGGCCTCAGTAACAATAGCTCGTAGCCACTGAGCTCCAACTGCCTGTTTATAAGACACATTACTTGGTCAGACCCAGCAACAATCCTGAAGGTAGAGGAGATGGTCATTTTGCAGACAAGGCCACACACTAGCAAAGGCAGGGCTGGGAGTCACACCCCTGCCTACCTGATCCTGAGATTTCTGCTTGGCTTTGAGCAAATTACTAGACCTTTCCAAAGTCGTTCTCTGGTCTAGAAAATGAGGATAGTATCTCATTATGGTTATTACTTGAAGATACAATGTATGCTACTTTAGAATATATGCATATTTAAAAACATATGAAACACATGTGAGTGACTCAGGGGCAGGGGAATGGAGCGGATACAGGGGATAGAAATAGAAACACTTCAAATGTGGGGGGGTTCTTGCATGCACTGATCATAGTGTGCCGTGAACCAAGACGACTCACTCAATTTTCTGCACCTGATATCCAGATGAAGAAAAAATATGTACCAATAGTTTGTACACTAAAGTGTCTTAAACTTTAATGTGCACACAAGCCACCTGAGGAACTTGTTAAAATGCAGAAATGTGAAGTCTCAGGTCACACATTTCTCCACATTTCTAACAAGTTCCTTGCTCTTGCCAATGGTTTGAGTAGCTAGAATGTAAGAAGTCTTCCCTTCCCTTCTCAGGAGTTCTCAAATTTGCCTGATAATATGAATTGCCTGAGGAACTCATAAAAAATGGATTTAAAGGCCCTTCCCTGAGGTCTGAATTTTGGCCAGAATGTACACTGTATTTTGACCAAGTGTCACAGGAGAGAGACTGGCTCGGCTAGCCGGGGAAGCATGGAAGGTGGTACTCATTTGTTCCTTGGCCTATGGTGCAGACACAGGAGGCTGGCTCACCAGGCCTCTGTCCCAAAGTGCCTTCCCAAAAGCAGAGGTGGGAAAATTTTCCCAGGCTCTCTAGCAGCTATAGTTAGAGGTGATGTAGGTTCTATCAGATGCATTCAATCGAGCCTTGATTTTTTTAAAAAAAGATTTTATTTATTTTTAAGAGAGAAGGGAAGGGAGAGAGGGAGAAACAATGATAGGCTGCCTCTTACACATGCCTCGACTGGGAATAGAACCTGCAACCGAGCATGTGCCCTGACTGGGAATCGAACTGGCAACCCCTCACTTTGTAGGATGATGCCCAGCAGAGTCACACTGGTCAGAGCTGAGCCTTGAACTGGAACTTAGCTGAGTGGGGGTCAAGGTGGCAGTATAAAGGGCATTCACTTTCTGTTGCAGGTCTAAGCAACTACTGTGTGGTGCTGGAGTTTCCTGATCCACAGATCATGACAGTGATGTAATCTTGCATCTTCATACTCAAAGCTTTTTTGTTTAAAAAAGCTAAAATCATTTCTGTGCACTGCAGCTGAGCCCCAGGGCTAACACTGCGGCAGGACCCTCTCCCCACTCTTCCCTCTGAACCCTCATCGCACTGCCAGTCTCACACCTACCTTTTACGTTATGCAGCTCGTACGGAACATGGCTTTCCACGTGGTCACCGATCTCCTTTATGAGACCGCCTCGTTAGCCTCAGCACAGACTGTGCCTTCCCCTCGGTGCCTCCTACCCAGCCCTGCCACTACTGGGATATTCAACCTCATTAGCATTGCTGCTCTGTGCATTCTACAGTCTGTCCTTAGTCACCTGGGTTTTGTCACCCATCATTGCTTACCATCCTCACTGCCTGCCACTCCTGCCTTCTGACCCACCCTCCAGGCCAGATTCAGGGACAAGCACGGCTGGAGTCACTCAGGTGTGCCTTGTGGTATTCCAAGGACACACAAGGGCTGGGGACTTGGCTGCCTGCCTACGAATCTCTCTCATGGTGCAAAAAGTTGGCCATGGCCCATGAGCACGCACATTTTATGACAAAGCTAAGGATATGTATGTGGGGGATCTTTTCTCTCCTTGGTGGTGGGACCTGTCTTATTGGAAATGCACGAAATTGGACAAGATTATAAGGTGACAGAAGACACTAACTGCCCCACAGACTCCAATTTTCCTTCTGTGAAGAGAGGCATGGGTCAGTAATAGAATGTCATGGTGACAGTACAAAGGGAGGCCATCAGGGAAGCTGAGTTCCAACAGGTGAGGTTGTGAGGAGCTTGCCACCCACTTTCTAACTATGCGTCAATAGGCGCTGAGCAGCCAGCACGGGAATGAAAAATCTCCATTCTGAGCACAATACATTTTTGGAGTTGGGGTCTCAAGAAACTCAAGACTTCATAATGGAGGTTGACAGAAGCTCATGACTGAGTCAATAAACATAAAGAGAAACACAGCCAGCTCAAAAATGGGGAAGGAGACAAGGCAAGAAAGAGGAAGTGGGGATGCGGGGTTGCCAGAGATGGTAGTATAAGTGGTCTATGGCACTGAACCAAAGGACAGGATTTGGAACCAGACCTTTATTTTACTTCTAAGCCAATGGATAAACAAAGGAGTTTCAAACCAAGTGAAAGTGATGCCATGAACGTCACTAGACCTGGAAAGGTCACGTGAACTTCTCTGCAGACAGGACCTGTGGATATCACATCCAGCCCAGAACCTTCCCCTGAAGTTCAGAGCAACTCCTCTGTGGTGCACCAGCCACGGGCATCCCAAAGTGGCAACTCCTGAAGCCACGGTCTGCCCGCAGGGGCGGCTGGCTCCGGTCTCTGCCTTGTTTGGCCTAGGCCAGAAATCTTTTTTTAAAAAAATAGAGGACAAAACCTCAATGAGATACCACTTCACACCGACTAGGAGGGCTACACGCAAGAAGGCTAACAAGTATTAGCAAGGATGTGGAGAAACTGGAATCCTCACACCCTGCTGTTGGGAATGTAAAATGGCACAGTCACTTTGGCAAACAGTCTGGCAGTTCCTCAAAAAGTTAGACATCAAGTTAGTTACCATATGATCTAGCAATTCCATCCCTAGGTCTATACCCACAAAAATTAAAAACATATGTCTACACAAAAATCTGTTCACAAACGTTCATAGCAACAGTATTCACAGTAGCCAAAAACTGAAAACTACTCAGCCGTCCACCAACTGATGAATGGATAAAGGAAATCTGGTCGACCCATACAATGGAGTATTATTCAGCCAGAAAAAAGAATGATGTACTGGTAGACACCACAACACGGGTGACCCTTAGAAACATTAAGTGAAATAAGCCAGATGCAAAAGCCCACATATTACATGATTCCACTTATGAGAACTGTCCAGAATAAGCAAATCTTCAGAGACAAAAGTAGACTAGTGGTTGCCTGGGGCTGGGAATGGAGAGTGGCTCTTCATGGATATGCGGTTTCATTTTGGGGTGGTGAAAATGCTCAGGAATTAAGTATAGTAATGGATGTACAACACTGTGGGTATACTAAAAACCACTTAAACACACACTTTTAAAAGGGTGACCTTTATGGGTAAGTGAATTATGTCTCAAAAAAGTTATTTAGAAAAGAGGACTAGGTTATTAAGTGCTGATATTTATTAAGGCTCCAACCCTTTGGGCTCCAAAAAGCACACCCCCAAACCATTCCCACTTGCTGCTTGGTCGTTACTCGTGGCTGAAAGGAGGGCCACAGCCCGACTGCAAGCACAGGCAGCCCGACTGGAAGTGACTAAAAGCCCCCCTGCAGCAACGAAGGTATCACCTGTGCCCCGAAGGTCCTTGATGCAAGGAGACCCCCACCCCAACAAAATGGCTGATTCTGCAGATGAATCACTGAAGTTTCTGTTTTCAGAAAACACAGTTATGTATAGGATTAGCCTTTCAACCTTTGCTACTAGAAAATCTAAGGGGCAAGTTAATTGTTTCAAACGGGACATTTCTTTGAATCAGGGTCCTAACAGTTATCTACCCCTTCCCTGCCTGCCTGACGGTCTCTGGTCTGATGGTCCTTTCAATGATTCCTTTTATAGTAAAAGATGCTTTTATGAGCAAATTGCCCCAAGTCCTTTTGATAGCAGGTATGATCCTATTTCAAAACAAAAACATTCCACCCATTTGCTGGCCCTTGAGCAAGAAAACTATGGTTGACGATTGCATTTGTAGCTCTGCCTGACCTCTGGGTCTTTCTCCAGAGGACATGTTCTGAGAGATACAAAGTGGCCTTTTGCTAGGTCGGTGCTTGAGACGGGGTCCGCCAGAAATGCCGAGCGAGCCCGCTCACGCTGGCCTCCCCACCCAGGCCCAGCCTCCATCTCAGGCTCACCCTGGGCCTATATCC
This sequence comes from Pteronotus mesoamericanus, assembly GCF_021234165.1. Classification (NCBI taxonomy): domain Eukaryota; kingdom Metazoa; phylum Chordata; class Mammalia; order Chiroptera; family Mormoopidae; genus Pteronotus; species Pteronotus mesoamericanus. The sequence continues at coordinate 21,537,433 of NW_026555105.1, read as the reverse complement.
CAGTCTACGTTACCCCGAAACCACTCTCAGGCAAGGCAGACAGGGTATAGCGCATTAGCAGATTACCTCAGGAAGGCTCTGGTAGCTCTTCCAGATAAGTAGTATGTCCTAATTTGGGAAAAGGAAGCCAAGGAGTTAAGAAGTGAAAGGACCCAAACATGGCTGAAATGCTAGCTGTGAAGCCAAGTGGCTAGCGCTTTGATCTCTTGCCTCTGGGCCTGACGCTCTATGGTGCTCTTTCCACTGCAGCACAAGGTTCGTCACTGACCACGTCTGTCAGGGCTCGGGCTGAAAAGGATCCGGAGAACACCAAAGGTCAGGCGGGGCTGGACAGAGGGCACAGGCTTCCAGAGGTGGGGCTCCCTGGGGTGAAATGCCTTCCTAGGTTGTTTAATGCTTGGCTAGCTCTTCCATCCACCCCAGCCACTGGCTTCGAGGCTGGCCTCCAGTTCAAGACCACGCTGTGAGGGAGCCCACGCTCCCGTGCTCGCCTGGGCCCCGTGGAGCGTGAGAGGCAGAGGGAGTGACTCTGTAGGTGAGCGCCACACAAAGGCTTGACCTTTCCTTTTCCTCTTGCCCCAGCTCCCAAGGGCTCGCCATACACAGAAGCAGGTATCACAGTATTTTAGAGTAGGAAGGGCACCTCGGAATTCATAGGTGGGGCACAAAGGCCCTGGGAGGAGAAAGGACTTGGGGTCACTTAGTAAGTTAGTGTAACCATGAGATCAGCCCTCGGGTCTGTCCTGTTTATTCCTCTGTTTATAGGCTGCCATTGCCCCAGCACAGACGGACTCAGAGGACTGGGCCAGACAGACAGAACTGGAGGACTCTGCCCTTCACTGAAGGAGGCAGTCTTTCTGCAATGTGCCTGCCCATGTGAGAGCCATCCTTGTGGCCTGTGGGGTTTCCAGACACTCATTTTCATCCGCGCAGCCATACTGGGCCCCATCTTAGTGATGTCGGGAGCAAAGAGCAGTTTATGAAGGGAAGGTGGCTGAGAATTAAGAATGGACCATGGGTAGGAAAAGAGTCATGTAGCCCCACAAGGATTCAAACTCTAAAGTCTCATAATTGAAAGGATCTGTGCAGTAAAAGAAGTGAGAGACGGCAACATGACTTCTGTATTGACATTTGGTTCTTAATAATAACATCCAAAATGCGTTCTGTTCTTATAGCGCTGCATTGGGCCGAGGATATATGTTGCCGGAGTCTCCCTTGGAAAGCGGGGAGGAGCTGGTGGTGAGAGAGACACTGACTTCTCTTTGGGACCTATATGCAGCCAGGCGGAGAGCTGCAACAGGCGCCCTGGCTCTGACTGGGGGGGAGGGAGGCAATCCCAGCCAGCCTGCAAACACATGGGCAGAATCCCTTGCCCCCAGCGTGCAAGAACACGGCTGCTGATGGGGCCAGAGATGGCAGCTCCAGGAGAGTGGAGAGAAGGCTGGGATGTTACATTCTTGAGGCCTTCACAGGTACATGTCATCGAAGCCCGGCGGGGGGAGATGGTCTGGGTTAGGTCTGGAATGGAAAGAGGGGCAGGTGAGTTGGCGCGGTGGAGGGCCAGGGGCACACAGGCAGACAGGGCACTGGGCAGAGAGAGCCTGCCCTCCAGCATGACATGGTAGTCCGAGGAATTTAGGAGCACGAGCTCTAGAGCCAGACAGGCTGGGACTGAGTCCTGATTTTTCCACTTTGGGTAAGTTTCTTCATCTTTCAGGAACTCGATTTCTGTATCTACAAAAGGTGGACAGTAGTATCCACCCATGAGTGTTGATTAAGGATCCAGTGAGTTCCTGGTACATATTAAGGTTCCAGGAAATGAGTAGCTCCTCCTCCTCTGGGTCTTCCCTGAGAAGGGCTGGGGGGAAGGACGGCTCTCAGGAGTGGGGAGCTCCTGGAAGCTCCAGGGGGGGCGTCCGGCAGGGCCTGGAGGAGCCTCCACTCTTGGCAGTGGGGGATGGAGCTACTGGCAGCTCTGTGCCTGGCGTCAAGCGCCTTCGTTCCTGCAGCACGGAGCTGTCCTGTCCTGTCACCAGGTCCTATTGCTCAGCATACCTGAGTGAATACCTACCCGGGTGGGCTGGTCCCAATGGGTCCAAAGGGGTCAAAGCGCGCTCCTGGGGGCACAGCGCCTGGAGGAAGCCGGTTTGGGAGGCCTGAGGACGGGTCAATCAGTACTCTTGGAAAGCCGGATCTCAGGGGGTCCACAATCATGCCACCTCTCCGACACCTGAGGCCAGAAGGGAACATGGGTGTGCATGTGGCAGGGAGCTGCTCTTAGTCCACGCCTGATAAGCACAGGTGGCACCCTGCCACCCGAGGGAGGGTCGCTGCCCTCCACAGGGCGCAAGGGGCACAGCAAGCGAGAGGCTGCCGCCGGCCCGCTGAGCGCCCCCGCCGGACCGGCACCGCTCCAGGCCAGGCAGAGCAGGGCAAGTGGCGGCGACTCCTCAGCTGCTCGGCAACAACCTGTCTCCTTCACCCCAAAGGCAGACTGACGAAAAACTCTAAAATTAGAAGCTGAGCCGGGGCTGGAAGCCACGGGAGCAAGTTGTGTTGCTGCCACCTCCCCAGCAGTACTCACCCAAAGGGGTCTAGGTCCTCTCCTCCGACAGCAAATGGGCCCAAGGGATCACGCCTGAAACAAACAAGGGACAATTACCACATGTCCCATAGCAGATGGGCACCTGGGCTCCCAGGGGCCTGAACCTGACACCAGAGGGGTCACAAATGCACTCCCAGGCTTGCGGCGAAGGGGAAACCCCTGCATGAGACCAGAACGCAAGGGATATTTCGAAATGGTCTTTGGCACAGACTAACCATGGCTGAACATGAAGTTACAAAACATGGAGGAACCCAATTCCATGGAAAGAAAACATATTAACAGTAGTAACCTCCACATAAATTTCATTTTATTCACACCTTTCTCAAACTCCTAAACTTTGGATGATGAACCAAGATCTTTTAGATCAGAAAATAATTCTAAAACCAAAACCGAAAGCTCACATTTAAAAACTCCAAAGGCTCGTGGGAGATGGGTGCTCTCCCAGCTCGCACAGCGCCCCTCCGCCATCTCTTCATTATGGGCTCTGCATGACATTTTCATACCGCGAGTACTGCATCTCTGTTTCTGCACCGCGGCCCAGTGGGGGGCCGCAAACCATTAGAACCTTCCCCTGCCCCCCAACAATGCATGAGCTAGGAGCATAGATGGAGATTCTACATTATATAATATACACATACAAAATATATCTATCTTTCAAAAGCCTTATGCATCCTTTATAGTCTTTGATCCAACCATTTTACATTTAGGTATCAATTTTAAAGAAAAAACACATTATTCAAATTAAAATATTACCATAAAAACCTGAATCGAGAGAACTGGGTTGGCCTAATCGGGGACCAGTCAGGTACATTATGGCATATCCCTGAATGCAACCAAGGAAACAGTGTTTTTAGAATGTTTTAAAAAGATGTCGAAAAACATTCATGCTCTAGTGTTAACTGTGGGAGAAGGGGGTTATCAATTGTCTAGGAAATCAACTGTGAAAAGTGTGGGTGTGTGTGGGTAAATTAAACTAGAAAGAAGCAGACTGAAAATATAAACAGTGGGGAGTTGCTTCTATTTCCTTTTTTTTTCTATTAAGGATGTGAATATAATAAAAACGATTTAGTATTTGAAAAAGTGGGGCCTGGAACCTGCTTGGAGCCCCCGTGAGCAACCCAAACGTGACAGTTCTGGGGCACAGCAGGTTCTGGCCAGACCTCAGGAGAGCCTCGTAAACACTCCCTAATCTAAGCTTATACCTGAGAAGCCATTAAATAAAGAATCTGGGGAAAAAATCCAAAAGTAGCTGCTTCTCCAATCAGTTCTACCAAATGGGCTGGAAAAGATAATTATGACTTAGGTGGACTAGGTTCCAAGGGAAGGTTATTATGCCCAAGGCATGGCTCACAGAGCTGGCAGTCAGAGATTCCGGTGGCCTCCCAACGTCCTGCCTCGGTGGACAGACCAGGGGGTGCTAAGGGCGGCAAGGCAGGGACCGCAAGCAGCAGCAGCTGTCTCCGCAAACTACCCCCTGAGAGCAGCGCACAGAGGGGCCCCCAGTGGCTACCCAAATGCCTGGGAGACCAGAGCTTTGACGGCTGCTGAAGAAGGCAGCCATCTCTAGTCTTCTCTCCTGGGCCACCATGTGGGGAGGGAAGGAATGAAGAACAATGGGGGCTAGAAAGGCAGCTGCAAGGTCAAACCCAACACTCGAAACTGTCAGAACAGATCCTTTAGGCTCACACTCAACACATTCTCACTGTGACACATGCACATGTGACACATGTACGTGAGCTCATCGTGTACGTGTGCAGAACCCGTTTTAAAATAGCCTCTGTCTTGACTGGCAATCTAGAGATTAAAAAAAGAAGGTAATTTTTGCATACGGTCTCTAAAATAGAGCTCCTACCACTTTATCTGGTAACCAACTGAGGGACAGAGTGTTGTACATGAACCCACAGGCACAACTTCTTGGCTGGCCCACTGGACAGTATGTCCCAGCTCCAAAAGGGGCCCCTCTAAGGGATCTGAGGTGAGCCTGACCCACAGATTCCTTCTTATATACTCCCCCCAACCCCGGGTGAAGACACCACTCCTCTCTGGGACACACAACTCCAGCCGAAGCCATTCTAGTGCTGGATGTGCTCAGGTGAACTGGAATGGCCTCAGGGCTGGGATTAAGAGGTGGGCTCTAGACTCTGGGTGGGGAATTATCTAGCTGGATGGCAGGGGTCTGCAACAAAACCTCTGCATCTCAGTCTTCTGAGACGTAATCTAAGCAGCAACATTCGCAGGGGCTGCTGTAATGGTGGAACATAGCGCTGGCCCTGAACAGGCTCACTGACAGCTCAGGAAGGCCTGGGAGGGCAGAGCAACAGATGCCCCCGCTACTTACCCTGAGCTTGCTTTGTGTCAGGCACTGTGCTAAATTTAGCTTTTTAAAAGATTAAATTTTTAAATTTAATTTTCTGAATAGGTAACGCATTCACCAGTTTCAAAATTCAAGACTGATAAGGGATACACAGATCCATAATCTTAAGCTAGCTGTGTTTTGGAATTCAGCATTGTTCGTATTTTAGAAAGCTCGGGTGAATACATCTAATATGTACTGTGTAACACTCCCAAGCAGCAGGCTATACCCAATACCCTAATATTTCTGCAGAACAAATGAGTAGTCACAAGTGGGACAGATGAAAATATAAGGTGCTTCATGCCATTTTAGGTCAGGTTTTACTACCAAATAAGGTTTGGGACCAACCTTATTTTTCTGGGGGGAAAAAACACCCTGGTTTTCAGATCTCTGTTGATTTCAGAATTATAGTTAGGAGATTGTGGACTCATAAAAGTAAAACATCTTCCGCCACCAGCCTCCCAGGTCTTCAGTGTCTTGCATGTCCTTCCAAAGATACTCTGTCTATATGTATCTCCCCTGCCTTTCAGACTGATAAATGTGCCTGGCTCCTTATGCACATTATCTTATTTCACATTGGCAGCAGCCCTCTGAGTACATGAAGTTGTTAGTTTGGGAAAAACAGGTGATAGTATATGTTGCCAATGATAAGACTCAAGCTTTCAAGTGAAAATTAGCAACAAACCAACCAACCAACCAGCTTGATGGCTTCCCAATAGTTATGCTGACCAGGATCAGTAATATTAACGAATGTGATTTTTTGATATTGTATAATAAAATGGATCAATGTTTAGCAGATCTACACATCTTAGTGAATCTGTATTTTCTAAACAACTGATACATGATCTTTTAATATCATACATGGGTAAAAGATCCATTCAAAAGGCATGACAGACCACTGGGTTTTAATGTAATAATGTATAAAGAGTTCACTGATATGTATTCAGATTCCATGTTATAACTAACTTTTAAAGAAACTATCACATGCCAAGTTTTGGAGTAATGCAAAGAATATCTACAATTATTTTAAAAAGTTATTAAACTATTCCTTCTCTTTTCCAACAATCTATCTATGTTAAGGCTTTAATAAAAATAACATTATCACTTAAGACTAAATGCAGAAGCAGAATGAGAATCTAGTTGTCTTCTATGCTAAATATTAAAGCAATTTGCAACAATGTAAAATAATGTTACTCTTCTATTTTTCTGTTTTGTAAAATACGGTTATTTTCATAACATTTCTTATTTATGTTAACATATAATGGATTTACTGTATTTTTTAAATTCATGAATACATGTGTATTTAAAAATTTTTGGCTGTAATTTCTAATATGGTAAACACTGACAGATATAACTCAAACAAGAGCTCCTTGGGATCCTCAGTAATTTTTGAGAGTGCAAGAGGATTCTCAAGACCAAAAAGTTTGAGATCTGCCAGCATAGGAAATAGAGCTCAAAGAAGTAAAAATATATATATATTTATGTGTATATGTATATATATGTGTGTGTGCATATTTGTACAGGTGTTCATAGTATGCCACTTAAAATGAAAAATTGAACATGTTTGAAATTATCCCATCATACAATAAAATATCAGATACAAAAAAGCACATAGGTAGCACTTTAGTCAATGGATTATGAAATTTTACAAAGAAAATGTAGAATACATAATATTGGGAACATTCAAAAAACATGTAAAGATGCAGACTGGGATTAAAAATGAATTTTGAATGATATAAGAGCTTTGTATCTAAGGATTTATTTTGAGCAAAGCTGTTTAAGCATAGGAAAAATTGTTTTTTCACAATGGGGGACAGGATTTGGGGCAGAGTCTCCTGACTGACTGAGGACAGATGGAGCAAAGAGAAACGGGTTAGAATTATAACAACAACAAAAAAAGCTAGGCTTATATTTTTTAAAAAAAACACCAAAAAACAAAAACAATTTCTCTTACAGATGGGCTGTGTTCACTAATTCTTTCTTAGAGAGCTCAGGAATAGGACAGACCTACTTTTCACTCTCAATTCTCCATCACAATAGAATGTCCTCTCCATCTAGCGTGGCATCCAAACCAGCAGACCCAGCATCCTTTGACAAGCTCTGGACACACCTCACCGCGCACTTAGCGAAGCAACTCTCTTTATGCATTAGGGCAGACATCCCCACAAGGGTTTGCATTTGGAGGTCTCTGGGTGTGGGGTAGGCAAGGTGAGGGTGTGGAAGATGTGGGGCGAGACACAGGACTGTCCTGTGGGAAGGGGCAGAGGCTGCTGTTTCCTACTCAGAGCACCTGTCATGCTGTTCAGGGATGGGGTGATTAACACCCTGCAGGACCAGATGGGCCTGCTGCTGTGTTGCTCTTTCCCTTCTCTCGCCCTAAAGCCCCACCCCCAAATCAGGCGTTTGAGGGAAAAACAAAAAGGTAAAAGTGTAAGTGCCTGGTTGCCCAGCAACACAGTGGTTGTGGCGGTGGTGAGGGGCTATAATAAAAGAATCAATGTCATTACAGACATCTGTGCTACAGAGAAAGGGGGCTGGCAAAGAGTGGGGACGGAGGGAGAAGGGGGCTACAGAAGGAAGACCTGACGGGCTGTCAACTCCCTGGTGTCTGACAAAAAGCCTCCTAAACACCCCGCCTCCTCTTCCAACCATCTCATGCAGTTCTGCGTGCTAGTCTTGGGAGACAAGCTTGCTTGAGAAAACCTAATGGGGGAGTGGGGAGGAAGAGGATAGATTTTCCTCCATAATCAGTGTATGCTCACTACACAGAACTTGTACACAGATTGATTACATGAGCTAAAACTGAGGAGCGCAGTGGGGAATAAGCTCCTGAGTCGGACTCACACCAGGGTAAACCCCAGGCGTCAACCTCCCTGATAGGTAATTCTGGGAAGTCACGCTACCTCCCTGTCCACTGTCTCCTCCCCTTGTAAGGCAGGGTTGCCACCGATTTTCTTGTAGGGCTGCCTGGAAGATGAGCAGCCAGAATGAAAGCACTTGGCTCCGTGGGCAACACTTGGACAGCCAAGAAATGGCAGTTACTCCTATCCCTGATAAATGACTGCAACACTGAGGATAACAAAACAATGTCCATAAAGGGCCTGGGTCCAAACGCAGTCGTCCAACACACCCTCTGGGTCAATACTCACACCATGGTGGCTCCAGTGCGTCGAATCCTTTCCTGGGGGGAGGACACTATGTATTTAAAAACATAAAACAAGGTTCTCTCTGGGGAGACCCTCTACTCATTAGACCTGCAGTCTTGTTCTCATCTCTGCTGCCACCTGCATGGGATCCACGCAGTATTCATTGAACATTCGCTATGTTCTGAGCAATGAGCTCAACATGTGACATCCATCATCAAATTCAATCCTAAGGCAGGATAAGTGATCCCAAAGTGCAGATGAGAAAACCAAAGCTCCAAGAGGCTAACTGTGCTGACAGGTAAAGCTACAAGGTCAGGGTGTGAACCCAGTCGACAAACCTCCAAAGCCTGTGTTCCTAACTGCCATATAATACTGCCTCCTTGACATGGGGGTTGGGTGGGTGGCAGAAAGAAGGGGGACAAGCCCTGCCTGCTAAGAGTGGCATGCAGGAGTGGCGAGGCTCAGCCTCGGCCTTCCCCTCCAGCCCCCCAGGCTCTTTAGCCGAAGGCACCACTGCCACCATCGGAACCCTCGAGGGGTGTCCGACTGCCTGTGGGAAGATTCACGTCTGCATCAGGAGTCTTTCAAAATCTAGTCCTACCCTCCACAGCTGTTCTATCCTAGGACTCCAGACACGAATTCTTTTTCTATCGCCAAACTTCAGGGACAGTCCCACGCATCTGCCCTACTGTCCCTCAGCCTGGAAAACCCACCCCCTGAAAGAAATGCTCTGAAATAATTCAGACACATAAAAAGGAAAAACGAAAGAAGCTTAAAATACTTCTCTTCCTCGAGAAGACACAGCTCAGGCAGCGCCTCCTCCAAGAAGCCTTTCCCAGCGTACCCGTGAAGGATCTCTGCGCTAATGTCTGTTAATGGCAGCGATCACTTTAATTTACTCAGCTGTTTCCCAAGCCAGAAGGAGAGCGTGTGCCTCAAGAGCAGGGATCCAGCCCTGGGGACCCCTAATCCACAGGAAAACATTTGTGAAAGAGAAAACTCATCAAAATGTGCAAGGCATAGGTCCAGGTGATGGCGATACAAAGAGGTGAAGAAGTGGAACAAAGGAAGTAGGCACTTGAAAAAAGCCAATAATCTTGGGATTAGACAAAAATGATAAGTGTTGTCATGGAAAGAGTGAACCCCAGGGCTAGGAGGCCAGGGGTTTTGGCGAAGGAAACACACACAATGGGCAGAAGGGCGCAGAGCTGGCTGTGCCTGCAGCAGGCCTGCGACGGGCGGGCACCATTCCAGCCTCTCCCCCATCTTCTGGGCCTAGAACAATACCCACATTTCCTCTACAGCCTTTCTTAGCCCAAGACCTGGAGACTTCACTTAGTAAAGCTTCCTAAACGGAGGCCCACACCACTCACTTGGTAATTCTCCATCTTGACAGGGAGGATTGTATCCTGCCCCCTCCCTGAGCGGGGAAGCCTGCCCCGGGCTTTGCAACCCACTCACCACCACCACCACCTGACTCTACCTACTAGGCTCTAACCACGTGGCCTGCCCTTCCAGGGCTCTGCAGAGAACAGGTCTTCAGGTTGGAGCACGCTTTCTATCCCTCTCTTTGCCTGGCTAATGTCTCCTGTTTAGATACCAGTTCCGTCTTGGGGAAGCCTTCCCTGGACACCAAGTGTGTGCCAAGTACCCTGCTGTTCATCCCTTAGGAGGGAAATGAGAGCAGAAGCCCAGATGCTGCCACTGGCCTTGGTGACGCACCCAGGGGTAGAGCTAGTGTCCCACACATACTGAGCTCAAGAAATACCATAGACTTAAGAACCTAAGCGGCAACTCAGCATCTGAATTTTTAAGTACTTTTTATTTTAAAATAATTACCCATGAATATATGAATTATTTCTGGATTCTCAAGTGTATTCCTTTGCTTCATATGTCTATCCCAATGCCAATTCCACACAGTCTTCATTCCTGCAGCTTTGTAGTAAGTTTTGAAATTGAGAAGTATGAGTTCTCCAATTTTTTTCTTTTTTAAAACTGTTTTAGCTATTCTGGTTCCTTCGCATTTCCATAGGAATTTTAGAATCAGCTTGCCGATTTCTGAAACAAATCAAAACCCTACCAACAAAAAAGGCTCTCGGATTTTGACTGGTATGACACTGACTACGCAGATCACTTAGGGGCGTACTGACAATCTCAAGTCCTGACCATGACCTGTGAACACAGTATGTCTTTCAGTGGTTTAGATCCTCCTTAATTTCTTTCAATAATCTTTTGTGGTTCTCAGTATACAAATCCTACACTTCCTTTGTTAAATTTATTTTTAAATATTTTATTCTTTGAGGTTACTGTAAATGTGGTCATTTATTTCATTTCCAGATTGATCACTGCTAATATACAGAATTACAAGTGATTTTTATTGATCTTGTAGCCCGTCACATTGCTGAATTTGTATATTAGTTTTACAAAGTTAAAAAAATATTTTCCTTAGGATATTCTCCGTATAAGATCCCATATCATTGACAAACAGATTGTTTTAATTCTTACTTTCTAATCGGAATACCTTTTATTTCTTGAGTGATTGCCCAGTACTCGTTATACAGTAAGTACCATGTTCTAGGAAAGTAGCAAGAGCAGATACCCTTGCTTGTTACTGATCTTAGGGCGAAAGCATTCCGTCCTTCTCCATTAGGTTGGGTGTTAGCTGTGGCCTTTCTGCAGATTCTCTTTGTTGGACTGAGAAAGTTTCCTTCTATTGCTGAATGCTTTTTACCATGAATGGGTGTTGAATTTTGCAAATGCTTTTTCTCTAATTGAGGTGGAAAAGTGGTTTTTGTCCTTTGTTCTATTAACATGGTGTATTACACTCATTTATTTTTAGATGTTAAGTTAACCAATCCTGGAATTTTATTTGGTCATGGTGTGTATATTTTATATGTAGCTGGATTTGTTTCCCAGTATTTCGTTGACAATTTTTGCATCTATATTCATAAAAGATACTGGTTTATAGTCTTCTTGTGATATCTTTGGTTTTGTATCAGGGCATTACGGGCCTCATAGAATGAGTTGGGAAGTACCCCTTCTTCTTCTATTTTTTTTGAAGGAGTTTGTGAGGGACTGGTATTAATAAAAAAAAAATCATTATTAAGGAAATTTTCAAATGGACCAAAATAGTACAAATAGTGTAATTTATGAAACCCTTGCCTTTTTCAACTCAGTTTCAATAATTATCAATATTCCACCATTCTTATTTCACCTATACTTGCGTCCAAATGTGATTCTTTTGGGTTAAGTTACTTTAAAGTACATCCCAGACATACCATTTTACCCTTAAAGACTTTGTTATATATATGTAAATACGTATCTCTAACAGATAAAGGCTTCTTTTGTTTTTTCCAACATAATCAAAAATTAATTTGCTTTACTTAAAATTAGCAGTAATTCCTAACGTTATCTAATACCTGGTCCACATGCAAGTTTCTCCAAACGTTTCAAAAATGATTTTTAGAATCAGTATGAATCAAGATCCAAACAAAGTCCAACACTGTATCTAGATGATATAACTTTTATTAACAGTCCCCTCTCTCCCTTTTCTCCCCATGCCATTCATTTATTTGATTGGAAAAAACAAGATCAATTTATTGTGTAAAAAATTTTCATGTTCTATTTTTGACTGGAACACATGTATCCTCGTGTGTCTGATTAACTTGTTCTTCCAGCCCTCATACTTCTTTTAAACTGGGAGTTTGATCTGGATTCAGGACTCAATGCCTGGCTGTCCTCATTTCGGTGTAAAGACTGACCTATGGTTTCCGGCGCTATCAGTCTGACCTACCTGTTACAAAGTTCCCCACTGACCTTTCACCCAAGAGTGCAGCAGCCACTGACAATTTGTGCCCAGGTATGTGATTTCAGTACAAGTTTGCAATGTGGTGCTTTTCTAATTCTGTCACTTCCCCTAAGGCCAGGCTTTTTTGGGGTTTTTTCCTTCACAATTCTAAACTCTAGGTCTATAATTCCAAAATTAGGATGGCACAGCTTCCAGGTGCCCCTGCGGCAGCTCTGGTGGTGTATCTGCTTGTCACGGAGTCTGGAGAGTCCTCTTGGCATTAATAAGCAGAAGCTGCCTACTCTACAACTCAGAGCGGAATCCGACGTAATGAAGAATGCCCTGAACCCCACACGGCTTTCAGAAGTCTTGTTAGACATTAATGGAAATGCAAGCCTACATAAATTATCTGAGTCCAAACCTGTTTTATATATGAACACAGTATTTCTATATGGTTCTAATATAAATTTATCCAGGAATATAACTGATGTAATTAAGAAACACTGTCCATCCACTCTTTTGTTTGCCATTCTAAGCGCTGTTCACTATTTCAGAAAAGTCATGCTAGTAACACCAACATGGAATGTATACTTGAGTTGCCAATACAACAACATCTGCACGTGGCCAGCTTTTGTTGCTGTCAAATTCAAGACAATTCCCCATACAACTGAAATATCTGACGACGACTATGTTTTCCATTGAAATCTTGGTCAGGTATCTACACAACGAAATACACATTATCTTATTATTAATTACTGTTTTTATTTCTCATTTATATTACAGTTAGGACATTATACCAATTCCTTCTGAAACTGTATATTCAGTAAGTGAAAGTATCTATAAATTCCATTTTGGGAAAGTAAGGGAGATTTCACAGAATACTTATTTTGAACTGGGCAGTGAGTCTGAGAAAGCTGAGAACTATTATCTACTTAAGGTCTAAAAATCTCCTCCGATTGGACTGCTGTCCAGACCTTATTCTTCAATCCTGCCACTCGTATTCTGATTACATCACAGAAAGAGCACTGTGCCGGGTGAGAGAACACCTGGACCCCAGCCCTGGCTCTGTCTCTTTGTTGGCGGCTCCTGACTTTAGGAAGGTCATTTTACCTTTGTTGCTGTCTGCAAAATAAGAATGTCAGACCAGACAAGGTGTTCCAGCCTTTCAACCACTTTTTATTATTCTCTACTCATAGGACCCGTATTTCTAAAGACTACCAAAGAGATCGCCAATTATTATTTACTGTAATAATTCAATCAATTTCCCTTTTACAAACTAACCAAAGGTATATCATTGCCAAGTAGAATACAATAACAATGGCAGTTGACACTTACTGAGTGCGCATTACGGCCGCAAAGTGAACCGGCCCCTCCACCCGGCCAGTCCCACCATCAGGACCACACTGGAGCCCAGACTGGGGAGCGCCGTCTCAGCAGAGGCTGAAGTCTCCCCCGTCCTCCTCTCCTCCCTTGGAGCATTACTCTCCAGCCCTAAATGCTACTATCCTCATCTGCAAAGATCTTGGGCATGTTTTGTTCATCTCCAGTGCTGTTTTGGAAAAGTTCTTAAGTTGTCAAGAGGTCAGGGGACTACAATAAAATGAAACGGGCAAGACCCTGGGACTACTACATCCTCTCTGCGAAAGGACTTCGGCATCTTTGCATTTTCCCAAAAAGCCTGTCCAGGGCCCTGCACACACAGAGCTCTGGAATAAATAATTGAATCACCTGGGCGGCCACCTAGGCGTAGTGCACAGTCCCCGTGGGCACTGACCCTTGGACTGACTCAGAGGCTCCTTGTGAACTCTAGGAAGGGGACCAGCAGCCCTCAGATGCTGGGCAGTGAGGGTGACTAGTAGCAGTGGAAGAACTCACTGCTCTACTTGTGTCTCCACTTTCTATCTCCATACACTAAGACTGACAATTCTGCTGAAGACACATAGGGGCCAGCGAGGGGGCCAAGCGGCAGGATGGACATGGCTGGAATCCTTCGGCAGAAGCGTGGGCTGCCCGCCAGGGGCTCTGTACTCACCAGGAAGGCTGCCGGCTAGTTTGTGGGTACTGTGGGCGCTGTGGGTAAATGCGGAGTGGGTCCACCTCTTCAGCAGTGGCAGGGGGAAGCTCTCGATGGGGACTGCTTACATTAGCCTTGTCCCAGCGCTCATGGATAGGTGTGATGATTCCAGACACAATACGAGACCGAAGCTCCTCACTGTTCTTGTAGGCCCTGCAGGAAGTAGATGAGGTGTCAACTGCTTGCCGCTGGCTGGCAACCCTGCATACAGTATTCCCGTGGCTGCGGCGGCCTTGGCAGTTCTTGGCATTACGCTTAGACCGTCTGGAAGGGTGGGAACGGGCCGTCCAGCGGGCCTGCGTGAGGGGGGCAACAGCCCGGTGTTGTCTCCGAGATTTGGGCCTGAGCTTCCTAGGCATCTGAGTTGCCCCTCCTCATTTACCACCCCATTAGAAGGAGGTGAGAGTGTAGGGACACAGGGCCTGGACTGGCTACTCCTCTGTACCCACCCTATCCCACCCCACCCCTGATTGTGTGTTCATCATGCGTCATGGGAAGGGTCATGGGAAGGCAAAGCCTCTGCAGGAAGAATGAACTAGGTCCCTGGCCCAGGTAGGCAGAGCTCTGGGGGCGCCAGGAGTAGTTCTGTCACTAAGTCGGGGGCCCTTGGAAGGCTGCTAGGGGTCTCTGTTCTCTGCCGGCGAAAGACAAGCGATGTGAGCTTTAGGTGAGGTACGGAGGCAGCCTGAGGAAACAGAAAATGGGCAGCAGCACTCTAGAGTTCGAAAAGTCAGGTGTTTTAACATGCGCCACATCCTGGGTCAAAAAGCAAACCTCATAGACGTAAAAACTGAAATCATTATGTCCTCTGACCACATGGAATCATACTAAACATGAATACAGAAAGGAAGTCTCTAAATGTGTGGAAATTAAGCAACGTAAGTCTAGATAATACATGAATCAAAGAGAAATCTTGGGAAAAATATAAAACATTGAATAAAAATAAAAATATAACAAATTAAAATATATGGAATATAGCTAAAGCAGTGTTGAGAGGAAACTTCATAGCATTAAATGTTTACACTGGGAAAGAGGGAAAAATAATAATCAAATTTCTGACTGAAGAGCCTAGAATAAGAACAAATTAAACCCCAAACAGGCAGAAGAGATTATAGAGAATAGAAATAAAACAGAAAAATAGAAAAATAATTAAAAAGCTGGTTCTTCCAAAAAAGGGATAAAATTGATAAACTTATGGGAGGATCAGCAAACATAAAGAGAGCGAGGATACACATGTGGAGAATGAAACAGGGTGCTACCACAGCAGCGCTGCTGCCAATGAAAGGGCACTAACAGGCTACTAAGCACGACTTGATTCAGCAACTTATACCGATTCGTCAATAACCACAAACTGTGACAGTTCAGCCAAAATGAAATAGATAATCTGCATAGTTCTACTATAGTAATTAAACTCATACTTAAGCACTCCAAAAAAGAAATCTCCAGGTCCGGATTATTTCCATGGGGAATTTTACCAAACATTTTTAAAAAATTAACATAAAAAATAACATCAATTTATAGTCACTTCGAGAAAATACTAGAGGAGGAAACATTTTCCAACTAATCTTATGAGAATAGTATTACCCTGGTATCAGAACTGGATAATGAGTACAAAGGAAAGAAAACTACAGTGTTTCCTATGCACTTGGGTGCAAAAATGCTCAACAAAATCTAACAAATTGAATTAAAAATACATAAAACGAATTATACACCACAGGATGTATTGTGAGTATGCAAGGCTGGTTCAATATTCACAAATGCTTACCATATCAATAAGCAAAGAAAACTCAAACAATTATACCAAATGATGTAAAAATAGAATTTGATAAAATCCTCCATAATAAGTCCATTCATGATTTTTAAAAAAAGTCTCAATAAACTAGGAATAGAGGGGAACTTCCTCAATTTGATAAAGAACATCTACAAAACACCTATAGCAAACAACACATTTAGTAATGAAAGATGGAATACGATGACTGGGAACAAAGCAAGAATATGCTCTCTCACTTCTCTTATTTAGCATAATACTGAAAGTTCAAGCCACTTCAATTAAGAAAGAAAGAGCAGCCCTGGCTGGTGAGGCTCAGTGGATATTGAGCACCAGACTGCAAAGCAAAGGGTTGTCAGTTCGATTCCCAGTCAGCACATAGGCCTGGGTTGTAGGCCAGGTCCCAAATGTGGGGAACCCGAGAGGCAAACACACATTGATGTTTCTCTTCCTCTCTTTCTTCCTCCCTCCCACCTCTCTAAAAATAAATAAATAAAATCTTTAAAAAAGAAAGAGCATATAGATTAGAAAACAAGGAATAAAACTGCCCCATTTGCAGATGACATGATAGTCTACCTTGAAATTCTCAAGGAATCTACAAAAAACTCCAACACTGAGTTCACTAAGTGTTCAATATACAAGACAAGATGCGAGATCAACACATAAAAATAAACAGCACTTCTATGTACTAACAATGAACATTTGAAAATCAAGGCTAAGAACACCATTTATAATCACCTCTGAAAGAAATAACGAAAACATGTTCAGATTCTATGTCTAAAATTACAAAATGATTAGAGAACCCAAAAATAGACCCACACAAGTACAAATAACTGATTTTTGACAAAGCTGCAAAAGTAGTTCAATAAAAGAACAAAAGGCGGTGAAGCAATTAGATATCCACAGGCAATAAAATGAACCTCTACACCTAAACCTCACATGTTATATAAAAATTAACTTAAAATATATCTTTTTATTTTTATTTTTATTTTTTTATCCTTACCCAAGGACACTCTTCCATTGCTTTTACAGAGAGGGGGTGAGAGGAAGAGAGAGAAGGAGAGAAACATTGATCGGCTGCCTACTTCCCGTACACGCCCCACCAGGGGAACTAGACCTGCCCAGGCCAGGAATCGAACTCGAGACCTTTTGGTTCATGAGACAATGTTCCAACTAACTGAGCCACACTAGCCAGGGCAAATCACAGATTTTAATGTACAACAAAACTACAAAATGTTTAGAAAAAACATGGGAGATATTTGGGAATTTAGGGCTAAGCAGAGTTCTGACAATTGAGACTAAAAGCAAAAATTGATTAAATATCTAAATTCAAAACTTTTGCTTTGCAAAAGACCATGTAAAGAGAAAGAAAAAACGACAGTCCAAAAGAAAGTACTTCTAAACCACCATCTATTAAAGGCCTTGCAACTGAAATATATCTAAGGAAGGCTCAAAATTACAACAGTAAAAAAAAAAAAAAAAAAAAAAAATTCCAATTAGAAAATGGGCAAAGACATGAAAAGATATTTTGCCAAAAAAGATATACAGATGGTAAATATACACATGATAAGACGCTCAACATCATTAACCATCAGGGATATGCAAATTAAAACCACAATGAATTATCACTATACAACTATCAGAATAACTAAATGAAAAATAGCGAAAACGCCAAGTGCTGGTGAAGATACAGAGATACCGCATCACTCACGTACTGGTGGTGGATGTGTAAAATGGTATGGGCACTCTGGAAAAGCATTTAGCAATTTCTTAACCTAAATGTGCAATTACCATTGTACTCTGGGTATTTATTGCAGAGAAGTGAAAATTGTGTCCACACAAAAGCCTGTACGTGAATGTTAACAGCAAAAAATTGGAAATAACCCAGATATCCTCTAAGTAATGAATGATTAAACAAATCAATACCATTAAATACTACTGAACAAAACAAAGGAACAAGATGCATGCGACAACTCAGATGGATCATAAGGGTATTATGCTGAGTGAGAAAAACCAATCCCAAAAGCTTACAGACCGTATAATCCCACGTATACATTTTTGAAATGACAGAATTTTAGAAATGAAGAATGAATAATGGTCGCCAGGTTAGGGATGGGAGGGAGAGTAAGTGTGGCTATAAAAAGGCATCAGAGGGACCCTGGTGATAGAAATGCTTAGTATCATTGTATCATTATATCAATGTCAAATCCTGTTTGCAAGAGCTAGTACAGTGTGTAGAATGCAGTATAGTTTGTAGAATGTAGAGTCTCCCTGTGTTATTTCTTACAACTGCATGTAAGTGTACAATTAAAAGTTTAATTAAAAACACATGTATTATATAACCATAAAATAAAGTGAGGTGAGAAGGGATCAGTGGTTTCAGATATTCTCTAGCCTAGAAGGAGGACCAGGAAGGCAAAAGAGAAGGCCAAGTGGATGGAGCTCAGGGACCTCCATTTCCTGGTCCCGGCTTGTCCACCAGAGCACCTCGACTTTAACTAGTTTAGCAACAATCCTGAGCATACTGTGCTTGAAGAAAGAGTACCATGGTTAGAAAGTGATAATACCTGCAATGGCTTGAAGGTGCTAAGGGCTTGTGGTCCATTCATTCTTACAAAGAAAAGCTTTCTACTTAGAACACAGAGCTATGGGGACTCTGCTGCTTTCCTGACCAAGTTTGTTGGAGGGGATAAATAAATCCAACTCCTCTTTCCTTTCCAATCAGATAAACTGCTGTGTGATGCACTAGGAAGACCTCTGATCTCCCTATGGAAGATGTTTACCTGTACAACTCGGGCCTGATTCAAAAACTACCAAGAGAAGTTCTCACCCAATTTCTAAATCTCAGCAGAACTGCAATTTTGATAGTAGCAAAAGACAGCTTGTCATCTTGTCTAACACAGAAAGGGCATGGCAGAAAGAAACAGGTTTGCACTCCTTGGCAAACTGCAGTTTGCTCACCAAGGGTCACAAATAACTACCTAAAACAGACAAGACATGCCATGACATTGTAACGGGGAGGGCCACATGAGGGAAGGGGACTAGAAGCTGGCAGCTCAGTGCTCCTAAGGCAGAAGAGCGAGGTGTGATCTGTACCCTGGCTTTCAAAGCCTCAGTTGCCATGGAGATGGTTCCTAGTGATCAGATTTTTCTCCCTTTGCGTATTTACTAAGAAGAGCTTGGGCCCAGCACTGAGCACTCTGTGCTGACATCTCATTTCATTCTCAGAACAACACTCTGAAATAGTACTATCCTGTCCCTCATTTCACAGTAATCAACAAAACACCTACATACAAAACCCCAGCAACAAATATATTTAAAAAATAAATAGATGGAAACATTATAATCTTTCTCAGTATTGCTGAGGCAACTAAATGCTTTAATGTGCATGAACAGCATAATAGAGGCCTGCGTTCTTCCATGAGTTTTGTCAATTTCTTTCCCAGTGGGGTTTCAGAATGAAGAAGTCAAGAGAGAGACCACACTCCAAATGCCCTTCCCTTATCTTCTTAAAGGGTATGGTGGGCTCCTGGTATGGGGAGCACCCACAAGAGCAGCTCTGCCTTGATTCCTTTGTCTACTGCATGCAAAACAGCCCCAGGGCCTGCCTTCCAGAAGATCACAGGCTACTAGGGGAGATCAGCTCTGAGAAGTTAATCATAAAATATCCATTTACTAAACTCTTGAAAGGTTGTTTCAAAACACCATACATGGAGGGCAGGCCAGGAAGGCTTCTCTGTGGAGCTGCCATTTAAATGGAAACTGAAGGAGGCACAGGAGCTGGCTGTGAGGCAGCTGGGAGGGCCGTGCCTGGCAGAGGGAAGAACCCTGAAGAGGGGAGTGCGCCGCGGCTGCGACACAGGGAAGTGGCCGGGACACAGGGAAGTGGCCCAGAGGAGGTGCGAGGGCTGGGGCACCAGGCTTTAGGCCTCATCAGGGTTTCTGTTCTTTATCTTCAGAGAAATGAAAATTCACTGAAGGGGTTTTTTTGCTTGTTTGTAATTAAAAAGATGTTTCAAACTGTATCAATGTAAGATTTTAAGTGCACACCCACATGACTGTGCAGTCACCGCTGCCACGCATCTTCAGAACTCTGTGCCCACCGAGCACCGACCCATTCTCCCCTCTCCCAGGCCCCTGGAAATGATTATTTCACTCTCTGTCTCTATGACTCTGACTAGTCTAGGTACCTCGTGGGAGTGGAATCACACAATATTTGTTTGCGTGTGACTGGCTTACTTAGCATAATGTCCTCAAGATTCATGCTTAAACTTTCCTTCCTTTCTAAGCTGAATAATATCCCACGGTATGTATGTACCACATCTTGTTTATCCATTCATCTGTCCTGGCTATTCATGGATACCTGTGTGGCTTCCGCCTCTTGGCTATTGTGAATAATGCTTCTATGAATGTGGATGTACAAATATCTCTTCAACATCCTGCTTTCAAGTCCGGGTATATGCTCAGAAGTTCAATTGCTGGATCATATGGTAATTTTTTTGAGGAACCACTTTCTATAGTGGCTGCATCATTTTACATTTCCACCAACAGTGTACAAGGGTTCCAAATTCTCCAAAGTTTCACTAATACTCATTCTCTAAAAAAAGAAACTTTTTCTGATAGTAGCCATCCTAACATGTGGAGGTTTTCACCAAAAGATTTTCAAGCAGGGGTTTTTAACCATGATCTGATCTATGTTTCAAACAAGTTGGTCTATTGCTGTGTGGGAAATCGACAGGAGGGTGGTAAGCAGGAGTGGAAGCTGGGATCTCCTCCCACAGAGGTTGCACAGAAGAGGGGAGGAGGCAAAGAGGGGTAGCCAGGCTGTAGGGAGGTAGGGGCTTTGGAAGTCTGAGAACAGGGGAGAAGGTTCAAAATGGTTATTGCTTGATTCTGTACAACTAAACGTATCAGGGTTTCTAGGCACTTCTGATGCCTGTGAATTTATAGTGAGGCCAGGCTTCCTCCAAACTCTGAGGAGGTCAAAAAGGATGGGGAAAAAGTCCCTAGAAGGGAGTGAAGTGGAAATAAATGGGACAAACTATGTATCAAACAGAGAATTTTATTACACTGGAAAAACAAGCATTAATCTAAGTACCTTTTGAACATAATACTCTTGACTGTATATATCCTCAGTGGGACACAAAGGACAAAAAGACCTGGGAAGAAATAGTACTTGAAACTTTACTTAGATTTGTTCTTGGGAGCAAGAAGCAGCAGTTCAGAAACTACTTATGTGTATTTTAGAATCAAACAAATAAGTAAATATATTGATGCCACTGGACATCAGAGTTCTCACCGCAGAAGGGAGGTACAAGGATGGAGTAAGAGATTAAGAATCCCGTGGGGTTAGATTTAAAAAAAAAAAAAAAGTATCAGTTTGAAATCTGAAACTTTCCTTAAAGTTTGATTTTCTTAACAACCTTCCTAGCTCTATTCCCTGACAAGGCCTGGAACCAGGGACATCCTTAGTCTTAATGAACACATTCAGGGGGCAGGTTTTAGTTTTGAAATAATATCCCCTAAGAACCATGAGGTGCCTTACAAAAATGGCTAATTTCAAAGCAGGGGCTAGGAAAGGGCAAGGTGAGGCTAGAGTATCTTTTTGTGCCAGAAAGTATGAAAACACCCAGAGGATGAGGACATACTGAAAGGACAAAGTGGGCAGCCTGAAGGGGCTCCTACGGGCCGACTCTGGAACAACCTCACCATTCAAAGAATGACAGAAACGGACTATCCTGCTGAACAAAAGAGGAATCCATGAGTCTATACTGATATTTTAAAAATTAAAAATAAAGGGGACAAGGAAATATTTCTTAAAAAATGCTCATAAAAGCAGAAAGAATACTAAGCATAGCCAATTATTATTTTATAATCATCACAATAATAATTGATTCAGGCAAGAAGCATCAATAGCTGTTAAAACCACTGGCTGAAAGACCATTAGGAAGCAGATTACTCAGTCTGTCTATAATCCCACACAACACTTACTAAACACAAAGGAAAACAAACGCTTCCCCTATAGAGAAGGCTGGCAGATAACTGTCATAACCGAGTGCTTAAACTGAACAAAATCCACTGTGAGAGACATCACAAGCCTGATGTGAAACACTGAGAACGTGGCCTCAACTATGTAGTGTTCTTGTCGAAGTGTTCAACCTACATCAAATATGAAGAAACAATATGATAAATCCAACAGGAAAAAAAATATGAACATTCTACACAACAACTGACCTCAAGTCTTCAAAAACACCAATGCCACTAAAAAAAAAAGTCTATGAAACTGTTCCAGGTTAAAGGTAATTAAAGAGACATGAAAATAAATGCAATGTGTGGTCTTGGTTGGATAAGAAAAAACATCAAACCAAAACTCAAAGACTAGCTGGCTAAAAAGGGCACCGCTGTGACAAGGGCAGAAATCTGACCACGGGCCGTGAATTAGGTGGTACCAAGGTATCAGTGGTACATTTCTGAGTGTGATAACTGTACTAAGATTATATAGGAGAATGCCCTTGTAGAGAGATAAATGCTAAAATATTTAGGGGTTAAGGTTCGTAAGGTCTGGAAATAATTCTCAGACGGTTTGAGAACAAAAGAGCATATAAAAAAATTAAGCAAATACGGCAAAATGTTTAAAAAATTGGTCGATCTAGGTGATGGGTATAGGGCTGTTCATTGTAATGGTTTTGCAAACCATTTTTTCCGTAGGGCTGCAAGGTTCAAAATAAAAAGTCTAGAGAATGGAAAGACAAGCACGACTAGGAAAATATATTTAAAAACACATACATGAAAAAGGACTTACTAAAAATATACAAAGAACTCCTAAAACCCAACAATAAGAAAACAATTAAAAAATGGGCCGAAGGCCAGAACAATCGCCTCAGGTACAGATGGCAAATAAGCATATGAAAAGATGCCCAACATCACATGTCATTAGGGAACTGCAATTAAAATAACAGTAAGATATCAATACACACCTATTAAAATGGCCAAAATCTGAACCGCTAATGCCAACAAATGCTGACGGGAACGTTAAATCATACAGCCACTTTGGAAGACAGTTTGGCAGCTCCTTACAAACCTAAACATACGCCACCACCACCAAGAGTGAACCCTAAAGTGAACTAGGGAGCCTGGGTGATAATGTGCATCAGTATAGGTTCCTCCATTTTTACCAGTGCACGATTTTAGCAGGGATGCTGACAGTGAAGAAAGCTCTGTGTGTGTGTCCTGGGCTGGGGGTGGGCGGCAGGAGCTACGTGGGAATTCTGCGCTTTCTGCTCAATTTTTCTGTGGAGGTAAAACTGCTCTAAAAAGTAGTCTATTAAAAAAAAAGCTGGGGGTGGAGTGGAGACCTGACTGGGGACACGGTTTTCCCAGGAGCCGACTCTGACTGACTCCATCGGCCCAGCCCCATCTCTGCTCCATAACCACGACAGCACTTGCGGACTCCTGGCTGCATGGCTTTATTCCACGTGGCATTTCCCACACAAGTCTTCTCTTCAAGTAAATTAAAAATAGGAAAAGAGAAGTGAGAAGTGACTGTGCCCAGGAGTGAAAGATCCCTCTTCTAACCTTCCTTAATGCCCTAGCTACCTCTACTCTGTCCCTTATATCTGGCCACTGGTTCTCGCTTTTTTCCCCAGGGAAAACTACCAGGTAGAGAAGTACCTGTGGAAGTCAGTCAGGTGTTCTGAATCGATATAATCATCCAAGTTGAGGGTCAAGTCTGACACTTGCTCTGAGCCATATTCCTAGAAAAATAAAAATAAAAATTGAGAGACTGGGAATATTTCTGGGCCAAAGAAATACATATGTGCATACAGAGAGAAATACAAGGACTATCTGCAATGTAGGAAATACCCTGCTAATGCTTGGGGACTTCTTTGACTCAGGAATATTGTTTTCCTGAGACAGAGCCCAGAAAACCTACTTCCTAGGCCCAGTTACAGGTATGTAACTGAGGTTCCAAATGGATGCATGAGTTCACCTCAGAGGTGGGTGACATGGGGAAGCAGGCTGAGCAGGAGACAGACACCTTGATAACGAGGGCTCGGAGCATCAGTGGCTCCTGAGAAGCAGCAGCCCCGGGGCTGGCCAGCACCCAGGGCAGTGGCGCCAGCAGCGGTTTCCATGGCGCGGTCTGGGGCATTATGCTGGAGGCCCGCTATGAACCTGTTTTCCAGCCCTTCCAGCAACTCGATGAGCTACTCCAATGCTTTAATAAACCAGTCTGTTTAAACTAACCTGAGGAGATGTTGTTGTTTGTAATTAAGGAACTTGTCTGATTCAAGATCTAAGTGTTCATCAAAGAGGAAAGGGATAAGTAAGTCACAGTATCACGGAATACTGCATAGCAAATTAGTAAGGTACATCTTTATGCGTTCCCATGGAAAGACTTCCAAAACATACCGAGTGAAAAGAGCCAGGAGCAGTACAATACAGACTGTATGATACTTTCATAGCAACACACACAGGCAAGCGGATTACAACGTAATGAAAAGAAAATCCCTGCCCTCCTGGTGCTGATTGTCCAGTGACAGAATACAAACACTAACCCAAAGCATAAACAAGTACCTAATTATACACTGTGGTACCAGGCAGGAAAATAAAATGATGAAGGAGAGAGGAACAATTTAGATTTTTCTGATAGGTGAGAGTAGGTAGTCAAGACTGAGCTTTTTGAGGAAGTAAAAAATGAGGTAGCAGTCCTGGCTAAAGAAAGGATGAAGGGGGCGGGGGAGGGTAGTGTGTGGGGGTGTGTGTGTATGTGACCCACAAGAGAGGGAAAGAGCTTTCCAGCACAGGAAACAAGAAATGTGACTGCTCCAAGCCAAGGCAGCAGATAGCAAAAGAACTAAAGAACTAAAAGTAGCCCTGGCCGGTGTGGCTCACTTGGTTGGAGCATCATCTGATAAACCTAAAGGTTGAGGGTTCGATTCCTGGTCAGGGCATATGCCTAGGATGCAGGTTCAGTTCCTGGTCAGGGTGCATATGAGAGGCAACTGGATCAATGTTTCTCTTCCTCCCTTTCTCCCTCCCTCCCTCCTGCTCTCTAAAATCATTCAGCATGTCCTTGGGTAAGGATAAAAAAATAAAATAAAATAGAAGAACTAAAAGTAGCCCTCTGGAGCTATGGCGAGTTTCTGCCTCCCACAGCTGTCAGTGAATGGATTTATCTTAATTTACTTAATGATTCCCCTGTGATGCAAAGTCCCCCCTTTACAATACCAGGTGGTGAAAATATTTGAGCACAAGCTTTTCTATGTTTAGAGAAAGTGCGAGAAGTAGGATCATTGGGTAAAGGCCTCACTCACAAATATTTAGGGCTCTGCATCCACACAGTTAAATGGGTTTAACAACACGATCCCAGCATCCACTCCCATCAGCAGGCCCCGCCTTGTCTCAGAGACTCACCAGCACATTGATGATCATGCTGTTCTCCACAGTGACAGCCTTCACAAGGAGCTTTCTGGACCCATCCTTAGACTCATACCGGAGAACGTACAGGTCTTTGTTGCTGTTCCATTCAGCAGGCAGCAGCTCTGATTTCTTGTCATTGGGACCTGGCTGAGAAGACACCAGGGTTGAAAGGTCACAACCTAAGAACACAGAGCTGTAAAGGACTTTCCAGACAATCGAATCCCATCCCTCACTTCAGGGATGAGGTCATGGAGGTCAGGAGACATAAACTGTCCAAGGCCCTACAGAAAGGTAGGGGTCTGGGACCCAGGTCTCCTGCCTCCCGCTCTTGCTCCTCTCTCATCCCTGACTGCCTCTGTCACACAGACCTGGGACCTGTCAGGAATCGGCAGCCTTGCTGCAATAATCATCTCCTCACCGTCCTCCTACCCACAAGAAGGCCAATCATCTCCAGGGATACTGTGAAATTCTAAGGTAGTGTTTTTTTAAAGTTTGGACCTTGGGCCGTCTACAATAGGATCACTAAAGTGCCAACTAAAAATACAGATTCTGATGCATCACCCCCTCCAGGCTATTGTACTGGTTTAAAAAACTTATGAACAATCTCGCACACATATGAAATGTAGCAGACATACAAGATAAAAAAGATTTATAAAACGGACACCTACGTATCCACCACCAGCTAAAGAAATAAGAGTACTGCCAGCACCGCGGGCTCCTTGAGTAGAGCCTCAAAGAAGCTCCCTCCCCCCTCCTGATGGGTAGTTACTACTCTGTATTTCTAAACATCTTTACTTTTCCTTACCTAAAAATATATTGTTTCAAATGTTTTTGAATTTTATATAAGTTGTATTACTTTTATCACTTGCCTTTTTCATCTGGCAGTTTTTTGAGATTCATCCATGTCAATGCATTGAGCTAGAGCTGCTTCACTCTACAGCTTCTCATTGCTCTGTAGCTCAGAGCTATATAGGATGCCATTGTATGAAGACGCTGCAAGTTACACCTTCACTTGTTGGTAGGTATTTGGAGTGTGTACAGTTTACCTGTTTAGCTATTATAAAGATGACTATGAACATTATTGTACATATCTCCTAGTACACGTGGATAAATTTCTACACAGTATGTCTGGGGGAAGAAATTTTAATTTTTAAGATAAAGTGAAATTGTTTTCCAAAAAGGCACTGAATTACACTCCCGTAAGCAATATATAAGAGTTCCTGTTGTTCCACGTAGTTGGCAAAGCTGCTACTGTACACTTTAAAAATTTTTGCCAACCTGGTGGGTATAAAAATGCATCACTGAGTTGTGATGTCTTCCTTTCTCTTCTTTTTCAGTAATGCTATGACTTTCCTTTTTATACACTAAAGTTTGAAAAATAGTTCTCAAACTATTTTTATAGTAAGAACTAACATAGTGATTTCCAGGTGGGGAGAAATTTCTTAAACAAGACTGACAAAAGAATTAAGGTTTTACCTTTGAGACTCTTTGTGACTTAAAGTTTCTCTTCAACATCAGACACTACAAAGTTAACACTAGGAGGAGATATTTGCCACGGCTACAAATGAAAAGGATTAATACTTAGCACATAAAGGGGATGCTTGGAAAACAGATGTGAACCCACTTGGAAAACTGGCCAAAGATATGAGCAAGCAAAAGTAAGAGCAGCTGACAGAGTACAGAGAGCTGTTCAACTTTACCAGCACTCAGAGAAGCACAGGCTGAAATAATGAGATACCAGGTTATACCCATCAGATGACTGGTTATTATGCAGATTTCTGGGGTTTTGCCAGGTATTGGTGTAGGTGTGGGAAGAATGAGGACCTCTAGACACTGCTTGCTGGGGCCGCTTAAACTCTTACAACCCTGTTGGAGGGCAACCTGGCAGTATTTCATGCCATGAGGTGAGCTGATGCGCCTCGACCCAAAACCTCCACTCCTGGAAGAAACCTGTGGACAGAGGCACAGGGGACATGACTAGGAATCTCCATCACCTAAGTGGAGGTGAAATGAAGAGTGTGCTCACAGAGGAAAATCACACTGCAGTGAGAAAGAACAAACTAGATGCAACTGGGGCATTAAAAAGTTTAAAAAACATATGACAAAGAAAAGTCAAGAAAACAAAGAAATTTATAACTGGGTGACATTTATGCAAAAATTTTAAAAATGCACAAAAAATCTTTTTATAATGGATGCGTATTTATATCGCTAGACATGGACAAAGCGGACTGGGAAGCTCTGCATTCATGAGAATATAGTGGGAGAAGGTGGGACCAAAGATGAAGAACAAGGACAAAAGACAAAGGTCCAGCAATGCAGGCCTTAAACACCCCAAGGAGAGCCGGATGCCAAGAGCGGAGAATTTGGGGGCTCTCCTCCTCGGTCATCCCTGGCACTCAGGAATCCAGTGGGGAAAGAGGACCTAAATAAAATCCTGGATGTTGCAACTGGCATGGTTTGAAAGCTGGCTGCCTGACAAGGAAGCTCACAGGCCTGAAGCAGAGAAACGAGAGTGACAAAAAACAAAAGTGAAACTAACTGAACCACTCTGCTGAGAAAGAGAAGCTCCTTCATCCCAACTGGGCAAACTTCCTGTAACATGTTCAGTGCTATGGATTTAAGCTTTACTTTGGAAGCTAAGAATTTGATAATATGCCTTTTTTGGTTCTGTCAAGGGCGCTTGAATATAAAGCCTCCATCTACAGCAACCGATCAGAATTTTTTCTCGAATACAGATAATTCAGTGTGCTCAGTATCCCACAACCTCTGGCTTCCAGAGCAAGGCAGAATCCTGGGGCCGGGTGAGGCTGACGCCTCTCACTGCAGTGTTCCCCAGCCCACGGGCTGCCCTGATATGGGGAAAACGGGAGGTAGGGGGGTGCGGGGGGTGGGGGGGCGCGGGGGGCGGGGCGCAGAGTGACTGGCCCTGGCGATAGCAGTCCGCCATGGCTTCACACTGCCCTCTAGGCCTCAACATCAAATATCAGGCCTTCCAGAAAGCTACACCTGGAAAGCAGCCAAAATGCAGTAGTGTAGTTTAACTCCCTCGGATGAAAAATCTAAGTAAGGGGGCTGACGGAGGCTGAGAGCTCCCCAAAGTCACCAGAAGTCAGGCACAGAACTAGGTTTGGCATTCAGAGCTTCTGGCTGCCCGGGCTGTGGCTGGAGAAGATTGTTCCCAGCCAGGTCCACCAGACTGGCCCCAAGAAAGTAAATAGAGTTGTCCAGTCAGGCAAACACCTGGGCCTGGAAGGATTCTTCAGTGATCTTGAGTACATCCCAGTGCCTCTGGGCTAAAATGCATACAAAGAAACTCCAACAGATCATTCCGGACATTTTCTTTCATCATAATTCTAAGATTCCCAACAAAAGAAAACAAAATTCTCTAACTTAAGTCTATGGCCATCTCTGGCCCCCCGCCACCTAAACCACTTGACACAGCTGTAAAGCTCTTATGAGGCGTGGTGCTGACTTCAAGAAAGAAATCCAAATTCAAACATTGGCTTTTTATTGAAGCCAATGAATGCACTTCTTTCCTAATCAAGTTTTACGTACACAATTCCCCAGTACCAAAGACGACAAAACCAACAAGGAGACAATTTAGCTTTTTATTTAACTGCCAATATATTATGTAATCAAGTGCATGCACACTTTTGGGACCTTCCTCTCTCTTTTATCACCCCAGAAGGGTGCGGCATAGGAGGTGGCTGGAGAGGCAACATACACATCCTCTGAGCTTGGCAGACACCACTGGTCTCCAGAGTCTTCTGGTCCCAGGCCAGAAAATTAAACCCTCTCTTAAATAAATTAATAGGAAAGATGCTTCTCTAAAGGGCTTGGACTCTGAATACAAGTAGACTCAGCAGAAGTGAGAGGAGGACAAGTGCAACCTGAGCTCCAATAGCACTTAAAAGAAAAGGGCAAAGAGCAACAAAAATACACTCTCGTGTGCGATGCCAACACCCGTTCCCGAAGAGGGCATGCAGGATTTAGCACGGGGTGGCCGTGCCAGCAGCGGGCAAAACCTTTCAAAACCCTCATTCCCAGTCTCCCTGGCCTCCCCTATGATGTGTGGAGACAGCACCATTTTCTGCAAGAACTCAGCACATGGCACCATGGACAGAGTGGAACTAGATGGACCTTTGGGAATTAGTTAAGGATCTTTTATTATTATTTTTAACCAGTATTAAAATGAGATCGCATTCTTTCTGCACACTTCACCTGGAAATTTTGGGGCCCAGAGTGTATGGCAAGGGGATGATGCTGGCTGGAATGAGGCAGTAGCCTATGTGAACTAATGTCCCTAAGCCGTCAAAGTGACTGAGAGTTGCTGATGGGACGTGAGAGAGGATGAGTGGCAGACGCAGATCTGCAGTGTTGATACGTATTTTTGGGACGGAGGAGAGAGAACAAAAACGCATTCTGGGGAGAGAGGTTCTGACTGTGTATTGGAGCAGCATTAGTTGGCTGGAAGTAAATAAGGAGAGCGAGGTGCATGGGGCGGGAGAGAAGAGGGCAAACATGTTAGATCTGAAAGAAAAGACAAGGGCTGCAGGGAGCTGAGGGCCGATGGGGGTGCTCTAAGGCCAGGACCAAGTCTTAAGCCCCCTCCCCCATCCTACTGTCCCTCTGCACCAGCCTACACATCAGCTTCCTGAGAGAACTTCCACAGACAGACAGAAATGAAATGATTGGGGCGAGTGAAAGAGCTGTTAAAGATCAGAAAGCTGGAGTGGGACCGGTGAGGGACAGAAGGTTTCTGTGCGGGAGGCTATACACTGAAAGGGGAAGCCTGACACCTGGGAGTGGGGACCCTGTCTGTACCTCGTCCCAAGGTCTGAAATGATGAAGGTAAAGTAAGTGGAATGAAGTGCAGAGTGAACAGGCAGGCCAGAAAGTTGCATTTTGGAGGGAGAAATGGTTCCTGCTTCGGGTGTGTGAAAGGCTGGCCCCTTTTCTCCAGCCTTATCTCCAGTCCTGGAGGCCCCCGGAGGGATGAAGTATGTGAGAGCCTAGAGGTGGGGACAAAGGATACTAGGTGTGTATCAGGAGTCTCAATGAGAAACTTGAGGTCTGCGGGCGAGAAGACCCAGAAACCCATGACAGTTCTTGTGCTTCTGATTCCCATTGGTGGGAATAAAGTGAGAGAGGGCTGTGGTGGTCTTGGTCACTAGTTCTGAAAGATAGAGGAATGGGGCAGCCAGGGATGTGGGGCAGGGCCTGGATCTACGTGCTCGGATGTACAAACCACCTTTAAGGAAGGGTCCCTAAGCTTGGTGCAGAAGAGGCAAAGTTGAAGACTCTGGAGGTTTATCTGAGAAACTAAAAATGGATTAGCGGGCTTGAGAACTGACACAGTTAGAAATGAGAGTAAGGTTAAAAATTTCACTACTAGATGCCAGGGGTGAGGCGCCCAGTTCCCCTGAGCTGGTCTAGGTTCTGAGAGTGAGAAGAGAGCAACAGTGGGGGGCAGGCTTGCCGCTCTGAGTGTGTGTATGTGAAGAGCATGGCAGGGCAGGTATTTCCTCTGGTAGAGTAGAAGGCAAATAAAGGGGCAGCAAGGGGGCCAGGCCCAGTTCTCACAGGAAGCTGGTGTGTAGGATGAGAGCCACAGGCGAGCAGCAGGGAAGACCAAGGAAGGCTACAGCCAAGGGTTAGTGAGGCAGGCTGGGTCCGGAAGTTCTGGGGCTCTGCGGGGATGACAAGGGCCCCAGAGGCAGAGCCTGAGGATGGGAGAGCAAGAGGGGCTGGTCCTGTAGGGACAGCTGTGCCCAGCAAACCTTACCTGGCCCTTTCATCAAAGGTGTATGTGTGTACGTGTGTGAGGTGCTTGCTTTCCAGAGCCTGAGTTGGGGATGATAGCCCTGAGTGGTCTGAAAAGGATGAGGGGCGTTTGCGCTTTTTGGGCCATGCTGAGGAAATGAAGAAAGGGCCCTTGACTGGGGCTGAGTTGGTCAAGGCTCACCCCTTCACCCGTGCTTGGATCCAGTTATCTGGCGGAGGCTCCAGGACAGTATGCGGGCAGTACTGTGTGGGAAGGGGTTTACTGGACACTTCAGGCGGGTGAGGAGTGCGGAGGGGAGCTACGCCCGTCTCAGTGCCAGGTCCACACAATCCTGACCTCGGAGGCTGCCAGGCTCTGCTGAAAGCAAGTTTCAGACCGTGGGTTTTCAATTACGTGCCAGCTCTGTTGTCGTAAGGGGCTTTGAGCTCAGCTGGGACAGTAAAGCACCTCCCCAATCCTCAGACTGTACCAATGGTGCCATGAACCCCCATGTCCGAGAGTTGGGAGAGTCGATGGTTAAGTACTCTTGACCAGGCCTTCGGTCCAATGGGTTTGGGCAGAAGACGCCTTAGCCCCTCCACCCTAGCTCCGAGTTGGCTCCGTGGCGTACCTGATCGCCGGCACCCAAGCTGTAGTAGCCGTGCGTCACCACCTCCCAATGCAGGAAGCAGACCAGCGCGTCCTGCGCACAGGTGATCGCCGGCGCCGCCGAAGCGAACAGTACCTCCAAGCCCGCCATGGGCGCCCCCGGCTTCTGCGGGGCAGAGGAAGGAAACGACAAAGTGCGTTGAACCGACTTGGCCCTCCGAGTACTGATGACCCCGCACGGAAAACCCGCTTGTCCTAGTCGCCTCTCCACCTACGGCCAAAATGGAGACGCCCGGGGTAAGGGGGCGCGGCCACCGGAAGTAGCTAGAAAGGGTGGTGCAGCTGTACGAACGCTCCGGGGCTGGAAACTAGAGCGCGCACTTCAAGGTTCCGGCAGGGAGCTCGCGGGCGGGGCGGAGTGGGGCGGGGCGGGGCCGGGCCGGGGCCGGGCCGGGCCGGGCAGGGAGGGGAAGGGAGAGGTTCCAGGGGGCGCGGCCGCTCGAAGCTGGAATCCCGAGCTTCTCCGGTAGCTCGGAGAACGACCCTCGGCAAGGAGTGTGTTGTGTCCTCGAAAAGAGGCCACCTTGTTTTCAACCACAGACTTCTCATCCCCAGAATGGGGTGGGTGTATGCCAGTGGGGGAAGATGTAATGAAATATGGTAAATATATATTCATAATAATTGGCTATTATTTAGTTCCTGCTACGTGCCACATTATTCGATATGCTTTTCTACTCGTATTCATTTATTTAATCCTCATGACCCGAGCTTGGAAGGTTGGTATTAATGATAGTCCCATTTTACAGATGGGTAGACAGAAGCAC
Organism: Pteronotus mesoamericanus; assembly: GCF_021234165.1. Classification (NCBI taxonomy): domain Eukaryota; kingdom Metazoa; phylum Chordata; class Mammalia; order Chiroptera; family Mormoopidae; genus Pteronotus; species Pteronotus mesoamericanus. The sequence goes on along the minus strand of NW_026555105.1, from coordinate 21,505,080 downwards.
AGAATTTCAATTTGACCAAGATGACACAGCCAGACAGTGAATGGCAGAGATGGTATGGCAACTTAGCTATCTGGCTCCTAGGATAGCATATTAAATATTTATTGTGTGCTAGATCCTGTGCAAAAACTTTGACATCACCCTAACCACAATTCTATAAGGTACGTTTCATTATCATTTCATTTTGCAGATGACAAAACCAGCTCAGAAAATTGAGGCCGTGTCTCCAGAGAAGACACAGCTGCGAGCTGCTGAGCTCGAGTTCCTGCTCCACTACCACATTTCAATAGTTTTCTTGCCTGTCTCCGTCATGATTTTTACCACCTATTATTCCTTCAACAGATTTCTTGAAATCAGTTTCTCATCCCAGTCAGCACTCCGCTGCCATCCGTCATCATCTCTCGTTTCAACGCCTGCACCTCTGAACTCTGAACTGCCCTAGTCTATCTCTGCTTCCCTAAAGTTTGTTCTACATTCTGCAACTACAGGTTCTTTTAGAACGTACACCTGACCACATCCATTCTCTGCTCAAACCCTCCCAATGCTCCCATCACACTCGAAGGAAATGTAAAGTCCTTCCCACGGTCTGAAGGAACCTGCATGTGGTCTGCAAGCCCCCACCCCTACCTCCCTCTGACATCATCTCTAACTCTCTCCTAATCATCTGTATTCTTGCCTGCAATAGCCTTGACTCCCATCTTCTCTCACACCCACATCTGATCCAACAGCAAAGCTACGCACCTTTACCCTCCAAATATATTCTGAGTCTGACTGCCTCCACCCTGGTCTGATCTAGCATCTCATACTTGGACTACTGCAGCAGCTTCCTACGCAGTCTCTCTCCTTCACATGTTCTGTTCTCCTGGATTTTGCATGTACTGCTGTTACTGCCTGGAGTAGTCTTTCCCCAAACATCTGCATGGTTCATTCCCACCTTTTATTTATTTATTTTTAATTGTTGTTCAGTTACAGTTGTTCCCATTTTTCCCCTATTACTCTCTCCTGCCATGCGCACCCCCTCCCACATTCAGTCCTCCCCCTCTCCATTGTCTTTGTCCATGGGTCCTTTATACATGTTCCTTGACTTGACCCTTCCCCTTCTTGCTCCTCTTATCCCCCTTCCCCCGCCCCTCTGGTCACTGTCAGTTTGTTCTTTATTTCCATGTCTCTTGGTGCAAACTGTCCCACCTGGTATCGGGGATTGTAGCCTCGCTGACAGGTGAGAAAGCCCCAAGGCTGGAGCTGAGCAAGGAGACCTTGAGAAAATAGGTCACCGAGGAGACAAAACCTGTCCACCTGGCAGGGGAGCAGCCTCTGCCTCCCTCACATCACCCTGTTTGGCCCCAGAGGATGGCTGGTTAATCAGTGATGGGTGATACCCCTCGATGGCAGGGGCAACCTGAGACAGGCACAGTCACATGGGGGCCAGCAGGGAAGGACTTGGCGAAACGAAGGGGCAAAAGACCCCTACCCCTCGGCTTTGTCATAGCTGGAGTCCTCATTCTATCTGAAAGAAGTCTCCTTATCTCTTTGCTGCTCTGCCCGCTGCCTGACCAGGTCAGTGAAACAATTCTACAGGCAGGTATAGCCCTAAACTGGATTGGGCAGTTCCCAGGGACAATTAGACCTGGAAAAGGAATGCATTAGATCCTATGAAACTTACTTTGCTAAGAATGCCCCCGAGTTAACGAGTACTGATGTTTGGGGTCAAGCATAGAATGTGATCAGTTTCCCATGTTTCAGGGCTGAATGGGTGCCACCCTGTCTACCAGACCCTGACCTGAGGCAAATCTCTGTGTTCCTTCAATCATAGCCTTTGGACATTGATCGATGAGCATTGCATGCATGCTCTATACCCCCTGCGTATATCGTTCTCAATAAAAGCCACTTCAAGAGAAGGGCTCGAGGCATTCTTCACTAGATAGAATTGCCACCTTCTTTTCCTAACAGACCAAGAAGTGTCTGGAATGACTTATTTTATTTTCCTCTATCCACAGTGACCCACGGGGGACTCTGCGTGGGACGCGGCACACTCCATCAGTCTCTGGTTCTATTTTGCTTGCTTGTTTGTTTTGTTGATTAGGTTCCACTTACAGCTGAGATCATATGGTATTTGTCTTTCATTCCTTCCTCTTAAGTGACTCCTCCCCTCACCTCATACTGGCCTCAGCAAAGGGTTTCCCTGACACCCATCCAAAACAACTTCTTCCACTCTTTAACTCCTTACTCTGCTTGCTGTCTTGCAAAGCATTAATCATAGCCTGATGCTATATTAGGTATTTGTTTGCTTATTTATTTAATGGCTCTCTTCTCACTAGACTGTGAAAGGGAGCAGGGATCATGTTTGTCTTGTGTACGGGTATGCCTGACTACCTTCCCAGCTCAATATATACCTATCGAATGCATGCATGCGTGAATTTTTGGCCTGGGCTCAACCGAATCCAGCTAGTCTCACTCAGCCCTTTGCAGTCCACCACTCACTTTGGTAGCTAGACCTGTATCTCTCCAAATTTTGTGTTCCTGAGGTTCCCTTGGGATGCCCAGATTCTTGCACCCTGCCTGTAGAGATTCTAGATGAGCAGGTCTGAGATGGAATGCAGGTATGTTGAGCACACTATAGGTGATGCTACAGCTGGGGCTGTGGAAATCCTGAGATTTACTGCCTGTGGCATAAAACTCTCTGCTCTTTCCACCAAGAAGCTCTGCACTTTCAGGCACCCTTGATTTTGCTTGCTCCATCTCTTTTGCTTGCACTGTCCTTCCCCAGTTGTGTAACATTCCACTGATTCATTCATTCAATCATTTCCTAAACCTCCATGGTCTGGGTTGCCTTAGATGATGATGCAGGCTGTACACTGCACAAAGGTGCCCACCCCGGGACAGCCCCATCCCTAAGTGCCTACACTGTGATCCAGGTCTAGATGAATGAGCCATAGTTCCTGCCCCCGTGGAGCCCACTGTGGGACATGAGTTGTCCCAATCGAGAGCAAAGGAACTGGGGTGTTTTTTCACTCACTCCCTGTCTGCCATATGTTGAGGGCTGCTTCTGGGGACATGAAAAACCCTCAGGCAGAGAATTGCAGGGTTTAGAGAATGCAGCCTTTGGTGCTTAGCAGTGAGTGTTGAAAAGTGAGTGGAGCCCTGTGGCATCCCTCCCCCGACCCCCGCATTAAGGATGAGCCTCATCTTTGAAAGCCTCTGACTCAGCAGCCATCATGAAGTAGGCACTAGCATCTGCCTAGTGAAAAGATACGGTAGCTCTGCCTATTGCACTAGGCTGTGAGTCCCCTGAGGGCTGGGACTATATTCTGTCTACCCTGGATCTCAGGGTCTCTAGGGTTCTCCTTGGATGGTAACAAATGGGAGGTTCCTATGGGGCTGGAGGCTGTCCATGTCTGCCCCAATCCATCCAGCACTTTCTATGGACTTACCTCCATTAATAGGAGTCTCAGTCGTCCCTGTGAAGCCTGTGTGTGGCTGAGAAGGGCAATAGGTGGAAGGTGCCTACCTGGCAGGGCTCCTACTGCCTGGGCAGTGCGGAGCCCATGGGCCCAGGATGATGGAAAGAAGGTGGCAGGTGGTTAGCCACTAGTTTCAGGTTGTCAAGTGAAAGCAATGTGAATATTCCAAGCTCCCTGGAAACTGTCTCCCTGGAAACTGTAGAGGTGAGCTAAGAGGCAGGGCCCATATGGACACTGAGGTAGTATCATTCACCACTGGAATTCTTCTGCTCCTCTTGCCTAGCATCAGTTCACCGTTTCACCTCTTCCAGGCAGCCCCTCATGGCTAATACTGTTCAATGCTAATGGGAACCCAAGACTTCTCATTCCCCTTGTCATTGGGGTGCCCAGTATATTTGACACCTGGAGAAGAGAACTCTATATTTTAAAAATATAACTTTACTATCACTCTACTAGTTTTTTAAAATTTGTTATTGGTGTAAAATACACATAATTTAAAATTTAACTGTCTTAACGATTTAAAAGTATACAGTTTAGTAGTATTAAGTGCATTTGCAGTGCTGTGCAGCCATTACCACCATCTCAGAACTCTTTTCATCTTGCAAAGCCGAATCTCTGTACCCATTAAACAATAACTCCCCCTTTCTCCCTTCTCCCAGTCCCTGGCAACAATCATTCTACTCTCTGTCTCTAAGGATTTGACTGCTCCAGGTACCTTCTATAAGTGGAATCACACTGGATATTTTTGTGTGTGACTGGCTTATTTCATGTACAATAATGTCTTCAAGGTTCATCTATGTTGTAGCATGTGTCAGAATTTCTTCCTTTCTAAGCCTTTCTAAGCCTAGACAATAATATTTCATTGTCTACATTTATTCACGTCAACATATACACAATGGAATGAATATATGTGACATATATATGTCACATTTTGCTTATCCACTCATCTGTTGATGGACAGTTGGGTTGCTTCCCCTTTTTGCCTATTTATGAATAATGCTGCTATGCACATGGGTGTACAAATATCTGAGAAAGACCCCAATTTCAATTCTCTTGGGTATGTACTCAGAAGTAGAATAACCAAACCAATTGGAATTCTATTTTTTATTTCTTGAGGACCCTCCACACGGTTTTCCATAGCGGCCGCTCCACTTACATCCCCACCAGCAGTGCACAGGTGTTCCATTTTCTCCACTTCCTCGCCAGCACTTGCTATTTTCTGGTTTTTTGATAGTGGCCATCCTAATGGGTATGAGGTGGTATCTCATTGCCATTTTAATTTGTATTTCCTAATGATTAGTGATTTTGGGTATCTATTCATGTGCTTGTTGGCCTTTTTGAAGAAATTTCTGTTTAAGTCCTTTGTCCATTTTTTAATTAGGTTGTTTTTAGAATAGACATTATTTTTCTATTTTTTTTATTGTTCAAATACACTTTTCTCCATTTTCCCACCACCACTTTTCTCTGCCTTTTTCTTTTCTTTAAATTTATTTTTTTTAATTGTTCAGATACATTTGTCTCCTCCATTTTCTTGCCACCACTTTCCCCTGCCTCACCCACCCCCACCTCCCACCCTCAATCCTTCCCCACTTTGGCTTTGTCCATGGGTCCTTTATACATGTCCCTTGATTAGACCCTTCCCCTTCTTTTCTCTGTTACCCCCCTCCCTCTTTCTCTTTTGTTACTGTCGGTTTGTTTTTTCTTTCAATGTCACTGGTTATATTTTTCTTGCTTGTTTGTTTTGATGATTAGGTTCCACTTATAGGTGAGATCAAATGGTATTTGTCTATCACCCCCTGGCTTATTTCGCTTACCATAATGCTCTCTAGTTCCATCCATGCTGTCGCGAAGGGTAGTAGCTCTTTCTTTCTGCTGCGTAGTATTCCATTGTCTAAACGTACCATAGTTTTTTGATCCACTCATTCATGGATGGGCACTTAGGTTGATTTCAGCACTTGGCTATTGTAAATTGTGCTGCTATGAATACTGGATGCATAGATTCTTTTGAATTGGGAATATAAATTAATTTTTAGAGCAGTTTCAGATTTACAGCAAAATTGTATGGAAGATACAGAGATTTCCTGTATGCTCCCTGTCTTCACACATGAATAGCTTCTCCTTTTTATCAACATTCCGCCACAGAGTGGTACGTTTGTTATAGTTGGCAACTTTACATCAATGCATCATTATCACCACAGTTTGTAGTTTACATTAGGGTTCACTCATGTGTTGTACATTTTATGGATTTGGAAAAATGTCTAATATCATATTTCTACCATTACCGTTTCCTATTATAGGGTGATTTCACTGCCCTAAAATCCGCTGTGCTCTGCCTAATCATCTCTCCCTCTTCCTAACCCCTAACAACCACTGATCTCTTTACTGTCTCCATAGTTTTGTCTTTTCCAAAATATCATATGGTTGGACTCATACAGTATGTAGTCTTTTCAAACTGTCTTCTTTTACTTAGTAATATGCATGTAGGATTCTCCCACGTGTTTTCATGGCGGTTTTTTTTTTTAGTGCTGAATAACATTCCATTGTCTAGATGTACCACAGTTTACTTAATTTTTTCACCTGCTAAAGGACATCTTGGTTGCTTCTAAGTTTTGACAATTATAAATAAAGCTGCTATAAACATACACATGCAAGGTTTTGTGTGGACATAAGTTTTCAACTCCTTTGGATAAATACCAAGGAGTGTGATTGCTAGATTGTATGATAAGAGCATGTTTAGTTTAGTAAGAAACTGCCAAACTGTCTTCCAAAATGTCTGTACCATTTTGTATTTCCATCAACAATGAATGAGAGTTACTGTTGCTCCACATCCCCATCAGCAGTTCATGTCCTTAGTGTTCTGGATTTTGGCCATTCTCATAAGGTGTGTAGTGGTATCTCATTGTTTAATTTGCATTTCTCTGATTCCATATGGTGTGGAGCATCTTTTCAAGTGCTTATTTGCCATTTGTATATTTTCTTTGATCTTTGGTCCAATATTTAATTGGGTTGTTTGTCTTTTTATTGCTGAATAACTCTTGTTAAGAATTCTGCGTATATTTTGGATTAATGCCCTTTATCAAATATGTGTTTTGCAAATATTTTCTCCCAGACTTTGGTCTGGTAATTTACTCTCTTGATAATGTCTCTTGCAGAGTAGAATTTTTAATTTTAATGAAGTCTAGCTCATTGATTCTTTCTTTCATGAATTGTGCCTTTGATGTTGCATCTAAAAAGTCATCACCAAACCCTAGGTCCTCTACATTTTCTCCTATGTTATTCTTTAGGAGTTTTATAGTTTTAAATTTTATCTTTAGGTCTGTGATTCATTTTGAGTTCATTTTTGTGAAAGATGTAATTTCTGTGTCTAGATTATTATTATTATTTTTGCATGTGGATGTCCATCTGTTCCAGCACCATTTTTTGAAAAAAACCCACAATTTTTCCATTATATTACCTTTGCTCCTCTGTGAAAGGTTAGTTAACTATATTTATGTGGGTGTATTTCTAACATCTCTAGTCTGTTCCACTGATTTATTTGTCTGTGCCTTCACCAGTAGCACACTGTCTTGATTACTGTGGCTGTAGAGTAAATTTTAAGTTCACTAATGTCAGCCCTTCACCTTTGTTCTTCTCCTTCAGTACAGTGTTCGCTCTTCTGGGTCCTTTGCCTTTCCACATAAACTTTAGAGTAAGTTTGTCAATTTCCATAACATAATTTGTTGAGATTTGGATTGGGATTACATTGAATTTATAGATCAAGTTTGGAAGATCGGACATCTGAACAGCATTGAGTCTTACTACTCATGAACATGGGATATTTCTCCTTTTAGTTAATTCTTCTTTGATTTATTTCATCAGAGTTTTATAGTGTTCCTCAAATAGATCTTGAATTTTTTGGTGGAATTTTAAGTTCTCTATATATTCTGCATATTAACCCTTTATCAGAATATGATTTGCAAATTTATCAGATAAGGGATTAATATTTGCCTCTTTACTCTGTTGATTGTGTCTTTGGATATACAGAAGTTTTTAATTTTCATGAAGTTCAATTTGTGTATTTTTTCTTCTGTTGCCTGTGCTTTTGATATTGGAGTCAGGAAACCATTGTCAAATCCAATGCCATGAAGCTTTTATCCTATGTTTTCTTCTGATATTTCTATAGTTTCAGGTCTTATGTTTAGAACTTTGGCCAATTTTGAGTTAACATTTATGTGTAGTATGAGGCAGCGGTTCATCTATTCTTTTGCATGTGGATATCCAGCTTCGCTAGTACCACTTGTAATAAAGACTGTCCTTTCCCCAAGGGTGAATGGTCTTGGCATCCTTGTTAAAAATCATTTGATCATATGTAAAAGGACTTACTTCTGAGTTCTTCATTCTGTTTCATTGGTCTACAAATCTATCTTTATTTTAGTACCCTATTCTTTTAAATACTGTAGCTTTATAGTAAGTTCTGAAATCAGGATCACTCCCCAATCTATATGAAAAATTCTTTAAAATAATAATCACATATTAAGCAACAAAAATTATTTCCCTGATTTATTCTTTTTTCATGAAAGTATAACTTATATATAGTACAAACCCCCCTTTTTAGTGTACAAGTCTAGTTTGATAAGTATACAGTCCTCTGACCACCAGACACTCTAGATATTTCCAGAAAATAGAAAATTTCTAAAAATCATCTTTATTGAAGTATAATTTGCATACTATAAAAACCCATTTAATTGTACATTCAATGAGTTTTGACAAATGTATAAACCAGTGTAACCACCATGACAATCAAGGTGGAGAACGTGACATCGCTCCCAAAGTGTCCTCTCGCCTCTCTGCGGTCAGTCTCTCCAACCTCTGATGCAGGCAACTACTAATCTGCTTTCTATTTCTTTTTTTAAAAAAATACTTTATTTATTTGTTTTTGGACAAAGGGGGAGGAGAGGGAGAGAAGTAAGAGTGCGGTTGCCTCTTGCACGCCCCCTACTGGGGACCTGGCCCGCAAGTGCCTTGACTGGGAATTGTACCGATGACCCTTTTGTTCACAGGCTGGCGCTCAATCCACTGTGCCACACCAGCCCGGACTGCTTTCTATTTCTATAGATCAATTTGACCTCTTGAAATTTCACAAAAATAAAATACATATGTTGGTTTGGAGCCCCGGGAAGCAGATGTCAGAATGGAGTTAGTAGTGCTAGAGATTTACAACAGATAAGGTTTATAAAAATGCGGGGGCCGCACATGAGTAGGTGGGGAGGACTTTCACACCATGATGCAGGTCTAACAGGTGTGAAAAGGAGGGAACTGAATGAGAAAGGGACACGTGGAGCCTCAGGCTTCACTGTAGTTCTGAGGAGTTCAGCCAGCCCAACAAGGAGTCCTACACACAGATCCCATAGGCTCCCACGTTGGGCAGAAGCGGCCAAGGGTCCCTCTTGGGTGGGCTGCTGTGAAGAGCGTGGCCTCAGCGTTATCCCGAAGGTGCTACTGCTGGAGGCTGTTGGTCAACTTCACTCCTCATAATTGGTTGGCAGTTTCTTTCTTTCTTGTTTTTTATCCCCACCAGAGGACATGCTTATTGATTTTAGAAAGAGGGAAAGGGAGGGAAAGAGAGGGGGAAGAAACATTGATGCGAGAAAGAAACACCAATCAGATGCCTCTCGTGTGCATCCTGCCTGAGGACCGAGTCCTCCACCCAGGCTTGTGCCCTGACCGGGAATCGAACACGTGCCCTTTTTGAGTACAGGAAGACGTTCCAACCAACTGAGCTGCACCAGCAAGGGTCACAGTTTCTTTATTGAAGAGAGATTATAATCCCTCCATGGCTAACACTTACAATACTCTTTGTGCCTGCATTTTTTCACTCATCATTATATCTGAGTTCATCTATGTTGTTGTATCACTTCCTTCCTTTTTGTTCCCAAGTAATATTGCATTGCATGAATGTACCAGTTTTTCATTCCCTTCTTCATAGATATTTGGGTTATTTTAAGTTTGGCGTGACTATGAATAATGCTGCTGTAACCATTCATGTACAAGTCTTGGTGTGGACATACGTTTTCGTTAGTCTTACGTAAATTCTTACAGTGGGACTGCTGATAGTGTGTGTTCATTAGAAATTGCCAAGTGGATTTCCAAAGTGTTTGTACCATTTTATACTCCTGTAAGCAATGAATGAGAGCCCTGGCTCTTCCACACCCAGCAGGACGGGATTTAATATAAAACATTTGGTGCGTACAAAAGCATTGGGTGGGTTGGAATGTAAAGATCAGACTGGAAGCAGCTTTCAGAGGGTCTGGAAGTTGTGGAACTGCAGGAAAGCACCAGCAATGATCACAGCTGCCCCCTGCCTGGCGGCAGGTTCAAACCCTGCAGAGGTGGCTGCGAAACTGAACCCTGAAACTCTGGACTCTGCCACTGCTGTTGGAGAAGCAATAATGTGCCTCTGCTGCCTCTTGTTGGCTGAATTTAACCCAGAACCCTGTGGACAAGCCATCCTGGAAAATGTCAGGCTCCAGGCCCCTGCAATACAGGGGAGAGGCATAGAAAGTGTGTGTGTGAGCAGGCAGAGGACAGGGACTGTTTTGAGGTTTTAACAGACAAATTGGACAGTGAGGTATTATCCCATTTAATTGCCACAACCCTGTAAGGTAGAAACTATTATAAAGTTTCACCAAACCACGTTACTCTTTAAAGTGGGTACTTGTATAACACATAACATAAAAGCAAATTATTTTTTTAAAAAAACCATTTTGTGTACTATTTTCACTGTTTCTTCAAAGTTAAAAATATTTAATATCTACATTAGATTCCATGTTTAAAACAGACTTTGAGTATGCATCGTAGTCTGGGATTTAAGGTAGGACAGAAGGTCAATATAAACTGCAAATCATAGTTCATCAGCAAATAATTTAGGAAATGGATATACAACCAGCTTGCACAAAGCCCTGCTCTTTCAGCTTGGCAGTATGTTTCCTTAAAGATTTGAAATAAAAATAAATTAAGAACCTCATTTTTTAAATAAAGAAAAAAAAGCAAGGCACGGCAAAGTTGCCCAGTTGCTCCTAAGGGATGCAGTCAGCCTCTGCCCAGACGGTATGCCTATGTGCTGCACCACTGAGCCTGTGGTGGCATCGCGAGGTCATGCAGCGCCCAAGCTTCGTGTTCCAAGGTCTACACAGAAAAGGTGAGAGAGCTGCCACTTAGTTTTTTGGCCCTGGGCTAGAGGCAAGAAAGGCTGGGAATAGGGACAGGGGTCCAGGCTGGAGAGAGAGAAATGACCTAAGCAAGGGAAGCCCCTCCAACCACAAGGATACGTGGCGGGTCCGTGGAGACAAGGGGAGCCACAAGAGGGCGCTCGGGCCCACCCAAATGCCCACCAAGGGCAGGCGTGCTGGGTGAGGTGCCTTGTCCCTTTCATCCCGACTTCCTACCAGGAGGTTCAGGAGCCCTGGATTGGGGGCCCCGCAGCAGGCTCCGTCTTTAGTGCGGTCGCAGTCTTCATGCATGGAAATACCTGCTTTTAGCTCTGGACGTTGTTGACCTCAAGGAGAGTTAGTCCTCAGGGACCTGAAGTCCTGGGGGCACAGATGATCAGCTCTGCTCGCTTCTCTTTCCCACCTTCTTCACGTCCCTCAGCAGACATTTTTGAATCCATCCTTTCAGAAACTTGTTTCTGATCCCTTCCCCTGCTCCCAACACCAGCAGTGTCTGGCTCCAGCCCAAAGCCCCATCAGGCGTTTGCCCCATCTTCCCCAGGTCAAGCAGGCGGGATGTGAGACCAGTCTTACCTCAAAGGCTAGAAGCTTTGCCTGATGCTTCCCTAACCAGAACGTGAGCTTCGTGAGCGCAGACTTCTCTGTTTGATCCACCGCTGTACCTCTAGCTCCTAGAGTGCCTGGCATACACAGTAGGTGCCCAATAAGTTATTGTTGAATTAATGAAAAATTTAGTGAAGGTACAAAGTGAAAAAGTTCTAGGTCTTGGAGTCAAGCAACCTGGGTTTACATCTTAGCCTCATTGCTTACATTCTGTGCAACTTTGGGCAAATCACTTAAATTGTCAAATAGGGATTATAATGGTATTTCCCCAGGGGTTGTTGGGAGGATTCCTGGAGATGATGCCACTGTCTCCCACAGTGCCTGACACATGCCAGGGGCTCCTAAGTGGTGGTTCATTATCTGAGATAATGAGAACTTAGAAAGCAGCTGCGATTTATTAAGGATTTACCATGTGTCTGGCACTTGGCTTTCATTATCTACTTCAATAAGAGATTAAGCAGCTTAGAGAGGTTAAGTAACTTGGCCAGGGTCACACAGTGGAGAAGAACAAATGTGGGTTGAAGTCCAGGTCCTGCAGAATGAAGCACGTAAGGTCAGACTTTCTGGGTTCAAGCTCTGACGCCATCACTTACAGATAGTATGACCTTGTGAGTAGGGATATCTAGGAAGGAAAAAAGTGAGCCACCACATAGGCCTGGACTGTTTCTCAGGATTTGGAGGAATTCAGGACACCAAGAACTGTAATACCGCAGCCTCGTTCCCTTGAGGTAGAGTGACTTGCCAAGGCCTCTGGAACCGGCTCTTTAACCACAGCATCACCTGACTTCCCCATCACACACCAGACATTTCCAAATGCATTCTTCGGACTCCACCTGAAACTGGATGCACAATCTGATCAAGGAGGCAGAACATAAACACACACACACCCCTCCAGAAAGAGAAAAGGTTGGCTTTAGCTGTATAACATTGGCTAAATTGTTTTGCCTCACTGGGCCCTAACTTCCTATCTGTATGAGGATTATCTAGAAAATACACAGAGAAGGGCTGAGTCCTGAGCCCCAGAGGTGAACAAGAAGCCATGGAAGAGTTGATTTTCAGGCCTATTGACACAAGAATCAGGTGTTGATTTCAAAGGCCCTGTTAAAAGATAACTTTCATTAAAAGGTAAAATGACTTTTTTATCAATCTAAAAATAACCATCTTTTAAAGATTTCATTTTAGTTGTTAAACAGTGAGAGAAACTGACAGATGGTTCAGAGGAAAAGTCAAAAAAGTACAAATATATACATAGACTAAGAGAATTGAATATAAACGGAGGCAGTTAGTTTTTCCACAAGGGAAAGGAAGTCAATTGTATGAGACAAGACAAGACATATCTCTATCAGTTACCTACAGTCTCCAAAGAGACACAGTCAGTTTGGGCCTTCTAAGCCCAAACTGGGAGCCAGAAAGGGGACTAATGGCCCAGGCTCCAGGGCACAGGTGATAAGGGACTCTGTCATCAGTGGTATTCCCAGAAGGCAAAAGCTCCCTCTGAAGTCACCTAAAGCCCCCAGGCAACTGGGCTGGGCCAGAGGAGTCTGTAACAGCCTCTGCCCACCAAGGATGAGCTCTGGGTGCAAAGGGGACTCTCGTGGCAGCAGGAGCACTCAGGCCTGGGCCCCATTCAGGGGTCATAGCTTCAAGGAAGACTGTCAGGTGGGTACTCTAGACTCTGGGGAAACCTAACATCTTGGGAGAGAATAGGAGAGGGCCAACTGTTCCACTTTACATAAGGGAAAACTGAGGCAGAAGAACTGGAGCACCTGGGGTTACACAGTGGGACGGCAGCAAAGCTGGGACTTGACTTAGACCTCCTCACTCCGAAGCTGGTTCTCCTTTCTCAATCCTGGGGATACAGCAGAGCCCAGGGGACATGCACGACCTAGAGTTAAACTCTCCACCAGTTGATGGCTGTGTGACCTGGGTAAGTCACTTCATCTCCCTCTGCTTCAGATTCCTCATCTGTAAGATGGTGGGAATGATAATAACAATACCTGTCTCATGGGATTGTGACAAAAATTAAATAAGGTGATAGCTGCTAAGTGTTTAGAAAAGTAAAAGCGGTGAAGTAGAACTTCCAAAAATTCTTTCTTCCTTAAAAACTATGACAAAAAGGGCAAAAATTGTCAGAATATAAGCTTTTCAGAATTCTTGAAATTAAAAGTTGCAGCAATCAAGGGAACATTTATTTAAGGAAAAGGGCTAATCTTGATAAGAAGAATAACCCTTGTGGCAATTCAACTTGTCCTATTCCCATTGTCCCTCCCACAGCTCTATTGTAGCCTTGACATCCAGCAGCCCAACAGCCACCAGAGAAGACAGAACAGAGTTAAATCTCCTTCAAAGTCTCATTCCCAGAGAACTGTCATTTTTGGTCTGTTTGGTGGTTTCCTAGAGGACCCCACTTGCAAGGCTGTCTTTATTAGACCTGGCTAAGAGCTCACCCAGGGCAAAAAAACTTTATTCCTGGAGGCATTTGTTAACAACATTTAGAGGCAATTGTTTAACTTTGGGGTTGCCGGAGGTGGTAGATAGCATTTGAGGAAAACAATAGACTAATCAAAAAGCTTAAAAGGAAAAGCTGGACAATGAAATGTCCAGAGCGGTTTTGGAGGGGAATCTAAAAGGCTACGTGCTTGTGTGTGGCTGTGTTCAGGGCTGAGCTGTGCAAGTGCACAGGAAAGAGCTGAGAAGGTCCTAAGTTCTCACCGTTGACTAACCTTAAGGCTCTGCACAAGCAGGAAGTGAAGGCTAAGACAGAGTTATCAGGTGCTTGGCTGAGAGTTCAGAGTGTTCCCCAGCCTACATAGAGAACCCCTCAGTAAATACTGGGAAACTTAGAAACTTCAAGCATTAAGGTAATATCTTTCCAACAATTAGCTGACCGTTAAAGTAACAGAAGGGAGATTTCACTGGAGAAAATCACTGGAATGGAACTGAGAGTCCAGAAATCCATATATTTATGGATAACTGGTTTCTGACAGAGGTGCCAAGATAACTCAGTGGTGGAAAGAATAGTCTTTTCAGCTGATGGTATTGGGACAGCTGAATATTTATATGCAAAAGAATTAACATGGACTTCTATCTCAATCCACGTACATATATCACTAAAAAATGGATCAAAGACTTAAATACAAGAGTTTGCATAGCACTATACAACTCTTAGAATGAAACTCAGGAATAAGTTGAGTTATGCAAAAATTTCATAGATAATAGCACCTAAAGCACAAACAAGCACAAAAAAAATTTAACAGCTTTGCAATTCAAAGAACACTATCAACAAAATGAAAAGACAGCTCACAAAGTGGGAGAAAATATTTGTAAATCACAGTATCCAGAACATATATAGGACTTTTACAACTAACTAATAATGATGATAAAACAAATAGTCCAACTTAAAAATAAGCAAAGTATTTTTTTCCAAAGAAAATACACAAATTCTCAAAAAGTACATGAAAATATGCTGAACATCATTAGCCATTAGGGTAGTGCAAATCAAAATCACAGTGAGACAGTGCTTCACACTCACTAGGATGGATACAATTTTTTTTTAAAAGGTGAACAATAACAAGTGTTGGCAAGTATGTGAAGAAATTGGAACTCTCATATGATGCTTGTTGAAATGTAGAATGATACAGCCCTGTGGGAACATGATTTGGCAATTCTTCAAAAAATTAAATGTAAAAAATATAAATGTAGAGTTACCATATAACGCATCAATTTCCATCCTAGGTGTATACTAAAAAAACCCGAAAACATATTCACACAAAACTTTGTACATGAATGTATATAGCAACCTTATTCATAATAAACAAAAGTGGGAACAACCCAAATGTCTATCAATTGATAAACGGATAAGCAAAATGTGTTATACCACATAATAGAATATGATTCAGCCATTGAAAGGAATGACATGCTGTTGGATGCTACAACACGGATGAACCTTGGAAATATGATGCTACGTAAAAGAAGCCATACTGAAAAGGGTCATATATTACATTATTCTATTTATATGAAATGTCCCAGAATAGTCAAATCCTTAGACACATAAAGTAGAGAAGCGGTTGCCAGGAGCTGGGAAGAGGGGGAACGCAGAGTGACTGCTAATGGATACGGGGTTCTTTCCTTTTTTTCTTTTTCTTTTCCCATCTACCTAGAAAGGAAGATCAAAGAAGAGAGATAAGTCAGAGGAAAAGAGGTAGAGTGAGGAAGCAAGACCTCCAGGAGCTTCTTACACACACACACACACACACACACACACACACACACACACACACCCACGTTGTACTATAAGGGGGTCTGATATTAAATATCCAGATAGGCAAGGAGAACAGTTGGAGAAAGCAAAGACCCTGCCTTGTTTGTGTACCAGGATACATTGCAAACTCATGCACATAAGCTCTTTCTTATTCCATCCTCGGAAGAAGCTTATTAGGTAGGCACTATTATCATCCTCATTTTTCACCTGTGGAAACTGAGATAGCGTGATATGCCTGCCTGAGGTCATAATTTGACTGTAGAACGTTGCTCTTATCTGTGAAGCTGCCCTCTTTGTAAAGCACTGAATGTAGCACCCTGTAGTTTACAAGGTATTATTATTATTGTCTTCTCAGTCCTTCCTCCCAAATAAATTATAGAGGATGCTACAATTAGAAATCAGGGGATTCTTGAATTCTAGAAAGGCTTAATTCTGCCACCAATGAAATGGAAGCCCTTGAGCAACAGTGACAGTAGCCTTGCTGATCACCAGGCTCTTCCTGCCACTATCCTACCTGCTCCTTGCAGGGGGTCCTCGGAAGAGACTGGCTGAGAGGGTTGTCAGCACTGTCCTGCCTTGTGGGTAAGGAAGCTGAGGGACTCACGCTGCTTGCCACAGGTTACTTAGCGGGTCAGTTAGAAGATTTGTGATATCATCACTGCTCCTCCCTGGGCCTGGGGTGAAGTTTCTGGAGAGGGAGAGAGAGAGAGAGGAAGAGAGAGGGAGAAGGGGGAAAGAAAGGGAAAGGAAGAAAAGATATAGACCGTTAAAGGGGTGGCTTAGATTTCAGCGTTTCTTTTTTTTAGATCATAATGAGAAAAGATTCAAACCAGATGTTGTCCTGGTGACTCACAGCAGCAGAGAGTGGAACTGTGGTGTGATAATACCACGTTAGCTGAAAGCAATATACCTAGTGACTGCCCCAGTCATCAGCGTAGAGCAGTTGGCATTTGCAGGAACTGTGTCCCCCACACTCAATTTCGGCGTTTGAAAGCCTCAGATTCCAACTGGGTTTCCAAATTCCTCCAGGAAAGGCCCATTCTTCCGATGGTGTCCAGCTCCCATCTCCCACTCACACCTCTAGGGAGCGCCTCACTCACGGGGCAAGGCCGGGACCCCAGGCACTCAGCTGGCGACACATTTGAGGCAGGATGAGGAGGCAGCAGCCAGAAGAGCCAGGCTCAGGAGGGGCCGATGGAGCGTGGCCCAAACAGCCCTCAGGATCACAGGCCACATTGTTATTACTTTTTAATTAAAATGGCGTCTTTCCCCCTTATTACAAAAGCCCTGTCTGTTTATTTTAGCAAAACTAGACAGGCGAGACCAGAAAACATTAAAAATGACCCATGACCCAGAGAGAGCTACTATTAATGCCTGGTATATTCAGGAGTCATAAACTAAATGCACAGGGGCCAGGCAGTTATTTTAAATATGAATTGGACTGTATTAAAAATTAATAGAAATGTGTGAGAAGGGTGAATTAGCTTATATGAGAATGTAAATATGTGAGTTGTGACATTAAAAAATATCAGAAATGTTTGAATCTATGGAGTAACAGCCAGTATAGACATTTAAAAGTCAAAGAGACTTTAAATAATGACTCAGGCTCTAAGGGCCACCAGTTTGAAACCCTCGCTGTGTCCCTTCCTAGATCTATCTTTGTATATACTTATCTATGTATCTAAAGTATATGTATATGTGCATCTATAAATATGTATATATGTTAAAATGTACAAATGTATATATATACATGTATTCCGGTAAACACACATATATACACATACATCAAGTGGAATTTTACATGGATATTCAATGTGATATTCAGGTAAATGTGGAAGTGCTTGAGTTGAAGTAGCTTGGGGGCTGGTACCTCCACCCCTTCTTGCCACCTTCTCACCCAACAGCAGCCTCTACGGAACTCTGGGTAATACAGGAATCTGGTTTGAAACAAGTCATCTATTCCGCTGGTTCCTAGTCTTTAGCATTTTGTGGACCAGTAAATTCTACCTTCCAAAAATTAGAGGCCACTGATCTAGGGTCGCCAACTTTCTTTTCATCAAGTGTGGCAGGCTGCCCTCTCAATACCCATTTCCTACCGCTCTACCCCTTTCTTTCTTGGTTTTATTTGAGGGCCCATGTAGTCTATCCCAGGCAATTAATCATCATTAATAAACCCAACATGGTAATCCCATTTCCTTTTGCCAGATCGTTGTTTCCCTAGATTCCCTTGCAGCCAAGAGTGGCCTTGTGACCTAATTCAGCTAAGATGACATAGAGGACGTCTGCTGGAGACTTCCGAGAAAGCTTTTGCTTTCCTGTAAAAGGAAAAATGCCAGTGGTGTCATCTTATCCTCTCTCTTCCGACCTTGAACATGAATATAATTCCAATAGCAGGGACAACCTTCATGGGATCATGAGGGAAAAGGCAAAAGAATCACAAACACCCCTTCCTGCCTAGCCTTGGTGAGCACTGAAACTTCCCCAATGCTCACTATCTCCACAGCTATTTTAATGCAAAGAAATAAGCCCCTATTTGGTTATGCCACTGGTAATAATGTTTTGTTTTGTTAGGTGCAGCTTGGAAAGAAGTAAAAAACTAGCCATTATCATCATCAAGCCAACGAAATAAAATGGAGATAACGTTAGAGGGAAAAAAAGATTTATGAACACCTTGCTGTTATCTTTTTTTTTTTTATGATTTGGTCATTGACTAGTAAGAACTTTCCACTGAGCAGCCTTGGCCCATGGACCACATCTGGGAACTGTCAGCCTTTACCACAGCAGCAGGTTGAACGAGTGCAGAAGAGTCCATCATCAGCGCTGCAGTCGTTAGATAGACCAGACTCCTGTTGTGAGGCATTCAGATTGTTTCCAGCTATTTCCTATGTAGCATTGCAGTGAACATCCTTGAAGCTAAATCTCTGTGCTCACCTTTGCTGATTTACTTTAGATAAATTCCTAGAAGTAGAAAGTGAAGGTTGAAGAATACTTATGTTTTAGGCTTTAGTTCATATTACCCAACTATCTTCTGGAAAGAAAGTATCAACTTATACAGTCACCTTCCCACAGACGTTTCACACAACTTGGGTTGATAACACAAGTTCCGAGATCCTTCCCAAAGTGTGCTTAGGGCCAAGGTGGTCTGAGTCAGTCAGCTTCTGCCCCCTACAACCAGGAGTCCTGATTTACACACCTGTGCCCCTTCCAGCCTCCCAAGATCAAAGCCACTTGCATATTTACAGGCGGTCACTACCCAAGTTACAATCTGCCCTTCCTGCTTCCCTGGAGCTAGGGGAATAACGTCAGGGCTCTGGTCAGCTTCAGGCACAGGCTGCCCCACCGGGGCCTGGGGACGTCCCCAGTCTCATCACCTACCTTTCTCTGGCACATCCAGCCACATCATGAGCTTTTGCGCTTCTGTGCCTTTGTATGCAATGTTTCCATTACTTGAAAGGTCTTTCCTCTCTTCCTAACTAATGGGTGCTCACCTTTCAAACTGCAGCTCAAACATCACTGCCACCAGGAAGCCTCCTTGATCTCCCCAAGCTGGGCAAGAACCCCACTCCACCTCTAAAGGTTTTTCCTATACACCCCGGTCACACTCTATGGCAACTGCCTGTCTACCTGTCTTATTCCTCCACTGGACTGACAGGTTCTCAAAGGAGAAAGAGCCGGGGAGAGAGAACTCCCTTCGAGGAACCCCTGTCCTCCTCCCTGGTCTCCACACATACAAACTCTGCCCATACTTCAAGCCTTTGCACAAAGGTCTCACAGCCCCCACCTAGAAATCTTTCCTGGTGGCCTTGGAGCCCATCGGCTCCCTAGGAGCCTGGCTCATTTGGCCTTGCCCCTGAGGAGACAGTTGCCAGAGAGCAGGGCCTAGAATCATGCCTCAGCTTTGTCATTGTCTCAGTCCCCTTGGGCTGCTATAATAAAACATCATAGACTGGGGACTTAAACAACAAACATTTATTCCTCACAGTTTTAGGACCTGGGAAGTCCAAGATCAAGGTGCTGGCAGATTTGGTGTCTGGTGAGGGCCCTCTTCTTGGTTTGCAGACACAGCATTCTTGCTGTGTCTTCACAAGGCAGAAAGATAGAGGACCCTGGTTTCTTCCTCTCCTTACAAGGGCACTAATCCCACCATGGGGGCTCCACCCTCATGACCTCATTTAAACCTAATTACTTCCCAAAGGCTCCGCTTCCTAATACCCTTATGTTAGAGGTAGAGCTTTAACATATCAATTTTGGAGGGACCCAAACATTCAGCCCAGAGCCCCACTGACAAGCTATATGACAAGAGGCACATCCTTCCCTTCTCTCAGCCTGATCTTTCCATTTGTACAAGGGATTGCAAAGGAAATCCTCAACCAGCCAGTAAAATCTAAAGGAGGTGTTTATGGTTTGTGACTCCATCCTCCCAGCATCCATTCCCCTTTGTTCTGGAAAGTGCCCTGGTTTCCTTCCTTCAGTTCAAGAAGGCTGGGGATGAAACACTAGAAGCTGTAGTAGATCGCAAAGTATCTCAAAAAGTCACCCTTGATCAGGTTTCAGAGCAAAGGTTGTTCACATCCCTGGTCGAAAGGTCAGAAATCTAGGCAAAAGAGCAAATTAAAGCCCCAGTCTGATGCAGGCTCACATTCGCATTCTGGAAACTGGTCTAAGGATGAATATGAGAAATCTCAAAGCAGGTCTCATTCTCGAGCTCGTTCCCCTAAAGAAAATGCAAAAGGTGAGATAAAGTCAAAATCTAGATGGAGGAGCCTGTCTTTTTCCAATTCTCCCCTACCTGCTCTGCCGTCAAAAGCTTATTATGTATCCCCTCCACCAAAAAGAACTTCAAGATCCTGTTCTAGATCCTGTTCAAGTCAAGGTTACAGTCCAGATAGTGTTCCAGAGATTAACCCAGAACTCTACGTTCTTTGCACATTATTACAGAACACTTTCCGACTTGCTTAGGCAGTCGGAACTTTTCCATAGTCGTACCTGGCTTCTTCTTCAAGAGCAACCAACTGAAAATAAAGGCACACAGAAATTTGATTTGTGGCCAAATTTGATGAAAAAGATGAGGTTCTACAGAGGTGGTGGCATGAAGACCTCCTTTCTGTGTGGAATTAAGATAACTGATTTTTACAGCTTTTGAGCCAAAATAACTTTTGTAAAGATTAAGCTCATTTAGATTTTCAAAAGTGTTTCAGCAGGACCTGCTGCAGGGGATTGGTTGTTTTGTTTGCCTACTTTTAAATGAATATTTTCAAGCTTTGGATACTTCAGGCTTTAGAGGGAGAACCCATTTTTTAATTATGTTGGCTTTTATAAAGGTTGAGTTACCGATATGTAAGTTTTCAATAAAAGTTTGCTACCAAGACGATTGCTTTATTGACCAGGTCACTACTAATTCCTTTAAATAATGATATCTGCTGTTTGTGAAAACAATGTAAATTCTACTAAGTATAAAACAAGGCAAGCCTCAGACCAGTAATAAATTATGTAACTTAGATAACATTATTTTGTGCTGTTGATCAAATTTGCCAGTCATTGTATCTGCCCCTTTAACAAGTGAAGTTAAAAATAAAAGATATTTTGTAATCATATATGTGAAAGGATGACACAAGAGAATATCAGAAGGTGGGATCATTGAGGCCATCTAAGAGGCTGGCTACCATGTGCAGGAGGCAAACACGTGCTCCCATGAGCATCTTGATCGACCGATGTATTTTCTTAGGCTTGCACCAAGCTTAAGTCAATAGTTTTAAATTGGGAGATGTCACAAAATATCTAAAATATGTAAATGATCCCACATTTTCACGTGTGACAACAGGATGGAGGTGAACAACAGCTGCCTCTTTTCATGGGACATGATTCTTTCTAGTTTATCACATTCCCCACCATTTTTAATTAATCCCTGACGGGGAAATGGAATTTTAGTGGTCATTAATAGTTATCCTGGGGCTGTTTCCTTACTGGAGAGAACTACGTCTCTGCAACCTCATCTGTATCAAAAGAGGGCAAAGAAAAGATACTCGAAGAGGGCCTCCCGGTTCAAGAAGGATCAAGGAGAGAAGACTATTTCTGTATATTTAATAAGCACATAAAGTATCCATATTTTCAACAACTACCACAACCACAGCTTGTAAATGTTGCTGCCTGGCCTGAGAAAACCAACACCCTTACTTTGTCAGTGACGATCTTTTGGAAACTGGCCCTTCCTTACCTTAAAGACGATATGGCATAGAGATGAAGAATGTAGACACTGGAATTGGACCACATGGATCCAAATATCAGTGGTGAACTCAGTTGTCTCATCTTAAAAACGGAGGTAATAATAGTACCTGCCACAGAGGGCTTTGTGACTCCCTTTCCAGCTCTATTTCCAGCCTGCGAGCACTCTACCTACCTGAACACTCCAGACTATTTTCGTCCTCTGTGCCTTTGCACTTTCTGCTTCTTCTGTCTACGATCCACATATCCTGCTTCTCTGCTGCAAGGGTTAGTACAGTTACCCACTGAGGTCTTCCTCACGCTGTTCACCAAACACACCTGGTTCTCCTGGGCGTAAAATGTGTGATGGTACTTCCTGGTCTCCTTGTGGTTAGACTGGGGCTATGTGACAAGATCTGGTCAATGATTTGTGGGCACAAGTAACACATGTCTCTTTCAGGCTGGAGCATTGAACAGCAGATTCAAGCTCTCCAGAACTCTCTCTTCCCTCTGCCACAGTAGCTAAGTCCTGGAGTGAGGATGATGGTGTGAGCAGAGTCACAGCCAAGCCGTATTAGACGTGTTGAACAAAAATCCACCTGTGGTTTAAGTCAGAGTTGTTTCAACAGAATTACATAGCCTTTATTGACTCCTTTCCATAAGAAAGCTTCCTTAAGCGTTCCTCAAACAGAGCTGATAACAATATATGGGTTGCCACGGCAACCAGTAAAAACTGTATTAAATAACTGGCTTGTATAAATCATGGTATCCACTGATACTGTTCTTTCCTCAGAGTGGCTTTCCCTAACTACCCATTGTGAAAACATTCCCTCCACTCTTCTTTGAATGAACACCCAGCTTAATTAGTTCTTAGTGTTTTATTCTCAACAGCAATTATTTTTTTTTATTTACTTATTTATTGTCTGCTTCTTCCACTCAACAATAAGTTTACAGCCCTGAGGCATGGTTTCTGTCTGGTGCAGAGATGAATGAATGGTTGGATGAATGAATGAATGGTCAATGAAAACTGTACATCCAAGTGCTTAGCATTGATGCCTGGCATACTACACGTGAGCCTGAGGGGGTGAATGGCCCCCGGTACAGCTCAACAATTCACCCACCCTTGAACACATTCACAAGTGTTCTCTCTCAGGCCCCAGCTTAAGAGGCAACAGACAGCCCAGTAAGGGACTCTGCTGCTCCCTTTATGTTTTCCCCTGCCGCAAAATCTCCTGTGACTGTTTAAAGCCAGGAAGCAAAATCAAAGAGCCCTAGATTCAAAGGACACTAATTACCTTTCAAAGAGTTCCCCTTGGCTTTAGCCACACGATTCCCGTCAGAGGCCGTGGGAGTCTGTGGTTCCTGGGTCAGTCTTTGAAACTGGGAGGGATTAATGGGACTTGATTAAACCACAAATGTCAGGAAGTATGGAGAACAGCTCGGAATGCTCCCACCTCCATCCATCTTGGCGTGGGGAAGAGTCACTTACCCTCCTCTGCTAGGCTTGAGCTTCTGATAAAGGAGCTGAGGGGGAAGGCATCTTCCCCTACACTCAAGGGTACCATGTTCACGCTTGTGATGAGGCTCACTTACACAGAAATGACTGACGTGCTAGCTAATGACTATTTAGTTTTGCATTTTGTTAAGGCAGGTGTAATAAGAACCCGGCCCACTAACTTTTTATGCCTGAGATCCAAACAGGGACCTCTTCAACTCTACAACAGCAAGCTTGTGTTAACATAATTGATAATAATAACATTAATAGGTACCAGTTCACTGAGCGACTACAGTACTATTAGGCACTGAGCTCGTTGCTTTATATGGTTGATTTCATTTCTTCCTCATAACCTCTCTGGGGGCAGATAAGGGCTCTCATTAGCTCCATGTCATAAATGAAGAAACGGAGGCTTGGAGAGGTGCAGCCACTTGCCCAAGGTCACACAGCATGGAAGTGACAGATCAACAATTAGCCCTGGGCCTTTCTCACTTCAGAACCCTAACTGCTCTACCCTGTTCATACCTTGTGGTAAATTCTCAGGGCCCATCCTTCTAATATTCCAGGAGGAGTGATTCTGTGAAAACAGATGGTAGGACAAAAGAAACGGACAGACATGTTGGAGAAATCCATACCAGCTGTGGTAGAGTCTCACTTAATTTGCATACCGACCCTCGGCCTGACTTATGGAGTATTTTATTAATCCCCCAACTACTGAGGAAGAAGCAGGTAACACTTCCTGTTAGGAAGCTTTTCACCTGTGAGTAGCTAGAACTCCAATCAGCAAGAGGACACTGGATTTGCTCACCCTGCATCGTCCCAGCCATCTTTGCCTGCCTTCCAATATAACGGTTGGGAAAACCAAATACCGACTTTCCCAGCCCCCCTTGCTGCCAGAGGTGCCCATGTGGCCAATCCTGGCCAATGAGACCTACGTGGAAGCCTCCACTTTCCCCAATGAGAGGGACAGAGGTTGCTTGCAGCAGTCTTCCCCGGTTCTTCCTCCTGTCTGGAATACAATGGGACACATGATCTGTTTCAACCATCCTGTGTTCAGAGGGAAAGAAAGACCAAGGGAGTCACAGACAATGCTGAGCCATCAAAGCAATGCTAGCCACTGCCTACCTCTAGAGTTTTTGAAAGTGAGAAGAATAAAACCACTGTTTATTTAAGACCCTTGTTAATGGGATTTTCTCTTGCTTGGAGCCAAAAGCATCTTAATCGGTGCAGCCTTTCATCCTACTTCTCTGATTGAGAATGTAAACATTTCCCAGAAGCCTCCACCTACAGATTCCCCTCACACCTCTGTCCAGAATTTTATCCAATGTCTTTCTAACCTTATAGGTGGTCTGGGGAAAGGAATCATTGTGGTCTGCTTAGCTTAGTGGTTCTAAAACTTGAAATGCATCAGT
The DNA here is from genome assembly GCF_021234165.1 of Pteronotus mesoamericanus. Classification (NCBI taxonomy): domain Eukaryota; kingdom Metazoa; phylum Chordata; class Mammalia; order Chiroptera; family Mormoopidae; genus Pteronotus; species Pteronotus mesoamericanus. The sequence goes on along the minus strand of NW_026555105.1, from coordinate 21,480,442 downwards.
AACTCTTACATCTGTGTGTCAGGGCTGCTTCGGGTGCAGGTGAGAGAAAAGTCAGAGTGGCTCTCACAATGGAGAGGCAAGACATAGCCGAATGTGGGGGCGCTCATCAGGGCAGTCTCCTCTAACTCTCAGCCCAGCTCTTCTCTCTGTTGGCTTCATTCTCAAGAAGGCATTCCTCATAGGACAGTAAATATGGTAGCCAGAGGCCCCAGGTGTATATGATTCTCACAGGTGGCAGCCCTAGAGAAAACATCGAGACTGTCTCTCCCCTGGCATCCATGTTAATCCCTGAGAAGGACTCTGATTGGTCAGCCTAGCCTTGTGCCCACCCCTTATAGGACCTCATGACTGACAGCCCCACTAGAATCACAGTGGAAAAGAGAGATCCCCAAAGGAAAAAACTGATCGAGGGTAGTGATGCTAGGTGGCCAGCATGGGAGATGTCAAGTATCAGGCAGTCCCCACTGCCCCTCACTGCTGAACAAGCTGGGGAGATAGGAGGCCTGCGTTCCTGTTTGGCTTTGGCACTAGTGCTTCTAGCATATTGTAATTTCTGAGACTCTTACTTTGCTTATAAGGCAAACGGAGAGCCTAATCACACTGGGTGGGAGTCAAATGAGAAAATGCATGGAAAAGAAGATCTGCAAAATAAGACACCCTGTAAGGAATTGCTTTCATCATCACTGGCCATAATTAGGAGTCACCCCTTGACTCAAGAAACCTTGAAAAACTCCCCATTGCCTGACTCATCAAGTTGAGGATTCTTTGTGGGCCTTGCAAGTTTCTTCAAAGTCTGACCCCATTGGCCCACCTCATTCTCCCTAACCCACCTCCTCCACTCTAAGCAGGCTCATCTCTTTCTTCACATGCGTGTATTGGTCAGAGGCAGTCTGTGGTCCTGCCTGGTATGAATATACCTACTTGCCTGCGTGACACTGGGGCAAGTTAGGTACGTTCTGTGAAATTCAGTTTACTCTTAAATGGAACTCTTACATGGAAAACATGGCTTCACAGGGTCATTGTGGCTGTTACATAAAAGAACGGATATAAAGAGGCCAAGAGTACAGTGCTTCGCAGGGACTGTGCTCGTTGCTCCCTTGCCCAGCCTTTTCTGCGCAGCCGCCTTGGGCTTGCCTTTGAGAGGGTGATCAGTAAGGAAGATATTTCCCTTCTGGGAGCACTTGAACCCACCGGAGGCACTTATGTCAGATTGCAGAAACAGGGTAGGGGATCAGCCTTCTATGTCCAAGGACTTAGGAAAGATCCTCCTATGGAGGAAGAAGAAGGGAACATGGCTGGGGTTCTGGGTCCATGAGGAAGTGGATGCCTCAGTCATGCTGAGGGTGTATTCTGGGGTCAGGCTGTGGCTTGGAATGGACCTAAGTCTGTGGCTGGGGGAAAGGATGGCAGTGAGCAGGCGCTGTGATGATGGTGTGTGGACTGAGGTCTGGACCAGAGGTCCTCCTTGACGGTGTGTTCCAAGGAAGTCCTCCCAGGCATACGTCCCTCTCTACTTGGCTCCACACCCATATCTCTGTGCTGAGGATGTCCGTACTAACTTCACTTCTTTGTGTGAGCTGGGTTGTCGCTCACTTCCATCCTTCAAAGATGCTGCCAGCGACATCCTGGCCAAATCCAGCCTGCAGACCCATTTGGCATGGCCACATAGTGCATGGTGTTTTAATAAATGGCTGTAAATTCTTTGACACCCCTCCCATCAAGAGGTGGGGTCTGTGTACTCTTCCCTTAAATCTGAGTGGGTCTATGGCCATTTTGACCAGCAGAGTATGGTGGCGGTGACACTGTGAGACTAAACGGTAAATCATAAAAGGCCATCCTTGAGTGTTCCCTGTCTGGATGTTCGATGCTGCCTCTCCAGATGTGCAGTGCTGGCTCTCTGGGCACTCTGTCTCAGAAACCAGCTGCATGGTGTGAGAAGCCCAGGCCACATGGAGAAGCCACACGTAGGCGCTCCAGCGACTGTCGCAGCTGAGCCCAGCCTTTGAGTCATGCCGGCCCAGGCACCAGAAATGTGAGCAGAGACGCCTCCAGATGATTCTAGCCCCAGTCCTTTGAGCCTTCCCAGCTGAAGCCCCAGACCCTATGGAGCAGAGTCAAGCCGTCCCTGCTGTGCCCTGTCCAGACTTCTGACACAGAGAATCCGTGGGTGTAATAAATTGTTGCTTTACGTCACTACATTTGGAGTGGTTTGTTACATGGAAATATTAATGAGAAAATAGTGCTTTAAAAATTTTTGATTCTGTTGCCAACATTTAAAATTGGCAAATTTTGCATACGAATTTGGATTTCTGGCTTTTAATGAGAAATCAGAAAGTCTGGCCACAATGGCATCCCTGTTTGGCAAAAATTGGTCAGAGCTGCCCACTTGAGAAGGGGTATGAATGCCCTGTCTGCCTTGTCCCCTATCTGTCCATCTTTGCTTGTTTGGGTCATCTGCCTGATTGCATTGGGCACGAGGGGGTGCTGGCCCTGAGCTAGAACCACCCTGTGGCCCTCCTGGGTACACAATGCCTCCTCATGGCCTAGACACCCCTGACTTCCGTGGGAGCCCCATTTTTTGTCCCTGGAGCTACATAAGTCCACCAAACTAAGCAGGGTTCGACCCTTTTCTCTGCTCAGAAAACCACTTATATGAAATTAAAACCAGGCAAGGCTGGGGGTGGTGATGGCTGTGTCTGGAGCTTGCTTGTCCTGTAAACAATTTCCTGGTGATAATCTTTCCAATTATCCCTCCAAGCTGGAACTGCTGTGTGAAATCAAGCTGGGTGCCCTTGGCTTATCCTGTACATCTTGGAGTTATTAAGATCCAGCTTTCTATGTCAGGGTGAGCTGTCCAGAGCCACAAAGGCCTGGACGTCTATGATCCTTGACACAGACACAGAGAATCACAGTGTGGTAGAAACTTTGAAGCCAATATGGAGTAGATGATAGAATTTTACCCTCAGCAAGTCTCTTAAAAATCTTTCTACGCACTAAGCATAGATAAGCCAGGCACAAATATAACTTTAGTTTTCCTTATATAAACGTATTTATTAAGCTCCATTCCTGCAAGTAGCTGAGGCTTAATTAATTAGTTAATTCATTTGACAAAGGTTTATCAAGGGCCTCTAGGTACCAGGTATTTTCTTTTTCTAAGGGATAGAAGTATAACCTTGACATGTCAGATAAAAATCTTTGTGAATATGGAGTATAAGTTGCATTCCAGTGGAAGAGACAGATGAAAAACAAATAAACAAATATATGATAGAATGTCTTAAGTGGTAATAAAAGATCTGAAGAAAAATCAAGCAGCAGGAAAGCAATATATAGGGATGGAGGAGTGTCATTTTATCCAGGGTGGTCAGCGGATATGCCCCATGAGACAGCTTTTATGCAGATACTTGGAAAATGTGAGAGAATGAGGCCCATGAAGACCCAAGGAAGAAGGGTCCATCTGGGTGAGGGAACAGGAAGTGCGAAGGCCCTGAGGCTGGGCTGGAGTGGCTTTGCCTATTGTGGGAGAAATAGCGGGCAGATCTGCATGGCTAGGCAGAGGTGGGAGAGAAGAAAAGGAGTAGAGATCGAGGTTGACATCTCAGTCAGTTTAATGTTCTTCTTTCTCATTGAGTTATGTCTAAATCCTGAGGGGCTCACATAATCCCAGGATGGAAGGGAGCATCGGGTCGTGCAGCCACACTGGCTGCTCCTGATGTGCCCACCTGATTCTGGTTTCCAGTTAGGACTGTTGGCTTTTGATGCCCCACCTGTGTCCCCTTCAGGTGGCTGGCTCGCCTTGATTCTCTGACCTGCGGGAATCTATGAGAGGTCACCTGCCTGCCCAGGCACCTCCTGCTGAATTTTTCAGCTATGTACTATGCCAGGAAGGAGGGGTCTCACTGGGACTCAGCCAATACCTTTCTTTCTTCACCTTGACATCTCCTTGAAGGGATGAAGGGCTAAGTTGGAGAGTAGATGCAGAGCTTGATCTAGTTTGTGTGAGGTCTAAAGCTTACACCATTTTTTTAAAAAGATTTTATTTATTTATTTTTAGAGAAAGGGGAAGGGAGGGAAGAATAGAGGGAGAGAAATATCAATGTGTGGTTGCCTCTCACGTGCCCCCTACTGGGGACCTGACCTGCAACCATGGCATGTGCCCTGACTGGGAATCGAACCTATGATGCTTTAGGTTTGCAGGCCAGCACTCAATCCACTGAGCCACAACAGCTAAGACAGCATATGCCATTTTGAGTGACCCTCTTTAAGAAAAAGAAAAAAAACATATGAATAAACATTTAGATATGAATATAAGTATTTATTTAGAATTAGAGAAGAAAATGAAAATCACAGATTTTAAAAAGCTAACAAATAGCATAAAAATACAAAATCCAGAAAATAACACACTATTTTTATTAACTGTATGACATCCCCTATAATACTTTCCCACTACATTTTGCCTGCAGATTTTACACCAGAAGCCATGGAAATAAGAAGGAAGTGAAACAACATATTTTAGGTGCTGAAACTGAAAGGACTGTCAACTCAGAATACTATACCTAGCAGAAATAACCTTCAGGAAAGAAGGTAAAATAAAGATTTTTTTTTGGTGAAAGAAAACTAAGAGAACGCATAGCCAGTAACCCTGCTTTAAGAGATTTGCTAAAGGAAGTTCTTCAAACAGATGGAAGGGTAGGGAACTTGGAAGATCAGGAATAAAATTTAAATAAAGCAACATAAATGGTAATAATGGATCATAAATTGGTAAATATCTTAGTAAAATAAAGGACCATTCTTTTTTGGGGGGGGGTCTTTAAAATATTTTTACAACTAAAAGTTTTAGTTGTAAAAGAAACTTGGAACACCAACTGTTGAATATTTTAATGTATGTAAATTTAATATATAAGACAACTACAATATAAAGAAGGAAGGTAAATACACATATATGATGGTAAGGTTTCTAAATTTCACTTGATAAAATATTGATTCTAAATAGACTCTAACAAATTAAGTATGTGTACTGTAATCAATAGAGCAGCTTCTAAACATAACTATACAAGGAGATATAATAAAAAACACAAGAGATAAATTAAAATGGAACACTAAAACATGCCCAAAGAACAAAAAGAAAGTCAGGAAAGGAAAACAGTGGAATAAAAGAATAGGGGAAAGAAAAAAAAAAAAGAAAGAATAAAAGAATCCAAACATATCAATATGTACATTAAGTGAAAATGGTCTAAACATACCAAACAAAAGTCAGAAATAGCCAAAATGGATTTTTAAAAATAACCCAGCTCTATGTTGTTGACAGGAAATTCACTTTAAATATAATGAATTAGGCAGGTTAAAACTGAAAGAGTGACCCCTGACTGGTACAGCTCAGGTGGTTGGGTGTCGTTTCGCAAACTGAAATGTTGCCAGTTCAATTCCCAATCAGGGCACACACCTGGGTTGCAGGCCATGCTCCAAGTTGGGGGTGTGCAAGAGGCAACTAATCAATGTTTCTTTCCCTTTCTTTCTCCCTCCTTTCCCCCCTCTATAAAAAATAAATACATAAAAAATTTTTTAAATTGAAAGGATGAAAAATGATATATCACACAAGTATTAATCATAAGAAAGCCACATTTATCAGTGTCTTTAAACCAAAGTGAATTTCAGGGCTAAGAAATTTACTACGGATAAAGAGAAACATTAAATAATGATAAGTGGGTGGACTCACTACGAGGACCAAACAACCCTAACGTGTATACATCTAACAAAAGAGCTTTAAAAAACAGGAAGCAAACTGAAAGAACTGAAAGGTGAAATAAGCAAATCCACAATTATTGCTGAAGCCTTCAGCACTGCTCTTGGTAATCTCAGTAATCAGTAGAATTAGTAGATATAAAATCAGCAAGGATATAAATGTAAACAACACCATCAAACAACTATCTAATTGACATACGTAGAATACTGTACCCAATAACAGTATGATGTGCTTTTTTTTTTTTCAAGTGCAGATGGAACTTTCACTAAAATAGGCTTTATCCTGCATGTGAAAATAACACAAAGGGTGTAAAAAAGTAAAGTGAAAAGTCCTTTGTTAATGTTGTAAGATGTGCTAGCACATATAGTTTTTGAATCTTGGAAACAAATACAGAGAATCACAGAAATATACACACAGATTCTTTGGAAATATAGTTACATTGACTAGTTGTTGAGTCCTAGAAGCATATAACAAAAAATACTAGAATCCTGAATACAGGTATTTTAAAAGCATCTAATGTTAGTATAACTGCTTAATAGACTTCTAGAATCCTATGAAATGTGGAATGTTAGACACTTAAAGGATATCTAATCCAGTGGTTTCAAAATTGAGGTCCCAGAAGATGGTACTATTTCCTAAAAGAAATTATACCTTAATAAATGTAATTTGCTTAAGACATAAAAACCTTTCAGAACTTGGGAGCTGTAGAAGAGAAATAAACAGTCCCTCAGAGTAAAAGGGCTGGAAAGCTCTGATGTAGTCTGAAGTCATTATTTTACAAATGGGGAAATTTGTACAGTGTAAGAGATTGCATTACTGTGGGAGATTAGATGATTGGTCTCATTCTTTACCTCTTCCAGTATCTATGCCCTTTGCAATTTTCACCCACAAAAGAAGTGACTCAGCACTTAGCCACGTGATTTGTTTTGGCCAATAAAATGAGGCAGAAATGACAGCATGCTTACACATTATGAAGCCTTTTCACGTTTCCGCCTGCTATCGTGAATTACTGCCATTACCACAAGAAGAATGTGTCTGGGCTCTGACAGGGAGAAAGTGAGAAACGCGGGCCATAGCAGCCACAGCTGACGTGCCCTGGCCAAGCCCAGCCTGATGCAAAGCCCCGCCCAACCCACAGCCACGTGGTCGGGCCCAGCCCAGATCGACAGAGTTCTGGCTGATCCCAAGTTGCGTAAGCTACGGTAATAAATGTTGTTTTAAGCCACTGAGCTTTGGGGTGGTTGTTACACACCAACTTCTGACTTATAGAAGGAAGTGACTTAGTGGCTCTAGTAATTTTTCCCTCCAGCTCTCTTTCCCTTGTGTCAATGTTTCCTCAGGTGAGGATGGGGTACCATGGGTGCACCCAAGAGCAACTGTGTGGGCCTCAGAGCCCTGGAAAGCCCTGAATGACACAGAGGGAGCGTGAGTCCATCTCCAATTCTTCGTTAGTCCTGCATGCGAATGTGTTTTCAACACCTCTCCAACACTTATTAATCTCTTCTTTTTAACAAAGAGAATCATGTCCCAGGTTCAAATTTTTCAGGTAGGCAAGAGCATCTAGCAAGAATTTAATGACATTGCTTAGTTTTTAGAATATGGACTTTTATAGATACCTTCTAACTATAACAAAGGAGAGATACCACTTTCTGATTTGTAGTTGTGCCATGATTTCTAAATGTTATTAAATATTGCAGGTCCTTGAATACTGTCATTTCATTATAACATTGATGAGATGTCATAGTAACTGTTGTTTCTATCAATTAGCTTATGGTAAAATTGGTTTTGTAACATGTCATTTCACTTAAAGTCACAGAACCTATCAACAATGTTAAGAAAGGACTTAATGTAAATACATTTTAAGATATTTATTTACATAAAGAAAAAAGTCAAAAGAGAAATATGGAGTCAATAAAAGACCAGATGTTGGTGGATCTGGCCAAACCATACCATGGTGATATAATACCTCTGGATTGTAGCAGAGGGCACAGCTGGGCAGTTCAGCTGGGTGCTGGGCTCAGGGGAGGGGGATTGTTTCAAATAAACACCACCAAGGGTTACGGGTCTGCCTAGAATGGACCTGCCAAAGTTCCCTTCTAGAATCCATATTTCAAGGCTGATTCATATTATGTGATGACTCTGAACTGTGATTTGGAACCAGGAGGGTCCATCTCTCCCCATCTCTCTGTGTGACCTTGGCTGGAGTTCTTGCCTTTTCTGGGTTTGACTCAATGGGCTACTCTCTGTAGCTAAGAAAAGGGAGGAAAGATTAATTTGCATCATGAGCTTGTGTGGGCTCCAACTTTATTAGAAAAGAAAGCTGCTCATGTCTGCCTGCTCTCCCTCCCTTACCAGCATCATCTGGAGATTTCTCCCCATCTGGTTTAGCAACAGGCTGATCAGGGACCCTCGAAACTGTGGAGGAACAGATAATATGTTACCACTCTCAATGGGAACACGTTTCCCCTACAAATGTTTGGAGAGATGTAGGCTGGGGATTGAATTTTTCTGGGGTCTCACTGAACATTGAGACCTATGGAGAAACTGGAGAAATGCAGTGTTGTGGCTTAAATTCCCTCCTCCCCAACAACCACCAAATTCATATGTTGAAGTCCTAACCCTAAGTACTTCAGAATGTGACCTTATTTGGAAATAGGGTCATTACAGATGTAATTAGCTAAGAAGAGGTCATGATGGAGAAGGGTGGGTCCTTAATCTAAGTAACTGTTGTCTTTATAAAGAGAGGGAAATTTGGACACAGACACGCTCACAGGTAGAACACCATGTGAAGCCTGGAGTTTGCTGCCACAATCCAAGGAACTACCAGGATCTAGGACAGGCTGGAACGGATCTTTCCCAACAGCCTTTGAAGGGAGGAGGGTCCCATGGACACCTCCCTTTCAAACTTCTGTTTCTCCAGAACTGGGAGATAATTTCTCTTGTTCCAAGCTATCTAGTTTGTGGTACTTTGTTATAGCAGTTGTAGGAAATTAATGCACCCTGAGTCCCCATAGTTCAGGGGTGATAAACTCAAAAGCCTACGGGGTCAAGCAGATAAATAGTTCAGTGAAGCCGGCTTGAGTGGGCCTGTGGTGAGCTGGACATACACATACCCCCTGGATGGAGTCGCCACTGTTGCCAGGTCGAAGCATAGGCCCGGTGTAAGCAGAACTTGACACCTTCCCAGAGGATTCAGAAATCTGAACGTGTATTTGCAATCTTGCTATTATTAAATGTTGACAACTATTTGAAAACTTTTAATATTCTCTTTTCAAAAACAATAATACCAATAGCAGCAGTTGCTACCATTACCACCGCCATTACCTGTGTTGTTGTTTTTTTTTAATTTCTATTTTATACCCTTTTTTAAATCCTCACCTGAGGATATGTTTATTGATTTTAGAGAGAGAATAAGGGAAAGGGAGTTTATTGATATCTGAGAGAAACATCTGTCAGCTGCTTCCCGTACTCGCCCCAACTGGGGATCAAACCTGCAACCTAGCTATATGCCCTGGAGATCGAACCCACAGCATTTGGTGCATGGGATGATGCTTCAACCAACTGAACCACCTGGCCAGGGCTGCCTTATAGTCTTAAGTGGAAGACTCAGGTTGGAATTTGATTCAATATACTTTTTTTAAAAAGATTGGAAAATTCTGGGAAGACGGCAGCACAGTTTTGGGATCTTCCTAAACCCCACATAAAAACAGGCCTTAGCAGATGGATAGCAAACCAAAACCCATGGACAACAATTACAACAAAACTAAGCAACATAGTGTTTCCCTTAACTCTAAGTATAAGCACACTGTGGGGAAACCATCAAAATTTGTGGGTTGTTAAGTCTGTATCAGAAGAAGCCAAGGTAAGCAACACATGTCTGACAGATGTTGAAAATAAAGTAAACCCCAGCACTAACAGGTATTCAAAATTGAGCAAAATTTTGATGATGTAGATGAAGGGAAAAGAAAGTCCTGATTAAAGTGGGGGAGGGGAACAAACCAGAATGTCTCAGAAAGCAAGCCCTCATACTTTTTGGACATTATACAACAACACAAAAGAGAACTCTAAGAATTTTGAAAAACTCACTTAGATTGTGGGGTTATACTGAATGGCCTCCTCCTAAAATGTCCAAGTAAACTAATTTAACATAAAAATGAGCCTCAGAAAACTATCAAGGTCAAATTCCATACAAGATTTAAAAAAAAAATCTAGACAGTAATTCCCTACAAATAATAAAAGCACTCCAGAGAAACATATTCATAAAGTAGATTAGAACTGCAATATACTCTTTCCAATAGAGCTAAAATACATTAAGGAAAATTCAGAAATTATGTTTAGAAATAAAAGGAACACCATTAAAAAAAAAAGTTGACTACAAAGAACAGAGTGAATCAACACAATAAATAATACTTTATGAGAGAGAAAAGGTAAAAGGAGGAAGTTTTTAAATAAAAAAGAAATTTTAAAAATTTTTTCAAGAAAAAGTAACATATTGTTAAGCAAAGAAGACACATCATATGGATAATAGGAGTACGTAACAGGGAATATCAAAGGAAAAAAACAAACAGAATACTAAAAACTACAATTCAAGAAAACTTTCTGGAATCAAAAAACAAAATTGAAATCATATACTGAAAGAAAACACTACATACCTGACAATATTGACCTTGATTGACCAAGACATATTCTAGTAAAATTACTATACTTAAAAAAAATAAATAAACAAAAGTTGGGTGACCAGGCCAAAAAAGTCCTTTCATAAAGAAAGAACATTTGATTGTCACCAGATTTTTTGAAAGCAACACTTTATTGTTGAAGAAAATGGAGCCATATGTTTAAGATACTCAAGGAAAGAAAATGATAACCAAGGATTTTGTATCCATCAAAACTGACTTTCAAATACAAAGGGCACAAACCGTTAACAATGTACAAAAATTCAGGGCATATTGTTTTCCTAGCCTTCTCTGAAAAACCTAAAAACCTATTTGAAATGAGCTTCAGACAACAAAGCTGAATAAAGAGATGTCAAAATAAAGGCTGGTGGTAAGCATTAATATACACTCCCTTGTAGAACCAACACTAGGTAATCGTTGAAAGGAAGAGCATATAGTATTAAAGGCTTTATCACCTGACTGTGTAAACTTAAAAATGGGAACTTAAAAACATATTCGAAAAACGTTTAATCTGTACTCAGTAATTATCATTAATGGTGATAGTATTAGCATGATTAATTTAAGACTGCTGTATGTGTAGCATGGAATCAAGCGAATGACTAACTATGGACTATTGCTATCATCCCCTGTGCCATTAAGAACTAGAATTCTCAGTACATAAGAAAAAAAATACAAATATATTGAAAAGAAGTTTAATAAGCAACCTAAATTCTTAGTTAGAATTGAAAATACCAGTATGAACTCAGGAGTTATGTGCATATATTGTAGCTCTTTGTCCACCGACAAAGACTAGAAATAATGACCCAACCAATAACAGTGGACATCTCTAGCATTCAGAATGTGGTCCTGAAGTGCCATTTAACAGGAACAAGACACCTTGGAGAAATGGCTATTCTGGGCCTGAGGCAGGAAATAAAGCCTGGCAGAAAAGTCTGGAATATTTTATCATACTGCATAGCAGTTTTACTCAAATCAAAGACTAGTGGAGACAGGTTAAAAGGACTCAGGAGCCAACTTGAAGAGGTTACTACTGGTCAAAGATGAGGCACTTTAAGTATAAATCATAAGTGCAAAGGCCCTGTGGCAGGAGCACATTCAGCGTGCTTCAAGTATGTTTCTTAAACCATCCAGCAGGCCTCCCTGGATATTATATCTGGAATCCTAGTGATTCATTTGGTTCCAATTTTGGTGATTTGTAGCACTTGGTGCTGGGGCAAGACTGCCTCTGGAGTTGTTAACGCCTTGTAAATCTGTCCCTTATAAGCAGCACCATGTGCATATGCTTTGATACACTTATAATTGTGGTTTTGGGCTTAATTAGAGGAAGCCCCCTGGGGGATTAACTACGTGCTAGCAAAGGCAGCGAGACATCCTCCTGCAGAGTGCTCCAAACGAAGGAGGGATATGCTCCGGCGGCTAGGACAGGCTGGTCCACGGGGGTCACCTGGGAAGCTTAGGGCTGCAGAGATGTTCAGGGCAGCTGAGCAATGCCCATCAAGTGGAGGTGGCCGCCAGTCCTTCCTTCCAGCATGGACTCCTTAGGTTGGCAGAGGCTGTGCGATAGGGGATATTAGAGCTCCTTGTCATATTTAATGGGGACACTGAGACAAGACAATCTTAGAATTCCTTAAGGTAAATGCCATTCAAAGCTTTCATGAAACATATTGAGCACCCACTCAGGGCCACTCTGTGCACACACCAGAGTTAAAAGAATAACCAAGCCATGGCTGCTGCTCTCAAAGAACGTATAGGCATTTTCACATTCTGATTCTGCAGCTGGCATAGCCCCATTTCTCTAGTAGCAGCAGTTCTGAGCTACCAAGCTAAAGACCTACGATCTTTACGATATCTGATTGGAACTATGTCTTGGGCAGAAGCACAGGAGGTATACGGCGGGTAGTTTAGAACCTTCTCCTTCCTTCCTTATTTCTCTTTTTCCCCCTCCCTTTCTCCTTCCCCAAATATCTTTTGAGCACCACTTCGTCTCATTTACTCTTCCAGGTACAGAGGCTCGTTGCAATTCAGACAGACACAGTTCCTGCCCTTGGGGAGCATACAGTCTAGTGGGAAAGCCAATGAACCAGTGAAGTTACAAATCAAGGAATTGCAGACTCTTAGGTGCTGAGAAGGATGCAGATTGTGATCATAAAGAATAACAGGTGGGTCAGAGTTATTCCTTCCGGAGAGATGACACAAAAACAGATCTAAAGGATGAGACGTTGCTGACTAAGCAGAGACCCAGGGAAATAGACGAGCAGGTGAATGGAACAGCAAATGCAAGAAATAAGTGATGTGTTTAAGGGACAGAAGTAGGACTGGACTGGCATGGTTGGAGCCCCTAAGCTGGGAAGAGAGTGAAATAGGTCAGGCTGGGAAGCAGGCAGGAGCTGAGGTTTTATGCCAAGGGTGAGAAGTTTTGCAGGACTTTAAGTAGTAGTGCGCCATGGTTTGGTTTATGATGTTCAGAGATCACTCCGGCTGCTACCTGTAGGGTGCATCGGTGTGGAAGTAGACAAGGTCGGGACACTGCAGACACCACCCAGGAAAGAGCTGATGGCATCCTGCCCTAGGTGTTGGCAGTGCGGGTGGGGAGAAGAACAGAACTGGGGAACGTGTGCTGGAGGTGGGACTGACAGGACATCCTGAAGGATTGCGCATGGGGCCTGAAGGGGAGAAGAAACTCAAGGGTAACACTAAGGTTGTTCGCCTGGACAACTCGAGGGGTGTGCAGCTGGTCTTTGAATAACATCTTTTCATTCAACGCCGTTTTGTTTTAACGTTGATGCGACGTTGTAGGAGCCTAACTCTTGTTTCTATCAATTAGCCTATGGTAAAATTCATTTTGTTATATGTCGTTTTGCTTAAAGGCACAAAACCTATCCAGGATATTGTCGTTTCTGTCTGCTGAGATGGGGAAGATAAAGAAGTAGCATGTTTGGAAGTAGTATGTTCTCCTTCAGGTGTGTTAATGCTGACATGCTTGCTAATCATCCAAGTGAGGGAGTAACTGGGTATAACTGGATGCCCTGGGCAGAAACTCAGAAGACAAGTCTGAGAAAGGGAAATAAATCTAGGAGTCATGAACATTTAGGTAGTTAGGAGAGCCAAACCAGTGGCTCTCAACTTTGGGTGCACAGTGGAATCATCTGGGGAGGTTTATAAACTGCAGGTGCCCGAGGTGTAATGCAAAGCATTAAAATCAGTCTCTGGGGAATTAGACTCCAGCATCAGTACTTTAAGGCTTCCCCAGTGATTCCAATATGCAGTCAAGGCTGAGAACCAAAGCTCTGAACACTGGCTGAGACAGTTAGTAGCTCTCCAGGTGTGGTCTCGCACCGTCGCCTGCAACTTGATAGAACTACAAATGTTCAGGTTTCATCCCAGATTTATGGAATCAGACGCTATGCCGGCGCACCGCCCCCCCCCGCCCTGCCCCAGCATCTATGTTAACAAGTCCTCCAGGTGATGCTGCCCCAGGCTAAGGTTTGAGAAGCCCTGGGATACATGGCAGGGGAAGGAGAGGGAAAGAGCTCAGCTGTGAGTCCCGAGTCAGTCTGCATGGGATTCAAATAAATATAAGACCCGGGAAATGAGCGTGGAGATCCGGAGTGGCCTGGCAGAGGCCATCCCAGCCCAACTGAGCAGCCTCTGGAGAGATGGACTTGCAGGAAAGGCGCTGCCATGGTCTGGGCTCAGGCAGTGTTTCCTTTGCTCTCTGCCTTCGGAAAGTCTGTTGTTAAACAAATGCAAGGTATTATTGTCCTCTTCCGATGTATTTTACTTTCATAGGCCATGAGTGACAATAAAGATGGTTGCATGATATGCTTGTGGCCTTTGGAGTGCTACTAGCAAACTCAAGATTTTGCCAAAACTCTGTGGGATAGAAAGGAAGCACTGGGCTGATCACTCAGGAGCCAAATCTTACCCTCTTCTCCTTTGCTCATCCTCACCAGGGAGGCTGAACATAAAGACCTGATACTGGTGTTCCCGCTGATCTAACCTGCTAGAGTGGCCACGTGGCTCATGTCTGCCCAGTGAGATGTAAGGGGGAGCTGCTAGGAGGGTTCTGGGAAAGATATTTTGTGTCCTAATAAAAGAGACAGGTAAGTGAAAAGAGTTCATAAGATGCTGCCCTTCTTTTCAGAGCTTTCTTTGGGCAAACAGATCTACATTTTGTCCCTGTGTTTGAGTTAGGCATCTGCCACTTGTCACTAAATGATAACTGGTTCATGCAATAAATAGAAACTTTTGTTAAGTTCTCCTGCATGATCAGCGGTGCAGATATTTGTTGTGGGGAGTTAGAGGTAACCTAGGCCTCCAGCGCCAGGGGAATAGGCAGGAAAACCTGCAGGGTGCCCGCTGTTGCAGACTCTTCAGGAGTTAGAAGCAGTGGTTGCACACACGTGGATGCAAATCTTAAAACAGTGTTGAGTGAAAAGGGCAAGAAACCATGATATTAACAGCCCACCCACAGAAAGCAGCATTGCATAGCCTCAAGGACACGTGCACATTTAAAGACATACACCACACATGTCCAAGGGGGCCCTGAGGCGGAGAAGGATGAGACTGGGGATGCGGCAGGAAAGGGACAAATAATAAAACAAGGGAGGGGGTTCACTCTGACCAGTAACACAAGTGTGGCTGGAGCTAAAGCTCTGCACATGACTTCCACTTAGAGGGGAAAAGAAAGTGGATATTCCTTTTGGGGACCAAGGGGCCGCTCTGCGTGGCCAGAGGACAGAGGGTGGGAGGAAGGTTGAGGAGGATGCAGCTTGACCTTTGAAACCTTTGTGGCTTCTGTCCTGGAGGGCTCCAAAGCTGATTGTTGTTGAGCTATGTTTTGTAGACAATGAGGAGCTTTGGACAGTTTTGGCCCTGGAGAATCATGAGATTTGAGTTAGGATTTGGGAAGTCACCCCCAGCCGTGACGATTCTTTGGTTCTAAGACACCTTCCCCCATAGACTTTAACTATTTCTAAAATCTGGAGAAGTCTTAACACTTTCATGTGGTAGGAATTCCTTCTTTCCTCTAAAACAATTCTATTCAATTGACAGTGCATCTCATAGTTCATAGAGAAATATGGCATAATATTCTTTCAAGCTGAGAGTTTGGGGGAAAAAAATCACAAGACAACAAAGTCATCCATAATCTCATTCGGAGACAGACTCTTGCCAACATTTTGTAACACTTCTTTCTAGTCTCTTGTTTTTGTTGTTCCAAGTCTTTCTTTCACCACAAATGAGGGATTCTTGAGCACTTGTTGTATACCCCCCACTTAGGGAGTTAAAGTACAATAAGAATTCTAGCCACTCTGTGTGGAGGAGAGACTGTTCCATGACGTGACCTGGGCCAGAATGGAGATGGCTTCCTGCAAACCCCTCTTAGAGACTGGTTACAATTGATGTTCATTCTGACGTCAATCAGCACGCCTCCCCTGCTGCCTGCTATGTGCTGGCTCCCAGGACAGCTGGTTGTGCTGACCTGGTCAAGCATGTAAAGTAATTTCTACACCTGATAGCATTCACGTACTGGCACCCATGACTACTCCTCCCCTTTATATGGGAATCATTTCATCTTGCAGCTGCCCAAGACATGTCTCATAGGTAAGTTTCCCTTAGTAAACCATGTCGGTCACCAGACTGCAGCGGCCTGCTTCTTGCTTGGGTCTCTTCTGCACTCTGCTTACAGAGGTAGAATTTCCGTCTCGGCTCTTCCCTGGGTCTGTGTGTACTAATCCTCTGAGCTGGCACTTTAGGTACATGACTGCTTTGCTCTATGGAACAGCCTTAAAAGGTGGGGCCCAGTATTTCTGCTGAACATGGGAGGAAACAGAAATGGAGGACGCGAAGAACGTGTCCAAGGGTCATGGTTAGTGAATGGCTGAGCTGGGAATTAGCCCCAGGCAGCTAGGCATGATGCTGCCTCTCAGGGCAGAGGCCAGTGTGCCAGGGAGGAGGCATTCACGGATTATGGGTCAGGGCTGTGGGGCAGGGGCCTCCTGGAGAATCATGCGGAGGTCGCATTAGCGAAGCATGGCTCTGCAGCTCGGACTTGGATTCAAATCCAGACCTCGTTCCTACAGATCATCTAAACACTCTGAGCCTCAATTTCCTCATCTGTAAAATGGAGATAAATGATACCTCCCTCAAAGGGGTATAGAAAGGATGAGAAATTAGATATGCCAAGTGCCTGGGTCAGAAAGTGTGCTTAACATAGAGAAACTAGAACTGCTGGGGTTTGGACCAAGGGTGCCAGGAAATATCAGAAGTCTTTCTGACATGTCAATGTCAGTACAAGTACTCTAAGAGGGGGTGGCTATTTTAGGCAAGTAGTGTTTGGGATATCTTGATCAAATACTAGGTGATATATTGGGGATTTCTATTATTAACTGACTCTTTTTTTTTTGTAAAAACAATAAGTTTGGTTTACAATTAAAGAAAAAGAAAAATAGTCTCCAAGTTTGAGGTCTGGAAAAAATGGCTATCTCCTTTGGCTTCATATTTCACATGTTTAGTTCCAGTTCAACTCAGGACTTCTTTCTTCGAGGCCATGGATGGGGAACAGGTCTACACTTTTGTGAGAAGAGCTCCCAGGCAATTCTGATGAATAGCCAGAGCGGAGTTGTGCCCACCTGGGTCACCCATGTACGTACCATTGACCATTACCTAACCCCCTGGTGCCCAGGGCCTAGCTGTGGGGATGGGTGGGGGGGTGGAGCAGGACACAACCAAGCTGCCAATCCCCGGGGCCCAGGTTCAAGGCCAAGAGAAAGGAAAAGGCCCACATGAAACTGTGCGTGGGCGGGGGGTGCGGGTGAGCAGTAATGGAGCGCCTGCAGCAGGCCAGCACCCTCATGGGTCCTGAAGATGTGAGCGCTGGGATCAGGATGCCCGAGTTAGAATCCCAGCTGCTCCCCCTCCCCACTGCTTGTCCTTGGGAGAGTTTCCTAATCTCTCAGCCTCTCTGGTCCCTGTCTGTTAAGCAGGTTGTTGTATAGATTAAATGAGTGTGTACAAGGTAGGGGCCTCGTTCAGTGCTTGGCACACAGCAAGGTTCACCGGATGTTAGCTGTTGTTATCATGGACTTCTTGAGTCCTCAGTACAATGCTGACAATTTGGTGCTATTGTTTCTGCCTTTGTACAGATGAGGAAACAGGTTCAGCGAGGTTAAGTGGCTTGCCCAAAGTTACACAGTCGGTAAATGGCAGAGCTGCAGTTTGAACTCATATCTGTCTGCTCCAAACTTTCCGGGCTGGACAAAACAAACAAAACAAAAATGGAGACTTCCAGTCTGTGTGTGACAATGCTGGAAATTGATCAGCCCAGCCCTGATATCTGTGCTTATTGGGGACGTAAGGGAACCTCCATCCTTTGCTTATGACTCTGGCTGCACCAGCCAGACGGGACCCTAAGGAGGCAGAGCTGTGGAGGCTCCAAGACTGAGAGTTTTTGACAACTGGACCTTGTTTGGGGTTAGTTATGTTGGAAAAGTGGAGGGGGGCATAGGAGAAATGGTCTCACTTCCAGGCATATGGGAGCCGGCTGTCAGCTAATATGGAAAATGATTAAGACAGCTTAATTTTCTTATTTTTTTATATATACTAATAATGAAGCAGGAGGAATCTGGAGGAGGAGGTCTACAAGGGGAGGGGAACGCACTGCAGATGTTGGAATCACACAGGGGGGTGGCTTTGGTCCCGGCGCGACTGCAGCCCCCGCAGCCAGGAGGGGAGGGGTGAGGAGGCGCCTGTGGCATCTGACCGCGTGGCCCTCAGCAATGTGGGAAATCTCCATTGTCTGCGCAGAGGCAACAGTGCATCTGGCCTGGGGCTGGGGGTGGGCAGGGAAGCTGGGTTTCTCCCTGGGCTGGTTCTAGTCCCCAACTAGTCCTGGGACAACACACATGCCAGGCAGGGTGGGGGGTGGGCTGATGAGGTCAGAGGATAACTTGGCCTTGGAAGGCTAAGACCCTACGGTCACAGGGCCATCAGTGGATGTGGTGAGGCCCAGAGGGGCTTCCTAGAGCAGATAGGAATGGGGCTGGCAGGGGTGAGGAGGACCAACATTGATTGAGTACTTGCTGTGTACGTGGAACCAAAAATTAGAATAGAAATGCATTCATTCAACAAACATGTCTTGAGCACCTATTATGTGTAAGGCACTGTTCTGAACTCTGGGGATAAAGCAGGAAATAAAACAGGCATAATTCCTGCCCTCATGGTGCTCACATTCTGGTGGAGGACAGGGACAATGGTCACACAAGCAGATAAATACCATGCTGTGGGAGTGGTGATATATGTAAGAGAAAGAGAAGATGTTTCCCTGCCATTTACTGAGCACCTATTGTGTGCCAAGCCACGTACTGGTCAAGGACTCTGTAGCTATTGTTCCTGCTTCAATACTAGATCAGGATTACTCATCACTGACGTGCTTGATACTGTTCTAATGGCTTACATGGATGAAGTCATGTGATCCTAACAAAAAAAGGAAGGAGGTATTATTATTGTCATCCTCATTTTACAGTTGAAGAAATCAGGGTGAAAGAACGCATCAATGGTCACAGATTTGAACCCAGGCAGACTCTAAGGCCTGCACACTTAACCTCAGTTGGGTTGTTCCCAGCTAGGTTGTTGGCCCAAACACCTCCATCTGGCTTCTCCATGGGGCCTCGACTACCTCATAACATGGCAACTGGGTTCCCGTGGTGTGTCCCAAGACCAAGAGCCAGGGAGAAGCTGTATTATCTTTTCTAACCCAGCCTTGGAAGCCCCACGGTATCATATCTGCTGCATTCTATTCATCAGTCACAAGTCCTGGCAAGTTTCCAGGGGAGGTGAAATGCCCTCCCCCTCTTGGTAAAGGAGAGCGGCGATGTTCATGAAAAGCATGTGGGAATGGAAAATTGTTGTGGCCATTTTTGGAAAACATGATCTGTCACACTCAGCCGCTTGACTGATAGAAAATGGAGCTCCTTCTCCCTTCCCATGAACAGAAAGAACCCAGGGACCATGCTCCCAGCCTGGGGTCCAGAAACCTGGCCAGTCTCCCTCGTCCTTTGCCCGGAGAGACCCCTTCCTGCCCTGCGAGGCCAGGGCTCTGCAAAAGTGAGCCTCTCCATGCTCAGTAGGTGGTCATTCCAGCCATGAGGGAGGGGGGCTGACTCCATTTCCAGCTACGTGCTTCTTCTCTTTTGGGTTGGGTGGGTGGATGGCTCTGGGAGAGCCCCGATTCTTTCTCATCTTCTAGGCTCATACCTCTCCCTTAGGTCATTATTAAGGAGAGCCCCCAGGGGTCTGCCATTCCTACCTCAGCCACACCTCTGACAGCCAGGATGATCTAATTGGCTAAGCCCCAGTGGAGGGGGGCATTTCGGGTCCAATTAGCCACAGGGGAGGGAACTAAGCGGAGAAGTTATCATTGGTGGAAGGTTCTTAGGGAAGGGAGGTTGTGACCTGAAAAGATACCCCCAAAATATCTACTAATATCAATTGATCTCTGCATTAAATTTTGTTTAATGCTTTGTGGATCATTTAGTTTCCCTTGACCTCCACAACCAGCCTGTTGGCAAGCCCTTTGAAATATACCCTGAATTAATTCACTTCTCTTCCTCTCTACTGCCCTGGCCTCATCCAGGCCACCATGATCGCCTCCAGCATGACTACACCAACTCTCTCTGGTCCCATGCCCACTCTTGCCTCCCTCCAGTTCATCTCTGCACAGCAGCCAGAGAGGTCATTTCAAAATGTGAACCAGATGGAATTTCTCCCTTCTTATGGCCCCACTCACAGTGGCTTCCCCTAAAATCTGGATGCCTGACTGAGGCCGCTGCCTGTATGTCTCACCTCTTGTGCCATTCATTCTGGCTACACTGACATCCTTTCTGTTCCTCCCATGCCAAGCTCAGTTCCACCTTGAGACTCTTGCCCTTGCCATTTCATCCGCCTGCAATGCATTAACCCAGTTTGTCTCGTGTCTTTCGGGTCTCAGTTCAAATATCACAGCACGCCTTAGGTTAGGCTAAAGTGCTGCAACAAAAAGACCCTGGAACGTGTGATGGTTCGAGCACACTTGTTTTTTTTCTCACTATGTAACAGATGTGCCAGTGCAATGGGTAGCCCTCCTCCACGTGGTGATGCAGGGATCTAAGCTCTTCCATCCTGGGGCCTTGCTGTCACTTGCGTTCAGCCAGGGGAACGGGAAAGAACATGGAGGAAGCTCACCTGCTCCTGAAAGACTAGGTTCAGAAGCGATACTTGTCACTGCTTGGGCAGCCACCTGTCAGCTCAAAACACATGCATGTGAGAGGAGCATGCATTTGATGGACAAATAAATACCTTGGCCATGATCGCCTTCTCAGAAAGGACCTCCCCAACTATCTCATCAGAAGAATGTTCCTTCCATCCCTGTTCATCTAGTATTCCAATTTTATTTTCTTCATAGTATATTTTCTTTAGCTACTTGTTTATCGTGTCTTTCCCCAAGAAGGTAAGCTCTGTGAGGCTGGAAACCTCGGGTAACTACTTAGTGCCATATTCGTAGCACCTAGATCAGCGTTTGGCCCATAACAGACATTTAGTAAGTACATGTGAAGTCAATGAAAGGACAAATAATTTCCATTTTAACTGTGGGGACACAGAGGTCAGTGATTTAATGAATAGAACACGCTTGGTCAATGGCCTAGCCCACAGTAAGAGCCCTATTCATGCTAATTCTTTTCCCTCTCCAGTGTTGATCTTGACGTTGTACGTTTCAGGGAGAGGCCAGGCTGCAGTCTGTGAGTCGGGAGGCCTGGGTTTGAGTCTGGCTCTGTCCTGACTTCTGTGTGTGCCCCTTGTCTCTCCTGTATGAGCCTTGGTTTCCCAGTCTGCAAGATGGGGGTGGAACAGGTTGGGCCAAACTTCCACTTTCCTCATGGCCCGAGAATAGACGACCACCCCCGAGCACGTCTCTACCTTCTTTTTCCAACTGCTGACCTTTGGAAGAAAGTTCCCCTCCCTTTCTTTCTCCCCCTCTGTGGGTTAATAAGGCTTAATGAGGGGCCTGGGTGGGCGTAGCTCCTCAGTGGCCGTCAGCTCATACTTCCACCCAAGGGCGGGGTGGGGGAGCACGGCTAATAACAGGGTCCTGGTGGGGGGTGAGCTGACAGCCTCAGCTGGCCTTTGTGGGCCTCTATTAACAGACCACACAGGGAAATGTCTTCCCATGGCCCATGATTTTCAATTTTCCACTAGAGAAGGCAGCCGGGAGGAGGTAGCCAGGAGGCCAGAGACACTTGCCTGTACTTCTGTCAACAGTATTCCATCTGCCCTCCCATCTACTCTTCCATTTATTCATTCACTTTCCCACCCAAGCATCCAAGCATCTGCCCACCCTTCCATACATTCATTCTCCTACCTAACCATCTACCAATTTACTCTTTCACTCAGACAATAATCCAACAACCTTGCACCTATCCTTCCCTCTTTCCCCCTACCCACCCATCTAGCCACCACCCAGTCACTCCCTTGCCCACTCACTCCTTCACTCACCCTTACACTCGCTGCCCCCGACACCCACACGCCCATCTATCTGTCCTTCCTATACTGGGTTATTAAGATCTATCTGGAACCAGTTTTGTCCCTAGGACTAAAATAGACGTGAATAAATCATTCATTTCATTCCCTTTAGCTTTTGTTATGTTATAAGATGAAAAGTAATGAGGAAAAGTACTGCTTTGTTGGCTATGAGACCTGGGTTTGAACCTGAGCTCTGGTTTCATTAACTTTGTAACCCTAGACAATTTCATGCCAATATTATAATTACCTTTATTTTTGAGCACCTACTATATGTAGGTCTGATGCTAAAACACTTTATAAATGTTGGCTCTTTCAATTCATCCACCAATTCTTTGAGAAAGCCCCATGCTTCACATTTTGTAGACATGGACATTTGGTTACATAAGATTATGAAAATTGACAATACACAGTTTTTGGAGGCATCTTTAACATCATAATCCATGGTAGCAGTGCCAGAATTAGAATTCAGATCTAGCTGGCTCCTAAGTTAGCAGTCTTTCTAGAACACTGCTGTCCCTTGGCACTGAAGTGGACTTTTCTCTTGGTAGCTTGAGTGTGAGCCCATGAGTTTAAATACAGGATATCTCTTTTCCAGACTCTGGCTTTTGTTTCTTTGAGTGAAGTAAGGGAAGACGAGAAGAAAGGGAATAGAATGTGCTGATTTCGTGATGTGCCAGAAATTGAGTCTTTGAGACATAGCGAGGGAAAACTGAGTGCTGGAGAGACCAACAGAACCCAAGGCTTAAAATTCCTCCCATCACAATGATGATAGACAGCAGGGTATATTCAGAGCACTTCCCCTGAGCCCAGGCCAAATGGTGCCCCAGTTTCCACAACCCAATAATGGGGATGTATTACTGCTCCAAACTTACAGAGCTGCTGAAAACATTAAGGAAGTTAAGACATGCTAAGGACCTAGAACTGCACCTTCCATGAATAAAATGCTCAATAAATGTTACTTACCATTATTCAGAATAACCCCCATGAAGCCCTGTGAGCATGGAGCCTTTTTTTCTCCAGGCCTGACTAGTCTGCGGTCAGACATTCAGGCCATGGCTGCTGCTTTCCAGCTCTCTGTCTTTCCAGATAGTCCCAGACGAGTCTGCTCTGAGTGTGGTTTTACTTAAAGCCAATGCCACCAAGTGTCAGGCTGTCTGAAATGGTGTCCAGGAAGACCTCCTGGAAATACCGTCCTCATCCTAATTATGTGGCACCGTGCCTGAGTTCTAGCAGATGTTGCCTGGGAAGCAAGATGCTCGAGCACTTCAGCGTTTGGGTTCTGCTGCCAGAGAGAGATGGCTTCATAGCCTGCCTTTGCCCCTTCAAAACTGTGAGCGTGACTTTGCCTCTCAGAGGCTGTTTCCTCATCTGTAAATTAATAAAGTGAACAATAGCTACTTTGCATAAAGTAGACTCTGAGGGTAAACGTTGGGTCCTTACTTCCCCAGAATCCATTCTCCTTCTTCCAATTTTTCCCCGTTTCAACTCCTTCCTACTCTTTGGTCAGTGTAATCAGGCCCCAGCCAATCAGGACGTTGCACCCTTGGCCACAGTGAGGGGTCCAGGCTGCCATCTTGTCTCCACAGAGGTCCTGGATACGGAGCCAACCCTGAAAGACGCTGAACAGAAACATGGAGAGACACCCACTCTACTGACCACATTTGAGCCCTCAAACCCTGCCGCGCCTGAAGCTCCACGCTGGGCTTTTCAGTCCACTAAATCCCCTTTCCTCCTGAGTAGTTTCTCTGAAACCAAGAGTCAGCTGATACAAACACAGTGAACGTTAGTGGTAAGGAGGGTGCTCCCGCCCCTTACACAGGGGCAGTGCGCTGGGGACAGGACCTTTCCTTCCTCAAGTCTCGTTGGTTTTTGTGCCGCCCACTTGGGCAGGCCTGGATTCAGGGCTCTGATGGGGTCCAGACTCTTGCTTTGGAGAGTTTTTATTTTGATGGTACCTGTAATTAGGGGCTTTGCAAGCCCCTCTGCGAAGACTTGTGCCATCTGCTCTGTGAGAATTTAGGAACCATTCCCAGAAATGACATTCCTGTTTCCAATTATCTGACTCCAAGCCCTGATTTCTAGTAGATGCTGTCTTCAGAGGGCTAATGAGTGGGCGATGTGGGGGCAGAGAGCTCCCACCTGTGCTGGGTATGGGCCCCACATTCATTCCATCATACCTCTGCTCAGAGGCGTTCAACTGGCCTGGCATTTAAGAGTTGCAGAGCTGGGATTTGAACATTTGAGCTCTCCAAATGGGAGGCTCAATTGTGAGGAAAAGGAAATGATAGCACATGATAAATAAGGCAGAGCTACAGTCTCAGTAAGAATTCCCAGAGGAAGCAGAGCTGGGGAAGCCAATGAGAATGAGCAAGACTTGGACATGCCAAGGGGAAAGGGAGGGGAGACAGCACAGTACAGGGTGTGGAAGTGGCAACGTCAGTGGGTAATGGTGCCCATAGAGGGTCCAGATTACCCAACCCCGTGGGGTTCATTTTCTGTCTTACTCTTATTACTCCATCCCTGTCTTTCCTGCAGGGTTAGGCATCACTCTCTCACCTGGAATGTTGCTCTAGACTCCCTCGCTGGTCTTCCTGTCTCCTCTCTGTATCTTCCAATCCACCTCTACCTACGGCCATCCATCCATCCATCCATCCATCCATTTGTTCATGCATGCATGTATTCACTCAGCAAATATGCCTGGAGGGGGAGTGGCTGGATTCTTTCCCCGTGACCAACCTGGCCTCCCGTCCCTGGCTTTCTGGGGTCACCTCTCATCACACTTAACATAAGACTTTAGCTGTCTTGACTTCCCCACTGCACTTTAACATTCATAAGGATGGGAATTTTGACTCCAAGGACCTAGTGCTAAGTTGGATTAAAGAAAGCCATTCTCATAAGGAACAAAGGTAGGATCCTGAGATCCCACTACTTGGGTTAGAATCCCAGCTGCAGCATTCTCCAGCCATGTAACCCTGAGCAAGCATGGCACTGAGCCTCAGTTTACTCAGATAACAGTATCTCCCCTTGTGGTTGTCATTAGGATGAATGAGGGAATCCCTATAATACATATAGGGAGGTACCTGAGGGGAAGCACTGTAGTTAGGGTCATGGCTGTTAGGTGGAGCAGATGTCGGGGCTCTGCCTGAATAGCCCGCCCCCAGCCACCCGTTCCACCTAATGAAAATATCAGCTGCCGATGGTTCCCAGCTAGAGATTGCCCTTGGCCGCAGGGAATTGCCCTGCCCAAGGACACATCCTTTCCTGGGAGCAGCCCCTAGTTGATGTGCAGTACAAATACTCAACTTTACCCCTCAGCTGGGGACATTTTGAAGGGCCAGCTCAGCTCTAGAGCTCCTGGTGGGATCAGCTGAGAGTTTGGTGCAGCCCCACTGTGTGTCAGCTTTTCTGTCCTCCCAGGCCTGGCGTCTGCACACCCTCCCCGATGTCATCCTGAGAGTTCTCCCCAGTAAACCCCTGAACACTGATCTCCACATTAGGAAGTGATGGAAGATAACAGGTGTGGCAGGAATTCTAGTGCTGCTACACAGGGAAAATGGCGCAGGGGTCTGGGAGGCGGGAGAAGGAAAGGAAGGCCGGAACTTGGCGGCAGCGGTGGGGCGCACTGGCCTGGGCAGAGCTGGGCAGCCCGGTCCTGGGTCTCTGAAACATTCCAGCCTTCTTCCCAACCTGGTTTTCATGACCCTCATTCCTTGGTGATTGACCACAGATTGGGGTGTTGGCTGTGGTGCCCGCCCTTGAGTTTGAGCACAGCTTTGTTTCTGATCTACTGTGGGGCCTTGGTCCCTTCACCTCTATGGGCTTCAGTGGTGCCAACTGGTTAATGGGGCTGGAAAGAATCAACAAGGGGGTACTGCTGAGCTCTTACCATGGCGCCTGAGGTCCCTGGGGTACCCCGTAAATGCTCCCTCCTAGGCAGTCCCTCCTAAGGGATGAGGAAGGCAATTTACAAATCATCCTGGAGGGACACCATGTTTACACTTTACTGCTAAGGTCGCTTTCTCTGAAAACTTACCTGATCGAGTTTCCCAAGACTTCCCAGAAATCAGAGGAGGTTTGTCCATTTGGAAAGTTTAATTCTGTGCCCTTTTGTTTCATGATGGCGGACAGAAAATCAAACATGAACAAGCCACCTGCACCAAGGTGGTGCTGTGTGCCAGGCAGGGCACCAAGCCTGGTGAGGGCAGCTTGGAGGAGAACATCTGAGGGGGAAGAAAGGAGGCAGCAACCTGCAGGGGTGACAGTAACGTGGCCACATTCCGAGGCAGCACTAAAACCCGCCGCTAATCACAAACAGATCCCTGCACTCCCAGGGCCTTTCTTTGCTCCCTGGACTCTCTCTCCAACACCAAGGCCATGGCTGCCCTCCTCTGCCTCTCTTGAATACCTCCCTTGCCCTCTGCGGGCCTCTGTTTCCCTGGCTGCCATAGAGAGGGCTGAACGTGGGTCTGCCCTAAGGTCCTTTCTGTTAGTCTGCTGTCCCAGAATCCACACTTCTCTGGTTTGAAGCCCCCACGAGTCTAGAATTCCAGGATTGTAAAATACCCAGGTTTTATGACTGTAGAATTTGACAAGTCAATGATGGTGGGTTCTAAAGTGCTTGATTTTAAGATTCAGTGGCTCTAGGAGCTGCCATGGAACTTTTTATGATTCTGAAATTCTAAGTCTCAGTGATTTTTAAGTGTCTCAGACAGTGTGTTGTGCCCTAAAGCCAGATGGCCTGGGTTTGTCTACTGCCAGCCGCATCCCCACTAACTGGGTGACCTTGGGCAAATGATATGACCTTCTGGTGCCTTGGTTTCCACTTCTGTAAGTTTAGGAGCATAACAGTTACTATCTCATGGAATGGCTGTTAGGACTACATAAATTAGTATTTATAAACAGTGCCTGGAGCATAGTAAGCACTCAAATGTTTTTTCTCCTGCCTTTACTTTAGATTGAAACGTTTCTACAGCTCCAGAGCCTGAGATGGGTGTTTCTAGACCTCCAAGAGCCCAGGGTTAAAAGTTTCAAAAAAAAAAAAATCCATTGTTTAAAGACTCAGTGATGTACTGGCTTTGGAAGCCAGCTGGGGACGTAACGTGTTTTGGTATCCCTGTCTCAGGATCATGGGAATTTGCCAGGGCACACTGAAGAGCCTGGCACTCCCAGCCACCGACCCGAAGAGCACGATAAGCTTAGGACTTACAGCCTCTGAAAAGTGCCCTTCTCTGTCCTCAACACACACATGCACCTGGAGATAACTTGACCCTCTGGCCAAAAGTTCATTGATGCAATCTAATTCCTGGAACCCATGAAGACACAGGAAGACGGTTACCCCAATAGCTCAGAATTCCCTTTCTCAAGAACCTCCTGTGGCTCCCTACGGTCCTTAAAGTTAAGTCTTCTTTCTCAGCCTGGCTTTTGGGTCCCCTTTCTATCTTGCCCACTTCAAGGTAAGGTGAGGTCATCTGGAACGGGGAGGGGAGAACTGGGATGATTCCTTTGAAAGTTACTTCTAGGTCCACATACCTTTGTCCACTCATTTCTTTACTCTGCAGATATTTATTAAACATCTACTATATGCTAAGCTCTGTCCTAGGCTCTAGGGACACAGAAGTGAATCAGGCAGACAATCTCTGCTCTTGGGAGCTCACAAAACTCATTTCAGGCTCAGAGGGTGAGAGCACACGCCATTTCCTGACTGTGCAACTTTGGACCGAAGCTCTGTGCCTCATTTGTAAAATGGGCCAATAACAATACCCACTGTATAGGGCTGCTGTGAAGATTAGAAGAGAGAGTGATGGTGAAGAACTCAGCACAGTGCCAGGCGCACAGCAAGTCTGCAATCCATGGATGCTGCTATTGTTACTGCAACTTGATTTCTACCTCCAGCTCCCTTCAGAGCACTTAATGTGTGGGTTAAAAGCCAGACAGGCCTGGGCTTAAGTCCTGGGATGCAAAATAGATATGATCATAGTGCCTGCTTCCCAGGGCTAGCTGCCTGGCACGTTGGGCATACCTAGCTGGGGCTCAGATTGTAACAAGAACATATTCTCACTTCCCACTAGCTGTCTCCGAGAACTCGTCCTAACTAACCTCACTGTCCACACCAGTTCTCACACAGAACACAACCCAACAACCTCCTTTCTCCTCTGCGTCCCAGGGTCCGCCACATAGGACCTGAGGAAAATCAGCTCTGAGCACAAGCTGAGGCCTTTAGGCACGATACGAAGGCAATAGGGAGCCAGGGCTGACTCTGGAGAGAGGGGCTCTCCAGGTAAGAGCATCCTCTGTCTCCCAGTGGCTCCTCTGTGCCCTTTGCGCTTTGTCTTCATAGCTGCCAGGGCCTCCCGCCAACCGCTGTCCGTGAGTCCCTGCTGTGTCTTGGGGTTAGGTTATTTTTTCATTAAGTTTGTAATTATTAAAAAAAATGCAAGTCAAATTGTGACGTGCTGAGCTGAGAAGACTGAAGGTTAAAGCTTTTTCCCTGCCTGCGGCCCGCTGGGTCCCCACCCTATTCTGAGTAAAGGGAAACATTTTCGGAGAAATAAACAAGGAGGCCTTGATCGTTTGGGGACTTTATGAACTTGACCCTACCCCCACTCCATACCCCATCCGTTTAACAGGCTTGGTCCCTCTCCCTGTTAATTAAAGGGGAGGCTGGTTTCCAGGGCATTTTCAGCTCCAGCCAGGACTGTGCCCACATCCTTCAGAGGGAGGCCATGGTGATTGGGTGGCTGGTGGCCTCAAAGGTAACAATTTGTCCTGAGATGGAATCTACTCCCCCAAATAAAGGGACTTTGTGTTCTCTCCCTTTCTCATAGCCCCCTAACCTCGAAGGAGGTAGTTATTAGAGGGGAAACAGCTGTGGTTCCCCAAGAGAAGGGACCGCCATAGTAGGCAGCTCGAGACCCTTACGTGGACCAACAAGACTCTCTTACTGCCCCTTGGCCTCTCTCTGTGTCCTCAGAGCTCCCGCCTTCTCACAGAGACCTGTGCATGCATGCTATCATTCATTCCTTCACTCATTCATTCGACACCTCTTCATTGAGCATCTACTAGACCAGGCACTGTGCTAGGCACTGGGCGTACAGGAGTGAAAAAGAAAAACTACTTCTCATCACATTCTAGGGGGTAGAGAGACACTAAAGATGAGTAAGCCAATATAGGACCCATTGCCAGGCAGTCAGTGAGGACAGATAAAGCAGAGGTAGTAGGTGGGTGGACAGGAGTCCTCTCTGGGGAGGTGAGCAGAGACCTGCAGGCAGGGAGGGGCGAGCTGTGGGGACAGTGGCGCTTCTGTCATAGCAAGGACAGGCTGGCCTCATACCTCCTCTCGTCTTCTGCCAGTGCCTCCTGGGCCGCCCTTCTCTCTGCTCTTCCTGGCAAACAGTGACTTGTCTGGATTTTCCTTAATATGCAATTCGCTGTTATTGACTGTGTCAGCGGCATTCAGAAGCAGAACACAAAGCCGTCTGTGTTAGAATGCACGATGTCCAGTGAGACTCAGGAAACCCACATCTCTGGCACGCTTCTGCTCAATGTAATGGCGCTTTTACTGTTTAAAACTCTAACGAAATGGTATTTTTAGGATGGCAGACTATGGGCATTTCTACTCCCCTCCTCTTATTAAAAATCTCCGCAAAACAAACGGGAACATAAAGTTTGTCTTTGAGGAAACTTGAGAGACATTGTAACCCTGAACTGTAATATACAAGGAAAAGAATTGAGTAAAGAAATGACCAGTGACTTAGAAGAGAGGAATAAAGTCCAACCTAAATGCCTGGAGTACATGGTCTCTATGTGGGTGGATTGCTGCAAAGAGAAACATGCTGATTTTCCTTAATGGCACAAAAATTGGAGATGCCAGGTATCACAGAAAGTGTTAGAGAGGCACAGGTCGAAATCCAAGGGATGCTTTGTAAGTCCGTACGAGGAGCACTGAACCCCTGGGTCTCTGACCCCCAATCTTCTCAGGCAACAGATAGCCCCTCTCTTATCCAGGCCAACAAGGGGTGGTTATTATCTAGAAAAAGGCAACTGAGTGTGGCTTAGTGTGTTGGGCACCACCCTGCAAACCAAAAGGACACCAGTCTGATTCCCAGGCAGGGCACAGGCCTGGGTTGCGGGCCAGGTGCCCGGTTGGAGGATGCAAGAGGCAACCACACATTGATGCTTCTCTCCCTCTCTTTCTCCCCTCTTCCCCTCTCTCTAAAAATAAATAAATAAAATCCTTTCTTTTGAGAGAGAGAGAGAGAAACAGAACCAAAGAGCTCTAAAAGTGGGTTTACCTGGCCCAGAGAAAATGAGATTGTCAGTGCATTCACCTGTCTAGTTCTAGAATGTCATTGGGTGGGCTTATGCCCTCCCTTCACCCCAAGGCAGAAAATTATCTAGAGAACCACTTCTACAACAAAGACCTACAGATAAGACAATTTAGGGGAGAGGGAGAATATTCCACAGAATCAGCTCACTAGCAGCCACTTCATCACCCAGCCTACACAGAGGTCCCCCAGTCCACCATCCCCACCTAAAGCGTCCAGTCAGATTGTTAGTATAATCAGACAGCCAAGGTTCACTCTACATGTCAATTTTCCAACAGGAAAGAGAGACCAAAGCAAACTGGAATGGGGAGGTGGAGAAAAAAGACTGAGAAAGAGAGAATGCAGACAACAGGAGAAAACTTAAAAATAAACCCTATAATTAATATCCTTTGAGAGATGAAGATATCACATCTATATAATATGAACTGGAAGCTACTAAAAAGGAATAGAGAATGAGAAAGTAGAATTAGAAATATGTGTGGTAGATTGCACAAATGGCCAAAGGTCCTCCCATCCCAGAGCATCTGCCCCTTTGCCCCTTGGGAGATCTCCATCTGTTGCTGTGTAACAAACTATCCCCAAAGTTTGTGGGTTAGAAACTCAGGGAGAGTTGAGCTGGGTGATTATTCTGCTCCTTCCGGTATTGATGGAGGTCACTCAGTGGTTTTCAGCTGGTGAACGGGCAGGGTGGTGGCAGTCATGTTCGGTACCTTTGGTTGGGATGGCTGGAGGGCTGAATTCAGCTGATACAGTTGACCGGTTACATGTGGCCCTTCCAGCATGGCAGTCTGAGTTGGTCAGGCTGCTTGTGATGGCTGGCCTCCCCCAGAGGGAGCATCCCAAGAGAACCGTATGCCCTTTTCTGACCTGCATCAGAGGTTATATGGCATCGCTTTGGTGGCATTAATAAGGCTGGTCCAGACTCAAGTGGGGATGGGGGGTATATCACAAACCCAATATCCTGATGGGAAAAGTATCAAAGAATTTGTAGACATATTTTAAAACTACCATGTTACTAGAGGATATGCTCCATTAAAAAAAAAAAAAAAAAAAAGGACACTAAACCAAGGAAGAGGAAAACGTGTATTAGTTAGCTCTTCCTCTGTAACAAATTGCCTCAGAACTTCATGGCTTAAAACAGACAGCCACCATTGATTTGCTCATGAACCTATGGTTCAGCAGTACAGGCTGGGTCCCCTCATGTATCTGGAGGTTGATACCTGCTGCCATCACCTGAGGTAATGGAGATGATTTGGCCACAAGTGTCTTACCTCCAGCAAATCAGTCTGAGTTCACCACCAGCTGGTGCTGCTTGCAGAGTTCCCCAGAGCTGCAAAAGGGTAAAGCCCCAAACGCACAAGGACTTTGTAATCTTCTGCTTGTGTCATGTTTGCAATTATCCTACTGGTCAAAGCAAGTCATGTGACTGCGCCCAGTATCAGTGTGGGAGGGGCTTGGACAAAGGCTCAGAACAGGAGGAAACTGTGGGCTTTAATATTTGGTAAATCTCTTAGACAGCATGAGATACAGAA
Source organism: Pteronotus mesoamericanus (assembly GCF_021234165.1). Classification (NCBI taxonomy): domain Eukaryota; kingdom Metazoa; phylum Chordata; class Mammalia; order Chiroptera; family Mormoopidae; genus Pteronotus; species Pteronotus mesoamericanus. The sequence continues at coordinate 21,448,617 of NW_026555105.1, read as the reverse complement.
GATGCTGGAGAGAGACAAAGGAATTCCTTGTGGGTAGCTGCTGGACCCCAGGCCCAGAACAGAACAAGTCTCAGTGGACATCAAAGGTCAGAGAGACCAGAAAAAAAGATGGCAGCATTACATTGTCCAAGAGATTTGTGCAGAAATCTCATTGAGAGGTGTTTTACAGAGTTATTTTCAGGGTATGGAAAGGCTTGGGTCAAATGTTCAAAGAAAAGTAAGCAGTTAAAAATAGGCAATTATTAATTCAAGGTGTTAAGTGCTGGGAGCAAGAGAAAGCAAATGTCATTACAATACAGTATTTATTCAGCCAGAAAATATAGCCATAATAATGAAAACACTGACATGAGATTAACAAAAATTGATATAATATTGGGAGAAGGAGAGAGGAAAATGGTTTTAATTGAACTAAAATCTCTCCTCTTTTAGAACAAGCAGTTAATATATAATGTCTCCAAATGTATTTGAAAAAAATAAATTTAAAAAATATATATATAATGTCTAAAATAGATACATCAAGAGACAGCTGTTAAGATTTAGAAATATGGAAGTCAATACCAGAACACACAGCTAAATGATATTAAAATACATTTTGGATCAGGTGAGGTAATGGTTACATCCCCCCAAAAAGGGAGGTAAACTTAGAATTTCACAACATCACTCAGGGGCACTAAAGATGCCTGACTCCTGGTTGTGTCGCCTTGTGCAGAAGGGCATGTGCTGAGAGGCACTTCTCTGGCTCGTCCCACCCCGCCTCAGGGTTAGGGACATCTCCTGGGTTCTCAATGGCTGCCACATGGGTTTTCTGAAGGAGAGTTACATCTTCCTCACTGTATTTTGGCACCCACCTCAAATGACCTGAATCTAGACTACTCCTCAATTTTACACAAGGGACTGAAGCTCTGAGAAGGGATTTGATCGAGAGGACAGTGACAGCGAGGACTACTGAGCCCACCCGTCTGGAGTTCTAGTGCCTGCTTTGCTGCTTACTTGGCTGTGTGGCCTTGAACACCTAACCCCTCTGAGACTCAGTTTCTTGATCTGTAACATGGGGTAATAGATCTGGTCTTTTGGGTTATTGTGAGTTTTAAATGGGATCATGTGATCAAGTGATTCAGTGGATCTTCAAAGGTCTTGCTCTCTTAATCTAATCAGCAAACATTCACCCCCAATATATTTTATATATTAATAAAGTAAAAACATAGATCACTGTGCCAACATATAATTACTTTATATCATATACACAAAAAGTATAAATTTTCAAAAGATGAGATTTTAAAAATTACTAATTATTTCAGGGGCATTTATTCAAGTTTTGCCCCAATTTTTAAAATGTGGGTTATTCATCTATCGTTGATGTCTTTTATATATAAGTCCTTTGTCAGGGGGCTACTTCATATATCTTCTTCTAGCACGTGGGTTGCATTTTTGTTCCCTTAATGATGTCTTTTGATAAGCAGAATTTTCATTGTAATGTAATCTAATTTGTCAATTTTTCTTTCGTCATTGTGCTTTTTGTGTTCTCTGTAAGACATATCACAATTGCCAAGATTATTTAAATGTTTTATTCTACAAAAGTTCATTAGTCCCAAGAAGATTTATTATTATCACACATAATAAGAAATCTGTAGTCCCAGAGTGAGTTCAAAGGGTCAATATTATTACTCAAGTCTCAGGCTCCTTTGGTCCTTCACTTTATCACCCTCAGTGTGGGGTGAAGATGTTCCCTCATGGTTAAAATATGGCTGCATAGCTCCAAGCATCACATCCTCATAGGACAATATCCAAAAGTAGGAAGAAGGGGAGTGAGAGGGTTAAGAGTAGCTAGAGGGAAGAAACCTTCTCAGCTTGACTCATCCTTTTGTCTCATTGGCCCAAACTTGGTCATATGACCACCCCTTACTGTAGGGAGGTTGGAAAGTGTGTGCCTTTATCGTGAAAGATGAGCTCTACCTGCACGGAAAAAGGGGAAGGGAGATAAGGATAATGTCTGATTGGTAAGCAATTACAGTATCTGTCACAGAGAATCAGTGGCAAACAGAATCCAGATTTTTCACTGAAAGCGGGTGACCAATTGCCCTGGTTTGCCCTGGGAACGGGACTTCTAGAGCTAAAACCAAGAAAGTCCTGGGCAAACTGAGACACATCGGTCACCCTACCTCAAGGAGCTTTCACTTGGCCTGAAGTCAGGGGTGGGCTAGACCTTTCTTCCAAATGGGATGGAGTGTTGTTCAGATAAGGTGCTAGGAAGGGTATGAAGCTTTCTCACTTTTAATTTCCCCCGACTTTAGTCTCTGGCCCCTGACATTACACCATCATCTATACTCTACCCTATCACTCTGGCTAAAAACATTTACGAGTGCCTATGATACACCAGGCTCTGTGCTAAGTGCTAACAATTTTGAAATGATTCAGACACAGTTCCTGCCCAGAGAAACTGCCAGGCCAGTGGGAGAGACTATCAAATAAAGTCATAAATTTAGAACTGTCTTGGTGGAGGCATGAGGCAGGACAATGGCATCTAGCAGGGTTTTCTGGGGGAGGCACTGCCCCCTCGGGGCGGGGTACAGGAGCATGCCAGGTAGAAGAGGAAGGGAGAGATCCAGACAGGAGCGCTGTCCTCTCTCTGGTCATCTTTTAATGATGCTGGGCAGTCCTTCCTTGTGAATTTTATTTTTCCCTTAATAAAAATGTATTCCCCCCTTAACAAGAATGGCTACGCCATGAGTGCAGGGCTTCCTGCAAAACCCTTTCACATCCCCTCTTATTTGACCTTCACGATGGCATTACGTGGGAACAGGGAGGCAAGGGTGATTGTTTTATTGAGGAGGAAACTGAGACCCGCCCGGAGAAGAGGAGTCACCTGCCCAAGATCACGTGGCTGCTAAGTACCAGTGGAGCATTTCAACTCGGTTGCACTTCCATCCAGCTGCTCACCTCCAGCCAGGGCCAAGGTTACCCTAGTGCTTGGAAGGAGAGGTCAAGCCTCCCCCTGGCAAATGCCTCCCAGAGCTCTGCAGTGTCCCCCAGCAGGAGCGCATTAGAGAATATAGGGGATGATGTCCAGGTGTGGATGCAGGACCTTCCCATTAAACACTGGCGGCCACAGAGGAGGCCTGCCCATCTCCACGCCAGAGCCCAATTTAACCCCCTTGGAAACAAGAAGTCTTCCTCCTCCTCTCAGGGACACAGCAGGTTTGGAGGTGCAAGGGAGGTACAGAAAGCAAGAAATCGCGAGAGCTCAGTTAGGTCCCTTGGGGCTCAGCAGAGGGGTTGAAGCGACCAGTCATTTTGCAGACAGCATCAAAATAATCACCCCACCACCACCACCAGGGAGAGCTGAGGTGGCTTCAGGTGGCTCCAAAGCCTCATGGAAGTGGCTCCAACAACTAGCAGGGTCTGTGAAGTAGGAACAGAAGCCAGCCCCCAATCCAATACCTAAAAGCTCTCTGCAATCACACGCAAATGTGGTGTCATCCGTCTCAGACATCACAAGGAACGAGCATGGGCTCACTCATTCATTTACTCATTCCTTCCTTCCTTTATTTACCCAACAGCTATTTTTGGAGCACCTCATCTCAAGGAGCCTCTTAATTTTAGCGTAGCCCAGTGTAATCAGTCTTTTATGATCAGGCCACCCCAGAGAGCAGATGGTCAAGGAGGAGAGACCTTAAATAATTAATCCCATCAGTAATATGCAATTGATTGTGATGGCACTAAAGGGAAGAGTGCAGAGACAGACAAAACCAGTGATCCTGATTGATTTGGGGAGAGGGGGGAGGGTGGCTCTCAGTGGGCCCCTGGCATCCTTTTTTTGGAAATCAAATTGTGTCAAAGCATTTTAAATGTACCCACATTAAATATATTTTAGCTATAAAATTATTTGAAAGAATTTAGAATTTTTATCTTTTGTAAGTATTGGTTATGAGTAATTTATTTAAGTAACCATCGTCGAGACATCTAGATAGTTGGCACCCCTAGGATGCCTGCAAAGTAAAAAATAGAGACCCCAAGAAGGGGTTGCAACTCCACTTTGAGATGCCAAATGGGCTGCGGCTCTGAGTAGGATCTTATTTGAGCAGAGATCTGCAGCTAAAACACTTTGTAACCTGCCCTCCCCCAGGGCCACCCCAGGCATGAGGATCGGAGGGTTGGGGCTGGGTGGGAACGGAATGCCGCAGCCTGGAGTGGTAGGGGCAGGACCGGGCCTGAGGCCAGCCTGACGTGGTGGGTGGTACCCGGTTCTGGAGCAAGCGGTAGAGCCCAGTGCTTACAATGGGCAGAGGGGCTCCCCGGGCTGGGGATGGAGGGATAGTCAGGAGGTGACAACTGTAGGACTAGGGCTGGCTCTCAGGGCAGGCTGCAGTGTTGGCCTGGGCCACCTCCAACCTGCAGCCTATGACAGCGGCTACAGTCCCCCAGGGGCAGCAGGAGGCATGTCTGCCCTGCCCTGCGGCACAGAATGTCGGGGGGAGGCCCCTGGCTGCCATCAGGGAGGGCAGAGCAGGCTTGCCCCTGGGCCTGAGACCCAGATGAGCTTTGCAAAGCAAGCCCACTTGGAGGTGCTAAAGAAATGAGAATTTGGGGGGTATTTTTTCTTTATTTTTAGCGAGAAATGAGAACTTTTTAAATATCATTTTTATCACCGTGGATCAAGAGCTACAGGGCTAAGCTTAAATCATTCAATTGTTTAAAGAAATAAACTTCAAAATTTAAGAAAAGAAAAAAATCATCAAAATTCAATAAAAAAGGAAACAAAGTAGCCCTTAACACTTCCCATTACTCTCAATTAAGAAATGTGAGATGTACAATGAGTTTGTCAAGGACAGATACTTAACAGATACACATATTAAAGTGTATCCCTGAAAATTAATTGTAACAGGAAAAGTGGTATCTTTATAGAGGAGAAACGGGACACCACTTTAACCAATTGATCAAAGTTAATACTAATAAAGGGACAAACTGACATCACGTGACTCCTAATCCATTGCATTGTGAAGGACACAGCATAGCCTCTAAGGCACTCCTGCCGGAAAGGCATAACCTGAGTCTAATCATGAGGGACTATTGCACAAACCCAAAGTGAAAGATGTGACGTTTTACGAAACAACACATTTATATTCTTAAATGATGCCAGTGTCATGAAAGAAAAAAAAGGTCAGGACCTGTTCCAGATTCAAGGAAACTAAAGAGACACAACACATAATGCAATGTGATCCTGGACTGCATCCTGCACTGGAAAAATATCCTATAACGGACGTTATGGGAACCGTTGGAAAGTTGGAACGAGCCTGCATTAGATGAGAAGTACCAAGTGGCTGGCCCGTGGGGAACAGGCCTTCTGTCAGGGTGTCAGGCCACCTGGCAATGTCTACCAGGTTGCTAACACACATCCCCTCTGCCCGCTGATCCCAGTCCCAGGGGTTTATTCTGCACTCAGGCCTGTTTGCAAAGTGACATCTGCATAAGGACAGGCATTGCAGCCTCGCAGGGATAGCAGAAGGCAGGCCCCAGACCGAACATCCGTCGATCGGACACCAGTTAAACAAGCGATGGCACGCCTAAGTCATGGAGTTTCTGCAGCTGTGCAAACAGACAGAGGCAGCTCCCCAAGTATGGTGAAGAATGATGTCCAAGTTGTGTTGTAAATGTGAAGCACAGAACACTGTGTGCTGAGCTACTGTTTGGTAAAGAAAACAGAGGAAGGGAGAAAGTATGTGCATATGCTTATAAATGCATAACGAGTCTGAGGGAGAACATGGGCAAGAAGCCAAACGCCAGGAAACACAGTCGCTGCTTCCTGGGAGACTGGGGGGTGCGGCCCTGGGGGCAGGTGGGAGAGGGAATTGCTTTCCCCAGTACACCATGTATTTTTGTGTTTGTGTGACATATATTTATTATCTATTCCAAAAAGAAGAAAGAAAGAAGAAAGAGGCGGAAGAGAGGACAGGGGAGGAGGAAGCAAGAAGGGGAGGAAGAGGAGAAGGAAGGAGAGAAAGGAGAAGGAAGAGAGGAGAAAGAGAGAGGAATGGAGGGAGGGGATAAAGAGGGAGGGAAGGAGGAAGGGAGAAAAAAGGAATTCTTTAAAAATATTTTTAAAATTATTGTCAGCTTATACCTGCTGTCCTGGCACATTGTTGGAAATGCATAGGAAGAACCAGAGACAACAGATGAAAGGGGGCTGCTCAATCTGTCTTCCACTGACCGAAGGTGGAGACTGAGCCCCTTCACCCCGAGAGGACGGTGCAGAGAGGCCTGGAAGGTTTGAGAGGAGCAGCCAGGCCTTTAGACACGCCAGTGCCCACCAGAGCCACCCCGCCTTGTCCCGTCCTCTCCCACATCACACCCACCCACACCTCCAGGGCCGTGGATTTCTGTGCAGCCACATGGGCCTTGCTTAGCACGTGTTCATCATTTTCTTGGCTGCCCCACCAAACTGTAAAACACTGTTTCAGATTCGGAAGCCAGGCAGACCTGAGTTCAGCCTTCCTGCACCAAACCACGTTTCATCCCTGGGTTGTACAAGCCGGAGCCGATGCCTGCAAACGCTTGGCCATGGAAGCTGCACTATCATGGAAAATGAGCGCCATCTGCCAAACCCCCGACTCCCGTAAAAGACTCAGCCAAGGAACGAAGAAACCCCATAAAACAGGTCCCAGGACTGCAGCCGCCTGCTCTGGGATGAGGGGTGTGAAACAGCAGCCTGCGATCTGCTCAGCAAGCCTCATTCTCTCCGCTTACCTTATGAAACTCCCTGGTGCACTTGGTGCAGGCAAATGGTTGGTCCGCACGCGCTATGTTCATTTATTTTAATAAATTGTAATTATCCAATTACATATATAGAATGTAGAATATAAGTGATACCTTCTCTTTGAAATAGTTGAAATGTACAGACATATGTCAATTCAAAAGTAAAAATAATGAAACATAAACAGAATGTTGCATAAAAACATCCAAACACGAAATCTGTGTCCATCTTTTGATCTCATTTCTATAAAGTTTTAAAGTTGACAAAACGAATCTTAGGTGCTAAAGGTGATAGAAAGGTAGTGTGATAAGTACCCTCGAGAGGATCGTGAGCAGGACTACCGATGTGCTGATATTCTCCTTCTCCATCTGAGGGCCAGTCACAGGGGTGCATACAGTTTGTAAAAATGATCAATTTTTACACCTATCTGTGTGCATTTTACATATATACTGTTGTTCTGTGACTTGCTATTTTCTTTTATAATATGTTTTACAGATTGAACCACATCAGCATCTTAGATCTGTTCTTGTTCTTTTCCAAAAATTATACCGGAAGTATTCCATAGCAAGGATCTACCATAACTTAATCAATCAGTGCAGTGTTGTTGGGCTTTTAGGTTATTTCCAACCTTTGTTATTTAAACAATGCAGCAAGGAACATTCTCCTACCCAAATCCTGGAGAATTTGTTCCTATTGAGCAGATAGCTAGAGGAGGAATTTCTGAATCAGTGAATGTGGATTTAAAATTCTAATGGATGTTGCCAAATCACCTGCCAAAAAATGTTTCACCAGTTTAGACGCTATCCATTCATTCATTCACTCACTCATGCACTTGATGAATATTTATTGAGCACCTACTCTGTGCTGAGCATACTGTTTGAGGGGCTGGGGGTTCAACAGTGAGCAAGAGATAGTTCTTATCCTCATGGAACTCACAGTCTGTCATGAAAACTGCCCCAAACAAATAAACACACGAATATATACTATGTCAGGTGATGCGAAGTGCTAAAGGAGAACAAAGGTGCCTGAGCATACTTAGTTCTCTATACGCTCACCACTGCTGGTATTACCCATCCTTTTGGGGTTTTTTTTTTTCTGATTTTACAGCTATTTCTTCTGTTGTGAATTCTACTGTGAATTGTATCTTTATTCCCCATTGCCCATTTTCTCAGTGTTTTTATTTCCTTACTGACTTGTATGAGAGCCTGATTTATTATGGACTTTAATCTTGTGACTTCATATGTTGCAACTATTTTCTCCAGCCTGTTAACTTGTCTACTCTCTTTGCTCATGTTATTTCACAAAGTCCTGTGATGGAGAACCACAGGAAATGTATTTCAGACTTATTCCAGGAAAAGTTAGGCTTCTTCTCAGAAACTGGTTTGGAGTTTTTCTTCCTATGAATGCATGTAACTTATTCTCTTTTCTTGCTTTGTCTGTAAGGATGCTCAGAACAAACTTTTCTACTCGCCTCTAGCAATGGTCCAGAACCTCCCAACGGGCGTCCGGCAACTTCATCCTCACCCTTGAGTTTACATTCTTTTCCTTTTTCACAATTTCATTGTCCATTTCTTTTCCCATTCTCTGGTTTTATAACAAGCTGTAAGCTACCTAAAACCATTTTTGTAACAATGCGGGCATACAGAAATGACTTTATTTTGTGCTCATAGCAGCCCATTTCGCAGATGATGAAACTGAGGCCCACAGAGGGGCAATGACTTGAGCCAGAGCTGCAGTGAGTGAGTGAGTCAGCAGGGAAGACCACACTCACACTCAGCCAGTTCCTATCTGCTGTGCTCCTTCTCCGCACTACCTGTTTCTAAACAGGAAGCCTGTCCCTAATTTGCTGACTGTATTAATCATAATTCTTTCAGTTGCCTATGACAAAAATCCTATTAAACAAGCAAAGGGAATTTATTGATTCACATAAAACGCAGACCAATGGGCTGAAGTAATGGCTGGATCCAGACCTCCCTTCACACTCAGCTTTGCTTCTCTTCATCTCTCTGCTTGGGGGCATCATTCTTTCCTGCTTTAGACAGCTTCACTCCATGTGGCATAAACGTAGCACCAGCAGCCCCAAGACTACACCCTGATAGGCTGAAGAGGGAGGCCCTCCTCTACAGCCCCAACAGAAAGGAAAGAGGGGCACCACCTGGAAATCCTGCCTCTTGTAGCCAGAGCAACAGGCATACTGATTGACAGCTCAACCCAGGCTCCTGGAATCAGAGGGGCATTCTACAGAGATAAAGGAACGGGGAAAAGGAAGTATGGTGGGCACACAAACTCCGTACTGACCAATGCCAATTGCCCCAAGGAAACAGAGATTTCCCCAGTGGGCGAGGAGAGGAATGCTTACCCCAAGAGCAAATCATCCAATGAGTGACTCTGGTCTGCTTTAACGGAAACTCACCTTTTCCCCTCCTACTCTTGAGGCCTTCTGGCTTTGAGGGCTGATCTACCACCATCACCTCCAACCACGGCACCTTCCAGGTCAGTCCTGGCTGCACACACTGGCTTTTGCTGTTTCCACCCACCGAGCGCCCCCTTACTACCTCCTAGCCAAATCCTAACGCTTCTTTTCTAGGGATCCTTCCTTGAAGACTCTAACCCAGGAGATGTCTTTCTCTTCTGAACTTCCCACCCCATCCAAAGACATTTTTTACAGCAATGACTATGTACTTAGCTCAATGGGGAGAGACAAAGACATGCCAGGGTAAGAAGGTGCCTCAGATTTGACTCGAAATGCAATTTCAGAGAGGTGACTCGTTTCTGGAAGGCTAAAGTTCATGCTGGAGAGAGCAAACAACCCTCCTACCATGGCCCCTGAGGTTGTTTAGAAGACTAAGGGAGAAGAGAAATGGGTGGAGAAGGCAGTAAACACGTGATTTTTTTTTTTTTTACATATATCATCTAGTTTAGATCTCCCCAAATCTCTGCCAGGTAAATGTGAATTTGCAGACAAGGAAACTGGTGCTCAGACGTAAAGTGCCTTACCCAAGATCATGCGACCAGTGAATGACTTGAAGAAGTCAGATTTGAATGGTTCAGCTGTCCTTTCCCGTTCCCTCTACTCATTCCCTAATAAGTGCCCCCAATTATTAAATGATGACTCATACCACAAAAAGGTCTCCTAGTTAAATTTGAAAATAAGAAAAGCATTTGGAATGAACTCTGAGAAGAATTACTTCCATACCAAGAATTTGTTCCCCAGCTATGTAGCAGCTGGGTTGTTTGGTTTTTTGGGGGGGTTTTTTTCACTTCTTGACATTCCCAATAAGCCAATTGTAAGAAGCAAAGATGAGAAGTTTCCACTCTTCACTTCTTTCTGAGGCTGCCTCAAACCCTTCATACAATACGGACATAAAAATCAATTGATCAATCAAGTAAGAAACCTATTGATGAATTAATAAATTTACACTTTTACCAGATATGCTTGTTTGGGGCAATTATTGACCCAAAGTGGACACAGTGAAGTCCTAGGCACCACCCCACAAAACACAGTGACAATCAGTAGAGAAAGTTGGTTTGTTTTATGACCAATAGTCTGAGAACACATCTGTTGTCAAGCTCTAAGTCAAGCCACTAAAACGGTGAAGGAAAACATGTACCCTTTCCCACTCCTACCGCGTAGAGTTGGAGTAAAAGAAGCTGGGTTTGAATATCCCAGCTGGATACCCTCCAAACTGTGTGACCTGAAGACAAACTTCTCAGAACTTCTGTTTACCTACCAGTAGAATGACAGGTTGTGCAAGGTGATTTTGAAGGTCCCTCCTGAACTGTCTGTGTCTATGTGTGTCTTTCATGCTGAGTCCAGCACCCAGTAAGAACACAAACAAACAATTTTTGAAAGATTTAATTGAGTAGAGTGAAAAAATTTAATTGGGTAGAATATGAGTAAAACTGGTACCACTTCATGATCTCCTTGAGCCTCGACATCCTCTTCTGTAACATGGAGCTGATGATGTCAGCTTTAGAGAGTGGTGAAGATGGAATGGGCTGCTAAGGTATGTGAACAGTGCTAGGTAACTAGGAAGGGGAGTGCCCTCCCCTTCTTTACCCAGCAAATGACAGACTCATCTTCCACGTAAACCAATGCACAGATTCCAGCCTCCTAAGCCTCTATCCCTGGCACCAGCTTCAATTGCAATTGTGAAAGCCACTGGGCTGGGTGGCTGGACAAGGAGAGACCAGGGAGTTCTGATGCCCAGAGCTCAGTGGCTCCTTCCCTGGCAGATGAGAAATCACTCTACTATTCGGGAGACTGTTGACGAACTAACTTGAAATAAAATCCAGCTACAGTGACCAACAAGGCCTGATCTCATCTAACCCTGGCTGACCTCTTTATCGTCATTCCTCTTTCCCTCATTCTGCTTCATCCGCACCAGGCTCCTTGCTGATGATCCTCTGGGCCTTTGCGGAGTTGTTGCCTCTGTGTGGAATATTCTTTTCCCATGTTGTCACAGGGCGTGCTTCCTTCCTTTAGGCTTCTGCTCAACTGTCATCTTGTCAAAGAGGACTTCCCTACTGTCTTGCCTTAGTTACTTCTGGCATTTCTCCTCTGATTTATTTTTCTTTGCAGCACTTATACCTCATGTACAGTATATATTTATTTGTCTATGGTCTACCTCCTACAAGCAGAATGTCAGCTCTACAAGGGCAAGACTTTGTTCAACTCAAAGTCACATCTCAGTCCCTAGAAGAGTAGTCGGTAGATGGTAGGCTCTCAGTAACTACTGAATGAATGGATAGGTCAGTGGATGGGTGGATAGGTGGATAGGTAGATGGGAGGATGGGAAGATAGATGGATCAGAGGATGAATGGATGGGAGTGTGGAAAAATGAGTGATTCTAGGTTGGTGGATTGGAGGATGGGTCAGTGTGTCAGTGGGTTGATGGGTCAATGGGTTGATGGGTAGATGGTAGATGGAAGAATGATGAATGAGAAGATGATGGGTGGGTGGAAGGATGGGTCCATGGGGCAATGTATCAGTGGGTTGACAAGTCAATGGCTAGAGTAGAAAGAGTACTAGATTTGGAATCAAACAGACCTAGGTTTTTCCCAGGTGGACCTGAGGTCAAGCCCTAGCTCTGTCCCTGAGCTCTGGTTTCCTCAGCAGAGAAATGTAGGCAATAATCACTTCTGTCCCTTATATGTGTTGTAAGGATTATGTGAGGCTCTATGTAAAATGGTTAGCACGGTACTCTCACTGAGGTAATCACGGCCGTCATGTTGTGAGGAGACTCAAGCAGCCCAGTGGAAGGCCCATGTGGAAAGGAACTGAGATCCTCAGCCATCAGCCAACACCAGCTTCCTGGCCCTGTAAGTGAGCTGCCCTGGAGGCATATCCTCCAGCCCCAGACAAACCTGCGGGTGTATACAGTCCTGGACAGCTGACATCTGCACTGCAATGTCTTGAGAGCTCCCAATCCTCATGTACAAGCCAGAACCACCCAGCTATGTCATTCCCAAATTCCTGGCCTTCAGTAACTGTGTGAAATAATACACAATTATGGGTGTTTCTAGCCTGAGTTCAGTGAACTTTTCTGGTAAAAGTTCAGGTAGTAAACATTGTAGTCTTTGCAGGTTATGTGGTCTCTGTCACAATTGCTCTGCCATTGTAGTGCAAATCAGGCAAAAACAATACATAAGTAAAGGTGGCTGTGTTCAAGTAAAACTCCTATTTATAACAACAAATGACAGGCCTGATTTGATCTCTAGTTCACAGTTTTCCAACCCCTGTTTTAAGCTACTAAAATAAATGATTTATGCAATTCTCATAGTATATAAAAATGGTCCCTTTCTTCTTGGAGTTGATGGTGTTGCCTGGAAAGCTAACCCCATCTCTTGTGCGTCTTCCTCATTGAATTGCTCAGATCTCAGGTAGGGTCTGTGTTGATGTACCTCCATGTCTTAACTCTCCCAGCTCTGAGCCAAGCACAGAGAATATGCTAACCTAACTATGTGCCAGAGGAATAAACCAAGCAAAACTCAAGATATTATTTGTGCCCCAAGTGGGGAGCAGAGTCTTAGGGATGTGGGAACAGTCTAAGTGTTAATGGGGTCTGAAAGGCTTCCTGGAGGAAATGAACTTGAGCTAAATCTTGAAAGGTAAGTGCAATTCAGATGAGTGTTAAGCAAAAGGACGATCATTTCAGACCAGAGGGAACAGCAATGAGCAAAGTGTGGAAGGGCAGATACATGGTAATGGAGTCAACGTGTTGAGGGCCTTGAATGTCAAGTAAGGGGCTTGGACATCATCTCGGAGACAAGAGTTTCTCAAACAGAGGCAAAGGGGCTTCACAAATGAGCGGGGAATTTCATAAAATTCTGTGACCAAGAGACAATGAAGACACTGGGGTAAGCCATTGATGCCACTGCAGATTTGTGTTTTATTTTAAACAGAAGAGGGGGATCCTAGAAGAGGAAGACACCGAAATGAAGAATCAAGCTAGTGGTTAATGTGGGAGGTGATTCCAGGAAACTCCGTAAAGAGAGGGAAGTGAGGCCTGGAAGGAAAGGCTGTCAAAATGATGTGTAATCCAGCAAGCTGTTAATGCCGAATAGGAGAGCTCAGTCCCAACTCGCTATCAACTGGAGACTTCTAGGAGACAGTGGAAGACACACCTCAGAGGGATCACAACTGAGGACAAGAAGCTGGGGATTCATCCAGCAACTCCCATCAGTCATTAGCCAAAGAGTGCTTACTTTGTAATTTTCCAGCACCTCCAGCCTCAGGCAGAGGGTTGCTGGTGTGTCGGTGGAAAGATGAGTTCTGAAGGGACACAGGCAGGACAGTGACAGTGCGTGGCATAGGCTCGGGTAACACCTACACAGGAGTATGTTAGGAGGGGTAACTGAGCAGCTGGGGGCAGGATGCACACGGGCAGGAGGAGGAGAAGTCACAGTCTAAGATCCAGGAAAGTGGCTGCTACAGACCTTGAGGCTGGATCCCGGCTGGGGCCAGGGGGCGGGGAAGGGGTACTGAGGGCCAGCCTGGCTCCACAGACCCAGGTGGGTTGGTCCTTCCCAAAGTCAGAAGCCAGGAGGGGAAGAGGCTGAGTTCAGTTCCAGACACCTGGGCTTGAGACGCCCCCTGGACCTCAGGCAGAGCTGTCCAGCCAGGTAGATGGCGAGTCACGTCAGAGCTGGGAAATGATTTGGGGGAGCTGCGGAGATAGAGAGAGGATAACTGAGCTGAAAACTGGCCCAGGAATGCAGCAAGGACTGCAGCAAGAAGAAGGAGCAGCAAGAAGAGTTAGCCAAGAAGGAGAAAAGGGTGCAAATGGCGCAGTGGAAGGGGCAGCATTTCTGAGCTGATGCGTGTGAAGAGCTTAGCACACTTGGTGGCAGTATTATTGGCTTTGTTACCAGCCTTTCAAATGCATGTGTATAGGTTTATTTAAATGTCTGCTATATCGTGACTGCAAATAAAAATTTAATGAGTTAATGGATATTTTTAAGTCCATTTTACAGATGAGGTCATTGAGGCTCAGAGAGGTGAAGCAAACTTGCTCCTGTTTAGTCTGACTGCAAAGCCCATATTCTTTGTTTCCAGTGGATGGTGAAGCGTCACACAGACTATCAGGAAGCGTGTCCTGCAGGACAGAGGGCCACAGGGAGGTTGCAGAGAAAAAGTGGATCTCGTGACAGAGAGGGACTTGTCCCTGATGAGTAAGCTACACTCAGAGCAGGGAGTAGAGAGGCCAGATCTCTAAGGAGGGGAGAAAGAGAAGGGACTGAGAAAGCAGCCATACATGGAGGCAGAGCTTCTAAGATGTTCCATGTTGAGAAGGAGAAATGGACTGAAGGTGAGAGCAAAGGAGAGACGAAGAGGACAAGGACTGCAGGCAGACCAAGGGAGGGCACTAACAGGGGGTGAGGAGTCCCAGAGGCGGCATTTAGTCTCATTCTGGACCGTGAGCAGCCATCCATCCCCACCTTACACGGAGAAGGACCAAAAACTGGACATGCAGAAAGTAGGAAAAGGGGGGCTTCGTGGTTTCCCGCTGATGCCTAAGGCAAGGACCACCATGACCCCCCATATCCAATCCCCCTTTCTCTTCGATATTTTCCCTGACTTTTAGCTGAATGGATGGCTGCCCTGCCAACTATTATACTTCCCAGCCTCCCTCGCTGACCAATCCCACTGGCTAGCCCATGGACGTATTGGGGACTGTCTGGGCAGCCCCCAGGAGCTGTGGAGCTACCAGAGGGGAGGGGCCTGACCCACAAAGACATTCCTCCAGGTTGCACTGCTCACATCTGGGCTGCTGGGGAGAGACCTACACCGGCACCATATTTAAATGGCTCTTACACAGAACCCAGTCACCCAAGAGAGCACGGCTTCCCGCTGCCCTCCCAGCTAGTCACTCTCTCTCTCTGTGTCAGCCACCCTCCTAGTTCTTTTCCTTTGTGGCATTCCTTACAACTGGCCCACCATCTGCTTCCCCGCTGCCCCCCGCCCCTGTCCAACCAGACTATCAACTCCAGGAAGGCAGGACATTGCCAAACTCACAGCTAAACAGAGGACAGCATAGGGCCTGAGGCACGAGGCCCAGTGTGTGCAGACAAAGTCCCTGCTTTAGAGGCACAAGCAGCAAGAAAACAAATTAATCAGGCCAGTTGAGAGGGTGGGAAATGGTCTAAAGGGAATGAGGCAGGGCAGGGGGTAGAGTGTGGAGGTGTGGGACTGGGAGGTTAGGGAAGACACAGACGAGCTCACCGTGGGAGATCCGGGAGTGCTCCAGGCAGAGGGAACAGCCAGTGCAAAGGCCCTGAGATGGTAATGAATGGGTGTGTTTGAAGAACAGGAAGGTAACCGTGTGGCCTGGGGCAGAGAGGTGGAGAAGAGTTTGGGGGCTGTGGACCTTGTGGGCAGTGATAAGGTGAGGAGAGAGCAAGGGAAAGCCACGGGCAGGTTTTAAGCAAGGGAAGGGGATGATCCGGTTTTCTTTACAACAAGAACCCTTAGGCCCCCTGGGCTGGGGCAAGAGTAGGAAGCAGGGGTAAAACCAAAAATCAACTTGGGAGACTTTAAGCAAGTCAGGAGGTGCTTGGGGCTTGGCCCAAGCAGGCAGTCACAGAGGTTGTGGTGAGAAGACGTTCGACTGGAGATCTAGTTTGTAGGTGAAATTGACTAGGCGTGGTGATTATTTGAGCAGATCTGGAAATAAGAATTCAAGGGCACGTTGGCTACCTGGGAGCTGATCGTAGAAAGCACCAGGAAGCAAGGAAGTAAAGGAAGACAGGGGAAGGAAAGAAGCAAATATAAGGAGTGGTGAGCATCCATTTGGACAATTGGGCTTCCATCCCACTGGGACTCTGGAGGCAGAGTCGTCCCACCCAAAGGGCAAGGTAGCTGGGGGGCTCATCCACCAGCTCCCAGGTTATTGGTTGAGGGCTGTTCCCGGGAGGTGTGAACTCACCAGCAGTCTGGGTGCCCTGGGCTTGGTTGGAGCCCAAGGTTTTGGCAACTCCCTGAATGGTGAATACCGAGATGGGTGTGTGCAGGGTACACGCTGATGGAGCTGGAGAAATGGCAACGGGCGGTGGGGAAGCCTTGGGACTGAATGATTTTGCCAGGACCTCTTAAGAGTTGAACTGATCAGAAGTTACAAGCGCTTGGAGGAGGGCAGTTAGGGGGGTGGGGGGAACCCGGGTCCTGGGATTAAGGGGCTGAGAAGGTCAGTCAATGCCTATCACTTCCTGTTCAGCCAGCCTGGCTCCACAGACCCAGGGAGTAGTTTTGGCTGAGCCAGCGGGGAGGATATGGCTGAGGACTTCGTAGACCATAGAGGCTGTGAGTCCTGCAGGCCCTTAGAGGTGGGACAGAGGCCAGAGAAGACAGGGAGCTCAGAGAGCTCGGGCTTCAGGCCTGAGGCATCCGGGTCTGTGTCTGCTTACTCTCTGGGACCTCCATTTCCCCTCCTGTGAAATGGGCTGTTGTGAGAATTAAGGAGAGTATGGAAGGACCCAGAACTTCAGGCTTCCCGATGCTAGTCTGATCTTGTCCCTCCCCTGTCAGATGCCACTCAATGGCTTTCAGAGAAAGTTGGACACCTCCCACCTATCCCCAAGCAAGCAGGGGTCCTACCCATCTGTTCTGGCCCAGCTCTCTAGCATCAGACCCATATCCCTCTGAGCACTCACCTCTCACCCCTTCCAACCTCCTGGGGAATTCGCTCAAACAAATTCATCTGTGCCCCAACCCCACATCCCTGTTGCTGTTCCGCTCCCCTTCCCACAACTCTCCTCACTTCCTCCATTCCAGCCACTCTACCTCCCTAGTCGTGCCCCAAGTTCATTACTACCTCCAGGCCTGGGCATTTGCCCTTCCCTCTGCCTGACATGCTCTTCCCTAATCTCCACATCACTCGCTCCCTCAGGCCTCTGTTCAGGCCCCCTTTTGTAGAAGCCTTTGTTGACCACCCTCATCGTTCTCTGTCCCCTCACCCAACGGTAGGTCTCTTCATAGCACTTGTCTCACTAACGTCCTACCCTAGGTGTACGTGTTTCTCTGTTGTTCCTTGTCTCCCCTGCTGGACCGTAAGCTTCAGGAGGAACAGAACCGAACTCTTTGTGTTCTTGGTTGAGTCCTCAGCCTGTGGACCAGTGCTCACTACATATTTATTGAACGAATGAATGTTCAACTCCTGTGCACTCTTCGGGACTCGGCTCAGACATCGGCTCCTGCGGGCCTCTCTCCAGCACCTCCCCTTGGCTCCCACAACCCCTCCTAGGAGGCTCAATTTTAGAATTTACCCAACTTTGTTGTGATCTCTTGCTTTCCTTCTGTCTTCTCGCAGGGCCACACAGGCTTTGTTTCTTAACTCTCACCCCTCCCCAGCACACAGCTGGTGATTGGTAATAAATGAATCAATGAGTCAATCAGTTATTCAACTATTAATGGTCAGAATTGGGATCGGGAATATGAGGCAAGAAAATTTGGGTGCCTAGGATTTCTTACTCTACCTCATATGTAGTACTTCTACCCCACAACCTGCACATAGTAGGAATGCATAAAATATTTTTCGAACAAATAATAATACCTAACACTTATTAGGCACTTACTGTGTGTCAGGCACAGTTTTAAGTGCTTTGCATTTATTCATTCATTCAATCTTCACAACAACTCAATTACCATCCCCTTTTTTACAGAGGAGGAAACTGAGGCTCAGAAGAGTTAGCAAGTTGCCTGAGGTCACAGAGAGAGCAAGTGGGAGGACCAGGGCTTGCCTGACTCTGGCAGCCATGTAGCAGCAAGCTCTGCTGCCTCAGTTGACAAATATGGATGCAAGTAACAACAGTGGCAGCAGCTACGATTACTTGCACCTGCTCAGTGTCAGGTCTTGTGCTGAGTGTTTTGCAGCCCCCTTGTCTTTTTGATCAACAGAGTCCTGCTTTTGATATTGTGTCCAGTGGATAGATGAGCACAGTGAAGCTCAGAGTTAAAGACACACTCTAGGTAAGAGGCTTCTGGTCTCAGCCCCCTCCAGAGTGGAAACCTTCAGAGGCCTGAACCTTGGCTTCTCTCCTCCACCTTCCTGCACTCAATTCTCCTCCTCCTCCCCACCTCCATTGCCACCCTAGTGTAGACCCAGAGCCCAGGCTGGCCCCCGCACCCCTGCCCCCAGCCCACCAGAGACCTGCTGTCCCCTTACTGGGGAAACCTCTTTTTATCCTTCCCTTCTCTTCCCCAGCCAATTACCAAGATCAATGTGATTGTGAACATATTCTGGAAATACTTTTACTGCTTTAAAAAAATTGTTTTCCTTTGTTTGAAAGAGTGTTACAACTTCAACCACAAAGGGAAGAAACACCCTCCCCCGGCCGACCGGGGCTGCGAATGTAAAACCAGAAACGGCTCCATTGAATAATCAGAACTGAAAACCACCCGAACAATAGAATTCCTCGGGGTTCCGCCATCAGGAGTACTTGGGTTTTTGAGGCTGCCCCTGGGTGGGGTTGGGGGCGATACAAGCACAGGATGTGGCGGGGGTGGGGGGGGTGGGCGGGGGGTCTCGCTCCCTATAGGGGGTTACAAATCCTACTCTGATGCCTGGGTGTTGTTCAGAGGGTGCTAAGACTTTTCTTTTCCACTGTTTTCTGGGTGATAAACTGAAGCCTGAGGACGATGGGCAATTGGGTTCATACAGCGGATCCAGGATGGGGCTACGGGTGGGGTTCCAGGTTAGAGGCCCCGTGGCCAGCTCCATCTGAGGCCGGAGCTAAGGCTGAATGTGAAACCAGGACTGTGAGTCAGCGCGGGACCAGGATCCTGACTCACCTGCCACAGGGACCAGGGCTCGATCTGCCACAGGGTCAGGGCTCAGTCTGAGATAAGAGTCAGGGCCTGGTATGAAACAATCTTCAGGGTTCTGATCGAACCCGAGTCGTGGCTTAGTGTGGGGCTCAGTCTACAATCAAGAGTGGGGTGAGAGCCCCACCTGGGACCAGGAGGATGGTTTGGTCTCAGATCAGGGTCAAGCTTTAGTGTGTGGTGAAGGAGCTGCGCTCTGTCTATGACGGTTAGGGTTCAATTTGTTACCATGATCAGGGTTCACCCTGGACCATCCAATGACCGAAAGGGAGCCTACTACTTCCTAAGACCATGAGAGAGTCAGTTCAACTGCTAGGCCTCAGTTTCCTCTTCTGGAAACTGGGGATAATTATAACCTCTGCCCTGAATCCTTCCATGGTTAAATGTCAGGTCAAATGAAATAATGGATGTCAGCAAGCTTTCCAGACAGCAGGATGTTAGACAGATGCTTATATAAACACTCCACGCAAACCCCAAAGAAGGCTCGGTGCGGAGAAGTCCAAATGTCACTAAGCTCCTACTTCATCGTCCACCCTCATTTCTCATCTGCTGTAAAACTAGTAATAGCTACCAGTTACACAGCAGGGCCTTGTGCCAGGCACTGTTCTAAGAGCTTCATGTAAATTTAGTGTAATCCCCAAACAACCTTATGAAGTAGGTACTAATATTATCCCTGTTTTCAGAGGGGAAACTGAGGCACAGATTGGTTATGTAATCTGGTTAAAGTCACACTTGATAGGTAGGACATCTCTGATTCAAGTCCAGGCAGTTTGGCTCCCAAGTCTATGTTGAGTATAGGAACTGCGGGCAGGGGATGCGTCTGGCGGATGAGTCTGCTCCATGGCGCAGCCCAATGGAGTGAGAGCTGCAAGTCAGCCGTGAGCCCAGCAGCCTGCCTTTGCCCAGGAGGCTGAGTCTCTCAGCGAACCCCACTCCCGCCTCGGGATGGACATAAAAGGCTGGGGGAGGAGTTGGCGGGTGGCATTAAGGCATCTCTTTAAACTTGTTTGTTTATGGAAAGAAATTTCAGACCAGCTGCTGAAAACCTGTATTTTATGGGTAATTTTTCAATTTATTTCACACTGGTATTAAAAACAATAACCCAACCCACCATGGAGGCTGTGATTCCACTGCGGTTGGCGAGGGAGGGGATGGCTGGCTTGAAGCAGCTTCTTTGTTTGCCTATGCACCCCAGGGACAAGGCTGCCTGCCTTCCCTTGGGAAAAACCAGACGAAGCAAAGAATAGAGGCAGGACTGCAGAGGTTGTGATTTAAGAGGGGAATAAGATAAAGCCCAGCAGAGAAAGTGGCGGGGGGGGGGGGGGGGTTCAGTACCTCTCTTTTATAGATGATGAAAGTGTAGCACAGACGATGAAAATCACTCGTGAGAAAGTTACTCTGGATTAGGCATCATTTTTTACCTGCACAACCTCATTGCAGGTCATGAGAACTAATAAAATGCTGCCTTCGTTTGGAGTGACCAAGAAGCAGACCCCGAGACAAAGATTTAAGTTCAAGAAGATTATTTGAGAATTGATCCTGGGAAACATGGGGCTGAGAATATAAAGTAAAAGAGGACGGGAAGGCAGCCCATAAAGGGTGGGTCATTGGGACAGTTACCAATGGAGACAACTGGAGCTCGGCCCTGCTGGGAATTCTGGGAGCCAGAATGGAACACTCCTTGGGCCCTCCCACTGGCTGGAGGAGGGAGTTGGGGTATTTGTCCATCACTGGATATCTTCACTCTACCATTGAGTCCACCAGCAAGTTGTTTTCTTCATTATTGTATTATTCAGTTTTATAATTCTATTTGGGTTTTTTAATAACGTATTTCTTTGCTGAGATTTCCTACATTTCCATTTGTTTCAAAATAATTTACAGTTTCTTGTCAAAGCATTTTTGTGAGGGCTGCTTTAAAAGCTCTGTCAGATCATTTTGACATCTGAATCATCTTGATACCGTATTAGCAAAGGTTGGTTTTCTTTTTTCATTAAAATTATGTTTTTCTGGTTCTTGGTATGACAGGTAATGTTCTATATATCCTCTACATTTGGGATATGATGTGAGGAAACTCCAGATCCTATTTAAGTCTTTTATTTTAGCAGGTAGCCTCACTGTTCAGGTGGTTCAGGTGTAGTTGGTCTGTTTTGTTCTTCTGGTGCTACTGGAGCTATTATTATCCTGATTCCAAAGCCAGGAAAAAACAGTACAAAAAGTATAGAGAAACCAATATAATTCATGAATATAGATACAAAAATCTTTAACATAATATTAGCAAATAGAATTTACAATATATAAAAAGAATTATACACCATGGCCAACTGGGACTTATTCCATGTGGGGAACTCTGGGTCAGTATTTGAAAATCAATGGAATGCATCATATCAACAGTCTAAAGAAGAAAAATCACATGATTGTATCAATACATGCAAAAAAAAGTATATGACAAAATTCAACACTAATTCATGATAAAAAGAAATAACTTCAGAAAAACAGCAATAGAGAGGAACTCCCTCCACTTGATAAATGGCAAAACACCTACAGCTAACATTCTACTTAATGCTGAAAGACTGAATGCTTTCCCACTTGATCAAGAGCAAGGCAATGCTATCTGCTCTCATCATTCTTACCCAGCATAGTGCTGGCAGTTCTAGCCAATGCAATAAGGCAGGTAAAGGCACATAAATCTGAAAGTTCTAGCCAATGCAATAAGGCAGGAAAAGGCACATAAATCAGAAAGAAAAAAAATAAAACTGTCCTTACTTTCAGAGGTGATGTGATTTCCTATGTTTTAAAACCCTAGAAATCTATAAAAATACTCCTTGAACTAATAAGTGAATTCAGCAAGGTGGCAGGATATAAGATCAATGTATAAAAATCAGTTATATTCTTATATACTAGGAATAAACATATGGACAGCAAAATTAAAAATATATTTACAGTGGCTTAGGAAAAGAAAAAAAATACTCAGGTATAAATCTAATAACACATATACAGGACTTGTATGCTGAAAATGGTAAAACATTGATTTTTAAAAAATGAAAGAATCTCTAAATAAATGGAGAGGCATACCATGTTCATTGGTTGGAAGGCTCAATATAGTTAAGATGTAAATTTTTCCCAAACTGATATACATGTTTTAGGTAATTCTGATAAAATTCCCAGCACGATTTGTTTAGATATATGTGAAATTATTATAAAATTCAGATTGAGCTGTATGGAAGTCTGACAACCAAGGGTTTAAAGAAGCTACATTCTTCCATATAGGTAGGAGGGACAGAGACACAGAGATGGGCAGAGAGGTGCAGAGACACAGTGTGGCACAGAGAGGTGGCAGAAGCAGATCAGGAGATCCCACATTCACACATGGTGGATAAAAATCGGGAGGGATATCTTGGGAGCAAGCAATCCCAACCTCAGACCAGACTGCACAGCCTAGGGTTCCAGCACCAGGAAGATAAATTCCCATAACTTCTGGTTGTAAAAAGCAGTGGGGGTTGGGGCGGCAGAAGAAATTGCCAGATTTTCAAGAGACTCCACTTAAAGGGCCTTCATGGACTTAAAACGTATGCAGACCCACCACCTCTGGGATTCAGCACCAGCGCAACAGCTAGAAGGGTGCCAGTCATACAGGGCAAGTGCTGGGCAAACCTCCAGAAGCCAGGTAGCAGCAGTGACCCCTCTCCAAGCCGTCCCCCCACCTAGAGCCTCAAAGTGGTGAAGCAAGTTGCACTGCCCTGGCAATTACCCAAGGCTCCACCCCACACAATTTACAGGTGCCTTTTCTACAATAGGCCACACTACTAAGACAGGGAGTCAAAGCATCTCTACCTAATACACAGAAACAAACCCAGGGAGGCTGCCAAATTGAGGAGACAAGGAATATGGCCCAAATGAAAGAACAAAACAAACCCCAGAAAAAAAGGTAAATGAAAAGGAGACAAGCACCATATCAGATGCAGAGTTCAAAACACTGGTGATTAAGATACTCAAAGAACTCATTGAGTAAGGCAACAACATAAAGGAGGAAATGAAGATTACACTAAGTGAAATGAAGAAAAATCTATAGGGAAGCAACAGTGGAGGGGATGAAGCTGAGATTCAAATCAATGATTTGGAACATAAGGAAGAAATAAGCATTTAACCAGAACAGCAGGAAGAAACAAGAATTAAAAAAAATAAATAAATAAGAATAGTATAAGGTGCATCTGCAACATCTCCAAATGTACCAACATCCAAATCATAGGGATGCCAGAGGAGGAGACGAAAAGCAAGAAATTGAAAACCTATTTGAAAAAATAATGAAAGAAAACTTCCCTAATTTAGTTAAGGAAATAGACATAAAAATCCAGGAAGCACAGAGAGTCCCAAACAAGTTGGACCCAAAGAGGAGCACACCCCAAGACACATCATAATTAAAATGCCAAAGTTAAAAGATAAAGAGAGAATCTTAAAAGCAGTAAGAGAAAAGCAGAGAGTTACCTACAAATGAGTTCCCATAAGACTGTCAGCGGATTTCTCAAAAGAAATTTTGCAGGCAAGAAGGGACTGGCAAGTATTCAAAGTGATAAAAAGCAAGGAACTACAACGTAGATTACTCTATCCAGAAAAGCTATCATTTAGGCTAGAAGGGTAGATAAAGTGCTTCCCAGACAATGTAAAGCTACAGGAGTTCATCATCACCAAGCCATTCTTACATGAAATGTTAAAAGAACTTATTTAAGAAAAAGAAGATCACATTAAACATTATAAACATTAAAATGGCAAAAAATTCACAACCATAAACAACTGAATCTAAAAAAACAAACTAAACAAACAACCAGAACAGGAACAGAATCATAGATACGGAGATCATTTGGAGGAGTATCAGCAGGGAGGAGGAAGAGGAAGAATTGGGGAAAAGGTGCAGGGATTAAGAAGCATAATTGGTAGGTACAAAATAGACAGGGGGAGGTTAAGAATAGTATAGGAAATGGAGATGCCAATAAACTTATATGTAAAACCCATGGACATGAGCTAAGTGGGGAGATTGCTGGAGGAAATGGGGGTACTGGGTGAAGGGGTCACAGGAGAAAAAATTGGGACACTGTAATAGCATAATCATAAAATACATTTTTTAAAAAAGAAAGCCAATCTCAAAAGGAGACATACTGCATTATTCCACCATATAACATTTGTAACAACATAATTACAGAGATGAAGAACAGATCAGTGCTTGCCTGGGGTTAAGGTGGAGAGGAGGGTGCAAGGGAAATCACAAAGGGATGGCATGAGGGAGTGTTGTGATGGTCCAGCTTTAATGTGGCATTGGTTACACAAAGTTATACATGAGATAAAAAATGCATCCCTGAAAACCCTTCAATCCTTGGCAAACCAGAACAGTTGGTCACTCTAGCATGGGCCATCTTGCAACCCTTGCAACTCCAGAGAGTTTGGGCTTCACCTAGAAAAAAATTAGGTCCTCTGGTTGCTTAGGAAGAAGAGCTTGTAGTATTCAGAACCAACACAGGTAGGAGGGACCACATGATTTGAGCAAGAATAAGAGTGGCCCAATGTGGCAGACTCAACAGAGCACATGGCTAGACTACATTTCCCAGCAACCCTTTTAGATAGGTGTGGCCATGTGGCTGCATTCTGACCAATGGGATATCGGGGAACAGGCTTTGTCCCTTCTATAGGTGGTGCTCTGTGCCCTGACTCTTCCACAGTGGGCTTTAATTCATGTACTGAAGAATGCAGAGTACAAGGGAACTAAGTCCTGCTATCCCTCAAAGGAGAAGGATTTGCTGATCAGGAGCATGCACTATGAGCGTAACGTCTTTAAGCCATTATACCCATTTTGACCTATTTATAACAGTTTCCAGCAGTTCCTTAACTGATGCCCCTGGTGTGCACGCCTCCTGGGGATGTCATTAGCACCACTGGCCTCGATATTGGGGGAGGTGTCTATATTGGAGGAGGGAGATTGAAACAAAGTGGGATTCCCCCTATAAGCTACAGAGAACCCAAGACCCTCTGAGCATCTTAGGATGACATGGGCCCCGAGTTCTGGATATCAGAACCCTAGAAATATCCAATTCTGAAAGGTCTGGAAGGGCTCTCAGACAACACAAAATTCCAGCTGTGCCATTGAACAAATGGGGAAACTGAGCCCACAGGAGCAGGATGTACTGGAGGTGCCGCCAAGAATCAAGGAATAAGTGAGTGCTCGTTCATTCATTCATTCTGTAACAGGCCACAGCCAGGGCCCCCCAAAGGAGATTTCTAACAGATCCAGAAATTGAGGTGTCCCAGAAAAATATAGGATATTTTCACCTCCCCCACCCCAGGTGGGCTGCCATGAGGGATGGGAGACAGGGAGCAGGGCCCTTGAGAGTCATTTTGCATGTCAATAACAGGCAGAGGGCCATTGAGAGTTACTTTGCATGTCAATAACAGGAGGATAGCTTCATACTTCATATGCAACGATAGTTATTTTGCATATCAGCAAGGCTAACCAGGAAGATTTGCTTACCTTTAACACTGGAGGGGACTGGGAAGCAGCTCCCCCAGTTCCAGCGCTTGCCGAAGGAGCTGGAGATGGGGTCGCAGGGGAGGATTCGCGCAGGGGTTTAAAACCCAGGCGTGGTAGCCCTGGTAGAGGCTTTTTGACCCCGTGGCTTAAAAAGCAGGATGTAACTGGGAAGGGGAGACAAGGCCTGTGGGAAGGACAAAACAACAGACTCTAGGGTACAATGTGGAGACAACATGGAAAGGAAAGGGGAGAAAGGACTCTTGCTAGTGGGCCCTGAGAAGGTGCCCCATGGTTTTGGATTAAGAGCTGGAGATCGCGGCGATGCGGCGGATGGCGCTGGGACAGTGAGAGGCCTGCCTAGCTGAGCCCTGGACTTCCGTTCTCTTTTCTTCTAAAGGACGGTACCTCTGACTGGCCTGACTGGGCAAGCGGGGGAAGGCAGGACTGTGTGTGTTTGTGGGTATTTTAAATGGTGAATGTTTTGAAGGGCTTTTGAGATTCAAGGGTGGCATTTAGCCATTAATCAAAACCTGTATAATTTTTGAGTAAATAGTTCCTTTCTTTTTCACCAAACTCTGCCATTGAGAGCCATAATTTCTAGGTGCGGCAGTGGGGGGTGTTGTTTCGGTAATAACATCTGGGCAAACCCCTCACGGGTCCATTATTCGGTAACAATTCCGCAAACATTTATGAAGCACCTTATACGTCAGGCACAGGGATAAAAGAGAAGATTTCTGCCATGGTAGAACTCACAAAAAGCAAGCTACAGACATGAACGGGCCAGGTGATGCTTGGTACTAGGGAGAATAAGCAGGATAAGGGGACGCAGGGAATGGGTGTTCTATTTTATCTGGAGTCAAGAGGGCCAGTGGACAAAGTAACCTTGTGTGGAGAGGCCCTGAATGTATCTAAGGGAGGATTTTCCAGGCAGTAGAACAGCGAACGCCCTGATAAGAACACAGGACAGATGGAGTCTGAGAAATAGGAGGGCTGAGGAGCTGGAGCAGAGGGAATGGGAGGCGAAGGGGTAAAAGGCCACCGCCCGCAGAAATGGGGACGGGGCGGGGGTGGGGGGGGTGGGCGGGGAGTGGCTGTTGAGTAGCCCTGGCCTGCGCAGGACTCCCAGTGCGCATTGCTCCTCCCCGGCCCTGCTTACCTGGGGGCTGTCCTGTTCTGGACTTGGGAGACTCCAGGACTGAGGGCGGTTGGGTAAAAGCTGACTTTCTAACTTTCTAAAGCTTGACCTTTTAGGATCACCTCATTTCTCCAGACACCTGACTCTCATAAATAAGCTGGGAAATTCCTACATCTGAAGAAATTCATTCATTCATTTAACAAACATGTTGAGCACCAGTGTCTGGCGTGTGCTGGGCTCCAGAGACCCAGATATGACCTCATCTCTGGTCTCAGAGAGTTGACAATTTAGAGGAAAGAACAGACACACCCCTAGTTACCCCCTGGTATGACAAAAACTGTGATAAAGAGGCACTGAGCCTGAACTGAGAATCAGGGAAGGTTTCCTGAATGAGGGCATATCCTGGGCTGAGTCCTGAATGAGGCAATGGAGCAGGGCGAGGAGACGCAGACCGGCACTCCATGGGGAGGCCGCACAGGAAAGGCTCAGGCGCGAGAGGCCGGGAGACGTTTGTGCAATCCTGCGAGAGTTAAGATCTCTGGGATTAAAGGGGTGAGGGGTGGGTAGTGGGAAAGACAGAGGTCAGAGAAGTCAGAACGTGATGGCCTTGTAGGGCACAGTGGTGGGGGCCGTGCTAAGATACCTGGTTGCACATCCCAGCGATTCATGTCCTAGAATCGCTGTACTGCCTGAGCTGGGCACCCCAGTCCAGAGACCTCAGTGGCCCCATCTGTGACATGGAGCCTTTGGGTGGGATGGCTCTGACAATCCACTAAAACCCTTGGGGTGTGTCTGCCACTGTTCACGGAGACCCACAGGACGGCCAGGCCAGAGCTGCCTCACTCTCGGTGTGTTTCCCTCCCCCGACATGTCCTCAAATGTCCTCATTGCTCTGAGGGACCTCCAAGGATGGAGAAAAGGGACTTCAGAAGAAATCAGCATTTACCTTTCTTTTCTTTCAGATCAAACCACATACATAAGAAAAAGGAAGGTTAATTGTTCAGTAAGTTCTTCTGTGTCCCAAGTAGTGGCTAAGAAGGCAGACATTGAACCTAGATAGCCCTCTGACCTGCTGTGTGGCTTTTGGCAGGTCTTTGGGCCTCTCTGAACTTCCCTTTCTCCCCTGTAAAGTGGGCTAATCAGAATAGAACCTCACGAGCTGTTTTGAAGATTATTGTACGTGTAAGGTGCTTAACACAACACCAAGCACATAGGCCTGAAAAAGATAGTTAGCATTATTATTGTTGTTAATTGTTTCTTGTGGGTAAGGCAACAGGGGGCAGGGGTGTGCTGCTTGTTGGGTGGGAGCAAGGGTTTGGCTCTGAAAGGGTTAAAACAGGACCAGCTGCTCCCAGTTTCATAGACAAGGTTGGAGGGAACACAGCCCAGGTCCCCAACCCCGTCACTATAGAATTTATGAGGTGCTGGTTAATTTGGGTCAAAGATTAGGGGCTTCCACCAGGCTGTGCAGGAAAAACTCAAGGTCAGTGGCCAGAAAGGACTTAGGGCTCTTTTGAAAGAGACAGAGCAGAAAGAAGCAGAGCCAGACAGTAGGGCTTAAGGCATATACCCCACCCTGCAGGCATATACCCCGCCCTGCAGGTGGAGAGCAGAGAGATGGGCACCGAGAAAAGGGAAATGGAGCGCCAGAGGCCAGCCAGGTGGAGACAGGGACAGTGAGCACCGGTGAGGAGGAGGGCAATTAGCAAGAGAGAGATTAAGAAGGCTACATTACAGTGGGGTCGAGGCAAGAGGCAGCAGAGGAGGAGGACACGAGACAGAAAAACAGAGGAAGAGACAGAAACTCAGAGGCGGGAGGCGGGTAGCGGGAGGTGGTGAGAAGGGAGAGATGGGGGTCACAGGGCATCTGGGAGTCTGTGTCTGTGTGTGGGCGTGTGGGTGTGTGCCTGCGTTTGACTGACAATAGACACGTGAGTAGGACAATGTAGGGGTGGGAACGACACCAGACCACAGACTGCCGGACCGTCCGGCCACCTGGCCCCCGGCCCCTGGCCGGGCGACCCCGCCCCCGCCCCGCTCCTACTCCGACGGCGCGCGCCGCCCAGGGTGGGTCAACGCACCGCCCCGCCGCCGGCTCCTCCCCGCCGGGGCAGTGTCCCCGCTCTGCCGACGCCCTCACTCGACCTGGCGGCCGGCCCCTGGGCGGACGGCGGGTCCGGAGAGCCTGCAGCAGCCCCCGCGCTCGCCGCGCCGCCGTCGGGTTCCCGCTGGGCTGTTAGGCCTCCCCAGGCGACCCTGCGGACGCCACCTGGGTGCCAGGAGCTCCGCGCACCCGCTGGGTCCAGGCTGCCCAGATGCGGGTGCCACTCTGCCTGTTGCTGCTCGTCGCCCACGCTGCTGACATGCTCCCCCTGAACCGAAGGAAAAAGCAAGGTATGAGGGGCAGCCGGGCAGCGTGGCCCGGCAGGTACAGCAGGGAAGACAGGGGAATGGCCCTTGGGGCATCTGCCCAGTGCCCTTGGGCTATTGCCTCCTCCACAGAGATGTCAGTCCCACTTTACAGATGGGGAGACTGAGGCCCCATGGCACCCATTCATGAGCTGGACCAGGGAGGCTCCTGGCGGAAGGAAGGGTCTGGCAGGGCTCTGTCTCTCTCTCACTGTCCCCACTCCTTATACCAGCATCGCTGCTGGGAACAAGGAAAGTGGCTGTGCGCAAAGACAGCGAGTCTCAGGTGCTGCGCTGGAGGGCATTGGGACGAGGGGACAGAGTTAATGGCTTAGAAACTATCCTAAACATCCATGATAAGCCAGGAGGTGGCATAAGATCGTGGGCTGGGCATGTTCCCCAGTCTCATCACCTACCCTGACTCACTGTTATTTCTGCCTCATCAGTGATCTTTAGGGGGCTGCCCTTGGGGGGAGGGGGGAGCTGCATGAATTCAGGGAAACCTGAGACCTGAGCGTGAGCCTGTTTATTCTGGGAGTGACCCGGCAGAAGTCTCGTTCCTCCAAGGGCCTCCATTTGTTTTCATCTTGACCTTCTAGGGCCACTAGAAAGTTGAACCAAGGTTCAGACTATGAATGTACCTAAGGCACAAAACCAGGGGCCCTTGCACCCTTACCTCAGGGTCCTATGCCCCTGCCCCTTACTGTGAGAGTCAGGACATCCCCAGGAGGTGGGCTCGAGGCTATCCCTACAGAACCGGGTGGGCAGAGCCCATGGGCCGGGGAGGACGGGCAAGTTTGCGCCTGAGCCAGCAGCCCTTCAACCTCTGGGTGCCAATCTGAGAATCAGCAGTCGAATGCCAGCCGCTGCGCCAAGGGTTTTCCATGCACTAAGGGGACCCCCATTACATATATAGCAATCATCCTGTTTTATAAAGCTGGGTGCCAAGTCTCAGACAGGTTAAGTAACATTGCTAAGCTGTCCAGCAGGTGAATGGAAAACCGGTGTCTTCTTTCTTCCCAGCTCTGGCATTAGGTCGGAGCAAGACTACATGGGAATGAGAACAAGAATCTGCCCTTTGGGGTCTTCTAGTCCATTTAAGTGAACAGCCCTACATATGAACACAGTCACTCCTAGAGTGGGGCAGGAAGCAGACAGCGGCTGTGGGAGAGCTGCGAGGCGGGGTGGGCTGGGGCTTGGAACCTGTGGCCCGAGGACTCTAGCCCCTGTTGCAACTGGACGCAAGGACCCTGGGAGTGGAGAGGTGGGTGGGCTTCTAGTGAAGGGAGGAGGTAGGGACCTCCTAGGGCACTCCTGTGTGAATGGCCCTGATATAGTGCTTAAGTGTATGGGCTGTGGAGTCAGCTTGCCTGGGTTCAAATCCTGGCTTCCCCAGTTACTAGCTGGGTGACCTTGGAGAAGTCACTTTGCCTTTCTGAGCTTTGGTTTACCCTTCTGAGGACCTTTAGAAGATCTCTAAAATCTTTATCGGCTCTAGAAAAGACAAAAAAAAAAAAAGCTCATTGATTCCTCTATAATATAGGAATAATAATCTTAGGTATGCAACTCACAGGGCAGATGGGGATAGACTGAATGAGTTAATGGGTTTGTCAAGTGAGTAGCCAAGTGCACAGGCTCCTAATATTAGTCATTCTCATTTCCTGTCCATTGTGTTCTTGTCTACTCACAACAGCCTAGCACAGGGAGGGGGAGGTACTTATTTTCTGCAGGAGGAAACTGAGTCTCAGAGCGAAACTGATTGTCCAAGGTTGCACAGCAGGTAAGTAGCAAAGCAGGCTGGAATCCCAATCTGTCTGACAAGGACAGAGGTGTCTCCTGAGCTGTGCTAGTCTTCCCTTCTCAGAGCTTCAGTTTTCCCATCTGAAGAGGAGCTGGTTTAGAAGCTGTTTAAGATACACAGAAGAAGAAGAAAAAGTTCCAATTGCGCCCCCCATTCCCAGATGCTTAGTGAGGAAGTCGAGCACGGCTGCTCCTGACACTGCCCCAGTTTGGTGAGGGGGTCCTCAGCACCCCTCCCTGTGGTAGCTGATCTCTTGCGTCTGGGACACACACACGCCCAGCCCAGCATCTTCAGAGAGAGGCTGTGGCTCCACTCCTCTCCTGGTGCAAAGGAGATAGCCTTGGATTTCAGTCCCACCCCCAACCCCTTTGTGCTGGGTGACTTTGGGTGAGTGGACTTTCCCTCTTCCCACCCACAGCCTTGGCTTCCCAATCAGCACTGGAGTGGGGGGTGGGGTGGGTAGAAAACCTCGTCCTATAGCATATTCTGCAATTTAGTCATAGGAACCCTGGTTTGGGAAAGGCTGGGTTCAGGTTTCTTGACTGCAGACTTACCAGAGCATTCATAGTGACGAGGTGAGGATAGAGAGCGGGACCTTTCCCAAACTAATAACACCTCAGAGAATATTTTTTCATAAGACAGCTGCTTGGAAAATTCCTGCCCTCTGGAGTCTTCTAGTCCATTTAAGTGAATGGCCCTACATACGGACACAATCACTCCAAGGTCTTACCAGCTTTGACGTTCTGATCGAACGTTGGCAGGGAAAGGTGTCCTGAAGGCACCAGGGTATTGGCAGGGCCCTCATTCGATGTTCATTCATTCATTCGCATGTTCATTCAGCAAATGTTACAGGGCGGTTTCTATGCCAGGCTCTGCGTTTGGAACCTTGAGGACACCCAGGCGAACCGACCTGGGCCTGCCCTGGAGCTGCCAGTGTGAAGGGGTGCTGCTCCCCTGCCCTTCCCCGGCCTCCCCTCCACGCCCAGCCCTCAGCCCCAGCCCTCAGCCTTCTCTGCAAGGTCAGGAGGCCCAGCAGCCGCCCAGTCTGAGCCATCGCCCTCGGGCCCTGGCTCCCACAGACCCACGCTTCCTGGGGCTCCAGCGTCACTGTTTCTTGATGAAACCCAATTTTTCTGTTTCTAAGACAAGAAAGAATGAAAGGAAAGCCTTGAGAAAGGTTCTTGGATCTGAAGTGTCTATTACAAAACAACATTTTGATTAATTAAATATAAATGAATCAGAACCAGATGGGGACATTTCTCTTAAAACATGCCGGGATGTCCTGGCTGAGGCGCTAGGACAGACTGAGGGGGCTCTGAGCAGCAGTCCCCTCCCCGATAGAGATTCACTAGGCAATGAGGGGGAGACAGGCCATGGCTGGCTTCCCTGTCATCCCAGGCCTGCTGGGGAGGGAGCTTGGTGGAAGCGCGAGCCCCTCACATTCTTTTGGTGCTTTTAGAACTTTCTAGACCTGAGGCAGTGAGTGGCAGGAGGAGCTCTGTAATTCAGACAGCCCTGGGTTCAAATTCTGAGCCTTCTCCTGCCCTAATGTGACATGTGACATCTTGGGCGGGCCAAGTGCCTTCTCTGATCCAGGGCTTCACGTCTGAAATGGGAACCTACCTCTTTACTAGTGGAGAAGACTCAGCACAGTCCCAGGGGGTAGGTGCCCAAAGGTATACAATCCAGTAGGTGCTTTATAAGAAATCAGCCGTTTCCCCTCCCATTTTCCAGCAGAGTGGAATGTTCCCAGGACTGGGCAGAGGGGAGACTCACGTGCGTTGGATCTCACTTCTGTCCCCTCCCCTCTCAGAGCCTCTTTCCTTTATTTGTAGTAGGCCACTCCAAAGCCTGTTAGGTGGACTGAATATAATAATTCTGTGTAAACAGCAAAGTCCTGTGCAGAGAGCCAGGCAGGCAGCACTGTACCCTGTGCACAGACAAAGCTGAGACCAGGCAAGCAGGTGCCCGAGGCAGTGGCAGTGATGGGGACGACTAGATTTGTTGTCTCCAGATCGAGGCCAGGGCTGGGCCCAGGTCAAGGTGCGTCCCTGTACAGGCTGGCATCCGGGTGAAACCAGCGGGAGATGCACATCAGGGCCAGTGCTGGGAGGGGAAACGGGACTCCCAAGGGGCAGAACGAGGGGTGGCGCGTGCACGGGGAGCGCTCGGGGAACTGCGCTGAGCACCGGGAGGAGGCTGTCCTGGGCGAGTCCCTCTGCCCCTCCGGGCATGCTTTTCTTCATAAAATAGAGGCTGGTGGAGAAAAGGGAAGCAGGATCCTTGGTGCAAATAGGGGATCAGTAAACCAAGCTCTGCTCACTGGCCCTCTCCCTCTGCAGCCCGTTCAAAGGAGATGCTGTTTTCATTTCACATGGCTCCCACCCCCCAGGGGAACCCACTTCCCTCTCCCATGGATGGAAACCCTCACTCACCCTCTAGAGGAGACCCTTGAGGCCCCTTAGCAGAGGCTGGCCATGTGTGGGAGCTCTGCATGTGGGCTGTGCGTCCTCAGTGTGGCTCTGCCTTGTGTTACACCCGTCTTTCAGAAAAGGGAGCTGAAGCTCAGAAAGGGGCAGTGATCTATCTAGAAAGTTCCAACAGCTGAGCTGGGATGCAAACCCAGAGTTTTGGAGGCTCTGAAGCCTGTGCATAGAAACAGAAGTGAATCCTGCTGGAGGCTTGCCAAGGGCTGCAACTGAAAGGCATCTGAGAGGAGCCCCATCAGAGGGGTAGGATTTTGCCAGGCAGAGGTGGCAGCAGAATAAAGGCTGGGGACTCTGGCAAGGGGAGGGGAGGCTGTGTCTAAGTGGGGAGGGTCCAAGGAGCTGTGTAGCCAGAGAAAGTGAAGGTCAGATTGCAGCCAGGGCCAGAGTCGGTCATGGAGAGTCTCGGATGACACTCGCCTACCACCGTAGTCACAAAGAAATATTTATTGAGCCCTTCCTCTGGGCCAGCCCCTGGACCAGGTGTTGACAAGGGCAGCAGAGATGCACGCTACTGTCTCTGCTGTCAGAGGGCCCAGCATCTCCTTGAGCTAAAGAACAGATCCACTGGAAAGAATGACAGAGACAGGACCCCGCCACTCCACCCAGCCTTGAGGGGCAGGTTCATGGTGACCCCAGTCTCAGCTGAGGAATGTGAGACTGAAAGACGGGACACTGCCTGCCTTCGACGTCCCATGGATAAGGTGACCTTATTCATTTTGTTCCCCTCCCTCTTGTCTATCAGTCCACTGTTTATTCATCCATCTTTCCATCCTTCCATTTAGTGAAAAAACTGAAGCTCACATTAATTCAAAGTTTTTCAAACTGTGGTTTGCAACTCATCAGCAAACCAGGCACATAAATTTAGTAAAGCGCAGCTAGCATTTTTAATGAAGTGGAGTGGAACGGAACGAAACAGAACAGAGTGGAAAAGAATAGAATAAAATAGAGTAGGGTCAGCAGGCATGTTTTAAAGAGCCAGATACTCAATATTGTAGGCTTTACAGCCCCATGTGATCTGTCGCATTCTCTTCTTTGTTGTTTTGTTGTCTTTCTTACAATGCTTTAAAAATAGTAAACTATTCTTAGCTCACAGGCCATACAAAAACCGGCTGAATGCCACATTTGGCTCATGATCTGTAGTTTGCCCACCTCCATTTTAGAAAATATCAGAGGGTGTTGCAAGTGTTACAATAAATTATCATCCTGAGAATGTGTTTGAGTTCTCGTATACATGGGAATGTGTGCGCTGTGTGAACTGATATAAAAATGTTAATTCTCACCATTGTCAAAAAGCATGGACCAGCTGAGGCCGTGCAGTTCTTATGACATCTCTAGGGAGATCCTGATACTGCAGATGGGTGACTAAGGCCCAGTGGGTCACACAGCTATAGGCACGTGAGCCCAGGGAGTCTGGCTCTGGAGCTCCAAACGTGACGCTGAATTTCCTTCATAAGCAGTAACTGCCCCTGACCCATTTGCAGGTCCTTAGTTCGTATGTTTGTTTCTAATGGCCCTGAATCTGGCAGCCATGTCCTTCCCGAGGTTTGTGTGGATTTTAGCCTTGGAAGGTGGAATGATCGATCCATCAGGGCCCTAAGCGTCCTTCTGCGTCAGACGTCACTGAGCAGCAGGGAGCACCAGCCGCGTGGACCCCTTTCACACCGATCCTCACACTAGCCCTGCCGGGGGGGGGGGGGGGTATGGCGTTCCCTCTTCCCTTACAGAAGAGGAAGGCTGGTGCAGAGAGGGGAACTGGCTTGTGCAAGGGCACATGTGAGTGTGACCTGGGTCTGCCTGATTCCAGAACCATGGGAGCACATCCTGCCTTCTCCAGAAAACCCATGTAACACTGCCATTCACCACCCTCTCATGTATACACAACCCTTTACAGTTAGCAGAGCAGTTCAACTTTCATTTTCTCTGGATTTCTGGAGAAGGTTCCGAATCATGGAATGTTAGGGCTGAAAAGGCCAGTTGTGGCCTTTAAGGCCAACACTTGTAAAAAGGGAAACTCAAGCAGGGAAGCTGCTCAGCCAAGGCCCCCAAGCTGGGGTGGAAGTGAGCGGTCAGCAGACCGGGGTGGGGACAGCCTTCGCTAGGTAGAGGAAGGCAGCTTGTCCCACAACTGGGACGTCTGATGTGGAGCTTCCCAAAGCCTCAGTTTCCCTCTGTGTGGCTCCATCTGCTTTGCCTTTTTCCCAGGTGTAAGGATAAATATCAGATGAGGGGGTGGGGCCGAGGGGCCGTTCACAGCTTAAAGCATGTCACAAGAGCTTCTTAACCACCAGAGGCCATTCTGGGACCAGGAGCCTTGTAAGAGCCTCTAGGTTTACCTGAGTGCCACGTGGAGTCTGTGGCTTGAAAGAGACCTGGCAGAGGTCTGGGCCAGACACAGGGCCACCATGGCCTCAGAGTGTCGGGCTGTGGACGTTGTCCGGGCACAGAATGGCCCTGGGCTCACTGGGCACCCAGAAGCACGCTCCTCACCTATAGATTTGCACCCATATGTTTCTTAAAACATTTTTTTTTCTTTCAAAATACTTAATTTTCAATGACATCAAAGGGTTAGAAAATTCTCTTTTGGATTTGGTTTTATGGTTGAACATTTACTCTATGCTGGATGTTATTTGTATGGCTTTTTTCAACAATGTCGGTTACTGTTCTAAGTACTTTATATATATGAACTGATTAAATTCTCCTAATAAATCTATGAGGCAGGTACTGTTATCTCTATTTTACAGGTGACAAAACTGAGGATCAGAGAGGTTAAGTAACTTGCCCAAGATCACACAGCCAAGGTTCAAATCCTGTCTGGTCCCAGTCCCCAATCTCTAGGTACTGAGCTCAGTTGACTCCCAGCCTTATTTAATCCTCACAGCAACCTATAAGAGGACTGATATTATCCCCACCTCATAGAGGAGGAAACTGTATTACACGAGAGGAGCATTAGTTGAAGAGTATGAAATTGCCATTTTTGTTAGTAGAAAACAGCCACATATTAGCAGTTTCATGTGGTTGAGTCTAACAGCTTGGCCAGTAAATTTGGCAAAGCAGGATTTAAACCTAGATAATTGATTCCAAAGCTTGGGTGCATGGCCACCCTGCCAGGCCATCTCCCACTCGCTCCACACAATAGCCCATGAGTCCGTTTGATCTTTTTATTCTGCAGAGGAAGCCCACCAAGCTCAGAGAGAGCAATCAACTGGTCAAGGGCACACAGCCAGAATGGGGAGAGGTTAGGATGTGCCCCCAGGTCTCCAAGGTCGGAGCCTCCTTTCTTAACCCTGTGACATAGTCAGTGCCATCTAGAACACACACGCCCTTGGCTCTACCCTTGGGGATTCTTCCAGGTCGCACAGGGAATGGTCTGATTCCCAGGGATGGGTGAAGCTAACGCCTCTCGGGCACTGCTGCCTCAGGCCGGACCACCATCGCCTGCTATGGGATGATTTCTTGTAGTACTGCCACATGATTCATAGGGCCTGCTCTGTGGCCCGTGGTGGGGGCTCCACTGTGCCATTGTGGGAGGGGGCTCTGTTTCACCAGCTCAAAAAAAAAAGGCATTCCCAGGCCTGGGGGACCCAGGCCACGTGGGGAAACCACTCCCTTTCGCCAGAAGCCTCCACTTTCCCTGAATCCTGACTGCGGTGCCCACATCTGCGTGGGTGGAGACACACAGAGAAGGAATGTCACAACTGCCTTTCTGGAGCCCACTCTGGGTTGGCAAAGTGGCACAGCTCTCTCTAGCAAGTCCCAGAGGAGCAGTGGAGGCCAGCAGGCTGTCACGAAGGCCACAGGCTCTGCCGCTCACTACCTGAGTGGCGTGGGCAGGTCATCTCCCTTCTCTGTTCCTCTGTTGGCTAGTTTGAAAAATAGGGCATAAAACGCACTCCTTGCCCATACAGAGTGCTCAGTTAGGGACTGTAAAGTGTCCAGTGCGAGGCATGGCGGGTGGGTTTTGGGCTTGACAGGCCTGGGCTCAGCTCCCAGCTCTGCTACTGCTGGGCTTTTCCTCCTGAGTCTCAGTGTCCCTGTCGGTACAATGGAAACAATAATAGCATCTACGTCACGGTTGTCTCAAAGATCGAGAAGATTATGCAAGTAACCCACCTGGGAGACAGTAGGTGCTCAGTAAATGGTGGTAACAGTCATGATTCATGGGAGCTTGGCTCTTTCTGGTGTTCAGAATGTTCCAGGCGGATGTCAGACATACCGCTGCCTCCACGTGAGAGTCCTCGGCAGACCAAACTCATCACAGAAAGGTTACTTTGAGGAGCCCAGATTGAGAGGAAAGCGTGGTCCTAAGAGCTATGTGTCTATGGCTCAGTGACTCACCCTCTCTGAGTTTCTGTTCACTCCTCTATGAAATCGGACCTCAGAGGACAGCAGTGAGGATGGAAGAGTGTGCATGTGCGTGTGTGGTGCTGGCACATTATAAATGTATAAATGATGTGATGGCTATTTGTGGATGACGCCATGGCGGGGCCTGTCGGCCTACCCCCTGCCCACAGCAGGCTGGAAAAACCCAGTCAGATGCTGCTTTTCAGACATGGTTTTCTTCCTCCTCCCTTCTTGCCCCCCTCCTGGCAGGCATTTGAGTCAATCAGACTCCTTAATTCATAGCACATTATCGACATCAGTCATGCAAGACCTTGCTTTTGTTTTGTATTTTACTTTTATTTTTAAAATTTCTACAAATTGCCAAACTCCCATTTTACTCTTAAAATGTATTTCATTTATCTTTAAAGTTATTTTTAATTTTAATGTAATGTATTTAAATTCACAAGTTTTATTTTATTCTTATATTTTATTTTTGTTTATAATTTTATCATGTGATTTAGTTTTAAAATGCTATTTTATTAAAAAATTTTTTTAATTAATTTAGGCCTGGCTGGTGTGGCTTAGTGGATTGAGTGCCAGCCTGCAAACCAAAGGGTCACTGGTTCGATTCCCAGTTAGGGCACCATGCCTGGGTTGTGGGCCAGGTCTCCATTTGGGGGCACATGAGAGACAACCACACATTGATGTTTCTCTCCCTCTCTTTCTCCCTCTCTTCCCCTCTCTAAAAATAAATAAATAAAATCTTTTTTAAAAATATAAATAAATAAAAATTTAAATTATTTTGTTCAATTTTTCTTTCTCTTATTTTAAGTTTTTATTTGACTTTTTAGTTTTTTTATTTTTTTAATTATTTTGTATTTTTATTTTGCCCAACTTTTTATTGGGTTTCCTAGATTTTTCTTTTTTTTTTTTTGTTTTTTTTTTTTTTTTTTTTTTTTGGGGGGGGGTTTTTTTTTTTGGGGGGGTTTGGGGGGGGGGGGGTTGGTTTTTTTTTCTTGTCAATTTATAGGACTTCCTTATATTGCCTACTTTAATATCCCTTGTTGATTTTGGCATGGAAGATATCTTTGTTCAGTCTGACACTTAACTATTAACTTCGTACATTCTCTGGAGAA
This sequence comes from Pteronotus mesoamericanus, assembly GCF_021234165.1. Taxonomy (NCBI): domain Eukaryota; kingdom Metazoa; phylum Chordata; class Mammalia; order Chiroptera; family Mormoopidae; genus Pteronotus; species Pteronotus mesoamericanus. Next base: position 21,409,743 of record NW_026555105.1, on the reverse strand, counting down.
TAGAAATCATTTATGATACTGTTTATGTGGTCAAAGATCTTGAAGGAGGAGGGCTTCCTTCTGCCTTATGGTCTGGCCTTTTTGATTTTACAAAAAGTCCTATATGAAGGTCTCATAAGAAGGGCATGAGCCCTAATTCTCTCTCCTGAACCAAGCCACCTTCCCATGAGCAATTCTTCCTTGACAAGTGTAGATAGTCCTGATGCGGCAGCCTAGGGCCCTTCCCGCAGACACTACTGGAACTCCCGAGGGCAGGTGACGCTTCTCCATTCACTTTCATTCCTGAGTGCCCTGAGTCACTGCACAGCAGTGAGCACACCTCTGCTGAACACTTGCCATCAGCCGGACCCTGTCCTCAGGGGCCCCAGCCTGGTGGAGGAGGCAGTCCCAACAGAGCGAGTCCGGATGTGAGAGGAGATGTGAGCTGGAGCCCCAGCCCTTGGGGACAGGCGAAGTTGGCTTGAAGCTTCCCCAGAGCTGAGCGCCCCCCTGCCAACAGCAAACATTTTGCCAGGGCTACCTTAGCGGAACGGCTTTGCTTTGTGGATCATCTTATCCTCTTGCATCAGCGGTCCCCTCCCCACAAGAAAAAGCAAGCAGACACTCGAGGCATTCGCGCATAAAGCAGAATTTATTGAAGGTCTGGCGGAGGGGCAGGGCGCTGCTAGGGCTCATCCCACAGTGCAGATGTGTTGGATGGAAAATGATGGAATTGTTCTTACAGCCCTCTCTCCTCCTGTCCTGAGTAACTCCTGCTTCTGTCTGTCCCCACAAACCACACAGGACCCCTCTCTGGCGGGCCTTGGGCCCTGAGAGGTGTATGGCTTTCAATGGCATTTCTCTGCTTTTGGGGAGACGCTGGGCAGGAATCAGCAGGGACGGGCGGACAGTTTGCCAGGGAGGCATGGCCCCCAGCAATTAGGAGCTGGGGCTCTGGTTTGCCTGCCACCGGAGTCCTGGCTATGAGTTCTCACGTCAGCCACATCATCTCTCTGAGCCTCAGTTCTCTCATCCATGAGACTAGGGGTAGGTGTAGCCCCCAGGTTTGTACGGCTGTGGTGGACATGAAATGATTTCACCAAGGACCCAAGTAGCATAGGGTCCTGCGTGTGGCAGACGCTTCACCAGCATCAGCCTGGCTCTGCCCGTTTGCAGCCCTGGCCCCTCTGAGGAGCTGCCAGAATTCAGAGACCCAGGCGTGTGTCCGGCCCGTCTTAGTTCCAGCCCTCCATCTTGGTTTTACCTGGGCGAGAAGGATGTGGCTCCCCTTCCGCAGAGGAGGCCCACTGACACTACTACCCTCCACATCTCTGCGGAACAGGGCTGATCGTGAGCCTCGTCTGTGTGCGGAAGGGGTAACAATAGGAGATGTGTCACCTGGAACAGCAAGGCCCCAGCCGTCCTCAACCCCAGACAGACAGGCTCAGCAGCAGGTACAGCGGGCCTAGCCTCCCCAGTCAAGGCCAAGGAGCCAGGCCGCGCACAGGACTGGAGGGGAAGGACCAAGGGCACCCATGCAGAGACCAGGGCACCAGCTCTGGCCACCAGGGACCTATTGTGTGTCTCTAAACAAGTGCTGCCCCTTCTCTGAGCCTCAGGGTAACATCTCTAAAAAGGCGTTACTACAGATTTTAAACTTTAACAGATATTGCACAAATTCCTTTCTCAAAAGTTTGCCTACCTGGTAGGTCACAAGTAATAATTCATTCTTGTTTTAATCATCATTTTGAAAATTATTATTCTGGTGGGAAAGCTCTTCATGTGGTCACTGGCCTGTTTGTCTTTCTTCTTTGAATTATTATCTTTGCCCATTTTCTCACTTTGGATTGTTCTGGTTTTCTTATTAATTTCTAGGAGCTCTTTGTATATTAAAGATGGTAATCCTTGGCCTACTTTGTATGTAACTGGCTTGATGATTGGATTGAACATATAACAGAAGATTACAGATATGACTTGTGTACTTTTTTTCTCTAATTCTTCATTGTGTTTTCTTTACTCCTGAATAAGTTTGGACAGATCTCAGAGCTTTCTGGTACTAAAAAGCCCAGTCAAGTGCTACATTCTAAAAACATATGTCCAGTTCAACGCTCTCTCTCCTCTCCCCACCGACTTGGCTCCTGACTCCACTTATCTGCTCTGTGGAAAGATGGGCCACACTCCCTCCCTCCCCCTTCCCTTTGTGTTGGGAGCAGAAGAAAAGATGGAGCAGGGACAGCTGTCTTACTTCTCCAGTACGACTGTGACCTCACAACTCCGAGCACAGAGAACACTCGGGGCCCCACTACCACAGGGCAGCAGGTCAGGTCTAAACGGCCCTCGGCCTCCCCCCATGCCCTCCGCATGTGGCAGGTGCCCTAACGGTGGCACAGGTGTGATTTACGGGGCAAGAGCACAGGCTTGACTTCTGATCCTCCGAGCTCCCTCACTGTGGTCCCTCTACCCCGCAGCCTTTTGCCCCTTTGGGTGGGGGACCTGCAGCTCCATTCAAGCTCAACTGCCTCCTTTAGTGTCCACTTGACCGAGACAGAGAATTGGCCGGTGCACGTTTCCCTAGGACTGCCCCGCCCCGCCCCTCTGCATCTCTCGTTTATTCTCCCGTCTCCCAGTAGACAGGGCCAGGGGCAGCAAGCGTGTGTCCCATCAGGAGATGAAACGCCCATCTCCATGGCTGTCAGGTTCCCTCCAAACTGTGAGTGATCCTCTTGCCACCCAGCCTGGGTTTAGGCAGGTAGGGAAGTCCTCTGCTCTGCTCCAGCCCCTGGGGGTGGGCGCAGTCCTTGGGTTTTCTTCAGACATCTGTTTGCATGGGCTGGGGAGGCATTGGAGGGCACAGAGACCATTGGCCCCAATCACTGAGTCCTAGAGGGGGTATCTGGCCCCGGGTCCATACTCATGTGTCAGCTCTCTTCAGAAAACATGGTGGCGGAGGCGGGGCGTAGGGAGAACACAGATTCTGTTTCCACCCTTAGTCAAAAGTTTTGGAGCAGCAAGGTAAGTCCCGTTCATTCATTCAGTCCACAGACTTCTACAGAACACCCAGTGTGGCCTGGCGCTGTGCATGGTGCAAGGGAAATCTGCCTTCGTGGTCTAGTATTATTCTGTGCATCTTTCTAAAATGTTTCTACAGCTCTGGGATTTGTCTTTGAGCTTTGTTTAATGAATAAAAACAATGAAGAGAGGTTTTTCTGTTTATATTTTGTTTTCAATTAAATTCCTAGAGTCTAGAAAAAGGCCTGGTACATTGTAGGCATTCAAGAAATACCTGTCAGATGGATGGACAGATGGATGGGTGGATAGATGGATGGATAGATGGATGAATTGGACCCTTACAAATACTGTGTTTAACTATCCATTTGACAGACAGCAAAATTGAAGCCCAGAGATAGGAGAGAGACTTGCTGAGGACTCACAGAACTGGAATGAGTTTGCATCTGGCTCTTTCCCTTCCACTAGGATTTAAGAGGGGGAGGATCCTGTGGGGAGAGGCCAGGCCCAGGGAAGGGTCCCTGAAGATGCACGCTTGCCCTGTGTACGGTGTGGCTGGAGGCCCAAACTGGATCCTCAACTCTGTCACCCTAAGAACCTCCAGGTCCCTTGGGTGCTGACTGAGAGGGATGAGGGCTGGATTCAGGCCTGCCTCAGCCAGCCCTGACTTTTAGACCCAGCCCCCTTTCCTGATGCTAACTGGCAGTACGACCCCAGGTATTCCCTGCACTGGGAGTTGATCCTATACTGACAGCTTCCTTAGGGCTTAATTTTATGAGGTGAGGGGAGTGTTTGTGTTGGACGTGTTTTGAGGGCTAGGTGCTCTCCGATACATAATAATAACAGCCCCTTGCTAAGACTACCTGGCTTTAAATCCCAGTTTGCCACTTGCCAGCGGTGGGATCCTGGCCAACTTGCTTACGTTCTCTGTGCCTTAACTTCCTTGTCTGTAAGTGGAGATAGTAATACTTTAGAGGGTTTTTGTAACCGAGTCTGGCCACGCTGCTCACGGTCGCCCCGCAGCTGTGCACCTGCCATCTGCCGAACCTTGTCCTAAGCATGTCGCACACACCAACTTATTGAATCTTCACAGCAGTACGTGAGGACAGTTATCCCCATTTTACAGATGGGGAAACTGCGGCTCAGAAAGGTTAGATTGGAATTTAAACCCAGGCTGTCTGATTCCAGAGCCAGTGCTCCGAAGTGCTCCGCAGCGCTCCACCACCTCTCCTCTTGCCATCGGCACAGGGGGACTTTGGGACTTGAAGGGTGCTTAGAGGTTCTCCAGGCCCCCAGAGGCTGCCTCCAGAAGTGGGCAGAGGGAACCAAGAGGACAAGGCTTGAGATCCTCACCTCGCCCCCAGCCAGGCCTCAGCTCTTACCTGCCATGTTAATCGAGCACCCATATCCCATCTGGTCTTGGGAAAAACAAAGCTTCCTTGGCAAAAAAAAAATAGCCTGATAGCCCTTTATCAAGACCAAGTCATTGTCCTTCTGTTGGGGAAACTGAGGCATGGGGCGATGAAGTACTCTGCCAAGGTCACACAATGAGCCTAAGTCCAAGCCAAGACAGGAAGCATGGCCCGAGGACTTCAACGTGACTGAGTAGAGGAGGTTTGTAGAGCAGACTGCAAATCCTGGTTACTTTCTCAGATTAATCTTCAGAATCATGGGTTTTTTGGTTCTTCTTAGAAAGTTCCCCCACCTTCCCTGAAATCCTGGCACTCACACCCTCCCCAGGGCCCTGTTTTGGATCATGGCCATCGCCCCTGTCCCCCAGGTGTAGCACTGGGTCTCCAGATTGGCTGGATGTGTCCCTTGCTGGTCTAAACTGCTACAGATGTCCTCCCACTCAGCGTGTTCACAGCCTCCCAAAGAGCCACAAGAGACCATGAAACCCTAACAAGGACTTAGAACCTCCCCGGGGAGGGAAGGGATTAGCAGCCAGCGTGTATTGCCCCCCTGTCTTGCCAGGCACTTGGTACACAGCTCTCAGGGCACTCTACAGTGACCAAGAGAAGCCCAGAGGATCAGAGGGGCAGGAGACCTACCCAAGGTCAGACAGCCAGGCCATCCTGCCCCACTGTGGACAGACCCAGAGCTGGAAGGAGGAAGAAACTGTCCAAGTCCATTCTGTAACACACAAGTCCTCGCTGAGCACCTACTGTGTGCTAGACATTTACTTACTCCACCAGGTACTGAGACCACAGCCATGAGCAAACAGAAACAGGCCTGCCTCTGGGAGATTCCATTTCTGGGGGTGGGGTAGGTAGTGAGATCTCTTGAGCACCTACTATGTGCCAGGCACTATTTTGAGAATACTGCATTTGATCCTGAAAATAGACCTATAAGTTAGGTACAGAGGAAGAAACTGAGGCACAAAGTATTTCAAGGCCACAAACAGTGAACTTATCCCTATAACATGAAATTAAAAGGAACTGTCCTCTTAATATTTAAAAAAATTTTTTTTTCTTTTATCGATTCCAGAGAAAGGGGAAGGAGGGAAGAAAGGGAGGGAGAGAAACATTGATCGTTTGCCTCTTGGCATGCGCCCCGACTGGGGACCAAAGCTGCAACACAGGCAAGTGCCCTGACCAGGAATCGAACCCATGACTTTTCATTTTGTGGGACAATGGCCAACCAACTGAGCCACACCAGTCAGGACCCCTCAATATTTTTACAGAAAGAATGGCAACAGCACATACCCCACAATTTCATGACAATTTCACATGTAGGACAATTGCAAGGCAATGTCTTACACAATTGCCCATACTTGAAAACCTTATAACAATTTCACGCACAAGGCAGTTTTGTGACCGTTCCAAGACAGACTGCCTTTTTGGTAGTTTCAGACTCAGGGCAGCTTTGTGAAAATTCTATGTTCACGGATAACAAGGGCCAAGCTCTGGGGAGATGGGTCCTGGAGAAGCCCCCTGGCGGGTGTGACTGCCTTCCCCTGGTCCCAGCCTCAGCCAGCTGCTCCTGCCCCAGGGTTAGCCCGCCCAGTGACGAGAGATCCAGTAACAATCCTTAAACAAAAACAAAAACAAAACAAAACTATGATATTCTGATCACTGGTGGCCTTCCCGGGCTGCTCAGGGCCCCCACCGGCAACACAGATGTGACTGCTCTTAATGACTGGCTAATGGAGGGCAGAACGCATCTTGTGGGTCCAAGATGGGGCAACGTGGAAGCAGAGGTTTGGTGTGGGGAGGTGGAGGGATACCTGCTATGGACAATGAACAGCACCCCACCCCCCACCAAGACACACACCCCGCCAGCAGCCGGGCCAGGCCAGGGCAGCCCTGGGCAAGGCCTTTCCTGAGCTTCAACCCTGGGCCCTAGAATCCTTTGGATGTGGGTCTCATCAGTCAGCACACGTCCACCATTGTCCAGCGGCACCCGCCCCACACACTTAGGCACACAGGAACCCAAGCCCTGCCCTCCCTGCCGTGCTGAGTTTGCGCATATTACCCCTACCTCTCATAGTCATCATGCGGCCAGGGCAGGGTGCTGGGACTCAGTAGAGTTTGGGGACCCTGTCTGACTCTGCCCCTTACAGTTGTTGGCCTTTGAACCTTAATTTCTTCACCTCCTTGCTTCTTGAAATGGAGCCTGGGGACCAGCACCTTCCGTGTCCCTGCGGGAGCTTTGTAGCAAAGCAAAATCTCGCCCCTCCCCACCGCCCCACACACACGCCTTTACCATCAAGGCTTACGTTTGAACCCAGGATCCCTAGGCACCCTGTGCACACTACCATTGAGGAAGCTCCCCTGCCCTCACAGGGTGGTCTGGAAGGTCGCAAGGGTTCATATGCACATGACACCGGGCACACGCCATAAGCGTTAACCCAACAGTATATCCTGAGGGGTGGCCGGCACCTCTGCTTTCACCAGCAGCCCCAGGTGATTCTGACCTGGGTTTAAATGTGAGGTTCGCTGCTGACTGGGAAACAACAGATGAAGGCGTGGACCTGGCCCTGCCGCCACTTCCCGTTGCCCCAGCCCAGGAAAGGCAGTGTCTGAACGGATTCCACGCGGATGTCGGATGTCGGCAGCGACTGCGGTGGGGCGGGCGCTCCCCATCTGCCCGATCCCAGGCAGGGGTGGCCAGAGAATCGCCCAGACAGCATTTAAGGGGGACCTGAAAAACAGAGAGACAGACATTTCACCCTCTGATGGAACACACCTGCACTGATCTGTCCTGTCTGTTGCGGGTGAGGGAGAAGCAAGGAGACCCCCAAGGGGCAGGCCAGCCTTGGAACAACCCGAACTGCCACTCTGTGGGCAGTGTCCTGTCTCGGTCAAGGTCCGATGGACACTGAAGGGGACAGTGGCCTTAGCACCGCATGGAACTTAGCAAGGCCTTCGTAAGGGGGCCTGTTATTCTGTGTGGAGGACTAAGGCAGGCACGGGGGTGCGCCGGCAGGCAGGGCGCAGGGTGGCCTGCAGACTAAGCCTGCAGTGCTGGCTCTGACTGTCCGCTGCCCCTGCGGCTGAGGGGCCGCGAGCAAGCCGCCGCACTGCCCTGGACCTCGGTTTCCCCCTCCCTAAATGGGTATGATAGTAGCACCTAAATAAATTTTGCTGCATTTCTACATGGAGTGGTAAGCAGCTGTCCAAAAGAATGAGGCCACACTGTACAACGTTTGCCAGGATAACTTAAATGAGCAAAGCCAGGTGCTGAATAGTCCGTGCAGGGTGCTGGGTTTATCCTCCCTTGGAACTCACCTGTCAGTGGTAGGAAAGACACCAAAAACTCAAACGATGTCATAAATCGGGTGGGAATAAATGAAGAAGAACAAAGCAGGTGGAGAGGGGGATGAGGGAGTGGTGCTACCTCAGGCACAGTGGCGGCGGGGGGGGGGGGGTCTCGCAGGGAAGGGGACATTCCAGCAGAGGCCTGAGGGGTGAGTCCTGAGGATGAACGTGGGGAGGGCGTTCCGAGCAGAGGGAAGAGCAGGTGCGAAGGCCCCGAGGTACGTGGGGTCTCGGTGTGTTTGAGGAACAGCAAGGACGAGACCCGCGTGGCTGGAGCATAGAGAGTGACTGGGAGCTCGGGGAGAACGTGCTAGGGCAGGAGCAGTGTTGGGGGACTCCAGGTCTTTGCAGGTGACGGTGGCTTGGGCGGGGGAGGGTGACAGCACCGGAAGTGGAGAGAGGTGGTCAGATCCAGACTGGACATATTTCAGAGGTGGAACTGACCGATTTCTGAGAGACTGCACGTAGGATGTGAGGGAAAGAGAAGAGGCAGGATGACTCCACGGTTTTTGACGGAGAAGAGTAACAACTGAGTAAGGTAGATGGAGATACAAGTTTGGAGAGCAAAGGATAAAAAGCCTCCATTTTGGATGTGCGCCTGTTTATTATTGTATTCTGAGAGTCTTACCCATTTCCCCTTACGGGTCCTGTATTGACACCTTAGCAGGGCGTCGCCATCTGCTCCTTTGCCTGAGCTTCCTCCCTGCCTGGTACCAACTCACATACCATCTTGTACTCACCTCTCTTAAAAACCTTCCCTCCTCCTACACAGACCAGTCCTGCTCCTGTCGCCCCCTCTGCCTCTCCAGAAAACCGTCCCTGCTGACTCCAGCCTCTGAGCCCAGCTGGCCTGCCTGGGCCCTTCACTCGGCTCTGAGCAACATGGGCAGACATCGTCAGCTTTCTTTGCACTGTGTGTGTGACCTTGGTCCTCCCAGCTAGACTGCAGGCTCCCTCAGAGCAGTTGTCGAGAACATTTATTAAGCCATCATTTATTCATTCACTTAAGCAATATCCCTGGCTGGTGCGGCTCAGTGGATTGAGCACCAGCCTGTGAACCAAAAGGTCACCGGTTCGATTCCCAGTCAGGGCACATGCCTGGGTTGTGGGCCAGGCCCCCAGTGGGGTGCGTGTGAGAGGCAGCTGATCAATGTCTCTCTCACACATCGTTGTTTCTATCCCTCTCTTTCTCCCTCCTTTCTCCTCTTTCTAAAGACAAATAAGTAAATAAATAAAATAAATAGTTAATAGGCACCTGCAATGTGCAAGGCCATGGGTATTTGAAGAAGAGCAAGCCAGGCTGGGCCCTAGACCTCGAGGGAACACCTTGGGGTGCCTCCCCATGAATCTCCCATGAATCAAGTCATAAAATAGTGCTTATTCGTCTGCTACGAGCTGTGCAAAAGCAAAGCACCTTCCCTGGATGAGCTCACATCATCCTCACAAGTTCCTGGAAGGTGGTTGCTACTATTGTCCTCACTGGACAGAAGAGAAGACTGAGGTTCAGAGTAGTGGAGGCACTTGCCTTAGATCACCCAGCCTGGAAATGGCGGTTCATCGAGCCCCAAAGTCAAGATCACGTCACCATTCTGCTGATTGTGAGACCCTCTCGGTTCCCTCCTGAGTACACAGAAGAGTACGGTGGACTGGATACTCCCAACCCCGAGCCCCCCAGCCGTCTCGAAGCCAGGAGTCGTCTCCAGCACCCATCCCTTGCTGCGGATGGTGCAATCTACCCCCTAGGCAGGAAAGCGCTGGGCTCCCCTGAGCCGTCCTCCAGTGGTAGTGACTGCCTCCCATATGTGGCGGCTGAGCAGGCAGGGGGAGCCCAGATGTTGTTTACTCCCTCTGGTCATCGGTGATAGCATCCCCCCACTGCCAGGCAGGGATTAGAGGATGCACTGCCCAGCGCTCCCTGCGTGAGGCCCCCCTACATAGTTCTGGGTCTTTCCCAAGGACGGAGCAGGGCCCATCCCTCCCTAGGTTGCACGACCTAGGGGCAGGAAGCAGCGGTTCTCTCTCTTTCCCCATCCCTCTCACCCACCAGGGGGTCCTTCGGGACAGCTGGGTTAAATCCTCAGTCCACAATGACACACGATGTTCTCATGCAAGACACACTTCTCTGGGCACACCCCAGTCATGAAGAAACTCTACCCCCTAAAACGTGGACATCAAAATAAAAAGTTCTGCACTGACTGCCAAAGCAAGTCCAGGATTGCAAACACCCAAAGGGGTATGGCGGGTGGTGACAGTAATGTTTCCGAGACCCTCGTAAGTGACAGGCTTGCTCAGGTCCCTACAACATTATCTATTGGGTCAACCAATAGGATTCCTGTTTTACAGAGGAGAAAACAGAAGCGCAAAGAGGTATTAGTTCAAGGTCACATGGGCAAGGATAAGGAGCAGAGCTGAGATTTGAACCCAAGCAGCCTGACTCTTAATCCTTCTCTGTTCTTAAAGTATGGTCCCGGGGGAGGCTCGGTCGTCTCTGTGCTCACCGGCTCGGCAGGTGAGCCTGATGCATGCCCTAGCGTGAGAACCCCTACCCTACGCGGTCTTCAACATGAGGGAGTGAAGGGCTGTAAGGGAAAGGGCAGCTCACGGATGATAATACGTAACAGCTGACCTTTGCCCTCAGTGTCAGGGATAATAGGGAGCCGTGGGAACTGCAGCAAACTGGGACACATACACCCCGTCTGTGCAACTCCAACCAGCGATTGCCTTGCAGGGATTAGGCCCAGTGTTGGCAGATAGTCTGACTTTTCCCAGAGAAGCCCAAATTCCAGATTTTATGTGAAATTTGATTTTTTAAATGTTGGCAATCTATCCAAATTGTTGGGTGGGGGTTGTGTTTTGTTTTGTTTTAAGCGTGGAGCTGAAGTCCTTCACTTGGATATTGAGGCTTTTTGGTGACAGACTCGCTGTGGGCTGCTGAGGAGATGAGCCTGTCTGGGAGAACGTATACTTTTCAGCGGCTTGGAGGTCCCCCTGTGCCTTTGACCCCCACACAGAAAGCGCGCAGAGCAAAGGCGGGTGGGAGGCGTGACACCGCAGAGATGACTCTGAATCTACTCCAAATCCCCAGATGGAAAAAATGTAGAGATCACTGGCAAACACTGAGCCATTGACTCCTGGTGCCCAGGATGTGGGTCCCCCTGAGGTTGGGAACGGTCATTTGAAGAGCACAGGCCATTCCCAGATCCCAGCAGAAAGAATAACCTGCCTTTCACCCAAGACAAAAGCTCCCCCCTCATGTCTCTGCCCTGAGCTCTTCACCACCCCGAGGACAGACCATCTGCCTGGAGACAGTAGTTGGTAGTTTCTGTCCACCAACGTCTCTGCCTTCTCTTTGTTCACCTGTGAAAGGGGAGGAGGGTCCCAATGTGGGTTTACAATCCCACCATGTGTCATGACAATGCAGGAGCAGAAAAGGAACTTATATTTATGGAGAAGCACCTACCATGTGCCAGGCACTTGCTGGTTCACCTGCACATACCTCATAACAAGGCCTATGAGGGTAGGAATTACTGCCGCAGTTCTACATATGGGGACAGAGGCCCAAAGAAGTTAGGGTACTGTCCAAGGTCACTCAGCAAGCGGTGGAGCCTGGATTTGAACCTGAGCACCTGCACTATAACATGTGCCCTTAGATTTTTGAGGGCAGAAAACATGTCATCTGCCTCAACATAATAACAATAGCTCCGATTTATCAAGGGCCTACTGTGTGCAGGGATGTAAGTTAAAAGTTTTCTATGCACTATCTCCTTTAATCGCAACCCTGCAAGATAAGCATTACTGCCCCTTTTAACAGCTAGAATAACTGAGGCTCAGAAAGTTAAAGTCCTTTACCCATAATCACACTGCTGTCCCCCTGGATCTGACACAGAGTAGAGGCTCAGTAACTACTTGTTGGATGGATGGATTGAATGAATGAATCATTCACTCCTGGGCTAATGTATGCATTCAGAGTTGTTTTAAGCCTTTATCCCTTTGTAGATTGCCCAGCTTGACCAAGTTTCAACTCAACCCCCTGGGTAGCCAGGAAGACAAAGTGACTCAGATGTCATTCCCACCCCCAAACCCCCGCCCCCTGCCCCTGCCATCCCCTACCAGCTGCTGGAGTAACACAGGACCACACGTTTTGGTCCAGCTGGCATTTTGGCTGGGGAAGGATGGTCCTGATTATGGGAGACAGTTGCTAAGGGAAATCACAAGTGGTGCCACCCCCTCTGGCACCCCGAGAAAACTCGGGGAGTTTGCCATGAGGACTCCAATGCTTTTGTTTAGACTGGGAGGGGGCAGCGATGAAGGCCAGGATCCGGGGGGGTGTAGAAGGACCCAGAGGTTTTCCAAGTGTGCTCCCCAGAACCCGGAGCCCTTGGGATGCCACGGTGGGGATGCTGCAGGCCCCTTGTCCTCGCTGAAGCACAGCTGCTCCACCGTGACCTGTTTCCTCTCCGCGAGCTACATCATTTTGGTGGTAAGCTGACAGGAGGAGAGCTAGCTCAAGTGAAAACATGACTTTTGGGGGGATTTATGGGGTGAGCCAAGCCCTGGAGGGACTGGAACCTGAGTGTGGAAGATGCTCAGAAACTCGATCTTTGGGGGCCGTGAGGTTTCTGCATGCTGTTCTCTCTCTGCCTCTGATTTGTTTGTTTTTCTCTCTGCTTCTATTTGGGTCAGGAGTCTTCTGGTTGAAAGTGACAGAAAACTTAACTCAAAGTAGCTTGAGGAAAGGAGAGAATTTATGCCCCCCCCCCCAAGAGGTGAATCCAGGTGCACGGCCAATCTTGCAGCTCTGCTGTTGCTGTTTGACCTCCATTCCTGGCACACTCTCCCCTCACCTGGTGCCCACCAGCTCTGGCCTACATCTTCCCAAATCCAAATAGAATAGAAAAGAACACACATACTCATTGATGCAAAAAAAAAAAAAAAAAAAAATCCTAAGACTAGCTCTTGCTGAGATATATGCCTACGTCTGAACACACCGTGTAGTCGAGGGGACCTCATGCTCTGTCGGCCAAGCCCGGGTTAAGTGCATCTGGGCAGAGATGGCTCCCCATGACCCTCAGACTCAGGGAGTGCAGAAGGGTGGGGCCTCTGTTAGCAAAGAGAGGGGCCGCAGATGCTACTGCCCACCAAAGCTTGTCACACATGTGCACCAGCACAGGCCTCCCTGCCCTCCTGCAAATGTTCTTAGGTCAAGAGGCCAGCCCAGACCATTCTCTGCCAGTCCAGAGTCAAGTCCTCCAGACACACAGTCTAACTGGCCCAGCCTGCAGGAGCTGTTGGTCCCTGGTTCGGTCACCCACCAGGGAATAGGGTCATGCTGTTACAAATGTGGCTGCTGGGGCCAGTTTACAGGGAAAAGAGATTGTGAACAAGGAGGACACTTCCAAAATGCCTATTACATTTATTTTGGACTTGCTAAAATGTACATTCCTGGGCCCACACCAAACATTGTACAAGCCTCCCTGGGGATTCTTAGGCAGTCAAATTTAAGAACCGTTAAGCTTGGATATTTCTAAAGCAGCATTACACAAACTCTAGTTGTCATCGCTTATTATTCATAAAATTGGGATTCAGCTCTCTACATCCATGACCGTGGGGGTGCAGGAAAATAGCATTGCTGTTTTTAACTGGTTGTAGAGATGTGAGGAAAACGATCAGAATTCCAGAAGTCAGTGGTGTCATTACAGTATAGAGACACTAGAGGGCACCCTAGCCAAGTGCCAAGGCCAAGGCAGAGCCACTTCTATTCCAAGACCTGGGGTTGAAAGATACTAGTTGAGATCCATCGTGTGCTCTTGTGTACACACACACACCCACATACACACATGCCCTGACACTGTCCGAGGTCAAGGGGAGGGTCCTTGCCAGGTTCTTTTGTCTTCAGAATGTCAAAATATCACTCTAGAAATATTAATGCTGTAGCTCCAGTTGAGGCTTCTTTGCTGTTGGCTGCCTGACTTTGGGGAAGGTCCCACCCCTCCAGCCTCAGGGTCCTCACTGAAACTGCAGAGGTTTGGCTGAGTGATTCCTAAGCTTTTCTGAGTGATAGTGGTTATTTTGCTTTGTCCCCATCTGTGTTGCTATGAGTCACTTCTGCAAACTTCGATTCTTGCATGAGGTCTGGTAAAGGCAGGGTTATGTGGTTCACCCCTGGCCCCCCAGGCTCTGTCCAGCACAGAGGAGGCCCTGAAAGAATGTTCCAAGAGACAGCATAGGGCCTACTAACCTGGTCCCTGCCCCAGTGGATTCGGTGGGACCAGGGCTTATCATTTCACCTGTGTATGCCTCTGTTTTCTCAGCTGAAAAAGGGTAACAATGCCCCTGTCAGGGCATGAGTCTCAGTCCACAAACTCAGTTTGCAGGAAATATCTTTTTTTTTTCCTGTGACTGAACATAATTTCTAATCTGAACTCCTTTCCTGCCAAATGACAGAGATCACTTCAAGCCAGTTGAGGGTCCCTTTGTCTTTTGTTGGTGGGGTGGCATCTCAGGTCAAGTGGACTTACACAATGCTGAGGCACTGAGGCACCCTGGTCCCCACTGACATCACGCTGTGCCCACCTGCAAGGCTGAAGGTGACGTCATCAGTCATTGTCATGTCGTCCTCAGTATCTGTCAGAAAGGCCCAGTGGCCTAAGCAGGAGAGACAACACTTTCCTCCCTCTCCTATAAAAGCATCTAAGATAGGTCGTCCTGGGTTGGTATGGCTGTGCCATCATGTCTCTGTCAGTTCCCTCTGTCACCTGCCATCTGCCATGGTTCCAGCTACCCTGCAGGTGGAAGGAAGAAGGGGAAGAGAATAGCCCAGCCCTTCCTTTTCCTTTGAAGGGCATTTCCTGGGTGTGGCACAGGACATTCCCACTGAAAGTCCATTGGCCAGAAGTTAGACACATGACTCACACAGCTGCAAAGAAGCCTGGGGAATGTAGTCTTTATTCTTGCCAGACATCAATTCCACTAAAAATCAGGGTTCCGTTACTGAGGAGAGGAAGAAGGGACATGGAGACAGCTAGCAAAGTGCTCAGGGGTGCGGGTCTCCACTGCTCTCAGAATTCCTGTAGTCTTCCCCTGCTCAAGACCTCAGCCTCAGGGTGGACTAGTGCTTGGGAGCTGGGAGCAGGAGGAACAGAAAGAATGTAGTTCTTCACCCCTCCTCCACCCCCAAGACACAGTGGAGTCTGAACTCTGTTTTTAAAAAAATATACTTTATAATGAAATATTTCCAACCGACAGCCAAGAGATAAAAAAATAACATGATGAAACTTTGTGTACTGGGCAGCCACTTTTATCAAATCTTGCCATTGACATATTTGCTTTAGATTTTAAGATATTAAATATTATATATACGGGTGAAGTCGCCAGTTCTCTTTCCTAATTTCTTTCCTCACTTCTCACCTGAGAGGTGTTAAATCCTGAATTTAGTGCTTATCAGTCCCTTACATGTCTTTTACTCTTAATACAAATTTATGTATCAAAAATGTTACAAAATACTCTTTTGCAGGTTTCCAAACTTCATATAAATGGCTTCTTACTGTATGATTCATTGTACTACTTGCTCTTTTGCTCTCAGCATTGTCTTTGAGATGTAGCCGTGAAGACACCTGTAACTCTGCCTCCGTCATTCATCATGGCTGGGTTTACACAGGGTCCGGGCACGAGTAATGCCCCCCTTTTTTATTACAAAATCATAAGCATGTAATTCTGTAACATAACAATAGCACACGCAAGCACACCATAGGACATTTTAGGTGAAATGTTGAAATTAAAACTATAAATTATTACACCCATATTTTTCCCCTAACAATCACGCTCAAGCCGGTGTTACTTCTGCCGGACCCTGCATGTGCTTTATGGCTGTGGTACATGACTATACCACATGTGTTTACATATTTAATAGATGGTTATTGGATTTTTGCAATTGTTAGCATTGCAATAAGCATCGTTGTACACATCTCTTTGTGGAGATACACAAGTCAGTGGTTTTGAGAGTGCATTCCCTGGACCAGCAGCATTAGAATCCCCTGGGTACCTGTTAGAAATGCAGATTCTCAGACCCCGCCTCAGACTTACATAATCAGACACTCCAGGGTAGAACCCAGTGAACTGATGCTGGTGCCTGTTGGAGTTTGAGAACCACTGTTCTAGGTTTCGTAACAGAAGCACATCCTCGAATTTATTATTAGATGCTTCTAGATTCTTCTCCAAAGTATACACTCCTATCAGGATGGAAGTTTCCTCTCATCCTTGCCAGCGCTTGGTGCCATCAGAACTTAAGATCTTTGCCAATAGGGTGGGAGGTCTGGGCTCTGTTCACTTCTCAGCTGGTGTCCTCTCTCTGGCCCTGGAAACCCCCTCTTACAACAACACATTTTCTCTCTGGCCGCAGGTCCTGCCAGGCCTACAGCTTTGGAAACACACAAACTTTTACTCTATTTCTGGTAGCAATTTCTCTTCCCAGGGCATCGGTTAACCTCCATATGAGCCAGCTGGGTCAGTCAGGGATCCCAAATGTAAGCAACAGCATTGGGAGTTATCAGCAGGTTTGTGGGGCTCCCAGAGTCCAAAGAGCAGCTTTTTGTCACATGACAATATCTAATTGCAAGGAAAGCTGGGAAATGTAGTCATTTGTCTAGTGGCTATGTGCTCAGTTAATACCTCCGTGAGACAATCTGACTTGCTAACACATATAGTTTGACCATCTCTCTCTCTCTCCCTTTCCCCCACTCCCCACCCTGGTCTGGCTGGCAGTGGGCACTGGTCTGGGGGGAAACTGCACAGGCTGCGTCATCTGCTCAGAGGAGAACGGCTGCTCCACCTGCCAGCAGAGGCTCTTCCTGTTCATCCGCCGAGAAGGTATACGCCAGTACGGCAAGTGTGTGCATGACTGTCCCCCCGGCTATTTCGGCGTCCGCGGCCAGGAGGTCAACAGATGCAAAAGTACGTGGCTCCTCCCTTGTCCTGTGCTAGTGTTGGGCTCCTGGGCACCTCTGGCCCATATCCCACCTCTTGGCAAGTGGGCAAATGCTTGGATCCAGACTCGGGTCATTGCTTGGTTTCAGGCTAGCCCTAAAGCCCTAGGAAAGTCAGTGCCTTCTCCGGTGTAAACAGGGAAACTTCACCTCTACCCTAGTTTGCTGCGTGGACTTGGTACTATTACCCTCTGAGCCTGGTTCAAATGAGAGAAGGAAGCCTAACTACGAACTCTAATTTTTGCGGTGACCTGAGACAAATCATGACCATCTCTGAGCTCTGACAGAAGTGGAGCAGGGACTCCTCCCTCCTATCCCAGATTTGCTGTGTGACTTTAGGCAAGTCCCTTGCCCTTTCTGAGCGTCAGCTTTAAATACAAATAACCATGTTACCTTGAACATGTTCCCTGCTCCTGCTGGGCCTCAGTTTAAATGTGAAAGGGAGTTCTTCTTGAAGGTGACCCAGTTCAACCTTGGGCAAGTCTGGGCTTCGAAGGAGGCACTGAATCCTGACCTCGGCGCTGCAGGACCTGGGGCTGCTCAGAGGCCCTCCCGCCTCAGGCAGTCCCAGGGCCCTCTCCCTGGGCAGCTGTCCTCACCAGGGTTGGCCCTGGCTCTATTGCAGAATGTGGGGCCACGTGTGAGAGCTGCTTCAGCCAGGACTTCTGCATCCAGTGCAAGAGGCGGTTTTACCTGTACAAGGGAAAGTGTCTGCCCTCCTGCCCACTGGGCACTGCGGCCCAGCAGAGCACACGGGAGTGCCAGGGTGAGTGGGGGCCTCCCATCCCCTCCCTTCCCCTCCCTCCCTACAGCAGGGGCTGGCGAGGGTGTTAGGAGACCCGGAAGAATCATAGTAGAGTCCATGAGGATGGCAGGCCCAACACCACCATGTCAGGTATACATAGGAACCCTTCAACATGCTAAAACCATCCTTATGATCACTGTTACTACTAACATCGACATCATTATTATTACCAAGGGAGGCAGCTGAGTACAGAAGAACATTGATTTTGAAATAAGACAGACCAAGGCTAAATATCCTAGCTCTGAAATTAGTGACTGTGAGCAAGTTAGTTAAAAGCTCTCTGTCCCTCAGTTTCTCCAAACATTAAAAAACAACAACAACAACAACAACAAAAAACCTTCATGGGGGAGGGTTGTGAGGATTAAATTAATTAATGAAATTTGAAGTACTTAATACACTGACTAGTATACAGGAAGTGCTCAATACATGTCATTATTATACGTGTCATTATCATTACTGCTCTGTGTTCCCCGCTGCTCCTTTTCAGACTCCTGTGGGAGCTCTTCTTCTGTGACCAGTCCTTACATGAAGCTGCTCCTCAGTGTTCTCACCTGAATCACGTATCTCTGCCCACACATTCGCTCTGGGCTCATGTTCCCAGGCATTCCAAAAGCAGGTGGTTCATAACTCAGTGTCCCTGGCCACATCCCTCCCCGAGCGTCAGGCCACATCCGCACCCGCCCTCTGGATGTCTCCTTCCCTCCCTGCCCACCCTCAGCCTGGTGCCTCCTCTGTCAGTAACCACCTCTGTGACCCACGCTGGCCATGCTGGAGACAGAAGCATCATTAATGACTCTCCTCTCTCGTCCTGCATCCAATCCAATCTGCTCATTTGTTTGCCAAGAAATATTTGCTAGAGCATCTGCTATGTGCCAGGCACTTTCCGAGGAGCTGGAGACATATTAGTGAACAAAACAGACAAAGCCTCTGCCCTCATGGCTGTAACATTTTGCTGGGGAAACAAAAGAGACACACAAGAATAAATACAGATGTCAGGGGGCTAAAGAACTTGAGGGGAGGGGGAAGGGATTGAACCAGAATATTGCTCCCAACCCCACCCTATCCCTATCCCTATCCACCCCTTCTCCCCACTCTGCCCCTACACATCTCTTTCTCCCCACACCCTGCCCAGCACTGGATCCTGGCCACACTTCCTGCCTATCTACCTGCCTCGGTCTCCCTGCCTCCGGCCCATGCTAACTCTCATCTGAGCAGCCAGAGTGATTATTTCAAAATGACAATATGATCTGGTTTCCCTTCAGCGCAAGGCTCTTCGCTGGCTCCCATTGTCCTCAGGGAGTGCCCCCCTGGCCCTGTGCAATCTGGTCCCCATCTGCCAGCCTCTCTACCCCATCATTTTTTTCTCTTTATTTGACTTTATGCTCCAACTCCCCCAGTTCTAGGCCAGCATCTAGGCCAAGCGCTCCGGAAGAATTTGCAGGGGTTATTCCTTCCACCTGGAGCACTTCTTTTTCATGCCCTTCCCTGAGCCTGGCTAACCTCCCCAACTTCAAGACTGAGGCCAGGAGTCTCCTCCTCCTGAAAGCCTGCCCAGTCCCCCAGGCTGGGACCCGTACTGCCTCTGGGCTCCCACAGCTGCCTGTGCTTCTCCCATTACTGCAAGAGCACCCTGCCCTTCCTGCCTGACTTCTCCAGATGGTGAGCTCGGGAGGCAGACCCAGGCGTGCCTGGTTGCTGCTGCATCTGAGCACCCAGCGCAGCACCTGGCATGCAGTAGATGCTCGGTCTTCGCTTGTCAAATGAAAACATCTAGCAGAAGGAAATTGCTCTAAGGTCTGGAGACCCAGTTCTGGACCCTTTGGGATCTTAAACCTGCTGTGCTCTGTTGTGTGAGCCTCTTCTCTGTTCCCTTAGCCAGCCCCTTCCCCACTCTTAGTCTTGATGCCTTAATCTGTAAAACGGGTGTGTTAATAGCTTCCCCCTTCTTCGCTACCTCTCAGAGCTCTTAAAAGCATCAAATATGAAAGAAGATACATATATATTTGTTAATTACACCCTACTAAGATCTTTAATGCCCATACTATATTTCTCCTCACAATAGCACTGCATTGTTTCCACCTTCTACAGCTGATCAATGACGCATGATGAAGTTCAAAACCCATCCCCTGGCCCTAAGGGCTATTCAGCCAACCTTGAGGTCTCTTCTGCTCCTCCACTCCCAGCCCCTCGCTCCACCCCCACCCTGGCTGCTGTGTCCCTCAAACATGGGTCTCCAGGCCCCAGGGCTGCGCCTGCCTACCTGGGATATACTCCCTTCTGTCTCCATGCAGCGAAATACTCTCTTCTCTTAGCGTCTGTGTCACCTTCTGGGGAAGCCTTCGCCTTTAACGCCAGCCCACAACAGCCTGTGCGGGCCTTCGAACAGCCCTCACGCCAGGCCCTCCTAAGGAGCGATTTACATGTCTCCCCTCTACCCCTTGGATGGCCTGAGCCCCTTGCATGTAGAGATGCGTGCAAGGGACCTGAACCCCTCAAACCCTGCCCTTAAATCTGAAGGACACTCCCCTCCAGCTGACTCCATCTGTCGGTGTGTCTGTCTTTCCCTCCACCCTACAGAGGAGTGCGAGCCAAGCCCCTGGGGCAGCTGGGGCCCCTGCGCACACAATGGGAAGACCTGCGGCGCAGCCTGGGGTCTGGAGACCCGGGTACGGGAGGCCGGCCGCGCGGGGCAGGAGGAGGGGATGACCTGCCAGGTGCTGTCCGAGTCCAGGAAATGTCCCATCCGGAGGCCCTGCCCGGGAGGTGAGCACCAGGCCGGGTGTGCAGGGCCACGGCGGGAAGGGCCCAGGGGTTACTTTGAGTGGCCTCGGGACGCCGGTCTCACAAAGAGCACGTTGTAAGGCTGCCTGAAAGTCTGTCAGCCGGAACTTCGTGCGGGTTAAGCGTTAGCCCTTCCCGTGTCCTGTCAAAGGAGGGTCTTCCTTGCTGGGTGTCGGTGCCAGATCATTAGGAAGATCGACTTGTCCTTGACATCAAGGGTTCTCAACACTTGCAGGCTGAGCACGTGCCTTTTTGCACAAGGATTTTGGAACACTCTCTTCACTGCCTGGAAATAAAATTCATGGGTAATGTAGCCCACTTGCACAGATCATTACCCCAAAAAAGTCAGCATAGTGCCCTAACCACCATATAAAAGAGAAGCATAAGAAATTTCCTTGTGGCGCGGCTCAGGCCTGACACACAGAGGACAGAACGCTCAGTGCAGTGCAGTCAGGGCAAAGGTGACGGCCGGGGTCAGGGCCCGCGTGCACGTTTGTGCTGCCGCCAGAGATGCAATTTCCCTAACGGGGGCCAGCTCTTAATAAAGTCCACAAAACTGTCAGACCTCTTTATTGACATCCCTAGGCTAGTCAGAGAAGGGGGCCAAGTGTTCAAACGCCTTTGTCATTCACATGCAAGATGGAGCTCGGCTCTGAGCAAGCAGACTTCTCAGCTAGGTAAAGGCTGGCTGGGTAGGGACAACTCTTCTCTGTGATGGACTGTCCCACACAGCACCCCTGATCCCTGTCTGCCGAATGCCCCTGGGACCCCCTTCTTCGTGACAGTGAAGATCACCACACAGACATCCAAAATAACCCCTGCGGACTCTTAAGCACCACTATGTGAAAAAGTGGGGCTGCAGACTATGGTAGGAAGATGTGAATGATGAGCAACAGTAATATGGAATAAGCTAATGTTAAAGTGCACCTACTGTGTGCCAGGCACCATGTTAATTCTCTCTACTCATTAAGTCATTTAATCTATATAAGGATGCTATGAGGTAGGTACTGTTCTTATTGCCATTTTACAGATGAGGAGATTGAGGCCAGAGAGGGTAAGTCCTTTGCCCAAGGCTCACACAGCTAGGGAGGTGGGGGCCTGCAATTCAAACGTAGGTCTGTGTGCAAAGAGGAATCTAATTTCATGCTTAATAATGAGGCCACCGGGGCACACAGCTAGGACATGGTGGAGCCAGGAGTTGGACCCAGGGACATTCTGGTTTCAGAAGGACCTGTGGTGTCTGGGTTGGGAGTGCAGATAACAGAAATGGGGCCTTTGGGAGTCACAGTGGGCAGTTGGGGCCAGAGAAGCTAAGGGCCCCAGGCCCAGATAAGCACCCAGATAGACAGACGGTCTATAGCACTTGTTACTGTAACCACATCTCTCATGGCATCTGACAGATGATGGCTGATGGGAGAGCTGGAAAAAGGAAAGCTCTTCTCCCAGATGATGATGATGATGATGATGGTAATGATAACAACAACAGCTGCTGCTGCAAACATTCATAAGCACTGACCATGTGCTGGGCACTGTGCTAAGTGCTTGTAAATATCACTCCTTTGACTCTCACAACAACCCTGCTGTGGGCTCCTTGCATCATCCAGGTCTCAGCTCCATGAGAGGCCTTCCAGGGCATCACGTCACAGCACCTGTGTCTCTGCAGTGATGACACTCATTCTTGTGTTTGTTCAGCGTCAGGGCAAGCTCTTTGTCTGCCTTGTCCACAGCTGCCTCTTGAGTGCCTAGGACAGGCCCTGGCACGTAGCAGGTGCTCAGTTAACATTAGTCTCACCCCTACAAAAACACTCACCCCATACTCCCACCTTCAAAGCTGGCGAGGGCTACTCAGGAAGCCTCTCAGCGTGTCCCTCAGATGCTGTCCTCACCTGGGGCCTGACACAGGTGGCCCTGGAGCTTAGAGTGGGAGTCTCGCTTCAGTGGCCCCTGAGGGCTCAGGAGCGGGCATAGGGAGCGCCAGAAGTGGGCAGTCTGGTCTGAGGAGATGAGAAGAAGGGAGGAGCCCCAACTCCTGGGGAGACAGGCACGCAGATGACACTCAGGAAATCGAACCACCTTCCCCTTGCCTCTCCCAGCTTTTCATCCCTTGCCATGAGAC
This sequence comes from Pteronotus mesoamericanus, assembly GCF_021234165.1. Taxonomy (NCBI): domain Eukaryota; kingdom Metazoa; phylum Chordata; class Mammalia; order Chiroptera; family Mormoopidae; genus Pteronotus; species Pteronotus mesoamericanus. The sequence goes on along the minus strand of NW_026555105.1, from coordinate 21,387,315 downwards.
TTGGGAAGTGACTCCCTGAGCCTCAGTTTCTTCATGTTTAAGTGGGCACGCAGCTCTCTTCAGAGAACAGTGTGGGGGCCAAACAGCATATGAAAATGGCCTGGGTATGGAGACGCTGTGTGAACCAAAAACTTAGGTCTGGCTCTGCTCTCCCACCCACGCCTCTCGGTCTTCTCACCTATCAATCATAATAATGGTAAAGAACAACTGGGAAGGGCATTTGGGCGGAGCCACAGCCAGCGCAGAGGCGTGGAGCTGGTGTGGACTGGCTGCCTCACAGCAAGGAGGCCAGCGACAGGGGCCAAGTGAACGAGGAGGCGGGGGTGAGAGGGGCAGGCAGGCCGGGAAGAGGATGTGGTCTTTTCCTCCAAGTGAGTGGGGGACCACTTGAAAATGACACCAGGAGCTGTAGCCCAGGCCGTGCCACTGAGCAAGCAAGGCCCCTTGTGGGTGTCAGGCATCTCACCTGAGATACGGGACTAATCAGATGCTTGTTTCAGAAACTCACCCCAGCTCCACAGCAGTCAGGGCACAACAGGGCCAAAGTTCCGAGTAAGGCCTGGGCTTTGCAGCCCAGCCCAGCCCTCCCACGGGGAACTGGGCGAGGTGCACACGCCACGGTGCCTGTCCTGGTGCCTGCTGCCCACAGCTGGCAGGAGCTTAACAGACATAAGTGCTTGGAACGCGGCTGCCACGTGCAACCACTAGCTAAATGCTCCTGTTATTGCTGTCATTGTTTTGATGGTCGTTATTTTCGAGGGGCAGAACTGGGGCCCAGAGGTGAGCGGGGAGGTTGCTGTGGAGACCTGGGTAAAATGTGTTGTCCCACAAAGATCCCTGTCAGGGGTGTCCAACCTTTTGGCGTCTCTGGGCCACACATTAAATACACGGCAACATGTAATCACACACAAAAAAATCTTTTAATGTTTTAAATAAATTTATGATTTTGTGTTGGGCCACATTCACAGGCATCCTGGGCTGCATGTGGCCCGTGGGCCACAGGTTGGACACCCCCTGGAGTGTATGTGGCAGGGTCCTGGGTGCCCCCTCGATGCCACGCTAAGTCCTGGGGGGCCCCAGGTGAATCTCCTGGCCTACGGAGGCCCTCAGCAAGTTAGCACCCCTCCCCACCCCTTAAGGAACTGAGAGAAGTGTTCGGTTTGGGGTCAGTTATCCTACAGTCCAGACTCCAAACAGGAGTTTCTCAGGGCAGCACCCACATATGACTCTGGGCCCTGCTGTTGCAGGGGACTGAGGGGCCTCCCAGAGCCCAACTGGCCTCAGAAACAATGCCCTGTGCTCCCGCTGCAGAGAGAAGCCCCAGCCAAAAGAAGGGCCGGAGGGACCAGCGCCCGCGCAAAGACAGGAAGGTGGACCGCAAGCTGGACGTGAGGCCCCGCTCGCCACAGGCCTGACCAGCAGCGCCGCTGCCCTCCTGCAAGACCACTGGCTGCATTCCTCACCCTTTTGCTCTCTCGCTCCTGCTGCTGCTTTTCTTCTCTTTCTTTTTATCTTCCCCCCTAAACCTCCTCTCTCTTTTTTCTACGTCAGTCTACTTTCCTTTTTTCTCCTTTATTTCCTGTATTTCTTCCATCGCTACTTCCCTCTGCTACATCCTTTCTTCCTGACCTCCCTCTTCCCCTTTTCTTCTTTCTCACTTTCCTTTTTTCTGCCTCTCTTCCTTTCCTCCCATTTTTCTTCCTGTTCTTCATTCCCTCTCTCTCTCTCTCTCTCTCTCTCTCTCTCTCTCACACACACACACACACACACACCCCGAGAGACCAAATGCCTGTGCCCCGCCCCCACAGCTACTCTTTCTATCTGCTCCTTAAAGAAAGTAAATATCTTTTTCTAGGACTTTCCCTGACTCTGTCCTGACCCCGCCTTTGCAGAAAAGGGGTTTCCAAGGGCGGGGCCAGGGCCACAACACAGGCAGACCCCTTGAGTGCTGGCCCCAGGGCTGCCCCTGCCTTCTGCTCCAGCCAATCCCCGGAGGCCGCTTCCACAGCCCTCAGCCGCAGCTCCCCTAGGAGCCTCCGGAAGAGGCTCTGGGGCCTCTGGCTGGACCGCCAGCCCTGTGCCCGCCTGTGGCAACAGAGCCCGCCCTCCTGAAGCTGCCTGCTGCAGCTGCTTCAGTGCCCTCCCTCTTCCCACGGGACTGTCCTCCCATGTCCTTCAGGGATCCAAGCGCTGCGTCAGGAGGGCTGTCATGCCTGGGGGAACTGGCTGAGCCCACAAGAGGCCATCAGAGCTGGAAGGAACTAGGAGACTATCCAGGCCACTCTGTGCCCCACCCTGGAGCCTCCTGCCCATTGTATCCACAGGGAAACTGAAGCCTGAGAAGGAAGGGACTTATTTAAGGTCACACGGGAACCCAGGTGCTGTGCCTTCCACCTGCTGGTTGCCTCGCTCAGCATATCCACAGCTGAGAGGAGGCCTTTGGGTGGGGGTGGGGAGGGGCCACATAGGAAGTTGCTGGGTCAGGAGCAGGAGAAGATTCCCCATCACCCACACCCCTACTGAGCACTTGTGTTTCACTGTGAAACCCCACATGCCCGCCAGGAAGAGCAGTGGGAGGAGTCTCAGGCTAGACTTGGCTTAGAAGGATGTTTGTTCTCATTGCCTGTCACTCCACCACCATGCACCCCTTCCACCTTTGTTCCTCCAGTCCCCAGGAAGGGGCACTCTCCATTTGCACTGGCATTACTGGCTGGTCTGAACTCAGAGGGTTCAGCAGGTAAGAGAGGAAGAATCTGAGACCTGGGGGGCCAGGGCAAGGGGGGCGTGCACAGGCTGGGGCAGGCCAAAGGTGATGAAATATCACTCCCCCACCCCAAGAGTGTGCCCAGCCTCAGGCTTCCCTCCGCTTGGTATGTGGGGAACCCCTGACCCTCAAGGCCCACCCTCACTCACGTCCCCCGCTCGCCTCCCTAAGGACAGCTAGAGCCCGCCCCCCCTCACCTGGCCAAACCACCAGCTTCTGTTCTGCCTCTGAAATGCTCTGTTGTTGTTTCAAGATTCCAACTTTTTTTTAATAAAGGGAAAAGAAAAAAAAGAAACTTGCAAATGCTTCTTGGGCATCTTGCTGACAAGTATGGAGTAGCCAACTCTAAACCACATGGCTGTTTGCGCTGGAATGCTTAGGGCCTGGGGGCAGCTCCGGCTCTCACACCCTCCAGGCCCCTCTCAAGAGGGGGCTCAGCCAGAGACGGGAGAGAGCAATACTGTGCCCCTCCCAGCCGCAGGGCCTTTTAACCCCATGATCACAGAGACGGCCCCAGGAACCCATATGTGCTCTGTATGATATGTCTCAGGGGCCAAGGGACACCTAAGAGGTGTGACAATCCCACAGAGCCATCTAAACACCCTGTGCTGCTGGTGAAGGTGGCCTCAGCACTGGGAGACACAGATTCAAGTCCCACCCTGTCACCCGCAGTCTGAGGGGTCAAGGCCAAATCATTTCCCTCTTTCTGGGCCTCAGTTTCCCCATTTGATAGATGAAGAGAAGGTATGACTGCACTTAATGCATTGCCCAAACCTGGGTGGCCCCACCACCCCAGACTTAACTAAATGTGAACAAGTTTAGGAGCAGACAGTGAGAGCAAGCATACTCTGGAATGAGTCTTCCGGGACAAGCTCAGCAGACAGGGTGGCTCTCAGGTGACCTCTGGCCGCAGAGTGCTGGGGCCTAAATATAGACGTTTCTGTTAAGTTTCAAATGCCGAAGTTTCTAAAATCCACAATTTTAAGAGAGCAAAATAGGAGTGGAAGTTTCCCATCCTGCAATGCTCTCGCCGTGTTCTTTCCCTCAGGGAAGCTGGTTTTCTGTCCCCAGCTGGGGTCTGCGGTCAAGGTTACTTTTTACGTTTCAAGGTAGGAGATACAGTTTATTCCGGGCCTAAACCTCTCCCATCACCTTTAGATCTCAAACATTCCCTCCCCTCCAACTCCTAGTCCTTTCCAACCCCAGCCCCTCCCACATTCTCCAGAGGACTGCGGCGTTTTACTGGGAAGGACCGCTTCCCAGGGAACTGCCTCTTCCAGGCGAGTCTCAGAGAAGCTCAGCAACTGGCCTGGCAACCACCGAGAGGGCGGTGGGCAGAGTCCAGAGGAAGTGCCAGCCGCCGGCCCCTCCAATGCTCTTCCAGTGGGAGTGAACAAAGGTTTGGCCCGAGCTCAGGGGTTCCTCCGGCCCCCACTCCAGCGGGGCCACACCGGGGCCCTCTCTGCAGCCGACTCCCACTACGCCCCCCATGCGTTCCCTCGGTTCCCATCCCTGCCCGACGCTGCACCACGAACCCGCCTCTCTTTCCCACCTTCTGGCACTAGAGGGCGCCGCCCAACCAGAAACAAGGCAACAGCCGTGGTTGTCTGGACATCTTTCTGAAATAGGGAGGGTGTCGGCTCGCTTTCCTAACTGCCCCCGGCCTCCAGCTGAACGACGAGAGCTGCAGTGGCGACCTGACTGAGTGGCATTCAGAGGAGAACCCGAGCCCAACATCCACAGCCAGTAATCCTGACTGCGGCGGTCTCTGAACTGCTAAGACATTTGGGGCGGGAACAGCGCTGTATTTCTCTGTTTTCACATATAGGAAAATTTTGAAGTATCCTATGTGGTTTTTCTGGCTCAGGAAATGTGCATTCTTATAATAACAAAAATAATGGTAATCATAATAATAATGATTAATCATAGCAACGCCTTGTGTGCATTGAGCACCTAGTACATGCGAGACGGTGCCAAGTGCTTTGGGGGCTGTGCTTCATCTCCTTTGCTTTCCTCTCCCCAATAAAGATCATAACAACTCCCGCTTGGCTGGCTTGTTTTAATGTGCGAATGTTTTCACATCCTCATCTCCTGCCACACTCCCAGCAGCCCTGCAGGCTAACTGACAGAAGAGGGAACTGGGGCTCAAGTGAAAGTCATTCAACATTCACCAATCTCAATTATCCACCCATGCAATAATATAAAAAAGTGCGTGTTGTGAGCCTGGTGCCGCGCTGGGTGCTGATGATGACGGCCCAGGCCTCGTCCCTGGAGCTTTCGGTCTGCAGACAAGTCAATAAAAACGGTGTGACAAGGCCTTCCCCAGAGGACAGTGTCGAGGAGGAGGAACGGCAAATCCATCTGCAGCTTACAGGGGCCCTGGGAGCTCCTCCTCTGGGACCCGGTGGCCAGGCTGAGAACTGAAGAATGAGGAGGCCTGAATGAGTTGGGGGGAGGGGTTCCAGCCATAGGACACAGCCTGTGCAAAGACCTGGAGAAGGAGCTACTAATGGGGGCGCCAACCCCCGACTTGCTCAGCCTCCTCAGTTGTCAGACCCTGGAACACAAGGACTCAGCCCCGGGGGCTGCTGGCTCCCCCATCCCCACACCCCCTCCGTGGCTCCCAGACTCGCCTATATAGTCCTTCATGAAACCTGCCACCCACAAGGTGAAATAGGTCACGCAGCCAAACCTGTGACTGAAGAAGTCACCTCGGAAAGGGGTTCTCCAGTCCCTGCTGCCCCAGCCCCCAGGTGTAGCCTTTCCAGCTAAGGCTGCAGCCGAGAGAAGTCGGCCCCACTCTGTCTTGTCTGAACCCCTGAGCCTCAGAACCCAGGAGTGTAATAAAATTCGTTATTGCTTCATTAACGGGGCTTTGATTCACAGCAATGACAACGGGAACAGGGGTTAATAGTGGCACAGCTCTTAGGGTGGAGGGGCAGGGAGGCGAGGCAGGTAAGAGCCAGGCAGCACGGCCACAGATCCCATCTCCACACTGACCAGCTTGGAGCCCTTCGGCAAGGTCCAGTGCTTCTCTCTGTGCCTCAGTCCCCTCTCTGTGAAAAGGGACCCCTCGTGGTGTCACTGTGAGGTTTAAAGAAGCGAATGCGCCAGGAAGCGTTTAGGTACACAGTAAGTGCTCAATACAAGTTTTTATTATCACATATCTTTTAGTTATCCTTTCAACAAACATTTCTCAAGCACTAAGTCTGACCAGAAGCTGTGCCAGGTACTGGACATTAAAAACTTAAATCCATTCTCCCCAGAGCCCTCTGAAGTAGATTTTATTTTTACTCCTACTTTTTACAGATGAAGAATCTGAGAAGCAGAAAATTGGTAGTGAGGTGAGAACTCAAAGCTGCGCCCTCCCCCAGGGGGGGCCGCTCCAGGCACAGGGCCCTGCGGGACGCATCCCATCAGCCCAGGGAGATGAGCATCAATCACGTGGAGGAAACGCGTCCAGGGCCCCACTGCGGCCTTCCACTCGGCACCCAGAACAGGGACTCCAAGTGACCCTTCACACGCACCCCGGAAAAGACGGTTCACCTCACTCAAATTAAATGACAATAAAATCACACGGAAGTACCATTTTTCACCTATGTGATTAGCAAGGAGCCAAAATTTGAAACCATGGCGCTTAGGCTGGGCTGTAGGTGAGCTGGTGCTTCCTCCTACCTCCCTAGGGGAAGGGACATGGCCCAGCCTCTATGGAAGGCAAATTGACATCTATCAAAATTACAGTGCGGATATCCCCTAACCCAGTATTCCATTCTGAGGATCTGTCCTCTAATGAGCCTTGCCCACGTGCAAAACGAAAGGTGTACATTGTACACAGCTGTTCTCTGCTGCCTGCACGTGATCACAAAAAAAAAAAAAAGGAAAACATCCTAAATGTCTATAGGAGCTATGGTTACCTCGATCATCTTAAAGGTTTCAGCTCTGACTCTACTTCCCCCTGGAAGCCTTTCCCGACAAGCCCCAGGGTAGGCCCGGTGCCTCCCCCATCAGCTCTGCACTGGTGGGCCTGTGTTGGCCCTGACTCTAAGTGTCTGTCTTGCCCCTAGACTGGGAGCCCCATGAGGGCAGGCCCGGGCTGACTCCTCTGGATCCCAGTGCCCAGTCCCAATCTGGCACAAGGGAGGGACACAGCCGAATGGATGGATGAATGAGTGACCCCGAAGTGGCTCTGGGCAGGAGTGAGATCTGCTGCCACTGCCCGTGACATCCCGAGGCTGCAGTGGATCAGCATCCAGCCAGCAGCCCAAGGCCCCAGCAAACAGCCTCCAGCCTGGTCATCGAACCCCCACTCCCCACTCCCGACTCTCCCTTCAAAGACCAGCCGTACTGCGAACGTGAACATTACGTCGGTACAACCTCTGTTTCTGTGGGCATCTGGAAATAGTTATCTAGTTTATCAACGTATGTACGGTTTTCTTAAATATCAGATTTATGGGAATATAAGTTACTACAATAAATAATACTCATCCGTTTGAGATGTAAAGTTCATTGTGTTTTGACAAACACAGTCATGCAGCCACCACCGCAATCATAATCTAGAACAATTCCATCGCCCGAAAAGTGTGCAGGCCCCTTGGCGGTTGATCTCGCCCCCTTCCCCGACCCGCCTCTGACAAACACTGATCAGGTTGCTCTCTTCCACGCGGCTTGGCCTCTTCCAGAAGGTCATGTGAGTGGGATCATACAGTGGGTAGCCGTTTCAGCCAGGTCTCTTTTACTCAACATCATGCCTTTGAGATTCCTTTATACTTTTTGCGTGTGTAAATCAATAGTGTTTTCCTTTCTATTGCTGAATACCGGTCCATCGCTTATCCGTTCCCCTGCTGGGGGACGACAGTTTTTGATGATTGTGAGAAAAGTTGCTATGAACATTTGTGTACAGTTTTTTTTTTCACTATCTTTATTTCTCTTGGGTAAATTCCTAGGAGTAGGATTGCTGGGTAATATTGTAATGATATGTTTAATTTTATAAAAATTGTGAAATTGTTTTTTCCAGTTCCAGGTGCTGTGTCCCCTCACCAGCACTTGGAATTATTGGTTATTTTTAACCCCAGCCATTCTAATAAGTGTGCGGTGATATCGCGCTGTGGCTTTAATTTGCATCTGCAGGTAATATTGAGTATCTCATCATGTGTTTATGTGCCATTAATATCTATATTTTAGCCAAATGTTTCACTCATTTTTTTTGGATTATTTGTCTTCTTATTACTGAATTGTGAATGCTCTTTAAATATATTCTGGATACAAGTTTTTAAAATCAGGTATTATTTTTGCAAATATTTTCTTCCAATCTGTGGTTTTCTTTTTCTTAACAGTGTCATTAGAAAAGAAGTTTTTAATTTTGATTAAGTCAAATTCATCTTTTTTTTTTTAATGGTTCATCTTTTTTGGTTCAGCTTTTTGTATCTTGTCTAAAAAATCTTTGTGGCATGGGTCAGGCAGAGATATTTTCCTGTGTTTTTGTCTGGATGTTCTACAAGTTCAGGTTTGACACTTAGACCTACGCTTTATTTCAAGTTAATGTTTGTATGTAGTATGAGGTATGGGTTGAACTGTTTGAAATATTGATGTAGAATGCAGTTTCACCTCTAGAAAATAACCTCACTTACATTCTCCCACAAATGTACAAAATGGATATTTGTTGCAACCTTGATTGAAAAAGTGAAACACTGGAAACAGCCTGAGTGCCCTCAGCTGAAGACTGGTTGAGGACGTTGGCACACCCGTGCAATGAAAACGCCGCGCAGCCGCAGAGCAGGCCCCGGCCGCCAGCACCGCACTCCTGCGGGGGCTGTGCATGGCTGAGGTCCATTGTGATCAGTCAGTGTTCATGCTGACCAGTTGTGTGAGGTTTTGAATGCCATCTTATTCAGGTGTCAAAAAGAACAAGGAGCTCTTTATGGAGTCCCATGTAGGAAAATCTCTAAAGTGTGTTGTTAAATAACAAAAGAACAGAGCTAAAGAGTGGGTAAAGCTGGCCACCACTGGGTAAAAAATTCCTACGTGGATTTCCTTGCAGTGCATAGAATATCTCTGGGACGCCCTGGCCAGGTGGCTCAGCTGGTTGGAGCATCATCTCAGAAACCGACAGGCGATGGGCTCAATCCCCAGTCGGGGCACTTGCCTAGGCTGCGGCCCAGACCCAGTTGGAGCATGTGTGAGAGGCAACCAATCGATGTTTCTCTCTCACATCAATGTTTCTCCCCTTTTCTCTCTCCCTTCCTTCCTTTCTCTCCAAAATCAATAAGCATGTCCTCAGGTGAAGATAAAATATATATTGAATATAATCTGGGTAGAATCAAAAGACATTGGTGACAGGTTGCCTGGAGGAATGGGTGTCTGGGTGAAGGGTGGCTAGAATTGACAGAGAGAGAGAGAGAGAGAGAGAGAGACTCACTTTCACTACATACCCTTTTGTACCTTTCAGATGTTATGCTCTGGATACGTATGATACATTCAGAAAATAAATACAAAGAGAAAAATTAAAACCAAACAAAAAAGCTCCGGTTCCGCAGGGGCGCGTGGTCTGGGCGACTCTGTCCGGTGTGCACCCTCCTTCACAGCCTGGGGGACTCTCTTGTGTTCCTCCTCAGCCTTCCCAGCACACGAGAGCCCTACCAGGCCAGCTTGATGGAGACACTGAGGTTCTGAGAAAGGCTGACATTCCTGAGGTCTCCTGGCCCCAGCCCAGGTAACTACCACAGTCGGAGAGGTTGAGAGCCAAGGAAGAGACCTAGAGTCCTGCCCTGTGGGGACCCGAAGTCATTTAAGGTATAGGTCAGAGCCAAGCCCATCTGGAAGCCATCGCCACCCCACACCCCAGGCTGCAGAGGAGAGAGGGGTGGGGGCCCCGGTTCTATGTACATCTGTTCCTCATCAACACTCAAGCTCTGGACCAGGCTCCAGCCCTGGAAATGCCATTTCCCAGCCGGGCCGGGCCACCCTCACACCACTTACCTTCCCCACTGGGACCCGAAAAACAGCCCTGAGATCCAGGTTGGCACGTCCTTCACCTCTCGGGGCTTTAGGCTTCCCTGGTTGTGAGGATTAAATAAGCCAGTCCATGCAAAGCACTCTGCACAGTCAGCACTCAATATGAACAACAGCCGTTACTGTCTCTGCACTGATACCCTCCCCGGTCTCTTTACCGTATGGGCCCACGTGATAACACCAGCAGGAAACGTGCCCAGCTCTGTCTGAAGCACTGAGTATGTCCTGACTCTTTTAAGCTTCACAAAAGCTGTCTGAGCTACATGCTTCTACTAGATGGACTTTTCTGATGGCCCAGCTGAGGCTCAGAGATGTTGAGTAACTTTCCCAAAGTCACACAGCCAGCAAGGGCATAGTCAGGATTCAAACCCGGGCCACCTGGCTCCAGAACCCCAGTTCCCAAGCTCTCCCTGCATTGCCTTTGAGGATCTCAACCACTTCCCCACTGATTCCTGATTCCTGCTAGTGCCCGTGACAGGATCCCCTGAGACGGAGATGAACACTGTTCTCAACCAATGTTGTTTGACTGAGAGACAAGCACCAATGCACGGCCATGAGACGATGCTTGACCATCTGAACCGGAACAAGAAGACAAGAGACGGAAGGGGACTGCCAGGATGGAAGGCTGGGGCTGACAGGCTGGGGCAGCAGGTATGCAGGCCTAGACCAGCCTGCTGGGAGGTGGGCTTTGACAGTACCCCCACATGGAAAGAGCACGTGCTGACCATCAGCCTTACATCCAGGGACATGCCTTAAAGAAGCAGTGCCCATGGGGACAAGGAAGCATGAATGAGGGTCTTCCCTGGGGCCCTGTTAGAAATGGCGGGAACCGCCGCCCGGAGCTCCGTCAGGGCCCCGGCTCCCCTGACAGGGTGGCCCAGCCACTCGGTGGCAAACCATGCAGTGATGAAACAGCCTGACGCAGGGCTCAGGAGCCGGCGCGCCGGCCAGACCCCACTGTGCCGAGGACAAAGGGAGCTGCAGGGCCACGCGTGTGGGGCGCGTCCCCCTGGAGCTTTCTGTGCGTAGAGAGCTAGGGAGGGGCATGAAGGGGATCCAGGCACAATTTTAACTCTTTGCTTTATATCCTTCTAGATCTTCTTTTACTGAATCAATCACTGCCTTGTTTAGAATAAGAAAAGGGAGAGCAGCATGCAGCAGGGTGCCCAGCACCGGCAGGGGCTCGCCCGGAACGGATGCAGGCGTTCTGAGCCCCTGGTGACTGCTTGGTGCCAGCGCAGAGCTCTGAAGGGGGCAGTCAGGGGCCCCTTCCCTGGACGGTGGCAAGTGCCTGGTCGAGGGCAGTCTCATGGAGGTGGCAGGAAAGCCGAGATGAGGGGACGGTAGGGGCCTGAGGGGGATTTATCGAGTGCTTACAAGGGGCCACGCACCAGCGCAAGCATGAAATCGTCCATTATCATCCCCCTGCTGTAGGTGAAGAAACCGGAGCCTGGGTGTGAGGTGACCGACGGCTGCCCGCCCCTCCTCCCACTGGTGGTGTTTCCTGCCCAGCCTGAGCACTGCACCGGGAGTCTGAAGCCTGGCTTGTGATCCACTCTGGCCTCTGCTCCCTCATCCCTGAGTCCCTTCCAGTGCTGGATGGGGGCAGCCAGCAGCCGCCGCCCCTCAGCCAAGAAGGCTGGGAGTGATTAGAGCCTAGCCACATTTTTTTGGACAGAGGCGTCTTCTGCATTTTAATCAAGCAGGGCAGAAAGAGAGCAGCCCCAGTTTCTGCTCTCCAGTGGGACTGCGGCAGGACTGGGGCAGAAGGAGGAAAGGGGAGGGAAGCGCTGCGTGGGGGGCCAGGAGCAGGTAGGCAGGGAAGCGAGGAATGTGGGGAAACCCCGCCCCTGGCACCTGGGGGAGACCCGTCCTCTTGGAGGTAGCAAATGCTTGGGGCTCCCCTTTCTCCCTCATTCCTTCCTGCCCCTTTCCTGTTCCCTCCAGGCTCTAAAAAAAAAAAAAGAAAAGAAAAAGAAAAAAATTCTTTCCAAGTAGCGGTTTAGGCCTCAGGGAGGATTCCTGGTCCTGACTTCCCCTCCTGGTGGAGGTGATCTTTTTCAGGGGAGTAAAGCTTGGGTTCCCCTGGAAGAGCATTGGGCAAGAAGACCTGCAAGGCTAGGGCAGGAAGGGAGGGGAGTTAAGCCCCGTTCCCCACCCTGACTCCAGGCAAAGCATCCGGTAGGTAGGTGAACAAGGCCCCCCACGCTGTCTGAGGGGTGGAGGGATAGGCAACAACCAGGCCAGCCTGGAAGCCTTAGAAAGGATTAGCATTGATGCTAATAACAATAGCAATAGAATGGTAAAAATAATAGTGATCACAGCCATTCCTGGCAGTTACCGAGCACCCGTCGCTGTACATTTAATTCTCACCATAACCCGGGGGACCAGGCCCTCCCCGTGGAAACCGAGGCACGGGGAGGTTAAACAGCTTGCCCACAGGCAGACAGCTGGAAAGCAACGAAGCCAGACCGGCCCCCTTCTCAAATGGAGGAGAAAAGGGAGGCCCGCAGGTGGGCAGAGCAGAGCACCAGGCACAAAGCAAGTTAGAGGCAGGGACGGGCTGCGAGGGCCTGACTCTCAGGGCTGTCTGTCCCTTTCCTTTGTTCTGCCGCAGGCTCAGGACCCAGGAATCCGCCCCTGCCATTCCAAAGGCCTATGGACTCAAGCTTGGGCCTCATTCTCCCAAGGGATCTGGCTTCCACTTGGGGGTGAGGGGGTGCAGAGGGGAGGGAAGGTAGATTCAGGCTGTGACCCCTATCTTCTCTCCTTCCGTGAATACCCCCTGCCTTTACCCCCAGAGCTGGCACCTACAGGAGTCCTTTCAGGAGTGGCCTCTACCTCCCTAACCACTGCCCTCCCAAACTTGTCCCGTGTCCCATCCCTGCACCCTCTGCGGCTTCATCACTCCCCTCCCTCTCCGGCTCACTCCGCTCCAGCCACGGTGCCCTCCTTTCTGTTCCCTGAGATGCTGAGATCCTCCCTGCCTCAGGGCCTTTGCACTGGCACTTCGCACGTGCTATTTCCTCTGCCAGGGACACCCTTCCCCAGAACTGCCTGTGGCTCGCTCCTTCTGCTCTCAGCTTAATGTCAGGGAGGCCTCCTCTGACTTTGAAACTCATGACACCCCCTCCTCCCATCGCCCACCCGAAACTTCCTGACAGTGTGTTCATGTTATTCATCCTTATCCGAACCCTTCTTATTGACTTGCCTATGTATTTACTGCCTGTTTCCCCCATGAGGTCCAGGATTTCCATCTATTTTGCTTGCTGCTGTGTCCTCGGCCTTATAAACAATGCCTGGCATGTAATGAAATGAAGGCGCAAGCCCCAAGGAAAGGTGGTGCTGTGGGAACGGAGTTTATCTCATGGGAATGCTGCTAATGTAAAGAATCTGCCTTTTGGAAAGTATCATCAGACACCCTGCGGGCCTCTGTTTTCTCATCTGTAAAATGGGACCGACACCAGCATTGCCTTCTTTGCTGGGTCATCATGAGGATGAAATGAGACCAAACCTATGAAGCAGTCAGCCCATTGTCTGGCAAGTACTAAGTGTTCTTGAACATTGGCAGTGGCTGTCATTGTTATCATTATTGTTAGTGTTATTATCAGCCTCTTACCCAAACTCTAGGCTCAACACCATGAGTTGCTGCCTGCTGGTCGAGGGAGGAGGGCTCAAGGAGAGTCTGGTCTCAGCGCCCGTGCGGTCACTGCTGGCTCTTCTGTCCTCCTCACCTCCCCGCTTCTGTCTTTGCTCACACCCACAGGGGTGCCCTCTCTGGCTGGCCACCCATCACCTACCCTGCAAGTCTTTCCAGGCCACCCCCTGGGTGGTGCATGAGTTAGGGCAACCGTAGTAAGCCCAGAAGGTGGGACGCATGAAATACCATAGTGGTTTATGTCTCGCTCCCCGCAAGTCTGATATGGGTGTGCCCAGTAAGTGAGCACCTTGCCAATCAACGGTTTCCAGACCCAAGTTCCTTCCACGTTATAGCCCTGCCATCTTCCACTGTGGCTTCCAAGAGGAGTGGAACTCAGTCGCATGACCGCTCCCACCCGCTCTCACATGGGAGGGGGGCTGAGGAATATGACCTTGCCACGTGCCTGGGTTTGTTCACCGCTGGGTGGCACCTGACTCAGGTGAGAGCAGATTTTCTAGCTGGGATCCTGGAATTGTCAGGGAAGGGTTTGCAGAGAAAGTGCTTTCAGTGTTGCTGCTGGCCACAGGGCCACCATGGGCCAAGCTCTTGGTCCACTCTTTCTCATGCCATCTCTCCATGGAGGGCCCTTCTGTCCCCAGGATTAGTGACACAGCCTGAGGCCACCCACCTGCTAGGGTGAGGGAAGTGGGTTTAAACTCAAACGTGCCTGGCTCAGAAGTCTTACAGGGAAGGAAAGGAGTCTGAGAAGGGAGAGGTGTGTCTTCCTCTCCTTTTAGGGTAGGATGAGTTCAGACGAGGGCGTGGCCCGGTCCTGGGGCACAGAAAGGACACTGCTCTCTGCACTTAACGCGGTCTTTACGGCTTGTCCTCCACCCCTCCCTGACAATTCCGCTGAACTCTCCCCCCTTCACTCCCCAATAAAAAGCCTGAAGAATAAATGAGGCAATATCTCCATGATCCAGGAAATGATGGCAGACAGCTTAAGCCAAGAACAAGATGTCTCGTCTCCATGGACCCGGGGGCGTAGGGAGTATAGCCACCATTGTCCTCCTCTGCTGACAGCCCCCCACTTTCCCAGTGGGGAGCCAGCCCTGCCCCCTCCAAGCAGAGGAGGCAGAGGAGGCGGCTGGAGTAGTCAGTTGGCTTATCCTGTCTCTCCGGGCCAGCACGGCTGGTTCCGAGGTGAGGCCAGGCCCCCAGTGGAGCCAAGGGGAGGCCTTCCTAAGGCCTCTGTGTGGACTGGACAGAGACATGTAGCCGTGAGGGACATTTCAGCAATACGTAACAAGGAATTTAATGCAATGGCTTAAACAATAAAGTGTTTGTTTTTCTCTCTTAGGAAAATCTGCAGGTAGGTGTTCAGCAGCTTGGCAATGTCAGAGCTAATGTGTGAAGACATTCGGGCTTTTCCCTCAGGGCTGCAAGATGGCCCTGCTCCCCGATCATGTTTGTGTTCCAGCCACTGTTACCAGAGCAGCAAATTTCTCCCCCTGCCCGCTGGTGTTGGCTTACATCCCATTGCCCATCACTGTGTCATGGGCCCCCCTCCCCTGCAAGCTGCAGGAGAGGCTGAAAAGGTGGGTATTTGGCTACACAGCTTCTACAGTGAGAGGAGCTCGATGAAAATGGGCGCTGGATAAGCCAAACCCAAGACCTATGGTGGGACATTGTTTTTGTCTCAGGATTTAGTTCTTTGGGGAGGTGGGAGGGAATGGGAGGGCTGGCGTTGCAGGCAGTCATCTTGCCACTTGAGAGGCCATCTGAGAATGGAGCCCATTCTGGTGATGCTGTTTGAGACCCAAGATTCAGCCATTATTCCTGGCTGAAGGCTGTTACTCTTGGATGTAGCCATTACATGAGCAAATAATAATAATAACAACATACTATTATTATATTTCAATTTTTTATTTTATATGATATTTAAAATATAAAAATATATTTTATAAATATTTTATAAGATATTCATATATAATATATAGAATTTATTTTATATAAGACAATACATACATTTTTTCCTTGTCCCCTTAGGCTGGACTTAATTAACTTTCTTCTCTTGGGCAACAGGAGCCTTGTGGTAGAAGAAACGACACTCAGCGTTTAGAGCCAGGTCACCTGGGTTCCAGGCCTGGTTCTGCTGTGGGTTTGAGCTTGGCCAAGCAATTCACATCTTTGAATTGCTGATGCTTAATCTGTAAAATGGGCTATTGTGTAGATTGAACCAAGTGTGACATGTGACCGGCCCTGTCACAGAGGGGGCCCTCAGCGCACGGCAACTGCCTTCTGCCTTCCTTCCATTCACATACATGAAGTTTGCAGCAGCTGGAGGCGAATTTCCCAGCTCTGCTGTGGCGTTTGTCCAAACTTCTCTTTTCCCTGTAGACCAAGTGCTCGTTGAGGCCAAGAACTACGTCTGAGTTATTTCTGTAGCTACAGCCCATAGATCATAGGTGTTCAGGAAATGCTTGAATTAGATTAGATAGTATAATACTTCACTCATCCATTTAACAGATATTTATCAAGCACCTGCTGTAGGCCACATTTATTGTACACAATGAGGAGGCAGAAATGAATGCCTTAGATACAGTCTGCTCTCTCAGGAGCTCACAATCAAATGGGGGAGACCGACAGCAAATGGGCAAATAAATTAAAACACAACATCTGATAATAAAAATGCAGTGAAGAAACCACAGTGGGGAAAGGCATAAAGAATTTGTTTTACTGGGTGCCCAGGGAAAACCCCTCTGAGGGCAGATCACTGAGCCTAACTTGTGTGATAAGGAGATACCCACTGAGAGAATGGTGATCCAGGCAGAGGGAGCAGCAAGGACCAAGCTCGTTGCGTTGGCCTTAAATGACTGATGCATGGGAAACGTCTACATTAATGAATGATCCTATGGACAGCAACCCCTAGGCCAAGTGCATTCTTCTTGCCCCAATGTGGAATGGAAAAATACCCCAAGGCCAATTGGAGAATTTGCCACTCATAGAATTTCATCTTGCTGCCAACTCGCAGAGAATGGTTCCTGCCAAGGAGGTGACATTTGTGGGGAACATGGGCTTGTCCTCCAGAATGTCCCAGGCTGGCTTTCTTGCTTCTACCTTCCCCATCAGCCACACTGCAAGCCAAGCCTCAGCTCTGCCTTCCCATCCCACCCACTCACTCATTGAATCCTCCCCCAACCCTTGTGAGGTAGGGACTATTATCTCGCCTCCAAAGGCAGACCCAGGAGAAGGTGCAGTGGCTGGCCCAGGACCACTCAGTAGGAAGGAGGAATGAGCCCAAGATGTCTGAGGCAAGAGGCCAGTGAGCCCAGCGCCCTCCTGTTGCTGGAGTGTGCAGACTAAGGGGCTCTCCACCATCGGGGGCTCAGAATAGGCTTTGTCAGGGCCCAGGCCCTGGTGCCATGCACATCTTCAATGCACTGCTGGGCACATGGTAGGCACACACTAAATAAAGTACACAACTAGAAATGAACACTGAATATTGTATATGGAGTGCTGAGTATTGCACCTGGTGCACAAAAAGTCTCACTAAATGGACACTGTGATGACTGTGTGCAGCAGCTGGAGGCGACTGTGTGACAAGGTCACCTTCACTGACTGTTGTACTGGCCAGTGTAAGCTGGTGCGTTGGCTTCTAGGGTCTGCCATTACAAAGTACTGCAAACTGGGTGGCTTAAAACAACAGGAATCGATTCTCTCACAACTCCGGTGGTTAGAAAGCAAGGTGTCAGCAAGGCCATGTTCCCTCTGAGACTCTGGTGAGAATCCTTCCTTGGCTCTGCCCGCCTTTTGGTGGTGGTCATCAATTCCTGGAGTTCCTTGGCATGAAGTTGCATCACTCCAATCTCTGCCTTCATCTTCCCACGGAATGCTGCCCCCATATCTTCACGTCATCTCATAAGGACACCAGGCATGCTCGACTAAAGGCATGCCTACTCCAGTATGACCTCTTCTTAACTAATAACATCTGCAACAACCCTTTTCCCAAATAAGGTCACATTCTGGGGGTTAAGATTTCAACAAGTATTTGGGGTGGGGGACAGAGTTCAACCCAAAATGGTTAGGTTATGCTGCCATAACAAACAGCCCAATACAACAAAGATTTTTCTCTCTCATCTTTCTTATTCCCAATGGGGATCATCCGGTAAGCTCCCTGAAACCACACAGGAACCAAGAACTGTGACCATCCAATGTTACAGCTATCTCAACACAAGGCTCCCAGTTCTCTGCAGTCAGGGAAGGAAGTACTGAGAATCACGCAACCGTTCTTAGAAGTATCCAACTTCAGTGTCACCAGCAAATTATGTGACCAGGCCCAGCCTCACGAGGTAGCGTCCTGGAAGGAGAAGAGATCTGGAAATCTAATGCTAGGGACGGTCACGCTACTGCCCTTAAATACTTATATCTTCATGTTGGCATCTACATTAAAATATCAATACCTTCCAGAAAACCTGGAAAGATGAGTAAGTTTTGGAGGGGACCAGTAGGGAGAACCAAGGGGAAATGAGCAAAATCACGTCTGAGACCACCAGGATGTGAAGGAGGAGTCCTCCTGGGTGATGCTGATGTGCACCATCTCCTCAGATGGTCACCAGTTGGAGACACAGATATTATCCCCCATTTTACTCGGGCAGGACCTGAGACTCGACAACGTGCCCACGGTTCACAGCCAGGAACGAACAGAGCAAAGACTTGACTGAAGCTGTATTAGCTCTTAGTATCCAACAGATTACTCCCAAATTTGGTGGCTTAATACCACAAACATCCATTATCCCCCACCTTCTGTGGGTCAACTGGATGATTTTGCTGGCTTGGGCCGGGTGGTCTAGGATGGCCTCACTCATGAATCTGGGGACTGGTTCAATGTCAGCTGGGGTGACAGGATGACTTGGTCACATGTCTCTCACCACCCAGCGATCTAGCCAGGCAGCTGCCACGCAAGTGAGCAAGAGCAAGAGCCACTGTGCGGCCCCTTGAAAGCCTTGGGAGACTCACATTTGAAAAGGTCCCATTGGCCAAGCAAGACACATGGCCAAATTCAGATTGGAGGAGGGAAGACGTAGACTCCGCCTCTTAATGAGAGGAGCTGCAAAGGCACATGGCAAAGGGTGGTGTTTACAGTGGTGGGAGAAGTCTGGGCTCAGTTTTGCAATTTACCGCAATAACAAAGCCCTGTGTCCAAAAACAGAGAATCAGTCAAGAAAATCCCAGGAGCACTTGAGTGGAGGCTTATGCTGCTTTATAACATGCGCTTATAGAAGATTCTCTTGTTGAGGAAAGTAGTTCCTAAGTAGGAAAAACAGGCTATAAAATATGCTGTTTTGTGCACCGTTTCACAGCCATCAGATGGCCACAAAAGTAAAGCCTGCCAAAACTAAGGGAAGGCAGGAGTGCAAAGCGATGAAAACACCCACACACAGCGTGGCAGTGTCCTTGGGTGGCACTGAATATACCCCCTGTCCCAGAGGAGCGCTCCTCCCTAAGTATCCTAGAGAAACCGCTGTCGTGGGCAAAAGGGGCATGGAGAAGACAGCCACAGCCACCTAGTTAGAAGTGACAGAAGAATTGAATCAACCTAAATGTCCATCCTTCGTAGGCTCGATAAAGAGTGGTATTGAGGCACTGCTGCACAGCAGTGAAAAAGACGTGATCCTGGTCACAGGATCTCTATGTGGAATTTGGATGGATCTGGAAAACATACTGTGCAAGCGGGACATTGCTTATAGCCTAATAGTGTGACCCAGCGCAGGCCCGGCTGCCCGCCACTTTGAAAGCCAGTCCTCGAGAGGTAGGTGCTGATGTAAAGGAACATGGTTTTGTTCAGGTGCCGGCAACCTGGAAGACGGGGCACTCTGGCCTCAAAGCCCGTCGTAAGATCTCAGTGCGGGCAGGCGTGTGTATAAGGAGGGAGCGGGACAGGAGAACAGAGAGATGAGGGGGAGAGGCTGTGGGTGTGCAGGTAGCAGGGTGGTTGGTGACATGGGCAGGGAAAGAATTCACAAGAACAGAAAATGCAGAGAATAGAGTTGTTGTTCACGCGCCAAGAGAGGAGACAGGCCTGGTGTGGCGAGAGACACCAGTGTTGAGCTTTGAGCTTTTACTGAGTTATGATTGGATTATAAAAGGGGGTGCTGTTGTGAGGCCCCAGGATTGTTGGGGGCGTTGTAACACGGGGTTTTATATACGCTGCGGTTTGCTCCAAGGTTGTCTTTTGCCCGTGGCTATAGGGGCAGGTAATTTCCGGTAATTTCCAGTCCTCGGAACATAAGCTCAGAAGATAAAATGGCAGTCATGTTGAATGAGGTCACAGGCCTGCTCAGCAAATGTCACCACGATAGCAAATGACACTGGCTTTGGCCTTTCAGGTAGCGTCCTTGCTGGTCCCGGCATTGATCTCTAATGTCAGTATCCTGGAGCTGGTCCATGTAGGCCAAATTCCTGCAGGTGGGTGATCTATGTCACCTGAAGTCGGAGATGCGGCCGTTTTTTGGACAAGCAGGAACTGGAACTGTTTGCAATATGCTTACGAAGAAACCGTCAGTCAGTATGTGAGTTCTTTTTATCAGTTTGTTAGTCCATCTAATTCTCATTGCATTTCACGGTAAGCCAGAGTAATATAAAGTTTTTATTCCCTGTTACAACTGTACATATTTAAATTATGAAAATAATGCACATTATTTATGGATACATATAAAAGTGTACGTTATTCATGGATACATATATATGGGCCCAGGGACAAAGAGGGACAGGAAAGGAGAGTGGGATGGAAAGGAGGACGTGAGGAATGCCAACTTCACCTGCAGTAAATTTCACTTCTTTAAAGACCTGGGACAAATCTGCAAAATGTTGACATGTGCTCATCTGGAGGGATGAGTATATGGGATTATATTATCCTGTGCACTTTTCTGATTCCTTTTTTCAAAAGGTAAAACCAAAGTAAGTAAAATTTTAAAAAGTTTGGAGAATGCTCCTTTATTTAGTTGTTTTTTTTTTTTTCTAGAAAAACCCATCCAAAAATAGATGCATCAATAAGTAAAGAGAAGTGATTGGAAGGAAAATACTCTAAAACGTTGGCTATGGGTTTTGCCTTAGGCTGGTGAGAACACAGGCAACATTTTTTTTTTTTCCCTCTTGCTAATATATTTTTCTCCTGACTTTTCTATGAGGGACATGCTGTGCTTGTTTAATAAAAACAAACAGAATACAGAGGCCCTGTTCGTTCTCTGGGTCACAGGCTCCTCTGATCCTCCACGGGGTACCAGGTTCCAAAATAGCTCTGCGCTCTGACCTGGCAGGCTCATTCTTCACGTCCTGGAACAAGCGCCAGACGTGGGCTCAGAGGCAACAGAGTTCCCCAAGCGTGGGACAGGCCTGGTGTGGCTGGTGGCCCAGGCCAAGCAGCACAGCAGAGGGTGCGTGTGCTCCCCCCCGGGACCCCTCAGCCTCTGGGGTTGTAAAGCTGGGACACTCCATTATTCAGAGGGGAAACTGAGGCGAGGGCGGATACCCCTGGGTACAGGCAGCACGTGTTGCCAACAGCAGCGACAGCTGTGTGTTAGAGGCCTGTCTGGCTGAGGATGGACTGGGCGCTGAGATGCTGGGCGACTTTGGGCAAGTCCCAGAGTGTTTCTGGGCCAATTTCTCTGGCAGCGTCAGTGGAAACAGTCCTCCTTTCTGCTTCACCTTCAGCTACCAGAGGGCCCAAAGGACATTTCTTATACAAAGAGAAGCTATCTCTTTTCAAACATACAAATGATATAATAATAGCTACCAACATATTGAGCAGTTACTTACATGCTAAATACTTAAATGGCATTTTCTCATCTTCCCTCCTATGGCGATTTTATTTCCCAACATCTCCCATCCCACATGCTCTTCTGAGACCTCGCCAGCCTCCATCAACAGGTAGTCTATCCCTCCTCTCCCCGAACTTGGGTGGGACTCTGTGACTGCCTCTATGAGTAGCATTTAGAAGAGCTGACCCTGGGTGATTTGTGAGGTCATAAAAGTTCATGTGCCTTCTATCTCACTCTCCAGAGATGCTTGCCCTTGGGACGCCGCCACCATGCTGTGGGGAAGCCCTGGCTCCATGAAGAGGTATGTGTGGTCAGTCTGGCTGAAGGCCCCAGCCCAGGGGTCAGAGGTGTCAATGGATGAGCTTTTGAATGGTTCTGGGCTCTGGACTTCAAGCTACTCCAGCTGATGCCAAATGGAGCAGAGTCCCCACTGAACCTGGCCAAAATTGCATGTATGAGTGAAATAGGTATTGCCATTGTTTTAAACCACTAAGTGTTGGGGTACTTTGTTAAACTGGAAGACCCTCCACCACACCTTGCTGATAAGAGACAGTTCTCCTCATGGTATATATAAAGAAATTGAGCCTCACCTGCTAAAGTGGAATCAAGATTCAGCGCCAGAAGTGTGGGGCTTTTAATTGTTAGCCCCAGGTCACAGGGATGACCTCAAAACTTAGCCTGGGTGCCTTCTGATCTATCAGTTGTGTTGTGGCTCTGAGTTTAGGGCAGTGGGAAATGGAGGTGGGGGACAGTTGACAGACTGTCGTCTGGGTGGAAGGTGTCATGGGGACACAATGATTCTTGCTCCACAGATTCACCCCTGGACCTCTTGGGGACATTGACAGATTATCCTCAAGACTGTCAGCAGCCCCAGAGCTTCCTGCTAGGACCTCACTACGTTGCCATCAGTGGCCCCGAGAGATGCCTGGGTCACATCCTCAGGGATGGGAACAGCACGGTACAAGAGGCGCTGGGTGTGCTTTAAGCTGCCAGGCTCGCCACCCTTATTTATCACCCTGGGTGTTGAAATGCAGGGAGCAGAAAAGGGAGGGCCTAGGGAAGTGCTGGATTCTGGAAAGAAGCCAGGAGTGGGAGATCTGGCCTGGTGACTTAATCCTCTTCTTTGGGTCTAAATACTTAAGGAGCCCCAAATCGGCAAGTGACTCTCCAGGAATGACCTGTTCTCCCTGCCTTTGTTCCCAGGTTCAGAAAGATAAGTTCTTCCAGGAAAATAGATTCCAGTGTGTGACTCTGGGCAAATTGCCTCCATCTCTGGACATGTTTTCTCGTGAGCTCAGTGCGAGCCGAGGGCCCACGGCATCCTAGTTATGCCGACGCGCCTTGGGATCGGAGTGGGGAGCCAGTTCACCTGGTAAGTGGCCCAGATGGGGAAGCAAATGGGCAGGTGTTCTATGCCCATCAATACCCACCTCCCTTCTGGTCACTCAAGCCCGGGTTTCCTTGGGAACCACCTTACTCTTCCCTCAATCCCTTCGGGTCCCATGAGGCTGACCCGACTCCTTTTACCAGTTTTCTGCCTCAGGTGCCTGGTGAAGGTTGAGCAATTACCAGTGCTGGGAGGATCAGAAGCCTGTGTGGGGCAGAGTAGGGGAGTGAAAAAAAGGGAGTTGTGTTTGAAGCCTTGAAGGTCATGTTCAAAAGGCACATGGCTCTGAGTCTGGGGCTGAGATATGAGATCGGGGCTGAGGTTGAACGTTGCCTTCAGGCAGCGGCCCAAGGGCTCCTGGAGCTTGCCCACGGACCCCAGGCGGTGTCTTCCACGTTCCTTCTCTGGGTCCTGCCACCAGCTCCTCCTGCCTGCTACCACCTTGACACATGGCAATGACTGGTCCCCATTTCCCTGAGAGCCGGGTGGTCACTTATGCCCGAACCACCTCGGGCACTGCCCAAGTGCTCTGTGTTTAAACGCCCTCAGCAGCCTGACAGTTTATGAGCTTTCTCTAGAACTCACCTCTGCCAGGCCTCGGGGAGACGCGGCCAGAGCCTGTGCACGCTCTCCAATTGAGGAGGAGGAAACTGGCTCCCAGCGCGGTCACCAGGCCACCCAAGGCCGCCCGGGTCTGTGTTGGCAGGGCTTACCCTGTCGGTGAAGCCCATGGCAGCTCCAAGCACCCCTCTCAACCCCCATCTCCAGGCAGGGAGAGCCTGGCTCAAGCCTTGCATTTATTCATCCATCCACTCATTCATTCATTCACTTGGCAGATATTTACTGAGAACATACTGCATATCAAATGCTGGAGGCAAACGAAGAAAGATGAGTAGTTATACAAGTAGTTAACCTCTTAGCACATAAAGAAGGGTTCACATAAAGGGGTAGGACTATGGGGAATTGGCTCTGATTTAAAAGTTGAACGGCACTAAGGGGCCCGTGCAAGCATGTGTCAGCAATATTTAGGAAGGAAGGAAGGAAGGAAGGGAGGGAGGGAGGGAGGGAGGGAGGGAGGGAGGGAGGAAGGAAGGAAGGAAGATCTCCTGCCTGTAGCATATCCCACAGATGGCTACCCCTCTCCTGAATGTTCTTATGACAATTACACCCTTCCATAGAGAGGTGAGGTCTTTGTCCCCTGCCTTGAACCTGGGAAGACCTTGACCAATGGAATGTAGAAGTTCCACTGAATGACTTCTGAAGCTAGTCATAACAGGTAACACTACTTCCACCTGGCTCTCTGGCGATGTGCACCTTTGTGGCCTTGAGTGGCCACGTAGGAAGCCTGGCTGCCCGAGGCCACCATGCTGAAGATACCACCTGAAGACGCTATGATGGAGGGTAGAGGGGAGGATGCCAAGGTGCTGACAGGTGAGTTAAAGAAGGCTTCAAGATGCCCCTAGCTCAGCCACTCTCTGATTGCGACCCCATGAGAGACCTGAGCTTACCGCCCTGCTGAGCTGCTCCCAAATCCCTGATACATAGAAACTCGGAGAGATAATAAATGGTTATTTTGGTTTTAAGCCACTTAGTATTGGGGTAACTGTTGGCAGCCACAGAAACTGGGAAACTGATGAAAGGTGGGGGTGAGAGCGGGTGGACAATAGCGCTCTGAACAAGAAAAGCATCACGTGCAAAGGTCCTGAGGTGAGAAGGGGGCACTGAAACAAAGGTGCAGATGTTGTTGGCAGGGCCGTTTTCCAGGCTTTCTAGAACGCTTCTTTCGATCCCATCTACGTTTCCACATTCATACAGAGAGACCCAAGTGTAATTTCAGGACTCCTGTCTATTTAAGCCTGTGCGGGGAAGGAAATTACATTTCATTCATTCATTCTTTCCATCAATAAGATTAAAGGTATTGCCGGTGCTAGGAGCTTCCCATCGTCATTTTCATGGCCCACAAGGAGGTTTAATACTCTCTCTGGTGCACAAATGAGGAGGCTAAGGCTGAGGGGGGCCGCTGTCCTTGCACACTGTCCTGGGATGGTAAGTGGGAGAAGTAGGTGGGGCTCTGGGGCCAGCCTGGAGGCTAAGCCTGTCCTCCGTCCTCAATTCGGGCAAAGCACCTCCAGGCTGCGGTGTGACCTTAGGTAAATCCCTCTCCTACTCTGGGGTTCAGTTTCTCCTCTGTAAAAATGGGACGATAACAACACTGGCTTCATCGGGATTATCACAAAGCTCAACCTGCTCAATCCTAACAACAGGCTTTTATGCTGCGCTCACCTGTGCTGTCCACTGTGATAAACTCTCAGCCTCTGTGAACACGCTTCCTTGCAAGGCCAGAGGTGACGGTGGAGGCAGAGGTGAAAACGGGGCCCTTGGCACGCGGAAGCTCAGCGAGTGCTGGTGCCTGATAACCAGCCGCCTTTCCTTTTCCTGCCAAAGCCCCGCACACCTGGCTGAATGTTCTCGGTCCCCCGGATGAGCCCCCTGTGTGCCACTGTCACAAGTGGCCTGCCCTGTTCAAAACTCCAACAGGATTTGGGAACACAAAGGGGAAAAAACAATACCAAACAGCCGGATCTGCCCCCACTCCGGAAAAAGAACAGAGAACACCA
Organism: Pteronotus mesoamericanus; assembly: GCF_021234165.1. Taxonomy (NCBI): domain Eukaryota; kingdom Metazoa; phylum Chordata; class Mammalia; order Chiroptera; family Mormoopidae; genus Pteronotus; species Pteronotus mesoamericanus. Next base: position 21,362,078 of record NW_026555105.1, on the reverse strand, counting down.
GAAGGCAACCCACCCGGGAGAGCCCCAACCAACTCCGGGACTCCTCCTGCCCAGCAACCATGTCCCCCAACTCCTTGCCCTCGTGGGGTTAGCATTCCCGAGGGCTGGGGCAAGGAAGACAGACAATAACTATGACACTGCCCAAAATTTAAAATTATTTAGTGCTCACCCGGGGCCAGCACCGCTCTAACGCACTCCATTTTCACACCCCGTGGAATGCTCGGTCTTCCAGGAGGGGGCAAAGGATGTTTACAGTAGCTCGTATGGGAGAAGACATACCTGCTATGATTATTACAATAGCTTTATTAACTCTGTGTTTTGCGTACGCATGACTGTAAACCTGCTTTTGCCACCCCTGTATTTTCTTCAGTTTACCAAGAGGAGTCAGAGGTACAGAAGGGTTCAGTGACTTGCCCCAAGTCCAACAGCTGGCAAGTCACGGAGCCAGAATTTGAAGCAGTAAAACAGGTAAGCAAGTAAATCAAAGATCCCGCAGTCCCCACGCCGAGGATTCGCATCTGTTCCTCGTTCAGGAGACTGGGTTCACCCAGCTGATGAATCAGGATATGGAAGCCCAGAGAGGCGACGCTGCCCGCCCAAGGTCTCAGGGCCAGCCGCGGGGGGGGCGGGGGGGGGCAGGATTTAGAGCCAGCGGCCTGACTCCGGGGCTGCATCCGAAGCTCTTCTCCTGGCCACCCACCTCCTCCCTCCAGCCACAGGCAGCCCCAGGACAAGGCAACTTCTCAGCACTGTCACAGGAACTGAGCCAGGGCCACCTCAGGGCACAACATCCCTTGAGGCCCCGAGGGAGAAGGGAGGATGGAGCCAGCTCCCTGGTGAAGCGTCCACTTCCCTGGCCTTGTAAGGATTTTCTGTCTCCTGAAACAGATTGGACGGGCTGCCTCCTCCTAGGCCTCACTCCTCTGCCCCCTCCCTTTACCCTCTCCCGGGGGGCACTTCACTTGTGTTCCAAGTGCTAACATGGAACTGGAGCGGGAATGTGCTGGTGGGGGAGAGAGAAAGGGAAGGCATGGGGGTGCTGAAATTTGAGATTCCAGCCTCAGTTGGGGGAGGTTGGAGAAAGAGACAGAGAGAGGAAGAGAGTCCAGTTGCGTTTGGTTTTCTGAAGCAGGCAGCGCTGGCGGTTTGGTGTTTGCGTGTGCTCGGGTCTGTGAGTGTGTGCGCACGTGTCTGTGTTGTTGTCTTTCCTGCACTCTGGCTGGGAGGCCAGGCCCCCACTGCATAATAAAAGGGCTCTGAGGGCCCCAGGCAGAGCAAGGCCAGTGTACAGACAGGGTGGTAAGCAGGCAAGTGAGGAGGAAGGAAGGGAAAGAGGGAAGAATAGAGGTGAGGGAGAGTCCTGGAACGGGAGCACGAGGCGGTGGGAGGAGCTGAGCAGCTGTGGCATTTGGAGCAAGTATAAATAGCTGTCTGGGTGGAGCTTGGCCAAACAGGGGTTTGCAGCTGCAGCGGCTCCGTGGGCAGACCTATCCACTGTTGGCCTCAGCGGGCGCATCCTGGGCACGGCGCAGGGCCCTTTGGGCTCTGACCGGATACCCATCACCATCACCACATCTTTGGATGCTCTCCCAGCCAGCCATGCTGCTAGGTGGCCTCCTCCTCACTGTGGCCACCATGACAACAGCCCAGCGGAGGGGAAAGGAGGCCGGAGGGCGCCGCCGGGCACACCGAGTCCAGTATGGCCAGTGCAGCTACACCTTCGTGCTGCCTGAGCCCGAGCCCTGCCCTCCAGAGCCTGAGGCCTTCAGGGGCTCCAACAGCCTCCAGAGGGACTCGCCAGCCCCTGCACTGAACCTAGGGGACTGGCCTACCAAGCGGGTGCAACGCCTGGAGAAGGTGCTGGAGAACAACACACAGTGGCTGCAGAAGGTACGGCTGGGCCTGCAGAGGCAGGGGTGGTGGGCAGCGACTGGCAGCTGGAACGTCCACCTCAGGGGTCTTCCCTGGGCTCAGAGGGCCAGGCTGATGGGACCGTTGTCTCTGAATTGTACAGACTGAGATAAGGAGGCCCAGAGAGGGCCAGCAACAGGCCTAAGGCCACACAGCCAGGATGGGCAGGGACAGAACTGGGAACTAGACTCCCTAACTGTCATTCATTCATTCCCCCGATAAAAGCTGGTTGACAGTTGCCATGGCCAGGCCTTCCTAGGTGCTGGGGGCACAACAGCAAAAAGACAGTGCAACCCCCTCTGTACTAGTGGGCATAAGAGGCATAAAGAGATAAACAGTAAAAATCCACTATGTCAGATGGTGAAGCAAAATGAAGGAGGAAAAAAGGCAAGCAAGTGACCAGGGGTAGGTATTTGAGGTCAGATAAGTCAAGAGGAGGTGACATTTGAACCCTGAGAACAACTCAAGTGAAGGAGCAGCCCATGCAGCTCTCTGATGAGGGCGGGGGAGGGAGGGCCTTTACGGCAAAGGGACCAGCAAGGGCGAAAGCTGTGAGGTGGGAACACAGTGGCGGTGGCTGGGGAACGGCAGGATGGCCAGTGTGGCTGGAAGGAGGGAGACAAAGGGGCGACAAAGGTGAGGAGGAGGCAGACCATGTTGGAAGGATGTTAGTTCTTGCTCCGAGAATCACGAGAGCCATTGCAGGGTTCCGGGCAGGGAGACACACACCTGAATTGGTTTGAACAGAACAGACTGGAGAGGACGGGGTGGGGGTTTGAAGCCCAGTGAGGAGGCTCCTGCAGCCGCCAGGCGAGAGGTGACGGAGGCCTGAAGCAGGACAGGGCTGTGGAGCAGGTGTCCTTGGTTGGATTCTGGTATATTCTGAAGGGGGACCTACTGGGCTCAGCTGATAAATTGGATGTGGGGTGGCAGAGATGAAGGAGTTGAGGACACCACTGCTGTTGTGGCCCAAGACCGGGGCCACTCTTAGATCTCCTGTCCTCATTCTTTCAGCAAACACTCCGAGCACCTACTGTGTGCCAGGCCCTGGGGGAGGCACCGAGGTACAGAGCTGAACGAGGCAAGCTTGGCCCCGGGGTGGGCATGGGGCAGGAAGGACACCCTGCAGTGTTGAAGAGGGGTCTGGCCGGCCCCCTAAGTAGGAGCTCCCAAGGGAGAGAACAGGCCCCAGGCCCCAGGCCCAGGAGACAGCCTGGTGGATAGCAGGTAGTGGAGGGAAGTAAACGGATTCCTGGAGCTTTCGAATGCATTAAACAGCAGACAGTAGCTTATAGACAAAGGTGAGAGCAGAGGAGGCAAGAAGGTTCCCCAAGGTGCCTCTCCAACGAACAGTCCCTTCTTACCCCGTGGTTCCCAAATTGTTCAAATCACATTCCCAACCAGCAACATCCGCTCCCTAATATATGCATATTTATTTAATATTTATGTACATGCACATATGTTAAGATAATATGTATAAGGTATGACACAAATGAAAATGAACATTAAAAAGATGACCCGTGGCCCTGAACAACGTGGCTCAGTTGGTTGGGCGTCATCACACAAACTGAGAAGTCATAGGTTCGATTCCCGGTCAGAGCACTGGCTGGGTTGGAGGTTCGGTCCCCAGACCAGGAACACACAAGAGGCAACCGATTGATGTTTCTCTCTCACATCAATGTTTGTCTCCATCTTTTACTCTTTCCCTTCCCCTCTCCCTGGAATCAATTTTTTTAAAAAAGATGACATATAAAATCATGTACATTGAAGTTCTGGTAGTTTCCTCCTGTTTTCCAAAGGATTGCCTTGTGCACACCCTGGGTTGGTCCGTCCTCAAGGTGGAGAGGATGCACGACCCCTATCTAACCAAGCTTCCTCATGCTCACGTTTGCATACACATTGTGCACACACGCAATTTACACCCCTTTGCATTCCTGCCCGGACCATCTGTCTCCTCAGCCCTCACGCACCATCTCCCCATAGTCTTCTGCGCCCAGCCCTCCCACCCCCTGCCCTGCAACACTTCCAGCCTCCCCCATCCCACCCTCAGGTCCCCCTCCAGGGAGCTCTTCGTCTTACACTCTGGAGCTGACTCTCTGGGGGCTCCACACCGCCCTGAAGTCTGTGTGTCTCTTTGGCACCTGTTTCCAGTCCCACCAGGATTATTCCAAACCTCACCCTCCTCAGGCCTCCCTCTTGGAGCCCACCCCGTCCTCTCGCCAGACCATGGCCCTCCTACTGCAACAAAAAAAGGGGCCTGGGAGAGAGGCGACCCTGAGCAGCCTGCCCCGCACCTGCAGATTCACCTCCAGTCCCCAGGGCCTTTCTCTGGCTCAGAGGGAAGGGTCCCTCCAGGGGCCGAGGCCACTCCCCGCCCCGCCGCCCCCAAGGCTGCGAGTCCCATCTCTGCAGCCCCTCACGCTGCTCAAATCAACCGCCCCTCCTGTGTCTCCATCCACTTCTTCCTCCTGCTGGTCCTTCCCCTTTGTGTTGAATCACATCCAAGTATCTTCCATGTTTCAAAAGGAGGAGAAAAAGGGCAGGGAAGAGAGGAAACAAGCCTCTTCCCCAGCCAACAGCTCTCAGAAGTCCACACGCTCTAGCTCTGCTTCCTCACCTCCCATTTCCTCCTCCCCGTAAGGTCACCCCCCACCATCCCACTTCCCACATCCAGCAGCCACAGGTCAGTCTTCATCGCATTTGGCCTCTTGACAAATTTAGTGCTACCTAACACCATCCTTCCAGAAACTGTCTCCATCAGCAAATCCTCATCCAATAAAACATGCTGTTCCAACCGCTCTCCCAACCTCCTGGCCCCACCCTGGACAGCCACCTGCCTCTCCTACCTAGACAGTCGTCACGGCCAGCGTCCTGGACTCCGTGTCTCCACCTTGGCCCCCACGGTGTTTTCTGTGCTCAGCGGGCAGAGCGGTCCTATTCAGTCCTCCGTTAGATCCTGTCCCTCCTCTGCTCAGAGTCTTCCCAGGGCTCCCATCTCTTCAGAATAAGAAAAGTCCTGACTTCCTGGGACACCCCTCCCTTCGACAGCCTCACGTCTCACCCCTGACCTCCCTCAGGTCACCTCCTCAGAAAGGCCCTCGCTGTCCGCGCTGTTTAAAATAGCCGCCCTCCTTCCATCCCTTCACCTGGCTTCGGTTTTCTCTTTTAGCACTTACTGCCACCTGTTCTTCAAAGCCTCTCTTTTGGTCTGCAAGCTACAAGAAGGCAGGGATCATGCCTGTTTTGTTCACTGCTGGGTTCCCAGGACAGTGCCTGGCTCATAATAGGTGCTCAAAACTTGCCTCCTGAATGCACGGATGCCCCTCCAGTGTCTTGGGTTGCTCCTGCTTCTCCCCTCTGAAATGTCAGTGTTTCCCAGGATTTCGTCTCAACCCTTGGTTTCCTCTCACACTCAGCGGCACGGCTCTGGGGGCTGCCCGCCACTCCTGCAGCACTGTCTCCAGCCTGCTCCACCGCGACACCAAATGGGCATCTGCTGGGTTCCTGTGTCCCAAACCCATGATCCTGACCCGTCCTCCTCCAGCCATCTCCCCTCCGAGAGCCCCAAGTGTCCTGACTCCAAAGTTGCCTGACACTCAGCTCTCCCCTCCCCTGCCCACCTCTCCCTCTGTTTTAGGTATCCCCACCCAACCAGCAGGCCTCTGCACCCTGGGGCTGTTCTCCACCCAGACCCCCACCCCAGCAGCAGGCCCCACCCACCCTGCCGCTCCAGCCCACCTCGTCAGCATCCCGTTTCCCCGGCCACCGCCCTGGCTCCGGCCCTGGCTCAGGCCTCATCACCTCCCACCTGGCTTCTCCACCCCAGGTCTCACCTTCTCATCCATCTTTGGCTCCGCTGGGTGCCTGGTGCTTGGGCAACACTGGCTGAGCCAAAGGATGGATCTAAACCAAAGGCTTTCAGGTCAGAAGGTCACCCAGCTCATCCCTTCAGCTCGCAGTGGAGTGTTCTCACCAGGCATCCATCCGCCTAACCTGATCCCACAGGCTGGGGGTGCACTGGGGCAAAGACCTCTGATGGAGGAGTCAGGTAGACCTGGGTTCGCCTCCTGATCCCGGCACTTGCTTGCTGCATGGCTAGAGATGAACAAGTCTCAGTTTCCTCATCCACAAAATGGAGAAAATGACAATATGTCACGGGGGGCTGGGAAGACTGGTGAGATCGTCACAAGCCACTGTCAGCCTGCTGCTGGGCCACATGAGGACATTGTGTAGCCCGCCTGGGCAAGAACACAGTAGGTTGATGGGCTTTCATTTAATTCACCATAATCTCTATTTTGAGCTCTATGCCAGTGGGTGGGGGAAGCTCAGTCAAGTCAGTCCAAGGGTGGCAGGTAATCTCAGGGCTAGGAATGTCACTTGTCCGTGCTTGTGTTCTCGAGGAGTCCCCAGCCATGCTCGGTCTTTGGTGGGGTTCATGCAGGTGTTTGCTCTGTCATCTCCGAGGTAAGGGGCCCTGGGGCTGACCACTCCACGCAGGCCCCTCGGTGTCTGGATCACCGCCAAGTCACTCTGTGCCTGTGGAGCCTGCCACAAGAGCGGACCCATAGGCCTAGACATGCCTGGCAGTCACTTTCCCCTGGGTCCTGCCACTTTGTTCGGTAGCAGCAGAACCTGGAAGATGAGAGCCCATCTCTAGAGCCCAACCGTTGGGATTCAAGACCCATTCTGCCTCTTCCTTGCTGTCTGAACTGGGGCAAGTTGCTTTATGGCTCTGAGCCTCGGTTTCCTCGCCTATAAAGGAGAGCGACACCACAAGGTGATGCACATGAAGTCCTTGGCCCGGTGCTAGGCATGTAACAAATGCTCAGTAAATGTTGGCTCTTTCTATTAGGTGCTTTGCCTGGAAATACAAACATGAGCCCTATCATTGCTGGGTCCTCCCTCCTGCTGGCTGAGACACACGCCCCCTGGCTCAGGAATCGGTAGTATCTGAACGGTCACCTCTCTGTGGCCCCAGTCGGGAATGCGCACTACCTCCCCAGGGACACTTGGGGCTCCCTCCCCAGTCAGGGGATGGTTGCGACCTTCCCCTGGCTCTTGTACATTCTCTCAGTCCAGAGTCTTTGAAACTCCGACACCTCTTTTTGTCTTTTGCTGTAATATCCTAGAAAAGGAAAAAAGTGAGTTTCAAATAGCCTCACTTAGTAGCATCACCATCATCACCGCCACGGCCATCAGGGAGGACCAGGGCTGACAGGAGATAACCTGCCCCCCAGACCCAGCAACATGCTGTTCATCTGGTAGGCGCAGGGGCGCTGCGGCAAGCTCCCAGGGACCTGCGCCTGCCGGGCCCCTGCCCACAATTCCTCCCCTGTACAAGTGAACAAACAGAGGCCAAGGAAGGGATGGGACTTGCCAGACACATGCGGCAGCAAAAACCAATTGTGGCTCACACTCCATGCTCCTGGTTCTTCCTCCTGACGGGACGGTGTCAGGGAGGTGGGGAGGCCAGATCTGAGAGACAGAGGATGTTCCCTTCCACATCAGCATTCCCCAGTCCCCGGATACCCACTCTTCTCCCAGCACGCAGCCGGCTGCTGTCCTTCTGCCCTGCGCTCAGATGTGCATGGAGTGGGGGGTGCCCTGCCCTTGCTCCCTCTCTCTGTTTCTCGCTCCCCCTCCTTAAACCCCTCTCCCTTTCCTTCCTTCTACTGTTCTCACCTTCCTTCCACCTCTCTTTCTTCTCCTCCTCCTCCTCCTTCCTTCTGGAAAGCCTCTGCCCCAGTGACTCATGTCCGGACAATTGGTGGTCTGCACGCGCATCAGCTCCCTGGCAGCAGCCAGGAACGCTGCGGGGGAGGGGGAGAGAGCTAGCAGGAGAGCAGGCTTCCGCAGCGGAGCTGTTGGGTACAGTGGGTAGTCACGTGGCCTCCTGGGGTCACCACAGACTAGCTCTGGAACCCAGTGCAGGCCCTTCACTCAGTGCCCCATCTGTGAGGCATGTGATGAGGGGTCAAGAGCAGCAGAGCTGGGAAGCGTCAGCCTGCAGCCTGCTCCCAGCAAAGGCACGCTCTTATTCCTGTCATTCCGCCTGCTACCCTGGCTCTCCCGGCCAGGAGGCGCCATGTTTAGCCCTCTCCCACGCCCCCGCCAAGGGGCCCATCCTGCAGATGAGGAGAGTGAGGAACACGAGGGCCAGGCACAGCCCCCAGCTCCTGGCCCATTCACAGCACCAGGCTGAGTCTCTGGGGCCCCAGGGGCAGGGCAGACTCCAAACCCCAAAATGGTGGGCTTCTCGCTTGTACCGGTAACGGCTGGCCCAGGGTCCTGCGTCACTGCCTGTCTCTGTCTCTCTCTTTTCATCTCTGTGTCTCCCTGCCTCTTGCAGGTCTCTCCTGCGGCTCTCACAGTGGCCCTCTGGTTTCTGCGTATATGTCTCTGTCACTCTCTGATTCTCCTGTCTAGCGGGTGTCTCCCTAAGTCCCTCCTTGTCATTCTCTCGGGTTCTCCTCTAACCACGAGGCGATCTGTTCCTCACCACCACCTCCCCCTCCCCAGGTATCCACATTCTCTCTCCACACAGGAGGACACACTGGCCCGATGGCCAGAGCCCACCCTCCAGCCAGGCTACTCAGCTGGTGCATCCAAAGCCAAGGGGGAGGGCTCCGGGGCTGGGCAGGGGCCTCCGACCTGGCATTACCACCAGCCTCTGCAATTTGCTCCAGGTCCCTGACGTCAAACCTCAGAATAACTCAGCCCCCCAGCCTGGCGGTTGCTAGGCCTCGCCTGACTGGACATGGGTCAAAATCATATTCAGCGGGAATGCGGTGTGGGGTCCTGGCCCAGCCCGAGACCCTCCTTTACTGGCCTGGGACTCCCAGCTTCCCCGACCTCCCCAGGCTGCCCGTAAATTCTTGGCATTTTCAGCCTTGGGTTATCCAAACAAGAAATGAATCTGGGTTGCCAAACCAAATCTCTTGGGGTTTGATTTCCTAACCTTACCGCTGGCTGCTTTCTGTTTGGGGCTGGGGGATGGAGAGGAGAAAACAACATCTGTTTCTTGGAGGAATAAGGTTATTTTTCCAAGAAAGAGCCTAGAAAGGCTGGCAGAGGTGCCCTTACCCAGGGACGGCCCGGGAGCGGCGGCCATGGAGGCCACGAGCACGGTTTTCCCCAGAGGATCAGGCTTATTTGTTCGAGCGGTGTGGCCCGGCTCTCCTTCGAGGCCCCTGAGCTCAGCAGGCTGGACCTACACGGACCCTCTCCCTCTTCTCTCCCTGGGCAGGAAATGTGAGAAAAACAAGCCCTACTCTGTCCCCTGAGCCTGCACCTCTGGCCTCTGAGCATTTGCTTAGCCACAGAGCCGGCTCTGAGGTATCTGAAATGGACCCCGGGATCCCTCTGTGGGATCTGAAGCAGCCTGAGCGGAGGTCAAGGGGTCATGTCCCAGTGGCGCTACTGGCCAGCTGTGGGGCCCTAGGGCAACCACCTGCATCATTTGGTTCCTCTAGAAAGTGGGACTCAAAATACCCCCTGCCTCCCAGAGAGGGCCTAGGATAAAGACAAGCAGCGTCGGCTAAGCGCTTCAGACGTGCTAGACACTGTCCTGTGTGCTTTGAGATGATGTCTACATTTAATTGTCACAATAAGCCTATGTAGCAAGACTGCTTGCCCATCAATGGATGGGGAAACTGAGGCACCAACAGGCGAGGTGACTTACCCAAGGGCACACGGCAAAGAAGGTCGAGGTCAGAGTCACACTCAAAGACACCAGACACCCCCCTATCTCAGGCCTTTGCACCTGCCTGGCCCTCCGCCTGGAGCGCCCTTCCTCCTGACTTCCCGCAGTGGCCCCTTCTCCTCCTCTGAGCTCAGCAGCCCGCTCAGCGGAGGGTTTTCCAGCTAAGCTTGGCCCTGACCTCGATCACTACCCCATCTCATTCTCTTCATAGTGCTCATTACTATTGTATTTAATGGATGGATTTAGTGGAAGTGCCCTAGAATCAGATAACTCGCCAATTTTGTTCCTTCCTGATTCCCTACTATAGGGTTGGCCAAAAAGTCCATTTAGTTGTTTCTGGAAAATAAAAGACACATTTTTCGTTTTCACCAATAACTTGATTGATGTAGCTATTTTGAGTATGTCGGCTGTCTCCTGCTATTGGCTTCTGGTGGGTAGAGGCCAGGGGTGCAGCTAAACATCCTCCAATGCATAGGCAGCCCCACAGCAAAGAAGTATTTGGCCAACATGTCTGTAGTACCAGGAAACTTCACCAACCATTTTTGACATGTTCAATCAATCACAACACCTTCTCCACTCACTGCACAGACCTTTTTTTTTTTTTTTTTGCATTTCAGTTGTGTTTTTAACCTTTCTTGAAATAATAAAGCGTATTTTCTTCCATCTTCAAAATTAAAATGGCTGCACGAAAATTCACAAATTTTGAAAAATTTTTTCAATGCACACTGACATGACAGCTGTCACAATACAATCTCACAAAATGGTTTCTAATGAAGTAAAAGACAATTAAGAAGCTACTAGAACCGTTGTACAGGAAAAAAACTAAATGAACTTTTTGGCCAACCCAATACCTAGGAAAGGCCTGGCATGTAGTACGTACCCAAGAAAAAATTCCTGAGGGAATACATGAATGAAACTCAGAGGGAGGGGTTACTTGGAGAAAACATATGTATTATGATGATATGTGTGGGATGTTTGAAAGAACCTTGTGTTGGTGGGTTTGTTTTTTATATTTTTAATTTTGCATACAGTGAAATTCACCCTTCTACACATATTTCTGTGCATTTTGAGAAATGGGTACCGCCATGTAGCTACCGCCACGATCATGATATAGACATTGCCAAATCCCAAAAGTTCTTGTGTCCCTTTGTAGTCAGTCCTTGCCCCCAGGCCCAAGCCCATGGCAACCGTGGATTCTGACTTGTCCAGAAAGCCCTATAAAGGAATCAAACCGCACGTAGCCTTCTGAGTCTGGCTCTTTTTCGCTCAGCATAGTATATCCGAGAGCCATTCAGGTCACTGTGAGAGTTCCTTTATATTGCTGAGCAGAGTCCATTGGATGGATGGACCGAAGCCGTTTATCTGCTCTCAGTTGTAGTAGCTTTTATTTAAACAGTGCAGGAGAAAAGAAGCCTTGGCTACCGAGAATGCGCATCGCAGATGCTCCTCTGTTGTCTTTCTGAAATACCTTGCTTCGTCCCCCGGCCCCTGCCTGGCAAAACTCCTCTCGTTTCCTTCAAACAGATGCCCTCTCCCTGATAAGGAGCAGGGCTTACCGTCCCCATGTCACACATTGGTAAAGGGAGCTCAGAAAAACGTAGTCCTCAACTATTCGAGGCCCCAGCTGGAGAGGAATAGAGCCAGAACTCAAACCCAGGACCAAGAAGAAAGGTAGGGAGGCCAGGGGTCAAAGATCAGCCTCTTTGCAGGCAGGAAGGGTGCTGGGGAGTCCAGGCGCCTGTTTCCCATCTGAGCCCTGAAAACTTGCCAGCATGAGGATTACAGAGAAGGGGCAGGACCCAGGGCGCGGGGGAGGCCGTGGCAGATCCCATCCCATGTCGGTGCCTCCACTGGGACCCTTCCCTCACCCTTTCATCTGGCTCCCAAGCCCTGGTCCACAACCGACACCGCCCCCCCCCCAACACACACAGGCTGACATGAGTCACCGGAGCCCCACCTTAGCCATACTGGCCCATCTGGCCTGGATTGCCTATCCCAGAATTCATTCTGAGTGTTGCAAGTTGGGTGATGGGCCCCAGCTGCAGGTGGCCTTTGTCCCACCCAGCCACTTGCAGCCAAAGGACAAGTGAGAGACCAGTGAGGGTGCTGAGGGAGCTTCTGTCACTCAAGATGACCCCAAGCTACCCTGAGGTCCCACCCAGCTTTGCAGACCTGAGGAAGTCCCTGAGCAAGGAGTTTTGGGACCTAGCCTACCAAGTAGGGACCTTAGGCAAGTCTTCTGGGCCTCAGTGTATCCATCTGCAAATGAGAGGCTTGGGGGAGATGCCTGAGAAGGTCTTATAGTAGGAATGAACTTGTTATCTCGTAGCGCGGAGCAGGAACTCAGGGCCAGGGAGTCTGTATTTTAAACCAGGTCCCAGGAGGCTCGTGACTCATGGGAAAGTCCAGGAGCAGTTTCAGTGTAGGTCTGCTCACCCTCATCCAGCCTGGCGTGCCCTGGCCAGCCGCATGTTGGACTCCCGGGGAGCCGACAGAGGTGCAGCGTGGACGCCAGGAGGGTACCGTCCCCTGGAGATGACGGTAGCCTGGCCTGGGGCGGAGGGAGGTGAACCAATTCAAAACTCGCAGTAGGATCAGAGTGGCCAGAACTTACTAGTGGATTGAGTGCAGCAGATGAGAAAAGAAGAGCCCGGGATGGGGTCTGGGTTTGGGGCTTAAGAGCTGGGCGGGGCCATTTAGTGAGAAGGAAAAGAGGAAGGGAGAACGGGGTGGGGATGCAGGGACGGGTGGTGGGCTCTGAGGAATCCAGGGTTCCATGCCGGACGCTTTTGCTTGAGGTGCTTTTTGGAAACCCGTGCCGAGACGGGTGGGTGGGACATTCACGGGAGAAGTCTGGCGGGGGCTGTGAAAGTCCTGGGAGCGACCGAGCACCTGCTACAGGGCCCCGGTGCATTTGTGGCCTCAGACACGTTGGCATCTGACCCTGGGTGAAGCATATGGAAGGCTTCTCAGAATAATACCTTCAAATGCAAAAAACAAAAGCATAAGAACACCAAGTGATGTTGCAATTGTAATCGAAATAGTAAAACTAAATCCGTGATCTAGTCGTAGCACTGTTTCGTGGTGGGTACAAGAATGTCCATAATTCCAGGGTCATAATGAGCAAAAACAGTGTGTTAAGGTACTGTAACGTGTGGGTGGCGATATGAAATTATGTGTGATTTCTGTTGGGAATGAAGTCCCAGGATCAGCTAATAGCGCTATGGTGTGTGGCCTGTGCTCATAATGAAAGAAAATGCCAGATTGTAATCACAGGTTAGTGAACAAAAGATATAATTTTTTCCTCATTCACATTCATGGACTCTCCCGAGTTTTCTTCACATTAAGGACCCTTGACCTCAGGAGAGAACGTGCAGAGAGACGAGGGCCCAGGACTAGGCTATGAGACCCACGCTCAACGTGGAGGCGCCTGGTTAAGGAGGGGACAGGCAGGAGGTGATGGGGGAGAGAGAAGGAAGACTAGGGGAAAGCGCTGCCAGAAAAAGGGAGAAGGGGAGCGGTCATCCGGGTTCACCGCTGCTGAGAACCCCACCACGTGCCTGGACCCCGCCTCGGCAAGGAGGCCGGAGCAAGGCGAGTTAAAGAGCAAAGGGGTTGCCGCTCTGGGGAGACAGGTGGGAGTCAGGGGGTGCACAGGATTTGACAGGATGGGTTATACTTTTTTCTTGAGCACGGTCAATACACAGCTTTTATTACATTATTTTTATGCTTTTTTTTCTGTATGTGTGAAGTACACCATAATAATGTTGTTAAATTTTTTTTAAGGTGAGGGGGAGGATGGGGGTGAGAAAATGGAGACAATTTGTTCAAGAAGTTGTATTGTTGAAGGGGGGCGAGAAACTAGAACCACAGTTGAAGGGATCTGTTGGATCCAGGATATTTTTTCTTTACTTTTTAGATGGGACCCGTTGAAGCATGTTTATGTGTTGCGGGAGACAATGAGTGTGGAGCTGAGGGTGCAGCAGAGGAAGGGGCGTCAACGGGACAGAGGCTTGAGAAGCTCGGAAGTGCTTGTCTTCCTGGTCCCCCGTCCCCTTGGTGACTTGTACACTCAGGGTCCTGTGTACACATCAGATTCACCGGACGGCTGGGGGTCACCCCAGTTTCTGATTCAGTAGGTCTTGGGTGAGACCCAGAAATGTGCATTTCTAGCAAGCTCCCTGGAGATGCTGCTCCAGCGACCACCCTTTGAGAGCCAGTGTTCCGACCAATACCAGTGAGCCCACATGCGCCCCCTTCAGGATTTGACCTTGCGCTACAATGGAATGTGCCCATACAAAAGCACTCTGGGGAGGGAGGGATGGGAGTGGGCCACTGGGGCGGAAGCGGAGAGATGAGATGGAGGAGGAAGCAGGAGAGTCTGGCCCTCCATCTCTCTCTCCCTGGCCACCTCTCTCCCTGGGGAGAACCAGTCTTCCCAGGGACCCTGGGAGCTGCCCTGAGGGACCTCATGAAAGACTGAGGGAGAGAGTGAGGAAGGTGGGAGAGGGTATTGGGGGAGGGGGAGTGGCAAGAGACCAGCATGTGTGCAGAATGGAGAGGGAGTGGAGGAGGGGCACTGAGCCCTGAGAACACACTGTTCACCTTTGGGACTTGATCCTGGTGTCACAGCCAGACCAACTTATCCTGCTCATGGCGGGGGGCGGGCGGGAACCCTGTCAAAGAAATGAACATTATCTTGTCAGATCCCAGAACTTTCAAGCTGGGAGAACCCTTGGAGCCTGGCTGGATCAGCCCTGTTTGGCACACGGAGAGTGAGGAAAATAAAAAGCTCAGTTTGGCAGATAGATCTGCAAACACTAATTCTGGGAAAGATGAGTCCCCACTCTCTGCTGCTGGCTCTCGCTTAGGAGGCTGGATAATGGGCATGACTTTGTGGGCTATTGCTGATCCTGGCTGCTCCTCTTTTCTATTAATGCATTGAATGCACATTTACTGAGCACCCAGAGTGCATTAAGCATTGTGCTAGACATGGAGGTAAAGGAGTGAGCAGGACCAAGTTCCTGGCTTTATGGAATTGACATTCTAAGAGTAAAACAGATAAATAGGTAATTTATGTTTTATCAGGGATTGATAAGTGGTAAGAAAAACCTGAAATGACATGAGGGAGTGAGCCATGCTAATGAGGATGGTGGGGAGAGGGGCTTCTAAGTGGCGGGAACAGCATGTGCAAAGCCCTGAGGGAGGAGCATGCTTGCTGTGTTGAAGGGATATCATTGAGGCCAGTTCTTCTGGAGCGAGTGAGGAAGGGAGGAGTAAAAGAAAAGATCAGAAGGGTAGCGGGAGGTCAGGTCATATAAGAAGCTATAGTCAGAGCAGACTTTGGCTTCTCTGAGTAAAACAGAAACCCTGAGAGGGTTTTGAGCAGAGGAAGAATGTGATTTCACTTAGGTTTAGCAGGATCCCTCTGGCTACTGAGTGGAGGATGAACTGGGCAGAGAGAGACAAGAGTTGAGGCAGAAAGGCCAGAGAGAAAGCTGTTGAGCCAGCCCAGGTGAGAAGTAATGGTGGCCTGGCATGGCAGAGAGGCCCCTCCTGTTTATCCTGTGTCTTTCATGGACACAGAAGGGACAGGAGCCGTCCCCTAGCCCCTGCCCATGACCTCAGCCCATGGTCTCCCCACAGCTAGAAAGGTACATCCAAAGGAACTTGAGGCCGGAGCTGGCGCAGTTACACCAGCATATAGTCCAGAACCAGACGGCCACCATGCTGGAGCTGGGCACCAGCCTCTTGAACCAGACCACTGCCCGGACCCGCAAGCTGACTGACGTGGAGGCTCAGGTACCAGAGGGTGAGCGGGCGGCCTCGGGGGCCTGTGGCCAACCAGGCTGGCTCACAGCCAGCCTTGGTCATCTTGCTTTGACCTCTGTTCCTGGGTAATGTCAGGGCCTCCTCTGGGTGTGTAATCCCCCTGGGGTCCCTCCCAATGACGCTGTCACAAAATCATCTCCCACCAGGCCATGAGTCCTGGGGGTGACACTGGGTTTGGCTCCTTGGCCTCTGTGACTCCAATGCCCAGGTCTGTGCTGGGCACTGGGATAAAGGGACAGCATACTCCCATACCCCGGGGGGGATCACAGGGGTCCAGGGGAGGTGGATAGCAAACAATTCATTAGACCTCAGGGGGCCAATGACAGAGAGGAAATAGCTGTATAAGTCAGAGGTGAGAAAGTGAATGGATGAAAGGTGACTGACAAAGGGCATGCGTTTGTTGATCACCTACCATGTGCCAGGCACTGCTGGAGGGGCCTGGTTGTAGCTTACAGCACTAAATAAAACAGATATGCATCCCACCCCCACGTGTGGTGGGAGTGGCCACTGGGATGAGTTGCAGGTTTAGGACCTGAGCCCAGGCAGGCCAGTCAGGCACCACTAGAAGGTAGGATGGCAGCACTTGCTGGGAGAGCAGTCCAGGCAGGGAAAACAGCGTGTGCAAAGGCCCAGAGATGGGACCAGGCAGGCAAGCTGCAGGGACATCAAGAAGACTAGAGTGGCTGGAGTGGCGAGGGGGCGAGCGGCGGGCAAGGGGTCAGAAAGGTGATAGGGCCGATGGCATCACAGGGCCTTGAAGGCCATGGTGAGGACTGGGCTCCTCCACTTCATGAGGTGGGAGCCACAGGAAGATTTTGAGCAGGGGGCCACGTTTTAAAGATTTTATCTATTTATTTTTAGACAGAGGGGAAGGGAAGGAGAGAGAGAAGGAGAGAAGCATCAGAGTGTGGTTGCCTCTCATGCACCCCCTGCTGGGGACCTGGCCCGCAGCCCAGACACATGCCCTGACTGGGAATGGAACCAGCTGCCCTTTGGATCGCAGGCCCGCGCTCAGTCCACTGAACCACACCAGCCTGGGCAGGGGCCACATTTTAAAAAGCTGCCTCAGGCTGCTGAGCAGAGAATGAACTGTAGGGGACAAGGGTGGGCACAGCTGGCACAGGACACAGAACGAGTAATGACAGAGGCCAGAGCCAGAGTGGGGGCCACGCAGGGGCAGGGAGGAGGTCAGGCAGCCATTTGGAACATGGAGCTGATGGGACTTGCTGATAGATTAGGTGTGGAGGTCAAGGGTGAGTCCTCCTGGAGCCTGCCTGAGCAGCAGTGATGGGAAGAGCAAATTTAGGAAGCAGATTATGAACTCAGTTAGGGCCTGTGAGTGAGTGAGTGAGTGAGTGAGTGAATGAATGAACAACCTCAGGAACTAACTGCTGGGAGGGTGGAGACAGATCAGCAAGTTTCTGGAATGGTCAAGCCTGTGGGCAGGTAGGCAGCTGCTGCGCAGGCCTTCTGCTGGGCTTATACAGTACCCCCCACCCCCTCCTGCTTGCCGAGGCAGGTACTGAACCAGACATCAAGAATGAAGATTCAGCTGCTGGAGACCTCACTGTCCACCAACAAGCTGGAGAAGCAGCTGTTGCTACAGGGCCATGAGCTCTACCAGCTGCAGGACCACAACAGGTGGGCATTGGCACCAGGCCAAGAGAGGGGCTAGGGCCCAAGCTGAGAGCCAGGGCCAGGGTTGGGGGCTGGACTTGGGTTGGTGCTTGCAACAGAGGCTAGGGACAGAGCTAGAGACCTGGATTAGGCCTGGAGTGAGGGATTATTTGGGGGCTATGGCTAGAGCTACAGCTGGGACTAGGCCAGGGCAGGGGTAAGGACTCAAATCAGGGGTGGAGACCAGGCTGCAGCGAGGAGTGAAGGTGGACACAGGGGCTGGGCGGGGGCTGGGCTGGGGGCCAGGTGCTGTAGGGCCTGGTTTCCCAGCCCTGGGTGGGGACAGGGGCAGGCGTTTTCCTGGAGCTCAGGACACCCTGATTCTTTCTTTCTCCTTCCTTCCTTCCTTCCTTCCTTCCTTCCTTCCTTCCTTCCTTTTTCTTTCTTTTTTTTCCTTTCTCCATTTATTTATTTCATAAATTTTTAAGAGCTTTGTTGAGTTACAATTTACATACCATTCAATTTGCCCTGTAAATTTTAATTTGATTCATTTACTTGTAAAGAAATAACTCTGATCTCATTCACCAACTTTCCTCCCCAGAAGCAACCACAATTACCGGTTTCTTGTCTACACTAGTGGAGGGAGAATCTCTGCATTTATACGCAAATACGCATGGGAGGAACACCCTTTACATTACAAAGGAAGAAAAGAGTCACAGAATATAGCTAAGGCAGAGAAGCAGACATCCGAGACTGATTTCATCTGAGTTTCAAGCTGAGTAGAGAAAAAACTGCCAAGGTCAGGGTGCTGGAGGAGGCAAAACCCACACACAGAGGCAGCCACAGGCCTGTGTACAGGGCGAGGTGTTATTGTTGCTCATGTGATGGGTCAAGATAAGTCCATAAGTATCGCTCAACTCCCTCTGACTTGGGTGCAGTTAATGATAGCTTGTCACCTTCTCATTCTTATTCTCCCACCTCAAGGTGGGGGAGGGCACTTTCCATCACTCTGGATTGGCACGAAGTGCCTAGAAATCAGTGAAGATGGATATCATCAATAAGCTCTTGGTCCCTGGAGTTGGCTGAAATTCTGGAATCTGGGTGTGCCCAAATTCCCTCTGTTCCTACAACATAATTTGGGATCCAGGGGAAATTCCTTCTGCCCTGGTTGGACTTTGTGTTTTAGTCTGGAGAATGAGTCAGCATAACCTGACATATAAGAAAATCTCTCAATTTCCCTCGGCCACCCACCCACAGCAGAGGTAGCTACTGTTCCTGGTTTCTTGTGTGTCTTTCTGTCCATTCAACCAACACTATATTTTGGAAGGAAAAAAAAGGAATAATTTTTTGAGGTGTTACGATGTGTCAGGCACTATTATGGACCCAGGGGTTACAGAAGGGAACAAATACAGAAAAATTCCTGTCCTGGTAAAGCTGACATTCTATAAGCTGATATTCCAGATTTCTTATAAATAAGTTTTTAAAAAATTCCCTTTTTGTCCTATTTAAACCCATATGTAAACCCACTCTTCTGCACCTTGGTTTTGAATGGGTTGTGGTTTTTGTTTCAATTACCATGGAAATGGTTCTATAAGTACAGGACACCCTTGTGGTACATCTGTCCCTGCATTCATTCCCACATCCCCAGTTAATGGGTATTGAGGTTGTTTCTGATTTTTTACAGTTGCAGCCTGTGATGCAATGAATAACATTCCATGTCTCCCAGCTCACACGTGAGCATATCTGTGGGATAAAATGCCAGCCATGAAAGTTCTGAGTCAAAAGCCCTCCTTTAAAAAAACAAAACAAAAAACAAAAAAAACCCCCACCTCTCCTTTTTTAAAACTCATTACCAGAAAAAAGCCTCATATTCATATCATCGGACAGCAGAGACCTGTATACATGAAAGGGGAAGCTGGCCCCCCACCAGCCCCCTCTTCTCCTCTCCAGTGCCCTCTGCTCCAAGCTGCTCCGCAGAAGCAGCGCCCCGCCCCCGCGGGGGGGGAATTCTTTCCCTTTATTTACTGCAGGAGCATCACTGTGTCCTTCCACTGTCTTTCCGTGCCTTCTCCTGTAAGTTCACCTGCGGCCCTGTATATTTACACTATACTTTTGTCTTATTTCTCTCTTTTTTATCCTCCCACATCCGCGGTTAAGACTAGAGGCACTGATGTGCGAGGGTCGCCCCACGCCAAGTCCTGAGCATCTTTCCAATTCTGTGCAAATGACTCTGCCCTCTTCCTCCTTGTGGCTCCAGAATATTTCCGGGAACACCAAACAGAACACTCTCAGCGAGCCTTTGGCGGCTGGGCACTTAGGCTGTTTTGTTTTACCTTATTACAACCCGCCCCCCGACGGGCATTCTTGCCCTTGCTCCCCGGACGTTACTTCCTGAGAGTGGATGCTGGATCAAAGGACGAGCGGATTTGGGATTTATCCTGGCTACCTGGTCGCTGGCCTGTTCCTCCCACTCCTACTTCTTTTCTGTACTGGACCCAAATCCATCTTACTCTTTTCTCCAATCCTCATTCTGCGCCACGGACCTCTGGGCTTTGCAGCCCTGAGCCAGCGCTCTACCTCTCTGAGCCTCAGCACCGATCTGTACCGCGGAGGTACCTTGGGACCCAGGGGAAAGTGAGACAGTGTGGCTGCCTTCTGGGGACGGCGGGCTCACCCCTGTGCGCCCCGCCCCGCCCCTCAGCGCGCTGGAGTCGCGGGTGCAAGCGCTGGAGACGCAGCAGCAGGCGGAGCTGGCCAGCCTCCGCGGGCAGAAGGAGCAGCTGCGGCGCCTGCTGAGCCGCCAGAACGGCGCCCTCGCCAACCTTGAGCGCAGCCTGCGTGCGGCCAGCAGCAACTCCAACCTCCTGCAGCTCCAGCAGCACCAGCTGCTGGAGTCGGTGCAGCACCTGTTGCGCCTGGTGGCCCAGGGCACCGGTGAGCGGGGTCCGCACGGTGCGGGAGGAGGGCAGGAGGGGTTGGCCGCAGACGCCGCTTACGGTCTGGGCCAGGAAGCCATCCCTGGGAAGGCCTCACCGTTCTCCCATCACCGGTGAAAGGGAAATAACCACATGCAACAATAATACTGAAGCCAACAGTCCCAACAGGAACCAGTCCAGATTCTTCTCCCAGACTCTATGAGTAACCCTGGGCATGCCCTTGTCCCTCTCTTGGCCTGTTTCCCCATCTGTTTAATGGAAATGATGATCATAACAAGGATAACCAGCTTAGACTAACAGTTTTGGATTCCAGGATCCATCCTCCATTCCCACTTTCTTGGGCTTGCTCCACCACTCCCTGGGCCTCAGTTTCCCTACCTACAGAATGGGGAGGTTGGATTCAGTGCCTCCCTAAGGACTTCTCTCACCTTAATACCCTTGTCCACAAGCTCAAGAGGGCCAAACAGAAGTGAGGGGGCACCTCTGGCCCTGACATCTGAGCCGAGAGAACACTGCATGGGCCAGCTCCCTGTTCCTCACTGGCTCCTTCTAATGGGGCTCGCCAGGGGTGGCCAGGGCATCCCTGGTTCCAGCTTCCATCACGCAGTCAGCAAACACTTCCTGAGCACACACTGTGTGCCAGGTGCAGTGCTAGGTGCTGGGCTGACAGCAGTGAGCGCCATGGTCTTGGCCTGTGTCTCTGGCAGAAACGCCCACCCGCCCTGCCTGTGGGTCTCAGAGGGAAAGAAGGAAATGCGTATTTGTGAGTGCCGACTATGCACCAGATGTTCTGCTAGCAGTGTTTCTTCTGAACTTTCCAGCCCATGAAAGGCCTAAAAAATGCTGTGCTAAGGAAAGGGAACTTGAACCTGAGGGCAGTGGAGAGTCCCTGGGGAACTGTGAACAGGGTAGGATTGTTTTAGGAAGCTGGGTAGGAACCATGGAGTGGAGGAGAGAGAAAGACACAGGAAAGGGTTCCTACCGCTACTGGATCGCGATAGGGGAATCTGGAAAGCCTTAATAGCACAAGGAGCCTAGAAATATTGTTGGGTGCCAGGAACTGTGGCTGGCAGCAATTTGGGAGCAGAGGGTGGCACCATGGCTCCATCTAAGTGAGCAGACACCTCTGGATAAGGGTTTGAGACCCTAGCAAGCGATAGGCAGGAGAAGTAGCCATCTTCCAAACCATGGGATACAGAGTGACCCAAACCCATCACCAACTGGTACATTGCCCTGGCAGGGAGGCTGCCCACATTAATCCCATGCGTGGGTTTCCTGTAGCTCGGCCCAGGCCACAGGGTCCCGGCACAACGCCTCTCCCCTCAGGCTCACACCAGCCCAGTCTCCCTCCATGGCCCAATGTCTGCTCACCAGTCTGAGGGGAAGTCGTGTTGGGCACCTCCCCTTAGGCACCCTTTGCCCAAAGGCCCTGTTCTTCTGCTGCACTGTCACCAGGGAAGGGCTGTAGGGCACTGTTTCTCTTCTCTGTCTAAATGGAGAAACTGAAAGAGGATTAGCCAGCAGGTGCAGAACAGAAGATTGGATGGAGACAGGCGCAGGAACCAGGCATCCTTAAAGCTTAGGAGGAAGC
The DNA here is from genome assembly GCF_021234165.1 of Pteronotus mesoamericanus. Lineage (NCBI taxonomy): Eukaryota > Metazoa > Chordata > Mammalia > Chiroptera > Mormoopidae > Pteronotus > Pteronotus mesoamericanus. Next base: position 21,340,489 of record NW_026555105.1, on the reverse strand, counting down.
CTGCATTGCTTTGTCCTAGGGAGGTGGAAGCTGGCAACGGATGGAGAACTCAGGATGTCCAGAAAGTTAGAAGGACAGGGGCACAGGCAGAAAAAACCCAATGCATGCACAACATCAGAAGCAGCATTCATTAACACAGTCTGCTTGCTCAGCCTTATGTAGGCTCAGTGGCAGAGATCCAAGGGGAAGTGGGAAGTGGGGAACTGACAGGCTTTGCAGTCAGATGGAGCAGAGTTCAATCCCTGGCTTCTTCACTTACTAGAACTGGGACTTTGCCTGAGTCATTTAACATCTCAGAGCCTCACTTTTCCTCACCTATATAATGGGAATAATAATAGCACCTATTTCACAGAGTGATTGCACAGAGATCAGATAAGTCCATGTACATGAAGGGGCTAAGCACAGTGTCTAGGACCAAAATGGGTCCATACTGTACAAATCACCAGCCTAGAGATTCAAAAGGACCGAGGCTGGGGCCAAACTACATTGACATCAATACCAGCCCATTCTTACTTTTATACCTGCTGAAAATATTTCTTCTGACCCCAAATGACCCCAGGCAGCACCTGGCTAAGAAACACTTCAATACATAATAGATACTTCACTTCTGTTGTTATTATTTATCGCTATGTTGTTGACTAAGGAAAACAATAGTGGACAGAGCCTTGGGAAGGCCGACTGGAAACCTGAGGCCAGCTGCCCACTCTGGCCTCGCCGGGCTGGGTGAAGCGGGGCTGTCCCTGTTCACCTCTAGGCCTGCACTTTCCCTGGATCTGGCTGGGCTGCAGTTTCCCACGGGCCAGAGTGCTGAGAGCTGGAGCCGCAGAGACTCTGCCCAGGGAATGTTTATGGGAATGATTTGGGGTCTTAGTCACTTCATTTGTGATCTAGGAAAAACTGCCTCCTTCTGCCAGGTACACCAGCTCCAGGACCTAGGGTCCAGGTTCAAGGATGAGGCCAACACAGGAAGTCCTGCCCCCTGGTAGCCCTCTGGTTCCTCATTGGTGAGGCTACCGATCCATCTGTTATTTTAGCCCCATCCTTGGTTACCACCTACCTAGAGATTGGATTCTGGTGGACTCAGCAGCTCAAACCTCTAATTGGATCCCACTAAAAGGAGACAGAGAGGAGAACTTGAAGCCCTCATTGTTTATGTGTCAACAGTCACATTTTTCAGGCCAGGCCTGAAGCCCCAGGGCACCAATGGGATTTGGTCGTTAACAGTCTCCTGAGAGAAGAAATATGGGCTCTTAAGACCGGTGGTCAGCTCCCAGGGCTGCAGGGATGTCCAGCTGAGAAGTAGGCTATGGAGGGGGACCTTGGGCCTCTCCCGCAAGGGTGCTCCAAGGACAAATCCCCGAGGCGAGAGGAGGCTCTGCCTCTGCCAGCCGTGTGCCCTTGGGCGAGTTACTTCACTCTTGGACCTCAGTTTTCTGCCCTGTGGAAGTGAGAAGTACCCCATTGGAGTTCAGGCCCCAATTACCCTCTCCTGAAAGATTCTGGCAGCCTCATCCCTGAGTCATATCCCCTCTACTCTCTGCTCCACACTCTGGCCAGAGTGTTCTTCCTCGGCACAGTCTGGGTTCCCAGCCTGGCATTCAAGGCTGACCTGGCCCCTGCTGAAATTTCGGCCTCGTGTGTCCTCTCTGAGCCAGCCTTGCCCTGCTCCCCTCGGATTGATCGAACTCCCCGAGCTCTCTCTGGCCTCAGCCCTGTTCTCACGGTGTGAGTTGTTTCCCCTCCCGGCCTCACTCAGTTCCCCTGACCACACCTTGCTCCCTGCACACACCAGGACTGTTCCCACCTTGGGGCCTTTGCATATGCTGTTCCCTTTGCCTGGAACACCCTGTCCATCACCACTTGGGCAACTCCTGCTCTTTACCCAGGTCCCAGCTCACTGTCACTTTCTCTAGGAAACCTTCCCAGGTGCGATTCCTTTCCCTGTCCCCAGCAATTCCCACCTAGAACCTGGTACAGAGCAGGCAGGAGCGCGCACCGGGCCCCTCCCCTCTCTCCTTAGCTCACCTCTGGTTGTTTTTGCTTTGTCCTGTTGTAGCCTCCATTATGGCAGCTGAGCAGGTGTTCCAGGACTGTGCAGAGATCCAGCGCTTCGGGGCCAATGCCAGTGGCATCTACACCATCCATGTGGCCAATATGACAGAGCCCAGGAAGGTGAGGGGCTCTTGGGGGCTGAGGCTGTCACAGGTGGTGATCCAAGGGCCACAGACAAATCTCCATCCTCCATCAATATCAGGCTTGTACAACATTTTCGATTTCAAAGAAGGTGGGGTGGCCTCCCTTCTGGAGCCCCCACCCAGCCAGGGGTCAGATCATGGGGTTAAAGCAGAAGTTCCCAAAGTTGTGAGTTTATCCTTCTCCATCCTCTCCAGAGATGCTTTTAAGTTGGAATCACGGGAAATAGTTGTGTTGAAGGTAATGCTCGCTGATGTAACAAACAAACCGTGAAATTCCAGGATCTTAACACAAAGAAGTTTATTTCTAGTTTGCATACAGTCAGTTGAAGCAGGAGTGGGGCCTCTCTGCTCCATGTGGGAAGTTAGGGACCACCTTCAGTGTGAATGGCCCCCACGTTGCCCTGAGCTTTGAGGTCCAATTATCAGGTGGGGAGGGGGGTCAAGGGACAGCATGGAGGTCAGGAGGGAGGGTTTGGGGGCCAGGTGCAGGAGTGGAAGTATATGGGGAATAATTTGCCAGTATTCACACTTTTTACTTCCCTTTTCAATCTCCTTTCAAATCTGAATATGTCAAGGAGAATGGCTCAGTTTGTTTCCAGATTGTCTTTAACACACCTGCCAAACTCCCCTTTTAACAAAAGGAGATCATGCTCTCAGTGTCTAGCTAGATTTTCATAACACTATTTTGTTCTCATTTATTTTACAATTACACTTACAAAGGCAAGTGTACTAGTTTTCCACTTATGGTACTGATGTCTTTTTTAAAATACATTTGGTCTAAGTATTACGCTAGTGGGGGAAAAAAAAGGAGGGATACCATTTTTTAAGTAAATATTCCATATGAAATTAAGTATTTAGCTTTGGTAGAATTTGGGGAGCTGTGAATGGCTGAAATTTGGGAACACTGATAGAGAGGGGAGAGCTAGCCTAGGAGGCAAGAGATCTGGAATCAAACCTAAATTTTACTTTAGACTCGCTTGCCTTGAGCAAGTCCCTTCCCCTCTCTGGGCCTCAGTTTCCCTTACTGCACCCTCAGCCACCCCCACAGCAGATGCCGCTGTCTTCCCTCACTGAGCAGGCCTTTCCCATCTCAGAGCCTCTACTCCTGCTTCTCCTTCCACTGGAAACTCCATTCCCACTTGTCTCTACCCAGCAGACGCATTATCGACCAAGGCCCCGTTCCAATGGCATGTCCTCTGGGAAGCCTCCCAGGGTTTTCCAGTGACTCCTTCATGGGGACTCTCCTTGCAGCTGCCCAAATGTTTGTCATCAATTATCTGCCTGCATTATCATAGTCTCCTCCGAATCAAGTCAACACCGAGGGTTGATTTATGTCTGATTTTTCTCTGACTCTTCTCATCCAGGGCTAGGTACCAAGTTTGTCCTCACTGAACACTGACCATGTAATGCATTGGCTGGAAAAAAAATAACATGTGAACAAATGTAGACTGAAAGATGTGATTGTGGTAGATGGTATGCAGTTTGAGAGGAAGAACTCTTCTTTTCTTATCCATATTGGCACCTGGTGCCTTGAATGGAGCCTGGCACACAGGAAGTGCTCAGAAAACATTTGTCCACTGAATGGAATAGCATTTCTTGAGTCTATACTGGGTGCCAAGCACTTCACACCTACCAGCATTCAATCCTTACACCAGCCCCGCAGTGATAGCGAGTGAAAAGCCTATGTTTATTCAGATCGTTCTTGAGATGATTCATCTCATTTAATTCTTACAACAACCCCAGTTTGCAGAGGAGAAACCAAGGCACAAGGAGGTTAAAGTATTTCTGTCCCATTTTACAAATGAGGGAAGCAAGGCTCTGAGAGGCCATCGCTTGCCCCCTGGAAAAGTGATGACAGTGGGTGGGGAATCTGAGCCTGGATCCTTCTGATGCCCTTGACCGCCAGGCTCGCCTGCCGTCAAGTTGGCCAGATCACACGTGGGCTGGCCCATACCTGGCTTCCTGCTGCCTCCAAGGGCTCCCAGCCCCCGCCTCCCACCAATTCCCTCAGGTTTTCTGTGACATGGATACCAGTGGAGGTGGATGGACCCTCATCCAGCGCCGTGAGAATGGCAGCGTGAATTTTCAGCGGAAATGGAAAGATTATAAACAGGTAACATTACTGCCCTGAGGAAGGGTTTTTCAGCCCTGAAACCTGGTTTCGGAGGTGGGTTGTAGACAGGGGAATGATTCACCCTTTACCTTTCAGGAAATCCATGCTCTGAAATTTAACCTTTTTTTTTTTTTTTTTTTGCAAGTTCTAGCATATATCCTAATAATGAAAGTTTAAATTTCTGTTCTAATTTTTAGAAAAGATAATGTATATACACTGATTTTAAAAACCTAAATACCAAAAAACGCAACAGAAAAAGAGTAATCTCCTTCTCCCACCCCTGGCTGAATTGCTTAAATGAATTTCCTTGTCTTTGTACACTTCCGTCACCACACCTGCAGGAGAGATTCTGCAATGTGGAATTGCTGGCTCAAAGACCATGTGCATTTTACAAGATGAGAAATAATGCTCAATTGTTTTCCAATTTTTAAAATTAAATTTTGAATAAAGAATTTTTGGCAAGATGGCTGAAAAAACTCAAAAGTTTTCGAAGGCAAAACAAATGAACAAAAGTACCCACGAGGAATTGCAACAATGTTATTTTTTGTGGCTGCTTGCTGTTCATTTGATATAAGCTATGAGTGTTCTTGAACCTATTGGGTTTTAAATAGCCTTTAGAATAGCAGAGATACAGGGTGCTCCGATGCAAAAATACACGAAAGAGTGCTGAGCTTTCGGTAATCAGAGGCCAGCAAGACTAAAATGGGGAGTTGGGGGTTCGGTGTGCCCTGTCCTTGGTGCTGAATCCTTGTTCTCACCAAGGTCATTGGTTTGTCATCCTAGGACACCGTTGGCTCCTCTATTTCTTTATATTTCCATGTTGCTCAATTTTTTTCTTCACTATTTAAAGTATTTTTTCTTTCTTTATGTTTATTGTATTTTTCCATTACCATTTATCCCTCTTATATCCCCCTGCCCCCCACCAACCGCCACCCTGTTGTTCATTTCCGTGAGTCCCTTTTCCTTTTTGTTCTGTATTGCTGAAATTTTACAGTGGCTCCCATGTCACCGAACAATGTTTGCTCTACCATTTATGCAGCTGAATAAAATCTTTAATTTTTAAATTGCTAAATGCACGAGTATTAAGTATTTCAGGCTCAGTAAATTTTTACATATGTATTCACCCATGTACCCGCCGTTCTGAGCTGTATACACGGCGCTTCCAGCACCCCTGGAGCCTCCTTGCGCCCCCTCCAGTGAGCACTCCCCCAAAGGAAGTCGTTATTCTGACTTCTATCAACACAGATTAGTTTTGCCTGTTCTTAAACTTAATAGAAACGTGATTCAATTATTTTTTACAGGTTTTTACATTTGCAAAAATCTTAGTCTTTTTGCTCTAGGAGTTGGGGAGCTTCCCTCCCCCCAAGTCTGCCCACACTGTACTTTATGAACTTGATCACCAGGCACAGTGGTTTTGGATAAGTGGCCCCAGACCCTGGCCCAGCCCTGCTCTTTAGCATACAGCCCACCCTGACCCCCCTCTCCTCCTAGGGCTTCGGGGACCCGGCTGGGGAGCACTGGCTGGGCAACGAGTTGGTGCACAAGCTCACCAGCAGGGCAGCCTACTCTCTGCGTCTGGAGCTGCAAGACTGGGAAGGCAACAAGGCCTATGCCCAGTATGAGCATTTCCAGCTGGGCAGCGAGGAGCAGCTGTACAGGTGGGCTCGGGGCCCAGGCTGGTGGGTGGGCTGAGGACCCTTGGCTAGTAACTACCGAGTCTGCACCAAGGGTCAGTCCCGGGGCGTTTCCTCTTCCTACCATCTGTCTCCCATTCGGGCACACGTCACAGGATCTGGAGGCAGCTGGTTAGCACTCAGCACATCCCAGCCACTGCAGGGGCGGGGTGGGGTGGGGAAAATGTTGCTGATGCTGCCATCTCTCAGCGCAGGAAGGACCTTCCAAGGTCAATCACCCTAAGACAGTCATTTCACAGAGGCCCAGAAGAGGAGAGGCAACTTCCCCAGCCTGTCTTATGCTGTGGGGAGAGATGGAAAGATCTCTGGGCTGGGAGTCCAGGGACCTGGGCTCATTCTGGCTCTGCTCCAGCTCACTTTGTGACCTTGGATGAGTCAAGGCTCTGGCGTCTCTGCTCCTCTGCTTCTTAACAACAAGATGAGCTTAAATATGAGCATATTATAATATCATTAAGGTCTCCCTCCTTCAGCTTGGCTCTTGGCTCTGTTTAGGAAAAGGGATAAGCATCTATTGAGCACCTACCATGTTCCAGGCACATTATTTAACCTCCCTCAACACTCTGCTCTACCTAGTTTAGGGATGTTGGAAACTGAGGCCCTGTGGTCATATCTGCCATAGGTGGGCATTCTCCAGATGAAGGGAGAATAGGAAGGACATCTCAGATGGTAAAAATGTTCTGAAAAACGACGGAGAGAGAGCTGACATTTGGCTGGACACAGTTACCTGAAACCTGAGCAAGGCTCTTTGGAAGGCTGCTGAGATCATAAGGAAGAGTCCCACTCATTCAGAAAAAGCTTAGGGGACTTGGGGTAGAGACCCTGGAAAGCACAGTGGGGCCTGGAAACTGCCAAAGGAGGGCCAGGGGGAAAGTGGCAGAACAGCCGCTGGTCCCGTGCCACCACCATACAGAATCAGCCAGCTGGTGAGGTTGGGAGGGTTCCCACAGGGAAGCCCAGAGGCAGCAATGCATTGGCAGCCAGCAGCTGGGCATGGGCAGCAGCGGCGGGAGGGCCACCCTTATTTGTCAGTCACAATCTTGGGGGCTGCTGGAGCCCAGCTGGGGTGCATGCATAAGCCCAAAAAGAAAGTGGCCCATGAGGAGGGAAGAAGGGTGGCACAGGCCAGATACTGGGCACATGCTTCCCAGAGGCACCCACCAGACCTGATTACACATCCAAGATAGACATGCATGCACACAGGCAGGGGTTCGCCACACCCCTGGGGTACACGCAGAGCACAGTATCATACAAGGGCATAGCTACACAGAGAAACACAGGCCACACCCAGACACGTGTACAAATGTCCTTCACAGGAGCCCTCTCAAGTAAAACACGACAGCCCCAGGCACAAAGGCAGAGCACACCCTCAGACCCACAATGGACAGTCTAGCACCAACGCGAACAAAACACACACAGGCAGGAAGAGGCTATCCAAATGTTCACACTGCAGACACATAGACTCAGGCACAGATCCACAGACACATGGAAGACACACCTGATGTGTCCAACTTGGGGACCCCCAGAGAGCTGTGGGTTTGTTTGGGTTCCCCAGGACTGAGCTACAAACATATTCAAATACATTTGAGCAATGGGGCAATTGGGGTTTCCTGACCCATGACTTGGGGGTTCCCCAGAGGTCACAGATGCTCATGCTGGCTGCCAAAGGGGAGAAGAAGAGAGGCAGAGCCTGAACTGGGGACCTGGGCACAGTAGAGAGGCCAGTGCTGCTGGAGTGACCCATGAGGACAATCGGCTTTGTTCAGCCCTGATTTTGCGCAGCCCCAGACTGAGTCTGACCCCAAACCTTACCCTGTCTCCACGCCTGGCTCCGAACTGACATCGCTGAGCCTTCATGAGGCACCCTCAATGGCCACAAGGAAAAGTCAGGACTATATTAGCATACGAGCAGGGGGACCAGTCTGCCTGCCCCACCCTGGGAGTCCATATTCAGATGGGCCTCGTGGCAGGCAGTTTGTAACACCAGCCAACTGAGCCCCAGGTGGCATGTTTAAGGGCACAGTGAGAGCTTCAAGGCTGGCCGCAGCCATCTGGACCCTGAGAGACATGCCCCTGCCCCACCACAGGTAGAGCCCATGGTGGGAGGTGAAGGGACCTAGCCAGGCATATGTCCAGGTCCTACATTCCTTCTGGATCCCACTGGGAAAATCTCCCAGGCCCTGCCCTGGAAGAACCAGAGCTTCCCTGAGCTGCCCTGGCCATGTCTGGCATCCACTTGCCTTCACCTGTAGGACCTTCTTAATTGTTCCAAAATTGGCTGCTCATTTCAGGGACAAGCGCAGCCCCTTCTGTGCTACAAGCACTCAACACTCTCCAACCAGGCAAGTGGAGGCCTGGGCCAGCTTTGTGCCAAGGGCCAGGGACACAGGAACAAATGACAAGCAACACTACCTGTGCTGAGCGTTTATCATGCGTCAGCGCTGCTCTGCGCCCATCACGCACTGAAGTCATCGAATCACAACAGCTGATTGAAGTCCTCACTGTTAATATACTATCATTACCACCTTAACTGCTGAGGAAACTGAAGCTGAGATGTGAAGCAGTCTGCCCAAGGTCAGGCAACTGGCGAGTGGCAGAGCTGAGACTCACAGCCTGGCAGAGAAATAGAAACCCTCCCCAGCTGGCTGCAGAGGTGGAAGTCGCAGGAATAGGGGCTCACCCAGGGCAGAGGTCCAAGGGGGCTGGTGTGGTCAGAGAAGGCTTCCTGGAGGAGGTGGGTGGATGTAAGGGGGTATGATGGGGCTGGGGTCGCAGATGGTCAGCTGGGCAAGAAAATGCATGTAGCTCCCAAGTCAGGCCCCAAAGGGCTGAGATCTGGCTCTCACGCTCATTTGTTCCGAGACCTTAGGTAGTCTCCTTTGGTTTTTAGGATCTTTGTTTTCTCATCTATAACATGGAAATAATTGAGTGTTGTGAGGCTTAAACGAGATGAGTTAAACCATGTAAAGTGTTTTGAACAATGCCTGGCACATGGTAGATGTTTTTTAAAATGTTAGCCGTTGTCCTCACTATCTTATTATCATAACCATGCTCACTCCCGTGTAAGACTCAGGTTCAGCGAGATGAGGGAAGCCTGGCAAACAGTTGGTGCTCCGTCCCTGAGAGGCAGCAGCCAGGGAGGGCAATCTAGGAGGGAAGATGGGCCAAGCACCCCAGGCTGGGGCTCCCCCCACCCAGAACAACCAGATCAGAGCCCCTTCCTCAGCCAGCACAACCTGACTCTGGGCCCCTCTCCCACCACCACCTCCGGTGGCTTCCAGGCTTTCCCTGAGCGGGTATAGCGGCTCAGCGGGGCGCCAGAGCAGCCTGGTCCTGCAGGGCACCAACTTCAGCACCCAGGACGCAGACAATGACAACTGCCTCTGCAAGTGCGCCCAGATGTTGTCCGGAGGTGGGTGCTGGGTGAGGGGAAGCCCCATCTACCCACAGTGGGAGGTAGGAGAGACACAGAGGCAGGAGCAGATGGAGACAGAGAAACACCGGAACTGGCACAGAGACAGAGCAGTGGAGACAGCGCTACGTGGAGACAGAATTACAAAGGGATAGATGGAGAGAAAAACGCAGACCAAGGAAAGACAGAGAGAGGCACACTGTGTAAGAAACAGACAGACCCAGAAAGACAGAGGCGGTAACCAACAGGCAGAGATGAGCACAGTTTAAGAGAGACCTGCAGACTGACAGACTGCACAGGGACCATCAGAGAGAGAGAGAGAGAGAGACAAACCCGGAGTGTGAGAGACTCACAATGACAAAGAGCATTAGAAACCCATGGAGAGACAGAAATGGAGACTTTGAGGGAGTAGGAAAGAGGTTGGCAAGGGGAGGAGACTAGGACACAGAGGGGTTAGGGAAACGGTTGGGCAGCGGAGGGGCCGAGAGGTTGTAGCTGGAGCCCAGGGCCACCCTCCATCGGCCTTAGGCGGGGCGTCTGGGAGTCTCCCTCGCATCCCCATGCCCACTCCCACCTAACCCCATCTCCCATGAGCTGGCTTCTTGGCGGAGGCAGCAGCCTGATTAGTCCTTGGGGTTGGGGGCTGCCTTCACCCCACTGGGGGGCCTCCCGCTCCCCAGAGCCTCTTCCTCCCTTCCACCAGGGTGGTGGTTTGATGCCTGTGGCCTCTCAAACCTCAACGGCATCTACTACCCAGCTCACAACCACGTCCGCAAGCTCAACGGGATCCGCTGGCACTACTTCCAGGGCGCCAGCTACTCACTGCGTGCCACTCGCATGATGGTGCGTCCTGCCGACATCTGACGGCGGCTGCGCGTGGAGGCTGGACCCACACGAGGAGACAGGACTCAGTATTCCCTGGACAAGCAGAGCCCAAACACAGGACACAGCGCCAGGGCCTGAGCCGGACACCTGGATCTCCTGAGCAAACCCTTCTTGCCCCAGGAGTCCCCAAGAGTCAGCTGCCTGCCTATCCCCCTCAGGTTGTGAAACAGTGGGCGTTTAGGGGTCCCTTTCTCTGCAGGATCCCTCTTTCTCTCCTCTCCAGTCTTCCGCAGGGGCCCCCTGTCAGTGTGAGGGTCACGTGCTCCTGAATGAGCTGGGAACAGACGACTTGGCTCCTCCAAGGAGTGCGTGGCCGATGGCAGAATTTCAGACAGGTGGGAAGGTGTTTGCAGACTGGAACTGCTCAGATGGAGACCCAGGTTCTGTCCCCAGGGTTGATGGGAAGGCCATCTCCTGTCCCAAGTTTTCTCAGCCTTGAGATGTCCTTGAACTTCCTGTCCAAGGCTGCATATGACCCAAAGTAGGAGTCATTATTTTCACCCTCCACCGTCAGCTGCTCTTAGGCCCCAATATCTGGAGCTCAGCCCTGGTCCCTCAGGGGACCCGGGACATCTAAGGAAGATTCCTTTACCCTCAGCAGGTCCTGAATGTGTCCCACAGAAAATAACTCCGACTCCCCTCTCAAAGTGCCTATGGTCAAGTGAGAGGGCAGCAGCAGGTGAAATCAAGCGAACAGGCATTCTTAGCTGCAGGTCTTATCAGAGCCTTTAATGTGACTGCCTATGTAGAGGCTAGGGTGGACAGCTCTCTCCAAATTTACTTATTTGAGTAATGGGCTCTGTTTATTCCAAAGCATCTCTCGGGGCTGTGGATGCCCTTGGAGAAAACTAGTCCTGCAGTGTCATGAGGCAGAGCCCCAGCGCACCACACCCCAGCCCCCAGCTACTCACCCTTTCTGTCTATAAAAACCACAGTGACGGTCTCAAACAGTCTCTAAAAACAACTGGAAGGAAATTTTTAATTAAGACAGACACACAGCATCCCTGAAGAAGGGTCTAGAACTAAGTTTCCTGTCTATGTCATGGGCTAGTGTTCTCCAAGGCTCCTTCTGCCCCAGGAAGCTAGCCCTCTGCCTAGGGCTGCCCCCGGCACTCCCTGTAAGTCCAGCTCGGCCCAGCCCAGCTCGCCCAGCTCAAGTACAGGCACTGCCGGGACTGTCCCCACGGCCTTGGGCAGGACACCAGCCTCCGGGTCCAGGTCCTCCCAGGCCTAACCCAGGAGCTCCTAGCCCTTGCCTCCTGCCCCACCAAACATGGTGCTACACCTAGAGGTCTAGGAGACCAGGGGCCCCTCATGAGCTTCTTTCTGCGGACAAGTTCAGAGAGGGACCACAGCCTCTCTGCCACCCACCCCTCATCACTGTGTCACCCTCTTCAATCCCAGAGGGGCCTCCTGTGTTATTGGGTGTCCAACCTGCAGCACGCGGCTGCATGCAGCCCAGTATGGCTGTGAATGCGGCCCAACACCAAATCGTAAATTTACTTAAAACATTATGAGACTTTTTTTTTTGTGATTACGTGTCGCAGTGGATTTAATGTGTGGCCCAGAGATGCCAAAAGGTTGGGCACCCCTGGGTGGTATTGTGGGCAGGGCTTGGAGTCGGACAGACACGCTCCAGTTCTTTGACTTGAGGCCCATGGCCCAGCCTCTCGAGGCCTCCGTTGTCTCGTCTGTGAAACGGAGAGGATGGCAGTCACCCTCTCCGGGCTGAGGCAGGGAGGGGATGAGGCCATGTATGTCAACTACAGGACAGAGCCTGGCACGAAGCAGGTGCCTCATAAACACTAGTTCCCAAAGAGACGAACGGGGTGAGAAATCGACCCCTAGTGCGTGTCATCCCTTCTCCTGGACCCAGGCAAGGCAAGCACTTATTGCTGTGTCCACAGCATTTATTTTCATAGGGCCATGTGCTGGAGAGAAGACGATGGTGAAACTATGGTCCCAAGGGCACAGACTCGTCTGGACGGGGTGAAGGCCCAAATCCCTGTCTGCACTCCAGTTCTCTAAAAAGGCCAAGAAGCTGATTTGGGTTACTCTCAGACACTGTTCTTAAATATTCACCCTTCCCTCTTACCTTCCTCCCTCCTCTGAGACAGGACCCTCCAGCTCAGCTATTCAAAACTCTGTCCTAAGGAACGGATTGGCTCACATAACAAGAAGTCTAAAGTAGATTCAGGTGCAGTTAGATCCAGGGGACTCAAATGACATCCCTCTCCATTTCTTGGTTCTGTCGTGTTGACTTTATTTCCAGTCATATTCTCTCCTGACAAGGCGGCCCCACCAGCCCTGAGCTCACATCCTCCCAGCTCAGCATCCCTAAGACAGAGAGTCCCAGCAAAGGCATGATTCCCTCCAGCCAGGCCTGGTCCCGTGCCCATCCCCGCACTTGTCACTGTGATTCTCATTGACCAGACCTGGGTCACATGATTATGCCTGGGACCAGGGAGCAGCATTAGTCCCACCCAAGTCATGTGGATGAGCAGTGGGGAAACCAACACTGTTTCCGGGAGCAGCGATGCTGGGAAGGCAAGTACCAGTGATCACTTTTCTCCATCCGTCTCTGTGACTCCCATCCCTTTTCTCTCCATCTCTGCCTCCTGACCCCAAGGCCTCGCCCCCGGCTCCAGCTCATCCCCAGGTTGCCCCAGACTATCAAGGACACAGCTGTGTCCTGCCTAGGAAATGTCAGTCCCTGGTTCATAGCACCGGTCTCCCCCAAGAACAGAGTCCCTCGTCCTCGATAAGCCTCCGTTCTCCACCCGTGCAGTAAGGACGGGACACCTGCAGACCTCTAAAAGCCCTCCTGACATGATGCTGAGTCATCATGGCTGCAGAAACGACCAGCTGAAGGACCACAAGCAGCTCAATGCCCTGTGGGGGGCATGGCGGGTGTGGCCTTGGCACTAGCTGGGTCTCCTGAGAGCCACTGCTCATAGGAACTGGCTTCTGGGATACCTGCACCTGCAGGTTCCTGTGCAGAATCCTTGTCACCTCTCCCGACAGCAGACCAGTGTTCTCCCTGTTTCAGTGATGAAGAAATTCAAGCTCAGAGAAGGGAGGGGCTTCCTCCGAGGCGGCACAGCCAGTCACCCCCTCCAGTGCCCATGTGTCTATCAGCTGCCTCCCTCGTCCAGAGCTCTCTGCAGGCATCTTGGCACCGACCACAAAAATGCCAGAGTGGTGTCCCCTTCACCAAAATCAGGGGCTGAGGAAACTTTCTGGAAAGCTCTCTAAGACCTGTCTGTCTTTCCCACTGGCACCTGGTAAGTCCTGATGGAACCAGACGGACAGAAGGAAGATCCTCTGCAAGCTCCCAGGACAGGCAGTTTCCATGCCCGGACGGGCAAGAGAGTTCACTGTGCATACCCCAGAGACGGCAGCCGGGTAGAAGGTGGTCCTTGGCAGGGGATAGGGGAGGAGCCGGCATAAGGATGGATTGTCTTGGGGGCTGGGGGATTTGACCCCTTTGTCCAGATCTTCCAACCCTCAATGTCAGTGTGAGCCTTCACCTCCGCCATTTACAAATGCTTCAGGAAGCTATCAGTGTTGCTTTGGCAATACCTGCAGCAGCGTTTGATGGAGCAGCCCTTCAGAGAATGGAGCCTGGTCCAGGCCATGTCCCGCATAAATATGTTGCTTTCTTGTGTTAGACTAATGTGGGAATGCACAGCTGATGTCTTCACGTGGCCTGAGGGCAGGGAAGTCCAAAGGCCTTTAGTATCCAACCCATTCCTGCCCAGTCTGGCGAGACCTCTCTGAGCCTCCCTTTCTGCATCTGCACAATAAGGAGACTGGGATCTTGCACAGGGCGGTCATGCAAGTTTAGTGTCACAGTGGACATGCAGGCCTGGCACGTTCATTCACGCACACAGTCATCTACTCACATAGTGACTATGTCTTGAGGACCCACCGAGGTTAAGGCCGGGATGGGTGATGGGAATGGAGCAGTGAACAAGATACACATCCACAGCTCTGTACTCACAGAGCTTAACAGCCTAGAGGAAGACACTGGCCAAAGCCAAATATTTTTTTTTTAATAATTAAATAATAAAAAGCCCTGGCTGGTGTGGCTCAGAGAATTGAGCGCCGGCCTGCAAACCAAAGGGTCACCTGTTCGATTCCCAGTGTAGGGCACATGCCTGGGTTGCAGGCCAGGTCCCCAGCAGGGGGCGTGTGAAATGCAACAACACATTGATGTTTCTCTCCCTCTTTTTTCTCCCTCCCTTCCCCTCTCTCAAAATAAATAAATAAAATCTTTAAATATATATACAAAATAAATTTAAAATGAATATATTGCAATTGAGGAAAATAAACAGGAGGTAGAGTAAAAGATTACAAAGGGCCCAACGTAGGGTAATCAGGGAAAGCCTCTCTGAAGAGGTGATTCTTAAACTGAGGACATATAAGATGAGGGGAGGCAGCCAGGGGAAGAATAGGCCCACTGGAGGAAGAGCAAGTGCAAAGGCCCTGAGGGGGTCACGAGGAACTACGGGGAAGCCAGTGTGGCTGGAGCAGAGGCAGCAAGAGGGAAAGTAGAGGGAGAACGTGCCCTCCGATCACCTACGTCAGAGACCACCCCTGCCCAGTGCTGCCAAGGACTGGATCGGCCGCCACTCTGCCAGAATCTCAGTGGAGCTGGAGCCCAGTCCTGCCCCCGTCTAGACCTCAGTGTTCCAATCTGTAGAGTGCAGGAGAGGGGTGTCTGAAAATCATCCACATGCTGCTTTTGTGTAAATCTGGGTCCAGGTTGGGTCCAGGGCCAGCGCTGAGTGCCTTGGGGGATCAGAAGGAGGAAGAGGATGGGGAGGTCAGAATGCCCCCTGCACGGGGCCAGCCAGGGGCACGTGGGTGGAGATGCCGGGCACTGACTGTGTGCCTTCTCCGAGCTGGTTCTACAGGTGCCGTCTCTGAATCCTAGTAGGTTCTCTCATGACCTCATTTTACAGATGTGGGAAGTGAGGGTCCGAGAAGTAAAGTGCCTTGCCTAAGGCCACACAGTGACTTAGGATACAGCTAAGCTGCTGTAGCTAAAAGACCCCAAAATGCAGTGGGTTAACTATTCTCTGCCATGTAAGTTCTTAAACTGGGGTTCAGAGGCCTTGGGTCTGAGACGTGCCTTCTGAAAAAAGGTTCCCAGATGCCCATCAATTGTCCTGGAAAAATCAACAATTGTCATTGGAGCTGAGTTGTCCATGGCTGGCGGGTGGCCCTGCCATCCTCCACCACAGCTTCCCTCTCTGAGGCCAGAGCAGCTGCACTCAAAGGTGCCATTTCCCATCTGGCATGAAAAGAAACAGAACACCCAGCGCTGCTTCCTTTCCAGGACCCACCTCTCACCCTGGCCTCATCTTTTGTCTGGAAGCTCCCAGCAGCCTCACAACAGGCCCCACCTGCAGGTTTTCTCTCTCCTGGCCTCCAGTCAGCTCCCTTCCCCTGCCTGGAGTCTTCAGTGGCTCCCCAGCACCCCGAGAATAACGCTTAACATTCAGCTCACAATCAGGGCTCTTTGCCACCTAGGCCAGTCCTTCTCCAGCTCCACGTCTCTTCCAGGGGTTCTTAAATCGGACTTCAGAGGCTCAGGCCTCATACATGCCTTGTGAAGCAGCGTCCCAAATGGCCATCTGCTGTCCTGGAAGATCTACCCATTTTCACTTGACCTCTATGTTCCTATGGCACAGAACGCAAAGCCCAGCATGCAATGGCTGTTCTCTATAGGTAACATTTTTATTGGTTCCGCTGCCTGGTTCTACAGAAATCTGGGTCCAAGTCCCACTTGTGCCCCTTAGAAGATTAACACTAGAGCTTCCAAAATCCCCACCAGACTTAGGAAGTTGTAAGGCCCCTGAGACAGGGTCTGTGCACAGTGAGCTCTTGGCGCTGCTATCTCCAGGTATTCCTCTACACCAGGCACCTCATGCAGACCTTCCCTTAGAATAGCCAAAGAAGCCCCAGAATGACCCAATGGGATAGGTACTATTATCATCCCCTCCTTTGATAGGTGGGGAAACTGAGGCCCAGAGAAGTGAAGTTCATTGTCCAAAGTTACAAAAAGGAGAGGTTACAGAGGTGGCTTTGGACCCAAGTCACCTACTCCAGAGCATGCTTCACCTTGATCTTATGTTCCCTGTGACCAAGGTTAAAAGCATAAATAAATATGTAAGCAATTGCCAAGTTCAAGCTGGCCAGCCACTGCTTGAAACTCACACGGGAAGATGACGGCCCACTGCCCCCACCGCCCCCGCCCCCCCGGGCAGGGACAGGACCTTCCTTCCTGCTCTGGCTCCCTGGCTTCCCTGCTCTGGCTTCAGAACACATGGCCACAGCCCACCACCGCTGGCTTGTTTCTGTGTAGGACTTAGTTTTCTTCCTTGTCAACCTCCTTGGCCTTCCCCCTGTGCCCTGGGCAGGGGAGCGCAGGCCACACTTATTGATTCTAATCTGGGAAGGCCACAAGCCCCCTGGCTGGCTGAGGCCCCTTCCCCCAGCCTTATGGTTCTGAGAGGTGTCAGAACCATAGTCACCCGGGTCTGGTTGTGTCCACAAATCAGAAGACTGGGCCAGCCTCTTCCCTCTCTGGGCCTCCCTCGCCTCCTCCATAAAACAGGAGTGAGCAGCCCAGCCCTGCTTGCTTCACAGAGTTGCTATGAGGCTCAAATAAGATGGTCCCTCCCCTCGACAAATATCCATAGGGTACCTCCTATGTGCTAGCAACTGTACTAGGCCCCGGGGGATGTGGCCAGGAGTGGGTGAGAGGAAACAGAAATTCAATAGAAAGTAACCAAACAACAAAAAGTACAATTAATGTGAAAGAGAAAAAAACAGCGTTATTGGAGCAAGAACATGAACTTAATGGTGAAAGGCATGCTGTAGGGTGAGAAGGAATTAGGTGAACAGGAAAAAGAGGATTCCAGGGCTGGCCCAGGGGGAAGCTTCAGAGCACTCAGGCAGAAGAGGCTAGAGCTTCGGTAGGGGCTGGGTAGGCAGGGCTTTGGGTGCCAGATAGAGAAGAGGACACGAGGAGACGCGGCCTAAACCTTAGGAAGCCGGCATCCTGGGGTGGCTCAGAGCCTGCAGGCTTTCTCTTCCCCTGATATGAGCGCACAAACTTCAGCAAACTCCTTCCCCTCTCAGAACCTGGGCTTTCTGCCCCCGTGAAATAGGAATCACGACACCTATCTTGCCAAAGCTTTAGAGAAAATTTATCCATGGAAGACCGCTCCATAAATGGTGGCCACTGTTATTTTCCAGTGCAGGCTGAGGTATTTCTGGGTTTTCCCATTATTTCCTGTTTCTTAACATTTGTCATTGCTGAAACTTGGTAGCAGACAGCTGGGAGTGGACCCCAAAGTTTTTAGGGAAAATTTTAAACTGAGAGAAGCCAAACCAGGCACTTGTTCATTTCCTGTTTTTGGGAAAAGACTCCAGGGTTCCACAGGAACCTAGTTTGAGAACTATGACCCAACAGAAAGGTAAAGGAGGATCTAACAAGCCTGACATTCATGCAACAGGTCCTGAGGACTATACCATAGCCAAGAAGTATAGCACAGATTAGCCCCTAACTGGAAACATCAAGAGGAAAATGGATAAACAATGATATGTTCATACCACCAAAGTGAGTACTCTCTGGGAAGGGGACCCAGGGCAGACTTGGGGTGCTAGGGTGTTTGTTTCTTGACACACTGAGGGTTTCACACACGTGTGTAGTTTGCAAGAAATCATCAAGCTGTATACTTATTTGTGCAGTTTTCTCTATGTTCATTTCTCTGTATGTGGGCATATTGGGGAGGGGGGATTATGCAAGTATACATATATTATAAACACAAAGAAAGCTATTTGGAGAAAAATAAAGTTTAGAGATGAATTTGCCAATAGCTAAAAAAAAAAAAAAATTACATATGCATTTACCCTTTGGCACAGTAGTCCTCATTTCTAGGAATCTGGCTTGAATATGTAATAACATGCCCAGAGTTATTTATTGCAACTTCCTTTGTGTTAACAAATGATGGGGATCAACCCAAACGAATAAACTATGGTACATTTATTTCTGCATTTCCAACTTCCCCATCTTAGTGGCAAAAAACAACATTTTTCTCATGGATTCTGTAGGTCAGGAACTCAGACCGGGCACTGAGGGATGGCTTGTCTCTACCCTGTAATGGCGGGGCCGACCCAGCTGGAAGACCCGGAAGGATGGGGGTGCCTGGAAGTTGGGGCGGGGTTAGGGAAGGCTGGGAGAGGTGGCAGTGGAATCATATGGAGGCTTTACTTCTGTCACCTGGGCTGGGGTGACTCAGAGCCCAGGCTTGGGCAGGACTGCTCACAGGAGGACCAACTCACGCCCTCGCCGCGCCCTCCCCACAGGCTCCGGCTTCCTTACAACAGGACAACTAGGTGCTGAAGGGACGCGTTCTGACTGCAAACGTTCCCAACAGGGCCAGCATCAAAATTTGCAGGGCTCCCTGCAAAACGAAAATGTAGGCTCCTTTGTTCAAAGAGTAGGAAAAAGTGCCCGTGGGGGGACTGAAATATAGAGCTTTTTCCCTTCTTCTGGTCTCTCTCTCAACTTGTCATGGTGTTTTTTATTTACTACTAAGTGTTGTTTTAAGTTAAAAAAATTTTTAATTCAAATTAGGTGCATGGGTTTTACCATTCCCCTTTATATTGCGCAATGATGGTTTTAATGCAAATGTAAGAGCATTTGACTCATACGTAGTAGAATCACTGAAATTACACCAATGGTGTTTCATAACTCATGCATGTGTGTGTATTTCATCCTCACGAGAACAGTGGAAACGCTGCACCAAACTCACTGAATTGTTTTTATTTCACTTCCTGATATGCACACACCTACTGACACTCTCTACTTCCTACTTACTGGTGAGTAAGGAAGACTGAAAGGAAAGGGAACAATGGGATGGCCTAAGTTTCCCTTTCTTTCTATGTCATCATTTTTGGTGGCTGGCTAACACAGGAAAGCAACATGAATAACAAAGGCTGTATGATAAGTTTCCTCGGTTGTCTGTGTCTCTTGGAATGCCACTGCCCTTTCTCTGTGACCAAAGGAACTTCTAGTTTGAACAAAAAGCATGGTCTCTTTGGACGGTGCCCCAGCTTAATCACAGGCATCACAGGCGTCCCTTGCACTCACTGCGAGTCTCTCCGAATGTCCGTGCAGTGTGGGCCCACCACAATTCTACGCTCGTGGGGCGTTGTGAACACTGAATGGTGGACGCCCACAATGTGTGTATCTCTCCTGCCCATATGCATGATCCATTGCCTCATCAGACTTCACTTCCAATACACAAGTTCAAGGACAAAATTAAGAATTTGAAGACGGTGAGAGCAGAGCATTAAGACAAGAGAGGAGTGCTTCTGAGCATGGGGCCGTACATACACGGTAAGCGTGTTAAGGGAAGCCATGAAGCAGGCATCAAAAATGCATATACTAATGATACGGGGTGGAAAAGGGGTTCAGAAAAAAGCCTCCACAGCCTTGGCTTCAGGGATGGGAAAGCCAAGCGCAGCAACTGGGAGATTTTGCATAACTATGGCAACTTGACTAGCTTCACAATTACATTAAAAAGCTGTGCTGCCAAGGGAGGTTGGCATGTTTAACCTACATTGGGGGGCGGGGGGATGGGCTTGCTGCACCTGCGCAAGAATGGGAAGTCCGTTCACTCTGTGTCACAGGGCCACGCCTGCCCAGAATAGCAATGACAGCTGGAGAAAGGCAGGAGATGCAGAGAATGGGCAGGTGTAACCCATTGTGGGGGGAGTCGGAAATGAGTTCGCGCGGGAAGATCCAGGCCGGAATTTAAACTAGGCGCCGCAGCCATGCGCTCTTTTCTCTTGGCCATGCGCAAAGTAGTAGTGAAGGAGGAGGCACGCTGTCCGTTGTAACGGATTTTTGCTTTGTGACTTAGAAGGGAGAAGTAAGCAAGCAGCCAGGCAGTTTATAGCGATGAAGGAGGCCATGCGGCCTGGACTAATAGGAAAGGAGATACTGCTGCTGTGATCATGCCTGCTCTAGCTGACTCTGGAGCGGCAAAGGTCTTCCTTGCAGGTGGCTGCCTTGCTACACCTGGATTTTACCTGGACTCTCGGGACTTGGGCCTTTCCTGGACTGTTATATGGAGGCTGATGATCACATACCCCAGATCCTGAAGGAAAGAGCAGCTGTGTGAGGATGGCAACTCTGGTACCTTCCAGAGGAACTGGAGAACTGTGTGTGCAGCTGTATTAAGACCAGATAAGAACATGGGAAACTTTGGGGGACTTTTTGGCTAGTAGCCTGCTGGGGAGCTTGGGAAATGCTGGGTCTCACAGGAAAACTTCGAGCTGAGCTGCTCCGAGCGTCCCCAAGGTTGGAAATATTGTAAATAAAGACATGCTGCTTCCAGCATGAATTGTTGGCTCATTCACCAAGGCTCCACGTGGACAGGTCCTGGTCTGCTTGGTAACACTAATAGGGTGGCAAGGACCTAGTGTATACACATCCTCTGACACAAATCCTCTACTCAGGCACATCCTTCATTGTCCCCAAAACTTCTCTTGCAGAACACAAGTTCAAAGATAAAAGTCATTAAAAATTTCAAGACTATAGCAGAGCATTAAAGTGAGTAAATAAGCCTTCTGGCACAGGGCCTTGTGCAACTAAATAGGTCACACACCCAGGAAACTGGTCCTGGTTCCAAGCCAAACAGGCAGAAGCTGCATGGCCTTTTATGACCTGGCACAGAAAATTACAGTACAGAAGCTTCATTTCCACCCTATTCTGGTGTAAATGGCACAGGGCCCCCAGCCCAGGTTCAGTGGGTCTATGGTCATAGAGTATGAAAGATGGGAAAGAGTATCAAAGGATACACAGGCTTTTTAAAAGAAAAAGAAAAATAAACAATAAAACCATACACACACACACCCATTTTGGGTGGTAATGTGGCCAAATAAAGATCATATTTCCCAGATTCCCTTGATAGTAAGGTATGGCATGTGACCAGGTTCTGGGCAACGATACGTAAGAAGAAATGTCATGTCGGGAAAATGGGAAAGCTGGCCCAGTCAGGAGGTGGACCCCCTTTCCTCTCCCCTTTCCTTTCATCTGAGGTGCAGGCATGATGGTTGGAGCACCAGCAGTTTGGACCAGGGGAATGAAGCTACAAACTGAGCTGGTAGGGCAGGACAATAGAAGAAGGTTGGATTTCTCTTAATCATGGAGTTGCTATACCAGCCCTGCACCACCTTACACAAGAAACAAACTTTTATCTTATTTAAGCCAGTGTTGGCTAGAACTTAAAATCTTAACTGATAAACATTTTGTGGGAAGACATGAGATCCCACAAAAGGAACCCAATATGCTGCCTAATGTTAACTCTATTGTGATTCTTTAAAAAAAAAAAAAAGGATTGTTCAAGCAAGTTGGTTTGGTTTGGTTTGGTTTTTAATTACTGTTCTGGCTGTGTACCACCGCTGGTGTGATCTTCTCAGAATTCAGATCTAATCAGTCTCATGCTTAAAATGCCTTCCGAGGCTGTCCGCTGCCACTTGACTCCAGAGTAAAGAACAAAGCCCAGGGGTCCGACCCCTCCCTACCTTTCCAGACTCACCTCACAGGCCGCCGCCTTTTGCTTTCATGCCAAAAGCCTGCCCCTGGGGGCGGACAAGGAGAAAAGCAGGGCCTAGCAACGAGGTCTGCAGTCCTGAGCTGAGCTGCGCTTGACCAGATTCATTGTGGACTTTTCATCTCCTTGAACCAATAAAAATTCTGTTTTGCTCAAGCAACCTGGAGTTGGGATTTTGTCACCTTCAGCTTAGAGAAGCCCAAATGGCACCTGGATGTGGCTGTGAGGGGTTTCAGAAGTCAGCAAAGGATGCACATGTGTATGGTGTGGTCTTTCTTGGGCTTAGCAAGTGAGCCTCAGTCTGGTGATATGTACTGGACAAGTCTTCTCAACTTTTTTTTTTTTTTTTTAAGATTTTATATATTTATTGTTAGAGATGGAGAAGGTGAGGAGAAAGAGAGGGAGAGAAATTTTAATGTGAGAGAGAAATATCAGTCGGTTGCCTCTCACATGTGCCCCAGCTGGGGACCTGGCCCACCACCCAGGCATGTGCCCTGACCAGGAACCGAACCAGGCACTCTTCATTTTGTGGGGACTGCGCTCAACAAAATAAGCCACACAGGCCAGGGCTATTCTCATCTCTTCTGAAAATCACAGGCAAATGAGGGTCCCCAGAGCCCCGGTTCTGAGACAATGCCTTCCTCTAAATTACATAGGTGGAAACATTTATGGGTAATGAATATGTTCGTTATCTTGACTGTGGTGATGGTTTCAGGGGTGTATACACATGTTGAAATTTATCAAGTGATTCGCTTTAAATATATGCAGTTTATCACATGCCAGTTTTACTTTGATAAAGTTGTTCTTTAAAGTTACTAAATTAGACATTAGATAAAACAAAAGCCATCATTTTCTCTTTGTGCCCAAATTTCCTCATACATAGCATCAACCAGACATGCGAGTCTGTCTGAGAAAAGTCCAGCCACTATTAATATAACAAGAACAGTTTGCGCAATATCAATGTAACCTAGCAGCCAAGGAAGATGGACTGAAGTGTGCATTTGTGAACAATGATACATACCTTCACTGTACTCAGTGGGGCCAGTAGATGCCATTGAGCGAGCACATGTACTGTGTGGCCGTCGCATTCAAAATGAGGAAGAAAGTAGAGGAACAAATCTGCCTCCAATTTTGCATTAAGCTTGAATATTCCTTTGCAGAAAC
Source organism: Pteronotus mesoamericanus (assembly GCF_021234165.1). Taxonomy (NCBI): domain Eukaryota; kingdom Metazoa; phylum Chordata; class Mammalia; order Chiroptera; family Mormoopidae; genus Pteronotus; species Pteronotus mesoamericanus. The sequence goes on along the minus strand of NW_026555105.1, from coordinate 21,317,390 downwards.
AATTCCGGTGATTCGGAAGGCTTTCAGGGACGATACAATGAGTGCAGCACAAATAAAAGTGTGGTACAGATGCCCCAAAGATGGTTGAGAATCTGTTTAAAGCGATCCATGTTCTGGAAGGCCTGTAACAAGCAGACACCCGAGAATGTGGAACGTGTATGGGCTGCAATCCACAAAGATCGGTGACTGACAGTGCAAGGACTGGAAGCTGATCTGAGGATTCCAAAAACTACTGTGTCCGAGGTTTTGATGCAGGATCTTGGCATGGCATGTGTCATGGCAAATTTTTTTCCACGGTTTCTGCTACCAGAGCAGAAGGAACATCATGCTGCAGTTGCTAATGACTTGAAAACCGCTACTGATTTCCTCAAGAGCCAGATTTCCTCAAGAAGTTCATAACCAGAGATGAATCATGGGTGCCTGCTCTGAAGGGGAATGAAGCATCATTGTCCTATGTACAATGTTTCTTGTATCTTATATCTTCTTCAATAAATGTCTCTATTTTGCATAGTATGTGGATGTATACTATCTGGACAGACCTACCATTTAGAATTGAGAAAATACAGTACTTTATTTAATCCTCATAGTTCAGCAAGTAATTGTCCCTGTTCTTTAAATGAGCAAATGAGATGAAGCGATTTGCCATCACTTTTCCATCCTGCCCCGACTCCTTAGAAAGCACATCACAAAACTATAACCGATCCAGTATGGCACAGGTATGAGAACTAGCAAATGATGCTCATGAATAACCCATGTGATGTGTATGTATTCTTTATTGATATCACTTAGCTTTAGAGAAGAAAACAACAATTAACCAGACTTGTTGGCATTTTGAAGACTACATTAAGAGGTACACCTGGGGAGAAGGGAGGACTGGATACTCAGAGAGCGGGGGAGTTGCTCTCAAAGGGACACTTCCTGGGGACTCCTGTCCCAGCAGCCATGAGGTGGAAAGAGCCTTTAGCCCTTGGGTGGCCCACATCCAAAGGCCCCCCTGCGGACTCACCCCCATCAAGCTATGGGCCCCCGGACCCCTGTATGAGTAGACACCAGGCTTTTCTAAGCTCCTGTGATAGTTGTGATTTGTAATAATATATAGATTTGGTCTTGTGGGAAAAAAGGGGCCACATGCAATACCCAACAAGCTCAGGAGAGGCCTGTGTGCAGCTCTACAAACTCAGAGACCTAAAGTAACCGCAAAGGATGGTCTGAAATTAAAAATTTCTAACTAAAAGCAGTTCAAGGCGGTAGTCACGTCCTAGGCCGGCATCTTTCCCTGAGAAAGGTCAATCTTTACCTTCACCGAGCCTGTCTGCTGTCCTTTCGCATCTAAGATAACAGACCTCTGGAATGTCAGGATAGTTTCCTTTTTCCAGACCCCTCAGGGCATAATCTCCCACCAGAGCGATCACTACCGGAGCCCCTCATTGTCATCTTGCTCTCCCACACACCATCTCTGTGATAATAAGTGTTCATTGTTAACTACTCTGTACCCACTAATGTAAAAGAAGTATGTGTCTCTCCATTTTACTCTTTGTCCAGTGTTAGAGATGTCCCCACTTGGCTTTCTCCCACCTCCCAAATCTATCACCGGTGGATTTCATGTAACTCTCTTATGTCTCCTCTTCTGATTGTAATGTATAAAATAAGGCGCTGAACTGCCATTCTCCGGCATTTCTCAGTCCATTGAGATTTTTGCTTCCTGGCAACTGTCTCCATTTTGGTTCAAATAAACTCATAAAAAATTCTCTGCAGCTTTGACTGTTCCTTACGTAGACGGTCTTCACCCCATTTCTGGCTCAGAGCTCCCAAAACCCATGGAATTTTCTAAGCGATACAAGCATCCTTTGCTATACTTGGTCTTTCACCATTCCTTTCTGAAGTTGCTCCAGAGCCATAAAGATGAAAGGAATGTCTTGTTCTGTCACCTGAGTTTGTGTCAATGAGATGACTTCTGGGAAGCCCCAAAGGATGGTACCCCGTGCTGGTAATCTTTGGAACTTCCAGTCCCCCAGGGGAGACAGATGGAAGGTTGACTTGATCACCAGGGGCCAATGAGTTAATCGGTTATGACTATGCAGTGAAGTCTCCATCAAGAATATGGGGTTCAGAGAGCTCCTGCGTTGGTGAACACAAGGAGGTTTGGGGAGACTGGTGCACCCAGTGAAGGCGTGGAAACTTCCACATACCTTGCCCTTTGCTTCTCTTCCATCTGGCTGTTCCGTCCTATCCTTTTACTGTAAACCTGAGATCTAGTAAGTAAACTGTTTTCCTGAGTCTGTGAGCAACTCCAGCAAATAAGTTGAACCCAAGGAGGGGATTGTGGGAACCTCCTATTTATAACCAGTTGTCAGAAGCACAGGTGACAACCTAGACTCGGGGCTGGTGTCCGAGGTGGAGGGAGGGCAGCCCTGTGGGACCCGATGCTGACTCCAGTTAAACAGTGTCAGTATCAAGTGAAATTACAGGACACCCAGCCAGCGTCACCGGATGGCTTGATGTGTGGCAAGCGCGCACGCCTGGCATCAGAAGTGAAGGGCGCCGTGCTGTCGAGGCGCACGGGGAACAGAGGAGCCCCGGGAGCGCGGCTTTCCTTCACGGCCCGCAGCGCTCCCACCCCCGACAGGTGCAGGGACCGTGCCCTCAGATATTCCTCAGTCACAAGTCCCAGGGAGGACCCACCATGGGAACTGTATCCTGGCCTCCAGATTCCTTTTGCCCCTCAAGCTGTCCCAGGTGACACTTCCAGGCTCAGGCCAGAAGCCTAGCCCTGGGGCCATGCCTGCCCTCCTACCTCCCCTGCTGCCCCCCTATGCCTGCCTGGCCCTCAGTCCTCCCCCCGTCCAGCCCTTCAAGCCCAGGACCCAAGGGATGTGAGGACGCAGTTAATTAAAGTGATCCCAGAAGCGAGACAGAGGCCCAGAGAGGACAAAGGTTTGTGTTCCCTTTTCCACCATGTGCACTACACACATCCCCATCCAGAAACATACACCCATGTGCCCGATACCTGCTGCAGAATATTCACATCCACGTACCTAATACAGACAATGAGCCCACAGCAGCCGGAAGGCTGTAAAGACAGCTGTCAGAGCTAATAATGGACGGCCACTCAGTGTCTGTGTGACCTGAAGCTAACCACACACCCTCTCTGTGCCTTGTGTCCCCTTCTGTAACAAGCCGGTGTTAAGAGCTGCTCACGGATCACTGGAGGATTGAACAATTGTCAGACCGTGGATCCCTTTGGCATCTCATAAAGCCACAGAGCCCTTCTCAGAATAATGTTTTCAAATGTTGAAAAAATGTGTATTATATTATGAAGGAAACAAATTATATTAAAAACATAGTCATGAAAATATTTTTAAAGAACACAACTGTGATATAGTACCATACATGCTTCTTTATTAACACTTAAATAACAAGATCAAGTGGTGGATCTCCTAAGTACTGTTATTTCAAAGTAACGATGAGTATTAACATTGTGAGATATCTGCAGCCGCTGACAGAATATGAAAGTAGCTGTGTTTTCTGGTGGTGATGAAGTTCCAGCCACTGCTGATACCATGGTGGTTTGTGTCCTACATTCATAATTAAAGGAAGTGCTGAATTTAATTAATGCTGAGTGAAGATAAATTTCATTCGTGGACCCCAGTAACATCCCAGGTTAAGAATCCTTGAATTACATGTAAAATGCTTGGACTACCATCTGGTACATAACAAGTGGTTGAGAAATGTTATGATTAATCTATCTTATTAGCAATATAACCCATTTAAGTATAGTTAAAATTATAACTATATGATTAAGATGTTTTAAATATAATGTATAAATAACGAAAGAAAACTTCTGGGAGAAAAAAATGTCTATGATAACGTGTCCAGTTTGAGCCAGATTGAACTTGTCGATCTAACTGGAGCACTATCTGGGGTCTTTGAAAGGGGGAAGGAATCCTCCCAGACCCTCTAGTGTTGACTCAGACTGAGAAACAAAAGCAGCCTTGCCCACCCGGGAGCTGGCCTGGGTAGGGACCAGCCAGGCCTGGGGGTTACTACGAATTGTCTGACACAGGTAATGTAACCATAAGCAATTTTACAGAGCACCAACGTCAGACAGGGTATTCTCTGACTCATGAATAAAGAGAAAAACAAGACCACTCTGTAATGATGTCTGAACAGAAAATGTGAACATTTCAAACCACAGAAATAACCCAGCTTCCCCCCGTCCTGGCTCATACAGTGACTGCTGCCTCTTCACCACTAACCAGCTTAGCCTAGCTCTGCCTTTTCTAGAGAGAAGATTTATCAAGATCCAAACAATATAATTACTCCCACGGCCTGACAGCATCCAATCTAGAGAAAAACCCCACTCCTGTGAACTCAGAATCACCTAACATAAGCCCCGATCCTGTGAGAAGCCCCTTCTAACACCCTGAGATGCCCCAGGGTTCCCTGAGGCACATCTTCTGTCACTACGAAGGGTGGTAAGTCCCACGTGGCTGACTTCAGGTGGCTTCTGGTGGCCTTAGGCTGGAAGGCATGAACAGAAAATTATTTATTCATATACACTCAGAAAATGAGGCCTCAGCTCCTTAAGCTTATAATTCCCAAAAGACTAAACTCTGAAACAAAATTACAAATTAAATACTAACACACTAAAAACATCATTATTATTATTATCGTCCTTATTATTATACGCAGGCAATGTTATATGTAATGTCCCTGCTTCACTCATTCAATTCTCACAACCTTCCTGTGAAATAAACTTTGGTCCCTTTAGGATTAGGTTTGACTTCATTTAACAGAAAAATCAAATCACAGACCTGCAAAAAGAAAGTGGCTTGCGCAGCAGTTAGCTTTTGCTACCTAACAAACTACCTCGCCGCTCTGTGGCTTAAACTAACCAGTGATTTGCTCATGACTGCGGGGTAGGTGTTGGACTGGGCTCCGTGGGGACGGCTGGTCTCTGGGCCCGCCAGCCACCCGCAGGAAGCGGTGGTCGGGGGCCTCACGCACAGTGCTGCTGTCTGGCCTTAGGCAAGGGTAGCGGAGGGAACTGGGCCACACGGTTGCATCCCCTGGCAGGCAAACCTGCGCTGGCTCTTATGACGCTGGCTCTTATGACGGTCTCAGGGTCCCAGGGGCGGCAAGCCCCACACATAAGCCCTTTCAAGCTCTGGCCTTTGCCCATGGATCAAAGCAAGTCAAATGGCCCAGCCCAGATTCCAGGGATGGAGAAAGAGATTCGGGCTTTGATGAGAGAAGCTGCAAAGTCACATTACAAAGGGGTGAGTATGCATGAATGGGAGGAATTTAAGACCTTAGTTGCAAAATACCTACTTCGGTGTGTTTTTCCCTTGTGCTAAGAAGTCTGGGAGCCAACTCAAAGAGCTCCCAATGACCAAATGTGGAACAATTTGAGAAGAAAAAAAAAAGTTCAGTGGTACTGGATTATAACGCAAAGAATAAAATAAATATCCATGAGTCTATACTGATATAAATAAATAAATGAATGAATAAAGAAACAGAAAAGCTTACTCTCCCATACAAAAGAATTCCAAATAATTTATGTAGATACACCACACTTAGGGAGGGAACATAACTCCCCCCGCCTTACGTGTGGGCTGTGCACGACCACCTTACTCCAAAGAGCACAGCCTGGGAAGGCAGCGAACAGAAGGAACTGCGCAGCGAAGAGACCGACAGTAATCAAGGTTCACGTCCAACTGGTAAGTCCCGGGGACGGCGTGCCTTCCCGCTGTGCGATGGGGGAAGTGGGTCACTTTACCTCCGTAATTTTCTCCCCAGAGCACAGTCTCCTGGTATCATCATAAGAAATCATCAAAGCCCAACTGAAGGACATTTTACCAAACACCTAACAAGGTCGTCAAAACAAGAAAAGTCTGAGAAACTGTCACAGCCAGGAGGAGCCTAAGGAGACATGGCAACTAAATGCAATGTGGTGTCCTGGATAGGATTCTAGAACCAAAAAGGAACATTCAAGGAAATCGGAATGAAGTATAGACTTTTCAGTTAATAATAACATGGCAATATTCTCATTAATTTTGATAAATGTACCATAAGATGTTAGTAATATGACAAACTGGGTATGGGGTATATAGGAACTTTGTACCATCTTGGCAATAATTCTGTAAATCTAAAACTGTTCTAAAATTAAAACTTTGTTTTATTTAAAAATAAAAAAGTCTGGAAAGATCAAGCCAGGCCAGGGGTGATAGCATCTCCATGGGGTCATCCACGTCTTAGGTTTCCTACAACTTCATGTGGCTTCATTTTTGCTATGTGGCTTCATCGTCAAGGTCACTTCTTGATCCAAGATGGCTGCTGGGTCTCCAGCCTTAATGAGTGAGTCCCACGTAGGACTACAGTCTGTCCTCAACTCCCAACAATGCTCTGCCCTCCCAATCATCACATCGGCCAAAGGGGGTTGGGTGGCAGACACCAGAAAGTTACTAACCAAGGAGCCATCCGTGGATGTACAGGAAGTGGTTCCTGGGATGGGAGAAGAGCAAATCCTCATCATGAGTGCTCCTCGGTGGTCTCTGGGGGACTTAGTGGCAGAGTAGCTGTCCTCTCTAGGGAGCTGGCCAGGGATGACGCACCTCCGACCACTCTCTGCCTGTGTGCCCACCATTCGAGTTCAAATTCCCAGGAGAAACTGTTGCCTGCCCAGCCTGCTGTCAGGTGTCTGTTCACACCAGGGGATCAGCTATGGTCAGAGGACAGCATGCATAAATCGGACCCAGCTAGTGGGTCATTGTAGTGATGTGTCTGACACACAGTCCCGCCACTGGCCATTTGCACAAGCTATTGCCATCCCTGTAGAGAAAAACAGGATGTAGTTCCTAGACCTGGGAACAAAAATAAATGCATATTTCTGTTTTAATGCATATTTTTGCTTACAAGGACAGTGATATTTGGGCCAGCAGTTTAGATGGGTGCAGGGACAGAGAGTTGAGGGAAAAGAACTAATTTTGTTTTCCCAGAAATGTATGCAGGAACAAAAATGTTCCCAGCCCACAAACATCTGTCTCCAAGGAAACCAACTTCCCTCAACCCGGGAGGCTCTGCCCTGCTGCCCTTTCCAGCAGGCATTACCTCACTCACTCACTCGGAATGATGACAGTGACGATGATAAAGACAGCTGACATTTTTTAAGGCACTCAGCTGGGTATCTGACCTGCATCTCTCATGGAATGGTAGGCATTATTATTAGCCCTGTTTCGCAGGTGAGAAAACTGGGGCTCAGAGAACTTAAGTGATTTATCCAAGGTCACACGCAAATAGAGCTAGAATTCAACCCCAAGATGGTCAATTGTTAGGGCCCCCAAAACAGATCTAGGGTACAAAATCATTTAACAGATGGGGAAAACGTGGCCCATAAAAAGAAAGAGGTCGGGGCACGTATTTGCGCGCGTTGACGGGGCCTCTGTCCAGAGCCCCGTGTGCCTTAGCTCACCCACTGCCTGAAGCGAAGCATGGCTCCTGCTTCGCAGATGTGGACACCGCAGCTCAGCGATAGGAAGCCCTTGGGCCAGGGCCCCACAGCTGATGAGGGGCAGGGCTGGGATGCTACCAGAGTCCCGCTGACTTAAGCTTGTGCTTTGTCCCTCTCCTGTGAGTTCCCAGATTCAGTCAGGTCTGGCGCCCGCACCCCTGGGCCATGCCGTGCTGTGGGGGTGAGGGCTCTACCTACTGGTCACCTGGGAGCCAGGTGGGGGGCCTGCGGGGAGCCTGCCTGAGCTTGCTCCCCAGGAAGATGAGGGAATTCAGTGGGTGGCCAGGAACCGAGAAGGGAGGGGGTAGCAGAGGGGCTGGCACCACAGCCTCTGAGGAGAGGCGAGGCTGGGTCTGGCAGAGTCTCCTGGGGCCACTTCTGCCTGACCTCACCTCCCTACGAGAACCAGGATTCAAGTCCCACCTGTTCTCTGGGCTAAAGTTTCGCCATTTGTACATAAGGAGGTTGGACTCAATGGGTGCTAAGGACTCTCTTAGCTCTGACATTTTCGGGTTCCAGGATGCCTGTATTAGTCATCTACTGCTGAGTAAAAAGTATCACAAGCTTTTTCAGAAGTCTGGGCACAGCATTGCTGGGATCTCTGCTCAGGGTCTTGCCAGGCTGAGATCAAGCTGTGGCCTGGGCTGTCCTTCTGTGGAGGTTCAGGGTCATTCGGGCTGTCAGCAAAGTTCCGTTCCTTGTGGCTGCTGGCTAGAGGTCACTCTCAACTCCTAGAGGCCACCTCAGGTCCCTGTTTGTCCCCACTCGCTCATCAACACTTCCCCTGCAGGCTGCCCTTTAGAGTAGGTCCAGAAGCTGACACTCCTCACCGTCCACCTCGTCCAGCCCGCCCCAGCCCTTTCCTCTCCTGCCAGGACTGGCGTAGTGGCCTCCTTGCTGCCTTCCCTCCTTCCTCGTTGTTGCCCTGCAGCTCGGTCTCCGGTCTCCGCTTGGCAGCCTGGGGTAGGGGCTGGGGGTGGGTATTAAAATACAAGTCTGATCCCATCCCACGTCTGCTCAGACCCTCCCACGGGTTGTCAGGGTAACCCCAATGGCCTTGCCAGGCCCTACGCTGTCCAGCCCTGTTACGCTCTGACTCCCCCGCCAGCCCTCGCCCCGTCGCTCACTCCACTCCCGCCACACTGATCTCCAGGCTGCTCCTCACCTCAGTTGGCCCTGCAGACAAAAGCTCCCCAGGACCCCCTTCTCACCTCCTCCCAGCCTCTGCTGAAATGTCACCTGAAATGTCAGCTGACCATCCTACTTTAAAGCACAATCCCCCCTTGTAGTTAAGTTAAACGTACACTTACCGCAAGGCCCAGCCATTGCACTCCTGGGCGTTTACCCAAGAGAAATGAAAACATATGTGTGCACAAGGAGTTGCACATGAATGTTTACAGTAGCTTTATGCGTAAGAGCCAAAAAGCGGAAACAACACGATGTCTATCAATAGGCTGATGAATAAACAAGAATGAGACATTTAATCCGTAGAATACTACTCAGCAATAAAAACGAGCAAACACACAAGAGCATGGATGAAATGTAAATGTATTGTGCAGACAGAAAGAAGCCAAATTCCATTTGTATCAACCTCAGAAAAAGATAAACCCAATTGACAGTGAAAGGAAACTGACCAGCAGTTTCCAGATGGAAAGTGGGCGGGAGGTGGGGACCGTCTACAAGGGGGTCTGAAGGAACTTTAGAGGTTGGTAGAAATAGTCTATAACTTATCTGAAGTGGTGGATACACAGATGTCTACAAATGTCAAAACTCACTAAATTATATCTCTAAAATGCGTCAATTTTATTATCAATTATACCTCCATAAAAAGGGAAAAAACCCCGGAGTCCCTGCCTCCCTTCGCTGCTTCTTTCTCTCCATGGCATTTCCACTCTCTGATAGGCCCTGCGTAGCTCTTGAATGTCAACCCAACAAGAACAGGAGATTTTATTTGCTTTGTTATCTGCTGTATCTTTGGTATTTAGAAGAGTATTTGGCATGTAGCAGGGGCTTAATGAGTATTGGGTGGATGGATGAACGGATGTATGGATGGACGGACGGACGGATGGATTCAGTCCCTGAAGGTTTGGAGCTAGTTAATGGGCTGGCTGTTTTGAAGTGTCCATACGCACACCTGGAGGTTGCAAGACAAACATCAGACCAGCAGGGCCTGTGAGACTGCAGGAAACGTAAGCCTCCATTTGGGGCTGTGTCATCACTCAGGCATTTGGACAACGCCATACCTGGGGCCGTGTCATGCCCACCACCAACGCTGGCAGGAGGCCCAGCCCGGAACTTGATGCCCATTGGCTGGGGGTTCCTGTGGGTGCTGTGCATGTGGAAACCAAAATATTACTATAGGGTGGAGCCACAAAACCAAGCTGGGCAGAGCCTAGAATGCAGTCTGTGGGTGCCCCAGGGTGGGAGGAGAGGGAGCTGACTGAGCTGGCAGTCGTATCTGTTTCAGGTTTCTTGTTGTCTGCTTTATTTTACTTTATTTTACATTTTTTCTGCATAGCTAATGTAGTCACATGATTCGAAATTCAAAAGGTATATAAAGAAGTGAAACCCCTCCCACCCCTGGCTCCAGCCAGCTGGTTTCTCCACAGGCAGCCAGTGTGTAAGGTCCCCTGAGCAACTCTCCAAGGAGATTATATGCCAGTACAGGACACGAGTGTGTGGACACACGCTGCAGTTTCCACAAGCACAGCACACCATGCACAGGCCATTCCACACCTTGCTTTGTTCACTGAGCCGGGTATCAGGTGTCTTGACGTTCCACATCAAGCGCACACAGGCCGTCTTTGCGATGGCTGCATGGAATTCCATTGCTTGGCCAGAGTTGATTTAATCACTTCTCATGGATCGGCATTTATTACTCTTTGCTATTACAAATGATGGTGTAATAAATAACATTATATTCTTTGAATGGGAGTATTTTACATTTAAACAATTACTTTCCTATATTTAAACAGTGAGACAATAACCTACTAAACGTTTTTGAGATCTTGATTCTCATGAGAACTTGGAACTTTGGTCCCACTGAGCCCACATTCCTGAGGGGCGCGCTTGGCTGGGACACGGCCACCGTGCCCCTTGAGCCAGGCAGGCCCCTGCATTTACCACTGACTGTCTCCCCTCTCCAGTTTTGCCAAGAGGAATATGCAGACTCAGACAGGGAGCAGAGCATCTGCCCGAATAAACACCACTGGGCCTCAAGGAGCCCAGAAGGATGGGTGCTATGGTCTCAGCCACCTTCGAACTTACCTGCCTCTCTGCCTCTGCTCTCTCCCAGAGGTGTGACCTTGGGCAAGTGGCTTCAGCTTCCTGTGTCTCCATTGGTACCCACTTCACAACGGTGCCCACTCCGAGGAATGAACTCCCCTAAGAGCACTTTGCTCTGTGCTGGGCACACAATAGGCGACTAATTAAATGTTTGAAACCCAGTCCTAGCTAAAGCTAGTTCTGATAATATCCAGGGATTTTGCTATTAAGGGATTTGTCCCATTGGCAGACACTGAGGTGGAAGGTCGATGGAGACCCAACAGTCCACCCAAAGTAGCAAAGGTGGGATTTGAACCCAGGGAGCCTGGCTCTAGGTGCTATTAACTGTCATGCCCTATCAGGGACCAAACATCCAGGGGACCAGTGGTGAAGGGAGGGTATCGATACTAAGGCTCAACCTCAGTCATGCCACCTTACACACACACACACACACACACACACACACACACACTGTCAGGACAGGGCAGGGCCAGACCTAGGTACCAATAGTAACTGTACTACGTCCTAGCTGTGTGAACTCCAATGAGGCAGCTGTCTCTGAGCCTCAGTGTCCCCACTGGTACAGTAGCTACCATGCAGGGTGAAATTAGACACGGACTGAGAGAGAGAGTTTAGCAAGCTGCAAAGGCTGTAGGCATGTAGGGGATTAAGGGATTTATATGGCCAGTGGACACTGAGGGAGGAGGGCGAGGTGGGGAGGGAGTTTGGGGACATCCAAGAGGCCCAGTTTGCCCTTAAGAACCTCCCAGGACTGCAGGGCCCAGCTGTCAGGCAGCCTCGATCCCAGCCCAGCGCCAGGCTGGCAGGCTCCAGACAGAGCCCCCTGGCTCCAGCTGGATGCCACAGTGAGGGTAAGGGAACAACCTAGGGACTACGCTAGGCTATTTTTGTCCCCAGGAGGGCCACAGAGAAGGCCCCAGCTCCTTTCCTCCCCCTCCCCCCCCCGGGCCTGTCCCACAGCCTAGAGACTTCCTTTCCAAACCTGGAACCTACCAAAGACAACAGGGGCCCCATAGGACAGCTGGGGAAACCAAGCAACAGAAGGGCGAACAATATACGTAGGTGACTGATGGGCTGGAACCCAGACTTCCTCACTTCCAGGAGCCAGTTCCTTCCAGCATGCCATTGGCTCACTTGTTTTCACTCTTTCCTTCATCCCACAAATGTTATGGAACACCTACCACTCCCCAGGAAACAGGGACACAGCCTAAAGCAGGGAAAGTCCCTGCCTCCTGGAGCTACCTGGTTTCTGGTGAGAGAAAGAGACAGGAAACAGACAACATGTAAGTTAGAGGGTGAGGTGTATTTTTCTAGGAAAAATAAACAAACAAATAAACTAGGGTGGGGAAGCAGTGACTGCTGGGTACTGATGTTTTAGCTGGGGAGGGCAGTAAGTAGGTGGGTCAGAGACGATCTCTCTACGCAGGTGACATGCAGGCAGAGAACTGAATGAAGGAGTGAGGGAATGAATCATGTGGATGAGGGGGACAGGATAGATACTGGCGATGAGCACAGCAAATGCAAAGGGCCCGCGGTAGGAATGTGTCTGGTATATCCCTGGACCATCAAGGAGACAGCGTGACTGTACAGAGTAGGTAAAGGGAAGGTAGGAGGAGTAACAGGAATCCAGGTCACGGGGGTCTCACGGAGCAGCTAGGCCTTTGGGTTTTATTTCAGGCTGCCTGGAAAGACAGACCTTCACATTTACAGTGACTCTCATAACCCCACACAGTCTGGCTCTTAATGCTCCAGGTCTGGCCCCATCCATCTCCTCTCTGTTCCTAGAATCTACTCCTCCCACCACAGGGACTTTGCACATGCTCTTCCTTCAACCTGGTATCTTGCCCCACTCCGATCCCCTCTTCTCCTGGTTAACTCCTACCTACCCTTCACATCTGAGCTCAGCTATCTCAGGCTTCTAGGCTTCGGGGCTTCCCTGGCCAGGTCAGCAAACTTTCCTCCCTCCAGGACCACAAAAATTATTGGGTGATCAATTCATATCTGTCCAAAACTAGACAGAGCCTCCCAAGGGCAGGTGTTTTGGCTCATTTTGTTCACCACCAGACCGTCAGGGTGCAGACAGTGCTTGGCCCAGGGCAGGCCCTAATAAATCTGTTGCATTAATGACAACTGAATAGGATAGACACTTTATAAAGACCTCGTTTCATTCGATTTTATCCAGTTTACGAAGCTCAGAGTGATGAGGCAGCTTGACTACAGTCAGACAGCAGGTGAGTGGTAGCACCAGGAAACCCAGCTTTTTCTGATTCACAAGCTGGGGATTCCCCCGATACTTTTACTGGCACACATGGGCTATTGTCAGTTGGAAACCGGCTGCGGCAACTCCCCTATGCCTGTACTCCTGCCCTTTTGCAATGTGACCAAGAGATGGAAACTGTTTCTCCATCCCTTGAGTCTGACTTGGCCATGTCATGTTGTCTGGGACATCTGCAATCACGACCAGAGGCACTGGAGCTTGTCCTTTCTTGATGAGCATGGAACTCTGAAATTACCACGTAAACGATTCCAAGCTGGCCGCATAGAGGTGAACTGAGGCACCCGAGCGACGAGCCCGCCAACTGCCAGACATGTCAGGGAGACTCTCCAAGACTGCCCAGCCCCCCACTGACTGCAACTACAGGAGCAGGCCTGGGTATGACCAGAAGAGCTGCCCTGCTGAGCCCAGACTGCCAATTCACAGAATGATAAATTGTTGTCTTAGGCCACTGGGTTTAGGGTGGTTTGTTAAGCGGGAAAGACAGATACACATACCTGTCAATACACACTGTGCAGACAACACCTATACATATATGCATATAAATGTACGTTAATGATCTCCCATTGAAAATCTGTCAGCACCCACACAGACACTCACACACCTCTTGCAGGTCACACACGCACACACACACACACACACCCCCCAGCCACCACCCAACCCCACACACATCTTTATTCCAACCATTCTCCTGGCCGCTCTCATGTCGATGTAAATGCCAACCTGGAAATGGGAGGGTGGACGTTGTCCAAGCTCTCTGTCCCGGGCACTGGCCAGCACAGTGCACTGTGTGCAGGACGTCCCAGAAGACATTTATTGAATGAACAGACAAATAAAGCAAAAGACGAAGAGCAGGCCGTAGTGCGACAGGTAAGGCTGAGGGGTTCCCATGGGTAAACAGCGAGGCCCGGCAGCAGGGGCCACGGCATCAGTTTTTTCCCTCCTCGAGACGCACGTGGGCAGGGACATACCGTGGTGCTCACAAATGCTTATCTTACAAGTTGTTCTTGTGCTTGAGATTCTATTTTTAAAACTGGTCCCTCTGCTTTTATTAAAGTGGAGGTTGTTAAAGAGCACGTAAAGGGTTACGGGAAAACAGATGGAACCAATAAATTATCCTCTATGTGTAACTATGGGAAAACTGAAGGCATCTGAGAATTAAGGGAGGTTTATGAAAAAACTGAGGGAATGAAAAGCAAAGCAGGTAGGCAGTAAATCCAGGAAAAAAACAAAGAGCTTCACAAAAAGGAAATGTAACCATAACGTGTGATTTGGCTTGGCAGGTAACAATTCTTATATAGTTATAATGTAAATAACACTATTCATTTAATGGGAAATCATGACAAATGTAGATTGAAAGGAGAGGAATGGTGAGTACAGTTAATCTTTCTTGATACTAATTATAAAAAGAAACAGTTTTAACCACTCACTGGGTACTGTGCATTACTCTAGGCATTTTACATAATGAATCCTCTCAACTATCCAGCAACTTAAATATTTGTAGTATTCTCATTTTATATATGAGGAAACTGAGGCACAAGAAGGTTAAGTCACTTGCCCCAAGTCATAGGTTCAGTCAGGGGAAGAGCTGGGGATTCAAGCCCAGGCAGGCAGGCTGCAGAAGCCATATGTGAAGACATGAGACCAGAAAGTAGGTAAATATTTGCCTAAAATTAATTTTTAAAAGAAAAGCAGCAGGAAAAGCATGTTACTTAGAAATGTGGAGAAAAGTATCAGAAGAAATTGTTAAAAGAGCTGAATGTGGTCGCTTGGGGGCGCTGGGCTGGGAGTGAGAAGGACAGGGCAGGGGAATGTTTTTTATTTGTACTATGTAATTTTTATAGACACATACCCATGAAGTGGGGACAGGAATTGACAGAGAAGGAGCATGAGGGAACTTTCTACATTGATAGTATTGTGTCTGTACCCTGATTGGAGTTTTAGGTATAATATGCTCTTGTGTGAACTCAGGAAGATTTAAGATCTGTGCATCTTACTGTATATAAACCTTATCTTCCCTCTGAAAAGATAAAAGAACTGTAAACAAATACTATTGAACTATAGCTAATAATATGCATGTTAAAGTGCCTTTAAGGGGAAGTATATTAATGTTTGCTACTTCAAAAAGATAAGCTGTCTTAATTGATGGATTGATGGATAGATGAATAGATGCCTGATAAAGCAAATCTAACAAAATATTAAGAATTGTTTACTTAGTAGGTAGGCATATGTGTTCACTGTATAATTCTTCCAAATTTTCTTTAAGTTTGAAATTTTTCTTCATAAAGTGTTGGAGGAAATACATGACTATATTACCTGAAAAATAATATTAAATTTTTAAAAACCTGAATGGGGTGTTCTGCCTTGGGCCTGGACGGACACACACAACTCTAGGCTTCCTGGTTGCACGTCTAGCTGGCAGGGACAACTGTCACCATGATCTCACCCATGTCCCTACCTTATCCTGGGACCCTAGAGTCAGGGACCTATAGCCTAATTCTTCAGTCCCTCCACGCTCCCCCTGAGTGTCATTCAGGATGGGGGCCTCCTTCCCTTGGTCCCTTTGAATGCCTCAGTAGCAGAGCCAGAAGCATTGGATTGTACCAGGGACATAACAGGGCCCTCTAGCTACACCCCATCCTCTGCCAAGAGGCTAAACTGAAGTCTGGCAAGTGGGGTCAGGTGCCTTTCCCAGGGGCCCATCACACTTTCATGACAGAAGTGAACAGCCAGGTTGTCGGTCTCCCAAGCCCACGTGTATATAATTAGCTGGTGGGAAATAGATCAGGGGGCAGATCTCATCTTTGCCTAATTAGGGGCTAGGCAGCTGGGACCAGTCTGGCCTGGGGGAGCTTCTGTGGGGGCCAGGAAGCCCCAGGGGACTGGGCAGCAGCTGCAGACCCTCGGAGGGGCTGAAAGGCAGCGGCTGACGCTCATTGCCCTTCACACTCCAACTGGAGGGGGAACAATAGAAGGGCTGTTTCCATAGATCCCCAAGGCAGAGGCAGGTGAGGCTGTCAAGGCTGGCGGGCTGGTTGGGGGGAACGGTGGAAACCCCAGCTGCTCCCTTCACAGATCCCTACATGGGAAGACGGTAGGCTCCAAACTCCTGGCAGAGGGGAAGTCCTCCTGAACCAGGAAACCTCGGTTGGAGAAGTCAAGGCTCAGACCGGCCCCTTCCCACTTTTAAGAATCCCTCCCTGCTCTCTTCCCAACAGACCCTCCCAATGCCCTGCTCAGCTACCCCAGGCCCAGCTCAGGGGAACCGATCTGGCCTTCAGGGAGAAGTCCCTAAGCATACCGGCTCCATATTACATGACTGTGCTTACTGCTTAGCTGCCTGTCCCCTCCCCATCCCAAGACTACGGCAGGGCCCATGTCTGTCTTGCCTACTGCTGGGCACCCAGTAGGTGCTCAGTAAAGTGACCAGGAAGAAAAACTGCCAGGATGGGGAAGAGGTGAGACATGTGGCAAAAGAATCAGGGAGCCTTCGGGCCACTGACTGCGGGGTGTCCGCAGACCAGAGTGCAGACCTGCTCTGGGGCAGCCCGCAACCTACTACCCCTCCTGCTCTAAGACAAGAGTTGACCTTCTAAGGTGACCCTGAAAGGTCACCCTGAGGATTCGATGGCAGAATGAATGTAAAAGGGTCTGAGTCCAGCACTTAAGCCTCCTCCAGGAAAAAGGGGCTTCCCGGCCTCAATTTCTTCACATGTAAAATGCAACGCACCTTCTCGTGTGTCTAGGGGGTGGCAGGTCATGGCAAGGGGCAATGCTTAGCACAAAATTCTAGCCAGGCTGCCCAGCGGGGTTGGTCTTCGACCCCTCAAAGGATACACCCTCTGCAGGGCCTGCCCAGATTATCCATTTGCCCTTACCACTCGGTTAACGTAGGAAGCAGGAGGCCCCGCTGCTGCATTATCAAACCCTCCCTGTGCCTCAGTCTCTTCCTCTGTATTAGGAGGGGGCGGGCTCCGCTCTCAAGGGCTCTAACAGACTCCTCTTCTATAACCCAATTTCCCCTTGTTTCCCTGAACTACCAGCCCTAGCCCAGTCCTCCAGGGGCTGCTTGTAGACTCTCAGAGACAGACAGACAGACAGACAGCTGGGCTGACCTGGATATTTGTCAACAGCCCAACGGAAATCTCCTCTTTATGCTTAAAATAAAACCTACATCAAACCTGTCACCAGGGCCCCCATCAGCGCTTCCTGTTTCTGAGAGCTGCAGCCAAGGCAGCCAGTGTGAAAGGAAGCACCGTGCAGCCCCTCCCCTTTCCCACCCGAGGGAGGGCAGAGGCCACCCAGGCTTTCATGCTTTGTGTCCCTGACCCTAGCACTGACAGCTCCACCAGCCAAGGTGAGACCTCCTCACAGGTAACTCACCTGGAGGGAGACAGGAAGGAGCTGAGACCGCAAAGCGCAGTGCCAGCCCATTTCTTCCCCTTCCCCCAGCTCAGAGAAGACTGTGCCGTCTGACTCTTCCACTGGAGCCCAGGGAGGGAGACGGGCCTGACCAGGGTCGCCTAGAGTTGGAGGCAAGTCCACTCATTTTGTGCTGTCTACCCCAAATCCCTCTTCCTCCAAGAACTCCCACTTCCAACCCCCAATTCTATGGCCTGTGTAACCTCAAGTTTGGGGATTGCCCTCTCTGAGCTTCCTGTCCCTTGGAACTGGGCAGGGGGTGGGGAAAGTCCAAGCACTCATAGCGGGGGGGATCCACGACCCTGTCAGCCTTTGCCCTGCAGTTCCTCTTCCTAGTCTAGGCAGAAGGCCCCAGTCCCAGTCCCAGCTCTATCCCAGCTCACTCGGTGCCCGGACCCAGTTCCTTCTTTTATGAAAGAAGTGCACCAGCCTCCCTGAGCATCCCTCAAGCCAAGCCAACCACTGACCTCGTGGCCCACCGGATCCTGAGGTAAACAATTACTAGGTTTGGAAGGCCCCTACCCCAAGACTTCTCCCACCCCTGCCCCTTGTGAACACAGAAGAATCTGATGACCCAGCCCTTGAAAAACAAGCATTTGTGTTTATTAACCAAAGGAGGGGAAACCAGAGCAATGAAGACTCCTACCAGTTCTTCCAGTGACCTACCCACCTCGGCCAGGCTGCCAAGGCCTAGAACGAACAGTGGTTAGACCACTCTTCCCTGCACCCACCCCAGGGTGAGTTCCCAGGGAACCAGGGCCCACTGAATAAGGAAGAGGAAGTCAGCAAAGGATAGAGGCCAAGGAAGGAAGAAAGAGTCAGTGGGTACACAGAACTGGTAGAGATACTTGGTCCCTCACTCTCATTAAGGAGGGCTAAGTGCCCCAAACCCATGAGAGGAACCAAGCAGAGGTACAGTCATGTCAAAACCCCTACACGTGAGGAATGGAGAGTGATCCGGGGTCAGGAAGCAACTCTATCCAGGGTCAGTCCTTACTAGATGGATGCTGGCCCAGCCTCTGAGCCTTTGCCTCTAGACCAAGTTCACCAAAGGGAGCAGTCTCTGGTCTGCCCCAAACCAGGGAAAGGGTGCAGGATAGGTCAAGGGGCCACTTGCCTAAGATCTGTCCTAAGCCGAATGTCAAGTCCAGTGGAGGCCTAGCCCTCAGCCGCTGGGGTCTCCCGCGCTTGCCGCAACCCGTACAGCCACTTGATCACCCGGGCGTTGCGCTCAACCACTGACACGCCATAGGGGACGCGCTCCACGGCCCGCTCCTCAACAGTGGCAGAGCTGCGGTGGGAGCAGCCCCCCTCGGAGCTGCCTGGCCCAGCACTGGGCCCAGCCAGAGACACTATGTCTGAGCTGGCCCGCGCCAGGTGGGCCACACCCAACCCCCGCGCCTCCTCTGGATCCAGGCCGCAGAAGTTAAAAAATCGCTCCAGGTCAGCAGCTGCCCGTGAGAAGCACTCACTCAGGTCTGACTTGGAGCGTTGCAAACCCGGGGGCCGAGCTGGACTGGAGGCGGCTGTGCCTGGTGACGGGCAGGGCTGGGCAGGTGAGGTCGGCAGGGGGCGGACATCTACTCGGCGGACCGCAGTCGTACTGGACGGCGGGCGTGGGGGGGTGGCTGGCGGGTCCTGGTGGGCTCCCTCCGCCCGTCCAGGGGTAAGGCTAGCCTCGGCAGGGGACACGGGGCTATCACACAAGTCGATGAGGTTGCTAAGGATGTCAAGGTCCAGTTGGGGCCGGCGCCCAGGCCCAGGCAGGGCTCGGCGGCTAGAAGTGAGCACAGTGCGGCGAGTCCCTGGGCTGAAGAGCGGCTGCTTGGACAGCAGGGGCTGCACAGGTTCCTGGCGGGTGTTGGCCACATGCAGGCTCTTGACGTACTTGGCCTTGTCAGCCTCCAGGCGCTCCACAGCACTAGGTTTCCGGGTTCCACCGTCCGCTGGCCGCCGTAGCAGGTAGCCGGGGACCTTGGTACGCAGGCGGAAAGGTAGGGCAGTGGTGTCCCGGACTCCGGGAGACAGCTTGTCCACAGGCATGGCTGTTACATATTCCAAGGCCTTCTGTGTGAGGAGACCGAAGAAACTAGAAGACGGCGATCCAGGCAGAAAGTTGGCAGCTGGACGCCGGCAACGACTGCAGGAGAGGAAAGAAAAAGAAGGGCTGAGCACGTTCAGACAAAGGCTCAGCAAAGACTGGAAGAGGCTACAGACGCTTCCTATTTAAAGTGAGGGCCACGCCCCTGATTCACAGGGCGCCAATCAGGAGGCAGAAGTCGCAGCTGGGTTTACGCGGCTCTGCCCACGCCCCTGCCCCGACCCACAACCCCCACCCGCCTCCTCCGAGGTCCAGGCGGCCCCGCTGAGGCAGAAAGAGGAAAGGTGCCAAAGAAAAAGGCACGAGCAGCCTAAGCAGAAAAGACAGGGCAAGGCACACTTTAAAAGCAGCAAAGCAGGCTCTGAGCCGTGTGCTGGGAAGCAGCCGGCTGGACCTCAGCGGGTCCTCTTAACAACTCCATTTTGCAGATGGGGAACTGAAGCCCAGGGAGGCAACCAACTTGATTAAACTAATTCAGCAAGTTGGTGGCTTTACTCCTTGCCTCCAAGCAAGGAGGTGCTGGCACAAGTTTTGGGATTAGGTGATCAAGAGAATGGGCTCCAACCCAGTCTGGACTGCCCATAGGGAGCCTTGGTAACTCCTCCAACGCTCACCCACAGGAAGCTGCCCTGTGCCACTCACCCGCCTAGACATGCCAGGCCCCAGGCACAGCAGGAGAGCTTGTGGGGGAGGAGTGTAGAAAATGCCACACACACCCCCTACAGTGGAGTACAGACAGACATCATCAACCTCCAGTACTGGACTCCAATTCCAGGCCTAGGGTGACCCGTGAACGCCCATCACAGGGAAACGTCAGCCCTAAGCTATGTTGTTGCTCCAAGAGGCTCTGGAAATGCTGAAGATCACACAGCCCTTGATCGGCCAGCAGCCATAGCTCGGGCACCCATAGGCGGGAGTGCCCACACCTGGGTGCACAAGTATCCGCACAGTCACCTAGGCATTAGAACCTGGTGTCCCAGTCATCAGGCCATCGCTGCCCTTTTTCCAAAGAAGGGCTGGGGCCACAAAGTGACCGCACAGCCTCCCTGGAGAAGGGCCAGAAGAAAACCTGTAGTCAAAGTCCTGAACTTTCTCATCTGCTAATTGGGGGAGGAGGACTTTGTCTAGGGGATAGCCAAGAGGACTTATAGTTCAAGCCACCTAGAGCTGTGTTGTCTAATTAAATAGTCACTACCCACAACCTTAGCTTTAATTTTTATTTACTTTTGGAGAGAGAAAGAGGAGAGGAACATCGATGTGCGAAAGGCACATCAATTGGCTGCCTCCCGCACACCCCCATCCACGGCCCCAGCATGCAACACAGGCATGTGCCCAGGCCGGGAGACGAACCTGCAACCCCCTGGTTCCCAGGCTGGCATTCAATTCACCGAGCAACACCAGCCAAGGCAAATTTAAGTAAATAAAAACTTGCAATTTGGTTCCGGAATCACACTAGCCACATTTCAAGTGCTCAAGAGCCATTTGTGTCTAGTGGTCACTACAATAGACAGCACAGATTGGCGCATTTCCATCCTTAGCAGAAAGCTACATTGGACAGCCCCAGCTGGACATCCAGAACTCCAGGAGGGAAAGTGTCCATGGAGGTGGGGAGGCAGGGAGAGCTAGCATGTGCTAAATGTTTGGCGCAGTATCTACTGTGTCCTCAATGTTTGATGCCGTTCTCTCCTTTATCTTCCAACAAGCCAGTGGGATCGGTCATTGTCACCTCATTTTCCAGATGGAGAAACTGAGACTCAGAGAAGTGACCAACATAGGTCCCAGAGCACATAAATAAGACCCAATTCATATGAAGCTGAATTCATTTATCTTTTACGTTTATGGTAGTTTTACTCTGTTGTTCCCATGCCTCTAAAATATCAACTCCATGAGGGCACGGGGGTACCTGTTTTGTTCACTGTATCTAAGTTTCAAGATATTGATCTCAACATATAATAAGGTATTCTATAGTTTTATTGACTTGAAGTGCCTCTGGGGGCCAAATGTGAAAGTGCAGACCAGGTCAAAACTAAGGAGGGGCACACCCAGTCTGCTGCAGTTAACGAGTCCAAGGTGGTAAGTGCAGAATATTCTAGGAAGCTGGAAATCCAGAAGTGCAAGTAAACTCCAGCTTCTTAAATGTTAGCATAAATAACAACAACAACAACAACAATAATAAAATAATTGTAAAAACACTGCATGTACGGGACAAACAAAACAGGTTTGCAAGCATACCTGCCACCCCCCTCCCCTTCCATCTGGCCCCTTGCCCCAGTTTGAGACCTTTGCTGCAATGGCAAGTTGAGAAAAGAATCTTGGGGGCTGTTGCTCCCAAGTAGACGGGATGGAGTAAGTGGAAAAGGAAGGCTGCCTCACTCAAGGCGGACCCCAAGAGACCGAAGGAGGGAAGGGTTTGATAGGAAAGGCAGCCTTGCTGAGCCCCGTCGAAGTAGCTAGACTCTGCCCCACCTCCAGGCTGCCACCTCCCAAACCAGTCCAACCCGTTGGCAACGGTGGTTCCCTGGCACTACCCATATCGGGGAAACAGGGAGGAAGGAGGTCAGATAAGCAGGGGCAGAAGCCCCGGGCGTCACCACTCGGGCCTCTGCCCGCTCGGGCTGGACCTGCTGGCCCCAGGGCCTCCCAGGGGCAGATGCGAAGAGCTCTGCCTGGCTTTGGGTCTGCTGGCCCGCCTGCCTGGGGTTTGGCCACCCACTGGTTGTGTGCTTTGTGCAAGCAGCCTCGCCTCTTACAGACTGTTTCCTTATCTGTGAGATGAGGTTAAAAATAGGCCTCCCTGAGCCTTCAGGTCACCGGGAGGATGGAGGAAGAAAACAAGTCGAGGACGTTCTTCAGCCCCTGGCAAAAAAAGGCGGCTCTCCAAAACAGGACTCCTTGTTTTTCTTAGGACTTTGACCCAACTCTGCAGACCATCCCCCCTCCGTCCTGGCAGGGGTCTCTAAACCTGCTCCGGAAGGGCTGTGGATGAGGAAGGCACAGGTTACAGGCTAATCCGTCAGCTGATCTAAACAAGCCCTATTTCACAGGTGGGCAAACAGAAGTGCAGCAGCTCCTGCTGGTTGAAGCTAGGGGTCCCAATCCCCAGGTGGGACTCAGTCTTCTCTGAGTCTCTGAGCCTCTCCTCTCATTACCCTCGGATTTCACAGGCTACCCACAAACGGACGCAAACGTGCAGGCCCGGTCCCCTCTCCCTGGCATCCCTGGGCCATGCATCCCCCAACTTGCCCCCTCCCCCCCAGCTTCCCTGAAGACAGCCTCAGAAGAGAGGGAGTAGGGGCAGCGCGATCCCAGTCTAGCTTCTGCCCTTCCCTACTTCGGGGCAATCTTGGGAGCTCCCAGCGATGGAGGAAACCGCGAGCTCCGCAGCCCGCTCACTTTGGCCGCGCGGGTCGCCCCTCTCTGAGCCCGGGTTGGCCTGGCTCTTAAATGAGGGGGCTGACGGCATGATTTCTGCGGTCTCCATCCAGGACCGAAGGCGAACCCAGTCCGTCCCAACTTCCCGAGAAGTAAGGAGTGCCTGAGCAGCCCCCTACTCTGACCCTGCGCCTCCAGCCCCAGTCGCACGTACCTGGCTGCGCCCTTGCCGCTACACTGAGCTCCTCTGGCCCGGCCCACCTGGGGTTCAGGTAACACGCGTTTGCGCAACTTCCGGCGACCGGCCGTAGGCAGGTGAACCCGCCGACCCAGGTATTACCCAAAAAGAGTGAACGAAAGCCAGGCAGCGGCCAGAAGCCGAGCCCAGACGCGCTGGCAGTGGGCTCAGCCCCAAGACCTGGTCCCAGCCGCCCAGGGCCCACCCCAGGAAGCTCTTCCATGAACCGGGGCACGCCCATTCCACAGCTGCACTGGCCCCCAATCTGGGCCTGGCCGATGGAGTTCCCCCGGCCCGCTCCCACCAGCGTTCCCACTGTGGAGGTAGAAACACTGAGTCCTCCTCCCCAAAGCCACAGTGACGGCTAGTTTATGCTGTATCAGGCTTGAGAAGCACTTTCCCTGGTAGCAATTAACCCATTTTAATCTTAACTCCTATGAGGTGAGCTCGAGCATTATCTCCACTTGACTAATAGCATATGGTGGCTGACACAGACTGAATCAATTACCCAGAGTCGCCCTGAGGAGTCCCGTCTGGGCACTTTCCTCCAGACCAAGCCTTAATGCCACCCCTTTCCAGGTGCTTGTCCCTACGCAGGTTGCTGGGTCCCTCCAGCCCTCCACTCTGCAAGTGAGGAGTGGAGAGTCCCACCTTCAGGCAGGCTGGCCTGAGTCCTTAGTGCCTGCGAGTGCCTGCCGGAGCTTTGAGCTGTAAACATTAGTAATAACAGCAATAACAGTAATAATAATAACTACAATTTTTGAGCGCCTGGCCCTGTACTTATTTAAATCTCTGGACAACCTCTGCCCTTTGCCAAGAAGGAACTATCTAATCCCATTTTCCAGGGAGACAGCAGCCCTGCCGGAAGGAAGGAACCTGGGAGGGAGGTGACTGCCGGCCTGAGCCCTGTTATGTCACTTTAGGGGGCACATTTGATTGGGCCAGTTTCCACCGGGATCCTAGGGCCCAAAGAAGAATGTGCCCCCAGCCTCAGAAGCTGGGGAGGCTGAGAGGGCCCAGTTCCATGCCTGTGCCTGGAGAGGACTAGGACAGAACTGGGGTGGAGGGCGTGAGGGGACAGGAAGTGACTCAGGGAACAGCTCTCTCAGTGAGTCAACCCTGACGCCCCCTCCAGGCCCTGGGGCCTGATATTAGAGGGGCGAGCAGCAAGGAGACCATCCTTGCCCACAGCAGCCTGCTGAGTCCCTGCCTGGCCCTCCACTGAGGCAGCAAGGGGGCGGGGCGCGTTCCGTTAGGCACTAATAGTAGTAAAAGCAAATCAATGATAACAATTTTCATAATAAAATAGGTAAGAATTTTTAAGTGCTTTCTTTGTACCTGGCACTCTTCTAAGCTCCTTATATGTGTTAACTCATTTAATCCTTATACCCACCTGTAGAATAGATAGTACTATTATGCCTATTTCACAGTTGAAAAAATTAAGGCACAAAGATGTGGAGCCACGTGCCTGAAATCACAAAGCTGGTAAGTGGGAGGGCCAGAATTTTAAATGTGGGTCTTGGGGGGAAGGAGGGATAACAGGTCTCCAGTAGTGGCCTTTGGCCACTTATCAAGGGAACCCAGAAGGAGAAGCTGCCTTAGGAAGCACTCTTGGCTCTGGTTCTGGAGCTCAGTTTCCTTAGCTATAAAATAGGGGCAGTAACAGAAATGACTCCCCAAGAGAAATCAGACATCATCACTGCTCTGCTTAAACCCCCGGGGCTCCCCATCCCCGTAGAGTGAAATCCAAACTCTCCACGCGGCCCTCGGGCCCTCCCAGACCCAGTCCCTGGCCTCCTTTCCCACCTCATGGCCAACCTTTTCTGCTCCAGTCACATAGCTGCCTCGCTGTTCCAGAACACTCCTTGGTCTCCCCTGCCTCAGGGCCTTTGTGCTGCCCGTTCTCTGCCTGGAACCTCTTCCCTCATCTCCTCCAGGTCTCATTCAAATGTCACCTTCTCAGAGAGAGCTCCTGACCACAGACTCTCTCACTGGTCTGTTCCCTTCCAAGCATTCATTGCACCCCGGTTGTTTAGATGTTCATTTATCTGTCACTTATCTGTTTCCTATTTCCCCCACTGGGCTGAGGGCTCCAGCAGACTCTTCTGTACTGTCTTCCTCCATGGCGCAAACACAGGAGGGAACACCATTGACCAAGTGGCCCGACTGGAACCAGCGTACCTCAAAGGCCAAGGCCCCGCAGCACCAAGCCTCTTCCCAACCCCTGCCTCTACCCCAGGCCTCCCCCGACCTGCCCCACTCCTCCTCCAGCCTCAAGTCACCCCCATTCAAGGTGGGGTCTGGCCACTTCAGCTGAGCCCTGTTCTGTTTCCAAATCTCCAAACACCACATCCAAAGCTCTGCACGTACTGGGTCTGCTGCCTGCATTAGCCATTTCCACTCCACCTCCCTAGCCACCTCTGTGGCACAGACTCTGAAACCAGCCTACCTGGGTTCCAATCCCAGCTCCACCAACGATCAGCTATTCAACTTCTCCATGCCTCAGTTTCCTCAACTGTAAACAGGACTCTTAACAGTGCCTCCCTCCCAGCATGAGGCCTATGCATGGCAAATGCCACCAAAGTGTGAGCTGTGATAACTATTAAACCAACCAGATGCCCCAGTGCCCAGCTCCTGGTTAAGGCCTTCATCAGCCAGGAACATTAACCCAGTTTTCTCAGAGGTTATCAGTCTGAGAGAGTGGAGTCACTGGAAGAGACGTATCTCCAATGAAGGTACACAAATGGACAATAAGCCCATGAAGAGATGCTCACCGTCACTAATCATTAGGAAAATGTGAATCAAAACCACAATGAGATACCATGTCACGTTCATTAAGATGGCCATTATCAAAAAACAAGAACAGCAGCAGCAAAACACAAATGATCCCCCCCCCAATAAAAAATAACAAGTACTGACTGGTGAGGATGTGGAGAAATTAGAGCTGATGTGCAGTGTTGGGAATGTAAATGGTGCAGCCACTGTGGAAAGAGTCAGACAAAAATCTTTCAATAGAATTACCATAGGATCCAACAATTCTACTTCTCTGTTTGTATCAAAAAGAATTGAAAGCAGAGAATTGGCCAGATATTTGTACACGCATGTTCATAGTAGCATTAGTCACAAGAGCCACAAGGTAGAAGCAAACCAAGTGACTATTATTGGATTAAACAAAATGTGATATATACATACAATGGAATATTATTTAGCCTTAAAAAGGAAGGAAATCCTGACACATGCTATAACACAGGTGAACCTGGAAGACATTATGCTAAGTGAAATAAGCAGGCACAAAGAGACAAATATTGTGTGATTCCAATTATATGAGTACCTAGAGTAGTCAAATTCATAAAGACAGACAGTAGAATGGTGGTTGCCAGGGGCTAGAAGGGAGGAGAATGAAGAGTTAGTGTTTAGTGAGTATAGAATTTCCATTTGGGAAGATGAAAAAGTTCTGGAAATGGATGGTGGTTACAGCTGCACAACAACATGAAGGTGCTTAATGCCACTGAGCTGTATACTTAAAAATGGTTAAAATGGCCAATTTTATCTTAAAACATTTTACAAAAAGTAAAAGAGGGTGCAGAGTCTGGAGCCAGACTTCACAGATTTGAATCTCAGCTCAAGGTGACCTTCTGCAAGTTGTTCGGCCCCTTCTGTGCCGCTTCACTTTGTGAGGTGGAAATAGTAACAGCGGGAACTGCCTTAGGCCCTAGTATTGAGGGAATTAAATGAGTTGATAAATATAAAGTACTTAGCCCGCCCTGAGCGCTCAGGAGGTGTCAGTGACTTCCATTTTTGGCTGGAGGGGCAGGAGCTGAGATCTGTTTACAATTGCCAAGACATTCTGTGACCCTGCCTCCACCCCTTCCTTCCACCTGCTTATCTCCCTCCAGGGAAGCCCAGCCCAGACTTGGGTGGAGACAGGGAGGCCCTCACCTGCCCCAGAAAAGGGTCAGGAAGGCTCCAAGCATCAGGGAGGGGGCTGGACAGTAGCGTAGCTCCAGCTCAATTTCAGCCCAGCTGTCAGGGTCAGACACAGGCATAGAGCTGGGCATCCTCCAGGGCCACATGAGGCCTCACGCTATTTCTGGAGTCTCCCTAGACACTTGCGCTCTGACCTGCCTGGCATCAGCCTTGCCCAGCGTCAGCCTTGCCCAAACCTTAGGAAGGCAAAGGTGAGCAGGCTGTGGGAAGGATGTGGAACAGTCACCTAAGGCAGCAATCTTCTGTTTGGCCCACTGAAGGCTAATCTCCACCCACTCAATTCTCTGTGCCTCCAGGTGCACCTGAGGTTGCAAAATGGGGGCAAAGGGGCTTGCAGCGGAGACAATGTGAGAGATGCCACATGCAAAGCCTTAGGGAAGGGCCTGGCACACAGGATGGGGAAGGTGAGGGTTAAGGTAGACCCACAGCCAAGCCCACATTCTGTCCTGAGTGCGCTCTGCCCAGACCTGAGCTCACCTATCATGGCTTCTGATCTTGGACCAGAGATGTGAAGAAACCCGCCCAAAGTGACACGGCAAGTCAGTGACAAATCACAGACAGGGTAGTGGTCTTTTGATTAAATATATAACCTAACAGGTAGATATATAATTTTTCAACAGGGTGATATATGCACATGGCTCAATTCAAGAGCTATAAAAGGGCACGTAGTAAAAATAAACTCCCTCCCACTCCTGTCCCCAGCCACCCGATTCCCCTCCCTTCAGGCACCACTGTAACCAGGCAGTCGTGTCCTTCCAGGGAAATTCTAGGCAGATACAAGCAATAATGAGCATACAGTCTTTTTTTTTTTATTTTTACATATATGGCAACATGCTGTGCGTACTGTTTTCACCTTGTTCTTTTTACTCAATAATATATGTTGTTTTTAATAGTATATGTTATTAATATATTATTAATTACAATGTTATTATATGCTTAATAATTTATGTTGTTGACTATATTGTGCCACTCAGTGCACAGAGAGCCCATGAGGCCCTACTGATGCCATTTGATCTGTGGCCAGTCTCTCCCTGTTACACACCACACTGCAGCATAACTGCACCTACATCGCTTTGCCCAGAGGTGGGACAGCTGCACTGAGGGATGCACTTGTCATTGTGACAGAGATGGAGCGACTGTGCTCCACAGAGGCCATGTGAGGTATCTTCGGCCAGCAGAACACACCACAAATGGTCAGTAGATGTCAAATTTAGTTACTTCAGTTACAGAGGTTTTGGGCACCCCTCAATTTTCCATTGGAGGCGAGTACTTCACTTACTTTATCCCAAACCCCCTCCTTGCATCACACTCCAGTTGAGGAAGATAATAAACTCACTAAAAAGTGGAATATATAGGACATCAGATGGGGTAAATGATGTTGGAAAAAAACAGACAAGGGGGAGGGCAGGGCATGTGACGTCAATAAATATTTGTTGAAAGAATGAATGAAAGACTTGTTTTCTTCTGAGTTCCCAGAGCTCCTCTCCCCAGAGCCAGGAGGAGAGCTGGAAGGAGAGAGGATAACGCCCCTAGAAGAAATTCAAGCCTCTCAGATGCTTCGATTCTGAGTGTCTAGTATTCTAAGACTGAAGCCAGAAAGATTGGGAGCCAAGCCCAATGGTGCCAAGTGTGAATGTGTGACTTTGGGCAAGAGGCTTATCTTCTTAGAACCTCAGTTTCTCCAGCCACAAAAGGGAACCAACAATAGCAACCTGGTAGTTGGAGGCGGGGGTGGAGGGGTCACCAAGGGGCAGAACATAGTCTAGGTCAGAAGCTCACCAAGAAGAGTCCTGACCCCACTCCCAACTCCAAAGTCTCCAGAGGCTCTTGTGACTAGTGGCTTCTGTTGAGGAGCTGCTTCTATCCTTTTCCACAATCCAGGCCAGATTCCCAAGAGTCCAACAGTGACTCCAGGGCCCAAGCACCTGTTGCCCACCGACATCTAGCCCAGACATGTCGGTCCCGCGCGATACCCCCAGAGCGGCCCTCTGAGAGGAACAGCACTGTAATTCAGAACCCCGTGGGCAGAAGGTCGAAGTTCAACCCCCAGTGTGCTGGAGAAGACAGGTGCCCAGAAGATGGTGTGGGGAAGGGGCAGAAGGGAGGTGATGCAGCCAGAACCCCACGGGCCATGTCCCTGATGCTAAGAGGCTGAAAAAGTGACCACCAGTTGCCCCTATCAAGGCAAATCTAGATCTACCTAGGCTACAGATAGTGAGGTGGAGGAGAAAAACCTTAATTGGATTCGCTGCCCGACCTCGCCGGGTTACGACACTTGCCTCTCGGAGCCTCAGCATTCTCATCTGTGAAATGGGGTACCACCGCCTCCTGATAATTATGACGCGGTGAACGGAGCCCCCCAGACCCAAGCTCGCGCCCCAGACCACCTGCGCCCTCACCTGGAGCCCACCCAAGGTGAGTCCCGGGACTTCCAAGTTCGGGTCGCGGAGAGGCTGACAGCTCCTAAGCGGTCCGGAATGGCCACGCCCAACGCCGCTAGGGGTGGGGGACTGCCGCATGCGAGGACCTGCAGGGACCTCCTCGGAGCCGTCCTCCGCACCCAAATTGAGCCGAAGAACCAGACTGGCCCAAGGCCCCTACCACAACGCAAGTCCGGGAGCGCAGAGGAAAAGGAAGTGAGTGTGGCTTCCCCCCCTACCCCTACCCCAATCACGGAAATGGTTTGCCCCGGACATCCTGATTGGTTCTTCGCTTCCGTTCGAACGCCGCGCGCCGCCCAAGTTGCCAGGCGACCGTTTAACTAGGGTTCCGTGGGTGAGTGCCAAAGCTCAGTAGCCCCGCCCCGCCACTTTGCGCTGGCCTCCTTATTCTTCTTGAGGCTGCCTTACCTAGTTGCACATCCTGGTCCCTTTTGCTGGATGAGGCCCATTTTAGGGTCCCGATGCTGGTTCCCTGTCCCGATTTTGAAGCTAACTCGCTGTATGAGCCTGGGAAAGCCCTTTTCCCTCTCTGTTCCATAACAGCACAACAATGAGTGGGTTAGTTTTAAAATGTGCAAACCCAGCAGTCTCGAAATTCACTAAGGAAATGACCTAAGATATGAGTAAGGATTAATATATTCCAGCGTTATTTATCATGGCAAAATAATGGAAATAACCTCAATGCTCAGTGAGAGGAGATGGGTTATGTAAATTCACTCTGTGGAAGAGCTAAATTTATTAAGTTTTTACATGCCAACGAGTTTTACATGACATGGTTCTTGCCAGTGCTCATAGCACAACCCTTTAGATGGATACCTTCAATTACCCCACTTACTGATGAGGAATATTATGCAGTAATTAAAAATTATGTAGTTAAAAGCTATTTAAAGTATGGGGGAAATGCTAAGAAAGTGTTGGTTTTTAAAAAGTATGTTTCAAAACACTATGTACAACATAAATATGTATTAAATACATAATCGTAGTATCACATATCTATGCATAATCATTTATAATAACAGTAGTTAATTTTTTTCTTTGTGCTTTTATGGATTTTTCAAATTTCCAACATTTAAGCATGTCAAGAAAACCAATTTTTAAAGACGATTAGAATAAGTTAACTCAAAAGGCTCCTGGAGATGAGGAAATTTCAAAGTTGTGAGTCACGGTTTGAGTCTATGGTATTGCTCAATTCAGAACCAGCCTGTTCTCTATTCCAGCTAGTGTCTTTCAAATTATTGGACTGGATTGCCAATGACTGAGTCCTTGCTGTGTACAGGCCTTGGGTAGATAAGGCGGGGGATAATAATACACCAATGAAGGGGGGCTGGAGCAGCGGTGAAGGGATTGAGGGAAAAAAAAGAAAATATGTACTGATGATGTAGTATAGAATTGTATACTTGAAACCTATATAATTTTATAAACCAATGTCACCCCAATAAAGTCCATTTAAAATAAATAAGTATATGCCAACAGCTAACAATGATTGGTCACTGTGACATGGGCACCTACATGGGACAGAACAGATACTGTCAGAAACAGAGCATCTGGCTGGATCTCTGAGGACTGGCTGAATAGCAAAAACTGCACCCTCTGCCCGATCCTGCTTTGAGGTCTTACACACATTTTCTCACTTGACTTTATTACCATCTGAGAAGACAGATTCCATTATTTCTATTTTATATATATGAGAAAACAAAGGTTTGTCTGGATCCAGCAGGAGTCCTCTCAACTGTTCTGTTATATCCCAGTGTAAACATGCAAGGCCTGTTTGGCAGTAGCAGTGAGGAGAGGCAAGGAGGGTCTTGTGATCCCTAAAAGACAGGGAAAACCAAGCAGGGGCAGATCCTGACTTTGTACTTTCTAAGAAAAATACAATTTAGGGACATTTATTTAATAAAAGAACTACAAAATTACAAATATAAAATTAGGTAATAAAGTGGTTGTTTGGTTAGAAAGATCAAAGAAACCACAGCAAATGAAAAGTTCTACAAGCATTACAAAATCCAGAAAAATAACCTCACCTTTATGAATTGCCTCTGTAATCCTTTCCACAAACAAGTAAGGCCAATCATACGAATCGAGACATAACCTCTGACTTGCACTTTCCTGTCCCAGTGCCACCTGAGTCAGCTCAGTGTGCTGGGTAGGGGCAGTCCTGGAAGCCAGGTCAGTTGGTAATCATTTATTCACAAAAGTGACTGGAAACAACATAAATAAAACCACTAATCCCAAACAAAATGTCAAGATCCTCTTAGCCAGATCCCCCAAATGTTCGTGCTCACTCAAATGTCATCTGACACAAGGGGAAGTAAGAGTGAAAGGAGATGTTGGTTTTAACCGAAGGAGGTTAAAATACCTTGATTTGGCAGATTTTACAAAAGCATATGACCACGTGAACACACTGCGAGGGTGCCTCCCAGACCTCAGCTTCACCATTCTAAGGTCGGGAATGATGACAATGGTGTGGTGGTCTGATTCTTCTCTATGGTCTACACCTGCAATCAGGGATTGGGAGATATTTGAGATGCCTCAGTAAAGATCTGCTGGCCCTGGCATCTTCAAAGCTTGCCTTTGCCCTGCATGCCTTGGAGCTTAAAACAAATAAAACAACATAAAAATGCTGAGTCTCATTCCCAGAGTCAGAAAGTGAGGCAAACAGAAGGCAGAGGGAACCTCCCCTGGACTCCAAGTTAGGCCCCACAAAGAGAAATCATTTGGGCACATTCAGATTCTAGAACTCTGCGTATCTTCCCCTGCCAATGGCGTACTGGCGATGCCCGCCCCATGTTCAAGGATCTGTTAAGTGCCTGGTGCCAATTAGAGAGATTGAAAGCGTCCCAGTCCTTTCATACCCTAACCATGTAGGGGTGGGGAAGGAGAGCCCGTAAAAATAAGGTGGACAAGCTGTCATTAGTGTGCCCAGATCAGAGGGAGCTGGAGGATCCTTCTGAAGTTATCCTGACCCAGCACATGAGCGACAATAACATCCTGCCCTGTAGACAGGCCAGAAGCTGTTTCCATGACTCCTCCAGTGCCCCGACCTTGGCAGTGTTTCCATCACTCAACTCGAAACCAAGATGAAATCACCCTTAGATGTCAGTTCCCTATCTTCTGTGCACCCCAAGGCTGTATTTTGTTTTGTTTCATTTGATTTAAAGGGTGTTCTCTGTATACGCATTGGCTAGCATCTAAACATTTCTGGAAGGACCCACCAGAAAGTAGTCCCAGTAGGAGCTCCTGGGCTAACAAGGGAACAGGGAAAGAAGAAAAGCTTTTTAGAAAGTATTTTTCTATACCTTTTGAATTCTGTACCTCATAAATGTATTATCTATTGTGGTCAAGATGGTGGCGTAGACAGACATTTCTCACCCCTTTGCACAACCACATCAAAATTACAACTAAAATATAGAACAGCTATCAACTAGAAGTGTCTAGAAAATAAGTTGAATGGAAGTCTGACAACTATGGAATTAAAGAAACCACATCCATCCAGACTGGTAGGAGGGCACAGAAGTGGAACAGGCTGGTCCCTCACCCACAAGTGGTAGATAAAAATTCAGGAGGGATATCTCAGGAGTGAAAAGTCCCAGCCCCACACCAGGCCCCCCAGCTCATGTTTCCAGTGCCAGGAAAATAAGTCCCGACAACCTCTGGCTGCAAAAACCAGCGAGAAGTGAGTCAGTGAAAGAAACTTCTGGAGCCCCAACCAGTTCCTCTTAAAAAACCCGCACACGGACTCACCTACTCAGATTCACTCCCTCTGGCCTCCAGCACCAGGGTAACAGCTTGAAAGACACCAGTTGCATACTGGGAGAAACTGAAGTGTCTGGCATCAAGGCGAGCAGAGGCCATTGTCCTTTTTCTAAACCCTCCTGCAATAGAGCCAGCAAGCTGGTGCCATATCTGAGACTCCATCAACCTGGCTAACACTGTTTGACCCACCTTGGAGATCCCCAGAGACTCCGACCCACCCAATTTATGGGCCCACCCAAGCTGCTTTTCCATATGAATGACTGGTCTTGGCTCATGCTTCACAACTTCCTATATCTGTCCAAACAAGCAACAGCTGGCCTCAGTGAGCTTCAGGCCCGGCACTATCAGCAGCCAGCCTCGGTTCACAGCTTGGCTTCACCTGTGAATCTCCAAGCCCAGCACAAGTAGCAGCCATCTCAGATAGCTTTATAGCTCAGAAAGGGAGGCCCCAGTCAAAACACGGGTGGGGGTTGACCTTGGCCTGCACCACCTGGGAAACCCCAGGGCCAGCACACCCCGTGGACAGCTACACGTCACATCAGAGCACCACCACCCTACCCTGGCACAGCTGATCCTCCACGGAGGGAGGAGGTTGGTGATAAGTGGTCACAGCCAGTCCTTGCAGCTGGCTGGCCTGGGTAAATCCCTCCCATTGATCTGCCAAGGGCAACCAAGGCTCCTCTACAAGAGGAAGATGTACACAGCCCACACAAAGGGTGCACCTTGAGTATCTAGCTCGGGTGACAGGGGAGACTGTCGCTGGACTCTACAGGACACCTACTACATTAGGCCACCCTACCAAGACGCAAATTCAAAGCAGCTCTATCTAATACATAGAAACAAATACAGGGAGGCTGCCAAAATGAGGAGGCAAAGAAACATGGCCCAAATGGAAGAACAGATCAAAACTCCAGAAAAGGAGCTAAATGAAATGGAGACAAGCAATCTATCAGATGCAGAATTTGAAACACTGGTTATAAGGATGCTCAAGGAACTTAATGAGGACCTCAACAGCATAAAAAAGATGCAATCAGAAATGAAGGATGCACTAATTGAAGTAAAGAACAATTTAGAGTGAAACAACAGTAGAGTAGAAGAAACCGAGAATCAAATCAATGATTTGGAACATAAAGAAGCAAAAAACAACCAATCGGAACAAAAAGAAAAAAGAATCCAAAAAAAAACGAAGATAGTATAAGCAGCCTCTGGGACAACTTTAAAAGGTCCAACATTTGCATTACAGGGGTGCCAGAAGGAGAAGAGAAAGAGCAAGAAATTGGAAATCTATTTGAAAATATCAGGAAAGAAAATTTCCCTAATTTGGTGAAGGAAATAGACATGCAAGTCCAGGAAGCACAGAGTCCCAAACAAGATGGATGCAAAGAGGCCCACTCCAAGAAACATCATAATTAAAATGCTATTGATTAAAAAATAAAGAGAGAATCTCAAAAACAGCAAGAGAAAAGAAGTTAGTTACCTACAGTGGAGTTCCCATAAGACTGTCAGCTGATTTCTCAAAAGAAACTTTGCAGGCTAGAAGGGAGTGACAAGAAATGTTCAAAGTCACCGAAAGCAAAGACCTATAGTCTTGATTGCTCTACCCCAGCAAAGCTATCATTTGGAATTGAGGAGCAGATAAGAGCTTCCCAGACAAGAAAAAAAATAAAGGAGTTCATTATCACCAAACCATTATTATATGAAATGTTAAAAGGACTTATTTAAGAAAAAGAAGGCCAAAACTATGAACAATAAAATGGCAAAAATACATATATATCAACAATTAAATAAAAAAAAAAAACCAAACTAAGCAAATAAGGACAGAGACAGAATCATGGATATGGAGAGCGTTTGATGGTTGTCATATTGGAGGGAGGTGGAGGGATCAAGAAGTACAAATAGGTAGTTATAGAATAGCCATGGGGATGTAAAGTACAGTATAAGAAAAGGAGCAGCCAATGAACTTAATACACATGACCCCTGGACATAAACAACGGTGTGGGGATTGCCTGAGGGAGTGGAGGATGATGGGTGGAGGGGGGGAATGGGGAAAATTCAGGACAACTCTAATGGCATAATCAATTAAAAA
The DNA here is from genome assembly GCF_021234165.1 of Pteronotus mesoamericanus. Classification (NCBI taxonomy): domain Eukaryota; kingdom Metazoa; phylum Chordata; class Mammalia; order Chiroptera; family Mormoopidae; genus Pteronotus; species Pteronotus mesoamericanus. The sequence goes on along the minus strand of NW_026555105.1, from coordinate 21,281,920 downwards.
AAGGAAAAAAAATTGTATTATCTATTTCTTAAAAATAAGTGACACTATTAAGGATATTCTGTGAGAAAACAAAATAATGCAGTGAATTAAAAGACAACTCAGCCCTGGCCTGCGTGGCTCAACTCAGCCCCGGCCTGCGTGGCTCAGCTGGTTGGAGAGTCATCCTGTATACCAAAAGACTGCAGATTCAATTCCCGGTCAGGACCCATACGTAGGTTTTATGTTCGATCCCCCATTATAGAGGAGGCAATCGGTCGATGTTTCTCTTTCTCTCTCCTTCTTCTCTCTCTCTAAAAATCAATGGACATATCCTCAGGTGAGGATTAAAAAAAAAAAAGAAAAAAAGACAACTCAGCCCAAATATGTCCTTCCAAACACAGCATATAAAAGGTCAATTGGGATGTCGTTTTAGGATGGCAACATAGTCACATTTCTCAAAAAATTTTAAGAAATTTTATGCTGTATCATTAGGCATATACTCTGATCTAGCAACTGGACTTTTAGAAATTGACCCTAACCATATAATGAAGGAGATTCAGAAAGATTTAACAAGAGTACTTACTATAGCATTGCTATTAATAGCAAAAGTAAAAATAAAAAACCAACCACAGCCTAATTTCCTGGCCACAGGGCTATGGGAATGGTGAATGGAACTGGAATGGAATATCATAGAGCCAATAAAAATGATAGGTTTTGAAGAATAGTAAGGGACAGGAAAAGATTTTTTAATAATGTATCTCCCAATTCAATTATTTGTTCCAGAAATATTTTTGAGACCTATATGTAGCTACAAGCACATCTTCCCGAGCTTCAGTTTTCTCACCTATAGAGTGGGATTTAGCCCGCCCACATCCCAGGCTTGTGAGAGGCTCAGCGCCCTGCCTCTCAGCACCCTATGGCTATTGCTTCTGCCGCTGTCCCTGTGAGGTTGTTGCAGCATGTCCCCAGGAATCACTCCCCTGCCCAAACCCCCCAAGGACTCCCCGACAAGCTGACTACCACAGCCTTTGGGAGCCGACCCCCGTCAACTTCATCGCCTACCCCCTTCCCCCTCTGCCCAAATTGCTCCAGCCACTGGCCCTCATGTGGCTCCTCAAATACACCAAGCACCCTCAGGCCTCGGGGCCTTTGCATAGGCTGTTCCTTCTGCCAGACCTCTCTGTTCCAGACACAGCTGCCCCCTCACCTCCATCCTCACCTCCTTCAGGTCTCTGCTTCAATGTCATCCTCCCCAGGAAACCTCTCAGCCTCCCCTCATCATCCACGTTCCTGACACTTGGTGTGTCCCTTGTGCTGGTGTCTTGTCTGTTTCCTCCAGGAAGTGGGGTCCATACTTCTCTTGCCCGCTTTTTCTACAATCACCATAGTAAAGGCTCTAAGAAGGACTGGGTCAGAAAAGTTTCTTTCTCTTTGCTTACTCCACTATTTCCCAAACATATTCAATCCTGAAGCCATATGCCCTCGCAACACCTACTAAACAGCCCACAGAAAAAGTGAAAATGCTGTCTCCAGAGGTGGGTCTCTAGGGTGTGACAAGGGACACTTCCTCCTCTGCTAGAGCCCCCTGCAAAGTGCAGGGTGCCCACCCTGGGACCAGACTGCCCGGGCACAGGAACTGTCCTCGGTCTCCGGTTCCCCACAGTGCCTGCCTCTCAGTCCTCCCTGAGGCCTCCAGAGGGCCAGCTCCACCTGCCAAAGGATCAGGCCCAGATTCCTGTGGTCACATTCCGGGTCTGAGGACACATCCTGCCAACTCCGCCACACTGTTTACTACCCCCCTAGTTGCCAGGCTATGTGACCCTTCTTATCTCTGAGCCTCGGTTTCTTCATCTGCACAATGGAGACAGAAATGTTCACTTTGAGGGGACTCAGGAAGGCGCCCTAAATATCCAACCCAAGCTAGGTTCTGGGTTTCTGTCCTCAGAAAGTTTTTGATTCTAAACCTGGAAGGATTAGAGCAACCACAAGGCCCAAGATACAGTTGCCAACATCTGGAGTTGATGGGAACCACTGTCCCCTGCCCTTGATTTCCAGGAAGAGCATGCAGCCAGGAGACACAGCAAGGCTCAGCTCAAGAGGGACATCCTGAGAACCCAGGCTGTGGAGGAGAGGCTGTTCCATGACGTGACCACTCTCTGAACCACAAGCTGCACCCCGGGCCAGAACAGAGACGGCTTTCTGCAAAACCCGCTTTAACAGTCTGATTGTAACTGATATTCGCTCTGACATCACTCAGCACCCCTCCCCTGCCTCCTGCTATGTGCTGGTTCCTGGAACACGTTGTTGTCCTGACCTGGTCAAGCATGTAAAGTAATTTGCATACCTGGTAGCATTCATGTATTAGCACCTGTGACTATTTTCCCCTTTCTTTTACCCAGGGATCCAATTTGTCTTGCAGCTCAAGACATGTCTTGTAAGTTTCCCTTAATAAACTCTATTGATTATGAAACTGGAGAGGCCAGCCTCTTTGTTGGGTTGTTCCCTGCCCTCTGCTTTGGGAGAAAGATTTTCCATCTTGGGGCTTTTCTCTGGGTCCAGGCGGGTGCATGAACAGCCCTTGCAGCTTCCACACGCCAACTCCCTGCCCTGTGCAGCCACCCAGGACCACCCAGCTGCTTGGAGCTGCCCCCTCCACACCGCCACCCGCCGCCCCGCCCAGCACCCACTGCCTGCAATGCCCTTCCTGCCCTTTCTTCTCCCGGCCCACTCCACCATGTCCTGTGACAGCCACTTCCCCAGAGCCTTTCCTGTCCCCTCCCCAGCTGAGCCGGGGGACCCTTTCCTACCTTCCCACAGTCCCCTGAGTTTTCCCCCGTCGTATCGAATTGTGTTGCACATGTCCCTGTACAGGTCCACTCTCCCTGCCCACAGGCAACAGGGAGCGTGTCAGGTATAGGAGGGACTGGCCTGCTCCATCTCCCACACCTCAGCGCCCAGCCCAGCACACACAGCAGGCACTCGGTTGACATTTGAGAACAGAACTGAGACAGAGCTTGGAGATTGGCTCCCCTACACCCTCTGCCCATCCTGTTTCCCTCCTCCCAAGGGGCTTTCAGAGGGGCGATGTGGTGCAGGGCGGCATCCCTGATGGACACGCGTTCAAATGCTGGTTCCATGCCCTCCTGCGCGTGTGATCCTGGGAAAGTGGCGGCACCTCTCCGCGCTACAGCTCCTCCACTGCCCGCTGGGAAGAGTGACACCACTTCCCAGGGACTTTACGAGAATCGAATGAGATAATGGGCCCCAAGCCTCCTGCATGGGGCTGGTCACACGGTACGTGATTGAGAAACATGATTGCTATCACTGCTACTAAACGTTAGAATCGCTGTTATTGTAGCTCAGACCGAATTTCCCACCTGGGCCCCCTACAAAGTTCCTACTTTGAATCCTGGGCTGCCCCATCCGAAAAAAAGCCCTACCTGTAACCAGATCAGTCCTGATCCCCTTTCTATTTTGTTGGGGAGCGTTGGGCCCACATTCTCTTTTTTCAACCTCCTGCCGAAGCAAAGGGTGAGAGCCAGCACCCTACACAGAGGGAGCTACCTGGGACACCCCCGTCCCAGCACTACGTGTTCCACGCCCCCGCTGCCGCAGGTCTCCTGGCCTCGCGGGCTGCGGGTGTGTTGTCAGGTGAGTGGAGGCACTGATAGCTCCCCGCCAACCTCCTGGGTGCTCCCGGGGCAACACCTGAGAAAGGGCTTGGGAGGATGAAAAACGGGGTCTCGGGGTATGGCTGTTATCACTGAGCTGCTGCCCTGCCGGGGCTGAGCATTGCTCTGCCTCCGGGTCTTCCGGTGACTCAGCTTTCTGTCTGGACGCCTAGGAGACAGCAGCTACAGCTGTAGAGAGAGGACGCGGGCACCCCCGCCTGCCCCTGCAGACCTCCCTCCTTCACCTCCTCTTGGCTTGTCCCAAAATGCGTTTCATCATTTGACAAATACTATCTGAGCCCACCCCCCACCCGCTGAGTGCACCATTACTAGGAAAGAGAGATGGGCGCACCGGGACTTACAGTTTAGTGAGGGAGACTAAACAATAGCCGAGGAAGTGAATCAAGAAGCGAGAAATGTTATAAATGAAAATAAAGCAGAGTAAAGAAATAGGCAAGACGGAAACGGGGCTGCTTTCTATGGCATGGTAAGGGAGGCCTGTCCTCTGAGCTGCAACACCGAAGGGGAAAAGAGTCAGGCGTGCAGAAGCCTAGAGGACAGCTGAGCAGGAGCCGCGTGGGCAAATGTCCTGAGGCAAGGATTTGCTTGATACATTGGAGCCAGAAGGCCAGGGGCTGGAATAGACAGGAACAGACTGGCATTAAATTGCTGAGAGTCTGTAGGCCTCAGGGAGGAGTTTAGATTTTAAAGATAAAAGGCAGCAGTTTAAGGTCAAGATCAGGAATTCCAGGGGTCAGCCTGTCAGGGTTCTGATCCCAGCTCTACCACCCACCCGCTGCCTCACTTCACGAAGTTCTCTGAACTCTGGGCTTTCAGTTCTGTCGTCCTCAGTGGAAAGAATGGTTTCACCTATGTTGTAAGTTGTTGCCTTGAGTCCCTAGAATGATGCCAGCAAAACCCTTAGCACAGGGCCTGGCCAGGGTCTGGCTTGATGAATGTGCTCTATGCGAATAACAGTATCAGAGATGATACAGCACAACCTTGGGGGGTCCTGACTGATCTCGCATCCTGGCAGAGAGCCCACATGCCTGTGCTCCGGGTCTCTTGGGGGGTGAGGGACAGACAGGCTGGCATCTGAGGGACATAGGGAGGGAGCAGACCAGCCTGAGGACCAGGCAGGATTTCGCCCCAGCTGGGCCCCACCAGCCAGCGCTCCACTCCCAGAGCCTTCTCGTCCCAGGAACAGAAACAAGTTTTGAACCAGAAAACTCCAGAATGTATTGATGCTGTGGGCTTCACATTTTCAGGATCCCCTCGGTCTAAAATCCCCAGACTCTCACCACGCTCGGCCCTTGGAGCTGAGAGTGAAGCGGTCCTCAGCTGTCATTGGCGCTGGGGAAGTCGGAGCGGAAGGAGATGGCTGCTTTCACAGAGGAGGGTCCACGCCAAACCCGGTGTTTCCCAGAGTAGGAAAAGGGAGGGATGACTATTTTCAATTAGATGCGCCAAATAAGTCCCCTAGGGCGGTGCTGTCCACTAGAACTTTCTGTGAGGGTGAAATGTTCTATATTTGTCCAGTGCAGCAGCCATTAGACACATGTGACTATTGAGACCTTGAAATGTGACCAGTGCCCTGGCCTGGTAGCTCAGTTGGTTAAAACAGTGTCCCAATATACCAAGGTTATGGGTTCAATCCCCAGTCAGGGCACATACAAGAAGAAACGAATGAATGCATAAATAAGTGTAACAGCAAACAATGTTACTCTCTCTCTCTCTCTCTCATTTCTTTCTCTCTCTCTCCTTCTCTCTCTAAAATCAATAAATTAAAAATAGAAACTATGAAAAAAGAAATGTGACTAGTACAACTAAAAACTGACTTAAATTTTATCAAGTTTTAAATAATTTAAATTAAAATAGCCACACAAGGCTAGTGGCTATTGTGTTCAATAGTATAGTTCTAGAGTCAAAGTTATTTCCTCTTCCATTCTCTTCCACTATTTGTGGTTACCTCAAAGAAAAGGACTATGTTTGGTGTTAACTCTGTTACCTGCTCCCTATACTTGCTAAACTGGAATTTTTGTCTCTTGTTAAAATTTTGTTTGTGGAGGTAAATTTAAATACAATAAAACTAACCAGCTTCAAGAATACACTCCAATGATTTTTGAAAATTGGCTATAGTCTGTAATCACCGCCACAATCAAGAAATCGTTTCTACTTCCTGGAAAACTACCCTCGTGCCTTTTACAGGCCATTCCCTCCCCATCACTCTGGCTGCCACGGATCTGTTTTCTTTCTCTGTAGTTGTGCCTTTTTTAGAACCTCATATAAATGTATTCGGCTTCTTTCACTTGAAGCTAGACTGGAATTTAATAACATCGTTTTATTCGCATTCCATTATTTTTCCCATGTTTTTTTAATTATGGCAAATGATAATGAATTTCAACTTAGAAATATAGTGTGAGATTTCTTTTTAAATTGAATCTGTTCAAGGAGCGTACACACACTTTAAAAACCCTAAGTCACTAACAGAACAGGTGGATTGTGGGTATGGCAACAATGACATAAGTGAGACACAGATCATTGGAAAAGCCACCGAATCCCACCTCTGCATGTGACACATGGGGAAACCAAGGCCCAGAAAGGGGAGGTGACTGGCCTGGATCAGATGGAGCAGGTGGCAGAAGCCCAAGCTGCCCAGAACAGATGGCGGAGGCTGGGAAGAGAGGCTGGGGTCTCCCTTAGGGTTTGGGGGGCTCTCTCCTCCCCCGCTCTGTGTCCAAGGTCAGAAGCCAGGCCTGACAGATGGGACTTTGCAGAAGAAGGGAGTTCTGGGAGTGAGGGGCCTTTGTCCTCCTAGCATTCCAACCCCATGTGGCAGGGCCAAGCCAGAGGCAGGTAGGGGAAAGAGGGCACCTTCTGAACTGGAAGGTCACAGCCTGGTGACCAAATCTTTGTGGAAACTTAACAGCCAAGACCCTCCATCCAAGGGGCTAGTGCAGGCCTTTCCAGTTTTCAGCTTGACCCCTCCACTCCACATGCAAACCAGATGCAAATGAGCCCTGCTGCTTCGGAGCTCAGCCCCCCTTTCTCTCTTGCTGGGGTCCACCCCACAGGTCCACACACCCATGACACCGAAGCCCCAGGCCCAGATGCTCAGCTGCCTGGCACTAGGGCAGGGGCATGAAGTGGCCTCTCCCAACCCATCTCTGCATGGACGCTGCCTCAGACCTTGGGCCACTTCTGCCCTCTCTCCCCCTTCCCATCCTCCCCCAGCTCAAGCGGAACTTTTAAAACAGAAATCAGTATTACAAAGCTATAGTAATCAAAACAGCATGGTACTGGCATTGTCCTGGCCGGTGTGGCTCAGTGGTTGGAGCATCATCCTGTGAACTGAAGGTTGCAGGGTCAGTTCCCGGTCGGGGCACATACCCAGGTTGCGGGTTCATCCAGGTCCGGGCGCGGGCACATGCAACACCTCCCCACACACCCCGCCCCCATCCCCGCAGGATCCCCACTCCAGGTGTATGCGGAGGTAAATGATCAATTCTTCTCTCTCGAATTGACGTTTCTCTCTCCCCCTCCTTCTCTCCTTTCCTCTCTCTCTAAAAAAACCAAAAGGAAACATCCTCAAGTAAGGATAAAAAAGGAAAAAGCAGCCTGGTACTGACATAAAAACACACATAGACCAATGGAACAGAATCAAAAGCCTAGAAATAAACCCACACATATGTGGTCAACTTGTACTTCACAGGAGAGCCTAGAAACCCTCTATGGGGAAAGAATAGTCTCTTCAATAGAGGAGAGAGATCTCAAATCATAACGTTATACACCTAAAATTTACATAATGTCATTAAATAATGTCATCTCAACACGTTTAATTAATAAAATAACATAAAAGGTGTTGGGAACACTGGATAACCAACACATGCCAAAGAATGGCATTGGACCCCTGTCCCATACCACTCACAAAAATTAACTGGAAGTGGACTAAAGACCTAAACAAACATAAGGCCTGAAACCGCACAGCTCCTAGAAGAAAACCAGCCCCTTGACATTGATCTTGGTGATGATTTTTTAGATATGGCACCAAAAGCACAGCAACAGAAGAAAATCAACAAGTGAGGCTACATCAAACTAAAAACTTTTGCACAGCAAAGGAAATGGAGAAAATATTTGCAAATCATGTATCAGATAAGGGATTGAGAGCCAACATATATTTAAAAACTTATACAACTCAATAGCAAAAACAAAACAAAACAACAATCCTTGAATAGATATTTCTTCTAAAAAGACATACAAACGGCCAACAGATACATGAACAAATGGAAGGAGGGGTGAAAATGCATGATATCTATAATGCACATGAAAATACCTCAGAAAGAAGTAGATGCCCAAAACATGAAAAATGTTAAAGATAAATCTGGGTGTTGGGCATAGACTTCATAATGTTATTCTCTATTTCTTCTGTGTATCTAAAATTATTCTAATTCAATCTCAGCCAGTTGATTTAAAGAAAAATATTAGGAAACAATCCTTATAGAAGGCCCTGAGGATGGCCAAAGTTGTGAACATGAACTAGGAATGGGGAAGACCAAGCCAGGGGGGGAGAACTTCCTGGTTTGGGAAGTGCAGCCCCGCACCTGCGAGGCTCCTGGGCCCTGTGCGTCCCTCCCCGTCGGCGGCCCCTTCCCCTGGGACATGCTGCTTCTCCTCTTAGCGCTGACATCTGGTGCTCTGAGCAGCACTGGGGGCCTTGCCTCTGACCAGCCCCCTTCTTTGGTACATCTGTCCTCAGGTTCAGACCAGGCAGGAGACAGTTAACTGTCCCCAACCCCTGAGAGGCCTGGCCACTCCTGCCAGTGTCTAGGGTGGGGTAGGGGCAAAGAACACAGCCCATTCCTGGGCCTGGGCCTAGACATCTGTCCTCTTGCTGTCTACCTCATTGGACAGGCAGGGAAACTGAGCCCCAGGCCTGACCCAGGTCCCCTGTTTCCAGGGCCAACACTCTTCCTAAAGACCAAGGACACACAATGTCACAGAAGAAAGAGGTGAAGAGAAGGCCCAGGGCACAGAAAGGGTCGGAAGTAGGCTTCGGGCTCCCAAGAGTCAGGGTCATAGGCAGAGGGCAGGGGACAGGACCCCAGGAGTCTGAGATCTCTGAAGTGGGGGAATCAGTGCGCCCCCACCCAGCAGGACAGGATTCTCTCCTCCTTAGTCATGCCTCTCCCTCAGGGCAGCCCCAGTCTCCCCAGCTTGAGGAGGGGTGCCCCCTCCACCGGTTGCTCACATAGGAACCTCGAAGTCCCTGTAGCTCCTCCTTCTCCTTCAGCCCCAAATCCAGTCAGTTGTCCGTCCTCAAGCTCTCCCCTTCCGCTCAGTCTGTCAACAAATATTTCCTGAGCTCATTCTGTGTGCCAGGCACAAACCCGGCACCAGGCCCTCAGCCGGGAGCAAAACAGACATAGTCCCACCCTTGTTGAACTGTCATTGATGGGAGACCCCAAACAAGATGTGCAAGTGAAAGCCTAACACACCACCAATGGGAACCTGAAGGAAAACATGAGGAGTCAGTGACAGCAATGAGACTATTTTAATAAGGGGGTGACCTCTGAGGGATGATGTTGAGCAAAGACCTGAATGGCCCTGGCTGGTGTGGCTCAGTGTATTGAGTGCCAGCCTGCGAACCAAAAGGTCGCAGGTTTGATCCCCAGTCAGGACACATGCCTGGACTGCAGGCCAGGTTCCCCAGCTGAGGGCGTGCAAGTGGCAACCCATAGATGTATCTCTCACACCTTGATCTTTCTTGCCCTCTCTTTCTCCCTCCCTTCCCCTCTCTCTAAAAATTAAAGAAATAAAATCTAAAAAAAGACCTGAGTAAAGTGCAGGCAGAGCCATGGGGCTACCTGGAGAAAAAGAGCCTTAGACAGAGGGAACGACAAGTGCAGAGGCCCTGAGGCGGGGAGTGAGCTTGCCTCTGAGAGAGCAGCAAGGTGGGCGTGAGTCTGGAGTGGAGAGTGAGGGGCTGGAGGCAGGGCCAGGCCTCAGGGGGGTTCCCCTGGGGAGGAACTGAGCAGGGTAGGGAGCGGTCTAAGCTGAAGCCGGGCAGGCTCAGACTTAGGTTACAACAGCTTTCCTTTTGCCGAGAATGGAGTGAAGGGGAGAAAGGGCAGTAGCAGAATGGCTAGTGAAGAATGGCCTGGACTACTGCAATAGTCCAGGCAAGACGTGAAGGACGGGCGGGGGGGGGGGGGGGGGGGGGCGCGGGGGGCGGGCAGTGGAGAGGCACAGAGTGGCCCAATTCTGGATCTGCTAAGAGATCGGATGTAGGGTGTGGAAGGAAAAAAGGAGTCCGGAGGGGACATAGCAGGTCCATTTCAGAGACCATGTGCCTTGCTGTATCCCCAGTGCACAGGACAGAGTTGACCTCAATCAGTGATAACTGAAAGAGAAAGCGCAAATTAAGGAAAAAGAAAGAGAATCCCAGTTTTGGGTTCTTCCTTCAAACCAGACTGGGGTTTTTTTGGTTTTTTGGTTTTGTTTGCTTTGTTTTGTTTCCTTTTTCAACCCTGTCAGAAGGCGACCTCTGGTGGCTAATTATTGAAACTGCAGCCACCCCACGTTGACAGCCCTAAGGAATGAAGAGTGGACCCTGAAGATTCCCAGCGGAATAGAATCAGAGACCACGTTCCACCCCCCACCCACTTGACAGATGAAGATACTGAGGCATTGAGGTCTGATCTCCACCTCAGTGGACGCTCCTTCTGGCCTCCTAGCTATTGTTTTCCAGAACTGAATGGACCTTTCAGGGAAACCCCCACACACCCTGAATGGGATGCTGGGAGTCCACTCACTGTCTTCCCACATTCCTGTGAACCAGAAGCATCATGCAGCCTGGGCCTGCATCCGTCCCAGAGCTAGGCACTCCCAAAATACCCAGGTGAGCCCATATCGTCCCTACTTAGCTGGTCAGGAAATCTTTAACCTCTATGGGTTAGAATCCCCGCCATCCTTCACTCCTGGAATCCTGTCCCCGAGCACCCAGCAGAGGTCTAGCTGCAAGAATCCATTTTACACACACACACCCCTGGACTCTACCCGCTCCCGGCCCGGTTCCTCCAGTTTGGGTAAAGGACATGCTCCTTCTTCGGCAGCCCATTCAGTTGGCACCATGGTTCCTCCCACCGTCAACTCTTGGCATGCCTTGCGCTGTCATTGCCCTTCACACAGGACAGAACCAAGGAGAGGGAAGGAGGTCCCGGGTGTGTTCTGAGCAGAGCAGAGGGGGCTGTCACCTCCCTTGAGCTGCATGTAAGACCTCTATTGATGCAACACAAGATGACATTTGATGTTTCTTTTCTTTCTCTCCTTGTTTCTTTTTTAAGAGTAATTTTTAATTTTACACTATGCAACTAACAGGGCTCTAGACTCCCAGAAAATAGAAATATTTCAGTTAAAGCTAACGTCCTCTTTGATCACTCTCCATTCCCCATCCCATTCCTGGACCCCCTGAACAAAGGGAACTACTGTTGTCAATTTGAAATTCACTCTTGCAGATTTTTTTCCTTTGGACGTATATATAGAACACACGCATACATGCAGATCCATAAAGAATATGTAGCATTTTCTTCTGAGGATTCTTTTTCTACATAAGTGGAAACATACAGTACATACTTACCCCGTGACTTTTTTCTCCCCTGTGTTCTGAACTCGAGTTCAATTCAAGGATATGAAATGGTGTTCATTTTGATGGGGAGCTGCATCTGGCTGTGAGCAGTTATGGGGAGCAAACCAGTCCCTAACTGGTCTGGAGGCGCCCTGTAGAGCCGCTCTCTCTAACTCTCTTCTCTCTCATCTCTTTTCCTCCTGCACTCCTTCCTCCCATCTTCCACTTTTTTTCACCCTGGCACTTAGGCCTCACACAACCAACCCCCTTGTGAGAAGGTCATAAGCCACCAGATGCCCTGGAAAACCTTCAACTCTTGAGTTCGGGGCTCCCTGCGCCTCCTGATGGTGTCTACGAGTAACTGCAGCCCTCTAAGCCTTTGACCCATCTCCTTGTTCAGGAGCACTACCTGCAGTTAAACCTGCCTGTGCCTGCCCAGCGGGCATGACTGCTGATGAGCTCATCTCTGCCTGGCAGCCCTCTTGGTGGCATATGAGGGCCCTCATGACCAACCAGAAGAATCGACCTGTTTAAGAGCACGCGGGGAAGTGCTTCGTGGGTAACTGGTGGTCCTGGTGCAGAGCCTTTGGAGAACAACCGGGTGGTCCCTCCCAAGTATGTTGTAGTTTGCTGCTAGGACCTGAGTCTACAGGTGTTCCACACACGGGCGAAAAGGGAAATTGCTAGGGTGTTTGTTGCAGCGCTGTTCTTGATGGCAACTTATATGTACCCAGCAATCAGGCCAGCTAAATTCACCCAGGTGCCTTTGGATAATGGAACATTTCTAGGTCCAACCCTCCCCAAGCCTGGGACTCTGTCCCCCTCAGAGTGTCTCTACTGGCTCCCCCCTCCCCCACAACTGGCTCCTACTCAGTTCTCCCCCACTCCAGGCCCTCCTCACCCTCCTCTTCCTTCTTTCTACAGAGCATATCTTCTATCATACTAAACAATTTCCTTGTTTATAATGTTTATTGCCCATATCTCCCCACTAAAATGTCAGCTCTCCAACGACAAAGTCTTTGTGACTTTTGTTCAATTATATATCATAGTGCCTGACCCACAGCTGACACTTAATAGAGGTTTGGTCAATGAATGAAGGTCTCCATGTATGGGATATAGAAAGATCTCTAAGCAATATTAACTAAAAAGGCAAGCTTCAGACTAGCATCCATGGTGCGCCCTACTGTATAAAGAAGGTGGCAGGGGGGTGCATTCCTGTAAACCTGAAACTGTTATTTTTAAAAAGTCTATTAATTAAACAACAACAGAGTCTACAAAAATTTCTAGAGATGACAAAGAAGAGGAGAACATTCTGGTTGGGTTTCATTTATCTATGTATGCAGCAAACATATCAAGTTCCTGATACATACTGGTTATGTTAGATAAAGGTCTCTTTGGAGGAAGTGACCTTTGAGATTGGCTTTGAAATATGGGTAGGATTGTACCAGAAAGAGATGGGGCTGAAAGGACACTGTAATGCAAGAATCAATGTGGAAATTTCGGAGGCACGGATGTACTATAGAAACTGAGAGAAGAGCAAGCAGTTCCGGTTGCAGGCTGCAAAGGCTCCTCTCAAGGAAGACAAGTGATAATGTCAAGGCTTTTTCGTCCCAGCTGAAAAAGGACATAAACACAAGGCTTAGGCATTTTTCTTGATTTGGTAAGCAACAGAGGAGTCTTTGAAAGTTGGTAACAAAGATACATTTTTTTTTAAAATTAAAAGTAACATAAGAGGCAACTGGGAGAACCTCCTGTTGGAGTCAGGAGGGAGCTTCCCTCAGAGGGAGAGCTTGCCTCACTGCGGGAGCCCTGGTCCCGCCAGTATTTCAGGCTCCCTCGGAGCAAATTCTTGTGCCCCTGTGACCTGAGTGTTTGCTGCCAATACTTCCTGGGCCTCTGCCAGCTGAGAGAGGGGTCCAGGGTCTGCTCGCCTCTCACCCTAAGAATATACCTGGAGAAGGACTACTCGGTAAGTAAATACGTGATTCAGAGAATGATCTAAAAAGTGAGCTAAAAATCATTGGTAGAAGCCAACATTCAGTGAGCAGCTTACCAAGCGCCAGGCCCTGGGCGATTCGTTTTACACCATGTGGGTGCCGATTTGAGTCTGGGTTCGAATCCTGACCACTTACTGGCTATAGCACCTTGAGCAAGTCACCTAGCCTTTTTGAGCTTCACCTTCCCCTTCTGTAAAGTAGCACCTACCTACTGCCTAGGACAATGAGAGATTTAATCCGATAGGAACCTTCTGTCAGGGTAGTGTTTGTCAGCAGGCGTCAGAGACATTTCTGCCAGGGCTCTTGACTCCTCTGGGCCTCTGTTTCCTCATCTATGAAATGAGGATAGTTCTCGTATCTCCCCAAAAGGCTGTGATGAAGATTATATGCATGTCAAGCTGCGCCTGATGCACTCAGCTCAACACACACTGGCTATTGTGATTTCTGCCTTAGGAGAAGGCGCTATTAATCCCGCCATTTTGCAAGGGGCTTGCTTAAGTGCCAGTATTGGAACCAAGAGTTTCTGCTCCCTGAGGGACAACTGAGTGCTCCTGTAGGAAAGGAAATACAATTGCCACCGTGGGGGTGGGGGGTGCCAGAGCCATCCACCTGGGCAGGTCTTTTGCCTTCTGGAGATCAACCGTCAGAAAATCTGAATGGCAGTAAGCCCTGGATAAGGTCAGCCCTTTATTGTCACCGTCCCTGTGACAATCAGGACTCCCTGACTGCCTGGGAGAAGACTGGCTGCCTAGCAGATTCCAGGCACACAGTAAGTAGGTTCTTGGAGGTGTTGGGAGCCCCTCCCACTCTCTCCCACTGCAGGGCGGGGACAGGTTAATACTAACCGGATGCCTCCCGCCCCTCCCGTGCAGAGCTGCTGGAGAACTAACCCAGCAGGTAAGTGGGAAGAGCTGGGCGCCTCAGGATGGTGAGGGCACGGTCCTGAGGTACCAGGAGCCGGTTGCTGGCAGGGAGGGCAGCACCTGGCACACCCAGGGTGGAGGAGGGGCACTTGTCTGAGGACAGAAAGTGGCTCGTGACCTGTCCCCTAGTTTCAGGCAGAGGGATAGAAGGAAGAAGGGCCTCCTTCTCTGGGAGTGAAGCCACCTAGAACTTTCTGGGTGGACTCCAGACCTCTCCTCCACAGGCCGAAACACTGGGTCCCCAATGACCGCGGTTGCATCTCCACACTGTTGGGAACGCTAGATGCCTGCTCCTGCCAGGTGGGGGCCGGAGCCTCACCAGCCTGGCAAGGGGGCCAGGGGTTGAGGGTTGGGATGGGCACTGAGGGGAGCGGAAACCCGCCAAGGCCGGCCCCGTGGGAGGACTGAAGCCCTTCCAGGCCCTGGGAGGGAGGAGATGGAGGATGGGAACTCATGGTCCCGGCTGGCCGGCCTCGGCTCCTATTATCTGCTTGCTTCCTGCCTGGCACCCAAGCTCAAAAAGCCTGGGCATCCTAAGAGCCTTTGGTGAGACTTCAGCCCAGAGAGGGTGAGCAGCTGGCCTGAGGACACACAGCAGTGAACACAGGCCTGGATGACTAGAGATAAGGTTGGGGGCTAGACAGGGTGTGGGCCTCCTCTCTGGATCTTGGTTTCCCCACATCTGTGAAATGGGCACACTGAGTTGAGTAAGACCCCGGGGGACTCCAGGGAAGGAGAGGAGGAGAAGGCCTCTTGATGCTGGTGGATGAGAGCTGCAAGCAGCTGAGTGGCTGGACCCAGCTGGGCACCCAGCGCACCCAGCAGCTCTTCCGCCTCTGTCTCCTCCGCCTCCAACTCCTCTGCACCTTTCCTCCTCTTTTTGCCCGGCCTCTGTCCTCTGTCTTTCTTTCTGCGCATTTCCGCTTCCAGCTTTTGGTTCTTCCTGTTGCTCTGTGTCTTAGTCTGTGTCTTCCTCCATCTCTCATTGGTTTTTGGTTTTAATCCTCTCAATTCCCCTGTTCTGTTGACTCTAAGTCATCCTTTTCCTGCCCTGATAACAAACCTGGGACAATGTTGACTCAGACCTACGTCCAGACCTTGTCAGACCCTGACACCGCCCAGGGCCACCCTGGCCAGCCGAGCTGGCATGGCTACGGCAGGCTCGGTTGGTGGCCCAGGCATTGGCAAACCTGATGGCCACCTGGACACTGAGAAAGAGGACAGGGCCCTGCCCTCACAGAGGTGATATTCCTTGTGGGAGAGAGCATCACTCAACCAACAGACACAGATATACTCTGGTACCAGAGCTGATGCGCCATCAGACTGTGAAGGGATAAAGCAGGCAGCAGGAGAATGCCAGGGGTAGAGGGTGCTTGGGCTCCGATGGTCAAGGGCACACAGTACCCTTCCTGCCAGGTTGGAGAGGAGATGGCCCAGCAATGCGCTGGCCCTGGGCGGGACCTCCTCCCCGACTCCCTCATTCCCTTGAGCCTGGGACTACGAGATTTTGATGCAAGAATACGAAGGAAAGAGACCCCTTTGCCTGGGACCCTCCTGGATTGTTTTCCCACCTGTTTCAGGAGTGCCTCACTCAAAGCCATGAGTTTCTGGTCTCCCACAGTGGCAGAAGGGGCTCCAGGAAGAAGGCATGTCTTGAAGCCTCTCTTATGTTCGCTGGAGCCTGAGTCCCACTTCTCCCCTTCCCAGCCCAAGTGCTGGGGGGCCTGGGGTTAGCGAAAAGGGCCCCTCCGGCCTCTTCATAACGCCCTCACTCCCAGGCTGGTTAAGAAGGCTAAGTCCACATTCGGACATTCCTGGGACTAAATCTAAGCTCCCAAATGACCAGCTGTGTGACCTCAGGTAAATTACTTTCCCTCTCTTAGCCTCAGTTTCCTCATCTATAAAATGGGGAAAATCATAACACCTACCTCAGGATTGTTGAGAGGATTTGATGGATAATGTGTGTAAAATGGTAGCACAGGGCCTGGCAAAATAAGCAGCCAGTCAAAGGCAGCTGTTGTTGTAGTTGCTATTGTTATTGTTATGTTATTATACTATAATACAGTTTATCACTATTGTTACTGTATTGTACTATACACCAGCTTTCTAACAGGTTAACAGGTTTCACACCTGCTTCCACTCTGGCCCCACATGATTCTCCTCACAACAGCCAACACAATTCTGCTAAAAACTAAATTAGATCTGGTCTCACCCCTGCCTCGCAATGAGGATTTTGGCTCAGAGAAAACACCCAAACTCTTGCCTACAAGGCCCTGTGGGACCTGTCCACCTCCACTTACACTGTTGCAGCCACATGGCCTCCTGGCTTTTCTTCCAACACCAAGATCTGTTTCTGGAATCTGGCAGGCGAGGCCCTACCCTAGGGCCTTCGTACATGCTGTTCCTATTCCCCGGCTACTCTTTCCCTTCACATGGCTGACGACCACCTTTCCTTCATGTTGCCTCCAACAACCCCATTTATCATTGTAGCCAGCCTCCGCGACTGCTGGCTCCTCACCTGCACATCCCTCCACAGCCCTTCTCTGTGGCTAACTTGCTCAGTATTGCTGTTATTTCGCTTAGTGACAGCCTCTCACACTTCCCTGACAGCAGAGGTTGTTGTCCAGCACGCAGCAAATACCCCATCCATATTGGTTAAATGAATAAACTAGAACTGTAAGATCACAGAAAAAAATAGTAAATAGAGATATTCACTTCAAAAATATATTCCAGCCTACTCTGAGGACCAGTCGCTGGGAGTTCCTCCTCAGTTCTCTGAAAACAACCAGACCTCTACACACGCAGTTCCCTCCCCCAGGATACCCCCCAATTCATAGTCATTGATGGCTGCGCCCCCCAACCCAAGTCCAGAGCACGGGGCATTTGGTGCAGCTGTCCCGGAGTGGGCCAGGGCAGGGGAGCCGCACAGGGGATGGGTCATGCTGGCCGAGACCCTGTCGTCACTGTTTTCCAGAAACAGAAACAGAGACTCAATGAGCCAAATCCCTTCCCTCAGGTTACACAGCTGTTCTGGGGTCTAGATGAGAACCAGAGAACTCAGCTCTGCGGGGCCCACAGGTTTAGACCTTCAGGGTATGGGGCCCGTTGCCCGTAAATGAAATCCAGGCTCCTTGCCTGCTGTCTGCCCTTATTTTCCCATCAGCCCCACTACTCCCACCAGACTGGCCCAGGCGCGGTTCTGCCCCAAGGGCCTTTGCAAAATCTCTTCCTGTTACCTATATGCTCTTTTGGCGTTTTTATTACAGTCACATGCCACTTAATGACAGGGATGGTCTGAGGAATGTGTCCTTAGGTGATTTCATCCTTGTGCAAACTGACAGTGTGCCTTTATGCAAACCTAGGCAATATAACTTACACACCTAGGCTACATGTTATAGCCTACTGCGCCCAGGCTATAAGCCTGTACAATGTGTTACTGTACATCATCTCACAAGATTAAATCGCACTGAAGAGAAAATGATTCAATCAAGAGGTGCAGTAAACACATGATTGTGTGAGGCTGCTGCTGACGTAACACGGCAGGCATACTGTCTTACAGAAAACTTTTTTTATATTTTTAGTTTTTAGATTTTATTTATTTGTTTTTAGAGAGAGGGGAAGAAAGGGAGAAAGAGAGGAAGAGAAACATCACTGTCCGAGGGATACAGCGATTGGTTGCCTCTTGCATGCCCCCAGCTGGCGACCGGGCGCGACACCCAGTCATGTGCTCTGACGGGGAATGTAACCGGAGACCTTTCAGTCCGCAGGCTGGCACTCAATCCACTGAGCCACACCAGCCAGGGCAAAAAAAACTTTTCTTAATAAGTAGAAAGAGTATACCCTAGGCCCTGGCTGGTGTGGCTCAGTGGATTGAGTGCTGGCCTGTACACCCCCAGAGTAGCAATTCCAGTCAGGGCATATGCCTGGGTTGTGGGCCAGGACCCCAGCTGGGGGTGAATGAGAGGCAACTGATCAATGTTTCTCTCCCTCTCTCCTTCCTTTCCCCTTTCTTTAAAAATAAATAAATAAAATCTTTTTTTTTAAAAAAGAGTGTACTCTAAAATAATAAATATAGTGTAGTAAATATATAAACCAATAACATAGTCGTTTATTATCAGTACCAAGTATTGTGCACTATACATACTTGTGTGTGTGCTGTGCTCTGATTGGACTGGCAGCACAGTAGGTATGTTTACATCAGCATCACCACAAACACAAGAGGAATGTCTTGCGCTACACATCACTAGGCAATAGGAATTTTTCAGCTCCATTGTGTTTTAATGGGACCACTGTATATGTGGTCCAGCATTGACAAAACATCATTATGTGGTGCATGACCACATTGTTCTTTAATATAAAAATATTTAAACATTTAATCCAGCTGGAATTAATTTTGGGGAGAAGGGTAGGTAGGGAGTAAGAAGTAAGAAAGAGACCCAGCTTTATTTGTTTTTCCCAAATGACAACTCAGTAGCAAGTCTTATTTTCTAACTGGTTCTATGCAGGAAAAAATTCATATTTGTAAATGTGTAACTGGCCTCCTTGCTGAGCTCTCTCATTAGTTTAATAGTTTTTCAGATGATAAATGTAACTGGCTCCTTCAAATTTGCCTCCTGTCTTTAATTATTTACTTATTCCTATTGCTTAGGCATATAATTTATCGCCTCCTCTGTATCTACCACCTTCTGCAGTCAAGGCCTGGAACAGAACTTTGCCCCCAAGTTTCCTCCTAACCTTTTGGTGTCTCTTTAAAATGTCTTTCAACAACTAATTTATTTGATTTTGGTTTTTTATCAAATCCTGGTTGGGCAGGACCTGAGTTTCTGAGTCAGGGCATTAATAGTAAAGGAGATCAATATAGTACTCATTAGTTTTTGGTTACTATAATTGGTCAGAATACATCCTTGAATATATATCTCTGTACACTTAGGTAGCATTTTGCTATATATAAAAGTCTTAAACAAAATAGTTTATTTACAACTTAAACAACATAATTCAGTTGCCGGAAGAACAGGGTTGGTATGGCAGCTCTGTGCCACAAAGTTCATAGGAGGTCTAGTTTCCATGTAGCCTCCACACCATCCCCCATAGTGCAAAATGGCTGCTGGAGTTCTCACCATCATGTCTGAGTTCCAGCCAGCACGATGGAGAGAAAGAAGAATTGCACACTGCCTTATCTCTAAGAAGAGTTCTCAAGTCCTTTACAATCTCATTGTCCTGGGCTTGATCAAATGGCCCTGCCCAGTTACCACAAAGACTCAGAAATGTAGTCCTTTAGTTTGGTGGCCATTTGCCCAGCCAAAAATCTGGTCCCTATAGCACTTAAGGAAGAAGGAAACGATGGCTAAAGGGGAACATCTAGCAGCCTCAGCCCTAGAGCATCAGACAATGCTCTCTACCTGTCCTTTCCTTCCATGTTGTTTCCCCAACCATAATTAGAACTCTGCCTGAGTTGGCACAGGGCAGCTTTATTTTTTTATACTTCAAAAATGTTTTGGGTTTTTTTTTTTTTTCCTGGACCCTTCACTCTGCTGGTTGTCCTCACCTGGACATATTTTTTTTAATTGTTGTTCAGTTACAGTTGTCCCAACATTTCCCCCTTTGCCCCGCCCTGCCCCGCCTACCTCCCACCGAGGTCGGTCCCCACCCCGCTGTCCGTGCCCATGAGCCCTCTACTCACGTTCCTTGACTTGTCCCTTCCCCTTCTGTCCACCGTTATGCCCCTCGCACCTCCCCTTGGGTCATTGTCAGTTTGTTCTTTATTTCCATGTCTCTGGTTCTATTTTGCTCATTTCCCTTTTTTTCCCCCTTACGTTCCACTTATCGGCGAGATCATATGGTATTAGTCTTTCACCCCCTGGCTTATTTCACTTAGCATAATGCTCTCCAGTTCCATCCATGCTGTCGGGACGGGTAGCAGCTCCTTCCTTCTTTCTGCTGCGTAGTATTCCATTGTGTAAATGTACCATCGTTTTTTGATCCACTCATTTATTGATGGGCACTTAGGCTGCTTCCAGCACTTGACTATTATAAATAACACTGCTATGAACATTGGGGTGCATAGGTTCTTCTGAATTGGTGTTTCAGTCCCAGCAGTGGAATCACTGAATCAAAATGCAGGTCCATTTTTAGTTTTTTGAGGCAATTCCACACTGTTTCCCACAGTGGCTGCGCCAGTCTGTGTTCCCACCAGCAGCGCAGGAGGGTTCCCTTTTCTCTACAGCCTCCCTAGCACTTGTTGTTGGTTGATTTGTTAACGATGCCATTCTGACTGGTGTGAAGTGGTTTCTCATTGTGGTTTTAATTTGCATCTCTCTGATGGCTAGTGATGCTGAGCATCCTTTCATATGCCTCTGAGCCCTGTGTCTGTCCTCCTTGGAGAAGTGTCTGTTCAGGACCTTTGCCCATTATTTAAGTGGATTTTTTTGTCTTCCTGGTGTGGAGTCATGTGAGTTCTTTATATATTTTGGAGATCAAACCCTTGTCTGAGGTATCATTGGCAAATATGTTTTCCCATATGGTTGGTTCCCTTTTACCTTGATGAAGTCCCATTTGTTTATTCTTCCCTTTATATCCCTTGCCCTAGGGGATGTATTGGTGAAAATATTCTGTGGGGAATATCTGAAATTTTCCTGCCCATGTTCTCCTCTAGGGCTTTTATGGTATCACATCTTATATTTATAAGCCTTGAATCCACCCTGAACAGGGCGGATTTTTAAAAGCGGGATTCTGCCTGACATACCCCAGATTTTGGTGTCAGGTCGGGCGGGCAGCTGTCGCCTGTTTCTGGGTCTTCTAGGACAGTACAGTAGCGACCTGAGAAGTGGCACCAGAGCTACTGGTCTTTGAAAGGCATCCTCTCCCTCCCCTACTCCCCTGATTCTCCAGGAAGACCTGCTCCCATTTCATAGCCACTGAGTTACCTGCTTTGGCCAAGGCCGGAGGAGAAACCCTGCCTCCCCGTCTCTTCCCAGCAGCCCCTCCCCTCCTCCAACTCACCTCTGCCTTGGCCCGTGGTTGCCCTGGAGACCTGCAACCCACATACCTCTTCCTCGTAATCTTCTCTGGGGAAAGTCTCTGTGGCTTTTCTTTCATCCCTCAGAGCTCTGGGCACAAAGCAGGTGCTTAATAATCCCTGTTGAGTGACTAAGAGGAAGTGACAACAAAACTTTGCCATCAAGAATTACTTGTGTTATATGCAAAAGTGTGTTCAGGGTAAGTGCGTGTTTTCAAGTGGCAGTTCATCTATTTGCTAAAACAGCAATCAGGCCACTTACTGTTGTCAGGTGCCAGGTTAGCATTTTGTAAATCTGTGATGCTGGTACTGGGAGCCTCCCCATTTTGCAGAAAAGGTAGCAGGTACGGGAGGTTTAAGTCATTTGCTCAGGTTGGAAGGGGTAGAGCTGGGATTTGAACCTAGGCGTCTGGCTCCGAATTGTATTGCAGGGAGAGCAGTAAGGTGGCTGAAGGCAGTGCCTGGAGCCCGCTGGAGACTGAGACACACGCCCAACACAGGATTCCAGCCCCAACTTTGCTCCCGGCCAGTGAGGGATCCTGGGCAAGCCACGCTCAAAAATAAGGAGTTGCAATGCCTAAGGCTTATTTTTTTTATTAGGTTCCACTTACAGGTGAGATCATACGGTACTTGTCTTTCCCCGCCTGGCTGGTCTTGCTTAGCATCTTGCTCCCCAGCTCTACCCATGCTGTCTCAAAGGGCAGGGGCCCGGGCAGGCACCCTAAGCTAAAGAGGGCCCAGAGTGATGGTTGCCATGTGGACATGCAGGCGTGCTGTGATCTTCCAGAATATTCTCCAGAAACCAGAAATCTTCCCCCACCCCTCCATGAGCAAGCTCCCGTCTTTATTTCCAATTTGTTGCAAACGCGTATGTTTTTACCTTTACAGTAAAAATGGATTACTAAATAAATGAAAAATGTTTAGCTGAAGACATAAAATACACCCCCTCTCCCCAGTTTTTGTTGTGAGATTTGACATAACATTCCAAGAACCTCGAAATCTTGAGTGTTGTATGCCACCTCCCAATGTGCGGATTTCAGTAACTCATTATAACACACAGCAAACCAAAATGACATATCTGTCACTTGGCTAAGGCCAAGGAGTTACTGGTTTGCAAATCCCGAGTAGGTCGTCTGAAAAGCTCTTCTGCCTTCACAGTGCCAGTTTCCAAAGCAGATGTCTGCCCTCTAAGAGCTTCAGTCTCCCCAGAAATGTACCTGCCATGTGTCCCCACCGGAAAACTTTACATGAGGGAGCCTGGGCCCAGCGCTGGCCAGCCAGAGGGGTTGCCTGGGGACAGCGTCCTGCAGAAAGCTGGGCTGTAGATGGAGGGAGGGGGACGGGGCGGGCGGGCAGTGCTCCCGGCTCAGAGCACTGCACAGGCAAAGCAAAAGGAGCCAGGAAGGGGGCCGTTGCCTGGGGCTGCTCCTCTCCAGGGGGACCTCTTGATGTACTGGAACCAGGCTGTCCTGGGCTGTTAGGCCAGCTTCCCTGGTGAGAGAACAGAGCTTCAGTGGCTTAGGTAAGGCCCCAGATAGGAGGTGGCAGAGCAGGCTTGAAAGCGGATGGGACCGCATTCTGCCCCAGGTTTCCGGGAGCAGAAGAGAGGTGATGCTGGGAGTGGGTGGGTTGGGTTTCCCCTGCAGAAGGAGGAGGAAGGAGGAAGGAAGTAGGGGACCTCAGAATCAATTGCTGTGGTGTCAAGACTTTCCTGGGTGAGGCAGAGCCACAAGAGACACTCCTGCATGTTCTAGAAGAACAGAGACAAGGCATTAAAGACTGACATTGTGAACTGAGTAAAGCCAAGGGATCAGGGGTCACCACAGGGTCATGGGGCAGTGTAGGGAACCAAATGCTACAAGATACCCCTCCCGATCCCACCTCCCAGCCTCAGGAGAGCCCCTTACCCCGCCCCCGGGTCCCTGCCCTGTTTCCCATCCATAAAAGGAGGCCGCTGGCCCAATCGACCGTCGACATTTCTCTCAAAATGGTGCATGTACTGCCAGTGATTTTATGGGGCTCCTCATGGCGAATTTTCTCCTCCTTTAAAATTTGAATAGTCCTGTGTTCACTTTCACATGAATTAGAAAACAGTAGCTATGTCACCAAACCTGGCATTTCACCATAATGAGAAGAGCTAACCCTTAGTGAGCGCTGTGTGCCTGGTGCTCTTTGCGAGAACAGCAACTTGCTAACACGTTTGCCTCACATTGATACTCTCATTGTCCTCTATCTACAGATGAGAAACATGAGGTATAAGGAGGCAAAGTCACTTGCCCAAGGTCACCCTAACAAGTGGCAGGGCTGGGTTCAAGCCCAGGGAGCTGGCTCCAAGCCCAGGCAGCTGGCTCCAGAGTTTCCTCCTGGCCCCTCCGATGTTTGTACCTATACTGAGGGGAGATAAAGAGAGTAATGGCACAGGTGGTGTGAGAGGTCACTGGGAAGGTGGTTAGAGGTGGCAGAATGGTTCCAGGGGGTGGGGGGCTAGAGTTAGGTGGCCTCCAAGGGCCTGTCCCGTTAGGGAGTTCTATAATTTCAGGAGAAAAATGACAGATTAGAATTTTATGTCAAGTAACCATATTTTTGTAATAGGCAGTATGTGTACACGGTACACAAGTCAAGACTGTATAAAAGGGTCTACAAATCTTTTGGTATAGCGACCACACATCTCTCAGCGGTGCCTGTGTGTTCTGTGAGGGCTGCCTTGTGCAAGTACAAGCAAATACAAGCAAAGAGAACATATTCTTCCTCCTTGTTCCTGTGTTCAAAAGGCAGCACACTGTCTGCTTGATTTTGTTCCCTTATCAACACAGCCTCGAGACCCAGCCCTGTCAGCCAGGGAGCTCTCCCGCATTCCTCATTCCTTTTCTTCTTTTTAAAAAGATTTTATTTATTTACTTCCAGAGATAGGGGAAGGGAGGGAGAAAGAGAGGGAGAGAAACATCAGTGTGTGGTTGCCTCTCACACAACCCCCACTGGGGACCCGGGCCCTCGACCCAGGCCTGTGCCCTGACTGGGAATCGAGCCGGCGACCCTTCGGTTCGCAGGCCGGCACTCAGTCCACTGAGCCACACCAGCCGGGGCTGAACTCCTTTTAATGGGTGTGCAGCATTCCAACTCACAGACATTCCTCTGTTTAGCCCTTCCTTTACTGATAGGTACTTGGGCTGTTTCCTATATTTTGCTATTACCAACAAGGCCACAAAGAAATAACCTCATACATACATGATTTTGTCTGTAGCAAGCAACCTTTGGGACAATCTCATGGTGAGAAATGGCACCTTAGAATCATTGTTCATTGACATTTCCCATGATGAATGTAAGTGATAATCCTTTCATATGTTTAAGGCTTATTTGTACTTTTTCTCCAAACTGTTCATATCCTTTGCACACCTCTCTATTGGGTCTTTTTGTTCTTAATTTCTAAGAAGTCTTTATGTATTCGGAAGATGAGCCCTTTGTCTGTGGTTTATGTTGCAAATATTTTCCCCCTGGTTATCATCTGTCTTTTATTTATTTTATCATTGGCAACTTTTTTTTTGTCTTTTTGTGCAGATAGAATTTTGTTGATATTTTTGTTTGCTGTTGTGTTTTGTTATTTACGCAGTTGAATACATCAAATTTTTCTTTGGTGGTCTCTAGCTTTACAAATCATGGTTCTGAGGCAGGAGATAGGAAGGAGGAAACTCCAGAGGTGCCCAGGGCTAAGATAAAGAACCTTGATAAAGGGCGGAAACCCTGTTCTAAGACTAGTATTTCCTGCTTTCTGGAAAAGCACTGAATCCTAGTGAATCAGGAACGCACCTGAACAGAAGATGCTCCCTGACCCCTGCTTCATTGTAATAGCATTACAATAAAGTAGCATTGTAGGACCCCTTTCCCGGTGGCCAATCAAGGAAATCAGGGGAGACCACATGCGCAGTAACTTTAAAATAATATATATATTAAATAATATAACTCTTTGAACATGCACAGTAAAAGCCCGCCAAAACCAGCCAGGAGGGACCCACCCTAAAAGAATAAAAGCCCTCTAGCCCCTGAGGTCAGGGCTGTTAGGCTCTGCTGAGTTCTGCTCAGCTCTGCTCAGCTCTGCTCTGCTCTGCTCAGAGTTGGCCTGCTCCCACGTTCTGTGTGGCTTAATAAATCTGCTTTCTCTCACTTTCTGCTATAAACTCTGTGTGTTTGGTTCAATTTTTTGTCTGCGATCACCAAGAACCTGGTTACCTGTGCCCACCTGTGACACTTAGAAAGTCTTTCCAACTAAAAGGTTTGTTATAAGGAATTTGTTCATGTTTTCTGCTAATTAAAAGCCAACTTGTTCATGAAGAGGGGAATGGTAAAAGGCTGGGCCCCAAAGCCCAGTCTTTTGCTAGACAGTGAACCTGACATTGCTCACCTGGTATTTTTCTCTGCAGGCTCATCTGGGGAGGTGGCAGCTTCTGGCCCAGGGCAGGCGTCACCATGGCCCTCCTGACACACCTGCTGGTCTGCACCTTTGGGATGGGCTCCTGGGTGGCCGTCAATGGGCTCTGGGTAGAGCTGCCCCTGTTGGTGACAGAGCTGCCTGAGGGCTGGTACCTGCCCTCCTACCTCACCGTGATCATCCAGCTGGCCAACGTCAGCCCCCTCCTCATCACCCTGCTCCATCACTTCCGGCCTGGCTGCGTTTCCGAGGTGCCCTGCATCTTCGCCGTGCTGGGAGTGGGCACCGTCACCTGCACCCTCTTTGCCTTCCTCTGGAATGTCACCTCTTGGGTACAGGGCAGCCACCACAGCATCGCTTTCATGGTCCTCACCTTCTTCCTGGCCCTGGTGGACTGCACTTCCTCGGTCACCTTCCTGCCTTTCATGAGCCGGCTCTCCACCCAGTACCTTACCACTTTCTTCGTGGGTGAAGGACTCAGTGGCCTCCTGCCTGCCCTGGTGGCTTTTGCCCAGGGCTCAGGTCTCACCACCTGCGTCAACGCCACTGAGACGTCTTACACCACCTCGAGCCCTAACACCAGCAAAAAGACCGACATCCCACAGGTACCTAGCATCACCCAGAGCTGGCGCAGTACACTGTGCCTGGTCTCAGCAAGATCATGTGGAGGGCTTGTGTTTCCAGAATGTTGGGTAGGCCCGTGTCCTTGACCTGGCTGTACTTTAGGTTACTTGGGAGAGCTACTGAAACACACCAGTGGGCCCCCCCCCCATGGCCAGACCAATTAAATAAGACTGAGCACGAGGTTTTCCCAAAACCCTTGAAAGAGGACAGAAGTGTTTTGAAATCTGTAGTTTCAGCTTTTATTTTTATTCATTACTATTTTTTTAATCCTCACCAGAGGATTTTTTGTTACTTCTTATGGGCCCTGACCAGGGATTGAACACACAACCTAAGCATGTGCTTTAACTGGGAATCGAACCCGCAAGCTTTTGGTATACAGAACAACACACCGACCAACTGAGCCTCCAGGCCAGGGCTAGTTTCAGGTCTTAGAGCATACCTGCCCCACCTGTGACACAGCAGTCCAGCATAGTGACACCACTGTCCACCTCCCAGAGACATTCCTGCCCCGTGGGCAGATTAGGGCTGTAAACGGCCTTACATCCCTTTGAGTGCTGCTGCCAACTGAATCGTAAATTCTGAACTTTCTGCATTTGAGAATTTCAAAATACAGATTGTGAACTTGTATTTATTCAAAATTCCCCAGGCGATGCTCATGTACAGCCAGGGCTGAGGACCATGGACTTTGGACACTACTCCAATACCTCATCATGTTAAAACATCTGTCACCGTAAGAAACATCCAAACCAGTAGAGATATTTTTTGTTTGTTTTTTTAAAGATTTTACTTATTTATTTTTAGAGAGAGGGGAAGGGAGGGACAAAGAGAGGGTGAGAAATAGCAACTGGTTGCTTTTCATGTCTTCGCAGGATGACGCCCAACCAACTGATTCACCCTGGCCAGGGCCCAGTAAGAGACGTTTTATAAAAGCTTGTTTGAACCAAAACTGATAACAATTGTCAGGAAGCAAGATCTCAGATGCTTTGGAGAACAGCAGTTTTTGCAGTTTCTTTTATGCATTTGAAATTAAAAGGGGAATTTAAGGAAATTACATGAAGATGGGAGAAGCGAGATGGGTATGAGATTACGGGAGAGTTAAGATTATGTGCTCTCTTGATGATTATGCCTTCAAGGGGGATTCTGGTATCTCAAAGGTGTGTTAACCCAGATGGACAGAAACAATGGACAGGGCTTGCTGAAGGCAAAGACAGGCCTTTTTTTTTTTTTTTTAACCCTTACCCAAAGATACATTTACCAACCTTAGAGAGAGAGGAAGAGAAACATCGACAGGGTTGGGGGATCAAACACACCACCTACGTTTGTGCCCTGACTGGAAATCGAACATGCAGCCTTTTGGTGCACAAGATGACGCTCCAATCAGCGCCAAGATAAGCTCTTTTATTAAAGAAGTTATATGCCTGGAGCACGATGACCCACCATGATCTGTCCAGGTAGGAATGTATGGTCAGGTCACCCTGTGAGGTTACTTTCCATAAAACCCATTTTTTGGCCACAGTTCCCTCTTTCATCATAATTCAACCCATAAAATGCACTGATGGCCAGTTTTTTGCGTGGATAGTGTGGCCTCAGCACTCGGACGGCTCATTCCTAGAAAGTCTCCGAGCCTACGTGGTGTTATAGAAATGGTGGGCCATTGGTGGTGGGACAACACCATAAACACAGGGTGTGAGCTGAGGCCAAGTTTTCCCCGAAAAGGAAGACCAGGTAAATGGGAGGCAGTCGGGTCTTATAGACATCATTGCAAACCCACAGTCTCGGTCATTTCTACCCTATGAGCTATCATAATCCGAGCTTTTGCCTCTGTCTCATTTTTCTGTATTTTATATCTAGTATAACATTTACATAAGCCATACAAAGGGTATTAAAAGTTATATATTTTCAGTCATCATTAACATCTAGACTATATAGAAAAATCCAAATAACAAGAATAACTATTGCTATGACTAATATCATTAGCAAACAGATAAAGACAATCAAACAACTGGTTTCTGAGTTAAACATTAATTTGTAGGTATACAAGCCTTGTCCATGTTTTGGGAGAGCTGTCTGCCTCTGATGTCGGTGTCTTCTCCTCTTTGATGTCCATAGACAGAGGTTAGGTACCTGTTCAGGTGTCTTCCAACAAGGTTGGAGAGTGTCTTTTAACTGACGTCCTTTCCAGAAAACAAAATCTCTGGTTGGCAATGATCTTAAAGTTTCTGTCTCCTGGGAGCTCCCTGTGACAGGATGCAAGTTCCTACTTGGCATTTTCTTGAAGTGACTCTGTCAAACCTTGGCCGTAGCGTAAGTTGTATCCTTTTAATAATGTCAGCCCCTAAATTCCTTTATCTAATTTAAGTCCAGCTTAAATTCACTGTGATGCATGAGGAATGCAAAAAATTAAAAAATGGGTTTTGCCAGGGAGCGGCAAAGAACCGAGTAGCTGTCTTGCATTTCCCAAAGCCTTATTTGTTTAATTTACAAGCATTGTTTAGCCATACAATAAAAGTTTTTTCATCATTTATTTTGCCATACTTTCCATGCGATTTAACATAAAAACAAAACCCTGGAGGTATTTCAGTGGCCCTTCTGAAACACCACAAAGTTATTCATACACACACACACACACACACACACACATATTCACGAAGATTTTAACCTCAATTTCTAATGAAAACCAAGAAGTAAGCAATTAGCATTCCTTAGCTTGGCAAATTTATGAATCCATTTTATTACTTCTAGAAATATATTCCATAGATATCAAAGTTGATTATTACCATGAACTTATTTTTGTAAACCCAGGTAAAATATAAATATTATATTTAATTTCAGTAACTCAAAAGATATATGTTCTACTCAAACCAACAAACTTAAACTTTTATTAATAAAGATAAATCTTAGATCACATAAACTTGAAAAGCATTTGAGTTAGTTTTCATATATCCGAGAATTTTAGAATACTCCATCCTTACACATGCTTGCCTTTAAATCAATTTTAATAATACCATCTGTATATGGAAAATTATCTCACATTTACAACATACATATATAGACACATTAGTTTATAAAAGAATAGTTAAGTCCAAATTTTGTTTTGGAGGCATTTTCAATTTATATCTGCCCTTGACAAGTCAAGTTCCAAATGACCTTCCCCATTCTAAAATAAGGACAGCCACTTTTAATATCTCAAAGAATTGGGTTGACGCCTAACCGACATCACAGGTGGATCCATTTATCTAAATCCTTTTTTCGAAGCTTCAAGAGACCATTTAAATAATGTTTTCCATTCATTCTACCTAGTTTCAGTGCCAGCTTTTTCTAACTGTGTGCACAAAAGTTTCATTTAGAAGCTTCCTCATCTCAACCATCGTAGCGTTAATGGGGTACTGTCATGGGCTTGTTGGCCTTTGGAGGCATGATTTCCCATGTTAATTTTAGTTTTGGTTTTGTTGTTTTTGTGGTGGTTTTTTTTTTTTTTCCTCATCTGTAGAGTCTGAACAAACTTTTAGGAAACCCCAGCCTTTATGTGCACATCTCCAGACATGCCAAATGTAGGGGACAGCCCTATAGGACAATCCCCATATCCCTGCAGGACATTTTTTCTTCAGACAACCCCACAAAGATTCTTAGTCACCTAGGAATACCTGAGCAAGGGCCAGCAAAAGCTTAACAGGCACCACCAGAACTGTGACTCCGTCCAAAGCACAGGCCCCTCTCTCGGTGTGAACCCTTCCTCCCTGTGGCTCCCGCCAGCTTCTCTGGTATCAGCTGCCCCACCACACTGGACGACCCGGTGCCCGTCTTCCTCACTCCGGATTCGGCGTCTGCACCAACCATTGTCACTCCATTGGCCGTTCTGGTTAGAAAAGCAAGTATCCTTTTTCTTTTGGAGCCAAAGAGTGTTTAGTATCTCACTTAACTAGCAAAGAGTTTGTTCAGACTCTCAATAAGCAATTCAGTTAAAAAGCCAAAATTAAAAGCAGCAACCCATTTTTTTCTTTCCCTGGGTTATCTCAACCCCTCTCCACCTGAAGGACTTTCTAGGAAGAGGACAAGTAAAGTCATGGCCTGCCACTTAAAGCAGGGAGACCCAGGGTTCCAAGAGAAGACTCACTCAAGTTCACCCGATGCGAAGCAAGGAGCCGTGGGACAAAGTGAGCACACTGGCAGTGTCGTGGTCCACACTAGTCCTAGGGGGGCTTCTTCAAAATCATGCCAATGACACCAAGTAAATGTCAGCATAAGAACCATCCAGTCCTGTAGAAAATGTTAATAAGAGTTTATGTGAGCCAAAACTGATTGCCAGGAACCAAGATCTCAAGGTCCTTGAAGAATAGTAGTTTTGCAGTTCCTTTTATGCATTTGAAATTAAGGGAGGACATAAGGAAGAACAAGAAGGTTGAAAAGGCAAGACAGGTGTTGAATTATAAGACAGATGAGATTATTTGCTCTCTGGAAGGCTCTGAAAGGGAGCATTTCGCAGGTGCATTAACCTAGATACACAGAAACAATGGACAAGGCTTACTTAAGCAAAGGTAAGCCTTTTACTAAAGAAGTTATATGCCTGGGGCATGACTTACCTACCATAACCAGTCCAGCTAAGAGTTTATCATCATCCCTGGTTGGTGTGGCTCAGTAGATTGAGCACTGGCCTGTGAACCAAAGGGTTGCTGGTTTGATTCCCAGCCAAGGCACATGCTTAGGTTGTGGGCCAGGTCCCCAGTAGGGGGCACACAAGAGGCAACCACAGGTTGCTGTTTTTCTCCTTCTCTCTTTCACTTCCCCTCTCTAAAATTAAATAAGAATTTTTTTTAAAAAATTTTTATGATCAGATAACCCGGGGAGTTAGCTTTTCGCAGAATCCCTTTTTTGTCCACACGTCAAACTTTCTTCCACTGGATATTGGACAATTTACATACGCAAACCAGTGGCCCAGGCCACCGTAGCCTGCAAGAGTATTTTTAAGTATTTGAATTATTTGATGACATTTACATTTTTTGCAATTTCACATATATAAATCTAGATGTATTGTTTGTCTTGAAAAGAGATCCGGCCACACTGGGCCCTGTCACCACAGCGGGAACTGTGGTGGGGCTGCTCTCCCACTGGCTGGTCCTCAGCCGGGCCTCCTCTGCACTTAGTTATGGTCGCCAGCCTGGAGGGCAGTCGCATGGGAAGAGGTAGAGCTGAGTCAGAAAGAACCAAGTAGACTTGTTTTGCCACATGCTCCCCACCCGCAACCCTCAAGTAAGACAGTCCGTTCTGACACCTCTCTTCTCTAAGCCCGTGATAATGGTCCCCTCTACACAGGGCTGTTAGGAGGTGCAGGCGAGCTGACGCATGCAAGGTGCCGGTGCCCAGTGAGCATTTATTATCATCACCTCAGTAGTTACGTGCATATTATTCATCACATACTTATTCATAATAATGCATCATATTTACTGTGTATTATTACTGTTGTCACCCGCGTCCCAAGGTCACCCAGGGACCCAGTGGCCCTTGTTTTGTCTTTCCCCAGGGAAATAACAGCGCTCTCGTGCCTGACCTCACTGGAACAGCGCCCTCCGTGGTCCGTCTGGAAAGCCGCTACCTCCCTGCCAACTTCTCGCCCTGGGTCTTCTTCCTGCTGCTCTCCTTCATGATGGCCTGCTGCCTCGTTGCCTTCTTTTTCCTCCAGCGTCACCCTGGGCGCTGGAAAACCTCCACAAAAGACCTCCTCGCCTCCCAGGTCACCCTCCACTCCATCAGGCCACTGGAAGAGGACTCGGGCGCCCCACGCCCGGTGGACATCAGTAAGGGCCAAGCGCATCTGGAGGAGGAAAGGCCCGCCCACAGCCCAGCCCCCCTGCTCTTCACCTACGTCCTGGTGGCCTTTGTGAACGCGCTCACCAACGGCGTGCTGCCCTCCGTGCAGACCTACTCCTGCCTGTCCTACGGGCCTGTTGCCTACCACCTGTCTGCCACCCTCAGCTCCATGGCCAACCCTCTGGCCTGCTTCATCTCCATGTTCCTGTCTAACAGGTCTGCCTCCAGCTGGTCCTGGGGAGCTCTCTGGTTGGGGATGCACTTCATTTCAAAAGCCAGAATTCCAAACTCCACCATCAGGCTATATGTTTAATAGTTAAAAATATGGTTTTTCTGGGGCTGGGCTGCCTGGATTCAAATCCCAGCTCTGCCACTTACTAGCTGTGTCATATTGCACAAGTCACTCCACCTTTCTGTGCCTCAGGGATACCTATCTGAAAAATGTGTGGGGATAATAATTGTTCGACCGCCTCAGGTGGCTGGGAACATTAGATGAGCTAATTTGGTAAAGCTTTCAGAGCAGTGCCGGGGCATGGCAGGCCCAAAGTGTCCGCCATCACAGTCATTGGCCCATGAGAAGCAGCAACCAGGTGGGAGCTGGGTTCCCGTTTACAATGGAAACTCTGAGGCTCAGAGAAAGGGCTGGCCCTGCGCTAATTTCCTGGATTCCAGCCCTGCCCCCTGCCTCCAGGCCAGGCTGGCTCCCTTACAGCCACAGTTCTACACAACAGCTGGGCAAATGGACAAAATGCAGACTGAGCCAGAGCCAGAGCCAGAGCCAGAGCCAGCCTAGACTGGGATATGGGATTTCAAATCTTAATAAGCAACTTAAGTGGTTCTGACTCAAGGGCTTCAGACCCCCATGGGAGAAAAGCTCACTTAGGGATCTTGAAACTTTAGGTGGCTCAGGCTCCCATCTGCCTCTCTGCCCCACTTGCTCTCACTGGCCTCTGAGACCTGCACACACCCACCTCCCCAGCCCTGCTCACCCCCACCTGCCACACCCACCTCCCCAGCCCTGCCCACCCCCACCTGCCACACCCACCTCCCCAGCCCTGCCCACCCCCACCTGCCACACCCACCTCTCCAGCCCTGCCCAACCCCACCTGCCACACCCACCTCCCCCAGCCACAGAAAGGAAAAATGAGTACAGGAGAATTAGACAGAAAATGTCAATTTTCCAGGAAGCTGAATTTTCTCCACTGGGGCTTAAAAACTGGATGGAGCCTGGGGGTGACTGGGGAGCCTGACCAGAGACTACAGACCTATGGGATCTAAGACCCAGGATGCTAGAAATACAGAATCCGAGAGTCAAGGAATCCAAGAACCCTGGAGCAGAAGGCATCCTTAGAGGCTGGGGCAGACCCTCTGCTCTCGCCCAGTGCGCAGACCAGCCTTGGAGTTCTGAAGATAGGATAGGAGGACCCCAGGGGCAGAGACTTCAAATGAAGGACTGTGTCCTTGGTCGTCAGACCTGGATTCTACATGGAAGGCCACCTGTAGAGCACCTCCAAGCTGGTCACCAGGGCCCCCATATCATGCAGAGCTCATGCTGCAGACAGGAGTAGCTGAGGCGAGAAGGGAGGGCCCCCCGAGGTCGCACAGCACACACTGCAGGCCAGTGGTGCAATTAGGGCCACCTTCTCTGCATCCCAGCTTCCTGTCTGAGTCTGGGCATGTCGCAGGAGGAAATGGCAGCAGGTGCAATACCGGGTAGGGCCCGTGGCCAGGGCCAGACCTTGCGCAGTCTGCTCCCACAGCCCCACCTCCCCAGCCATAGTCCTTCAAGACTCATTTCACAGGGGAGGAAACCGAGGCACAGGGACCAGTCTCGTGGCTTAAATGGTGGAACTGGGACTTGAATTAGGTGTAGCAGCAGAGTCATTCTGTTTCTCCTGCGGGGATGCGGGACCCCGCCCTCGGGGCTCAGGGTGACTTAGGCCAGGCTTGTCTCTCAGGAGCCTCACTGACCCACTTGAGCCCAATGGCCTGGACGTTGCCACATGGTTCTCACCTCCAACCCTTCAGATGCTGACCATTCCATGTAGCGCCCAGAGTTGGAAAAGTAGGGGTCAGGCTTCTCACAACTCCATTCATTTCCCCCACTCTGCCCTAGGTCTCCGCTATTCCTGGGAGCCCTTACAGTGCTTGGCGCGGGCTTTGGGGCCTACAACATGGCCATGGCGGTGATGAGCCCCTGCCCCCTCTTGCAGGGCCACTGGAGTGGAGAAGTCGTCATCGTAAGTCTCTGCCCCCACAGGCGCTCCCTCGCCTATACCCCAGGCCTTGGGCGCCCCGGGCTATAGCCCTTTCTGTTGACTGAAGTCTCTGTGGTTGCTCTCTCAGGAGCCCCACTTGGTGGGGGTAAGGGCAGGGTTGCTTGACATTTGGGATTAGAGGCTTAGAAAGGTGAGGTGGCTGGTCCAAGGTGCTGGCACAGCCTGTCCCCAGAAGGCCACACTCTTTCCACTATGTCTACAACAACAGTGGCCTTCTTCCCGACGCCCTTAACTTGATCATGGGCCAGGAAAGCCACTGGACTTTCCTTGGCCCTTGGAGAGGAGTCAAGTCATGGGTTTCCCTTAGCCCTGTGAGGTCATCCCACACCTTTCGTCCCTAGGAGTCACCCCAAAGCCCCGTGCACTCTGCATCTCTCCCACCTTATCCCCACAGGTGGCTTCCTGGGTGCTTTTCACTGGCTGTCTGAGCTATGTCAAGGTGATGCTCGGCGTGATCCTGCGTGACCATAGCCGCAGCGCCCTCTTGTGGTGCGGAGCAGCAGTGCAGCTGGGCTCACTACTTGGAGCTCTGCTCATGTTCCCGCTGGTCAACGTGTGGCAAGTCTTCTCCTCCGCGGATTTCTGCAGCCTTCATTGCTCCACCTAGGCAAACTGAAAACAGGGACCCAGAGAGACAAGGCAAGAGCCCAAGGTCACCGGGCAAGCGCCGGAGGCCTCAGAGGCACAGCCTGAGGACTTGAACCATCAATACCAACTCCCCTCTGTACAGTAGGTAATGTCACCCACGGGTCCTGGAAATGCAAAGCACAGACTTACCCCAACTATGAGTCATAGTGCTTGCACTTCCACTTTTTCAGCACGTCTAACATGTTTGAGGGAAAACTGACTACAGAGCATCCAGCTGGAGGCAGGCTCAAAGGTGTTAGAAGGGGAACAGCTGAGAGGGTGAGCAGGCTCTTAGAAGCTGTGTGTCCTTGGGGAAGTCACTTGATTTCTCTGTGCCTATGTTTCCCCATCCATGAAACAGGGATTATAATGAGTAGCACCTACCTCATAGACTTGACACAGGTATTACAGGGAGATACACCTGGCAGAACTGCCTGGGCCACCTCCCCAAGAGTAGTAACAGGAGCTACAATCAACACAGACTCAAGTGGCCAGAGGGCTTGAGGGATGACACTGCCCCTATCACTTTCCCCACTATCCTCACAGAGGAGCTTCTAGAAGACAGGTGGCTAATGGTAGAATCTTGAGCACATTGGCTCCCCAATCTGCGGTATGAGGGGGACACTGTATCCCACACACCCCTTCCCATCACCCCTCCTGACCCCCTGAGAGGCAGAGAGAGATGATGAAGGGCGAGACAGAGCCCCTGAAAATGAGCTGCCCACCACCCCCAACTCTCCAAGACTGAAAACTGGACGCAGAGGGCCGGAAGGAGGGGGCGTACAGGGAAGGGTGTCTCAGTTACCTGATTGTTTTTGTTTTACCTGATTTTTTTTTTGTTTTACTTTTTGTTTTTCTTTTTTAAACAAAGACATTGATCAACCTTCTAAGAAAAAAAGTCAACCATGAACCCCCAAAATGTATCATTATAACTAGTTTTCAGTTGGCTCTGAGGTCAAGACTGAGCTCAGAAATTAAACAGAATCAAGTGTTTAGAGAATGTCTGGGCCTGGGATTTCTTTTCTTAGTGGTTTGTGTTTTTCGCTTGTTGCCATCCCTTTTTCTAAATTTATTCTGAATAGATAATATAGTCACATGTTTCAAAAAGCAGAAAATATAAAATGGTGTTCAGCAAAAAAATTCTATCCCTCTTCTCTCCCCCATCTACCCAGTTCCCCTTAACACATACGAGCACTTTTTATTAGTCCCTTATTTATTCTTCCAGAGATTTGGACAATGTAAGAAAATACAAATATAGTCTTTTTACAGAAAAAATATGAACTCCTGTGGACCTTGCACTTTGACTCAGCAATGAAAATGAAAAGAGCGTTCTTGTTCTTTGTCACGACTGCATAGTATTCCATTGTGTGGAGGTGCCAAATTCCTTTAGCCAGCCCTCTGCAGGAAAGATGTTTGAAGGTGTTGAAGACAAAATTAAAAACAAAATCTCCCACTAACCCAGACAGCCTCTCCACAAAAGTATACGAGAAAGAAAATAGTCATATCACTGAATAAGCGTTAAACCAGGTTGTGGGACACATCGCAGACAATCCACTAATGAGAGGCAGAGAGAAATCCCACTCTTTTATATACAAGCAGATGCAACGGATTATATCTGTGTTCTCAACGGTTACCTAGTCCTCATGTGGGAGGGCCAGAGAGCACCATTTGTCACATCATTCATCCTGCATTCACCTGGTCATTGGGGTGGCTATCTGAGTTAGCTAAAAGAAACTTCTGTCTTTATGAGAGGAGGCCGTTTTGCAGCTTGGAGCCTAGCAGTGAAGTTAGGCACCTACCCTCTCACAGAGACTGGGCATAGGGGTGCTAGTTTTCTTTTCTAAGATTTTATTTATTTTTGGAGGGGGGGAAGGGAAGAAGAGAGGGAGAGAAAAATATTCGTGCAAGAGATACATCAATTGGTTGCCTCTCACATGCTCCCAACTGGGGACCTGGCCTGCAAGCCAGGCATGTGCCCTGCCTGGGAATCAAACCGACAACCTTCCAGCTCACAGCGCCCGCACTCAATCCACTGAGCTACACCAGCCAGGGCTGGTTTTCTTGATATTTATATTTCAAAGAGATGGTTCCCAGGTCCTTGAGAAAAACGCCCCTGGGTGATAAGCCTGGCCAGAGGCTCATTCAGCTTTTTAAAAGACACAACATCTGAAAGGAGCAGAGGAGTCTACCTGTTTTCTAAAGTAAATGCTGTAAGAAAAGGGAAAGGGGATGTCTCCCTTCCTGACACAGGGGGAAATTCTTTTTATTTGTATTTGCCTTTACAAGGGCATGTGGGCATCCTCTCGCAGAAAGAACGCTGGAGCCAGTACTGAGCAAGATCTCTGCTGATGCAGGAAGATGCTCCAAGATTAATTACACGCACAGAGAGTAGACGCAGAAGAGCGTGTACAGTACAGAGCTGGCCACCCTCACATATCCTGCCAAGGACAAGGAGAGAGGGTGAGTGACCTGGTATTTGGAAAAGGCACCTTCATTCCTCCTCTCTCCGTGGTTCTGCTTTCACTCACCATCCTTGGAAGTCTTGACATGAACAGCCTTTAAGTTCACATCCATGAGTCAGTGCTCCTTACTCTCCTCCTCTGGACAATAGGGATGATAAAAGCACCTCCCTCCCACTTTGTAAGGCCTTTTCTTTTTTAAGTTAACACCTTCTAATGCTCCAGACCTACAGCATGAGCCTCCGTGTGTGTCCCAGGCCCTGTAAACGGGGCAGTGTGCTAGCGGTGGTCCAGATGGGGAAGGATCCAGCCAGAGGCCCCCCAGGAAATGGGCCGCAATGTCAGGACGCAGACCCTAGCTCTGAATCCAGGGTTCTTCCTAATGAGCTGTTGGCATAAAAACTGAGGTACCACACTCCACATTTATCCTGAAGGGAAGCAGCCCCAGGATCTTGGAAATGTAAGATTCGGCCAGGACTTTAACGTGAGGCCCTCAAGTCATCTGAAGGAGAATTGGTAAGGATGACAACATGCTGCCTTGGGGTTGGCCAGCACTGGAGTTCCCAAAAACGGTGCATCTGCCCCGTTCATCCTCACTAACGTCCCCCACGTTGACCATCAACTTTATAGCTCTAAAGGGCTTCCCTCTGCAGCCCTTCCTGGTTGACTAGATGCCTGTGGCCATCTGCTGAGGGCTTCCCCATGTCCTGGGTTCCTCCCGAGACTTTACTGATTTAATTCTCACAGAAACCCTGAAAGAACTTCCTATTATTATCCGTTCTATTTTGCAAATGAAAAAACTGAGGCACAGGGAGGCTGACTATCTTGGCTGATATCGCTCAGCCGGTGAGTGGCAGAAATCCCCCGGGCTCTATATCGCATGATATTTCAGTGTCACAGACATGAGTCTCAAAGCATGTGAAACAGTCAAGAAAACCTTGGCTTCAAATGGAGATAAAGTTCCTCTCCTGGCTCATTGTCTTCTGGTTTGAAATAGAAATATTTCAGCCCTGGCTAGTGTGGCTCAGTGGATTGAGTGCCAGCCTGTGAATCCAAGAGTTGCTGGTTCGATTCCCAGTCAGGGCACATGCCTGGGTTGCAGGCCAGGCCCCTGGTGGGGGTGCCACATGAGAGGCAACCACACATTGATGTTTCTCTCCCTCTCTTTCTCCATCCTTTCCCCTCTGTCTAAAAATAAATAAAATCTTTTTTTTAAAAAGCAATATTTCAAATAGAAATAGCAAACTTCAGTCCATTTCCATGGTCTCCACTCCCTCTCTCTCTCTCTCTCTCTCTCTCTCTCTCTCTCACACACACACACACACACACACACACACACACACAAATTCCTCTATAAGTGAAAAGAAGGAACAAGAGATTAGTGCTTCTGTAGACAGGATGTGATTACACACACAATCTAATGGTATCACTTTAAGAATGACTAGCAGAGGTGCTGAAACTTGCCAGAGAAGGTTTATCACACACCTTTCTTGCAATTCTGGTTTTGCAATGGGATGGCCTTTTCTGATTCTCTTAGTGCTATTTATAGAGGTCAAATCTGGGGGAAATGGCATGGCAAATATTGGTGTTGCCAGGACTCTGCCTCCCATTTCGAAATTGCTGGTTGAGCAGCTGACTTCTGGGTGTGCCTTAAGAAAGCCACCCTATTACAACCTGTAATTTGGCCTAGGCAGATGCGATGCCTGCTCACAGGGTTCAATGGTTAGAATGTAAGATAAGATAAAGAACTGTCTCTCTTGGGGAGGAAAGATATTACTAAGAGAATGAAGATAAGCAACAAACAGCACTGCCAGTTCCTACAATGTCAATTCTCCTGTTTCTTTCATAGTCACAGAACCCTTGACTTTTAGCTGGGCACATACATGGTAGCCCAGAGTAAGGTACATATTTCCCAGGCTTCCTTGAGGCTAAGCATGGCCATGTCATTACATTCAGGCAAACGTTATCCAGAATAATGTGTGCGGCTTCTAGGCTGTGTACTCAAAAGGCATAGGCAGGACTCCACTTTCCATTTACCCATTCCTGCTCGTGGAAATGCAGATGTGATGGCTGGTTCTGGAGCAACTCTCTTAGACCATGAGGAGGAAGCCAGAGGTTGAGAATAATGCAGGACAAATATAGAAGGAGCTTGAAATTATAATGACTGTGGAGCCACCATTCCTACCGGGACCCAGATTTAATATGACAGAGAAATAAGCTTTTGGGTTAAGTTTCTATAATGTGGAGGACTTTTTAATATAACAGCAGAATTCTCATATTGGTAAATGTATATTTATATGTATGTATGAATGCACACATAACTCACATACATACTCACAATCACACAGAAAGAGGCCTGGAAAGATATATATCAAAATGTTAGCCTAGTTCATCCGGAGGAAGGGATTTCTGTAGGGTTTTTTCCTTCTTGACACTTGGCTGTACTCTGATTTTTTCTTCGAGTGTGTGTTATTTCAAAACTCAATAAAAGAAAGCCATAAGAAAGGAAGGTTCCTATAAATAGATCCTATTGTTTAAATCACCTTCATTTGCTTTATATGAGCCTCCAAAGATCACACACATACACTTAGGTCTTATGGAATATTTGGCTTTGTTTCCTGTGGGCTATAGAACTTTTCTTTGGGTGCTCTTTTTCCTGAACAAAATGTCTTGAGGATGGTTGTGTGTCCCCGTGTATAGGGTGATGTTGTTTCTTGTAACCAGCACAAAGCACTTTCCCTGGGCTTTACTGAACGGTCCCTGTTGATGGAAGTCTATACTGTTTCTGATGTTAAATACTAAAAAAAAAGAAAAAAGAAAAAAAAAAGAAATGCAGTAATGAAAGTCCACAGACCCGCCTCTCTGCACGTGTCTAACAAACATGAGTTTTAATCCACGTGACCTCAATTTACTGTGCATCTCTGAGTCTCTGTCTCCTCACCTGTAAAATAGGGAAAATAATGAAACTTGCCCCATGAAATCATTGTGAGGATAACAGCAAGTAAAATTTATCATGTGCTTCCTGCCTGCCAGGCACTTTTCTGAGTGCTTCCCATGAGTTAAGTGAGTTAATGCTCCCAGCGGGATGGCAGGTGTCCTGAAGGTGTTCTAGAGGCTTCCAGTTTTCAGACTACCATCATGAAATCCTCTGGCTGAATCTTCACATGGAACTCTTCCATAGACTTCTTAGAGGTGGTGGTTGAAAAAGATACTTGTATGATTTCAATCTTTTAAAATGTATTGAAACTCTTTTTGTGGCCTAACATATGGTGTACCATAGAGAATTTTCCACGTGCATTTGAAAAGAATGCATATTCTGCTGTTGTTGGGTGAGTGTACTATAGGTTTGTCTTTTAGGGTTAGTTTGTTATAGTGTTGTTTAAGTCTTCTCTTTCCTTCACGACCTTCTGCCTGGTTGTTCTACCTATTATTCAAAGTGGGGTATTAATGTGTCCACCTACTGTTGAATTGTCTAGTTCTCCTTTCAATTCTGTCCGTTTTTGCTTCATATACTTTCTGGCTCTATTGGTAGGTGCATATATGTTTATAATTTTTATATCATCCTGATGGATTGACCCTTCTCACATTAGAAAATGTCCTCCTTTATATCTTGTATGGTATTTTGTTTTAAAGTCTACTTTTTGATATTAACATGGCCAATCCAGCTTTCTTATGATTGCTGTTCGCATAAAATATTTCTTCCCATCCTTCAGCTCTAACCTATTTGTATCTCTGAATCTAGAGTGTCTCATATAGACAGCAGTTGGAGCTTGGTTTTTTATCAATTCAGAAAATCTCTGCCTTTTTATTGGTTCCATTCATATTTAATGCTACTAGTAACAGAGTTGGATTTATAGCTGCCATTTTACTTTATGTTTTCTACATATCTTGTGTATTTTCTTCCTCTATTTTCCTTTTACAGATTTCTTTCACATTAAATGAGTATTTTCTAGTGCCATAATTTTTAATAGTACTTTCACCTTTTTAAATGAATGCTCTAAACTTACCATATATATCTTCACTGATCAGACTCTACTTCAGATTTATGCTTACTTACAATGAGATATAGAAATATCACTCCTATATAGTTCTATTCTCCCTTCTATTTGTACTATTCTGGTTATATGTTACATCTCATGTTACAAACCCCACAACACTCCACTAGGGATGCTTGCCAGCAAGAAGGGATGGGAGGGGAGGGCAGCAGGCGTCATTGGTTGGATCACCTGCTTCCTCCGAAATCTGTTCCAGGCCCCACAGCTAGCTAGCAGCAACCTTCCGTCCGAGGGACCAGAGGAGGCCTTTTATTCCCTGACCATCAAGTACACGGTCCCTGACTCATAAAGATCTGGCCTGCAGTGTTCAAGATGTCCTTCATTAGGGCCTTGGCCTTGAGTTACACATTGTTCTTGTCGAGGTTCTATTTTACACTGCAAGTTGCATTCCCATCACCCCCTTTCCTGGCATATGGACACAAGAAAGTCCCCCTTATATCACAGCCTGATATATAATATTAATAAGTATTAAGAGAGCATTTATATGAATAATTGCATTGAATCCCTAATGAAATAAGTAATTATCTTTTTTTTCCCTTTGTATTGAATTTATTAGGATGACCCTGGTTAACAAAATTATGCAGGTTTCAGGTGGTAATCATCCTATGAATGAGACTAATGAGGCTCAGAGAGGTTAAGTAACGGAGCCAGGTCACACAGCCAGTAAGTAATATAGCTGGAGCTTGAAGCCAGGAAGTCTGGCTCCAGAGCCAGTAGGCATGATCACTCCAGTGCGCTGCTGTCTGGAGGTGATCGTTAGAAGATCCATTTTCTCCTGGCAGTGGTAAGTGTTTAACATCCCCAAAGGGGAAAAAAATCCTTCCTGCTTCTATTGCCAATTTTTATAGTGTAAATACTCTCACTGCTGCTGATTTCAAGCTACGAACATGATGGTACTGAATGTAAAGTTGGGATGAGATGTGCATAATCAGCTCTCCTGAGCTGGCGCAGACCACTAAATTGGACAGACTGAAAGCCCAAGGAAAGGGGAACAGGAGGTGGGCAAGAGGGAACGAAGGGTTTTTAACAAGAGCTTTCCCAGCAAAAAGCTTACTGGGGCGATCTGAAGTGCCAACTATTACTCCTGTCTTTCAGATGAAGGAGCCTTGTGCATCGTTTCAACACACAATTACTTTGCACACACCCAGAGTGGGCCCTGGATGGAAAGGTATCTGGGATGCAAAGATGACCAGACCAGGTTCTGACCTGCCTAACGGAGCTTGTGGGCTGACAACAAATACACAGACAAATACAAATGGCTTCCATGGGGCCTCCATTCAAGTGGGTAGCATTTTGGTTAAGAGTGCAGGTTCTGGTCTCAGACTTTTCAGTGTCAAGCTCGGGCTCTCCCGTTCACTGGCTGTGTGACCTTGGGTTAATTCCTTAACCTCTCAGTGCCTCATTTTCCTCATCTGTGATAATAGTACCTACCTCATAGCACTGTCAGGAGGATGATACAAATTAATGCAACTTGAGAGGGCTCAGAACAGTGCCTGGTGCATAATAAATGCTCGAGGAGTATTAGCTGTTTTTATTATGTAACTTTAGAAATGCAACTGTATGTGTCCAGAAAGAGAGAAGAGGGAACAATATACAGTGTGGGTGTATAGTTGGCTCTGCCTGGACATGAGCCAACTGTGAGAAAGAGGAAGGGGGCACGGGCCCACTGCCCACAACGCCGCACACCCGCGTGAGAATTGAACCTAAAATTATAGTTTGAAAATCTATGCAGTTGCTACCACATACCGCCCCTCTTTATGTTTGTGTATTTATCACTACAAAGGACAATGTTCGGAAAATTGCCTGTACTGTGCTTCATGGGCAAGTGAAAAGATTTGGGGGAGTTTTTAAAAAATTGTTTCTTTTTATAATTTTCTCCTCACATTAGAGCCCAATGTCCACATTAAATGCTCTCCCCACAGTGTCTATATTTCAAAGTGATAAATGCCAGAACAAACGGGTAAGCATCTTCCAGAAGTTGTTCAGTTGGTGTCTGAGTGAGCCAGAGCGAGACCCCAGCCTGGGGACTCCCAGGCCAGCGCTCTTTCTCCTGCAATCTGGGCCCCGGGGGACAATCCTGATATCCTCCCAAGGACCCCTGACCTCAGCTCCTGGCTCCTCTCTGAATAGAGGGAAAGGCAAGTTCAACCCAGAACTTGAACTTATCCCAGACGGGTGTCTGGAGTGGGAGTGGGAGGGGGAATGGAATATGGACTTTAATCCCAGCTCTCAGCTGGCTCTGTGTGACCCCCTGAGACTCAGTATCAATAAAATGTAAGGATATATACAAATACATATAGATATAGATATACATCCAGCAGGCACTCTCAAGTATCCCCTTCCCTCTAACCTAGTCATACAGGCGGCTCTGGATGCCGTATAGCTTTTTACCACCAGGTGGCG
The DNA here is from genome assembly GCF_021234165.1 of Pteronotus mesoamericanus. Lineage (NCBI taxonomy): Eukaryota > Metazoa > Chordata > Mammalia > Chiroptera > Mormoopidae > Pteronotus > Pteronotus mesoamericanus. The sequence continues at coordinate 21,238,036 of NW_026555105.1, read as the reverse complement.
CTGTGGCCCAAGAAGCAGGAAAAGGAGGCCGCGAAAGGGGTGCGTCTGGAAGGTCAATCAGCTGGGATCCTGCAGGGGAGGAGAGGCAGCATTCAGAGGGAAGATGGAAATCAGGCCACAAGAGTGCCTCCCATGCCTACATATGTAGACACACCCAGAGGCTCGCACAAGCAAGAGCCAGCCTTGAACTAGAACAAGCCCCTCCCATACACTCTCCTTGAATCCTCATACTGCCCTATGAGTAGTGCCAATTCCATTTTACAGGTGAGGAAACTGATCCCAAAGAGGCAAAGTGACTGCACAATGGCAGAGCTTGGATTCGACCTATGCCCATAATAACATCAGCAGCCAACCCTTAAGTAATTCCTACATGTGCTAATATTGTCCCCAGGCCTTCTGCACATATTAACTCATTAAATCCTCAGAGCAGTCCTATGAGGTAGGTATTAATATTTTTAGTCTCATGTTACAGTAAAGGAAATGGAGGCGCTGCGAGGTTAGGCAGCTTGCCCAAGGCCACACAGCCAGAGCACAAGAGCTGGGATTTTAACCACCGAGTCTCTGCTCTAAGTCCACCGCACTCATCAGCCTGCGGGGCCCTGCTGCGAACAGACATACAGGCTTGCATGGGAACACCCACTCTCACACTCACATGCTCAGCCAGGGCAGCTCCAAACTGTACAGTGCGGGGTCCCCTGGGTGCTATGAAGTGAACAGGGTCACAAACACACTCCTCACCTGGCCTGACACCACCCTTTCTGCCTGGCCACCTCAGGAGCCACACCTCTGGGGTAGGGGGACCTCCCCTCAGAAGCACCCTGCTCAGCACTCCCGTTTCCCCAAGGGAGCCTCCTCCTTAAAGCCCCTCACAGCCCCCCAGTGGCCAGATACACTACCAGAATGTGATGAATTTGACATGTGGGTGTGAGAGAAATTGTTATATGTGATAAAACATACAGTTGACCTAGAACAACACAGTTTGAACTGTGCAGCTCCACTTATACACAGAATTTTTTTCAAGAAATACAGTTAGCCCGCTGTGTCTGCGGTTTTTCAGTTCATGGTCGGGGATCCACAGATGCAGGGGGACAGCTGTACGCGTTGCCCTATGTCATTTTATATGAGAGTCCTGAGCATCTGCAGATTTTGGAACCGATCCTCTGTAGATACTGAGGTAGGAATTATTACATAATTCTGTAATAAGATTATTAGTTATCAAGTGCTGCGTAACAACTGAACTTCAAACAGTGGCTTAAGAAGATAATAAGCATTTATGTCTCAAGCCATGTCTGTGGGTCAGGAATTCAGGAGTGGCTGAGCTGGGTGGCTCTGGCTTGAATTTTTTGTGAGGTCCAACCTGGGTGGCGCTGGGGGGCTCACTTCCAGGATGGCTCGCTCACGTGCTGGTCCTTAGCAAAGAGCCTCGGCTCCTCTGTGTGGGCTCCATGAGTGTCCTCATGACCGGTGGCAGCCTGCCCCTGAAACTGGACAAAACCGAAGCTGCAGTGCCTTTTATGAGCCCGCCTCAGAAGTCGCATTGTCTCATTTCTACGCTCTCTTGTTGGTTCCACAAGGAAGCCCTAGTCAGTGATAGAGGGTGTTGTTCAGGGCACGGATGGCAAGAGACACGGATCAGTGGGGCCATCTTGGAGCTCTACCACGGAGGGGAAATTTTTCTCCTTTCTTTTTTTTTGGTCGTATTTTTTTCACTGTGGTAAAATACACAAAAAATAAAAGTTACGGCTTTAACCCTTTTTAACCGTACAGTTCTATGGCATTGAGCTCATTCATACTGTTGTGCAGCCATCACCACCGCCTGTGTGCAGAACTTTCTCCTCTTGCAAAACTGAAATTCTGTGCCTTTAAACAGTAATACCCCATTTCCCCTTCCTCTGAGCTCCCGGAAACCACCTTTCTACTTTCTGTCTCTATGATTACTATAGGAACCTCATATAAATAAAATCATATAATATTTGTCCTTGGTGTGACTGATTTCCCTTAGCATAATGTCTTCAATGTTCATCTATGTTGTAGCATGTTTCAGAAATTCTTTCCTTTCTAAGGCTGAATAACAGTCCATTGTATGGACATACCACATTTTGTTTACCCATGTTGATGGGCAGGTGGGCTGATCCCATCTGTTCGAGCCCCTGCCTTCAGCTTGTTTAGTCATATACCCGGGAGTATAATTGCTGAGTCATATGGTAATTTTATGTCTCATTTCTGAGGGACCACTATACTGTTTTTCACAACAGCTGCACCATTTTACATTCACCAGCAGTGCACAAGGGTTCCAGTTTCTCCACATCCTTGCCAACATGTTATTTTGTGTTTTTTTAAAATAATAACCATCCTAATGGGTGTGAAGTGGTATCTTATTGATTGTGATTTTGATTTACATTTCCCTAATGATTAGTATTACTGAGCATCTTTTCATGTGCTCACTGACCATTTGTACATCTTCTTTGGAGAAATGTCTATTCAAGTCCTTTGCCCGTTTGTTCTTTTTTGGTTTTTGTTATTCTGCCTTCTTTTACTCACTCTCAGTCCACACCAAGCCCTGCCCTATGTTCTGGGGATGCCGAGGGGAGCAAAACCCACAGCCTCCTGCCCCGTGGAGCTCACTCCACAGCCAGACACTAACATGGTGTCAGATGGTGACGCGGCAGCTTTTCTATCAGGGGCATCAGCAGGCAGCCCCAGGGCCTGGTATATCAGCTCCTCACAACATGTTCTACAGGTCTAAAAGAGTTCCCAGCATTTTTTTTAAATATCTTTATTTATTTTTAGAAAGAGGGGAAAAGAGGGAGAAAGAGAGGATGAGAAACATCGATTGGTTCCTTCCTGTACATGCCCCGACTGGGATCAAACCTGCAACCCAGGTGTGTGCCCTGACTGGGAATCAAACTGACCACTTTTCGCTTTGTGGGATGACACCCAACCCACTGAGCCACACCAGTGAGGGCAATTGCCATCATCAAAAAAATTGGCAGACAACATCAAAATGAAGATTTATAGCTACTCTTAAACAATGAAAGCTCTGGCCACTTGGGCCTGCTTTCCCACCTGGCGGATGTCACCTGGATCGAGGCTCCAGCACCTATCTGCCTTCAGTATTGGCTGCTGATGGCTCACATGAAGGTCTGCTTTACCAGAGATTACGCCTCTCCCAAGGCCGCCCCTTCCGAAGACAGGTCAGTGAGCAGTGCAGAGGCCTGGCCTGCCCGTCTCAGGCTGTGGCATCTCCGAAGCCTGCCCCAGTTCCAGAGCCCGTGATGGGGCTGCCCGAGGCCTTTGTTGCAGCTCTCTGACCCTCCTTTCCTCACTACCCCCAGATCTCAAGAGCATTCCCTGGAAAACCACCTACACCGAAATCTCCATCTCATGGTCTATTTCCCAGGGACCATGACCTTCAAGAAGCGCATGCGTTTGCCAGTCCCCCAAGGCCCCTGTCCAGCCCACCCCGCCCACCTGAAAGTGGCATTTTCCACTGCTGGTCCAGGCCTCCCCGGTGAGAACGGAAGGGAAGCTAATACTCCCGAGGCAGAGACCACTTGCTAACGTGCTAGGCATTATTCTCAGCAATATATTTATTTAATCCTCCCAATAAAACTCCATGACCCTATGATCACTGCATACTTATTAAAAAGACTAAATTTTTTTAAAATGTGACAATACTCAGCGCTGGTGGGCATGCAAAATGGTACAGTCACATTAGAAAATAGGTTGTCAGTTTCTAACAGAAGTATGAAAACACCTACAGTATGTCCCAGTCATTATACTCTTAGGTATCTACCCTAGAAAACTGACAACTACATCCACACAAAGACCTGTATGAACATGTTCAGGCAGTATTATTTATAATGGCCAAAAATTGGAAATCACCCAAATACCTTTCAACTGAGAAATAAGCCAGACACTGGAATACTACTCAGCAATAAAAAGGAACAGACTTCTGATCAACGGAGAGACACAGGTGGATGTCAAAAGTGTGATGCTGGGTGAGAGAAGACAGACTCAAAAGGCTACCTAGTTAGCCTGGGATTCCATTTACCTAACATTGTTGCAAAGACAAAACTATGCAGGCCGACAACAGGTCATGGCTGCCAGGTGTATTGATTTTCTAGAGCTACTGTAATAAAGTACTGTAAGCTGGGTGGCTTAAAACAACAGAAACTTATCCTGTTGCCGTCCCAAGGCCAGAAGTCTGAAACGAAGGTATCAGCAGGACCACACTCCCTCGAAGGCGCCAGGAGAGAAGCTGTTGCTTGCTTCTCCCGCTTCCGGTGGCCCCAGGCGTTCCTCGGCTTGTGGCCACATCACTCCAGTCTCTGCCCCCGTGTCTTCATCTCAAGATCCTTAATTTAATCACATCTGCAAAAGTCCTTTGTCTAAATAAAATAACATTTACAAAATCTAAGAATTAGAACTCGGTATCTTTAGGGGATCATTATTCAGTCTACTATACCAGTGGTTAGGGGAAAAGATATTGACTACAAAGCGGCACAGGGCAACTTTTTGGGGTGTTGGAAATATTCTACATATCAGTTGTAGCGGTGGTTACATAGCTTATACATTTGCCATGAGTCCCCCCAAAGTGCCCCAGCTTGAAGGGGCAGAGCTGGGGTTGAATGAGCCAGGCTGGCTCCCAGTCTGTTCTTGATGTAATCCACGCACTATTTACTATCTGAGGAGAAAATGAGGTTAGGGTGGGGCTTCTGGTTTCCACTGCTAATAATTAAGCAAAAAAGTCTGAAAGCGACAGGAATAGATGAGCTTCCGCAAAGCTGTGACATTTCACGATTCCGCAGTTCCTTGGCGTTCAGACTCGGCATCGGGATTCCGTGAGGCTGAAGATGCTGTCCACTTCAGAGCCAAGAGGGCAGTTGTCTGGGATGCTCTGGCTGGGCGGGGGAGGGGAGAAGCTGATGGGGACGGGTGAAAATAATAGCAGGGGGGAGGGTTCTGACCCCTCTCCCCATAGAGCACTCACGCCCAGTCCCTGGGGACCAGGCCTCTGTCCCCTCCATTCATTCACCCCAGCTGATGCCACACACCCCCACCAGAGGCCTCCCCACCTCCTCTCATTGTCTGAAGGGCTCAGATGGAGGGGCAGCCCATTAACCCCTTCCTGGCCTTGTTGCTTCACTCTGCAGCTGTCATACCGGCAGCCTCAGGCCCGAGCAGGGAAGAGGACCGGGTAGTTAATCACAATTACAGCTCACAGTGTCAGCTGGGAAGCTGGCCTCCACCATCAGCTGCCAGCCGGCCCAGGCTGAGGGGCGACCAGCATCAGACATGCAGCAGGTTCTGAGACCTAACAGAGGCAAAGAGAGAACAGTCCCTTCTTGGTTCACCCCTAGTGACTTCCCCAAAGATGCCAGCTAGGTGTCTTCCATTGTCAGAGCTGCATCCAGTAGCTTTCAAAACTGACAAGCACATCAGTCCCCCTGCCCCCAGCACCTCTGCTCGATGCTCACGTGGCAGGCTCCTCATTCTGTAGGTCTCCACTGAAACATCACCTCCTCCGAGAAGCCTTCCATGACCACCCTGGCTAATGTGAAGAAGTTCCCAGTCACTCACTGTCACATGCCCTGTTTTCATGCTTTATTTTTCAAAGCACTTGTCACTACCTAGAATTGTCTTAGGTATTCCTAGGCTGAAGTAACAAATTACCACAAACTGGGTGCTTTAAGGCAACCGAAATTTGTCTCACAATCTGGAGGCTAGAAGTTCAATACCAAGGTGTCAGCAAGGTCATGCTGTCTTTAAAAGCTGTAGGAAAGGATGCTTCCTTGCTTCTTCCTAGCTTTTAGGAGTTGTCTGCAATCCTTGGTGCTCCTTGGTTTGTAGGCACATCACTGCAATCCAGCTTCATCATTGCGTGGGTTCTTCCTTCTTGTGTCTGTGATTGTGTCCAAATTTTCCCCTTCTTAATGCCAGTCATTGGATTAGGGCCCTCCCTAATCCAGTATGACTTCGTGCTTGATTACATCTGCAAAGACCCTATTTCCAAAGCGGGTCACATTCACAGGCACCATGGGTTGGGACTTGAACATATCACACGGTCCCACAACTGGTTCTTGTCTGCATGTTCTAAGAATGCAGGGCCAGGAACAGATGTGGAAGCAGGTTCATCCCGAGGGATGGCTCCCATGCATATCCAGGGGCCCTGGGGTCCAGCTCACAGGAGCATCAGTAAACATGGTGGTCTGGACAGAGGAGGAAGAGGAGAGGGCACATTGCAGGGGGACCACAAAAGTGGGGGGAACCAATTCAGACTTGGGACTGGCGAGAGCTTCCCCACGCAGCTAAGCCTTACAGGAAAGGAATGGCTGAGGGAACAGCATAGTCATGATGGTCTGAGAGGGCCTGAGCTCTGAGCTGCCTGCAAGTAGGTGACAAGTAGCCAGAGAGGATGCTGCTGGGGCCGGGGGGAGGGGCGGGGGGCGGGGGGATGGGGCAGATAAGGCAGGAATCGCTCTGGGTCTGATGCTGATGGGGAGCAACTGAAAAAATTTAAATCAGGAGTGTGTTAATTTGAATTTGCATGTAACTGATCCCTTCATTTTAAGTTTTTATCTAGGTAGTACATTCACCTGTGTCTTTAAGAGTCAACAGGTGTGAAAGGATGGGCAGAACGACTTCCTCTTCTCCCGCCCCTTGCAGGCCACCCCTGTTACCAGCCTCTTCCAGAGTCTATGCAGATACAAGCAAATTTCTTTTCTTTTTAAACACAAAGGATAGCATTAATTTACACTCTGTTCTGCACCTTGCTTTTTAAGAAAAAAATTGCTTTTTGAGGTATAATTTGCATACAGTGAAATGCATCCGTGTAATAACCAACACCCAATCATGAAACAAAACATTTCTAGCACTCAAAGGAGTTTTTTCAAGCCCCTTCCCAATTAATCCCCCCACCCCCGAGGACGCCCTTGATCTGGTTTCCAGCACCACAGATTGATCTGTTTCACCTGCTCTAGAGTTTTGTATCAATGGCATCGTTGCAGCAAGTTAGTTTTTGTGTCCAGCTTGTTTTTGCTCAGCATGTTTGGAGATTCTTCCATGTCTCTGTATGTATGACTAGCTCACTCATTTATACTTCAGTGTAGTATTCCACGATACAGACTCACCCATTTGTAATCCATTCACTAGTTAACCGCTAGACATTGAGCTGCTTCCTGTTGTTGTCTCTTACACATTAAACTGTTGCGAACATTTGTGTAAAGTCCTTGTAGGGACATATGTTTTTATTTATTTTGGGGTTGCTGGATCACAGGGTAGGTATATGGCTAACTTTATAAGAAACTGCCAAACTGTCTTCCAGAGTGGAATATCTGAAATACCATTTCATATCAGTGCATAGTGAGCTTCCTCATTTGTGTTTATGGCTACATAATGCTCCATTGTATGGATGTCCCATCATTAGTTTAACCAGTCCACTACTGAGGTTGTTTCCAGTCTTTCATTGTCACAATGCTGCAGGGAATAACCTTGTAGATATGTCACATATCACATGGTGAGTGTACCTGTAAGACACACTCCTAGAAGTGGAACTCCTGAGTGGGACAGAGACTGTTGGCTGTCCTCTCATATTCAGGTTCCAGTTCTTCCTTTGAAATAGAACTCCAACTTTCATCTGGAAACATGAAGCCTAGAATACACACCATATTTCTCAGCCTTTCTTGTAGCTCAATGTGGCCATGTAATCAAGTTATGCCCAATGGGATGTAAGTATAGGATTATATGTGGCTTCCAGAACGGGTCTTTAAAGGGACTTCCCTCCCTTCTTGACTCCTTTCTCCTGACTGAAAGGCTCTCTATCTGGGATGTAGATGTGATGGCTGGTGTTTGAGCAGTTATATTGGGCCATGCAGTAGAAGGCATACACTGAGGATGGTGAAATAATAAGATAGGAGTCTAGTTCCCTGAACTATGGAGAACCATGCCAGTGCTAGCCTGCCTGCCTTCAGAATTTATTTACCTGAGAGAGAAGTGCCTCTACTTAAACCACTATTACTATGTGTTTTCTGTCGCATGCAGCCACTGGGTTAGAAATCCTTTGCATTTGTAATTTTGAAAAGTGGTGCCACATAGCTTTGCTTGTAGAAAGGTCATGGTCGGGAGCGGGGCGCAGATAAAGTGCAGGCAGATTGAAGGGCAAAATAAAGGAAGACAAGGAGACAAGGTCAGTGGTCAAGGGGGGAGAATGATCAGGCCTGAACCCACATGGGAGCAATTTCCGTGGAGGTGGGCCAAATTCTCTCCACACCTAAAGAGAATGTTAAACTGGAAATGATCTGAGGGGTGTTCCTACCCTACACCACCCACAGCCCTCACTTTCATCTGGCCCCAGCCCACCTGTCCACCTCATTGCTCGCCTCCATTCTCTTGCACAGTGGGTGCCAAGCCCTTCCCCAACAAGATATTGCTCTTCCCAGAATACAACTTACTGGTCTTTCTGCAACCCCTGTGCACCTGCTTAGCCCTTTTCTGGAAAGGTCTGAATGCCCCATGCTCCTGGCTGATTGCCACCGGTCCCTCAGGTCTTATCTCAGACTGGGCCTCCTCCAGTAAGCCCTCTCAGGCTCCCCGCTCTCCCGAAGGTCCTCTTCTGGGGCCCCCCATGCCTTGTGGCTGCCCTTACTCCAGCATTTGCCAGGCTGCATTATAATTGTTTATAAGTCCTCCTGCAGCACTCGGCTGACAGCCTTTCGCTGCTGAGGATGGGAACCAAGGCGCCCAGGCCAGGTCGCCGCATTTTAAAAATGTGATCCACTTGCCAGGTCCAGCTCTCAGCTCTTACGCTGACGGACTCGCGCAATGCTTCGCACAGCAATACAGAATGAGGGAGTGAGTGAACGAATGAATGCGTGAATGAATGAGGTACCCACCAGGGGGCGATGGCGCTTTGCCGCGGAGCCCGGGTCAGGCGAGACGGGGCAGAGCCGCTCTCCCACCTCCCCCTCCGCTTAGGGTTCCCCCTCGCCCCGCCCACCGCCCCACAAGGGAATCTCCCGGCCCCGCCCGCCCCCTCCCCGCCGCAGATAATTAACTCGAACCAATAAAACGCTGATTGCGGCGCCTTTGTACGAGCCGCCTCGGCATTGTCATGGAAAACGGGGTCCCCTCCCCATCCGGGCTGCCCGCCCCTCCCGGCCCCCGCAGCTGGCCCGAACTCTGCTCGAGCCACCTGGACGATACCGGGGGACCCCCCGAGCCGTCGGGCGCCTAGTCCATCTGCTCCCCATCCCCACCCGCCCGGTCAGCTGCGGACCCGGCCCAGCCCGAGAGGGCCCGCCGAGCTCCCTACGAAGCCCGCACCTCTTCCCTGTCTCCGCCTCGCGGGACCCCAAGGAAGCAGGCAGCCAGGATCCCCGCAAGCAAGCCTGGGGTCTGTCCCCAGGGACCGCGGGTGGAGGTGCGCTCATGCCAGAAATGATAACAATGTTGAGAAGCCAAAGAGTACAGAAGGGAAACGGTGAAAAAACCCAACCCCCACTCCTAGTTCCCTGAGAAAACCTTCCAGAAATCATCTACCATGTATCTGTACATATATGGACATATTTTAAAGAGGATACGAGTCACACAGGAAGACAAGTTGGAGGTACCCAATTTAAACAATGCTGTGGGTTTTACAGGATTGCTCCCCCTTCATCCTCCCCAACCCCGACCCCCACACGACTCAGTTCGGGGGTTTCTCCAAAGAGCTTTCTCTGGGTGCACCCTCCTAAGTGTATCTGCACATACACACGTCTTAGGCCTAAATGGAATCACTGCTACCTATTATCCATGGGTCGCTTTATTTTCTTTGACAAGTAATGTGGCAGAGATCTGTTCACCGCACGGGTGGTTACAAAACAACACTGCCATAGGCCCCTCCCGTCGGCTTCCCGCCCCCCACCCCCACCCCTTCAGCCCGGGCGAGATCTGCAGTCTGGCGCGTGTGTCCGGACTTAGATCATTTGTGGGCGAAGCCTCTGCCCTTGTGTCCCCAATGAGTGGGGGCAGGGCGGAGTCTGTGTGTTCCTGGGCTTCTGGGAACCCATGAGGTTGGTGAGCTGCCTTTTAGCAGAGAGAAGTAGAATAATAATATTAATAACAACAGCAGCAGCAGCAATTGTAAAGATAAAAGTATCCAAAACTTGAAAATAAGACAAAAGGAAGTCTGCGTGTCCTTTCAATGCCATAAGAAGGCACTGTCTGATTAGCCTGCCTGAGTCACCTGATTCTCTAGCCAATGCACCTTTATTTGACTTTGCCATTTATTATTGATCAGAGTCCCAAGTCAGTGAAGTTCCGCCTTAACTTGTAAAAGATGCACAGTTGCAAATGGTTTCTTTCCTACAGTAAAAATAACGCGCAGGTTTGTGGTTTTGCTGTCCTGTAAGACTACAACCAGTTTTGTACCTAACTTTGCCATCTTGTCCTCCATCGAACCAGCTTTTCTTTCCATCCCACTGGTTCCTTCATTAAGGAATTAAATAAACCTTTGACACGTGCTTACTATATGTATGTACAAGATTCATGTTTTCAACTTTCTGAAAACACTTTGACGCGGTTAACATTTCTTGAAGGCTCACTCTGTGCCAGGCATCGTCCACACACAGCTCCACAGGGGAGAAGGGGCTCAGAGGGCGGGCTGCGGAGTAACAGTTCTGGGTGTGAATTCCCTTCTGCCACTCACCAGCTGTGCACCCTCTAATAATTGTAACAGCAGCAGCAGCTGTAAAGATAAAAATATGCAAAACTTGAAAATATGACAAAAGGAAATATGTCCTTTCAATGCCATATCAAGGCACTGCCTGATCAGCCTGCCTGAGTCACTTGACTTTATTAAGCACCAGCTGTATACCAGGCCCATTCCTATTCTAATCTACTCAAATCAAATTGCACAATACTGTAAGATGAGATTTACATTTACATTTTCCCAGCTTTGCACATGTCCATCTGCACCTGTCCCTCCATGCCTCCCTTCCCTCCTCCAGCATTAGGGTCTTCCACTGTAAGTGGGGAGGTAATAGCTGCCTCTCAGTACTGCGTGGAGATGTCGTGCAATGATGGGTGAAAAGGCAGCTCCATCCATGGAGCGTCTTATTACCTGTGGTTCAGCAGCAGAATGCTCAGGGTGGGGGAGTAACGGACCCAAAGTCACCAAGTCCCAAAGCCTGGGCTGTCTGTCACTCGGGCTGCCCGGTTCACTTAATGCCTCAGAGCCTCCATTTCCACACCTGTAAAATGGGAATGGCAGATGACAGCAGAGTGCCTGGCAGAAGGGCCAGGTGTTGTGACAGCTGCAAACTGTTAGTTTTGTGGTTGTATGAAAGCCCGAATGTGCGTGTGTCATGCACTGGGGGCAGCTGTTGAGATACCATTTTGGTTCTTGCTTTTAGACCTGAAGAGAAGTATTTTTCTTCCTTCCACCCCCAACAAGCCAAATTTGCGCCCTGAGCTCCAGGCTCTTGCTGCCGTATCCTTGGCAGCATCTTTGTGTGTCTATAGTTGCCCTTCCTGGGATGGACCCTGCACAGAACTGGGGTCAAAAGTGGCAGCTCCCAAAACCTTGGGCTTGGACAGTGTATTCGTTTTCTGGGACTGCTGCAACAAAGTACTATACTGCAACCTGAGTGGCTTAAAACAACAGAAATGGATTGCCTCACAGTCCCGGAGCCCAGATGTCTGAAGTAGAGGCGTCAGCGGGGCCCTGTTCCCTGTGGGGGATCTGAGGGAGAATCTTCCACACGCCTCTCCTAGGTTCTGGAAGTTGCCCACAATCCTTGGTGTTCCTTGGCTTATGGAGACGCACCACTCCAACCTCCGCCTCCATCATGGCAGGGTGTTCTCCCTTCCTGGGCCTGTGTCCAAATTTGCCTCTTCTCATAAGAATACTAGTTATCTTAACTTGATTACATCTGCAAAGGCCCTATTTCTAAATAAGGGCAGATTCTGAGGTTTCAGTGGGCATGAATTTGGGATGGCAGAGACAGTGATGTTATTCAACTCAGTGCAGACAGCAAGCATCTCCCTGGTGATCTTGCATTGCAAAACCCCCAGGACTCCTGCGAGACCCTCTGGATGAGCAATATCAGGTGGTGTCTGTCCGTCCTATCAGCAGGGAGCAAGGAGTTACATTTCCTCTTATTAGACAAATAAAGCACAGGCTTTATTTGCCTGTCACTCATGTCTCTTGACTCAAAACTGTGCACATGAGTGCTGGGCTCTGAGCTGCCACCGAGCTAACCTCTCATCTCTGGTCTGTACATTCCTCATCTGTTAAGTGGGCACAGTGCATATATTTGCACCTACATGAAGTTTGAGAACAAGCAAAATTTATGGGGATAGAAATCAGATTAGTGGTTTTCTAGGGCGCGGGCAGGAGGGAGCTTGCTGGGGTGGACATGATCTATATCTTGATCTGGATAGTAGTTACACAGGTGTGTATATAAAAATGTATCGAATTGCACACTTTAGATGCATGTGCTCTAGGTACTTTATTGTGTGTATTTTATATCTTAATAAAAAGGTAGAATGAAAATAAGAAGGAAGGGAAGAAGGGGAGAGGGGGAGGGCAGCGAGATGAGCACCGTGACCCCTGCCCAGCCTGGCTTCCAGGAAAAGGTGAGGAGGTCACACCCAGGACTTTCTGCAAATGGTGGGCACAGGGGACCCAAGATCTAGCCTGGACAGCGGAAACGGAATGGAAGGGCACGACCCTCCTTCATTTCCCTCCCACCCCAGGCCTCCCCTCTGGAAGAAAGTGGGACTTTGGAGTCACATATCCTGGCTGGTGACCTTAGGCATGTTGTTTGCTTCCTCTGGGCCTCAGGTTCCTCACCTGGAAAGCAGGAACAATACTCTCAAAGAACGGTGGAGAGCGCTAGGACGGCGGCTGAACCGCCCCCGGCATGCGGTGCTGCCTCTGGTCAGCCGCTCCTCTGGCCTAGGCCCGGCGTGGCTAGAGGGAGACGGGCCTGAGCGCCAGCCACACTGTCCTGACAACGGTTACAGGCAGGTGAGAGGCGGTGTTAGAGCCCCCATTCAAGTCCTGATCTTTTGCCTCTGACTACCTGTGGGACTGTAGGCCAGTCGTTTGTCTTGATTCCCTCCTCCTACGGCTGTCATTTCATTCACTTATTCGACCTTGAGCAATTTCCTACCCTTTTCTGTGGCCCACACAGCTCACCTTTAAAATGCGGGTAAGAACAGTCCCCATAGCATAGAGTGGCTGTGAATTTGCACAGAGCAGCGACTGGCACACAGCAAGGACTCAGGAAGCCTTCGCTGACATCACCCTCCGTGACCATCCATCGAGCGAACTCCTGCTGTGTGTGAGGCGCCCTGCTGGACACAGGGCCCCTGTGGAGCTGGCCGTCTGGCTGGGGGTGGGAACACCCTTCATCCAGGGTCAAGCAGTGGATGACGACGGCACCCCAGAGCACCCTGCTTTCCGAGACCACTGCCTCCCAGGCTGAGTATTTCAGCTGTACCCGGGCCAGATGCACCGTTCTGCCAAATGAGGTGCCAAGAGAGGCTGTCACCCGGTGGCACAAAGGCGCTCGTTGTGGGTGGGGCCCAGGGAAGAGCTCCAACCACCTGGCTCTGCAACTGCTCATGGGGCAGCCTGGCCTCAAGCCTGGGCTCCCCTGCTCTGTGTGCAGTGAAAGGAGGGGGCAGTGGGGCCGACAGTGGCAGCAGACAGGCCCAAGAGGCCTGGCAGAGGAGGGTAAGAGCAGGAACACTGGGCCTTGAGAATGTGAGGGATGGAGTGAGGGAGACCACACAGTGAGAAGAGGAAGGGAGGGAAGAACATTAATAATGAGTAGCTAAGACTCCCCTAGCCACCCACTGCAGCTGAGCCCTTGCCTAAGTTATTCCTCCTAACAGCGTTCAGGAGAGATACTATTAGTATCCCATTTTACAGCTTAGGAAACCAAAGCATAGAGAGATGAAGCAACTTGCCCAAGGTCACACAGCCACTCTGTGCCATAGCTGGATTCAAACCTAAGTGAGCCAGAGTCCATGTTCTTAATCATTATGGAGATGAAAAGGAAGGAAAGGGGGGGGGGGGAAGACCAGACAAGAGAAAGGGGGAGAAAAAAGAGAAAAAGGAAAGAGAGGGAAAAAAGGAAGGAGATGGAAGAGGAGAGAAGGAGAAAGAAGAGAGCCATGGAAAAAGTTAAGGAGGAAGGAATGAACATTCAGGAGCGAAGGAGGAGGCCCATCCTGGGGGAGTCTGGGGGAGGAAAGCTGTCCCCCTCCAGTCCCCTCCCCCACCTACACTGTGCTGTGCCCCAGACTCACACGAGGCTCCCGAAACAGCCCTGATGTCACACCAGCAGAGACTGGCTCTCTGGAAACAGTGGCTTCCATGAGAGGGGCTGATGAGCCAGCAGCTGCCCAGACCAGAGCGGGGAGGTCAAGGTCAAAGACCAGGAGGGCCTGCCAAGCATGGAGCCCCCGCTGTGCGCTTAGCCTGGAGCGCTGCTTCCCACTCCGCTACCACCCCTCTGGGGGACTTTCCTCCAACCCGCAGCTGAAGCAGCCCAGGTCAGAAAGGTGAAGGAAGCCACAGGTCACATGGCTGGTAAGCTGCGGCAGGGTCCAGCCACAGGCTGGCTCAGAGGCTTCCTTCTCAGCCTCCAAACTCCCCAGCCTTGTCCTGCAAGAGGCAGGGCCCTCAGCGAGCGTGGGCTCCAGGAGCAGGCAGAGCTCGCTGGAGAAGTCGGTCTTGGACACAACCAAATGAGCTCTCAGCCTCTCCCTCTTGAACTTGCCTACTCGTCAGCCTCCGGTCAGCCTGTACCCTTATCTGCCCCCCCAGTGCACTGTAAGTGTCCTGGATTGGAGGGCTGACCCGCAGGGGCCCACCGCTGTGTGCCAAATGCATGGATGAGGGATGGGTGATACCCAACACACAGCAGGGAGCCCCTTTAGGACACAGAGGGGCACTCAGGCATGGCTGATTGCCTCCCTGGGCCTCAGTGTCCCCACTGGTCAAATTCCAGGGAGGCCTCTTCCAGCCCCAAGATTCTGCTATGACATCCCCCAGCAGTATTCAAGAGATGACACCTGGAAATTAGAAGAGATGGACCAGAGCAGGTTCAAATCTCAGAGCCTCCCCTTACTTCATTTACAACGTCAGTCAAGTCCTTGGCCTCTCCACGCCTCAGATTCCCCAGCTATGAAAGGGACTAAGGTTCCTCACCTCCCAGGGAAGCTGAAAGGAGTGAGCACTATGGCACAAGAAGGGTTCAAATCCTGGTTCCACCACAGGTGACTAAATCCCTCAGCACCTCAGTTTTCCCATCTGTTAAATGGAGACAACTATATTGGAGTTGTCAGGTTGCTCTGTGTCTGAAACTGCATTCAGCCCAGTAAATGCTCCACCCAGAGCCTGGCACAGTAGCCAACTCTGACAGCCGTGGAAGGGGACAGTTGGTCTCCCTTTCAAGAAAGAAACTGTCCTTCAGATGAGAGGAGAGCAGTGAGCTGACAGCCTCCCGCTGTGGCACCTTCCGGATCCACCTCAGCCTTGGAGCAGGGGCCATGCTGTTCCCAGGCCCTCCCACCAGAGACCGAGCCAGCACAGGGACCAGCGCCACTCTGCCCAATGTGGGGCTCCTATGACAGGCAAACTCCTCCCCAGAGCTCCGCCCGGGGCGACGCCAGGTCTGCGCTGGGGTCTGAACCTCCCCCTGCCCAGTCTGCTCTCCCCGCCACCTCAGCGCTTGTACCTTGTACGGAGGGGGACCCACGCTGACCAAGTGCTCAACAGAGGGGTGGTTCTGAAAGTGCGTCCCCAGAACCAGCAGCAGCAGCATCGGGAACCTGTAAGACGTGCACATCTCAGGCCCCAGCCCGAACTCAGGACTGGCACCCAGCCATCTCACTCAACTTTTAGAATTGCTATCCTACAGGAGGGCTATCACAGGAGTGGTGTGGCCAGGGCTGTGTTTTGTGGGAAGAGGAAAATGTTTATCACAGTCTCAGCAGTTCCCCAGCCCTCAGGTCCTCCCTTCATTTATTCCAAGAATATAGAGGGGCAGGACCCATAAGCCTCCCTCCCCACCCGCTTCAGGGGAAGGGTTCAGTCCCAACCTCTAGCTGGAGACTTCATAGGCCTGGGTTCGGGAGGCTGCACTCAGCCCTGCCTTCTTCCCTCCCACTCCTAGCCCTCCCCCTCCCCCTCCCCAGGGGCACCCTGGCCACACCCACCTGCCTCCCCTTTGTCTGCCAATCTGTCTTGGTCCCAAGAGCCCCTGCCTCCACCGCCAGTCTGTGCTCCACCTTCAGGACCCGGAGAGAGGCCTCTATGCTCCCAACTGCTTCTCACTGACTCCAGGGAAAGGTCCAGGAGAATGGTCCAGGCCACTGGATCCCTGTCTCAGCCTAGGCCCACAATGGCCCCTCCCCATCAGGAGCATACTCTGCCATCTAAGGTGCTCAAAGCCTCACCGCTGACAAGTGAGAAAATGGGGGACAGAGAGGCCCAGAGGCTTGCCTGAGGTCACACAGCAAGAACACCGAGCAGCCAGGATTTGGACCTGGCTCTCTCTTCCCACCTCGGCCATCCAGTCGCAGGACCCCACAGGTGGCAGGTGACAATTTTGAGGTAGTGACATGTGGTAGGGACACAGTTGGCCCGTGAAGATCCGAGGCCTTCGAGGACTCAGGAAAGCAGCCACAGCCCATCCCTGTGGCAGAGTGGCGCCATGTCCACCTTTCTCCTGGGGGTGTGGTCCTCGTCCTTCACGCTGATGCTACTGACAGTCATATAAAGCTCAGAGACAGGGGGCACTAGCAGGGGTCACACAGCTGCCTCCGCTTCCTAAACTGGCAGTAGGATCATATGTTGGCACCTTTCTTTACGGGTGCCCAGCTCATCCCTGTCCAGCCCCGCCTTAGGGAACCCTGCACTGTCAGGCCAGAATAAACGGCAGTAATGGCGGGCACATGTATTGAGCACTCACTCTGTGACGGGCATGGCTGGGACCTGCTCTGCAGACACTGCCCCTTGTCATCCTCACCAGAATCCCATGATGGACATGCAATTATCAGCTCTGCTCCACAGATAAGGGCATGAGACTCAGAGAGGCTAAGTACCTTCATTCTAACTGCCCTAGACCAAGCCCTGCATTTATACAGCTGAGGCTCAGAGAGGTGACATGATTTCTTCAAAGACACACGACTAGTTAGTGTCCGAGTCAGCTGGTCCCAGGCCACTAAGGGAGCAATCATAGTTCATTCATAGAGCACTTGACCATTTGTCAAGCTCTCCTCTCAGGAAGACAAGGGTTTCTTTTGTTCAATGATTATCATTTTGGGGTGCTTACATGATGTGCCAATATGGTCCTAAAGGCTTTATAAATATTAACCCATTTAATGCTCACAAATACAAGGCTGATGCATTTATTATCCCCACTCAAGGCTAATACTGAGCTAATAACTGAGGCACAGAGAGCTTAAGTAACCTGCCCAAGATTGTCCAGCCAGCATTCAAATTCAGGCTGCCTGAGGTTTTAAGCGCTATAATGCCTGCCTCCTGCTTTTTTTCCCCTCACCTGAGGACATTTTTTTCATGGCTTTTAGAGAGAGAGGAACGATGAGAGGAAGGCAGAGAGAAAAACATTGATGAGAGAGAGAAGCATCGATGGGTTACTGTACCGTACATACCCAGATTGGGGATCAAACCCACAACCCAGGTATGCGCCCTGACCAGAAATAGAACCTGCAACCTTTCAGTTACAGGACACCGCTCCAAGCAACAGAGCCACACCAGCCAGGGCTCACCTGCCCTTTTTCAAGTTGAAAAGCCTGAGGCTCCCAGAGAGGACCTGACTTATTGAAAAGCACACAGCTGAGGGGTGTGGCAGTGATGGTGGCGAAGGCCACACAGCTCGTATGTCCTGCCTCCAAGGCCAGTGCTGGGTCCCCTCCCCAACCCTCTCACTCCGTGATTAACAAACACTGACTGGGAACTTCCTTTGCCAGGACCACCTCCGCAGCTTCCCTGCCCAAAAGGCAACTTAGACAGGAAACGGACACCTGCCAGACAGAGGGATGACCGGGTTCGTGCAGGTACCAGCGGCAGCTGAGGGAGCACGGGAGGGACCCTGCCTCACCCTGGAAATGAGGAAGGTGCTGGAAACCTGATCCTTGCGTCAAGTCTCGAAGTTCAAGTGGGAACTTTTCCAGGAGGACGGCATGGAGTAGGGCATCCCAGACTGAGGGAACAGCATGTGCAAAGGCCAGCCGCGTGATGGAGAGTGTGAACTGCTGTGAAGGCTTCTGCTGAGTCGTAAGTGAGGATGGGGACAGAAAAAGCTGCACAGGGAGGATCACGAAAGGCCCCTGAGGGAGTCAAGACACTGGAGTCCTAGCCACAGATCTGCCCCTGCCTCACAGTGACCTCAGTACTCCGATCTGTAAAATGGGAGTTGGGGTGGAGGGCCCTGCCAGCACCAACTTTCAACTGGTGGAATCAGAATGGATTTGAGCGGGAGGACAGTGTTGATATAAAGACAGAAGGCAAGGGAAAGAAGGGCGTTCTGGAAAGAGGGACCTGTAGGAGTAAAGGTCCAGAGGAAAGTTCAGGGCAGGCCTTAAAAATGAGAAGGAGAGGATGTGGCTTTAATAGAGAGTCCCAGGGTGATGCAGACAGAGGAAAGCATGTGAGAAAGTTGTATCAGTGGGGACTTTTCAGTTACAGGTGAAAGATAGGGGAGAAAGGGAATTATTGCTTTATATCACTGAGAAGCCCAAGGGTATGGCTTCAGGTGTGGCTGGATCCAGGTGCTTTGATTTCTTCACCATTGATTTTATTCTCAAGGAGGCTCTAGAACCTTATGGAGGCAAAAGTGGCCACCAGTAGCTCCAGAATCCATCACACAAACTACACTCCTGAAGGCAAAAATGATTCTCAAACCCTCCCATGCCATTATCCTGCATCTTTTTCTTTCCCTCACATCAAACATTAGCTCTGTCGTCAAATCTTGTTTAACCTACCTATAAAAGAGATCTGGAATCTACCCACTTGTTCTCACCTCCACTGATATTAGCCTGGTCCAAGTCATCCTCATTCCTGTATTTTATCTTTTATTTATTTTTTTATTTTATTTATTTTTAGAGAGAGGGGAAGGGATGGAGAAAGGGAGGGAGAAAAACATCAACTGATTGCCTCTTGCACACCCCACCTGGCCCACCCGGGCATGTGCCCCAACTGGGAATCAAACCACAGCCTTTCGGTTCACAAGCCAACGCTAATCCATTGAGCCACACCAGCCAGGGCTGATTTACTTTTTAAATTGAGGCATTACATTCATGTAGATGAGAACAAAACTAGATGTGTAAATCCAGCTCAAAGAATCTGCACACAGTGAGCACATGATGTAACCTCCACCCAGACGCAGACGTAGAACACTGACAGCTCCCCAGCCACCCTCAAACACCCTCCTAGTTAGCAACCCCCTTAAAATATGCCCTCTGATGTGTCCGAGTCACCATTATCTCTCACCTGGTTCAGGAAACTGGTTCCCGGCTGTCTCAAGCTTTCACTCTTGCTCCATTAATCCAGTCAATTCACAGATCCTATAAAATGTAAGTACAAGATGCCTCTCCTCTGCCCAAAACCCTCCCACAGTTCCCATTTCATTTGGTAGAAAAGCCTCAGTTCCCACCAGGGCTTGCAAAGTCCTGCACAACCTGGCACCCCATCCCCTCTCTCCCCTCCCCCTGTCCTTTCCCCCCAGCAGCCCCTGCTCCGGCCACACTGGTTTCCTTCAGTCCCTCGCTCTCAGGCACAGCAGCGCGGGGCCGTAGTACTTGCTGTCCCTGTCCTGAAATCCTCTTCCCCTCCTCACCTCCATATCCTCACGGTTTGGTCTTCCATTCTGACGTCTGCTCCCATCCACGTTTTCCATTCTGACGTCTGCTCCCATCCAAGATGGAGTAATGGGGCCTGGATTTACTCTTCCACTTCAAGCAACCGAGAAAAGAAAAAGAAAAAAAAAACAGGCAAAATATATGAAATGACAGTTTTCGAGATGCTGAGCATTAGGCAATGGAGGACAGAGACTTTTGAGGTGAGCCCTATGATTGTCCTAGTTTACAACCTGGAAAGAGTTTCCAGATCCTAGTGCAGGAAGGGGGACGCAGGCGGTGCCCAGCAGACTCCCTGGGCTAAGGAAACGCAGCTGAGATTCCAGGGAGACCAAGGAGAGCGGAATTTGCAGGACAGATTATTGCCGGAAAGAGCTGCACAGAGAGAAAATTCCAGGGATCTGCAGAAAACCTCCTGAAGTATTAGGCTAAGCACTAGTTGGCACTTTTGTGTGACGAAATTATTCTGGGCTGAGAAAAACCATGGGGAAAGATTAGAAAACAGTGCCCAGCCCTCACATAGGACCAAAACAGTGCCAAATAGAAAAAAAAAAATCACTAATTCATGGCACACTGGTTAGTATACAGTAGTCCCTCCTTATCCATGGAGGATCCATTCCAAGATCTCCAATGGATGCCTGAAACTGCATATAATAACTGAACCCTACATATACACTATGTTTTTTCCACATGTGTACATACATTTTCACTTAGAGAAAGCACGTCATGGCTTCTCTTTGGCATATCTGAGTTGCCATCATCACTACTCTTTGGGGCTATTATTAAGTAAAATAAGGTTACTTGAACACAAGCACTGTGATTCTGTGACAGGTGATCTGATATCCCTTCAGATGGCTACTAAGTGGCTAATAGACAGGGGAGCATATTCAGCATAGATATGCTGGACAGAGGGATGATTCCTGTCCCGAGAAGGACATTGCAGGACAGCTTGAGATTTCATCATGCTACTCAGAACAGCACACAGTTTTAAACTTATAAATTGTTTATTTCTGGAATTTCCCATTTAATATTTCAGACCATGGTTGATCACTGGTAACAGAAACTGTGGATAGCAAAATTGTGGATAAGCTTGGATTACTGTACTCAGGAAGGTCTTTTCTCACTACTGGTAAAGAATTAGCTCTTAACAGAACACTGCTCTGGACCCGCCCAATAGATCATAAAAGAAAGACTTGAAAGGATCAGATGGTTTCCAAGTAACCTAATTGAATCTCAGAACAAAACTCAAGAAGATTTATAGAAATAAAATATACAACATCCAAAAAAGGTAAAATTAACAATGTCTGGCATCCAAATAAAGATTATCAGCTATAGAACTGACTGGGTGGGTCAGTTGGTTAAAGCATCATACTTCACACCAAAAACAGTTGCAGGTTGATCCCTGGTCAGGGCATATATCTAGGTTGTGGATTCAATCCCCAGCTGGGGTATGTATGGGAGGAAACCGATCGATGCTTCTCCCTCACATTGGTGTTTCTCTCTCTACTTCTAAAATTTAATAAAACAAAAAGAAAAAGAAAAACCCTCAGGTGAAGGTTAAAAAAAAATTTTTTTTAAAGATTACCAGCTACACAAAGAAGCAAGGAAACATGGCCCATAATGAAGAAAAGAGTGAATCAACTGAAATAGACCCAGAACAGACACCAAAGTTGTGGATGAGAACAATAAAACAATTATTAAAACTGTATTCTATATGTTCAAAAGTTAGAGAGACACAGGGGAGGTATATGAAGATCCAAATGAACTTCTAGAAATGAAAACAATAATGTCTAAAATGAAAAACATGCAGGATTAATGTCTGACTAAACACAGCAGGAAAAAAAAAGACTCGTGAATCTGAAGACATAGTAAATAGAAACTATCCAAAAATGGAACACACAGAGAAAAAAAACATTAAAAAAAAAAACAAGAGTATTAGATGCTGTGGAACAACTTCAAGCAGCCTAATATATGTGTAATTGAAGTCCACAAAGGAAAGAAAATATTTGGGGAAAAAAGATGAAAAGTTCCAAATCTGATGTGAACTGTAAACTCACAAATCCAAGAAGCTTAAAAACTTCAAGCACAAGACACAGGTAGAAAATTACCCATTATGATCAAATTGCTCAAAACTGGTGACAAAGAAGAAAGTATTTTTAAAAGGCTTGTTAAGTACAGAGGAAGAAAGATATTTGGAGTGAATAGCTGAGCAACATCTTTTAACTTAATGAAAGAAAAAAAATGTATCAACACAGAATTCTATACCCAGTTAAAATGTCTTCAAAAAAATGAAGGAGAAATAAAGATGTTTTTAGACATACAAAAGCTGAAAGAATTATTCACTAACAGGGCTGCACTATAAGAAATGATAAATGAGCCCTGGCTGGTGTGACTCAGTGGATTGAGTGATGGCCTGAAAATCAAAGGGCCACCGGTTCAATCCCCAGTCAGGGAGCATGCCTGGGTTGTGGGCCAGGTCCCCAGAGGGGGGCACATGAGAGGAAACCACACCTTGATGTTTCCTTCTCTTTCTCCTTCCCTTCCCCTCTCTCTAAAAATAAGTAAAATCTTTTTTTTTTTTAAAGAAATGATTGATGAAATCCTTCAGGCAGAAGGAAAATGATACCAGATGGAAATCCAGATCTACACAGAGGAAGAAAGAACACCAAAAATATTAACTACCTGAGTAAATATATAAGATTTTTTCTTATCATTTAAATGTCTTTAAAAGATAATTTACTGTTTAAACACAAGTAATGATAATATTTTGTGAAGTTTAACATTTACATAAGTATGGCAACAACAGTATCTCTGTCAGAAGGGGAAAAATAGAAGTATACTATTGTAAGGTATATTATATCACTACACATGAAGTATATTATTACACATGGAGTGATATAATATCACTTCACAATAGGCTGTGATAAATTTAAGATACATACTATAAATCCTAATGTAGCCACAAAATTAAAAAATGAAGAATTATAACTAATAAACTAACAAAGAAGGTAAAATGGAGTAATAAAAAATGTTCAATTAATAAAGATGTGGCAGAAAAAGAAAAAGAAACAAAGAGCAGATAAGACAAAGGGAAAACAATGGCAAGATGATAGATCAAGTCTAACCATATCAATAATCACATTAAATGTTAATGATCTAAACACTCCCAATTAAAAAGCAGAGATTTTCAGACTGGATTTTTTTTTTTTTTGAAAGGTCCAAATATGTGCCACCTACAAAACAATATAAAAACACAAGTTAAAAGTAGAAAGATAGAGCGCTGATTGCTGTAGCTCAGTGGACTGAGCACTGGCCTGTGAACCAGAAGGTCACCAGTTTGACTCCCAGTCAGGGTACATGCCCAGGTTGCGGGCCACGTCCCCAGCTGGGGCCATGTGAAAGGGAACTGATCGATGTTTCTCTCCCTCTCTCCCTTCCTTCCCCTCTCTTAAAAAAAACAAATAAATAAAATATTTTTTAAAAAGTACAAAGATAGAAAAAGACAGGCCACACTAACACTAATCAAAAGAACACAGGAGTGGTTAGTTTAATATCAGACAAAGTTCATTTCAGAACAAAGAATCATACCAGGAATAGATATGGTCATTTCGTAATGATTAAGAGGTCAAATAACCGAGCATTAACAATTTTAAATGTTCATTCCCCTAATGGCAGATATTCAAAATACATGAAACAAAAACTGATAGATCTGCAAGGAGAAATAAATCCATAATTACAGATTGAGATTTTAAATCTCAGTAATTGAAAGGACAGAAAATCAAATGTCACCTTCTTAAGTGCATCCTACCTTGACCATCAATTTTAATCACGCCCCCTCACTTCCTATCCCTCTCATTGGCACACAACACCTTGTAACAAAATGTTTATTTATTTAAATTAACTTATTTGTATAATGCCTACAACAGTGTCTGATACTTAGAAGATTCTAAAAAAAAAAAAAGCTTAAATAAAAACATGATTGAAAAACTGTTCATTGCTGCTCTGATGGCTCATATTATGTAACTGCATGTAGTCTTCCCCTGTTGTCATTTCAAGGGATAGACCCCGATAAAATCAATATCGGGGACCCAGAATTCTAGAGCACAAGGGCATAAATCATATGAATCTAGAATGTTCATGTAAGATGTATAGGATGTTAATATTCTAGGAAGTCAGAAGCCTACTATGTTGAATTCTGGGGTAATTAAAGCCAGAACATTAGAATCAGGGGCCAGAGTTGATGAGGGATCTAAACCTGGAGGGTGTCTGACAGGGAGGGGGTCAGAGTCAAAGAGCACTTTTTTATTCCACCTTCTGGTTCTGGGTGTCCCCTAACTTTAGTACCCACAGGGAGTACCACGCCCAGCTAAGTAACTCAGTTCAGCAAGGCAGAAGGACTGAGAAACTGCTCACCCATGGCCTCAGGGGCTGTGGGAATGAGGGAAGTGAGGAGAGGGCGAGGGGGAAGGGAGGCTGTATTTCTCCATTTTAATTCAGCTCCTGCTGACAGGGCCCCTTCTGGACTGTGGGCCCATAAGGCCTTTCCGTCATGCAAGACTGGAGGTTGTCATTAGCAGAAGGAACCACCACCACCTCCACAGGAATAAGGGGGAGAAGCCACAGCAGCCTGAGGTCTGCCTATCACCCCAGGGACCCCATGGCCACAGAACTGGCTAGGGAGACTGGGTCCTAGGGAGTGGAGAGATAGGCTGCTCATAATCGGGGTGGCCTCACATCTGTAGACCCAGGAGTGTAACCCTCATTACCGTGGCAATGGGGCATCCTGGTGTGGGTGGGGGTGTCCAGCAAGTGGGTCACACACACCAAATCAGTTGTCCTGCTTTGTTTTTATCTACTGCTCTTAGCACCCTCTGAACCTCATGTCTCATATGTTGATCTTCTCATCCATCTTCCAAACAAGACTGTGAGTCTGTGAGGGCAGCCAACACAGGGAACCGCACTACGGCGGAGCCTCCCCGTTCAGGGAGTGTCCGGTTGGCGCTGCCGGTGGACTGCACAGGTGAGGCGGTTCCTGCCCTGCACACAAAGATTCTGCGCACACTGGGCCACACCCCTCTTACCAGAACAAGTGAAGGCTGTCAATTCTCTATCCAAAACTCACACACCTTCAAACGCTGGTGCAGGCACTTCCCAAGGACCACACACACGCACTGCAGGCCCCAAGCTCTGCAGAGACCACAAGTTTTCAGCTCTTGCTCAGGCACCACTCTACCCCTGACCCATTCTCAGGACCATTTTTCAGCGTCAGTTTTCACCCCTGGTCCTGTGCTGGGAAAACCACAGAAAATACCAAGAACCAACACCTGTGGGCACATGCTGTACTTCCAGTGCTGCACCAGGGTAGTGTCAGCCCATCATTTCCCCCATCCCAGGCACAGATCTGTCACGGGACATACAACCGCACACAGTGGGTGGGGAGCACTTTCTGAGCCTCTTTCTGACCACCCTCTACAATAGCCCCAGATTGACCCTCCATTTAGGACCCAGGCCCTCAGCCTCACTGGAATCACAGACTGCCTTTATGAGGCTGGGTCAGCTGCGGGTAAAACCCCAGAAAAATGCACAAAGAGGCACGAATTATCAGGCAAATTCCCAGGGATTCTCCCTCCCTCCTCTCCTCCCACTCCCCATCACCACCACCGCGGTCATTGGAGCCTGTAAACCCTCAATCCAGGAGCCAGGCATTACACACCTGGGGTACAGGATGGGTGGCCGGGTCCCCTCTTTTTTGGACACTGCTGGGAAGCCCACCTCCCTATTCCTCAGTGCTTCGTGCCCCCACCCTTCTTAATTACTGCCGCGCTGCTTAATTGGGCAAACCGCGCGCGCGCACGTGTGTGTCGGAGGGGGGGTGCACTCCTCACACATGGGGCGCCCGGTTGGAGGGGGTGCTGGCTCCCTGCCCAAGAGCGAGCCCCCTCCCCCAGCCCCAGCCGCTGGAGGATTGTGAGCTCAAACAGATGGACCGAGCCGGAGGGGCGGGGGCGCACTGATGGGTGCGAGACGGCAGCGCCGCAGCCGGGCCTCGCGGCGCCCTGACAAAGGCGGGGGCCGGGCGGCGCTGGGCGCCTTATCAGCGTTAGCAGACCGCTCGGCCGGGCGGGCGCCCGCGGCCCGCGACCGGGCGCACAAAAGCCCGGGGCCGAGCGTGGGGGAGGGGGGCGCGAAGATTAATTGCCCAATCAAGTTGTCGGCGCAGGGCGGGGGCGGGGCCGCGGCCCCGGGGGACGCGGGGCGGCGCATAATGAAGTGTGCAAAAAGTTAATTTGCTCCGCGACTCGCTGCTCGCCACAATCAAAGGCAGGCGGCGAGGAGGGGAGGAATGGGGAATGTGCCCCCAAACCCAGCTTGCGATCCGAGGACGGGGATGTGGGAGCACGGGGCACCCTCCAGCCCCGCAGGGGCGGAGGTCTCCAGACGCACGTTCACCCCCAACTTCGCCCCGCCGAGTTCCCTCGCAGGTCCCGTCCAGTTTCCTCTCCACTCTCCTACACGCACAATGGTTGACATTTCTGGAGCGCTCACTCTGGGTCGGGCTGTACGCCAAGTGTTTTCTGGCGTGCTCTCCTTTGGTCGCAACCTAAGAAGGTAGGGCCAGTGAGCATCCCGCTTTGCAAAGGAGGTACCGGAGGAACAGTGATGCTAAGGAAGTGCTCTAAGGTCACACACAGGGCCCTCACGCGGCCCCCTGGCTCTAAGTGGGAAACGGCACGGTGGATGTATCAAAGACAAAATACGTCGGAAAATGGGGAAGTTGATTTTATTCAAGCTCTCGCAATAAGGGCAGCACACCGGATCCCCAGACCACAGTGTGTGGGCAAGGCAGATTTGCCTTAGACTTTCGTAGGGAGGTGTAGACAAATTACAGGTGGGGGAATTTAGAGTTGGAATCGTCTTGCAATCAGGGAAGATCTCATCAGTCAGGGCAACAGGAAATGTTTGTTGCAGTGTCTAGTTTCAGACCGGACAAACAGTTCTAATCTCAGCCAGTCAACCACAGGACAAAGAACAGGACGTGGGGAGGGGCTGTCTGGCCTTATCAGCAGGTTCATGCAAAAGGGGAAAGGTCACAGGCAGACAAGGGAGTCCCCCCTGAGTCTTACATGGGAGTCATGAGAAAGACAGACAGTAACGCCGTCCCATGGGCCGGTGGTTCCTTGGGGTCAGCCATTTCCCTGAAGACAAAACGGTAGCGGCATTCCAGAAAACAAAAGGTTGGGGCATTTCTCAACCGTCCCCGTTTTCCCAGGAGCCCTGGGCTCAGATCAGGTTTAACATTGTGGAAAGGTCTGCTGATAGCACAGGTAGAGCCCAGGTACCCTGTGACAGCAGCTTTACTGAGTGGCTTACAGT
Organism: Pteronotus mesoamericanus; assembly: GCF_021234165.1. Lineage (NCBI taxonomy): Eukaryota > Metazoa > Chordata > Mammalia > Chiroptera > Mormoopidae > Pteronotus > Pteronotus mesoamericanus. Next base: position 21,210,784 of record NW_026555105.1, on the reverse strand, counting down.
GTCTATCTAGTGAGAAGCTCATCCTCAGTAAATATAAATGCCCCTCAGTCATCCCCCCCCCCACCCCAGGATGTTACCTTGGGCAAGTCATTTACCATATCCTGCATAACACGGAAGCCATAATAATACCTTACAGGGTACTATTACCAGTGAGAGCAGAAACAGCAAGCACAAAGCAAGCACGTGGAACGTGGTAGGTGCTACGATCATGTTAGCTCGGAGACTTCGCCACTTCCCTCCCCCAACCCCGGAAAGCAATGATGTCAGGATTTGAATTCAAGCCGCCTGGTTTCAGAGACTGCACACTCACCCCCAGGTACACTGCCAGATCTCTATGTATTCTTTCAGCCTTCCAGCACCAAACACATCCCAAACCTGTGTCCCAGTCACTGGGCATCCTGACAAGAAAAGGAACAGGCCCTGCCCTCCCTGAGCAGCTCATCGGGAGAAGCAAGGCAGCCCAAAACAGACAATGGCACAGAACCTACAATGGCCCTTGGACCTCAGAGGAAGCCAAACCTGGGGTTAGGGACAGCTTTTGGGAGGTCTGGCAGTCATGTCCCACCTGACCACAGGCCAGGTGACACAGAGTAGCACCTGCCCTGGTCCCCAGCCCCATTGGACTCTGGCCAAGGCCCATTTCCCAAGAAGCAGCTTCCAGGACAGGCTCACCCTGGGCACTGACTGGTGGCTTCTCAGTCCTGGTTCTCTGACCCACTGCCCAGGCCTGTCCCGGGGCTCAGAAAGGACCAGAACTTGAAGGTGACAAGAGCCAGGCTTGTGAGAAGGGGTGGGATCACAGCCAAACCAAGATTTATGAGCCCAATCATAATAATGAAAGAAAGAAAGAAAAAAGGGACGCATGTTCGGCAATGCCCAGGGACCAGGACTGCTGCCCTATTACCAAAAATGTCGTCGCTCTCGACTCTGCAAATTAGCATAAAACATGCTGTTTTGCATTTGTTTGCATGTCATTTGCATGCTAATGACTTGACACCACAATGCACCCAGTCCCCCAAGCGGCTTCTGGTCCTTGCTTTTCTCCCAGCCCTGCCCATTGTCTGGCATTGAGAAAACCAGGAGACCTAGGTTCTAGGCTAGGCTGCGCTACTCGCTCCCTTTGGGGCCTGGTCTCTGCCCCTCTCTTAGTCTCAGTTTCCCTGACTGTGAGCCAAAGGAGACAAACTGAACAAGAGTTTTCATATTATGCTCCAGTGCCCCCTTGGGGCTACTGACATAGAGACGGGGGAGCAGGTGGGGCAGGCGCCCCCCTTCCATCCTCTCCTAACAGCTGGGATTCTGAGTAAAATTTCTCTTGAGCAATGCAGAGATTCTCTGTTAAAAACAAAGACCAAAAAGTTGGCAAACAAATGGACCCAGTTATCCCCACTGTCTTTCTGGTATAGTTCTCCAAAGAGAATAACAATCAGAGTTAAAATATAGCACTTACAATGGGGCAGGAACTGTTCTAAGTACCAGATATACACACTCCACCTTCACACAACCCTTGATATAGGTGCTATTATTATACCTCCCACTTTAAAAATGGGTGAACTGAGGCACTGAAAGTAACTCAGCCAGGTCCAAACAGCCAGTACACGGCAGAATGAAGCTTCAGATGGCCTGGCTGTAGAGTCCACACCGTGAGTTTAGTCAGGTCCCCCCCACCCACCGCCTTACACATAAGGAAACTGAGACCCTGAAAGGGAGACATGCTAAGCACAGCAGCTAAACAGACACTTGAACTTTGCTTTCTACCCAAGCCCCATGCTCTTTGCTACCTGGGGAAGGATGGCCACAGAAGGGCGGTCTGGGCTTGCCAGGGTGAAGGGTGCCTTCTTCCCCGGCCACCGCCACAGCCTGCTTCCTCCTTCTCAGCCAGCCTAGTCCCAGCTGGTGGACTTCAGGAAACAGGCCCCGGAACTAGTGAGAACAACCTCCTAAATCAGGACAGCCAGCAGGCTAGTGGGAACGCCAGGTGTGCCCGGCAGAGCCCGCACACAATGCCCTGCCCGGCTGCGCAGGTGGAGGCACTGCTGAGGGGGCTCCACGGCAGGGGGCCGCGGGCCTTTATCTCCGCGGAGGCAGGCAGTGCCAGGCCAGCAGGTGCTCGGCCCCAGCCCCTCGGGGGTCTGGCTGGGAAACCCCCAGATGCAGGGAAGACTGGCCTCCCAGAGGGATGCCCCAGTGGTGGGGGGGGCTAGTCATCTCTTCTCTCTATTCAGTGCCCCTCAATGGCACCCCAGCCTTTCCCAAGCCCCCTCCCTCCTGCCAACCTCCCCCACTGAACTGCTCTCACCCTGCGCCCCGCTCCGCGGCATTCTCTCAGCTCCTTCCCCGTCCCAAGCTCAGTCCTGCCTCTGCACCTTTGCATTTGCTGTTCCCTCCACTAGGAACACCCTGCTTGGCCCCTTCACAGCCTTCAGGTCCCAGCTCAAGTCACTTCCTCGGAGAGGCCCTCCCTGACCACCTCATCTAAAGTAAACTACCATTCCCTCCCCTTCTGAATTTATCTTCTTTATTTATGTGTCTCCTCATTTAGTGCCTGTCTCCACCGCTAGAGTCAGGACCGTGTCTGTCTTAGAGAAATATAGTTCTCAATAAATATTTGTTGAAGGGAAGAAATAAAGAGAAATACAGCAGCTATTGAAGACTTATTTGCTTAGTGTCTGTCTCCCCCGCCCCTACCCTGCCCTGAAACAGTAGCTCCACATTCACCGCTGTGATTGCAGAGGCTCGCTCAGTGCCTGGCACACAGTAGGTGCTCAAGAAATATTTGTTGCATAAATGAGCCAAGTGTGCAATATCTCTGCACTGGGAGTCAGGAGACTGCGGTCCCTTCCCAGAGTGTCCCTGGTGGTGTGTAGCACCCTGGGCAAGCTCCTTCCCTCTGAGGGGAAGGAACCTCAGTTTCTTCATATGAAAACTGGGTCGTAGGAATCCCTGCCACCCTCACCAGGACCACGGAGTCCCAAGTGTGGCCCATCCTCACTCAATTCCCCAGGAGAGACAAATGGGGCAGCTGCCAGGAGGCGAAGGGCAAGCAAACCTGAGCTCCAATCAGGATGGAGCTACCACTGTTCCTCTCTGAACCTCCATTTCTTTATTTGCAAAAGGGGCACAGAAGCTGTGGGACTGCATGAGACACTCAAAGGGAAAGTGTAGTTCAGACGTGACACGCCATGCTCGTAAGATGTCATTCTCATCAGCAAAGCAGCGCAGTAAGGCAGTCACAACACAGCATTTTCTGTTTATCTGTAAAAGGGGCTCCCGATCATACTGACCTCAAAGGGCTCTTGTGAGGATTAAAATGAGAAAATGTGTGTATGTACCTGGCACGTAGGAGGGGCTGCATGACCACAGGGCTGATCCACAGTAACTGCTTCTGTGGCTGAGCCTGTCTGATCACGGGTTTCCCAAATAACCAGAGCGCAGTGGAGACCAGGGTGAGGGAGGGCAGGGTTCAAGTTCAGTGCTGGGGAGGATGAGGCTCGTGAAGTGGGCCATGGGGGAAACAGGCAGCCCCGAGGGCTGCGTGAGGATTTAGCCTTTATCGGGAGAGCAATGGGAGCTTCAAAATGGTCTTAAGCAAGGAAATAAAATGATCCAATCTGAGTGTCAAAATATTCTGTCTGCCAAGTTGCCAGGTATGGCGGGGCATTGCTGGTGGTTTCCCATGTCCATTACCTCCCTTTCCTTCAGTATTCGAACACCCAGATGTAGCTGAACACACGGACACCCAGGACAGAGACCACATTCTCTGGCTTCTCTAAGTTTTGTGTGGCCATGTGTCTCCATTCTGGCCAAGAGAAGGTTCAATAGAGCATCACGTGCAATTTCTGGGAGGAGTCTTTAAAGAGAGGGGAACGTTCTTGGCCGCTTCCTCCTTCCCTCTGGATGGAATGTGGACATGATGGCTGGAGGATGAGCAGTCATTTTGAGCCATGAGGTATTGAAAAGGATGGAACAACAAGAGAAGAGGCCTGGGACCCTGGGAATCAAGGAGCCACCTTGCTAGCCTAGGACTGCCTGCCTCCAGACTGAGACTGATTATAACAAAGAGAAATCAGTATTTGTCTCACCGGAGTCACTCTTCTTCTGGGTTCTCTGCCACTCACAGCCAACTCCAGAACAAACAGATACAGCTGGTACAGATGATCTTGTGGCTCTGGCCCACCTTGAGGTGTGAGCGCAGAGGGCTCTCCTGGGAATTCTTTCTGCTCACACTGGCCCTGGAGCTGCTGGCCTTTACCACCCAGCTCTGCCCATCTGAGGGCACCACCCAGGTTAGTCCAGTTGGCTGGCATCCCTGGCTGGGCCAAGCTGTGACAGGTGCAAAGCACACGGGGGCCGAAGACCAGGGCTCCTGCTGCTGCCTTTGCGGCTCTGAGAGGCGGAGCAGAGAGGATGGTGGACAACGGCAGGATGGCATTGCCCATCCTCATGGGCCACCTCCCGTCCCTTCTCACTCACCCTCCACGTGGCACCCAAGAGAGCTTCTGATCTCACAGGCCCCATGCCAGGGCCCTTCCGCAGCCCCCCAGGGCCCTGAAACAGACAACCAGTCACCTGTCCGGCCCACCGGGTCCTGTAGGATGGGGCTGGTTCTTCGGTACCCAGCTTTGAGCGCACCCATGGGCACAGCTTCCAGCTCTTACGAGTTCTGTGACTTAGGGCAACTTGCTGAAGCATTTCGGGCCTTCATTTCCTCATCTATGAATGGAGATGATTTTAACAACTATTTACTATTGTCATGAAGTTTCGATGAGTCTGCATGGTGATTCCAGTTATTTACTGCTACAGAACAAACCACCCTAAAACATAGTGCCTACTAACCAGTTTCTCATGCTCACAGATCCCTACGGGCCAGGAACTCAGAGCACATTGACAATGGCTTCCTTCTGTTCTACAATTGGGGGGCCTCAGCTAAAAGGAGTTGAAGGCTGGGGATTGGAATCATCTAGAGATGTCTTCCCTTGCATATCCGTCAGTCAAGACTAGCTTGGCTGAGCCTACAGGCCAAAACAGTCATGTATGGTCTCCCTGGATCCTGGGGTTCCTCACAGCGCGGCGGCAGGATTCCAAGAGTGAGAGGCCCCTGAGACCCCAGCACAAGTGGCACGGCCACGTCTAACCTAGTCTCGGAAGTCACACAATGTCATTTCTGCCCCATTTTATTCCCGGAAGCAATCACAGGAAGGGACATAAGCCCCACCTCTTGGCAGGAGGCGTGTCAAGGAATTCAGAGCCATACTTTAGAATGGCTTGAACAATGCCTGGTTCATTATAAACACTCATTGAATGTTACCTGGGAGAAGAAGCAATATTATAATAGTAACAGGGTTCAATCCTATATGTGTTGAAACAGACATGTGAGGCGACACTGGCCGTAAAGGGGTTAATGGAGGAGGCACAAGGGCAGGTTCCCTGAAACCTGACATCCCCACTACTCTCTAAGAGGCACTGAAAGATGGAGCTCGGATAATAAAAGCTAATATGTCTTGAGTGCTTACTAGAGGCCAGGCACCAAGCCAAGCACTTTCTATGCATGATCTTACATAATCCACACAGTAACCCAAGAGGCAGGTCCTATCATTCTGCCCATTTATTGATGGGGAGCCAGAGGCTCAGAGAGGCAAAGGATCTTGCCCTAGGCCACACAGCTAGGAAAAGGCTCAGCCAGCATTAGAACCTAAGCAGTGGGTTTCAGAGCTGGTCCTCACTTCCTAAGACTAAGCTGGGCAATAGCCAGCCTGCCAGGTGGAACAGGACGTCCTGACTGTTTGGTGACAGACAGGGAGGGCTTGTACTGCAGGATGGAGAGCCAGGACCAGGAGGTGTGTCAGCTGCAAGCCCACAGTCACAGGCTGGGGGAATGGGGCCAAGCCCTCCGTCTGGTGGGATGGAAGAGGGAGGGAGTGACGAGAACCCAGAAAGCAAGGCTGAGCCCCTCCTCCAGAGGCAGCTAAGCACTGAGGGATGGAGATAAAGCCTGGTCGCCAGTCACAAGGGGCCCTGACCTCTGTCACTGCTCCCCCACCTGGAGCAGGGCTTGCAGCCTGTTACTGGCGATATGGAGGCCTCAGCTGTAGGGGGAGGAGCAGGAGGACAGAGCGGGGAGCACCAATCCATGTAACAGCCAGGAAGGGTCATAGCACGTACTCCCAACAGCTCCAGGTCCACAAGGGTAACCAGCACACTTGTAGGGGCTGGGATGGCGGTTCTCCCCGGCACCCTCTGCCCTTGGCTTCCCTTCTACTCTCCACTGCTCCCTTTCCCTTCCTTCCCTCCTTCCCGCCACCCATTCCCTCCTTCTGTTTCTTTTCCCCTTCCTTCCTTCCATTCCTTCCCCATTATGTAGTCTCACAGGGAGAAGCTGCATTCCCCTAGCTCAGGAGGAACTTAGTCATGACCATGGACTTCATAAAATGAAACGTGATTTCTAAGCCATCATAAAACCAGTCCTAACAATGTCATGAATCTGTGATGAGTTCCTTTGACTCTTAGATACAAAGGGTTGTCAACTCCTCTGTGCCCCAAAGTGAGAGGGTGTCTCCCAGAACACATGCATCTCCTGAGTGTCACTGGGAGGCAGCTCCATGGGGCACTGGATTACGAGCCGCATCACCGTGGACTAATTGCTAAGCCCCTCTGAGCCCTGGTTTTCTTGGCTGAAACAAGTTTCCGGATTGAGCGGAGGGTAAGACCGAAGACATACAGTTGCACTTAGTCACAGGAGGGCTTCTGCCTTGCCCAGTCCTTTGCTGGCACAGGCCTCTGACCTTTCTCCTAGGCCAGTGGGGCAGAGCCAACTCTCAGCTGATGTTGGCAAGCGGCTGGGAGGGTGGACAGGCAGGCTGTCAGGGCCGGCCTGGTGCCCAGAGAACCTTCTGTGCCACTGTTCCTCGGCCAGGCAGGCCCAGCCCACCGGCCACTTCCCGTGCCCCTGGCAGGACAAGGCTGCAGGCCCCTCCTCTCCCGCATCTTGCTCAGCTGACCACGGTGGCCACCTCCTCCCCGCAGGCCCTGGAAACAGAAGTCTCCAATATAAATGCAAATTCATTGCGGTCCCCAGTCTCAGGCTGGCAGCTCCAGCCTGTGCTGCAGGCTGGGGACTTGAGCTGACACTGGCCCAGAGGAGATAAGGCGTTTCTGAGCCACCCCCTCCCTCAGCCCCGCCCACTCCTCAGCCAGTCAGCTCCACAAAGGCCCCAGGGAGTCCCAGCCCTTCCTCTTTGCTGCCCCATAAGGCCTGTGATGGGCCTGCAAAGTCCCCCTTGCTGCAATCACAGAAAGCCGCAATCCTCATACAATGATGATACTCCACCCTCCTACCCTCCTGGGCTGGCAGGGACAAAGCCTGGAGGCAGATTAGAGAAAGGAACGGTGGCCTGGGGGCCCACCTCTACCACCACCCTCCACCAGGCTCAGGGCCGCCACTAGCCCAGAGAATTCCTTTGTGTGAATTAGAAATGGGCACCCCTTCCTCCTGGAGCAAGGCAGCCCCCCAGCGCGATGCACGGCAGCCTCTTTGCTCCAGCAGGGCACCCGCGAGCCCAGCACAGCTTGCAGCACCGTAAGCCGCAGCTCTTGGCAGGGCCAGGCTCCTCTCCAGGACCTCGTTTCCCCTCTGACCTGGGGAACCTCCTAGAGAGGCCTCCAAGTGTGCACAGCTCTTCTGTTTAGGTCAGGAGCACAGAGCCCCTGGAAGTGGGCAGGGCAGCCCCAAGGGTAAGACCTCTTCTGACTCTCATAGCCTACCCATCCTTCCATTCCTCAGTCCCAGACGTGGCCACGTTTAAGCCATGACTCCAGGACTCTTAACAAGGGAGGGAGGCATCTCTGGCAGGAGCGTCTGCGATCCACAGGAGACAGAGATGGGGGAGGTTTAGAGTCATGAGCAGAGCCCTCAAATGGTCCAGGTTCAAATCCCATTCATTCCTGGCTCCAGTTCTAACGGCACCTTCTCAGAGAAGCCTCCCCTGTCTCCTAGGGAGCAGTCCCCTCCCCTACTGCCAGAGACCATATCACATTACCCTGTTGGTTCTCTTCATGGCATTTATCGTTATATGAAATTATCTCATTTATTTATGTCTTCCCGTGGTTATTTTCCATCTCCCCTCTCCCTTATTGGAATTCAAGTTTCTACAAGGACAGGCACCATGAATCAATAACTCCTCCCTCGACACTTCCTGGGAGATAGTGACGGATGCCCTGCTATAGGGTTAGTGTAAAGCCTTCACGGACAGAGCAGAATTTGCTTAGCAGACAGCCAGCACACAGTAAGCGCTCAATAAATGCTAATGGATCCGGCTGTTACCGCCACCATGAAAGGGCTGCAGTGTCCCGGTGCCAGGAGCCCAGGTCTGGACACGCTCCTTCATGAACTCCAAACCCGCCACTGGGCCAAGTCCTCCGCCCCGCTTCACTCGTCCCATGACCACAGGCAAATTGCTGCTTCTCTTTGTGCCTCAGTTTCCCTCTGTAAAGTGATGAGGTGGGCTCCTTGTTGCCTAAAACTTCAAAGTTGCTACGTCAAGTGATGTAAAGAGAAAAACACTTCTTAATCTCTAAATGTGATTTCAATACCCCGAAGTGTTCTGCACACCACTCCCAGCTGCCCGGCCCCCTAAATGTGACCTCTTCCTTCTCCAGGGCCTCCCAGAGCCCCCCACCCAGAACCCCCAGGCCTTGCCTTCCCCCGACCCAACCCAGCTGCGTTTTAGGCTTCTTCCAAGGGGGAAGATTCCAGTGAGGCAAGGTTTCTCGAGGTTTCTCCATAATCATACCTCCTCCCCTTCCCCCTCCCATTTGCATTCTGTCTATATTTCATTAAAATTAATATTTCTTTGAATTGCCTCATTTAAAAAAATAAAGCCAATTCATGCTAATGGGAAACTTTACACCACTGCCATAAATTAAAATTACTGTCAATTACTACTTTTAAAAAAGGATATGTGTTGATACTCACTAAAATAAATGCCTAAGGACTAAAAGTCTGATAGTCCTAGCAAGGTTTTCAAGTTCTCAGCCTGAGAGCTCTCTGGGGAGCTTTTTAAAATTCCCTCGTTCATTGGACAAACATTTCATGTGAAACCTATGCGCCCAGCCCAGGTGGCCGCAGCTGTAAGCAGCCCCAGTTCCAGCCCTCAATGCAGAGGGCCTAGCTGAGGTGGCAACTTGTGCCCTTCAAAATACAAAATTAACTAGCAGAGAGTCACCACCATACTAGCCTCACTGGGCATTTCTTGGCTCTTTCCTCTCAACACCACCTAATAAAGGCATCTTACCTGTGGGGCCTGGGAGGGAAGAGAGTGGGGACAGTCTCTATCCATCAGGGTGGCCATCACCACACATACATGTGCAACTGAACATGCCTGCTCACTGCTCCCACGCAGGCCCCAACCCTATGCCGTCTGTCCACTTTGCTGATTCTCGGCTCTCGGGAAGGGCAGTTTCAAACAATGGTCTATGGTTTCCGGGAAAGGTATCAAAAGTGAGACCCCTGCAAATTTGGTAAAACATATCAGAAACCTTTAATCAGACAGGCAATTTCTCTCCTAAGAATTTATCTAAAAGAAATCGTCACAAATGCGGACCACAATAGCTGCAGGATATCCGTTCTTGGCAGCATCGTTGATAAGAGGGAAAAGTTGAAAACCTCAATGTTCATCCAAAGGGGTTCGGAAACAGTATATTCCATACAATGGAAAACCATGCAACCATTGACCAACGATGCTGCGCAACATTCTGATGTGGGAAAACGTTCATGTTGTACTGTTAAGGAGAAAAGCAGCTACAAAATAGAATGTAAAATGTGTCCCATTATATATACATATTCAGAGTCCAGCACAAACAGTGCCCCTTTTTATTACATAAAAATCTTTTATTACAAAATCATAAGCATGTGATTCTGTACATAACAATATCACACTCAAGCACACCATACGACATTTTAGGAGAAATGTTCAAATTGCTGTCCATCTTGTGCAAGACATTCGCATACCCCACCAACCACACTCAACGGCATTGCTTCTGCCAGACCCTGTATATGAAAGACTGGGGTGGATTTGGGTTGCAGAGAATTTCTTAAACAAGAAACAAAAATGTCAAACCATAAAGGCAAGCAATAAGTTAATCTACCTTAGAATTAAGACTGTTCAAACGTTCACCATAAAAAAAAATAAAATAAAAAGATAAGCCACAAGCTGGGAGATGTTTCTAACAAGCTAACTGACAGAGATCAGTATCCAAAATATATAAAGAGCTCCTACAAATCAATGAAATAAAGACAAACAATCAAAAAGAAAAACAGTCTAAAGATTTAAACAGAGAATAGAAAACCTGAACAGCCAATAAACATATGAATAAATGCTTACCCTCTTAGTAATTACAGAAGTCCAAGTTAAAAGCTCATTTTGTGTCAACTAGATTGGCAAAACTAAAAGCTGAACAAATTCAAATGTAATCACTTATGTGGAACAAGCAGGAGTCTGTGACACTGGTGACAGGGGTCACCTTGGACAACCACTGTGGAGAACAACACGGCATTATTTTACACTTACTCTACAACCCAGCAAGCCGCTTCCTGGAGATGTTCTAGAGAAACTTGCGTGTGAGCGCAGGAGATGTGGGCAAACAACGCTCATACTGGCAGGACTGAGCCCGTCCCTCAGCCCCCCTGCCCTTGGGCGCCTGATAAATTCACCTTCTTTCCGCTGTGCCTACTGACTTTTTGGACAATGTTTTTCCCAGGGCTGGGACTTGAACTCTCCCATCCTCTGGGTAGTGTGGCCCAGCCCTATGGGGCAGCCATCGGGCAAGCCAGATCCCATGCTCATCATTTGAGTGGAAGTAGCAGGATGGGTTAAGCTTCAGGGACTATCCTGGGGGCCAGGGTGAGGCCAAGAGTGCTCAGGGTGTTAGGAGAAGAGGTGGCAGGGGTGCAGGTAGGGCCAGTTCATAAATGACAGTTCATCCAAAGAGCAGACTGCTCTGCCGCAGCACCAAAGAATGGCAGCTCCATAGGAGCCAGTCCAGAGCATCTCCAAGATACACTGCCAAGGGGAAAAAAGCAGGCAGAGCCACTACCGCTGTGAAAAGCGGGGTGGAGCTAAGCACGTATACACATATTCACTTGGATGTGCACAAAATACTTTTGAGCACAGGAAATTGGCCCGAGGGGAAGGAAGAAAGGTAAGGGGTGGTCGGGGTGAGAGGGGGGCTTTTCACAGCATCCCCTCTTGTACCTTTTCATTTTGTTCACTGCATGTAGTGCTATGGAAAATGTAGCCATTTAAAAAACGAGGACACAATGCAGTCCTGTTAGATATAACACATATACAACTACTGTGAAAGTTGAATCGGTTGTTGGTCACCAGTTGGTATAATGCTACTTAGTTGATAATGAAATCATATTGCTTTCAACTCTGGTTTTTTTGTTTTTGCTTTTTGTTCTTTCTCAGTTTTTTTTTTTTTTAAGGTTCCAGACTTTTCCACAGACCCTGGAAGAGCCTGCAGCTTCCCTCATTGTGCCCGCCGGGCCAAATGCACATCATCGCCACCCACGCCCAGCAGCCCCCAGTTTCCCCACGGCCACTCGCAGGTAGGCACTGCATTGACTTGACTCATCTAGCAGGGGTGTCCAACCCGTGGCCTGTGGGCCACAGGCGGCCCAGGGTGGCTAGGAATGCAGCCCAAGACAAAATCATAAATTTACTTAAAACGTGAGATTTTGTTTTGTTCTGTTTTCATTAGTGTCTGTGTATTTAATGTGTGGCCCAAAACAACTCTTCTTCTTCCAGTGTGGCCCAGAGACACGAAAAGGTTGGGCACCCCTGCCAGGGTCCTACTCTGGGGTTGCTCTTTAATTCAAGTGAGTCCGCAGGAAATTGGCATGGGTCCTCCCCTTACTCAGGAGCCAAAATGCACAAGGTCACTTTCTGAACCTCAGTCTCCCATTGGGCTATACCTCCACCTAAGACTCCCTGCTCTCTCCTACCGCTCACCTCCTTGCTTGTCCTTCTCTAGGCACACAGCTTCCATGTTCTGCCGACCCCCGACGGTGGCGGGCAGAAAGCGCAGAGACGGCCCCCATGATTTCCAGCGCCCCCAGGTGTGCCCGTCAGCACAGTGCCCTGAACTGTGAATACGATGGCGTTTACTCCTGTGATGAAGTTATACAGCACAGGCTACTGTGAGAGACCTGTGACTTACAGAACTGTAAGCTAAATGGCTGCTGTTTTAAGCCACAAAGTATGCGGTAATTTGTTACGTAGTAATAGAAACTAATACCTGTGCTAAGCTGGCTCTTCTCTGGGCCTTTTCTCTGAGGGGTCCCTCAGCCTGGAAGATTCTCCCCACACATACCCAGAGGGCTCACTCCCTCCCCTCACCCAGGTTTCTGCTCAAATGTCCCTCCCCAGAGAGGCCCGCCTGACCACACCATCTGGAATAGCACCTTCCATGCTATTCCCCTGCCCACTTTATTTTTCTATATATCACTTATCACTACCCGACATTACATGGTTTAAGTTTCATCTGAGTAACTTTTTAACTTTATTTTGAAGAAGAGTTGCAAACGTCGTACAAAGAATTCCCATATATCCTTCGCCTAGAATCCCCAAATGTTGACATTTAAATATGTTTGCTTTATCATTCTCTCTTTGTGTGGAGGTTTTTTTCTGAACCATTTGTAAGTTGCTGATCCAATTCCCCATGCCCTCCCCCCAATACTTTTGTCTGTATGTTCTACAAACAAGGAAATTCTCCTACATAATAACCACAATAAAATCATTCAAATCAGAACACTGACATTGATACATCACCATCACCTAATCTTCAGAAGCCAGTCAAATGTTGTCAATTGTCCCCATAACAATGTCTTTTAAAATAAGCCAGAAGATCCATCCAGAAACGCTCCTTGTATTTAGCTGTCTTATCTCTTTTGTCTCCTTTCATCTGGAACAGTCCCTCAGTTTTTTTCTTGCCTTTCATTATCTTGACACTTACCAAGATTACGGGCCAGTTATTCTGTAGAAGGTTCTTCAATTGGAGTTTATCTGATGGGGCCTCATGATTAGATTTAGGTTTTGCATCTTCAGCAGGGACATCGCAGAAGTGACTTTGTGCTCTTCTTTGTGCAGCCTACCAGGAGGCACATGCCAGTTTGTCCCATAACAGGTCGTGTTACCTTGGATCACTCGATCTCAGGTAGTATCTGCCTTGTTTGTTCACTGTAAAGCTATTCTCCTTCCCTTCGTCATTAACGCTTTAGCTGTAGTGAGATACTTTAAGACTCTATTAATATCTTGTCCCCCCAAAATTCTCACTCAACGGCTTTTGTTGAACAGCATCCAGTGATGATTCTTGCCAGAATCAGTTATTACCATATTTCCATCCTTCTTTCTAGCTTTGTTATTAGACATTCTACTGTCAGGAAGCGCTCTCTTTCTCCATGCATATGTATGTATGTATGATCTATTCCCTGCTATTTCCCCAGCACCAGAAACTATTAGACTATGGTAGGCACTCAATAAAACATGTTCCATAAATGAATGAATGACCAATGCTCTCTGATTCTGAACTTGACTGTCTCGAACATGTACATGGCACTCACGGTGTGCTAGGTGCTATGTGTCATCTCGCCAGTCCTCCAAACTCCCCTGTGAGGTAGCGACTGTTCTGACAGCCTCACTTTAAAGATGAGAGCCCGGAGGCCCCAAGAGGGAGCACGGCTAGGCTGAGGTCACGCAGCCAGCCAGTGGCCATGCCACAGCACCCACCCAGCGAGGCAGGCTCTGGAGCCACGAACAATCTCGCCTACTGCTCTCAACACGTTTCTTCTCTCCCCACACACAGCTCAGTCTCGCAGCCCCTCATGGACCCCTCATCTTGCCTGTCACACTTTCACGGTCCCATCCACTTCTTCTCAGCCTCACCCCCATCCAAAGGCGCCTGCTCCCCACCCTCAGCCAGCACAGGACAGGACCAAGGCGAGGAGCTGTCATTTCCATACAGCTGTCCCCAGGAGCCGAGGCCTGCCTGAGCCCCCCCATTTTCCCTGAAAAGGCTGAATTGTCTTGGCCATTTGGGGGGCACCTCTCGGCACAGGCCGGGCTGCCTGGGCAGGGCCTGGCTGGGCTATTATCCCACATTATCTCACTCCCCTGCTCCTGAAAAGAACCAGTGACTGCTCGCCACCCCCCCCAGCCCTCCCCTGCCCGCTCCTGTCTTTTACACTTAATTACCTCACTCATTACCCCGCAGCCTGCAGAGGCCGGACCACAACTGGGGCGTGAGTAATCTCCGCATCACACACCCAGCCAGCCGGCCGGCAAGGAGCAAATTGCTCACACAGCCCATAAATAAAGGAACAGGGCCCACTCAAGCCTTCGCAGCAGAAGGACCTTCGCGGCGCTGCCGTGAGAGGCAGGCACGGGTCCCAGCTTCCCAGTTGGCCTCTGCCAGCCCTGATGAAATGGTCTCCACCTCCGCTACCCCAGACAGTGACCTTGAACTTCCCCCGGCCACTGAAGTCACAGCTCAGTGCCACTGGCAGATGGGGCAGCGGGGGCCCACACCCCTTCCTCACCACAGCCCGGGCACTGGCCAAGCATGGCTTCCGGGCTTCCTGCGTGACGCCTCGAGCCGTTTCTCACCACCTCCGTCCCCTGAGCGAATGTTTTGCAAATCCCACGCCTTCCTTCTTCCCCAGCTCCTTTGCACATGCCACCATTCCTGCTTCCTGAACACTCTCCCTGAGCACCCAAGAGCCTGGTTAATTCCTATGCATTTGAGAAGTCACCACCTCTGGGGATCCCTCCCTGATCCCTCTGGGCTGGATTAGGGACCTCATGGTCTTCCTCCCATCAAAGCATCAAGCCTTTATGTTGTCACTGTCTTTTTGCTGTGTCTTTTGAAGGGGCAAATGAGTCTTATACATCTTCCTTTGCCTAGTGACCAGGCCCTGACACATCACTAGGCCATTTACTAGGCACTAAGTAACTGTGAGTGAATGAATAAGTAAAAGAACAAGGTGACAACTGGTAAGCTGCATACATGGGATGAAGGGGCTCAAGGCCTCCCTTCCCCATGGGCCTCTTCCTTCCCATGCAAGAGGCTCCTAGTGAGCAGGGCCTCTAAGCTCAGAAGGGTGGAGGATGTGAGGCCCAGCCTCCTTCCCTTGTATCACCTTGGAAAACACCAGCTTCTCTACTCTGTCATGAGAAAGTCCAGCCTTGGCCTAGAAGCATCCTGCATAGCCTCTTCTCCATCAGCTACAAAGACTGGTCCATGTCACCTCAGGGAAGCTGGCACAGGAGCTGGCACAGGCGCGGGCTGTGTGGTGGCTTCTCCTGGTCTGGAAGACTTTGTCTAACCTTCCTGCTCCCCTCCCTGATCCATGGAAAGAGAGGGAAGTTGGAAAAGTGGGAAGAGAGCTCCTCAAACCAACAGGCCAGAGTTCATGGAAGCCTCTGGTACCTGATGAAGCCTGTGGACCTCTTTTCAGAATGATGTTTTTAAATTAATAAAATACATAGTATTACAAAGAAAGCCAATTATATTGGAGCAGTTATCAAAATATCAAAAATATATTTACACTACAGTAATACATGTGCTTCTTTCTTAAGTAACACATGATTTAGCAAGTAACTATTATAATTTCCAAGTCATCATGAGTGTGAATGATATCTCAAAATATCTGGAACATCTGTAATGTGATAAGAAAATATCTGTGATTGCTGTTAGTGACAAAGTCACAGGCCCTGCTAATACCACCGTGGTCTGTTGCCTGCATTTGTCATTGAAGGAATGTTAAATTTCAGATACAGCCTAGTGAAATTGAAGACATCATCGTTTTCCTATTCAGGTGAATAACGGACCTCCTGAACTCTTTCTATGGACCCCAGGTTAGGAGCACCTGTGACTGAAAATGACAAGTACATCAAGAACATACTAGCGCTCCCTTCCTGGATCCTGGCAGACATCATTAGTCAATTGCAGCAGTCTTTCTCACTCAGCCCAAGCTCAGCTCCAGAATCCCTCTCAACACCATGCTCCAGGCAACTGAGACCAACCAAAGGGGGCTCTTCAGCTATAATCAATTTGTCGTTTCAGGGGGGTTGGGGTGGAGGCAATGTCATACTGAGAATGAGATATGGGAGAAAGGTGGCAAAGCGAGGTTTAGCAACAATACGGAGGGAGCCTAAAGGCAGAACACTCAACTGTAGCTTAATGAATGCAATCAAGGCAAACAGTCACTAACAAGCTTTTGAAATGTCTGGTCATGTTATTAAAAGCCCAATATCTAGAGTGAGAGAGGTGACAGTCCCTTCCTGCTCAGCTCTGCTCATATATTTCTGTGTTCAGTTCTGGGTAACTTTCAGAAAAACATTGGAAAACTGGAACATAGTTCAGGGAAGCAACCTGGATGAGCAGATGTGTGAAAACCATATCCTGGGTCATTTATTTGTTCATATCACGAACATGTTATCAAGACTTTCCTCTGAGCCACACTGTGTTAGGAGCCGAGAACACGAATGTGGATACGCCCAGGCCCCTGCCCTTGGGGTGAAGAGAGTGGAAAGAACTGGGTGTCTGCATATTATTCCCCAAGGCCTCCTAGGCAGAAGGATGGAGTCTGTGGGATTCCACTTAGCCTGAGAAAGAGCATTACTACTGGAGTGTCTAGACAATAGCACAATGGCTGAATCATCCAGGATCCACCACAGCAAACATGCTTAAGAATCTCTAAGAGAGCTAGAAACCAGGACTGGAGACTTCCCATCCAGAAAAAATATAAATAAAAGCCCCCAACTATGTCCCAGTCCTGGCCTGGGAGAGATTTACTGCCATCCCATGAGGCCCCAAGGCCAGAGCTCATGCTGCCAACACTGAGGCTGTAGGCCGACACTTGGACTTTTGTCTCTACTGCTTTTGGGCACTCAATGGACACCGGCTGCCACACTCTAGCAAAATGGCACAGGGTTGGTCTGGCTGCAGAAGCAGCAGGGGAGGTCAGTATGAACCCCACCAGTGGGAGGAGGGGACTCGTCAGGTAAAGGTGTTTTGAAAGTGCTGCACAACTGAAAGGAAGGTCACCAGCCACTCCGTCCAAGCCCACGATCAGGTGCTTCCGGTGGGCTTGGCTCTGTGGCCAGCACCTCCCATGGATTGTCTCTGTTAATCATCTCAGTTCTCTGGAGGGTGCCTATTAGCGCCCATCTTACAGATGAGAAAAATGAGGCTCAGAGATTCTACAACATCTGCCCTGTTCTTTTAACTGCTCCACACAGATGGGCCAGCGAGGGTGGGGGGGCATCATTACCCACTTTGAAGCTGACCCAGGCCACTGAGCCCTGGGTGCCACCAGTCCTGCAATCTGTAGGATTTCAGACGGCACCTGCCGCAGCAGTGCTAGGATGGCTCCCCATGTCCCAACCAAGGACCTGTTGCTTCTGGACTCTGCACAAAAGTCATCTCCTCAGGGAGGTCTTCCTTGACCACCCCACCTAAAACACCCCCCACCGTCCTATCTCTGTCCCATGTCACTTATCTTCCCAGTGCTTTGTAAACAGGAAGCTGGCATATCTACTTAACTTGTTTATTACCTGTTGGCACATTAGGATGTGAGCTGCATGAGAGCAGGTCATTGTCTTTTCGCTGCCGTGTCCCCTCAGCACAGTGCCTGGCACATACTACATGCTCTGTAAATCTCTGTGGACTTACTGGCTGGGCACCCTTGGGTAATTTCTTGACCTCTCTGTGGTGTCCTCCTTTATAAAATGGGTGTAATCATACTGTTTACCTCCAAAATGGTTGTGAGGATTCTGTAAGTTCATGTGGTATCATAGCCAAGCAGACCTTTTTTTAAAAAATAAAGATTTTATTTATGTATTTTTAGAGAGAGGGAAAGGGAGAAAGAGAGGGAGAGAAAACATCATATGCAGTTGTCTCTCACACGCTCCCCCAGTGGGGACCTGGCCTACAACCCAGGCCTGTGCCCAAACTGGGAATCAAACCGGCGACCCTTTGGTTCACAGGCCGGCATTCAACCCACTGAGCGACACCAGCCAGGGCCAAGCAGACCTTTTAACGCATCCCTGTGAGCAACGAGGGCCAGCAGGGTTTCACTGCAGGGCCTTGACCATTGGAGCCACAGGAATCAGCAAGGAGATGCTCCTTCGGGCCAAAGGATCCCAGAGGTCAACTGGAGGAGGGTGGACTCAAGGTTAACAATGACTGGCATTACTGAGCACCAGCTGTGTGCAATCCTGAACACCTCACTCATTCCCCACCTGCTCTGTGAGGTAGGTACCCTTAGTATCAGCATCTCCGTTGGGCAGCCAAAGACACTGAGGTACAAAAAGGACAGGTAAGTTGCCCAGGATAGATAACTTTTAGTAAGTAGCAGAGGAGGGATTTGAACCCAGGCTTTCCATGCTTTTAACCTCTCTGCTCCCCTGCCCCCCTGCAGCTAGGGGAGATGGAGGGAAGGCTGGGAAGGTGTGCACTGGGGGCATGTGGATGTTCTGACTCTTTAGGAGTCTGTCCACCCACCAAGCCTGGGGTCAGGCACAGGTCGATATTGACAGCCCTCTGCCTCCATACACCTGGGCCGCCTCCTGGCTTTCTCTAGAAGCTGGTGGGTCCCAGCTGGTGTATGAGTAGAGGCAGGGAGCAGGAGGCAGAGCCGGGGGTGCTGAGAGGGGTTGATTCCTCTGTTCCAGGAGCCCTGGGAGCCTGGAAATGCCAACTCTGCAGCTCTGACAGCCGCCTCAGCATCTGCTAGAGACAGTTCTGGGTTTGGCTGGTGAGGAGGAGGGGGAAACAGGAGAGGCCACTGTGGGATGAGGGAGCCAGCCCTGACCTGGCAAGCAGGAGCTTGAAAGTCCCAAAGAAGACACTTCCCTGTTCTGCACCTCAGTTTCCCCAACTGTCAAATGGAAGTGGGGAAGGAATGAGGCTGATATCCCAAATGCTGTTCAAGTTATAGCTTCTATTTATCGAGGGCAAACTATGCTCCAGGCCTCTTACAGCCTTCTTCAGTGGGTGCTATTCTTGGCCTCAGTTTACAGAGGTGAAACAGAGACGCAAAAAGGGAAGCGACTTGCCCAAAGTGGCACATCTTGAAGAGGCAAAGCTGGGATTAAAACTTGCCTCAGGGTGAGCCAGGCCCAAACTCTGAGCCAGCCCACTTGCTTGAATGTGGGGCTAGTGAGTAAGGGCCTTTTAGCCACTACGCCCAGTCCATACTGGTGTCCAGTTGCCAAGTCTCCTAACCCAGCAGTGAGCCTGGTGATCCGATTCCTTCAACCTGTCCTTTCAGAGCTTTCAGGGAGCTGCTTCAGGTGTGACCTTGTCAGGGACAGAGGTTAGCATTTTCAGAAATATCTCCAGCTTTGAAGGGAAGACACTACCGGGGGAACATCAAGGTCTGTGGCCATCAGGAGCGGGACTCAATTACCTGCAAAAGCAAAGGGAAATCTTGAGCATTGACAAATCAACCCGCGCTCAGGCCAAAAGGGACCAAGGTGAATGAGGGTCAGAAGGAGGTTTTTCATTCATTAGTTTATTCACTCATTCAAGAGATCTATTCGCTGAGCACTTATAATTTGCTCCACATTGTGCAGGTGATGGGCAGTGAATGAGGAGCACTCAGCCCTGGCAGGGGGGGGAAGAGGAAGAGGGCGACCCCCTTTGGAGGGCCCTTTCCTACCCGCCCCATCTCTTAGAGAGACTCTGGTTTAAAATTAAGGCTTTGCAGCCATAGAGTCTGGTTTGAATCCTGACACTTTGCTGTGTCTCCTTGGACCAATCGCCTTGCCTCTCTGGGCCTTAGTTTCTGCAACTGTAAAATGGGGGTAGCGTCTGGCCGACTTGCTGTGATGGTTAAATGAGCTAATCCACATGAAGGGTTGGATTTGGCTCCCAGCATGTAATAAGTGCTCAATAAATATCAACTAGCGCTATTATAACCTGGGGCTTTGAAACATGTTTCTTGCTGCCACATATCATCTTTGTTCTGGGCTAGATCTGGGGCCAAGCAAGGGAGCAAAGGAGGGGTTAACCAGGCAAAGAGGGGAGGGAAGCGTGTTCTGGGTAGCAGGGCAGAAGCTTTAGGAGCATCTAGGACCCTGCAACAGCCCCAGCCGACCCAGTCAGCCCCCTCCCAAAGGCTGCTGAGGCTCTGAAGTCCTGAGCCCATGAGGAAGGAAAATGGAAAAGCCCCCAGGAGTCTCCGCAGCTGGAGAAGAGGCCGCGTGGTGGGGAGGCTGGAGCACAGCCTCTGGAGCAGAGTGGGTTGGACCCATGGCTCACCGCCTATTAGCTGTGAAACCTCGGACAAGTGAACCTCTCTGGGCTCAGTGTGCTCCTCTGTCAAGTGGGGCTAACAATACTTTCTGCCTAAGAGCGAGTGTGAGGATTAACGAAGGTAATACGTGTAAAGTGTATAGATCAGTACCTGGCACAGAGCCCAGAGCTGTAAGTATGTATTAAATGAATAAAGTAAAGAAAAACACGCAGCAGCCATGGGGCGGGGCCTGCTGCTTGGCTTTCCTATGGACCGCAGTCACGGAGAGCCTCCAGCTGCAGCACCCTCTCAGTCTGCCAGTGTTTGAGCCCCAGGCCAGCCCTGGCCAATGACTGGGCACAGCAGGAAACTAGGGCCTGGCCATTCTGTCCAGCAGGGGACTCCTCTTTGCACTGGAGCTCCCTGCAGGGTTGGCCAGACTTCCTTAGAGCAGCACCGCTGCCCAAGGCTCCTCGTACCCAACCTTCCTTTCTCCCTGTGTCTGACCTGATGACCTGCGCACCCTGGGCTGAAGGCGCGCCTCTCTCCTTCACAGGTGTTATCTGCAATAAATCTTTAGCACTTCCACCTCCATTGGCACCCCTGCCTTCCAGAGGGCCAAACTGACCCAAGAGAGAACACAGCATTTATCAGATGCCAGAAGACCCGCCGCCTCTTTTGGGCAAGTCATCTCTGTGAGTCTTGGTGTACAGAGCTGTGAAATCGCTTGTTTCATCTTTCTTCTACCCTCTTTCCTTTGGCTCAGAAGAGGGCCTGGATAAACAACACCGGAGAAACGGGGCAGAGAGAGTGACGCTCACCAGAGAAAGAGCCCCATCAGAGTGGAGTGGATGCATTTGTAGCCACTCTCCTCCTTGGAATTCATACAGAATTCCATTACCGGCCATGGACAGCAGCTCAGGGACCGTCTCATCCCATACCCATTGGACAGATGAGAAAGCCAGGAGAAGCACAGGAAGGAGAGGCCAGGCTGGAAACGGGCCCCTGACAGCCAGGGCAGTTCTCCGTCCTAACACCACGGAGTGAGGCCTACAAATATGGTACCTCATGCCCCCTTTACAGAGATGCAGAGGGAGAGGTTCTGGCAGCTCTGCCAGACACTTGGGGTTCGCACTGGGACACGGGTAGCTACCTCCTTCTTAATAGGCAGGACAGAGCTAAAATCTGGAAGATACAGGAGCAAACCAGGCAGTGTGAGGACGGCCGAGCCTACAGCCCCTGCCAGCGGGGCCCCCTGTGCCAGGCCCTGCTCCTGGGAAGACAGGCCGCAGGGCTCTCCCCCGTTCCTCCAAACAGTGACCATGGGGCCTTGAAACGGTCATTTTATTTCCATCTATTGAACAGGCCAATAGTAGAGCCTTCTCCCATGAGGCTGTGATAGGGCTTAGATAAGAGAAGTAAATAAAAATACTCAACAATTACCAAGTCAGTTTCCCACAGGCCAGGCCCCGCTCGGAGCTCTTTCCAGGTGTATTTAATCATCACTGTGATGTTGTGAGACAGGCCCTATGAATATCCCCACTGTCCAGATGAGAAAATGAAGGCACCGAGAATCACGGCTGGTAAGTGGCAGAGCATGGACTGATTCCAGCACAGGCTGATTCCAAGCCCCTCTGTCTAAAGCCCTTGGCAAAGTCACTTCTGTGAGGGGTAAGTGGTCAGCGCAGTGCCAGGCACATGGAGCTGCTTGGTAAAGTTGCTGCTGATATAATAATAATTATTGTGGTTCCTGGGGAAATCTGCCACCAGCAGTGCCATCTGCCCCAAAGTCAGAAGAAGGAATACCCTGATGTGTTTTTCAAAACTTTTATCATTTCTTCTAAGAAGTAAGAGAATAGTTAGCAAGTGCTTGAGATAAATTCTTAAAAAAAAAAAAAGATTTTATTTATTTATTTATTCTTAGAGAGAGAGGAAGGGTGGGAGAAAGAGAAGGAGAGACACATCAATGTGTGGTTGCCTCTCATATGCTCCTAAACTGGGGACCTGGCCCGCAAACTAGGCATGCGCCCTGACTGGGAATCGAACCAGCGACCCTTTGGTTCGCAAGCTGGCACTCAATCCGCTGAGGCACACCAGCCAGGGCTCAAGATAAATTCTTGATGAACCAAAATATTTTATGGTCTTTTTGGAAAACACAAAAAGAAGAGGGGGAGGACCTATAGTCCTACCACCTTCCTTTCACTTTCCTATGCATGTTTATTTTTTATTTTGGTTCCTAATTGCTAACATGTTGTGAGAGATTTCTGGATTCTGCAACCTCCACTTAACATGATTCCATGAGCTTTCCCCCATAAGATAATTTTTAATGGCTGCAGACTATTCCATCCAGCAGAGGTCTCCTTCACAACCCCTTCCTGTTTGCTCCAGTTTGGGGACTTTATTCTATGTGACCTGAAGAAATAAATGCCTAACAGTAAACTTTCTGAAACCAGTAAGCCGGTGTTAGAGAAGGCTTGGGAACAGAATGCCCTTCTCAACGTCCAGGTGATGAAACTGTTCTGGCCATTACGTATCTCATTCATGCTTAAGGCTTCCCCCTCCCCCATAGGTATTTTTGAACCTCACCTTCTGGGCTGAAGGTTTCTTTCTTTTGTTTTTTTAAAGATTGGATTTATTTATTTTTAGAGAGAGAGGAAGGGAGGGAGAAAGAGAGGGAAAGAAAAATCGATGTGTGGTTGCCTCTCACATGCCCCCAACTGGAGACCAGGCCCACAACCCAGGCATGTGCCCTGACTGAGAATTGAATCGGTGGCCCTCTGTTTGGTTCGCAGGCTGGCACTCAATCCACTGAGCCACACCAGCCAGGGCTGAAGGTTTCTTATCTGCTAAAGATGCCCACACCATCTTCCAACTGGAAGTCAGAGACCTAGGACCTTATCCTCGACCTGATGCTGCGGGGCTACAGGACAGACCTTGGATACGTCACTTCTGTGGGGCCTCTACCTGTGAGCTCAGGGGTGTGGTACCTCTCCATCCTGCCCAGTGAGAAGACCTGAAGGACAGTCCTGTGTCAGCTCTGCCCCTAAGTCACCATGGACCCTCAGTGTCTTGTGAGACCCTCTGGGCTCTGTTTTACCATCTCTTTGTAGGAGGCTGAAACAGAAGAACCATCAGGCAGGCAGAAGTGAGCTCATGGGCACCCCCTTCTCTTACTTACCCTACTGGACTACGCACCCCCAGAGGACAGAGACCCCAGATCCCAAATTCCAAAACATGAATAGACCACAAAAACTACCAACAACTTCCTCTACGGCCCAAGCTCATTCCTGTCTTAGAGCCTTTGAATTCACGGAGCCGCCGCCTGGAGCAGTCTTTCCTCAGCTCCTCTCACGGCGGGTCCATCTGATCCCTCAAGTCTCAGCTCAGATGTCACCTCAGGAGACCCTGATCACCCTGTACAAAGGTGCCATCTCTTTCCACTACCTACCCAGTTTTATATTCATAAAAGCACTAAATAAGTATTTGAAAGGATATTGTTGACTTCAGTGTTTCGTTGTCCAGCAACCACTGAATGCCACCTCCAAAAGAACAGGGACAAGGACTGTCTAGTTTACCACTTATCCCATAGAACCCCACAAACACATGATAAATGAGTCCTGGGTGCTCTGGGCACAACAGTACATCTAAAACCCACATGAATAGAGCACCTACTGTGTGCCAGGCACCATGCCAAGCCTTTTATATAGAGCGACTCTGTAATACTCCCAACAACCCCTGAGATAGTGACATTACTAACATTTTATAAATGTGGTAACTGAGGCACAGAGCAGTTGAATAATTTGCCCAAGGTCCCATGGCTAGCATGCAGGCAAACTGGGACACCCTACTGCACACTGTAAGAATATGCTGAACCAACATGGGACAGAGTCCCTGTCCTCAAGAAGCTCAGGGGCTCTTGGGCAAGCTGGCCTTGCCCACAGCGTGGGAAGTCAAGGCCTCTTCCCGGAGGAAGGGGTGCCTCAGCTAAGTCCCGAGGGCAAGGGGGACTGCGCTAGGGTGAAGTGGAGGGAGGGCAATCTGAACCGAATGGAGGCCAAGAGGCAAACGAGAGAGCAGGAGACCTGAGGGACTGGGAGGAAGACTGTGTGGCTGGAGCAGGGACTATGGGGTACGCTTTGAGTCAGGGGGCGTGGTCACCTCAACCCTCACTGACTGAGGTTAAAAAAAAGGTTCCAGCAGACAAAAGTTGAGGCACTACGGCTGGGAGGATCACACAGGGCCTTGACCAGATCAGGGACCCGAATTTTATCCTGAGGTTTCTAGGCCATACCTAAAAGCCTGTATGAGCCCCTAACTCAGCAATGCCCAAAGACCACAGGGGTCTCTGGAAATTTCTGCTGACTCACTGTGGGACCTTGGGCACCTCCAGGCCCTCCTTGTGTCTGAGTCTCCCAACTGGTATTGGATGACCCAGTCCCAAAAGCACATCCTTGCAAACCATAAACAGGATACTGTTGGCCAATGAGAGCCTGGCATTCCCAGAGTCTGATTCTGGGACTCTGGTGTACTGGCCATCCCAGACTGCTGAGGCCGGCCCACCACCACGGCACTCTGCCAAGCAGCTCTGGGCTGGGGGCTGAGCTCCTCTGCTCCTCAGTCCTGCCAAGATATGGGAGCTCCCTCAGGTTTCGGCTGGATTGGGCTTGGGGGGTCTACTCCGATCCTCCAGGAGACAAAGGAGCTGACCTGCAAAGAGTTCCAGCAGGAGCCCCGCTCCCCCCTCCCTCCCCCCTCTCCCTTCCCAGTCCACGTGTCTCTATTGTCTGCTCCCCGCTTCAGGGAAAGACACAGCCTCGGATGTGTCAAAACCACCACCCCCCAGCAGCAGGGAAATTAATTACTGGACGATTTTCACTTCCTCTGGCAGCGCCTGCCTGAGCTAGGCACCGGAACAGGACCGGCTGAGCGGGGCAGGCATCGGCATGGAGGACTTGGTCCCCCCACCAGACTGGGAAAAGAAAGTTGAACCCCAATCCCAAAAGGAGGCTTCAGTGGGAAACTGAGCTGGAGTGGGGGGAGGGCTTCCTCTAGTGAAAGCTGAGTGTCCACACTGGCCGCTTCAAAACTGAGGGCGAGGGAGAGGGCTGGAGGCAGGAAGGTCGCCGCTGGCGAGCTCACACTTTCTTCTTTGCACCCCTTCTCTGTGTCCTCATGTGCCTGAACCCCACCTGCTTGGACCGCTCTCCCTCCTCTCCCCTGGGCTTCTCCCTCTATCTCGCACTTTTCCTTTCTTTGCATCGCTGGAGGGCTTTCTTTTTGTGTGTCTGGATCTCTCTCTGCCTCCCGTGGGTGTGTGACTGTATGTTGCTACTTCTCTCCGTCTCTGTCCTTCTTCTGTTTCTCTTGTGTCTTTTTGTCCTTATCTCGGTCTCTCTGTTTCTATTTCTACCTCCTTCAGTGTGTGTGTCTCTTTCTCTGCATGTCTCTTTCTGTCTTTCTCCGTGTATCTCCTCTCTCCTCTCTCTCTCTCTCTCTTCCCCCCACCCCATACATACTCCTCTTTCTCTGTGTCTGTCTCCGCGCCTTTCTCGCCCTCACTTTCTCCCCTCCTGCCTGCCTGCCCGCTGCTCCCTGCGCCTGGCCTGCCCCCACCGCCGCCGGTTCAGGGGAACGTGTGCGGAGCGATTGTCCTGGGGGACATTTGATGGATTAGAGCGCTGAACAGTTCCATTGCTAGGGGACCACCTGATCTCCTCCAGCTTGCGTCCCATATAAAGCCGGCAGCCGGAGTGCTGAGCACAGCTCCAGCGATCGCCTGTCTGCGTGCCGCCGCCGCCGCCGCCGCCGCCGCCGCCAAGCCCGAGCCGAGCCGGGCGGCTGCCGCTGGGGCCGGCTCGGCGCTGCTGTCCGCCCGCCCGCCCGCTGGGAGCTGTCCAGTGCTGAAACCCCGCGCAGACAGCCAATCGCGCCCGGCTGGCCGCCTCCCCCCACCGGGGCCCCACGCAAGTGCCCCCGCCGAGCCCCCCGCCAGTCGCAACATGCCGCGCTCCTTCCTGGTAAAGAAGATCAAAGGGGATGGCTTCCAGTGCAGCGGGGTACCAGCCCCCACTTACCACCCTTTGGAGACCGCCTACGTGCTGCCTGGCGCCCGGGGGCCGCCCGGGGACAACGGTGAGTGGGACCGGCGTGGGGGCCGGGGGGACGGGGTTCGGACCCTCACCAACTCGAGCTACGAGGAGGGGTGCGCCGGAGGAGAACCCCGAGAGGAGACTTCCCTGGCGGTGTGCGCCTCCCGGGGTTCCGGAGGGCCGGGCGGGCGGGGCAGGGGCTAGGTCTCTACAAAGGGAAAGTCGCAGGGTCGAAGCCATGCGCCAGACCGGACTCTGAAAGTTGTGGCCCCGGAACGGGGCTAGAGTGAGGGGTGGTGAGAGAAAGAGCGAAAGGCGTCCATGAAGGGCTAATGCTGGGGGGCTAACGCAGAAGGCAGTCCGAGGGCCCCCTCTCCCGGGTTGAGTGAAGGAAACTGGCTGCCTGAGCGTGCTCCCCTTGTGGGGAAGGTAAGCGGACCTAGACTACCATTCTCCCGGGAGATGGGGTTGGCTCCCAGGGGGTGGCTGAGACGCCCTCCTTCCCTTCCAACCTGCTCCCCCTGGCGATGCCAGACAAGTGTTCTCAGGCCCCTTCTCTCAGCAACTCTTTTGTTACCCTCAGCCACATGCCTGCCAAAGGCTGGGCCTGTCCGGGGGACTGTGAAGAAGACACTTCTAGGAGGGGTTTCCCAAAAGTGACTCCTGGTCCCCTGGGCTGCAATCCCTCCCCACTCCAGCTTGTCACCTGCCTCCACAACCAGCCCTGCTGCTCCTTCTAAGTCCCCCATCCCCAACACACTCCATCTCTTCTCAGAGCAAGTTCCTGCAGGGACAAGGGTTTGGGGGACAAGAGAGGTCATTCAGGCCCAGAACAGGGTGATCTCTGGAGGGGGTGGGGAAGAACCAAAGATTGCTTCTGTGGACCCATCAAAGGGCTCACAGAACCAGTCTCAGCTGGCAACCACCAGGGCAGGTATCTGGAAAGGAGGCATCCCTTTGGCAATGAGAAATCTGACATCACATGTGGCATCAGCTTTGGTGTGTGTGTGGGGGGGAGAGAGAGAGAAGGGGAGAGTGGAGAGGAGAGGAGAGCAGAGGAGAAGAAAAGGTTGAGGATGAGGGGGGAGCTGGTCTGGCAAAGGCAGGAGCCCAAGAGAGTGGGAGCTCCTGCTTTGGGGATTTCCAAGCACTTCACCCACATTCCATCACTCTGCCAAGCCCCGTAGCAAGAGGGCGCTGGGCAAAGGGCTCTGTGACCTCATCAAGGTCAAAGAAATTAGGGAGTGATCGGGAATACAACTACAGCCCCTCAGCCCCTAGCCTCACCCAGATCTCCAAGAGAACCACCTCCCTTTCTTGTTGCCCACATGCCCCTTATTCTCCTGTCCTCTTTTCTTGACCCTAGGGTCTCTCGGGGTCCAGGACAGAAGCCCAGGGGCATGGCGGGGCTTGGTTGAGTGCTGGCAGGGCAGAGGGTGGAACTGGGGCCACGCCAGGACTGGGGAGCGTGTGCTGGGGGCTGGGCAGAAACTGAAATGCCTGCAAGCCTACAATGGGGATCCCTGGGGGGACTGACAGAAGCCCGGGCTCCCGCCCCTTGAGGCGCCCTCAGTTCTGTCCCCAGGCCAGCTAAGGAAACCCAGAGAAGCCCAGAGACTTTTCTCATGCACAGCCAGAACTGCAGGCTGTTCCTCAGGAGGAAGGCAGGAGTGCCTCGTCTTGAATTCAGTCCAAGAAAGCTTTAAAAGAAGCCCCTGAGTGAATGGTGGGGGGCGGGATCGGGGAAAGCCATCAGCAGAGGTGTCCCTGTGGAGGTTCTACCAGATGTGACACCCTAGAACCGCTCTTATCTTTGGCCCTTTCCCCAAAGGGCCCCAGGCCAGCTCCCTGACCTCATGAGAATCCCCGAACTGTCCTGACAGTCGGCTACATGGCCTGGAACTCTGGGAGGCCTGGGCTCTACATCTCTGACTCGCTCTGCAACCTTGGGCAAGTGCCTTCCATCTCTGGTCCTCCGTCTCCCCAGCAGTGAGAGAGTTTGGGTAGCGTGAACTACGTATCCTTCCAACTTTGACAATCTCGATTTCTACGGAGGTCAAGTGTGATGTGGGAAGAACCGGAGAGGCCCGGACGAGGGTCTAAAAGAATGCAGAGGGCCATTGCCGGGGGTTTTGTAGGGCTCTATTTACCAACCAATGCCTGGCTGAGGGTGGCAGAGTTTCTGCGATCCGGCATTTTTCTTGGCTTCCGTCTTTGCAGGCTGCCCCACAGTGAAGACGGGCATCCTGGCCTGGCAGCCTTGGCAGTGTCTGCAGCAGACAGCTGGTGCCAGAGACCAAGGGGTGACCCTTCAAGCTGGGTGTGACCAGGAAACACAGGGTCTGCCTCATCCTGTTTTCCGGGGCCTCTCCCATCCCTGGGGTGTGGCCGGACTGGGCAGCTAGGGCTCCCTCATTCCATGGCTGGAAGGGGTGCTGGGGTCCTCAGAGAGCCTGCCAGCTCCTAGTGGTCTGTTGTCTCTGCTCTGCCGGAAATAACCTTGCTGAGCGTTTGAGGGAAGTGTGAAAAATTGCTGAGCTGACGTTTTTTCTCTCCCAGCGTGTGTAAGTGTGCTGGGTAAACAAGGAGAAAGAGAGGAGGGGGGAGGTGAGGAGAGTGAGGGAGGAAAGGCGGGAGGGAGGAGAAGGGAGGGAGAGAGGGAGGGCCTGGGGCTGGAGATAGTTCCAGTTATTAGAAAGATCCTCTTACAGCCGTTCTTGCAGCAAGGGCTGCAGGGTCAGAAGGATGGTGGGAGGGGAGCACGAGGGGTGAGGAGGGGGCCTGTGAAAGCAGAGGTCAAGGGAATCAAAGGCCCCTAACTGATGAAGATGCAAGCCCCCAAGTGAAAGAGGTGTACCCCCAGCTGAGGGGATGCCTGGGAGAGCTGGAGAATTCCTGGAGGACTCTTACACACACACACACACACGCACGCACGCACGCACACACAGAGCAATGCTCTTCTTTGCCTCCCTACACTGTTCCTTTTCAGCTTCCATGGTCTGAGCATAGGGTGCAGCAGGTGTGTCTGGTCTTGAGGCTCCCCCCAAACCACAGACCCCATAAATGGGGAGGGGCCGCCCCCCAAATGGGGGAAGCTCCACAGAGCTCCCCAAAGAGGGAAGACCAGCTCTCATTTCACCATCCTCTCCGATACAATGCCTCTTTTCTTCCCTCCTGCTCCCCTCCTCCTCGACTCCTTTCTGCCTCCTCGGAGCCTCCCTTCCCCTCCTCTCTCCTGGGTGATTCTGAGCGCTGATTCAGCCTGTGGGTGAGATGCCAACTCACACCTTCCTAACCCCTTCAGAAACTAGCCCTCCAATTCCACCAAGTGCACCCCGTCACAGGCCTGGGCTTCCTTCCTGGGGGACACCAGGGACACTCACCTTCCCGGAGAAGATTGCCGCCCACCCTCTGCACGGCAGTGGTCTCTCTGGACCCCAGCTAAGTGTCTACCTTCCTCATGCCTCATCTGCGAACTCCAGCTGGGCCCCAGGTCCCCCTGCCTCTGCACCCCTTCCTGGTCCTGCTCTCCTACTCCTTTACGGTGCTTTCGACCCGGGGAGATGAGGGATCAATGCCAATCCAATAACGCAGTTGTCTGCCCTCCACAGCTACATTAAGTCTCCCTGCTAGCAGGCTGAGGAGGCACTCCGACTTCTGCCCGTGGGCTGATCTAGCTGACCACATTACACCAGTGCCTGCTTCCTCTCACTCCCTCTGATGGCGCCAGGAGTCGCTCCCAGCCAGGCCCTGGAGCCTGGCTGAAAGGCCTCAACACATCCACCCCACACCTTAAAAAGTCGGTCTGGGGAGGAGCGGTACAAAAGGGCTGCCCAATTCCTTGGCCAAGGGAGCCCAGAGAACGTTGGGGAGGTGCCCAATGACACACAGCAGGCCCATCTGAGTCTTCTTTAACCATGACTTTCCCTAGCATCTTGGTCTAGGTCCAGGCCCAGAGTCCAGTCCAGTCCCAATGTCCAGGTCCAGATCTAAGGTCCAGTGTCCACAGCCAACCTGAAGTCTAGGACTAGGTCCAAGGTCTAGGTCCAGGGTCAATGTCTGAAATTATAGGTCCAGTCCAAGATTCAGAACAAATCCATGTCCAAGTTCAAGTTTCAACATCTGGGATCAAGCCCAGGTCAACATTCAGGGTCCAGAATCAAAATCCAGGTCCAATTTTTAGTTCAAGGTTATGTCCAGGTCCATTCATTCTCAAGGCGGTCTAGGTTCAAGTCTTAGACCCATCGTTAGCTTTCTCTGTGGCTTTGTACTAATCTTCCCTACCCCAGCCTCAGTTTGCCTCTCATTAAATCGAGCAGTTGAACTTGATCTCTTTCAGCTCTGACTTTCTAGGGATCCAGAAATCTGATTTTCCTAAGAACTAGTCAATGAGAGTACAGAATAACAAGGCCCATGTGAAATACAGAATTGGGGGCCCGTGGTCCTCCCTAAAGCCTGGGGTCAAAAGGGGTACATGAGGGGCCCAAGCCGAGCCTCCACTCTTTGGACAGTCTCAGTTTGTGGTTCCTGAGGGAGGGCAGGAGAGTACATCGAGTCCCTACATCAGCACAGCAGTTTATACATCCCAAGGACTTCCCACACGTGTGCATACACACGTGCACACACACGCACGCTGGGCAAAAGGCAATGAGCACACGGGAGTATTAGCTCTGACCTCCAGAGGCAAACCGAGGACCAGGGAGGGCCCATGACTTGCCCCAGGTCACAAAGACATAAATGGTGGGCCCTGTCACACCTCCCTGGTGGGTGCTTCCTCCACATTCTAGGGGCCCCCACAGCTTGAAAGCCTGTGGCAGGTATAGAGAGATACTGCTGGTGTCCCCTATGCTTGGTGAGAGGTGAGGCCCCCAAACTCCTGGCCTCCTTCCCAGCTGTGGTCTCCCCTGGAGGGCCCACTGTCACCCTCTGAGCAGGAAAGGAGGCTGAAACGGGCTCTCTGATTGCACCCTTCCGGGGCAGAGAGAGGGTAGGGCAGGAAGCAAGAGCCTGAGAGACGGCACACACTGTGCAAGACACCTGGTCTCCAGAAGGAGGCCCAGAAATGGCCTGTCAAAGACTCCCCGAGGGAGCAAGACGCTGCTCCATCACCAGTGCTGGGCAATTCAAGATCCTCAACCACCCACTCCTACCTCCCGACCCCCTGAAAAATCTTTCCTATTGATTCCTGCGGAGCTGTGCACCTCCCTGTGGGCCACAAGAACTGGGTCACAGCCAGGAAAAACCAGAATATGGGGGATTTCAGGAGGTGAGGATGGTGGGGAGGGGCCCTGGAATCCCCTAGGCACTTGCTGGGTCTGGGTCAGGGGTCATGAGTACCACGTCCTACAGCCCTGGTCATGTTGGGCCAGGCCTCACTCTGCCTCTGCTCATCTGGACTCAGGGACCCTCCCCAGTGAGCAGGTGTACCAGCTGCCAGGCCCTCGGAGAAGGTGGGTGTCACTTCTGGTCCAGTGCCCAGGGAACCGCTAACAAAGATGCTATAAGGGGAGGGGGAGGTACCAGCCCCTTTGCCCAGCTCTGTGAGCAGACAGGAGAAACTATTTTTATCCCGCTTTGCTGCTGACAGACCTGGCTTTCTGCTCAGCTGGCTGGAGCTGATTCTCGAGGCCCGAGGCCCTGGCACAGCAAGAAGCAGCTCTAAATATACCCAGGCAGCAGCCCCTCCAGCCCCCACCACCAAGCAGGGCTGGGCCCTCCTCAAGAAACTGGGCCACCTGGGAAGCGGGCCCACCACCCAGCCCTCTCTTTTTCTGCCCATCTCGAGACAGGCAAGTGGGGTTCGGGCTGGAAGTGCCCTGGAGGAGGTTTGGGACCCTGGGAACCTGGGAGAGACTGACAAAAGCAGCCCTGGACTGGGAGGCAGGAGCTCTGACTTCAGTCCGCTTTGTGACCTGAGGACCAAGGTCCCTCTCTGGGCCTCGGTGTCTGCAGAACTAGGCCACCAGGGGAAGCGACCATCATGCTCCCTATGACACAAACTAAAGACTGAACAAGGGACCCTGTATACAGTAAGTGCTCAGTAAGTGTCAGCCACCACTTTTATTAATTATTTATAAAAATTCACAAGGGGCTGCAGCATTTTCTAGAACGAGAGCTTCTCCCCACCCCAAACACGCCATCATCCCTTCAGACACAGGCCAACTGGTGGATATTATTTGAAGAAATTCACCACCCCACTGATTAGAAAACCTCTCCTCCCCCAGCCGGTCTCCATGCCTGCTCAGGTGTTTCAGGAAAAAAAAAACACAGGTTTTGGAGGGTTTCAGCCCTAACACCTCCTCTCCCCTCACTGGGCCTCTGGGCTTGTTAGTGCAGTGCTCGGCCCTGGAGCCCAGGAGGGGCTCAGAGGGAGCTGGAGCCATAGCGGTCCCAGTGGCAGTGACCAAAAACCCCCCCACGCTCACCCCCATGGGTCAGAGTGCTGGACGAGACGGTGTCTGAGAGGGTCCAGCACTTTGCTTCTCATAAAATCCCCTTCCTACCACTCCTTTGGGTGCAGGATTTTTAAAAAATGGATTCTGGACCTCCAATCTGAACTATCAAGACTCTTAGGGAAAACCAGAAGTCATTCTCAGGTTTTCCTCCATATCACCCAAGTGTTTCTGAGCCTTCCCCATCACCCCACATGGCAGGGATGGCTCTGGTTCCTACCCTGCAACGGGGGAGTTGGAGCCCAGAGCGGCTTCATGACTTGCCTGAGATCACAGATCTAGGGTTTGAGTACAAGGGCCAGGATGGAAGCCAGGCCTCTTCTCTCTGGGTCTCTGGGCCTCCCTGCCTCTGTGCGGAACCAAACAATAGAGCCCATCTCACCCTGTCAGCTGACAGACAGCCAGCTCAGCCTTCCATAGTCACCTGTGGGGCAGAGGAAGGCACCCAAAACCCACCTGGGCTCCACACGCAGAGTTAGAGCATGGCTCATAGCGTCCTAAAGAAATCTCCAGAGGTGAGGCCCAGACAGGTAAGGCGCTTTGTGCAAGGCCACAGAGAGACTCTGGGCATGTTACTTAACTACCTTGTGCCTGAGACACTTACGTGTCTCCTCCTCTCTGGCATATTGGAAGGCTATCACCAGGAAATAAAGGGATAATAATAATGTTAGTAATAACAGCTTGAGAGGCTATTGTGTGCCAGGCATTGTACTAAGGACTTTACATGCATTAATTCATTCAATCTTATTATGAGCTTCCTTACACACATTTGACATGAAAAGGTTAAATAACTTGCCAAAGGTCACAGAGCTAAGGAGCAGTCTGTGGAGCTGAGAAGAATGAAGTGGGCTTGATGGGGGCTGAGGGACAGGACAATGGGCATCACGGAAGAATCCACTCAGCACAATGCAGAGGGGGTCTTTAAAGCACCCCAGTCAACCTTCATCCTTACAGACCAAGTCCAGAGAGGTTAAACAACCTGGCCAAGATCACAAAGCAAGTTAGACCACATCCTTCTAACGGCCCCACTCCATCCCCACAGCCCAGGCCAAACTCCACAGCTTCTGGGCATCAGGTGTGGCATCACAAATTCCTGTCCCAAAGGCAATTCCACATCTGTCCTTAGGCAGAGGAGCAACCTTTCTTGAAGGTACCTCTATTTCTATATAAAGAACCTCCCATAGACAGGAGTAAGGTGCTGCAGTGCTGTAGGCCACCACCAGAGGGCGCTGCAAGCAGAGAGCCCAGCTTGGGTGAGGACTGCCTGGTTCACTGAATTCCTATTACCTGCCAGAAGTTTTCTCACCAGAACATGAAGTAGAAATAACATATCCTGGGTGAGGAAACAGAGAAGAGCAGCAAAATATATCCAGGCAGGCGCCAAGAAAACTGCAGCACAGAAACCCCTCTGGGGAGACTGTTATTCTTACTTAATAATAATGGCCAACATGTATTGTGGGTTTGCAATGTGCCAGGCACTGAGCTGGAATCCTGACTCTAAGTTACTGGCTGTGCGACCCTGGGCATGTTACTTAACTACCTTGTACCTCAGTTTCCTCATCTGTAATATGGTAGCAACCTTAGAGTCATGCGGGTAAAATGCATTCATGCGTGTAAGGCCCTTAAAACAGTGTCTGACACATAAGTACAGTATTGGTTATTATTTACTTTTCAATTGTTGTTTACTGGTGGACTCCTTACCACAACTGTATGAATTAGATGCTTTTATTATCCCTCATTTTCCAGCTAGGAAAGATGAGGCAAAGAGAAGTCAGGTAGTTTGTCCAAGATCACCCAGCTGGGAATAGTAAAGCTGGAACTCAACCCTGGCAGCCTGGCACTACAGTGGACACTTAACCAGTATGCCATCCTTGCTTCACAAAAAGAACATGCAAGGCACTGGTCATATAATCAGCGACCGCCTACAAATAGGTTGTACTCTATTCCCATATCCAGTGAAAGGACCTGAGGCACAGAAAGATGCATGACTTGCTCAAGGACACCCAGCTAGAATCTGTAGAGAATCAAGTCACCCCCAAACCAGGCAGACAGACTAGCCTGTAGCAAACCCTGTTGGGCTGGCCTGGCAAATCTTTACCACCCATTCCACAAACATTGAATGCCCACTAGCCTGGCCGCTGGTTATAGGTAGTGAACAACCTAGCCGCAGCCCCTTCCTCAGCGGCCTCCCACTGGGGACCAATGCAGTGAGTTCTACTTCTTGCTCCATCTCTTGAGCAAGTACCATCACCACTCTGCACCTCAGTTTCCTTACCTGAAATACAAGAATTTTTGTGATAATTCAATGAGGTAGGTGATGGAAGTGAAGCACTTAGCCCAGAGCCTGGCACATAATAAGTGCTTAACAAATATTAGCTATTAGTATTACCATCAGTAATTACAATGGGAAGAAATACTGAAGGAGAAGGAGAGGGTCTGGGAGTGCCCACCAGGCATTTAACTCAGTCTGAAACAATATTCCCTGAACTTCTGGGGACCTGAGTACTAGGCCTGATTCCTGGAGTGGGGGAGTGGAAGAATCTCCAGACTGAAGGCATGTGAGAGGGGAGGAACGGGGTGCTGAGAGACTGTGCAAACCCCCAGTTAAAAAACGGCTACCGCCACTGCCCTGTCTGCATCTGACCACAGAGCCCCTCCCTACTGCGTCCTCTGCCCAGACAATCCCCAGTCACATCTGTGTGCAGAGGGTCCTACGCAAGCAGCTGAAAGGATAGAGGTAAAAACAAGGATACATCCTGTCTTCAGGGTTGGCAGAGAGTCTGCACAGATTTCACCTTGTGACCGCCCTAACTGCCAGATGAGAGGGAAAGGAGGCCTAAACTCTACTGCTCTCTGGAATTAGAGGACAATGGAAACATTCGTTAATTTAGTATTAGGTTGCTAAGTTTGTGTATGTATGCCAGAAACTCCCCTGAGAGCCCCAGTCCCAGAGTCCTCAGGGAAAGTGCTAAGGCCATGCTAGGCCCTGGGGTGGGGCAGAGACAAATTGGGGTGTCCCCTGCCCTGGGGAAACTGCTGGGAGAGCCCCAACCTGCCCACTCACCAGTCACTCAAACCCTACATGGACAGAATTTCTGATCCAATTCTAGAGAGGAGGGAGGAGGAGGAGGAGGAGAAGGTGAACTCTCACAGGGAGACATCAGAAGGCATCTAGTGGAGCAGGGAGCAGAGCAGGTTCCAGAGTAAGCACAATACAAGGAAGTCCCCTTCCTCCAGCACCTATTACATGCCACACACTTGACCTCAAATCCTCCAGCAATCCAGGCGGGGTGGGGCGGGGGGGGGGGGCGGCAGCTCTTGTCTAACAGGTATGTGATTCATTCATGCAGCATCTACTCATCACATACCTCTTTTGAGCCAGGCACAGGCTGGGCACACAAATCCATCCCTGGTTAGCTCAGTCTGGTGAGGGAGGCAGACAATTAAATAATCTTCAGTGAAATCACTCTTTCAAGCAAGTAAAATGCACAATTATAATAGCTAATATTTATATAGCAATTACTGTGTGCTCCCTTTCTCTCTTTCTCAATTTCTTTACATGTAAAATAGGGATTATAATAGTACCTACTTGGTAGGTTCTGAGACGATTAAATGAGTTAACATGGGTAAAGCGTTGAGGCAGAACCCGGCGCACAGTAAAAGCTTAATACATGGTTCTACTCATCACTTTACTAAGTATTTCCAAAACCCTGGGATGGAGTGTCCGGTTATAAGCTCTATTTTGTAGATGAGGAAACTGGGATTCGGAGGAATTACAGACCTGGAATGGCAGAATGATGTCAGAATAGAGAAAGCATGAACTTTGGCATCAGGCCGCCAAGGTTTGAACCCTGGCTCCATCATTTACTAGTGGTGAGGTTAGACTTGATGTGCCTCAATTTTTCTATATGGAAGGTGGATGTAATTATAAAAATACGACCTTCACTGTTTGGCTGTAAGCACTTAAGAAGCTAGTGAAAACAAAGCCAGTAGAACGGGCGAGGACACTGTGCTCCAGGAGGTAGGGTGGGGATTACTTTTACTGCAGTCCATGCAAAAAGGATTTGAACCCATCCAGCCTGACACCAAGAGCAAGGACGCCTGACAGCAGCCACTACCTTACCAGCAGCCATCATCTTCCAACAGGTGGAGGGCCTGAGGACCGATCTGCCCCAAGGGGAAAGCCGCCTTCCGCACCTCACCTTCCTCGCGCTCCCTTCTCGCCCCTCCAGGTTATGCCCCGCACTGCCTTCCTCCCAGCAGCTACGATGTGGACCAGAAGCCGGGCCTGGAGCTGGCACCCGCCGAGCCTCCGTACCCGCCGGCGGCGCCGGAAGAGTACAGCGACCCCGAAAGCCCGCAGTCCAGCCTGTCGGCGCGCTACTTTCGCGGGGAGGCGGCCGTGACCGACAGCTACTCCATGGACGCCTTCTTCATCTCGGACGGGCGCTCGCGGCGGCGGCGGGGCGGGGGCGGCGGGGACGCAGGGGGTGCGGGGGATGCCCCGACAGCCGCGGGGCGCGCGGGGCGTGCGGGGGCGCCGGCGGGCGGTGGGCACCGGCACGCGTGCGCCGAGTGCGGCAAGACGTACGCCACGTCCTCGAACCTGAGCCGCCACAAGCAGACGCACCGCAGCCTGGACAGCCAGCAGGCGCGTAAGTGCCCGACGTGTGGCAAGGCATACGTGTCCATGCCCGCGCTGGCCATGCACGTGCTCACACACAACCTGCGCCACAAGTGCGGCGTGTGCGGCAAGGCCTTCTCGCGGCCCTGGCTACTGCAGGGCCACATGCGCTCGCACACGGGGGAGAAGCCCTTCGGCTGCGCGCACTGCGGCAAGGCCTTCGCCGACCGCTCCAACCTGCGCGCGCACATGCAGACGCACTCGGCCTTCAAACACTACCGCTGTCGCCAGTGCGACAAGAGCTTCGCGCTCAAGTCCTACCTCCACAAGCACTGCGAGGCCGCCTGCGTCAAGGGAGCCGAGCCGCCCCCGCCGCCCCCAGCCGGCCCCGCCAGCTGAGCCTCCCGCATCACCCCTGCGCCCGGAACTCGCTCTCCACGCGCCCGGGCCCCCTACCTGTGCCGTCTCCAACCCCCAGCTGCGTTTCCCTGCCCACTACCCTCGTGGGGTACCCCCTCCCCGCCCCGAACTTTTCTCTCCTGTCCTAGACCCATAACTCTCCCGGCACTGTCTTCCCCAGCGCATCCTGACCCGAATGTCCTTTCCGGCTCCCAACACTCGGACCTTGATCCCCCTGTCCGCCCCCTCAAGGCTCCCAACTCAGGCACCAGGTCCGTGCCCCTCCCGGGGCTCGGAGCCGGAATTTTCTCCCACCCAGACTCTGCAGCTTTCCCCTTCTAACGTTCAGACCTTTCCTCTCACTTCTCAGCTGAGTCGCTGTGACCACTCTTCTATGGGAGGCCCCAGCCTAAGGCCCAAACCTACCCTTGACTGTCACGCCTGCCGCCTGCCTTCGTCTTCCATCCACACTCGGATGCAGGGCCTGCAGCCTTTAAGCCACATTCCAACGCCCGGCCATCCCTCGGGCCTCTTTGCTGAGTCTCTTCCGTGTCAGCCCTCATCCCCTCCACACCCGGGCCTTGGGCCAAACGTTCAGACACAGCCGCCACCCACCCACCCTCTTCAATCCCGGGGGTCCTTCCCAACCATCCCCTGCTCCCTCCAGACCCCGCATCCCTCTAGCATCTCTCACCCCTCAGAGTTCTCCTGACCTGGGGCAGACTGGAGGGGCAGTTCAGGCCCCACCCCCTAAAGTAGCCCCTCTTTCACCCCAGGACAGCCTCTCCCTGGGCTTCCAGACTCACGCTGCCCGATCCCGATTCTCTGAGCACTTTCCCACCCCTAGGACTGCAGGTACCCCCCCCCCTTATTTGTTGCAGGGAGGTCTGGGGCACCTCACAAATGCCCTTCCCCTGTCTGTCTGGGCCTCCCCCGTTATTTATTTGTGTATTTATTTATTTATCTATTTATTATTCTATTTAATCTCTTGTCCTCACCCAGGGACGGTCTGGCTTCCCCAGCTGGACTGGGAGGTCAGGGAGCCAGACAGGGAGAGGGACAGCGAAGGCCATAGAGGGCTGTCCACCCCACCCCACCCCGTCTTGGGGAGTGAGGGTGCAGCCCCACCCTCATGAGAGCCTGAACTCACTGCGGAAGGAGGCACAAAAATGGGAGGCTGGCCTGCTGACCCTCAGCTGGGGGGAGGGGGAGGTGTCAGGAGGTCCAGGCATGGGGCAGGTCCCCTCCCTCCTGAGCCTTCCACTCCCGCTCCAGGGAGACCGGAGAGAGGAGCCTCCTCTTTTGTTTCCTATGTATTCCTCTTGTCGAGGGACCCCAGGTTCCAGGGACCGACTGAGCCCCGGACCCCGCTGGGGCCTCCCTCCCGCTTCGCTCCCCGGGAGGAGCGCTCCCTCCCGGCCACGTCTATGCAACTCTCCTGGGCAGAGGGGCCGGGGCTGCCAGTCGCCCCCCGTCGGCCGCCACTACCTCCCCAGCCGCGCTTTGGCATGCCCGGGCGAGGACCGAAGCACACACCTCCGCGCTTACGGGGCCGGCCCTCTCGGCTTTAAGCACACGCCTCTGCCCCATCGCTAGGCGCCCACCCCGGGACAGGAGTCCTGGAGCCTCCGACCCTCCCCCTCTGCCCCTATCCACAAAGGAGGGTGGAGACTGGAGGGGGCCCTGCCGCAGGGCCCCTTCTCTAGGGCTTCCCGGCTCCAGGCCCACCCGGAGAGAAGGCAGCAGGGATGGGGGGGAGGAAAAGGCGTCGCAGAAGCAATTACGGAGGGTGTTGACCCTGTAAATAGGAACTTCCGACAGCAATAATTTTCCATGCATGCTAGCCTTTTGGCCATATTTTGTATGAGCGCTTGGCGCTCCCCCTCCCTCCTCCTCCCCGTCTCCTGACCCAGACGCCCCATTCCTTCCTCACCTCCAGCAGTATTACTTGTAACGCAATTCAGGGATATTAAAGGGACTTTGGCCACTCATTCAATGCCTCTAGACCTTGTGATGGGGGCGGGGGCGGGGGCGGGGGCGGGGGTGGGGCCAGGGCAGTGCTTCTGAAGGGAAGCGGAATTTTTTTCCACTCCATTTCCCTCCCCGTAGCCTGAGCAGCCTGTAGCTGCCAGCAGGGGTCGCACACACCCAGGGGCCCCATGCCATCCACAAGATCCCAGGCACCTCCAGTGCTAAACAGTCCTCAAATACTGGGATCGCAAACTCAAAGAGTTCAAGAACTGGATTAATAACATAAGTGAATAAAGCAGGTGGCCCTAATACACTGGGGAATGGCGGAGCCTGTGACGGGCAGGAAAGAATGTGTCTCAGCCTGAAGAACTGCAATTCTAATTACACCTCCAAAACAAAGAGCCAGACTTGTCCCTTGACAGCCTGCTTACAAGCCCTGTATGCTCCCCCAGCACAAGGCTTACTGCTCTGGCCAGGTTTCTGGCCAGTCCTACTGGTCACACAGCAGCACATGCATGCATTGCAAAAAAACTGACTTTGGCTGAAAGTTATCCAACCACAGTGAACTGCCGCTAGAGTTCATGGGCTACCTGTCATTACCTGTTCAGGAAGACAATGCACGACCAAGCCACCTTCTGTGCTAGCAGCCTTGGTGCTCTTTTAAAAGGCAAATCTGTCCTTGCCTTACTCAAAACTGGGGACCACCAACACCACGCCATTTAATTCCAGCCCTCAACACAGATTCATTGAGAGGCGGGGCCTCTGCCAGGCTGTGGGACTAGGGCTGGAAGTAGGAACCCCATCTCCCCTGGAGCTGCCTTTTGTAGGCAGTGCACTAAATGTCGAGACCCTCATCCTGTCCACCCTTAGCCCCAGGTGTCTGCCCACCCTTCCCTCCACACACCTCTGGACAGGCAGCTGCATCCTGAGCTGTGCTCTAGGTGTCTCCATCAACAACGGCAGTGTGAGAACCCCCAGAAAGTCTCCAGTGGGATTTTGAGGGGGCGAGGCACCCGTTGCCTTCCCTAGCCATGCACACACTCTTCTGTGGCTATGACG
Organism: Pteronotus mesoamericanus; assembly: GCF_021234165.1. Lineage (NCBI taxonomy): Eukaryota > Metazoa > Chordata > Mammalia > Chiroptera > Mormoopidae > Pteronotus > Pteronotus mesoamericanus. The sequence continues at coordinate 21,169,894 of NW_026555105.1, read as the reverse complement.
CACTGCATCTGGGCAGCTGTTGCATCAATTGCATTTGTTTCAGGTGCAGGTTGGAACAAAACCCACTCTATATCAGCATTTTATACACATCTAATCCTGTATTAAATCTCATTGAAGTGGAAAGTAGTTAACACAGGGAATTGGCTGCTGGAAAAATCGTTGCAAGGGCTGAAGACCCTCAGCGGGATCCCAGGTCATCGCCCAGAACTGGCCCACGAAGGGAGCTGCTGCTTCTTCCACAACCACACGGGGGCAGTCAGGAGGCTGCACTACTGAGTTCCAGAACACAGCACAGTAGGTGTGACCTAGGGATCAAGAGGTCCCTGCCACGGCCTCTGTAACTATCCCCTGTCTCCTACTACCCTGGTGGCTCACACTGGAACAATGTCGCAGGAAAACTTAGCACCTCCACAACCATCCTGCCGGTAGGAGAAGACAAGGCAATAAGAAAATGGCCCCTGCCCACTTCTGCCATCCAAATCCCACAGAAGCGCCTCTAACTGACAGGACCTAATTCACTGTCAGTATCCTTGCTGCAAGGAGGTCTGAGAAATGTAGCTTTTAACTCTCTAACACACAATGCAGAAGGCACCCTAGAGGGAGATGGGAATGGATGTTGGGTGCCCACTGACAATATCCAACCCAGTTACCTGTCTGTCGTCCATCCCATCCTTCCCTCCTTGATTGGGAGCCATGCAATTTGGGGACATCAGCTTTAGGGGTGGTCTTAATTGGTCCAAGAGTAATCTCATCCCCTACACGTTGAGAAATGGGGATATGTCTCTATTCTGGCCAATTAGACTTGAGAGGTTCACTGGAAGCTTATGGGAAATTTTGCTTCTTCCCATCTATTAAGAGAAAGGAAGAGAATGGGGTCTCTTTTCCTCCATGAACATGAACAGAGAAGCGTGTTATCTTGTGGCCACGAAGGGAACCACAGTCGGGGCTGGTAGCACGAACTCACGAGCTGGATGGCAGAGCAAAGAGGTGGGGAAAGTGCACGCCCCTGACGGCATCCAGGAGTCATGGGGAAAAGCCACTCCGTGTGCTGCCTCTGTACTTCACGGTCTGTGACACAAGTGTTTTTATTGTTTAAGTCCGTTGACTCCGGTTGCTGTTGCCGGCAGCCCAGGGCATCTCAACGGGCGCATCAATCCACTTTGCTTTTCCCACTCCTCACAGAGGAAGATCTCCGTCATGCAACCCTCTGGTTCTCCTCTCACCTGTCTGGCTGCTCCACCTCGCCTGTACCCAAGGACGGCACCCACTTCCTGTTCCTCCTTGTGTTCTAGTCTGTGTTCCTCAAGGTTCTCTCTCCTAGACGCTCTCCCCTTCCCATTGTACACTCTGGTGAAGCCATCTCATTCCGCCCATGGCTTCCATTTCCAACCACATGCAGATGACTCACAAATTTACATTTTCAAGTCCAACCTCCTCTCTGAGCTGCAAATCCCTATCTGCCAGCAGGCCACCTCCACAAGAATGTCCCAGAAGCACCACAGACCAGGCCAAGTCTGAAGACACGACTTGGTCTTCTCCAGGGATTTCCACCTCCATGAATGGCACCAGCACCCACCTCATCTTTCAGCCACAGAACCCAGAAGTCACCTCTCCCTGCTCTACCTCGCCCACCCTCCCATCCAATCCATCACCCAGTTCTGTTGATTTTTCCTATCTTCTCAGTCTCCAGCCTAGTCCATAGCTGCCATCATCTCTTACCTGGACAAATGGACCAGCCTTCCCCTTGGTCTCCCTGGGTCCATTTTGGCTCCCACACCTTCCATCTTCTCTCCACAGCAGCCACAGGAATCTTGTTTAAAGTGTAGATCTTATCATGTCACTCTTAGCCCTATTCTCTGCTTAAAACACTTCCACGACCTCCCACTGTGTGTGGGAAAAATGGAACTTGCTTAGGGCAGCTTTTGAAGCCCTACCCGGTCTGGCTCCTTCCACTGGTCCAGCTGCATCTTCAACCAGTGCCCTTTGCTCTCTGAGCTCCTGCTGCCACTTTTCAGCAATGTTGCTCCCTCCTGCCACAGGGCCCTTCATAAGCTGTTGTCTCCCTTAGTAACATACTCCATCTGCATTGCCAGCATCGCCACCCTTCACTAGGTAATGTCTCTTCATCCTTCATCTCCCAGCTGGGTGCTCACTTCCTCAGGAACCACATGCTGCTTGTTCTCAGCACTTACCATCAACGTACACTTTTCCATTAGTCAGTAGGATTATCTGGTCACCTCTGTCTCCCCCACTAGACTGTGAGTTTCATGAGGCAGAAACTGAAGAGTCTTTTTGCTCATCATTAAGTCCCCTGGGTGTAGCACAGTGGCCCAGCCAAGAGCAGATGACCAGTAATCATTTTTAAATAAACAACCTATATTTAAGTGATAAGCAACTATGGTGGCTTATGCTTTTTTAAAAAAAGTTTCCCTAATGGCCACTGGTTTCCCTAATGGCTGATTGGTTCAGATGTGGTCATCTGACTAGAACTCGGAAATTTTCTGTCTCCCTTTCTCTGAGACATAAAACTTGTAACTTGACAGCTGTGGCTTAGACTAATAGCTACCTATCCGTCTCCATTCTCTCCTTCCTTAGTAAGACAACTCCAACTTTAGCTGAGCATATGGCTTCATTGAATGAAGACTACATATCCCAGCTGCCCTTGCAGCCAGGAGGGGCTATGTGACCAAATTCTGGCCAATGACTTGAAAGAGAAAGTGTTATATGAAACTTAAGAGACAACAGCCTAAAGAGGAGGAGGCCATAACCTTTTGCCTTTCCCTTTCTCCACCTCCTTCCAGGCTGGCACTTCAGCCGCAATCTTGGACCAGAAGGTGACCCTGAGAAAGAAAGCCCTACTCTAAAATGATATAGTATACAGACCGAAAGGGCCCATGCCCTTGGTGACCATGGAGCAGCCACCCCAGCTTCACCCCACAGCCACCCCAGCCCCGAGGCCCCGCTTCGCCCCCCAGTAAAGGGAGTAGCTGGGTGTTCCCATTTCCATTAAACTAATTTACATCGGCTTTCTTCGCTTGCAAACAAGCGAGTCTTGGCTAATCCATTGAGACTAGTCTAGAAGTGCAGGCATGGAAGATGTATTCATAAAGGGGTGTCCAACCTGCGGCCCAGGATGGCTGTGAATGCAGCCCAACAGAAAACCGTAAATTTACTTAAAACATTATGAGATTTTTTTTTTTTTGTGTGACTATGTGTCACAATGTATTTAATGTGTGACCCAAGACAACTCTTCTTCCAGTGTGGCACAGAGACACCAAATGGTTGGACATCCCTGAATGTAACCAAACCACTCATATTTATTGAGCGCTCAAAACGTGTTGGGCATTGTTCTAAGGACTTCACCTACATCATTTCTTTTCATTCTTCCAACAACCCTACAAACGAAGTGCCATTATTATGGCCATTTTTCAGGTTAGGAAACTGGGGCACAGACAGGTGACCAGACCAAGCTCACACATCTAAGATGTGTGTAATTTTAACCCAGGCAAGGTGCAGGACTATTGGCACGACCTGTGACATTCCGCCTTTGCCTTAGTTTTGGTTCCCCAACAGCAGTCTGAGACTTGAGTGCAGGTGGTTTATTGGGTGCTGGTTCCAGGAAGCAGGAGTAAGGGGGCAAGAAGAACGAGACAGGGGTGCGTTAGCGCCGCTGCTGCTGCCACAGGGGGACTGGGTGCTCCTGGTCTCTGAGAGGGGCCCAGAAAGGTCCGAGTGTCTGGAAGAAGTTGTGGCGCCTGTGCTGTGGCTGATGGGTCTCCTCTAAGCCAATCACAGTGTCCCAGTAGGATGACAGGTTCCAGCACCTCTGTTTAAGCAGCTGAGCCTGTGGCTGGTCCCTGAAGAATGTTAATCCCCAGGTAGTCATGTGACTCAAGCTAGCCCAATCAGACCAAAGAGAAAAGCTTTAATTCCATCATTGCTGGGGGAGAGGGTCTCTTTCTTTTCTCTTGGATGTGAACTGCCATGGACTGAATGTCTGTGTCCCAATAAAGTTCTATGTTGAAATCCTAACTCCCAATATAATGGTACTTGGAGGTGGAGCTTTGGGGAGGTGTTTAAGGTGATGAAGGTGGAGCCCTCATGAATGGGGTTAGTGCCCTTGTAAGCAGAGACCCCAGAGAGCTCTCTCACCCCTTCCACCATGTGAGAACATGGCAAGAAGAACCAGGAAATGGAACCTCACCAGACACCAAATCTGTTGGCACCTTGATCTCAGACTTCAGCCTACAGAACTGTGATAAATAAGTGTTTGTTGTTTAAGCCACCCAATCTATGGAATTTTGGTATAGCAGCCTATGCTAACGCATGAACAAAGAAGAAGGTTGTCCCAGTGGGCACTAGCAGTCATTCTGTGACTATGAGGAGGAGTAATTTAAGTGCAGAGTTGCCTCTCGACCCCTAAGGAGATGGCTAGCAAGCACCGAAGCTACAGAAGAAAGAGACGAATTTTCTGCCTAAAATAAGTACACGAACTTATGGGTTGGTAGAGAGGACAAAGAGAAGATGGAGGAAAAAAACAGAAAAAAATGGCACCAAGCAACAGGGCACAACCCTGTAAGCCAAGTTGTAGAAATGAACTAGGGAATTTCAAGGGTCGCGGAATATAAGATTTTAATGTTCCTTTTCTGGCACACAAACCCTTTCATCTCCCCCACACTCAGAAGTCTTTTGCATACCCAAATAAATGCCTGAGGGACTAGATTTTTTATCAAAAGTGAAGGGGGAAGGGAGGAGCCAGGAGCCTAGGAACAGGATGGGGAGAACAGGCAGTTAGGGCCTTTTGTTGCAAACCACACACATGAATCCAGCTGATCTGGACAGAAAAGAAATGTATCAATGTCTTGCCCCTTATTCCCTTAGGCCACCTCTGAGGTCACTATAAGCTGGCAGCGTCATCCTCTGGGTCCTCAGATGCTTGCGCAGTTTAAGTACAGGGCAGCCCAGAAATGGCAGATTTAACATTCTCAGGCCTCCCTCAACCAATGAGAGACAGGAGTCAGTGAATAAAAGAGGTCCAGTCCCACCCCCATTTCTTCCTCCAAGGGACAATACTGATTGATACATGATCCACGATGTTCTTCTCAGAGTCCCCAGGAGGGGTAAGCCCCAGTTGCCACCAAGTTAACCTGCCCATCCGCGTGCCCTTCATTGCCACTCCCCCTTCCCCAGTCATTGCTGGGATCAGCTCCTACAACAGATGCGTCTTCTAAGATGGTCACAACAATACTTCCCACTCACAAGCTCTTTTAGAACCTTGCAACTCTACCATTAAGAAACAGAGTCTCTGTTCTGTCCCTTGAGCCTGGGGGTACAGGGTGGGTTTGTGACAGTTCCCATAAATAGAATGCTGCAGAAATGATTCTGTATGACTCCCAAGACTAGGCTGGAAAAGCCCATGAAGTCTTTGCCAGGTTTTCTTGGGGAAGTAGCTCTTGGAAGCTGGTACCATGCTGTGAGGAAGCCCAGGCCACATGGAGAGGCCACATGGAGGTGTTCTGGCTGACAGGCAGGACCATCTGCCAGACGTGTAAATGAAGTCACCTCCGGATGATTCCAGCCCCAGCTATCAAGTCACCTCCCAGCTGATGGCCCAGATATTGCAGAGAAGAGACAAGCCGTCCCCACTGTGCCCTGACTGATTTCGTGACCCAGAATTTGTGAGGATAATAAAACGGATGTTTTATGCCACTAAATTTTGGAGTGGTTTGTTTCACAGCAATAATAACTAGAACATCTCCCAAGTAAACTAGCTTCGCACAAGTTTTTATCTCAGGGTCTACTTTTGAGAGAATCCAAACTAAAACAAAAGGATATTGCATATATCTCAAAATTGCTCCAGCTTCCAGTTCCAGACTTACGTTAGCTCCAGTGGAAGGCACCTCATATTAATCTCAACAAGAGGCTTAAGTCTCAATCTCACCGACTCAGGGACAGCTAGGCCAATACAATGCAACTGCTGATTGGGTAGGCCTGGTCAGGTGCTCCTTTCTTTTTGCCCCCCCCTCCCCACTCCCTGGCCATGGGGTCTGGCCCACTAACCACACAGTCTGGAGAGTGGGGAAAGGAAGTTCCCCACAGGAAAACGAGATTGCAGCCACCAGGCCTGGCCAGCTGTGTTCAGAGATCAGGGCCCATGAACTTCCATGGAAGGTAAACCTTCTCAAGTCCGTAGGTGAATGACAGTTAAGCCAAGCCTGCCTTGGTAACTCTACTCCCCTTGCCAGGGAGTGGTTTAGACACAGACATGATGTAATTCTTGCCAGTGAGTTATGAGGAAAAGGCTCCTGGGCTAGCGGGTAGGAGGGAAGGCAGTGATTAGTAAAGGTTCCTTCACTCTGAAGAGGCACAACGGGATATCCTACCTTCTACCTTTGAAAGTTGTTTTACAGTGATGTGATGTTTGGAGCTACAGCAGCCATCTTGGGACCACGGCGGGCAAGCCTGAGGATAAAAACCAGAGTGTGGAGCACAACGGTACGAAAAGGTGGAAAGAACCTGGGTCTTTGATGACACTGATCAACTACTCTACCAACCATGGATACACCTACCACCAAACATTTTTGGAAATAAACAAATTTTAATTACTGTTTAAGCCATTTTTGAGTTGAACGACAGGCATCTTACCATACAGAACTTGGTACCAAGAGTGGGGGCCTCACTGGGCCTACCACAATGAGAGATTTGGGTCAAATCTCCATTTTTTCCCATTCCAGATGCTGTTCTCCTGCCTCTTCTTATTGAGGAAGTAATGAGGAAGTGATTCTAGAAGGGACAACTTCCCTCTTGATGAAATTCTCTAATTCTCAGTAATTCTGGGGCTGCGGTATGGGTGTTGGTTCTCCTTCCAAAAGCAAAGTATGATTAGGTTGTTCACAGGGGTTCCATTTTGATGGCCTCAGCATTCCAGGGTTTGCAAGAGACTAAGAACCCAACACAAACAATCTTCAACAGTAAAATGGGTATTACACACTGAGCACTTACTATGTACACCTTCTCAATTCACACTCGTAACAACTTTGAGTGATGGGCGACATTACCTCATTTTGTAGAGGGTTCAGAAAGTGTCAGCAACTGGCCCATGTAGCAGCGCCCCGGCCCAGTGGGTACCATTCCTTGTTTTCGCCAGCTGAGAGGGTGGCTATGCATTCCCCAGGCCGGTGCCGATCAGGGTGAGGAGGACAACCAAGCCAGACCTGCCTGTCTTCAACCGGATCTGCAATGGTCCCACCTCCCTGCTTTTGCTCAGCTGATCTTGTGGCTGGAATGTCCTTCACATCTACCTTCATCCAGTACTTTCTAGTGTCAGGTGTCAGGTACCTTTCTAAATACTTACTGTGCTATTCTCATTTACTCCCCCTGGAAATTCAGGGAAGAAACTGAGGCACAGAAAAGTTGAATAACCACCCCTGTCCCCAGATACCACAGCTGGTGGTCCAGCCAGGATTCAAATCCATGCAATTCCAGTGATTCTGGAGCCTATACATCACCCACTTCTTCCCTCTTCCTCTCCCTCTCCAGGACCAAGCCATTTTCCAGTCTGAATGCACCTCCTCCAGGGAACCTTCCCTGATGCTCTCAGTCAAACATAGCCTCTCCTTAAGCATCCTGGGTGTTCATGATAAAACCAGTCACCTTCTTTGGTTATCACTATGTACTTGGCCAACTACTATGCCCTAATTTAACCCCCACGCTGCCCTCCATCAGCCATTATCTCTGCGTGTCCCCAAAACAACTACTTTACAGAAGAGCCGAATCTGTGCCAAAGTCTTAATATTAACATAGAGGCTGATAAGAACCTGGAATTTAAACCAGGAGCCTCTGCATACCTCTCCTTGGCCCCAGAGGACACTCAATGCTGAACATGGGCCCAAGGGGACAGAGGACTCTAAAGAGAGGAGAATGGGTCAGGCAGTCAGCATGTCTGGATCTAAGTCATTACCACCATCCTCTGAAGGTTCAAGGTCCTCCTCTGTAAGCAGGCGTTTGTGGTTCAGTGGCTCGGGGCTCTGGCCTCAGGTGACCTTCCATTTTTGACTGCTGTACCTTAGACAAGGGGTACAATAACCACTAGCAGTGCTGTCGGGATTTGATGAGACAATGTGGAACTTCAGGGCAGTGTCCACACACTGTCAGCACGATCCCAGAAGGCTCCTTGTGACAGTCACTTTTGCTGAACGGAGGCAACCAGCGGTGGTGTAGGGAGCGCACCGGGAGCCAGCCTGTCTGGATTTGAACCCTGTTTCAGTCACTTTCTAGCTCCATGAACTTCGGCAAATCACTCACTGTGTCTCAGTTTCCTCACATGGAAAAAGGGAATAATAGTCCTACCTAACTTACAGGACTGTTTTGAGGTGTACGTAAGTTGATATACAAGCAAAGTGTTTAGAACAGTGTCTGATACAGTACTAGATTCGTGGTTTTACTGTCGTCGGCGTCATTACCACCTCCAGGGCTATTATCCATAGGATTTTGAATGTCGGGAAGCCAAGTACTGTGGGTTTTGCCGACTCATCCTCGCTCCACATATTCGGTCACCGCCCCCCCTTGTCCCCGCCCCGGACCCCGCGGACCTGAGTCACCCCGGACTGTGCGTCACCCGCGCTCTCCCGCCCCACGACTTGCAGACTCACCCTGAGTCAGCCGGTCCGGGCGCTTCCACTCCCGGGACTCCACGCGGCAGAGGGGAGAGGACGAGGCGCCCCCCAGCGGAGAGCCGGAGACCCGCACGGCTTCCGCCGCTCCCCGCGAGCCGAGCCGACGTCGGGTGTTGGGGCTCCGGGATGCGACCGGACCACCAACCGAGTCTGGGAAGAAAGGCACCCTGGCCCGAGCCCCCGCCCGCCTGCACAGAATGGTATGGCCCAGCCGGGTTAAAGTCCCGGGTGGGGAGGGTGGGGGCGGAGGCGGCACGGCCGGCGGCGGCGGCGGCGGCGGCGCGATGGGCCTGCGAGCAGGAAGAGCACTGGGTAGGGCCGGGGCGGGCCGGGGGACGCCCGAGGGACCCGGGCCCAGCGGCGGCGCACAGGGCGGCAGCATCCACTCGGGCTGCATCTCCGCGGTGCACAACGTGCCGCTGAGCGTGCTGATCCGGCCGCTGCCGTCTGTGCTGGATCCGGCCAAGGTGCAGAGCCTTGTGGACACGATCCGGGTGAGGCCCCGGGAACGTCCGTCGGAGGGAGGTGCCGGAGGAACCAAGTCTCACAGGACGCTAGAGGGGGCTGGTTCCCGGCTCCGCTGGAGCACTGCCTTTCCTGTGTGACCTTGAGCAACTGGCTGGGCCTCTCTGGGCCTCAGTTGCCTTACTTGAGCAAGCAGGGGATTGACAGGATGATTAAAATAAGGATCGATAACATAACGATAGCACTTTCAGTGTCCCAAGAGCAGTTTTAAGTGCCTTAGCTTGTTCATGCCAACCCTATGAGGTAGATACTACCATTGTTCCTCTTTTACAGATGAGGAAACTGAGGCACGGGAAGATTTAAGCAACTTTTTCAAGGTCAGACACTTAAAAAGTGACACAGCCCGGCCCTGGTGCCCAGCAGCATGGCCACCATACTATCTGGAGATAAGCTGTGCTGTCACTTCTGGCTGTACAAGTGAGTGGCAGGGGATGCCGGCATGTCACGTCTGCTGGGAGGGCCTTGTTTGAATCAGAACAGGGAGAGGACAGCCCCCTTGATGGGGGCGGCCCCATCAATGAAGGGGGATGTTCGAGAATGCAGGCGTGACCCTGGAAGGAACTTTTGAGAAGGGAGGGGACGTATGTGTCAGGTGAAGCCTGCATGGCAGCTTGTCCCCTTCCCTCAGGCCCTTGGAAGGTGACTGTGTGAGACCCGGGGCTGCACCAAACACCTCTATAAGCTCCCCCAAATGTCTCTCAGTCCTAGAGTTTGCACTGCTGCTCCGCTGCCTGAACTGCTTCCCCAGGTAGCTCCAGGGCCCGCGCTGGTGCTTGGCTCAGGCCTCCGCCTCCCTGTCCATCTGGGTTAAGGGAACCCTGGCCTCTCCATCTGTCCCCTTAACCTGAGATATTTCCCCATGAAGCACTTATGTCCACATGAAATTATATGATACATTTATTTGTTCGTGTTCCCTTGTCTGCCCCACCTCATGGCTGTTCCCTCAACACTAGCCCAGTGCCTGGCTGTTTATGGAGGATGTAGTCTTGCGTACTGTGTCCCACCCTGGGCCTTTGCACAGGCTTTTTACCCTGGTGGGGACACTCTGCCATCTCTTCATTATTTTCAACTCCTTAGTCTTCCTCTCTTAAGGCCAGCGTCTTCCCTGATGGCTCCCCTCTGGGTTAGGGGCCTCCCGTGGGCCCCTGGCCTCCTGCATGCCCACCAGCATAGTTCTGAACCCACTGGCTTTTCATGAGCTATTTAAAAACCTGTCTTCCATGCTAGAACCATATGCTCTATGAGGGTGAGAATCAGACCTGTCTTTCCTCACCATAGGTGTTAGTTTTCTGTGCCTGTTGTAACAAAGTACCAGAAACTTAGTGGCTTAAAACAATATAGTTTGTTATTCTCTAATCAGAAGTCCAAATGGGTCTTACTGGGCTGAAACCAAGTTGTCAGCAGGGCTACATTCCTCTCTAGAGTCCCTAGGGCAGAATCCACTTCCTTGCCTTTCTCAGCTTCTAGAAGCCACCACAATCCTTGGCTCACAGCATCTTTGCTCAGTCTTCAAAGCCAGCAACATCTCCCTTGTCAAGATCCTTAATTGCATCTGTCAAGTCCCTTATGCCATGTAAGTAACATATTCACAGGCTCCAGGGAGTAGGATGTGGCCATTTGGGGGGGCTGTTATTCTGCCCATCCACCCACCACTGTGCCACCAGCACCCAGCACAGCTGCCCCTCGTTAGGGCTCCACTACCGGGCGGGCTGTGCTCTGTGCCTTCTGTGCATCAGCTTCTTAACCCTTCATCAGCAGCCCTGTGGAGTGTCTTACTCCCCCTTGCTCAGGGTCCGCTGCTGCTCTTTGGAGGAACTGAGATTCAAACTCAGGTTTGCCTGGTTCCAGAGCCCTGGCTCGTAGCTTTGCCTGTACCGCCAGGCATTGTTTGAAGTGCAATGTGTTGGGGGGGGGGGGGTGTATATATATTTTTTTCTTCATCCCCATTTGATAGATGGGGCAATTTAGGCACAAAGAGATTAATTGTCCAAGGTCACATAGGGGCTAAGTAGCAGAGCTGAGATTTAAACCTGGCAGTCAGGCTTTTACTCTAAGCTATTCCAATTCTCTTCCTTTCCAAGTGGGCTTCTCTGTCTTCAGTTCTCTGCTCCACCGTCACCTCAGAGAGGCCTTGTGGGCCCCCATCCCTGTCGTGGCATGGCATGGTGTTATTGTCTTCCTAGCATTTCTCTCTCTAACACTCACTTCTGCATTCCATTTGTCCCACTAGACCAAAACCCATGAAGGCAGGGGCTGTGTCTGTCTCATTCTGGTTGTGCTTTATTCCCAGAGTCTAGAACAGTGCCATAGCTATATGGTATGTGTGTATATATATGCAGATATATATGCATGTGGTGTGTTGATAAATATTCAACAACCTGGAATCTAGGGAGGAAGAGCCCTGATTTGTAGCATCTGCCCATTTCCCTGGTGTAAATACCCTCACCATGGCTGAATTTCAAGCTACCAAGGTGATGTCAACCAACTCACAAAATTCCTGAACATTTGTTAGTGTCTCACAAGCTAGCGTGAGCCAGTGTGCTCACCGTGTAGGAGCTCAACATAGATTAACAAAGTCTGCTTTGTAAACTATCGAGCGTTGTTCCGTACTCATCTACCCTGTGCCCCCTTCTCCCCAGGAGGACCCAGACAGTGTGCCCCCCATCGATGTCCTCTGGATCAAAGGAGCCCAGGGTGGTGACTATTTCTACTCCTTCGGGGGCTGCCACCGGTATGCGGCCTACCAGCAGCTACAGCGAGAGACCATCCCTGCCAAGCTTGTCCAGTCCACCATCTCGGACCTAAGGGTGTACCTGGGTGCTTCCACACCAGACTTGCAGTAGCAGGCTCCTTGGCACCTGCCACCAGTCCCAAAAGCCCAGGAGACATACCTCGCTTCCAGCAAGCTGGACCATGCCAACGGTGTGGCAGGGGAGCGTTCTCTGCCTGGAGGGAAGAGGGTCTGACACTAAGCGCCCTCTTTGCTAAGCTGCAAGACCTTGGATTTACTGCCAAACGGTGCGGGAGCTTCAGTTCCCACCACTGTGAAAATGGGTCATGTCTTTGCTTTTGAGGGATTATTGAGAGGATGAAATGAGAAAGGAGATGGGTTTGGAGAACCACAGGCTGCTGGCTCCAGATTCTCAAGGACAAGATCCTTTGCATTTTCATCTTTGTATATCCAATTATGTGAAATACATTGAGCTCTAAGCAAAGGAAAATGTAGTGTAACAAGGAGAAGTTTTTTTTTTCCTATCAATTCTAGAGACAGGTGACTAACAGCACTGGTTTAACAACTCAGCGAAGGTACGGCGCGCATCTCTGTAGTCCCTTCAGACTTTCCCTCATTACTTGTTGCTCACGGTCACAGGATGGCTGCTGTGCCTCTAGGGATCATGGCCATGTTCAAGGAAGCAAGTAGTGGGGAGAAGGAAGGGCTGAGCCAGCGGGACCTGTCAACTTCTATCCTAAAGTCAAACCTTTCTCGGAGGTCTTTTTCCTGATCTATTCCCTACACATTTCCACTTAGGATTCCTTGACACAAACCAGCTACCATTGTCACACCCAGAAGTAAAGAAAGCTAAGACAGCAGGGAACAAAACTGTCACAGTTGAGTGGACTGATCACATCCCATCTCCTGGGACTGGCACACTGCCTCCTGAAATAAAATTGGAATCCCACTACCGAGAGGGAAATGAGTAATTGTTACCAGTTAGCCTTTGCTGTCTAACATACCATCCTCAAACGTAGCAGCTAGAAACAAGTCATTTATTTGCCCACAATCCTGTGGTTTGGCATTTTGGACTGGGTTCACCTGGATAGTTCTGATGTCACCTAGGGTGACTCCTGGGACCGCGTGCAGTCAGCTGTCACCTCAGATGGGTCTCGGATGGTCTAACTCACTTGCCTGGCAGTTGGCGGGCTGTCGGCTGGGTGACTAGTTCTCTGTGTGGCTTCTCCAGCAGGTTAGCTCAGGCTTAATCACAGGGTGGCCTCAGGATTCCAAGAGAATGAGAGTAGGAGCTGCAAGGCTCCTTGAGTTCTAGGTCCAGAATTGGTACAACATCACTTATGCTAAGTTCTTTGGGTCAGAGCAAATCATAAGGCTGGCCCAGATTCAAGGGGTGGGGAGAGAGACTATTCCCCCTAGAGAAACTGAAAATGGTGGCATTTTTCATCTATCCTAAATGATTTGCATGGGCACATAGCAGTGTTTCTCTCTCTTGCTCTGCCCAGGCTGAAGTCACTAGACATTGTTCCAGCCCTCAGATCTAGGGGAAGAGTTGATCAGGGTGGGGTGGATTGCTCCCAGGGCGGGGCCCACTCTAGGAGGGGCATCTCGTTATCTGTGCTGGTGAGATGGGGTAGGTCAAGTGCGACCTCCCAAAGGGGCATCTGAAAGCCAAGAATCCTGGGGGGAAGGAAAGACTTAGAGGAAGGGCAGAGATTGAGGCAGGCCCTACCCTGCTAAGGGATCTTGGTTACGTGGCATTTTCAAGCCTCAGTCTCCCCAGTTCAGTAATGGAGACAACAACTCTCCTGCCCATTCCCTCTCCCAGGGAAAGATACAATTTCAATAGAATTTAAGAGGAATGTAGTCCTAAATGCAGTGTAATATCCTGGATTGGATCTTAGAACAAAAAAAGGACATTAGTGGGAAAAACTGGAACTTTGAATAAGGCCTGGATTTTAGTTGATAATAACACGCCAATGTCAGTCTCTTAGCTTTGACAACTTAGTACCATGTAAGATATTGACGTTGCGGGAGGCTGGGAATTCTCTGTACTATCCTGGCAGCTTTTCTGTAAATCGAAAATCATTCCAAAATAAAAGTTTATTTAATAAAAAGAGGGGTGTAATTGCTTTAGACCAGTGGTTCAGGTTCTCAAACTAGTTTGTTAAAACAGATGGCTAGGCCCCACCCCCAGAGTTTCTATTTCGGTAGGTTGCTTTTTTTTTAAGAGAGATTTTATTTATTTTTAGAGAGAGGGTAAAGGGGTGGAGAAAGTGAGGGAGAGAAACATTGAACAGTTGCCTCTCATGCACACCTCAACCCCCAAGACATGTGCCCTAATCTGGAATCGAACCAGTGACCTTTTGCTTTGCGGGGCAATGCCCAGCCAGCTGTGAGCCACACCACTGAGGGAAGAGGATTTGCTTTTCTAACAAGTTCCCAGGTACTGTTGCTGCTGCTGTTCAGGGACCGTAGGCTGGGAATTCCTGATCTAGAGGGAGTCAGTTATTTTCAAACATGGAGACACCCCTCCACCCTCACGAGGCTGGCTCCCAGCAGACCCGTGTTCTAGGGCCAGCTTGCACACACATTCCACTGTGGCGTTGGACAAGCCCTTCCCTGGGGGCTTTTTCCAAGCTGTCGAATGGACTGTTTATCCCCAAGGTTGGTAGCAAGGGTCAGGAATCAAAGGACTTGATTTGTAGACTATGCTGTCATGAGGTGCCACCGTCTCACTGGAGTAATGACCTGCACGGATTGGCTAGAGTGACACAATGGTTGCCCCTTCCCGAAAGGGTTTTCTCTTCTTGCAGATAAGACTCAAGCAAGCAACACTAGGAGCCCTGCTAGATACTGTTTGGGGGTGCAGAACAGACTTGGACGGGGAGGGGTTGGTCATTCTTAAGGAAGAGGAGGTGGGTTTTGAAGGGTGAGACCTAGTTGTTTTCAGTGGAGGCGGAGAGCAGCGTTTCCCTTTTAGGCCAGCAGGTGGCGATGCTTCCCGGCCTGCTGGAGCCAGGCTGGGCCTCTAGGCCACAGGCCTGTGTGTGGGAAGTGGGGTGGGCAGAGAGGCCTGGCTGAGAGAAGGCCCATCGGGTACCAGAAGAAGCAGAGGGTCCAGGCATGAGGAGACTAAGCTGGGAGTTTATAGTTTCCGGTTCTCCTTATTCTAACCACTCTTGCTCTGTGTATTTGGACACGTCATGACTTCTCTAGGCCTGTCTTATAGTCTGGGGATGCTGAGCCAGCCAGTCTCAGGCTCAGCAAAGGTGGCACCTCCTCCAAAAAGCTTCCTGATCCTCTAGGCTGAGCCACATGTCTCTTATGGGGTCCCCTCCTCAAACAAACCACTGTCCCCAGGAGCTTGGGCCCAATGAAGGTAGTGTAGGGACCCCTTTTTCTCTTCACTGCCCTAGAACCAAACCTCTTCACCATGGTAGATTTAAACACTTTTTAAATTTCACAAATTATACATGAATATATTCACCTTTAAAACTTTGAGATATTAAAATGCTAAGTAATTAAATATTTAAAAATTAAAATATTAGAGGCAAGCTGAAGTCTGCCATGAGTCCTAGTCTTGGCTGTCCCTTTGCCTACCTGGCTGGGACAGTTACCATCATCAATTTGGCATATATCCTCCCAGAACTTTTCTAGTAGTGTTAGTGTGTAAGTAAAGAATGTTTTTCTTTTTCACTTTATTTCTCAGATTGCATTTCCTCCCTGTCAACGTGCCCTAGCTATCTATCTCATTAGTGTCTTTGGTCTCCCAAAGTCTCCCATTCTGGTCACTTCCTCAGAGGGGCCTTCCCTGACCATACTGTCTAAAACAGCCCCGTCCCCCAACATTCTGTCACCTTACTCAGTTACATTTTCTTCCTGGCCTTTATCACATTCTGTGACATCATCTTCTGTGTCTGTTTACGACTATCTCACCCAAAATGTAACTCCTTGAGACAGGACTTGATCCGTCTTGTTTATCACTGCAGGCCCAGTGCCAAAAACAATGAGTAGTACGTAATAAGTGTTCAAAAATACCTGTTGAATGAGTGAGTTCCATATAGGTTGACCTCATTCTTTTCATTGTTGCACGGCCTTCCATGGTCTGAATATGATCACTTACTAGTCATTCTCCTGTTGATGGACATTGGAGGGTTTACGGTTATTTTGCTGCTGTGAACACCTTCACTCATCACTCTCTGTGCTCTCTCAGCTGTACCCCTAGGACTGGACAGCCTGGCCAACACATGGCTCAATTTGCAACTTCTAGACACTGGCAAACTGTTGTCCAGAGTGGCAGAGTTGTTTGGGGGGCTTCTTGCCTCCCCTACACCCAACCAGTGCTTCTTCTTAACCATTTTTGGGTCATGATGACAGTTGAGAATCCTAAGGAGTCCTTTCTCCATAAATGCACACATGCAGATATTTTGGGCAATTTCTCAGGCTCCCTGGACTTGACTGCTTTGCCCCCCAGGGGACCCTGTGTAGGGTATCAAAAAGCCTAATAGCCTCATGATAT
The DNA here is from genome assembly GCF_021234165.1 of Pteronotus mesoamericanus. Taxonomy (NCBI): domain Eukaryota; kingdom Metazoa; phylum Chordata; class Mammalia; order Chiroptera; family Mormoopidae; genus Pteronotus; species Pteronotus mesoamericanus. The sequence goes on along the minus strand of NW_026555105.1, from coordinate 21,153,441 downwards.
GGATGGGAACACCGAGGTGCATGCTGAGGGGGTGTGAATGACAGAATAAAGGAGATCTAGTTTTACGGGAGGTGGAAAAAGTATTGGGACTCAGATGTACCTCCCGGCAGCAACAACATCTAGGTGGGCGCCAGGGGAAAGGGTCCTCGCCCTGCTTTCCCTGGAACAGACCCCCCCACCAGGATGCTCATCAAGGGGGTCCCAGGACTCAGGTTTGACCGCTCCCCCTATCAGCCCTGGCAAAAGGCAGACCAGTCTGGCGTCCCGGGTCAAAGCAGGGAACCAGGAAGAGGCCCTGAGACACAGGCACTGTGTGCTGCAAACCACATTTGCTTCCAACCTTCGGGGTTCCGGTCGGACTGTAGCACTTCAACAGAATAGGAAGGCGGGGAGAGCTCCTTACAGAGCCCCTCTCACTCCCCCACCCCCCCCACCATCATCATTGTCCCTTCCATCCTTGACACAGTGGTCTCGAGAGGTGGGCAGGACAGAAATGACCCTTCCTGTGGGACAGATGAATAAGATGAGGCCTCTAGAGGAGCCGCGACCTGCTGCAGAGCCCCTGGCGAGAGCAGCCCGGTTAATGGGCCCGCACACACCGACCCCGCCGGCTCCTCCGCCCCGCCCGCCCTCGCGGCCCCTTCCCCGGGCCTGACCCCCGGCTCTGCCTGACAGATGACCTCAGCTGCCGCCAATCCATTGGTTCCAGCTCCCGGGGGGAGCGCAGAACAAAGCGCGCTTTGTGGCGGGGCCGTCCCCTCACCCGGCGCGTCCGCCGCCGGGACCCCCTCCGGAACTCCGAGCGACGCCCCCCGGCCGACAGCCGTGTAATGTCTTCCAGGCCGCGCAGCTCCGTCCAGAGCCCGGAGCCACGTTCGCCTCCCCCGGGGGGCTCTCCGGGCCCCCCAGGTCCCCGCTTGGCCCCCTAGGCAGCGAGATTGGGGGCGCCCCAACAGGAGGCTGTGCCGCCTGCCCACCTGTCCCTGTGGAGGAAGCCAGAGGGCAGGAGGAATCGGCGCTGCGGCCCTGGCTCTGGGCGCAGGGCAGGTGCTGTCACCTGATACCCTCGTGCGGACCCTGAGTGCCACCAAACGGGGTGGAAAATGCTGTTATTGATGGTGCTGTTACTGTTGTCGTCGTTGTTGTCATTACTATTGTTGTTATTATTTTGTGGAAGCAAAGGGGAGTCACTTTAGGACAGACCGGGGTTTGAATCTTGGCTTTGCCACCTACTGGCCGTGGGACCTTGGGAGGTAAGTTCACCTCTGGGAACAACAGCAATAGTAACCAACATTTCCTGAGCACCTACTGTGTGCCAGACTCTAAGTGCTTATTAAAGACTTCATTTAACTCACTAAATCCTCACGACCACCTTAGGAGGGAGAGGTTACTGTCCTCATTCTGCAGAGGAGGGCACCGTGGCTCCCCCTGTCCTGGAGACAAACTCACCTCTCTGAGCCTGTTTCCTTGCCTGTGTGTAGAGACAAGCAGCGTAGCCTCCCAAGGGCTGGTCACCCTGTTAGTTTTAACATCTGTCCAGATGAAGGTGCAGGGACTGGGGGCAGATCCCTGGCGTGCCCTGGGACACCCGGCATGCGTCTGCAGCCAGGGCCCTCGTCTGCTGGGGGCAGCTGCGGCCGTGGCTCCCACCCAGCGTGTAAGGAGGAAGGAGGAGGAGGAGGGTCTGCCACAGCTGGAAACCTTTCCCCTGAGAGACCACCTTCTCTGTCCTGTTGTGCCCATAAGGGTTAATGGCGTGAGGGCAGGAGGAGAGACAAGCCATGCCCCGGTAGGGGACCAAGGGGCCACAGAGAGGCCTGGGTGGGAGTGTCTGCCCCCTCCCACCCTTCACATGCCTCCCTGGCTGTTCACTCTGCAAACTGCTACCAGGTGTCTCCTGTGCGCCAGGCACTGGACCAGGCGCTGGGGCCATCAGAGTACAAAACAGATGGAAACTCCTGTCTTCTTGGCATCCACTCAGGGGGGACAGGCAAGAAACACACACACATGAAATATGTATAAAATTTAAAAGGCAGTATCACATGATACTCTGAGGGAAAAGCAGGCGAAAGAGAAAGAACGACTTAGGAAATATTGATTCCGTTAAGGTAGTTGGGCCTCTGTGAGGAGGGAGCACTGACCTCAGCAGAGAGGAACGGAGTCCATTGGATTTCAGAAGGAAGCATGTTTCAAGCAGAAGGAATGGCACGGGCAAGAGCACCAAGGTGGGAGCCACGTGGAGCGTCCAAGAAACAGCAAAGAGGCCAGTGTGGTGGGGCAGGCTGGGTGAGACAGGGCTGGGGCTGGCAGGTGACAAAGCAGGAGAGGTGGGCATTAATTTGGCAGGGACCTGCTAGGTGGTGAGGACTCTGCCTTTTCCTCCAAGTGACCTGGGGGACAGGTGAGGCTGCAGAGTGGAGAGGGACAGGAAGGAGGGTGAAGGGGAAAGCTGTTGCTGTCACCGGGGCCCCAGGTGATGGTTGGTGGCTTGGGCCAGGGTGGTGAGAAGTGATCAGAACCCAGATGTAATCTGAAGAAGGAGCTCCAGAATTTTCCAGTGGATGGAACTGGATCAGAGAGATGACAAAGAGGGGGACCCCAAACGGGATTCCAGATTTGGGACTTCACCAGAAATTTCATAGTAGGGCCCCAGGTCCCTGAGAGCACAATGAGGAAATGAGCTTAGAAAAAGTTTTCTAAAAATCCCATCAAGAGCTTCCTTCACAATTTGGGCCACTTTTTGGGACAGGCGGGCCTGGTACCAACTTCAGGGACCATGGGTTTTGAATCATTTATCTGCTTTTGTTTTGCTTAAAGTTTTTTTAAGGAAATGAGATAGGCAGCCCAAGTGGAAAATCAGTATCATGTGACATAAATAAATGCCACTGACAATATAAACAATGTAAAGATAACACTGTTCTGAATTTCCTCCAGATCGGGCTGAGGGGGCTCTCTCTTTATTTAGCAAATGTTTGAGAACCGTCCCCAACCCCCGCCAACTCGGGACTCTCTGCGCAGGAGTCAGGATCATCTTGCTCTCTGCATCCTCACCCTTTTATATTTTATTTAACAAACACAAAACACTTAGGATAGTATTTAAATGCTTCCCGAACATAAAGTTATTTGATCCTTACAACAACCCCGTGAGGTTCTTCCCCCCACTTTGCAGATGAGGAAACTGAGGCTCAGAGAGATGAAATCCCTTGCCCACAGTCACACAGCAGGGATGAGGCAGAGCCAAGATTCAAACCCAGTCAAGCACATCACTTTGATTTTGGAAGTGCCAAACTACTGGAACAAGGAGGGCCTTCAATTCACTTAATTCAGTAAGTATTTACTGAGTTTCTACTTAAATTGAAGTCATATCTTATCACCCCTTGCTTACAAATGTCTAAGGATCAAATTTAGAAAACAATTCCAGCCCTGGCTGGGTGGCTCAGTGGGTTGGAGCATCATCCTGTGCACCAAAAAAGCTGGGGGTTTGATCCCTGGTCAGGGCACGTACCTAGGTTACAAGTTCAATCTCCAGTCAGGGTGTGTCCAGGAGGCAACCGATCCATGTTTCTCTCTCACATCGATGTTTGTCTCTCTCACTCTCACACTCTCTCTCCCTTCTGCACTCTAAAATCAATAAACATATTCTCGGGTGAGGTTTAAAAATAAGTAATAATAATAATAGTTAAAAGTTCCAAGCTCCTCACCATCAATGCCCTGAATGACCTGCTCTTCCCCAGCTCAGCCCACTCTAGCCAGGCTGGTTGCTTCACTGTTCTCAAATGCTTTCTGACCTCAGGGCCTTTGCACTTGCCCTTGCCTCTGCTAGAATGCTCTTCTGCTGATTCTCCCAGTTCCTTTACATCCTTCCGTACTCAGCTCAATGTCAACTCCTTAGGCTTCTCCTGCTCCCTCATCCCTCCCATGGTCTTCCGCCTATTCTTACCCTGTTTCCTCATGGCTTGCAGTTGTATTGCTTATTTGCCTGTATACTTGTCCTTTTTCCTACTGCCTCACCATGATGTAAGGCCTGTGTAACCAGAACCAGGTGGAGAGAGCAGCTAAGCATCTGGGATGAAGATCCCACAGAAAAGCCAACTTGGGGAGGCAGCATTTGGGCTGTCCCCAGGTGGGGGAGCAGATGTGCCTGTGGAGCTGCAGAGGGCAGGGGGTCACCAGGAAGATCCACTTAATACAAGGAAAAGTCTTTGACACAGTCCTAGTGACCAGGCAATGGAAAGGACTATGTCATGAGGTAGTGAGGACCCCATCACAGGTGTTATGGAAGCTGAGGCAACCCTCGATCAGGACCCCCCAATGTGTTGGGGCTGTGCAGAATGAACTTATTACCATAGGTGGGGCAGATGTTCATTGACTTGCTCATTTACCCATTTGTTCATTCACTCTGTCTCCTATCTATCCATTTGTTTATTGCCTCTGTGTTTCCCAAATTTACTGTGTCATGGACAGCCTCATGATTTTGATCACACGCACATGGCATCTGTACTTAATAGCTTAAGTATGTACATCATATGTATATAACGTCTTAAGTCAGCCTTCAGAGTCTGACTTAAATACATGTTTTTATGTGAGCTTCATTGAGGTTTAATTCACATACAACAAAGTAAATCCATTTAAAGTGTACAGTGCATTATGATTCGACAAATATGCACACCCACGTAACCGCCACCTCAATCAACACATAGAACATTCCATCACTGCCGCGAGTTGCCTTGTGCCCTTTTTCAGTCAGACCCCCATTGCCACCCTTGTGCCAAACAATCACTTTATCAGAAAGTGCCAAACGCATCTCCAGACTTTCTCCAAGACCAGTTTGCTTCCCACCAGCAATGTCCACACATACACGAAAAATCAGAATTCCCACAACTAAAAAGTAACTGACCAAAATGAATAAAGTGGAAACAAAATAATATCCTCAAATTCTAGCTTGGTATCATTGCCTGTAGAAGCTCTGAGCCTAAGACTAGCTTTCTTCACATTAGTGCCCATCAATAGATGAGTGGATAAAAAAAACGCTGTGGTACATTTTACACAATGGAATACTACACAGCTGTAAAAAAAAAAAAAAAGAGGAAAATCTTACCTTTTGCGATGACATGGATGGACCTGGACAACATTATGCTAAGTGAAATAAGCCAGTCAGAGAAAGACATACCATAGATTTTCACTCATATGTGGAATCTAATGAACAGAAAATAAGCTGATAAAGGAAATAGAAACAGAGGCATGGATACATGGAACAGACTGACAGCTGTCAGAGGGAAGGGGTGAAAAAAGGGATGAGCCAAAAAACACGTACACATCTCACATAGACACAGATAGCAGTGTGGTGACCGCCAGAGGGAAAGGGGGTGGGGGTAGGTGGAGGTGGGCAAAGGGAGCAAAAAAGGGGATGAAAAGAGCCTTTGCTTGGGGCCACGGGCGCATGATGCGGTATGCAGATGATGGTTTATTGAGTTTGAGTTGTATACTCAGAATTTGTATGTATTTATTAAAAAATAAATTCAATTTTTTAAAAAAGGAAATTGATTCAATTTTGGGAGGAACGCTTTGTAAAGCATATGATTGTCTAACTACTATGTTGTGCACCTGAAACTAATGCAAAATAATATTGAATGTCAACTGTAGTTGAAAAATACCATTTTTTAAAGGGGAAAAAAGAGAGAGAAACCCACCAGTATTAGAAAGGAGTTACTGACATCCTTGGGGACTCTCTGCTTGGCCTATTGGAAGAACTTGGGAATATTGAAAAAAGAATCACTTTCTCACTTTGGATTTGTTGTTATTTAATATAGTCCTCCCTCAGTATCCACAATTGGTTCCCGGACCCCGAGGATACTGAAATCCTCGGATGCTCAAGTCCTTTAAATAAAATGGCATAGTGTTTGCATATAACCTACATACACCCTCCCATACACTTTAAATCTTCTCGGGATTACTGATAATACCTAACCGCAATGTAAATGCTCTATAAATAGTTGTTGCACTGTATTGTTTAGGGATTAACTTTCTGGAAGTTTTTAAAATCTGCATTTGGTTGAACCTGTGGATGCGGGACCCATGGATACAGAAGGCTGGCTGTTCCTTGCTGCTATTCACCCACATTATCTTTTGTCCACTTCTGCCCTCACCCCAGGGATGCAGATTCCACACGGCAGCACCTCATTTCCTCTAACATCCACCTACTCGTTCGTTCATTCCTTCACATGACAAGTGTTTATTAGGAGCTCCTCTGGACCAGCTGCTGGAGCTGCAGAGAAAAACTACCCCCTGGTTACTCTGTCAGCCTTGAGGGTGGCATAGTGCCCAGCACATAGTGAACTCGGAACAAATACCTGTTGAATGCGTTGCTGTGAAATGAAAGACACAAATGCCCATATCCTCCTTGATACCCTAAGCTCTTGCTCTAACAAAGTCTTCCTGGAGCAATGAGGGAAGGCTTCCCTGAAGAGCTGGCCCTGGAGCAGACACTTGACCACCTCCTTCCACTCATTCTTTTTCCCCTCATTGGACAGATGGGGAAATGGAGGCACACGGGGGTAAAGTGACTTGCTCAAGGCTGCGTGGGAAGAAGAGAAGGAAATGAGAGAGGGGCAGAACCTAGGACTCAGGGCCCGAGCTCACCATTTCTCCAAGTGCTGGGCCACATCCAGACCAGCGGACAGCAGCGCAGGCCTGGGGAGGGAGCCCCTGGGCCCCGAGTCTGGAATCCATTTGCTCCGGCCAGCAATGTTTTCCCAGGCAGAAGTGGGAGGCCCTGGCCCTGCCCCTCCCTGTCCCGCCCCCCCACCACCACCATCTGCTCCCTATTTATTTATTTATACTTAAGTCTCACCTCCCAACCCTGCCGGGGGCACCAAACAAACCGGCATCCCTGCAGAGAGGGGAATGGGGGGAGAGGGGCGCTGTCAGCCCCTGCGGCCAGGGGAAGCCCGGGTCTGAGAGCTCCCGAGCACTGCTGCCCCTGCAGGGGCCCGCCCGGGGGCTAGGTTCACCGCCCAACTGTGGGACTTCCTGGCTGTTGACCTCTCTGTGCCTTCATCTCCTTATCTGTAAAATGGGGTCAATAATAGTAGTCACCACCTGGAGTTGGTAGTGAGGATGGAGTGAAGTGCTTCCGATGGCAGGCCTCTGGCACAGACAGGCTCAACAAGTGTTTCTGTCGTTCTATGTGACCTTGAAAAACACACTACCCCTCTCTGGCCTATTCCTTCGTCTCTGCAATGGTCAGCTAGCCACAAGCTCTGAGGGGCTCCAAACCTAATGTCCTAGAGTTCTGAAGGGCTACAACGCCTGCCCCTCCCCAGGGCCCTCTCCCCTGGCCCTGGCCTAGGATGAGGGATTGATGCCCGCCCCCTGCCTCTGGTGGAGACCGCCCTCCAGCCGTCTCCTAATCTGCAGGGAAGGCAAACTATGCCTCCTCAGACCCACTCAAGGCCAGGGAACCTCAGCTCCCTGACCTGTCACCCCCTGGGAGGCTGGCCCCCGCTGCCGTCCGCAGAAGAGGTGCTCCTGTGCCGATTGTCGCTGCCAATACAAATCCCAGGAAGCTGGGCCCAGCTGCTCATTAATGATAATTAGCTTGGGGTCTGTCAGCTGAGAAGGAGCTGCAGGAGCCCAGGCTGCTCCTGGGGCTTTGTTCTGGTGCCACCTCGCAGGCACAGCGCTCCTCTTCCTCTCTGGCTGCAGCGGCCTAGGTGCACCACCGCTCCCCAACTTGGCCCCCCTCTGCCCCTCACCCCGAACCTGAGCCTGCATCCCCCTGGTCTGAGTCTGCGCCCTCCCCCTTCTGAAGCCCTTCCTCTCTCCGTTCCGCCAGCCTCTCTGAGACACTGTCACGCACCAAGTCTGTCTCTCTCACTGAATCCTTGTTCCCTCTGGTGCTCACCTCTCCTTTGAGCTCCCCGCGCAAGCCCCTTTCTTCTACCCCCGTCCCCCTCTCTGAGCAGACTCCCACTCAGCCTGCCTCCCTTTCTGAGCCTACACACCCCCAACCTCCCCCTCACCCACCGCTACCCCCTCGCACACCACGCAAGGCTCAGGTACTTATTGGAGATGCACATGCCATCTAAAGGCTTTTGAGGGGGCAGTCACAGGGCATCCAGGCAGAGCCCTCCACGGTGGGGACCACACTACCCTGCAGAAACCTCAGGGAACTCATTTCTGGAAGGAGCAGGGAGAACTTGCGACAGGCAGAGCTGAGGGCCACCTCGAGAGGGAGTGAGCACCGGTCGCCTGAGGCCCAGGGGCAGCAGCCAGGCTCCAGCTAGCAGACAACTCAGCAGCCCCAGGCGCCTGCCTGTTCCAGGAATCCAGGAGTCAAACGGCTCGACCCTGATTCCTTCTGGGGGGTGGATACGTTGCGGAAAACAGCTAAGGGCTTCCATAACCAGAGAGGGGCCTAGCCGTGGGAGTTTTAAGAGGCCATGGAGACATTTCCGGGACACACCTCACTGCCTGCTGGACCCATGCAAAGCATGAGCCCTTCTCATTGTCCCCAGGAAACTGAGACTCAGGAGGAGCTATCCTCTGCCTGACTCTCACGGGGGGGCCGGGCTGTGCTCAAACCACCAAGCAGGGCTTACTCCTTATCCCAACTTCTCTCTGCTACACCCAGAGGCCTCCCAGGCCAAGGAGAGGACAGGGGCGAACCCCACCCCCGTGAGAAGAAGCTGGGGGAGTAGAAGCTGCAAGGAGGGCGGGAATGGCGGGAAGGGGGAGAGGAGGCAGGTGTCTGTGGGATCCTCTGCCCTCGCCCCCCTCAGCTCTCTATCCCCCACCCAAGTGGGCCCCTCACCCCACCACCCCATTCTCATCTGGCCTCCATGTGCTTGGCCTGCACCTGAATACACAGTCTCCAACGATCTGTCTTGGGCTGTCAGAGGATCAATGGGGCTTCCAAGCCCCGGCCCAGCAGGAAGCCGCAGGGAAGTCCCTAACGAGAGCAAACCAGGTGGGGGGGCAGCGAGGAGAAGCCAGGCTGGGAACAGAGCCGTGAGCCTGGCTCTGGCATCTTGTGGGGGCAGGCCCCAGGAAGGCCCGGGCCCCAGGGGCGACCTCTGTCAGCTGACTTCTGTGTGCAGGGTCTCAGGCTGCTTTCCAGGTCTACGCTGCCTTCTAAGTTTGGGGACCAGCCCCTTCCCCACTCTGGGCCTCAGTTTCATTTGTGGACATGAAAGGATTGCATCTCAGGTGGACGTAAGGTGCCCAAGTCAGGAGGAGATCTCTCTTTATGTGCAAATAGAAAATGGTCCCCAAAATGGTAAGGGTAAGTTGAAAGTCTTCTCCTCTATTTCTTACAATAGTCACCTAGACCCCTCTCAGAAGCCAAATCTAAATAAAGTTACCCCAAAATCGATCTACAGTTTTTACCATGCAGATGGTAAAACTGAGGTCAGAGTAAAGAAGCTTTTCTCAGACATTCCTAATACAGTTTTTGCTGAGGACCTGCTGTGATCTAGGCCATCTGTGAGGTGTGTTGGGGTGGGGGCAGAGATTGGGGAGAAAACCTACTACTACCCTTGCCCTCATGGAACATATTCTCCAGCTCCAGGAAGGAAACAGATAACTGAATATTGACCAAACATACCAGGTGCTGGAGGGAAAAATAGAGGGAGCACCAAGAGAGACCAGCTCTGAGCGATCATTAGGGACGGAAAGCCGGTGAGACAGAAGGTCTGGCCAGTGTTGTGACATTACAGCTGAGACTTCAAAAAGTCTTTGCCACGTGAAAAAGAGTAGAGAGTGGCTAGATGTCACCAACACTGTTGTTTGTCATAGCAACACCCAAAATGACCCAAATGCTCATCAACATGGAGTTCTGGATGGAATATTGTGGTATATTAATACAATGGAATATCATACAGCAGTGAAAAAGAACTGCAGCCACGTGCCTCAGCGCAGATGGATCTCCAAAGCATACTGCAAAAGGAAAAAGGCAAGTAAAACAGGATACATATTTATAAATACAAACATATGTATTATCTCATGGAAATTCCTCGATGCTTTTAAGAATGAAATACAGTCCTATATATTGTATAAGGACTTATACGTGTGCAATAAAAGTTAAAACATTCGTGGGGTCCTGGCTGGTGTGGCTCAATGGATTGAGCACCGGACTACTAACCAAAATGTTGCTGGTTTGGTTCCCAGTCAGGGCACCCGCCTAGGTTGTGGGCCAGGTCCCCAGCTGGGGGGGTGTGAGAGGCAACTGATTGAGGTATCGCTCATACATTCATGTTTCTCTCCCTCTCTGTCTCCTTCCCTTCCCCTCTCTCTGAAAGTAAATAAATACAATCTAAAAAAAAAATTCATGGCAATAATAAATATCAGGATAGTGGTTTCTGCAGCGTGGACCGTGGAATTGTCATTAGGGGACACCAGGGACCTCTGTATTAGCCATCTATCCTATGTAACAAGTAACCCCACAACACAGCGTTTAAAGCAACAAGTCATTTGCTATATCTCACAGTTTCCAGGATGAGGAATTTGGGAGCGGTGTAGCAGGGTGGCTCTGGCCCCCAGGAGGGCAGACGTCAGCCGGGGCTGCAGGCACCTGAAGGCCTGACACAGCTGGAGTTGGGTCCCTGCCTGTGACCTGGATTCCATCACGTGGTGACTGGATTCCTAATGTGAGCGCTGACAGACAGACATCTGGGCAGAAGCTGTATCCTTTTTATGACCTGGTCTCAAACATCACTTCCACCCAGTCTCTTCATCAGAGGTGAGTCACTGTGCCCCCAGCCCACACTCGAAGGTGAAGGGAAGTCGATACTACCTTTTGAGAAAAGGAGTGTCAAAGAATTTGTGGACATATTTTAAAAACCACAACACCCTCAATTGAATTTGAAAAGTTCTCTTTCTTAAACTGGGTGATGAGAACATGGAGTTTTATTATACAGTGCTCCGTATTACTTTATGCATTTAAAAGCACAGCAGGAGCTGGGGAGTGTGGAGGGCGAGCAGTGACGAGTGAGAGGGAGTGGAGGAAAGCAGAGGGGCAGGCGGTGCCCAGGTCACTCAAGGCCTCGTCGGCCAAGGTCACATCGTAGGTGGGGCAGAATCAGAACCCTGAGCAGGGCAGGGAGGCTCTGCTTCCCCTCTGAGTCCAAGCACCTGGCATTAGCCTGGCCTAAAGGAAATCCCAATATTGGTGTCAATTCCTCCTCTGAACACCACTGCTGGGTACCTGCTCTTTTGGAGTCTTCCATTCATTCCTGTCTCTTGATACCAGGCTCGTTTCCCCACAAGCATCCATTTGTGTTGGTTTCTGGGATGTTCCTCTACAAACTTATGTGCAACACATGCACTTTTATTATACATACCCTTCTGCACCATTTTTCGCCTTATCCATACACTTTGGAGATCCTTCCATAGTAGTACAAAGCAAGCTTTTTCATTCTTTTTCATGGCTTCATAGTACTCCATCCTGCGGATATGCTGTAACTGATTTAGCCAAACCCCTATTCATAGACATTTATCTTATTTGCTTTTATTACCTTTTGAACTTCAAATGTAAAGAGTTCAGTTAAAAACAACTCCTTAGTTCATGGCACATTGTTATTGTTGACCCCTGTGTACACACACACTCTTTGTTTTATTTTTTTCCATTTCCTTCTATTTCATTTCCCCTTCCCATTTTATGCACCTCTATAGACCCATTCTGATGGGTTCCATGTGTGTTCTTTGATGTGTTAGCCTTCTTAGAGAACACCATATGATTATATATGTATTGTTGCTTTCTGTGTATGCCTTTTACATCTATTTTTGCTCTGGTGCACATTTCCTGTTTAATGTGCATCTGGGTTGTGGCTTGACCTGTGGATACTAGAGCTCCTTGGTTTGCATCCACCTCGTTTTCCTCTCTACTAATTAGGTCGTGGGCACCTGGATTGTCTCTAAGTCTCTGCCACCACAAGAGCACTGCTGTGTCCTCGTCTGGGCTCTACGCAGATTTTGTCTGCACAAATGGGAGTGAAATCACTGGGTCATAGGCTGCATGTGTTCTGGTTATCTTGTGCACCACAATACATTACCCTCAAGTTAGAAGCTTAAAACAACCACTTTGTTTGTGATTTTGTAGGTCAGGATTTCAAGAAAGCCTCAGCTAGGTGGCTCATCTCTGAACCATGTGGTGTCAGCTGAGACAGCTAGGACTGGAGGTTCCCTTCCAAGATGGCTGGGTATTTTATTCATATCTGCAGCCTTGATGCACTTGGGCCTCCCTCTAACACACGCACACGCACACGCACATGCACGCACACAAACGGCATCTCATCCTAGAAGACACCTCCCCAGGGCCAACTAGACTTCCTCACAGCATGGTAGTCTCAGGATGTTTGAACTCCTTTTGTGGCTGGCTTCTCCAAAGCAATCATTCCAAGAAAGGGGAAGCAGAAATTGCTAGTCTTTTAAGACCCGGGTTTAGAAGCTGACACAGGATCATTTCTGTCACAGCCATTAGTCAAAGCAGCCCTGGGTCAGCCCAGATTCAGACAGTGGGTGCACAGACTCACCTCTCAATGGAAAGAGTGCCAAAGAACGGGTGGCCATATTTTATACACTCTGATATATATTTTTAACTTGACAGCTTGCTCTCCAGATGGCAGCTCCAATCCCCACTCCCCAGCACTATTTCCACATCCCCACTCACACTTGGCTCTCTCCAGCCTGTTCAGTTCTCCTTTTGCACAGCAATAAACATTCTTGTATGTGGGTCACTTCGTCCATGCACAAGTGTAAATGTAGGCTAAGTCTGGGAAGCAGACATGCTAGGTCAAATTGTACATGCACTTACAATTTTGACAGATATTGCCAACCTTTCAATAAGCTCTGAGTTCCAGCTCTTCATAACAGATCCGTACCTCTACCCATAGCCCCAAAACAAGCCACCCTTCTCCCTGGGCCCCCCACCTTCTCCCTGGCCCCCATAGTCCAATCTCCACGTGCAGCCAGAGGGATCCCCTTAAAACCTAAGTCAAATTCTGTCCCTCCTCTGATTAAGCCCATGATGACCTCCCATATTATTCACACTAAAATGTTCTTGCAATGGCTCCAAGGCCCTAGGTGTCTGACCATGTACTTTCTCACCTGCTTCCTTCTGCCCTCCCCCTCTCTGTCCTACCCTGGGCTCCAGGCAGGAGTCTGAACCCACCAAGCGCACTCCCATCTCAAGGCCTTTACAGTTAACCTGGAAACGCTCTCTCCCCGACGTGTTTCCAGGGTTGTCCTTACTTCATCTATGCCTCAAATCAAGTGCCACCCCTCCCCACTCAGGCTCTCCTTCTTACCCGATTTTGGTTTCTTTATAACCTCCCTGCCCCCAGCATGCAGTGCATCAAGTTGAATATTTGTTTATTGTATGTCTCCTCTTAAGATCATAAGCTCAGATCAAAGGGACTGGGTTGGACTTGTTTGCTGCAAATTCTCAGCACCTCCATAGCACCTGGCATTTAGTAGGGGCTCTACAAATATATCTGGAATGATTGTGGAATTCAACCACCCACCATAGAGACTGTGCCAATTTACATCCCACCAACAACGTATGGACCTTAATAACTTGAATTAACCCATACATACTGCCAGATTCATATCCTAGGTTCACATCTGCTGCTCAAGAATCTTCGAGGACTCCCTACTACCTTGCTTGGTACATCCCAGACTGGAATCCGAGGCCTCTTCACACCAGGGCCAATTGTTTCCCTAGCTCTCTGGGACAAAGTTCATGGATGACATTTTCTCAATATTAAGTTTTTCCCTTATCCATTTTTCTTAGATTATTGGTATGAACTTCTTAACTGAACTAAACTTAACTAAAATAAAAAAAGTCATTAAGTGATAAAAGGGGCTAGCTCACAAACAACAAGTTCATTGGTTGGGACTTCTAATGGTATAATGAAACTAATCCCAATTCAAGGCCAGTAAACATCACAATTGATAACTTAGATCAAGTTCTTTCACTTGGCTGAGCCTCAGTTTACCCACTGGTGGAATGAAGATAATAACACTGTCATGTATGAATGCTCTATGCTTGCCAGGCACGGGCACATTTTAATTCAATTTTTATGGTGATGGTAAGAGGTGGGTGCTATTACTATACTTTTTTCTCAAAGGAGGAAACTGAGACATGGAGCAATTAAGTAACAAGTCTCGGTTTCCACAGCTGGGAAGTAGCGGGGCCTCGATTTGAAATTCCCACCCTCCTACTCGTGGGCTGGCTTCCAGACTAGACATTTACTCTTGTGGCACCTTTTAGGAGAACAGTGTGCTCGCCTGGGTGGCCTTGACAGAGGCAATGGGGGGAAGGGACCTTGTGTGTAGGAGATCACCTCTATGGCCAAAACAAAATGTATACAAAAGGCACAGGGCTAAAGTTGTGTTGTGTCCAGCCCGCGGCCCCCACTGGGGTGTGAACCAAGGCTTCTGGGGTCCCAGGTCACTTCTCATTAACATTTTATTCCCTACCACTTTTAGAACAATTGCCATCAATAACAGCTAACAGCTATGGCAGGGTTACTGGGTGTTAAGAGTGTCCCCTGCATTCTGAATCTCTCAACAACCCTAGGAAGTTAGTGACTCACATTAACCCCAGTTTGCAGGCGAAGAGACTGAGCTCAGTGGCGGAGCTGGCATTCGGTTCCTGTGCCTCTACCCACTAACAGGTGCCTGGACCACCCCCTTTGCCCAAGGTCTTTCGTGCCATTAATTCATTCGATTTCACAGTCACGCCTTGGAGTCCACACTCTCATGACTCCCATTTTGCTGACAAGAAAATTGAGGCGCAGCGCCCTGCTCAAGGCTCCACACAGCACTTTGCAACAGATCGGCCCTGCCTCACCTCCCCTAGCAATGTCCAGGATGTCACGGCTTGCAGGGATCCAATTTATAGAGCCGGAAGGAGCAAATCAAGGCCTCTGGAGTGCTGGGCAGAGTTCTCAGGCAGTTGCCCAGAGATCCTGTTTACTAGCAGGGCCGGAGGCGCACCAGACCAGGAAGGGGGGAGGCCCTGGGAGACGCCCCTCGTTTGCATCTTCAAAGCCTTGCCTTTGTGCTCTCCCATCCTCAGGGCTCCCCAGAGGTGCAGCAAGCTGTCATTTCCATGGAATGTTCTGCAGCCCTGGCCGCACTAGCTCTACCTGGCCTCCCCACTCCCGCCCTTTCCTGACCCCCACCTGCTTCCTCACCAAGACAGCCCCATGCTTGCACTCCTGCAGCTCGTTCATTCATTCAGCAAGCCAGCATGGAGGGGTTTTATGCCCTGGGAATGCATTTAAGAATAAACAGTGACCGTTGTTCTATCAGTTGATATTCTGGGGTAGAGGAAAGTCAAGAAATAAAAAACACGCTGAGGAAAATGTATAGTATGTTAGGCAGTTATAAGAGCCAGGGAAAAATAAAAACTAGAGAAAGGCACATGGTTTGGGAGTGAGGAGGAGGGGTCATGGTGTTAAGTAGGGTAGACCAAGCAGGTCTCTATGAGAAGGTGACATCTGAGCAGTTATGTGAACAAGATGAGGAAGTAAACCAGCAACACCTGGAAGAAGGGTGTCCCAGGCAAGGGAGCACTACCCACAGCAAGTGCAAAGGTGCTGAGGCGGAGTAGTGCAGGTGTATGAGGAGTAGCAAGGAGGCCAGTGTGGCTGGAGAGGAGTCAGTTGGGGGGAGGGTATGAGATAGGACAGAGGGGTAATAGGGTGAGAGAGGAGGCAGATCACGTAGGGCCCGGGGGGCATTTTAAGGATTTGGCTTTTGTTCTGAGTGAGCTGGGAACCACAGGAGGGATATGGTCTGATCTGCACGTTACGGGGCTTCTCCGGCTGCTGTATAAAGAGCACACTGTGGAGGGGAAAGAGAGGAACCAGAGAGCCTTGTGAGGAGACCATTGCAATAATCCTGGCAAGAAATGAATGTGATTTGTCCTGGTTGGTAGCTGTTCCAGTTACTATTCGTATGTAATAACTACCCCAAAATTCAATGGCTTAAAGGCACAACTATTTTATTATGCTCATGAATTCAGATATGGTGTGGGGGGCGGGGCTGGCTTGCCTCTGCTGCCTGGTGTCTTGAGCCTCAGCCGGGAAGACTCGAGACTGGACCTGAGGCAATAGCCAAGGGCAGAATTGTCTTGAGGCCCCGAGGATTGGAATGACTTGAAGACTAGGACTGCGAGCAGGAGCGCCTACACCTGACCCTTCCATGTGGCCTAAGCATCCTCACAGTATGGTGGTCTCAGAGCATTTGGACTTTTTTTTTTTAACCCTCACCTGAGGACACGCTTATTGATTTAGAGAGAGGGGAAGGGTGGGGGAAATAGAGGGAGAGAAACATCCATTGGGTTTCCTCTTACATGTGCCCTGACTGGGGACTGAACCCACAACCTAGGCATGTGCCCTGGCTGGGAATCAAAACCACAGCCTTTTGGTTTATGGGATGACGCTTAACTAACTGAGCCACACTGGCCAGGGCAGCATTTGAACGTCTTACATGGCAACTCGGGGCTTCAAGAACCACCGTTCCAGTGAACCAGGTAGATGCTCCATCACCTGTTATGACCCAGCCTCAGAGGTCATTGAGAATCACTTCTGCCATAAATCAGTCACCACCCAACGTTGTTCTAAAACTGCCACAGCACTTAGCATCTTCAAGGCAAATTTAAAGTTTCTTGTGTTGGCTGATGCAGGAGGAAGAGGGAAGAATCGGAAGTGGCTCTGCTCACTTCGGCTCTCAGCCCAGTAATCAAAACCGTTACTTTGCAGGGGTGTGGCCAGCCACAGAGAAGGCCCAGCCCCGCTTGGCTAGCCAAGGCAGGCTTCCTGGAGGAGACAATGCATGAGTTGAGTCTTAAAGAGTGAGGGGTCAGTCAGGAGACATAGAAGAGGCCATCTGAGGACAAGGAGAATCAGGAATGCTCACTTTGGGAAGGAGGAGAGTGAATGCTTGCGAGGTAGATTCTGGCACCAAAGGTCTGGGTTTGAACCCTGCCCTGCCCCTGTTAGTGGGTGACATTGGACAGGCCATCTCACCTCTCTGATCCTCCGTTTATTGTAAAAGAGGAGTGATAATAATCCCACTGCCTTCACAGGAAGAGAGGCATGCAAGGTGCCGACTAGCTAGAAAGATCCTCAAATTTCAACCTCTGACTAGGAAATTACAAGCAGTGGTCATCTCGCTCGGGGTGCTCAGATGAGACAATAGGCAGAGACCTGCTCAATGCCACCCAACATAGAAGGGAGAACGCGAATCTCGCCCCATTCACGTGCCACAGCTCCCTGTCTGCTCTCATTCATTGCCCCTCAAGTTCATTTGGGGGGAGGGGGTATCGCTTCTTCCTTGTACATGCCCCATCCAAAGAACCCTGTGAAGCCCCCAGAGGGCATCACCTGACCCAGAGGTGGGGCCTTGAAGATGGGGTGGTCTCTGTTCTCACAAGGGCTCCCCGCTGCCTGCCTTCTCCATGTCCTATTCAGCAGGAATTCCTCAGTTCAGCATGGAGTTCCGGTGGATTTTATGAGCCAGCCACGGCAGACAAATGGAGAAGAAAAACATCCCTTTGGAGCCCCGCTCAGCTCTCAGAATCTGGTTTCCGCTCAGCCGGAAGGAGGCTGAGCTGCTTTAACCCTCTGTGGGAGGGACCACGGAGTCTGATTATAGATCCTCCCAGCTCCCGGCCCTGCCTTCCCACCACGCAGGCTCCTGTCCTTCCCCGATGCCTCCTATTCTGGCCCCCACCCTGCCCCAGAGCTCAGCCTCCCCTGTCCCTTTGCAGAACCGCCTCAAGGGCCCCAGGTCCCAGTTTAGAATCAGTAGCAAAGCATCCACTTACTGAGGATACTACACACCAGGCATCTTGTAAACCCGAGCTCATGGGCAATCAGGGGAGAAAGGTGGGAAAGAACATGGGCGTGGGACTGAGACAGAGATGCGCCAGACACCCAGCTTTGCCTGATGTAGTTTGTAAGATCTCACAAAGTCCCTTAGCTTAGCTGGGTCTGTAAAACGGGTGTAATAATTGGCTCTATCTCACAGAGTTGTTGTAGAGTGAATGAGACCAGGTATGTAACGTGTTTAGCATGTAGTCCTCCATAAATAATAGTTGTTGTTACTGTTATTACAGTGGTCCCCCTTTATCTGAAAGGGATACATTTCAAGACACCCAGTGGATGCCTGAATCAGCAAACAGGACTATATTTTTTTCTGTATATACTTACATTTTCACTTAAAGAAAGCATTCTGCATCTTCTCTGAAGTTGCCAGCATTATTATTCTTGTGCTTTGGGGCCATTATCAAGTCAAATAAAGGTTATTTTGTCACAAGCACTGTGATACCATGACAGTCGCTCTGATCACCAAGATGGCTCGTAGGTGACTAATGGGTGGGGAGTGTATGGGACATGGAGACGCTGGACAAAGGGCTGAGTCACGTCCCAGATTGGACAAAGCAGGACATCCCTCCAGAACTTCACCACACTACTCATAGCGGTGTGCGATTGAAAACTTATGAATTGTTTACTTCGGGAATTTTCCCTTCCATATTTTCAGACCACAGTTGACCACGGGTAACCGAAAGTGCAGAAAGCGAAACCACAGAGAAGGGGCGAGCGCTGCACGCCTTTCCTCCGCAGGGGGAACCTGGCAGGGGAGGCGCCCTCACCCGCACTTTACCAGCGAGGAAAGTGAGCCTCTTGAAACGCTTCATGCCTCCCCCGCTTCAAGCCTCCCTCGCTCCAATTATGCATCAGGACTGCACGCCCTAAGCTTATTAAATAACACAGCCAATTCTTACAATTCACAGATTCCATATTTGTGAATCTGCCTTCTCGCTGATACATATTTGTGAGGCCGAACGAACACTTGCCATTGCTTTCACGGTCACTCACGCGTTTGTGCGGAGTGAGGAAGATTTGAGGCACCGGACATGCGCGTTCCCAGCGGAGGCGGATCGAGCTCACCTTCTGCCTTCTTGTTTCTGCTCTCATACTGTAAACACGTGTCCTTTCCGTGGTCCACTTAGTGCCACACTTCACACATGTGCCTTTTGTTGGTGATTAAAATGGGCCTCAGGCCCCGTGCTGAAGCGCTGCGCAGTGTCCCTAAGCTCAAAAAGGCGGTGACGCGCCTGACGGAGAAAATACGAGCGTCAGATAAGCTCCGTTCAGGTGTGAGCTTCAGTGCTTTTGGCCGTGAGCTCAGTGTTCATGAATCAACGGTTCACATCAAATAAGGTGTCTTTAAACAGAAACACACATAAAACAAGGCTATGTATTGATCGCTTGACAAAAGGTTGTGACTGGAAGCTCACAGGAAGCTAATCCTGTATATTCCCCAGAAGCCATGGTTCAGTATTTGCTAATTTGATGTTGGCAGTGACTTTACAGAATATAATTACAGTGGGTAATAAAAAATCAACTAAATTTTCAGGGTTTGGGTACTTTCAGGTGTGAAAATAATATTTGGGAAGCATTCCACTGAGCTACAGCTACAATTAGTATAGCTGTGGGACAAATTACCCCACAAGTTGGTGTCTTAAAATGACCATTTTCTTATGCTCACAAGTTCTGTATTTCAGGAATCATAATAACAAGCACAGCAAGGAAGGCTGCTCGTTGCTCCATGATGTCTGAGGCCTCACCTGGGAAGATTCAAATGTGGGAGTGACTGAACAGCTGGGATTGGAATCAGACAAAGGCTTCTTCACTCACTTATCTGTCCCCTGGGCTAGGAAGGGAGGAAGAATAGTACATCTGATCCCAAGCGCCTTCATGGGGCCTGGGCTTCCTCACAGCATGGCGGTCACAGGGCATTTAAACTTGTTACATGGCAACTCTGAGCTCTAAGCAAGGGGATTGCAGTGAACAAGACCAAAGCTGCATCACCTTTTATGACCCAGGTCCAGAAGTCACAGATGGTTACTTCTGCCAAATTCAGCAAGCCACCACAGCCACAAACCTGCCCAGACTCAGGGGACATAGATCTCAGCTCTTGAAGGGAAGAGTGGGGGGTCATGTTTTTAAATCACCATGGCTATTAACACAGACAGAGAAATTAGAGGCCCAGGTTCAAATCTTGACTCTGCTCCTCTCTTAAGTTAACTCCTGGGAGCCCTCTTTCCCTTTCTGTAACATGATGGTAATTCTAGGATGGTGAGGATGTAATGAGACAATGGGTGTGAGGTATTGTTGTTAGTTCAGTGCCTGGCACACAGGGCTCTATAGATGATAATGGTATGAACATTATTGTGAGACTTGGATGTATTGATACGGCTTGCATTTGGCTGTATGTAATGGAAACCCAACACAATGGCTTCACCAAATAGGAGGGGATTTTTTTCCTCCCCAAGAGATCAGGGTGCACTGTGGCTGCTCAAGGAGAATATCAGAGACCTAGCAACTCTGGCTTTTCACTCTGCCCTCCTTAGCATGTGATTTTTGTCCTCATTGCACCAACATGGCTGCTATACCTCCAGGAATTGCATCTCCATTCCAGGCAGAGAGAAGGTGAAAGTAAAAGGTAAAGCCTTCTCACAAGACTCTGTCATTTCATTTGAGGAAGTGGACCCTCCATAGGAACTTCTATCTTCATCTTGTTGTCCAGAACGAGCCACATAGCCACCCCTAGCTACAATGAAGGCTGAGAGGGGAAGTTTTATAGCTAAATCAACTGCTGCCCTAGACAAATTGGGGTTCTCTTGTTGGGGGTTGGATGTTGTGTAGGTGAACAGCAGGTCTGCATGCCAACCTAGGAGGGCAACCCACAAATATACCTGTTGTGCCAGCATCACCATTGACCATTGAGGGTCAACTAAAACACCGCTTCGTCATGGGGTTCCCTCCTTTAGGGTAGCTGAGCCCGCCCCTAAACTTGATCCAGGCTGCCTTTCTCAGGAGGCCTTTCCAGGCTGCTCTGGGTCTCTGATCTCACTCTTCTCTGACATCCCATTGTCTGAGCTGGGCTCTGAACCTGGAACTGGGGGTAGCATGATCGGCACCTCACCCGGGAAGATTCAAATGTGGGGGTGATGTCAGAGATCTCGGGGGCCCACTCCCCAACTTTCACTCCCCACACCGTCTAGTCTGCAGAGGGGAGGGGAGCCAGCAGCTGAGCTCTAGATGAGGGCCCTCCCCCTGACATTCAGCCTTAAAGATTTTCAACAGGATGCCTTGAATTTCAAAGGACTTCTTAAACAGTGGTCTCATTTAGCTACATCTTGATCTTCTTCATCACCTTGGTGACTCCTTATTATTGGTATTAGGGCCAACCTGCGTACCTGTGAGGGCTCAACAAAGTCTGAGCACTTCAGCTAAAAGATCCATGCTCCCCGGAGCAGAGTTCTGTGAGCATCTAAGCTTAAACTACCCTGGAGAGGGCTTCAAGCCCACCACAAGCAACTCATTAAAGAATTCTTGTCCATTTTTTAGCTATGTGACCTTAGGCAAGTTACTGAACCTCTCTGTTCCTTAGACTACTTATCTGCAAAACAGGAATATTAACAGTAGTTAGCTCATGGTGCTGCTCTGAGGGCTAAAAGGGAAAATGCACACGAGTGCTTAGAAGAGTGAGCCCTCCATTGGATTATTATTAGTTCAATTTATATTGCACTTCCCCTAAAAGAAGTGCCAGGAAACACATTTTTCCCCTACTGTTACATTTCCAGTGATGTTTTAGTATCCCTTAGAGAAAGGGGCTCTGGGAAAATGCCTGGAAGTTCCCCTCTTAGCCCAGCTCCGCCTGGTAACCAGCGCCCACCTGCTCACCTCCCCCATGCCTGTCGAACACGCCTTCAAGAAAAAATGGAAGCCACTCACAGCGAGGCGGATGTCACTGACGTCAGCCTGGAGAGATGTCTGCTAAACTGTATTCTCTACTAGGTGCCTGGTCCAAGGTGGGGAGGGGAGCCTGTGTGGGAGGATCTGTGGTCAACAAAAAGCCTAGAAAATGCGGGTGGAAGTAAAGCCGCAGGAGGTTTTTGCTGCAGGATTTCTCAGAGCCTTTGGCATGCCAGTGGGCCACAGCTCTCCACAAGGGAGACGCAGAATGCAGCTTCCCAGACTTCTTTTTTTCTCAGTCATCGAACCCTGGGCATCTCCCAGAACAAGAGTTCTCAGGAATTCACTCTTGAAAATGATGGCCTGGAGGGACCTTAGAGGGACGGAGCTCTGGAGGCGGGATGGAAGACCCCAGCCCCAGCCCGTAGGGGCCACGTGAGTGAAGTCGATGGAGCTTTCTCACTAACCCGAGCGGAACAACAGAACACAACAAAACCTGGCATGTCTGTGTCAGAAGGGTTTAAATGTTTACTTGACACACTCATTCAACAGATATTTCTGGATGCTTATTATGTCCCGAGTACTGACCAGGGTCGTGATCTTGTTCTCTAAGAATTTCTATGGGATGAGGCAAGTGGGAAAATTTGCTGTCAGGCCAAAATCTGCTTCTATCACTGGTTGTGTGACCTTCAGAAAACCCTTCGTAAGGATTAAATAAAGATAACAGCTAATACTTACACAGCACATACCATGTGCCAGAACTCTTACAAATGATGTGCACTTTGACTCAATTTAATCCTCCCAATAACCCTAGGTAAGTAGGCTCTATTATGATCCCTGTTTTATGCACGAGGAAACTGAGGCACAGAGAAATTCAATAGATTTCCCAATATCACTTGGCTGGTGAATGGCAGAGCTAAACCGAGGCAATCAGGCTCCCAAATCTCAAACTTAACCATGTGACACTGTATTATATCCAGAGATAACACCTTGGTGGTTATCAGCATCACTGGTTGTCTTCCAGTATCTCTTTTCCTTCTTTGCTGACGGAAACCCACTACTCAGCTGGCTGTGAGGCCACCTTCAGTGGACACTACTTTTCTCAGCAAGACTGCGTACAGTACAGTACGGTCAAACGACAAGGTCTGACCAGTGGGACGTGAGCAGAGGTGAGACTGTAACTCCCGGACAAGTGTCCCTCACAGGGTGAAGTGTGCCCTTTCTTTTTCTGCCTCTTTCTCCTTTTCACCAGCTGGGGTGACGTCCCGATGGCTCCAGCAGCCGCACTGGTCCAGGAGGCAACCGAAGGAGTGGAAGCCACATGCGGTGGAGCGAAAATGATAGACGGAGTCACCACCTGCCCGAGTTGTCGAATGTTGTATAACAAATACCCTGAACTTAGGGGCTTACAACACCAACAAGTATTATCTTTACCTTTCTCTGTTATTTTTCACAGTTCCCATGGGTCAGAAATTCAGGATCCACATCTGAGGAGGCTTACTCGCGTGGTTGGTAAATGGGTGTTGGCCGTAAGCTGGGGACCTCAGGTTCCATGGGCCTCTCCACAGGACAACTTGAATGTCCTCGTGGCATGATGGCTGCCGTCTCCAGAGCGGGTGACTCAAGACAACAAAGCAGAAGCTCAATGCCTTTATCAGCTAGATTCCGAGGGCACACACTTTGACCTCTACCACACTCTTTTGGTCACACAATTCAGATCCGGTTCAGTGGGGGAACAGCCTACAGAAGGAGGTAAAGATGAGGAGACAAGGATCTCTGAGGGCTACCTTGGAGGCTGGCTGCCACACCACAAAATGCCAGACCTGCCGCACCTGCAAATACCTTGAATATGAGTGAGGAATACACTTTTACCTTGTTTACCTGAACTTAAGGTTATGATTACTATACCTATGAGTTTTGGACAAAAAGTAGGCCATCAATAAATTCGAACTATCTTTGGTCTTTTTCTCCAAGTAGATTGAGGTGTAGGACTTGATGTGTCCCCTCATATGCACACAAACATATACACGGGTACCACCACCATCTAGGTCAAAGTTTGGTACAAAGTAGGTGTAGAAGGCTGTGTATTAGCCTTTTAATTCATTCATTCAGTCAGTCATTCGGTCATCAGGTATTTATTATTGCCCACAATGTGCCAGGCTCTGGCCTAAGATTCTGGGATACATCCCCTACCCTCAGAGAATGCACAGTCTTGTGGAAGAGGCAACACAATGAGGTGGAAAACAACCCATTTCTCTGTCACTAGAGAAATGCACATTAAAACAGGAAAACAGATAATTCCAAGTGCCAGGGATGATGTGGAGGAAGTGGTCTCTCATGCCCTGCTGGTGCAGCAGCCATCCTAGGGTGCAGACGGTGCTTAGGCTAAGTGTAAATATCTCCCTGCCCCAGGAATCCTGCCCCCGGTGTATATCTCAGAAACACGCACAGGAGTATATGAGAGTCACCCATCAGAAGTTCACAGCTTTGCTGGTGTGGCTCAGTGGATTGGGTGCTGGCCTGCGAACCCAAAGGTCGCCAGTACAATTCCCAGTCAGGGCACATGCCTGGGTTGCGGGCCAGGTCCCCAGTTGGGGGCGTGTGGAGAGGCAACCAATCAATATTTCTCTCCCTCTCTTTCTCCCTTCCTTCCCTTCTCCCTAAAAATAAATAAATAAAATCTTAAAAATGAGAGTTTAAAGAAAAAAATGTCATGTTAAAAAAAAGTTCACGGCTTTGCTTGGGGAAGCAGGAGTTGGAAATAGCCACAGTGTCTATCCCTGAAGAAGTGGAAAAAGGAGGCAGGGGGGGTGTGCTCACACCATACGTACTAAGCAGCAGTTAGAAGTAATGGACTCGGGCTGGACTCAGCTCACTGAACACGGTGTCGAGTACACAAACAACCTAAGAAAGAGATCTATAGAAACTACGATTTGCATAACTTAATAACCCACTCACACAAAGACACAGGCAGTTTAAAGACATGTATCAAAAATATTAGAGTGGACCCAGAATAGTCAACACCATATCGAAGGAGAAGAACAAAGTTAGAGGACTGATGCTACCCAGCTACAACTTAGCTGTAAAGCTACACGTGTAGAACTGGTGAAAGATAGACAAATAGATCAAGAATAGAAAGCCCATAAATAGACCCCCATATATGTATAGTCAACTGACCGTTGACAAAGGAGTAAATGCAATACAATGGAGCAAACACAATCTCTCCAACAAATAGTGCTGGAACAACTGGACAACCACATGCAGAAACATGAATCTAGACACAGACTTTTCACCCTTCACAAAAATTAACTCAAAATAGTTCATAGACCTAAAGGTAAAACACAAAACTATAAAATTCCTAAAGTATAACATAGGAGAGAACCTATGGTTTTGACTTTGAAGGTACACCAAAGACATCATCCGTGAAAGAAATAATTGATAAGCTGATGTCATTAAAATTTAAAACTTCTGTTCTGCAAGAGGCAATATAAACAGAATTAGAAGACAAGCCACAGACTGGGGAAATGTATTTTCAAAAGACTGTTATCCAAAAGATACAAAGAACTCTTAAAATTCAACAATAAGAAAACAAACTAATTAAAAAATAAGCCAGAGACCTTAACAGACACCTCATCAAAGATGACACACAGATGGCAAATAAGCATATGAAAGATGCTCCCCATCATACATCATCAGGGAAATGCAAATGAAAACGAGATACCACAACACACCTATTAGAATGGCCAAAATCCGGAACAGTGCCAACACCAAATGCGGGTAAGAAAGTGAAGCAGCAGGCGCTCTCATCTATTGCTGGTGGGAATGCAAAATGGTACAGCCACTTTAGAAGACAGTTTGGTGGTTTCTTATAAAACTAAAACTACTCTTACCACATGATCCAGCAATCACATTCCTTGTTAATTACCCAAAGGAGCTGAAAATTTTTGTTTACACAAAAATTTGCATACGGATGTTTACTGCAGCCTTATTCATAATTGCCAAAACTAGGAAGTCACCATGCTGCTCTTCAGTAGGTGAATGAATAAATAAATCATAGTACCTCCAGACAATGGAATATTATTCAGCACTAAAAAGAAATGAGCGATCAAGCCACGAAAAGACATAAAGGAATCTTAAATGCATATTACTAAATGAAAGAAATCAATCTGAAAAGGCTATACACTGTATGATTTTAACTCTAGGACATTCTGGAAAAGGCAAAACTATGGATACAAAAAGATCAGTGGTTGCAGGGATGGGGGTTACATGAACAGACCGAGCACAGAGGACTTTTAGGGAAGCTAGGCAAAGGCTCAGAGATGTGCGGAGCTGGTGCCTCAGAGGAACTCAAAATGTTTCAGCAGGATGGAAGCCCAGGTGTTCTCTCAGCGTGGCAGACTCCTACTCAGCCCTCACATACCTCTGGGCCACCTAAGAGGTCATGTGGTTGGGGAAGGAAACCAAATTACCTGAGCTCTTCCACTGGCCCACTGTGTGATCTCAGACAAGTCACTTTTCTCTTAGAACCTTGGTTTCTTCATCTGTAAAATGGTTATAAAAACAATACCTACCTCAGAAGGTTGTAATGGAGAGGAAATGAGACGAGCAAAATACAAAGTTCTTGCCCGACATCCTTGTGGATGAATAAATATGTAGCATGTTTGCTTCCGCATTCCCAGAACCAGGAACTGTGCTGGGAACATAGTAGGTACTCAGTTAATAGTTGCTGGTGAATGAGCGAAAGCGGTGATGAATGCTATGGAAATAAATAAAGCAAAGGGGAGAGGGAGGGCCGCCGGAAGGGTGCTGGGAGGTGGGGGGGGCAGGTGCTGTTTTAGTCCCCAGTGGCCAGGGAAGGCCCCCCCCCCCCAAGAAGATGAGCTTGGAGGGAAAACTAGAAAGTAAGGGAATAAGCTAAAGAGATATCTGGGGACAATAGCTGCCAGGCAGCGGTGGGCTGCAGGGTGGGTGTGACTGGAGCAGAGCGAGGATCAGAGGGCAGAGGGAGCTGAAGCCCCTCGTGTGGGTGAGCTGAGAATGTGGCAGGTCCCCCTCTCCACCCCCAGGGACAAAGCCTGGAGCAGTGAAAGCTGCTCCTCAGCCTGGGGCCCGCCCCTCACAACACCACCACAAACTCCTCTCAGGTGCTGAGCCTGTGTTTCAGGCCCTGGCTTTTTTGGCATAAACCCAGGGAACCATCACCAGCCCTATTAACGGGTACTATTATTATCTCCACTTTTTCAGAGCAGGAAACTGAGACATCAAGAGACATCTAGCCTTGGGCCAAAACGAGGTCTCTCTGATGCCAGACCCTGGCTTGCTCTTACCACATTGTCCTGAAATTCTTTGTTTACAACTCGCCTTCCCCTCTGGGCTGCAGAAGTCCAGGCTCAGTCTCATTCATGGTTTTATTTTACTCCCCGGGTCCCCCTTGTGTCAAAACCTGCCTGATGAGCGAATGAATGAATGAGCTTACCAAGCCTGCCTCCTCCCCCCCTTCAGGGCCCAGTTCACGCCCTGCTTGGCTTCTCCCATCAAGCTGGAATGGGGAGGGGACTGGACAGAGGAATTCCAAGCCACCTGAAGGCGGAGAGCTTAAGAGAGGGGGAGAAGGGGGAGAAAGCGAAAGTGAAGGGAGCCGGGAGCCCCTGTAAGGAGGCGCAGACAGGGAAGGAAATCTCCCGGTAATAATTCATCGGCTCAGGAAGCAGCAGCCTGGCCTGGGGCTGCATGTGGGACTGGCCCTGCGGAGAGGGGGCTGTGCAACCTCCTCCCCCTCCTCCTCCTCCTCAGCAAAGCCCAGCCTGGCCAAGGTCATGGTCAAATGTAGGAGTAGGGGGAACCAGGTGCGGGAACAGACTTTTCTGCAGACACTAGAGCAGGAAAATATCAGCGGCTGCTCTCCTGGAAGCCAAGAGATACCCTCCAGCCACCAGCCACCCCACCACCCCCTCATTCTGGCCTGGGTCAAGGAAGTAGGAGAAAAGCACAACAACATGGCAGGGCAGGGAGATATCTTCAAGAAGGAAGGAAGATGGAGCCCGAAAGCACCTAGAAGCCTTTCAATGTCACTCTCTGTGCTCTCGCTGCCACACCGGCTGCCACTTTGGCTGAAGAGAAGGTTTTGGTCCGGGCCGAGTGGATGTAGGTTTGGCCAGTCCCCAGGATGGAGCTGAGAAGGGGGCATGAGCAACATCAGGAACCCCGCAGCCATGGTCAGCTCAGTAATTCTTCCCAGGGCCCCTGAGGAGGAAGATGTGTCAGACGGAGCAATCTAAGGTTTCCCGAAGGAAGGAAGGCAACAGGGAAGACAGTGTGTGTGCATGTGTGTTGGCGGGGGTGGCATTCCAGCAGAGGGAACAGCCTGGGGTAAGGGCTGGGGGATCTGTGCAAGAGTCAGGGAGTCTGCAGCTGTCCAAGGAGGGACTGTGGAGAATGAGGGAGAGAAACTTGCATTTGATTCTGGGGGTGGGGGTGGGGGTGAGGGATGGAGGCACTGCTGAAGCCAAGCAGCCCCTTGTAAGATTGAAGGCCAAAGCT
Organism: Pteronotus mesoamericanus; assembly: GCF_021234165.1. NCBI lineage: Eukaryota > Metazoa > Chordata > Mammalia > Chiroptera > Mormoopidae > Pteronotus > Pteronotus mesoamericanus. Next base: position 21,125,125 of record NW_026555105.1, on the reverse strand, counting down.
CTTATCTGGAAATCCGGGGTACTCCCTCCACGACTTCAGTGAGGAGTACTAAAGAGTAAAGTGTTTGTCTGGTGTCTGGCACACAGCAGGACCTCAACCAAAATGTCAACTCTGTGACGGCAAGGAATTTGTTTTGTTCAAGTCTGTACCCTCATAATTAAAACTATGCCTGACACTTAGGGGGGACCTAACAGATACTTATTGAATGAATAAATGAATGAATGGAGCTATTGGTGTTGGTGTTTTATTTTTGCTTTGCGTTAGTTTTGTTGCATGTGTGGGGTTTTTTTTTTTAAGTTTGTCATCAGAGATGTGACACCATCGAATCTTTATTTGGAAAGATTACAGTGTTTCCCAAAGGGCTGCCCTCAGACACCACCACCGCGCACGCATTGCAGTTTCCTCGGCTCCGTTCCTGACCTGCTGGGTCAGAACGCGGGACTCGGGGATCTGTGCTGGCAATGCCCCCGTTCCCATTTCTTACACAAGACAGTTGCAGAACCACAGGATTAGAATCTGAGGGCACAAATACCCGAGATGGTTTCTCCCAATCCTCTCTCCGAACCAGGAAACCGAAGCCCAGAGAGAAGGGACCTGCTCTCAGTCTCTCTGCAGGTTTAGGCTACGGGTAACGAGATCATTTTTTCACACATCCACCCCCGCCCCCCCCGGCCCTTTCGGACCCCCAGCGTTTGCCCGGCTAGCCGGGGGGCACTGGGAGCCTTCGGGGAGGATCACCAACTCCCGGGCCGCTTTCAACCTAGGGAACGGGGGCTGCAGGCGAGTCGCCATTGGCCCGGGCACGGCGGGCGCGTCCCCATTGGCCAGGATGGAGCCCACCCGCTCAGGCCGGGGCGGCCGCGTGGTTGGCCCCTCCCTCGGCTATAAGGCGGCGGCCGGCGGGGCCGTGGGAGCGCGCGAGAGCGCACGGCGGGGCGCGGCCAAGGCTGGGGCACTGCGCGAGGAGGGACGCGGCCGGGTGCCCATGGCGTTCGCGCTGCTGCGCCCCGTCGGCGCGCACGTGCTGTACCCGGACGTGCGGCTGCTGAGCGAGGACGAGGAGAACCGCAGCGAGAGCGACGCCTCTGACCAGTCTTTCGGCTGCTGCGAGGGCCTGGAGGCGGCGCGACGCGGTCCGGGCCCCGGGGGCGGGCGGCGGACGGGTGGCGGCGCCGGCCCGGTGGTTGTGGTGCGACAGCGGCAGGCAGCCAACGCGCGGGAGCGGGACCGCACGCAGAGCGTGAATACGGCCTTCACGGCGCTACGCACGCTCATTCCCACTGAGCCGGTGGACCGCAAGTTGTCCAAAATAGAGACCTTGCGCCTGGCGTCCAGCTACATCGCGCACCTGGCCAACGTGCTGCTGCTGGGCGACGCGGCCGACGACGGGCAGCCGTGCTTCCGCGCGGCCGGCAGTGGCAAGAACGCGATCCCCGCCACCCCCGACGGCGGCCGCCAGCCACGCTCCATCTGCACATTCTGCCTCAGCAACCAGCGCAAGGGGGTGAGTACGTGGCGCCCCAGGACTGCGGCCGGCCGCGGGGTGGAGGGGCGCAGGAAAAGGGGCCTCTTACGGAGCAAAAGACGGCCGGAGACCCCGGTGAGGCGGGAGGACGACGCAGAGTTCGTGGGGCGTTGGTACTGGAAGCCCAGGGTTTGGTATGGAACAGAAGTACCCGCGTAATGTCTCCCAATCAGAAAGGGTGCAGCAAAGCCCAGAGCGGCGGTTTTCAACCTTTTTCTTCTCAGCACGTATAAACTAATCACTAAATTCTGCAGCATACAAAAAAATATATTTTTGCCAGTCTGAAGAGAAACAGGTATAATTTTGATTCATTCACACTGGATGGCTGTTGTATTGACCGTTGTCATTTTTTTAATTTGACAGTCTAAGGGAAAAGCGGCCAGGCTTTGTATGTTTGAAAAATTCTTCCACGGACAACCGCCCCTCAACCATAGGTGTGCTAGGAAGTGGGCATGAGGAAATCACAACAAAGGCTGTCATTTATTGAGCATTTCCTATATACCATGTGCTTTCCTGGTCATCTTTTTTTTAGCTTCGCAAGAACTCCATCGGGCAGGTACTGATCCTGCCTGTGGGCCTCTAAGGCTCAGAAAGTGTCCACGGGTGTCCAACCCGCTGCCCGCAGGCCACATATGGCCTAGGATGGCTCTGAGTGTGGCCCAACACAAAATCCTAAATTTACTTAAAACTTTTTTTTTTGTTCATCAGTTTCCATTAGTGTTCATGTATTTAATATGTGGTCCAAGACAACTCTTCTTCCAGTGTGGCCCAGAGACGCCAAAAGGTTGGACACCCCATGGCCCACTTACTCAGCTGGGAAGCCAGAAGGCAGGCTCTGGGCCTGCTTGGTGTGTGTTGCCCTGAGCTACCCCAACCTTGAAACAGTTGTTTCCTATCCAAAGACCTGATCCAAAGGCAGGAGACAGAAGAAAAGGGGATGGATGCATACCTGCAACCAAGAGCCTGAAGTATCCAGCTGATGAGCAGTAGGAGCGAAGAAGGGGTCCCCAGAGGGCACCCAACCCCAGAAAGATGCAGTGCTGGGGGAGGGCACGGTTGAGTCGCTGGGCAGAGCTGCAGTTGAGTTCCCTTGGTCTGTCCTGGCTAAGGATGAGAAGCAAGCTGGTAGGGGATGCATGGGGCTGGGCAGCCACAGAGATGGCCAGGGGACTCTTGTGGCTGAAAGCTGGCTCTCCTCCTGCCCAAGCCCCAAGGAGCCTGCTTCATCCCCGGCCTTCCCCCTTCTGACCTAGGCTTTTCCTGCAGTAAGGAATCTGGTCTATGTGACAACTTTGGTTTCCAGCAGTTATCATATACATCTGGGGAAGCAGAGGCAGAGGATGACTACAGTCCTTTCAAAAGGGAAAGCGCATGGGGGACTGGAGTCAGGCCTCTGAGTCCCCCAGTCTTTGGTTCCCATGGCTGCCCTAGGTCCCCTGCTTGCTTCACTCTGTTCTGAGGAAGCCTCAGTGTCCCGGCCACAGACCACCCCCTTCTAGCTCACCAGACTCACATTCTAGCCTCTCGACTCCATGGTTGCCTGAGTCAGCCTTCTCAGTCTCAGATTTGTACTTTCTTGAGGATCCTTGCTGCTCTCAGCTGTGCATCCCAGTCAGTGCTTCAGGCTGGGTTGGCAAGTTGGGGTGGGCCTTCAAAAGTCCTGCTTGGTGTGTGAAGCACTGACTAGGCCTTCGGTGATACTTCCCCACCACCTTTCGCCCATTCATTCAGTTCAGCAAAGCTGAGCTGCCCAACAGCCAGCACCTTTTGTTGGCTCTGAGAACATTCGCGGAGAAGCCGGTTGTGGATTTGCATTCGCCACAATCAGGAACACCCAGTGTGGTGTCAGGACCAAGGGCCAAGGGCCAGGAGAGGAGGACAGGGAGGCTGTGGCCCAGTGGTGGGGAGGAAGAACACGAGAGGACTATCGGAGCCCAGAGGAAGCACCCCGCCAGCAGGCTAAGTTCCTGGTGGATGCTCGGGAATGAGGCAGGCAGATGAGAGGGTAGAGACAGGTGTTCTGGAATCGGGGTACAGCAAGAGTTGTGGTTAGAAACATGACGTAGGGAAAGAAAGGGGAAGATGTTGAAGGTGGTGGAGCACAGAGGAGAGGCCAGACTGGCCAGGGACAGCAGTCACAGCGGTCTTGATGAGCATCGGTCTGCTGTGCTAAGCACTCTTCACACATTATCATTACAATTCCTCAGCAACCTGGAAAGCAGGTGCTCGGGTTATCCCTATCTGCTTAGAGATGCTGTCACTGGTTCAGAGCCACAGCCCATGATGGAGACAGGGTTCGAACTCAGGCCTGCGTGACTGGGACATGGGAAAAGTTAGTGTGGGGGAGCCTGTAACTGCAGGCCTGGGGTAGAAGGTGTGTCTGTCATGCGCCCATGATAGGTAAGCCCGGGGACTTCTCTGCTGGTCTCAGGTCTGCCCCGCAGATCACGAACCCTCGCCTGTGTCTGGCTGCTTCCCTGAGATCGCGTACAGAACCAAGAACCCAGCCAAATTTGGCTACAGAAGCGATGCTCTCCAGTCCACAGGCTCCTTGGGGAATAGGTGAAAGGGGCCATCCTGGCCAGCTCTGGCCCCTCAAAGACTTGACTGGAAGGAAACTGTCTGTCTTGGGGAACCCCTGGGGGGCTCCCTGCTGATCTTTGCGGGCCAGAGAGCTCCAAGACTCCAGACCCTATCCCTCCACTTTGAGCTACCAATTCCCTCTCACCTGACTCATCTGGTGTTGGGGTCACCATGGAAACATCTCCCTGGAGCATCTTCCTCTGTAAGGAGGGGTTAGGTGTGGCCCTCTGTGGTAGAAATAGCAAGTGGAGATGGAAAGGGGCTTCTTGTCTCTACCGTTTCCCCTTCTGTTACCTGGGGGAGTGGGTGGGATGGGATCATCTTATAAAACCCTCCCCACTTGATGTACCCAGCTCTGGAGCAGAAGTGACATAGAAGGCATTAGGGTTAGGAGGTGCCATTGCTGGATGATGCTGATAATACAATAATACCTATGAAGAACACGGAACACTTGCTGTGCTCCTGACACTGTGCTTAGGACTTTACCTGGGTTAATGTCTATAAGCTGCACAGTAACTCCACTTTACACACGGGGCTCAGTGAGGCGAAGTCACTTGCCTGAGGTCCAACAGGTCCAAGGCAGAGCAGGGATCGAAGCCCAGATCTGTCTCACTGAGCCCCTTTCCTAACCATAGTGCTTCCCAGAGCCCTTGACACTGAGTTCCTAAGAGACAGGGCCTCTTCAAGTACTTTTGGCAGTTTACAAGCCTTTTTTGCAGCTGCATTTGCAAGTAGAACTATTGTCCCCATTTCATAGATGAAGAAACTGAGGCTCAGGGAAGTGTATAGTCCTAGCAGTCTCGTGGGGCTAAGGTCTCTCAGGGACCACCAGACTTGAGTGGAAGTGGCTCTCCTTGCAACATAGCATGAAAGGGTAGGAGGCTGGTTTTCTATCCCCCAGGATCAACATTAAATTCCCCTGCCCCCACCCCTAACCCCCCTTCTCAGATACTCCTGCCAGAGTTTGTCTGAGAAGCCCAAGCCCCAGGCTCTGCTGGGACTGTGGCCTCAGCCCTCAAAATAGCCCTGCCTGTGAATGGACATGCTGTCCCTGGGCCACGAGAGCCTCGAGGGAGGCTGGGCTCACATCTGGATGGATCTGCCCCAACCTGAGCCCAGGGGCGGAGGGAGGCAGGGGCAGAGCTCCCAGATGGTCAGCTATTTCTCTAGATGGCTGAGAAAGATGCCTGTCCCAGCAGCTCCTAGCAAGGCTCAGGGGGTGAGGATGCACAGTGGGATTTCAGACACCATCATGTCTTGGAAACAAGACAGACTGTTAGACAACATGGATTTCCAGTCCAGCCCTTTTACCAACTGGCTGGGTGCCTCTGGGCCAATCATTCAACAGCTGGAGGCCTTCATTGTCTGTGACCTCGCTGGCTTACAGTGAGGATGAAACCCATTTGTCAGATGTCAGGATATTGGGTAGAGACTGCCCCTGTGGGGCGAAGGACAGGTGGCTTCAGGAACTGCCACTCTTAGCTCATCTTTCAGTGGGCATCACTGATTCAAACGTCATTTGACACCTGCTGCATGGCAGGCCCTGGGCTGGAAGTGGGGCCGCAGAGTGAAAAACATTCCCCGAGCTCCCAGCCTGATGGGGACAAAGAGAAACCCAGTCTTTCCCCTTCTGAGTTATCCTGGTGGAATGTCCCAGGAGAGGCAGGAAGTGCGAGGCAATTGCAGGAATGGAGAAACCTTCCCAGGGAGACAGAACCAGAGAGCACGTTTCCTGGCAGCGGGAACACCCTGAGTGAAGGCTGGGAGGAGAAATCCACAGTCTACTTCTGAGGTCAATGAGGAAGCCGTCGGGCATGTAGCCAGGCGGGGGGCTAACCACTGTGGGCTCTGTTTTACCCTTTAGTGTAAAATACTATGATTCTTAAATGTATTGGATTCTTTTTAAAAAGCAACAAATCACATGGGGAAGAAATGAAAAAAGCAAAAATACCTCTCTCCCATCTGTCTCCTCTATCTCCCCATCATCAAATTCCTCTCTTCTGAGAAAACCGATCAGCAATTTTCTTGTGTGTCCTTCTCTCTCAGGGTCTCAGCACACAGGTTCCTGTGTGCTTTTGTCCTTAAATAATGTTATCTTGACGTCATTCTGCATCAATTCGTAGAGAGTTTCTTCTGCCTTATGCTGCAGAGAACTTTACTGTGTGGCTGTGGTTTACTTATTAAGTCCCCTGTGACTGGGCACAAAGGTTAGTTCCAATGTTCACGGCGATCTGATTGAACCTCAGAACTTCTTTTTCCCCTCCTACAGGGTGGCCGCCGTGACCTGGGAGGCAGCTGCTTGAAGGTGAGGGGGGTGGCCCCTCTTCGAGTACCGCGGAGATGAGCCTGGACCCCGGTGGCATTTGCTCCAAGCAGGACCCTGGAGAAGGAGGCCGGAAGCCAGTCACTGGTTGAACAGGGGAGAAGACCCCAGGAGCTGAACCTTCCCTTCCTTTGTGTAGGGACCAGAGGACAATGGCTCGGGCCCACGACCCTCTGGACAGGCCCCCTGGGACATCTCTTCCCCACCCCGGAGAGCTGTGAAGACCCATGCAGCTGGCGCCAGCCCTGGCTGGTCAGAGACAAGGCAGAACTTTTGCAAAAACAATGACTGTTGGTGACAGAGGATGTGTGCATGTCTGTGTGTGTGTGCGCGCGCGCGAAGAGAGAGAAAGGATTGGTGGGTTTAAAATAAAAGGTATTTTTAAATAAAAGGTGTTCCCAACTGAGGAAGGGAAGGGCCTGAGAACACAGAGGTCCGAGGGGCCCCTCGCCTGGACCTCGGCAGAGGCACAGATGTCACGGGCGCTGCCCTGGGCCCTGGAGGGCGTGGCCTGGGAGAAGGCAGGGAGGCCCCAGAAGTCGCGGTCACCAAGGTTCCGTCTTCGTGTTCTTGAGCACCTCTTAGGTGTCTCGGGGGGCTGGTAAAAAACCTTAATTTCATTCATTTTTGAATAAGGAATATATTCATTCACATGGTTCAAAATTCAAAAGGTACAAGAGGGTATATGGTGAAAACAAAGATTGTCGGTGACAGAGGGTGTCACCGACAGTCCCGTCTGGTCTTCCACCTACCAGTTCTCTGCACCGGCAGCCTCAGCCACCAGTTTTTTTATGATGTTCCCATTCCCTATGAGAAACCAAGCAAATACAGGAAAAAATGTAATTTTTTCCTTCCATTCTTTACACAAATGGTAGCACATTACACAGGCTTCTGCTCCTTGCATTTTTTTTTTCTTGATCTCACTTGGCTGTCATCTCAAATTAAAACACAGAAGTAAAGGGTCTCCTCATTCCTTTAATGGCTGCTTATTCCACTTTATAAACGTGCCGTACAGGCATACCTCGGAGATATTATATTGCACGTTTGGTTCCAGACCCCCACAATAAAGCAGATGACGATGAAGTGAGTCACAGTCTTTTTGCTGGTGGAAGGTCTTGCCTCCAGAAAACATCTGTGAAGCGCTACTGAGCGACATGCAATACTACGAGGTATACCTGTACTTGAACCCATTTTTCAACCCTGCCTTGACAAGCGGGGCTGTGCAGGCACACAGTTTTCCACACGTGCACATGAGCATGTGCTCAAAGGAGATACTCTTAGCCCTGTTTTAACTGAGATGGTTTGGAGGAATGATGACACCTAAAGGTGCATGGCTGGCATGTGGCAGGGTGACAACGTGAAGTGTGTCCACCTAACGTGAGCTCCTTCCCATGCTGCAGATGCCCCAGATGCAGTGCCGGCCTCTGTGACCCCAGTTCCTCTCCCACCGGCCCTGGAAGGTAGGGGCTGGTGTTTTCCTCACTTCACAGATTCAGCCGAGACGGTGACGGGGACAGCGGGTCAGTGGAGCCGGGAGTTCCTGGCTCTGCAGCGGAGGCTGTGTCGCTGTGCGACCAGGATCAGAGAAGCGTGGGAGGCCGGAGCGAGGGGAAGGCAGGCAGAGGAGCCAGGAGAGGCGGTGAGGCCAGGCAGGGCCCCTTCCTCAAGGTAGGCTCACCTGCCTATTTTCAAAATTTATTTAGCACTTACATTGTTTTCCAACTGAAGCGTGGCTGCAAAGTCCACGGTCATATCCACTCTGCCCTGCCACCCCCTGCATTTGACCCTCTGAGCCTCAAGGGGGGCTGTCCATTTTGCAGATAAACAAATAGATTTACCCAGTGCCCTCACTGTGCCAGACGCCACGGGGGTGGACCAAACCCACCCCTCACAGATGAAAACCAAAGCCAAGGCCCCAGGAGAACAAAGGGGTTGGTGAAGTTGCCGATCCAGATTGGAGTGGGTGGTGAAATCACTACACTTAATCCCTTTGGTATAAGAAGTAAAGGAAAGAGGGCCCCAAGAGGCCTGGGTCCTGGCTCAGGACAGCTTCCCAAGTGCCCTCTACCTTGCTTCCCCAGTGTTCCAGGGACACCGGTGTCCCTATCCAGTTGCGCTTCCCCCTTCGGGAGCTAATTAGGAAAGCACATTGCATTCCCTGCACCTACCCAGGTCCAGATCCAGGCAGCCCCTGGCAAAGCCACAGGAAAAAGACTGTGGCCTCGTCAATGGCAGGAAACCTGGGAGTGGGGGGCAGAGCAGACATTTGGGTGCTCTGGGCTGGAGGCCCACTGCTGCCACCAGATTTGCTGGGTGACTTTTGAAAAGTTGCCTGACCCCTCTGAGTCTCCTTGGCCTGACCTCTAACCAGCAAAAATAGATGGGACAAAATGATAAGTATTTGTTTTGCCTTGTCAAATCGTTTTCGTAGACCATTTATGCACAGGGTAAGTAAACTGTATCCAATAGTACTCAGTGAAAAATACATACCTCCCTCAGGCCCCGCCCCAAAGACAACTGCTGTTATCAGTTTCCTGTGTGTCCGTCTGGAAATGTTCCATACTGGTAATTGTTTCTAAAAAAGTATTTATAGGGTTCTCTGCTTATGTTTTCATTGTAAAAAAAAAAAAAAAAAAAATCAAATGCTAGAAGACCCTAGAGAGATCACCCGTCCCAGAGAGAAGCACAGTTACCATTAATCCTGCAGTTTTTGTGAAACATATTTGCACAATCATTTACAGCACACTAAGTTAAAACTGTGTATCAAAGCGTAGCATACATGGAGGAAAGTGCATGTGCAGTTAAGTGTACAACATAATGGGTTTTCACAAGCTGAGCACACCTGTATACCCAACATGCAGATCAAGAAATGCCATTAGCAGCATCCCAGGAGCCCTTGTTCCGCTCTGCTCAGGCCGGTTCTTTCTGTTGTATTTCCTTTAAAGTAGCTAGTACACTTACAGAGTTCACAGTCCAGAAGGCACAATACAGAAGAAACTGACAATAACTCTCCTTCCCCGCTCCCCACTTTCCCTGGGTCCCAGCTCTCAGAGACAATCGCTGTTAACCAGGGCCTTGGGGATTCTGTATCTGTATCTGCACAGATAGTCTGCAGGTACAGGCAAGTCACATACAGTTTTTTCATACAAGTCACAGCAGTTTACATATTCTGAATTTTTTTGCTTAACATACCTTGGAGACTCCAGTGTTCAAAGAGCTGCTTCATACTTTTTCCTACTGCATAGTGTTCCATTCTGCACATTTTGCAGCTCCCTGTCTTCCCTGATTTCCTGGGTAATGGACAGTTAATGTTTGCGAGCCTTTGTGAACTGCAAGGCCAGCCCAATACACGTGACTTGGGAGAGGCACAGCTGCAGACCAGTACGTCTGGGGGCCGTTTGGCTAACACCCCTGCCCCCAACACACACACGTTCTGCGTTCAGGATGGGCCAACTCAGCTCCAGGCTCCCTGAGGGAGGGTGACTCAGAGCCAGAGGAGTCAGAGAGCTCAGGGAAAAGAATCTCAGGGTCGAGGGAGCGGATGACCAACCTCAGCCAGGTCACCTCGGACCATAAAGGAGAGGCTTAACATTCCAGGTTGCACCCCGGCCCAAACCTTCTTGGATGCAAGGAACATCAGCGTGAGCAAGAATGCTCTAGAGTCCATCAGTTCACAATGAGGAGGTTTAGCCAATCCAGAGGAAGCAACCTGCTGGGCGTCCAAGAACCCAGGTCTCCCTCCTCTAAGGGAGCATGCAGGGCTCCTTTCCCTAAGTTCACGATTGCGAGTGGGAATGCCTCAGAAATTGCGCACGGCAATGGGGCAACCAGAGCCCAGAGAGGGACAGCAATGGACCGTAGTCACACAGCATTTGGAGCCACTTCCATTTTATTAGGCTCCTGTTACATGAAAAAAATAAAAACACCACAAAACAGAATTCTGAAAACTATGGCATATTTGGCAAGTTAACTCTTGTGCACCCATACACAGTCACAAGTATAGTGCATTACCACGAGAACATTAAGTAGAGGATTTACAAAAACATTAGGACATCCATGTGTAGCTGATCATCTCCGTTCAACTCTGTCTGCAGGTTTTACTTCATGTGGACGTGACATCAAAAACCTAGACCTGAACAGCAAGATGTAACACATGACACTGTGCTAGATACTGTACTACAGGGGGAAATGCTACAGAGAACATTATTGGGCAGTTGACAAAATAGCAATAAGCACAACAGATAAAAGTATGGGTCAATGTTATGTTTTCTGAATTTGCTAACACTATGATTATGTAAGAGGGTCTCCTTGTGCTTAAGAAATACACACTGAGCCCTGGCTGCTGTGGCTCAGTGGACTGAGTGCCGGCCTGCAAACCAAAGGGTCGCTGGTTTGATTCCCAGTCAGGGTACATGCCTGGGTTGCAGGCTGGGTCTCTAGTTGGGGGTGCAAGACCCCTGCCCCCAACACACACACGTTGACAACCACACATTGCTGTTTCTCTCCCTCTCTTTCTCTCTCCATCCCTTCCTCTCTCTCTCAAAATAAATAAATAAAATCTTTCTTACAAAAAAAGAAGAAATACACCCTGAAGTGTTATTAATGGGTAGAGGAACATGATGGAGGGGACATGCTCTCAAATGGTTCAGAAAAAAATGTGCAAGTGAGAGAAGGATAAAGCAAATGTGACCAACTATTAACACTTGTTGAATCCAGGTAAAGGGTATAGGGAGTTCCCTTCACTACTTTAGCTACTTCTCTGTGGATTTGTAAATGACTGCAGAATAAGAAGCTGAAGTCGCGATTTTGGCCTGCTAGGGCGTGAGGCCGGCCAGATGGCGTCCCGGCCCCCTCTCATCTCCCTTGCTTCAGCTGCTCCAACAGAGGATGGAAAATAACCCCAGTGGACCCAGGCATCCCTGCCCATGACTCTCAGGCCCCCGTGCCCTTTGGGAGGCTAAGGTATTCCCAGCCCCCAAGCCTTCTGCCACCATGATTTATGTCCCTGTGAGCCTCAGCAGCTGTGAGCCCGGTCCCACCAGGCGGCCTGCTGGGGGGGGCGGCCAGCTTTTGCTTCTCAGCGTGTCTAATTCAGACCAGACATTCAGACCCCACGGGTCTGCGATCAGGCTCCCAGGGGGCCGGGGTCAGAGGGCAGGCCAGTGGGGCCTAGAAACCCGGGAGGCACGGAGGGTGAGCTAGCCGCAAGGCTGGAGACCTGGCCTGGCCTAGGTGGGCCACTGCTCCTGTGTGACCTGGGTGGGTGTCTGCCCATCTCTGGGCCTTGGTTTTCTCCATCTTGGGGCAGCCTGCACACGGCGGACCAGAAGGGCTTTGTGAACTCGGACTGACTGGCCTTGTAGGAGGGAAGGCTGGTAAAATTTAAGAGTTGATTTTTTTTTTTTTTTCTGAATGCTCAGATCTTTTAAGGTTGGAAAAATGCCTGACTCTTTGGGGGCCTACTAGGAGTTAGTCCTTGGTCTTCGCACTTTACCTAAGTTAATTAATACAGACTATTCAACAATTTGTACTATTATTGCCCCGTTTTATAGATGAGGAAATTTAGACACAGGGAAGTTAAAGAACGTGCCCAGGGTCACATGGGGGCTGATAAGCAAGTGGATTTGAACCAGGTTTTCTAGCTGCAGAGCCCAATGAGCTCTCAACCACTGCCCCACAGGTCTTCACCAGGTAGGTACCTAACCCTATAAGGGCCCAGCCAAACCGGGGCTTCCAGAACAGGACGGCAGAGAGCATCCTCCAGCCAGACTCTTTACCCCACCCCCCTCTGCCCAGAGGAGCCCAGGGCCCGGCTGTACCGAGGGCTTCTGAGTCTGGGGGTGTGTCCAGGAAGCTGCGTCTCCCACAGGCTCCCCAGCATTACTGACACTGCCAGAACTGGAGAGGCTCAAACACGGATTCTTGGAGGGTCTAAATGGAAGTCACCAAGGGGGACACCGAGGCCCAGAGCAGGTGAGGCATGTCCCCTACGTCACATACTGAGTCATAGATAAACCAGAACCAGATTCCATGTGTCCCAGTCATTGCCTGGTAACATGTCACAGAGCAGCGGTAAGTATGAGAGCAAGTGTTGTTGACAGGGCTCACTAGTCAGAGGCACCGCTCTCAGTGACTTACACGATGGCCTCACGACAACCTGCATAGGTAGGTACTATTGTCATCCTCATTTCAAGGATGGGAGGTGGGCAGGAGCCGTGATTCAAACCCAGGGGGTCTGGCTCCAGATGCCGTCACCTTAGCCACAGCAAGGAGGCCACAGGACAGAGCTTAACTTCACAGAGCAACTTAAGGGGGTGCGTCAGCCCATCGGTCAGTCAACAAACGTGTATTGACCATGCAAGGCTCTACGGGTGATCAGAGAGTAAGACAGAGGTGGTGCCTGCCTTGTGGAGCCTCCATCAGAAAAGCAGGGTCTGAGCAAACCATAAAGATGTGATGGATGCTTCCCAGGCTTGTGGGGATGTGTGGCTGGGAGAGAGGAAGAGTAAAAATGATGCTTCAGAGATAAGAGAAGGCCTTGCCGAGTGTGAAAAGTTCTGCAAATCGGATGCATCCCACCCCTGCATCAGACGAATGATGGGGCACCTGATGACCCCCGACGGCGTATCCTCTGGGCAGCTCTGTGAAGGGGCGACAGCAGGGCAAGCCTTGGAGAGCAATCACAACTGCGCCTCCGGTCCGGCGCTGCGTGAGCCCTGTCGCTCAGCAACTCCTCCCCAACCCAGTGAGGCGTGGCTCCCCAAGGTCATACAGCCACTAAGTGACAGGCCTGAATGTGGACCAAGTGCTCAGGGTCCAGGGCCCCCCCGCCCCCCCCACCCCCGCTCTCTGCTGCCCTGGGGCTAAATGCTGAGACTCCAAGGCAGAGGCACCTCTCCCCAGGCCTCAGAGCCAGCACAGAGCCCCTGCCCCGCCACGCCTTCTGGCTGCCGTCGTGCTGCAGCATCCCCGGTGCCCCGCACGGTGCCAGCACCCAGTGGGTGCTTCTCAAATACCTGCCAAAGGACCAAGAGGCGTTGTGCTCTCACTCAGGCTGCACGCCAGCCTGCAAAATCCATTTCACCCATTTCACAGATGGGGCTCCAAAAGGAGCAGTGGCCGGGTTGAGGCCCCACAGCTAGAAATGCAACTGGACCCAGAACCCAGCTCTGCAGTTTGTCTGTCTGTAGAAAACCCACGCCGCCTGGAAGCTCGGGAGACACTGGCAACAGGCCTTCAGCCATAGAGGAGAGAGGGATGGGCCCAGACCTCAGGGAGCAGAAAAGGCGCTGACCAGCTGGGAACTCCGTGGGAACGTCTCTCACCCCCCAACCTCACCCCACCCCAATCTGTCCCCCAGGCAGCAGCCAGGGCAAGGCGAGGAAGGGGTCAGGGAGGCAGGCCATGGATTCCCAAGGAGGACATCCCCTCCTGCCCTCTGTGGGATGGTTAAGGAGCCACCCAGGATTTGGCCTGTCTTGCTCTCTCCACCCTCATGCTTCTGGATGTGGGCTCCCCCTTCTCTCCCTCCTTTACTGCCCCCCCAACGCCTGTCCTCCCCTCTCAGCCCAGGCCCACCACCTCCTCCACCCCGACTCTCAGAAAGCCCTGGAAAGGCTGCTTTCTTTGAGACAGGAAGGTGTCCTCAAGTCTCAGGAAGGAAAAACAGTCAAGCTGAACCCACCAAGACCGTCTCCAAGGGGCCGGGGCTGGCGCCTGGCCAGGGCTGACATCACCTGGGAACCGCCGTCGCTGCAGCTGCAACACGCCTCCTGGGGGGACGCGCTTTTGCTATTTAAAATAATAATAATATTAAAAAAAACATTTCCAGTCTGGTGTTTTTAAATGTGCTTTTTATAGTGGGCCCTGGGGTGTGGATGTTTTGGTGTCCCCCTCTGCCTTCTCTTCACGTCCTGATTTTCACACCACACCATGTAGCCTTTGACCGATTCCAGCTGATTCTGGGAATTCTGAGTGGAACCTCTTGCCAGTGTGACCCCTCACAGATTATCTCTTATCTAACGAGATACATTTAATTTTAATTCTTAAAAAAGTGTCAAAACTATTTGCCCGCGGTAACAAATTCAAAAGGTACCTAAGAATGTCCGGTGAACATATGTTTCTGCCCACCTCTCAGGCACCTCCCTTCTGTCCCCTGAGGCAACCTTTCTCTTATCCAGTGCCTACTGGGTGCCAGGCACTCTCCTAAGCAATTGCCTAATAGTAACTCGTTTAATCTTCATAAAAACCTTGTGAGGGAAGGCTTCCATTGGCTATTTTCCTGTGAATATAGCTGAAGATATTCTGTGACCTTACCCTCTCTCTTTTAAAAAACACAAATAGATGCTTTTTATATACCCTGGTCTGCACTTTGCTTCATTTTTTTAAAAATATTGAAATGATTCTATATTGGTGCATAAAGAGGTTCCCCATTCACCTTCATAGCTGCATATTATTCCCTTCGAGAGGAATATGTACCATAACATATTAACGAGTCCACACTTGGTGGATATGAAGGATGTTTCCAAATATTTTTTTTAAATTTTATTGAATTTATTGGGGTGATATTGGTTAATAAAATTATACAGGTTTCAGGTATACAATTCTATAATACATCATCTGTATATTGTATTGTGTGTTCGCCATCCCAAGTCAAGTCTCATTCCATCACCATTTATCCCCCTTTACCTTCTTCTGCCTCCTCCCGCCCTTTCCCTCTGGAAATCACCATACTGTTGTGTCTATGTCTGGTCTTTTCTCTTAGGAATAATGCTGCAATGAATAGCCAAAGTGACTTCTCTAAAAGCACAGACCTCGCTGGTCCAATATTTAAAACTCTCCATCTGCCCTGGCTGGTGTGGCTCAGTGGATTGAGTGGTGGCCTGTGAACCAGAGGGTCGCCAGTTCAGTTCCCAGTCAGGGCACATACCTGGGTTGCAGGCCAGGTCCCCAATAGGGGGCGCATGAGAGGCAACCAATGTTTCTCCACACATCGATGTTTCTCTCCCTCGTTTATCCCTCCCTTCCCGCTCTCTAAAAATAAATAAATAAACTCTTAAAAAAAAAAGTTATTGGCTTCCAGAACTGAGTTCAGGGCACTGATTTTAAGGCTGAATCCAGATGACATTATACCATTAGCTGTCTCTATGTCTCATCCTGCTTTCCTCAATGCCAGGTTCATTCTCAGAGACCCTCTCCTCTTTTAGTGACAAGGATGGCTGCCAGCAGCTCTGGATCATGACCTATCCTTTCAGAAACCCCTTTGGAATGGGCCATTTTCCTTGTAGTTTCAGCAAAAGTCCTGGGGAAGGCCCCCATTGGCCTGCCTTGGGCCACGTGGCCAAATTTATGTCAATCTCTATGGCCAGAGGGATGAAGCATTCTGATTGGCCTGGCCTAGTCAAGTGCCCACCCTTACTGTGGGTGTGGGTTTTGCCTGGCCTGAGCTACAACAGGCAAGAGAGGGGGAAGGATGATTTCCTAAGAGAAAATGGGGAAATGACCACTCTGCCGGCAAAAGCCCCAGATGGCATTGGCAATATCTTAGTTGGAGCACTTGTCACACTGCCTCCAGGAACGTGAGTTATTTTCGCAGCGTATACCTCTCCCCTGAATCCCTGACTCCTCTTGGGGCAAAGTCTAGCACACGGTCAGTGCCGGATGACACCAGCGTGCTTCTTTCCTCCCCTGTGGCCCAGGTCCTTTGTGCACTCAGCTGTGACCTGGTCAGCTTTGGAGGATCCTGCCCCTGGCCTGTGTAGTGGCCTGGCCAACGAAAGCGCACATAGTCTCTAACCCCTGCCCTACTCCTCTGGCACAGGTTGTCCCCACTACAGGGGGACCAGACAGTCCAGTTCTCAGTCCGTGTCATGAGTGTGACCTTGAGAAAGTCCCTTCCCCTCACTACGCCTCAGTGGTCTTTTTTGTTAAATAGGGACCGGGAGAAGCAATTGACCGAGAGGCATTACATCCTCTTCGGCCCATCACATTCTTCTTTAAAATGGGTACCACCTGTGCTGCCAGTTACATAACATTTTTCTTTCTTTAAATGGGCCCTCCTTTAAAAAACATAAAAATATTCATTTCAAAAGGGAACTTAAATCCCTCCATAAATGGAAAACCAGTATCTCATGCCATAAATAGAAGGTAACCATAAAAATAAGTACAATGAAAACAAAACAATGTCATTAAATTCTTGCCAGATCTGGCTGCCTGCAGAAGGCTCCGAGGCGGAGGCCAGCTCTCTGTTATAAAGGGAAGTAAGTGTTAAGAGAGGTGCTAAAAACACACCAGCATTCAACGGAGACTTTCTCCTTAATAACAAGTTGAAGGAGAAATGGAAAGGGAGGAAGGCTCTTGCTCTGGGTTCGCTGCCCTTCAGTCAGGCGTGGCTCCACCTAGCAGCAGCTCAGGTGGGACCTGTCACCGCCAGCCCGCTGTTAGAAAGCAGTGGACCTGGCCGTCTCTTTCCAGGCAGGGGCTGTGCCTCCCCTGCTTGCAGGCCAGGTGGGAGGTCAAGGCCCCAGCCAGAATGAAGCCCAAGTGTGGGGCTCCGATTCAAGCTTCAGGGTAAATGAGAGATGGACAACAAGTCCTTACCAGCTCAGTCCCAGCTAGATCTCACCGCGTGGCCTTGGGCACTGACAATATATTTTTTTTCATTTGCATACATTTGCATGAAGACACTTGAAAAGATCAGAAACTAATAAAAGTGGTGGAAACCAGAAGTGGGAATGAGACTCTCACAATATCCCTTTTTGTATTCTTTAAACCGTATGGATATATATGGTTTAAATATACTCAACTTTTAAATAATAAAAACAAAAATATATTAGTCTGTTTTGTAAGCAGACTTGCTGTTAGGCACCATGAGTTCATTCATTCATTCATTCCTTTCATTTGTTCACTGTCTTATAAACTAATCGATTCAATGAGCATCAGCACAAACCATGGCTGGAGCCCTCTGCTAGGCACTATGGGTTTGTTGTTCATTCAGTCAGCTGATGTTTATCAAGATTCTGTGACTTTGTTCCCTTTGTGGGAATAAATCGGTGGTAACTCCTGTTCTCAAGCAACTCACAGTCTAAAGGGGGAAGCCTGTCGCCTGACAGACAAGTGAGCCCCAGAACTTGTACAAGGTCAGGAGACAGAAGGCTCTACTGTAGAACCTTGCACATTTTTCTGGAAGTGGGGGGCAGCGAGGCAAAAGTCAGGAGTAGAGAGGGTGAGGCCAGACAGTTCACGGGGTCCACATCAGGAAGCCCTGGTGACGGGGGGGAGGAGTTCAGGCACCCTGCAGCAGGCAGCGGGAGGAGGGGTTGTCTTTGATGCTGAGAAGGACCCCACGCAGTACCTGTCCAGCCCTACAAAATGCTTCTCCAGTCCAACCATTCTGTCTATTTCCAGGGCCATCTTTTATTCTGCTGTCATCTACTCTGTAGCCCACTTGCTAAGCTCACCCCTCTATCTTGTGCCCCTCTAGTTTACAGCTGCCAGGGTTCTCTTTTTAAACTTAAAATCTGATATAGTCGTTCCACAGTTTAAACCCTATAATAGCTTGCTCTTAGGACAAATTCCATACTCCTTACTGTGGTCCACAAGGTGTTGTGTGACCCAGCCCCTGCCACCATCGCTGACCTCGTCTCCCACGCTCTCCCTGTCACTGTGCTTCCATCACTGACCCCTATGCTGTTCCTCAGATACGCCAAACACTTTTTACCTCAGGGTCTTCGTACACTCTGTCCTCTCTGCCTGGAATGCGAGAGTCTTTTCGTTCTTCAAGTTTCATCTTAAATATCATACTCTCAGGAAATTCTTGCATGATTTCAAACAGGGATCAGCCAACAATGCCCATATTCTAAATCTGGCCCACTGCCTGTTTTTATAAATAAAGTTTTAGTGGAACACAGCCATAACCATTCATTTACATATTGTCTATGGTTGCTTTCCCACTGCAATGGCAGAGTTGAGAGTTGTGACAAAGACTAGATATCCATCAAAGCCTAAAATAGTTACTGTCTGGTCCCTTACAGAAAAAGTTTGCTGACCCCTGATCTAAAGCAATTCTCTCTTCCCAAGTTTATCTGTATTGTATCACTATGCTTACTGATTTCACAGCACCTACAACAATCTGTAATTATCTTGGTGATGGTTGTTATTGTTGTTTTTGTGTATGTGTTGTGTCTCAAAGAAAATTAGGAGACAAAAACATTTAGAAATCAAACAAAAATTTACCTGAAAAGAAGTGTTACAAGAAGGCTCAGGTTTTAGAACAATATATCACCAAATAAAAAATACTTCAAGGGAAAAATATTACCAAGGGTTAGTCTGTCCAAGCTAGAAAAAAACAGCAATTTTCTCACCTGATTATTATATCTGCAAAGGCAATCACATGTTGTCAGATGGGGTTTCGCAGAAGTGAAATAAAGTAGTTTTTGTTAGGGAGTCAGTAACTCACAGGAAAGGCCCAAGACATCATTTATTTGGGGATTTAGAACTAGACAGAAGAGCCCTGGTTTTTCTCAGGGTACAAAGTTCTTTTATAATCTGATTTTAAACAAAAATGGCAAAGAGTCAGTTTGGCTTCCAGAAATTGTGCATCCCCCAGCCCCGCACCCACTATTAGAACATAAGGCGCATTATAACCTTCCCCCTGAGGCCGGTACAGTGTCTGCACAACTCACCTCTGTGTTACCGATGCCTAGCACAGGCCTGACTCGTATCAGGGAAAGTTGTAAAGGACTTTGAAATAGGAAAAAAAAAACCCACAAATATCACTGGATGTGCTATGGAACGCTATACATCGTCTTCACCACATTTCAGGTTATCTGATTCCACGGTGATCATGACTTTACCTTTGAGCTATCAAACATCTCTGTAAGTTGTAACAAGACTGATCATAATACAAATAATTCTTGTTCGTAGAGATGCAAATAAGTTTTATCTGCTTGAGGTGCAATTGGTTCCCACCAGTCCCAGTCTGCTTGGAAGAAAACAATTTTGCATCTTTAGCAAATTAATTTCAGCGTTCTTCATTTGTGCGCATGTGCATCTTTTCTTTGGATTCTCTTTTGAACCAGTTCTAAAACTTTATTGGTTCCCTCATAAGTTAATGATTTAAATGAAAACTTTGACACATGTTCATTTTATATTTGAACAAGAGGCATGGTTTTATTCTTTTGAAAAATTATCTTCTAACATAATCTCTGTTGTTAAAATATTTGTATAATGAATGCTGGACTGAATAGTCAGTATGTCAGAGCATTCTGTGCTTCTTTGTAGGGCTGATTTAATAATTAATAATAACAGCTATGTGTGCATTTAGTTTTGTATTATCTATCTCTCTTGACCGTAGCTCCATGAGGGCAAGGACTCTTGTCTGGCTTGCTCACCACTGTGCTCCCCAGAGACTAGCATAGTGCCCCCTGACACATATGATTATATATGTATGTATGTAGATTATACACCTACACATGATGCATATGTCTATGTGTACTTCTAGACATATACTTATATACATATACATGCATATAGAGAGAAAGAAAGAATGGACTATGTGTCACCCAGTTTAGAACAGACCTGGACACCTCTATGAAGCCCCCAGTACAAGATAAATGCTTTCTGGAAGAAGGATTCAAACTTTTGGGACAAATTGAATAAATAGAGGAGAAAAGAAAGGAAGGACAAAAGGGAAGGGAAGGGAAGGGAAGAGAGAGGGGGAGAAAGGATGAGAGAGGGAAGGAAAGAAGGAAACCACTGATGGTTTTCTCTGACAGGAATGGGCTCGTGGTATTCAAGACACACACGTCCCCCTTCTCCCCTCCCAGCCTAGGCACTATCTATCCTCACCCATGAGCTAACAGAGGCCAAGGCGCTGTGTGGGCTGCTGAGCACCCACTGAGGAAAGAGCTGTGTTAACTAAGCCATCCTCCCCTGACCTCCATGCTGCCTCCGCCTTTTCAGCCTCTTCTCTGCCCCTTTACCCAGTCCAGCCCTCCTGCGAGTCGCCTTCCTGTGTCTCTCCGCTGTGTCTGGCTGCCTCCCAGACGCCCAGCCTGACCTTTAACCCCCTCCACTTTGGTCATCACCAGCAATAACCCTCTAGCCCACTTGTTCTGATTCCATCAAATCATCAGTCTGCACCCAGGGTCTGAGAGGTCCTCTGTGAGTCTGAGCTAGAAGCTGCCAGGGACATTAGGGTAATTCAAATAGCTCCCTGGCTCTGGACGGGTGGCTCAGTCACTTGGAGTGCTGTCCCCTACACCAAAAGGCTGCGGGTTCAATTTCCAGTCAGGTCACACACCTAGGTTGTGGGTTCAATCCCCGGTTTGGGTGCATACCAGAGGCAACAGATCCATGTCTGTCTGTCTCTGTCTCTCTCTCCCTCTCAAATCAATAAACATATCCTGGGGTGAGGATTAAAAAATTTAGAAGAGGCCCCCGCCCTCAGGGCGCTTGCAGTCTCCTGTGAGAGAGGCCGTCTTTCCCTACAGAGTCTGCACACTGTGGTGGCAGCTGGTGCCCACATGTCTTCTCCTCTCTGTCAGAAACCAAAGATTGCCCCTCATATCCATTCTCCCTTTCTCTTATGGAAATAGAACTTCTAACTTCTAGCCGAACACTTAGCCACACAGAATAAAGACTACATTTCCCAGCCGCCCCCCTTGCCTCTCGCTGTAGCTATGTGACTAAATTCTGACCAGTGGTATGGAAGCAGAAGTGAGACGAGCGTCTGCTGATTCGCGGCTGCCCCTTGCCTTTCCCCCTGCCCGCCGGCGGCGGTGTGGGCAAGCGGGGGTCGTCTGGGCAGCGCAACTCCCTGGGGACGGCAGGACTACAGGACGGAAGGAGCTGGGACCCCAGCTCTATGGTGCTCGTCCCGAATCATTGACGCACAGACTTGAGAGACATAAAAATTCTATGATTCTATGTTCTTGATGTTATTATTGCTTTGGATTTGTGTTAAAACATACGAACCTGTATGTTTCCTATATTCTACATTTTACATTCTCTATTTTCATGGGTCATCCATTTTCTTTGCAATAGAATTCAGACAAGAACAAACATTTTGTGAGTGTCTGCTATGTGCCAGACACTGTTTAAGAGTCTGGGGGTACAGAAAAACCTCCAGTATGATGGAGTATACATTTTACTAAGTGAATAATTGTGTCTAAGTCATGTATGAGTCTCCTCTTTCTTCTCTCTCCGCTCCTTCCCTACCCATCCCCCCTGCTCAGTGACTAGCATAACCATACACCATGCCCAAGGAGTAATGAGAGAAAGCCATGGAAAAAAGGTAGAGTTTGTGGCTGGACTATATTTAAATCCTAGCTTAACCTCCCAGAGACTCAGTTTCCTCATCTGTAAAATAGAAATAAAAGTAATTACTTAGTGTTTCTGTGGGTGAAGGACAAAATGAGATATGTGTGGAAGGCATATAGCACAGTGTTAAACACATAGTCTATGCTCAATAAAATGTGGCTGTTAGAGTAATCACGATACTATTATTAATTGCTTGAGTAAAGGTAATAAGGACATACTAGGGGTTTCTTTTTTGATCCAGCTTTACCTAAGAAGCCCATATCTAAGTGTCCCTCACCTCACTTTGTCCTTATCTTTCTCCCTCCTTCCCAAGGCCAGGCTTTTATTCCCTTGTCAAGTCCTTGCCTGGCCTAGGACCCCTGCTGGCACTGCTCCCTGAATGGAAAGCTCTGCTACCCAACCTGCAGCCTGACCCCGCAGCAGCAGTGGCACTCTCCCACGGCTGGAGGTGGGCTTCTTCACTGACGTGTCCTCCCAGATTGGGGAAGTGGAAACAGGGCCGTCTAGGTGGCCGGAGGTCTGGTTGCAAGTCTCTGTCCCATTGCTGACTCTCAGTATGGTTGTGCCCAGCCTCTTCCTCACATTAGGACTCAGTTTTCCCCCCACGAATACACCAGTTGAACTTCCACTCATCCCTCTAGACCCAGTTCAACTGCCACCCTCTTTGTGAACCTTTTCTTCATTCCCTCAGGTAGTGTGTGGCTCTCTTCTCTGTGTTCTCCCCCAACCGTGCGCGGTGCAATCATTCCTCTGTCTCAGCTGCCATCAGCTTATGTATAACTGCTGGCTTGTCTGTCTTTCCCTACTAGATTCTGAACTACTGGAGGACAGATTGTAATTTACTTAGTCTGTATCCCTAGTACAGATTACTTAACAGGTGATATGAAAAATGAAACACATGAATGGATGCCTGGATTGATGGATACAGAGGGACAATAAAATGGTTACATGAATTGTATGTGGTTATATAGATGTAAGATGCATAGACATTGAGAGATGTGGCTAATAAAAAATGTTTAGGGAAAGAGTGAATGAAGGATGGATAGTGAATGGAAGATGAATAAATAAAGAATATCCCCTAGCTGGTGTGGCTCAGTGGATTGAGTGCCAGCCTGCGAATCAAATGGTCACTGGTTCTATTCCCAGTTGGGGCACATGCTTGAGTTGCAGGCCATATCCCCAGTAGGGGGCGCACAAGAGGCAACCACACTTCGATATTTCTCTCCCTCTCTTTCTCCCTCTCTTCCTCTCTCTAAAATAAATAAATAAAAATCTTTTTAAAAAAGAATAAATGAAGAATAAATTGGTGAATTGATGATTGGCTTGTGAATGATAGATATGAAGAAATGAATGAGAAAAATATGTTGGATGGATGCTTGATGTATGAGAATGGTGGATGGATAAATGACCAATGGAATAATATATGTATGTATGGATGGATGGGTGGATGGATGAATTGATGGATGGATGGATAGATGAGGGATAAATAGATGGATAGATGCATGAAGAATGAATGGATGAGGAACTAGTGAATGCAGAAGAGAAGGTGGGATGGCTATTAATGATTATAATAGTAGGCAGATGAATGATGGATAGATGATAAATAGATGGAATAATGATGGGTGGCCCGCTGAATGGCTGTATGGATGATAAATAGATTGATGAGGGATGGATACGTAGATGGATAGCGGTTTGGTGGTGAATGCATGATGGTGGGTAAGGAAGAGATGACAGGTAAAGAATAAATGGGTATTTGGCTGAATGGATGGTGAATGGATGATGAATGAATTGTTGGCATTTAAATGAATGAATGAAAAATGGCTAAGTGATAGCTGGATAGACTGATGGATGATGGGTGAATAGTTCATGAATAGATGTGTGTGTTACCAATGAATACTTTTTTTTTTTAATCTTCTCCCAAGGATACATTCATTGATTTTAGAGAGAGAAGAAGGGGAAAAGAGAGAGAGAAAGAAAAAGAAACATTGATGTGAGAGAAAAACATTGGGGAGTTGCCTCCCATATGCACCCCAACCAGGCCCAAACCGGCAACCTAGGTATATGTTCTGACCAGGGATCAAAAACCCAAAATCTTTTAGTGCACGGGATGACATTCCAACCAACAGAGCCACACCGTCTTGGCACCGTGGATATTCTTTGACGATCCTTCTAACCCTGATATTTTGTGAGTCCACTCTCCAGGGAAAGAAATGAAACAAATATTTGATGTGGTTCCAGAGCCAGGCATCTTCACAGGCACCTGATTTATGTCATCTCAAGAAACCACTGCAACAATCCTGCAAGGCAGGTATTGTTATGCACACTCTACAAATGAGGACAATAAGGCTCAGGGGAGGACATGATTTTCCCAAGCCTGACTCCGCTTTGCCCCTTTGTCTGTTTTCTCCTTCTTCCTCTAGTGGTTCCTCTTCCTCTGCTAACAATTTGCCACGTCCCTGCACTATTCACGGTTCGCCTCATCCAAGAGCCTCTTCACACCCTGGCCCCCAGGGATCTCTCTGTTCCACGCTCGAGGCCTCCTAGCCCTGCCCTTCTCTACCTGTCGCTTGGTTCCTGCCATGATTCACAATCTTCAGCAAAACAAACATGTATTAAACCTTCATCATGTGCATTGAGTGCAGTGCTCTACATATACTACCTCGTTTAATTTCCATGTGAGCCCTAAAGGTATTTATCATTATCCTCATTTTAAATGTGAGGAAGTCAAGCCTCAGAGATGTACAGTAACTGGTCCAAGGTCACCAGCTACTTAGTGATTCGTTATCCATGTTAGCTTAAGTGTGTATATATGTGTGTGCCCATGTATTTGGGTCTTGTCTCTCCACAGATTGGGGCAGAGACATTTTATCACACTTTTCCTGAGCTCCCTCCAGTGTCAGACACCGAGGAGAATCACAGAACATCAGTGCAGAAAGAGCCACCATGGACATTGTGAAGTCCAACCCCTTTATGGCCCCAGCGAGGTCACCAGAGCTCAGAGAAGGCGTACACAATGCTCAAGGCAAGTTGGTGGCTGGGCTGGGACCTGAGCCTCAGCCTTGAGCCTCAGTGCTCAGCAAACATTTATGGAGAAATTTTAGCCTCCTGGAACTGCTGGGCTAGGCATCATCATCATCATCATCATCATCATCATCATCATCATATAATAGTAGTAAAATGTGAAGCAGATATAACTGTCAGCCCACACTCAAAATAAATAGCCTCTATTCCACTGGGTAGTAGCAGCTTAATCCTTCTCAGTTCCAGGTGTCTTCTGTCTCTTTATTCCCCTCAGTCACTTATTCCCCCACTTCCTGATTTGTGCAGAAAGGGTCCCGGTCCAGGGGGCCTGCACACTCACTCAGGCATCGAGGTTTGTGGTTTCCTTAGGTTCGACCTGGAGCAGTGCCACCTGGGTCTTGCTATCTGGTCCCTCGAGATTACCCCAGGCTTCTGTGTCCTTCCTTCAGGGTCACTGCGCCGCATCTACATGTTCCGCAGTTTCCTATATCTGCCTCTCTGTATTACTTGGGATGCTAATTCAGCTGCTGTAACACAAGCCAAACTAACTGTGTCCTAAATAAGATAGAAGTTGATTTCTCTCATTAACTGGTAGAGGGTGAGCAGTCCAAGCTGATATGGAGTCCCGTGGTGCCAGAAACCCTAGTTCTTTCCGCTTTGTTGCTCTAACATCTTTCACATGTAGCTTCCATCTTGTGGACTTAGACGGCTTCTCAAGCCCTGTCTACCATGTCAAATTCTAGAAATGGGAGGAAAGAAGCCCTTTTTGTCTTTAAATACATGACCCAAAAGTTGTGCACACCATTGAGTTCACATACAGATCCTTTGTCAGAACCTGATCCTTTGTCAGAACCCGGTCCTGCAGCCACACCTAACTGCAAGGGGGGTTGGGAAACGTAGTCTTCAGCCGAGGGGCCATCAGCAGCTGCAGAAGGAAGGGAAGTCAGATCACCGCTACGCTTCCCTCTCCCCACCTCCCAGATAATCTTTATCTCATTTCCTAACCAGAAAAACTAATTTGACTCATCTATTCTTCTTACTCTACTAGTTATGGCAGAAATTGTATACCCTCAAATTACTCAGGGCTTTGGCTAAACTTCCATGCCTCTTGCAAACCAGAAGTTTTGGCCTTAGAGACTAAGAAAATAATTTCTTCCTTTTCTGCCCCATTATCCTCTCTCTAAGGTAACAGAGGCCACTAACAAATAGGGGAAAGGTAAGGTGCACCCAAAAGTGCAGGAAATGCCTTCAATGTTACCAAATGTTTTACAGCTACAGATAAAACTCAGACATCTCCCTTTCCTGCTAAGTCTTCTGATGGCTTCCTCTGACCTTAGACGCTTAGTCTAAAATTAAGCCTCCTCAAGAGCCATTCTCTGCCACCCTATTTTTTCCCTTCATAACAGACATCACAATATGTAAGTGAATTCATGTACTAGAGCTTGTAAGATTCAAAAATGTTTGAGGTCAAAGTATAGACATGGGTGGAGATTTTCCCAGTGGATGCCAGCGGGGGAGGCAGGCTGGGGGCCGGATGTGCGCTATGGCTTCAGATATACCAGTCACGGACCCCCTCTCATCCCCAACCAATATTGAGATGCCCCCACCATCCAGGACTAAACACCCAGGAAAAAAAGGAGGAAAGGAAAAGCTCGACTCATTCTATCATGTTCAGATCTAAAATGGCTGGACTTTTTCTATTTCATTGAAGTTTGCATTTTCTGACATCAGGAAAAATAGGAGCTCAGGAGAAGCAAAATTCAGTTATAGAAAATGGCGCGTTTTATTTCTTGCATACCTGAGTTCATGGCTGATGGGTGTGATTTAGCCATACTAGAATGATGTCATTCTGGAACCACCGATGGGTTAACTTATAAAAATGTGTAATCACAGAGTTAATATAGTCAATCTTAGAATCACATAAGGTTAGAATCATAAACTCTATTTGGAAAGAACATTAGAGATTGTCTTAGTTTGGGTTCCCCTGAAGTTAGAGCCGGAGACCAGGATTTGGGTAGCAGTAGCCCAGGAAGCCAGAGGAATCCGGGAGAGTGAGACAAGGGAAGGGAAGTAAAGGTGAGTTAGTGAGCCAGTTTCCGATACAGGCAACCAGCGTCCTATCTCATTCAGACCATCTGAGCAACCAAGAGGAATCACCTCCAACGGGTAGAAGGCTGAGAAACTTATGCACCAACTCCTACCCTCGAGTGATTAAGGGTTTCCCCAGGCATGTCAGCTCCTCCCAGATCCTGGTTGAGAGAGTTCCCAAGGCTTCAGAGAAGCCATAAGACTGACAGGCACTTGAAATGAGAGGCTGTCAGAGTGCTGGAAAGTACTCACAGTAGCTACAGCTAAAGTTAGCGGTGGGTTGAGGGAATGAGGTGTAGGAACACCAATAATGAGTAATGGTCCAGTTTCACCCCAGAATAAGAATCCCCTTCTAAAGGCCTAGACTGGGAGTCTACAGGCTGCATCAGTATGGAGCGATTCATTTGGTTTCAATAGCACCTTGTTAAATGAAATTAGACTCAAAGTCCTCTAAAAGGAGGCTCATGCAGTTTTCATTTTGTCATAGGTCCCACCACTCTCTATTGCTCACATGCCTTCAGGTTTCTGTTACCTGCCTGGCCCCAGAGGCATGTGGCTTTCAGGGCCCTGCAAAGCACATCTCATCAGCTACAGGGTCCTTAAGAAGACCTTTGTCTCACATCTGTATCTCCAGCTCTCTGACACACACACACAGCTGGCCCATGATAGGGCCAAATAAATGTTTGCCAGTGAATGTACTGTAGCCTCTGCTTGCATTTTTCCCTGCCTGGGAGCTCACTCCTTTCAAGGCTGCCCGTTGTATTGTCTGCTACCTGCCCCACCCCCTTCTGCCCGGCCCCCAGGCATTCCCAGTAGGGACGAGGGGTGAAACTCCCTGCTTGGGGTGAGCAGCAGGTTAATTTCCTCCTGGAGCTTCCCTCAGCAAACAATGAGACAATGGCCAGCCGGAGGTGGCCTGCGTAAGACAGCTGAGGAGGGGAAGTTGTAATCTGTGCTTGAAGCCAGCAGGCGGCAAAGGGGCCAGAACGGCAGCCTGAGCCAGACCGGGCCCTCCACCCAGCCAGCCCCTGGGACCTCAGCAGGCCCCAACCTGAAGGTCACCTGAGTCGCCCTTGAGGAAAACAGCCACAAACCATCATCCTTGAGTAGAAAACACGGATGGGTGGGGCTCACCCCTATACCCCCACCCTGTCCAAGTGGTCTTGTTTCCTCTTTGCATAACCCCATCTGCCCACCTTCTGGGCCCCGCTGGCAGGCAGACATCCCAGACAGACACCATCTGATTCTGGCTGTCTGACCTTGGGGCGTGTTACTTAACCTCCCTGTGCTTTATCTGTAAACAGGGAATAATACCACCTCCTTCCTCTGGTTGTCAAGAGGATTCCATCCCTCCATTTTTCCAACAGGCATTTATTGAGCATCTGCTATGTGCTGGCACTGTGTTGGATGTTGAGGACACAGTTGTGAAAGAGACAAGGTGCCTGCCTTTGTGGAATACACAGTCTTAACATGGACAGAGTCAATAACCAGGAAATTGTCCCAATACGTGAAACCACGCCAGTGACAAGTGTTACCAGGAGAGCAGACAGCACCATTTAGACCAGGCATCAGTGAACCCAACCGAGGCAACAGGCCAGTGTGGGCTTCCTCTAGGACCAGACAGCTGAGTTAAACAGGGAGTAAAAGTTGACTAGGCCAAAGGGAAAGGGCACAAGGAGCAATGGAAAGGCCTTCGTGCCAGAACAAAGTTGGTACTAATGAGAAGGGCTGGAGGCCTGCACCCCTGGGACAGGAGTTTTTTCTCTATCTGGAGAGCAAAGGGAAGCCACCGAAGGTTCCAAAAGAGTGACTTGGTCACACTGGCTTTCAGCTGATGCACAGAGGGGTTAGCACAGTGCTCAGACAGGGGGTTCCCATCCCAACAGAAGGGTCCTGTCCAAGCACCTCATGCCTGACAAACCACTGCTTCCTCAAACCTCCTCATCTCCACAGGGGCTGAGACTTGCGGTGCCCACCTCACAGATGAGGAAACTGAGGCTCAAGGCAGGGGAGAGAAGGCTGTATGAATGAGCATACCAGCTGGGTCCCAGCTTCCTCTGGGGAAGGGTCAGTGATTGGCAGGGCATCCTGAGATGACAGAAAAACTCAGGAGGACCCTGCCCCCCGCCCTACATACACATCTCAGGGTGGCTCCTTGCTCCCCTTCCTTTGTCCCAGAGGCTTCCCTAAATCCAGCTCTGTGCCCAAAAAGGGAAAAGGGCCACAGATAACTGAGATATGCCCATCCAAGCTTTCATAACCCGACATGTCCCCAAGAGCTGAGCAGCCTCGCTTAAAGCCACACCCACACCCAGGTTCAAAGACAGCCTTTGGCTCTGCCACCAGTGCCTCTCCCCCAAGAGAATAGCTGCATTCCACGGAGACTCACAAAAAGAGCAGCTCCCACCATGGAGAGCTGCGGCTGTGCCTCTCAGGGTCCTTCCTCTGAGCTATCCATATGCTATGAGCCCCGCTTTACCGAGGAGGACACTGGGGCACGAGGAGGGAAACCTGTTGCCCATGGTCCCAGAGCCAGCAAGAAGCTATGCCGGGTCCCAAGCAGATTGGCCTCCCAGCTGGTGTTCCACATACACATCTCCTGTAGGACCCCCAGGTGACTCACTTTACAAACCGTGTCACTGAACAATCAGAGCCACTGGTGGCTTCTCATGAATCAAGGGAAGTCCTGGCCTCAGCCTACAGGTCCCACGCTTCTCTCTGCTCATCTCCCACTGTGCGTAGCCTTTCCTTCCCCCACTCGCTCCCTTGCTCACCTGGCGAGAGCCTTCAGCACACACTGCGCCCCCCCCTTCATGCACGTCACCCCGGCAGAGGCCCTCCCTGACTCTACACCTGCTTTATGTTTCCCCACAGTAGTCATCTCTGCCTGACCCCACAGGGGGTGTTTATTGTTGGGTATTTGTGAGCCCGAGGAGGCAGCGAGGACTCGGCTTCCTGCTCACAGCTAAGCCCCAGTGCTTGCAAAATGGTAAGTGTTCAACAGGTATTTGTCACATGAATGAAGGAAGGATGGAAGGTCTCCAGTTTCACTCCTGCCCAACGACATCCCCAAACCTGCATCCCCAGCTGCCCCTAAACATCCCACTTGCTGATGCTGCCCTTGGGGTCCAGGAAGGGCCCAAGCACACCAGCGCCTCACTGGACTGGCCACCAAGTTTGGTGGGTCCTGATCACAAGGCTCCACTCTAACGGGCAAGGAAAGCAGAGCTCAGTGAGACCATGTGGCCTGTCCAAAGTCACAGAGGCATGACTCCCCAGGAGGGTGCCTCAATGCCCATCACTACAGCAGCCGGAGGTGCCTCTGTGCCCAGGGCCAATGTAATGGGAATATGGAGGCTCCAGCTCACCCCCTTTCTCCAGAGAATCCAGCTATGTTGGGGGGCAGGGTGTTCCTCTGCCGCCAGCAGCTCCCCTCCTCCCAGCACTGGGACTCCAGCTCCGTGTGTTCCAGGAAATCCAGGCCACATTTCCCTCCAGGAGCCGCGCCCAAAGGGACCCTCTGGGGAGAGACAGAGCCTTTTTTAGGAAAAGGGGGGTGAAGGTGGGGGGTGTGGGAGAAAGAGTCACCAAAAAAAAAAAAATTGTGGCCAGGCCAGGAATGTGCCTGGGTGAAACGGAGCCAAGCCTCCTGTTGCATCCACAGCTGTGCCGACCAGGGTGGGGTGCAGGGCGCAGGCAGGGCCGGGTCACTCTCAGGACAGGACACCAGCTGCCAACCTGCTCCTGGCAGGCCTGCCGGCTCCCTTCCTCCAGCCGGGCGGCGGGGAGAGCTGGGCGAGCACCTGGGTCAGGAGTCGGGGCCCTGGGCTCTGCCAACCCAGCCCATTCTTCAGCCGGGGCCTCAGTTTCCCATTTGTACAATGGCAAGATGTGGAGAAATGCTAAAATAGGGTAACTTTTCAGTAAGAGACCCAGCGAATAAAAAGAGAGACAGCCACATTTGTTAGCGGGGTTTAATCTGGGGTCCCAAACTCAGGGACTCTGTGAACTTGGATGGGAAAAATAACAACTTTATAGTCACTAACCTCTAACTAAGATGCAGCATGTCCTTCAAATGTGCATGGGAACCCTGAGCCACAGCAGGGCTAGCAGGAGCCTTGCCACAACAGAAGTTGAAGACACCATTGCGTGACAATACAGTGGTTGCAGGCACCTCCACAAACTGTTTATGCTCCTCAAGACCTGAGACCTGCACCCACACCTTTGATTTAATGTGCTGTTAAAGAAATGCATCCATTCCAGCATCAAAACCCTTGTTATGATTACAGTAATAACATTCCAGTAGAGTGGGCTTCTTAAAGTGTAATCAGGCACTCTATGTGCTTAAAAAAACTGATTATGAGAAGGGGTCTATCCTGTCATCAGATGAAGGGGTATATGATACAAAAAAGCTAGAAATCTCCTCTTTATATGCAGCCATTTTTATTGTTAAATGGGGAAGTCCTCTGTATACTGACTTGGAACAATGTCAAAACACAGTGCAAAGCACAGTCCAAAAAGCAGGATGCACCAGCGTCTGGGTAAGAACCAGGCGGGATGCCTAAGCTTGCTTGGTGCAGGGAGCCCCAGACCTTAACCCGAGTCCGAGTTCGAGTCCGAGGAGACCCGGCCCTCCGCCCTCCATCCCTCGAGCCCTGTTTTGTTTTGTTTTCCCATATGCATACATATTCAGAAAGAGCCAAGTTTCTGTGAAGGTGGCTGTGCTAGAGGGGGAACCAGTTTTTGAAACTTTCCAAATCCCCACATCAAAACAAAGCAACTAGGCAGGAAACCAGAACCAATAGACAAGATTTACAAAGAAAACTAGATGACAAAGTGTCCCCACAAGTCCCAAAATACATGTGGGTGGAGACAAATCTGCACATTATTAGGGTTGTGTGGGTGCCCACTCCCACCATGAGTATTCACTGGTTTGGGGGACACGGGAAATAATAATAAGGTCTCAGCCTCTGCCCCAGGACCCAAGATTAGTGGAAGACACAGTCACAAAAGCTTGTGACAAGAGTAATTCGAAGAGTTTGAGACTCCGAACATGTATAAAGGAGCCTATGTTTGAAATATTTCATGGCAAAAACAAAACAAAGAACAAAAGAAGAAAGAAGGGGAGAAAGAGGCTGGTAGACAGACAGACGTGCTGCTATCTCCCCCTTTGAGGCGCAGATCCGAGGCCACAGGTGGCCTCTGAGGCCCGCTGTCCACTCACGTAAGCTCTTGGGGAGCTCCCCAGCCCCCAGCCCTGAGCTCGGACATCAGTGCCCACTACCCAATGTCTTCGTCTTCCTTTTCAATGAATCATGTGTTTGTGGACTGAAAGGCAGGGTTATCCCAGCCAGGAAGTCTTTAGAGTCATCAGCATGGAGGCAGACCCTTAAAGCGGAAAAAACACAGCTCTCAGAGGCTGGAGGCACAAGTTTGAGCCCCAGGCTGGCCACATAATTCACAGTGTGATCTCACCCTGATCTCAGAGGCGCAGACAGAGGGCTGCTAGCTGCCAGGGCTCACCAGGTAAACCTGCAGACGCTTCTGGACTCCCCTGTGGGTTTCTCTGCTGGGAGGAAACGGAAGTCCCTGGCAGCCACTAGAGGTCGGGGTAAGGACGGGGCCTTACACCCTCTCCCCTCAGGCCCTCCAGGTACTCAGGCAGCACGCCCCTCCCGGCAGGACAAGAACAGAGCACTCAGGACCTAGCCACACTTCTGTGCACGCTGAAGAGCAGCCATGCAGGCAGGAATCCTTACATTCATTTTACAGGTGAGGAAACTGAGGCTTAGAGAGGGGAAGAAAGACACCTGAGTTCCCATAACCCTAATGTGCTTTGATCCAGGCCGCTTGTGGCCCCTCCCCACCCGCCTGTCCTACCCCCCCATCCCCTGCCCGCAGCACCGTGCTGGCAACCTGACTTCACACCAAGCCTGGAGGCCCGCTCAGGGGTGCGGCTGACTCCCTGTGAGCCGGACTATTTTTAGTGTCGGCAGCGGGGGCTAAGGGCCAAAGCCAGGAGTGACAATGGGGGGAAGGGGGTGGGGCTGCTGGCGGCCGCCCCCGCACCCAACAGCCGCCCCATTTCCTCGAGGAACCAGGCCGTGCACAATACAAGGAAAGCCGAGTGGGGAGCGGCTGGGGACTCCTTGGGGGGGGGCGCTGACCTGGCCCATCAGGGCAGCGGGGGGCCGGGAGGGGCCCTCCAGACCAGGGGGAAGTGGACCATTAGTCCAGCTGCCTGGTCCTGCCAGAAGAGATCGTTCGTGCTCTGCACAGTCACACACACACACATTCATTCTCTCTCACGCGCACTTCTCTTAATCTCTCACACACACATTCTCTCATGCAATAATCACACTCATTCTCCCACATCCACTGACACTCTGACGTATTCACACTCATTCTCTCTCACGCTCACACTCACTCGCACACGCTCATTCTCTCTCTCTCTCTCTCTCTCTCTCTCTCACACACACACACACACACACACACAGGGGTCTTTTATTCGCTCCTGGGCCAGGACATGGTCCAATCCAGCCTAGAGGCAGAGAACTGAGCCCTGGGGGCTCAATGGAGTGAGATTCTCCCAGAGGCTGAGTGGGAGTTGATTTGGGGGCCAGCTGGGAAATGCTGTCATGAGCACCCCAAACGTTTTGTCAGGGCCCTGGCCTCCTGCGGAGGGATGTCCCTGCTGGGGAGGTTCCCAGCCTGGGGCTGAGGCTGCCAGACAAGTAGGGGAGGGGAGTCTATGTGACCCGAACGGGCAGGTGGTTCCCCATAGCCCGGTAGTACGGGCTCCTTCCTTGCCCCTCTAGAAAGAGAACTCCTGTTTCGCCTGGGCAAGAGCCCCGGCTGAACTTGATGTCTGAGGTTCCCCCATGTCCTCCCATGGCTTAGGGTAGAAGAGGGCTCCTCCCCCGGCCCCATGCCGGCTCTTCGAGCCCCACAGACTGAGCTCTGACCAATGCCTCCTCTCCATGCCCCGTTGCGAGCCATGCCAGGGTGCCCTCCTCTGTCTCCTGTTCTCCTACCACCATTAAAGCTCTGAGAGCAAGGATAGTGATATCCATGTTTGCCATCACGTCCTCCAAACCAAGCAAGTGCCTGGCGCATAGTAGCTGTGCAAAAAATACCTGTGGCATGAAATCCTTGGCTCCTCCTGGAGGCCTCCCCTCCCTCCCCGCACCTCGGGCAAAGTTATCTCATTGGACCTTCTCAACGGCCCGGCCCGTGAGGCAAGACATACTCATCCCCACTTTAGGGAGGAGGAAACTGAGACTGCAGAGGGGTGTGGTTTGCTGAGGATCACACAATGAGTAGCAGAAGGAGTCACTTCTAGAGCTGGGGTTCCCGGCTGTGTCCCTGGAAGCCCACACCCGCCCCTGGCCATCAGCTCCTGAGCCTGAAATGAGTATTTTCTACATGGCCGGCTGGGGTTCCTGCCATAGCAGGTCAACTGAAAGATGAAAGCGATGGTGGGGTGGAAGAGATGGGATGGGACTCTACAATAGACGTATGTTAGAGATGACACCACCAGGGCCAGCAGGTGGACAAGAAGCAGGGAGGAGGTGGGAGGAGACCAGATGTCCTTAGGTGTTGGGTGGCCCTTTTACTGAGTCAGGAAGAAATGCAGGAGGAGTAGGTTAAGGCACAATTGAGGGACAGCTGGATGGATATCAGCATCTGGAGCTCAGGGGAGAAGCTGGGTCTACATTTTAGATCTACATTTAAAGGTTATCAGGATATGGGTGGACTAAAGTCACAGAGCTGGGTGACATCGCCTGGGAGTGAGTCCCTGGAGGAGAGAAAATGGCAGAGCTTTACTAAGAGTAATCGATGCTGGCGAGAGTGAGAGTGTGTCCTTTAGGGGTGGCCTGCCCTGTGAGTGAGGGCTTCTTCCACCCTCCCAGGACCCACTCAGACTGGGTTCTCCTTCCCATGGGAGGGAGCTGCACCTAAGGCCCAGGAACAGAAAGCAGAGGATTTTTGGACATGTACTGAGGGCAGGCTCTATACTGAACAAAAAGCCCAACTGACCCACTAGAGGCCTGTAAGCAGTATTAGAGGAATAATACCAGGCAATAAAAAGAAACAGACAGCCGATACTTGCAATAATATGATGAATCTTGGAAACATTAAGACAAACGAAAGAAGCCAGGAATGAAACAATACATGCTGTCTGATTCCACTTACCGACTTCTGCCATGCATAATACACTAAATTCTAGAAACAAGCGCGACAGTGACAGAAATCAAATTAGTGGTGGCCTGGGCCCAGGAAGTAGGGTTGGTGGGTGAGGGGCGGCAGGGTCCTTTGGGGGTGATGAAAATGATCTGTATCCTGATTGGGTGGTGATTACACAGGGCGTACATTTGTCAAAATCCAGGGAAAGACACACTTAAGATGGCTAACCTTGAGTACCTTTGATTTTATGTTAATTATCTCCTAATACAGTTGTTTAAAAAAAAAATTAGCACCATGCTCTCAATCTTCAGAATCTATGACCGCTTACCAGTCAGACTGAGTTCTTTCTAGTAATGAAGGGTACCTCCTTCCAGATGGTCTGGAAGTCCCAACACTGAGGTTGCATTTAGGCAGCTACCAAATTTATTTCCAGGAGCAGAGAGTGCTACAATGTGAATGCAGGCTGCTATTTATTGAGCACATAACTGTTCACGGGTAACTCACTTTTCCCAGCACCCAGTGAAGTGGGTGCTCATATTATCTCTACTCCACAAAAAAGGAAAAAAGTGGAGGGAGAGGGATCTTGCTCAAGAATCACACAGCTGGCCCTGACTGGTGTGGCTCAGTGGGTTGGGCGTCGTCCTGCAAACAGAAAGGTCACCTGTTTGATTCCTAGTCAGAATACATGCCTGGGTTCTGGGCCAGGTCCCCAGTTCGGGGCATGCAAGAGGCAACCACTCTGTTTCTCTCCTTCTTTTCCTCCCTCTCTTCCCCTCTCTCTGAAAACAAACAAATAAAATGTGTTAAACAAAAGATGACAGAGTCGGTAGGGGGAGAGTTGGGGTTTGAACTCAGCCTTCACTCCCCTCCACGTGAACAGTGCTGGAGCCACTGTTCTGCCTTCCAGAGTGTTCCCTCTTTTTCTGGCATCAAGTGCTCCCCACCCCGTCCATAAAACAAAATCAAAGAAGGGGCACAGGCACGCCCTCCTTATAAGGCAGTTGGGAACTGGTACCTGGGGATGTCCAAAGGGACTGGAGCTCCCGGGGGAGCTTGTCATCATGTTCCCCTCAACACCTGCAGCCAGCTTGTTCCTCTTCCTGGCAGTGTGACCTGGGGCTAGGACCACCACATGTCCCTGTTCATCTGCAAAACGAGGATAAAAACACTACTTACCCTTAATGGGTACAGGGTGTTCTTTTGGCGATAAAATGTTTCAAAACCAGACAGAAGTGGCAGTTGTACAACATTGTGAACGTACTAAATGCCACTGAATTGTCAACTTTATATGGTTAATTGTATGTGACTAAATTTTCACTCAATAAAAAAAGAGGGGGAGAGATAATCTATGTAAATATAAATGGACATATACATTAAGGAAAAAACTACCCACCTTCAAAGTTACAGCCAGGATTAAAAGAACAGTAAATACCAAGCACTTAGAATAGTGCCTGACGAGTAGTAAGCATGCATGACATTTTTATTTCCCTTCATATTTAGTGTTCCTGATTGTTGGCCAAGCTGCTGTCCTTGACGACAGCCAGCTGCACAAGCTTCCCTGTGCTGCCGGCTTCAGCCCCTGCCGCTCCTGTCCACCCTCACCTTCTGTCACTCACGTCACCCACTCACCCACCTCCATCCCCGCTGGCCTCTCGGCCTTCCAGCCTCCTCCCTGCCAGGCGTGCTCCCGCCGCAAGGCCTGCACGCTGACTATTCCCTCTGCTCGGAACCCTCTTCCCCTAGATTCCCACGGCTGCTGCCTCACTTCCTTCAGATCTCTGCTTAAATGTCACCTCCTCAGAGAGGTCCTCCTTGACCACCCTCAGAAAACAGCTCTGCTCCACCCACTCGTCATCTACTCACTGGCTTTACAGTCTGATGTGTGATTGTACACTGATTTGTGTTTTGTGTTTTGTTCATCTCCCCCACAAGATTGGCAGCTCCCTGAAGAGGAACGGAGTTTCTCTTCAGAGGGACTTTGTTCACTGTTGGGAACCCAGCCTGGCACACAGTGAGCCCTCCATAGATATTTGTTGAACAAATGAATGAATGAACGAATGAATGAACAGATGACAACATGCCGCGGACAGTGTCCATCCGGTCATTCAGCTGGGCTTGGTGTGAGAGCCACTGAGGACACGGGCCCTGGGCGTGCCTCGGGGACCCCAGGATCACCTAGCACAGCAGTGACGGGGACCTCCGTTGAGGAAAAACCTCTGCGCAGTTCAGGATCCTTCTACCTGTGGAGTCTGGAGTGTCAGGGGTCTGGGACCAGAACCCTAGTCCAAGGGCCTGGGCTGCCCCCACCCCACCCTACCCCTGTCCCCTGGGGCTCCAGGCTCTGCTTCCTCCCCTTGCAGCTGTTCCCTCCACCCCTCAGCCTCTTCCTTTCGTCCTCCTCTGGGCTCTAGCTACTTCTCCTCAGGCCACTATCTTTCCCCTCAGCTGCTGGTGGGGGAGGGAGAGGAGGAGGCACCTTCCTCCATCCTCTCCCCCCCCCTACTCCTGGCCTGGGTCCTAAAGCCTGCCTTCCCCTCAGGCTCAGCACCCTACCCCTGCCTCTCTCCTCACCTCCAGCAGCTTCCAGGGGGCAGATATGGGGAGCAGGGGACAGCAGGCGTGGCCAGAAGAGCCTCCGGTCCCTTCACAGGCCTCTTAGCTTGTTGTGTGACCCATTTTGCTGTGTGACCCATCTCTCCACTCAGATGCCAGCTGGGGAACTAGGCTGTGTTCTAGACCCAGTTCTGCACTTGCTCGCTCTGTAGCCTTAGGCAAAGTTACTTAGCCTCCCTGTGCCTCAGAATGTGTCTTCACACGATGCAATGCAATAATGTGGAAGGACTTTGGAGATTACAAAACCCTAAACCACCCTCAGCTGTGTATTTGTGCCATGTTTCTGACCCAACGAGCCCAGAACTCTGAGGAAGAACCTCCCTATGCTATCGCAGATATTATCTACCATCTCCCTTATCATTACATGACTGATGACATCTTCAGGTTTCACAAAAGCCACAGTCGAGGCTCCATTTACTCTGAGACAAGAGTCAAGTCCCAGAGGACACTCTAATACAGCACCAGCTAAGCCCACCATCCCCCAACAGCCTCACACTGATCCAAAACAGGGAAGAGTCATTATTATTCCATTTTACAGATTTGGAAGCTTCAGGCTGCCTCCCCAAAGCCCAAGCTCTGTTGCTCTTCCTGGCTGACACATCGGAGGTGTGGCTAGTCCTCCATACCTGTACCCACCGTAGCACCCTGGGGACTCCTTTGAGCTCCCACACTCCTGCTCAGCAACTCCTTTCCCCATTCTCCCTAGGCATTTGCCTGTCCCTTCCAGAATTCTTCTGATCCCAGCCAGCCTGGCAATGGCCAATGCCAGATCAATTCCATTTTCCTTCCAGATTCCAAAACAAGAGAGGCTGGCAACAGTAAGCCACTAAGCACTGTGTGGGTCCCAGGCTTAGATTTGTTTGTAAACACTACCAACAGCCCCCACAGGGGAGGGGCTCTTATTAGGTGAGCAATGTGCATGAGGTCGCAGAGCTAGAACGAGTGCCCAGAGCCAACACTCAGGTCTGTCTAACTCCAAAAAGCTTGCCATGAGCCTTCGAAGACTTTGATGACATTGGGTAATTTCTTTTCCAGTTCTTCTCCTAAGTTCCCCCATCTCTATAATTGAAAGAGTAACACATCATTGGTATTGTTGAGTTGAGAATTAAGTTGGATGAGTTTATAAAGTACCCAAAACAGCATGGGGCACCAGGATATGGCATCACCGAAGGATGGGGCTCAGAGGTCAGGGCAACAAAAAGTCAAGTCCCAGCTTCACCACTTTTACTCATGGAGATGATGGCTCTACCCCTCTGAGCTTCACTAGACCCATGTAAACAACAGGGACATCCGCCCCTCTCACAAAGATGGTGCTGGTCCCACAAGCTAATTTTCTAAAAGTTAAAAACATGGCTCTCATACCAACAAAAAGTGAGCATGTGCCAAAACCATATGTGATTCATTAGCATTAAATGAATGCCAGAATAAGACTGCAAAGTGAAACTGGGTAAGGTCCTACAGGACAGAACAAATGTAACCTTTGTGGTGCGTCTTCTACTGGAGAAAAATGATTTGCAACTCAAATCTACAGGTGAGCCCATAATTTCCCTGAGTTAGGGCCCCAATAAATTTAAAAAATGACAAGTCAAACAAAGACCTGTTTCCCAAGAGAGTTAGTTAACCCTTGAATGGGCTTATTGGACAATGCTGCAGCATGCAACACAAAGGACATGCAGTCCTCCTTTTGTTTTATTTTTGAGTTTTGGATGATTTTTTTCTTAAGCCCGAGAACACAATGCAATGATGGAGGTAGAAGAACTTCATAAATTTTAAAGTGCTGAATGCCTCTCAGCTTGTTATTTGTATAGTGTCTTTGCCCAACAGCCCGGAACGCTGGGCAGCAGCTCCCATGCTCACCAAATGAAGTGGACAGTGAGCTAAGAACACTCACAAGACTGTAAACGATTTGCAAACATGGTGCTATTCATTTTTATTTCCTTCCAGTACACTCTGACCATCAGGCCTGGGGCTAGAGTGAGCTGATGCTGCATGTCATACAATTTATAAGTACCCTGTTTACCCACTGATCCTCTAGAAGAGACTGGATGTCTTTTTTGTTTGTATTGAATTTATTGGAGTGACACTGGTTAATAAAATTACATAGGTTTCACGTGTACAATTCTCATTTGTGTATTGTATTGTATGTTCACCACCCAAGGTCAAGTCTCTTTTTGCCACCATTTATCCCCCTTTACCCTTTTCTACTTCCCCTACCCCTTTTTCCCCATACTATTTTGTGTGTCTATGAGGTTTTTTGTTTGCTTGCTTAATCCCTTCATCTTTTTTTCTCATTTATTCAACCATTATTTGCTGCCAAGCACCATCCTGGGCACTTGAGGTAAATCAGAAAACAAGACAGACATAGTCCCTGCCTTCAAGAGCCTAAAGTCTAGAGAGGAGACAGATGGTTGGTTAATTGAGATAGAGGATAAATAATAAAAAAAATCTCCATAAGCACTAAAAAGGAAAAATACAGGATGAACACGAGCAGGGCCGCCAGCTTGAGGGGCCTAGAAGCCTCCCCAAAGAGGACAGGTCAGCTGAGACGTGAGGAACGAGAGGATGCCAGCCAATGGAAAAGCTGGGGGAGAGGCAACCCAGGGGGTAGGTACAACATGTGCAAAGGCCCTGAGGCAGAAACAGGCTTCAAGGAACATTGTGGCCATAGTTAGCAACTGGCAGGAAGTGGGGCGAGGGAAGAAAGCAGGGCCTGAATCATGGTGAGGATGGGGGGGGGGCGGTGTCTGCAAGAGGCCTCAATTTAATTCTAAATATAATAGGAAGATATGGAGTATTCTGGTCAGACACCTATGTTACCTTACCTGTGTTTCTACCTCAGGGCTCCAACCAGGGATTTTTACAGCGGGGTCCCTGCACCGACAGCATCAACATCACCTGGAACTTGGTAGAAATGCAGATTCTTGGGCCCTACCCCAGAACTATGATTCCAAAGGTAGAGTCCAGCCATTGGTGTTTTACCAAGCTCTCCAGAAGATCTGACAACGTCTGGGAACCACGTTCTGGAATCACTATTCCACGTTAGAAACACAACCTAGAGTCACCACCTGGTGGCGTTTTATGGGAACTGCAGCCCGACTGGGGCTTCCACCTCCAACTCTATGACACCGGGGAGAAGAGGAAGGACACTTTCCACTGAATGGACCAGGGTCACGGGCAGAAGGCTGGCTTTCGAGCATGCCCGTCTTCTTTTCTTACATGCAAGGACACACAGCATCAGAGGGTTTCCCCAGTGAATAACTTCAAACCCAGATTTCTTACGCTGTTGCTCTGTCCTAATTTCCTCCTTGCTCTCCCACGCTCCCTGCCAGCTGCACTGGATTCCTTGCTGTTTCTCAAACACACCGAGCATGTTCTCACCTCAAGCCTTTGTTATTTGCTGTTCCTTCTGCCTGTAATGCTCTTACGCCATACTTGCATGTCTTGCTCCTTCACTCATTCAGGCCTCTGTTCAAATACCACCTCCTCTGGAAAGCCTTGGAGCTCTTGCCCTACTACTCTCTTTTCCTCTGTGACCCTGTCTTATTTTTCTTCATCCTTGACATTATCTTACATATTTATTTGATTTTTGTCTATCCTCCTGTGAGACTGTGAGTTTCAATAAGACGGGGATGTTTATTTATCTCTTTGTTCACTGTTGTATCCTCAGTACAAACAGTAGGTACTCAATAGTTATTTACCAAATGAATGAATATACTCAGTGAGGCAAGTATTATCACCCTCTTTCCCATCAATGGGGAAACTGAAGCACAGAGAACTGATCTGATTCGCTCAAGTTCACACAATGAGGAAGCGGCTGGGGTGTAGATTTGAAGTCGGAATTCTGGAACTGAAGGGCAAGCTGTTTCCACGGTGGCACCCTGAGGTTCCTGAGGCTGAGGAGATTTCTCAGTCAGGTGACCATGTTGCCATCACTCAAGAGCAACAAGCAGATGGCTGTGAGTTCTGAAGGACGTTCTTCATGGTAAAGGTGCAAAGGGCGAAGGTCTAGTGCCAAGCTCCTAAGCGGGGAGGCACCGCCAGGAGCCTGGGCACTCCGCAGCGATGGGGGGGCGCCCCAGGCATGCGGCAGGAGGGGAGCCGGAGCGCAGACGTCCTGCGGTGGGCCTCAAGTCCTCTGTAATATTCAAATTTTCCTTTAGTAATTGGCATCTTTGAAAACCTTGTTTTTAATTATCTGAGCCTGGGGCCAAATTCTGTTTCAATGCAAACACTATGTGTGTGGGTTTTGTTTTGTTTTGTTAATTTTTATTAGGCTTTATTTTTCACAGCAGCTTTAGATTTACAGAAAAACTGTGCAGAAATGACAGAGGACCTCACGCTCCCTCTCCCCAACACACACAGAGTCTCCTCTTATGAATACCTTGTGATACCTTGGTTACAACGGAAGAACCAATATTGATGCATTATTATTTGCTAACATCCATAGTTTACATTAAGGTTCACTCTTGGTGTTGCACAGCTCTACGGATTTTGAAAAATGTATAACGTTCTATATTCTTCATTACAGAACCTCACAGAAGGATTTCACTGGCCCCCAAAATGCCCTGTGCTCCATCTAGTCATCCTTTCTCTCCTCCCTGCAAACCCTTAGCAACCACTGATCTTTTCATTGTCTCTATAGTTTTGCCTTTTCCAGCATAGAGTGTATTTGCTTGGTTTTACTACACAGTGACCCTGCAAGGAAAGTGACCTCCACATAAGTTGTCACCAGACCGGGTTGTGTTTGGTCCAGAACTTTTCCTAGAGCCGCTCACATTTTGGACAATCACAGCTGAGACAGGGTCACGGTGTTGGAGTTGCTGGAGCTCACGGTTCAGCCCGCAGATTCTCAGTGATCCCACCCACAGCCACCATCTCCCAACTACTTTGTGATGTTTCCTATGTATTGTGCCCAAATATTTACTTATTCATTTATTCTAAATTACTTTCATCTGCTTTTCTTTCATGTTACTATTAGGATCTTATTTATGTTGAAAATGATGTGAGTCAGCAGGTTATGTTATCCAGGAATTTCATCTTGGAAAAGAAAAGAAGAACCACAACTGTTGTTAAAAGGAACATTGGGTCCCTAGGGTTTCAACCCACAGTTACCCTGCATGACAGTCACAGCGGCAGCAGGCACGCAAAAGGCACCAGGCTGGCCAGTGTCTTCCACGTACAACGCATTATATCCTCACAGTTCCCCCGCTGGGTGTGTAGTGTTACCTCATTTCACAGAGGGGGAGACCGAGGTTCAGACAGAATAAGGTCCCTGAGTGGCGCTGGAAATTGAACACAAGCCCATGCTCCTACCAACCCAGTATCCAGCTCCGGCTCTCCCGGGTCTCTGGAAAGATCGCGCTGGGTGAGCTGAATATCTGCGAGCCTAAAGGGCGCCCGGGCAAGGGTAGAGAGGTGGGTGGGGGAGCTGAGAGGTCAGGAGTACAGGTGTGGCCTGAGTTCCCACCTTAGCTGTGACACTTACTCATGGGTGTCCCTGGGACAGTGACTGTCTCTGAGGCTCAGTTTTCTCATCTGTAAAATAGGGGTGATATCAACAAAGTGTGGTAGGTACTGTCTATTCTTTTCCATGTTACTGAGATAGAAACTATGGCTCACAGTGGGGAAGTGGCCTGCCCAGCGTTAAATGGAGAGTGTGTCGATGGTCCTCTAAGGACATGCTCCATTTGCCCAGTAAGGTCCCTGTGGCTCCTTCACAGCCCAATTCTATATCACACCAGGAGAAGGTCAGGGTTCATCTTCCCTGGCTGCCCACCCTCCAATCCAATTGCCCACTTGTCACCCCACAGGGCAGAAGTCTCTGAAAGCCCCAGCAGACTGGGAGAGCCGGGGGTGCTGTCCTTGGAAGCATGGGGCCTCGGTTTCCAAAACAGGTCCCAAAATGACCTAGTCCTCTCCTTCTCCACCACTTCCATCCTGTGCCACCATCCCTTCTCATGTAGGCCACTCCTGCTTCGCTCCTCCTCACTCCTTCCCCAGCAGCCAGAGATCTCTTATAAATGTAAAATCATAAGAAGTCACTCCCTTGATTTAACCTTCCATAGCTCCCTATTGTTCTTAAGCCAAACTCCTCTACCTGGTGCACAGGACCCGGCCCACTCCTCCTGTCTCATTTCCCACAATGCTCTCTCCACTCCCCACTCCCCATGTATGTTCAGGTCACATTGGGCTCTTCCGTGGGCCTTTAATGCGCCGGGCATGTTCCTGTCCCAGGACGTGTGCCCAAGCTGCTCCTCCTCCTTGGTCAGCCCATAAACAACTCCCTCTTTGTCTTCACCAGGGAAACTCCTCCTTACTCCCTCCACTAGGTCAGCTTTTCTTGTTACGCTCTCTCATACCCCACCTGCTGCTCTCTCCTAGCAAAAATTCCAGTTTGCAGGAATAGATTTGTCTAAGTTCCTTCTCCCCGCTTGACTGAGCTCCAACAGAACCCTGATTTGTTTCCCTCTGGGTACTGAGAACCTAGAGAAGTATCTGCTTCAACGTAGGTACTCAGGAGAACCCACTGACTGGCAGACCAAGTGGCCAGCAGAGGAGGGAGATGGCCTGTCTCCTCCACCACACGGACTGGGAGAAAATGGAAGGCAGAGGAAATCCCGGGCACAATCCGATTCACCGTTCAGCACGAGCCTGCACGTGCCAGACACCACGCACTGGGGACAGCCCGCTCTCCTGCGCTGGTGAGAGAACGAGCTCTGAGCCACACTGCCTGGGCTCAGATCCCAACTCACCTCACCGCTCACGAGCTGTGCAGGTTTAGATAAGTCACTAAACCTCTCAGAACCCTGG
The DNA here is from genome assembly GCF_021234165.1 of Pteronotus mesoamericanus. Taxonomy (NCBI): domain Eukaryota; kingdom Metazoa; phylum Chordata; class Mammalia; order Chiroptera; family Mormoopidae; genus Pteronotus; species Pteronotus mesoamericanus. Next base: position 21,080,654 of record NW_026555105.1, on the reverse strand, counting down.
TGCCTCCAACAACCAAATGGAGGAAGTGGAGAAGTTAGCTCATTACAAAAAAAAAACAAACCCCATGCCTTAGGGCATTAAGACTTAATAAGTCCTTGAAACCCCAGTGGGGCCAGCAGTTCTGTTTGGTTACTGTTGCTGAATCACAAACCATTCCTGTATTTAGTGCCTTAAAACAACTGCTTTTTCTCTCACTGTTGTGTGAGTCAAGAACACTGGAAAGAAGCAGGCGGGCAGTTCTTTGTTGCAGCCAGATATTGGCCAGGCCTGTGATTAGTTGAAGGCTCAATGGCTGGCTATTGGCTGGGGGCACCAACATGTGGCCTTGCCACCGTGGCAGTCCACCCCCAGCAGCTGACCTGTCACCTTCGTTACCTGCACCCTCACCCCATTCCCTCAATTTCAAGTAGTCACTTCGATGACCATCACCTCCTATCTTTCCAGCTCACTCTCTCCCGTGCCCCAAGTCTGACGATCCAGCCCCACTGGGACCTCTGATCCACTGAGCCTCACTTCCCTTCTCACTGATTAAAGCCCGTGGGTGTCGTTATCCCCACGCACTGCACACTCCCGAGAGATGCCTCTGCCCCTCTCTGGCTAAACCCACAATGGTTGACACCAACTCTCTGTTCCTCTTTGCTTGTTCCCCTGCAGTGAAACGAGGCTGAAGAACGACACACCACCGTGCGGACTGGTCTCACCTTACTTTCCTGATGGCTAGCCCCAATGGGATCTTAAATTCTGCCTGACAACTTCACTGCGGTTCCCTTGGACACTACAGTGCCCTCGGCCCATTCATTTCCCCCAGGCAATTTCTTTCTAACTTCTCCTCACACCTCTGCCACCTTCTCCCCTATTACCACTCTTAGCTGAAGACCTTCCTTCTTATTTCACAGGGAAAATCAGAGCAATCAGAAAATGCTTCCACAAGCTTCCTCTCCTACACAGCTACCATTTATAAATACTCTGCCCTCTCCTCTGTGACCATGGCCCAATTATCTATGTCCCAAGCCGTGGTCTCATCTTGTGTATAGACCCCATCCTTCTCTGTCTTCTCCCTCCTGCATCATTATTTCCAATCTACATAAAAACATGCTAATATTTCTGCATTTAAGTAACTGCTCTTGACTCCACTTTGCTCTCCCCCTACCATCCCAACCTCAGTCCTAAAGCAAAACCCCTCAAAAACTTGTCTGTAGTCACTGCCTAGGCGTCTCTACTTGCTCTCCTCCCATTACAGAAAAGGTCCAAAGATAGTACCAAAAAATACCCAAATATGAATCACTCAGATTTTACCATCTTTATCATTCTCTCTTCCCCCCTCCTCCAACTCTTTTGCAGTAAGTTGTAGACATGAGTCCTTTTATGCCTAAAAAGCAGTGTGTATTTCCTTAAAGCAAGGACACTCTCTTAAAAAAAGCCAAGATCAGGAATTTTTCCATTGACACAACACTATTATGTAATACATAGACCTTACTAAAATTTCACCAGTTGTTCCTCTGATGTCCTTTATAGGGAGTGGAAACCATTTTCCCTGGTCTAGCGTCGCACATCACCCTCAGTGCTGTGTCTCTAGTCCCCTTACTCTAGAACTGCTCCTCAGTCACTCTTTGTCTTTCATGACCTCAACATTTTTGAAGAGTACAGGCCAGTTATCGTGTAGAAATGCCCTTGAATCTGGGTTCGTCTAATGTTTCCTCAGGAATCAGTTAAGCATTTTTGGCAGAAATGCCACTGAAGGGATGCTGTGTCCTTCTCAGCGCCTCCCATCAGGCGGCACACGATGTCGATTTGCCCCATGTACAGTGACGCTCACTTTGATCAGTTGGTTGATGTGTCCGCTGGGTTTCTTCACTGTAAAGTTACTATTTTACCTCTTGTAATAACTATCTTGTGAGGAAAACTCTAAGACTGTGCAAATATCCTGTTTCTCCACAAAGTTTAACCTACTACTGATTGCAGCAGCTGTGAGTCTCCCCTGAAACAACAATTACTATGGTGGCTGCCCAATGGTGATTTTCTAATTCTTACTCTTCTAGATTTATTAGTTGACTTGCTACTCTTAGAAGATTTCCTTTTCCTTTCTGTTTTTCTGTATGTGTGTATTTAAATCTTCCCCTACCCTCTCTTAACCCCACTCCAGTCAGAGTTTTACTCCCACCGTTCTGCCTAAACTCTTTCCTGTCAAAGCAAGAACGCCCCCCGCTGTACTAAATCAGCTCTTGGTTCTCATCTCCTTGACCTCTCAGCAACATTTGACACAGATCATCAACTCTCCCCCCTTGAAATGTTTTCCTTACTCGGCCTTCAGGACATACTCACTGGCTGCTCCTTCTCACGCTCCTTGGTTGGTTCCTTATCTCTTAACGCTGGAGCCTCAGTCCCTGGTCCTCTTCCCTTCTCTGTCTATGCTCACTCCCTTGGAAATCTCACCTAGTCGCCTGGCTTTAAAAACCATTTCTTACAATGAGGACTCCTGTGTTAATCTACTTGGGCTGCCAGAACAAGATACCACAGACTGCGTGGCTTAAAAGCAGACATTTATTTTTTTATTTCTCGCAGTTGTAGGAGCTGAAAGTCCAAGATCAAGGTGCCAGCAGGGCTGGCTTCTGGTGGGAACTCCCTTCCTGGCTTGCTGCCTCTTCCCTGTGTCTTCACAGGGCCTTCCCTCTGTGCACACTCAGAGAGGGAGGGAGGGAGAACTCAGAGGTCTCTTCCTGTCTTAGGAGGATAGCAGTCCTATCAGATTAAGGCCCCACCCTTATGATTGCATTTAACCTAATTACCTCCATAAAGGCCCTATTACCAAATATAGTCACATCTGAATTTTGGGGAGGAGCAGTTCAGTCCCTAACAACTCCCAAAACTGCATCTCCAGCCTGGACGTCTCTCCTGGGCTCAGATTCCTGCGTGCAGCTTCTAACTAGGCATCCCCGCTCGGAAGTCAGATGGGTGCCTCAGATTTACCAAGCCCCAAGTGGCGCCACTCATTCCTCCCTTCTTCTCCCGCACCCCCAAGTTCCCCTCCTACAGCCTCTCTCATCCCAGTTAGGGGCAAATTCCTTCTTTCAACTCCTCTGTCCCAAAACCTTGGCGTTATCTTCTCCAGACCTTTCTCAAACACCCCATACCCAACCTGTCCTTTTGTCTTTGCTTCCAAAATAACCCCAGAGTCTAACTTTAGCTCAAGCCATCACCCTCTTTTGTCTGGACTGTGGCAGTAGCCTCCTACCCGGTCTCCCTGCTTCAACCTTCATTCCCATTTCATTTTTCTACACCCAGCAGCTGGGGAATTCCTGTAGAAATTCAGATCTGGTCCTGTCTTCCCTCTGGTCAAAACCGACCAATACCCCCACCTTGCGCAGAGCAGAAGCCAGAGTCCTCACAAGGACCTACGAGGCTGTGCACGATCTAGCCCTGCGGTCTCTCCCTAATGTCATCTTCCTCTGGGTGACTCAGCTCAACCACCCTATCTACTGGCTGTTCCTTAAACCCACAAAGCATGAGTCCATTTCACAGCCTTTGCCCATCCTATTCCCCGTGTTTGCAACAATCTTCTCCCACATAGCCCATGGCTCCCTGCTTCATCTCATCCAGGTGTTTGCTCGAGAATCACCATTTACCCCATTTGGAATTGCACCTCAGCACTCCCTTCTCCCTTCCCTGTTTTGTGTTCCTCCAGAGCAGTCATCACCATCTGACATACCACACATCTCTCCACAGAGCATAAGATCATGAGAACAGGGACTTTTTTTGTTCACAGTTGCACCCCCAATAATAGTGGCTCCCATTGCCTGTACCTTTGCCATCAAATTTTTAAAGGACTTTACTGTACAGCTCATTTAATCTTGACGAGAGCCATATGAGATGGGTAAATCAGCTAGCTATTACTACAATTATATTGCATAACAAACTGCCCCAAAAGCCTTTGGCTAACAGCAGCAAACATTGATTTCTCTCTCTCTCATCTGCAGTCACTTGGGGTTTGGCTGATCTTGTCTGGGCTCTGCTGGGCTTGGCTCCAGATCAGGCCTGCTCCATGTATTAACAGATTTTTCTGGACCAGTCTGTTTGATGGTGGGGATTTGGACAGGAGCTACTGCTTCCCTAAATTGACACAGAACATCCTCTTCCTACCTGTTTAGCTTCCTATCATTCAAAAGAGAAGGAGTTCATGGGGAAAAAAATGTAATTTGATACAAACTAAACACCAAAATAGAAAACTATTCTTAGCCTATACTTTGCTATAGCAACTTTGACTGGGATTCTGTTTCAAAAGACGCAATGCACCAATGACAGCTCCACTTCTATGGCAGAGGCAGAAATGGGTGCGGGGGGGTGGGGGGGACCATTAAAACCATAATCTAATTTGCCTCAAGACATGCCATGCTATATCCCACTTTCTCTCTCTCTCTCTCTCCCCCTCCCTTTCTCCCAACCAAACTACTTCTCTCCTCCTTCCTTCCTCCCTCCCTCCCTCTTTTCTTTCCTTTTTTTCTTTCAACAGATGAGGAAACTAAAGCCCAGAGAAGTCACATAGCTTGTCTGTCCGTGGTTATACTGCAAGAAAGTGACAGAGGTGGAATCCGACCAAGCTGGAGTCAAATTTACAAATGCCATCTTTGCCAGGCCAAGGGGTTTGGACTTCCCCGAAGGCAATGCAATGCCACTAAAAACTTTTGAGCAAGAAAGAAACATGGTGGCTAATAAACTTTCCTCCAGCTGCGGTGTGCAGAACGCATGGGAGAGGGTGGGGAGAGGGGCTCCCAAGGCAGTCACGGGACTTCAGGCCGGAATTGATAAGGGGCTGGACTGGGGCAGTGTTGAAAAAAGGAAGGAAAAAAAAAACCACAGTAAATGTAAAAATCAAATGAAGACAGAGGTGAGAGACATTTTTAAAATACTTTTTCTTTATGGAGTCTTGAAATAAAAATTCATGTTTGTTGTACAAAAATGCAAACAGAAAAAATGTGCATAATGCAGACAGAGTGTTTAAAGTAAAGGTTCCCTCCTCTTCCTGTCTTCAGAGATAAGTTCCCTTAGTAGTTTGTTGTAAACCCTCCATGCTTTTATGTAAAATTATACAACACATATACGTCTACTCACTTTTAAGGTGTTTTTTAAGTGTGTTTTGACCAAACTTTTGATTTGTTTCTTGCTCTTTATCACATAACAGTATGGCAGGGCCAGTTTTACATGTAAGGATGTTAAATTCTCATTCTTTTTAATGGCTTTGCCACTTACTAGCTGTGTGACCTTGCACAAGTTATTTAACCTCTCTAAGACTTGGTATGCTCACTCTCTGAATGGGGATAAAAGTTGTACTTGTCTCAAAGGGCTGCTGTGAGGATTAAAAGAGTTAATATACATCTGGCATGTTGTACGGTGCCTAACTCATACTAAGTGCTCAAAAAAATTAGTTCTGTTTGTTATTAATAGCTCCATGTATAGCTATAACACAATTTACTTAACCAGTTCTATATATGACCACCTAGTATGATATGTTGTTTGCAAAGATGGCCACAACAACTCTGCCTGTGAACAAAGCACATGGCTGTTTGCCGTGTGACTTGATATTTTTCCCATCAAGAGATGGAGCCTATTTCCTCTCTTCTTCAGTATGAACTGGCCATATTATGGGCTTTGATCAAGAAAATGCGGTGAAAGTGGTTCTATGGCACTTCTTAGCCTAGGCCTCAAGAGGCCTTGCTGCCTTTGTTCTCTTCCTTTTAGAGGCCATCATGTAAGGAAGCCTGAGCTAGCTTGCTGAAGAAGCCACATGGAGGAGAACTAAGGCACTTAAGCCACAGCCCCACTCAGCAGTCAGACCTGTGAATGAGGCCACATAGCAACACCCACCTTGCCAGCTTGCTGACTGCAAGGGAAGGAATGAGCCCAGGCAACAGAAAAGAGCTGTCCCAGCTGAGACAAATCCAAACTGCCAATCCACAGAATCAACCAAATAAGTGATTGTTGGCTTGAGCCACTCTATTTTGGGATGATTTGTTAAGCACCAATAAAAAGCTGATACATTTACATTCTCAGCGCAGTGAGTATGTTAGTATGACCGAGGTTGAAATGCAAATTCTATCTCTGACAAATGACCTTGGGCATGTCCTGCAATCTCTCTGAACCTCAGTTTCCTCATCTGTACAATGGGATACTTTTAGTTCCTACCTCTTCAGGCTGATGTGAGGATTAAATGAGATGATGAACATTCAGTGTGTGGCACAGGGAAATTACTGTCAACACCTTAACTGTGCTGTTGCTGTTGTATGAAGGAAGTCTAGCCTGAGAGTTGTGATGTGGGGGGTCAGAAAGAGTGAATGTGAAAGATAACTGAGCTGGTCTTTGGAGGCTCCATAACTAGTGGACACTGGAAACTGGGAGCTTCTTGGGACCAGACGCCTATAACAGGCTGGCCTAGGAGATGGCAGGAGTTGGGATTCAACCATGTCCTGCATAGCACAAAGGGACTATATGTGAGTGCCTGGGTAAACCCTCTGAATTAAGTCATGGATGGAGTCTAGAGTTGGGTGAAAGAATGAAAAATAATGCTGTATAAGGGGCCTAAGATCACAGGAAAGGTGTGAGGGCTAAGTCTTGGTAAATACCACACTCTTTTCAGATGAAATCCCAGGCTCCTTACCATGGCCTGAGTGCTCTTCTCCCCTCTCCCACCATATTTCCTACCTTCTCTCCCTCATTCACAGTGTTTCAGCTGCCCTGTCTCCTTCAAACTTATCAACTCTTTCCTGTCTCAGGACTTTTGCACTTGCTGTTCCATCCTCACAGTGAACATCTGAACCACTCAGGCTACAGTTCTCCCCCCTCTTATCTTCTTCTCATCTGCTTATGTTTTTCCTTCATACCACTTATTGCTACCTAAAATTACTTGTTTTATTCCTTTGTCTACCTGTGCATTATTTGTTTCTCCCTTTAGAAAGTGAGCTCCATAAGGAACTGATATCTGTCTTGCTTATAACACATTCCTAGCACCTAGCCCAATGTCTGGCTCATAGCAAATGATTAATAGCTATAAACTGAATGAATGTGAACAAAGGTGGGGAAAACAGAGCCATGAGAGCCAAAAAGATATGGTCCAAGAGCTCAGTGGAAGGCTAGTCATTTCTTGAAAGACAGCTTCACCGAAACATTGGGATCATCTTCTCTAACTTCCTCAGTCCACAGGTGGGTAAACAGAGGCCCAGCAAATGATCAGCCTGAGGGCACCCAATACTGTGGGTTCCCAGCCTATTGAGATCAAATATCACAGACCTGTCTGACAATGAGGCCCCCCAAAAAAAGTCACAGCCACCTACCTGAGGCCATCGCTGTAAGTCTGAGGCTGCCACCACCCCCATGCCATCCCATGGGGGAGGAAACTGTCTCTTTGAGAGCAGAGGTGCCAGTCAGCTGACAAACTGCCAAAGGAGGGTTGGAGCTTGTGGGGAGAAGGTTCATCCCTTGGCCAGGCAGCTATTCTGAGGCAGCTCTTCTGAGGCAGCTCTGGGATAATAGCTGGTAGTACCAAAATAACCCAGCCTCCTCACCCTTGTTCCAGCCCTCACACCTCTGCCCCATCAGAAGTAAGACTAATTCTTGAATTCCTCCCAGTAACATTTACCTATGCCAGCTTTTAGCAAAGGCTGCAGGGGACAGGCTGATTATCAGACTCAGCCCGGTCCACTGGGGGTTCACAGTCTCATGGAAGACGCAGGCTAGGGACCACTCAGGCTGCCGAATGATGGTGCCTCGGTCTGGGGAAGCTTAAGGGAAGGAAGATCCTCGGAAGAAAGGATCCTTAAATTATTTCAATGGACTTTTTTGTAAGTTATCCAGTCCAGGAAGTAACAGTAACAGAAGGAACTGCCAGTGTGAAGGGAGGAAAGCAACGCGGATAAATTCCAGGAATAATTTGCAGTTTTAGCAGGTGGGTGCATCAAGAATTTGAGAAAGGAGGGACAGAAATGGAAGGGGGGGGGTGTCCCAATGATGTAGATACTTGGATGTCAAGAGGAGAGATTTGCTATCTTTGGTGTACAAAGGAGAATCTTGGGAGATTTTTAACCAAGAAGACGCCACGATCAGGTTTGCACGGTGGAAAGTGCCCTGTGGTTACTTTAGGGATGTGGCCCGGGGAAGAACGAGGGGTGGGGGCAGACTAAAGGGTGAAAACGCTGTTCTGGATGAGAAGCTTTTAAACACGTCTCCTGTGGGAAGCAGGAATTGGGTCTCAGTCTCTAGAAAGTCAATATCGTCACCTCCTCGACCCCTGTGCCACACCACTCCCAGGGTCCAACTTTCGTTCGCTTGTTCTGAGCTCGAAGTTTGAGCAGACAAAAATGTGCTGCTGGAACCCTAATTCTGGACGAGGGGTCCGAGCAAGAGACTTCAACTCCCAAAATGCTTCGCTCTACAGCTCTGCAGGTCGCGCATGCTTCTTTTCAAGAAAGGCGGGACGGCTTGTAGACTGATGGGACTCGTCAGCTTGGTGAAGTGCGGGCAACCTAGGGACCGCCATCTTATCTTGGGTCAAACCAATTGTACACTTAGGGAAAAGTTGGTGTTTGCTCTCTCGTCAGCTCTTAAAGCTACTGAAGTAAAACGCGCTCAATTATTGCAAGTCTCTTTATTATGATTTGCGTGCAGGACGCCTTCCAATTTTCGTCCTAGTCCAAAAGTGAACCAAGGGCTACAATAAGACATCCCAGCATGGCCGCACTCAGCGCGATTCCGCTGGGGGCGGAGCCTGAAGTAATCCCTCCCCCCTGCTAGTAGGAGGGTGTTTCCGCTTCCGTCAGCGGCGGCTGCAGCCTCGCTCTGGTCCCTGCGGCTGGCGGCCGAGCCGTGTGTCTCCTCCTCCGCCGCCGCCATATTGTCTGTGTGAGGAGAGGGGAGAGCGGCCGCTACTGCTGCCGCTTGCACCACAGGTACCCTGGGAGCCGCCAGGCGAGACCGTTGGGGGGTGGGGGGTTGGCCCAGGATGGGCAGCCGGGCGCGGCCGCCCCTTGTGCTTCCAGCATACTCCCGAGCGGCCCGTCGCCTCCCCCTGCCCCCCCTCTACACACACACCAGCGGAGGCGCCTGCAACCCATCCGGGAGGCCCGGGGCCACCCGCACCCCCAACCCAGGGCGGGGAGCGAGACTTGGGGTCAGATGCTAACGTGAGGGTGGTAACTAGCTCTCGGGAGTCCAGCTTAATAGAGGGAAGAGGGCTGCACTGGGGCGGGGACTAGGGGGCAACTTGGAGGAGGGGGTCGCCAGAGGGAGAAGGAAGCTTGAGGGGTGGGGATGCTGGGGGCCGGTGCCTAGGGGAATGGTGCCTGCTGGGTAGGGTGGTGTGAACCCTCCTGGGGAGCCTAGCAGCTGGAGTGGGGGCCTTCCAAGGGTCCCTGTGGGCGAGGCTGGGCTTCCCACCTGCTGACTGGGCTGCAAGGTGGAGGGAACTCAGGGCGAGGTCGCTGGGGAGAAAGGAGGAGGGAACGACGAAGTGGGGCAGACCGGGTTGGAGTTGGAGTTAAGGGTTAGTTGGGGGCCTGGGTGGAAGAGGAGAGAAATGTAGAATTAAAGGCTGGCTAAGAGTATATGTTATTAGTGACCTTTTGAAAGAGTAGGGCTTTTATTTCGTTTCTTCCCCTGCCCCCCCCCCCCCAACCCCCGGCGTTGGAACATTTTTAGCCGAGGCAGGTGATGGGTGGAGCTTCTGTAGTTTGTTTTTGGGAAGCATAGTCAGGGTCAGGAGAAGTTGCTTCTTGGCTCTTGCTATTGTGGGAAGGAAAGAGTTCTGGAAAGGAGGTGGCAAATTAATTTGAGAACACATCATTATCTTTCAACTGCTGTATTCCATGAGAAGGGTGTGTGGGGAGAGGAAATGAAAAGAAAGCTAGAGGGGGGAAGGTTTTTTTTTCTGAGAGTTGGAAGACCCCCTCCATCTAAGAGGTTAGAGTATAGACCCAGTGGTAAATAACCAGACTGCCTGGGTTCTCAAATATCTGCGCTACTACCACATAGTTGTGTGACCTAACCTCTGTAAACCTCAATTTTTCAATGTGTAAAATGGGTGTGATAGTATTCTCTAGATTATACGTTTATAATGAGTAAATGAGATTTGTATCGAGTGCTTATCACAGTGCTTTGCAGGTAGTAAGTGCTCGATAGATGTTATTGTAAATAGTATTGTAATAGTAATAGCTGGTATATTTGAGGTTGCCCTGTTCTAAGTAAAATTTATAGCCGAGAATCTGACAGTAGTTAACGCTTCAGAATATTATCTTTGTAGTTGTTGCAGTGTTTTAGTTTCATTGTCTTTTGGGTTAACTGGCTTGGTGGACCTTGGACTGAAAGATCAGGGCCAATACTTGTTCTCCCTCCCATCATTTTAAAAAGTTCACCTGCAGTTTTACCTGAATAGGTTTGTCCTTTTGTGACTTTGAAATAGGTGAGTTGCATTTCTGTTGGAGGAGGGTGTAGGACTTGAATGAGGAGCAAAAGGTTTTGAAAGTTTGCTTAGAATGATTACAAAGTAAGGTCACCCTAGGGCAACTTATGTCTAGTTGTGTCCTCTTGGGCAGAATACAGCAGAGAAGAATGCATTTAAGGGGGTGCAATGGGTTACTTTCTGCCTAATGGATTAATTAATTGCCTTGCTCTTTGGGGATGAAACAAGTAGCAGCTGCTTTTCCACAATGTATTTTTAAGCTTCCCTGTCACCTAGCTATTCTCTTCAGGGTGAGTCCTTGATTTTACTGTTGTCTCTATCTCTGAACATACACCTTTCTTTCCATACTCTTTTGGTGAAAGGAAAAATTTTCTTTAGGAACTGAGTTTAAAATCTTCCATAGAGTTTGGGTTTGTAGTAGGCAGAATGCGCCCCCACCCCCACCCCGCACCCCAAAAAAAGATGTTCATACTCTAATCCCCAGAATCTTTACATAAGTAGCATGGTAGAAGGGACTTTGCAGGTGTAATTAGGGTTAAGAATTTTTAAATAAATAGGAAGATTGTCCTGGATTTTGCAGGTAGGTCCAGTCTAATCACATGAGCCCTTAAAAGCAGAGAACTTTTTCCAGCTAGAAGTTAAAAAGAGGGGGCATAAAGGGAAATCAGAGAGCTCTGAATCATAAGAGGAACTTCATTTGCTCTTGCTAGTGGGGGCCACGTGGAAACCATGAGGAGGAATGTGGGTGGTCTCTACTAGCAAAGACCAGCCCTGGCTGACAGCCAGCAAGGCAATGGAGACCTCAGTCCTACAGCCACAAGGAACTGAATTTGGCCAACAGCTTGAATGAGCTTGGAAACAGAGTCTTCCCCAGAGTTGCCAGCAAGGAATACACTTTGATTTTGGCCTTGTGAGATCCTAAGCAGGAGACATAGCCAAGTTCACCCAATAAATTTCTGTTGTTTTAAATCGTTACTTTTGTGGTGGTGGTTATGGCAGCAATAGAACACTAGTATAGATTTTGGTACCAGGAGTGGGGTACTGTTACCTAAAAACATGGGAGTGGCAGTGGAGGCCAGAAAATTTTTGAGTATTATAGAAAAAGGCCTAGAACAACAGATTGTTACTAGCAATGTGGATATTAGTGCCTCTGCTAGTGAGAGCTCAGGTAGTCGGGTATGCACTGGGGACTGGAGGAAAGAGGCTCCTTGTTACAAAGTGGCAAAGAATCTTACAATTGTGTCATGTAGGTACATGGAAAAGAAAACTTAGTAAGTGATAAACCTGGATATTTGGCTGAGGAGATTTCCAAGCAGTCCTGAAGTTGCAGCCTCCTTGGTTTGTGGTTGTGAGTCTGACTAATGGAGTGAATTCATGTAAAGCTTTCTGGATTCCAGCAGAAACAATGACAGCTTGGATTGAGAGAGACAATAGGAAGTTAAAGAGGGCTGTGAATCCCCTAAATTCTACTGGCAGGAAGCAGGCTGGTAAAACTACTCAGGTGTAACTGTGCTGCTTTTCGCCAAAAAACAAGTGGGAAAGGGAGGCATGTTTGGAACCAAGGGCCCAGAGAGGTGGAGCTGAATGCCACTGAGGATTTTCCTCTGGTTTTGAAATGGAATGGAGTTTGCTCAGGTTTTGAAACTGCTTTGGACCAAAGGATCTGTTTTTGCTTACATTTTTCCTGTTTGGACTAGAATGTTTATAACATTGCAATGTGCCTGACCCACCAGGGGTTGTAGTTAAGTGTACAGGCTTTGGCAGAAGTAACACCTGCTTGAGTGCGGTTGGTAGGATAATAATATGGGTGTAATAATTTATGGTGTTAACTTGAACATTTCACATAAAATGTCATATGGTATGCTTGAGTGTGATATTGTTATGTTACAGAATTACATGCTTAGGATTTTGTAATTTAAAAAAAGGGTGTTATTTGTGCCAGACCTTGCATTATAGCCAGAGCCTCATCCACACCTGACTTGGATGATGACAGGTGGGATTTTTGACTTGATGAGCTTTAGTTGGAAGGCCAGAGGGTGGATGCGGTAGAGAGAATGACATGTGGGCCCCCCCCCCCCCCCAAAAAAAGATGTCCATACCCTCATCCCTGGAATCTATTAACATTACATTGCAGAGGGACTTCGCAGATAGGAAATTATTCTATTGCATATTACCCTGGATTTTCTGGGTGGGTCCAATGTAATCACATGAAAACAGAGAACTTTCTCCAGACAGTCAGATTTGAAGCCTGAGAGGCACTCAGCCTGCCATTCCTGGAGGGGGCCACATGGAAAGCATAAGAAGGAATGTGGGCAGACAGCCAGCAAGGAAATGGGGACATCAGTCCTGTGCCCAAAAGGAACTAAATTCAGTCAACAATCAAAATAAGCTTGGAAACAGATTACTCCCAGTTACCAGCAAGGAATATAGCCCTGTGGACACCTTGATTTGGGGCCTTGTAAAACCCTAAGTAGAGGACGCACCCACCCAAGCTCACCTGACTTCTGACCTGTAGAAACTGTGAGATAATAAATTTGTATTTTATGTTTCTGGTAATTTGCTACAGCAACAATAGAAAACTAATAGAATGGTTTGGCTGATTTTGTTTAAGAATCATTGGGGGATTATTTTCTGGAGAACAAAGGAGGCAAAGATTATTCTATAAAGTGATTTGGTCCTGGAAGACTTTGCGGAATGATGGGATTGAATGGAACCTATATCTCTTCCTTAATATTAAAGTATCCTGTTACTGTCCTTATATGCAATTTGAAGGGGCTACTTGACCAGCTTAGTCTTAATGTAGATTCCAGAGCTATAAGGCCATTTTAGTAGGATTTCTATAAATTAATTATTCTTCCATGACTATAATAAATGTGTTGGGTAAAAGATTTTATTTACTTATTTTTAGAGAAAGGGGAAGGAGGTGATGGAGAGAAACATCAATGTATAGTTGTCTCTTGTGCTCCCCCAACTGGGTACCAGGCCCACAACCCAGGCATGTGCCCTGACTGGGAATTGAACCAGAGACCTTTGGTTCGCAGGCCAGTGCTCTAGCCACTGCAACACCCACCAGGGCTCTTCATTAATTTTAATTTTTAAAATTTATTTTATTTTTTAAATGATTTAAGTATTTGTCTTTAGAGAGGGGGAGAGAGGGAGAAAGACAGGGAGAGAAACCTCAATGTGGTTTGCCTCTTGCATGCCTGCTACTGGGGACCAGGCCTGCAACCCAGGCATGTGTCCTAGACTGGGAATCGAACCAGCAACCCTTTGTGTCGCAAGCTGACACTCAGTCCACTGGGCCACACCAGCCATTGGATGGATAAAGCAGTGAGTTTGTGACAACTGTTTAAAGACTTATTTTCTGTTTTGTTTTATTTTTTAGAGGACATACAAATGGGTGATTGTTTTTATGAATTGGTAACCACCAGTACGTATAGTGATCTGTCCTTTCATACCTCCCATCCCAACCCAAAGGTGTTGTAAGGTCTTTTCTCCCTGACATTGTCATTTGAGGTTAAGAGTCATATTTGGAGATCATAATTGCAGAGGGGAGTCTAGCTTTTAAGAAAAAGTAGTTTTTGTTCTTCAGCCTATTGAATTAGATTCATAAAATGTGGGCTCTCAACTTTACTGAGGGAGACTTCAGAGAATGGAGGAAATGAGACTGTTTCTTTTTGAATTAGTTACCTGATTACAAAATTAGAGCATTTCAGAGTATGAAAGACTTTTGAGATTATCGTTGGACTTCTGGGTTTAGAATAAAGGAAATTGGGTCACGTGAAGGTTAAGTGGCTCAACCAAGTAAGTATCTTAGCCCTAGAGCTGGCCTAGAATCCTGGTCCAGGCCATGGAGATTGATGGCTTTTGAACTGCAAGTCCTGGAATAATGTCCTTTCGTTAGAAGGTTGGTGAGATGCCATTGGAACTTGACTCTTGTTTACATCAATTAGCCTGTGGTAAAATTAGGTTTCCTTTTTTTCTTTTTTTAAAAACCCTCAGTTGAGGAGATGTTTATTGATTTTAGAGAGAGAGGAAGCAGAGGAGAGAGATTAACATCAATTCATTGCCTCCTGTACTGGCCCTGACCTGGAATCAAACTCACAAACTTCTGGTGTATGGAACGGTGTTCCAGCCAATTGAGCTGCCTGACCAGGGCAAATTTGGGATTCCAGATGTGTCATTTCACTTAAAGTTGTGACTTACAGGTAACAGTAAGTGAGGACTTGCTATATATCCCTGTGCACCAACCACTCCTTGCCTTGTCCTTCCAGATTTTACCTTGTACAGGTTATCTCTCTGTGCCTCAGTTTCCTCATGGGGTAATTGTGAGTATTGATGTAATGCATGTAACACATATAGCAAAGTGCTGAACACAGTAAGTGCCCAAAAGATGTTAACTGTTATAACATATTATTGTTGTGACAACTATATGACTTTTGCATAAATATTACAGTACAATTTGTGTAAGTTCAGAAATTAAGAAGTGATATGATTTGGCATTCGATTAGGTAAGGACTTAGCGTTTTAAGGTAATAATTCCTGTAATAGTTGATTTAAAATGAGAAACTGGATTTGGTCTTGGTCTGTCACAGTTCATTGGGTGACCTGTTCATTTCACAAGAGTATTAGTGTGTTCATACACCTAAATTTCTTTGAACTCCTAAGATGGATAATTTCAAAAGTAGTGTATCATTTAATTGTTTCTTAATAGAGAGAAAACTAGGCCAGCTCGTTTTTCAAATGAAGAAATTCCTCTAGGATTATTAAGGAAGTGCTGTCATTGGAACAAAGGATATATTTACATTGGGTTATAGACAAGTGGCAGTTTTTCTTAAATATCTGGTATGCTCCAGGGGAGGTATCGGCAGACTTAGTTGCTGACCAAACTTTTTTCACACTATAGAAATCGAGTCTTTTTAAAAGTTTAAGGTGAATGAATTCACAGTAGCATGCTAGGAGTGGCATTTCACTTATTTCTACAAATTCTATGTCTTAGACATAAGACACCTACTTAGCAACAGTTGCTATGGTGGGCAAGCTTTTTTTACATTAGTGGTGACAGTGTTTTCTTGCATAGAAGATTCCATGTTATCTGAAGTGAGGGGTTTGGGGTTAAATACCAGGGTATACTTAGAATAATCTTCTGTAATTTTATGTGTGTCACATCTTAACTACTTTTATATTGGCCACTTTTTTTCTTTTTACACTTTTTGGTCTTGTGGATTTTTCTAAATTTGTTGTTCGCTGCAACATTATAATCTGCTTGGGTCCTGGTGGGGTTGCTCAGTTGGTTGGAGCGTCATCTCTGTACAGCCGAAAGGTTGCGGGTTCTATCCCCAGTTGGGGCGTGTCCTGCATAGTTCCTTCTCAAAATGATGTCTGTCTGTCTCCCTCCGCCCTTCCCCTTTCTCTAAAATCAATAAGCATATCCTCACATGAGGATTTTTTTTTTTTTAATTATGACTGATGCATTAATGGGCATTTCTCAATTTAGTTATCTTGTTAACATTCTACAAAATTTAAGAAAGCAACCTTGTTAAAAATGAATTGGTAAATTATTTTCCTAAAGAAGTGAATCATGTTATATTACAAAGTACAAAATAGCCATTTTGGGTTATTGAATTTATAATCTATGAGTAACAAGAGATGTTACTCATTCGACAGACTCCTCACTCAGTGCCTACTCCATTTCAGAGAGGTGCTGTGCTAAGGATCTCTAAATTGTCCCTGTCCTCAAGTTTACAACTGAGGACATTTTGTGATAATTATTATTCCACAACTAGTAGTTTTCTGAGAAGTTTTCTTATGAATACTCCTATTGGCTTTGTATCTCAGGTATAGTTTCTGAAACAGCTACAGAAATTTGGGGCAGGGAGTGGAGAATTTCTCATTCTTAATGGATTTCTTCAACTGACATCACTTGGTGTGTGGCGGGGCGGAGGGGGGAACAGAATTGCTGGAAAGAACTCCAGCTTTGGAGTGAGGCAGACCAAGTCTGGGGACCGTTACTTAATGTCTCTCAAGCCTGGATTTTTGTCATCTAAACAATTGAGATAACTACTTTGGACAGCTTAATTATTAACCTGTAAAATGGGGGTTCGTAGTACTTAGTTATTAACCCTCACAAGTGAGGGTTAACAACTAAAGCAGCAGATAATGTTATCTCAGGGTTACTGTGAGGATTAAAGGAGATAAATTATGAAATGCTGGGTACCTGACTAATGAGTTTTTACCCTTTCCTGTCAGTGACAATGTGTTCATTGTCAGTGCTGCTACTCTTTTTTCTTTATTTTCATTTTCTGCTGCCAGGAGTTCTTATTTTTTAATGAGTCCTTTTGACCTGTATTTCCTGTTTCTGGTGTGGCCTCCTGATTGGGTGCGGTACCGGATTGCTGCTGTTTAGGGGTGGGTCATTATGTAACTCAAGCCCAGTGTCTGTTACTTGTGTACAGTGCATATTACCAGAGTAGTCTTCTATCTTCATGAACGTTTGGTTCTCTTGCTTCTAGATGGAGAAGTGAATCCCATCTCAGATTTGGGGAAAGTTCAAAGTTTGCTCACCTGTAGTCTTGTGAACCTGAATCAGAGGTCTTATTTCTCGGTGGTTCTTTGATTGCAGTTTGGGAACTAGTGCATCTGTATGTTAGGGATGTATTTGAAGAACTTTATCCCACATTGACATCATCTGTATGTCCTGTTCTCTTAGGTAATGCACCAATTTGCTTTCTTATTTGTTCTGTATTCTTAAGTCACACACTCCTTAGGTAGAGAGGGAACCTGTCTTTATCAGTAATTTTCAGTAGTTAATGTGTTCTTTGTGTTTCTGACTCATTATATAGCATGAATACAGATAGCCATGTGCCTTGGAGTTTTTCTTCCATCATGTAAAACCTGATTTTTATACCTTAGTGGCCTCATGGAAGAGAATAATGAAGACTTCTGATTGTTGCAACTCATGAGCTCCACCCTTCACCTTGCCTCCACATTTAAATCAGTCCATTTCATTGTATTTATGATAGGCTGTTATTGAATCAATGTTCAGAATTAGGGAGAGTTGAATTAGTGAAAATCTACTTAGATTTGAAATCTAAGCAGAGTTGGGTTCAGATCTGGCCCTAGCCACTTAGTAATCCTGTGACTTGGTAGGTCATTTAACTTCTGGACATGTTTATTTCAAAAATGAGATTGTATGTTCATAACAGGCCTGTCTTATTAGAGGCATTCAAATGATAGCAATAATTATTATATACATAAATACTCGATTATATTTTAGATTACTCTAGGTCTCAACTGAAGTTTTCTATATTTCGCTTCTAGAAAGTTGTGGTCAATGGAATAAAGTGTCAGATTGTGACTTTATTTTCCTGTGTTGCCTGGTAAAAATATGTACAATATCATCTTTTGCAATCACTCACTATATTCTGTATTATTGGAGAATGTACTGGACTCAGGCTTCTGTCAGGTGTTTGAGGTAGAACTGTATTAATTCATATCAAACTGCTTGGGTTTTCTTACAGTGCTTCCCTTCATTAGAAGACCTCCCCCTCTTGCTATATTATTTATGTAACATCGGCAGTTTGATTCCTTTTCTCATTTAAAGGTGGAGAAATAAAATTCACACAGAGGGTCCAACTTTTTTTTTTTGTTGTTACTCCATACTTGCTGACTTGTTTTATGGAAATGCTTGAGTGTTTTGCCTTTTAAAATAACAACGTTATCAACTTTGTCAATGGGAATAAAAACAGAATGCTCAGTGATATGTTAGAATTATAATGCCTTAAATATCCTGTAAGTTTAAGCAAGCAGTAACTTAATGAGTTATCAGGTGTTACTGTGAATGTTTATATTCTGAATTCAGCTCTTAGCAGGACCAGAAAAAAATATATTATTGGCTTCAAACAGGTTGTTTTCTTGCTTACTCAGTGTGCACTTGGAGTCTTGGAATTTGAAGGTCAGAGTGGGTTAGGGGAACTGTCAAGGAGCCACTTGTTAACCATTTTTACCTGTATAATTTTCTCTTATTTAAAAAACAAAAACACCACAACTTATATGACATTGATAGATAAGAAATAATGTTCTTGGCCATGTTTACCACGTAAATTTGAGACAGGAAAGGAGAATCATAAAGCAGAGGAAAAAGCTAATTTTTTTGGCTTATTCTTCCAAGTTAGGGTTAAAAGGTTTAGTTCGTTGTTTTGGGATTTTTGTTCCATGACCTCCAAATACATGTTCTCTCAAAAGAGATGGTTGCTTATTGGTGTCATATCTGGACTGTACTCGAAAGGTGTGAAGATAATTGCATAGCTCTTGAATTAAGGGGAGTTACAAAATAGTTTTCTCAACCTGCGTGGATTTTGACGTTTAGCTTATGGTCTCCATAGGTCAGTTAAACAGCAATTTTCAGCCAGTGTACTATATCAGAAATTACAGGTGTTTGGAGATACTGGTCCTGTCAGTCCCCTGGTCACCTGCGGCAGGGTACAGGGCATCCAAGTCAGTGACCAGGTCCGAAGGTCTTTATCATTTATTCCAGTGTGCAATACAAATATTATTTTCTCTTTTATGTTTTCACTTTTTAAAAGGCTGGGAGCACTAATTTAAAAAGTTCAGTAATGGTATCTTAACAGTTTTAAGATTCAAGAGGCCACCAGTCTTAAAATAATCTTAGCTTTAAGTTCAGAAAAGGCCATTTTTAAGTATCTCTCTGACCCTTAAGAAATTCTCTTTTTATGTATAATTCAAGGGATATACTTAAAAATGTAAGACACTAAATGATTGAAGTTTGAACACTTATGAAGAAATTCAAGTTCTTATTTTTTAAATAACAATGTGAAGCAAAAATACAGTTCCCTTGTGTAAACTCAATGTCCTCACCTGACTGACTGTGGAGCTGATATTTTGTTAATCATTCATCAAGCTTGGGGCTCATTCTAGAACATAAATAGAAGCCAAAGATACATTGTCTCCTTCTCTTCCTTCAGGAAAGAATATGGTATACTTAGTTTAAGAAATTTAATTGTTTAATAGTTGTATAAATTAACAAGTTAACCTTTTAAAATGGATGTTTTACAATGTTAAAAATGTACATTTCCTTTTGTCTGACTCACCAATTCTTAATTCTCCTGGGGTTTACAGATTCCTCTGAGCCCATAATAAAAGCTAGAGACCTTTTCTTCAAAAAAAATGTACCTGCACATACTACTTGGTACCTACTTACAAGGGGTTTATGGACCTCTGATCTCATTGATGAACTCCATTTTCAGTGTCATAATTTGTGTTGTCCAAGTAATAGTTTTCCCTCTTTATTACTTTTAATACTTTAACGTTTGCCTGATTTATCATTTGTCACAATATTCTTTCAACAAGTATTTCTGGGCCATCTTCTACATGTCAGTGGTAGGCTGCTGAGGATACAGTTTTTTCTATCCTTCGAGCTTTGTTCAGTTAGATATGGGTGTGTAAACAGTGCCGGGGCAGTGCTAGGTGGGAGAGGTAAGCCAGGAGTGCTGCGGCGGTGCGGGGAAGGGGCCTTGACCATTGGAATTTTTCCATAGATCCATTGTCAGTTCTGTATTTCTTTTCTTCTTTTTTCCTTTTTTTTTTTTAAGGTAAGATAGATGTATGTATGTATGTATTTATAGACAGGAAGGGAGAGAGAATACCATTGATTGATTGTCTCTCATAGGCTCCCTGAGCAGGAATCAGACTGGCAATTTCACTTTGCCAGACGATGCCCAACCAACTGAGCTGCATGGGTCAGGGTGGTTCTGTATTTCTTAACTGACAAAAAGCGTATTGTGGCCCTGGCTGGTGGGGCTCAGTGGAATGAATGCAGGCCTGCAAACCAAGGGTTGCTGGTTCAGGTCCCAGTCAAGGCACATGCCTGGGTTGCGGGCCAGGTCCCCACTTGGGGGGGGTGTATGAGAGGCATTGATGTTTTTCTCTTTTTTTTCCTCCCTCCCTTTTCATCTCTCTAAAAATAAATAAATAAAATCTTTTTTTAAAAAACCCAACATACTATGAACTGCTCCAAGGTGTTTTTTAGAGTTTCTAATTGGACTAGTAAAGGAAACTTAAATCAAGGAACAAATAGTCTTTTTTAAAATTCATTTATTTTTAATGTTGTTCTATTACAGTTGTCCCCATTTTTCCTCCCATTGCTCTCCCCTGCCCTGTCCAACCTCTGCTCCCAAAGACAACCCCCACCCCATTGTCCCTGTCTTCCGGTCCTTTGTACATGTTCTCTTTCTTTCCCCTGTTACCCCCGCTCCCCTCCCCTAAGGAACAAATAGTCTTAAATTAAGATCTTTAATGTGCTTGCCATTGCATGTGATAATGCTGAACATTTTATTTGCCCGTATTTTTTCTCAGTTACCTTTTTAAAATGTCGGTTTATTTATAAGTTTATATATTTAGTGTAGAGCAGGGATTGCTAACTCAAATATCTACAGGAGTTGGGCCAGTAAGCTAAATTAATAGAATTGTCCAGGTTTACCTGTCTCATTTCCAGTGGATGGGTTTTAGAGTCCATTGTTGGATAGCTCACTAGATCAGTGATTTTGTCAGTGCAGGAATATAGAATCATTGGTACCAGACAGACGTTGTCTTCCTTTTTTTTAAGAAACTGAGGTTAGTGTTGGCAACTAAGTCACACTATCACAAAATATTTTTTAATCCTCAGCTGAGGATATGCTGCTCATTGACTTAAGAGAAAGAGAAAGGGGTAGGGAGAGAAACATTGATCGGTTGGTTGCCTTGCACAGGCTCCCCAGCAGAGGATCAAATCCACAACTCTTTTAATGTACAAGATGACTGACCCTCCGACCAATTAAGGCACCTAGCCAGGGCTATTACAAAACATTGTAACACATAATTCACCTTAATAGCTGATTCATTTTCTAAAAACACTGTTAAAAACTTGTATAGGAATGTTTGTGGCTGCATTATTCGTAATGGCTGAAAAGTGGAAACCCGAATATCCATGAACTGTTGACTGGATGAACAAAATGTGGTATATCCATGTGGTGTATTTAGCCATGAAAAGGAATTAACTACTGTGAATAAAACTACAACATCGATGAACCTTGAAAAACATGCAAAATGAAAAAAGCTAGACACACAAGGTCACATGTCATATGAGTTCATTTATATGAAATGTCCAAGATAGGCAAATTCATAGAGACAGAAAGCAGACAAGTGGTTGTTGGGGAAAAGGGGCGGGAGGTGTGAAAAATGACTGCTATAGGGTATTGGGTTACTTTTGGGGGGTTGGTAATGTTCTAGAATGAAGTGGTGGTGATCACACACTGTGAATATACTAAAAATCACTGAATTGTACACTTAAAATGGTGAATTTTTTTAAAGGGTGAATTTCATATTACATGGATTTTACCTCAATTTTAAAAATTAGGAGGGAAACATTGTGTGAGACAAATAGGACATAAATGTTTGCTGTAGAACAGAATGAATAGGCTGTGAATCTAAAACAGAATAGTTTTAAATCACCTCTCTGTGACATTGTAGCAATTACTTTGATATATTTGCCTTCTGTAAAATGGGAATAATATTCCCTAGGTCTTGGAGTTGTTAGGTTTAGAAGTAATCAGTATAAATCCCAAGAAGCAGGGACTGTCTTACCATAAACATTCACATACATTTATAACTGGAAGTCAGCCAGTATTTGCCACCCTCAGTTCCAGCCTGTGTTTTGTTGGCAAGTTTAGGATGACCTGCATGATTAGTTATTGCTTATCCATCACCTCAGGAAGTACAGTTGTTATCTTTGTAATCTACCTCCAGGACAGTAGAGGAAGGGGTGGAAGAGAATAGTATTTCTTATATTCTGTAGATTCTTCACTGTAATCAGACAGGTGAAGTGACAGATCCAAAGTCATATTTGTTCTTAGTGGCTTCAAGGTTCATGTCTTTCAGTAACAGTACTGAACCTTTTCTGTAGCTCTATCAAAGATTTTTGGGCACTGTGCTCATCACATTGGGTAAATCACACAGCCTCATAAAAGCTTATGGCTCCAAAGAGGCATCTTTCACACATTGACTGGTTTCACATCTCTTTGGGAAGTGATAGTATGATCTTTACCTCTGGTGTTAATGTGTGTGATAACATTTATATGTGAGACTGAAGAGCATCTTTAAAATCAGCTGCAGATTAAATATCCACCATACAGCCAAGCAGCTTTTCTTAATTTTGAACAGAAGGACCATATGCAAGCAAAGTTAGTTTTTGCCCAAAATATTGTTTACTACTGTCTTGATATTCAGTTCTTCAAACACGTATGGAACACCATGCTAGGCACTATGATAAATACAGGGCATACACTAAGAGAAATAAGAGTCCAGATCTTTGAGCTCATTATCTGCTAAGAGAAAAGTGTATAAACAAAATACATGTGATGAGATCCGGCTGGTGTGGCTCAGTGGACTGAGTGCCAGCCTATGAACCAAAAGGTTGTCAGTTTGATTCCCAGTCAGGGTACATGCTTGGTTTGCAGGCCACTTCCCCAGTGGAGGGGGCGTGTTAGATGCAGCAGATCTATGTATCTCTCACATGTTTCTCTCCATCTCTTTCTCCATCCCTTCCCTTCTCTCTAAAAATAAATAAATAAAATCTTTAAAAGAAAAACATGTGATGCCATAATGAGTATGTGGAGGTGCTTTGGCTCCAGAGGAAGTGCTTTCCTATTTTGGAAAGGAGTGGAAAGGCCTCATCTGGATGTAAACTGATTCTTGAAGAGTGAGGAATTCCCCTAGCAAGCAGAATTGGAGGGCATTGTAAAGGCACAGGGTGGGGAATGAGGGGAGGAGTATATTCAATACTCACTTGCTTAACATTTACAAAATTTGTAACTTTTTAGTAACTTTTTTGGAAGTGTTAAGTTGTGCAGTAGAAAGACATTAGTAAAAGGCGAAAGATTTATATGATCTGAAGAGAAACCAGAGAATGAAAGATGTTAGGATAGAACAGAGGTTGTAAAGTGATACCCAGTTACAATACTGATTGAACTGGTTATGAAGTGTTCAGGGTTTTCTTTTGTGAATGTGTGTGTGTCAGTCAGTTTTGGTCTTTCCTCTAGGAATTTCAGATTTACTGGCATAAAGTTGTTATCCTGTGTTTAATTATTCAGTGTTTTAGGGCACAATGTTTTGGGATTTGATAGGATTTTTTTCCCTTTTGTAAATTGAATTTTTACAATTAATATACAAAAAAATTGGTTCTTTGTGTTTTCAGTTTTATGAATTATAACACACACATGTTGAAGTAACCGCTGTCACAACCAGGACACTGAGCCCTTGTTAGTCACACCAAGTCTCCCACCCCTGTTCTCTGGCAGTTTATTCTGTTCTCAGTTAATATAATTTTATCTTTTCAAAAATGTTATATACAAGGAATCAAACAATATATAATATTTTGAAACTTGTCTTTAAAAAATGTTTTAAATTATGTTTTATTGCCCTGGCTGTGGCTCAGTGGACTGAGTGCCGGCCTGTGAACCAAAAGGTCGCTGGTTCATTTCCCAGTCAGGGCACCTTTTTGGGTTGCAGGCCAGGTCCCCCATAGGGGGCATGCAAGAGGCAACCACATCTGGATGTTCCCCTCTCTTTCTCTGTCCCTTCCCCTCTCAATAAATAAATAAATAAAATTATATTTTATTGATTATGCTATTACAGTTGTCCCATTTTTTCTCCCTTTGTCCCTCTCCATCCAGAACCACCCACTCCCTCAGGCAATCCCCAAACCATTGTTCGAAAGCATGGGTCTTGCTTAGGTTCTTTGGCTACTCCATTTCCTGTACTACACTTCACATCCCCATGGCTATTCTGTAACTACCTATTTGTACTTCTTAATCTCCTCACCTCTTCACCCACTCCCCCATAACCCCCTCCCATCTGGCAACCATCAAAATGCTCTCCATAGCCATTATTCTCTTTTCTTGTTTCCTTAGTTTATTTTTTAGATTCAGTTGTTGATAGATTTGTATTATTTTGCATTTTATTCATAATTTTGATCTTTTTCTTAAATCCCTTTAACACTTCATATAAGAATGATTTGATGATGATGAACTCGTTTAGTTTTTTTTTTATTGCCTGGGAAGCTCTTTATTCGCCCTTCGTTTCTAAGTGATATCTTTGCTGGGTAGAGCAATCTTGGCTGTAGGTCCCTGCTTTTTGTGACTTTGACTGTTTCTCACCAGTCCCTTCTGGCCTGCAAAGTCTTTTTTGAGAAACCATCTGAGTCTTATGAGAACTCCCCTGTTGGTGACTAGCTGTTTTTCTCTTGCAGCCTTTAAGATTCTCTATCTTTAACCTTTGGCATTTTTAATTATGATGTGTCTTGGAGTGGGCCTCTTTGCATCCATCTTATTTCTTTCCTTCACCAAATTAGAAGTTTACTTTCATTATTTTTTCAAATATGTTTCCAGTTTCTTGCTCTTTCTTTTCTTTTTCTGGCACTCCTATGATGCGAATGTTGGACGGCTTTAAATTGTCCCAGAGGCTGTTTACACTACCCTCATTTGGGGGGGTTTCTTTTTTCTTGCTGTTCTGATTGGTTGTTTCTTGCTTCCTTATGTTCCAAATCATTAATTTGATTCTCGGCTTCATTCATTCTACTGTTGTTTCTCTGTAAATTGTTCTTTATTTTAATTAGTGCATCCTTCATTTCTGACTGGATCTTTTTTATGCTCTTGAGGTCTTCACTAAGTTCCTTAAGCATCTTATAACCAGCATTTTGTACTCTGCATCTGATAGATGCTTATCTCCATTTTGTTTAGTTCTTTTTTGGGGGGTTTTCGTCTGTTCTTTCATTTGGACCATGTTTCCTTGTCTGCTCATTTTGGCAGCCTCCCTGGGTTTGTTTCTGTCTATTAGGTAGGGCTGCTCTGACTTGACTCCTCACCTCGGTAGTGTGGCCTAATGTAGAGGTGTCCGGTAGTGTCCAGTGGCACAGCCTCCCCTATTACCCAAGCTGGGTGCTTGAGGTGCACCTTTCGTGTGGGCTTAGTGTACCTTCCTCTTGTAGTTGGGCCTTGATTGCTGTTAGCAGGTCATGGGAGGGATTTACCCAGGCCAGAAACTGGCCACTTTCAGTTGGCATACTGCTTTTGAGATTCATAGAGGTCGTATCAATGGTTAGTTCCTTTTTATTGCTAAATAGTATTCCATTGTATGGGTGGACCACAATTTATCCACTTAGTTAACAGTCTTTGATTATGAATTGAGCTTCTATAAATGTACATATATGGACTTTTATTAACATGTTTTTATTCCTCTATAATAAATAGCTATGAGTAGCATTCTGGGTCACATGAAAAATGTAATTTTATCTTTATAAGAAACTGCCAAACTGTTTTCTAAAGTGCCATAGCACATTGCATTCCCAGCAGGAATGAATTATGTAGTTTCTAGTACTCTGAATCCTCTTCAGCTTATTGTCATTTTTTTTCACTTTCTAAAATATTTGCCATTTTAATAGATCTATATAGTGTATCTTATTTTGATTTTAATTAGACTTCCCTAAAGATTAAAAATATTGTGCATCTTTTTATGCTTCTATATCTTTTGTGAGGTGTCTTCAGATCTCTTGCCCATTGTTTGGGTAGTTTTCTTGTTGAATTACTTACTATAGGTACAAGTCCTTTTTTAATACAAGGTGTGAGGTTTAAGTTGAAGTTCCTAATTTTGCAGATGGATATACAGGTTTTCCAAAACCATTTATAAAAAAGATTAATTGAACTTTTCTTTTTCTTTTCTTCTTTTCTTAATTGAACTGCCTTTGTACCTGTGTCAAAAATCAATTGGCAATATTTGTGTGGGTCTTATATCTGTACTCTCCATTCTGTTCAATTGATGTTACCCCTTCGCTAATACCGTGCTGTTTTTATAACTGTGGCTTTGTAGTAATTTTAAAATTAGTGTTATTCCTCTGGCTTTATTTATTTTTTTTAACTGTTTTGGTTATTCTGGTTCATTTGGGTTTCTGTTTTAATCCAGTCTGTCATAGTGTTTGCCTTTTACCTGGATAATTTATTTCATTTATATTTTAATATAAGTAGCCATATTTCTATTTAACTTTTATCTGTGTCTTATGTTCTATGATTTTTCTTATATCATTCTTTGGATTCATTTTATCATTTAATTCTCCCCTTGCTTTCTAGTTTGAAAATACATGGTATTTTTGTCCTGTAAATAAACAGCCATCATAGATATTATAACTTGGAACCATAACATATCAAAGTCTGTTGTTAGTCAATGTCAATGTTTATTCGAACTTTGACATAAATTTTCCTCTTTCTTGCTCCTTCTTTTCTCTTTCAAATCAAACTTTCCTAATGGGATTATGTTCTTTTTCTTCTTTTTTTAGAGGTATTTACTGGATATAGAATTTTAATTTGGCAGGTTTTTTTCCTCAGCACACTGCGGGTATTAAACTGTCTTGGCTTCATTGTTGCTTTTGGAAAAATCAACTGTTCTCATGTTGCTCCTTTGAATGTAAACTTGTCTTCTCTGTTTGCTTTTCAGATTTCTCCTTGTCTCTGTTCTTTTCTGCTATTTTGTTACATATTGTGGATTTCTTTTTATTGGTCTTGTTTGTGATTTGTTGGTTTCTGGAATGTGATTGTATCTGGTTGCTTCTGGGAAATTCTCAACCATTGTAACATTGCCTTTGTTCACTCCGTTTTTCTTTTTATTGTAATACCTATTAAAAGTATATCAAACCTTTCACAGAATTATTCCTCTCTTATTTTTCCTTTGTTTTGATTTCTCTGCTACACTGTGGATAATTTCTAGCCTAGTTTTTAAAGTATCTTGTTCCCTGCAGATATTTAGAAACATCTTATTCCTATAAGCATAGTTATTTCATAGTTTGAGTCTGATTAAGATCGGAAGTTTCTGTGGGTCTTTTCTATGGTCTGTTCTTTTTCTGTGGGTTTTTACTTTGGGGTCTTCTTCTTCAATGCATAGTTGATTACAAGATGGATGTTGTGTTTGGAAAATTATTTGTAGGAATTGTTTAAGGCCCGAACATATAGGAAGGTACTTTTCTCCACCAAGAGCTTACTCATGTCAGGCATCTGTGGACATTACGGGTCCAGGGACCACCTTAAAACAAGCTTCAGATCTGATATTCCCTCCATAAGGCTGTAATACTTGCTTGGACCTTCCACTGCCCCAGGCCCGAGCTCCATTCACTCTCACCCTATGGTTGTAACTGAAATCTCAGCTTATTCTGGAGGGATTCTCCTATTCGATTCTTCATCTTATGAGAACACTGGGCTTTGGTTTCTGTCAGAACAAAATTTTTAATTTTTAGGGATCAACAGACTCTTTGGGCTTGCTTATTACTTGCTTGCTTCTATGGGTTCACTTTTGGCTATAATTGCTTACATTTTTTTTTAAGAATGAGAGACAGAAAAAGGAAGAGGGAAGGAGGAGGGGTGGGGGGTGAGTGAGTTAGTTTAATCCATTCTTTTTAGTTCACATTGGGAGGGTTGACCCAAATAAACTAGCCACCATTACCGAAAACAGGGGTATTATCTGCAAAAATCTTGGTTTCTTACTTTGAAAACTAAGAAGCTCTAATCGCACTTTTAAGGATCATCTACACCCCCTAGTTACTTGTCCTTTCTAGGCATTTTGCTCTGCAACGTCTGCAGTAAAACTAATTGTGTGAGGAGTAGAGAAAGAAAGAGTGAGATCTGAATTGCAATAATTGTGAATTAGTGGTTCTATTTTTTTCTTTTAGGCACACAGAAACAGGCAAGTAGAATGCACCAGTATTCTCCAAATCAGATATAAAAAGGCCGCTGGTCGGATTTGCTTCTTTATAGGGGATAACAAGGTGTGCCAGCCTTTGGCAGTTTTAGTGTCAAAATTACAGGTGTTAAAAATTCTTAACTTTCTTAAAATATTGTGCTTTACAATTTCTTGTTTTAGTGTTCTTCACCTGAATAATTCCTGTGCATTTGTCAAAATTAAGTGTTATTTTTTCCCTGACAGCTTTTCCCCAGGCTGGTAGGTGACTTAAATTCCCTTCAGTGCTTTCAGAGCACCTGGCCTTATTTCATTTAAGCACTGATCACTTGGGATTGTAATGGTCTTCCTGGCCACAGGCACGTTTCCTGGTACATAGTAAATGGTCAATAAATGCTTATCGAATGGACATTCTACTCTTGATTTAAAAGGAGAGTATTAGAAATGAAAGGCAACTGTGGACTTTTGAGGCAAGCGTTCCAGGTAGTATTAACTACTTAAATCCTTTTTTGTGTTCATATGGCCTTCTAAACAGTGCCACTTTTGAAAGGGGAAAAGGTAAGTTCATGTGACTCAGTATTTGTCTGCTTCTATAACAAAGCATGAACATACACGTAGTTCCGCTGCTTCTTCGGAGTTTGTTCCACAAATCCTGCTTCTCTCCTACTAGTACGTGCTGCCTGGTTGCTAGGAAGAATTCACTCCCTGCAGCAATGCTTAAAAGGTGGTGTTTTCCTCATACAACTGCTTTTCCTCTCAACAGGCAGTCCTAAATCATGCAGTAAATGCAATATAAGCACATTCTCATTCTTTGTGATAGAAATCTTTGTCCTGTCTGGATGATTGAGATCTTGCTCATTCACAGTGGATGAGCTAGGGATGGCAGGAGGACTTTCTTCTTTTTGAAGATAGCGACCCTAATAAACATTAGGGTCATAAGAACTAATAAAATTGTATTGCAGTTTGAAAGTGGACTTAACTTTTTAAATTTTAAGTTCCAGAATAATCTTTACAGTTCTACTACTAGAAAATTAATCTATAAAAGTACATTAGAACAAATGACTAATCAACTTGTACAGTTTTCTAGTATTAGACCATTTACTAGGCTCTCGCGTTTTAGTTGTCAGGTTGAAAAATAGAAATCATACAGAAGAGATTAAAGGGAGAGACTGGCTGAAGAGGGCAAGAGAAGTTTTTCTTGAAATTAATTAGTTCTATTATGTTTCATTTTTGTCAATAAATTTCTGATTTTAGCAGTGTATATTTTAACCTTATTGTTTAAAGGAATTTTCATTTCCTTGCATTTTATAAAGAATAGGTCAAGCAATGAAATAAGTTATCCATGTAATTGGCTTTGGTTATAAGTATGTTCTGACTTCAGTAGGGGAAATTTTTTTGAGAAGATAATTTGTCATAGTTGATGATAATTGGCTTCTGTTAGGTTAAGCATTGAACAAACAAAACTTAGCCATGCCTTCAGAGTCAGTCTGAGAGCTTTTGAGATAGAAATAGTGGTCTGAAATTGTTAGCCACTGACGTTACATCTGCTTTTATGCAATTGCATGGGAACAGTAAGGATTAAGTAAGGTTATTTTAAATGGAAGTTATTGGGAAAGGTAATACTTTTTGATAAGTTAGGTTTTCTTGAGGCATGCAGGTGTGAGGGACAGTGAGAAGGAGAATTGACCTTGAGGATATTCAGGATTCAGGCACTTTTTCAAACTTCAAATAACTATTATAAAAATTGCTAAAATAAAGTTTCTCCACTATTTTCTTAATTTTTATTATTGTTGTAGGGAAAGACAAATCTTAATTGTGGCCCTGTTGTTTAGTAGAAGAAGCTATAATATTGGGAGGAAAAGAGAGCAAAGGGAACAGTTACTCTAGAACCCTTGAGTTGATCTTTTAGTTCCCTCTAGTGTTGTACCAGATGGTAAGTGTCTGGGGGCACTCTGCCTTTTGGAGACAACCTCATTCTTATTTTATTTTTTAAAAATAAATGAACATTACCAGTGTTGCCCCAATAAATTCAATTAAAAAGGAAAAAGTAAAAATAATAAAAGCAAATTGGCATTGATTTGATCAACAAATACTTGCTGTGCATCATACAAAGTGCAAAGCCTTCGGAAAGTAAAAAGATTTCACATAAATCTTGACTTGGGGGCGCTGTGGGTCTAATAGGGAAATTGAGGTTTGATGACTACTGTAAATGAGGTTTAGAAAGTGATTTAAATTCTGTCGGAATGAAGACTTGAACCCTTATTAATCAACTAGCTTGACTTTGCATCCCAACTCCATTTCTAGTGGATATTCTTGGTCAAGCTTCTGAGCTTATCTGTAGATGAGGGAAAGAAATGCCTGCCTCAAGGACCTGCTGGGAGGTTAAGATATTCAAAGATGAGAAGCTTTTTTAGCTCCAGACTTGGGATATTTAATTTCCTATTCAGTATCCTTTTTGATGTCTCAAAGCCATTTTAACCTTAAGTAAAAAACCTGGCTGGTGAGTTCTTTTCGAACATGTTTTCTATTTCCATGAATGGCATCAGCAGTCTATCCAACCAGAAATCTAACTCACCTCCCACTCTTTACCCCATTATCCAATCCACCCAGAGGTGTTATTTTTACACCATAAATTTTTGTTCCTCATGTTAGTCCATTTACCTCTATTGCTAACAGCCCTTGGTCAAGTGTCCGTCATCTCTCTCACATAAGTGACTGTTAACAGCCTTTTGTCCGTCACTAAATCTATTCTCAGCCTGTCCCATAACCAGCCAGTGCAAACGTTTTAAAAACATACATGAGTCACTTTTCTGATTAAAACTCTTTGATGAATTTCCATTATCCTTAATCTACAGATAAAGGCATATTTGTCTCACTATGCTAGGTCTTGCTCATTTTTATATTCTGAAGGCCTGGCATAGTACTTTTTTGTAGTACTCATATATTTAAGGGATGAACAAAGGAAGGAAGGTATGAAAGAACCAAACCAGTAACTGAGAAATTTAGGCTGTTCTTTTATTTTGTTCATGTTAAGCTGCATGTCACTATACATAAAGGTTTAAAGAGGTAAGAGTGAAATACTATTTTTGAATAATGTTTATCTTTGATTACTTCTCTTTCCTATCTTTTCACTCCTCCTTTTACCCCCATCTCACCACCCTTCCTTCTTTCTTTGCATCATTTTATTTATCTGAAGTTGCTGAGCTCAAGAACCCTGTTATCTTCTCCCCATATAGTTACTGAAGGCCAGCCATTTGAAATCTGTGAATGACTTACTGTAAGCAGATTATTTGGTATGTATGACAGTAATGTGAAGCGGGGAGAGGAAGGTGTGCAAAACAGCTAGTTGTCCTCCTAGTGGAGAATCAAATCCACTAGTTCATAAATTAAGTACCAGGTAATGAAGCATAAAAAACTGTAAGGGCCAGTCAAACAAGTACTTGAGAATCTTGAGTTTCATTAGTGAATAGTCTTGCTCTGCTCTTCATGGCTAATGCCAGAGCCTTGAGAGAGCAGAGGAAGACTTGGCTAGTAAGGCTGTGATACATGGGCTAATAAATGGGAGTTGAGGGATGTTTTCCATGTGAGTCAGGTGGTTTCCAGGGAAAAATGAGGCTTCATTTTGTAATGTCATGTCCACCCATGAGTTGCCCCTCAGAGGCTGGGAGTTAATGACAGCTTCTATAATTTTTGTGTTTTAGCAAAAGCTAAGAATGAAGACTGGCCCTTTAAAGATAGGTTTCTTCATATTAGTTTTCACTAAGGAGCTTTGGTGTAATAATAATTTACATGTGTTTGGTGTTTCTCAGCCCTTTCTGGAAGTTGCCTCATTTGATCTCCTCAGTCTGCTAGTGCAGTTAGGCAGGTTTTATAAGTGATGAATCCAAAGATGGAAGAAGCCCAGTAGAGATCCTGTAGCCAATTAGGGATTTGAAACCAGTTCTCCACTGCTTGTTTCATCACCCTGTTGCATCTCATCCCAGTTACTAAATTTGTGTTGATTTTACAAACTTCTTAAGCTGATAGTAGAAGGGCTTTGAGATCCACAGGTAAAGAGTGTCTTACAGGTTTAAAATGTCAAGCAAAAGAATAAAATGCCTATAAAGGAATATGGAGACCAAAAAGGAAGATACTTTTTTTTATCAGAGAAGCTAAGAATTTAAAAGTTCGGTATCATTTCATTAAAAGTCATAAATAATCTGGTGACAGTATTTCTAGTGGTTTCAGCTGTTGTCTATACTGTTCTGGCTGTTCGCATGTGTACACATGGACGCACCTTTACCCATCTTTCTCATGTCTCACTGTTGTAAATGCAGGCGTATAGCCATCAAAAAAAGCCGGCAGTCCTATGGCACAAAGGACCTTGTTACTTGGGAAGAACAAAGGTTACAATAAAAGTGTCTGCTTGGTATGTCTGTGTGTGTTTTTTACACTTAACCAGTATTAAGTAAAGAAATTAGATTACCATCACCCTGGTTGTTTTATAAAACCAAAGAAAAAATATTTGGAAATAATTTTTAAAACTGTTTTGGTTGACTTTTTAGTAAGTACTTGAACAATTTTGCTGTTTTATGGCCATTTGAATTTATACTCAAAGGACCTCAGAGTTAAAGTGTATACTTGTGGGACTCCAGACTTTAACAGAGGCAAGTTACAGGAGTTTTGTGCATGGGAGAATTCATGAATAGGTAATACCTCGCTGTTTTGATCTCCTGTATTAAAGGGGGAGTATCACTGATTGTGTTTGATTCACTTCCCAGTACAGCATTAATCCCCATCCCAGTCTCTTACTCATCCTCTTAAAGCCTTAAGCCACTGAAACCATGGTCATAGGAGTCATGTCTTCTGGCATATCTTTTTTTGTGTATGGTAGTTAAACTCCAGCTTAAATACAGCATTGGAAAACATGCAGTTGTCATAAATACGTCTTTGAGAGCTCTCAAATAGACATAGTTCTAAACAGCTTATATTCAGTAACTTATTGACTCCTTACCACAAACCTGTGAGGTAAATACATTTATCCCCATTTTAATAGTCTGGTTGAATGTCAGCTCCTCCAGCTCTGTCTTTTGCCGAGTAACTTAACCTTTCTTTACTTCAGTTTCCTCATCTGTAAAATGGGAATAACAACTTTCTCACCATTTGTGTGGTGAGGATTAAGTGAAATCCACATGCATATCTGGCTGACACATAATGAATATTTGTAGATGTCAGCTGTTGTTGTCCTACTAGTTTATGATTACATGGCAAAAAGAAATCCCTGTCACAAGAACCAGAGGTTTGGTTTCTGGTCCTTGCTCTGCTGTTAAATATGTGATTGTGGGTAAACTTTTTTCTTTCTGGGCCTCAGTTTTCTTATACTAATTTTATTTTAACCTTTTATTTGGAAGTAACTTCAAATTTACATGAGATGAAAAAAATAATACAGATATGACACCAGAGGTATATACAACAGGAAACAAAATAAATTGGGCTTTATCAACTTTAAAAGTTTTGTGCATTAAAGAGCACTGTCAACAGAATGAAAAGACAACTAGTACAGAGAAAATGTTTGCAAATCATATGCAGGGTTGTCCAACCTTTTGGCATCTCTGGGCTACACTGGAAGAAGAGTTGTCTTGGGCCACACATGAAATACATTGTGACACATAGTCACAAAAAAACTTCCTAACGTTTTAAGTAAATTGACAATTTTGTGTTGGGCGGCATTCATAGCCATCCTGAGCTGCATACAGCTTGCAAGCTGTGGTTTGGGCACCCCATAGGGATTAATAGCCAGAAAAGATAAAGAACTACAACTCAACAACCAAAAAAAAGAAACCCAGTTAAAAAATAGGCAAAGAACTTGAGTAGTTCTCTCCCCAAAGGAGATAGATAAGCAGCCAAGAAGCACATGAAAAAGTGCTCAGCATCACTGATCATAAGAGAAAGGCAAATCAAAACCACAGTGAGATTCCACTTTACACCATTAGGATGGCTGCTATAAAAATGCTGGCAAAGATGTGGAGAAATTGAAACCCTTGTGTATCGCTGATGGAAATATAAAATGATGTTGCCAGTGTACAAGAGAATATGGTGGTTCCTCAAAAAATTAAACATAATTATGTGATCAGCAGTTCTACCTTTGGATATATACCCAAAATAAATGAATAAAAGAGTTCAAGAATTCTGAAAAATATTTGTACATCTATCACAGTGTTGTTCATGATACCCTGAAAGTTGAAATAACCCAAGTGTCTGTTGACCAATGAATGGATAAAAAATATGGTCTGTATATACACAGAAGTATTATTCAATCTTAAACATCTTGAACACGTACATACTAAGTGAAGTCAGTCAAATGTAAAAGGTCAAATAATCTCATTCCACTTATATGAGGTACCTGGAATAGTCAAACTCATAGAGACAATAAAGTGGTGGTTACAAGGAGCTAGGGGGAGGTGGAAGTTGATGTTTAGTGGGTACAATATTTCAGTTTGAGGTGATGAATGATTACAGAGATCAGAGGATGTGATGGTTGCACATGAAGTCAATGTATTTAATGCCACTGAACTATACTTAAACATGGTTAAAGTAGTAAATTGTGCGTGTATTTTGCCATGATTTTTAAAAATGTATGTTTCAACAAATTAATAAAGAGAATATTTGTATTTCCTTTACCCAGATTTACCTATTGTAACATTTTACCACATTTGCTTTATCATATGTGAGTTTATACTCTTTTTTTTTAATTGATTTTTAGAGAGGAAGAGAAACACTGATATATTGTTCCACTTGTTTATGCATTCATTGGTTGCTTCTTGTATGTGCCCTGACCAGGGATCAAACCTGCTGCAGCCTTGGCATATGGGTCGACGCTCTAACCAACTGAGCCACCCAGCCAGGGCCAGAGTGAGTATACTCTTGAGTATACCTTACTTACCATCTAAGTTCCAGTTTTGTCATTTGATCTTGATAGTATTGTCTTTTAATAGCATTTCCCACCCCCCCTCCCGTTCAGGATAGGGTAGGTCATGTATTTAGTCATCTTGTTTTTTTAGCCTTCCTTTGTCTGTTATAATATTGATGTTTTTGAAGAGCACATTGTATGTCCCACACACACACTTTAAACAGAATCTTCCTCGTTTTTTGTTTGTCCAGTGTTTCCTTGTATTTAGATTGTGGTTACAAAGTCTTAATGAGAAAACTGCATAGATGATGATGTGTCCTCCTCAGGTTTTGATCTCTGGAGACTCAATACATTTGTAATTAAATACAGAGTAACAGAAATCAACAAATGCTATAGGAATCTCAGAGAATGTTTAAGGAAGACATCATAAAGGAGACTTAGTTTACCAGTTTAGTAGAAAGCATATTTCTCAAAATTTCATGGACTTTTTTTTAAATTTTGCATTAGTTCAGCTTACTGTTTTCTATCAGTTTTTATTAAACTTGTACCTATACTAAATAAATTAAGGGGAAATTACTAGGTTTTATTTTTAAATTTAATGCAATCAAGTGTATCTTTCAAATAGTGGTCAGG
This sequence comes from Pteronotus mesoamericanus, assembly GCF_021234165.1. Classification (NCBI taxonomy): domain Eukaryota; kingdom Metazoa; phylum Chordata; class Mammalia; order Chiroptera; family Mormoopidae; genus Pteronotus; species Pteronotus mesoamericanus. Next base: position 21,044,919 of record NW_026555105.1, on the reverse strand, counting down.
GTCAACTGATAATTACGTAAGATTCCCCAAATGGTTTGGATCCATATAAAATGATATTGAACTTTGATGTGTGGGAACAAGTCTATATTTCCTTCTTTGTTTTGTCAAATTAATTAGAGTTGGACTGGTGGTTTGTACTCTTTGCTTTGCCACCATTCCAGAGCCTTTCAGTTGTAGAAAGCTGCAAAAAGAAAAGTACTGTTTTTGGCAACTTTCTGTAGAATGTATAAATAGTAGTAATGCTGGATCTATTCTCAATGCCATTTTTCCCTTCCAGGCTATCCAAACTTTAGCTGAGGAGGTAACAAGTTACTTTGCAGAATAGTGTTTGGGCTAATAATAGGTGTTGTTGTATGCTAAGGGAAACACTAACAGCATTGGTATATATTCTTTGATTTAATAGGTAGGCGAGCCAAAGGTAAATTTAAAGCCATTGTTGTAAGTTGATTTTTCTTTCTTCCTGTATGCTTTTAAAAAATGATTCCTGGGCCCTTGTGCATTTTGTTTTGCAGTTTGAAGAAAAGCATTCTGAAACAAAGTCTTATACCCCTCACTCCCAGCTGCCTCTGGACACGGTGACCGCCAGATCTCCAAACATCAAGTTCAGCTTTGTTCGCCAACCTGTCTGACATGTCGGGACCCGTGCCAAGCAGGGCCAGAGTTTACACAGATGTTAATACGCACAGACCCCGGGAGTACTGGGATTACGAGTCACATGTGGTGGAATGGGGGTAATTGTTTCCTTTTACTTCACTATACTCACCCAAAGGGCTTGACTCTTGTGGATTTGTTGAGTAATTTATGTCAGGAAACCTCTCTGGCTGTGCATTTATAAGCCTCAAGATTGAAGTCTGATTTGAGTTTTCTTCTTCAATGAAGAAGCAAGGTATTGCTTTGACAAATTAACAGTTTTGATGGGCTTATTTAGGAAACATTTCAGTCGTCTTTCCTCTGATTTATATATTCTCTATACAAAGCTGATAACCAAGAGTTACCTGTCAACTTGCTTCAGCTAAGGGCTTTGCAGTTAATAGACATCGAAAACACCAAACTCTTACATAAAGTGTTTTTGAGGTCAGAGAATGTTCTCTCATGATTCTAAAGGATGAAACAGTTCTCCAGAAAGGTGTCCTCTTTCTAATCAGAAGCAAAATTAAACCCTAAACATTTGCCTTTGTCATGAGACTAGGCATGTGTAACAGGAATTCAGCCCAAATTCCATCTTGAACAGTTGCGCTGTGCCTGAACAGCTGCCTTTGCCCTCCGGATTCTCCGTGCAGTCTCATTTGCGTGTTTGCATTTCTCGTTCCAACATGGTATATGTATTTAATTGATCAGGTCATACATTTTTGTGATAAAAGCATTTTGACATTCAAATGCAAAAGAAAACCATTTGAAAACTTAGAGGCTACGTTTTATATCTGTCCACATGTGACTTCCATAGTGTGTAAGTGGACAAATATAGACTCCCAAAATTGTTGTGGGTATATTTTAATCATATTTGGGTACGTTGCCTCTGCCCGAGAAGGCACAGTGTGCTTTAAAGATAGTGTCAAGAACCAGTGGTACAATACCAATAAATGTTGCCATTATTGATAAATGTAACAATTTTCCTTATATCACAGGCTTTAGGATCTAGAATACCTCTGTGTCTTACAGAAATTTCAACTACTCTATTCAAATTGAGTATTTTGCACTTAGTTCTGCTAAAATGGCACTAAATACCCCTTTTGAGTTTTTGGTGTGGTGCTGTCTGGTTGCTTGCTTTTGTTTTCTGTGCCTTCCCACAGGAGGAGAACTCAACCAGAAATAAGAGTTCTCTTCCCCTAGACCTGCCTTGATTATTAAGTTGTTCATTGTTGTTTCTACCTTTGCCTTCTCTGTTCATTTACTTTCTTTTTAGCTGCTTGAGGAAAATGAATGGCTGACTTGTTACATGTTGGATTCTCAGTGTCTCCAGCCAGGAATAAATAGAATTTAGGCCTTACTAAATGGACCATGTTTGTCATTGTTTAGAGAAAAGTTCTCTAAGTTGTAAGGAGAAGCAGAGAGAGAATGTTGGCATGTTATTTACTTACTTATTTATTTATTTTTACCTCTGATGTTGTTTAGTGGTCGTAAAAAAAATACAGGCAAAAGTAGAGGAAGGGACCCACTAACTGTGGTTCATTATCTGTAGTGTAGTTTGCAAAACTCCATTATATGGACTGCCTTCAGGGCTTGCCTTGATGGACAGGAGGGAGGTCAAGCCTATATATTTGAAAGCCATTTAATCTGCAAAAAAAAAAGCGCCCATTAAAAATCAGCTGCTCCCAAAATGTGCTTAATTGAAATATATTTATAACATGTATTTATTTCCTGTTAAGCGCCATCACTGGGCCAGGCAACGGGAGATAGGAATATATAAAAATTACTCTCCAAGGGAAAGCTGTCTATTGTTGGAGGCAAGCATACGTAGTAGATCCTAAAACAAGTTGTCTGTGTGTGGTATGCCAATAAAGATGTAAACAGTGTAGGATTGAAAGGCTTACATTTTTCTAATTCTAGGATGTGGAACACACGCATGCACATGCATGCACACACATACACATTTTTAATTGGCCCAATTAAAAAGAAATACAAAGAAACCAACTTGGGAATTATTTGAAATACCTCTTATTTCTTTTATTCTTACTGGTACCTCTTATTTCTTTTCTTCTTATTGGTAATAGAATTTTATAAGTTGAATTAGTGATTGATAATTTGAACTTCTGAAATCATTATGACTTTGACTCTTTGTTCACAGAAATCAAGATGACTACCAGCTGGTTCGAAAATTAGGCCGGGGTAAATATAGTGAAGTATTTGAAGCCATCAACATCACAAATAATGAAAAAGTTGTTGTTAAAATTCTCAAGGTTAGTACAAGAAGAGAGAGATTGTAATTTCAGAGATATTGGAATTTAGATTTGTTCTAAGTAATAGTGATGCCTTTTTAAAGTAGCATTTGAAAGTGTTTTTGGAGTGCTTCAGTACCTCTATTGTGTCCTCTGAAATTAATAGAGATTACCTTTATATGACAGATCAGGAAACGAAAGAAAGAGAAGTGATTTGACATGAGTCATACAGCTAGATTGTGGAAGAGGAAGGGAATAAAGGTTTAGTCTTCTCTCTGAGTCTAATACTGATTTGATTGTCTAATACTGACTTTCTCTATTTTTGGTTATATTTCATGCTTTTGTTTTTAGTAGATTGTTACCTTTATTATGTAAGGATGAGGATTTAATTTTGGAGGGAGAGGAGCATGGATGTGCCAGAGAAACATCTATCAGGTCCTCCTGCACACCCCTAACCGGGGACCTGGCCTGCAACCCAGGCATGTGCCCTGACCAGGAATCAATCCAGCAGCCTTTCAGTTTGCAAGACAAGGCCCAACCAACCCAGTCACACCAGTCAGGGCATGGCTCAGTGTTTTTAAAAAATACTCTACAGATTCTGATTCAACAAACATAGGAGGATCCTGGGAATCTGTGTATTAAAAAAAATCCAGGTTATTGATCATTGAAATAACCACTGATCTTGTTAGTGAAGAAATGATAGTTACTTAAAACAATTTTCAAGAATTGTATCCAGTGTGTCAGTAGTCCAAAGTGACTAGCTCCCCTAGGGAAGAGCCGCATGGTCTGACATGGTAGACACAGGTCACACGTGGCTGTTGAACATCTGAAATGTGGCTGGTCCAAACTGAAATATGCTGTAAGGATAAAATATACTAGATTTAAAAGGCTTATTTAGTATGAAAAGAAAAAGGAATATAAAATTGCTCATTAGTAATTTTTTATATTGATTTACATGTTAAAATAAGGCTTTTGAATATGTTTTGTTAAATAAAATATATTACTAAAATTAATTTTGTCTCTCTTTTTTTAAAATGCCTATGCGACTTGCATTATATTTCTTTTGGACCAGCACTTTAGACTATTTAGGAGGAAGGCTTTGTGGAGGAGGTGCAGTTGGACCAAAGCCCTCCTCAGAAAAATGAAAAGCATTTCTGCCCCAGGACAGATGTGGAAATGATGGGTGAGGAGAAAATGGGGGACTGTATGGAAGATACACTCAAGGGGCTCTGCAGAGTGGTCTTTTTAGAATGGAGAGAGGGGAATACTGATCATGAGGCTAGACAGATATTGTGTCCCGGTCATATTCTGAGATCTTTTCATATATTTCATTTGGTTTTTGAAACAATCTTATGAGGTAGGTACTCTTTTTGATCATTTTACCCATAATTAAAGTCTTTGGTTATGTAACTTCCCCATAGGTACAGAACCAGCAGGTAATGAAGGTAGGATTCGCATTAGGCAGTCTTAACGTCAAGGCCCACGTTTAACCCACAGTGTGCTGCGCAAAGATGGTTTGGCCATCCTTGATCTTGGTCCTGTTTCCCTCACTTCTGTTGGGTGTTTGTAGACTTACAGGAAGGAACAGAAAGCTCATGTTTCATCCTAATTGGTAAAAGATTTATCGAGGTATACCTTAGTACTATTACCATTTATAATCCTACTTTGTATAGTTATAAAAAGTTAACATTAAGACTGATGATTGGAATTAAATGCTAATTCTGCAGAGGAGATCTGGTCTTTGGAATGGAAAACTTTTCTTTCAATTCAGCATTTGCTAAGTAACCTACAGAGTGCCTGGCACAGGGCTAGGAGAAGGGGATTCAGAGATGAGTCTGACACATTTCCTTCCTTCAAGGAGCTCATAAGTAAGCCATTTATGTATTACATTATCTGCCAAAATACCCTGAAATACTTTACTTCACTAATGTACTTTTACCCTTTTAGCCAGTAAAGAAGAAGAAAATCAAGCGCGAAATAAAGATTTTGGAGAATTTGCGAGGCGGTCCCAACATCATCACACTGGCAGACATTGTAAAAGACCCTGTGGTGAGTATAGTAGATGCTAACAAGGCCCACCAGGGCTGAGGTGGTGTTTGACCCAGAGCACAGCTGGCCTCTCTCTGTTCCCACTCTACCACTAAGTGCTGCTTTACAAGTACTTAATCAGTTATAGCGTTTAACTAGCTTGGGTCTTTCTTTCAAAGAGACCTCCACCCACAGACTATTTCTTATTCTTCTAGGCTAAGAGACTGATAGCACTGGAAACTGAAATGTGTTAATCCATTTTGCAAACTCAGGTCCGATGCCGATGGGCGATGGGCGCATTGTCGGGCTGCCTAGAGCCTGGTGAGACTTCAGCTCCATGTCTTCTGTTTGAAATCCATCCCAAAAATGACCTAAGTGTGGTGATGATCAGAGTGGGGAGGGCTTGTAGCAATAGAGGGTTTCCTACTACTGAGGCAAGGACTGCCAAATTCACCACGTAGCATCCGCAAACATTGTGCCCATTAAAGCTGCCGGGGCTATTGCTAATGTGTGTTTTCTTTTTCTTTTCCCTAGTCACGAACCCCTGCCTTGGTTTTTGAACACGTAAACAACACAGACTTCAAGGTATAATATATAACCAACCATTTCAAGTTGTTAGGTTTTTAGACCATGTAGTAGGCCTTGTAGGGATGCCATTAGAAGAGCTTCCTTCTAACTTGCTTAAAAAGAGCTTTTCTTCTTCAGTGTTAAATTTTAAGGTAGAAATACTCCTGTACAAACTGCCAATTTCCACATCTTGGTATTTGCACTTTGATTTATTGTGTGCCCTCTTTAATGACCAATATGTTTACTTCTCACCATCTTTACTATTCACTTAACAGTTTCCACTGATGTCAAATTTAATGAAAGTAATAACGTGTTTAGACAAAATCTGGCAAGGGCATTTCACTTTAAAATGGCAGTGTTCAGAAGGAATGTACTGGATATAAAAGCGAGGTCTGCTTATACCTTAGATTTCTCAGAAACTCTTGGCTCTAGGTCTTAAAAAGGAATGGGTAGGTAAGGGTGGTATAAATTCTGCTACAACACGTACCTCTACCGTAGATCTCTCTGACTTCCAACCCATCCAGCAGCCTACTTCAAACAATTCTCAAATCTAGTACAATAGAAGATTTGGACACTCTCTTGGGTTTTAAGTTGTAAAGGTATTTGACTTACCTTTCCACTAGTCCAATATCAGAAAATTTTAGGTATCGATAAATGGTTGAATTCTTTTGCTGAGATAAGGAAAAAAGGAAGAACTGTTTTAGAATCAAAACAGTAACTTCAAAGAAAATGTCAGATGACATCGCTAACCATTTAATGATTTGTGCTTTTTGTTTGTTTGTTTGTTTTAAGACCATAACTCTTTGACAACTGGAGAGGATACATAACAGTTGTTCAAAATTTACTTTCAATTTGGGACAGGAATAATTCTGTTAAATTGGCTTGACAGAGTTGTCAGCAAGCCATCTGCATACCCACTGGTGATCTGCAGATGGGGTAATTCCCTACTAAGGAGGCTGTGTATTTGCCAAAATGCCTTTTATGAGAAGGTCTGGAGGTAAATGAAAAGCAAACTCAATTGCAAATGTATATCAAATGCATGTTGCTTACATAAATTGGTATATTCCCAACAGTGGATTATAGTTTCAGAAATAGAAGTTAAAGTAATTCTTGACTTTTGCATATGGAGTTAAAGATTCAAAGTATCTCTTTAAAGTGAATGTTATGTTGGAGAAGTAGAGACTGGTGTAGAGAAAGATCTTGGAACCGTAGCAAGTAAGCCAAGTCTTGGTTGGAATTACTACAACTGAAGATGAGAAATTGCCTTCCATCAGCAGTGTCTCATGGCTTAAATGTTGCATTTGTCTTTAACAGCAATTATACCAGACGTTAACAGACTATGATATTCGATTTTACATGTATGAGATTCTGAAGGTAAGGGAACCTTGGATACTAAGTATCTTTAGATTGAACTTCCCATTGTTAAATAGCCCAAATGACTCTTTGTAAAATATGTTGAAAGAAGGGTCCTCTTCATGTAAGTTTTTAATAAGTTAATAACATCAGAATTCTAATGTAAAGGTTATAGAATAGGGTTTGCTAAGAATATAATTTTAGAATGCTTTGGAAAGGGTATTTAGGAGAGAGCTGGGGCCCCTTAAATATTTTTAATTTCCATCTTGCTCCTATGAAAGTTAACAGTTAAATTGTTTAAACTTGTAAAAATAGCTCCTGGTGTTCTAGCTTCTGGTGTACTTTATTTCACTTAAAATTGAACAAGTAAAACAGTAAACTCAGCTGTCAAAGGGTCATTGTCCTAAGGATTATGTAAATCTCTGCTTAGAGATGATGGTTTAGAGTGGACTTTGATTTCTAAAGTGAGATCACCAAAATCTTGCTCCTAGTAGGCACAATATCAGCTTTATAGATGAGAAAATTGCTAGGAGTTGGCTAAAGTTTCTTACTAAATGATGGTTGACGTAAAGCCTGCATTTGAACCTTAGAAGTACCCTGAAGAGACTGTGCCAATAGAGATATTTGATCTTTCCATTGACTCATGTAGTCTTGTGGCAAGCAGGACTTCATAAAATTAAGGGTATGCTTGCCTAGCCCTGGAACCATAGGAATTCAAGGAAGGACAAGAATTTGGCCAAAGACATCAGATGATTTAAAAGCTGGGATTAGCAAATCCCAACGGTTGTGCTACTCAGTTCACCTTAGTTTGAGATTGGACATGGTTTTCAAGTTGGATTTGATATCATAAATCAGGAGTTGGCAAACTTCTCTACAGGGATAAACAATAAAATGTTTGATTTTGTGGTCATAGGTTCTTTCTCACACTACTCAGCTCTGCTGTTGTAATATGAAAACAGCCACATACAACATGCAAATAGGTATGGCTGTTCCATTAACACAAACATTCACCAAAAAAGGCTACAGGCCATATACAGGCCATGGTTTTAGCAACCCCTATTGTAAACTCTTAACTTCTAAAGAATTATTGGTCTATGAATAACAGTTTTGTAGTACAGATCAATTCTCTTCTTTGGAGGGGTCTATGTTTATGAAAATAATCCAAAATTTGAGTAAGGGAGAAAAATTGGAAGTGATGCAATTGGTGTACACTTTGGGTCTTTTTGAACAGAAAGGATGTTGTAACAACTGTGTAAGAATAAAAGTTAACATTCAGAGGCCATGATTTTGACTTTGGGATCTTGAGCAAGTTTCTGAAGAATGGCTGTAGCAGTGATTGTCCTAACTGTAACTCCCAGGGGTGCTGCAAGGATAGAAAAGAAACAATGGAGGAATAAGTAAGGAACTTGGACTAGAAAATCACTCTTGAGCAAGCTAATTGTTTTCTACCTATTTCTTTTACAGGCCCTGGATTATTGTCATAGCATGGGAATTATGCACAGAGATGTGAAGCCCCATAATGTCATGATTGATCATGAGCACAGAAAGGTAATGTGATGGACTGACAAATGTCTTCATTAGCTTGCTAGACTGTACAACCCATCTTCGATGAATGAATTAACAAATAAGAATGTTTAAACCATTATTTATTCACATTCCTAAGAATACTATCAAGAAGGAAACAGATTAGTGTAGTAGGCAAAACAGTAACTCTGTCCTCATTTGCCTCTTCTTTCTTACCTGTATAACAGGTATAATATTTGCCCTGCATTGCCATCAGGTTGTTATGAGAATTAAATGTGCACAGTTGTGAAATGGATGAAATATTCAGGAAATGCAACCTTGGGAAGAAATGTGTCCTAGATAGAGGATGCAAAAGCCCTGTGGCAGGAATGTGCCTGGGTTGTTGGAACAGTGGTAAGGATAGACCTGGGATTAGAATGACCTGAGAAATAGGGAGGAAATGGTGTCAGAGAGGTAAAGAGAACCAGATCACATAAAACTTTTAAGTATCATTGTCAGACCTTTTGCCTGAAGATGCAAGATTTTGCAGGGTTTGAAGAAAGGGTTGGCAAGCTCTTACTTGCATTTTTAAAAGTTACTACACGTCACCCTGGCCAGGTGGCTTAATTGGTTGGAGCTTCATCCCATGCTCCAAAAGGTTGTGGGTTCACTTACCAGTCAGGGCATTTGCCTGAGTTTGGGTCCCCGGTAGGGGTGCATATATAGGAGGCAACCAGTTGATGTTTCTCATATAGATCTTTCTCCCCCCTGCCCCTGCTCCATCTCATGCAGAGAAACTCAAGTCTCTCGTACATGACTGGTGGGAATGTAAGGTGGCACAGCCATTTTGGAAAGTGACAGACTATTGTTTTATAGTTTTTCAGGTTCTTTAAAAGCCAGACAAACATCTCTGGCTCAGCTGGTTGAGCCCATTGTCCCATAAAGTGAAGGGTCACCGGTTTGAATCCCAGTCAAGGCATATGCCTGGCTTGTGGGATCAGTCCCACTTGGAGTGTATGTGGAAGGCAACCGATGGATGTTTCTCTCCTCTTTCTCCCTCTGTTCCTCTAAATAAATAAATAATTTTAAAAGATTTTATTTATTTTATTTCTAGAGAGAGGGGAAGGGAGGGAGAGTAACATCAATGTGTGGTTGCCTCTCACGCGCCTCCCACGGGGGACCTGGCCTGTAACCCAGGCATGTGCCCTAGACTAGAAATTGAACCAATGACCCTTTGGTTCACAGGCCAGTGCTCTATCCACTGAGCAACACCAGCCAGGGCTGAAGGTGGTCTTTATTTGTAATAGTTGAAATGAGGAGGAAAAATGCCCTTCAGTGAGTGAATGGTTAATCAAACTGGTATATTTATACCATGCAGTGTTATGACTGAAGAGTATTATTCAGCAATAAAAAGGAAAGATAATGCAACAACTTGGTTGGATCTCTTGCTAAGTGGGAAAAATATCTCAAAAAGTTGTGCTGATTATTCCACTTACAATAACATTCTCAAAATAATAGAGTTAGAGAACAGGAGTTGCCACAGGTTTGAAAGTGGAGAACAAATAGCACAAGGGACATCTTTGGTGATGAAATAGTTCTGTATCTTATGGTAGGAGTTATTAAAATCTGCACATGATAAATATACATAGAACTATATATACAAACATACACACACACCCCAACATGTAAAATTGGAGAAAAATAAGGTCTGTGAATTGTGCCAATGTCAGTTTCCTGGTTTTGGTGTTATGCTGTAGTTATATAAGATGTTACCCTTAGAGGAAATGTAAAGCTGGGTGAAGGATATATAATATCTCCAATTACTGTGAATTTATAATAATTTTTAAATACAAAGCTTTTGAAAAGGAGTATTCTGGTTGCTATGTAGAGAATAGAGGGCAAGATGAAAGTAGCTTGACTAGGAGAAGGGGCTATTGCAGTAAATCAGTCAGGGTGGCTGGGACCAGCGCAGTAGGAGTGGAAGTGATAATAATGGTCAGAATATGGTAGAGCCAACAAGGTTCGTTGGCAGATATGGGGTATTAGGGACACGGGAGTCCAGAGTGAAATTTTTTGGCCTGAATGACAAGATCAATGGTATGACCTTTAACTGAGAAGAAGAGGGGAGGCTGTGGGAGAAACAGAATAATGAGAAGTTTAGCTTTGAGATGTTTGTTAGGTGGTCAGAGATGGAAAGATGGCTGATAGGAGACATGGGCCAGAGAGTATAGGTGAGAAATGCTCATATGTTGTGTGTGAAGCCACAAGACCAGAAATAGTCATCTGGGAATATTTTATAGGAAAGGAAACTCAGGGATAGCTCTAGAGCACTTTTATTAAGGGGTTGAAGAGAAAGACTGTAAAAAAAAAGAAATACTTTCATCCTGGCTGGTGTGGCTCAGTGCCAGCCTGCAAACCAAAATGTCGCCAGTTCGATTCCCAGTCAGGGTGGATGCCTGGGTTGCAGGCCAGATTCCCAGTTGGGGGCATGAGAGAGGCAGCCAGTGTTTCTCTCCCATATCAATGTTTTCCTCCCATTCTCCCTCCCTCCCCTCTCTCTAAAAGTAAACTATTTTTTTATTATTCTTTTTATTGTACATTTTGTTGTAGTTCCCTTTGTTTACCAAAACAAGGAGGACAGTGTACCTAGTTAACAGTGAACTTATGGAGAGACAGTGACGAGTAGTCAGGCATTTGCAGGCCTACTACCGACACTTCAAACCACAGTTATACTTTGAACAGTGGACAGATAAGGTTGCCTTTTGTCCTTGCTAGTACTTTCCACTTTTAAGATACATTTTGATAAGGGCCATTTTATGTCCTTTTTCTCTTCATTCACTCAACAAATATTTTTTATTTTTCTCATGTGTCCTGGGCAGTATGTTGAATTTTCAAAATTAAAAGGCAAATGAAACAGTCCCTACCTTCAAAGAGTTTGCAGTACATTTTGAAAAAGAAAGATAGAAAACAAAAATACAATAGAAGAGTTGTGGGTTTGCCCTGGCCAGGTTGCTCAGTTGGTTGGAGCATCAGCCTATATACCAAAAGGTTACAGGTTTGATCCTGTCACAGTGTATACAGAAGGCAACCAGTGTTTCTCTTACATTGATATTTCTCTTCCTCTCTAAAATCAGTAAACATATCCTTGGGTGAGGGTTTTGTTTTTTTAAGTATTATAGGTTCTCTTAAAGAAGTATACTTGAGGTTCAAGGAGGGCTAAAGGCAATGGTTCTACTTGATAATTTAGAAAAAACTTCCAGTGAAGTGGCTAACTTATATATCTTAAAAGATAAGATGTTCACCAATAGGAGTCTAGGTTGGGTAGTCTGGACACTATTCAGGTGAGCAGTTTGAGAAATTTGCAGAAGCACAGAATGAAATTGTCTTTCAGCAAGTCTCCCTGTAGCACAAGAATTAAGTCATGGAGAACCCTGTATGTCAAGTTAAACAGCTCTCCAAGTTTGTTTTTCCTATTAACTACAGGGGTGAGCAGAACAAGGTTTATAGTTGTGAGTACACAAAACACGGAGTTGATTTTTGTATTGTGTATTTTTCCATATGGGCAGCTGTAAACCTACTTTTGCTTACCCCTGTATAATAAGTAGTCACTGAAGGGGTTTCAATGGAAAGTGACATGGCTTGTATTTTTAAAAGAGTACTCTAAAGACAGCATGTCGAGTAGCTTGAAAGATAAAATTGCTCATGACTTTCTCTCTCTCTTTTTTTTTTCCCTTTTAGCTACGGCTAATAGACTGGGGTTTAGCTGAGTTTTACCATCCTGGCCAAGAATATAATGTCCGAGTTGCTTCTCGATACTTCAAAGGTCCAGAGCTACTTGTAGACTATCAGGTGAGAAGAGAAAGGCAAATAAAACTTCGGTTTATGTTTATTTTGTACATAATTTGTGAAAAATACAATTTTGTGCTTTTGAGGAGATCATTTATACACATCCATGGCATCTCTTTTATACAGGTGTAAAATATAAAATATAGATCACCTCAGCTTATCTACCATAACTTACATTTTTATTGTCATAATGTCAGTAGAATATCCATTGATCTGCATTTGATACTGAAAAAAAATTACACCAAAGCTAACTTTTTCTAATTAGAAACTCTAGAGCTAGTTTGAGAGTAGTAAGCTAGGTTTAACCAGCCTAAGGACTAAACTAAAAAAATGCCTTCTTGTGATTTTCATAAATGTATTCTATATATAAAGACCTTTCCTCTGCTAAAAATAAAAATGCCCTCCTCCTTCTCCTCACATAAACAAAGTCCTTGGGAGTACTTTAATGCCCAGTCTTCCCAGGTGTTATCAGATACCTTAAAAAGTTTGGACATTAGCCTAGAAATTTTTTTATTGGGATCTTGAGAATGTAATCATGAGCTCAAACATTTTATGCATAAAAATATTTTTGTATTATTTATAGGTTAATATTTATCCTATTATGGGAAAATTAAAGATTAAATTCTGAAACATTTGTGCAATAAAATAATGCTACACATTAAAAAGTTTCCATAGGCGAACAACTTGAGATGTTCTTATGTGAGTGAAAAGGTAATTCAAAATAGTATATACAGATTGTTTTAAAACGGGAAATGCATAGAAAATTGAAAAGTAATATGTGAAGATATTATTGGTGTTTGGACTTTTTAGTGGAGCGATTTTTTTTTTAATAAAGAGCAATTTTTTATTTTGAAAATACAAGATAATTTACTCTTGTTTTTTCATTTATAACTGATTTCTTTTTTTATTTTAATGCAGATGTACGATTATAGTTTGGATATGTGGAGCTTGGGTTGTATGCTGGCAAGTATGATTTTCCGGAAGGAGCCATTTTTCCATGGACATGACAATTATGATCAGGTGATATAAGTTGTTCCCTTTAGGGAGTTTACTGGTCTAACCTAGTGATGGCCAGATCTGACTGCTTAGTAGAAACTGCAGTGGATTTTTGCTGAAACACCCAACCCCAACCTGAGACCTGTTAATTCAGAATCTCAGAGAGTGGGGCCCTAGAATAATTTTCAATTCATGGCTTATTCAGCCAACTCAACATTGATTCTCATATTGGTGTTTTGGGAGCTACCAGTTTAGCCTTTTGAAATCACTGTTTTTTCCCCTAGTATTTTTCATTTGTGTTTGTTTTATTTTAAATTATACATGTGAAACAGAATCTCCTAATACGAGTTTTCATTAGAGTTGAAAATGTTTTCTTCAACATGTTGGTTTATATATGGTATTTCTTTGATCCTTTTTTGTCTCTTTATACAGATTGAGTTGATGTCAGTAGAAATACAGATGATATTCTTTATACTAGCTTCACTTCCCCTTGAAGATCAGTTAAAATCAACAGCTCTTTTATCAGGTGCCATGCAGGATTGGGAATATATTAAAAAAATATTAGTTCAGCCTCTCAAGTAGCTCATAGTCTATCTAGTAACGGAATCAAACATATAAGGAAATAAGTTACAGTTATAAATGTGAGAGTAGAATTGTAGACAAGGTACAAAAGGCAGTTGTGGGAATGAGTGGTCTGAGTGTACAAGGGGAGCTTCTCAAAAGAAGTGACACCTGTAGCTGGGTTTTGAGGGGGAAAATTATAAGACTTCATCAGAGAGACATTTCAAGGGGAAGGTTATAATTGTTTTTTTTTCTTTTTGACACTGTCACATTGAGTACTGATTTAGGGAATTTTATGTGGAAATCCATTCCTGCCGTGTATAGAAATTTGAAGTAAATTAGGTGTAATGTTCATGCCTATAGCCATGATGATCCCTTTCTGTTAATCCAGTCGTGGTTAATTGATTATTTAATCATGTAACGTGTTTGTATGGGGTTTTGTCTTTTCTACAATTCTAGTTGGTGAGGATAGCCAAGGTACTGGGGACAGAAGATTTATATGACTATATTGACAAATACAACATTGAATTAGATCCACGTTTCAATGATATCTTGGGCAGGTGAGTTATAAAATAAAATCTGTGCATCCGTGCCTTAAGTGCTTTAAGGTACACTTTGTAGATTGACACTTTGGATCCTCAAAAAATAGGTTCTTTGCCAACATTGCTGAAGCATCAGTGGGTCAGTGCTACAGATGCTACTCGGGTAATCCTGTGATAAAAACAATGGACTGAATGGCCATTTTCCCAGATTTATGTAAAGGAGTCTGTGTGTGGAGATTGTAGTCAGAAGATTCCTGTAAAATGAATGGAATGTCAGTTCTAGTAGAAGGATTACAGTTGACTCAAATATCAAATTGTCTTGATTTAGGTTGCTTTTCCCAATGACTAAACCCACTCTAAGTGAAAGAAATAGCAATAGAAAATGCATGCTTCAAGGCTGATCTGCAGAATATGGACTCTGAAAATAGTGGCTAGACACAGTACTAATTCATTCACCACTTACCAGGAGGTGGACTTCCCTGATGCAAAGGCTTTGCTGCCAAGTGGCAGAGATGCTAGGAATGTGTGTGGGGATGGGAAAGAGGCCTGGTTAGCCCAGCCACCTGATCCTTCTTAGTGTGCAGAAGTATTCAGTCCTGTAAAGGAACTGAATTATGTTTTGTAAAATTGTGAGGACTCAGAATTTTCTTTTGTGCAACTCTGCAGTTTTCAGTCTCTCCAATTAGCTTGGTTGTACCCCCAGTGACAGAGTGCTATAAAACTCTCTCGAGTTTTGATCTCTTTTTGCTAGTGGCTAGGCTCCCAGACACTAAGGAAAACCTAGGAGTGAAATGTTGGGCTTCTCCGCTGCACCTTGGTTCATTTCTCATTACCCCATTTGGCTCTGCAGACACTCCCGTAAGCGATGGGAACGCTTTGTCCACAGTGAAAACCAGCACCTTGTCAGCCCTGAGGCCTTGGATTTCCTGGACAAGCTGCTGCGATACGATCACCAGTCACGGCTCACTGCAAGGGAAGCCATGGAGCACCCCTATTTCTGTGAGTCCAGCTGTCCAGTCCACAGAGCCTGTGCAGGCCTGCCCAGCAGACTGTGCAAGGCAAAAGAGAATACATGCTGTGAAGAAAGCTCTGGACTCACAAGCCCTACAAAAGAGAGTTGGAATCCCAGCTCTGCTTAGCTCGTGGCAAAGCCTTTTTGCCTGAGCCTCAGCTTCTTCAAATGGCAACAGTAATGGCAGCTGTCTTATAGAATTGTTGGAAGGATTCTTGTCCAACAGAGTACTTAATATGATTGCTCCTAAGTAACTGCTTTTCTTACTGTGTGGGTGATACTTCTCAGTGGCTAGACAGCCTGGAGTGGTTTTGTAAGACATAGCCCTATATCTGTCCTGTCTCTGGTTATCATTTATTGGAGAGAGCCGAGGCAGCTTGAAAGTCTTAACTGTATGAACACCTTGACTTAGGTTTGTGAGTATGGCTAAGTGTGCTGTCCTTGGCGAAGATGTCACATAGACTCACCCCATCCTTACTTTGATGTTAGCTTCAACATTGGATTGTTCCTTGGAGTAGTGGGGTGGTTTTGTAGTTCATCGATTATACTGTTGCCCATCCTCCTGTACCTGAAGCAGACGGACATGAAGTCTGTGGTAATAGTACTGACTTGCACAACCTACAGCTTTGTCCTATATGGCACTGTGCATGACCACTGAGTTGTGGACTGCAGTAAGATCAGTTCACTTTGATAATATATCACCCTCTAAGTGAAGTTAGATTATATTGTCTCATTAAACCCGAATGGAATCGGTTTTGCTTTAAATTAGTTCTACCATGGATAATTACCTCATCTTCCTACCATTTCATTTAAGAGATTGCCTTTACTAGTTTGACAGGAAAGATGATTCTGTTTTCTGTTATTTGTCTAATTCATGGTGAAGACGGAGCCACCTTAAGTTCTTCTGGGAATAACATGAAGTGTAAATAAAATTCAAAGAATGAGGGCAACTGCTTTAAGACCAGTAGTTCAATTGTTAAACATAACAGAACCTAACATTTTTCTCTTTTTTCCTAGACACTGTTGTTAAGGACCAGGCTCGAATGGGCTCATCTAGCATGCCAGGAGGCAGTACGCCTGTCAGCAGCGCCAATATGATGTCAGGTCAGTTTGTTATTAAATTTTTTTTTTAACAATTTTATTTACTTATTCTTTAAGGATTTTGTTTATTTTTAGAGAGATGATAAGGGAGGGAGAAAGAGAGGGAGAGAAACATCAGTGTGCGGTTGCTTCTTGTGTGCCCGCCCTACTGGGGACCTGGCCTGAAACCCAGGCGTGGGCTCTGACTGTGAATTGAACTGGCGATCCTTTGGTTCACAGGCCAGCACTTAATCCACTGAACCACACCACCAGAGTTTGCTTCTTTCTTTCCTTTTTTTTTTTTTAAGTTAAGATTTTTATTTACTTTAGAGAGAGGGAGGGAGGGAGGGAAGGAAACATCTGTGTGCGGTTGCCTCTTGCGTGCCCCCAACTGGGGTCCTGGTCTGCATCCCAGGCATGCCCTTGCCTTGGAATTGACCAGCGACCTTTTAGTTTGCAGGACAACATCCATCCCCCTGAGCCATACCAGTAGGGCTTTTGTTAAATTTCTAAAAACAAAAGGTAGAAGTCAGTTATCCTTCTCTGTGTGTTTGTGGCCTGATTTGGTCCCTGTTTTTGGCTGGTTTCTTGTGGGTCTCCTTTGTTCTATAATGATAGCCTGACCTGTGTGACTCTTTCCACTGGGTTTCAGGATGCTTTTGACACTTGGTATACTTGAGTAGACAATCAACAGGCTCTTCTAGGCCAGAATCCTAAAATTCCTCACTGTGGGACATGAACATCCCAACAAGTCATGAAGAACGAAATGGGTCCTTTTATTTTAGTTTAGAGTGACAGTAGTTGACATACATGGTCCTCAGAAACAAGAAATTGAGGGAAGTAGAGGAGGGGTTTGTACATGGGGTATATGTGTGTATAAGAATGGTTCTTTGATTTTTTTTTTTTTCCAGAGCAACTATAATGTGCTTAGTAAATTATAAAGGTTTATATGAAATTATTTTTTATTATTGTTGAGTTTCTGTGACTTAGAGCAAGTTTTTGTACAGACTACACAGTTATTCAAAAGAAATTATAGGCCTCTTCTCAGAATTACGTGTGTAGGCAGCATCTGTGTGGGTACACTTGGGGTGGTGAGGGCATTTACTCAGACACCCCCAAAGAATTGCTGTTATTGCAGTTTTTCGAAGAACTGGCTGCATTCTGGCATTCATTCTCTTGAATATCCTGCCTATATGTAAAACGATGTCTATCCAAAGTTATTTGCTGTAGCCTTATTTGTAACACGGAAACACCGACAACAGCTCTCAGGAACTGGTTAAATGAATTATGAGACATTCATTCAGTGGAATGCTATATGGCCAGAGAAAAGAATGAGTGTTTTGTGTTCTTTTCTAGCTCCAACTCCAAGGTAATGTGAAATGAAATAAGCAAGCTACAGAACCATATCCAGGACCAGGAGTGGGCAAAAATATATAATCACATTCCTATATATAATTCTTATATAAATATGATTATAATATTATATTCATGTAAATGCATTAAGTATTTCTGTAAGGATATACCCCAGAAATAGTGCCATAAATCGGCCAAGTGACAGGGCAAGGCAGATTTTTTCATTGTGTACTTTATTTTAAACCTTTTGTATTTTGAGTCATGTAAATACATTGCCTGTTCAAAAAACATTTTGAAAATTGAGTAACTGGCTGATTGAGAACAGTTAACAAGCAGTTGTCCTCTAATTCTGATCATTAGATGAGTGGAAGAAATGAAATGGAAATAAATTCTTAAACACTATGTTAGCTTAGAGATGGGTGCTCCTTTCCCCACAAAAAAAAAAGGACTTTAAGCAGTTGTGAAATTTTAGCTGGCAGCTGATGTAAGCACATGAGCTTTGAGTCTAGCCCTCCGCTGTTCAGTTATGGTAGTGACTGGCCACATGTGGCTATTTAAATTAATTAAAATTGAATAAAATTAAAAAATCAGTTTCTTAGTTGTGCTAGTCACATTTCAAGTGCTTAGTAGTGACATGTGGCTGTTGGCCACTGTGTTACAGGTTGCAGAGCAGGAAATGTGCACAGTGCTGTGCTAGATAGGCCTCGGGTAGAATCCAAGCATAGTTGCCAATTTGCTTTTTACCTTGGACAGACTGCTTAAACTTGCCAGTCATGTATTTCTTTACTTCCTAAATTTATTAGAACTTGCCACTTTAATTTAACTTGTAAGAATTTAATTTGAAATTAGTTTAATTTGTAAAAATCTGTGAAGGAGATGCCTTCAGTAAACAATTATTATTGTGTCACTTTTGAGGTAAGTACTATGAAAAACTGGTGACTAATATTTCCATGGTTGGTGTCCCTGCCTCACTCTCAGCTGTTTTCTTTCAGGGATTTCTTCAGTGCCAACCCCTTCGCCCCTCGGACCTCTGGCAGGCTCACCAGTGATTGCTGCTGCCAACCCCCTCGGGATGCCTGTCCCAGCTGCCGCTGGCGCCCAGCAGTAATGGCCCCTTATGTCTCCTGATGCCTGAGCAGAGGTGGAGGAGTCCACTCTCTCCTTGATGCAGCTTGCGCCTGGCGGGGAGGGGTGAAATACTTAAGAAGCACCGTGTCTGAACTGTTGCTTGTGGAATTATAGTAGTTCAGTCATAAAAAAAAATTATAATAGGCTGATTTTCTTTATCTTTTTTCCTTTTTTTTTTTTTAATTCAAACTTTTCATAACTCAGGGGATTCCCTGAAAAATTACCTGCAAGTGGAATATTTCACAGATAAATTTTTTTCTCCCCTTCCAAATTCAGTTCCTCATCACTAAAGAACAAAGATAAACCAGCCTCAATTCCAGCAGCTGCAGTTGGGTGGAGATTTCTTCCCATGCCCACCATTGCTCCCCTACCATCCCACACTTTGGGGGGTTTGTATCTCATTTTGTTTTTCAGAGATTACAAAAATGTAGCTTCTTCAAGGGAGGTAGGAAGGAAGGGGGACCCAACTATGAAAGCAGCACCCTGCTAGTCATTTCCATCACCTAACTCCCAAAGTGCTTCAGTGGGGTTCTCCTGGTGAATCTAGTGGAAATATGTCTTAATAGTTAATTGAAATGCTGAAAAACTACCCCAAGTCCTGAAAACTTCTGTTCAGTATGAATCATGTCTTATTGACCTGACCCTAAAGCTAACTCACTTATAAGTTTAGTTTCAGTTTAGTTTAAAACTTGAATAACCTTCCCTTCCAGGCTCTTTACCTTGGTCCTCTCCTCTTTTATCTCCCAACATATATAGCTGGTAGGAGGGGGAAGGCAAAATCTTTTTCAGTTTTCTTTGACTTGGCCATTTTGAATTCAGTTAGTTACTGGGTATAACTTACTGCTTTTTACAAAAGAAAAAAACCTTGTTTATATGGGTTTCATGCTAACAGTGCTTTAAGAGCTAATGGGAGATGTGGCCACACTGTTTCATTTTAAGCTTTCTACCTTCTTTTCCTCTTATCTTCCCCTATCCTCACATGCCATCCAGTGAGAAGACCTGCCCCTCAATCTTGTAAATGTATCTGAGAGGTAGGAGCAGAGCCACTGTCTCCAGTGAAACTGAAATGGTAGACCTGTAATTATGGGAAAACTATAAACTCTCTTGTTACAGCCCTGCCACCCCTTGCTGTGTGTATATATAATACTTTGTCCTTCATATGTGAAAGATCCAGTGTTGGAATTCTTTGGTGTAAATAAACGTTTGGTTTTATTTATCAAGGTTAGATTTAAGTTCCCTGTGTAAAGGTCTCGCTGGGTGGGTGTCTCACGTTCACATCTGAGGGGCCTGCAGCCCTGTACCGTGGAGGCTTCCTAAGCCCCCATTTTTATACACCCCTCGTTCGACCCATGGTACCGGGCAGGGCAGAGAGGCCTTAAAAAAGCACCACAAGCCAAAGCGTCTCTGGGGATTAAGGATCCTTTGCCATAAAATTCATTTTGTGTCTCAGCAATGCAGGGATTGAGGATGGAAAAAGTCGCCAGTTTTTGTGTGTTTGTGTGTATGTAAAGTGGATTTTCCACTGTAATCCAACCACCTAAGTTTATCAGGTGCTTCACTGAGGAAGCCTAGTTTTTTAAGCACAATAGCAAAACCATCAGCTCTGTATTTTTTCCTGTTAATTTCATTACAGTAGCTGCTTGTGGGGACTAGGAAAAATTCTTCCAACATTTTAAAGCCTAAAGTCTTAGTTCCCCATTCTCCTACCTTTATAGATTCATAAGCCTTTCTCACCTGGGCATCATAGGTAAATGTAATTATTTGAGGAGTTGAATTTAATGAACTTAACTAACTTTGTAACCCATCTTGGCTCTAGTAACTTTATCAAGGTGATGGCTTTAGTGAATATAATGGTGAACTTTAGAGAAAGCTGAAGCCTCCTTTTACAATGCTTCTCAACTGTAGGGAAAACATTCTGACTGTGTGGCAGGGTGGTTTTTTTCCTTGTGGCCACTTATAGTGGATATTTATTGTTCTTGACCCTTTTATGCCCTAGAATGCTGTGGGGGTTACCATGTTGAATTTGTGCAGAAGCTAAAAGCGCCAGATGTGCCAGAGATGCAATTTGTGATTACATTTGCACTGGATTGTGATTTCAACAGGACACTTATGACTAATAAATTCTTTCTTTTTAGGTGGGGAGGAGGGTTGTTGTAAATCAAGACTTCACACCCCCATCCTTGTAGCTCAGAATCTAGGTGTAGCAGAGGCTGATGTGGGGAGCTACAGACAGATGAACCTCCTAACACGCATCAGACCTTGCAAGAAACTGAAGGTGAATGCAGAGGACTCTGAAATGCCACCCAAGAGCCTTTTAAAAGAAATAGAAGTTTTTTAAATGCTACTTACGGAGTCACTGCAGAAGCATGAAAAAAAAAAAAAAAAAAAGACCCAATTGGGTGGGTGGGGGGGGCAAGGGTTTACAGAGTAACAACTTCTTTGTTGTTGTAAATTACCTCATCTGTATACCTTGTATTGGGACACTTTATTTCTCAGCACTACCTGTGTCTGCATTGATCAGATGGCAGGAAATGGAATGCCAATATAAAACAGTTGTGTTGGCAATTACTCTGAAAGGTTTTTTAAGTAATTTTTAACTTTGTTTTAAGTGGGCTCCCCCCCCCCCCCCCATTTTTAAGTTTGAAGTCAGAAGTCCCCCTCTCCCTCTTGGTTTATTGGTTGTAATTGTATTGTAATTGGTATAACTAAAACATAACTGTGCTGGGAAGAAGTTGTGCCATGAAGGTCTTTAATTTTTTTTTAAATAAAAACATTAAAACAAATGAAATATCCCTACAGCCTGAGCAGTATGCTTCTCCAACCGACACCGTGTGTGATAGATGGCTTAGTTCTCACTTACTTTGAATTTAATATTGGGTTGATAGAGATTCGAAGTGGGATAGCTTAAGATTGAGGAGCACCAAAGTCAGGGAGTTTTTGATGTTTAGAGTGTAAGTGAGCATGATGTTCATAAACAGGACTGGTTTCATTCCTGCCCATGTCAAGTACTTGGCTGCTTGGCACGTTACTTAAATTCTGAGTTGGTTTCATCTATAAAATAGGGCCACTGCATCCTTGGGATTGAATCTGTAAATGCTAAGTGGCACCTGTTAGGTCCTTTATAAACCTAATTTCCTTGGCCCCCTGTATAGAGGATTAGTTCTTGGTCCTGACTTTGTTAGCAAGTGACTATACGATCTCTGGACCTCTCTGGACTTCTGTGTATGTTCGGTCAGGAGGAGACTGGAGGAGTTGCCTTCTGAATTCCTTTTCAGCTCTGACGTTCATTTTAGAAAGTTTGAGTAATGCTTAAATGAAAAGACCCATGAAGCCAGCTGCTCACAGCAGAAAAGACCTCCCTGCGGAAGGTCAGCCTTGGAGATACCCCCGGCCCTGGGGGCAACTTGTCGAAGATGCGGTGCCTGTAATGAAGTTGAGCTGATGAGCTTTTGGGAACGTATTTGGCAGCTTAAATCAAAACTCTCGAGGGCTGGTAAAAGAGATGAAACTGAGTTTACTTGCTTAGCAATGCCAAATGAATAAATTCTACGAAAGTATATACTTAAATTGCCTTTTGTTCTTTCTTATTTAATTACAAATTTTAAAAATTGAGTTCAGGAAATGTTATCCCAAATTCCTAGTTTCATTTAAATCTTCATTGCATACTATCTAATGGCATCTGCATGCTATCAGTACTGGGAGTTGAGAAGTATGGTTTAGATAAAAGGAACTGTTGTATAGTATCTTATATCTGAAATGCCTAACATGAACTTGAATTTCTAATATTCCCATTTTATACATGAGAAGTATGGGAAGATTACATTGTTAGAGCCTATTAGAAACAGGAATATGTTTTGGAAAAAAAGATTTTCAGAGTATGGTTAATTATTATAGCCCTAAAAGTACTGGGAAAATTGGAGATTGGTTTATCGGTTGACATACTTGGAAATTTTAATTTCCTCTCAGTCTTTAAATTTCATTTTGTTTCACCTGTTGTCAAGTGTGGTTGTAATTAAGACTGACTGAGAATCTCTTGAAAAGTCTAGTTTTGTCATCACTGCCTACAGATACCCACTGGCAGATCCTCCCTTTAGAGTTGGGTTTGAGTAAGTAGTTTAATCATTAGTCTTTGCCTACCCCCCTGCTAGAGAGAGAATTCCTCCTCTCTTGGGACTGAGCTTTAGCAACTGTGGCTGATTGTTGGTAACATGCTTACTAGTGAGGCTGTCTTTCCAGGGCCCTTTCCTAACTTGAGGAAAAAGTTAGCTAAAATGCTTTGAAGTAAAGTAGTCCCCTCTTCCCTCCTCAAAATGGGTCTAAAACCCTTGATCTTAGCCCTGACTGTGTGGCTGAGTTGGTTGGGTGTTGTTCCCCAAATAGTAAGGTCGCTGGTCCAATTCCCAGTCAGGGCATATTCCTGGGTTGTAGGTTTGGTTCCCTGTTGGGGCAACTGATTAATGTTTGTTTTGCATTAATGTTTCTCCCCCTGTCTTTCTCCATCCTTCCACTCTCTAAAAATAAATCTTTTTTTAAAAACCATTTGATCTTAGCTGATGTCTGCCCTAATCTAAAGTGTCTCTCTGCCTGTCCCACCGCCATCACTACCACTGTGCCATTGCCCTATTTTCTTAACCCCTGAACTCTTAGAGTATTATTTTGTTGATTTATTGTCTCTCTCCCACCTGCATATAAATTCCCGAATAAATGCCCTGGCTGGTGTGGCTCAGGGGATTGAGTGCTGGCCTGCGAACCAAAGGGTCATCAGTTCGATTCCCAGTCAGGGCACATGCCTGGGTTGTGGGCCAGGTCCCCAGTGAAGGGGCGAATGAGAGGCAACCACACATTGATGTTTCTCTCCCTCCCCCTCCCCCCTCTAAAAATAAATAAAATCTTCAAAAAAACAAAACTCCTTGATGACCTTGTATGTCTAACTAATCGGTACATCATTATAAAAAACTTTTTTCCTGTAAAGTGTGCCAGTATTCCTCACGATTGAAGAGGAGTGAGTGGAATAGCACAAGGACATTGCTCAGCACCACACCAGACTCAAAATAGATGCTTAATAAATGATAATTACATTCTCTATTTCCACTTCCACCTTCCCACTCCCCACCACAAAGAAGCTAATAGAAGTATTGTTGCATAAAGAACATCTCAAGATCAGAAGAAATTTGTCCTAAGTCTTGGAACTGTAATTATAAGCCACAAGCCTCAGACTGAATTAACATAAGAAAATGTTTGTTTAATGAGCCCTTGTTGAAATAAGTGAAGGCTAAACAATGATCTTGACCAATTTAGTAGACCCAGATGCTAAATTATCTCTGCCTTCCATCACTTACCTATAATAGGAAATTCAGACTGTTGTCCAAGTAGAAGAGATACACAGAGTGTTACAGATAGTTTGTGTCTGTAATCCTAATGTAAACAAGTATTCCTAGGTTTTATAATATGATTTCTGTGCTAAATTTAACCACTTCAGAGAAGCAACCTAGTAGAACTGCAAATGCCGTGGTTCTAATCAAAGCTGTTTGGCTTCTCTGAATCTTCACAGTGACTTAAATTATTATAAAACATTTTAGACGTACCAAGTCACAAAGACGCTGTAACACCCATGGAGCCACAGCCCACGTGAGGTCTCCAGGAGCAGCAGAGGGACACAGCCCCTCTGTCCTCTCAGGGCCATGCCCTCCTTTTCCTCCCTGCCCTAAGGGTCCTCATATTTTCTTCATCTATAAAACGAGTGTAAGTACCTGTTTCGTAGGATTTTGTTCAGGTTAAATGCCGTATTTGAAAAGTGCCCACCACAGTGTCTAATAGAGAATTGAATTAAATGCTCGTTACTGCTCCAGATTTTTCTGTAGTAGTGCAGATTGTGTGCAGAAGTTGCCACATCTATAGGGATGCCATACATTTGTGGGTTTATTTCTACAATTCTACAGTAGATGGCAGTAAAGTGTCTCCTAGAAGAAAAACTGCATACATTAAATATGACAGGTTTTCAACAAATCAGCTCTAATTTCCATTGCCCTGTTCCCATCATCTTAGAGTTTCCCCCACAGTTCTGTCACTCTGTCTCCTCTAAATTTTTAATTTCTCTACTAAAAGCCAACTATTTCTGCACTGTTGCAAATTACTATCTGGGTTTGCTTTGTAGCCACAATCACCAGGGATTCTAACTGGCCTTAATGTAAGAAGGTGTCCCCCAGGTACCTCCAGATGGGAGTTTATAGGATGGCCAATCTGTTCCTTGGTGAAGTTCCTCAGGGGACTGGGTGTTTCAGAGTCGGCTTCACTCTTGCATCACCTGCTTTGGCAGCATTTTCCTGGCTCTAGTGAGAAAAAGAAAGCAACAGCAGCTGGTAAGTGGTTTCCTGATCCTGCTGTATGAGTCGGAGTTGAACATACTTTGTAGACTTACACAGAAAGGCAGGACCTTGATTCTTTGTGTTAATCAGTTCTGTGAACTGGGCCATGAGCTTCCTATGAGGAAGTCCCAATAACCATAGCTCTTCCCCATCTCCTGAGGTATATATCTCATTCTGTTCCCTGTTCACCCACTCAGCTTCCTCTCAGCCCAGGGTTCCTTATGCACTCACCTTGACTGGTCTTTCCAGAGTGTGTTTATGTAAGATGCCCTTCAACAAACATTTGTTCGTGTCCATGAACCTAGTCCGGTACTGAATACTGGAGTTTGAGACAGATGAGACACAAGCCCATAGGGAAATGTGTTCTTTTCAAATACAAGAACAGAAAACAAAATTGTGTATATGGAGTCATTTCAACTGTGTTAAAAAAAAAAAAAAAAAAAAAAAGTTCCCCAGGAAAAAAATCAGGTTACCTAAAATGGTAGACAACTAACTCATGTAGGCCCCCGCCTTCTGTTCCAAATATGTGAGGATGCTGACTAAAGTGACACTTATTTTCAAATAAATAACCAATTTCAAATGAACCGGAAATTCCCAGGTGGCAGAAAGAAAGAATGCATGCTGAAGGTAAGTGGATGTTGACATCGCAGTGGCCCCAAGGCACAGGGCTCGGGTACAGATGGGCCTTGGGGACTACAGTTCGAATGCCTCCAGAGAGTTAAGAGAGAACCTCAGGGACTTTGAAGGTAAAAACTGAAACAATCCCCTGGCACTTGAAAAGGCTGATTCTAGGAATAAAGGTTGGCAGAAAACAATACTAACTTTTTTCTTTTGCTCTTTGGTCCTTTCATCAAAAATTTTTATCTTCCTACAGGATACAGATCCCTAGGGCAACTGATCTGGGTTCAATGGATCTAAACTGGGTTCAGCCAAACAGCTCTGCCTCAGGTTGAGCCTGGGCGCGGCGGGGCACCTGTGCTGGCTGGACTTGGTTTGCTCTCTGTGGTGGCTCCTGGGCCCCATTGCAGCAGCTCCCCAGGGCATGCTCTTCCCCCTAGTGGATCGCTGGGGCACAAGAGGCCAAATGAACTCGCACAGAAAGAAATATTTGAAGAAATAAATAAAGGTTGGGGATTCTCCAAAATTGACAGACATGCCATAGGTTGAAGAAACTCAAAGAACACCAAACATAATAAAGGTACACACACAACTAGACATATCATGTTCTAAATGCTAAAACAAAATCTTACTGGCAGTTCAGGGAATAGTGACACAGTACCTACAAAGGAAACTAAGAATTACCAGAAACTGTGCAAGCTGGAAGACAACGGAGTGACTTCAATGCTGAAAGAAAGAAGAAAACTATCAACCCAGAATTCCATACTCTGTGAAAATACCTTTCAAAAATAAAGGAGAAATAAAGCCTTTCCTGGCTTTAAAAAGAAAACCTGAGGAAATACATTCCCAGATGACCTACAAGAAATACTAAAGGAAGTTCTTCAGGCATAAGGAATATAATGCCAGACAGAAATATAGATCTGCAAAACAAAATTAAGAATACTAAAAGTAGTCCTGACATGTAACTCAGAGCATTGTCTTGATACACCAAGGTGGGTTCAATCCCCAGTCAAGGCACATACAAGAATCAACCAACGAAGGCATAAATAAGTGGAACAACAGATCGAAATACTGGAAAATGGAGGAAGTGAAAGAAAAAGAATTTTTAATTACGTTAAAAACAAGTCTAAGGTAGGAGGTCAGCAAACTTTCTGTAAAGGAGCAGATAAATATTTTAGGTTTTGTGGGTCATGATTTCTACTGCAACCACTCTACTGTTGCAGCATAAAAGCAGTCTTTGACAATAGGCAAATGAGCATGGATGTGTTTCAATAAAACTTTATTTATGGACATTAAAATTTCATGTTATTCTTATGTGCCAGTAATCTTTTGATTCCCCCCCCCCCATCATTTAAAATTGTAAAAGGCCATATAAAATCAAGTACTGGGCTGGTTTTGGCTTGCAAATGGGCCCTCCTTTGCTAACCTCAGGTCTAAAGCAAAAATATTAGCAATGAATTGTGTATTTATAGCATATGGGGAAGTGAATTTTATGACTGTATGATAAAATATTGGGCAATAAAAAGAAATACCCTGGCTGGATGGCTCAGTTGGATGGAGAATTGTCCCCTACACTGAAAGGTTATGGGTTTGATTCCCTGTCAGGACACATACCTAGGTTTTGGGTTTCATACACAGGGCACAGATGAGAGGCAACTGATCAACTTCTCACATAAATGTTTTTTATTTCTCCCTCTCTCTAAAATTAATAAACATATCCTCATGTGAGGATTAAGAGAAGAAAATAAAAAGAAATAAACTTGATACATGCAACAACATGAATTAGTCAAAATAATTTTGCTGACTGAAAGCCAGACCAAAAAGACTACATACTGTATGATTCCAGCCATATAAAATTGTAGGAAATGCAAAACTATAGCCACAAAATGTAAAGTAGTTGTCTGCAAGCATGGGGTGGGCAGGCAAGTGGGAGGAGATAGGGAAAAGAAGGGATTTAAGACGAAAATGAAAGTATGGCAATAGCATGAAGAATAGAAAGGAAAAGGGAACCTACTGTTGTAAGGTCTTCAGACTTCCTACATATGAAGCAGGGTATTTGAAGGGTATTAAACTGATGAATTAAAGATATGTGTTGTAGCCCTGGCTGGTGTGACTCAGTAGATTGAGTGCTGGCCTGCAAACCTGTGGGTCGCTGGTTTGATTCCCAGCCAAGGTACATGCCTGGGTTGCAAGCTGCATGAGAGGCAACCACACATTGATGTTTCTGTCCCTCTCTCCCTCCTTCTCTCTAAAAATAAATAAAATCTTTTTTTAAAAAAAGATGTGTTTTGTAAATCTGAGGGCAATCATTAAAATTTATGTCTTTCACTTCTTTCCCACTCTCAGCCCCAGGGTTTTGGACAGGGCTCCGCCGTGGTAGAGCGTCAGACTCTGACCTATCCAATCAGCACATGACGACTACTGTGACTGGTTGAGGCCTAGGCAGGTGACTAAGCCAGTCTGTGAGACACATCAACACTTTCCTTGGAAATGCCGGGACAAAGAAATCACGGTGTTTCACAGTGTATAGCGAGTGTGGTGAGACCCGAGGCTCTCAGGGTCATGTTATGATCCCATGGTCTAGGTGGGGTTGTAATTCAGTCACCATAGAGAAGTGGGCAGCTGAGAGATGGAGGTAGGGGATACAGAAAGGCAAGAACTTCAGTTATGTGAGCCAATAAATAAATCTTTGCCTGAGATTTTTGTGGGGTGAGATTTTCAGTCACTTGCTATGTAACCAAATACCACAAATTTAATTATCTCAGTTTTTGTGGTGCTGGTATCCAAATGTGGGCCAGCCAGGACCTTTACTCAGGGCCTCACCAGGCTAAAATCAAGTTGTCAGCCAAGGCTGTGGTCTCAAGCGAGGCTCCATGCCCTCTTCCAAGCTTACTGTTGACCATGTTCAGTTTCTTTTGTTGTAGGACTGACATCCTAGAGGCCACCGCTGTTTCCTGCCATGTGGCCTTCTCCACATGGAGGTTCACTTCTTGAAGGCCAACAGGAGAATGCTGTTTTAAATGTCTCCTTCAGGTCCCCATTATCAAGGTGGGGAGAGTCAGGTTCTTGGACAGCTGGAGGCAGTGGTGGTGACTGGCGGAACTACGAAAGCGAAGATATTTTGCGTCTGCCCTCGCCTCTAGAAATGGCCAAAATGTGCTCTGTAACAGAGCCAGATTGGTTTCCTATCTCCCAGGATTTTATTCTTTAGTTAAAAGGGTTGTCAATCCCAAAGCCTTTTCAACCGCTGGATCTTTAGGTTCTGATGAGTCTCATGTGGCCACTGCACCTCCTGATACATGCTCTCGAACAATATGGCCTGATGAAGTTATGGGACCATTTGGGCCTCAGGGTCAGAGATTCCAACTTCCTGGGAACATAGGTTTTGATTGTGACCTCAATGGGACCATGTCACAGAAGAAAAGCCAGGTTCATAAAACTTTACCTGACATTCTTGGAGAACCTTTATCAAGTGAAAGACACGAGTTTGTGATGACACAATATGTGAATGAATTTCAGGGTAATGATGCACCTGTTGAACAAGAAGTTAACAGTGCAGAAAATGTACTTTGAAAGTGCCAAAGTAAAGTGTGTAATCCAAACATGTCCAGAATTGCTGCGAAGAGATTTTCAGTCGCTGTTTCCAGAAGTGACCACCAACAAACTAATGATTCTGACTGTAACACAGAAAACTAAGAATGATAGGACTATTTGGAGTGAGGAGGTAGAAAATGAAAGAGAAATACTCTTATAAAAGTTCATCAGTGGTGCTAAGGAAATATGCTACGCTCTTCGAGCCGAAGGCTATTGGGCTGACTTTATTGACCCACTATCTGGTTTGGCATTTTTTGGACCATATACAAACAACATTCTTTTTGAAACAGATGAACGCTATCAACATTTAGGATTCTCTGTTGATGATCTTGGCTGCTGAAAAGTGATTCATCATAATCTCTGGAGTACCCATGTGGTTGTAGGAAGTATCTTTATGAATGCAACACCAGACAGCCATATTATGAAGAAATTAAGTGGAAACTAGTAGTAATGTCAATTTGTTTGCTGTACTATTTGTACTTAACATTTAGGTTGATCTATAAACACTGTCAAAGGCTTCAGTTTTTAAACTTTACTTATTTCTAGGGTATTTATTTCAACGTTTATGAATTTACGTTGACAGGAGTTTGTGATTTTTTAAAACTCAAAAGTTCATATCGTCAGTGAATACATGTTAAGCACATCTAAAGTGAACAGAATGTGGTAATTAACATGTAACCATGGTATGATTTCCTATTGTTATTTCTCCCCT
Source organism: Pteronotus mesoamericanus (assembly GCF_021234165.1). Lineage (NCBI taxonomy): Eukaryota > Metazoa > Chordata > Mammalia > Chiroptera > Mormoopidae > Pteronotus > Pteronotus mesoamericanus. The sequence continues at coordinate 21,014,785 of NW_026555105.1, read as the reverse complement.
GTAATGAAAAACCTTAGTTTTAATTATTTTTCTCCAAAAATAAATTATACGTTTGCTTAAAAAATAAATAAATAAATAAATAAATAAATAGTCTTCTTCAGAGAAGACCTGCAACTTCTTTTAAAGGAGTCACCTGATTAGGACTCTCCCCAAGTCAAGCTCCCTTTTGGCTACAAAGTCAACTGGTTAGGGACCTTCATTACATCTGCCGGATTCCCTCATGTTTACCTTACAACATCACCTAATCACAAGAGTGAAGTCGCATCATGTTCACAAGCGCTGCCCACACTCACAGGGAAGGGATTATGCAGGCATGTACACTGGGATTTTCCATGTTCTTTCAGATTTACAGGTTGTCCCGTCTCACTGTTTGCTCACTTGGCCTTACTTGTCTCCTCCATTAGAAACTGAGCCATTCGACACGTGTCACTACATCCCAGCTCACAGCCTGGCACAGGTTCGGTGCTCTGTAAACATTTGTTGTACGGGTAAGTAGGGGAGATTCTTATATTGGAAATGAGGATTAATCTAGATGACATCAAAGGCCACGTTCAGTGCTAAAAATTCTTTAATTCCACCCTGCTAACTCCACCCGGTCCAAACTCCTGAGAGGTCCTGCCTGACCTGCCCTTGCATACTTCTCTGTCCTCACTAGTGTCAAAGTTCCACTTTCTCTTTCATACTTTGCTAAAAGAATACTAAAGCACTTAGTTTTTAGACTGACTTGCTTTCTCCTAGCTTCTTGATAGTGCCTATGCTATTTTCTCAGCCTAGAATGCTCTTCCCCCTACCAACTGACTTACACTACTCATCCCTCTGCATAAGCTTAGAAATCACTACCCCAGGACATTTTTCTTTATCACCCTTTTACTTCTAAGTGTGGTTTGGGCTTCTAGAACCTTCTAAACTTCTTTCCCATTTCCTAGGACTTGTCATCTCTTGTAAGTTGAAGAGTCCATCTCCCTACCACCCTGAGAGAACAGAAAATAAAACTTCATTATGTTGGGTCCCAGCACTGGCCTGGTCTGGTTTAGGTTCATGAATATTTGTTAAGCAAACAAGTAAGTTCGGTGATATACCTGTTTGTATTTTGGCGTCTTCCAAGATACTCACGCCTCCTGGTTCCTGGGCCCCCTGAAAGACCAGCCCAGCAGGGTGTGGTTCAACTACAGGCTCCAAACTCATGCAACAGGGCAACAGCCATGACCATCACAATGCTTGAATCATAGGCTTGTTTTCTATTGACCCAAGAAGGCTTTTTAAAAAATTCTCATCTGCCACCAGAACTCCTTTCAACGAGAGTAGGCACGAGGAATTATGAGGCAAAATGACTGGCATTCCCGATGAACTGCGATTAAACAATGTGCTGCCCGGAAGATGGGGTATGAGCCTGGGACAGGAACTGGTTATCTCCACGGGACACCTAGTTTGTCTTGCCGAGCACTTGGCAGAAGCTTGAGCCTCTCCCTTTCCCCAGCCACCTTCTTGTCTTACAGAGGATGAGAGCTGGCCCAAGCCTCCTTAGCCCTAGAATTGTGATGGTGGGGAGGGGAGTGCGTCACTGTCCCATCACTACCACCGCAAGAATCCACCCGCCAGCATGGTAATGAGGGAATAAATTACCCTAAATTGCTTGAGTCTATTACTCCCAAACTTGGGATGACAAATCTTCAGAGCAATAAGCATCTTTTAACCTCAACTATGATTTAGAATAAAGACTAGAAATGTTTTAAACTCACAGTGCTAATGTTTTTGCATTAAGCAATCCATGGAAATGTGATGGTTGAAATTCTTATAATATTTAAGATAATTTTGTGAATTCTAACAGATCGTTGTAACAGATTACAAATGTGTATTTGGACAACAGATTTGACTTGTGAATAGGTTCCGCTTAGAAGGCTTATTAAATTTGTATTGACACATTTAAAAGAGCTCATGACTCAACATATTTATAAGTTATTTATTTACAAGAATTACATAAGGACTCAAAGGCATTGTTAGAAAGTTGCAATACTTAAAAGATGAAAGTGAATGATTAAATTTATAAATACAATTTCAAATCTTCAATGGAACTTTTACTTAACCAAATTTATTCATGGGACCAAAGAAATGGTTAAAATTTTCTGGATTTATGAATGGAATTGTAAAATGTGTCAGTTGAAATTAAGAAAACTCCATTTGGGGATTTCTAATTTTAATAAATTGAATATTAGTTTAAAAAATCAAATTAACCTCAAAGTAATCTTTTCTGTTCATGAAAGCTACCCAGAGAAACTTTTTAAAAAGGACTTACACTTTCATGGTAGATAGACCACGGAACTTGGATTTAACAGGATGGGCAGGATGAGACCAAGAGGGGCCAGGAGTAAACCAAGTGGGCTGGAGGTTTGGGGAGAATAAAGAACTGTTTTGGTGGGGGTCATCCACCAACCAAAATCATGGGAACTCGAGGGGAGTGGGGCAGTTTCCGGCCACAACAATAAGGGGGTGACGGAGAGAATGGGTGGCCAACTGGAGAGAAAGGAGTCATTAGAGATGAGAAGGTGGTTAAAAACCTGTTAAGACAGATGCTCACTTTGAATGAGTGGCCAGTTTTGTATAACTGAAAGGGGCACTGGTCACATAATCATCTATATGAACGGTGCTTCCTGGCGTTGTGCAGTGAACTGCGGAACCATGTACAATGGTTCTGATAAAACCCTTAAGTCGCCAAGTATGACAGGAGTATGTGAGGAGAGGTGGGACAGGAGGCAAAATCCTTGGAAAGCAAAACACTGGCTTCTAATTGCTGAGCAGTTACTATATGTTTAATAGTATTCTAAGCACTTTCCCAAGAACTCTGAGTCCAGTACTTTTCTTATTAATCAATATTCTTTACAAATAAGAAAAATGGTAAGTTATAAAAAAGAAATGACAAAATCTGGTGCAGAACACACTTGTTCAAGAGTGCCCGGCTCCACCCTTCAGGTGGAACTCTCCCTGACGCACTACCTGCACTTTCTCTCTCGGTTTAGGGTACCTGCCCGTGTGCCCCGGTGACGGCTGCCGGCTCCAGCGTAGAGAACGGTCACGTGCCGGCGCGGGGGCGGAGCCCGTGCGAGGATGCCTACGCGCCTGCGCGCAGCTGGCTACCGAGCCGAGCCTGCGGGGCGGGGCGGGCTCTGGCTGCCGCGCCGGCGGCCCGGTCTCTTCTCGGCTCAACCACCGGCCGGGGCTCGGGCCTGGGCCCGGGCCCCCGGGACATGGCCTCCGGGAGTGCGGAGGGCGACAGCCCCACCTCAAGTCGCTGTGACAGCGGCGCGAAGAAGGCAGGTACGGAATCCGACCAGGGTGTCGAGGAGTGGCCTGCGAGGGCGGCCTGAGCGACAGGGGCGACCCTAGGAGCTGGGGACAGCTGTCGAAGGAGCGGGCCCCGGCGCAAGGGGCTCCCGACAGGCCGCGTAGGATGTGCCCAGGGCCCCGAACAGGGGTCAGGATGTGTGAGAGAGGAAAAGGCTGAAGGGAAACAGAGCCTGGAAGCGGGGGCGTCCACGGATGCTGATGAGACCCGAGAAACCGTGGTGGCAGAGCCACGTCCCCAGTGAGAAGGAAGGGGCGGGGACTCTGCACCCTACCTTGTCACATCTGAAAGGGAGAATTTGGTCTCTGGGAGCTGAGGCCGGGCCTCACCTCCGTCCTGAGACTGTCCGGCCCCGTCCGCAGACTCCTCGTGCCGCCTCCCTAGTTGTAAGGCAGGTTCCCAAACTTCATTCATCTGTCGCGGTCTTGATTTGCATAGGTAGTATGCATGACCACCTATTTCTTTTAATTACCATAAAGTCGAACCCTTTTAAAGTGTACGGTTCAGTGGTTCTTGGTACTTCCACAGGGTTGTGCAATCATCACCCCTGTTTAATTCCAGAACATTAATATTCCAAAAAGAAAGCCCATCACTCTGCACTCCCCGGTCTCCACAGCTCCTGGCAAACACTAATCTACTTTATGTCTCATTCCTGTTCCACCTATTTGAATGTTATTTAATTGTGAACAAAGGAATTTTCTGTTTTTTATATCGTTTAATAAGTGTTTCATACAATTCTGTGAAATCATAGTTTTGTTGTGTGCTGTTTTCAAATATGTTTTACATATCATTAAGACATGACAGTTAAAATTAATAATGTTTACTCTGCACCAAGTAAAATAATCTTTTTTCCTCTGAGAAGGCTAACGTAGCTTTCCCACTTTTCCATCCTCTGATGGGTGGTATCCATAATATTGTAGAACTATATAACATGTTCAGCTCACATATTTTGATGAAGCACCTGATATCCACTGGGCTCATTTTCTGTTATCTCCCTTTCTCCTATTCTAGTCCTGGAGGGAAGTGCAGCTCACTCATCATGTTACTTCCCTGAGCCCTTTGACTTTGTGACCCTTTGCTGGTGTTTGTATGACATCTTTCTTCATGGAATAATAATAGTCAATGCCCCAAGTGGTACAGGTCTTGTGACCTGTTGTAGTGCAACTGTGCCTAGGTGTTGAGACTTTACCTCCCATTTTCCTTGATTTTACTACCCTGGATGAATAGGAGGAACTTAGAAATCAGACTATTTTTAGAGAATTGACAAAGTTACTACCACTAGAAGCTCTCCTTTGTAGAGTTCATGATCCGATTGGTTTACTCTCTATAATATTTTTCTGCATTGTTAGAGTAAAGCAGTCTTTCTTAATACGTGCTTGGTTCTTGTCTTTATGTTTCATGTAACAAATCTCTGCTAACTCTGGTACTGTTCGTTGAAACTAAATAGGACCTTCAAAAACAGAGGCTACTTTGTCTAATTTTGTTTTTAATGGGAACCTTACTCAGGAAAAGGTAAGGCTGTTCCCCTCCTACTGTCTTTCTCTGGTATAGATACTAAGTTCAAGCATTAAAAAAAATTTTTTTTAATCCTTACTTGAGGATGTGTTTATTGATTTTAGAAAGAGAGGAAGGGAGAAAGAGAGAATCATCGCTGTGAGAGAGGAACATTGATTGGTTGCCTCTCGTACACGCCCCGACTGGGGATCGAACCCACAACCTAGGCATGTGCCCTAACCAGGAATTGAAATTATGATCTTTTGGTGTATGCGACAACACTCTAACCAGCTGAGCCCCTAACCAGGGCTCAAGGACAAAATTTCAAGATAATTTTCAGTATCAACATTAGGAGTTCGAGGGGTGGGACAGAGTGGTGACTGTCGGAGGGAATCTCTCCCTTTCTCTCTCTCTCTCTCTCCCTCTGACTGCCTCTTCCATTGTTTTCATTAAAGCTAGCATTACTTAGTTTGAGTTTAACTTTTATTTAAAGGCTACAAAGCTTTCTTGATATGCAAGCTTAAACCAAGTAATAAGTGTGGAATTTTGTACTCTCACATAAGATTCCATTATTAAGTACTCATATGTAGATCTTTTACCTACTGTAAGTCATTAATATATATTTTGCTGATATGGAGAAACTTTTAGAGGAAGCATAGGTAGAGTTCATCTTTAGTCATTGTCTCATATATAGTATGTATCTGTTTCCCCAAACCAGGGGCTTTTAGAGATACCTGATGCTCTGAGCAAGTAGAAATCTTTACCTGGGTTCTGCAGCCAGAGTTGGGAAAGGTTTGAGACAATAACGGGCTCAGCCATCTTTACCTGAATTCTTAAGAAATGCTGCTTCAGTGCCCCTTATTAAAATGATCGTTTTAATGGAGAGCAGGCCAAGTAGTGCCTGTATCATTTTTTTCCTGTGGTGAATGAATTGCTTTTCAGGCATCAGGGATTTATTTATAGCAGCGTCTTATGTTTTGCAGCCAGCTGTAGGATAATCATTTCATTTTGTCGTGGTTATGATAGCCAAGACCTCTTCCTGTTAAAGGCATTTGGGAGGTATCAACTTTGGGATATGTAATACATCTCTTTTATAAGTGAGGCAAAAAGAAATTGGAGAAGAAATGATTCAGGGGGATTGACATTACATATATGCTGCCTCCCGATGAAATGGGGGCTTCTACCCCAAGCCCAAAGATAACATTCGCAAGCCCAGAAGTGTGTGTCCCACCCTAAAATCCATATATAAAATTGATCTTAAAACAGGGTAGTTAGTATTAATTTTAATATTTTCCTGAGTATCCCAGAAATAGCTCTATGATTTTTCTCTGAGGTGAAGAGGAAATGTGTAAATTAGTTTCAGCTGAGACTTCGCTAACATTTTTCTTCCTCATTGCGTAATCTAGCTGTTGACCTTATCATTCTGTAATTTATATATCTCTAGCTCACTTGAGTTTTCTGTTTTCTCCTCCCTTTTTATGTCACAACGAGAGCTTATATGTTAGGTGTAATAAATATTTGTGTACGGGGGGGTGGCATGCTTAGGAGTGCCTTCCTCATCTGCGATTAATACTTAATCACTCGAATGTGGGATTGATGAAGGTGATATTGGGGCCTGAACACATGGCAGCTAAAATTCCCATTTGAGCAGCATCCTCCTCTGGGAAGTAGCAGTACCTTTAGAAAAAGGCCAAAGAATCTACAAATCTATAGACATACCACACAGTGTTTTGGTTAGTAACAGACCACATATATGAAGGTGGTATACGACATAGTCTAGGTGTGTAGTGGGCTATACCACCTAGGTTTGTGTAAGTGTACTCTGTGATACTCGCACAACAACGAAATTGCCTGACAACACACTTCTCAGAACATATCCCTGTTGTTAAGCAGTGCAGGACTCTGTTTAGAGTTGCACAGTGGGTATGTTCTTAACAGTAGTATGGGGAGAATAATGTCGTTTATTACAGGCCACTGTTTCCAAAGGAACAACAGCTAAGCTAATTTTTTAATTCTTTTCTGTATATATTTAATGCATTCCCACAGAGCACTGAAAACAGAAGATAGTAGTAAATTTCAAAATGCAGGATTAAAAATAGAATTGGAACAGAGTGTTAAGAGAACTAAGTACTGGAACTGTGGTTTGGGTTCAGAATGAGTAAAAATTCTGGCAGATTATTTACCAGAACCTAGTGGAAATCCAGCTGATTGCAAGCAGTGTTATTTTCTCCAGGATACAAGCACTGGTTTTTCTTTCCCCTAGATTGCTGAATAGCTTACTTGGAAGGAGCGGCAGGGTAGATATATATCTAAAGAAATAGAGAAAATTTTTCCACACTCTTAGTAGGTAGATTAACAGGGCTTCTAAACACCAGCTTACCTCAAGCAGTGTTCATATTACCATTTAAGTGTTCTTAATTTGGGATGTGTAGAAAATATAAGGAAACTCTAAGGAAAAAAAAATTACAGGTTATCTGGTACTTTATATTCATTATTGGAAATTAATCAATTCCTGCTCATATTGTGTCCCAGTCTTCTGAGGCAGAAGTCTTCTCTGTATCCTGTGTGTCTGCAATCCCTCTTTGAAAACATATACCCTTCTCTTCCAAAGTGTGGTCCTTTGACCCAAAGTAAAATCCCTCCCTGTCTTCCCTTGACTGTAGAATAAAGCCCAGACTCTCCATAAGCTACGTTTACTGCAGTCCTTCAAGCCTCTGTCCTCTCCCTTTACCTCACACATCAGCTTCACAGAATTATTTCTGTGTTTTCTGGACACGATGTTTCTTTCGTGTGACGAGGTCTTTGCACACACTCTTTTGTCTCCCCGGAATGCCTTCTCTTCAACCAGTCTCCCGTGTGCAAAGTTTTCTTAAAGAATGTACCAGAGTAGAGTCTTGGTGAAGCCTTTCCCGAGTGCATGAGGAGCAGTCATTCTTTTGTCTGGAGTTTCATAATTCTTCATGACTCTGTTATATCATGAATAATAATGGTTTGTGTCCCTCCCTACTGGGAGAGCCTCTCAAAGGCTGGGAGGAAGTCACATTAATCTTTTATTTTTATTTTTATTTTTATTTTTATTTTTATTTTTAAGAGAGAGGGAAAGGGAGGGAGAAGGAGAGGGAAGGAAATATCAATTATTGCCTCTTGTAGGCTCCCCTATGAGGACCCAACCCGCAACCCATGCATGTGCGCTGACCAGGAATTGAACTGGTGACCTTTCTCTTTGCAGGACAACGCCCAACCAACTGAGCCACACTACTCCGAGCTCAAATTAATCTTTTTTCCTTTGTACAGTGCTATCTACAAGTAGATGTTCATTAAATAATGGACTGATAAATGAATGCATAGACTAATGGACAAGTGGATAGATGGACAGATAGATGATGGACAGACAGATGGACACACTCAAGCCAGGAGCTTGACGTACCTTGTAAACAAACATTTAACTGGTTAGGTGTTGCACTGTTAGAGGAAATTGAAGCTTAATTTTATGATTTCTAGGTAGAGTAACCATTTAATTTCGCATCTGAGCTGGGACATACTTGAAAGTACAAGTCACAGGAGGGGTTTGCTGTGAACAGTTATGCCAGGATTGTAGGCATGAACCAGGAATCTCTCAAACGGAAAGAGACGGTCAGTCTACTAGGTTACCAAGGAAAAAACAGAATAGACAGGAAAACAGGTTTACTTAGGTTAAAAGTCACCTATGTTATTTCTCTCTCTGCACCTCCCATTGCATGTGACTCCAAACCAGCTAATTTATATATCACAGCTCCCATAGGTAGGTAACCAGGAAGATTAGTACCAACTTTCATTTGTATTAATAATGTACAGCTTTGTCATGGAAACAGTTTGTATATTGTTGTCCCAGAATAGGAAATTATTGAGGAAAGCTGCTTAGTGTCCCTTCTAAACCTAATCTACTTTTCAGTATTTGTCTTCTCTAAAGCCTAACCTACCTTCTAATGTCATCTTCTACCATATGTAACCCCAGTGCTTGACACCTAGTATATGCTACATAAATATTTTGAATGAGTCTGTTTACTGTTAAATGAAAGGGCCTTGTGTTTCCTGTCTCTGTGTTTTTTCTCTCTCCCTTCCCAGCCTCTTAAAATCCTCCTTTTCCTTTTTAAACTTCTCAGATCAGTCTGACCCATGATGTTCTCTGAGCTCCTGGTGTCTGCGCATTCCTTTTTTTGGAAAGTATCAGGCACTCCTTTGTGACATCTCTTTTACGGTGTCTTGTTTTACTTTTTTTGTGTTTGCCATTCCCAAAATTAGATATTCTGCATGAAAACTGTAAGAACCTGTTACTTTATTTTAAATAGAAAAAATAGGATAAACATCAACCAGAAGCTCTTGGTTTTCCTAAAAAGTATTTTAAACACAGTAAAATGCAGTATTTTACTGTAAAAACAGTAAAAACACAGTATTTATGTGTATAAATAACAAACTATCATGTACAGATGTAAGATGCTTAAAACATTACTTCCTGATCACAGTAATTAATATAGTTTTTAAGAAACAGTTGCTTTGTGTGTAGTATCATGCCTCCTTTACCATCCACACTAGAGACCCAAATGTACCCTTTTACATTCTGATTTTGAAAATATTTCTGTGATTCTGATGTTTTACCAATAATTGGGAACTTTTGTGGTTTTTTTTTTAAAAATGTAGTATTGAATTTTGGTGGCGTACATATACATTTTTCCTCTATAAACTACAGAAAAAATTATTATATTAGAGAGATATATGTGCTTTAAAGCTTGATATTAAGAAAGAAGAGGCATTCTATTAGGAAAACATCAACGGTAACTGTTAGATATGACTGAATTTACTGAGCATTTATTATAATTATAATTCCTTGCTGGTTACTTACATGATATATCTCCTTACTGTTTTGCACGTTATGTGCTAATTAAATATCTGTAGGTTGGCTTTAAATATACCTACCTGTGTCTCAGACCAAATTATGAGATTGAGCCCTGAAGAAAATGTGCACATGCTGAATATGCGCCTAATGCACCCACACCCGCATTTTTTTTTTGTTTTGTTTTTGTTTGCTTGTTTTTGCAGGCTTTAACGCCAAAAGGGAAAAGAAAGTGGCAGAGATATACCAGGCTCTGAACAGCGATCCCCCTGATGTGGCTGCCCTGAGACGCATGGCTATTAGCGAAGGAGGGCTCCTGACCGATGAGATCAGACGAAAAGTGTGGCCCAAGCTCCTCAATATCAACACCAATGACCCACCTCCTATACCAGGTAAGGGGGTGGGGGGATCCTGTGAGGGGAGCTTATTTAGGAGGCAAGGGAAACAGAATTCCAGGATCTTTGATTTTTATGCTAATGTCAGACCAAGAGGAGATGAGTGAATCCGAAGCATTTTAGGGTATGATTGGGTCAACTGTGACTATAAGGCCAAACTAATAAGTAGAAGTTTATTCAAAAATGGAATAAGCTTTTATTAGGTAGGTGTGCAGGGAGCTGTTATTGGCTGGGTAGGAGAGTTTATTAAACATGCCTGTTCCAGTCTGTATTCACTTAGAGGAATCTGTATTTTAACAAGCACTCCACCTGATTCTGATGTAGATGAACTACATTTTGAGAAACATTAAGCCGGGGGAGAAGGAATATTTTTTTTAAAAACATAAAATAACTTTTTTATTGGGAGATACTGTGGTCGTTTTGAATTCTAAAATTCTGTAATTCTGTGAAAAGCTGTTACCGAACTAACCTGCAAGGCCGCTGTAGTAAAAGGAGCTCCTTGGAATTCAGAGCAGAGTACCGATGAAAGCGCTACCGAGCAGGGAGCACACTTGGCCACTCGTTCACTCGACAGACATTGATTGCTTTTCTGCCATGTGGGGCAAAAGTCCAACTGCTAGGGACTCTTTTGCTCATTTGGTAGATAGTAGTTGTGTTCCTGTGGTGTGCCGGATGCTGGAGATGATTAAAGCGGCCTCCGCCAATGAAAGTTCACAGTGTCATAGTGCAGCCTGGCAGGTGCTAAGTTACCACTTGTTATTGTCTTTGAATTGGGTTGCCTCAGAGCAGTCAACTTTTTGGTGGAAGGATAAGGCGTTGCCATGCTGACGCTCTGCATCCTGAGATGATGTGCTCCTATCAGGGTCCAGATTTCCCATATCTTTATAAACTGAAACCTGTGTGGGGATGTTCTGCACAGTCTCCTCTGGTACCTTTTGATTTTGGTCTGTGAAAGAAATGTAGATTTGTTATACAATACTCAGTTTGGGTTGAGGGAAATATATACTTGTTTTAGATATATACACGCATGTGTAGTATGTACATATTATTATAAAATACAGTAGCTAGAGACTGCCTCTTTACTTTTACACTGTATCGGGCTTATCACCTGAATACAAGTACTGCTTCCTATTCGCACTCTAGTTTTAGAATTTCTGGGTCAAGAGAGTTAGGTCCTGGCTGGTGTGGTTCAGTGGATTGAATGCTGGCCTGTGAATCGAAATGTCACTGGTTTGATTCCCAGTCAGGGCACATGCCTGGGTTGCGGGCCAGGTCCCCAGTTGGAGGCATGTGTATCTCTCACACATTGATGTTTCTTTCCCTCTTTCTCCCTCCTTTCCCCTCTCTCTAAAAGTAAATAAATCTAAAAAAAGAGAGAGACATTAGGTTCTTCTTTATGTGAATTTATCTTAATACTCCTTTCTGAACAGCTCAGTGCTCCGTAGACTTTATAAATGTTAGAGTTTTGTTCAGTGGTCTATGGTTTCTGATCTTATTTATGATTTTATTTGATCCTTACAGAAACTGGAGAGGTCTATTATGGAAGGGAATATTGCCATTTTACAGATGTGGACTTTGGGATTCAGAGCAATTATCTGGTGATGCCACAGGGGGCCCCTGGCCTCTTTGATGTTTACAGTAACCTGAGAGTTCCATTAAGGAAGGGAATAGTGCCATTTGTTTTTCCACCCTCACCTGAGGACATGCTTATTAATTTTAGAGAGAAGGGAAGGGAGTCAGAGAGAGAGGGAGAGAAACACCAATGTGAGAGAGAAACATTGATCAGTTACCTTTCACACGCTCACACCCACCGCCACCGGTGACTGAACCCACAACCCAGGCATGTGCCCTGACTGGGAATCGAGCCTGTGACCCTTTGAGTTACAGGATGATGCTTCAGCCAACTGAGCCACACTGGCCAGGTTGGAAATATTGCGGTTTTACAGATGCGGACTTTGAAATTCAGAGCAGTTACCCAATGATGCCGTGGGAGGCCCCTGGCCTCTTCACTTCTCCTCTGCTGCTCTTTCCACCTGATTCTGTGAACCTTCTGGGCATTGCAACCCCTCCTCTTACAGTCATCAGGACTTGCATCAAACGTGTTTAGAAATAAATTCGGGGTTCCTCTCCACATGTTGTATTTTGAGTCATATTGTCTTCAGGAAAACATGGGAATATGTCCTCCTTGGCTTTGGTCTAATACCAGAATGTTTTACTCCTGATCTGGCTTCCCTGACATTCCTACAATGACATGTTCCTTTTCCTCCAATAGGGAAAAACCTACGACAGATGAGCAAGGACTACCAACAAGTGCTTTTGGACGTCCGGCGGTCCTTACGGCGGTTTCCTCCTGGTGAGGAGCTCTCTGTCTTATTTCACGGAGGTTTCTGTCCCAGTTGCCCTTACTTTCCTGTGTCGATGCTTGCCAGGCCCGGGGCGTTTCCACTTCAGCACGCACTGGGACCAGACGTGAGCTCCCAGTCTGCTGAGTCATTCTTTCATGTGCTCTGTCACTCTCAGGCCCCCGCTGAGAGCCTCAGCCAAAGGGAATTTCCCTTGGCCTAGAAGGGGTAAATGGAAGACCAGGTTGTTCCCTGCTCTCAGAGCCACAGAAGAGAGTAGGAATTGCTAGAACCATCAGTCTGGCTTTAAAGAGCAGGTTGGTTTAGAAGTGGACACTAACAAGAACTATTAATACCGTCTTTGATTAGGTTTATAAATAGTGATATCTTGCATACACATATGTTGAATTCCTTGGACTAGAAGGGAGGCCATTCCCTCATGTTTGGAGTCCATTTCTAAAAGGGCTCTCCCATTCCAGGGAGAATGAGGAGAATGACCATCGTCTCCATTTTCACAATGAAGGAAATTGGGTACCAAACTTCGTATTTATGATCTATTTCTCTTCCATTGGCAACTCTGCCTTTAGGAACATAAAGAGAAGAGAATTGCCAAAGGGAACGAGACCCTTTGAACCAGTGATTTGATTTTAAATTGGTGTGCTGCAAGAATTTTTAAGGGGCTCGGACTGGAGCAGGGGTGAGGGGGGCAGAGCGCTTCTGGCGGGGGGCTCAGCACAGCCCCCGCGATGCCAGTGTGGGCAGCCCGTGAGGCCTGGGAGTGGGGCAGGGAAGGTGGGCAGTATGTAGCAGGGACCAGGGGGTGGCAGAGCGGCCACCGCGAGGTTGCGGTAGTGTGTTCGCCAAGGATTCCTACCCTTTGAGGTATGTCCCCACCATGAGCTTTGAGACGGACAAGTGCCGCATTGAGCCTAAACACGTGGGACACTTTAAATTCCTCTTAACTGTGGTAACATCTGGCCCCTGACCTATCATGATTCAGACACTGTGTTCATCTACTTTAACATTAGCAGACCAGAAACACTGCAGTGTCCTCAAGAAGAGGCGAGGAGAGAAAAGACTCAGGAGTTTTGCCCCAATGCCAAGGTTGTGCTGGTTGGCTGTAAACTGGACATGCAGGCTGACCTGGCCACACGGAGGGGGCTGTGCAAGCAGGGGCTTATCCCTGTTACGCCTAAGCAGGGCACTGTGCTGGCCAAGCAGGTGGGGGCCGTGTCCTATGTGGAGCGATCTTCCTGGTCCTCTGAGCACAGTGTCACGGATGTCTTCCATGTGGCCACAGTGGCCTCCCTGGTTCGTGGCCATAGGTAGTTGCCCTGTTCTGACCCAACACCAAGGACTGCAGTGATCCACTCCGCTGGCAGACAGCCAGACCAGAGGAACAGGGCGAAGGCGAGATAGACAAGGATTGAGCCAAGAGTTGCCAGCTCATGTGAAGAGCCAGGGAGGGGCAGAGTGTCAGGAGGGGTGGTGAAGGGCACAATTGTTTTCCTGCCTGCACCCTGGCTTCCTGACCTCCTGACTCTGGCTGGGACTTCAGGGCAGGCTGAGTGAGCAGTTCTCCTAGGCAAGGGACCTGGAGGCGGCGGGTGCCACCGTTCTCCACATCCTCATCCCCCTCCTCTGCATGGGAAGCTGATGGAGCTAGTAGAGCAGGCATCTGGGCCAGGAGCTAGGATCGGGGGCCGAGGAGGGTGGGAAAGCTGGCATCAAGCAATGACCTTGGTTGAGTCTCAGAATATGAAGGGTGCCTTCCCTCCCCACCCCCCAGTGCCCATATCCTGGCCCTGGCGTCCATTCCATGACCTTCCCTTTTCCTCTCACTTCTGCAGCTATTCTCACTCCTCCTCACCTCCGGGCAACATGCACTTAATTAAAAAGAAAGTTGAGAAAGTTGGAAGGTGCCCTTCCCTCCATATATCCACCAGTCCTAGCTCCTCCCTCTCTTCCCCCAATCATTCTCAAAATAAAGCCCATGCCCATAGGGGAAAAATTTTTTTAACATGCACTACCTGACTATTTAGTCAGGGGCACCGACCTCTTTTCCCTTAGATTGTCAAATTAAAAAAATGACAACAGCCAACACAACAATAGCCATCTGGTGTGAATGAATCAAAATTATACCTATTTTTTGTCAGATCAGCAAAAAAACTAAAGTATTTTTTGATGTGCCGCAGGATTTTAGTAATTAGTTTCCGTGCGCCATGGGATGACGAAGGTTGAACATTGCGGCTGTGAACCCACTGCCTCGCTCTTCCGAGCCCATGATTTGGCTTGGATTTTGTCTTTTAAAGAGCCTTTATTCCTGCTTACATCTTCGCCCCCTGGAGAGGTTTTTGTGATTCTTATACAGCCAGTGGCCTGCCATCCTGGTTTTTTGTTTTAATTTTATTTATTTACTTATTTTTATTGCAGTATAATTGACATACAACATTATACTAGTGTCAGGTGTACAACATGATTCAGTATTTGTATATATACAACTTATGACAACATATGCCTATGGTCCAATCCCCTTTTCCTATCCTACTGCTTTGATTTTTATTTGTGTGTTTTTAATAGCTTTAATTTAGGCTTATATGTTGAAGATAAACTTTTAAAAAAGAAACCTGCAGATTCCAGAAGTAGCTTTTTGCGGTAGTACACGGCTGAGTGAGGCCTTTGTCAGCTGTCACCATGGTGTGCGCTGTGGCCAGGGCCAAGATGTGCAGAAGGTGACAGGCAGCCCATCAACCTCGTCTTCAGATACTTGCAAAATAGATTTCAGATTCAGGTGTGGCTTTATGAGCAAGTGAATATGCAGCTAGAGGGCCGTATCATTGGTTTGGATGAGTACCTGAGCCTCGTATTAGATGATGCAAAAGAGATTCATTCTAGAACGAAGTCAAGAAAACAGCTAGGTTAGATCATGCTAAAAGAGATAATATTACTCTTCTCCAAACTGTCTCCAACTAGAAATGACTAATGATGTGAGAAATTGTTGAGAAGCAATACAGTTTGTGTTTTTTAGGTGTTCTTTGTTGGGAGAATAGTTCTTAAACATTTATTCATATCACATTTATTACCCTATGTTGTTACCAGATGACAGTAAGTGCTATGGGATTCTTTTTATTAAAAAAAAAAAAGTGACATTTATATTTTGCTGTAACTTATTTTTTTCATGTTTTCTTTTTTAATTATCACTGATATTCAATATATTAGTTTCAGGTATGCAGCATAGTTGTTAGACATTTATATAACTTAGGAAGTGATTTCCCCAATAAGTCTAGTACTCACCTGGCAACATACATAGTTATTAAAGCATTATTGGCTATATTATTCTCTATGCTCTATTTTACATCCTGTGACTGTTCTGTAACTACCAATTTGTACTTCTTAATCCCTTTACCTTTTTCACATAGCCACCTAATACCCTCCTATCTGGCAACCATCAGTTTGTTCTCATATCTATAACTTTGTTTCTGTTTTGGTTGTTGATTTATTTTGTTTTTTGGATTCCACATATAAGTGAAATCATGTAGTATTTGTCTTTCTCTATCTGACTTATTTTACTAAATGCATTACCTCTACAGCATAATTTGTGTTGTTGCAAATGGTAAGATTTCATTCTTTTTTTATAGCCAAGTTAACATTCCATTGTATATATGTCTCACATTTTCTTTATCCAATCATCTATTGATGGACAGTTAGGTTGCTTCCATATCTTGACTATTGTATATGAAATGTTCTTCATTGTCTCTTGGTATAGCCTTGTTTTAAAGTCTATTTGATCCGATATAAATATTGCTACATGAGGTTTTCTTTCCCCTTTCCACTTGCATGAAATATCTTCTTCTATTCCTTTACTTCCAGTATATCTGTCTTTTGATCTAAAGTGAGTTTTGTTAGTTCTTGTTTCATTTCCATTTAGTCACTCTGTGTCTTTTTTTTTTTTTAATCCTCATCCAAGGACATGCTTATTGATTTTAGAAAAATGGGGAGGGAGGGAGAGAAACATCAATCAGTTGCCTCTCTTATGTGCCCTTCCTGGGAACTGAACCTGAACCTAGGCATGTGCCCTGACCTGGAATTGAACTGTTGACCTTTTGGTTTACAGGACTATGCTTCAACCAACTGAGCCACACCAGCTGGGGCACCCTGTCTTTTGATTGGAACATTTAATCCATCAAAAGACATTTAATAATATGTCTTTTATAATAATACAAAAGTATAGTTATTGATAAATGATAGGTATGTAGTTATTGCCATTTTGTTATTCATATTTTTGGTCTTTTTCCTTCCTCTTCTTGAAGAAGTTCCTTTAACATTTCTTGTAAGACTGGTTTGGAGGTGATGAACTCCTTTAGCTTTTTCTTGTCTTAGCAGCTCTGTACATCTTTAATTCTAAGTGATAGCCTTGGGGAGTAATCTTGGTTGTAGCTTCTTGCTTTTCATCACTTTGAATATTTTGTGCCAATCCCTTCTGGCTTGCAAAATTTTGTTGAGAAATCAGCTGTCTTATGAAAGTACCCTTGTAGGTAACTAACTGCTTTGCTCTTGCTATTTTTCATATTCTCTCTTCGTCTTTAATCTTTGGCATTTTAATTATGTATCTTGGTGTGGGCCTGTTTGGGTTCATTTTGTTTGAAACTCTGTGCTTCTTGGACTTGCATGTTTATTTCCTTCACCAGGTCGGGGAAGTTTTTTGTCATTATTTCTTCTCAATAGGTTCTTGATCCTTTGCTCTCTCTTTTCTCTTTCTGGCACTCCTATGATGTGAATGTTGTTATCTTTGATGCTGTACCATAGTTCCCTTAAACTATCCTCATTAAAAAAAACTAAAAATTTTTTGCTGTTCTCCTTGTGTGTGTTCTGCTTGTCTTCCAAATCACCAATTTGATTCTCTGCTTCATCTAATCTGTTGTTGATTCCATCTAATGTAGTTTTCATTTCAGTTCTTATATTCATTTCTGATGCGTTCTTCCTTATGGTTTTTATCTCTTTCTTGAAATTCTCACTGAGTTCATCTATTCTTTCCCTAAGTTCATTGAGCATCCTTATAACCACTGTTTTGAACTGTGTACTTGGTAGGTTGTTTGCTTTCATTTTGTTTAGTTTTTTTTCCCCGCCCTGGAATTTTGTTCTGTTCTTTAACTTAGGATGTTTCTTTATTTCCTTGTTTAGTTTTTTTTATCCTGTCTTTTCTTTTTTTAAGATTTTATTTATTTATTTTTAGAGGGGAGGTAGGGAGGGAGAGAGAGAGAGATACGTTGATGTGTGAGAGAAACATTGATTAGTTGCCTCTCACATGCACCCGACGGGGGACTGGGCCTGCAACCCAGGCTCATGCTCTGACCAGCAGGTGAACTGGTGACCTTTCACTTTTCGGAACAATGCCCAACCAACTCAGCCATACCAGCCAGGACCGTTTCCTTATGTAGGCTGCCTCTCTGTGTTTGTATTTGTGTATTTAGGAAGATTTGCTACACCTCCCAGTCTTGGAGAGCAGTCTTATGTAGTAGGTGTTCTTGCGGATTCCTGGTCACCTGGGCCAGATGCTCCAGGGGTGTCCCTTGTGTGGGTTGTGTGCACCCCTCTGTGGTAGTTGATCCTTGATTGCTGTTGACACATCAGTGGGTGGGATTGACCCTTAGGCTGACTGGCTGTGAGGACTGTCTGTGACTGTAGCCGACAAGCTGTTGTGCAGCGGCTGACCCCACAGAGCGGGATTCAGTTTAGCAGGGCTCTGGTGCCTGCCAAGTCCACCCTTGGGGTGCGTCATTTGTGTAGCTCATTGGGCAATGCTCTGAGGTGGCCTGAAGTCAGCCAGTGGCCACCGGGTGTATTGGCTCTGGGGCCTCAGGGGAGGGGCTCTGGTGCATCCCCAGGTCAGCCACTGCCTGTGCCCAGCCCAGGGTCACCCGGTAGGAGCTGCGATGTGATCTGCAGTTGCTGGCTGCCTAGGCTGGACTTGGAGGCCAGCTGCTGCTAGTGCTGGAAGCTGCTTAGCGAGAGGTAGAGGGCACACTGAGGATAGTGGCTGCTTAATTGGGGTTGGTGGACCTTTGAGAGGTTTTAGGAAAGTCTACAGCGTAAGCTGAGGCCAATAGCTTGAGAGGAAAAGTTTCTGAAAGAGGTTCAGGCTGGTGCATAGGTTAGGTGAGGCAGGGTCTCCCTATTCTGCTGCTAGGGAATAGACCAGCTGGTACAGATGCCTCCCTTTCTCCCCCCTGTTTTCCCTCTGAGTCCATTATTCCTCTTTTATTTATGTAACATCAGTCTATGATACTCTTTCCGTAGGCTGAACTTACCATGTGGTTTGTTTAATACTGTTTTCGCATTCACGTTCTTCTGAGCTTAGCTGACCGCTCTTATATACTGAAAATTCAAACAAGGTTTAATGTCTTCTGTTACTACTTTCTGACCTTACCTATCCTTGTACCTGATTTACTTCATTTTCTTTTTTTATTTTATCTTTGCAAGTGTGTCCTTTTGAGAAGGAGTGAGGTAAATATAGGTAAGAGATGAACTTTGCTCTTACCTTAAACCTTTTGTTCAGTTTAGTCTGGGCCCCTACATTAGCTGTTATCTCTTACAGGACCTGTTTTTAACTGAAAAAACTAATGGTGTAGGAAAGCTATGTGGTGTGCCATTCTTCTAAAGCTGTTCCAAAGGCCAAGACTGGGTGTTTTCATACCAAAAACCGGGTGATCTGAGGAGCCACGCTGACCGCTGCCGGGGCCAGCTGCCTGTTCACAAAGCGCCCCCAAGGCTGCCCTGCTTCCAGCCGTGTCTTTGGATCAAGGAGATCAATATTTCCTGTGATGTTTAGTTTGGTTCAGAGGGGAACATGCAATTAAATTTTTTATTGTTACATGATTTCATACCTACAGTAAGTTTACAAAACTAGGACAAAAAATTCCCCACATACCTTTTACCCAGATTTTCTCATATGTTAACATCCGACTATATTTGCTTTCTCTCAGCCATATACACGTTCATAAATTTTTTCTGAATTATTTAAGAATAAATTACAGACATCATGCCTCTTTGTTCCTAAATATTTCAGGGTACATTTCCTGAAAAACAAGGCTCTTATATAATCACAGTACACTTATCAAAATCAGTGAAAAACATTTAAGAAACACTGCTATCTAATCGACAGATTCCATTCAGATTTCACCATTTATCCCAGTAATGTCCTTTTTAGGAAAAGGAAGTACAAATTCATGTAGTTCCCATTTCAAGCATCATATCTCTAGCCTTCTTTAATCTGGAATACTTCCTTTGTATTTTATGACAGACCAGCTATTTTGTAAAATTTCCCTCAATTTGAGTTTGTCAGGTATTTCCTCAGCGTTAGATTTAGGTTTATACCTTCTTGACAGGAATACCGCAGAAGTGGCGCGGAGTCCTTTTTGGTGCGTCGCATCAGGAGGCACGTGCGGCCAGAGTCCCACTGCTGGCCGTGTGCGCTGGGGCGCCTTGGCTGAGGAGGCGTCCGGGCTCTCCCGCTGTGAGGTGGCTAGTCGGTGGCTCTTTTCTGCATGCCACATATTTCCTTTATGTGTGTGGACCTCGATGTGTTACTAAGATGCAGATTTTCTTTTTTTATATACTTTCTCTGAGCCCTGACCAGTGTGGCTTAGTTGGTTGAGCATCATCCCACAAAGCAAAATGCCACCAGTTAATTTCTAGTCAGGGCACATGCCTGGGTTGTGAGTTCAGTTCCCAGTTGGGGTGTGTACGAGAGGCAACCGATCAATGTTTCTCTTTCACATCAATGTTTCTCTCCTCCTCTTTCCCCTTTCCTCCCCCCTCTCTAAAAATAAATATATAAAATTTTTTTAAAAAACCACTTTCTCTGTAAATCCATTGCTGTCTGTTTTCCTAACCTCTGTGTTACTTGGCTGCTCGCCACGCTCACGTGCACCACCCCCGCACCCGCAGGCATGCCAGAAGAACAGAGAGAAGGGCTCCAGGAAGAGCTGATCGACATCATCCTCCTCATCTTGGAGCGCAACCCTCAGCTGCATTACTACCAGGGCTACCATGACATCGTGGTCACATTTCTGTTGGTTGTAGGAGAGAGGCTGGCAACGTCGCTGGTAGAAAAACTATCTACCCACCATCTCAGGTACCAGCACAAAGGGACATAAGAGGCAGGCATCACTCCCCAGGTCCCCATGAGGGTAACTCCTCAGCCCTTCAGTGAAAACACTGAAATCAGTGTTTTTGGTGGCTTGAGCCCCATGCCACCCCCACCCCGATCTAAGTGTTTGGTCTGACCAAGCTTACTATTTCCCCCTAGGGATTTCATGGATCGAACAATGGACAACACCAAACATATATTGAACTATCTGATGCCCATCATTGACCAGGTGAATCCAGAACTCCATGACTTCATGCAGAGGTATATATGTGTCTGTGTACACACACACCTTCAACTTTCTGTAGCCTTTGTTTCTTCCTCACAAGTCTAGCTCATCATCATCTTATACTGATTAGTGTTAAGTTCTTCTGAGTTGTCCTTTCCAGTTATCAGTAATCTGGATAATTCAGTTCTGTACACAGTCTTGGAACACTTTTTGAGTGCTATGCTCTTTTGGGACAACCCATGCCCTTGAGGAGTTTACATCTAGTGGGGAGAGGAGGATGAGGTAAGTGCACCAACGTAGACTTTGAGGTTATTGCCACAGGAGAAGTACAGTCCTGTAGGGTCCAGAGGCAAGAAAGACAAGGTGGATGGTGTTACTTGCCAAAATACCAAGGAGAAGAAATATTTCTTTGCAAATCTCATATATGATTTTTTTTCCTTCTTAATTAAGTTAGAAATGTGTCTTCGGCCAATGCCTGACTTTTTTTTCTTTCTTTTGTTTTTAATTTTAATAATAGCTATGTCTGCCCTGGCTGATGTGGCTCAGCGGACTGATTGCCAGCCTGTGTACTGAAAAGTCATCAATTCGGTCAGGGCACGTGCCTGGGTTGTAGGCCAGGTCCCTGGTTGGGGACGAGTGAGAGGCAACTGATGAATGTTTCTCTCTCACACTGATGTTTCTCTCCCTCTCTTTCTCCCTGCCTTCCCCTCTCTCTAAAAAGTAATTAAATAAAATCTTAAAAAAAATATCTATGTCTTAAGATGCTTGTCATCTCATATTAACTAAAAAAATAGAGTTGTATTTTCAAGCCTGAGAATATGTGTCTGTGCCCCCCAAAAGGGTATGACTTTCTCAGAGGGAAAATCATGGTATTGTTTTCTGTAAATAGATGCTTCTTTTTCCTGTAGTAGACATTTGTTGGCCACAGGAGATCACCCAGTGAAATAAGGTGACTGGGATCCTATTGTAGTGTTAATGTCATGATGGTGGGTACATTTTAAGGACTTTGTATTTTATGAGGGAAAAAATGCTGAATTCTTAGGTGGCTGAATTTTCCAGAAAGCATATTTCCCAAATGTTTTCTTCTCACAGCACTGAGGACAAAGAAGGCCCAGAAAAAAGGAAAGGGATGACTCAGCAGGGAACCTAACATCTGGATTTCCTTGTTCCTAGTGCCGAGGTGGGGACAATCTTTGCCCTCAGCTGGCTCATCACCTGGTTTGGGCATGTGCTGTCTGACTTCAGGCATGTTGTGCGGTTATACGACTTCTTCCTGGCCTGCCACCCCCTGATGCCCATTTACTTTACAGCTGTGGTAGGTACAGGCCATGAGCCAGCAGCTTGATCATTTTAAGACAGCATTTCTGCCTTGACTGATGTAGCTCAGTGGACTTAGTGCTGGCTTGCAAAGCAAGGGGTCACTGGTTCGATTCCAAGTCGGGGAACATGCCTGAGTTGTGGGTCAGGTTCCCAGTTAGGGGCGCACAAGAGGCAACCACACATTGATGTTTCTCTCCCTCTCTTTCTCCCTCTCTTCCTCTCTAAAAATAAATAAATAAAATCTTAAGAAAAAAAGATAGCATTTCCCAGGCTGGTGTGCCTGGACACCATTCTATGCAGCGGCAATGGAGGCTATCATGGAAGAATGTGTTCTGTGTAAAAATGAGTTTGGGAAATGCTGGTTAAACAAAGACAATTGCTTGATTCTTCTGAACCTTTAAAATGCTCCCCTGCATTGTGAATTATGTGTTCCTGTCAACATGTCCTGGAACAAGTACAAACTGCCAAGTCCAGGTTTAAGAAAAGGAGTGTGGTGGTATGGTAGAACATTGAGATGGCTTGAGGGGTGTGGGGGTGTTCCAGTTAGCAGGGGGCCCGGGTCATCGGGGTGGGGGTGCAGGTGTAGACTCACACGTGCTCTTCATTGCTCTTTAAAGAGAACAAGCCCATTCTTCCTACTGCTTTGAACCATTTTATTCTGTGCTGGAGCTCCAGGAATCTTCCAGTAATCCTTCGCCTCTTCTTCCTCTTAAAAGAATCTCCTTCATTTAATTGGTCAGTCTTTCACAGCATTGGGTAGAAGGTTGCCTCTAGCAGGAAGGGTCAGCCCAATAGGAAAAGCACTCAGATCTGTGCATTATTGCTTCCTAAATGGGTACAGGATTTTGCCACACATAAGGGGTGAGCCCTGTTACAGGAGAATGAAATGCATGTGGCCAAGGCCTCGTGTGTTCTGGTCCCTGATGCAAAGCCTTCTTCTCCACAGATCGTGTTGTATCGAGAGCAGGAAGTCCTGGAATGTGACTGTGACATGGCCTCGGTCCACCACCTGTTGTCCCAAATCCCTCAGGACCTGCCCTATGAGACACTGATTAGTAGAGCTGGAGACCTCTTTGTTCAGTTTCCCCCGTCGGAACTTGCTCGGGAGGCGGCTGCCCAGCAGCAGGCTGAGAAGTAAGTGAGGCCAAGCCACTGGTTGAGTCGGTGGTGTCTGTCAGTGGGCAGGAGCGATGGGAGATGGCGTCTGGTGGCGACAGGGCTGTGGGGGTGTTCCCAGAGGTCTGTGCTTATGCCAGAGGAATCCCTGCTTCAGTTTTGATGGGTCTTCATGAAGAAGAGTTTTCTGAGCAATGGATGGCTCTGCCCGCAGCCTATTTAATCTAGTTTTTCTTTCCTTCTCTGTTTCTTCATGTTATTTCCTTTTTATCTCCTCCTCCTCTGCAGAACGGCAGCCTCTACCTTCAAAGACTTCGAGCTGGCGTCAGCCCAGCAGAGGCCCGACATGGTGCTGCGGCAGCGGTTTCGGGGACTTCTGCAGGCGGAGGATAGAGCAAAGGACATCCTGACCAAACCAAGGACCAACCGCTTTGTGAAACTGGCGGTGATGGGGCTGACGGTGGCTCTTGGAGCGGCCGCTCTGGCTGTGGTGAAGAGTGCCCTGGAGTGGGCCCCTAAGTTTCAGCTGCAGCTGTTCCCCTAAATGCCAGAGAAGGTTCTTCCTCTGACATTACTTTAAGGTCTTGCCCTTCCATGGAAGGATGGAGAGGGATGGAATGTCCTTTATTAAAAGGATTTCTGTCAAGGGTTTTCTATTCCTACCACCCTCCCTGGCCCGGCCATGGTTTGCCTTTGCCTCAGAGGCCAGTAGCAGAGCCTGTCTGACATTGGGCGCTTGGGGGCCTGGGCGCAGAACTCTTCTCCCTCACAGTGGGCTTCTGAGTGGGCTCTCCGCTGCCTCCTTTTGTGTTGGAGGAAGTGGTGGGTTGTTTTGTTTTGTTTTCTGTTCTTTTTAGCTCCCAACTACCTTTGGAACCCACTAGGCCTGGTCACTGGGGACCCTTTTGGCTGCCTAGTAGTAAGGAAGGTGGACCGCTGACTGCCCGCCTCCTGTTCTGTCTGCTTTGGCAGGACAAAGAGGGAAGGAGCTACTGCTAAGGATGTCTGGCAGTGGCACGGAGGTGAGGGGGCAGAGCAGGATAGCCCGGGAACAAGAGTGGCCCTTCTTAAGAGCAGCTCTTTCAGCCGGTCAGAAATCAAAGGGACAGGTGGGAACTAGGTTATTGGGTAAATCCGACCGATTTTCAGCCTAGAAATCCCAGGTATTTCCAGTCAAATGGGAAGGAATGTTGAATTTTACAGCCAAGATGTAGACTGGTTTTAACTGCCCCTTTTTTTCTGTCTGTTGTCTTCCACAAGCCACACAAAGCTGCTTGTAAAAGACACTTCTATTGCTATTTTTAGAATTATGTAACACTCAACATGTAAAGTACCCTCACTTTAAAAATAATAGTTCCTTCATGGAAAAAAATTGTTTCTCATCAGAAGGATGAGCTTCGAAGACCCTGAGGTTTCCTTTTTATGCAATTATTTCACATTTCCCTTTGGCCAGAGTTGCTGTTTGCAAACAGCTCCTCGCTTCCGAAGTGCCCGCTCTGTGTCTCCATCGCGGTTTTCTTCCGATTACCCATCTCTTCCCGAACAGGCACCCACTCACTACCTAGGCTTTGCTTTTTGGGTTTGATTTATCTTCTTAACTGCTGGTCTCTCCTTCCTGGTCGGAAATGCCAGTGGAAATGTTCAGCACCCAGAAAGGGACAGACTGCAGCCTGGAGAGTGTGGAGGGGCCTGCAACAGCCAGTGCCCTACACTGAGCTGCCTGGGGACCCTGCAGGCCGTAGGGGACAAGATGGGTCGTTCAGTCCTTCTGGGACAGCTTTTCCTGTCAGTGAAGCCAGGTTTGTTTTCGATTAACTCTGGCTTGAAAAAAAAGTGCCTTTTGCTTCTTTAAAGAATTGGGGTTGTATAGTATGAAGCAGCCATGTACTTGTATTGTCCTGGTCTCTCTCTGGCACTGTTCTGTCTTGACAGGTGTTTCAATGTGAACATGCCAGAAGCACTCTACCTGCCATACCCAGGCCTCCGCATCCTTCCTTCATGCCCACTGTGTGCAGAGGGGAGGGCATTTAGCATGCCAGGCAGCTGGCAAGCCCAGGGAGGTTAGGAGAGGTGTCTCTACATTAAGTCACATTCAGCACTTTAAAACAAAAAAAGCTCTTAGCGATGGGTCATTCTCTATAGTGGGAGTCCCACCTGGGTGAGTGTGATTTGGATGGGTTAACCTAGAAAGCGGAAGATACGACAAAGGTAGTTCTTTCAGGATCCAGAGGGGATGATGTGACGTATCCCCAGTCTTCTCCCTCAGTGTGTTTGTCCTCTTGGTACAAATGCGCAGCAGCACCGGCGTGCCCTGCCACGAGCACTCGGGCATGTCTGTAAATACTGAAGGAGTTGATGGGGGAGACGTGAGGGGGTGCATGTGATCAGGGTCCCAAGGCCACACAGCTTTTTGGAACCCAGGAAGCAAGCGGCATTTGCTTCTATTATGACCTAAGGAGCAAGTTCATTTGTTTTATAGCTTTCCTGACATCAGGATTCACCGCGTCAATGAGAATAAAACATTATCTTTCTACCTTCAGGTGGTTTACTGTTCTGTAAAGAATATGTGTAAATATTTTGTACAGAGCCCTATATGAAATACACAGCCATACGTGGTTACTAATCATCTCTTCTGTCATTCTGTCCTGTCCAACACTTGTCTGGAGTGGAATCTGATCTTAGACGTCTGGCCTTGTGCCCCGCCCCGCTGGCCTGGGACCATCTGTGGCCTCCCGGTCGGCCTCGCCCGCCTCGCCCGCCCGGAGAGCTGGGTGACGCCTGCAGCCCTGTTTCTGTTTCGTCTGCAGGCAGGGCGACCTACACGCTCCCGCCGCTGCCACGTGCCGCCGGTCACTTCAGCGGCACGGGCGGTGTGGGATGTTAGGCGGGGGTGCTCTTGACTATCTCCCACACTATTCTGGGGATGCCCCTGCTCCTGAAGGCCGACGTTCAGGTTTGGAACCTACCCGGAGCCTGCTGTGAACACAACTCTGCCTCCACCGGTAGTGTCTGTCCGCAAAGGAGCTGAGAGAGCTTTTTCTCGCCATCCATTTCAAACAGCATCTTAACACCCCCCAGCTGTTGGTTAGCAGGATCCCGGAGTAGTGCCCATTGCCTGTCGCCTCCACCCCAAGGATGGGCTGATCACGGAGGCAAGTAAGCCACGTCAGCTGGGATGTTTGTTTAACGCTTCCCTGGCCCAGAGGCCAGAGGGGAGGGCGCCCAGGGCTGAGCCGGCATCTCAGCTCCCTGGCCTTGCCCCACTGCCACCGGCCAGCTGCCCTCGCTGCCCTGAGCTCCGACTGGTGGAGAACAGGGCTGCCCCCGGGATCGCTGCATCTGGGGGCTCTACATCAGAGCTGCCTTCAAGGACGTTTTTTCTTTGAGTAGCAGATTCACTGGCAGTTTTATAGGAGTTGATGGTTAAGTCTAAAGAGTAGGATTTTGAAAGTTGGAACATTGAAAGTATATACAGTAAAAGAAATTTGTCCCCTGTTCCCCTAAAATTCTTGGAATTTCCTGTTAGGAGTGTCTTTTGTCCTTCGTAATGAATCGCTTTTGATCCCTCCTGAGTTTATGCTAATGAGGTCACTTACCGTGGGCCCCTAGGTAGCCTCAGATTGGGGCTAGTCACCCCAAGGCCAAGTGGTTAGACAGGAAAATTTTGGCCCCACCCACTGACCTAGGAGGTGAGGGAAGGCTGGAGATTGAACTCTACAAACTCTTCATTCAGAGATTTTAAGAGCTTCAGGGAGGGTGGTGCGCCCAGAGAGGGCTCGGGGGACGTGCACCCTCTCCCCATACCATGCTGTATTCATGTCTACCATTGAGACATTTGTTAGTTATGTCCTTTATTAAAAAATTGGCAAATGTAAGTGTTTTCCTGCATTCCGTGAGCCCTGCTAGCAAATTATTGAGAGGGAGATAGGAGAGGGAGTGGTGGAACCCCCTGAATTTGAAGTTGGCCAGGCAGCAGCGTGGGCAGCCTGGCACTGTATTTGCGGCGGGCGCCTGCAGGGAGGCAGTCTCGTGGGCCTGAGCCCTTCGACTTGTGGGATCTGATGTTGACTCCAGTGTCAGAAGTGAATTGTTGGACAGCCGGTTGGTGCTGGAGAATTAGAGAAGTGGTGTCAGAAAATAGCACACGACATGCAAGGCTGAGGGAAAAGTAGTGTACAAACAGTAGCTACATAAAAAGTGGGTGATTTGTAGGCAGCAAAGCCCAGGAGGACTGGAGTCTGGGGCCTATGGAGAGATGGAGAAGGCAATGTCAGTGGAAGGGAACTTGGGAGTTCAGGTCAGGACAGCTTTGAGCACTGTGGAGGGGAGGATGGGCCGTGAGCAAAAGTGGGTTGAGAGAGAGAATTACTGGTGGCATCATGGCAAGTGTGTTACTTCATGGCAGCCTGAGCTTCTGCAAGTGACAACGTCTCAGACTCGTTGTCAATAACAGTAAGATAGGGGTAGCCCCATCTCATGTGGACAGTTTAATGAAATGTTTGGGAAAATGCTTTACACACTATAAGGTCATGCAAGTGTTTGGATTCTGTTTTGGTGAACATTTATTCATCAGTAAATACCTTTAGCCAGCCCTACACTTTGGTCCCGTGCTCACTCAGGGACTAAGTGGTGACAAAGGACTAGGCCAAAGGCTTTTGCCAAATCCAAGCAAGAGAGGGTGGAGCCTGAGCCTCAGCCTGACCGCGTCTCCCTTCCCCGCCCTGCTGTCCCCTTGGTGCCTTTTGCTCTGGCTCCTGCTGCCTTTTTCTCCTGCCTTCACGAAGGCCCTCTACTTGATAGCGGCATTTCCCCCCCCCCCCCCCCCGGCTTACTAGAGGAAGGGGGCGACACTACAGGAAGACGTGTTAGCTCTGGCACAGATGGTAGGGCCCAGCCTCCACTTCCTGTTCACAGCAGCAGCAGCTGCTCTTTTGAGCAGCAGGCTTGTGCTCACCTCCTGTTCTGGGAGACAAAGATTATGCCCCTGAAGTACATTTGGGACCTGCTGCTGCTTCAGGTAGGTGGTTTGAGTCTGAAGCCCATGGGGTGTGGTTTCAAGTCTGCTCTGCCCAGTTGGCAATGGGTTGGTTCCCAAAGTCTGGGGCCCCAGCCTGGGGTAACCCCTTGGGAGAGGGCGGCACCTCCCCCTGACCCTGCAGTAGAGATTGCCCATGAGCTGGTCGTGGTTTTTTTTTTTTTTTTTTTTTTTTAAATTTTAGAAAGAGGGAGAGGTGGGGAGAGGGGAGAAACATCCATTTTTTTGTTCCACTTACGCATTCATTAGTTGACTCTTGTACATGCCCTGACTGGGGATCAAACCCCCAGTGGGCGTACTGGGAAGACGCTCTAACCGAGCCACGTGGCCAGGGGGAACCTAACTTTAGTCCTCCCCCCGCTGGTACGGTGAGTATGGCACGGGAGGCTGCCTCAAACTCAAACTCCCTGTTCACGTTGTGGATGAAGGGGGCCAAGTGCGCGCACAGCCAGTGAGGCCTTCTGCCTGCCTTGCTCTCCCTTTTTATACAACCATAGGTCAAGAAATACGTCCTTCCTACCTGTTAATATTTAGGAGAGGAGAAATGGTGCAAGGGCATTGAAAATACCCCAGCGTGTGGCACACTGGGGGTGATGAAGACCATGGTCACCCGGCGGGTGGTGGGCACCCTCGTGAAGAGAGCTCTGTTGTGTGACCCGGCTGTTCCTGCCACATGGAATTGAAGACCTGAGATTATCACACTTCAACCCTTTCAAGAAAGGCTAGGCCTATAGATTCTCTCTCCATTTCAAAATGGCAACAAATTCACATTTCTCAAACAGTACTGGGTGGACTGAGTACAGACGGTGGCTTGGTACAGAGGATGTACAGTGTGCGTCCTCTCAACCAAGAGAACATTCTCTGCCTTTCTCTTGGGCCCAGGCCCCTGAAGGGTGCCAGATGGGCCCCGGCAGGAGAGGAGGCGGGGGCAGCTGGTAGAGAGCATTCTGCCCTGAGCGGGCCGTCTCACTCCTGCAGTCCAGGTCTCAGCTGCTCCTGCTCCTCCGAGCCGGTGGCTCTGCTGGCCATGTCTTGCTCCCCGGGGGGCGGCCCCCCTTCAGCGCTGTGAGCCAGCACAGGGAGTGGGTAAGGCATGCCTGTCCTCTGAGAGCTCTGCTCACGGTGCCCGGGGCCGCCTCTTTCTAGTCTTGGCATCCAAGGGCAGGGTGGCAATGAGTTTCCAGGGGCTCAAATAGAGCCCATTCCCCCAAAACCACATGCCCCAACTTCTGGAGCCAGGAGTGCAGGCCTGAACAGCAGAGACATGCTCCGCTTGTTGTGATGATCCACATCACAGCCCCAGCGTGCGGGCCGTCAAATACCCGATCTCACCGGGGAAGGCCTCAGAAACTTAAGAGAATGTACACCCAGAACTATGTATTATTAACCTCTGGCCGGCACAGAAAGGGGACTAACAAATATTGCTGGACTATATCAATACTACATAATACTGTGGCATCTTGCCTGAGATGTTAAAATTAGGATGGACAACCTAACCCCTCAACTGCAGGAGCTTCACCTGGTCCTGAAATGTCTGTTCCCCAACCTTGGATGTCCACTGAGCGGCCAGAGGCAGCTGCAAGCTTTTCCTGCCAGCCCGTACCTGCTGCTCAGCCTCTCCCCACCCCCACGCCCGCACGGATCTGCAGGCCTGGCTTTGCGGTCTCTCTCGGCACTCTGCAAACTCCGCCTGTCGCGGGGAGCGTCCTGCCCCATTGAGCTGGGCGCAGGGGTGCCAGGCAGCTCTCATACATGCTTCCTGCTGCAGTTCCTGGAGAGCTCGGGATCGTGCGTGTGTGCAGGATCCCAGGCCACGTGCCTTTCACAGACATCACTCACATCCCTTCCTGGAAAACCATTTTATTTGGCTTACACCAGCGGCAAAGAGGGAGAGGCGGAATCTGGACTAGGGGGGTGTGCTCCCTGGTCTCCCTCTTGGCTCTGAATGGGATTAGCAGCAGTTCTAAGAGGCCCCAGGCCTTCAACAGCAAAGCCAGAGAAAAGTCAGCCCCAGAGAGCCGGCAGGGGAAGTGGCAGGCTGCGAGTGCCCGGGTGTGGGAAACGGTGGTGGACGGGGGTGAGAGGGTGGACTCCCGTGAGGCTCCCAGAGGCTCCATCCAGCAAGGCCTCTAGCCAGGGCTGTGTTTAAGGCTAGGCCAGGCGGAGTGGGAGCCGCACAGAAGAGATGAGAGGTCTGGCCAGCAAGCCCCAGGGGAAGGGCAAAGGCACTGGGGCAGAGGCGGCTGTGGACAACAGACAGCTCCGGCAGGGCACTTGCAACACACACAGCAAACGAGGCCGCCCATGCAGCCCAGGGGCGTGGGCCTCTGCTGGGCCCGTCTCAGCACAGCACACAGGCATCTCCCAGGCCAGAAATCAGAGCCAAAGCACCTGCCCTGTCCCGCAGCAGCTTGTGGACATGAGGCTGGGTCAGCGTGGGGACCGGGCCATCTTCATCTCAGTGGCAGTTCTGACAGCTGGGGTGGCAAGGACTCCCATTCACCCGGCAGCGGCAGCCCCCATTGGTGTCTCCGGGGCCCTGGGGGATGACGGAAGAGAAGGTCAGGGCAGGGAAGACAGTGCCCCCCGCTGTTCCCTCACACCCCAACACAGTGCACACTCCACTCCAGGCCGTCGTCTGGGCAGGCTCCCCCCACTTCTCAGCTGGCCCGCTCAGCCTCGGCGACCTGACGGAGGCCACTGGGCACCCCAACTGCATGGCCTCTGCCTGCCTATCCCAGACCCAGAACAGGGAGAGGGGCTGGGGGTCTCCGTGTGTTCTGTGAGGGTCGGCACATGGGCAGAACGGAAAGCGGCCATTTCCTTCCGCCTCCATCTCTCTCGATGCCTGTGTGTATGGAACCACCATGACCCCCAATTCCAGCAACGCACCCTGGACAGCTACCACATACGAAGTGCTTGCAATATGATGGGCACCTTGCTAAGCACTTTTCTCACACCTTTCCCTTTGATTCTGACAAGCCTGAGGGGGACAGGCCCAGGTGCCACCTCCATTTTACAGATGAAGAAGCTGACGCTCAGAGAAGGCAGAACAGCCTGCCCTGCACAGCACGCGTGTGCCAGGGTCAAGCACCCAAGCCACCCCGATTCCAGGCTGAACCCTTAATCATTGTCCTCTAGGGCAAGGGTCACAGCCTTTGTCTGTAAAGAGCCAGACAGTTTTTGGCTTCACGGGCCAGTCTCTGCCTCTGTAGCACAAAAGCAGCCAGAGACCGTATGTGAAGGAATGAGCGTGGCAGTCCTAAAATCCAGATTTCATATCATTTGTTTTTAATTTTATTTTTTAACTTACTGATTTTTAGAGAGGAAGAGGAAAGCGGGAGTAAAGAGAGAGAGAAAGAGAGAGAGAAACCTCAGTTTGGTGTTCCACCTATTTATGCACTCAGTGGTTGACCCTTGCATGTGCCCTGACCGGGGATCGAACCCAAAAGCTTGGTGTATCAGGCTGATGCTCTAACCAACTGAGCTACCCAGCCAGGGCCAGATTTCATATAATTTTCACATCACAAAATATTCCTCACTCTCAGGCAAGGCCCATGTGGGGGGGCCTCCCACAGCTCCCCTGAGCCTCTGCTTCCCAAGGACTCACCCCCGGTCCCCAGCGTGGGCCCTTGGTGACCCAGCAGATCTCGGTGTGGCAGACGGTGCAGCGGATCCAGTCACAGCCATCCTTCTTCTGCACCACGATCTGGCACTGCGGGCAGTGCATGGCCTCGCCCTGCTGCAGCATGGACTGGGGCAGAGCAGGGGCTGACCTCGGGCCGGCGGGGTGGCTGCCCGGCCCCTCCCCTGCCCGGCCCCCTCCCCGCCGCAGAGACTGCAGACTCCGCCACCTGGATGGTGGAGTGAGTCACTTTCCTCTGCTCCGTTTCTGCAGTCTCCTCCCTTCCTCCACCCAGTCACTTGTTCTGCTGCTTGTCACCTGAGCGCTTATCCCCAAGCCCCAGCTCCAGATGGGAGTGAGAGCAGCAGGGAGGTCAGAGCCTCAGGGCCCTGGGAACCGCAGCCCTTTCTGAGAAGTCCCCATGCCCCTACTAGCTCCCGCAACTCAAAGCCCTCAGCCCTGCCCCGGCCTCACCCTCAGCATCTCTGTCGTCTGCCGGGCGGCCACGTCGTTCTGAGCCCGCAGGGCCAGGTCATCCTGGTACTCCTTACAGTTCATCTGCTCGTGGATGGCCTGCAGCGAGTGAGGGGCTCGAGGTGAGAAGGCTCCCCAGGTAGGCACCTGGGAGAGGTGGGGCACAGAACAGGCATCCGCACACACCTAGCGCCTCCAAGGGTTGTTCCGCAGAGGACCTCGCTTTCTAAGTCATCCCCCTGCTGAGGCCAGGCAAGTGAAGCCAGGGTCAGCGTGTATGATAGTCCTACATACCCATTTATTCCAAGTCCTTACGGGCACGGAGACCCCTAGACCCCCTCTCACCCAGGCTGCGGCCCCTCGTGCCTAGCTAGGTCCACATGCAAGCCTGGTGCTCGGAAGCTAAGCCTGCTTAGGGTGGCTAGGCTCGGACGTGCCTACTCTTGGCCAGTCTCTTTACCAATCAACTGCTGAGATGTCAGGGGCAGGGGTAGGCCTGGGTTTAGGGTCCAGGCTCAGTGCAGGGCAGGAGCTGGGGCTTAGCATGGGGTCAGGGCTCAGGCCGGGGTCAGGGCTCAGGCCCGGGCCAGAGCTCAGTGTACATGGAGGTTCTGTCTGGGGAGGGACTTGGGATCAGGTTTCAGTCCAGGGTCAGCGCTTGGCCCAAGGATTAGGCTCAGTTTGGGGGCCGGGCACCCTCAATGACGGGGAGCTTGAAGTCATGACAACCAGGCCCTTTGCGGAACAAGCACCGACTGGCAGTGAGCTCCTGGCAGGACTAAGGTGACTAAGCAGCGTGGGTCCCCATCCCCACCTTGCAGAGCAGGCAGTTGACGCGTAAACACACGGGGCAGGTGAACTCATTGACATCATCCTCAAAGAAGCACCACCCCTTGCAGTCCAGGGTCTTGCAGTGGTAGCTAAAGGCACTGCGGTTCTCAGCGATGGAGACACCCAGGTCCAGAAAGCGCTGGTAGTCCTCGGGGCTCAGCAGCTGCCAAGAGACCACAGCCTTGGTCTCCAGGGCTCGGAACACCTGGCATGTGGCCTCCTGGCCACCAAATATCCTCCTGAAGGCCCCCAACCCATACAGTCCAACCCCACCCCAGGCTCTTTTCTTCACATCAGTATTTAAAAACTCCGTTCAGAAAGCGGATTAAAACTTCTGAGGATAGACGGTGATGATAGCTGCACAACAATGTAAACATACTTTTTTGTCCTTTATTTTTATTGTTGACAACATGAATATACTTTATGCCACAGAACTGCACAGTTAAAAAGGGTTAATATGGTAGATTTTATATGTATTTTACTGCAACAAAAAATACACAAAAATGGTAACAAGCAATGCTGGGAAATAGGGGGTTCAACCAGAATCCTGGTACATTTCACTCTGAGAAAACAACGTGGCAATAATGTTACAACCATCCCAAACCTTTCTGATCCTTTTGGGACTCACTGGCTTCTACAAGTTTATCCTAAGAAAATAATAAGAAGAGACACTAAGCAAAATGTTTCCTGAAGCATTACTTACAAACTGAGACATTGGGATTATTAACAGAAGAGGTATAAACAAGATGTGCCATGGAGATTTATAATAATATTTAGAAAGATTTTGTAGCCAAATAGCAAAAGCTGTGTGTCTGCCAGTTCCAATGAAATAAAAATCATGCCTATGTTCTAGATCTTGATTGGGGTGGTGGTTACAAGATACATTTGTCAAAACTCACCCAACTGCACGTACAATGGGTGCATTTTATTGGAAGCAAAGTAGACCTTAATAAAGTTGATTTAAACAGGAAAAACATGTCATCCTAGAGACTCTGAAGTTAACAGGAGAAAAACGAAATCAGGGATCTTCTGGGATGATGGGCTTTATGCTGATTTTTCTTTCATTTCTCTACTGGTTCTCTATGCTTTAGGCATGGTTCTTGTAGAAACAATCCCCACTGAATGGCTCTGTTGATCCCTGTCCCTTTTCCTCTCTGCCACACTTGCCTGTTCTCAGGTCACTCTGAGGTTACGTCACTCGCAGGGGCCCCAGGGCATAGGTGGACTGCACAGGAAACACCTCTGGGCACCGACTGCGGGCTCCCCAGGGCAGAGAGGGGGCCTCAGCAACTCCTGGAGCTGCCCTCCTCAGACACCCCACAAATGAGATAAAAATGGGGCTGCTCTTGGGGTAAAGGGCGGGAGTTCCCCAGTTCTACCCCTCTGCCTGTCCTCCCCCCGGGGCAGAACTCCTTAGGCCCCAGGACAAGCTTGGGGAAAGGGGCGGGGGGTGGCGGGAGCAGGGTTTTCAGAAGAAGGGTCACAGGAGAGAGGCAGGAGTGATGGGAAGAAACAGGGGTCTGGTCTGTGTGCCTGTGGGGTCTCCCACTTGGACCTCAGCCCCCTTTGGCCATAGGCACATGACTATGCCTCATGTTTTTGCCTGGGAATCCCAAGATGCCCAGTTCTGGGAAGGCCATTCCTCAGCAGTTTAAAACCTATAAATTAAGCCAAACAGTCCACTTCACAGCTGGGGAGAGGGAGGCCCAGAGAAGGGAGAGGACCTGCTCAAGAGCACCAACAATCAGAGCGAGAACGTGATAACACCGTTAGTAACAATAACAACAGCAAACACACAGGCAGGTGCAGACGGAGATAGCACTGTGACACACTGCTGGAGGAACGGCCCCAATTTGTTCACGTCTCCCTGACTCCACACTCGCGGGCGGTCCCCTCCTGCACAGAATCTGGGCTTGGGCATGTGACCTGCTTTAGCCAGTGGAACAGCAGCAAGTGTGAAAGGAGCAGACTTGGAAAGCACTCCTGCCCTGAGGCTGCCGCCCGTTGCTCTTGGACCTCTGAGACGCCAGTGAGCAGCCTGGCCAGCCTGCTGGAAGGCGGGGGGGCCTCAGTGGAGGCAGGCGCAGTCATCCCGGCCGTCTCAGTAAGACCATGGAACGCCGGTCCAGGACCGCTGACCCACCAGCTAAGCCCAGAGGAGATCAGCTAGGCCCAACCTGGACCAAAAGAATCATCCTGATAAGCCCAACCGAAATTACTGACTTGCAGATTCATGAGCTAAATGCGGTTGTTTTAAGCCACTAAGTCTGAATGACCTGTTACACAGCAAAAGCTAACGGACAAGGGCTTGCCAGGTGTCAAGTACCACTCTAAATGCTTTGCACAAATCCTCTGCTGTAATCTTCGCAACTCTTGAAACAGAAACTAACTCTAACTCTGACGTTATCTGAGACGAGAGGACTGCGGCACTGAGGGCTGTCTGCCTGGAGGTCACCCAGGCCCACTCTTAACTGCTCGGCGGTCTTTCCTTCACAAGGGGGTTTCCTGACTAGTTATCTCCCCCCGTTCCTGCCCTGTTCACTGCCTGGGTCCCCAGCATCCCACGTAAAGAGGGCTCTAGATATACGGCTGCTGCCCGAGCCTGGCGCCCTAGGACCGGGGTGTCCCGCCCCCGCCCGCCCCCGCCCCGGCCTTACCGCCCGGATCTCCCTCTCCAGCAGCTTGCCTGAGCAGGAGTAGGTGTTGTCAATGAAGGGGCAGGCGACCTCCGCCTCCTGGCTGTTGCGGATGGTGCCCTGCAGACACTCCCTGGGGGAGGGATGGAGTGGAGGTGAGGGTCAGAACCCCACCTATCGGGGCTCCACTCTCACACCGTTGGTCTGACCCCTGGTGGCTTCTCCGCAGCACTTCCCTCCCTTCCTGTCCTTCCCACCAGCCCGATACTATGGCCTCAACTCCCGGCCGCCCCGCGGCTCCGGTCCAGTTCTCCAGCCCCGACTGCCTGGAGGACTGCAGCAGCCTCCTCCCGGGCTCCCTGCGTCCACCATGCCCCTCCCCAGCAACTCCCATCCCACAAGGCTCAGAACAAGCCCGAGCCCCTAACTGCGCGGAGTCCCCATGACTCACGCCCCTGGCAGCTCTGTCCACCCCTCTGCTCCCGCCACACCGAACCCTTGTTCCTGCAGACAGGCCAGGCGCGCACCCACACCAGCGGCCTCCAGGGCTTCCCTGGCCCCTGCTCTTTTTACCATAATCCTCTGGTACTTGGCATTTGTCCCAATTTACAACCGTATTAGTGATTATTTGACAAATAATTGGCATCCCCACTGGAATGCCAACTCCAGAAGGCAGAAGCGGAACTTTCCTTCCTGGATACCCAGGCCGAGCACAGCCCCTGGCACCCAGGCGCTGCTCACCAAATGTCAGGATGTGTTCTCCCCAGCCCAGGTCTTCGGATGGGCCTGGGGAGAAGCCTTGGAAGGGGGCAGGCTGCCCACCAGCCAGGTGCAGGGCCAGAGGTTGGCTCAGGTGGCCAGGGCTAGGACTGCGATGCCCCGGCATGGCATGGGCCTGGGTCGGGAGTAGTGAGGGGCGCAGGCTCTGGGGCCAGAATGCCCGAGCCATGCGGCCGCTGTGTACCTCACACTCCTCTCCTGCAAAATGGGGAGACAGCGCCTACCTGGCAGGGTTTTGTGGGTATCCAATCAGATGTGAGCACAGGACCCACCCCCTTTCTGCCCTGGGTAATTGGTGGCCCATCAACACTTGGCTGGGGGTGGGCCCGCACCTGCAGAAGGTATGCAGACACTCCCGCAGCACCACAGCCTCGCCGGGCGCCAGCACCGAGTAGCACACGGGGCACTCGGCGGGCTCGGTGTTCAGCACCAGGCTCCTCTGGTCCAGCTGGACATGCTGCAGGTAGTTCCCCTCCTGCTGCTGCTGCTTGCGCTGGGCACATGGGGCGGGGCCGGGGGCCAGTCAGACCAGGAAGTGGGCAACGAGGGGTTGCAGTCAGATCCCTCCCAGAATAGGGACAAGGCTGGGAGACAGGATCCCCGGGTAGGGGTGGGGGTGGCCAGGCAGTGAGTGTGAGCGTGAGCAAGAGCTGCTAGGAAGGGTAGGGCCCAGGGCAAGAGGAGGGCTAGGCAGAAACAAGCTGGGCTGCAATCAGGGGCCAAGCCAGGCGAGGGGGCAATGGTAGTAGGGAAAGGAAGGGGGGCCAGAGTCTGAGGAGCAGGTCAGAGGTAACAGGGCTCCCATTTCTGCCAAGCCGGGTGGGGCTGGGGCCTGGCCAGGGGATGGAGGTGGAGGAGGAGGGTCAAGATCAGAGTAGGTCAGGGGTGTGTGAAGGGGGAAGTGGTACATAAGGGAGCAGAGCAAGGCAGGAGGGAGGATGGGCCAGGCCAAGGCTGTAGACGGGACCAGGAGTGAGGTGATGGCTCGGGCGGGTCAGGGCGGCACTAGGCCCAAGGACACACAGGTGGAAATGGGG
Organism: Pteronotus mesoamericanus; assembly: GCF_021234165.1. Lineage (NCBI taxonomy): Eukaryota > Metazoa > Chordata > Mammalia > Chiroptera > Mormoopidae > Pteronotus > Pteronotus mesoamericanus. The sequence goes on along the minus strand of NW_026555105.1, from coordinate 20,977,115 downwards.
GCATCTGATCGGACGGGGAGCTCTCACGGTTGGGCCCCTCAGTGTAATCAGTGCTTGGGTCACAACTGGTGGTGCGCTGGAGAGGTGCAGGCCCCAGGGGTGGAGGGGTCAACCCCCCTGGGAGCAGAGAGGGGCCAGGTCCTGGGGTCACAGGAAATCAGGGGTAGGCTACGGCCAGAGAGGCAGGGCAATCAGGGGTCGAAGGGTCCAGGGTGAGGTCAAGGCTGAGTAAAGCAGAGCTAGGAGGTCACAGGCGGGTGAAGGAGTGGCAGATGGGGCGCAGCCAGGGTGTCTACCAGGTGCACTTCATGCACAATTGGTGTGTATGTCAGAGCTAGAGGCAGGGCATGTGAGCCTGGATGGGCGTCACAGCCAGGGAGCAAGGTCTCAGCCACAGGATGACCTCCAGGAGAGGGAGGGTCACAGCGAAGTGAAGGTGTCACTGCCTGCCCTGTGTCCGTGAGGGGGCAAGGCAGCAATTGCGGAGAAGCAGCAGCACGGAGGGGCCTCCCTTCCTGGCCTCCACCTCCCGGCCCAGCCTGCAGGCGCCCGCCTGGGGACATCCCGCCCACCTGCTGGTACTGGCGCAGCGCCTCCTCCTCGCCCGCCAGCCGTGCTCGCTCCTCGGCGTCCGGCTGGTACGTGGCAGGGACCTGGTAGGTCTCGGGGCGCGCCCGGCAGCACATCTCGCAGCCAGGACGCGTGGGCTTGTTGATGAAGGTGCAGCCAGGACACTGCCAGCCCACCTGGGGACGAAGGGCTCCGTGAGCTCAGTGCGCCGAGGGGCCAGGGCAGGCGGGGTCAGGGACACGGGGGACGGACAGCTTACCGGTGGGGGCTCAGGAGCAGCGTCAGGCTGCCCCCGCCCTGGCTCCTGCGGGACCCCAGGCTTCGGGGGAGCCGGCTCTAGTGGGCCCCTGGGCTGCAGCGTGAGGTCCTTGAAGCCCAGATCTGGAAAGAACGGTTAAGAGTCTGGCGGATCCATGCAACCCGCTTCGTCCACACGCCCTAGTCAGCCAGGAACCCTGCATCCTGCACAGAGCCCCTCCTGTCCTCTCCCTCCTCCCTGGATGAGTCTCCAGCTTGGTCCTACCAGCTGGACCCAGATCTGGCTGAGGGTCCCTCCGCCACCCGAGAATGCTCCTGAGTCTTCGGGGCTTAAAAACCCTGCCGAACAACGGAGATCCACTGCTCTGAAGTGACGCACCCAGGACAAGCCACACTCCTGCGGTGGTCCTGCCAAAATACTGACTGGTCCACTCATGAGGGGACATTGGACAAAAACCAAAAACTGGCCTGGACTCAAAACGTCTGTGTCAGGAGGGTCAAGGGAAGACTGAGGAGACCAAAGACTCAGAGAGACAGAGAGAGGCAACTGAATGCCAGGGCTTATGTTACAAGGGACGTGTGATGAAGGCGCTGTATCTGTGTTAATTCTCTCAGTTTGAAAGCTGCATGTGGTAGTACAAGAAAGTGAGTCTTTTTTAAAAGGTGATACACGCTGAATTGAAGCATTTATGGGAGAGGGCCAGTATGTCTGCAGCTTAATCTGAAAACAGTTCAGAAAAAAATTATTTATATGGATACAAAGAGATTTTATAATAATTTTATAGACAGGATGATAAAGCAGGGCAAATGTGGTAAAATGTTACTATTTGGGGAACCCACACAAAAGGTCCACCAGGAATTTGTGATACAATTCTTTGTACAATTCTGTAACTTTTCTGCAGGTTTGAAATATTTAAAAACATGAAGTAAAACATTTAAACACTAGTGATTATCATCTAATCTAATTTACAAATTTAGAAAACGAATGAGCAAAGACGGGCAAGGCCTCACCCGAGACCACACAGCGGAGAAATGCCAGAGCCAGGCCTGAACTCAGGTCCTCTCCCCTAGGCCGCTGTTCCCAAAATGGGTCCCGACATGACTCCCTCCCAGGGTGGGGTCCTCTGGCCTCTCTTCCCCACTGTGGCTCAGCTCCTCCAGTCTAGCCGCACGACCCCAGGTGAGTCCCGACCGCAGGTGAGTCCCGTCCCTCGGGAGCAGAGCCTCACCCTCCAGCATCCGCAGCTGGCGCTCCCGCTGCAGCTCCTGAGGGCTGAGCGAGGTGTTGCAGGCTGACAGCAGGTAGAGGTAGGCACTGTCACCATTCCGCCGCACCCCATGGGAGTGCAGGGTCTCCTGGTCCCGGGCCAACCGCTGCCCGATCACCCACCGCTGCAGGGCCGGCGGGAAGCCATAGTCCAGGAACACCTGGCGGAGGTGGGGTGCAGAGAGAGGGAGTGGGAAGGGGGACCGGGGTACAGCCAGGGCAAAATGGGAAGCCTCGGCCCTGATGTCTCCCTTCTGTTTGCTCACTCACCATGTCCTTGAGGGAAGCCACTGTCATGTCAGGGTGCACTGTGAGCCAGATGGTGACAGTGTGCATCTGAGCGTCCTCCACACTCACCCACAGCCTGCAGAGAAGAACAGGGTGGGAACAAGGGTTCCGGCTGCGGGTCCGACCTCCGCCACCAGCTGTAAGCATGGGCCAGTTTGTACGCTTGCGCGTGACACGGACACACACGCACAGGAGCCCCCAGGCTGTGTGAGAGGCCTATCTCCTGAATTCTCGCACCCCTGTGCTTCCTCTTTTATAAGAATCCACTGCTTTAGCCCCTCCGATGGCCACGCACTGCTCCTAGGAATTCCGCACTCACCGTGCACACAAAGGCCCTTGACCTGGCCCCTCACCGCCTCCCCAACCCCTTCTATCCTTCCCTCCCTGGCTCCTCAGCTGAGCAGCCCCCAGCAGCCCCCAGTTGTTATTTACCGAATGCTAAGACTCTGCAAAGCACGTGATATGAATTGATATGAATTAACTCATTGAATCCTCTCAACAAACCCGTGAGGCAGGTACTACTGTTATCCCTATTTCACAGACAAAAACGTGAGCGACAGGTTATGGTGACTCTGCCAAGCAACCAATTAATAAGTGTTAGAGGCAGGATTTCAATCCAAACAGTCTTTTTCCAGAGAAAGTAGTTTCAAACACCAGCCTTCTTAAGGATCCTAAAGCAGCTTTGGAAGACCAAAAGCATAAAAAGGGAGAGCTAAGATGAAAAACCAGAAATGATCCCAGACGAAACATAAATTAGGAAGCAAAACAGTAACAGTAAAGCTCATTTCATACCATCAGAGAGATCTAGGAGAACATTGCATCAAGCAATCGGAAATGAGGAAGAACTGGAAATTTACAAGTGACTCCTGATTAACCTAACCTTCAGATCCAACTACAAGTTCACATGAAAAAGGAGAGATAGTCAATGACACCCTGTGGTGGCAACTAATAAATCCAGAATGTAGGAAAATTCTAAAGATCAAAGAACAGTTTTCTTAAGAAAATTAATAGCATAAAAATAGAGAATAAAAAAGGCTTAGACAATAATAAGACATGTTATGTGCAGATCACACTGGAACAAACAAGTGTAAAAAGCAGTAATGAGATAATTAGGGAAATCTGAATATAAACAGAGTATTAGAGGATTTAAAGGACTAATAATTTTTTAGGTGTGAAAATGGTATCAAGGTTACTTTTGAGTCCTTATTTTTTTAAAAAGATTTTATTTATTTTTTAGATAAAGAAAAAGGGGGGAGAAAGAGAGGGAGAGAAACATCAACATGCAAGAGAAACATCAATCTGCTGCCTCCCACATGCCCCCGACCGGGAATCCGGCCCACAAACCAGGCATGTGCCCCAACCAGGAATTGAACAGCAACCTGTCAGTTCTCAGGGTGGCTCTCAATCCACCAACCCACACCGGCCAAGGCTGAGTCCTTATTTTTTTTTTAAGGCATCAAATTATTCATGAATGAAATAATATCTGAGATTTACTTTTAAATACTCCAGAAAATACTCTCAAAAATTCTTCAGGGTAATGATTCTCAACACCCAGCCAACTATCAATGAAGTGAGGGCAAAATATAGACATTTTTAGACATGTAAAAACTTCAAAAGTTTACTATCCACTTTCCCATAGGAAAAGTTTTGGAAATAAAAGAAATACAAATAGCTGAGTCTGATGCAGGAGAATGGAAGAGAACTAAAAGGAAATTAAGAGGTCTAGACCTTCACCATCAAAACATTTCAAATATAAAAGAGCATACATACATTTTCAGGCCAAGTGTCCATCAATAGATGTCCCATGGACAAAACAACCATGGGACATTTACCCAATGAAATTCTACTCGGCTGTAAAGAAGAAAATTTTACCCTTTGCAACAGTATGGATGGACCTGGAGGACATTATGTGAAGGGAAATAAGCCAGTCAGAGAAAGACACGTACCACATGATTTCACTCATATGTGGAATCTAATGAACAAACTGAAGTAACAACCAAAAGAGAGACAGACTCACTGATGGAGAGCAGATGACAGCTGGTCGGTGGGGGGCAGTGGAGGTTGGGGGTGGAGGGATCAAGCAAAAAGGACGCATGGACAGGGATAAAAGGGCGGTGACTGCTGCGGGGGGTAAGGGGACAAAACGGTGATGGAAAAAATATAATAAAGATTATGCATTTTTTTAAAAAGTGTATACACTTTCAATAGTACTACTTGTCCTACAATGAATAATATTTCCATAATTCAATGGAAAGTGCTATTTTAGTGGGTTTAGATTTTTAGAATCAACCTAGAGACAAAGCACAGAAGCCTTAATGATAGTTTAAAAAAACAAAAGCTAAAAGCTATAACGTTAGCACTAATAACAAAAAAATAACAGTTGGAGCCCTCATATCCAATGTCCTCAGTCAGTATTGATCAGTTCAATCAGAAAATCCGTTCAAGCGGAGAATCACAGAAACAGTCACAGACAAACCTTAAACACTTCATTTTACCTCACAAGTGACATATACACAGTTATTTGCCGATCTCCAGGGGAACGGCCAGTGGCTTTTTTTGAGTGTGAACCTGCCTTGGGAGTTTCCCGTTTTTTATTTTTGGATGAACCGTGCCCACCATACATAGTCCATGATTTGCAGTATCAGCTTCTTTAAAGTGGAGCAAAAACCTAAAGACACTCTCAAAGCATCTCAGTACAGAACTCTTTTGGATTTTTATCTTTTTTTTTTCTTTTTTCTTTTTACAATTGCCTCACCCTAGAGTGGTAAGTTGTTTTTTTGTTTTTTTTGTTTTTTTTTTGTAACATGTCTCTATGTTGTCTTTCTAAAGCAATCAACTTCTTTTTCATAAAAACAATTCTCTTTCAACACTCATCTTTTACCGATTGATGTAACAGCTAATCATATTATAATATTAACAAGTACAATGGCTATAAACAAAGCTGTGGCGCAGCAGTATTTTTTTTTAATATACATACATTTTGTATTTTGGAGAGGGGGCAAGTTATGGAGAAGGAGAGAGAAACACTGATGTGAGAGAGAAACACTGACTGGCCGCCTTTTGTACACACCCTTCCGGGGGCGCACGCTGCCACCCAGGCCCGGGCCCGGGCCCACCAGGAATCAGCTGTCGACCTTGCAGGACACACCCAACGAGCGGAACAGCACGGGCAGGGGGCTGCAGCAGCGGTTTCACAGCAGAAACTACAGTGCTGTGATGGCGGGGGGTCAAGAAGCGTCAACTGGGAAGACTTGCACTGCAATACTTTCACAAAAATCACAAAGTCAGGAAAAGGAAAGGTGAGAGAGGAGTACGTTAAATTCCTCATTTTCATAACAAGGAAGGCACAGGTACCCTCTCAAGTTGATGTATCAAGAAGAGGATACGTAAGTATTTTATTTCAAACAAAATGGCCCATCGATCTAGAGACTCCCTGTAACCCTCATCAAAATCCCAGCTGGTTTTTTTTTGCAGGTTTCCTGGGCCAAAGACTAACAGTATCCACTTTCTCTTGCTTCTCTTGCTGTGAGAACCCCAGAATTCCTTTTCTTTCATTAAAAAACTTCATTGATTTTTTTTTTTTTCTGAGAGGGAGAGAAACATGGATTTGTCGTTCCCCTTATGTATGCATTCATTGTTGATTCTCATATGTGCCCTGATCAGGGGTCACACTGCCACCTTGACAAGTCAGGACAACGCTCTGACCAACTGAGCTGCCCGGCCAGAGCAAGAGCCTCTGCGCTCTTGCAGTCTGCCTGGCTCTATTTACAACCTCCCTTCAGGCTGAGTGTGGCTAGGGGAGTAAGTTCTGGTCCACAGAAATCAAGTGGAAGAAATGTAACTTTCTGAGAAGTATGTGCTCTTAAAAGAAGTGTGGGAGGAGCTACCTTTCTTCCCTTCCTCCTCCCTGCTGATAAGAAGGCTGATGTGCCCTTGTTGGTGTGGTTCCATGGATTGAGTGCTGGCCTGTGGGCTGAAAGGTCACTGGTTCGATCCCAGTCTGGGCACGTGCCTGGGTTGCGGGCCAGGTCCCCAATTGGGGGCATGCGAGAAGCAACCGATTGGTTATCTCTTACACATAGATGTTTCTCTCCCTTTCTCGTTCCTATCCCTTCCCTCTAAAAATAAAGAAATAAAATCTTAAAAAAAAAGAATGCTGATATGATGACTGGAGCTGGAGAAACCATTTTGGACTGAGATGTGAACCTCAAAAGGAGGCCACGAACGGCAAAATAACAAGACAGGAGATGCATGAGACCCTGAGGACCCCAGGAGCAGATCCTCCGCGTCCGGACTGCCTGCCACCAAACTTGTCTATGCCACTGTTATTACGTGTTTTTCTGTAACAGGAGGCCTAACATCCTAAAGCAGCCCCTAACAACCCTGTTAGGTAGCTGCTACCATTGCCCCATTTTTAAAATGACAAAAACTGAAACTCGGAGCAGTGAAATAACCTGCCCTAGATCTCACAGCTGATTAGTGACAGAGCTGGGGTTTGAAGGCAGGTCTCCTGACACCAGAGCCTGCCGGTAAGAATGACTGTTCTAGCGCGGCTCTGAGAGTCCTCAATCCTTGCTGGGTTGCTGAAGATTCCACGTACACATTCCGAGTTTGTTCTCGCCAACCCATTCCACAAGGCTAGCAGAAGAAAGCCTGACACCCAGTGGATCACCAAACTAGACCACAGGCACGGGGAGAGGCGAGGGCTGACCTCTGCAAGCAGCGGGAGCAGTGGCACTGGAAGGGCCCCGAGTTCCACCACGCTATTGGTGGTTCTCGCCGGACAGCTCGGAGAAGGAGTAATGTTCTCCAGCTCCGCCATTACCGCTACTATAAGTAAAGTGTGAAAAATTCTTACTTAATAGACAATTTAGGACAGTCGTGTCTGCTTAAAAATGTTCTTTAATTTGCTAACACTCAAAGTCTGCAGGTTGTTTCGTGAATGCATTGTTCAATTTGAAAGTTAGCGCTGGCTGGGTAGCTCAGTTGGTTAGAGTACTGCTCACTATGCCAAGGTGTAGGTTTGAGCGCCGGTCAGGGCACGTGCAAGAATCAACCTAATGCATACATAAATAAGCAGAACAACAAATCGATGTTTCTCTCCCTCTCTCCCTAAAAAAATCAATCAATCAATAAAAAACTTAGCCCTCACCAGGTTGCTCAGATGGTTGAAGCATCAATCTATACACCAAAAAAGGTTGTAGGTTCAATCCCCAGTCGGGGCGTGTTTGGGAAGCAACTGATAGATGCTTCTTTCTCACATAGATGTTTCTCTTTTCCTCCTCCTCTCTCAAATCAATAAACATATCCTTCGTGAGGGTTAAAATAAATAAATATACAATTTTTAAAGAATTATATGTTTAAGAAAGTTAAAGTTCAATCATTTTTTAAGATGATAAGTGATGGTGTATCTCATTTCTCATAAGATAAACACTTTTGTCTTTGCCTTATCTTATTAGGCGTTTTCTATGTCAGTGTTTAAGATGCCGTTTGGTATAATAAGTGTAAAATAAATTCTGTGAAAGAGGTAAAAATAAAAGAGTAACTCTATCGGCAAGAATATATTATGGCCCACTGGGGTTCAGCGAGCCCTATGTCTTTGGCCAGCCATGCACTCCTCACCTGATGTCCTGTGTTGGGGACACCTCAGGCTTCAGTTGCACTCTCAGGGGTACGCGTTGCTCTGCCAGCCAGATGGCGCACTGCATAGCCACCTGCTCATCCCCGCCTGCCACTGCTCGGGCAAGTCTCAGGGCCATCTCCTCGGCTAAAATTCAACACAGTGGACACAAGTTAGCACAGGGTTAATTTTCAGGAGCTGGGGTAAGGGCGGAGACAGGAGGGGATCCTTTGCACATGCTGCTTCTTCTGTCTTCCTGGTGAACTCCTACATATCCTGAGGAGCCTTCTCTGATACGCCCCAGTACCCCTTCCTCCTCATTTGGTTCTGTTTTTCCTTCATATCCCCAGGTCCCCCTTACTTCCATTCATTTGGCTAGTATGCATTTACTAAGTTCCTACTGTGTGCCAGCCACTGTCCCAGAAAGTGGGATTCAGCAGTGAATTATATAAACAGGACCTTTCACCCTAGTAAGAAGACAGACAAGTTTAATAGAAGAGAAAAACAGATTGTGGTCCATGCTGGCAACAAACTAAACAGGGCAAGGAGATCAGGGAAGGCTTCTAGGACGAGGTGACATTGAACCTGAGACCTGAAAGAGGAGAAGCTGGATATTTCAAGACCCAACTGGGGAAGAGTGTTCCAGGTAGAGAGAAAGGTAAGAGCAAAGGCCTTGAAGAAGTGGTTGGATTAGATCAGAAACAGCCAGGGAGGGCTCCAGAAGAATAACCAAGGGGTGAACAGAGGAAGACCATGGGGTCAGCCAAGCCAGAAGGGCGCAGTGGGCCACTCAAGGGCTCTGGGCTTTGTTCTAAGAACCCAGAGAAGCACCAGAGGGTTTTTGAGCAGGTGTGACATGACCTGATTTATGTTCTACAACACAAGGTGGAGAGGGCAAGAGGGAAGGCAAGGACCCTTGGTGTTCAGATCAGTGAGGTCTGTCTCCCCCACCAGCCTGGGAGGTTTCCTGTGTCCTCTGGGAGCTCCCATCTCAGCCCAGAGCTGGCCCACGGAGGCCTCAGGGCCACCGCATAAATGAATGACCAGACAGCTCCGATAGTAACTGGGCCCCAAGGGAGGAAACTGAAGGGCGAGTGGGCAGAGGGAGGCCAGGGATAAAGCCCCTCTCCCAGGCCTTTCTCGGCAGGGGAGCAAGGGTCCTAGCAGAGCCAACCTTCCACCCGAAGTTTCCCAGTCGCATCCAGCCTCTGCCCACCTTTCTTGGTCTTCTCGTCCATTTGGCGTGGTTGCTCCCATCACCCCAGGAGGGGGCTCTAGCTCCGGGGAAATGCTATCTCCAGGTCACTAGGCAGAGGGCAAGCGATCAGGAGCAATTCAGCCCCGGCCAGGGGCCTCCAGCGTGGCCTGAGCCCTCTTTGTGCCTCGGTGTCCCCTGCAGCAGTCGGTGGCATCACACTCCCCGAGGATCGGGGACGGGGCCTGGGATAGGGGACAAGCCGGGACCCTGCGTGGGAGATGAAAAGGCAGGAGGCACCGAGCCAAGCCCGCAATGGGCGACCGAAAAAAACGGGACAGGCCTGGTATTGGCGGGGCGACACCGCACCGCCGGGACGCTGGGAAGCCCCAGGCAGGGCCCCCACTTCTCCCCGCTGGGAGCGCCCCGGCTTCCGTGACTTCAGCCAAGCTCCCAGCCTTCCAGCCCCAGTGAGTCGGAAGGAGGGGAGCAGTTTCGGCGGAAGAGAAAGTGAAAGTGGCGGCCCCGGAAGTAGGGGCGGGAGATGGTCGCAGGATCCGGGACACCCTACCCGTCCCTACCCCCAGCACCCGGCCCACCGTAGGCAGTCGCAGCCGCACACTGCCCTGTCCCAGTCCACGGCGGCCCCGGGCGCTCAACCTGTCGGCCCCGGGCAGCCCCACTCCACCTCGGATGGATTCCCGACTCCCCCGACCCTCTCTCTCCTGCCCAGCCCAGCCGGCACTTCCGCCGGGTGGCTGGGGGGACGGGAAGGACGGGGCAGGGGCGGGGCAGCGGCCGCGGACGGGGATTGGACGGAGTGGGTCTCAGCTCCGCCAAGCCACCAGCACAGGGGTGCGCAGACCCGGTCCTTAGCTGGGTTTGCAGACGAGGAAACGAAGACGCTGTTTAAGAACTGCCCGAGACCACCAAGTCGGATTTGTATTCGGACCCGGAGGGCTCAGGAACTCACCCTCAGCCAGCCAGACTGCTCTCCACCTGTTTATTTAAAGGGCTGCTAACGAAGTTTGCGTTTGCCTGCGACACGCTGGAAGTTCTTGGCATCCTCCAGACAACCTGCCCCTTCATTTTCCTCCCACCCCTCATCCCATAGATCATCAGGTCCTGTGGGGTCCCCCTGCAGAATAGATCCAGAATCTGCCACCTCTCACCCTCTCCACACCCCATCCCGCTGTTCTCCGTCGCTTCTCCTCGGGGGTTTTACAACCTCCTCACTGGGCTCCTTGCTTCTCCTTTTGGCCCCTGTTGTCCATTTTCCACTCAGCTGCCATAGGGTCCTGTTACAATGTAAATCAAACTATGTCACTCCTCAAAACACTCCCAATAGTTTCCATCTCACTCAAAAGCCTGGTAAAACTTGTAAACTGCCTCCTCCCTTTTTTTGACTACTATTCCCTGGCTCACTCCATTCAAGCCCCAGTGGCCTTCTGAGTCCTAGAACAAGGCAGACTATACACCCACCTCAGGGCCTTTGCACGATCCAAATATCTTCATGGCTTGCTCTCTCCCTTTATTTTGTTTCTTACTGAAAGATTTTCTGTGTCTACTCTATCTGAAATTTCATATATGCATCTACATCCGGTATTTCATAGTCTCCTTCCTGGCTTCATTCCACCCCCACCCCCCAAGCATGTATTACTATCTAATAGCATATTTTACTTATTTATCTTGTTTTTTGTCTGTTTCCCTCTTCTAGAGGGCAGGGACTTTGTCTCTTTCGCTCCCTGCTGTGTTCCTGGTGCTTACGGATTATATGTCAGTTGAATGAATGAATCTCAGACTTTCACCTGGGATCATTTTCCTTTTGCCTGACATACATCCCTTAAAAGAGAGGTTCTCAACCTCGGCTGGACTTTTGAATTGCGTGGGGGAGCTTGTAAAAATCCTAAAGACCAAGCCACATCTCAGATCAATTGATTGGGAATCCTTGGGAGTGGGCCAAGGGGTCAGGAGTTTTTAACACTGTCTGGTGTTTGTAATGTGAAGCCAAGTTTGAGAACTGCTGTTCTAAAATTCCTGTTAGGACAATTTTCTCGTGATAAACTTTCTTGGTTTTTGTTTTGAAAGTCCTTATTTAGACCTCATTCTTTTTCTTTTAAATATTTTATTTATTTATTTATTTATTTATTTTTAGAGAGAGGAGAAGGGAAGGAGAAAAGAGGAGAGAGAAACATTGATGTGTGAGAGACACATCAATTGGCTGCCTCTCGCACGCCCCCATCTGAGGACCTGCCCTGCAACCCAGGCAGGTGCACTGACCAGGAACCAAATGGACCACCTTTTGGTGGCTGGTGCTTAATCCACTGAGCCAGCCAGAGCTAGACCTCATTACTGAGGGACATTTTTACTGGGTACAGAATTCTAGCTGGCATTCCAGCGCCTTGAAGAGAGCAGCATTCCATTGTCTTCTAGCTTCCGTGGTTGCTGTGGAGACATCATCACCTGTCAGTCTGACTGCTGTTCTTTTTTAAAACAGCTTTATTGCGATATAATTTATATGCTATAAGATCCACCTGCCGAGAGTGCGCAATTTAATGGTTTTTTAATACACTTAAAAGTTGTGCAACCACAATCCAACTTTAGAACATTTTTATCCCCCCTCAAAATAAACAAAAAAAACCCCTGTGCCCATTAGCAGACACTCGCCATCTCCCACCCTCCAGCCCCCAGCACGAATCCACTCTTTGTCTCTGTAGATTTTCCTATTCTGGACATTTTAATTAAATCTTGCAATACGCGGTCTTTTGTGACTGCCTTCTTTCACTTAGCATAATGTTTTTGAGGCTCATCCATGTTGTGGTATTGTTCTTTTGAAAGAAATCTCTGTTTTTACCATCTAATGCTCTTGAGGTTTTATCTTTGTCTTTGCTTTTTTGCATTTTCACTATGATGTGTCTATGTGGGAATACTTGAATCTGTGATGGATGCCTGATCCCTATCTCAGTAATGTTCTCTTTAGCCACATCGAATCTGCTGTTTAACCCATCTTTTGGATTTTTAATTTTGGTTATTGTATTTTTTATTTTAGAAGTTCATTTAGGTTTTCAAGTCTGTTAGGCCTCTTGATATAATTCCTATACTTTGGCCATAGCTTCAAGCTTGTTCTTTATTTAAGCCCTATTAGTATATATTTTTGTTTTACAGTCTATGTCTGATAATATCGTTATCCAAACTCCGAATGTGTGTTTCTGCTGGTTTTCACTCCTGTTGCCTTGTTTCTCCTGCTGATTCTGCCAGTTTATGGTGGTCACGTTCCCTTCAGCCCCGAGGTCACCTGCACAAATTGGTGTTAGGAGCAGATATATTCTTTCGGGCATTCCAGTCTTAGCCTTGGTCCCTCAAGGGCTGAGCTGGCATCCACTTTGGACATCCTTTATGCCAGCGTATAAACTCCAGTCACTCAAACTTGGGTTCAGCCCCGCAGTTTACTCTCTGGGTGACCCCAGACAAGACGTCACCCCTCTCTGGGTGTCAGTTTGTCCCTCTGTACAACGGTGACCATCATGGTACCTCCCTCATGGGGCTGCTGTGAGAATCTGCATCAGTTATTGGTTACTAGTAGGTAACAAATTACCCTAAAACTTAGTAGCTTAAAACTGCAGTTTCTATGGGTTAAGAGTTTGGGAGCAGTTTCTTAGGTCATTTGACTAAAGGTCTCTCATGATGCTGTTGTTAAGATTTTAGCTGGAGCTTCAGCCAACTGCAGGCTTGCTGGGGCCGGAGGATAGACTTTCAAGAAAGCCCATTCATATGCCTGGTTGGTGCTGGCTATCGCAAGATGCCTAAGTCCCTTGCCACATGTGCCTCTCTGTAGGGTTCTGTGAGTGTCCTAGTCAGATGGCAACTGGTTTCCTCAGAACGGAAGATGCAGGGGAACAAGGCAGAAGCCATAGTATATTTTATGGCCTAGCATTAAAAGTCACGCTTCACCATTTTCACAGTCTCCTATTAGTTACACTGGTCAGCCCAGCTCAGGGTGGGAGAGGACTAACGAGGGCATGGATGCCAGGGGTCAAGGAGCATTGAGGCTGACTCTCACGTGTCAAATGAGATAATACACGTAAAGGCCTTGTACCATGCCTGGGACGTGGTATATGCTCACAGTAAACATTAACCATCCGTAATAGGTGCCCCGGCTTTGCTCCAGGCATGTAGGATCTACAGAGCAACAGCTTTCATTCAGTCATTCAACAAACATTTACGGAGCTGCTCTGTATGCCAGGCACTATATTAGGAGCTTGGGACATGATCGTAAACAAAGCATAGTATGAAACTAACACAAACAGATCTAGAATGTTCTGCCAGGCAGTGCTAAGTGCTCTGAAGAACCACAAAGCCAGGTAAGGGGGCGAGAATGATGAGGGTGTAAGAGTTACGTCTCTCCCTATAAAGCTGGCACAGCAGTAGTGGGGGCGCAGATTTTGACCTTTGATAAAGCCCTCCCACACCTGTGAGGCCATCCTAGTCTCACAAGCGGGCAGAATTTATACCTGTTCTACACCTGGGCTGGCGTCAAACAGGCACAGAAGGGACTGAAATGAGCTCTGAGTCCCCAAGGAATCCGGATTTCTCCCAGTAAAGAGGTTCTTCAAATAGGATGCTCAGCAGCATCACTAGGACGCTTGTTAGGAAGCAGACCCCTGGGCATCTGACTCACTAGGTCTGGGCAGAGCCCAAGGACCTGCATTTTTAAGCAAGCACCCCAGGGGGTGATGCAGGGGTGCTGCATGAGGGCTTCGGTGGCTTCAGTGGCGCAGGGGAAGGCGGGCCTTCTCTGGCAAGTGTCAGATGAGGTTCCAGGTCCAGCCTCTAGGGACGGACAGGGCTTAGCCACACAGAAAGGAGGGAACGGACGGAGCCCAGAAACACCAAGCCTCTTGATTCAAGCGTATTGAGTTCTCAAGTACCACAGTGCCACCTTCCTTCCTCAGGTCACAGATATCTCTAATGTGACAGCAGGGACAACAGAGACAGAAAGACACAGGGGAGCTGGGTTCCTGCTAACAAGTCTGAGAGCTGAATCAACCATCCCTGAAGCCCACCCTACCTGTTGACTTCGTACTTTGTGTGAAATACATTGCCTTTATTTTTATTTTTAAAAGATTTTATTTCTAGAGAGAGGGAAGGGAGGAAGAAAGAGAGGGAGAGAAACATCAATGTGTGGTTGCCTCTCACGTGCCCCCAACCAGGGACCTGGCCTGCAACCCAGGCATGTGCCCTGAATGGGAATCAAACCGGCAACAGTTTGGTTTTCAGGCCAGAACTCGGCATTCAATCAACTGAGCCACACCAGCCAGGACTCCTCCTCCCCCTTCTTTTTTAAGCTTCTCTGACTCCGGGTTTCAGTTACTTGCAGGCAAAAGTTTTCCCAGTTGAGACACCACTGCCTCCAGAAGAAAGAGAGGGAGTGCAGAGGGCTTGCCGTGGGGCTGGTCTGGGGAAGCTGACAAGAGAGGATAGAAGAAATGTCTGGGAGAAATACAAGTATTCCATAACTCCTTTATTAGGCACAAAGTAAAAATATATACTCATGGTATACAAAATCTATAGTGCTGATGTGGGGTCCTAGACCCCAAATGTCCCCAGAACTGGGCTTAGGACTTGCCAGGGGGCAGACCCCACCTGCACCTGTCCCCCAGCTCCGGTGCTCAGGTCAGGGGCTGCTGCAGCAGACAGGCCTGGACCCTCGTTCCCAACCATTCTTTGAGTCAGATGAGGACCCGCCTCACAGTTTGCATGCTTTCCAGCCCAGACCCTGGGCTCAGGCCTGGACAGAGGATCCCGTGACCAGGAGGGCCCAGCGGCTGGCGCAGAATTCTCGGCATTGCCGGGGCTCTGGAGCCCTAAGTTGCAGGGGACGGGGGGCCTGAAGCCTTTGGCACAGGATGCTTCCCTTTCTCTGAAAGGTAGAAGATACAAAGGCAGCTGGGCTGTTTGTAGAGGCACTGTCCCAGGGCAGAGGTGCCGGGTGCCAGCACGAGTGGATGTCGTCACCTGCAGTAAGTGCACCCAGTCCAGTACAAGACAATGGCCTGTGGGCATGGAAAAGTACTATCAGCTCTGTGAGCAGGATATTGTCTCTTGGTCAGAGCTGTGTTCTCAGCACCTAGAACAGAGCACACAGGGAGCTCCCAAGAAAGACAGTCGAATGCGTGAGCCCGTGTGCACAGGTGTGCGATCCACACAGGCGTGAATACAGCATGCTCCACACACACCTCCTCTTTTCTCCCTCCTAGAAGGCACTTCAGGTTTGCCTCAGTCCAAAGAGGTAGGAGAGAGCCTGGGGATGCCCCAGACTCAGCCCACAGTTCACAGCGGAGAGTCTGCTAGGGTGGCCCTAGCCGTAGAGACACACCTCCCCTTCTCCCTCCTCTGCCTCCACTTCCTCCAGCCCTGGCCCTTCGGGGACCACCTGGTTAGCCTCCCAGAGGTGGGCTTGGGCCGGGACTGAGGGCGTCGGGCTCTCCTGCAGCCAGGGGTGCAGCAAGATGCCCGAGGCCATGAGCCTCTCAGCTGGCTCCCGACGAAGGAGGCAATGGACCAGGCAGCGGGCCGGGGCCGAGAGGCCCTGAGGCAGGGCGTAGGTCCCCCGGCGGATCTTGCTGAAGAGCAGGGCAGGCTCTGAGTCCTGGAAGGGGTAGTGGCCGGCCAGCATGGTGAAGAGCGCCACACCCAGGCTCCAGACATCCGCCGCCTTGCCTGAGTAGGACGCCCGTGAGCTGAGGATCTCGGGTCCCACGTAGGCTGGGCACGCGTGCTTGTCCCACAGGGTGTCATCCGGCCCGGTCAGCACACAGGCATCCTCCAGGTTCTCCAACACCAGCTTCGACCTGCCGCAGGGAGAGACACAGAGGTGTCAGCTCCTGCTGGAACCCCCAAGTCACCACCTCATACCATCACCCTGAATGTTACCCACTCCCCAAGTGCCCTCTGCTATCTGGCAGACTTGAGCCAGTTCTGTGTGGCTGGACGACTGAGCCCATTTTACAGATGAGGGAGACCTGGCTCCAAGAGGTCAAGCCGTTGCACAAGGTCACAGAGCAATTCAATTTGAACCAGGACTTTGAAAGGAACACATTTCCCAACGGTCCCTGGGGTGGGAGGTACTGAGGGCATTAAACATCTTGTAAAACAGATGCAAACTTATGGTCCAGGCAGGTAATAAAATGAGAGAAATAGGAAGTGGTGCTGGGACAAACATCTCAGCACAAACGCTGCCTAGAAAGGGTAATGTTAACAACATTACGGTCAATATTTATGAACTGCCCACTGGGCACCTAGCCCTGAGCTGGTACCTAGCGCGTCTCATTTCATCCTCACAGAACCTGTGAGAAACACACCCTTTTACATCCACAGGGTATGGGGCCGGGATGTGGATGTCAGCTCTTGCCCCCGACACCCAGTGCTAGGAACCGCTCACATGGTTCCCAAGGGGACCCCACATTTCTATGTTTCTCCAAGGGAAGCCAGAAATCATATTTTAACAAAGGAGTCCACATTTTGGAAATGCTGGCAACCTACTTCAATTGAAAACAAAATAAACATATATGTGGGGCACCCTGCCCCCCAAAAATGTGTAGCCCACCATTTGCAACTTCTGCTTTAAGCACCTCCCAGTGAGCACCTAGATTACTTTAATAACAACCATTCTATGCCCACTGCTATTCATTTTATTCCTATGACACCGCTTCCTAAGTGTTTGCTGGCATTTCACAGATGGTGACCAATGCTGCGAATTACGGCATGGGTTAGCGGGGGCACGGTGTGGGGGTTCGTGTCAGCATTATCGGCCCATTTTATAGATACAGAAGTCAAGGCTTAGGCAGGTGAAGCCACTGCTCAAGGCCAAACAACAGGTTAAAAAGTAGAATCAGGATTTGAACCCGGGTCTGTCTGACCCCTCAGCCCCTCTTCTACTGATAGTGCTTCTCAGACTATTGCCTTGAAAAGAGAAAGAAGCACTTTTTCACCTCTAGGAGGTCTGGGGGTGTTGTGCTCACCCTAAGCTCAAAATGATTTGAAGTTGTGCAATGGCTTAAAACTCATTATGAATTTCATATTCCACTTCTTACCAAAGGCATGTTTTGAGAGTATAAAACGCAGAAGGAAAGAAGGAATTAGAAAATCTCTCGTAGGCAAACATCACTGTAATAACTGCTACAGGGAAGATAGAAGGCTGCTCAAATTAGTGGGTGGAAGTTTGAAGAGAAATGGTATTGACACACAAAGCCTCAAAGCACCTTGAGGTACTTATTAATTACAAGGTATTACTCAAGGTATTTATTAATTACAAAGGTTAGGTTGGGAACCAAACAGTGGCAGACTCCACCGTAAGCAATGACTGAGGTTAATATCACAGTGATACATATCACCATCATGTATTTCCTGATACCGGGCACTGAGAAGGGCCCATCATCACTGCTGTGATATTCTTGCCAAAAATGTTTAACCTCAACTTAAGCGTAAGAAAACCATCAGTTGAATCCTAATTGGGGGCATTCGACAAAATAACTGACCCGTACTCTTTAAAAGTATCAAGATCAAGAAAGACAAGAAAAGACTGAGGACCTGCGTCAGCCTGGAGGAGGCCAAGGAGATGTGACCTGCGAATGCAGGGTGGAGACCTGGGCGGATCCCGGACAGAAGAAGGGCAGAGAGGGAAACTAGTAAAATCCGAACCAATCAGTGGTTAAGTTCATAGCACAACACCAAGGTTAATTTCCTGGTCGTGGTAGTTGTACTATAGTCGTGTAAGACATTAACCTTAGGGGGAACTGGGTCAAGGAAATACGGGAACACTTTGGACTATTTTTTGCAACTTTTCTGTAAGTCTAAAAGTATTTGAAAATAAAAAGTTTTTTAAAAGTTCAAGGGGGTCACATTCCTCCCCGCCCAAAGAATCTTGAAATGAAATCGATGTTCTTTATGGATGTTCATGACGACCATCCTGCATAGTCCCAGGAGTAGGTGAGGGGGGACAAGATGCCAGGTCCCTTTCTGTCCCCCACTCCAAAAATCACTGATTTTCAGTTTTACAGGAAAAGGGTCCTGTGTGGGGAACTCATTTTGGCTGTTGCCTGTGACCTTGAAGTCCTGGAACCATCTTGCCAATCCAGACCTTTCCCCTACCGATAGGGAATGTGAGGTCCAGAGACGCTGGGCCACCCAGAGAGAGCAAGGAACCCAGCCAGGCCTCCCCGCTCTCAAGCTCCGAGGGAATTAGGACCCTGGCTCTGGAGTCACATCTGGGTTCAAATCCCAGCTCTACTATTTATTTAGCTCTGGGATCTTGGGCCTTGCTGACCTTTCTGTGTCTCTGTTTCCTCACCTGTCGGGTGGAAGCAACAGTACCTACCTCGTTTTGTCAGGACCCAGGCCGAGTCAGACAGTGAAGCTCTGCCCTTCACCACCGTCCCTATTATCACAAAGGCCATGCTCCACCCCAAGGGGCTTCCAACAGGACTGGGTCAACTTTTTCCTGGGAACCAGGCAGTGGCACTAGTCCCGGCTTCTCCTCTTTTTGCGAAGGCTCCTTTGCCGTCCTGAGCTTCAGTTTCCCCATTACTACACATCTCCTGGGTGTGCCTGCGGGTGGGCTCTCTGTTGCCACACTCACCTCTCACAGTCAGTGAAGACAAAGCGCCGCAGCTTGAGGTCTCGCAGGACTAGACCATGCTGGTGACAGTGCGCCACGGCGGCGGCCATCTGGCGGAAGAACCCAGCGGCCTCAGGCTCAGGCAGGCGGCCGCGGCGCACCAGGCTGTGCAGGTCCCCGTGGGGCCGCGGGAAGAAGGCGTAAATGTGGCGTGTGTCCGCCAGGACCTCCACCGGCCGTGCCACGTGTCTATGAGGGGGCAGCCGCCAGTAGGGCTCCAGCACCGCCGAGGCCTCGCGGACCGGGTACACCTGTGGGTGGGGCAGGGCCGTGAGCGCGGGTGGGGCCCGCGTGGAGCCCAGGCTGGCCTTGGAAACAGTCACAGCCAACCCTTTAGACACTCCTGGGTGCTACACACTGTGTCAAGTGCTTCGGCAGCAAGCTACTACACCCTGACAAAGCGGAGAGGCCACAAAGCCATCAAGTGCTCTTTACGGCTTCCTTATATGGCCTTAAACTTAAGATAATTGAAAACTAACAGGTAACCCAAACAAAAATAACCCTGAAAGCAGGGAAGTCCAAAAGGGCGGATGATACAGAGGTAACTTCATGTCCATCATTACCGCCACCATAGCTTCCACTCTCTAGAATGGACGCTTGCCCACCCTTCATTCATTCCTACCTGCAACAGCCACTGGGTGCCCAGCTTGACTGACAGCCATGGTCCCTGCCCTCCTGGTGCCCACAGTCCAATACGGGACACAGTACACAGGCCCAAAAGCTAAATATTTATGCATACTAAGCAATCAACACCATTCTGATAAGCGTTGTAAAGGAGCCAAGAAGGACGCTGGAATACATCCTTCTTGGAAGAGGGCACCTATTTTAGAATGTGTGGTTCGAAAGGGACTCTGGGAAAGTGAGCTGAGTGATTCAGAAATGCCTGGGGGATAAGCTTTCCACATGGGGGCCACAGAGAGTGCAAAGGCCCTGCGGCAAGAAAGAGCTTGATCAGCTCTAGAAACACAACCAAAGATCAGCAGGGCTGCGCGGGGTCGGGGAGAGAAGGGAGGCAGGCAGGCGGTGAGAGTGGCTCAGCTTGTCAGGAAATGAGCTGGGGCTTTACGGCCTCAGAGCAGGAAGGTGATTCGTTGGGGGCCACATGGCTAGTCGGTGGCCCAGCTGGTATAAACCCTTTTTGCATGCTATTTGAGCAAATAAAAATACAGAATGCAATAGGTGTTTAATCCATTAGGAAAAAATTGTAAGCATATGTCTTAAAAAATAAAGGTGAGTGGCACGGAGGAAATAATCCAAAAACAGACTTTTCTGAGTTAGGGCGAGCACATCCCTGCCTCTGCGCATCTGCAGTTGACCTTCCTCCTGCCTGGATGCTCTTCCCTAAGAAAACCACAGGGCTGGTTCCCGAGTCACTGCTCAAATGTCACCTTCTCAAAGAGTCCTTCCCAGACCTCCCTTAGCTAAAAGCACACGCACCTCCTACCCTCCCTGTTCTCTCTCCCAGCTCCGAGCCTTTTCTCCATAGCACTTAGATCACCTGACATAAGTTTTACTGGCTCGCTTGTCCGAGTCCCTCACTAGAATGCAAGCTTGATGAAAGCAGAACTTTGTCTGTTTTTGAACCACAGCATGGTGCTTGCTGGTGCTCACTGGTTTGTTTAGTTAATGAATTAGGCAATGATTTACAGACAGGTTGTTTATCTTTCTATACGCTGATCAGAAAACCCTAGCCATGTGGAAATGGCAGGTCAACCCCCCCAGCTCATGCTGGTGTAGGGACAGGCACATCCCAGTAGACTCCCCTACATGTTTCTAAATAACTGGGGCCACATGAAAGCGTGTGGCTTCTGGTTCCCGCTTGCTTTGGCCGCTCCCCTCGGCATGGACTTGCCTCTCCAGTAGGAACAGCAAAGAGCCTGTGATGCTGCTGCAGGAAGGGGACCCAGAGTTCAGGGGCTCCTTAGAGCATCTAGGGCAGAGCACTGGGGACCTGCCTCAGGAAGCCCAGGGCCCTGGCAAAGCTGATGGCTGGACCGCATGTCCAGATGCGTCCTCCTGTCCTCTGTACCCCCATCGGCAGGAGCCGGAGCCAGCTGCTGCTGGTCCCAGTTGGGGGCTTAAGTCCTTTTGCTTCTCCGTGCATTCCCAAGGGATCCAGATCTCCTTCTGCCCCTCCCTATGTACCGGGCCTCTCCTGTCTCCCATACACCTGCCCTTGGAAAGCAAACCTGTCCTGCTCATGTCTGAACCACCTGTCCCAGCGTGGGGCACATGGCTCTGGGCTCCACCTGCCAGGGCCCAGTCTCAGCTCTGACACCTCCTGGCTCTGCCATGTGGCAAGTAACCACATCCTTTTGATCCTCAGTGTCCTGTATCTATAAAATGGGCCCAATAACCATAATGACCTCATAAAGTGTGTGAAGATTAGAAGACACTACGTACACTAAGCAGTCAGTGCCTGTTATTATACTTTCTCATCTCTGTCCTTTTGGGCTCTGACCTGCCAATGTCCTATTGAGCCTGATCCTCAGGGGGCCTTAGCTCTGCCCAGTCCCTGATTTCAGCCAAGAACCCTAGACCGTGCCCTAGGAAGCCAGGCCCAATGTTATGTGGATTCTTGCATGACCCTTCTACTCTCTTGACCTCAGTCTTTGTATTTGTAAAATGGCCACAGGGTAGGCTCAATGCCCTCTAGGGTCCCAGAAGTTCTGAGGTCTACCATAGCTCCTCTTCTCTTGTGCAAATATCTTCAGTGGCTCCCCACAGCCTTGGGAGGAGCCTAGGACTCCTTAGAACTTTCACAGGCCATGGCCTTCAGCCCCCACCTCCTGCCCGGACTGCACACCTTCTCCGCTCGGCCACTGGGAACGCCAAGCTCTCACGCCTCTAGGCCTCTCTGCACAGCTGTCTCCCGCCCAGCCCTCGCTTTTCCCACTCCTCCCTAGCAAACTCCTCAGTCTTTTTGGAAACCCCCTTGAATGGCTTCTCCCCTGTGCTCTCATGGCCCCTAAGCTCCACCCCTACAACATGTATCACGCTATGGGGGCCTAAGCTATGAATTCCCCAGGGCTGGGACCATCTGGTCTACCTCTCTGGTCTCAACCTAGCCTGGGGCTTGACAGAGAACTAGGGGCTCACTGGCCGCTTCCCCAGTACACACAGGACCGAGTGAATATAAGGACTCCTCAGCCCTGACCATCCTCTGCAGCCAAGGCTCTTTCCAGGCCCCTGGTGATGCTGAAGGAGAGCGGCCCCTGGGGCACCTACCTGGCAGGTGTATTCGGTGCCTGTGGGGCAGTGCAGGGCCCGGTAGGCCCGGCCGCCCTCCTCAGGCTCCTGGAGGACATAGGGCCCCAGGCAGGAGGCAGTGGCCACAGCAGGGGCACGGCCTGGAGCAGGAGGTGGTCTCAGGGGCAGTGGGCAGGGGGGCAGCTTGGGCTGGGGTCCACTTCGAGTTTGTTTCCGGGTGGGACATTCAGTGTCTAGGTCATCATCCAACTTTAACTTCTTCTTCCTGGAGGGAGCACCCATAGGAACCGCCGGACGGGTGGCTTGTGTCTAGAAAGAAGGAGAAGACACTAAAGTGAGGCTGTCCAGTGGCCACTGTCTTCCTCTGCTGGGAAGGCACACCCTGGACAGAGGGTGATTTGGCAGAATGCATTCAACTGAAACTGCACACACCCTTGACTGGGTGTCCTGCTTCTGTGACTTGTCCTCCAATTCAAATGCTCTTCTTCAGAGCCTTGAGTCTAAGAGCAAAAGGCCAGAAACACTCCCAGTGTCCAGCAGTAGGGGCTGGTTAAAACATCATGGTAGAGCCAGATAGTAGAATACTATACAGTTCTGAAAAAGGACCAGGAAGCTCTTGACCTATTCATGTAATGATACCAGTGCAAAGGTTATTACTGCAGCCCATGTGATAGATACAATTTAACATCCATCATCAGGACACTGGTTACCTAACTTATATTTCACCCATACATGGAACAACTGCACCCATTTAAAAGACTGAGTTAACTCTTTATATTGCTAATTGAAAAGATCTGCAGAGTGAACTATTAAGTGAAATAAGAGTGAAGTGGAAACACGCAGCTTGGTGGTTGGTGAAAGAAAGGAAGAGTGACTGCATGATATCCATTGAGTATTATAGGGTAGGCAGCTAGTACCCATGAGAGGGAGGGAAGGAGGGAGGGATGGAGTGGGGAAGGAGAGAGGAAGGATGATGAATAAATAAGGTATGTGCACTTGAGTACATACTGTGGAATGGATATATCATCAAGTGAACAAAGCAAGCTGCTGAACACTACACCTAAGATGATCTCATTTATGTAAAAAACCCCAGCAGCATACACTATGAGGTATCTCCATATTTATATAGCTATAGATTGGAAATGCACAGGAAAAGGTCTGGCAGGACCCAGACGAAAGTACTACACAGTAGCTCTTGGCCTCCTGGGAGACTCCTAGGAGAAAAAGGGATCTGGTCAGGAGGAAGTGAATTTTTGAGTTCAATATTTTAAAAATAAAGATTCTACATTCATTTACTGCTTGAGTATTTCAAAACAGGTAGAGTGGATTTCTTTTTTTCAGTTGTGAACTTTATCTAGAATTGCCTGGTGGCCCAGGAGCTACTAGAATCAGAGAGCCCACACGCAGAGTCATCCACTGCCAGCTCAGCTTCGTCATCAGGTGGGAAGTGAGGCAGGGAGGGGAGGTCTCGCAGAGGCCCCAAGACTTCATTCATTCAACAGTGAAGGAGGCCACCACCCTTGCAGCTGTGCAACTGGGTGTGGTGGGTAGAGGAACAGGCAATGACATGTCAGGGCAGAAAAGTTCTCTCCAGGACTCATCTGCCCATCCGTTCAGACTCCAGACGAGGGACGAAGAGATTCGGGTATGAGGTGTTAGAGGGAGAGAGACTTCACCCCAATTAAAGATCTTCTCAACAGTCTGAGGCAGGATTAATGGGGAAATATCAGAGTTGATTCTCAGACTGGCGCCCAACTCTCCAATCATGCTACTCCCAATGCACGGGCTGCCTTGGGAAGGAGGGAGGGGACCCCCACCTTGGGTGAAAGACCATAATCCTGTCGTGGTAAGACTGCGATGGGGGTGGCAGTCATCAAATATTCCCGGGATCTATTCCTGGCTGGCCCTTCCTGGCTGGGTGGCCCTGGGCAAGGCCTTCAACCTTCCTGAGCCTTAGTTCCTCCACAGGATGCGAAGTTCATAGGATTTTTGTGGTGAAGAAATTAAAACAAATACATCTTTAAAAAAAATAAATATAAAAATGTAAAGCCCCTGGTTGGTGTGGCTCAGTGGACCACACCACTGAGTGCCGACCTGAGAACTGGAGGGCTGCTGGTTCAGTTCCCTGCCAGGGCACATGCCTGGGTTGCTGTGGGTCCCCTGCTGGGGGCGTGTGAGAGGCAACCATGTATCTCTTGGGCATTGCTGTTTCTCTCTCTCCTTTTTTCCTTTTCTTCCTCTCTCTCTAAAGGTAAATAAATAAAATATTTTTTAAAAAATAAATAAATAAAAACAAAAAATAAAGTTGCATGGCCGTGTTACAGGACCCTGTATCAGGAAATGGTCTCTACTGTTTATTATTATTATTATTATTATTATTATTATTATTATTATTATTCATAGCTGAGGATAGGTTAAGTGCTACCCCTGGGAGTCTCAGAAATCTCCCTAGGGATGAGGCTAGGAGGACATTGCTTATCTCATGGGCGTTTCCGAGTCAAGCAAGATGATCCCTGGCTGTGTAGATGCTTTGTGCCCTGTGAAGCAGAGACACCCTGGCTTGGTTTTGGGGCGGGAGTTGGGGGGATGGAGGGGTGGGGTAGGGGCGGTGGTTTGTACAGCACTCAGGTTACCTTGACACTATTCATGCCTGAGCCTGGTGCGGCCTGAGATACCCCATCCCATTGGACTAGGGATTTTGCAGGCAACACTGAGGGAGTTCCACTGCAGGATGCAGGCAGCCTCTAATCCCTGCCACCCTGATGCCGGTGTGGGGGGCGGGGGGTGGTGGTAAGGGCGGGTCATACCAAACACACACAACAGGGGAGACAGGTGTACACATGCCCCTCAAAAACACACTTTGTCCAAGCCAGCCAGCCAAGACACATATCCACAGAAGCGCACACATCATTAAGTGACACGCACGTCTCTCTCCCTGGCCACGCTTGCACGTACACACACACACACAGCTTTCCCACCTATCACACTCAGGACTGCACGACTGATACCAAAGGTTGCACACAGTCTGTGACCCACCCACCGCCACCTCCCCCTCCTTTTACCCGCCCCAGGCTCCGCCCGCAGCCAGGCTCCTCCCTCGGGAGCGGAAGCTTTTGCGCCGGGTGTCCGGAGGAACCGAGGGTCGGAGGGAGGCTCGGAGCGAGTGAGTCCAAGGGAAGGAGGCTGGGCCCCAGGGCTGTGAGAAGGGGCGGGCCTGGGCCCTCCCCTCCCCCTCCCTGTCTGTAAGTAAGACACACACCGTCTCCAGGACCCAAACACGCGCGCGCACAACGCAACGTGCAGACCCGTAGCCGCACCGCTAGGTGCACACCGGCGGCGGACGCCTGCCACTCCTCGGGGTTCTGCGTCCCGCGCACTGCACCCGCGTTCCCACGCGCCCGGCACGGGTTCCTGCCCGGGTTCCTGCCCCCCGGGCAGCCCAGCCCTCCGCACAGCCAACACCGGCTACCAGGTATTCGGCCATCCCCGCAGCTCGCACCGTCCACGGAGACGCAGAGCCCCGAGACATATCCCCACCCTGACCCCACAGGCTCACGCGGACCCCTGCAGACGCACCCCCACAGTGACACAGTCCTCCAATGTCCCCCACAGTCCCTCACACACAGACCTCCTCGCACCAAACCACACGACTCTCCTGCCTCATACTCACCCAAAGGGGCCACAGTTGGACAACTCAGTGTCCGACTCTCTCCGCCCCCCGACCCCCAACCCCGGGACACAGATCCCACACCCGGGGCGCTCCGCCTCTCCCCAGTCGGAGTTGGCCACACTCGGGCGACCCCAAGCTCTGCGGAGCCGCAGCACCTGAGACCCGGCAGATACACTAGGCTCAGGTTGCCACCCCTACCAGCCGGTTTGTTAAAAGTTTGTGAGTGTGTGTGTGTGTGTGTGTGTGTCCCGCCCCCGGCCCTCTGCCCGGTACCTTGCCCTCCTGCCGCCGCCTCAGCTCCGAGTCGCCGGGACACCCCTGGTGGACTGGGGCCCGCTCCGCTGCGGCTGAGCTCGGTGCCCGTCGGAGCTCTGGCCTCGACACCCTACAGCCCGACGCGTACGGAGCCGCCGCCGCTTCTAGGCAAATGTCCCGGAGGCGCCGGACGCCAGGCTTCGTTGGGCTGCTGGCTGGGTGATGCAAACCTGAGCTAATCGTTCGCGGCCTGATGCGCTCAAGCAGAGGATTGCACCATCCGTCCCCAGCGCTCCGCCCCCCCCGGGTCACGCCCGCGCTCGCGGCCTCGGCCCCTCCCGCACCGCTCCGGCTTTGGCCCGGGGCACCACCTGCCTCGCCGGCCCTCGCGGGGTGTCTCGTCTCCAGCCACTTCCCCTCCCGCCCCGCGCCCACGTTTGAGCGTAGACACCAGCCACTGACTCCCGCTATCATCTTGGAAAAAGTATTTTGCTTTTCTGAGCGTTAGTTTCCTCACCTGTGAAATGGGAAGAACGTCGTTGATTCTCAAGATGGTGCTGAGGAGGCAAAGAGGAAACCGTGAGAGTCTCCCGGGTGTTTGCCGTTTGTAAGGCACTTTCCCACCATTGCTTTATTTAACCTTCAGAGAACCCGTGGCAGGCAGGAAGTTCCTGTATCCCCGTTCTACTAAGGTGCGGCACGAGGCTCAGCTATGGGAAAGCAGCCCAGGAACTTCGCAAAAACCACAGACTTACAGGAGCTGACTCTGGGCTCAAAAGAGCCAGTGTAGTGCCCTGGGGAAGCATGAAGTTGGGTGGGCCCTCACAGCGTCCACTTGATAGAGGCAGTGCAGCCTATTGGTTAAGAGTAAGCACCCTGAAAGCAGCCTGCCTAAGAGTGCACCCTACCTCTGCCCAGACCCACTGTGCTACCTCAGAAAACCTACTTAAAACCTGCTTCAGTTTCCTCCTCTATAAAATGGGCTTATAAATAGTACAGCACTCATTTCATAGGGTTGTTGCTTGAATTAAGTTAATCCATGTAAAATGCTTAGAATAGTGTGTAGCACACTGTAGGCGCTCCGTAAAAAATGTGGGCACGATGGAGGCTCAGAGAGGGGAAGGCACCTGTAACAGAACTTGCACCCCAGGAATGGCAGGCCACAGTGGCGCTTGCTGTTTGGCGAAATGTCCCTGGGCAGCCTAGCACCAAGCACCTTTCAATGAAACTCCTTTTTAGGTCTTGATGTTGAAATATACCAGGTCAAAAACAAACAACAAAAAAACCCCACCTCCTCAGGCAGAGGTTGAATGGGAGGCCAAGGGAGTCACCTTTGTTTCCCTGCTTCCAGAACCCCAGGGACCAGCTCACCTGTGTCTCAGAGCCTTCAGGGAACAGCAGGGGATTCTGGGATCTCATTTAACCTTGAAGATTCCCTTGCCTGGGAGGGAAAAATGAATTCATTTTCTACACCAAGACACCTAGACTCAGGTTAGAAGGTCTCACAGCTCTAAGGGGCAAAACAAGACAGGGATGGTTGTCTTCTGAGCAGGTCTATGTGGCTGGCACCCTGCTGGGTTTATTCCTAACCTTTTGCTTCATGCTGTGTCATGTTCTGAATGTAGCAGACTCATGAGTGACAAGACTGACCTATCCCTGTCCTCACAGATTCTATAAATCAGTGGGGAGACAAGCCATTATCAAGAAAAGAAAATCAACAAACCAAGGTCATTTAAAATAGATTGCAGGTGTTATGTAGGGTCTTGAGACCCTAAAATAGGATAGATTTGTTCTCTATCAAATATGCCTGGGGTTGGATATTTTCAGTAGGAATCATTAGGAAGGTGATGCTTAAAGTAGAATCTTATGGAAGAAAAGGGAAGACAAGTGCGAAGGTGTGAGGGGAAACAGAGGGAAATGTAAGTGCAAAGGCCCTGAGGCCCTTCAGGAACTGTGAGAGGGACACTGTCACCTCCATTCTATGGATAAGTCAAGGGGGGAATTACCCAAGACCACCCAGCTTGTTGTATGAGATGGTTTGGATTTCAAGCTGGCGCTACAGACCCATGGCCCACACTGGCAAGGGGCATCTCACAAGCCAGCAGCCTCCGTCACACTTGCGGGTATGTTCTCCGGAACACTCTGGGCTTGGTCCCCAAGTCTGAGTCCCTTGTCACAGCTGGGGATGTCAAATCTCAGTTCTCTGGATCAGCATGTTCCAATGGAACGTAGCATGAGCTACATGTCTAGTTTCAGATTTTCTAGTCGTACATTACAGAAGACTAAAAAGAAACAGGTGAAATCAATTTTAATAATATATTCTATTTAATCCAATACAGCTAGCATGTCATCAGTTCAACAGATACAAAAATTATGAATGAGATAACCTAATTTTTTCATGTTAATATCTTCAAAATCTGGTGTATATTTTACATTTAGTTTGGACACAAATCAGCATGGAAGCCAAATTGTCGATGGTTAAAGTGAAATGTTGTCTACCAAAATAATTAGGTTAAGTTGTATTTAATGGAAAAAGTATTTAACCTGTTTTAAAATTAAAATTCAATAAAACATAAAATTCATTTCCTTGGTCACACTAGCTACATTTTTAATGTGCAATAGCCACATGTGCTGTATTGAATAGCACAACCCCAGACGAAGAATTCCTGACATGTGCCAGGGTGTAAGGCGAAAAAGTGAAGAGTCTGTCGGATCTACAACATAAATGCAAAATAGCCTTGCGCCACAGTTTCTGCATCCATAGAATGCAATTAATTATGCCTTCCTTGCATTAGTCCTAAGGATTAAATGCAGCGAGGCAGCTGCATGTTAGAGTCACACCGCATTTCCTGGGTTCAAATCTTACCAACTCCAAGTGCTGAGATTTTGGGTAAATTAATTAAGCTCTCTGTGCTTCAGTTTCCTCATGGTTAAAATGGGACTAGAAATAGTACCTACCTCATTGGTTTGTCATGAGGATTAAATAAGGTAATTTTGAAGTGCCTGGAATATAACTGCTATATAAGAATTTGCTAAAAAGCAAGAAATAAATGGTGACCGACACCTCCCCCCCGCCTCGCCAAACAAATTAAATGTAAAAACGTGCACTTTCCTGGAGAGAGAGCTCTGCTGTCATAAATTCGCTTCTCTCCAGGCGCAGAACACCTGCTGCCCACGTGTCTGAGCCACGCAGGCTGCACTTCTACTTGCTGTAGCTGTACTTCTACTTGCTGTAGCTGTACGGAGCCCAGACTCTGACCCTTGCTGAGGGCAGGAAGTCAGAGGGCTGGGATCCCAGGGAGGGTGGGGCTGGGGGGTCGGAGGGCCTGCTATGATAGGAGCAAGCCTGCGTCCTTCCATTCCACTCAGGTGTCGCTGGTGACTGCTATGTGCCTGAAATCCCATGACTGGTGTCTTTAAATTTTTATCTTTATAAGTTCTCCCCACTAAAGGGAAATGATGCTTTGGAACGAGTTCTGGTTAGAGTCTAGGTCTGGCTGAAGCCACCGACCCTGTGAGATTGTAGACAAATCACCTCTTCTTTTTGGGGCCTTGGTTTTCTTATACGTAAGATAGGAACAGAGAGTTGGATTAGGTCAGCGTTTTCCAAGATATGATATGTACAGCAATGGTAGATGCCAGATGGTTTTAGGGTCTCTGAACTCTATTACGTAACATTGAATCATATCGTGATGTGCATATTTCCTTTTGATTTTCTTCCTGTTCCTCCAGTTACTTGGGGGGGATCTCTTTTCACAGTTTCTGTATCTTTAATACCTAATATATTAAGGAAAAAAAGCAGGACTTAGCTCAAAGTAATCACAAGAAATGGGATTTAACTAGAACTTAAGAATCTTGTTTTGTTTTCCTGGTATTTAATTTTACAGTTGCCTCACCTTTACGGCAAATAATAGTGACTTTCCATTTCAGGTCAGTAATTAAAAATTTCCCTTTTAGGGGTGGGAGGGGCTGGGGAGAGCAATGGGGGGAAAATTGGGACATGTGTAATTGCACAACAGTAAAAAAATAAATAAAATAATTCCATTTTAAATAAATTTTGAAATGAGTTGATCGGAAGAAGATTATAGAACTAATAAATGGATTTGGGAAAGGTGGCAGGTGACTCAATAGTTGCAGCTCTAGCTCTGCTCCTCTTGGGGAGCCCTTAATAGGAGCCTGGGCACCTCCTCCTTCTCTAGGGTCTCCCAGGGGCTTTGCAGGAACCCTTCGTCATCTGAATCTGGCTCAGGCTGGGCCCTGGGGAAGGCAGGCAGGCCGGTGTGGGGGCAGCATCAACCCAGTGGTAGCCCAGTGGCAGCCATAGCCCTGCTGGGTGGTCTTGCTCCGTCTGCCCTGTGAGCCTGGGTTTTCTTTGCAAAGAACGTAATTCTTGTGCCCATGGATTCAGTATGGGCCTTTGTGGGTGCTTTCCTTACATCATTTCACTGCATCCTCCGGACCTCCCCACCAAGCTGCTGTTTTCATCCCTGGAGGAAGATGAGGAAACTGGGGCGCAGAGAGCTGACCTCACTGGCCTGCGGAGCGAGGCAGGCAATGGGATTAGACAACCAGTTGGTCTCACTCAAAGCCGGGGTGGTCTTTGTTGGCTGCTTTATGCCACCTCCTTGGCCTGAACTACTTATATGACACTGAACAAGTCACTAAGCTGTAACAGTGGGAATTTGTAACGCACCCCACCATTCTTTTGACATTGTTTCTGTAAGTGCTGAGACTAATGAATGTGTGACTTGTAGATGAAGAGCAGGTTTGTACAAGAATCCCAGGAACTAACTTCAAAAGATACAGACGCCAACTTTCAGGCATCCCAGCTTCAGGAGATTTGCTGACCTTCAACTGTGGAGCCAGCATGACGTAAAGTCAGGATGTCTAAACCAGAATGTTGTGCACTGGACCATCATTTGCCTTATTGCAATGGACTGTGCTAGTCTGCATGTAGAGAACTTTTCAACCCCCTTCCTTGATCTCTTTGTTCTGTTCCCCTCACCCTCCTTATAAAAACGTCTGCCTCCACTGAGATGGGGCAATGGGCTTTGTGACATGAGCCCCCCATCTTCCAGGCTGCCGCCACCTGAAAATAAACCACTTTCCTTTACATCAGCGCCTGCCTCTTGAGTATTGGCTTTTGCAGCAGCAGGCAGCCAGAATTCTTTTCAATTAGTTTATGGTGACTCCAAACGGGACTATGGGGGCCCCAGTCCTTGCAAGGCATCAACTGCCTTTAAATGCTTTGCTGGTGAAAGGAAAAGGGTTGTTGGTGGACTGAGGAGCCCAAACTGGGTCAAGTCCCTGGTGTGCACAACCAGAAGCCCCGGCCCCATCGCTTGGGTTCTGTGAACCATTTGGGATTCTGTAGGAATCAATAGGCGCCGCTCATCAGTAGGCACAGCTCAGTGACAAGAAAAAAAAAATCCCAGTTCCCCACTATAGGATTTGGTTGGAGTGCTCTTTTGGTTTTGGTTGGGTATTGTTTGCTTTTCCTGTTTCATATGGCTTTTTGATTATCTATTAGTTTTGGTTTTCTGTTTTTCTGTGGGAGGAATTCTGCTTCTGTTTGAGAGCTCTCTCTGTTTCTCTCCTCTGCCTGAAATGAAATTTTGGTTACCGTTTTTTGCTAGCTTTCTTGTCTTTTAGGGACTTGGTTTGATCTTCGCTGTTTTGTATGCACCGGGAATCCTCTGTCTCTGCCATTAGGGCTTCGTGCCATTTGGACCTCGTGGGGGTCGTTCGCAGTACTGGTTGGTGTGAGATAAGATTCTAAGACTAGCCCCAGTTCCTCCTTTTAGAGGATTTAATTTGAGAATACTCATTTGTTTGAACTTTGTCTTTTGCTTTAGGTTTTGTTTTGGTTTCTGTTTTGAAAGGAACGTTTGATCTCAATCTCAAATCGTTTTGCCAAAGGTCTGGTAAATGGGATATGGTCTATTATGTGTAAGCTTTTGTGGTGTTACATCATAAGGATTCTACTCAGGAAGGATTTCAACTGATGGTTTAAAGAGTGGAAAAGATCTCACTCCCCTTTCAGACAGTGAAAATCAGAAAGAAAAGGAAAAGGAAAAAAAAGGGCATTTTAAAGTTAAGCTGCTAAAGCCATGTCAAGCCTGGTCTCCCCCACCCCGCTTTGCCAGCCTCCTAAAAGCTGTCGAGGTCAGTAGATACTCTATTTTGCCATGTATAATGTGCACCCACATTTTTGGCCCAAACTTTCAAGAAAAAAATCTTCCATTTTAATTTTTTAATTCAATTTTTTATTTATTTATATTTAGACACATGTTTTTTGTATTATAAAGGAATTTTTGCACTTATTTGTGAACATATGGATATTGTTGCTTTCTAGAGTAATGCTTTTAATGCATAAACATAAATAAAATAATTAAAAATATTTATATAGATATGGAATTAGTACTACCCATTTATAATGTGCATCCTTATTTTTCCCTCAGGATTTTGGGCAAAAGAGTGAGCATTGTACACGACAAAATATGGTTATCGAACAGCTTACTTTTGAGCACGCTAAAGGAATGCAGTAATCAACAGGAATCCAAATGAGTAGTTTAACTCTGGATAATGTCTTTTAAACTTATTAACATAAAATATGTTTGTTTTTGCCTGGGTTTACAAAAAAAAGCTCATGTTATCTCTATTATGCCTCTTAAAAATGTAAATGTATTTGCCAATGGAAACAATTTCTGAAAGTTATAAAATGTATTCATAAATGTGTCCCTCTAAAGAGTGCTAATTACTGATTTTTCGTTGTCCCTAGAATTAACGTTTTGGTTTTCTGTTTTTCTGTGGGAGGAATTCTGCTTCTGTTTGAGAGCTCTCTCTGTTTCTCTCCTCTGCCTGAAATGAAATTTTGGTTACCGTTTTTTGCTAGCTTTCTCGTCTTTTAGGGACTTGGTTTGATCTTCGCTGTTTTGTATGCACCGAAGTAAAAATTGAAAGTTCTAATTGAGCTGGGAAAAATATATGGTTTTGACAATAAAAAGTATAAACATATATTATGACAGTATATGTGGAAGGAAATAGAATTGGAAGTAGGTTAGTCTAAAGTTGGTTATTTCTGAATGAGTTAAGAAGAAACAAACTAAGAAGATCTGAGTAAGTTGCAGAGTTTGTGTAAGTCAAACAGGGTCTGTGGAAGTTGCAGAGGGCTCCTGTGAGTCACAGAGGGTCTGTGGAAGTTGCAGAAGGTTGTGTAGAGGGAAGGTGCGAAAACAGAAAGAATTGAGGAAGTGAAAAAGGTAAGAAAGGATAAGGGAAAAGGATGTAGAGGAAAGAAGGACATTGGAGAAGGAATTTCTCAAAAAGGGAAATGGAAACCAGGGAAACTAGGAATAAAAAAGAAAAAGAAAGGAACATTGATAGATAGTAAAGCAGAATGATAATTTTAATGACAAGTGAAAAAGCCAAAGGCTCCCTTTGATTTTTCCAAAATCAATTGTTATTTCCCCAAATAAACCCCCAGGTAAAATTGGCAGTCAGGGACAAATTAATTAATCAATTACTCTGATACACTTTCATTTGTAAGTTTTAGTGTTGTCTTAAAATGTTGTTACCAAAAAAAAAAAAAAAAAAAAAGCAAATTCCTTTGTCAATTGATTGTAATCTGATCTATAACCAGGCCATTTTGAATATGTTTTTGTCATTTAGAGACAGCCATTGTATTTTGAAGCATTTGCAAAAAATGTTACATCTGCTGAC
Organism: Pteronotus mesoamericanus; assembly: GCF_021234165.1. Lineage (NCBI taxonomy): Eukaryota > Metazoa > Chordata > Mammalia > Chiroptera > Mormoopidae > Pteronotus > Pteronotus mesoamericanus. The sequence continues at coordinate 20,943,384 of NW_026555105.1, read as the reverse complement.
TTATTCTAAAATATCAGTTTCTGGGAATAAATTTTCAGATCCCACCTTTGAAATAGATGGGGATTTGTAGGGATCTGGGAAATGGCTGGGTTCATAGAGATACTGGCAGATAATCAGGATAAACAAGAATTGATTGTGGGACTGAATAAACTGAGGATAATTATTGTTCTTGTGACTTTGTTCAAAATATTACTGACTTTAAAAAAAACTTGTTTGTTTTCACAGAGCAATTTGGTAAATTGTAGCAATAGTGAAGCATTTATATTTTTTCTCCCTACTTGATCCCTCCAGAATTTGGAAACTCTTAAGGCGTATCATTATTTTCATGGCAATATATTTATTTGCATGAATCCAATAGGATCTGATTTTTTTTCCAGCTTCCAATTGTGGTTTTATTAGCCAATACTTTGGAATGTCACGTCTGAGAGACATGCCTAGACTCTGGATGTCAGCAAGAAGCTTTAAGGAATAAAGATTGACTTTGGAGCCTATAAAAGCCCCTTGGAGAAATGGCCGGATACCTTACTTATCCATATGGTTCATGGCATTCTTTCCAGCTAACGAGCAAAAGTTCCTTTCTTGGGAGATGGCAGGAAAGAACCTCAGACATTTTGAGGACCTTGAGAATTTGAAGAGTTTACGCAACCTATAGGCATTGGGGCAAAGCCTGATGGCAACCGTGTGGCTTGGCCTCTTCACCCTGAGAGACTAACTAAAGCTCAATCCGAAGATTCTTTGTAACATTCCAGCAGCGTAGATTTGTGAAAACCTACATGATCAATTGTTATTCCTGTTGTGTTTATGCAAATAATCAGGCCAAATTGAAACTGGACCTAATGCGGTAAATGAATTAGTCTTGATTTGGCTCTTTGATGAAAAAGAGATTTTAGGAGAAAAATTATATTTCAATTGTATAAATTAAACTCTAGTTCAGTTAATTATCTGTAAAATTTTATTTTTCTCTCTTTTTTAAAAGATTTTATTTATTTTTAGAGAGGGGAAAAGAGGGAGAAAGAGAGAGAGAAAGATCAATATGTGGTTGCCTCTCACACCCCCCCTGCCAGGGACCTGGCCCGCAACCCAGGCATGTGTCCTGCACTGGGAATCGAACCGGTGACCCTTTGGTTCACAGGCCAGGGCTCAATCCAATGAGCTACACCAGCCAGGGCTATTTTTCTCTTATGAACTAGACTGGATCCTGAATTTTTCTAGTTTTCTTAAATGTTTTGAATTCAACTTTCTAACTTCCATAGAAATGGACAAAAAATTGGTAAGGGGGGTCCTGGCTGGTATGGCTCAGTGGATTGAGTGGCAGCCTGTGAACCAAAGGATCACCAGTTCGATTACCAGTCAGGGCACATGCCTGGGTTGCTGGCCAGGTTCCTGGTAGGAGGCACGTGAGAGACAACCACGCATTGATGTTTCTCTCCCTTTCTTTCTCCCTCCCTTCCCCTCTCTCTAAAAATAAATAAATGAAATCTTTAAAATAAAAAAAGAAAAATTGATAGTGGGGATTTGTAACGGTCGGCTCTGAGAAGCGAGTCCCCCATCTTCCAGGTTGTCGCCACCTGAAAGTAAACCACTTACCTTTATATCAGCACCTGCCTCTTGAGTATTGGCTTTTGCAGCTGGACCTGCTTTTGGTTACATAGCTACGCTGAGACCCAGAGCCTACATCTGTAAAATGGAATTGATAACAGTATCCTCCCTCTTTACCATCCTGGGTAAATAGGGTTATTGAACTGCTTATTGTTATTGGTAATTGTTATTAGATTAAATGGAAATTAATGAATGAACACAGGCAAAGTGTTTAGAAAAGTTCCTGGCATGTGGTAAGCATTTGATGATAAGTGGCTAATGTTATTTCCATAGAAACTAGGCTCCAGCCTCTCCCCCAGTTCCCCAAACAACCCCCGCTTGAGAGATGAGAGTGACGGCAGAAGGAGGGACACATTTCCTGAGCCCTCCTCCCCATGTGGCAGGCCTGGGCTGTGTCTTTCAACTGCTCCCTGATATAATCCTGACCACAACTCTGTGAGCCAAGAATGAATATATGCCCTTTTTTTTCACAAGTGAAAAAACGTGTCAGAGAAGGGAAGCAACCTGCCCGGGATCACACAGCAAACCAGGGGAGCTTGAATCCAGGTGGGTGTGGTTGAAAGCATCTGTCTGTCCTGTTTCAGGAGTCTTCATGAGGTTGGTTGAAGGTTCCTGGGGAGGTCCCAGGCCCTCCTCAGGGGTCCCCTCCCTAATCTGGAGCTAGACTCTGCACAGGGAAGGAAAGTTGATTTCTGGTTCTGATCTTGCCTCTGACAGTCAGATGACCTTGGGCAGCCACCAGTCCCTCCCTGGCTTCAGCCACACAATTACTGCTGTATGTGTCAGGGTGGGGCTCTCCAAACTTCCAGGGGTCCTTCCCTAGTTCTCTTGTTACCTTCCAGTTGGGAGGAGGAGGGAGCCCCAGTCCCACCCCCTCCTAGTACTGGAATTGCTGATGAATTGCTGTCATCTGATCCCCTCCTGCCTGCCTGCCTCCTGCTGGTCCTGAAACCGTGAGCGGTTTGGCAGCAAAGGGATTACGGGCGTTCAATCCAGGCCACTGCCCAGCCATCCCCTTTCTGAGAAAGGTTGCTGGGTGGGATGGAGAGTAGGAGCCGGGTGTCAAGATGCTCAGCCAGCAGGCAGTTGCACGAGAGCACTTTGCGCAAGGCGTTCCCCTGAGCACTTTGCGCAAGGCGTTCCCCTGGGTCACGCACATAGTGCTGCCCCACAGCCCTAACCCCCGCCCAGGTCCCCTGAAGTGCCAGAGTGGGGACTGTTAGGACTTGCAGGAAACACCCAGCCAGGCCTGGTCCTGGGGAGTGGCTGGGGAGGGCCAGGGGATGGAGGGGAGGCTTGGGGCAGGTGCAGCTCACCGGCCTGGGGGATGGCACTTTAGGCTGGAAGGTGCTGCTCGAGGAGTCCAGAGACAACCCACAGGCTCAGTCCCTCTGTGGAGAAAGAGAAGACTAGGCCGGTGCCCTGGACAATGTCTGAGCCCAGATCCTCAGTTCCGGTCATAGACAGAACCCTATTCCCTGACTTTGGACTCGCACAGGACTCTGCCCTGAAATCTTGGATGCAGCCTGAACACTGAGCCTTGATCGCTGCCCCAGCTGTGGCTAAATTCTGACCCTGGCCCCAAACTGAGCGCTGACTTGGTCACGGATGGGTGCATTGTTTCCCATGCTGACCCCTGACCTAAAGTCCGATTCCAGCTCCTGACTGACAGCTCTGCAGACACACTTAGCTCCAGTTCAGCGATTTTTGGCTGGTGCGCTGCAAGCAGTTCCAAAACATGCAGTGCCTGGCTATTTAGTCAAGGGCACTGCCCTCTTTTCCCTCAGATTGTCAAATAAAAATAAATGACAACAGCTAACACAGCAATAGCTGCCTGATGTGAATGAATCAAAATTATACCTATGTTGTCTTGCCCTGGCTGGTGTGGCTCAGTGAATTGGGTGCCAGCCTGCAAACCAGAGGGTCACTGGTTCAGTTCCCAATCAGAGCACAGGCCTGGGTTGCAGGCCAGGTCCTCAGTTGGGGTGTGTGAGAGGCAACCAGTGACCGTGTTTCTCGCACATCAATGTTTCTCTCCCTCCTTTCCCCTTTCTCTTAAAATAAATAAATAAACTCTTTTAAAAACATACCTATTTTTTTTGTCAGATTGGTGAAAACTATAATGTATTTTTTTGTGTGCTATAGGGTTTTAGGAATTAGTTGATGTGTGCCATGAGATGAAAAAGCTTGAAAATGGCTGCTCTCATTCACTACCTGTGACCTCAGTCCCCAGATAAACCCCAACTCTAACCGAGGCCTGGTCAGAGATACTCTCTCAGGAGCCAGGAGGGCTGCACTCAGGAACAGGCAGCAAGAGCTTGGCTCCTGCTGGTCTACCCTCTGGTCGTTTTACCCCATCTCAGGTGGAGGATGGCCAAGGGGCTGGGTTGAACTGGGGGGCCCCACGGAGCCGTCCTCTGACCAGCCCCACACTGTGACTCAGCGGGGTGGGAGCTGGGTGTGGAGGCAGCCAGGGCCACTGGGGGTGAGCCAGGGCTGTGCTGAGTCAGGGCAAGGAGAGAGGACAGTCTCTCTGAGGTCAGAGCTGCAGGCAGGGTTTGGGGAGGCCCCGGATCTGCAAAAGGATGCTGTATGTGGCCAGCAAGGCCTTTACGGGCCCTGCTGCAGCTCTCGCTGTTTACTCTCCCCCTTCACACGGAGGGGAGCAGACACCCGGTCCTTCAGGAGGCTTTTTTCTCTCAATTTAACAATTTGCCTTAGGGATTATTCCACATCAGTTCAGAAAGACCTTCCTGATTTTTTTTTATAGCTTTGTAGTATTCCATTGTAGGGATATACTGGTTTGTTGAAACCTTTCCTTGCCAATGAACATTTCATTATTTCCAGTCTTTTGCTATAACAAACAATGCTGCGGGGTTCGTACGTGAGGACTGGAGAGAATCCCTGAGCTAATTTCCTGGAAGCAAAATGACTAATTCAAAAGTTTGTGCATTTGCATTTTGGATGGAAATTTCTTGATGACCCTCCATCCAATCGACCCCCTGCTGGCAGAGCCCATGAGGGCTGTTATCGAGGTTTTGATCTTTGCCAGCCTGATTCAGAAAAACCGAAGTGTCTTCATGCAGCTTTTACATGTTTCTCTTGTCCTGACAGATGAATCTTTTCCCATTTTACAGCCGCAAAAGCAGATCAGGAAGAGAACCCCTCAAGGTCAGCGCCACCGAGGCCGCCTCGGTGGGCGGCGAGCGCCCCATTGAGAGATGACTCAGCGGGGGCAAGAAGAGGCCAGGTGGCTGGCGGGCAGGGGCTGTGCTTCTGCTCGCAGCCTCAGCTCCCTCTGCTTCCTCTGTTCTTGGCTTGACCTCCCCTCCCAGAGGTGCCCATGCCCTGTCACTGTCGCCGTCACCCTCCAGCACTGCACCCCCGCAGGCCACTCCGGGGTCCCACCCCCTTCCTTAGGAAGCCATTTCCTTCTTCCGGCCATTTAAGTTTTCCCTGGCCCAGAGGCTCTGGAAGGCTGGTGCTAAGGGGACATCCAGCCTTCCTACTTGGCCTCTTAAGGCACCAGCGAAAATATTAGTTAGTACCTTAGGCTGTCTACTAGTCTAGCTCTCGGTGACAGTCTAGCCCACACCCCCTCATTGTGGGTTAGCGGGCAGAGCGTATGTGCTGATGTGCACGTATTGGCATGTATCGCTTAGATGTGTGTCTCTGTAGCAACCTGGAGTTAAAAAAAAAAAAAAAAAGAAAGAAAGAAAAAGCCTGGTTTTGAAGCCAGGACAGACCTGGATTCGAACCCCGGCTTAGCCTCTAATCAGAGGTGCAACGTGGGGCCAGCCATGCCCTTGGCGAGCAGCAGTTCTCTTGTCTGCAAAGTTGAGAAGATAATCAAGGGGCTGACTCCTGCCAGCCTTGGTGAGTCATCTCCTTCCACGTACACCTCGTCCCTGCCTTCCAGCCACACCCCCTTTTCTCTAACCCTTGAACAAACCAAATCTTCCTGCCCCAGCTCCTTGGCCCTTGCTGCTCCATCTGCCTCGAGCCTTTCCTCCATCTCCCCGGGCTCCTTCTCCTCCTTCATGTCTCAGGTCAGATAGCACCTCCTCCAGGAGACCCTCCGTGAAGGGTCCTGCACCCCACCCCACCAGCCTCTGCTCTGCAGTCTGTCTCTAATCCATAACTGTCTTTTTATTCACAGCCCTTGTCAGCATTTGAAGTGATCTCAATTACGCACTTAAATGCTATTGTCTGTCCCTCCTGCCCCCACTAGAAAGCAAGAACCCTGAAGGCAGGGTTGCTGTATCCCTTTGTCTAGCAAGAAGCCTTGCACCTAAGTGTTCAATTAATTGTTGGATGAACGCATGGAACGTGCTCAGCACAATGCCTGACATGTAATAAAACTCAAAATTGCTGCTGATTAGTATTATTTAAGAGCTAGTGGCTATCATCGTGTATGAAGAACAACTTTGCTCAGCAATCCTTATGGCGTGTATTTATTTGAGTCCTGTGTGGTGAAGCGTCGTGGGGGAAACCGGGTTAGGAGGCCCGGCGGGTGTTGCTGAGGAACAGGCCCTCTAGGTGAGGAGATGAGGCCTCTGGAAAAATAATCATGGCTTACTGGGATCATGATGCATTGAGTTGATCTCACAACAAGGCTGGAAGTGGGTATTTTTACCCCATTTTTTAGATTAGAAATTGGGGCTCAAAGAGGCTGACAGGCCTAAGATCACCCAGCTGGTCAATGTGTCTCCAGAACACGTACAGTACCTGCGCCCAGAGTGAGGACTCAGTGGCCAAGGTGTCATTTCCACATCGGTCTGGGCCTCCCTAGGGCACTTCCGGTGCATGCAATGTGAGCAGGTGCCTGGGCACGCCCCGCACCCCTGGGCACCAGGGAGGCGGCTTTGAGCTGCGCGCTTTCCTTCCAAGGCTGGGCAGGACTGGGGCAGGTAGAGGCCTGGGGCCGGGAAGAAGGAGGCTGTGCTTGTGCTCATGGGGACACACACAGTGGCAGATGCCAGGCTGTTCGGGCACACATGCATACGCACGCACACACCCCTCTTGCTCACACTTGCTCCCCCGGACACGCTGATGATTGCTCACATCGGCTGAGCCACTTTGCGCCCGGCCTGACTGGTGCCACTTGAGCTGTCAGTTGTGCAAAGGCAGGGCTGTATCCACCCTGTTCACTGGGCTTCGTCAGAGCCCAGCCCAGGGTGAGCTGAGAGCGGGCACTCAAGGTCTGCGGAGAGGAGACATTCATGCCCTTCTTCTGCTCATCTGTGCTGCAGAACCCCTTCCGTCACTCTCTCGGGCAGTGGGCCTCCAGGATCAGCATGGGGCAACGCTGCAATCAATCCTGCTCCCTCCCACTCCACGCCCCCAGTCAGCCTGCCTCCGCTGAGTGCCCCATTAGATGCCCAGGCTCAGCAGCTCTTCCCCTGCCAAACCTGGTCTGTGCACCCTGCCAAGGGCACACCCCAGTGGCCATCCTGTTTTCCTCCCTTCTTCTCCCTGCTCTTCTCACATGTCCTGGGCCAGCAGCTTATGAAATCCTGAGTTCTTTCATCACCAGTCTCCTGATGTCCAGGGCTTGGCTGCAAGTCACATGCTCTGGGGCTGGGTAGGGCTGGGACAGGAAGCTCCCAGCCCTCGGTGACCTAACTCAGGCTGACTTGGAGCAAGGCCAGAGCCACTGGTTTCATCACCCTGCATCCACAGAGCACACCTGTGAACAGACCTGTGAGGATGTGGTCCGGGAGAGGATGTCATGCTACCAAGGTCACAGGAAACGTCAGCGTGGGGTGCCAACTGTGGCACATCTGTTCACTCATGAACACAACTGCACAGCAATAGAGACAGACTCCACTTCCTAGTATCGCAGGACCAGGGTTTGAAGCCCAGCTCTTTACGCATGTAACATGCTTATTCAAGGACTCATATACAAGTCCACCAATTTACATATGGATGCGTGCGTCTGTGTGGTCTTTCGGGCTGATTAATTTCTTCCAACAATGCACGCCAGTGGGATGGTTTTCCAGAGGATTTGCTGAGCTCTTGTCATGGGCAGGAATTGATGTTTATCTGGGTAGATACGCACAGGCCTGCCCGTGTCTGTGTGAACCTGTGTGAGAGGCTGTGTGTGCAACCCCACCCCGCATCAGGTTAGTTAGCTGAGAGAATCTGGGGGGACTGGCATCACCTCTGTATCTATGGATGCATTCCGACCCTGGGTTGTTTGGGTTCAAATCTCACCTGTGCAACCTTTGGCAGGATGCTTAAACATTCTGGGCTCAGTTTCCCATTCTGTAAATTAGAGATAATGATAACCACCTGATGTGCTATGAAGACTAAGAGAAGTCGTCTGTGTAAAGGACTGACTGCAAAACCTGGCACAGAGAAAGGCTATACCTCTGAATTTCCCTGCATCTGTCCTCTGCGACATGTGACATTACCTTTTATTACAGCACTTGCCCTATTATATCCCCATTGTCTCTCTATCAGACTATTCTTTCTGCTAGACTAGAAGTCCCTGGAGGGCAGGACCATGTCTGAGTCATCTTTAAGTATAACCTGTGCGTTGCCTGCTGATTCTGAACCTCAGATTTCTCCTCCTCCATGACAATAGCTAGCATTTAATGGGCACTTGTATGAGCCAGGCACAGTGTTAAGCTCATTAGGTCTCCAAGCAATCTCAAGAGCTTGGTATCCTTATTGGCCCTATTTTAGAGATGAAGAAAGTGAGGCTCAGATTGGTTAAAAAATTTCCCAGGCTCACACAGTGACTTGAACCCGGCCGACTGCCTTACTCCCAGCCTGCTCTTGACGTAAGATTTGGGACGAAGGGTTTGGGGCATGAATGTTGCAGACCCTCTGCCTCTTGGACTCCCTATCTGACACTCACGGACACTCTCCCTCCCCCCCATCACTAACACCTTTCCCATCTATATGACTGTTCCTGTGTTTCTCTTTCTCACCTTGGGGCCTCTCAGCTCCCTGCCCAGGCACAGTGTCCCCAGGGGCCAGGCAAAGGCGCCAGATCACCCCTTCTTTGTCCAGTTGGGGGTGAGGTGGAGGAGCTTCTCTGAGGCTGGCCCCTGGGTCAGCTGGGATGAGGGAGGAAATGCAAGACTCAGCAGGAAGGAGGGAGAGCCTCTGGGTAGTGTGGGGGTGGGCGCTCAGGCTCTGGCATAAGAAGTGGAGCAGAAGGTGGACACCCCCTTCTTTCTCCCTCCTCCTTCTCCCTCCCCTTCTCCTCTTTCCTTCTCCCAAGTCTCCCCACCTCAAAGAGGGAAGGGAATGCAGGAGAGAGCAAAAATAGCTCCCCTCTGAGGTAGGGGAAGGCTGTCAAACTGCTGAGCTGCACCAGAGGGTGACCAGAGGCAGCTATGAGCTCTGTGTCTATTTAGGGCCCCCATGTGTCCCTTGGGTCTTCAGGAGCCACCACGGCCCAAGGCCTTGTGTATTCTGCGCTTGTTGTGTGGAGCACCCTACAAATGTCAGTTAGGTCAAGTTGGGTGGCAGTGCTCGTCAAATCTTCCCTACCCTTACTCATTTCCTGTCCACTTGCTCCTCTGTTTATTGAGAAAGTACTGAAATCTGTGCCCAGGCTGGAAACTCAGGGAGGTTGCCTGGGGCAATTGTGGGGCTCCTCTCATTCATTTATTTCCTGGTTCATTCTTTGGTTCTTCCTGGTGGGAGAGTGAGCCTGACTCCTGTTACTCCATCTTGACCAGAACAATTGTATTATTTTTTAATTTTTGTTTTGGAAATAATTTTAGATTTGTCCAAGAGTTACAAAGACAGTCCAGCCAGTTACTAGACACCCTCCTAGATACTCTCCTTCAATCGGTGAGTTTCCTGGCCTTTCTTTGTCTTTCATGACCTTGACACTTTTGAATAAGGCTGGTCCGATTGTGTAGGATCCTTTAATTGGGTCTTACCATGGTTAGGCTGAAGTTACGGATCTGGGGGGATGAGAACCACACAGGTGAAGTATATTTCCCCGCTGCATCACTCAGGGTCCTACAGTATCATTGGTTAAGGTAGTGCCTGGCGGATTTCTCCGCTGTGAAGTCTCTTTTTCTCCTTCCACCTTCTATTTTTTGGGAGCAAGTTGCTGAGTCCAGCTCACACTCAGGAGATGGAAACTAAGCCTCACCACCTGGACGGCAGAGCACCAAAGAACTTGAGGACACAGGTTAAAGTCGCCACAAAAATTAATAAATATTCAGAGGGAAGATACTTTGAGACTATGCAGGTATCCTCTTTCACCTGAAAGTTTCACCCACCCCTTTTAGCACTTCCTTCAATCTTCTGGTGTCTACTTATTGAAATTCTTCTGTAAGGGAAGTCCCTTCTCCCCAATTTATTAAAGGTGTCTAATCAAGTATATTATTTTTTAAAAATTTAAAGTTAATTATATTTTTAAATGAAATACACTCACATGGCTCAAAATTCAAAATGACTGCAAGTCTCTCTGCCACCCCTCTCCCCAGCCAACCAGCCCCTGTCCCCTCCCCAAAGACACCAAAGGCAACAGAGACTTTATGCATGTACAAGCAAGGCCCATAAGTCTTCCTTTTACACAGATGGTTTAAAAGTATTCATAGCGTTCTGCACCTTGAACCTTTTCACCTAACAAGATCTGTGTAGATCAGTACATGAAGAGCTCTTTCATTCTTTTATATAGTGTTCCAGTGTGTAACTGTACCATGATTTATTACGTAGTCCCCTATCAATGAACATTTAGGTTGTTCCCAAGTGTTTTCCGTGACAAACAGTGCTGCTGTGTTCCAAGTTCCAATATGTATTATTGAACCTATAGATATACCCGCACAAGAAGGAGGGATCAAAGGACATGTTTGCTTTCCTTTTAGATATTGCCACACTACCTCTCTTGTAGGCTGCACCAGTTTACAGCTTGTTTCCTAAGGCTGCTGTATAAAGCACCCCATACTATGTGGCTTAAAACAACAAAAATTTATTCTCTCACAGTTCTGGAGGCTAGAAGCCTGGAAGATTTTGGCTTTTACTCTGCGTGAGGTGGGGACCTTGAGCTGGTACGGAGCAAAGGAGGATACGACCTAACTTACATAACAGGATTTATCTGGCTGATCTGTAAAGATTAGACTTGGGGGATGGAGAAGTGGGAAGCAAGGAGACCAGGAAAAAGCTGATGCAATAATCCAGAGGAGAGGTGGCTGTGAGTTTGGTGACAAATGTTTGGGTACAGGATGTATTTCCAAGGTTGAGTTGACAGGACTTGCTGATTGATTGGATTGAGGCTGTGAGGAAAGACAGGAGTCAAAAATGACTTCAAGCTTTTGCCGGGAGCAACAAGGAGGCCGGAGCTCCCATTCTCTGAGGTGTGGACAGCGCATTGGGTCTGTAAAACACAGAACAGAGCCTGGGCCCCAGTAAGTGCCAGTAGGGGTTAGCTGTTCTTATCACTGGTCAATATTCCACTTTTGGCTCCATCTCCCTCCCTAAAATAAGCTGTCCTTGCCTTTCCTCTCCGTCAGGGCTGCGGCAGCAGGTTGTCAAAATGGTTGAGCAACTTCCTTCCCAGCAGGCATTTAAATTCACCCTCCAGAAGCCTAGGCAAGTTGCCTTACTTCTCTCACCATTAGTTACCTCATCTGTAAAATGAAGGTAATAATCTCCTTTCTCCCAAGGAGCAAATGAGAAATAATGGAATTAAGGACCCAGCACACAGGGCAGCCTCCTTCCTCCCTCGCCATGCCCCAGTGGTCCAGGGAAAAAAGCAGTCAGGATCCACCCCAGCTGTTTATTGAATGGGAAGGTGGGATGGAAGAGGTGGCCTGGGGCACAAGGGCAGTAGGGCCTACCTGGCAGTAGAGGTCTGAAGGCACCCGCTCCCCTCCACCCCAGGAGGTCCCTCTGGGCTGGGGACGACACTGAGCCTGGGAGTAGGGGCGTGGCATAGACTGTTCCTTCCAGCTGTCTTGGAACGCCCCCTAGTGGCGGAGACCGAAGACGGTGCGTCACCTGCGGGTGATTGTTTCTGCGGGATTTGGAGGGACAAAACCATTCCAGTTCTCCTGCCCCTAGCTCTTAGGGACCACTTAAATGTCTGTTCAAAGTATTTTCTGAGCCACTTGGGATCATCAGGCTTCCAGCTAGTCTCTCTGGGCCAAGCAGCCTGTCCCTAGCCCCTGCGGGTCCCACGAAAGCCCGGAAGTGCAGGACCCTGCTACAGCTGTAGAATAAGAGCTGGCCCAGCCCTCAGTCGGTAGCTCAATAGGTTAGATCCTCGTCCCAATATGCCAAGGTTATGGGCTCCATCCCTGGTCAGGGCACATATAAGAATCAACCAATGATGCATAAATAAGTGGAACAGCAGATCACTGTTTCTCTCTCTCTCTAAAATTAATAAATATTTAAAAATATATTTTTTTAAACTGCTGGCTCAGGAGGAGTCAACAGATGTGAGTCGGTGTTCCTGCAGATGGCCAGCCTTGCTCAGCCACCTCATCTGTACACTGGGGCCAGTAATAGCCCAGGGTGGAGTGGACAGAGGCTCTGATGCCAAAATGCATGAAGAAAACATACTCCAGCGGCTAAATATTTTTGTGCCATCCTGGACAGGAAGCCCAATGGGCACATTTGACCCATCCTGAGGCATCCTGGTGCAGCTGGCCGGGGTGGATAAGAATGCCCCTGCTGCTCCACCCCACACCCATTTTTGCCTATAGAAGGTAACACGTACATCAGGGGAGAATAGGAAAGTCATGGAACTTGAGAATCTGGTCCAAACCCCTTATAATACAGAGGCAGAAGCTGGTGGTTTGAAAGGGTAGGGGTTTGGTCACAGAGAGAAAAGAGTACAGACAGATTGAGGGAGATGTTCCTGCCCCTGAAGGGCCTGGGGAAGGCAGGGGTGGCTGGGAAGTTTTGAGTGGACTTGGAGAAGATTGGCATCTTGGAGGAGTTGGGGCCCTCCCCCCTGGGAATGGGCATGGGGATGTGAGCTCCAGACTTTGTGACCTGGAGTTGAGCCTCTGGCAGCTTAGAAATGAGGGTCCCCACTGACAGGGAAAAGTTAAAGAGACAATGGGAGGGTGGGGTGTGGTAGGAGAAGGAAGGGTCCAGACTCTGGGCCTGGTGCTTCCTCTGGCCGTGTGAGCAGCTCAAGAGTCCCACTTGGGCTGGATGGTTTGCACGGAGGATTTCCCAAAGGGGCTGGCAGGCGGCGAGAACCAAGCCTGGCTGCTGACATCACGGAAGATGGGAGACAGCTGCTGCTCTGACTCATCCCCGAAGACCTCCACGTGGCTGTCAGCTTCCGTGTCCAAGGGTTCTGCCTTGCTGTCCTGGCTCAGCCAGCCGGTCATGGCCCAGAACAGGCAGATGGCCAGCAGGACCCCGGCTGCCACACAGAGCGCGGTGCCTGCCAGGCGGCACGTGCCCAGAGCCTGGTTGTAGTCAGCTGCCCGCTGATCCAACACCAGGAACTCGCCCTCTCCAATGCCCTCCAGCTTGGGGGGCACCGCATAGCCAGTGGTCAGGGCTGCCACACCCAGCAGCAGAAGCAGAGTCCCCGAGGACAGGCTGATCTGAAGAGAGGCAGACAGATGGGGAGGCAGTCAGTGTCAACTAGGGGCTCTCAGACAAGGCGTCACCTTGGATCCCAATTGGACTTAAAGGCAAGTGCTTAATCCAACCTGAAGAGGTGGGAACGACAGGGCATACCGGCTAGGATCTTTCTGACAAGGAGCACACATTGTCATGTTCTACTTGGAATCCTGAGGCCTCTTGATTAATTTCCTTCCCAGCTCCCACCTAGCAGTGGGTTTCTGTTGCCACTCTTGAGTCCCCCTCCACCATTATTTGGGTCTTATCTTATCCCCTTGTGCCATCTACCCTCTATCTCTCTTTCTTATCAACTCCTACACATCCCTGAGATTTCATCTTAAACCTCACCTCCTCAGGGAAGCCTTCCAGGACACCCTTGAACTGGGTCAAGTCACCTGCCCTGTGCAAACACTGTGCCCATTCATTCTTCAGTGCACTCACCTTAGTGTATACTAGGGTGTGTACTTTGCTTACTGTGCGAGTGATGTCTGCCTGCCCAGCGGACCGAGAGCTGAGGGAGACATGAGAGCAGAGGCTTGCGTCTATTTTGGCTCGCTACGTGTCTCCCATGCCTAGCACAGTACTGGTAGAGAGTAATATCTGAGGGAAAGTTGGCAGAATAACTAAATGAACCACAGTTAGGAGTTCCTTGAGGACAGGAACTGCGTCTTCTTCAATTTTGTGTCCCCCAGAGCCTAGCACACTGCCTGGCTAGAAGACTTTAAAAATGTAAAATACTCACTGGCCTTCTCCTGGAAGTCTTCCCTGATCACCCCAGGCACTGAGAGCGCTCCTTCTCCTGGCTTCCTCTGCACACCTGGCCTGAGGCTGTGCGCTCACTCGGTTCCGGTTGGCACCTCACTTCCCCACTATATTAAAGGCTTTTGAAAGCAGAGGGAAGGGACTCTGTGCCTCAGTCTTCTAACAGTGTTTATCACAGAGCTATGCCCACTGTAGGGACTTGGCTCGCTGCCACCTCCATACTTTACCCACACAGTGCGCCCTAACCGAGCACCCTCCCTGGCTGATATGAACATTGATTGTTTCTCCCATGTCTTCCACTGCCCTGACAACAATGACCCAATAAATCATTGGAAAGCACAGTAATATTTAACTGGGATGAACCCCCATCCCTGCCAATCGGCATAAACCACCCCCCTGGTCAGAGTAATTAGCTCAGGGCTGGGCAAGTGACCAAATCAGAGCCAATGCAATACTCACTAGGACTTCCAGAAATAAAAAGCATTGTTTCTTTTCTGAAGGAAATACTAGAGGATTTCCCTTGGATGGTGTGGAGTGGAAGACTGAGGGTCAGCATAGTAGCAGCCAGCTGCGAACATGCGGGAAGAACCCGAAGCTAACAGGGGCTGTAAGGGTGGGGGCCGCACGGGAAGCCTGAAGACTAAGAGAAATCTTGAGTCCTTGGTGTGATGGTTTGAACTGCCGAATCGAACCTTGCCAGAAAGCACACAATCTCTGGTCTCTTCTGTAAAATAAGCGATATTTTCCCTTTATTGTTTAAACTCATCTGAATTGGGTTTTCTGTTGCTTGAATGTAGCAAGACTCTTAACTGCTGCATCATCCCTTTCCTTTCTATCCACTGAGTCCACCTCTTCCCCGACAGGAAATCACGAGTTGTTTCTCATCTGGCCTTACCTTCCAGCACAGTGAAGGCCACGGCCGACGGGGACACAGAACAGGAGGCCCCTCAGGGTCATCGCTGAGGGCGGTACCTGCACAGTCCTCATAGAAGAGGTGCAAGTAGGAGCGGACCCCATACCACTTGCCGTCTTCCACATTAGGGCCCCGGCTACATCCACAGGAACGGTCATAGCTTGGCATCTTGGTTTCCTGTGGGGTAGGCAAGGTTGAGCGAATAGAGGGAAAGGTCAGTTAGAGCTGTCCATGGAGACCCTCCCAGGCTCCTAAATCTTTGTCTCATCTACTTCTGTTTAAGACACCGCACACCATAGCACAGCCGGGCCTCCTGCAATCCTGGCCTGGCTTTCCCTAGTACACTGTGAAAGAGCCAACCCACTGAAGTGCTTAGCCCAGTGCCTGGCAATTGTAGATGTCAATAAAGGTGTGTGTTTGCTCTGGAGGCCACTCAGTGGCTGGGACTGTGGGTTCTGGAGCCTCACTGTCTGGACTGGAATCCTAGATCCACCACTTCCTGACTGTGTGACCTTAGACAAGTGCTTTCACCTCCTTAAGCCTCAGTTTCCTCATCTGTAAATCAGAGCTAATGATTACACCTTGCTTTGTATAGTTATTGTGTGTTCCGGGGCCAAAAGAAGTGGTAGCTGCTGTGATTATTATTACTGTAATTTCTTCATGATTATTTTTATCCTGAACTTTTTGAGTCCCATGACTGGAGTGAGGGGTCCTCATCCCCATCTCTCAAAATCCCCACCCTTTTTTAGGGTACCGTCGGGGGTAACTGTCCTGGCTGACACTTGTCCAGTCAGGCAGAGCTCCCCAAGCTGCAAGGCCTGAAAAGATCTCTCCCCAGGGCTGCCACTCAGAAGGCAACAACCTCCAAGTCCCAAGGAAACTTGACTCCACAGGAGGTGAAAGTCAGGAGCCCTTGGGATCGGGGGCCCTTAGGGTCAAGGCTGTTAGATTTCTGGAGAAGCCTATTGTAGGTAAACGGAGGCAATCTGGCTTCCTCACCCAGGTGTCTGGGGAACTAAGGTAAGTAGTGCTCTCATAACCTTGAGACTGGGCCCGATAAGTACTTCCATAGTCTTGAGTGGGCTCAAATGCACAGAATCTCGACCTGTTTTGGCTCCCTGCTGGTTTTGTCTGTCTTCAGTATATAAGGGGGCAGGGGCTCCCTCTGAGGATGCAGGGGCCACGCGGGGCCACGGGGGGCCACGCAGCTTGCAGCACGCATGGATCGCCCACCCTTGAATAAAGGCATGTCAAACATCCCCATGGCACTGTGACTTTTTCTTCCATCTGCAGGAATCCCGTGAACCTGTTCGGCCTTGAAAGGTCGCCAACACACCTATCTAAGAACCTCTCTTCTCACAAAGGGAACCACAGGTCTCAGGAATGACAGGTTTTTGTGTATCCACACCCAGGTAGGACTGGAATCAAAGTGAGGGAATGGGGCAATGCTGGGGAAGGACTAGGCTCCTGCCTTCCCCACCTCAATGATGGCCCTCAGCCCCTCTGAGCAGCTTCAGACAAAACAAAGCAATGAGTTTACACTGAAGGGGAAGACAAATTTCCAGCCTTCCTCTCATTGCCAGTCAGATGTGGCCCTCAAATCTCTGCAGAGAGACTCACCAGCAACCCCCCCCCCCCCAAACAGAAACATACACAGGCAAACACACATAAACACACAGCACTGAGACACACACCAACAAAGACACACATACACCACAAAGAGACATTCCAGACGGGCCCACAGATTATAACAGAAACACCCAGATACACGCACACAGCATAGAGAAGCATACACATACAAACACACATGAATAGAGACCCACATACAGACACACACACAGCCACAGTGTGTGCTGCTGTGATTCTTGGGGCCCCCAGAGATCCACACATGTCACAGGTGTGCTGTAGTTAACACTTGCCTGTAAATCGCTCTTCACAGCCCCCACCTACAATTCAGATGAAAAAGAGGAGAAAAAGAAAGAAAGGAGGGAGAGAGAAAGAGAGAGGAAGGGAGGGAGGAAAGAAGGGAGGAAGGAAGAAAGGGAGGGAGGGAGGGAGGGAGGGAGGGAGGGAGGGAGGGAGGGAGGAAGGGAGGAAGGAAGGAAGGAAGGAAGGAAGGAAGGAAGGAAGGAAGGAAGGAAGGAATTAACAGGGAAAAGGCAGAGACTAAAAGCGAAGGCGGAGTGAAAGGGCCAGAGGGCTGGGGAGGGCTGGCGGGGCGGAGCTCTAAGGAGGCGTGGCCAGTGCGGGGACCGCCCCGGGCTGAAGAGCCCAGGAGCGGGGGTGGGAGAATGAATGGGGCCCGCAGAAGAGTCCGAGTTAGTGCAGCGACCTTAATTAAAGACAATAAAGCAGAGGGCGGGGAGAGAGTTCAGGCACGGCTGCCCTGGGTTAGTTCCTCCCCTGCAACTCGCTGCCCTTCCCCAAATACACGTTATTACTCAATCCTGCTGGCAGCGGAGAAGGAAGGTGACCTTGACGCTGCCGCCCCCTCGGCCTGGCCCCTCCCCCCGCCTCCTCCGGCGGCCGGGAGGCGGTCCAGCCGTCTGGCGCTCTGGAGGAGGGAGGGAGAGGATGCTGCGGACCCAGCACGGGTACCAGGGACCAGGGTTGCCACAGGAACGCCGGGGAGGCGCCCCGAGGCGGCAGCGGGGAGGAGCTCTCTGGGAAGGGAGCGGGAAGGGGAGGGGGCCCAGCCTCCGTGAGGGGGCACTGCGGCCGGGTAGGCGCTGGGGGCAGGGCGCGCGGGAAGACGACCGGCTGAGGGCCTGGAGATGGATGGAATCGCGCCTCTTTGCACCGCCCCCCTCAGTCCTTCCCAGAGCCCCAGACCCGCCCACTCTGGCACCCGGCGCGACCCAGGCCGGGAGAAGGGACGCCCTCCTGGGGTGACGAGGCCAGAGAAATCAGGCCAATTTCCCTGCCCCCCCCGCCCCCCGCACCAATGTCTCTGACCCGACCACCGTCCCCTGGTCGAGAGTAACCTCATCCTTTCCCCTAGAGGTAAACTTAGTCGGGGCGGGGGGGATGGATTTTTAGTAGAGATATGGGTCTTGTCCTTTGAAGCCTCCGCCCATCCTATCACCCCGGAGATGTCTCGGGGCGATGGCTGGTGCAATCGCTGCACCTTGTTACTTCACTGAGATCCCACTTCCCAAAGCCCGAGGCACCCGAGGGTCTGGGCGCTGCAGTGCTGCCCGAGGCGGGACACGGCCCGGGCTGGGCATTCGGGCAGGGGTGGGGGTTCGGGGTGGGGGTCGGGCCGCCCGTGGAGTGGGGTTAAACTCACCTCTCTGCCTGCTGTCTCTGCTGAGCGGGAGCAGGAGCGAGAGCAGAGCAAAAGCGGGTTCGGTCGCGCCTGCGCCGCAGTCCGGGCGGATGGGCCCCCCCAAGGAGTAGCTCTGCAGATTGCGGACCCCTGCAGGATCGCGAGCCCCTGTCCCCTTCCAGAGTTCCCTTCTCTCTCCAGGCCCCCCGCACAGATCCCACTGTCTCTCTGGACTATACCCCTCATGCAGTCCCCTCACACTCCTCACCCGAATCTCGCATCAGTCCCTCTCACTGAAGACCTTTGCCCTCACTGAGCCTTCATTTCCTCACCGTACCCTCAGCACCCTCTCCAGGGCTCAGTCCCCTCATGGAGCCCTCACCCCAGTATGCAAATACGCGTCTTCTCTCAGAGTCCTCACCCTCTTCACGGGCTCCCGTCTCTCTCTCTGAGCCCCCACCCATCGTTGAGGCTCGCCTCTCACTGAGTCCTGACCAGGGCCCCTTATCTCTCACTGAAGCCCTCGCCCTCTCATTGAATCCCCCATCCTCTCCCCAATCTTTTTTCCTGTTTGAGCCTCTACCCCTTGCTAAGGATCAGCTCCCCACCCTGCCCCCCGCCCCCGCCCCACTCTGCGCCCCCCGCCCCCGCCCCACCCTTATCTTGAGAAGGGAATTGGGATTGGGGTTGGAAAAGAAGCTTTCTTCCCTAGGAAGGAGCCAATGAGACAGGCTCCCTTGTTCTCTCTCCCAACCTACCCCTGGTTCTGCCCTATGCAATGTTTGCCTATGGCTCATCTCCGTGGAGAGCAAGCCTTTGCCAGGCAGCTTCATCACTTCATTCCTTGTCATGTGCCTACGACCTTGGTTTTGTCCCACATTTGCTGTGTGGCCTTGGGAAAGTCACTGCGCCTCTCTGAGCTTAATTGGGCACAACTGCACAGACATATCTTCATGTCTGGAGCATCCATTCTGTCTCTCTTCCTGCTAAGGGCTGGTAGACGAGGCTGAATGAACTCCACACATTTTTCTCATTCATTGTTGTATATTGAGCCTCGCATCGTGCTTGGCATTGAGTGGGCAGCTCAATAAATATTTTCTAAACACAGACTAATAATAATATCAAATGTATTGACTGGGGCAAAAGTAGATTTACCGTTGTTTTTGTGGAAACAATACAATAATTAATAAATAATACAAGAATAAACTGTGTTTTGTAAACCTGCTTTTGCCCCATCCTGTATGATGCTCATTATGTGCAGAGGCTTGTGTAAATGCCTTATATGTACTGTACTCATTTAACAGAGAGAGAGAGAGTCAGGGAGACGGAGCTCAAACTATAGGCCTTGAGTGGAGAGGCAGGCTACATGAGATCCTTCAGGACCGCATAAGGAGTTTGGACTTCATCCAAGACAAATGGAGATCCATGGAAAGATTGTAAAGAGGGGAGGGATGTGATCTGATTTGCACTCAAAATTTCCCTCTGGCTCTGGCTAGTTTGCTCAGTGGGTTGGAGCATTGTCCAGAACACCAGAATGTTGTGGGCTTGATTCCTGGTCAGGGCATGTACCTAGGTTGCAGGTTCAATCCCCAGTCAGGGCAAGTATGGAAGGCAACCAATCAATCTCTCTTTCTCTCCTTCCTCTCTCTCAAAAAGCCAATAAAATATATCCCTAGTGAGGATGAAAAACATAATAATAAAAAGATCCCTCTGGCTGCTAGCCCCTTAGGGGAACAGGATAGAAAGCTCAAGAGTGGCAGCAGAGAAACCATCCAGGAGACTCCAGACCAGAGACGCTGATGTCTTGCCTAATGAGCTTGCAGAGAAATGGATTCAAGGGGGTGTTAGAGACTAAAATGAACTAAAGAGACGGGGGGGGGGGAGACAACCTGTGATCATTTAAAACATGGCTGCAAATTCTTTAGCGCTTGTAGGGAGGTGGGATCTCTGTACCCTCTCTGTGTGCCTTGAGTGAGCTGATAACTGCTTCAACCAATAGAGTATAGTGGATACTGTGCCCTGACTTCCAAGACTAGGATGTGGAAGGCTGCCCACTGCCCCGGAAGCTCTAGCTCTTGGAGACCTGAGGCTCTGTGCAAGAAGTCCGCCTACTTTGAGGCTGCTATGGTGTGAGAAAGCCAATACCACATGGAGAGCCCACAGAAAGGCACCGCAGCCTCAGCCACACTTGGCCTTTGAGTCATCCTAGTTCAGTCATCAGACAAGTGAATGAAGAAGCCACTAGACAATTTCAGCCCACTGCCATTTGAACAAGCTTCAGCTCTGATAATATCAGAAAGGGGATGGATGATGTTCTGGAGGAGAAGGGAAGGGGTGAGGTTAAAGGCAGGGAAGGATAAGCTAGGCTTGAGCCAGCACAGGAAGAATCCAGTGTCCTTTGCTACATAACTAACTAGCCAATTCCTGGGGAGGGAGCGGAGAGTGGCCACTGAGAAGAAGTAGAGTGTGCTGGTGGTGAGCTGAACTCTGAAGTCAAACAGATCCAGGTTTGAAACTTGGTCTCGCCACTTGCTATTTACACGGTTTATCTGCTCTGAACCTCAGTTTCCCTGACTGTGAAATAGAGATAATATTAGTGGCTGCCTCTCAGAGGCTTATAAAGAGTGAAATGAGATGCTCATCTAGGACACTTAGCAAAGTACCTGGATCGTGTTGTTACTACTATTAATGTTACGTTAGTGTATAGGTGGGAGTTGAGTGACATGACACCTGATAAATTGAATGCTCTTGAGAAAAACAAGACCCGTTATCTGTGAAGAAAAAAAGAAAGGTTTTAGTTCAACAGGAGGCCTAAGAAGGGTGGCAGAGCAGACACAAAAGGCCACATTTTGTATGATTATATATGTGAAATATCCAGTCAGAAAATCCATAGAGGTAGAAAACAGACTAATGGTTCCTAGGGGCTGGGGGAAGGGAAGACTAGGGAGTACTGCTTTAATGGTTTTTCTTAAGGGTGATAAAAATGTTCTAGAACTAGCCCTGGCTGGTGTGGCTTGGTGGATTGAGGGCTGGCCTGTGAACCAAAAGGTTGCCGGTTTGATTCCCAGTCAGGGCACATGCCTGGGTTGCAGGCCAGGTCCGCAGTGGGGGGTGCATAAGGCAACTACATGTTGATGGTTCTCTCCCTCTCTTTCTCCCTCCCTTCCCCTCTCTAAAAATAAATAAGTAAAATCTTTTAAAAAATATTCTAGAACTACACAGTGGTGAGAGTTGGCCAACATTGTGAATGTACTAAATGTCACTGATGATAAGTTTTCTGTTATGTATATCTTACCACAGTTTTTTAGAAAAGGTAATGAAGACTTGGAACAATTAATAATAATAATGAAAGCAGTGATAAATATCGTTTGTTGAGCACTTACTCTGTGCCTGGATCATTTATCTTCTCAGTAATCTCATGAGATAGGAGCTATGATAATTCCAATTTTACAGATGATAAAGCCTGGGTCTTGGGAGGATGAGTCACTCGCCTGAGGTCATTTGGTAACAATGTGGCAAACTCTGAATTGGCTCTGATGACTCTGAGGCCATGATCTGTGGAGACAGTGGTCCGCATGGCTCTCACTTTCTTTGGCAGTGTCAGAAGAAACGGGAGTGAAGAAGGCTGCTGATACCCCAGCTCCTGGGTTGAGTGAGGTTCTCCTGGATGGGCATGGGGCGGGGGCAGAAGGAGGGAGTGATGGGGATGCAGGGAACAGAGGTGAGAGCATATCCCATAATGAACCTCAGGAGAATCCTGGCTCAGTGGGGAAGGGTGCTAAGGCAGCCCAGGAGGGGAACAGATGAATCTAGAGAAGATGCAGGCATTCTAGACTGAGGAGCTCAAGGAAGTCCAAAAAAATAGCTGGATGGGAAGGGAAGGGGTCTGAAGTCAGAGTGTGGGACCCTGTAGTTCAAGATTTTAGACACAGAAACTTGTAGGAGATGAGAAGGTCTAAGGCAGCGCCATCCAATAGAAGTTTCTGCAAAGATAAGAATGTTCTGTATCTGGGCTGCCTCTATGGGAGCCACTGGCCACATTTGGCTATGAAGCATTTGAAGTGTGGTTAGTATGACTAAGAAACTGAATTCTAAATCTTATTTAATTTTAATTACTTTAAGTTTAAGTTCAGCTAAATGCAGTTAGTGTTCACAATAATGGACAGTCCAGTGTCAGCGTGACAAACCTGGACGTCAGGGCCCTACTTTGGCAACGTGGCCCACCATCTCAGACCCCTGCCTCTCCCGCCACCCAGTGCTTTCACCCTGCCCTGAGTGGTCTCTTCCCTAAGTTGTAACCACGGTCCTTTAAAGTGTGAGTCGATTCTCTCCTCCCCTGCTCAAAACCCTCCCCTGACATCTCATCTCACTCAGGGCAAAAGGAAAAGACTGTGATGGGTTAAAGACGGCCACAAACTCTTGGTCACCCTGCCCTTTGAGAGGTGGAGTTTCTTTCTCCGTCCCGTGGATCTGAACTGGCCCAGCAACTGATTTAACCAATGGGATGTGGTGAAAGTAATGATGCCGTGCCAGTTCTGGACCTAGCTTTCAAGAGGCCCGGCTTTCTCTTCCCCGTCTTGGAACACGCATTGTGGATTGCTCCCTCTTGGACCCCAGTACACATTCTGAAGGAGCCCGAGCCATGTGGAGGCGCTCCAGTTGCCGGGGCCAGCCAAACTTCCAGCCCACGGCTAGCACCAGCTAACGCATCGGACATATGAATGAGTCATCTTGGATGTTCCTGCCCACTGGAGCCCTCAGAGGCTGTCATATGAGCAAGAAGAACCATGCCACTGAATCTGTAAACCCACTGAATCTTGATATATAATCAAACGGTGTTGCTTTAAGCTACTAAATTGTGAGATAGTTTTGCAGCAGTACATGTCCCAAGCCCGTCCCTACTATGGCCTATCATTGTATCTCCCCCACCACCTTACCTCCTCAACCTCATCTTCCTTCACTCCTTCACTCACTGTGCTCCGGCCACATTGGCCTTCTTGATGTTCCTGGAATGAACCAAGCACATCAGGCAAACTCCTACCTCAAGGCTTCAGAGCCTTTGTACTTGTTTGTCTCTCTGCCTTTTGCTTTTTGCTAGCTTCTGGCTTTTATTCAGATCTCTGTTCATAAGTCACCTTACCAAAGAGGTTTTATTAAAATATTGTGGTAGAGACATAGACAGCTGGTGCTTCCAAGTGCTTCACATATATTTCCCTGTCCCCTTGAAGTTAGACAAAAGCCATGTGATTTGTTCTGGCCAATGAGCTACGAGTAGAGCGATGCCTGTCCTATCTGGGCCAAAGCACTAGTTCCTGGTTGCTATTGCTGCATAACAAACCAACCTAACACTTAGTGATTTAAAACAACAACAATCATTTTGTTTGCTTACAAATCTGCAGTCCGGGTAGGCCTCAGTGGGAAGGCTTGAATCTGTTCCACTTAGCGTCAGCTGGCGTGGGCTGCCTGTGGATTGGAAAGATGACTCCCAAGATTGCTTGTTCACATGGCTGGCAAGTTGGGAATGACAGTTAGGTGGCAGCTCAGCTAGGGCAGAGAGCCAGGGGCCTCTCTTCTTCTCTGTGTGGGACTTCACAGTTTGTCAAGCTTCCTCCCAGCCCAGTGGCTGGATCCCAAGAATGAGTAACCCAGGAAAGAGGAGGTGAGAGCTGTACACTTCTTAAGGCTAGAGTCTAGAAACCAGCATAGTGTCACTTCCACCCTATTTTGTTGGTTCCAGAGGTCAGATTCAAGGGGCAAACATATACTCTCCAACTCTCTGTAGAAGAAATGTCACATAATTCGAGAGGCCATGTTTTAGAAAAGCTAAAGCGCTTAAGAGCTGGTACATGACCCTCCAGTTATCTTTTCTCCTGCCACGACAATTGTGGGGACTGCATGCTGACACAGTAGTGTCAGAAGACGGCAGTGGCAGCAGAGGGAAGTAGCCCGGATGGCTGAGTCTCTGAGGGGAGGACAGATGCTCTGAAGAGTCACAATATCAGAATATGTTTCAGTAAGAAATAAGCCTTTACTCTGTCAATCCACTGATATGTCACATAATTTGCTAACTATGCCACGATCCAGCCGATCTTGACTCATAAAGAAACCGATACCAGAAGTAGTTTTTTAGGTTGCTTATGTAACCAAAACTAAAATAAGTGGCAATACCTTAGTGGTTGGCACAGCAAGCAAGAAAGCTGGCAATCCTTGTTACGCAAAAGGAAAACAATTTGTAAAACCTTTACGGTGGTGACTTGGGAAGTAGACTATAATAAGGGCACCTTTGGAAGCCTTTGTCCAAATGTTTAAGAGAGAAATGAACTCAAGAAAGAACTGGTTCATTTGCAAACATAAATAAAAGGAATAGAGTTCAGAAGTTTAGGTCCTTGCAGCAGTGGAAAAGTCTAATGCCTCTTAAACCCAAGTAGAAAGAAATGAGCTTTTAAAAGGTGCTGAGCACAGTAAAATCTATTAATTTTTAAAATGTTCCAAGGCAAAGATTAGGTTAAGGCAGCGATTTTCAACTGGTATGCTGCAAGAGTTTTTAAAACATGCAATACTGATTATTTAGCGGGGAGAACTGACCTATTTTCCTTTAAACTGTCAAATAAAAAATGACAATGACCAACAGAACAAGAGCCATCTGGTGTGAATGAATAAAGATGGTACCTATTTTCTTTTTGTCAGATGGACAAAAATATATTTTCTGGTGTGCTGCAGAATTGCAGTAATGAGTTTATGTGTGCCATGAGATGCAAAAAGTTGAAAACCTCTGGGTGAAGAATATGGCTTTCACACCCATTTAAAAAAACCTCTCTATTGATTAAAGTATCTCAGGCTAAAGTCAATTAAAGTAAGAGACTGGATTTTAAAAGGTATTGGATAGAAAATACTCTCAGATGGGTAAAATGATTCGGGGCCAAGATTATATTAAGGGTGTGGCTTTACCACCTATTATTCCTGACAGCTGCCATTAAATTAAGAGAGCTCTTTGGGGTAAGAAAGCAAAGAAATTAAGCAAACCTAAGCACTATGTATTGAAACAAATTATGGGTGTGATTTCAGTACATGCAACTGGCTAACGTCAAGTATATAAGATGATTAAATTTTCAAGAGAATTCTTATGCTAAAAAAACAAAAACAAAAAACCTCGCACAAGCCTGGGATAAAAAGCCCATGATGGCTTGAATCTCAAAATGATCCTAGGAACTGAAACCCATTAGTATGGCTACTATAAAAAAAAAAAAAAAAGCAACAAAAAACAGAAAATACATAACGAATGTTGGTGAGAATGTGGAGAAATTGGAACCCTGATATAATGTTGGTGAGAAATGGTGTAGCTGCTATGGAAAACACTATGGCAATTGCTGGAAAAATGAAAAAAATAGTTACCATATGATCTAGCAATTTCATTTAAAAGAACTAAAAGCAGGGTATCTTGAAGAGGTATTTGTACGCCATGTTTATAGCAGCATTATTCACAATAGTTAATATGGAAGCAACCCAAGTGCCCAATTATGGATGAGTGGAAAAACAAAATGTAATATATACATATGATGGAATATTGTTTAGCCTTAAAAGGGAAGGAAATTCTGACACTTGCTATAACGTGGATGCACCTTGAGGACCTTATATTAAATGAAGCAAGATAGTCACAAAGAGACAAATAATGTAAATTCCGCTTATATGAGATTCCTAGAATAGTCAAAGCACAGAGACAGAAAGTAGAATGGTTTTTGCCAAGGCCTGGGCAGAGGGGGAGAGGAAGGGCTACTTAACGGGTATAGTGTTGCCGTCTCGCCACAGGAAAGGAGCTCTGCAGATGGATGGTGGCAGGGGTCGCACAGCTATGGGGCTGCTTAATTCCCCGGCTCTGCACACCTAAAAGTGGTTGCCGTGATAAATTTTATGTTGTGTGTATTTACCACAATTCTTTTAAAGTATCAAAATGTTCAAAGGAGGAGGAGGAAGAGGAAGAGGAGGAAAAGAGGATCATCCTAGGGTTCCCAAAAGTTGGCAGGCAGGAAGTGAAAGGAAAATGCTGGGGGCCAACCAGGAATCCCAGACAGCTCTGGGTCTGGTTGCCTTCCAGTCCATTCCGTGCTCCTTCCCTGCCCAGGCTGCAGTTCCCCGCTGCCCCTGTCAGCTGGCACCCAGCTGAGCGCAGCCAAGAGGAACAGGCAGGACAGGAGACCGGCAGGACAAAGGGCGAAGCCACGGTTCTGCTCTTTCTCCTCTGCTTCTCTAGTCCGCCCTGACTGATACAAGCACTTCATCTGCAATAGTGGCCTCTTCTCACGTTTTATCCCCTTCACCACATGCCATTGTTTTATCTCTTTAAGTCCTGATTTATTGTGTGTTTCCATCCGCGAGGGCATAAAGCTTCACGAAGGCCGGGGCTGTCTGTTTTGCTCACTGAAGAATCCCCAGTCCTAAAGACTTGGCCTGGCTCAGGGTAGGCACTCAGTAAAAATTTGTTGAAAGAGTGGATAAATCCCATTACTGGGAATATATCCGAAGAAACCCAAAACACTAATTTAAAAGAACATAAGCACCCCATCCCTATATTCGTTGCAGCGTTATTTGCAATCACCAAGATACGGAAGTAGTCCAGGTGTCCATCAATAGATGAGTGGATAAAACAACTACGGGACATTTGCACAATAATATACTACTTGGCCCTAAAAAGAAGAAAATTTTACCCTTTGCAACAGGATGGATGGACCTCGAGAACATTATGTGAAGTGAAATAAGCCAGTCAGAGAAAGACAAATACCACTCATCCACCAATATGATTTCACTCATATGGGGAATCTAATGAACAAACTGAACTAACAAGCAAAATAGAGACACAGTCATAGATGGAGAGCAGATGACACTTATAGGGGGCGGGGAGTTAGGGGTGGAGGGATGTAGCAAAAAGGAAAAAGGGCTCATGGGCATGGACAACAGTGCGGTGATTGTGGGGAGAGGGCGTGTGAGGCGGATTAATGGTAATGGAAAAAATGCAATAAAAAAGGAGTGCATAAATTTAGCAGTCAAATAAAACACACACATGAGGAGAGGGAAAGCCTTAAGGAACACCTGACGGGTATTCATAATCTACATTAAAAGCAGAGAGGTCAGGTAACTTCTTTAAGTCACAGAGCAAATCACCCAGTGACTGCAAACTCAGGCCTCTTTCCATTCTGGGTTCATATCCAGGTCTCTAAAGAGATCCATGGTGTAAGAGTTTTTTTTTTTTTTTTTTTTTAAGATAAAAGAGGCAGAACTTCACATTCATTTAGTTAACAGGAAATCCTGTTGCTAAGAGACCTCTGAGGATTGTGGAGAGGGTTGGAATCTATTGCTAGGCAACCTGGGAGAAGCTAGACCGGCAGGTTTGGCTTCAAGCACCTTTCTCCCACCTTTTTGTAGGCTCCTACAATGCCAGGCTGGGTGCGTTCTTAAGGCCTCTAGCCCAGCCAACTGACTGTACAGAGGAGGGCACTGAGGCACCAAAAGGCAATGTGCTTAGCCCAGCGTTGCTCCAACTTCTCAACAAGAACAAAGACAAACGGCTTGGGAGGCCACTGTCATGGAGAGTGGCCTGGCATGGCCGAGGCAGTTTTAAGGCATAGCTGGTAGCTGAAGAAGAGTCTGTAAAACAGTAAAGACATCAATTGCAAAAGCCCTTGAATGCCAGGTCAAGAACTTTAGACTTTATCCTGAAGGTAGTGTGGAGCCACCGAAAGGTTTTCCATGTTGGTCAGATCTGTGCTTTCAAAAGACCCCTTGGGCTTCAGTGTGGAGACTTCAGAGAAAGTCCAAATGCCTTCAAGGCCCTTCATGTTCTGCCCAGTCTATCTCCTCTCTCCCCATCACCCCTCCAGCCACAGCCAGCTTCTTCCCATGTCAGCCTCTCTGAGTTTTCCCATTTGCCTTTACTGGTGTCTGGAAAGCTTCATCCTACTCTTCTAGTTATAATTGCTGCACCCCGCCGCCCTCCCCCCGCCACCGAGAAGTGTGAATAACCACCATTTCATTATGCTCGTGAGCACTATGGGTCAGGAGTTCAGACAGAGCAAGAGGAGGTGGCTTGTCTCTGCTCCATGATGGCTGAATCTCAGCTGGGAAGACACTGCAACAGCTGGGAGTGATTGGAATGACAGGGGACTTGGAGTCACCCGGAGGCTTCTTTGTCTACATGTCTGGCCCCTGAGCAGGTGCCTGCATACCTGCAGCACCTACCCGTGGTCTCCCCATGTGTTTTGGACTCTTCACCACATGATGGTCTGAGGGTTGTTGGACTTCTTACATGGTGCTTCAATGTGACCTAACCTTGGAAACGCACAGCATCATTTTGCTGCATCCTATAGGTTACAAGTGGATCACAAAGGCCAGCCCAGGTTCCAAGGGAAAGATATTTATGGAAAGAATGTCAAAGGACTTGAAGCCATGTTCTAAAACTACAACAACTTCCCTGGCTGGTGTGGCTCAATGGATTGAGTGCCGGCCTGCGAACCAAAGGGTCACCGGTTTGACTCACAGTCAGGGCACGTGCCTGGGTTGCAGGCCAGGTCCCCGGTAGGGGGGCACGTGAGAGGCAACCACACACTGATGTTTCTCTCCTTCTCTTTCTCCCTTATTTCTCCTCTGTGTAAAAATAAATAAGTAAAATCTTTAAAAAATAAAATAAAATAAAAGCACAACCACCTACTGAGGTCTCACAGCTTAAAGTCACCGCCTCCTGGAAGATCACTGACCACAGCCTGCTCCGTGCCTGGACTGTGCCTCCTCTGTGCTCCCAGCCCCGCTGCCCACCTCCATCAGTGCACCCTACCCGTGTTTGTCTCCTTCTCAGGTTAGTGGGCTCAGTGAGAACATACCACGCCTGTCTTTTTCACCTTTACCTGCCCAGAGTCTGGCATAAGCAAACCCTCGTTAAATGTCTGCTGACTGGGTGAGTGAATGACACATTGAATAACCTAAGGTGTGGAGTCTTCTTCATGAAGCTTACATGCAACTGGAAATATCGATAACAAATAAAAATTATATGTGCTAGATACTATTAAGAAAAACAAAGCAGCCCTGGCTGGTGTCGCTCAGTGGACTGATCGCTGGCCTGCAAACAGAAAGGTCGCTGGTTTGATTCCCCATCAGGGCACACGCCCGGCTTGAGGGCCAGGTCCCCAGTTGGAGGTGTGCAGAAGGTAACTGACTGATGTGTCTCTCACACATCGATGTTTCTCTCCTCCTCTTTCTCCTTCCCTTCCCGTCTCTCTAAAAATAAATAAGTAAAATCTTAAAAAAAATAAAAATGAATACATAAAGAAAAATAAAGCAAAGGAGACAGTATAAAGGGGGTGGTGGTGACACTTCGTGTAAATGGTTAGGGAAGACCTTTTTGAGGTAGTGACATTGAAGCGGAGACGTGAGGGAGTAAATATCTGGAAGATGAGCATTTCAAACAGAGTGAATAGCATGTGCAACGGGCCCGAGGTGGGTGTGTGCTTAGCAGTTTTGAGGAAGCGCAAGGACGTCAATATGGCTAGAGCACGGTGAGAGAAGGAAAAAGCTGTTGGAGGTGGGTGCCCAGGTGGGCCACAAGCCTTTGGCTTTGAGTCTGAATGAGATGGAGAGCCCTGGAGAGTTTTGAGCAGGGGGTGGGGGGACACAGTCTGATTTATAGATTAACCAGATCCCTCTAGTGAATGTGTGGACAAATAAGACTGTGAACAGGGCAAAGGAGAAAGCAAGGAGTCTAATGAAGAGGTTGGTACAAGATCCAGAAGAGAGAAGATGGGGGCCAGAACCAAGAGAGTGGCCATGAAAGAGGTGGGAAGTGCCAACACAGGACACATTCTGAAGGCAGAGCCAAGGAATCTGAAGCTGTGAGAAAAAGAGGAGCCAAAACGGCTGAGATTTTTGGCCTTTTACTAATATGTGAAGATGTGGGTGAGATTGGGGAGCAGGCTTGGGAGCTTTGTGGAAGCAAGATTTCATGTTTAGTTATGCTAAGTTTGGGGTGCCAATTAGATATCCCAGTGGAGATGACAAGAAGGCAGCTAGACACACGGGTCTGGCAATGTTGGAATGGAGCTATAGGCCTGAGAATCCACAGTTAAGCAGAATTCTAATATGGCTCCCATGATTCCCACCCTCCAGTATGCAGGATGGACTTAAGCCCTTCCCCACTGTGGGTGACACCAGTGAGTATAATGGGTGTCACTCTTGTGATGAGGTTACATTATACGGCAAAGGGATTTCTCAGATGCAGCTCAGGTCCCAAATTAGTTGATTTTTAGTTAGTCAGAGATTTTTCTGGGTGGGCCTGATTGAGTCAAGCAAGTCCTTTATAAGAGAGCTTGAGTCAAGTGACTCGAAGCTGAGAAAGAGTCTCCTGCTGGCCTTGACAAAGTAAGCTGCCACCCTGTGAGATGGCCTCTGAAGGAAGAAGCTGAGTGGCTGGTTCTGAGGAATCAAATATGGCACCAGGTGACGGCCAGGAAGAAAACAGGAACCCTGTCCTTACCCACAGGAACTGAATTCTGCCCACCACCATGTGAATTAGGAAAAGGAGGCCGAGCCCCAGAGAGGAATGCAGCCCAGCCGACACCTTGACGGCAGCCCTGTGAGGTCCGGAGCACAGCGCCCTGCTGAGGCAGACCTGGACTCCCGTAAAATAATACACATATGTTGTTTTAAGCTGCTAAGTTTCTGGCAATTTGTTATGCAGCAATACATAACCAACATATCGGTGTGTAAGTGTCTTTCAAGTCTTGGAACCAAGATGGCTCAAATAACCCAGGCAAAGGACCTGACCTAAAGGCAGACTGCAGCAACGCTGTGGGACACACCCCGACCCCCAGCTCCAACTGCTTCCTACTCCTTTCAGCCACTAGGTGTCCCCAGAGTCCACATAAGTAGATCTCCCCACCTTTCTCAGGTCAGAATCCATTTCCTTCTGAAATGGAAGGAACCGAGTAGTAAATGGTGTCTCCTCTATTCCTATTCCACCTCCTCCACTTTCCATATAAGGAAACTAAGGCCAGCAAAGGGGCAGGGCCTGGCCCGAAGGTCCCCCAGCGCTCTAGCACTGTGAACGGCCAGGTATTTTCCCCTCCCTCTCACTGCCCTGCCCCCACCCTGGGGATTCTGAAGGGCACACACACACTGCTGATGGCTGTGAAGATTTGACCAGGGAAAGACTGTGAAGGAGAATGACATCAGCAGAGGCTCTGGAGTGCCTTGTGGGATGAAGATGGCCTGTCTCCGTGATGCCTACTGGGCAGGGTACAACCGTGAGTCTGGGGCAGTAGTGGGGGTCATGGAAGAGGCTGCCCCTGACACCACCTCCCAAGGGTGGGGGGCATCAGAGGTGCCCGGCTACGGTTGCCGAGCCAGTGAACCACGCCCTTTGTCCAGCCCCTTGCACCCTCCCTTGCAGACTGAGTTCTCCAGAAGAAGACACAGAGACTAAATTTGGGGTGCAAAATATTTATTAGGGATAAACACCTGTGAAAAGAAAACGGGAGGCAGGACTGGGTACAGGAAATCAACGGGTGACGCAGGCCTGGCAAAGCCCCCCCCCACGCCCCACGGCGGGGCCCTGGGGGAGTGTGGGGGGCGGGCAATGCAAGTACTGCCTGCCAGCGTCTGCCTCGCACCAATGTGAGGTGGCCAGGCAGTCATACCTGACCTCACTCTGACGCCGGGAGACAGGCCGCCCTGGGTGAGAGGCTCGCTGCAGCTGGAGCAGACAGACCCTCGAGAGCTGACAGCTAGAGCTCTCCACTGCCCATACTTCCCACAGCTTCCTCAGGGGCGGTTCGGAGTGACACACGTCTTCCACACCTCAACTCTTACAGTTTTTTGTTTTTTGTCATTTTGCTTCCCATCAAGAAACTGAGACGCTAGCACTGTAATTTCTACACTGCCCCAGGCCACCTTTCTGTAGGCACTCAGCCCTCCCAAACCTGCTCTAGCCCTCCAGATGTCATCTACGGGTATCCCAGGGCCCGAAGACCCTCTCTGAATAAGGCCTGCACACTTGGCCTTGGTTCTTACTGGGGAAATGGCTTTGTCTAACCTGAGGAATCCACAGGATCTGGTAGAGGGAAAACTAGGGTGAGGGGCCCCAGGGGGACGAAAGAATTGTGAAAAGCCTTGGTCCTGGTTTCCAAAACTCACTGGCGAGAACCTCAAGGGCAGGAATCACTGTGGCTCGTTGCTTTTCTTCACTCATTCAAGAAATGTATACTTTGGGCCAATTATGTGCCAGGCACTGGGACCAACCCCACCACTCCAGGCCCTGAGCCAAGTCTTACACCATCTGGTTTCAAATAGGGAGAAGTGGCGCCCTTGAGTAATACAGAGACAGCACCAAGATTTGGAGCCCTGTGTCTGACCTTGGCCGCTTCCAGGTCCTCTTGTGAATTACTTCACCACCCTGACCCTAGT
The DNA here is from genome assembly GCF_021234165.1 of Pteronotus mesoamericanus. NCBI lineage: Eukaryota > Metazoa > Chordata > Mammalia > Chiroptera > Mormoopidae > Pteronotus > Pteronotus mesoamericanus. Next base: position 20,910,841 of record NW_026555105.1, on the reverse strand, counting down.
TTCCTCCTCTCGACAAAGGAATAATACAATTTATGGAGCACCATGTTAAATGCTTCTCACCTCAAACTTCATTTCACCCCAAGAAGCAGGTACTTTCAATTCCCATGTTACACAGATGGGAGTCAGGGTGAAGGGAACTTGCTCAAGGTCATGCAGGCCGTGGTGGATGGAGCTAGGTTTTGAGCCCAGACAGTGTGGCCCAATCCTGTTTTTTAATCCTCATTAAGGTACGGGTCAAACTGACCCCCCAGGACCAGGTATGCCTCATACACTTCATTTGGCCCACAAAGATTTTAAAATATTTGAGTCCGCTTTCATTCTGAAATTGAGATATTCAGAAATACCCAAACTTCACTTTCTCTTGAAAAACCTAGCCACCTGGCCACTGTGGGCTGCAATCCCACAAGGTCACAACGGGCAGGCAAGCAGTTGCCCCCACCTGGAAGTGGGTCATGAAGCCAGTGTCCACCCAGACTCTCATCCATTTATGTCGCCTGCCCGGTCCCTGCAGGAACGAGTCTGTCATCCTTAATGAGGGTCAGGGAGTCCTGAGATAGAGGGAGACAGGGGCCTGGAGGGGCCAAGTGCCTTGCCCAGGACCCCCAGCTCTTCATGTACAGCGCTAAAGCAAAAGACTTGAATCTGGAAAACTGAGAAGGGTTGAAGAAAGGCACAGACATGTAGAACCACAGGGCGAGGTAGGGGCAAATACACTTTATTCAGTCCTGGCATCAGACTGGCGGAAGTCCTGCTGTGGGTGCCAGTGCCCCAGATGGGAGGGACCCCTCCCCTCAGCTACTAGACTAGTTCTCCAAGACCACAGACAATGACATCTCTTCACTCACATGACGTTTTCTGGATTTTTTTCATTGTCTTTTTGTTGTTGTTTACTTAAAAAAGAGAGAGAAAGAGAGAGAGAGAGAGAAAAGAGAGAGCGCAAGAAAGGCCCAGAGCCGGAGCACCAAGCGTAAAGGAGGCAGCTGGTGGCTTTGTCAGCGATGGGAACGCGTGGGGCAGAGGCCAGCAGAGACCCTGGGCAGGGGTCCCGGAGGACTCTGGGACCGTTTGTTCCTGAGATTTGTGTGTGTGAATGAGAGTGTGTGGACACCCGGAGGGGTGAACACACGCCGGTGAGATACAGGTAGTGAGGGCAAGGGGGGGGGGGGCGGAGGCCGGAGGGGCGGGGCCTGAGCGGGGAATTGGAGTTAAACGGGTAACATCAGGGGCAGCAGAGTCCCTAAGGCACCCCGAAATGGACACAGCTTCCTCCTACAGCATCGTTATCCCTATTTTTCACATGGAAAAACAGGCGCACAGGGCACACCTCCACTGCTCTGACCGCCCTTCAGTCTCACTGGTCCAATCGATGGTCTCAAGTCAGGTGCTTAAAAACAAGGCTCGTCTTAAAAATGAGGCTCTTCTCGACACTCCATCTGCTATCATGCCTCAGTCTCAAGCCCCTAGTAGCAACGTGCCTCAGTTCTCCCACTGAATACTATCACCGTAGGCACAGAGGGGCCTGAGTGACAGGAAAAGGTTGTGGACTTCAGGAGCCCAGGCTTGGGAGTGTGCCCTGAAGTGACAGGGCACTTCCGGGGGAGGGGGGAAGCAGCAGGACCCTGTACCCAGTCTATTACGTGTCTTGGTTCTGAGTTTTCTTGGCCATCCCTTCCTCTCGTGGTGAATTTCCAGAGAAAGACCCTACCCCCCAATTCCCAGGTTGGGGAATGAAAGAGAGGTTTCTGGGGACCAAGATAGGCTGTAGAGGCATTCAAGTAGTCGGTGTGTGTGGGGGGGGGTGCAGGTGGGTCTGGACGACCCCAAAAGCGAAAGGGGGTTATGCCACTTGGGACATTTCCAAGCTCCAAACCAACCCCTCCAGACCAGCTAGTTAGTCCCTTTCTCCCCCTTCTGAGTGCTCCTCCCATTAAGGCAGTGACGCCCCGTCGGGTTGAAAGGAAGCCGCAGCTCCCAGATCAAAATATTTCTCAGGATAGCTCTGTACCCAACCCACTTCTGCCGGGTGCTGGCCAGAGGGACCAGCCCCCTCCTCCCAAGGAGCATTAAGCATGCGCAAGAAGGGGGCGGGTCCCAGCGCTCCAAGAGTAAAAGAAGCGCACCCCTCCCCCCTTTTGGGAGGGGAGGGGCCGGGAAGGAGCGCTCGGGGCCGCTGGGCCCCAGCGCCCCCTTAAACAGGAGAGGAGGCGGGCTAGGCAAAGGCGGAGGGATTCCGGAGCAAGGGCAGGGGCGTGTCCTCCGGCCTCGAGGAGGGGCAAGTGCATAGTGGGGGAGGGGCACAGGTCTGTAGGAAAGAACGGGAGGTGTACCGGAGGGGGGGCTGGCTGCTGGTGGCTGTGCAGGAGGGGGCAGGACGGGGAGGAGCTTGGATGTCAGGGTAAGGGTGGGGGTTGGGCTGCCTTGGGGTGTGTCTGCGGGGGAGGGGCATGTCTGGATTCAAGGGGGGGATGGGCACGTCTAGGAGGGGGGAGGCTGCGTGGGAGATGGGGTGCCAGCCTCGGCCTCCGAGGGGCCCCAATACCTGATTCCTGTATGTAAACAGCTGGTTAGGGGGCTTGCGCGCCCCGCTGACGGTGGGCTCAGTAGGTGAAAACCAGGTCGGCGATGCTAGACGGGCGCCAGTCCCCCGCGATCATCTCGGTAACCTCGGGGGTGCAGTAGTCCGGGAACTCGAAGTGCGACGTGCCCGAGGGAGGCTGCAGATCAGGGTCGCGGTCCAGGGCGCTGCAGTCCAGGCCGGCTGGGCCAGGGGGCAGTCTGGATAGAAAGCCCAGAGGCTCCTCTCCCGACGCCACCGTCTCGTCTTCGCCTTCCTCCACCGCCGCCGCCTCCTCCTCCTCTTCCTCAGGCTCCTCGTCCTCCGACGGAGTCGGGGAGGCGGTGGTGACAGCTGCTCCCTCACCCGACGGCCCCTGGGCGCGCTCCGCTGGTCCCCGGGCAGCCCGTCCTGCCGGGACCATCTTCCACAGCTCCCGCCCGGGGGTCTCGACCAGGCGCACTTCTAGCAGCTCCTCATCGTCGTCCTCATCGTCGTCCTCGGGCGCCGCCGCGCCGCCCCCCAAAGGCCCTCCTGCCGCTCGGCGGCCCCCGCGGCTAGGCAGCTGCGGCCCGGGCTTGAGCCGGCTGCCACCACCGCCGCCACCGCCGGGGGGGCGGGGCCGCGCCTTCGCTGGCGCCCCCTTGCTCTTTTTGCGCGGCCGGTACTTGTAGTCCGGGTAATCCGCCATGTGCTTGAGGCGCAGCCGCTCCGCCTCCCGCACGAACGGGATCTTCTCCGAGTCCTGCAGCAGCTGCCAGCGGCGGCCCAGGCGCTTGGAGATCTCGGCGTTGTGCATGTCGGGCCACTGGTCCATGATCTTCCGCCGTTCGTGCTGTGACCACACCATGAACGCGTTCATCGGTCTCTTAATGTGGCCACTCGGGGTCTTGCACCAGCCGGGCTCACGCGCCCCCTCCTCGGCCGGCCCCGGCCCCGGGGGCGGCGGCCCGCCGTCCCGCTTGGCCCGCGTGCCCCGCTGCTGCACCATCGCGCCTGGGCCCGGGGCCGCTAGACGCCGCCGGGGGCCGTCCGCATCCTCCGCGGCTGGGGGTGGGGGAGGAGGCAGCAGCGACTGAGGGGCGGCCCCGCCCCGCAGCTCGGCCCGGCCCCCGAGTGCTGGGGAGCGAGGAGCTGGGCGCTCGGGCCCAACGGACGGCGGGGGGAGGTCAGCGGCTTGGTCTCAGGCGGGCTCGGCGCGTCCCCGCCGCCTCCCGCAAGTTGCGCCCCGCTGCACGCTACACATTGTTTTGCGGGGGCGGAGGAATCGCACCCCCGGACCCCCGCGGGCTCTCTCAGCAGCCTCCTGTTCAGCCGCGGCCCGCGCGCGCCGCTCCCCGCCCGGTTGCCTTCCAGTGTCTTTCTCCCCGCGCGGCCCCGCCGGCGCGCGCACCACCCCTCCCCCTCGCCGTCTGCGGGCCGCTGCGGCGCGCGCGGGGCCGCCCCGTGTAAACACCGAGGTGCCCGCTTGGGCTGCGGCCGGGCCACGCCTCGCGCTCGAGTGGCGCGTCACCCGTTGCTGGGCAGAGAACCCGGTATTTGCATCTCCCAATCGCTGGCTGCCGGGACGGGGCGGGGCTGCGCGGTCTCGCGTCTGGGATTGGGGGTGTCGGATGAGATCGGTTTCTTTTCTTAGATTGGGGACTGGGTGGGGGGGGGGCGCCGATCTTGTCTCCCATCTGGTTCCGAAAGCTTTACCCCTGCCCCGCATTGCCTTTGAAATTTTAGATTTGGTTACACCTGCCGTCAGGTAAGCCCTGTCCCCTCCTCTTTCGGGGAGCTCCTTTTTGGACCGTCCCAGAAAAGAATTAGGGAGACCGGGCTCAGAAAAGCTCTTTAAGGGGGTAGATTCATCGTGTCATAGATGTAGTTCCTGCTTCTGCCTACTACAGATAGGGTCCAGCCACATAGGGGCTCAACAATGCTTTTGGGTCCCATGACCCCTTTCATTTAGTATCTCGTTCGAGGCGCCAGTAGAATCCTGAGAAAGAAGGGAATATTACGCTCACATCCAATGCACCGAGGACTTGTGGGCTAGGGCTCGAATCCTGGGCTTGCGGTTCCAGCTCTTTTTCCCTGCTCAACGCACAAGGGGTCGGGGCACCTCGCCTACCAACCAAGTCCTGAGTAGGACGGTTTTTCACAGTCCGAGGGCGAGGTTCGAGAAAGTGCGGACGTCTCATAACCAGGTCCCCTAACACTGCAGCGGGTCTGCTGCGGGACTAGGGCGCAAAGCCCGTCCGCGAAACGGACTGGCTCGCGCGGGCATGGAGGCGGGGCCTGATCAAGGGGCGTGTCGGCGACGCATGCCCGAGGCGCGTGGCGGGGAGGGGCTGCGCGCTCCCTGCTCACCACGTGTGAGCCTGCTCGGGCACTGCGGGGTGTGTGCTAACCCCGGGAGAAGTCACCTTCACTGCGACTGGGACTTGGGCGATGAGAGGGGCCGCTGAGGCCTAGTCCCTCGAAGTCAGTTGCTGGAAGTGGTCGGAATTAGGGGCTTTAAAATGGCATTGTGCTAGGGCGTAGAGGGTGGGCACCGCCCGAGGCGCGGGGAACTAGTCTGGCAGTAGACTTCGCCTCTGTTCGGCGCGTAGGGGCTAAAAGCCTTGCCTGAGGGTGTGGGGAATGGGGGAAGGGTTGAGGTGAAGCTCCGCATTAGCGGGATGGGGGCGGGGTGATGCTCCAAGGGCCCTAGAGGGAAATTGGAGCAGCGCGGGCGGGAGGGGATTACTCTTAAAGTCACAGGGCACTCAGAAGGAGAAGGTCCTGCTCCCTACCAAATGCTTCCTCCCCGGATTCTCTAGACGCTGTCCCTGAGTTTGAACATTCATAACTGCAGCCTGGTCGTATCAGTGTTAGACGGAGTAAGAATTACTGTTTTCGTATAGTGGTACCTCCTTTGCTTGTCTTAAAATGGGGAAAAATCAGTTTATCTTTCATATGGTTCTTTCACAAATTAAATGGGATAATGGATGTAAACACATCCCTGACGCCTAGTGATCAAGGGGAAAATAAAAGCTTTAAAGTTTTTTCTAACACTTTTACACCTTTTCCATTTAATATTTTAAATCATATGGACACCGCCATCTTTTAAATGCTCAGGGCTTCTCAGAAGTCTCACTCTGGTCCTGTAACTGCTGCTATTATTGTTGTTGTTTACATATTGGCCTCCTGGATGTTCCTCAAAGACAGGAGACTTGGGCCCGCCTCGTGGCCTTTGTACACGCTGCCCCTCTGCCTGGAAAACTCTTCATCCCGGTCCCCACAGGCTGGACCATGTCATTCTAGCCTCAGCTCAGATGAGACTGTCCTAAGAGGCCTGCCCTAGCCACTCTCTGCTGTTCCTTACCCGTCGCTGTACATCTCAGGTGTACAGAATTACTTGTCTGTGAGCCGGTCATTGTCGGCCATACGTATTTTTATGTATTCATTTATAAATGAGAAAAACCAGTGAAATCAGCAACCTAACACAAGAACTGGAAAATTGAAAATAACCTACCTTCCCTATGAACTTTCCCATCCCATCCCCTGCCTTCCTACACCTGATGTAATGTCTATCCTGAATGTTCCCATCCATTAAAAAAAAAACAAACTTAGCAGTCTTATTGAGATAGAAGTCACATAGCATACTATTCACCGAGGTAAAGTGTACAAATCAGTAGTATATTCGGAGTTGTGCAGCTGTCACTGCAATCACTTTTAGAATATTTTCATCATTCCCGAAAGAAACTCTACTCACCTCTGTTCTAACCCTCAGCTCTAGGCAACCATTAATCTTTCTGTCTCGATGGATTTGCGGCACCATTTTACATTCCTACCAGCAGTGTATGAGGATTCCAATTTCTCTTTTGTCTTCTTTCTAATATGTTTCCTTAAAAATAAAATTCTCTTTAGCTTTATCAAAGTATGATGCTCTATGCAATATTCTGGTATTTACTTTCTCACTCAATATTACAGTGCTAAAATTCATCTACATTATTGCACCTGTGCCGGGTAGTACCATACATTTCCTACTGTGGGTCTACTGTGGGATATACACAATTTTCCCTCCCATCCATTGTCCTGTCCACCATCATTTGGGTTACTTCCAGGATTTTGCTCTTATGAAGAGTGTTACTGTTAACAATCCTAAACGTGTCCCTGGTGCTCAATGGCAGGAAGGTCTCCCAAGTATCGCATGGAAAGTGTGATTGCACATCTGAGGACATGTGATTGCTAACTTTTACAAGGTAATGCCAAACTTCAAGTTGTACCAATTTACCTTTCCCCCAACATATAAGTGATTCTGTTCATCCACATCCTGTCCCAAGTTTGGTATTATCAGGTGTCTTTATTTTGGTTGCATTAATTCTCTTTCATCACCTTTCCTATCTTCTTCATAGTACCTACCACATTTGCAGTTATTTTATTCACTTGTTTTTCGATGTCTCACCTACACTAGAATGTCAGCTCCAAGAGACAGAGATGTTTGTCTGTTTACTGCTTTATCCCTAGGAGGCTGCCTGGCATAAAGTAGGTGCTCAATAAATATTTATTGAATAAATCAAAAGTCAGCGCTCTGTGATGAGTGCACTCAAATGCCTTTGGAAGCCCAGAGAAGGAAGTAGAACAAAACCCCAAACTCCAGTCTGCCACTGGGATGTGGTAGTTATCAGTACACACAGACTACCGTAAGTCCTTCCAGATGGGAGTCCCTGAGTCTAGACCTTACAGGCCATGGGAGTTCAAGGCCGGCGAGGCTCTTGCAGAGAAGCTGACCACCACTAGCCCACCAGTGCAGGCTGCCATCATCTCTCATCTGGGTACCTGCCCAGCCTCCGTTCTGGTGCCTGCACCTTCCATTCCACTCTCCTGCCTGAAGACACAGTGATGGGATTTTCCAGTCACAGATCTCACTGTGTCTTCCCTTCTTTAAACTCTTCCAATGGTTTCACCATCACTCTCAAGATAAATAACAGACTCACCTGGCTCACCAGGCTAAGCTTGGTCTGACCCTTGCTCACTCATCTAACCTCCTCTCCCACTTTCTCTGTTTTGAACCAGCTTCCAGTTAATCAGGCCTGCTGAGTCCCCGCACAGGGTGTTGTGAAATCCCTTCTCCCACCCTTTCTAGCACTTTCACCTGTCCGCCTCCTTATAGCCCTCCTAACTCCATGTTTATTTTCTTCAGTGTACCAGCGGCCTACCTACCTCATTTGTCACTTGGAACAGATCATTTTTAAATACCTACCTCCTCTAAATGACATTATTTTCAATAACGGTCATGAAATACAATGAATAATACTACTGATAATGGCAAGAAAAGAAATGCAGACAGTGAAAATATTCTTTTATTGAACTTTGTGTGTTAGTAAAAATAGTACAATACAAAAAAGGAAATAAGTATTGAATCAATGATTTTCCAGTACATTCATATATTTCTTTTTTTAAAAAAAGATTTTATTTACTTAATTTTTTTTCTAGAAGGGGAAGTGAGGGAAAAAGAGAGGGAGAGAAACATCAGCGTGTGGTTGCCTGTCACGTGCCCCCTGTGGGGACCTGGCCTGCAACGTAGGCTTGTGCCCTGACTGGCAATCGAACTGGCAATCCTGTGGTTTGTAGGCTGGCACTCAGTCCACTGAGCCACACTAACCAGGGCCAATTACATTAATATATTTCTTTGAAGAAAATACCTATATAGCCGTCTGTTGCAATAATTACTGTACATTAATTATATTACAGTTTATAGACAAAACACTGTAAAAATTAAGAATCTGTAAAACACCTTTACTAAATAATAATAATATAATACAACTTTACTAAATAATAACTTTGCAGTTACCACACTTTACAGTTTGCTCTTTGTTTTACTGTTTTAAATTTTCAGTGCAAAGGCTTTAAGTGGTGACATGAAGTGAGATTTGAAGCAGCTGAAGTTCTAGCTCTTCAGCTTCATAGTCACTGTGCTATCATTGTTTATTTCAAATCTATTGTTTAAACACAGACATATGTTGTGCCAAAGGGGCTGGAGACACAAGTGCTCAGGAAACAAGCTTGAACAATTCCAGACTGTTAGGGACTTATTCTCAAAACTAATGGGTGTAGCTGTGTCTGACCTGGCATGTGTTAGGGGCTGACTGTATAACTGGGCGTGCTCTGAATTAACCTCCTTGTAGAATATGTTTATTGGTATATAAGTAATTAAAATATGCTAATTTGATGCTTATGAATATTTAGACTCAAGTTAGACCAACAACTTTATCTTTAGGGAGTGGAATTTTATCAGTGACGTGGTTTAGAATTATGGGCACATGGTGATAATAAAATGCAGATTGACTCTGTTTCATTGTTTTAAATTCTCTGCAGACACAGCCCCACTTGGTACATCATGGCAGAGCAGAAGCTCCATGAAATCAGAGGAGCCACCTGATTTCCACTCTCACCTTTTTATCCCCAACACCCAGCAGAGTTTGGCACAAGGTAGACCGAATATCTTGTTCAGTGAAAGGAGGAAGGAGCCACTCAGATGGGCATGGCTGTCCCCGGCACCATCAAGCAACTCTACCCCCTGCAACTGTCTAGCTCCAAAATGTCAGTCTGCAAATGGGCATGATCCTTAGAGACATTCATAATGATCAGAGAGAACGATAAAAGCAAGGTAAGTCATTAAAAAAAAAGGTACTCATTCGAGGATATGTTTTTATTAATTTTAGAGAGAGAGGAAGAGAGACATGGGTTGGTCGACTCCCTTCTGTGCCCCAACCAGGGATTGAACCTGAAACACAGGTATGTGCCCTGACCAGGAATCCAACCCGCGGCCTTCTGGTGCATGGGACAATGCTCCAATCAGCTGAGTCACCCGGCCAAGGCAAGTCATTTTTTGATTCATCTAAATGTTTTCTTAAAAAATTCAGAGATTATGATCGTGTGTGTGTGTGTGTGTGTGTGTGTGTGTGTACGTACTTCGGGGCTCTTTTACTGAATAATAGTATAGAAATGTACATATGGCTCTTGAGCACTTAAATATGGCTAATGCAAATTGAAATGTACAAAACTCTCACCACTTTCAAAGACAGCATAAAAGTGTAAAATATCACATTAATGTTTTTTTCTATTGATTACATGCTGAGATTATACTATTTGGACATATAGGGTTAAATAAAATATGTTAAAACTATTTCACTTCTTTTCTTTGTTTTTTTACCCTTTTAAATGTGACTTTTAGAAAATTTTAAATTTCATTAATGGCTTGCTTTGTTTCTTAAAAAGATTTTTTTAATTGAATTTTTTTCCCAGCTTGCTTTATAGTCAATATTTCTAATAGACAGTGCTAATATAGAAGATGGAGGTTTTGCTGGTCTTTACCTGGCAAAAATAAAAATAAAAATAAAAAATTGGTAATCTCTTTTTGCCCATTCCCAAACTTTAAAATATGTTCTCTTTTGAGGTGGGGGGAGATTTTGTTTTTTAACTTCTCTGTGAAATCCCAAAGTCTTAAAAGCCCTGATGGAATGCTGCGTTGTAAATCCATGAGATGTAGTTTGAAACTCAGAGAAGCACAGGCGGAGAGATCAGAACTGGGGGCATGATCACAGCGAGAAGAGGACACTGTCGGAGTCATTTCAGCAGCAGCGGCACAGTTGGTGGAACTGGGGGATAATCAGACTGGGAGAAGGAAGGGCGGGTGGCTAGATGGGAGGGAGGACTCTATCCGGATAGTGGGTCCCATCTGGTGAATCTGACATCACACTCCATTGGTCCATCTCTACAGCTCCTGGAGTAAAGCCCATATCCCAGCTGACTCTGAAATTCAGTAGGCTTTTCTCTTTGGGGTGACTATATAATTTATTATAAAAGGGGACACTATTAATGAAGAATGCCTGGGTAAACCAGAAAGTCCTAAATCATGCTTATCTTTTTGGCTAAATTATAGTGGATTCCCATAATGTCAAACACGGGAATACTCTGGGGCTTTAACCAGTCACAGCTCCCAGGATATGAAGTCAAACCTTGTTCAATGTTGAATCTTGAGGGAGTTACTGTCATTTTCCTCAGTTTAATTTTCTGCAAAATTGGAAGAGCATAATAGTTCACGACATGGGACATGATAAAAGTTCAATGAGTGGCAGCTATAACAAGAACAACAACAAAAATACCTTGGTGTGTGTCTTCTATTTAAAAAAAAAAAAAGCAAAAAGGCAAAACTGTAGAGGCAGTATAAAGGTCTGTGGTTGTCAGGGTTTGGTGGGGAGAGGGCTGAAGAGGCGAAACACAGAGCAGTGAAACTTTTCTGCGTGGCACTGCAATAGTGGACATAGGACACTATACATTCGTCAACACCCATAGCACCGTACAACACAGAGAACATTAATGCATGAAAAAATGTTAAAAATCATTTAGGACATCTGGAGGGTCCCAAGATAGAATGTAACACGTGACAAGACAGTCAACTGTATTACAAATGTATGAAACAACCCTACTGAAGGGGATGGGGAAAGGCTGCTGACTTAAGTAATTTGAGAAATGAGTGGAGTCTGTAAAACTAAAAGCATAAGAAACTGTACTGAAGTACTACGCTCTAGTTGATAAAGTTTCCCATGGGAGTATGGGTTAGCAATGCTGACACTGCTCTACGTGTGTACTGAAACTGAATGATTAAGTACGGTTGGTGGGTGGCGGGAGCCATAACACAGACAAGCAAGAGATGGAGGCTAGAATGATTCGTGTAGTAATGGATGAGAGTTGGAAATACATGTATGAACTCATGTTTAGCTTAATATAGATACAGATGGTTACATACAGAAATATTTATAGATATGTGATAAATACAGGTTAGTATATATGCATATATTTCTTTGTCCTGTTAGTTGAAAAGGCCTCAAAGAAAGACCACTCCAGCAATGAGCACAGTTCGTGCTTGGATCTTGGTCTCTAACATCATTCTTCAATAGGAGGCATCAGGGCTGAATTCCATTGAAGAATGACTGATTCTAGGACTGGGGCAGGAAATATGCAAGATGAGCCTGGGGCCAGGAAGGAAGGGAGTGCTCCAGAACAACAATGAAAAGACAAGACAAAGATGGGGGGCGTGTCAGAGGGACACAGGAGCCAAGCAAAAGAGTTGCAAAGGCCAAAACTGAAACAACTTGAGTAACAAAATTAAGTAGTATTAGATTATAACCTACAGTGTGAAATAAATATCTATGAGTCCATAGTGACATAAATAAATGCCTGACTTAAAAAAAAAAAAAGAGGTAAAGAGACAAATCTTCAATGCAGAAAAATTCCAAATAATTTATGTTGAAACCGGGTGTAATTCCCCACTTCTTAGGCTGGGCTAAGCATAGGGACTTCCTTCCAGAGAGGACAGCAGGGAAAGAGGTAAAAGAAAAGTAACTTTAGAATGGACAAACCTGACAAACACTATCTCAGCCAAGTGATCAAAGTCAACACCAAAAGGGGTAAGTCTTGCCCGTGTCTGAGAAACTGCCACAGCCAGGAGGGACCTAAGGACACATGAGATAAGTGCAGTGTGGAATCTGGATGGGATCCTGGCATAGAAAAAGGACATTAAGTGAAAACTAAGGAAATCAGAATAAACTATGAACTTTAGTTAATAACAATATCAGTATTGGTTTACTGATTGTACAAATGTGCCATATAAATGTAAGATGTTAATAATGGAGGAAACAGGATGGATGGGATATTAAAAAAAACTTTGCATTTTCAATGTTTCTATAAATCAAAAATGTTCTAGAAAATAAAGTTTATTATTTTTTTAAATGGCACTAGGTTTAAAAAAGACATTTAATTTAGACTAGGGCATCAAAGCCATTACACAGCCTGTCTTAAAAATGGAACTTCTTCAGTGGATTAAGAGAAATGTTCATTTATCCTACAGTTTTAATGTGCTTTGAACCCAGGAATTAAGTTGTCTAATAAAAGTCAGCTACCAATTACTTAGGCCGATGTCCATGAACTCAGTATCAAAAACTTAGAGTCTTTAATTTGCATATATTATATTTGAAATACAAATAAGGAAAGATGACTAGTTCCTTGATCATTTTAAATTAAATGAAAATACCTGTAATGAAACAAATCCACATAGAGGAGATATCAACTTCACTGCCTAAATTCTCATTGTCTAAAATTTAGAAGAGAATGACATATATTTGTAATTGGAAGTTTGTTCTCCTTAAATAAAATACCGGCCAAAGATTACTCAAGGTACAACTGGCAGAGGATTTACTGTTAATTTCTTCTAATTTGGAGAATTCCTTTAAAAAAAAAAAAAAATCGAGTCTGTTGCTACTTTGAAGCTAGAGGGAAAGCAGAGTCGAAGTTCATTGGTAGTGTCCCGGGGCCGAGGGCGGGCTCTAAGCTAAAGGACCTGTCCATTGGTGGGCTGCCGGGCAGCTGTGGGGCGGGGGTGCCCGGGATGGAGCTCGGAGTCCAGGTTGGAGCTCGGAGCCCAGGATGGAGCTCGGAGCCCATTGGCTGTGTCGCTGGAGGATGGTGTAATGGACCGCCAAGGCCTGTGCAGCCCGTTTCTACGGCAACGGAGGCTTGAAAGAACCACTCAGATTTCGGCGTTCGCCCCCAACTCCCCCTTCCGGAGGGGGCAGGGCGGCCTGGATTTGAGGGCCGGTGCAGCAGGCGTGGGGGCTGGGAGTTAAGGAGACACGGCCTTCTTCCGACCAAGCTAGCCAAGCAACATTTGAACTGGGTTCGAGGAACCTGGCCTGCGTGGTCACTGGGGGGAAAAAAAAATCAGCCAACTAGAAAGGCATAAAGAAGAAAGAGGAAAATGACATATAATTCCATCCTCTACTGACTTCTGCACTGTTACCATTTCGCACGTGAACGAACACAAAGCCTGACACAGGGTAGGAACTCAGTACCCAATGGGCGGGAGAGAGAAAGGAAGCGGAGAGAGGGAGGGAGGATCCAGGATGTGGGCAACGTGGCGTGAGACAAAGTGCCCGCCCTCTTGGGCGGAAAGTCCGTAGATAGACCCCTAGAGCTGACGGAGGATGATAGCCTTGGCCCTGAGAGCTTTAAGGGTGGAGGCGTCGCCAGCGCACTGCCAGGGGGGATGCAGCGGCAGACAGAATCCCGACTCTGCCCTAAAGCGCCCTGGGTTCGCGTTCCCGCTGGCTTTGCCACTTGCCAGCTGCCAGTGCTTCCGCTCTCCAGATACCAGTATCTTTGTGTTTGGGTAGAAATAAACAGTACCCACTTCACTGAGTTGGTGTCAGAACTGAGCTGAGATAATACATGTCAAGTTCTTAATATAACGCCTGCAACAGTAAACTGCCCTCACCAGTAGCTATTATCATAATTCAAGAAGGAGTACGATTTGACTACGTGGAGAGAACAGGGAGGTTACCATTACTGGTGTGGGTAAGGAGGGAGGAGCAGTGTGGAAACCCTTCAAAAGAGACCAGTTTGGGTGTCACATAGAAAATCATGGAAGATTTTGCCAGAGGGCAAAAAGGAAAAAATAGCAATGGTAATTACTGTTTACTGAGGGCCTGCTCTCTGCCAAAGGTTTTACATGAATTGTTTCATTTCATTTTTTCACCAGCCCTGATGAGGCAGTTGCCATTAAACCCATTTTTCTGGTAAGGAAACAGTCCTGCAAAGGTTATACAGCTAAGAAATGACACAACCAAATGGGCATTTGTAGAGCCCGGAACAAGAGTGCAATTGGAGTCCCATATACCGTGTGCCTCTAAACAGAAGTTATACATCAAGCTACAGTAATGTGTTAAATTAAATATATTCTAGTCTACTCCATGACAAATATACCTTCATAACAACCTGGAAGGCCAGGTTCAGTTAGAATTCCAAGAGCCCTGGAGTTCTGGGCCAGAATGTGTTGGCCCAGAGAGCTGCCCCCTGGATCCTGCACCCAGCCTTTGTCCAGCTACCTCCCATTCTATCAGTGAGGGACACCACATCCAAGCTGTCTTATAAAGAGCTACTTTGAGACCTAAGCCTGAAGCCTATGAAGTGTGCATCAAGGGTGCAATTTGCCCTCAGCTGAGATGGACCCAAGGATAAGGCCCACCAAGGCTCTGTAAACAAGCTTAGGGATATTTTGGAAGGGAATTCTGGGGGCTCAGAGAATGTTTTAGAAAGGGAGGTCAGTCCCCTAAACTGAAAGGTTGTGGTTCCATTCCCAGTTAGGGCACATACCGAGGTTTCGAGTTCGGCTCCCAGTTGGCGTGGGTACAGAAGGCAACCCATCGATGTTTCTCTCTGTGTGTCTGTCTGTCTTTGTTTCTCTGTCTGTCTGTCTTTCCCTCCCTTCATCTCTCTAAAAGCAATGAAAATATGTCCTCAGGTGAGGATTAAAAAAAAAAAAAAAAGGGAGGGCAGACTGTGGGTAGGCAGTTCCTCATGTGCCTACAGAATCATTGCCCTGCCCCTGAGGAGAGGTAGTGGGGGCTCGGGGCAGGGGCCACTCCTGCTAGGGGGAGGGAGTGCGGAAGCTAGGCATTGGGGATCCAGGAGCCTGGCGCCCTCCTCTGTGCCTCTTAGTGTCAGGCAATAGGCAGGCTACGTTTCAGAGATGTTGCCTCAGAGAAATAGGGAGGATGGGCCCACCTTCCCAGGCTGAGGGAGAACCTCAGCAAATGTGAAAAGACTGAAAGAATGAATAACTTTTTAAAGATGAATGGAGAAGTCCTTCTTCAGCATAGAGTCAGTGAGGGCTATGCTCCAGGGTATCATTAAATAGGGACAAGTAGACACATGTCCTGATGTGTAACCTCAGCCAAGCGATTTCTGGATAATTCATGCCATAACTACTTACTGGCCTTTTACTGTGTTCCAGGCATGGTGCTAAATGCTAGAGCTACAGCCAAGAGCAAAAAAGCTCAAAATTGAGAGAGAGAGGCAGATATCAATCAAACCATGGCATCAATAAACGTATCATTGTATCTGCAGTAACTGTTGGAAGGAGAGGAAAATGTAAGAGAGAAGGTCTGGTCTAGAAGGTTGGGGAAGTTTGCAGTTGGGAAGTGGCGTCAGAGCTGAGCGCTGGGGAAGGTAAGGGTTAACCTTGGCCGGCAGGGTGAATTCCTGGAATGACTAGCAGGAGCCCAGCCAGGGTTAAGGGGTGAGGCCCAGAGGAGGCCAGGCCTAGGGCCCCAGGGAGAACACAAAGTCTTTGAAGGTCCTTAAGCTGCAGAGTAACATGATCAAATTTCATTTTGAGGACTGTTTTTTTTTTTTTTTGTTTTTTTGTGTTTTTTTTTTTTTTTGCATTGAAAGAGACCAAGCTTTGAAGCAGAGAGACCAGAGTTGGTTGCTGTAGAGTATTAAACTTTCCCATTAAAGCTTCTTATTTTTAAACATAGAGGAAATGGACTCCTGTCTTTGCAGAGCCTACAGGAATTTCTTTGAAATCTTCTGTTTTGCATTGATTTTTGTTATTAGTTTTTGGCCAGAGACAATACATGAAATAGTTAAAACAAAAACACAGGGAAAAATAAGTTTTCCTTCCATCCCAAACCTCTATTATCTAGTTCTTCTCAGAAGCTACCACAGTTAGCAATTTCATTAATATCCTTGCAGTTATTCTGTACATAAATAAGCATTATTTAAAATTGTTAATACATATATAAATCACATTGAACACTTTACATCTAATGATTTTGTCAGTTATACCTCAATAAAGCTGAAAAAGTAAAACGAAAAAGTAAACAGCATGCTATATCTTGCTTTGTTCACTTCAAAATGTGTCTTAGAGATTGTTCCATATATATATATATAGAACTGTTCCTTTTAACAGCTGCATAGTGTTCTACCATTTGGATGTACCAGACTATTTAACTAGGTCTCTACTGATAGACAATCAGATTGCTTTCAGTCCTTGGTACCCCAAGTAATGCTTTAGTGAACATCCTGATACATTCATATTTGTGATCATGTCCAAGTTTAGTGATAGATTCATTTCCTATAAATGACTGCTGTATTAAAGGATATGTAAATTTTAAATGTTAATAGATAGTGCCAAGCAAACTGCTTTCCAAAGATGTTAGTCCATGCTTTATTTTAAAATGCTGCAAAATTTCCATTCTTTCCTATAACTGTGTGTATTTTTATGGAACCTGTCCTTTCTAAATATTCTTAGTCATGCTGCCAAGCCAGCAAGTGGTGCTGCATGTATCCATTGGCTTTGCACAAGTCTGGTACACTCTCACGGAACTCCACTTTCAGCTTGGTATGATCTGACTCCTGCTCATCCTTAGCTTGCTCTTGTGCCACTCCGCACTCCACCATATGAACTCCTCTTGTCGGCGCCATTCCTAAGTTGCCATGAGGAGTAATGGCATTCCGGCTGAGCATAAAGTCCCAAAGGAGCCCAGAAGCCTCCTGTTAGAGTTGGATTGGCATTTTAAGATTATTTTTCCTTAGTCTGTCTTCTGCCCCCATGATTCTACTCTAAAATACCCCCACCAATAACTTCCACATTACTCAGTCCAATAAGTACCCTTCAATCCCTCTCTTGACATTTCTCAAAGTCAATTTTCCTTGATCTCTTGCAGCATTCAATACAGTTGTTAATCCTGGCCACTTGCAACTCTCCTCCCCCCGTTTATATGGCTCTACACTCTTGTTTTCCTTCCCTCTTTCTGGCTGTCCCTTATTAATTTGTCATTATATACTTTTCCATCAGGGAAAACTCTCACAGAGTTGCTTAAGGTACAATCCAATTTGCTTTAATCTTTCTCCCCTCTGCTTTCTCTCATGACCCATTAGGACATTATAAAATCAATTTAATGAGTCATATAAGCATTTATAAAACAATGAAGCAATAGAATAAAAAATATGAGGGAACTACCCACAGGGTTAATATTTTATATACATCTCATATAGTTGTTTTTTAATAAATAAATACACATGTGCATACATGTCTGATGGCTGCAATGTAAAATGTACATCTATCTTATGTGGGGCGTGGTTAAAGAGTGTGAAAGCTCTAGCTATGGGGCTCATATGTTTATTTCTCAAGCCCAGAACTCTCCTTAGAATTTAAGCCTGTGCATATTGAATCACCTATTCCACATCTTCTCTTAGACATCCTCTATGGAGACCTCAAATTCAACACATCCAAAATCAAACTCAAGATTTTATTCCAAACTTGGGATCCTCCCACATTCACTCATTCTCTCTCTCTCTCTCTCTCTCACACTCACAGAGGCATATGCGTCGGTGAACCCGGCCCTTCCCCACCCTCTTTCCCCAGATGCTTTCTTGCTTCTTTCTTTCTCCTAAGCCCCAAGGGCCCTTCTTTTGCCTCTGTAATGTTCCCTGAGGCCACACAGCTCAGTTAGCTCACTACTTAAAAATAAATTAAAAAAAAAAATTAGACACTTGGCTGACTGGACCCCCTAAGATCTCCAGACTCACTTCAGACTCTTATTATCTCCCTCCCCGTCTGTATTGTAGCCACACTGGCTGGGCTGAATTCTGTCAGCTGGCAAACAACATCCATTCCCACTGTATTATGTGCCTTCCTGTGCTATCCAGGCAGGAAGGCTACAATATTTCCTTTTGCGTAGGACTCCAACAATTAGATGCACTTGCATGAGGTTTGGAAAGTGGGAAGAAGGCAGAAGTCAAGTAGTTTTGGCTATCTTTGCTAGTAAGGAAGGTTGTGCAGACACCAGCTCACGGTCTCTGGCTTCACTTGACATCTCACTGTTCTGGCAGAAGTGGCAGTGGCTCTCTGACCCAGCATCCTATCCTTGGGTGGCAGCTTCAGCAGTGTCCTCAAATTCAGCCTTTCCAGAGATGACCTCCTGGCTCCTTCCTGACTATGAGAGGCAGTGGCTCCCCAGGCAGGTCAGCTTCTAGGTGTTCAAGGAGTCATTCCATATACCCAGCTAGGGCCTATCGCTTTCTTCAATAACTAGAGTGGTTTTCTGTTTCCAAACCTGGACTTCATTTGATTTCTAGATTTGGACAGGACTCCTCCGAACATGGAGTTGTTACACCTGTTATCCCTTTTGCTAGGCTGATTCCCCAGTCCCCCCTTAACTCTCACCCCCAACTCTCAATTACCTCCTTATATATTTTTTTCAATCTCAGTTCAAACACGTTCTCTGGGATGTTAGCCCTGATCCCTAAGACCAGATCAGTTTTCCTTGTTAAAATTAAACACAGCACCACGTTTCTTTTAATGCAGTAGCACTCTTTGTAATTATGTAGCTATTTGTGTGACTCTGGAATTTGAGCTTCATGGGCTTTCACTATTTTCTTGTATTCCCTTGCATAGAGTTGGTGCTTAACATACGTGTTGAATGAATGAATGCAATGGAGGCAGCCAGACCCGCGGGTGTGAGTACAAAATCAAACCTCCAAATAACACTGACAAGCCCCGTGTCACCGCCTCTTGGCCCTTTCCCGGCCACACCTTCCTGTGACTTTCCAGCCAGCCTGCACACACTGTGTTCCAGGTCTCTGCACAGGCTGTTTTTTTTTTTTTTTTTAAATTATTTTTTTCTTTTATTGATTCCAGGGAGAGGAGGAGAGAAAAAGAGAGGGAGAGAAACATTGATGTGAGAAAGAAACATGGACCCGTTGATTGCCTCCTGCACACTCCCTGACTGGGGACCGAACCCGCAACTTAGGCATATGCCCTGACTGGAATCGAACCTGACATGGTTTGCAGGACGACACCAAACCAACAGAGCGATATTGTCCATGGCTGCACAGGCCCTTTCTGCTGCTCGGATATCTCTTCCCTCTTCATCTGGCTTTTATTTGTCTTACTGGTTTCAAACAAGACATTATCTCTTTTAGGAAACCTGTACTTCAGACAATTCTGTACTTTTAATTTTTTCCAACGTATTTAAACATACTTATGTTAAAAATTGCTTGTGTCTTATTTGTATCTCCCTCTGCAAGTTCACTGCCTTGTTCACGAGTGAATGCAGAGCGCCTGGCAGCTAAGAGATCTCTGCACACTCCCCTGGAGCCCGTGAACAGTGAGGAATTGTAATTTGGGGGCTGCTAGATTGGGAGAGGAAGCTGGGGGAGGTTTGTTCCACTCCAACCCGTGGCTCACTCCCCAGATCGCCAGGCAGGAGGCCCAGGAGCGGATTCTGTGGGGGATGGGCAGGGAAAGTTTCTTCCTCTGCTCCCTCCAGGAGAGTTGCGGGGGAGGGGAGAGGGAAGATCCTTCCTAGGAGGCTTCTTGGCACGTAGCCGGCTAGGAAGAAGGGGGAGCGAAGTGTGATGAATGCAGGCTTTCTCCTGGCCACTGGCCTCCAAGCCCTGCGAGGGAGGAAAACTCGGGGCAGACACGGGAAAGAGATGGCAGAGCGGGAGAGAGGACAGGAGGGAGGAATAAAGGGAGCGGGGGAGGGTCTGTTTGCTTTGGGAGACGGGTGGAGAGGGGCTGAGCTAGCTCTCAAAGGCAGGGTTCCTAGGAGCCAACCAGGCTCCAACTACACCATAGCAGCTCTGGAAATACCCTGAAATCATTAATTCAGAGAATCAATACCCTGGGAACTTTTCTTAGGACCGGATCATCTCAACATATCAGAGCTGGGAAGTTCTTCAGAGGGTTGGGTCTGGGGTGAAGGAGGGAAATCTCCAGGACTAGCTTGGAGTGAGTCAGCTCTCCAGGAAGAGCCCTGGACTCTTACTCTTCTTCCCTTAATAGCTGGGAAAGATGGCATTTTTAAAAAGCCCATGAATACTTTACATCCAATTCCTGGCACTTGCAATAACTGTAAAGTGATGAAAATGACATCCTCTCTCTGTCCTTCCCACTGGTTTGTAATTTTCCAATGGCGGGGTCCCTCTCACTATCTTAGTACCATTCACAACTGTGGTTGCAAACCTGGTAGCCCATCAGAATTGCGTGGGGAGGTCTGCTAAAAAGTTTTTCCTTGCTCCAGTGATTCCGATTCCTTGGTGCTGACTTAGGGACCTGAAACTTGAGTTTCAACAGTGTGCTAAGTGATTAGCACAGTGGGTTTGGGGGTGGGGGGAGCAACTCCAAAGGGCCTGGCACAACAGAGTAGGTGCTAAGTGTTGCTCGAAGGGGATGGAATTGTATTTGCAAGGCAAACAAATGGTGTGTAGGAAGTATGGATTGAACTAGGTAGGGTCTGTGTACCCATGCATCTAACACTTTGAAAGGAAATAACGCAGCAGTGTTAGCAATACAAAAGATAAATATTTATTCAGAACAAACTTTTAACAATGGATTTTACATTCTAAGCCACAAGGAAATAGCAAAACATAATGCAAAGGGAAGACAAAAACTAAAAGTAGTGTATTGTCTTTTCTCCTTTAACTTGGTAACAGTTGACCCAAAGCCCTCTCTCTTGGCCTGTTTTGCAAGTACATTTTGGAGTTAACTCAATTTATAATTCTGGTTTAAAACAGCCTTTCTCCTGGGAGTCAGGAGGTTGCAGATGAAGTCCATTAGCTGCTTCTTTGGGGTTTCTAACTATTGAGGCTAAGGTGCAAATGTAAACAAACCTTTGGTAGGTTTCCTTCCACAGGAGCACCCCCATTTGTCACTGGTGTCAATGACCTGGGAAGTGGAAGGCCCCAAAAGATCAGGCACACTTTAATCCAGATGTGGTACCCCATGGAGCAATGAGTGCACCCTGGATTATATTCTTTTGTCCCTTCCCTATCTCCCAAGTATTCAGAAGCCCCTGCTGAATCTAGTTTTTCTGCTTCCTCCCCCAGATGATTTCTTAGCATTCCTTTGGGCACACTCTTCTGCAGAGATGAGATTTCCTGGGCCCTCAAGTGTTGAGGAAAATGTTGTGAAGTGCGAGAGGTAGTGGAATGAGCACCGGGCGTGGGGTCAGGGCACTCTACTCCAGGCCAGCTTGGGCACCAGACAGCTACGTGATTTTGACCCAGTCATTTAACCTCTCCGGGACTGTTTCACTGTTGGAAAACCAGGGGATTGGTGTAAACCAATTTTTAGGTCCTTTCCCACAGGAAAATTCTAGATTCCATGATTCTGTGAAAAATGGCTTCTAAGCCACCAAAAGAGCTGTCACAAAGTCCATGCATTTTAATGCCATAAGAGAGGCCCTTGGCCACCATTCAGAGCTTATTAACTCAGATTACATACACTTCTAACAACACTGGTTTCACAAATTCTCAGACCACACAGATTAGAAGCAGCAAATTAAAAGGGAGGGAGAGAGCTGCAAACGCTAGACACCCTGACGGAAGCCACAGTCAACAATGTTTTCAAGTCAGCAACTGCTGATGGAGTGGCTACCACATGCTGGGCTTCGTACCTAGTCCTAGGGCATGAAGTTGAGTCAGGCAGCCCAAAGGGTGAAAATCCGGGGAGAAAACAAGGCATACGGAGTAACAAGTACAAAAAATAAAAATTAAAAAAAAAAAAACAACCCGAATACAAAAACGAAAACAAAATTAAAAAACACAAAGGGACTGGCGACATACCAGCACACTACAGTTCTCGGTAGTCATTACTGATGACAGAGTCATCAATTCAGAAAAGGCTGAAACGGAGTAAACTCGATTTAAGAAGGCAGAAAGAGATGTCTTTTGTAGGTCTGAAAAGATCTCTTTCGAACACGATAAAAAATGGTTTGAAAAAAAGTTTTGGCACTTAAGAGGGGTTAACTGGCTCTGTAGTCACCCTGGCAAGCAGGTGGGCGTTCAGTGCCCGGCTACACCGGTCAGCTGAGCTGCCACGGAGTTGTGAACTGCTTTGGGACACTGAGCAAAGGCGTGTCCTCGCTTGCCACAAAGGTTGCACACGATGCCCTTCCGGCAGTAAGGGCTCAGGTGCCCTTCCTCCCCACACCTGAAGCACCTGTCCTGCGTGCAGCTGCCGCTCAAGTGGGTCCGGGAACCACATTTAAAGCACGTCTTGGGCTGCCCCTTGTACCAGCTGTAGCCCCGCTCGGCCCCTAGGAAGAAGGCCCCCGGAAGGTGCCTGACCCCACCCTCCCCCTGGCGCAGCTCGATCTCACATTTGTACTCCCCAGTCCAGATCCCAAACCTGTCGGTCACTTTCACGGGCACAGCCAGCACTTCGCAGTGGCGCTTGAGCCAGGTCACGATGTCCTCCACGTCCACGGTCTCGTTCCGGAAGAGGATGAAAAGCGTCTTCAAGCTGGACTTGCTCCGCCCCAGCACCACAAAGTTCTCCCAGCAGTCCTCCTGTTCGCGCTTCTCCTCATAGATGCGTAGGAACAGGGCCAGTTTCTCCGCCGAGCGGAAGCTCACGTCGAATTCGCGGCTGCCCGGGATCTGGATGACCGCGTAGATGTCGCTGGGGTCCATGCCAATGGAGCGCAGGATGAGCGCGCCGACCACGAAGTCCCGGGTCGGGCAGGCGCCCTCGTCTCCCTGGAAACAGATGCGCACGAGGAAACGGCCCTTGCTCGGGCCAGCCGCCGGGCCCGCCGCTGCCGTCCCGAGTTCGTCCTGGGGCGGCCGCTCGGTCGCGTCTTCGGCCGCGCCGGGCCTGTTCGGGGTCGCCATGGCCGCCCCCTCGGCCTTCTTCCTTCTGCCCGCCTCTGCTGCGCCATTCTTCTTGCGGGGGTCCGCCGCCTCGCCGGCCGGGTCTCTCCGACGACCCTTCGGGTCCCCGCGGCCGGCCGGGGGGAAGTCGCCGAGACCCTGCGTTGCCAGGCCCGCGGGGGCGCCAAGCCCGCCGCCCACGCCGCTGCTGCTTTCCTCCTCCCTCCGCGGCGGCCGCGACTCGCGGAACTCACCCTTCTTCTCGGCCAGGTTCTTCACCACCTGAGCCCAGCCCATCTTTTCGCGGCCGCCCTCGCTCTCCTCGGCCCGGACCGCTGGGCGCGCGGGGGTCAGGAGCTGCGACCGCCCCCTCTTTCTCTCCTCCTCCGGGCCGCCGCCGGTGGCCATTTTACCTCCTTCCCAGCATCCTCCACTCGCTCCCGCAGCCAAAGGGCGCCCATCGCGCGCGGTGCTGTGAGGTTTTGGGTGCTTTTTTTTTTTTTTTTTGAAATTTGATGCTTCTTTTCCCCGCCCCGCCAAAAATATTTACAGGCGGCTCGAGGCGGCCTGCCCCAGCCCGGAACCCCCTGGTAACGGCCGAGCCGCGTTTCCGCCGGGGCTCGCCAGCCCCACCTCCTGGGCACCGACACGGGGTAGGGAGCTTGGAGCGGGTCCCTGTCCCTTGCGAGGGTTTGGCAGCCTTGGGCCTCGCTCTCGAGGATTTGGTATTTCGCAAGCGGTCCTCGATGATTTCATTCAAGCAGCATTACCAACGGCTCACAGCCCAAAGGCGGGACAGAGTTGAAGGTCTCGCCCATTTTGTTGTCTTTTGTATACATTTTCTATTAAAACAAAACTTAGCTCTCTCCCCCCAAAGCGTACCACAATGCGATTTTTTAAACGTTGTGTTATGAACATTTTCAAACATGCAGAAAGTTGAAAGACTTTTACAGTGAACATTTTATCTTTAGTTTTTTACTATTTTTAACTTCCGTTAAAATTTTACTATATCACGGTATCTGTCCATCAGTCCTTTTTTTGACACATTTTCAAGTAAGTTATATTCCATTATTTTTTTAAAAATGATCTCCAACATACTCATGATAACAATTATAATTTATTGGGCGCCGAAGTGCTCAGTACTGTTCTGAGCACATTGCAAGCCTTAGCACATAGAATCTTCCAAAGCAATGCTGTAATTACCCATTTTACAGGGCATAGGGGCTTGGAGTTAGGGTGAAATCATTTGGCTGAGTGTCAGAGTGAAAGGGGGCCCCTAGTTATAAATAGATGGCTTATATTTATTTATTAAACCTCTTTGCTTCTGACATTGTGGATCAAGGACTATTTGCATCAGACTCTCCAGGAAACCTCTTTAAGCACAGATTCCATGGCTAAAGTTAGCACTGGACAGAATCTACTCCTTTCTCATCTGCCTCAACTGGTTCTTTGCAAGTATTGATAAAATTTGGGTGGTTGAAGAGATGGATTTAACATTCTCTTTTGCCAGCATTGTCTTCTTTCTGTGTATCTGTACATTTCAGGGTGTTTCAGTGACCTTTCCAACTTCAGTGAAAGAAAAAGTGAATTGTGGAGTCAGGGAGACCCTTGTTTGAATCTGAGTGCTTCAATTTTCAGCATGTCTCATGGGGCCAATGACTTAGTTTTCATAGCTCCAATTTTCTCATCCATTACAAAGGGATATCAATATCTACTGTCAGAGGACAAATACAGGGGTTCAAGGAGATAACCTGTGTTAAAGAGTTCGGTGCACAGTGGGTTTCCTACATGGGTAACAGGATTGGTTAATTTAATGGCTCAAAAATGCTGTCAAGGAACAGGTACCCCCATTTTCCTTCCATTTGGTTAACTCCCCTTGCAGAGTTCCCCAATTCTGGGAATGCCTCATAGATATGACAGTATCTAGAAACAGATGAGGGAATGTTTTTCTGCAATGTCTTTTTTTTTTTTTTTTAAGTGTGATGAAAATCTTTCCCAAAAGTCTCTTGAGTAGAACTCCTCACCCTACTTTTTGTCCAGATTTTTATTACATGCCTTAGACTAAGCCTATAACTGGCAAGGGAAATGGGCCCACCAAGCCTAGCTTAGATCAGTCGTGACTACTGGGGAGGAAGCTGGGACTAGGGCTGGGACCTACCTCCTCTAAAGTCAGTGCATATCTGAATAAGATCAGGGGCTGTTAGCTGAGTTGGTTGGCGAGAAATGAGTGTTGGGTAGGCAACCGCTTGTGTTTGCTACATAGAGCTACCTCCTGCTTTTTAACTGTTTCATGGTACAGAGCTTCCCAGCTGGAGTGCTGTGGTACAGAGGGCTCTGCAAATGGGTTCGCCGAACACAGTGATTCCTTCAGCTCTAGGGGCAAGCCAAGAGGGTCCTGGAAGACCAGAGTACCCGGCTGATCAATTACCATAGCAGTCTCTTCTGTTTACCATAGTGTGCAGTGCAATTTAAAACATTTTCCTGTGATTTTAAAGAGGGGGATACGGCTAGGAGTTCTGGCCTAGTATTTCTTTTTTTAAGATTTTATGTATTTATTTTTAAAGGAGAAAGGAGGGAGAGGGAGAGAAACATTAATGTGAGAAAGAAACATCCATCCACTGCCTCCAGCATATGCCCCAGCCAGAGACTGAACCCCCAACCCATGCATGTGTCCTGACCTGGAATCCAACTGGAGAACTTCTGCTTTGTGAGACAATGTCCAACCCACTGAGCCACACCAGTCAGGGCTGGCCTGGTATTCTTTAGTAACATACCCTGATTCAAGTTTAAATGATTTCAAATTACTGTGGTACCTTGGTACCTGTTAGCTTCAGAACTCGTCAAACCCAGCACTCGTTGCATTTTGACACGAAAAAATGTTTCAGCACTTAGGCACATGCTCGCCTCTTGTAGCACTTGCTAGAACTTGTATGAATCACGATGCCACCCAGCAAGAGAAAATGCTTTGCTGCTTGCTCACCACTTGTTGGAGCGAATCAAAGACAAGTACCAAGGTACCACTGTATTTGCTGCTCTAAATTATTTTTTAAACTGGAATACACTTTTAAATTTATGCTCTATTAGCAAATCTGGAGAGTGGAGAGAGAATTGGAGTGGAGCTAGAGTGGGAGCTGATAGTACAGTCCACGCATGAGAAAAGAGCAGAGTATGTGTGTGGGTGGTGGTAGTGAGTGGTCTAGTTCCAGATATACTTTGAAGGTCTTGCAGACAGATTTGGATGACTCCAGGAAGAGAGTTGTCATTTTGACTTGAGTGAAAATGTTTCTGGGGAAAGATTGCCTGTTAGTTGCCTATTACATGTACAAATGGAGATACTGAATAGACAATTGGATATATGTGGATGGAATTCAGGGGAGGCTGAAGATGTGAGTCTGGGAAGCACCTGGGTAGAGGTGGCATCTGAAGTCATAAGACTGTAAGGGAACACATGGAGTGAGAGCAGGTAGAGAAAAAGAAGACCAGATTTGAGTCCTGGGAGAATCCAATAATAAACAGAGAAGAGGAGGAACCAGCAGAAGAGAAGAGAAAGAGGTAGGAAGCAACTCAAGAGAGGTTTTCTGGATACCAAGTATAGAAAGTGTGTCAAGGAGGGAGGGAATGACCCATTGTGCCAAATGCTGCAGATGAGCCAAGTAAATGAGAACTGAGACGTGACTGAGGTTTAGCAAAGTGGAGGTCACTGGTGGCGCTGACAAGGGCAGTTTCAGTGAAGAAGTGGAGAGTGAAAGCCTGACTGAAGAGGGAGGAAGAAATGGGAAACAGTAGGCAAACTTCTGTAGCAGTTTTGCTGTGAAGCAGAAATGGGTGGGGAGCTGGATGGAAGTGGTCATTTAAAAAAATTTTAATTAATTATCTTATTTTTAGACCGGGGAAGAGAGGGAGAGAAATAAATATCAATGTGTGGTTGCATTTCACACATCCCCTGCCTGGGACCTGGCCCATAGCCCAGGCATGTGCCCTGACCGGGAATGGAACCAACAACCCCTTGATTCCCAGGCGGGTGCTCAATCCACTGAGCCACACCAGCCAGGGCTGGAAGTGGGGGGGCGGGGCGAGAAAGAAAGGGGGAGAGAAACATGGATGCGAGAGAGAAGCATCCATCGGTTGCCTCCGGTACATGTCTGGCCCTGGGGACTGAACCACAATCTAGGTATGTGCCCTGACCAGGAATTGAACTTGCAATCTTTCGGTTACAGATCGATGCGCCAACCTACTGAGCCACACCAGCCAGGGATCACTTTTCTTTCTTCAACAGAAAAATTTAAAATATGTTGGTATGCCAATGGGAATAATACAGAGGACAGGGTGATGGGGGAAGACGGGGTGAATTGCTGTGGAAGTATCTTAAGAGAAAGTGAGACTAGGGTTCAGTGTATAATTGTAGGAATTGGTCTCAGTAGACAATTTAAATAGTCAAAGAAGGGAGGCAAGTAGGTGGGTAAATGAGGTGCTGTGAACCTTTGAGTTTACTGGTCCCATGAGTTTCTTAGTGAAATAGGAAGCAAAGTCAAGAGTAAGGATGGGGAAAGAAGTGACGTAGGTTTGATGAGAAGATAAATATTACATCATTCTTTAGGATGCTAGGCACAACCAACTGAAGGATATTTGAAACCAAGTTGAGTGGAATGTGCAGAGAGCTACATTTTGCCCTGCGACATTAGTCCCTCTAGGCACTCGGTAGTCTGAGTCCGTTTCCTTGGAGACGCAGACAGGGAGGAAGCGTTGGGTCTCCAAGGGAAGTTTCAGTGGCCTGAGTTACCACGGAATCCACGCTGAGACAGGAAAGATGGAGAGGCCGAATAAATAGGCATCCCAAGAGATCAGTGCCCCACGGACTCACGACGCTTGTTCCATTTTCTCCAATGGCGTGCTTCTTTCCGAAGTAGGTAAAAGGAGCCTCGCGAGGTGGTGAAGCGCGCATGCGTGTCCTCCTGCCCAGCCCACGTTGGAGGTCTCCCCGCGGTCTTTTGACCCCGCCCTCTCCCCGACCACGTCTCCCCAGCCCCGCCTCTCACTGCAGCGCTCAGAGTTCTGGCCAGGCTCGTTTGTGTCCCTAGTAAATTGCGGTTTTGGGGTCGAGACTCCACGGCTCTTTTCACGTTTCCTTCCTGCGTCCCCACTGGTTGGAAATAATAGTTTTTTCCCGCCCCAACTCTTTCCAGACCTAGCGACTCTGAGAGTTGCTCCACAATCCATCGTAAGTTCCAGATTCTGGTGAGTACGGACGGAATGGTCTGGGCGGGGATAGGGAGCTCGCTGACCCTGAGCCTGCGATCCTTTTGCTCTCCACCCCCGTGGAAGCGATGTCCGGGGTGGTAGAGTCCGGAGACCTGAATTCTAGGACCTGTTGTGTCACACATTTTTTGGCGCTTGTCTCTGAATCTCAGTTTTCTCACCACTTTATCACAATATAGGGGTATATTATACTGCTTTCTTATTTGTCTCCGATTGCTACTCTGGTTCCCTATTGGGTCCTTTCCATGCCTTCTATTTCTCATAGTTCTTTGCACCTCACAGCCTCGATGTGCTTAGTAAATTCTGACTGGCTGATAAAAAAAAAAGTGATAGCTGGAGTTTATGGAGCACTTGCCACATGCTTTATAAATATCTCTCAGAATTCTCGCACCAACCTATGGAAGTTAGATTTATAATTAGATCCAGTTTAAAGATGAGAAAAGTGAGGTCCAGAGAGGTAAAGTCAATTACTCAAGCTTAGAGATATCTGTAAGGGGTGAAGCTGGGATTTGAACCCACCAGGCTGTGTACTGATTTGGTTATGTCTGGTAGGATTATGGACTATTGCAGCAGTCTAAGCAGAAAATCAAGCCACCCACTCTACTTCCAGTCCTACAAACCAGCCACCGGAAGAAAAGCAAAATGAAGACTTGGATTAGCATCCAGCCAGGTAAACAGAAGCACCTGGGGGATGATGTGGGCGTTGGGGATAGGATAGAGTGGGTGCTCTTGACCTTTGGTGACACCATTTATGAGGGCGGACCCCCCAAGAACCCTGGAATTACTTTGAGGGTGGGCTCCTTGTAGTACAGGCTTCCCCCATTAGGTGAGTGTTCTAGGAACCCCTCTGTATCAGTGTACCAGCTGGCATTGTTGTCAGAGGCTGAGTTCAGCTTCAGCGAATTTTTTTTAAGACTCTTTCAGCACATTAGCCCATTACACAACGTGTGATTTATGAGCACATCTACTTACACTGTGCTGAGTGTTCAGCACTTTTTGACCAAACACAGTAAGACCTCCATGCCCAACCCTTTCTATTCGCCTATACTTGCCCTGAGCAAATTTTTTTTGTTTTCCCAAATGAAAAAAGTCCTCAAAGGGAAACGTTTGGCCATTGTGGAAGAGGTGAAATAGAAAATGGCAGAAAGTCCTGCCTGGTGTGGCTCAGTGGATTGAGTGCTGGCCTGTGAACCAAAGGGTCGCTGGTTTGATTCCCAGAGCACTGAGCTGCCAGCCAGGCCCACAGTTGGGGGTGTGCGAGAGGCAACCAATCAATGTATCGCTCACCTATTGGTGTTTCTCCCTCTCTCTTTCTCCCTTCCTTCTCCTCTCTCTAAAAATAAAAAATAAAATCTAAACCCCCCCCCCCAAAACGGCAGAAGAACTATAGGCATCAAAATCAAAGAGTTCAAAAACTGCTTTCAGCAGTGGCAAAAATGTCTCAATAGGTGTATTGCATCAAATGGACAGTACTTGGAAGATGACTGAAGTTTAAAAATGTAAGAATAAATCCACATTTTTTAATAAATAAATTCCATTTTTTGGTCCCCTCCTCGTGTATTAGGGTAGGCTGATTGCTTTAACTAACAATCTCCAATTTCAAGCATTAATACAGAAGCTTATATCTCATATATGTCAAAGTACATTTGTGGATCTGGGCAGGAGGAGATAATCTTTTCTACGTGATTATTCAGGGACCTAGTTAGGCTCCTTTAACCTTGTGGCTATGACATTTTGTAAGGCCTTGAAGTCCTCTGCTGGATACTTCTGCATCTAGCCAGCAGAGAGGGAACAGAGAGAGAAAGAGCAAGAATATGGCCCAGATTTTAAGTGATATAATATCATTCCCACTCATATTCCAGTGGCCACAACTCAGCCACCTGACCACCCCTAACCACAAAGGAAGATGGGAAATGTAGCCCAGCTGTGTGCCCAGGAGGAAAAGGAAGCAGGGCTTGGCGAATTCAGGCTTGTCTCTGCCACATGTTGTTATTTCTTCCAGGGGAGTTCCGAGACCTTGGCTCAGGCAGGCATGGCTTCATATCGTGGTTCTGCCATTTATTCTCTTGGGAAAGGCATTTATCTTTCTGAGGTTTAGTTTTCACATTTGTAAAATGAAGACACTAATACCTGAGAGGATTGTTGTGACAGGTAAATGAGATCTCTTTAGATTTTATTTATCTTTAGAGGGAGGGGAAAGGAGGGAGAAAGAGAGGGAGAGAAACATCAATGTGTGAGAGAAACATCGACCGGTGGCCTCTTTCATACACCTAACTGTGGACCTGGCCCGCAACCCAGGCATTTGCTCTGACTGGGAATCCAACTGGCCATCCTTTCAGTTTGTAGGCTGATGCTCAATTCACCAAGCCACACCAGCCAGGGCTAAATGAGTCTCTTTAAAGCATCATTGCTCAACCTTGCCAGACCCAACACTCCTTTTCATAACAAATATTTTGTAATATTCCTTTAGTATCCTGGAATAAACTTCAGAGATATTCTAACCTACCTACATATATAATAAAAAATTAATATAATGCCCTAACTATAATGTAAAAGGAAAGTCGTTTATAGTTAAGGAACATATAGTTCAGTATGTAATGCTCAGGTTGGGTTCCACCGGATGGTATGATAAAGTAGTCAGAAGCTAACTCATAGATGTAGAGTCCTGGTGAATGTAACGTTTTCAGAGGCAGACTGACAAGTGGTGGAATACTGGGACTCCAATACTAGAGGGATTTTTCATTGCTGCCATGATTCACAGAGTAGTACCCCTCTCTTGGTGAAGTTCTAAACAAGGCAAAGCATAATCTTTCTCTTGATTGTAGCTGCTTTCTTGTTAAATTCAGCATTACAGTAAAACCCTGCAAAATATTCTTTGTGCTTATATGTGAAACACATTAGGTTCTGGGATCAGATAGTTATAAATAGGGTTTTCACCTACATTAGTATCTGGTTGGACTTTGGAAATTCAGACCGGACATAGTAGAATTCTGTGTTCTCTGGGTCTGTCCTGTTCCGAGGGATGGCTAGAACCCAAGGCACCCACTCACAGATGTCAGGTGGGTCCCCCGGTATCTGTGAAAACGCTGCCAAGGTACCTAAAACAGCCCTGTTGAGAGTCATTGATGTGAAGTGATGAGCACGAGGCCTGATGGTGGTGACAGAATCTTTGTTTTTGACACTAAACCGTATTCAGACATCATCTACAGGGAAACGCTTGCCCTTTCCTTTCATTGGAAAGGCAGTGAGGTATGTAACAGACACAGCCCCAACAAGAACAAGAGCAATGAACATATACCAAGCACATGCCGATACTGTTCTCAGCCCTTCTCAGCACTTTACAAGTATCACTTAATCTTCAAGCAACCCGATGAGGTGGGTGCTGTTACTGTCACCTTCTCTTGCAGATGAGGCATGGACAGATAAAACTCCCCAGGTCGCACAGGTAGGATGGACATAGCCAGGCTATGACATTCGACAGTTTGGCTCTAGGACCCAGAGTCATAACCGTGTTTAGGAGGAGAGAATGTAGGCGTGGGAGACACATAGATCTGAGTTGGTGTTCCAGTTTCCCTTCTTGCTAGCAGTTACCTGTCACCGCCTCAGTTTCCTTCCCCTGGAAATGGCCACAAAAATTCCTGCCTTATGCAAGTGAAATAAACTATGTAAATAATAGTGTTTGAAAGTAGCTACCATTTGCTGAGGACATATTTTGTGTCAGGCTCTGTTGTAGATGCCTCATTCATTCATTCATTCATTCATATATTCAGTCAGCATCCACTTTTCCAAGCCCCATTAAGGATGTGCTTGGCGTTGGTATAAGTGTTATTGACTCATGATGAAGGAGACAGACTGGGTTTCTAGTCACAGGGAGTTCATGGTCCCAACCTCAAACATGTAACTACACAAAACTTGAGATACAGGGAGGTCATTATCCCATTGACTCCTTACAATGGAGATGATGTCATCACCATTTTACAGATAAGGAAACTAAAGCTTAGGTTGGTAACGTGTTCTGTGCAAAGTCATGTCCTTTTGAGGAAAGCTTTTGTGTATTCAAAAAGATGAATCAGTCATTTCTACCAAGATGAAGTAGCTCCATTCCTTCCTAGTCCTCCCTTTTACAACTAAAAAACATTGGACGTAACACCACAAACAGAAAGACTCTGAAAACTGGGAAGATGGTGGGCTGTTAGAATGGTGAACATATGCAGTCGTCTGGCCTAACAATGAGTATGTAGGAACCAAAGTTTAAAACAATGTATTTACAATCACTCCAAAGAAAATGATACTTAGGTATAATATTAACACAACATGTATAGGATCTGTATGCTGAAAATTACATAAAGCTGGTGAAAGAAATCAAAGAAGACCTAAATTAATAGACATACCACGTTCATGAGTTGAAAGGATCAACATAGTAAAGATGTCAGTTTTCCCCAAATTGTATATAATACAATTCGTATAAAATCCTAGCAATGTTTGGTAGATGTAGACAGGTTTATTTTAAAATTTATATAGAAAAGCAAGGCCCTAGAATAGGTAAGACAGTTTTGAAAAAGAAGAATAACATGGGAAGAGCCACTTTATGTGATATTAAGGCTAATATATAGCTATAATAATCAAGACAGCATATTATTGGTAGAGAGAGAGACATATAGGCCAATGTAACAGAATAGAGAAACCAGTAATAGAGCCACACAAATATGTCCAACTGATTTTTGACAAAAGTGCAAAAGCAATTCACTGGAGGAAAGACAGCCTTTTCCAGAAATGGTGCTGCAGCAACTGGACATTCACAGGTCAAAAACAAACCTCAATTTAAGTCTTGCAACTTAACTCAAAATGTGAATGTAAAATGAAATCAAAATTATTATTCTTATTACTGTTATTTTTTAAATTAACTTTTAATGTTCACCTCAGGATATGTTTATTGATCTTAGAAGGGAATATGAGGGAAGAGAAAGAGAGAGAGAGAAACGTCAATGTGAGAAGGAGACATCAATTCATTCCCTTCCATACACGGGATTGAACCCCTAACCTAGGTACGGGTCCTCACTGGGGATCAAACCTACAACCTTTTGCTGTATGGGATGATGCTCCAGCCAGCTGAGCCACCCAGCCAGGGTGAAATCAAAATTAAATGTAAAAGTGTAAAACTTTTAGAAAAAAACGTAGGGGAGAAAAAAATCTTTGGGCCAAGTAAAGAGTTCTTAAACTTTACAGACAGCTTAATCCATAAAAGAAAAATAAATGGGTAAGCTGAACTTTATAAAAAAATAAACAAACAAACCAAAGTTTTGTTCTGTGAAAGATTCTGTTAAGAGGATGAAAAGACAAGCTATAGACTTGGGGAAAATATTTGCACACCCACATACCTGACAAAGGACTGTTATGTAGAATATATCAAGAATTTTTAAAACTCAACAGAAAAACAATTCAGTTAGAAAATGGGTAAAAGACATGAGACATTTCACTGAAGAGGATATACAGATGGTAAATAAGCACATGAAAAGATGTTCAACATCATTATCCATTAAGGATATGCAAATTAAACTGCAGTGGGAAGTCATCACACACCTATCAGAATGGCTAAAAATGAAAAATAGTGATAACATCAAATGCTGACAAAGAGGAGAAACTGTATCATGCATTTGTTGCTAGCGGGAATATAAAATGTTAAAGCCATGCTGCAAAAGAATATGGCAGTTTTTAATGAAACTAAACATGCAATTCCTATAATGATCCAACAATTGCACTTTTATGCCTTTATTTTAGAGAAATGAAAACTTACTGTCACACAAAGACCAGTGCACGAATATTTCATAGCAGCCTTATTTATAATATCCGCAAACTAGAAACAATCCAGATATCTTTCCGTAGGTGAGTGGTTAAACAATCTGTAGTACATCCATACCATGGCAGCTTGATCCATGGTCAGTGATAAAAAGGAAAGAGCTACTGATATACTCAATGTCTTAGACGAATCTCCAGAGAATTTCGCTGAGTTAAAAAAAAAAAAATTCAATCCCAGAAGTTACATACGCACAATTCAATTTGTATGATATTCTGGGAATGACAAAATTATAGAAATGGAGAAGAGATTAATGATTTTTAGGGGTTAGAGACAGAGTCGGGGAGAGGATGGTAAGGGGAGGGAAGTGAGTGTGGTTATTAAAGGCAACATGAGTGATCTCATGGTTACTGTTTCGTATCTTGCTCATCTTAATGTCAGTATCCTGGTTGTGATACTGTAATTAGTTTTGCAAGATGCTGCTATCGGGAGAAACTGAGTTAAAGGTACATAAGATTTCTCTGTATTATTTCTTAAAACTGCATGTAACCTGAACTTATCTTAAAATAAAAAATTTAATTAAAAAAAGATACATCAGCCCCAGCTGGTATGGCTCAGTGGATTGAGTGCCGGCCTGTGAACCAGAGGGTTACTGGTTCAATTTCTGGTCAGGGCGCATGCCTGGGTTGCAGACCGGGTCCCCAGTGGGGGGCGCTCGAGGGGCAACCATACATTGATGTTCCTTTCTCTCTCTTCTCCTTCCCTACTCCTCTCTCTAAAAATGGATAAATAAAATCTAAAAAAAAAAAGATAAATCAGTACTACCACCATTAATGAAAAGAAATATGAAAGCTATATATTTTCTTAAGTACTTAAGTTCAAATTACAAATCTTAAGTACTTGTAAGGGTGATTTTGGAACTTCCCCTAAATCTTTTTAGATTCCCCTAAATCTTTTAAGGCCCATTAAAAATTAATATATTTATTTTCATTTCTGAATAATTCATTTATCTGATTAACAAAAACTATTGGATATTTAAATAATTCTTGTACATACAATAAACAAATTACTAAATACAGGTAGTCTTGTGTTTTTAAAAATGTTTTGGAATTCAGCCCTAGCTGGTGTGGCTCAGTGGATTGAACGCTGGCTTGAGACCAGAAGGTTGCTGGTTTGATTTCTAGTCAGGGCACAGGCCTGGGTTGCAGGCCAGGTCCCCAGTTGGGGGCACGTGAGAGGCAACCAACTGATGTTTCTTGCCCTCTCTTTCTCCCTCCCCTCTCTCTCTCCCTCCCCTCTCTCTCTAAAAATAAATAAGTAAAATATTTTTTAAAAGTGTTGGAATTTATACACATTTAATAAGAGTGTCTCACATCTTTCAACTTAAATCTAAATAATCTCATTTACACATTTTAAATTAGAAGCATAAAATTACTCTGTTAATCACTCCATTTCTCATTACAGTGAAATACCAGGTATGTGCCGTCGTCCCCCCTTATTCGCAGAGGCAGACCTCCAGTGGATGCCTGAAACTGAGGATAATAATGAGCCCCATTAACACTATGCTTTTTCCTATACATACATACGTGTGGTAAAGTTTAATTTATAAATTGAGTACACTAAGAGATTAACAATAATTACTACTGCCCTGGCTGGAATGGCTCTGTCCTGTGAACTGAAGGGTTGCCGGTTGGATTCCTGGTTGGGGCATGTGCAGGGCGTGTGCCTGGGTTGTGGGCCAGGTCCCCAGTTTGGGGGGTGGGTGTCTGTGCAAGAGGCAGCCGATTGATCTGTTGTTTCTCTCACACAATGATGTTTCTCTCCCTTCCTTCCACCCTCCCTCCCCTCTCTCTAAAAATAAATAAATAAATAAATGTCTTTAAAATATATAAAAAAACTATAATGACTACTAATGAAGTAGAATCATGATAGGCAGCTACTATGGTGAGAGGCAGCTCTCGCTGGGAGAGGCCACCAGTATTGTGACGAGCAGCCACCCTAGCGAGAGGCAGCCGTTGTTAGGACAGGCAACTGCTATTACGACAGACAGTTACCCAGCCATTTCTCTGATAGGTAATAACAATAAGGGGGAAACTATGGTCTCCTGACAGGTGGGCCCCGGGCAGTTGGGGAGCTGCTGCAGGGATGGGAGCCTGCGACCCGCCGGTGCCTGCCCTCCCTGGCGCAGCCCATTCTGGGGATAGACAACCCCGTTATTAGAAGGATCTTTATTTTATTGAGACCAAAACATCATTCCCTATAATTATGACCTTTGGTTCATGATTTGCCTTAACATCCATATATCTAATCCTAAATGTATATACTTAGCTAAAAATTAGCTCCTGAAGGATCTGAAAACTGGATTGGGTGATTTTCCTGATAAACGCATAGAATGACTATACTGTGAAAAAAGAAAAAAAAAGTAAAAGAATCAGCAATATACTATATTAAAAGTTATGTAAATGAGGTCTCTCTCAAAAAATCTCTCACCCTCCCTGTGATGATGTGAGATGACACAACACCTACAGGATGAGGTGCAGGGAGCTGAATGACGTAGGCCCTGTGATGGAGCAGAGGCTCCGACTGACCTGGTGATGGTGTGTCAGAGGAGGGTCAGTGAACCGTGACGATGTCATGTCCTCCACCCCCAATTTAATGCCTCTTCCATCCTGATTAAGCAATTACTATGCACTGTGGCTGTCACTCGTGTGGCTTGAAGTGTGACAGCAAAAGCAGCACAAGCTGATTTTTTTCTCCTTCACAATTTCACGGATAGAGGATCTGTTCTTATCGTAGACCTGAGCAACCTCAGCATCTGATTTTTTTTTCTTTCCTTGTTGAGAACTTTCACCTTTTCACTTAAAGGAAGCGCTTCATGGCTTCTCTGGCGTATCCGAATTGCCAGCAGCACTCTAGTGCTTTGAGACCACTGTTAAGGAAAGTAAGGATGCCTTGCACACAGGCACTGAGATACCTCAGCGGTGGCTCCGAGAACCCCGATGGCCACTAAGTGACTGACAGGCAGGGAGTGGACACAGTTGGAGAGGCTGTGCTGACATGCTGAGAGGAGGCAAGGATTCTAAGAATGTGCCCTTCCAATGCCTTATTCTGATCTGAATTATTTTCCTATATTCCTTTTCCGGCAGGACCACAGCTTTTAGAGGTATTTCATAGCCAGTTGGAGCTTTGCATCAGCCTTTGTCTGATGGTGTGGTCCTGATCCCAATCCTCAGGTCGTTAGCAATAACAATGACAACTAATTATGTGTATTCATCACTCAATAGGTGTTAGCTACTATTCTA
This sequence comes from Pteronotus mesoamericanus, assembly GCF_021234165.1. Lineage (NCBI taxonomy): Eukaryota > Metazoa > Chordata > Mammalia > Chiroptera > Mormoopidae > Pteronotus > Pteronotus mesoamericanus. Next base: position 20,873,463 of record NW_026555105.1, on the reverse strand, counting down.
AACACTTTAAAACATAGTAACTCCTTATTTAATTTTTCTGACAACCCTATCAGCTAAGCATGATGGTTATTTTTATTTCACTGATGGGGTGATTGAGGGACAGAGATCGTGAGACCTCCGAAAGGTCACACAGCTGAGAGAGGGCAGAGCCTAGATTCGAACCCAGGCTGCTTCATTAGTCCTTGCTCTCAATCCCTACCCTGTTTGAGCTTGCCCTGGCCAGGCTGGTGGGAGAGATCGGAGGCACCCGGCTCTTCCCTCTTCTTCTCCTCCCCCCGTCCATACCCAGTCACTGGGTATGTGGAGGTGCCCTGGGCTTCTCCATCCCGTATATCCAGGCCCAGAGTGGGGTCCAGGAGCGTACTGATGGATGCGCATTTCATCCTTGTCTCACTGTCACAAATCACAAAGTCGTGAGTGCGCGAGGCTGGAGCCTGGGCCATCTCTCATGGATGGTGCCTTCCTCGGGGCCTGAATCCCGCCTGCCTGTGCCCTCACTCTCTCAGCCCTGTCCCACGCCTCAGGATGTTCCAAGCCCTCTATGTTGATGACAGGCCAGCCGAGGAACGCACAGGAACCTCACAAAGGGAAGTTGGATTCTGGAAAGGCCATATCCCGGCTACTGAAGGTATTTGGAGCATCCTCCTCAGGCACGGGAGCCCAGGGCGGGGGGAGGGGGATGGGGGATGGTGGTAGCAAACATGCACAGAGCACTTCGTGAGTCTGACTCGATTCATTTCCTCCGCACAGCAACGCAGTGAACACACTTATTACCATCCCTATTTCATAGATGAGGAAACTGAGGTGCAGGGAGATAAACGACTTGCATGAGGTCAAATGGCTAGAAAATGGCAGTACCAGGGGTCAAAGCCAGTTAAGCAAAGTGCCATTGTGTTTTAAGACTCAGGAAAACAATCGGAATCCCTTTTCATTTCCCTACCTTAGGAATGCAATTTGTGTCTTGTTCATTTTCCTATCATGGAATATAGTGCATCTTGAAACAAGGCTTAGAAGCGTACTCTTAAATTTTTAACATAAGCTGACACAATTTTGGATAATTAATTTTCTCACCATTCATCGTTTTTTTATGGCTTCTGAACAATGTTTCAAAGTATTTGAAATAATGAAAAGAAAGAGGGGGCTTTCGTGTCTATAGCAAAAAGTAAAATAGTAAATACTGTAAGTGCTACAAAATACTGTAGGAGAATTCTTAACTTCTCCAAGAAAGTGTTTAATAGCTCAATGAGCAATGATTACTCTATAAAGAACTGGGAAAAATATTTGCTTTGAAACCTTTTTTCCCTTTAACCTTCAATGTTGCAAAATGATTTAGAGGGAGCCCAGCATTCTTAAAGGAGGAACTCATATTTCTAATGTTATTTTTATCCTGACTGTAGAAGGGTTCATGTGTTTTTGTTTGATAAAGAACATGAACTTGGACAATTTGGCTCTAAAACCTGTGCTCCTACCAGTTTCTAAAACTGTCCTTTGTAGTCATTTATTCATTTAGTCAGCAAATATTTATTGAACACTTACCGTATTTTGCCAGGTATAATGCGCCCCTGTGTATAATGCGCACCCATGTTTTCAGCCCAAACTTTCAGGACAAAAATCTTCAGTTTTAATTTTGTAATTCAATTTTTTATTTATTTACAGTTGGAAACAAAGCCAATTATCTTATTCCAGGGTATTATTTTGCATACTGATGTTGCTATTGCTTTCTAGAGTTACACTTTTAACTCGTAAGCATAAATAAAAGAATTTAAAACATTTATATAGACATGGAATTAGTACTACCCATCTATAAAGCACATCCTTGTTTTTCCCTCACAAATTTGAGCAAAAAACTGCGCATCATACACAGCACAATACGGCGCTATGTGCCAGGTCTCGTGCTCAGTGTGGGGTTCACAGTCCTGTGGCCTCTGACGGTTGGTAGCTCACCTTCTACTCAGGGAGAGAGACAGTAAACAAGACGAGTGTATAATATGTGTGGTGATGCTAACAGCTTATGAAGAGGCATAAAGATAAGGTTAGGGGGCTAAAGAGGCACAGAGGAGAGAGTGGCTGTGACTGTTTTAGACAGCGTGGTCAGAGAAGGCTGCTAAGGAGGTGACATCGGAGGGAGGAATGTGGCAGGTAGAGGAACCACAGTGCGGGGCCCTGAGGTTGGTGTGCCTGTAGCAGTTGCCGGGCAGGCGGGCGGGGGTTGGGGGGAGATGCTGGGAGGTGAGGATAGGCGGGATGGCTTGTGTACGGCCCTGTAGTCCATGTTGCACTCAGTGTTTTTATGCTGAGTAAGACGGGAAGAGCCTGCAGGATTCTGAGTAGAATAGGGATGTGGTCAACTTAGATTTTCACGGGAGTCCTTGGGGTGCTGCTGCTGCTGTGTGGCGAATGGACTTGTGGAGACGGGGTGGGGGGGAATGGAAACAGAGGAAGGGAGTGGAAATGACCCCGTTGGTTTGCGCTTGGAGATGGAGTAAGATCCTGACTGTGCCTTCCAGCCTCAGAACAATTATTTGTTCACTCTACAGCTCCTGAGAGTGCCTGCTGTGTGCTAGGCTCCATGCCGGGTGCTGGGGACAGAGCCACGAACAAGGCACTCAGAATTTGTGCTGTTATGGAGCTTCCGTGTTAGTGGGGAGAGACATAAATGAACGTAAAAAACCCAGAGAAGGGAAACTCATCAGCGTATTCAGCCCATACTCGTGGAGCTCCGGGCACTGTCCTGTGTGCTGGAGTTAGAGTTGTGACAAAACAACCAATGTCCCTGCCCTCTTGGCTGTGACATTCTTGTGGGGGACAGACAGGAAACAAGATAATAAGAAAAATGTCTGTTATGTTGGGTGGTGATAAGTCCTAGGAGAAAAATAAGTTGGGAAAGGGGAAGACATAATTACAAACTGTAATTGGCAGTTACAAATTGGGGTAAAGGTCAGGAAAGAAGCAAAGAAGGGATTCTACACTAGGTCGGGTGGTCAGAGAAGATCCATTTCTAGAGCAGAGGTCAGCAGTTCTCCAGTTTATCTGAATCACTGGGAGTGGAAGGAGTTAGAAGTACGGATTGCTGGAGCAGGCCCCAGCGATGCTGGCCCATTCACAAAATGCTTCTGGTTCCCGCGGGCCGTATTTGGAGATATTTTGGTGTGGAGATGTGGAGGCTGGATAGTGGAGTGACCACGGGTAACTTACGGAGTCCCTCGGACCGTCTGTTTCTGCTCCTAGAGGCAGGGCTAATCATAGTGCCGAGTGAGGTAGTGCGTGTAAGGCGCTTAGCACAGATGCGGGCCCATAATAAGCACTCCATAGGTTTGCCCTGTTGCTCTTGTTATGTGAGGGATATGGGAGTTGAGGGATAGCAAGGCAGGAGGGTTCTGGCAAAGGACAGAGAAATAAGGAAAAAGAGAAGGAATAAGGAAGAGAGCACATAGGTATGGCAGGGGCGGAGGGTTAGAGCCGGTGCCAGTGGTGTCAGCTCCTGTTCACTGAGTGCACACCGAGTGTGCGAGGCTTTGCCACTCAGTGGCTTGGTTGTGAATGTGATCTCCCTAATTTTTTTTTTTTTTTTACAGCAGCTCTCTGAAATGAATGTTAGTTATCCACGTTCGATATGAGTCTAGTGGGGCTCTGGGAGCTTAACGTGCCCAGTTTCCTTTGGGTGGTGATAGAGCTGAGATGTGAAGCACAGTGTGTCTTTTTGCCTAACATCCAATTCTGAATCATTTTGAGGTTCAGCCACACCTTGCAGCTTTAAGCCCACTCAGCTCCTTGTCTTAGTGTAGTGGAAAGACAGACCCACTGGAGTCAGAAATCTGCCTTTCCAGGTCCCGTGTCCCCGCTTCTTGGCTGTGTGACTTCGTGCAAGTCACTTAAACCTGTCTGAGCTTACCCCTTATCAGTAAAATAGTTAGTAAACAGGGTTGTTAGAGGATGAACTGATACCATGTGCCATGTGCCACATGAGGACAGTGCTCAAACATACAGTAGATCCTCAACAGTTGTTGGCGGTGTTATTGTAGATTTTGTGTACCTGCTGGGCGTGGCTCAAACCCTTAGACCCTCATTGTTTCCACAGGGGTGTTGTATGCAATGAGAGCACTCAGCTCAGCTGCCTGATGAGAAATGTTAGCAATTACCCTGTTAGCTTCAGCCTGCCTCCCTGCTTCTCCTCCAGATGTGGCCCATCGCCTCTGGCACCTTTTTTACCTACCTGGGGCATTTTCTATTACAATGATTATTACACTACTATATTTCATTGATTCTAGAGAGCCATTGATAATAAGGCGCACCTTTATTTACCCACTAGTAAAATATATGTCAGTTCGATTGCAACATGCACTAACTGTAAAGTGCATCCCCACATCAGAAATGTAAAATTATGGGAAAACGGGCATTTCAAATGGATGAAATAGCGGGGAGGTGCTGTGACCCGTAGACAATGGGGAGCCGCCTCGCAGCCCAGGTCGCAGTTACCGGTCGAGGCCACTAGGAGGCGAGTGTACGATGGGAGGGAAGTGGTCCCCAGATTCCGGGAAGCTCCGGCCGCCTGGCGCGGCACCGCCTCCCGTACCCTTCCCTTCGCCCACAGATGATGCTCAGGAACTGGCAGACCTCACTCCAGGAGCTCCAAAACCAGGGGGACTTCCTCACCAAGCTCAATCAGGAACTGATCAAGACCGTCCAGGACACGGAGGAGAGCTCAGCCCTGGAAATGCGCGAGATGCTGCAGCAGCAGAACGTCTTCAGGGTGAGGCCTCACCGGTGGCCCTGCGGCCCCGCCTCTGCCTCTGCGCCTCCGACCTGCCGCGGCGCCCTCTAGAGCGCTCCGGCGCCCTCTCCTGGCCTCTCCCGGCCGGTTGCACAGCTACCAGGGCTTTGGGATCAGATCGGGATTGGCGAGGCTCAGCCTAACGTCAGTACCTATTAGCTGAGAGACTTCAAGTTAACCTCTGAGCTCTGTAAAATAGACTCAATAGCACCCGTTCCAAAGGGGGAAGGGTCTGTACTTGATACACAGTAGATGTACAGGAGAAAGTAGCTGCCATCAGCACTACCAGCAGCAAGTACTTTCACAGTGTAATACTAAGTGTTTTATATGTACTCAAGTATCCTTACAACAACCCTGTGGGGTGGGCATTATTATTATCTTTATTTTACGTATGAAGAAATAGAAACACAAGCTAGGTGACTTGCTCAAGGTCACCCAGCTAGCAAGGGTCAGAGTTGGGATTTGAGCCCAGGCAGCCTGGTGCCAGGATCTGTGTTCCTTCGGCCAGCTGTGATTACCACCCTCATCCAGTGGTGGCACTTCTAATCAGTGGGTGAAGAGTGACTATGCAGAGAGCCCAGGGGATGTCGTGGCCTCCTCGAGGAGAGGCTAGGTGAGAGGCTGAAGGGTCACCGGGGACCCAGGAGTTTGGCTGAAGAAGAGTCAGACAGTGCTTAATGGAGAAGTGAATCCACTCTCTGACTGCAGCTTGCCCAGGAAAAAGAGGGACTGAGCTCACCGGAGCCTGTGAGATGAAGAGAAAATTAAGTTTGGGGACCTCAGTGGGTCAGCTTGGGCTGCCGTGACAAAATACCACAGAAATTTTGGCTTAAACAACCAAAATTTACTTCTCATGGTTGTAGAGGCCAGAAGTCTATACGATCAAGACGCCAGCAGGATTGGTGTCTGGCGAGGTCTCCCTGCTCGGGGAGGGCGGCTGTTCCTTGCTGGGCTCTCACACGGCCTTTTCCCTGTGCTCACGCCGAGTGAGAGATCTCTGGCATCTCTTCCTCTTCCTGCAACCCCAGTCCCATTAGATTAGGGCCCTGCCCTTTGGACCCCATTTGTCCTTAGTTACCTTCCTAAAGTCCTTACCTCCAAAAACAGTCATGTTAGGGCTTAGGGCTTCAGTATATGAATTTGGGGTGGGGTTGGGGGTGGACACAATTCAGTGCATAACAGAGACCAAGGACAATGCAGAGTTATTCAGTCCAAGGAAACCTAGTAGAATATTCTCCATACCTAGTCAAAGTCATTGTCTGATTTTCTGTTACTGATCCATTAATTTTTTTCCTCCTGAGTACTTCTTGTAGGCCCTTGGGAAACAGTGACCAGTGGGGCACCTTGTCTACATCAAGCTCTCATTCTGCTGGGGTCACAGGCAGTTAGAAAGACATTCGTGTGTACTGCGATGGGGATGAGGGCCTCAGAGCCTAGGGGGGCTCTCTAACCCAGGCATTGGGGGATCGGGAAGGCTTCCTGGAGAAACTGATGCTTGGATTGAAACATGCAGTCGTAGGTATTAACTGGGAGAGAGCAGGCAAGTGTTCCAGGCAGAGGAAATGGGTACAAAGGGCCTGGGGTAAGAAGGGGCACAGCCAGCTCCAGGAGCCACATGTTGCGTAGCGTGGCAAGACAATAGGCGTGAGGAAAGCATCAGAGGGAGAGAAGATTGGCCCAGGCCAGATGGAGGAGGGCCTTGTTTACAGGGCAGAGGGGAGCCATTGGAAGGTTTCAAATGGGAGAGGGACAAGGTTGCTGCTTTTTAAAGAAACATCAGTCTGACTGCCGTGTGGAGAATCAGTCAAAGGAGAGGACCACTCAGGGGTAACTGTTGTTATATTTCAGACAGGAGGTGAAGAAAACTTGAGTAAGATAGTGGCAGTGGGTATAGAGAAAAAGGCGTGGCTCTGCATGCAGTTTGGGGAATAAAATCCGAACTGCTTGGTGACATTCTGGGTGAGAGAGAGGATGGAGACTGTGTGCCCGGGTGTGTGGGGAGGCCATTGGCAGAAGTGGGCGGTAGTAAAGGGGAACTTTGGAATGGGTAGGGGAGTAGGTGGCTGCTTTGTGGCCTCTGGAGATGTTCCTGGGCCTGGGAGTGGGGTTGGGTTTGGGGACCTCTTGAGGGCAGCCCTTGAGTCTCCCAAGCAGCCATGCTCTCGGTGGGCGAGCTGACCCTTCCACTCCCACAGACCATCGTCCATATCTTGGGGTCCTCAAACAAGAAGAAGCTGCAGCAGATGAAGTGTGAGCTGCAGGAGTGGAAGGAGAAGGAGGAATCCAAGATGAGCGGTAAGAATCCATGCAAAAAGCTTCCTGACCTTCACCTGGCCCCCTGGGGAGGTCACCTGCAGGGCACTCGCCTTGTACCTGCTGTCCCGGTGCCATCAGGCCCATCACTGCCCTTCTTGGGCAGATGGAGTTGCAAATAGCTTGCCTTGGAGCATTCAGCACTCTCGGGTCCCATGTGTCTTCATATTTATGGACACACTCTGTCATTACAGCTACCCGTGAAGCAGGGAATATTCTCCCATTTTACAGATGAGGAGACTGAGGCTAAGAGAAGTGAAGTAGCCTGCTGAAGGTTGCACAGCGGGGAGCCAGAGTCCAATTGAAGCCCGCCTCTCTTTCCTGCCAGGGTCGCTCTGGGGGCCAGTGCCTGGGCCAGGCCCCAGGCCTCCCAGCGGTTATCCTGCTGAGCCCGTGGCTTCTTGTCCCTGAGCAGAGGGACGGTGTGTCAGTCAGCCTTGGAGACTGGGGACGCCCTCCAAGGAGAACGGCAGGAGAGACTTTGTTTTAATCCTGCTGTGGCTGTGTGGTGGGTGCCGGTGTCAGCCCATCTCCCTGGGCTTGCTGTGTTGGAGGTGTGCGTATGAGGAGACTGAAGGCCAGAGAGGGGTAGACTTGGTGAGGGTCACGGAGCAGGTCCCAAGCAAGCTGGGATGAGTCTCGGAATCTGGCACCACCTTAGTTTCTTTCCTGCCCTGTTTTGCCTCTTCTGTGGGGGTAAAAGACTCTCCAGGGCTTTGACTTTTCACCACCTCGCAGCCTGGTGTGAGCTCGCTGCAGCCCAGAACCCAATCCACTGGCCAAGGAGAGCTTTGCCTCCTTGGGAGGGGGTCTTTGAGGGAGGATCCTGCCTCCTGTTCCTCCTGACCTCGGCAGGCCTGAAGCAGCAGGTGGAGCAGCTGAACACCAGGATCAAGAAGACACAGGAGGAAGTGAACTTCCTGAGCACTTACATGGACCACGAGTATCCTGTCAAGTCGGTCCATATTGACAACCTTGTGCGTCAGCTGCAGCAGGTGAAGGACAATCAGCAGGTAGGTGAGCCCCTGGCTTTGTCCTGTTGGACCAGGGGGGAGGCAGGGCTGGTGGCCAACATGCTCCTGGTGGCCCCCAGGATGAGTTGGATGACTTTAATGAGATGCGCCAAATGGTCCTGGAGTCTTTGTCTAATGAGATTCAGATGAAGAGGAAAAAGCTTCTGAGCTCTCTGGTGGTGGTGAGTAGCCAGCGGCTGCTGTGAGCGCCCAGGCCCTCCGTCCAGTCCGGCTTTCTTCCCCATCCGCTGCCTCCAGACCGCTCTGCCCCCGCCAGCCTTTGTCGCACATTGCTGCCCAGGGAGGGGCCTGTGGGGGCCAGATGCTCCTTCATTCACAGAAAACCCAGCAACCGCATGAGGAGGTTCTTCTGCAGAAGACGTGTGAGAACCATAACATGGCGAAATATGTGGACAAGTTCCGAGAAGTGAGTGGACAAGGACGGTGATGGTCCCTCTGCGTGGGAGCAGAGGGTGGGCAGCCCCCAGGACCCGTGGGTGTTAAGCTTGTCCTGATCTGCTGCTCAGGAGGTCTTGGGAGTCTGGTGTTGGCCTTTCTCCTTGCTGGTGCCATTGCCGTCACTTGTCATTCATCAGAGAAGGGGGTTTGTGGTGGCCTAGGCCTTGCCTTGTAAACTGTCATCAGTGGGCATGACCCTTTAGTGACATCACCAAGCATCGCCTACTCAACCGTCATTTTCCTGTCCCTAGTCACCCCCTATCTTCACCCCTTAATTCTTGTCTTGACCATCACCCATTGCCTGGTTAGTGACCGCCATCACCACCCTCTTCGTCTTCATCACCTTGCACCTGTGTCAGTCATGTCTGTGAGCGGCCTCCACCATCCCCCCGGCCCTCATTCACCTTCATTATCAAGCACTGCCCCCCGCTCGGCAGTGTCTCCATTCCCTGCGATGCCCTCGCCTTTCTTAGGACCATCCAACATGGTCACTAACTCGTGAGCCAGCCCCGTCCTGCCAGAGCGGCCCCTCTCTGGAGTCCCGGGGACAAAGCCCAGGCCATTTCTCTAAGTGTCTTTAGATTTTGTCCATTTTGCCCTTTTCTCCCTTTGATTGAGGGGTACCTGGCTTCTCAGTTCCCCCTGCTGTTCCTCTCTCAGTTTGTCAACCAGTTCGAGCAGGAAATACACAAATTAAGGGCTGAGGTGAAGCAGCTCCAAGTCCAGATCCGGGAGCCCCGAGAGATCGTGTTTGCGGACGTTCTGCTTCGGAGACCCAAGTACGTGGTCATTTTGCAGCTGCCTCAGCCTAGCCGGGAACACGTTCCTTTTGCTACCTGTGTGGAAGGAGTAATGCCTGTCACTTCCCAAGCACAAGCATGTGCCTGCATGATCTCCTTTAATCCTCCCACAGTGACTGAGGTTGGATTCTTACCCCGCTTTGGCCAGTGGGGGAACTGAGGCCCACCTGGGATGTGTCACATAGCGAGCTGCACAGGTACCAACTGGAGGAGTGAGGCTCTGAGAGGAGAAATAGGATGCTCAGGGTGACACGGAGCCAGGTTTCCAAACGAGTCATCCGACTCCAAAAAGAGTGTTCGACCTGAGGGCGCCCAGCATGGTAGAACTGAGTTCCTGCTTCCTCTTGACCTTAGATCTCTGTAGGGGAACGTCAGTCCTGCCTAACCCATTCCTTTTTCATTTTGCAGTGTGTGTGTGTGTGTGTGTGTGTGTGTGTGTGTGTGTGTGTGTGTGTGTGTGCACAGGCGCATCCTTACACAGCTGCGCTGTGAGCTGGCAGATGTGTTTTGGGATGGGGCTCCCCCAATAAGTACCCGTGTTCTAAGGAGCAGGGCTCCCCTGAGGACATGCCCTTGCTACTCTAACTCTGGTGCGCCTATTGGCCTCTCACACTCCGTCTTTGCTCTTTCCTGCCAGGTGCACCCCGGACATGGATGTTACCCTCAACATCCCTGTGGAAGAGCTGCTACCCTTCTAGATGGCAGGGCCATGGCCGCCTTTCCTTCCCTGCTGTCTTTCCTACCCCTGGAGCCTTGGATCATCTCCTTCCAAGACCACATGCCCATTTAGAACCTCCTCGTCTGTCTCCTTCCCTCCCTCCTTCCCTCCTTGTTTCGGTTTGGTGCTGCTACTTGGGCTGGGTGGGAATTTCCAGTCAAGTCTACAATTTCTTTTTACCAATAAATCTGGAGTTGCATTTGCTCTTTGCCAGTGCCTGGGAATTCCCAGGCAGGCCTTGTAAGAAGATGTGGTAGGAATGGACTTTGTCTTAACGTAAGAGCAGCTGTGCCGTCTGCACCTAGAACTCAAAACTTCTCAAGAAGTGCCACACTGACCCCCTGCCTGAATCTCCATGACTCTGTGGCTCCGACTGCCCCCTACCTGGTGCAATGGAAGCTCAGGTTCCCCCCCAGTTTGTGGCCAGACCTGTTAAGACCAGTGCCAGGTAGAGGGGAGACTTCTTGAATTTGATGCTCTTGGGAGCTTGCTGGGCCTTCATTGCGGGTGACCATCTCTCTTCTAGTCCAACTGCCTGCCCACTGCCTCACCCCAGCTGTGTGTGGACGTGAACGCAAACTGATGCTCAGGTGCACAGTGAGGCACAGTTCCCCACCCCATACCCTTCTGTGGTGGACTTGGAACCCAGACCCCGTTTCGAGCAAGGACTTGTTGCCCCAGTTACTGGGAGCGCTGTGGTCGCAGCTGTCAGGCCCCTCAGGGTTTGCCTGGGCTGCAGAAAGCAACCTTTTTACTTTCCCACAAGGGTTCCAATTTCCCCATATCCTCATTTATACTGTCACTCCTTTAAAAAAAAAAAAAAACCCAACACAACAATCCTAATAAGTATGAAGCAGTATCTCATTGTGGTTTTGATTTGCATTTCCCTAATGACTAATGATGCTGAACATCTTTTCATGGGCTTATTTCAAAGAATCTTGTGTGTGACTAAGTACTTAGAACTTTTCATATTTCTGAGATACTTATTTGGGAAAGTTTGTGCAGCCAATTTCTTAGCATTTTCTCCAGAGCATTTTTAAAAAAAAGATATTATTTATTTTTAGACAGAGGGGAATGGAGGGAGGGGAAGAAACATCAGTGTGTGGTTTGCCTCTCACATACCTGCTACGGGTGACCTGGCCTGCAGCCCAGGCATGTGCTCTGGCTGGAAATCGAACCAGCAACCCTTTGGTTTGCAGGTCAGTGCTCAATCCACTGAGCCACGTCAGCCAGGGCCAGAGCATGTTTTCCTAACAGCAAATCTCTTAATGTTAGCATCCTTTGCCATTTGGATAGCTCGAGTATTTCCAGAACCATCAAGTTCTGCTTGCTTTGGGTTAACAGTTCTTTCATCAATTTCTCTCTCCTTGCATTTTTACTATAAGCGGCAAGAAACCAGGCTTCACCTGCAGCACTTTTCTTAGAAATCTGCTCAGCTGGATATTCAGGTTCATGGCTTGTAAGTTCGCCTTTCCACATAGCAGGACACATTCCCCTAAGCCACTAGATGGCAAGATCCCCTTGCCTCCAGTTTCCAGTAGCATGTTGCTCACTGTCTTCTGACTTCCCACCAGGATCACCTTTAACATCCACATTTCTACTAATAGTCTATAAACGAACATTTCATTGGCAGCTTCAGTTCCCCTTTGCCACGTATTGTGTGGTATTGACAGGTTCCAGCAGTCAGGATGCGGACTTCGAGGGGCGTTATTCTGCCTCCTGCACTTCTCTAGCCGCATCACACTTTCTTCTGCAGAGAAGCCCCCTTTTCTCCATACTAGGGGACTCTCGTCCCCAAGGGCCACCCAGCACTCAGGCAACCTTTGGGGGCCTTGGAACCTTGGGTCACATCTGGGGTACCGTTTCTTCCCTTTTTGTTCTGCAGCAACCTAAGTTCCCAATAGAGACAGGAATTCGGCCCAGATGAACCCTGTTCAGACAGGCTCGACAAATAGAGCTTGTTTTCCAGAAGCGTCACCCTTGCCTGTCCTCTCATGAACAGACAGAACCACCCTGGTGTGGGGGGGAGGAGCCCATCTCCCTGGTAGATGTGGCTCCAGAGGGTGGCTGGCCAATAAAACCTGATGGCAATGAGGATGAAAGATGGCCCGGTGGCCTCGTCCGTTTGGGTTGGGAATGCCCCATACCCATCCCAGGGGACACGGGAGCCCTGATAAATTTCAGCATAGCAAAAAGGCCATGCAATGGCAGCTCGGGGTCATGATCACTATGGCTGAATCCCAGCATTGTGGGTGCATGGGAAGGGGGCGGGGAGCGAGGGGAGTTACCCGTGGGTCAGCAGGAGTGTAGATCTGGGGTAACAGCACTTGCAGGGAGGGCCCAGGCCATACATTTGAAGATACTCAGTTTTAAGTTATTCTATCCACGACTCACTATCCACACCATAGTGTCTGGTAAGCTGGGTGCATTGCCTGCACCTCATGTGAAAGTTCAAAGTCATTATTAGCTATGAGTTGGCTCTTGTATCCTTGGAATTTTGGCAAAGCTTTTGTGCTTTAGGCAAATTAGGATCATCAGGATTCCAAATCAGCATATTTGGGGTCATGGTTGGGGGGGGCACTAGATTTCGAAAGTATCCCACGCTGTTACCTGTCCTTCGTCTGTCCACCCCCGCCCCCTTTACTGGAGCATTAGGGGACAGCAGGAGTGAGAACAAGCGGATGGGGATGTGGAGGAGGAGGGGAAAATCAGCTTGGTATTGCCTTTAATGGCAAGAACAGGTGTCTACAGAGCATTTTTGCTAAGGTGTAGAGTGCCCTAAAGGTGGGGAATTTAGCATAATAAGGGTTGTGAGCGGGCATAACCCAGGTACTGTTAGATAACCAGGCATTATTTTTAAATTTTGGTAGGGGATGTTGGAAAGTCCTATTCCGGTGCTCAGTCCAGCTAATCGAGTAAATGTAAGTTTCTTGTTCTAAGTCCCATCTCTGTGTATTTTGTGAAGCTCCCTGTTACTAATCTAGTTTAGCACACTAGTAGGAATTAGGAGGGTTTTGGTAACGTTCTGGGCACGGACGGAGTCACACAGGGTCCCGTAGGTGCCTTGCATTAAGCCACTGTGTCGACTTTGGCGTGGGCATACCGAGTATAACCAGGAGATGGCGGTAAAGGGCAAATAAAAGGAACCTGTCAAGGACTTCAAGGTCCGTCTCCTCGGGAATGGAATGGATCGTCAGCTTGTAAAATTCACAATTGGAGACCATCATTTTGGCTATTAGTGTGCAAGTGGGAGGTCTCTGTTTTGCTTCCATTGCTATTCCTTGCTCCCTGTCCGCCTGAGCTGGCTTCCAGCCTCATCTCACCATTCTCCTGCATTAGTCCCATGGGCCTTACTCCCGCCGAACAAGCCCCTTTCCTGCTCGGCCTTTGCAGTGGCCAGTCCACTGATCTGAATACTATTCCCCAGGTCTTCGTGCAGCTGAGTCGCCATGCCCTCTTAGTTCAAGTTTCTGTTCTCAGGGAGGTCTTGCCTGACCACCGTTTCTAAAGTAGTTCTTGCCCATGCCTCTCCATCACATCACTGTTGTATTTTCTTTAGAGCAGTGGTGACCATCTGATTGCACATTCGTTTTGGCCAGGTGTGTTTGTCATCGGAGTCCCCCGACCATAATGTAAATTGCATGAGTGTAAGCCATTTGTTATACTTGTTCATTGCTACTATAGTGTAGAGAGCAGGATCTGGCACACAGGCGGTGCTCAGTAATTATTTATTAAATCATTGAATGGGTGAACTGGTTCTGTCTATTGGAAAGCTAGGTTTCAGCAGTGACACTTGCATTGCCATGGAAACAAAGCCCCCACTTTAGGAAATGATCCGATGATGGGCCAAAAAAAAAAAAAATGCATGGCTACTGTCCTGCATTATGGGACTCTCGCCAGTCTGGGAGCCTGTGATGACAGGTCATGGGTGCCTGGCCAGCCCTCCCATCCTTTTCTTTGAGTATCTATATTTTAAATTTTTATTGAATTAATTGGGGTGACATGGGTTGATAAAATTATATAGGTTTCAAGTGCACAATTCTGTAATATATCTTCTGTATGTTGTGTGTCCACCACCCAAAGTCAGATCTCCTCCTGTCACCGTTTATCCCCTTCACCTTCTACCTCCCCGCACCTCCTTTCCCTCTGGTAGTCACTGCACTGTTCTCTGTGTCAATGAGCTGTTTTTTTTTTCTTTTTTGCTTAATCCCTTTATCTTTTTCACCTAGCCCCTCCCATCCCCTTCTTCTCTGACAGTTGTCAATCTGTTCTCTGTATTTATGAGCCTTTATTTTATTGGTTAGTTTACTTTATTGGTTAGTTTAGTTTATTGGTTAGTTATTGTAAATTGAATTCCACATATGTGTGAAATCCTATGGCATTTGTCCTGCTTTGACTGGCTTATTTCATTTAGCATAATACTCTCCAGGTCCATCCATGCTGTTGCAAAACATAAAATTTCTTTCTTTTTTATGGCTGTGTAGTATTCCATTGTGTAAATGTACAACAGCTTTTTTATCCACTCATCTGTTGATGGGCACTTGGGCTGCTTCCAAATCTTGGCGATTGTAATTAACATTGCGATGAACATAGACGTACACATGTTCTTTCAAGTTAGCGTTTTTGGTGCCTTTGGATATATTCCCAGAAGTGGGATCACTAGGTCACAAGGCAGTTCCATTTTTTAAAATTAATTAATTAATTTAGTACTTTATTTTTATTGTTTACACCATTACAGATGTCCCCGTTTTCCCTCCCTTTGCCCACCTCTACCCAGCCCTCGTTCCCACTTTCCTCTGGCCATCGCCACACTGTTGTCTTTGTCTGTGAGTTATGCATGTATGTTCTTTGGCCAGTTCCTTCACCTTCTTTTATCTACTCCCCTCTCCCCATCCCCTCTGACAGTTGTCAGTCTAGTCCATGTATCCATGCCTCTGTTTCTCTTTTGTTTGTTGGTTTATTTTGTTCATTAGATTCCACATATAAGTGAGATCATTTCTGCCTTATTTCATTTAGCATACTACTCTCCAGTTCTGTCTGTGCTGGTGCAAAAGGTAAGAGTTCCTCCTTTTTTAAGGTCATGTGTTCCATTGTGTAAATGTACCACAGCTTTTTTATCTATTCATCTATTGATGGGCACTTGGGCTGTTTCCAGATCTTGGCTGTTGTAAATAGTGCTGCTATGAATATAGGGATGCATGTGTTCTTTCAAATTGGTGTTTTGGGATTCTTAGGGTATATTCTCACAAGTGGAATCACTGGGTCAAAAAGAAGTTCCGTTTTTAATATTTTGAGGAACTCCATACTGTCTTCCACAGTGGCTGCACAAGTCTGCATTCCCACCAATAGTGCAAGAGGGTTTTCTTTTCTCCACATCCTCACCAACACTTGTGTATTGATTTACAAGTGTGAGGTGATAGCTCATTATGGTTTTAATTTGCATTTCTCTAATTAGTGATGTTGACCATCTTTTCATATGTCTATTGGCCATCTGTATATCCTCTTTGGAGAAGTATCTCTTCAGGTCTTTTACCCATTTTTTAATTGATTGATTGTTTTTTGGGGTGTTGAGTTGTGTAAGTTCTTTATAAATTTTGGACATTAACCCCTTATCAGATGTATCATTGGTGAACATGTTCTCCCATTCAGTGGATTGTGTTTTCAGTTTGTTGATGGTTTTCTTTGCTGTGCAAAAACTTTGTAGTTTGATGTAGTTTCATTTGTTTATATTTTTTCTTTTGTTTCCCTTGCCCAAGAGTATATATCAGAAAAAAAATATTGCTATGAGAAATATCTGAAATTTTATCATTTATGTTTTCTTGTAGAATTTTTTATGGTTTTGAGTCTAACATTTATGTCTTTAATCTATTTAAAAAATTTATTTATTGATTTATTTTTAGGGAGAGGGGAAGTGAGGAAGAAAGAGAGGAAGACAAACATCAATGTGTGGTTGCCTCTTGTGTGCCCCCTACTGGGGACCTGGCTGGCAACCCAGGCATGTGCCCCGACTGGGAATTGAACTGGCGATCTTTGGTTTGCAGGCTGGCACTCAATCCAGGGAGTCACACCAGCCAAGGCTATCTTTAATCCATTTTGAGTTTATTCTTGTGTATGGTGTAAGAAGGTGGTCTAGTTTCATTTTTTGCATGTTATCTGTCCAATTTTGCCAGCACCATTTATTGAACAGAGTTACCTCTCACCTTCACAAAGGTGTGTCCCAGTGTTGAACATTACAAGAGTGTTTTGTGCAGCTTTTTTCCTGGTTAGATTGAACCTGCAAATTGTCCCCTGAGAATACATCGGCAGCTAATGCCCCATCTATTTTCCCTTCCCCGCACCCCTACGGGAGCAGTGCCCAATTACCTCCGTCTCCTGTGAAAGTTCATCATTCTTATTAGCTCTGAGTTGGCCCAGTGCCCACGGAGTTTAGGCAAAGCTTCTGCCTTAGGCAACTTAGGATGTGCATAGGGGAGATAAATAAGGGAGGTAAAGGGAGGTGGAAAGTCAGATCTGAGCCGCACTCTCGGTGCTCAAAGTGGTGGTTTGGTTATTAATAGCATCTTGGGGCTTGCGTGGATTTTTGTTAGTAGTGGCATATTCAGATATAGATTAAAATGAATGTTTAAATAACTATATAAAACTTACATAGATTTGCATAATTATGGGTAGAGTCATTTTGAACAAGTCAATGAAAACACTGGTATAACAGCGACTAAACAATTTTTTGTTTAAACGTTTACTGTAAAAACAATTCTAAATTAAAACCCAATCTGAACACATAGCGCTCATGGCCCTGAGTCATTCTTGAGAACTGCAGGGTGTACTCCCTCAGAGCGCACCTCGGTTTGACTCTGGACTCCTGTCCCTAAGCTGGCTCTTGGCTTTGATTTGTTGTTTCATGAAGGAAAAAAAATAGGTACTTTCAGACAAGCAACTGGACTTGTGACCTAGAACACTGAAACACAGCCAGAAATTTTAGGATGGTCCTTGGCTTCATAGCTCATCTCTAAGTTTCTGGGGACACAGAGTGTTCTTGATAGGGGTAGCTTGCTCTCTGTTTGTGATGGACATGTGTGGCTTTTGCTATATAGCATCTTCTCCAGTCTTTGATAACAATTCCCAAATTTCCATTTGGAGCACCCACTCCAGCCCCATTCTCAGTTCACGAGGAAGCTGATTCTATTTCTGAAGTTGGGGCTGGTGTTTATATTCAAGATTAAGGCAATCAGAGCATTCCATCTCCCCAGCTGCTGATTGGTTCAAAAATGCACACGTCACCTGAGTCAGGTCAGTCAGGCTCGTGAGGCTCAGGCTGGGGCTTCTAATTGTGCGATGGAGGGGCATGGACTCTTTCCCACTGGATTTGGTATTGGAGTTGATGTGTTCTTGTAGTTGCTTGAGGCATTACGTATAGCCTGACAATGAAGCCAATACGGAAGAAGGTAGCCTGTTGCCACTGCAGGTGAAATGTAGATGGCTCTTAATGATATCATGTGAGCCCAGACCAGCTGCCCTTGAAGATCGTTCTTGGACTTTCATTACATAGCCAATAAATTACCTGAAGAGCCTTGACTGATGGGTAAATCACTTTCTTTTGTAATTAAGCCTGCAATTTACTTTGAAATACATAAAGAAAATAAGATGACTTGATAACATCAAGAAGATTTTCTAAGGTTTGCATTCTTAAGCAAAGGAGATGCATAAGCTTAAAGCATCTTTTTCATTTCTCAAAATATATGAATGAATTCTGGAAATGTAGCTTCTTGGCTATTAAATTCTGTGATTAATTCAACCAACATGACCTGCCCAGTCTGTGACAGTGCTGGGTGCTGTCCCTAAATATTTCTGTTTGCTAAATTGGCATGCCTACCTAGCTCAATCGGAATGTCCGCATTCTCATGAAGAAATGAGCAATTCCCACCACTCCAATCGTTTCAAATTCGGATTATTCTGATATTTTGTTGCATCAGTGAAAATAATCACCTTGTTAACCATGGCAGTCAGGGATTGCTTCATGGGTGTGTGACCTGTGCAGTCACCCAGGTCGCCATACCCTGTTGGGTTTAGGATCCTACTGTGATGAAGTGGGAAGTACATCAAACGCAATTGTCAAGTGTAATGGTTGCCGTAAGGAAAAAGCACTTGTGGCAGTGAATTGTGAGTGGACCAGTCACTCTTTTCATGAAGTAACATTTTTACTTGAATGAATGACTATGGCTGTCCAGACTTTGGTGTTTGCTAGACAGCATTCTTTTTTTATATTTTTATTTTATATATTTTTTTTATTTTTAGAAGTGGTCCACCTGAGCCAGTTACTTAAGGAAAACAGCTCATAGTATTTTTGGTAATGATAAAATTCCAAGTGTATCCACTGCTATGAGTTTGAAGCTTCTCAGGTTTTAAAGACTTTTCTGATAAGTGGGGATATTAATGAATGTGATATTTTAAGATTGTATAATGAAATATCAAAATATGGAAGATCAGTATGACTCTGTGAATCAAAATTTTCTAAGGAACCAGTGCAGGAAGTGACCAAATTATGGATGGGGAACAGATCCATTTAAAGAACAAAATAGGCCAATGCATTTTAATGTGACAGTATACAAGTAATTTCTTTGACATGGTTTCAGATTCCATGTTGCAACTAACCTTTAAGAAACTACCACATGTTTGGGTTTTGGTGTAATATCGAAGAAGACTATCCACAAATATTTGAGGAGGCTATTATTCAATAAAATACTCTTCCCTCTTCCAACTACACATATTTCAACCATAACAACATATGGCAGCCAAATGAATACAGAAACAAGTATGAGAACACTGCTGTCTTCCATTAAATCTATGAGATTTGCAGAAATAAAAGCAAAGCCACTTTTTCTCATTCAATTTTTCAAAATATATTTTTCATAATAAATATGTTAGCATGTAATGAATTTATTCTGCTATTTTAAAATCAATAAAGAAATATTTAAAATTTCTTAGTTTTAACTTAAAATGTAGTGATTATTGATAGATCTAACTCACATAAACAAAAGCTCTCTTAGGTCCTCAATAGTTTTTTAAGAGTTTGCAGGGGTCCAGAGACCAAACGTACTTGAGACCTGCTGCCCTAGCTCATCCTGACTGATAGAATTTTAAGTTTTAGCTACATTGTTTAACTCTCCTTTCTTTTGTTCATTTATGTATTCATTCAACAAATATTCAGCATCATTACATGCCACTTATTCTAGGCCCTGGGGTTTCAGCAGTGAACTAAAGACATGAGACTCTTCACCTTTATGGAGTTTACATTCTAGAGTGTTAGGGAGGAACAAAAAATAAACAAAATAAATATATAACATATCTAACATACTAGATAGTGTTAAGTGTGGAGAATAATATATTTGGAAAATCTGTGGAGAACAATATAACGGATAAAAAGGGTATTCAACTTTATTTTACCCTATTTTATATAGATTTTTACTTACTTTTAGAGAGATGGCAAGGGAAGGAGAAAGAGGGAGAGAGAAACACTGATAGGCTGCCCCCTGCACTGCACGTCCCCAACCAGGGACTGGCTCACAACCCAGGCATGTGCCCTGACGGGGAATCGAACTGGTGACCTTTTGGTTTGCAGGATGATGCCCAGCCCACTGAGCCACATCTGTCAGGGCAAGGGTGTTCAGTTTTAAATAGGACAGTCAGGGAAGCCTCACCTAGGTGACATTTGATGGAAGTCCTGAACAAAGCAAGGAAGGGAACCATGTGAACGTTCAAGGAAAGGTCCCTTCAGCAACAAGGAATACGGTGCAAAGGCTCTGGGCAGGAGCGCACGTGGGGCAGACTCAGAATGTCCAGGGAAACTGCGCAGCTGGATTGCTGTGTTGCAGTCAGCACTATAGGGTAGATGTGGATCCTAACTTTTTATCTCGTGTAATTGAGTGGATGTAAGCTATTTTGCTGGGTAATTTTATTGGTATCATCCTGAGAATGTGACCTAAAATGCTTATTTATTACTCACATTTTTAATGATTACTCATTATCTCAGACAAGTAGGTTATGTCCTTATGAGGATTTGCCCCTTAGATCTGTGAGGCAAGTGGGAGCAGATACAACATTTAGAGTCATTAAAATCTTTTAGATAGAGGGGTCTGGCACAAATAACGCCCCTTGTTTTTATTACAAAATCATAAGCATGTAGTTCTGTAACATAACAATATCCCACTCAAGCACACCGTATGACATCTTAGGTGAAATGTTCAAGTTGCTGTCCATCTTGTGGGAGATAATCATGTACCCTGCCAACCACACACCATGGCGTTACTTCTGCCAGACCTGGTATATATGTTACAGTTGGAAGAACGTATTCATTCATTCCTCCATCCAACATGTACTATTTGTCAAGCCCTGTTCTAGGCCCTTGAGCTATATCTGTAAACAAAACAAAGATTCCTGCCGTTGGGAAGCTCAACTATTAAGTAAAGGGAGGTAGAAAATAAGCAATTAACACCACAAGTAAGTGAATTATATGCTGTGTTAGAAGGTACATGTTGGAGAAACCTATGACCTTGATTGTGGTGATTGTTTCTTTCACGGGTGTATCTTATTGCCCAATCCATCAAATTGTATACTTTAAATATCCACAGTTTTTTGTACATCAATTATACCTCAATGATATGATTTTAAGAAAAAGAAACTGATAAGTGTCATGGGAAAAAGGCAGAGTACGGAATTCTTTTAATTTTTACACATAAATACATAATCAAAAACTATTCTTGTAGTGATCAAATGAAATTTCTTTTTAAATTTTGTGGTAAATGCTCCTTTACTTTTAAATTTATTATTATTTTTAAAGATTTATTTATTTATTTTTAGACAATGGGGAAGGGAGGGAGAAAGACAGAAACATCAGTGTGTGGTTGCCTCTCACATGCCCCCTACTGGGGATCTGGCCTGCAACCCAGGCTTGTGCCCTGACTGGGAGTTGATCCTTGGCTCACAGGCTGACACTCAATCCACTTAGCCACACCAGCTAGGGCTTTACTTTTAAATGTAAACTTACAGAATCTACTTAGACCGTAACCTAAGAAGATGGATGTGGTCACTGATGATTACCTGGGCAGTTTTTTCTGTTATGTCTAGATACTTTTGGTGCCCATTATTTGACTTTTCTTCACAGAGCAGAGGTTAGGAGACTGTAACTGTCTCTATTTCTTATATTTTTTGGTGTTAGTTGTGATAACATTAGTTCATATAACATTTCAATTCAGCAGCTCAACCTACTAGTTTACTTCTCACATACACCCAATCCATAGAGTGAGGAGTGGTTTGCTCCTTCACGAAGTTGGAGATCCAAGCTGATGGAGGCCCTGCCGTCTCCAACGTGTGGCTACCAAGGTCACCCTGGGTGTTACTATCGCCCTGAAGGCTGTTCAATGAAAGAGAGTGGGATATTATGCAGACGGATTTTACAGGTCACCATGAAGGAACATAAGCATTTCCACCTACATGCTATTGGCCAGAAAGAACTCAGTCACATGACCCTGTTAATTGCAAATATGTCCACGAGATGTAGTCCAGCAGTGTACTCAGGAGGGAAAGAAATTAGTCTCGGTGACCAGTTAAGCTGGTTCTGTCACTTCTCCTATGGGAAAAGATCATTGTCATATTTTTAGTAGGGAAAAGGGGCAATGTGTTTCTTCTGTTCTAGAAGCTGTAATCTCACATTTAGCTGCCTGTGGCCAAGACTGTAACTGGAGACACTGAGACATGGATTTGATGACATTTCATACGTCAGAAGCTGCAGGCGCTAGTATTCCCATGGTAAAAGGCTTGTTGGTTTTTCCTTGGAAAAAAAAAAATGAGTACCCAAAGTAATGGTTACAATTTAAAATTTTATCCAAATATTAAAGTTTTCAATTACTTTTTTCTCTTTTCTGACTTTTCTCATTCTTCTCACTTATGACCTGTATGACAATCTTAAATCTTAGTTACTACTCCCCTTAATAATATTAAAATAACCTTAATATTACTTATATTGACATATCAAAGAAAATGTTTAAGTTGTAACATTATTTAAAACAAAAACAATCTTAATTAAAAACAATTAAATCTAACAAGCATATTATTAAGATACTATCTACAATGTACTATTTTATGGACTTTAGAAAAGTCAGGACGTTCACTTTTAGACTTACATAAACACTGGGATAAGAGTATACCCTTTTCTTTTAATTTTTTAATAATTTGATAGCTTTAGAATTAAATTCCAATTTAAACAAGTCTTTAGCTATATATACATGGGTACTTATTGTATTGTGTTAAAGTCTCAAAAGGCATTTTAAAATAGCAGAAAATATAACATGTCAATGCAAGTAATGTTAAGAGTTACTAGAAAGTTAAATCTACTCAGAAAGTTTTAGTGGAATTTCAGTTTACAAATTTTTATAGTATAATCTGCATATGTGAACCAATTTGTAAGTCATTAGTTCATATAATCAAAAAAACACTTTATCTGGAAATCTCTGTTAGATTATCATGGTGCATAACAAATGGCCACAGAGCTAGCAGCTTCGAACACCACACTCATTTATCAGCTCACAGTCTCCGGTCAGTAGTCCCGTCGGGCTTGGCCGCTATGCTGAGGGTGTCACAAGTCTGAAATCCAAGTGTCAGCTGGGTTGGCCTTTTATCTGGGGGCCCTGGGAAAGAGTTGGCTTCCAAGCTCATTGAGGTTGTTGGCAGAAATCAGTCCCTGGTGCAGGGCTAAAGTCTCCATTTCCCTTCGGGACTGCTTTCAGCTTCTGGAGGCCACCCACATTCTTGGACATGGGTCCCCTCTATGTTCCAGCCAGCAAGGATGCATCAGATCCTTGTCTTGCTTCAAATCTCTCTGACTCCTGCCAGCAGGCAGAGAAAACTCTGCTTCTAAAGGGTTCCCCTGATTGGGTTAGGCCCGTATGGATAATCTCTCTCTTTTATGGCCAGCTGACTTGAGACTAATTGTATCTGCACATCCCCTTCACAGTAGTACTTGGATCAGTGTTTGACTAACCAGGGGACAGGAATCTTGAAGGTCACGGTGGTGCTGGGGGCCAATGTTAGAAGTTTGCCTACCGCAAAGCCCATGTTTACGTTACACTTATATGTCCTCATATTTCTTATTTATTGATTTCTAATATGTCCTCAAGGTAATGGAAATCTTCTGCTTAATAGAAAGGCAAAAGGAAATTAAAATGTATATAGACAGCTTTGCTTTGCTTTAATAAAAAAGCTCATTAAAAAATAAAGTATGCCATGTCTGTATTTTCAAAATTTTCTGCATTATGTAATCAATGCACCATTATAACAGAACTGAAGCATGTCTATTCATTTTCTTAAAGCAATTACATTTACAACTATGTACCAACGGATATTTTTATGTTTGCTATTTGGTAATTTTAAGTATTAAGATGACAAAACCCAGTGTTATGGACCAAATGTTTCTGTCTCCCCCAAATTGACATGTGCTAGTTCGCGAACTCGGGAGTTCCCGGGGTGAAATCTGAAGCTGGACCCCTGAATAAGGAGGGCTGAAAGGAAGACGCAGACCACTTCAGGTTGGTGGGTGGCAGTTTTATAAGCAAGGGAACTTCCACAGGAGACTTGTCTTGGTGGGGGACGGGGAGCTGTAAGATCACATCTCCACCCCTACCAGCCAGAATCTTAAATATTTACATAGAGGCTTTAATGGGACGCAGTCACATACACAGTCCAGATGGTCTCAGTAACACATGGCTCTTCCAAGGCTTCCTTGAAAATGGCTCCCGCTCTGCTACCAGGAGCCGGTGTATGTTCCGAGGACAGGGCAGGAGGAGCCGCTGATTGCCTGGGCCCAGTTCTGGGGTGGAGCTGTGGTCGCGTCCTCTGGGTGAGCATGCGTCCCCTCTCCACCTTGCGAGCGCCCAGAGAAAAGACGGCCAGCTACGCGCCAGAGAGTGAGCACTCACCGTAAACCCACCCTGCCAGCACCTTGATCCAGGACTTCCAGCCTCCATAACTGTGAGAAAATATACTTTTGTTGTTTAGGCCTCCCAGTCTATGGTGTTTTGTTATGGCAGACCAAGGCACTGAGAAATATTAAAATTTACAATCTGATTATTTTATACATTTTATTATTTGCCTTTAAACTTGGAAATAAGAATAATTATTAAAGTTTAAAAATCAATCTTCATATAGATTTTCTTAGCAGAGTGGTGGTTTTATTCTTTGCAGCTTAACAACCAAGGCCATACGATGTATTTTTCAAAAAAGGAAAAGAAACATTTTATTTTTAAAAACCTCAGGATTTCAGCCTTAGAAAATAATGTCTCGAAAGAAGCCACTGTGCCATTTCTCTGGGCATAATGCCATAGTAAATACATTATTTTATCAATTTCATCACTTGCTGCCAATTTGAAGTTTTGATAACACACAAGTTCAATTTTCCCTGTGAATACGATTATACTTAAAGATAGACTATTAAGGGCAATTTAATTTAATAATAGCATTTTGGTTTCATTGATTAAAATTCCTATTGAAGTGGGTCAATAGCACAGTCTCTTAACATATTTCACTCCTCTGTCTCCCCTCCCTCTTCTTTTTTTGTGGCCAAGTATACAATCATCATATAATTATCTTGAAATAACAAGATTCAAAATTGTTTTTCTTCTTTGCAAGAGAATAAAAAAACTAGCCAAGAAATAGGGGCAGGCTAAGCACATACCTATTAAAATAGTTATTGAGTTTGCACACGTTTAAAGCTCTTTTTTCATCTTTTGAAGCATTACATGCTTGTCACAATGACTATTTCAGTTAAGATTTAATGAGAACAGGAGAGGAAAAGAGAAGGAAAAAAAACATTCAGTTTTTTCATAGGAGAATTGTTTACTTAAGTTATATGTAGAAGTTTGTTATAGCTCTTCAGAGCTTATGTTTTAATATTTTATATTAGCATTTTATTTTATGAAGGCCAAATTTGTATAAATTAAAAGTTCTCTGTTGTGATATATTGAAGCAATTTTTCCTGTGATACAAAGGAGATCTTTGTGATTGTACCTTTTACTTTTTAACTTCTAAAGTACAGTAAAATTGCCCCAGCTGGTGTGGCTCGGTTGGGCATCATTCTGGAAACCTAAAGGTCTCCGGTTCGATTCCGGTCAGGGCACATGCCTGGGTTTCAGATTAGTCCTAGGTCGGGGTGGAAGGCAGCCAGCCAATGTTTATCTCCTTCTCTTCTCCCTCCCTTCCCCTCTTTCTAAAACAAAAACAAAAACAAAAACAAAAAAACCCACAAGAAAATTGACTATATTTTGGGTGGATAGCTGTATGAGGTTTTGTTGTTTTTTTTTTGACTCTTGGTAAAAAAGTTTATTAACATAACATGGAATTACTTCAAATACAGACAAAACCAACTTTCTGTTCAAGTCTGAATATTTTCAATATATAAAAATGTAAAAGAAAAAAATTCTGACTCTTTATACTGCATTTTAATTTATTTTTTACCTTTAAAATAATTTTTGGCACCACAAGCTTCTGTAAAGAATAGAAGTGACAAATTTAAAACATGTGAATGTCTTTCCTAAGTGAGTTTTAACTACTACCAGAATGAGAATGCAGAAGAGGTCTGCCACCTCCCAGATTTCCCTTGGTATCCCTGACTACTGCGGAAAGAATTCTTCTATCTCTGGCCCAGGAAATCTAAGCCTGGCTGGCAGCCCATTTGAGCTGAGACAGGGAAAGAACTAGTTGTTTTAATAGGTGTGTTCTTTTTCTTTTTAAATTGAATTTTTCGGGCTGACATTGGTTCACAAAAGCATATAGGTTTCAAATGTACAACGCAATAAAACATTTGCACAATGTCTCTTGCACCCATCGCCCCAAGCAAAGTCTGTTTCTGTCCCCATTTATCCCCACTCTGCCCACCTCCACCTACCCTTACCCCCCCTTTCCCTCTGGCTGTCACCACACTCGTGTCTGTGTCTGTTTGTTATATATATACATATATATATATATATTTTTTGCTTAATCCCTTCACCTTCTTTCATCCAGCTTCCCAACGCTCTCCCCTCTGTTTCTATTTTGTTCATCAGTTTATTTTGTTCATTAGATTCCACATGTAAGTGAGATCATATGGTATTTGTCTTTGACGGGCTTATTTCGCTTAGCACAATAATCTCCAGGTCCACCCATGCTGTCGCAAAAGGTGTTCTTTCAATCCTGCCATTTTCATGTGGCTTTCATCTCGCCTATTGTCCTTGAATACAGCACTTCCTTTTTTGTATTTTCTACAGAGTAGACATTTAGTTCTCTTTATTAATTTATCATCTTATTTTGCTCTGAGTAAAGACTGTGCAGTATTTAATTTCTGCTTTTAACTTTATTTTTAAACATTTTGATTGCTACCTGAAACGTTGACTCTTCCATAGGTTTTTTTAAAGAAACGTTTATTTTTTTCTAGTCATGCAGAATGTTCTTTCTCTGCATTAATTACTTCAAGTTTGTTGATTGTTTAGTAGAAGTTCTCTATGTCCTTATTTCTCCCTTTTTGTATTTGATTTATTGATTTCTAGTAAATCAGAATCAGAATCAGAATATAGAATTGGAGGTCATTTACCTGGAAGAAATTTTAGGAGAGACATTCTGGCTGGGAGAACTTTTTAGGTGGAAATATTACCCACCTTTTTAGTGTCTTCTTAATTCTGTCTTTCTCCTTTCTCTGTGGATGAAGGGGATAAAAATGAAGCTCAGTGCCCTGCCCTCCCAGAGGTCCTGTCTCATCCTTTGATTGTTCACCATCGGTAGCACCACATATAATTTTGGGATTGTGCCTTGAAGAAACCTTTTTACCTAAATTTTATGTATCAATGTAACTGTTCCTTTTTATGATGATATTCTTTAATCAGTTATTTGGAGTAATAGAAGGCCAATAGAATGGCTATAAAATTTTTTGCCCCATGTATCCTGTGAATCCTTGATAGAAAGTGGGGGAGTAAGTGGAAAACCAGAAAATGCTTTGCCAGTTTGAGTTGTGATATGCTTCATAATGATCGTGTTTCTGTTAGAAAATTATTTTTTCTTGGTGATGTGTTTATTATAGAAACTTAGAAACATAAATAATAAATAGAAAACATTGTCCATAGTCCCATATCCTATCTTTTAGGGCCTCTTGCTATCAGAAATATGTTTATGGTGATAGAGAAATAATTTATTTGGAACCTCATGCTGTTTTCTAGAGAGCAAATAGCTGTTGACGGGTCTGGATGTCAAGATGTGAATAGGAGAAGCAGAGAGAGGGCAAAATGGCCGTCTTGTGACAAGGGGAAGAACTGGAGGTGGGTAGGTGGCAACTGGAGGGGAGTGAGTGGAGAAGTGACCGCAAGACCCAGGGCCTGTGGGCTGAGGGGCCAGTTGGTGAAAAAGAACCTGAAAATAAAACAAGAATATTTAAAGGGAACTGTTAGGAAGCCTTGCTGTGTGGTGGTGCTGCAGACTCCCACATCTCCCCGTGTGGTCCTCAGGAAAGCATTCGTTTCTCATGACTCTGTTGTGGAGTCGACCGTTTTGGAATGCTTTGCATTTTATTCTTTGAGTAGGGCATTGGGCAAAAATGGTACCCCAGCATTTTGGGTACCTTATAGTGTGTGTGCCTTTGTTATAAAATTGGGTAAACCGTATATATGATTTTAAAATTACTTTTTGAATTAATAACATGACTAGATTTATTCTATATGATTGAAGAAAGCTCTAAACTTATATTTTTAAAGGGATATATAGCATTCCACATTATGAATATATCTACTTCATTTAACAATCCCCTTATTTCTGGACATTTAGGTAGTTTTCAGTTTTTCACTATTTTAAAATATGTTGTTAGGACTATGCTTGAACATACGTTATTTTGTATATGGATTCTACTTATTTCCTCAGAATGTATTTATTCCTAATAGTAGAGTCTCTGAGCCAAAGAACATCACCATTTCTAAATTTTTAAAAAGTGTAGCTAAATGTCTTCCAGAATTTACCAGAAAGTCCTGAGTATGAGTGTCTGATGGCAAGAGTTGTTTCTGTTTATACCTTGTCAAACTTGGGTTTGCAAATCTTTTGAATTTCTGAAAATCTAATAGATAAAAATTGACATCCCATTGTAGTTTTATTTGCATTTATTTCATTACAAGTATAACAGAATTTTTTTTTTTGCCCATTTTTTTGGGCCATTTTAGTGGTTAAGTTGTGAGTTCACGTCAGATTCCTTTTCTACTAGAGGTTTCATGTTTCCCTGGATACTTTATGTTAACTTGTTATGTTTTTAGGGTATTAGAACACTTCATTATGTCTCAGTTTGTCATTTGTTTTTTTAACTATGATAGTTTAATTTTTCTGTTTCACTTTGAAGTTTATTTTAATAGCTTCTGTTGAGGTATAATTAACATTCAATAAACTGCACACATTTCAAGTGTAACATTCGGTAAGTTTTTTACTGTCATATATCTGTGCTAAGCTATCACTGTTCTCAAGGTAACGGTCATACCCATCGCTGCCACAGTGTCCTCATGCCCTTCCTAGTTCCTCCTGTCCCGCGTCTCTACCCACCCCTCACACCCCCAGGCAACCACGGATCTGCTTGCTGTCATTAGAGCTTGCTTTGAATTTTCTAGAATTTTGTATGAATGGAATCATACAGACTACATCATTTTGGGTAATTGGTTATTAAAGAAATGCAAATTAAAATCACAATGAGATACCACTACACACCTTTAGAATGGTTAAAATTAAAGAGCCTGGTCATCCGAAACGGTGGTGAGGATGAGGAGCAACTGGAATTTTCGTATGCTGCCAGTGGGAAAGTACAGTGATAGAACCATCTTGGAAGACAGTTGGGTATTTTCTTAAAAAGTTAAATATTCACCTACCATGTGATCCAATCATTCCACTCCTAGGTATTTAACTAAGAGAAATGAAAACACAGGTCCATACAAAGACTTGAACATGAACGTTAATAGACACTTTGTTTATAATAATCCCAACTGGGGACAACCCAAATGTCTATCACCAAATCAGCAGACAAATAAATTGTTTATTTATACAATGGAATAGTACTAATAAGTTAAAAAAAACTATTGATACATGCAAAAATACGAATACATTTCAAAATGATATCTTCTGACATATGGAAATTTAATATTTTATGCTCTATAATCAGTTTATTCTTACATGAATTTTACCTTTATTGCCACACTTACTTAAAGCTTCGTTGTTCCCAAATTAAATATTTAACTCTGTAATCTTTTAATACTTTATCTTTACCCTGTCATTTTTAAACCACCTGGGATTAATTTGGGTCTCATAGGGAATTAGCACTATATTTTTTTTGCTATGGTGAGAATGTTTCCAGGATTGCTTTAAATTGTTTAGTCCTGAGGGTTCTGGTTTGTTCTTCTCAGGTTGAATTTGGTACCTGTCACATAAATGTTATACAAAATTAATGGACGTCAAAATGTAAGAGGAAATTTATGCATGATCCTGCTTTCCAACTAAATAAGAAAGTCATAATTTTCATGAGAGTTGCATTGTATTTATCATTTGGAGAGACAATTTTGCTGTCATGGCAACCATAGCATAAATGCTATTTTGAATAAGGTCATTAGTATATATCATTATTCTATAAGCATTTTCATTTGTCTATAATTATGCATGTTATTGATCTATAATGTCATCACTTAGAATGTTCTCATTTTCCTGCCATGTAAATAACATTGCATTGAACCCCTTTGTACCCATAACTTTTTGTTTCTTTGGAATAACTGATGTTGCATGGATTCCCAGAAGTACTGTCATCGGGGTTAAAAAAATAGAAGTTCCTTTTCTTTGTACTTATTTCTACTCTGCTTTCCAACAGGGTTATGCCAGCTTTATATTGTGGGTGGGCACAGGTGAGTCACCCGTATCATTGCGGGTTTGCTTTCAGAGAGGATCACCAGTATGGGCTCGGTGTACAGGGTGGGGCAAAAGGAGGTTTACAGGTGTTTGTATGGAAGATCATACAATAATCAGTAAATAATAACAAGAATAAACTATGTTTCACGTACTCACAGCTGTAAACCTCCTTTAGCCCCACCCTATATTTGTCCATTTTATTACACCTGGCTGGCTGAACATCCACTTTCAGCCCCTTTCTCTCTCTCCTAACGCTCCGTGGCAGCCATGAGGGTACACCACTCCCATCTCCCTTCAAGAGAACCTGTTGCCAGGATGCAGTTGGTCGACAACCCCCAGTTGCCATGCCTCCAAATCTAGGGTAGCGTTCACCCCAAGGCATGTTTTTCAGGAGCTGTTCCGAGCCAGTGCTAGAACCTGGACATCTCTGCCCCTTGGCGGGACTCCTCGGAGGAGCAATTCTTGCCCTGGGCCTCCCCATTTCCAGCCTCAGGGCTGCGACTAGCTTAGATCTGCAGCCGCAGGCGCCTCCTATCCAGCCCTCCTGTCCTCTCGCCTCGCACAGGTATCAGACCAGCCTTGCAGTCTGAAGGCTCTGCTTGCCTGCCCGCCCCGCCCATTCCCTTTGTCTGTCGTGATGTTTCTACTCAGTAAATCTTTTCCTGTGTAACTCTGTTTCAGCACGGCTCTCGGAGAACCCAAAGTGACGCACACCCACGAATCCACGTGGCATTAATTCCTGTAGGACATATACAGACTCCAAATTATTTTTTAAGCAAATGGCAAATGGGAGCTTTGAAGTTGGTTGTAAGTTCAAGCCCCAGGAGGCCAAAGCCCCAATATTCAGAGAGGTGATATTCTCTAAGTCCTTGGAGGTGATAGTGGTTTTGGCGTTGTGTGCATTCCTGGCTTCTCCTTTTGGCCTTTTGTTTTTTTTCTGCATGGGTGCTTAGATTTAGGGACAGGTGGTGGCAAGATGGGCTCTGGTAGCACAAGGTTCTTGACACAGCATTGTCTGTGCCTGTCACACATGAACATAGGTTTTTCAAGGGAGCCACAGGACGGCCTGCAGTGTCCGGGGACCGTCCGCCCACAGCTTGTTCCGCCCCCGCTGGCTGCAGGGAAAAGAAAACACCGGAGAAGTCAAGTTAGAAGCAGCATAGAAACTGCCAAGGGGTCGAGGCCAGAGGGGGGCATTTGGCTTTCTATTCTGAGATGCATGCTTGAGGTAGTGGGGAATGAGACTTGGCAAGGGCTGTGGAGAGCAGACAAATCTCCCTTGATGGACATCCTCTGGGGACTCTGAGGAGCTCTTTCTCTTCGCCAGTGCCTGCGTTTTTGCAGCTGGTGAAGGCCTGTAGTTTTGCTGTGGCTGGTACTGCAGAGTGTAGGGGAGAGAAGGAAGGAGCGGGGAGAGCCAGGTCTTCATTGTCAGGGAGCCGCGTGAACACAGAAAAGGCGGGACTGGTGCTGTTCTTACCCCACAGCCTCCCCGTTCGTGGTGTCTCTGCTTCATTTGTTCTTAGGGAATATAAAGCTGTAAATATCAGTCAACCCAGGGCAAAAAAAAAAAAAAGAAAAAAGAAAAAAAGTCACATCATTCCCCAAGAGCACTAAAGGGTGACTAATGGCTGCTACCAACAGTTTATTTTTTATTTTTTTTGCGTTCAGACACTGCCTAGCACCAGAGACCACCTCCTGGTTTCGCCTGGGGCTTTGTCTCAGCCGGGCCTGCCCTCGGCTCACAGCCCTGGCGTCTTCTGAGACCCCACTCCTCCGGCTGTTTTGCTCCCATCTCTCTGTGGTTCTCATTCTCTCCTGTCCCAGGGTTTGAGCTGAGACCTTTGTTTGCCATCCTGTGTGCGCTTGCCAGGAGGTCTCATCCCCCTGCCTGCCAGCCCCGACTTCTGACCCGACTTCTCTTTAACTTTAAGTTTACGATTACGGACAATAGTAACCAAGGGATTGGTTGAGGGTTTTGCTTTTTTCTTATCAGTTTGCATTTCCTTCTGCATCCAGCAGAAACAACTTCCCAGGAGTTGGAATAATCTTTAAATTCCATCGGTAACTTTTACCTTTAGTAACTAATTGCAGCACAGTTGCTGTTCCATACCGTGGGGGGGTGCGGGAGGGGGCGCCCATGTAGCTTCCCAGGAATCGAAGGTTCCTCTCGCCACGCCCTTTCATCCTTCCTCTTCCAAAACCACGTGAGCTCGGATCGTTGAAGCAAATCCCAATTCTGACACTGATTTGAATGTGTGTTCTCAACACCAAGTATTCGACTCAATTCTGACACTTAATCTACTCGGAGATAACATCAGATCCCACAGTTTAAGAGCCCACCCCTAAGAGACTGTCCCCGCCCCCCATCAGACACCAGTCATAAGTCTAGGTTGTCACAGGTGCTTCTGCCCAGCTGGCTGTATGGCTGTATGGGTCCATCGGAGGTTTCCACAGCCCCTCCCTCTGGTTCAGTTCATTTGCTGGAGTGGCTCACAGAACTCAGAGAAACATTTATTACAAAAGGATACAACTCAGGAACAGCCAGATCAAAGAGACACATAGGGCAAGGTATGGGGGGAAAGGTGTGGAGTTTCCATCCCTCTCCAGGCACACCGCTTTCTCTGACTCTCTAAATGTTCACCCCCCGGAAGTTCTCTCTGGTTTTCCCACAGTTTTGGAGGGTGGCCATCCAGGGTCAGGGTGCCAGCGCCGCCGGCTTCTGTTTGGAGTTCTCTTCCTGGCTTGTAAATGGCTGCCTTCTCACGGTGTCCTTACATGGCCTTACCTGGCGTGCATGCGTGGAGAGTGAGCGAGCTCTCTGGCTCTTCTTATGAGGACACTAATGCTATCAGATCAGGGACCTACTGCTATGACCTCATTTACCCTTAATTACTTCATAAGAGGTCCAATTTCCAAATACACTCACCTATGAATTCTTTTGGAGACATGAATACTTAGTCCATGACACCTAGTAAGATCTATTTCAATTTGTCTTGTCTGTTAAACTTTTAATTTGGAATATTTATGCATTTCTTTGTCTTTTAGGACACTGTAATTTTTTAAAATAATATAGTCCTTCCTATTCTGCTTCAATAGGATGTTCCTCATTTACTTTTGTCTGATGCGTCCTTGTGATTAGATTGAGTTTATGCACTACCAGTCAGTAGTCAGCACAGCTGATACTGTATCCTTCTCAGATATCATATCCGGAGGTGCTTGCTGTCCTTCAGTCCCTCCTCGGAGAAGTTAAATTTGATCAGCTGGTGAAAGTGTTGCTTCGTTTTCCCACCGCCTTATGTGTCTAGTACTGTGATGTTTCTCTCTTCCAACCACTAAGCAGTTGGTGTGGACGTACTGTAAGACCACGCAAATCTTTGCTCATGGTCAAAATTTCACCCTAGATTGAGCAACCATTGGAGATTCTTGGCTGATAAAATCTCTACCCTGATGGTTGCCAAGTCAACCAATCCACTTTTGAATGTGCTCAGTCATTATAACGATCAGAACTTTCATTTCTTTAGATTTCTTTACTTTCATGTGAATATTAAAAGTTCATTGTTTTTTGAAGCTATGTTTCACGAGGAAACACAATTTAAAAGTCAGTTCAGAAGAGCTATAACGTTAATGTCTCTAAGCAAAGAACAATGAAGCCACTGTCAGCTGAGGGCGTCAGCAGCTGTCTGGGTTTCTCACACTGGTATCTTAAATATGTGCTTCAAAAATGAACAAAAGCCCAAATTTCACTGGCCTCCAGGGTTGCCCACAAATTATGGAAGAAAAATCTTCATGTATGAATGTGAAGGGTAAACTGTTTCTCTACTTCTATGAATAAAACCTAAGACTTCATTTCCTTTTTTTACTGGCCGCTCCTTGTTA
The DNA here is from genome assembly GCF_021234165.1 of Pteronotus mesoamericanus. NCBI lineage: Eukaryota > Metazoa > Chordata > Mammalia > Chiroptera > Mormoopidae > Pteronotus > Pteronotus mesoamericanus. Next base: position 20,839,578 of record NW_026555105.1, on the reverse strand, counting down.
ATGAAAAACTGTAAGCATTTTGCATATGGACTACTGCTAGAATACTCCCTTTCTTCCTGTGGCTTATTTTTAGATCTAAGTCCAAGGATGTTACAGTCATTCTCTTCATTTTGTTGGGTTCAACCATTGCTATAGTTTGTTGAGATTTCTGATTCTGTCTTCTTGCATATTTACTGTTCTTTCCACATCATCATCAAATTTTATAATCGTGCTTATCCTTGCTTCTTCCAAACACTAGTAATAAATGAAGTACATATATGACACTTACAGATTGAGATCTCCAAAGAGTATTTTTTTAGAATTTAAAACAGAGAAATTGAAAAAAATAGTAATTGGGTAAAAATAACAACTAATTAAAATAATTAAGAGATTACAACATGCACTAGCCATTTCTTAGAATATGCGCAGGGCATGGTGACTGTTTATTTACATATTCAGGATAATACAAACGTGACCCTATATGCAGCCATTAAATACCAAGTAAATGCTTAGTGCACAAAATATTAGAATTTGAATTTAAGCAGGAAATGGAATTTCACATTTAAACAAGAAACTTCTGAAGAAATATCACAATTGTCCAGAATTAAAAAAAAATGTGAGACCCATTATATGGGTAAGATTAACATGATTTTAATGAAAATAACTTTTGCTCTTCCTCAGCGCTGTCAGCGGAGGTGGCATCCATCTCTTACTCGGCACCATGGCTGCCCTCAGACCCCTCGTGAAACCCAAGATTGTCAAAAAGAGGACCAAGAAGTTCATTCGGCACCAGTCAGACCGATATGTCAAAATTAAGCGGAACTGGCGGAAACCCAGAGGTATTGACAATAGGGTGCGCAGAAGATTCAAGGGCCAGATCTTGATGCCAAACATTGGTTATGGGAGCAACAAGAAAACAAAGCATATGCTGCCCAGTGGTTTTCGAAAATTCCTGGTCCACAATGTCAAGGAGCTTGAAGTGCTGCTGATGTGCAACAAATCTTACTGGGCTGAGATTGCTCACAACGTCTCCTTGAAGAACCACAAAGCCATTGTGGAAAGAGCAGCCCGGCTGGCCAGCAGAGTCACCAATCCCAATGCCAGGCTGCGCAGTGAAGAAAATCAATAGACAGATCGTGTATACATTGTATTTGTGTTAATAAAACCTTAAAATTCAAAAAAAAAAAAGAAAATAACTTTTTTCCAAAACAAAGAAAATTTAGTGAGAGTAGTGACATTTTACATGTTCTCTGATCCCTTTAAGAACCTGGCTAAATAAAAGACATCTGGATTCTCACAACCACTTCTGCATTGTAATTGGTCGTGACATCACATGCCATGCAGCCCTTGGAGAATGCACTGGGAGAGGATGACAGTGACAATGGCAAATACTGTCTTAGTGTTCTTAGAAAAATAGTTTTGATTTCATGGACCCCTTGAAATCAAAAACCCTGAGGAATTTCCAAACTATACTTAGAGAGTTAAAAAAAAACAAAAACAAAAACAAAAACAATTGATGTGGGAGTGAAATAACCATGTGGGTTTTTTGTTTTGTTTTGTTTTGTTTTCAGAGAGGGAGGAAGGTGGTGGTTGGGAGAGAGAGAGAGAAACATTGATTTGTTGTCCCGCTTATTGCTGTCATTGGTTGCTTCTTGTATGGGCCCTGACCAGTCAAACCTTCAACCTTGGTATGTCAGGACGACGCTCTAACCAAGTGAGCTACCTGGCCAAGGCTAGACTTAGAGAATATGTATTTATGTATGTATTTATATTTTAGAGAGAGGGGAAAGGAGGGAGAAAGAGGAAGAGAAATATTGATGTGTGAGAGAAATATCGATTGGTTACCTCTCACATGCACGCCATCCAGGGACGGGCCAGCAACCCAGGCATGTGCCCTGACAGGGAATTGAACCAGCGATCTTTCGCTTTGCAGGATAATGCCCAGCCAACTGAGTCACACCAGTCAGGGCAAGACTTAGAGAATTTTTGATTTGTAAAGAAGAGAGTCTGTCTTGAAAAGTATTTCAGACATGTGTTTTGGACCATGATGTCGATGCTAGCCAGATCCACACAAGGTCTTGCAAGTTTTAAAGATAATTGTACAAAAAACATCAACTAGGAGTGACACAGACTTGAGACAGTTCAAAATTAAAGAGTCCTCTAGGACTTCAACATCCTATAGGCAGGAAGTAAGACAAGCAGCTACGCAGGCCATTTCTTATATCTCTCAGGCTGGAGCTGAGTGCCCAGAGCGTAAAGCCAAGAGTAGAAGTGAAAGAGTGAATCAGTGAGTCCCTCCCAGGGCGCAGAAATGCTTACTAATCAAAGCACATTCCCTGTCCCCAGAGCGTAGGGACCGGCCCCTGTGTGCCTGATTGGATTTAAGAGTTGTTTTGGACCGGTGACTGTTATGTGTGTTCCCTTCTGTCCTCCTCCCCTTTTTGAACAGGAGTGTTAATTGTAGCTATTCCATCCCTGTGTCTCCATTGTACTTTGGGAGAGAGGTGTGTGGGGGCTGGGAGGTAACCTACTTTTTTATTTCATAGGTTTCTGGATCAAGAGGATCAAGTTGAAGGAGTTTCATCTATATTTGGATTCAATTTAGAGTTGGGAGTCTTGGGAGGGAGTAAGTGTATGAGTATTTTGTATGTGGGAACGATGCGAATTATTAGGGGCCAGAAGAAAGACTGTAGACTGTTACACGGATGGTCCCCACTGAATCGTGTCTCCCAGTGTCCTTGTGTTTGTCACTCCAACATTGAGAGTATGTTCTGGCCCTGATGCTACAGATTCCCACAATCTTACTGAGAAGTAGTAGATTTTCTTTTCTTTCCTATTTTTTAATCCTCACGTGAAGATATGTTTATTGATGTTTAGAGAGAGAGAAAGGGAGAGAGTGGAGGGTGGGGAGAGAGAGACATCAATGTGAGAAACATCGATAGATTGCCTCCTGCATGCACCTCAACTGAGGATCAAACCCACAACCTAGGTATGTGCCCTGACTGGGGATCGAACCTGCAACCTTTTGGTGTATGGGATGATGCTCCAACCAACTGAGACACCTGGTCAAGGCTGTAGTAAATTTAAAAAAAAAAGTGTTTTTGATTTGCTGTATATACTTAGGTCAATTTTCAGGGACTTTAAATGGTTATTTTAAATTCTTTCCTCCTATAGATGTCCATTTAAAAATTTCCCTTCCCTTAAAAATAGATGGATGTAAGGCTTTTGTTTCTGTCTCCTGTCCCCTCATCATTCTCTTCTCAGTATGGAGAATTCCAAGTTGCTTAAGGTCACTGAAGCCAGGAACAGGAGAGCAGCAAAGCCAGAGGCAAGAACTCCATGCCTGAAGGACAGGGACATGCCTGCCGAGAGTGCAGTGGAGTGGATGGGACAGAGCTACCTGCGTCACTTGCCTGGAGCACTAACCTTTATTAGACTTGAAATGAGACCAAAAGTTGGGCCATGAGCCAGTGATAAAGCAGAAATCTCTGCCATCAGGCAAACAGATTTGGTGAGAGTGTCTAATTGGCTACTGCATAAATTTACTGAGGACTCACAGAATACTTGAAAGTCCAGCACCCAGGCTTTGAAAATAAGCTTTCTAGCTACTGTTGGCAAGGGTGAGGCAAACCAGGGACCCCTGTGTAGTGTTTCTGTGATTTTAATATGTTGGTACAATATATTTTGGAGAGCAGTTTGTCAATGTATATTCAAAGTCTAAAACAAAATTAAAACTATGCTTGCCCTTTGACCTAGAATTAACACACAGAATAAATGAGTAAGTTCACAAGGCTATGAGTACTATGGTTCCTTCTTAGCATTACCTATAACAAGGATTTGAAAATCTTAATGTTCATCAATGGAAAATTTGCTGATTTGTGGTATGTAACACATTAGAATTTCATGCATCTTTAAATGATGATGATTGAGGATTTATGACATAAAAAGCCATCGATGATATATTAGGTGTGAAAGAAAAATAATGAGAAAGTATGCATTATATGATCTAGTCTTTGTTACATATGTATATATGTACACATATAAAATATTTTAAAAATCTGGTAGGATATATACCAAAAATTTTAAGGATCTATCTTTGGGAAAAATTATTTGTGATTTTAATTTTATCTTTAATAATTTTATATTTCATATGAATGCTCTAAAATGACTAGATGTAACTTCATAATCAAAAGTCAATTAAGCTATCATGTAGGGAAAACATCGTATTTGAAAGTTTTGAGATGACTGTGCAGGCAGAAATATTTGCTTTCTTTTCCTGATTAACACAAAGATTGCTTGAACTCAAATCAGATTCACAGGAATCAGAGAACTTCCCCATATTAAGCTTTAGGATAATTTCAAGGATACAAGTAATTATGAAGCACCTGGAAAATGTGTGGAAGCCCGAGTGTCCCCACCACTGCTAGGTCCTTCCTTGCCCCCTAAGAATGAGCTGTGGGCTGGATTTTACATGACCTCTCTAAGTGATGTTTGTTTAAGTGATAATGTGCAAGGACATCACTTACAAAAACAGGACGGCAGTGAGAAACAGCTCCATTTTATTCTCTGAAAATTACATAGCATGACAAATACATGACATTTTTCAAAGAACCATGCCCTGGAAACCCATAGTTTCCAGGTTTGTTTACCAGAAACATTCCAGAGGGAGCAGATGTGTTCTGCTAGATAAAGCCTACGATGCTAGAGAATACCATTAGTGAGTTCTTCAGGAAGTCTGTCATTAGCATATTTACAAAGGAGGTCCTGATGGAGTCAACTTTGTTCTTTTCTTTCAGGCTCAACCCTGGTAAAGGGAGAGAATTGAGTGTAGGGACTGCTGTTAACTCTTTCTTTCCCATCTCTTAAAATGAAAGCATTGAGAGGTATTACCACTGAATTTATGACTAATAAAGAGAGTGTGTGTTTCTTAATGGGAATTTTTTAGTTTTCTTCATTATCATGGATCCTAGTCTGTGCTCTAATCCATCTCTCCTAAATTCCTTTAACAACGTGGCTGTCAGAAGTAAAGGCAATAATTCAAGTGTGAATTAACCAGGTCCCTTAAATGTGGCAGTTGCAGGAGTTGTTGATGTCCTTTGGGATAGGCAAACTCACTCCTCCTCCTTATGCTGGGTCACCAGCAGATGCAGTAATCAAGTCTTCTAGTTTTTTTTTCTGTGCTTAATCCCATCACCTTTTCACCCAGTCCCCCACGCCCCCTTCGAGCTTCTTAATATTACCAATACCATTGTTGGTTTGATTTGCTTTTCTCTGATTACCAGTGAATTTGAACATCCCTTCTTATGCTATGTTGCCTATAAAGTCAACACAATCCCTATTGAAATTTGAGTGCACTTTTTGGCAGAAATTGACAAGCTGGTTTTATCATTTATATAACAAGGCAAAAACTAAACAAGACAATTTTGAAAATAGAACAAGTGGGAGGACTTTCACTTTCTGATTTCAAAACTTACTATGAAATGACAGTCATCAGGACACTCTTACTGTGCTAGGGATAGAACGCAACCCCCTAAATCTGCTCAAGCTCATTCAGTCAACAAGCTGAGACCACATGATCCAACAAGAACCATTCTTAGTGTAAGCCTTCCCCTAAAATGTCTTTCTCTTCCAAATTTTTAATGTCTCTAATCATTAAATCATTGGAGGCAGTGGAAATTCAAGTTTCTTAATGGAGGCCCTACCATGAGTAAGTGGCAGAAATAAAACTCACGCCATGTCAACCTGACTCCAAGGGTGGTATGTTTGAGCAGCTGGCACCTTGGCCTGAGGAATGGTGTAGAGACCACGACTGGGGCAATGACATTGAAGCGGCAGCCAGAGGCTGCGAATCAGGAATTCTTTCTTAGGAAGAAAGCAGAGTGAAGACCATAGGGATACCCCTCTCGCTAAAGAAATAACTTTCCAAGCGGAAGGCCGAGGTCTGCAGAGGAAGCGTGGGCCGATGAGAGCCCCAGAGGCTGGTGTGGGACGTGGACTTCCTGCAGACCTTTCTGGGTCCGGAGCAGATTGCCATATAATTTGAAGTCCTCTCAGTCTCATTGGCACAAGACAATGAAATGAGACTGTCTTATGTCTCACCAGGCAATCCTACTATATGTTCATTCATTCATTCATTCACTCATTCATCCATTCACCACATTTCTTGATCACCTACTAGTGTGCTAGGCTGGCACAGAAAAGCACCCGCCCCCAAGGAGTTGATGTTCTGGTGGATCCACAGGAATATGCTGTGCAGAGCTCGTAGCTAATTTAATTGATTTCCATTGATCGGACTCAACGAACTTCTAATTATGCTTGGGCTTTCTGGTTAGGACTGGCTGCACAGAAAGAACTTGTGAATTATTTGGGATTTGAATAGTTTGGTCTGATGTGTATGTATTTCTCCTGAAGTTGTTTCGTGTGAGAAATAGAATCACTCTTAGTGTGAGGACAGCAAAACTGGAATGCGATTTGGAGAAATTTATCAAGGAAATGGTTTCTCTTCCTGATCCCTGCCAGGTTGGGAGTTCTGGGAAATACAGGAGGTTTCTCTTCTATGTCCCTCTCTCTCCCTGCTGCTGCGAGTGTACGTTTGCGCGAGGGGTTGATAGCTTGACTCGGTTCAAGTAGCTGAAATAGAGCCTTAACTCTACTACTCACTGGCTTCGTGATCTTAGGTGAATCCATTCAAGCCTCAGTTTCATCATCTGTCGGACTGAGACAACTGCCCCTCATAAAAGGGCTGTTGAAAGATTAAATAAGATGATTCATGCGAATAATTTGTCACAGTGCTGTCTTTTAGTAAGGGCCCCATGGCAATGACCTTTGACATAAAATTTTTCGTAAACTGGATAACCAGTTGCAGTTGTTCCGGCAGCAGGGGTAACTGTGTGACCCACTCCCCTCCCGTGCTCCTGGAGCTATCACTTGCAAAGTGTGGGCACTGAGCACGCAAGGGTTCTTTCTTCTTTCCCTCCCCCCAAAATACCAATTTTTGGTATTTATTAGTGAAGTCAAACCCAGTTTGTGTGCAAAACTTCAAATTATTTGATAACAATTAAATAATTGTTCCACCTTTGCTGCCTTCCACTATTCATTCCATGGGTTTTATTCTCATAGTTAACAATAAACAGTTAAGTCTGACCACGGACCTAAAATCTTGGGTTTACATATAAAAGTCCTACTAAGGGTGCTCAGCTCTGCCCTGGGCCAGTGACTGACAAACCCAGAATGAAGGGGAAGGCTCAGGGTGTTCTAGGAATCATCTGTTGTTCTTCCATCTTCTCACCCAGAGCTCCGAGAGAAGGAGGGGAAGGATATCATCTCCTTTATGGCTCGTATTAGTCTGCTAGGGCTGCTCTAGCAAAACACCGTAGACGGCAGGCTTAAGCAACAGAAATGTACCTCTCAGAATTCTGGGGGCTGGAAGTTTAGATCAAGGTGTTGGCGGGTTTGGATTCTGCTGGGGCTTCCTCCCTCGGCTTGTAGATGTTCACCTTTTCTCTGTGTCCTCACACGGTCTTTCCTCTGTGCCTGTGCATCCCTGTATCTCTTCCCTTTCTTACAAGGAAACCAGCAATACTGGATTAGGGCCCGCCCATTTACCTCATTTAACTTTAATTGCTTCTTTAAAGGCCTTATCTCCAAGTAAGTTACATTGATGGTGAGGGCTTCCATAGATATACCTATTTTTGAGGGACACAAGTCAGTCCATAGCATGGCCCTTGGCTCATTTAGTGTGTTGTTAAAGGACGTGGACAACCCCCGTCTTCCACAGGAACAGGCCAGGCCGGAATGGTCAGCCTCTGTCTCTCTGAATAGATGAGTGGAGAGCAGGGAAGCCAGTGTGATGCTGCTTCTTGCTCAGATTTTTACCCACTCACTCAGCTGGGCACAGGCCGGAGCCTGGACAGGCCATGCCTGCCATTGGGTATCCCCCTTGGCCCCCAGGACCCTCCTATGCCGTTTATTCTGAGCCTCAGCTATTGACAGATGGCTTTTACTTTATTAAAATTAACATTTTTGCTGGACATTATCTTTGACTCCCAACTTTTAATCTATAGTTTTATAAGGGCCCTTTTCTCCATCATCTTAGATTATTTACAGGCCAACTTAATTTATACGTACCCATACAAGTGAAGACCCCAAAAAACAATTAACTTCTGGAGGACAGGCCTCTTGTAGTACAGGCTTCCCTCCGCTGGGTGAGTGTTCTAGGAACCCACCTGTATCAGTGAACCAGCTGGCGTTGTTGTGAGAGGCTGCATTCGGCTTCAGTGAAATTTTTTTGAAGACTTTCAGTGCATTTGCCCATTTCATGCTGGGTGCTTTAGGAGCACACCTGCCCACACCATGCTGAGTGTTCAGTAGTTTTTGACCAAAAATGGCCTGACCCCCGTGCCCCTCCCTCTATTCACCTGATCTCACCCTGAGCAACTTTTTTTGTGTTTGTTTCCCGGGATGAAAAACGTCCTCAAAGGGAATTGTTTTGCCGATGTGGAAGAGGTGAAACAAAAAATGGCAGAAGCACTAAAAGGCATCAAAATCGGTGAGTTCGAAAACGGTTTAGAGCAGTGGAAAAAAGTCCTGGTAGGTGTATTGCATCAAATGGAGAGTACTTTGAAGGTCACTGAAAATTAAACATGTAAGAAAATTTTTTATAAATAAATTCCAGGTTTTTTCAGGTCCCCTCTCATGTTCTCAAACTTTAGAATTTTTATGTGACAACTCGTGTTCATAAATAATGTTTTTAAAGCGGTTCTAAACTGGAAATCAGACCATTATAAGTAATGTGGATTGTAGAGAGGTCTCCTAACAAGTTAGGTTTCTCCTCAAATGCCCATCTTGTCACCACCCCGTCCTCTTTTCTGCCGCGCCGTATGAGCAGCATGATCATCATCATGTATGAGATTAACCGCCTACCTTCAAAAAGTAGGAAGGACTCAGCTTCAGAGATAATATCTTTAAAATAATAATGATAATGACACCGCATGAGAACTGTAAGTCCTTGTTACGGAGGCAGACTCAGCGCTGCAGCCACCAGTCCTGGTGTTTTCTCCCGGGCACGTACACTAAAACCGCCCCCCCGCCCCGCCCCCGCCAGCCCTGTCTCCTTTGTGAGGCTCCTTCGAGAAAAATAACATTGTGTAAACTGTAGGTACTTCCGCAGTATCTAGAGAATGACTCACGGCAGAGGAAACAGTTCTACGTCTCATTTAATAGACGGCAAAGATAGAGAGGAACTTGGTGTTTAAGGGAAAGACCCACATCCCAGCTCATCTGTTTCCTCCAGCTCCGTCAGTGGTGTTGGCAGTGTCTAGGGTGGCGGTGATGGCTGCGGGGAGTCAGTGGCTGAACCTCTCCTTTTGGCGTTGCTCTTGGTAGAAGTAGCAGGGAATGCAGTCTTTTCTGCGATGATGGGATTGGTGCGGGCGGAGCCCACAGCGCTGGCATGTGACAGGATGAGGGTGTTGAGGTGATAATTGGCAACAGGGCTTTTGATTTGGGGGGAGAAAGAGAAACTACGGTATTTCGTTTGTATCGCAGCCCTAGAATTCTTGGTAGTGTTTAGGTGTTTTGGGGAGTCTTCTTTAGGAGCATGGAGCAGTTCATTTTGCAGGTAGTTATTTATCAGTCCAACCATTTTTGGTCCAATGCAACATTTCTTCTTCTTGCATTTTTGTACCTCTTTTTCATCCACGGTGCAGTGGTCTTTGCATCTCCCCAAACCCATTAAACATCTTTTCCAGCCAAAGAGCTCTGCACAGAGGAAAGAGAAAACAACTGGGCTAAGGTTAGTAACTAGATAGGATCTTAAAGCTGCTGGAGGGAGAGGAATAGAGTGAGAAGGGGGTCTGTTAATGCGAAGTCTTGAGTACAGTGTTTGGGGATGTTGATGGGGGCCCACTGCAGGCCAAGAGAGTCTCTGTATACCTATGAAATCCACAATAAATCTCTCTAGTTTCCTTTCATTGACTTACTTAAAAAATCTAGGGCATGTAGAGGAAAGAAGAAAAGAAATAATTGAGAAGGAACTCAATAATTTGCCTCTGGAAAGGATTTTAGACCTTCAATTTAGCATCTTAGACACTGTAGGGAGGGCTTTACTGTGTCTTCCCATGACCCTAGGAAATACCAACAAGAGTAAAATCTGCCATAAAACTAATCCAAAAAGGAATTTCAAAAGAGAATCAATAGGACTACTGGTATCTTGCCAAACCCCATGGTTCTGACCTCACTCTCCCTGGCAACGGCCTGACCTGCTGTTCCTGGGGCATGGTGTTCTGTCCTCTTCAGCCTCCCTGGACACTCTGTCCTTCAGAGGAATTTTCAGTATCATAACCTTCACCTCATTCCTATCAGCATAGTCCCCACATTGTTATCTAGCACTCTACATTCTCTGCTCAGTTTAGTACCTCATATTCGTCTGCTAGATGATTTTTTCCATCCCAGTGTCTCACCTTTTTTCTTCTGTATCAACGAAGTTATTTTCTCTCATCTTAACAACTCAACTGATAACGTTCACATACATTTCAACATTGTTCCTCACCAAAGACAAACCAGTAAAATCCTTGTATTTCAAGCAGCTACATTGATTAACCCTGTTACACTCACATGTAATTTGAAGCTCAATGTGACTAAGAGGCTTTATCCAAGATGATAGTCATGCTTTCTTACGTCACTTTCCTTCTCTTAGGGTCCCACGGTAAAAACATTAGAAACATCTTTGACTCTTACATTCCCTTCCCCAACTCATTGCCAATTATTCCAAACATCTGGACGATTCTTGTATTTTGAAACACATCTTGATGCCTCACTTTCCTTTTTAAGAAACAATGGCCAATCCTCTGGTTCAGCCTTTTGCTGCAGTGTATTCCTAGATGCTTTTATGGGTAATTTGTGTGTTTCCAAGACCAAAAGTGCTGAGAGAAGAGATAAAACTGTAAAACTCTGAAAAAAGTTGAGATGGAGAACGTAGACCTGTTTACTTGATCCTAAAAGGAGATTTTTTTTTTTTTTTGAGCATTAGCATAAGGACTTCCTCCTTAATACTGACAGGAACCTTTGCCTCAAGAGGTGGCTTAAATTAGAAATAGAGCAAGAATGAGGGAGACGTGGGCCGAATCCCAGATGATAGCTCTGTAGAGGGGAGGAAGGCCGCTGTATATGTTGGATAGTTTCTGAGTACAGAAACTGGGAGCCTGATCTGGCTGTAGTGGCTCCCAGAGTGTCCCCAAGAGGCAGTCAGGGGCCTACTGGAAAGCGCGGGGGACGGCGCATGACCGATGCGATAGGTAGACTCTTCCTTTGGGTGACTCATCCTTCAGCCTCTCTTGGAGTTCCCCTTGTCATGGACAACCAAGTCCTTGCTTTCTCACACTGACCCCTCTAAAACCCAGGATTCCACATTACCTGTGTTCACCTGGCACTGTAGCATGAGGCTGACAAAGATAGGAAAAAGGAGCTTCATGGCTGGGTACCAGAGAAGAAGGCTTGGATCTGGGTTGATGGTCTTGAGCTGCAGACTTTATGGGCCTCTTCATGGCCTTAGGCCATGAGCAGTGAAGTGCACCAAAGCACACAGAAGTTGTGTTTTCTCTGATTCTGTTTGAGAACAACCTTTTCTGAACACTTCATGCAATGCATTTCCTGCTCTTGATCCTGGGGGAATTACAAGATGTAAGCTACAAAAGAAGTGCAGGCCCTTTGTAGCTCTCTTTCTTAAAATATTAGCTTCATTATTTGTCAGCTAGTTATGCCTAAGGCACTCAGTGTGTGAGAATCAGAAGAGCAGAAGTTGCTATAACCATGGAGACGCTGTCTTTTTTGTACTGATGTCTCCAATGTCCAGCAAGGCTACTAAATCAATGTAAGAACTCAGTACATGTTTGTTAAATGAATTTGTAGGAAGCATCGCTTAGCATAACTTTAACTTACAATATTTTTTGAGATATAATTGACATGTAGTATTATATTAGTTTCAAGTGTACAAAATAATGATGCAATATTTGTATACATTGTAAAATGATCACGTTGTCTGGTTAACATCCATCACCACACATAGTTATATTTGTTTTTTCTGTGATGAGAACTTTTAAGATTTACTCTCTTAGCAACTTTCAAAGAAGCTGTACAATATTATCAACCGTAGTCACCCTGCTGTATATTATATCTATAGAACTTATTTATGTTATAACTGGTTGTTTGTGCATTTTGACCGCCTTTACCCATTTTGTCCCCCACCTCTGGTAACCACCAATTTTTTTCTCTGTATCTATGAGTTGTTTTGTTTGGTTTGGTTTTTTTAGATTCCACGTGTAAGTGACATAGTATGGTATTGGTCTTTCTCTGACTCACCTCACTCAGCATAATGCTCGTAAGGTGCACCTGTGTTGTTGTAAATTACACAATTTCTTTCTTTTTTATGACCCAATAATATTTCATTATATATATGCATATATCACATTTTAAAAATCCATTTGTCCATATCAATGGACACTTAGGCTGCTCTGATGTTTGGCTATGGCAAATAATGATGCAGTGAACATGGGAGTACACATGTCTTTTTGAGATAGTGTTTTTGTTTCCTTCAGAAAAATACCCAGAAGTGGAGTTTCTGGATTATATGGTAGTTTCATTTGTAATTTTTGGAGAAGCCTCTATACTGTTTTGTAAGTGGCTGCACCAGTAGCACTCCCAGCAACAGTGCACAAGGGTTCCCTTTTCTCCACATCCTTGCCAACACTTGTTACTTCTTGTTTTTTTGATTACAGCCATTTTAACAGGTGTGAGGTAATATTTCATGGTGTTTTTGATTTGTATCCTCCTGACAATTAGTAATGTTGAGCACCTTTTCATATACCTTTTGGCCATCTGTGTGTCTTCTTTGAAAAAAATGTCTATTTAGATCTTCTGTCCATTTTAATCAAATTTTTCTTTTTGCTGTTGAGTAGTGTGAGTTCTTTATCTATTTTTAGATATTAACATCTTATTAGATACATGATTTGCAAGTATTTTCTCCCATTCAGTAGGTTGTTTTTTCATTTTGTTGATGATTTCCTTTGCTGTGTAGAAGCTTTTTAGTTTGAGCTAGTCTCACTTGTTTATTTTTGTTGCCTTTGCTTTTGGCGTCAAATACAAAAAATTATTCCCGAGGCAGATGACAAGATACTTACCACCTGTTTTCTTCTAGGAGTTCTATGGTTTCAGGTCTTATGTTCAAGTTTTTAATTCATTTTGAGTTAATTTTTTTTGTACAGTGTAAGATAGTGGTCCAGTTTCACTCGTTAGCATGTGGCTGTCAAGTTTTTTTTTTAACTCCGTTTATTGAAGAGACTGCTTCTTCCCCATTGTGTATTCTTGGCTCGTTTGTCTTAAATTAATTGACCATATATGCATGGGTTTATTCCTGATCTCTCTGTTCTGTGTTATCAATCTGTGTGTCTGCTTTTATGTGTAAGCCACGTTGCTTTGTTTACTACAGCGTTGTAACAGAGGTTAACCTCAGGAGTCACGAGGCCTCTGGTTTTGTACTTTCCCAGAATTTCTTTGGCTATTTGGGGTCTTTCTTTTGTGGTTCCATACAAGTTTTAGGAATTTTTTCTCTGTTTCTGTGAAAAAATATGGAATTTTGGTGATGATTGCATTAAATCTGTAGATTGCAAAGATATGAACTTTTTAACAATACTAATTCTTCCAATCCATAATCATGGAATAGCTTTCCATTTATTTGCATGTTCTTCAATTTCTTTTATCAATGTCTTATAGTTTTCAGCAGAGGTCATCTCTTTGGTTTATTCCTGGGTATTGTATTTTTTTGTGCAATTAAAATTTTTTTTTCTTAATTTCTCTTCCCAACAGTTCATTATTAGTGTATTGAAATGCAAATTATTTTTGTATATAGATTTTGTATTCTGTAACTTTATTAAATTTGTTTGTAAGTTCTATCAATTTTTTGGTGGAGTCTTTAGGGTCTTCTACATACAGTATCATGTCATCTACAAATAGAGACTGTTTTATGTCTTCCTTTCTGATATGGATGCCTTTTATTTCTTTTCCTTGTTGCTCTGGCTAGGACTTCCAATATCATTTTGAAAAAAGTGGCATATATTATGTCATTTGATGGTGTCTCAGAAGTGCTATAGGCTTTCTTCATTTTTTTTCTTAATTCTTTGAAAAATTTTTGTTCCTTTGACTGGGTAATCCAAATCCCTCTGTCTGAGTTTCTTAATTCTTTCTTCTGCTTGACCAAGTTTTCTGTTAAAGCTGTCTACTGAATTTTTCAGTTTAGTCATTTTTTAAAGAATCAGGACTTTATTTTTTAAATGCAGTTTTAAGTTCACAGCACAATTATGAGGGAAGATACAGAGATTTGCCATATTTTTTCAGCCCCTGCACATGAATAGTTTTCACCATTATTGACCTGCTCCCACAGAGTCGTTCACTTGCTATAACTGAAGAACCTGCATTGGCATATTATAATCACCCAAAGTTGAAAGTTTATGTCACGGTTCATTTTTCATGTTGTGCCTTCTATGGGTTTGGACAAATGTGTTATGACACGAATCCATTATTATGGGATCATAGAAATATAACCTGTGTTCTACCTGGTCATCCATCCCTCCACTCCACTGCCTGACAACAATAACCTTTTTATTGTCTCCATAACTTTTCCTTTTAATGAACGTCACAGAATTGTAATCCTACAGTTTGTATCTTCTTGAGATCGACTTCTTCCACTTAGTAATACTTTTTTACATTTTCTTCACGTCTCTTAATGGCTTGATAGCTCATTTCTTTTTAGCACTGAATAATACCCCATTGTCTGGAGGTACCGCAGTTAAGTTTATCCATCTATCTACTGAAGGAAATCTTGGCGGTTTACACATTTTGGCAATTACGAATAAAGTCGCTTTAAACTTCTATATGCAGGTTTTTGTATGGGCATACATTTTCAGTTCCTTTAGGTAAATACCGAGGAGTGCAATTGTTGAATCATATGATCAGAGTATGTTTAGTTTTGTGAGAAACCGCCAAGCCATCTTCCAAATTGGCTGTTCCATTTAGCGTCCCCACCAGCAGTACTGGTGTTGTGTCAGGGTTTGAGTTTGGACCATTATAGTAGGTGTGTGATGGTATCTTATTGCTTTAAGTTGCATTTTCCTGATGATATATGCAGTTTAGCATCTTCTTACAGATTCATTTGCTATGTGTATATCTTCTTTGGCAAGGTGTTTATTAATGGACTTGATCATTTTTACTCAGGTTATTTTTTATTGTTGATTTTTAAGAGTTCTTTGGTATATTTTGGATAACAGTAATTTAGCAGCTGTCTTTTGAAAGGATCTTCCCCCAGCAGGTGGCTTGTCTTCTTATTTTCTTGACATTGTCTTTTGCAGAGAAAATTTTACTTTTCATGGAGCCCACCTTACCAATTATTTCTTTCATGGGTCATACCTTGGTCAGTCACGAATTTCTTAAGCTCTAGGATTTTTGGCATTTTAAAAATGATTTGTATTTCTTTTTTGAACTTATCATTTTCTTCATGTATTGTTACCCTAATTTTGTTTAGTTGTTTATCTGTGTTGCCTTATAGTTTACTGAACTTCTTTAAGAGGCTTATTCTGAAATCTTTGTCAGTCAGTTCATAGGTCTACATTTTTTTTTTTAGGATCAATTGTTGGAACTTTATTAGTGTCTTTTGGTGGTGTTATGTGTTCCCCTGGTTTTTTATGATCCTTGTCTCTTTGCACTGGTGTCTCTACATTTGAGGAAGGAGTCACCTCTTCTTATCTCTATAGGTTCACTTTGGCATGGCAAGACCTTCATAGGTCAGCCTAGCCTGGCATCCTAGAGTGGCTAGCTCGTATTGTTCATGGGCAGATGTGGCTTGCTGAGAGGCCTCTGGTTGGGTGGGGCTGCAGCCTGTGCTCTGACCTTGGGTAACGCTTCTGGCTGGGCTCCTCAGTAAGGTCGGGATGTTGGTTGGGCTCCATTGTCAGCACAGCTGCTGAGTGGGCTCTGTGAGCAAGTGGGGCTGTTGGCTGGGCTCTGCAGTTGGCCAGGGTTACTGGTTGGGCTCCATGGTCAGGCAGAGACAGTTGCTGGACTCACTGGTTGGGTGTAAATACAGCCTGGGCATCTTGGCAGGGCACTGCTGCTGGTTGGACTCCAGTTGGGCAGGGCTGCTGGCTAGACTCTGCAATCAGCTCTGGTTGGGTGAGGTTGCAGTTTGCGCCCTTGGCCAGGTGGTGCTTCTGGCTAGATTTTATGTTTAGGTAAGGCTGTAGGCTGTGCTCCATAGTTTGGTGGGAACACTAGCTGGGCTCTGCAATTGGCCAGAGCTGGGCTCTGTGTTTAGTTGGGGCTGCTGGCTTTGCTCCCGAGTGGAGTTGTGGGCTGCGCTCTGTGATTGGACAGGGTCGCTGACTGTGCTTCACGATCAGGCAGGGCCACAGTTTGTGCTCTACAACTGGGCTGGACCATTGACTGGGGACCCCAGCCAGGCAGAAATGCTGACTGTGCTCTCTGGCCAAAGGGACTGCTGACTTTGTTTCACAGGTAGGAGGAGCCACTGTCTGGCCTCTCTGAGCAAGGTCACTGACTGGGATGTGCTCCACTGCCAAGATCCACTGATTGGTTACTGTGATCTCTCTTTTGTTCCAATTGCCTCTGTGTGCTGTAGGTTTGTCAATTCCCCTGGGTTCTCCAGGACAGAAGTGGGCCTGCAGGGAGTGCCCCAGAGAAGCTGGGGAAGCTGAATGTCTGCCTCGGGTTCTCTTTCCTCCACTGGAGAGATTGTGGGCCCATGGGATCACTCTTGGTGTGGTGCTGTCCTGGTCTGCAGAAGAGGCATTATGGTCAAAGCAAATGGGCCCCTCTTACTCTTCAAATGCAGATTTTTTTTTTCTCCAGGCGCTGCTTCAGCCTCACTCCCACATTCTGGAATTTTCTTTTTAAAAATTTTTTTTAAACTTATATTTCATTGATTATGCTATTACAGGTGTCCTGATTTCTTCCGCTTTGCCCCCTCCTCCCAGCTCACCCCACACCATCAGGCAATCCTGCCACTATTGTTCATGGTCATGGATCCTGAGTACAAGCTCTTTGGCTACTCCATTTCCTATACCGTATTTTACATCCCTGTGGCTATTCTGTAACTACGTATTTTTACTTCTTAATCTCTTCACCTCTTCGCCCATTCCCCATACACCCTCTCATCTGGTAACTATCAAAATGCTCTCTGTATCCAGATTCGGACTTTATTCTTATTTGCTTAGTTTGTTTTTTAGATTCAATTGTTGATAGATTTGTATTTTTTGTCATTTTATTGTTCATAGTTTTGATCATCTTCTTAAATAAGTCCCTTTAACATTTTATATAATAAAGGTTTGGTGATGATGAATACCTTTGCTTTTCTCTTGTCTGGGAAGCTCTTTATCTGCCCTTCAGTTCTAAATGATAGCTTTGCTGGGTAGAGCAATCTTGACCATAGGTCTCTGCTTTTCATGACTTTGAATATTTCTTGCCAATCCCTTCTAGCCTGCAGAGTTTTGAGAAATAAGCTGACAGTCTTATGGAAACTTCCCTGTAGGTAACTAAGTTATTTTCTCTTGCTGCTTTTAAGATTCTCTCCTTATCTTTAACCTTTGGCATTTTAATTATGATGTGTCTTGGAGTGGGCCTCTTTGAATCCATCTTGTTTGGGACTCTCTGTGCTTCCTGGACTTGTGTGTCTATTTCCTTCACCAAATTAGGGAAGTTTTCTTTCATTATTTTTCAAACAGATTTCCAATTTCTTGCTCTTTCTCTTCCTTTTCTGGCACCCCTGTGAGGTGAATGTTGGACCTCTTGAAGTTGTCCCAGAGGCTGCTTATACTATCCTCATTTTTCTGGGTTCTTTTTTCTTCTGCTTGTTCTGATTGGTTGTTTTTTGCTTCCTTATATTCCAAATCATTGATTTGATTTGGCTTCCTCCACTCTACTGTTGTTTCCCTGTAAATTGCTTTTCATTTCAATTAGTGTATCCTTTGTTTCTGCTGGATGTTTTTTATGCTGTTGATGTCCTCACTAAGTTCCTTGAGCATTCTTATAACCAACGTTTTGAACTTGGCATCTGATAGACGGTTTATCTCCATTTCATTTAGCTCTTTTTGTGGAGTTTTGATCTATGCTTTCATTTGGGCCATGTTTCTTTGTCTCCTCATTTTGGCAGCCTCTCTGTATTTGTTTCTATGTATTAGGTAGAGCTGCTTTGACTCTGTGTCTTCGTAGTGTGGCCTAAAGTAGTAGGTGTCCTATAGGGTCCAGTGGCATAGTCTCCCCTATCACCCAAGCTAGGTACTTGAGGTGGACCCTTTGTGTGGGCTGACTACACTCTCTTTTTGTAGTTGAGACTTGGTTGCTGTTGGCAGATCAATGGAAGGGATTTACCCAGGCCAGTCAACTGCAAGAATTGGCTGTAACCACTTACTACCAACCTTTGCCCTCTGTGGAGGATCAGCTGTGCAGGGGCAGGGTAGTGGTGCTCCAATGTGGTCTGTTGCTGTCCACTGGGTGTGCTGGCCCTGGGGTTTCCCAGGCAGTGCAGGCCAAGGGCAACCCTCGCCTGTGTTTTGCCTGGAGCCACCCTGTCTGAGCTATAAAGCTATCTGAGATGGCTGCTACTTGTGCTGGGCTTGGAGATTCCCCGGAGGAAGCCAAGCTGTGAACCTAGGCTGGCTGCTGATAGTGCCGGGCTTGAAGCTCACTGAGGCCAGCTGTTGCTTGTTTGAGATGATTTGGGAAGTTATGAAGCAGGAGCCAAGACCAGCCATTCATATGGAAAAAGCAGCTTGGGTGGTCCTGTAAATTGAGTGGGGTGGAGTCTCTGGAGATCTCCAAGGCAAATCAAATAACGTCAGCCAAGTTGATGGAGTCTCAGATATGGCACCAACTTTCCAGCTCTGTTGCAGGAGGGTCTAGAAAAGGGACAATGGCCTCTGTTCACCTTGATGCCAGACACTTCAGTTTCTGCCTGTATACCACTGGTGCCTTTCAAGCTGCTACCCCAGTGCTGGAGCTCAGCAGGAGTCTGAGTAGGTGAGTCTGCATGTGGGTTCTTTAAGAGGAACTGGTTGGGGCTCCAGAAGTTTCTTCCACTGACTCAATCCCTGCTGGCTTTTGCAGCCAGAAGTTGTAAGGACTTACCTTCCTGGCATGGAATCCTGGTCTGGGGGTCCTTGTGTGGGTCTGGGTCTCTTCGCTCCCAAGATATCCACCACGTGTGGGTGAGGAACCAGCCCGTTCCACATCTGCACCCCTCCTACCAGCCTGGATGGATGTAGTTTCTTTAATTCTGTAGTTGTCACACTTCCATTCAACTCGATTTCTGATGGTTCTGAGTTATGATTGTTCTATATTTTAGTTGTAATTTTGATGTGGTTAGGCAAAGAGGTGAGCCATGTTTGCCCATGCTACCATCTTGCCTAAAAGTCCTATAATTTTCACAAAGGTATCTCGCCTGTGGATTGTTGCTAATTTGTATTTTTGTGAGGAGGACTAGATCCAGGGGCCTCCTACTCCACCGTTTTGCTAACTTCAACAGCAGAAGCACATCTCGGGGCTGTCACTGTGGTTGCAACGTAGAGATTAAATCTGAGTGGGTTCATAGGAGTGACAGCAGGGCTGGAGAGAATGGAAGAGCTTCAAGTAGAGAGAATATTCAGAACAATTGTGTGTAGGGTATGAAGGAAGGATCATAGAAATGCTGTTCAATTATCCTTTAATACTCTCCTTTTTAGCTCCTGTCATGAGCTGACTCCTACTTATCTCTCAAGTCTTTGCTAAATTGTAATTTCCAAAGAAAAATTTTTTAAACCCTGGACTACTGTCAGTCCCTTTATTTTAAGCTTGAACTCATTTATTTTATTCATTAGATATTCACTGAGCATGTATCATGTTCTGGAAACTGTCTCAGGGGTAGCAATATGGCAATGCACCCCACAGGCTGTTCCTGCTACCATGGAACTTACATTAAGTGGTTTTAGAAAATGAGAAAAAACACATGTCATTCTTATCTTCATTGAGCTTTCTGTTGAAAAAGGCATATAGGGAGGGAATCAAACGGCTGCTGCCGAGGACTCTGAAAAGATTGGAAATAACAAATTTATGTGCCACTAATCTGCACAATTGTGTGATTTTCTCCAGCATTAGGGTTGGCCTTTTTCTAGGTGAGTGTATAAAACATAAGTGTTTGGGTTGTTAGATGTTGAGAACAGAGTAGTTGAAATGATGAATCATGGGGTTTAGGCTGATAAAGAAAAGTGAAGAGGGAAGAGTCTGATTGATATATTGAATGTTTTTGAGTCAAGGGAGTACAGGTCTTAATGAATTCAAAGAGAAGCTGTCTCATCATAACAAAATGAGGGAGCTGAAAATGTGTGTGGATATGATCAGAGAAGGTGAAGTCAGGCAGGATGAGTTTAACCCAGCTCACGCAGCTGATGCATTGATGAGACCCTGGAAAAGTCATTTCATGCTTCTCAGATGCCCTTTCCTAATTTAAAAAATGCTGGGAAACAAAACTGGCACATCCAAACAATGGAATACTAATCAACAATTAAAAAAGGAACTACTGATACACGCAACAACATGGATGAATCTCAAAATAATGATGCTGATGAAAAAAGCCATACAGAAGAGAGAACCGCTGTGTGATTCAATTTATACAAAAGTCTAGAAAATGCAAACTAATCTCTAGTGAGGAAATACAGACCGTTTGCTGTCCAGAGGGCTAGCACAGGCTGCAAAGTGCATGAGGAATATTTTCTGGGATGATGGAAATGTTCTGTACCTTGTTCATGGTGGCGGTTTTATGTGTGTATACAACTGCCAAGCCCATCAAATGGTACACATTAAATTGATGCAGTTTATTGTACATAAATTATACCTGAATAAAGTAGATATTTTTTAAGTCCAAAAAAAAAATGCTGGTAATGATATCAAACCCAGAGTGTTATGAGTCTTACGTGTGACCTTAAGTGTAAGCGCTCAGCATGTGGTTGGGGCCCGCTGAATGTTCGCTGACCTCCATTTGATGCCACCTTGCCTTCTGCTTTGATTTTCTCCCTTTCTTAGGTCCCTGTTTTTAGAGTCCAGCAGGGTTGCTATTCCATGGGGAAAAAAAGGAATAAAAAAATTGTCCTGGAAAAGACAGGTTAAGGAACTAAAATATGAAACACCTTAGAAGGAGACTTAGCAGCCTGGTCAGTCCCTTCTAGGTTCTATGACTCCAGGGTGACTTCAGCAATCAGGGAAGTCCAGCGTGGCAAGTACAATGACCTCTTTAGGGAGCTTCTAATAAACTCTCTGTCTGGTCAGCCAGATCTCAAGCTCCTTGTGCCTGTGACTTATCTCTTCTACTAATGGGCCCTCACCTCGGGCACAGCATGATATGCAATCGCTTGTGTTCATACACTTATGCTGTGGTCCAGAGAGCAAAGCCCTAGAAGAGATTTCCCCTAATCCCTCCAGCAGAGACAGTGCAACATGTCTCACTGCATGTAACTGAGAACATGCACAGGCGATTGTGGGGTGGCTGCAAAGCAGTATGCTCCTGTAACTCCCCAGATGAGGAAACTGTATGTATAAGTGTCAGAAACAGGATAGATTAATTTATAAAACTATGTAATAACAGCATAAACAGTTGAATACACGTAACAGTTCTATTTGTTTTGAACAATTTTTTTTTGCATTGCAATAGCAAGTGTAAAGAAAATATAACATTTTAGTACAATACAATATACATTGGCACTTTAATTGGGTAGTCCCAAACCAGTTGGTATTCTGATTGCTTAGCCACACAATTAGAATCTTGAATTACTTTGGTACAAAAATGTATTTTCTTGTTGAATGCTTGGGTATATCTGACAGAAATTATTGTGCTTTCTTTCTTGGTAATTATTTGTGAAACAGCAAAAGATTATTTACTCTTCCATATCTTTCGATGCCTCTTCCCTTCTGTGAGAGACACTGACATTCACTTTTAGCTGCCTGGCACCTTTCAACTCCTGTTTTCAGAATTCTACACTGTGGCAACTGTGAACAACTTTCCCCTCAGACACATGCTCCCCTTCCATAGTATACAATTGTCACTTGGGAACATTTGCCAGTGTCCCATTCCCTGTGCATCTAAGTGTGGTCATATGATTTATTCTTGCCAGTGGAATGTGAGGTGAAGTGATTGTCTCTTCTGGGAAGAAGCTTTTAATAATGAGATACATTTCCTTTTGTTTCCATATATTTCCACCAACAGCCTGAACCTCATTGATATGTTTATGAGAGAAACATAAAGCAAGTGTACGAAGTTGTTAAATGATCAGGTTTAAGGTCTCCTTGCAGGGGGAGATGCACCTGCAGGTAGGAAGGCTTTGGTGTCTATGATGATGGCCTCTACAAAGCAAGATTCTTAAAATGCTTTCTGCAGTGTAGGTAGTGTGATCCCAATCCCTGTGCTGCTGCACATGATCGTCGTCCTTGTTAGGACAGAACAGCGGGGACTCTTGTACTAGATAATAGAATGGCATAAAGCATTTTACAGGAAGAGAATGCTCTACAATAATCCACCAGCACATCAGGAGCACATGAATGTGCTAGGGCACCCTCTAGAGGAGCCATGGGATGTTCTCCCCTGTTTTTTGGAGGATGAATCCATCTTTTTTTATTGTAGATCTTACTTTCCTAAGTGGTGTGGGCAGCGTGTTTGGCTTTCACTTTCATAGTTGTATAGTTCTAGATTAGTTTAGTTTAATTTTTTCATAAAATTATATTGTACTTTGCCACTTAAACACCAAAATAGATTATATATAAACTTAAAAAAAAATCACTCTGGTTGCTGGAGCACACAACTGACGGCAGGGCAGCCGGGAGAAGGGGCCTGCAAACAGGCAGGAGGTGGTGAAGCGTGAACCAGAAGAGGAGAAAGTGGGTGTGGAGAGTGGGCATTGTGTGGGAAGTCTGGGGGTGACCAGGATAGGGAAAAGCTGAAGATGAAACTTCTAGGTGTCTGGTTCAGTCACCAGTGTACTCTCCAATGATCATTTATGATGCTCTTCCTTCTTTCGGGAGGAGCTTTTTCATCTGATATCATTTCCCTTTGGCCTACTGAGTTTCCTTTAACATTTATTATAGCATAAGTTTGCTGGTGATGACTGTTCTTACTTTTCTTTTATCTAATAATATATTTCAGTTTCATTCTTGGAGGATATCTTCACTGGATATAGAATTCCGAGTTGGCCGTTGTTTTTTTCTTTCAGCACTTTAAATATATTGTTTCACTCTTTTCTGGTCTCCAAGGTTTCTAAAGAGAATTTAGCTACTAATTAGATTGTTATTCCTTGTATGCAGTATGTTATTTATTTTTTTCCTTGCTGGTTTCAAGATTTTTTCTTTATCATTAGATTACAGCATTCTGCCTTTTGATCTAGTGATTCTGCTGCTGGGACCATACCCTAAGAATCCCAAAACACCAATTCAAAAGAACCTATGCACCCCAATGTTCATAGCAGCACAATTTACAATAGCCAAGCTGTTGGAAGCAACCTAAATGCCCATCAGTAGATGACTGGATCAAAAAATTATGGTACATTTACACAATGGAAGACTATGCAGAGGAAAGAAAAAAAAGAACTACTACACTTCACGACAGCATGGATGGAACTAGAGAGCATTATGCTAAGGGAAATAAGCCAGGGGGTGAAAGACAAATGCCATATGATCTCACCTGTAACTGGAACCTAACCAACAAAAAAAAAGATGCAAGGAAAATAAGACCAGCAACACTGAAAGAAAAAGAAACCAACAGAGTCAAGAGGGAAGGAGGGAGGGGTGGGCGGGGAAAAGGAAGGGAAGGGTCAAGTCAAGGAACATATAGCAAGGACTCATGGACAAAGCCGAAGTGGGGAAGGATTGAGGGAGGAGATGGGGGAGGGGGGCAGGTGAAAGTGGTGGGGGGAAGGCTGAGACAAATGTATTTGAACAAAAAAAAAAATTATATATATAAAAAAAGATGGAACATTCAATATCTCAGAAAAATTTTTAAAAAAGATCACAGCCTTTTGACTATGATGTGTCTTGGTGTGGGCTTTTTGGTGTTTATTCTGCTTGGTGCTTGGTTAAAATCTTATATTTGCAAGTTTTTTTCTTTCATCAAATTAGAAAAATTTCAGCCATTATATCTTAAAGATTTTTTTTCTGCTACATTCTTTCTCTCTCTGGCATTTCAATTACATATATGCTTCATTGTTTGGTATCATCCAACAGGTCCATGAGCTCGTTAATTTAAAAAAAATATTTTTCTGTTTTTCACTTTGGATAATTTCTGTTGATCTACCTTCAAGTTCACTTCTCTTTCTCTCATATCGATGCAGCTGTTAGATTCACCCAGGAAATTTTTTTAATTTTAGAAATTGATTTTTAATTCTAATATTTCATTTGGTTCTTCTTTTAAAATTGTTTCTAATGTCCTTCTGTTGAGACTTCCCATTTCTTGGCTGAGATTTTTATTCATTGATAGCATTTTTTGTTTTTGCTTAGTTACACTAATTGCTTCAAAATCCTTGTCTATTAGTTCTAATGTCTGGTTTTCTCATGGTTGGTTTCAGTTGAGTTTATTTTCTCTTGAGAATGCATTCCATTTTTTAAATTATTCATAAGCTGTGAAATTTTGGATTGTATTCTGCAAATTTTGGGTGTGAGTTGTGGATATTTTGCATTCTGTTATTTTCTCCAGTGAGCAATTTCCTGTTACTTCAGCAGTGCTTTCCTGGCTGGACTTGAGCTGCACATTCTGTGTCTTGTCTCATCTCATCTCTCCTCCTTCTCTTTCCCCTTCTCCTTCTTTCTCTCCAGTGTCCATCGCAGGTGAATGGAGGAATAAATTGACTATTTAGTAGAAGGAATAAATTATTGATACAGAACATGGATTCATCAAAACAGAACAGAAACAGATTCACAGATACAGAGAACATTTCGATGGTTGCCAGCTGGGAGGGGG
Organism: Pteronotus mesoamericanus; assembly: GCF_021234165.1. Taxonomy (NCBI): domain Eukaryota; kingdom Metazoa; phylum Chordata; class Mammalia; order Chiroptera; family Mormoopidae; genus Pteronotus; species Pteronotus mesoamericanus. The sequence continues at coordinate 20,814,566 of NW_026555105.1, read as the reverse complement.
GTTGGGGGCATGGGGGAAAGTGGTGAAGGGATTGAGAAGCACAAACTGGTTGTTACAGAAGAGTCGCGGGGATTTAAAGCACAGCATAGGGAATATAGTCAATAATATTGTAATAACTGTGTATGGAGTCAGATGGGTATGAGATTTATTGGGATGATCATTATATAATGTCTAATCACAGGGGTGGACACTCGAAAGTAATATAATATTGTATGTCAACTGTAATTGAAAAATAAAATGTTACAAAAGGACATATCAAAATAACTATATGGAGTTTAAGAGTCCATACTAAAAATGAATATAGATTGTACAACTTCATTTATGTAAAATTCTATAAAATGAGTGGATGGGAGGGTCAGGAGAGAGGAATTACAAAGCCGCAGGGGGAACTTTTCAGGATGATGGATATGTTCAGAACCTTAATTGTGGCAATGGTTTCACAGATGTATGCATATGTCATACTTATGCCTTTGTATATTTCAAATTAGTGCAATTAATTATATGTCAGTTGTGCTGTAACAAAGCTCTTAAAAAAAAAAGACAGACCACTACCACTACCAGCAACAACAACAAACAGAACTTAGTGCATTACATTTTTCTGAGAGGCATTTTCAAAGTCTGGGTTTGAAAGATTTACATTATTGTGCAATCAGGTCAGCTTTCTCCTTTATTTTGTTTGCATTTATTAATTTTCCTCTAACCAATCCTTTTAGAGTATTTTTTGTTATTGTGAATTTTAGGCTGCTTAATTTTTTTTTTGGCATAAGATTTCTTATCTTCAAGTAAGATGTCTCTAATGTAGACATATAATGTCTAATATAATACGGTACATACATGGGGTCCAATAAATATTCTATTATTTGTAACATTTCCAGGGTTATGAGAGGTAAGATTTCAGAAAAAGAATAACATTTTTAATAAATGGTGGCCCACTATTTCAAAAGAGTTAAGCAATTTGGAATATTTTCTTTCTTTTTTTCCTCTTGTTTTTTGGAACTTGCTTCAATTTTTTTCCTGAAATATTTTAAGGTAAATTACAAACATCATGATACTTCATTGCTACACATCCCATTAAACATTCTTGAAAAATAAAGAGTATTTTCAACATAGCCAACATAATATAATCACACCTAGCAAAATTACTCCAGGACCAGTCAATTAAGAACTTTCTCTTAACATTTGCTTGGCTCAGGTGGGCTAAGGGTGTGGTTAGTACAGCTTGCCTTGCCATTGAAGTGATTTTGAATTTCAGAATATAATATTGTATATACAAATTTATTGAGAGTTACCTACAGAGGGTAAAATCTATAATAGCCTCAGTCTTTTTGATTTTTACAGGTTTCCTCGATATTAGAGAATTCTTTTGTTAATATTTTGAAATCTCTAGATGTCCACGGACCATGCAGAACAATTATGGAAGCGTGACGTTAATTGTTTCTGGGGAGCTATCTTGAAGTTTTGGAATGTTTGGACAGCTTGTTAGTGGATTTGCTTTGGCCACTAGGTGGTACTTGAAATCCTGAATACCTGAATTTAACACTTCGATGGAAGACAGTGAACCCTGGGGCTAGCCATCCATGAGCTCTATGATTGGAGAAAAGGGGAAACAGGCACGACTGCAATGGGCTTTACAAGGGCTGCAGGAATTTGGAACAGAATATTCAACTGGGAAAATATTCCTGATACCTCCTGTTGTCTCTTGGTCTGAAAAGAAGAGAATGAATTAAGAACACAGTTTTGGCTAACCTGAAAGTTTATCTAGACTTTCTGAGGTATATCAATTTTATTGCTCCAACAATTTCAGAATTTTCTGCAACTGTTGTTTTAGATCTAAAATGATCTGAAGTAACTGTAGATGCGGTAGGCATTCATATTTTATTGAGCCTTTAGGCACAGATATAGTTTTCTCTCAATATGTATGTAGATGTGTTTTCAAAATAACATTTTTACACCAAAATTAATTTGATAGAAAACATTTTTCCTTCATTTTTCTGAACTTCTGACGGTGTATGTGGAGGCCTTCTGGGAACCCAAGTTTTCCTCACTTGGTAACTGGCTGTATGTTGGCCTAGAGATACCTCTGATCTTTCTGGAAAGTCTTATCAAAGGATGAAATATATCTCTGGTTTAGATTTTAAAACATTGGGAAACACTCAGAGAAAAACCCCTGCAGCTGATTTATCACAGGATTTATTTCCTGGCCTAGAAGATACGAATTGTCCTGTGTGAACAAAGTCTCTGTTCCGGTTTGGAAAGTGGGTGGCAAAGTTTGTCCTTTCTGACAGTGCCTGCTTTCTTGTGATCACATGACTCAGCCATGGAATTATTCTAAGATGACTGTAAGGAGCGCTGACATCTTGACGTGAGGTTGAATATCGTACCGGTTTCCTACTGCTGCTGTTACAAATTACAACAAATTTAGTGGCTTAAAACAAGACAAACTTACCATCTTACAGTTCTCAAGGTTGTAAATCTGTGTCTCACTGGGCTAAACACAAGGCATCACCTGGCTGCAGCCCCTTTGGAGGTGCTGGGGGAACTTTCTCCTTGCCTTTTCCAGCTTCCCAGCACGGGTGTCCAACCTTTTAGCGTCTCTGGGCCACACTGGGAGAGGAAGACCTGTCTTGGGCCACATGTTAAATACACAAACACTAATGAAAACTGATGAGCGAAAAAACCGTTTTAAGTAAATTTATGATTGTGTGTTGCGCCACATTCATAGCCATCCTGGGCCGCATGGAGCCCCTGGGCTGTGGGTTGGACACCCCTGTATCTAGAGGATTGAAGTCTTTGGTTCACGGTCCTTTCCTCCATCTGTACAGCTACCCAGTAGCGCTGTCAGATCTTTCTCTGACACTGACTCTCCCATCCCCTCCTTCCACGTTTAAACGATCCATGTTGTTACCTTGGGCCCACCCAGATAATTCAAAAGAATCTACAACCTTGATTCTCCCTTGCCATGTAACGTAATATATTGAATATTAACAGGCTCTGGGGATTAGAACATGGACATCTTTAGGGACCATTATTCTGCCTAGCATAAATATTATTAATGTACTTTGTTTTTTCTACCTTTAGAACTGGATCAATATTGTACACATAACACATTTGTTGTTACTATTGTAAATTTTTTATTGTTGAGGGAGGAGAAGGGAAATATTTAGCTGAGATCAACTTGGGTTTAGATGTGTGGAGGCTGAAACGCATCTAGCATGTCATTTGTTGATTGACAGTGGAGTTTCTTCATATTTATCTTTAACTAGGGTCCCAAGTACAAGGATACTTAGCCTGTCTAGCTCTGAGCGCAGCCTGCCCATCATGGACCTGTACATGATTTTCCCTTCAACAGAATCAACCGGAGTCACCCGAGACTCTTTGAGCTTAACTTAAAAAAAAAATCACTGTAAGTTTTTCAAGTCCTTAATTATTTCTGGAGAACTGTTCTGACCACCTCTAAGACCAATCTGCTGAAACCAGATTCACTAATTATGAATTAACCATTTATTTCTCATTGCTGGCATATGATCTTTTTCTTTTATCTTGTGTACTACTGACCTCTGGAGAAAATTCTCACTTTGGTACGTATCGGGGCCACAGGTACTACTTTCTTATTTTAGATCCATCTCTTGTGTTATTTAACTACCAAGAAAGGATAAAAAGAAATAAAATTTTGGCCTCATTTTGATTTTATAAAATGATCTGAAACACTGCAACAGGGAGATGAAGGGGCCAAACTTTAACACTAGGTCAAGCCTGGGCCGAAACAAGAAACTAGAACAAACAATACCCCAAGATGAAGGGAAGAATTAGAGCCCCCCCTTAGTAACAAGATAGGACAACGGCTGAGCCTTGACTCAGACAAATAGCCCATAAAAGCAGGGTCAGAGCTGAGGATAAGGGAGAAACAAATACCAAGAAAAACATATCAGGGTGCAGCCCCCATGCAGCTGGGCCAGAGTCGACAAGAATGAGGAGGAGGCATAGGGCGAGGGTTGAGCCTTGCCTCAGATACACATCCTGACCAGAGAAAGAGTAGGGGGCCCAGTAACAGCCTTGAACCTAATCAGCAAAAAAAAAAAAGAAAGAAAGAAGCTGCCTATTGCTAACTGCCACTTCTCGCCCTTGTATCTTGCTTGCTTGCTCTGCTTATAAAAACCCGTGTACCCTTACAGCGGTGCGCCTTTTTCCTTTCGAGGGAAAGGTGGCCCCTGCGCAGGTAAAACTTGGCCAAATAATAAAGAGTGTGTGATCAAACTCTAATTTCTGAGCTCATACTTGTGGGGATCGTAACAGGAGACATAACCATGACATTGTTTGTTTCAAATACTTTAACCTTTTAATAGCTCTCTAAAGAAAAAGGGAGAACAGTAAGTCAAATGGCATACTTAAAGCTAATTCACTTTCGCTTTTACTGTTTAAGCAAATACAATTTATGAGCCAATATTAATTCATGCCCTATACATTTTTATGTTTTTTGTGTAGTGTTTTAAAATTATTGTCCAAACACAAAAATAGATGTCCAAATATGTTTTTCCTAAAATACACATATTCCTAGTATACTTGGGTGTCAGGAATGCAATGAGAAGGAACAGTAATGCATAGCAAATTGCAACCCTAATTGGATTAAAAGCAGATTCTCTCTAAAGTAACATTATATTTCTGAATTTATATCAAACTTCTGAAAGATGTGCTTCATGTTTTGTCACTATGATATTATTTGCCTGCTTTCTACAAGGTCATCTTTCATTTTCTTATTGATTTGTAAACATTCTTTATATCTCATAGCTATATAATGCATTTATAAATTTTATTCTACTCTAATATCTTTTAATCATGTCCTGGCTCGCACCTTCTCTTGCATGAATTTTGTTATCAAGATGTTGTGCATTTTATGTAGTCAAGTCTGTCACTTTATAAAATTTAATAATTCTCTTCTGTCAGTATTAGCTTAGTTCCATTGAGGTCACTTATTTTTATTGTTCATTTAAGTCCTCTTTTATATTGTTTATTTTCCTGAAACTATCCGATGATATATATGTTTAGACATAAAGGTAGACAATAAAGGCAGCTGATATAGGGCTCCTCTGCATTGGTGCATGTCTGTTTGCCAATAGGTTTCTTTCTTGAATTGGCAGGATAAGTGTGGACTTTGTGCGCGCGTGCGCGCGTGCGTGCGTGCGTGCGTGTGTGTGTGTGTGTTCAGGGAGTGTTTGTTGACTAACAGACTTTATTTTAAACTGAGTGCATGAAAAGCAAGCAAGCTCACTTTGCTTTATCTTATGTCTTGCCCAATTGTCAAAATAAATTACTTTTGGAGCAGAATACTTGGAAGATTAAACACCAGAATGTTAACGGAGAGGGGTAAGATTATGGATGCTTTCTACTTTCTCATTTTTGAGAGAGGTGAGATTGTGGGTGGTTTCCATTTTCTCATTTTTGTTCATCTGTATATCTGATTTTTTGTCTAGCATGAAATGTTAATTCAACTTCCTCTCATTCCCTAAACAAAGAACAACAAAAGAATCTTGCCTTGACTTCCCCAGTCTTTGTAAGAGGGAATTAGTAATCCTATCTCTTGTCTGGATTCCACCTGTCCAATAGTTTGAAAGGGTAACATCTTAAGTAGAATTCAGAGAATATTCCTAAGAAACGCACCATTTAAAGTTCATTTATAAGTAAGCTATTAAAAACAGTTTGTACTACTATTGACCACAGTGGGAGGTGCAGTAACAAAAATCTTCATGGGTGATTTCAATTTTAATGGACTATGGCTAAAAAGTAATACTTTATTATCCATCCCAACCTACTCAAGGGGAAATCTATTGCTTAGTCAAAGAGAGCTTTGAAAATGAGAACATTGTGTGCTTACTTGTACCTAGTCAGTATTGCATACAGGCTCTCTGAGTTGACACAGATAGATAAGCCATCAAACTTAGGAACCTATTGATGTAGACAGGCAATATTACTTTCAGGATGTAATAATGTCACCTGTGGAGATCAGAAATATGAATTCTCTCAATACAGACTGCTCTCTCAATTCAGGTTGCTCTCTGAGTGGTGAGTAGGCTATAAGCAGGTGGATGGGAGGAAGATGTTCAGCCAAGTGCATGACCAATAAAATTTGTGAACAAAGCAGTATCGTGTATTTGAATAGTTTGTCTTCAATCTCCCAAAGACTGGGCCAGAGAAGGCAGCTGGAGAGGTGGGTTAGCACAACGGCAAAGGCCTTTACTCTTAGGTTCACACAGACCTGTGTTGGTCCTGGCTCATTCTTTACATCAGGCACGTTGCCAGTTCCTGAAATTGTGGTTTTCCAATTTGGAAAAGACTGGTTTTAATTTCTACTTCATAGTGCTTCTGTGAGGACTGAGGACTTACGTAAGTAATATAAGTATAAAATATAGGCATTTGTCACCTAGAAGGCACACATTAAGGGGTCGCGGGGCCGAGAAATGAACTGAGACCAAGTGGGATACGAGGGGGGCTAGTGCGTATCTGGTGGGGCCCTCGATCAGCTCTCATTCCTCATCTTGACGTATCAGTAGCACTTGAGTCCCCCTTCTCCTCGACAAACTTAATGCACCCTGGTTACTGGGAAATACGATAAGTTATGCACAGTGTTCACTCCTAACCCTGATCCCAATTTTATGTTATGATATGAATTTAATCATCAACAAACATCATACAGCCTTCACAGATTCCATTTTCTTCCAGGTACTATCACAGAAAGATATTTGGATGGGCTCTAATTACTATAAATTCAAGGTTCTGGTGTCCAGAAATTGTAAAATGAGATAAATGGCATTCTTTAGGCTATGTTTTAATTAACTTTATTATTGTCATAGGGTGTTTTATTTAGCAGTAATTTGTTCATTACTTTGCAATAATTCATTACATAATTACAGTATGTACTAAAGATATAGCATGAGTTTTGCGTTGTGCATCAAGAACTCCAAGTTGAATAAAACCAGTGGCCTGTCCTTGAGAGGCTCATAGATTATTGAAAATAAACAAATAATTGAAACATAATATAGTGTGACTGCCAACAAAACTATGTACAAGATACAGTGGTAGCACAAAGAAGGGAGTTTGTAGCTCTATGTAGTTGGGTCGGGGAATTTTTCACAGATGTGGAGGTGATTGGACTTGGTTTTGGAGGAAAATGAGGAGCTCAACAGGGCCAGTTAGGTGGACAGGACGGGTGAACATAAGATAATTTGTGATGAGGGATTTTGATGTGCAAAGAAACAGATTATGAAAGTAACAAATTGGGTAGGGACGCACACACTCATTTGGCAGATACGTAAGTGGTCCCATGGAGTGCCCTGGGAGAGCTGAGCAGGGACCAGTTTGTGGACTGAAATCTATGCTAAAGACATGTGATCTTCTAAAAGGCTTCAGCTGTAGAATTGAGTTGAACCAAAAGAGTAAAAGTTTATGGGAAACTCTGAAATAATATTAATTTATCTAGCCACGCCTAAAAGCAATCTTACTCCGAGATGATTTTCTGGAAGTTTTATACATTAAAAATTATTATTGAATGTGCTTATGCATCTGCCTTGATTAGTTAATGGTTTTATTAATCTTCCATACTGGGTTACTTTTGTAAGTCAAAGATGGCACTAGCTGGGTGGGACAGTGGAACAATAGAAATAAACTAGGAATGTCCCACATGGACCAGACATATAATCAAGAAACTTTGACCCAAATGGGCTGATTTGCCCAGGTGGAGAAGTCATTGTTCCTGCTGTCTGGGAGCTCACATCCTGAGAAAGAAGTAGGTGTGATTTGATGGAACATTATGTGACTGTGAACTCCATATTTGGGAATGTAAGCAGGGGTGGACTTGGATTTCCTGTTCATCCATGTGGTTAAAATGAGAGCTCAGAAAGCTCATAGCACCCAGAACTCTGGCTCATCTTGAAAGACTGTGTGTGACACAGATCACTGGACAAAGACATCCTGCTGCCTATTTCTTTTGGGAACTCTGTAAACATGAAGCTGTTTCTGGTTCTCATTATTCTGCTCTTTGAGGTGCCCACAGGTAACTTGTTCAAATGTGCTATGAAATCTTAGGAGATATTACTATCCATACTAGTGGGGTCAGGGCCTTTAACATTACTGGCCTTTTGCCGATATCATCAAAACTACCCATTGTCTTGGGTGCCTGACTTGAGTCTGTGTCTTGGAAGAGAGCATCTAGAAGTAACAAGAGACCAGGGCCATACTCTCAGAGTCCTCTCCAGAGGTAGGAATGAGCCCATCATCTAGAATTATCTTGATAATGTACAACGAAGTTTTCACCCAGGAACCTGGTCATCTCTTTTTCTATTCAAATTCCTGTTTGGCCTGTTCTACAGCAGTAATAAGAACAGCACAAGCTTTGGAGTCATGTAGATATGAGGTTAAAATATGCCTTCATCACTGACTGTTCTATGAATTGAGCTAATACTCACTTTGAACCTCACTTTTCTCATCTGTTAAGTGAGTATAATGACTCAATTTCATAATGATTGTATTCACGACCTTACAAATGGGAAGCACCAAGTTCTCCCTTGGTGCTGCAGGAAGGCACATATGGTCTTTTTGTGGCTCTAAAATACCCTTCTAACCTTCAGAGATGCTCTCTGGTTCTGGAATTTAGGATAGAACTGTGTCTTTGTTTTCCATCTTGATTCCATGGGCTTGTCCAAATTTGTGTACAGGGGCAAATAAAGAACTGGAAACAGGAGATTTAGGATCTCACTGCAATACTTTGAATAGGTGACAGTTTGGGCCTCTAGGGAGATAGGTATACATGGAATTGAGTTTGATCCCTGGGCAACACATTCATCTGTGATCAAAAGGAGGATGGAGGGCGGGGGAGAGAGAGGGAGAGAGCGAGCATGCGAGTGTGAGCGGGTAGGTTGTGGAGAAGTCACAGCAGCTGAATAAGGGAAGGAGTTCTCACCAACGTTTATTGCTGAGACCCATGTGGTCTTGGCAGAGGGAGCTTCCTGCTGCCTGTGTCAGTGTGACGCCTAATTTTACTGTTAACTTTAAAAGTCCTGTCTTTGATACTCTTGAAAAGTTCATTTGGCTCTGAATTGTGTATGGTAACCAGTTGGCACTCTCTGGACACTGGCCTGGGGTAGGGTGGAGGGCGTGCCAACTTTGTAGCATGGAAGACAGAGTCAGATGTTCCTAGGGGCAGGACCAGCTGCAGTAGGTAACCATAGATTGAGCTCTCTTCTCTTTTGCCATGTAAGCCCTAATGGTCTCAGAGCCAATTGAGTATTGGCTAGGGGCTGGAGTTTTGGATGTGCTTAATTCGAGATGATTTTCAAGGAGGAGGCTCTGAGTTTTCTTATATCAGCGTGAGGTTCACCTTGGGACCACAGGAGGCCACAGCTTGTGGGGAACCACATACCTCGTCCACTCTGCCTCAGGAACTAATCTGGGTTCAATGTTGTTTCCTGTGCACAGATGACGCTCGGCCCAAAAAATGCTTCAGTAACATAACAGGCTACTGCAGGAAGAAATGTGAGATGGGAGAAATATATGAAGTAGCATGTCTAAATGGGAAATTATGTTGTGTTAATGAAGGTGAAAACAAAAAATACCAGAAAGCCGAAGAGCCACTTCCATTTCCAGCGCAGCCTGACCAGAAGCTGGACTATGCCATTTTACCCACCGTCACGTTTGTCACAATCCAAATATAAATAAAGCGCTTGCTCCACTGGTCTCCACTCTTCCTAAATCAAAAGTGCCACCTAAGTAACAGGCTCGTGTAAGAAATTTATCATATTTTTCCATGTATAATGTGCACTCAAAATTTTGAGGGGAAAAATAAGGATGTGTATTATACATGGGTAGTACCTGAAAAATCTTGTACCTGTTCTTGTGTTTTGTTATATAAAATTTATTGTTTGAACCATAATAAGCTAAAAAAAAAGTGCTAAAATGCCTTTATAATACAGAAAACAAGTATCTAAATATAAATAAATAAAAACTTAAATTAAAAAATGATAACAAAAGATTTTTTTTTCCTGAAAGTTTGGGCCAAAAATGAGGGTATGCATTATACACAGCAAAATACAATATCTTGTTCTTTCTCTGAACTTGATTCTCCACATAATACAGCCCAATGGTTTTCCCAGGATTTTTTTTTATTAATGTAGTCACTGTTTTGAATACTTTATACATAAATGAATAGTTTCCATGTTCCAGGCATTATACTAGTAAGATGGGTGATATAGATATAAGGTGAACATGTTGGTAGAGGTAGAAGTTAGCCCCTCCAGTTTCATAGCATGTCAGGTATTACTCCTCTTTGCAGTGAAGTTTCTTATGTATAAGCAGATCTGAATGTCCCAACTTTGTGAGTGTAAGGATGAGTACAGAGGGTTTTCCTAACAACAAAGAATCCGTTAGAGGAAGGTAAGATATTTGCACATTTTCATAGCATTTATAGGGACAGAGCTAATGGGCAGTAATGACAGCTAGTGATAATTCCAGTGCGTCCTTTGAAGCTCATTTAATGTGCATGCTCCATTTCTTCTTTAATAGTACTTTGAATATCCAGTTGTCACAATTTTTAGACATATATTATTCTTAGAATCTTTGAAAACATTGTATATTCTGTATGTTTCACTAGCGTGAATTTTACAAACTCTCTGCTATAAATGAGTAAGGCCTGCGGATCTAATGTACAATATGGTGGTTATAGTTGATAGCACTATACTGTATAATTAAACTTTGCTAGGAAAGTAGAATTTAAATGCCCCCCCACCACAAAAAGAAAGAGACAAAGAAAGATAAATACATATATGAGGTGATGGTTGTGTTTATTAACTAGATGGAGTATTTTCACAATGTATATATGTATATCAAATCATTGTGAAGTACACTTTAAACATCTTACAATTTTACAAGTCAGTTATACCCCCAAAAAGCTGAAATTAAAACATAAGTGTGAAATTTAAAGCCTTATAAGTAACGAGGACATACTTAAGAAGCTCTGCATGAGCTAAATACATCCTCAGTAAGTCATGGCAGTAGGACATTCTCTCCAGATGAACAGAACAGAACATTTTGTGGTGCCACCCACTGATGTTGCTTGGTTCATGTATAAGGCATAGATAATTTTTGTGGTGCTAACATCTATTCATCTGGGGTAAAGAAATCAAACAGCCTGTTCCTCCACATGCAGCTCACCATCTTGTTTTTCTGGGAGGATGGGAAGACAAATATTTAGACAGATGTGTTAACATTTTCAGAGCCTATGAGGACCTGTCTGTTAGTAGTTGAGGCCTTTGAGAATTTTGAAGTGTATAGGAAACAAGGACTGGTCTAGACTGCAGAATTTTCAGTATTTTTTGTTGATTTCAGCACCATGAACGCTAATGGATGACTATTTCAACTTCATTATTAGAGGGATTTTTTTAAAGGTTCACATAGAAAGCCCTTTCCTTACTGCAATACTTCACAGGCTCCTGTCTTTTTCATTTTCCATCACTGTAGATCACCGGGGACATTTTCAGGGAGGGTCTACTTAGTCACTAAGACATGAAGATGGATCTTGCCCATTGTCTTTAATCTATGTGTGTCCTTTATCCTATGAGTCCATTGATAAATTAGATACAATAATCTATTTTGGCTTAGTGAGTATCAGATCAACCAGCAAAGTGTCTCCTGTGTGGGGAAAGAGGGATATAATGAACAGAAAATTAAGCCTTGAATTCTACTTTGAGTGGATCTAATCTTTGCTTTGACTTTCCCCCTATTATCCTTCTTATATCCCTCCTTACTCATAGGAGAAGTGGATGTGGTTGGTATTGTTCAATTCATACTTACTGTCCACATTATTTTATATACAAAATTAAATCTAAATCTTTTATTTTTATTATGTACTGCTTTCCTACAGGCAGTATTATTGGTACCTTTTCTTTCTTCATTTTGTCTTAGAGTATTTTCTAAAATCTTATTCACAGAACATTTCAAAATTGCTAGAATGTTCCAGGTAGTTTACTACTACATAGCAGCTGTTGGGGCTGCACATCTCTCTGGGGGTCTTGGACAAAGCCCATGAAAGGTGCTAGAGATATTAATAATTTCCTATTCATACTCATCCCTTCATATAAAACTTGCTTATATCTCTTCTCAGGGATCCTATTTCTATGGGCTCTGGCAAGACAGAATATGGCCAGATAACCCTGCTATCTGGGCTACAAGTAGTTGGACCAGAGTGAATAACAGATGTATATGTAGAGGCTGAACCTACTTCTATAGATATCCAAGTTAGGCCCTGGTACACTGTTGAATAAGACAAGTAGGAGGGAGGGAAGAAAAGAGAGAGAACGAGAGAGGTACTGATCCAGTTCTTGGCTCTAATGGTTCTATTCCCTAAGGCCTCATGTGATGTTAACATTTTTTGTAATAGGTCTTCCTTTTATGAAGTGAGTTTTAGTGAGCATATGTCTCCTATGACCTCATATCTAAGACATGACCAATTGTATACTGGGCAATTTCTCAGCACTGAGGCACAAATTAGTATTTAGTTGTTAAAGACCAGGATAATGACAATGACAACAATTAAGATCCACTTCAACAATTGGTTTTAGAGATAACCAAATATTTAAGACAAGCCATGATAAAAGCAACTTTATGAACATATATATTTTGTTCATAGATGTGTTCTTATTTAGCCTTGATTACTCAGTGGCTCTTGGGAATATATAGATATCCATAATGAAAAATATTACAATTAAATAACCCTATTCAAATAGTGCATGTCAGACAAATATCAAAGACCCAGTTACCGTTAAATAATATTTCCTGAGTCTGAGAATCAGACCACATAAGACTTAGGCACATCTGACTTCCAGCCAAGATGGAGGTGTAGGTAGATACAATGCCTCTTTGCACAAACAAAAGAAGGATAACAACAAATTTAAAAACAAAAAACAACCAGAACTGTCAGAAAATCAAACTGTATGGAAGTCTGACAACCAAGGAGTTAAAGAAGGAACATTCATCCAAACTGGTAGGAGGGACAGAGATGGGCATCCGGGGCAGAGAGGATGTGCAGCAAGGCAGTGGCTGGAGGACCAGGCAGTCCCACATTTGCATGTGGATAAGCCGGGAGGAACTACAGGGGAATGAGACAGACTGCACAACTCAGGGTTCCAGCGCAGGAAAAGAAAACCTCAAAACCTCTGGCTGTAAAAACCTGTGAGAAACTCCCAGCCTCACGGGAGAGTTCACTGGAGAGACACACAGAGTCCTAGAATGTACACAAGCCCACCCACCTGGAAATAAGCACGAGAAGGGCCCAGTTTGCTTGTGGGTAACAGGGGAAGTAACTGAAAGCTGGCTGAGAGCCAAGCAAGCTGCATCGTGCCCTCTCTTGCCCCTCCCTTACATACAGCGCCACTGCACAGTGATGTGAGTTACCCTGTCCTGGCAAATACCTATGGCTTTGCCCCTTACAACATAACAAATGTGCCAAGACAAAGAAATATGGCCCAAATGAAAGAACAGATCAAAACTCCCAAAAAAAGAACTAAACTATGAAGAGATAGTCAAACTATCAGATGCAGAGTTCAAAACACTGGTAATCAAGATGCTCACAGAAATGGTTGAGTATCGTTGCAAAGTAGAGGAAAAAATGAAGGCTATGCAAAGTGAAACAAAGCAAAATATACAGGGAACTAACAGTGAAGGGAAGGAAACTGGGACTCAAATCAATGATTTGGAGTAGTAGGAAGGAATAAATATTCAACCAGAATAGAAAGAAGAATTAAAAAATATGAGGAGAGGCTTAGGAACCTCTGGGACAACTTTAAATGTTCTAACATCCAAATCATAGGGGTGCCAGAAGGAGAAGAGGAAGAGAAAGAAATTGAAAACTTATTTGAAAAAATAATGAAGTAGAGCTTCCCTGATCTGGTGAAAGCAATAGACTTCCACGAATGAGGGGTTACTTCATCCTTCAGAGTCCTGCCAGCCACAGCGGATGAAGATATAAGTCATTCCCAACACTGTTGGTCTGCCTGGAAAAGGGGGTGGAGATTCCCTCTAATGGAGAATGCCCCGAGCCCTTCTCTTGAAGTGGATTTTATTGAGAACAAAATGCGCGCAGGGGTATACAGCATGCATGCAAAACCTATCAATCTACATCAAAAAGGTTATAGGTAATAAATTGAAGAAATACAGGTCTGTCAAGGTCTGTCAGACAAGTTGGTGCCAGATGCTCATTAAAGCACAGTTTTTGGGCCTAAGGAATTATCTCCTTACAGTGAAGTAAAACACCTGCTTTTTTCCTTATCAGAGCAGTGCGAAGCAGAGCAAGCTGCAGTGGATACAAAGCATTCTTTTGCAGGGCAAAGAGTTCCCAATACACAAAGTAGTCCCCAACACAGGAAGTCCAGGAAGCTCAGAGAATCCCAAAGAAGTTGGATCCAAGGAAGCACAGACCAAGGCACATCATAATTACATTACCCAAGATTAAAGATAAGGAAAGAATCTTAAAAGCAACAAGAGAAAAGGAGTTACCTATAAAGGAGTTCCCATAAGACTATGAGCTGGTTTCTCCATAAAAACCTTGCACACAAGAAGTGGCTGGAAAGAAGTATTCAAAGTCATGAAAGGCAAGGGTTTACATCCAAGATTACTCTATCCAGCAAAGCTATCATTTAGTATGGAAGGGCAGAGAAGTGATTCCCAGATAAGGTAAAGTTAAAGGAGTTCACCATCATGAAGCCCTTATTACATGAAATGTTAAAGGGACTTATTTAAGAAAAAGAAGATCAAAACTATAAACAGTAAAATGGTAACAAACTCACAACTATCAACAACTGAACCTAAAATCAAAAACAAAAACAAAAACAAACTAAGAAAACAAGTAGAACAAGACCAGAACTGTAGAAATGGAGATTACATGGAGGGTTATCAGCAGGGAGGGGGTGGGAAGAGGAATGGGGAGAAGGTACAGGGAATAAGAAGCATAAATAGTAGGTACAAAATAGGCAGGGGGAGGTTAAGAATAGTGTAGGAAATGGAAAAGCTGAAGAACTTATACGTATGACCCATGGACATGAACTAAGGGGCAGGGGATGCAGTTGGGAGGGGGGTGCAGGGCAGAGGGGGATAAAGGGGAGAAAAAAATGGGACAGCTGTAATAGCATAATCAATACAATATACTTAAAATAATAAATTAAAAAAAGAAAAAAAGACTTAGGCACATCTGAAATCCCTATCTTATGTCAAAATGGAAGCCTGCAAATGATAGGATAGTAATCTCTTAGCATTCTTTGCTGTTACATCCTGGTTAGAGTTGGAAGGCAATTATCTGTAACTTTTACAAATTAAAATAAATTGTGGTGCCCAGATAAGGTAAAATATAGTTAACCAACTGACATAGTAAATTAAAAATTTAGCAATATATCTATACTCTTTAGTTAAAGACAGTGACATGGTGGGGGTGGGAAGTGGGTGGAGGTGGAAGAGGGGGTAAGGTGGATAAATGGCAATTGAAAAAATTACAATAAGAAATAAACTATTTTAAGAAAAGAGAAAAGGGAAAAATATAATAGTTACATGGCAAACATTACCATGCAGGGGAAAAAAGGCATATTTTCAAGATAATACAACTGATGAGTTGCACAAACACACAGCAACCCCATATCCTGAGTTTGCATAGAGCCTGCTTTTATTTTAAAAAGTTCAAAGGAAACAGCCCTGGTTGGTGTGGCTCAGTGGATTGAGTGCTGGACTGCAAAGCAAGGGGTCGCCGGTTCGATTCCCAGTCAGGGCACATGCCTGGGTTGTGGGCCAGGTCCCCAGTGCAGGGTGTACGAGGGGCAACCACACATTGATGTTTCTCTTCTTTTCTTCCTCCCTCCCTCCCTCCCTTCCCCTTCTCTCTAAAAATAAATAAATAATATCTAAAAAAAGAGAGAAAGAAAACAGTGAACACTGGACATTATCAAGATCTAAAAATGTTGTGCTTCAAAGGACAGCATGAAGAAAGTGAAAAGATAATCCACAGAATGGAAGAAAATTTTTGCAATTCATATGTATGATAAGGACTTTTATCTAGAATAGGTAAAGAACTCAATAATAAAAAGACAATCCAATTAAAAAATGAATAAAAGGTAGCCCCCATCTTCTTTAGACGTGCTTGGTCAGCTTGCCGCAGTGGGAGACATATGCCGCAGTGCCATATGGCTGACACTGGTAGTGATCCTGTGACGTGGATCTGCAGGACCAGGGCCAGAATGGGCGAAATGGTGATAATAAAAAATGGCTGCTTTGGAGGCCAAAAGCTGTCATCAAATGGAGTGTTGTTTTGGTGACTGCAATTAGCCATGGGACAAAATTTTACAGGACTGCATCAACCTGGATGAAGGCTGGGTGCCTTTGGAGATAATGCTGAAATTCAAAAGGTAAAACCCCCTAACAGACTTGAATGTACTAGTAGAAGCATTGAGCAAATCAAAGGCAGAGATTATGGAAATAAGTGAAACTAAAACTGAAATCAGATCTCCAAGCAAACCCCTCCTTCAAGTGACTGATGAATATTAAAATAATGTAAAAAAAAAATCTTTAAAAAAACCCCATTTTATTTATTTATTTTTAGAGAGTGGAGAAGGCAGGGGGAAAGAGAGGGAGAGAAACATTGATCAGCGGCCTCTCATACATGCCCCATCTGGGGACTGAACCCGCAACCCTGGCATGTGCCCCTACTGGGAATCCAGCTGGTGACCCTCTGCTTTGCTGGTAGACACCCAGCCAACTGAGCCACTCAGGTTAGGGCAACAGATCTTTTTATACTAAAAGTTTCCCACCTGGTGCAACTCTTGTTGACATAAAAGAATGGTTAGAAGGTAAAGGTCGAGTACTGAATATTCAGATGAAAAAAGCGTTGCACAAAGCATTTTAAGGAATCAAAATTTGATGTGTTTAACAGCACTAAATCTGCTAACAAGTTTTTTGAGACACTCCGCCCCTCCCCACTCTGGCCAGAAGAACAAAAATAAGGACCTGGCTTTTCAACAATTACTCTGTGGGGAAAAATACCAAAATAAAGTGAAAGCTAAATCATGAGCTAAACAAGAGCAAGAAGAAAAACAAAAGTTAGCCAAAGATGCTGAAATGAAATCTGGAGAAGATTGGATGTTTAATGAAATTTGGGAGGAACTTAGATGATCTGACCTGTAGAAAAGATTTGCATGTCCTTTTCTCAAATCATGGTGAAATAAAATTGACAGATTTTGTCAGAGCAGCAAAAAAGGAAATAATCCTATTTAAAGAAAACTCTAAGGAAGCATTGGATAAAGCTGAAAATGCAAAAAAAAAAAAAAAAAATCCAAACAAAAAAAAGCACAAACAAAAATGTTAACTCACAGTTAAGGAACAAAGTGGTGTGGGAAGTACTAGAGAGAGATGTGGAACAAGATGCATTGGAAAAAAATCATAGAAGATAAGCAAGAATCCCTAGACAAATGGAAATCAATAGGCTGCAGATTTAAAGGAAAAAGAAAGGGAAATAATGCTGTCCAGGCTGGGTTAGCTGAAGGAAAAGTACAGTTTTAGGAAGAAAACTAAACTAAACTAAAATTAGAACGCGATAAAAATGGTGCAGCTGGGTCAGTAAAAAAAGCAAGAGGAGAAACAAAGGTGAACCTGCATTCAGACAACAGAAAACAGAAAATTGTTCTGGAGACCAGCAGTTCAGTAAACAATTTTTAAAAAACTTATTTTAAGTAGATTTTAAGCTGCTTTTTTGTCTTTGAAGGCTTTAAAAAAGAAAACCAAATTAGGTTTACTTTAATATCCACCTGTGAGAAAAGAATGTTGTTGTTGAACTTGGGTTTTTGGTTTTTTTTGTATTCAAAGAGAATTTTTAAAAATGTATGGTTCTCTTTGTATTATTTCAGATGATACAAATATCAAAAGAAAGATTCCTCTACAACATTGCCTTTGTAATGTGAGAATGCATTAGTAAAAACTAATGAAACATATACTTTATGCCCTGGCTGGGTGGTTCAGTTGGTTGGAGCATCGTCCTGTGCACCAAAAGGTTGCAGGTTCAATTCCCGGTCAGGACGTGTATGGAAAGTAACCAATAGATGCTTCTTTCTCATATTGATGTTTCTCTCTCCCTCTGTCCCCCTTGCCCTCTCTCTAAAATCAATAAACATATCCTCAGGTGAGGATTTAAATACACGTGCATGCGCGCACACACACATACATACTACATATAAAGAAAGAAATGGACACAAGATCTGAATTGACATTTCTCTGAAGATATACAAATGACCAAGAAGCACATGAAAAACGTACACATAAGCAATCAGACAAATGCAAATTAAAACCACAATTCTATACCACTTCACACTTGCTAGGATAGCTATAATCAAAAAGGCAGATAACAAGTTTTGGTGTAGAGACCTTGGAACCTTCCATATCGTGCTGGTGGGAGGGTGGCCATGTTGGCAAACAGTCTGGCAGTTCCTTGAATGTTAAACAGATTTACCATGTGATCTGACGATTACACTTCTAATTATAGATGCAGGAAAAATGAAAGCATAGGCCATGCAAAGACTTGCACACAAATGTTCATAGCACCATTATTCATAATAGCCTAGGCCACATGCCTGTACCCTAGGAACCTTGGAGTGAACAAACTCATCCCTGCCACCAAAATAAGAACAGTGTTGAGAAAGTGCTAGAAGCCAAACTGCCTGATACATGTCCAACACGCCAGCTTTGAAATAAGAATTCAGGAGCAGAGAACCTCTCTTTAATGTGGCTGGAACTAGAGTAGATTTTCCAGGACAGATTCAGAGTAATTGGCCTAGTCTTAGAAATACCACTAGGGTGGGAGCTGCCTAATTAGAAAGAGAATATGGGCCAATGTGTTGGGGTTTGAGAAAAAAATGAAAAGTGAAACTTCAGATTTATCCTTTACACATCTTTTGAAGTTTGACCTTGTAGAAAACAAAGGTACTTGAAAGGTTTGAGATAGAATAAAAACATCATACAATTTTATTATAGAAATGTAGCTCACAGACTGGTGAAGGGGCTGGGTCAGGTGAGAGAAGAGACTTCCGGTGGTGAACACAAAAGTTAGCATGTTCTTTCAATTATCTAGTAAGATATGATGCATGCTTCTTGCAGGAAATTTTGGAAGATATATGGATTAGGTAAGGTAGGAATTTAATTTTGTTTAAAATTGTTTTATTTTTAGTGATATTTTAAAATTTAATAGTTGATATGAAATATATTAGTCATATTAATTTCAGGTACACAGTATAGTGGTTCAACATTTTTACTCATTCTAGTAATTATCTGTTACTGTGGAAACTTATCACAATATTATCTTTTCAATAATGAAAAAATTTCAATTATAGTTGACATACGATATTATACTAGTTTCAAGTGTACAACACAGTGATTAGACATTGATATGACTTATGAAATGATCAACCTGATCAATCTAGTACCCATCTGACTCCATACATAGTTATTACAACATTATTGACTATATTCCCCATTACCTTTTATACCCATCCCCCCAACCTCCTCCCTTCTAGCAGCCATTCTTTATTAGAAGATAAAGTCAACCAAATTTGTTGAGTACCTGGAAGCAGAGGATGGGAGAGAGAGGACTTAAGCATTCCTTCTAGGTTTCTGTCTTGGGTCACAGGGTGAATGCTTATATATTTCAGGAAATAGGGGAATCTTGAGGGGTTTCCAGTGGAGGACATGTTAGTTCAGTGCCTCTTAGTACAGTTGCTGCTGCTGTAGCTGCTTTGCTCATAGCCTTCTCTGCTGGGAAGCAGCATTATACCTCACATGGGGTGGGCGCCTGGTGCAATGCAGCGCATCCAAAGGCTACCCTGATAGTGGCCAGGAGGAATATACGTTCCTCAGCAGAGACCATCAGCGTGGTTCTTTCTGAGATGTGAACTAGGAGGTAGAGCAAACTGGTAGCCGAGTGCAGTGGGAGAACACAGCACCCACGCTGATAAAAGTAGAAATGCTTTGGGTCAAAATTGAGGATAGCTTCTTCTAAAACATATTTGAACTAAACAAGACCACAGATCGGCTATGCATCTGGAGTAAAACACCTTGGTCTCATAAAGAATCACTTTTATTGCATTGTTTGACCTGCATTCATTCATTGCATGGGTGGCTTAGGCTGATCTGCACGTTCCGTTTATTGTGAGGAGACACTGCACTACAATCTACAGTGTTTGCCTTTTGAGAGAAAAGGGATACTCTTATCTTAGGTTGCAGGTCATGGGAAAAAAAATATTTCTCAGGGCATTGTCTCTGCTTCAGAAGGCCACCTCACCCCTGATCACACGGTATTCCCAGGCATAGAGAAGACAAAAGCGGGCTGGGTGAGGGGAAAGAGTGAATTGGGCATGAGGTGGTAACAGCCCAGTGGAATCTGGGAAGAGGGAATGGATGGCCTTGGTTAACTATACTGAAGAAAGTAGAAATCAGTATCTACAGTCACTTAAATAAAGGAAGAGTTATTCACCATTCCAGTGGAGTTACCATACTCATCAAATGTAGGAACCACATGCTTGATGCACTGTCAGGATCTCCCTGAGCTCGCGCTTATCAGCCACGTGTATCGCAACCGTTAACCGTACCACTGGTTCAACCCGTGGCTTCCAGAATTCATGCAGGGCGCTTAAATCAGCAGCTGGAGTTGTGATAAGGAGGCAAGACAAGGCTATATCCTTGGATACTCTCCTTCAGTGATGACATCACCACCAGCCAGTTTCTCATGTCACTGGAGGCTGGCACCTGGGAGTCATCCTCACTCCCACCACATCCAATGAATAACCAACTATTGCCAAATAGCTCTCTAATCTACCCATGTTGTTCCCTCACTGCCTCAGCTCTGGTCCAAACCACCTCTCACCTGGCCGGTTGTAATAACCTTTTAATGTCTCCATATCTCCTCCCAATTTCAATATGTTTTTTGCATTTAATACAGAGTAATTAAAAAGTGCAGACTTGACCACATTATTCCCTGCTTAAAATATTTAATGGCGTCCTATTCATCTTCAGTGAAAGATTAAAATCTTAAGCACGGTCTGTTAGCCCTAGTAAGTCTAATTGGCCTCTGCCCACCTCTCCGACATGATCTTTTCTCTTGTTCTCTGCCCACAAATCGTGTTTTTTCAAATATGCCATATTCCTCCTACCTCAGGGCCCTGGCATTGGCTGTTTTCTATGCATTGAGTTTTCTTTCTGTATCCCTTCCCCACAGATTCCTTTTTGAAAGAACAACCTCTACTCATTATTTAGCTTTAGCTCAACTTTCATTTATTTGGTCAGTTCAAGCATGTGTTAATTGTTCATTTAACTAGTAAGGAGCAGGAGAGAGAGTTTGGGTAATAAGTTACTGGCTAGATTTTGTGAAGCAACGAAAACCTTAATAGCAGTTGACCTTGCATTGTTGGGAGGTATGATGGGTGAATGAGGGCAGGATACGGATAGTTTATGAAGGTTTCTCTGAACTGTTTTTTATAAATCATTATATGATATCTTCCCAGCTGAACTATATTATATTAAATTCTCCTTTCTTGCTGAATAGTGTTTCCTAATGACTTCTATCCTGGTTAGATTCAACAAGTTTTTGTCCACTTTTTTTCCATTTTTAAAATTCCAGTCTTGTATCCAGTTCAAAGGTCTCATCTCCTCCCCTCCCTTGTGCAGGTTAGAACTGTGACTTCAGTGGCTTGAAATGGAGGAAGGTACATCTTCTAATTGTAAGACAACTTCCCCTCTAAGACTGCCCCACATGGTTGGTTGTTTCTAACCTCTCCTTGTGCACAAGACCACACACATTCAGGAGAACTCGCACATGTTCACTGACACACACACGCCTGCCTCAGACTCCTGTCCTGACCGCATCTCGGGAGGCATCTGCGATCACTTTTTTCATTCACTCACTGTTTTTCTGTGGCTTGATTCCCAACATCCTCTCCAGATTTAGAACCTAATGCCATTGCCCCACCTGAGGTGTGGGAGTGAATGAGGATGGGGTGCGCTGCCCACATATGTGCAGCCCCACCTCCAGGCTGTGTGTGAGTGCAGGTAGCACTGTTGCCTGTGGGCCCTGGGAAGCTCCTTCAGTCCGAAGAGCCAAGAGGGCGCGTTCCTGCAGCAGCTGCGGGGCTCGTGAGCGAGTAACACGTGCCCTGATTACTGATGAGCGTGCTCGGGGGTGGTGTGCTGGGGGGCCTGGACCTGCTAAACGGAGCCCATCGTGACCGTCTCTTCCCAACTCCCCATTCAGTGACTTCACACTGTAGCTTGAAATAAGCTGCGTGGGAGTATTTACACCAAGGCAATTAGCAAATCCTTTAAATCAGGAAATCAGGTCTCTTCCCCACCCTGGCAACTAGTTGATCAATGCGTCATGGTTGTTTAGATTGTACAATCATGTATTAACAGTTCTTTTTTACCCGTAATGAAAGGTGACTTTTTTTCTGGTTTACTTTATTGGCAAGTGGGGAAACTGCTGGGCAGAGTGGTTAGGCTTGGTGCAGGCAATATGGAGATATGGTAGCAAGTTTAAGAATAATAATAAAACCAGCTGAAAGTCTGCTTTATTATCTCCTTGTGCTGGCAATTCTAAACTATGTCTGATTAAAATACTTCTCCCTAAGAAAACTTTGGCTGGTTTAAGTTCTAAACAATTGCTGCAGTAAATGTTGAGTTTTAATAATGGCGCGCGTGCGCGTGTGTGTGTGTGTGTGTATTAATAGACTTTATTTTTAGGGCAGCTTTAGGTTCACAGCAAAATTGAGTAGAAGGTCCAGGGAGTTCCCGTGTGCCCCTTCCACACACATACACAGCCTCCTGTCGCCATCTGGCATTGATGAACCTACAGTGACACATCATCACTTAAAGTCCATAGTTTACTTTAGGGTTCACTCTTGGTGTTACACATTCTGTGGGTTTTGGCGAAAGTCCTTACAGTATCTACAGTATAGAATAATTTTTGCTACCCTAAAATTTCTCCATGCTTCACCTATTCCTCCCTCCCTGATCTTTTCACTGTTTCTACACTTTTTGCCAGAATGTCCTATAGTTCAGGGGTCCCCAAACTCCAGGCTGAAGACCCATACCACTCTGGGCCTGTTAGGCACGAGACTGCACAGCAGAAGATGGGCTTAAATGTAATGCACTTGAATCATCCTGAAACCATCCCCCCACCCCAGGTCCATGGAAAAGTTGTCTTCCATGAAACCGGTCCTTGGTGCCAAAAAGGTTGGAGACCACTGCTGCTATAGTTGGAATCATACAGAATGTAGCCTTTTCAGATTGGCTTCTTTTATTTAGTAATATGTATTTAAGGTTCCCTCTGTCTTTTCATGACTTGACAGCTCATTTCTCTTTAGTGCTGAATAATATTCCTTGTCTGGAGATACCACAGTTTATTTTTCCATTCACCTACTGGGCATCTTGGTTTCTTTCAAGTTTTGGCAATTACGAAGCTGCTATAAACACCTGCGTGCGGGTTTTTGTGTGGACAGTTTTCATCTCATTTGGGTCAACACCAAGGGCTGCAATTGCTGGATTGTTTGGTAAGAGTGTGTTAGTTTTATAAGAAACTGTCAAACTGTCTTCCAAAGTGGCATGTCCCATCTTGCAATAAATGAGAGTTTTACTCCACATCCTTGCCAGCATTTGGTGTTGTCATTGTTTTGGATTTTGTCTCTAATACTGCAATTCAGACCAATTTGTGGGTCCTTTACATTTTCTCCAAACTCAAAAGGGCCCCGATCATCAATAGGATTCATTACTAGTAGTAACATGTAAAACAACAATAACAAAGAAACTCCTCCATCTTGGAGTTTTATATTTATCTCTGCCTCCACCTTAATAATGAATTCCACAATAGTGGAGTCTTCTTTATCTCTTTCTTCCCAGCTCACTGCTTTTACACAGGAACTAAAGAAATTAGACTTCCACATAGTTCAACTTTGGCTCTTATATTCTTAAACCAAACAAAGTACATGTAAATTCTCCTAAAATGTCCTGTCTTTTCTAATTTCCTTCCATTGTTGATTTCAATCTGTTCACTCAAATCACCTTCTCTACTATTTGTCACTGTTGAAATCTAACTCGTTTCACAAGGCACCACTTTAAACTCACTCATGAATTTCCCCTGAATACTCGGCTTCACCTCCTGAGTTTCTTGTTTCAGTGCTCCATATTATAGTTTTTTATTTTATATTTTTTAAATTTTTTTTTAGTGCACTGGTTATAGCCCATTTTCAAGGGCAGGTTCTGAGTTGTCATTATCAATTCATCACTTAGTATATTGCATGTTCAATCATTGGTTAAAGAACAAATGAGTCAGATAACTGCCAATGAACTTTATTAGAATCTGCTTTAAGGTCTTCTGAGGATTAAGGAACCAAAATGGAGAAGACGTGGACTTCTTCACTTAATGTATTGGAATACATTAAGAAGTAAATGAATGGAAAATTGTTCTTGATTTATGTGGAATTGGTCTTGGGAATTAATCATTTTCTACATACGTATTATAATCTTGAGGCAGAGTGACTGCATATGTCACTGGCTTTTGACGAGTTGGCTTTGGAATGTTTTTACGTGCTTCCAGTTTCACGATACTGAGGCAACAATATCTCCCATTTTCACATAGAACTTCACGTATTTCACTTATTCTGCACGTTTTCCTACAGTATCCTTGTGTATATTGATCCCAGCATGTCTTAAGTTGTTCAGTTACTGTGCACATAAAGAACAGTAGGCCAAGGTTAGTGTTTGAGACTGAAAGGCAGCTTTGGACATGGGGAGGAGAGAGGATATTTGTAGGGATTAGGTGTTTGGGAGATCACAAGGCAGATACTCATAATATCCCATGAAGGATGCCCCCAAGAAGGTAAACCTCAGTGGGTATGTCTATTTGATCATTCATATTTAGTTCCTCCAAGGTCTTGGGCTTCCAGCCAACATCTGATGGACTCCACCAAGAGCATCCAATCTTGTTTGGGAAAATAAAGGAGCTGAATCCTTGACTTCAGACCATGGCACTGTGCGCCATCTGGGAACCGCAGCAAATCTGTCCCCACTTGAATGTCCCCAGGGCACTAATTTTCTTTTTAAACCACTTTCCCATCTCTAATACTTAGATAATAATAATTATTTACTATGTATTCATGTTTTTTCTATTTTGAAAGAATTATTTCATTTTCTTTTTCTAAAAATTGTTCCAATACATTTGTCTCCATTTACCCACCACCACTCTCCCCTGGCTCTACGTATTCATGTTGATCAAACTTTGCCCTTGAGTTCATACTCACTACCATGGCCAAGAATGACTTTCTTTTTGTTCAGATGGGTTTTTTTTCCCTCAGTAATCTTCCTCCCTTCTTAATTCTTACCATTGTACATTTTTGCCAGTGCATATCTTCCTTTGGCTTCTATGTCATTACAGTAATCTTGGACTTGTTTTATCTCTCCCTGACTCCTCATTCTTCCTCTACCAGTGGCAAGAATGCCTCCACTGTTCAGCTCCAGACTTTTGCTCACTTTGATATATATTCTTTTCTTTAGTGATTCTAAATACTTTGAATCACCTTAGAGTTTGGATGTTCATGTTTTGGTTTCTGGGCTTGTGCAATCTTCTGGAATAGACTCCAGAAGATGAAAACTAAGAACAAAGATGCTGCCTCCAACCCCAGGTTCTAGAACTCCATTGATTTTTAGATTAGGGTGCCAGGGACAGACCATTCCTATTACTGTAATAAGAGATAAATATAATAGATCTGGTTTTGAAAGAGAAAATACAACTAATTTTAAGTTCTCAGTATGTGCCTAAACCCTATGCTAGATGTTTCATAAATGTAATATCATTTAATAAGGCCCCGATGACTCAGGTATCATTATCTTTACCAATGAGGAAACTGAGGCTCAGAGAATCTTCAACATTTATACAAAGTTGACAAACTAGTAGTAGATATTGAAAGCCTATTTCTCCAAGCCTGTTCCCCAAAGTTTGTGCTTCTTCCACTATTCACACACTGTAGTATAATAGACACATATATGGAAGACAGTACAGCTGAGTGCCGGAGTAAAAAGTTGTATCCAAAGAAATAGGGCATCCCTAGATACTGGGCTCATTCCTTTCTACAATGAGACCTTCCCAGAGGAAATTATGGCCTCTTTTCAGCTCTTAGTCCTCCTTTTAAAGAACAGCACCATGGTAGAAGGCCTCAGGAAGAGGGGATTTCTGATGACATTTGGTAGACTTCCACAATCCCCATGGGGCATAGTTCCTTGTATTGTGAGTTATAAAATTACGTTGGGTTCCTAGGAATATTCTATCCTATTGTTGATTTTTTTGCATGAGCCCCTGGAAAACATTGGATTACCTGTGGGTTTCTGGAACAGCAGAATTGCAGTGATTAGCAGGAGCCTCATGGCCAGGCTTCTTGAAGGAGGTGGCAGCCAAAGCTCTTGGTCCAGTGAATTGCACACCGTGCCACCTCCCTCAGAGACTTGGATTCTTATGCACTGAACCAGAACAGATGGTATGATATGAAGTGTGCCCCCAAACTTCCCATCTGTGGATTTTGCATCATGTGGGCAGGCACAGGAAATTTGAGGTCACTGTCTTCTCCCCACATGGAATCAGAGACACAGCATGTTCTATTGCAACACACCTGATGCCATTCTGTGGACCATGGTGGTGGGAAGAATCAGTGCTTTCCTTACTTTGGTTGTCTTCCCAGATAGACCAAGGTCTATCTAGTGCAGGTTTAGGAAGCTGTATGAGTGATTTTTTTTACCCAGGCTTTGATTTCTATGGCATTATAATTCTTTTGAAAGACTATCAAACTTTCTTTTGAATTGCTTTCAGTCATTTTCATGCCTAAGACCAACCCAGAAATTCTTTTGTATCATGACAATTCATCTTAAATTCCAACCAAGGTACTGGTATTGATAAAATAAACTTTTGGAGATTATTACCATCTCTATAGCACTTAGCTCAACAACCTCTCACTCAGGCTCTGACTGTACATAGTTCAATACAGTAGCCTCTGGACAGTATAGGTAAATTAACTGAGATTGATCACCATGAATTTATAGTGGTATTTAATGTACGCTGTTGTGTAATGCCACCGGCAACACTTGTCTATCTAAATAGAGAAATGTACACAATGGATAGCTGGATAAATACAGGGTTATGGTGTGCCCATGAAATCAAAGGACTAAAGAGAAACAAAGGAGTCCTAGTTATTGGCTAGAGAGTTATTGAAGTAAATCATGGACACTATTCTTGATAAGGAGAGAAATACAAACAGGGCGGGGCTCATAAATTGACCTTTACGTTTTGAAGGTGAGAGACTTTATTTATACTAACAAAAGATATTGCTTGTGCAATGGAGAGAACATTCCGTATCTAACCCACATTGTCTTCTTCACCAACTTTCTTGATTAGAAAACTCATATTTCTTTGTTCCACACACTGTGCCTTAGAAAAATGGTGTCTCTCTACTCCCACTTCAATAATGTGAGTGTGTTTTCTCTCCCATGTGTGCATGCATGTGTGCCTGTGTGTGTCTTCTCTGTCCCCTGCTGTTGGCCTATGAGGCTAGATCCTCTAGATTGATACCATAGAGAGTCTTATTTTTCCCTACATCCTCTTAGAGCTTACACAGTAGGTGTGCCTATGAGCAAGACAGGATGAATAGAGAACATGACTTTTCTTTATAAGGAAGAAATCATCAATCAGCACTTACTGTTAAATCTAAGGATCTCAAATACTTGGGACTTTCAAAAGTACAAGTTGTTTTAATGTACTACTTATAAAAGGACATAAGTATAATAAATTTCTGGATAGTTCACCCACCAAGTTCTATGGAGTTCAAGAAGTAAGAGAGCAAATAACAGTTGACCATTGAACCTTGCGGAGGTTGGAGGTACCAACCTCCCACACCTGTAGACACTAAAAGCTATTCTGCAATATATCAAATAGTTGAAAATCCACCTGTAACTAGGTATTTGATTATTTAAATGGGCTAGTGAATGAAGTTGTGTTTGTTTGAGTTTATTTTTCTCTTTATGTTAGTTAAAAACAATATTTAAAAATAGTTTTATTGTGTAACATGTGCTTCATTGAGAAGAATCAGGAAATACAAAAACAAAGAGAAAAAAGACAATAACGAGCAGCATTATGGTGTCTAAAGAAAACGCCTGGAAACATGTTGTATAACATCCTAAAATTTTTCTTTAATAGAATTAAAATAGCTTTATTGTTTAACCCAAATATCGCTTACAGCATTTTTCTGATTAACAGGAAAGATGTAGTAAAACTGTCTCACACTTCCACCAACTGCCCGGCCTTTGAAAGTCTGGGGTCCTTTAAACCTCTGCTCACTCTGGAGGTGTTCACATTCTTGGGGATACTCTGGCCTTCAGAATTCTCTGTCTTCATGCTTAACTCTGAGTTGTACCATATCCACCCTCCCTGGTGCAAAACTCTCCCTTAACTTCCAGCAAAAATCAAATCACACATACCAAGCATTTTGGAGATTATCAGAATTTATACAAGAGTTTGGGAAGAAGGTTACTGAGAAGGTGATTACCTGGCATTACACCATCAACCTTCAAAACAACTGGAAGACATTGGAGGTCTTAAATGAAGTGTCTTCATCCCAGTAAGGGTGAGTTCTCTTTGCTGCTCCCATTCTGAACGTCTCATTAGCTCACTGGCTTTTAAAAGTATTTTTCCCTTTTCCATCTCTTCCACTCAAACCACCTTTTCAAAATTGTCCCCAAGCTATTTGGTATATTGCAGAATAGCTTTTAGTGTCTACTGGCTACACGAATATTTCCTTGGCATTAATTCCTAGAGGCAATTAGATAGATTAATGGAATAGGACATTCAGAAGACTTGTAGTAAATGTCAATTTGGTTTTCAAAACAGTTGTACAAATTTTGCACTCTATCTGTAGTTCAGGAGGTGTGTTTTCTTAGCCTCCTTACCAACACTTGACATTATTATTTCCTTTTATTTTTAGACTTTTCTAGGGCAAATTTTAGTGGCTAAATTGATTCAGATAATTCAGGTGAAGGGCTCCTGCCAAAAGTTATCAGTGTGTCTCAACCTCATTGATACTTCATAACAACAGTTTTACGTTTGCCCAGTCCAACGCTGAGGCAGCAGCAGCCAGAACTAGGATGAATTTAATGGATGATTTCTCACACCCGGGGAAGGTATTCTCATGCGTAAGTGCTGCCCCTTCATCAGAGAGGTGAATTTTCTCTTAGCTTAGGCAGCTGCCACACTTATGCCTGAGCAAAGGGTTTCCCCACCCTGGGCCCTGTGCGCTAGAGAGCCCTACTCTGGCCCTCAGCTGGCTGCATCCCTCCCTGTCGTACAAAATGTCACTGACCAAAGGGGTACATTAACCGAGAAACTGCTTTCACCGCTTTATCCTTCTAGATTGTGTTCTGTGTAACTGGGACCCAGGATCCATACCCAAGCTGTCTGCAGCCTCTTTCCCAAAACTGTATGTCTCTGCATGTGTCTTCCCAAGGACCCCCATGGTGTGGGAAAGAAACAGAATGGGTAGCAAAGAGAATCAGGTTGCAGGCTGGAACCTGGAGCCCTGCCTTTGGTTTTCTTTGGGATGCCATGTTCTGGGACAAAGTTTCAAAGAGCCTGGAAATATAAAATTTGAACTTGGCTTTTCAGATATATGTTTCTCGGTAAGAGGATAAAATGTATTTTATTTAGTAATTCATGAGTGTGATTTATAAGTTTTAAATACTTAAGGTATGTGGGCTTTCATTTGCATTTTTCCCCAGGCTCCACAAATATAAGGGTATTCTTGCAAGTGAAGTTTTCTCTTTCATTTATGTGACTGGTTTTTTTTTTCCTAAAGGTATGGCGTATATGCAAATAGTTTTCCTAGGTAGTTTCCTCAAGAAATGAGGCAGTGAAGTTGCAGGTTACAGAATCAACATAGAGAAATCAGTTACATTTCTAAATAGTAACAATAAAACATCTGAAAAAGAAATAAAGAAAATGATCTCATTCACAGTAGCATCAAAAACAATAAAATACTTAGGAATAGATTTAACCAAGAAAGTAAAATATCTGTATTATAAAAAATATGACTTTGAGGAAAATAACTGAAGAAGATACAAACAAATGGGAGGATATCCTAAGGTTGTGGATTGGAAGAATTAACATTGTTAAAATGTCAATACTACCCAAAGCCATCTAAATATTCAATGCAATCCCTATCAAAATTCCAATGGTATTTTTCACAGAAACAGAAATAACAGTCTTAAAATTTTGTATGGAACCACAAAAGGCCCTGAACAGCTACAGCAATCCTGAGGAAGAAGAACAAAGGTGGAGGCATCATACTACCTGATTTCAAACTATATTAGAGAGCTGTAGTAGTTAAAATAGTATGGTACTGACATAAAAATAGACACATAGACCAATGGAACGAAATAGAAACTCCAGAAATAAACACTTGCATATATGGCCATCTAATCTAATATTTGACAAAGGAGGTAAGAATACTCAATGGGAAAGGAAAGTTTATTCAACACATGATGTTGGGAAAACTGGACAGCAACACGCAGAAAAATAAAATTGGCCAGTTAATCTTACTACTTACAAACATTAACTTAAAATGGTTCAGAGACTTAAATGTAAGACCTGATATTGTAAAAATCCTAGGAGAAAGCAGGGAAGAAGCTTCTTGACATTGATTTGAGTGATGATTTTTGGACATAATGCCAAAAAACACAAGCAATAAAAGCAAAAATCAGCAAGTGGGACTACATCAAACTAAAAGGCTCCTACAGAGAAAAAGAAACAATCAACTATATGAAAGGCAGCCTATAGAATGGGAGAAGATATGTGCTAAGCCATGTATCAACTAAGGGATTAAAGCCAAAATATATACATAACTTGTACAACTTAGTAATATTAAAAAACCCAATTCAATTAAAAATGGGCAGAGGAATTAAACAGACATTTAAACAGAAAATGGCAGATGGAAGCCACTCATTATCAGTAATTACTTGAAATGTAAATGGATTAAATGCTCTAATCAACCGAATGATAGATATTGGCAAAGTTGATTAAAAAAAACAGATCCAAACATGATTCAAATAGATGTTGCCTAAGAGAAACTCACTTTATTTTTTAAAAGATTTTATTTATTTATTTTTAGAAAGAGGGGAAGGGAGGGAGAAAGAGAGGGAGAGAAACACTGATCGGTTGCCCCTTGCACACGCCCCATCTGGGGCTGGAACCCAGGTTTGTGTCCTGGTTGGGAATCAAACCGGTAACCTTTCACTTTGTGGCACAATGCTCAACTGCCTAAGTCATGCTTGTCAGGGCAAAGAGCGTCACTTTAGATCCAAAGACACAAAGGGATGGGAAGTAAAAAGATGGAAAAAGATATTCTCTACTTATAGTAACCAAAGGAGAACTGGGTGGCTGCACTAATGTATGACAAAATGTCAAAAGCTGTTGAGACAGAGTGAGACATTATCTATTAGTAAAAAGAGTTAATTCTTCATGAAGATATAACAAGGGCAAATAAAAATGAAAACAAAATAACACTTCACACCTATTAGTATGGTTAAAATTAACGGCAAAGAAAAATAACAAATGTTGGTGAGGATGTAGAGAAATTGGGTCCCTCATGTATTGTTGATTGGAATGCAAAATCATGCAGCCACTGTTGAAAACAGTTTGGCAGTTCTTCAGAAAGTTAAACATAGAATTACCCATACAACCCAGCAGTTCTACTGATATGTACCTAAAAAAATGAAAAACAGTGATGCAAGGGAATACTTGTATGTGAATGTGCATAACAACAAAAAATCCCAATAGCCAAAAAGTGTAAATAAGCCAAGTTTCCATCAACAGAAGAATGAATAAACAAAATGTGATATACATACAATAGGATATTATTCAGCCATAAAAAGATATGAAGTTCTGATTATTTGCTCCAACATTGATAAATCTTGGAAATATTCTGCTAAGCAAAAGAAGCGAGGCACAAAATGACAAATACATGATTTCACTGCTATAAAACATCTAGCGTAGTCAAATTCAGAAAGACAGAAAATGTATTAGAGGTTACCAAGGCCTGAGGTGAGTGGAAAATGGGGAGTTACTGCTTAATGATTAGAGTTTCTATTTGGGGCGATGAAAGGGGTTTAGTGCCGATCATAAAAGTAATGATAGTTGCACATTGTGAATTTATTCAATGCCACTCAATTGTACACTTAAACATGGTTAAAATGGCAATTTTATTTTATATATACTTGACCACAATTTGAAAAATCATTTTGACCTTTTAATATACTTTTAACATATTTAACATTTCTTTATATTTGTTATTTTATCTATTCCATTATTATTTAAATATGTATGTGTGCATGCACGCTGGAGTGCGTGTGGCTGGCTGTTATCTTGGTAATTGACTTTCACTGAATCAAGAGAGTCCACTAGGGGGAGATATTTACCTAGATTATCCTTAGACCATTGATTTCATTTTTCAAAGAGGTTCACGCTGTACTGGGGTCTACAACCCGTGGTCCTTGGGCAGCATGTGGCCCAGGATGGCTACGAATGTGGCCCAACACAAAAATGTAAATTTACTTAAAACTTTGTTTTGGCTCATCAGTTTTCATTAGTGTTTGTGTGTTTAATGTGTGGCCCCAGACAACTCTTCTTCCTGTGTGGCCCAGAGATGCTAAAAGGTTGGACACCCCTGCAACCATTGATATGCATACCAATACATACCCACCTACCTATGTAAGTAAGTAAAGTACGTAAATAAGTAAGTAAATAAGTAAAGAAGCCAGTTGGCTTGGATGGATACTATCTCCATCAGTCAGGTCATACAGCAGTTTATCATAGGAATATCTTTTACATCAAGAGAAATTGACATGAAAGAAATCCTTATTGGAGGCAAATGTAAATTTAAGAAAAATTACCTCTGAAGTCCCAAGGATCACCTGTCTTTACCTTTGCCATGCTGTAAGCCCTGGTCGAGGAATTGGTTTTATTATTTATAGTCTTCCTATGGACATGAATTTCCTCTATAGGTGATTTGCTGTGGAGTCACTTGTAAGCATCCAATAAGGAATCAGTTAAGTTTGAGCAATCAGGAGAAGTATATAAGACTTTGTATTGTTTAAGTTTTACTTTTGAAGGTTATGTTAATAATGGTAAACATATGCATACGCATGGGTCTTAATAATAAGGACAAATCACTAATATATACTTAACAACAAAATGTATAATATTCACATCAGCAGGAGATTTAGCTAATGAGAACTAAGATAGGAGAAATGAACAGGACATAACTAGAGGGCAGAAGAAAATCGGAATATACCAGTAGTTATAATACGTGCATGTATCAATTGTTTATTTATCTGCTCATTGGTTTATTTATTTATTTTAGATATTTGAAATAAAACTTTATTGTGATTCTGAACGAAAAGGAAGGGGAATGACAGTCACAGACAAGGTCTCACCACCGGATACTGTGGTGCGGCTGCAGCAGTTTTAGAGTTGAAACTCAGTAAGGAAACAACTGGGTTCCAAAACAGCGAAATACGCAGGTCCAACAAGTGAAGGTATTTTTAAGCTGCCAGAGTCGCTCCGAAGCCCATTCATCTCTTTCTGCGCCCAAAGATCAAGCACAGGCTCTGCTTAGCTAGATAATGAAGCGGCAAGCCCGCTGCACCACCGACACCACAGGACCGGCGTCTACAAAACTAGACGTCGGAGGCCGGGCTCCAGCTTCCCGTCCTCACAGGCCGTCATGGCCTTCATCCGGGGGAGGGCTGGTCTGAGCGATGTCGGGGTCCCGCTCACACTGCGCTGCCAACGCCGGGTCCATGACCACCTCCGGTGGGGCAGGAGCAGGCACGGCGACAAACTCCAAGTTAGGGTCTCCAGTTCGTTTTCTAGCAAGTCAGAGGAAGGCTTTTCAAAGTTGTAGTTAGTTTGGGCAGAAATGTCATAATACTGCAGATTCTCCTTTTGGTGGAAGAGAATCGCCTTTGCCGTTAACTTTCCTGTTCTGAATATCCACTTCGTTGCCACACAACACAATGGGATGTTTTCACACCCTCGCACCAGACCTCTGTGGCAGTTAGGCCCATTCTTGAAAGTAGCCCTTGAAGAGACATCAGCCATTATAATGGCACACTGGGCTTGGATTGTCTAGCCGTCGCAGGCCGCCGGACTTCTCCTGGCTCGCCGCGTCCCACACATTGAACTTGACGGGCCCTCCGTGGCTGTGGAACACCCTGGGTGGACTTCCACGCCCAGGGCGGCTGCACACTTCTCAAATTCACCCGTCAGATGGCGTTTTCATGAATGCGGTTTCCCCAGTCCCACCGTCACCAACCAGCACGAGTGTGAACTGAACTTGGAGTTCTCCTTGGGCGGCCACGGTGCTGTGACTTCCAGAAGCGTCTCCTGGCCCAACTGACTTCATTCGTTTATTTTATTAGTGTTTATTGTCTGCCCCTAATATGTCAAGAGCTGGGTTATTTGCTATGGGGAAAACAAAGATGAATCAGATAGTCCTAGCCCTCAGGCCTAGTTAGAGGGAAATATAAACCATAAAATAGTAAATGTCTTATAATTTCTACAAATGAAAATATATACCAAAAACCATGGAATTACAGTCAGAAGCAGCTTTAGGCTGAAAAGAAAAGTGAAAGTTTCACATGGAAGTTAGATTTGAGTTGAGCCTTGAAGAATGACCAGGAGTTTGCCACACAGCACAAAACACGCCAGTGAGGGGACAAATGTGTATAAGTAAATAGGTAAAACTAAGGCAGGATGTGTTAACTTTTTTTACTGAGTAGTATTCTTGGCATGTATGTACATTGTTTAAACACTGAACTGTTATAGGAGATCTTGGCTATGTCCTGTTTTTAATTATTACACATAAAACTGCTGTGAATAATAATGGACAGATTTTTTTGTGGGTGAACATGTCTTCATTTTTCAGGTAAATGCTCAGGAGGATGATTTCTGGGTGGTATAATAAATGTACATTTTATTGTTTTGGGAAACTATCAAACTATTTTCCAGAGTGGCTGTACCATTTTAAATTGTTAGCAACCCCGTATGAAAGATTGAGGTTTTCCTCTTCCTCGCCAGTACTCCAGGCCTTTGCTGTGTTTCATCTTTGCTGTTTTGATAGGTGGAATATGTCACCGTGGTCTTAATTTGCATTTCTCTATTTGCTATTGCTGTAGAATATGTTTTCATGTACTTATTTGCCATCAAAATATTCTCTTTAGTGAAAAAGCTCATGTCTTTGCTTACCTTCTAATTGGATGGTTTATTTTTAACTGTTTTTTAAATTGAAACATATTGGACATGTAGCACTGTATATGTTTAAGGTATACAACATGTTGATTGATACATTCCAATACTGTAATATAATTGTCGTAGCATTAACTAGCAGCTCTGTCACATGACCTAATTATCATCCCTCTTTCCTGGTGGGAATAATTAAGATGTAGTCTGTTAACACATTCGAGGTCTACAAAACAATGTTGTTGTCCATGATCACAATACTGAGTGTTAGATATCAAGGGTTTATTTATCTACTAGTTAGTTGTATTAGTAAGTTTGTATTCATTTTTTAAAAAATATTTTATTTA
Organism: Pteronotus mesoamericanus; assembly: GCF_021234165.1. Lineage (NCBI taxonomy): Eukaryota > Metazoa > Chordata > Mammalia > Chiroptera > Mormoopidae > Pteronotus > Pteronotus mesoamericanus. The sequence continues at coordinate 20,778,839 of NW_026555105.1, read as the reverse complement.
TTTTTAGAGAGACTGGAAGGGAGGGAGAAAAAGAGGGAGAGAAACATCGATGTGTGAGAGACACATGGATCAGTTGCCTTTCTTACGCACCCTGACTGGGAACTGAATGCACAGCCTGGGCATGTGCCCTGACTAGGAATCAAACCGGTGACCTTTTTCTTTGAAGGATGATGCCCAACCAACTGAGACACACTGGTCAGGGCGTAAGTTTGTATTCTTGAAACATCTTCCCAATTTAGCCCTCTCTGACAAGTCTGTTTTTCAAAAATCTATCCAGCCACTCTTTGCCTTTGGTGAATTCAATCCATTTACATTTAGAGGAGTTATTATAATGTAAGGACTTACTACTGCCATCTTATTGGTTGATTTTTTGGTTCTTTTTCCCTACTTTTGTAAATTGGTGATTTCTTGGCAATATGCTCTGTTTCCCTTTAAAAAAATCTTTTGTAAATCTACGTTAGATTTTTGCTTTGTGGTTACCACAGGGCTTACATAAAATATCTCATAAACAAAATAGTCCATTTTATGTTGATAGCAATTTATCTTTGTTTGCCTATAACAGCTCCACCCTTTTTAATCCTCACCTTTCATGTTTTTAACGTCACAACTTTCCTCCTTTTATGCTGCATTCATTAACAAATGATAGGAATTGAAGTTATTTTTAATACTCTTTTCCTTTAACCCTTATCCTATAGTTAAGTGGTTAATATACCATCCTATTATAGAATTAGTTTTCTAAATTTGACTATATATTTTTACCTTTAGCACTGTGTTGCATATTTTCATATATTTTCATGTTGCATTTAGTGTCTTTTCATTTCAGCTTGAAGAACTACTATCAGCATTCCTTGCAAGACAGGTCTATTGGGGATGCCTCAGCTTTTGTTTCTGTGGGAAAGTCTTTATTTCTCCTTTATGCCTGAAGGATAAGTTAGCTGGATAGAGTATTTATGGCTGGTAATTTTTATTTTTCAACGCTGACTATGTCATTCCACCCTCTGCTAGCCTGTAGGGTTTGTGCTAAGAAATCTGCTGGTAGCCTAATGAGGGTTCCCTTGTAATACCCTTTCTTCCTCCTGGCTGCCTTTAGGATTCTTTCTTTTTATCACATTCACATACTTTTCTTACAATATAATGCTATAATTATTCTATTTTATTATTAGCAATTATTGTTAATCTCTTACTATGTCTAACACTTTATTATAATGTATTTTGTGGAAGGTCTTTTTCCATGGAGATAATAGGGTGATCACTAGCTCCATGAACTTGGTTGTCCAAGTCTCTTCTCAGGTTTGGGAAGCTCTTAGCTATTATTTCTTTAAATAAACTTTGTCTCCTTCTCCCTCTCTTTTCCGTCTAGAATCCAGATTATTCTGCATTGTTTGCAGAGCCCATTTTTGAGTACTATATGGCTATGTAAAATGACAAACTAAAGAGGTAGAAGTCAGCTTTGAAGATCTCTTCAGGATTAGGATGACGTGGGTTAGAGACATTATGGCCTTGGAAGCAGGCAGAATTGCCTTTGATAAATGATTTGGTTTATGCAAGATCCCCTTCTCCAGAGTTTTTATACTTGTATTTTAAATGGGAATAACTTATACCTTACCAAGCCTACATGTCTTACAGTTTCATGGGTTCCAGAGATTGTGATGTTTTATGTGCCTTACATATTTTAATTTTTAGACTTCTCCTAGGAGGTAGGTATGTGATTATATCTGTCTCACCAATGAGGAAATTTCGGTAGAGACCACATGGTAAGAAAAAGTGGGAAGAACCTAATGTATTTTGCTCCAGTTTCCTCACATTTGGTCATGTCATTGTAACGTATACTGCTTCTGTGTAATGAGATTGTGTATCAATGTGCTTGGCCCATTGTGGGCTCTCATACAACGAAGGTCCCTTTTCTCCCTCAAACCCCAAGGCAGGGAAGGTTATTTTCCACCTAAGTTCAAGCATGGGATGAAGAAGGATTGGATATAAAACAAGAGGACGAGAGGGTCAAGTTTCAGGCTGTAGCACTAAGATTACACTCCTCATCCATAATTACAGTGCTCATAGCTCTAAGATGTTTTCAAGGCAGTGATCAAGGTGATTACTGAGGAGAAAGCACAGTGAGTTCTACCAGGAGCCTTTAAACATCTACCTAGCTGTTCAAAGAGATCCTTTCATCCTAAGCTCTGTCACATCCTTCCCTGCATAGTAATGAGCTTTTCCTCAGGTGAAACATGGCTTATGATCACCCATAACCTTGACGGCAGCCGTGGTCCAGTGGGCAGGGCCCTCGGGAAATGTACCGTTCTGCCCTTCATCTGGGAATCAGCCACCTGCTAGTGAAGTCCCTATGATGTAAGTAAACTTGAAGATAACTACTCTAGCAACCCTCAGAGTAGGCTGGGTGGGAGTAACTATTTTCTTTATTCTTCCAGTTCGGAAACTTAGGCTCAAAGATGGGAAATCATTGTTCACAGTCCAAGACCGAATGCATAGTGGGACCGTAAATGACCTCATATATATCCGACTCTAAAGTTTATGACTTATTCTATGTTCTCCTCTGCTGAAGTGACCAGCTCTGTCCTGCCTTCCTGTGTGTGCTCATGAGTTCTGTCTAGAGTGATATCCACGAGTACAAAAGGCATGGATATCCTACTGGTTGGGTCTACCCACCCCTCAAATCTCTTCTACTAGAGAGTGACAGGGAGCATGGATGTGTCTCTTGAAGGAGGAAGAGGCCAGCCTTCTGGAGAAAATCTATATCTAGAACAAATGAAGGTGGACTTTCAGTAACATCCTCAAATTCTGCGGGTCCTCAAGAGACCCTTTTATTTAATCAACAAGTATTAATATAGAATCTAGTTAGAGGATGATAGGAGAAGTAGAAATCAAAAAAGTTATTTTCCTTGAATAAAATTTCAAAGTCTAGTAGAGGAGACATGTAGACAAGTAGAACGTGATGTGACATGATGAGAAATTCTGGATAAGTCATAATAATAGAGAACAAGGGGTGATGATGATTCTGTTTTGGGTGAAGCAATGTGATTATTAATGTAATCTGGAAGGGAATAAAGATCTTTCCATGCAAGCTAGAGTGGAGAAAAAAAGCATGTGTCCAAAAACTCAAATTCAGAAGCAATCCAGTGAGTTCAAATCGATCACAGATAAGTGTGTAGTATAAAGTGTAGGGTGCTCTGTGGGAAAGGGATAGGAGATGAAACTGGAAACGTAATCTAAGGCCTGAACGTGAATAAAAAAGAAGGCTGAACTGGAATGTTGGCTAGGATGCTGTGGCAATGATGCCAGAGGGGAGTTTAATGATTAGCTTTGTGTGAGAAGTATGATTTGCTGTCAATGCGAAGGATGGATGTGTGTGTACATGAAAGGAATGCAGAACGTGCAATGGGAAGGCTATTGCAGTAATCCTAGGGCAATTCATAGGGCTGAATCTTTACACCAGCAGGGGAGATAGAAGTGATGGTACATATTAGAGGTGGTAGATGGATATGGACCTATTAGTAACTGGATGTTACTAATTAGTAATCAAATGAAGAAGGAAAAGGATCCTGTGATGGCACTCATGGACTTGCGTTTTATGATGGAGATAACCCTTCCATCAATGTTTTTAGGATGTTTTTTGTTTGTTTGTTTTCTCTGCACTAAATCTTTGGTCTCTAATGAGATCAAAAGTGAAGTTGACCCCACAAGGCATAAGCTAAGCTTATATTTATAGAATCAGAAGGATACCAGCATAACAAGGGTAAGGAGAAAGACATTTGTCCAACCCTATCTTCCCATAAGTAGGAAAACTGAGACTGACTAAAACATGGCTACCAGAGGTGTCCAGAAAGTGACAGCAACTATGTTTCCTATTTCCCCCTTCCAAGTATCAAGGAAATGGGCCTGAGGCATAGATGGATGACTATGATGCACCATGTTATCTCAGTGGTGCCGGAAGTGCTATTAGGGGAAAAATCTTACAGCTCAATGTGAGTGTCTGTCTTAGTGTTCAGGTCACACTATGGAGGTCTTGATCTTCCAATCTATCTAGTCAGGATCTATGACTGAGGATTTACAGGGAGAAGAGAGAACTGGACATCAAAGTGTAGTGACAGAGTGCTCTCAGGAGTCGATTAAATCTGTTGCAGTTCTAATGCTTATATGAGAGGGGACCCCAAACGCCCCCCCAGAATTTATAAAAAATTTTGTATTTATTCTTACATGTTTAAACTTCAGCTACCTGTAAAGTACTCTCCATTTGATGCAATACACCTGATGAGATGGTTTTTCACCACTGCTCAAAATGGTTTATGAAATTGTCAGTTTTGATGTATTTTAGTGCTTCTGCCATTTTTTTTTTTGTTTGTTTCACCTCTTCCACATCAGCAAAATGTTTTTTTTGAGGACATTTTTCATCCGGGGAAACAAAAACAAGTCACTTGAGGGAAGATCAGGTGTATAGGGAGGGTGGGGCATGGAAGTCATACCCTTTTTGGTCAAAAGCTGCTGGACACTCAGTGTGGTGTGGGCAGGCGTGCTCGTAAATCACCTGTCATGAAAAGGCAAACACATTGAAAGAGTCTTCAAAAACATTCACTGAAGCTGAAGGCAGCCTCTCACAACAATGCCAGCTGGCACACTGATGCATATGGGTTCCTAAAACACTTACCTAGCAGGGGAAGCCTGTACTACAAGGAGCCTGCCCTTCAGAAAATAACTCTGGGTTGTTTTTGGATTCCATCTCCCACCACTCCCATACATCAAGTTTCTTCTTCTCTGAAGTGCGGTCGTAACATGTACATCCTGTGGTTTTTATGGGAAATCTAAGGAGACAATGACTAAGCATTCTGTAGGAATGCTTTTTTTTTTTTTTTCCATCAGCCACATCAAAAATACATAAGAAATGCCTTCCATCTGTAGGAGAAAGCCTTCAATCATTCCGTGTTACAGGCCAGTGGTTTTCAAAGTGTGGTCCCTGGACAAGAAACATTGGCATCAACTGGAATTTGTGAGCAATGCTAATTCTCAGGTTCTACCACAGAATCAAAAGCTGGAGATGAGGCCCAGGAATCTGTGTTTTAGCAGTCCCTCCAGGTGTTCCTGATGGACCTTAAAATTTGATAATCATGGCTACAGGCAGACTGTGGGCTTGGGGGCTGGAAACTGTCTTCAAGGATGGCACTGTTTCTGTCCATCTGTCCATACATGTGTGTTTTGGATTAACCCTCACTTGTGCCTGGCCTCTGTCTGATTTGCTTCCCTGCTCTGGCACTGCGGGCGCTGCGGAGATGTGGTATCCTTCCAAACACTGTTGAGTAGGGGGAGAGTGCAAAGTAGTGAGAAGACTGACACCAAAATAAGGCCCTTTGCTTTAATGAAAACGAGGGGTCCTATGTCAGGAGACAGAGGCTAGAATGCTCAAGAGGTAGAACTGAGGGAGTTCTGTGTAGGACTGGTCTGTGCTGTAGCTCCTGATGTGACGACTTCCGTAACTACCGTTGCGACATCTCCACTTGTAGTGTGTAAGCTGCCACCACAGAGAATAGGATTAAGCTCTTTGCCATTTAGAACACAGCACATTTTCTCCCTGCTGCACATCCCAGTAGGAGGATGTATCGATATCTCTCCAGTTCTGCACTTGCTTCTGCAATTTCCACTTTTGTTTGCACACTTTCTCACATAAAAATTACCTGCATAAAGGAATTATATACATCATGTAAATCAGAGATCTGTTACAAAAGATAAAACAGTTTCTTGAACACTGATTAGTCAAGTCCCTTACCAGTTGCTTTGTTATACTTTTCCTAATCATGAAGACCTGCTCTGAGGATTAAATGAGATTTTATAAATATATACACATATGTATAGCCTTTCTGAAAACGGAATTCTACAAGTTAACACATGCCAGGTGTCTATTTCCCATTGTTTTAAACAGAAAAATATATAACATATGATTACTTATGAATATAAAACCCCTAATCAATTTCCAAAAATGTAACTAAGACACACATTAACACCTAAATAGAAGGAAAAACCCCAATAATTTTAAAATATAATATTCTCAAATCATTACTGTAATGCTTCTTGCTGTCACCCAAACACTCTTGGCTTTTGTTGATGCTTGCTGAGATTTTCAAAATATCTTTACATGTTTCTGAGGTCCTACAAATTATATTTGAAATGTAATTCTAGATTTGTCTTACATATTGTCTTGTTAAATATAATTTTATATATATATCTATATTTAGATATATAACTATAACTATATATTATTGAGATATAAGTAAATGCTACAGAATTTTGGAAATAAAAAACCAAAAGCCAGTCTACTAGCCATATATTCATTAGGGAGACATTCTGCAGGATATGGCTGTATATTTAATGCATATATAGTAAATGCTCTCATCACATGGTATATAACACACAGAAGACCCTGAAGAGATGTTGGGACTCTTTCTTATCTTATTCTTCATTGCTTAACCCACTCCTCTCTATTCAATCAACAAATATATAATGAGTGCCTACCATGTCAAGAATTCTGCAAGATGATGGGTATAAACAATGAACAGAAAGGCAAGGTTGGAGAAGCTTACATTGGGGAAGGAGAGAAAGAAAAGGGACAAGTAAATGAATAAATAAAGTAACTACAGTTAGTGGTAAGTGCAACAAATTAAAAAAATAAATTGATGTAGCAGAGAGTAATAATTTTTGAGTTCTACTACCCTGCTATTATTCTTTAACATCTGCTTAATCATCCTCTGAGGATTAAATGAGGCTTTCATACATAATACTTATGTACATACATTTACACACACAGATTTATAGATCTATCTATAGGACTTTCACTCCTAAAATCAGAATTCGGCATAGGGTCATTGAGGAAATTATCCCTCAGGAAATGACATTTAACCCTAGACATAAAGGGTAAAAAGGATCCAGCTCTGTGACCATCTAGAAGAGTGTTCAAAGAAGGAGGAACAGCTTATGCAAAGGCCATGAGTAGGGGAAGAACCTGATACTTCTCAGGAACAGAAAGATTGCTTGATTTCTTTGTTGTCATGATTTTTCTTACTCTGTTTCCTCTTTTTCTTCTTTCGTATCTGCAAGGGCTTTCCCTGGCCTTCATCTTTCTCTGTAGTCACTCCCTCCATGAAGATAATATTCAAATCTTTTTCTTCAGCTTTCTTTAAGGGGCTATGAGAATGGAGACCACAGATCAAGTTTCCTTCCTTTCCACCCTGGTCTTCTGTGGGCTCTGACATTTTATTGATTCTTCTTTCCAAATGTCCCTTCTAAGGATTGCAATCCCTCCTCCCTTCCTCCCTCCCTCCCTCCCTTCTTCCCTTCCTTTTTTCCTTTCTCCCTTCCTCTCTCCCTTCCCTCCCTCTCTTCCTTCCTTTTCTTTCTTGGCTATATAATTAAGAATTAATTTTTACTTTATTTTTGTTGTTGACACTATGACAGATGCCCCCATACCATGCAGTACAGACAGTCTCTTCCATAAATGGTGTTGGGAAAACTGGGCAGGTATATGCAAAAAAATGAAACTAGACCACCAACTTACACCATACACCAGAATAAACTCTCGTGGACACAAGACTTAAATGTAAACTGTGAAACCATACAAATCCTAGGAGAAAACATGGGCAGTAAAATGTTAGACATCTCTCATAGCAGTATTTTTTGTTGATATCTCCTAGGGCAAGGGAAGCAAAGGAAAAAAAATAAACAAATGGAACTCCATCAAACTAAAATGCCTCTGCACAGCAAAAGGGTTGCATTTCTAATACCTCTAGATCTTGGGTTAAACTTAGATACTCTTATAGAATAATCCTGAATTGCTTGTGTTTGTCTAGGAAGGGAACTGAGGGGTTTTCTTAGGCCCTTTGGTTTAGAAAGGGGACACCATGTGAGTATGTGATCTCAATGGTCTAGAGACAGAGGGAGAAATCATGCAATGTAAACCCACAGAATTTCAAGGATGTGATATATCTGAAACATTTTGAGGCATCCCTCATACTGCTATTAAATTCCTTTTGAACAGTTCTGCAAATTCTAGAGAACATTAAGTACTATCTGTAAAGGCAGCTGTAGAGTTATTAAACAATGCAATCTCCACTCATTAGGAAATTATACCTCAAAAAAGTTAATTTCTCACTTTCTCCCATGTGTATAATACGGTGATGAGTCCAATGTAAAAACAGTAATAAAACCTGTAAAAGAAGCTTCAATAACTGAAGTTAATTAAAAGTTATTTAGGCTCACTATTTACTCAAGAGAAACTGTCAAAAGTGGCAATTCTCTCAGTTGGAAGTGAGATAAGCAAAGAAATAGATTATGAAAATGTTGCTGATGAATTTTCTATCATTAAAGGTAGGAAAGTAAAATTATAAATTCTGACATGAGTAAAATATTTAGACTTAAAAACAAAACAAAAAAAATCTGTAAGCTGGTGAATAAACTGTTAACATGGAGAACTTTCTAAGTTAGTGGAAGAATGCAAAGGAAATACCAGTAGATTTGACAACATGAAATGAAATTTTTGTGTGTCAAATAAACCAATAAACATTTTTAGAAGTAACCAATATGTTAGAAAATACTTGCAAGAAATATGAAATAGAAAGTTTGAAAATAGTAACACACTAACAGTACCACTTGGCAATATATGCTAGTTTCCTTTATTGCCTTTGACCAAGCAATGGAAGTTCTAAAGTTTACCTATATAAGCAGAAAATCTTACAATGATATATTAACACGGTTGTGCTATGTAATTTATAACAGTGACGCACTGGAAAAAATAACCCAAATGACACATAATCAGGGACTCTCCAAGATAACATTGCTTCAAAAATATGACAAAATGATAAGCATCTATTGCAAATTTTATGTTCAAGGAATATTTAAAGACCTGGGAAACTTCCCCTGATACACTTTTAAATTTAAAAATGGGAGAGTATAAACTTGTTCATCAGTTGGTCACAGTTTAAAAAATGTAAGCGGTGATGAAATGGTGGTCAATTTCATTATTCCTAAAATGCTTCCAGTGTTCCTGTCTTAATTTTGTAAATATAGACTATAGAATTAATTAAAAAAGGAATGCTTACTCAAATAAAGCTCACATTTGACTTGGGACTCCCAGCAGTCTTGGATTCCCCCTCTATGCCATTCACTCAGAATATTTTTCTTTCCTTTTCACCTTATGGTTCTATAGATACTTAGAAATAACTTTCCCTGCTCTGCTAATCACATCTAAGAATTAAACAAAATGGAGACCGTCTCTGTCAGACCCAGACAACTGGGAGAAGTAGTATTTTAGGATTGTTGCTTAAGGCGGTGATAGCCGGTGCCCTGCAAAGCGAAGTGGGGCAGGGCTGGACTGAACCGGCCCTCAGTGACGGCACAGAGGGAGGTTTGGGATGTCAGGATCACCTCTGACCTCGGCTTCCCACTATCCTCCCTCAGCTGCCATCACGGACGCTGCTGTACGGTGAGAGCCTCGAGGTCTCTGAGAGGTGTGTGGAAGAAGTGAGGCAAACCTCAGCCCCTCCTGTGAGAGCCCTGCCCCCATCCCATAGCCTGTTTGGTAACAGGGACTCCATGGGCAGGACCCTGTGCTACGCTGATGTTTCCTCTTCCCCAAGATTCTATTTACCTGAGACCAACTGGGCCAGGAGCAAAAAAATTGCAAGAGCGAGTAATAGGAACTTCATGGCTCCTGAAAGACAGTAGGCAGGTAGTGAGTGCTATGGAGTCCAGAACTCTCTATCCAGTGTGACTCTGAACCCAGGTCTTTATTGTCCTTCCTAGGTGGGGTTGGGCTCAACCAGTGAAGCAGAAGGATATAGGACACTGGGCCAAACGTGACTTCAGTCTATTGGCCCGCCGCTCTATTGAGCCATTGTTCTAAGAGCCCTGTTTTAGGCATGCCTTGGGGGAAAGAGAAAGAGAAGAGCAGGTGCAAGGTCTGCTGAAGTGTACGTCAACTGGGAGAGGAAGACACAAGAAGAATTTATGATGATTTCCCCAAGGCTGGTTACTCCTACCTGTTTCCCACGGTCCCCTGTGTTGGTTCCACAGGAGTATTTGTCTTACTGCATTGTGACAGTCTGTTCACCTGCATGTCTCTCCCCCTAAAGTGGAATGTATTTTTTGAACACTGATTAGATATCATTCCGTTTTTAAAAAATATTAGTTCTGGGCATGGGGGAGTGCCTAAGCAATTGTTTGTTGAATGAAAAAGATAATTTTGCAGATAATCTGGCAAGTAAGAACATATTTCTTAAAGAAATAAATCAGTGCTCAAAGATGTATGTATAAAGATGTCTTGAAGTCCCCACTTGAGTCCAGCAATAGAGCATCATAAAGTGAAGTGTACCATGTGATCTAATGCTGTGTATCTGTGAAGGGTGCAGCTGATTCTGTCTTTCTAAACATATTTTTGAGTGAAAAAAACAACATTGTAGTGCAACATTTTTAGTAATGATTCTAATTTATTTGAAGAAGTTACATGCGTTGTATGTAAGTGCATTAACTAAAAGACCGTGAGGTAGATGTCATGCTAATAATAGTTTTCTGAATGAGTTTGAGTCAGGCATTCAAACAGGATTTTGTGTTGTTAAATTTTTTTTTTGAGTGTCCCAGTGGGTTGTGAATGGAAGTCATAAGGTCATAGACATTTTATTCTGTGTGAGTAGTTTCGATTTTCCTTTTTTAAAATTAGTGAGACATCATTGATGTACATGGAAATCCATTAATTAGTGTGTACAATCTAAAGAGTTTGACAAATTATGCACCTGTGAAAACATCACCAGATTCAACATAATGCATATATTCCTTCATCTCCCTGACACCCAGGCAACTCTGATCTGCTGCTTGTCCCTATAGTTTTTTTTGCATTTTCCAGAATATTCTATAAATGAAGTCATACAGTATGCACCCTTTTCTGCCTGGCTTCTTTCATTTGCGGTAATTATTTTGAGATTCATTCATGTTGTTGTATATAATAATAGTTTATTTCTTTTTCTCGCTCTTATTTTTTATAGATGTGTGTAACAATCTAATTCAATCACCTCTTAATAGACATTTTTTGCTTATGAAAAAATAAAGCTGCCATTGCTCATTTGTGTGCAAATCTTTGAGTGGACAAATGCTTTTATTACTCTTTGGTATACACCTAAGTGCAGAATGACTGAGTGACAGCGTAGAGGTATGAGGTCTGTCCAGAAAGTATCCAGCCATGTGTTACGAAAAATCGAGACATTTCGAAGATGGTACAAGATACAAGAAACATTGTACATAGGACAATGACACCTTAGTCCCCTTCAAAGTAGGCACCATGGGACCTCACATAGCTTTCCCAGTGTCTCTTCCACTGTTCAAAACACTGTAAAATCGTTTTTGATGCATGAGGAGGCATGTTTTTGTGATGAAGCTGCCAATCACCTGCTGCATAGTTGCAGCCATTTTCATCATATTGCATTTCTCAACTGATAAAGAGTAGGGAAGTGGTACTCCTTATTAATTGTTTGGCCTGGAGGGGCATACCTGTAATGTACAACACTTTCCCAATCAAAAAACACAGTTAACATGGTCTTGAGCTTGCTGTGACTTTGTTGTGCCTTCTTCAGGTGTGGAGAACCAGGTAACTTCCATTGGGACAACTGGGCTTTGTTTCTGGATCATAGCCGTAGACCCACAATTCATCTCTGGTTATGACCGTCTTGAGGAAATCTGGTTCATTGGTAGCGGTTTGAATCAAGTCATTAACAACTGCAGTACGATGTTCCTTCTGCTCTGGTAGCAGAAGTGGTGGAACAAATTTTGCCATGGTGTGTTTTATGGCAAGATCCTGCGTCAAATCTCAGATATGGTAGTTTCTGGAATCCCCAGATCAGCTTCAAGTTCTCGCACTGTCAGTTGCCAATCTTTGTTGATTGCAGCCCTTACACGTTCAGCATTCTAAAGTGTTTTGCTTGTTGCAGGCATTCCAGAATGTGGATCACTTTCAACAGATTCTTAACCACCATTGAAGTGTTTGTGCCACACTTTTATTTGCACTGTACTCATTGCATTGTCGCTGAAAGCTTTCTGAATCATATGAATAAGTTGAGCGGAGGAATGTTCAAACTGAATGCAAAATTTGATGCAGATTTGTTGTTCTACTCTCTCAGTCATTTTTAATGCAACGGCTACACAGTACACATACTCAATGGTGTCTACCACCCCATTGACTAGTACAGTGAAGTCATCATTCACACGTGCACATTCCAGTCCACTCTCCTTAGCTGCCAGGTTACATTGATGTTGTGCAAACTGTTCTCACTATATTAACAATAGCTGGACTTTTCCTGGACAGACTTCATATATTTTACTTATTAAGAAACTACCAATTGTTTTCCAAATAGCTGTATCATTTTGCATTCCCACCAATAATATATGAAAGTTCCTTTTCCTCCTTATCTTTACCAACACTTGACATGCACAGTTTTTTCTTTAATTATAGCCATTTTAGTGAGTACATAGCCATACTTCGTTGTGATTTCAAGTGCATTTTCCTAGTGATGAAAAATATTGGTCATCTTTTATGTGATATTTGCTCTCTACATATGTTCTTTCGTGAAGTGTCTATTTAAGTATTTTCCCCATATTTTGGTTAGGTTTTCATCCCCATTATTATTGGCTTAAGTTTCCTTTATTTTTAGATACAAGAACATTGGTAGAGATAAAATTTGCAAATATTTCCTCTCAATGTGTGGCTTTTCATTTTCATAACAGGGCATTTTAATGATTATTTTTATTTTGATGAAATCCAATTTATTAATTTTTAAATTAAATTTATTTTTAATAGAATTTATTGGAGTGGCAATGGTTAACAAAATTATACAGGTTTCTGGTGCACCATTATACAACACATCATCTGTACACTGTATTGTGTGTTCACCACCCGAAGTTAAGGCTCAGTGCCTCACCATTTATCCCCTCTATTCCCTTTTCCACCTCCTTCCATCCCCCGACTCCAGCAATCACCACATTGTTGTCCTGTCACAGTTAAGAAATCGTTGCTAAACTCAAAGTCACATACATTGGTTTGTTTTTCAGCAGAAAACTTATAAAAAGAAGGTTTATTTCTTTTGTTTAAATCTATGTTTAGTTTTTTGAGTTAATTTTTAAATGATGTGAGGTAAGAGTCATTTTTTTTCACTCAGGAGTATGTAATTGTTCCAGCCTCATTGCTGATACTGCTATCCTTTTTCTATTGAATATGTAAGTCTATTTCTATACTCTCTATTCAGATGCATATGTATATCATAAACCAACATCATAATTTCTTTATTACAGTAGCTATGTATGCTAAATAGTTTTATATACAATTATTGGACATAGCACTTCTAGAAATTGAGTTTTCACATTTGAATATTTAATCCAATTGGACTTATTTGTACATAGGATGTGAGGTATAGCTCAGACTTCATTGACTTCCCATTAAATGATCAGTTTCCCAAAACAAATAATCTACTCTTTCCTCATGGATTTACAATACCATCTTAGGTAGGAATCAAGATGGTGGAGGATTGAATCGAAGTCACACTGACCTCCTCCCAGGACCAATCTGGAATTAAAACTAAATTGTAGAGAAATAACCTGGAACAAACAACTGAACAATAGTGAGAGAGGAGCCTTATAATCTCAGACAGACAGAAGAATCAGCTTTAGTACAACCTAATTAGGAGTGTCGTAGAGACCTGAGAAGGCAGGTGGGGCACCCACATGTGGCAGCACCAGAAGGATATTGAAACAGCCAGTTGGATCCCCCTGAGAAGAGCAGGGTTTAAACCACAAGCAAGGATCTCCAGTCTACAGCACCAGAGCCCAAAAAGTACACAGATAAAAGCCAGCTGTGAAAAACATCAGAGTTGCTCTCTACCAGAGACAGGCAGCTGGAGACACAGAGAGCCTTTTAAAGTGCCAACGCATAGATTTTTATTTGCAGCCACTTACCCTGGTCTCTGGCAAAGGCAGGGGCAAAGTGGGCTAGACACACCTGAGGAGACTGGGGAAGGAGGCTTTAGGGAGAGAACTGAGAGAGTAGCCAGTGGGATCCCAGTGCTGACTCATGCCCCATATAGCAGCAGCCATCTTGCTCAGGCAGACCACTCCCCTCAGTGGCAACACAGTGTGAGAGGACACAATAGACTTGCCACCAGGGGGGACTCTGTCCTGGTCCAGGGGTGCTAAAGCCTGACAACTGAGTACAGAGTGGCAGCCACAGATAGTAGATCCCTGGCTAAAGGGGGTGCAGAGTGGTCCAGAGGCACTTGAGGAGAGACTGGAGATGGAAGCTTTGGAGGGAGAACAGAATGAGAAGCTGGCAGGATCCCGGTGCTGACTCCTCCCCCATACAGCAGCAGCCATCTAGCTCAGACAGACCACTCCCCTGAGCAGCAATGGCATGAGAGGACCCAATAACCCTGTCCCCAGAAGCGACTCTGCCCCACCGTGTGGTGTCTAAGCCTGACTGTTGAGTGCAAAGTGACTAGATTAACAGCTGAAGGAGACAGACACAGAGAGTAGATTCCTGGAAATCTTGAACAGACTGCCTAAGGTCAGACAGGGTCAACATCTGACATCATCAGAGGCAGATCCAGAAAGAAAAAACAACAGTCTCCTACCATACAAGTTCACACCACAAAGCCAGGACATCAAGACAGAGCAATTTAAGAAGCAGAAGCAAAAAAGAAGAGTCTCAAAATAATGGGAAGACAAAGAAACACCCCCCAGTTGAAGGGGAAGGAGGAATCCCCAGAAAGAGAACTCATTGAAATAGAGGCAAGTAAACTATCAGATATTGAGTTCAAAACAACAGTTCTAAGAAAGCTCAATGAGCTCAGTGAGCTCAGAGGGAATTACAAAAAACTGTAGGGAAACTACGAGGAACTTACTGCAAACTATATCAGCATGAAAAAGGACATAGAATCTATCAATAAGAGGCAAGAGGAAATGAAGAATACAATTTCTGAATTGAAGAGAAAACACAATAGAAGGAATCAGAAGCAGGCTAGATGAAGCAGAGGAACAAATTAGGGAGCTGGAGGACAAGGTAGAAAAAAGCTCCCAGAAAGAGCAAGAAAATGAAAAAAGGCTCAAAAAGAATGAAGAGACATTGAGGGAAATACAGGACAACCTGAAACATAATAATATCTGTATAATAGGGATACCAGAAGGAGAAGAAGAGGAGAAAGGGATAGAGAACCTGTTTGAAAAAGTAATGATGGAAAACTTCCCTAACTGGAGGAGAGAAAAAGGCACACAAGTCCAGGAAGCACAGGGGGTCCCATTCAAGAGGAACCCAATGAGGCCCACTCCAAGACACATCCTCATTAGAGTGGCAAATATCAAAGACAAGCAGAGAATCCTAAAGAAAGCAAGGGAGAAAGAGGAAGTAACATATAAGGGATCTCTGGTACAACTAGCAGCTGACCTCTCACAGATACACTACAAGCCAGAAGGGAGTGGCAAGAAATATTCCAAGAAATGAAAAGCAAAGACCTGCAACCAAGACTGCTCTACACAGCAAGGCTCTCAATTAAAAGGGAAGGTGAAATAAGGAGTTTCCCAGACAAAAAGAAGGCTGAAAGAATACAACTCCACGAAACTAGCTCTCCAAGATATGGTAAAGGGAATGCTTTAAGAAGATGAAGAAAAAGAGTCTATGAATATCCAGTTCCTTTCACAGTCACCAATACTTGATATCAATATTTTTAATACTTATTAATCTGTGACAATGATGTGTTATTTTAATTGTTTTATTATTTGTTGAAACTAAACCTGTTTGTGTATATTTCTTGCCTATTTCTATTATTTTAAAAAAGCTTTAAATGACTTTTTGGTATTCTTTATCCATTTTTTGGTTAAGTGTTTGCAAAATTTTTTCCCTAAAAAACCCCAAAAAACTATTAACCCTTTTTTAGATGTGTTGCAAATATTTTCCTATTCTATTACTTGTCCTTGAACTTTTTTATGTGTATGTTACTGTATAGTCTTAAACGTTTAACATAGTCATATTGTCAATGTTTTACTTTATAGCTACTAGATTTGAATATTTGACTTCATGGTAAGAAAAATCTTATTTTGTATTTTCTCCTAAAACTCCTTACATTTGACATATTGATTTTTAACTCACCTGAATATTTTTTGTGTAATGTGTGAAATAGGGTTCTGTATTTGTTTTATTTCAAGTAATAGTGGTCCCTGCACCTAATTTGTTGAATAAGCTTTATTTTCCCCATTGACTTGAAATATCAATTTAATCCTATATTACATTGTTAGATATATACATTTATTTCTAGAATGCTCATTTTATTTCATTGATCTACTTAATTATTTTTGTGCTGGTATCATGTTGTTTTAATTGCTGAGACTTTATAATGGATTTAAAATTTTAATATTTTATAATGGATTTTGACATTTAAAAAATAAATTTAAAAAATCATTCTGCATTTAAAAAATAGAAAGAAAGAAGGAACTCCTACCTTTTGCAACAACAGGGATGGAACTGGAGAATATTGTGCTAAGTGAAATAAGCCGGTTGGTGAAAGACAAATACTGCATGATCTCACCTATAAGTGGAATCTATTCAACAAAATAAACTAATGAACAAAATAAACCACAGGCATGAGAACATGGAGCAGACTGAAAGTGACCAGACCCCTCTGGGGAAGGAGGGCAATGGTGGAAAAAAGGAGAAAGGACTAGACAAAGAACATGTATGAATGACCCAGAGACATGGACAACAGTGTGGGAATTGACTGTGGGAGCAGGGGGCAGGGTACGATGGGTAGAGGAGGGCAAAGGGGGAAAAACTGAGAACTATAATAGAATAAACATGATTAAAAAATAAAATACCATCTTAATTTCTTATTAGATTTGTGTGTACACTTGGATCTGTTTCTTGACTTTTTCATCTGTTCTCATGGTTCTATTTTCCTATTTGTACACCAATATCAGACTATTTAATAGTTTGTGAATTTCATCATGTAGAACTTTTGAATATTTAAAGTTAAACGTTCACTATTCGATTTCTTCCACTTAAATATTTAATTCCTCTTTTTAAAAAATATTTTATGGTGGTAATAATACTTAACATAAGGTCTACTCAACAAATATTTAAATGTACAATAATATTATATGGGTACAGTGTTGTACAGCACATCTCTACAACTTACCTTGTTTAACTGAAACTTGATGCTTGTTGATTAGTAACTCTCCATTTCATGTCTCCTCTGCTCTTGGTAGCCACCATTCCACTCTTGGATTCTATGATTTTAATTCTTTTAGGTATCTCATGTAAATGGAATCATGCAGTATTTGTCCTTTTGTAACTGGATTATTTCATTTAGTTTAATATTGTCAAGGTTCATCCATATTGTTGCATATTGTAGAATTTCCTTCTAAGTCTGAATAGGGTTCCATTGTATGTATATATCACATTTTCTTTATCCATTGATCTGTTGATGAGCATTTAAGTTGTTTATATCTTAACTATTGTAAGTAGTACTGTAATGAACAAGGGAACACAGTGTGATCTTTTCGAGATCCTATTTCAGTTCTTTTGAATAAATACCCAGAAGTGGTATTGCTGGATCATATAGTAGCTCTATTTCTAATTTTTTGAGGAACATTTATAGTGTTTGTTTTTTATAGTGGATGCATCATTTTGCATTTCCACCAATAGTGTGCAAGTGTTCTGATTTCTCCACATCCTCACAACTACTTTTGTGTTTTGACAATAGCCATCTGACAAGTGTGAGATGATATAGAATTGTGGTTTTGATCTGTATTTCCTTAATTATTGGTGATGCTGAACATTTCTTTGGAGAAATATCTATTTAAGTCCTTAGGTAATTTTAAAATTGAATTATTCATTTTTTGTATTTTTAAATATATATTTTATTGATTATGTTATTACAGTTGTCCCACTTTTTATTCCCCTTTATTCCCCTCTACACTACACCGTCCCCCCCCCCCCCCCGCCCAACATTCCCCCTTTAGTTCATGTCCATGGATCGTACATATAGGTTCTTTGGCTTCTCCATTTCCTATACCATTCTTAACCTCCCCTTGCCTATTTTGTACCTATTATTTATGCTGCTTATTCCCTATATGTTTTCCCCCATTCTTCCCCCTCCCCCTCCCCTCTGATTTCCATTTCTATGAGTCTGTTCCTGTTCTAGTTGTGTGCTTAGTTCGTTTTTGTTATTTTTTTTTTTAGGTTCAGTTGTTGATAGTTGTGAGTTTATTGTCATTTTACTGTTCATAGCTTTGATCTTCTTATTTTTCTAAGGTAAGTTCCTTTAACATTTAATATAATAAGGACTTGGTGATGATGAACTCCTTTAACTTCACCTTATCTGGGAAGCACTTTATCTGCCCTTCCATTCTAAATGATAGCTTTGCCGGATAGAGTAATCTTGGATGTAGGTCCTTGTCTTTCATCACTTTGAATACTTCTTGCCAGCAAGTTTCTTTTTAGAAATCAACTGATAGTCTTATGGGAACTCCTTTGTAGGTAACTGTTTCCTTTTCTCTTGCTGCTTTTAAGACTTTCTCCTTATCTTTAATCCTGGGTAATGTAATTATGATGTGCCTTGGTCTGTGCTTCCTTGGGTCCAACTTCTTTGGGACTCTCTGCTTCCTGGATCTCCTGGATGTCTATTTCCTTGGCCAGAATGAGGAAGTTCTCTTTTATTATTTTTTCAAATAAGTTTTCAATTTCTTGTTTTTCCTCTTCTTCTGGTACCCCTATGATCCGGATGCTGGAATATTTAAAGTTGTCCTGGAGGTTCCTAAGCATCTCCTCATTTTTTTTAAATTCTTGTTTCTTTATTCTGTTATGGTTGAATGTTTATTTCTTCCTTCTGCTCCAAATTGTTGATTTGAGTCCCAGTTTCCTTCCCTTTACTGTTGGTTTCCTCTATTATTTCTTTATTTCACTTTGCATAGGCTTCACTTTTCCTCCGTTTAGTGACCATACTCAACCAATTCAGTGAGCATCCAGATTACCAGTGTTTTGAACTGTGCTTCTGATAGGTTGGCTATCTCTTCATCGTTTAGTTCTGTTTTTGGAGCTTTGATCTGATCTTTCATTTGGTCCATATATCTTTGTCTCAGTGCATCTGTTACATTGGGAGGGGTGGAGCCTTAGATATTCACCAGGGTGGGGCAACCAGGTCTCTGTGTTGTGTCTCTGTGTGTGGGGAGGGGTCTAAGAGGGAACAGTGTAGCTTGCTCGGGTCTTGACAGCTTTCAGTCACTTCTCCCACTAACCACGAGCAAATTAAGCCCTCCCAGTGCTGATTCCCAGGCAGGTGGGTTTGTGTACATTCTAGAACCCTGTGCATCTCTCCAGCAGACCCTCCTGTGAGGCTGGAAGTTTCTTCTGCTGCTGCAACCCCCACAGGTTTTTACCTCCAGAGGTTTTGAGACTTTTTCCCCACAATGGAATCCTGGATTGTGTGGCCTATCTCAGTCTCCAGCTGTTCCTCCAGGTTTATCCCCATGAAAATGTGGGACCACCCAGTCCTCTAACCACTGCCTTGCTGTGTGTCCTGTCTGCCCCTTCTGGCACATCTCTGCCCCTACTACCAGTCTGGATGAATGTTTCTTCTTTAGCTCCTTGGTTGTTGCACTTCCATACAGTTCAATTTTCTGGCAGTTCTGGTTATTTTTTGGTTTTAAATTTGTTGTTGTCCTTCTTTTGGTTGTGCAAGGAGGAAAAATGTATAAAATGTACCTACCTATGCCTCCGTCTTGGCTGGAAGTGAATCCACTTTTTTGTATTGAGTTGTAAGAGTTTCTTATAGATTTTGGAGATTAACCCTTTATCAGATATGTGAGTGGCAAATATTTTCTTTCATTCTATAGGTTGCTCTTTCACTCTGCTGAATGTTTCTTTTTTTAAGTTTATTTTATTGATTATGCTATTACAGTTGTCCCAGTTTTTCCCCCTGTGCCCGCCTCTGCCAGGTATCCCCTTCCCTCCAGCAATCCGTCCACTTAGTTCATGTCCATGGGTCATGCATATAAGTTCTTTGGCTTCTCCATTTTCTATCCTATTCTTAACATCTTCCTGTCTATTTTGTACCTACCAATTATGCTTTTTAATTCCTGCACCTTTCCCCTCAGCCCGCCCTTCCCCTCCCAGCCGATAATCCTCCAAATAATCTCCATATCTATGAATCTGTTCCTGTTCTGGTTGTTCGCTTAGTTTGTTTTCATTTTTGTTTTTTAGGTTCAGTTGTTGACACTTGTGAGTTTGTTCTCATTTTAATGTTCATAGTTTTGATCTTCTTTTTCTTCAATAAATCTCTTTAACATTTCATGTAATAATGGCTCGGTGATAATGAATTCTTTTAGCTTTACCTTGTCTGGGAAGCATTTTATCTGTCCTTACATTTTAAATGATAGCTTTGCTGGACAGAGTAATCTTGGTTGTTGGTTGTTTCTTTTCTTTTCTTTTCTTTTCTTTTCTTTTTTTTGGATTTTTAAAGGATTTTTTAAATTTTTTAAAATTATTTATTTATTTATTTTTAAAATACATTTGTCTCTGCCTCCCCCCCACCACTTTCCCTTGCCCCCTCCCTCCTTCCCTCCCTCAGCTCTTCCCCTTTGGTTTTGTCCATGAGTCCTTGCTATATGTTCCTTGACTTTCCCCTTCCCTTCCCTTTCCCTGCCCCCCCTCCCTCCTTCCCTCTTGTCTCTGTTGATTTCTTTTCCTTTCAGTGTTGCTGGTCATATTTACCTTGCATCTTTGTATTGTTGGTTAGGTCTGCAGTAGATGATTGGATCAAAAAATTATGGTACGTATACACAATGGAATACTACACAGCAGAAAGAAAAAAAGAACTACTAAACTTCACGACAGCATGGATGGAACTGGAGAGCATTATGCTAAGCGAAATAAGCCAGGGGGCGAAAGACAAATACCATATGATCTCACCTATAAGGTTGTTGCTTTTCATCACTCTGAATATTTCGTGCCAGTCCCTTCTTGCCTGCAAAATTTCTTTCGAGAAATCAGATGATAGTCTTATGGGAACTCCTTTATAAGTAACTTTCTGCTTTTCTCTTGCTGCTTTTAAGGTTCTCTCTTTATCTCTAACCTTTGGCATTTTAATTATGATGTGTCTTGGTGTGGCCCTCTTTGGGTCCAACTTGTTTGGGATTGTCTGTGCTTCCTGGACTCATATGTCTATTTTCTTGGCCAAATTAGTGAAGTTTTCTTTCATTATTTTTTTCAGATAAGTTTCCAACTTCTTGTTTTTCCTCTTGTCCTTCTGCCATCCCTATGATACGAATGTTGGCACTTTTGGAGTTGTCCCAGTATCTTCTTGTACTCTCCTCATTTCTTTGAATTCTTGCTTATTTGTTCTGTTCTGGTTGAATGTTTATTTCTTCCTTATGTTCCAAATCGTTGATTTGAACCTCAGCTTCAATCCCTTTACTGTTGGTTCACTCTGGACTTTTCTTTATTTCACTTAGTATAGAATTCATTTCTTCCCTTATTTTTTTGCCATACTTAATGAGTTCTCTGAGCATCCTGATCACCAGTGTTTTGAACTCTGCCTCTGCTAGACTGGCTATCTCCATTTCATTTAGTTCTTTTTCTGGTGTTTTGTTCTGTTCTTTCATTTGGGACATATATCTTTGTCTCCTTGATTTGGCAGGCTCCCTTTGTTTGTTTCTGTGTATTAGGTAGGGCTGCTTTGACTCTGTGTCTTAGCCCACCTGTTTAGCTGTATGGAATGGAACCTTAGGTATTTGCCAAGGGAGGGCTACCTGCTTCACTGTTTTGTGGTGCTGTGTGTGAGGGAGGGGTAGGAGAGGGGACAATACCACTGCCTGGCTCTTGGAGGCTTGCCTGGCACCCACCCTGTTTCCACCTCTTCACCCACTTCCTGTATGAAACTGGTGGCCTTCTAGCTTTTGTACAGTGGTGATTCCCAGAGTGGGTGGGTTTGCTTGCATTTTAAGTCCATGTGGGTCTTTTAAAAGGACTCTCCTGAGAAACCGGCAGTTTCTTCTACCACTCCAACTCCCACTGGTTTTTACAGACAGAATTTATGAGGCTTTGTTTTCCTGGTGCTGGAACCATAGGCTGTATAGTTTGTCCTGGGGCTGGGATCACATGCGCCCATGGTATCCATCCTGATTTTTATCTACCACACATGAATGTGAGACCACCCATTCCTCCACTGCTGCCTCTCTGTGCCATACTTCATCCTCTCTGCCCCGACTCTGCCTGTCCTACCCATCTGGATGAATATGGCTTCTTTAAACCCTTGGTTGTCGGACTTCCATACCATTTGATTTTCTGGCAGTTCTGAATGGTTTTTGTTTTGAGGTTAGTTGTGATTCTTCTTGTGGTTGCACAAGGAGGCAAAGCATGTCTACCTATGCCTCCATCTTGACCAGAAGTTCCTCTGACTGTTTCATTTGTTGTGCTTTTTATTTTTATGTAGTTCCACTGTTCTCTTTTTACTTTTGTTACCTGTACTTTTGGTGTAATGCCAATGAAATCACTGCCAAGACCATAAGGTTTTGCTTACGTTCCTACTAGGGGTTTTACAATTTCTTATATTGAAGTCTTTTATCCATTTGGTATTTAGTTTTATGTTTGGTGCAAGATAAGAGTCCAATTTTATTTTTCTGCATGGGGATATCCCATTTTCTCAACATTTGTTGAAGAGACTATTCTTCTCTCATTGTGTATTCTTGGCACCCTGCTATCTATATCTATATCTATATCTATATCTAATCTAGCTATATCTATATGCACTTATTTATGGGCTCTCTCTTCTGTTCCATTGTTCTATATATTTGTGTTTATGCCACTACCATACTGTTTTAATTGCTGTGGCTTTGTAATATATTTTGAAATCAGGAACTGTGCTGCCTCCAGCTTTATTGTTTTTTTTCCCATCAAAATTGGCTTGGCTGTTTGTGGTCTTTTGTTGGTGCTGTATGGATTTTAGAAAAGCTCTTTTCTACTTCCGTGAAAAATTTTCATTAACATTTTGATAGGGATTACATTAAATATGTAGATTCCTTAAGGTAGTATAGGCATTTTAGCAATACTAATTTTTCCAATCCATGAACATGGGATATCTTTCCTTACTTGTGTCTTTTCAAATTACTTTCATTCATGTTGTTTACAGTTTTGAGTATATAAGTCTTTCACCTTCTTAGTTAAGGTCATACCCAAGCATTTTATTATTTTTGGTGCTATTATAAATGGGATTGTTTCTTACTTTCTTTTTCAGATAGTACATTGTGTACAAAAATGGAACTAATTTTTTGTATGTTTATTTTGTATCCAGCAACGTTACTGAATTTGTTTATTAGTCCTAACAAGGTTTTAATGGAGTTCTTAGGATAGTCTACATAGAAGATCAGGTCCTTTGCACACAGACAATTTCACTTCTTTCCCATTTGGATGCATTTTATTTCTTTTTCTTGCCCAATTGCACTATCTAGGAGGTCCAGTATAATTTTATTTTATTTTGTTTTTTCCATTAACATTTATCCCTCTTATATCCCCTCCCCCCTGCAATCACCACACTGTTGTCCATGTCCATAAGTTCTTTTCCCTTTTTCTTTAATCCCTCCACCCCCTAACTGCACACCCCCTGCCCACCATCCAGTAATATTTTAAATAGAAGTGATGAGTGTGGGCATCCTTGATTTGTTCCTGATCTTGGGGGAAATGTTTTCAGTTTTTCACAAGTAAATATGATGTTAGCTGTTGGCTTTTCAAATGTGGCTTTATTGTGTTGAAGCACCTTCTTTCTATTTCTAGTTTGTTGAGAATGAAAGGGTCTTGAATTTTGTCAAATGTTTTTTCTGCATCTATTAAGATGATCTTATGGTTTTTATCCCTAATTCTGTTAATGTGGTGTATCATCGTAATTGATTTTTGTATGTTGAACCATCATTGCATCCCAGGGATAAATCCCATTTGGTTATGGTGTATGATCCTTTTAACTTGCTGTTGGATTTTATCTGCTAGCATTTTGTTGAAAATTTTTGCATCAATATTTATCAGAGATATTAACATGTAGTTTTTTTAAATCCCCACCTGAGGCATGCTTATTTATTTTAGAGAGAAGGGAACAGAGGGAGAGAGAAAGGGAAAGAAAGATTGATGTGAGAGAGAAACATTGACCAGTTGACTCTCATACACACCCCTGACTGGGGACTGACCTCACTACCGTGGCATGTACCCTGACCAGAATTGAATCCATTACCTTTTTGGTATATAGGACAATGTTCCAACCAACTGAGCCACACCAGGCAGGGCTGGCCTGTAGGGGTTTTTTGTTTGTTTTGTCTTGTGGCATCACTGTCTGGCTTTGGTATTAGGTAATGCCGGCTTCATATAATGAGTTTGAAGGATCCCCTCTCTTTAATTTTTGGAAGAGTTTGAGAAGGATTGACATTAATTCTTCTTTAAATGTTTGGTAGAATCACCAGCAAAACCATCTGTTTCTGCTTTTTTCACTGTTGGCAGGATTTCAATTATTGCTTTAATCTCCTTAGACATAATTTGTTGTTCAAATTTTTAATTTCTTTATGATTCAGTCTTAGTAGGTTGTATGTTCCTAGAAACTTACATATTCTGTCTAGGTTATCCAGTTTGTTGGCATATAATTGTTCACAGTAGTCTCTTCTAATCCTTTGTATTTCTGTATTATCAGTTAATTGTGTCAATATGAACCCTCACTCTTGTTTTCTTGATTATTCTATTCATTTTAAATATTTAGGTGTTCCAATTTTGCATGCATATGTGTTTGGGTGTGTATATATTTATGATTGTTATATCCTCTTGATTAATTGATCCTCTTTTACTACATAGTGATCTTTTGTTTCTTAGGACTGATTTTGAGTGAAAATCTATTTTATCTGATGTTGGTATAGCTACTCTTCCTTTCTCTTGCTTACCATTTGCATGGAACTTCTTAGTCCATCCCTTAATTTTCAGCCTATATTTTTCGTAAAGCTAAAATGAATCTTTTTTGGTAGCATATTGTTGGCTTTTTAAAAAAATTATTTTTGGCCCACTTAGCCACTTTGTGGAGGATGGAGAATTTCATCCCTTTATATTAAGTAATTATAGATAAAATAAAGGCTTATTATTCCCATTTTGATAATTGTTTTATAAGTGTGTATAGGTCCTTTGGTTTTTACTTCCTCTCTTTCTGTCTTCATTTGTGATCTCTTTTTTTTTGTAGAGAGTATGCTATAATTCCTTTCTCTTTATCTTTTGTGCATCTAGCATAGGTTTTCTTCTTGTGGTTAACATATCATATTAGAGTCAAATACCAGTGAGCATTGAAATAGAATTCTCATTTAATTTATTTAAGGCAAAGATTTATTCAAAGACACTGGAGCCTGAACACTGACAGATATGAATGTGAATGGTTTGTAGAGTTCATTTCTGAGGACTACATGGCTAAGCAAAATGAAAAGCTAAGTTAGAAGCCAACTTTGAAGATGCCTTCAGGATGAGCATGAGATGGGTAAGATATATGGCTTTAGGAGCAGATGAGACTGACCCTCAGATGTGGTTGTTGTTCTTATTCAAGATTCTTTCCCCCCATGAACTCAGATTTCTCATATTTTAAATGGTAATAACCTATACCTCACATACTTTTAAAAATTTAATCTTTATTGTATTTCTTTTCCATTACCATTTAGTCCCCTTACACCCTCTCCCCTAGCCATCACCACACTCTTGTTTATGTCCATGAGTCCTTTTTCCTTTTTGCTCAGTCCCTCTACCACCTAACCTCCTCCACCCCAGCTGTCATCCTGCTCTCCATCTATGTGTCTGATCCCATTCGCATACTTTTAAAATTGTTTTATTTTTATTGAATTTACTGGGTGACATTGGTTAATAAAATTATATAGGTTTCAGGTGTACAGTTCTGTAATACATCATCTGTATACTCTATTGTGTGTTTACCATCCAAAGTCAAGTCTCCTCCATCACTATTTATCTCTCCTTTACCTTCTCCTACCTCCCCAACTCCCACTTTCAATTGGTAATCACCATACTATTGTCTGTGTCTATGAGGTTTGTTTTTCTTTTTGTTTTTTGCTTAATCCCTTCACCTTTCTCACCAGCCCCCCAAATCCCCTCCCCTCTGGCAGCTGTCAATCTGTTCTCTGTATCTATGAGTCTGCTTCTATTTTGTTCATTTATGTTATTCCTTAGATTCCACATATAAGTGAAATCATATAGTACTTGTCTTTCTATGACTGGCTTATTTTACTTAGCATAATACTCTCCAGGTCCATCCATGCTGTTGCAAGGCTAAGATTTCCTTCCTTCTAAGTATTTCATAGGCACCAGAGACTGTGCTCAGTGTTCAGTTGCCTGAATTTAATTTTTCATATTTTAAGTGGGAATAACTTATACCTTACCAAGCCTACATGTCTTACAGTTTCATGGGTTCCAGAGATTGTGATGTTTTATGTGCCTTACATATTTTAATTTTTAGACTTCTCCTAGGAGGTAGGTGTGTGATTATATCTGTCTCACCAATGAGGAAATTTCGGTAGAGACCACATGGTAAGAAAAAGTGGGAAGAACCTAATGTATTTTGCTCCAGTTTCCTCACATTTGGTCATGTCATTGTAATGTATACTGCTTCTGTGTAATGAGATTGTGTATCAATGTGCTTGGCCCATTGTGGGCTCTCATGCAACGAAGGTCCCTTTTCTCCCTCAAACCCCAAGGCAGGGAAGGTTATTTTCCACCTAAGTTCAAGCATGGGATGAAGAAGGATTGGATATAAAACAAGAGGACGAGAGGGTCAAGTTTCAGGCTGTAGCACTAAGATTACACTCCTCATCCATAATTACAGTGCTCATAGCTCTAAGATGTTTTCAAGGCAGTGATCAAGGTGATTACTGAGGAGAAAGCACAGTGAGTTCTACCAGGAGCCTTTAAACATCTACCTAGCTGTTCAAAGAGATCCTTTCATCCTAAGCTCTGTCACATCCTTCCCTGCATAGTAATGAGCTTTTCCTCAGGTGAAACATGGCTTATGATCACCCATAACCTTGACGGCAGCCGTGGTCCAGTGGGCAGGGCCCTCGGGAAATGTACCGTTCTGCCCTTCATCTGGGAATCAGCCACCTGCTAGTGAAGGCCCTATGATGTAAGTAAACTTGAAGATAACTACTCTAGCGACCCTCAGAGTAGGCTGGGTGGGAGTAACTATTTTCTTTATTCTTCCAGTTCGGGAACTTAGGCTCAAAGATGAGAAATCATTGTTCACAGTCCAAGACCGAATGCATAGTGGGACCATAAATGACCTCATATATATCCGACTCTAAAGTTTATGACTTATTCTATGTTCTCCTCTGCTGAAGTGACCAGCTCTGTCCTTCCGCCTTCCTGTGTGTGCTCATGAGTTCTGTCTAGAGTGATATCCACGAGTACAAAAGGCATGGATATCCTACTGGTTGGGTCTACCCACCCCTCAAATCTCTTCTACTAGAGAGTGACAGGGAGCATGGATGTGTCTCTTGAAGGAGGCAGGGGCCTGTCTCCTGGTGAAGACAGAATAAATTAAGGTGGTATATTATTCTGATTATCTTCTCAGACTCCTGTGGTCAGAGCTCTTAAGGGAAAAGTCCTGTGGCCACTAACCATGAGTGCCTACCCCAGTGTTTAGGCCATACTCCAGAGACCTTGATTTCCCTTCTAACCTCTCTAAGGTGGCAATTTATATGAATGTAGATTTCCAGGTAGAGAAAAGAATTGGGTAATATCACAGTGTATTGACTGAGTGCTCTAACTAGTCAATTAAGTCTGTCTCAGTTCTAATGGCTACAAATCAGTATTTCTCTCCTCTGAAGTGAGGTCACAATACCTACATCCCACAGTTGTTGTAGGAAATTCATTAAGAAAATGAACATGGAAGCACTCTGTAGGAATGCTTTTGTATGCCTGATCACTTCAAAAATACCTAGCAAATGGCTCCTTCCTGTAGGAGGAGTACTTGTATCATGCTGCACTGTGGGCTGGTGGTTCGCACAGTTTGCTTCTTTTACCAGCAACATCATCATCCTCTGGGAACTTGTGAGTAGTGCTAATTCTCAGGCTCTACCTCAGAATCAGAAACTGGAGGTGAGAGCAGTGTTTTAGCTCTCACCGGTGTTTGTGGTGCAAATTAAGCTTTGATAATTATGGCTACAGGCCGATTGTGGCTGTGTGGACTAGGAACTGTCTTCAGTGATGACACCACTTCTATCCATCCCTCCTCAGCAGCTGTTGTGGACTAACTCTCACTGCACCTGGCCATTATGTGATTTGCGTCCCCCCGACACCTGCAGGTGCTATGGAGCTGTGCTGCCCTTCCAAACACTGTTGAGTGGAAGGAGAGTGGGAAGGGGGGTATAGAGAAAAGACTGACCCAGAATAAGTCCCTTTGCTTTAATGAACAAGAAATCCTACGTCAGGAGACAGAGGCAGGAATATTAAAACAGCATCAGAAGTGGTCACCATTACTATTGTTTTTAGTTTCTTAGTAGTTGATAGTTGTCAATTCTTAGGCAGCAGAATGTTATTTCTAGGACGTGAGGGGTTCAAGTCCTCTGGCCGAGCACAGCATATCTTATTTTTACCACATTTCCATTCAGAACGATATTTTGGAAACTCTCCTTTTCTGCACCTCTTCCTGCAATATGCGTGGCTGTATTCACACCTTCTATAGAATATATTACCTGCATAAAGGAATTATGTAGATCTTTAAGCCAAAGATATTTATTACAATGAATTTAAAACAGCCAGTTTTTGAGCATTGACTATTCAGGCTTTTACCAGTTGCTTTGATATATTTTTAATAATAGTCAAAACCACTTCTGTGGAGTAAATGAGATTTTATGCATTTGTAAAGATTTACAGATATATGTATGGACTGACCATTCCTGAAGTCAGAATTCTGTTTGCATTCTTTCACCAGAACCTGATTTCCTATTTTTTTAAGTGGGAAAAAATATATCAACACAAAATCCCCAACCAATGTCTTAAAATATAACCAAAAATCCACTTAAACATCTAAATATAACTAGAAAGGTATTATTTTAAAATGTGAAATGCTTAAAATATTATTGTAATGCTTCTCAGCATTACCCAAAACTCAAAGCTTTTGCCAAGATCTTAAAAATGTCCTTCTATGTTTCTGAGGTCATACAAATTATATTTGAAATATAACTTTGTGCTTGCCTTACAAATTGTATTGTTCAAACTGTTATATTGGGTTATAGACAAGTACCTATAAACTTTATATATAAACATTGATTATGTATATAACATTGAGATACTTGTACTTTTTTGTAATTTTATAAATAAAATACATAAGAAGCATTTTGCTAAGATTATATTAATCAGAGAGACATTCTACAGGGTGTCCCTATATATATGTGCATATTATATACATCTATAAAGTCTCCCGTCACATACAGATGACCTTGGAGAGATGTTGTAACTCTTCCCCCACCTTGCTTTATGTTGAGTCATTTATTTGTTTATTCAGCCAAAATATATATAATCAATGCCTACTGAGCAAGACAGGTAAGGTCAGGAGCTTACATTAGGAGGAGGAGAAAGAAAATAAACAAATAAATGACTACAGATTGATGTAACTAAGGAAAGAAACAATGTGATGTAATAGAGAATTGACAGGGCAATGCAGGAAATTATCCCCAAGGAAGTGACATGCAAGGCTAGACATGAAAGATAGAAAGGATCCAGCTATGTGAAGAGCTAGAAGAAGATTGTTAGAAGCAACGAGGACAGCATATGCAAAGCCATGAGCTTATGAAGAGCTTGACGTATCTGTGGAACTGCTGTTGTTTCCATGATTCTTCCCCCTCTTCATATTCTTTGCATGCCTCAAGGACTCTCCACAGTGGTATTTAGACTTAAACTTCCTTCCCAGACTCTCTATCTATTATCTTCTCTTCCCTCATTTTCACAACCTGGCCATGGGCATTGCACTCAAATGTCTGTCTTCAGTTTGGGTATGTGGAGGGAAATCCTCAGGTCGAGTTATTGTTGTCTTCTTTTCATTTCTGATGTTCCATGATTCTTGGTGTATTGTTGGCTTTTCCTTCCATATCCTTCCTAAGTGTTCATTTCTAATGCCACCAGGTCTTGAAGATGCATTGGTTAATGGTACAGAGTAATCCTGAATTGCGTATATTTGTCTAGAAAGGGAATCTGCAGAATCTGAGTTCACACAGATTCCCTTTCAGTTTAGAAATAAAACACCACGAAAGTATGTGATGTATGGCATCAATGTTCCAGAGGCAGAGAGAAACAATGTAATCTAAATTCATAGAATTTCAAGGATACCCTAGACCAGAAACATTTTCTGAGGCAACTTCCATACATTATTAATTTCCTCTCCATAAATGTGAATAGACTGCTATTGATGGAGAACAAAAACTACTCTCTCTAGAGCAGGCAGGCTGAAGTGTTGTTATACAACTCTCTGTTAGGAAGTTCTTCCTCACAAAGTTAGTTTGTCACTTTGTTTCATATATTAAAAAACTACAAATGAGATATAGTCCAATGTAAAAAAATTGAACCATAGCAAATATAAAGCAGGTGTGAATAACTTCTCAAAATAGGGAGAAACATTCTAAACTAATGGAGAATGCCAAAAAAACAATAGATTTGCTAAGAATGAAAATTTTATGCTTCAAATTAATTAATAAAAAATGTTACAAAGTGACTAATAAATGATTTGCCTTGGGCTGGCAAGGCCAAGTGAGGAGTGGCTGCTAACGGGTACCAGGTTTCTTTTTAGGGTGATGAAGAGGTTCTAAATTTAGATTACGGTGATGGTTGCACAAATCTCTAAATATACTAAAAGGTATTGGTTTTTACATTTTAATAGATGAACTATATGGTAGGTAAATTCAGTATCAATAG
This sequence comes from Pteronotus mesoamericanus, assembly GCF_021234165.1. Classification (NCBI taxonomy): domain Eukaryota; kingdom Metazoa; phylum Chordata; class Mammalia; order Chiroptera; family Mormoopidae; genus Pteronotus; species Pteronotus mesoamericanus. Next base: position 20,747,842 of record NW_026555105.1, on the reverse strand, counting down.
ATGTTAAAAATAATCAATGAAATAATTTACAATATACAAAATGGCAGAGTGAATATATCTGTCATGTAAAACTAACAAATTAATAAGAAAGTAGTAATACACTAAGAGTAACCACTTGAAAATCTATGCCATTTTCCTTTAAAAAAAACCTTGTGACAGATATGAAATTATATATCAATAAAGGTATAAAAATCAGCACATAATAGTTATAGTAATATCAAATATATCAATACTTATCAGGTAAAACTTAAATTAGTAAGAAAACACTAACAGACTAAGAGTAACCATTTGAAAATATATAGCCATTCCCTTAAAAGAAATAATTTGCTGTAACCTGGAAATAGAGCTTCTAAAATTTATTTATATATATGTCAGAAGTCCCACAATGATTTATGAACTAGATTATAACACTATTTACTATACTGATACATTGGAAAATAACTTAAAGGACACAATAGAGGTCTTTCCAAGTAAATATGGGTACAAAAACAGAATAGCAGATGACATGATACCATATACAGAGAAACCTAAAGATTCCACCAAAAAACTACTAGAACTGATAAATGAATTCAGGAAAGTAGAAGGATACAAAATAAATATCCAGAAATCAGTTGCATTTTTACACCCCAATAATGAACTCTCAGAAAGGTAAATTAAGAAAAAACTCCCATTTACAATTGCACAAAAAAATACCTAGGAAAAAAGTTTAACCAAGAATGTAAAAGATCTGAACTTAGAAAATTGTAAGACACAGAAGAAAGATACAAATAAGTATAACAGAAGCATATACTGTGCTCATGGGTAGGAAGAATTATATCATTAATTGTTCCCACTACCCAAAGCAATCTATAGATTCAATGCAATTCCTATCAAGATACCAATGGCGTGTTTCACAGAACTACACAAATATTCCAAAAATTTATATGGAACCACAAAAGACCCTGAATAGCCACAGCAATCTTAAGAAAGAAGAACAGAATTGGAGGAATCATGCTACCTGACTACATTACATTAAACTACATTACAAAGCCATAATAATCAAAACTGCATAGTGCTGGCATGAAAACAGACATGTAGATCAATGTAATAGATAGGAAACCCTGAAATAAACCCATGCCTTTATGATCAAATAATATTTGACAAAGGAGGCAAGATCATATAATGGGGTAAAAATAGTCTATTCAATAAATGGTGTTGGTAAAATTAGATACATGCAAAAAAATGAAACTAGACCATCTTCTTACACCATACATAAGAATAAACTCAAAATGGATTAAAGACTTAGACTTAAAACCATAAAAATCCTAGAATAAAATATAAGCAGTAAAATCTCAGACATTTGTCATAGCGATACTTTTTCTGATATATCTCCTTGGGCAAGGGAAACGAAAGAAAAAATAAACAAATCGGACATCAAACTAAAAAGTTTTTGCACAGCAAAGGAAACCATCCACAAAATGAAAAAACAATCCACTATTGGGAGAACATATTCACCTGGTGCCTCTGATAAGGGGTTACTATGCAAAATTAATAAAGAACTTACAAAACTCAACACCAACCCCCTCCCCCAAACAATCCAATTAAAAAATGGACCAAGGACCTGAAAAGACACCTCTCCAAAGACAACATACAGATGGCGGAACAGACATTTGAAAAGATGCTCAATGTCACTAATCATCAGAGAAATGCAAATTAAAACCACAAGGAGATATCACCTCACACCTGTCAGACTGGCTATCATCAATAAATCAACAAACAGCAAGTGCTGCTGAGGATACGGAGAAAAGGGAACCCTCGTGCACTGTTGGTGGGAATTCAGACTGGTGTAGCCACTGAGGAAAACAGTGTGGAGTTACCTCAAAAAATTAAAAAAGGAACTGTCATATGACCCAGTGATTCCACTTCTGGGAATATATCTGAAGATACCCAAAACGCTAATCTGAAAAAATATATGCATCCCTATGATCATTGCAGTATTATTTACAATAGTCAAGATTTGGAAGCAGTCCAAGTGTTCATCAGTAGATGAGTGGATAAAACAGCTGTGTTATATTTATACAATGGACTCCTACTTGGCCATAAAAAAGGAGGAAATCTTACTTATTGGGACAGTATGGATGGACCTGGAGAGTATTATGCTAAGTGACATAAGCCACTCAGAGAAAGACAAATACAATATGATTTCACTTACATGTGGAATCTAAGAAACAACATAACCCAACAAAACTGACTCAGACTCACAGACACAGAGCACAGACAGACAGCTGTCAGAGAGAAGGGGAGTTGGGGGACCAGGTGAAAAAGGTGAAGGGATTAAGCAAAGAAAAAAATATACTCACAGACACAAACAGCAGTATGGTGATTACCAGAGGGAAAGGGGGTGTGGTGAGGTGAAAACAGTAAAGTGGGGCTGAGCGGTGATGGAAGGAGACGTGATTGTGGGTGGTGAACATACAATACAGTAAACAGATGACGTGTTATAGAATTGTACACTTGAAACTTAAATAATTTTATTAACCAATATCACTCCAATAAATTCAATAAAAAGGAAATTAAAAACAAGAATAATAAACATCTATAATTTTAAAATAATAAGTTTATAATAATAAATTTAAAATTGTATTTTCAAGGAAGAAACTACAAAATTCATTAAAAAGGAGGAATGCATATACAAGCAGGGCTGAAATATGACATTGGGCTTGCAGCAGTTCTGAATCTTTTCCCAGTGTCCACCCAGAATAATTTTCTCCCCTTTTCCTACCTGAGGGTTCTACAGGCATTTAGAAACAGCCACCCTGTCCTGTTCAACACACCCAAGAACGAAAAATAAAAAATAAAATAAAAGAGAGACCTTCTCTGTCAGACCCAGACAACTGGGAGAAGTAGTATTTTAGGATTGTTGCTTAAGGCAGTGATAGCCGGTGCCCTGCAAAGCGAAGTGGGGCAGGGCTGGACTGAACCGGCCCTCAGTGACGGCACAGAGGGAGGTTTGGGATGTCAGGATCACCTCTGACCTCGGCTTCCCACTATCCTCCCTCAGCTGCCATCACGGACGCTGCTGTACGGTGAGAGCCTCGAGGTCTCTGAGAGGTGTGTGGAAGAAGTGAGGCAAACCTCAGCCCCTCCTGTGAGAGCCCTGCCCCCATCCCATAGCCTGTTTGGTAACAGGGACTCCGTGGGCAGGACCCTGTGCTACGCTGATGTTTCCTCTTCCCCAAGATTCTATTTACCTGAGACCAACTGGGCCAGGAGCAAAAAAATTGCAAGAGCGAGTAATAGGTACTTCATGGCTCCTGAAAGACAGTAGGCAGGCAGTGAGCGCTATGGAGTCCAGAACTCTCTATCCAGTGTGGCTCTGAACCCAGGTCTTTATTGTCCTCTCTAGGTGGGGTTGGGCTCAACCAGTGAAGCAGAAGGATATAGGACACTGTAGAACACTGTGCCAAGTGTGACTTCAGCCCATTGGCCAGTGGCTCTGATTAAGGCACCATTGTTCAGAGTCTTAAACTAAGCACGCCTTGAGGGAATGTAAAAGACAGAAGAGAAAGCATAAGAATGGTATGGTAATTGGGAGAGAAAGGATGCACAAAACAGTAATTTATTTTGATCCCACAAGGCTGGGTACTCCTACCTGTGTTGATCCTGTCAGTGTTTACCTTATTGCTTTGTGACATTTTGTTCATTTGTCTATGTCTACCCCTAAAATGTGATGCCCTTCAAGACGCTGACCACATAGGATTCTTTTCTGTTTACTAGTACCGGGCACAGAGAAGAACCTACGTAATTGTTTCTTGAGTAAACAAAGTAATGCTTTTTTGATAATAGATATTTTAAAAGGCTTTTTAAAAGAAACATCAGTACTCAAAGATATATGTGCAAAAAATGTCTTCAATTCCCATTGGAGTTCACCAATAGAATGCCATTAAATGAAGCATATCTACCTGATTTAATAATAAGCACCTCCTAAAAAGAGTGAAGCAGGTTTTGTCCTTCTACACGTATTCTTGAGCAATGCTGTAGAACAATATGTTTAAAAAAAGAGCAAAATGGACAACAGCGGTTCTAATTTGTATAAAGCTTTGAGTGTATATATGTCAGTAAAGGCATCGACTAAAAGAAGTAGAAGAAGACACATCATCTTAACAATAGCAGTTTGAATGGGACTGGGTTTGAGCAGGCTGTCAAAGTAAACTTTACTTGTGTATAAATTGTTTTTGGATTGGCCCTCTGGATTGTGACTGGGATCCATAGGACTTTAGAGATTTTATTTTTTTGTGAGATTTTTGTCTTTTATTTTTACAGTATTTTTGATGCATAACTGACATATATTTAAAGTGTTCAATTTGATGATTTTGACAGATATAAACATCTGTGAAACCATCACAACAATTAAGATAATGTGCATGTCTTTCACCCTCAAAGATTTCTTGTGCTCTTTTGAAATCTATTTCCTTCTCCCCCTTCTTCACTTCTCAAACAACAAATGAACAGTCTGATGTCTCTCTCTATAGGTTGGTTTACAATTTCTAGAATATATAAATGAAATCATGTGTGTGTGTTTGTGTGTGTGCATGTATTTTAGCTTGTCTTCTTTTACTCAGTACGATTATCTTGAGATTCAGTCATGTTGTTGCCAATATTTATAGTTCATGTTTTTATTGTTAATATTTCATTTCATGGCTATACAAACATTTGTTTATTCATTCATGTCTTAACTTTGTTTTTTTCCCCTGATATTAGCTACTATAAGTAAACCTGCTACTGATCATTTGTGTTCATGCCTTTGTGTGGACATGTGCTTTCATTTCGCCTGGATAAACAGATAAGCGTTCAATTGCAGAGTCACAGGGTAGGTATATATTTTACTTACTAAGAAGTGGCCAAATTATTTTCCAAATGGTTGGACCATTTTACATTCTTTCAAGCAGTTTATAAGAGTCATTTTCTGAAGCCTGTTAGCAAGAGGCAAGAAAAATTCCCTGACAAGTAGAATGGGATCTCTGAGACAGATAGTTAAACAAAGGACTGAGCAATTAGCAGCCAGCTAATAAATCACAGGATCTTATCTTCTGGAACCCAACGCACCTAGGAGCTGATGGTTTATATCTCCTGGACCAGAGGGCAGTAGCTTAAAGCACCCTAGCCTGGGAGATAATAGCAGAGGCCCAGTTAGTGCCATTAGTGCCAGACAAAACCAAGACTGAATGAAATCAGGGACTAACTAACAAAAAAACTCCATTAAAGCCAGAAAATCGAAGATAAAGGTGAAACTGACCAGAGAATGATCCCAAACCTCACCATACACTCATTTTGATGCATCAGCATATTGAGAGACACACCTGGATGATGAATATTCTGATTGAGACCTCCTCTAAAATTCCCATCCGCAGAAAACAGATAAAAACTCTCAAGACAAAGGACCCAGTGCATGCTCTCCCTCAAGCGCACCTGAGCCCCTACCTTAGGTTCCAAGGGCCTTCTTTTTGTCCCTGTGACCTTTCAGTGAGCCAAAGCAGCCGCACTCTGGCTCACTCCTGTTGCTGTGATCTTGGTTCTTCTATCCTCTTCCTTTGTTTTCCTGTCCCAAGCTTTAATAAACATACCCTCAAAATCGTCTGGACTCAGGTCTTGAAATCTTTCCCGCACGAAGTCAAGAACGCACACACTCCTAACCCTGCCAGGGCAGACCCACTTCAGCCTGGTCTCTCTTGGATATCATTTTCCTCTTTGTCCTTAACAAAACTTGGAATGATCAGTTTAAAAATTTTTTAGCTATTTTGGTGAGTGTGTAGTGGTAGCTCATTGTGATTTTAATATGCATTTACCAAATAACTTAAAATATTGAGCATTTTTTTCATGTACTACTTGCATATCTTTTTTGTGAAGTGTCAGGTCACATTTTTAATTTAATTTAATTTTTTTTTCTTTTTTTAAAATTTTTGTCCAGTGTCCTTCCCACATCGGCGTATTTTGTTTTATTTTTTGATGCAGTTGTAAATGGGATTGTTTCTTAATTTCTCTTGTGATAGTTTATTATTAGTGTATAAAATTGAAACTGATTTCTGAAACCAATTTCTGAATATTAATTTTAAATCCTGCTACTTTACTGAAATCATTTATTAGTTCTAGTAGTTTCTGTGTGTGTGTGTGTGTGTGTGTGTGTGTGTGTGTAAAATCTTTAGAGTTCTCTGTGTAGAGTTTAGAGTATCATGTCATTGGCAAATAATAATAGTTTCACATCTTTCTTTCCAGTTCGGATGCCTTTTATTTCTTTTTCTTATTTGATTGCTGTGGCTAGGACTTCCAATACTCTGTTGAGTAAGAGTGGTAAAGGGAACAATCTTGTCTTGTTCTTGATCTTAAGAAAAATACTTTTAGCTTTTCCTCATTGAGTATGATATGCTAACTTTATACTAACTGTGGATTTGTCATATATGACCTTTCTTATGTTGAATTATGTTCCCTTTATTCCCACTTTGCTGAGAATTTTCTTTAATCATATATGGGTGCTGGATTTTATCAAATCCTTTTTCTGCATCTATTGATATGATCATGTGATTTTTATCCTTCATTTTGTTTGTGTAGTATATCACAATAATTGATTTGCAAATATTGAAGCGACCTTGCAATTGAGGAATAAATCCCACTTGATTGTGGTATATGGTCTTTAAAATGTATTGCTGAATTCATTTTGCTGATATTTTGTTTAGGATTTTTATATTGTGTTCATCAGGGATATTGGCCTATAATTTTCTTTTTCTTTTTGTAGTGTTTTTATCTGGTTTTGGAATTAGACTAATGCTGGTCTCATAAAACAAACTTGGAAGACTTCCCTCCACTTGATATTTTTTTAAATAGTTTGAGAAGGATAGGTGCTAATTCTCCTTTGAATGTTTGGTAAAATTCTCTTGTGAAGTCATCCAGTCAAGGATTTTTGTTTGTTGGGAGTTTTTTCACAACTGATTTGCTTTCGTTGGTAGAAATCAGTCTGTTCATATTTTCTATTTCTTCTTGATTCAGTCTTGCAAGATTATGTTTCTAGGAATTTTTATTTCTTCCAGATTGTCCAGTTTGTTGGTATATAGCTGTTTGTGTTATTTTCTTACAATCATTTTATTTCTGTGGTGTCAGATGTCACTTCTCCCTTTACTTTCTGATTTTATTTATTTGGGTCCTCTCTTTTTTTGTTGATGAGTCTGGTTGAAGGTTTATCAATCTTGTTTATATTTTCAAAGATCCAGCTCTTGGTTTCATCAATCTTATGTATTTTTTTAAATTACAAAATAAGACATTTGTACTTTTCAAGTTCTAACAGGCAGTTTGTTAGCAGCTCTTCAGCAAACTCTTCATTACTCACTTGCACTCATTCAAGAACACAGAGTTTATGTTGGTTTATAATAAATATTGAAGAAATGAAATGTTAAACCTACTTTAACTTTAAACTAAGCACAAATTTCAACTCTGTACACCTCTGCAACACAAAATGACCTACAAGATGGAATTCAAAACAAATGCTAGAGTAAAACATGTTCATTTCCTAAATGCTACTTCTTTTTCTTGTTTTTAACAAAAAGGGAGATTTTTATATTAGAAATAAATGCTTTCGGTGAGTAGATTTGATATAGATGCCCCTTCATGTATTAAAATTTAAGTACTTTTTTTTTTACTATTGTTCGATTACAGTTGCCCCACTTTTTCCTCTGTCGCTCTTCCATGCCCCCCCACAATTAATTCCCACCTGGGTGTTCATGCCCATGGGTCCTTCACTCATGTTCTTTGACTTGCCCCTCCCTCTCCTTTCCCCCGTTATCCTACTCCCCCTCTCTCCTCTGGAAATAAAGATCTTTTGTAATTTTTAAGACTCTTTGTTTATTTCTGCTCTGATCTTTTATTATTTTATTCTTTCTACTCACCTTGGGCTTTGTTTTCTTTTTCTAGTTCCTTTAGGACTGTTTTTGGTGTGTAGCATAGATTTGGGGTCATTGGGTTTTCATTTTCACTTGTCTCAAGGTGTCTTTTGCTTTCTTTCCTTGATCTCATTGTTTACCTATTTAGTGTTTAGTGGAACGTTATTTAGCCTCCATGTGTTAGCATGTTTTTCAGTTTTCTTCTTGTAATTAATTACTAGTTTCATATTGTGGTCAGGGAAGGTGCTTGCTATGATTTCAATATTTTAAAATTTCTTGAGACTTAGGTTTTGTTACCTAACATGTGGTCTATCCTGGAAAATGTTGAATATGCACTTGAAATGAATGTATGTTCTGCCACTTTGGTGTGAAATGTTCTAAAAATACCAATGAAGTTCATCTGGTCCAATAGATCATTTAAGGCTGCTGTTTCCTTGTTGATTTTCTGTCTGGAAAATCTATTTGTTGATGTCAATGGGGTGTTAAAGTCCCCCTACTATCAATGACTAGTATTACTGTCATTCTCTCCCTTTATGTCCATCAATATTTGCTTCATCTATGTAGGTGCTCCTATTTTGGGTGCATAAATGTTTATAAGTGTTATATCCTCTTATTGGATTGATCTCTGTTTCATTATGTAATGTTTTTGTCTCTTATTCTAGCCTTTGTTTTAGGTCTATTTTTTCTGATATAACTATTGTTATCTCAGGTTGTTTTCCCTTTCCATTTGTATGAAATATCATTTTCCATTTCTATTTACAGTCTTTGTGTGTCTTTTGATATGAAGTGGGTCTCTTGTAGATAGTGTATGTGTGGATCTAATTTTTTTGTCCATTCAGCTACCATGTATCTTTTAACTGGAATATATTATCCATTTACATGTGTAATGATTATTGATAGGTACATAGTTGTTGCCATTTTATTATTTATATTTGTGTTTCTTTTTTCCTTCCTCTTCTTAAAGAAGTCCCTTAACATTTCTTGTAATACTGGTTTGGTGGTGATAAACTTTTTTAGTTTTTCCTTGTCTGAGAAGCTCTTTTTCTCTCCTTCAATTTTAAATGACAGCCTTCCTGGGTAGAGTAACCTTGGTTGTGGTTCCTTTCTTTTCATCACTCTGAATATTTTGTGGTAATCCCTTCTGGCCTGCAAAGTTTCCATTGAGGAGTCAGCTGACAGTTTTAGGGGAACTCCCGTATAGATAACTAACTGCTTTTCTCTTATTGCTTTTAAATTCTCTCTTTGTCTTCCCAAAAAATAAAAAGCTAAAGGAGTTAATCCTTACCAAACCAGTATTATAAGAAATGTTAAAGAGTCTTTTTTAAGAAGGAAAAGAAAATAAAATGTCAAAAATATGAATAATGAAATGGCAATAAATGCATATCTATCATCCATATGTTTGTTGCAGCATTATTTACAATAGCCAAGACATGGAAGCAATCTAATTACCCATCAACAGATGAATGGATAAAGAAGTGGTGCATATATACAATGATATATGACTCAGCCATAAAAACTAATGAAATCTTGCCATCTGCACCAACATGGATGGACCTAGAGGGTATTGTGTTGAATGTATTAAGTCAGACAGAGAAAGACAAATGCCATATGATTTCACTTAAATGTGGAATCTAAAAAAGTAAAACAAATGAGCAGGCATAGCAGAAGCATACTTGTAGATACAGAGAATATTTTGATGGTTGACAGATGAGAGGGGAATTAGGGGAACAGGTGAAAAAGTTTAGGGGAGTAAGAGGTACAAATTGCTAGTTATAGAATAGTCAGGGGGATATAGAGAACATAGCCAATAATATTGTAATAATTATATATGGTGTCAGATGGGTACTAGATTTATTGAGGTAATCACTTTATAAGTTATATAAATGTCTAATCACTGTGTTATACACTGAGACTAATATAATATTGTATGTCAACTAATATTAAAAATAAAAATTATTAAAAGAAATTTGAAAATACTCTCTTTTTGTTTCTAATCTTTACTATTTTAATTATGATGTGTCTTGGTGTGGGCCTCTTTAGGTTCATTTTGTTTGAGATTCTCTGCACTTCCCGGACTTAAGTTTTCAGTCATTATTTCTTCAGATGAGTTCTCGATCCCTTGCTCTCTCTCTTCTCCTGGTAACCTTATGATGTCGATGTTGTTATGCTTCATGTTTTCCCAGAGGTCTCTTAAACTATCCTCATTTTTAAAATTATTTTTTCTTTTTGCTGCTTTGAATGGATGTTTTTCTGCTACTTTGTCTTCCAAATTGCTGATTTGATTCTCTGCTATATCTAATCTGCTGTTGATTTTTTCTAGTGTATTCTTCATTTCAATTATTTTATTCTTCATTTCTGACTGGTTCTTTTTTATGGTTTCTCTGTCCTTTTATATGCTTACTATTCTTTGTTGAAGTCATCACTAAGTTCCTTAAGCATCCTTATAATTAGTGTCTTGAACTCTGTGTCTAGTAGACTTCTTTCCTCCATTTCATTTATTTCTTCTGGAGATTTCTCCTCTTCATTCATTCATTTGGGCCATGTTTCTTTGTTTTCCCATTTTGGCTGTCTCTCTGTGTTTCTAGGTATTAGGTAGATCTGCTACATCTCTCAAGATATGCTCATCTTGGCAGTGTGGCATTATGTAGTAATTGTTCTGTGGGGCCCAGTGGCACAGTCTCCCTGACCTCCTCAGCCAGGTGCTCCAGGATTGTCCCTCATGTGGGTATGTGAGTCGTCCTGTTGTAGTTGATCCTTGATTGCTGTTGGCATGTCAGTGAGTGGGACTGAACCTCAGGCTGACTAGTCATGAGGATTGGCCATGACCACAGTATATGAGCTGCTGTGTGGGAGCTGACCCCAAGGAGCTTGATTAACCCCAGAAGGGTCTGATGTCTGCTGAGATCGCCTCTTGGATGTGCTAATCAGGTGGTATTCTATTGTGGTCTGATGCTGGCCACCCAGTATGTTGGTTCTGGGACTTCTTGAAGGGGGAGGCTGTAGTGCAGGACAATGTCAGGTGCTGCCTGTGACTGACCTGGAGCTATCTAGCAGCTACAAAGCAATCCATGGTTGGTAACTTCCTGTGCTGAACCTGGATGTGTATGGGAGAGCCACACTGCAAACCAAGGCTCGCTGACACCAGTACTGGGTCTGGACCAGGTATGCACAGAAGGCCCAAGGCACCTCAAAACCAGCAGCTGCCTGAAGGCTGCCTGTAAGGCTCAGCTACTAAAATAGCCTTGGGCGGTATGTGAGTTGGGTGAGGCAGTGTCTCAGGGAGTCACCAATGTGGGTGAGTGGTGTTCATCAGGTTAATACAGATTCAGATTTGGTTGCCAGTGCTGAGCCTGAGACCACTCAGTAAATGTCTCAGGCTACACTGTCCTGGGGCCTGCAGAACTTTGTGGGGGGTGGGGTCTCAAAGATTCATCAGGGTGGAGTTTGTGGAGTTAATCAGACTAAGTCAGAATCAGGTTTGTCTGTAAAGCAGGAGGGCTCAATACAGGGACAATGGTGGCTGCCCCTCTAGCCCTTACTCTGAAGCCACACAATTCAGTTTCTCCTTGTTTGTCTCTGGCACCCTCTGGGCCACTGTCCCTCCACCAGAGCCCAAGATGAGGACCTACAAATGAGTTTGAGTATGAGCCCTTTAAGAGTACTCCTGGGTTTCCAGCAACCTTCTGTCTTATTAAGATGGACAGAATCCTCACTGATTTACACAACCAAATGTTATTTGGGCTCTTCTTCCTGTCATTGGTGGTCCCGGCTGAGGAGCCTGACGTGGGGATGAGACCCCTTCCTCCTCAGAGACGGACCTCTGGGTTCTCAGCTAGTTTTCACACATGGTATAGGGCCAGCCTGTTTCATGTCTCCAACCTTCCTACCAGTCTTGACGTGTCTTCTTCTTTATGTCCTTAGTTATTGGGCTTCTGTTCAACTAGTTTTTGGGTTATTTAGGTTGATTGTTCTATATTTAGTTGTAATTTCGGTGGGATCTTGGGAGGAGGTTAGTACAGTGTCCGTGTACTGTGCCATCTTGATTGGAACCTTGTAATGACCATTTTTAACTCTGTTTTTCTTTGTTTACTTTTAAAATTGATTTTAGAGAGAGAGGAAGCAGGAGAGAGAGAGAGAGAGAGAAAGAGAGAAAAACTACAATCTGTTGTTCCACTTATCTCTGCATTCATTGGTTGATTCTTATCCGTGCCCTGACTGGAATCAAACTCACAGCTTTGATGTATCAGGATGACACTCTAACCCACTGAGCTATACAGCCAAGGCCAGTGTTTGTTTTTTAGATTTCACATATACATAATCTTATACAGTATTTGTCTTTCTCTGTATGACTTGTCTCACTTAGCGTAATACCCTCAAAATACATCCATGTTGTCACAAATAGCAGGATTTTCTTGTTTCTTATGGCTGAATAATACTATATATGGTGTATGTGTGTGTATATATATCTATATCTATATATAGATATAGATATATAGATATAGCATCTATAGTTTTTTTAATATATATATACCTCACATCTTTATACATCTATCAACAGACACTTAGGTTGTTTCCATACTTAGCTATTGTGAATAATGCTGTAATAAACATGGGAGTGCAGATATCTTTTTGATATCCTATTTCATTTCCTTTGTGTATATACTCAGATGGAATTTCTGGATCACATGGTTGTTCTATTTTTAATCTTTTGAGGAACTTCCATATTGTTTTCCATACTGGCTTTACCAATTTATATCGCCACCAGTAGTGCACAGGGTTCTCTTTTTCTCCACATCCTCACCAACATTTATTATTTCTTGTTTTCTTGATGATAGTCATTCTAACAGGTGTGAGGAAATATCTCATTGTGGTTTTGATTTGCATTTCTCAGATAGTGATGTTGTGCATCTTTTTATATCCTTGTGGGTCATTTGGATGTCTTTTCTGGAGAAATGTATATTCAAGTCTTCTTCCCAGTTTTATATCAGATTTTTTTGTTAATGAGTTGTATGAGTTCTTCATATATTTTAGATATTAACCCTATCCAATATGTGGTTAGCAAATATTTTCTCCCATTCTGTAGGTTGCCTTTTTAATTTTGATACTTTCTTCTCAGAAGCTTTGAAGTTTGATGAAGTGCCACTTGTAGTTTTGTTTTTGTTGCTTGTGCTTTTGGTGTCATAGCCAAAAAATCACTGCCAAGACCAATGTCGTGTATCTCATATTATAGAAATTGCAAACTAATCTATGGAGAATTTGTAGAAGTCCAGCCTGCCTGAAGGAGATTCCAACACTCCATTGGAGCAGGAAGGAAATGAGTTTGGACTGAGTGGAGAGGGAGGAATTCCGCCACAGCCCCCAGGCCCCCTACTCCTAAAGTTCGGAAACTGCAGGGGTCGGAGGTGGCAAAGCTGTCCAGGGTTGCGGTTGGAGAACGCTTTCTCTCCAAAAGAAACCAGAAAACTAAGGCGGGACTCCCATAACTGCGAGGAGGGAAGAGAAAGGGAAGGAAGCATAAGAATAACAAGGGGCATTAAAATAAGGCGTTTTCTGCTGATTGCGGCAGGACTTCAGCAGGAAATCAGCTCACTCTAGGATCTCCCGCCAGGTCCGCAGGCATCCGCAACCCCCAGCGCTAAACACACACCTCTTTCCATTCTGTGCAGGGATCCCCGTGTGGGCTCTCCAGGGCAGCAGCCACAGCAGCTCCGGTGATGAGCGTGCTCTCAGAGAAGGGGATGGGGTCTGGGGGCCAGGGAGAACCCGCAGACTGGAGCTGTAACGCTACCTTCTGGAAACCAATGGGAGATCTCTAGCCGGCCTGGTGAATTAAAAGGAACAAAAAGCACCTGTTTCCTCACAGTAGCACCAGTATATTATTGAGATTTTTCATCTTTATTGATCTCATAAGTTAAAAGCAACATCACATTATTTTATTCTTTCATTCATTCATTCATTCATTCATTCATTCCTCCTTTCCCATCCCCTCTGGTCACTTTCAATCTGCTCCATGTTTCCATGCCTGTGGTTTATTTTGTTGAATGGATTCTACTTATAGGTGAAATCATATGGTATTTGTCTTTCACTGACTGGCTTATTTCACTTAGCACAATATTCTCCAGTTCCATCCCTGTTGTTGCAAAAGGTAGGAGTTTCATCCTTCTTTCTTTTTTTCCCCCTAAATGTAGATTTTATTTATTTATTTATTTATTCATTCATTCAGTCAGTCATTCATTTATAAATGTCAAAATCCACTATAAAATATTAAAAAATTTAAATCCATTATAAAGTCTCAGCAATTAAAACAACATGACACTAGCACAAAAATAATTAAGTAGATCAATGAAATAAAATGAGCATTCTAGAAATAAATGTATATATCTAACAATGTAATATAAGATTAAATTGATATTTCAAATCAATGGGGAAAATAAAGCTTATTCAACAAATTAGGTGCAGCGACCACTATTACTTGAAATAAAACAAATACAGAACCCTATTTCACACATTACACAAAAAATATTCAGGTGAGTTAAAAATCAATATGTCAAATGTAAGGAGTTTTAGGAGAAAATACAAAATAAGATTTTTCTTACCATGAAGTCAAATACTCAAATCTAGTAGCTATAAAGTAAAACATTGACAATATGACTATGTTAAACATTTAAGACTATACAGTAACATACACATAAAAAAGTTCAAGGACAAGTAATAGAATAGGAAAATATTTGCAACACATCTAAAAAAGGGTTAATAGTTTTTTGGGGTTTTTTAGGGAAAAAATTTTGCAAACACTTAACCAAAAAATGGATAAAGAATACCAAAAAGTCATTTAAAGCTTTTTTAAAATAATAGAAATAGGCAAGAAATATACACAAACAGGTTTAGTTTCAACAAATAATAAAACAACAATTAAAATAACACATCATTGTCACAATCAGATTAATAAGTATTAAAAATATTGATATCAAGTATTGGTGACTGTGAAAGGAACTGGATATTCATAGACTCTTTTTCTTCATCTTCTTAAAGCAGTCCCTTTACCATATCTTGCAGAGCTAGTTTCGTGGAGGTGTATTCTTTTAGCCTTCTTTTTGTCTGGGAAACTCCTTATTTCACCTTCCCTTTTAATTGAGAGCCTTGCTGGGTAGAGCAGTCTTGCTTGCAGGCCTTTGCTTTTCATTTCTTGGAATATTTCTTGCCACTCCCTTCTGGCTTATAGTGTTTCTGTGAGAGGTCAGCTGCTAGTTGTACCGGGGCTCCCTTATATGTTACTTCCTCTTTCTCCCTTGCTTCCTTTAGGATTCTCTGCTTGTCTTTGATATTTGCCATTCTAATGATGATGTGTCTTGGAGTGGGCCTCATTGGGTTCCTCTTGAATGGGACCCCCTGTGCTTCCTGGACTTGTGTGCCTTTTTCTCTCCTCCAGTTAGGGAAGTTTTCCATCATTACTTTTTCAAACAGGTTCTCTATCCCTTCCTCATCCTCTTCTCCTTCTGGTATCCCTATTATATGGATATTATTACATTTCAGGTTGTCCTGCATTTCCCTAAATGCCTCTTCATTCTTTTTGAGTCTTT
The DNA here is from genome assembly GCF_021234165.1 of Pteronotus mesoamericanus. Classification (NCBI taxonomy): domain Eukaryota; kingdom Metazoa; phylum Chordata; class Mammalia; order Chiroptera; family Mormoopidae; genus Pteronotus; species Pteronotus mesoamericanus. Next base: position 20,732,355 of record NW_026555105.1, on the reverse strand, counting down.
TTTCATTTTCTTGCTTTTTCTGGGAGCTTTTTTCTACCTTATCCTCCAGCTCACTGCTTCTATCCTCTGCTCCATCTAGCCTGTTTTTTCTTCAATTCAGAAATTGTATTCTTCATTTCCACTTGACTCTTGCCGATAGTTTCTATGTCCATTTTCATGCTGATATAGTTTGCAGTAAGTTCCTTGTAGTTTCCCGGTAGTCTTTTGTAATTCTCTCTGAGCTCACTGAGCTCATTGAGCTTCCTTAGAACCATTGTTTTGAACTCAATATTTGGTAGTTTACTTGCCTCTATTTCATTGAGTTCTCTTTCTGGGGATTCCTTCTTCCCCTTCAACTGGGGGGTGTTTCTTTGTCTTCCCATTTTGTGAGACTCTTCTTTTTTGCTTCTGCTTCTTAAATTGATCTGTCTTGATGTCCTGGCTTTGTGGTGTGAACTTGTATGGTAGGAGACTGTTGTTTTTCCTTTCTGGCTCTGCCTTTGATGATGTTAGATGTTGACCCTGTCTGACCTTAGGCAGTCTGTTTGAGACTTCCAGGAACCTACTGCCTGCGGCTGTCTCCTTCAGTTGTTAATCTATATTTTATTTTATTTTATTTTATTTTATTTTATTTTATTTTATTTTATTTTATTAAAAAAAGAATTCTACCACAAGAGGGTCTTGTGACCTTCATCACCAATATCTCAAAATCATAAAACTAAAAAATATGAATAACTGATTTTATATCATTGAGAGAAGCCATCTAGCCAAAACATTATCCCATGTGTGAGTTCTCTCTAAAACATACCAGATATATAGAATCAGATAGCATCAACTTCAGTACAACTCCTGACAGCAGCGCATTGATGGACACTTTGGCTTGATAAAAAGTTTTGTTATAAAACCACCAGATGCTACCTCACTTGAAAACACACAGAAATAAACTCAAATACATTAGATAGTCAAATTTGAAGACAAAACCTATAAGAGAAAATCTATAAATCAACAGAATTAAAAACTACCCTTCCAAAGCATAAAGGGGAAAAAATAGAACTACACAACTTGTAGACAAATTAAAATAAGCAATAAATTTATATTTACTATTTCCTTCATTTTGCTTGATTTGGGTTTATTTTGCTTGCTTTTGGTGTATTTTGCTTGCTTTCTAGTTTTGAGGTAGGATTTTAGATTATTGAGGTCTTCCTTTCCTTTTTTTAACTGTAAGCATAAAGTGCTATGAGCTTCCTTCTAATTACCACTTTAGAAGCAGCCCGCATATTTTGATAGGTTGTGTTTTATTTTTCATTCACTTCAAATATATTTTTCTATTCTTTGAGAATTAAAAAAAGCTAAAAGAAATTTAGGAACTTCTCCCAAAGTGTTGTTTTCACCATAATAAAGTTTTTTGGGTGTGTGTATGTGTACATGTGGGTGTTTGTGTAGATAATAATGGGTACATGCATACATTTACTCCTCCAGCAAATATTTATTAGCTCTCTGCTTGTACTGGTGAAGGAGCTAGGGACAGAGCAGTGAGAAAAATAGAAACAGACACCTGATTTATGTTTTATGTTTTTTTGGTTTGTTTTAAAAAATGGAATAATAGTCTTCTTAGAGTTATTAAGCTACATTTCTCCAGTCTACAATATGTTGTAACTTTCCAGAAAAAGGAAATATAATTAATTGTTGTCATATTCAACTGAAGGCAGTAAAGAGAAAGAAAAATAAGGGAGAAAACTACATCTTTATAACATCAAGAGAGGGCTATGCCCCTCAATCACATTCAACCTATAACACATGACCTATTAATTAGGAAGTATAATAGGTTATAATGTAAAACATTATGCAAACAGGTGTCTTACACAAATTAGGGTTTTATTATTCTCATGTGACATAAAGTCAAGGGATGCTATGAGAGATTCACAATAATATCAGGCACCAAGCAACGTCTTCCCTTCTTTTCCCACATTCCTAGCCTGTGCCTCTGCATCCAGCATTATGACTATGCTACATGAAAAAGAAAGAGGCTAGGAAAAAGCAAATGACTATGTGCCACTTGAATCTCTGCCCTTTCCCAGATACTCTACCAAAAAAATATATTCTGTTTAATGCCATTGGCCATAATTGTATCACATGTCACCACTGTATATTTGTGAAATTTGGGAAAATTCTTTACATGGGCATATTGCTGCACCTAAACTAACAGTTAGACACAATATGATGTAATAAGGAGCAAATAAATGGAAATTGCCAGAGCACACTTTCCCCTTGGCAGAGATCAAGGTGCACACTGATTTCCTTAAGAAAGGGGGCAGGCCCCACAGGGATAGCTAATGATCCCTTTCTTAGAACATCAAGATCTAGCTGTGCTGGCAGCCTGTGGGCGTACCCACACCCTGAGTTCTGTGGACCATCACCGGGGGCAGGAGAGGAACTGCACGTTCACACTGCCATCCATGAAAGGAGCAGGCTAGAGATGGGGCAGGTAGAAGAGTTCCGTTGACAGGTGATCAGCGCCATTATGGATTACTCAAGTCAGCCAGCAAATTTTGGTGTCAAACTACAGCTCCTGGAAACCTGAGGGGCTTCTCAAAAAGCCCGTCTTACTAGTAGGATACAATACATGGCCAGGCGGCACTCTTAGTGTTGGGGAGATGATGTTCAATGTTAAAATATTTTCATGCAAGTTGCCTGTTTCCATGCTCACTGCTTTGAACCAATTACCAACTTGTTTTTGATTTGGCAAATAATTCATATAGTTAGGCTAGCCAGCTACCAAAGTTTCACAATCAGAAAGTGATTACCTTGATACTTGAAGAAAAATGTAAAAAAAAATACATGCCATAAGCAGATCATCTAACATACATTCCAGAAAACAAATGCAACAAAGTAGAATGATATATTGGATAGCTATTATTATTTAATAAATAATGACAATGATTGGTCTACTTTCGACACCACTTATACAATATTATTCTTCTGTGGTTGATGAGGGTGTATCTCACTTATACTTTATCCCTGGCACCTTATTATTTCTTCTACAATGTGAATTAGTTTCTTGCTATACAGGCTAATGCTATGTCATCCAAGATTTTGAGTTATAACTCCTGAGTTGGCATAAATATTTTTGAATGTCATGTTTTCATCTTATTTTTAAATTACTCCATCTTTCTGCTTAAGTACCTTTTGTAAAGAAAATGAACATGCAGTTCCTCTCCTGCCCATAAAACATAAATCAGATATCTAGAGCCTACCCTGAGTGTATTTTGTGAGGTCATGGATTAGAAGTTTAACCCATTTGTGTTTAACCTTGATGAAATCATGGGTTGTTTCTGTTTTTCTCAATGCTCTGTCTCTAGCTCCTTCACAAACACAGGCAGAGAGCATGTTCTCAATAAATATTTGTTGGAAGAATAAATGCATGAATGGATTTATCATTTTCTGCACAACTACCTGCACACACACATACACACATTCAAAATGCTCTACATTAAGATGAAAACAATGCTTTGGAACAATTCCTAAATTTCTTTTACCTCATCTGTCTTCTATGATTTTTTTCTTTATGGAAAAGGAAAGAAACTTCATTGGAATAGAGAATGTGTTTCAAGAAGAAAAATTCAAGAGGAGATCAGATTGAACAGAAATTCTGAAGCCTCCAAAGTGTGTGAGAGAGTGCCATCGTGGAGAGTGGGAAAGGACTCTACCCACAGAGATTACAGGCCTGGAGAGGGAGGTGCCCTGGGACAGCCAACAAGGAAAATGGCTGGAGGGCTGCAGTAGGAGCATTGGTTGTTGGGTTGAGCACATAGCACCTTCTCGTAGACCCTACTCTAGATAGAGGGAAGGTAGCATCTGTCTTCATGAACCGTTGTCCTTGGGTGGTTGATAGGCCCAGAAACATGGTTCCCAGAGAACATCACCAAGCTGGTTTGTCTCTAAACTCCTTTTACTAAAAACACCACAGAATGCAAGACTCAACAGTAGCTCCCACTCTCTCCCTCGAGCATGTAATTAATCTACTTAGAAGGGTGAGAAGATAGTACATCCATAAAATGAAACAGGTGTTTATGAAAAGGAACAACTGGACATATCAATGGTGAAAAACATAACTGTTGATATGTAATCTTTTCACTTTATATTAATAGTGTAATGAGCCTTACCAGAAAGTAACTTAGTGGTTTGGAAGAGCTGGAGAGAAAATTCTAGACTGCAGATAAAAACCAGAAAATGGGATAGAAAATGTGAGGGAAATGTTAAGAAATGTGAGGAACAGACCAAGAATAAAAATTTTAAAATCTACTTAATAAGAGTTAACGGGGAATAGAGTAGAAGAAATACTAAAGGAACCAAAGAGAAGAGAAATATTTAAAGATATAGATATGAGTTCTCTAATTGAAGGTGCCCAGTAAGAGTATGGTAGGAAAAAGCAAACCAAAAATAAATAAAACTGACTTCCAATTTCATCAAAATTGAGTAGCCCACTTCTCCCAGGTTCTCCCTCTTACATCTAAAAAAGCTCTAGGCTTAAACAGGAGGGAGAGAAGAAGGTGGACTGCTGATACTCCCCAGGACTTGAACTACTACATGGGGCTGAGCTCCCTGGGTTTCCTTAATGCCTCACATATAACCAGGACGGGTGCTACAAATATTCCAGCCCAGAACAGAGAAGGGTGTCCCTTTCTGTGCATGTTGTCCTATGAGACATTGACAAAAGGGTTAATATTTACATCATCAGAGCCCAGAAGCAGTGGAGAGAGAGAGTTGTGCTGATGTAATCTTTGAAGAAATACTCCCAAATGTGGCAAATAAATTAATAAGTAAATCACCTACAGGGTCAAGAAGCTGAGTAAAGCACACATGGAATAATCTAAAAGAAATCCATGCCAACACAAGGTTATTATAAAATTTATATTGAAAGGCATGGGCTCTGGAGTAATGAAACCATTTTGACAGAGAAGGACAAAGCAGGAGGTATCATTCTATCCAATATCAAGGCTTAGGTACAGTAGTCAAGGCTGTGTGGTATTAGTGGAATGATAAATGCATCTGAATGGAAGAAATTAGCCTAGAAATGGACCGTTAAAATATGCTCAACTGATTTTTGACAGAGTCCAAAGAAAATTAAAGGCAGACCCTTGTGGTGACAGGACAACTTTGTATAGTGAGTGTGGTGGTGAATACGTAAACCTACCCATGTGACAAAATTGTGGGTTACTGCAAACACACACACACTATCACAACACAAACATGTATACACAAATGATCACCAGTAAAACTAGATAATTAGAATAAGATTGGAGAGATGTATCAATGTTAATATCCTGGTTATTGATAGTGTAATATAGATTTGCAATATATTACCATTAGGAATCACAAGATAAAGGACACGCAGGATCACTTTAAGTTATGTCTTACAATTGCATGTGAATTTACAATTATTTCATCTAAAATATTCATTAAAACTATTAGTTGATGGAAGTGATAAATATATGAAAAGAATTAAAATAATGGCCACATGGGATTTGTTGCATGGTGAAAGGCAGTTAAGCATTTGAAAATCATCAGTATCACCTGCCAAGTTAACAGGCTAAGGGGGAAATCATGCAATCATATCATAAATCTGAATAAATAATATTTGAATAAGTTCCATATGCATTCATGATAAAAACTTGTAGAAAACTAAGACTGGAGAGAAACTTTCTCAACTTGATAAAAAATAATCTACGAAGTATTATACAGTCAACTTCATCCTTAATGGATGAAGATCAAAAATGTAAAGATATTCACTCTCACTGTTCTTATGTAACATTTTTGGAAAATGATACCCAGCAAAATAAGACAAGAAAAGGAAATAAAAGGTGCATATATTGGAAAAGAAGAAAGAAAATTGTCCCCATTTGCAGCTGACATGTTAGTCTACGTAGAAAAGATGAAGGAATCTGCAAAAAGCCTTTGGAACTAAAATGTGAGTTAAGCGAGGTCCAGGCTACAAGGTCAACACATAAAAAAATGAGTTGTATTGCCGTATACTAGAATGGATATGTGGATATTGAAATCAAAAATATAAAATCAAAATCACTTATAAGTTAAAGTACTTAGGTATAAATTGGAAAACAATTTTAGGTCTTGTATTCTAAAAACTAAAAAGCTGTAAATGCTCATGAAAGAAATTTTAAAAAGACTTAAATGAAGTGACATAGACATACATGTTCATACCTTGAAAGACTCAACATAGTGAAGGAGTCATTTCTTCCCAAACTAATATGCAGTTTTAACCCAATTGCCATCATAATCCCAGCAAGATCTTTCATAGAAATACACAAGACTATTCTGAAATTTTTAAAAAGAAGAATAAAACAGATGAAATCACTACACTATCTCAAGACATATAATACAGCTATAGTAATTAACAGAGTGTTGTAATGGCAGCAGAAAAGGCATAAAATCTTTGAAATAGAATAGAGAACCAAGTACAGCCAGATAATTTTTGACAATTGTGCCAAGGTAGTTCAATGGACGAAGAATAGTATCCAACAAATTGTTACTTCAAAAATTAGATATTCACAGTTAAATAAAAATCCATCTCCAACAAAGCTTAATACCTTATACAAAAATGAATACACAATGGATTGGGGCAGTCTCTCAAATGGAAAGGAGCATACTCTACTGGATGTCGTGAGCTATTGATCTGAAACAGATGGCATGTTTGCAAAGCATTCTGCTATCATTGAATATATATGGCGCTGCAAAAAGAAAGGTCGCATCTAGTGTTAAGGAGGACTTCCTTTGGGAGTTCTCTCCATCAGACCCTACCTACACTTCCTCAGATTTATAACTCATTTCATAAGGCCTCAGTTTCCTCTTACAGTTTCTAGAACAGAGCATTATTTTGTCATGCGCACTCAATGTGCAAGTTAATGGTTTGGTGTTCTGAGGGGCGTAACATTCTCCCCCTCTCTGATTCGTCACCCATGATAGGCCAGTAAAGTTGACCATTTAGATAACTAGCTGTCCAAAGTGTTCTGGATTCCTCAGGGTACAGAGCTTCCTCTCCCCCAGAAACCATGAATCTCCTAATGCTGACCTTCATTACATGTGGGCTACTAACTTCAGTGACCAAAGGTAACGGAACCCTAGAATACAGAGATGAAGGAACTAGGATGAATTATTGACATTGAGTTCCCAGGGGTCACAAAGGGCAAAGAGGGTCCACTGAAAAGCCTTGGGCCAATAAAGAGCAGCAAAAATGCTCTTATTATGGCAACTATATGACCCTACTCTCTAAGAATCTGCTAGTGACATCTGTCAAGCTCGGGTGTCTTCTGAGAAATTTCTCCAAAGACAAGAATTTCCTCAACCTTCTTAGCAGTTCTATATGTTTCTTTATATAAGTAACTAGTGTTCACTCAGCCTCACCTCACTTCTGTTTGAATGATTTCATTATTGTACCCTATTAGTGAACTCTTACTACCATCTTGAATTTTCTTTTCTCATGAAAGTACGTTCAAGGGAGTTGCTCATTTTTATGTTCTGAGATATGGTGAGCAAGTTCATTACACTGTAGGTTCTGCAGAGCTGTCATGAGAAAGAGACAACATAAGTTTGAGTTATAAGTGGGGGTAAGTTAAGACAGATATAAAGACTGACCAGCAGGGAGCTTCTGATAGTAGATTAAAGTAAATGAGCTTGTTCCTCTTCTTAATAATGCTGCTTTGGGAAATTATCTACTTTTTATTGAAAAATAATACTTGCAATTGTTAAAAAGTATCAAGCAATTGATAGGTTTTTACAAGTTTAAGGACAAGTACTCCCTTACAATTGAATAACAAACAGATCTTTAATTTTCCATTAGAATCTCTGAATCATTCATTCTTACCAATTACATACCTATATATACTAGCAGACACAAGTATATATATGCATTTTAATGTGAGACAGCATGTGATGGTTTTGTAAAGTTTTTACCAAGCTGAGATATAAATATATGCATAATATATTTATATGCATATATTTATATAATTTATTTAATACTTATTTATATTTATTTATATATTTATTTAATATATATTTATTTATATAAGTAAATAAATATATAATATATGCATAATAATATTTATTTAATATATATTTATTTATATAAATAAATAAATATATTTATATAATATAAATATATGCATAATAACACATGTAAATGTTATCTATATCTATATCTATATCTATATCTATATCTATATCTTAGATTTGTTAAAAACCCAGTATAAATAAGCCATGTGGATTCTTCTGGAATGTATTAGCAATGTGTCTTAGATACTTCTTACCAATATATTAACTAACTTTATTATTACTGATGCATACATAGAACTTAAAGAGTGTGTGTGGGTGAATTTTCTTAATTTAATCCATCCACTGCTGCTGGAAAACTACTTTTCATTATCAGAAACAATTCAGGAAGGGAAATTTGTGAATAGAAGTCTTTTATTCATGACTATACACACAAATACGCACATGCACAAGACCCTCAAACAACCCACCCAGTGGGCTGCACCATTGCTTATTTTATCGCTCGTGTGTGTCAGCTTCTCACATGGTCATTATTACATTTTTTATGCTTCTGTCAACTATTTCATTTTTATGTATGAAAATGTCTCTTTTTGTTTAAATTTATCACACTCTAACTATAAATGAGTTTGAATATCTATCCCTTTTGGGTTTCTGAACTCTTTCTTGATTTTGAGTTCATTATGTACTAAGAAAATTAACTCAAAGCTTGGAGCATGTTATACTTTACTTAGAAAGGTATTTACTTCCATGAAATGGACATAAGATGCCTATGATCCTCTATCTTAGTTTACATGGAGACATGTTGATTTAGTAAGTGAGGTAGAGATTAATATCTATACTCAACTCTGATTATTAATTTTTACTGAAATTTTGTAAAGTTTTTAAATAGTAAAGAAGTAAAAATATGATTTATCTCTGTTGCTTTCCATCAGATTTGTTGGATACCAGGTAGAGAAAAATATGTAGCCTACCTTGAAATTTTCTATTACATCATTAGTATTTTCACACATAATAAATATTTTTCAAAAAATGAATATTCAGTAATTGCATAAAATTTTATAGATGTGTAAATTATTTATCCAATTTTATAATTGGGCACTTATGTCATTATTTTTGCCAATAAGTATATTTATGTTTCACATACAATTTATTTTATATAACTATTCTTAGACATATCATTCCTAGAAATAGTTACATAAAATTCCTAGAAATGAACCTTATTTGTGTCTGCTTAGGGTATATCAACTTCTGAGTATTGCAAACTTTAAAAATGAAGGAAAATAATTAAATGTATAATTTTTTCATTTCTTTGCTATGGAGAAGTCAAACTTAAAAAATATATTTATTGTGTATTTTAATTTTTATACAAATTATGTGGTTTGGCCTATTTTTCCCTTTTATTTTTTGGGGGTAGTTTTTATTTCTGTTAATTTACAGATTTTTCCCTTATAGGCCCTGTTTTGAAATTTAACTATGTAATGTATTTGACTATTGTATTTTCAAGTTAGACAGAATCTTGTGGTTTTGTAAAGAAACTTTTTACCAAACCAAGCTGTCGATAACTATTAAAGTTGATGCTATCTCATTCTGTATCTGTTATGTTTTAGAGAGAATTCACATAAGGGAAAATGTTTTGGCTAGGTGGCTTATGTGTCTGAAATAATGCAGTTGTTATTCATATATTTTAGTTTTATGATTTTGACATATTGGTGGCAGAAGCCACAGGTCCTAACAACATAGTAATTCCAGGCTGAGGAGTTTTACAAAAATGACTGCTGTCATTATTAAAAAAATATATTAAGTTATAGACTGCTCCTAATTATCATCATTGTATTGCTTAAGCTATATTCTATTTTAAAATTTATTTTATTGATTATGCTATTACAGTTGTCCCCATTTTTCCCCTCTTGCCCCTCTCCAACTGATACCCCCATTCCCTCTGGCGATGCCACCCTTAGGTCATGTCCATGGGTCATGCATATAAGTTCTTTGGCCTCTCCATTTCCTATATTGTTCTTAACATCCCCCTGTCTGTTTTGTACCTGTCAGTTTGTACTTCTTACCCTGCACTTTTCCCCTCATCCTTCCCCTTCCCTGTCCCCACTGATAACCCTCCAAATGACCTCCATATCTATGACTCTGTTCCTGTTCTGCTTGTTTGCTTAGTTTGTTTTTTAGATTCAATTGTTGATAGCTATGAATTGATTGCCATTTTATTTTTTTAAAGATTTTATTTATTTTTAAAGAGAGGGAAAAGGAGGGAGAAAGAGAGAGAAACATCATGTGTGGTTGCCTCTTGTGCGTGCCCTACTGGGGACCTGGCCCACAACCCAGGCATGTGCCCTGACTGGGAATCAAACCGGCAACCCTTTGGTTCACAGGCTGGCGCTCAGACCGCTGAACCACCCCAGCCAGGGCAATTTATTGCCATTTTAATTGGTCATAGTTTTGATCTTCTTTTTCTTAAATAAGTCCCTTTAACATTTCATATAATAAGGACTTGGTGATGATGCGCTCCTTCAGCTTTACCTTGTCTGGGAAGCACTTTATCTGCCCTTCCATTCTAAATGATAGCTTTGCTGGATAGAGTAACCTTGGTGTAGGTCCTTGCTTGTCATCACTGAATACTTCTTGCCAGTCTCTTCTAGACTGAAAAGTTTCTTTTGAGAAAACAGCTAACAATCTTATGGGAACTCCTTTGTAGGTAACTCTCTGCTTTTAAGATTCTCATTTTATTTTTACCTTTGGCATTTTCATTATGATTTGTATCGATGTGATCCTTTTTGTGTCTATCTTGTTTGGGACTCTCTCTGCTTCCTGGACTTGTATGTCCATTTCTTCACCAAATTAGTGAAGTTTTCTTTCATTATTTTTTCTAATAAGTATTCAGTTTCTTGCCTTTTCTCTTCTTCCAGCACCCCTATCATTCGAATGTTGGTACATTTGAAGTTGTCCCATGGGCTATTTAGCCTGCTCTTGTTTTTTTGGATTCGTTTTTCTTCTTGCTGTTATGATTTGATGTTTTTTTCTTCCTTATGTTCCAAATCATTGATTTGACTCTCAGCTTCATCCACTCTACTGTAGGTACCCCGTAAATTTTTCTTTATTTCACTTAGTGTAATCTTCATTTCCGCTTATGTCTTTTTTATGCTGTTGAAGTACCCAGTGAACATCATAAAAACCAGTGTTTTGAATTCTACATCTGCTAGATTGTTTATTTCCATTTTGTTTAGTTCTTTTTCTGGAGTTTTGTTCTATTCTTTCATTTGGCCATATTTCTTTGTCTCCTCATTTTTATGTACTAGGTAGAGCTGCTTTGACTCCCTGCCTTAGTAGCGTGGCCTACTGTAGAAAAGCACAGCAGCGAGTTGGATAGGGCAGAGCCTTAGGTAATTGCCAGCAAGGGGCAACCCTTGTGAACCAGGTTGATGGAGTCTCCAATATGAGGCTGCTGCTCTTGGCCCTGTGTGAGGCAGGGCTCAGGAAAAGGGACGATGCCACTGCTTGGCCTCCGGAGTTTTGTCTGGGAGGAAACTGTCCCCCAGCACTCACCCAGATGCCAGACACTTCAGTTTCTCCCTGTATACCACTAGTGTCCTTCTAACTGCTGCCCTGATGCTGGAGCCCTGAGGGAGGAAATCTGTGTAATTTCTAAGTCTGCTGTGGGCCCTTTAAGAGGAGACAATCCCACAGTTTCTTCCACCGTCCCAACCTCTGCTGGTTTTTATAGCCAAAAGTTAAGGGAAATTATTATCCTGGCACTGGAACCCTGGGCTGGGTGGTCTGGTATGGGGTTGAGATCTCTCGCTCCCCAGGTATCCCTCCCAATTTTTATCCACTACACATGGGCATGGGACCGTTCCTTCTGTGTCTCTGCATGTCCATGCATCTCCACGTCTCCATCCCTCCTACCTGTCTGGATGAATGTGACTTCTTTAATTCCTCAGTTGTCAGACTTCCATACACGTTAAATTTCTGATGATTCTGGGTGATAATTGTTTTCTGGTTTAGTTGTAATTTTTGCTGTGGTTGTGGGAGAAGGTGAGCCCCATTTACCTATGTCTTCATCTGGGCCAGAAGTCCCCTAAGCTATATTCTTGAAATCATCTTCAATATTTTTGGCTCTCAGGAAGTCTGTTACATCTACCTGCAAATTATATCCAAAACCAACCAACCTCACCACCTCCACTGCTACCACTCTGATTCAAGTTACTATCACCTCTCACCTGTTACTGCTATATCTTCCTCGCAGGTCTCGGTTCTATCCTTGCCTCCTGCAGTCTGCTGTTAAGACAGCATAAAGCATGATCCTCTCACACTGGAAATCAGTTTATGTATCTTTTCTTCTCAAAACTCTGCAATGGCCCCCTCTTCACTCAGAGCAATAACCAGGGCCCTCCAGAACCTCTCTCACTTCATCTCCTACTATTCTACCCTTGTTCACTTTACTAGAGCCACACTGGCCTCAATGTTCTCCCTCAAACATGCCAGGCTTGCTCACTCCACAGAGTCCTCTTTGTTTCCTCTGCTTGGAATGCACTCGCCTCAGATGTCAGCATGGCTAATTCCTTTACCTTCTTCAAGTCATTGTTTAGCTGTCACCTTCTTTCAAGACCTATGCTAACGCCTGTTTAAGAAACTGCAATCTGTCCCCATGACTAGAATACACTGACCTTGGTACTTCTCAAGGAATTTGCTGAGAAATATGGTCATGTGATTTGCTTCATAAATGATCATACAATGGACCAGATGAGTTTCATTCTAGATTCAAATATTCACCCCGCAACTGAATTATCACAGTGCTGAGAGATCCTACTATATTTCTCTTGTAAATTCATCTTCCCTCTTTCCTAGACAGCTCACCTTTTTCTCTTTCCTCCAAATCGTGTTCTTTTCTCAGTTTACTAATGTTAATGGCAAATATCACTAATCTCTCCTATCTCAGTTCAGAAATGTAGTGATGCACTTTGATTTTTCCATCTCCTTCTGACCTTATATCCAAACGGTTGGTGTCTTAAATCTGTCTTCTTCTTTCCACAACTCTCACAGCCTCAGTACAGCCACCATTATGTCTCTACTGGCCAAAGCCTCAGACATGTATCCCTGATTCTATTCTTTCCTTTCTCTAATCATATTTCCACATGAAATCCTAACCAGTTGTTTAAAGCGTAAAGTAAATTAGCTCATGTTATCTTTTGAAACAAATAAAAATGCTTAATAATGGCCTCAAGTGAGTGGGAGATGGCATTGTTATTTCAAGCTCATTTTATCTCCTGCTCCTTCGCTCTTTATACCTTATGCATCAGACTCACCAGCCTTCTCCATGTACCTGAAAGACACTATGCAGTTTTTCAACACTGGGACTGAATATTTGCTGGTCCTTCCCTGAAATAATCTTTGCCTCCTGTGTACCTTGCTGGCTCCTTTTATCCTTCTTGTCTTCTTGGCTTAAATATCAGCTCCTAATAAATCTACCCTCTCTGTCTCTTCTTCCTCCTCTTCTTTCCCTTCTCTCCACCTGCAATTTCCCTGGTTCTTTGGTGGCATATGTCACAATTTTGAATATATACTTTATCATGTTGTTGCTAGCGTTAAGAACTCACCTACTCATTCCTTGCAGCTGGCTGGGAAGTCAAAAGATGCTGGAAGAATAATGTAGGACACTGCAGAAGACGGTGTTTGCATTCTGAAAGGTACAAAATTCTTTGTATGAACAAGCTAAATTGCTGCACTCCCATAAAATTTGATGAATACCCTATAAGGCCACTACCTCCCCTATTCCCTACAGACAATTTTCCTGTTAGTTTTAGTTGGGATAATTCCCCCAGAACTACACTCGATGATGCGGTAGAAATTGAACCATCTGAAGATACCTCAGTAACAAAGACCACACCTTCAAAGAACAAAACTCCCACACAGGCTTCGGCACCTTCTCCTAGGAGCAATGATGGTACAACTAACTAACATTTCCTCCTGGGTATGGGGCACTGGAGATAACCAGTGGGAATAATATCCATGGAACCAATTCTACTGATGTTATTTCACCGGAGATAGTTCTGCTGGGGATTGGATGACATGGAAATGGACATAATGCTACCTGCAAAGACAAGAGCCAAGAGAGTTACCTGACAATTAGAAAGGTGGAAAGAGAAGTGTATGGAAGATACAAGGATTCTCTTTACTGGGCTTAAATTCTTTGTCTGTCTTTCTCACATGTATTAAAATACGTGGTCTAATATTTGGTCTCAAGTGCACATTTGTGTGTCTGTGTATTTACCCATGTCCACCCCCCACTGCCACAATGAAGGCCACAGTGCCGAGCTGCCTTTTTGGTCCAGATGGAGATTTTGATTTTAGTAATGATTGCACCACCACTATCATATATGAAAGAATCTATGAAGGCACATAAAACATTCCAGGCAAGTCCTCCCTTCCCCATTGCCCCAACTTTTATTATAAGCTCTGACTTTAATCCCTGTCTGTATCATGAGGTCAAATTTTGTTTAAGGCTTCAACTAGGAACTAACACAGTTAATGTCAAAAACTACCTCATTCAGCACAAACACTGACTTACCTAGACAGAGATGAAAGTGGGTTTGCCTTGAGAGCACATCATATAAAAATTAAAAGCTCTATCACAAATTGTACTTATCTTTCCAAAGTTCTTTCCACTCAAAAGTCCAACTTCCGGCTATGAAAATCTCATGCCTCTCCAGATCTTCAATTTGTCCCTGAATGCTAGTTGTGTGTAGGGTATCTATGTCGTGTGCCTAAATGCATGTGAGTGCCATTTGTATGCCAACTGATGGGTCAGCAAGTTTACTTTCTGATATCACAGAAAAGCAGTTATTAATGATAAGGTCCATTAATTATTAATGTGTTGGGCTAAGGCTGGAGTGCTACCAAGAACCAGAATCTCAGATGGCTAAGTATTTCAAAATCAAGAAGGTTTATTTCTCTACTTCTTTTTAGTTTTGTCTAAATCCAGCTTCCAGTGACCATGGCTGTAACAAGACCACTGAGGTCTCAATAGACCTCGTATTTCAATAGATCTCAGACCTCCTGTCAGGTTGACAAACCACCCTAATTTGCCTGGAACTGAGGGTGCTTCCAGATCATGGAAATTAAAGAACAAAAATCACAAAAGTCTTTAGCAAACTGGATAAATTGGCCACCTGTTTTGTGCACCTCGGCCTAAACTGCTCTTCTTCATTTCTTTGTGTGGCTGACACCTTGTCACACAGGTCACATGTCAAATCTTCACAGAGTTTATCATACAGACCTCCCTAGACCAACAGTCTGCCTTATCCTAGAGAACTCTTTCCCCATATCTTTGCCTCTAATGTCATCACAGTAAAAATAATCCTTGGCCAAGACTGCCCCTTACTCTACTGTATTATATTGTATCACTTAAACTCTTGGAAATTATTTTACATATTTTTTGTTCTCTTTCTGAATTATTGAGTTGTTTATTTATGGCCAATCATAACCACCGTAATGTACATCTAGTCCTTGATCTTGCTCATGGCTGGGTGTGTTCCAAGCTGCTAGACTGGTGCCTTGTACATGATAAATGCTCAATAAAAATTTGAGAACATGATGTTTATGCAATCATCTCAATAAATACAAGAAAGTCACACAACATAAATTAGTAGTATTGAAACTGAGATACTGGTTACAAAAAATTTTTCCAAGATATGCACATCGACATTTTAAGGGAATCAATTTTTAGACTGTTAATTTCTGAACTTCTTATGATGCTCAGAGCACTCTTAACAGGCTCTTCTTTTCTACCTTCACTTTCTCAATGTCTCTTCCCCTTCTCCCTAAAGAAAACTTACCTCTCACCCACCTTTTACCTCACAAGCATGGATTGCCCAGAGTGGAAAAACCTCCAGGTGTCAAATCAGTGGATAATCAAAATATTGGTATTGATGTTCAGAATGTGAGTAACAGACTTTGGATAACAAATCCTTTGGAAATTCAAATGACTTTAAGATTTTTTTTTTTACTAAATAATGATATCCTACTATGGAATTTTTACCATATAACTTGTAAGGAGACAAAAAATCTGTGAGATCTATCTATCTATCTACTGCCTAATCTTCCAACTTTCACATCTACCTATTGATGTGAATAAGATCACTCAGTGCTTACATTTTTCAAAATGAAAACTAGAATGAAAATTGATACTGACCTTCATCTGTTTCAGTTAAAAAATATATTCATCTTGTATGCATAAACTAATAAAAGATACCATTTATTTACTAACTGGAATCATTTATAGTAAAACAAAAAAGTTATTTTTGGTTAGTAATTATACTTCATGTTTGATATACTTATGTGATTTTAATTTTAATTCTAAATATTGCAATTTTGTTCCAAGTGTGCAATGATAACTCAGTCTTGAATAAGCTGTTAAACATTTAGAGCTTCAAATTTGCAGAGATTTACAATAATAAGTTACTATATCCATACTTTGCAGATAAATATAATAGATTTACTAATAATAGACTTTCAAACATAAAAAATATATTACATTAAGATCCAACTTTATGGAGAAGGTGGCATAAAAACTTAAACTAGTAGAATAAAAGGTTAAAGAGGAAAAGCTATGTAATGTTTCTAGTTGCTAAAGAAAAGCTTCTTTGCATATGTATTAAATAGATTATTGTCATTAGCAAGTTATTATACAATGACACCATTAGGTATATTTAAAGCCTATTTTTTACATGTAAATATTTATGATACACCTAATAACTGTATGTTTTTATTATTTAAATTCATGGTGAAATATTTTATCTATTTTAAAATTGTGTATGAAAAACATATCTTCCAAAACAAAATGTTTGACCATCACTCCTTAAACTGATACAAGGTTTCAAACACTCTTTGCTGCTTACTGATAATGGTTCTTCCACTAGTTTGATCATTCGGTTTTTCTGCAATTCCTAGATTTTCCTTTTCCATAAATTAAGACATTCTCCTTTGTGCAGCATGCTGACTTTTTATAGGAGAGTTTTTTAATCCTTGTCAGAGGATATGCCTTTTTATAAAAATTGATTTAAGGAATGGGGGGTGGGGAGGAGGGGGGAGAGAATCATCCATTGGTTGCCTCCTGTATGCGCCCCGCCCAGGGATTGAACCCGGAAGTTTCCGGTGTACGAGATGGCACTCCAACCCGCTGATCCACCTGGCCAGGGCTGCAGCCTGCTGACTTTTGTTTTCTTTCTATCATTGACTTCAGGACTTCCTGTAGCTCAGTAACCCATCACTTCTCTACATTGGAATTGATGTCTAAATTGCTGCTTACCTCATATATAAAGTTATGTACGTGGTTTTTGCATTTGATTCATTTCTGTATAGTCTCCAGCTTCAGTGTGAAATTCCCCATCTCTTGAGCTATGTTGTCCATGTTAGATACATGATTTGATAAGTCAGAGGCATGGCATTTCAATACATATTTTCTCCTTTCTCTGTAAGTTTAAAAAAATTTAAACTTATGAACATCTTCCCATTCAAACCTTTCCCTGGGTTTCTTTTTCATTTATTGAAAATATGGTTTAAAGTGTAAGTTTTTAATTTTGATGAAGTTGCATTTACCTTTTATAAAAAATCACTCTTGCTTTTGGTATTATATCAAAAAACCATTGCCTAACTCAATGAAGATTTATTCTGTGTTTTCTTCTAAAAATTTTATAGTTTTAGCCCTTACATTTAGATATTTGATCCATCTTAATTTAACTTTTGCCTGATATAAGGTGAAGTCCAAATTCATTTTTCTGTAGGTTGTTTCTCCAGTTTTCCCAAAACTGTTTTTAAAAGACTGTTCTTTCTCTGTTGAATTGTCTTGATACCCTTGTAGAATATCAATTGACATAAATCTTAGGGTTTATTTCTAAGGTCTCAATTCTATTCCATTTCTGCCTATGTTTAATGGTCCTGGGGAGGTTCCCATGGACCCTTCTGGTTTGAGGATTTATCAAAATGACTCACCAGAACCAGAAGATCTGTTATATTCATGTGTACAGTTTGTTACAGTTAAAGGATACAAACTGAAATCAGAAAATGTAAAAACACACATATGGTGAGTCCAGAAGAAACCAGGTATGAAATTTCACTTGTGTTTTTCTAGTGGAGTCATATGGACACAGGTAAATTCTGCCAGGCACAATGTGTGACAATTTGTGCAAAGCATTGCCAACCCGGAAAGCTCACTGGAGCCTTGGTATCCAGAACTTTTATTGGGGGTCAAGTTTTGTTGTGGGAAAGCATGGAACACCCACATGACTGAAATTAGCTATTCAGCCTTCACGCCCTGCTCCCAGATTTCAAACATAAAGCAGGGGTGTCCAACCTGTGGGCCACATGCAGCCCAGAATGGCTATGAATGTGGCCCAACACAAAATTGTAAATTTACTTAAAACATTACTTAGTTTTATCACTAAGTTTTATTACTTAGATATGTACATTTTCTATACTAGAGATTACAAACTTGGGACCTGCTGAACAATTTTAAAAGATTATTGAAAGGGCCGCTGCATGATTAGGGTTATTACGTAGGAACTTTTTGCTTATCTGTGGTGGCAGATATCATGAAAATTATTCATGGACCTTTTTTTTTGCTCATCAGTTTTTGTTAGTGTTTGTGTATTTAATGTGTGGCCCAGAGACGCCAAAAGGTTTTACATTTCTGATATACAGCTTGGACTAAAGCCCCACATATATAAAAACAGTTATTTATCATAAACCACATTGTTAGCATAAACTATCTGACATGGCCCAAGCCTCAGACTTTATCAGGTAGGATGCTTTAAAGGCTCAGGGGTTAAACATGTGCCAGAAGCTGTTCAAGGACCAATCTGTTGATTTTGGAAATGTGGAGTTCGGGCAAATGCAAGAGTGCTAAATTAATTCTTTATTTCATAGCCCACACTAATGGCCCTTGGTCGAAGCTCTCTTACAGCAAAACGATCTTATTTATCCAAGTGTCTACATTTAGTATAATATTTATGTAATAAGTTTAACAGTAATATCAGTATGAATATGCCTAACATTTGAAGGAGGCAGTGTGGGGTAGGGAAAGATCAAAAAAAGCCAAATCTATTCTATAAAGCCATTGCATATATTTCATATTTTTGTACTATTTCAGTTAGTCATTGTGTTCTCCTCGATTTATTATTTTTACCTTGTGATAAATGTGTGCAGAACTATTTAGTATAGAAATTAGTTGATGGTTGAAGAGGTCGATGAGTGACTATCTCATTTACAATTGCAACAAAGAGAATAAATATGAATAAATTTAGCCAAAGAGATAAAAGACCTGTACACTGAAAACTAGAAAACACTGATGAAAGAAATTGAAGAAGACACAAATAAATTCATAGACAGAAGAAAATATTGTGCAGCCACTATGGAAAACAGTATGGAGGTTCCTCAAAAAATTTAAAAGACAACTACCATATACGATCCAGCAATTCCACTTCAGGGTATTCATCTGCATCAAATGAAAACTCTATCTTGAATAGGTATTTGTATCCCTGTTCATTGCAGTATTTATAACAACAGCCATGGTATGCAAACACCCCAAATATCTGTCAACCGATGAAAGGGTAAGGAAAATGTGATATATAAATGCAGGAGAATATTAATGAGAATCTTACAAAGGAAATCCTGCCATTTATGACAACACGTCTGAACCTGTAAGACATTATGCTAAGGGAAATAGCCAGAGAAAGAAAGAAAAGTACTGCATGATCGCATTCACGTGTAAAATCTCAGTAATCAAACTCATAGAAGTGGGGAGTACACAGTGGTTCCCAGGGGCTGTGTGGAGCAGGGAGTGGGCACATGTTGGTCAAGGGGTGTTAAGTTTGTTATGCAAGATGAAAAAGTTCTGAAGCTCTATTGCGCAATAATGTAACTATAATTAGCAATGTTGTATACTACAAATTTGTGGAAAGAATAGATCTAAAGCACTTTCACCAGAAAAAAAGAAGTAATGAATAAAAAAGAAAAAGATTAAAAGAATACAGACAGAGATATTATTTGTAAACTACATATCCAACAAAGAACTGAAATATAAAGTATATAAAGGACTCTCAAAATTCAAAAGTTAAAAACAAAGAATTCACTTAGAAAACAGGCAAGCCCTGAGTGATGTAGCTCAGTGGGTTAAGTGCTGGTCTGTAAACCGAAAGGTCGCTGGTTTGATTCCTGATCAGGGCAAATGCCTGGGTTTTGAGCCAGGTCCCCAGTTGGGGGCGTGTGAAAGGTAGCCTATTGATGCATCTCTTGCACACCGATGTTTCTGTCCCTCTCTTCCCCTCTCTCTAAAAATAAGTAAAATCTTTTCAAAAAAGAAAATGGGCAAATGAACAGACATTTTACCAAAGAGGATACACGATGGCATATATGTACATGTAACGATGTTCAAAATCACTAGCAATAAGGGAAATGCAAATGAAGACCAGGATGAGATACTACTACATAGTTATTAGAACAGCTAGAATTAAAAATCATGACAATACCAAATGCTGGTGAGTAGAATATCTCATACATTCCTAGTGAGAATGTTATAGGGTGCTGGTACTCTGGAAAATCATTTGACAATTTTAAAAAAATTTAAACTTACGAACATCTTCCCATTCAGCAATATCACCCCTAGGCATTTATCCAGAGAAATGAAAACTTATGATCACAGAAAAACCTGTGCACAAATGTTCATAGCAGGTTTATTTATAATAACCCAAATCTGGAAACAACCAAAAGGTTCTATGATATGTTAATGGTTAAATAAACTTCAGTTCGTCCATAGCATGGAATGCTACACAGCAGGAAAAGGAACATAGTGCTGATAGATGCAGTGATCTCAAAAGGCCATACACTGTAAGACTAAATTTATATAAATTCTCAAAACAACAAAATTAGAGAGAGAGAGAGCAAATTGTTAGTTGCCAAGGGGTAGGGATGCTGGGAAGGAGCGGGTGGCGTGACTGCAAAGGGAGAGCACAAGGAAAATCTTTGTGGTGATTGAAGAGCTCTGTGTACTGGTTGCTTACACTAATCCACACCCATGGTACAATGACATAGAAGTATACATGAACATTGTACCAATCTCATTTTTCTTGTTCTGGTATTGTACTATAGTTATTCACAACCTAACATTTGGAGAAACTGGGTAAAGTGTACACAGGATTTCTTTATTATCTTTGCAACTTCCTGTTAGTCTATAGTAATTTTAAAATAAAAAGTTAACAAAATAAACAAAGACATAGTTATTGGCAGAAGATTTATGTGTTTGGTGAGATAGTATTCCCTGATACAAGGAGCTATGGATCTGTAGTCAGATGGACTAAAATCCCTTTCCTGATGCCATGGCTTGCCAGTTGTGGGACTTGTTTTTTTTTAAAGATTTTATTTATTTTTACAGAGAGAAAGAGAGGAAGAGAGGGAGAGGAACATCGATATGTGATTGCCTCTCGAGCTCCCCCTATTGGGGACCTGGACTGCAACACAGGCATGTGCCTTGACTGGGAATCGAACCAGTGAGCCTTTAATTTGCAGGCCAGCATTCAATCCACTGAACCACACCAGCCAGGGCCAGTTGTGTGACCTTAAGAAAGTCAATTGACCTTTCTGAGCTTCAGTGTTCTATTTCACTGAATGCTCTTTATCAATTTTCTAGCACAAAATTTAGTCATTTGTATATTACCTTGCAAACTTTTTACCAAATCATGGATAAGCTATAGTGTCATTTGCTTAATATTTTTATAGAAACAGTACACTCCATTTACTTTAATCCATATTTGACCATATCCTAAGTGGAGCTATCTATAAATTCCCCGGACCAAGGTCTAGTGATATATTTTCTCAAATGAGCATGAAAATAAAAATTATTAAAAATATGTACTTATTTTGCCACCTAAATTATCACTCATACCATCAGTGACGAGGGTCATATGTTTCAGGAAACACTACTTTAGCCCAAATACTTTATCTTACAGATGAAGAAAATGATGCCTTATAGATAAAAAGATGAAAACAAACTCTCATATTTGAAGATCTGTTAAGCTGTAGAATACAATTTCTTATTACATAGCAAATAAATTTTAAAGTCCTTGATAGGACCCTGTGAGATCTGACATGAGGTAGCTCTGTCGGCCTTTGTGATTTAAGTTTCTTTTGTTCATTCCCTCCTTCTATTCCAGACATACTTGACTTTTTGCTCTTCCTAGGATTCCTAGAACTTTCCTTCCTCAGAGCCTTTGCTCTTGTGGCTCTCTCTGCCTGGATATCCATGTGGCTAACTTCCTTGGTACATTTAGGTTTCTACTCAATGCCACTTCCTCAGAGAGTCTATGTTGAGTAATCTATTCAAAATACACACACACACAAACACACACGCATCATATTATTCTCTATCCCTTACCTTGCCTTTAAAAAAAAAAGATTTGATTTATTTATTTTAGAGAGGTGAAGTGAGAGAGAAAGAGGAGAGAAACATGTGCAAGAGAAACATCCATTGGTTGCCTCTCACACAGCCCCTGTGGCCTCCTGGTTCACAGGCGGACACTCAATCCACTGAGCCGTGCCAGCCAGGGCTCATTTTTCTTTATAGCACTGCTACCGCCTGGTATTTTGTGTGTGCTGTCTCTCTCCCTAACCAGAACAGCAGGACTTTGCTTTCTCCTCCTCTTAGACCCAGGGCCTAGAACTGTGCCTGAGAGCATAGATCATATCCGGACGATTCAGTGATCCTCCCAGAAGCATCTGAGAGAAGTGATCATGCAAGTTCAGTTTGTAGCGTTTGGACACAGTGAGCCACCGCTTCTCTCAGACAGTCCAGCCATTTCCAGATGGTTCCAATTATCAGCGTTCTTTCTGATTAGTTTAAACCTGCCCTCCTGCAATTTCCATCCAAGACTTTTCGTTCTGCCCTCCAGGCCTGCACAGAACATCCCTTGCAGAAGATAGCGACGATAACTCTCTACAGGCCATTACTGCTTTTCAGGTTAAACAGGTCTCCCTTTCCATCATTACTCAGGCATAGTTCTCTGGGATGATAGAACAGGTGCTCTGGGCAGGTGAACCAGATATGAATCCAGACCTCGTTCCTAAGCACCGTGTCGCCCTGAGCAAATCACATCTGCCTATCAGGGGCCCTGTGAGGATTCTGGGGGTCATGTATGTGAACATTCAGTGCCTGGCCACATGCTCACAGCTGTTCTGGAGAAGGTGCTACCTGGACCTCAAGGGCAAAACAGATTTTCTCAATCCCGTCAGGCTCTCCCTAATACTTGCTGAATGTAGGAAGAAGAGAGTAGAAAAGAAGAGCACTGGACCCATCAAAAGGCATAAAATGACTACAAGACAGAGCAAGGACCCAGAAACAAATAATCCAGAGGACTCACAGACTTCCTGTTGGGGCTCAAGCAGTGTCCCCTCCCATAGCCCTTTGTTAGGGAACCCATGTGAAATGTTTCTGCTCTGTTCTTTGAGGCTGGAGTCCAAGAAAGACCCAGAAGCAGCTAATATTAAAGAGCTGGAGTAGGAAAAAGTGAGGAAAATGCAGAGTTAGAAAGAGCTGGACTAAGACTTGGTCTATGAGGGCTCTCAGTTTGTTTTTTTTCTTGCCAAGAGTGTGACCCTAGTCAATTCTTTTCACTTCCTGGGCCTGCATTTTGTCAACTGAAAAATGCCAGTTCTAAGATCTATCAAGATATGAGCGAATACTGTACATGCATTCATCCATTCATTGTTTTCAACAAATGTTCTCTGCACACCCTGGATTACAGAAATCCCAGCCTTCGGGGGTTTCCGCCATCAGGGGTCTCATTGTCTATTAAAGGTTGCCCTCAATGGTGTTGGTTCTGTAGAGGAGATGAACTAGGAAAATACTTAGTTCCAACTCATCATGATAAACATTATGACAGAAACAGAGTCGTGGACACATGGAACAGACTGACAGCTCTCGGGTGGGGGACAGATGAAAGAAGGTGAAGGTATTAGCCAAAAACATATAAACATAATTCATAGATACAGACAACAGTGTAGTGACTGCCAGAGGGCAGGGGGTTGGGAATAGGTGGAGGCAGGTAAAGTGGGAGAAAATGGAGACATCTGTATTAGTGTCAACAATAAAAATAAAGGAAAAAAACAAAGAAAGTGAGTCCATTCTCTCCCCAATGTCACTTGTGTGGGACTTGTACATCCTCTGCTGATGCTGTCCACCGTCCCAGATGATGTCTAGAAAAGGACCCTAAGCATTAGATGACCAATTTATATTGCTGACCTGCAGGCTGATGTCCTGGGTGGTGGAACATTCTGCTCTTCTCTGATTTATTGCCCATGACTCAGCACTACCCAAGTCAATAAAAGGCAGGGTGAAGCCTGCATCAGTATGCTGCCAGCTCTTTCCTCACCCCTCTTGGGATACATTAAACTCTTGTTCTTGGCTTTAGCTGTCCTTGTGGTCCTGGCTCAGGCTTCCCCTGGTAACCCAACTGTGGAGAGGAGGGCGAAGGGAGTAAGAATGGGGTCTTACTCCTAGAATCCCTGGAAACTGAACATGTGTGGGAGTGAGGACAGCTGACAAGGATGGCTGAGATTTGGTGAAAAACCTTATTATGAATATGCTCCATTATTAAGGGCAGTCTGTTGCCCTTGACCACAATGGTGCTTCTCATTAGAAAACCTGGTGCATATCAGCAGAAACCAGGGAGTCTTGTGTGAAGCCCCTTCTATATGCAGAAGCAACCCCTCACATCTCTAGTCTCCTGAATATCCTTGGCCCAAATGTTAACAGAGTCTCCCCCCAGGCACCTTCCACTTCAATTTCACTCCTCGTTGATAGCCCCTCTTGCAGTATTCAGTCCCATTATTTTACCTCTCCATTGTTGTTTGGCTTTGAATGCTCCTTTAAAGCAATCAGAAGAGGGATTGTGGAGTGAAAAATATGTAGGTTGATGTTGGATATCTACAGTTATAAGGTGGTGCTGGATTACAAATTACACATGGCCGGAGGTCACCAACAGTATAACAGGTTTCATGACCAAGTGGTGAATAACTTTCTAACGGCAATGTTTCCACTTGGGCTTCCTGGTAATTATAAAGTTTATGATATTTAAATCTATAGTTTTTGGTCATTGCTGTTGGAAGTTGAATCTTCTCTTGGATCAGCTTTTCAAACTGAAAGTCTTTGCCAATCACTCAGTTGTTCTAGAAGCAAAAGAAGGTAATCCTGGACTAACCTGGAGCTGATTTCAGCCCGCCTTAAATGCTGGCAAGGGCAACTCAAATAGAGGAGGAAGTTGCAGATGAAAGAGGCACTTTGGAGAATGAATGTGCACATTGACTCATGGAATCAGAGTCATCTTGACTCTAGTTTTTCCAGTGTGAACATTCTGGTGAGAAAGAGGGAACTGGAAATTCCCTACCAGGAGGGGAGTCTGTGGAAGAAACAAGTAGAGGGAATGTATAATTTAAACCAAGATACTATGATCTCTTAACTGAACCCAATGCGCTGGGGAAGTGGGCTCTGCACTCTGTATTTTACTGGCCTAGGTAGAGCTAAGTCACAAATAATAAATCATATAAGGGCAGTGTTATACCATCCAGAATATTAGCCTACAGGTCAGCAATATAAATTGATCACTCAATGTTCAAAGTCCTGTTCTAAGCATCACTTGGAGCACAAGTACAGTGCCTGACACTTGAGAAGTGCTCAACAAATCCCTGTTGAGTGAATAATGGATGGGGGGATGGATAATTGAAGTTACAGATCCACTCCTTGGCAAGCACCTGGATTTAGGGACAAGGAAAAACCAATGTTGATGAGCATATGAACAATTATAGGGCTGAAAACATCATAGGCAGAGAAACAAAGTTCAGTTAGGGGAAGAGAGTTAACCAATCCTATCTACTAGACCATCAAGACCAGCAGTAGGCATTCTACATGCACCATCATCACTACAATGATCAACATCCTTAGTATAATAGTCTTTACTCTTTTTCATGTATTTGTTTATTCACCTCTGTTTATTTTGATAGATGGATGGGTCCACAAGTGCAGTTATAGAACTGGTCAATGCAGGACAGCTTGCAAAGGAAATGGGAAGGAGAAAGAAAAACATATGGGAAAAAAATTTGCTGCATTCCTTTAATAGAGCCTAAATCATTAAGCACTCTCAAGAAACAAGAGATGACATATAAAACTATGACAAGTACATCTGACTATCTCTTTAAGACTCATGACAAAAGAATGTTAACAGAATTTATAGTGGGTCAGTGAAATGATTGTCTAGGGCACCTAGATTTTAGATACCTGCTGGGTATTCACATAGTTCATTAAAGAAACATATGCTCATTCTAGCTATCATTATATCTTGTCTCTGTAGTCCTATGTAGCTAAATATCTCTAGATTGTTCCAGGATATGACTGATAATATTGGTTCTCATGGTAAGACAATTTTATAGGATCTGGATCCTGAATTCCTAAGCCTCTGACTATATGCTACTAGGTCCCTGAATGTGGAAGTTTTCCACACTAATGCAAATCCCACCTCGGCCACACGGTTGAATCTGATTTCTCATCCTGGATTGCTGAGATAGGCTAGTGTGATCCAGACGTCCCTTTTGCCCATTTAGCTCAAGGTTTAGCTCAAGGCTCTGCCTCATGGTCTCACTCTTGGAATTTATTCCTTACTCAAATCTCCTAATCACACTTTGCTGTCCAAAGATTGGCCTGCCTTCTGACCAGGAGGCAACCATTCTCACCCCATCCAAATGGAAGGGAAAAATAGTAAAAACGAAACAAAACCCTCAACATTTTCCAAGAACTTTGTGTGGACAAGGCCTTGTCCTAAGCACATAACATACATAAGCTCATTTTTTCCTAACAACTTCTTCATGAGGTTAGAACTACAGGCACACCTCAGAGATGCTGCAGGTTCGGTTACAGACCACCCCAAACAAGGTGAATACTGCAGTAAGTGATACAGATTTTTTGGTTTCCCAGTGCATAAAAAAGTTATGTTTACACTATACTGTAGTCTATCAATTGTGCAATATGTATGTCTAAAAAAACTCTTAATTTAAAAACACTTTACTACTCAAAAAAAAAAAAAAAAAAGCTATCCATTATCTGAACCTTCAGCAAGTCGTAATTGTTTTGCTGGTGGTTGCTACAAACCACCAACGTTCAACTACACCAACTACAAACGTTCAAGTCATAAAAGAAATAAAATAAAAAAAAAATCTGTGAGTCACACACAATAAAGCAAAGCATAGTGAAATGAGTTATGCCTATATAGTATATTGGATCCCTTTTCCAGAAGAGGAAACTAAGTCTCATAGAGTTTAAGTGACTCTCCCCAAAAGGCACAGATATCTAGTTCAGTGGCAGGACTTTGAAGCCACTGTGCCCGAGTTCAGACTTATGCTTCCTCAAAGTGGAAAATGATTGTTGCAGTAAGAAAAGCTTCTCTTTACTCTTCCTACCCAGAACCCACTTCCTGAATGTGGAAGGTGTGGTGGAAGGGAAAGCTTTGTGAGCCTCCTTGTGGTTAAAATACGTAACAAACCCAGATCTAACTGGTATATCCAGGCGCAAATATAAATTATCCTGAGTTGCAGTTAAGGGGGAAGTTGTTTCCACTTAACAGACAGTCTTAGTTCAGAGGCCAATGCCAGTCATGTCTAAAGTTGAAAATTATCCCTAGGCCCTGTTGACACAATTATCTGGACAACACAGTCAGAAGACAAGGTACAATCATCACAATAATGGCAGCGTCTTACCCTTCAACCCATTTCTCAAAGAACTTTCACATCAGTTCTCTCATTCCCCCCACTGCAATACTGTGAAGTAACATTTCTGTTCCAAACCTGAAAGGATGTGCTTGGAATATCTAGAGAGTGGATCAGTCCAGATCTCAGATTACCTAGAGACCGTGATTCCAGTTAATACTTCAACTTCAACCCAGACCACCCCAATGGCTGCAGAAAGTCCTTAGAAGCCACCTGTTCTTGTGCCAAGAATTTTTAAATATCTTTGGTTAAAGAAATTATACCCACAAATGGACCGGGGAGTCTCAGAGAGTTGAGTAAGTATGACTCCAGGCTCTCAGTCCTAGAGAAATGAAGAGTGCAGGGAAAATCCAGATGCACTAATAGGATGTTACTAAGTCACTTTACGACTCTGGGTCTCAGTTTGCCCATCCCCAAAATGGAAGTGTTGGACAAGATTATAAACTCCATATGCCTTTCAAACCTTAAAGCCTTTTTCATTCTTGAAATGATGGTGAAAATCCACTCTGTAACGGTGACTTTAGGAGATGCCACCTTAGAGAGCAAAGACACGGAAGATGAAGAGAGACTGAGAAACAGAAACGCGGCTTCAATCTAAGTATTTAAACCATAATCCTAAAATATGTCTTACTTTCTTGTCCCTCACTGCCTCCCCATCATGTCAGCCACTAAGGCTTCTCAGGTCTGCCCCCCATAGCACCTGCTCTCCACCTCTGCCTCTACTATCCTAATTCAACCGTCACTTTTCCTTGCTCATTGCTATTGGCTAAAAATGTGTCTCCTCAAAATTCATATTTAAGTTCTAACCAACGAGGCCTAAGAATGTGACTGCATTTGGATATAGGGTCCAAATTTAAAGAGGTAATTATGTTAAAATAAAGCATGAGGGTGGGCCCTAATCCGTTAGGACTTGCATCCCCATGGGAAGAAGACACACATACACGTGGAAAGGACATCATGTGAAGACACAGGAGATGGTCATGTACAGATTAAAGAGAGAGGCCTCCAAAGAAACCCACTGCCAGTACCTTGATCTTGCACTCAGCCTGTAGAATTGTGAGAAAATAAATGTCTGTTGCTTAAGCCACCCAGTGTGTTGTGCTTTGTTATAGGGGTGCTACCAAATTAATGCATGCATACTATAACATTAGCATCCTATGGATCTCTTTGTGTCCCATTAGGACTCTGACTTGCTTTATTCTTCCTATACAATTGCCAAGGGATTATAGCTAAAACCCATCTGACAGTTTTAATTTTTCCTTTTAAACCTTTCAAAAGCTACGCACAACTAAAGGAATCAATTCTAAGCTCCCTTTATGATAATCTCCTGCCCACTTTAGTAGTTTCCCTTTCAATTTCCACCACGGACCTCACAAGCAACTTGAGCTCTTGGGAATTAATGGTTCTCACCCCTCACTTTTTATAGGCTTCCCCTTTTGCTGGGAAGATTCTTCTTGCAAACCAGACCTATGCTTCTCTGTGCTAAACAGTATCTTTATCTGCTCTAAGCCTTGTATATTCATTCCTTTTCCTCCCAGAGAGATCTCTTTATTTACTTTGTTCTATTTTAGAAATAAAAATTGTGTCATTTAAGGCATGATGATTTGATATACAATGTGATGATATGGTATATGTGTAGACATTTCTACATGTATATGCTTAAAGTAAATGAGTATGGTGAAGCAGATGTTCAAGTTTTCATTTGCATACCTATCAGCAGAAGATAAGGGTGCCAGTTCCTCTCCAACCTCGACACCGTATGGAATTGCCATGAGCTCAGCCATTTTGGCATATGCTGAGTAACAGCTCACTGGGGTTCCAATTGGTTTTTTCTTGACAGCTAATGAGTACTGACATCCAGTCACATGTTTAGTAGCCATTTAAGTACCCAGTTTTGGGAAGTGCCTCCTATGTCTTTTTCACTATGTCTGTGATAAACAAGGTAAAATATAATCTCCCTTCCTCTGTACTATCTTAGTATTTTGTTTGTTTTCTGGACTGGAGCTTTTTACCAAAGTTTATGGCTTCTACCCAACTTTCCTCCTCCGATTATGAATCTTCATAGAATAAAAGGCAGACACGAGGCTGGAATGCAATTTTATAGTCGACAGGAAGATTTCCAGAAGGAGAAAGGTTGAGAATCTTCGGTTAAAAGGTTCGCTTGTGGTGGTAATAAATTTTGACCACTCAGTGTTCTCTACAAAGACGCGATTAAGAAAGAATGAAGATGATTTCACACAGCATATTTTGTTGTTTAAACAGTAGTGTATTTCAGTTTCAGATTCTTTGCATTTCTTTCTGCATACTCCTTCATCTCCCTCACAAATTTCTGTGTCTCACTTTTGAGGGTTAATTTTTTTGTGTCTCCTGGAAAAAAAATATGACTATGGTTAGACTCTGTGCAACCATGATAATAGAAGATGTGGAATGTTAAGTGCACAGGACTGGAATCAAAATCATCTAGATTCAAAGTGGGCTCTGTTATTTACCAGATCTTGGTCTTTGGACAAGTAACTTCACCTCCCTTCATTGCTCTCATCTGTGTATAATGACAATAATAAAAGAGACTACTTCTTTTGGTTGTTGTGATTATTAAATGAGTTCATATATATAAGTTCTTAGAATAAGAACCTTACTAAGAGATAACTAAACATTAGCCTTTGTTGTTATTATTATTAAATAAAGATATTTTCCTGAGAGTTTAAGACTACAAAATTGGGCAAGTTCCCATTTGCCTGACCTTGTGTTCCCAATGCTCAATTCTTTTGAGATACCAAGGTCTACTCCAAGTTAGGGCACACACATGTTTTATCAGTGCATCTGTGTTTTGAAATAATAAACAATGGGCACAATAGCATGGACACATATAGACATTTCAACTTATTCACAGATCCACAATTGCACAAACTGCACATGGATATATGTGTTTGCAATACACACCCACATGTGTGCATTCACAACCATGTATCAATGTACAGGCAAGCAAACCAGCATATCTATATCTATATCTATATCTATATCTATATCTATATCTATATCTATCTATCTTTCTATCTACCTTTGCCTGAAAATACTTTAGTGCTACATTTCCTGACATATGTAGCTAGCATTCTATCAGCATTAATCAGGAGTAATAGTTGGGTTTCTCAGAAAATAAGGCCTTTGGAAAGAAAATAAAAACAACTAGCAAACGTTAAACACCACCTGTGTTAAGAATTTTTGTATGTTGCTTCAGTGAAAACTATCACCATATCCATTTGTCAAAGTAAGAAAATTATAGTACAAAGAGATATGATGTTTCTGCTGAGGTCCTCAATTTGGTATGCGAGAGAACTAAGGTTTAGTTCTGGTCTACACGACTCAGAACTCCACAGTGACATCATCCGCAAGATGGTAGACAAGGAAGCTTCAGGTCCTCACCTCCCTCATAGAAACACCAAATAAACAACCTGTGGACCAAAGGAACTTTGTGGCAGGAACTCTAGACCAGTTAAAAACATGAATTAACCAAGCAAACACCTAACCAAAAAAAAAATCTACACTCAAGAATGTTAGGGAACTTCCAGCCAAGATGGGGACATAAGTAGACATGCTTTGCTTCCTTGCACAACCATAAGAAGGATCACATTTAACCTCAGAAACACCCAGAACTGCCAGAAAAATCAAACTATGTGGAAGCCCAACAACCAAGGATTTAAAGAAGCTGTATTCATCCAGATGGGTAGTAGGGCTGGAGTGGGGAGCCAAGGCGGAGAGGATGCGGTGTGGCAGCGGCTAGGTGGCAGCGGCAAAGCAGCCAGTGGAATGGGTGGTCCCACATTCACAGGAGGATAAAATCAGGAGAACACATTGAGAGTAAGAGATGACAGCGCCAGGCCAGGCTCTGCAGCCCAGGGTTCTAGCGCCTGGAAAATAAAGCTTGATAAGTTCTGGCTGTAAAAACCAGTGGGGGTTGGGGCAGTGGAAGAAACTGCCAGTCTCTTGGAAGAGTCCACTTAAAGGGCCCACACAGTTCTAGGATGAAGGCAAACCCACCCACTCTGGGAACCAGCACTGGGGCAGCAGCTAGAGGGGCACCACTCACATACAGGGAAACAGTGTGAATGTGAGCAAGCCTCAGGGCATTGTCCCCTCTCTGACCCCTTCCCCACATACAGAACCACAAAGCGTGTAGCAGGTTGCTCTGCTCTGGTGAATACCTAAGGCTCCACCCCATACAACTCACCAGGTACATTAAGACAGGGAGTCAAAGAAGCTCTACCTAATACACTGAGACAAACAAAGGGAGCCTGCCAAATCGAGGAGACAAAGAAATATGGCCCAAATGAAAGAACAGAACAAAACCCTGGAAAAAGAACTACGTGAAAGGGAGATAGCCAACCTATCAGATGCAGAGTTCAAAACCCTGGTGATCAGGATGCTTGGAGAACTCATTGAATATGGCAAAAACATAAGGGAAGAAATGAAGGCTACATTAAGTGAAATAAAGAAAAATTCACAGGGAACCAACAGTGAAGGGAAGGAAGCCAAGGTTCAAATCAACGATTTGGAACATAAGGAAGAAATAAACAATCAACCAGAACAGAATGAAGAAACAAGAATTAAAAAAAAAATGAGGAGAGAACAAGAAGACTCTGGGACATCTCCAAAAGTGCCAACATCTGAATCATAGGGATGCCAGAAGGAGAAGAAGAAGAGCAAGAAATTGAAAAGTTATTTGAAAAAATAATGAAAGAAAACTTTCTGATGAAGAAAATAGACATACAAGTCCAGGAAGCATAGAGTCCCAAACAAGTTGGACTCAAAGAGAACCACACCAAGGCACATCATAATTAAAATGCCAAATATTAAAATAAAGAGAGAACCTTAAAAGTAGCAAGAGAAAAGGAGAGTTACATACAAAGGAGTTCCCACAAGACTGTCAGCTGATTTCTCAAAAGGAACTTTACAGGCAAGAAGGGACTGGCAAGAAGTATTCAAAGTGATGAAAAACAAGGACCCACACCAAGATTACTCTATCCAGCAAAGCCATCATTTAGAATGGAAGGGCAGAAAAAGTGCTTCCTGGACAAGGTAAAGCTAAAAGAGTCCAGCATCACCAAGTCTTTAACATTACTATATGAAATGTTAAATGGACTTATTTAAGAAAAAAGAAGATCAAAACTATGAACTTTAAAATAACAAACTCACAACTGTCAACAACTGAATCTAAAAAACAAAACAAAAACAAACTAAGCAAGAAACTGGAACAGGAACAGCATCATAGATATTGAGATCATTTGGAGGGTTGTGAGTGGGGAGGGGGAAGAGGGAGGATGGGGAAAAGGAACAAAGATTAAGAAGTAAAATTGGTAGGTACAAAATAGACAGGGGGATGTTAAGAAAAGTATAGGAGGTGGAGAAGCCAAAGAACTTATATGCACAACCCATGGACATGAACTAAGGTGGGGGATTGCTGGAGGGAAGGGGGGTACAAGGTTGAGGGGGGCAAAGGGCGAAAAATGGGACAACTGTAATAGCATAATCAATAAAGTATACCTAAAAAAGAATGTTAGGAACATTTATGGCACTTTTGCTCACTTTTGCCCTATCCACTCTTTGGTGCAACATGGCACAGTTATGAGAAAGCCACTCAATTCTCAATACGTCCATCAGGATAGAAGAGAAAAAGTGGAATTTGCTTACAATATCCTGGATGAGTTCGGACCACCTTAAGGACTAGTTTCTGCCTTGTTTGCTTCAGAGAATTGACAGAAATGGGGTGTAATTTGGATGTCAGGTTGGAAGCTGCTGAAAGCAGTGGTAGGCACTGAAGCTTGTGAGAGCTTCAGGGGACTATGGTCCTATGGGAGCCACAGGACAAGAACTCTTAAATGTAGGAAGCAAACATTGACAGAATTGAAGGGAAAAGCAGATTGTTCTCATGGCCCCAGATGGCTCCTACTGCATCAGGTGGCATCCACAACACTAAGTTCCCAGTGGGCTTCCATGAATCTAGGCCTCCAGCTAACCCCAGCATCCACAGGTTCCGTGGCTACAGGGCGCATCCACAGCATCAGGTTCCCACAAAATTGAGGCCACCAGCTCACCCTAAAGCCTGTTGGATTTAGTGGTCCCAGGAGGCTCCCATGCCTGAGGCAGCTCTGGCAGCACCAGGCTCCCAGAAGGCTCCCGAAAACCCAGGTCCCTACTCACCCTGGCATCTACCAGCACCAGTGATCCCAGGCATCTCCAGTGGCTCCAGCTGGCTTCCTCAGTTCCAGGTTCTCTGCAGGTCCCTATGAATCTAGGTGCCTGTCAGCTCAAGCAACCCCAGGTAGATCAGCAGGCCCAGGTGGCTTCCACAGCTCCAGAAAGCATCCTTGGCTCCAGGGTCCCCAGTGAACCCAGGCCCTTAAGCTACCATACCACCTTCTGGCTCCCATGGCTCCTGACAGCTCCTGCGGCCCCAAGATCCAATGGACTCTGACAAACTCAGACTCCTGGCTCAGCGCAGCACTGGCCACTTCCATCAAATCAGAGTGCTGGTGGGCTTCTGTAAACCTGTGTTTCTCACCAGAGCACCAATTGGCTCCAGTGGGCCCAGATGACCCTTGCAACAGCATTCTTCCAGCACAACCCAGCACTGGCTACCTCCCGCAGGTGTGGGTGCCTCCTGAGGTCCCAAGCTCCCAATAACACCAGCAAACCCAGGGTATAGGGTGAGCACAGGATTCTGAGGGAACCCAGTACCAGGCTGACTATTGCCATGCCAGGCTTTTGACACACTGAGCACCCCAAATTCCAGTATCAAACCTTCCTGGGAAGGCCACTATATGATCCAACCAGAATCTCTGAATGGTCTGACTTTTGAAGGCCTTCGCTTTCCCAAGTTGGTCTATCTGTAAAGACTGGAAGAGGTATCTACTTCTCAAATGCACAGACACCAAATAAAGCCCACAAAGACAATGAATCATCAAGGAAATATGACATAACAATAAGAAACTAATAAAATTCCAATGGTTGACCCTAAAGAAATGGAGATCTGTAAACTGTATGACAAATAATTTAGAATAATCCTATTTTAAAAATTCAAAGAGCTACAAGAAAACACAGATAACTAAATTAGAAAAACACTGCATAAACAAAATGAGAAGTTCAACAAAGAATATAAACTATTAAAAAAATACAGGCAACCCTGGCTGATGTGGCTCAGTGGATTGAGTGATGGCCTGCAAACCAAAGGGTCTCCAGTTCAAGTCCCAGTGCTGGAGACATACCTGGGTTGTGGGCCAGGACCCCGGTAGGGAGCACACGAGATGCAGCCACACATTGATGTTTCTCTCCTTCTCTTTCTGCCTCCTTCCCCTCTCTAAAAATAAATAAATGAAATATAAAAAAAAAACAAACAAACAAGCAGAATTACTAAAGTCGAAGAATACAATGACTGCAAAAAGAATTCAGTAGAGACCTACAACAGCAGGTTTGATGAAGCAGAAGAAATAGTGAGCTATAAGATATATCATTTAAAACCATTTGGTCAGGGAAGCAAAAAGATAAAAGAATGAAAAAGAATGAGGGACACTTACATCAATTATGGATTCTCATTAAGAGAAATCAACTATGCATTATTGTAGTCCTAGAAGGAAGAGAGATACAGGAGCAGAAAGCTTATTTAAAGGAGTAGTGGATAAGAACTCCCCCAATACAAGGAGAATTAAACATGCAAGTTCATGAAATTAATGAGTCACTCTAAAGTTCAACCTGAAAAGCACATTAAAATAAAACTGCCTATAATTGAAGACAAAAATTTTAAAGCAACAGAAAAAATTTGTTGATATATAAAGAAACCCCCATAAGGTTACAAGCAATTTTCATAGCAATGTATTAAAAACAAACAGACAGCCCACAAAAACTTGATTGCTCCAAATATCCAGCCTTGAAGGGAGCCATGGTGCGGCCAGTGAGGAATAAGAAACCAGTCAGTTACTCACAGTTCGAGGACACCGGTAGTGATGATGATTTTGTTTCTGCAACTGGATCTTTAAATAAGAAATCCAGAACAACACCAAAGGAGTTAAAACTAGAAAGACCAAAACCTATTATTAAAATTAATTAAATTAAATTAAAATTAAATTTAAAAATATCCAGAAAGAAGACACCCCATTACAAGAGAAAACTCCTAAAAAAAGGATGGCTTTAGATGACAAGCTCTGCCAGAGAGATGTAGAGGTTGTGCTGGCATTATCAGTGAAGGAACTTCCAACAGTAACATTGATTTGGAGGAATCTCAAGGCAATGAACAACGTGGCAACAGTGAAACAGAAATGATGGATAAGCCTCCCCATATGTCCAACTGCAGAGCAGCCAGGGATTATTTAGATCTGGACAAGAATACTGAGGAAGATGATTCCCGTGGTGCTCAAGGGAAAGGAAAAGCAGGCTCTAAAGCGCTGGTACAACAGAGGAAGGTTCTTCTGGAGGGCGATGAGGGTGATAGTGCTAAGCACTCCGAACCAGACTTCGAAACCGGTGAAGCCTCTGAGGAGGATTCTGACTTTCGTGAGAGGGAAGACAATGATGAAGACTTCACTGGGAGAAAAAGTAAAGAAATAAAAAAGAAAGAAGTGAAGGTTAAATCCCCAGTTGAAAAGAAAAGAGAAGAAACCGAAATCCAAATGTAATGCATTAAGTGACTTCAGTAGATTCTGCTCCAGCTGCCGTCCTATCAAAATCTCAGCCTTCACCAAAAAAAGTTTCTTGTTCTTCAGAGGCTTCTAGGAAACCACTGCAAATATGCAGTCCTTCAGCTGAAATCAAGAGACCTAACTGGGTCCCACCAGCGGTAACCGGAAGTAGCAGCACCAGCAGCGGTCCACTGGCAGGGGTGGCTGTTATGTCTCCAAATCAGAGTCTTCTTGGCTTGTCCAGATTAGCACGAGTTAAACCTCTGCACCCAAATGTCACTAGTAGCTGAGTGTGGTGGTGAAATGTTTGATTAAAAGAATCACAGTTTGACAAGTGTGTATATATTTGATTTGTATTTATATTTGAAGAGGGTATTGTAATATAAAGGGTGTTAAATCCTTGAACATAAATTCTCTACCCCTTTTTTGATTATGTTCTCTGACAAGCTATTCAATAAGAAGTTTATTTATAAGAATTATCCCGTAATGTCATTTCCTTCTGAAGGGCATATTCTATATTCTTATGTGTAGTAAGTCATTGTCATTAAGTGGTTGTCTCTGAAATGGAGGAAGTCCACATTACATGTTGTTTTTTTCTAGTAACATGAGGTTTCTTTCTAGCTTTGACTAGTTTATGGCTCCTTAACTTTGTTCAGAGTTTATCTGGCAAAAGAAAACATTCCCATCTTTTCTAGGAGATATTTCTAAAATATGTTAAACTGTATTGTCAGTTTTATTGCCAAGATGTTTATTATTTTAGCCAAATATTTTTATAGTAAGAATTCAGAATGATTTTACACATTAAAACAGTTGCTACAATATGGCATATGTCTCCTACTTAGATATACATGGTTATTGTAGAGCAGATAGAATTCATGACATTTTATGAAGCCCTCATTTTCAAAGCCTTTAATAAACATGAAAAAGTTAAAAAAAAATAAAAATAAAAACAGACAAAAAACATTGCAAGCCAAGGGAACATTGATGATACATCCAAGTGCAGAAATTTAAAAAAAGCAAACTGACATCCAAGAATACCTTACCCAGCAAAGTTTCTTTCAGGAATGGAGAAGACATAAAGACTATCCCAAGCAAAAGCTGAGGAAGTTCATCACCAAGATTATTCACACAGATGCAGAAAAACTTAGGTGTTTCATTCAAGTCCAGCCAGTCCTACTTAGGCTAATCCAAACTCTATCCATATCTCACATTTGCCCTCCTTGAAACAAGCACCTCACAAAATCTCTCCAGATCTCAGCCTCACCTCCATACTATGCTATTTCAAGACAAATACATTAATCAAGCCACCCAGCACCAGTACCTAGCTTCGGCTCAACAATAACCCCACAGAGAAACCCCATCTACTCCGATTCTTAGTTTCACCCAACTTCACTGCAACATCCGTTGAACCATAAGTATCATCCCCAACCCAGCCTCCCCCAAACTGCCAGACCAACCCAATTCCATAAATGCAATCACTTACTTCCAGCTAATTACTATTTATTTTTCTGTAATTACTCCAACCAAAAGGCCCTATCCTCTCTGCACCACAATTCATTTCCCAATTCAAAGTAACACCTTGATTGATCTTATAAATCTTCAATTTGGACTTAATTCCACATACATAACCCGTGTCCAAAGTTCTCATCCTAATGACATTATTACCCCAATATGCTCTATGCCCTGTATTCTCTACAACTCCTCCACCCAGGAGCGCCAAACTTTTAAATGGATAATAGCAGTATAAAGCCAGTAGGATCCTGGCATAGTAAGAACTGAACATTAGGTTACCAGAACTGCAAAACCAAATGCAGGACCCCAGAACCTCTGAGAGTACCTTGAGTTACCTCAAGTCTTATGAACCAGAATCAGAAAAATGACAATGGTGATTAAATAAGGCTTCATAACTGACAGGTTCTGAGAGAACAGAGGGCACGCACAGGGAACAGAATAGAGATCTTTGCAGCAGGGCAATGCTCTGCTTCTTTAGTTTCAGAAGTAGGCTAGGGTTGTGGGCAGGGAACTAGGAAAGATGGGACATACCTGAGGTCATCCAGGCGGAAAGATAACATGTATTATACATGTCATCTGGAACTGCATGTGAATGTAGGCGCTTTGCCAGTACCCGAATCAAGGTGGGCCTTCCTTTCAGTAAGAGACAAAGTGAAATTAAAGCCAGTTTATATATTGTGTAAGACAAATTGGAATAAATGAAAGAGTTAATCAATTCAACAATGAAAAAAGCTGGTAAGTTATTATGAGAAATAAAGAAACTTTAAAAATATATTTCTTTAAATTTGTGTCAGGAGTGTATCACATTAATCAGTAGCACTTACTGTATATACAGCAATGTACTAGCCATCAGGATAAATGAAAAGAAAATAACAATGTGGGGGAATTGAGGGAGAGGGGGTGGAAAAAGGAGAAAAATATGGGAAGAAACAGAAGTCAGGGAGCCATGTCAGTGAAATGGCAAACTAAGAGATCCCAGTACTCATCTCTCCCTGCAAAAAAGAATTTTTTTTAAAAATATACACTGATGGAAATAGCTCTGGAGGAGCTTCAGAGTACAATGAAGAATCTAGACAACCCAGTAGAGATCAAAAACCAAGTATGACTGTATTAAAAGTATTGGGAGCATTTTACCAGCATCACCACACTTCAGCCTAGCAAAGCTTAGGACCAAGAGGGATCCCCTCATCAGTGACTGCTGTCTGCACTGGAAAGGAGAAAAAAAACCCAGAAGTCTTTGCTAACAAAGGACCAAAGAGCCCTCACCACTGACAAAAATACACGAAGCTTTCTCCACTAAAGACCCCTACAATCTTTGCCCATATTAACCCTAGGTAACAAAGGAGTCCAGAGTCCACATTGTTACAAGAATACATACCCAGCAAAATTATCCTCTACAAATGAAAGAAAGATAAAGTTTTTCCAGATAAAGAAAAACTGAGCAAATTCATTACTACTAGACCTGCCTTATGAGAAAATGCCTTATAGCATTTGCTGAGTAGCCTCAGACCCAGCACTGGCACCAAC
This sequence comes from Pteronotus mesoamericanus, assembly GCF_021234165.1. Lineage (NCBI taxonomy): Eukaryota > Metazoa > Chordata > Mammalia > Chiroptera > Mormoopidae > Pteronotus > Pteronotus mesoamericanus. Next base: position 20,692,801 of record NW_026555105.1, on the reverse strand, counting down.
TTTGAACCTGTACCAATCTGGTAAACACCACTTGCTCCTACCTGCCGACTCACTGAGAACTTACCTCACACAACTTGAGAACTGCCAAAAGTTTTTTCAGTGACTGAGCTGAACAGGCAGTTGGCATGTGGAGGCAGATGGAGGCAAGCAGAGGTGGACCTCATGGTGCCTTGGGCCTTTTGATGACCTGACCCCCGGCTTGGTGCTGGTGGAAGGTGGCCTTGGTGCATGGCCTGGTCCTCCCTCTACACATTCAGGCCCAACAGAGACAGCCACAAACTGTGGATCACTTTGTATCTCCAAACAGATTGCCCAGTGCCAGTCACAGGTAGTGTCTGACATTGACTTATACCAGAGTCCCTCCTAAGAGGCCTCAGAACCAACAAACCCAGTGGCAAGCTTCAGACAACATCAAAAACAGGATTTAATTAGCATGAGTCGTATATTCAAAGGGAGCTCTCGACAGGCTCCAGATTCCGCTGAGGCCAAATTCTGCTTCATGTGGTCAGCAGTCACATAGCAGCTCATACGCTGTAGTTGAGATCAGACCTAACAGTCATCCATTCTGTGGGCTGACCCAATGCACAAAGGAGAATGTTCATCAGCTAAGGGATGGGAATCACTTCACCCCACTGTGTAACATCAAAATCACATGCTTTGTTTATAACTTAATATATCCAAAAAAAACTTCTATAAGATTTGTGTTCATAAACAGTGGAAAAAATGAAACTCAAGAAGGAAAATATGAGAGAAACTGATGTTGGCAAAAATGAGAGGGACCTTATAAAATAACAAACTTCAAAGGCACTATTTAATGGGAGTACTAATAACAAAATATAGACAAATATGCATTTGAAGACAAAGGAAATCACATTGCTTTTGAGAAGGGAATATAGCATTGAAGATTACGAAAGAAGTCAAACTGCACATTCAAGGGAGTAAAAAAACATTAAGGATTTCTTAATTAGTTGAGATTTTTCACTTTAATAGTGAATCCTCTACCTACGATTGTGCAAAGGCTGATCTCGTCGTTAAATTGAAGTCAGTTTAAGAGTGGGACCAGAAAGCACATTTTAGTGGCTTAGACACAGTGACGAGATGAATGGGGGTCGGGGTGGGGATCAAGAATGACTCGATCCAGGTTTCTGAATTGAGCAACAGAACAAATTGTAAACATCAATTACTGAAACGGGAAGACAAAGGTTTCCAGGCAGGCAAATGATTTAGAATTCAATTTAGGACATTTTGAGCCTGAAGTGGCTAAGAAATCCAGGACATAATGAATATGTGATTTAATATGTGAGTGTGGACCTAGTCTGAGCTGAATGTATAAATACAGAACTTGCCGAAGATCACACAGCTTCTGAGCAATGGTGAGAAGCAGGGGACAAACCCTTCTGTCTCCATAGTCATGTTTCTTCCTAAGACATGTAGAAACCAGGGAAGTGGGGATCTGCTCCAACTCTAGAATTCTACAACCACTTTCGCTCCACAAATACTGCTGATGTAGGAAGTCTAGGAATATTATATATTTCAACTACAATGCTGAACATTTTCTTCCAAGTACTAAAGTGTGTGTCTAATTATGTTGCTTAGGCCAGCAAATCTCTGTGACTCTCCTTGAAACCTGGCTTCTGCCAGGTTCCTGTCCTGTCTGACAAACATATCTGAATGTCAGTGAGTCACAAAGATATAAACATAATTATTATTTCCCATCAGTCCTCTAAGTTCCATGAAAAAATCCAACTGTATTAATTTTTCATTGAGTGCCTCTGGTCCATTGGTTAGGCCTGGGATTACTATTTGTCTAATAACGAGAAATGCAGGGAGAATGTCTATGGTGAGAAAAAGAGAAAAAGAAAATAGGGAAGATGACAAATACCATGGAGTAGGCTGAAGAAGGAACACCAAAAGGGACTAATAAAGAACATCCAGAGACCAGGTGCAAAGGCACATGAGGGTTTCAAGGATTGAGAACAATGTGGGGGCAGAGGGAACAGTAGCTGAGGCAAAGTAAATGGGAAAAACTAAAGAAGACTCAAGTTTTTCAACAATGAAGGCATTGGTGAGCAAAACCAGGGCCATTTTAGTGAAGTGATAAGCACTTGCAGAACTTAGCTGGGAGCACTGGCTCTGTTACTTTGGACCCAGAGGGAGGCAGATATTAGCAGTGGAAGAGAAGTATTCATAACACGATGAAAATTCCATAGCATGTCAAATATTAGCTGTGACTAAGTTTGGTGTGGGAAAATACTATTCTCAATTCTCAGGAATGAAAGGATTTTAAAGGGTATCAAGTACAATGTCCAGCTTCTATTCCAAATCCCAGACACCATGACCACGATTACCTCTCTCCCACATCCAGAAATGGCCCTCCAGCCTCAAAACGGGAAGAATGCCCAGGGACAAGACTGTTTATTCCACTTCCCAACAGCGCTACCACTTAGAAAATGTTGCCCTCACCTGCCCAACAGATTTCCACTCTGTTTTATCCATCTACCTGGTCCTGGCTCTTCCCGAGGATACCACCTCATACCAAACAGAACAGGATAGGTCTCTGGATATCAAAGGTAACCCTAGTGTCCCTGATCTGATCCTATGGTATTTACTCCAAAGACTCAGTGATCTCCTCTGCACGTTCACTGGATCATCCAGACTCAATCCAGATGTCACCTTTTCTCTGCACATTCCAGAATAAATCACAACCCTCTTCATGCACCAAGCAGAGCAGAAACATCATCTCCTTCCTTCCTTGGCACCTTCACCATCTACTGAGCTATCCTAGAGTCCGTTTTTTTTTTGTTTTGTTTTGTTTTGTTTTTTGGTGGCCCGTGCCCTTTCCTAAACTCCGGAGCTCTCCAGCCCCCAGCCTAACTTTCTCCTGTCCAGCAATGACTCTCCCCAGAGGAAAGACACACACGTGAGAAGGAATGCATTTTTATGGGGACGGTGCCCCAAAATGGGCAAAGAATTTCTCCAGGAGGTCAATTTCAGAGTAGTTTTAAGTGTTTGTAGCTGACAAGTTGGAATTGGAGTTGCTCTTTTTCACATTGTTAGAACTGGTTATTTTCACAGGAAGTTTCAGGCAGCACTTTTGATCATTGCGGCAGGTTAGGTATTGAATTTCCTCTTTTCTGCAGGTGTTTCTGCACATGCCATGGTAGAGGTGGCATGGATTCCAATGCTCCTGGCTCTTGCCATAGTAGGATCTGAACAGGCCACCTGGAAAAAACATAGCCATGTTTAGTTTCTATGCAGCAACGAAAACAGGAGTGAGGAAGCATGATTTAAAGAAAACAAACCCTGAGAACACTAAGAGCATAGGATCTGGAGTCCAAACCACCTCAGTTCAAATCTGGGCTCTGTCATTTTGGCTCTTCATCCTTAAGCAAATTGCTTCAGTTCGTTGCCCACCATTGCATCATCTTCATGGGGAGCACAGTAACTAATCCACTTCTTAACATTTTGGTGATGCTAAAATTAGCATATACAATATACTCAGAAAAGTAATAAAAAAACAAATATTAGGCAGCGTTGTTGATATGAAAGTCTTTTCCTGGGCTACCAGGGCTTTAAGGTATTGTGAGCATTTATTGGACATGTCCCAAGTCCCCTGACAGATGCATGCTCCCCACACAACTCAGAGACAACCAGGATCTTAATGGCTATGCATCAGTCATCCACATATGTCCATGCATATACAGGCTCTTCAGCCGAAAATACACCAGTGACAAGTTCCTGACACTTAGCATTCTATAAATATTAGTCATCAATAGTATTAACTACCCATTGGAACTTTCATAGACAAAGGAGGCATTAGAAAGGAAATAATGCTAACAATCACTGCCATATATTCTGCATCTTCTATGTATCAGGCATTTTAGAAATAATATCTCACTGAATCCTTGCAAAAGCCTGCTGTTATCTCCATTCATTAGATGAAGACACTGAGGTTCAAAGAGAGACCATGTGCTGTCCATATTCCCATAGCTCATGCTTAGCCAAGCTAGGATTCAATTTCTGGTCTACGTGATATTAAGCTTGTGTCAGTTCCTATCTATATCACATGCCTCTCTATGTCACGTACGATGAAATTTCTAGGAGAAAGTGACATATTGTATGATGTCTGTAGGCACTGAGCCTTCTGCAATTTTCAATAGATATTCCAAAATTCATAGTTTAGCATTCAAGAAGCTTTTCAACCATCTACCCATCCCCTTATTCCACATCCATTTACCAGCACTCACTCTGTGCCAGGCCATGTACTCAGTGCTAAGCATGGATAGGTCTCAATGCCCACCCACACTCGTAAACAGTGGGCAAAGTGCGTTTGATGTTATTTCCTGCATAGCAAAAAAACCCCACTTTGTTAATTTTTTGACAAGACTTAATAGCATTTTTCAAGTTTAAGTGGAGTTAGAGAGAGAATGGGACAGAAAAGAAAGAAGAAATGCTTCAGTTGCAGATCTCCTATAGTGTTTCAGTGCTGGTGTATGTAGGAACTGCTCCTCAAACTGGCCCTCCAGTCCAGAGGGGCTCTCAGCTGCTACATCAGCCAGCCTGCTGGTTGGCCAACAGCAGTGCCCCTTCTCCCACATTCCAACATCACGGAGCCACTGCATTTCCTACATTAATCCTCGCCCTCATCGGGGAACCTGTCTTTCATCCGAGAGCTGCCACTTATGAACCTGTCTACTTGTAGGACAGGGAGATCCTCAGGGGGCCTCCCCGGAGGGACACACACACTCTTCTGGTTAACGTCTGAACTTGAGGACTTTCCTTTTCTCCTGAGCACCGTGGATGGAAGCCGAGGCACCCGAGACTTCCTCTTTGTAGTCACGAGAAGATGGATAGGAACATAAATACTGAGAAGAAGGACCAAGCGGGCTGCCTTTTCCTCACTCTTTCCACATGGAAAAGCAGGTCAGGACAAACCCAGGAGAATACTGCTTAAGGGGGCTAAATACACAAATACAAAAAAACAAAACAAGGGTTTTGTCATAAACGCAAAAAAATTTTTTTATTAATTGATTTTGAGAGAGAGAAAGAAAGAGAAACATGGATTTGTTGTTCCACTTATTTATGCACTCATTCGTTGAGTCTTGTATGTGCTCTGTCCAGGGATTAGCCCTACAACCTTGGTCATGGGGACGACGTTCTAATCAACTGAGCTACCCAGCCAGGCCATTGACATTTATGACTTCACACTCCCGCAGCTGTCCTAACCTTATACTGCCTTGTGTCACAACGCACTACAGCACCTACATCAAGTCAATGTCACCTTTAATGATCTATCTCCCATTTGAAGTCAGAGGGGACTTGCCTTTGAATCCCAGCAGTGCCTCGGATCCTCTGGGCCCAGTCTCCCCGGGGGAGAAGTGGGAATGAGGCGGGGGGCGGTTTACACCAGATCCAAAAAATCTCAGTTGTGTTTGCAAAGGAGGAGGTTAATAAAGTGTGCCATACTTTGTAATAACCTGGGGGATTTTTAAGTATCCTCACATTAATCTCTAGAGAATCTAATTTGAGAGGTCTGGGGAGAGGCCAGAGCAAGGGTGCTTTGCAAGTACGTCTGAGAACATACTCATGGGCTCCTGCTGGAAGGGAGGGCCACAGTCCTGCCTGACCTTCTCATGTTCACCCGCAGACACTGCCCAGCTCATTTCCCCACATTGGACTTGTTTTAAGAGCAAATTAAAATATTATAAATTTAAAACCAAAACATATGCTCTAGACTCCATCAGCTCCATCTGGAGTCAAAAAACAATGCGATACATGATTTCTCTGCCATCTGTGCACCCCAAACATGATCCTTTCCCATCTAACATCTAAGGTTATTCTTACCTATGTGTATTTATTAGGCATAAGCCATTTATAAATTCATTCATTCAATAAACATTTACTAAAACCTACTCTGTGCAAAACACTCAGCTAAACACCAGGAATACATAAACTTAAAAGGCAGAGTCTTGGCTTTCAAACAGTTTAATTTCATATATATATGTTTGGGATGATGAAAGGAAAAAATAACTTTGTTTCAGAAAAGTCTGTCCAGAATATTTCCTGCCCGTAAATGCTGCCAGGTGTAAGTATTAAGCAGTTATTAAGGAAGCAACACTTCGCACAACTTTTGAAGCATTGAGTGCTATCTTCCTTTTTGTGTGGATTTGTTTGTTTGTTTGTTTTATTTATTTATTTATTTAGCAAACCCACCTGCTGTTTTTGCCACTGTTCTGATGTGGGAACTGAGCATTCTTGGACATAAGAATTGTCTCTCAAGAAAAGAAGACAAAACAGGGTGAGAAATAAGGGGTAGGAGAATGTAAAGAAGGAAGAAGATGGAAAAGGAGGAAAAGGAGAGGGAGGAGGAAGGGGAGGAGGAGAAACCACTAGATGCAGTAACTCTGAACTCAGTCCCAAAAAGGGGAAAGAGCTTTGGTTTCCCATAGGGCTGGGTTGAGACTACGCCTATGTCTCTCTGTACATGCCAAGGTGTGACAGAGCCATTGAGGATATTCCAGACTTTTGATGTCTTTTTCCCCTCTCTTCTTATAGTTATATCTATTGTTTTTCAGTGCCCTTGAAAATCACATTAAAGAAACGCTTAAGAATTTGAAAATATTACTGGATATTTTTCATCCAGTAATCGTTCTCTCCAGTTCAACAGCCACAGCTCTGCTGTGATAAATTTGACTGTCTTACTCTAATTTAGTCACCCCCAAACCTAGGCTGACCAACCACTTCCCAGATAAACCCCACATATATCCTGCTGCAATAAGACTCCTACTTGAACCAAATTTCCACCTCTAACTCCCAGCCCTCTCCCTCCTGATAACCACCTAATGTTCAACTATAAAACCTAACACAACCATAAAACAAGCCAAACCACTCAGTCTTAATTCACAGCCAAAACAGACCAACTACAAACTTCACTCTACCCTAACTCTCAGTTCTACCCACCCTCCTTTCGTTTCCATTCAACAAAAATACCATTCCCTCTCCAAACTACTTTAGAACATTAGTCTAGCCCAATTTTATAAATGGAATTGCTCACCTCCTCCACATCTCTTCTCATGTCTTTTTCAATATTACTCTAAGGTTATATACCACCCCCCAACAACTCACTCTCCAAACTCCAAACTACTGTTGATTTCTCCTGTAACTCTCACATCTAATGCATGAGTCAAGCTTCCATCCCAATAACAGCACTACCTGAAATGTTTCATGCTTCAACACTCCACTATCCCAGGCATTTCTTAAATTGGTCTTGGCAGAGCAGAACCGAGGGACATCTTTACATGAGATGGTCCTTGAGATTACCATTCACAACTCATCTGAGAAAAGAAAGGCTTTAGGTAGCGCTTACTATGTGTAGTCACCAAGATACCAATTAACACACATAAGACCCCAGAGCTTTTGAGAGAGGCCTGAATTACCTGGAGTCTTATGAACCAGGATCAGAAGGATGGAAATGGTCATTAAATAGGGCTTCATGACTGACATGTCTCAAGAGGATGGAGGACTGTGTAGCAGGGGACCGAATACAGATCATTGCAGCAGGACAGTGCTGTCCCTGCCTTTATTGGTTTTGGAAATTGGCCAGGGCTGAGCGCAGTGAACTAAAAAGGATGAGGCACACCTGGGGTCAGCCAGGCAGAAGGATAACACGTATCACATACCTGGGAGAACTGCCAGCAGCACCATGTCAAGGCGGGCCTCCTTCCAGGAAGAAGCAAATCAGAGCCAGTTGGCATATTGTATGAGACGTATTTGAATGAATGAATCAGTCAATTAATCAATCAAACAATGAGAAAACTAAGACATAATTTAAGAAATAACGAATATTTTTAAAAACATCTGTCTTTATCTCCCTGACTGTAATCCTATACCAGGCATCACAGACTAAGAAAAAGACGAAGACAGTGATGAAAGAAAAGATGTGGAAGAAAAATTGAAGTGGAACTATAAATGGAGGAAGGGAAAGACATGAGGCAAAAGTAATGGAAATTCGTATTTACCATGAATTTATTATGTGTCAGGCTCCGTACTAAATGCTATGGTATAGATAAAAACATTGACTACTACACTGAGAAGTTAAATGGCATTTTCACAGATGAGCACAAGAGAGTTTGGAGGAGTGATGTGATGTAACATTCTTATACCACACGTCTAGTAAGACGTAGGGCCTAGATTAGAAATGATATCTGCCTGACAGCATATGCCTTTGGGTTTTTTATTCTTCCTGTGAGTGGAGGGGCAGAAAATGAAAGATAACAAAAAAAAAATCAAATACCTAAAAATCAGAAACTAATCATTATTCAAGATAATAAATTTTGTCTGAGGAATCCAGTAGACAACCCTTGAGAAATGGGAATAAAATGATTTTTTTAAGAGGATATCACGGTGACTTTTTACTCTAATGAATCATTTAGAAGATGGATGGGTGTTGTTCAGTGTTTTGATTGAACATTAAGAAATAAGTGAAAAGGTTTCTTCAAAAGTCAAGGGTAGGATTTCCACATCTTGCCATACAAGGCAAATGGCGCTGGACTAGTCTTTCCACTGTAAGCAACTATAACACTGCAACAATAAAGAAAGAATTTCAGACATTGAATTAAAGGCAGAGCAGAAATGAAAAAGCAACCTATAAAAATATAAGAGAATATTTGCAAACTACATATTTGATAGGAAGCTAATATCCCAAATATGTAAGGAAGTCATACGATTCAAAAACAAAAACAAAAAAATGCAACTTTAAAATGGATAAAGGGCCTGAATAGACACTATAATAAGATGAATCATATGTTGAAATTTTTCTGACAAGAATTTTTGCTTATTTTTCTATTACAGTTTATGTTCAATATTATTTTGTAGTCATTGCAAGTGTGCAACCATGTACTTTACAAAGTGGTCTCCCTGATACTTCTAGTACCCATCTGGCACCAGACATAATTATTACAATATTATTGACTACATTCCCTACATTGTACTTTACATCCCTGGGACTATTTTATAACTACCAATCAATTATTTCTCAATCCCTCCACTTTTCACCCAGTCCCCCAACCCTCCTCCTCCCTGGCAACCATCAGTCTTATTCTTTGTATCTACAAGTCTGTTTTTGTTTTATTTGTTCATTTTTATTGCTCTTTAGATTTCACAGATGAATGATATATGGTATTTGTCTTTATCTGACTGACTCATTTCACTTTGCATAATACCCTTTAGGTCCAACCATGCTGTTGCAAAAGGTAAGATTTCAATCTGTTTTATGGTTGAGTAATATTCCACTTCTTTATCCACTCATATATTTATGGCACTTGGATTGCTGCCATATCTTGGCTCCTGTAGATAATGCTGCAATAAACATAAGGGTGCATACATTCTTTTGAATTAGTGTCTTGGGTCTCTTCAAATATATACCTAGAAGTGGAATCACTGGGTCATAAAGCAGTTTTATTTTTATTTCTTTGAGAAAACGTGATATTGTTTTCCATAGTAGTTGCACCAATTTTTAATCCCATCAACAGTGCACGAGGGTTCCTTTACTCCACATCTTTGCCATCACTTGTTATTTGCTGATTTATTGAGGATAGCCATTCTGACAGATGTGAAAGTGGTATCTCATTGGTTTTAATTTGCATTTCTCTGATAATTAGTGATATTGAGCATCTTCTTATATGTCTGTTGGTCATCTGTATGTCCTCTTTGGGGAAGTGTCTATTTAGGTCCCCCCCCCACTTTTTAATCAGATTGTTTGATTTTGGGGTGTTGAGTTGTAGGAGCTCTTTAAAAATTTTGGGTATTAACCCCTTACAGATGTATCATTGGTGAATATCCTCTTTTATTCAGTAGCTTGTCTTTTCATTGTGCCGGTTTTTCTTTTGCTGGGCAAACCCTTTTTCTGTTGATGTAGTCCTATTTGTTTATTTTTCCTTTTGTTTCCCTTGTCCAAGGAGATATATCAGAAAAAAATGTAGCTAAGAGAAATGTTCAAGATTTTACTGCCTGTGTTTTCTTCTAGGAATTTTATGACTTCAGAACTCACATTTAAATCTTTAATCCATTTTGAGTTTATCCTTATATATGGTGTAAGAAGGTGATCTAGTTTAATTTTTTTGCATGTACCTGTTCAATTTTACCAACATAATTTATTGAAGAGACTATCTTTACTCCATTTTATATTTTTGCCTCATTTGTCAAATATTAATTGTCCACATGAGTGTGGGTTTATTTCTGGCCTCTCTATTCTGTTCCATTGATTTATGTGTCAGTTTTTATGCCAGTTCCATGCTTTTTTGATTATTATAATCTTGTAATACAGTTTGATATCAGATAGTGTGATACCTCCAACTTTTTTCTTCTTCCTCAAGATTGCTATGGCTATTTGGGGTCTTTTGTGGTTCCATTTAAATTTTTGAATCATTTGTTCTAGTTCTGTGAAATACATCATTGGAGTTTTGATAGGAATTGAGTTGAGTCTATAGATTGTTTTGTGCAGTATGGACATTTTAACAATGTTAATTCTTCCTATCCATGAACATAGTATAAGCTTTCACTTATTCTTCAGTTTATTTTAGAAGACAATATTTTAAAAATGTCAATATAATCTCTATCGAAGTCCCAGCAGCTCGGCTTGCAAAAAAGAAAAATTCATCCTAAGTCATGTGGAATCTCAAGGGATCCTTAATAGCCAAATAATCTCAAAAGAGAACAAAATTGGAAGACTCATACTTTCTGATTTTAGAACTTACTACATAGTTACAGTAATCAAAACAGTATGATACTAGTATGAAGACCAGCATATAACTGTGACAGATGGTTATTAGATTTATTGTAGTGATCACTTCGTGAGGTATCTAAATGTCAAATCACTGTGTTGTACAACTGAAACTAATATAATATTGTATGTCAACTATAACTAAAAATTAATTTAAAAATACATTTTAAAAGACTTCCATATAGACCAATTGAATAAAATAGAGTGCCCAGAAATATATCCTTGCATATATATTCAAATAATTTTCAACAAGGATGTCAAGACCCCTCAATGGAGAAAGAACAGTCTTTTTAATAAATGGTGTTGGGGAAAATGGATATCCACATGCAAAAAAAATTAAATTGGATCCTTACCTTATACCATATGCAAAAATTAACTTAAATTTGATTTAAAAAAAATGTCTAAGAGTGAAAATTATGAAACTCTTAGAAGAAAGCATAGAAAGAAAGTTTCATGACATTAGATTTGGCAATAATTTTTTGGACATGATACCAAAAGCACAGAAAAGCAAAAGAAAAAATAAATAAGCTGGCCTTGATCAAAATTAAAATTTTTGCATTAAAAAAACATTATTAAAAGATTAAATTAGCCGCCCATGAAGTGGGAGAAAATATTTGCAAATCATAATATGCCATAAGGAATTAATATCCAAAACATATACAGAACTACAACTCAACACCAGGAAAATAACAACCGAATGTGCAAAGAACTTCAATGCATATATCTCCAAAAGAGATGTACAGATGGCCAGGAGCACATGAAAAAATTCTCAAAATCACAAATCTTTAGGGAAATGCACATCACAGTAAGATACCACTTCATACACATTAGGATGGTTTTATTTAAAAAATAAGTAAATAAATGACAAATGCTGAAACAGTAACTTTGTGCACTGCTGATAGTAGTGTAAATGGTGCGGCCCTATGGAAAACAATATGGTCATGCCTCAAAAAAATTAAATATAGAATTACTATGTGACCTAGCAATTCCACTTCTGGTTATATACTAAAAAAAAAAAGAAAACAAGGATCCAAACAGACGTTTATACTCTTATGTTCATAGTAATGTTATTCACAATAGTCAAATGGTGGGATAAACAAAATGTTATCTATACATAGAATAAAATATTATTCGGTCTTAAAAGGAAAAAATTCTAGCACATGCTACAACATGAATAAATCTTGAAGATATTGTGATAAGTGAAATAAACCAGGCACAACAGTACAAATATTGTATACTCTCACTTATAGGAGGTGCCTAGAATAGTCAAACTCACAGAGACAGAAAATAGAACGATTGTTGCCAGGGTCTGGAGAGGGGGCAGGAAGGGGAGAATGGCAAGTTATTGGTCAGTGGTCACAGGGTCTGTCTAATACTAATGCTATCCCAGTCAAGTGTAGCTTTTTGAATCCAACTGTTCAACTGTTAGATCCTAAGTAAGCAGTGAACTGCCTCACAGTTATAGAAGATGCTTGACCTGGGTCTGCTATATCTGGTATTTTAATTCCCAATGCTGACTTAATATAGTTCACTAATGGATCTTGTATGAGAGCACACAGAGAAATATAAAAGCATATTCTGTTATATAAAAGTATAATAGTCCTCATGAGGGTTTAGAGTCTTATATTCTCCCAAATATAAAATCAGCCAGGTAGCCACACTCATAACTACTAGGAGAGCCTTTAAATTAGCTACCAGCCTTAAAGGGAGTATCTCTACTGACAGTAAATACATGTGTGAGGTCTGCATACTACAGACCTAATTTGGATGGACAGACGCGTTCTAACACCAATGAACTAACCCAGTACACCTGAAACCAATATACTATTGTATAGCAACTGGAACTGAAAAATGAAAATGATTTTTAAAGAAACCTTACAACACATTAAAAAAAATTAAATTAAATACAAGAAAGAACTAAAATACCACATGGAAACTGATTTATTAGAGTCCTTGCAATTTCCCAAACAGATTTATGTAATTTATTGTAGAACTCCTACTGAACAAGACGAAATAACTAAAAAGAAATGAATTTACCTAAAAATGTTAATTTAAATTTGGGCTGGGTAAATCCAAGTCCCATTACTTCTATCCAGGGACTCTTATTCTAAGTTTCTGAAATACATAACTCCCCCCAGACAGGAAAACTGTAAACCCAGGAGAGCTACAAAGAGCACTGTAGGAACATGAGGATTACCCAGTGATATCATTCCTGTATGCCACTTGTACATATCCGTGGCTTTTCATGCCATCTAACCAGCAATATCATTCAGACAAAATAAACATACTGAAAATCTTGGAATCATACCACTCCCATATAAGGACCAAATAATACAAATATGTGCTGTTTGTCAGAAAATTTCCTTACAGGATACATCAAAGTACGTCAGAGAAGCCCACTGAGGCCCATGTTACCTAGGACTTGGTGGGAAATGCACATTGTAGAGTTTCTGCCACTAGGAGGTAAGAAATGCTGTTTAGTAATGTTATGTATGATGCCTGCAAGGCCAGAGGTATCCCCATTGGCTAATGTAGGTGTTTAAACAGTGATCAAAGCCTTATTGAATTATAGCACCCCAATCTTTGTCATTCCTGAACATCTAGAAGCTAATAGAGGAAGTCACTTTGGTTCTACAGTAAATCAGGGGCTCTGTAAAACCTTACAAATGCTGATACCTCGTCATATTCCTTACCATCCCCAGATTTCTGGACAAGTGGCATGAATGAACCTTACCCTAAAGAATTCTTTGACTAAATAATATTAAACCACTGGTATACAGTGACCGACAGACTTAGCCTTGGTGCTATGAAGGTTGAGGTCAATTTCTGTCAGCAAGCATGAGTTAATGTTTGGAAGCTCTGTGGTTTTAGGAGTTAAGCCTAGCTCCTTCCTTGCAAAAAACATTTATAATCAAATAGCTATAATGGGTTTTCTTCTTTCTTTGGGCTCATTACACCATCGTGTGGCCAACCCAGGAGACAAAGTCTACATCAGTGTCTTCTAGTGATAGGCTGGACTGTCTTCATGCGGGGGAGGGCCGACCAGATATTGTTAATAACTCACACCGCTACCAAAGTGAAGAGGCAGCATAGCTGGGTACATGCTTCACACGTGAGACCAGCACCTATGACTAAATGGGTCGTAACTCCCATTAAGGACCTTAGGTTATAGTCTCCAGAAAGTAACTGACAAGTATATTTGAAGAAAAGTGAAGAAAAAACAGTCTATATGGACTCTTCAAGAGAAACAGACTGTTGTTACTTTCTTTTAGTTATCTTGATCATTATATTTTATTTGTACCAGTTAAATATAGAGCGTATAGTTTTATTCCTCCTGTCTTAAAAATAAGTATTCAACCTCGTGAATTTTATAACAACTAAAATTTTTCCTGAATATGGAATAAAACCTCAAGAAATCACTTTGTCACACATCAGACCCACTAATTGAGTGGTTTAAATGTAAAGGAAATCTAAAATGTTGATATCTTCCCAAAGACTGAAATGGATATTACCCAAATATTAAATTATATAACCTTAAATAGCACCTCCCATTGTGTTACTTAATATACCAATTGCAAGGAACTGTTAATTCATCAAGCTGAATATAATTATACTCAATTATATTCCACAGGATTCCATCTGCTCATTATCTTTTCTAGCCATTGAAGCCCAGTTTAACAAAACTAAAGATGGATATAAAGATGAGAAAAAATATCTGAGCCCAAATGGTGAGACTGGTTTCTCCAAAACATCCAAAATATATCTTTCATAAAAATGAGTTTACCCTTTTAATAACCTGTAATTTTTAGTTCTCACATTTAAGGCTCCTAGGAGAATTAAATGAACTATATCTCTTAATACTACTGCTGCTAATAAGCATTGATTTTACTAATGGTATACAATAGACCTACCCATTTTGGAAAATTTTGACAGAGGAGTGAAAAGGGCCATGATCAAATTGAAAAAAGACATTTAGTACTAAATCAGAACCAGGATTGGAAATGCGAACTCTTATTATATGGAAATACTGAAAACAACTTAATCTACCTCGAGGCAATTGCAGAAACATGCAATTCAGAAGCAAACAGATGGAATCATTGTCTAATATAGGATTTAGCAGTAGAAGCAAAATTAGAATGAAATTAAGGGTTTGGAATTAGAAACTTTGAAATAAAATACCGCTAGAAAAAAATATAGCTAAAAAAATGTCACAAGTCCACCCCTGTATAACCAAACAACTAGCTATTCAACAACTACAGGATATACTGACTAGTGCTGAACTACAGGATTGTACCTACTTATGGGAACGATTACTGGGCATGGTACTACCTATGGAAAGATTTAAGGATGTGTAAAAGCTTGATCGTATCATATGCATGAAAGCAGAAAGTTGGTATTTGCACATTGAAACTACTGAATATAACTAAGTATGTAAGCTTTTGCTTATACTGACATGGAATAAATATGTTAGATAGGTGCCTGTCATTCAAGGAGACAAGTACACAGGTGCATTTGTGTAAATCGTTTTTACTAAAAAGGGAGGAAATATCTTAGGTAATCCTAATAACGTTTTTTACAGCTCTATTGAGATATAATTGACATATAACATGGTGAAAGTTTTAAGTGTACAATGTGTTAATTTGCTACATTTATATCACATAATGATTGTCACTGTAGCATTAGCTCGTGCCTCCATCATGTCATACCATTACTGTTTCTTTTTCATGGTGAGAACATACAAGATCTATCCTCTTAGCAACTTTCCAGGATACAGTACAGTGTTATTAACTATAATGCCCATGCTGTACATTAGGTCCCAAGAACTTACTCATCTGATAACTGAAAGTTTGTAAACTTTTGACCAACATTTCCTCCTTTCCCCCACCCGCAGGCAACCACCATTCTACTTCCTGTTCCTGCTGTATGATCTAACTTCATTTTTTGATTGTTGACTTGGTATCCGGAAAAGTTAATAAACTTCCTTATTAGTTCTAGTAGTTTACTTGTAGATTCTTCTTAATTTCTGCAAAGACACATAAGTAAGAATTAATTCCTACTTGCCCAGATTGTTGTGAGGATAATAAGGACAACGATGATAATTGCTGACAATTAATGAGCACCCTCTACGTCTCAAGAACTGTTCACCCTTCAAAAGAAAATTTTCAAAAATGAACTAAAATGTAGACTGTGGTGTAGATTATCTTCGGCTCCTCAGAACACTAAATGTAGCCAGAAGGCTGAGAAGCTCAGGAGGATGAATAGCTCGCCTCGGTATTTCGGATGGAGATGCATTTAGAAAAGCAGAGTCTGTCCAAAGTGAAAAACTCAGGGTTTATTTGAACTCTCCACAAAATTCTGAGATATTTGTGAGTGCTATGCACTTTTGCAAGCACCTGGATAGGGATTTACGCCAGTACTGGTTCTAGAAGGGCTAGTAGTCAGCCACACATCAGATTGGCCACATCAGTTGTAAAATATTAAGATATCTCAGTACCAATTAAATGACAAAAATAAATTCTCTAGTTATTGAGATACCATGTTACAACATGGCTTCACGCAGTGGAATCAGTTGAAATCAGTGACAGAGCAGGCAAATACGGGGGAAGGGGTACAAGACCATCCAGCAGTTACTGGAAGTGGTGAGCACAGCTGCATGGGCATGAGTAGTTGCCCCAACTGATCCAAGAAAACCCTCGTTTCTGGGGGCTGTAGAGGAGAGTGCTGATCATGTGTTATGGGCAATGATGGCGTCTGTCAGGGAACTAGTATGGGCTCTCAAGCCTGGGCCCTGTAGCAAGTGAATGTATCTATGGAGCAGAAATGTACCACCCAGACACCACAGACGACAATGAAGCACCAGGGTCATAATGATTATCATTTTTAAAGGGGCCTTTTGAGAAGAGTTGGGTGCACTTTCTTATTCCAACCCATGGCTCAGACCAAAACAACATTAATCCCGTAACAGCCACATGAAATATTATAGAACACTACATCAGCAGTTTATAAAAATTAATGAATGATTTGGAAATTATTAGAATGATTAGATGAGAAGATTCTGCTTCCTCTTAAGTTATATGGTAAATTGTTGAATATTGTAGAGTTTATTTAGTAACTAAAAGGGAGCATGTAAAATATTTGTTCCATATATTTATTTACATATTAATTTATATTATACTTACAGTTAAATATTTGTAATATCAATCTTTGGTACAGACCTTGATAATACTTGTGATATAATGAAAAGATAATATATGTAATTATATACAAACTTATATATATGTAAGATGTATATGCTTGAGGAACAATACTCAAGGCCAGACTCAATCTTTCCTAGTCATTCTCAAGTTTGACTTAGCTAATCATGAATCTTAACTATTCAATCAAATCTTGGAGAAAATATGTTGAGTTTGCTTAGATAAACTAACTCAGAATTTGTATTAAAAATGTATTGCAGTCATAGATCTATCTGGGTGAGGTGGATGTTTTAAGTCATCTTATCTTGGAGCACGGAAGTCTCATCACCTCTGTCCTTATTAGCATGTTAAAGTTTTCTCTATAGAAGTCTTATATATATGTACAGACAAAATAAAACCTAAAGACTGTGGCTAATGAAAATTATACCTTATTTTACATTATATTTTCCACTTGGTCATTGGTAACATAGAGAAATGCTATTGATTCTCGTAAATTGATCTTATATCCAGAAAACTTCTTGGACTCTCTCTTGAATTTTATTAGTTTGTTCTTTGACTGATTGCTACAAGTGACTATATCTTCTGCAAATAATGACAATTGTATCTCCACCTTTTCAGTTCTTGCACTTAATTCTTATTTTTCCTAATAGCATGGACCAGGACCTCCACTGTTATAATAAACATTTATTAGTGGGAATCCCTGTTTTCCTTCCAATATTAAAGAGAGTGTACCTCAAGTTCCTTGAAAATATATAGCATTTCCCCCAAGAGTCTGGCATTTAATAATTAGCATGTTTAGTAAGTTCTCTTTTCAACTGAATTTCTTAAGATAGTTTACTAATTTTTTTAAAAATTCATAAAATAGGTTCTCTGGTTTATTTAAAGTAATTCTATAATCCTCTTCTATTAATGTAGAGAACTACATTGTTAGATTTTCTGATATTATATTATCTACACATTTTTAGATATATCTTAATTGATAATAGCATATTTTTAACACATTAAATTTGTTTTTTTACAATTTAATATGGAATTTGGCACATACATACAGAGATGTGGCCTACTGTTTTCTATTATTTATTGTTTGTATCTGTTGTTGAAATCAAGATAATACTAACCTCCTAAAATCATCTGGGCAGCTTTTACATTTCCTCTTTCTTCTGGAACAACTTGTTTAAGACAGGAATTAACCGTTCCCTCAAAGTTTGCAAGATCTGTGGTGACCATGTAATTCATCTGCAATTAATGTAAACAGGACACGGTCGAGAATAAAGGAGAGCATTATTAAATATTATGCTGGCGCAAAAGAGCGTGAACAATTCTAAGCAGAACAACTAGAACTCGATGTCAGTACTTGGTGCCTGGGACTTCGTGGGAGGGGGAGAGGCTCTCAAGTACCATTCCCTGTCTTCATGGCTCACTGATCTGTTCAGGTTTGGATTTCTTCCAGGGCTGTTCTTGATGGGTTGTTTTGCTTTGAAGTATTTTTCAAATGTATTATGCATATGTGCTCATACTAGAATAAAATATTCTGTAAAGCACTGCATGCCCAAACCACTTTGTGATTTTATACACTTCAACCTCTGTCAGTCTAGCATATACTGACTCATCAAACACTGGCTTGTGGAAGACATTGGGCCGGTTATTCTTAACGGTGGCCCCCTTTCTCTTGTTTTTCTTTAGCTTTTTCATCAATATACCATGTAAATAGGAAGTTAGTTCGAATGATTTTATTAATTCTGGTTATTATTTTTGACAAAATTGCATCAGAGGTGACGCTGTAGTCTCTATATTGCAACACATCTGGATTCACTTAATATGTGGACATCACTTAATATTCAGATTCACAACTGAATTAAAGTGATGACTGCCTGTTCTTTTTATTGAATGGTGCTGGTCTTCCCCTTCTATATTTAAAGCAACCTATTATTGTATATAGTGCCACTTTTGCCTATACAAATGTCTGATTCCATGTCAATCATACACTTAGTGGTTTTAGCACAAGTTAAAGCCTTGCCTGAGTCAATAAATTCTTTCAGGAGTTTCTGGATACAGCTCAGTACAATAGAACTTTTCCTTATCAACTAGAGCTTTTTGGTTACTAGAAATTCAGCTTCTACTAGAGAGTCAGGATAAATACTTAATTTATTCAAATTAGTCGCAGTTCTTTTTATATATTTGGAATTAAGGAGGACACATAAAGAAGATTACATGAAGGTGGGAGAAAGCTAGGTGGGAAATATGATTGGATTACTGGATAATTAACAAGATTTGGACTCCCTGGGGTTGGTTACACCTCTGAGGGATCTGGAAAAGGATCACATTGTCATTTTAAGGTATTAGCCTAGATGCACAAGACAATGAACAGGGCTTGCTTAAGGCAAAGATAAGCCTTTTATAAGCCTGGGGCATGAGTACCCACCAGGACCTGCCCAGTTAGGAATTTATGATGCAAGGTTACTTTTAGTCACTGGGCTTATCAAATTTATTACATAGCCTCTTCCATTCGCAAAAAGAGTAATATTAATTAATAAATTGTCCCTACCCTCCTGTCAAGAGTCAAAGAGCACTTCTCATGCATTCAGGCTTCTGCTAGGCACAGTAAGAACAAAGAAGGCACAGAGGTGGAATAAAAATTGAAGGAAAAAGGAAAAGAGGGAATGAGGGCAGGTGGGAGGGTCAATTAATATTTATCAAGCACCATTTGGTGCCAGGCTCTGTTCTCAGCAACAGCATGCGCCAATACAAATAGGAAACGGAAGTTCAAAGAGAGGAGTTCACTTTCCCAAGGCCAGGAAGCTCCTGAAAACAAGGATGGGATTGCAGATTTATCTGAAGTCTTGAACAAAGTACATTTTTGTTCACAGAGACAGGATGAGGTGGAATCCAGTAGAAGCGATATTTATAAAATGATACTATTGAATCCATTTTTCCTAACGGCCATTATTAATTTAAATATATCTAAGTTTTGGTGTCAATAAGAAACTTGTAGAGTCATTTTGTTTGTTTCATTTTATGAGAGGAGTTGGAAGATCTGGCGATCATTTCTGGCTTTTTATCTTAAGAAAAGATAAATACTACAAATATAATAAATGTGGCAACCAATTGGAATTACAGACGTCATGGAGGTTAAGGTTAATTTCACAGGACATAGCAACAAACTTTGAAGTCTGGATGATCTACAAAACTTCTTTGTTAGCATTAATCTTCATGAGAATAGTTGTATCAAGCTGGATATTTTCTGCTTTGTTAGTGGACTTCCTGAGAGAAGGGAACATTTTCTCCTAATCTTGTTGAAATTTATCTTGCCAAGAGTGAGTAGGATTTATGGTTTCTAGGACAAGTGCTGGATATCTGATGATTACCAAGGAGGGTGGAGAAGCAAGTTTAAAACAGACAGAAACAAATTTTTAACAAATAAAACATAGAGAATGTAAAGTTTTACGTTCACAACTCCCTTCTCTTTTGCTATTGACACTTTACCTTAGACTTGAATTTGCAGAAAATACCCTTAACTTCCTTTTCTCCCCAAGTTCTTTTTCTATAATGTACTACTCTTTAATATTATTAAAGAGAAAAATCAGGGGCCCAAAATGGCATCACTTGTGCTAAAGCCCATGATACCAAACCTAGATTTAATATTTCACCTAGTTGTTGGTTCAACCTCTCCCCAAAATATAATCCTAACCAGCCAGTCTGAAATTTTCTGGTCAACACCCGTGAAGCAATCTGTTACTTGGGTTCTCCCCATTTCCCCACCCTACTCCCATAGAAAGAAGTAATCTGCATGATAAAAAAAAACCCTTGCCCGTTCTCTCCCCTCCAAAAGACGTCCTGGTCTAAAACTAATCCTTTATTTTCTTTTGTTAATAGTTTCCTCGCCCCACCCTTCTTCTTATAAAAACCTTTGGTTTTATACAACCCCTCAGAGAGCCCTTCTAGTTGTTAGGTGAGATGCTGCCCAATTCAAGAATCACTTAATAAAGCCAATTAGATCTTCAAAATTACTCGTTTAATTTTGTTAACAATATTCACGTGAGAACATTTGTTATTTATTAGTTAAGGCAGCAAATTAGGCAACATTACAAAAGTGTCACTGTTAAATATAAAATGCTTCTTCCAGCAACATTATTATTCTGTAGACTTTAAAGTCAAGAAAACACAAGCTAAGTGTTGGATTTTTAAAGTTCCTTTCTTTTCTTTAAAGTCTCCAAATACTCAGAACCTCCTATATACACTTTTCTCTTACCAGAACTTCATCTTCGGGATATTTCGCACTTTTCTTTTCCTCCTCCATTTTCCCTGTGATACACTCAAACTTTTCTGAAAACTTCTTAATTCTC
This sequence comes from Pteronotus mesoamericanus, assembly GCF_021234165.1. Taxonomy (NCBI): domain Eukaryota; kingdom Metazoa; phylum Chordata; class Mammalia; order Chiroptera; family Mormoopidae; genus Pteronotus; species Pteronotus mesoamericanus. Next base: position 20,671,484 of record NW_026555105.1, on the reverse strand, counting down.
TCTTAATCAGGTAATAAGGGTCACTGCAAATCTCTCACTTACATGTGAATTTGTACAAGAGGCCAATTAATGTCAAGCCTCCACCCTCCTTCCAGATGCCCATTTTGGGTGAGGATTTGTAAACTGGGGCTTCAAGGCTACTTCTCATCTGCAAAATGGATACCTCCTCAGCCCAGCCAACAAATGACTACTTAATAAATCATTGCATGCATTTAAAAATAAAATAGAGTTTAATCTTTGAGAATCAATTTCTGCCCTTGGTCTTCTTCCAGCACAAGTTTTGACCACTCTGGTTACCCACAGCTTTTTCAGACGGTCTACTAGACCTAACTGGTCAACAACCAGGTGTCCAGAAAGGCCGCCAACGCTACACCTCATCGGATAGCTGTGGAGCACCAGCTAGGGGGCCCATCAGAGCCGCAGCCTTCACTCCGCCAGCTGTCCGGAGTGCTGGCTGAGGGCGGGTCTGGGAGTCACCCTCTGCTGAAAGAAGCTGCCATTCCCAAAATAATGCCCTGTGTTATTTATATCTTGTGATAATTAGTTGATTAATTTTAAAAGCGAGGGGAAGAAAGCTGTTCTAATAAAGAGACTTTGGTCCAATTAAAAACAAAAAAGAAAACATTTACCTAGACCACACCGCACATGTACAAAAATCTCTCCAGGGATTTACAATAGGTTTTCAAATGTACATATGAATTGCTTTCTTTGCCTAATCATCATGAAAATAAAACCACTTTTATGTGAGCAATTCTGAAAGAATCTAAAACATACTAATCAAGTCTAATTAATCCTAAAATGTTCTTTCTTTCCGTGTGTCATGCCGTAGGCTGCAGAAGCGAAGTGAGAGAATGATTCTTTGGTGCAAGTAAACAGTTCCCATGAACACTAAAGCTGGCCTACGTACAAAAGATGACCATCAGTACCGAAAGGTCAAAATTGGAGCCCTGACCTTGGACAAGGGTGGTATCTGTGAGCCCTGTCCTGGGAGGTTGGGAGGTTGGGAGGTTGATTATCAGAGCCCAGGTGCATGAGATCAGAGAAGGCCACAGTCTTGCCTGTGTGAATATCTGGAGTCATGATGTTTTAGAATCATCACTGTGGATGGTAAGAGAGGGGTCATTAGAAGTTTTAGCTTACTCCAAAAGCGGAGGAATACTTATTAGTTTTATAATTGTCTAAAAACTACCCTAAATGCCTAATGCGAATCATGTTCTTCAAGTGAGAAAACACACTTAATGAAGAAAGGTCTGCCACCTTTACAAAACACAAAGAGAGCAAAAAATATACACCTATTCATACTATGAACAGGCTACAATTTTTGAGCTCAACTTTCCTTTGACATACCAGTCCTTTCTCCTCCACTTAATTCAAATTATTTTCATTAGTTTTAAAATAGCCTGATATGTACTCACATGTACATATACAGTATGTACTTACACAAATGATTAGATGATGATGTAAATTTTAATGTTTAAAACATAAAATATCTTATCAAGCATAATTTAAGACAATCTAAATATTTAAGAAAATATTTAAGAATATCAGTTTGATTGATATGACTACCTTAACTGGATGACTTGAAGATCAGATTAATTGAAGTTAATAAAAAATATAAGTTTCAAAAATGAGAGCTATCTGGCAAATATAGATTTTATTTTCCCTGTCTCTCCAAATTTTAATTTTTTTAAGTATCAAAATAAAGATTTCTACTCAAGTGCCATAATGGCAAATTGTTCTATAGATCCTTAAAGTTAAAGGGACAATGAAATTACAGTTCATAATAGCAATTTGACTGAGAAACAAGGACATCATAAAACTGGACCCATGCCCTGGCTGGTGTGGCTCAGTGGATTGAGTGCTGGCCTGCAAACCAAAGTGTTGCCTGTTCGATTCCCAATCAGGGCCTATGCCTGGGTTCCAGGCCGGGTCCCCCCTGGGAATGCATGAGATGCAACCATACATTCTCCATCTCTTTCCCCCTCCATTCTCCTCTCTCTAAAAAAAAATAAAGTCTTTTAAAAAATAAAAATTAGAAAAACTGGACCCAGATGATATAAGTGGTGAAACTATCAAGCCACATAAATGGATTATCTGAAGTTTACAAGAACCAAATTTATAAACACTAAATGTTTTAACTTACGGCCTATTTAACTGAAGACCTAAGTTTACATTTTATATCCTTAACTATTATTGTAATTAAAAATTTATCAGACCTAAAAATTATAGAGAATTTAAGTATTTAATTTAACTATTTTGTAAAATAATTAACCATAAAATATCTTGGATAAACTAAAAAGGTCACATTTGTATTTTTACTTGCCACTGGGGCAAATTCAAAGAGAATAAGTATGGAGTTCTTTTAACCAAAACTTCATCAAAAAATAAAAATGAAAAGGTTTTTCTTGATTGGGAATATTGATGGTAACTACATGTAACTATAAAATCTCTTTGTTAAACAAGTTACGTAACAAACTTTTGTAATGTATGTTTATGGTAACTCATTATTAGTCTAAAGTCAATTTGCATATCTTTTTTTCATACTGTACACAGCAGGTACACATAGATCATTTAAGTAAAATTAGATTTTCCTTTTTCTCATTCAAAAATATTCTCAATTAAAAGGATATATTTTAGAACACAAGAACATCATTTAAATCTTTTTTAAGAATTTTATGATTTTGCAGGGTTCTTAATACATTTTTACTTATGCATATATTTTTATTTTATCCCAGAAAGAGTATAATATCCTTTTTGACTAAAAGATTTTAAACAACTCAATACTTTAATTATTTCATTTGTAGAAAGCCTTTTCAAGTAGAAAACCATTATAAGATTGTCTTCTGAAGACAGCTTTCTTTAACTTATATAATGTACTTGCACATATTACAAAGTTCAATTTAAGGCTCAATTCTTCAAATGCTTCCTGCTTTCTCTTAGGCTGAAGGGCTAAAGTATTAGAATTGGGGTTCATATTTTTATTTCCTGGGCTTTTATAAAATCTTTACTTTCCAATAACCTCTATAGGCAGCCTCACCTATTTAGTCTAGAGATACCTTTTAAAGGAAACTCCTTTTTTTTTCTCAGTCATATTGTTACAGAACAGCGGGCCCATGGTGGGGTCCCCAGATGCTATTACCAAAACAACGACCCATTTCCCAGGGGTCCCTCAGTCCTAGGTCCTTTGCCCTACGACTTGGCATTATGGCTCTGAATGGCAGAGTTTGGTGAAAAGGAAAAGAACTATTTATTCAAAAGTTATACAGGTTTGATTAATGGTTAAATGTTGCTCATAAATCTCAAAATCCCTTTAAAGCTCCCACCATTTAAAACACTCACCGACACACACCGTCCTGCCTTCCCCGCTTTTGCCCAGTCAGGCCAGTCAGGGGTGCCGCCCTTCAGAAGAAGAAGAACAAAAGTCCGGGGCTCGGCTAGGCAGGCCTCTCGCAGGTCTCAGCACCATCCCCTGCGTCACCGCGATCTCCAGTTCTTAGTCTAAAACCACATGGCACCTTCTCATGGCCCACGAGCAAGAGTCCCTTCTCCCCTTTTCTTCCCGCGTGGCCTTCCCATTGTTCCCCAGAGTCTTTGTTCCTGTCTCTCCTGCAGGCCCCTGTCTCTCCCACTCCCTCTCCGTTACATTCTGTATTATAAGTTCCGGGTTATCCTTGTCGAGATGCAAAATAACCATCTTTGCATAAGAGGAATGAAGCTATACAGCTGTTACTGACATGCAAAGTGACTCTCAAAGGCCCTGCTCCAGGTCTCCCATCGCGGCCTGTCTTGGGGTGGGGAGAATATATTTTTCTTGGACATACTAATTTCTGGACCCCATTACAAATACCCTTTGGGTGGCCCTTGCTGTGTCCCATTACAATAGCCTGTCTCCATCAACATTCAAGGTATGTGACTTCTGCAACTGTCCTGTACTTAGGTCGCATCAGAAAGCATCAGGAAGACAAAGGCTCAAGGACAAAATCCTCTTGTGTTGCTGGACTAAAGAGGTTCATTTGCCTGCATGTATCAAAGCCCAATAAGACATAAATAGGCATTTACAGTCCAAAATACAAGTTTTTTTTTTAGGAAGTGGCCCATTCCCCGCCCCTCCTTCACGCTGCGCGTCCCCCCGCCTCGCCCCACCCCACCCCCGCCTCCGCTCCGCCCCGGGGACACAAGTGAGCTAATGCTCAAAGACCTGATTCCCCAGTGGCTTTCAGAGCGTGGGTAACAAAAGGGGAAAATCATTAATCATCTTGACTACGGGAGTTAGGATTGTGGTCAAGGTCGTGATCCCTACTGATTGGTCTGCACTAGGGTAGGAGTGGTTGATCAGTGCATCTGGCCCTAATGTCTGCCCGTAGTGTCACTTCCTCTGATTTCACTGCTTCCCTGGTCCTGGAGCTGAAACACAAAGGAGGTCTAAGTGTTATCTTCAGTTTGATTGAACCTGTCTCTAGGGTCTTGAAGCTTTGCTCCTAAGATTATTTGTTGCCAAGCAGAACCTCTACCCTGAGGGCTTAATGATTAAGGGAGTGGTCGTGCAAGTGAGAGAAGGAGGCTGGTGAGTTGAGAGCTGGCTGAGGCCAGTATGAATCACAAGGAAAGAAAATTTCGTATTAAGGAAATGAAGTTTCTGCGCAGATACACTAGGATCCTCCACTCTTGGTCTCTCAATTGAAATTCAAACATAGGAAAAGCCTCACAAACAGCAGAAGAAACTATACATTCTTAGGCAAGCTGGAGACTATAGAGCAACCCTTATTTTTCAAGGAAAATGAACATCTGTTTGGTAAAGGAAACACATTAAGCTGCTTTGAGATTTGTGTGAATAAAACTTGACCTCCAGGGGGCAGCAGTTCCCGGATACTGAGGACGGGTAACTTTTTGAGTTCAAGGTTTTGTTTCTGGGATCTTCTGTACTCCAATCCTTGTTCCCAAACAATAGAGGCACATTCTCACAAAGAAAACTCATTTGCCTGGAAGCAGATAAAATTCTACACTAATCAACACTCAGAACTGCAAACATCTGTGGCCAGAGAATAGCAACAAAGTTCCCTCCTCAGAGAACCAGCCAGGGCAGCTTACAAAATTTAGTGGGCTCAGATTAAAAGAACAAAGGAATCAGTTTGAGGGGCACCCACTGGCCAAGGTGATGATAATTTGAACATCAAAAAAAGAAAAAAGAATATGGAGTCTTTGGGTACTAATCAAGCTGAAGTGAGTCCACTACAGCCTATCCCTTCTACTGATTAAAACTTATGACTCTGGAAAAAAAAAACAGGAAGTGATGACCTGAAGAAAGTAAAGAGTTAAAAATAGTAGGTGGATTGGAGATGAGAACCAAAATCTAAGGCATGTCCTGTAACTGGGTGATTTTCTCAAGGATTTTTCCCTCTTTCTTCCCCCAACTTTTGATCAGCAGGTATAGGCTGCAAAACCATTGGAAGAAGCTGTCTTTCCGACCAGAGGCCCAGAAAAATGGGTCTCTGTGTTGTTGGCAGAAATTAGGCTCTTCCACTGGATGGTGAGGAAAGCATTCCACGGACCCACGCGTGGGAAGTTGTGATGTGGCACGGTTTATTTGTGTGGAAGGCTGCCCCTGGGTCCTCTCTGTCCCAACTCCATCCATCCCTCTATGGAAAAAGTCCAACCTTGTCCTCAGTTAAGTCAGAACAAAAGCCAGTGCCCATAGTTTCTGCTTCACCCTAAAGCTCAGTTATTTCAATCCCACAGGCAGCTGCTGGGCTTGAAATAACGACTAGACCTATAATAAGTGAATAGACAAATTGTAGCAGAACAATAAATGGAATATTATTCAGCAATCCAAAGAAATGCTCTATTATCCATAAATAGACATGGGTGAAGTTTAAGTGCATATTATTTAGTGAAAGTCAGTCTGAAAAGGCTACAAGCTGTATGATTCTAATTATATGCCATTTTAGAAAAAGCAAAGACTAGAGACAATAAAAAGATTAGATGTTGCCAAGTATTGGGGGCGAGTATGGAGGGTTAAACAGGTGAAGCATATTTTTGAGGATATTCAGGGTGGTGAAACTATTCTGTATGACACTGTAACAGTAGATACATGACATTATGCTTTTGTCAAAACCCATAGAATTTTTCTAGACAGTATGCAAACAAATGTGTACAAACTTTTTAAATTGTTTAGGAGATAAGAGATCCCAGGATGGAATGCAGACTGTGACAAAGAATCTAATCTGTTTTACAAATGCGTGAAACAACCTCATTAAAGGGGATGAGGGGGTAAGGGCTAACCTAAATAACTTTGGAAATGAGTGGAGTCTTTAAAGGCAAAAGAACTGCACATAAGCACTGTGTTTAGCTAATGAAGTCACTCCCCATGGGGATATGTATTTTTGATGTGGTTAATGAAACAAAAACATTCCTACAGAGTGCTTAGTCATTATCCTATTAGATCTCTTATAACAACCACAGGATGTACATTTTACAGTCTCACTTCAGAAAAGAAGAAACCTGAGGTACGAGGGGGGACCCCAAAAATGGAATTATCTTCTGGAAGATGGGCCCCTTGTAGTAGAGGCTTCCCCCACTAGGTGAGTGTTCTAGGAACCCATCTGTATCAGTGTGCCAGCTGGTGGTGTTGTGAGAGGCTGCATTGTGCTTCAAGTGGATTTTTTTTTTTTGAAGACTCTTTCCTTGTGTTTGCCAGTTTCATAATGAGTTGACGTACGAGCATACCTACCCACACTACACTGAATGTTCAGCAGTTTTTGACCAAAAACAGCATGACCCCTGTGCCCCACCCTCCTATTCACCTGATCTCGTCCCAGGTGACTTTTTTTCTCCCAGATAAAAAAAGTCCTCAAAGGGAAATGTTTTGCTGGTGTGAAAGAGATGGAAAAAAAAGAAAGACAGCAGAAGCACGAAAAGGCATCAAAATCAATGAGCTCGAAACCTGTTTTGAGCAGTAGAAAAGATCTCAGTATGTGTATTGCATCAAATGGAGAGTACTTTGAAGGTGACTGATGTTTAAATATGTAAGAATAAATACACAATTTTAAAAAAATAAATTCTGGGAGTTTTTTGTCCCGCCTCGTATGTATAGAAATGTATTTCTTTGCTCTGTCAGCAGGTGGGTCCCAATACCCCATTGAAGGAAAAACACACACAAGAGTAGATGTGGCCCGGACAGGTGATTCAGTTGGCTGGCACGTCATCCTGTGCATCAAAATGTTGTGGGTTCGATCCCAGTTGGGGCGCGTACGGGAGGCAACAAACTGATGTTTCTCTCTCACATCATTGTTTCCTCCCTCCCCTCTCTCCTTTTGTCTCTAAAATCAATAAACATATCCTCAGGTGAAGATTAAAAAAATTATTTAAAGAATAAATGCAATGAAAAGGGTAAAAAAGTTAAGTTACCTGCATTACCCCTTCCCCAAGGCTACATAGGTCGGTGCTGAAAGAAACCACCTGGCTCTGCAATTTCTCCCTTGGGGAAACTGAGAGCCTTGCGAGTGCCCCGCATCCCCAGCTGTGCAGGGCACTACCCAAAAGGTCCACTTCTCTCTCACCCAGTCCAGAACTCTGAGGGGATCAGCACAACTGACTGCTCTGATTGTTACCGAACAAAAGGACCCGTTGGGGGGATGCCCAGATGCTGTTACCAAAACAACGACGCCCTCCTTCCCCAGGATCCCTCGGTTGTGGGTCCTTTGCCCGCCGCCCTTGGAATTATGGCTCTGAATGGCAGAGTTTGGTGAAAAGGAAAAGGAGCTATTTATTCAAAAGTTATACAGGTTTGATTAATGGCTAAATGTCACCCTTAAACCTCAAAATCTCTTCAAAACAATCACCAGCCCACACACCGTCCTGCCTTCCCCGCTTTGCCCAGTCAGGCCAGTCAGGGTACCGTCCTTCAGAAGAAAAAGAACAGAAGTCTGAGGCTCGGCTAGGCAGGCCTCTCGCGGGTCTCAGCACCACCCACTGCGTCGCCCCGATCTCCAGCTCTTAATCCATAACCATGTGGCCCCTTCTCATGGCCCACGAGCAAGAGTCCTTTCTCCCCTCTTTCTTCCTGCGTGGTATTCACACTGTTCCCCAGAGTCTGTGTCCCTTGTTCTCTGCTGCGGGCCCCTGTGTCTCCTCTTTCTCTCCCAGTTACATTCTGTATTAAGTCTTTGAAACCTTCCTGATTAGCTTTGGTGATAACGCAAAATACCCCTCTTTGCATATGAGGAATGAAGCTATCCTGTTATTGACATGCAAAATGACTCTCAATGGCCCTGCTCAAGGCTCCCATCCCCCATGGCAGCCCGCCCTGGGGTGGGGAGAATATATTTTTCTTGGTCACCCCAATCTCTGGACCCCGCTACAAATACCCTTTAGCGGGGCTCTGGCTGTGCCCCGTTACATGGTGACAACTAAGAGCAAAGAAAAGGGGTGAGAGCCTACACAACCGGGGTGCAGAACTCAACAGAGGGCTACGGATTCCAACTCAGGGACTCCACCCGGAGGCCTGCTCTGAAGCTCATACAGCACATCACCCGCAAACGCATCCAGCCCGCTCATGTGCCCCGCCAGCACCTCACGCACCTGGCCTCTCCTGTAGCTAGCGCGTTTCCCCCGCAGATGGCACGCAGGCCTCTGCAGATCCTGCGCAGGCGCACTCAGGCCACTGTGCTAGGGAAAACAAACGAAGCACTCGGCACTCCGCCTGGCTTTCAGAAATAGAGAGAAGACAGTAGTCCTAAGATTCCCCGTCAAAGAAGGAACAAAAGAAGCGGTGTAGGTGCATCCAGAGAAAAGGTTCCTAGCAGGGCCGACCCCTGAAGCCGGTCAGTAAAGACTGGAGGAGGTGACTGCTACTCCAAGAAGAAAATGTGGGGAGAGACTTCTGGACATTTGTGTTGGGAATATTTTTTTGGAATTGACACCAAAATTACAGGCAACAAAAACAAAGATAAATAAGTGGGATTACATCACACTAAACATTTCCTGTACAGCACAGAGGACATTCTCTTTGTAAAAGGATGAGTGTTTCTCAGCAAGTATAGCATAGTAGTTAAGACACAAAACTCTGATTTCAGGCAGACGTGGGTCTGAATGGTTCTGGCGCATTACATACAGGGGAGTCGCGGTCAGCCATCTGTCTCAGATGCCCAGAATCGGTACCGACTTATATGTGAATAATTCCCTGCGGTATGAGACAAGGCGAGAGAGCGCATCTCCCTCTTTGGAGCTGGGAAGGCCACAGTTTTGCTTCTCAGTCTCTCTAGGGTGAGGATACGTGAGCTCCAGTCTCAGTGTTTTCTCAGCTTTAGATCCTAATTCCACGCAGAAAACCGATTCACCCATTACAGCTCCTGTGCCCCCGCCAGCGTCATAGGGAGGTGGTCCTGCCATTAGCAGGTTAATCAATGGAGGCAGGTCCCCAAAGGGTCAGAGGAAAACAGTTTACGCCTACCACATCCTCACTGAAGTGAAACGGATAGAAGAATCAGATAAAATTAAATTTTTGACATACTGAAGACCTTCAAGGAAACAAAAATGAAGCACAAAAAAAAGACCCCCCCCCCCCCCAAAAAACCCCTCTAGAACTCAAAGCAATATGGTCAGTTTAAAATTGTAATAAAATTGGATTGAAGTAAACAATGGATGTCACAAAAAAGAGCTCACATGGTAATCTGATGACAGGGAAGAGATATCCCACAATGAGAAACTAAATACAATGAAAAGAAAATTGCTGTCCAGGGGGATGCTTCCCGACTTGACTTGTGCTTTCATGAGATAATTTCTGCTACACACTCCAAGAAGGAAAAGTACTTTAAAGAACACTGCCATGATGTCTTTCCAAATAATGAGCTAAAAAATTAGAAGGGTAACATGTGGGCATTATAGAGACATAATAGAAGAAAATTTCTCAACACTGAAGAAAAATGTGAGTTTCTATATTGAAAGAATTCACCAAGCCCCAGGCATACTCATGACAGAAAGCACATACCTAGAAATAGATGGTAAAACAAATTAATCTGCTTTCCCAGGGTAGAAAGGCAATATCAGAAGCTTCCAGGCAAAAGATACAAGATACCAACAAAAGAAAAAGAATCAAACTAGCATCAGACTTATTTGCAATTCTGGAAGTTGGAGGTGCAATGCAATTATTTTTAGACAATTACTTTTATAGGCAATTGCTATATACAATTTTTATGTTAACACAAAAGTTAAAGTGGAATTCAAGGGCAAGACAAAGTAAAATGTTAGGTAAAAGTAAATGGCACAGCCCTGGCGGGGTGGCTCATTTGGTTGGGGAGTTGTCCTGTGCAGCAAAAGTTTGCGGGATCTGTCCCCAGTTAGGGCACAACCTCCCCATCAGGGTAGGCTGACGGTTCAATCCCTGGTTGGGGTGCCTACGGGAGGCAACTGATCGATGTTCCCCTCTCACACAGATGTTACTCTCTCCCACCCCTAAAATCCATATATATATATATATCTTTGGATGAGGATTTTTTTAAAAAAAATAAGTAAATGGCACCGTCTACAGAGCAATTGTGATAGTCATAAAAATTGATGCATCATAAAAAAGCAACAATGTTAATTTATAATGTAAAATCTAATATGAGGAGAATTTTATTCAATGCCTAATTACACTTAGGAGAGTTTAATACAATTACTGAGTTAAAAAGATTATAACTATGGATCAAAATGTGCTCATGCACAGCTGCTCTACGACATATTAAGGAGAGATTCTATAATTCTGTGCTGCTGACAAGATAGCCTGAAACTCAATAAACTTAATAAAACAGTGGAGTCTATTGATGTTGCTATACTGCTAAGCACAAGCCTCCCTAGAACATATGCAGAGAATAAAAATAAGTGTTCATGGCCGAGAGTGAATGCAAACAACCAGGGGTCATTCACTGGCGTGGGTGACACATTCCATGCCAATACATTGACGCAAACCTACGTGGATGGCTCATTTCCAAGGGCTGAAGGGTCCTCGCATGTTATTTAAGCTCTGGATGGGGAGGGGAGTTACAACTGCTGTTCTGAAACCACATCCTTCTTGGGAAGGCTCGGGAAGATCGCATTACCCTTCCTTTATCAGAGGGCAAGTGGAAGGGAAGGAGGGGAAAGGGACTTGCTCAAGTCTGTGCCTCGGGCAAGACTGATAAGCAAGCCCTTTGCTAAGTGCGTTGCATTTTTTCCTTTTAAACATTTCGTTTGGAAAAATTTCAAACTTATTGAAAGTAGAGAGATTAGTACAATGAACCTTCATGTGCCCAGCAGCAATTATTAGGATTTTTGTCAATCCTTTCCCCCTCTGTAATAATTGGAATTTACATAGTTCATGTAAATAGAAATTAAGAATATTGGAATTTGATGAAGAGAGTAAAAAAGCTTAATTTAATAGAGGGTGTTATCCTAGATTATACTAAAGAACACAGTTCACTGGCAGAAAAAAATCATTACAGTAGCCGCCCCCCCCCCCCCAATCTGTGGTTTTGCTTTCCCAAGTTTCAGTTACCCGGGGTCAACTATGGTCTGTAAATATTAAATGGAAAATTTCAGACATGAGCAACTCATAAGTTTTAAATTGCATGCCGTTCTAAGCAGCACGATGAAATCTCACACCGTCCGGCTCCGTCCCACCCAGGATGGAAATCATCCCTTTGTCTCTTGATCTCAGCATTGCATCTGTAAAACAGTGAAGCCTAACTTACGGATCCCAAAGATCCTGACTGTAAGAGTCCTCAGGATTTCATGTAGTGTATAAAAATGTGTTTATTTACTTCACTAAAATAATGTTTTCTTAATTTAAACCCCTGGCCCTGGAAAGACAGTACAGGGAAAATTTCTGCCCTCACGACGCTAACAGTTGGCCCCGGGGCAGGGTGATGCGGAGTCAGAGAGGAGGGCAGGGACTCTGAGCCGAGAAGTTGGAACAGGCCCCCGAGTGGGGTGGGTGGGGTAGGGGCCTGGGGAGACTCCCTGGGGTGTGATTTTCTCTTTATATACTTCCACGATCTTTTCACCTGCTCTTTTATTCTTCTGCCTCCCCTCAGTGTACCTAGTACAGGGCTCTGAGTAGCGAGTAGTCAATTAATGCCACTGGTCAAAGGATCAATGTCCTTTTATACCTCTCTTTGTTTCATGAGCCACCCCCTGAACCCCGCCCCATGGAAGTAAATAAAAACCTGAGTCCAGAGCCCCACTGCAGTATGTTCTGGACTCCTGGATCTGCCACAACCTTCTCAAAGATCATGAAATTCTTGCTCCTGACCCTTACCATATTTTTCATCCTGTTCCAGATGTTGCCAGGTAACCAGAACCAAAAAAAGAAGGAAAAAAGAGCTAAGATGGGGAGCTGCCCATGGAAGGTTTAATATCTTTCTGCCAATTCAGACAGGGTTTTTAAGGGTACTTGAAATCTGCTTGATCTTATCAGAATGTTCTCCTCCAGGGACAAACCCGAGGCCCCACATTGGGAATGCCTTTCTGGCTAGAACCCATAGAGCCACGGAGCAGGGCAGGGCATCTTCCAAGAAGCCCTTCTCATACTAAGGTGTAACCTCTGCATCCAAATTACCTTTGGCGCTTTGCACCAATCAGTGTCCCAAGGACCCAACTGAACAGGTGCCTCACTTTGACTGTCTTTCCAATCTCTACCAGATCATGAGTCCTTAGGTCTTTCTTAAATACGAAGTTCTAATAGCCCTTCATAAGAAGTCCCTGTTCTCCTAGTCTGGGATGAGAAAATCTGCAGAGCGGTCATGTGGAAGAGAGCAAAGTCTTTTCTGCTCCTTTCCAGCTACAACAGACTGTGATTTTGTTAATGATTTATAGTAAGACTTCACAAATATGAGCTTTGAAAATACTGTTTATGAAAGCCTGAATAATTTTTAGACAAGATACCATTCCCTTCATCTGCCTGGCGTTTGAAACCTTTTATTTTCATGCATATGTAAATGTGTAGAAATATGTATGTGCCTATAGATTTTTAACCAAAAAAACTCTCTGTTGTTCTAAACTGTTTTTTAATTGAACAATGTATGGAAGACATCTTCCTTGTGAACACATAAAATTGACTTCATTGCTTCTAGAAGTCACATATTATTCATCGTATGAATAGATCATAATTTGTACATCTAATCCTTATTGAGGGTAAAATGTAATCTTTCCAGATCTTTGATAAAACCAAAAATAAATGGTAACTGGCTTTCTGTACATATATATTTACTTCCATGGACAAAAGTTTCTGAATAAATTCCTAGAGGTCAACTTGCTTGGTAGGCTAAGTTTATAATTTTGGTTTTTGTGAGCATTCTATGTCTCCTTTGGATCAGACAGCCAGGAGAAATCACTTGTCTTTCATGGCAAAGGAGCTTTAGAAAATCCAAGTGGACATTCTTTACATAAAACAAAAAAAAAAAAGAGGGTTGTGGCAACTTCTTAACTGTAACATTGATATAAAAAAATAAATACATAGTGAGGGAAAAGAACTCTGAGCCCAGAGTTGTGTGTCCATTTACACTGCTGTTTATGTATAGGAGTATAATAAAAATACTCTCAAGCATAGAGGGCCTCAGAGCATTTGCTATATACAAAGACACACTCTGAAAACACTCTTGAAGGAAAACTAAAGTAAAAAGAGGGAAAAAATGCAGAAGGATGTTGGGAATGATATGAGAGGTAAGAATGATCATTAATTTATAATTTTGTAATTGACTTAAAAGAAACTAGACTGGGGGGTAATAGACAAAGAGAAAATACTTTCATAATTTCCATAAATTTTAGACAATCAACATGACTCGAGCAGGGAAGACCAGGCCTCGCTGGAGCAGAGGCCGCGGAGCGTGAGAGCACTGCTAAGGCACTCGCCCTGTTAAGGAGTGAGATATAATTACAGCAAAGTTTCAGAAGTCGATAAAGATAGATGCTCATGGACAAGGATTAATTGTATAAGAATAAAAATAAAATGAGTATATTTTAAACTAGGTGGGAAAAAACTTTATTCATCTAATTAAAGCCAGTAAGTTAAAAATTACAATAAATTCAGAATGTACAATAAGACGGCAGAAATAAGTCCAAATCTAATTGTAATAACAATTAAAATAAATGGATTAGACTTACTAAGTAAAGGTTTTGGCTCTCAGATGAGAAAAGGCAAACAATATCTTGTCTAGAAAGACACAGGCATGCTTGATATAGAAGAATATGAAAACATTAAAATAATGAAGTGCCATAATAGGCAAATATAAACTAAAAGAAAGCTGAAGTAGTCATTTTAATGTGTGACAAAAAGTAATTTGAAGCAAAAATATAATAATTGAAGAAATGAGTTATGTATCGGCAAAAGAAATAATTGAGCTGCAAGAACCTATTAATACCTACAATTTCACCTTCCAAATTTGAATAACAACAAGTGACAAAATAATGAAGTTAGCAAGTGTTTGGAGATCTTTAAACTAATTTTAATACTTGATTAATAACAACACACTGAAAATCTGACCAATGTATGGAATAAGCTTAAGCTAATTGGTAGGTAGATAGGTAAATAGATAGATAGAGATAGTTATAGATATTTAAATAAGGATATTTATATACCCAACAGAGAATAAGCATTCTTTTCAGCAGACATCAAAAATTTACAAAAATATCCCACAAGACTGCAAAGAAAGCTACAAATAATATCATAAAGATATTTCCCAAAATAATCAATAAACTTATAAATTAGTCATAAAAGAATATCAAAGAATTCATATATTTGGAAACTAAACAACATGTTGTTAAATAAACTTTGATCTAAACAAGAAATTACATTTGCTAACAAGTAAGTCACATAAATATGCCAGAGTCAAATTGTGGGGCACATCTCTTCAACCACAATGGAGAGCATCAAAAATTATACAGCAAAGGACGTAGATCTACAAAGGGGTGGATATTTGAGACCTTTTTTTACAGTCAGTGTGGGATTACCTTGGAGGGGAGGAGGAACATTAATGACTGTTTGAAGACATGAAAGGGTCTTCTAGTGTTGGTCACATGAGTAATTTTCTCTGTGATGATTCATCCAGTTGCACATAAATAATCAATGTCTATTTCAAAGTATGGTATTCTGTTGGTCTATATTTCTGTTTTTATGCTAGCATCATACTGTGTTGATTACTATAGCTTTGTAACATAATTTCAAATCAGGAAACATGATGACTTCAGCTTTGTTCTTTTTTCTCGAGATTACTTTGCTATTTGGGGTCTTTTGTGGCTCCATAGGAATTTTAGAATTATTTTTTCTATTTCTCTGAAAAACACCATTGGACTTTTAATAGCGATTGCATTGAATCTGTTATTTTTTCAGTACAGCTCTACAGAAATTTTGGGGGGCAGCATGAGCATTGTAACAATATTAATTCTTCCGATCTCTGAATATGGGATTTTATTCCATTTACTTATCTCTTCTTCAATTTCTTTCATCGAGGTCTTGTCACTTTTAGAAATACCAATTTTCAAGTCCCATCCCAGACACACTAAATTGGAAGCTCTGGAGGTGGGACCAGCAATCTGTGTCTTAACAAGCCCCCTGGAGGACTGTGATGTCTGCTCAAGTGTGAGAAATGGGAATGATCTATCATAGCTGTGTTTCTGAGGACTCCAACTAAGACATTAATTTTATTTCATTGTTGCCTTTTACAACAATCATTTTTGTGACTTTTGTGTGTCCAATTCAAGTTGAAATTCCTATACCTTTAACCATGTTTTGTATAACAGGTTATTTTCTGCCTTCAATTAAACAGTTTTAAGGTTGCTTTTTATTTTATAATATAAAATTATTTTGCTATATTCTGTTGTATAGTCACTCCTTCTCAAGTTCACAAAAGAAACCTAAATACTTGTTGGTAGTGCTAATGTGGCATAAAAATAGATTAAACCATCTAACCTTGTCATAATTTATGGTGACACACTCTTTCAAAAGTATGTGAGACTGATTTGTCTCAAAATCAAGTACAGCTTTAATTTTAAAAAAGTTGCTGCTATGCTTCCAACACAAGTGATAAAATATTCTTAAAGTTTTTTCAGTAATACTTAAATTATTAAACATAATTACTAAAATTCTAAGTCTGTTTTATGATATAGAGATAAAAGTTCATCCATTATTAACTTTATGAACATGTCATTGGAATTTGAAACTTAATCATATGAAAAATAATGGTATACTTCTAAATAGTATGGAATAAAGTCCATTTATGATTTTCATCAGGTCTTTTGTCACTATATAACTCTAACTTATAGCTTTGCCTGACTTTTAATTGGGAAAGATATACCATTTGTTTGTTATTCACCAAAAATTATGTAGGCACAAGTCTTCAAAAAACTTTTATATTGATGCATCCCCCAATACTAAGTATAATAAAGAGTATGCATAAATATTCAATATATATTAATTGAATAAATTAACTTTAGTAATTAGTATAAAAGAAATTCCTATACCTAAACTAATTAGTATAACAATTAGATTAACTCACTCTGCTCAGGTCATTTCACATAATTACACAACTTACCAAATAACCTCAGTTCCTGCTGGATAGCAAGTTCCTTTGACATCGATGAGAAGATGCTTAGAAATATAGTTTATACCAAACTTTGCTTTGCTTACATAATCTTCCTTAATAAACACTGAGTTATTGTGAAGATTATAGATAAGTTTGCCCTAATTTTTATGACTATGAGCATCAATATCTTGAGATGCTTGCCTTTCTTTACTCATTTCAGTCTGCAGGGGCCGAATATCTTGCTGTCTCATCAAAGGACACTGCAGGAAAGAGTGCAAACCCAGTGAACAGATGAAAAAGCCATGTAAAAATGGGGATTATTGCTGCGTCCCAAGCATGACAGATTCTCACCCACATGGACCGACACCAGCAGCTTTCAGGAAGTCCCAGACTTCTAATAATTATTTGGAAAAAAATGATCTTTGGGAGAATATACCAGTAATTGTCATGAGGTCAGCAAGAACTTAGAGTGAAGCAGGAAAACTGGGGGCTTCTCAGTCTGGGGATTGTGAACTCCAGTCTCTTTTCTGTGGGTTCATTAAAGCACGTGACCTCCTCTCTGCTGTCCTCACAAGGCTGGATTAAGACCTTGAGGTGCCCCACATACTAAATATACCAGGGTGTCCCGCCCCACCTATATATAACTTTTTTTAAAAAAGGAAAACTAATTAAATAGTGAGAAGGAAATCCAGAAAACTTCCAGTGTTTCCCATGAAAATATTCTCAAAAAAATTTTTTGTAACATCAAGTATCAAATTACTTCACCCAAGAAAAACACCTCTGCATTTCTTTTGCACCTGCTTTCCTAGTGTCCCATACTAGTTGCACTATTTTATCCATCCGGGCCTTTGTCTTTCCGAAAACAGTTTGGGAGGCCCCTGGGAAATTCCTTGTTTTATACTCATCTTCTGATTCAACACAGTAGCTCCTTGACTTTTTGATCAGTAGGTACCAGGACATTAAGTGTTTATAGAACAGAAGACACCTCAGGTAAATGCATTCATTGCATTTATTACAAACTCATGTTTGGTTGTAAACTTGTGTTTGACACAGACCAATAATACACAGCCCAGAGTTAACCCCCTGCATGTACGTTCAACTAATATTTGACAAGGGAGCAAAAAATATTCGGTGGAGAAACAATAGTCCCTTCAACAAATGGTATTGAGAAAACTGGATAACCACACACCGAAAAATTAAATCGGACTCCTATCTTCCAAAACTCACAAAAACTAACTCAAAATGGATGAAAGACTTAAATTTAAGAGAAACCATAAAACTCCTAGGAGAAAATTATGGTAAAAAACTCCCAGGAGAAAACTTATGGTAAATAAACTCACTGAGTTTTTGTTAGTCCCCAGAATATTCAAGGAACTCATACAATTCAATAGCAAGTAAATAAATAATCCGACTAAGAAATGGCCAAAGAACTTGAATAGAATTTTTCCCAAAGATATACAAAGGGTCAGCATGTACATGGAAAGGTGCTCAACATCACTAATCTTTAGGGGAATTTAAATAAAAACCACAATGAGATATTAGACCACACACGTATTAGAATGGTTATTATCAAGAAGACAAAAAAAAAAAAAAAATAACAAGGGTTGTTGAGAATGTGGAGGAAAGGGAACCCTTGTGCACTGTTAGCAAGAATGTAAATTGGTTCAGCCACTATGGAAAACACAATAAGGGTCCTCAAAAAATTAAAAACAAAACCACCATATGGTTCAGCAATTTCACTTCTGGGAATATACCCAAAAGAAATGAAAACAGGCTATCAAAGAGATATGTGCACTTCCATGTTTATTGCAACATTATCCACAACAGCCAATATATGGAAACAACCTACCAGGGCGGAACTGATAGATAAAGAAAATGCGGTATAAGTATACAACGAAGTGTTAATCAGCCGTGAGAAAGAAGGAAGCAAGAGTCAATACAGGGTGAAAATATGATGACAACAAGACAAGTCTGGGCTGAGTCTAGAGGTCACATTAAGGCTCTGCGTCCCACAGGCAGGTCTCAATGGCAAGGCCTTCACAGACATCCCAGACCTTCAGTGGCCTCTAAGGTGCCCCTGTCAAAAGTAACGTCCCAAGTTATTAGGGAGCTACTGTGGGTAGAGAGCGTTTCTGATGACATTGGATAACATCCCTCTCTGGTTCCTGTTACAAATTCTCTCTCTATTTTATTATCTCTTTATTAACTCGGGCAAGTCGCATCCCTTGGTGGACCCATGTGTGAGGGGATTTGGATTATAGATTGGCATGTGTTCATTACCTTCGTTTCCACAAACCTTCCCTGAGAATGTGTTTTGTGCCTTGGGGTTCACAAATGAGAGATACAGTCCTTATTCTCAGGAGTTTCAGTCCAGGGGGAGAAAACACACAGGTAAAGAGCCAGTTTCGAAGCAGGCTTATGCCGGAACAAGAGGGACGGTAAGCAGAGAAGGCAGGACTCTGAGGAGAGGCCTGGGGAAACCAGGGAAGGTGTCCTGGCATGCCAGCCCCCACCCCCGCCATATCTCCAAACACCCCTTAAATTCCTGTGACTTGTAATCATCTGCTTGACCTCCAGTGCCTGCATCAGATGTTCAGTCGAGGTGCTAGCCAATAGACTAACGCTCCGCATGGATTAGCTTTTACTAATCTGTCCAGTTCAGTGCCCCATCCCTCTGCCTCCACCCCAGAGAGGCCAATAAAACTCTAGTTCAGATTCACACTGTACAAAGTGTTCTGAACTCCTGGATACATTGCCACCTACTTCCCAAGGACCATGAAACTCCTGCTTCTGACTCTCACTCTCTTTGTGCTCCTACCACAAGTGACCCCAGGTAATAAGAACCCTGGGAAGCTGCAGAAATGGAGGTAGAAGGGATTCTGGCCCATGGAAATTCCAGTGTGTTACTGTACCCCTTAACGTGGGCAGCTGCATGGTTCCCCCTTGGGACTGTGTCCCTGGCAGGCATAGAACCTAAGGGTAGGACAAGCCCGTCCTCAATAGACAGGGACAACTCCAACATCCAGAGTTGTCCTTGGTCTGAATTGCAAGTTACCACCTAAGGAACTGGATGAAAATTTGATCCACTTCAGCTCCTTCCAGCTTGTGTCAGCTCTGGAAAATGATTCCCAAAGCCCACTTGTCTGTTTTCTTGGCCCTAAAAGTCCTGTTATAACTTTAAGTGATGTCTCTTTTTACATGTTCTGGAATTTGGCAAACAGGTCAAAAAATTTCTGTAGAGCTGTACTGAAAAAATAACTGTGAAAGTCTAGAGTTTTAATAATCACTGCTTTTTAAAGTATATCTAAAGTTATGACCAGACCTTTGAAATTGCTGCTGATGTGGACCTGAATATTTTCTTATTCAAAGTACCCTGTGTATCTCTCAAGATACATTTCAATATATGAAAAAAGTCATATAAAAATGAATCTATATGTTCCTGTTTTATTAAAAAAAAAGTAACACACTATATACATGGTTATGCAGCATTCTTCTTTCACTTAATATTTTGTGAGCACCTTTCCAAGTCACCACATAAAGATCTGCCTCATTCTTTGTAAAATTCCACTGTATGACAATTTAACGTACAGCCATTTAAGAATTTTGTAATTTTCTAACAACACATCAGTTAACATACTTGTACAAGTATCTTTACATATTAGGACAAGGATTTAAATAGAATAGATTTCTTGAGGTCAAAAGGCCAAGTTAAATGTAAGTGTAAAATGTTTTATTTCTTTAAGTCTTCCCTTATGTACCCTCCAAGATATGGTCAGTAGAAGGTGCTAGCTATTGCGGTTTGGAGTGATTTTTCAGTTGCAATTCCAGACTCAATCAGGGATAATTCTGGTCTACAGGGGACTGGTTGTGTCTGCTTTCAGTTCTAATAGGGGTGTTTAGACTAGGAAAGAGAGAGAAGTGCAAGATTTTGCAAAAGCAACCCATGAATCATGGACACTAAGAGTGTGTTGGTAGCAAAGGATACATTACATGTTCTGGGGTTTCAAGTCTGAGTGTTCTGGTAAGAGATTTCAATTCGGGGCAAGCCCTTTGGAGGGCGTAGTGAGGCGATGAAAGAAGCATAAAACCTTCATGTTTTATCTTGAACAGCCCCCACACGTAAGGAAGAAGAATAAAAATCAATGACATTTATAGGGACAGGGAAATCTCCACACCTCTTAGCACTAGTGCCTAAGACTCACCATGGCACCATAATCCTCCAAAACTCAGCATTTTTACAAGTCTGATGGCTGTAAAATATCACACTATTGTTTTACTTTGCATTTCATCTAATCCTATGATCAAACTATCTGAATGGCTTTCCTTCAATGACTTGCAAGACCCTCTGTGATCTCAACCTCCATTACATTTCTCCAATTATTCTCCACCTAACTTATTGTACACTCACCATAGCCACCTTGCAATTGTTCAAAAGCTTTGGGACAGATCTTGCCTCTGGGCCTTTGCACTTGTGGCTTTCTCTGTCTGGTACGCTCTTCCCCCAGTTACTCTCCTAGCTCACTCACTTCCTTCTCAGTGAGACCTTTCATTACTTCCCTTCTGATCACAAGCTTTGTACACCCTTCCCTGTTTCACTATTTTCCATAATGCTTTTAATCTATCTGCCCGTACTGAACACAAAGAATGTCTTGTTTTCTTCTCTTATCATCTCTTACATTGTTTCCTAAAAAGACTGAAATCTCCATAAGAGTGGCAAGTTGAGTTTATTTTCTTAACGGATGTATCCTCCTGCATCTTGAATAGCATGTGGTATATAGTCAACACTCAACAAATATTTGTGATAAGAATTTATTGGACCCAAACTGATGACAAATATTTGTTGAATAATTAAACAAGTGACTCCTTCCACTTCTGTTAATTGTTATTTATATCTTTTGCCCATTGTTTCTACTGGGTAGGCAATGCCTTCTTGTTGATATTAGGAGTTCTTTATGTTTTATATTATCCTTTAGTCAGCTTTAGTCACTGGGCATATTATCCCCCAATCTGTCATGAACTGTCTATGAACTTTGACCATGATGTGTCCTTCATTGAACAAAAATACTTAATTCTGGTCTAGTCAAATTCAACAATATTTTGCCCTGTGGGCTGTGCTTGGTGACGTTGTTGAAGTTCTTCCCCATTCTTATGTCTCAAGGGAAATCGCTGACATTATTTTTCAATAAGTTTTTAGCTTTGAATTTCAACTTTAGATCTTCAAGCCACCAACCGGAATGTGTAAATCCACTTTTATTTTTCTCATGGAGTGAGCAAGTAATCCCAACACTGTATGCTAAATAATTTCTCCATTGATTCATGGTGCCATCATTACTGCATATTAAGTTCCCCATTTAAGCATAGATCTGTTTCAAGATGTCTGTTCTGTTCTATTGATCTATCTGTTCTCATAACAATGCTTTCTTTTTTGTAATACCATGACTTTATAGTCTGTCAGTGTCTAGAAGGATAAGTCTTTGTCTTGCTTTTTAAAAAGTAATCTTAGTTATCAGTAGTTTTTATTCTTCATGATACATTTTAAAATAAAATAATAAAGTCTCCAAAAAATGCCATTGATATTTTGATTAGGATTGCATTAGATTTATGGATTAATTTAGGGGAAAGTGAATCTATATAATAATTAAGACATTCCATCCAAGATCAAATTTTTCTGTTAAGAGTTTTAAAATATATCCCATGGAGGTCTTAGATATCCTTAGTTTAAATTAGATACTTCATGGTTATGTTATATATTTTATTTTCTAGTTATATATTGTTGATTTTAAGAAGTACTATTGAATAATAGTTTGTTAATTCCTTTTTTATATTATTATCATAACTGCTAGAATGAGATAACAGTTTTATCACTTTCCTTCCAACCTTCACACTGTTATTTCCTTTTTTTGTTTTCCTTTAAACACTGACCAGGTCCACCACTAGTATTTTAAACAGTATCAATACTAAAGAATATTTTTGTTTCCTGACCTCATTGGATATTGGGGTTAGATAGTGTTAGCTTTACAATTTGATATGTAACCTTGACCAAATTGAGGAAGCTACTGCTTTCCTGCTTTGTCTAGAGTTTAGAGTTTTCATCATAAATAAGCATTGAACTTTATCAAATCATTTTTCTGCATTAAATAACATAATTCTGTTATTTAACTCCTTAATTCTATACAGATGGTGAATCATTAAAAGATTTTCTAATGTTGGATGATAGTCTATATATTTGGAGTTAAACCCTACTTGATCATGAGGCATTTTAATACGCTGTTGAATTCAGTTGGCTAATGCTTTATTTAGAATATTTAAATTTTATATTTATAAAGAAAATGGACCTATAATTTTTTGGTTTTAGAACGAAATACATTAGCCTCATAAAAAATGACCCAGAGAGCTTTCCTCCACATCCTCCCAACCCTCGTGGCTGTTTCCTGGAACATTTTGTGCATGATAGCTCTCAGATCTTCTTTGAAAGTAGTAGAACGTACCTTTAAACGCATCTAGGGTGACAGCATTATTCGCAATAGCCCAGCATGGAAGCAATCTAAAGGTCCACTGAGCAAGGACTGGATAAACAAAATGTGGTATATACATTCAATAGAATATTATTTAGCCTTTGTGGATAAACATGGAAGATCTAATGCCAAGTAAGATAAGACAATTACAAAAGGACAAGTACCATATGATCTCACCCATGAGTCACTTAGAATAGTCAGATTCAAAGACACACAAAGTAGAATGGGGATTGCCCGGGGTATGAGAAGGGCTATTTTTTTAACAGGTGGAGTTTCAGTGCACAAGATGAAAAGAGTTCTGTGGATGGCTGGTGGTCATGGTAACTAACGTAACAGTGTAGATGAACATGATGTCCCTGAACTATTTGCTTTAAAATGGTAACTTTAATTTATATTTATTTTACCAAAATTCTAAAAATCATTCAGCACTGAGTCTTCCCAAAAGAGGAAGGTTTTTTCCTTCCATTTCAATTTCCAAATACTTATTGATTTATTTAAGTTTGTATTTTCCATTCTGGGATATTTTTAGAAATTTACACATTTCATCTAGCTTTTCAATTTTATTTGTGTACAGCTGTTGATAATTCTCTTCTGTTATTTATTTTTAATATGGTATGTATTTTTTATTTTACCATTTCACTATGGATGTCATCTTTATTTTTCATTTTTTTAATTAGCCTTTCCAGAAGTTTTCTGAGTTCATTACTTCTGACTTCATTATTTCTGACTTTCTTGCTACTTTTCTAATCTAATTTTATTTTTATCCTCTTATTTAATTTCCAAGTACATGGAATTTTTCATTCTAATTATATTGCATTTTACTGGAAAACATAGAATGTATGGTATTAAACACATGGAGCTTAGTGAGATTTCTTTTTATGTCCTGAAACCTTTCTACCTAAAATGTAGTCCATGGACTAGAATCATTGACTTCACCCAGAGAATTTTTAAAAAGCAGAAAATCAGACCCCCCTACCCTAACCTACTGAATCAGTATCTGCATTTTAACAAGATCTCTACATGATTCCCTTGCACATTACTGGCCTAAGCAGTACTGGCCTAATACCTGAACAAATGAAGCCTCTCAGGTAGGAATACCTACGCTACTCTCAGGTCCTAGTAATGTTCTATTTCTTAATCAGAATGCAGGTGCATGGGTACACAATTTATTATTATTTTTAACTATACAGGTTTGTTTAATATACTCATTTGAATGTGTATTTTGCCATAGAATGTCTTCAGAGAAATTTAACTACATGGGGTATGACCAATGCCAATAATTCAATCACAGTGACAACAAGATGAACTTTTGTGGGTAGCTTCACACAGGCCCAAGTAGCTTCACTATAATTAGTTCCCATTTCTTGGGACTAGCAAGTTTCTTTTCGTTTACGGTAAAATTCATCTCACTTTCAGACGATTTAAAATATCATCAGCGAGGAGGTTGGGAATAGATATTTTTAGAAACATGGATGGTATTTTACCAGCCCTGAGCTTGAGAGCCTCGAAGCCGTGTCTCATTATAACCCATGAAGTTGTTATGGGATGCCAGATATACAGTCGTGCGTGTAAAATGGAGGGCATCCATAACCTAAAATCAGTGGTCTTTCCTTTTGTTACTCAGCTTTTGGTCAAAGAAAATGCAGGCAAAAATTGGGACAGTGCAGGAAATACTGCAAAGCTAATGAAGAGGTAAAAACGACATGTAGTTATCGTCGCGTCTGCTGCGTTCCAAGAAGTAAAGGCGACAGGACAAAAGTCTCCCACAAGGAAGTGCCTAAGACTTTTTCCACACCAGCATATGACTTTAGCCTAAGTCCTTTGGATTTCATTGTAACAGCACCACCCGATTCTTCCGACTTTGAAATGGCCATGATGCAAACAGAAAACGGAATGTTCGACCAGCTACTGGAAACCGCCACGTCTTCCCCACCAGTTCATCAAAGCTCATGACTTCCCCCTGATCCCCCATGAGCTGTCACCCACTCCTGTCCTCAGAGTGATGGGCCAAGGCGTGTAAAGTACTGAAAATACAACAGTGACACTCTGACCTCCATCAATGTGTAATTCTAGATTAAAAAACAACTGTGCAACGAAGTTCAAAAATTCCCAACACTGTAAATGATAAATTCCTCAGTACTGTTCTTGAAATGTTCAATTCTTTCCATGACAAATTTTAATTCATTTTTAGTGTCTCTTGTTTGCTGGTGCTCTTTGCACAACCTTAATTGCTTAGTTAAGTGTTCCAACACTAATCTTTCCATTTGTCCTTCTGTCTTCTTAACAAGTGGTTTGGGATACCAGAGGCGTCCCTTGAGTCAGTCTTGCCTCTTGATGGCAGCATATGTTGTCACAATTAAAATTTTAAATCCTTGCATTTATGAGCCCTGACCAGTGTGGCTCAGTAGGTTGGGCGTCTTCCCGCAAACCAAAAGGTGGCCGTTTGATTCCTAGTCGGGGCACACCCCCGGGTTGTGGGCCAGGTCGCGGATTGGGGGTGTGCAAGATGCAACCAGTTGGTGTTTCTCTCTCACATCGGTGTTTCTCTCCCTCTGTCTCTCTCCATCCCTTCCCCTCTCTCTAAAAATAAATAAATAAATAAACAAAATCTTTAAGGCCTTGCATTTGTGAGAGTAGCTTGTAGAACGCTAAAAGCTTTCTTGATAACAGCAGGCACCTCAGGTGAAAGCATCTATTTTACTACAAGCTTCAGCTCCAAAGCCCTACATTGTCACTCACCACAGGAAATGGTCTGGCCCGGGTATGAATGA
The DNA here is from genome assembly GCF_021234165.1 of Pteronotus mesoamericanus. Classification (NCBI taxonomy): domain Eukaryota; kingdom Metazoa; phylum Chordata; class Mammalia; order Chiroptera; family Mormoopidae; genus Pteronotus; species Pteronotus mesoamericanus. The sequence goes on along the minus strand of NW_026555105.1, from coordinate 20,645,666 downwards.
GCTCTAAGGCCTCCTTTTGCCCCAGTTGCTTCAAGGTTGGACTAGAAACTATTGAAAGGCTGGTTTCATAGGCACATTTCCTTGGGCAGGCCTTGATCACACACAGACATCCAAAGGGGGGCCTTTTAATTGTGGAAGAGGGATGGGCCATTTTGTCCACCTGGTTACTGAGAGCTTCATTTTGTCTCTGATGGCATCAAAATATCAAGTACAAATTGTTTTTTACAGAATAGTCATGGGAATGTAAAGTACAGCATGGGAAATATAGTCAATTACACTGTAATAACTTTGTATGGTGTCAGGTGGGTACTAGACTTATCAGGGGGGTTACTTTATAAATTATAAACACCTAACCACTATGCCATACACCTGAAACTCACATAAAATAATATTGAATGTCAACTGTAATTGAAAATTTTTTTAATTTAAAAATTAAATATCTTCACACCCCATGCCCTTTCGGAGAGATCCATCCACATAGCTCTCCCATACACCGTACTGCTGTAACCCCTTTCATCCTGCCCTTTCTGAGACACTGACCAACCCACCAGAGGACCTATTATCACAGTCTGTGAATTGCTGTGGAGCCACACTCTAGGCCATCCCTCCTTCTATGGAAAAGATTTCCTTGTTTGCTGTCAAATCTCAGGGTCACTTCTAAATCAGGCTCTAACACAGCACTTCCGGCTGGCGCCACCATATTACATAAGCTGCTTCACAAACCCACACTCTTGTGTTTTCCTCCTCTGTCCGCTAACCGTAAGGACTCCTTGTGACACCATCAACCGCCAAAAGGTGTCATGAACGACAGGCAATAAAGCAGGTCCGTAGGCATCTGAGCCACTTGTTCCTACAGTGTATTTTTTGCTTTCCGGGCCTTAAGTCTCAGTTTTGAACGGTATCATTTCCATCTAACGTTGGAATGCTTTTTGACAGGGGTCAGATAGTACTCAACTGATGGGGAATTCAAATCTCATGAATTTATTTTTTCAACTGATTATTAAAATTAATATTTTGATAATTGGAATATTTGAAGTCTTTAGAAGTCTGAATCTCTGGTCTGTGATTTCTGCTGGCCTTAATTCACTGTGCCTTATTGCCTTGCGTGTTTTGTGATTTGGGACTCTGATCTGTACATTTTCTTGGAACTTTATCTTAGTAAATTAATTGAGTCCTAACGTAAAGATCTACCTCTTCATTTACCTCTGTCAGACATGTTTGGCACTAATAGTCTGGGGCAACTTTAAGCTAAATTGTCAGCTGGATTTTTTTCTCAGGCCATCTATATGTTATGAGTTCAGGCTGAGACCATGCTAGAGCCAGCTTGTGGTTTTAAATTCTTAGTGGAGACTTCTTTTCTGCATACTGAGTACAAAGTTTCAAGACCAGGCAATTGCCCTTAAAACATGTGGAGAAGGAGGGCCGTTGTATCTGTTTTGTCCTTGCATAACATATGTAACACTATCAGGACGGAAATTTATGCAGGAGTCTCCTATCAGACGGGCAGTTGTTCAGGCCCTAGGGCACTGTCCCCTCTCCCCCGCCTCCGCCCACTCTCCTGGCCAAAGCCATGGAAACTGAAGCTCAAGTTCACCTGATTCAGCATATGCTTCAGTTGCTGTCTTCAGAAAAGCACATGGTTTCACTTGACCATCATATTCTTTACTCTTTCTACAAGGTCAAGGTTGCTTATGAAGTTTTTTCTTTTTTGGTGTAATTTAAATAAATTATTTTAGATGTTTTCAGTAGGAGGGTTAGTTTAGGTTTTTAGACCATTGCTCTGCTGGAGACAAAGGCCCAGAACCAATGCTGTTCTGTAGATTATAAATTCTGTTGTCATGAGAGGACCGGTGGCAGCACTGAGTCCAGGAGAAAAGAAGGTGATTGTCAAGGGATAAAATTGTCACTCAGTGTCTGAAACCAAAATGATGAAATGATCGCTTTCTTAAATAAAAGAGAGCCACGCTGGTCAGGCCTAGGCTCATTACACAGAGCGAGGAGCTGCACTTACATAGCTTTTGAAGGCAGCATCTTAGAGGAATGGTGTTGGTCCCAGATGTGGGGAGGGGTTGCTGACAGCTTGGAAGGGTGTACACCGAGGGGAATCCAGGGCCCACTGGCTGACTGTCAAGGCACATGTGGCTGTCACTGACAATTTGGTTTTCAGAAGTGTGTTCACCGAAGCAAGTTGCCACTGATGTAGGAGGAAGGTTTAAAACCATTCAAAGAATTTGCTTGTTTTCATGGCACTAGAACTGTCAGCCTTTTCCTAGGAATGTGAAGAGTTTTTATTCTCACAAGAGAAGAGAAATTTGGGGGGAATGTAATGAGGCAAATAACAGAGGAATTCCAAAAGATAATGGAGAAGGAGCAGCCCAAAAGTGAGGAAGAAAACAAAGAAGTCACAGAAGCCAACCAAGTTAAGGTTTTCAGGAAGGGAATGAACTATGGTTGAAAATACTTCCAAAAGGCAGAGTGAGATACCAGTGGAGCAATATCCATGAAACTTCCCAAAAGGAGCCCATTTGGTGACCTTGGCCAGAGCCAGTTCAATAAAACAATAAGCACAAAAACAAATTGTACCAAGTTGCAGGGAGGCACAGAAATAAAGAAAGGCAATTGGCAAGTGTAGGTACTTTCCTTTTGACAAAATTTGGAAGTAAAGATCAAGACGGAAAAAAGATATTAGTGGAGGGAAGACATAAAAAGTAAAATTAGAATGTTACCTTAAAAACTAGTGTTGGTTATCATTGGTGGCACAAACTTCCTATATTTTCAGGAATTAGAAGATCTTAATACTCATCAAAAAGAACAACATTCAATATTCCAGTTCCTTCCCCAATAGTCATCTAACTTGAAATTTTGACAAGACACCTTATTCTTTATTACAGTGGCCAGTTAGGAAGTTCTTCTGAGAGCTAAGGCATCTTTGTCTACCAGGTCTTCACCCACTGTCCTATGGATGTAGCCCACTAGTTCTGGTCCACCTCTGAACCCTACATGGCATGGATGAAGCCACGGCTCTGCCTAAGCCCTCAGCCTTCCTTCAATGGACTCAAGTACATTCATTCCCTCCCTATCTTCCCTGATTTGCATAGATTCTTTCTCTTCTTGTCATTCATATTTTACCTTTCTCTCTCACAGGACTGGATCCAGAAGAGGACAGATACCTCATCATGCAAGACTCACTCTCTGTGATTTGCAAGGGATGAAAGACAAGGGAGTCAAGTGCATGAATTTTAATGAGGGGTATTGACAGCAGGTTGAGTGAGTATGGTGATCACCAGCTCTCAGGATATTTTTTGGCCAGTGTTTCTCTCAGCTCCAGTCATTTTTTAACTCTGGGTTTAAAATGTTTATCCTCATGTAGGACTGGAGGCAGCATGGTTGATAATTTCTGCAATAGAGGTAGGAATGTTCAGTCCTTTTGCAAGAAGGTCTGCAGGTTCCCTTGTCACCCATGCATCGAAGGATGCGATGTTTACCTGGCCAAAAAAGCAAAAACAAAAATAACAAATACTTTATTTCCTCTTAGCAGTAACATAGACATGATGAGTCAGGGAGCGTAGTAAAACCTAAAGGGCTAAAACCGTAATGATACACCACTGTACACCTATTAGAATGACCAAACTCTAGAACACTGTAAACACCAAATGCTGGCAAGAATGTGAAGCAACTGGAACTCTCATATGTTCCTGGTGGGAATGGAAAGTGGTACAGGCACTTTGGAAGGTGGTTTGGTGGTTTCTTGCAAAACTAGACATACCCTTACCGAACAAACCAACAATTGCATTCCTTGGTATTTACCCAAAGGACTTGAGAGCTGATGTCCACACAAAAGTCTGCACACAGATGTTTACAGTAGCTTTGCTCGTAATTCCCAAAATTTGGAAGCCACCAAGATGTCCTTCAGTAGATAAATGGATAAACTCTGGTACCTCCAGACAATGGAATATTATTCAGCACTAAAAAGAAATAATCTATCAAGTCCCAAACAGACACGGAGGAAGCTTAAATGCAATTACTAAGTGAAAGAAGCCAGTCTGAAAAGGCCACATACTATATGATTCCAACTATATAGTATTCCGGAAAAGGAAAAACTATGGAGATAATAAAAAGATCAGCTGTCGTCGTGGGTTGGGGTGGGGGAGAGATGAATATGTAGAGCACAGAGGATTTGTGTAGCAGTGAAGATACTCTCCATGATGTTACAATCATGGATTCATGCCATTATACATTTGTCCAAACCCATAGATTGTACAAGACCAAGAGCAAGCCATAATGTAAACAATGGGCTTGGAATGATTGAGTGATTATGATGTGTTGAGGTAGGTTTATCAATTGTACCAAACCTACACTCTAGTGGGAGATGTTGATAATAGGGGAGGCTATTGAGTAGGAGGAGAAAGTACATGAGAAGTCTTCTGTGCCTTCCTCTCAATTTTGTTATGAACCTAAAACCAGTCTGAAAAGATAGTATCTTCTTAAAAAAGGAATCCCTTAAAAATAAATTACACTGCTATGAACATTTATCTACAATTTTGACACTAAATTTTTCATTTCTCTGGAATAAATGACCAAGAGTTCAGTGCATTTTCTGGGTAGTATTGTGGGTGTGTGTGTGTGTGTGTGGGTGTGTGTGTGTGTGTAGAAACCACCAATCGATTTCCCAGAGTGGTTGTATCATTTAACATTCTCACCAGCAATGTATAAAAGATCCAGTTTCTCTGCATCCTTGCCAACATTTGGTGGTGTTGTTATTTTCAATCTTAGTTATCCTAATAAGCATGTAGTCAAATCTCATTGTGGCCTTAATTTGCATTTCTTTAATTACAATGGTATTGAACATCTTTTCGTGTGCTCATTTGCCTTCTGTATATCTTCTTCAATGAAATGTCTTTTCATGACCTTTTCCTAATTGGATTGTTTGTGAGTTATGAGTTGCTCCTATAGTCTAGATACAAGTCTTTTGTCAAATAAGTGGTTTGCAAATATTTCTCCCAGTCTATAGTTTGTCTTTTCATCTATTCTTTTCATTGGGCCTCTTTTAGAGTGAAAGTTTTAAATTTTGATTAAGTCCAATTAATGGGTTTTTTCTTTTATGAATTATACTTTTCACATCTAAGGGCTTTTTACCTAGCCCTATACCTGAAAGTTTTTTTTCTATGTTTTCTTTTAGAATATTTAAATCTATGGTCTATTTTGATATAATTTTTTATAAGTTTTGTTGTTTAAATTGAGGTGTTTGTGGTTTTTTGTTTGTGTGTGTGTGTTTGTTTAATTTGTTTGTTTGTTTTGCCTACAAATCCCAATTGCTCCAGCACCACTTATTTAAAAGAACATCTTTCTTCCATTGAATTGCTTTGGGCAGTTTGGGTTGTACTTGTGTGGGGCTGTCTTTAGGTTTCCTGTCCCTTCCACCAATACCACCTTGTCTTGATTAGTTTAGTTAAATAAATCTTGAAATGTGTTAGAATGATTCCTCTAACTTTATTCTTCTTTTCAAAACAATAAATAAATAAATGTGTGAGGTGATGGGTGTGTTAATTAACCAGAGAGGGGAATTTTCACAATGTATATGTATATCAAATCATGAAAATGGCCACTTTAACTATGTTACACTTTTATATGTCAATAAAGCTCAAATTAATTAATTAAAATACAAATAAATAACTTACAGAGTTATAGAGTGTTTAATAGAACAGGATCTGAGATCAAGACTCTAGGTTCAAATCCCAGCTCCTGCTTTATTTGTAGTGTAAACAAATTTCTGTATTGTCCCTACTCTTTTCTCATCTGTGTGAACAATAGTAGTTCCTGACTCTTAGGTCAATCTTTTAAGCCCAAACTTCTGACCCTGGCAATCAAGAGCCTGATAGTCATTCCACAAATGGTTATCAGCTCCCAATCTTCACTAGAATTTGTCCTTGGTGCTGGGCACGTAGGGTCTCCTATATCCAAACAGGCTTAATACAAAATCTAACGTACATGTGCACACACGCAATGATATCCTAAGTCCTTGCATTGAATAAAAGGGATCTTTATTTTATTTTGCACAGAGAGCATATGTTGCCTAAGCAAGGATGAGGAGAGATAAGGAGAAAATATTTGTATTCCTGTGGACCTTGGATAAGAATCAAAGATGAATTCTTCATCTAAGTATCAATTATAACTTAGATTATGGGTACTGGTGTACAGAACAGAGGCTGAATTGAGCTTTATCTACACCAGCAGACTTGTGTACACATCCCAAAAAATGTCCAGGGCAGTGCCCAGTCTACTCTGCTTTGGGGTCATACTACTTCTATAACTGTCAGGCTAAACTCCCACCCAGACAGGCTTGCTATTTACTGCCAACGTTTCTACCCACTTTCATCACCCCTCAGCTTATGAGGAAGAAAAGAGATATTCAAGGAAGCCTTGCTGCAACAAATACCATGCCCTTTCCTTCACATACCCTGGACGTGAGGTCCTTTCCCATCTTCCCTGAGAAGGAAGACCAGTGTGAGATTTGTTTCCAAGAGAAGGGTGTGCAGAAGTGCACAGCTGAGATGGAGGAGCAGGCCTCAAACCTTCCAACCTTCCCCCTGGGGAATGGCCGTGGCTTCCACAAAAAGGGGATTCAAAGGCACTCAGCCTAACCCCAAAGCTTTTGTCAGGGGCTTTGCAGCTCCTAACACCTGCCTTCCTGTCGACCCCATATTGATCCGCATCAACGCTCACTGTTATTACCCATATTGACTTAATATCATCTTCAGTATTCCCTCAGAGAAAACCTGCTTAATCTCAGCATTATCTTGAACCTACTTATGAACATAGGCCACTTTTCCTCCTTGGGCCTCAGTCTCCCCATCTGTGACATGGGAAGACAAGGGATAGTTGCCTAGATCAAAGATTCTCAGAGTTTGAGGGCTATCAGGAATGAAAAAAGTCTAGAAGGGAAATTAGGGGATGGGGTCTTATCTCCCAAAGGAACAATTGAGGGAATTCTCAAAATTTCACATGCCTGGGCCCCAAGTTCAGAGATTCAGACACAGGGTTAAATGTCTTCTGAAAGCTTACCATGTCTCAGTGGTGAGTTCCAAGCCCTTTCTCACCTCATCATTACATCACCTGCCAGAGCTGTCTCTGTGTGCCCTGTGTGAAACGTGCGAGATTCATAATAAATGTTGCTGGCCAAGTGAATAGGTAGGCCCTCGTATGAATTAACTTGGTGAGGGTATGAACGGCTATGTGTGGAGAGGTTAACACCAGGCCTCAGGTATTGAAGAACCTTTAGACTCTCCTTGGACACCTCCCACGCTGTGAAATCCATGTTTTAAAAGCAAACTGATGAGTAAGAACCAACTTGAGCAAGGCCCAGGAGCTGCTCTGCGTCTTTCCTCACGGAGCCAGCCAGAGCCAGTATACCTGAGGCTGGGGCCCTCCGATCCCTGCAGCCCAGGAAGGGTCCCACCCCGATTCATGCCTGATACATTCGCCACTTGTACCCACTCCCCAATCCACTCATGCTCTCAGACATGAATTCATCGTCCATCTCTTCACTCACTCAAGAAACACTCTCTAAATAGCATCTGTGCCAAGCACGGGCCGTGACATCAGGCATGTGGATGTAAATAAGATGCCTGCTATGTGAGTATCTGGGGGATTAGTGGGAAGCGATCAGTGCCTGAAATAATTACACAATAACTTGATCTGAGCCATACCTTCTTAAGAATGATACTTGGTGAAGCCAGTCAGAACTCACTTTGAATCCCTGCTCTATCTTACTGTTGTGTGACCTTGGCTAATTATACCACCTCTCTAGATCTCAGTTGCTTCATCAATAAGAATGGGATAATACGAGGGCTGTTGTAAAAATGGAATGATTTCAGGCCTAAACACCACGCACAGTGCCTGACACACAAGTGTCCATGAGAACTGTTATTGCAATTTTAAAAAATAGGGAGCTTATGTGAAGGCTTTCATGGGTATGGGCATTGGCTGGGCTTTGAAGGGTAAGAAGGAGTCCGTCACAGGGATGAGCCAAGGCGGAGGAGGACCATGAATAATGACAATGGTAAGGGCAGGAAGGGGTGGTCAGAAGGTCGGTGTAGCTGAAGAGAAAGTCTGTGAGTGGCAGTCATGGGAGATAAGCAGAGAGCAACAGGGTCAGTTGAGCTTCCTAGAAAGAATCCCTCTGATAACAGAGACTAATGCAAAGGAAATCTGGAGGCGGGGAGGCCGGTGAGGAAGTATTCTGGTCTCGCCCAGGGCCTCAGGCACAGGTAGCAACAGCCTGAGGGGCCCCAGGCGCAGACAGGCACTGAGGCTGAAAGCACAGGTTACCCGTATCTTGCCTCTGACATGGGTTTGGGGATGGGTTGTGAGCCAGGGCAGGACCCAGATTCCTGGCACAGCCCTAACATCTGTGGGTCCTGGGGCAAGTACAAATGGAGGCTCATACATTATATGTCTGAATATTTAACAGCTGTGAATACAGAACTAATAAACTAACAAGCTAACACACAAGATAAATAAGATATATCCTAATCACCCTTAATGAAATATCCTTTCACAATCGCCCAAAGGGTCAGGTCTGAATTTATGTTTGTTGGATTCTTCAGAGTTCCATGCAGGAACGTGGAAGCCCGAGGGGGCTGGCGCAGCCCCAGCCTGCCTCTCCTCGCGCCCATGCCCAGCTCTACCCCAGGCAGCGAGGAGTTTCGTAGGCACAGACAGGGACACGCCAGCCTGACCATCCAAGCTCTGCCACAGCCCCTGACACCCCTCCTGCCTAGGAATGCACACTCAGTGAGCCCACCCTCCAGGGGCGGGCCTCAGAAAGGCCTCCCACAGTCCCTGGAAGCAGGCACTAGGATTCTTTGGGCAGGAAATTGCAGGTCCCAGCTATTCAAAGCATAATCTACAAAGTGGGGTGGGGATGTAGGGAGGCCACATTTTCTAGGGGAATAAAATATCTTCCTTGCCCCCATCAACCCCTCACCACATGGGAAGAGACTCAGCCAGGGGAAGCCTAGGATTAAATCAGGATTCTTCAATCAGGATTAAAGAAGGAGGGTGGTTCTCTTCCCAGAGCCTGAGGGTGGAAATAGTGATATGAGAACAAATTATCTGCATAGATCAGAGTGAATTCCTTCTATCTGTCTCTGTGTCCTGCACCGTGCTCTATAGAACACTGTTCCTGACCTCGCTGCATAGAACACAGTGTTGTCCTCTTGCGTTGGATAAATAAAGTCTAGAGAATGGGGTTTAAGATAACAATGCCTGGGAAGATACCTCTAGAATCCCCTATATTCCCAATCAGAATTCTTGAACATTCCCCATGGGTGAGCCTTCTCCCAGGCTAAGTTATAGTTCAAATGCAACAGGCTTCTCTGTCCCTCAGAGACTAACACAATTGGAAGACGCACAGCACATATTCCTTAAATGCTTGAATAAATCAATGAGCAAGAGCAACGACTAGCATTTATTGAGAGCTTACTATGTGCTGGGCACTATGCTCTACATGTTCCCATTTCATTCTTACCCCATCCTGAGACAGAGCCTATTATTCCAGTTTTGCAAATAGGGAGGCTGGCGTTCTGAGAAGTGTATGTACATACAGTCTGACAGTGGTGAGTGGCAGAGCCAAGGTGACTGAATGAATAACTGAATCCATGAAAGAATGTAGAAAATGAATAATAAATTCATTTATAAATTAGTAAATTCATGTATTTTATCTTTTTTTAGTACTTGGAAACTTTCTGATCCTTGGAAGTGTGAGCTCTTGAGCTTCAAAAGGCATCTCAGTCAACTTACCCAGAAACCCAAGGGTTTGGGCTCTACTCAGTCCCTGTTCACCCTTAATCCAATCACCCCCAAGGTAAACCAAAGCTCCCGGCCCAAGAGTTCTCCCACTCTCTAGGCATCAGCTGTGCCTTTCAAGCTCAGCTTTTCACGTGTGCTTCTCAGTCCACTCCTGACCCAATAGCCTTTCCTGCAGCTGGAGGATGAGGAACTATCTTCAAGACTGTAACCATCAGTCCATTGCTGTGGCCCAGCCTCAGGGATTTCTCTCTGCTACCAATTAACCCTTATCTTGCCATCTCCTCGCCCTCAATCCTTCTGGAGCATCATTCCTCATGATTGACAGGCACAAGATCTGTGAGTTTTAGTGGGATGTGGAAACTAAGAAACTTGAAGCAAAGTCATTTCTAGCCATGATTTCCTCTTATCTTGCAACTCAGTGGCCAGGTCTGGCCTTATGTTTTACTTGTCTAGTAGGCCGAGGAGTGGTCCAGGGGAGTATTCCATCGATTGTTACTGGTTCGATTGTTAAGTAACGGCTAAGGACACAGCACCGTTTACGATTTGAGCAGCGTATGACGTTCTCTTCATCATTTTTGCACACCAACCGGCATTGTCCATTCATCCAACAGGATACTATTGAGTATAGGAACAACCATGTTAGTATCCCTCAGGGTGGGAAGGGGGGAGATAAGAGGAAGCAAAAAAGGAGCAGGGAGACAGGGGAGAGAGAGAAGATTGAGTCAGTAATGCTGGAGCCAGTCCCAGGAAAAGAGAGAAGAAACCTTGAGAAGGAAAAGACTGAGACAATTGTTCCAAAATTGTGAACACCAAGGCTTTTTAAAAAGCTTTTTTCAGATGTCCCACCTTTCTGTCTTCCTATCCCCCAACCTCCTACTTCTAAGTTTAGGCTTAATTGCTACCATTGAAACTCAAACCTAATGAAGCTTAGGAATAATGGGGAAAGAACAAACAACACCCTATAATATAAGGAGATGACGGGGACTCAGCCACATTTCAACAGAGCAGCCGCTTTATCAATAGCTGGGCCCTATCTAACTTAAGCCCAACAAACCCCAGCTCCAGCTCCAGCCCAATCTCTAATTCTCCTTAACCCCATATTCACCTAATTCAAATTCAAAGGCCTCTCCAGTCTTAATTAGAACTCCCAGCCTCACCCAGCTCAATGCCCCTTGAGCCCCAACTCCAAGCCAAACCCAAATCTAATCAAATCACCAACCTTAGTTCTGAGCAGTAGTCCCTCACCAAACTGAACCTCTAATAAACACCCCGAAGCATCCACTATCAACCCCCAGCTTCAGCCAAACCCCCAACCTAATCCCCAACACCAGCTTCACTCACCCAAAATCCCATCCCCTCTCCAGCCCACCCCAAACCATCAATGAAGCCCAGCTCCTCACCTCCAGCTCATCCAAATCCTCCCTCCCTCACTCTGACCCTAAGGTCTTTCTCTCTCCTCACAATTCACCCCCAGACTTCAATCTTATCTCCCAAGGCCCTCAAAAGCCCCCAACCGTTACCCCTAAGAACCCAAACTTTACCCCTAAGTCCACTCCCAAGATCCCACCAGAACACTATCCTGCCCTCAAGGGCCCGATGCTCCAAACATCTTCCATCCCACCACCTTGGCAAGTAAGCACCAGGGAGAGATGTGGACATGGGGTGATTATGGGAAAACCTCCCAAAGCCACGTGAAATGGGGAAAAGCTTCAGATGCTGCCCAGAGCGAGGAGGAAAGGGGAGAGGAGACGTTCGTGACTGGGATCCCAGATACTTGAGAGACCGGAGTTACCTGACATCACCGGTTCAATGGCCAGAAGAATGGCAAGCATCAAGAATAGAGGCTTCATGGCTGGCAGGTCACTGAAGAAGGTGGCTGTGTTGCCAGGGATAGAAACAGAGCTCTCCGCAGTCGGGATGAGCCTTGCTTTTATTGGCAGGGCTGTGGGCAGTGAAGTATAGCAGGCGAGGATTTATATGAGCTCAGCCAGGCCAAAGGACAGTGTGTAGCAGATGAGGCAGCAAAGCTTAAGACAAGTGTGTGGGAGACTGGCCAGCACTCGGGCCCAAGGGGCCTTCCCTCCTGGTAAGGAGACAGGCGGATTAAAGCCATTTAGCTTTTTGAGAATGACAAGCAAATGATTTAATTAATACATAAACATATATAAAGAAACATTTAATTTAAGAAACAAAAAAACACATGTATCCTTTCTGAACCTTGAGCTTGTCAACCAACTCCCAGTTCAGGAAATTTGTTCTTCCTGCAAAGTTCCTCCTTCAGACCCTCCCATGGCTGGCTTCTGCTCACCATTCAGTCTCATCCCAAATGTCACCTCCTTGGACAGGCTTTTTCTGGTCGCCCTAGACAGTGGTACTCCCAGCTGCAGTCACTCTGTATCATAATAAACTATCCTGTGACCTGCACAGATTTTTTAGTTCTTTCTAAATTTAATTTTACATGTTTAGTCTTTAGATGTTTGTCTCCCATTAGAATGTCAGACCTTTGCATTGGAACCCCAGTGCCCATCACATCAGCTGGTGTAATTAAATGTAATTAGAATATAATTAAAATAGTAATTCAATTATTTTAACAAATATTTTCCCCCAAACAATAATTCCAAAAGGCAGACTTTGGTTTCTTTCTTTCTTCCTTTCTTTCTTTCTTTCTTTCTTTCTTTCTTTCTTTCTTTCTTTCTTTCTTTCTTTCTTTCTTTTCTTTCTTGTCTGGACAATCAGTTACCTGCAGCAGCTTCACTATTCAGCAGGAGCAAGAATCATTCTGGCTGGATGCTCCGCCATTGTCAACAGGCAGCTTCATTTGATGACCCAGGAGAGCTGCTCCATTTCTCACCATCGAGTCCCCATTGCAGCCATCGGGGGAGGAGAAAGAAGGAAATGAAGTGCACACCTTGCCCTCCCGAGGACCCCACTCAGAACCCGCACACATTGCTTCCACTCCAGGCCGTTTGCTAGGGCTCATCTGGAGGGCCATGCCTAGCTGCAAGGTAGGCTGGAAATATTTTCTTTATTCTGGGTAGCCATGGCTAGCTGAAATCCAGGGGTGATCTTACTAAGAAGAGGAAGACAGCCCCTGAAGGACAGCTAGAAGTCTCTGACACATCTGGGACAGTGCAGGTACTTAGGAAGTACGTGCAGGCTGGATAAGTAACATACATTTAGTAAGGCTAAGAGAAGTGATCTAACGGGGAGGCAACCCAAGTCCTTCCAGAGTGTAGAGAAAGCACGTGAACTGTGCCCCTTCAGCTGAACTTCTGAAGGAGCTGACTAAGGGCTGGGCCTCGGGCAGAACTTAAGAGACTTTGAGGGAAGACAAAGAAAGAAGAGAATTCTAGAACCCTAAAGTACTAGGATTAGAGAATAGGTTTTGGTATCACACAGATTTGGATTTGAGTGTTGGCCCCGACACTTAGTAACTATTGATCTTGAATAAGGCAAATTTTTTGAGCGTCCTATGATAAAATACATATCATAATTGTACCTGATTTAATAAAATGGGATAATTTCTGTAAATTGCTTAGTACCTGACACATAGCTGGTGCTGAATACTTATGAATTATTATTGTTGTTTTTCATTTTTGTTATTGTCATCCTCGTATTTATCATTACCTTCAGAACAATTCTTGGAAGTGGAAATCATAAACCTTCAACTCACATATGATAAAACTAAGACTTAGGTGAAGCAAACTGCTCAAGAGCTTCCTGGCAGGGAGAAGAATGGAGAATAGAAAGCAGATTTCCACAGAGGAAGGTCAGGAGAATGGTCAGTAAACAGCTGTAGCTGTGACTATTTGCGACAGAAGGGGGAGACATCGAGGCAGGTGAGGCAGACAGCAAATCCTCAAGGGAGGAGGGGGCATCAACGCTTGCTCAGGCTTTGGAGTCCATCCTGTAAGAAACTGGGAGTACAGGAAGTTCTTGTAGAGGGAACCCTGGTGGCCAGATTTTTATTTTTACCTCGAAAAATCACTCTGATCGCTGGTGCTGAAGATAATTACCGGGGCAGAGGCACGTGAGAGAAGATGGTTAGTAAGGAGGCTGTTTCTCTCGCGGGAGATATTGCAGGGCCTGCTTTGTAGCTGAGAGAGCATATGAAAAGAATGTGAGAGAAGAAAAGCATCGCTAAAAGCTGGGCCCCTCAGAAGGGAGCCCTCCCCAGGCTGTGGAAAGGAGCCCTAGTAACCAGCTAATGAGCGTTGACTCTCTGCTAGGTTTAGTGACAAGTATTCCACAGTATAGTCTCCTTTTATCCTCACGACCAGAAAGCGTTTTCTTTCCCCCATTGTACTGATTTGAAAACGGAAGTTCTGAAGTTAACCTTTTGCCCAGATGACCACACGCGGAATCCAGGATTTGAGCCCAGGTCTGACTGGCTCCCAGTTATGGCACTTCTACTCACAGCTCTGTCTCCTATGTTTCTTCAGACTTGGGACGGCAGGGCCCCAGCAGCGTGAGGAAGGCAGCCTGAAGGAAGCCTCTGGGGATTCTTGCCTACGAAAATTTGAGGGGTCTCTACAAAGAGAAGGGGGTGGTAAGACTAGAGTAACACTGTTTGGTGCCCTTCGTTATTTTATAACAGCTTTATTGAAGTATAATTTACATGCCATAAAACCCACTCATTAAGTGTATAATGCAATGAGTTTTAGTAAACCTACAGAGTTGCACCACCACCATTACAGTCTAATCTTGGAACATTCCCATCACCCCAAAAGTATCCCCCGTACAAGTTTGTAGTCACTACCCATTCCCACTCCTCGCTGTAATGAAACCAATGTTTATGATAACACCATCGACTATGCACTGACCATTGTCTGGGGTTAATCCTCACAAGGAGATATGTATGACTAACGAGGAAACCGTGGCTCAGAAATGACTGACCCAGGGTCACTGATGGGGGTCAGGATTCAAACCCAGGACTCTCTGGGCCCAGACCAAGGAGAAGGTTCGGAGGAAATGTGTTTGTTAAGATGGGAGAGATGTAACATTATTGAAGCTGAGGAGAAATACATTGTATAATTGGAGATAGTGAAAATAAAAAAGAGGGAGGGGCTTATTGATAGAGTAAAATCCAAGGGGAGCAGAGGAAGTGGAGTCCAAGAATTACATGGAAACACTGGACTTTTGAAAATAAAAAAGAGGGAGCAGAGAGAGCTCCCTTTGAGAGGAAGGGGGTTTTGTAGAATGACTGCATAGTGCTGTCCTTAAAGCCTCAAGCTTTTATGTCAAACAGAACTGAATTCAAATCCTGCCTCTGTTACTTACGTGGCTGCTGTAGATATTTATTTGTTTTGTTTCATTTTGTTTTGTTGTCTGTCTACCACCTGTGCCCACCTTCCCATTTTGGGGAAGTCCCCTCACCACAGCCTTGGGGAGTGGCAGTGCCAGCTCCTAAAGTTCAAACACCAGCACTTATTTTCCCGCCTCTCTTGCAGCTGGGATGTGAGCACATGACAGAGCCTCAGCCAATCAGATGCCCTCCTGTTTTTTGAATCAGGGGCCTATGATTCCAGGAAGCAGGAACGTGGAGGGTTTATTTCAGCAAAAGAACCCACAGCGGCATCCAGTGTCCAGGGACAGCAGAGAAGCCGAGCAAGCAGGAGCGGCGCTCAGGGTCCCAAGCAGTGGGGTTCAGTGGGAGCTGTATCCGCCCTGAGCTGGGTCTTAGGGCGATTTTTCACGCTGGCTCTACCCACCCCACCTCTCAACCCATTTTTTAAAGCCTAACTATGCATTCCCTGAGCTTCCAAACGGCCAACAGGTTTGTTTGCTAAGAACTCAAATTGATACAGTGACCACGGCCAAGTTGTTTAATTTGGGGGATAATAATAATATCTGCCTCATGATTTCTTATGACCTTTAAGTGAAAACAAAATGTCTGTCCTATGATTGGCACAGTGCCTGGCTGGTAGTCACTGCTCAATTCACTTGAGTTACACTTTCTTTGTTTTAAAGGGTGAGTGAAGGGAATGGGAACCTTGATTGGGTTCAGCCTCTACTGTCTCAGTGAAAGTGGAACTAAGTTCCTCTGTTGGGTCAGGGGGATGGGGCTTGGAGAAAATGGACAGTCTAGAAAAGCCACTATGGGTGACACAAGAGAATCACCAGACACAGATCTGAGAGGGCGGAACCTGTGATTGGGGCTGGATGGCCCAATTAGATACCTGATCGCGTGTGTGCTCAGGGCCCCAGCAAGGGGTGGGTCAAAGCTAAAATCAGAAAAATCCCAAGAACCCATTTTAATTTCAGCCTACAAGAATGTTTTGTATCATTTCACAGCTGAAATTTTATTTCAGAATTGAGTGTTGTTTTATTTTGAATTCTGCTGGGGTAAGACCATGAACCTCTCTGTGTGAAAGTCACTGACTCAAGGTGTTTCTGAGGACTGCTGATCAGGATGAGGGAGCTTGGGGGGCACTGCCCAGCAGTGCCATGGAGGTGCCAGGTGTTTGGTTTGGTCCAGGGTTGGGGGAGCCACGTGTCCTCAGCTATGTCATGCAGCGTCTGCAGGACTCAGCATCGAATGAGACAACATAGCAGAATGTTAGCAGGCTTGTATTTTGAAGTTAGTCTCCTACCTTTGTTACTTTGGAAAATTTAATTAACTCTGAGCCTGTTTCCTCAGGTATATTATGGGGGTAATTATAGTACTTCCTTCATAAGGTTGCTAATGAGGGTTCTCTGACTAAATACACAGGAAGCACTTAGAACAACCCCGGACACAGAGTGACTGCAATTCAAGTGTTTGCTGCTGTTACTGCAACAGACCCCACAAAAGTGGAGATTTCAGGCCCTTTCTAACTACAACTCTTTGCAATATTTCATAAGCCCTTTTACATAATCCTTATATCCACAGATTGCCCAAGAAGTGAGAAATGCCCTTGACTGAGATAAGGGAAAATTGAAAAAGATGGTTTAATTGCTACAGAACATTTATGTTTCAGTGCCTGGGTTTATATTTGCATATGTGTAAATTGTTGCACATTTGTATATGCTCAAATTTTGTGCATTTTTTGTATATTTTGTGTATATGTGTTATTTGTAGTATTTTGTGTATGTATTTGTATGTATATGTGTAAGTATGTTTATACTTGCATGTAGCTGTGTATAGACATGTATTAGTGCATGGGTATGTGTCTGCATATTTTTGAGTACATAGTTATATGTGTTTTTGTCCTTAGATCATCAAATGCCACAACCTGGAGTTCTGTCCAGTTCAGTTCCTTTGTTTCCCTCGAGTCCCTACATTCTATGACTCTGGAACAAGTTAGTTGTGTGCTGATTTTTCTGTTATGCGGGGAGATCTGGCCCAAAGCTAAGGGAAGCACCCGAAGGGGAGCAGGGAGCAGGGAACAGGAGCTGCTAAGGTGGCCAGTAAGCAGAAGCCGCAGTGTTAGAGGAGGCCAAGAGACAGGGAAAGCGGCAGGCTTTGGTCTGAGAGCCAGGTTGTACCCTCGTTATTATCTCCTGAGACCCACAAAGACTGGAAGAGACTGTAACCTCCGCCTTTGTAATGCCTCCTACGTGGGTACAGCCAGGCCTGGCCAGTTCTCTAACACCAACAGCATCCACCCCCTGAAAACTGTGCAGTTGCATTTTTAAGTTCCTAAGGGGCCGCTCACTCTCTGCAGTGTGAACTCCACAGTGGGGTCAGAAACTGGGTGTCAGGTTCCCAGGTGGCCCCACCCAGGCCAGGTAATTTTAATTTTTTAAATAAAATTTATTGGGGTAACATCAGTTAATGATGATTTAATGTCATGCATATGGCTTTTTAAAAATATTTTTATATTAGATTCAGGTGTACAGCAGAGTGATACGACATTTATATACTTCTTGAAGTGATCACTCTGATAAGTTTAGTACCTGTGTGACACCATACATAGTTATTATAATATTATTGACTATATTCCCTAAACAATACTTTACATCCTCTATTTTGTAACTACCCATTTGTACTTCTAAATCCCTTCACCTTTTTCATTCGTTCCTCCTACCCCTTCCTATCTGGCAACCATTAAGATATTTTCTATATTTATTAACTTGTTTCTGTTTTTTTTTGTTCCTTTATTTCTTTTTAAGATACCATGTATTAGTGAAATCATATGATATTTGTCTTTCTCTGTCTGACTTACTTTATTCAGCATGATACCTTCTCGGTCCATCCATGTTGTTGCAGATGGCAAGAGTTCATTCTTTTTCATTGCTGAGTAATATTCTATTGTATATATGCACCACTTCTTCCTTATTCATTTATCTATTGATGGTCACTTAGGACTCAGCTCCCCCACTACCTCAGGCAATCCCCATACTATTATTCATGTCCAAGGGTCATGTGTAGGTCTTTGGCTACTCCATTTTGTTTACCATTATTTTACATCCCCTTGGCTATTCTGTAACTACCTATTTGTACTTCTTAATCACCTCCCCTCTTCACCCACTCCCCCATACATCCCTCCCATCTCACAACCATTGAAATGTTCTCCATATTCATGATTCTGTCTCTCTCCTTCTTATTTGCTTAATTTGTTTTTTAGATTCAATTATTGATAGATATGCATTTACTGGCATTATATTGTTCATTGTTTTGATCTTTTCTTAAAAATGTCCCTTTAACATTTCATATAATAATGGTTTGGTGATGATGAATTCCTTTAGTTTTTCTTGTCTAGGAAGCTCTTTATCTGCCTTTTGACTCTAAATGATAGCTTTGCTGGGTAAAGCAATTTTGGCTGTAGGTCCTTGCTCTTCATGACTTTGACTTTTTCTTGCCAATCCCTTCTTGCCTGCACAATTTCTTTTGAGAAATCAGCTGACATTCCTATGGGAATTTCCCCGTAGGTAACTGGCTGCTTTTCTCTTGCTGCTTTTAAGATTCTTTATCTTTAACCTTTAGCTTTTTAATTATGATGTGTCTTGGAGTGGGCCTCTTTGCATCCATCTTGTTGGGGACTGTCTGTGCTTCCTGGACTTGCATGTCTATTTCCTTCACCAAAGTAGGGAAGTTTTCTTTCATTATTTTTTCAAACAGATTTCCAATTTCTTGCTCTTTCTCTTCTCCTTTTGGCACCCTTATGAGGTAAATGTTGGACCTCTTGAAGTTGTCCCAGAGGCTTCTTACACTATCCTCATTGTTTTGGATTCTTTTTTCTTGTTGTTGTTCTGAATGGTTGCTTCTTGCTTCCTTATGTTTCAAATCATTGATTTTATTCTTGGCTTCATCTACACTACTGTTGTTTCCCTGTAAATTGTTCTTTATTTCAGTTAGTGTTTCCTTTACTCCTGACTGGATCTTTTTTCTGCTGTTGAGGTCCTCACTAAGTTTCTTGAGCATTCTTATAACCAGTGTTTTGAACTCTGCATCTGATAGATCGCTTATTTACATTTTATTTAGTTCTTTTTCTGGAGTTTTGATCTGTTCCTCCATTTGGGCCATATTTCTTTGTATCCTCATTTTGTCAGCCTTCCTATGTTTGTTTCTATGTATTAGGTAGAGCTGCTATGACTCTTTGTCTTGATAGTGAGGGCCTAGTGGCACAGCCTTCCCTATCACCCAAGCTGGGTACTCTAGGTGTACTCTTCATGTGCACTGAGTACACCCTCCTCTTGTAGTTCAGCCTTGTTTTCCATTGGAGGTCAATGGAAGAGATTTACCCATGCCAGTCAGCTGCAAGGATTGGCTATGACCATGGATCACCAATCTCCACCCTCTGTGGAAGATCAGCTGCATGGGGGCAGGGTGGTGGTGTTGCTACATGGTCTGTAGCTGTCCACTGGGTGCACAGGTTCTGGGGTTTCCTGGGTGGTACAGGCCAAGGTCAGTCCTGACTTGTGTTTTGCCCAGGACCACCCTGCCCGAGCTATAAAGCAATATGAGACAGTTGCTACTTGTGCTGGGCTTGGAGATTCCCAAGTGAAACCAAGCTGTGAATCTAGGCCGGTTGTTACTAGTGCTGGGTCTGGGGCCACACAGCAAAAGGTGTGGGGGGTGGGGGGCTCACTGAGGCCAGCTGTTGCTTTTTTGAGAGGACATAGGTGTGAAGCACGAATCAAGACCAGCCAGTCATACGGAAAAGCAGCTTTGGTGGGCCCATAAATTGGGTAGGGTGGAGTCTCTGGGGATCTCCAGGGCAGGGCAAACAGTGTAAGCCAGGTTGATGGAGTCTCAGATATGGCACCTACCTGCTGGTTTTGTGACTCTGTGGGGGAGGGTTCAGAAAAGGGATAATGGCCTTGCCCGCCTTTCCGTCTGGGAGAAAGCTGTTCCCCAGCTCTTATCTTGATGCCAGACACTTTGGTTTCTCCCTATATGCCACTGGTGCCTTTCAAGCTGCTACCCTGGTACTGGAGCTTAGAGGGAGTGAATCTGGGTAAGTCATGTATGGGTTCTTTAAGAGGGACTGCTTGGGACTTCAGCAGTTCTTCCACCAACTTAATGTTCACTAGTTTTTGCAACCAGAAATTATGAGGATTTATCTTCCTGGTACTGGAACCCTGCTCTGGGAGGCTTGATGTGAGCTGGGATGCCTTGCTCCTGAGATATCCCTCCTGAATTTTTATCTACCACAAATGGATATGGGCACAGCCCATTCTGCATCTCTGCCCCTCCTACCAGCCTGGATGGATGTGATTTCTTTAATTCCATAGTTGTCACACTTCCATTCAACTCGATTTCTGATGGTTCTGAGTGATGGTTGTTCTATATTTTAATTGTGATTTTGATGTGGGTATGCGAGGAGGTGTGCCGTGTTTACTTATGCCGCCATCTTGACCAGAAGTCCACCCTATGTCTTTTGATTAGAGTACTTAATTCATTTACATTTAAAGTAATTTCTGATAGATACAGGAAGTGTTGGAGGAAAGTTTCATAAAGCCTTATATGTCAGACAATGGTAAAGTGGGAGCATTTGGGAAAGAGACCTGCTTGAGTGGGAAAGTAACATTCTTGGACTTTAAATATCCATGGAGTTAGCAAGTCTGTACTACATTCCCACTCTGCTCCAGGAACCAAGGGTGGGATGGTGAGCAGAGCTGACAATGATCCTGCTGTCATGAAACTCAATCTCTGCTGGGCAGAGGGACAACAAATAAGTAAATTAACAAAATAATTACTGATTTTTGAAAAGTGCTAAGAAAGAAGTTGGCAGAGCAATATAAAGAACTTTGTTAGATGTGATAATCAAGGATGGCATTTAAATTAAGGCCTGAAGGATGGGACAAAACAACCATACAGATACCAGAGGAAGAGCCCTCCTAGGCAGCAGGAATAGCATGTAGCAATGACCCAAAGCAAGAAAGAGGCTGTTGACCCAAAGGAAAAGGAAGGAGGTGGATGTGACTTGTGTATAAGGAGGAAGGAAGATGCCACAGAGGTAAACAAGGCCAGGCTGGTCAGCGTCTCACTGGTCATGGCAGGGAATGTAGACTTTATTCTTGGTGAAACAGGAAGCCAATATTGGCTGTTAAACAGAGCAGCGATAAGACATAAATTACCTTTTGACTGCTGTGTGGGAAATCAGTCAGGGGATTAAATGAGAAACCAATCAGGAGACTGTTGTGAGATTTTAGATTAAGATGACAGTGGCTTGAATTTGATGGAAAGAAATGGATGGTCTTGAGGTATATTTTGAGAACACGGTCACGGGACATGCTGCTAGATTGAATGGAGTGAGGTGAAGTAAGGAACTAAAGATGACTTCTAGGTTTGGAGCAACTGGGTTCTTGTTGCTACTGTTTTCTGAAAAGGGTAACCATAAAGTAGGAACAAGGCTTGGGGAAATAAGGTTTCCACCAGGAGTTCCATCCTGAATATATTAGACATCCAAAAGGAGATGTCACTTAAGAAGGTGAATGTATCAGTCTATAGGTTTGAGAAAATCTGGGGTTAGAGACTGAATTTGTTCAAAGCATCTAGTGAAAAAAAAATAGAGAGAAAAGAACCTAAAAACAAGCCCTGGTGATTGAGAAAGGAAGGAAGAGCCTGGATAGAAACTAGAAGAGAGTGGTCTTGCCAATCAGAGGAAAACTATGAGTGTCTGATAATTTAGAAGTCAAGAGAAGAAAGCATTTAATGAGAAGTTAGTGGCCCTATATCAAATACTGCTCAGAAATTAGTAAGAGGAAAATTGGGGTTCTCTCTTGGGTTTGGCAATATTGGGGACAGTTGGTGACCTTTACCAGAGAAGTTTCAATGGCAGGGTCAAAGCCAAATTGAATTGAATAGAAAAATGGTAGGAAATGAGAAATGGAGAAAGTGAAGGAAGACAACATTTTGAGAAATTTTTCTTTGAAGAATTGCAAAGAAATGGAACATTGTCCAAAGAAGGATGTGGAATTAGGGATGTTTTTCTTTTAAGATGGGAGGTACTAGAGCATGTTTGCATAATAATAAAAATGATCCAGTAGAGAAGGGGAGAATGAAAAGAATAATTGAAGATAAAGTCCTTGAGTAGAGGAGAGGAGCAAGGATATGGATGAGTGGAGGGGCTGGTTTCTCTGGCGTAGGCACCTATCCCTGTGTAAACAAAAGGAAGACAGGCATCGTAGGACCAGATGGAGGAGCATGTACACTTAGTAAAGAGAAGTGGAGTTGTTTCTGATGGTTTCTGTCTTTTGAAATATGAGGCAAGGAGTGCTATTTTAGTGAGGGGAAGTGATAGAAGATTAATGAGAGCAGAGACAGCATGCAATAGTCATTTCAGGGAGTAAGGAATCAAGCTTCTAGGAAGAAAACAGGAGATCAGCTGGGCCGTGCTGAATGCTGTTTGAGGTTTGAGGCCCTGAATTTCCAGTGAGCTCCATGAGGCCAGTTAGCTAATTTCCTCTGAGAATAATCAGCTTCTGAAGTGTGCAAACGGAGAAGGCAAGCATTCTACCAGGGTGGGACTTTGACAGACAGATACCGTGCAGTGTGGAACATGGAAACTGAGGCTGTCCGCAGAGAACTATTACGGGGCTGGCTCATGCTGTCCAGGCTGAGCACAGAGGGAAGTGGAATCGGGAGGTTGAGGCGATTAGTGGAAAAGCAGTGGGATCAAGGGCTTCATTTCAATTTTAAGAACAAGTAACTGAGGAGTAGGAGTTGGAGCAAAGTGGAAAGGAGTATCTTAATTTTTTACAGTCAGTGTCTAAAAGGAGGAAATTAGGGAGTGAGATCAATCTAGATCCAACTTACATTTATCAGGAATTGGATGTGTGCAAGACTGTACCAAGCGCTTTCCTGTCTGTTATTTCATTTAATCCTTATGAAGACCCTGTGCCTTGGGTGAGACACATCCTCATTTTATGGATGAGAAAATAAGGCAGTGAGGATTACATGGCTTGTCTAGGGTCATGCCGTTGATGTGTGATCAAGCACGTTATCAACCCAGAGCTTCTGATCCTGAGTTTAATGTTCTTCCTTTTGACCGCTTCAGTGGTACTTAGACTCTGAGACTGGAAGTGTTCATCAAAAATTTGTGCTGGGAATGACTAAGTCAAGACACAAGGTTCAGTGTTTTCATTTGAAGGGACTGAATAGTAAGCAGGTGACTCTGAACAAACTCAGGGTAATGAATCAAGTTCTTTTTTTTTTAAAGATTTTATTTATTTATTTTTATAGAGGGAGAAGGGAGGGAGAAAGAGAGGGAAAGAAACATCAATATGTGGTTGCCCCTTACATCCCCCTTACTGGGGACCTGGCCCACAACCCAGGCATGTGCCCTAACTGGGAATCAAACCAGTGACCCTTTGGTTTGCAGGCTGGTGCTCAATCCACTGGGCCACACCAGCCAGGGCTGAATCAAGTTCTTTTTGATTAGTTGGATAAGTAGCAAGGGTTGGGGATACTTGGGTCCACAACCACAATCATGGGGCTAGTGATGGTAAAATCCTGTTGTTCCATTTCAGGATCTACCCTGGAAAAGGACTAGCCAACAGTTCAGTCTGATACAGCCCAGCTAGAGGGGAAAAAAAGAGATGGAGCAGGAGTCCACACAGGGTCCGATGCCAGTTCTCTCCAAGAGAACTTAGGAGACACCAACCTGGAGTTTCTAACAAGACAGAGCTGCAGGTATTGCTATGGGAGTGCCACAGCCTTCATTGTGAAAGTAGAGAAAGAGAAGCAGCAAGCTAATGGGTTCTTGTGTTCATCACACAGGCTATCTTGCTTTCTTGACTTCCCATGAAATACCCAGACATTGAACCTTATAACCTGTCTCAGCCTTATAGCTCTAGGCTGTAAACCTACACTGTCCAATACAATAACCCTAGCCACATTTAGCTGTATAAATTTAAATGTAAATTAAATTAAATTAAAAATTCAGTTTTCCTGTCATACTGGCCACATTTCAAGTGCTCAATAACCACACGTGGTTAGTGGTTGCCATACAGGACAACACAGATGTGGAACACTTCCATCGTTGCAGAAAGTTCTATTGTACTCGTCTAGAAAACAAGAATCAAATGGATAGAATGAACTTTTTTTATTTATATCACCTGGGACCAGTGCGGGGAGGAGGGGCAGCAGGCTAGGAGCTGTGTGCAAGACTGAGATTATTACCACCCACTGATCCATCCTGTTCTCCTTAATACCCCCGTACACCTTTCTTCCTTCTTATGTGTTTCTAAATGCAACTTGGTGGAACTTCCAGACACAAACAAGGTACAGCCAAGAATGATTTAATAGAACTGCAGGACCCAGCGATGTTACACTCAAGGTTGGATAAGAGCTGCCATACTGCAGAAGGTTATCTCAGGCTTTCAGTTGAGTTTGAGGGTTTAGTGTTGACCGGCACGTGCTTTGGATTCACACAGCACTTAGTCTCAGCATTGCATAATATGTAGAATACTTCGCTCTCTTTACACATGATTCTGCAACTTCCCAACTGACCCCAACACTTCTTGACTGAAATTAAAAGGAAAGGAGGGAGAAAGCTCAGTCTTGAAATAAAGCAGAGGGCTGGGGAAGCGGGAGGCCAAAGTAGAGAAGTAGTAAGAGAAATAAAGAGACATGAGAGGTAGAAGCCCTTGTAAGGCATCTTCCACGTTTAGGAGCAATTATAGGCCACTATCCTTTCTTTTCCCACTTGCATCCCCAGTCACAATCTCAAAGTCCTCCCCAACTCAGTGGCTTAGAACCACTAGGCAGCTTCCCCTGGCCAGCTGCCTCGGATGAGGTAAGACGTCCCCCTCTCTCCAGGGTTTCACCTCTCCTATATTATAATGTACCCAGGTATCCAGTATCAACTAGTTACCTTTTCCCTTTGTCCTGAATACCCTTTCTGACCCTGTCAATGAAAAAGGACAGGAACCTGAAATATACCCATCTGGACATTGGCCAGTCTTCTAGGGTATCTATAAAGCTCCCCAGAATATCATACTTGCTTCTCCACAGCACCCTAGGGCTTTTTGCTGGTCTTAGCAGCCAAGATAATTAAGAACAATTGTTCTGGGGAACGCACTACCTGAAGGAGCCCAGATAAATTGAGGCCGCGTAAGAGGGTAGAATCAGAAGCCTCAAACAATCAGAAATTCAGGAACCATTTTCATGAGGCAATAAGAGATCAAAGTTCAAATCCTCTGAGGAGTGTTTTGGAAAAGCTCCCAGTTTCTCTATACTCCATGCCCATATCTTCCTTCTCCTTGTACCCTGGTCCCCAGGTCATGTTCAACTTTTTCGAAGCCAACCAGGGAGGGCAGTTCAGGATGGTCGAGTAATGGCCCCAGAAAAAACTGTCGGTACCAGAACTCAAACTTCCCCTTGGCTAGAGAGAGATCCCAAGGTCTCTGGGGAGCCTGCCAGGCCTTTGCCCCAGCCCAAGCTGTGAGAGCCCCCAGCATTCCCTGAAAAGACATTAGGCTCCCTGACCTACTACCCACTGGGAGAGAACCTAGTTACCTTTCGCGACCTGTGCCAGTGGCAGGGTAACAGTCAAAGCCAGAAGAACGAGCTTCATGAATGATGGGAGAAGATAGGAATCTCCTGGGCTGGCAAGTTAGGAAGGGGTCTCCACTCCAGGCAGTCCAGACTGGCATTTATTGTCCCAAGGAGCCTGGTACAGCCATGATTAGTGAACCAGAAAGCAAACGGTCATTTAAGATTAGATGGGCAGGCGAGTAATCAACCGCACTTGTTGAATGGCTAATATCCGGATACCTCACCCTCTTCTGCACTTCCAGAGGAGGCGGGGAGTGGGGGAAGAGGAGGGATCAAAGAGAAAACACAGCGATATCTTTGAAGAGTTTTATAATACAACTAGAGGGCCAAGAAGGGGGAAAATGTGTTTATTATTAATTCATATCTGGTAAATAAGGAGAGAGAAAGAGAGAGAGGAAGAAAGAGATGATACTCCTCTGTTCCTTTTATTCTTTCCAGCAGTAAGGACATCTTAGGTCACCCCAAATGTTGGTGGTTCATCCTAAGAAAACTATAGAGCAGAAGCAGAAGAAAACACTTCGATAGCTCCATAGCCGTCACCACTGGAAACTGATAACAGCATTTGTGAAGTCAGACGAGCAGGGAGGCCACAGACCTTACTTTTCATAGCGCATGCTTATTACAAACAAGTAGCATCCTCCTCGATGGTAAAGGGAAAACCTTTTACTACCATTGTGGCATTTCTTGAAATGTATGGTAGACTGCATTATGGACCCCAGTTCTTCACCCCTACTGGAATCCACATTTTGGCCACTATCTCATCCTAGGAGGAATGTCCTTCACTGCTTCTTCACTTTTTGTCTTGGCTGTGTGACTTCCTTTAGCCAATGATGTATGGGCAGAAGTGACGGAAGTGATAGCATGCCAGTTCTGAGCATAGGCTTTAAGAGGTGACAACTGTTTTCATCTGCCCGTTTGTGCCCTCGCCACCCCCCATGCACCCAGTGGTGCAAAGACAAGGAGAGATACATGGAGCAGAGCCCTCCCAGATGACCCGCAGGTTGACAGTGAGAGACAGACTTGCCCCCGACACCCCAGCCTCAAACAGCGATGCAGCCAGACTCTAGTTCACCTGCTGACACCTGAGCAACAATGAAGCATTGCTATTTTAAGCCACTGAGTTCTGGAGTGGAATGTTCCATTGCAGTGGCTTACTCATACCTGAAACCAGCAGGTAGAGCAGAAAAGAGCCAGATGCTTTTTGAGCACAATAATGGCAAGGCCTGTTATTCCAAAATGGGCCAAAACAAAAGCATACTAGCAGGAGGAATATCTTATTCCTGATATAGAAGAAGATTATTGTCTCCAAGAAAAATTAATGCTCTGTACCAAGAGTCATCTGACTTTTTCTGTAAATACCCAGATATTAAATATTTTAGGGTTTGCAGGTCATGCAGTCTCTGTCACGGCTGCTCAGCTCTGCATCTGTAGCATGAATGCACCATAGACAGCACATAACACATGTATGATATGGCCGTGTTCCACCCAAACTTCAACAGACACTGAAATTGGAATTTCTATATAATTTTCACATGTCACTAATTATTATTCTTTTGGGGGGTTTTTTTGCAACTATTTAAAAATGTAAATAATATTCTTAGCTCCCAGGCCATACAAAATCAGGCTCAGGCCAAATCTAGACTGGCAAGCATTAAAAATCTGAATAATGCCAAATGATATCAGGAAAATGAGGATAGAGAAATACTCATGTACTCCTGGTGGGGTATATAGATCAGGAGCATAATGGCTGTGAATTGCATGAAGGCTCAAGGTTCCTCACTTGCTTGGACTCTTCTAAGTGCTAGGAATTCTGGAATGTTCTAAGTAAGGAGAGGAAACCACACTGCAATCAGGAAACAATAGTAAGAGAGCATTTCAGGTAAATTGCCTTAAGAGATCCCAGCAATCTATTGTTGTTTCTTAGCTCATTTAAAATAAATACTCACTTTTGGACTGTTAGAACTTTTCAGGTGATGAAAATGTTCTATACACAGATGTCAAAACTCATCAAAATTTATACCTTAAAATGGGTGCATTTTATGTAAACTATATCACAATAAAGTTGACTTCCTTAAAAACTAGTGTTAATTTTTAAAAATTAAGCAACAGAATGAGGTATACAACATAAAACAACTTATATAAAATAAAAACACACATTAAAAGGTACAACTTAAAACATTGGAAGAGCTGTCTATGTGGGATGGGTTATGGACGGGAGTTGATTATAGGGATAAAAATCAATAAATCAGTAAAATAAAATAAGAAAAAGGCTTTGCATCAGACCAATGAAGACAAATTTGCCATAAATAATTAACTCAATCATTGACTAAAGAAGACTAAAAAGAAAGAAAACAAAGTGTTCTATTGACAAGGGGCTCACTTCTAAGAATTGCTAGTGAGGAAGCCAGCCCTCTGGATTGGAACTCGTTTCCTCTCCTTCCAGAAAGGGCTGCAGAAAACAAACCTGAAGAGCACACAGCCATTTGCACATCCAAGGAACCCTCAGTAGCACCAAGACCCTCCCACACTGAACTCCTGTTCGGAGATCTACTTCTCCTCCAGCACAGACCCCGTCACAGTTCTGCCTGTTTCTTCTTGTGGGCGCTAATTACCAGAATAAGGTGGGCTAAGGAAGGGAGGGTCTGATTCCATTCTGTGCAGTATTTTGCAGAATCAACAATGGTTTTAAATAGTAGAGGAAACTCCTACCCCTCTGACAGAAGGTGCTGCAAGACAAATACCCTGATTTCTCTATAAGCTAAAAAGGGCTTCCCACACACTTGACTATATTGATCTGCACCTTTGGGGTGTCTTAACAGTTAGCATCTCCTCCTCCATTGCACTTCTACTGATAGTCAACTGTTTTGTCATGGCTCTCATTGAAAGCTCTCAAAGAAAACAATATAATGGGCTAAAAAGAATCTGATTCATTGGCTAATAGAGGTAAACCTTTGTAAAAAGACAGAAAACTATGGAACAATCTACTGATATCTGCACACTTGAGCTTTGTTTTGTTGTTGTTGCTAAACATGAGACATGAACTGGATAAGTGGGTGAACAAAAAGAGCAAAGGGAGTTATGGAAGCAGAGCAAGAAAAATATGAAAGGAACAAAGAACTGAGGAGGGACTGTGTGCTTTTCAGACAAGATTACAGAATTAGAAAGGAAGAGTCTGCAAGTAGCTCTTTAGGAAGATGATCTGGAGATGTGGGAAGGTTGGAGGCTTCCGGCAGAAAGGGGTGTGCAGTGATGAAGGGACTTCCTTGTGAAGTGACCAGGAGCCCTGAGTCCCAAAACTGACCGTGTACTCAGTAACCTGCCCTTGAGGCCAGC
Source organism: Pteronotus mesoamericanus (assembly GCF_021234165.1). Classification (NCBI taxonomy): domain Eukaryota; kingdom Metazoa; phylum Chordata; class Mammalia; order Chiroptera; family Mormoopidae; genus Pteronotus; species Pteronotus mesoamericanus. The sequence goes on along the minus strand of NW_026555105.1, from coordinate 20,616,595 downwards.
CAAATGTGCTTGGCCCCTTTAAACAGGCTCCTGTAGTGCTATGGCCCTTCATTGAACACCGTTTGCCTCTTCCTGGGCCCGAAGTGGGTACCGCTATCATCTCTGGCCTAGAGGCAGGTAGGATGGCATCTGATATTCAGAAAATGCCGAGTCTGTGCCCTGCCTCGCCATTGCTCTCGCTTTGACTGAGTGTTGACCATAAGCCACCCTGGGTGGAGGGTACCTCACCTAGAAAACGAACTTTCTTAGGCTTCCAGGGGATTTAGTCCACCTTGGCCAGCTCCCTTCCACTCCCCTCTCAGACTTCTGCCACCCACCCCTGGTGATTCTCTGCTTCCAGCACAGCAGCAAGGAAAGGAACCTCATCTACATGTCACTTCCCTGTAGTCTTTGGGAGTGGGGGACATTGGAGCGTGGTGGGGAAAGAGGACCAAACTACTGGTCCAAATAAGCTTGGAGATTTTTCTGGCTTTCTGTTGCATTCCCACTCTCAGCTCCTGGTGCTGCAATTAGCAATGATGGTGGATAGGCTGAGGCTTCTGCTTCAAGTTATTTGAAATAATGTTCTATCACCAAAGACAATAGGCTTTGGAGCTGAACAAATTTGGATTAAAAACATCTCTTTGCTACTCATTAACCAAGTGACTCTGAACAAGTCACTGTCTCTGGACCTCAGTTTTCTCTTCTCTAATATGGAGACAACATTGCTGATCTCAGAGATGTGCTGTGGTGGTTAAAGGAGGCAACGCTTGTAAGGCACACAGACCGGTAGCTGCCAATAACAGTGGCAACCACTGTTATTACTATGGATTCTCACCTTTCCTCACTCTTGGAGCTTTTGACTGCTGATCTCTTTCCTCCCTGAAGCTCTCCTGACCCTCCTTCCATGTTAACGTAAGCAATATTCAATAAAAGAGACAAGGATCATCAGTGATTGAGAGGCTTCTCTGCTTGCTGAGTATTTTCAAATCAAGGTGGAAAATTTCAAAACCTTGGGTCTCAAGCCTGAGACGCAGAGTGCTTACCCAGAATGCAAGCTCAAGGGCAGGCCTCTCCCCTCTGTGCCCGGAGTGTACACAGTGTAGCTCTCCTGAGCACTGGCGCGAGATGAGAGAGAAGGTTCCCAACTATTTATCAGAGCCTGTTTCCCAGCTTATCCCTGCTCCTAGCTCTCCTCGTGCCTCCCAGGGTGTCTTCACCAGCTTCTTATCTTCACTGTTGCCGAAACGTCCCAGAAGCTGTTTTTCCCCCTGAACCCTTCTTTTCATGTGTCTATTTTCCCAGGAACCAACCACTGCTCTGTCTGTGTTGGTCATGTTTTCATCCCTTCTAGAATGTTCTTCTCTGGCCTCCCCCTCCACTTCCAAAACCACCCAGGCCATTTTAAGTTCCCTGTGGACTGAGGATGAAAGTGCCCAAGAGGTGGTAGCCCAAGAACTGTCTACAAGGGTTTCAATCCTTAAAATGCTTACAGCTTCCTTAGGAAAATAAAAAGCAAGCATTTTTAAATAAACTTTTTATCCTTCCAAAAACACTCAGGAAATGTTTGCTAAATAAATCAAATCTTTTAAGTATCTACTATGTGAAGGTGCTCTATTGAGCATCAGAAATATAGAACATGATAGGATACAGTCCCCTATTAGGACATCCAAGTCACGATGCAGTAACAAAGAATCTCAGTGGGTTATAAGACCCTTCACACATGCTGCATATTCATTGCAGATTGGCTGGAGACACTGCTCCCTATCTTCTTATTCTGGAACACAGACTGACTCAATAGCCTCTCAATTGTTGCTCATCACCATGGTAGAGGGAAAGAGAGCTCTGGAAGGTCTTGAACTGGCCGTTATATCTGGCCTGACCTTGGAAGTCACGTGTAACTTGAAACTCAGAGGCCACTGCAGTGACATGGCCTCATTATACCACAAGAGGGCCAAGGAGTGCTGTTCTGCCGCAGGCCTAGCACGCAGAAAGCCAGAAATATGTGATGAATTGTATTAATGACCTCCAAATACACAAGCACGGTGGTCAGGCCAAATAGCCACGTGAGTAAAAACAACACAAAGTAGCCTGTGATGAATCAGAATTAAAAAACATATTGCAATAGAATGAAATGTGGGGATAATCACCAAAGGTCAGGGTGGATCTGAGAAGGCTGCATGGAGGACCTTCTCTGAACCTTGAAGGAAGATCGATTTCAGGGAAATGGCAAAGAAGGGGAAGGCGTGAGAGCGTACTCCAGTTAGGGGAGCAGCGTGAATAGAGGAGTGGTGGGAGAAATGTTTGTAAACCATTTAGAAACAATGAAAATACTGCATGGCTACAGCTGGGTGTTCATGCACCGTATAAGGTTGGAGAACTGCACAGTGACAAGGTTTTTAAAGTCCTTGAATGCAAACCTAAGATACTTAGACTTGATTCTCGGGTCAAAATCAGGGGATTAAAAGAGGCAGCTGTGACCCCAACAGCAACACCCACTAAGGCTGGGGATGGGTGTCCGGGCCCATGTAGGAGTCTGGTCAAGGCATCCACTACTTCTAATGACAACGGTGATAATAAAATAATCGTATGCATTGCAAACAGTTATTGTATCAATTACATAAATTAGCAAAGCTTCTCTCCTTTACCAAACTCTATTCAGGCTGCCCTGAACTCTTTTTCAACTATGTCTCAAATTTTGGCCTTCTGTGTTTGTCTTTGCAATATCCAAGTTTAGCAAGAATTCTGGAAATCGAGTTAATAATCAATCATGACAGCATGATGCACCCTCCGTAAAAATCCCTGAGCTATGGAGTCCAGAGAACGTGCAGGTTAGCGAGCACATCCACGGGACAGAGGGCGGCATACCACAACTCCACGGGGACAGACGTCCCCGCGCCCCGCGTCCTTCCAGACCTTGCCGTACGCATCTCTTCCTCTGGCTGTTCATCTGCACTTTTACTGTGTCCTTTATTACATGATAAACTGGTAAATGTATAAGTAGGTGTTACCCTGAGTGAGTTCTGTGAGCCATTCTAGCAAATTATCAAATCCAAAGACAGAGTCATGGGAACCTCGATTTATAGCTATTTGGTCAGAAGTACAGGCAGCAACCTGGGACTTGCAGTTGGTACCTGAAGTGCATAGTCTTGTGGTCCTGAACCCTTACCGTGTGGAGTCTTACACTAACTCCAGAATTGAATTGTAGGGCACCACCTGGTGTTGGAGAATTGGTCAGTGTGGGGGGAAACCCACACATTTGGTGACCAGAAGTGAAGCCGTATGAGTCATAGAGAAGAAACAGAGCTTTTTCTGTACAGCATTGTTGATATTAACTTAAGATAAGCATTATCCTCTTCAGTCATCTCCTATTCTGTAAGTTGCCTTTTCATTTTCTTGATTATTTCTTTTGCTGTGCAGAGGCTTTTTAGTTTAATGTAGTCCCACTTGCTAATTTTTACTTTTGTTGCCGGTGCTTTTGCTATCATATCCATAAAATCAATGTCACGACCAATGTCAAGGAGATTTATCCTTAGGTTTTCTTCTAGGATTTTCAGGGGTTCAGGTCTTACATGTAAGTCTTCAATACATTTAGAGTTAATTTTTTTAAATTTATTAGAAGTCCTATTAAACAAATTCAAAAAGCATACTACCCTGAATGTGCCTGCTCTCGTCTGAGTAAACTTGTGTGAGTGGTGAAAGACAATGGTCAGTTTTATTCTTCTGCATCTGAGTACCCAGTTTTCCCAACACAGACAGCCTTTCCTCCATTGAGTATTCTTGGCCCTTTTGTCAAATATTAGTTAACCATTTTTGTGTGGGTTTATTTCTGGGCTCTTAATTCTGTTCCGTTGGTCCATGTGTCTGTTTTTATACCAGTATCACCTTATTTTTATTACTGTAGCTTTGTAATATCATTTGAAATCAAAGTGTGATGCCTCCAGCTTTGTCCTTTCTTAGGATTGCTCTGAATATTTAGGATATTTTGTGGTTTCATGTGAATTTCTACTTCTGTAAAAAATGTCATTCAGCCTGGCCAGTGTGGCTCGGTTGGTTGGAGCATCGTCCTATGCACTGAAAGCTTGCAGGTTTGATTCCTGGTCAGGGCACATACCTAGGTTGCAGGTTCCATCCCTTGTTGGGGCACATGAGGGAGGCAACCAATAGATGTTTCTCTCACATCAATGTTTCTCTCCCTTCCTCTCTCTCTGTCAGGAATCAATAAATGTATATATTTTTTAAATGTCATCGGAATCTTGATAGGATTACATTGACTCTGTAGATGGTTTTGGATAGTGTGGACACTTCTGCAATGCTAATTCTTCTGATCCCTGAACACAAGATATCTTTCCATTTATTTGTGTCTCCTTCCACTTCTTCTATCACAAAGTCTTATAGATTTCAGTGTACAGGTTTTTACCTCCTTAGAAATTTATTTCTAAGTATTTTATTGCTTTTGATCCTATTGTAAATTGGATTGTTTTTCTTTATTTCTCTTTCAGATAATTCATTATTAATATATAAAAACACAACTGACTTTTGTATGTTGCAACTTTGCTGAATTTGTTTATTGGTTCTAACAACATTTTGGTGAGCCTTTAGAGTTTTTATATATAAGTTCATGTCACCTGAAAATTATACCTCTTCTTTTGCAATTTGAATGCCTTTTATTTCTTTTCCTTCCAGATTGCCCGAGTCTGTACTCCCAGTACTCCATTGAATAGAAATGGCACATGTGGGCACCCTTGTATTGTTACTGATCTTTGCAGGAAGGCTTTCAACCTTTCACAACTGAGTATGACATGCTCGGCGGTCTGGGTTGGGGGGTTACTTCTGACTGGACTCCGTGGCTGGGTAGACCTGCTGGCTGGGCTGTGCATTCAAGCAGGCTCCATGCACAGATGGGACCACCGAAAGGGCTCTGCAGGCCCCTCTGGTTGCACAAGCTCTCAGGCTGCATTCCTTGGCAGGGTGGTACCACTGGTTTTACTCCACAATTGAGCATGACTACAGGCTATGCTCTGCACTTGCTCTGGACCAGGTAGGGGTCCCAGACTGTGCTCCCCAACCAGGCGGTGCCACTAGCTGGGCTCTGTGCTTAGGTGAGGCTGCAGGCAAGGCTCCATAGTCCAATGAGGCCTCAGGCTGTGCCCTGCAGTCATGCAGGAGCAAAGGCTATGTCCCAAAGTTCAGCGGACCTGTAGGCTGGACTTCACAACCGGGTAGGCCACTGACTGCACCCCACTGGCTTCGCTCCGCTGTTGGGCGATATTTCTGACCAAGCTCTCTGGTAGGGAGAGGCCTCCAGGTGTATGCCGCGGTTGGGTGGGACAGGAGACAGTACTTCACGGTCTGGTACGGCTGTTGCTCAGGCTCCCTTGTGGGGCTACAGGCTCTGCTCTATTTTGGGGTGGGGGCATTAGCTGGATTCCCCGCCTGGGTGAGGCCACAGGCTGTGTTCAGCAACTGGGCAAGGCCATAGGCTGGGCCAGGCTTCAGGGCAGAACTATAGGCTCTACCGCTGGGCAGTACCATAGGCCGAATTCCAAGGCTGTCCAGGGTCACTTTTCGGGCGCTCTGGTCATGTAGGGTCAGAGACTGTACTTAACAGCTGGGCAGGGCAATTGCCTTGGTTGCCAGGATGAGCTCTGTGGCTGCCCAGCTTCTCTGGTCAGGCTTCCTGGTCAACAGGACTGTAAGCCATACTCAAAAGTTAAGCAGGACTGCAAATTTGCTCCCCTGCCTGGGCAGCCATAAAATGGGCTTCACAGCTCACTGTCTGTGGACCCAAATCTGCTAGCTGAGCTTCCTGGGCAGAGCGGGTTACCAGTTCAGCTCTGCAGATGAGTGGAGCTGATGGCTGAGATTTCTGTCCAGGCTACATGGCAATAAGGAACGTGGTCCACCAGGATCTGAACACTGGTTGCTGTAAGCTCTGCCTCGCTTCTCTACCTCTCTCTGACCTCCTGCTGTCCAGCCCAGCGGATTGATTCCTTTGGCCACCCCTCTCCTATCCCAGCAGATAACCAGAGCTTTGTTGTCTGAGGAGGCTCATTCAGAGTCTCTGGATAGGGGGACAAGGGACAGGATGCCATTGAGAGCAGGGGTATTATATTGAACACAGGAGAGTTAAGTGAAGTTTTGCATACTTAATGTTAAAACCCAGCCTTCTTTCCTGTCTCAGCTTGAGGACAGCGACAAGCAGGATTGCGGAGGGTTCCTCCCAGGGAAATCTGACCAATCTCAGGGGAAACACCTGAAGACACAGATAGAGGGTATCTTCGTCTGTGTGGGCTGCTATAATAAACTACCATAGACTGGGTGGCTTAAACATTGAACATTTATTTCTCACAGTTCTGGGGCCCAGTCCAAGATTGCGAAGATTGCGTGACCAGCAGATTCAGTGTCTGGTGAGAGCCCACTTCCTGGTTCACCTTCTCACTGTGTCGTTACTTTTTGGAAGAGGAAAGAGAGCTCTGTGGGGTCTTTTTAAGAAGGGCACTGATCGCCTTTGGCAGGGCTCCACCCTCATGACCCAAGCACCTCCCAAAAGCCCCACCTCCTAATACATTGGGAATTGAGATTTCAACATATAACTCTGGGGGGACACAAACATTTAATATAAAACGTTTGTAGAAAAATCTGGCCAGTCCAAGGGAAAAGAAAAATAAAACTGAAGACACAGGCACTGTATGTTGCCTGATAAAATAAGCCAGTTAGTCATGGCCCGCTCCAAAATATAAGCATGTAACCAAGAACTAGTAATCAGATAAGGAAAGCTCTGACATTAGAGGGCAGGGAGGGGGGAGGAGGTAGCACCTAAAATGATGTAGATTATGCAGGGAATAATATCATCAGAAAAACTATCAAAATTGTCAGAAAAGTAAAAGAAGCTATTGAAACCATGAAATAAGAACAGGATGCTATTTTCCAAAAGAAGAAGGAGAAGGAGAAGAAGGAGAAGGCGAAGGAGAAGGAGAAGAAGAGGAGGAGGAGGAGGAAGAAGAAGAAGGAAAATAAGGAATGAGAAAAACTTTAGAGAACAAAAGAACAAAGATGAAATTTCTAGAGATTAGAATAAAATGACAGAGATAAAAGCAGTCGAGAAAGAATAAGAAAATTAGAGACTAAGTCAGGGAACACAATTGTTGAAAAATATGAATTCCAGAAGTAGGGAACAGGATAAACGAAAGGCAGGATATTATTAAAGAAATACATCCAGAAAAAAAATGTCCTGGAATTGAAGGACATGAGTTTCCAGGCTGGCAGGGCCCATTGAATGCTCAGTGAAATTGATTAAAATAATCTTACAGGAAATTTAAGCACAGGGTGTATAGGTTAACACCCTGTAGACAAAGAGAAAAATCTTACAAGCTTTCAGAGAGAAATACCAAGTCACGTACAAAGAGGTAAGATTCAGAATGACGTTAGATTTCTCCACAGTGACACTAGATGTTGAAAGACAATAGAACAATGACCTCAAAATTCTGAGAGGAGATCATTTACAATACAGAATGAGCAACAAAACTACTAACTGTGAGATTGGTACATTGAGATGAGCCAGTTCCAGGAAGCTCCCAGGAGGTGCTCTGACAAAACAGAGCATATCAAGTAGACCCGGGATCCAGAAAGCAAGGCATTTACCTCAGGAGAAGATCAAAGAGAATCTGCCAGATGGTGTGAATGGAAATCCAAGGTGGCAGCAGGTCAGCAGGTGTAGAGATAACCGGTTCAGAGTAGAGCCTTCCAAGTGCCCAGAAAGAGAGTTTTCCAACAAGATAAAATGGATAAAGTACCTAATGATTCTGAACATTTCAGAGGAGATGAAAAAGCCAAATTCTCATCTTCCATAGTAGAAATGTAATGGGTAGTGCCTAAAACTTAGAAACAAAAATTAAGAAGTTTAAGTGAGCTCATTATTTATAGGTATGGAAGAAAAATCCAAAGAAACAAACCAAAAAATGTGAAGATGGTTTTCTTTAGAAAGCAAGAAATGGAAAAATGGAAATGGGTAACTCATATACTTTATTATATTCATTTATTCAAAGTTAACCCTTAAAACCATGCGGATGTATTGTTTTGATGAAAATGTAAACTAAATATGAGAAATTAAAATAACATACATAGAGAGAAACAACAGAGTAAGAATTAGGCGTAGGAATAAATACAGTTTTCTGCCTAATTTTTCACCTTCTATAACAATCCCAGAAAATAGGACCCCAGTATAATGCTGTTTACCCCTGGCTTTTCATTTGAGAGATTCAAATGAACATAGTACATATTTCTACTTATATTAGCAATAGTCCAGGAGGCAAGGAGCTAATTGCAAGTTTATATACAGACCGATATTTAATCCCAGCACCCCCTCAGGTTAGTTTTGTGACATTGGATAAATTGCCTCACCAGTCAAAGCCTCATCCATAAAATTCATGACAACATTTCCCTCCCAGATTAGTTGAAAGAAATGGATGAGGTGATATGTGTAGGTCCAGTTTCGTCTCCTATAAATCCTTCCTTACCCGCACCTCTTCTGCTTGACTTTGATTAGGTACGCTAAGAAACAAACACAGAAGCCAGCCAAAGGTGTTTTAATAAAACTCAGGAATCTACGAGGTCAGACTCAGGCCAAGGTTATCTTCATTTTTGTGCCCTCAGCCTTCAGCCTGTAATTGGCTGCGGTGACATATTTTGCTGGAACTTGGGCTTCACGCAGCAAAGTTTACCGCTCAAGCAGAAAATGTAGACATGTTCGTTCTTGGTGCATTTCTGACGGCAGGAGCCAAGAAGATTCCAGCATTTTTCAGTGGTGCCTGATACAAAGAGAAAAAAAAAGAAGGGAGCCAAAATCAGCCCTGAGGGGACCCACGTCCTGGTTTGAGAAGACTAACAGCCAGGCGAAAGGGGGGCCACAGAAGATGGAGGAGTCACCAGCCCTTCCTGAATGTTCCTCTCACAGGTTGTGTGGGACATGATGGCTGGGAGCACAGATGGTTGGGACTCAAATGTCTGGACTAGAAATCTGTCTACACCACAAGCAAATGGAAGACCTTGAGCAGGTTACCACTGTCTCAGAGTAGCAATTTCCTCTTTTCTAGAAAGAAGATATAGCACCTGCCTCAGAGAGTTGTTGTGGGGATTAAATGAAATGATCTATAAAAAAACCATGAAGTAAATTCAGATATGACATGACAGGACCTCAAAAATAATTATAAAATTTAAAGCCCATCCCATAAAGACTAAATTAGAAGGAACACATGAGCAAATAAGTGCAACAGATCATGACTTAAGAGGAATACAAGGTGAGAAAGAGGATACTTTCATCAAAGAGGTAAAAAGAAATCAATAAAAAGTTACAAATATTGTTGATAAGCAAAAGAACTCCAACATACAAATAACAGAAAGCCCTAAAGAAGAAAACAAAATCAAGGCAACAGAATACTATAAATTGTGTTCACTAAATTTTCCCAAAATAGAACAAAATTTGAAAACACACATGAAAAAAGTATACAGCATGCATGAGACTATTGACCCAAAACAAGATATATTCTAGTAAAAATCAAAGAAAAAGAAAAAATGCGTGGACATTTAGGTAATACACACACACACACACACACACACACACACACACAGAGTGAGGTATGGAAGAAAAAAATAAATTTGATATTTTAACAACTGTTTCATGCCAGAAAAATAATGGTGTCTCATACATAAGATACTCAAGGAAAGAAAAAGTAAGGAAAAAGCAAAGCTGACTTTTAAGACAAAGTACAAAGGACAAATTGAAATGCAGGAAACATTGTTTCCATGAGCACTTTCTAAGGAATCTACTAGGGAAAGAGCTCTTTTTGGACAACAAATGAGAAAAGCGAGTAATGAATGTAAAATAGAGAGTTACTTATAGAACTAGAATTAAATGAATGTTAAAAAGGAGGGAACAGAGTATGTAATAGATACATATTCTGACAACATAGAGACCATACAATATGAAAATGGGAGAAAAATTGTGAGAGCATGTGTATAAAATTTTTTATTACTCATGTTGAAATTTTTTCCTGTTGTTCCGTTACAGTTGTCCCAGCTCTTCCCCCGTTGCTCCCCGCTGCCCCGCCCACCCCCTGCTCCCATAGTCAATCTCCCAAAATTCTTATTTTAGCTACTTTGAATAATCCTATTTTTGTGGAAGTGTTGGTACTATTATACCAAAACTATTGTATATGTAATGAGGAATAAATCAAATGAGTAATTATGGGATAGTCTAATTCTGTCGTGCTCTATGACCTTGAGAACCAGAAATTGCAGTACAAGAAAGAAAATATTGATGCGATGTAGAACAATTTGGTTCTGAATTAAGTTCTTAATTTAAATTGAAAGTACACCGGTATTTTGTTTTTAGATAGGTAGATAATTTTTTCCAACTCTGGTCACTGAAAAACCCTAGAAACATTGACCAACCAATAGACATTAGTATCCCTAGCACCCATATGGCTCTCTTAAAACACCATTTCCCAGGAAAATACGAGAAACCAGGGCCTCCGAGGTATAAGGCTTATTTCAGTGCTTGGACAGGAAAGTGCAAGGGGAGTGCAAAAACACTGGCATACCAGAAGCCCGAACTGGAGAATTCCCATCGGTCAAGAACAAGACAAGTTTACTTCAACAGGGCTAATTGCAATAAATTGGGCTCATGGCTTAGAACCATTGGGTTTAAAATAATATTTAGGGAAAACCTAATTGCTCACCCTCAGAGACTGAGAGAAAACAAACTCTTGCAAACTGATAAGTGCAGATAGAGTCAAACATTTAGCCTGCCTTTCCTTTCCAAGCTCCTAAACCCCAAGAAAGCCAAGTAGAAGATGAAGGGAAGTGTCTCTTTTATAAATAGTTCAGCTGATAAGTGAATGCTCTTCCCCATGTATCTGCATGGCTCACCCCCTCACTTTCTCCAAGTCTTTGTTCAAATGTCACCTTTTCTGGGAGCTATTCCCTTAAAAAATTGTACACCCATCTCTCCTGATACTTGCTCTTCCTTTCCTGCTTACTCTGCTCATAGTCTCCCCCCAGACTTTCGTGTGTGTTTGGTTGGGTGGCTGGGTGAGTGCGTGGGTGGGTGGTCGGCTGGTGGGCTGGCGCACGGCTCCATCTCCAGCATCTACCACAGCGCCTGGCGCATGGCATCCACTCAGCAGTATTTACAGAATCAATGAATTATTTCACTAAGCAGTGACATATCTGCTGTCCCCTAAAGCCAGCTGCCATCAGTGGAAGGAGAAGGGGAGGGGGTGAAAGGAAAAACCCTGAGGAACTAAACATTTACCCAAAGCAAAATGAATTAATCTAAAACACCGTGTTAAACCGGAAAAGGTTGCTGTAATTGTCTGTGGACTTTATTGACAGCCCCTGTGCCCTTTGCAACCTCCAGCTTTCCCACCAGCAGGGTGGAAATTCCTGGGAAAGTTCAGATGAGTTACAGAAAATAGAGAAGCTACATTTGTTGCACACCAAAAATTTCAGTGTATTCGATGTTGACTCCTCAAGCTAACATTCTATTTCAAATTGAGAAACAAGTCCAGTGGAACTCAGAGCCGCGAAATGGAGCAGGTTCTAACCCCAGGTCTGGGGGTTCTTCTCTGCCCTCCCAGGTGGGGCACCGTGTTTCCAAGCAATCCACTCGCGTTCTGTCCTGCGGAAAGGTGAGAGGTGTCTGGGCCGGGAGGCGGGGGGCTCCTCTCTGAGGAGGGGCTGGTGCTAGGACATGACCTAGGCAAGTATGATGAGAGCCCTTCTCTGCTTAAAACTCTTCCGTGGCTCTGGAGCAGGCGCTGTACAAACAGGTGACAGCGATTTTGAGATCCTGTTTCCCTAAGGCAGCTGTGAACAGTGTAAAACCCAAGTGATTCCAGGGACTATTGGCAGAAAGGGTCACTATTTCCTCCCCTTTCCCATCTTCCCTGCCCACCCCCACCCACCTCCCACACCAGTCCCCCCGTTTCTGATCCCTCCTGCTGACCAAAGAAACAGGGTCGGGGTGGGCAGCTGAGGGAAGGGCTTGGGCGTTGCAGGCGGTTCCTAAGATCTGGCGAAGATGGCTGTCTATGTGCCATGTCCCTTCTTATGTGAGCTTAGAAAATAAAGAAGCTACATTTGTGACACACCAAAACTCCAGTGGGTTCACGTTGATTCCCCAACCTGATTTATTACTTCAAATTGATAAATGGGTAAGTTGAAACCAATTGGAGCCAAGTTGTTTTCTGGGACATCACAGAGCTAATAAATGGTGGGGCAGGGTCTGACCCAGGACCTGGGAGCTCTTCCCTCCTCCCCCGATGAGCGGTGTTACTGTCACCTGCCAGCCCGTCTCCCCAGGCCCTGGAATGCCCTGACCAAGGCCTGCACTCCACGCCCACCCCTCCCCGGGGGAGGTCTAGGTTACCTGGAATGACCTGGGATAAGAGCACCAGCACTGCCAAAGTTAGCAAGAAAGGCTTCATGACTTCAGGTAGCCCGAGGAGCAGTCTCAGGTCTGGCGCGGAGACAAGCGAGTGGATGGAAGCTCTGGACTCTGCTTGCTCTCATCAACTGGGATGCAATCAACTGAGTCGCTGCACGTGCCCTCGGCTGCCCACGGGTACAGCCTGCCCTGAAGCACGGCCTCCCTCACGCTTCTCAGTCACTGTCCCGATGCCCCCGCACCTACCCATCTCACCCCTGAGCTGATCCATCTCCCGTTACCTCCCTTCAGCTTTTAGGGACCAGCAGGGAGAAGTCATACAACAGCTAGAGGGATTTTTAAAAAAAGATGGTCAGCCCCTATTATAGCTCAAAACCCTCCAAGGCTTCACGTCACACATTGGGGAAAAAAAAGCAGTCTTTACTATGCCCTACAAAGCCCTACCTTATCTGGTCTAGAGAGCCACCATTATTGTGCTTTAAGTGTAAGTTAGCAAACTCCTTTTTTAAATACAACATTCCGTTTTGAGAGCGGAGGAGTAGAGAAAGGAGGACATTCATTTGGACCTTGGAAAGGATGTGTCTATCTGATTATTTTCTCTCCAAGAGGAAAGTCCCTGCTGTTTCTATGTAAAATACTCAGTTTCAGGAAGGATTTTGTCATTGAGAGTGAGAGAGGGAAAAGCTGAAAATACTCATCTCCTCCTGCTGGCTGTGCCACTCACTGTGTGACCTTAGGAGAGTCACTTCCCCTCTCTGGGCTTTCGACCTCACCAGTGAGCAGACTGGCACAGAGAGGCTGTAGGACGTTATGGTTCTCTGGATGCTGAAAAGGCACAGAACGTGGAGTGCTGCAGACCTCCACGTTTTCCCCACCAACACAAGCCAGGCTAACTGAGTTCACACCGAACGATTCTCAAGGCTGCCCTCGTCAGGGTCCAACTCCCTTTACACGCTGAGGTCAGAGGCCTCTTCCCTCGCTGCTGACATCCAATACGCTCCATGGCACTTGCCAACCACGGTCCCACTCTGGGCCTGCTCCTTGTGCAGCCTACACACAAAGATTTGCTCTGGTTATTATAAAACCTTAATATCCTCTCCAGGGTCCTTGACTGGGTCTCACCACACCAGGCTGTTTCGGGATAGAGCTCATGGGATACTAATGAGGAATCATAGAAGACCCTGCTCTTACATGGTAAGATCCTATTTCCAGATAAGTCACATTCACCAGTACTTGGCGTCGGGACTTGAACACATCTTTTGGCGGGGAAGATATAATTCGACCCACAATAGATGGTTTTTTAAATTTCCCATTAGGAGTGAAATTGAACATTTTTCCATATGTTTAAGAGCCTTTATCTTTTTGTAAATTGTCAGTTTACATTTTTTTGTTCACTTTTCTACAAGATTTCTTTGGTATTTCTTCTCCATTGTTTTATTCTTCTCTTTCTTATTTCTGGAATTCTTGTTTTTCAGTTCTTGGGCTACCTGGACTGGTTCTTTAATTTTTTTAAATATTTTCTCTCCTGTTTTCCACTCCTTTGGATTTTTTCCTTCTAGTTATTGAGAAATTTTAACAAATGTATATTACAACCTTACTATTAATTTTTATTTTCTATTTTGTGCTATCGTATTTTTAAGTTCTAAGAGTTCTTATTTATTCCTTGACTTTTCCTTTTTATAGCATCTGGTTTCATGATTGTAGGAGCCTTCCTAATTTCTCTGAGGATTTCAATGATATTTTCCTCCCTGCGTAATCTATATCCTATAAGTTGTTGGTTGGTTATTTTTAAATAAGATATTTTTCTCTTATCAAGGATCACATGACTAATGATCCTTAAATATGTACTCGTCTTTAAGAGTGTGCTACTGCAGCCCTGGCTGGTGTGGCTCAGTGGACTGAGCACCAGACTGCAAAGCAAAGGGTCGCCAGGTGGATTCCTAGTCAGGGCACATGCCTGGGTTACAGGTCAGGTCCCCAGTGCAGGGCGTGTTGGAGGCAACCACACATTGATGTTTCTTTTTCTTTCTCCCTCCCTTTCCCTCTCTAAAAATAAATGAGTAAAAGTCTTTTTGAAAAAGAATAAACTCAAAAATTGATTAAAGATTTAAATGTAAGATTCAAAACCATAAAATTCCTAGAAGAAAACTTAGTAAAATCTTGGACATTTCTCATAGCAATATTTTTTCTGATATATCATCTTGGGTAAGGGAAAATAAAAATAAACAAATGGGGCTGCACCAAATTAAAAAGGTTTTGCACAGCAAAGGAAATGAAATGAAAATATAACCATCAACAAAATGAAAATACAACCCACTGAATGGGAGAACATCATCACCAATGATACATCTGATAAGGGGTTAATATCAAAATTTATAAAGAACTAATAAAACTCAACACCAAAAAAACCCCCAACAGAAATCCTATTAAAAATGAGCAAAGGACCTGAATAGACACTTTTCCAAAAAAGACATACAGATGGCTAATAGACATATGACAAAATGCTCAACGTCACTGATCATCAGAGAAATGCAAATTGAAACTACAATGAGATACCACCTCACACCTGTCAGAATGGCCATGATCAATAAATCAACAAAAAACAAATGTTGGCAAGGATGTGGAGAAAAGGGTGCCCTTGTGCACTGTTGGTGGGAATGCAGATTGTGCAACCACTATGGAAACCAGTATAGAGTTACCTCAAAAAATTAAAAATGGAATTGTCTTATTACCCAGTGATTGCTCTTCTGCGAATATATCTGAAGAAACATGAAACACTGATTCAAAAGAATATATACAACCCTATGTTCATTGCAGTGTTATTTACAATAGCCAAGATTTGGAAGCAGCTCCAGTGCCAGCAGTAGATAAGTGGATAAAAAAGCTGTGGTACATCTATAAAATGGACTACTCCTCGGCTATAAAAAAGAAGGCAATCTTACCCCTTGCAACAGCATGGATGGACCTGGAGAGTATTAAGCTAAGTGAAATAAGCCAGTCAGTGAAGGATAAATACCATACGATTTCACCTACATGTGGAATCTAATGAATAAAGTAAGCTAACAAAAAAGAAATAGATTCATAGATACAGAGAACAGACTGATGGCTGTTAGAGGGGAAGGAGTTTGAAGGCTAAGAGGAAATGGTGAAAGAATTAAGAAAAGAAAATCACAGGCACAGGTAACAGTATCTGTGGTGATTGCCAGAGGAAAGCAGAGAGAGGGAGGTATAAGACGGTAAAGGGGGGATACGTGGCGAGAGAGGGAGACTTGACTTGGAGTGTGAACACACAATACAATATACAGATGATGCGCTATAGAGTTGTACACTTGAAACCCATATAATTTTATTAACCAATGTCACCCCAATAAATTCAATAAAAAATAATGAATAAATAATTTAAAATTAAAATAATAAAATCTACATAATCATTAAAAAACTGTGTAGTTGCTATACTTTAGGTGGGATTTTGGATGTGAACGATTAAAGATGTGTGTATGTTACCCACCATTTTTACCCAAAATTTCCATAGTGTGTTTTTTTTAATTATATTTTCTTTTTACTTCTGAGGTCTAAAAATGCTATTAATTTTTATATTTGATATTTAACCCAAAACTATTAATTTTAAATCAAACCTGCATTCCTGGATTAAACTCAATTTAGTCACAAAGTGTTAACATTTTTACATATTTCCTGATTTTCTTTGCCCATGTTCTAAGATTGCGCCTTTTTTGTGTCTAAGATTCCCCCACCTTCTTCTCTTCTGACAGCCATCAGTTTGTTCTCTCTGAGTCTGTTTTAGTTGTGTTTTGTTGGTTGGTTGTTTTCTTTTTTTTAGATTCCACTTATAAGTGAAATCATAAGGTATTTGTCCTTCTCTCTCTGATTTCTTTTACTTAGAATAATATCCTCTCGGTCCACCCATATTGTGGCAAATGGCAAAGTTTCATTCTTTGTATGGCTGGGTAATATGCCCTTGTGTATATATATGCACCGCATCTTCCTTACCTAATTTTCTGTTCATGGACACAGAGGTTGTTTTTATATAGTTTAGGCTTATTCTTAAACATATCATTTTATTTGCTAAATTTCTTCTTGAACATAAGACCATTCACACAAGATTATTTTTCCTTCTGCATAAAGCACATCTTCTAATGTTTCTTTTAGTAAAGATGTGTTGGTACCAGTCTTGATCAGTTTTTGTTTGCTGAGCAATGTCTTTATTTTACCCTGATTCTTACAAGATTTTTTTTCTGGTTATATAGCTCCAGCTAGACAAATGCTTTATCTTAGCATACTGAAACTATCATTCTACCCTCTTCTGTGTTCCATTACTATTGTTTTTTAAAAGTCAAGTGTCAGTGTAACTGTTGCTTCCTGAGGGTTATCTGCCTTTTCCCTCTGTCTGCTTTTAAGGTGTTTTTATCATGTGTGCATGCACACTCTGAGGTTTCAGTATGGTGGGTCTGAAGGTTGGCTTCTTTTTACTTATTCTGCTTGAGATTCATGGAGCTTGTTGAATCAGTGAATTTATGTACTTCATCAGTTCTATAAAGTTCTCAGCCATTAACTCTCCAAAATAACCTTGGGACCACTCTCTCTCCACTCCTTCTGGAAGTATGATTAAATGTTATAGTAAACACCTCTCCCACACACACAATCTGATGGTTCTCATAACTGAAGTTTCAGAAGCATGGCTCTTACGTTTTCATTGATGGCACCTTGTTTCTCTGTGCGTGTCATGATCTTTGAATATGTACTATTAATTGTCCTTGAATTTATCTGTGATTTCTTCAGGGCCTAGACAGGAGTGCATTCCTTTAGAGAGCATTCGTGTTGCTTCTGTCAGAGGCTTGGAACATGACCAGTTTGGGAACATTTTCAAATAAATTCACAATTCAAAGGCTTGGAATTTTGTATTTCCCTTTGTTGCTTTACAGTTCAGATGATACTGTATTTGAGCCACAAAAGCACTGGGAAATTAGCTTGTAATTACACCACCCTCATGGCTTTTCTGTCTTGCTCTGCTTAACAGCAAGAAAAGCATCTGAGTAGGGTAGGCAGGTTTACTTGTGGCTCCCCCTTTCTCTCAATGTCTAGACCTCTGTGGTCCCAGCTTAATGTGAGGACAGAATCCCTCCTTGAACTTTTACCCTGAGGGGCCCCTGGCTTTTGAATTCTCTTCCTCTCACCTCAAGCCCATCAAAATACCACGTTTGCAGATGCCCCCAGGGCAAAAGCAGCTTCAGGGCCCCACCCATCTCTCTGGGTTCCCATTTTCCCTTGGTCAGCTCTCCTAAGGAGCCACCGGGGCCTAGGGTTACCACTACACCCTTCTCTAGGAGCTCAAACAGGGAGAAGCCTTAAAGAAACACCAGCCTTTCAGACTTCTAAGTCAGCTACCTCAGCAACCCTACTGTC
This sequence comes from Pteronotus mesoamericanus, assembly GCF_021234165.1. Lineage (NCBI taxonomy): Eukaryota > Metazoa > Chordata > Mammalia > Chiroptera > Mormoopidae > Pteronotus > Pteronotus mesoamericanus. The sequence continues at coordinate 20,598,747 of NW_026555105.1, read as the reverse complement.
ACAGGTGGGCACAGGTAACCAGGTTCTTGGTGATCACGGACAGAAGATTGAACCGAACACACAGAATTTATAGCAGAAAGTGAGAAAAAGAAGATTTATTAAGCCACACAGAACATGGGAGCAGGCCAACTCTGAGCAGAGTGGAGCAGAGTGGAGCAGAGAAGAGCAGAGCAGAGCCTAACAGCAGCAGCAGCAGCCCTGAAACTCAGGGTCTACAGGGCCTTTATTCCTTAGGGTGGGTCTCCCACAATGCTAATTTACTATAATGATATTATAATGAAGCAGGGGTCAGGTAGCATCTTCTGCACAGGCGCATTCCTGATTCACTAGGATTCAATGATTTTCCAGATGCAGAAACTACGAGTCTTAGAACAGAGTCTCTGCCCTTTACCCATGTTCTTTATCTTAGCTCTGAGGCACCTCTGGAGTTTCCTGCTTTTCGACTATCTCCTGCCTCACCACTGCAGCCCTGGATATATCTTTACTCTCCCAGGTCTTCCACGGTTGAATGGAGTCTAAATCTTATAATAAAGTCCTTATTCCATAGTACTGATAGTGGCTTTTCTGATTGAGCTTTAGCTAACACATGTTTGAAAACAATGAGCCTCCTTCAGGGAAATGAACCACCCAGTAGGGCAGATGTCTCAGCCTCAGGCGGCCCCAAGTCCCTTCCTAGCCTTTGTCGCATTTTCACGCTGAAGGTTTTAGAATTGTTGACACCCAGTGACCTCACTCTTTCACTCATCTCTCAGTCTTCAACCTCCTCAATATGTTATCTGCACCTACAGACCTGGTTCTCAATGTTATTTTGTCTCAAAAATCCTAACCGGCTTGTATCCTTGACCTCCCTATCAAGCAGGAGGTGGAAGCCACACAGGATACTTAATATTAAAAAAATGGGTTACATTGTTGTTGGAAAGCTGAAAGAGCAAAAATAGGACCCTGAGGAAACAGAAATTTGTAACTATGGGATGGGTACCCCTCCCACTGCAGGAACTAAAAGGAAGAGGGTAGATTTTCAACACCTAAGAGTTCAGAGGAGAAACTCCAAATAGCTGGCTCTTGGATCTCTGAGAGGGGCGCAGCCTTGGTGCCCAGAAGGCAGGACCCTGTGGGGAAGGCCTGTCTAGTGCATGGTTAGCACGCAGACGGCAGGGGGCTGTGGCTGCTGGTACCTCTGAGAGGGCACAGCCAGGCTGGTGCTGGGAGCTGCATCTCTCACTATCGTTTTCCTTCCAGTTACATCACGTTTCTCATTTTCAACACCAGCATGTGCCTTTGCATAGATTCCTTTTTTTGGAAAACCATGTTGGTTCACCTGGCTGGTGCTTTGGTATTTATACCTCAAAACTGCTCAGTTTCACCTTCTCTGTGAAGTCTACACCCACCGTCCCCTACCTCAACTCACTCTACCCTACCCTACCCCCGCAGTGGATTCTGTGTGCATAGCGCCCCCTTGTGGTTCCTCCTTTTAGTGCTGGGTGGAAGGAGGTGTACAAGTCTTGGACCGCGGATCCTGTTTGTTGGCCGACCTCTCCCAGCTGACCTAAATGACAAAAGGAGGAGTCATGGTTGCGCACTGTGGGCTGTGCGGGGGCTGTACCCGTGGGCAGCTGAGGGTATGTGTGGGTGGCAAATGTTCCAATTGGTCAAAGGGAGTGCACGCCAGAGAGGCGACAGCTCTCATTAGCTTTGCCATCACGTCGGACTTGCAACTTTACCTTGGGCCGCTCCCAGCCATGAAGCTCCTTTGGGTGATTCTGACTGCACTGCTGTTCTTGTCCCAGCTCACTCCAGGTAACCTGGACCCCTTCAGGGAAGGGATGAGGTTGGGGACTGAGGCCTGGTCATGGAATCCCAAGGGTAGGAAGGACGGGCTGCCAGGCCTCAGGTCACATTTCAAAGCCATTGAAGAGAGGGCATCCTTGCCAGCGGCAGGTGCCAGATCTCAGGTACCAACTATGACATCCGGAACTTCTGGCCAGCCACCCTATCTATGCCCCCCCCCAGGGAGCATGCCCAGGTGGTCTAGGGCGCTGAGAAAGAATGGGAGAGGTGGGCAAGAGAAGCAGGAAGAGGAGAGGACAGCAGTGACCCTCTTGCAAAATAGTCCCCAGAAAAAATCCAACCTGGGTAAAGGTCACAACCACCTTAATAGAAGAGAAAAGCCCCTATGCACTGTTGCTGCCTCTGTGCCAGACCCCGTGTTGGGAGCTGGGATCACAGAGATAAATGACATGGCCCTGGGGGAGACGATAAATGACGTTTGCAACCCAGGGTGACCCGAGCTGTGCTAGAGGGGAGCCAGGAGGCTGGGGTGCACATGGCGGGACCAGCCCGCCCGAGGGCCAGGGGAGTCCTCCCAGGGGGACACTGGGCATCCCGAAAGGTGTGTAGAAGTTAAAGGGGAAGGAAAAGAGGTGGGGATAGAAACAGGGTCCCAGGCAGAAGTCAGCTTCCACAAAGGTCCAGCTGTGGGACAGATCATGGCGCCTTCAGCACAAAATGGCAGTGTGGGCTAGGGGCGTGGGTCAGAGGCCCGGCAAGGGGCAAAGGGGAGGATGGGCCTTGAATGCCCGGTGAGGGACCATGGGCAAGCTCAAGTGGAGAAGGACCAGCGTCAGACCTGCCCGTTCCACCAGCTCCAACACGAGCTTCCTGGCCCCTCTTGCTCAACTGCCAGAAGTTTCTGCCCACCCCCAGGCTTTCGTCTAACCTCTCCACAGAGTCAATGTGTGAATTTCCTTAAACAAGCTGACCTCAGCCCTCATATCTGCCGGTGAGAAATGCCTGAAACTGCTCTCTTGGGGTAGAGAGGAAGCCCCAGAACCCTGGTTAGAAGCGAACCCAGCATTTTCTGACTCTGACCTCCAGTGGGCCGCTCGGCTGCTCAGTTTCAGTTTCCTCATTTCTCAAACTGTTACAGCAAGAACAGGTTGAGGGGAAAACAATGAACACACTAAAAATTTGGTGCACAAATATAAATGACCTCTCTATTTTGTAGAGCTCATCTGAATTTCCCCAGGAACTTTCATCGGGGAAAGGGTGCTGTGGACCCTTAAGGGTGGGACACAGGAACTGTGTGTAAACTCAACAGTTAAATCTTCATTTTTTCTGGTTTAAAATGGTTACCAAGTTCATTCTGTCTCTTTCAAATAAATATTCAGTCTTTCAGCATTTTTCCTTTGTTTCTCTCCCCTTTTCCTTCCCAGGATAGCAGCTGAGTTTAAGAGAAAGTAACTTAATATATCATAATTTCATTACTTGATTTGTTCAGTAAACATGGTTGAACAGATTTCATGTTCCAGGCACTGTGACAGGTGCAGGAGGTAGAACAGTGAACACATCAGAATGAAACAACATAAGCAAAATCTCTGTCCTCTTGGAGCTTGCATTCTATTGAGGGAGACAGAAAAAAATTAAAATAAGTGAAACATATGGAATGTCATATGATGAACATAATGAGAAGAATAAACAGGAAAAGGGGATGGCAAATATTGGGGGTAGGTTTGCCATTTTCAAGATGTGCTCAGAAATGGCTCCTTGTGACCTGAGGGAGGATAAGGGGATAGCCATGTGGATTTGCAGGGAAGAACATTCAAGCTGAAGGAAACATCAGGCGCAAAGGCCCTGGGGCAGGAGCATAAGGAAGTGGGATAAGGCCCTGTGTTGGACCTTCACTAGCTTTTGGGACAATGTCCCTCATTATATCAATATGTGGTCAGTGAGTGTCCTGCTGGCACTTGCTACTGGGTCTCATGGCTAATGAAATGTCAGTCTTGTTGAGAGCCCCACTGACTTAGCCCTTTTCTTCAGCCAAATCTTCCATCTGGTCCTTAGGTTTAGGCTTGTCACACACCTCCCCACTGTCTCATGCATGGGGGCCTACTCTTGGCAAATCCTTCTGGCCTTTTGCTTCTCACTGGTTTTCCTTCCTCCACCAGAGACCCAGGAAACTCAGGGACCTTCTGGATCTAGTTTATGCCACAGGAGGGGCAGAGGGAGATGCTCAGCCACTTGCCTCAGACATTTCTCTCTCTCTTTTTTTTATCCTTACCTGGGGACAGTTTTCCATTGTTTCAAGAGAGAGGAGTTGGGGGGCGAGGAGAGAAACACTGATGTAACAGAAAAACACCAATGATTGGTTGCCTCCAGTAGGCCCCCTGACCAAGGATTGAACCTGCAACCCAGGCATGTGCCCTGGCCAGGAATCAAACCCACAACCCTTCAGTGTCTGGGATGGCACTCCAACCAACGGAGCCACACTGCCCCGGGCCCCTCAGCCATTTATAATCCTCCTCCAGGTGACACCATGATATTCTGTGTCCTGTCAGCAACTACTGGGCTCTGTATGCTCTAAGAGGCAAGGGGTACAATGCTAACAGTTTGTCCAGGCCAATCTGGGTGTTCATAGGAAAAGACTCTCTTGCCCCTGTTTTTCTCACGTTAGTTAGCCAATGTCCTAGGTCGACCAGCAGGCCAGTAGTGAGGCAAGGGTGGAAAGCCTTGGTCCCTAGTTTGCTGGTGAGTCCGCCATCAGCCTGGTTGGCCAAGATGAATTATGAGGTTCTAATGGAACTCTCGGGTCTGCAGCTGCTGCTGTTGCTGCAGAAAGTGGATTTAATTGCACAGTTTCCCCTACGGAGAGTGTTTCCTTTCGACTTCCTGTTGGGTGTGATGGTGGTAACAGAGATTGAATGGAAGTTTCTGTAGTCTTATCTGAATCTACAAGGCTCACCTAGTAATATGTACAGAAGCCCTTTGAGATTGGAAATCCGGACTGTTCTTGATAAATTTTAGTTCTTAAAAATTATTGTCTTGCTATAAACTAAAACAACTCATCTCATTTAAACTGAGCAATAACTGTCATTTAAACTGTTCTTTACCATTTCCTGAAAGCCCAGAAGCAGCCTGATTCTGCTTTTTGGCAACCAAAATTAAAGGGGAATAAAATATGTATTACTTTAATGTCTTCAAAATACTTAAGTTACTTTAATTGCCAAAATTCTGGACTTACGTGTGAAGCCCAAGAACCCAACAGGTATTAGGCTTAGGTGGGACATGTCACCTATTTTCCATTTTACGTCCTCATACACAGCACCCACAGTTCTTCATTTATAACACTCATTTTAACTCTAGTCAATCAAATATCTGGGAAGCTATTTCTTTTACAGCCCCCTGCCCCGCCCTCCACCACCGCTAGACTGGAAAGCCTCTGAGGGCAGTGTCTACCTCTAACTTGTTTCTAATTTTATCTCCAATACAACTATATTCTCAGTCTATGCATGTGAATATTTCCCTAAGAGAGGCACCTAGAATGAAAATTGCTAGGCAAATTCTGCACCCGATTTTAAAATGTGTGAATCATTGCTACGTAGCCTCCAAAGAGGCAAAAACAAGGTGGATGAGACCATCTTTTCTCTCGCTCTCACCAGCAATTCATCTTGACGCTCTGAATGTAAAATCGAGCTTTTATCGTTAAATGGTGAAGGGTTTTTCGTTTTCTTTTTTGTAAAATAAAATGCATCGTTACAGATTATGAAAGTCACATGAAACAGATGCACAGCCTAATGAATTGTTAGAAAGCACACAACCTTGTAACCGTCGTCAAGGTCAGTAAATAGACCATTGACAGTCACCAAAAAAACCCCCAGCTCCCGCCTACCTCCCATGACAACTCTCGCCCTTCCCCAAATTACACAATAGCTTGACTTTTATAGCCATCAATTCTTTGCATTTCTTTATAGTTTCCTTGCTAAGGATGCATCCATATGCACCTTATTTTTGTCATGTCCACTTTTAAAATCTGATACCCCTTAAGGTTTTTTAATTTACTGTTACATCTTCATCCCTTTCTTGTCTTTATCATTTATATGGTTATCTGGTGTGACAAGATATTCTTGGATCATCTTGTGCAATTACTGCCACAGATCTCGAAAGCCATTTCTTTAAGAAGCTGATTTTTTTTAATAGGAAAATGGTATTTCAGAACTAGGATCTAGTTGCTAGAGATAGCCAATGCTACTAAATGGGTCCTTTCTTTATCTTTTCAGTAGACAGACCTAGGAGGGAAAATCAATACATTTAAATGTATATTAAATAACTCATGAATTCACATTGATACTTTCTATTGGACTATAGGATTGGTACTTAAAATATTTCATTTTCCTTTCTGTATTTTCCTTCTTCCACACCAACATTCTCAGATACGCCATATACTCTGCCATTTTCAAGTCATCTTTTATTTAAAGAACTTCTTAATTGGCAGTTTGAGTGTTTTTCTGATATCTTGCTCTGTTTTTCCACCCTCAGGGTAACTTCTTGCCTCTATGTTGAATCTCCTTTGCCTGTCTTCAATATTTGTCACTTCCTATTGAATTTTTCTCTTATTATTTCCTTTTTATCAGTTTTACTGAGTTAAAATTTATAGAAAATAAATGCCCACATTTTAAGTATACAGTATGAGCCTCAACAAATGCATACATTCATATAACCACCACCACAGTCAGTATAATTCATTTCTATCATCCCCAAAAAGACTTCTTGTGCCCTTTTGCAATCAGTCACCACCCCAGCCCCCCAGCCACCAGCAGCCACTAGTCTGTATTCTGTCACTTTAGTTTGGCCTTTTCTAGAACTACAAACAACAATTCTTTTTTAGCCACAGGCCATGCTGTTGTTGCTTTCTAACAAGGAAAAGCATCTAGTCATTCACAGAAAAGGCAGACAGTATTTACTTCTATAGAGTTTCAGTATTTACTTCTTAAGTAAATACTCAAATGCTTGAGATTGAGGGAGCTGGTGGTTCTTTTCCACGTGCCAACTTCGCTGTTCTTCCAGAGTTACTAAAATAGCGGGTGGGACAAATACTGGAACTAGCCTCATGATCCTATTAAAACTTCTCCACCAATGCTTCCTTAAAATAGCTCCCTAAGTTTTCTTTACTGTGACGGGTTGGATTTTTCACCCCGCCCCATTTCAGACGGCCCAGAAACACACGTGTCATAATACATCTGATCGAAGCAAACACCCTCATTTCCCTCAGTTTAATCTCTCAGAATGGAGTGCCTATGGGTTCAGTTTGCTCAAGGTTCCAAAGAAGTTTTTAAAGGTAATTTTTTTTTTTAAAGTAAATGCCTGGGTCTCATAAGCTATCTAAAAATTAATGTGTTAAAAATTTTTTTAGTAACCCACAATGACAGTATAAGGCAGATTTTATAACTGGGTCAAAGCACAAATGTATATATGGAATAAAGGAATGTTGAAATGAATTTACAAATAGGTTTTAAAAAACTGGCTCCCCACTCCCCATGCTGAAGGAGGAAGCCTATAGAACCTCTGTGGAGCAGAGCATACTTACATAGATGTAGAAAATAATTATTTTGCATTACTATCATTTATTAAAAGTTCACAAAATAATTCCCATATAATCAAAATCAGATAGCTCTAAAGGTTGCAATCTATCTAGACCAGGGACTATTGACACTATTGGCAATTACTGACACTTGGGCTGGGTAATTCTCTGTTGTGACTGGCCTGTGCATGGTAGGTTGTTTAGACGAATCCTTGGCTTCCACCCAGTAATTGCTGTAGCGCCCCTCCACCAGCCGTGAAAACTGAAAGTGTCTCCAGATATTTCATTGCCAAACATCCCCTGGGGATCTAAATCGCCCCAGTTGAAAGGACTGCTCCAGACAATGAATAGTTTTCCACTGAGCGCAAATTTTTCCCCATGTTGGTCACAAGATAATCTCAAAGAAAACTTATTCCTGATCACAAAATAAACCTGGCCTGAATCTTGAACAGAAAGAAGGAAACAACAAAGAATAAATTACAAATTATTGAAATAAAGAATGGTCGTGGCGCCAAACTGTCTACAGAAAGTAGTTTGACTGGAACAGGTAGAGGTCACAGTCTTTCTTCAGCTAAAGGACATCAGGGAGCGCCTGCAACCCCAAGTCCTTGCAGGCCTGGAATTTCTATAGCATAAAGAAAGGGGGGGTGATGTCATTATCTGGCTCAAGTAGCAGATATTTTAACTGCTCTTTAACTGCTGCAAAACTTGTGGTTGGAATAGTTGGGAACTGTTCCAGACTTTGTACCTCTTGGTTGGTGTCGATGGTGCAATCCCACCCCCAGAATTGTCAGAACAGTTTTTTCAAAAGCTATTTTTGCAAGCCTTTTAGTTTGTCGGTTAGTCAAGATTCTGGGACAGAAAAAGTTTCAAGAACAATGTGGATGGGTTCTTGCCCGGGGCTGAGGGAAGAGAGAATGGGAAATTATTGTTTAATGGGTATAGAGTTTCAGTTTTACAAGATGAAAAAAGTTATATAGATGGTGATGGTGGATGCAAAACAATGTCAATGTATTTAACACCACCAAACTGTAGACTTAAAAATGGTTAAGATGGTAAATTTATGTTAAGCGTATTTTGCCACAGGTAAAAGAACAAAAACAAACAAACAAACAAACAAAAAACACAAAAAACCTAGGTATAGCCACCGTCTTGAGAGACCTTGGCAAAAACAAAATAAAATAAACATAAAATTATGAAGAGAGTTATGATGGAATGTTAACAAAAAAATTTTTTTTAAAAACCCAGTATAGTCCTAACAGGTGTGGCTCAGCTTGTTGGGAATCCTCCCATGAAGTGAAAGGTTGCCAGTTCACCGGTTCAATTCCCTGTCAGGGCACATGCCTGGGTTGCGGGCCAGGTCCCCAGTCGGGGCACGTGCGAGACGCAACCGATCGGTGTTTCTCTCACATATTGATGTTTCTCTCCTCTCTTTCTCCCTCTTCTCCCCTCTCTCTAAAAAATAAATTAAAAAAATATTTTTAAAAAATAATACGGATGAACCTTTAAAACATTATGCTAAGTGAAAGAAGACACAAAAGGTCACATTTTATTATATATGATTCCTTTGGCATCAAATATCCAGAGTAGGCAAACCTAGAGAAAGGAGGGCAAATTGGTGGTTGCTCAAGGCCGGGGGGAGGAGGAAATGAGAAGATGGGGGTGCATGGTTTCTGTTTGGGATGATTTTGCAAGTTCTTGAACTAGATGGTGATGGTGGTACAACACTGTGAATGTGCTTAATGACCCTGAGCTGTACACTTTAAAAATGCTTAAACTGGTAAATTTTATATTATTTGTATTTTACCAAAATTTTTTTAAAGAGAGGGGAAGAAAGAAGGCGGGGGTGAAAGACCAGGGAAACAGTGGATCCCATATCATACCTGTTTTAATCCTTTTATAGACCTTTCAAATCCAGAACCTACCTCTTCTTAGGACTGACATTGTCTCCATTCTTTTGTCTTTTTTTGTGTCAGGTGACACCCAAAAATGCTGGAATCTTCATGGCAAATGCCGCCGCACATGCCCCAAGAAGGAAAAGATGTATGTTTACTGCACAAATAATAAGCCATGCTGTGTGAAGCTCAAGTTCCAGCCAAAAAGAACAAAGCCATGGTCATTTTGAGTTCTCTGAAGCCTAAAGCCATAATAAAAATGCAGAGGAGGCTATTCTGAGTCTAACTCCCCCACGCTCTAGAGTTCCTGAGTTCCGTCAATAAACACCTCTGGCCCTGGACCAGTGTGATTCAATTGGTTAGAGGGTCATCCTGTGGCCAAGAAGTTTTGGTTTGGTTCCTGGTTGGGGCACATGCCTGGGCTGAGGGTTCAATCCCTGGTCTGGGCAAGTATGGGAGGCAGCCAGTTGGTGCTTCTCTCTCACAACGACGTTTCTCTCTCTCCTCTCTCTGTAAAAGCAATGAAAAAAATGTCCTTGAGCAAGGATAAAAAAAGAAAAAAATTAAAAATAAACTGACTAGTGTGACTCAGTTGGATGTCCTCCGGCAATGCGAAAGGTCGCAGGTTCAATTCCAGGTCAAGGTACATGCCTGGGTTGTGGTTCCATCCCTGGCTGGGTGGGTTCGAGAGGCAACCGATGTTTCCCTCTCATGTCAATGTTTCTCTCCCTCTCTTTCTCTCTAAATAAATAAATAAATAAAATATTTTAATAAAATAAAGTAACATAAACCCCTCTAGCTGATTCCCATGTTAGTCTGTCAGTCTACCCCTCCTTCCCACTCCAGGTCCCTGGAGTTCCCCTTTCAGGTAGTTGGTGAAGTCAAAACTATTTTCGTAATAACAATAAAACCTTATTCACGTTTTTCAATCTCACTCTCTCACAAGAGTGCAGTGGAATTTTCAGGACTCTACATGACATGATGATACCATGGTTCTGGCAGCTAATGAAAGGTGTACTTATGTATTCATATGTTTCTAGAATTTTTTAAGGTAGAAGGCTCAAAGTATGTACATGTTCACTTGCAGAGATTAACTCAGGTTGCTCCCAGTAATTCTACTATGCTCTTACAAGCTATCTTTAATTATATTATTAAGCTCTGTACCCTCATTACTATCAAATAAAGTATTACTTTGGAATTTTAAAATTTACCTCATATCTGTCTGACACCTATAAGAACTAAGAACTTTTTGTTGTCTAGGTTTTCAGAAGTATATTAATAACCAGTATCAACTAACAGAGGGAAGAGGATATGCTCTCCCTGAGTGAAAACAATAATTATTCTACTCTCTATAGTTCTTTTAAATACAGTTTATAGCACACAAGAATGTAAAGACATGCATAAGAAGATAAATATTGTTAAAAGACATCAATCGCAGACACAAGAGGCTTAGTGAACTCCAAGCAGGATAAGCACAAAGAAGATCAAATCTAAGTGTAGCTAAATCAAACTGCTAACAGACAAAAGAAAAAAAATGTTCCAAAAACTGTGAATATTTCAAAGAAGACATGTTCAAAAATTTTATGGATAATATTAGAAGCCCTTATTGAAAAACAATAAAGAAAGCCTAAATTAATAATGATACATACCATGTTCATGAATTAGAAGACTCACTATCTTAAAGATGTCAATTCTATATTAATTGTTTTCTAGGTTCAATGAAATTCCAACCGAAGCCTTAACAAAAATTTTTCCAAGAATTTACTCAAAACTGTGCACATATTAACAAATATTTTGTTAAGGACATAGATATAGGTGATAAAATTACCAATAAAGCACAAATTTAGGCTAATGACTACCTCTAAGAATATAGGAATTGGAAGAAGTTGTGTTGTTATTTTTTTATCTGGATATTAGAAATAGAGATACTCATTGTCTTAATGTCTTTTATACTTTATACATTTTTAAATATTTTTGGCTCCTCAGTATATGAAAATTAAACTTTTTTAAAAAAGAGATAAAAGCTATGAACATTAAGTGCCCTAAGAATTGAGACCAGAAAAAATAAAAAAGCAAAATCAGTCAAAAAAGGCCTGGAAAAGAAAATATTTTAAAATTACATATCTTATATAGAATTTTTTCTTCAAAATACGTAAAGAACTCTCAAAACTCAAAAAAACAAACAACTCAGTAACAACATGAGCATAAAGAGTTGAACTGACACTTCACCAAAAAAGCTACATATGTGACAAATAAAAACATGAAAATTTATAAATATTAGAGAAATGAAAATTAAAACTACAGTAAAATACTACTGCACTTATATTAGAATATCTAAGTTAAAACAATTGACCATACAATTGTTGATGAGAAACAAGTTTTGACAACTGGAACTCTCATATATTGCTGGTGGGAACGTAAAATAGTAAACCACTTGGAAACAACTGGTCAGTTTCTTAAACATACCATATGTTCTAACCACAACTGCACTCTATGATGTTTGCACAATGACAAAACCTTTTAACAACACTTTCCTCAGCACGTATCCCCATTCTTAAGGGACATGTGACTCTTGTGAAGCTAAGGATTTTTTGCCCCATGCCTTAGATCTTCTTAACCATAGTAAAAAATATATATTTTAATATATATTATATATTATATTTTTATATATTAAAATATATATTTATTTGTTCATTTAGTTATATACAAATATTTATTGATCATCTATTTTTTGCTAAGCACCATGTTTTTCCTCTAGTTATACAATGTTAAATGAAACAAACATGGGCTTTGCCATTGTGGAGTCTACAAACTGTGGAGGAAAAAGTATTAAACAAGAAATAATTTCATAATCTGAAAAGGCTATGAAGAGTCTAGAAATTGAGAACAAAGGTGGGGGGGATTACGAGAGAGGTAGATCTCCATGGGCTATCAGTATAACTCTCTCTGAGGAGGTGGCATTTGACCTGGGATTTGTAGAATGACGACTCCTGTTTGCAAAGAGTTGAGAGGGAGTGTGCAGAACATTCCAGGTAGCATGTGCGTAGGCTTTTTGAGACAAGGGTGGCTTGTTCCGGAGACGGAGAGAATGGCGTGTAGCTAAACCTGGAGTGCAAGGGGAGGGAGACCTGGGTTGAGATTTGTGAGGCAGAGACTGTGTTAGACCCACAACACTTTGATGTTTGGATTTAAACATTAAGTATTTTATGGATTAAAGTAGAGGGCTGTCTGCCCTACATTTCTGATGGCTTCTGTTTACTCATAGCTGCTGCTTCCTCAAATTATTCTTTACTCCACCCCTCTTCCCACCACCCACCCCAGTCTTCAACCTTGACTTTTACCAAGGCAGCTACTCAGTTTCAACTTCAGTTATGCACTACTTTATTCTGTGTATTTCCCAATTCAAATCCACATAACAGAGAATCTGATTGATCCAGTTCAACACTTTGGACCAGCCCATCTTGTGTGTAGGTCACTGGTCAACCTACGGGATTAGCTTGGTTTGAGGAAGCGCCCACCTCTTTTCCAATCAGCTATGTCTGGGGCGCAGGGAGGAAGGGGTTCTGGCGTGCATATACCTGTCATTTCAGCCAAGGCTGTTCACAGGGCTAGAAGACTATTAATGGAAGGGACATGCACAGCCTCCTGTGTATTTGCTTTTCCATGTATCCTTGCCATGAACTTCCATAGGAAGGCATATGCCTGGGTCTCACCTCATGAAACCCCAAACCCCTGTGCTTAGAGGGAAATGAACATCATTAGAGCGCAGGCCTCGTTGGTGGAATTCTGAGGAAGAGGACAGTCCCACTCTCCATCTCCTCACGAGGTCCCACTCATTTGTTGGTGAGAGCTTGACAATCACTGGGTCCTGTTGGACCCAATGCTCCCTTTATATAATAAATATTTTTAATGCCCCCTTTTGGTCTTAAAATTAGATTCATAAACAATTGTAACCCATCTACTCACATAATTTCAAGAAAAAAAAAACAAATTAAACGCTAACTATAATATAAAGGAGGAAGTAAACTTCTATAATAATATGTGTTTTGACATGTGGGTACACTTAGAGACCGAATGCGTGTGAGCGAGACCTCGCACACAGCATGAGTGCGACAGCGTACCAAGGCAGGCCCGCAAGGGTGTGCTGCGTGCACACCGCAGACACTGCCCGCAATGTTTGCTGTTTGTGTCCTGGCTTTCCAAAATGGTGAACGTCTCGGGAAAAGTCCTACCCAGAACAAGGTATAATCAGCCCTTGACTTAGGGTTTCATTTCAGGAAAATTCAATGTGCAACAAATGCCTGCAAAACAGCCTTAGATTCTGGGCTCCATAAGAGAATTATAAATGGGTTTCTCACCTACATAAGTGTCTAGCAAAATATTTGAATTTTGTTTGGGAGAAATAACAATACTTCATTTTCCAGGACAGTCACACATTGCATGCCACCTAGCATCCCAGGTCCCCAACCTACTCAATTCCAGTAGGGGCCCCATTAATTTTGACCAAAAAAAAAAAAAAAAAAAAAAAGCCACCAGCAAATTCCCAAGACAACCCCTAGAGGGCAGTATCTCTCCTTTCGTCTAGCCAGCAACACCCTCCTCTTCCTGGATAGCCTGTTCTTTCTCAAACAAGAGACGCTGCATGACAAGCACCGATAACTTACCCAAATTCAACTACATGTGCTCAGAGGAAAAAAAAGAGAGAGAGAAGTAAAGTTTTTCAGAGATTTTAAAAACTTTTTTCTCATTTTTAAAATCAACTTAGCTTTGCCTTTCTTAAGGCTTCATATAAATGGAGTCATTCAGTGTGTCCACCTTTGTATTTGGCTTCTTTGGCTTCACATAATGTTTTTGAGATTAATTCATGTTGTATATCAGTAAATTGTTATTGTTGTTTATTGAATAGGATTGTACCATATGAATGTAACTCAATTTATCCTTTTACTTGTTGATCCTTTGAGTTGTTTCCAGTTATGGGATATTATAAATAAAGCTGCTAAAAACATCAATAAAGAAATATTTGTATATACATATTTCTATTTAATTTTATAAGTAACTTTGCAACTTTTTTTCCAAAGTGGTTGTCCATGTTACATTTCCATTGCAATGTATGAACAATATCATTCCAAACAAGCCAAAGCAACCCCTCCTTGAGCCAGTGCCTGCTGATTGGAGAAGGGAATTGTCTTGGTTCCTGTTGCCACAAAAGCACCTGGCCATGAAGGCATCACACTTCACTGTGGGATATTCCGCTGTGGAGAGATATTTATTTTTCATAGAGATGACTCCTAAATATAACCAATCAGTTCCTTTGCTCCGATGTGTTCCATTAATGGAGGAAAGCTTGCTATGTATATCAGTCTCCATAAAGGCACATTCCTAAGCAATTTTCTAGGGTAATTTGAGTATTATGTGATTGTTGCCTGGCTCTCAAAGATAAATATAGCCCTGGTACAATGAACAATTCCACTCAACACTCTGCTATCAAAAACCCAGGTGGGAAGGAGGTGAGGAGTCACCCCATTCTACCTCGAACCTTCTACAGCAGCCATTGTTGTAACCCCCTTGTTCTTTTCTTACAAGTCCAAAGGGGTCCCCCTGAGCAGCAAATAAGAATCTCTTCTTATCTCCAACAGAAGAATCTCAATGGGTATGAAAAATGCATAATAGATATATAGAAAATATGTCTCTAGAGAGATATCTATATGAATATATCTATGTATAAATATAGATACCTATTATCCATATAGATATAGTATACATACACACACAAACACACTAGTTTGTAAGTATAAAATATATCTATATATACATACACATAGTCAAAGTTTCAGTCAAAAATTTATTACAATTTTTGACTTCCCCAAAATTTAGCTACTAACAGCCTATTGTTGACCAGAAGTCTTACTGACAACATAAAGTTGATCAACACATGCTTTGTATGTTGTATATATTATATACTGTATTCAAACATAAGCTAAGAAAAAATGTTAAGAAAATCATAAGGAAGAAAAAATATATTTATATATTTATTATCAAAACTCCATGTATAGTCCTGAGTGTTGGTGCTCAGTTGGTTGGGCATCCTCCCACAAAGCTAAAGTCGCTGGTTCAATTCCAGTCAGGGCAAGTGTCTGGGTTGCAGGTTTGGTTCCAGGTCAGAGCACGAATGAGAGGCAACCGATGGATGTTTCTCTCTCACATCAATGTTTCTCACCCTCTCTTTTTCTCCTATCTTCCCCTCTCTCTAAAAATAAATAAGTAAAATCTTTTTAAAAATAAATAAAAATAAAAATCTACATATAAGTGGACTTGTGCAATTCAAACCACATTGTTCAGCCCTGGCTGGTGTGGCTCAGTGGATCGATGTTTCCTGTGAATCGAAAGGTTGCCAGTTGGATTCCCAGTCAGGGCACATGCCTGGGCTGCAGGCCAGGTCCTCAGCTGGGGACATGGGAGAGGCAACTGATCAATGTGTCTTTCACACATCAATGTTTCTCTCTCTCTCTTTCTCCATCCCTTCCCCTCTCTCTAGAAATAAACAAATAAAACCTTTTTTAAAAAAACATGTTGTTGAAGAGTCAACCTTATATAGAAAGATGAGAGATAGAGATAGAGACAGAGATAGATCCATCCTGACAAATAAGTACCAAAAGCTAACAGGATTATAAGAGTGGTGAATATTTTCAAGCTTATCTATGTTTTATTCCGCACAATGCGTTCTAAATGTATTACTTAAGTAATAAAAATTGGAAATTTTTAAAGAAATTTCAAGAGACATTTTAGTGCTGAAAATCTTGTGGTGGAAGAATTTCTAAGCATGTATGGAAATGCTTATGATATATTGATAAGTACACAAAAATACATAGTTTGGTTCCATTTCATTTGTAAGTCACAAAAATATATACAGTTTGATTCCATTTTACTTGTAAGCCACATTTTACATATTTTTTTAGTTTGTGGGTATTTAAGTGTAGTGAAAGTATTGATGATTTTTGCTTTCTTAGTTGTGCTTCTCTGTTTTCTAACTTTTCCCCAATGAACATGGATTACTTTTAAAATTAGAAAAAAAAATGTTACTTTAAAATAAGGGTGAGCCTGGAAGACGAAATCAAGTGCCTGAGGACAGGGGTGGCGTCCCAGTGCCACCACTTACTGGGTATATGACCTAGGCAACTCACTTACTTAAGAATTTAAATTGCCTTATAGAAAAGGAGGGCACAATATTATCACAGGACTGTGAGTAATAGGTGAGATGATATGTGTAAAGCAGTTAGCACTTCCTGAAAGCTCACCGATACTATCATTATCATTAGCTCAGCCATTCACCGTCTCTTTGGGGACTGTCTGTGCTCTGAGATAAGACTTCTGAGCACCTTGCAGAGCCGGACTCCCTCCTCTAGTACCCTTCCCCCACGCGGCTCACCCTGCACACCCACTGCCAGGGAGCTTCCTTTCTCCCAGAGCATCCCCTGGCCTCTCAACGTGAGACTATTGTTACACCTCAGAAAAAGCCTTGACCTGAGGCCCGAAGATTTAAGTCCACATCCTCGCTCTGTGTCTCAGGAACTTGATGGCCTTGGACAAGTCACCTTCCTTCTCTGCGCTTGGGAGCCTGATCTGTGAAATACCTAGAGGAACCTTCCAGCCTAGAACTGCCTAGTCTCCTTGGCTTGTTAGGTACAGCCTTAGGACGTAGGAGGTTGGATATAGACTTAGACAAGTGTCTGTTGGGACACTGGGAGGAAACAGCCCTTCACATGTGAGATTTGAGCTTCAGAAAGCTATCGAGTCGGTTTTGTCTTGGTTCTACCCTCAGGAGAACAGAGGCTGCCTCTGACGTGACGCACTGAGAGGAACACGGCGTCACTTCTGTAGCATCCCGCCCAGAACGCATAAGTTGGATCCAATCATGAGGAAACATCAGACAAGCTCACACTGGGGGACATTTCACAAAATCACTGACCTGGACTCCTCATGGATATCAATGTCATGAAAGACTAAAGAACTCTTTGAGAGTAAAAGAGATCAAAGAAACATGACCACTGAATGTAATGCTTGACTCAGGGATTTTCTTTTGCTATCAAGAGCTTCTTTGGAACAGCTGGTAGAATCTGAATAAGGTCTGAAGATTAGACCATTTTGTCCAATGTTAATGGTCTGATTTTTATCATTGTGCTGTGGTTATATTTTTTAAAATGCCGTTGTTTTCAGGAAAAACTACTGACATATCGAGGTATGAAGGGATCATGTCTGCAATATATGTTACTATATTTATATGTAAATATATGTATAGAGAGAAAGAAAGAGAGAGAGAAAATGGCAGTGTGAAAGTGGTAAAATGTAAACATTAGAAAAAACTGGATGAAAGGTCTATGGGAATTCTTTGTATTATTACAGATTTTCTCAAAGTCTGAAATCATGTAGAGAAGGCTCGAGGTGCGCCTCTTGCTCAGAAGTGATAGCAGTTGTGCATTTCATTTGCTGAACACTTACAAAGTGCCAGATGATCTCATCTGACCCCTCAGCTACCCCAGTAAGAGCTGTCATCATGCCCATTTTGCAGAGAATCCTGACATCAGACACAGGAAGTGACTGGCCCCGATCACACGGCCTGTGGCCTGTAAGTAGCAGAGCGGGAGTATGAACTTGAGTGCCTGACTCCTCAGTCCCGGAAATCATCACCATCTTCTCTGCAAAGGTCACAAATTCCCTCGAACTACGTCTGAGGCAAAGAAAACCTAGCTTCTTCACTATCTGTAAAACAATTGAGAGGGGAGGGGTCACAGTGCAGAGCTAAATTTAGTTCAATCCTATTTAAAACTTAGCCTAATTCAATAATTTCAGTAGTCTCTGGAGGTTTCTTGAGCTGAGAGAGGCTTGGTCTCTGGTGTAATTGCTCTTTCGGCTTCCTCTTCTCTTCCTCCCGGCCCTCTCAATATGAAGGCTGCGGTGAGGGTGGGAAGATTCGATGGCTGGGTGCAGCTGACATCTGCTGGGATCTGGGTGCGTGGGCCCGCCGCTGGCTTTCAGCTATGGCTGGTTGCTGGTGAACTGGTCTAGTTCCCTGTGGACTCACTGAGGCCTAGTGGAGGTATCAGACAAACGCCACTTCGTGTCAGGTCTCTGTGATTCTGTGCCCACCTCTTGTCCTGTTTCCAGGGTCCAGACACCATGACTGCCCTTCCCTGAGCAGGCTGGCTCCTAAAACAGGGCCCCTGGCTCTCGGTTCAACGTCTAGACCACCCCTCCAGAATCTAATGGAGGTTCAAAAGCAGGACTAATATGCAGGTTTTTATTCAAGTAATTGAATGCTTTCTTCCCGGTTGGTGAAGCGCAGCAGCCCACCCCCTTGGGCCTCCCCTCCTCTGCTCCAGCTCCTCTGGCATATCCCCGGGTCCCTCTCATGCCAGAAACTAAGGAGTTAACACCTGGCACATAGGGTCACCTCCAAAACTCTGCTCCAGCCCTGGGCTCTTCACCTCTTCTGCTGGTAAGCATTCTGAGCTTTGCCATTCCCTTCTTACCTCGGCCATGCCAGGTCTGTTTTCTTACTCCAAGGCCACCCCAGACTTCTCTAAAAATCCTCAAAGGACAGTGGACGCGAGCCCCTCTGCCCTTGGAGTTCCTCTCGACTGGTCCCACACACCTGCCCCCTTCTGGGCTCAGTCCCAGGGAGAGCATGGGCCAGCTCTGAGGGTCTCTCAACTCCCTTCCTCCCCAACTCCAGTCTACAACAGAGGCTAGAACAGCTCCATACTTTCTTTCCCAGCCTCCCTCCCATCAGGAGTAGCCATGTGCCGCAGTCTGGCCCATGAAAAGTAAGTGGAAGTCTGCTGAGGGGGTCTCCAGGGCAAGTTTTTGCTTTCCCGAGAAAGGTGAGAAGCTCCCTACTTCTTGCTTTAAACAATTATGTGAGCCCTGAAGTTACGGGACCCAAGAGGACTGCAGACACGCTTGCCCTGACGTGGTTGCTACTACCTCCAGACTTCTTATTTTGGGAAGTAAGTTCCTACAAATCGGGTTTTCTAATTTTTTTAGCCAAGCACAGTCCTGATACAGGGCAATTAGAATGCTTCTCTGTGCACCTACCTCTCCAACACTGATTTCTCCCTGACTTGCTATTCCCGCAGTTCCTCGGGCCTAGAAGAGGCAGAGTTTTCCTCTCTTACTCCTCCCTGTTTATATGAAAACTTCCTTTTCATAAAATCCTTATTTTTCACCCATGCAGACTGTTGAAATGTTGAAGTAGGAGATAAAAGAACATAGAAAAATTCTTTCACTCTCACTGGTATTTGCCTGTAGAGCCCAATGCACCATCTTATTCTGAATACCAGAATATGTTTTAACTCTATTAGTATTAACTCATTATTAATTCTCATGATTATTGCAGTTAACTCCTATTATTAACTCTACCGTCTATAAAGTCCTAATCTCCTGATACTATAATTACCCTTATTTTATGGATGAGGAGACTAGGGAGGTTGACAAAAACTGAGCAGTTTTTCTGGAGTTGGACGCAGCAAAAGTGATACAGGCAGGACCGGAACCATTTACAATGGTCATTAATGCCCACTCTCTTCGGGTACTTCACTCCCTCCACCACCCACCCCTCCATCTCCCACATACCATCGACCTCCCCACCCTCCCCTCCCCAGCTCTGGGAGAGGTGGGAGTAGAGGGGCATTGAGCAAACAGCAAAAGGAGACAAGGGGCAGCATGTATTTTATTGGAGCGCAAGTGTGCCAGCCCCAGACCCAACTACACGTTCTCTGGCTTATGGGACACCGGAGGCTTGAGTCCATAGGGGAGGCAGCACAGGGAGGCATCTGGGCACAGGTGCATGTAGGTTTCTTGCCTTGTGCAGTAAGTCCGGCAGGCTCCTTGGCCCTTCCAGCACCGTTTGAACTCACTTCTCCCTATGCAGAATATCAGAGGAAGACTACAGGTCACAGAACAGCCCAGGGACCACAGACTAGCCTGCTGTTCACAGATTTAACCACAGATCACAGGTCAGACCGCTGACCACACAGAGCAGCCCGTGGGTTCCAGTTGAGGCCGCAGGTCACAGGTTTATCCGCTGATCCATCTATAGGGTTTCTCTACTACTTTTTATTTAGGTTTGAAATTTTCCCAAGTAAAAAGATTTCTTTTTAAAACTCACATCATTACATTATTCTCTGTTTTTGCATGCTTAAATTTTTCCATAATAAAAAGCTTTTTAAAAGCTCACCTTGCTCCTTATTCTCTCTATTTTCATGTACATTTGAAATTAAAACTTTTTTAAAAAATGACCAGAAGCCTTTCAGCTCTTCCACCACCCCACGCACACACCACAGTAGCCCCTTCCCCCGATAGTCTTCTTAGCACTGATAACCACCTGAACGACTCTATGTTTGGGTTATTTTCTGTCTCCAGTAACTAAAATATCAACTCCAAGAAAGCAGAGACCTTGTTTTCTTCCACTGCTGGATCCCCAGCGATTGTAAGAGTGCCTGGCACACGGTATATATTTTTCAAATGAACATTTGTGGAGTGAACCCTATTGTAAAGGTCAGGAAACTGAGGTGCAGGCCAATCTAGCAGCTCGCTCTAACCTGCCCAGAAAGCCAGTGACGGGGCCAGAATTTAAGCATGGGTCTAGCCCTCCTCTGCCCCCCAGGAGCTGAGAACCTGTTTCTCATTCACACACACGCTCACACACACACGTGATGTTACCTGGCGGCACATGACCCAGGACCAGGAGAGACACAATGAGTAGAAGCAGCTGTGTCATGGTCACAGGGCTCCTGAGAGGCCGCTGGGGAGAGGACACAAAAAGAGAGGAACCAAACACATCAAGCCCTGCTGCTTGCAGCCCAGCCTTTATAGAGCTGCAGATCAAGGCAAGAGTGTGGGCAGCCAGGGACTTAAGTGGGAGTCTGAGGCCTTGTGGTCCCAAGGGTGTAGCTGGATCTCAGCCAGCTATGTGGGGAATGGGTTGCACACACCATCCAGACTCGCTGAGCTCTGAAACCGAGGGCAGAATTTCCTGAAGCAATGCCTGGCATCGGAAACTGGACGGCTTCCCCACCTGAGAGGGTGGGGAAAGTCCTGGCTTCACAGAGACCTGCTTCAATGCCAGCATCTCCCCAATACCTTGTGATACCTTGGATAAGTCACTTAGCTTCTCTGAGGCCCAAGCTGTCGTCTGGAAAATAATGACAAGCCCCCCTTGCAAAGCTAAATACATGGAGGATTCCCTTCCTGATGCCAAGGAGATGAAACCAGAACCCACTGACCTGCTCAAACAGCATGCATTTAGGTCTAAGCAGAAAATGAGTAAGAATACCCACCCCCCAACCAGACAGTAATGGCAACTTAGCTCATTTAGAACATGAAACAAAATATTACAAAGTGTAGTACCCAGACCAGCAAGCAGAAGTAAAACCTCAGGCTTGTTAAAAACAGAAACTCTCAAGCTCTACCCAAACCTACTGAATCAAAAGCTCGGGAGTGGGTCCCAGCAAGCTGTGGTGTAAGAAGCCCTCCAACTGATTTGATTGTTCTGCTGAAGTTTGAGAACCACAGAGAGCATATGTACACAGTGTCTGGTGCACAGGCCTCTGAGTTGCATCTTGAAAAATGAGTAGAGGAAAGGGCATTCCCAGCAGAAGAAACAGAATGTGCCTGCCGACCAGAGCAGGGACTTTGCTGGGAGAAGATAGGAAATGACCCTGCAGAAGCCAGTTTCTTTTTAAAACTCACATCATTACATTATTCTGTATTTTTGCTTGTTTACATTTCTCCGTAATAATTTTTAAATGGCTCACCCTGTTCCTTATGTCATTCTCTCATTTTCATGTCTATTGAAAATAAAACCTTTTGTAAAAAATCTTATCAGAAACCTCCTACCATGCCATACGCACACATCACACTCGCCCCTGGCCCTGCTTTTATTCACAGTGGGCCTTGTATATCAAGTTCAGGCTTTTGTCAATTGCAGACAACTGTAAGTTTCGTAGCAAGGGTGGAACCTGTTTCAATTTCAGTTTTCAATGAAAAACCTGTAACCCAAAGAGCAGAGGTGACTTGCCTAAAGTCATATAGCAATTGCGTTGCAGAACTCACCCCCAAACAATGCCTGGCACTGCACCACTCACAGCCTGCCTTGTAGGTGCTGAAGGGAAGTTCAGAAGGAAGCCAAGCACGACCGGGTTCAGCCAGCCCACCAGGCTGCTGTGGGAGTCGTCCTGAGCTGGACACCGGGACCCCCTCAGCCTTGGCAATGAGCCCCACCCACGGGTACAGCCTGGTCTCCGTGGGCCCCACATGCATACCTGCTCCAGCCCTTGTGAACTAAAAGGAAACAGCCTCCTCAAGAACCCAGATCCTGGCTCCATGGATGGCCAAACTCAGCAGTTCCCTAAACCAGCTTCTCTTCTACAACCATGATTACAGTGCCTCTTTCATTCTCCTACATGCCTAGGAAGATAAAAGATTTAAAAACAAGAACAAGAACAGCAACAAAGGGATGTGATAGGGACAGCGGTAGGCTGAGGGGCAGAGGCCCTGGGTCCCAGGCCCAGGTATGCCTCAGTTTGTTCGTCTTTAGTGTTGTGCCGGATAAATGAGCTACCAATCCAGGCCAAGCACTCAGACCATACCCGGCACTGCACAAGTGTTCAGTAAATAAGAACCAAGGAGCAGCCGGCCTTTCCTCCAGGCAGAGGACAGCTCCAGCGCGGAAACGCTAGAATTAACCTAGAATTTGGTGAACGACTGAGTGATGCTAAAATGAGACATTCAGAGCACTTCAGCGTGGACTTGCAGGATTCCCCTCCTCCCCTCAAGCCACCTCCCAATGTTAATTCTCTATCCATTCAAAGCAGGGTTTCGCTCAGTGGAGCCCACGAAGTCTGCATCGGGATCGCTCGGGCACTTGCTGAAAACGCAGATCCCCGGACCCCTCCCTCTCCCAGGACTGCTGCGTCCGCCTCTCTCGGAGGGTGGGACCTGGGAGGCTGAACGTTCAACAAGCTCCCCAAGTGGTTTTTGTAAGGACCTAGTTTGTTGGTGTGCCCCGTTGCTGGAGTGGAGTGGACAGATGTGAGTGCTCAGGCGGCCCAGAGCCAGGAGTTCTGAGTCCCCTTTCTTCGTTCCTCTGGCCCCCCACCCCAACATTGCCACCCCCACCTTAGACAAAGGACGGGAGAAGGCAGGTCAGCTGACCCCTGCGCGAAGTCTTTCAGCAGCCAAGGCCTTGGGGCGGGGACCCCGGGGCTGCCCTGTTGGGGCGGGGCTGGACGGGGCGGGGTCGCGGCTCCTCCCCGGCTGGGGCGGCGGGGCGGGACCGGCCAGAGGGGGTGCGCACCGAGGCGGTGGTACAGCCTGGAGCACCCGGCAGCTGCGGGCCGGGGACCCTGGACCCCTCTCCACGGCGAGGTAAAGGCCCGCGCAGCCCGCCTCCAACTTAGTGAAGTTGGAGCGGAGTTTGCCAGGCGCCTGCATGGTGGAGGGAGGGGGTCTGCGACGTAGGCAGGGGTGAGGAGGTCCCCGAGCTCGCATCCCAGGGATAGGATCCTTCCACCTGGGTCTCCGGAGGGTAGCGTAGCTCCGGACAGGGGACCCGCCCCGATCAGGGGACTCACAACCAAGACCCCGGGCTGGGCAAGTTCGGACTCTGACTCTGGGAATGGCACATGCGCTCCCAGTCCTTGTAGGTGCCCTCCCCGCCCCCTGCCAGGACCCTGTCCTGTCACCAAACCTGGCCCGGCTGCGTTGAAGCCCCCGCCCCCCAACAGCCGCCAGAGGCAGTGCCAGCCGCTGCTGAATTTTTCACGTAGGGGGCGGGCCGGACACGCCGTTCCCATGGCACCACGGTGCTCGGGTTACCGCGGAGGGAACCCCCAGACCCCTACGCCCTTGGGGTTGGAATCCCCCCATTCCTGCCTTTTCCTCGGCCCTCTTGAGATGGGGCAGCGGAAGTGACCCGCACAGGAACCCTTAACCCTCCTCCATAGCCCCCAACCCGTCAACCGTGGTGAAGAGACCCAAGGGGAAAGGGAGTACGGGCAATTCAGATGCTTTTCGGGATGTGGGTTTGAGTTGTGAATGGGAGGGGCAGGTCTGTGTACACAATTGTGTGTGTGCTTATGTGACATCCCACCTCGCTGCTGCCCCTCTGTCTGTCCGTGTGTCTTGAGGGAGTGAGTCATCCTCAAGGCACAGGAACCAGACTCTGGTGTGCGGGCAGCGTGTGTTCACAGCTTACCCACCCACCCTCCCAGACTGACCCGGGCAGACCCTGGGCCCGAAGCCAGGGAGCCCCCACCCCAGGAGCTGAGGCACCTCCTCCTCCCTGTTGAACAAGAGGATCTCTTGAGGAAGCTATCTCAGCAGCTCATCAGGACCCTACAGAAGAAAGGGCTCAAAGCACCTGGCTCACCTCCCATTCCCCCTTCTTGCTCACAGAAAGAAGGAAGGAAGGAAGGAGCCAAGTCCCCCCCACCCAAGGATGACTCTAAACACCCAGCAAGAAGCAAAGACCCCCCTGCGTCGGCGAGCTAGCACTCCACTGCCCCTGTCCCCCCGGGGCCACCAGCCTGGCCTGAGCACAGTTCCTTCCACTTCCACGCAAGCCCAGCATCCACGGCTGGGCCAATCTTCCTCCCTCAACCCTCCCACCCAGCAATCTTCACCTGCTCCGAACGGTTGGTCCTCTGACTCCAGCGACTCTGAAGGCTCCTGGGAGGCCCTCTACCGCGTGGTACTGCTTGGGGATCCTGGTGTAGGGAAGACCAGCCTAGCCAGCCTCTTTGCAGGGAAGCAAGAACGAGAGCTCCACGAACAGCTGGGAGGTAGGGACCCTGTGGGCTGGGCTGGAATGTGGCCGAAGGAGTAAAAGCCCGGTCATTGGGGGCACAAGGCTGCCAAGAACAGATGCACAACTCATGCGCCGCTCACCTCAAAGGCGCGCCATTCTCCTAGACAATGAAGTGAATACGCCCCCTAGAATTGTGCAGGGCACAGCCTGCACAACGGTCTGCGGGAGGGAAATTCCTTGAATAGTGAGAATTTTGCCAATTTTTCTTGGGTAAGAGGTATGGGATTCAGTCTCAGGTGTGAAGACACAGTGGACTCTCACCTAGCTCAGGAGCCCCTAGCCCCAACTCTCCCCCAGACTCTTGGATCATCCCACTCCATAGACGGCCATCCATGGCCACCACGGCCTGCAACAAAACTAAGATCCTGCCCAAAATGGAGACTCTCGGACTCCAAGTTCTGGGCCTGGGGTTCCTTTATTCCCAAGCGATGCAGTGAGCTGAGAGAGTTGGGGGCCCAGGGCGATGGGGGACTGGGACAGGACGAAGGGAATGAA
Organism: Pteronotus mesoamericanus; assembly: GCF_021234165.1. NCBI lineage: Eukaryota > Metazoa > Chordata > Mammalia > Chiroptera > Mormoopidae > Pteronotus > Pteronotus mesoamericanus. Next base: position 20,573,138 of record NW_026555105.1, on the reverse strand, counting down.
GACGGGTTTTTGCAGGACTGGCTGAGAGGACGCAGGGTGAATGGCGCGGGGAGTTGGTTAAAAGCAGAGAGAAGGCGGGCACACTGACCAGGCCCTTTCTCCAGGCTTGGCCCCTCTAACAGTGAGAAGCCACGCAAGAGGCGTGGACTGTAGGTGTGACAATTGGGGAGGCTGAGGCCCAGAGAGGGTAACCTGACCCGCCTGAAGTATACACTAAGTAAGCCAGGCACAGAGCGGGCCTGGAGAACCCCTGGCCCAACTTTAGCCCTACCGCCCCGCACTCATTCATTCCATCGACCAAAAGAACAAAAAGCTTCCTCAGTACCGACCACGTGCCACACACTAAGCTGGAAGCTGAGGAGACACGGGCTCCTCGTGGAGCTTCTTGACCTCTCAGGAAAGACAGACATCACACAAGTGCGGTGAACACTTCAAGGAGAAGTGCAGGGGCGCAGCGACCATAAAGAGGGACTAGGGAAGCCCACGCCCTCCCCAGGCCTGTCCCTCTGCCCTGAGACCCAGCTCTTCCCTCCGTTACAGAAGATGTATACGAGAGGACCCTCACAGTGGATGGAGAAGACACGACGCTGGTGGTCATGGACACCTGGGAGGCTGAGAAACTGGTATGGCGCAGCAAGCGGATTTGGGGGGACAGGTGCCAAGCCCAGCACCAGATTCCTGGCCCTTTCTAGGATACTACAGAGCAGGGAGAGGACAAGGGACATTCTGAGCACCCACCAAAACCCATAGTCCTATGCAGCCCATTTTCTCACTCTGCACGCTGGCCCACCCTCCGCATCCATCACAGGATGTGACTCTTTCCCTGCAAGCCTCCCCCACTTATTAGCACCCTCGTCCCATTCCACCCACCCACGTTGTGCAGAGGAAGGGACGCTGAATTTAGCATCAGAATGCCTGAGGTTGAGCCCCCCCTTTCTTTTTCTTACCGGCTGTGTGGCTTTGTGCCATTGACTTACCCACTCTGAGCTTCAGTTTTCTCACCTGATTAATGGGTCAGTCATTCCTGCCTCCCTTACCAACTGTCTTGTTTTTTTTTTAAGTTCTTAAGCAATTTCACAGAGTTGAGCACAGTTTGGAGCATGAAAAAAATGCTGAACATGGGTGAAGAATCGTAAATAATGATAATTCTTATTAATCATAACTTAGTAGCTTAGTAAAAAGAGAAACCAAAGAGTGTCCTTCCCTAGCTCTTTCCAGAGCAGGAGGAGCAGGCAGGGACATGTTCCTACTCTGTTTTTCTCATCTTAAGTGAGTTTTCTTTGTTTTTCTTGCTATACAAGTAATACGTGCTCACTAGAGAACTTTGAAGAACTACAACTAAGCAAAGGGAAGCATCTAAAAATCACCTGAGATTCCATCTTTCTAGGAATAGCCCCCCCCAGAACACAGGGGGTCCTGGCCACAGGAAGGCTTAGGAGGGCGGTGTTGGGTGATTGACAAAAATGGCCGACAGCTCCGGTGACAGCCCCAAAGGCTAGGGATGAAGGAGCTGTGTAGCCAATTCTTTTAAACCAGAGTAAAAGGAAACCCAGGTCCAAATGAACATGACAATGATGATGATGGTTCTCTTAGCAGCAGCGGGCCTTCATGGACACCCTCTTCCTAAGTACCAGCCCCTGTGCTAAGCACTGGATGTATATTATAACATTCAGTCAAGAAAAAAAAAACTATGCAGTGAGTGTTCTTCTGATTCCTGTTCTACGATGAGGAAATCAAAGCTCAGAGAGGTTAAGTGATGTGTCCTAAGTTCTCAAGAGATTCAAATGAGATTCAAACCCAGATCTCTAAGACCCTAGAGCCTGGACTTTCATGCACCAGGATTGCCCCCTCATCCTCCCTGGGAGCATCACCTTCTGAACTCCAGCTGAGGTTCCACTCCTTCACCCACTTGTTTCTTAAGAAACACTAGGTATACATCAAGACGCTGGAGACCCAGGAGTGAATAAGGCAGGCATGTTTTCTGGCCCCCTGGAGCTCACAGGCTGGTAAGGGAAGGGCTATTTTTTTGGATGCAGTTGAGAATCCGATGGGGAAGAGTCCAGTGAATTAAGAAGAGTGATCAGCCTGGGAGTCCCATTAGGGAGACCAGAAGGCAGGAGCCTGCATTCTGTGCTCATCTGGCTGAGTGGCCTTGAGAAAATTTTCTCTTCTCTGGCCCTCGTTTTTCCTGCAAGTAAAATGAGGAAACTGAACCAGTTTCCATGGTCAGTGGCTGTGAAGGCAGTTCCCAATCACAGCCCATACTGTAGCAGGCTTGTTGGAATAGCATCCATCCTTTCCATCCTTAGCCTAGATGGTTACATGTCCGAGAAGCAGCACCGGACCAAACTGGGTGGGCCTTTGGCTCATCCAGTCGTGCCCTAGCTTGGTTGACCATCAGGTCACCTGAAGGGAGTATTAAAAATCAAATTCTCAGACCTAATAAATAAGAATCTATACAAGTGGCATCCTGGAATCTATATTTTTAATCACACCCCCAAGAGACTCTTACCCACCAATCACACAGCAACCAGCTTTTGTTATCCTAACCATAGCAAACCCTCCATAAATATTCGTGAAATGAATGAAGGGATGGCCAAGACCCACACTCTTATTCTACAGATGAGGAAACTGAGGCCCACAGCGGGGAAGAAACCCATCCATAGTCAAGGCTGAGAACCCAGAATGAGCACCTACAACTGTCTGACTCAGCCCACAGTTATTTGGTCTGAGGAAGGGTCGATATGACTGCTGAAAACCCACCCCCTTTGACAATGATGTTGACCATGGATCTGATGCTTTCCTACTCATCTATACTATTTGGTTAGCAGATAGCATTTCTGGCTTCTTTTCCCCTCACAAGCAATTCTTCCACCACAATCAGTATTTCCCACTGCTGACCCACTCTCTTCTCTCCTTTTCTACCTGCTCGTCCTTTCAAAACTCACTCACAGGTCCACCGTGAAGCCTCCCACGCTCTGCCCGGCTGAGTTCTTCTGGGCTCCCGCCCTCACCCCCATGGCTTCTCCAACCATTTGCATGCGGGTACTTATCACACTGCATTATAACGCTCCATTTCCATAGCCTCCCGGCCATACCATAAGCTTTTGGAGGGCCAGAACTGGGTCTAATTAAACGCTCATAAGGTTGTTACCCAGTGGTCCGGTCTCAGAGTGCTGTCCCTGACAACAAATCACCATCCATAATGGATTATCAGAATCACTCCAGTTCTTTCCTTTGCTTGGTCAAACAATTAGCAAGGACTCTACTTTCTAAAATGGCCTGTGCCTTTTCCGCCCACATCTCCACAGTCGCTCCTTTACCTCACTCTTTAAAACCACCCTGAAAAATGCCTCCCCTAGAAGTCAGCCTCTGTCCTCACTTCTCTCCCTTCCTTTTTTCTCTTTTGCGATGACTGCAGAAGACCAAAAGAACTGTCTAATATGCCTGAACCTGTTAAACAGGCAAAGCCCGAACAGCCAAAGAGCAAACCCTCCTTAGCAGGAAGAAGAACCAAATAACTATTTTTTGCCTCCAGTGCCCAGCCGACAGAAGGAGTCAATGAATGAGAGAATGTAGTGAGGTAATGAGCCCATTTTTTCAAGCAGAGAAACAGCCTCACAGGGGATTAGGGTGTCACTACTTTGAGAGGAGAACAGGGAATGATGGCAGAATTTGTCCCCCAAACCTGTCCAAAGTATAGACCTCAGCCCCATCCTAGACTGTCCCGGCCCCCCTTTCCCGGCCAGGGCCCAGGTATCCTCTGAGGACGGGCCTGGGGTGCCTCCCCCACAGGACGAAAGCTGGAGCCAGGAGCCGTGCCTGCAGGTGGGCAGCGCCTACGTCATCGTGTACTCCATCGCGGACAGAGGCAGCTTCGAGAGCGCCTCTGAGCTCCGCATTCAGCTGCGGCGCACACATCAGGCGGACCATGTGCCCATCATCCTGGTGGGCAACAAGGCGGACCTGGCACGCTGCCGGGAGGTCTCCGTGGAAGGTGAGCCCTCCAGTCCACCCTCCTCCTCCATATGCCCACGGTCGCCGCTCCTCCTCCAGCGCTCTTCACCTCAGCCACTGCCTGCCCCGCCGCCGCCCCTCCGCCACCCCCACCCGGCCCTTGCCTGCGTGTGAAAGCTAGGAACCACGCCCGCCGCCTCGCTCACTCCCCCAAAGCAGTCCCCAAATCCTGTCAGGTCCACCTCCCTTAACCCCACATTCCCTTTCTTCCACTGACAGCCTCTGCCCCGTCCCGCCATCCCCACCTTAGTCTGGGCCAGCCTCGCGGTACTTCCATGCCCCCACTCAATCCGTTCTCCCCACCAGCTGCCAGAGTTTCCCAGGACCAGACCTGACCTTAACACTTCTTCGCCTAAAGTTCCCCTTTGGCTCCCCCATGCCCTTAGTCAGAGACACTTTATCCAACAGGCCCGATAGGCCTAGTTCTAAAGGCTTTTCTTTTTTTATTGAATTTATTGGGGTGACGTTGGTTCACAAAACCATATAGGTTTCAAGTGTACAGCTCAACGGAACATCAGCTGCTCGGTGCATCGGGGGCTCAGCGCCCCGAGCAAAGTTTCTTTCCATCCTTATTTCCCATTCCCCCTGCTCACCTCCACCTACCGCGTACCCCTTCCCTCTGGCTATCGCCACACTGTTGTCTGGGTCTATGTGTTGTATTTATATATACACGGGTTGTTGTGTTGTGTTTTGTTTTGTTTTGTTTGCTTAATCCCTTCACTTTCTTTCACCCAGCCCCTCAGTCCCCCTCCGCTCTGACAACTGTCACTCTGTTCCATGAATCCACACCTGTTTCTATTTTGTTCGTCATTTTGTTGTTGTTGTTGTTCATTAGATTCCACATATAAGTGAGATCATATGGTGTTTGTCTTTCTCTGACTGGCTTATTTCACTTAGCATAATACTCTCCAGGTCGATCCATGCTGTTGCAAAGGGTAAGATTTCCCCTTTTCATGGCCACCTGAGACCTGACAAAGCCAATTATTGGCACCAACATAGACTGAGGAATTTATATATTCAGAGAGCTTTCATTGTCTGCAAAATATGACATTGCGCCATCTAGCAGATGCCAACCAAAACGTTTGAAGTTGTATGTATAAATCGTATTTAAAGTGGGATGGGGGATATTTTAATGCATTTGACATATCAGGTGGGACCCAAAAAGATCTTGAAATGTCCCTTTCAAAAGGAACAATCTAAAATTATGGAATCGGAGACCCAAAAAGGGGGAGTCAGTTCCACAGGACACCAGCCACTGAGGACTAGAACCCAGGTGGCTGCCTCCCAGCCCGGTGGCATCCTGGGATGGAAGGCCATTCCCTACCTACTCCCAGCCTCCCTGTCTTTCCAGCCTCATCCGGCGGTAACAGTCACTAACCTCTAAACTAATTCCTCAAAACCAGATCTGGTTTATTTCGGAGTCCCCTGGCACCCAGCACAATATGTTAAGAAACGAAAAACTGCTTGGAATTGAGACTGAACCTGCCCCTTCCTACCTTTACCTCCTCCCCCTCCACCCTTCCCGCCTGACCCCGCCACCTTAGAGGGACGCGCCTGCGCTGTGGTGTTCGACTGCAAGTTCATCGAGACATCAGCCACGCTGCAGCACAACGTGGCCGAACTCTTCGAGGGCGTGGTGCGCCAACTGCGCCTGCGCCGCCCGGACAGCACGGCCAGGGAACCACCCGCGCCCCGACGGCGAGCGAGCTTCGGCCAGCGAGCCCGTCGCTTCCTGGCGCGCCTGACCGCCCGCAGCGCCCGGCGCCGCGCGCTCAAGGCCCGCTCCAAGTCCTGCCACAACCTGGCCGTGCTCTGAGGCCGCCCTCCCTCCCAGAGGTGGTGGGACACTGGGGTGCACTAGGAGCTCCACTGGCGCTCCGGAGGGGCAAAGGCACAGCGACCGTGAGTGCGCATCGTGGGCCTTACCTACCCGCTGCCCGGAGGGCCAAAGCATCTCCCAGAGCCACGGCTGCAGGGGCCCCTCCGCTCTGGGAAGCGACGTACAGACTGTGGGGCCGAGGCCCAAACTGGACAGAGAGTAGGTTTTTTTACGCCATGCGTGTCTTTTTGTAAAAATTGTCCTTATCCTTGGGCCCTGGCCAACCCTCAGAAACACTCCCCGCCATCCACCACCGCCCCTCCCCCCCCCCCACCTTTCTCCCCAATAAACCAGACCGGAAGTATGTCCCGCGTAAATGTCCAGACTGCTTCTTTTGGGTTCATCCAGGTGGCTCCACCTCCTCCTCTGCCATCCACACCGGCTGCAGACTGGGTTAGCCCGCTGCCCGGGGTCGGGGCAGTCAGTACAATCCTTGGAACAAGGACGGGTTCAGGCCTTCTCCCAACCACTGGGCGGGAGCCCGGCCCTGGTTTGAGGGAGACTTGGTGGAGCACAACCACAGTGAAGTGCAATGACCCCTTATTTGCTCGTTAGCCCATTTTTTAGATCATAGATTCATAAAATGTTATTTGCAAAGAATTTTAGCCCTCACCCTAGCAGTAAAATAGCCGGTGTTTGTTGGGAGCTGACTGTGTACTACGCCGGTGGCTACTATTAATTAATCTTCACAACCCCGGTTTACTTATTAGAAAACTGAGGCACAGGACCCTGAAGGCTCCTGCTCAAGACCATATAGCTGCTGTCGCTGAGGCTGCCAGATTCCAATCCAGGCTTTTCACACTAGAGCTGGTACCCAACTCCTCCACAGTCCTCTGGAGAATGTGACAAAAAGCTATAGAGTCCCCGGGGGGAATGAACTTCCAGGCACAATTTTGTATATAATTTAAAGAAGGGGGTTGATTTCATGAAACACAATCCCTTTATCCCCAAGATGGACCCCCAACTTAGTCCAACTCATTCATTTTTCTGAATGTAGAAACCGAAGTCCAGAGAGGGGAAGTAAACATCCCAGAGCCCCCAGCCAGCAAGAGCGAGGACTAGAGCCCAGGGCCCAGCCTCCTCCTCTGTCTGCTCAGGAAGTAGGACATAGTGAGGCATCCAGACTGGCTGGGGATGGGGCTGTGGGGTCAGGTCAGGAGTTTCCAGCCTAAGGTGAAGGGGTGTCATTGGAGAGGAGAACAAGATGCAAGCAGTTTGGACCGTCTTGTCCCTAATGCCTGACACACTGCCCCCAAACAGCTGCCCTTCCAGATGCCAGAGCCCTCCACGTGGGCCCTGTCCCTGCTGCCAGGAACATGGTGCCAAGGAAGAGCAAAGCACAGGCAGGCAAGGCACAGCCTCCAGCTGTGACCCACCCCCCAAATCTTGCCAGCCAGACGCCGATGGGACTTATATCCCCATCCCACCTCTAGTGTGGGGAAGGGAAGAGGAGGAGGAGGGTCTTCCCCCACCCCAAGCTGTCCTCCGCCTGTGGTCGTGGGGGAGGGGCTACAGTTGTGGAAAGTTGGCAGAGGCGGCCTGCAGCAGCCGGGAGAGTGGAAAAAATGATATCAAACCCGGAAAAATGCAGGCCGGATGGAGGGCCTGCCTCGGCCCTGGGAGGTGAGAGGGAGGGAGGGAGGGAGAGAGGGAGGGGGCCCCACGGGCTGAGAAAGGAAGAGGGGCCAGGGAGAGAGCACAGGAGCTGTTTCTGAGAAAACTGAGGACTACCGTGTCATTTCTTTCTCCATCCACAAATATTTACCAAGGGCCTACTAAGTGCAGGGCACAGTGCCAGCCTCTGGGGACAAAGCGGTGAATAGAAGGAGCAGGATGCTGTTCCTGGGGCTCCCAGTCTAGGTGGGGGGCCGGGAAAGGGGGAACTGGGAAAAAAGTAAGTAAATAAAATAATTACAAACTTAAAAAGGGCTAAAATCAGGGTGGTCAGGGAGGGGCCCTGAAGGCAAGCCGGTCCCCTCGATTCAATTCACAGATGGGGAAACTGAGGGCCAGGGAAGGAGAGGGCTTACCTGGGGTTCCTGAGAGCATGAAAGAAGCCCTTGTGGCCAGGATTCAGGGGTGGGCCGTGGAAAGAGGGAAGGAAGACAGAAACAGTGCAGATCAAGCTGGGGGGACGGGTATGCAGCCCGGACAGCACTGTGGCTGAGGTCCACGCACCAGGGCGCCTGCGTCCACACCTTGCTCCCCTCCACCTCTACATGCTGTCGTTTCCCCATCTATAAAATAGGGTTCATGACAATTCCCTCCCTCGGGGTTGACGTGAGGATTCAATGACTAACAATGTGTAAAGCACTTAAGAACAGTTCCTGCATCTGGGAAGATTCAGTAAATGTTGGTTCCTGCTATTACATAGTAAGGCCTTCGGGAAACCAAGGTTTGTTAAGGGTAGAACATGCTTAGACTATGATGAAGTCTTTGGCCCTGCTATGACACTGGAGGGCTTTAAGAAAATGACCTTCCCTTGTGGGCCTCAGTTTCCCCATCTGTAAAATAGAGGGATTGAATCTGAACTGGTATCCTCTGTTCATGTATTCATGTTTACTGACTGCTTCCCCCACAGCAATGAAAGCTTCAGGAGGGCAGGACCTCAATGCTGCGCTCTCCCCAGCACCTACAGCAGTGCCTGGCTCATAATAGGTGATCGATGAATATTTGTTGACTGGATCCATTAACCAGTCTGTACAATGGCCCTTCCAATTCTGACCTCTCTGATTCTAGGAGTCTGTGAATAAGGCATGGCTAGGAAAGCATGTGAGAAAACCACAATATTTCTCCCAGGGACACAACCAATTACAGTTCAGAAAGTTCTTTCTCATCCCTAAAAACAAACTGAAAAAAAAAAAAAAGCTAACTTTGTTTTAGCTCTTTCTGTGTGCTGGGCCCCATGCTACGTGCTTGCTCCACATTTTTCTCATCATCACCACAACCATCGACTTAATGGGTACCATTTAACAGATGAGCATATCGAGGCCAAGAGAGCCCAAGAAATGTGTCCAAGACCACAGAGCAGGAAAGGGTAGTCAGTATTTACGCTCGGATCATGTAGGAACTACTATCTTCAAGTGTTCAACTGAGGAAACTGAGGTCCAGAGAAAGGAGATGAATTGCCCAAGGTCATGTAATAATAACAGCAAATAGTTACATCAACATGTCAGTTGCTGTGCTAAGTGCTTTTCAAATATTAAATCCTTAAAACTGGTCAATATTATCACTATGCCAGTTTTCAGATGGAGAAATAACATAGAGAGGTTCAATACCCTGATTATACACTTAGCAAGTAGTAGAACCAAGCCCTGGCTGGTGTGGCTCAGTGAATTCAGTGCCAGCCTATGAACTAAAGGGTCACTGGTTCAATTCCCAGTCAGGGCACATGCCTGGGTTATGGGCCAAGTCCCTAGTTGGGTGCACGTGAGAGGCAAACACATTGATGTTTTTCTCCCTCTCTTTCTCCCTCCTTTTCCCTCTCTCTAGAAATAAATAAATAGAATAATTTTTTTTTTAAGTAACAGAGCCAAGACTTGAAAGAGAGAAATCTAGTCCCATGGTATTGAAGACTTGTCTCTGTTGCACTGATATAAAAAGGGAGGTGTCCTTTGCCCAGCAGCTGCTGCCTGGGCTGGGGGCAGGGCGGAGGACAAAAGCTCTTTGAGAGTATCCTCAGCCAACAGCTGGGACTTTCCACCTTGAAGGGAGAGTCGTGTTATGGAAAAAATGATAAAGCTCTGGAAAGATGAACATCTCCCAGGGGCCCCAAGTTTCCTCAGAGTCCCCCCCCCCCACTCCTTGCTGTGAGGGAGTGCCACAAACTGTGCCGGCCTGATCCAGATGAGATGAAGGACACCTGGACTGACACACCCCAGCCGGGCTGCTCGCATACTGAGGATCACTGGCCTTGACGGAAAGTTCCAGTTTCTCAGCCATGGACACAAAGCTTCCACGCGGGGACCCCCAAGGAATCAGGTTCAGGCTGGGACTCCCTGTCCTTCTAGTGGTGGGAAATTCACATCTCACAGGACAGCTCCATTCTTTCTTCATTGGGTAAACTTTGACGAGAGAAGGTAAGGAGGGTAGAGAGAGTCATAGCTGGTTGTTTATAAAGATTAAGAACCTCTCAGCCCTGCCGTGAGCGTGTGCCCTTAGGCAAATCAAAACACAAGGAGTGAAGGAGTTAAGGTAGATTTCTCTGTGTGATGATCTCCGTCCAGAGAATATTTGAATGCTCTAGTTCAACAGCTTGAAAAAATATACAAGTTCAGTGTCAATTTCAGCAGTGTTCTCTTCCGTTCGGTTCAGGGTTCAGTTAAAAATAATACTAATGATGGGATGGGACCTCTGGGTTCAGCAGTGTATGCAGTTTTCCCCACTTCCATCTGGTTCCAGTTCAAGGCCAGAAGAGATGGCTGTTCCAGTTACTATGCTGCCAAACAAATCACCCCAAAGCTTCGTGGCATAAAAACAATCATTTTATTATACTTATATATTTTGTGAGTCAGGAATCTGGGCAGGGCAAGATGGGTGCAGCTGCTCTCCGGGGCCTCAGCTGGGAAACTCTGGAGTGACCAGAGTCACCTCTCAAGTCTGGTGTCCTCACTCACATGCCTGGAGGTTGATATTGGCAGTCAACTGGAATGTCACCGACACGTGGCTCCTCCAGGTGGCCTGGTGAATTTATTTCCTATGGCTGCTGTGACAAATTACCATAAATTTAGTGGCTTAAAGCAGCACAAATTTATCATTTTACAGTTCTGTGGACTCCCAGCATGGGTCTCGCTGGGCTAACATCAAGGTGTCGGCAGGGCTGCATTTCTTTCTGGAGGCTCTAGAGAAGAATCTATTTCCTCGCCTTCCCCAGCTCCCAGAGGCTACCCACTTTCCTCAGCTCATGACCCCTCCCTCCGTCTTCAAAGCCAACAACGTCAGGCCAAGTCCGTCTCGTGCTGCCCCTTCTCGGGTTCTCCCCGTTGCCTGCCTCCTTCTTCCACCCTTGTGATGACATTGAGCCCACTCAGATAACTCAGGATGACGTCCCTGTTTTAAAGTCAGGTATTAGAAACCTTAATTCCCTTTCCGACCTTGACCTCTCTTTGCCATATAACGATATATTTGCAGGTTCCAGGGATTAGGACATGGGCATTTTGAGGAGCTGCTGCTTCTGCCTCCTGCAGGAGGATAGAGCGAAGAATGGAAGGGGTCATGGCTGGGTCTTTTTTCTCTACACACACACACGCACTCTCTCTCTCTCTCTCTCTCTCTCTCTCTCTCTCTCTCTCTCCATCTTGTTCTAGTGACTAGAAAGGGCCCTAAGTTAAAAGGTAGCCTCCTAGTGGGTGTCAGGAGCTCTGGGAGGCTGCCCCCAGAGTCTGACCTGACTTCTCTTCCTCAAGTCCATGCGTCTCTCCAAGAGCACCAGCTTCTTCCAACCTCCAGGGGGCAGATCTCCATCTGCCTTTCAGAAAACCCTACTCCCTACCCAGAGATGTAAGTTTTGCCTCCAAATTATCTCCCTCCCCCAGAAGGACATCTCCAGAAGCCTGGGGGATTGAAGCTGGACTTAGGCTCCAAGTGACCCAGCAGGAGACTCAAGGGCGCTCTCAGCTCTTCTGGTCTCACAGAACAGTTCAGAGTGTGACGTTCCAAATCCAGTTCCTTCAAGGTTTGCCCACCTGTGTGAGTAAGATCAATGGTCCTTTTACACAACCAATGGTCTAGAATGTAACTGTTGAATATTATACACAAATGCGCACATGCATTAACTCTAAAACCTAAACCAAGGGGACACTAACTGAGGTGCTCACAGTCTCAGACAGGTACCAGAAATCAGTGAAGTAGACTGGCTTTAGGGAACATCAGGGTCTGTGGCAGGTTGGAAGTCCCCGCCCTGCCTGTTACGGGAGTGACAGAACGAAGCTGCCTGTTTCTCTGTTAGGATATGAACCCAGTGTTGCCAGATATTTCGGGTTTTCAAAAAAAAAAAAGCCTGCAAGCCAGATATTTATGTGAAGTGTTCCAATTCTTAAGTCATTATTGCTAATTCCAATTTTTAAAATCCCTGAACAGGAGAAACAAAATATGTCCACCAGCCAAAGGCTGACAGCTTATAACCTCTGATCGAAACCCAGATAGTAATAGAGAAATGTATTCTCAGTCACCCCTCAGCCTGCAAGGCCACCCCTCATACCATCAAGTCAGTGCTTAATTATAAAGAACATCTCGTTCTTTCTGTTCAGCTCCTCCCAGCCCCCTTCCCAAGAGTGCTTCTTCAGGCCCATTGGGATTCCAAAGGTGCCCATGCCCAGTGGTATATTTTTTTAATTGAACTTTGAATTCCATAAATAATACATTCTAATTAGAATAATATGTCAAAAGCGATGGAAAATATATGGTAAAAAGTAAAGATGCATTTGTCTGTTAAGCTGCTCTCAGCTACACATGGTAGAAATCCTTATAAGGATATTTTCTAACAAGAGCCCAGAGGTCGGCAATTTTAAGGTTGATTCATCAGCCTTAAAATGCCAGGATACTGGGTGTGCATCTGCATAATTCTCTAGGCTTTTCCCTCATAGTTGCAATATGGCTGCAACATTTCCATATATCACATCTTCACACCAATATCCAAGGTAAGAATGGAGGGGGAGCCCTGGCTTGTGTGGCTCATTTGGTTGGGCATCGTCCTGCAAAATAAAACGTTGCCTGTTCGATTCCTGTTGAGGGCCCATGCCTGGGTGGCAGATTCGATCCCTGCTCAGGTTGTGTATAAGAGACAACTAATTGATGTTTCTCTCTCACATCGATGATTCTCTCCCTCTCTTTCTCCCTCCACTCCTCTCTCTCTAAAAATAAAATAAATAAGATGTTTTTAAAAAAGAATGAAAAGGGAAAGGTCAGAAAGAAATTTTCTTTATATCAATGAGGAAATTGTTCTCCCAACAGTGTCCCTTCATAACTCACTGGCCAGGCTGAGTCCCATGGCCTCCCCTAGCTGCAAGAGAGGCTGAAAAAAGCAATTATCTGGCAAAAATGAATGAGATTGCTGCACCTGACTCTGGCCAATTATGATTCATCCCTTGCTGCCTTAACAAAATGGCTTTTGTGAGCAATGGAGAAGTGGGTAAGTGCCGTTGGATAGGCAGCTTTGGTATTTGCCACAAACTCCTTCCATTTTCCCCCAAGTCCCAGTTCTCTCCCTGGAGTTACCTGCCATTAGCATTTCAGGATGTATCCTTCCAGATGTTTTTGCCCACTTACTACATATACACTGTAGCAGACATTTGGCTATTTTTCTTTTCTTCCATGTGTCAGAGCTGCAGTTTTGCTGTTGTTCTCTTTTTCATGGATCAAGAATAAATCTGATTGCTGTAAGCCAGAGATTGGCTTAAGGATGGACCTACAACCCAGCTATCATCAATGTGGTGTGAGGGACGTTGGCCGGAGAGTTCTAGAAAAAGTTTCTTTGCTCTCACAAAAGTACTGAGGCACAAACAAAAAAGAACTGCAGCAGGAATGGACAGTCCCTTTTCTGCTACTGGTCTTTGAAATGTATGAATCTGATGCCTGGACCTGTAGCCAACATCCTGAAATGGTGACAGAATCTAGTCAGAGTATAGCAAAGTAGAAAGGCGAAAAGTACCCGCGTCACTGATGACGAAGTCAAGCCACTGAACCAACTATCCCTGAAGCTGCCCCACCTCTGAACTTGTTATGTAAGATAACATGTTTTCAATGCCGAGCAAATTGTTTTGGGGATTTCTGTACCAAAGTTGAAATCATCTAACTGACATACATGCGTATAGGTGTTTTTCCTCTTTTTTTTTTTTCACATAAATGGGATCACAGTTATATGCACGGGGACTGAGTTTAGTTGCAAAGGATAAAACTCAAAATAGCAGTGACTGAAACAAGCTGAAGTGTATTTCTGTCTCATGGAAAAGAAATTCAGAAGCAAGCAGTCCGGGTCTGGGATGGCATCCCACAGTTCACAGACCGTCTCCTTCTACCTTGGGAGTCCGCCGCCTCCCAGCCAACATCCTGCTCAAGCTGCAGCCACCACGCCCACATTCCAGCCCGCGGGAAGTGGTCGGGAGCCCAAATAAGGCACACCTTCTCAGAAGGTGCACACATTACCGCTGCTTACCTCTCACATCGCCACGCTTAATTCCAAAGGGGTCTAGGATACTCTATTCGGTGTAGCCATGTGCCAACTCAAAATCAGGGATTGCATGTTCAAGGAAAGATGGATTGGTGAGGGGCAGCAAGCAATATATGTCTGCCACGATACTGTAAATATTAGCTATAATTTGCTTTTTCTCACTCAATTTACCTTTCTACCCAAGCCAATGCATATAAATTTACCTTGTTATTTTGAGATTTACTTAGTTCTTTTTTTAAATCGTGTGAGATCTTTCTTCTTTTTTAAATATACACATTTAAAGCTATATCAGAAAAAAAACTATATAATTTATATTAAGCTATAAAGTTCCCTCTAAGTGCTGCTCTAGATGCATCCCTTAAATTTTGGTGTGTTGTATCTTCATTATAATTCAATTTAAAATATTTTCTAATCCCCTTGTGATTTCTTTTCTGAGGTTACTCAGACATATTGTTTAATTTCCAAATATTTGGCATTGGGGCTTCTATATGTTTTTTTTGTTATTGATTTCTAATTTAATTTTATTGCAAATTTGAGACTCGTTTTATAGTTCAATATATGGTCTATCATGATCTGTACTCCATGTGTACTTGAAGATAATCTGCATTCTGCCATTGTTGGCTATAGTGTTCTAAAAATGTCCGTTAGGTCAAGGTGGTTGATATGCTGTTCAAGTCTTCCATATACTAAATGATTTTATGACTACTTGCTTGATTGGTGGCTGAGAAAGGAGTGTTGAAATCTCCGATTATAATTGTGATATGTCTATTTCTCCCCTCTGTCTGTTCACTTTTTCTTTTTCTTGTTCTTTTTCATTACTGCAAAATATTCCTCAGTACGGATATACATTATTTCACCCATTGAAGGACATTTAGGTTACTGTAAATGGTTTGCCCTTACAGTGTGGCACTGAATACTCTTGCGCGTATAGGAGAAATTACCAAATTGAAAATTACTGGGTCAAAGGGCATGTACATTTTACATTTTGACAAACACTGCCAAGTTATCCTCCAAATGGATTTTTTTTATATTCACACCAATAGTGCCCAATTCCCCACACCAAGACCCATGTTTGATATTACTAGCTGTAATATTATAATTTATAAGAAATATATATATTTGGTCATTCAGATGACCAGAATAGATTTCTCAGATATATTTGGTCTTCATCCACACAGTTCCTACCTCACAGCTCCCAAACTCTGTGAAATTTGCTGAGTGATAAAGCAATGGGAGCATCTTTTAACGTATTACTTGATTTCTCATCCTCAATTCCTAAAATCACTTCAGAGCCATAAAGGTGAAATGGGTGTCTTGTTATTCATAACAAGTTGCTTTCCACTACACCTGTTTCTATATTAATGAAAGTGATTTTTGGAAAGCACCTAAGGACAGGATCTAGTGGCCAGAGGAACCAACCAAGAATTGCAGGGAGGGGAGAGAGGCTTAGAGGTGAATCAATCACCCATGGCCAATGAGTTGATCAACCATGCCCATATAATGAAGCCTCCATAAAAACCCAGAAAGGAGGGGTTTAGAAAGCTTCCGGGTTGGGGAATCAGAACATTTCCATGAACCACTGTATCGGGCCCCAAGCTTCACAAGGACAGAACGTCCTTGGTTTGGGACCTCACCCTATGCATCTCTTCAACAGATTCATATCCTTGAATATCCTTTGTAATAAATCAACAGTCAGTAAATGGCTTTCCTCAGTTCTGTGAGCCGTTGTAGCAAATTAATCAGACCCAGGGAGGGGGTCATGAGAACCTCTCATCTATAGCCAACATGGCCAGAAGAACAGGTAACAACCTGGACTTGCAATTGGCATCCTGAGTTGGAGGCCAATCTTGTGGGACCCAGCCCTTTCTGTGGAGCCTGTTACTATCTCCAGGTAACTGTCGGAGAATTGCTTGTTAGTGTTGGGAAACCTACACACACCCACGCAACTGCAGGAAGGAATTGGGTTCAGGAAACCAAAGACCAGTCCTTTCTCATTTGATATTTTCTCAGAAACAGGATGAGGGAAGATTGGGAAAGAAAGTGTCTCATTGCTTACTTTGCATTTCCCTAATTATAACTAAGTTGAGTAATATTCCTGTCAATGATTGTGCCCCTGAGCTGCCTCAAACCCCAGTGAAGCTTTGAAATTAGTTTCTAAGGTCTGGAATAAATTCTTAGCCTAGGCTAGTCCACTCTTCATTATCTGCCTGGAGTAGACGGCTGTTTATTTGTTTTTTTTCTTGCAGTTACCAGAGCCTTGGTTGGAACAGGAAGTCTGGAATCAGCCAAACCTAAGTTGGAATCCCTCTGCCTCAGCCATTTGACAGCTGTGTGATTGAGGGCAAGTTACTCAGGCTCTCTGAATCTTTGGACCCTCAGCTTTACAAAGCAAAAGAAAACATTTTGCAGAGGTATTAGATGGATTAGAAAGTAGGTATGTAAAGCACCCAGCACAGCATCTGGCCCCTACTAGACTCTAATAACAAATTAATGTTTAAAAACAGGTATTCACTGAGCACTCACCATGTGCAGAGCACTGAGACAAGCCCTTTTCTCAGATTGTTTCATTAATCCTCACAGCAGTAAGACACAACATCATCTTACCGAGGAGGAAAACCGAGACTCTAAGATGTTAAGTAGCATATCCAAAATGACACAATAATCAACAGAGCTAAGAATAAAATAAAAAATGCCTGACTCCTCAGACTGCTTCCCAGGGTAGCTAGCTCATTTTATAGAGTAAGAAACTGAGGCCTTCCCTGGCCGGGTGGCTCAGTTGGTTGAAGCATGATACCATACACCAAAAGGTTGCCAGTTTGATTCCCGGTCCGCCTATGTTTTAATTTTGGGTTCGGGTCGGGCATGCACAGGAGGCAATCAATTGATGTTTCTCTCTCTCTCTCTCTCTCTCTCTCTCTCTCCCTCTCTCTTCCTCTCTCTAAAAACCAATGCAAACCTGTCTGTCCCTGGGTGGGGATTAAAAAAAAAAGAAAGGAAGAACTTGAGGCCCAGGGAGATAAAATTACATATAAAATTAAATGGTGAGTGAGCTGCAACCAGTTGACCAAATATTTTTCTTCTTGGGACTGGGTGACCCGCTGGAGGAGAGACTGGCGGGAGTGGAGGCAGGGACAGCCACCCAGCAGAGGAGTCAAGAGCATGGAAAATGTCTCTTTCAGCCAATTTTCCTGAGGAACCCTGGCTGAGGCTCAGGGCTGGGAATGGAAAGTGTGCAGGGAGGAGGCGGCAACCGTGTCCATCCGGAGAAGCTGTTTGCAAAGTCCTGCTGAGAAAAGCAAGGGGTGGGGGCGGGGGGTGCTGGGCCTGGAGGTAGGGGGAGAGGAGTAGATCTGGGAGGCTGAGGCTCTGGCATCTGCCCAGGGCCTGGTCTCCTGGGAGAAGAGAAGCAGGCGTCCCCAAGCTTCCTGTTTCCTCCTTGGGCTCCTCCGCTCTGCCAGCCCCTTCTGTGCCCTGCCCACTGGTCTGGGCATCAGCCATCCTGGAATTGAGACGCTGGCAAATCTGACTCTCTGGGGACTGTGCACAGCTGACTCAGGGAGGTACAGTGGCCAGGAAGAAGGCTTGATCCTCCTCGCGGAGATCTTGACCAGGGATGGACTGGCTTCCTCAGCGGCTAGATTTCTGTGATATCCATGTGGCCCCTCTGCTCAGAACATCTCCCTTTATTACCCACAGGGTCTGTAACGTCACTACAATACATACAAACAAGGCTGGCACTCAACCATTATGCAAAGGTATAGCCATAGGAGCTGTCAAAATATTTAGATGCATTCTAACTAGTTGTTAATAATCCCTGTCCCAAGTTTCCTCCAAGGACGCTCCCAGCAGGTCGGCCACTGCCGCCCCTCCTCCTGGGACCACCCAGGCCTCCTCACTTACAGGCATTAAAAAATTAACACCTGCCGTAGCGGAGTAGTCCAGGTCTTGTAAACAGGTCGGTGAATAACGGTTGTTGATATTTTCATATCACTCTCAGAAACAACCCTTTAGCTTAAAACTTTGCGTCTTGTTTAAAGGCAAAGTGGTAGAAATTTAGAAGTGAAAAAGTCTTGTGTAACCTCTTAATTTTCCAGATGGGGAAACGAAGGCCTAGAGAAAAGCAAGGACTTGCCCAAGGTCACAATGCCCGTCAGTATAAGAAAAGATATTTGAACACAGATCCCTGACACCTGACACTTCCCTTGGGTATCAATTTATCTGGCCTCACAAACACTGAACTTCAGTGGGTGATGATGGCAGGAGGTGGCCAGTAGGAGCCTGTCTCAATGCAGAGCTGATAGCCAATCACTTGGTTCTTGCACCTTGTCATTGTAGTCATGGCAACAATCACCTTGGTCACTAGCTCCACTGAGATAGTTGTTCTGGCAACCACTACAGGGTGGGGGTTGGGGTGCCAACTTCCTGACACCAAGAGCCTTAAGATCAACTCAGGAACAGGTCTGTTCCATAGCACTGACCCAGATCAGAGCTCTGAGTAGGAAAGAGACTGGCCCAGCACCACGCAGCACGTTGGTGGTGAAGCCAAGCTTCCTGAGTCCCCAGCCCAAGGCTCTCGCAGCTGCTCCACCCTTTCCCTAACTGACACCCTGCCCCCATCCTTCTGCCTGCCTCGGTGCTTCCCACATTCCTCCAGGCCTCCGTCAGGACCTCCTTCCCACGGCATCTCACCCTTGGCTGCCTGTCAGCCAGTTCATCCTCCTGGGAACCGGCTGACATGAGCTGAGCATAGGACTCGTCCCAGGGCTTTTCATCATCGACTGGAGCTCCCCGAAGACCAAAAAGCCTTCAACACCCTCTACCCCCAAAAGAAATGATCTCCAATGGTGGAATTTCCAGCACTATGAGTTCAGGACTGAGGGGCCCGTTTGGGCGGTCAGGCCGTGTTCCCTGTGTCATGTCAAAGAGAGCAGCTTCCCGTTGTGGGAAGGGCTTGGGGCTAGGAGGCCAGTGGCCTCGATTCCGGCCCCACTGAATCTGATCAAAAGTTTTGCTTTTATCAAGTCCCGTCTCCCTTCCGCGACTCGCCATCCCCACCAGAGAGGCGGGAGTGAGAACCCTGCTCTGCAGTCGCCTCCTCACCGCCAGCATCGCTGCTGGCGACCAGATACAATCTAGCATTTTAGGATTATTAAACAGGGGATGGCTGTGGTTTAAAGAACTGGCCTACCTTTCTGGTATCTCCTTTTTGAATAACGGAACCTCAGGATCGGAAGGGTGGTTTCCACACAAGGAAGAGCTTGAGCAAAAACAGGGAGACTGAGAAGAACCTAGAAACCTATGAGTAGTTAGTGCACTAAAGGGTGGGTGTAATGCTGGAAAAAGTAGGCTAGAAGGAGAGGCCAGAGGTGATTGAAAAGGATCAATCACCAGTCCCAGGGGTGAGGACATTGTCCCGTGGACCTCAGGGACTCACTGGAGGCTCTGAGACAGCCTCCTGCCTGGGTCTGACCCATGAGATTTTATACTACAGCATACTGCTGTGTAGGATGAGGGCCAGCCTGGTGGCAAGAAAACATGGTACATGCCAGGAAATCATTCACTCATCCAGTCATTCAATGAATATTTATTAGATACAACCCAAGCTGTGTGAAGTTGGGCAACTTACTTAACTTCTCTGTACCTCAGATTCCTTGTGTGTAAAAAGAGGGATAAAAGATGCCTGCGCATAGGTAAGGTGGTGTGAGGGTCAGATGAGATGGTTAATGCATGTAAATGTTAAGCACCATGCATGGGATTAAGTACTCCATGAATGGGTGTTGTAATTCTCATGGTGATTATTGAGCATCTACTATGTGCCTGGTGTTCTCTAGGCAGTACATGTACCGTGTGAACATTGGGGAACAATGTACATTGTTCTGCCCTCAAGGGATTCAAGATCTAATAGGGAGAAAAACCTAAAAAAAAAATACAATTAAAAAAACCCAGAAATAATAAAAATAACTACAAATTTGTTGTATCAAATGTAAATCTTAGCCCCGCCCCCAACTCAAATGTACAAAAAACATTCTCAAAATCCGAATTAAATTCTGCTCCTATCTTCCATCCTCCTGGGCTGGAGGGAATCTCAATCTCCATCCTCACTGGAAGATACCCCCTGCCAGGGGCCGAGGAGGGAAACCAGGGACCCTCCCTGGCGCTGGACTGCGGGAGCGCGGGAGGCCTCTAACCACAGCGCCCAAGCCCTCCATAGCCCCCGGAGTCCAGGAGCCCCTGCTTCCAAGCCAAGAGAAGCGCTCGGGAACCTTGCTGGAAGTTAGGATCACTGAGCCTGTGTCCAGCCTCCCTAAGTACACCATCCACCCATCCCCACTGAGTCTGGTCACCCCCTGGGGCACAGCCAAGAAAGAGTCAAGAGGATCCCCCAATCCCAGATTCCTCAACCTTCCGTCCCTTCAAAATCTCCGCGAGCTCCTTTTTCTCCCCTGGTCCTTTCCCCAGAAGTAATGAGCAGCCTCTCTGTACCAAGGGTTGGCGAACTCAGAGTCTCCAGAACACAGTAAGTTAACAAAAAAAGTATAAGACTTGGTGACCGGAGAGCACAGGACCCACCTAGAGGTCACGAAAAGGCTATGAGACAGTGTTTCCTAATGGTTAGAAGCCCACATTCTAGAGCTGTGCTGCCTGAGTTCCGATTCCGGTGCTGCTCTCTACCATCTGTGAGTTTATAGGCAAGTCACTTAACCACTCTGTGTCCATTTCCTTAACCCTGGAAAGGAATACTACTTATATCTATCGGTACTACTTCACCTAAGAAACCTCTTTGAGCAGCCCCTGACATTAGTAGGTACTCAATAAATATTAACACTTATCACATGAAAACGCAGGGCTGAGATTGCCAGATCCTGTAAAAATTCAGGAGAACACCAACAGCCAACATTTTATTTTGAAATTGCTTTTTTCTTTTTCCTTTGGCAACTGAGTGAAAACAGTTGTTAAACCCCATCTGTGAGCAGGATTGAGCCCATGAAACTGGCAATTTGCAATATCTGCTCTGTTGAAACTTATCGAAAATGGAAACCAGAAAAGAAATCCTGGAGGCAGCCTTTGCTTTCAATTCTATGACCAAACCTCTCCAAGGCAACAGTTAAGCAGTTACAGAAAGGGAAAGAGAAAATAAAGAGAAAAGACACAAATGATATATCAAGTTATCTTGGTATATAGCACATTGCACATTGAAGTGCTCTGTGCTATGCGAATTTTTTTTTTTAAGTAACTGAAATAAAGAATAGAAAAGGTGGTTGGGAAGGTGACATTTAAGCTGAGACCCATGAGAAGGAGCTAACTTAACAACAACAACAAAAACAAATAAACAAACAGGGAGAGAGAAGACCAGTCAGGGAGGAACAGCCTACTGAAAGGGCCTGAGGTAAGAAAGAGCTTGATGCAAAAGAGGTGAGCAGCAAGGATGAGCTGGATATCTAGACAGCTGAGGCATGTTCAGGGCCTCAAAAATCATGGTAAAGATCACAAAATTGTCTTGACAGTGAAAGGTTTCAAACAAAGAGGGTGACGTGGAGCTGACTTCAGGAGATGAGTAAGGAAGCTGTTGAAATAGCCCAGGAAAGAGGATGTGGCCTGGATTGGCCAGCAGCCTTGGATGTAGGCAGCCATACATTTCTGTGTCTTGATTGGCCTCTAAATCAAAGGCTGGATTTAAGCCTCAGAGACTTTCCCTAAGGCACGCAGCAGGGACACTTTGCCAATGTCCCTGGGCCCATCTTAGCCGTACCACCAGGTCTGTCTGTTGACTGGCCTAGGCTGCCCTCTGCTGGCAGAAGAGGGTCCTCCTCCCCAGAACAAGGGGAGCAGCAGCCTCTGAAAGAACCCAACTCCAGGCTGAAAGAGAAGGATACCTGGCTCCCCGCCATCTCCCCCATCTCAGTTAATGGCATCTCCATCATTCAGTAACTCAATTCAGGAACCCAGGACTCAGCTCCTCCTCTTCCCTGACTCCCTATCAGGGAGTCCTGTTGATTCTATTTTCTAAATAAAATCCTAAATCAGAAGTTTCCCAAATAGATATTAATCCCATCCACTTCTCCCCACTCCCAACGGGCCCACTTTAGCTGAAGGCACCACCATCTCCTCTTTGCTTTATTTATTCACTTTTATTTTTTGTCTTGGCCAATCCATGTCCCACTCAGCAGCTGGAGTGCTCATGGCATCCTCTGGTTCCACAATCTTTGCTCCTTGGTTTATGACTCCTCATACCAACCAGTGTTGGGCCAAACATACACCCTCCCAGGGCACTCTGCAGGCATGGGGAACTACAGCGACGCTGGAGAACAGAGAAGCTCACATCGGAGCCTCACAAACAAGGCACTTGGCCTCCCCACCCCTCTCTCCATGCGGTGTCCCTGCCTCACGCCATCTCACTGGCTCCTCTCTTTCCTCCGCCCTCCTTCACTTTGGTTTGTCTCATTCCCCCTTCCCACAAATTCTTGTTCATTTCTAATGCAAAGCAGATCGGCCATTTCTGTTTTTTCGGCACCTGCCATCCACAGCTCTTAAGGTGTCACAGTCCCCTGAAGCAGATTGTCGAGGTATCATCCATACATATATATGGTTCCCTCCCTAGAAAAAAATACCAATGACAAGATGGTAACCTTTTTCATCCTTGAGTACATTGCGATGTTAATTCTATGACTCTAATGCTCCATCATTTCAACAGCTTATGGATTGGCTTGAGATTATAGAAATCCTCACTGACCCCAGACTCAGACCATGTAATAGGAGCCTCACCCACCCAGAGGCCTTGTGACCGTAGGGCTGGACACCCTGGCCACACTGAGCCAAGAGGATCATGAACATAAGAGCCTCAGGGTTTCTGATGTGACTGAACCCAACCAGTGGGGGCTGGGGGGTCCTACTGCCCGCCACCTACCAGGCAAATCTCCAAACATGGAGTTGAATGGAAGAGAAAAAGAGTCATTTATTTAATGGCAAGTTTCTGCCAAAAATATCTGGGTAACCAAAGTAAGGGGAAAGGAAAAGTCAGAGCATGACATCAAAATAGGTATTTAAATATTTGTCATTACAACTACTACATGGGTTCAAGAACTGAAAATAACACAAAAACAAAAAAATCTGTTCATAGTGCTGACTATGATCATCAAAGAAAATTCACCCTGTCACCCTCTGCCAGCTCAGTTCAAGGTTGCTCTAGGAACCTCTTTTCCAACCCGAAGTATCATAAATGCGGGTGGCTTCGCTGGTCTCCATTCGCCGTCCAGCTTCAGGCAGCTTTTGGAAACTGCGATCCCAGGCCTCCGCTCACAGGCCTGCCCTAGCCACTGTTGGCGCCCGCTGGAGACCGATGACATGCTTCCTGCTGGGAGAAGGGAAAGAACCAACTGACTTTCCGCTTCCAGAGATCTCTGTTTCAAAAGTCTTCTCCTAGGGTCCCATGTGTGCTGAGAGCCAGTGGAAGTGTCCAGCTTTCCAATCAATAAGGGCCAGTGTCGGCCATGTTTGCCTTTGCCCCTCTTCCAGCGCCAAGTTGAGCAAGAGGGCACAGTCTCCGGTCACACATGTGCAGCTCAAACCCCTCCCCCATGATGGGGGGGTGTCCTCCATTAGACTGAGGCAAGTCATAGTATGTTAACTCAGCTCGCGAAGGCTGCCATTTGTAGCGCACAGGCTTTCTGGGAAAGAGAATACAGACGATGTGAAGAGAAAAGCAGAGGACATTCAGAGAGAGGATCCTGGCAGCGTGGATGCCATGGTTTTGCGGCGGAGGGGGGGGCAGTAACTGAGGCCCAGCTCTATCCCCGTCCCTGCTTGTCCTTAGCAGGCACCTGGTTGCTCACCTCTTCTTTGGACTTCAAGAGCTGACACATTCCCACCTTTGCAAATCTGGCATCAGCCCAGCAAAGAACAAAGGGAACTCTGAAATGACAACTTTGTCTTTAAATCTTCAAAGATCTTTGGTTTCCTTTTTTAGATGCCAGGAGCAGAGGGTCACGTCCATGATATTCGTCCCTACTCAGTAGACTGTTGTCACTGTCTTCCGCGTATTTTTTGGGTTTAATTACCGGTTCCCACGCTCATCCCCATCCCTCCGTCGCAGCGATTTTCTCCCGGCTTGCCGCAAGAACTTTTAAAACATGCCATACCTGACTATTTAGCCAGTGTATTTCATAGATAAACTTAATATATCGTCTCCACTATGTGTTGTCTCTTGCCTGAATTCATCTGTTGAGAGCAAGACAAGAACTGAGGAGGGGGAGCCTCCTAACTCGGGTCTCCCGGGTAATACTTCTAAGTACACTCTCCCCCAAAATCATTTAAACAAAAATCCCCACCTCAGGCTCTGCTTCAAGGGAACTGACCTGTGACGGGGATGGTACGTTATCATCCAAACTGGTACACTTTCAAGAGTGCACGGGGCTCTATCAATAATTAAGCCCGGACAAAGGGCAGAAGCCGTGGTCATCCTGCCCAACCAGGATGTGCACTAACTGAGCATGCACTCGGTTTATGCTTCCTGTTGCCACCCACAGTGCACATCCAGTACATTTGTCAACCTGTTCCCCAGGGACGCACGCCTCGGTTTGCTCTAACTCTCCACTAACAAACAACAGCCAAAAAGAAATTGTTAGGGAAATCCTTGGACATGTCCCCTAGTACACTTGTTTGAGAATTTCTCGAGGGTTGTAGAGCCAAAGACACAATTCCTGTAAGTTGTTTTGGCCTCCAAAAATATTTTCTCAAATGAGGATTCCAGCCCCAATGCAAGGAAGCATGAGGTCACAGTGTTTCTCCCTGTTTCTTCTACCTCAGGAAAATCACCATGGCATTTGGTTGGGGCTCTTCCCCTCTGGAAATGCAAGAGTTCCCCGGGGTTCCCTGAGGAGGCGACATTTGACTCTGGCTCAGGGATGATTCGGGGTTCACCAGGGTAGTGGGGTGAGAAAAGGGTAAGTGGAGGGACACAATGTATTCGTTCATTTACATATAAATATTTATTGACCACGTATATTTAAAGGCCCTGTAACCTCAACAGATAAAAGAACAGTAAACATTCATACAGAGTTTTACTGCTTTCAAGCCCATTCTCTTACAAGAACCAAAAACCCAGGAGCACCAAGGCTCAAGAGGTAGAATACACCTTCTATGAATAAGGAAGTTCTACAGTGGCATTTCTTAAACTAAATGTGCGTGTGGATCACCTGGATATCTTGTAGGTCTCAGGGGGAGCCTGAAATTATGCATTGATTATAGGCTCCCAGGTGATGCTGATGCTTCTGGTCTGGGGACAACACCTGGTTTAAAAAGGGCCTACAGAACCACAATACCATTATCACATTCTAACAATCCATATTCATATTTTCCTGCTTGCCTGAACATTTTCTTTATAAAAAATGTTGTGATTCAGGCCCAATCACAGATGATATGTGACATTTGGTTTTCACTTCTGTTCAGTCTCCTTTCATCTACAACAATCTCAGATTTCCCCCTTTTTTTTCATGACACCAACATTTTTTAAGTATCCAGGCCAGCTGTCTTGTAGAGGATGCCACAATCCTGATTTTTTTTCTCTGACATTTCCTCATGAGTAGATGCAGGTTAAACACGTTTGGCAAGATTACACAGGTAATGTGTCCCTCACATTGCATTCATCTTGCCATTTTGTTCCATGCTATGTGATAATGCTAAGTTGGATCACTTTGTTAATGGAGTGCCCACCAGATCACTCCATTGTAAAGGAAACATCTTCCTTTTGTAATTAATAAGTAATCTGTGGGGTAACACATGAAGACTGTATGAATGTCCTGTTCCTTAACAACAAACTTTCCCTCAATCGTTTTAGTATCCCTGGATGATCTTTGCTTCTTATTTTCAGAACTATTTAAGCATGTAATATTGTGTGCCAAGTGTGTGTGTATATGTGTGTGAACACATGAGGAAAAAAATTGGAAAATTGGAAATCTATTCACAGTAATTGAATACAATAATAAGTGAAAAGATGTGGGGAAGAATTGCATGTTTCTTTAAAATTTTTATTTATATATTTATTTACTTTTAGAAAGAGAGGAATGGGAAGGGGGGAGAAAGAGAGAGAGAGGAACATCAATGTGAGAGAGAAACATCCATCAGTTGCCTTTCACATGCCTCAGACTGGGGACCTGGCCCACAACCCAGGCATGTGCCCTGACTGGGAACCAAACCGGTGACCTTCCAGTTATTAGGCTGGCACTCAATCCACTGACCACACCAGCCAGGGCTGCGTATTTCTTTAGAAGAAATATTTGGTAATTTAACTACCTGAGACTCTAAACAACCTCCGTTCTTGACCTTGGCTCAGATCTCCGCTGGAAAAGTAGTCTCATTACAGAGGCTTTGGCAGGTAAAGCCTCAGGCACCCACCTTCAGACTGTCCTATCCCTATCTCTGGAGAATATCAAGACAGGTAGACCCTAAGCCAGAAATCCGACTCCTGATGAGAGCTTTCTGAACTTGGGTCAACCCCTCAGTTCTCTGGGTCATATGCACAATCTCCCACTCTGGAGTGTAAAGGGAGATGGCCAGATCAGCCCCAGGCCAAACTGAATCAAGTGCTCAGCCTAGCAGCAAAGCAGGAGTGTCTCTGATTTCCAATTGTTTGCTCTCAGATGAGGAGGCTTGGAGCCATGAGGTTTGGTTGCTGGGCAAATCCGATGGCTTGAATTATTGATGGATGAATTCATCAGGCACACTGCCTTCACCCACTCACTCAGGTCACGTCCAGCTTATTGAGAAACAGAGCCTGAAAGTGTACACCATCTGCCCAGAACTCAGCTACTCTGGTCCAAACTCCTTAGCCTTCTATGTTGCTGGAGTGTTGGAAAGAGCAGCCTTTGGAGTCTTATAGACCTGAATTCAAGTATCTGCTCTCCCACTGCTGACTGTATGACCTGGGCTGGCTAGTTTACTTCTGTGAGGCTTAGTTTCCTCATCCATAAAATTGGACCAATCATCCCTTACAAGTGTTATGGAGTGAAAGAAAACACACCTAAAGTTATTAGTACAGTGCCTGGAATATACTAAGCAAATGACTCTATTATTCAAACGCTTATAGTCTGACTTCTTGCCTTTGCCTCCCCTCACCATGGATCCCACGTTCCAGCCGCACCTCCCCACCTGCTAAGTTTGGGCCAGCCATATGATTTTAGACCATCTGTGCCGTTTATCATTTTATTGCCTCTCAGATCTAAATCCACTTTTTACCAATTCTGTGCTAACGGAGCTGAGCCTTGTAAATATTTCTCTTTTGTCAGTTGACATATGTTAAGCCTTTTCAGTAGAGTCTACTAGAGGGACACAGGGAGAGAATGGGTCTTCCTGATTCCAGTTTGGCTCACTTTCCGGGCTCCTGGAAATCATGTTGTCTTCTCCACTGCTGGGCCCAAAGTTTCTCCAGTGCAAGGTGCCTCCAAGGCGCAACTTTCTCTAGTTTGTCTGATGCATGCTTTCTCCAGCTCTTAACTAGGGCAGCAGCAACACAGCCAGGAGCCCCAGACAGCATGGGCCCGCACCCAAGTCCAGGTCACTCCTATCCACACCCTCTCCTTACCCCTGGACGCACATACCCTGGGAGCCCCGCAGGGCTGCTCATCTGCAGAGCCAGCCACCTGAACTTCATCCTGTGGAACTGGCCTGGAACCACCCTGGCCCAAGCCATCAACAGAAGTGCACTAGGTTTCCAGAGCGGGAGGTCTCTCTAAATTACTTATCTCCGTTAACATGCTCTGTAATATAAAATTACACACTAGCACCCTATAGGCTTTATATTTTATTTGTGTTCATTTTATTTATTGTCTTCCCAACATCCCCATGCCACCACACTAACGAGGGTACGAACGGGCTTTTGCCTGCATTGTTCCTCATCCGTGTCCTCAGAGCGTAGGGCAGTGCCTGGCATATAGTGGAATCCTCAAATATCTAAGGAGTGAAGGAACGACGGAATATTGGATGGCTGCATGCACGAGTAAACAAATTCTTAGTGATGAGGCTGAGGATCTGTGCGGCAGCCTAAGATTGAGGAGGCAAGTGGATTGGGACTAGGATCCTCAGGACTCCCTCCGGACGCGTGCCCACCGCAGCTGTGCGGTGTTTCTCTCCCGGCCGCTCCCCGCGAGTTGCTTAGCAACCGCCCGCCGGGACTCTCCGCCGCCTCCGGAGAGCGTGCGGGCGGGGAGACGTGACCGCGCGCGCCTGCGCGGCTCGGGCCGGCGACAGAGGCACGTCACTTCCTGTTGCTTTAGGGGAACGTGGCTTTCCGCGCTGCTGCCGTCTTCCCTTCTGCGACTGTGTTGCAGTGGCCGGAACTGGAGTCGGACTCCGAGCGCAGCGTGGTGATGGACTCGGCCCTCAGCGACCCGCACAACGGCAGCGCCGAGGCTGGCAGCCCAGCCAACGGCACGGCGCGGCCGCCTTCCACGCCCGAGGGCATCGCGCTGGCCTATGGCAGCCTCCTGCTCATGGCGCTGCTGCCCATCTTCTTCGGCGCCCTGCGCTCGGTGCGCTGCGCCCGCGGCAAGGTAGGGACAGCGGCAGAACTGGGTGCTTTCCACCTCTCTCCCGGGGAGCGGCTGACACAGACTCGCCCCCGCCCGCCCCAGCGGGAGCTGACACCTCCTTTCCCTGACACTCACCCTTCCCAGCCTTACTCATCGCCGCATCCCCGTCCCAGGCCCACATCCCGCGGCCAGCCTTAGGTGGTCCGAGGTCTGGGCTCCGACTCGCGAACCAGCTACGGACACCTTCCTCGAATAGGGTCCGGTTTCTACCCTCTCCCAGACCCTGACACATCCCTCCCTCTCTACATCATACTGATAACACTGTCAGCCGCCCCTTACACTGTGATTCCCGCACTAATTGTTCTGAGCCAGCTAGACCCAGCCACTCCAGCCCCACCCTCAGCTCTGGCAGTTCATCCCATCTGAGACAGTCGCCCTATCCCAGGCCTGGGTTAACACCAGTCTGCACCCGATGGGGTGCTGGTCCTGAGAACTCGGGAGTGGTATCATGTGGTGTCATCCCTCCATTAGGAACGCTGCCTCACCCCAGGGCAGATTCGAGCATCCAGGCCCATCCCTAGATTCTGACACCTGCCTAACTGGAACCTATGGCTTGTAGTGTGTTCTCCCAGAAGCTTCAGATCAGGCCCTTGCTCCTGCATCTCAAAAACGAAAAAAAAAAAAAAAATTAACCGAGGAATATAGCCGCAGCTCAGCCTCGTTTTTCACCTCACTATCTGGAACCAATTACAATCAGCTAGTTCCTTAGTACCTGGCCCCTGGTGCCTCCCTTTTTAACCAGGCACAGACCCCTTACCTGGCTGGTTTCCTCTCCCTGACAATCAGCCAGTCTTGTCCTCTTGAGTCCAGACCCTGTTCTAATTCCTAACCCTGTTCCCACCCCAGGCTATGAACCTGCCTCACAGAGTAGCCTTTCTTCCTATGCCCCCCAACACAGCCACCACCAAACTGGGCCTACCAGCCAGTAACTGAGCTCTTTGGCCTCTGGGGTGAGACTGGACCAGACCCCATCCCTGGCCTTCCTCAGCATCTGTCCCTGTGGGTACTAAAGAGAACTCTGGCACCTTCCACCTCTCCACTTCCTCCCCGCATCCTTCTTCCCTAGATTAAGCCTCTCTAGCCCACTGTACCAGTGGCTCCTCACTTGCTGGCACCCGATCCCCATCCCCCTGCACAGCCTCCTGATCTGCAGGCCCCTGCTGCTCCTCCCCCCCACCCCCCAAACCTGCAGTGGAACTTAAACGGAAGCTGTATTACCTACAGAGGGCTGGCCCACAAAGCAGCTGCCACTTTTGAAACTGCTCAAACCTGCGTTCTCGAAACATTACCCAACTTGAGCAGTGGCTGAGGCCTACCACCTTCCTTCCCCAAGATTGGAGACCTCAACTGCTAGCTCTCTGTGGTCAGATGCACAGAGGAGTAGTCAGGAAGAGCCAGATGGCCCCATTCACCTTTCTGTTCTACTTCCTCTAAGCAGAATTCAGGCGCCCTTCAGCCTCCCTACTGTGCCTTTCAGGCAGACAGGCAGTGCAGGGAGAAATTGTGAAATAGACCAGAACAGAGGAGGTGAGGGGCAGCATATGTGACCTGGGCTCTTTATCTGAGGGGCTCCCAAAACTGTCTGAGTAATCCTCGGCACCTTCTGCGTATGGGTCGCTAATCTCTTCAGAAAACACCTTCCAGACAACAAAGATTCCTGAACCTCCACTCTTGTCTCATGTGTAGGGATGCTACAGAGATGAGCGGGTCAGAGCTCTGTCACCAGGGAGTTTAGGTCTCTGGATGAGGGAGGAATAACCAGGTCTGTGATTGTAATACAGTTCGTGCTCCGGGTTTAGAGAGAAAGGCTGAGCACGCCTAGGACAGGGCAGGACGGGTCTGAGGCTTGATGCTGGAGACATTCTGGGACTGAGAAAACCAGGTAAGCAGGGGTGTGAAGCAGTTCAGAAGAAGATATGGCTGGAGCAGAGGGTCTGGAAAGAAGAGAGCTTTAGATCTACTGTCACCTCAAATACATGCCCTCCCCGCCCCCGCCTCAGCATCTCCTGCAGGACGGCAGGGGTTGGAAAACTGCACGAAGCTGCGAAGGGTCTGATCCTCAGCAGCCCCCCACCGCCGGGGGAGTCTAAAGTTTACAAAAGCCTTCCCTCTCGTTGATCCTCCCAGCAACCACATGTGACAGGCAGAGCCAGCTTTATTATCCCCATTGTACAGAGAAAGAAACTGGGGGGCAAAGAAATGACTTCTCAGGATCGCTCTGCCAGTTAGGGGCAGAACCAAGTGTCCCTAGGCCTAGTCTGGGGCGCTGTTCTCGATACATAGGTGCCTCTAAATGATACACAAATGATGTATCGGCCTAGGGAAAGGACAGGCCAAATGACTTCCTTTTCCTACCCTGAGTCATGCTTCCCTGGCCATTTGGCAAAGAGAGAGAAAAGTCAGCATGGGGGGCCGGGAGTTTTGATTTCCCACCAGTGTTAAACCCTAAAGCCAGTTGAAAGGGGGCATGCGAGGACAGACTTCTCCCTGGGGCTGACTTGTCCATAACAGGCAGTGCGAATTGTGAAATCATAGGGAGAAGAAAGTGGAGTGTCCAGGAGTGTGGTAAGAAGAAGTAGCAGGGGAGGAGTAACCTTAGAGGGTGCCCGTCCCTGTCAGAGACTTGTGTTGCCAGAAAGGAGCAGATCCCAGGTCCAGCAATAGCTGCACAGCCAGTTGCTTCAGAGGCTTTTGGCCTTTAATGCAGAGGGGCCCCTCAGCCAACTGGACTGGCTGCTGGGCTAGGTACCAGGGCCGAGCCCTGCCCTTACAGGGTTCAGTCACCAAGGAGAAACAGATGTGTCACCAGCCACCCAAACGGAATGCTCGTGTGCCTCCTAGAGTTGGCAGCAGTAGCCTTTGTGTGGACGGGCGAGAGTTCAGCAGGCAGAGCAGGAGGAGAGGGAGGCCCTGGACCACAGGTGTATTCAGGGAGGCTGGGCGTAGTGTGACCGGAGCCCAGGACAGGGGCTTGGATGGAGGGACAGAAGAGGCTCAGGGCTTTCTGAGGTACTGATTCCCCGAAGGCAATGCAACAGTTTATCCACATAGTTACAAAATTACTACACACTTGCACTTGGAAAAAATCAAACTGTGCAGAAGTTTAAAGGAAAAGCCTCCTCAGTTACTTCCGCTCCTTGGAAGTAACCCAGTTAGCTGTTTGGCGTGTAACCTTCCAGAACTTTTTCTGTGTTTATACAAACATATGCATGTGCTTGCGTGTATATCCATATGTAAGTTTATTTTTATAAAAATGAGGCTTTATAGGGCATAGTGCTCTGCAGTTTGATTCTTTTTTTTTTTCTTTAACAATGTCTTGGTCGTTTTCCTACGTCAGTACATGAGGACCTACCTCGTTGTTTTATAGCAGGGAGGGTGGGTAATGCACGCCCGTGGTACGGAATTCCGGAAGAACAGAGGGGTGCGCAGTGAGTCTTCCTCCCACCCCAGCTGCCCAGTCCCTCCCCGGAGGCAGACACTGTGATCCGTCTCTTGGATAACCGTCCAAGAGATTCTGCACCTTTACAAGTAAATAAACACGCTTTTCCCCACTTTTGCTAGATAACTGTTATATTTTGTTATATATACACTTCTTTTTTGCACCTTTCTTTTTTTCATCAAATGTATGTTGGCAATAAATATGTCAGTACTTATGGAGTGGTCATGTTCTTCTCTGATAGCTGTTCGGTGTCCCACCTGTGCCCCCAAAGTGTGACGCCTGGACCAGCAGCATCAGCATCCCTTGGGAACTTGTGAGAAATGCAAAATCTGAATGAGAAACTCAGGTGGGCCCAGCAGTCTGTTTTCACACGTCTTCCTGGTGACTCTGATGTGTGCTCAATTGTGAGAATACTGACTTAGAGTCTCCTGCTGGTCATTTAGGTCGTGCCAGTCTTTCATTGTTATGAGCCATGCTGAAATTAGTCTCGTACAGTTCTTTCACACTTGTCTGTGTATTTGTAGGATAAATTCCTTGAAATTGATTTACTGGGTCAAAGGCAATGTGAGTGTTTTAACTATTCCAAATTATTCACTATGGGGCATGTATCAGTTTACACTCCTACCTGCAGTGACCTCAATTCCTGTGTAGTGGCTGCCTAATAGCTCATTCTCCAGAGATTTTTGAGCAGGTGCATGATACAATCAGTTCTAAGCTTCAGAAGATGCTCCTGGCAGGGCAGTAACAGACAGGAGGGAGAGAAAGGAGGCTGGTGAGGTGGGCGGGGTCAAAGGATGGGGGTGGGGGTTGGTTCAGGAAACGCTTCGGAAGCAGAATTGCGGTGGGGTGAATGAGCAAACGTCGTGGTAAGGAGAGGACACCCTGGGATCCCCAGCTGGAGCGACAGAGTAACAGAATAGTCCACAAATGCCAGAGCGTTTCTAGGGCATGGCCTGGAAGCAGCGCTCCCAGCGCTCGCGCTGAACCAATGGCTTAAAGCCTGACGTCTGTCTTCCCTCACTGCTTTTGCTTCCGCCCTGATAAGCGAACATCCAGAGTGTCACTGGAAGCTAAATTTATTTCTGCTGTTTGTGTCAGCTTCCGCCCACTCTCTGATTACACTTAGTGTGTCAGAAGCAATTGCGTTTGCATAGGAGCATCTGGTTTAAAAAATAATCCAAATTGAATTAGGAGAGAATCCTAACAACATTTAGTATTTTTGTAACTATGAAGATGAACGGTTCTGTTGTCAGGAGTCTGTCCGTCAGGAAGGCCTCAGGCTCCCTGAGCACCCTGTCACAACTCTCCAGCAGAATTTTCCAGATAGGAAAGGTAGAGGGAGTCTAGGAAGTTGTAGCCAAGAGGTTGGGCTCTGGAACCAGATGGCCTCAGTGTGAATCCTGGCTCTGCCACTTGCCAGCTGTGTGACCTTAAAGCAAGTTACGCGCTTCTCTGAGCCTCAGTTTTCTCGTCTATAAAATGGAGCAACTGAAAGTACCTGCTTTGTAGGGCTTTTGAGAGGATGAAATCATGTAAAGCACCTAGAACAGTGCTTGGCCCCTAGAAAGCTCTCAGTAAATGTTACCCTTGTTACTAGCATTGACAGTCGGGTCGCAGGTCTCCCATTCTGACTCAACATTACAGCATGAGGTATTTATAACAGCCACCCACGGAGGAGACCTGATTCCTTTGTATGGTGGAGCATCTGTTCAGCCTTGGTTTGTCATCAGATATGTTAAGCCTCTTCTGCCCAGGGTACTGGGCTATGTGTGGAGATGAGCCCTAACATTGATTAGTAGGTGAAGCCAGAGTCCCCTATATACTTTCACATCTTTGAAGACTTGGCCTTCAAAGCCTTGCTTAAGTGGCATCTGCTCCACACACCTCTGACACTCCCTAACCTCCATGCAGAAGTATGTCCTGTTTGCTTTCTCATGGTTTCCTTGTATACAATAGTATTAACACAAATCATTTATACAGCTTGAATGACGTGTTCAAGGCACAGCACTAAATACTTCCAGTGCAAAAATCATAGCCTCTTGGCAACTCCTATTAGAGCTGAGGAAATTGAGGCCCCGAGAGAGGAGCGCTCCCAAGGCCCCACTGCCGAGGAGGCAGACTGGCCTTTCTGACGTCAGAGCCCTCTCTCAGCCATTTGGCACTCGTGCCATGTATCACACCAGTATACGTGTCTTATTTTGTCATGTGTCACAGTGTATTGTCATATTCTGTTTACTGTCAAGGTCCTGGCCTGCCTGCCTGTGAACTCTTCAAAGTCAGGAGCTAGTTTTGGGGGTTTGTTTTCATGTTTGTTTTTTGTGCTCGCACTATTGCTGCACAGGAAACAGGATTTGTGGAGGTACCTGTAGGGGGTGAGGAACTTGCCCAAGCCCCCAGCACACTCCTGCCAAAATAGAAACCAAGGGCTGGGAGAGGAAAGGGGAGGAGGGTAACCCTGCCGCTCAGTGTCAGCGTTGCTCTGCCACCCCGCCGCCGCCCCGCAGCAAAGCTGCCCGAGAGCGACTCCCACCGAGCCGCCTCTGGAGCTGCTGTGCCTGGGCCTCCTGGCCCTGCGTACGGGCCGCAGGGAGCTGGCCTCCCGGATAATCACAGCTCCCCAGCTCCCCGTATGGTCACAACACTTCGCAGTTTTCTAACCCTTTGACATCCCATCTCATTCGGTGTAAGCTCCTCGGCCCTTTTAGATGTAAGTAAAAGTAGAGCTTGTCATGTGTTTGACAGATGAGTAAATGATTTGTCTCTAGTCACCCAGCAAGCCATTAAGAGAGCAGTGAACACGTTGGCCATGCTTTATATGTATCATTTTGCATGAGTATGAGTTATATCTGGAGGAAAAATTCCCAGAAGAGTTCCTTGGTCAAAGGGAATGTGCATTTGTGATTTTGTGATTTTGATAGCTATTGCCAGCGTGCTCTCTACAACCAGACCTGTGTACCCTCCTGTCCACAGTGCGGGCCAGCACCTGTGTTCCCCACAGCCTGACCAGCTCACGCAGTATCATACGTGGATTTTTGCCTTTCTGATGGTGAAAAATGGAATCGCAGTATACCGTAATTTGAGTGTTATTAAGAGTGAGGGTGAACATTTTTCCATGATTACGAGCCATGTGTAGTTCCTGTTCTGTGAATATCTTTGTACCTGGAGCATGTGCAGGTTACGGTTTGACACACCCGCCAAGTTGTCCTCCCCAAAAGGCTGGACCAGTTTGTACACAATCAGAAGACATGTACCCAGTTCCCCACCTCTCCATCTCCTAGTGATCATTTGATGGGCTTCCTGCTCTATGCCCCCACCGCCTTCCCCCTCTGCCACCTTCCATCGTGGTTGGCCTCCCTTTGGCCAAAATCTTCCTCTCCAGACAGCCTCCCCCTTAGCTTGTTTTGTCCTGTGGGTTTTTAAGAGGCAGCTGTGAGCCATAATATTAATGAGACTCTGCAGCTGAACATGATCCCCTCTCTTGGCGATGCAGATTCACGGGATGGACGTGGTGGTGGCCTCTCGGGCACTGTGCTGGGTCTGTGGCTCTTGTGGAGAGAACTTCTCTTTGGCATGAGCAGAAGTCTAATCTGGTGTTGCTAGGACTTTCGGTAGCTATAATATAAAACAGAATTAGACATACAATGCAGCGAGAATCGCAGCTGTGAAGTAGGCTTATCCCAGCGCGGGAGTCTGGAAAAGCTTCGTGGCGGTGATGCTCGCTGGGTCCTTGAGGACTGAGGGTTTTGCCCAGCAGAGGGCGTGGAGAACATTGTGATCCTGAAAGCTTTTCGCTCTGTGTTTTTAATATATTACTACTGATGGATTTTCACTAGGAAGTCTTTCGGTATGAATTCTATGAAGAATTCCTATGTTTAATTCCTGTGTTGCACTATTAGTCCATTTGCAACTTTTCCCATAGTCGTCGTACTGAAATTATTTTGATTGCATCCAGTTCTTTTTCATGTAAATATTTGTCCTCTGCCAGCCCTTTACCCAGACCACATTCTTGCCAACCATAGCATCTACCATTGCAAATTTAATTATGGCTTTCACTCTTACCAGATGCAGATTTCCCAAATTTCTTAGGCTTTAAGTGTTGTCAAGACTTGCTTCTCACTGTTGGTACCTTCCCCTCTGCAGGTTCAGCCATTGTCAGTTTTGTTTGTTGTTAGTTTATTTCCACTCAGTATTCACTACCTACTGGATAAAAAATTAGTCATATTTATCTCTTAGCTAAGCCATAAGAAAGTTGGAAAGAGTTCTCATGAGTTCCAGGGCAACTCTGTTGTCACCAGCTTCCAGGGTGGGTTGGTTATTTTTCAGTTATTACATATCATGACTGTCTTTGCCATAGCTTTTCTCCCTAGTTATGCCACACACACATTAGGTCCTCCCTGGACCTTCCCTGTTGGGGTCTGAATATACTCAATGGCAAAATAGTAGGATCAGAGCCCCAGGGTGGTTGGGCAGCACCCTTGCCAGAGGGGACAACATTAACAAAGCCTTGATATGAGAAAACATGGGATCCCAGTCCTGGCTGGTGTGGCTCAGTGGATTGAGTGCTGGCCTATGAACCAAAGGGTTGCCAGTTCGATTAGCCAGGGCACATGCCTGGGTTGCAGGCCAGGTCCCAAGTTGTGGGCATATAAGAGGCAACCACATGTTGATGTTTCTCTCCCTCCCTTCCACTCTTAAAATTTTTTAAAAAGAAAAGAAAGCTTAGGACCCCTGAGGCACCTAATTGAACTGGGGCTGAGAGGGGGTGGAGCTACTGGGACATCATATCCTCACCAGTGTCCGTCCCTGGGAGGCCAGAATCACAGCCCTGCTCAGCGGACACCTCCGTTCCTTCCCGCAGAATGCCTCGGACGTGCCCGAGACGATCACCAGCCGGGACGCCGCCCGCTTCCCCATCATCGCCAGCTGTACACTCTTGGGGCTCTACCTCTTTTTCAAAGTAAGTCTTCGCCACCTGTTGTGTCATTTGGTTTCAGTAACTTTTTGTTTTATTTTTTTCCATCACAGGAGACATGCATGTTCATTTATAGCAAATAGCAGGAAAAGAATCCTAACAATTCATCCCTAGACCCACTACCCAGAGAGCACCGCTGCTGGTGTTGGGACGCTCCACCCCCAATCTTCTTAGCTCTTCATTTTGCTTTCGTGATGCCCGTTGGTTTCGTGGTTCTCTCTGTGCTGGGATGGGGTATAGCTTGTGTCTCAGACATACCTCTGCCATACTAATTGCTTTTTTTTTTTTTTTAATTTATCGAGGTTTATTTTCCCAATAAAAGTTACGCAGGCTCAGTGTTGAAAACCTGGAAAACACAGAAAAGTAAAAAGGGAAAAACAGCAGTCATCCAAAACCCCACTACCAGGGACAGTCACAGATTCCCTTTGGAGGTGTGTCCTTCCACTCTTTCTCCCCGTGCATGGTTTTGCTGTAGCTGTGACCACGTGGTGTATTCGGTTTTGTAGCTGCTTTTTTTCACTTCCCATTAATAACATCATTAACATTTCCTCATGTTACTGCAAACTCTCCTTAAACTTTTTTTTTAATGTTAAAAAATAACGTCTTATTTTTTAATTATAAACATCATATACACAGAAAACGAAAAGGAGGGGAAAATATCAAGGGAAGGAAAAATACACAAAGATAATCTCTTTTGACATTTTGGCCCGTCTCCTTTCGGGCTTTTAATAAGCATATTTTAACATAATTATAATAATCATTTTAACAGTAGTGTCATATGTCTTTTCTTTTTTAATAGTACATCGCGAACACTTTTTTCCTGATCAAGTAAAATTCCACAAGGACAACCTTTATTTTACATTTTAAAAATGTTGTGCACATGGCTGAAATGTTTTTTCAATCTAAGGAAAGATGGAGATGAGCCATAATCCTGTCCTCAGTAAAGCTTCCTGTGAATTTTTATGTATAGAGCTCCATTTATGTTCAAATTTCAAAATGAGTACATGTCTGAAACAGACAACTTGTACCACGGAGGTATTTTTGAATCAAGCCAGTTAAATCTACCTCATTCTTTTTAACAGCCGCTTGTGGTTCTGTGTTACACCTGTGCCCTGGGGGGGCATTCCGTGTTGGGCATCACAGCAGTGCTGCCAGGAACATCGTCAGGCGCGCGCGGCCGCTGCTCATGTTTCCAAGTGTATCTGCAGTAGGATCACTAGGTTGAGTAGCATCCCTTTTGGTTATTTGGATATATATAGTGCCACATCCCTCCAAAGAGATTATACCAGCTTACATCCCCTCCAACAGTCACAAGCGTGCTGGCTCCCCTGGATTCTCACCTGCATGGGGTAGCATCCAGATTCTCTGTTTTTACCAGTCTGCAAATGAGTCAAAAATATAATTGCTAATGCCTGTTTCCTGTTCCATTTCTCCTTCATTGTTGGATCAGGACTACTCGTTTTAATGGTTTCAATATACCCCTCCAAACAGATAAACCATAGTTGACTTACATCATCCCCCTCACTTTAAACAGAAAAAAAAAAATCATTCTGATTTTTACTCTTATCAGTAAATAAGAGTGCAGCCCTGGCTCATGTGGCTCAGTGGACTGAGCGCCAACCTGCAGATCAAAAGGTCGCAGGCTTGATTCCCAGTCAGGGCACATGCCTGGGTTGTGGGCCAGGTCCCTGGTTGGGGGCATGTGAGAGGCAACTGATCAGTGTTTCTCTCACACATCGATCTTTCTCTCCTTCTTTCTCCCTCCTTTCCCCTCTCTCTAAAAATAATTAAATAAAATATTAAATATAAGTAAATAAGTAAGAGTGCATCGAGTAACATTAGGTATTCATTGGTTGTTCTTTACTTTTTTTCCTGGACCTCAGGTGAAGAGTTGACTTTACCAAATGCTTTGGTTCATAACACACACTCATCATTCCATGTCCTTATTTTTCCTCTCTACCACCTCCATTTTTCACCTCCATTTCCCTCTGTGCCAGAGGCACCTGCTCCAGTGGTTTGATCCGTGTCCATAGATGTGTGTCTCCTTGTAAAATACATGGTGCTGGTGCATCTGTGTGTATTGAATGAGGGTCCAGCTTCCATAAATAGAAGTGTGCAACGCATCCCCTCTGTTTCCTTTTTCTTTCCCCTGTGCTTTTGAGATCTTTCTGTGGCCATGTGTACATTTAGCCTATTGTCTTTGACTTGGCTGTCAGCAGATATTTATTTCTCAAGCCCTTGCTATGCTAATTGCAAGAATACACATCCATGCCCTTGCCTCAAGACCGTCTAACATTTTCAGTATTTAGGGTTCCTTCCTTAGGCTGGATTCCCCAGAGAGGAATGTCTGGCAGCAGAGGGTATGCGCGTTTTTATTTATGGCACTGGGTGCCTATTCCTCAGCCTGTCCTCCTCCCCTGCCCAGCCTGCCTTGTGCCAGAGGACACAGCATACCTCTTCCCCATGTCTCGGAATGTGCACGTTGGCATTTCGGAAAGGCAGCTGCCTGGACAACACGGCCACCAGCTTCCTCCTGAGCTCCAGGCTGACGGCTGGTTGGTTGGCTTACCTGACGGTGGCTGTCACGCAGCCCCTTTCCTCCTCTCCTCCCGAGTGGAGCACTGGAGTTTGTAACATTTCTTAAGGTCATAAAATTTACTTTATCCCCTCTCATCTAAAACTGAGTGCTTTGAGGTAGCTCATAAAAATTAAACTTTCTAGCAGCCAGGGCACAAAGAAAGCAAGACTTGGTGCACATAGTCAGGCCAACCAGAAACTCAAAGGTGCGGCCAGAGAGAACTAGAGCCCACATTGCAAACACACCGTGTGAGAGGTACCCCGCATCATCATAAATAAAACACAACCCACATGCCTATATTCAGAGGCCTTTTTCTCATAACATTCATAGAATAGGCCATTGATTTGCTCATCCGTTCATTCACTCGTTTATTGAGCACTTGCTACACACCAGGCCCTGTGCTGGGCTCTGGGGACACCAGAGTGAGAAAAACAGCCAGCCCATCCCTACCCTCAAGGAGTTTTGTGTTCAGTGGTGGAGACACACACTCATTAAATAATGATGTAGATGAATGGGAAGTCACAGTCTTGGGAAGAGCTATGAAGGCAGAACGTGTAGCACCAGAAAAGAAGGAAAAACCATCCTGGAGTGAACCACTGCTCCTGCCCAGACCCCCCATATTAGACAGCGGCACCACCCCTCACCGCACTGCTCAGCCAGACACCCTGGGAGCCATCTTGCTCCCTGCTCCTCCTCAGGCCTCAGAGCCAGCCCCTTGGCACCTCCTGCATCTCCAGTCCCAGCCAGATCTGGAATCTGACCGCTGCTCGGCACTTTCCTCCTTCCCAGCCCAGGGCACCACCCTCCCTCTGCTGGATTTTGCAGCGCCCTCCTCACTGGCCTTTGCGTCCACCTTCACCCTGCAGCCTGTCTCCCACACAGCAGCAGACAGAGCCCCCCGGCCATCACATCGTAGCCGCCCAGGTCCAGCCTGTCTCACCCAGATGAACCTACAGCCTGTCCACGCCACCGCAGGGTCTGTCTCCCCTCAACCTTCCCGGCCTCATCTCCTGATACCCTCCCTTTGCTCTCTCAGCTCCAGCCTCGGGCCCTCACTGGCCCTTGCGCACATGGGGCCGTGCCCACCTGAGGACCTTTGCACTCACCCCTTCCTCTGCCTCAGAGGCTCCTCCCCCAGACACCCTCACCGCTGCTCCCTTCGTTGAGGGTTCTGTCCTGAATGAAGTGTCCTGTTGGGGGCTTCCCTGGCCCCCTGTCTAAACAGCAACTCTCCCTGCTTCTCCATCTGCTTGCCCTGCTTGCTCTTCTTCTTGGCACCCATCACCACCTGACAATATTGTGCATATTCATTTCTTTGGAGATTCCTTTTCCCTCACTGGCACATGAACTCCGTGAAGGCAGGGACTTTTCTGCCTTAGTCCGTGCTGAATCCCCATCGGTTAGCATAATGCCCTGCACGCAGTAGGCAGTAAACGTGAGCTGAGTTCATGAGGGATCTCCTTGTCATGGCGAGGAAAGCTGTTCTGAGCTGAGAGTGGAAGAGTGGTGAGTGGGGTTGGCCGAGGTGAAGAGAGGAGGCACCCAGGCAGCACGGAGGGCGAGAGCTGCACGTGGCGTGAGCTGCAGCCGAGGAGGCCTGCAGCGGTCACCACGCGGGCCTGGGAGGCCGGGCGAGGGCGAGACCTTGAGCTGTGAGAGCAGAGGGAAGCTGCTGAGAGGCTTTAAGCAGAGGAGCAGCGTGATCAGTGGGGCAGATTTAAACAGATTCCTGAACAGCCCTTCTTGAGAGTGCCCAGTGTCCCGGTGGCCCAGCCAACAGCACCTTATTGCCTCCCAGTTAGAGACTCTCGTAACAACAAAGTGAGAAGACCGTGCAGTGAACGTGGCAGAGCATGGCAGAGCCTTCCCAAAGTCTAGAATTCGTAACAGGTGACGGCTCTGGAGCACCGCGAGTGTTCCCTAACAATATACCGTAACACCAAGAAGCAGCTGTCAGGGCTGGCTGTCATACCTTCCAGCTGTCACCGTGGGAGGAGTTGTCCAGAAGAGCAGGATGCGGAGAGTGGGGCGGGGTGCAGATGACCTGCAGCCAGCATGCTCGGGGCCTTGGAGGAGGACACTGTGAAGAGTATGTCCCCGCATCCAGACAGCTACCCTGGGACTCTGAAATCCAGACTCCCCTCCCCCACGGTCCCCGTGCAGGACTCTGGACAGAGCCACAGTATTACCTGTGTCCAGGTAACGGAGCCACCAAGCACTAGCCCACCGACTCCTTTGGGAGGTGCGTCCGGTGGTCCTCTCCTTTCCCCCATAGCCACAGAAGCTAGAAGGCCTCTAGTGCTGTCAGAGATTCTTCCTGACACTGTTCCCCAGCTCTGGAGGGGTGCGACCGACCTCCCAAAGAGAAGTGGGGACTCTGGTTTCCTCACAGCCACCCACAACCCTGACTTCCTGTTTCTCTTTGTATTTCTGTCAGATATTCTCCCAGGAGTACATCAACCTCTTGCTGTCCATGTATTTCTTCGTGCTGGGAATCCTGGCCCTGTCCCACACCATCAGGTCAGAAGGCACCTCTGCAGCCTTTGAAGCAGCTTTTCCAGGAGCCAGTACAGGGTCCTGGATGAGAACTTGACCTTTGGCATCATTCAGAGCCAGGTTGGAATCCTGGCTGTAAAACCCAAGGGAACCTTTCCTCTGTGTCACACCGTGGGTGACCTAGGACAAGAACCGTAACCTCTCTGGACCACGGTTGTATTACAGGGAGTAATAAGTGCCCCCTGGTTGTTGGGAAAGTAAGATTTGTGAACAGGAATGTCACACTGCTTGTCACAGGACTGAGCTGAGTGGTACCCACGCCCCCTGCCACGTGTCACAGCCCGCTGCGCCAAGCCCTGTGCGAGGCCCCTCACATGTGATCTTAGTTCATGAGAGGAGGCGGTGCAGTGAGGGGTTAGGAGTGCGGGCTCTGGAATTTGACTACCAGACTCTGCCATTCAATAGCCCTGTGACTTTGGGCAAGTTACTTAATCTCTCTGGCCTCAATTTCCTCACCTGAATGTGGAGGAAAATATTAGTGCCTTTCCTCATGGGTCATATGGAAAGCATTTAGCACAGTATCTGGTATTCAATGTGCTCAATAACTGCCACCTCTTGTCATTATTATCATGCATTAACCTGCCAGATAACCTTATTAGGCTAGCTTTTGCTTTGAATCCTGTGTTACACTTGGAAAATAAAGCTCATAGAGGTTAACAAATTTGCTAAGATCACACAGCTGATAAGCAGCAGAGCCAAGGTTCAAACCCAGGTCTGTGCGGCCCTAGGACCCATCCTTTTTCCCACTCTCACCTGGTCACATTGCCACATCCTGCGTCAGCTCAGTGGAAATGGAGGACCTAGGCCAGCGATCCTCAGGACTGCCGTTGGCATTGTGGACATGCCCGTTCTCTGTGCATTGTAAACATTGGGCATCCCTAGCCCACTTAACCAAATGGAGGCTGTGCCCCCAGCCCAACTGCGGAGGCATCCCCATCTGTCTCCGTCTGGCCCCTTGAAGTGGTACAGCCTCGGCCTGAGAACAACTCATAGACCTTGAGTGGCCAGCAGACCAAGGAAAGTTCCCGCAATGAAGGAGCACAGCTTGGAAGGGTAGGAAACCTGCAGGGAGTGTGACAGAGAGAGGTCAGGAGCTGGGGGGTCTGTGCATGTGGAGGGGGCAGTCAGAGTCTTCCCATAGCAATTAGAGAGAAATCTAGGAAGAAAGAGCGGGGTCAGCTCACAAAGGCATTGAAAGCCAAGGTGAGTTTGTTGTCATTCTTCCAGGCACGCCGGCAGGCAGTGTTAGCCAGGAGCGTGAGCTCGAGAGGCAGATGGCCCTGGAACCAAGTCCTGGCTCAGCCGGCTCCATAATTCGTGAAGTGACTCCAGCTCTCTGAGCACCAGCTTTTTCACTTATAAGATGGAGATCCTCCAAGCACCCCCCTGGTAGGGACGTGGGACAGATCTAGACACGTTACAGACCTGAGCACAGTGCCAAGCATGTGATGAGTGAGCTGCTGGCCCAAGGTCACAGCTGGAACTTGAATTGCCTTTGGACTGAGTTCTGTGTTGTTCAGCTACACCTACCCTCAGTCTAGCCACCTTGGGAGAGTTCTAGTCCAGCTCCCATCCAACAAAATCAAAGGCACCTCTGTGCTTTGCCCTAGCAAGATAGTGACAGGCCCCAACCACCCTTCCCCAAAGACAGACCTCTGCCTTCCTGATGGACCCAGGGTAGGGTAGGGCCCCGGAAGTCACTGCCAGGCCCTGGGGCCCAGCCTTTCCTCTCCCGATCAGGATCTTCCCCACCCCAGCCCCGACTCCAGCTCTCGCTTATTCCACCCCAGCATCTCTGAGAGGCCTGAGACCCCTCCCCGTCCCCACAGCCCAACCACCATCACAGAGTGAAAGAACCCAACATATCTTGAAAGCCGCTGGTAGGCCGTGTGCTGGGGCATTGGTTATGTCACTTTTATCTCAGCGACTCTGCAAGAGAGCGCCATCCAACTGCCCAAGCAGAATATTTTTGAACCTGTATCATTTTGACACCAGAGACATTTTTTTTCCTTTAGTACAACAAGTGAGAAACACTATCCGAAATTTGTCATGGATTAGCTAAGAAACAGTTGTTCATCTGCCTTTTAACAAATTCATAATTTTTACTGGTAGAAATTACCAACAAAATAGAACCATCAGCAACTAAAACTGCACATGGTAAAATTTGTGAGTGATTAAAAATTAGCAGGAGAATCATTTTCTTGATAAAATTTGCAGCACAAAATTTGACCTGAGAAGATTAGACCTTATAAAAATAATGGCTAGTCATGTGGAAGCAGTGTTCACCCTACAGACCAAGCTGGCCTGTGAAAAATAGGAAAAGGACTGGAAACTGGGAGATGAATGAAATTGTTACTGTAAAGTTTACATGGAAAAGAACTGAACTGGCTGAATATAATTTTAGTTTTTTAAAAACAAGAATGTCATAATTTGATCACGCTATTTAGAAAGTTGGCCCAAGAATTAAATTTACCTTTATTCTTCAATCAAA
Organism: Pteronotus mesoamericanus; assembly: GCF_021234165.1. Classification (NCBI taxonomy): domain Eukaryota; kingdom Metazoa; phylum Chordata; class Mammalia; order Chiroptera; family Mormoopidae; genus Pteronotus; species Pteronotus mesoamericanus. Next base: position 20,528,457 of record NW_026555105.1, on the reverse strand, counting down.
TTGAATTTTGTGAAGTACTTTCTCAAAGAAAGTCAACAGCCTTAGAATTCTGGTGAGCTGATTTAGAGCCAGACCTTCCTCAGGATCCAACAAGGTCTTAAGGTTTGATATAGGGAAACCGCAACTCGAAGACCACCAGGGTTCACAGCTGGTAGGAGCAAAGTTAGGTTTTGAGCCCAGATCTGTCCAATCCTATGGCCAGTATTCTTTCCAGTTTCAGCAAACGTGAAGGGAAAGAGAGAGCCTAAAGAGGAAGCCAGCCGGCTACCCTCTCCCAGTGGGCCAGAGACCCCCAGGGGACTGGCAGAGGAGGAGAGGCTCTGAGGCCTGAGCCCCAAGGCTTGTAGGAGTCCTTCCACCTCCACCACCATTTCCTAGCCCGCCTCAAGCCTCTTCGGAAAGAAACCGCAGGTTGGGGTTCCGGGGAAGGCAGGGGCGGCAGCCTTGCATAACCACCGAGACTCGCGCCCATGCCAGAATCCCTTCTGCCAAGGGACCTCAGCTGATTTTTATCACCTGTGAGCTCACACCAGCTGACCTTTAGAGCAGTGGTCCCCAACCTTTTTGGTACCAGGGGCTGGTTTCATGGAAGACGGTTTTTCCATGATCCCCGGGGGGGGGGCGGAGGTGGTGCAGGGGGACATGGTTTCAGGATGATTCGAGCGTGTTGCATTCAGGCTCACTTCCTGCTTAGTTCCCAACAGGCCTGGGCTGGTGCTGGTCTGTGGCCCAGAGGTTGGGGACACCTGAAATAAAGGCCCTGAAAGCCAAAATTTGCCACTCAGGGAAGAGGAGGCCATGTCACCAATTTCACTGAGCGGTGCCTTCCGTGCCCAGGGGAGAGGGCAGCAGGATGTGGTTCCCCAGCAGGAAGCGGTGACCTTTCGCTTGGATGTGAGCCACTGAGGGCTGAGAACAGCCTGCATTCTGAGGCAGGCAGGCAGGCATTTGCCAGCAGTCTCTGGCACCGGGCCTGGCCAGGGTGGGGCAAAGGTGACGAAACAGGACCCCCGCCCTTGAGGTCAGACTCACAGCAGCCGGGTTGCTTGACTGTTACCCTGTGTTATCCAGCTGCCCCTTTCCTTGGGATAATCACAGATACCCGTGTAGAGACTTGCTACGTGAAGTTGAAACTACAATTAAGCTTACCGAGTGCTAGGCATCCGTTTAATCTTCTTCATAAGACTATGAGGACAATATTGTAGTGTTCCAAATGAAGAAATCGTTGCACAGAGCAGTTAAGAAACTTTCCCAAGGTCATACAGTCAATAAGTGGCAGATCTGGGATTTGAACCCAGGAGTCTTGCCTCCAGAGTCCATGTTCTTAATTGGTGCATTCTGCTGGTTGAGAAGCCAAGCATTGAGCTTCTGAGGAACAGGCCAGACTGGAGTGAAGAGCTTAGTTCCTTCGGCCTTCTCTCTGCCTCTGCACATTCACTCTGGATTCAGACTTTCCCAAAAGTGGTTCACCCAACTGAGCTGAAAGTAGCTTCCAGACCCACTCACCCCAGCTTCCACCTCCCACCTGCTCAGAGCCTGCTGTGGAAGCCCACCCCCGATTCCATCCTCAGGCCTGCCACATCTCTCACCATGCCACAGCCTTGCAGACCTGGAGGGGCTGGCTGTTTGACAAGTGAGGAGACTGAGTCCAGAGATATTACTTAACTCCCCGTCTTCCTTCTCCAGGCCCCAGGGTCTTAGAAAGAGAGCTCCCTTTTCCCTGCCTTTCCCTCTGCCCCGGTTCCCTCCCGGCCCGCCTCCATTTCCCTGTCGTTAGGAACAGCATTCTGGAGTTGCCTACCTCATTAGTCACATCAGTCTCTCAGGCCCTGCCAGATGCTTTGAGCTCAGGCTCTGGACAATCTCCAGTGATGAGAGGAGCTCACAGTTCTTCCATCCCTGCTGTGGGTCCAGCTCTGGGCTAGCTCCCCCCACCCTCCTCTCTCTACAGCAATACCTGACACAGGTGGTAGTATCACCCCATGCAGACGAGCCACTAAAGTGACTCATCCAGGGCCACACAGCTGCTTTGTGGCAGATCAGGCTTCAGGGCTGGGCCACCCAAGCTTGTTGCGACTCCACATTCTGCCACCTCCAGGACCAGGTTGGGCCAAGAGGCCTAATATGCTCATCTTGCTCTGTAGGCGATCCAGAAAAGAAAGTCTCTTCCCTGCCTGGCCAGGAAGCAGAGTATACTGGGTAACGAGAGATGAGGCCAAGCCCACCCCGGAGTTAACGAGGGTATTTCTGCCCTAGGGGCTGTGCTTCATGTGGCTGATCAAGTCCAACAAGTTTATAAGAATCTCAGGCCTCACAAGTCAAGGGAGTGGGGTGACTATCAGGTCATCCAGCTTAGGTCCGGAATGGAAGGGAGTCCGGGAATGTACGTTCTTGATGCAGACGGTGCATGGACCAGACTTTGGAATCCATTGCTCTCCTACAAACTGTGTTTTACGTGAAAGTCTGCCTCTCTGGATTTCTGGGGTGATAACCAAGAGGCAGCATGGAAGCACAAGAGTCCAGGGCCCCAGATTCACGTCTCAGCTTAGATGCTGACTCCCCGTGTGACCCTGGGCTGTCCCTTAGCCTCTGAGGGCCTCTGTTTCCAAATGTGTAAAATGGGCACAATAACACCTGCCTGCCAGGACATGTGTGAGGTGCCAGAGATCACAGCTGGGAACAGGGGCTTTGTGAGGGCCGTTGGGGCTGTGATTGCTCTCAGGGGCTCTTTTGCCAACCTGCGTTGTCTTTTCTTCCAGCCCTTTCATGAATAAACTTTTTCCAGCCAACTTCCCAAATCGACAGTACCAGCTGCTCTTCACGCAGGGCTCTGGGGAGAACAAAGAAGGTCAGTGCTGCCCGCTTTCCCCTGCCTGGGGTGTCTTCCTCCTCCACCCCTCCTTGTCCCTCCGATGTTGGGACTCCTCGGTAGAGCGAGTGATGGAGAAGGTGGGCTCTGGGGTCACACCGCCTGGGTTCACGTCCCAGCTCTGCCACTGCCTGCACAGGGGACTCTGGGTGAGTGCCTTTACCTCTCTGAGCCTTGGGTGTTTTTGCTGGGGTTTTTTTTCACAAGTAAAATAAAAATGATGATCTGTTACCTCCCTTGTAGGCATGTTGTTAGGACGCAAGTAGGTGATGAGCAAAAAGCATTCAGCACACTGCCTGGCTGCAGTAAACACTCAGTAAGCTGACTAGTGGAGCTATTTTTATCATGCTACAGGACTATTTTTAGTATGACAACTTTGCCACCTAAGATGTGAAAGGGAGGTTCCATGGCTTTTTAAAAAGTGGAAAGTACAGGGCATTGGGGAGAGCTTGGCTTTGGAGATTAGTTGGGATGGGGGTTCATGTGCTGTAACAGAGTTCATCAGTGGCTTGATGAAATGGAAGGTGTTTCTCACATGAAAGTCTGAGCTCGTGAATGTCGCGAATGTCACACTCTCTTCCTGGAGCCTCATGCATTCTGTCCTGCCTGTAAAAAGCAGCGATTGAATGTGATTCTTTTTCGCATCTCCAATGCATCTGTGCCCAGTAAATGATTGTTGATTTTTCAAAGGCTAAGCTCGCACCACAGTCTTCAGGGTCCCAGGCTCCACCTGTCTCTTGCTCTGCCACACTCAGTGGCCCTGGGGTCTGGGGTGGTGCACCGTCACTCCACTGTCCCACCAGGTGGAAGGAGAGGCAGCTGTATCAGTCCCATTTAGCAGCAGGGGAAGCTGGAAAATGTGGCCATGAGCTTGCTGGCCTCATGTCCAAATAAAAATCACCAGGGTGCTGTTACCACAGAGGAAAGGACAGAAATCGGGGCCAACCAGCAGTCTGCTACACTCTGGAATCTGAACAAAATGGCTATATGCAGGGACCCTGGGCAAGCCCCACCCCTCGCTGGGCTCCCTTGTTAGGAAACTTGGAAGCGATGGAGACTGGTCTCTCCCACGGAGCTCCCCACAAGAACCGACTCAGGGACTCCCTTCTGCTTTTTCTCCAGGCCACCTGTCTCACCTTCTTCCTCCTCTGCTAGTGCTTTAGGGCTGCCAGCAACCTTCCTGATTCCTTTGGGGGCAAAATAGAAAGATCCCTGAAAGAACTAGAACCGTGCTAAGGACCTGGGCTCAGTGGCAGCTGGCATTGATGAGTGCCCACTGTGTGCCAGGCACTGCGCCAGACACTTCATAAGGACCGTCTCACTTGCTCTGCACGGCGCCCTATCAGGGAGGTGACAGGATCCTCATTTTACAGATAAGGAAACTGAAGCTCAGAAAGAGAACGGCCTCCCCCAAGGCCACCCACCTTCAGGTGCAGAGCCTGTGCTTCCAGCCACCTCCCACCGACCCCGCACGCCACAGCTATAGGCCTGTGATCTCTCTGGGCCTCCGTTCCCTCTAGGAAAATGGAGGGGCTGGGGGTGACTCCCGTGAGCACCCCCCGCCTGTGAGCCTCTGACAGTGCCCACAGCCATGCCCTCCTCCGTCCAGGGGCTGACAGGTGGGAGGGGCAGCCCCGCCCCGGGGAGTGGACTTACCCGGCCTCTCTGCCCAGAGATCATCAATTATGAGTTTGACACCAAGGACCTGGTGTGCCTGGGCCTGAGCAGCATCGTTGGCGTCTGGTACCTGCTGAGGAAGGTAAGCAGCCAGGGCCTGGGATGAGTTGAGGGTCATGGAGGAGCGGCGGGGGACTGGATGGGGCAGGGCAAGGGGGCACAGCGAACTGGTCTCACTGCCACTCTCCCCAGCACTGGATTGCCAACAACCTCTTTGGCCTGGCCTTCTCCCTTAACGGGGTAGAGCTCCTGCACTTGAACAACGTCAGCACCGGCTGCATCCTGCTGGGCGGCCTCTTCATCTACGATGTCTTCTGGGTGAGCCTCTTCCTACTCCCTTTCGGGGGCCCAGGCAGCAGCCACCTGATGGAGGGCAGCAGGCACGGCCTGGGAGTCAGGGCCCCAGAGAAGGTTCTCTGTGGCCCCAGCTGGCCTCCTCCATGAAACGGGGAAGAAAACAGGTCCCTCACTGGCCGAGACCCCACCCTGTGTCCAGTGCCGTCAGCCACCCTCATCTCTTTCTCACGGGGGCCCTGGCAGGGGTAGTTAATGCTGAGTAATGGGCCGACACGGGCACTGAGCTGTGAAGGCAGAGGCTGCTGTTGTGTGCCTGCTCTGGCTGCTCCCAGCCCTGGGCTTAGGTACCCGCCGCGTTCATGCCGAGAGGCATCGCTGTGGGATCGTGGTCAGCCTGACGCAGGTGCCCTTTCTCCAGCCTCAGACAGCCGCTTCTCCCGTTCAGGGGATGATAAAGGAAGGGCACCTCTGGGAAGGGGCAGAGCCCTGACAATCACAGATGCCTGGCCTGGGCCATCAGAGGCCCTTTTCTGACTGCTCTGAATTGCCCCTCTGTTGCCCAGAACCAGGAACCCAGCAAAGTGACCCTATGACCAGCATTGGTGGCCACCCACTCTCAACTTTACATCTACTCTGGGGCCCCTCCCAGCTCCCTACCCTCTCCCTGCAGATCCCAGACAGCAGGACGTTGAGGAGTCTGAGGTCAGCCGTTCTGTCCTACCCAGTCCCTATCTCCTTCCTGACTCTTTTCTTCTCCTTCTAGGTGTTTGGCACAAATGTGATGGTGACAGTGGCCAGGTCCTTTGAGGCGCCAATAAAATGTAAGTGACTACCCCCACAGGGGGAACCCCTCTGCAACACCCCACTGGCCTTTCTTCTTGTGGTCCCTATCTTGGTCCTAGCTGTCCCTTAGCTCTTCCTCACACCCCTCATCCTTCTCTAGGCTCTCCTGTGTCTCCAGGCTGGTTTCCTTGTCCTCATTTATTCATCTGGCTGTGTTCACGCCCAGCCACCCTCTGCTCAAGTCCTGGCCTCTAGCCACTTAGTCACGGTGCAGTGTGCCGTGGGGTGAGCTGGAGTGGGAGCGCGCGTAGAGAGGGCGTGGCTAGTGCGCCTGTGGCAGGGCGCGCAGGGGTGGTGGAAGGGGGGCCTGGCTCTCCCCTCGCTGGACCCCTTTAGCGCCTAGCTGTTGGGCACCGTCTGTCCCACGTGCCTCATACTGCCCAGTCATGCTTTTCCATGTATTTATTGTTTATAAATAGAAAATCCAGCTGCAAGCATCTTTGAACAATGTGGAAGTTTTGCTGTTGCACACTATAGCAGGCCCAGGGGTACAGCGCCTCAGGGTTGGGTCAGTGACCCTCGGTGGAGTCACCAAGAGTCAAGGTGACTTCATTCCTTCCGCCCCACCATTCTTAGCATGCCCACCTCATGGTCCCAAGCTGACTGCCAAGTTTCCAGCACTGATTCCTCACACAGCCATGTGCAGAAGCAGAAAGAGGGAATTTTGTCTCTTTCTCTTCAGAATGAAGTATTTTTCCCCGCAGCCGCCCTTATGTTTCACTGGCCAGAATTGGGTCACAGGCCCAAATCCAAACAGTCATCAGCAAGGGGGGGTGGGGGAAAGCATGATCAGCTTAGAGTCTAAGCGTCAGACTACTCAAGAGTCACCTCCTGGGGTCAGAAGACCCACATTGGAAGCCGCCCCACACAGGCGTGACAGCGAGGACGAAGGGCAGGCTTCTCCTGGGAAGGCGTGAATAGTGAGTGAGCCCCGTGGGACACGTTGGCTCGCAGCAGTCGGCAGTCGGAGCAAAGTCGGCCTTGGAGAGTCCATAAGTAGCTGCCTTTCGCGCAGGCTCACCCTGCCCTGCTGCAGACAGGTCCTCTCCGTGAGCCGGGCGGGGCTCGTGGCCCCCCCGCTCCTAAAGGCGATGGTGCCCACTCAGTGACCCCTGAGGAAAGCAAGTTCTCCCAGCTTTGGCTTAAATAGATGTATGAGGCCTGCCCCGGCCCACGAACCAGGCACTCCCGTTGGGGAGAAGGAGCCCCGGGACGACGAGGCCTCGAGGCACGGTGTTTGAATCAGCGGCAGCCCAGATCCAAGGGTGTCAGGTGAGGGCAGGTCTCCAGAGCAAGAGACCAGGTGCCTGCCAGGCCGGGGAACCAGCAATTCCCCACATGCTTTGATGGATGAACCCAGCCAAGGTGTCAGGAAAAGCCTCCCTGAGTCACGAAGGATGAATGTGCATCCACCAAGCCTGCAGGGGCAGTGTGGGCATTTGAAATGTAGACTGAGTACAGTTTCAGCAAAGGGCTGGACGCGGGAAGCTGCGTGGAGAGCCCTGGGAGCAGCGACTCGCGGAGGGAGTGTGACTGAGATTCGGGGAGCAGCAGGAAAGGGGCCAGATCTGCAGAAGGCGAGGCTCCCGTGCCAGGGGTCTTGGGCGCCATGTGGTGGGCAGTGATGAGCCCCTGGAAGGCTCTGAACAGGAAAATGACTCTGTCGAATTTGGTTTCTGTGCTTAGAATCTGGTTTTTCGGCTAGGGGAGAAGGCCAGCTGCCCTCCACTGCTGGGAGTGGAGCTCGGAGGCAGTATAGCAGAGTGGTGGAGCGCGCACGTGCTGAAGTCAGGCTGCCTGGACTTGAATCCCAGATCTGACCCTTGCTGGCTCTGAGGCCTCAGGAAAGAGACTTCTCCCTGGGCGTTGATATCCGTATCTGCCACTCGGAATTGAATGGTCCCAGAATTGAGAGGATTGAAAGAGGAGATCTGTCAATCACTGACTGCATTCAAAGCAGGAAGAAATCATCAGGGAAGGACAGCTATATGCTTATTAGGGAAGCACAAGCTTACCCACAGCCCCCAGCGTGTCTCTGCCTGTGACCATTGGCCTGAGCTGGGTCACATGACCACCCAAGCAGCAAGGGAAGTCAGGACTTCAGGGACCAGATTGTCCGGATTGTCTTACCCTTACGGCACACTTGATCCATCGCCTGCAAAGGCTGCTGCACACAAAATCGGGACTGGGTTAGTCAAAAAGGCGTGAGGTAGCAGTCAGCAATGTGCCGGTCATCTGATTCTCACCGCAACCCTGCGGGCTCCCTTCTGCTGTTAACACTCATCTCACAGGTGAGAAAAGTAAGGCATAGAGCAGTTAAGTAGCCTGTGCAACGTCACACATCAGAGCCGGGATTCGGACCCGGGAGCCCACGCCTAAATGCTCCTCCACTCTCAGGGCCCCGAGGATGAAATCTGGTTAGGGTAGCTGCCTTTTGCCGTAACTGGGCACAGAAGGAGGCATGTCACTCAATCTGTATTTACCCAAACAAGCCCGCCAGCAGGATTTCTGAGTGAGAGGCATTCAGCAAGGAGTTTGTAGGGTGGCCTTTTCTCCCTCAGCAGACACAGAAAGAGCCTGTAGCCCAGGCTCCCCTCAATGAGAAAAAACACCCCTGTCTGTCCAGACCCCTGTTGTAGGGAGGTGGAAAGCCTATTAGAGGGTCAGCACTGTGTGGGCTCTTGTAAGTCTTTTATGCATTGTCCTTGGCTTTAGGGTCTATCCCATTTAACCAAAGGGTTCCATTGCTATGTAGCTTAGTAAAGGCATTAAGCCTTTGACCTAGATGGTCCTAGAATCTTCCCCACTCTAACCAGCTGTGGTTTCAGAAGAAGACACTGTCCTTCAGCCTATCAGCATCCTCTCACCTCCTTGCCCCCGCTGCCCCACCCAGAAATGCAGCTGTGAGCATTTCTGACAGCAGAGGTGGGGGCTGGCAGTCAATATAAGCTGGGCTGCCACCAACTCCTCGCCTCCCTGCCTCCCGCTGCAGTGGTGTTTCCCCAGGATCTGCTGGAGAAGGGCCTCGAAGCGGACAACTTCGCCATGCTGGGACTCGGCGATATCGTCATTCCAGGTGACCGGGCTGGGGTTGGGCGAGCGTCCCCTGGATCAGGGAGCAATACTGTGAAGCAGACAGCCTCACCTGGAGGGAAAGCCAGAGAGAGAGGTGATTCCACAGCCCCAACCCCGGCTCAGCGCAGGGTGTGCTGAAGGGATCCACCTCAACACACATAGAGCCCAGGCGAGTGCCAGGCGCTGCGCTGGGCACTGGAGGGTCCCGGCAGTGAGCAACGGTGTCCTCACAGAGCTTCCGGCCTGGCTGGACAGACATTATTCAGGAAGAACAAAAGTAAATAAATATGCATGACAGATGGAAATACACTTAAAAAAACAACAACATAAAACCCCGCTTTTCATGGCCGTCTTAAAAGAACCTGACCCCTCTCACACACCTCTCCACTCACCAGTGTTCGCAAGTGCACAGATGTGCCCAGCTGCCAGAGCCCCCGGGGCCCACTCCCAGTGCTGGGAGGGCCCCAGGGGGACAGGCCTGCGTGCGTAAACGGGGGGGCGCCATGGGTGGGGGCTCCTGGGTCTGCGCTCTTGGCAGAGCAACGCGTGCACACGCTTTCTTGTCTGCACGAGCTGGCCCTTGAACCCATTCTCTACACGTAGGAGGGAGTCAGTGCACTTGTGGGTGTGGGCACAGGTGCCTTTGTCTGCAGGCCGATCATGGGCCCACATCCCCAGGGGCCACGGCCTTGCCTCTTCCTGGGGCACCAGCAGCCTAAATGACCAGTCATGGGACTGAGGGCACAGCTGAGCTGCCACTTCGAGGGCCGCTGTGGCGGCTGAGGTCTGGGTGTGTGTCCACAGACCTGGGCCTGGTGGCGGGCAGTGACCATCCAAAGGGCCTGCTCGCTCCCCTCATCCCGGCAGGTCGGGAGGACCCCAGTGCTTGCTTAAAAGAATGAAACCTTACCCTTTGCGATGGCATGGGCGGACCTGGAGAGTAGTACGCTAAGTGAAATAAGCCAGTCAGTGAAGGATAAATACCATATGATTTCACTTATATGTGGAATCTAATGAACAAAATAAACTAACAAAGAGACAGATTCATGGACACAGAGCACAGACTGACAGCTGTCAGAGGGGAGTGGCGTAGGGGGACTGGGCAAAAGAAGGTGAAGGGATTAAGCAAAAATAAATGTGTGTATATATATATGTGTGTATACATATATATGCACAAAAATATGTGTGTGTGTATAAAAAACACACATAGGCACAGACAACTGTGTGGTGATAGCCTGAGGAAAAAAGGGGTGGGGTACCTGGAAGAGGGCAAAGGGGGGGAAATGCAGATGGAAAGAGACTTTGCTTGGGGCGATGGGAGCATAGTGCAGTGTGCAGGTGATGTTTTCTTGAGTTGTACACTTGAAACCTTTATGGTTTTGTGACTCACTGTCCTGATAAATTCAGTAAGATAGCTAGAGAGAAGGAAATTATAATAGCTATGAATATAGCATGGAATTTTGTGCAAAAAAAAGTTTGCAACAAATGAAAAGCCAGTTAATTACCACTGCAGGAAGTAATAGCAGTTCTCATAACGCGGGTATTGTGATGCTTTCATTTCCTGACACGTATGGTGGTACAGGGGAGGCTCGCTCTCTCCTGCCACTGAGGAAAGAGGCTCAGAAGTGAGGGGACTTACCTAACTTTACACACTAGTAAGCAACAGGGCCAGGACTGGGACCAGGTCTGTCTGATTGCAAAAAAGGTGACACTGTCAGAACTCTTAAAACTGTCATTATGACAATAAGATCATCACAGCAGCTACCATTTGTCAAGCAGTGTGCTCAGTGCTTTTAGACATTGTCTCTGCTACTCCTAGCAGCCCGTTAAAGTAGAGGGTATTTCTGTTTTACAGCTGAAGAGACTGAGATTCAAAGAGACTTGCCCACAGCCTTGGGAACATAGAGGGTATGGTCTTGAAGCCCAGTGTTTCCATAACTTGGAGAGCCATGAGGCAGGGAGACGTGCTTCCCTAGGAAGAGGCGGCTCCTTTAGAAGAAATTGAGTCCCATAAAGCATTCAGCTCACTCTGCAGCATGTCTCTCACAGGCATCCACTCAGACTGCCCCAGTGTCCTTGTTGGTTGTAGTCTGAGCTTGAGGCCTTCATGGGCCATCTCTGCATTTCTGTGTACACCTACATACCTCTGAGTCTTTCAGCAGTTACAATAAATGGAAGTGAATTGTACCCTCACAGAACTCAGGCGATATTCTTCAAAGAAGAACAGGTTGTTGTAGAGCATTGTTTTGAGGACCAGATGCATCAGGAATAGTGAAAGCTCTTGACAGAGCTCTGACTCCTGGATCAGTAGGAGTACAGTTGCAGAACTCAGCCGCCAGGGGGCACTAAATTCCCCACTTTGTTTCCAGAAAGGCAGCATTTGTTTGCTGTCCACCCACCAATTCCCTGCTCAGACACAGTCTACAGGGAGGACTGACTCATTTCCCTCTTTAAAATTAAGCATATGGCCCTGGCTGGTGTGGCTTAGTGAGTTGAGCACTGGCCTGTGAACTGAAAGGTCGCCAATTTGAGCCTCAGTTAGGGCACAGGCCTCAGTTACAGGCCGGGTCCCCGGTTGGGGGCAGTGTGAGAAGCAACCAATGTTTCACTCGCACATTGATGTTTCTTTCCCTCTCTTGTCCTTTCCTTCCCCTCTCTAAAAAATAAAATCTTTTTTAAAAATATAAAATTAAGCATGTGTTGCCAGTTGGTGCTTCTAATCAGCAAAGAATATTTTGGTTCTTGAGAGCTTGCTCTCAATTAAATGAGATTCCTGCCCTGCCCTGTCCGAGCCCAAAGACCGGTGAGGGAGGCAGACTCAGACTGGTGCTCGGTATGTGCAACATCCAGAGGCTGGAGGGCGTGTCTTAGGGGCACTTAGGCTTCAGGGTGCCGGGGCTGGGTTTTGAAGTACTGTAGGCATGCAACGCCTGGACAGAGCAAGCCACGCTCCCCTGACTTCTCGCAGAGCGCCCTAATGGTCTGTACTCCTACTCTTTCTCCCTGCCGCTGCCGCAAGGGCCCTTTTCAAAATCTGTTTAGTTCTCCCACTTAGAGCTCTTCAGTGTGTCCCCTTGCTCAGCACAGAGACCCAGCTGCTCCTCTTGCCCTGCGGACCCTGCATGACTGGCCTAGCCCCTCGATCTCTGTTCTGGGCTGCAGCCTCACTGGCTCTCCTTGACTCCTGCTGCACCCCCTGAGCCTTCTCTCAGGATCTTTGCACAGGCTGTTCCTTCCCCACTGGCAAGTGTCACTGCCTAAGGAAGCTCTCCCTCCTGCCCTCTCTCCCCGCAGCCTGGGTCTCACCCTGATGCACCTTCCCAGGATGCCGGAAGCACCTCTCAGTTATACTCTTACGTGGACTTTGGTTCTACTCGAGCAGCATGTGTACCCCTTGCGCCCTGGGCTGAGCTCCGTGAGAGCAGTGGTGTGGCTTACCCCCTGTTGCCTACAGCCCCTGGTACCATCAGCGCTCGATGAACATTTGGATAGAGGGAGCCAGTGTGACACAGTATGGTGCTCTGAGGTGCCGGATCCATGTGGTCCCCAGCCAAAGCAAAATCCTGGGACCTTATTGTTCTAGGCCTGATGATAGAGAGACAGGATTTCCGTGGGCAGTTGGCAGTGTTGGCTGCTCCCCTGGACCCATTGATGGCTCCATGACTGGGAACACCGGCTTGGGGACCCAGTTATGTGTTGGTTCCTCCCTGGCCTGGGCAGGGGGCTACATCTCCTGGGCTGCTGGCTTCCTTGCCACTGCCTAACGCTGGCTTTCTCCCCGCAGGAATCTTCATTGCCTTGCTCCTGCGTTTCGACATCAGGTAAGTTACTTAGGACCCCCAACCCTCAGGCTCCAGGAGTGAGGGGCCTTCCCCTGGCGGGGTTCTCCAGTGGCTTTCGGGGACCCAGACCCCACACCTCCACAGCAGCCAGGGCAGTTCTGATTTTATCTGCATTCTGCATTGTGAGATTCTAAGTGTTCAAAAAGCCTGTGTGGCCAAAAGAAAAGTTAGCAGTCAAAAGCAAGAGGATTTAAACATGTAGCACTTTCTCCCTCTGTGACCTTGGCAAGTAAATCAACCTTTTCCAGCTAAGGTGTTTCATCCGTATGTTAGCAGTAAACAGAAGCTCCCACCTCGGGAATGCCAAGCAGCCCTGGAGAATGCTGAGCACAGGCTGACCTCGGGAGCTCCCCGGGAGACCCAGCTGCAGTCAGCGGCACTGTCCTCTATCAGCCTGGGGTCAGGACGCCACGGCCCAGCTGCTTTCGCTGTCCCTACCCCTCCTTACTCAGAGTTTTTTCAGTTCATTGTAGAAAGCACACGGAGAGAAAGGGGCCAGCTTGAGTCACCAGTTAAAACACAGGAAGGGTCGTGCTTGAGTTAATGATGCACCTGGGCAGCTGGACCTGCCGCCAGCAGGTAGCATTCTGTCCTGCCAGTGGAGGGCTACTGGGTGTGCACTTAATTTTGAGGTGGTTTATGAACTTCATTTCCTCGTGCCCAGTAATTGCAAAAGCAATCATAGTGTTCACAGTGGTAATGAGAAACTCAGTACCAGCATCACTGAAACCCAGTTTGGATGTGAAACTTAACCTTGCCCTGCTCACATCCATCTGGGTCATTTGTGTAGTGCCTCTCTGGACCTCATGAACACAGCCTTTGGAGAGGACCTGGCCAGTTTGTAAGCTGAGGCCCGTCTGTGCCAGCCAGCTCTACTCTTGGCCATTCAGAGGTGACAAAGAGAAGCCCACGGGCATCCTCGGACTGTTGCTGGAAACACACTGAGCTGCCAGCATCCTCAGAGGCAGAATGTCACTCCTAGCTTGGACTTGCAGGATAAGCACACTGTTTAGAGCTGGCTCCAGAATTTCTGCAACATTCCCAAAGGGAGTCAGTTGAACCCCAGGCTTCACAGCAGAATAGCTCTCAACGTACTTGCGGCTCAAGGCTTAGAAACAGCCAGGGCAAGGAAAGAGGTCAGAGGTACTTCTCATTTCACAAGTGTTACTAGGCATTGCTGCAGGTGCAAGGGGCACACAGAGGTCATGAGCTGGCATTATAAAGGAAGACATGTAATGGCAATGCCAGGCTTCAGGTGATTCAGCTGTTCTGGGGCTGATCTTGGATGAATCAGCTCCAGGAAGGCACTGGGATTTCACCCACGCAGTCAGCACCTATTTAGTGTTCACAATGGGTTACTGAACTATTATTTGCATTTCATTTAAAATAACTTACCTTTACAGTTTCTGTAAAAGCATGATCTACGTGTATCAGATTCCCCTGGGATTTTCAAAATGCAGATTCCTGGACCTTGCCCCAGCCCTATTAGATCAGGGAATTGGGCCGAGAACTCTATATCTTTTTGTACAAGTTCTCCAGGTGACTTTTATGCTGGGTAGAATCTTAAGCCACTGTCTAGGTTATAGCATTTGATATTTACAACCACTGGAGAGATAGCTTGTGGTTTCCCCATTTTGCAGGTGAGTAAAGTGAGGCAGAGGGAAGGAAGTGATTTGTCCAGGGGCACATAGCTGGGACAGCCCCAGGATACATGCCCACCTCTGGGCTCTCCCGGCCCAGAGCTCTCAGCCACCTCACAGCCTGCAGGGCCTTCCCAGCAGCCCTCTCAGAAGAGATGCTTGCCTCTAACCCTCCTCTCCTCTCTCCCCATCCCGTCCCTGAAGCTTGAAGAAGAACACCCACACCTACTTCTACACCAGCTTCGCAGCCTACATCTTCGGCCTGGGCCTTACCATCTTCATCATGCACATCTTTAAGCACGCGCAGGTGAGCAGGGCTGCCCTCAGTGTGTTAGTAGCGCTTCACTGCAGGTATCAAGGAAGCCATGTAGTGTATTTGTCATATTGAGAGGTAGGCGTCGCCCAGTGATGCCAGAGCAGGCATGTCTGATTCTCTGGGCCTTTAACTCATGGTTGTCGCAAGATGACTGCCTGTTGCCTTCATCAAAAGGGCAAAACAGCCGTGGCTGGCGTGCCTCAGTCGATTGAGCACTGGCCTGCAAACCGAAAGGTCGCTGGTTCAATTCCCGGTCAGGGCACATACCTGGGTTTTGGGCCAGGTCCTCAGTTGGGGACATTCAAAAGGCAGCTAATCGATGTTTCTCTCCCTCTCTTCCTCCCCTCCCCTCTCTCTAAAATAAATAAATAGGGCAAAACCTTCCCCAGAATAAGGAGGTTTTTGCCCACATCTCATGGGCCAGATCAGTGTCACATGGCCCCAGCTACAAGGAGTCTAAGAGAAGATGTGACTTCTCAGCCTCTGTAGCGGGGAGACCGAAGAATGGAGCTGGGTGAGTGCTGGGTATGTCAGCGCAGCGCCCGCCCGGCCAGCTGAGTGATGGAGTATTGAGGCCCCTCTCCCCCCACTCCCCAAGCTGGCCTGGTTCTGCCAAGATGTGTATGGAGTTGCCACAGAGGACACTAGGGGGGGTGGGGGCTGGGAGCTCTTGGCAGCGTGACCTGGAGAGGGGAAGACTGGGAGGGCTAGTGAGTGGACAGGATTACTCATCATTGGGAATAAAAGCACTCCCAGTGCACCAGGCTCTGCTCGGCTCTTCATGGCGGTCGTTGTGAACAGATGAGGAAACTGGAGTTCAGGGGCCAGACAGCACGTATGCGGTGGAGCCGAGATTCAAACCTGTGTCGTGGGGAAACCGAGCCCAGGCTCTGAACCCCGAGCTCTGGGAAAGGCAGTGTGGAAAGGAGGCCAAGGGAGCCCCGGTGGGAAGGGACACCCCTCCACCTGCTAGCTGGAGGCCTCTGGGCAAGTCGCTGGACTTTTGCTTGATTTTCCTCGTAGATGGATAAAACCAGAAAATTGGCATAAATAATCGTAGCCACCTTAGAGCTGCTTGAGGATGAATTAAGTTAATATGAGTAAAGTGCTTTGAATCCTGCCTGTTTGGGTGGTATTAGGTGTCATTATTGTTGCTGTTCCCCACCTCCCTCCACCCCACCAGGGCGCCAGCTGCAGAGGCGACGCCTTCAAATTAATCACAAGAGCTGTTTGTTGAGCGGTTACTCTGTGCCAGTCACTGATCTAAACCCTTTTGCTCATTCACTCATTTAGTTGTTACAGTATTTACATACCTACAGTACATAATGAAGTAGATACTGGTATTATTCTACCGAAGATCCAAGGTCCTCTACCCCACAGGTGAAGAAACCAAGAACCATTGGGAGCCACCTCCCATTCTGTTCTGCACTAAACAGCTTTGGGGTCTGTGCAGGCTGAGAGTCGCCTGCACTTGGTGAGGAGTTCACAGAGGGTGATTGAACCCGGACTGGGGAAGGAGTTTAGACTGCTCTCCAGCTGCCAGCCTGTTAGAGTCAAAGCTCAGAGCCATTCCCCCAGTGGCCACCAGGTGGCAGACTTGCTCTCTGCCTTGGCTAGACTTTGGAGATCTCACATAGCTGGGCAGAGTCAGGAGAGGTGGCCCTCTTTGTGGGCGACAGTGTAGCTCAGACAGAAAAGGAGACTTTCCTGGGTTATCTAGCAAGTCAAGCTGGGCCCCAGCTGGAGCCCTGGACTTCTGTCCTTGGGGCCCAGGCCTGCGCTGCTCCCCAGCAGGCCAGCCATTCTTCCCAGTCATCCATGTGGGCATCTCCCTGAAAATCTTGGGAAGGGGATCCAGGACACAAGGGGAGCCTGTTCTGTGAAGTGCCTCTCCCTCTTCAAGACACAGGCAGTCCCAATGCCAGCAGCTCCCTTGGTAAGGCTCTCCTGCCCACATGGTTTTCCACCCATTGAACCTCTATCAAAAAGCCACTTCAGCCCTAGCCAGGTAGCTTAGTTGGTTGGAGCATCATCCGATACACCAAAAGGTCATGGGTTTGATCCCTGGTCAGGACATGTATGGGAGCCACTCCCTTCTCCTTTTCTCTAAAGTCAATAAGCACGTCCTCAGGTGAGGATTTGAAAAAAAAAATACAGCCACTCTAAGCCAGGGGTTTGGAAGCCTTCTAGATTAGCCCTTAGAGATGATCGGGTGTTCTCCTTGTACAGAGATGGAGGAGTGGTTCAGCTGTGGTCACACAGCAAAGCCAAGGTAGGATAGAAAGCCAGGAGTCCTCGCCCCCTGCTCAGCACCCCAAGCCGTACAGCTCACCCTCTCTTTGGCACGACTCTTTGGAGAGGTTCCCTGGTGCCTTGAGAGGAAAGAAAATAATAGGCTTGTGTCCTTCTGATAATCGCAAACTTGCTGCCTCCCAACGGAGCCCCTCCCATCAGCTGTGAGTACTGCTTTGACTGCCTCTCATAAGGTTTGGTGTAGACCTTTGTCATTGTGATTTCTGTTGCTCCTGGCTCAAAGCCTAGCTCTTAGCAGAGACGTGATGTAGTGGGAGAAGCGCAGCTGCCCAGGTTCAAATCCAAGCTCAACCACTTACAGACACCCTCTGCTACCTTTAACAAGTCATTGCCCCCTGTCTGAACCTCAGGTGCATCATCTGTAAAACTCTGGTGCTAATATTTATGGTCTTATAGATTCGAGGACAACTTAATGTGAAATGACGTGGTTCACAGCCAAAAAAAAAAATGGTTGCCAATAAATGATCTGAGTGTCAGACTCGGGGCTATGGAGCCCTGTTCTCTGGCCAGAGACTGTCTCGGCTTTAGGAATAGTGTCTCCTCACCCAGTCATCTCCAAGACACCCTCTTAGTTCTGCGGGCATCCATGAAGACACTGTGTTCAGTGTTGGCCTGGCCCTCCTCGGAGTGCCAGGAATCCAGCCAAGAACAGGACAGCCGTGAAGCCCGTCCTCACAGAGTTCCCAGTCTAGCAGGGGGGAGGCTCCAGTCTGTGATGGCCCAGGGATGTTCTGTTCGAAATTGCTAGAGCATGCTGTGAAGAATTTCATGGGGCTCTGGGAGTGTATAACAAGGGGTCTTGATTCCATGCAAGTGAAGGCTTCCCTGTGGAAGTCACAGCTGAGCCGGTGTCTGAAGGGGGAGGGATCTAGGCAAAGCGTGGGCGGAGCTCCCTGAGGCGGCAGCAACTGCACAAACAGAGGTCCTGAGGCTGCGGGTGACAATGAAGACCGAAGTGAGGCCAGTGAGGTCAGAGTAGGGCAGGTGAGGTGAAAGTGGAGAAGGAAGCAGGGGGTTTCGGGCCACCAAGAGCAATGGGAGCCATGGAGGGTTGGAGAGTAAAGTGACATCCAACTTTCAGATGCTACAAGTTAAAAAAAAAGGCTTTCAAGTCTAATATGCCCGAGTTTCAATCCCCAGTTAACCGTTTAAACCTCTGAGGCCTGAGCCGTTCCCTCTCCTCCCAAAGCATCAGCCTTCTGTGCACAAGGAGGACATTGACAAGGCATGCGGAGATGGACTGAAACGCCCCCAGGAGGCCTGAGCTCAGGGTGCACAGTAGGTGCTCCGTGAATAAGCGCCCTCAGAATAATTGCCATCCTCCAAACCCAGCTTCACCTGGAGTCTCAGCACAGGCTTCAGGCCCAGACCACCTGGCTGTGATGAATCCTGGGAGAGCCAGTGACCAGCTGGGTGACCTCGGCACAGGCCACAGCAAGTGCTCCACCCATAGCAGCTATGCCATCATTATCGTCACATTATTGTATCTGCATTTCCTGGAGTATGTGTTAAAAATGTAAACTTCCAGCAGCAGACCTAGGCAAGGAGGGTCTCTGGGAATAGAACTAATCCAGGAGCTTTCATGTTTGAACCTCATGTCCTAGGTGACGGAGGTGCTGCCAGCCAGATGCCTGAGCACCCTGCGTACTTGAGTTTCTTTGGGTTTCTTGCCTTCCCTCCCAGGGAGGAGCAGCCTGGGCTGGGAGTCGACAGCCCTGGATTCAGACCCAGCCACTGACTCGCTCTGTGAACCTGGGCAGTGGCCACCCCGTCGTGCCCAGGAAAGGGGCGCAGTGGTGGGCATGGCCCCGAGCAGGTGTTTTCCCCACGCTGCCTCACCGCCCTGTGTCCTCCTACAGCCTGCCCTCCTGTACCTGGTCCCCGCCTGCATCGGCTTTCCTGTCCTGGTGGCACTGGTCAAGGGAGAAGTGACAGAGATGTTCAGGTGAGACGGGGTGGGGGCAGACGTCTGCATGGCACAGGTTCACCTGCAGGCGGCCGGTGGAGCCGGCCGGGGCTGTTTGTATACGTCTCCAGGGGAACATTGTTCCCACCGCCTGCCCCGCCCCTCACCCTTGCCACCAGCATGTGGGTGTGTGACCTGTGGGCACCAGCAAGAACCTTTCTTTGGTCCAGGAGCCAGGGGAGGGCAAGGACTTGGGTCTTTCCAGGCTCCCCCACAGCCAAAGGCCAGCTGGTCTTGAGAAGGGACTGGCTGGTGTAGAACTCCCCAACCCCCACCCTGGCTGCCTCACTCTCAGGAGTCCTGAGTTCCCATCAGCTCTGCCACCGTGTGACTCCAGGCATGTCCTTCCCCTCCCCTGGCCTCAGCTTTCACATGGGAGTGAGAGGAGGGCTGCAGCGAGGTACAAATTGCCCCAGGCTAGAAATCAAGTGTCAGTCCTTGTTCAGGCGCCTCTGTGACGGTAACCCACAGTTAGCTGGTTTCTCTGTCACATATGCACCCCTTCCCCATGGCCAGATGCACACCAGCCACACCCTGTGCACAGCCCCGCCCACAGCCCAAAGCCTGCGTGACTCTGGCAGGTGTCTGCTCCCCAGCACCACTGACCCCACCTGCCAGGGACCCAGAAATAGCTGCCAGCTGCGATTGAAGCTGCCCACTCAGGCCTTCCACCCAGCTCCACCTGCCTGGCCTCCAAGTTGTCCCTGGAGCGCCCGCCAGGACCTTCTGTGCACCTGGCTGCCTCCGAGGGAACCTGTGACTCACCCCTCCCCCGTACCTGCCCTGCCTGGAAGCCTCAAGCTCCCAGCTTGCCTGCCCTTATCTCTTGGCCTGGCAAGACCTTATGGACTCTGAGACAAGGCTACAAGGGACCCTGGGGGCAAACCTGGGCGCGCTTTGGAGGCAGGGGTGAGACGTGATCCCTGAGCTCGACCCCTGCTGTCACTCTCTGGCTCTCATCCAGCCTCAGCCCCAGTCCTGTCATGTCTGCGTGGTGTCCAGCTCTGAACCCCGAGCCGGGTAGGCACGCTGTCCCCATCCTTCGCCCCCACCCCTCCGAGGGTTCTTAGGTTGAGGTAAAAAAGCAGATGGTCTCTCCCTACTCTTTTCTGTCTGACTCTCTCCCTAACTCTCCACCTTATCCTGTGTTTTACTTTTCCCTTTATTGGCACTGTTTTTTCAAATAGGCAACACGTTTACATGGTTCAAAATTGCATGACTGTGAGAGGGACAACACCCTCAATGCTCCGGTCACCCCCCAGAGGCCAGCTCTGTCACAGTGTGTCCACGTTCAGAGCCATCTTTGCACCTAAGAGCAAGTGTATGGATGCACATTCTTGCACAGGTGGTAGCACTCAGAGCTTTCTGCGTCTTGGTTTTTCACACAACAGTGTATCTGAGAGTGTGTGCAGCAGCCCATAGGCCTCTAGCGCCAGCTGCCCAGTGTCCCCTTGTATCTGTACATCTTTTCTTTTTTATTCCCCAAGTAACAGCAGCTTCTTTCCAGAGAGCCTGAAAGTGCAGAGACAAAGACACAGTTCTGCTCCTTGCTCCTGGGAAGAGAAGTCTCTGTCCTTCTTTAGTCTTTTTCTCGCCATCTCTTTTTTCTGTATCTCTGTCTATCTCTCACGCAGCTACGAATCCTCGGCGGAAATCCTGCCTCATACCCCGAGGCTCACCCACTTCCCCACAGTCTCGGGCTCCCCCGCCAGCCTGGCCGACTCCATGCAGCAGAAGCTAGCTGGCCCTCGCCGCCGGCGCCCGCAGAACCCCAGCGCCATGTAATGCCCAGCGGGTGCCCACCTGCCCGCTTCCCCCCACTGCCCCGGGGCCCAAGGTAGGGCAGACACCCCAGCTCCAGTGAACGGGGTAGGGACCATAGCCAGGGGCAGGCTGCAAGAGGCAGCTCCTCCACAACCACCAGGCAGTCCCTGCACCGAGCCGAGGGGCCAGGGCAGCCCGAACCTCGGTGTCCTCACCGATAATGTGGGGCTCTCATGAGAGCGTGGATGTCAACAGCCCTTGTCATACAGTAGTAGAGACCGTTACTACTTGCTGTACATGTGTAATCTTGGGCAAGTCACTTTCTTCTTCCAAAGTCTCTCTTCATCTGTAAGTGGGTGCATTCTGCCTCACAGGGCTGATCTGGTGAGGAAATACTGGTATTGTCCTTGGCATGAACTCAGTTGCTCAATAAGTGGAGTCCATAGCAAGAGTTAAGCCAGGGTGTCCACCTTCAAGAGTGGCACCTTGCCACTTGCCAGTAGAGCGACCCCCTCCTGTAGCCTCGTCCTGGCTGCCCCTGTTTCCCCACTGTCTCCAGCAAAAGACTCAAGAAGCCCAAGCCCAGCCTCTCCTCCATTTGCCACTGCCCTTCCCGCCTGTTGGCACCACTGGGTACTGGGAAAGCAAAGCCACCTGTCTGAGGAGGGCACATGGTGGGGCGGGGACAAGCGTTGGAGGAGGCTGGGCGGTAGGCGGGGTGCTGACGGGCCTTGTGAGCTCGGGTTTTCCCGAGATGGTGGGATTCTGGGACCCTGCTTCCCGCTGCCTCTAAATGTGTTATTTTTATCGTTTTGGTTTTTTTTGTCAGTTATGAGGAGTCAAATCCTAAGGATCCAGCAGCCGTGACAGAATCCAAAGAGGGAACAGAAGCCTCAGCATCAAAGGGGCTGGAGAAGAAGGACAAATGATGTGGCTGGTGCCTGACCCTCCGAGGGCCGGACCAGGCAGGCGGGAATGGACCGGCACAGGCCCGCCCAGGCAGAGGGCGCCAGAGGCCTGGCGACTCCAGGGTGGGGTGGGGGGCGGCAGGACCCCGCTGCGGGGCCTCTGTGGCCTGGTTCCCTCTTCCCCTTCTCTGGCCTTCCTCTGCCCCTCCCCATCAGCTGAAGGCAAAGGAAGCTCCCAACTTCTCCCACTGCCCCAGGTGCCAAGTGGGAAAAATGGGTCTGATTTTTAGATTTTTGTATTGTGGACTGACTTTGCCTCATATTAAAACTCATCCCAATGCGCAGGCAGACCGCTGTGCTTCTAGGGGGTTCTGGGTTCTCTGCACCCAGCACATTATGTTGGGTCTACCTCCCCTCACCCATACCCAGAAACTTTCCTTTAAGCCCCTTCCTGGGGACTGGATTATCAAAACCTGGGAGGAGGCCCTGACCTTTGGGCTCCTCTGCCCTGGATGCCCACCCAGTGCCTGGCCAATGCACCAGCTCCGCACCCCAAGGATGACCTCTGACCAGCGGAGGGGGCCCATGGGCCCTCCTCACCCACCAGCCATCCAGTTTTCCTCACCAGCATCCTCATAGCACTAGGGGGCAGCAAGCTCATTGGTCAGGTGCCAGATGTGTCACCTATCCACCCACCCCATCAAGGGCGATGAAGGGTTGGTACCAAAAGGCTGACCTCACCCAGCAAAGGGACCAGGTATCTCTAAGGCCAGGGAAATGGGCAGGGCCTCATCGTCCCCAGAGAAGAGCTTAGATTTTATTCCCAGGTTGGCAGGAGCCAGCTTCCCTGTTCCCAGTGTTAACATGGTTTCAGCTGGAGAGCGCTGGGGCTCCCTGTCGCCCTGGAGGTCAAGGTCCCATTGCTCTCGTTCCCGGGGTTCTTGCAAAAATGACTACTGCAAGGCCAAAACGGTCCTGCATCCAGGAGCCGCCTCCTTCCCCACAGCAATGCTGGTCACAGCACAAGGGCCAGAGCCACTGGAGAAGCTGAGGTGGGGCAGGGTTGGGCCCAGTACTTTGGAGGAGCATCCAGGCCCAAGAGCTGGAGCTCCCAGCGCCAGGGCTTCTCCCAGGTTTGCTGAAGCAGCAGCCTGGGCCAGCAGGAGAAGCCCCAGTGGATCAGCTGAGGAGAGTGCACCGCCCTCATGCACCTGCCTGGTGTGGGGCGACTGTGTGGAGAGACAGATGGGAGGAGGGTGCCCACTGGCCTGAGACTAAGCCCTTCAACTCCCAGCCCAGGGCACTCCCTGCCAAGCTTCAGGTTCAAAGGCTGAAAATAACAGTGACTTCCAGACAGTTTGGAGATGTCTAAAGGACAAGGGTGGGCAGAGAAGCAGGACTGTAATCTCACTAGGTATTGCGCTATACATGGACCAGGCACCTCAATAGAGGATTTCCCTTGGTTCAAGTCAGGCTTCGATGTTAATATGAGCCCCATCATGCAAATGAGAGGATTGAGGCAGCTTTCCTATAGGCATGGACTTAGCCTCATGCAGTCTGAACCAACTTCCAAAGTTCCCTAAGGACTGTGCAACTCCTTTCCACTTCCTGGGCCTGAGTCACGGTGGGTCGTGTGCTGGGCACCTTGGAGCCAGCTGTCCAACTTCTCTGGGCCCAGGATTCTATGGAAAGAAAAGAAAGGGTAGGAAATCTCCAAGGCTTCTCTTGGCTGGAGGGGGGTGTGGGTTCCTGTCAGGGGCTTCTCGGATCTCTTCCTACTCTCACTGCCTGCGGAGGGAAGGCCGTGTGGTCCTGGAACAAGGCCCCTCTGAGGGCGGCAGATGGGGCAGGCAGCCCAGGCACACAGTGCGGTTGGCTCTGCGGCCCAGGGCCCACAAAGGCCTCATTGAGTCACCGCCGGCCCCCGGCGGAGGCTGAGGTGGCAGTGGCGCCGGGCGCCTGCCACCTAATGACCGTCCTGGCCGGGCCAGATGTTCCACAGACCTCGGCAGCGGCCATCCAGGGCCCGCCCGGCCAGCCAGCACCGCAGAGGCCACTCTAATTCCAATTAACCAGCTTCAGCTGAGCAAACAGCGGGCAGCGGTGGCCCAGCCCGGGCGGTAGGCCCGGCCCGCAGAGCCTCCGAGTCTAGACTCCAGATGTGAACCGCCACCGCCAGAGTCCCATGGAAAAATGGCACCAGGCCGGGCACGGATTGGGCCTGCACGCCTGAGAGGCGGGGGTGGGTTTCTGGGCGGGGCCCTGAGTGGGCCTGGCTCCAGCCTCACCCCAGGGTGGGGGTGGATCCTTGGGAAACCGCTCGAAAACCCCTAAGTTCTGTCCCTGAGGCCTGAGTCTCTGCAGCCTCCTTCTCCCTTAACTGCAGTGGATGGGAGGGGACTGCAAGGGGGGAGACCTGCCGGCTGAGAACCCACGTACACAGGCTATTTCATTTGTATTTACCGTGCGTCTAGCATTATGCTATGTATTTCAGAAATATTTTATTGTTACAACAACCCTGTGAAGTAGGTACCATCATTTTTACAGATAAAGGAAACTGAAGCAGAGGCTTTAAGTTCCCTGGGGGGATTTGAACCCAGGGTGCCTGGCTTCCAGCGCCATGATGTTCGCCAGAGGTGCCGTTTGACCTGTCAGGATACAGGATCCCGGGTTCCGTTTCTTGGGGGCCGCGTTCGAGAAGAGTCTGACTGAGCAGGGCTGACTGCCACGATGCGACTGCAACAGGCCCGCCCACTCGCTTGTTTCCTCAGCTGTGAAATGTAGAAGAACCTCCCTTCCAGACCAAGCTCTAACTTTGGGGGAGGGAGGGGGTCGGTAGAACCTTGAGATGTCCTCTCAGGTCTCAGCACCAGCTACGATCTGGGTATCATGCAAGTCACTGGGCACCGCGGGGCACACAGGTCAAGCGCCAGCGCCCTCCCGAGCTGAGCTGTGATGGAGAGACAGACCAGAAATGGGTGAATAAATGAATAATGTAGAGACATAAGGCAGAATAGCTGCCTCCGGCTCCCACAGTCCTGTCTGAGGCCTCTGAGGGGCAAGACCAGAGCCTGGAAGATCCAGGAGATCGGAGTCCAGCTGTGCTTGCACGAATGAGAAAGCTGCGTCCCCCCAGAAATGAGCAAGATTGACCAGGGTCTCATAAGGAGCGGGTACAAGAGACGGGCAGGGCCTGCGGCTTCCAGCCAGCCCTGCTCTCCCAGAGCTCGGATTCCCTCCACGATTCCAGGCAGGGCCGTGGGAGGCGGAGGCTGAGGAGGGGCGGGAGGCGGCTGCATCCTGCCCGGGTGCGTCAGGAAGGGCCGAGCGGGAAGGAAGGCACACCCCCCTCCCCTGCCGCGGCCACACCTGGGCTCCGCAGGCGGGCAAGGAGGCCCGGCCGGCGCCTGGCTCCAGCGAGTCTGGGCCGCCTCCCCGCGCCCCCCTACGGGGGCCGCCAGATGGGCCGGCCGCCCGCCCGCCCAGCGACGCAAGCAGGAAACGGCGGCCGGGGCTGCCTGGAACACCGCCTGGGGAGGGGCGGGGCCAGAAGTGGACACACCCACCTGGGGGAGGGGCCGCGGGCCGCTGGCAGAGACCGAGTAACCCGTGCGAGCCTTTCAGTCTGGCCTCTGCCACTATCAGCTGGGCTTCCTTGGGCAAGTCACTCCTCTTTTCTGTGCCCCAGTTTCCCGACCAGGAAATCGGGGCTGATTATCACTTTGACTTAAGGGCGGTTTTTCCCCTTCTGTTTTCTGTTTTTTACTCGGAAAATGGCGCCACCTCCAGTACACAGCTGAGTGCCCAAAAGATGAGAGCACTCAGTATTTGGGACATAATATTTGTTGAATGTCCCAGATCTGGGACAGTCCTGGGGACCTGATACATAATAGGCGCTACATAAATAGACACGTTCACGTTGTGTTACGGTCGACTAATTCGGGCCAAGTGGCTTCTCGTCCCTGAGCCTCAATTGCCTCATCTATCTGATGGGTGGCTGTGAGGACTGAGGGAAATATCCATGGAGAGAACACATATAGATGACATTTATGGAAGAGCCTACAAGGTGTTTGAAAAGAGTAACTTTGAGGCCAAGGAAGATACAAGGGAACTGGGTGGCTTGAGAGGAAATTTTTGCTGAGTTACATAATCTCCTGTATATTTTATAGTATTAAAATTTTGAGCCAGGTGAACATATTTTTAGAAAACATACAATTGAAAATAAAAATGAATCCAGCTCTAGCAAAAAGAAATATTAACTTATCTCCATCTGGCAAAAGAGGCATCTGAAACTCAGAGGGTCTGAACCCTGCCCGGCATCACAAAGAGCTTGGGCAAAGCTGAGAGACGAACACAGATTTGCTGGACTCCAAATTAAACATAAAGAGGAGTGAAGAGAGGACGTTCACCTGTGTCATCGTTGCTTCCAGGAGATGACCCCAGCCTGAGCAGAAGGAAAAGGCCAGAGGAGAGGAGGAAAGATGAGCAGACCCCAAAAGTCCAGGCAAGAGACTCGGACTTTATCATGGAGGCAGTGGAGCCAAGGAAGGATTCTGAGCAGAAGATTGACAGTCCGTTCTAAACCTTAGAAATGGAAAAAACCAGGAAGCCAGGGATGGGGCCCCAGGCCCTCGATGGTGATGCTCTGAGTGATAAAAGGGCAAGGGCCATGGGGTGGATGGACAAGAGAGATCGAGAACTAAAGCTGGCCAGACGGTGGGCCCAGATGTCCCTCAGCAGGGTGGCGGGGCCACAAACCCAGGTGCTCCAACTCTACTTACCAATTTCTTCTCCCTTGGAGATTGTTTAACCGGTACCACTGACATCCTTAAACATGTCCTATGACCCCTCAAGGTCCCTTGGGTCTGGTCAGGTGGCAGGAAGAAGTCTAAATTCGCAGCAGCTTTGAGCTGAAAGGAAGCAGGGAGATGAGAATGCTGAGATGGAGAACTGAGAACTACCATTTCCCCCACCCAGGATATTGTTCTCAGTGCCAAGTGCCTGTGATCTTGTCGGCAAGCACCTGTGCCTGATGCCCCCATGCAAGTACAATCTGCTTCATGCAACATAAAGACTTCAGTGTGAATGAGCCACACGTGCACATGCAGACCTATGTGCATGTGAACCTGCACATGAGCCAGCCTAGGGGACTCACATACACCCATCCCTGCAGGTACTCTGGAAGTATCCAATCTGTACTGGAAAGTATAAACAGATAACTTCATGGAAGACTAATAACAGCAGCCACCATTATGGGGCATTTACTATGTGCCACACACCAGTACGAGTGTTTACATGCATTACTTCCTTAACATATCACTCACCATGTGAGTCTCCATTATCCAGATGAAGGAATAAAGACACAGAGAGGGGACCTGTCCTCACAGAAATCAATAGCCTTCCCAAGCTCTGGGCTCACATAAGGCCACCACCCCCTTGTCATTTTTCCTGTCATTAAGTACTCATGTATAAAAAGTTTTTATTATCCAGAGACTGCATCTGTGCCTTGTAAAAAATTAGAATATGTGTTTTCAAAAATGGGAAAATAAAACAATATATTCCCACCACCCAGAGATTACTGCTGTTAATAATTTAACATAGACTTCAGATTTTTTTTTCTACACCTATTATGTATTCAGTGGAAATCACATCAGTGCATATTATTTTGATATTAATTTTACTTCTGCAGTCAACAACCTGGGCTTCCCATTTTGGTCAGTTGTCATCTCCTCTGATACCCAGCCAGCATCCCCAGTGAAGCAAATAGACAGCCTGCTTGTGAAGCAGACCTCTGTGGGGGGGTGGGGGGGTGGCAGGGCGGGGAGGCCCTGCCACGGTCTGTGATGGGTCTTTTCTTCCTCTCCCCTCTGCCCTGCTGTCCTCAAAACTGTGAATGGCTAAACCCTGTGCCTGCCTGGGACCAGCCCTGGGGGGAGGAGGGAGGGCACCCAGATAAGGCTGAGCCCCTTGGTGCGGTATTCAAGGCCTCCACGTGCCTGTTCCCGACACGCACACACGCACAAACACACTCACACATACTTTGCTGCTAAAAGTTGGCTGCCCACCTGCTCTCAGACCACTCTGGGGTCCAGCTGGGGCCCTGAAATGGGGGAGGGGAACTGAAGGCACATGGAGACACGTGTCACAGATGGTGGGGGGAGTAGAGAAAGCCCAGGCTGGAAAGCCAGCTGCCAAGGTGTGGAATTGCCTGGAGGGCCGAGCCCCTTTCTGCTTGACCTGGGTCCTTTCTGCTTGAGAGGCCCTCTGTGCAGTATGTGTACTTGTGTGTGAGTGTGTGTTCTTGTGAGAATTAAGTGTTGGGTTTCTGCAAGTGTGTGGGTAAGTGTGCTGAAATCTTACTTGGGAGAGTATTGTCAATGGGTTTCTCCCGGTTGCCTTTGTGAATGTGTGCTTACGTGTCTGGACGTATCTTGGTATGTTTGGAGTGTGTGTTTGTGAGAACATTTGGGAGCAAGTGCCCACACTGGTGTGTGTGTGAGAGAGGACGACCTTGTGGGGCTGTTGGGAGTGTTTGGGTTTGTAAAGGGTTTGGGGCAAGGCTTTGCTTATACGAGCTGGTGAATATGTTTCACTTCCTGCCCACATGCGTATGTGAGTCTGTGTGTCCCAGGTCTCATTCTGCAGTCCATGTTCTCTTCTGCCTGGGTCACTCCCCAGTCTTGGTGTCTCCATGGACCTCCTTGTGTCTTCCGCCCTTCTGACCTCATGGAGAAACTTCAGATAAAGCACAGACTCCAGTTAGAAAAACAGGGCTTGAAGTTATGACTCTGCCATTCTCTTGCTGTGTGGCCTTAGCCAACTAACCTAAAGCCTCAGTTTTCTCATCTGTAAAATGGGGGTACCTGGTGTCAACATAAGAAACGTCTAAACCTGTAAGAACTTTTTTTAGTTTATTTGTGTCAAATGAACCTCAGGAAGTAAAACCTCAATGGAGTGAGAAAATGCTCACGAAAATGGCAGTTTTGCCCTTTATTTAATACATTACAATCAGAACATATAAGTGGGTTACATGAAACCCATTGAAGATAGGTTCGGGAGGTAGGAGAAAGCAAAGCTAGGGGGGAGCCTCTGGGATTGGATGAAAAGTGAAATGATAGACACATACTTTTTTACATAGGTGGGTACAGGATAGTTAACAGCAAACAATTCACACGATAACAATAACAATGAGGGGGGGTGTGGTCTCCCTCTGGTGCGGTGCCTGTGCTTTGAGGGGTCCAGAACAAGGAAATTGGACGTTTCAAAGGTATGTTATCGTAGATGCAAAAAGACAGTGGACAGACTCAATTAAGGTAAAGATTGATTTTTGTCAGAGCAGGTGCTAGCCTAGGGCAAGACTGCTCGAAGTGACCTGCTTTTAGTTAGAAAGTTTTTAATTTCAGACCATCCTGTGTGGTTACTTTAGGTCTCTAAGTTTGCAAGGCCATCACACAGGCCTCCCCTGAGCTTGTCAGGTTTACCATG
The DNA here is from genome assembly GCF_021234165.1 of Pteronotus mesoamericanus. Taxonomy (NCBI): domain Eukaryota; kingdom Metazoa; phylum Chordata; class Mammalia; order Chiroptera; family Mormoopidae; genus Pteronotus; species Pteronotus mesoamericanus. The sequence goes on along the minus strand of NW_026555105.1, from coordinate 20,499,462 downwards.
TGGCCCTTTTTTGCCTGCACTAGCTCCTGTTATTGTTGTTATTCCGACTGCTCTTATTCTCTCTACTGCCCGCCTCCTCTGCAAACACTGGCCAGTCCTTTCTGCTCTAGCCAAACCGATGACACCTTTGTGTTTTAAATCTAAAACCTGTTTCTCCCAACTTGCTCTGCAACTTCAGCAACTATTTGCTGATCACCCTGGATTTACCTGGGACATATTTCACATGAATCAAAAAGCCATTCAGTAAATAGCGCTGGGAAATGCCCCCAGAGATGCCGATTTGTGCGCATGGTGGGAAAAGCTCTCGGACTTTAACTGTTCAGGCCCAACTGTTCAGAGCAATCTGTGGGAAAGTTGCAACTGAGAGGGGAAAAAAGGTTTTTTCTTCCTTTAAAAAAATCTTTTTGTTTTCAGTCTGTGTCTCTTTTAAGCCCCACAGGATGGAGATGGACTAAAATAAGAAATTAAACAAGAGGGGAAATCCCATTATCTGTTTTTTTTAATGGGCCCCTCAGGATTCCACGGGGACCCCCATCCCAGCCGCTGTGTGGTCCAGGCCTGAGAACGCCAAGCCCCCGGCCCCCGAGGCCCACGCCCACCCACCACCCAGCCCCAGCAGCAGTTTCCCAGGATTCACATGGTAATGAAGGCATCCATCTTCTCCCAGACACACACTGGGCCCTCCGACCCTCCCAGGCCAGCGCACAATGGCCCCCAGCTCCCTGGCCCCACCACCTGTTGGATTTTCCCAGGGAAGGGAGGGAGGGAGGAGGAAAAGAGCCCCTTCCTCCCAGCCCCCAGCCCCATTTGCACCCTGGTCCTGAGAGTCAGACAGTGCAAGTGCCCCTGTCCTGGATGCCCCAACCACCCTCAGCAGTCTGTAGCCTCAGTTTCCTCATCTGCAAAATGGAGGTGATGGACCAAGCCACAATGTGGCTGGGAGAATTCTAGTGGGAACTGCGGTGAGTGGTAGGCTCAGGGAGCTGCAGCTGCGGTCACCTGGAGAGCAAGGTCATGATACACTGTCAGTAATCACCACTCTTTTATACCGGACCACAGGGTGGAGCAATTCACATCCTTGTCTGAGGGCGTCCCCACCGCACCCCGTGGGTGGCACTGCTTAGGGTCCGATTTGCAGAAGGAGACACTGGGGCCCAAAGCACCTACTGCATGCCAGCCTGGTGCCCTGGAGGATTTCAAACTTTTCCTACGTTCTGACGTTTTAACTGAGTGATGTTTGAATTGTTCTTCCTATTTGGTTTATACCCTCCAGTAACCAAAATCCTCATACATAAATGATTCCTCTAATAAGACATAATTCCACCTTGTGATCAGTCACAGAGACTGGGGAGGGGGCAGAGGGAGGTCTTCATAGCAGATGTCTGGGAGGAAGGACACTTACCAATTACAGCAAGTAACAGAAGATCAGATCATTGCCTCTTTAAATACAATAGTGAAAATCACTGGATCCCTCACCCCACCACGGCTGCCCCCAGTGCGTAAGTGTTCTCTCCTGCACCTTGCTCACATCCAGCCCCCCCTTAAATATTCAAACAGAGGTTTTCCCTATGCATTTATTGGTGTAGGAAAAAATTAAGGATTATTTAACTTTTGTTTAGAGCTGATTTGTATTTCCAAATGCTCTATGATAAATATATATTGTCACTCTACACAACTTTAATACAAGGAATATGTTTTTATGAAAAAGCAAATGCTACAGGTACATATAACAAAAAGGGGAAGGTCTACCTTTGATCTGAATCTGATCCCACAACCCAGCCCCAGAGATAACCCCTGCTAGAGCTTGCTGAGGTCTCTGGGCATTTAACAAGTAGGTTTTAAAGAAACCTTGAAAACATTATGCTACATGAAAGAGGCCAGTCACAAAAGACCATATTTTGTATGATTCCATTTATATGAAATGTCCAGAGTAGAGAAATCCATAGAGACAGAAAGTGGCTGCCAGGGGCGGAGAGTTAGGGGGAAATGGGGAGTAACTACTAAGAGGTATGAAATTTCTTTCTTAAGTGATGAAAATGTTTTAAAATTAATTCTGGTGATGATTGCACAACTCATTGCTTGGGTACATAGTATGATCTTGAAATGGGTGGATTGTATGACACATGACTTATATCTCAATATAATGTATGTGTGTGTATATATATGTATATATATGTATATGATACAATAATAATCTCAAAGCTGTTTTCAAAAATAAATCAATTCTAGAAATGTTCTTGTATCTGAGCCCCCAGCTGAGTGACTTCCTCCAAGCCCCGGTCCCACTTCCAGGTGGCTGTGACTGTGAACAATTCTCAGGCCCAATCATTGGTTCAGGTGAGTTCCTCCCTCCTCCTAAATCAAAGGATCACAGGACAGGGAACACCCTCGGGACAAAGCACTTTCCCTTTAACTTTCCTGGGTCCAGACCCCTCCCCTTTTCATTTAGATTTCATTTCATTTTTGAACGGGTGAAACGTACTCACGGAACAAAATTTAAAATATACAAACATTCCCATTTTCCCCTTTAGAGGTAGTCACAGTGATCGGTGTCCTATTTAGTTAGACACAAGCAAATATGTATGTGATCTTTTTTCTTTTCTGTTACTTCTGTTTTAAACACAAGTGGTGGCAGTCTATGCAAACCACTCTGCAACTTGTTCTTTCTTCCACTTAAAAATGTACCTTGGAGACCTTAGCAGACCAGGATAACAGGGGGCTTCCTCCTTCTCTTTCATGGCGCGTGTATTCTGTTATGGAGAAAACAGCCTTCATTCAACCAGTCCCCGAGGGATGGACATACAGGCTTTTTCCAACTGGCTATTCTTCCTGAACAGACATCATTTCATACATTTGAGTGTTTTCCTGACTGAAAGTGGAAGTGCCATATCATGCTACCCCAGGGCCATGTGTTTTATTTAGTTCATTTAGCCTTTCTCCTTTGGATGAACATTTAGGTTGTTCCTAATTGGTTGCTCTTATGAACAAAGCTGCTATGAACACTTTCTATATTCGTCCCAGACCCCTTTGGCAATGTGTTAGAAGCTGTTGATCCTTTCCCCAACCCCCCAAAATGCATCAAATTCACTCAACTTTGACACACACCCAGGAGCCTCCAAGTTAAGAAACTCCGGCCTAAACAAACTGCTGTCATTCTACAAATGGAGACACACAAGGCCCAAGATGACAGGGCCGTGTCTCGTGTACGGCGGGGATAATAACCTTGCAGCCACTGGATCAGGGTTATTGACATTCAGTGCAATGAGTCTCCTCTGCTCAAAACCCTCCCACGCTCCTGTCTCACCCAGAGCGAGAGCCGAAGTCCTCGCTGTGGCCTGTGTGATCCAGCTATGCCCTTCCCCCACCCCTATCTCCCTGACCTCGTTTCCCAGCGCCGGATTCCTTGCTCACTCAGCTAAAGTCACACTGACCTCTTGAACACACCAGGCACACTTCTTCCTTGGGACCTTTCCCCCCAATAGCTGAAGGATGTGAGAAAACAAGTTCTTTACTGAAATAGCAGCTTCTCAGAGAGGTTTTGCTGACCTGCCCCCAACCCTATTTAAAATTGCAACCCATCTCCTCTTTAGCCCTCCCTATTCCCTCCCTTCCTGACTACATAACTTTTATCCATAATATTTATCACCAGATGAAATAACATATATTGCATTTACCCTGTTCATTACATGCCTCTCTCCCCCAGATGGGAACTACAAGACAGAAACTGCTAGTTGTTCTGTCCACTCTGACACCCCCTCCCCACCCCCGTGCTGACCCCCAGCCAGGTCTGCAGTAGGTGCTTCACAAATACCTGTTGAGGGAATGAAGGAGGGAGTTTTGTGAAGCACTCGGCACACAGGAAGCTCCAGGGGGTACATGGAAACCCACAGGCTTTGAGGATCCTGGCCTCCTAACCCAGTTCTGCCACATTCACGCTGTGACCACCGCCCAGTCACTTTTGGTGTGGGGCTTCCCTGTTCAACGTTCCTCATTCCGAGGTGCTCCTCAGAGCACCTCCTGCACAGGGGGCTCTGAGAGAGAAATGAGAACGGCTGAAGGCCCTGCTCAGTGCCCAGTAAATACACGGCGGCCAGCGCCGCCGCTGCTGCGAGGATCGTGGCGGTGGCCATGCAGGTGTTGATCCAGGCAGGGGTGTGCCCTGACGCCGCCGGCTGCCGAACACCGCGCTAGCACAGGAGGAGTGCAGGGAGGTGCTCGCGGGTGGGGACGCTCGGCCCAGCCCCCTGAGATGTCTTTCTGGCACTTACTTCATGGCAAGAATGATGGGACTGTTGGGGTGGGCTGCAGGGGCGGCAGAGGTGAAACGCATCCACCAGAGACACCCTTAGACCTGTCCCCAGCTCCCCGCTTCCCCGTTGCACCAGACGGCGGTCACACCAGCCGCACCTTACTCGCAGCCCGCCCCGCTCAGCCGCCGGAGGAGGGCGGCGGCGTGAAAGCAAGCCGGCTTTTCCCAGGCTCCCCCCATCCCGAGAACATCTGGCCGTGAACATCTGCCTGTAGCCTTTGTCGCCCGGCCCCAGGCCGGCCTCGCACCCATCTGCTGCAGCCCGCGGCCCCCGCCCCATCTGTGCGCCGCTCCCCCGGGGCGGTTCCCGGGCCCCCGCCCCCGCCTGCCGGGCTCCGTTCCCACGGGTCGAGCGCGGGAAGCCGGGGCCGCCCATCTGCCCGGCGTGGCTGGTCCAGCCGCCCGGCGTCCCCAAGGGGCGGGGCGCAGTGCCCAGGAATGCCTTTCAGATGGGTGCGCGCCCCGAACAAAGCCCCGGCTTGGGGCTTCTCCCCACCCAGCTGGGCCCAAACTCCGCGCCGAGCTACCCTGGCAAAAGGCGGCCGGCGCTCCTCCGGCTCCTCCGCTTGGCCCGCAGGCCAGCCTGCCGCCCCAGCCTGTCACCGCGCTTCCCCTGCGCACCCTTACACCTCTGGCCTGAAGGCCTTTCCCTGCGCTTGCCCTTCTGCCTGGAAATTCCCCTTTCTCTTTGCTAGCCTAATTTTTAATTTTGGGACGTGTAAAAACTATCGAAAAATACAGCGCTTTGTGTTCCTAATACGGTATTCCCACCACCCAAAGCTAACAACCGTAGGCAGTTTGCTGTTGTTGCTCCCCTCCCAACTTTTCAATAAAGAATAAAAGTTTGCAGATAATGCACCCAGTCCTTTGCTCCAAGACTATTTGCTACCTCTTGCACCCCCCAACTAATATCATGATGTGTGCATGCTTTCTTCCAGGCCATTTTTTACATGTTTATTACACATAAATGTATTAGCATCATTTGTGTGTTTTCAAGTTTGCACTTAAAAAATTTATTCTTCCCTGGCTGGTGTGGCTCAGTGGATTGAGCACCGGCCTGCGAACCAAAGGGTCGTGGTTGCATTCCCAGGCAGGGCACACGCCTGGGTTGCGGGCCCAGGTCCCCAGCTGGGGGCACTCGAGAGGCAACCACACAGATGTTTCTCTCCCTCTCTTTCTCCCTTCTTCTCTCTAAAAATAAGTAAATAAAATAGTTTTAAAAATTTAAAGATTTACTATGCGTTTCCCCTCTTTTTGCATATATCCAGATCTAGTTCATTCCCGATAACTGCTGTATGCCATTTCCCCATCATTTCATTTCCCTGTTCCCTTGTTGGACAAGTAGGCATTTTTCAACTTGTTGCTGCTGTAGACACAGCCATGGCATTTCTTCCCCTGTTGCCAGTGTCTTGTGTGCAGCACCTTCAGGGAATATCCGTGGGAGTAAATTGCTGGATCATAAGGTGTTCCAAGGATCACTTTTACTCAGTATTGCCACATTGAACTCCCAAGTGATAGCAACAGTTTGCACACTCACCAGCAGTGGATAAGAGCTGTTTTCCCACATCCCCGCCACATTTTATATTTTCAGACTTTGAAGTGTTTTTTAGTTTGATGTGGTAAGTTGTGTCCTGCATACATTCCAAATGTGCAATGCTGGACCTCAGGAGCATCAGCCTTGCCCTACTTCACAATTTTTTCATCTCAGTTGGGATATCGCCTCCTCCTACAGGAAGGCCTCCTTGACCTCCCACAGCTGACAGGGGACTATCCCAGACCACAGCTCTCACAGCCCCTTGAGCTTCTCCACCACAGTGCTGGGAACTTGGAGCGGGGGGAGGAGGGTGACCGTCTCTCCCATCAGACTGTGAACTCCTCAGGCACGGACCATGTTTGCAGGACCACTGTGCATACTGTGAGTAGCACAAGGTGCTACAGAACATGCTCCTAGAAGGCACATTTCATGCACTCAAAATAAGGGGCTTCTCTCTCCAATTCCTACAAAGCGCCCCCTTGGGATGACAGCAGCCCACAGATTGCAGCATTTGAGTCCCCAGGGACTATCCACCTGGCCAGCGGTGTTTATTCCCATTTGGATACTCCCGACTGACCATGGCTGCTCGGATATACCGTCCGGCCCACTTGTTCAGTCACTGCTATGCCTAGCACAGAGTAGAAGTGCAGTAATTGTTTAAGGAATGAATGGTTGGCATTTAGTGCTTCTGAAGTTATTTGATTCATTGGTGGAGCATATATCTGATTATTTAACAGGGCTTACCTCTAGGAGAGGTGGAAGAGTCATCGTAAGCATAATAATCATTAGTGTCTATTGAGTACTGACTTTGCTGGGTACTATTCTATGCTTGTTATGTGACTTAACTCATTTAACCCTCATAGAGATGGGGACTCATACCATCCCCCACTTTCACAGATGGGGAAACTGAGACACGAGGAAATGAGATGACTTACACTCACACAGTTCATAAGCAGTGGACTGACTAAGAACCCAGGGCTCTTTGGCTCTCTGAGAGACCTCACTCTCCTGTCTTCTAGGAAAGAGGTCCCTTTCTTCACTGAGTGTTTCGGAGTTGTCAACTCCCTTTAACTAGATCAACTCTGCTTTTGCATCAGCAACCAAAAAAAAAAAAAAAAAAAGACTTTTTAAAAGACTTAAGAGATTGTCATGACTCATAGTATGTGAGAAATACAGCCACACCTGCGACCTGAGGCAAGGGTGCAGCTAGAGGTGCCACCCCTGGTGACAGAGTACTTAGGATTGGGGTGAGTAGAGAGGGTGGGGACTGCTCTGGGCTCTTCAAGGTGGGCAGGGAGCTGGCCAGGCCCTGAGAGACGCACCCTCAGCTGGTTCCTCCCCGTTCCGGGCCCCAGGGCAGAAGGGGGAGCCAGGTGTAAGAGAAGCAGGTGAGTCAAGGCAGGGCTGGGCTGGGCACCAGGCAGGAGGCAGGGGAGAGAGGCCCCAGGGGCCTCCAGCCAGGCCCCCAGTGGACATAAGGGGAAACCATACAAGCCCCCTCAGGAGGCCTCTCGCCCAGTATCTCTTGTTCCACGTCAGTGGCCCTGCATGGGCCTTGCATCATGGCGGGTACGGTGTCTGTCAGGCCCTGCAGAGGGTCATGATTTGGACTAGTCCTCGTTTGTGGTATCAGCCTCTGCAGCTGCCAGAGTCAGACCAGCTCCCACACCTCTGCCCTGGGCGGGGCTCAGGCCTGCATTCCTGGACCTGAGCTCCTGGGCCCTGGATGGGTGTGGTTGGGTAGCTGCGGGTCCTTGGGGTTAATGCAGGTTCTGAATTGTGTGTGTGTTGTGGGGTGGTTTCTATACATAAAAAGACTCTGAGAGGCGGTAGGGCATGGTAAGGGGTCTTAGAGCTGGTAAAGGTGGGTGTTGGTTGCTTTGTGCTCTGTGGGTAGGGCTTGCATAGGGGAAGCTGGCTTGTGTTTGGTTGTTTTCTCTAAAGATGCGGGCCTGTGTGTCTGCATCTTGGTGTTAGCAGCGCCGGTATGGGAGTAAGTGTATATTATGTTTGGTGAATGTGTGTTGCAGTGTAGGGTCTGTGGATCTGTGTGTTGTGTTTATTGTTGTGAGGGGTTGCTTTAGTGTGGTTCTGTTAGGTGAGACAATTAGGTGTTTTGATGTGTTGCCAACTTGGTCTCTGTATTTTTATTGGTGCGTTGGTTGTGCAGATTTGAGTTGGGGTTATGCGCCTTGATGTCAGTGTGTCGATTGTATATAATGATGAATCGCTGTGCTGTGCCTTTGGACTGGCTGATGTGCTGGGTGTGTGTATTGAGGTATTGCTGTCAGCTGTCAGTGTACATATATGTGCTGCACTGCTGGTGTAGCTGTGTGCATTTGTGTCACTCTGTGGGGGTGTGTAGTCCTTGCAGGCTTGGCCTGTGCTGAGTGACCTAAGGAGGAGCTTCCCTGGGCTCCGCTCTGCCCTTCCCTGTGGCCCCCAAGGCCTGGAGCAGCAGTGGTCCTTGTCAGGCCACAGGAAGGCCCCACACCCTCTGCCTGCGAGGGACCGAGGCGGGGACCGAGCATCTCTGTCCATTGTTCTGGGGCTTCTTTGGAAAACAGGATGTGAGGCAAAAGATAGACCCAGGCCTGGACTCCCCACAATCCCTGAAATGACCTTGGAGCCCAGGAGAAAACACTGAAGATAGGGGGCCAGCAACCATCCCCATTTTGCAGATGGGGAAACTGAGGTCCTGAAAGAGGAAGGGACTTGGCCGAGGTTTCATACCCTGTTAAGGACAGAAGCTTGAAGCTTCCCCCTCATATGCCCATAGACAGTCCCCTCCTGCTGGGTGTGGGGGGGATGGAAAATGAGACCCCCTAGAAGGACACAAAACTGCCTGTTCTGTTCCTGTTTCTGAGTGCTTACCATGTGCTAAGTACTGAAATGTCATGACTCTGTAGGTTAAGGTAAAATTTTGTCCCCATTTTGCACATGAGGAAACTGAGGTAACCATTCATTCAGCAGATATCACTCCATTTTAAGTACTGGGCCCTGTGACCTTTAGCAAGTCCTTCACCCTCTCTGTACCAGGCCCTGTACTCATTTCTAGGGACACAGCAGTGACCAAAGCGGCCATAGTTCCTGTCCTCCTAGAGCCTGCAGCCTGGGGAGGGAATGGTGGGGGGGAGGAAGATAGACAATCCCCAAGAAAACAAATATCATTTCAGATGCTAATAAATCCTGTAAGTTATTAAGACCAGGGGACTGGGAAAGAAAGTGAATAGCCAACGGAGGTTCAAAGAAGGCCTCCGAGGAGGTGGCATTGAACTGAGACTTGAAGAATGAGAAGCCTTGGAAAGGTCTGGATGAGTGTTCTGGGCAGAGGGAACAGCAAAGTCAGGGCCGTGAGGTAGGGCCTGGCTGGCTTAGGAAAGGAGACCACAGCGCTGGTGGGAGAAAGGCAGGGGCAGGAGAGGGGGCTGGCGGTGACGGACAGAGGCTGCGGGCTGGGGAGGGGTTTGGATTTTATTCTCAGTGTGATGGGCAGAGAGGCAGTGTTGGCTGAGTGCAGAGTTCTGGGGTAGAGTGTGGAGAGGGGTGCTTGTGGTCTCCTGTTACAGGGGCTGAGGGGGGGCGGGCGAGCGGGAACAGCCAGAGCCAAAGGTCTCTCCCCCGCAGCTCCGGCAGTCCCAGCCCAGAGGCGCCGGCCTGGCGGCTGGAAGACCACGCTGTGGGCACATCTGGGGAGCAGCTGCAGGGCCAGGGCCAGAGCAGGTCACGTGACACAGGGCAGGCCCGCCCTGGAGCCTGCGAGGCCAAGACTCTGGGAGGGGCAGCGGGGAACACGCTGGACATGAACGCGCATCAACAAGGATGCACTTCGCAGTGTAGACGCAGGCACACAAGCCCTTCAGCCTCACAGTCACTTCCTCAGGAGCCAGGCCACCTAGGTTCAGTGCCGCCTCCCAGCTGTGTGATTGGAAGCAAGTCACTCAACCTCTCTGGGCCTCAGTGGCCTCAACTATAAAGGGAACATAAATATTACTCCCTGTCTTAGGTTAGTTCTTGGAACTCTGCCTCATGCAGTGAGCACTTGGCAAATAGGAGCAGTGGCCTTGAGCCCTGAAGGCCAGAGAAGAGGCATTAAAGACAGAAAGGGTGATGTGGTGACAGAGAAATAATGAAAAGGTATTTCCATCCACCTCCAGGTGCTTCAGTTACCTCTTGGCATAGCCTATTTCACTCTCACAACCCCTCTCCAAAGAGCAATAAGCATTAACCCCGGTTTACAGAGGAGGAAACTGAGGCACACCTTGTCTATGGTAGGGCCAGGATTTGAAGGTGTCGAGGGCTGGTCCCTTTCTCTCTCTGGGCTCCAGTATTCCCATCTGTGAAATGGTGCTTTATAATAATAATGCAGCTGCTACCAGCGCCAGGGCGCAACTGTGAAGATCAGGTGGTGCCAGGTGTGCATGAAGGGCCTCCCAAGAGACTACTAGCATGAACCCTGGTTTGGGACCATGTAAGTTCATTTAGTGAGTCTTCCAAACTTCCTGGCCACCAAAAGAGGGGTCTGTTCCCCTGAGCTCCCCTGGTAGGTAGGACTGGGAGGCAAATGCTCGCTCAATTCACACTAGCAAAGAAAGGGCCAGAAGAATGCCCATTTGGCAACAAGATAAACAGGCAGTCTATTTAAACTCCTCGTCAGGACTTAAAAATGAAAGAGATAAAAACCATGACTAGGACTACTGAACATTTTCTGGAATGACATGAAGCCAATTTTCTTCCCACAGGCCTTGGATGGGTGTGTGTATGGGGGGTGTCCTTGTTTCTCTTGGGAAATTTGAGGGGAACGCAGTGAAGGAAACATTTCATGGGTTCTGAAAGTTTGCCTCTCCTGGCTCACTAAACCCCCCAGAAGTAAAACTACAACAAAACGGGTCCTGGGGGCTGGCCCGAGATTGAACAGACACTTCCTTCCTATCTACTGTTTACTAAGCACCTACTATGTGTCAAGACCATTAACAGGCACTTTGGGGCCGTAATCTCGATGCCTCCTCACAGTAACCTAAGGAGGTAGGAACTTCAGTGAGGAAGGGGAGGCTGAGAGAGGTGAAAGGTCTTGCTCCAGGTCACACAATATAACAAAGATTTGAATCTGAGCAGTTGGACTCCAGGCCATAGCCAACTGTTTCTCCTCAAAGTGTCAAAGCTTTATGTTTGCTCAGATATATGCTCTCCCCCCACCGCCCACTGCCACCCATCTTCATTCAGGCTGTTTCCCTTGTGCTTTTCCCATAGAATGCCCAGGCGAGAAGATGTCTCCTCTAAGAAGCCTGCCTGATTTCCTCCAGGGTAGAACTCATCCTTTTCTTGTGTTGCTCAGGCACCTAGGAGGAAATTTTCATAACGTAGTCTTGAGGTAGCCAGCGCAGGACCTGGCAGGAGGTGGATGCACATGAATGTTAATGGCGGGGCGGGCGGGGGGGGGGGCGGGGGCGGGGTCCTAGTTGTCCCTTGAATGTCTTTCCTATTTGTCTGCGAAGTTTCTGACAGTCCACCTCATCCCAACCAGAAGTCAGGCCAGAGTGAGGTATACTAAACATTTGGAGTTGGCTTTTTTTCTCTTAATTTATTTTATTTAATTTTATGGAGAGGGAAAGGGAGGAAGAAAGAGAGGGAGATAAACATCAGTGTGAGAGAGAAGCATCAACTGGTTGCCTTCTGCAAGTGCCCCAACCTGTGACAAACAGAGCCCGCAACCCAGGCATGTGCCCTTGCCAGGGATCAAACCAGCAACCTTTCGGTTTCTGGGACAACACCCAGCCAACTGAGCCATGACTGCCAGGGCCAGAGCTGACTTTTTATTACACAAAATAGTACACAAATACACTTCTATTTACAAATGTATTCAATAAATACCTATGTGTAAACAATTAAGGACCTAAAACTATAAAAACCTAAAGGTATAAAACTTTTAGAAAATGTAGGAGAAAAATCTTTGTGATCTTGAATTAGGCAGAGATTTCTTAGAAATGAAAGAAAAGCATAATTTATGACAAGAAAAGCATAATTCATAAAATTAAAAACAGATAAATTAGACTTCATCAAAATTTAAAATTTCTTCTCTTTAAATAATACCAGTAAGAGGATGAAAAGATGGGCTCTGGCTGGTGTGGCTCAGTGGATTTGGCACCAGCCTGCAAACTGAAAGGTCGCCAGTTCGGTTCCCCGTCAGGGCACATGCCTACGTTCAGGCCAGGTGTCTCACACATTGATACTTCTCTTTTTCTCTTTCTCCCTCCCTTCCCCTCTCTCTAAAAGTAAATAAATAAAAAGAAAAGAGGATGAAAAGATGAAACACCTGAAGAAATATTTGTAATTATATATTAGATGAAGGATTTGTGTTAAAAACATATAAAGGACTCTCAAAGGTCAATGATAAGAAAATAAACAATCACCCTGACAGGTGTGGCTCAGTTGGTTGGATGTTGTCCCACAAACCAAGGTCCCTGGTTCAATTCCCAATCAGGGCACATGCCTGGGTTGAAGAATTGGTCTCCAGTCGGGACACGTATGAAACGCAACCGATTGGTATTTCTCTCTCACATCGATGTTTCTCTCCCTCCCTCCCTCCCTTCCCCTCAGAAGGAAGGAAGGAAGGAAGGAAGGAAGGAAGGAAGGAAGGAAGGAAGGAAAGGAAAATTGACCACCGAAAATTTAAAAAAAAAAAAAGAATAGGAAACAACCAAAGTAAAGGGTAGCATGAGGGATCCTTGTGACAGAGCTGTTCTGGGCTTCGCCATGGCAGTGCTCACAGGAATCTATACATGAGAAAATTGCACAGAACTAAATACACACACGAACGGCTACATGCTAATCCACTGGAATCTGAATCTCATGTGAAATCTTCTTGTAATATTGTACTTTAGTTATGCAAGATGCTACCATTAGGGAAACTGTGTAAAGGATATAAGGGGTTTCTCTCTATTATTTCTTATGACTGCATGTGAATCTACAATCATCTAAAATTAAATTTTTAATGAGCAGAAGTGAAGGACATTTTACCAGAGAAGATACATGGATGGCATATAAGCACGTAAAAAGATGCTCAACTTTTTAGTCATTCAGAAAATATAAATTAAAATACAGTGAGATACCACACCCATCTATTAAAATGACGGAAAATGACCACATCAACTGGAAGAGAGGACATGGAGGACCCGGACTCCCCACACTGCTTATAGGAATGTGAAAAGGTACACCACCTGGGAAAAGAGTTGAGCAGTTTCTTATACAGTTAAATAAATACCTACTATGTGACCCAATCATTTCATTAATAAGTTTTACGTAAGAGAAATGAAAGCACAGATTCATATAAACACTTGTATACAAGTGTTCAAAGCAGCTTTATATGTACAAACCAAAAACTATAAACAACCCAGATGTCTATCAAAGTAAATGGATAAACACATTGTGGTATATCCATACATGACTACTAAGCAATAAAAAGGAATGAACATGGATGAATCTCAAAATAATTATGCTGCGTTAACTAGGCTGGCCCTTGCCTGCGTGGCTTAGTTGTTTGGGTGTCATCTGGCAAAGCAGAAGGTCATTTGTTCAATTCCCAGTCAGGGTACATGCCTAGATTTCAGGCTGGTTCCCCGTTGGGGCAAGTGCGAGAGGCAACTAATCAATGTTTCTCTCATACAATGATGTTTCTCTCTTTTTTCTCCCTCCCTTCTTCTCTCTCTAATAATAAATAAATAATTTTTTAAAAATAAATAGGAAACTATGCTGAAAAAGCTACAATAAAGAGTATGTACTGTAGCTCTGGCTGGTGTGGTTCAGTGGACTGAGCACTGGCCAGTGAACCAAAGGGTCGCCGGTTCCATTCTCAGTCAGGGCACATATGCCTGGGTTGCAGGCCAGGTCCCCAGGAGGAGGTGCATGAGAGGCAACCACATGTTGATGTTCCCCTCTCTTTCTCCCTCCTTTCCCCTTTCTCTAAAAATAAATAAAATCTTAAAAAAAAAAGAGTATGTATTGTATATATATTATACATGTATGTACTTTACTGTGTATATATACTATACTTTATATAAAATTCTAGCACAGATAAACTATATAAAAAACAGAACACTGGATACCTGGACACTAGGTAGAAGAGTATGGAGGAATTATGAAGGGCAGAAGAAAACTTCTAAGGGTGATGAAGTATATGTTAATTTTCTTGATTGTAGCAATGAGTCATGGATACATATATGTTGAAACTTGTGATATTGTACACATCAAACATATGCAGTTTGTGTATGTCAATTATACTTCACTGACACTCTTTGAGGAAAAAAACCAAAAATCAAATACGCATGTGAAGACAATAGTGAAATTCCAATTTCACATTGTTCTCTCTCTCCTCTCACTCCTCTTTACAGTGGTAATAGTAGTAATTTGGTGTTTTTCCTTTTGTCCTTCCTTCTAATATTTTTTATTGAGGTGCAATTTAATACAGTGAAGTGCACAAAAGCATATAAGTCAGTGTGTTTTGGCAAATTCATACACTTTGTAATCCACACCTTATCATGATGTGGGACACTCCTGTCACCCTTCTCCCACACCCCTCCCCGGGCAGCTCCCACCCACCCCTCCCAGAGGCAGCCGCCACTCTGATTTCTTTTGCTGTATATTAGCTGGGCCTGTTCTAGAACTTCATCTGCGAGAAATCACACAGTATTGTGTTTGAAAGTTTCCATATAATTTCCTCTCTTTTTAAAAATTTATTTCCAGATACACGTGTACTTGGGTTCAGTGTTTGCTTTTTAACAAGAGATCCTACCTGAACCCCGAGTCTAACTCTGGCTTTCTCCACCAACTGTAGGACCGAGCTATCTCTCAGAGCCATGCTTCCCCTGCTGCAGGGCCAGTCCACAGCTGATGTTCCATTCATCCTTTAATGCCACTGTTGATGGATATTTAGGTTATTTCAACTTCCCCTCTTGTAAACAGCTCCTCAACGAACATCCTTGAGCAGACATTCTTGTGCCACATGTGCAGGTGTCTCTGGAATCAATTCCAGTAAGAATTGCTAAGTCCATTAATAAGCACTCAATAGTGAATTAATATCCTAATTTCCTCGCTTGGTCATTGTCCTTCCAATTCTTTAGCAATTCTTTTGCACAGCAAAATGTTCTGTCCAATCATTAAAGGATTGCTAAACAAGCCTAGGGAATTTGGAGAGCTTGCAGGGTGTCAGAAGGGGATGGGGAGTCCCCCTAATTAATTGATGTCCCTCTCCTTTGAAGCTGTTCTCACGGATCAGTGTTCCTGGTTTCCTCATGTGGAGGGAGGGGTCTGGTTTATTAACCCCTTCTCCAAACTTCTGGAGAAAAAAGAAACTTGCTGATACCCAGTGAATTCATTGCTGGGGCAGGGTGGTGGGGGGAAGACGGGATATAGTATAATTCCGTTCCATGTGAGCACAGAATTTTAGCTTGCTAATGCTGTGTGGCCTTGGGCAGCTATTCTAAGCCTCAGTTTCCCAGCTCTGGTCTACCTAGGGCTCTGCAGGCCCTGGCAAGAAGAGACTACGTTACAATGAAGTGCCCTTGTTATTGATAATGCGGCCATTACAACAGCTGTGGCTTCTGGGAAGCTTTTTGAGCTTCAGTTTCCTCCTTTGTATAAGGAAACCAAACAGCTCTGTAGAGTTGTGGCAAAGATGACAGAAGATGATAAAGGCAAACTCTTTACACAGTGCCTGCCTGGCACGAAGTAAGAAGGCCTTAAATCGTCACCTGGATGGTTATTATCGAAATACCAGGCAGCTACTAGGGCTCAGAGAACCCGAGACTCAACTAAATTCACCCAGCAGCAGAACTCTGGGCCCTTTCCCCAGGCAGTAAGGGGAGCTGGAGTTGGGGAGCAGAGGAAGAAACTTCCTAAGCGGCCCAAGCTGTGGACCTGGTGGGGACAGTGCAGGTGTGAGGCGGAGGTAAGGTGACCTTTGCCCGGAGACCCGTGCCGGTAAGCAGCACATTCCCAGGCCTCCTGCCGGAGGTCCGCAGGTGACTGGCGGGCTGAGGGAAGCGCTCAGAGCCGGGTTTGTCGTCTCCATGGCGACCGCCCGCGCGGCGCCAGCCTGACAGCCCGTCCCGGTTTTATGAATGGGTGACGTCACGGGCCTGGCGTCTAACGGTCTGAGCCTCTTGTTCAGACGCTGACACAGACCAGCCCGGGAAGCCCGGCGGGGGGAGCGGGGGGACTCGAGCTCCACAGCTGCCGCGCCGTGGGAGACCCTGATCCGAGATCTTTGGGGGGAAATAGCCAAAAAAGGGAGAAAAATTTAAAAATCACTACTTGATGCAGATTTAGGGAATTTTTGCAGGGGGCTGCACATTCAGCGAGGAATTAGAAGAAGCAGCCCCACTCTGGGAGCCTTCCGTCTGGTTCGGGTCCCAGAGGCGCAGCCCCCAGCCCTAGAGGAAGGCTGCCAAACTAATTGCTCCTAACCCAGGGACCTGGGGACGTCCCCTTGGCCCCAGGAACTTTAACTAACAACGTTCTCTGGGAATTGGGGGAGATCAGTCCCGGTGCAGATGTTAAAGCGGTGCCCGCTTTAAATTTCGGCCCAAATATCCACGAGGTCAGGGTCCCAGAGGTCATCTTCCAATAGGAT
Source organism: Pteronotus mesoamericanus (assembly GCF_021234165.1). Taxonomy (NCBI): domain Eukaryota; kingdom Metazoa; phylum Chordata; class Mammalia; order Chiroptera; family Mormoopidae; genus Pteronotus; species Pteronotus mesoamericanus. Next base: position 20,482,992 of record NW_026555105.1, on the reverse strand, counting down.
CTAAAGCCCAGGCCAGCTGCTGCTTCAGCCGGGTCTCAATTTCTCTCACCTGTAAAATGGGGCTGGAGAGGCGAGAAAATGAACCTGGGAAAACGGATGATGATGATTAGTATTGTTATTATTGAGAGAGAGATACACATCAACCTCTTGTTCCATTTATTTATGCATTCGTTGGTTACAGCGTGTGGGGACGACGCTCTAACAAGCGGAGCTACGTGGCCAGAGCCAGGAAAGCTTCTTGAAATCTTTTCTTTCTCGGAAATATCGGTTCTGCCTCTTTGCCTCTTTACCGAGGACTCCAGGGCAGCCCTCATCTCCACTAGCCACCCTGCCCCGCGCCCTCTGTTCTTGAGACGCGGGTCCCCTTTCCACGCCCCCCGGGCCTTACTTGTAGAGCAGGAGGCGGGACCCAGAGGCTCTGGAGGCCACGCCTCCAGGCCTTCTATTGGCTGCTTTTGAACGTCTGAGCCCGCCCCTCGGGGAGGGGACGGGGCGTCTTTATAATAACCTGGCCGTGGGGTTTGGATCGCGCATTCTACAACCGTCCTTTGAGCGCTTAAGCTTCATTCTGCACGCCCGGCTCCTGCCTCCTCTTTTCCCCTGACGCCAGAATCATGAAGGTCGCCAGTGGCAACGCCGCGGCCGCCGCCGGCCCCAGCTGCGCCCTGAAGGGCGGCAAGACCGCGGGCGGCGCGGGCGAGGTGGTGCGCTGCCTGTCCGAGCAGAGCGTGGCCATCTCGCGCTGCGCGGGCGGCCCCGGGGCGCGCCTGCCCGCCTTGCTCGACGAGCAGCAGGTCAACGTGCTGCTCTACGACATGAACGGCTGCTACTCGCGCCTCAAGGAGCTGGTGCCCACCCTGCCCCAAAACCGTAAAGTGAGCAGGGTGGAGATCCTCCAGCACGTCATCGACTACATCTGGGACCTGGAGTTAGAGCTGAACTCGGAATCTCAAGTCGGGACCCCCGGGGGCCGGGGGCTCCCCGCTCGGGCTCCGCTCAGCACCCTCAACGGCGAGATCAGCGCTCTGGCGGCAGAGGTGAGATCCGAGATGAAGCGCGAGAGCATTTTCCTTCGACAGATGGGGAAACTGAGGCTCGGGGAGAGAGGGGGAACTTGGCCTTCCGTCTTCCCCATCCTTCGGGTCCCTGGCTATGTAAGGGTTCCCAAGGACATCGGAAGGGACGCTCCTTCCTCCTGTCTCCCGGGGAAGGGGCGGCTTGCAGCCTCGTCCCCTCCAACCCGCCCGTCTCACCTCTTCTCTCTCCGTTTCACAGGCGGCATGTGTTCCAGCGGACGATCGCATCTTGTGTCGCTGAAGCGTCGTCTTCCAGGACCTGCAGACCCCAGCCCTCCAGGGACCTAGAGGAATAAGTGCTGTCCGGTCCTCCCAAGCGCCTCGCCGCAGCTGGGGAGGAACAAAATTGAGATCAGCGGCCTTTGGACTCATGCTGGATCCAGCCCAGGGCTGGGGGACTGACAGGGCAGGCCGGCCGTTCTCCACACCTATCAGCCACCAGAGACTTCGGGGAGCCCCCCTCCTCCCGTGTGTTTCTATTTTTTGAAAAGCAGACATTTTAAAAAATGGTCACGTTTGGTGCTTCTCAGATTTCTGAGGAAATTAATTGCTTTGTATTGTATATTACAATGATCACCGACTGAGAATATTGTTTTACAATAGTTCTGTGGGGTTTTTTTTCTGTTGTTATTAAACAAATACTTTAGATGGTAGTAAAGTTGCCGTGTTCTTGGACTGAGGGGAGGGAGCTGGCTTGGGGCTGGGCAGGGGGTAGGGTGGGGGGTGACCCCTGACACTCTTCATAGCTGATGTTGGGGGACGGTGCGGGCTGGAAGGCCACATCTGCGCTGTCACTTTTACCGACCTCAACTGAGTGTTTCCGGTGTCTCTAAAATATTCTTTCCCCCATCGCTGGCCATTTTCCTGTTCCCTAGTGTCATAAAGTTAAATCCTCTAGGGTTTCTCAAAAGTGGTCATTGAGCCATCAGGGTCACCTGGGGACATTGTTTAAATGCAGATCAACCTGCCAAGGCCCCCTCTGGGTTGAAGAGTATTCAGCAAGCCATTTCAGTTGGAGAAACAGGTCACTCGACCACTTGCATCTTTGCCAAAATGGGGGAAGTGAGATCCAGAAGGAAAGAGGCTTACCCAGAGCCTCAGTTTGTCTAAGGCAGGATTTCCATTGCCCCATTCCCCAGTAGGAGGTGCCTCCCCCAATGGGCTGCCTAACCCTGGGTCCCAGCAGGCTGCCCTGGGGCTTCAGGCTTGGCCAAGTGGGTGAGCAAGTTGGCAGGGCCAGCCTGGGCACAGCTGCATGGCCACCTGCTCTGGGTCTGGAGTCGGCCCCCTCACCCTGGCCCGGCTTTGCCAGCAGCTCACAGGAACCTCCTCTGCCCCCCAGGGCTCTTATGTGGGCTCTGAGGAGTGGGTGAGTCAGTCCCCAGCTCCTGAGCAGGAAAAAGGTGTCATTGGCAAGGGCCTATCTGCCTGGACACGTGTCAGTTTGTACCCATAGGGGAGTGCATATGAGTGTCTGGGCCTGTGTGTGTTACATGAGTGAACTAATAGTACCCCCTTGGGGCTAGGTCCACTTGGTGCACAGGCTTGGGGGTGTATGCAAAAGGGCAAATGTGAGCACATGTGCTCGGCAGATAAGTGTGCAATCCCCAGCTGTTTGGGCTTGTGTGTTCTGCCTAAATGCATTGTGGGCATCTCTGCATGGGTCTGGCTTGATGGATGGGTTTGTGTGTCTGAGGGCTGCAGACTCACACTGGGTTCCTAAGTGTGTAATTGTTCTGTACGTTGGCTGTCACTCCTGGGTCTCTGCTGGTCCTAGGGTGGAGGTGGGGGCTGTTGTATTCAGGCAAACCCTTCCCGAAAAGTTCAAGTACCAACTTTCCTGGCAATTGTTAGACCCCGGGGACACCAACCTCATATGACCTACTAGGTCAACTCCCATGTATTACACAGGGAGAAACCAAGTCCCCAAAAGCGCAAAGCACTTGTCCCAGAGAAGGTAAAGTCTGGTAATAATTTTATCAAAAAATAAAAACAATAAAATAAATAGCACCTAGCACCATAAGCTTACCTGTATGCTCCACCCTTTACACAGAGTATTTCATGAAGGGGGCTAAAAGCAGGATTCTGATCCCAGGTTTACAACAGAAATAGGGGTCCACAGGGGATGAACAGCTGAATACAAAAAATTGTCGTCTATTGAGCACTAACATTAAGGCAGGTACCACCCCTTGCCTAATAACCATGTTGTACACCCAAAACTAATATTGTATATCAATTGTAACTGAACATTTTACAAAACTAGGTCTACCCCCTCTCCAAGCACATTATGAACTTTATCAAAGAACACAATAATTGGAGGGAATTTATGTTCTTTGCTACTCCCCACCCCACTGCTGTTTTCCAGCATTAACTTCACAGAATTGTACAGAAAAAAGTATAGCACTTAGCCTGCAGTGTTTGCTAGTTATAAATTATTAATTGTCGCCTGTGTGTCCTTGCAGTGTCCTCAGAGGCACACGTGTGCACCCACTCCCTCCCGTGTGTGGGCCCCGCCTGCAAGCCCACCCACAGGGGCGAGGGCGTGTCCCTCGCGTGCACTCCCACACGGCAGGGCCCTTTCCAGGGGAGGATGGGGCTGTGGCGGGGCGCGGCCCTCCCTGCTCCCCACCGTTCAGGCACACTCTGGCTTTCACGTTTCCCTCTTTTCCCCTTTGGCCCGGGCCCAGCCCATCTGGAGGCCGGCTCGGCGGCGGCCTGGGAGCGTTTCCATCAGCTGGGCCCGAGGAATGCGGAGCTATTTAACCTGAGCATCCCCAGGTGTACGGAGGCGCCTGGCTGTCTGGGGCCCGCCGCCTTTGGCACGGCCGCGCTAGACAAACAGCGCGCCGCCCCCGCCCTGCCCCTCCGCCCGCAGCTGCAGCCGGGCCTGGGAACGGGCGGGCGCCGGCGGCTTGCATAAGAGGCTCCCGGCCTCGCAGGGGGAGGGCGGGAGGGAGGGAGGGGGACAGAGGCTGCCGGTGTGTGTGTGTGCGCGTGTGTGTGTGCGCGCGGAGCACTCAAAAACCCTGCTCCTTTCAGCTCCGGCTTGGGAAATCATTAACTCCTTAACCCCTCCTGATGGGGCGAGGCAAGGAGCCGGGAGGTGGCCCTCAAAGAAAGACCAGCACAAAGTTTCTTGACCGTTGGACCTGCCTCTCCAGGGATGTGGGCCCGACCTGAAGTATTTTTATTTTATTTAACGAACACCTATAGAACGCTTATCATGTGTCAGGTACTACACTAAGCTCTTTTTAAAAATTGATTTAATCCTCACGGCTATATGGGGGTAATGCTATCATATGCTCATTTTAATAATCAAAGTAACAAAAGCAGCAACAACAATAATAATAATAGGCTAACATTTTAGTGGCAAGGCTGGTAGACCACAATCTCTGAATCATCCCTGGTGCTCATCACTTCACCTGTCCGAGCCCCTAGTTTTCTTACCTGGAAAATGGGCTCCATAACCTCAGCCTCTAGGATCAATTTAACCGACGCTTACAGCACTGGGACTGGCTCAGGGTGGACACTTAGTACATGTTTGTGTAAAATGTTTTGAGCCCTTTCCTAAGGGGGTTGTCTCATCAGCCCTGTCAGGTGTCTGGACCCATTGCTATTCCTACTTTTCAGACGAAAAAAGGGAGGCTTCAGCGGGGCGAGGTGACCCAACAAGGCCACACTGGGTCGTTGTCTCAGAGGATTTTCCACAAATCAGGTTGGTCCAAACCAGGCTTATGAGAGGCTTCATATTCCCTTGGGATGTCCAGTTTGGCCTTTTTCATCTTATTTCCAATTGAAATCATACTCAGTCATTATATAACTTTTGTTTTAAAAGCATAAACTTGGAAAATCCAGGACACGATACATATCACAATTTTTGCAACTCACTTTTAGTTTTGGCATTTATTAATTTAAAAAATCTCACTAGAGCCTTTCCCTGGCTGGTGTGGCTCAGTGGTTTGGGCGTCATCCTGCAAACAGAAAGGTTGCTGGTTCAATTCCAGGTCAAGGCACATGCCTGGGTTGTAGGCCAAAACCCCGGCTGCGGGCATGCCGCTGATCGATGTTTCACACATCAATGTTTCTCTCTCTCTCTTCCCCTTTCTCTATAAATAAATAGAGTCTTTTAAAAAAAAATTTTTTTAAATAAAAAAATCTCACTAGAGCCTTAAAAGATGTAAATGGCCCAGGCTCGGCTTTCAGTCTCTGAGAGGTCCTGGGTCCGGTCCTGTGTTCTGAGAGGACAGGTCACACATTTGGGCATGTCTTGAACCAGGTAGAGACCAACCAAACTGTAGACAGGTCTATGTCTGTCCTGGAGGTTGAGGAACCACTAGGCCCTGACTTCTGGATGATACTCCCCTCCACAGGGACCAAGGGTGCTTCACACACAAACCCTGACCTTACACCTGCCAATCTGAGTGACCCCAGACTTCAAAGTTGGCTTAACGGAGGGTATTCAGGAGCGCCCAACATTTTGTCTCCTGAGACTAAGGCTTGGCAGTAGAACCTGTCTTCAATGACAGCTACTCTTATTGTGCTCCAGAAACTGCTGGCTAGAGAGGGCTCTCTGGTGCCCAGTGTCTTACACAGCAAGGCTTTCCAGTGACAGGCGGGCCTGGGATCCCAGTTTGGCTGCCAGAGGGAAAGGTGGTGAGTCACGGCCAGGCCAGGATCCCAGTGCCTCTTTCCGGGAATGGGAAGGGAAGGAAAGAGAGGAAACCAGAAGGCCTGGAGGCCTGCACGGGCGGGGTCAACCTTATCTTCCCAGGACCGCACGTGCTAGAGCTTCCTGCCCCAACTCTTGCAAAACCTTTTTTTTTCCAGCGCTGCTCACAAGAGGGGCACACAGGGCCTTGTGCAAGGGGTGGCTAGGGGCAGGAAGGGGGAGGGGAAGGGGTGGGAGAGTTGTAGCTGAGGCCAGGAGGGAACAAGGGATAGCAGATTCAGGTTTTAGGCCCTGTGTCACTTCTGATTGGCCTCTTGCTACACAATGCCCTGGCATTCAGCATTCCTAGCTTTTTTTTTTTTTTTTTTTTTTTTTGGTCCCCTTTTGAAGAGAGGGAGAGAAACAGCAATTGGTTGCCTCTCACATACAAACTGCTTACCTGCAGCCCAGGTATGTGCCCTGACCAGGAATCGAACCTGCAACCTTGCTGTTTAAAGGACAATGTCCAACCCACTGAACAGGGCTTAGCATTCCCAGCTTTAAAATGGGTGTTACAGTCACAGTTTTGAGGTTTCAGTGACATCATTTCTGATGCCATTCACTGCTCAAGCCTCAGGCCAAACCATTTCATGTCTACATGGAAAACTGTATCAGCCCCAGCTGGTTCATTCAAAAAATAGTTACAAAGCTTCCTCCATGTGTTAGGAACCAAAGAGGCTGCAGAAGACAATTTAGATAAAAATGTTGCCCTCCTGGAACTTACATTCTAGTGGAAAATAGTAAATAAAGATGATATGTATGATATGTATGATCAGAGGCATATTTACCTGAAATTACTGAAGCTTAGACTTCAGGTCTTCTTATCTGGAAAGAGCCCTAACAATGTATATATGGGTTTTTGGTGTGTTCATGTAAAATTTGCAAAATGCTGTGCCTACATTTCAAAAATCTGGGCTCTAAGAACCTAGGTTCTTCACTTTATATACAGAGTGGGGTACAGCGGAATCCAAGCTTGAAGGCAAGACTGCAGGAAGCAGAAGCAAAGTCATGTCTAAGGCTGCTGTTCCGTTCCTCAGCTTGAGACCCCGATCTTTGAGAGGCAGGGAGAGCTGGGTACACCGCTGAGCTCACTAGCGCACCAGCAAACGTGGGCGCCATGCCCTCTTTGGCCTTCCTCAGCCACGGGCACCCCCTCCTGGGAAGAGAGCTCTATCGCAGGCGAGAAGTGAGGCCCGGGTCCTGCAAGCAGCGAAAGGTGGTGCCTTGGCGTCCTCTAGCGGAATATTTAGGAGCTGCACCCAGAACTATGAACATTGAAAGAGTATCTGTCTGGTTATGTGCATGTGTGTATGTGTACGTGTACACAACAGGCGACGAAATCTCCACTCTCAGCTTTGTCCTGATCAGGGCCTTAGCTACTCTTTTTCCCACGCTTTCGTCCTCTTTCTTCTTCATTGCAATGTGGCCGTCCCCTCTGAGAACGCATTACCTCACCTATAAAAGAAGATGATCTGGGGCAAATATTTGAATTCTTTTTTTCAACTTGTGAGATGCATTATATACATAAAAGTGTAGATATTACTAATGTGTATAGTTTAAGGATAACAATAAAGTGAACACTTAACCACCAGCCACCCTGCTTAAGGAATAGAACATTAGTTCTTTTGAAGCCCTATGTGGCCCTCCAGACATCTCTGCAAGACATCTCCACTATTCAACTTTGTGTCAATCAATAACTTGTTCTTCTTTTATTTTTTCCACATATGTACCAGTATGCATCCTTAAGTACATTATTGCTTAATTTTACCTGATTTTGCCTTTTACATATATAGAATCATACTGTGTGTAATTTTCTGTCACTTGCTTTTCTCATGCATACAAATTACATGAAAAACATCTATACTGATGTGTAGCCTTAATTCACCCATTTCCACTGCTGCACAGTATTCTGCAATGTAATTTATTTACCAAACCATGGATCTTTGGGTTGTTTCATGGTTTTTACTTTTATCAACGGTGATGCTCCAAATGTCATACGTGTGTCTTAGAGAATGAGTGTGAGAAGGAATACAATGGTTGCAACACAGGGCATGTACAATTTAAATGTTACTAGGTGGGACTGGAGTCTATTTTGATTAAACAGAAGAGAAAGAACTGCAGGGGGGTCCCTTACATACCCCTTAACCCAGCACACTCATTGCAGAGATACAGAAAGGAAAATCCAGACAGGTTAAGTGACGCCCAGAGACCCTCAGCCTGGGCCTTCTGGGCTACGTTCATAGCATGGGAAGTAATTTGGGGGTGGGAAATGAGAACATTCCTTCCCATTGTGAGATTAACGAGACTATTTTACCTTTAAAATTATCTTCAAGGCTGGTTTTAGAATTCTGGACTAAGTAGAAATACAAAAAACAACTACATACTTAAGGAAAAACTCTTGAAAGCAAATAATGGAGAGAAGATTGGGATGAAAAGTAAAAATTTGAAGAACAACCAGTAGAACAGTGGGGAGATCCTTCCTTTCAAAAAAAGATTTTATTTATTTATTTTTAGAGAGAGGGGAAGGGAGGGAGAAACATAGGTGTGTGAGAAATATCTATCGGTTGCCTCTCCCACATCTCCAACCAGAGACAGAGCCGCAACCCAGGCATGTGCCCTGCCCTTCGCTTTGCAGGACTATGTTCAACCAACTGAGCCACACTAGTCAGGAGCAATGGGGAGTTTCCTGGTATCATTTCTTCTTGTATCTTCTTGCTTTGACTTTGAAATAGGAAACTGTGCAGTTGACATAGCAGCAAAAACCCCAATAGAAAAGCCTAACATTCTGACCAGAAAACCAGGTAAAGGACCCCCATGAGCTGGAGAGTCTGAGGAGAATCCTTGTTATTTTATTTAACCTTTGTTTTCTAGAGAACAGAGAAAAGGAGTTCATGTAATAGGAATAGTATGAGAATCCTCCAAACCCTCATTTTTCTTTCTCCTCTGGGTGCTTTGCCCTGAAGCAGACCCAGTGGTGAGGAATTGTGAGGCAGTGCTGGCAGTTAAAACTCTGAGAGAATGTCATACGCATATTTCTGACCAAAGGGCCTGGAAAAGGGGACCCCGGGAGCTAGAGGATGTAGAGAAAATCCTGCAAAGGAGAAAGTGAATAAAGGAGACCCTCTAATTCTGTGTGTGAACCAACACAAGTCCTGGGCTCATCCCCAAGCTGTGCTGGGTGGAATACACCCCAAGAAGAATGACAAAGACTTTGAAAAGCACTGAACTACCATTTTAAATCACTGGCTCAGTCTAAGGCTAATCCCAGCACCAGGCAGACCCAAACAGCAGCGCAAAGCTTTGAAAGTAAAATGGATGTTAGAATCATTGCCCACACAAAATGACATAGAACATACGGTCCGAACCTAACCACGTTTGCCTGCCATTAAAAAAAAAAAAAAAACCTAACCCTGACTGAAGTGGCTCAGTTGATTGGACATCGTTTTGAAAAGCAAAGAGTTGTAGGTTCAATTCCTGGTCGGGGCACATGCCTGGGTTGTGGGTTAAATCCCTGATTTAGGAGACTATGGGAGGCAGCCAATTGATGATTCTCTCTCACATTGGTATTTTTCTCTCCCTTCCTCTCTCTCTAAAAGCAATGAAAAGAAAATGTCCTAGAGTGAGGGGAGCAATTAATGTTTCTCTCACATGATACTTCTCTCCCTCCCTTTCTCCCTCCCTTCTCCTCTTTCAAAAAATAAATAAATAAAATCTTGTTAAAAATTCTATTGGGGTGGTGAACACACAATGCAATCTACCAATGATGTACTGTGGAATATACACCTGAAACCCATATAATTTTATTAACCAATGTTGCCCCAATAAATTCAATAAATTTTTTTAAAAATCCTACAGAGGCCTTTAACAGTACCCAGAGTCTCACAATATAATATTTAAAATATCCAGTATACAAAAATAAATAAATAAAATGTCCAGAATACAATGCAAAGTTACTCAGTAAGGAACATCCAAAAAATTCTCAAAGAAAATCAATAGGCGCCAGCCCTGAAAAGACCCAGATGTTGGAACTGTCAGACCAAGACTTCAAAGTATCTATTATAGCCATTCTCCATCAGGGGAAGATAAACACTTTAGACATGAATGGAAAAACAGACGTTCTGAGCAGAAAAATAGAAATTAGTTTTTAAAAGAGCGAATAAAATGGAGAAGTGTTGGCCAAAAGGTACAAAGTCTCAGTAATACAAGACAAGTAAGTTCTGGGCATTGACTGGACAACAGAAAGCCTGTAGGTAATACTGTGCTGTATACTCAAAAACTTGCTGAGAGATGTGAAGGGGTCTCACCACAAAAGGGAAATCAATATTAAAAGCAGGGTGGGGTGGGAGAAAACTTTTGGAGGTGATGGAGAAAGTTATGGCCTTGATCGTGATGAGGGTTTCATGAGTGTATACTTATCTCCAAATTCATCAAGATGTATGTAATAAATACTTATTGCTTTGTGTATGTCCATTATAACTTAATAGAATGACTCTTAAAAAAACAGTTATATTAAGAAAAAAAATCCAAGTATCTAGATGAACATTTAAAAAGAACTACAATAACTCAAATCTTACAAATTCACTGGAGCCCTGGTCAGTGTGGCTCAGTTGATTGGAGCATCCCCATAAACTAAAAGGCCATGGGTTTGATTCCCTGTCAGGGCACATGGATAGGTTTCGGGTTTGGTCCTCCGTCTGGATGCATACAAGAGGCAACCAAGTGATGTTCTTTTCTCCTCCTCTCTCCCTTCCTTCCCCCCTCTCTCTCTTCCTTCCCTTTCCTCTAAAATCAATAAGCATGTCCTTGGGTAAGGATGAAAAAAAGGAAAAAGATCGTTGGGTGGTCTCAGTCTCAGAGGGGAGGAGACAAAGGAAACCTGAAGTTAGACCAACAGAAGTGATCCAGTCTAAAGAACAGAGAAGAAAATATTTTTCAAATTGAACAGAGACTCAGGGACATAATGGGTCGATATTAAAGTATTTAATATTCATAGGAGTTCCTTATTGGTGCAGAAAACAAATTTTAACGACTGAAAAATTTCCCCAAATTTGTTGAAAAACACAAATTAACAGATTTACAAAGCTCAGAGAACTCCAAGTAGGTTAAACTCAAAAGGAACCATACCCAGACACCTCATAATCAACCTGCTAAAACCAACAAGACAAAACATTTTGAAAGCAGCCAGAAAAATAAAAATAAAAATAAAAATGAAACTTTACAAGTAGGCTGCAGATTTTTCATCAGCCACCATGGAGGCCAGAACATAGTGGAATAGCATCTTTAAAGTGATGAAAATTGCCCTGGCTGCTGTGGCTCGGTGGATTGAGTGCCGGCTGGCTTTCGAATCAAAGGGTTTATGGTTTGATTCCCAGTCAGGGCGCATGCCTGGGTTGTGGGCCAGGTCTCCAACTGGGGATGTGCAAGAGACAACCACACATTGATGTTTCTCTCCCTCTTTTTCTTCCTCCCTTCCCCTCGCTCTAAAAATAAATAAATATTTTGTAAATGGTGAAAGAAAAAGAACTGTCAATTCAGAATATCTATCAAAAATATCCTTCAGAAATTAAAACAAAATAAAGGCATCATCAATGAAGGAAACTAAGAATTTACCATCGGTGAGCTTGCTCTAAAAGAATGCTAAAAAAAGTTCTTCAGGTTAATGGGATATTATTCCAGAGAGAAATTTGGTACACATTTTTTAAAGTATTTTATTTATTTTTAGAGAGAGGAGAAGGGAGGGAGAAAGAGAAAAACATCATCAATCAGCCCTGACTGGGAATCAAAATGGCAACCTTTAGGTTCACAGGCTGGTGCTAAATCCACTGAGCCACACCAGCCAGGGCTGGAATACATTTTTTTCAAGTGTACATGAGACATTCACCAAAATAGAGAAATTAAATATTGAACAAATGTTTGAAATTTAAATTATATAAAATACATTTTCTGATTGTAGTAGAGTTAAATTAGAAATCAAGAGCTGAAAGATATCTGGACAATCCCAAATGTTTGAAAACTAAACAACTCTTCTAAATAGCCCATGGGTCAGAGAAGAAGTCTCAAAAGAAATTAGAAAACATTTTGACTGAATTAAAATGAAAATACAATACATCAGAATTGTGAGATGTTGCTACAACAGATCTGAGTGAACTTTATATAATTCAATGCTTATTAGATAAGAAGAAATGTTTCAAATCAATAATGTAAGCTTCTACTTTCAGAAACAAGAAAAAACAGAAGCAAATTAAGCTCAAACCAAGTAGAAATAAATAAAGAGCAGAAATCAATGATATGGACACAGAAAAACAATGAAACCAAGCATCATTCTCTGAAAACATTGTAAATGTTTTTCAGAGATAGTCAGAGATAGAAAATGTAATAACATCTCAGGTTTATACACATAAGCAAAGGAGCTGAAGATCATCCCACAAGTGGATATTTAATCCTTAGTCAAGAGAAGCTTGAAGCCTATGCTGCTGGAGTAACCTACAGGTTTGTTTGGACCATACTCTCACCCTGACAAACAGAAGATCTGGACAGAAAACTGTCTTTTCACACACAAAACTGGATTAATTAATTATTCTTAGAACTATACCCCAGCTAAGAAAAAGAAAAAAATCTGTCTTGAAAAATTCAAGAATCTGGGCTAATAAACATAAAAAGAAAATTTTAATATAGTAAACAAGTTTAGTAAACGCCATGTGTATATTCTTTTGTTCATGAAGACATGATACATTAAGAAAATTGTGTTTTTTTAAAAAAAAGACAAAAGACAAAAACAGTAAAAGTCCTAGAAAGAGGCTTGACAAGGGAAAACAGAAAACCACCCAAGTTCTGTCCCTTTCTATGAGAAGCGGCTCGCAGCGTAAATCAGGAACACCCCTCCAACACACAAGAGCGCTGCTGTTCGCCTTGCAAGCAGAACATACGACATATGCCTTAGTTACTGAACTTGAATGTTAAGCATAATCACTGCAGAGCACATATGGAGTGGTTACTTCAATATCTACCTGGTCCAGTTTAAAATATTTGTTTATAGATTCAGTTTGTATACATTTCATAGGTATATTGAACAATAAACCATCTATTGTCCCATTACTTTTAAAATGGCAGTTACTATAGCTCATACAAACCATTAACATTATACAGAGCTCTCTTGAAAGAAATTCTCAGATGATGATATATTAAGGAGAAATCCTGAAAGTTAAACAAACGTAGTTCTTTTTTTACTAAAATGGTGGGATCAAGTTGCATGTCAATTCTGAAGAACAACTTCACTTGTTTCCCCATAAGACAATGCCAAATTTTTCTGGACTGTTATAATTTAAAAACTAAGACGATAAAAAAATAAAATATACACCTTAAGATGCTATAAAACTTGAAATAATGCCAGGCTTATGGAGTGGAAAATAAGAGTTCTGATTCTGTCCCCCCAACAAGAAATTGTAACAGGTTCTAAGGGAAAAACAAACAAAACCAACCAGAACTCCGAATATGGATAGCACCACACAGACTCTATAGCACAGGATACCACACACAAGAATGAGTCACACATCAGAAATATCATGAGAGGAACTCACTGGGGACTTAATACTTCTAGCAACAGAGCTCCTAGGTCAAAAAATGTTGAAAGCTTGTTATATCAACAAGGGCCAAAAAAATAGGGAGGAAAGGCTGCATACATGGGTCTATTACAGACATGTTTATTCAGCAGCATAAAAATAATACCCTCCACAGAGACCCCCAAATGGGGCAAAATGTATTTTTCACTACTAAGTCCGGAAAAGACTGAGTGGAACAAATTCACTTGTAACTATAGCATCCCACATATTTGAATGACAACTATGTCCAATCAGGTTGCTATATGTGAAAACATTAGGAATACACAGAATAACAATAAAAATGATTTTTAAAAAGAATACATATGAGTAAAGGAAAATAGAAACAAAAGTCTAAATTACAATCCTTAAAAACTGGAAAAAAAGTGTTTTAAAGCCAGACAGGTATGATTCTGATTATTATGTATGACATAATTTAGAGAAAGAAATCTTCATTTTGTTCAGTACTTAGGCTTGATGTCATCATAGAAAAAACAGCGATAATTCAATGATGGTGTCACACATCTAACTAATGTGTGACTTTTCACCTTATAAAAAGGGGTAATTTGGGCACAGATACTCATAGAGGGAGGCATTGTTAAGAGACATAAGAAGAAGACAGCCGTTTATAAGCCAAGGAGGGAGGCCTGAAAGAGATTTTTCCTCACAGGCCCCAGAAGGAAGCAAACCTACAGACACCTTGATTTTAGACTTCTAACTTCCAGGACTGTGAGACAACACATTTCCACACAGGTTGTGCCGCACTGTATTACAGTGGCCCTAGCAAACTCATATAAATAAGGGATGAATTTAGCAGAGTCATAGAATATAAGGTCAATATATAAAAATCAATTGTTTTGATATACTAACAATGAACAACTGGAAATTGATATTTATTAAAGTGCTATTTACAACAGCACCAATAAAAAACAATGAGATATCAGTCTAACAGCCTGTCTTAGTTCGTTTGTACTGCTATACCAAAACACCATACGTTGAATGGCTTATATACAACAGAAATTAATTTCTCGAAGTTCTGGAGGCTGGAAGTCCAAGATCAAGGTGCTAGAAGATTCCACGTATCTTCTGGGTCATAGACAGCCATCTTCTCGATGTAACCTCACATGGCAGAAGACATCAGGGACCTCTCTGAGGTGTCTTTTATAAGGGTTCTTATCCCATGCATGAGGGCTCCGCCTCATGACCTAAGCACCTCCCAAAGGCCTCACCTCATGATACCATCACACTGGAATGAGGTTCGACATATGAATTTTGAGGAGACACAGACCTTCAGGCCATTGCACAGCCAGATCTCACTTCGTCCAGTCTGGAAGTGGAGGGACCTGAGTGAGTAGTCTCGGGGTGCAGAGCATGCAAGACAAGAAGGTTGTAAATTTCCATACGCGTAATGTTGGAAAATTAAAAGTGTTGGGAAGAACATAAATCTAGCCTGATTAGGAAAGGCGCTTTCCAAAGGGGTCAGGGAAAGACTCCCTGGGGATATAGTTGAGCTGAAATTTGAAGGACAGTGGTGGGGTTTGTGTATTAATACCCAACACTCTCCTTCTTGCCCAAGTTCTGAAACAACTGAGTCAAATGAGGAGTCAGGCATATTGAAATCAAAATAACATTTGAGCACTGACTGATGTGGCTCAGTGGATTGGGCATCATCTGCAAACCAAATGGTTGCCAGTTCAATTCCAGGTCAGGGTATATGCCTGGATTGTGGGCATGTTAGAAGTAACTAATTGGTGTTTCTCTCGCTCTCTTTCTCCCTCCCTTCCCCTCTCTCTAAAATAATGCATAAATGAACTCCTTAAAAAAAAAAACCCAAACACATTTGATTGCTGTTCCAGTTACTATTGCTGCATAACAAACCACCTGAAATCTTAGTGTCTAAAACAACTATCTGATGCTAAGGATTCTGTGGGTCAGGAATTCAGAAAGGGCATGGCAGGGGTGACTTGTCTCTGTTTCGTGATGTCTGGGTCCTCAGCTGGGAAGACCTGATGGCTGAGGAGGACTTGATGACTAGAGGCTGGGATCGTCTGGAGACAGGCTTGTCTAGAGGTTCAGGCCGGTGATAGGCTGGCACTGCAGCTGGGCTGGCAGCCAGGCACGACGCCGACATAGGACCTCTCCACATGGGCTAGTTTGGCTTCCTCATAGCACGGTGACTGGGTTCCAAGAATGTCCCAAGAAAGTATATAGCATTTTTATGATCTAGCTTTGGAGGTCACATAGCATCACTTTTGTCATGTTCTAATCAGACTAGATTTATTTTCTTCCCAGCAAAGTTCCATCAGGGTTCAAGGAGTGGGGTCATAGATCCCACTCCTTGATGGCGTGAGTATCAAGGTCACCGTGTAAGAAGAGCCTGTGGAGTTGGAGATACTGTTGAAGCCACAGTTACTGATAAACTTCCTGGGCCACAGCGAAGAGATATGGCTCCCGGCTGAGCCAGTTGTGTCCTCGAGAATGGCCCCGGACTAGGGGCTTGGCCAGCATTCCTCACACCTTCCCTGTGCACCCCCGGTTTGGCCTGTGGTGCAGAAAGTTCCGGAAGACCTGGAGCAGAAGCTGCAGACCATTCCGGGTGAGTGAGGAGCCTAGCGTGTTACCTGAAGGGACCTGTGCCTACCCGAGAAGTGATTGGACCTGCATTCCCCGGGATCCCACCCCTTCAGCCCTTTGCCAAGGTGCGCTATTCCCTGGAGCTGAGGCGGCGGGTTGGAGCGGAACGTTGACTGGATTGGCCTTATACAGACGGGGAAACCGAGGCCATGGGGGACGCGGGGGTGGCGGATTAAAACCAGAAGAGGACAGATAGATCTGGGAATAGAATCCTAGATGTCCGCCTCCCAGGCACCCAGCTTCGGAGACCCTGATATTAGCTACGGGGTCGTCTGCATGTCCTTTGTATACATCCGCCCAGGTGCAAGGGCGGTGACGAGGACCCAGGTCCCCGGATCGCAGCGAGTTCTGACGAATCCCTCACCCCACAGACCTCCCCACTCGTGGCAGGTTCGCATCCCCGCCCGGCCGCTCCGTGCCCTTCCCGCGGTCAGAGCGTGAGGGCCACACGGTCTTGCCCCGCCTGGGGGACGCCTTCTCCTGCTTCGCCACGGTGGTCGCCTTCACGCCGGGACCCCCGTCTGCACCCTCACGGACCCCGCGGTGAGCGGGCCGCCGAGGGCGGGCCCGGGCGACGGGCGGGGAGGGGCCTGGGTGACGGGTCGGGCGAAGCTGAAGCCGGCGAGAGCCCGAGAGGAGCGAAGGCCCGGGCCGGACCTCGGGGTCGGACCTGCGGCCGCGGGGCTAGTGTGACGAGCCAAGTGGGCGCGGCCGGGGCGTGACCTGGCGGGCTGGAGCCGGCCCGGGTGACCGCGCGGGCCGGACTAGGGGGCAGAGGCGGACGCCGTGCGGGGACGGGGCAGGGGTGACCGAGAGCTCAAGGCCGGGGCCCGAGCCCCGGTTTAGCGCGGCTTTCGAAGGCGGGGCCGGAGTGACGGACAGGGCAAGGCGCGATCCCGGGCTGGGCGACTGAGGAGGGACCTTCCAGGGTGGGGGCGAGGCCCGCGGTCGGGGGTGCAGGGCAGGGAAAAGCGGCAGGACAGGGGTGGGGCTGGCGAAGGGAGGGCGCCGGCTACTACGTGCAGCCCGGGGGGACGCGGGACCGATGGCTCTCCGAGGGGTCGCCGAGGGATGCCTAGAAGCCCGAGGCCGGGGAAGGAAGGGACGCGGCACGGAGATGACGTCGTGTGAGTGACCAGGCAGGTGACAGGACCTAAAATCAGGGCCTCTTGGAGTTAGGACGAAGGACGCCTTGAGGGCGGGATAAGGGGCCCCGGGTGACAGCCAGAGGGGCTCGGCCCCAAACAAAGCCCTTGCGGCTCTGCAAGGAATTCCGCTTCCGGCGGGACACCCCGAACTTCGCGAATTTCGTGCCCCAAGTGAGGGAACGGTCACTCTTGCAGCCCAGGACGCCACCAGCGGGGCACCTTCTTTAGCCGCGCCCCCTCTGTCCTCTGTCCTGGGGCCGAGGCGGTGCGGAGAGATCAGACCTGTCTGAAGGAGGTTTCCGCCTTCCAGGCCCCCGGGTCTAGCGCAGTCACAGCGATGTCCAGCCCAGCGGGTCCACCGGCCCCTGATCCCGCTACCGGCTTGTTCCCGCGGCCTGGAAACCTGCCATTTGAGGTTGTCCTCGTGGCCGCCCTGGTTCTGCGTCGGTTCTGACCCAGCCCGCCTGTCCACAGCTGCAGAAGCGCTTTCTAAACTCGCCCCTGGAGCTGCGGGTCGTCGCGCGACGTCCCCAGAGCCCGCGCTGCCGCCTGGGCTCCCTCGTGCTGGCTCGGCCTGCCGCCCAGCCGGCTACAGCGCTCCGGGGCCGCAGCGCGCCCGGCCAGATCCGCGCGTCCCCTGGAATTCCTGCCAGCGAGCGGCCCGGGCCTGGCGCTCGGGCCTGGCCACGCCCCCTCTGACCACTGGCCGCGCCCCCACCCCAATGATCCCACCCTCTTAGTGCCTCCTTTCCCGGCTGCACCCTGCCCGCGCCCTTCACACAGCAGTCCTCACCCCGAGGATGTCTCGCCCACTCCTACCTTTCCTTTCCCCTCTATACTAGATGGACAACCCTCCATCTCTGGCCCCTCCCCTGCACTTTTATCGGCCCCGCTCCTCCGTCCCAGGCCCCCTCTCCAAATTCATCCGGCTCTCGAGGCTCCGGAGAGGCTGCCGGTAAAGGTCCGCGACGCTTTGTCGTTCACCTCTTCTACTTTCGCCTTCGGGTTTGCCTGAGGTCTAGGTCTTTCTCAGTGTCCGCTCCGGACTGCGTGAAGCCCGAGTGGGGGCAGGGGCGGGAGAGCCGGACCGGCTGGACGCTAAGGCCGTAGCTGAGGTTTTTATGTCTGGGCAGTATCTCGGGGAGTCCCTGGATCTGATCAAGTGAGTGAGAGCTGGAGGGTCGGAGCGCCAGGGCCAGCGGGAAAGGGACAGATTCCTGTCAACTACTGTCCTTGCAATGTCACTGTGCATGCACATTCACTGCAATCTCAGCTATAGCGGTGAGTGGGCTGCGATGCCCCGTCCGGAGCCCCCTCCCCTCTGTGCCCACTAAGGTTCCCGGAAGACTCCCACTCCTGGCCCCAGAACCTCTGAGAGTCCTGCCTTATGTGAGAGTCTGACATGCCCTGGCCCAGGACGTCCCGGCGCTGCTCCACATCACCCAACAGGCGGTTGTTCTGCCTACATCACCCTTGAGCCACCCAGGCCTGTCTCCATCTCCCTCAGCCCATGGGGACAGCTTCCCCAACAGATGTTCCGTATTACAGCATCACCCCACAGCTGCGGTCTGGAGCGCCTGGCGTTCCCACAGAGGCAAGGGTGGGAAAGGGCAGGACAGAACAGAGGATCTCAGTCCCCAAAGGCCTTCCCTTGGGAGGCACCCGCCTGACCTTTGAAAATTCTGCCAAGATTCAAGGCCCAGGTTGCCTGAAGAAGGGTCTTCCCTTGTCTTCTGCCCACGGGGCTACTCTTCCGGACACTCTGGTCAGCCTTCAAGAGATGGGGTGATCCTCTTGGGGTTTCTCATCTCTGGAATTGCTGTGGGCAAGGGGGAGGCGCGGCTCCCAGGAGTAACCATGGCTAGTCCTGGGAGCTGGGAGTCTTTCTGAGATTCAAGAAACTCCTACACTGTCTTCCCATGGCCTCGTGTCTGTTGCTGCTACAGTTCGGAATGGAGGTGGCATCCATTCTGCCCACTCTAGGGTTTCTCTATCCCCTCCCCCTGGATACCTGCTCTTCTAGGTTCATCTGCCCCCTGAGGAATAAGCCACTGGCTGGAGCGGGTCCCTATGGCCTCCCTGGGCTACAGAAACCCTGATGGATGGGTAGGCACTGGGTGCACCTCATGAGCCCAGAGCTGGGAGAACTAGGAATCCCTGGTCCCAGGTCACAGCAGAGACCCACAGCTTTCAAGCCAACAATGCACCATCAGCATCCTAACAGTCCCAGGCCATGGTTATGGAACTCATGCTGCTCCATTTAACCACATAACTCCCCTACTGACCTTGATGACCTTCCTTCTTTAAAATAAAATCCAAGATCCACTCCATGGCCTGTGATTACCTGCTTGGTGGTCCAATCTCACTCCGACTCTCCCCTTTGCCCATTACACGCTGGCCGAGGTCACCTTTCTCTATTCTTTGAACACACCTGTGTTTTTCTGCCCCTGAGCCTTTGCACAAGCCTTTTTCTGTTTGGAAGTGGATTGTAAGCCCTGTAAGGGCAGAGATTGTGTTTGGTTTTGTTTGATTCCATATCTTACCTGGTAAACAATAGATACTCGATAAATGCCAGCCGTAATAGGTCTTAATAAATAATTCTTGAATTAATGTGCTTGATGTTTTTCTATTGACTTAATCTTTACAACAACTATGTGAGGTAGGAGCTATCATTAAACTCTTTTTATATTGAAGAAAAGGAAACAGGAACTCAGAGAAGTTAGGCCATTTGTTGAAGGCCACATATCTATGATTTGAACCCAAGAGGGGGCTTTTTTCACCTCTCACTGGGTGTGGGGGTGTGGCTGTGAGGTAGCAGCCACAGGCCAGCTTCCAGGTCCAAGGTGCTTGTGGGCTCCAGGGAGCAGGAGGCATTGGGTCTGAGCTGGAAAGCTGGCGTTAGACTTGGATCTGGAAAGGCCCTAAAAGAGCATTGCAGGTGGAAGGAACAGCAGTGCGCAGAGGTGTGGAGGCAGGGAGATCTCGATCTTGGAACTACCCAAGTGGACGCGGGCCGCCAGGGCGCAGTCGGCTGGGGGTCTCCATAGGCGGGACCCCCATAGGTAGCGAGTCACTCCGCAGTCCCCCTCTCCAGGCTATGGCTAGGAGCCTTCAGGGAGGGGAGCTGGGCACTCCCACGCCCCTCTGGGGCAGGACTTTCCCACGAAGGGGCGGCGTTTGGAAAGGCCTGGGGTGGGTCCGGGGGCGGGCGCCAAAGCTCCAGTCCCTCTGCAGCCCCATTCTCAGTTACTCGCTCTGCCGACCCGGGTCTCGCTCTCCCAGCAGCAGAGCTTCGAGGTAAGTGGTTGGGAGAACCCCCTCTTCCCAAGTCCGGGAGAGTGGAGAATGCGGCTTGGACTCCAGCCCGGAGTGGTCCGTGCCATGGAGGAGGGGGATGGGGCTCCTGGCAGCTCAGAGTAGAGGACACCTGGGGAATTATTCTCTGTCCACATGTGGGGTGCCATCTCTTCCCCCAAAAGCAGATTACTCTTTCCCTCTCCCCATACGTGGGGCTCTCCCACCCATTTATCATTGATGGGGGGCCCTGCCTTCTCAGACTCGGGGGGGGGCCCTCCCACTTACCGCCTTGGTACCCTTCCCTAATTACTACTGAGTGTCCCCTCCCCAGATGTGAAGTGCACATTCTCTTTCCAGAAGTGGGGTACCCCTTTCCTTTTTCCAGGCTTGTGCTCCTCTTCTTCCTTCTGACCCAGTTTGGTCCTTGGCCTCCTCTAAAGTCGCTCTCCTCCCCACTCCCATCATGGGATGTCAGTCCCTGAGACTCCCCATCCCCTAGGGGGTTGGGCTCATCCTTCCTCCTCTCGAGCAAGATCCAGCAGAGCAGGCTCTCGGTGCACGTAGGCAGCCAATTAGGGGGGGAGGGGTGGGGGCCAGAGCGTCTGGCAGAGACCCGTGGCAGATGGCCCTCCAGGGAAGCCGGTTAGCTGCAGGACCTGCTTCCTCCCTCCGCGGCGGCCCACCCCATTTCCTGGGGGCGGGGGTGGGCGGTGGGGAGGGGGCAAACAACTCAGGCTGAGCTGGGGCAGGAAGCAGGACTCAGGCTCCCAGCTCCAAACTACTCAGGCCCTGCCTTAGAAATTAGGCCTCCTCAGGCCCCGGCTGGGTAGGTCAGTTGGTTGAAGTATCTTCCCAAAACACAGAGCACACACAAGAATCAACCGATGAATGCATAAATAAGTGGAACAAATAGATGTTTCTCTCTCACTCTAAAAACAAACAAACAAGCAGTAAATATTTAAAAATTTAAATAAAAAAAAAATTAGACCTCTGCTCTCTTCTCAGAGGGTGAATTGAAGTCCTAGGAGGGAGCTCCTAATGTCTAGGACCCCAATCTACCCCTGCAGGGATATGAGACACAATTAGACTGGTCAGGGGCCTGAGGATGACCTTGAAATCCTGAAACCTTGCCACCACCACACCTATGAAAATAGTTTCTCTGTCTGCGTCCTAAGGGGTAGGGCCAGAGGGCAGTGTGGGAGCTCATTCACATACAACCCGCAGATGTTCTTCAAAGCTGCCTGGAGCTCGGCACTGAGGAAACGAGGGCTTGGAATGCGACGGATACACAGCCCAGGAGACACCGGTAAGGCCTGGACAACCTCCTCCCTCGCCCAACTCCAAGGCAAGGGCAGGAGTTCTGTCTGCAGGCTGCCCCTCGTCCCTTCCATGCTGCCCCTGGCCGACCCCAAGCCATTTCCCACAATCCCACTCCTGGTCCAGGAAACGGAGCTCAAAGGGCAAGCAAACAGCAGCCCCCCCCTGCATTCCAAGCTTCCTCAGGGCCTGACTCCTAAACTTTAGGTCCCTAAAGCCTTTGTGTCCTGAGGTATAGATGCCGACAAAACCTGGGACCTCTTTTCTAGGCCCTGGTGTCAATGCTAGTCAGAGGAAAGAGGCCTGAAGCAGGGGAGACCACAGCCAGACAGCAGAAGGGCTTTTCTGATCGATCGATTGATTGATCGATTGACTGATTTAGAAATAGCATTTATTGGGCCCTTACTAGGCACCTCAAGCCAAGATAAATATTTGATACAGACTAACACATTCAGACTTCACAACAACCAGGAGGCTATGTTATTATCTCCATTTCTCAGAAGAACAAACTGTGGCCTAGAGATCTAGGTATTCAGAGAACCAGGACTCCTTGCCCAAAGCAGTTCCAATGCTGTCCTGGCAAGGTGGTTCCAATGCCTCCCTTGTGGGCATCTTTGGTGACGATAAACAGAAGCTTCATTGAGACTCTCCTAGTGCCCAGCCTTTTCTTTGGGCTCTTACACGGAGCCCTTGAGGGCTTAGCCATCAGAGAGAGCGCCCAGGAACGAAAGCCAGCAGTAAACCGACCTCTCCATCAGTCTAACTTACAGAGCATCAACTGCGTGGCAGCACATTGAAGCACAGGGAGGTAAAGGGGCTGGCCGGAGCCCGGTGGAGAGCAGCTGAGTTTCACACCCAGCTGACCCTGAAGCCGAGCCCTCGATCCCCTATCAAAGGCACATGGACACTGTTTTACAGTCTGCAGCGCAGTTTCCCTCCTGCTGGCTCGGGTTCATCTCACTGAGCCTTGACCCAACCGTCGCCTCTGCCTGACATGCCCTCTTTACTTCAGATCTCCCCAGAGAACAGAGGATTTGAAGCCAGGGGGCTGACTTGCAGCCCTGGCCCTGGTCCTTCTGGTTCTGTGAACTTCAGCAAGTCACTTGCAGCTCAGTTTCTTCATCTGTAAAGTGGAGATAACAGCATCCCCTGGCTTAGAGTGATGTAGAGTCAATGAGTCAACTCACCTGATGGCCTTAGACCTGGCGTACAGTGAGGGCTCAATACATGCAGCCCTCTCTGTTAATAGTCTGGTTAGTGCTGGAATGTCCCAGGGACAGCCTGACCTCAACCCCTTCCTTGTGCCCGCAGCTCACAGCAAGGGGAAGATGCCTCCCTACACCAATTACCACGCCCAGCGCTCCTACCCCATGCCAGATGAGCCCTTCTGCACCGAGCTCAATGCCGAGCAGCGGGCCCTGAAGGAAAAGGAGAAGGGCAGCTGGACCCAGCTGAGCCATGCCGAGAAAGTGGCCTGTAGGTCTCAGAGTGGGACTGGCTGGGGAGAGGAGGCTGGGGGTGGCTTTGCACGGAAGGGCCTGTAAGGGAGCAGTGGGAAGGGCGAACCCCCACCCAAAATGGCCAGAACCCCCCAAACATTTGAATGCATACCCAAGAGGGAAGTTCATTCATTTGTTTTTTTCTTTTATTCACTCAACTATTTGTACACAGCCTAATGCTAGACAATGCTGGGCACACAGGAGTGAGTCACCCAGGTGGTTCCTGCCATCAGGGTGCTCTCTGTCCAGTGGGGAAACTGACGCAAATCCAGGCAGCTGCAGTACGGGATATGTGGCTAGGGCGAGGCATGTCCAGGGGTTTGTGGGGACCCAAAGGAGACAGGGCTGGAATCCCGGAGGGCCAGCCAGGGGAAGGCACTTTCCAGCTAGGCTTGAATGGTGAGGAGGGGTGCTGCTAGGTAGCAGGAACAGCATGGGGAGGGACGCGGAAGGGCATGGAGGGTTCCGGCATCACTGACTGATGGGAAGGGACAGAGCAGAGAGAGGCAGGTGAGGAGGGTGGGGGAGCAGGGGGCACGTGTGACCCTGAGTTCTGCCCTCCAGAAGTGCCCTGGGCTGATTGTAACAGGTGGAGCTCTGTTACCAGTTTCTGGCCATGCTTTCCATACAGTAGATGCGCAATAAGAATTTGCTGGATGGACAGCATTTGCTGCAGGGAGGGGGAAGCTGTAGATCCCCTGGACCAAGAGTTGGCCCGGGGTCCTTGAAATGGCTGCACCTGAGGCCCTTCTCCACCCCTCTCGCCCCACCCGCCACCTGCCCCCAGTGTACCGGCTCCAGTTCCACGAGACCTTCGCGGAGATGAACCATCGCTCCAACGAGTGGAAGACCGTGATAGGCTGTGTGTTCTTCTTCTGTGGCTTCACAGCTCTGCTGATTTGGTGGCAGCGGGTCTATGGTGAGTGGCAACGTCTCGCCTGTCTGCCGCCCTGGGCCACATCCTTGTGGCTACAGCCACCAAGCTCTTATAAGGGAAGTATGCTGGCACTCACCTAAAGAGTTTTGAAAAGTTCCCCGAAGAGGTGTAGGAGGAAGGGCAGAGCAGAGCTGTCTGAGGGGGAGCGTAGGGGCTCTACCTCTCTGGGCCTCGATTCTCTCATCTATAAAATGGGGATAAGAGTGCCCATATCTCAGGGCTCTTGTGAAGTTTTAACAAGAAAGAGCTGCAGGCCAGTACCCGGCACATGATTATGGATGGTGTTGTTACTATGACTCAAGGTACATGGCCGGGGTGAGGTGTCCAAGGCTCTCTGAGGACCCAAAGGAGAGAAAGAAGGAATCCTAGAGGGCCATTGGGAGGAAGGCCCACTCCAGCAGGCTGCTATTAAGCATCAATTTTTCAATACATTGTTTCAGCTGCTGTAACAAAGAGTCCACAAAGTAGAAGAGCTTAAACAAGATAAAGCTCTCTCACAAAAATAGGCCAGGAGAAGTATAGGGACTCTAATGTCAGGCTTCTTCTGTCTTGCTGATCCTTAACAGGCAGCTTTCTTCTTGGCTTGCAAGATGGCTGCTCTGGCTCCAGTCATAAAGCCTACATTCCGGCAAAGAAGAGCGGAAGGGAGGATACACTCCTCTTCAAGGTCCTGAAGTTGCACGCACCACTTCTGCTCACATTCCATTGGTTAGACATGATCATATGATCATGTGTATCCACAAGGAAAGCTGGGAAGTGTAGTGTTTACCTGGGCCATCGCATACCCGATTAAGCATTTTTTACTGTAGAACAGAGATTTTTGACTGGTGTGTTGCAAGAGGTACACTGCTGTGCTGCAAGAATTTTTAAAACATGAAATACCTGACTATTTAGTCAGGAGCACTGACCTCTTCTCTTAAACTGTTGAGTTAAAAAAATGACAACAGCCAATATAACAATAGCCATGCAGGGTGAATGAATCAAAATTACACCTATTTTTGGGGGGGTCAGGTCAGCTGAAAACATAGTATATTTTTTGGTGTGCTGCAGAATTTTCGTAATTAGCTTATGTGTGCCATGAGATAAAAAATGTTGAAAAGCGCTACTATAGAAGGGTGGTTCTCAGTGTGGTTCCTGGCCCCACAGCTTCATTTGGGAACTTGTTAGAAACGCCAGCTCTCAGCCCCACTCTGGGTCTACTCAGCCAGACACTCTGAAGGTGGGGCCCGGCAGGCGCTGTTTTAATGGCCCTCAGGGTGATCCGGGTGCCCACTCAGGCCTGGAAAGCGCTGCCCGGAAGAGGGGAGAGGATATGGAAGAAGAGCTGGCAGTCTCCAGCTGAACTGACTTTACCTCTGGTGGCCTCACCTTGTTTTTTCTTCTGTAAAAGTATGATTGGAATTCCTTCCTACCTTGCATTGCATAAGAATGAAACAAGAAAGCCTTTGGGACAAATTCTAGTCTAGCCTGATATTTGGTACCAATAGATGCCCATAAAGATCCTTTCCTTCTTGCCCACCCACTGGGAAAGAGAGTGCCAGGGGCAGAGTTCAGGCTGCTGAGTCAGCCTCAGGGGCAGATAGACCAGGAAGTCAGGTGTGAGGGCTTTGGATGCCATGGTCCTCAGACCTTCCCTGCTCCACACGTGAAGGCATCTACAATGCCCCATGAGTGTTCCAGCCTTTGGGTTAAGTATTGTCCTCCCCAGGGTTTTAAAGTGAACACCCCTACCCTACCTCCTGCTCCCAACCCCCTTCAGGGAGTAAAAGAAACTATCTCATCTGGACTGTCCTCAATAACCGGAAACAAACTCAGTAATTATAATTATTGTAGCTACCATATATTAGGGACTTAATATCCATCCCACATTGTGCAAGTTGTTTTATAAATACTAACTCATTTAAGCCCCACAACCCTGGTGGACAGGACCTGGTTTTGACAGGTAGGGAAACTGAGGCTCAGAGAGATACAGTGACTTTTTCAAGGTCACACAGCAAGGGAGTGGTGGGTCCGGGATTTGGATCCAGACAGACTTCAAACCGGTGCTCCTATTACCTTTGGGTTGCACAGGAGGTGGGGAAACTGAGGCTCAGAGGAGGAAGGACTTTGGCCCAGTTCCCACAGTGCATGTAAGGCAGAGTTGAAATCAGAAGTCCATGGAGTGAAGCTTTAAGGAGGCTGGTGGGGGAGGGGACAGGCCAGGGGGAGGGGACTCCTCTGCACAGTGTATCCTAACTCTGTCACTGGGGACGCTGGCTCAGAGGCAGAGGGCGGGCCTGGTGGGGTCCTGAGCTGCTCAGTCCGCCGCCGTGCCTTTCCCGCAGTGTTTCCTGAGAAGCCTATCACCCTGACGGATGAGTGGAAGGCCCAGCAGCTCCAGCGCATCCTGGACATGAAGGGCAACCCTGTGCAAGGCCTGGCCTCCCGGTGGGACTATGAGAAGAAGGAGTGGAAGAAGTGACACCCCATGCTGCGCCCCTGGCAGCTCCACGCTGGCCCAGAGCCTATGGCACACCCTGACCCTCTCCTTCACTCCAATAAAGCTGGCCTGTTCTCTTCTGCCTTTAAACTCCACCTGAGTCTTTACCTGCTATAAAGCCTACACTATGCCTAAAATGAGGCAGTGTAGAAGGTGAGGGGCAAGAACAAGCCACTGTCCAGGGGCTCAGAGTGCAGCTTGTCCTGGAGGGCTTCCTGGTGGAGTGGGGGCCGAGGGCCGAGTCTTAGAGGGTAGGTGGGATCAGGGAAGGCAGGAAAGAGAAGGGAAAGCGTTCCAGGTGGAGGAGAGAAATAGCTTGAGTAAAGGCAAGGACACTCTTTTATTCAGTCCATTAACAAATACTTACTGAGTGTCTACTGTGCACCTGGTACTAATCCAGACCTTGGGGAAGCAGCGGTGAACAAGGCAGACAGTCTCTCGCTTCATGGAGGAGACACTGCTTTATAGGGGGAGATAAAAAGTGAGTAAGGAAGTGTAATATACAGTATGTGACATGGTAATAAGTGCTATGAAGAAACAAAACAAAGCAGGATAAAGGGACAGAGTTAAAGGGCGATTGGCGGTGGTGGGTGAAGGCCTCTTAGTGTTGCCGAACAGGCGCCGGCCCAGAGCAGATCTTCGGACTGGAGCGGGTCTGCCTCAGGCCATTCTGGGTGTGTGGGTTCCTGGCTTGGTGCAGGAGAGAGTTCCCAGCACGAGGCCAGGTGACTTTGAGAGGAAGTTTATGAAGGCTGGGGCAGTGAAACAAAGGGAAGACTTAGGGTAGGAGACAGGAGAGAGCCTCTGTGGTGCTCTGCTTTGGCTCCATAGAAACGTGATGGGAAAGGAGCGAGCCAGGGCGGGCCGCTGTCAGCTCCCTGGGAGGTCAGAGCAAAGGGGGCTCTGGAGACAGGATGGGGGGGGCAGCTGGGGCTGCCACGGCCCACTGCTCCCTCGGCCACAAGGCTCCGTGGGACCCTCGGGGTTTAGGAGGAAATAAGTTCATGCCCAAGGAGGGGCAGGGCGTCCTCTGGAGTGAGCCTGCGCTGAGCCTGTGTCCTGAGGGCTTTTTATCTTTTTTTTTTTCCCTCAGGATGACAATCTTAGGGGAGGGTTTCAGCAGAATATTCATCAGCTTTCCAGTGCATAGGGGGGTTTGGGAAGTATTCTTTGGTCCATTACACTGTTTTACTTTTATCTTGGTCTGTCTGGCTTTTAATGGGGTTTTTGTTATTTGTTCCCCTGACTTCATCTGTCCTTGGGCTTAGCTGGCACGAACGACATTAATTGGGTCTCTGTTCTCTATCTCCCACACCAGGGAGATGTAAGCTACGTATTGTTTAATTAGGCAGGAGAGGTATAAACCATTCACTCTCAAGTGTCCTTGGTTAGGGGAGATAAGTTCTTGCGGTACACCAGCTGGCCGTAAGTTGCTCAAACTGTTTGACCTTGTTTTCTTTTCACGTCTCAGTTTCCCCATTCCACTTGCCCAGGAATTTTCCTAGCTTTTTACTATCCTGCCTCATTAGGAGGTGGCATTTGAGAGGAGGTCTGAGCGAAAGGAGGAAACAAGCCTTGTATCAAAAACAGCCGCGAATATCAAGACCCTGCGGTAGGATTCTGG
The DNA here is from genome assembly GCF_021234165.1 of Pteronotus mesoamericanus. NCBI lineage: Eukaryota > Metazoa > Chordata > Mammalia > Chiroptera > Mormoopidae > Pteronotus > Pteronotus mesoamericanus. Next base: position 20,454,678 of record NW_026555105.1, on the reverse strand, counting down.
TTGGTACGTAGGTCAGAACTTCAAGGAGGCCACGCACAGTGACTGGAAGAGAAGGACTTGCAGCGTAGCAGGAAGGTGTGTGTTGTGGGGGAAGGCTGGTCTTGAGACAGAAAGCGGATTATATAAAGCCTCACGCGATTTTATTCTAGGTGTGACAGGGAGTTGCATCGGTCTCATCCTCCGAGAAGCAAATGCCAAGAGAGAATTTAAGATGTCGGACATTTGTTGGGGGTTACACCCATGAAGGATAAAGGAGACAGGGAGCAGGAGGAAGTTGCGAGTCCCGTTTTGACTGTGATGCACACCTGACAGCTGTGGCAGAACAGAGGAGAGGAAGGAGGGCTGGGTGGGAAAAGCCTCGGACTTCTGTGCCCTGTATCTGTCTGAGTCCAACTAGAAGACAGTAATTTAACGGGCTATTTAATGTAAAGAATTATTAAGCTTACACAAGAGAGTAACTATAAAGATAACTAAAGAGTATCTTAGGGAACATGCCCAAGGAAGAACAAATTTGGAAGTGGGGACGCCTTCCCAAGCTGGGGTTCAGACTCATTAGAGAAGGTGTGGTTGAAGCCCACCAGATGGCAGGGACTTCTGCCGGGTTGGCTAGGCCACAGCTGGTCCATAGTCACTGGGCAGGCAAGGTCAGAAGTCCTCAGAGGCCCAAGGGAGCTGAGGCTGGTGGATCGGGGGGGTGGGGGGGCCTGGGGCTTCTGCAGATGTGAGGCCTAGAGAGTGTGATGTCTACCTGCATGAAGAGAGTGGCAAGAAGATGGTCGCCAGGCCTCAGGGCTGCAAGGTTGTTGATAAACTGGGCTCATGGCTGCAGCAGATGACCACCAGATGTCCTTACACACTGCTGACCAACCACACAGCAGCCGCTAGAAAACGCGCGCGCGCGCACACACACACAAAACACCACACACACACACACACACACACACACACACACACACACACAGAACCAGAGAGCGAAGCCTCCTTTCCTCCTGAAATGCCCCCTCCAGCACCCTCTGCTGGCAAAGTTTAGCATTTCACTGTACAGGAGGCAATGCTCAGAGTCTAGATCACCAAAGTAGAGCAGGCACCTAAGTGTGAACTTGGAGATGAGAGGTAATACATTAATAACTGGAACAGTCAACTCTGAAGAAGTCTTGGCCAGACCAATGAGGAGCCCCAGAGCAAAAAAATAAATAAAAATAAAAACCAAAAGGCCCATTAGGAGGAGTCCTAAGGACCCATCCTTAGGACTCCACTGGGCTTGGTCCTTGGCTACGAGCAGCCCAGGGGGCCCGCAGCCTCAGCGTGAAGGCTGCAGCAGAACCTTGGCAGCTTCCTCTGGAGAGAAATCTGAGCAGCACACTCCACGGACGCCCTAGATGCCAATGGAGGGAGAGAGCAGAGCAGCTGGGACAACAATATAGGATGGGGCAAAAGTAGCTTTACAGTTGTTTGTATGGGAAAAATACAATAATTAATAAATAGTGTGCAAGAACAAACTCTGTGTTTCACATAGTCACAACTGTCAACTTACTTTGATTTTTTATCCTGACCCGAGGATATATTTTTTTCCATTGCTTTTTCAGAAAGAGCAGGAAAGAAATATTGATGCAAGGGAGAGAAGCGTCGATTGGTTGCCTCCCATACATGCCCTGACTAGAGATTGTATGCACCTGGACCAGGTGTTGTATGTGCCCAGACTGGGGACTGAACAAGCTAAGCATGTGCCCTGACCAGAATGAACTCTGTAACCTTTTTGTTATGGGACGACTCTCCAACCAACTGAGCCACACCAGTGAGGGCTAAACCTATTGTACTTTTGCCCCATCCTGTATTCTCTCAATCAACAAATACTTACAGTGCGTCCACTATATACCAGGTTCTGGGGCCAGAGTGAATGAGACCTCATTCTATTCCTCATGAATCTGAAAGTCTGGGATGGGGAATCTGACATTAATTTGAAGGTTACTCTAATAAATTATAGCACGAATGAGTGCTAAGAAAGGGAGGTACACCCCAAAGCTTGGACTGAACAAAGAGGGTAGACTGACTTAATCTAGAGCAGTCAGGGAGGGCTTCCCTGAGGAAGTGTCCTCAGACTTGAGATATGAATGACTGGGTATAAACTAGGTAAAAAGGGTGGTGGAAGAACATTTGAGTCAGAAAGAGCATGTGCAAAGGCCCTGTGGTAGTGAGAATCATGGCATGATAGAGGAAATAAAGGGAGCCAAAGGGCTGTTGGAAGAGAATGTACAGATGGAAAAGGGGAGAGGGAAACTCAGAGACTCACACATGTTGCTGGAGTCTCAGTTGCCTCTACTGATGGGACAAGTCTGGAGAAAACAGGGGGAAATGGAACTGGGGGAGCAGTAGGGGCCAGAGTATGGGGAGCCTTGGGCCTTCTATCTGAGAGAGGCAGCTGCCTTGGTCCCAGGCTCTATTTGGCATGAAGGATTCATTAATTAGTCTTAGCACAAGAGATGCTGGGGACCCAAATATGAAGCATGCAGGAGACTTGACCTCCAGGTCTCCTAACCTGTCGGGTGGGACAGCCAGTTGGAAACTAATGAGATAAGAGCTATGAAAATGTTCCGTCATATGTTTCGACCCAGACCCTGATGCTTTGCTAGCAGCAGGAGCAGTCTCGATATAACTGAAAATGTTGAAACATTTCAGGCAGTAGAATTTGTTAAGATTAACAAATTGCTAAGGACTCATGCTGTGAGAAACAAAGAAAACTTTCAAAATTGCCCCAGTGAAAAATTAGTTGTTGTACTAAGTCATTTTCCCCCCCGGACAGTAATGTCGTGTAACAAACAGCCCAAAGCTTGGCAGTTTACAACTCTGAGCGTTTATTTTTATCTTTCATGGACCTGTGCTCTGGGTCGGCTGAGGCTCTGCGGGGTCTGCAGGTTTAGTTCCAGTCTGTGGGTTGGTATTTTCGTGTGTTAGGGCTGCCGTAACAAGCACTGCAGGTTTGGTGGCTTAAACAACAGAAGTGTATTTTCTTACAATTCTGGAGGTTTGAAGTCCAAGATCAGGTGTTGGCAAGGCTGGGTTCTGCTGATACCTCTCTCCTTGGCTTGCTCCTCATACAGTCTTTCCTCTGTGTGTGTACATCCCTGGTTTCTCATTGTGTGTCCAGATTTCCTCTTCTTATAAGGACACCAGTCAGACTGGGTTAGGACCTTCCCCAGTGACCTCATTTTAACTCTATCACCTCTTTAAGCACCCTGTTTTCAAATACTGTCACATTCTGAGGGATTAGGGATTTAAACGTCAACATATGAATTTGCAGGGGGTACATTTCAGCTTATAACATTTGGATTTGAGGATTATTCCATGTGTCTCTTTGTTCTGGGACCAGTGGGCATCTAGGACATGTCCTTCTCATGGGAGAAGTCAGAGACTCCTCAGGGGGCAGAGAGGCGTGGGGACACATGATGCTCTTAAAGCCCAGCTTCAGAACTAACACGCAGAACCAACAGCACATTCTACTGGCAAGTCCCATGGAGTTCTGGTTACTGTTGGTACAAACCACCCCAAAACTTACAGGCATAGAACAAGCATCATATTACGCCTACCAAATCCATAGGTCAGGAATTCAGGCAGGGCACAGTGAGAACTTCTTGCTCCTGGTCTCGGATGCCTGGGGTCTCAGCTGGGAACACTCAGAGGCTGCAACCACAGTCTTCTGGAAGTGTTTTCATTCACGCATCTGGTGGTTGGTGCTGGCTGTCAGCTAGGATCTCATTCGGAGCTATCCACCAGAACACTTCTTTGTAGCATCCGCAGGCGGTCTCTCTGTGCAGGCTAGTTGGGCTCCTTCAAAGCATGGTGGGTTGGTTCCAAGAGATCAAGAGGGAAGTGTATTGCATTTCTATAATCTAGCCTCCGAAGACACATAGCGTCACTTCTGCTGAACTCTTTTTGTCAAGGCACTCTCAGAGGTCCACTCGGGTGCAAGAGAAAGAAGACTCAGACCCTCCCACTTGATGGGAAGACATCAAGGTCACAATGTAAGATGTGAGATGCTTATGAGGTGGGCAATATCGTGGTCATCTTTGGAAAATGTAGGTTGCCACCCACAGTCAAGCCCACACCGATGGGCAAAAAATTGTCCCCCAGCCAAGTGCATATGGAGAGCAAGGGGAAGGAAGGCAGAAATGTGAGTAAAGAATACAAACTACCACAGACGTATAGAAATAACCAACACAAAATCAAGTTGACAGAAACTGAAACTGATCACGTTAAATTGAAAATTGACTAAAATTCAAACAGAATACAATTTTGACATTTCTTTATTTTATTTTATTTGTTCAGTTTTAGAGAGAAGGGAAGGGAGGGAGAAAGAGAGGGAGAGAAACATTGATGTGAGAGAGAAATATTGATCAGTTGCCTCTTGCAAGCCCCCAACCAGGGACTGGTCTACAACCTAGGCATGTGCCCTGGTCAGGATTGAACCTATGACCCTTTGACTTGCAGGACAACGCCCAAGCCACTGAGCCACACCAGTCAGGGCAAAAATTTGACATTTAGATAATCAAATCTGATCTGAAAAAATTGGACCAATTGGAGATAATGAACAGAGTAGACAACGGACAATGGCAGGAAACTGGTGAAATCAGATGTGGACTAAAAATGACTGAGGAAAGAATGAAATCTTCCTGGTAGCATTTACTTCATGAAATCATGCGATTGTCGTGAACAAAATTATTTTGTAAGATTAAATTTAAAATAGGAAACATTAGAAAGAATTTCACTTTGGTCATAAAATAACTGATGAAGGAATTAAATTGTCTTCAGTGTAGCTTTCTCAAGAAAACTCTGTCTTGACATATTAGAATTAGTGTAATTCTGATTAAAATACTGGGTTAAAAACTGAGTCAAAATAGTCTTGTGGTAAACATATCTATATAGTCAAAACATTTGGGTCAAAATATATTGCAATATTATAATTTTCTGTAAAAAAAAAAAAGAAAGAAATTCAAAAGACAAACGAAGAACTAAAAAGTATTTATGTGGCTTTCCTCTTCCCAAAAGCGACCTGAGGTGAATTCTGAAAATGGTTCGTTGTTTACTTGACCCAGAAAATCCCACAAAATCATGCAAATCAAGAGGTTCAAGTCTCTGTATTCACTTTAAGAACACTCATGAAACTTCCCAGGCCATTAAAGGTATGCACATTCAAAAAGCCACCAAGTATCTGAAAGGTGTCACTTTAAAGAAGCAATGTGTGCTCTTCCATTGGTACAATAATGGAGTCGGTAGCTGTGACCCGGCCAAATAGTGGGGCTGGACACAGGGTTGGTGGCCCCAAAAAAGTGCTGAATCTTTTCTGCACGTGCTTAAAAAAGCAGAGAGTAATGCTGACCTTAAGGGTTTAGAGGTTGACTCTCTGATCAGTGAGCACATTCACGTGAACAAAGCTCCCAAGATGCGACCCAGAACTTGGAGAGCTCAAGGGCAGATTAACCCCACCCCAGCGCTCCCTGCCACACTGAGATGATCCTTCCTGTAAAAGAGCAGACTGTTCGTAAACCAGAAGAGGAGGTGCCACAGAAGAAAAAGCTATCCCAGAAGAAAGTGAAGAAACAAACACTTACGGCCCCGGAGTAAATTGAGCATAAAATAAATACTAATAAAAGTTTTAAAAAAGTATTTATATGTATGAGAGATAAAGCACTGATTTCCTTAATGTTGTTTTTTTTTTTTAAAGACATCTGACAAACCAGTAAGAAAAAGACAGGAATGCAGTGGGAAGTGAGCAGAAGTCATAATCAGGGAGATTACAGGGGAAAAAAATGGCTAAAAATTTCTTATAAAAGTTCAAACATAAAGAATAGTTTTAAAAACCTTGTTGTTCCCCCTGTGTCCACAATTATCTGCTTGTGGACCACTTATTTCCCTACTCCCACCCCTGCATTGTTCACATGAATCCCAGGTGTCAATCATTTCATCTATAAATATTTCAGTATGTGTCTCTAAACAATAAGGACTATTTTAATGTACACAACCAAAATACTATTAACATACATAAAAGTCTTAATTTTTTTTAATATCAAATATCCAGTCAGCTTACAAATTTCACTAATTGCCTCATAAATGTTTTATTTATTTGACTTTGCTTGGAATAAGGATCTGCCTCAAATCTAAAGATTGTAGTTGGTCATCTGAATCTTTGTCTAGGTTTGATATTAAGGTAATTTCCTTACTTCCCCTTCTATTTTCTGGAAGAGATTGGGTAGAAATAGTGTTAACTAATCATTTGATGGAATTCTCCAGTGAAATCATATGGGGCTATAGACTTTTAGGGGAAAGTTTTTAAGTTACAAGCTCAAATTCCTTAATTGTTATAAGGCTATTCAAATTATCTATTTCATATTGGTTGAACTGTGCTGGCTTGTTTCTTTCAAGCAACTGGTCCATTTCACATATGTTGCATTTACTGCTATAAATTTCCCTCTAAGCGCTACTTTTACTGCATCCCATAAGTTTGGGTACATTGCATTTTCATTTGTCTCACATATTTGTGAATTTTCCAGTTTTCCTTTTGTTATTGATTTCTAGCTTTATCCATTGTGATCAGAGAAGATACATTACATGATTTTAATCTTTTAAATTTATTGAGGCTGTTTTGTGGTCTACCATACAGTCTATCCTGGAGAAAATTTACTATGCCTTGAACAACGTGTACCCTGCTGTCGGTGGTGGAGAGTCCTACCAATGTCTGTAAAGTCTAAGTGGCTTAGAGTGTTAAGTCTGCCATTTCTTCTCGCTTCTTTTGGGTACACTATAAAGATAATGTCTTAATGGTCCCCATGGGATTATAGTTAACCTCTGAAGTTTATAACAAGCTAGTTTCAATTGGTACCAATTTAGCTTCAGTAACATACAAAAACTGCTCCTATACTGCTCCATACCTCTGTCTTTGTGTTATCTTTGCCACAAATTACATCTTCATACATCGTGTGCTCATTGACATAATTTTATATTTTAAATTATGTAAGGAATAAAGAGAGTTACAACCTGAAAATACAATAATTGTTCTTTTAGAGTTACCTATGCAGTTATCTTACTCAGAGTTCTTTATTACCTCATGTCTTCAAATTTTACTGATTTCTGTTCTTTGTAAGTTCTTTCTGCTTTCTTGGAGCTTACTTTGCTCTTCTTTTTCTAGGTCTTGAGGTAGAAACTTAGATTATTGTTTTGAAGATTTTTCTCTTTTGTGATGTATACATTTATTGCATAAATTTCCCTCTTGGCACTGCTTTAACTGTGTCTCATAACTTTTGATATGTTGTATTTTAATTTTATTCAATTAAATAATATTTTTTAAATTTTCCTTGGGACTTCTTCTTTGACCCATGAGTTATTTAGAAATGTGTTGTTTATTTTTCAAGAGTTTTGAGATTTTGCTGTTATCATTCTGTTATTAATTTGTAGCTTGATTCCATTGTGGTCAGAGCATACTTTGTATAATTTTAGTTCTTTTTAAATTTGTTGAGTTTTGTTTTATGACTCAGAATATGATCTATCTTGGTATATACTTAAGTGGGCACTTGGAAAAAATGTGTTGAGTGTTTGATAATTGTCAGTTGGATCCTGTGTGTTGATGGTGTTTTGAGTTCTATATCATTGGTGATTTTGCTATCTAATTGTTCTGTCAAGTATTCGGAGAAGGGTATTAATTGTGGATTTGCCTATTTCTCTTTTTAGCTCTATGAATTTTTTTCTGCTTTACTTTGATTAGTGATTGCGTATCTTTTTTAAATCCTTTTTTTCAACCTGCCTATATATTTAAATTAAGTTTCTTATAGATGACATCTGGTTGTTTTAAAAAATCACTTTACCAATATCTGTCTTTTAATTTGTATATTCAGACCATTATGTTTAATATAATTATTGATGGGTTAAGACATACCTCCCAATTATTTTTGTTTTCTGTATGTTCTCTGGTTATTCATTTCCCTGTTTTTCTTTTTTCTGCCTTTCCATGGTTTTTAATTTTTTTTAAATTCCAATTTTAATTTATCTATAGTGGTTTTTTTAGTATCTCTTTGTATAGCTTTTTCTGTGGTTGCGGTAGCTGTTACATTACACATACATAACTTATCGCAGTCTGGTGTCTTCAGTTTCCTACTTGAAGTGAAATGTAGAAACGTTACCTTCCTTTATGTCCCTTTGCCTACTTTCATATTGCTGGGTGGGGGTGGAATTCCAGGTTCCCAAAGTGCTCTCCATTGACATTGTGGGGAGAGGGGGCAGCAGGAGAAGGCTCATGAACGACCAGCAGAGACGGATGCCCTGGCTCCCTTGGCCTTATGTCACAGCACCTCTCATAGGCTCATGAGATTGGAAGTCTAGGCTCCCCACTTGGCCTTTGCTAATGCAAATGGGGCCGTAGTTTTTTGCAGTGGTATTTAATTGAAGTAGAGCTCCTACTGTGTACACATTTTCTGTCTTGCTAGGTTGTTCCTTTTCTAATCCTTTGCCTAGAGAGAGCAGGCTTTTGTTAGGGCTGTTTTTTTTTCTTTTCTGTGCCCATTCGTGTTTGTGGGTAGCCAGCTCCAGCTTCTTCGACTCCAAACGTGGGATATCTGAAGCAGACAGAAGCCCAGGGAAGCCCTCGCCACCATGTTATTCCTCAGGTGCTGGGGTACAGGTGGCTTTCAAACTATTTAAAGATGCCAGCCTCAATGAGAGTTTTGAAAATAAAGAATGGGATGCTATTTTTTCATCAACCAGATTAACATGGGTGTTGGTAAAGACATGTAGTTTCATAGGATGCCTGTCTGGGCTATCTCCATCAAAATGACAAATGTATATACCCTTTGGCCCAGCAATTCTACTTCTATAAATATCCTGTGGATTCATACCCATGTGTGCGTAATGACGGAGTGAGGTTGTTCGTTGCAATATTGTTTGGAGTAGCAAAAGTTGAGAACTATGGAATTTCCCAGCTGGTGTCCTACAAAGTTTCACCAGTTGTGGCAGATGCGTTGGTGCCCCAGCCATGTTCCCTCAGCCCACCTTCAGAGGTCACGTGCAGCTTTGGTTGACAGGTCTCCTTCAAGGGAAGAGGTGCCTGTGTCTCTTTGATCATAGGTTTATGCTTGGCCCAAGTAAGTATGGGGCCCAGACAGGAAATGCCAAGTGCTGAGGAGAAGTAAGCCAGAAGCAGCCCTCAGCCAATAAGGGATGAGATATGATAAATACCCCGTGTTCTTGCCCCTGGAATGTTCCACGGGTCTTCAAAGCATCCCCTGAAAAGGAGTCCCATTGCCTGAAGTGACAATTTACTTATTGCACCCTGTATAGGCTTCCTGACCTTCCCTGCCTCACTCTCCCCACTGTCCCGGGATCACCACTTAAACTGCTTACACCTGAATCCTTATTTTAGGCTTTACTTTTGGACGACATTGATGCTAAGGTTAGAGTTTGGGACAGTTGGAGCCCTGGTGATGAGGGGTTGAGAGGTGGGAGGATCTGAGAGCATAGCCTGATAAAACCATTCATAAGCACTTTACAAGAAAAAATCTGCATTAAATCTGAATAACCACCCCATCAGGTAGGCGTAATTATCACCCTCATTTTACAGGTGAAGAAACTCAGGCACTGGGAGGTTAAGTCACTTGTCCAAGGGCACCCAGCTACCCCAGGCATTCTCGTTGCAGAGGCTTGTTCCTAATCATTACAGTAGCCTGTCTCTCCTCTGTCCCCAGCTGCTCTACCAGGATGAGCGGAGCAAGCCAAGGTTGGGCTCTTCCTTCCAGGACATCTGCTGTAGTGCCCATGGCCACTCATCTGGGAAGGCCACATACCCTCCTTGAAGTTCATGGAGCCACTGGAGGTTTTTGTTTTGCTAGTGCCCAGGGACCTTAGTGCAAAGCCTAGGTGAGACTATGTGTCTAAAAAGGATAACCACCTGCCAACTGAAAGATCGCGGGTTCAATTCCCGGGCAGGGCACATGCCAGGGTTGCGGGACAGCTCCCTGGTTGGGGGCATGCAAGAGGCAACGGATCGACGTAACAATCACACATTGATGTTTCTCTCTATTTTTCCCTCTCCTCCCCTCTCTCTTAAAATAAATAAATAGCCCTGGCTGGTGTGGCTCAGTGGATTGAGTGCCAGCCTGTGAACCAAAGGGTCACTGATTCAATTTCCAGTCAGGGCACATGCCTGGGCTGCAGGCCAGGTCCCCAGTTCGGGGCATGAGAGAGGCAACCACACACTGATGTTTCTCTCCCTCTCTTTCTCCCTCCCTCCTCCTCTCTAAAAATAAGTACAATTTTTTAAAAAATTAAAAAAATAAATAAAATCTTAAAAAGGACAGCCAACCAATTGCAATGGGATGTTCCACCACATAAGTGGTTTGTAAATTAGGGCCTTGCCATTAGTTTTGTTTATTGTTATTATTTTTACAATGCAATAGGACAGGGCACAGTTTTTTTCCTAGACCACTACATCATGTTATGTTCTTTTTTATTTTCAGAAGACTTTTATCTTACTTCATGTCTATTTTCTCTGTACCTTAATATTTTAATGACTTCCCCAAATTTTAAGATTGAAGTGTTAAAACTTTGCAGTAAGTCCATTTAGATTTCATAAGAATTCACAAGGCTTTTTATCATGGAGATTATTCAAGCCATTTATTCATGTGTGAACCTACTGAAATGGGCTGGTTTAAATAACTTAGAAGGGAATTAACACTCCATATGTCCAAAATTCTAACATTAGTTAATGGATATTTATTTAAAAAATCAAAGAAGAAATACATTTATGGAGATCATATGAGTTCATCTATATTTCTATATGTTAAGAAAAAGTTCTTGTTATTTTTGCCTCATGACAAGGGCTGTGAGGGTGGAGAGAGAAAAATGGAGAGATTGACATTATGTAATGAATTTGATCATGATATAAGTTGCTGATTTTTCTGCATGATTTTTTAAAAAGATTTTATTTATTTTGAGAGAGAGAGGAAGGGAGGGAAAAAGAGCGGGAGAGGGACATCAGTGTGGGAAAGGAACACCCATTGGTTGCCCCTCACATGCATTCCCTGTCTAGAGACTGAACCTGCAACCCACACTGGTCAGGGCCTGACTGGGAATAGAACTGGCAACCCTTTGCTTTGTAGAACAATGCACAACCAACTGAGCCATACCAGTCAGGGCTTCATGGCTTGTTAATTTTTAAAAATTGCACAAAATATGCACATAATCATTGCTTTAAATTTTTATAGAATTCAGAAGAGTATAAAGAAGTCAAAGTTAACTTTCAATCCTTGGTTTGCTAAAAGATTTTTTAAAAATCATTTTTAGGTGTTAAATTTTACAAAATACTATTTTGATATCTACTGAAGTACCAAGGATTTTCTTTGTTAATATTTTAATACAGTGAATTATATCAAAAGACTTCTTATACTGAGCCAATCTTGTTTACCTGGAATAAACAGTCCTTGGTTATGATGCATTATTCTTTTAATAGGTTGCTAGGTTTGATTAGTTAATATTATACTTAGAACTTTGGCTTGCATGTTTATGAATAAATTGGCCTAAATACCATTTCCTTTCTTTTTTCCTTCCTTCTTTGCATTTCTTCATTTCTTCTCCCTCCCTCTCCTGCTTTGTGCTGTAGGGCCTTGCTCTGTTTTAATAAGTTATAATTTTCTCAAAAAAAAAAGTTTGAAAGCTCTATGCTGTTTCCTGTGTTCTAAAATTCATCATTACTATAAGATACCCAAAATGAAAAAGTTCATTTGGATTTGAAATCCACTTGATTACAACATTATATTGGAGCATTTAAATATAACTTTAATTGTAAGCTTTGGAATGGGTTAAAATCTTTTCTTATCACCTACTTGAAGTTATGAAGTCTCTTGTCGATGTTGACTACCAAGAATTTGAAAAGATCATTATTAGTAGGCTTCGATCAGGGATTACTTTGGTAAACCATTTTGATCATAAAACTCCATATAAAAAGGTTGCAGTCACAGAAGCAAGATCAAGTTTCTTAAGAAATAAAATTTAAAATATATTTGGATGGTTTAATAAAAATGAACACTTCATATCCTCTCTATGACATATGCTCTCTTTCATTTCTCTCATCAGAAAATATAATACATAGAAATAGGATGAATTTTTCCCCAAGATCCACATAAACAGTCTGAAATCCCTTCCAACTCTCCCTCTCCAATATTTTGTGTGTGTGGCATGGCACGTTTTAGATTGGGAGTCGACGAGTTAGAGGTCTGATTTAAAAATTTGCAGAATACTACACAGCTAGAAAAAATAATGAAGCTGTCCTGAGTTAACGGTTGAAGGTGCATGATGAGTACAAGGGGATTAATGTACTCATGGAAACTTTTAAGTAGCTTTTTTTAAATTGTTTTTTTCCATTACTATTTATACCCCTTATACCCTCATCCGTCTCCTCCCCCTCTCTCCTGCGATCATCACACTGTTGTTCGTGTGCATCTCATGGGAACTTCTGTAAGATTCATTATTTAGGTGTAAAATGCAAGGAACAATGTGTCTGTTACCATTTCTGTAAAAAAATAAAATAAAATAAGGAAAGAAAAAAAAAAAAGGATCATACTATATTGATATCTATGTATTTGCCAGTATGTAAGAAGATGTTTCTGGAGGGCTATCAAGATTCCGAGTGGGCTTGAGTGACTAGGTAAGGGCCAGGGGCGAGTGACGCTTCCTAAGTGTAGAAATGAGTGGGAAGCTGGAGGCTTTGGTTTTGAACTAAGAATGGTGACCGTGAGTTCCGGGAAAGCCGTGACAAACTCTTAATCCAGTACCCAAGGGCTCGAAGCGTAGACATCCTTCTGGTGAGCAGGAAGGATGGACATCGGAGAAAGCTGGGCAGACAGGAGACAGAGGGGCCTGCACGAGGTGGGTGTGGCTTTCAGGTCGCATTCCCTGGCCACCAGGGGGCAGTTCAGCCCTCTCCTGAAAGCGGACAGGGCGGAGCGCCAGAGGCAGGTCCCGCCCCCAGGCCTGCCCCCTAGTTGGAGCGCCCGCCCCTCGAAGTCCTTGCTGGCTTTCCCAGACCTCTCCCCCACCTCCAGCCGCAGCCACGTGGAAATTCGTGAGATGCACCTCATCCTTCCTACAGGGAAATCCTCTTAGCGAGATCATCTCTGCAGCCCCACTCAACATGCAGTCCTCCCCCAGGCTCTGTTGGGTTATCTCATTCAATGTCGACCACCGCCGCACGACACGGGTACTGTGGTCACATTCATTTCAGAGAGGAATGTTGGGGCAGAGGTTGGTAACTTGCCCAAAGAGCAGGATCGGTGACCGAGGGGTACACACCTGGCCTGTCCATTCTCAAAACTGGAGGAGTTGACCAAACCACTGCTTTTCCACTCTGCTCCTCCTCCAGAACCTTCTTCATACAGCAGCCAGGGGTCGCTTTGGGGGCCCTCAGGGGGTTTATCACTCCCTACCTTCCTGTGGTTCTTGCCACCTTCGGGATCAAGTTCAGTCCCCTCACCCCACCTCTCGGGCATCATCTTGGCCCCAGAGCCCCCTCTCAACTCGACACACCAGCTTTTCTTCAGTCTGAAGAAAACCCTTGTTCCACCACTGTTCTTGTCACACCACCCCCTTCTTTAACTCTTGCACATTCCTCAGGCCCAGGCCTCCGAGGTCGCTTCTTCCCGAGAGCCTGACTTCTGACTGCCAGGTATGCTCAAGTCCCACATTAAATGCTCTTTAAACACTCATCATGAGCCTCTTGGGTAGTACTGGCCTCAAACATATGCTTCATTTTTGTAACTGCAATGGCATCATTATTTCAAAGACTCTTCCTCTTATTCTCTAGTTATCTCTAATCCATCAGCTCATCTTGTGAGATCCACCTTTAAAATATTATCTCAACTCTGACCGCTTATCTACTTCCCCACTGTCTTTCAAGTCTTGCCTTGCTTCCTGAACCCAGTCATTCTGTTTCTACCTCTGCCTGGCAACAGCTCTCTTTATATTTGTCCATCTGTCTGTCTCTGACTAGAATGGAAGCTCCATAAAGGCAAGGACTTTGTTCACTGCAGAATCCCGTGTCTTAAGACTGTGCCTGTGACTACTTGACTGTTTATCAGAATGTCGGCTCCAGAGGGCAGGAACTACCAGTCCTGTTCACACAGCCTCAGGGCCCGGCACACAAGTGCTCAATGTAAATCCCATTAATATACAGATGGCGCCCTGGCTGGGTAACTCAGTTGGTTACAGCATCATCCCTATACGCCAAGGTTGCAAGTTTGATTTCTGGTCAGGGCACATAGAAGAACAAATCAATGTTTCTCTCTCTCAGGCCTAGAGTGAAAAAGAAACTTGTCCAGCGTCCTCCCAGGGGGCAGCAGAGCCAGCACCAGTACCCAGCTCTCCCACAGCCTGTCAGCCAAGCAGCCCCTTCTTTCCCATCCCAAAACACACAAGAGCCCAGGCCCTTTGTTCACTTAATAAACACGGTTTATTAATGAACTCCACTTTCACCTTCACACAAACTAGTTCAAAGAGCTGGAATAAGTGTGGGCTGGGGGTTGGGGGAGGGACAGGTGCCCCTCAGGAGCCAGGACCCCTGGCTGGCTTCCTCGGACCAGGGCAGGGAGGGAGCATCAGGCTGTTCAATCTCTGGGCACCAGCTCTCCACGTGCACACGCACAGCAAGCCAGCAGCTCCTCACACATAAATACAGACACGCTTAACAAAAATAGTATATCATCTTCACAAGGAATAAAAACTAGTCTCGAATATGTACAGCAGAGAGCCCTGGGGGCCAGGGCTAGGCTAGGACCCCCAGGGATGAGACAGGCCATGGGTAGAGCAGAGGAGAGAGGGAGGCCTGAAGGGCTCCTGGCCAGGCCACTCTGACCTGGCAGCCTGGCTGCGCGGGCTGAACGAGGGTGGGGCACAAGTCAGTCTGGCCAGGCAGGACTGACTCCTCCAGCCAGCCCTGCTTCCACCCTGTGTACCAGGCTCTCCTTCCTGCCCTTCCTGCCTGAGGTAGGGAAGACCCTAGGGCTCCCACAGCTGCTGCCTGTAGCTCCCCTTCACCCCTGGGCCAAAGCCCCTGAAGCCCATGGGCAGCAGTCCAAAGCAAAGATGCCACAAGGCTGATCTCCTTGCAGGAAGTGAGGCAGCTGAGGCCATAAACAGCTCTGGGGCACCTGTCTTGGGCCCAGTTGGTCCCTCAGTCACGGTCAAGGGAGCCAGGGGAGGGGAAAAGGCAGGGAACTGGGGTAGTGCTAAACTGCAAGGGGCCACCCTAGCTTTGGTGTGGGGTGCTTCCTGCAGCTACAGCCCTCTCCTCCTGGGTTGGGCTGGCCTCTAGCCAGAGACCTCTAGAGGACATGGGGGATGGGGAGAGGGGACTTTGGCCAGGCCAGAGTTGGGGAGAGGGGTCCTGGTCCTAGTTTCTTCATCCCAAGCAGCCTGAATCCCTAATTACTCAGAATTGGCCCCTAAGTAGCTATTCGAGGATGAAAATGAAAGGAAGGGGTGCCCAGGTCCTGGGGGGCAGGGTGGGACTGGGATAAGAAATGATCAATTCTGAGGCCACAAACATCAAAACGAAGGCAGTCTAGTCTTTGCTTCTGGGAAAAAGGGTGAGCAAACTTTCTAGCTCCCTGGATGCAAAGTGGTCTTGGTGGGGGCTAAGGGGTAAGGGGCTTCTACCAGTCGGGCAGTGCTGCCCAGCCCCCGGCCACAAACTCCAACATACCTGCCAGCTTCCATGGAACAGACTCTGGGGAAACTTTGTGGGTTTCAAGGCCAGGAGAACTGGGGTGTGGGGGAAGGTGGCTCTCACAGAAGCATGGTACTTTCTAGAAAGCTAACTGCGGGGGACCAAGTCTAGGCCCAACCCTGTGATGTGCATGGTGGTCACGGGCTGCATGTAGTGGTTCTCCTGGTGGCAATGGTGGCTGAAAGAAGAGATCTAGTAGAGGTGGGACGGGGGTGGGAGGGTAAGTGGGTAGTCAGTGTCTGGTCATTTCCGACTGAAGAGTGAGCCCAGCAGAACCACGCCAGCCAGAGTCATGCCCGTCAGCAACCAGCGGTTGAAGCGCTCCTGGCCCTTCCGGCTCTCAGCTGCTGCGTTGTTTCCGTAGAGTTCCACAAAAGTGTCCTGCGGGGAGAGAGAAGGAAGATACTGTAATGTGGATGGGTGGGAGAAAGGGGGCCATCTTCACGCGATGGACTTGATTTGAAAAACTAGAGTCATCCGTGCCCACTCTGGGCCTGATAAAAGGTTAAGGGCTGCCCTCCTTCTTGACCTCCAGTTGGGGATGACCAACCCATTTTCTTGCTGAGAAAACAGGTGCAAAGTTAGAAAAGAGTTTTGTACAAGGTCACACACTAGGAAATGGTACTCAGGAACCTGAGGTGGGAACGAGGTGGGCCAGATCACAGAATGACAAGAAGCCAAAGGGCTGGAGTGAAGTGCAGAAGGAGGGGATAGGAGGGATGAGGGTGCAGGCTGGGTGAGTGCTGGACCATGAGTGGTCTGGAAGCCACATAGGAGCAGGGAGTCTGAGGGTAGGGTGGAACCACTAGGCATCAGCCTTTCCACTGCGGCGATGGAGGGAGCAGGGGTGAGAAATCGGACAGGTAACCCCCCAGAGTGATGCACAGGGTAGAGTAGGTCTGGAAACTCTTAGCCAGAGGCTCCTTCTTCCTCTGGAGGGAGCCTCTGCCCCGGGGCAGGCTGAGCAAGGTAGAGCAGAGCTGGTAACAACCATGCAGGACTGGGATGGGTCTAAGAGCTCCTGTACCTGTCCCCCATGGCAGGGGGAGCATGACTCCAGGCCCAGAAGGAGGGAAGCAACAGCTCTGGGCCCTGAAGCCTGTCAGGAGGGAAGCACGTGATATGGGGAGGGCTGTGGTTGAATTACACAGCCCCAGGGTGGAGCCAGCCTGTGGGGCAAGGAGAGGGGAACTTAGAGCACCCTTTAATGAGGAGCTTCCCACCCAACTTGTCCTTTAATCCTCCCAAAAATGCTGCAAGGCAGGCTGTCACTCCCCATTTATAGACCAGGAAACCGAGCCTCTGCATGAGGACCAAGGTAGTTGATGAGGTCACCCAGCTCTGTCAGTGGTGGAACCAAAATCCAAGCCTGGTGTCTGGCACCTAGAAATCTATGTGCTGTGTGTATCTAGGGAGGGAATGAAATGCATCACTGGCTGGTTCCAGGGCCAGTGTTCTTGCTTCTCCACCAAGAGCTCGTATTTCTAAACATGGGCTCCTGCGCCCATATTTCTACCTGGTTCCAACTACCTGAGTGGTGTCTGATCCCTCAGACAGGGCCTGCCATTTCCAATCAGCCCCAGGTCTCACTGGCCACTTTGCTCACTCTGATACTCCCTGGCTCCACCTCTGGTCTTGATTGCCCTCCTCTGTCCATGCTCTTCACAGAGAAGGTTTTTAAAAACACAGACAAGATCACAGCACACCCGTGCTCCCAAGTCCTCTAATAGCTTTCCCTTGTACTCAGAAAGCCACTGTCATGTCTGTTCATATCCCTGATACCCTAGCAGAGTGCCATGCGCACTGAGCTGCCCGCTTAACTCAAAGAATCCTCAACATTTATTAAGCCATTAGGAAGGCAGCAGTGACGCATAAGCCAGAACCCTTACCAGAAAGCTTACCATCTGCCGGGAAAAGGGCGCTGGAGAAAGCAGGCAGGTAGGGGAAGTCCCTCCAATTCAGACCACATCATTCCAAGCTCCCAACCTTTCCGAGGCTTTCCCATCACACCTGGGATTAAGTCCTTACCACAGACTGCACGGTCAAGCAGGACCTGGCCCCTCCTCGCTGCACACAGAGCATTAGCCTCTTTGCTGTTCCTCGAAAATCTGCTGAGCTCAGGAGCTTGTCGCTCTTGCTGCCTGGAGCACTTGACCCCAGATCATCACCTGCCTCGCTCCCTCATTTCACTCCTGACTCTACTCAAATGTCATCTCCTCAGAGAGGGCTTCCCTGGTCACTGTGTCTAACATGGTATCCACCCCCATCTCTCTCACCTATCCCCTTACCTTGCTTTCTTTTTATTCTTAGCACTTTTCATAGCCAGATCCTACAATTTATTTTTGTTTATCTCCTGCAGGTACGGCTTGATGAAGCACAGATTCTGTCTTGTTTCTATATATCCACAACAGTGTCTGGCACATAACTGATGGTCAATAAATACATGAGCAGAACAAAGGTACTGCATGTCTACCGAGTGCCCTGCACTATTATCTTCATTTCACCTTCATCGTAATTCCCAGACTAGAGATTTGAAACTCATTTCACGATGAGACAACTGAAGTGTACAGCAGGGAAGACACTACTAAAAGGCAGCAAAGCCAGGATCAGAACTCAGGACTACCTAGCTCCGAAGGGAGCGCTGCTGCAGCAGCTCGTTCCCTAAGTGGGGCACCGGGGAGGACCTACTTTGTCACTAGTGCTGAATGGATTCCATGAAAAAGGACGTGGGGGTGAGGTGGAGGTGGAGTCTTGGGTCTGGGAGACAAAGGTAATGGCGTGGCAGCAGCCAGCCTCCTAAGCCTGGCCTGCTGCTGCCCAGGCAAGGCTGCTGTGGGTATGCTTCCCTGTTTCTCCCCCTTCATCCTGGCTAGCCTCCATGGGGGTTGGCAAAGAAAATTCTTATAGTTTTAATTTTTCTGATCCAAATGAAGTAGATCCAGGTGGAGTCACAAAAAAGATAGACCTGTGATGGGAGAGTCCTGGGCTGGGGGGAGCATGGGAGAAGTGAGGCCATGGCCAGAAGGCCCTGGTTATCATCCCAAGGGACCAAATGTCCCACAAGAAACCAGGGACACTGGGGTTGCAGCCAAAGTGGGAGAGGCCTGGCTCCCTCAGTGGGAACTTTCCTGAAGTAGAGGGCTGGCAGCCACAGGAAATTTTCAGCTCTGGGGCTGGATTGGAGTAAACAGGCTCTGTCCCTGCAAGGGCACAAAGCACTCACTGTCCAGGAACAGTCCTTCCAGGGTGGAGGGAACATTCTCATTTCGGTGCCATAGAGAACAAGGCTCTGACCTGCCCAGCCCCCAAGCAAGCATTCCTGGCCAGAACACTTCATCTCCACTTCAAGGAGCTCCTTCTCTTGGGGAGGGGGAAGTAGGATTTCCAAGGGCTATGCATTCTGTGGATTGCTTTTGTAGAGAGAGCACCAGCAAAATGGGGTGTGCTGTTTCAGGGTGGATGCTGGGTGCTGGGTGCCGGGAGGCAATGGTGTGGGTATATATAGTCCACAGTTCACACGACACACTTGGAAACAAACAGCCATTTTCTCAGCAGGCGGTTGCTCTAAATAAATAAACAGGATTGCAAAGCAGCCCAGTCTGGAAAAGCAGAGATAAGCCCCCACTGCTCCTCAATGGCTCCCACTGGTTTTAGCCAGAGCTGGCAGGGTGGGCAGGGAGGTGAGAGATAAGGGTGTGTTGCAGGGAGGTCTCTGATGTCAGAGTCTTTAGGAGACCCAGGCCTGAGAGACTGTCTACCTTCTCAGCTTGGGTTAGAGCAAATGGGGGAAGTGTCTCTTTGCAGCTGTGACTGCTACCACGGGGATCCACATGGGGGTTTTCAGGGCCACTGGGGAGAGGCAATGGCTAATGACCCCCATGGGAGAACCCTGGGCTCCTAGCTAGGCAGACCCCACAAGTTAGCAAGGCCAACACACCTACCCATTCTACAGTATCATACAGCCAGTTTATGGTAGAGGTCGGACTAGGAATTGGGGTCTCCCAATTTGGCACTGGGACCTTTCAGAATGGTGAGACAAGAACCAGGGTCCCCAGGAGAAGCCAAGGCTGGGCCTCCTTTCAAGTTTCTGCCTCCCATAGTCCCGGCCACACACAAGGAATGTCCCCACCCCACACGCTCCAGAGTGTTTCCTGCTCCTGTGCCTTTACCAACACCATGTCCTCTCACTGGTCATCCTTCCTGCATCTCCCCTCCCCAGCCAAACCCTACTCAGTTTACAGGACTCCACTTTTGGAGTCCAAGAGGCCTAGTAGTCCCTCCTTCAACCCTTCAAAGGGGACAAATGTCTCCTTTGTCTCCCAGGGTTTATGGACTTTCATTCACACCATACATGTTCACTGAGCACCTACCATGCTCTAAGCCCGGCACTGACGTCAGAGCAGTAGGCAAGACAAACAAGGGTGGCTCCTGCTTTCATGGAGTCTGTGTTCTAGTCCATGCATGCTCAATGGAGCAAAGTGAAAAATGTTTGGCTATTACAGTGGTCTGTGGCTCTCAGCGGTGCCAGAGTACATACAGAGATACATAGTGCAGCTGTGATATTCAAATGTAATGTAATGGGAGGGCAATTAGGACAAAAATGTCTTATAAAGACTCCTTCCAGGGGTCGTAATAAGGGGGGGGGGGGAGTTGAGAAACACTGTCCTAATGAAAAGCAAAGAAGATAATAAGAAATAAGAAAATTTCAGAGGTGATGGGATTTTCAAGAGAGTAAGTCATGCGGAGGTAGGTGACAGAAATGAATACCTGGAGGACTGATGCAGGTGGAATGCTCAGAGAAGGTCTCTCTGAGGAAAAGAGGTTTGAGCTGAAACCTGAATGACAAGGTGAGGGTGGTCAAGGAAGGATCAATAATCTCAGGTCAAAAAGAGCATGTTCCAGCAGAAGCAAGTGCAAAGGCCCTCAGGCAAGAAGGAGAGGCAGGGCACTCCTGGGTGCAGGCCCTCTGTGTGTGGGTCTTTCCCATCAGTCTGGGGCGGTGCGGGGCGGGGTGGTCAGTGTAGGCAGGGACCAAGTCTGATCTACACCTGAAGCCAGGGGCCCATACACACAGGCATGACTAAGTCAGCTAGATCTTCGCCCAGAGGCAGTCAAATGAACAATGCAGGTCACTCTGCAGCCACCTGTAACCCTGGGGAGGTCAGGAAAAAGGCTGCCAGAAGGATGTTCCTGGTGTAGTGGCCCAAGTGCCAGTGGACCACCCACCCTATCAAGGGCTACAGTATGGTCCCTGCTTGAATCTGCTAAGTTCTCTAATCCCCACTATTCTCTCTAACCTCCCATGTTTCCATGCTTCTTCCTAGCGGTGTGACTTTGAACAGGTTAATTTACCTCTCTGGCTCCTAGTGTCCTCATTTGTCAAATAACAATAAAATAGCATATGTTCTGCCTATGCCAGTCACTGACATTTAGGTGCCATCCTAAATTAATTCGGTGACCTGGCTGGTTTGCCTGCACCAACAATCTAGCTCCAGTGCCTCTGCCCACTTTCAAAAGGACAATACTTCTTGAGGACCCATTGTGGGCCAGGTGCATGGACTTCTGTGACTGAAGGAGGTCCTCATTCTAAGCCGAGATAAACTAAGGCTCAGAGATACTGAGGCCTGATCAAAGTTGGTAAGTGGGGAAGCCAGTTTCAAGCCCCCAGCATGTGCAGCAGCAAACCCCACTTTCTGGGCCAGGGCTATAGTCCTCAGTCCCTCTAAGAAGAGGAAGGCAGCCTGAGGCCACTAGCTTAATGAATGAGTTCTGCCCCCCTCCCCCCAGCTAAGGAGGAACCGGGTGCCACAGGAAAAGGATGTGACGAAGACCAGGAGGGAAAGTGAAACCCTTCCATCCGGGCTTCAATGGGGAACAACTGGCTGTGCCAGACGAGCCCTTCCTTCCTCTAGGGTGACTCTAGAGGGCCCAGGCCCACTGCTTCCTTCCTGCTTGGTTATTTCGGGAAAGAGGTAGGTGAAGAAGAGGAAGGGGCTCCTAGCAGCCCAGAGAAAGTACCAGGGACATCAGGACAGTAGTGTGTCTTGTCATGGCCGTGCTTGGGCAGGCACGAGTCATTTGCAGAGTTCTGGTCTTGGCCTTAGTTTCCCTGGGAGAGTGGCTGATGAACGCCTGCTAAGTAGACCAATGAGGCCTTGTTAGGAGATCCCTAAGAGATGGCAGGAAGGGTGGGTGGGGCAAATGGAGAGACTTGATCACTTTCTTGGCAGGGAGTTGCAGGCGGAGACTCGGAAGAAGTGAGGTTTGTGGTTGGAATCCACTTCCCTTGGCTTTCCCAGAGGAACACGGGCCTGGATGTGGGCAACTCAGGCGGCTTAATGGGGCAGGGGCAAGGAGACAGGTGGCCAAACTGCTGGGCCTGACACTTCAGTCTAGCCAGCCCAGCTGTGAGTGACATAGCCTCTCCACTTCTGAGCCTCAGTTTCTCCTGCTTTGAGCCCACCCGCAGACAATGGTGGTAAGATCAGGGGATGAAAGCCCTTGGTAAAGCAAGGTGACCTTGGTGTTATTGGCTGAAGAGGATGTCATAGGGGGGCCCAAGCCAACTGGGCTTTAGGGAATATTTGAAGTCATCCTCATAGCAAACTTCGCTTTAATCTTTCCCCAACTTGGGCCCTGTCAGCTGCTAGCCTCTCCTCCCCTGCCTCCTCCCCCACCATTAGTTCTAAGAAGCTAAGCCTGACAGATGTGCTCATTTCTCAGAAAAGGAAGTGGTTGTGCCTGGGGGAGATAACACCTCAGCTGGGGAATTGAGAAAGCTATCTGACAGAAACAGGGTGCTGGCCTTGGAGGCAAGGAGAGAGAATTCAGAAAAGCATTTGTTGGGGCACATATGCTCATTTAAGGGCTCAGAACCTCCTTCTCTGGAAGTGATGACTGATATTTACTGAGCACTTGCCGTGGTGCTAAGAGCTTCACTGTGTGCACAAATTCACTTAATCCTCACAATAACCCTGTGAAGTAAGTGCTACTAATACTCTCCATGTTACAGATGAGGGATCAGTGTCAGAGAGCTCAGGTGATCCTCCCAAGGTCATACAGTTCATAAATGGCAGAGTTGGGATTTATATCCAGGCAGCCTGGCTCCAGAGCCTAAGCACTTCAATGTCTCCTGGGTGGCTGCTACACACTCATGTGCATCAATTCCCTGGAACTCCGAGGCCTCCCTCATCTCACGTCCCTTTCATCCCACCCCTGGTGATTCCCTGTTCTTTCATGAGTAGATGGCCACAGCCTTTCAATCTTTTCCCAGTGTCCAGGGTGAGAAGGACCAAGCCACACCTTTGAAACAGTCAGAGACTCAAAAGTGACCCAATAACATACCCATCCCGCTTCCATGCGATGTTTAAGTTCACTCCTAACATCGTCACTGCCCAGATGGGGTTCAGAAAGGTGGAGCACCCAGGAGACACAGTGGGGGTCTGCTTTTCTCGAGATGGTCTGTATCTGTGAAAGTCCGCAATCCTCTCTAGCACATTCTCTGCTCACACGCTTGTCATAAGGAGCTCCCTTCCTCCCCCATTAAATGGTGGAGCATTTAATCTTTGGGCAGCTCTACTGGAAAATTTTCCCTTTGTCAGCTTGTCTGGAAATCTCTGCATTTCTATCACCCCAACTCCCCCACCCGGCCTCCCACTGGCTGAGCCTTAGTTCTGGTCCTTTCTCCTCTGCTGCTCTTGTCCAACCCTGTCCCAAGGGCTTCCCAAGAAGACAACACGGGCTGGCAGAGGAAGCTTCGCTGGCCTCACTCTGGGCCCCGGACCAGGTCCTGCTCCTCTCTGAGTATTAGTCTCCTCATTTGTGAAATGGCAGTGCTACTGGATGAGGCCACTGCTACGACAAATTAAGATGGATTAATTTATCTCCACTAAGCTGGACTGACAGAGCAAAGAGTAGGCAGGTACCCAATAAGTACTGCAACTACACGAGGGTGTTTAACTGTGGATCTCATCTGTAAAATGGGGATTAAGAATGTACTTATTTCACAAAAACACTGTGAGCATTCAATGCATGTAAAGCTCTTAGAACTGTGTACAGTACACAGCAGACTGAGCAAATGGCAACTATATCACTAAGGCTCAGTTTGAGCCTTAGAGACTTTTCCATGGTTTGCAAGACCGTGTGGGGTTTCCTCAGCTTTGTCTAGGCCAGGGTGCTTCACTTCTCACATGCCTTAGGATTCAGAAGGATGTTCTGTTCAGGCTCACGACCTTTGTCCATATTGGTCCCTCTGCCAAGGTCTCTTCTATCTGTCCCTTAGGTCTTAACCTACAGGTCGCTTCTTCAAGGGCTCCAGCTCTCTGCTTCCAAGTCTTCCTCAGCTTTCTCATGAGTCTGTTTAGCTGTTCCTTAATGACCATGGGCTCCGTCCTCTAGGCCTAGCCTAGTCAGTGCCGGGCCCAGAGAAGGTGCTGATGAGTGCTGCTGACTGGTGAGGAGGGAAGGGAAGAGGAAAGACCAGTTTTCTCTCTTTCTTCATCCCCATCCTCCCTGCCTGGCAAAACTAGGGAAAGGACCACCCAGGATTCACCATACACCAAGTTCTCCCAAGCTCAGGAAGAGTGACAGAAAGCTATGAGAAGAATCTGGAAAGGGCAACTTCTGCATTGTGTTGAGGCAACAGGCAAGGAAGGACTGCAGCAGCCACCCACAAAGAACAGGGACTTGGTTTCTGGGGCCAACACATTCCCTAACACTCCACTTCATGCTGGGGTCTATGCTTCCAAAGTACTCCATAGGCCAAAGCAGCCTTTCTGCCCAAAGCTGTTCCCACTCCCTCATCTGATCAACGTCACATGCTGTAAAGAAAAGAGCAGATGCACTTCTCATGTCCCAGCTCTATCACTGGCTTGCTTGGAATGCTGGGAAAGCCTGGGACTTTCGCCATCTGTAAAATGAAGGGGATCATCTCAAAGGGCTCCTATTACTGCTGCAGCATAAGGAAGAGGAAAGAAAAACACACACACACTGAGTGACACCCTGGGTTCTCTCTCTGAGGGGTAGCCAAAAGATCCAGTAATGTGGAAGGGGAGAGGTGTATGGACTTGTTGCCACAAAAGAATCTGATCCTCCTCCACCTCAAAGCCTGTTCATGAGCCTTGCCCTGCAACCTGCAGGATTCCAGGGGGAAAGGGCAATGAGCACATGTGACCCTGGGCAAGCTCCTCGGATGGGCCAGACCTTGCTGGTCTCTGCCCCTGTGGCCTCAACCTCCTCACCCCAGCACCGCCTCCAACTAGCCCAGACAAGTCCCCGGGTATTTATTTTCAGCCACCTTGATCTGATCGGAAATGTTTGGAATTCCAAGCAGAAGCGGGTGGGAGCAAATCCCTGCACCACCCTTTCCTCACCGTGTACGTGTACATGTGAGTGTGTACGTGTACACACACACACACACACACACACACACACACACACACACCCGCCCCCACCCCCCATAACCAAAAACTCAGCTGAAGGCTTCTGCGGGGCTGCATTTCCTACATTCCTGTCCCATCTAGTCTTCTTCCTGGTTCATCTCCACTCTAGGTCCACCAGCCCTCTCAGAGTTTAGAATAGCAAGATGACTGAGATGGTGCCAGGAGAGCCGAAGCCCTCTGCATGGATGACGCTGGGTCTGGGGCCACCTGGAGGTTTGCTATTCACAGTCAATACCCAGAGAAAGCACCAAGAAACTGCAGAAGACCGCTACCACCATGACCACCAGGAGACCCAGAAGCAACTCTCTGTCTCAACTGATGTGGCATGTGGAGCACCCAGAAATTATGTGTCATAATCTGTGGTTCACAGAGAGGTGAAACTGAGATTCAGAAAAGCTGATGGGAATCCCCAAGCTGAAGGGCCTCCTGACCCTTGGAGCCTGACACTGTGGGTTCCGACCTCAGTACTTTGACTGTCTAATTGTGGGACCTGGGGCAAGACACTTTACCTCTCTAAGCTCAGTGTCCTGTCTGTAAGTGAGAACAATGTACTTTTCAAGCTTTGCAGCAAGAATTAAATGGTTCATGGAAAGTGCTCATAAATGTTAACTGTTTGTTTATTTAATAGCTAAAAATGAGGGGTCCCAGTTGTGTATCTCATTTGTAGCTACAAACAAAAAAGTAACAGCTAATATTTACTGAGCTCTTGCTAGATTTCCCAAAATCTTGTAAGTAGGTGTTGTCTGCACTTTACCAATGAGGAAACTTAAGACTCGGAGAGGTGATGAAACTTTGCCTGAGATCACTGGTTACTGAGTAAGGGCGTCTGACTCCATTACATTTTACATTTAATTTGGCACATTAAAATTTGCCAGTGCAGTAGGAGAGATGCAGGATGTTACAAAGTGCTTCTTGGCTTCCTCATTTCACCCATCCACCCACCTGCCCATTATTTACTGAGGATCTGCTACTCTTGGGCCCTGAAAGTCAGAGATGACTAAGGACAGGGAAGAGGCATGCCCTCTGGTCCTCTCAGGGTTGGGAAAGGCAGAGATGTGCCGATCTGTGCTCCCCCTACCTTCACCCCAACCCTTGCAAGGCCAGACCAGTCCTTGCAGACAGAGTCCCTCCCACTATCTGGTCATTATCTTGGAAATAAAAACGATGCCAGTAGCTTTGGTAGAGCTGTTTCCAAAGGTAGACCAGTGACCCCACTGTGGGTTGACCTGTGGGGTTGCAGGAAGGACCAGACAAGCTGCTCCACTTAGGTCTGGACATTCATTCAGTCCATAAATCTTTATTATTAAGTCCCCACTCAATGCCAGGCACTATGCTAAATGCTAGGGATAAAGTAATGACTAATTCAGATGAAAATTCTTACCTGTATGAGTTTACAATTTAATGGGAAGAGACGGGCAATAAATGTGTCAGATGGCAGTAAATGTTAAAAAGAAAAATAAATAAGAGAAAAGGGGTTAGAGAGAAACATGAAGAGGGCAGGATTGGCACCTGTGGTCATGGGAAACTTCTTGAGGAGGGAACATTTGATCAGAGCCCTGAATGAAGTAAGGATGCATTGCAAGGATCTGAGGAGAGGGAACAGCAAGTACAAAGGCTCCGAGGCAGGTATATACCGGGGTGTTCCAAGAACAGAAAAAATACCAGTATGGCTGAGGCTGAGTGAATGAGGGGAGAATGGTAGCAATGGGGTCTGGCAGTAGTTAAAGACCAGATTATGCAGGGCCCTGAAAGCCATTTGAGGCCTTGGGCTTGTTCTTTGAGTGAAATGGAAACACTGCAGGGTTGTGAGCAGTGAAGGAACATGATCTGATTTTGGTTTTAACAGGATCTCTCTGGCTCCTGGGTGGAGACCTCCAGGGGCAAGGGTGGAAGCAAGAGGTCCGTTGAGGAGCTGATGCAGTCACCCAGAAGAGATACAATGGTAGCTTAGCCAGGAGAGTGCCAGGGGAGCTGGTGAGAAGCAGGCAGATTCCAAACTTATTTGGAAAAGTAGAGCTGAAAGGATGTGTTGATGTGATGTGGACTGTGGGAACTGCTTGTCTCTTTGGCCTTCTGTTTCTCATCTACAAAAAGCTAAGGAAGAGCATTTTTTCCCAGTTTGATAACTGTGAATGAAATAAGACAAAACCATTTCTGCTCTCACTGAGGCAAAGCTATTTGCTCCCAGGCCCTGAAGGGTGGATGACAATAAGAGAAGGAAGGAGGGACTGGACAGAAACAAAGGGAAAGCAAGGTCTGTCTGGGCTGTGACTGCCCACGTTCAGCAGACACATCATCCAAGCTCCACGTAAGTGCAGGACCAGGGAGAAGCCAGGCCTGGGGTGAGGGTTGGGGCAGAGATGGCTTGCTTTGTAATAGGAGGGAGAGGGCATCACCTGTGTTGTCTCCAGGGCCTACTAAGCAGAAGGTACTCAGTGAGTCAATGAGTGAGTGAATGAGGCAATGCCAGGAGGCCAGGGTATGTGTAAGAACTTCCCAAGTCCTTCCAGAATCAATAAGAGGTACTAAGCCTGGTCCAAGGGATACTTCTCTTTTCATTCCTTCTGCATTGGTTACGTTATAGGTTGTCTCATGTTCCCATTATTTGGGAATGAGAGACTGTGAGGTCTGAAATCACCAAAGTAGAATTTTAGAGCTGGAAGGAAGCACAAACACATCGGATCCACTCTAACCACAATTTCAGCCATCCGTGTGTTGGCCTTATCCATGTATCATTATTATTATTAACATTTTTCAATCAATTGACCCATTTTTTAAAAATTTAAATGTACTGAAATTCAACATTTAAATAAATGTATTGAAATTAAAAATTTAAATAAATGTATTGAAAATTCTTAATTCACCCTCCCCCCAAACTTGTTCTTTCTGTTCCTTTCCCCTTTTTAGTAAACGGCAGTAGCTTCACCATTCTAGGTGCTGAGCCTGGAACACCTTTGAGTGTCAAATCTCCTCTAGCTTTGATCTATCAACAAATTCCACTGGATCTATATTCAAAATAGATCCAGAATCCACCACTTATCACCACCTTTCCCATCATCATTTGATACAAGTCAGTATCATTTTCTGCCTGTATTTCTGTAACAACCTCATTTCTGGTCTCCCAGATTCTTACCTCCTGCTACGGTTTTTCACCAAGTAGCAGCCAAAAAGGTCCTTCTAAAAGCAGTCAGATCCTGTCTGGTCAAAACACTCCACTGCCTTCTCATCTCGCCCAGAGGAAGGGCCAGAGTATCTCACCATAGCTCACACAAACCTTTCCCTTCTACCACTTTCTCCTCTGCTCTGTTCTAGCCATACATCTTCTCTGTTCTTCGAACATGCCAAGCACATGCTTCTCACCTTGGGGTCTCTGTACTTGTTTCCCAGGCCTGGAATGTTCTTACCACAGATTGTTACATTGTTTACTCCCTCAGCTCATGCAAGCTTCTCCTCACCTAATACTTGCCCTGGCTGTGTAGCTCAGTTGGTTAGAGTTGTTCTGATACACCAAGACTGAGGATTTAATCCCTAGTCAGGGCACATACAAGGATCAACCAATAAATGCACAAATAAGTGGAACAACAAATCAAATCAATAAATAAAAATAAAAATAAAATAAACAATTACCAAAAGTTGCCCAGTTACCCTCCACTCCACCACCACTCTCAGTCTTCTGAGAATGTAATCTCCATGAAGACAGATATCCTAGGAGCTAGAATAGTGCTTCTCATAAAGTAAACACTGAGTATTTGCTAAAAAATAAAATGAAAAGGTAACTTACATTATACTATTATAAACAGAGAACCAGTATCATTTGGCACAGATGGAAATCAACATAAAATACAAACATTGACTATTAAAATAAAAGTATATCCATTTGCATATGACCTATACACTATCTTGAAGACCAGTGATTCATGTACCAATCTTGGTTCCATGTCTTTACAAAGGAGATAAGTGAGGCCCAGGGCAGGAGAAGGCTCAGAGAAGAATAGCCAATTGGAGGACAGTCCAGAGCAGCCACACAGGTGCCCACTTCATGCCATAGAGCCATAATCCTGCCCTCCGCCCCCCCAGGGTGAAGACAAAGAGACTGAATCCTAGGAAGTATGCAGCTAGGCTGGAACAGAAGAGCTTGTCTGAGAGGCCAGGAAAGCTCTTCCCTGGGCCAGGTACAGAACTGGCAGCCCTGCTGAAGGGAACAAAGGCCAGGGAGGAGTGTACCAGGCTGGAAGAGCCTGCCAGGGCTGCATCACGGGGGATGGGCATGCAGAAACCTGTAGGTGAGGCCCATGGAGAACAGACAGCTGAGAACAAAAATGAAAACAGACTAGGTCCCAAAGGGTCCCACAGGATGGCAGCTTTAACCCTGTAAACACCAGGCAGGCCTGGGGGTCCAGGTGCAGGCCTGGGGCCCAGCTGAGCCCAGTGGGACGATGGGACCTTCCCAGTTAGTTCCGTCAATGATGATGACTCTGAGCTGAGCAAAGGCACTGCCAACCCTGCTACTAGTCACACCAGGCATCAGACATTAAGAGGGAAACAGAGAGAGCCACCCTTCTAGTCCCCACATTCTAGATGATCTCTTCTAGCACCCTCCTAAGTCCCAGCCAACTCTGCCTACGTGGACTCTGGAGGACTTGATTTCTTTGGAGGGGAACATCCTTCTTCCATCCCCATGGGGCTCAGCAAACATGGCTGCAGGTGCAGGGGTTAAAGCTAGAGCTGTTCTAACTGCCAGGCCAGCAATGTCTGACCTACATCTCCATGGTTGGTTGCATGCAGAGAAAAATACCAGGGATTTCCGTTGGTGTTCACCAGACGCAGCTGCCAAGGAAAAGCTGGGCCTTCTGAAGGCCTATGTGAGTGGGGCAGGACAAGTGGTACACTAGGTGGAATAGGTGAAGGGGCGGGCCTGTACTTTCCTGGCTTTGAGGACCTCCTTACATTCAGAGACATCAAATTTTTATCTTTCCTCTACCAAGATCTTCCGTTGAAGCTCCATCTACTTCTAGTATATTATTCTTACTAAGAATTGAGACAGAGAATATGAATGAAAATGAGATTATATTTTAGGAATAAAAACTCCCCAAACCAGTTGTTCTAATTCTTACTGGCGTTTGGAGTGAGGCTTTAGATTTGCATAGGAAAAAAGCAATTTGGAAGTTTTGCATGGTAGTGTAAAAAAGACCAGTGGGTTTACTCATGCTCTGTGGTAGCTCTATCTGGTTACAGACATGTAAATTAAGCACCCTGGGCCTTGCTTTTTTCATTTGTCAAGGGGGGAGGACTGACCAAAAGTTCTCTAAGATCCTCTCTTGAGCTCCAAAGTGCTATTATTGATCTGATCCCTAGGCTTTTGCCCCATGCCCCCTCAGGGAGCAGTGCTAAGGAAAAATTAGTAAGCTGTCTCAGGAGGCCAGAGACCCGAGTTCTAGTCCTAGTGTTGCTGCTTACTAACTCACTGTGTGATCTTGGGCAAGTCACTGCACCCTTGGTAGCATCTCACTTTCTTCATACCTAGAACTTTGACATTATTATACCTCCCTTATGTTGTCCACTCCTTAGCATATGTCTGCCTCCCAAAGGTCCTGTCCTCAAATCACCCCATCAATAGATCTTAGAGACACAGAGGAGGTGAGGTTCACACCCAGGTGTGTCTGAGTGCAAAGCCTGTGTTCTCCCACTACAGAAACGTGGAGAAAGCATGGATGGGATTTAAAACCATAAGGCCTCTCAGTTCCCTCCGTGGTAAGGGGATGACCTCCTCGACTTCCTAGCAGTCAGAAGCTAAATGAGATAATGTATGGACACAAAGAAGCACTGGATAAACCTTAATGACCAAGTGCTATTACCCTGTGGCCCAACCCTGGGTTTCCCCACATTCAAAAGGAGAGCAGAAGGCGAAAACTGTAATATCTTAGGAACTTTATGACTCCACTTCTTAGACTTTTGTCCTACAACATCTCAGCCTCTCCCTTCTCGTCTATATCTGATCTATCCTTCCAGACTCCTTTTACCTGGAGACTCCAGGATACCCAACACAAAGCTCAGGGTGCTCTTCCTTAAGAGGCTATGGAGGGGTTCAGAGTCCTAACTGTGACACATTTGCTGCGCAACCATAGGCTGATCATGTAAACTCTGAGTCTCAAGGTCCACATTTATAAAATGAATATAAGACCTACTGTATAGTACTCAATAAGTGTTTGCTACTCTTATAATTGTCATGCTTGCTCTCTCCTGTGAACTCCTCTAACCCTTGTAGTCTTTTCATTTACTTTAGTATTTGCAGCCTCATGATCCAAGTGGTTGTGCTATGCCTGTACTTTATACTTCTCTCCCAATGGAGCAGTAAGCACATGACAAGTCTTCAAAGAGAACCTGTTATATGACTGGGAGATGGGTCTTCCTGGGACAGTATTAGTGAGGGTCATCACCAATGATCACCCACCAATCCTCAGGTTGTCAGGTGTCAGCCCACTGTGGCTACGCTGTGCTAATTACTGGGGTGGAGGATATGGGGCAAATGGAAGCTATAGGTGTCTTCTCCTTTAAAGCAGTCAATGTGAAGTGGAGAAGCCTGACTAACCCTCTTGAGAGGGCACCGAACAAAAAAGTAGAAGAGACAAAGAAAGCCAAGGCAAACCCACGGAACACCAGAATGAATGAGTGAGGGCTTCTGAATCTAACAGACTAGATTATTAGAATTGTCCTTATTAGAATTTGACCTTGGAACTATTATTTAACTTGCTTTACTCTCAGTTTTCTAATCAGGACAATAATGTTTCTCAAGCAGGATTATTGTGAAAGTTAAAAAAATATAACACAGTGTACCTTACAGCATCTTGCACATGGTAGGACTCAATAAATGGCAGCAACTATATTGTCATTATTATATTGATCATAAATGGGTTATGTTGATGGGCCCCTCTGATGGCCAATAGATAAAGACCAAGAACCAGTGACTTATGGCTCTCTATAGCAGCTGGAGCTCTGGATGGGGAAAGGTCTCCTGATGGAATCCTTATTAGATTTAAAAACTCCATGGAAGGAAAAGAGGCAGCTCAGTACAGATTGCAGGCCGCAGATCAGATATATGTGGGTCTCCCCCTGGAGACTCCATAGCTTCCTAGCTGTGTTTTCTTTTGGCCAGTTACTGTCTCTGAGCCTGATTT
Organism: Pteronotus mesoamericanus; assembly: GCF_021234165.1. Lineage (NCBI taxonomy): Eukaryota > Metazoa > Chordata > Mammalia > Chiroptera > Mormoopidae > Pteronotus > Pteronotus mesoamericanus. Next base: position 20,422,306 of record NW_026555105.1, on the reverse strand, counting down.
CTCATTTGTGTTGTACTCTAACACCATAGGTTATTCCTTTTGAGAGGCAGTCAACGGTGCTCTCTAAGAGCACAGGTGCTAGAAGCTTCAAGCCTGGGTTTAAATCCCAGCTATGCCACTTCTCGCTTGTGTCAGCAATCATGTCACATTATTTAACCTTTCTGAGCTTTAGTTTTCTCATCTAAAAATCTTCCTTGTTCTGGCTGGGTAGCTCAGTTAGTCAGACTGTCACCCAGATATGCCAAGGTTATGGGTTTGATCCCCAGTCAGGGCACACACAAGAATCAACCAATGAATGCATAAATAAAGTGGAGCAACAAACTGATGTTTTTCCCCTCCCCCTAAAATCAATCAATAAATATTTGAAATCCTTCCTTGTTGGATAGCTGTATTACCAAATAATGTGCCTGTGCTTGGCACACAATAACAATTTCACTTGATACATGAAAGTGTTCTCTTTGTATCCAGTGCCTGGCATTGGAAGGCATGCAATAAATGTGCTGTATCAAACCCTGGAAGAAATACAAATGGCTAATAAAATATAAGAAAAGATGCTTTACTTCATAAGTAATCCTGGAAATAGTCCTTGGATTTTTTTTTACATTTTATTATGAAAATGTTTGGCCATGTGCAAAGTAGACAGAATGATAAAACGAACCACCATTACCTATTACTCCACTTTGATAAATAGCAACTCAGTACCAATCTTATTTCATCTGTTCCCCAACCACTCTCCTCCGTTCCTGTAGTATTTGAAGCAAATTCCACACGTAGTTGAGTATGCATTTCTAAAAATTAAGGAATCTTAAATAGGAAACAAATAAACGTAACCATAATACACCATTATCATATCTAAAATTTGAAAAACCCAACAAAAATCTTGGAAGGGTTTTAAATGTGATCATAACTGTTTCCCAAAGAGAGCACCTTTGTTCAATATGAAATATTAATGAGGCGTATATAATAAGCTCTAGGTACAACTCAAGTTATAAATAATTCAGATTTGTAGGCATTTAAAATCTACTGAAATAAAAGGTATTCCACCAATAAAAATACTAAGGTGAAAGGAGAGTCAATTCTAGATTTACTAAAGACTTAAATGTGAAAGACAAAACTTTAAAACTTTTACAAGAAAATGTAGACAAATGTCTTTAGGATCACAGGTTGAGAAAGGATTTCTTCAAACAAAATACAAAAGGTGTGAGTCATAGAATAAAAGACTCAACTACATTAAAATTAAAAAAATCTAGTCATCAAAGGACAATATTATATAAAAAGGGAAAAGACAAACTAGAAACTGAGAGCCTATATTTGTAACATGTGTAGATCAGTATTCAGAATACACAAAAAATTCCTACAAATCCATAAAAAAAAGAAAGCAAAGACTTGAACAGGTATTTTACAAAAAAGGAAACATGAATGGTCAATAGATGTAAGAAAAGACTCTCAACCCTACTTGTAATCTGAGAAATGCAAAACTAAAACCACACGATACCATCTCACATCCACCAACTCTATAAAAATTTTAAAGTCTGACCATATCAAGTATTAACAAAATGTAAAGCAATGAAAACTCACGTGCTGCTGGTGGCAGTGTAAATTCTTAAAAACACAAAGAAAAACAATTAAGCATTACCTTCTGTCAAGCAATTTTGACTCCTGAGTATATACCCTACAGCAATGATTCTCAAAGTGTGGTCCCAGGACCTGCAGCAGCATCACTGAGGAACTTGCTAGAAATGCAAATTCTCAGGGCCCCAACCCAGACACATAGAATCTAACACCGTGGGGGTGGAGCCCAGCAAAGTGTTGTTTAACAAGCCCTCTGCATTACTTTTAATGGGCAGCTAAAGTCTTCGAAACCACTACCTTGGAGAAACTCTTAAACATGTGCATGTGCTGAGATACACGCAAAATGTTTAAAACCACATTATGTGAAGCAGCGAAAACAAGGGAAGGACCCAAATAACCACTGACAGTAGAATGAGACATAATCATACAAAAAGATATGAAAATGAATGAACTACAGGCGTATATAAGACATCAATGAATCTCACAAATGTTGAAAAAAGCAAACTGCAGAGGAATGCACGCAGTGTAATATTTAAATGAAGTTTAAAAGTACGCAGAGGAAGATATATATGTATGTAATACAATCTTTTTTTTTTAAAGGCAAGGGGATGATAAACACTAATCTCAGGAGGATGGGTAGAAGGTGGCTGTGATTGGAGAGGGACATACAGGGAGCTCTAAGATATTCATAAATGTTTGATTTCTTAAACAGGGTAATGAGTTTACAGGTGATCATCTTCCTATTTTTGAAACTTTACATACATATTCTCTACTGTATTTATGACAAATTTCTTAAAAAAAAAAAAAAGTGTGCTGGAACAGTGCAGTATTTGGAACCAGAACTGCAACCACTAACTCTTGCTACATGTATGGTGTTCAAAGGGTTAAGCTTGTTTCTCTGCTTGCGGGTGGGAAGGCAGGCGGCAGCTGGGGCACAGTGGGAGTCCCTGGCTCCAGCTGGCTTCAGCCAGGATCGCCTGGATCAAGCACCACGCCCAGGAACTGGCACCTGGCGAGGGGGGGCTCTAGACAGGTGGCACCTGAAGCCCTTGGTGACCTGATACATGGGAGGGACTGGGCCCAGTCAGATGAATGGCGGCCTCCTCCTCTGGCAGCCCCTCCATCTGGTAAGGAAGTGTCCTGGTGGCAGCCTGAAGCTGGTGAGAAAGGGAAGAGGGTCTGGGACTCAGGGTGGGGGTGGGGAAGGAACTGGGTGGGCTGGGCTCAGATACCAAGGGAGGCTGCTGGGATTAGCACCTGCTGAGAATGAGATTAGGTTTCCTGGGAAGGGCTCATCTATTTAACGTCCCCCAAAAGCTGTCTCCCTGTGGCTTTTCTCTGCTGGACAGATGGTGTCTGAGCCCCCTCTTGGAGGGTGGGCTCCTTGAGGGAGCGGTGGAGGTAGGGGTAGGACCTGCCGCTTGCTTGGTCATGGGATTCCCTGCCTTCCACAATAATGATCACAGTTTATTCTTCCTTCCTGAGGTAATTACTACATATATGCCAGGTACTATCCTAAACCCTTCACACAAATTACCCCCACTTAGCACAGCACTCAACTGCCTATGGTCTAGACAGTAGATTTACATTTGAGGAAACTGAGGCTTGGTAAAGTTGAACTCTTACCCAAAGTCAAACAGCAAGCAAACTAGGACTTGAATGCAGGTAGTCTGACTTCAGAGCCCTCTCAGGAAACCGTGATTTGGCCATGATGTTGTCCGCTTCTCATTAATTGGCACCAAGCTCCTTCCAGTTGTTCAAGCGAGAAACCTGGACTCCTCTTTCTTTCTCACATCCCTTATCCAATTATCAGCAAATCCAGTTGATCCAACTTTCAAATTATACTGAAGTTCTGATCATGGCTCACTTCTACTATACCTCCACCCTTGTACAAACCACCATCATCACCTGCCCAGCTTCCTACTGGTCTCTTGGCTCCTGCTCTTGCTTGAAAAGTGAAAACAGGGACTTTGATTTGGTCACACTGTATGTCTAACCTATAGCTCAGTGCCTAACACATGGCAGGCATTCAATAAACATTTGTTAATGAACAAGTGAATGAATGACCAACACCCCTCACAGGAAAAGATTCAGATTCAGAGGGGAAGAAGATTTGCCTGAGTACTCTTGGCTTTCTCAGCCTTCATGACCTTCAGTGCTGTAAGGCAGCATAGTCAATGTCCTTTACTATTACAAAATGTTCTGGATATATATATATATACCATCACCACTGAGTCATCCACTTGTGCCTGCAAACATGCACACACACAGGGACACGGGAGCTGGAGCAAGGCTACTTTTGAGAAGGAATAAACCCACAGCACCGATTTCTAGGGGACGGTCCTCCACCTGTCCCTGCACTGTATACACTTTGGCTTTTATCCTCATGAATGAAGAGTCACTGGCCCTGGCCAGAGTGGCTCAGTTGGTTGGAGCATTGTCCCGTAACCAAAAGGTTGCAGGTTCAATTCCCAGTCAGGGCACATACCTGGGTTGCGGGTTCGATCCCTGGTCTGGGCACATATGGGAGGCAACCGATCAATGTTTCTATCTGTCATCAGTATTTCTCTCTTTCCCTTTCTCTGTCTAAAAAACAATGAAAAAATGTCCCTGGGTGAGGATAAAAATTAAAATTTAAAGAAAAGAGTACTGGAGGTTTTGAACTGAAGAATGACAGACTCTAACTTCTATTTTGGAAGGATCACCGGTTGCTATGTGAGTAACAGATCTGAGGGATACAAAGACAGAAACAGGGAGACGGCTGGTAGAATTGTCCAGCTGAGAGGGAATGAGCAATAGCTGTGTCCTCTCACATCTCACTTCCATCCTGTGACCAGGCTAGTTCCCCCACCAAATAAGAAAAAGCACTGGTACTACTGATGACTTTACTCAGTAGTTTCCATTATCAATATAGCACTTCATTAACCCTCTCAACAGTCCTGTGAGGTGGGTTCTAGTAATATCCACATTTTACAGAGAAGAAAACCACAAAGCTCTGAGAGGTAAAGTCATCTGTCAAAGATTACACAGCAGACTGTTAACATCCAAAGTCTGTCCTCTTCCCATTTGAATGGGCTGCTTCCAGCCAGCACCCATCCATAGCCTATCCGGGCCCCAATGTCCAGTTCTACATTCACCTTTTCCAGGAAGCCTTCCCTGACCTTCCCCAATGGGCTGTCCCTCTTCTGAGATCTATAGAGCCACCATTCACTGAGTGTTCCCTAGGTGCTAGGAGCACTGCTGGATGCTTTATATGTTATGTAATGTTCCAATAACCTAAGGAGCCACATACCCTGGTGACAGCCACTTTTCACAAGAAAATAGTGAAGCTGAGAGAAGCTAAGTCACAGAGCAAGTAAGCTGCTACGCTACTCACCTGGCACTAAGCCATCTTATTTTTTTTTTAACTTTTCTTTTTCCTTTTAAATGTATTTCACTTATCTTTTTCCTTTTCAGTCATTAAGTCAATGCGGACATTCAATAGATCATAGTGTGGTAGCTGTTCTGCTCTGAAATCTGTCTTTTTGTCCTCTTGACCAGAATCTAAATGCCTTAACATCAAAGTCCGCAAATAACATTTTGTTTGTCCGTTCTACAGTGTCGAGCCTGAGCCTTTAATTTAGGCAAATGAGATCAGAGGGGTGAGGAGTTCTCACCAAGGTGGAGGAGAGGGATGTGGGCCCTCCTGTGAATCCTCCTATTCTTTAAGAGCACTCTGTTCCCTTAGCTTGAGAAGTCTTGAGGACAGCTTTCTCCAGGAAAAAGAGCACCTTCTAGCTCTTTAAGAGCTGAAGCACTGTTCCAACCAAGACCCTGTGGATAGGTGGCGTACCCAGCCTTGTTCAGAAGAGATGTGTAGAGTGGGAAGGAAGGGGCAATGACTTTCAGTTCCCGTTAATGAGTCTAGAGGCAGCAGCTGATTCAGCTAGATGATGTCACCTTCCCAAACCTCCTGACCAGCAGCTGAGACAGTAAAAGCAGGAAACTGGGGGATACTTAGCTGGCTAAGTCCAAACATGCTCTGGCAAAGGTCAACAGTAACCCCAGGTTCCTGGGTATCCTCTTGCAGAGGAGCAAAAGGAGTCCTCTCAGTTGAGAGGATAGTAGGCATCTTTTAAGACTCTTATACCAATACGCTGTCCCAAATCTTCTTTTGCTAAGTAGCTTTCTGCCTGTCCTGAACTAACAATGCTTCATTTATTCCGAGGGTGGAGCAGTGGAAAAAAGCCTGAGTTTGGAGCCAGACCAGTCTGGGTCTGATTCCAGGTTCCACCATCTACAAGCTGCAGGACCCTGGGCATGGAATTTCATCTCTCTGAACCTCAGTTTCCTCATTGGAGAAGAAACTGGGGCCAAGAGACCACTTACCATATAGTCCAGTGGCAGAATTAAATGAGAAAACGTATATAGAGTGCCTGACATGGGATAGGTGCTCAGTAAATGGTAGTTACCATTATTCCCTTTGGATCTCTGTGAAAGAGTGTGAAAGATCATATTCATCCACAACACAAAGGGAAACAAAGGCCCAGACTGGGCCCACCAGAATCATCTGAGTATGTGTGTGGACCCAAAGCTCAGATGAGCCAAGTTCAGTCCTGCCTTGCTTTTCTGTTTGTAAAACCTTCGCTTCAAACCTTCCCAGGCTGGCTCTTTCTCCTTAATCTACTCTCAGGTCTAATGCCATCTCATCAGAGAGGCCCTCCTTGATCTCCCTGTACAAAGTTGCTTCCGTAGACACTCCATCACTCATTTTCTTTACATTATTTAACCTCCTATCTGAAATCATCTTGTTTGTTTCTCAGGCTAGCTGTCTCCCCCACTAATATAAGTGTTCTATGAAAGTAGTGCCCTTGGCTGTCTTGTTCATCACAGCACCCCTGACACTCAGCACAGGGCTCAGCACGTAGTATCTTTGATCAGCGGTCAGGAATCTGTGTACGTGGAGGGCCAACTGAAATTATACATGGATTTTCGACTGCGAGGAGCGTCAGAGCCCCTAATCCCCTACGCTGTTCAAGGGTCAACGATAGCTGGTGCTCAATAAACATCTGAATCACCAAGTGAATGCACCTGGGATGGCCAAAGCCTAAACTGACAATGGCCCCCATACTTACTCCTCTGCTCATGGTCAGCTCAAGGACCTGGCTTCCATTTCAGCTGCTGGCACTGCTACCTGGGAATCGGTGGACCGACAGGTGGCCAGGATGGGCATCCATGCCTGGCAATGACTCATCTACTGGGAGACCAGGGCTGCTGAGGAGGGCCTTGGAATCTTTCCTTGGCACTCGAGGCTCCCACATATCTGGCTCCAGCTTACATCTCTGGCTTCATCACCTAGTAAGAGAGACCCTTCCACACATACTCCACACTGGCCTGCCACTGCTTATGGGTGTTTTCGTGAGAGCCCATCCCAGCCTGCACATCTTAGCTCACATGGACCCCCCATGGACCAACTCCTTGCTGGGAGCACCAGACCACCTTGATCCTGTCTCTGTTGTTAAGTCCAGCACATATCTCTCCTCTTCTATAAAGTACTTCTCTTATTTGGCATCTAGCATTCCTCTGTCTTCACAAAAATCTCTTTTTATGTCTCTTCTCTTTAATTCAATTGGAAGTGTCTTGAGAGCAGAACTGGGTGATACCTCAGTTAATAAATCTTCAGGGAAAAAGGCCCTCTTTGAAACAAAGTTGGCTGGGTCCAGAGAGGGTTACGGAGAAGGCCAGCCTCCTCCCTGATGGACTGACCTCTTTGGTAGACAAGGAAGAAGAGATCATGTTGCCTCAATCCAGGAGCCCAGCTGATGAGACAGTGAGGGGGCTAAAAAATCTGGCTCTATCACATGCAGTCTGGGACAATCCCAAGGTCATGTGTGTGACAGGGTTTTTGAGAAACCACCACTTTCAAGAATCTGGGCATAATTTAGTTATCAATCAGAAAGAATGGTAGAAAAACTTTGCTCAGTTCACAGGGACTCGTGTGGTATCTGTTTCTGTGAACTGATCTTAGTTCTGGTTCCTGTCCTCCTACCCACACTCTCACCTGAACCCCCCTAGGTACTTTATCCTTTTGGTTCTATCCTTTGCTTTATTCTACCTTTTTGGAACTTTTCTAAGTTGCCCCCCAACTCTTTGTACAACAGAGTGAGGTTCCAATAAAAAATAAAGAGTTGATCCAGTTTTCTTTAAAATGCTACAATGGTATACAAAAAGTGATTTTCCAAACAACTCTATAATAAAGTGACAGAAATAATACATGTAAGTCACTGAATACAGTGCTCAGAACTTAGTGAGCATTCAAAAGGTAAGGTGATAGAACACTCTCAACTCTCATTAGCTTCTCTGGGCCTCTGTTTCTCATGTGTAAACGAAAACAGTGTCTTAGGTTTGTTCATTTGTTCGATCATTCATTCCAAATAATTCACTGAATGTTTACTACCTGCAAGGAACAGTTCTAGACACTGAAGATAAAATGATGAACAAACCAAAGTCCTTAATATCATGGAGTATATATTCTAGTAGAAGAGATGAACAACAAACAAACAAAAAGAAAATTTTAAACAGAGGTAGTGCTATAATAAAACTACAAGAAGGTAAAAGACTAAAGAGTGATTTAGAGTAGCTCAACTACTTTAGACCGAAGGTCAAAGAGAAGCTCTCAGAGGATGTGACCTATGAGCTGAGTCAACTGAAAAGAACCAACAAGGCAAACACCAGAGGCAGAACATTCCTGGCAGAGGGAGCAGCAAACTACAAAATCCCTCAGGCAGGGACAAGTGTTCCAGGAACCAGGAACAGCAGGAGCCCCCTGAGGCTTGAGTGAAGAGAGGGAGGGGTGGAGGGATGGAGGATGAAGAGGCTGCCAGTATCAGATCATATAGGCTTGAGAGGCCTTGGTAAGAGCCCTGGGTTTTATTCCAAGTGGGTGGAGGGTAGTAAGCAAGTTGTGATAAGTTCTGAATTTGGCTTTTAAAAGATCACTTTGGTTGCAGTGTTGGGGCAGAAGTGATTTCTTAAGGTTCCTTCCCAACTCCAAACTTCTTTTACTCTGTCATTCTAGGTTCCCTTGAACTGGCAGCCTGAACAAGAAAGATGATGCATCCTCCTCACTAGAGAAGAAGCCAAGGAGTGGTTTTTGCCCTGGGCAGGAGTAGGTAATCTGCCTCACCTGTTCTGCAAGAGCTGGAGGGCGTGGCCCAATCAGGGAGGGGTGGGAATCCCAGCTTGGAATACACCCCTAAACCACCTGTATTGTTTCTGCCTCCAGTATGAAGTTTCTGCCAATGACACAGTGCTCTGGAATGTCCTTCCCCACTCCCCCCCTCCAATCTTCCAGTTACAGAGGCATAGTTGTAGTTGCATTCCTCCCACGATTTAGCTCAAATCTAGCCTATAGGAAATGGTCACTAAAGAGCTACTGATTGATTAATGAAGAGAGGAAATAGTCTCAGCCATTAAGCAAATATTAATGAGTACTATGACTACTATGTTGGTCTCTGGGGATGCAAGGTGATTAAGATGGGTTTCTTGACTTCACTGAGCTCAGAATTCAGCAGACAAACCAAAAGCCGCAGACAGACCAAAAGCCACAGACAGCTACAATGTTGGATACAAGAGTAACACTTATGAGGCCCTCCTCACCCAGAGATAGAACAAGTGGGCTTTGGAGCCAGACTGCCTGGGTTCGAATCATGATTTCAGAACTTACTAGCTGTGCATCTTTGGACAAATTCCTTAACTTCCTTATGTCTCACTATTTTCCTCTATAAAATGAGAATAAGAATACCTACCTCGATGGTACTGTTTTGAGAATTCAATGAATTAACAAATATGAAGCACTTAAGTGTAAGTGCTCAATAAATGTTACCTATTACTAAAATTACTATAACACCTGAACTAAGCTTGACATGTATGATCTTACTTCATCCTTACAAAAATCCTATGAGGCAGGTATTATTACCTCCATTTTTCAGGTAGAGGAACTGAGGCTCAGAAAGGGAGAGGAATATGCCATAATCAAACAGCTGCTATATGATGAAGCCCAGATTCAAACTCAGCTCTGACTTCAGAGCCCATAATTCCAATAATGAAATGATCCCAATCCCTTAAAACGCGTCCAGCATAGTACAGATGCCCCGTAAAGGGAGCTGTGGCTATTATTCCATTGTCCCTGAAGATCTTCCAATAGTAGGTGCTGTGAAGCCCAGAGGAAAGACCTCTTTCACTATGACAGGGTCTGAGAGGGGTTCAGAGCTACTGACCTGGGTGCCAAATGTAGACTTTGCTCTGGAGTTCCATGGATTCCCATCATTGAGACTTGGGGTACTAATTTGGAACCACAACCAAGTAATTCAGACTCAGAAACTGCCCCCAGGTGCCCAGACACCTGGCATGGATAGGCAGGGTATTTCCTCAGGGTTGACTTCTTGTCTGGCCCTACATATCTTTCAGTTTCATTACTTAGCCACCAACCTGGGGCCTCATACCTGCACCTGCTGCTTGACTTAGTCCCAGGGGACCTTGAGTCTTAGACTTGGGCCCCTCCATAGACCCTGACCTAAAGGGCCATTCCTGACAACCTGGGGACTTCCTTGACATGGTAACTCCTAGGGTTCCATATGAATGCAGATGCTGTGAGCAAAGGAAACATTTTCTAACTGAGCAGCAGATGAAGAGCAGGTAGAACAAAGGGTGGGTGTTCTTGTTCTGAATGGGGTAAATGTGGGGTTAAGGCCTGCTGTGCCTCACAGTTTTATGTTTAAGTAGACTGATCCTGGCTGAGTCAGAGCTCCCACTCAGCAGTACACCCTGGATGGACAAGAACATCCTGGAGTTAGGAATAATTAATACTCATTTCTTCTTTCCATTTGAGTCATATTCAGAAGCCTGGCCTTGCCTGGTAATTTGGCTATAGAAGGTAACTGATGGTTGAATCAATGAATGATCAAACTTCACAGCGAGAGGAAAAGACAAGACCCAGCTTTGGTAAGCTTTTACTCTACATCAGTCACTGAGCACACACCATTCATCATTATGAATGTTAACTCAGTCACTAAACACTAAGCCACCTAGTGCTAGGCTTAATAGTAGCTGATAACAGTGATTTAGACAGTTTCTATCCTCAATAAGCTCAGAGCACCTTGCTTATTCTTTCTCCCAGCAAACCTGTGAAATGAGTATTATTTCCAATTTACATATGTCCAGAAGCTCAGAGAAATAAAGTAGGTTGTCCAAAGTGAAGCCAGGTAAGTGAGAGACCTAGGGTATTGCTTCCACTCAAAAAATGCTTTCTAGTTGCCCTGGCCAGGTAGTTCAGTTGGCTCAGTTGGCTGGAGCATCATCCTGTACTACAAAGGGCTGTGGGTTCAGTCCCCAGTCTGAGGACACATCTAGGTCGCAGGCTTGATCCCTGGTCAGAGTGCATATAGGAGGCAACTACAACAGATCAATGTTTCTCTCTCTCTCTCTCTTTCTCTCCTCACCCTCCCCTCTCCAAAATCAATAAACATATCCTTGAGAGAGGATTAAAAAAAAAATCCTTGTTGATTGAATGAATGAATGACACAGCTACAGCTGTGACTTCAGTCAAGGAGCAGCAACAAGACCAAACATAGTTCTTAAAGTGCTTTTTCATCTATCATTTCCGTGGGCCTTGCAGCTAGCCCATGAGGGAGGCAAGTCGGGTTTTATCTTTCTTCAACAGATGAAGCAACACGCAGAGCTTGGGCAAGAGACTTATGGCTACCAAGCAAACAAGGACTGGGGCCATCCTGAAAAAACTCCAGAGCCTCCACAACGCCTTGTTTAATCATTCAAACACATGCAAAGCACCTACTGTGTGCTAGACACGCTCCTCTACATACTTTAAATACTCGATCCACTCAGTCAACAAATATGATTGAATGCTTTCTATATTTCAGGTTCTGTGGCAGGATCTAGGGATATAGCAGTGAATAAAGCAGAGGAGGAGGTACCTGTTTACTGGGGGCATTTGGCAAAGATTGAAGAAAATATGCACTATCACCAGATGCTTACTCTGCAACACTGGCCAACACTTAAAGTATACAAAGCATGACTTGGGGATGTTGTTGTGGAGGAGGGTGTGAGACAAGGTTGAATCACAGTTCCGAGCTTCAGGAATCTTAAGATCTCCAAGCTCTTGGTTCGAAAGATAGCCACATACTTTATCAGGCTAAAAGTTTGTTCTTAAAGAGTAGCTCTAGACCCATGGAGATGGACAATAGAGTGGGAATTGACTGTGGGAGTGGGGGGTGGGGGTGGGATGGGTGAGGGGGATAAAAGGGGTAAAAGTTGAGACAACTGTAGTAGAATAAACATGATTTATAAATTAAAAAAAAAAAAAAGGAGTAGCTCAAATAGCAATGACAGAAACTTGATCACCTGTGAAGGCAATTTGATAAAACAGTAATAGTAGTTGCCATACTGGGTAGTAATTACTATATGCCAGGCTCCGTCATGCTAAATGCTCCACGTATCTTCCCAGTTATTTTCATGCTTGTAAGACTCTTTCAAGAAAAGCATTATATATTATTATCCCTTTTTATAGAAGAGAAAACTAAGCTGGGAAAGATTAAGTAATTTGTCTAAGGATAACTATACAGACAGTAGGATTCAGCACTGGTTTGTCAAATTCTGTACCTGACTCTTAACAGTGATGGAATTTCTCCCAGGGAGGCACTGTAGAGGCAGGCATCAGGAATACCAGGAGCAGCTGGTGCCTCCAGAGCCCCCAACAGATTCTTATTCACTCCACCGAGATGAGAAGGTAAGGTGGGAATGCTTAGGCATGCTCAAGCTATCCCTAACTTTCTTTTTCTGCTGAAAGTCCTGGGAAGAAGTTTGTGACCTCCATTTGCCACCTACCAAGCTCCCAGGGAGAGACAGAAGGAGGCAGGGCAGGGTAGTCTTTCCTCCCTGGGATAGGGTGGGGAGCACACCAGGGAAGAAGGGAAGAAGCCAGATTGGTTCTTCACTCTCTTGGGCAAGAAGCCTGTACATGTGATATGGTGCATGTCCTTTACATGGAATCCCCTTGGGGGAATGTCAGGGCACCTTTTGGAACCAAGAAGCCTCAGAGAGAAGAGACTGGTACAATCCTGAGCTGCAAGCCTTGCTAACAATTTCTAAGCATTGTAACTAGGTCATCAGGTTCCTGGAGAAGCCAGCTGTGGCTGGGGGGTGGGAAGGGAAATTTTGCAGCCTACCAAGATCCCTACTTCCCTTCAGGCCCCACCCTCCCCGAAATCTGCACCTGTTCCCAAATCAACCCCTTCCCCCAGCTGGGCCCAGCTGTCAACGGCTCCAATGCCCCACTCTAGACTTCCACAAGCAGAAACCACGGAGGGGAGATGGGGGGTTGCTTTTGAGCAGGAGGCACCTTATTACCACACGAGCTCTTTAGAAGGGAGACGTGGGGCAGGGAAGGAGTGGCCTCTCCCAGGGGGTATTTCTTGTTCCACTAGGGCAGCAAGAAAGCTGGGCCCCTTTGGGCCTGCCCAGGGTCCCTTCCTGGCATTGTTGTCACAGGTGGCAGGAGACAGGTGATGTTTACCCTGCTGAGACCAGAATTGCCAAAAGGCTTCAATCAAGTCTTTGAATCTGCACCTGGCCCAGAGCCCCAAAATAACAACCAAGGCAGCCTACCTGATCTGCAGGTCGCAGGTGCCTCTGGCTTTTATCTCCCTGCAGCTCTGTCTGCTGAGCCCAGGTTGGCAAGGGATTCTCTTTCCCAGGGTTTCCTGAAGACCGGGTTGCATCCCTCTGCTGTTGGGCCTCATCCCATTGGGCCCACCTCTACCATCAACCAACCCCATGCCACTTCCCAGAGGCCTCTGTCAGTTCACTGCTCCCTTTTTCATGACCTGCTTTAATGACAACCCACACTCTCTTCAGCCAGTCTGCCTCCTCACCATCTCCTGAATGCTTCATACACAATCCACTCTCCAGGTCTGTCTGGGTGGTTCTTACCTACCAAGGCCTTCCATGCCACATTCTTTTCACCTATGGAAAGCCTTTATAGCCCACATCTTCATAACAGGTAATAATAATGTCTTACATTGACTGAACATACTGTACTTATGTCAGGCACTGTGCCAGGTGGGTTACAAAGTCACTCACTCACTCATTCAACAAATGTTTATTGAGTGTCTCCTATGTGTCACACAATCTGCTAAATGCTGGGGATGAAGGTAAAAATGAGACAAAGCCCCTAATCCTAGGAATTTAGATTTTACTGGAGGAGACACACAGTAAACATGTAAACATGAGTAGCCCCTGTCGAGGTGACATTTGAGTTGAGACCTAAATAAGATGAAAACCCTAATCAGATCTAGGGGAGGAGTAATCCAGGCAGAAGGAACACAGCAGCCTATGAGAAAAAGGTTATTGCTATTATCTTCATTGAGGGATGACTATTATCTTCATTTTACAGATGAGGAAACTGAGGACTCAGTGTGAATTACACAAAGCCACACTACTGAGAAAACTATTATTCAAGCCCCTAGTGACCTTTTCCCTTTCTGACACTCCACAATTGGCACAGAAGGAGGTCTGGGTTGGTGATGCAGTTGGCGAGGGAGAGGGTGCACACTGATGATGAAGGCTGAGAATGGAAGCTTCTGGGTCATCAACTGAGTAGCTGATCGAGGAAGTGGGCCGGTTTGGCAGGAGTCCAGGGCACCTGTAGGATGCAGCCAGCAGGTCTGTCTTCTGCTTCTGGAGTGCACACCACAGATTTGGCACCGTTTGCCTGGAGCCATTCACCGAGTGTTTTGGGTACTGCTTCAAATGAGTTTGCTTCCTTAGGGACAGAGACATTTTTGTAGCCTAACCTACGTCTAATAATAACAACCCTTCATGTTCATTGAGCAGACCCTGGCTGAGCCCTTGCCGAACCTCAGGCCCTGTGCCAAGCACTCAGAGTGAAATAAGCCAATCTGGGCCTGCAAAGAAGCTATGATGCACTGGCTTGAGGATGGGCTTTGGCACCAGATATATTTGAGTGCAAGATGCACAAGGTGCACTATTGTGGATGCATTACAGAGCCTCTTAAAGCTCTGAATTCTCCATCTTCACATCAGAGCAGTTATGAGGACCAATCAAGCAGATTAACTCAAAGGTATAAACATAGCACCTGGCACAAAGCCAGCATTCAACATAGAGTATCTGTTATTATTATTAAAAAACACTTCTGTGTTTCACTTTCTAGTTTAAGCCTCACATACTCTGGTAGGTTAGTATTACTCTCTCAGGTTTATGAATGAGAATTTGAAGCTGATTTGCCTAGTGTTACACCACCAGCAAGAAATAAAGCTAAGTTTCAAATCAGAGTCGAGTTTTACCTATGGGTATACTGAAGGTGATCAATACATACTAACTAGGATAAACCTTGTCTGGCATGTCCAGGAACTGTGGGGACAGATCGGTGATGCACACAGCCTGATGGCAGAAATACACGAGCCAGGTCCAAGGTGTGGGGCAGAAAACCAGAACACTGAGGCATGAAACCCAGTCCCACTCACTGCAATATCCACAGACACTATAGCATTTAGCACATATAAAGCATTCATCAGTATCGGCTGATTTAACAAATGAAAAACTCTGAAGGCAGTTCTGAGCAATGAACCAGCCTTAGGGAAGGTAGGCAACATCGATAACACCTGCCTTACAAGCCAGAACATGGATTCTAAGTCTGGCTCTGAGATTTACTGTGGGACAAGCCCCACACCTTAGTTTCCCATTCTGAAATGAAACTGTACACACTTGCCTAAACTACCTCACTATACAATGATGTATACAAAGAAGTCTAGTAAATTATAAAATGTTATCATGCACATAAAAGCAATTATCACCAGACTACTAAGGCAGTACAATGTGAGGTCAAACACCTTGAGTTTGAATTCCAGGTCCTCCTGGTACTAGCCTATGAGACCCTAAGCATGCCACTGTTTTCTGAGCCTCAGATTTCTCAACCATAAAATAACACCACCTACCTTTTAGGGTTTTTAAGGAATCTGGCTGCTGGGTTGGGGCAGGATTAGACATAACATAAGCTTTGGAGTAAGACAAACTTGGTTTTAAAACACTCTTGCCTCCTGCTAACTGATTCCTCCCAAATCTGTTGGGATAGTAACACAGAGAGGATGTTGGTCAAAGACCTGCCATACAGTGAGCACTGGATAAATGCCAACACTCATCTTGAAAATGGAATAGTGGGGGCAGGAGGCACAGTGTAGTGTTTAAAAAGTGGGACCTTGGAAACTACCCTCTCAGGTTTTGCCATTTACTGTGTTACTTTGAATAAGCTGCTTAACCTCTCTGTACCTCAGTTCCTTCATTTGGATAATAATAGTACCAACTTCAGGGTGTTATTGTGCGAATGGGATAAATTAATACATGTAAAGCACTTTAGACAATGCTTGGCACTGAGTAAGGACTTGATAAATGTTAGGTGCTATTAATAGTGATGTTAACAATAATATTAATCACCAAGCGAAATAAGAGAGACTGTTTAATCTTGGGACATGAGCATCCCATGGAATAATTCAAGGTAAGACCCTGGGCAGCTGTTTCTAGGCAAGTTCTTAGCCTCTGAGAAAAACTCTTATGGAAAGGACGTGGGGCTGGGGGTTCCTGAGCAAAAAAACATCCCAGTCCCACTGACCAAGAGGCCAGCCAGCCTCTGGGGAGGCAAGTCAGGCTCCTTGGAAGGGACACTGTGTTCCCAGCCGCCTGACTCAGGGGAACAAAGGCACGTGTGTGTGGCCAGGGAGGAGGGAGGGGAATGTTTCCCTTTCAAGAGCAGAACAAAGGATCTGAGGCATAGTTGAGTGCGTTCCAATCCCCTCCCAAGCTATCTCCCATGCCTCATGATTGTCCAACAAGGTTTTCAAGCTAGCTTCCTCCTGAAAGGTGCCTGGGTAGGGGTCGGGGTGGTGGTGATGGGGGTGACAGGCTCCACTTCACTCTACACTCTGTCATCAATTTCCAAGAGGCAGGATTTATATGTGCCAAACCTCTAAGGTTTCTCTTAGGAGTTTCCATCCTGTGCAGGGGTGAGTGGGGACCCCCGGGGGAACGCAGGGTTAATGGATGACATAAGGCACTGCGAGTGACAGGCTTAATGTCCCTCTAGGGAAAGTCCAAGACTGAAACTGCTACTGAGTGAAGAAGCCATGGAGAGAACCCAGTTCTGACCAACCCCCAGCATGGGGTTGGGGGAAAGGTCTGATATGAATAAATAGAAATGCATTTTCTAAATCTTAAGAGTACGATCAGAGGCTGGAGAGAGAAGCTGGGTGAAGGGTGAAGGGACAGGAAGAAAAGAAAGTAACTGACAAGAGGAAAGGGAGGGACATGCCCAAAAAAAGTAGTTTGTGTAGGGGGGGGGGCCTTTAGGGACAGTACTTTGTAGTTTCCATACTCTCGCCAGCAGGAATCTGGCTGCTGGGTTGGGACAGGAAGCAGTCCATGGAAGTCATGGCAATGGCATTTCCTGAAGAGCAAGAGAAAACCTCTAGTTCCGAGGGGAGCTCTGGAGTCTGCCCAAAAAAGCCCTGTAGCTTGGAGGTAACTGTAAGGCTCCAGCTTGGCCTGACAGTCTCATCAGGGATTAAACGAAGTAGCTGAAAACTCCAAAGACACTTTATTTCTTCAAAAAACTATTTGCAAAAATCAGTATGTATTAAACGGGAAGCCAGATGACATGACTGAGGAAGCCCTAGGATGCAACTGCTGTTTGCTGCTGATCCTAACAGTCACTACTCTGAGAGCCCTAAGACTTGATCTAACTCACTGAATCTTCAGAGAAAGGCACTATGATTATAGCTATTTACAAGTGAAAAGGTTTGCCCAAGGTCATAGCAAGTAAGTGGTCAAGCCCTGATTTGAAAGTCTGAACCCTGCATCTTCCTCCTGATGTAACCTTGGGCAAGTCACTTCATCTTTCTCAGCCTGATTTCTCTCCAGCTCACCTCCCTGGGTGGCCATGAGCATCAAAAAGGCAAGGTGGACATGAAAGCACTAAGCAGTGAAGTGCTACATAAATCTGGAGTACTATTAGTGTGGGGTCAGTGATAAACTACCCTACATTGATACTAAGATTAGTTAATTTTTGCAGTGAAAGTACTGCAGCTGCTGACAAAAAAGAGCCACCCTAAAAACATAACTAATGTGAAATGTGCATTAACAATGGAATCTGCCACAAGGCCTAAGGCCAGTGAGACCCAGGATTCCTGGACTGTCTACCTCAACCCTCTATCTTGCAGATGGGGAAACTGGGGCTTCGGGCTGAAGTGGCTTGGCCAAGGTCATAGTGAGCTGGAGCAGACTGGAGTACAACTGGGATCCGGACTCTGAGACCAGGGTTTATACCAACATGGCACAGAAACACTATGGACCTTCTGCTCTGACAGGAATGCTGGTAGGGCCTGTCTGCCCTGAGAATGTGCTGGAGGGTCACTAATGCATCCAAAAAAAGGTGAATGGATACTGATGATTCTGTAAATGGGTTTCTGACATGAGTTCTGTGGCAAAGATGATAACTACAATACCAACATGTGCCAGGATCCATGCATCACAGGCACGCCTCGTTCAGTCTTTGCCATGACCTTTTGAGGAGGTATTATTCACCCTAAAGTTCAGAAAACTCAAGGAGCTAGCCAGCCCAAGGTCATACAGCTAGGTGTGGGTGAGCTGGGACCAGAATCCAGGTATGTGACAGTTTTTCATACAAAAATACTGGTAGAGTGGAGGAGGACCATTCAGGATATCACATTTGGAGAGAACAATCCATGAAGAACGTGAAGAACATCTACCTTATTTAGCCCTTATTCTGTGATCTCTGGTTAAAAAATGTGGCTTCCAAAGTGGCTGGACCCATCAACATGCATGTGCAAGCCTTGTCTTATTTTTCAGTCCCTCTTCAGCACTTCCACCTCTACCTCCTGATCCAAGCCACCATTTTTCTCACCTGGCAGTTGTACCTGCCTCTTCACTGCAGAACTCAAATCATTTCACCTCTGCTCCAAACCTCCTGGCCTCTGTCATTCAACCAAAGCTAAGTCCTTATCAAGGCTTATAGTGCCCCATGTGATGTGGTCTCTGACTACTTTTCTCCCCTCAATCCTAACTCCTCTCCATTCACATTTCCTACCACCCTCCCCCTTACTGTTTCTTCTCCTGCTGCACTGGCCTTCTTGCTTATTCTTGAACATGCCATGCATACTTACTCCTGAGTCTGTTTCTTCTGCTTTGTAACACTTTTGACAGGTATCCAGATCATCTACTACTTCACCTTCCTCAAGTTTTGCCTCAAATACATCTTTTTGGTGATGCCTTCCTTGACCACTCTTAAAACTGCAGCTATCTATACCTCCACTGCTAGGCATGCCCTATATTTTCTTCATAATACTTACTATCACCATGTATATATATGTGTGTGTGTGTGTGTGTGTAGAGTGTGTGCATATATACGAGGATATATGAGTATACATGCATGTGTATATGTGTAATTAAACGTTTATTGTCTCTCCCCACTAGAATTTGAGTGCCACAATGGCATAAAATTTTATTTAATGCTGCACCTCTGGTACCTAGGACAGTCTGGCACATAGTAGGAGCTCAATAAATACTGTTTGAATCAATGAGTAAATGATTAGGTAAAGGACAATTCCCATTACTATTATTCTGGTTTGATAAACGGCTGTTTCTTCAGAAATTCAGTGGGCATCTCTTTTATTAGGTACCCGCTATGCCTAAGACCTCTGCTCAGTGCTGAGGAAATGAGTATGGACAAGTAAGTGTGGACTAGGACACTCAGGAAGCTCCTAAAGCTGATAGAGATGTGGTAGCTTTAGAAATGTCTTCTTTACACTAATTTAAACTCTATCGCTGTTATTTTCCTCTCATTTATCCAAGTTCTGCTGGGTACTATACCAATAAAAAGGCTAAGCCCCTCTTCCTTCAGATATTTGAAACCCGTGATCATATTCTTCTGGGTCTTCTCTTCCCCAGGCTAAACAAAAAGACCCAGTGGGATTGTGTGACTTGGGTCTGCCAACTGGGAATGGGGAAGACAGACTGTCGGCTAGAGGAACAGAAGAGAAACAGATCCAGGAGCAGAGTGACTCCTTCAAAGAAAAGAGAGGGAGTCCTTAGGGAGAAATCAGTGGAATTAGGCTGGAGGTTGGGGACGGGGACAGGACCCTGCTAATTAACGTAGTAGGAGATTATGTTTCTGTAGAAGAGCAGCTCACTGGGAATTACCTCTAAACCTATCCACATTAAACCCAGAAAAAAAAAACATGGTTGCCAAAAGAAAGCCCATGGTGAAAGGCTGAGAGCGCTGGAAAAACCAGGGAGGCCCGGCGTAGAAGAGGACACTCAGGCCCTCTGGCCTCAGGACAGATACCTGTATGGAAAGAGACAGCTAACAATTGCTGCCTCCTGAAGCCCAAACAATTCTGGTGACTGCCCACACAAAAGTCAAGAAAACCCTCTGGGTTCCCATGGGGCCCCCTAAAAAAATACCTGGGTAATTTTCTACCAGAGGCTGAAGGGCTTCATGGGGATACTGGGGAGATTCATCCTAGGAAGTCTGGAAAACCCTGTGATGGTGACAGAGTTTTAACAGAAGCCTCAAATGTACATCCAGAACTGGGTTCTTTGAGGGGGAGCCCGAGACACTTCTATCTCACTTTGGAACCTGAATGAGATTACTAAAAATTTCCACATTTGGGGTTTCTAATGGGGTTTCCCCGAGAAAACCGCAGAACTGCCAAAGCTGCTGAGATCTGCAAAGGTCGCTGAGGTATTTCAGCTAAACATATATCTATGCCAAATCAGCCAGAACAGGTAATAAGAAGCCTACAGAAAGTAGAATACCACAGAGCCATGAAGACTGGGAAAAGCCAAATTATGTTTTCTCTTCCACACACTGTTCACTGCTCTCAACTATGGTGTTTCCATCCAGCTATGGGCTTTCCCAGGGATAGCAATCCCAAAATGTCCTGGTCCCCCAGGGCCCTCACCCTGTACCTGTCCACATTCCCACTGGAAAGCTCCAGAAACACTCTGTCCCTTCAGGAAAGGACACATCATATACCATTCTGGGTGAATATCTCAGGGGCTGACTTATTTCTTCAGAAACTCTAGGGGCAAAGTTCAGTCTTCTCACGCAAGTGCTCTATTCATTAAAAGCGGGTGCTACTACCCTACAATTAAGGCCCAGGGAGGGCCTTTGTCTAGAGTCAAGCTATGGCAGGTGGCTATCATATTCCATTTTATAGGTGGGAGAGATGGATGGACAAGAGACAAACAGGTTCAACATCTTTCCAGGTGACTCCAGGCAAGCGGTGGTACGGCTATGAGTCTTGAATTCCAGTCCTTGGAGCATCCTCCACAATTAAGTAGGCATACCTGGAGCAGGCCACCTCCTCTCCATACACACATAATTCTTATCTATTGGTAGGACCTGAGAGGATTTTAACAACAAAAAAATTAACAGGAAGCCCACTCTGACTGGGCGAACTCTGGATGCCCACTCGAGTTTTACCAGTGCCAAAATCTGAGGCTACACACATGCCTTTGGGAACCTGCTACTGCCAACAAAGGCACTGTTCTTCCTGCAGCTAACTAAAAAATGCCAGGATCACAGACCAGAGAGAGCACCTTCACGGGCATGTTTTACTTGGCCCAACAGCATCTCTGGCTTTCTGTGCTAGTATGCTGGGGTCACTTTACAACTCCTTGGAAAGGCTGATATGGATGGGAAGAGTTTAGACTTTGAAGTCTGGCCAACCTATATGTAACGTCATTCAGTCACTTAACTGGCTATGGGATACCTGAGGCCAGTCACTTAGCTTCACAGGTACACTGGGAATAAACCTACCTACCTTGGAAGGTTATTGTGTGGAATATATAAATGAGCATGTCATTTCCATCAGAAAAGGTGCCATGTCTAGCTTATGGCTAGTACCTAAAACAGTGCATGCCTCATAGAGGATGCTCAATAAATTATGGTTGCATAAGTAAAAGACCGAACTAATCCAATACCTTGAACATGTACTCCATAAAAGCTCATTTGCTTCCTTTTTCCTGTAAGGAAATTAATTTTAGAGAATACCCATGGATGGAATCACCCAAACCTCCTACATTCATGGATCCCCAAACCACAGCCTCCAGGAAGGTTATGAGATGCCACTGCGGTAGCCAGTCTGTGAAGCTTGAACAGAATGGCACCTGAGAGGGAAGTGGGAAGTACCTTCTACCCAAAGGATCCTGAGTCAATGTCTTCTAATCTCAGGGGAAATGCATGCCCAGAAACGGTTCTAACATAACTGGTCCATGTGGACACATCCCATACGTTCACCAAGAGGATGTAACGTGTGGTATGTTGTCCAACAAGCTCTGGTAATTCTTAAGCAAAAAGAGAGAGAAGTGGAATTTCAATCCAGTGGCTGTCCAATTAAGTTGCCCGGTGCTGCTGTCTAAAGCCTCTTCTCGTGTGCAGCACGGGATGACTAGCAATTCTCTGGCCCAGGTAGAACTCTGCAGAGGCTGGCTGGCAGACAAGGCATCTCTCCCAGATTGCCTTTTGTGGATAGCTGGCAACAACCCACCTGTTATTAGGACCACTGGCCAAAGACAACAGTCATGCAAAGTAGGCAACTGGCCCAAGTCTCTACCTGGAGATGCCTCAGAGGGTGTGTCTGAAGCACTGGAATCCTGTCCCTCCTGTAATCAGCTGAACAAATATTTGCCCCCAAAGAGAATCAAAGCAGGAGGGAATGAGAGGTCACTGAACAAACCAACAGGAACTATTTAATCATTTATCCCCCCAGGGAGTTCATTTACAGAATGGCTTTCAAGTCTGGTCAGTCTTAGCTCAAGAGAGCCCTCTACCTTTACCTCCCCCAGTCCTACCCCAGTCATCTGACCTCTACTGACTCAAACTCTTTACCTTGTACAAGAGCTGGCAGTAGGAAGAGTTGATGAGCAAAGAAATGGGAAATAAGACAGGGGGTGGGGTTCCAGGGCAAACTCAGAGGTCTCTGCTCAGTGGTAAAATGAAGTGCCTGCCACGCCCTAGTCCCAGCCCATGGATAATTGCATTCTTAACATTCCTGAGTCCATGGTGCATGGCCCCTTCCACCTCAGCTCCTTCAATAGATGACTTATTTTCCACAGTCTGCTCAATTTTAAGGGTATTCTGAGGGGATAGAACACTTCTCCTAAGTCCTGCACTTCCCCTAGGCAGGGAGATAGCAAGGAAATATGACTGAGTTCCCTGTAGAAGAGCAAACATTGTCTACAACGACCATGGTACAGAATCTCTACTATCTCATCCTGACTTAGTGACAGGCAAAAGAACTCTCCCTCCCTGGGAAAGCAATGAGACAAGACTCCTGGGCCCAGAAAGTGTGCCCGGGACCAAGAAGAACTACTACAGTGAACTTGTTGGTCAGTCACTGTGCTCACATTAGCTCCAAGATTTACAATACCCTGGAAGTCAAGGAGGGCTTGCCACATTTTTTTAGTGGAAGAAATTGAGGCTCCAGGTAAACTGGTCTGTCCAAGCTTACACAGCTGGTTAAGTGACAGTGCTGGGACTCAAATAGACGTCAGTTTGATTCTGAAGTCAGTCACTGAATCCCGATGTCCCATAGGGCCCCACAGACTCGGTTCTTGCTTTGCCAGCAAACAGTGCTCACAGGGCCCTGGCCAGAAAGCAACAGGCAGAACAGCTGGAGCTCCCCAATGATCCTAGGCAGTGAGGTACAAAGTCCAGGCTTAATGCGTGACACAGCAAGAGCTAGCAAACAGGCCAACCATGCAGAAAGTTGCACACTTCAGAGCAAATGAACATAGGGGTGCAGCACAAGCACAACTGGCCACTGCCCTAAAATCAGACAATCCTCAGCCATCCAAACCAGTGGGAACTCCTGCCTGGCCATGCCCTTTTCTGAGAGAATATCAGGTATGCAAACTCTGAAATAAAGAGAATTTGATGTGGGGGGGGGAAGCCCAGGGCAGACATCCCTGGGGGAGTAAGAATGGAGAGGCTTACGAGTCACCGATACTCTCTATCTTCTCCAGGCATTATACTCATCACCCCTTTTCATGGTGAGCCATTGTGTCAGGGTGAGGGGAACACTGGACTAACTTCCCACTCTCAAATGAACAAACAGGCTATGTTTTCCTCCACTGAGAAACTGGAACACAAGTATGAAAGAGTGGGGTCATGAGGGTGACCAGAATGAAAGATGCCTGGTCCTTCGAGAACTAACTAGGTCATCTGTATTTCAGAACAGTTAACCTCTTGTGGTGCAATAAGGCCAGTCATGTCTCCTTAACAAACATGTGTGGTAATCACCCAGCACAACAGAAAGAGATACAGAAAAAGGCTGTTGAGGACCTCTCTGACCAGAGGCCACAGAAAAGAGACACACAAGGGGTGTGATCCTTACCCAGCCGCCGTTCTCCTGGATCCAAGGCTCTAGGTGGTCATTCAGGTAAGTGGCCATCCAAGTTGCGATCCGACTCACCAATACCTGCATCTCCTTGTCTACGCTTTCCACACACAGTGCCCCACCGAAGGAGAAAAAGGCCACAATGCGACCCCAGTTCACCCCATCCCGGAAGAGTTCATTCACTACCTGCTCAAAGCTCTGATATGCTGTCCCTGGGGTGATATGGAGCTGGGACGTCAGGTCGCTGAATGCCCGCCGGTACCTCAGTTCAAACTCATCGCCTGCCTCCCTCAGCGCTTGCTTCACCGCTGCCATGGGAATCACCTCCCGTGCATCCAAGCTACTGCTGTGGCCAGTGGCTCCATTCACCGCAGGGCTGTCCGCCAGGTGCCAGGATGGGTTGCCATTGACGGCACTGGGGGTCTCCATCTCTGACTCAGTCCCTTCTGGGGCCTCAGTTCTGTTCTCTTCCACATCACTAAACTGACTCCAGCTGTATCCTTTCTGGGAAAGCTTGTAGGAGAGAAAGTCAACCACCAGCTCCCGGTTGCTCTGAGACATTTTTATAATAGGGATGGGCTCAACCAGTCCATTGTCCAAAACACCTGCTCACTCACTGGGTCTGGTCTCTACTTAGTGGCTGTCTTCTGAGATCCAAAGCCAAGATAAGGTTCTGAAGGGAGAGAAAGAGCTTCAGGGGGAAAAAAAATTAATATGCAAGCCATTTAACCTACAACATCAAATTCCACCTCCAGATACCAGAATTGGTTTCTTTGTGGGTCTAGCTTCCCACAGACTTCAATGAAGTCAAATTGAAAGCACCAGTGGGCTCTGAATCATCACACCGGCATCTTTTTAAAAAAAATCCCAGCCACCCCCTTTTCTTCAGAGCTGTCTGCCCCCCATCCCCACCACCCGCTCCACCTACATTCAAATCCGTCTCAGGAGAAGGCAGGCAGGTGCAGCCCCCCGGAAGATCTTTTGTATCATAGGTCGGGAGAGGAGGTAGCAGCCGGGATGCCGGTAACCCAGCCGGCCCCAAGGTGGCTGGCAAAACAACCCAGCTCCGGCTGGAGGGATCATGCGACCCAGCCGGCTGGGAGCCCAGAGGGCGACACAGGAATTACGAAGCTCAGAAACCCGCCACCTCGCTTGCTTCCTCCTCCATCGCCCAGAATGAGGGCGGCCTCCTGCCACCCGGGAGCCCAGCCCCCTCGCTCTTGCACGCTCCTTGGCTCTCCGCCTCCTATTGGGAGCCAGAATTCTCCCTGAGGTGGCTTGTGTGGGCTTTAGGGTTTTTTTTTTTTTGGTTGTTGTTGCTGTTGTTGTTCTATTTAAGTACCGGCCCTGGGTGAGGCTTCCGAAACCCTGAAGGGACTTCTCAATGGGGCTTAAGGTTTCCATGAGGGACGAAGGGAAGGGGAAACTGCCTCAGATCTGAGGTCTGACTTCGGAAAGACCATCCCCGGGCCTTTCCGGGAGGCTGAAGGCTGGGGACCCCCCAGAAACGCCGCTGGTATTCTTTGAATTCCCCAAAAGCCCTGGACGCGACGTTGGCGGTAGGGGATTGCCGGGTCCTCCATTTCCCGCACGGACATAATGGCCGCCGGCGCACTGCACAAAGACCGGGTGAGGGTGAGGCGCCGGGCCTCTCCTCCCGTCAGAAAGAAAGGTTGAGGCCTGCTCGAGGACCCCCACAGCTGAGACCACGTTTTCCTGGAGCCGAGCCCGGTGCGGCTTCCTGCCGCCCCCGGGAGGCTCGGGGGCCACGGCAGGCACCTCTCCGGAGCCCGGGGTGGGTGGGCTGTGGCCTCGCGGCTTCTCGCGCGCGCTGGGCCGGGTACCCGCTGGGCCACCGCCCCGTTGCTAGGCAACCACTCTCCCTCAGGGGCGCCCCCTAGACCTTTCTCGGAGGAGGGGTCTCGCCCCCGGCGGCTCCCCGGCGTAACCAATCGGAGAGCCCAGTCGGCACGGAAGCCGGACGGCAAGGGCTCCCATTGGGCACAGCGCCTGCCACGCACCGGGGAGGCGGTGCTCTCACCTGCGAGCCCCGGGAGCCGTGGGGGCCACATTCCCCCCTTCCTCGGCCAGGTCGTTTCCAGACGCCAGGGCTCTTCGCGGCCGAGTTCCGCGCCGCTGACCCGGGCTGGCCTACCTGGCTGATGGCTCGTTCTGTCTCTTCCGAACAAGCCGGCCTCAGTTTCCCCTGAAGAGACCTGGAGAACTTGCAAGCTCAGTCACTTCCGGTGCCGCGGCAGCGCGCGCGAGCCCGAGACGCAAAGGGAGTGCGCGCCTTGAGGACTGGCGTCAAGCCCTGGGAGAGGGCGCCCCCTTGCGGGACATCTCGGAAACCCGGAGACAAAAAAAAAAAATTCAACGTTTGTGTTTACATTTTCATTCATTCATTCAGTCAGTCAGTCAGTTTCGTCCATCTGTTAGCTTATATATGGAAAAAGCATTTTGCTGTGGCTAAGAACATTGTGTTTTGGATTCCAACTCCAGTTGGTCAAGTTAATCAAGAGCCCTGTGCCTTAATTTCCTTAACTGTAAAATGGGTAAAAATCAAACTCCATTATTGAGTAAGTGTAAGGATTAAAGAAGTTGTTTTAAAGTCCATAGAACAGTGTGTGGTCCATAGTATATGCTGCGTAAACCCACTCATCAAATGTTTATTGTTTGAGTGGCTGAAGATAGAGTTGGGAACAAGAAAAAACATGGTTCCTGCTTTCAAGGGGAACTTTAAACCCTTTAGATGGAGAGAGACAGTAAACAACTAAGAAAATATACAAACAAGGTATGTCAAATAGTGACTAGTGCTATGAAGAAAGTAAATCGTGGTATTGTCCGAAAGAGGGTGAAGTGAGAGATGCTACGTTAGACTGGGTGGTGAGGGATGTAAGCCTGCCCAGTGAGGGAAAGAGGCATTTATTCAACAATTGTTTATGCAGAGCAGCTGGGTGGGTACTCTTTGCGGAGGTAACATAGAACTCAAGACCAGAAGTATAAGAAAATGCCAACCCATGGGAAGAGCCTAATGAATATCAACCTAGGCATAGGGAACAGCTTGTGCAAAGTGTCTTGAGGCAGGAAGATTTTGGCGTGTTCCAGAAGCTGAAGGAGAAGCAATGCGGAGGTAGTAAGGGAGGGCAAATGTGGTTTGAGAAGAGGTTAGAGGGTTAATCGTGGAAATAAGTTGCACTTGATTCTAAACATTGAAAGATGTTTTATTTTGTGTTATTTTAATTGATTAAAAGTTAAGTATACAGGAAGACAATGTTAAAAATATACCAAGCCCTGGTCGCATGGCTAAATTGCAGTTTCCATCCCAGACAGGGTGCTTATGGGAGGCAACAGATGGATGTTTCTCTCTCATATCGATGTTTCTCTTCCGCTCGCTCGCTCTCCTTCTCTAAAATCAATGAAAACATATCCTCAGATGAGGATTAATAGTTATATATGCACGTGAGGTGGGATCCCCAAAACTGGAATTTACTTATAAAAAAGTGTATATTTATTTTACATGTTTAAACTTAAGTCACTTTCAAAGTACTCTCCATTTGATGCAATACACCTATCAAGACGTTTTTTCCACTGCTCAAAACAGTTTTTGAACACATCGATTCTGAAGCTTTTTAGTACTTATGCTGTTTTTTGTTTCATCTCTTTCACATAGGCAAAATGTTTCCTGTTGAGGACTTTCTTCATCTAGGGAAATAAAAAAAAGTTGCTTGGAGAGAGATCAGGTGAATAGGGAGGGTGGAGCAGGAGGGTCATGCTGTTTTTGGTCAAAAACTGCTGAACACACAGTGCTGTGGGGGCAGGTGTGCTCACTTATAAATCACTCATCATGAAAGGGGCAAATGTGTTGAAAGAGTCTAAAAAAAATTCACTGAAGTGGAACACAGCCTCTCACAGCAACGCTAGCTGGTACACTGATACAGATAGGTTCTTCGAACACTCACTCATCAGGGGAAGTCTTTACTACAAGGGGCCAGCCCTCCAGAAGATAATTCTGGGTTGTTGTTTTTTTGGGGGGGGTCCCATACACACACACAGTGTCTGACAGAAGTAACACCTGCTTCAGTGTGTTTGGTAGGGCAATAATATGGGTGTAATAATTTATAGTTTCGATTTGAACATTTCGCCTAAAATGTTATATGGTATGCTTGAGTGTGATAATGTTATGTTACAGAATTACATGCTTACAATTTTGTAATAAAAAGAAGGGGCATTATTGTGCCGGACTGTGTTTCTGTGTGTGTGTGTGTGTGTGTGTGTGTGTGTGAATGTGTATGAAACATAGAATTAAAAAGTGAGTCCTCTTCTCACCCTGCTTCCCGTCCTCAGGTCCCCACATAGAGGTCATCATTCTTAACCCCTTTCCTCTATAGTCTTTCAGAGATGGTTGCTGTATTCACAAACAAATGTATATGTATAAAATGTTTTACACAAATACTCTTTTTTGCTGAGCTGTACATTTCACATTTTGGTCTTGCCTTTTTTTTTTTTTTTTTTTTTTGCTGAGCTCTACATTTTGGATCACCCTGAATTTTTTAAATTAACAACTTTTTAAAGACATGTCATAATTTACTTGCCCAATCCCATATTCTGTAACACTTAGGTAGTTTCCAAATAATGCTATAACTTGTCCATTTGTTATTTTGCATATGTGGGAAGTTTACTTGCTGGGTAAATTCCTGGAAATGGAATTATCAGTAAATGAGCATATGGATTTGTTTTTGGTTTGTTTTAATGGATACTGGCAAGGTGCTCTTCATAGCAGTTGCACCAGTTTGTTCTCCCATCAGTGAGAGTGCCTATTTCCTCACATCCTGAACTACACAATGTGTTATCAAATCTTTTTACCCTTGCCAATCAGATAGATAAAAACCAAGACACATTTTTATTTTTTATTTCCTTTTAGTAAGAGTGAAGTTGAGCAATTTTTCACACTTATGAGTCTCTTCCTAAGGGGGGTCTTGTTTAGGTGAATTCTCTGTTTAATTCATTTGTTCTTTTTTTTTCAATTGGTCTTTCTGCTGAATTGTTTTTCTTTATTGATTTCTAGGAATTTTTATCCTTTCTACATATAAGTTGTAAAAATTTTTCCAGTTTATTATTTATTACCATGGAGAAATTTTTATTCTGCATGTATTTAATTTATTGGTCTTTTCCTTTGTGGCTTCCAGGTTCTATGTCATTCTTAGAAAGATCTTCTGATCGATATTATAAAAATAATTCTTTGTTTTCTTCTAGTTTTTAGTATATAGTTTCATATTTTATATTTAAATTCTTGTTCTATCGTAAGTTCTCTTTGATGTATAGTGTGATACAGGCATCCAAAAATTGCCAAATAACTACCCCATTATCCCAATATCACTTCCTTTCCCCAACTCATTTGAAATGTCTCCATTATCATATTCTACGTTCCCAATTTCTGAACTTTCTATTAGGTTCCATGGAAGGGTTTTAAACTGGGATAGGATATGATCTTGCTTTTATTTTTAAAATCTCAGTGTCACAATGATTTCAATGTAAAAATTAACATTATGGATGTCTAATGATGTGCTTTGGGAGCCCAGCAGAGGGCAGATCAACTCTGTCCAGAGATGGAATTTATTGAACCGGCCCTTAAAAGGAGAGAAAGGAGGTAAGGAGCATTTTAAGCAGAAGGCTTTGCCTGAGAAAAGGCATAGAGATCTAATATAGGAGCATATGGCATGTTCTAGAAATAAGTTGGGATGATTAAGAGGGTCATGGTAGTAGAGAAGACTTAATGGGAATGTGTGTCCAAGTGTGCAGGATACTAAGTAGGCACCAGAGGAGCCAGCCGGGCTTGTTAAACAGAAAAGTCATGGAGAGATTTGTATTTTGGAAAGGTGGATACAGTCTTTTGGGAAAGGAACTTTGCAATATTAATCAAGAGCCGTGCAAACAACTCTTGAAAGGCCATTAAGAAATTATCTTTGATTGGGATCTAATTTATTTTATTTTACTGTTTTTTTAACCAAATAATAAATACTGGTTATTTAATCACCGAAAGTGATTGGAATCTAATTTAAAGAAGTGAAATGCAGCCAAAGATTTACCTTTGACAGAGATGTTTATGTGAGGTTATTTATTGGGTTGGCAAAAAGGTCCCTATGTTTTTCTGTAAAATAAAAGACACATTTTTCATTTTCACTAATAATTTTATTGATTTTGATATTTTGAGTATGTCTGTCTCACATGTAGCGTAATGTTTAATTGATTGTTCTCAATTAATGTCTCAATTTGACTGCTATTAACTTCAACTGATCTAACTGACCATGGAGCATTGTCCAGAGAGAAATCTCCGGCACAAAACTTTGCAAACCATTTTTGACATGCTCAATCAGTCACAACACCTTCTTCATACACTGCACAAATCTTTTGCATTTCACTTGTATTTTTACCTTTCTCGAAATAATAAAGCATAGTATGCAGAAAATGCGTATTTCTTCCATCTTCAATATTAAAATGGCTGCATAAAAATTAATCAATTTTGATAAGTTTTTTTAAATGCACACTGATATGACAGCTGTCACAATACAATCTCACAAAATTGCTTCAAATGAAGTTAACGACTAAGTGCTACTAGAGCCAACTTATGGGAAAAAAACGAATTTTTTTGCCAACCCAAATAACACAGGAAAGAAATTAAAACGGAGAATTTCAGGATGATGGTTTATATGGGTTAAGTTCACACATTGCAGTTGTAATTGGGGAATATTTAATGATGTGGGAACGTGCATAAAACGTAACATTTTGTCAAAAAAATAGATTACAAAACTATACTGAGAATTACTCTAATTTTTTAAAAATATACATTGCACTCTCGCTGGTGTGGCTCACTAGATTGAGTGCTGGCCTGCGAACCAAAGGGTCGCTAGTTCGATTCTCAGTCAGGGCACATGCCTCGGTTGCAGGCCAGGTCCCCAGCAAGGGGTGTGTGAGATGCAACCACACATTGATGTTTCTCTCCCTCTCTTTCTCTCTCCCTTCCCCTCTCTAAAAATAAATTTTAAAAATATACATTGTATGCAAAATAAAGAAGGAATTATTCTAGAATACTAAAAGGTGGTTATTGCTTGGTAATAAAATTATGAAGATTTTATTTTTTGTAAAAATTTTCTGTATTATCTAAACATGACTGTGTTTTTTAAATTGGAAAACACTATTTTAAAAACTTGTTCACTGAAATTTAGATGAGAAAATGGTAATTTAAATGAAAATAAAAGTATACAAAATTAGATGTGTGATATCATCTCAAATTTAAATAATACCATGCATAGGAGAAACCTGGGAAATTAATATGATAAAGACAAAAGAAAAATAGAGAAACTCCTGGTTGCACAGATGCTAAAGAGAAATGGGAACAGAATGGTCAATAAACCTGAAAAGATGCTCTACTTCGTTAGTTGTCCTGGAAAATGCAAACTGAAGTCTCAGTGAGATACCATTCCCTGCCCCTAGATGGGCAAAAAGTGAGAAAATCTGAACAAATCAAGTGTGGTTCAAAATGTGAAATAACTTTGGAAAACAATTGTATTGTTACCTAGTAGAGTTGAAAATAACCATGACCAATGACCCAGCAATTCTATTCTTTGATATATATTCTAAAATAACTCTTGCATATGTGCAAGACACAGGTATAAGAATGTTTATAGCCTCACTACTTGTAATAACAAAAATTGGGAAACTACCCAAGTGTCCATTACAGCAAAATGGTTAAACAAATAGTAGTATATTTATATACAATAATATGCTACAGTGAGAAACTAAGTGAATTTAGCTACATAGAGCATGACAAGATCTCTGAAATACATTGCTTGAAAAAACTGCAAAAAAAATAATAATCCAGTGTAATTCCATTTATGAATTGTTTGAAAATAGGAAAAACTATTCAACATACTGTTGAGAGTTTGTGGTAACCAGCCTTCTCTAAGATGGCCCCCAAAGATCTCTGCCTCCAGTTATTTACACCCTTGCATAAATTCCTCCCACGTTGTACCAGAGCTGTTCTCTGTGACTGACAGCAAATGGCAGAGATGGTGGTATGTCGCTTCCAAGACTGTGTTACACCTCTCCCTCCACAGCATCACTCCCTACGGATGAGCAGCCCTGTGGAGAGGCCCATGTGTGGTGAAGATAGGAAGCTTTCCACCAGCAATCACGTGAGGATCCTTCGGCCCCAATCAAGCCTTCGGACGGCAACAGGTGACAGTTTGACTACAACTTCATTTGAGACCCTGAAACAGAACCACTCTAGTAAGCTGGATTCCTGACCCTCAGGAACTGTATGGGGTGATAAATGTTTGTCATTTTAAGCTGCTAAACTTGGGGGTAATCTATTCTGCAGCAATGGATAACTAATACAGAGATATATACATACGTGGGAAATTATATATATGTGTGCATTTGTTTATACATTTTTATATTTCTTGTTTCAAAAGTAATGCTTTTTTATTTGTAATATTTGGAAAATATTGGAAATAATACAGAAGAAAGAAAACATAACTATAACCTAGAATTTAGAGGTAACGTCTCCATTATCAACATTTTAGTATATTTTCTTCCTGTCTCTTTAAAATTGATTTTATTAGATATTGAGTGGTGTGTGTCTATACATATATAAGTACATACACATATGTAAAATGTATGAAAGATATTAAGAATAATGAGGCAATAAATTCTGTGTACATATGTACAATTTAATAAGAACATTTCCATGACCTTCCAAGCTCCCATTTTATCCTGTTCCCTGGTTTAATATTTTTTTAAATTTTTAAAAAGATTTTATTCATTTGTTTTCAGAAAGAGGGGAAGGGAGGGAGAAAGAAAGGGAGAGAGACATTGATGTGTGGTGGCCCCTTGAGCACCTCCCACTGGGGACCGGGCCTGCAACCCAGGCCTGTGTTCTGAGTGGGAATCAAACCGGTGTCTCTCCGGTTTGCAGGCTGGCACTCAATCCACTGAACCACACCAGCCAGGGCCCCTGGTTTATTTTGTACACTCTTCTGTCATGTGTAATGACTATCTTGAACTTCATGTTTATGATTTATTTACATATCTTTATAATTTCCTTTTGATGGCTGTCACCAGTGGCTCATACCAGCAGACTTCTCCAGTGAGTATCCTTGGGTGATCACGGCAACCTCACCTGGAGCCATCTGACAGTTACATCGCTGCCCAGAGCCAATGACCCACCAATTGGGTCTCTTCTCCATGAAGCAGGAGGCCTCCTTGGAGCTGGAAGGCAGGTCCAGACTTCTGGCCTGGTTAGATGGTAGAAGGAGTGACAGGCACACTCCTGTAAAGTAAAGGAGCAGATTTGGAAGGGGCAGGAGCAGAAGTTGATTCTTTCTCTCTCACTGTTTAAAAATAGAGCCTGAAGAACCTGAATCATTTTCTACCCCACGGACTCCTCCTCCTCCTCCTTTCCCCTTTGTAGACTTTTCCTTTCTACCAGACTTCCATTATAAAAAACAATAAATTCCAATCACACAAATAATACATGGCAACATTCTTTAAAAAAAAAGATAAAGCCCCAATTATCTATCCTTTTTGTCCGTAAGTCCAGTTTAGTTTCCTCTGAAGGTCCCACAATTATTATTTTGTTGTGCATTCTTCCATACCTCCCTCTAAATATATACACATTCATGTTAGGAGAGGCAGTATGAGCAACGGTTAAGGGTTTGGTCTCTAGAGATGACTTTCTGGGTTCAAATCCTAACTGTGTCACATACATATTGTGTGACCATGAAGTTGTCAAACTTCTCTGGGCCTCAATTTCCTCACTCTATATAATGGGAATGATAACATTGCCTACCTCATAGGGTTATTGTTAAGAAGAAGTGAATTAATACGTACAAAGTACTTCAAACTGCCTAGCATAGAGCAGGTGTTAGATGCTATTACTTATACATACCCAACAGAAAAGTGGAGCATTGTTTTGCAAATTTTTAAAAACGTAATGGTTTCATAATGCATTTATATCAACAATTTTTAACCAGTGTGCCACAAGAGCCTTTAAAACATGCAATACCTGACTATTTATTCAGGTGCACTGACCTCTTTTCCCTTAGATTGTCAAACTTAAAAAAATGACAACAGCCAACACAACAGCTGTCCAGTGTGAATGAATCAAAATTGCACCTACTTTTTTTGATCAAGTTGGCGAAAAATGTATTTTTTGGTGTGCCACAGCATTTTAGTAAATACTTTCTGTGTGCCATGAGATGAAAAAGTTTGAAAATTGCTGATTGATATCAATCAGCACTTTGTTTTTTAACTCAAAAATGTGTCTCAAAGATACGTCCCTGTTAGTCTGGATCTATGGAACTCTTTGAACAGATGCTTAGCTTAGTATTCCATTCTCTAGGGAGACTTCAAAAAAAATATTTTACTTATTTACCTTTGGAGAGAGGAGAAGCCGGGAAGAGAAACATCAATGTACAAGATCGGTTGCTTCTCACACACCCCCAGTGGGGACCTGGCCCACAACTGAGGCATGTGCCCTGATTGGAAATCAAACCAGTGATCTTTCGGTTCGCAGGCTCTCAATACACTGAGCCGCACCAACCAGAACTGTAGGTAGGTTATTGAAATAACCCCCTGTATATGGACATTTAGGTGGTTTCCAATTTCTCACAATTACAATGTGACAGCCTACTAAATGATTTCCCTTTTCCCACTCTTGTCCCCCATCTCTCTGTTTTCAGCATAGCAGCCAGTTATTTCATTAAAAGCAGAGAGTAAATCAATGCTCAAAAGCCTCCCAGGACTTCCACCTCATTCAGATTAAAAATCAAAGTCCTTTTTAAAAATTAAAAAAAACCCAAACTTTACTTATTTATTTTTAGGCAGAGGGGAAGGGAGGGAGAAAGAGGGAGAGAAACATCAATGTGCCCCCACACTGGGGACCTGGCCTACAACCCAGGCATGTGCCCTGACTGGGAATCAAACTGGCAACCCTTTGATTTGCAGGCCGGCATTCAATCCACTGAGCCACACCAGCCAGGGCTAAAAGTCTGTCCTTATAATGGCCTGGTTGGTCTGCATCCTGCCCCAGAATATCTCTGGCTGCAACTTCTGATAGTCTCCTCCTTAACCATTTGATCCAGCCACTCTGTTTCCTCGCTATTTCTAAAATATTCCTGCTATGTTCCTGCCTTTGCACTTGGCTATTCCCTGTTCTTAGAACATCTTCCTTCAGTTATCTGCATGACTTACTCCTTCACCTTATTCAGGTCTTTGCCCAAATGTCTCTGATCCACCCTATTGAAAATTGCAAAAGTTTTATGGAGATAAGGTCCAAACAGTGATGGCTGAAATTGTGGGTAGGATGGACCACATGCATCTGTGCTTCCTTCCAGCTCTAAAATTCTGCTTTGGTGATTTCAGACCACACAGTCTCTCATTCACAAAGAATGGGAACTTGAGACAGCCTAGAATGTAACCAATGCAGAAGGAATGAAAAGAGAGGTATCCCTTGGACCAGGCTTAGTACCTCTGGTTGATTCTGGAAGGACTTGGGAAATTCTTGCACACAGTCTGGCCTCCTGGCAT
This sequence comes from Pteronotus mesoamericanus, assembly GCF_021234165.1. Classification (NCBI taxonomy): domain Eukaryota; kingdom Metazoa; phylum Chordata; class Mammalia; order Chiroptera; family Mormoopidae; genus Pteronotus; species Pteronotus mesoamericanus. The sequence goes on along the minus strand of NW_026555105.1, from coordinate 20,386,658 downwards.
TGCCTCATTCACTTGCTCACTGACTCACTGGGTACCTTCTGCCTAGTAGGCCCTGGAGACAACACAGATGATGCCCTCTCCCTCCTATTACAAAGCAAGCCATCTCTGCCCCAACCCTCACCCCAGGCCTGGCTTCTCCCTGGTCTTGTACTTATGTGGAGCTTGGATGATGTGTCTGCTGAACGTGGGCAGTCACAGCCCAGGCAGATCCTGCCTTCACTTTCTGTCCAGTCCCTCCTTCCTTCTCTTATTGTCATCCACCCTTCAGGGCCTGGGAGTGAATGACTTTGCATTTATCACCTCCTAAAACACTACACCATTTATTTATTTACCTTATTTAGTGTTTGTCTTCACTTGGAATGTCAGCTCACTCAAGACAGAGATTTTTGTCTTTTTATTGCTGAATGCCCACACTTAGCACAGTGACTGACCCAGAGTAGGTCCTCAATAATTGCAGTGACCATGCCTCTGTATGGAAATGGATGAGTATGTCTCTTGGAACTATACTTAAAAATAGAAATCCTAGGTTGCAAGGCATACGTGTTTGTCATTTTAGTAAATGTTGCCAAGCTGCCCTTCAAAGCAGGGGAACACATCCATCCTCCTACCTGCTGAGTTATCTTGCAAATACTTGATACTTTCCAACTTTTGATTTTGGTCCATCTGATGGGTGAAAAATGGTACCTCTTTGTTTAAATTTCTCATACTACTAGTAAGGCCAAGCAACTTTTTATGACTTTAATGGCCAGTTTTGTTTCTTCTTCTAAGAATTGGCTATTTTCCCCATTTTTTTCTATTGAGGTTTTTTTTGTCCTTTTCTCAGGAGAGTCATAGGAGACTTTTTGTTCACATTCTGGGTTCTAATCCTTTATTATATGTGTTGGAAATATTTCACCTCTCAATCTTGTTTATTTTTCTTCTGTCAAACAGAATTTTAAAATTTTGGTTTGGTTGGTCTTTTCTTTTGTCTTAATTTTTCCTTATATCTTACTTCAAAATTTCCTACCCCAATGTCATCAACATGTTCTTTTATGACTTTAAAATTTTTAATTTTTAAATATACCTAGGGTTTTAATTCATTTAAAATTTATTTTTGTAACTAGTATGGGAAAAAAGTCTAACACGATATTTTCCCCAAATGAAAAGCAAATGACCCAATTCCATTATTTGTTTGTCTCCATCTGATTTGAAGTTCTACTCAGTATTTACTAAATTCTGATACACATAGGTGTTTATGGACCCTTAAACTTTTCTACTGGTTAAAATTTTTTTCTACGGCAATACCCTACTTTCAAAAAACTTGTGTAAAATTTCAAACACATATCTGTATATGAGCATGTATATGCATATATGTGTCATGAACCTGTTACTCAGCTTCAACAATTATCAATTTTTGGCTAATCTTGTTTCATTTATATTCCCTTCTACTTTCCTCTCCTACATACTCCCAATTATTTCAAAGCAAATTCTAGAGTCATTTCATCCCTTCCATTTCTATATGTACCTTTAAAAATAAGCAGTACTAAAAAACAAACAAATCAAACTAAATTGAAACAAACAAATAACCCTTGCAGTTTATTTTTTGAAAAAACTAGATCTTTCATCCTGAAGAGCTTTCTCATCTGGATTTTGCTGATTGTATCCTCATGGAGTCAATTAACCATACTTTAAAAATTACTATAATTTCATACTATTTATGGCAATCCCCCTCTTATTTTTCAAAATTCAGAGGCTACTTCTTGAGTTTTTCTTCTTCCAACTTGGCAAGTTTCATAACAAAACCTATTGGGATTTTCATTGGAATTGTCTTGAGTTTTTATTAGGGAGAATCAACATCTTTACAATATTGGATTTTCCCATCCATTAATAATGCATATCCATCTTATTTATTTTTAGTTATTCAACAAAGTTTTACAGTTTTTAATTTTCCCATAAAGATCTTAGATTTGTTTTATTTAAAATATTTTATTTATTTATTTTTAGTGAGATGGGAAGGGAGAGAGGGAGAGAAACGTTGGCTGTCTCTGGCGCGCCCCCCACTCGGGGCTGGCCTGCAACTCAAGCACGTACCCTAACTGGGCGTCAAACCAGTGACCTTTCAGTTCACAGGCCTGGATCAGTCCACTGAGGCACACTGGACAGGGCAATTTTTAAAAACTTGGTAGCTTTTGTTGTTATTATGGACGGCGATCTTTTTGTTCTCGTTGTTATTATCTTCTAATTGATTATTGATAATGTACAGGCCCAGACATTCTTAATTCAAATCCCAGCTCCTTTACCTATCACGTGATTTTAGACAAGTTTACTCAACTTCTTTTGAGTCTTTGTTGTCTCTTCTACAATAGGAGAATAAAAACACTAGTGAAGTAGTTGGAATTAAAACAAAAGGACCATGCACCCCATAAACCGCCGTTTCAAATCAGTATTATCAGGGTGTGGACTGGAGAGAGAATTTGAGAGACTCCTTCATTGGCAGAGAAGCTGAGGGTGATCCATGTTGCAGCCAGGGGATTCCAAATAAAAACGAAGTGAACTCCTAAGAATGTTCAGGCACAATGCACACCTATAAGGAGAATATTAAATTGCTTTTTTTTTCCGTGAAAGTTTTGGGGAAGTCTAGGCTGGACGCTGACGTTTTACCGAAATCGACCCCCCATCTCTTCATTTGGTACCATCTTTCCCAAATAGTTTGGAGCCGAGCATTCTGGGCTTTGTAGTAAATTCTTTATTAGAGAGGTTCCAAAGGGCTCATGCAGTCGCCTGAGACTACGTTTCCCAGAGGCCTTCTGGGCAGGTTGTTTGCTTGTTCGTCATCGTGACTTCCGGCGTTGTGCGCTCTCTAGGGCCAATCGGAAGACTGAGATCGCCAGGTCCTGGCAGTCTGATTGGTGCATTCGACTGGAGAACCTGGGTTCAAATTTTCAACGGTACTCAATGAATTCCGCGGCGTTTCTTGCTGGAGCTCTGCCGTTACGGTTGAGACGAGGTGAGCTAAGAGGAGAAAAGAGGAGCAGCTGGAGAACGGGAGTGCTCTTCCCTGATTTTCGAGCGGCTGGAGTTCACCTCTAAATTTCCAGTTCGGACCACGGGCTTCTGAGACTTTTGTTGTGGGGCGCCGTCCTGGCCCGGGCGGAGTGGGAGCCGGGATTCCAGCCACCCTTTTCGGTACGGGATTTTCCCGAGAAGCCTGTCCGGGCTGTATCTGGAGGTAGAGGTGCGGGCCGGCCGTGGGAAGTAGGCGGAAGAAGGAGTTGGCGAGAGGCTGTAGGCTAATAGTAACGGTAACAGTTATTGTTATTACCACGCACACATGAAATAAGCATTTACTGGGCTAAGCAGTCTCTGCGTGCGCTTTCTCAGTTAATTTTCGCATCAAACCAGTGAAGCAGCTGCTGTTCTTAGCGCCACTTTGTAGAGAAGGAAACTGAGGCCCACAATCTAGACAACCGTAAGAGAAACGGGTGAAACAGTAGTCTCGCCCTCAGGAAGTGTGGCATTTGGTGGGGGGAAACAGATGTGGTCACAACTACATTTCAGAACTATTGTGTGAGATAGATAAATGAGGAGTGAGAACACGCTTGAGGGCGAGTTTAATTCCACTTGGAGTTGTGTTTCTATTTGGCATTTTAAATTAACCTGTTTTATCCATATTTGCCTAGCCCTCCCCCTTATCTAAAAACTAGGTATTATTGCTTTTCTAATGTTTTGTCCTAGAACATTTATAGATAGAAGAAAGAATTGTGAACCAGGCTATAATATTGTAGGATTGGCTTGCCCCCTTCTTAAAATATGTATATTTTTCTCACATACAGTTTTCTAGTAATTAAGTACCAAGGATTTCCCCCGAGTCAGTGCTGCTTGGGACAAGACAGCATCTGAGTGCCCTACTGATTTTGCTTTAAGGCCATTGCATGGTGTACTCCCAGGTTCAGCCTTACCTTGTCTTGACATCCTGTGGCCTTTAAAAAAAATTGTCTCATCAGATGTTAAAAATCGAACTATTTACTGTTATAATAAAGATATTCTTGTGTTGTGGCCTCAGTGTTAAACTCCCCTGGTCAAGCCACCCCTCTGTCACCCTTGGCTGTTTTGGAGTAGCACTGTTGAGTGTGTCAGCTTAGCATTAAGTTGTTACTCTTGGGATCAAAGTTATTGTAGCTTCCAGCTCACTCAGCTAATTAATTGACTTTTGAAGGACTACTGTATGCTCAGGTTGGTGTTCGATACTGTAGGTATATGATATATGATGTACTTAGGGTTTTCTGGTATGCTTGAGGACAAAAGATGGATTCAAATGGACAGCTGACAACCAGAATAAATTAAGACGGCATCTGAGTGCTCTTCTGTTTTGTATTGTAAGTGCCCTGGCAATTTAGAGGTGAGGGAGATCAATGAAGCTTGAAAAGGGTGGCTTTGTGAAGCAGATGGGACACGAACTGGCTGTTGATAAGCGAAGTTTTTGAGGCAAGAACTAGAACAGTTTTAGTACATAGAAATCATTCACTTAAAATATATTGAATTGACTAGGCAGGAGGGCATTATCCAAATTGACTACAAAATTGCAGGTATGAAAGATGGACTTATTCAGCTAGGTTGGTAAATTTGTTTAAACTTTGAAAATATATAAATAAAATAGGGTTACTTTGGCCAACCTTATGCTTAAGCTTGTGTATTCTAACCTTAATTTATCCTAGAGTTGCAGTTAAGTTTTTCCAGGAGAAGGGATTGTGGGGGAAGGTCCTTCATTTCTTGTTTAGGAGCCAGGAGAGATTCAGAGTTCTGTATCCCCTGTATAATTTGTTTTTTCCTCCAGCCTTTCCTGGGTCTCTTCCCTAATTCTTTTTGAATTGCTGGGGAAGAAAGGAGGAGGAGAGATTCAAATGCCCCTTGGAAAAACTTAATTTTCTTTGCCATGGGTAAAGAGAGGAAGCAGACATGACCGCAGGGAGATCAAACAGCTCAAGCAATTCTGCGAATAGATCTGTGTTTGAGACAGGTACATAGAGATCAGCAGCTCAAGTACTTTGTGGATAAGGTGTAGATAACTAGGAGGGGTTCTGTTTTTATCTGTTTACAAAGAGAAACTTGGGGAGTTTAAAGATTAGTGAGAAAGTATAAAGTTGTATGTAGGAGCTTACTTTGGAAATTAAAAAAATGCTATTTCTACTTTTTAAAATAAAGTATTAAAAGTTTTTTCATATTTTAAGTGTGCCCACTGTTTGTCCTGTTTGAATGGGACAGAAGTGCACATTGCCACCCCTACACTGCAGGTTTCGGAAAGGTTTCTATGAAGTGGGAGTAGATCATACGAAGGACACCAGGAGACAACAGATGTACGCTGAAAAAATTTAAGAACGTTTTTACACTGATGAAACAACAGTCTGTTAAGCAGTTCAACATTTGGGGGATCCATGCGATTTAGACCTGAGCTCTTAGAGCACTCTTTGGTTTTGAGAGTGGGTATCCTTGGTGTTATAGCTCCATCCTGTTCCCTGTTAATCTTTTTTACTACAGAGAACTTGAATCTGTTTCATCATCTTTCTGTTTCTTCCAGGTTATTGATAAGTACTTGCTAGACTTCAAGGTTTCAGAAGAGAGGTGCAAGTGTATTGCAACTTTGATTGGACTGACAGATTAAACCACAGGTAAGGTTGTGTCAATAGTGAGTTACATTTAAAAAAAATAAGGGAAACATTAACATATTAGCTTCAAAATTGTATAAATATGTTAAATATAAATTATCTTAATAAAGTAAGGTTTTTTGGAACAAAATTTATTTAATACTGGGAAAGCAAAAGAGAACAATATAACCCATTATCCCACTTCTCATAAACTACAGTTAACATTTTGATAGATATCTTTCCAGTGTATTTTTGTGCCTGTATTTGGTTTTAGAAAATCATGCACTGAAAACCTTCACTTTCCCCCCACCCCACTTAATAGTTTATGAACATTATTTAATGCCATTAAAATTTTGCAGAACATAATTTTAATGCTTATGTAGTAGTCCATTACTGTATGGTTCTACTGTAGTATTTTACCCAGTGAAATCATTGGTCAAAAAGAATGTATATTTTTAAGACTTTGATACATAACACCAAATTGCCTCTTAGGAAAATTATGCTGATTCACATACCCACTGACAATGTACAATGTATTCAAATTGGCACAAATTTATAAATATATGTAATACATTTGCATTGTGCAAAAAATCAAAATAATGTCAAAAGATTCATAGTAGTTAAAAATCTTCTTCTCGCCCGGTGACTGCCTCCCTCACGCCCTGCCACCCCATACATAATCACTTTTATAGGTTCTTGGGTGTGTGTGTGTCTACTTCTCAAACCTCTTGAAGGATATAAATCTCTACAAGATGGAGTGATTCTAATTTGATGAGGATGGTAACCTGCAGCCCCATTCTCAACTCTTATAAATTCTTTCAGCTTCTTCCTCTTGAGACATCAGAACACTTTGATATTATACAAAGATTTTCTGTGAGTATCCTCTAAAGATCTGTGTCATTATTTGGCCTAGAGGTAAACGGCATCATTGATTTCTATGCAGGTCCTATTACTCGTGTAAAAGTGGATGATGGTATGGGGTTTCCAACCTTTCGTCGTCTCTGTGCCACACTGGAATTAGAAGAGTTGTCTTGGACCACACATTAAATACATTGCGACATGTAATGACAAATACAGTGTTTTACGTCAATTTATGATTTTGTGTTGGGCCCCACTCACAGCCATCCTGGGCTCCATATGGCCCATGTGTCACAGTTTGGACAACCCTGGGTAGAATCTATGGATAAATAAATAAAGCAGAACTGAGTAATTCTTCCAAGAGAGTATAAGGAATTCACAAGTGTGGGAGAGAAATGATAGAAAAATATATTAGCTTGAGGTTTCTGGACAGTGATGAATTAAAACAAGTGTCCATGTGTCCTGTGCTGACTTCTGAGTGCTTGGACAGTGAGCAATTGTCATTGGCTTTTAAATTGACCCAGTTTTGGAAGCTTCATAGATCTGTTTCTGTAAACAGATCTAATTTCAACACAGAAGTTAGCAAACATAAATGTGGAAACACGAAGTCCATTAACATCCTTTAGACTTAGTTTTTGATTTAGATTAACAGTTAAAATTGCATGCTGGATTATGTTGCCATTTACTGACTCCTGCTGATCTCTGTGTACCAAAAAAAAATGTAGGTGTTTTCTCCCTGGGTAAGATGAAAATAACTCAACTCTATTTAACTTGTGGTATTGTAATAGGATCTCTTATCCCTTGTGAAAGTAAGAGAGGGTGTCCCTGGGGTAATGGCATTGCCTAGGATGGGACCATCTTAACTAACTACACTTCTAATGAAGTCTTGAGTTGCTCTGTTTACTCAAAGACATTACCGGTTGCTTCACTCATGATTTTTTTCCTGCGGTAGAAATAGGCAGGATACAGTTTTAAAGCTGGATAGTGAGGTTTTCAGTTGAGAGTATCTGTCACCAAAGTCTTTGCTTTGCTTAGGAGCTGCTAGTCCACTATTTTAGCCACGCTTAGAAGGCACCCTTTTGCCATTTCCCCCCACCCGCTTCTAAACCTGCACCTTTTGATTTATAGAGCTTGTCAAAGCTAGTTATTTTTGGTTTGAGAGTGAAGAGAGACAGGAGGTGATAGAGGTGCGTTTCAAATGTCTGTGGAAATAGGTTACGTTGCTTCTTCTGCAGTCTTCCTCAATTGTATACTTTACCCCAGTTTCCTCTTTCCATTTATCTCTTACCCTAGAAAAAGTCAACATTCATCCTTAGTCTATAGAACTCTGCACTCACCTCTGTATCTTTTAGGTATCACTTTTACCAGGAGCCTACTCTATCCCTTCTTCACTCTATTCCCCTTCTCTGCACTTCCATAGCTTATCCTTAGTTGCCCTTGGTCTGTCGCCCATCATAACAAGGATCATAATTATATTCTTCATTCAACTGTGAGTTTCTTAAGCGAAGGGATTGTGTATATCCTTTCAGTCTTTGTTTTTTGGAAACAAAAGTAAGCTATATGATATGATGAATGGCATTAAATAAGCAGTTTTTAAAAGGAAACTTAACTAGTTCATAACATGGGAGAGGCTTTTTTCTTATGCCTGTTGTAGGTTTATTGGTCAGAAGGAGCTGTTTTTTTACTTATGTTTCTAGATTTGCAGGAGTGTGAAGCTATGGTGGATTTAGATAATTTTGAAATGTGATACTGGTTCTCTTGCTTGGCAGCTTAATTTGTTTGGGGAATGTGGTTGATGCATATGCTTTTTTTTTTTTTTTTTTAAGAGACCTGTTGACAGAAATTCAGTCTTGATTAAGGGGTGCAGGAAGACATCCAGTTCCCACCATGCACAAGGCTCTGCCATTTTTTTTTATTTATTTCTCTGTCTCTCTTTTTTTTTTGAGGCTCTCTCATTTAAACAGTTGGCTTTGACCCTGGCTGGTGTGGCCCAGTGGATTGAGCGCCAGTCTGCAAACCATAGGGTCGCCAGTTCGATTCCCAGCCTGGGCACATGCTTGGGTTGCAGTCCAGGTCCCCAATAGGGAGCACATGAGAGGCAACCACACACTGACGTTTCCCCCTTTCTCCTTCCCTTTCCCTCTGTCTAAAAATAAATAAATAAAATGTTTAAATAAAACCAAACAACAGTTGGCTTTGGCCCGGGCCTACTCCCATTTCCCAAAAGGGCTTGTGCTCTTTAATTTTTGAAGGTTTTATATCCTGATATTTATTGTTTATAGGTGAGGCAGTGCGGTGAAACTGGCATAATGCTGTAGGTACTTTTGGTTTTGTTCATGTTCTTGTGCTATGATCCGTTATTGAGGAGAGCCAAACTTGTCAATGGATGTGCATTGACTTATTGTTCCCATTTTTTAGGGTGAGGAATGATCTCCTGAGTTGGTCATGCTATACTAAAAGATAGCTCAAAAGAAGCTTTTTGAAAATGAGGTCATGTTAAAAATAGTATTTTGGCTTTAAAATTTCACCTAAATAAAGATTAGGTGTATTTAGGTTTGACTCCTTGCCCTTTAAACCCTAGCAATTAAATGCAGTCCGAGTCCTCTGAGGACACCTCTTCTTCTGATGTTGGAATAACCTCTTCATAGTCTCTTTCACTCTAGGGCATCCACTGGGAGGTTCAGGGTCACCTTCACCTTACATATATCGCATACATTTTATGTACAAGAATATAAACTAAGAAAAAGAAATTAAGGGGTGATATTTTACTCTATGGGAATATCCAGCTCAGAGCCTTTCTGGTGTATTTAGAATAAGGGTTTTTTAATTTATCAGTGTTCTTTATGAATAACTCATCAGAGATTCTTAGTTTTTGTATAGAGCAGTGTTTTATTTTTATTTTATTATTTCTTTTTTTGGTCTAACAGATCAGTAAAATTTAGTTACCTACCCCATTTTTGAAGGAATATTTATAGGAAAACTCTACATGTTATAATGATTCCAGATTTTGGAGTCCTATGTACCTGGTCTTAAAACTCAAACTGCTACACTAGTTGGTAATTGGAGTAGCTTAACTTCTCTGAACCAGTTTCCTTATTTGAAAAATGATATTTATCTTTTATATTGTTAATTCAGTTTCCACGAGATGCCTGGTAAGGTGCTTGGCCTATGGTAGACAGTATTTAGAATTTATTGTTACTTATAAATGGTTTTGTCTCTTGCTCTTTGATATTTGATACTGATCTATACAAATATCTATTTTTAAGTAAATATGAGAGGCAGTAGATGGTGCAATGGGTAAGAATATACCTTTAGGGCCTGTTTTGGTTCAAATCCTGGCTCTGCTACTTCTTAGCTGTGTTATGACAGTGACCACACAGCAAATAGCTCTGTTCCTCAGTTTCCACTTCTGTAAAATGAAGGTAATAATAGTACCTACTTCATAGAGTAGTTGTGAGGATTTAGTGACTTAATGTAAAACATTGCCAACAGTGCCTGGCATAATGCCTGGCATAATTACCGAGTAATACCATGATTTCTCAGTAATCAATAGCTATTACTATTTTTTAACTTTTTTCAAATTTACATACCTTTTTATTAAGTCAATACCCAGGAATATTTTATTTTTTAAAGATTTTATTTATTTATTTTTAGAGAGGGGAAGGGAGGGAGAAAGAGAGGGAGAGAAACACCAATGTGTGGTTGCCTCTTGAGCGCCCCCTACTGGGGACCTGGCCTGCAACCCAGGAATATGCCCTGACTGGGAATTGAACCGATGACCCTTTGGTTCTCAGGCCAGCACTCAATTCACTGAGCCATACCAGCCAGGGCAGGAACATTTTTATCTTTATACAGAAACATTACAGCAGAAGGAGAATGTATAACATTTGGATATGTGAAAGTTAGTAGCCTATTTATAGACCATGTAAATGGAGAGCATTATTTCCAGAAATTGAGAGTTTTAACAGTTATTGCTAGATTTAAGAATATTTAATAAGAATTTCAGAAAGCCCTATAAACATAGATTTAGGGGGAAATAAATACTGCTTAATTAGTTCTTTGAACTGAAAAGGTATGCATTTGTATAATAAATCATACTCTAAGAGTATAAAAGCTTTCTTCTGACCCAGAACTCCAGGCTCTCCTCCTAGACTAAAATACTGTTAACATTTTTGAGTCTCCTTCCACAGTAGTCTATGTACATATAAGAGTATAAATAAGTATATATCACCTTTTTCCCTCTTTTTAACATGAATGGGAGCATGCACTTCTGCATTTTGTTTTTCTTATTTAATAGCTCTTAGAGCTCATTCTGCACATATAACCACATATGAAAAGTTACCTAATACTAAAGTTACTTAATATTTTATTATATATTTGTGCCATAATTTATTCAACAAATCTCTTATTGGTGGAATTTGGGTTTTCAGTTTTTTGGCGTTTATGCACAATTCTATAGTGAACGTTCTTATACTTACATATATGCATAAATGCATACTTATTAGATAAATTTTTATGTTTGATAACGTCTCTCAAAAATAAACATGCAAATTGCCCTTCAAAGAGTCTAGCAGTGTAGCTCCATAACTAAAAAAAGAAAAAGGGATATGAAGGGTTAAATTTGAATACTTTCCAGGTGGTTTTCAGCAGCATGCTTTGGTGGAATCATGATTTTTAGGAGGCTAAGTGGGGTTGCTGCAAATTACATTCCTGCCTCTTCCCTCCCCCAGCTTTAGTTGTCTTCATTACATCCCTGCCTGGGAAGGGTTCCCAGTGACCTGGGTTAGGCATTAAGATCATGGGAATCCAAGATTTTCCCATGTCTTCCAGCATGTTTGTTCATAAGAACAGGAAAACTTCCTCCTTGTAGAAGGGGAATTTTAACTGCTGTCAGTCACTGGGGAATCTTTCAGTAAGGGTCCTTTGAACAGAAACTTGGTCAAGGAGAAGAAAGGTACCCGGAAATCAAAAGCGGTGATAATATTTAATGGTTGTATGTTTCATAGCATTTGAAATCTCATTTGTTTATGGGAAGTAGGTAGGCAGAAAGGTAGAGTGACTTGCCCATTGCCATATACATCTAGTAAATGCCAGAGACAGGGCGAGAATTCTGGACTTCTGCGTTTGTTGGGATTATTTTTGGCTATAAATGACAGAAAACGTAACTATAATGGCTTATGCAAAAATGATATTACTGTCTGGAGGTAGGTGGCTGCTGATATTTGATCATCAGTGACCACTAGCTCAGTAATGTCAGGGTCAGTATCTACTCTTAGCCATCCATTCATGTGCACATGATGGCTGCTATAGTTCTAGCCATTATATCTGCTTTCAAGGCAAGAAGGGAGGTGAAAGGAAAGGGTAGGAACAGGTGCTGTAGCTGTATCAGGAATGTAAGAGTTTTCCTATGAATCCTATAGCAGATTCTTAATTTTCTCTTTGGCCAGAACTGTCCTGTGGCTACTCCCAAGCTTGGAGGGTGGCAGTCAACTTCCTTTGTAATGTGCTTCCTACTGTTTTGATGATGTTCAATGAAAAATATTTAACAGTGGCTTGACTTAAGCTATGTTAATATCTAATTCTCTTTAAAGTTCATACTATGTAATTTAAATATTGTATACTATCTTATTTATTGAGAATATAGGACTTTGGCTACTGTCTAGATTTAAATTCCTTTGTGTCTGAGACCAGATCTTCTACTTTTTATGTGAGACTTGGTGTCTCATCCTTGAATATTAGCAAGAAAGGAGCTTCGATATCAAGCCCACACCTTATGGCCCTTAGCAAGTGTATAATATGAGTGGATTGCTAAGAAATAGCTTATTGACTTAAATTGAATACTGAAAATAGAAATGAGGGAGAGTGAAAATATTAGAATGAGGATAATAAAGAATTGTCCATTTAGGGCAAAAAACTATGGAGAATGGATCTACTTGGAAATAAATACAGTACTACTTTCTATGAAAATAGAAACCTTAGCTGCATTAATGTGCTTCTGTAATTCACAGGGTGAGAGGGAAGAATGATATGGAAAGAACATTGTGTTGAAGTCAGGAGCCTCAGTCCTAGATCTAATTCTACCTTTACGTAACTGCGATATTGGGCACACCATTTTATTTATTTATTTTTTAGAGAGGTGGGGAAGGGAGGGAGAAAGAAAGAGAGAGAGAAACATCGATCTGTGAGAGAGACATCAATCAATTGCCTCTCACATGCCCCCAACCTCTGAAACCCAGGCATGTGCCCTAAATGGGAATCGAACCAGCTACCTTTCAATTTGCAAGATGATGCCTAATGCACTGAGCCACACTAGTCAGGGTTTGGGAAGTCATTTAATCTCTCTTACCTTCAGCTTCCCCTTCTGGGACTGCGATGATAATTATTGCTTTGCAGAGTTGTTGAGAATATTAGGAATAGTACATATTTGGTATTTCATGGTACCTGGCACATACAAGTAACATATGTGTGCCATATGTTACTTTGGTAACTTTTTACCATGATCATTAGTATTGTGTGATATTAGAGGACCCCTTTTTGCATCAATTAAACTTTATCTGTAAACTGCAAAAGTTATGTGTTATCTAAGATTCCTCCCAATTCCAAAATGTCATGTTTCTACACTAAGTTCCCCAGCTGGGGCATTATTTAAAGGTATTTGTGGAGTTCTGATTACATAGGAGACCATGGGAAGACAACATTCTTTAGTGTATAGACTGATGTCACTGTGTAACCCAAGTATCTCAGAACAAATGTGTCTGAGGAACTGAAGCAGCTTCTGAATTATCCCAGGCCACTGAGAGAAGCTAATGAAATGCTGGCCAAACCACTGAGCAGCAATGAAGTTGGATGTAACTAATTTTAAGAGTTCTCAGAGTATAGGAGTAGTGGTATAATACAGAGAAAATGAACACTGAGGGCTATCAGTGCCTAGAATTGGTGACAGTTCAGGGAACTGGCACACGTTTCTGGTAATGTAAGTGCGTAGTACTCTTCTGAGGAGCATTTTCACAGTATGTATCGAGCCAGCAAGTCTATCTTTAAGAGTTTATCTTAAGGGAAGAATTATGAATGTGTACCAAAATTCAGCTCCAAGGATATTTTTCTAGTAGTATATTTCAAGTGAAAATATTGGGAAAAGCCTAAATATAGAGGATGAGTAAACTATGGTACAGTCACCAACTGGTGATATAGTGATATTTATTGACATGAAAATATGGGAAGCATATGCAAAATGTCAAATGATCACACTTTTTAAAAGTTTATATACATGGGTGGGGGAGAGGCTGGAATAGCATGACATTGTAGATTTTAAAAAAAATAACAGCTTTTTTTGTGCTCTAATTTTTTAATGAACATGTATTTTTATAATAAAATAAGGGCTTAAACAAAGATACTTAAGTTGATAAACATGTATGCAAGTGATTACTGGTATCTACTTCTCTTCCAAGATACAGAATATCTTAAGTACATGTTGTTCCCTGGATGAAGACAAATGGCTCATTGGGTTTCATAGGAAACTATTTGCCAGTGAATGTGGCCTTTAGGCTATTTTTCAGTCTACTTCCAAATATTTTTTTAGCCATACAGGGCTGGAGTAGAGGCTGACTTTAAACCTACACAAGTTTCCGCAGGACAGAGTATAGAGCTTGGTACACAGGATTGGCTCATATCTTTGGCTTGTTTCTTTTACTTAATCTATATGTTGTACCTTTTATATATGTATATATTTTTTAATTCTTTTTCTTCATGCCCAGGAATAATATTTTCATGAAAATAATGAAAAAAATCTATACTTGGCAAAACTGTATTGAGCTCTTACTATGTATAAGATAATGTTCTAGGCACCGTGATGGATGAGGTATACACAGATGAGTTAAATCCACTATTTTTTAAAATTAATCATCCTGGGGGTTTTTTGTTTGATTTTTTTTAGGTTTTATTTATTTCTAGAGAAGGGAACGAAGGGAAAAAGAGAGGGAGAGAAACAGCAATGTGAGAGAGAAATCAATCTGTTGTCTCCTGCATGTGCCCCATCCAGGGACTGAACTCGCAACCCAAGTGTGTGCCCTGACTAGGAATCAAACCAGTGATCTTTCACATTGCAGGACAACGCCCAACCAACTGAGCCTCATCTGTCAGGTCTAAAATCCATTCTTGTCTCTAGGAACTTATAGTCTACTAGGAGAGACACTTGCATAGTTAACTAATATAAAATTGGATGGTAAACAAAGCACTGTGGCTTTGGAGAGGCAACAATTATGTAGCATAGGTAGAAATTGGGAAAAGGTTATAGAGAAGTGAATTGGATTTTGAATGATGAGTAGGATTTTGTTTGGTAGGTATAAAATTTAATGGTGTGGTTCAGAAATTAGGTTGTTTGAGACAGAGTAAATTGGATGAGAAAACTGTATATTGAGGGGAAAATAAAATAATGAACGTAAGACATCTAGCATAGTGCATGGCATGTTGTAGGTACTCAAACTTTACCTCTATTTAATTCTACCATATTTACCTCAAGGAGTATCTGCAAATTACTGGAAAGAACAGTTAATTCAGTTTGATTTGCAAAGTAAGGCATGTGTAGTCAAGTTTTTGAACCATTTCTTAGAAGGTGAACTGTTGAGAAAAATGACACTAATGTTTGGAAAAACTTGCCCTTTTGTGCCAAGGTGGGGACAATGTCACAGGTTAAAGCCTCTTACTCCTATGATGCTCCCACGGACTTCATCAATTTTACATCTTTGGGTGATGAGGAAGACACCCAAAACATAGATACTTGGTTTGGTAAGTATCTGCTTTTTCTGGCCATTTTAAGGGTTAATGGCTTGCTTTATTCTGAGGATTTTTTTTTTTTAAAGGATTGCAAGAAAATAACTAAAATATAAATTTCTGTCTCTACCAAGATACTTTATCATCCATGCTATGAGAGAAATAATTGAAGTGCTCAGTATTTTGGAAATTGACTATCAGTATAAATCAATGTTATTTTGCAGTTAAGAATGGCAAATATTTAAATTTTAGGGACAGATGGGAAAATCCAGAAATCCATATTTCCTTATGATGATGGCAGCCACATAAAAACTTGCTCTTCTTGTCACTGGGCATCCAGTATGTTACTAAAACTAGGATATTGACATTGATACAATTCACCAGTCTTTCTCAGATTTCCCATTTCACTTGAACTCATCTTTGTTTATATGTATTAAGTTCTATACAATGTTATCACCTGCATAGATCCATATATCTACCACCACAGTCAAGATATTGTATAGTTCTCATATCACAAGGATCCTTGTGTTGCTCTTTTATAACTACGTTCCCCTCCTGCTTGCTACACCCTCCCCAATCATTTTTTTAAAAAGACTTCATTTACTTATTTTTAGAGAGAGGGGAAGGGAGGGAGAAAGAGAAGGAGAGAAACATCAGTGTGAGAGAGAGACATCAATCAGTTGCCTCTTGCATGTCCCTTCTGGGGACCTCGTCCACAACCCAGGCATCTGTCCTGACTGGTAATAGAACCGGTGACCTTTCAGTTCGCAGGTTGGCACTAAATCCACTGAGCCACACGAGCCTAGGCTCCAATTCATTTTTAAATGGACTGATTATGCTACTCAGAACTCTGTCCCTAAACAGAGATAAGATTGCCTGATGTTGGGTCATGTGATATGGCAAAAACCCTGACACCGGGCCAACAGTAAATAACGGTTATATTGTTACATTACTTTGGAATAATATGTGAGACCAGTGATGTGTCAGGATAGTAGTTGCTGGGACTGCTTCATTTTATTTTCTCTCATGTCCTTTTTATTCCTTAATAAGGATAAATCAGTATTGATGGGGGGCAAAAATGATTCCATTGCAACTGTACTTAGCACTGATAATGAAGAGTCCAAATGTGAGGGCATGTGCCATTCTCTTGGAAAAGGACTTCAGTGGTATCCACTGGGGATCCCGAGAGGAGAGGTCTCTTGGAAGTGGTGTAGGAGGAAAGGTAGACAAGAGGGCCAGCTGCCCTGCAGGCGTCTTCCCATGACCTTGCTCCACAGAAACCCTGAGGAAATGGTTGAGTTGTCTGCAATCTTTTTCTAATTTTTTTCTTTAAAACAAAAAGGAAATACAAGTATAACAAAACTATTAAATACAGTTTGAAAGAAAAATATTAATCCCACTATTTTTTCAAATTCACCTTACTTCTAATATATTACTTTGTAATTTCTTCCAAATAATCACATTTGTTTACACAGTTGCAATCAGTGTTACATGTCCATTGTTCTGGGGCTCACCACATTCGTGACATTTCCGTCTATCAGCAGACTGTTGGTAGAGCAGGTGTTTCACTACCTTGTGCTGACTTTTGGGCACAGCAGAACCCTAAGATAAAATTTCTGCTCAGAGCCTAGCTCTGTTTCTTCCTCAAATACCCCACATTCCCCTCTCACCGTCCCAGCTGAAGAAGAACGTCAACTCAGACTATAAGATGTCCCTTGCAAGCCCTGCAGAGCTCGGTGGTTACAGTTTCCTTTAGAAGGAACATGATGTGTTTAGGTGGGAGATAAGGCCAGTTCATGCTTGTACGGTCCTAAATGTGCATCAAGCAAAGACAAGGAGCTGTTCACAGTGCAGAGTCTGTACTTCTTTTTTTTAATACATTGTTCAGTGTTGCCAGGGTTTTAGTGATAGTTTTCAGTCTCTATCTCTGAGGTATAGTGTGTATTTTTTTTTTTTAATCACTAGAACTTTGCTTGCACTTGCCAAATGAATTAGAAGTGTACTAGTAGGGGGCATTTTAGGACCTACTTTAAGTGCATGGTACTGACTTATTTTACTTGTTTAGATGATGACACTCTTACCTTTTCACAGAGGAGAGGGCCAATTTGGAGATTAAGTTTCCCGGGAAGAATGGGACAGGGCTTTTTCCTGACAAAACTCCTTTGAGAAAGACAAATCCTCAGCAAGCCATTGTCACACCTTTGAAACCAGGTAAGAGAGAACATAGAAAAAAGCTCCTTAACAGAATGATGGGACTGTGTGTTAGAAGTCTGAGGGGTCTGGGGGAATTACCTAAATGCTGTGTCCCTTGGTTTATTATTGGTGAAATGAGCTCATTCATTTCATGGTGAATGGGAAACTAATGATGTGCTATACTTTTAAAATAATTTCTTAACATAGAATCCTATTGCCAGATCATAACTATCTTTTTATGACAAGATTTACTGTAACAGGTCTGGCTGGGAAATAAACCAGTAGGAGAAAAGAATGTATTGCTTTATATTATACAAGAATTCTTTGAGTCATGTGTCTGATTTTAAAAGATGATTGACGTTTAAACTGGTGGTTACGAAATCTGTAGAATGTTGTTTATTTGATCAGAACGAAAGAGACATTCTTTAAGAGGTCATAGACCTTTGCAAATGATTTTTTTGAAGTTATAGCTATATTTAGATTATAGAGAAGTGAATTATATATGTAGATATAATTTACATATATAATTCGCCTGAAGTGTACATTTCATTTTTTTTATAATATGTTCATAGTGTAGTGTGCTACCATCACTATGATCAATTTATCATTGACTTCTTTCCTCTTGTTTTTCTGTTTTCGATTTTATAGATTTCCATTCTGACCTTTATTATTTCCCTCTACTTTGGGTTCCATATGCTCTTCTTTCTTTGGTTTCTTCAGGTGCCAGATGAAGTCATTGATTTGAGATCTTCTTTTTTAATGTGTTCATTGTAAATTTCCCCCCAAATACTCCTGTAGTGCAGCAGTTTTCAACCTTTTTTTATTTCATGGCCCGATAAACTAATATTATGAAAATATATTTTTTGCTGATGTGACAGAAAACATAGGTATAATTTTGATTGATTTACCAAAAGAAAAAAAAAAGTAATTACTTATCCTTTTTGCTCCAAAGTGATTTAAAAAAAAAAAAATCGGGTGCCTATACTTATTTATAAGGATTTCTGGTGCCAAGAATTAACCAATCAGACCCAACCTTATTATGTGACATGATCAATAAGATGCAGTTTCATTATGTGACCTATATATTTATGGTTCAGGATGGGACATTCACAATGGATGGCTGTTGTTGTGTTGTTGGCTATTGTCATTTTTTTAAATTTGGGAATCTAAGGGAAAAGAGGTCAGTACCCCTGACTAAATCAGTCAGGTATTGCATGTTTTAAAAATTCTTGCAGCACATGATTGAAAATCATAGCTTTGGTGGCATCCCACAAATTTGATACGTTGTGTTTTCATTTTCATTCCATTCAAAATACTTTAATTTACCTTTTGTTATTTTATTTGACTCATTTTTTAAAAAAATTGATATATAATTGATATCGTATAAGTTTAAGGAGTATAACTTGATTTTATACATTTATATACTATTGCAATGTAATAAACAATCCACTAGTTTTACTCATATTTCACATTTCACTTGTACTCTTTTTTTTTTTTTTTTAATAGCAGAATGAGAGAGAGCAGATTTATTAAGCAATAGTACACTCTACAGAACATGAGGGCGGGCCAACTACGAGCAGAGATTGTCCCTCAGTGGCTGGAGGGATTGTATTCTTTTTTTCCTTTTCAAATTATTTTTTATTGATTATGCTATTACAGTTGTCCTGATCTCCCCACTTTACCCCCCTTCTACCCAGCACCCCCACTCCCTCAGACAATACCCCCACCATTGTTCACGTCCATGGGTCATGCATGTAAGTTCTTTGGCTACTCCATTTCCTGTGCTGTACTTTACATCCCCATGGCTGTTCTGTACCTATTTGAACTTCTTAATCCCCTCACCTCTTCACCGACTCCCCAATACCCTCCTCCCATCTGGCAACCATCAAAATGCTCTCTGTATCTATGATTCTGTCTCTGTTCCTCTTATTTGCCTCGTTTGTTTTTTACATTCAATTGTTGATTTGTATTTTTTTGCCATTTTAGTGTTCATGGTTTGATCTTCTTCTTTTTCTTAAATAAGTCCCTTTAACATTTCATATAATAATGGTTTGGTGATGATGAACTCCTTCAGTTTTTTCTTGTCTGGGAAGCTCTTTATCTGCCCTTTGATTTTAAATGGTAGCTTTGCTGGGTAGAGCAATCTTGGCTGTAGGACCAAGATTGGTTGTTTATTTGCTTCCTTAGGTTCCATATCATTGATTTGATTCTTGACTTCATCCACTCTACTGTTGTTTCCTGGTAAATTGTTCTTTATTTCAGTTAGTGTATCCTTTGTTTCTGACTGGATTGTTTTTATGCTGTTGAGGTCCTCACTAAGTTCCGTGAGCATCCTTATAACCAGTGTTTTGAACCCTGCATCTGATAGATTGTTTGTCTCCATTTTGTTTAGCTCTTTTTCCAGAGTTTTGATCTGTTCTTTCATTTGGACCATGTTTCTTTGTCTCCTTGTTTTGGCAGCCTCCTTGTGTTTGTTTCTATGTATTAGATAGAGCTGCTTTGACTCCATGCCTTATAGTGTGGCCTAATGTAGTAGGTGTCCTGTAGGGTCCAGTAGCACAGCCTCCCCTAACACCCAAGCTGAGTACTTGGGGTATGCCTTTCCTGTGGACTGAGGACATGTGTCCCTCCTCTTGTAGTTCAGCCTTGATTACTGTTGGCAGATCAATGGGAGGGATTTGCCCAGGCCAGTCAGCTGCAAGGCCTGGCTGTGACCACTGACCACCAACCTCTGCCCTCTGTGGAGGATCAGCTGTGCAGGGGCAGGGTGGTGGTGCTCCAGTGTGGTCTGTAGCTGTCCACTGGGCACTGGCCCTGGGGTTTCCTGTGTCGTGCAGGCCAAGGTCAGCCCTCATCTGTGTTTTACCTAGGGTCACCCTGTCTGAGCTATAGAGCAATCTGAGATGGCTGCTACTTGTGCTGGGCTTTGAGATTCACAGGTGAAGCCAAGCTGTGAACCTAGACTGGCAGCTGCTAGTGCCGGGCCCGAGGCTCACTGAGGCCAGCTGTTGCTTACTTGATAGGACTTAGGAAGCTGTGAAGCATGAGCCAAGACCAACCATTCCTACGGAAAAACAGCTTGGGTGCAGCTGTAAGTTGGATGGGGCAGAATCTCTGGGGTCTCCAAGGAGGGTCAAACGGTGTTAGCTAGGTTGATGGAGTCTCAGATATGGCACCAGCTTGTGGGCTCTGTAGGGGGAGGGTGTAGAAGAGGGACAATGGCCTCTGCTCTCCTTGAGGCCAGACACTTTAGTTTCTCCCTGGATGCCAGTGGTACCTTTCAAGCTGCTTCCGTGGTACAGGAGCTGAGAAGGAGTGAGTCTGAGTAGGTGAATCTGTGTGTGGGCTCTTTAAGAGAAGTGCCTGGGGCTCCAGAAGTTTCTTCCACAAACTCAATCCCTGCTGGTTTTTGTAGATGGAAGTTGTGGGGACTTAATCCTCCTGCAACTGGAACCCTGGGTTGGGGGACCTGGTTGGGCTTGGGACTCCTTGCTTCCAAGATATCCCTCCTGAATTTTTATCCACCACACGTGGGTGAGGGACCAGCCCGTTCCACATCTGTACCCCTCCTACCAATCTGGATGGATGTGGTTTCTTTAATTCTGTAGTTGTCAGTCTTCTATTTAACTCTATTTCTGATGCTCCTGAGTGATGGTGGTTCTATATTTTAGTTGTAATTTTGATGTGGTTATGCAAAGAGGCGAGCCATGTCTGCCTATGCTGCCATCTTTCATTTTTATGTGTTAAGCTCTATGCAATTTTATCACCTGTGTAGGTTCATGTGTCTACCACCACAGTCAAAATATTGAACAGTTTAACACCACAGGGAACCTTGTGTTGCTCTTTTATAACTATACTCGCCTCCCTCTTGCTACCCCTCAATTCACTTTTTAAATTTTAATTTAATTTTATTTTTTAAAAGATTTTATTTATTTTTAGAGAGTGAGGAAAGGAGGGAAAAAGAGGAAGAGAAACATCAATGTGTGATTGTCTCTCGTGCACTGCCTACTGGGGACCCAGCCCGCAGCCCAGGCATGTGCCCTGAGAATCAAACCAGCTGCCCTTTGGTTCCTAGGCTGGCACCCAGTCCACTGAGCCACACCAGCCAGGCCCAATTCATTTTTAAATGGATGGATTATGCTACTCAGAACCCAGTCCCTAAACAGATAGGATTGCCTGATGTTGGGTCATGTGATATGGAACAAACCCTGACACCAGACCAACAATAAATAAAAATGGTAATATCTCTTATGGATCTTACATCTCTTATCTCTGTCCTATCTCTTAATTCTTTTCTGTTTTGAGAGTAATTAAGATCTAGTTTCTAGTAACTTGGGAGTTTATAATACAGTATTGGTGACTGTAATCTGTATGCTGTGCATAAATATCCAGGACTGATCTACTAGTTGCAAGTTATTTATGTGTTATTTAGAAATATTATTTCCAAATATTTTCAAATGTATTTTCAAGTATTTTGCAGGGTTTCCAGAAACTTTTTTTGTATTTGATTTGTGGATGTATTTAATTCCATTGTGGTCAAAGAACATATTTTGGGACCTGAATGAATTGAGATTCATTTTAAATGTATTGAGACTTGGTTTATGGCTCAGAAGGTCTGTCTGTCTTGGTAAATATTCAGTGTGCACTTCAAAAGAATGTGTATTATGCTGTCGTTTGGTGGAGGGTTACTTAAATGTCAGTTAAGTCAGGTTGGTTGATAGCATTGCTCAAGTCTTCTGTTTCCTTATTGATCCTCTAATTGCTCCATCCATTATTGAAAGTGGGGATATTAAAGTCTTCAACTATTATTGTTGAATTGCCTGTCTCTTCCTTTAATTTTGTTAGTTCTTCCTTCATTACCTGGGGCTCTGTTGTTAGGTACATATTTATGTAAAAAGTTTTATTGGTATTTGGCCATATTCACTTATACGAGATCTTTCCGGAGTCGAGCCATTGTTAATGTAACGAGAATGGTTTACATGACATTGATGTAACCTGGCAGTCAAGGCAAGTAGACTGGAATGCGTATACATGAATAATGACAATTTCACTGTACTAGTCAGTGGGGGTGGTAGACGCCATTGAATAAGCATGTGTACTGTGTGGCCATCACATTCAAAATGACTGAGCATGTAGAGTGACAAATCTGCATCACATTTTGCGTTAAGCTTAAACAGTCCTCTGTGGAAACTGTTGGGGTGATTGAGAAGGCTGCAGCTATGGCCAGCTGGTGATTGGCAGCATTATCACGACAATGTGCCCGCTCATGCATCATGTCTCGTGCAGAGATTTTTGGGAAAACGTCAAATCACCCAGGTGACTCAGCCCCCTACAGGCCAGATTTGGCACTCCAGGACTTCTGGCTTTTCCCAAAACTAAAATCACCTTTGAAAGGGAAGAGATTTCAGACCATTGATGAGTTTCAGGAAAATATGATGAGGCAGCTAATAGTGATTGGGCGAACTGTGGGAGGTCCCAAGCTGCCTTCTTTGAAGGGCACTGAGGCATCGTTGTCCTGCATACAATGTTTCTTGTATCTTTTACCTTCTTCAATAAATATCTCTATTTTTCATAGTACATAAGTGGATACCTTCTGGACAGACCTCATATATTATTTATGGGTATTATATTCTTACTGATTTTTCTGTCAGCTGCTTTCATCTATTAGAAAGAGAAGTATTAAGTTTCAGACTATAATTATGCGTTTGTCTATTTCTCCTCGTTTTTTCTCTGTGTATTTTGAAGCTCTGTTATTAGGTGCATAAATATTACACTTACTATTATTTTTTATGTTAAAAAAGTTTTTAGCCTCACCCAAGGACATGCTCATTGATTTTAGAGAGAGGGAAAGGGATGGATAGTGAGAGGGAGAGAAACATCGACCAGTTGCCTCTTATATGTACCCCAACCAGGGACCAAACCCACAAGCTGGGCATGTGCTGACTAGGAATCAAACCTGCAACCTTTTGGTTTACGGGATGACACTCCACCCAACTGAGCCACATCAGCCAGGGCAAGATGCATAAATAACATCTTGATGAATTGACCATTTTATCATTTTGAAATGATCTTCATCTCTGGTAATAGTCTTTTTTCTGAGATCTACTTTGTTTGATGTTAACTCTAGTTTTCTTTTGATTGGTGTTAGCATTCTTTATATTTTAAGTACTTTCTTTTGTAGGCAGTATAAGTTGGGTCTTGTTTTTTAAAATTTAATATAATCATCGCTGCTTTTTAATTAGCATAAGTGCCTTGACATAATATGTTATCATTTTTTTGTTTTTGTTTTTTTTCTATGTCTTTTTCTTCCCTCCAAAAAAAAAATTCTTTCAGGAAGGAGCCAAATGATTGTTCTCTGGAATAAATAATGCGTGAAATGTGTTTTCATGAACTTTTCTCCCCTGTCATATAGTTGGAGTTTTCTTTTATCAAGGCTCATTTCATAAGCTATACCATCAAATGCTCTTTTTTCCATGAAGTCTTTACTTGATTATTCTTTTCTCAGTATTCGTATAGCGCTTTTTTCTTTTTCTGTTACTGTTTCATGATGGCCATGGTAACATGATATTTAATGATAAAATATCTTCTTCCCCTTCCCACCCCTATTCTCAGTCCCCTTTCTCAAATGCTACATCTTTTAACTCTTACTGTTATACATTGTGGCTATACCCATACTGCCTGATAAAATGATTATGTCAGCAATACTTACATTAATATGATTTTGTAAATATATTTGATGAAAGATCAGCTAGTGTGATGTGCAACTGCATTCCTTCTTGGTTCTCCCCGTTTTTCCTCCGCTCCACTGTCAGAACCTTTGGGCCACACACATAAACATGGTCCTCATACCAAGGTCAGGTAGATTCTCTTTTCTTTAAGCTTCATCAATTACTTAAATTTTTGTCATACCGGACAATCATCCTTGGAAGTTTTAACTGCTTTTTGGGAGAAGGGCAGTGTTTTTTTCTTAATATCTTCTCAATATCTTTGCTGACTTACTTCCTAGATACTGTGTCTCTTTCTTGTATTCTTTTATTTGTCCTTCATTTTGCTGGAACACACCCTCAAGGAACTTCCCAAGATTAGGTACTAGAGAAGAGAACTTTTGAGTTCTCTCATGTCTGAAAATGTCATTGTTCCACCTTCATATACAATGGAAAGTTTGACTTAATATAGAATTGTAGATTAAAAAACATTTTTTGACTACACTGAAGGTGGTTTTTTTTAATCTATCATCCTGTGTCACTGATGAGGAATTTAGCTTATCGTATTCTCCTTGCTTCTTAGGTGGTTTCTTTTTCTCTGGAAGATTTCAAAATTTTATTTTTTTAAAATGTCATGAGAATGTGTTTGGGAAGTTTTTTCCTCAGATGGTGCCTTAGGCTAGCAAATAGGCAAGGCCTTGGATATGTTGTGTTTCAATCAAAATAGCTTTTATAAATTGGTTGTCTGAGGAATGTTTCACTGCTTAGGAGGGCTAGATGTATACACACACATATATATAAAATTTTCACTCTGAATTCCTTATTAAGTCATATATATATATCTAGGTGGGACAAAAGTAGTTTAACAGTTGTGAGTATGTGAAACAAAGTTTATTCTTGTTATTTTTATTTGTAAATTACTATTTGTGTAATTTGTTATTTCCCATACAAACAACTATAAACCTACTTTTGCCCCACCCTGTATATCTTATTTCCAACTTATGTTCTTGGAATTTGAGTGCTGACTAGTTTTTACTCTCCTGCAGTTGACAATACTCATTACAAAGAGTCAGAAAAAGAAAATCTAGTGCAACAGTCCATTCCTTCAAATGCTTGTTCTTCCCTGGAAGTCAAGGGAACCATCTCAAGAAATACTCCATCCCAGGCTCAGAGGTACGTTTCAGGGTCAAAGTGGTGGTAATGTTAACAATGTTCAAAGAATAGTTACTGGACAGAGCATCTACTAGGTGTCCCATACTTTGTTAGACTTTTTATGTTACCTTATTTAATCTTCATAACACTTTTGAGTTGTAGGTCCTATGAATAAGGGCTCAGAGGTACTAAGTTGCTTGTCCAAGGTAAAAACTGTTTCAGAGCCAGGATTCAAACTGATAGTTTGGTTCCAAAGCCCTTGCTGTTTGCACCCTCAGTGTGGGTTGGAATTTTACTGTTTGACAGATTTTTTTTTTGCCTTGTCTTAAATAAACTTTATATGGGTAAATATCACGTATCCCTAGTGCTTAGCAGTGTCTGTCTGGAGCAGAAGCTGAGTAATATTTGATGAATAAATGAATGGATTTATTTATTGAATGGGTAGATTAACCTGTAGTCTTGCACTAGCAATCTCAGAACTTCCACCATCTAATAATTACCACCCACCCAGAGTTTAAATTGCAGGTGTATTTATTGCTTTATACTTTGACATCACCTAGACTATCCTCAAGGAAGAAGAATGACAGAATATTTATAATATTATTGCTCAGAAGTAATGAAATTACCCTTTGCAATGCCTTATGCTGGCATGAGGGTATCACTTTTGAGAATGGTGTTGCACAAGCTTATATTTTCTGGTGAAGAAGCCCATTTTAATCAAAGAATTCTATGAAATCTTGACCAGCCTGGTATATATCACAGGACCTTTAAGAGATAATGAGTTGATTCTGTGGTTTATGTTCCATGTTTAGATTGTGAACTGTGGCATATGGAAAAGAGACCTAGGGTCCCATAGATTCCTTTAGAACCTAAGAAAGTGTTCTGAAGCGGCTTCTCTGTGTTGTATATGTATATGACTACTGAAATCGTTCCTCATCCTGACTGAATTCTAGAAAGCTTTTGGGAAATGATGCTATGAGAAGAACACAGCTGCTGTCAGTCAGAAGACCTAAAAAAAAAAATTTTTTTTTTAAGTCAGTTACCCTCTACTATTCCAAAATGTCAGTTTACTGAGAATAAAGAAACTAATTGTAAGAAAGGTCCAAATAAGATAATATGTGACAGTACTTTGTAAATGATACTGTTATGAAAATGTATAATAAGAGGTAAAACATTAGTGTGATTATCTCAGATCTTAGATTTATCTTAATCCAGAGATGCCTAATCTAGAAAGGAACAGCAGATGAAATAGAATGGTTTAGGCAATCATAAATTCTCTGCTATTTTATTTTCACATGGTTTAGATGGATAGACGGAAAGATGGTCAGAACTCCTGACACAGAAGTTAAGAGTCAACAAGGACTTAGTCTGTAATAATAATTTTTACATGGAGGCGTTGCTTTACCACAATAGTGAGACCAGTGGAGTTAAACAGAAACTCACCCATGTATGGACATGCTATATGACAAAGATGGTACTGCAGACCTGTGGGGAAAGTGGGTTTTTTTGTTTTTGTTTTTGTTTTTGTTTTTTTTAAAACTTCCCTTCATTAAATACTTGGACAATGGCTATCCAAACAGAACAAAATGAAACTTGGCCCCTGCCTCACTCCATATAAAAACAGTCAGTTTTAGGTAGGTTGTGGATCTAAATGTAAAAGCTAAAATTCACATAAGGAAATATAGGCGAGCCCAGGCTGGTGTGGTTCAGTGGTTTGAGTTCTGGCCTGTGAACCAAAAGGTTGCTGGTTCGATTCCCAGTCAGGGCACATGACTGCTTTGGGGGCTAGGTCCCCAGTTGGGGAGTGTGCAAGAGGCAGCCGATTGATGTTTCTTACACATCAATGTTTCTTTCTCCCTCCCTTCCCCTCTCTCTAAAAATAAATAAAAATCTTTAACTAAAGAAAAAAATAGAATATAGTTATGACCTTAGAATAGGGAAAGAGTTTTTGAATAGGATACACACAGAAAGGCACTGACCATAATGGGGAGTGTGGTTGATGTATTTGAGCACCTTTATCTATTCAAATGATACTATAAAGAGAGTAAATAGGCAACTCCTATATTGGAAAAAGATATTTGTAACAGATAAAACCTACAAAGGGCTCATATTTATAGTATATAAAGGCTCCCTACTAATCCATTGGAAAAGGATTAACAACAGACTGATAGCTGTCAGAATGGAGGGGAGAAGAGAATGGATGGAAGAAGGTGAAGGGATTAGCCAAAGAACAAAAATGCTTAATCCATAGATACTGACATTGTGATGGGCAGCGGGAAGAGGGTATGGGGGCCGGGTGGAGGTGGGCAAAGAGGGGAAAGGGAGGATATCTGTGATAGGGTCAACGATAAAAATAAAGTTAAAAAAGAAAAAAGACGAATAGGATTGACAGCCCATAGAAAGCAAGCAAGAGACTCGAACTACTAGCACTTTTGTAGGAGGATAACCAGATGGCCGGTGAACATGTGAAAAGTTGCTCAGTCTCACTGTTTATCAGGGAAAAGCAAATTAAAACCACAATGGAGTTCTACTAGATACCAACTACTATGGCTAAAATTAAATCATCTGATGATACCTAGTAGTCAGGAGGATGTAGAGCAACGCAGAAGAGTCTTATAAACTTGTGTAAATTGGTACAAGCACTTAGGAAAACAACTTCACTTGTTTTAATCAGTGTCCTATGACCCATCAATCTTATGACTTAACGTACCCAACCATGTGCGTACATGTACACCAAGAGACGTGGGAATCAGTAGTGGACTGGATAAATAGTGGTACATTCTTGCAGTGAGTGCAACATTGAAAACAGTGAATTAAAGCTACATGAATCAGTCTAGGTTGAATCTCATAATGTTCAGTGAAATAAACCAGACCAAAAAAAAAAAAATACTCCCAGCAGCCTAATTACATTATATAAAGATTTATTTTTGTTTCTTTCCTAACTAATATACCATGTTTATGGAATGCATGCTTATAAGATAAAATGATTTTTTAAAAAGTAACAATTACAATAAAACAAGTCAAAGTATCTGCTGCCTGTGTTCTGTTTCTTTTAACTAGATGGTGATTTCATCTTGTAATTTAACTTAAATTTTGTTGGTTTACTTTTTGGTATGTGTTATATTTTAACAAAAAGGGCAATGTGGCTAAAAGAAAAAGGAGAAAATAAAATATGATTGGTTTCTAGGAGATCTGTTCTCTAATTTCAATTCTGACAGTAATTAGCTATGTAACAGGGTTGGGTCAAGTCACCTCATCTTTTTTTTACTTTTATTTTTACTTATAAAAAGAGGGAATTCTACTAGGTGATTGTCAGTGGCTTAAACAAAATCTTAGCTTTATTAAGGTCTAGTTTACAAATACCAATGCATTTAAATACCAGTATTTTCTGATGAAATTTCAAGAACTATAAGATGAGATTAGATTTTTAGAGTGGAAATAATATCACTAAATTTTTCATAACCCTTTGTAATCTGATATACTTTCACATTTCTGAAGAACATTCACATATGTGTAGTAGATATATTTATTTCAGATAAATTTTGTCAATTCCTCTACCATAGAAGATCTGTTAGACTCTCTGCTCGGAAGGATTTGGCACAGAAAGAAAAACACCACGTGAAAACGAAAGCTAAAAGATGTTCTAATCCTGTAATCATCAGTGAAACCCCACCCTCCAAAAGAATGAGAGTGTAAGTAGCTACAGCTTCTGTCTGTTGGCATAGGTTTTACCCCTGTTTGCTCCTGTGATTAATAGCAAGCAGAATATATGGTGCTCTTTTATCAGTTAGGAATGTATTTTATCTGTTCAGCTGGAATGGTTTACAGAATAGTTATTTATTTGCTTCACAGAAGTTTGTTGTTGGCTTTGGTTCAGTGGCTGAACAATGCTAGGGCAGCATCTCTGAGTCGTGGCTTTTATTTTTTGCTTGTTGCTCAAGATGGCTGCTTTATGTTTCTTAGCTTCTTCCTTGTGCTCCTTGCCTTGTTGCCACAAGATAGCTGCTATATCTCTAGGTATCACACCCGTGTTCAAGAGGAGAAGAAGAAGACAAAAGAAGAGGGGCGGCACCCATGTCACGAAAGTGAAATGTCTTCCAGAAACCCTTGTTATATCTCAGCTATCCAACGGGTTTTTTGGATCCCTCCTAGTTGCAGTAGAGGCTGTTTACCAAGTACAGCGCTTTTGTCTTCATGCATTGTCACACCAAACAAAATAGGAATTTTATTAATAAGAAAGATAACAATGAGTATTGGGAAGGCAGCTAACTGTCTGCCATTTGTGCATTCAATGATGGGCAGTTGAAATCAGCCCTACCCTCATCAGCCATCACCAAACAACTGTTATATTGACTTCTGTTGATGCTCTTAAAGTTTACCCACTATAGCCATTGGTATATATGATCTGATGATACTAGTGGAAGAATCTTGTGGTTGAAGCAAGTTTGTTGCCCCCAAGAGTGAGAAAATTGAAGTCATATGTATATGATTTGGAGAGTAGGCTAGAGCAGGGTATACCTTAGGGAATTAAGAGGATATTTTTTGTTCTTTTGAACTTAAGTTCTAACAATAAGAAGAAGCCAGAAGAAGAGGAAGATGGTAGTGCTCATCAAGATACGTCTGGAAAGAATGAGTTGTCCCCAGAGAAAGCCAAGGGCAGACATACTGTGCCTTGTATTCCGCCTGTAAGGTATGCTTCTTTCCTGAATTTAAACATTAGAGTCCATGGGGTAAGATTACAAATGGATACATCTGCGGTCTTTTTGGTGTGTATGGGACTAGAGAAACTCCAAAGGCTATAATCATGACAAGGTGAATTGTTTTATATTGTGGTGGTGGCTCAGGTCTTAAACATGGAAAAAATATGCTATTAAAGCAAATAAAAATAAATATAAAAAGAAAAAGTAAAGGTTTTTACTACTTAAATTGAATGTTTGTATTTTGCCAGGCTCCCCTCTGGTCTTTATTCAAGTAAAATACATACTTTCACAATCAGGATATAAATAACCTTTGCGTTTGCTTTATTCACTCACCATGAAACATTGTTTTTTTTTTTCTGTGCTGCTTTAAAATCTTCACATTTGTCCTTTTTTGATAGATTGTTAATAGCCTCTCATTTAAAAAGTTTTTATAGAAAATGCAGTTTCCAATTTTTTACTATTGTAAAAGTCAGTGAACATCTTTATAGGCAGAGCTTTTTCTTTTGAGTAGTTTCAGGGTAAAGAAAAAGTCTTTGATCAAAGTGTATGACTAGTTTTATGGCT
Source organism: Pteronotus mesoamericanus (assembly GCF_021234165.1). Lineage (NCBI taxonomy): Eukaryota > Metazoa > Chordata > Mammalia > Chiroptera > Mormoopidae > Pteronotus > Pteronotus mesoamericanus. The sequence continues at coordinate 20,356,097 of NW_026555105.1, read as the reverse complement.
ATTGATATTTATTGCCGTTTTGTTTCTGAAATGACTGTATGAATTTACAGTGTCATCAGCTTTGAATATGTTTTATTTCCTTGTGTCATCTGCATTGAATTTTTTACTTTAAAAAATGTTCCCCATTTAATTGATATGTTGTTGATGGCATCCTTATTTTAATTTGTATTTGCTTGATTGCTGACAACATAGTATTACTGTTATGTAACATCTTTTCTGTATTTCTGCTTGGGTGAATTGTCTGTTTCCTTTTCTGTTTATCTATAAGCGGTCTTAATGATGTTCTCATTACTAAGAATGGCTACTCTTACTGGAATTTCACTATGTGTTTAGTACTTCAGAAACATCTGATTTAATGGTCACAAATATTCTGTGAAGATGAGTATATATAGGTTATCTAAGTCAGTATCTACTAGATAATACTTTTTGTTTGGATGATTATTTTATCTCAGGTTTAAAATCTAACCTATATAATGCCTTTAGGTTATTTTGAATCATTGAGCCTCTTTCGCCTCTCCTCTTTTATCTCCTTAATTGATTTGCCCTTTAGGCAGAAGATTCTAAAAAGTACTGAAGAACAAGAGTTGGAAAAGAGCATGAAAATGCAGCAGGAGGTGATCGAGATGCGGAAAAAGAATGAAGAATTCAAGAAGCTTGCTCTTGCAGGAGCAGGTCAGCTTGGTTCTGGATGAGTCTGGTTTATGGGTGGTGCTTCTCATAATCTTGGTACGGTTTTTTGAAGTCTCTATAGCAAAAAGGGCGGTTCTTGGTCAGTAGTTGGCATAAAATAACATGTTTATTTAAGAGGGCTGGTCATGGGTACCATATATATCCCAATGATCATTCCCTAGAACATTTTACATATATCGGACCTTTCTTAGAGCATGCTGTTTCTCTGTGTCTGTCGTACCCATCTTTTGAGGCCTTTTCCCATGAGGACTTCCTTCATTTCTTCAAGTAGAATTAATTTTTCCCTCTTTTTTTTTTTTTTAATTAGAAAAAATAAAAGGGATTAGGATTAAGGCAGAAGATTAAGCAGTTTGGCAGGCCAGTTTTTTGTCGTCGTTTTCCCATTTTCTCTGAGGCAGAGGACAAGAAAGCTGAATGGATTCAGCTGTGTCTGTGGAGGAGCAGTATGGCTGAGGGAGCTGAGGGGTCAGAGTTCTGCTTTGCTCTGGCCTAGTTATTGTTGGGGGAGTTGCAGCTACAAAGCCCTGCTTACTGGGTTGAAAAAAGCATCTGTGGAGTTTATAGGGTTTCCCTCTTAGTGATAGTTAGTTAAATGTGCTTTTAAAGTCAGTCGAGAGCTTTGCCTATCTAAAGTTATTTCAGTTACTCTGTGTCTTCAGACCTATGGCGACATCTGGGAGATGGGATTTTTCTTTCCTTTGCTACCTCTTTACAGTTTGTATCTGACTGAAGGACTTCAAACCCAACAGTCTCAACTCAATGAATAGGTATATAAGTTTCCTTGAGGACTGTTTCAAATATTGGGTTATGTGTAGAGAGTAAACAAAGGTAGATCCATGGTACTAGAAAGCCCAAAGGGACTGCATAAAAAGGGATTTACTGATATTCTGTATTCTTATTGTTACCTCTGTGTTTTACTCTGCTTCTCTCTCAGGGCAACCTGTGAAGAAATCAGTGAGCCAGGTAACCAAATCAGTCAACTTCCACTTCCGCACAGATGAGCGAATCAAACAACATCCTCAGAACCAGGAGGAATATAAGGAAGTGAACTTCATATCAGAACTGCGAAAGCATCCTCCATCTCCTGTAAGTTGATGAACTAAGTGAATATTCCTGTTACTAATTCAGTGAGGGTTTCAGATGTAGCATTTGTGGTCACCACTTACAATAAGAAAATTAAATTAAGATCTAAATCCTCACTTCTGTCCTTGTTAGCTCTGTGATCTTGGATAAATCACTGTCTCTCTGGGAACCATCTTGCCATGTTGCTGTGGAAACTGAATTGAGAATATATATAAAATGCATAGAATTAGAGTAAGCACAGGCTTGTTACAGCTTGTGCTGTTATAAAATTCTTGAAAAAAATCTTGTGTTCTCAAAGTGTACAAAATAACAGCATTTATGGGGAAAATGGGGTTGGGGCAGACACTCAAATCCTATGCAGTTTTGTTTACCAGAGCACTAACAAAAAAAGTAACAGTCCTAAATAAAAACTCTGGTACTAAGAATCTCTACTTGCAATTTCAGTCATCATCATCATTTGTTGAGGTCAGTCTTCAGTCTTAATCCCTGGGGTGTGCATCTTTCTTTGAGATGTAGGTTCTGGAAGAATTTTGTTCCCAATCAGAGACAAGTTTAATCAAAATGAGTGACTGAAGGAGTAGGCCTCTTCAACAGTCAGCTTTGGGGGGCCTGTGTGAGAGACTCTGATTCAGGCAGCTGCCTGACCTGACCCACGCCCAGAAGCCCTACCCATTTTTTTTTTAAATGGGTTTGGGGATGGGGTGCCTTTGTAGCTTTTTTTGTTCCTTGTATTTCTAAGAAGGCTTGTTTTTGATCGCTTCAAAACATTAACATGCTTGTTAAAAAAAATCACTTTATATGCTATTATAGAACAATTTGCTAAGTGCTAGGTCCTTTCTTCCTTTTTTAAAAAAATGGGACAAGGCTGCTTATAACCTGTGCTCAAGAACTGACAGACTAAGTTATAATAATCCTGGTTTTCCATGGGCCCTTTTTCTTTTGATCTTTGCTGAATGTGTGACTTGTGATAGATCTGAGCCTTTATAACATTTCATTTGGGGAACAACTTCTTTCTTTACAGGCCCAAGTGACTAAGGGATGCACTATTATAAAGCCTTTCAACCTGTCCCAAGGAAAGAAGAGAACATTCGATGAAACAACTTCTTCATATGTGCCTCTTGCACAGCAGGTCGAAGCCTTCTATAAACGAACCCCTAACAGATACCACTTGAGGAGCAAGAAGGATGATATCAGTAAGTTTCATACTGGTATCATAGCTGACTGGAGAATCCCCTGAAATTTCTTTTGCTTACATCTTAGGTGCTGATTGCCTTTCGTTGAAATCCTAGTTTTTGAACTAAAGTATGGCATGTGCCTACATGCAGACAACTCATGTATAGTTGAGCATTTTTCAAACTCTCCAGCTATCTGTCCACTTTTATGCCAATCAACCACCTTAATCCTGGTCAATAACAGGCCAAGGGGAATCAAGGTTACCTGATGTGCTATTATGCATCAAGGATACCTTTACTGTGTGCCAAAGTGTCACAGTGCATTTACTTACCTAGAGAAAATGAAGCATTCTGTTCATTTAAGATTCTGTGCTTTTTGTTCAGTGATTCAGCAAGTTTTTTACCCCTACAAACCAGGTACTTTGTTGGGTGTTTGGGGGTATAAAAGTGAACCAAATGGACTTGGTGCTACTCAACACTAAGTTTCTAATTCAGTGAGAGGGATAAATAAATAGATTATAACAAATTATTGAAGTGCTAAGAACATGGAGGGAGATGTCAGAGTGAAAGGAGGTGGGAGATAGGTAGAGCGTGTCTGCATACTGAGAAGTTACTGGCAGAGAGAGAAGTTGAAGATAGAGGAGAAAAAGTAAATAGCCAATGGTTAGATCCCTACACAGGCAGGTAGAGGAGGGATCTTAGCACACGGAGAGTGAGCGTTCTTTGAAAGGAGGATGGAAGAGTGAGAGGAATGAGTGCAAATGCTGGTGAGCGTATAGATTTGGCCATGAACAGATGAGATGATTCTAATCTAATAGCTCCTATTTTTATGAAAATAATTACTACAAGAAGGAAGGTAAAGAAGTTTGAGAAGTAAATAGAAGTGGTATAAAATAGTTGTACAAGAGTAAAAGACTAGCATTATGGATAAAGCAGGATCTGGTTGGTTTGCCTTTGAAGGTCTCAGTTTTTCTGCCCTTACATGGGCATTGTTTAGTCCTATGTTAGGTAGGCAGACAAGTTCCTTTAAGTACAGCATTTCTTAATATTTTTAAGTTCTAATAGCCATTTATCAGATTTTATATTAGTGAAAATAATAAAATGTCTTTTTTTAACCTAATAGAGATTTAAATATTAAACATGCCTTTTAAGATAATATATGACTTTAGAGTCTGATATGTCCTGCTTAGAATTTGTCCTGGCAAACAGAAATAAAAAATTATATTCTGTAATTTTTATTTAATTTTATTTATTTTTAGAGAGAGAGGAAAGAAAGGAGAAAGGGAGTGAGAGAAACATCAATGTACAAGAGAAACATAGATTGGGGGGTTGCCTTTTGCTTGCCCCCAACTGGAGACCTGGCCTGCAACCCGGGCATGTGCCCTGACTGCGAATCATATTGGGGACCTTTTGATTCACAGGCTGGTACTCAATACACTGAGCCAGGGCTATTTAAAACTTTTAATAGTTATAGCTAAATAACTGTTGTATGTATACTTGAAGGCTGGCTTAGTTATAATAGAAATAGATTTGGATCCTACCATCTCATGTGGTAACATCTAAATCAGAGGACTCATTCTGTATCATTTTGAAAACAACGCAGTTGCCCCTGACCTGGCAAATCAGTATTTTCTGTGAGTAGTAGTGATGGTCCCTTTTTTAATGTTTATTGAATTCATTGCGGTAATGTTGGGTGATGGTCTTAATATTGATGCTTTGACATAGTTTTTTTTACTTTCTCCATTTGTCTTTTGTGAGAAGTAGTTTTGATACTTTGATATAGATGCTTTTAAGGAGTTTATAAAATTGGGAATCATTACTTGGTCTTTACAAAGGCCTTCTTTTAAAGCTAGAATAAATAAAAATCTTACTTGTCAATAATAAGCAAAATAGTTGCCATTGTCAATAGAAGGGCAGTACAGGCCTGTGTAGTGATAAGGAATTCATTCGATACGGTGGCTTTCAAGTTCAGAAGGTCATAGTAGAGTTTACCCAAAGGCAACCCTCATCATATCCCTGACCGAATGTCGGGTTGACTCATGTGAACTGAGCTGAGTGTGGAGGGCACCTGTGGTTGGGCATCTCTGGGATGCCAAGGTGAGTTAGCACCTACAGGTATAAGGGGTCTTGGGGAGCCAGTTGAATGTCTGTGATCTCGGTTTACAGCTCTTTTACCCTCCAAACCTGCTGTGGCCAAGATTTCCAGAGACCCACAGACTCCTGTGTTGCTAACCAAACAGCGCACAAGGCCTGTGACCTGCAAAAGTTCAGCAGATCAGGAGGCTGAGGAGCTCGAGAAACTACAACAGTAAGTACCACTGGCAGTATTTGAGGAAGAGTTCCAAGAACCTGCCCAATCTCCTTTCGGTTCTATAAGGGGACAGTTGCTATTTTTCATGCCATGGGAATTTGTGGTATTTGAGTTACTGGCTCTGCAGGCTGTGCCCCTGCCTCTTTGTTTAAAGCCCTGGAAATGGGAATATAGAGATGTCATAGAGTGTAAACTGGTAAAAAGCTAATGGAGAGCTTACTTATGATTTCAATTAAGGAGCATCCTCTGAGGTTTATTTAGGTACATCCTACCCTTTCATGGCTACCGAAGGGACTGTCAAGGCAGAAAACTGGAAATTAATGTGGTTAGCACTGGAGTTTGTCTCCTGTATCCTTCCTCCATTTCTTTTCTCTCTCTCTCTTTTTTTAAGATTTTATTTATTTGTTTTTAGAGAGGGGGAAGAGAGGGAGAGAAACATCAGTGTGTAGTTGCTCCTCACTTATCCCCTACTGGGGACCCGGTATATAACCCAGGCATGTGCCCTGACTGGGAATTGAACTGGCTACCCTTGGGTTCACAGGCCAGTGCTCAGTGTCCATTGAGCCATGCCAGCCAGGGCCCTTCTATATCTTTTTGTACTTTTGAGAAGGGTGAGAGCTTCAAGAGAAACGCCAGTCTTTAAAGTGATGGGAATGTTATGACTTCCTTTCTCATTTGTCCTTTGTTCTAGACGTAAAGATAATGGCTATGGAGAGAAATTTTGCTGTGCATGATGGCTAAGCTTAATGATTATTGTTTTCCTGTTTTGGCCTTTGTTGTTCATGTAGTTTTCATTTTATTAAAAAAATTTTTATGTGTGTGGTTGTCATTTAAACTCTCACCTTACAGATATAAATTCAAAGCACGGGAACTTGATCCCAGAATTCTTGAAGGTGGGCCCATCTTGCCCAAGAAGCCACCTGTGAAGCCACCCACTCAGCCTGTTGGCTTTGATTTGGAGATTGAGAAAAGAATCCAGGAGCGTGAATCAAAGAAGAAATCAGAGGATGAACACTTTGAATTTCATTCCAGACCTTGCCCATCTAAGATCTTGGAAGATGTTGTGGTGAGGCCCTGCATGCTGGCAAACTTTTCCTGCTCATGACCAAACCTCTACCCACTTATATATGTTTGAATAGGTACTATGATCAGGGCATCATATTAGGAGTTGTAGGCGATAAGGAGACATATAAGACGTGGATTTTGCCCTCAGGAAACAGTCCAATAAGGGAGACAACATGCATGCATAATATGAAATGAGACAGAAATGTTCTAAGAGAGATGACAGTTAAAAGTACTATAGGAATTCAAAGGAGATAATGGTTTCTTTCAGGTAGAAGTTTTAGGGAATGGTTTTGGGAGGAAGAAGCATTTGACCTGATTGTTGGCAATGTGTTGTAGTTGTTGTCCTTGTCATCATCATGTTGTCACTGTCACAGTCACCGACAATTTCAGTGTGTGCCAGGCACTGCTCTAAGCCCTTCATGTATCTGAAGCCATTCATTGCGACCATGGCTGCTCCAGGTTGTTTACTCTAATTATCACCAATTTGAGATGAGGCATTTGATGCTCAACTAGTAAATGGTGGAGCAACGGTAAGAATTCAGACACTCTGGCTCCAGAGTCCGTGATCCTAAAAAGTCATTATATTGCCTCTCCATTCTATGGTAGAATTTGGACTTGTAGAAATGCAAATGAAATGGACTCATGGCCATTCCAGGCGGTGGGAGTGACAAAAAAAAAAGCCTGAATGTGGAAAACATGGGACAGCTACTTACTGTGACCCCGTCAGATAAGCTGGAAAAAAGTCTGTATATCAAGAGGAGCAACTGAAAACTAGATTTGAGAAGTGGGTTGCTTTATTTTGATGGTGAGGAAGAGATGCCACAGTCTAAGAATAAGTAATGGAGTTTAGCACCTGCGTAAGTGCAAAGAAGGTTTTTAGGTGTATTCTCATGCATCTAAACAGGAAACACCTTCTTCCCTTGGTTTGGATTGACCTATGTTCAGGTACTCAATGCTGTTTTCATGTCCTCTTTTTTGCTTGCCTTTTATTATCACCACAGTTTCAAGTGAAACTGTACCATTGTATTACGTTTGGGTACTTACCTTTTGTTTATTCCATTTTCTTAGCACTAAGTCCGAAGCAATCTGAAGAATATATTTTTTCAGGCTTAAAAAAGCATGATAATGCTTAGAAATAGTTCTTACACTCTTCCCACCTCATATCTGTCTGTTGAGAGCTCTCTGCATATGAGATCTCTTTTTAAGATTTTATTCATTATTTATTTTTTAGAGAGAGGGGTAGGGAGGGAGAAAGAGAGGGAGAGAAGCATCAGTGTGTGTGGTTGCCTCTTACATGCCCTCCTGCTGGCGGCCCAGGCCGCAACCCAGGTATGTGTTCCAACCGGGAATTGAACCAGTGACCCCTTGGTTTGCAGGCTGGCACTCAATCCACTGAGCCACACCTGCTGGGGCATAAGATCTCTTTTCTAATCATGTTTTCTTTTTTGCTAAGGTGCACAGGTACTATATGGTTAAACTGTGTTATACCAACTTTTTTTCCAAAGTGAAATGTATATTTTATTTATTTTTATCCTTGCCCAAGGACATGCTTAGTGATTTCAGAGAGAGGGGAAGGGAGGGGGAGAGAGTGGGAGAGAAACATCAATGTGAGAGAGAAACATTGATCGGTTGCTTCTTGCATGTGCCCCTACTGGGGACAGAACCTACAACCTAGGTATGTGCACTGACTAGGAATCAAACCTGCAGCCTTTTGGTTTATAAGATGATGGTCCAACCAACTGAGCTATTCTGGCCAAGGCCGTTACACCAACTTTTAGGAAAAGTCTTCCCGCCCAAGTGACTAGTCTGTAAGAGTTGGTCATCACCCGCTGAGCACTGTTCTGAATACAATAAGGGAAATGCAGATTTATATGCAGACTTAAGAATCCTAAGAGCCAGAAGGACTCACTCAATATTTTCATTTTACACACTAGAAAACCAAGGCCCAGAGAAGCAAATGGCTTTCTCAAGTCTTCTGTGGCATTCACTTGGCACCTTGCTTTTAATAGCATCTCCCAAGCTCCTGTCTTTACCCCTTGCTGCTACATTTTTTATTTTTTTATTCACATACCACTCTCAGTTTTTATCTCAGATACCAGTATTGACTATATATTCTTAAAATCAACTCTTTTAAAGTGGTTTTAAAAGAAACATTTAAATCATTATGTAAATGGAAAACTAGTACATTTTGCCATTAGTAACAACTATAATAGCTACTACTTATGTAAAGCTTATTATGTACCAGGTTTTATCCTAAGTTCTTTATATGATAAGTTACTTAATTCTCATAATAACTCTGCATGGTAAACACTGTAGGTAGTATTATCAATCCCTTTTAAGGTTAGGAATTATAGAGGTTAAATAACTTGCCCAGATAACAAACTAGCCAATGCCAGAGCTAGGATATGAATCTAGGTGGTATGATTCGAGGGCCCATACTCTTGGAGTGTTCTTTTATAAAATAGAAGGCTCTTAAGAAAATGTGGGTATAAAAAAAAAGTATATTTCACTTAACATTCTCTTCCATATCACCAGTCATACGTGAACTCCACTTTTAGAAACATTGATTGAGGAAATTGGTTTGGCAGTTTCTTGTACATTGGAAATACTCCGGAGAAGTGTTGAGTGGGGGAGGGTAACTAGAGTTCATTAAGAGTTAGTTGAGATCTTACAGAAGTGTTGTACCAGGTTATGGCTTGCTGAAAATTCTGGATAAACAGATCAGCAAAGCATTATGTTAAGTAAGTATGCTAGTGAATTGAAGCGCTATGCTGCAAGGAGGTGTTTGCCAAATCCAGCTGGTTCTCAGAATCCTCTGGGGATCTTATTACGTAAACAGATTCCTGGGCCCCACCCCTGGAGTTTTTGATTTGTTAGGTGCAGCATAGATGAGAGAGCCCTGTGAAAAGTGGAGTGTTTGATGCACAGTAAGCAGTCATATTGTTGATAGTAATAACTATTTTACTGCATGCTTACATTGTACTGACTGTTTTATGTAGATGACCTTATTTAATATTTCTCATAACTCTTTAAGAGGTAGGTTCTGTTTTTATACCTAGTTTTCAGATAAGGAAAGAGACACTAAGAGGTGTCTAATATGTAGAACCAGGATTTGAACTGTCATCTTCTTAAGTATTATCATTCTGTCCCGTAATGCTGTTAATCATCGTTTATTTTGGCAAACAATTTTTGAGTTTGACACCAGCTGTTTGCAGCTTTCTCAAATTTCCAGGGATTTCATTTCAACTCTCGGTTTCTAGAGAAGCAAAGCGCAGGAGACAACTAGACTTATTCTCTTTCACTCTCTCCATTTTTTAGAAAGGGAGGCTGTGGAAGCGGAATGTGGCTTGCCCATTTTTGAAAGTTGGTGGCAGAACTGAGATTAGGCCTCTTAGCGATTAGGCCTCTTGACTTCTGGTTTTGGACTTTCATAGCAGCACAGAAGAGCCTGCCTCCCAGAGCCCAAGTGCAACTTATCTGCCTGCCACTGTTGTTCCCCATTCATGCCCTTCGGGTACCGAAGCTCGCTGTCTGTGTCCTTACGGTGTTTCTTGTGCTCTCCCGCCTGTGGTTGGTAGGTGGCAAGGAGACAGCGGGCTTGGGCAGCAGCGGGCCATGAGGCAGAGATGAAATAAGGGCTCTTGGGGGAAAGGTGGAGCGATGAAAGCCTGTAGCTCCAGGGTGTGAAATGTGAACTTGGTGCCGACATCCAGTGCGGGAGCTGGGGCACCACAGAGGTGGATATGGTGTCAGTGAGGCCAGTGAGTAATTTTAGCAGTGATATTTTAAGGATGACTTGGGGAGACCGGTACGTTTCCCTCCCCCCTCCCCCATATTCCCTGAGATAACATTGCTATGCAGTAATTTCCTAACTGCTCTGGAACAGGCCTAAGAAATCATCCCAGGGGACTTGGGGGCATATCCTGCCTTAGGGAGATGTGCTTACTGCCATTATACTTTAGCTCCATGTTTTGGTGGGTTTCTTCACAGCACTCGTGAAAATCAGGAAAGAATTGATTTGTTACTTTTTCATTCTGTCCTCCACTAGAATGTGAGTTCCCTGAGAGCAGGGACTGTGGATACCCGCACGGGTCCCTGCTCTGCCCCCAGAGCCTCACATCACAGCACAGGCACTCCAACTGCGGCCGAGGGGGTGAGTGACAGTGCAGGCTGAAGCGCCCAGCCTGTGTGCCTGGCCTGCGTTAGAGCCTGGACATTCAGAGGTGGAATGTGAAGCAGCCCTGTCCTCAGAGCTTTCACAGGCTGTCTGGTAGAGCAGATTGACATAGAAACGAATTAGTCAGCCTTATGTTCATTGAACAGTTACTTCTTGTAGGTGCCTTGGAGGATGCAATGGATTGCAAATGGCAACGTAACTACCTTCAAGGAGCTTATAACTAAAAAAACTTAAAATGGCAAAACAAGAAGCCTTTTTTGTTTCTAAAAACCCAGTTTCCTTTCCTTTTATGGAGTATGGGTGCATAGTTGCTACAAAGTTGATTTTCATAAATCACCTTTCCCTCTCCCAACTGATTGTGAGAATTGATCCCACTGGAAAATGTCTCTTTCATGGTTTACTTATTAGAGATTTCCATTGCTTTAAAATTTATTTTAACATTGATTTTTTAGAGAGAGAGGAAGGCGGGGAAGAGAGAGAGAAATACTGATTTGTTGTTCTACTTATTTACACATTCATTGGTTTGTTTTGTATGTGCCCTGACTGGGGATCGAACCTGCAATCTTGGCATATCAGTACAACGTTCTGACCAACTGAAATACCCTGCCAGGGTCCCCATTGCTTTTCTTTCAAAATGCATGTCTCACCCTGGCTGGTGTGGCTTAGTGGATGGAGTGCTGGCCTGCGGACCCAAAGGTCAGGGCACATGCCTGGGTTGCAGGCCAGGTCCCTAGATGGGGGCGTGTGAGAGGCAGCTGAGCAGTGTTTCTCTCACACATCGATGTTTCTTTTCCTCTCTTTCTCCCTCCTGTCCTCTTTCTCTAAACATAAATAAATAAAGTCTTTAAATAAAATGCACATCTCTCTGCTGGGTAGATTTAGAGATAGGAGAAAAATAGGAAAAGAGGCATTATTTTAGAATGAAATGAGCCCTCAGATATATATTCCCAATACTTTGTTTAATGAAAAGAAAAAACCAAAAATCAGAGGCCTGAAGGCTCTCTAATGTGCCTAAGGTTATAGCAATTGAAATCAGCTGGGTGAGAGCAGATCTCTGGCTCCCTTCCTGTTCAGTGTTCTCATTCCCACATGTCCTGGGTATATTCAAGAAAGAGGCTGTTGTCCACTTGTCTAGGATGTTGTAGAACAATAGATTTTTGTCATCGTTTTATGGTAAGCATTATTTGAAAACCCCATTTCATGGACTTCCGTCACTCACATTACAAGTTCTGCTATATTGGGTTTCACTATGCTAGAAATCCTGGCTTTATTTAGGAAACATGTAAGAACTTTCACAGTAGATTAAACATTCCCTTTTATAGAGGTCAGCTTGGTGGGGTATAATTTTTTTTCTAATGATTGATATTGTGCAAAGCATTTTAGAAGAGCCACTTGTCTTAGATCCTGTGGTGCAGTCTTCTGGATCTCTTCAGTGATGGCACATCTTCATATTTCAAAGATTAATTTGCTTTTAGAAGTTGGTCTAAAGTCATTTGGAACTAAAACTTCAGAGTAGCCCAAGATAATAGGTCTGGGAACTATTTTGTTTAATTAAAAGTAAAGAATGAGTGACTACCTTGAATGGCCCAAAAATGGACTTTAAAAGCCATTCCAAGAAAGAGATTTCAAACATGTTTTGAACAGTTGCAACATTGTCGGGATTAAGGAGAAATTTCCCAAGATGTAAGTTAGAGTGTAAGAATCTTAGTGTCCAAGGTATAAATTCTGTTATTCTTACTATGTTCATTCAACAAACATTGACTGAATGCTTGGCCTTATACTTGCCAAGGTATCTGTTAGGTGCTAGGGATTGATGGAATACCAGCTCCCACTGTCATAGACTAACACAAGGAAATGAACGTCTAAATAAATCAGCTCAATGAAATTCTGTATGTACTGTGATAGAACTATACACAGAAAAGAAGGGTCAGTTCTGTGGGTTCTGAGAGTTGAAGAGATCTATTGAAAGGCTTTATAAAGAAGAGATCCTTCAGCAGAGGCTTGAAAAGGAGGACTGAGTACTTCTAAGCAGCAGAGAGATAGAGGACACACGAGGAGGGATATTGAGTTGAGAACCAGTGTTACGTTTTGGCAGCTGCCAGTAGTTGATTGTGATTGGAGGGTCATGCATGAGAAGGGGCAGAAGATAAGGCTGGAGAGTCAGGCAGGGTACCAGATTATGAAGCGCCTTGTACTTCTTGCCAAGGCATTTGTTATACGGCTGTAGGTAGGCAGTAGGAGCCATTGAAGATTTTTCAGGAAGCATCATTATCAGATGTGTTTTAGAAAAATAATTCTGACTGCGTACAGAGGATGGATTAGAAGAATGAGACAAGAAGCCAAAAAGACTGTTAGAAGGCTGGTGAATGGTATAGGTAGCCGATGATGTGGCTTGTGGTATGGGCAGTGGAGATTTGGAGAGGAAGCAGAATAGAGCTTATGGGGCAACATAAGCATGTGAGAGGGTTTTTTTAAATTGATCTGGCCATACACTTTATTCAAAACAACAGCCCAAGGGATAACATTTTGTAGTTAGTGTTAATTATGAGATTAATGACAGAGTATAAATTCTATGAGAATCAGAAAATGCTTAGGAAAGAATATCTTTTTATTTTGTTTTTGAGTGATTTCTGTTTCTATAGAAAGGAAGAGCAACAACAAAATATTGGCGTTAGTTTGTTTTCTGTTGTGTTTTTCATAAATACAAAAAAAAAAGGATTTTGATGCATTCTGTTTTTACTGAGTATCCTCATACCGCATACTCATTATTCGCTACTCTTGCGTCATGGTAATCCACCTTCGGAGCGCTGCTGCGGATCAGATGTGCCTTTGTCCTAGTGGGGTGAATAAAGACATACTGAAATACTAGCTAGCCCTTTTTTTTAATTTTTTAATATATTCCTGGTATATGAATTTCACTTTAAGAAAGGGATTTAGTTTTAACTAGTGGAGATTGTTCTGGGATGTCTGATTGAGTTGCTTCCTCCTTCCAGGGTGTTCCTGAAAAGAAAGTACTTCCCATCACTGTCCCCAAATCACCGGCCTTTGCATTAAAGAACAGAATCCGAATGCCCACCAATGATGAGGTGATTCTCTGGGATAGGGGTTTCTTCTTCCTTCTGCATAATCAATCTAAGCATTGTTCTTTCTTAAAACTTAATGGAATTCAAAGGCAGTCATTCTTGTCCAGGGTTGTCTTTAACAATGGACGTAAACATTCGATCATCACTTTTGCTCCTCCAAGAGCTAAGTCGTTGGTAAGGGTATGAATTTTCTGTGTTGCAGTGGTAACTGTTTGCAACTTACTGGAGCATTGTCATGTGGATCAAAAGTTGCTGATCCCTGTACTCTATTTTGCCTGTACTATTGTTACCATTCACTGAGGGACCTTTTAAAAAAAATAAATAAATTATTTATTGATTTTAGAGGGGGAGAGAGAAGAACATCTATTTGTTGTTCCCCTTATGCATTCATTGGTTGCTTCTTGTATGTGCCCTGACTGGAGATCGAACCTGCCACCTTGGTGTATCAGGGTGACGCTCTAACCAACTGAGCTACCTGGCCAGGGACTGAAGGGACTTTAAAATTCACACCACGCAGTTACCTTTACCCTGCCCTACCTTCATTAACCCAAGGGTTGCAAAGGTGACTCTGCGGATGGTTCATGAAACTGGAATGTGTAAACTGTCATTGATCAGGCTAGTTTCCTGTTACATCTCTAGTTTATCCATAAATATCAAGAGTTAGGGTAATTTTATAGCAGATCTCAAACATGAGCCTTTTTATAGGTTCATTCGAAACTAAAATACACAGTAATCTTATGTTACCAGCTTGAACCCAAACAACTTACTTGGTCCTATTCTGGGTCTGGCACCCCATTAACTCCAGTCACATGTTTTAGTGGAGTCTAGATGGAGGGGGGGTCAAAGAGGAGGCCAAGGTGTGTGCTTGGTTAGTTCCTTCTGTCCTTTATTTTGTTCACAGTGTTTGATTTCATCTAGTTTTTACAATCTTCTTCTAAAAGACTTTAGATCCTTTAAGAGTAGCTGTGTTAGTCCTTTATCAAATGCTTTCACATTGGTCTCACCCCTGTGAGTTGGTAGGTGCCTTTGATACATATGGAAACTAAGACACCTAAGAGGTTGAGTGACTTGCCTTAATTATTGACTTCTCTCATATAATGTCTTCTGACCACACATTCTGAGGAGGTGAGAGGTAGCAGTCTTGTTTCTAAACGGCAATTTTTCTTGTAGGAAGAGGAGCCGGTAGTGATAAGAGCTCAACCCGTGCCACATTTTGGGGTGCCTTTTAAGCCCCATATTCCAGAGGCAAAAACCGTGGAAGTGTGCCCTTTCTCTTTTGACTCTCGAGACAGAGAACGTCAGTTACAGAAGGAGAAGAAAATAAAAGAACAGCAGAAAGGGGAGGTAGGTGTTTCCATTTCTACAAGTAGCATGATCCCTCAAAGATAATAGTTTTTGTTGCACTTTTAACTATAAAATCACTGACTTCTTTTGATCCTTTCTTAAGAACCTTATGAAATATAAATAGGGCGAGTAATTTTAATAGCCTTTCTGGCACAAGGAGGTTTAAGTGACTTGCCCGTGTTTATCTTGCCATTGCTGGCAATATTGGGAGGAAAACCAAGGTTTCCTTTTAAGCCCGTTATTCTTTCTGCTATGTCATACTGCTCTAAAACTGGCCTTTCCTATTTTTTAGATTTAAAATCATCCAAGTATTCTGGTACAGCTATTGCTTTCTGGCTAGAAAGGCCTTATCTTAAATCTTGCTTTTTTTTCTATCAGGTACCCAAGTTCAAGGCACTTCCTTTGCCTCATTTTGACACTGTTAACCTGCCAGAGAAGAAGGTGAAGAATGCAACCCAGATTGAGCCTTTCTGCTTGGAGACTGACAAAAGAGGTGCTCTAAAGGCACAGACTTGGAAGCATCAGGTGAGGGGTTGGGAGAGCAGCTAAGATGTTAATGGCTTGTGTGGTGGTTTGTTAGGATGGGTAGACCTGCTACATTGAAAGTCATTTAGGAACTAACACATTGGATTATTTCAGAGTCTCCGCTTTCAGAGTCAGGGGTCAGCAAACTTTTTCTATAAGAAAAAACAGTAAATACGTATTTTAGGTGTTGGAAGCTATATGTGATCTGTCATGTAGTGTGTGTGTGTTTCAACTCTCAAGATTGTGGCGATCATTATTAGCTCAAGGGCTGTGCAAAAAGAGGCTGCAAGCTGGCTGAAGTTTGCTGATTTCTGCTCTTGGTGCTCACTTGGAGAATGTGAGAACTATAGACATCTTTTGCATCAGGAGTTTATTTAAGATCTTATCCATTAGAGTTGTTTATTAAAAGTGCATTCATTTCTCTTGGTGCTTTGATAAGAAATAGTATGGTGAGAATAGATTCTTGATAAGGTATGCTGTTTTGTCAACATAGTGTGCTGTTTGCTCTTTATAAAAGAGGAGTAGTTAAAAACAATTAATTGGTTTTGACCAGTTTAATTGGAATCTAATTCTGCCCTATCTAGAAAAAATTTTTCCTGAATTCCTAAGTTTGTCAGTATTTTTATATTGTCACTTATCTTGGGTTCTGTTCAAAAGTGACTTTGGGCTAATTTTTATAGGAAGTTACCCCTCTTGAAGCCAAAGAAATGTGACTGCTAACGTGACTGAGTGCAGGCCCCATTGGTGTGTTTTCTAGGAAAACTTAGGATTGTTGCTTTGAAAGTACAAGTGAATCTTTCAAGGACCATGACACAGAATGTCTGTGGGAGGTATTTTCTATAGTAAAAAAAAATTTTTTTAAACTTTTTCAGACATACAAAAGTAGAATAGTGTAATGAACTTTCATGAACCTGTACCCTGGTTCTATAGTGATCAAAACATAGAAAATCTTATTTCACCTGTAGTTCGATCTACTTATCTCTATATTGGATACTTCTACCTACACATGATTACTTTGAAGCAAATCCTAGGTATCGTCTCATTTCATCTAAAAATACTTCAGTATGTAGCTTTAAAATTTAAGGATTAAAAAAAATAACCACAATACTATTATTGTAGTAAAAACATAGGTAATCCCTTAATAGTGACAAATAGCATTCATATGTGCTCAAATATCTCAAATTTTTTAAAAAATAGTTGAATTCAAATCAAGATCCAGATAAGGTCCACATATAGCATTTGATAAATCGCTAAATTCCTTTTAATCTATAGGCTCGTCTGCTTGTGTTTTATAGGTTGAATAAACTGGATTGTTTGTCCCATAGGCTTTTTATAATCTGGATTTTGGTCATTGCATTCCCATGGCGTTATTTAATATGTTCTTCTATATACTGTATTTCCTCTAGATGAATAGTTATGTCAAGAACCTTATTTAAATTCTGGTTAGTTTCTTTTTTGGGATTGGGAGGGAGAATACTTTATAATTGATCACACCTAGGAGTATATCATGTCTACTTTTGGGGAGGTGTTAAGATAAGGCCTTAAAATTACAGCTGACTTTTGAACAACATGTATTTGAATTGCATGGGTCCACTTACATGGGGATTTTTTTCAGTAAAAACTGTAAGTGTATTTTCTCATCCTTATTTTCTTAATATTTACTTTTCTCTAGCTTAATCAATTGTAAGAATATCGTATATAATACACACAAAATATATGTTAATTGACTATTTATGTTATCAGTAAGGTTTCCAGGCAACAGTATGCTATTAGGGGGTAAGTTTGGGAGGAGTCGAAAGTTACAGGAAGATTTTCAACTGTGTGGGCAATTGGTGCCCTCATCCCCGTGCTGTTCAAGGGTCAACTGTATCTTAAAGATGCTTTCTAGTCCTCAGTGGATTTAAATGTTCTATTCATTGTAAAGGGGGTTTTGACTGGGGATTAGATTAAATCATCGCTGCCTTTGTTGATGGTACAGTTAGAAACACTAGAACGTGAGTCATGGAGCTGGTGGTTGTGGCCAGTGGTCTGACAGACTCTCTTCCTAACAGCTGGAGGAGGAACTGAGACAGCAGAAGGAAGCAGCGTGCTTCAAGGCTCGTCCAAACACCGTCATCTCCCAGGAGCCCTTTGTTCCCAAGAAAGAGAAAAAATCCGTAGCTGGTAGTATTATATGTATTTTTGGCGGGGGGCGGGGGGGGCAGCATTGTCAGACTTCCCAGGGAACTGCTTGGGACTCAGTAGTTGTGTCTGTGTGATGCGGTGCCATCCAGAAGCATTTGCCTGTAGAGGGTCTCGTGTTTCTTCCCCCAGGCCTGGTCTTTGGCCTTTGCTGAACCCAGCAGCCAGGTTGATTTGCAGAATGTGTTGGGACCAGATTCAGAGAGCAAGAGCCTGGGCAAAGGCAGCTGGCATTTCAATAACAGTTACAGGCTTTGCCCACCTAAAGAGTAACCAGCAAGTGAGGGAGGGAGAGCCAGGACCTCTTTCTGGGGTTCACTCTGAAGCAAGCCTTGGCTACAAAACATTTGATTCCTTAAGCACTGGGCAGGATGTCAGAAAATGGGGATTCTTCTAAATCTATCTGTCTCACAATCACTATGTGGCTTTAAGCAAGCTACTTGACCAGCATGGGTCTTGCTTTTCTCCTAATTGGTTAATTTCCAAGGGCCCTCAAAGTTTGAAAATTCTAAGACTTTGTGTGTTGTTTACTCCACCTTTCTTTCCACAAGTCTCCCTTAGTGCTCAGCCTTTCTCTTGCCATGCATGTCTGTGCCTCTTGCTGGATCTGTAGGCCAGGGGTATGCAAGTCCTGCTCGAGTACCAATGTTCTCTCTGTTTCTGTACTCAGAGGGCCTTTCTGGTTCTCTAGTTCAGGAACCTTTTCAGCTGGCCACTGAGAAGAGAGCCAAGGAGCGGCAAGAGCTGGAGAAGAGAATGGCCGAGGCAGAAGCCCAGAGGGTGCAGCAGCTGGAGGAGGCCAGGCAGCAGGAGGAAGAGCAGCAGCGGAAGGAGCTGGCCAGGCTCCGGAAAGAACTGGTAATGGGCTGCCGGGCTGCTGGCTAACCCTTGGCTGCCCCTGTTTTGTTTTAGCTGCATTTTTTCTCGGCCCAGAAAGGATCTCAGGGGGCTATAAGGACATCAAAGAGGAGTGAAAGCAGGACATCTCACAAATCAAGGTGGTGACAAAGTTGAGATGTGAATGAAGCTTAAAATGTATACATTGTGATACATGTATCTGCTAAGTTTGAGTCATAATTTTGGCCCTTTTTAGGAACCACTATGTCAGTTACAAAAAAAAAATGCATTTCTTCTTAGTATTGAATTCAGACAGAATTTCTATCAAAGGTCTTCATGTGGAGGAAATCATAAT
The DNA here is from genome assembly GCF_021234165.1 of Pteronotus mesoamericanus. NCBI lineage: Eukaryota > Metazoa > Chordata > Mammalia > Chiroptera > Mormoopidae > Pteronotus > Pteronotus mesoamericanus. Next base: position 20,337,274 of record NW_026555105.1, on the reverse strand, counting down.
GTACACAATGATACATTATTTAACTTATTTTTATTATTTCCTTAAGGCTTAAGAAAACCAATGTATTTTACAATTAGACAAAAATATTAGGGAAGGACATGAGAATTGGGCAGGAACTGTATTTTCACTTTCCTCCTAGTACTTGACTCAGATTCCTTGGAGTCATAGTGCATGTCGATCCCCATGACTCTGCTAACACAAGCTTAATGGTTTAAATATTAGTTACCCAAAAGGAAGCTTGATTCACATTAATGGAGGGCAGCAAGCCATGTTAACTGCATCAAAGAGGAAAAGGCCAGTTTTAGATGAACTTCATTCATATGATTAATAAAAGGGAATATAGAAATACATAAGTTGTTGAGGTTTCGTCTAAAAGTGCTAAGCTAGCAGCTGATGCAGCGGTTCGCAGAGGTGACCGGCCGCGGGATGGCTCTCAGGATAAACTGTTCGAGGGACTAGCTTCTCCGCAAAAATCAAGCTATTTTCCAACTGAATGAAAAAAGCAATGTAATCCCCACTCCAGATAGACTCACAAAACCAAACCTTTTTCTGCCCTCGGGTTTTTTGATTTTTCTTCAACACGTGGTGCTTTTTTCTTGTGTTTGTCCCCATCGTGGAACGGTCCCTTACAGCGGGTCTCAGTGTGGCCCAGCCCCGGCAGTGCCGGTAGCTCCCTGTACTCTGGCTTGCCTTAGGGTTGATGAGAGAGTGCTCAGAAGGATGGAGGGGACCAGGCATTCACCCAGCAACCCTTCCTAGTTACTGTTTCGGGGTTTTTTTGTTTGTTTGTTTTTTGTTTTTTTGGTCTGTGCTTTTGGTTATATTAAGACTCAGGAAGCTTGAGACTGTACTCTAGCCAGTTTTTAACATGTATCTCTTCTCTGCTGAAATTGAGTGCAGCCTTATCGCACCCTAATAATAAACACTCAAACTGGAGATAGGTTTGACATTCTTTAGTATAAGCTGAGGGATCCAGCAAGACCTGAATAGAAACCTAGTTGGGCTCTAGAGCTCAAGCTTTTCCATCATACTGTGTTGCCTTTTTCCCCACCTCTCTGAGTAAGTGACTGGGACCTGTAAAGCTGTGCAAACATTTTCTCAAGGGAAAAATAAAACCAACTCTAAGTGTAGTTTTCTAACATCTAACATCCTTATCAGCGGTAACTTTATTTCCCTTCCTTTGCAGGTGCACAAGGCAAATCCAATACGCAAGTACCAGGGTGTGGAGATAAAGTCAAGTGACCAGCCTCTGACTGTGCCTGTATCTCCCAAGTTCTCCACTCGATTCCACTGCTGAACTCAGCTGCGAACTATAGGCACAACCTAGGAAAGGAGCTGCATTTTCCATCAAACCAGGAACCTTCTTTCTTTGGCACAGGGGCATGGAGAGAGCCCATTTCTTCAGACTTTTGCCTGCCCGTGCCTGACAGAGCGTACCTAACAACTGCTGGCTCTGGCTGCGTTGGGAATGCTGACCTGCATTAATGAGACTCAACTCATGTATGTCTCAGTCGGACTCCATGTCGCTCTTTCCTTTGAACCATCCTTTAAAGTTGACCTTTAAAATGGGTTTTAACTTTGACTAGAATTTAAAGTCTTTATATCAGTACCGTGTAATTTCCCTTCCCCCTTCCCTAACTCCCTGCCCCCCCCTTTTTTTCTATTTTAAATCAGAAAATAAAGATAGTTAAATATTGAGATAGGATTTAACTTAATGGCTTTGATGAGGAACCATCGGTATATCAGATTCTTTTCTCTGCACAAAACAAATTTAGAGTTAAGGAGCCCTTTGCTCTGAGGGGGAAGCCTCAGTGACTGCACAGGAAGGGGAAGACTGCAGGGACCGATGGGAACTCACAGTAGCCATGGGCCAGCTGTGGGCGGAGCTGCCGCTAAGGCATGTTCTCCCCTTATCCTGCTGACAGTAACAGGGAATGCCGTGCGGCACACATTTTAAGTCTTCCAGTAATCCAGACTAGAATAAATATGGTTTTTTTCCCCTCTCTGTTTTTGTTATTTGATGTCTTAAAATTTGCTAAGCCCCTTTGGAGGAGGCCACATCTTACTGGGGAAATGGGCACTTTGAGAGGAGGGTTGAGGAGCTTTTAAAAGCGCAGGCTCTGTCCGTAAAGGAAAATGGTTTGTAGCTTTTTTCTCTCCTATGTCAGAATATCCTTCCAGAGTTACTGACTCCTTCCCAGGAACTGTTCTGGAAGACAGTCATGGACTTTACACCTTCGCACAGACTGTGCCTTTGTTCCTAAATGTGCTTTTTTCTTATCTGATAAACTTTAAGACCCAGCTCAAGAAATTTTGTTTTCATAAATCCTTCCTCGACCATCTGACCTCCCCAGATAAGGATGGTCTCTTCTAGTGCCTACCAAATGTTTCTTATGCATGTCTGTAGTACAGCAGTTACACTACTGAGTTACTTGTACTTGTTTACAAACCATTAGAGACACAGATATCTAAGATTATCGTAGTTACCTCTGATATTTCTTGTAGCTGGCACAGAATTTGCTAGGTCCATATTGAATAGTGTATTTTCTTTTGGACTTGACATTATGTATGAACTCTGCTCTGTACCAGACATATTCTGCCCAGGCCAAGTCCTAGGCTCCATATGTAATATTAAACCTGTTTTATATTCCTTTTGTTTATTCATTCAGTGAGCGCTATGTATAAGCCATTGTAGATTCAGCCAGACATGATTTGCAGATCCCTGGGCCTCCTGAAGGCCCACAAAATGATGCAAGATATGGTTCCTTTATTTACTGCCTTGATGTGTATGGTTTATAGTTTCATAGCTGCTTATGTAGTTCATTTAACAAATAATTGGTGCCAACTATATATAACTTGGTGTTGTGCTAGTCTCTGGGAATACAGTAGTGAACAAAAATAGAAGACCTCGTCTTCATTGAGTTTACCTTTTACAAGGGGAGACAGTTAATAAGCCAAGGAACTGTCCTGCTCCGTCAGGTGACGAATGTTCCCCTGAGTGCTGTGTGGAGACAAGACGAGGGCGGAGAGCCGGGGCTTGGGAGGTGGGAAACAGGGAGGCTGAGGAGGTTCTTGGTGCTGTCCGAGAGCTGGTAGTGGCTTGGGCGTGTGTGGTAGAAGTGGAGGTGGTGAGAAACGATTGGATTCTGGATGTATTTTGAAGCTGTAGCTGGCAGTACTTGCTGACAGATTGGACATGGAGAGTAAGAGAAAGAGGGGAGTTGAGGAGGGCACCCAGGTATCAGCCCCAAACGGACGGAGTTCTCTGTCCCTTGTAATCTGAAAAAGCTGCTTCTACCCCAGTCCTCATACCTTGTGGATTCTTGCGGGGGGGGGGGGCGGGGGCAGGGCTTCATTTTTCTTTTTTTTCTGGCCACCTCTAGCTTTAGTTTTTCCACTTTCTGTTCAGTTCTTGATCCTCCCTCTGTCTGTTCTGTGTAGCTTGTCTCCCTACCTATACCAGCCTTTTCCTTCTAACAGGTCACTGTCACTCAAATACTTCCATCTAGTATTGTTTTTTTCGTTGTCCATTTTTTGTTTTTGATTGTTTCAGGTAGGAGAGTAAGTCTGGCCCTCAAGTTGAGGGGTTTGGAAAGAGCACTGTTGAGAATTGTGGACCTGTGGGATCCCTTCCTCTCGTTCACTTCATTCTGGATTATCTTCTCTGGACACTCCCTTGGCAGGGTGGTGATATATGACGGTCTTTTAGAGACAACAAAGAGGGATTACATTACTTCAGAGTAAATAGCTTGAAATGGAGACGTAGCTCTCCATTGCATTGCCTCTTCCCAGAATTTCTCAGTTTCCCAGAAGCTCTGTTTCTCAGCACAGTCTGTCTAGTGTTGAGTCCTCTCTGGACTACCTCACATGACCTTTGCTTTTCTAGTACGGCCTCCCACTCCCCCTGAAACTCAAACTGTCCACTTTTATTTTGCAGAGAAATTCAGATTCTTTATCTGTTCAAGCCATGTCCTGGAAGGAGCCTCTCAACACTCAGAGGCCCTTCTGCAGTTTTGCTAAACAAAGAACATATCCAATAGGAATTTACTGATTTCTGAGAAATCTGCCTGGCCCATTTCGCTTGGCAATTTCACCAAGCTCCCAGCTCACGTGCAGTGTTGGAATTCCCACAGTTTCTGGGAAGGACTCTGTTTCCAGTGTTGTTTTGACATGGTCAAGGTTTCCCTTTGCTAAGAGTCCTGTGCTAATTTACATAACAAGATTATTGTCCACTCTTGCTCTGGCTGATCACTTTGTCCTCGTGTAATTGCTCTGTTGCCATCTTGACTGCTGTTTTCGTGCATGCAGGGTCTGTCCCACAGCGTCTGTCCCTGGAAGGTGGAGCTTGACTGGTAGACGGGCTGCGGTGGCAGTTGCCCCATCATTTAACAGAGATGGGACCGGCACCCGAGTAATTGTGACACAAGATAAGATGTGACTGGGCAGCGTGAGACAGAACGAGTGCGGATTCTTTTTGGGGGTGAGGTTGTAGTTCTTAAAGATGTTTATTTTTAAGTAAAAATTACAAAAGTAATACTGTCTTTTGGAAACAAAACAATACTGATTGTGTGGAACAAAACACGAACATCTGTTCAGACTCTCTATTTCCATCCCCCAGGAGGAACCTGGAGGTAACAGTCATGTATTCTTCCAGAAGGTTTTTTTTTAATACATACATGCAGATTTATAGAGCATTTGTCTTTTTATAACAAAATGATTACAGCATTCTGCATTTTAATATTAATTTGTTCTTTGAAAGGTTATACATTCATGTGGTTCAAAATTCAAAAGCTGCCAAAGTAAAGTCTTCCACCTTTTCCTCCAGCTGCTCAGCTCCCCTCCCGAGAGAGTGCTGCCAGGCGTGTTCCCTTGCAGAGATGGCTTCTGCATATATAATTTCTACCCCTTCCTTCCATTTCTTTTTACACAGTGTCATACTCTACACTCTACCTCGCTCTTTGCATGATCTGCACTGAATGACGTGGTTCAGCTGCTACCTTAGGCATGTCCTGGCTGGCTTCTCGGCTGAAGTCTGAAGCCTCTTAGGAGAATCTAATGACATGAAAGCAGATCTGTAGCAGGGTCTTGTCCCTCCATATATTATCCTGGGCTGGTGACCTGAGGTCCAAGGACTTGGGGGCAGGTGTGCAGCACCTGGTCTTTCAGCTCCCAGCTGAGTTGAGCCTTGGACCTAATTGGCTTGCGTACCTGGTCAAACCTGTGTATCCCGTTAGGTAAATCTTGACATTGCTTTCTTTTCAGTTCCCTTCTGAATCTTCTCTGCTGGGGAAGTTCCTCACTGCTGAGAGTAGCAGTTAAAAAAGCGGTTAGCCATGTAGCTGGGCTCCTATTTCTGCACAGGCAGGCTGAGCTACAGCTTGGTGGTGTGGATCCAGGTAGGAGTTGGTCAACATTTGGAATCCTGAGCTGCCATCTGCCCTGCAGCCTGCCGGGATGGTCGGTTTAGACAACATATAAAGTTTCCTGGATACGGGACAAACCCAGGCCTATGGAAAGAGCAGGGAGGTTAAAGTGTGTGGTACTCTGAGCAGTGACGAAGGCGTAACCAGGGAGCTGACATGTTTGCTCTGTCGCCAAGAATTCCAGGACAGTTTGTTATCCAGCTGAAGCCAATGTAGTTGCTACGAAAAAGAAGCCTAGGGACAAAAGCATACTTTTTTCTTGTTGCCTTGGTCTTCTCGCCTACCCACTCTTTTCTAGTGCTGTACGGAAGGTTACCATCATCGAAAATGTCTGATATTTGCCTTTCTCATGCAGGAGAATAAGAGGCTGGGCTCAGGCCAGAGCCTGGCTTTTATGTGCCGAAGGTGTCAGCTTCCTGAAAGGGCTTGACAAATGCAGACATTTCACTCGCAGAAACCGTAGTTGGCGGGGCGGGGGTGAAAGGCTTAGGAAAATAACTAGGTTTTATTGAGGAGCTCTTTCACCAGACTAAGCCTAACCTGAGCATAATCAGTTGCCCTCTCCCTTTTCTTTAAACTTTTATTAGAAAGGAAATAAAAACCCGACGTGCCTGATCTGCCGAGACCCACAGAGTTATGGGATTGGTATCCCAGAACCTCACAGGCAGGTGCGTGAATGTGCTGCGAGCTGTAGCCAAGTGCTGTTGCCCAGCTTGTTTTGGCACTAGTGCTATTTTCTCAGGTCTTCTTTCAAGAGCAAGGGTGGGAGACGTCATTTGCAATTGGTCAAGATACTAAGTAGTCAGTGGTTGGAAATTGTGATACAAAAAGCCGTTTGGGCATCACTGTTCAAGCTTGTCTGGTGGGAGGGAGAGATGAGGACCCCAGCCTGACACCGACTCACTTGTGGGCGCTCATGCGCAGTCTCTGTCAGTAAGTCACTAGAGAGTGACTTTAAATTTGCTCTATGCACAAATCTCACAGTTTTTCAATTGGCATTTGCTGTTATATACAATATGGAATATGCCTGGTAATAGGAGGAAAGAGAAAAAAATCCATGTTCCCGTCACCTGTCTTGATCACTGGTGGTTCTGTGTTTAATCTCTTTTTTTCCTTGCATAAATTTTAGTCTGTTTTTCTACATTGTGTTTCTGTATATATATTTTGTATTATTTTTTTGCTTAGCATAATAGTAACTCAAGTATTTTCCTATATGACCCGCATACTTTGTAAATACCAATTTTAACAGTAGCATACAGTTCCATTGTTTTGAGTTTGCTTCTCTCTGTTGAAAATGCTTGTTTTGCAAAGGATTTTTTTAGACTCTATTTATAGGACAGATTTAGTCTTTATTTGCTTCCCTCTAAGGTATCATATCTGTCTCAACTTTAAATGACTGTTTCCAACCACTTAGTTAAACTTTATAATTAAAATTCTAAAAGGCAATATAATCCCCTCCCCACAGCATAGTTAATGGTGTTATTATTTTGTCACACCCGTTTGCAAAGTGGGAAGCTCCCTTTGGCTGATGTGATACCAACATTACTGGCGCTCATGCCTAGTGAAATGTTTATTGGCATTTTACAAAGGCTTTCTGGAGAGAACTCCAGTTATGTTAAAGCCTTGGAATGCTGCATCTCAGACACAGTGGATTGTTACCTCTAAGCCTTCCAGTCAGATTTGAAAGAAGGCCCTTTGTCTTAACACCGGCTGGGGCTATTGTGCGTCTGTGGGGAAGAATAGGAGCAGGGAGCAGAATCTCACCTCTGTCACTGACACAGTGTTTTAACAAGCCACTTCCCTTTTCTGGGCCTCTGTTTTCATATCTGTCAAATGAGGAGATTGAACTAGAAAGATTAATAAGACTCTTTTCAGCTTGAATATCTTCAGGATTTTTTTCTAGGCAATTTGTTTTCACTACCCCAGCCCTACTTTTGTGTTTATATTTTTCTATAACCAGCTGCAAGAGGGCACCTCTAGCAAACTCTCTTGCCCCTGGATTTTCATTTAAACTTCAGTGAAATATGTTGGAGACCAGTTTGCTATCTTGTTGAGGGCTTTCCAAGGGTTATTCTGGAAGCGGAAATCTATTCCAGATCACTCCAGGGGACTAATCCCTGAATAATGTCCTCTGACACACACACATATTTCCTGATGTTTCTCTTGACCTTGGAACTGGTTAAAGACTGCACAGAATGTTCAGTGAATTTTTACAGGCTGCTGCCTGCAGTTCCTCCCATCCTTGGTGTTTTCAAGGTGTGAAGCTCTCCAATAGTGATTCTTCTATTGTTGGAAGCAGTTAAAGGGCATCACAAACTGGTGCCTTGCCTTGCTGTTCTGTTTCTCTCCGCCAGAATTCAGCCCTTACACAGTGTTAGTGGTCAAAGGGACTTGGATTGTTTGAGGATAAATGTCACCGCGTTCAGGAGAAACAAAAATATTTAGTGGAATGAGCCCTAAATTGGGAATTGCGGGAGAGGTTTCTGGCTTTGTGACCTTGAGCAGGTCATTTGAGTTCTCTGGGCCTCAATATCCTCATCTTAGAAGTTACAATGATGCATCTAGAAAGGACCTGTCCTCCAGCCATGTGAATGAGGATTTGCTCCCAGCTTTAACATGACCCAAATGCACTCTGGGCAGCAGTGATAACTCGTATTGGGCACTTATTTATCCCTGTTGACCACTGTAACTCAGCCATATATTCCGTATTAGTTGTCAGTGGGCCCGTGTCACCAGGGGGTGCCAGAACCCCCTGCTATTTACTCAAAGCTAACATCCTAACGGGACAGGGCCACAGCAGCTAGATAACAGCCAGCTAAAGGAGCAGGGAGGAGGCTGCTTGGGAGTTTGTGCAAGTGAGAAAGGCAAGGGATTTGAATTGAGCTTGTAGAAATCTCATTCTCAATGGCTAGAGCTTGGTGCCTGCACCGTCGGCTCGCTGGTCTTATTTGCTCATTAGCCATTTACTCTCTCTCATCATTTGTTTACTGCAGAAAAGAAATGAATACAGGAAGCAACAGAGAGCAAGCAGTTAGTCAGAAGTCGGGAGGAGCTGCCGCTCTCTGCCCCCTTTCACTGAACAGCTTAACTTCGTGCATCGCCCTCTCCCTGAAACATTAGCCGTACTGAGTGGGTCCGAAGGTCTGTGTTTCCCTCACACAAGAACCCAAACCCTCCTGTGTCTCCAGAGGCCTCATGAAAATGGGTAGGGATGGGCAGTCTGGAAGTTCAGCAAGTTGAGCTGGGGACTTGTCTCTAGGACAGTGGTCCTCAGAGTGTGGTTTGGGGGCCAGCAGATCAGCATAACCGGCACTAGAAATGCAAATTCTCTAGCCCCGCTCCAGACCCCCCTGAGTCAGACACTGGCAGCCCTGTGTGTTTTAACAAGCCCTCCCGGGGACTGTGATGCGCGCCCAAGTGTGAGGACCCCTACACCAGGGGAGGTGCCTGCAGGTCTCCCAACTTGAAGGTCTTTGCAGGCAGGGAGCCAGCAGCTGTTCTCTCCTGTGACCCTCAGTGCCCAGGCCAAGCCAGAGCCCATCTAGAAGGCAGCACCCCCCCCTCCAGACTCCCTGGGGAGTCACCTTACTGCAGTCCGTTCATGTTACATAGGAGAGCTGCTGAGTTTGTTGAGTAGGTATTTGTCTCCTTAACCAAGACTATGACCAGAATGAAGATGAAGGGAAGAGTGCTTTTCCATCTGTCCTTCCAGTAAGTCATAAGACAGATAAGGAAACTGAGGCTCAGGGTTTCAGTTGTTTTCCAAAAGTTCACAATGCTAGTAAGTGGCAGAGTCAGAATTCAGATCCAGGTCTCCCTGTCCCCAAGTGCCCTTTCCACCATCCATTGCATCCCTTGAGTAGAGCCAGCTGTTGGATTTGTCACTAGGGATTGCCAGAAGCCCCTGCTTTTTACCCAAAACTAGCAACAGGGCCAGCAGCTTCCAGTTAACCAACCGAGGACAGGAGCAGGGAGACTTCTCAGGGAGGAGGCCACATGGGAGTCTGTGCTCTCCTGGCTCTTTTTAGAATTGAGTGACTCTTGATCAAAGACCCCCAGGTGAGGAAGAAATTGTCACCCTCCAGGACCAGCAGCTCCAGACTTGGGAGCAAGTGTCTTGCGAAGGTTGCAGTTCGGGCTGGGGCCCGCACTGAACTCTTGACCTTGCCGCAGGAATCTCCAGCTAAGCTTCCCAGAGGCTGGGAGGCAGGTCCTCTCCTCAATTTCACACAGCAGGCATCTCCTCAGACCTTTCCGGATGCTTGGGTTCCTGCCAGGGATGTGGTAGCTGCCAGTCAATTAAGTCACAAGCCTCAGCAGGCCTAAGTGATAGCCAAGGCGGTCAGAGTGCCAAGTGCCTACCGCTAGAAGGTGTCTCGCCTGGCCTGCTCGTCCTTTATTTGGACACCCCTCGGCCCCCCACAAGGCACCCTCCTCTCCCAGCAGCCCCTCAGAGCTTGCTGTGCGCCCCCTGGTTCTTATGGTAACTCAGTTTAGCAAATGGCCCTAAGTTTTATAAATAGCACCGTGGTGGGCGGGGAAGCTGGCCTGTGCACCAGGACAGAAGATGCATTCCCCACTTTTTGAGCCATTTCTTGGGATCCAATGACGGGAGGGACTTCTGATGCAGATGAAGCCCAATTCCCAGGTCTCCGCTCAGCTCTCGGGCCCTGCTTCTACGCTTATATGTGTTTTTGCTCCTCCCCCACCTCCACCAGGGCGGCCTTCCTGAGGTGGTGCTTCCAAGTCTGCTCCTGGGACGTTTCCTGTTCTTGGAACAGCTGCACCAGCCTGGGGTACCCTCCTGCTACTTGATCCTATAGGGAGGTGTCCAGTGGCTGTGGTCAATTTTCAGATGACCTTGTTCCTCTGACGTCATTAGACGGCTATTTTTGGCTTTGCTGTTTATGCCGCCGAGAAGCTGGGCTGAGATGGGGGAGAGGGAGACAGAGCTGGGGAGGAGCCGCTCTGGGTGTCTGTGGTTCCAGGGCCCTATCAAAGGTGGAATGCTTATTTGTCAACATTTACAGAGCACCTACTGAATGCCAGGCCCTGGGGCTTCCAAACTGCTGACATAGTCATCCTCACTCACAAATTTATTTTTCAGCAGACATTTACTCTGTGGTGCGGAGTAGTATGTGTGAGGGCTCTGAGCCAGACGGTTTGGGATTAAATTCCAGCCCCACAGGAATACTATCTCTCAGACCTTGGGCAAGTCACTTCTCTGTGCCTCAGTTTCCTCTTGGAAATGGGAGTAAGAATAGCATCTACCTCATAAGGTTACTTATGAAGAATAAAGGAGTTAATACCTTTATCTAACACATGGTAAATACACCATAAATATGAGCGGCTATTACTGTTAACATCAGCACTTTTTGTACAGGATACAGAGTTGACTGACCTGGTCTCTGTGTGTTCTGAGCTGGTATCTGTGTCCCCAGGGCCCCAGATACTGGGACAGTGCGCAGAGTCAATACAGCAAGTCAGGATGGAGCCCCCGCTGTGCGCCCTTTACCCAGGGACATTCCAGGGAAACAAAATGGCATCCTGGCCCTGGGACAGCCCCAGAGCCTTGGCCCTCAACCCTGACTGCACATCAGAATCTTCTGGGGAGATTTAAGAAACACTCAGGCTGGGCTCTGCTTCTCAACATTCTGATTTAACTGGCCTGAGCTCAGGGAGGGGCGCAGGCCTCGGGAGTCGGGAACCCTCTCCGGGCGTCCCCCTGCGCGTCAGGCTTGAGGAGCACAGCCCAGAGGGCTCTGGAGGGACGTGCGTCCTGCCATCACCGCAGGCTGCACCGGTCAGACGCTCTCCCGAGGGCCTCCACGCTGGCCCACGGGCGTGGGGCTCCTCAAACGGGTGTGCCTGGGAACCGCCTGAAATGCTGGTGACAGGGACACATGCCAGGGAGGCTTCCTTTTTTTTCTTAATTTTTATTTTTTATCCTCACCTGAGGATATATTTATTGATTTTAGGGAGAGAAAGTGAGAGAGAGAGAGAAACATCCATCAGTTGCCTTCCGAACATACCCTCACCGGGGTTTGAACCTGCAACTTAGTTATGTGTCCTGACCGGGAATTGAATCCACAACCTTCTGGTGTACAGATGCTCCAACCAACTGAGCCACCTGGCCAGGGTGTGGGGGCTTCATTTTAAGCCAGCTCTGGGGTCTGGGCACTGAGGAAGCCTGCGCTGGCTGTGCCTTTGGCTGAGAAGGCATCGCTGATCACAGTCCTGAGGCTCCTCCTCTGAAATCCCACAGTGCTTTATAGCTCCTGTAGCTTCTACCATTTTCTGCCTTGACTTGTAGAAATATGAGTCCGTATTGATCTATTTTGAATTATTTATTAATCTGCTCAGTTACAAGTGGTCATTTCAAAAAAATTTACAAAAAACAGTAAAAATTGTCTGTTTGCCCCATTTGTTCATATGCATATTTCTACCCCCCAGACATTTTCTCTATAATTTTTTTTTTAACTTTATTTATTTTTAGGTGAGGGGATGGAAGGGAGAGAAGCATCAGTGTGTGGTTGCCTCTCACGTGCCCCCTACTGGGGACCTGGCCCACAACCCAGGCATGTGCCCGGACTGGGAATCAAACTGGCGACCCTTTGGTTTGCAGACTGGCACTCAATCCACTGAGCCACAACAGCCAGGACTCTCTATAAATGTTTTTAACAAAAAAGAATCCCAAATTCATGAATGATTTGACAATCTTTTCTACCTAAAATACACTATGTGGTGATTCTATAGTTTTCCCCCAACTCCACCTCTCCGTCTCCAAAGTGACCAGTTTAGTCCTTGCCAGAGAGTAGAGCACTCAGCAAATAATCTTGGTAATAAGACTCTGTAATTCTGGGATGGAACAGTGTGTCATTAGAGCTTCCGGAGAAATCTATGTCCACTTGGCCATACCGCCTTGGGGGGAAGGTGAGAGAGTCTGCTCTAAGGACAGCAGCCTTACCGAGCTAGGGCTTTCCCAGAGGCCTGAGAGGTAGTGCCAAAGCCAGGCTCAGGGACCGCAGGCAGGCGGTAGACAGCAGGAGAAAACAGGGGCCCCAGGTGGGAGGGAGCAGGAGAAAACAGCCCTGAGTGGCTCCCATACCAGGACCAGAGGGAAGTTGTAAGGGGACTTGGCTGCTCTCCTGAGAGTCAGAAGGTCGTTGCTCAACTCCCTAAATTTTCCATCACAGCCGAGCAGGGTGAGGCTGGGAAATGTCTCCTCTGAGCAGGTCCTTTTAAAAGCATCTTGGCTGGATCAATTTCCTCCTAGGAGCCAGGGAAGCAGTGCCCAGCTGGAGTTAACCCCTCCACTCCCAAGGAAATCTCCCAGGAACGGGTGAGCCTGGGAGCCCAGGCTTCTGGAGTGCAGAGCCACCCAGGGCAAGAGGCCTAAGGAGCCGTGAACTCTGGCTGGAGATACCTTCCCTCTGGCCTTGTTAAATCCAACAGACATAATTGCATCCTGCTGACCTTAATTCCTCTGGCAGGTTTAATTGGTCCTGGCATTGCCCCACTTCCTGCCCTGTCCCTGTAGAGGCAAAAAGGGTGGCTGCACAGCTGGTGCAGGGTGGGAAAGCCCCTTCTTAAGGGTGGGCAGGGGCTCTGGCAGCCCCCCGCTGGGTGGAGGAGGTTCCCCGTGCCCCACCCCTGTGGCTCCAAGGGAGAGCTGAGACGAAGCCCAGGGACTCCCAGGAGCAGCTGGCCAAGCTGAGCTCAGCCCGGGTGGCCAGCAAGCTGCAGGCGATCCTGTGGATCCGGAAAGCAGGCCAGCCTCTCATTCTAGCAGGAGGGACCTCGGAGGAGCATGCAGGGATGGCTGAGCCCTCTACCTGGGGTGTCCACACCATTATGGAGACCCCCCAAGGGCAGGGACAGTGCCGCAGGGACAGTGCCAAGCACTCTCGATACATGTGCTCACTAAATGGTCCCAGCCACCCTGGGAGAGAGACCGTGGGCAGATAGGTGATGAGCCAAGCCTCGGATTAGGTGGTTCAAACCCAACTCTGTGAGTTTGCTCTGTGACTCGGTTTTCCTGTCCCCTCTGAAATGGGGTTAAAATAGCTGACATTTTTAAAGCACTTACTGTGTGCCTGTGCACTGTTCAAAAGGCTTTATATCCCTCCCCCAGGGAGGAAGATGCTCCTACTACAGGTAAGGAAGCGAGCAAAGGCATTTGCTCAAGCCTCAGTTATTAGTCTCAGCTTGACTGGCAGAACTCCTAACCACTACTTAGACTGTAAGAATTGAATGGAGGACATTCATGAAGCTGCTTACCCAGGGTCTGGCCTGTTTACATAAGTTCAAGAAATGCTAGTTATTGCCCTGACCAGTGTGGCTCAATTGGTTGGGTGTCATCCCTTAAACCAAAATGTCACAGGTTCGATTCCCAGTCAGAGCACATGCCTCAGTTGCAGGTTTGGTTCCCGGTTGGGGCATGTACGAGAGGCAACCAATCAATGTTTCTCTTTCACATCGATGTTTCTCTCCCACTCTTCCTCCCTCGCTTCCTCCCTCCCTTCCTCTCTCTCTCAAAATAAATCAATAAAATCTTTTTAAAAGTGCTAGTTATTATTTGAGAATCACAACAGTGACAAAGGTAGCAGAATTAAGCCCCTTATGTTGTCCCAGCCTGGACTGTGGTCTCATCAGGAGGACTCTGGATTTGAAGCTGCTCAATAGCTGTGTGACTTTAGAGACAAGTCTCTTACCCTTTCTCAGCATCAGTTTCTGCACCATTAAAATGGTCAAACACTTGGCCCCTTGAGTCCCTTGTGAGGATCTAATGAGCTGGTTTGAAGCCTTTGACAGAGTCCAGCCTGGCCCTTAGTGGGCACTGACTCAGTAAACGAGCAGTATTGACAACCACACTAAAAACAAGAGTATGTCAGCAAGGGCCATCATAAAGTAATCCCACAAACCCAGTCCAGACTCATGCTAGTCACTCCTCCAACACTGACTGGCAAGTACACTTTGTGCTGGGAACACATGTGGACATCACACTGCCCCTGACCTCTAGGGGCACCCAGGCAGTGTCAATAGTGGGGATCAACCTGGGGCTGAGGGAGGCCGGATGAGGGAGGTCTAGCGTTACAGGCTAAACCAGAATCTGCTGTGGGGACGACCAAATGGAGGCCCAGGGGCTCCTGATAACAGGCACAGACACTTCTCCCGGACAGGAAGTATATCAGCCGTCTGAATGCTGAGACCCCAGTGGGGAAAAGGGGCGAGGCACAGGCTGGGAAATCTTACGAAGAAAGAGAACTTTGGGTTGTGAAGAAGGACATTTCTAGCTCAGCTCCCTCACGGAGTGACTTTGAGCAAGTTGCTTGTTCTTTCGATCCTCCCTGTCTTCATCTAGGAAATAAGATAAAAGTCCCCCACAATTATCAAGATGATATTTTAAGACAATATGGATAAAGCTAATAATAACAGCACTCAAAAAAATGGGAGCTCCCTTCCTTTAAGGGAACCTGGGGTTCAGGTCCCAGCTCAGTCCCTCTCAAATTGGACGACTTTGGGTAAGTTACTTAGCCTCTCTGTGCCTCAGTTTCCCCGTCTGTTCTGACGATCACATGAGTGAATCGACGCAAGGGAGCTTGAATGAGGCCTGGCACTTGCGGCAAGTACGAGACAGACGTTAGTTATTATTTTTGCTTTCTAGAAAAGGCAGGCTGTCGACTGGACCTTGGGGAGAGAAAGGAGGTCAGAAGAGGAGCGCCAGGAAGAGGAAAAGCCGTCAAGAATGAGGAAGGAGCTCTGACTCTGGTTTCTTCTAGTCTGTACTATCCTCCTTTGAATAGTGTTCTGTTCACATAGTTCATGGTTCAAATAAAAAAGTGGAAGGGTAGGCATTCGTCTCCCTCATGCCCCTGGTCCCATTGTTTGCTTGTCTTGCCAAAACAACTGTTATGGGCATTAAGTGAAAATGCATATATTATTACATATATGATTTCATTAAATATTACATATTTCACCCCCTTTTGCCCAAATAATAGCTTACTCTACATGTTACTCTGCACCCAGCTTTATTTTATTTTTTTTCCACTTTGGAGGTCGCTTCGTATCAGTTCCTTCACGGATTCCTCGCTCTTTTTTACAGCTGAGATGTGATGTCCCATTGCTTAGATGTGCTGTGTTCTCAGGTCGTTTCCCCTCCCTTTTCCCATCTGAGGGCAGGGGGTGCCTCCTGCATTTGCCACAGGGGCTGAGGCGCGCCGCAGTCAGGACCTGAACCCAGACGCCCACTCCAGAGCTATTTCCAACACACTCAGCTCCGCTAGTCCTCAAGTTCCCCTTCAGAGAAAGGCTGGGGGCAGACGGCGCCTGGGTGACGGGTGACTTCTTGGAGCGTACTTCACCCCACCCCATCTCGCTCTGAGCACCTCGGGCTGGAGCAGCCCCTAGGACTCCCCTCCGGTGGAGGATCCTTGGAAAAGAGTCTCCATCAGCCCCTCCTTCCAGGAGGGTCACTGGCGAGACTGGGGGCAGCTGGAGGCGCGAGGGCCCTGGAGTGCTGACCATCTCCACAGCCACTTGGGACCACATCCACCCGCCCCCCCCGCCCCCCAGGAGCCCAAGAAAAAAGACATTTCCAGAGAAAAGGCTTTCCGGCTCATGGGCATGTTGAGCAAGTGCCCCTGAGGCAGTTTCTTACCCAAAGATGCTCCAAGTAGGTCTAATTGCCAGGGGCAGCACTCACGGGCACAGAGCTTGGCACTGGGGTCGGGGCGATTATTCGGGGCCTGTGTGGCTCTAACCAGGTTCTGGGGCACCTGGGGGACCCCACGCATGCAGGTGGGTAGAGCCAGGGCCCAGCCTGGGCATAGCCTTGCCCTTCAGCCCTGCCCGAGAGCCCCTCTTCCTCCGGGCCCCTGCCCTTGATCCTGTCAAGCCAGAGCCTGAGGAAAGGTTGCTCCCCCGGGGCCCCAGGTGCCCCCTCCTTTTTCTCTTCCTGCTTGTTCCAACCCCACTCTCCCCCCAGTCAGTCCGTGGGAAGAATGCTGTGTCCTCTGAATGGGGGCCAAGAGTGACAGGTGGTGGCAGTCCGGGCTGCATGGCCCCTGGTGTAAGAGATCCTCTCCTCCGTCCCCGCCTCCCCTGCCTGCACCCCTGCCTCCGCCTCTGCCCACCCAGCCCAGTCCCTTACAACGGCCTCCTGACTGCTCCCAGGAAGCCGCTGCACCACAGACAGCCACCAGGTTGCCCCTCTCTGCTTCAGGTACCTCTCTCCTCTCAGTCTGCTGGCCCTGGGTTCCTCTCGACCTGACAAGAGGAGGAATCTGACAGCCTGCTATACTTCATGCTTCTTTCTGCAGCTAGCAAGACTTGAGTTAGACAAGCAGAAGCATACGCTTCCCTACCTCATGGCGACAGAAAACGGAGCAGCCGAGCTGGGAATCCAGAGCTCACCAACAGGTGCCAAGCTGGGGCAGGAGATGGAGGGAGGAGGTTGGGTGTTGGAATCCAGGTTTGGGTTGGTTCCTCAGTGGTAGTCTTGTGCCCAAGGCCTCCTTGTATGGTCCGTGGGGGACTCAGAAATCAGAATTCTCTCTAGGTAGGGCTCGGCTGGATCAAGAGCCTACATGAATTCCTTCCCAGAGAGACTAAGAAAATGTAAAGCTCTCATGGATAGCACCTAAATGCAGGGCAAGAGATGGCGGGGCATCCAGGCCCACCAGAGGACCAGAAACCCCCACACAGGCCTCTGCGATCCCAGCAGCCCATGTCCAGGGCCCATCAAGTGGCTCTAGAGGCTCAGTGGAACAAGCATTTGCAAATTCTTGCCTTGGTGGGGACCCGGACCCAGAGCTGGTCTCTTGCCAGCCTGGCTAGGAAAAGAGGGGGAGAGGGTGAGTCCTGACGGCTGTCTCACCTCTTCTACAGACAAGGCACCTGAAGGTGCAGCAGGCGAAGGACCCCTGGCTCCAGAGAAAGACCCTGGCCTCCCGGACCCAAAGAAGGAAACTGGCCCCCCAGATCCAAAGAAGGAAACTGGCCCCCCAGATCCAAAGAAGGAACCTGGCCCCCCAAATCCAAAGAAGGAACCTGGCCCCTTAGACCCAAATAAGGAACCTGGCCCCTTAGACCCAAATAAAGAACCTGGTCCCCCAGACCCAAAGAAAGAACCTGGTCCCCCAGACTCACAGAAGGAACCTGGCCCCCCAGATCCAAAGAAGGAACCTGGCCCCCCCGACTCAAAGAAGGAACCTGGCCCCCCCGATCCAAAGAAGGAACCTGGCCCCCCAGACTCAAAGAAGGAGCCTGGCCCCCCCGATCCAAAGAAGGAACCTGGCCCCTAGACTCAAAGAAGGAACCTGGCCCCCCAGACTCAAAGAAGGAACCTGGCCCCCCCGATCCAAAGAAGGAACCTGGCCCCCCAGACTCAAAGAAGGAACCTGGCCCCCCCGATCCAAAGAAGGAACCTGTCCCCTTAGACTCAAAGAAGGAACCTGGCCCCCCAGACTCAAAGAAGGAGCCTGGTCCCTCAGACTCAAAGAGGGAACCTGGCCCTCCCGATTCAAAGAAGGAGCCTGGTCCCCCAGACTCAAAGAAGGAACCTGCCCCCCCCGATCCAAAGAAGGAACCTGGCTCCCCTGATCCAAAGAAGGAACTTCCCTGACCAAAGAAGGAACCTGGCCCCCCAGACTCAAAGAAGGAGCCTAGTCCCTCAGACTCAAAGAAGGAGCCCGGCCGCCCCGATCCAAAGAAGGAACCCGGCCCCCCAGACTCAGAGAAGGAACCTGGTCCCCCGGGCTCAGAGAAGGAAACTGGTCCCCCGGGCTCAGAGAAGGAAACTGGCCCCCCGGGCTCAGAGAAGGAAACTGGCCCCCCAGGCTCAAAGAAGGAACCTGGCCCCCCAGACTCAAAGAAGGAACCTGGCCCCCCAGACCCAAAGAAAGAATCTGCTCCCCCCACCCTGAAGGAAGGTGCCAAAATTCCTGCCTCAGAGAAAGGGGATGAGGCCCTGGCCAAACCCTCAACTGGCAGCGAGGGCCCCGAGGGAGAAGGTGACTTGGGCGAGGGTCCTGCGGAAGGCAGTGTGGGGCAGCCGGCAGCCCTGCCCCAGCAGACCCAGACTCTCGAAGCTGAGGCCAGCGCCAAGAAGCCCAAAGAGGATGACAATCAGGGCACCTCAGGCAGCCAGGATCCCGGAGAGCCCAAGGCAGGAAAGAAAGCGGCAGAGAGCCAAGCAGAGGCCAGGAGTGGCTTACCCCCATTTCTACACAGCCCCAGCTGCCCTGCTGTCATCTCCAGGTGAATGCCCCCTGCCTGCGAGTGGGGAGGGGGCCTGAGCTCTGTCCCCAGGGGTCGTGCTAAGCCCCTCTGTCCTGAGGGTCATTGGGTCTGGCCACGGGTGGAGCCGAGGTGTCAGGAGGAAAGGAGAATCCTTCTTAGTATAATGATCAATCTAGCATGGAAAGATGACTAATGATGGATCGGTAGAGCCTTACTAATCCTTTCATAACTTACTAATACTTTTTATAATAAAGTATCAGCCTTACAGTGCAATCAATTACATTTACCTGAATGTTAATTATATTAATGAGGTCACTAATTATGTATTGTAAACCACAATAACACCATATCAATTTAAATTTTATATTAGTATCAATTGAATTGCCAGTTTTTATGAATTAAGAGCTATGTAATCTCCCTAATTCTATCCACATAATGGTTAACCATATCAATGCTCTTATTAATAGTTATGAATGATCCATTAGTGTGTTGATAGTCAAGATAATGATCACCATCGTTTATGATATTAACATCCCTTAATTTTGTATAAAGTGAGTTCGGATGTGTACCTGATGTGTTTGGGGTGGGGAAGGGGCAGGGTTATATTAGCTTCAGAGAGCAGACAAAGCTTTGGAAGCATGATGACCTGCCGGAGGCCACAGTGGAGCTGTGGCTGCTAAGGGCATCACCTCTGGGTTCTCACCTTCTAGCCCTGAGGACTTGCTGGCCAAGAAGCCCCCAAATGAGGCATTGGAGCTCGTCTTTGAAGGGGTGCCCGTAACCCCTGGCCCCACAGATCCTGAAGCAGCCAAGGAAGCAGAAGAGAAAAACATCCTGGAAGGCAGCCAGGAGGAAGCAGGAGAGAAGGCCTCAGGCCAGGCTGGCCAGGCTAACGTGCAAGGGGACACCTCGAGGGGGATCGAGTTCCAGGCTGTGCCCCCGGAGAGATCGGAGGTGGGGCAGGCCCTCTGTCCCACAGCCAGGGAGGAGGACTGCTTCCAGATTTTGGGTAGGCCGGGGGCTGGCATGGGCTGGGGCTGTCTGTGGGCCAGGGAGGAGGGAAGGGGGCTTCCCAAATCTCGCAAGTTTAGAGGACTGAACTGCTGTGAGCCATGTCTCACCCAGGCCGATTTATCTAAGTGTCACACAACTCCAGGAAGTATGCATTTCTAGTCCCTTTTGATTGATGGGGAAACAGGTTCAGATAAAGGAAATGGAGTGAGTACCCCAAAACCCTTAACTAGGGTAAGATTTGAACCTGTCAGGACGATCGGACTGCAGAGCTCACTTCTGCCTTTCTTTTACTTTGGCTAAAATAGGACTTTGAAAAAAATCAGTTAGATTATTGGAGCAACACCGACTTCCGGACAGTGGAATCTTAAGTCAGTTGTAGAAGAACTAAAGTGCCAGGCTTTGGTAGTTAAACTACATCCTGGACAGGGTAGGAAGGTTCATGGGAGCCACAGGATTCATGAGCTGAGGAGCACGGGTGTCTGTGTGTGGAAGCAGTGACCAAGGAAGCTAGGCACGTGAGATGCGGCAGGACTGTGGCGTGGCCTTAACTAATCACACTGCGAGCGGGTAGTTTATTCAGCGGGCAGCAGGGAGCCACTGAGCATGCGTGACTTGGCAGTAGGTGAATAGGCTTGGGCAAAGGTGCGGCAAGGCTGGGGGTGGGGTGAGATGGGGTCAGGAGAGCCCAGAGTGTCCTGACACCCCCGCTCCGGGCCGAGGTGCCCTGGGAGACCCGCCAGCCTGCCTGGTGAGCGGCACAGTGCCACCCAGACAGGGTGGGAGGGCCTGGCGGCTGGGCGGCAGCCAGGAGTCCTGCCTCCTTCCCCGAACAGGAGCGACCGAGACCTCCACCCCGCCCCGCCCAGAAATCACATCCTCAGGGTGACGGGACCTGAACAACCTCCAAGGGCCATCTGATTAATTACCAGCCCGGCTTCCCTGCCACCTCTTACTATTTATAAACAGGTTTCCGTTCCCTGTGATTCAGCCTGTTGGCCTTCAGGACCCCTGTTCCTCGTTGTTGTCGCTAGGTGGCAGCCTCTCCCTACCAAACTTCATCCCTGCCTCCCGCTTCCTCCTTCCTGCGGGTCGTGCACAGCTTAGACTCCTATTCCACAGGTCTGGCCAGTTTGTGGTGATATTCGAGGGGGTGGTAGGCAGATCCCATCACCTACCCCATCAGACATAGTAACCCCAACTGGGCACTCCACCGCTATAGCTGTTTTTTTTTTCTTCAACGGAAATGCAGATAGCTTGGGAGGGTCTCAGTGGTGTAATCAGCCATCCCCTTTGTTGTTGGGGGAGAAGCTGAGCCTCCCTCTGTCAAAGGCAGAGGGCCCCCTGAGACCATTGTGTATGATGGTGGCAGAGCTGAAATTGGAAACTGGGCCCCCTGGCTCCTGTCCTGGAGCCAAGCTGTCCCCCAGGTATCACTCAGCCCAGGCCAGGCAGGACGGGTGGATCCTCAGCAGCCCCTGGCACTGACTAATGGCTCTGCTCTGCCTCCAGACGACTGCCCACCACCCCCGGCCCCCTTCCCCCACCGCATTGTGGAGCTGAGGACCGGGAATGTCAACAGCCAATTCATCATGAACTCCAAGGAGGCGCTGGGCGGGTGAGCGCTGGGACCCTGAGCCTCTGCAGAGCATTGAACACCCCAGGGCTTCACATCTTCCCTGCACGAGGCCCCACCACACCCCACTGGACCCACAAGGACACAATTGCTTCTAGTGGTTGCACCCGTCGTCTGCAAGTTGTCACGTGGCTGATGCCTAATCACGTCACTGTCACTCACACAGGCACACCCTCAGTCACTCAGTGTTTCCTATAGGGAGCGCACAGTGTTTTCCTGTCTGTCCCAGTTTCAGGCCCTCTAAAGACGATTCCTGCTTTGTAAAAAGCACTGAAGGGTTCCTCCTCTGGGCCCCTATCTGCCACAAGCCTGTGAGCTGTCACATCAGGGGCCACCCTTCAGATCAGCCTGCCCTTCCTGTGTCCCCAGTTTGTGTAGCTCAGCCATTGTCCCCCCCACACCAGAGCTTCAGGAGGGAGTCAGGGCTAGTTGGGGAGAGTGTCCCCATCTCATGGTGCGGATCCAGATGGGCAGAGAGCGGGCCTCCCTCAGCCCTTGTCCCTGGGAGCTCCCTCACTCCCAGCCTTTTCCTTCTCCAGCGGCAAGTTTGGAGCAGTCTGTACCTGCACAGAGAAAGCCACAGGCCTCAAGTTGGCAGCCAAGGTCATCAAGAAACAGACACCCAAAGACAAGGTAGTAGGGGTGGGGCCTTGCTATGTGAAAAGGGGGGATCTTTGGAGTGGGGGGGCATCTCACCTCCCTCTACCCACGTGTCTGTCTAGATGGACAGACAGACAGCCCTGCCACTGGGGCTTGATGCCCCTACGTGTAAACCAGACACCTCAGTGAGTGAACTTATCCCGGGGACTTCCCCTTCTAGGCACAGGACAGCTATGCCCTGTTCAGTTCAACAAATACTAATAAGTGCAGGCTCTGGGCCAGGCCCCGTGCTGGACACTGGGGGTCCCAAAGTGAAGTGAATGTGGTTCCCGCCCTGACGGAGCACCAGGGTTAACAGGCCTGGTCTGGGGCTCTGCCTCCAGCGCCCAGCGCAGGCCTGGTCAGAGGAGGCCGAGAGCAGAGCTTGGGAAGGAAGAGAGAGAGGGAGGAAGGAAGGGAGGGGAGGAAGGGGCCCGCAGGGAGAGGGAGTCGGGTGGGTGTGTGAGGAGGTGATGACCCAGCCACCTGGTGAGGTGAGAGCTGTAACTTGGGAAAGCTAGGGCGGGGCAGGAGTAGTGAGGAGGGGGCGGAGGCCGCTCCTGTGTCAGCCTGTGGGTCAGGGAAGCTTCCTGGACTGGCTGTCTCCTTAACGAAGACTTCGAAGAAGGAGGGACTGTGGGAGGAGAGGCCTGAGCGCAGGAAATAGCAGGTAACTGCTGGGGGCCCTCGAACTGAGGCAGGAGGAGCTGAGAAGTGAGGTTATGGGCGTTCAGGCAGAGACCGCAGCACACAGAGGCCTGGAGCCCGGGGCGAGTATGAGGAGCAGCTCCGGAGCGGGGCAGCCCTGGGCGCCCCTTCCTAGCTCTAAACACCTTTGGAAGGCATGTATTTTCTTTGTGACTCTGTCTTTCTCTGCCTCTTCCACTTGACAGGGCCTGGATCCATATCATTGACTGCAGGGTCCCCAGGCCTCTAACCTGGACTTGGCTCAGCATTGATGCTCAGTCTATATGTGCTGTGTCAAAGAATTGGAGGCAGCTATTGATTAATTAATTATCCGGCAATTTTTTGGTGTGCCATTCGCTGTGTGAGGGAAAGGCAGTGAACTAAAAAAGCCCCTGCCATTATGGGTTGACATGCTAGAGAAGAGAGACAGACACCTAGAAAGCAAAACGGAACACAAAGCAGGGTGTCAGGAACTGAGAAGGGCCAGGAAGAAAAATAAAGGCAAGTAAGAAACAGGGAGCGTGGAGCGGGTGGGGGATGTTCAGACCGAGCTGGGCCAGGTTAGGCCTCTCTGAGGAAAGAATGTATGTAGGGTGAGGTATGAATGAAGGAATGGGAAAATGAGAGAGATGAAGCAACTTGGGCAGTGACATGGTGTTCTGGGGGGCGGTTCAGGGAGAGGCCTGGTTTGTAGCGTTCGCCGATTTCCACGGTGTAACTATTTCTACCATAGCCAGTTTCAAACTACCAATGTGACAACTGGCTTGAGAACTTTCTCAAAGTCACAAATAATGATGGCGTAGGCTAGGAAGGCCGTGCTGGAGGAGGTGAGAAATGACAGGATTTGAAATCTAGTTTGAACATAAGAGTCCGAAGATTTAGTGATGGACTGGATGTGGAGTGTGAGGAAGCAAGATTAAGAGAAGAATCTGGAATAGCTCCTAACTTTCAGTCCTGCACACCTGGGTGAAGAGTGATGTCCTGTTGCTGATGGGCAAGCTGAGGGCAACCCAGCTGTGGGGAAGGGGTGGTACCAAGGGCCTAACTGAGGACGTGATAGATTTGAGATGCGTATTAGACATCCAAGGGCAATGGCAGTTGGGCAGCTGGGGATGTGGGGATGTTGAGTTCATGGGAGTGCTCGGAGGTGGAGATATGTATTTGGAGGTCTGTGACATTTGGGTGGGATTATCTAGTCGGGGGCTTGAGGAGAATGCCCAAGGGGAAAATGCAGGGAGGGGAGTGATGGGCTGGGAGGACTGAGCCCTCAGGATGGCAGTATTCGGCCAGAAGAAGAACCACAAAGGAATGGTGTCCCAACAGGAAGGGCTGGGGTTGGTGAGGACGCAGGCTTGGGCGCAGGGAGAGATGGGAGAGAAGGAGGCCCGCAAGGCGGAGGCTGGGCAGGGGTCCAGGCAAGGTCCGGTCAGGGCGCAGGTATGGAAGGTGGAGGCAGGGAGTGATGACACTTGGGTGGTACCCCTGGCTTCCTTGGTCCTCAGGAAATGGTGAAGCTTGAGATCGAGGTTATGAACCAGCTGAACCACCGCAATCTGATCCAGCTCTACGCGGCTATTGAGACGCCACAGGACATCATCCTGTTCTTGGAGTAGTGAGTGCCAGCAGTGGGGGCAGGGGGCCGGGTGGGGTACCAGAGGCCCAGAAGCAGCCTGTAGAGGGGTCTGTGCACGCAGCATCGAGGGCGGCGAGCTCTTCGAGAGGATTGTGGATGAGGACTATCAGCTGACCGAGGTGGACACCATGGTGTTTGTCAGGCAGATCTGCGATGGGATCCTCTTCATGCATAAGATGCGGGTTCTGCACCTGGACCTCAAGGTACTGGGGCTGGGCCTCCGGGAGGGGCCAGGAGCAGCATTTGGCCACTTGAAGTCAGTGCTGCCACCAGCATCCCTCCATCCTCCCACCCCTTCCTCTCTTTTCCCATCCATCCTTCCACCTGCAGACTCAAAAAGGGCTTATTGGGCACTTACTAGGTACCAGGAAGTAGAGAATAAGAAAACAAACAAGAGACTTGGTCCTCGCTCTTAGGAGCTTCTAGTCTAATTCTAGGTACTTACTGAAAGTATCTTTTGTAGCCCTGTGAACCCCAGGCTCAGTGCCTCTCACACAGAACTTACTAATAACTGTTGCAAAAGTACCTACCTCTGTGCTGGGCCCTGAGAGACACTGCGTGTATCTATTTACTCAACGACTATTTGCTGAGGGCCTGCTCCATGCCAGCCAGTGTTCTAGCAGTGGAGATCCAGTGGTGAACCAAATAGGTCGAAATGCCTGCCTTCATGAAGCTTATGTTCTAGAAGGGGAGTCAGGAAAAACAAATCAGTAAGCATAGTATCAGTGCAGTGATACCCACAGAGTAGGCGCTAACAAAAGTGTTTATGACAGAATATTTATTTCCCTCTTCCGACCTTGCTCGGTCCCTTGCACATAGCAGGTGAGGGGAAGCTATAGATTTTATGATCAACTGGTGGTGGCTCCCTGGAGCTGAGTGACCTTGGCTGCGGTGTGGAGCAGGCAGGGGCAACGTGAGCGCCAGCTAGTCCCCGTTCTTATGGCCGGTGTTAGTATTCGTAGGGTAAGTGGCCAGGTGAGTAGAGATAAAATACGCACTCCGTTGTGGGTTATAACCATCAGCAAGGTGGAAAGTACTTGCATTTGTTCATTTGAAAAATACATGCTGAGTACCCGCTTGTGTGCTGCTGTACACCGCGTGCGGCATGGGCGTTACTGCGGGGATGAGGCAGGACACGCCCTGACCCATGGAGCCTGCAAGCTAGCGGGGGAAACAGACATCCATAAAATAATGACCAAATAAATAGATGCTTTAAAACTGTCAAAAGCATTATGAAAAAGTACCTGAGTAATGGGGAGATGTGCCAGGTGAAATTGCAGAAGTGGGTAAAGGCCAGTGTATTCGCGGTCTGAAGCAGGCCAGGGAGCTGCTGCTGCTGCTGGCTACCCCTCCCGTGCTCCTTAGAGGTCAGATGCCACTCAGGACGTGTACTCCTCCTGCCCAGGTGCCTGCCCCTCCCACCAGCCCCTTGGGTCAGGTGACCTGTTACCATCCCCACTGATAAGGGAGGGAGAAAGGACGGAAGGAGATGGCATTCAATGGGACCAACGTGGCAGAGAGAATTTAGGAGGCTGTTGAATTAAGCCAGGAGAGAGACGGTGGGGCTGGAACAAGTGGCAGTGAGGGATGGGAAGGAGCCAGAGGATGGGTGCATCCTGAAAATAGAGCCATTCGGATTTGCTGATGGTTTGGATGGGGTAGGGGAGGGGAGGGGAGGGAAGGGAAGAGTAAGGGTGACCCCTGAATTTCCAGACAGCGCCATGTCATTGGAGGCTTGCCATTCCCCAAGGGAAAGCCAATTTCTTTGGGGTAGAGCAGGGTCCCCAAGGCAAATGCAATGCCACAGGAAGAAACTCAACCTTAAGCTTCTGTATCCTAAAATGTGCTGCTTTCAGGATTACAATAGTTTTTCATTTAAAAAATGGCTTAAGGGTCAAGTAAGTTGGGTGAATCATTTTCCAGGCTGGGGCTTCTCAGAAAGTCTCATGTCCTCCAAAAGGAGATCTAGGTCTGTCTCGTTTCCCCAGATGACTGTACCCTGTGACCTTTCTTTTCTTTCCCTGTTTTGGTGGGACACCAGGTTAAGCTATTAAAGTCATTAGTGTCCTGCTCCAATGAATGCATCAGTTGGAAAAGGGCCTTCAGGAAGTGTGTCATTAGGGGCCTACAGTCAAGTGCCGACAAAGCCCAGATGAATAACAGAACCAGGTTAAAGGGTCTGTCATGAGGGTGGAGGCCCCGGACAACTGGAGGGCTTTTGTGGACTCAGAGGTCAGTAGCAACTCGTTCGAGCAGCGCACGGCTATGTGGCTGGGGCTTCTGCTGTTTGAGAAGGTGCTGCAAGTCAGGAATTCAGAGTCTCTGTGCAAAATCTCCTGCCTTATGACTGTTGTTAACTACTTAAAATATTTCTGTCCTATAACCTCAGATTCATCCTGTGTCCTTGTGTTATATGAAGAGGAGATGGAGACCCAGAATGGGGAGGGACTAGCCTTGAAGTAACTTCATTCACATGCTCATCTGGGCTCGGAGCACAGGATTCTGGGAGCCATGGCTGAGCGCCTAGCAGTGTCTTTGTTAGACGCTGAGGGTGGGGAGCAAGGGGCCCGGGAGAAGACAGACCATCCTTGCCCTGGAAGAACCAATCCACGGGCATACTGTCTACCTAGCTCCTAGCCCATAGCGTGCACTATGAGTCCTTGTTGGCTGGCGGCAGAAAGAGTGATATCAAGAGACCAGCACTGGAGTCAGACAGCCCTGGGGTCAAGTCCTGGCTCCGTCACTTACTTGTGTGACTGTGGCCAACTCACTTCTGTGTCTGAGTCTCAGTTTTCTCGGCTGTGAAATGGGGATGGAAATGGAAAGTCTCTGCCTCGTAGGACCCTTGGGAGGATGGATGAGCTGACATGTGGGAAGTGACTGACACAAGGCCTGACATTCTGTAGGTGATATCTCATCCCTAAATGGGGAGATGAGAGTAGCACATCTTAGAGCATGCCAGGAGCCCCTCTGTTCCCAAGAGGCTTCCTCCGGGGGCCCTGAGCTGGTGGGTTCTTTCTGTGGCCTGTGGCGCTCCACACACCTGGTGGTGGCCCTGCACTGGCCTACCACCTGGCGCGTAGTTCCCCTCTGCGGGCCTCAGTCACTCCTCAGACTTGCTAGGACATTGTGGTTCTTCCCTGGCCTTAAATGAAGGAAAATACCACCTGCACCCATCTGGAAGCCTGTGCTATGAGGCCTCATCTGAGTCTCTCTTGGGCCCTCAGGTTCCACATCTGTGTCTGGAGCAGGCGGGTCTGGGAGTCTGGGATGGGCTGCCAATTCTGTGACCTGGGACTTGGGTGGCCCAGGATGGGGAGGGAGGGTGAGCTGGGTCAGAGGCCAATCCAGGCCACCCCTTCTCCTCAGCCAGAGAACATCCTGTGTGTCAATACCACGGGCCATTTGGTGAAGATCATTGACTTCGGACTGGCACGGAGGTACCACCCGAGAGGCTGGGGAGGGCGGGGCAAGCCGCTGAGGAGGGCAGAGGTGAGGGAGGGGCGAAGGGTGCCTGGGAATGGGCTGGGAGCTGTGCTCTGAGCATCTGGTCTCACCCCCAGGTATAACCCCAACGAGAAGCTGAAGGTGAATTTCGGGACCCCAGAGTTCCTGTCACCTGAAGTGGTGAATTACGACCAAATCTCCGACAAGACAGACATGTGGAGTCTGGGGGTTATCACCTACATGCTGTGAGCCCCAAGGGAGCACGGTGTTCCTGGGATTGGGGCACCCGGGGGGGGGGCAGCTGAGGCCAAGACTGGCCGTGGGCTCGTGGTGAGGTGGTCCCACTTCCCCATTCACTCAGTCAGGGGTTTGCTGGGGGTTGGGAGTGCTAGGGAGAACTAGGACAGAAGAACTTTGTACCCATTTTATAAATGGAGAAACTGAGGCCCCTAAAGGCATAGCATCCCAGCCCAGGGCTCTGGGCAGCAGATCTCTGATGACCCAGGGTGGGGGCAGAGGGGTAAGGGACATTTCTTTGTGCACTCACCATTCCTCTTCTTCGCTGTACCTTGGGAAGCTGGGATGATTATGCCCATTTTACAGATGAGAAGAGTGAGGCTCAGAGAGGGGAAGTGACTTGCCCAAGGTCACCCAGCCAGATTCAAACTCAGGTCTGTCCCACTTGAGAAGCCGGGGGTCTTTTCAGCATCTGGTGCTGCCTCCTAGGATCTCCCCCGCCCCCCAAACCCTCACGGTGACTTAGCATTTCTAACCTCACCTCCCTGCCCTCTGCTACCGCTCCCTCCAGGCTGAGCGGCCTCTCCCCCTTCCTGGGAGACGATGACACAGAGACCCTAAACAATGTCCTGTCTGGCAACTGGTACTTTGACGAGGAGACCTTTGAGGCTGTGTCAGATGAGGCCAAAGACTTTGTCTCCAACCTCATCGTCAAGGAGCAGGGGTGAGGTTCCCCACAGGACGGGGACCCCTTGTGTGCAAGCCCAGTGCCTGCGTACGCAGCAGGGTGGGAACTGGCTGGAAGGCCAGCTGGGCTCTGGTGCCGAGCGGGCATGCCACCCACCCTCGCCACACTGCCCCCTCCCCTCAGAGCCCGCATGAGCGCTGCCCAGTGCCTCGCCCACCCCTGGCTCAACAACCTGGCAGAGAAAGCCAAGCGCTGTAATCGACGCCTCAAGTCCCAGATCTTGCTTAAGAAATACCTCATGAAGAGACGCTGGAAGGTACTGCTGGGCTGGGGGCGGGGGGAGGGAGGGAGGGGCTGCGAGGCGGGAAGAGCTCCTGGCACCAGATCCCAGGCCCCGCCAGGCCTGCCTTGGCGGGTTCTGTCGACCAGGCCTGGCCCTGTCTGGAAAACAGGGTTGGCTTTTCTCTCTTTGTCCTGGGCTGGCTGCTGGCCCTCCACCCTGAGGAGGGGCGTCCATCTGGGGCTCGGGCTCAGGAAAAGGTCTCCGACCTCATCACAGGCTTCCTTCCTTCATGTTACAAATATTTATTGAGCCTCTACTACTTCCATGCGCTGGGGATACACCAGGGGATAAAAGAGACCAAGGATTTCAGTCTTCGTGGATTTACTTTTGGGCAGGGGTGGGGTGGGGTGGGAGATTTAAAAAGGTTAAGGAAGGGCTCTAGAAAAAATAAGGGTAGTCAGGAGTGCCAGAGGAGAGGTTGTACTTCTAGGTAGAAGGGAGGACTCACTGAGAAGAATGGGAACAAAGACCTGAGAGAGGTGAGGTGTGAACAGTGTGGTAATACGGGGAAAGTGTCCCAGGCAGAGGGAACAGCCACTGCAAAGGCCCTGAGGTAGAAGCATGGTTGGCAAGTGTGAGGAACAGGCAGAAATCCAGTGTGGATGGAGTAAAAGGGTCAAGGAGGAGGGGGAGAGGAGCTCAGAGAAAAGTGGGAGGCAGGGTATGGAGAGACTCATTGACCACGGTGAGGGGTTTATCTTCTACGTGGAGCACCTTGAGCAGAGCACTAGTCTGGCTGACAAATCTGTTGAATGAAGGAAGGAATCCTGTGGCCATTTTGAGTACTGCACCCTCCCTGGCACCTGGCCCTTCTGCAATAAAGGGGACCTTCGGAGACCCTCAGCTGTCCCATAGCTCTTCCCCTGCCCTGATGCTGACTGCGACCCCTCTTCCTCCTCCCCCAGAAAAACTTCATTGCCGTCAGCGCTGCCAATCGCTTCAAGAAGATCAGCAGCTCGGGAGCACTGATGGCTCTGGGGGTCTGAGCCCCAGGAGTGGCTGAGGCCTGGATGCAGCTGCACAGTGGCCAGGGCTGAGGCCACACAGCCCAGAAGGCCAGCGCAGACGGGCCAGACCCCAGGGTGGGCTGGCCAGGACAAGGCTGCGCCAGGCTGGGAGGCTCGGGGCTCCCCACGCCCCCACACAGTGACTGCTTCCCCGATGAGAGCTGCCTCGGATGTGGTCTGAGTCCATCCTGCTAACGCCTTCCCAGACGGGGCTCCGGCCCTTCAGCCGCAGCCCAGGCGCCACAGGCTTGTTGATCCCTCCCCGGCTCCCTCCTTTTGGAACTGCTGCCCTGCCCTGCTTGGCCCCACCAGGGCACCCCTGGCCTGGGCTTGCTCCTAGCTGAAGTAGGAGGGCTGGGGGTCCTGGCGTGTGGGGCTCCTACGGCTGTGGATGGGAGGCTCCAGGCGGGGCAGGAAGGCAACGAGGTCGATTCCTGAGGCCCAGCTGCAGCGGAGACAGAGCAGGCTTTGTGAGAAAGGATCTTTATGCCCTGCCCACCTCCCCACACCCAACAGATAAGGCCCAGCACACGCCATCTGGCCAGGTCCAGCTCCCGCCCACCTTCCTGGCCGACCACCAACACACAGGAACTCTGTGTGAGAGAGAGGACGCCCAGCCCAGGCCTGGTGGAGGGGGCAGGGAGGGGCCTGGGGCACACGGGAGACCACCCCCGAGCTTGCTAGAGGGCCAAGCCGGCTCCGCCTAGCCACTCTGGACTCCTACCCCAGGGGTCATCCTTGGGCCTCAGATGGTAGGGTCAGCGGGCCCAGGAGTAGCGAGAAGGCCATGGGGCAGCCCCCAACCTGCTCTCAGCTTGTGCCTTGTAAATAAATGTACAGGTTGGATGTGGCCTCCTTCCCTCTGTGTTCACTTAGGTGAAGTCACAGACAACTCCTATTCATTGAGAACTACTGTTCGCCAGGCACATTAGTGACATCCATCGGTTCGCAGTGTAGTGGTCACCAGCACAGCCTCAGTAGCCAGACTGCCCAGTGCATGATCTGGGCAAGTGGCTTCCTTACTTTGTGCCTCAGTTCCCTCATCTGTGAGAGAGAGGTCACAGCACCAGCTAACATTTATTGGGTGACTATTGCGTGTCAGGCTCTTTTTAAGCACTTGCATGTGTATTAACTCACTTACTCTTCACTGAGGGGGAAACTGAGGCTCATAGAGGGGAAGAAACTTAAAGACTACTTGACAAGTCAGAATCTAGGGCTTGAAATGGATTCTCCCATCTCCCCAAGCAGGGTTCTGCTCACGAGCCACTCTGCTTCTCACCAGAGCAAGGCGGAAGCAGAGCGCAGGGTCTCTGCTGGGCCTGCAGTGACGGGGTTCTCCCAGGAGGCCTTGGGAGAGAGCTCTTCTCTGCTGGGCCACATCCCACCTCACCTTAGGCCTGCGCTGCAGAGAAGGGGCTCCATCTGCTGGGGGTGGGGGAATAAAGCAGGACATTGAATCAGAAGTGGGACTGACCTAAGTGGGACAGCTGGTCTACCTGCTGCGCTGGGGGCACGTACCTATTGATTCCAGCAGGAAGAGCAGTGACAGCAGTTCATATGCGTTGACCACGTGCTGGGTGCTGGACCTGGCCCAGTTCTGTGTGTTCACAATCACATTAACTGTTCAGAGTAACTCTGCACAGTGGGCATTGTGTTGTGTCCATTTCTCAGTTGGGAAAGCCAGGCTTCAGGGAGGGTAAGTCACTTGCTCAGGGTCACATAGCTAGTCAGTGGCATAGCCAAGATTTGGACCCAATCTAGGCCCAGAGCCCATGCTCTTAACTGCTAAGCTGCCTGCCTCCTGAGCATCCTGGATTTGCTCTCAAACCAAGACCACGACAGTTCATGCCCCCCTTCCCCTGCCTCTATGAACGCTGTCCTCACCGACACTCCCGGACTCCTCCAGCAGATGGATGCAGAGTCCCACTGCAGCAGGTTCCACAGGGGGCAGGTGACTCTAGGCTCTGAGCCTGGTAGGGTTTCCAGTCAGGGATATGGGGTGCTTGGGGAGCCTGGCCGGGGCTCTCGGAGGGACATGTGTTTATGGACAAGGCCCCCATGGCCATGGATCACTGCCTGCCTGCCCGCCTGCCACCTGCCAGCTGGGCCAAGCCTGTGGTTTCCTCTGAGTTCTCTCAACCTTGCTGGTCCCCACCCAGGCTGAGCCTTGGCCACACAGCAGGATGATGAGGGATGAGTCACCGCTGTGGGGTCGGTGGGGGCGGTGGCGGGGGCGGGTGAGGAGGAAATGAGGTCCAGTGAGAGCAGAGATTCAGGGCCTGGATCCAGCTGGGGAAACCAAGGCCCAAACGAGGAAGCTTCCTCAGCAGGGACAGCAGCAGCTGGGGCTAGAACCTAGGACCCCTGACTCCCAGCACAAGCCTCAGTTTCCCCCTGTATAATATGAAAACCTCAGCTCTGCTCTCCTCTGCCATTCCTAGGGCCTTAGTGACTATCAAGATATGGGATTGGGTGCTCATTTCACCATATTTCACAGGTGAGGAAACAGGTTCAGAGAGGGAAAGTGACTTGACCAAAGCCACACAGCAAATTAATATGTCGTGGGCAGGAAGCCCACCCAGAATCATGGACCAGAGCTGATCACGGCCTCTGCCCCCATCCCCTCCCAGGAGTACTCCTTAGGAAGCTCTTTTTGATTCATTAGGTGCCCCTTTAGGCCTCCCCTGGTGGCTGGAGGTAACAATAAGGATGGGGAAATGGGAATTCAGAGAGGTTTTGCTCCCTTCAAGGGCAACAGAGCACCCCTAGAAAAAAAGCTGGGTGGCAGCCCCTAAAATGGGGCTCAGTCTCTGCCCCTCTGCAGGCCTGGGTGCAACCCCATCACGAAGGCTCCCATCCCTGGCAGCCTGTTGCGGGGGAGCTTGTTTGCCCTAGGACCCACCCTGAGAGAGGGAGCGAACCCTCAGCTGGCCTGGGCCTGCCAGCTGTACCAGGGCCAGTGCCAAGGCCCTGGGCCTGGGCTTCTGCAAGCCCTGGGTGCCAGGCTATGGCTGCCTGCCGCCCCTTGTGTGGTGTGCCCTGCCTGCCATGGTGCTTCATTGTGGGCTCCTCCTGCATGGAGCCCTTCACAAGGCTGATGCTGCGACCTTTCCCGCAAGGTGCGCTGTGCCTCATGGGGCCACAACCACGGGCTTCTTCGGCCCAGTGTTCTGGGCCCCGTTGGTGGGGTTAGAAGGGTTAACAGTCTCAATGGGACAGCTCCTCCCGGTTGGTCCTGGCCCAGAGAGTGTTCCTCCAAGACTATTTCCTGCCTCTGGGCCTTGGCCAAGCCCACAATGACCACCCCATGGGTTTGAGGCTGCATCTGGTTTGGATTACACCAGGGCTGGTGACGCTGCCTTTTCCTGTCTGTGTCCAATGGCCTCGAATTCCACAGGCCACCTTAGGCCCAACAGGGCAGTGGTGGGAAAAGATTCAGCCAGCGATAGGGCTGCCTCGAGGGTGTGAAGCAGCCAGGGCTGCCCTGGAGGATGTGCCCCCTGGCCCAAGCTCCCACTCCGCGCCACTGCCCACCCCCTGTTCCTCCCTCCGCTCTGATGGGCTTTATTTATCGAGCACCAGACGCTGCACCGAGCGATTCCACATATAAACTCATTTCATCCCCAGCATTGCACAGATGAGGAAACTGAGGCACAGGGAGTTTGTGGACAAGTCCATGGATTCCCAGCAAGTAAACAGTGGCATCAGGATGCAAAGCCAGCAGTCTGGCTTCTGACACATCCCGTCACTTCGCAGTTATTTGTGGGGTCCCTGCTCTGGGCCTGGCCCCAAGCTAGAGCCTGGAGATGAATTAGTCATGGTCCCTGCCCTTGGGGAGTTCCCAGCCTCTGGAACCCCAGTGGGTAGGAGGTTGGGGATGACAGTGAAGCTGGAAGGACATGGAAGAAGACACTAACCCCCATTCTCTCTCGAGTCAAAGTGACCACCAAGCTGAGAGCAAATAGGAGGAGGTTTTTTCCAGATTAAGGGAAGAGAGTGTTCCAGGCAGAGGCGGAGTCAAGTGTCGGAAGATGTGGCACTGAGAACAAGCGTGCCTTGGAGCACTTCACTAGGTTTTTGCGTATGATGAAGCAGGGGATGAGTCTGGAGAAGTTGCCAGGGCCTCAAATGCCAGACTGGATTGGGGCGATAGGGAGCCATGGAAGAGTTTTGAGCAAAGAAGGGGCATGGTTAGAGCTGCGTTTCAGAAGGATCTCTGCAGCCAGGGAGGTCAGTGAGTGGGACAGAGACTGGAGACAGGGAGACCAGAGAGAGGCGAGGCCGTGTCTGCTTGAGTGGCTATGAGAACGGTGGTGACAAGAGGAGCCAGACAAAGATCTCATACACCTCCCAGGAGACAGGCTGGTGACAAAGAGGTTGGGTACAGGTCAGGCAGAACAGGGCTCTTATCTATTTACCTTTTATGGACCCCAGATTCCTGTCTCTGAAATGGGGTAATAAAGATACCTGCCTCCCAGAGCCAATACAAAAGTTACTGAGGTGTGTAGGTAGAGCGTGGCACAGGCTGCTGACTTTATGTCTGTCCCACAACTATTCTTCCAGCTCCTACTATGTTCCAGACACTGTTCTAGGTTCTGGGGACAAGCAGCCCATTGACAGAAAAAAATCTCTGGCCTCATGGAACTTCATTCTAGTGGAGAAATCTCTGAAGGCAACAATGCACCTAGAATGCGTTGGTGAGGTGGATGGGGACGTGGTAGTCATGAGGGAGGGGCTTCTCTGAGAACTGGAAGGAGCGCTCACTGGGACACTGTTCCAGGCAGGAGAAAGAGCAAGCACGATGGCTGTTTGGAGGGAAGGCAGGGCAGGGCACCGGGAGGTGAAGCCAGATCATTCAGGTCCCTAGGATGTGGGATTTTGCTCTGAGTGAGCCAGGGAGCCCTGGAGGGGTTCGCAGAGATTTAATTCATGGCAAATGAATGAATGGGTGACAGTGACTCCCCTTGTTCACTCAGGAAACCTTTATTGAGGCCCTGCTCTGTGCTGGTCACCCGGTTAAGGAAGTGGGTACAATGATTAAGGCCAACCCAGCTCCTGCCTCCTGAAGCTTAGAGTCTAAGGCAGAAACACAATAAAAAGCAAACACACACAGAAAGGGGTAAACCCACATGGCAATAGGTGCCGGGAGGAGGAAATAAACAGAGTGCAGAGAAAGAGAATAATCTAGGGACACCTAATCAGATGGCAGTGGGGGGCAGAGGGAGAAGGAGCTTCGCTGAGGAGGCGATATTTAATCTGGGGTCTGAATGTGGAGAAGTCAGTCAGTGGGGAGTGAGCGTTCCAGGTGGTGGGGCGGACCTGCAAGTGCAAAGGCCTGCAGGTGGAAAAGACATCCACCAGTGAATCAACTGTCTTAACTTGGAGCAGGCTTTCCTTCATATCCGAGAGATTGGTGCACCCCGAGAACTGTGGTCAGGAGCAGGCTGCCCTGGCGTTTCCAGGGAACACTAGGCCAGGCTTTGACCGACTCTGGCCTGCTTTTAGTTTGGAAATGCTTCCTTCAGCCCCACCAGCTGCCTCTCTGAGTTACCAGCCAATTACCAGCACGGCAAGAATAGGGGATTAGACACCGTCAAACCTGCAGGGATGGAGGTCTTGCCACGTGCAGAGGAAGGGGCAGAGAGCACTGAGCTGGGCCCTCCAGTAGGGCTGTTTTAGGTTCCAACTTTATTCTCATTGATCGAATTGTACACATAGTGTGTGGGCTTCCCCCATACCAGTCCTGGGAGTTGGAATCATTACCCCGTTTTAAGATGAAGAAACTAGAACTCAGAGAGTTGAATCCACTTGCTGAGGTCACACAGCGAGGAAGAAGAGATGCCAGGAATTAAATCCAAAGCCTTGTCTATATAACAGTCTTTTCTCCCTGCATCCCTCCGCCTCCACAGCAGCTTGACCTTCGCTTGGGGGTAAACCAGCTTAAGGGGACATGCCCCCCAGGTCCAAATATTTATTTATTGTATTTAACAAACACTTATATTGCAGTTTCCACGTGCTATACTTTGTTCTAAGCACTTTACAAGTATTAATTCATGTAACCTTCACAATAACCCCGTGGGAGTAGGTATGGTTAATGTTCACATTTTATAGATAAGAAAAACACAGAAAGGGGAAGCAACTTGTCCAAGGTCACATAGCTAGAAATCAACGGAGCTGGGATCTGAGCAGGCAATTTGGCTCCGGGGCTCTTGCTCTTAGCTGCAACATCTATGGTCTCTGGCGGCCTGGCCTTCAGGGAGATGGGGCCTGTGCGGGGGTGGGGGGCGGTTTGGCTGGGGCCTGGGTTTCTGGGTTCCACGCACTCCCAGCATGCGGACATGCCAGGCCGGTCGACGGCCTCCCCCTTCTTTCTTCCTCATCAGTTGGTCGCCTCTGAGTGCCCCGCCCTTCGAGGGAGAGGGTCCCCCCACCCCTGGCCCAGGGGCTGCCTGGGTGTGGGAAGGAGTGTTGAACTCTGGGCAGCGGAATGCCAGAAACCAGGGAAGGAAACGGGTGGGTGGGAGGGGAGATAAGCTGTGGAGGGTGGAGGAGCTGGCTGAGGAAGGCCCAGCCCTGTGCATTGGGGGGGCGGCCTCCTTTGGGGCAGGGCGAGCACAGACCGAAGGACCAGCAGGTGAAGAACTTCCTGACAGCCCTTTGGAGCTGTTGACCCCGGTGGGGCTGGAGGGGGCTGCCTCTGAAGTCAGGGAGCTCCCTTTTCCTGGAACTCACATGACAGGCACTTCTTGGTGTAGAGGGATTCAGAAATCAAGTGGGAGACATCCTTTCCACTCTGATATTCCAGGAATCTGAGTTGCTGTGATTAAACACTCTGGACTGCTCTGAAATACCACTGATTTTACCGTTTTCAATTTTGACTGAGCAAGGTGACTCAGTACCCATTTTTAAAAATCCTCACCCAAGGATATTTTTATTTTTATTGTTTTATTGAGTTTTAGAGACAGGGAGAAACATTGATGTGAAAGAGAAGCATTGATAGGTTTTCTCCCATATGTGCCTTGACTGGGGGTGGAACCCACAACCTGGACATGTGCCCTGACCAGGAATCGAACCTGCAATCTTTTGGCGTATGGGACAATGCTCCAACCAACTGAGCCACCCAGCCAGGGCTCAGTATCCTTTTTGGCTCTAACCAGCATGGAGGAGGAGTTGGGGCTGTGATCCCCTCCTGGTTTCAGACAAGCCTGCAGTGCAAAGGGTCCTTGAAGCGGAGACAGATGGGATGGCCCTTGTCCAATAAGAGCTTAAAGCAGCAGAAGGGAACCATCGATGGGGAGAGAAGCCAGTTCTGCTCCAACCTTGCTGTGTGGCCTTGGGCATGTCACTCCCCTTCCCTGGCCTCTATCTCGCCATCTAGGCAGAGGCGCATTCTCCGGGTTGGCCCCGCTTGAGCATCCTGCATCTCTGCTCAGCACTGTCCACCCCCTCCAGGTGGGGGTGGCCAGGCAGGAGCCAGAGGGCGTCTGTTGGTCATGGAAAGAATGTGAGGGCAGGAGGCCCAGTGGGTGGGGTCCTAGGGCTGCGCAGCAAGCAGAGGGCAACATGAGATCCCGGTGTCTGGGCCTCTTGATGCAGCACCTCTGAGGATGGGATCCCCTCCAGGCCATCCCCCAGGTCATACCCTCCTCTGGGACCCAGACTCAAAAAGTCAAGCTGTTCCCCTGCTCTCCCACTCCCCTGGGGCAAAGGGAATGAAATCAGGGCCAGAGAGGTGGGCGCTGGTCCAGTCTTATACAGCGATCCAAGGCAGGCACTGAGCCCAGGGTCTTGCTTGGGGATTGAGGCTGACGGGGGCCTGTCTTCACTTCTTGACTATGTTGGGAGGCAGAGAGAGACATGGAGAGGGGGCCCTTGCCCAGAGGTGAACCTGTGCTCCCAGGGGTGACTGTTGTGCATGTTTCCCCAGGGCAAAGGGCGGGCAGGGGATACAGCTTTCTTCTCCCCAAGCCCCCACCCCAGTTCAGAAGCTAAACCTTCTCAGGGGAGGCCCCGGCAGGATGCAGAGGCCTGGGCTCCCCCGGGCAGGCCAGCCTCCCCGCCCTCCGACTAGCTCCGGACAAGGCCGGGAAGGGACTGGGGTCACCGGGTCTCCTCAGGAATGCACCACAGGGAGCAGTGCCTGGCAGAGGCCTCTTTCCCTGTCCCGACTGAGAAAGAATCCCCACTCCCCTGAATCTGCTTGTCCTTGTCTCTATAACTGTCTGTCTCTGTGCATCACACGCACGCGCGCGCGCACACATACACACACACACCGCGAGACATACTGACCCACACAGACACACGCCATTGTACAAATCCATGCAAGGGCCTCCTTCCCCTCTTCTCGCCCATGCCCCCATGCAGGACTTATCTCTCCTCCCCTCTCAGCCATGGGGCTGCCCCAATGCGACAGGACAGACCCTCTCTCCTCCCCATCACTCGATGGGTTTCAGGCTGGAGTCTGGCAGGCAGGCTGGGGAGGGACCCCACAGCTGGCCAGGCACTTTCCCAACCCCTCTGGCCTCAGTGAGCCTCCACCCTGCAGGTCCCCCTTCCACCCTGGCTCTGGAGTCTGTGGGAACCAGACAGTGGGGGCTGTCCAGCCGGGCTTGCTTCCTCCCGGGCCCCAGGGGACCTGCCGAGGGAGGAGGGAGGAGCAGAGACTGAAGTTGGTGTGGCGGCCTGCCCAGGAAGCGCCTCTGGAGGGGACTGGGCTGCCTGCCCGATGAAGGGGTCTCCAGCTCCCTGGGTGTCACCTTGTGGGACATGAGACCCCCCCCCAGGCCACTACACCAAAACCAGAAGCGGGGTTCCCCAGTCTCCCTGGCCTTTCTCTTCTCTCCCTATACCCATGATCCAGACGGAGGAACTGAGGCTCTGGAAGGAAGCCTCAGCAACTCTGGTTTTTCGGGGGTAGGGAGACAGTGACGTTTCAGGTCCCTAAGTCCGTTCCTCTGATGAGGGCCACAAATGTACCCATTTCTTCTGCTTCCCCAAGGGGGCAGCTAGAGAAGACCAAAGGTCAGGGCTCTGTCACTTCTGCTGTGCCCGGGACAGCCACCTCAGCCCCCATGAGAGAAATGCTTCCTTAAAAGAGTCACTAGGAGAGCTCAGAGAGCTGGGGACTCAGGGAGGCCCCATTCGTGAGGGAAATCCAGGCAAGAGGATTGGTACCTGCCCTGTGAGCTGTGAGAGGCATAAGCAGGGCCTTTTTAGCACTGGCATTTGAATCCCTACCCCCCTGCCCCCCATCCCTGGGCTTCTCCCCAGACACGACCAGCCCTGCTTATACCCTACAAGGCACCTCTATGTCCTCTCTCAAACTGCAAGCCAGGCGCTGGGGACAATGTACACAGACCTAATTTTGTTTTTCTCTCTGCCATTTATGTGCCACCTGGAGTCAGAGCTAGGCACGCTAACCTCTCCAAGCCTCAGACTCCACCAATGTCAAATGGTGATGCCATTCTGTACCACACAGGTGAGAGGAGATATACATATACCTGGGATGGAA
This sequence comes from Pteronotus mesoamericanus, assembly GCF_021234165.1. NCBI lineage: Eukaryota > Metazoa > Chordata > Mammalia > Chiroptera > Mormoopidae > Pteronotus > Pteronotus mesoamericanus. The sequence continues at coordinate 20,297,770 of NW_026555105.1, read as the reverse complement.
TAAATGTCACAAATGGTCACAGCTACCCTGACTGCTCATGATGGGGACAGCCGAGTCACAGAGTTTGGGACTGGAGAACCAGCCCCTCGGGCCAGGCCAGCCTCACTCCCTGCTTGGTTTTTCTCATGGTCGCGTCCCTCCTCTCTCTCCCCCATTCCCTGCTCCCCCTTTCTCTGCCTGTCTGGGAAACTCCCTGAAAAAGTCCCCAGCAGGAGAAGTCCTCATGAGGGATATTTCCAGCAGGGGTCTCTCACTGCTGCCATACAACCCCACAATCACAGTCCCGTCCCCCCACAGAACCAGGCGTCCGGCCCTCAGCCCCCAACCATCCAGCAAGCTGATCCTCATTATCACACTGGCTTTATTGGCCCTGAGAGCCACAGAGGAAATCCCAAGGGGGCTCTGCTTCCCCTCACCCCAAGTCTGTCCGGAGGCCCTGGGGGCTCGTTGAGTGTCCTCTATTCCAATCTTGGCTTCCTGTCCCAGTTGCTGTTGGCTTGCCAGACCTGGGTCCTTTGAGAGCTCCCCAGATCCTAGAGTCAGGCTCAGCCAGGAGGATGTGGTGGGAGGGGTCCCGCAAGGTCTGCCCGAGGCCAGGCTGGCTTCACTCAAAGAAGAACATTCCTGGAGTCCGGTATAGGCAGGGGGTCAGTCCCAATGGGTAGCCGGAGCCTCCCTGGACAGGGAAGCTGCCTGCAACCCAGGGCTCCTTGGGGTCCGCTGGCAGGGGCAGCGGGCCCCGCAGTGAGGCTGGAGGGGTGGGAGTTGCAGGGGAGGGGGCTGCTGAGGCCAAGAGGTGTTCAAGGCCTGGGTCAGTGCCCATGCAGAAATTCAGGGCCTGCAGCCGGCACTGGTAGCTACTCCCAATGCCTGCTTCGGGGGTCAAGAGGGGTGTAGGGGCCTTGCTAAAACCCTCAGCCTCAGAGAAGCTGGCCGGAAAGCCAAATGCTGAGCATGATGAAGATGAAGTGGCCACGGGGAGCTCTCCTGAGCCTGCAGGCTTGGGTATGGGCATCTCTTTGGGCTCCGCGGATGACCGGGACCTGACATCGGTGGTTGCCGGGCACGTATTGGCTGGCAAGGTCCCCACCAACCCCCCAAAGCTTAGGCCTTTGGGCTCTGAAAGTTCTGGCAGGAGCAGGCACTGCCTGCCAGTCGTAGTATCAGGGACTCCTGGGTCCTGGCTGGTGGCTCTGAGGGGTCCTCGGCGTGCCTTGGCAGGGCCCTTGGTGCCTTCAACACCTGCCCGCCGGGTGAAGCGTCGGCGTCGGCGCAGGAAACTGCCGTGCTCGAACATGTCGTGGCAGTCGGGGTCCAGCGTCCAGTAGCTGCCCTTGCCTGGCTTGCGGTCATCGCGGGGCACCTTGACAAAGCACTCGTTGAGTGACAGGTTGTGGCGAATGCTGTTCTGCCAGCCCGGCCGGTTGTGGCGGTAGAAGGCGAATCGGCCCATGATGTAGCGGTAGATGCCACTGAGCGTGGCCCGCTGTCCCGGGGAGCTCTGGATGGCCATGGCGATCAGGGCTATGTAGCTGTAGGGGGGCTTGGTTGGCTCAGATGCAGGGGCCAAGGGCCCTGATGGGGGCTGCTGTTGCATGCTGGCCGGGCTGGCCGGGCTGGCCGGGCTGGCCGGTCTGGCGGCTGCCGGAACCACGGGAGCCAGGCACGGCGTCCAGGGCTGGTGTCCGGCACAGCCTGCCCAGGCTGGTTAAAAGGCCCACTGGCCCAGCCTCCCTGCCTGGAAAGGCAAAAAGGGGTGGGCCCGCCAGGCTGCCCTCCCTTCCTCCTTCGCCCCCCTCCTCCAAGGCCCAAGAGGGGCGGGCAGGAGAGGCCAGGATTGGGAAGTTTTGAGCAGCTGCCAGGGGTAAGGAGTTGGGAGAGAAGAGACCCTCAGCCCACATGTGCTGGGTGGTGGGTGGCTGGGGAGGGATAGGATGTGAAACTGGGGACAACAGAGACAGAAGCAAAAAAAAAAAAAAGAGGCAGAGATGTAAAGAGACAGAGATAGTGGGAAAAAAAAGACAGAGACAGAGAGAAAGGAAGGTAGAGACATAACTAGAGACAGGAACACAGAGAGAGAGATAGAGGCAGAGACATTAAGAGAGACAAAGATAAGAGAAAACACACACACACACACGCATCCATGTAGTTATACAGAAAAAGAATCATTAACATAGAGAAATAAAGAAATCTACCGAGATAGGAAAAGGTAGATACACAGAGAGACACAAGTACAGACACAAGAGAGGGAGGGGCAGAGAGACAGTCTTCTCTGATGAGAGACAGGAGAAGTAGAACCTAAGTACAGAACCAGAGAACTGGGAGTCTCCATGAGAAAAGCCACCAAGTGCCTCTCAAGTCCCCACTTCCAGTTTCCCTTTTCTCCTCTCCTCCTCCTCCTCCCAGGCCTGTGGTCTACTTCACCACAGTGCAGGTCCTTGAGGTCACACTGTTACCTGCCTTGCTCTCACTGGGGTGTCTGTGGGATGGGGCGGCACCCAGGCTGGTGATGAGAGTCAGCCAAACCTGGTCTGCTGAGTCCTGGCGCCCTCTAGTGACTGATGTGAGGAAAACAACTATTGGGCAGAGACATCGCCCCTCCCAAGAGGTATATCGAGCCAAGTCCCTGACCCTGGCTGAGACTCAGTTTCCCATCTCTAAAAGCGAAACTGGTGACTCTCCATTCGTCTGAGCTGTGGCGAGGAGGCAACAGGCTCCCTTACATGGAATCCACAACCCTCTGAGAACCTAGCATAGAGGAGGACATGGTTGAGGGCTATCGCTCTGAACTGAGGCCTCCCGCCAGCTGCGGCCTTGGGCTGGGGGTACAGCAAAACCCAGGACAGACACTCAGGCTTTCTGAAGGTCGTGGCTGCCTCCTCCATGTTCATCCAACCACAAGAAACCAAGTCAGAGGGCACGAGCTGTGTGCCACTCTCCACACTGGGTCCATTCGCCTCCTTTCACATTTACTTCTCAGGCCACCACTGTTCCAGAGACCTTCATAGCTTCTTTGGGTAGATGAGGAATCTGAGGCTCAGAGAAGTTAAGTGACTTACTTAAGGTCACACAGCTAGTGAGCGAAAAACCTAGGATTTCAACCCAGGATTCTGTAACTCCTTAACCTCATGCTTCCTGCGAGGGGCAAGAATAGAACAGCCACTGGGGCCCCCCTGGAAAACAGGCTGTGAATCCCAAGAAAGTAGAGATCATGCTGTTTTGTTCTATCTCCAGTGCCCAGCCTTAGCCTGCAGACAGGTGCTCAATCAACATGTTGAATGAATTATAAAAATAGTGATCTGATTGACTTCTGTCTTTTCCTGAATCAGTTTCCCCCCATAAAAGTAGCATATTAATGTATCAGTAAAAGAGATTTATTATGTTGCCATTTGTAAAAGGAGTCCTAAAAAGTCAGAAATCAGAAAAGGGAAAATGGTCTGATGTCTGGGGCAGAAAACAGCGACTTACTGACAAAGCAGGGTTGGCTGCCTTCCTGGCTGAGGGGCTCCCTGCAATTCTCAAGAATTTCCTACAACTTCCAGTTTGCAAAGTTTGAAGGGGCTTGGGGAGGGGCTGGACTCCTGCTCCCCATTTTGGCTTCTGCCTTAGGGCTCTGTTTGGGGGTCTGCCTCAGTTTCTCCAAAGAAAGTATCTCATGGTGCTGGTGGCTCAGTGGTCAGCATCCAAAGTCCCAGATTCAGGCGAAGTCCTCTGTTTGGGGATCTCCTCTGCCCACACACACCCAGAAAGAAGAGAGATGGGGCACTTGCTGTCCCTAGTGGCAGGTAGGAGGAAAGGTCTGGAAACTCAGAGCCCCTTGAGGTCCCACTCTAAACAACCCTGAGGATCTAATTATTAGTAAACTCGGCTTTAAGAAAAGCTTATAATGGATAAATCACAGGTAAGGTCTGTTTTAGATAAACCTCTATAGGAATGCTGGGCTCTCAATAAACAGGTGAAGTCTTGTTTCTTCTGCCCTAATTTCTGTTTCAGGAATCTTAAGGTCGAGTTCAGTTTCCATCTGACACCCCAGGCCCAGCTGTGGACCCATCAACCTATGTGTTCCAGGGCTACATCTCCTCAGCTCAGAGGCTGAAGGCCACGATCAGCTTCCCCCATCCCAACCCACATGGGCGGTGGGTGGGCAGAGAACCCAAGTCCACTGGCTCAGTTTGTGCAGGGCTGGGGTGGACCCACATCCTGGGGTGGGCCCACACCCTTCTTTCTGGGCTGCCTTTAGAGGGTACAGGAGGCGGAAATGGCTTCTTAGGGCTGGCTTAGCTGTGTCATCAAGCGAGCGATGCCATCAGAGATTTGCGGACTAGGGGCCAGTCGCCAGAGCACTGTGGTTGTGGTGCTTCGAGTGTAGCAGGAGCTCTCGCGCAAAGACTGGCTCCACCTGTGGGAGGCAGAAGGTGGGGCAAGGAGATAGCTTTCTTCCTTACCCATCCCCTGTGTTCTCGTGGGAAGTCACAGCCCTAGTGACAGCCCCCTCCTCACAGGGATTGTACATGCGGGGTCATACAGACCAGAGGGTCAGAGAGCAGGTCAGGGGTAGAGCTGGGACTAGAGGGAGCAGTGAGGGGCTGTAAGGAGGAGACCGAAGGGTGTGCTTCTCCACTAGAGTGGGGAGGTGACTCACGTGGGCCATGACGAGCCGCTCCTGGGGCTGGTCCGCGGGGCCTGGGTACTCCTCGCCAAAGCACAGACGAATCTGGTACTCCGGCTCCGGGCGACCATCCTGCAGATGGGCCTGCAATTCTACGGGCATTGAGGCTGTGGGGGCTGGGCCAAGATGAGGCATCCCACCTGGTGCCCCTAGCCCATGCCCACGTCCTGTAAGCCCACATCTCCTTTCTGAATGCCCATGCCCTATGCCACTTCCACATCCTTATGCCTGTCTCATCTCCCGCATCCGTGTCTGCTTCCAGCGCTCATGCCCATGCCTTGTGCCCTGATGCTCACTGCCACACCTTTATGCCCACCCATGCCCACTGCCACTCACCTAGGCCTACCTCGTGCCCAGTGCCCCTGATGTGCACCCTATGCTTAGTGCCCTGTGACAACACATATGCCCAAGTCCCATGCATGTGCCCCACACCCGTGCCCCACAGCCAATGCCCCAAGCATGTTCCTCGCCTATACCTCCCATCTGTCCATGTCAGTATCTGTGCCCATCCCTCTTGAGGCCCGTATTTGTTCCCACTCCTGGTACTTCTGTGCCATGTCCTTTGTTTCGATGTCCACGCCATGTCCAGCATCCTCAAGCCCATTCCCCTGCTCCCACAGCTCGTGTGCCCTGTCTTCTCTGCTCACGTCCCTTTGCCCACCCTTGTGTCCAGCCACTCTGGCCGGCGCCACCAGCAGTCCCACCTTCACACTCTTACCTGAGAGGAAGCGGCGCGTGTCGAGCAGCTGGCAGGTGCGCTCGCGCTCCAGTTTGTTGGGCTGCTCGCGGTGCGGGGCAAGCGGGCCGCGCCAGTACACGCGGCCCTGGCACAGGCGCTTGGCGAATACGCCCTCGGGCGCCACCCACAGCAGCACGCCGCGCTCCAGGTGCGGCAGCAGGCGCTGCAGCACGCGGGCACCGGGTGGCGGCTCCGGGAAAGGAACCTGCGCGACGCGCGGTGGCAGCCCCAGCAGGCGCTCCGCGGCGGAGGCAATGGCTGCCCGGGGGCTCAGTCGGCAACCCTCCGCCGCGCGCGCGGTGGCTTCGCGCACCAGCTCCGTGCCATAGAACAGTCGCACGTGCAGCCAGCAGTCTGAGGAAAGGGGAGAGAAGGCGCACGCCAGGCCTTGGTGGCGCCAGTTCCCGCCCCCCATGCCCACCAATAACAGAACCAGGGACCCTGAGGTCCTCCCAGCCCCCTCCTCAGGAGATTTTGGAGGTTCCTCCCGATAAGTGATAATAACTTTAGTGGTGGTGGTAAACAATCGCAGCTTCCAGGATAAAAGAACTGATAGTTGAGCATCAAATATTAGGGTCTGGGGCCATCTGTACAATAGGGGCACCACACTGAGACCCTCCAGCCCCAACTTCTGGGATTTTGGAAGCTTCCTGCCAGCAAATATTTTAATGCTGGTGGAAATAACAACAGCAACAAAACAGCAGCCTCCCATGTGAGGAGCCAGCAGTGTGCTCAAGTGGTTAAAGCTGTGGGCTTTGCAGACAGGCCCTCGGATTCTAATCTCTCGCTGCCACTTAGGAGCTGTGACCTGTTATTAACTTTCCCTGGTTACTAGCTTCGGGACTTTGGGGAAGGTTCTTAACCTCTGTGTCTGGTTTCTGCATCTGTAAAATGGAAGTGATGGCAGGATCTATCACTCGGGACTGTGGAGGGAGTTTAGAAGAATGCCTGGAATAAACTAAGCCCTCAACGAAAGCCAGCTGTTGTTATTGGGAGTCTGGGCTGGGTGCTTTGGGTGGGAGACAGAAGTTAGCTGGCTCCAACCCTGGGCCTTCCCCATTCCACACAGTGGTCAGAGGGTGAAGACTTCAGACTCCTTACCTGGGTTGCTGAAGTCCTCAGAAGGCAAAGGGCTCCAGGGTTGTATGGGGTCCTGTGCCTGGTACCCTGGGGAAGGAGGGGAAGCAGTCAGCTACCACCTCACCCTGGGTCCCTTGACCCCTAGATCAAGGCCCTGGGGGAGGCCAGGGAGGAGGCAGGAGTGGGTGAGCAGACCCAGCACTTACTGTGGTCAGCCAAAGGGCCCGGGAGCAGGGCAGCCAGTGGCAGCGAGCCCTGCTGGGCCAGCCTGAGAGGCTGCTCCTTGTCTTTATCCTCTGTGGCTAATGTGGAGCCAGCCTGTGCATCAGGAGAGAGGGTTGTGAGGGTGGGAGAGGTGTTCCTAGACTGTCTGCCCTAGGGTGGAGGGGCCTCTGGGCAGGCTGAAGGCCAGCTGGGATTGACAGGGACTTTGAGGTTTCAGAGATCAAGACCCTTCTCCCTATAGAGGTAAAGAGAGTCGATAGGGTTGTTGGAGGTGATGGGGCCAGAGACGAAGTGCACTGTGATAGGGGGGAAAGTGCGAGGAATGAATGAGGAGATGGGGGGCCGGGAGTGATAGAGGGAGGGGGAGCGATGGAGTGGATGCTGATCGGGCCACTAGGGATGGTGGAATGGACCAGACTAATGGGGGGATGGGGCAAGAGCAATGAACCACTGATGATGGGGGACAGGTGATGCGGTGGAGAAGACAGGGGTGATACAGACAGTGATGGAGATGGTGCTGCTGGCAACAGTAAGCGAAAGGTGAAGAAGGTGAAGGGAATACAGCGGTAGAACTGGATCTCATGGGGTGACTGGGGACAGAGTGATGGACCCCATGAGGGTGGGGGCAGGGTTGATGCAGAGCGATGGAGCTGACAACGATGGAGGAGATGGGAACAGTGAGGGAGCCAGAGATGATGGAGACAAAGTGAAGAGAATGATGGAACTGAAACCGATGGCAGAGATGAAGTAGAGCTGATAGGACAGGTAGGGATGGAGGGGATGAGAAGATGTATTGGAGACCACAGAGGGCGTGGTTTGGGTAAGAGGTGACTGACCTGGCAAGGCTGCAAAGGGCCGGAAATACACTGACCTGGGCCGTCCTGCGGGCTGGCTCCGTCACTTCTCTAGGGGGCTCCTGCTGGCTCTGGAGAATGCCCTTCTCTTCAGAGGAAGAACAAGGCCTGGTGACTGGGTGGAGTAAGAGATAGCCTGTTGTTTCCTGGGCCCCAAGGGGCACGCCCTCAGCTGAGACGGCCCCAGACAGGAGCACACTAGCTCACTGCATGATCTAAGGCAAGACCCACCTCTCTCTGGGCCTGTTTTCTCCTTTTCAAATGGGAATATTAACTGCATGGTCTAAGGGTCCTTCTGTGTTTGTTTATCTGCCCATGAGTTTAAGCTCAATAAGTCAACCATTTCCCATTTTACAGATGTGCAAAGTGAGGTCCTTATTGCCCAGAGAACCGTCCTTGGCCATTACCTCCAGGGGCAGGATGATACCTGGGCCATGGGCACGGTCGGACACAATCCGGTAGACCTTGTAGGGGTTGGAGATGTCCAGCTGGCTGCGCTCACGCACCTCACTGAAGTCGGCACTCTTGTTGAGAGCACAGCGAAGCCGAGTCTTCCAAGTGGAGGGGTCCTCCTTGTCAGTGCCCTCTAGGTGCTTGCCCTTGTATATGGCCCAGGCCTAGGGATGAGCAAGGGAACTTGGGGAGGAGTAGCCTGGGGTGGGGGGCTGGAGTTACGCAAAAGGATGAGGGCCTGCCTTGCCTCCAACCCTTCTCTACCTCCCTCTGACCCTCTGTCCCTCTGCTTCTCCATCCCTTCCTCTCTTCTCCCTCCTTCCCTTCACCTGACAAATATTTTTATTGGGTAGGCCGAAAAGTTTGTTTAGTTTTTTCCATACAATGACTCTGGTAGTTTTTTCCATACAATAACTTCATTTGAAACAATTTTGTTAGATTGCATTGTGACAGCTGTCATATCAGTGTGCATTAAAAATACTTATCAAAATGAGTGAATTTTTGTGCAGTCATTTTAATATTGAAGATAGAAGAAAATATGCAACATTTTTGGCATATTATGCTTTATTACTTCAAGAGAGGTAAAAATGCAACTGAAATGCAAAAAAAAATTTGTGCAGTGTATAAAAAAGATGTTGTGACTGATCAGATGTGTCAAAAGTGGTTTGCAAAGTTTCTTGGTACTATTGACATTTTTGCCAAATAATTCTTTGTTGTGGGGTTGTCTTATGCATTGGAAGATGTTTAGTAGCATCCCTGGACTTTACCCACTATGAGCCAATAGCATGAGATAGCTGGCATACTCAGAATATCCAAATCAATAAAGTTATTGGTGAAAATGAAAAATGTGGCTTTTATTTCACAGAAAAAACTAAATGGAGTTTTTGGCCAACTCAATATTCCCTGTGCTCCTACTATGTGCCAGACTCAAGTTAGTCACTGACTGGAGAACAAGACAGACATTGTCCCTGCTCTCAAGGAATCAACTCTAATGGGGAAAGACAGCTGCAGACAGCTCAGTGGAAATAGCTGTATTCCAAATTATGGATTGTGATAAGTAAAAAATAAATAGGATGATGGGATATAAAATAATGGTGGTGACTTTTTACCTGGAGAACCATAAAACTAAATCCTTACCTATTGCCATATACAAAAAATGGACTCCAGATGTTTAAAAAACCAAAAGCAAGAGGTAAAACTGTGAAATTAATAGAAGATAATGTAGGAGAAAATATTCTAGTGGCAGAGAATATTTCGAAACAAAACTTCAAAGGCATGAACTATAAGGCAAAAAAATTTACAATGTCTGAAAGCAGCAAGAGGCTAAGATCTAGAACATACTTCTGCAAATCAACAAGAAACAGAACATCCTCTCAATAAAACATTCTTACCAAAGGACAAGAATGAGTGGTTTACAGAAAAGGAAACCATAAGCCCATGAGCATATGAGTCCTTAAATTCATTAGGCCTTGGCTGGTGCAACTCAGTGGGTTGAGCACTGGCCTACAAACTGAAAGGTTGCTGGTTTGATTCTTGGTCAGGGCACATTTCTGGGTTGCAGGTCAGGTCCCCAGTTGGTGACATGCAAGAGGCAACCAGTCGATATATCCCTCACATTGATATTTCCATCCCTCCCTTCCCCTCTCTCTAAAATTAAGTAAATCAAGTCTTTTTTAAAAATTAAAAATTTCATTAGTGTCAGAGAAATGCAAATAAACACAGAGATCGCACTTGTAAACTGACAATCTAGCCGCTGGATAACGCCAGGCGCTGGTTGGGGGGTGGGCACTGTTCGTAGCTGGGGGATGGGTGCAGAGCTTCTGGATGGTCATCGGGCAAGCCTAGTTAATAAGTATAAACATACCCTGTGAATAGAAATTCCGATTCAAAAGGAATTCTCACAGAGGCTCTCGAGGGGAGCAGGGCAAGGGCATCTGCTGCAGCATTACTCGTGGCGCTGGAAGACAAACCGGTGTCCACCCCTGGGAAAGTGAGTGGGGGGGGTGTGTGTGTGATGAATGTCCACTATAGAGTCTAAGCATCTAGAAGCATCTAGGAGCAACACGTTAAGTGTACAGAGAACAAAAATAGATATCCAAAATATGATCATGAGTGATAAACCACAGAACGAGATCACCAACACAATATGACCTCTATAAGTTAAGAATACACACAAAACAGCAATGCTCACTTTGCAATAAAGCATACACACTCAAAATAGTCATTAAACATATTAGAATGACTTGTGGTAAAGGGACTAAATAAACAAATATGAGCGGCCACTTTAGAGAGGGTGATCAGAAATGGCCTCTTGGAGGAAGTGGCATTTGAGTGAAACCTGAATGAAAAGAACACTGACAAAGACCTGGGGGAAGGGTGTGCTAGGTAGAAGGAATAGCAAGTGCAAAGGTCCTGAGGTGGGAAGAGATTAATAGATTCAAGGAAGGCCAGTAGTCAAAGGAGAGGTATTACTTGCGTCGATTACTTTTAGGGCTGGGAGTTGGAGTTTAACCAATGAATCACACATTCAGTCATTGTCCTCAGAGATTCCAGACCTAGTGGGAAGCATGGGCACCAAAGCAGAGTCACATTCCTATGTTTGTGCCACTTGCCAGTGGTGAGACCTTAAGGCTTGATTTTGTTGTCTCTGAACAGTACCAGTGATTCCTAAACTCACATGATTGTGGCGGGTGTAAGATGAGCGGGCTACGTGAAGTGTTTAGTATGTATTCACTATATTAAGGGCACTCTCACTCAGCGGTAACCTGGTCGCAGGGTAAAGGGTGCTATTATCATAATGAGAGAAGGATCTTTTTTGTGTTCACTGCTGTGTCCCCAATCACTTAGAGTGGTACCTGGCACACAAGAGATAGTCACTGGGTATCTATGAAACAAATGGAGCTGGGCCTTGAAGGGTGAGTAGAAGTTGCCAGGTGGAGTGATATTTCTGGCAGGGGGACAGCTTGAGCAAAGGCCTGGAGGTGCAGAAGGGCACGGGGCATTCAGCGAACAGTGAGCCTAGTGTTGCTGGAGCTGGGTATGTGTGTCTGAGGGTACATGGACAGTAGATTCTCATTATCTGTGGTAGTTATGTTCTATAAAATCTACACAAACAGCGAATTAGTGAGTACTGAACCATGGCTCCTAGGGAAAATACAGAGCTAGGTTTCTACAATCTCTGTTTACAACATTTCCATCACCTGATCAATACATAACTTGGTTTTATGTATATTTCCCCAGGATACCTTATTTGATGTAAACTATTGATTCGTTAACATTGAACTCATGGCCAAAAAAACTGTAACTGACACCTGACCAAAGCTTATCCGACACACATACGGAGGCGAGGCAAAAGTAGATTCCCAGTTGTAAGTATACGGAACACAGTTTATTCTTGTATCATTATTTATTAACCATTGTATTATTTTCCGCCCAAACAACTGTAAACCTACTTTTGACCACCCTGCATTTTCTCCATCAGGCACATCACAGGCTTCTTGTGCACAGGGACCCTAGGCAGCACTTCAGCACTATGTAGGCTTGGGGCCATTTTAAATTGTCAAATCACCAACAAAAAGCACAAAAGTATTTAAAATGTGGCACTAAAAAGACTGAAAAAAGGACATATGTTTACAGCCTGAGAGCGGAAACAAGAAGGCAGAGCGTCCCCTGTCCAATCTCAGCTGGGAATGTGCACATCCAGTGACTCAGACCGTTCACCCTCTGCACGCGTCTGTGAATGGCCCCCACAGTGCCCCGGTATTGATTTTAGGATTATGGATTTCAGTGAGTAAATGAATTTGCAAATAAGGAATCCACAAATAAGGAGGATGAACTAACTATGTGCAGGGGGGTAAGGGGAAGAGGAATTAAGGAAGAAGAAACAGGTTGAAGCTGGATCACGACTGTCCTCCAAGGCCAAGCTTTACCCCCTGGGTTTGGAAGGTGTGGAGTCAGGGAGTCATGTGTGCGTCCAGGGTGGGCCGGGGCGCGCTCAAAGCAGCCAGACGGATGTGGACAACCAGCCCACAGAATCTCCGTTCTCTGAACAGCACATGAGTTTTAAAGGACAGGCCACGCATTTATTCAATACTTACTGAGCACCTACTGCGTGCTAAACACCATGCTTGGTGTCACCACCTCAAGCAGCTGAAGAAGACAAACACACAAGGCACTTAGAATTCACAGGGACAGTTGTTTCAGTGGGGGAAGCAGAACGAATAAGGGATGAATTGGAAGAAGCACTGAGTTGGAACTTAATGCATTAAATGAATGTATCAGGGAGGACTCTCCTGAGAAAGAAACGTTTAAGCTGAGCGTGATGACAGTTGGCCAGGTGAACGTGAAGAGGGCAGGGTGTTCCAGGCAGAGGGAAGACTACGTGCAAAGGTCCCATGATGAGAGAGCCATGAAGCATTTAGAAACTGAAAGAAACTGTCAGGCTGGGTCTAAAGTTGGGGAGGGGAGGGAGTAGAGAGAGATGAGGCCAGGCAGGAGCAGTTCCTGCGGGGCTTTGAGGCCCTGATAAGTAGCTGGGACTTTATCACAAGATCACTGAGGAGCCCTGAAAGGATTCTGAGCAGGGGAGTAGCAAGGCAAGATTTACACTTCGAAAGAGCCCTTTGGAAGACTGGGGGGAGAGCTGAGAGACAGGTGGAAGAGGGAGTTCAGGGGGGTCACAGCGGGTGTCCTGGTGAAAGATTGTCAAATGAGTCCAAGTAGATGGACCGAAGAGGAGCTCTGTGGGAAGGGCCAGCAGGCCTTGGTCATAGAGTTGAATGAGATCGGAAGAGAGGGGAGCAGCCAGGGCTCGGGGGCCTGGCTCTGGGGTCTGGGTGGCGACGGTGCAACATTCCATTTTGGGAAACAGATGCTTGTAGGGGAGAGCTGCTGAGGGTGGTGTTCAAGACATGCTGAGCTTGAGAGGTCTGGGGACTGAGAGACCAGCAGGCTTGGGGCTCCAGTGCTGAGGCTGTGGGAGGGGAGAGTGGGGCATGGAAAGGGAAGTCCAGGAGTGGATGCTGAGAGCCCCAAAATAGGAGGAGAGGGGTCGCAGGCTGAGAGGCAGGGGCCGCGAAGCTAGGAGGAAAATGGAGGACAGGGTGAGGAGTGAGGTGGGAGGCAGAGATTCTGGAAACCAGCGGAGTGTGTTTCAAGGAGGGAGGGTGGGAGCTGATGACCAGGAGACTCTGTGCCGGGGAGGCCAGAGGATCCGGAGCTGGAGACACCGACATGTTTGGGGAGGCCTGACATGTGGTTGGTTGGTTGTTGGTGCCTTATTGCTTACAGGAGGGACTCTGGAGTTTAAAATGTGATGGGCAGAAGCCAGTTTGGAGGAAGTTAATGATGACTGAAGAAAGGGAGGGCATCCCTGGAAGGGCAGGTCCCTGAGAAGGGCTGGTATTGGGAAGCACAGAAAATGTCCCCAGGCTGCTAGGTTGAGCGTTTGGGGGTGGAAAGTTGAGGGAGTTCTCATCAATGGCGTCTAATTTCGCCCCACGGAGAGGGAGGAGAGGCCCCCTGCGAGGTGGGGACGATACCGGTCGTGCTGTGCAATCATTCGGATCTAAGAGGGTGTCTGATGGTCTCCCATTTACGGAGAACCCTAGAGACAACTGAGGCTAAGGGCCAAGCAAGTGGCCCAAGGTCACCCAACGCATCGATCGGTCTGTGCTCTGGGCGCTGGGGCTGTGCTCATCCAGAGCCCTCCCGGGCCTGGCCGGTGTCACCCGGCCCCTGCCCCCTTACCCTGAAGAGCGCCGCGTCCTGCTGCGCGTGGTAGCCCTGCTTGGCTGCGTGCTTCCAGGGGATGCGGAACAGAGTCCTGCTCTCGTCCTCCCAGCGCAACCCCGCGTAGCGCCCGCTCTCGATCTGCGCCACCAGCCAGTCCCGGAGGCGCAGGGGACCCCTGGCCTCCGCCACTGGCCTCCTGTCATCCGGGACTTTCCCTTCCTCCCTCCGCCAGGGGTCGCCGGCCATCGGGGACGTAGTGCTCCAGGAGCCAGGTCTGGGGCGCGCAGTCAATTGGACCCCAGCGCAACAGGCGATCGCGGGCCCACCTGTGTGGCGCGTGGAGGCGGCGAAAGCGAAAGTCTGGCCGGGCAGGTTTCACTTTCCGTTCTGTACTATCTCCCGGGAGGCCCCTTCCTTTCGCCCCTCCCTGTAGGGCGTCGGGCTTCTTGCAGGGGTCAGCTAGAGTTGCCACGGGCCACCAAAACCCATTCACTGAAGGGTAAGGCGTGGTACAGCCGGGACTCTGCCCGTCCCCAGAGGCGGCGGTGGGGCGACAGGTACGCGGAGGCGTCCGTTGCCCCACCCCTGCACCTGTTTTCTGCTTTTCCCAAACCGGCCAGAAACGTGTCAGTTCCGTTTCAGAACCTGAACTCTAGAGGCTGAAAAGGTGCAGTGCTTCTCAGAGTAAGTCCCACGAGAATTGGGAGCCCTTCATTCCACACTTGAGAATCAGATATTAACAAGTTCCCTATGCGATTCTGATCCAGCTGGTCTATGGGCCATACTTGGAGAACTATTACCTTAAACCTTGGGAGCCCCCATTTACTGGTGCTCACCACAGTGCTGGGCGGCTAGTGCCTTTCCTACAGGGCCTGGATTGGTTCTCAAGACAGCATGAGAGATGAGTAGAATTACCTATTTTACTGTTAAGAAGACTGAAGCTCGGCGAGGTTAAAGCCCTGTAGAAAGGTCAAAGGCCTAATAGGTGGGGAAGCCAGGACCCAAACCTGTGTCTCTCTGTCCCAAGAGCCCAGGAGCCTACACTGTGGCCCGCGGTGCCTCCCAAAAGCTACACCTGGAGTTTATGGATTCCTGGTGCGGACTGTGATTCCCCTGAAAGTGTACGCAAATTTTTTCATGTCTATGCATTTTTCTAGGGTTTGTATCTTTCATTAAACTGTCACATGGGGTTTGTGATCTGAAGGAGGTCAAGCAGCTCAGACTGCTCCACAACTTGCTGTGTACACGGGAAACGGAGGCTCCAAGAGAGAAACCACCCACTTTGCAGCAGGTGCAGAGCTGGGCGCCCGGCCGGCATCGACCAGAGCCTGGTAGCACTGTTCCTAATGCACACTTGTCAGAGAGGCCTCCATGCTCCCTACGCTCTGTCCCCCTATTCTAAGCAGCCACCCAGTTCTGACACTTCTGTCATAGCCATGATTCAAACTCAGGTCTGCAGGGCTCCCATGGGGCACAAAGCATTTCATATGATTAAATACAAAAGTATTTAATACAAAACAATTGCATCAAAGCAGAGGTCTTTGCTGTGTCAGACAAGCCCTCATTTTCCTAAGGGGCAGAATAGTAGTAATTCAGAGGGTGGGGTCCATAGCCAGACCTCCTGGATTCAAATCACGGCCGCACAGCTTGCTGTCTGGTGACTTTGGGCACCACTCTTAGTTGCCTCACCTGTTAAATAGCGACTCCTACTTCACAGGGTTGCTTGAGGATTAACTAGGATGCAGGTAATAGGTTTAGCACATCACCTGGCCCATAGCAAGCGCTCCATA
This sequence comes from Pteronotus mesoamericanus, assembly GCF_021234165.1. Lineage (NCBI taxonomy): Eukaryota > Metazoa > Chordata > Mammalia > Chiroptera > Mormoopidae > Pteronotus > Pteronotus mesoamericanus. Next base: position 20,282,227 of record NW_026555105.1, on the reverse strand, counting down.
AATGAGTGGTATTATTGTTGTTGTTGAATCAGAGTGTGGTGAGAGTAATGAGGGAAGCAGGTGGAGCATCAGAAAGGACCTGGAACATCAGATCGAAGTGCTTTGTTTTGTCCTGTTGATGACGGGGGTCATGGAGGCTTTTAACCGGTAAAAATAGAATGGCATTTTAAATCCATTGGGTGGCGACTCCACTAACTAGCCGGGACCACCACGGGCTCCCTGTGCTCTGAGGAGTCCAGCCATGTTGTTTCACACAGCGTCCTACCTCAGGATCTTTTTACTTGCTATCATCTCTACCTAGACTCTTCCCCAGATAGCGTAACAGTTTGCTCCCTCACTCCCTGACTTATTTTTACTTTTGTTTATCTGACTCTCTGGTGTCTTTCCCACTAGAACATGAGCAACACAAGGGCAAAGGTTTGGCTCACTGCTGTATTCCCACTGCCCAGCACAGTACCTAGCACACGGCAGATACTCAATGGACATTTGTTGAATGAATGCGGGGTAGGAGGTTGGGCAGCAGGAAAAGGTAATTTGATCAATCCTTCCAACTCCAGAGCTGGAATCTGCGTCTCCCCCACAGCCCTGAACACAGTGCTTGGTGCATAATAAGAGCCCCATGCAGGTGGCTATATTAGCACAGCTATTTCAGACCCCTCACAACTCTGGGTTAATTTTAGTTTAGGAAAAGTCAGCTCCAGTGACGTCTGTTTATCCTGGAAGTCTGCTTCGTGCTTTACTGGACTGCCTGGCCTTTAAACTCTAGGTGGGAGGGGTCATTCCCACTGGCTGGGGATGGATCCTCCTCTCCAGTGTCCTCCAAGACCAGAAGAAGCTGCTTCTTAACAACCATCACACCATGCAAACAGCCTAGGTTCAAACCCAGCCTCCCCTTACTCCAGCTGTGTGGCCTTGGGCAAGCTGCCTGCCCGGGATTAAGTGAACTTGGATATGTAATAGGTCAGGCATGAGAGAGGCATTTACCAGCTAGTATTTTTAAGTAGGGAAGGGGAGGGAGTTGGAGAGGAGGAGGGGGGTCCAGGAGGAGAGGAGCTCAGAGAGGGGAAGGGGATTCAGAGAGGAGGCCAGTAGACCCCCCTACTCAGGAGACCAGGGCCTGGGGAGATATGGGGAGGGGACAAGGAGTGTCAGAGAAGTATTCAGAGTTCAGGCCCGAGGGATGCAGTTTAGTGGGGGTGGCAGGCTCCTCAGGCCCCCGGGATGCACAACTCCTCCCATCCCTGTTTCCGGCAGGCTCCTGGCCCCTGGCAGAGTCCTGCTGTACCACCTTTGCTCACAGACTCAGGAGGCAGACAGGCAGCTTCTGTGTCTCTTTAATATCCTCCAGGCCCGTCTAACCCCCATCCACCAACCCACTTCCATTCCCGCCGCCTTTAAGAGGGGTGGCCTGGGTGCCCCCTCCCCCAGCCCAAGGACTAAGGCACCAGATGGCTGCAGCAGCCTGGCCCAGACACAGAGACGCACAGACAGAGGACACACTACTGCAGACAAGCAGGGCGGGCAGAGGCGGCAAGGGCAGGGATCAGGCCACTGCGGGGCTCCCACAGGCTCTAGGCCCTCCTGAAGGCCGTGGGAGGCCCAGTCGGCCCCCGGCAGGGGACCAGTTGGGAGGAAAAGGGGCGGGATCCTCACTTGCCACCTTTGCGGGACAGACACCGCGGGAGGCAAGAGAAAGTCTGCTTGACGCGCGCCAGCAGCGGCAGCGGCCGGTGGGTTTCCCGGGGCGTCCGCGGCACCAGGCGCTGCAGGGTTCCCTCGGAGGCTGAGGACTGCGGCGCGGGGGAGGCGGCCGAGGTCGCAGAGCCCTGCCGGCAGCGCTTGCACAGGGGCAGCAGCGCGCGCACCTCCTCCTCGTCGCGGAACGGGCTCTCTCCGAAGCGCTCCTCCAGCTGCCGGCGAAGCTGGGGTGGGGACGTAGGGGTTCGGGCATCGGTGCCAAGCCGCCGGCCCCGTCCCCTCCCTAATCCTCAGAGCTTCCGCCCTTCTGCGAGCTTTCCTCACCTCTCTACGCCCCTCCCCTTCCCCAACATCCTCTTAGCCTCTAAGTTTCCATCGCACTCACTGAGCCGCCCCCCACCCCCACCCCACCATAGGTCCCTTTCCTTTCCCTGAACCCACTCTCCTTTTGACACTCTATCTTCCAAACCTGCTGAAGCGACCCTCCTGCCTGCACAGTGGGGACCATATTAACCCTTTCCCCCTGTCAAGCAACTCGGCTCGCACAGGGCTTCCCGCCTGCCTCTTCCTAAAGCCTTGCAGATAAGCTCCTGGGTACCAGCCGGCCACTTAATGAGAGCGCTTGTTGCTTCTCTCTGTCTCCCATCCCGTTTGGGGGAGGCCTCAGTGTCCTGACATCTCCATATGCCGTCTGCCCAGTGGGTATAGGAGAAAAAATTGCTTTGGCCTCATCAAGGATGCAGGAGTGGACTGGGAGGTGGACATTTCTCTCCCAAGGGGCTAAATGCTCAAATGCCTTCAGGTTCCAGGCAGGTAGAGCAGGCAGTTCTGGGACCTGATCTAACTGAAGGGTCCACAGTCTGGCCCAAAGGTGTTCAAATTCTAAATTAAAAAAGTAAAGAAATCACTTTGCTATCCAAACAAAATACACCTACGGGCTAGATCAGCTCAAGGGCCATGAGTGTGAGACCTCAGAAGAATATTCTGTCAGGTCTGAAGTACAAGCTAAATTCTTTCCAATGTGTGCTCACCTCACGTGAGGAAAGAAAAACCTCCCACCCTGCCCCTGCCCCTGCCCCTGCCCCTGCCCCAGCCCCTACCTTCCGGGAACTGCCCCAGCCAAACTCTTCAAGCTGCTGCCTAAAGCCTGGGTTGGGGTTGGCAATGGGCCGGGTGGACTTGATGGCTTCAAGCACTTCCCGCCAGCCTAGTCCCGTCACAGTCATCACATAGGCTGTCACAATCGTGGTGCTTCGGGAGATGCCTGCAAAGCTGGGACCACCCCGCCCCCAAGCTCCAGATGAGGCCCAGTCTCCTCCGTGCCCCCCATCCCCACTTGAGCTCTCCCGCCCTTGTCCCTGAGCCCAACCACAGGGAGCCTGCAAGGACCTGTCTTCGCACCTCCAGGCTCTCACCCTTTCTGTTCCCTCTGCCTGGAGGATCCCCCAGGCATTCCCTCTCATTAAAGACCCGAGTGAAACACCACTTAATTCATTCAACCAACAAACATGTCCTGATCATCTGTTATTTCTCAGCTACTGGGGGTATAGTGGGAAGTAAAACAGAGATGGTCTCTGGGCTAGGACAATCTAATGGGGGGCTGGGGAGGACGAGGGAAGGTGTTCCCAAGGAAGTGACATGAAGCTGGGTCTTGAAAGAGGGGTAAGCATTAATAAAGAATGCTCTGGGCAGCGTGTAAGAGACCACGTTGTGGGAACCTGGTGCATTTGGGGAGGAGAAGGAGGGAGACGGTGAGGGACAAGGCTGGCGCTGCTCCTGTGGCGGGCGTCCTGCACTGGGGAGGTGCTCAGTGAGAAGTTACAAAATCAGTGACATCTACTGGGCCAGGGGCTCTGGGAACACGCAGGGTCCTGTCTCCCAGCCTGGGGTTCCCTACTGCCTTGCACTGTCGCCTCAAAGGCTTGGAGGGGAGGAGAGGGAGCTAGAACTGCAGGAGGGTGTTTGGCTGCCTGCATGACTTCCCTTGTCCCTCCCAATAGCCCGTCATGTCAGCATTCTTCTCCCTGTTTTACAGGTGAGGAAACTGAGTCTCAGGGAGAAACAGCTATTTGGCTATGGCCACACGGCAGGTAAAGGACAGAGCCCTGATTTGAGCCCCCTGTCAGTCCCTATCAGAGGAATGGCAGATCGTCAGCCACTGTGACAGCTGGAGATTTGTCACAGGTTCCTCCTTCCCATAGAATGCGTGTGTGTTGAGGATGGAGGACAGCCACTTACTTCCTTTCTCCCCACTGTCCTCTTAACTCACCAGTGCACAAGGCAGTTCCCCCCATTGAGGCGGCAACAGTGGATGAAGTTGATACATTCTTTGAAGTGCTTTTTGCTAGAGAAGAAAGCAACAGGGTAGGGACCACTGGTGGGGGGGGGGCATGTCTCCTAGGAGTTGTCCCCCTCCGCATTTATGGGATGGCAAGAGACAAAGGATAAAGACCAGAGGGTTCGTAGGTCAGCTAGCACGTGCGGGGAGTAGGAGCCAATAGTATCCTACGAGGCGGGGATGTGTGTGAAATAATAATGGTGGCACTTCACACGGAGAGAGACCAATCATGGCGGATCCCACTACAGCAGCAGGAGCCCCTCCCAGTACGTCCTGTGGACTCTATTTTCATAGGGAGGTTTATCTTGACCTTTCAAGGAAATGGGTGGGAGAGGACACAGGACTGGGTTCTCCTCTGGGGTCTGCAGTCAGAGCATCTGGGGACAGTGATGGCCAGCAATGGGGTTGACAGCAAGATTCCCAAGGGGCAGGCGTGTCTTGTCTGGGCCCCTCCCAGGCCGGAGGCACTGCTGCTACCGTGAACAGAGATCGTGTCCTGAGCCCCCAATACACTCAGGCCCTGTCCTAGATCCTCAGTCCACGCCATCTGATCTAGCAAAGCCTCCTCGCTGCTGCCGGCTAAGCCCGCCTTCCCTCTCAGAGAGGGGAAGTGATTTGTTCAAGGTCACACAGCAAAGAGATGGCAAAGCCTGGCCAGAACCCAAATGTCTTAACTCCAAGGCCAGGAACCAGCTGAGCCTGACCTTTCAAATCCACTGGTGCAGCTGACCTTTTGAGACAGGGCACTCTCTCCAGTTCACAGCAGGAGGCTCAGCTCTGCGAGGTTAATGGTCTTGGTCAGGGGCACAGGCAGAGGTGCAGCTAAGACAGAGTCAATCTTGGGGCTGGGGGACCCTCTGCGCTGGGCTTCCAGGGTGGCTTTCTGGCCCTAGTCCTCTCTGTCTTCCCTCAGACCGCCTTCCATCGTCCCTCCCACATCTGTCTGTCCGTCGGTCGTTCCATCCCAGAACTTACATGGGTACCTCAGGGGTGTCGGCCACTGGGATGCGAAGGTAGGTTATGCCCTGAAAGTATAAAACACACACAGGCAGCGGGGCAGGGGGACTTGCTGGCACCCTCTTATCCCGGCCTGGGCCCCCGAGCACATCCTGACCCCAAACCAGTTCCTGTCCCTCTCTGGGCCACGGTTGTCCTCTCTGTTCAAAGAGTAGATGCCATCTGATGGCCTCCCAGCTCTGACCATCTGTGATTCTAAAACCTGAGAACGTAATAAAAATTATCCAGGGACCTTTCATTTAATAGCAAGGAAAGGGCCACTTAAAGTGACTCCCCTCCGAATGAAGATTACAGAGTACATAGTAAGAAGGGCAGGTTTTATTTTCTTAAAAAGAAATGAAAATTATGAAAATAAGTTTACACTTCATGAATTGTATTATAAACTTTGTGCTAATTATTAAAATAATCAAGGAGTTGTCAGATTTTCCCAACAAACTTGCTCCAATATCCTTCACCTTCACACAAGATAATAAAGATGATTTTTGCCTACATTCCAAGAACCTCCTCACTTTTCCCGGGGACCTCTCTTAATCATTTGATAGTCAAACGGCTCTTTTCAGGTGCCTGGCCCCGCAACGGCCAGTGGCTAAGGAACCTCCTCACTTGTTAATGGCTTCACCTGAGAGTCCAGCCTTTCTCTAACTCACTTTCCCCAAGGTCACTCAATCCTGATATTTTGCAAGGTTTGCGATTTCATTTGCAACACATTTGGCCTCGCATTTACAAGGCATAATCAAGCCCTGACTGGTAAATTCACTGAGGTATGAAGCGGGAGGGACGCTTGTGAGACGAGGGGAGAGCTGCTGGAGCAGGGATTCATTTTGCCAGCAGTCATTTCATTAGTAAATATCTTCCTGACACGACAACCTTCTCTATGCAATCTAATGACTGCATACTCCAGTTACTCCCAAACAAGTCTGCACTATGAAGCAAAATAAGACTCTATTGACCTGGAAATTTCTTCTTTGAATGACACTGAGAAACACAGATTATTGGAGGTTGCTCTTAGAAATCATCAAATCGGCCACATGGGGACCTAAGGCCCAGAGAGGGGAAGGATCCTGCCCAAGGTCACACAGCAAGCCTGTGACAGAACCGGGTCCGAATTTCAGCTCCCCAGAGCCTTTTCCCACCCACAGTTCTCTCCCTTCAGTAGGTGACAGGGGCTGTAACAGGCAAGGAGGAAGGACCTCCGTTTATGGGGTAAGAGTATAATTAACTTTGTATTATATCAGCTGTCATTTGTTAAGCACCTACGATGGGGCTCTCCATAACTCAGCGAGGTCGGTACTGTTATAAAATTCCCTTTAGAGATCAGGCCACTGAGGCTCACAGAGATGAGGTCCTATGCCCACGGTTACAGAGAGGATAAGTGGTGAAGATGTGAACTCGAGCCTTTTGACCCCAGCACACGTGGCCGAATTTCCTGCTTTCCTCCTCTGGGTCAAAACACCCTCACTCCCTCTTTCCCAGGGACTCGATAATACCAGCACCGACTGTTCCAGTGGGAGCCACGCTCTATAGCATGCAAGGCATCTTCCCTGTCCCACAGCGCCTTTCCTCCTCACAAGACAGGGCTGAAGGATCAGAGGCCCAGAGAGATGACGTTACAGCCCCACAGCAAGACAGGTCACACAGCAAGACAGAGAGTTCAGAATCATCCTTTTGGGGTCATCTTCCCATGTGGGAAGCCCACATGGGGGGCTTTTTATGGTTCAGTGTGAGGCATTTGGGGCCAGATGGTCTATGTTCAAATTCCAGCTCCCTAGCTTCCTAGATGTGTGAGTTTAGGCAAATTACTTTACTTCTCTGGGTCTCAGTTGCCAAATAGGGATCCAATAGGGAGTTCATGTAAAACAGGCCAGTTTCCAACCGAGTGAGTTAGCATGGGTCAGGAAGGCAATATAGGACCTGGCACATGGTAGGTATACGATTAATGGGTGCTGTGGAGGGTCTGAAACCCGCTTCCCCTCAGTCTATGCACAGCTCTGGGACCGGGGTAGGGAGTACCTGCAGCAGAGGCTGGGGTGACTCATGAATGGAGATGATGTGCGTGATTTTATTGCGGCCCAGCTGATCCGGGTCTTTGGCATCTGAAAGAAACAAGGAGCTTGAGCCAATCTGGCAGGTGTGGCTTTTGTGTCCCTGATGACCGAGGGAGGCAGCACTTCCCGCCCAACTCTCCTCCTCACCCCACCCTCTCCGCCTTGGTGGACCCTCCGCCAGCTCCCTGCTCCTTCGCCACCTCCTGCTCCTAGCGTGACAGGTCCTGCCACACCCCTACGCTTCAGTCTTGTCTCTGGGGCACCCTGGAGTAACAGCTCAGCAACTCCCCCGCCTTCCCCATGCTATTTTTTCCATCGTAAACACCCTTCCCTGGCATATCCTTGACCCAGTAATTCTGCTTCTAGGAATCTTGCCTGCAGGATTTGCTCACACGAAAGCCGTGTGTAGAGGATGATAGTCTCTTCATGCTGCTTATAACAGTAAAAGCATCAGAAATAGTTAAAAGTAGAAACAAAGTAAATGTCCATCAAAGGGGAGCTGGATAAAAAATGGTATATTCATACCTGAATACTACGCAGCCACTAAAAAGATCTTTATGTGCTGATGCGCAAAGATGTCCACAATATATTATTAAATGGGAAATACAGGGAACAGAAGAGCATGCAGAATAGGTTTCCATTTTTGCTTTAAATGTTGTATCCGTATCGACAAAGAGATGAAAAATGACCCAGGGGTATGCCCACACTGCTATTAGTGGTCATCTCTAGGGGCTGGGTTTCCAGTGTGTACAGACCTTTTATAGTCAGAGTAAATAACACATATCCCCCCTCTCTCCATTTGTCCACATCCTCATTCAACACATTTACCGAGTGCTTACTGTGTGCAGCCTCAGCTGGGCATAGAGGTATGGAGTCAACTTCTGCCCTCGCGGGAATTCAGACCTTATTTAGTCAAATACTCAGAAACCAATGTGGTGCGAGCTGCTGAGGTAGCTCCAGGGAGGGAGGGGTCAGCGTGGGTGACAGTGGAGCCCCTAAGTCTGTGGGGGACGGGGTGGATCGGGAAGGCCCTGTCCCAGCCCGGATGCCCCTTGCTCTCTGTAGCTCTCTCTCTGACTCTGCAGATGAAAGTGATTTTTCTCATCTTGGGCCCCACAAGCCTCAGACCAGCCTGTCTCTTAACACAGGCCCAGGACAGGCAGAGTGCCATGGCCTTGGGGACAGAGTGGGCAGTGCTGACCAATGAAGTTTCTAGGGTAGAGCCCAGTCTCCAGGGCTTCTCCTCTGAGGAGGAGGTTGGGGGGAAGGGTCCCCATCTCCCCAGCTAGAAGCAACACCTCCAAACAGACCTCTACCTAGAACCTCAGGGCCGCAAGAACCAACCACAGGAAGAGGCTCAGAGCAGGTGCAGACTTGCCCAGCGCCCAGCGTCCTGAGCCCTTTGCGCTAGAGCCACTCTCCCCACCTACGTACCCCTTATCCTCATGAACTCTTTCCTCCTCCTGGCCTGGCACCACCCCCTGCCCCCCCAGCCCCATTCCTGAGCTCCCCCAAGGTGCGTGGGCCAGAGCATGAATGATGGACACGGGCCTGGGGCAGGCAGACTGCCATGGCCTTGGGACAGAGTGGGCAGTGCTCACCAATGAAGTTTCCGAGGTAGAGTCCAGGAAGTACCTAGGGGAGAGACAGGCAGGGTCAGTGGGGGAGGGGAGCAGGGGCCCACAGCCCCTCTCCATCCCATGAAGGGTGTCTGAACCTCGGGCCTCGGGGAGCACCCGCCTTCCTCCGGTGGGCCTGGACTCTGTGAGAGGGGCTGGGGAGCAGGAGGGGGCGCCAGGGGAAGCTGCCTTGGGTAGGGGTGAGAGGAAAGAGAAGGGAGGGCACCAGGACCTAGGGGGAGAGGGTAGGAGGGGCACAGAGGAGAGGGCAGGTGAGGCGGACTTGCCTGGGTGGGTGGTGGGGAATTCTGAGGAGTAGGGAATGGAAAGGCAGGAACAGGAAGAGGTAGAGGAGGAAAAGAATGGAGAAACAGCCCCAGGGAGATAGTCCACAGAGTCAGAGACAAGGGAGACTGGCGGGGGCGGGCGGGGGAGGGGGGCGCAGAAAGTGTGTCTGGGAGTGACAGGAGGAAATAGTCTCAGTAACAGGCAGAGAGAGATACACACAGGGAGACAGAGACCAGAAAGAGAGAGACAGAGACGTGCACAGTGACAGAGAAGAAATTATAGAGCGCTGCAGCCCCAGAGAGACACCCAGCGAGATACTATCTCAGACAGAGTCGCAGGGAGACAGAGATACAGACACACAGAGACTCGGCGGGAGCCCAGAAGGTCAGAGGCGGGCAGAGGCAGCCGGTCCGGGGCAGGAGCTGGGCCGGGCTGGGCCGGGCTGGGGGCGGGCAGGGGCGGGCAGGTGGGGGCTGCGAGATCCCCGCCCACCTACCTTGGTCATGCCATTCCCCATGATCCCGGGGGCTGGGGTCCTGGCGCACCCCCAGCTCGCAGCCGGGAAAGCGCTCGGGTCACAGCAGCTTTGATGACCCAGGCCCGGCGCCGGCAGCCTGAAGGGGAACAGGGGGCCTGGCGTCCACGGCCCCGCCCAGCCCTGCCCAGCCGCCGCCGCCGTCACCGCCCGCCGACCCCCGGCCACGGAGGGAAATGATGGAGGAGCCGCCGCTGCCACAGCCGCAGGCTCCTCCTACCCCTTCGGTCATGTGGGGGCCCCTCCCGTGGGTCGCAGCAGGGGGCTGGACAAAGCCCCAGTGTGCCGGGCCCAGGGCCCGCGGGACAACGGCAGCTTGTTGGGGCCTCGTGGGGCCGATACCTCCGGAGGTGGGGGCGAGGGCCCTCCCCCCACCCTGGCACCGTCAGGCTCGGGCGGGTGGGGGGCGGAAAGAGCCCTCAGCCAGGGGCTCAGAGACCCAGACCCCAGTTCAGGCTGTGCCTGGACTTCCCTGAGGGCCCTGGGGCAAAGCACCTCGCTCCTTTGGCCTCGGTTTTCTAGCAGAAATATGACTGGGGCTGGACTTTGATCGCTGTGGGTCCTCTGTTCTTCAGATTCTGTTTGAGATGAGAAAAGTGGTAGGTAATTCCTCCCTTCTGTAATCCCCTCTCCTGCCTCACTCCTCATGAAGGCTTCCTGCCAGCCAGCCATCCTCCTTCCCCACTCACACACAACCATCTGTCCTCCCATCCTTCAGTCCGTCCATTCATTGGTCTGTCCATCCATTCATCCATCCTCCCATCCCTTCCTCCCATCTGCTTTGACCTCTATGTGGATGGTGTCATTTGGGTCTGTTCTGCTGGGACCAGGCACACCAGCCGTCGAGCCCCCAAGAAGCCAGAGGCAAATGTGAGGGGAGGGAAGGGTTGCAGTTGCCCTGGTCCCTTGGGGTAAAGAAGATTACAACAGAATGTAGTTGGAGGCAAGAGTCCTGGAAGGTGATTCTGGAGACAAAGGTCCCAGGCCCTATTCCTCTCTGTCCTGCTGGGTGACCCTTGGGGTCACAGCTGCCCCGTGTGTCTCAGTGTATTAAGGTGAGCCCTTCCTGCTACTGGAATCAAAGCTAAAGAATGTAAAATAATGGAGACCAGACATGTGCTATGATACTGAAACAGAAGCAGCTGAACCAGCTTTGCTCATCCAGCCACCCCCAACCCCACCCCCGCCATGTCTAGTAGCAGGTGATAGTGCAAGGGACTATCGGTACAGAGCAGGACACAGAGGAGACAGAACCTGCTGGAAATGCAGTGACTGGAGAAAAATAGAATCCCTTTTGTGTTTATTCCTCACATTCACAGCATACACGGGGGCTGCCTGTCTCAGCTCTCTCTGAGCCCAGAGTTCCCATAAAAACCAAATTATTCAATAAATACTCACTGGGCACCTGCTACAGGGTAGGTGCTGGGAACCCAGAGGTAGATAAGGGAGATGGTTCCTACTTTTATTGGCTAAGAGTCTAGAACAGCACTGCCTGATAGAAATAATGGGAGTCACATGTGTAATTTAAAATTTCCTAGTAGCCACATTAAAAATGTGGGAAGAAGAGAGTTGTTAATAATGTTTTAACCCAATATATGCAAAATATTATTTCAACATGCAGTTAATATTTAAAAATTATTAATGACTTTTTTATTGTATTATCTTTAAAATCTAGTGTGTATTTTACACTTAGAGCACATATCCATTCAGACCAGGCACATGTCAGATGTCTCATCTGCTATATCTGCCTGCTAGCTACAGATTGGACATTTCAGGTGTAGGAGGGATGGCAAACAAAATACGCAAGTAGACAAATAGAGCATTTACAGTCACAATTTTCTATGAAGAACACAAAATGGAAAAGAATCTCTCTAAATAGGTGATATTAAAGCTGAGACCTGCATAGAAGAAAGACCCAACTATTTAAAGAGTGGCGGGATGTCCAGCAGAAAGAACAGCACAGGCAAAGGCTGTGAGGTGGGAAAAGTTTAGCCTTTGGAAACGTGGGGTGGACAGGAGGGGAGAAAACCAAAGGAAGGTGGTGAGACTGAGGCTGAGAGGAGAGAAGGGGTGGAGTGTGCAAGGCCATGTAAGGCCGTAACTGAGGGTTTAGGGTTTTCTTTTCGGTATGATAGAAAGCCAGTGGGAAAATTTAACTGGGGATGCCATGTAACCTGATTTACATCTTAAGTACATCACTTTGGCTCCTACCTGGAGTGTGGATTACAGAGCAAAGCAGGGAGGCTAGCGAGGAGGTTCCTGGAGCAGCCCAGCCAAGAGGGTTTCCTGCCTTGGAAATCACTGCCTGTGCCACAGAAGTGAAAGCAGGATTATTCATTCATTCAAAAGGTGCTTATTGGACACCAGATTAGGGATGAAAAATTGGACTGAAGATGTCATGTCTGACTTGAGTGTCCCAGAACGCCCTACCCTGTAGATAACCAAAAGCAATGCTGATAAATGGGCCTAAAGACTAGTCCCTCACATGGCAGCTCTGTGAACCTGGGCAGACAACCAAATCCTCCTGGGTCTGTTTCCTCATCCATAAAGGGAAAATTATAACATCCCTTTGAACTTGTACAAAAGAACTATCAAGTTAAAATACCTAAAAAAAAAAAAAAAAAAGATACGAGCCAGGGACCCTCCCCCACCCCCCAAAAAACCCAGAATTATCTTCTAGGGTTGTAGTACCAGCTTCCCCAGCTAGATGAATGTTCTAGGAACCCATCTGTAACAGTGTTCCAGCTGGCGTTGTTGTGAGAGGCTGCATTCAGCTTCAGTGTTTTTGAAGACTCAATGTGTTTGCCCATTTCATGATGGGTGATTTATGAGTTTACCTGCCCACACTCCTCTGAGTATTCAGCATTTTTTTGACCAAAAATGACCTCGCTCCCAGCAACTTTGTTTTGTTTCCCAGATGAAAAAAGTCCTCAAAGAGAAACATTTTGCTGATGTGGAAGAGGTGAAACAAAAAATGGCAGAAGCACTAAAAGCCGTCAAAATCGGTGAGTTCAAAAACTGTTTTGAGCAGGGGAAAAAAGTCTCAATAGGTGCATTGCATCGAATGGAGAGTAATTTGAAGGTCACTGAACTTTAAACATAAAAGAATAAATACACAATTTTTAATAATTAAATTCTGGGTATTTTGGGTCCCTCCTCATATACTTACTAGATTGAACACATTTAATATCTATAAACTGTTTATTCCTTTAAAATGTTACTTGTTGCAAGCTCAATTTGCTGTAAATAAGTCATGAAGTGGCTGTTTTATAAAACCAATAATAAAAATATACTAAAATGCAGGTCTCATCTTGTCTTTTCCTTGCTTGAAACCCTTCAGTGGCTCAGTGTGGTAGGCAAAATAATGGATCCCTTCAAAGATGTCCATGCTCTGACTCCTATAAGTTGAGAATGTGTTCTGTTACATGGGAAGGGGGAATTAAGGTTGCAGATGGAACTGAGGATGCCAATCATCTGACCATGAGACGGAAAATTATCCTGGGTTATTTGGGTGAGCCCAATGTAATTACAAGTGTCCTTGTAGGTGAAAGAGGGAGGCAGGAGAATAAGAGTCAGAGGGAATGTGATGGCAGAAACAGAGGTCGGAATGATATGATCGCTGGCTTTGAAGATGGAGGGGGCCATAAGCCAAGAAATGTAGGTGGAAAAGTGAAAGAGATTCTTTTCTACAGCCTCCAGGAGGAACCCAGCCCTGCCACCACCTTACTTTTAGTCTAGAGAGACCCAATTCAGACTTCTGACCTGAAGTACTATAAGCTTATACATTGAAGTTGTTTTAAGTCACTTCGTTTGTGGTAATTACAGCAGCAATAGGAACCTAATACACTCTCCAATACCCCTAGGAAAAGGTCTAACCTGCCTAGCATAGCACACAAGGCCTTGTGGAATCTGGCTTCTTCCAGTGTGACCTTGAGTAAATTTCTTAATTTCTTTTTTTTAAAGATTATTTACTTATTTATTTTTAAAGGGTAAGGGAGGGAGACAGAGAGGGAGAGAAACATCAATGTGTGGTTGCCTTTTGCATGCTCTGGGCTTCTGGCCTGCAACCCAGGCATGTGCCGTGACTGGGAATCAAACCAGCGACACCTTGTAGGCTGGCACTCAATCCACTGAGCCACACCAGCCAGGGCAAATTTCTTAATTTCTGTAGACCTGTTTCCTCATCTGTAAAATGAGGAGGAAAATAATCCCTCTAGGTCTGTAAGGAAATTAAATGAGAGGACACATTTAAGATACACAACAGAAAGACTGGCACCCCATTATTATTATCATGGAGCAACTGACACAGAATTAGGAAGCCTGGGTTCTATTCCCCTTGCTAGGGCTCTGTTTCCACATCTGCAAAAAAGGAAACAAACACATACAGGTTTAGCAGCTTCTTTTCTCCCCTTTTCTTCACTCTTTCCTGGTCATTGATCAGCTTTCATTTCCTCAAACATTCTTCACTCTCTCTGACTTCTGATTTTGCACAGGCCATTCCCTCTGCCTGGGATGCTCTTCCCATTCATTTCATTGGGCCAACTCCCATTTCCTCCAGGCAGTCTTTGCTGACTGCAGTTGAAGTTGGTTAGATCCCACTGTTGTGCATTCCCAAAGCATCCTAAACTTCCTCTATTGTAGTACTGATTTTCTGTCATTGTTATGGCTTGTGTGCTTTTTATTTGGAAAAAAACAAAAACCAAAAAGCAAATCCAGATAGGAGTACTTTGACTTATTTACTTCAAGTGTGTTTAAGTAAAATAAAACATTACAAGTAAACTTGACGTAGTTGAAGTTCCCTTTCCTCTCTCCTCTTCCCCAGAGGCAACCACTATTATGAATTTGTTATGCAGCATATCTGTCTATATTTTTAAAGTTTTAATACCTGTATACCCATAAATATATAGAATATACTTTTGTATGTGTGTTTATAGTTAATATAAATTATAACCTTTAAAAAATATTTATGACTCTACAATTTTTATTTGCTCAACAAAAGGTTTGAGAGATATTTATTTATATGAATCTGAATTATTCATTTTTATCATTGTATAGCATACTATTATTAGAATCTACTCCATTTTATTCATCCATCCCTCTACCAATGGACATTTATACAGTTTCTAATATTTTCCACTATTATAAAGAACATCCTTATACATATGACCTATGCACAAGTATGAGTATTTCTTTAGGAAAGGTTGTCATCTTGCACTTCAGTGGCAAAATGATAGATGGGTCATGGGTTGTATGGTTGTATTCGGAGAGCCTATGGGATACAGCCAATAGCATAGGGTTGCTGCTTAAGTAGTGAAATCAATGGGTTATGAGCTGTGTGCATTTTCAACTTTATAAGATATTGCTAAATCTCCTTCCAAAAGTGTGAGTGTACCAGCAGCATATAAAGGTTCCCATTTCCCCACATGCTCACAAACTCTTGGCATTGATATATGTTTTTATTTATATCTAGCTGATCATAAAAATCACATCTAATAATTTTTTCTATTTATATATCTCTATTTGCTTATTGGCTATTTAAGTTTATTCTGTTCAAAGTTCCTTATTTATATCTTTTGTCCATTTTCCTTTTCTTTCGCAGGTTGGAGGAAGTCTTTCTTAATCGTTTGCAGGAGTTCTCTAAGTACTCGTTTTGTGTTATGCATGTGGCAGTTATCTCCTCTTAGGTGGTAGCTTGTTTTATTTGACTTTACAATGTCTTCTGTTATATGGCAGTTTAAATTTTGATAGAGTCATAGATCAATTTTTTCCATTATGAATTGTGCTTTATTATTGCTTAGCCAAGAACTCCTTCCCAATCTTGAGATCATAAAAATATTATATGTATGCATATACATATTTCTAATAGTCTGAAATATATGTTTGCCATCTTTATTCTTTAATCCACTTGAGTTCAGCTTCTATTTTTCATTCCCAGGAAAGTCAATTCATTGGTACCATTTACTGAGTCCTCCATCCTTTCCCCACTAATTTATGATGCCACCTCTATTGTATATCCAACTAACACACACACAGTCACCCATTGTATTTGTTTCTAGGATCCACATTCTATTCCATCGATATTTGCCTCTACCTGCATTACACTGGGACGGATAGGCAAGGAAATGTCCCCTGCCTCAACACATACACTTTGTTGTTTTGGTTTGACAAGAGCTCTCAAAATTCCTGATTGGAACTCAGAAAATACACATCTTTATCTAGATATTGAATTTTCCTATCCATATACATGCTATATACCTCCATTTATTCAGGTCTCCCTCTTCTTTAAAAAAAAAGATTTTATTTATTTATTTTAGAGAGAGGGGTAGGAAGGAAGAAAGAGAGGGAGAGAAACATTGATGTGTGAGGGAAACATGGATCTTGCAAGTGCCCCAACTGGGACCCGGCCCTGACCAGTTTGGGAATCGAACTGGTCACTTTTAGCTTTGCAGGATGACACCCAACCAACTGAACCACACTGGCCAAGGCTATTTAGGCCTCCTTTCTGTCCTTCTGTTAGGTAGAACCTAGCAAAATGCCGGAGGAAGGTGGGAGGGGGTCCACAGTACTCAAGGAAAAACCCATAACTTAATTAACTGTCTCTGTTTTACAGCAGATGACAAAAGGTGGTCTGGAGCAAAATAAGAATCTGGGTTAACAACCCTTCACACATACCCACGTTTAGGTAGGCATGTCTGTCCCTGGGGGAAACTAGCACCACCTTTAGCCCCCAATCTGTATGCAACTCCCTCACCCCCATCCCACAAACCATATAAGTCCTCAAGACAAAGGACCTGATACTTTTTGCCACCCGGACCTATGCCTTTCATCCCCACCTTGGCTAGGCCCGTTCTCTTCCTTGAGAACTTATCGCTAACAACCTATGCTCGCGGGCTAACAGACTTGCCGATCTATAACTCTTTACTGAGGAACCGAGGTTTTCCCACACTTCAATGTTTTGTAGTTTTCTCTATGAGAATAAAACCTCCAAAAGGCAGATGTTTGTTGATTTTATTCACTTCTGTATCCTCAGAGTCAAGAATGGGACATGACATAGCAAAGATGCTTAGTAAGAATTTGCTGTTTAATGAAATATCTTGCACACATTTTGTTAGTCGTAGTCCTATATAATTTATATTTTGGTCGCTATAAAAGTGACAGAATTTTAAAAATTAGTTTCTAATCAGTTATGATTGGGGTACAGATCCCGGGGTTGTGGGGAAGTGAAGGAAGGAGGGCAGGAAGCCAGTACAGAGTGCAATGACCAATAAGTTGCCACTTCAGGGTATATGCAGGGGAGAGACAATATCAGATTTGTGTTTTCAAGAGCTCTTTGACTGTAGTGCAGAGAATGAACAGGAATGGGTGGGGCAAGGGAAGATATGGTAGACTGGTCAGGTAGGTGGCTACTGCAGGAGCTGAGGTGAGTACTGGCAGAGTTGGTGCTCAAGAATTGCAGTCACTAGGAGAGAGCAGAAGTGAGGGGCCGCAACCAAATGATTAGCAAACGGACCAGGTGACAGTGAGGGCCCGAGAAAGGATACTTAGGTCCATCGCATTTACCAAAAACTGACAACTTTTCAGACTCGGCTCTCTTAGGTCAAGCGAAGTTCAGCTGGGAGAGCTGTTAGGCAGTGGACGCCCGGGAAGTCTCTGGCCGGGAGTGTCCCAGCGTCATGGAGGTGCGGGGCTCCCAGAAAAACGTTCAGGGAGTACAGGGGTCCCGGCAGCAGTGCGCGCGAAGACTTCCAGACGCTCGGATCTAAAGGAGTGCCGTGGACTCATCCAATCAGAAAGGCGGATCGTGGGAAGGGGGGGCTTCGTTGCCTTGGCAACGGGACGCACAGGCTGGCGGCCGGCGAGGTGCCGGTTTGGATCAGGCCCTGTAAAATCGCGTCATGTCGCGGCCGAAGGTAGGAGGCTCGCTGCACCCAAATGCTTTCATCGTCCCTAAGGGGAGAAAGGAAAGCTGTGGAGGGATTCAGAGGTTGGGTCCTCGCGGAGGGATTCCGATGGAGTGGGCGAAAATTATGAATTCAGAGAAAAAAACACTAGTCGCGGCAGGCCGCGAGCCGCCAGAGCCTCTGCGCAAGTCCACCGAACCAGACTTGCTGGCGGGAAATTTACAAAACCCCAGGATTCGAAACTGTACTCCGCGATGTGTGTGGCCCCGGGGGAAGCTCAGAATTTCGGCTTTTCTGACTTGGAAGAGCTCTTACAGATCTATTCATCCCGTTTCCCGCTTGCCCAGTCATCCATCCCTCCATCCGCCCATCCCCCAAACGCTAATTAATGTCTTTTCCAAGCGGAGCCCAGTGCTGGTCAATGGGGACACATAAGTGGGTCAGGCTGGGAGAAGTCCTGACCCCTAGGAGTGCACAGGCCACTCCCCATTTTAAGAATGTAAACAGGGAAACCCAAACCTGCTTCTTCTTACCTGTGTTCCACCGCTCATGACTGGCAACTCCTTTCCTTAACTCCCTCTCACAATTTAAAAACGAGTGATTACATTGGACTTACCCAGGAAATCTCGAAAAATCCAGAGTAAGCAATATTTTAAAGTCATTTGGTCAGCAATCTTCATTCCATCTGCAATCTTAACTTCCCTTTGCCATATAATGTGACATATTTATAGATTCTGGGGACTAGGACCTGGACATCTTTTGGAGGGGCATTATTCTGCCTACCTCTAGACCATCATCAATCTAAAATAAAATTTAAAAAATACTATTTACAATAGCATCACAAAATCAAATACCTATGAAAATTAACTTAAAAATGTTCAAGACATACACTGAAAACTGGAAAACATTGTGGAAAGAGATCAAAGAAGACAAATTAATATGAAGAGACTGGCCATATTCATGGATTGAAAGACTCAATAATTTATAATGTCATTTCTTCCCAAAATTATCTTTAGACTTAATGCAATAACAATCAAAATTCGAACACACTATTTTTTTTTTAATTAGCAAGCTGATTCTAAAATTTATATTGAAGGACCCCAAATTCCAAAGACAATCTTGGGGGGAAAAGAAGTTGGAGGACATGCTACCTGATTTCAGATTTATTAGAAAGTTACAGTAATTAAGTGTGATAGTGACATAGGATAAACAAGTAAGTAAACAGTACAAAATAGAGACCAGAGATTGACCCACATACAGCGAGTCAATTAAACTTTGACAGAAGTGCCAATGCAATTCAGCGAGGAAAGGAAAATTTTTTCAACCAAAGACTAGAGCAACTAAGTAAACATATGGAAAATGAAATTGAAAACATGAGAGAGCGTAAAAGGTATAATAAAAAAGAAAAGGACACAACTAGTTCTGGGGGAGTTGGAGGGGATGGAATGGACGAATGGGATGGGATTTCACGTCCTTCTGTGGGGGAGCTCGCTTCTGCCAGTTTAGTAGAGCAGTATCCTGTATCCTGCTCCCGCAGCTCTTTGAGGGTAGAATGGTGCAGCAGGCAGAATTGACCCCCCAAGATTGCTACTCCCAGTGTACACACCTTATATAATTTCCTCCCCTGAAATGTGGGTAGAGCATGTGAATTTGATGGGATAGTTACTATCATAATTATGACGGGTTGTGCAAGATTGCATCCCGGCTGACTTGGAGGAGCAGGATTGAAGTGAGAGCACGTGCTTCTGCTGGCCCGGAAGAAAGCAGGCTCTCATGTTGTGAACCTCCCATAGGGACCAGCGCTCTCTAGGGGCTGAAAGCAGTCCCCAGCCAGTGACTAGCAAGTAAACAGGGACCTCCGTCCTACAACCTGAAGTAACTGAGTTCTGCCAAATGATCTGACTAATCTTGGAACAAGACCCTGGGCCCTGGATGAGAGCCATAACCCAGGTCATCACCTCCATTGTAGCTCTGTGAGACCGGGGCAGCTAAGCCATGCCCAGACTCCGGGCCCATGGAAACTGTGAGGTATAAATTTGTACTGTTTTAAGCCATTAAGTTTGTGGTAATTTGTCATGCAGTGATAGAAATCTAATGCGGATGGCAAGTCTGTCTAAGCTGCAGAGGTCATCCTGCACAAGACCAACTCTGATTTCTTTTTTCATACCCGCCATTAGGGATCAGTTATACCAGGGCTGAGGGCCAAGATGTTTGGGACATGGTAGAAGCAAAATAATACCCACCACCCTTTGAAGATTTAAACATCCATTTTGGTTGGAAGAAATACACTTTGCTCTGAGTCTTTGACCCAGCCATCTCCTGGATCACGAATCTAATTAAACATTCAAGGTTGGAGTAAAAGGTCTTCTCACAAAGACTGCTGAGCTTGACCCTCAAAACTGTTTCAGGATTGGACCTTTGGGCCATCGAAAACGAGATATTCACTCTACTGGTCATGCCTGTGGAGCAAGTCTACAATGAGGTGGGCCTTGGATACTTGGGGATTCATTTCTAGGACCAAGTTGTTGGGCAAACGGTGACCAATGAGAGCTTGGCCAGGCTGGAACTTGTCACAGGGCCTGGACAGTGTTGAGTCTGATGGTCTGAGCATGTTAATATCTGCAGTAAGTTGAGCTGGGAAGGCAAGGTGGATATTCAACATTAGCTGCATCACTTTCCTTTTCTCATTGCAGAATCAAAATTACAAGGGCTATGGATTGTCGAAAGGAAAGGAACGGTGAGTGATCCCACCCAGTCCAGTGAACACAGAAATAGATTCTTTCCTTCCTTCTTTCCTTCCTTCCTTCCCTTCATCCATCCCCTCTCCTCCTCCTTAACTTCAATGATCATAATGATAATAATAATAAAAAACAATTATTGAGCATTTACCATGTGCCAGGCCTTGCCCTAGTCATTTTACCTGTATTATCTCATTGAACCCTTATCACAATCTTTTGAAGTAAATACTACTATTATGTCCACTTTACAGATGAGGAAACAAACTCAGAGAGGCTACATAACTTGCTCAAGATCATAGGATTAGTTTGTTGGACTCCGGGGCCCATGCTGTATCTAACTATGCTCTCCTGCCTCCTTCAACAACCATGTGGAAATGACCTGATAATTCAAAGGTCAACTCCACCCCAATCTTCTGCTTCACTCTGTATCAATAACCTGGGTGCAGAAATCAGCGCCTTTTCAGATTTCCTAAATAGAATTCATTTGCACAAAGCAGGAGTGAGTGATGTAGACTCTGCTCAAGACTTTTGTGGGGAGTCAGAAGAGGTCATTTACTTTGTACACACCATGGCAAATATTTTTGATATTTCTATTCTTTACTTCGTTAGATATTTCTGCTCTCTTTCAAGTCTTTCCTAGCTGTACCCCCATCGTATAGTCTTCTTTCATGCACCACCCATCTTTGCTTTCTTTCTCTCCATACTGACTCTAACCCATCAATTTCAAATCTCCCACTCTCTTATGCAGAGCAATTCAGCACTGTTCCAGATCCTGGTCCTACACTTATACATCCGCACCTACGCCAACAACACAAAGAGCACTTCAGTTAACAGGGCCCACCCATATATTAGGGCAGATATCAATTAGAAATGTGTTTAGCTACAAGTTACAGGAAACCCAACTAATAGCAGCTTTGAAAAATGGGATTTATCTTTCTAATATAACAGAAAGTCAGGAGGGCTGGTGCAGTGATTCAACAGTGTCAGAGCTAGCGTCTCTGTGGTTGTCTTGACCTTTTCCTTCTGGACACCAAGTAGCTGCTAGAGCTCCAGCCTTCATGTCATGATCAAGATGGGAAGAAGCAGGGGAAAAGTCTCTCTCTCTCTCTCTCTCTCTCTCTCTAATGCGCGCACGCACACAACACACACACACACACACACACAAAACCCGTGAAACTTCCCAGGAACCACTTTCCTTAGCCTTATGTGTTTCGTTTGTTGACCAAAACCACGTGACATGGGCAGCCCTAGCTGCATGAGTGGCTTGGAATACAAGTAACATACGTGGCATACTGCGATCATTACACACCCTGTTTTTGTCCCACACAATCATATTTTCAGTATTTATCATGTTTGTGCATGTAGGTTTGATACATTTTATTCCATATGCTCCCTTGTATACCACAAGTTATTTATCCATCTTCCTGTTAAAAGGCATTTAGGTTGTGTCTTAATATTGGTTTCCTCCAGAAGCCAACCCTGAGACAAAGATATGAGAACAAGTCATTTATCTGGAAGGTGATCCCAGTAAGCACTGGCAGGAAAGTGGGGAAGTAAGACAGCTAAGGAAGGAAACCGGTAAAAGGTACATTATTGACAGGTTATTGCTGTGAGCAAGTGGGGCTCAGTCCCCCTGGGCATCCCTAGGAGATAATATAGAACATACCACAGACCTAACCGGACTGAGTGATGAGAGAGCTGGAGGACTTACCCATCAACTCCAGTTATACGCTGTTGGGAGAGGCAGTTAACTCCCTGGTACTTCAGATCTGCTCCAAGCACTAGCTGAGCAGGGTCTGGGGGCCAGAAGAAGCCCTTTGGCAAAGACCTGCAGGTGTTGGCCATGGAAGGCACCCTGACTGGCATGCACAGGAATGGTGAATGCCTGAGGGATAAGGGCGAACCACCAACAGTATACGCTACAGGTTAGTTCCATACAAAATAGTAACAATTACAAATGAACACCCTTGTACATATATTGCCTAGTACATATATAGACTATCTATCTAGGGTATTGAGCTAGGATAGAATGGTTGGGTGGAGTACGCGTTCGTATGTGCATGTTTAGCTGTCCTAAATACTGCCTCATGGATCTCCAAAGTGCCTCCTACCAGCAGGGGAGGAATTTCCATTTTAGCACATCGGTGCCAAAACTTGAGCTTTGAGATTTTTGCCAATCTAATGTGTATGAAATAGTATCTGATGATTTAAATATGCCAAATTGCTCTCCAAACATTCATCCAGTTTACACTCCCATCACTACTGCAGAGTAATTACCATTTCCCCACATGCTTACAACATTTGGTATTTGTCTGATTTTAAATATTTTGTTTTTATAGCTGGGATCTATGAGCCAAAAAAAAAAAAAAAAAAAAAACCATGCAGAAAATTCGCCACCCTGCTGTTCCTTGGGTATTAAAGCCTCTAGCTTGTCTACTGCCTCTTGTTCATCTTATAGAGTGTCTTTCATTTGTTCTATATATAATGTCCTGGGGTTTTAGTTGTACTTGTAGGAGGAATACGGAAACCTACATCTGCTCCACCTTCCCAGATGAGTGCCAGAAAGGGGGGTTTGCAAATACTGATTATTAAATAGAAGGATGAGGTATGGTACATGTAAAGCAGCCAGACCATGCCTGGCACATAGTAGGCACTGAATAAAAATGATTGCTATTATTTTTCAATGATTCCAAGAGTTTATAATTCTTAATTTGATTATTTCAAGTGTTGCATGCTATATGCCAAATTTTGAGATTCAGTAATTCCAATTTTTGGCATTTCCAGGTATGCAGTTTGACCTTTCTTCCTTCCCCTTATTTCCTGTCCCTGGACCATCCTAGAGAAATAGTTGATCCTCAGCAAGTGTTCTATTGCCCTGTCTTTCAGAGAGCAGAGAACATCAATCCGGTTCAAGACCACTTTTATGAATACTCTTATGGATGTCCTTCGCCACAGGCCAGGATGGGTGGAAGTAAAGGAGTAAGACCCGCCCCCCAACCTTACCTCTCCTTCCCTTTCTCTCACGGGCCTTTGTCTCTCTTTTTTATGCTCCCAGTTCCCCTAGGTGGCTACTGGGACTCATCTCAATTTGGCTGTGACAGGGGCCAACATTTATTTAGCGCTCACAATGTGTCAGGGACATTATTGATGCCATCTGTGTCTTATGTAAGCATTGTAAGCATCCAGCAAGATCTGATTATATTCAGAGGTATTAGACCAATTGCTTAAGGTCACAGAGCACATAAGTGGGATTCAAACCCAGTTCAGTTATTCCACACCCATGCAGAGTCCCAGGCTCATCTCTGCTGTCTTCAGCAATGTCCCATGGTGCTTTGTAAAAACAAGGAGTGCAGCCATCACAGACCTGCTGGCTTGAATGTCAGGTCCAGGTCATGTCAGGTCAAGTCCAAGGTCCAGTGACATCAGGTCCAGGTCAAGGGCTGATCTTCCCTGGCCACTTACACTTCTGTAACCTTGAACAAGTTACTAGACCCCTAAGCCTACATTTCTTCTTCTATGCTGAGCCATTAGAACACTCAGATGTATGCACTTACAACACCTGGCACGTACTAGGTGCTAATGTTAGTTACGAGGGTTAAGATA
Organism: Pteronotus mesoamericanus; assembly: GCF_021234165.1. Classification (NCBI taxonomy): domain Eukaryota; kingdom Metazoa; phylum Chordata; class Mammalia; order Chiroptera; family Mormoopidae; genus Pteronotus; species Pteronotus mesoamericanus. Next base: position 20,258,445 of record NW_026555105.1, on the reverse strand, counting down.
TGGATGCATGTAGCAGAGACCCAGGGTAAAAGAGGCTTTGACACACTAGAAGTTTACTTACCTCTCTCACTGAAGTACAGATGTAGGATGTTTAGAAATGGTATGGAAATGTGGGATCCATGTGCTTCCATCTTTACACCCTGCTACCTCTTGAGTAAGGCTCTTGTCCTCCATGGTGTGAGGTGAAGCTCCAGCCTTACATCCACATTCCAAGAGCAGTTAGGTAAGGAGGCAAGAAAAGGCTTGCCGTGCCTTGGAAGAACACAACCCAGGAGTCCCATTCCAATGGCTGGAACTTAGCCATGTATCCATATCTAGCTGCAAGGGAATCTGGAAAATGTAGATAGGTAAATGTTGGGATTTCTACAGGGAAACATTGGGATTTCTACTATAGAAAAAGGGGAGAATGGATATGAGGGGTAGGGACAACCAGCTACCCTGTCATGGCGCTCAATAAATATTTGTTGGGTAACAATAGCTAAGCTTGCTAGGCACTATCCTGCACTTTTCATGCACAAACTCTTTGAATAATCCAGCAAACCTCTTAGGTAGGTGCTATTATTATCCCCATTCTACTGATGAGAAAACAGGACACAAAAGAGTAAAAAATGTCATGTTTGAGGTCACCTTTCTGCACCTAGCCTGTATGCAGAAACCCAGGCTCATTTCTGCCCTATTCTAGCAGCCTCTCAGTGACTGAAGGAACAAATGAACCCATGGATGAATCTCTGGTTCCCATTGCGTGGCGTAATGGAGGATGGAGGAGGGACTGGGGGATGAATTAGAGGAGAGTGAGGCAACTGGCACATGGGGGTGGTGTATAGGAAGGGGCTCTCTCCTGACTTCCTGTGTGACCTCTGGCTGTCCCTGCCCCTCCTCAGCCTTGCTTACTGGTGAGGTGGATGAGGGTCTCAGGGTTTGTCTGGTACTAATGGTGTGGGAGTCCATGCCGCAGGTTTCTTCATAACTCATCCCAAATTTCCTCAAGGGTCCTAAAATCAGGAAGGGCCAGAGATCAGGGCCGTTATGCCAGACACGACTCTATGCAGGTAAGGCCCCACCCTTTTGGACCTAACCTGGGGTCTGGGATCTCCAGATGGAACGAGGTCTCAGTTCAGACCATTAGCCTGTCAGGTCAGAGTTAGGAACAGATGTGGCCAGAGCTGTCCCATCCCTTGCTTTCCACCAGGAAAGCTGATGTGATGTCTGGAACTGCGGCACCCATCTTGTGCTCCGGAAGTGATGAGCGTGACAACATGTTAAGGACAGCGGAATGGGAAGGTAGAAGGAATCCGGATCCCTGCTGCACTTCCTGAGCAGTTTAACATATTCCTGGGTGATTTAAGAGCAACTCGACCATGACAATCCTGAGGATGGTGTACAAATGAATGAACTTTCAGAATTAGAAAAGAATCTGAAATCTGCACCATGGTCTGCAAGGCCCTTCTTGGTTGGGCCCTAACCCACTCTTCAGCATCATCCCTGACCTCTATCCCTCCACTCACACCTTTCTTCATATCCTGGAACATGCCCTTTTCATCCTCAGGGCCTCACTTCCTGCCCTTCTCTCTTAGAAACCTCTCCCCACTGTCCTTGACCTGGCCACTCCTCCTTACCCTTCAGACCTCAGTCAAAATATCGCCTTTACACGGTGGCCTCCACCCAACATAAGCCCCTCAGCTACCCTGCCTCATGGCCTCCTACTGGATTACTCATGGCACATTTCACAATTCCTCATTGTAGAGTTATTTGTTTCCTTGTTCATTGTTCATCTTCACTATGGTATTATATTATATGCATCACCTGGCCAGGAGTTTGGTTCCTCCTATATCCTTGTACCCAACATTATCTCTGACACCAAGACAACCTCAACATATGTATGTTGGGTGAATGAGTGAATACTGCATTATTTGTTTATTAATCTATTATTAATTCATTCATCCATTATTTATTCATTCATCCAAAACAAAAAGTTGGTGGAAAAGCAGGTTGTGAAAGGAAATAGTCAGGAGGGGTTCTAACCGCAGAGCTTGGACTCAGAATCCTGATGGCCTGAGTTCAAATCCTGTTCTGCAACTTACTGGCTGTATGAACTTGAGTGAATTCCTGCACGTTTATGTGCCTCAGCTTCCTCATCTGTAAAATGGGATTAATGATAGAATTTAACACTTTAGGGTTGCTGTGAGGATCAATGAGTTAATATTTGTAAAGTATTTAGAACAGTGGCTGGCAATAAGTATTAGCTATTAGAAAGTTTAAAACCATGCCAAACAATGCCATGTGCTGTATATGGATACACACATATGTATATGTCAATCTGTAAAAATATTGTATAAATGATACACATCGAAGTCAGGTTAATGGCTTCCTTTGGGACAGGAGAGAAGATAGCATCAGGCAGGAATACACATGGGACTTGAGTTACGTCTAACTTTTTACTTTAAAAAATTAGAAGCAATCATGGTGGTGTTATTTTATTTCACATCTTTTTCAAGCACCTCCACCCCAGCTCTGGTATCACATTTCATAGCTTAGTCTGGTTTCTGTCCTCCACCCCCGCCCCTGGCCTGCTGGTGAAGAGTGAGGTCGGAAGCTGGAGTCAGGCAGGCCTGGGTGTGAGTCCTGACGCTGCTCTCTCCTGGGTGAGCAAGCCCATCCTTGCCTTAGGGCTCCAGGCACGACCTTAGCCACTTCCAGGGCTGTTGCGCTGAGGGTTCAGTAAGAGGAGGCCTTTTGAACAGGGAAGAGCTTGTAAATGTTACTTAATTCCGCTGCTTGGTAATGTCAGCTGAGGGGTGGGGGACAGTCCCAGGATGCTTCTAAGACCCAGGCAGGTAACATGATCAGGTGAGGGTGGCTGGTGTCATGGGCTATAAGGGGGTGGGGGGAGGGGGGTTGTGATCTGGAGGGTGCACCCTGTCTGACATGGTGGCTACTCCTCAGTCCAGCCAATAGGTGCCAGGAGGTATCTGGGCTCACCAGCCTGGATTTTTGTAGCAAGGTTTCTCTAGTTTTCATTTTACCCTCACAGAGTAGGTGTGGTCAGTGGCGGCCCATGGCCACCTCCCTGAGACCTCCACTAGACACATCACTGCTTATCCCTCCGCTGTACCTTCCTGGGCCCCAGACCCCCGGCAGTGCTGAGGTCCTCTGGTCATGACCTTTGTCCCACCCCACCCCCAGCGAAGGGGAGTGGGATTTCTACTGGTGCGACATCAGCTGGCTCCGGGAGAACTTCGACCACACCTACATGGACGAACACGTGCGGATCAGTCACTTCCGAAACCACTATGAGGTGAGCTGGGTAGGCCGAGGGGACTGAGTCAGTCAATTCATGTTACTGGTCGTGGCAATGAGCAGGAGCTAGTTTGGGGTTATAAGGACCAGAGTGAAAAGTGGAAGGGACTTTGGGGTACATGCCAGGTGGAGAATATGCATGGAGAATATGGAGAATAGATATATGATGAGCTCCCTAGTGAGAGGGAGTAAAGATCTAAGACCCGAGGAACAGGCCATGTCGGGTGGGGTTTGAGGTCACGGGCTGGTGGGTTTCAGCGCTGGAGGTGTGAGGGTCAGGCGGGCTTGGAGTGCAAGGGCCAAAGGGGCAGGATGCTTGAGCGCTTCTGATGATCTCAGGGTAGGGACAAAGAGAGCTGTTCGGAGTTCAGAGACAGGAGGGAGGCCCAGGAGGAACCAGACCACAAAGATGAGAACGGAGAAGCCAGTGGTGGAGAATTTTAAAAGGTTAGTGCAGCTTAGCAGTTAGCGCATGAGCTTCAGAGTCACAGACCTGGGTCAAAGCCTGGCTGTGCCTCTCCTTAGCTGGATAGCTCTGGGCAACGGACTTAACTTTTATTGGCCTCAGTTTCCTTACCTGTAAAGTGGGGATGATTATCGACCAGCTGGCTGAAGTGACTCTTAGTTAGCCAACGTTACTCTTGTTGTTAGTTTGTGGGCCAGATTGGGAGGGGCGGGGCTGGGAGGAGGAGTGGGGCCAGGGGCTGAGTGCTAACGGCCCTTTGTGCCCATCCCCATCGGTCCTGTTGCCCAGCTGACCCGAAAGAACTACATGGTGAAGAACCTGAAGCGATTCCGGAAGCAGCTGGAGCGCGAGGCAGGGAAGCTGGAGGCAGCCAAGTGCGACTTCTTCCCCAAAACCTTCGAGCTGCCCTGCGAGTACCACCTGTTTGTGGAGGAGTTCCGCAAAAACCCAGGGATCACCTGGATCATGAAACCTGTGAGTGCCCAGTGCCGGGAACTGGGGGGGAGGGAGCATCCCGGGACAGGACCCTGCCTGGTAATTCAGCCTGATATGCATCATCTGCCTCCCCTGAAGTGTTGACTTCATCTCCTCCTTTCTGCAGCGTGTGGACCCAGTGGCTAGGAATACTTGTACACAGTAGGAGCTCAGTAAGAGTTTAGTAGGTGAACAACTGATCCTCAGGGCGGGGAATCCAGGGCCTCCTTGGAGCTCAGATTGCTACCTTTCTTCCTGACACGAAGGAAAACGGTGGCGGGGTCGGAGAGGAGCTGTACTTGCACTGCCAGGTCTCATGGTCCTCCGAAGGAGGTCCTCCCACCCCTACTGTAAAGAGGAGGAGCCTAGTGCCTATTTTTTCAAGCTTTCCACAACTGCTTATTGAGCAAAGACTGAGCCAGGCCTCCTGATCCTCTCCTGGCGAGGTGTGCCGGAAGGCTGGCATGCCTTCCCGGAGGCGCAGCGAGGAGGGCTCTGGAGATGCAGCAGGAGGAGGGCTCTGGAGATGCAGCACGAGGGCTTAGGCAGATGAATGCTGCAACCCACCTGCGGATTCCAGCTCCCAGCAGGCATTATCCTCTCAGACAAATGATAATTTGTGCTAATTGGGAACGAGCAATCGCATATTAAGTTGATTCCTTTCCCAGCCCACGGCCTTTACAGCTGTAATTAAGAGGAAAATCTTGGCTCTGTGTGTGTGTGCGCGCGCGCCATGAGCCCACACTTGCTCTCCCTTCTGAGTAGCTCAGGCACCCTGTCTATGGCATAGGGTGCGGAGAGTGGGTGTTTCTAGCCAGACTAGCCTGGGTTCTAACTCTGTATCTGCCGCTTAGGTATGACCCTACGCAGGTCGCTCAACCCCCCGCCCCCGCAGCCCATTTCCTCATCTGTAAGATGTAATTAATGACTGTGCCATTGTTGCTGGTCCCTGGACAACTCTTTGAGTCATGAGACTGTACAGTCAGTAACTCTCAGCCTTGAGAGTGCCTCAGAATTTTCTGGAGAGCTTATTAAAGCACCCCACTCCCGTCGTGTCTGATTAAGTAGACCTGGTGTGGACCAGAGCTTAGCTATCTCTTTTAGGGAATATAAGACCAAACCCAGTCTAGGGTTAAAGGGCACACGTCCAAACTTTATTTCCATTTAAGCATTCCCTGCTCCCGCCAGCTCAGGCCTTCTGGGTGACAGAGAGGTAGGCAAGACCCTGGGAGGACACCCTGGGTGACAGGGAGGAGGACCGCGCTTGCTCCTTCAGCGCCCTGGTGTGGCGGGGAGTCAGGTGCCCGGCTGTCAGGGCCCAGGCTCGTCCGTGGTCTTCCCGTGTCTGCGGCGCTGGTTAGCACTTCACTCAGAGTCTGGGCACCCTGGATTGTTCTTGGCTTTGGGGGCCTCTTTTCAAGCAGCAGGACAGGAAGCACCACACTTTTGCATTCTGTTTTTGAGTTTACCCCAACCAGAACTTCTCACACGTTTGCACTGCCATCTCCTAAGAGCCGGGATGTTTGGGGCAACAAACAATGGAGAACCAAACTAACAGTAGCGCAAACAAGAGGGCAGGGGTTCTGAGCTGTTCTCATGCCTGGGGCCTCTTTGGCCTCTGGTAAATATGTGGACCCTGGCACAGGATAGTGTTCATAAGAGCATACAATAAAGTATATTTGATTATAAAAGAAAGCAACTATATCGAAAACAGTTATCCAACTGTGTGTCTGGGTCCTCTGAGAAACATGCCAACATAAGATTCCACATGCCAGGGCTTTGCCTGTGGGAGAGGGAACAGGGGAGGGAGCCGGGGAGGCTGAGGGAGCTATCAGGCCCCAGTGAAGGAAGGTTGGGTAGAACCTTCTAGCCTGCCATGCAGCCAAAGGAAGTCCAGCAAGGCTGAGGGGAGGCCGCAGACCCGTGCTGCTATGAGAGGAGTTCTGTCTCCCAGGAGTGGCCTGGCCTTCATGTCCCCACCGTTCTCAGCTCTAGGCTGGGGCCAGAGGGAGACCTGGCAAGCACAGGGCAGGTTTTAACAGCAGCAGCCGGGGCTCTCAGTCAGTCACCCTCCTGCAGTTAGAGGTCTGCGAGTGCCTTCTGACGGCCACCACACCAACTACAAAGACATCCTTTAGCTGTACTAATATATGTGCTTTGCATGAGCAATTAAAGAGGATCTAACGGCAGGCCCAATAGTTACCGTAATTTCAAAGTCATCATGAGCATACACAATATTTGAGATATCTGCAACAATTATAACACAATATGTAACAATAACTGTGATTTCTTTTGAAAGCACAGTCCCACACATGGCCAACATTACTATGCCTTGTTGCCTGCATTCGCGGTAAAGGAAACGTGAGAATCTGATTAGGGGTTCATGAAGATAAAGAGGAAAATTTTTTTCCTGTTCAAGTTTACAGCCCCCCGGGGAATTTCCTTTAATGATGGGAGGTGACTCCAGGAATTGTTTATCGGGCAGCTCAACATCATCATCCATTCCCAGCTCAGCGGCCTGGCTGCTCTACTGAGTCACAACATGGCTGCCGCAGCTCCAGCTTTGCCTCCTCACACCTCCCCCTGCCCCAGTAACAAAGGAACGCCGTAGTCTGTGTCCCTTTGAAGAAGACAAATTCTCAGAAGTCCCTGCAGCAGACATCCTCTGGCACCCTGCTGGCCCGTGCCTGAACCAAGGGCAGGGGCATGGGACCGCCTCAGAGGAAAGGGCCACAAGAGGAGGTAATCCAAATGGGGCCTTGGGTAAAACGGGAAAAACGGGAGGGGGGGCTGCTGGGGAGACTACCAGCCACATCTGCCACACCAGATAAATGCCTCGCAATGAATGTCACATGATGAATGGCCCCCAGCGGACAGGCAGGGAGTGGCAGGGGGTGGAGGGCTGTGCGTGGCCGCAGGTGGTACAAAATCAAAGTATCGTTCATTCTAATAATCCATGTATTGTTTTCTAATCAATAACATCTCTTCTTAGAAAAATGTGTAAAAATAGTTTCCTCACAAATTATCAAGTATGATTAATACTCTCAGAAGGAGCACCATGTTTGTCATTTGATTTCGGGCACCCCTGGGCACTTAGCGGGAGGTGCATGAGCACCAGCCTTGTGAAGTACAGATTTAATTAGCCTGTATTTGTCACCTACTGGTAGGGTAACCTTGAATAGAGTGCTTGGCCTCTCTGTTCCTTGGTTTCCTTGGCTGCAAAAGGGGGATAAAATAATGCTGCATATAGGGTTTTGTTTGTAAAGCTTTAGTGAGGTAATGCGAGTAAACCCTTGTGCCTGGCACATAGGAAACACCTGAGGAGTATTAGCTGCTGGTATTACTGTTGGTATGAACCACTTTCTTACAGTTAGTGTTCTGGTTCTCTTTCTGCAGCCCAAAACCCAGTGCCTTGAAACAACAATCATGTCTTATTTAGCTCTCGAGCCTCCAGTTTGGGCAGCGCTCGACAGCGAAGGCTCACGGCTGCTCCAGCATCTACTGGGGCGGCTCCTCTGAAGGCTGGTGCGCTCGCTGTGCCAACCTGGCTCGCTCAGTCAGCTGGCAGGGTCGTCTTGACTGTTGGCTGGGAGCTCAACCAGGCTTGAGGCCTGGAAGATTCAGTCGCTCTCCTTGTGGGGCTCTCCACGTGGCCTGAGCTATCTCACAGCACGGTGGCTGGGTTTCCAGGTGCCCATCCCCAGGAGAAAGCTGTGCAGATGCTGTGTTGCCTTTCATGACCCCGCCTTGGAAGCCACAGAGCGTTGCTTTTGCCATGCATAGTTAATTGATGCAGTCTTAAAAGGCTTGCCCAGATTCAAGGAGAGGGGGCAATGACTCTACCTCTTGGCAGAGGGTGGGCGTAGCAAGATCCTAGAAAAACACAGGGGGCTGGAAATGTTGTTGTGATTGTTTTTGGAAACAGCAGTCTGTTGGAGCAAGATATTAGGTGATTTCCAGTCTTAACTACCCTGATACATCTCCGTACAGCAAGGTTATTTTTCACTCTTTAGGATAATTCCCTTAGGAGGTCAGTTACTAACAATGCTTTAAAAAATAAAGACATTTCATTATCTCAGGTAACAAGAAAGCTACACTGGGAAGTTCCAGATTTGGGGCATGCTCAAGAATGCCACTAAAAGCCCAGGTTCCTTCTCTTTGTTCACTCTATATCCTCAGTGTGTTGGCTTTGTGTCATTAGACTTGTCACCTCATCAGTGTGAGCTGGCTGCTACAGTAGCAAGCATCACCTCCTCAGACCGTAGTATCTGAGGAAAGAAGGGAAGAAGCCAAGCATTTCTTTCTCTTTCCTCCCTCCTTCCCTTTTTCCATCCACACACATCTCTCTCACTCCCTCAGCCTTTTTCTTCCTCTTCCTCCTCCTCTCTCCCCTCTTCCTTGTCAACCCCAATATTTTTAACAAGGAGGAAAGTCTTTCCCAGAAGCCCCAAAGCCCCAAGCAGATGTCTCCTTAGGTCTCATTGACCAAGACAGGTCACATGGTTTCCACTAGCTGCAAGGGAGGCTGAAAAAACAGGTATCTGGCCTTTCCAACCTCCACAGTGAGAGGTGGGTTTGCCATCCAGGAAGAGGAGGAAAGGGAATGGCTCTAGGGAAGGCAGCCAATGGTGGGAGTGAGGTTCCTAGATTCAAAGTTATGAGCCTTAAAAAAACCTTTTTAATTGAAGTTTAATAAAACAGAACATGTCTACCTTTCAGGGGTACAGCTTGATAAATTTTCACAAAGAGAACACACTCAAATAACCAGTCCCCAGACCATAAGCAGAACATTACCAGCCCCTCAGCACCTCCCCTCAGGCCCTTTTCCTCTCACTATACCCTAAGTCACGTGGCATATAGATTCGTTTGCCTGCTTTTATACTTTACATAATTGGAATTATGTAGTATGGCTACATCGTGCCTGGTTTCTCTCCCTCAAAATCATATTCATGATATTCCTCCGTACTGATGTGATTGATTGTAAATTGTTATTTATCATTGTTGTTTACTATTCCATTAAGTTAACATTTATTCATTTGGGAGTTTTGAGGTCGGAGCTGTTATAAGTTGTGCTGCCACGGACGTTCCTGCACATGTTCGTGGGTGCCCATGTGCACATGTAGGCACCTAGAAGGAGACTTGCTGGGTCACGGGGGTGCCTATGTTCAGCTTCAGTGGGTGCTGCCAAAGAGTTTCTACTCCCATCAGCACATGCTAGAGTTTCTCAGTTTCTCCACATCCTCATCGACACTTGATATGGTCTGTCTTCCATTTTAGCCATTCTTAGGGAGGATGGAGTGGTATCATCTTGGGGTTTTCATTTGCATTTTTCTGAAGACTAATGAAGTTGAGTGCCTTTTTATTGTTTACATTGGGTAATCCTCTTTGGTGAAGTGAATTTAAATCTTGCATGGCTGTGAACTCTTGGGAGCCCTTGATGCACACCGATTATTCGTTGCTTTCTGAAACAGCTTTGTATGGGGCTACCCCTAAGCCACCACAGTGCTCCACAGTCTATTGGGAACCCCACCTTCTGGGCATGCACAACCCTGAACCAGGGTACACAGTGCAGCAGGCAGAACAAGGCTGGATTTCAGCTCTCACTGTCCCCATGACCGGGAGCTCTTCATGCAGTGAGTGGATAACCTATACAGCCATGCCTGACAACTCTGCCTGCCCCCACATTGTACGGAGGGCCCCCCAGGGACCAGCTGGGCCATACTCGAGGAGAACAGAGAGAAATGAGAGTTTGCACTTGCTGGGTGCCCTTACACTGGAGGACAAAATGACTCGGTGGGACCTGCTCAGTGGCTGCAAATAACTGAAGAACCCAGGAATGAGATTTGTTATAGGAGGCCCTAGAGGCCAAAACCATGGAGGGCAAATTTTAGCTCAATACAGCTTAGGCTGTGAAAGCTCCACGAGGTCTGGGTTATTGCTAGAGCACAATACCTAGCACACAGTAGGCATCTACTATATACCTTTTGGATGACTGCTTAATAGAGCTATTCTGCAATAAATGGGCTGTGTTTGTATGCAAGGGAAGTAAGCTCTCTGGCACTGTGGATGTGCAAGGCCAGGCAGGTGACTATGGTAGAGGATGTCACAGGAGGAAGTAATGCCTTTAGTGCCAACCGCTCTGCATGATATTAAAGATTCTCCCAGCCCCTAGACTCTTGTGAAGCTATGAATTATCCATGCTGGCATTCAGTGAAGGCAGGCTGATTTCAGTATTAGCTGAAGGAAAACCTAATTAGGAAGGCAAATTGATTTCCAAAAAAAGAATTGGATGATATGTTCCCAGAACTGTTAGAAATGGCTTTTTAATCGTCTGTTCTTTTGTATTATTCATGCAATTGATGCCTTTGTGAGCTAAGTTGGTCTCTCTCTTTTCTCTCTGCTTCTCTCTCCCTCCTGCCAGGTTTAGCGCCTTCTCCGTTCCAGCCTCTTCAGGGCTGGGCTGGGCCTTTCCTCTGGGGGTCGCTGAGGGCCCATGAGGGAGATGGAGACAGGAAAGCTGGGGAGGGGCCTCAGGCATAGGGGTGGCCGAGCAACCACAAAGAGCTGAATGCTGACCTTTCTGCACCCATCATCCCCCCAGGTAGCCAGGTCCCAGGGGAAGGGCATCTTCCTTTTCCGGAGACTGAAGGACATCATGGACTGGAGGAAGGTAAGCTTACCTCTCCCCGTTTCTCCCTGAACTCTCTGCCCTCACTGGGACAAAGGGCCCCTCTTTCCCTCCCTGGAAGCTTGGAGGGCCGGCAGAGAATTTCTGCCCACAGGTCTGCCCATGAGTACAAGGTATCTGGAACCAGACTGCCTAAGTTCAAATCCTGACCTTGCCACTGAATAGCTGTGTGACCTTGGGCAAGTTACTTCACCTCTCTGTGCCCAAGTAAATGAGGGCTCATATATGACCTGCTGAGAATGCAGTGAGTTAATATGTCTGAAACCTGAAAACGTTGCCTTCTTTACCTGGACCTCCTGCTCACCTGGCTGGGGAGACATTGGCTAACTCCCACCAGATCCTATACTGAGCCTGAAGTAGTTCCCTTCTTCCTCCTTCCCCCCTCACATCCCAAGACACGATGCAATAGAAATCTTGGTTCTAAGCCTGCTGCCACCACTCAGAAGCTGTGTGGTCCTGGGAAAATTGCTGAAGCCCTCTGACCCTTGGACACGATAGCGGTGCAGGGGGAGCGCGAGGAGCAGGATGACCGAACTGCTATCCGAGCAGCACCTCCTGCGCCAGCGGGCTCCTAGCAGGTGCTCAGTAAATGAACTTCCTCCCTCCGCTGTGTAACCGGATTCCTTCCATGAAACCGTCAGGGCACTGCTGGGAAGAGGCTTACCAGCTTGGAGGCCTAGCAGGCCCAGGGCGCTGTCAGCCCCTCTGGCAGCAACATGAGCATACGTGGGGGCGGCCTGGGTCCCAGGAAGGGAAGTCCTGGCTGCCTCCATCTTGAGATAGCTTGGGATGGGAGGATGTCAAAAAATCCCACCCTTGGGGCCAGAAGCCCTTGGTTTCGGTGCTCCCTGCCACTGGTCTGTTATGTGACCTCACCAAGTATGTGAGACTGGCCTTTGGGCCTTGGTTTCCTCACCAAGGTCTCTGAAGGGGACAGTGTGGGCGGGCGAGGGCTTTGCAGACTGTGAGGTGCTGTGCATATGTGAGGTCATCACTGTCTTCCTGAGCCGGGCTGGCCAGCAAAGAATTAGCAGTCAGGGCAGGGAGAGAAAAGTCCCTGCAGGCCTGTGGGGGGCTCTCGGCAGCCCTGGCCAGCGGAGCTTGCTGCAGTGGAGGGCGCGATGGACACCTGTGCTTTCCAATATGGCGGAGACTAGGCACCTGTTGACACCGAGCCATTGAAATGTGGCTAGTGCGACTGAAGGACTGGACTTTTTATTTATTTTCTTTTTATCACGGTAAAATATACATCAAATTTACCATTTTAACCATATTTAAGCGTACAGCTTTGTGGCATTGATTACCTTCACATTGCTGTGCAACCATCACCGCCAACCGCTGTCAGAACTTTGTCATCTTCCCCAGCGGACACTCTGTACCTGTTAAACACTAATTCACTTTTCCCCCTCTTCCTCCAGCCTGTGGAAGCCACCATTCTACTTTCTGTCTCTATGAATTTGACTAATCTGTGTATCTCATTTAAGTGGAATCATTCCGCATTTATCCTTATGTGTCTGGCTTCTTTTACTTAGCATTATGTCTTCAAGGTTTATCCATGTTGTAGTATGTAATTTCACTTTCAATCAATTCAAATGTATGTAGCCACATGTGGCCAGTGGCTACCCTGTTGGGTTAAATGCCCAGGTTCTAGACCCAGTCTGTACGGGTCCACTTCTGAGCTGTGCTACTGACCACCTCGGACAAGTCACTCCCCCTCTCTGTGCTTCAGTTTCTCATCTGCAAAATGGGGATAAACATCAGTACTTCCCTTGTAGGGTTGATTTAAGGATCAAATGGTACACCCCAAGTAGAGTGCCTAACGCAGTGCCTAGCACTCAGGATGTGCTCAATAAATGTTAACGATAATAATTATTACAACTAGGATGCAAGAAGTTCGGATGACCAGAAAGAAGAAATTCCTGTGGAGAACTATGTAGCTCAGCGTTATATCGAAAATCCCTATCTGATAGGAGGTGAGCTGGCTGCCTCTGCTCCCTGCCCTTCCACTGGACAGTCCAATAGTCAGTCAACAAGCATTGGCTAGCAGCCTGCTGCGGGCCTGGCCTGACACCGGGTGTGATGGGACTCAAAGATGGAGATCTGCCCTGCCCTCTCTCACCTCCTGGCTGTTGCCTGTGCAGCACCTCTGCCTGGCCTGCCCTTCCCACTCCCTTCTTGGTTCACGAAAATTCCCGTCATTCCTCAAGAACCAACTTGTTTTTGCATTTATCCAACACATATTTATAAGAGCCTACTCATGGCCAGCCACTGTCCTGGGTGCTGGCTGCCCGCCCTGCTCTCAGGGAGTGTACACGCCAGGCGAACAGACAGCAATTAACCAGAAACAAATCAGAGTCCCACAGAGTGTTATAGAAGTAAATCAAGCTGGATGGTGGGAGAGAGTGAGGGAGGGCCTCTCCGGGGGGGGGGGGGGGGCGGTGATAGGTGAGCTGAAACCTGAATGACAACTAGGAGTCACCTGTGGGTAAATTTGGAGGGAGAGGAAACTGCAAGGGCCTAGGGCCGGAGGAGGGCTGGCAGGGAGACTCTGTCTGCGGGTCTGTCGATGGGTGTAGGGTCCCTGGAGCCTGTTTGCCTGGGTTCAAATCCTGACCTTGCCACTTAATAGCTGTGACCGTGGGCAATTTATTTTGCTTTGCTTGAATATCCTCTTTTCCTGTTTTTTAATAACAGCTTTATTGAGATACATTCACATACCACACAATTCATCCAGAAGCATACAACCCCATGGTTTTTATATTCATACCATGTTGTCCCTTCCCATGAAGCCTTCACAGATTTCCCCAGGGTATCTGTACATCTGCTTTTCCCACACGGGGTCTGTAAAATGCAGGCGTGTCGGTCCATGTGAGAGACAGGGTGTAATTCCAGAGGGTCTTGTCATCTGAGAGCGGCCAGGTGCCGTTAATCCACTTGCCTCCTCTCGCCTCCTTGAATAATGTCCTTCTCCAGGGGCAGCCCTTGGGCCTCTTCTCCCTCCTCCCCTCCCTCTCCTAGTGACCCCATCCTCTCCCTGTGGCTTAAAATGTCACCCAGTGACTACCAGCTTTCTATCAAGACCTTGCCCCACATCCCAAGTCGTGATGTCCCATAGCCTGTGACATCCCTCCCGGGCATATCCCAGCAACTCAAACTCAAATGCCTAAAATCCAGCCCTGTTCTCCCCCTGCCATCTGGCTCATTTCCCAGCCTCCACCTCTGGGGACACAACCCCACAACCCCTTGTTGCTCAGCCAGACATCAGAGACTTTTCTGGGTGGGTCCCTCTCTCCCCCCCCCCCACATCCGGTTCTTCACCAAGCTCCCAGCTCCTGAATCTGTCTGGCCGCCCCCATCCCCGTCCTGGCCACTATCCGCTCCCTCCTGTGCTGGCGTCCTCACTGGTCCCACTGCTGCTCTGGTCCCCTTTGCTCCTCTCCAACACAGTAACCTGAGGCACTGGACACCCTGCGGCGGCTTCCCATGGTTGGTGGAACAAAATCTCAAAATTGCACATGACCTGGCCCCTACTGCCTCATCTCCTTCCACTCTGCTCTTGGATGAAGCTCTTTGCCCCCTCTGGGCCCCTGGGCCCGCAGGTCCTCCTGCCTGAGGGCTCTGCCCTCTCTGGTCCTGGAGGGCACCTTGTACCTCATGTGGTTTTATTGGGAATCATGTCTGCGGATCTGCTGCTATATCTCTCAAACCTAGCATAGTGCCTAGCAATCAATATTTGTGACATGAATTAAGTATTTCCTTGCCTCATAGGCCGCAAGTTTGACCTGCGTGTCTATGTGCTGGTGATGTCGGTGAGTAGCTAAAACGGGTGCCCTCCAGTAGTGGGTGAGGGGCAGCGAGACTCAGGTGCGGGGGCAGAAGCCATTCTGGGGGCATCTGTGCGAGCTTGTCTGGCTTTGCCCACCTGGGAGAGCCCAGGGGAACATCTGAGGGTGGGCGAGGGGAGGTAAGCAGATCTAAGTTTTGCCATCTTAGACACCCCAGCACCTGGGTTTGCCCTCCACATGTCCTTTTTCGTTCATTCTGTCACCTGTGGTAGACACAGTGAGCATCTACTGAGCACCTATTCAGTCCCAGGCCCTGGTGTTTAGCAGATTTGATATCATTCAGTCCTCTAATAACCAGGGAGGTAGGTTCTACTGTTCATTTTACAGATGAGGAAACAGAGGGATTGAGTGACTTGCCCGTGGTCACACAGCTGAAGTGAGAGCTGGGATTAGAATCCAGGCAGCCTAGCCCCAGAACCTAGTCCCTTAACCCAGGAGTTGCTATACTCCCTCTCCCCATTCATGCATTCATTCACTCAACAAACATTTAAATCACCATGGTGCACTGCTCTGTGCTCGGCACAAGGAGATAGGCTCACCCACTGTCTAGTGCAAACTATAAACACACCCTGAGGTGGGGGAGTCACAAGTGGGGGTGAGCAGAGAAGAAGCCGGGTAATTTTGTTTTCTTCTGCATCTTGCCCCCCACCCCCGCCCCGGAGAAAGAGGGGGTAGAATCAAAGGGGGCTGCTGTATGAGCGCATTCTTGAGGAGTGATGTGGGAAAGAAGGAAGGGCTTGCCAGGTGGAGGGAAGAGCAGGCGCAAAGCCAGGAGGTGTGAAAGTGCGCGTATTTATTTCCCCCCCTTTTTCTCTTCCTTCGTCCCCAACTCTGTCACAGTACCTCCCCCTGCGGGCCTGGCTGTACCGGGATGGCTTCGCCCGCTTCTCCAACACCCGCTTCACACTGAACAGCATTGATGACCAGTGTATCCTGGGACTCGGCTTCCCCATCGCCCGTGCGCTCCGCCCTTCCTGTCCTCTAGCTGTCCTGAGAGAGCACATCCGTCCCCCAGACATTTGCCGAGTGTCTGCTGAATGCCAGGTTCTGGTCTGGGCACAGGAAGTACAGCAGTGACCAAGACGGGCCTCGTCCCTTCCCCCGGGGAAGCTTACAGTCCTGAGGGGTGGGAGGCCCCCAGCCATCTGAGGAGAGCATCCCTGCTCTGCTCAGGGCAGCTCAAGTCGCATAGTTCTGCTTAGTGATTCTACCGGCGTCCTTGACATGTACCTTGATTCATATTCATAGGATTTAATATTCACATCCATTAGTATTCATAGGATCAAACAATTTGAGCCCCTTTGGAGAGTATTTGTATCTTTTATGTGCCCTTTCTTCAGGGCTTAGTCATTGGCTCACCCACTCACTCAAGTACAATGCTATTTTTCACCCATTGAATTGGTGGGGCCAAAAATTCGCTAAGACGCTGCATTGGCAGGGTTGGGGGAATACATATGATGTTAGTGGGAGTGTACATTGGTACAACTCATTAGGAGGCTACGTGGAAAATGTTTACTGAAAGACAAATGCATATACCCAGCAATTTTCCATCTGGGACTTTCTCCTACAGGTACATTCACCACGTAGGAAAATGGAGGTTTAAAGGTTATTCATTGTACAGCCTTGTCCGTGAGAGCAAAAAAGATAGGAAACAATTAAATGAATGGTTCATTTACCCGATGGAATACTATGTAGCTGTCAAAAAAGAAATGTAGGGAGAGTTCTTTATGTACCGATATGAAATAATCTACAAGATGCATCGTTAATAAGAGAAAAAACAAAGTATAGAACTCTGTGAAATGTCTACTCCCATTCATGTTAAAAATATCTCTATTCATATTTTTATCTGTGCATAGACATCTCTGAAAGGAGGTAGAAAAAACTGCAAACATAAGTTGCCTTTGGTAGGAGAAATGGGTGGGTGGGAACAGGGTTTGGAAAGAGGCATTTCCTTATATACACCCTTATACCCTTTGACTTGTCAACCACGTGAATATATTATCTGGTTAAAATATCAACATCAAAAAATGTGTTTAAGATATTTAGATCTGAGCATCAGGTGAAAAGGGGCTAACGATATGGCAACATACCAGAGGTAAATGAGCAGGACTAGGTTACCTGCATGTGAGGGCGGTGGACATGGGCGGTGCGTCTGCCAAGCCCCTGGCCTGGCAACCTCCTAAGGCCTTTACCCGGCTCGCCGCTCTCTGCCTTAATTTCGTCATTCGGTTAGTGTCTGTCTGAGGTGATGCGTTTGGCTTGCCTGCCTGGTAGAATGGGAGCAGGTCCTCCTGAGAATTTTGTATAATTTGTTTTTTTTTCCTACTTTGCGAACTTCAGCATTTCCAGTGTCTTTTATTTTGTAAACCTAGCAAGCATTTATCTAGTTGCAAGTCATCCAATTTATTTTAGTTTTGTTTTTGTTTTCCATCTCACTTTTTAAAAAATTAAAATTAAATGATGCAAGTAATGTGCTCAGAACAGTGCCAAACCCAGAGTGGATACTCAGGACAAGCCGGGTGGGGGGGGGCGTCCCTCCACCATTTCAAAGTGTTTGCAGACCTCGGGGCATCGTGGGGTGTTTTATTAAATAAACCAAGGCCCAGCGCTAGTTTCTATTTAATGAGGCTTTATTGTTTTCACAGTGAGTGACTGCATGTAATTTTCCACCCCTTCTTTTAATTGTTTTAAATTTTTAATATTGAAATATTTAAAAAATTTAAAAACCTGTAGAAAAGACTATAACAGAAATCTATGCAAATACCATCCAGACTGAACAGATACTAATATTTTACCACATTTGCTTCAGATATTACATACCAACTTTTAAAGTAATAAAGCAACCTTGGGTCACAAAATAGTAAGACACATTTTAACCTGACTTTAATAATTGTGCATTAAAATATACATCGTTTGATACATAAATACACATACATATATGTATATAGTCCAAAAATGCACACAAAATAAATACAAAAATACAGAAGAAAAAAAATATTCACCTCAGCACTGTAATAATAAACAAGTAGAGCCCTGGCTGGTGTGGCTCAGTGGATTGAATGCCAGCCTGTGTACCTAAAGGTCACCAGTTTGATTCCCAGTCAGGGCATATGCCTAGGTTGTGGGCCGGGTCCCCAGTTGGGGGTGTGCGAGAGACAACCAATCGATCTATCTCTCACATACTGATGTTTCTCTCCTTTCTCCAATCCTTTTCCTTTCTCTAAAAATAAAATCTAAAAAAAAATAAATAAATCTCAGACTATTAAGTGAAAAACAACAAGCAAGTTGTAGAAGTGGCATGCTGATAATCCCATTTTTTGCTTTTAAGGAAGTATGTTTCTGTTTAGAAGAAAGTACGAAAGGATATTCACTCTCTATTAACTCTGAAAACTGCAAAGAATTAGAATCAGGTCAGGAAACATTTATTTTTGACTTCACACATTTCCCTATATTATGAATTGTTTTTGTAATTGCTATGCATTACTTTAATACTAAAAATAAAGCAATTAAAGAATATAGCTTTCATAATAAAAATAGCACAGCTTGTTGAAGATAAGTCGGAAAATGCAGCAAGGGAAAAAAAGAAACTTTGTCTAGTCATATTTTCTAGCAATAACTACTTACTATTGTGATATAGTTCCTCCTAAGTTTGTTTGTATAGTTTTTTTTTATTGTTTGCCACTGTATAGATATAACCTTTTTTTTTTTTTTTTGCTAAATAGTATATCAGTATTTTCCTTACAGACATTTTTATCAGTTACAGAATATTCCACTGGGTAAATTTACTGGTTTACTAATCATCCATCCTGCAGGCATTAAGGAAGTATTCAATTTCTTCCTAGTATGGCATACAATGCTGCAAAGAAACATATTTTTTCATAAATCTTTTACTATATTTAAATTTTTTCCTTTGGATGATGTCATAAGGGTGTAAATACTGGGCCAAGGGCATCTAGTCAGATTGGTTTCTAGAAGATTTCTTTATATTTTTATCCTCACATTGACAGGGCCCATTTTACCCCACCTTTCCAGTTCAATCATTTTAAAAGGTCATTTCTGAAACAATTGGCACATCTGGGTGCAGCATCTATGAGCATTCATTATACTGTTCCTGCAACTGGCCTGTGGGTTTTGAGCTTTTTTCCAATAAAATGGTTTACAAAAATGTAAGTGACTTGGGGAAGCGGAGTTTTGCCTTAAAATTTCCATCTCTTCTAATTTGCATTTTTTCTCCATTTGCATACCTTTAAAATTGTATTTTATGTCCCAAAATATGATTACTAAAAACTTAGGGTACTTTCCCAGATGGTCTTTACCAGTTATATTTTCTCTTTTATGTTTCCATATTCTTTATTTATCTATTATGGTCATAAAATTTTATCGTTAACGATTTATGTGGGATTTTCCTGTGACAAAAATATCAACCTGTTGTATTTGCTACAAATCTTTTCTCTGGTCATGTTTGCCTTTCACTTTTGCCTTGATAATCTGATTATTTTTATTTTTGCATAGTTGATTCTGTCCACTGATTTCCTCTGGATTTTTACTGTTGTATCTAAGCTAGAAAAATTCTTTCCCCCAGACAATTTCACAACTCCTAAGTTCCACTTCTCTAGGGGCTGGTTTGGGTTGTTTACTCTTTGCTACTTGGCTGTTTGGCCGGTGTCTGTAGAGAGGGGAGGCTCAGAGGTCAGCTGAGCAGTCCCCGGCTCCTCTCTCTTGGCCCCCCACCCCCACCCCAACTAGGGAAGTCCCTGACTTCTTTTCCCTGCACGTGGGAGCAGCGTGTGAAGTGATGGGAACAATGCTTCCTCCATCACAGGGAGTGAGGTTCCCTCTTAAGCCAGTAACTAACTCACTTTGTCTGAACATCCTCTTTTCCTATTTTTAATAACAGCTTTATTGAGATGTATTTACATAGCACACAATTCACCCGGGTAAAGCATACGACCCAATGCTTTTTATCATGTTCACACAAACATTACCATGATCAGTTTTAGAATTTTCATCATCCCCAAAAGAAACCACCATCCTTATTAGCTGTCATTTCCCATTTCCTCCACCGCCACCACCTGCCACTGCTGTTCCTAGCCCTGAGTGACCCCTTTCTGCCTCTGTACATTTGCCTATTCCAGACATTTAATATAAATCAATTCAAAGTATATGTGGTCTTTTGCATCTGACTTCTTTCACCTAGCTTCATGTTTTCAAGATTCATTCATGTTGTAGCATTTATCAGTACTTCATTCCTTTTTATTGGCAAATAATATTCCTTCTATGGATATAAAACATTTTATTCAGCTGATGGACATTTGGATTGTTCCACTCTTTGGCTCTGACAAATAATGCTGCTGTGAACATTCATGTGCAAGTCTTTGTATGGATGTATGCTTTTATTTCTCTTGGGTATAAACGAGAAGTGGAATTGCTGATCACATGGTAATTCTATGTTTAACTCTCTAAGGAACCTCTAGACTATTTTCCAAAGCCCTGCACCATTTTCCATTCTCACCAGGATGGTATGAAGGTTCCAATTGCTCTGCATCTTTGCCAACACTTGTTACTATCTGTCCTTTTTATTATAGCAACCCTAGAGATGAGAGTGGTTTTATTTGCATTTCCCTGATGACTAATAATGTTAAACATTTTTTCATGTGCTTGCTGGGCATTTGTTAATCTTCTTTGGGTAAATGTCTACTCAAAGCCCTTGCCCATTTTTAAATTGGATTATGTGTCTTTTTAATTGTTGAGCTGTAAGAGTTCTTCATGTATTTTTAATACTCCCTTCTCAGATACATGACTTGCAAATACTCTTTCATTCTGTGTGTTGTCCTTTGTTTTTAAGGACTATTTTTTTAAGCATCTTTATGTTAATAGCAAAACTGAGAGGAAGGTACTGAGATTTCCCATATACCCTCTGCCTCCACACATGCACACACTTCCCTGTTATCAACATCCCCTATCAATTACTTACAAGTGATAAACCTACACTGACACATCATAATCACCCAAAGTCCACAATTTACATGAAGGCCGTACATTCTGTGGGTCTGGACAAATGCGCAATGACATGTGTCCATCATTGTGTATCCTGCAGACTCTTTTCACTGCCCTAAGAGTCCTCTGTGCCCGCCTTTTCACTTTCTCGATAATGTCCTTTGAAGCATAAAATTTTTTAAGTTCTGAGGGAGTTTAATTTATCTATGCCTTTCTTTTGTCATTTGTGCTTTTGGTGTCACATCTAAAGTCATGACTTGTCCCTATATTATATTCTAAGGGACTTAAAGTTTTAGCTCTTATATTTAGGTCCATGGTCCATTTGGAGTTAATTTTTGTTTATGGTATGAGAAGGGGGTCCAACCTCCCTCTTTTGCATGTGGCTGTCAGGCATTCCTGCCCATTTGTTGAAAAGACTGTGCTTCCCCTGATAGAACTGCCTTGGCATACTTTTTGAAAATCGATTGACCATAAACTTCAGGGCTCTTTTATTATTTAGTGGTTTGTTATGTGCTTATTCTTTTGAAATTAAGGTAGAAAAACTCTCCGACAAATGTGAAAAAAAAAAAAGTCTTTGGAAAGCTCCTAAGAAGACATTCTAGGACGATGGTGCTAAAGAGGATACCCACCTCTCTCGAGAGGCCAAAGCTACACTCCCCCGTCTGATATGCTGCAAACAGGTTGTAGGGGAATTAGACTTGGGTTAATGACCTAGAGCCTCTACCTCCCTGTCTGTCAACTGACCCAGGAAGTCCCAGAGAAAGTCACATCTTACGGTCATTTCATGAGGTTTGGGGGATTCATCCTACTCAACTGTGGGGGGTGGTTGTTGATGAGGGGGTATTCTGGATGGCTGTCCCTTAACCTCTCTGCATCTCAAAGTTCTCTTCTTTGAGATGAGCATAACCTGGGGACCAAATGAGATGATGTGCATGAACATGCTCTGTAAGCTGCAAAGTGTTGTTGATGATACTGGTGGTCACCATGGTGATGACAACAAAAGGCAGACTTTCAGAGTGGGGACATCAAAGGCTATCTTGACCCCAAAGCTGGATCATATTTCTACAAAGTGGCCACCCAGTCTGAACCCCTCTAATGACAGAGAGCTCAGAATGTCTGTCCTGAGATGGCTATTCGGTATTTAGTCTCTTGTTAGAAAACGTTCTCCTCTTGAGCTGAAAAATCATCATATAATATCAGTTATGCCAGGCACTGTAAGAGGCACTTCTATACAGAATGCTATCTGATCTTTCAAATAACACTGGAGGCCAATATACTATTAGTTTTTCCAATTAATAGGTGGGGAAATAGAGTCAGGGCCAAGCACCAATAAAGATGCAGGCAGGATTTGAATCCCGGCCCATCTGACTCTAAAGCCCACATGCATGACCTCTGGGCTGTTTTGTCTCTTCCCCATCAATTCCTGAGGGAGGGTCTTAGTTTGGTCTCTGGGGACTACATGGAGCAGGACTCACCCTTGTCGACCACACTGAGCCTTGACCACCAACCTCTGCCAGATGTTCACCTCACCAATGTCGCTGTGCAAAAGACGTCCCCCGACTACCACCCAAAGAAGGTGAGCAAGCTGGGTTTCCACCCTCCACGTGCAGCCCCTGGGACTGACTGGGGTGGCATGTTAGAGTGCCAATGAGCCCAGGAGAGGCCTGTCTGCCTGGGGCTCATAGTTCATAGTGAGGTCAGGCCCACCCCTCCCATTTGCAAGGCCCAGGGCAAGAGTACAAGCGGAGGGCCATGCATTGTGTCTAGAAATTTAAAAGTTAGAAATTAAACTAATACATCCTCTAACAATATAGGTTCTATCTTCCTGCCTTGACCGATAATGCTTCTATCTATCTAATCTATCTTCTGTCTAATAACCTGCAAAGCCAGGGGCAGATTTACAGTTCTCAGACTTCCCGGAGTTGACAGAAGTGCACAGGAGAGCTAGCCCCCAGCTCGCACCCGCACAGTGGGGGCCTTCTGCGTACCCACGACCCTACCACAAACAGCAGCTGATCATTCCTTGGGCTTTGAGTTGCATGCTTGGTCAGTAGACTCTGTCTTCAGGGAGGCAGGCAGGCCCAGGAGAGAGGCCTGCACAGGGCATTTGTGCAAGAAATCATGGGGCTGTGGGTACCCAGGCTATGTTTTAGAATGAGAGGTACACACACTCTGGTCAGGCGCATCCCCTTAGGCACGCAGGGTCTTTGCCCCCAAGGGAGGGACATA
This sequence comes from Pteronotus mesoamericanus, assembly GCF_021234165.1. Taxonomy (NCBI): domain Eukaryota; kingdom Metazoa; phylum Chordata; class Mammalia; order Chiroptera; family Mormoopidae; genus Pteronotus; species Pteronotus mesoamericanus. The sequence continues at coordinate 20,235,449 of NW_026555105.1, read as the reverse complement.
CTCGGGTCCTCCTAATCACAGCACTCAGGGACAGGCTCCCCTTGTCCAAAACTGAGGGCTGTGTTGATGGCAATTGTCGGAGGGTCCTGACAGGCAGGGTCCCAGGTAACTGAGGCTCCCTCTCCCAACCCCAATGCACGGGCCCCAGGGCTGCAAATGGATGCTGCAGCGCTTCCGGCAGTACCTGGCGTCCAAGCACGGGCCAGAGGCAGTGGAGACACTCTTCAGTGACATGGACAACATCTTCATCAAGAGCCTGCAGAGCGTGCAGAAGGTGATCATCAGTGACAAGCACTGCTTCGAACTGTACGGCTATGACATCCTCATAGACCAGGACCTCAAGCCGTAAGTGGATGAGCCAGTGGCCCCGGAGAGCCCAGGGGGACGTTCTCCACACTCTGTGCCCAGACTGCCTGGGTTTGGTCTCAGCTCTGCCACGTCCCTAGTTGGGCGTGCTTTCTGTTGCCTCAGTTTCCCCACCTGTAACATGGTTGTTGTGTCTATGGGACTGTTAGGAGGAATGAGTGAGGTAATGTTGGTAGATCACTGAGCCCCATGCCTGGCACTAAGAGGCCTTTCCTGAATATCTGCTGAGTCAGGGATCCGCCCCTGGTACCAGACAAGCAAATTCCCCTTGGTAAGCCCTGGTGATTTCGGAAAGCAAAGTATCTTGAAAGGGAGTATTGCTACCATGTTGTTCCCTGACAAGAATTTGGTGCACTCCCTCAGTGCCCACGAGGTTGAGCTGATGAGTAAAACAAAGCTGAGGCGGCAGGGACCTCAGCCATGGCCCTTCCATGAAACCAGAGGGGCTGTTCTGGAAGCTTGAGGTCACACAGTAAGTCAAGGGCAGAGCAGGCCGGGGGTCATAGTTCCTGGGCTGAGCTGCTCCCTGCCAACCCCATGGCTCCTGGACCCAGACCCTTCCCAGGGTCACTGTATGGTATTGAGGGGTTTTCTGAGCCAGGAGTAGGAGTCACAGAGCAATACCTAAGTTGGGCCCAGGTTCGAGAGAAACGGTTCTGGTACCAGTGGGTCCCCCTCCTTTGCACTCTGGGGTAAGATGTCGCCATGGGCATTAGAGTGGACACATAGGGAAAACAAGCTTGGAGGAGGCAGCTGAGAGTAGAAAGTGGGACCCAAGTCTCCCACTGACCTGCTGGATGAGCCCTTCTCTCTCTGTGCCCAGGTTCCAGGCCGTAAATGACCAGGATGTGCAAAACAAGAGGTTGTAAGCTGGAGGCCCTTGGGTTGCTTTTGGCCTGCAGACACTTTGCCTTTGGCCTTCAGAATGTTTTTTGTTTGTTTCTTTTTCATTGAAATTCAGTGGCAATCTGTAAACACTGGGGGATGTTCACACGAAAGTCTGGATGTTTGGCTTTTCTGGAAAACTCGGATGATCTAGCAGTTCTGGGCTCACGCTCCCACGGGGCAACAGTAATCGGGAGCGCGCCATAGCCAGCCCTTTAGACGTAGAATGCTCTTTCCAGTTCACCACAGCCCAGCCCCAGCGGGGATATCAAATTTATGACAAATGTTTTCAAAAGGTTTTAGCCACTGAAACCCTTCTTCTAATGGAAAGTGGAGAAGGCGACCCTGGTTGAATTGAGGGTGGGGCCCAGACACCCCATCTAGTCTCCCACTGAAATTCCAGGGGCTCCAGGGGACAGGTAACCCTATAGCTATCCACTCCATCCCCCCCCCCCAGGTGGCTCCTGGAGGTCAATGCATCCCCATCGCTGACCGCCAGCAGCCAAGAGGACTATGAGCTCAAGACCTGCCTACTGGAGGACACCCTGCATGTCGTGGACATGGAGGCCAGGTGAGGGAGGGCGGCCTCACTCCTGCCCCCTGTACATGGCAACTGGGGCCCCCACCAAGGAAGAGACAGAACTCAGAGCCCTGGGACTTGAGCAGCCTGCAGAGACCCTCTGGCCTGTCCCGCTACTTGATAGACGGAGAAACTGGGTTGCCCACACGGCGTGGGAGCCTGGTCCGAGGACTCAGCCCTTTTGGGTCAGAGCAGGGCCAACCACAGCTTTCTGGGATTCGGTCAGCACACCGAATTTCCTGGGATTTCCTCGCCACTTCCTGACTCTGGGACCCTGGACCAGTCTCCTCGCCTCTCTGAGTCTGTTTCCTCACCTGTAAAATGGGAAACGGTGTGTCTACCTCTCAGGACTGTTAATTTACCAAGATAATTTATTGTCAAGTGCCTAGCTACAGTAAGTGCTCGATAGGAGACTATATATTTTTATAACAATGTGTATATAATGGAAAAACCCAGGGTCTGACTTCAGTCAGTGTTGGTCTGTCCATCTCCTCCCTCCCTTTTTCTCCCCCTTCTTTCTCTCCCCGCTGCTTCTTTCCCTCTCATCCCTTTCCTATCAGCTTTTTATCAGTTATTCCAGCAAGAGTTTGAGGGCTGACTCTCATGCTTGTGGGTGGAGGTTGGGTCACATGCCATCTCTGAACGAATCGTTGTGACTCTGACCAGGCCTAGGTCTTGTGTCCACCTCCCAGACACTGGAGTCAACCTCACCTGAGCCGCATAGTAAGAGAGGGGGGAGTGGTCCTCAAAGGAAAAACCGGGCACCCTTAGGCTGACAGAAGGTGAAACGGATGCTGAGCAGGGGGAACCTCAGGTGTCCACCATGTCAACCATCGCCTATTCATTCAAGTGCGTGGCACATGGCCTGAGCCCCTACTGTGTGCCAGGCCCTGTGCCACCCGCTGAGGACATAATAAAGGACAGGACAGACCCAGTCCCTGCCTTTATGGAACTTACAGTCTGGGGAAGACAGTAGAGTTTAAACCAGAACGTAGAAGTACTGAGGGCAAGTGTTTAAGCCAAGGGAGAAAAATTGGGGGATAGTCCCTCTGAGACCTGCGTGGCACCTGGGAAACAGCCAGTGAATGGGTGGGGAAAAGAAGGAATTCCTAGAGTGTGGGCACCAGCACGGTGCAGGGGGGGCCGGGCCGGCCTGGTGTGGGTCTTTGGGCCCCACCGGGGGCACCTTTCTTAACCCTTTTGTGTCTCCTGCCCGTCCAGGCTCACAGGAAGGGAGAAGCGAGTGGGGGGCTTTGACCTCATGTGGAATGATGGCCCCGTCAGCAGAGAAGAGGGGGCCCCCGACCTGTCAGAGATGGGGAACTTTGTGACCAACACGCACCTCGGTATGTGGGGCCAGGCGGGGAGCGGGCGCTGAGAACATGCTACAGGGGGCGCCAAGTCGCCTGGGACTGGTAACCTGGCGCAGCCGGATGGCCTTGGGCTGAGGACTGAGACTCTTGGCTCCTCATCTGTGAAATGAAGATTAGTTTCTATCTCAGCATATGCCGAGAACACTGCCTGGCACATAAATGAGAGATATTAGTGATCTGTCAGGAGATAGATTTCAAAAGACTTAGAAAAGCAAACAAAAAACCACCACCCAAAACCCCTGCACGACACGTTAAGAGAAATGAAGGACTTCAGGGCTCAACTTTAAACGCGGTGTTAAAAAAAATGACAATTTTCTCTGATTATAAAAATTATTCACACTTATTGCAGAATATTTAAAAACTGAAGAAGGAAATAAAAAAACATCCAGACATAACCATCTTTAACAATCTGGTGTATTTCCTTCCAGTTTTTAAAAAAATGCATATACTCATACTTTTTCTTTTGCAGAACTGGCATAGGGCTGCCGTTTTGAGTCCCACTTTTCCACGTAGCACTCTCTACATCATTCAACAATATTAATAAAAGCCGAGCTTTTGGAAACACTTATTTGCTGGGTCTAGACTAAATATTTTACATGCCTTATCTCATTTCATTTTTAGGCAGCTTTTATTATCATTTTACAGATGAGAGGATGATCTCCAGATGTTACACAACTTGCTTCAAGTCTCAGTTATAAGTGGTGAGCTGGGGCTTGAACTCCAATCTGTCTCATTCCAAAGCCTGAATGCTTGACTGCTAGGCTCTCCTGTCCCTTAGCTCAGTTAAAAACAAAATTGCCATACGGCTGCAAAATATTCTAGCTTGTAAAGATGCCAAATTTGCTATAATTGCTATAACCAGTTTCTTATAATTGAGCACGTGGCATGATTTCAATTTTTTACCTTTATAAACAATTGTCATGATAAACATCCGTCCGCATAAAGCTCAACTGAAAAATCTGGCTGTTTCTTTAGGACAGATTCCTAGAATATAATTACTGGGTCAAAGGGATGGACTTATTACAGCCAAATTGTTTTCTAGAAAGATTACACAAATTTGCCAGCTCTGAATTAAAAAAAAAAAAATTAACAACTTGTGCCTTCCACTGATTACTGCTGAGGTTTCAGATTTTGTAATTTGCATTTCTTCTTTTGTTAGCTGTCCACAGTCTATATGTCAATGCTATTCACATTTTTCTGAATGTATAAAGGCCTTCGATATTAATATGTTGAGGATATTACCCCTCTGCCAGGCTTATTTTACTGAGTTTGTAATTTGTTTTGTTTAGTTTTTAAAGGTGTTATTTACTTACTTATTTTTAGAGAAAGGGGAAGGCAGGGAGAAAGAGAAGGAGAGAAATATTGATGTGTGGTTGCCTCTTGCACGCCCCCTTCTGGGGATTCAGCCCACAACCCAGGCATGTGCCCTGACTGGGAATTGAACCAGCAACCCTTTGGTTCACAGGCCAGCACTCAATCCACTGAGCCACACCAGCCAGGGCTGTAATTTGTTTTTAAATGTTGTTTGTGGCATCCTTTTTTTTTCTTTTTTTTAATGAAAATAAAGTTTTAAATCTTTTTTCATGATTTAGGATTGGGATGGCTGCAAGCAACAAAAAAAACACTAATAGTTACCCAGAGAGGGACTGATTTGTCTTGAGCCACAGGAAGTCTTCAGATTGGCTGTACAGGGCTGACTGACACAGTGGCAGCAACATGCCACCAAAGACCCAGCGCTCTCCTCTTTTTACTTTGCTATATTTAGCAGGTTGCCTTGGTACACATGCTTGTTGCCTCATGGTTGCAAGAGGACTGTTCCAACTCCAGACACTATATCCTTGCCCCAGACAGAAAGAAACAGGAAGGTCCAAGGACCAAAGCCTTTCTTTCAAGCTTTAACTGTTGATTCCAGAAGAGAAGCCCTCCCAGGGACCTCTCCTGACATTCGATCCATCAGACCTGGTTCACATGGCCACCCAAGATGCAAGAAGTTTTGTGAATGGCTTTTCCATAGCGGATCCCTTATTGTCTGCTACATTGTGTTGTTGGAGGATGGCTACATAGTGCTTTCAAGCTGTGCATACAATCCCCTGAAAATCTTGTTAAAATGAAGTTTGTGATTCTGTAGGTCTGGAGTGGGGCCTCAACTTCTTCCTGTCTGACAAGCTCCCAGGTGACGCTATTAGTTAACTGTTACTGTGTAACCAAACTTCCCAAAACCTCACAGCTTAAAACAACTATCTTGTTTGCTTTTCATTCTTCAGGTGTCGCCTAGAGTAACTCATAGGCTGCAGGCACCTGGCAGATTTACTGAGATTTCCCATGTACCCGATGGCCTACGATAGCCTCATTGGCATATGTGGTGGTTGATACTGATCATCAGCTGGGCCTCTCTTTCTAGGTGGCCATTCGCCCTCTAGAAGAGCTGCCGTGGCTTCTTCACATGGTAGTCCCAGGGTTCCAATAAGGCAAGAGAGGACATAGCAAAGCCTCTTGAGGGCTAAGCTTAGAAGACCCACAGTGTCTTTCTGCCACAAACCATTAGTTAAAGCTGGTCCAGCCCAGGTTCATGGGGCAAGGAAATAGACTCTACCTCTTGGTGGAAGAAAGAGCGAAGTCACCTTGCAGAGAGGCATGCATGTAGCAAAGGGGGGAGTTGTTGCAGCTCTTTGCTAACAAACCACCTCAGAAATCGATGCTGCTGGTTTCTGGGCCCTGTCTGAGTAGCAAAGATTCAGCACAGTGCCTCTCCACCTTGGCTGCATGTTGGAGTCACACGGGAGCTTTAAAACACACTGATGTCTGCTAGAGAAAAAGATAGTTGGTCTGGACATCTGTCTTTTTTTAAACCTCCCAGATGACTCTAAAGCACAGCGTAGGTTGAGAGCCACTGCTTGAGAAGTCTCTAGAATAGAGACTTCTATTCTCTGGTCTCTAGAGAAGTCCTAAGTATCTAGTGGAGTGTCTGGGCATATTGTGGTGAATGCAAGAGTAGCTGGTTGAGGGTGGGAAGAGTACTGATGAAATGCGTCATGGATGTGTTGACGGATTTCCTGGTGAAAGGATCAGCAAATGAGTGTAGAACTCCCAGAAAAGATTTGCACTGGACACGGAGATTTGGGAGTTATGAATAAGTCAATTACAGTTAAAGCCAGGGTTTCATGGAACCCTGGGGATGCATGTAGTGGACTCTTAGCTTAAGGAAGTCTTAATGACTGGCGAGTGCCTGGGAGTCAGAAATGGGGCCTTGGGGTGCCAAGAAAGATAGCCGACACCTCAAAGTCAGTAGTTGTGGCCACACAGATTCAATCATTCAACCAGCATTTGTGAGAGTCTTCGATGTGCCTGGCTGGGTGGTTCAGTTGATTGGAGCATCATCCTATACACCAAATAGTGGTGGATTCGCTCCCCAGTTGGGGTGCATGGGAGGCAACCAATTGATGTTTCTCTCTCACATCGACAGTTCTCTCCCTCTCTACGCCCCTTTAAATCAATAAAAAACATATCCTTGGATGAGAATTTAAAAAAAAAAAAAAAAAGACCATGGAGTTGCTTCCATGAATGTGCTGGGAGAGGAGGTGTCTCAGAAGCTCCTGCTGGACTCTCAGCATGGACTGCCTGGGACACACTTCCACGAGAGCAGGGGCCACTTGTGGAAAAAATTCATCCCTTACCCAACTGTGCCTGGCACGTGGAGTTGCACAAGGGAAGAAAGCTAGCATTTAACCTATAAGGTACCAGGCACTGTGCTAGCTTTAAGTGCATTTTCACTGAGTGAGTCCAGAAGGAAAGCAACGTGGGGTAGTGGTTAAGAACTTGACCTCTGGAGCTAGATTAGTCTGGATTCAAGTCCCAGATCTGCTGCTTATTGTGTGGAGCCAATTCCTTTAGCCTCTCTGAACCTCAGTTTTTTCTTCTACACATCATTCTGATGAGAACTCAATGAGTTAATCGACATCAGCACCTGAAGTAGTCCGAGGTAAGTTCCCAAAGAACATTACCTTCTTTCAATGATTCTTACAGTCATCCCATAAAGCAGGTACCTGGTGTACAGATGAGAAAACTGATGCTCGAAGAGGAAAATGAGGGCCACAGCAGTTGAGGGTGCGCAGGCCATCCGTCCTATGCACTGCTGCTCTCCCCTGCTCCCACCAGGTAGTAGAAGCACAGGCTGCGCCACTCCCCCGAACCCCCTTTTCTAAGAACAGCCCTCCCAGCCAACACTCCACTTCCCTTTCAGGTTGCATCAATGATCGAAAAACACAGCTGAGGCAGCTGTTCCGCTCCCTTCAAGGTCAGAAGAAAACTCCCAGCTAATCCCAGCCGCTGGGGACAAAGTGACCTGGGAGGTGCCATGCCAGCCAGTCCTCTCCCCACTCCAGTTCCAGCACATCAGCACCTCAGAGCATGCGCCTCCGTCCCTCTGGCTAGGCCACAGCTGCGGGTTGCTGCTCGGGGCGGGCCCCCTGGATTCCCCCACCGGACCCCTGGGCATCTTTGCACTAGAGACAGCCAGCCCACGGGACTGGATGGATTTTAACCTTGACATATCAGCCTGGCAAAGAGGCCCAAAGAGGAAAAACTCAGCAAGTTCTCCTACCCCAGAGAGATCATGTCTAATAAATGAGCACAGGCCTTACTCGGAGTTACTGGGCACCAGGCTTGGCTCCAGGGGTGCTGTGGGCAGCAGCCACGTCCTCCTGGCTTTGACCCTTTGATGTCATCTCTCAGAAAGTTAATGCTGAAAGAGGCCTTCCAGAGCAAGGATTCACAGGCCTGGAAACTTGTCTTACGTTGTGTTTGCAAAGCAGTTACTAGATTGCGTTTATTGGGGGTCTGGAGGACTGAACCCTAAGTACGTCTTTCCCTCCTTGCAATGCCCTGACCTTTCACGTCAGGGGAGCCCATCTGAAAGCCCGCAGGCCAGACCACCCCATTTCTCAGATGGTCATGGTAAGGATCAGGGAGACAGAGTTGCTTAGTAAGGGTCCCTGCAAAGATGCACTTATCTAAGTCACCTGGGTGACAGAGATGCCTCTCTGGGCCTTCTTGCTTGAAGTTGGGAGCTGAGCTTTTTAAACCAGAAAGCCTTGGGCTAGCAGGCACGGAGACAGCTTAAGGAGTTGAATGCAAGTAAAGGTTTCTGCATTTTCTACATTCCTACATTCCTCCACCTCCTCTTGGTTTAACGGAGTTACAAATGGGCTGGTGGGCTAACTGCTCTACAGGGTACCTATCACAAGACTCCAGGCAGCTCCCTCTACCACTTTCCCTGCTTCGGGACAGTTCTTTTGGTTGCAAATAACAGAATCTGACTGCCCAAGAATGGGAAGGGCTTTGGAAGGAAAATACTGGCAAATACAAGAAATGAACCAGCTAGCTTTGGGAAGGCCAGAAGCTGGGCCACCCTGGGCCTCCTGCCTCTAGGGCATGGTGACGTCCCTCCATCCTTGTGACTGAGGCAAGCCCAGACAGCCCCAGAACATGGGTTTACCCTTTCCAGCAGAATCCAATTGGCCTTTTTTTTGGACCTAGCATCTACCCTGCCATACAGGTAGGGGCAATGTTCAAATTGTGAGCGAGGTAGTCATACCAGATAGTGTCTACCAAAGTGAATGCTGCTACTTCCTACTTTTTAAATTTGTATTTTAAAATATGCACTATAACAGTAACATGTTCTTCCCTTCCACCCTAACCATGCAGTTTCTGTTCTGAGGGAATCACGTAATTAGTTATTGCATACAGATCACCAGCTCATTAGACCCCCGTCCCGCCCCTTGCTTTTCCCACTCTTGGAGTTTGCTCCAAATCTGTGCTCAACGAGCTTCCTTATTCTTGATTATATAGCTGTGTAGCATCCCACTACTGAAACTATCAATTCCTTCAATCTACTGTGGACATTTTCTTTTTTTTCATTGTTTCCAATTCCATCTCCCTACTCTTTGGGTCATCGTGAGAAAAATACGCAGAAATTTCTACTAAAACACTCAAGATGATGCAAAATAGTAGTTCTGGGCCAAATTAGATCTATGTAAGGCATTTTGTTCAGCCAACCCCAAAATTTTTTAAAATTTTCTGAGTCAGTAACATTTAAAAGAAAATTCAACTTAAAAATCCGAAGTGCTAGCTCCTAATAAAGAACACACAAGATCTGGCCCCTCCGGGCCGTGCTCCCACGTACCTGCCCGCAGGAGCTGAGTGGGGCCAGGGGAACAGGGCGCACCCTCTCACCTTTGCTCTTCGTTGTTACTGCCTGTCTGATGCCGCGATCATTTCGAGGAACCAATGCCCCTTCAGAGGTGACATCCCCGACCTAAAGCGAGTAGTGTGCTCTCAACTAAGGACCAAATGAGGTAAAGACTAGACGCTGCTATTCATTCATTAGGTTACATTTATTGAGCCCTCAATGAACAGAAAAGACACCATATTGCCCTCACCGTGCATTCGCATCAGGATCTAAGACCACTAAGGAGACTCAGAGCGGCGCTGGCGCTGACCCTGCTTTCGGAGGTGGCGGGGGGGGGGGGGGGGGGGGGCGTGCTGAGTGCATGAAGCGGTTAAGAGGCAGCCTCCCTCCCCCAACTCTGCTGCAGGGCTCTGCACAGCCTTGCTGACCAAAGAGCAGCTGCGGGGGTTGAAAAGCAGCACCCACTCTGGGCTCTTGTCTGGAAGCAAGCAGGAGAAACAGGACAAAATGGAGCCAGTGGGGAGAAACGGTGTGTCTGCTCCACAGATAGTTGTGGTTAACCACGAAGCATCAAGATTCTGTCCTTCATTCAGAAACCACCTGTGAGCCTCCCGCTTTATTCCAATTCTGTTACATACGCTGCTTGAAAACGTCTCCCTTTCTGCGAGGAATGCTGGAATGAAGCTCCCACTCTTCCCCTCTCCCTTCTTCCCTGCCCGAGGCCCATTCAAACAGCAGGGCCACTGTTGAGAAGTGCCTGCCGCAGTCGTTCTCATACCCCCACAGGCGCTGCCCTTCCCCGCCCACTGGTGGCTGGGGCCTGTCAATGGGGCTTGTGTCCTTCCAGCCCCAGTGGACGGGGCCAGCCGACACAGGAGGGCTGAGGGTTCCCTCCTGCTGTCATGGATCAGTCAGGTGCTACAGATAAAGAGGCTTCATAGAGGCACCACAGCCAGATTCCTGATGCCTGTCCCCTTGCAGGGCAGATCCCATCCTTGCAGGGTAAATCCCGTCCTTGCAGGTTTCAAAGGTTGGAGAGTTCTGGGTCCTACGTGACCCCAGGGGGGATTCTGGTCTTAGGTCCCCTATCTTGGTTCTTGAATTTCATCCTTTCAAGATGATCTTGAGAGCTTTAAGCTCATCCTGGTTGAGGGGGTTCAGGTTAAAACCCTTCAGCTCCGGTTTGCCTAGGGGGAGAAGACAGCCCATCAGTGAGGTCAGGCCTCCTGCTGTCCACCCTGCTGGCCCCAGAGTCAGGCCCAGGAAGGGAGCTTATGCGCACGTGCACTGCCAGACAATGGCACTGAGGTCTGACAGGGAAGGAAGGGCCTCATATCTGCAATGTACTGAACAACGCACATCGACACTCCTTCCTGAGTCACCAAGAACCTGCAGAATCACGACTCTGCTGCCCAGACACTGCTAGGTTTCTATCGCTCCTGTGATCAATCTGGAGTGGTTAGGTTTACCTTAGAAATTCGGCTTCTGAGTCAGGGCTGTCCTGGTCCCCACACCATGCCCTGCCATAAAATGTAAGATACCCCAGGCTATTCCTGGAGCCAGGAAAAGAACTTGTGGCAGGAAGAAGACCCCACAAACTGCCTTGTCCATTCCACCTCGGGATGGCTAGAGACCACCACTGCCCACTGCCCATGGCTTCAGTGCCTCTCACGTGCTGTCCAGACCACTGCCCACCTGGGAGGAGCTTCCCAACCCTGCCCTTAAGCCTGTGTTGATGGTTATGTCCCCTCCTGGTTTCCTGTTTGTGTCCCCCGACTCCACCCTATCCAGGCTAATACCTTGGGCCTCAAAGAGACGGTTGACCTTCACTTTAAGTTGTTTCCGGAGTTTCTCTATTTCTTTATCCAGATGCTCCTGATCTGAAAAATGAAGTAGGCACACAGGATGAGGTTATACTCCAGACCGAACAACCGAAAGGCGTCAGGGAGGCCAGCCTCTCCCTAGCCCCTTTGAGAGCTAGGGTTCTTCACATTCTGGAAGGAAAAGGGGACTTCACAGACCAATTGAGCAAGGAACCAAAGGCTAGAGAAGCAACGTGACCTGCCCACAACCACTGAGTGAGCCCAGGATCGGGCTGAGCAGACCATTCCCGACCCTCAGTCCTCTGACCTGTGCGTAGGGAAGGCAACATCAGTATTTTAGGTCACCCACTCACAGTGGGATTAGGGAAAATTCAACTGTTAGAATAAAACGAAGAGCCTACACCCACCTATCCTAAGATGGAAAGTTGGAAAATGGGTGGCTAAGGAATATTATAAGCCCAAGTCCATCAAGCGGTTTTCAGAAAAGCATGATTGTGGTAACACGCAACCTAAAGAACTAAAATAATCAATGGGCTAAATGAATGCTTAAGTTTAACCTAATTAGCCACAGTGAATTGATAAGGTTTTCTTACCTTACCAGACTGCACCTGAAGGCAAACTGCACTATGAGAAGTGAAAGCTACAAAGCACAATGATCCACACCCAGGAGGCCTTACCTTTCTCAATCATTTCCTTAGTCTGAGGGTGAGACATCTTGATAAACATGTTCCCGAAGCAAACCATCACATCTTCTGAAATGGCAAATGTTCATTCATTCAACAAATATTTTTGAGCACCTACTACCTGCTAGACATTGTTTTAGATACTGAGAACACAGTAGAACAAGACAAAGTTCTTACACTCATAGAGTTTAAGTTATGGTGGAGGAGGGGAAATAAACAAGCAAAGATATCATTTGTCAGACCCTGACAGGTCTAAGTACTATAGAGAAACAATGCAGGGTAAAGGGGAGGAAGGAGAGTAGGGGACGGGGCTTGTCATTTACACCAGGTGGCCTGAGAAGACCTCACTGATTAACATCTGGACAGAGGCTTGAAGAAGGTGGGGGTGTGAGTCCTGAAGCAGAGATTAGTAATCTGCTTGGGGTGTTAGGAACAGCGAGACCAGTAAGGATGAAGACAATGAGTAAGGGGGAGGGTATAGATGATGTTAGAGAATATCAGAGGGTCTGGAATACGTGGGGTCTTGCAGGACTCTGGGTTTTACTCTGCTGAGATGAAAAGCAACTGGGAAGGTTTTAGACCTTCCAATACACTTTAAACAAAATTGACATGTCTCCCCTTCACTATGGGCTGGCTTCTGCCCATCTTTCCAGCCTCATCACATGCCCTTCCCTCCTTGCTTATTCTGTCACAGCCACTTGGCCTCTAAGAGCCCCCTCCCCTCCTCCAACACCTACCCCACACCCATTCCTTTCTTCAGCTTTCTCATGATATTCTATTATGTATTGATGTTTTCTACTCACTTGTAGAGCACAAGGGCAGGAACCGCACAGTTTGTATACCACCCACCCGCTCCGCCTTCGCCCCCCTCGCCTCCCCCCAGCACCTTCCCTTTCCCAGTGCCAACACCGTCACAGCCTGTCACGGAGGTAAGCAGCAGAAACCCTGAGCCATAGGCCTGTGTCAGACCTATGACATTTTCTCCCTGATCTCCAAGGGCTATGTCACACTCCTGCAGCCTCCTGCCTGGTCTCTGTTAGGGACAAGGCAAA